>NC_090941.1:356280948-361280948 GCF_040938575.1 Ambystoma mexicanum
TTATTAATTTTAATAAAATTAGCTCCTTTGTCTTATAGGACAACACCATTTCTTAGATAGCTTTATTAACCAAGGACAGACACCTTTCAGGGTTACAGGAAGGTGAAACACCTATGTGGTAGTCTGCATCTTTACAGCCTTTACTATTTTTATAAAGTTTCACTTATACAATGGGCCTCATTACACGGATGGCAGTAAGGATTTACCAGTACCGGTAAAATAACGGTACCGGTAAATCCTTACCGCCTTACTACGAGGTCCCTTTGCGGGTTGGGGGATTTAACGCCTGCTTTTTGCAGGCGTTACAAACCAACCCGCAAAGGGACCCCAATTAGTGCCTTCCCCCTTCCCATTGAGCCCTATGGGGCAAAAATGGGAATGGGGAAGGGCAATGGTGGAAGGGGGAATTACCGCCCCGCCAACCTTGGAATGGGGCAGTAATTCCCCTTTCTGCTAAGGCGGTGCCGGTATTTTATCCGTGTAATGAGGCCCAATGTCTGTTAAGTGTATGCCTCTAGAGAAATGCTGAAATAATGACTTAATCGAACTGCTTCAGTATATGTTCATGTGTCTATGTATTTATTTATTAGTTGTGTAATTATTGGCTGCGTTTTTGTGCACCCCAAGAGGCCACCTATAGAGATTGCTTGACAACATGAAATCCTGTATGCTTATCACCTAAAGTGTTGAATGCAGTAAACTGTTTAAGTGACAGGCACCAGACTGCTTTCAGGGCAATAGCTGATTATTGCATGCAATGAGCAGATGCATTCTTGCTCATCACAGGCTAATGACATGGTTGCTTAGCATGATGACTAAACTGCCCTTGATGGCATAGATGGGGCCGTGTTGAGGTGGAAAGGGGAAGGAGGGGTGTACAGGAGGGCAGAGCGACCTCTGACAGGCCTATGGGATCAGAGCTCACCCTCGAGTACCTTTAAGACGAGATAGCTGCACCTTGAGGTGGATGGGGTGTGGGATTCTCTTACTCCAACACTATGTCAATAAAAACAACTCAATGGTTTGGCAAAGGGAAGTCCGTTTAATGACAAGTGCAAAAAATGGGGAAACAATAGGAAATCATCAGTGATGCGATCGCCAGTCTCGCTTCAACTTCCACAATCTTCATTCAAACAGCAATTCTTATAGGCAAAATTCTTCATCATTGACGTGTAACACTCGAAAGTTTATGATGCAAGTCTATTGATTGGAAAAGGTAAGTTAAGTATAGGTACTATATCTGTATATGGTAATGGGGAGTGAGGATTGGATAACTTATTGGGTGGGTGTCTACACACATCCCTCTACATCACTCAAGCTAAACGTCATTACAAGTATGACGTCTCATTGGTTCTACTAGCTATAGGACCCTAGATTACTTGGTCCATTGTGATTGGTCGGTTACACCCCCAGGCATAAATCTCCACTTTAATTAGCAGCATGCAGAATGGTTACCCAGATGCGGCATGCCCCAAGATTCACCCTGCCTCCCATCAATCAGTACTTTAGGGATATGTGTCAAATAGTTGGCTGAGGATGGCCTCGAAACTGTAGCTTGTTATTGGGAAAAGTTATGGCATCCTCTGGTTTTGGGTGACATCAGACGTTGGTACCTCTTCGCGCTTGGCTGGTCACCTGTTAGTACACCGTGAAGCTGCTTCATTTTCCATCAATTTGCGTATTTGATTCTCCCTTCGGCCTCGCCACCTGCCTGGGCCCTACTTATCACGACCTTCACGGGCAGGCTGCTATGCTCTGAAGTTTTGATTCTTCGAAGTTGCCGCTCTCCTCCCTTCCTTAGGTTGATCTTGAATTCCCAGGCATGAGCTGCTTCTTGCTAAGTTTTGATTCCGCTCTTTCGTCTGGCTTTGTGCTAGTATATGAATCCTGGCCTGTTTGACCCCTACCATCCTGGGCTTAATTCTGCTTCCATGTAGAGTGGACTGCACTTATAATTTGTTTCATTGAGGTAGCTATAAATATATAGTTGGCGCTTGCCGCGCTATTCTTCTACTAAGCATAGCAAGCCACACTGTTTTCTTAGCTTCTTGCGTTACAAGCTTATGTACAGGCGTTAGCTGGTTGCACACGTCCATGCTGCCTTATGGTTATGTTTCTTTATATTTCAACATCGTTTTTTCTTCTATGCCTGTGATATCCTTATCCATAGTGTTTCGTCTTAGTGTGTCATCTTTTTGCTTGTTGGTTCATTTATCTGTACGTTGTCGGGGCCCTTGTGTCATCATCATTCGCCTTCGATTAAGGCCCTTTGGGTCTCTTCTGGGACAGTTTGAAAGTAGTCTTCATGACATGTCAGCTGTTGGTAGGGTTGGCTCAATGGGTACCATGCTGCCCATGGTTGTATGGTTATTGGCACTTCAACAGGTATTGCCCTTCCGATGGGCACTGGGCAAAGCCCTAGCACGGCTCTCTGATGCTTTAATTGCTTATCATACATCACATATCTTGGTGTGTACGTTCCTGGTGCTTTAAAATGGGTGGGTGGAGTACAGGCCATATTTGGGACCTCCTCTACACTCCCCCCTCTGGTCGGTTCATCGACCACTTCCGCTTTCTCTTTTGCAATCGTCTTACATGGTTCCTCTGTATTGATTTCTTCGTCTTCTGGGTTTGTACATGATAGTGGTCCAAATTTGTATCACTCCTTTCCAACTTCCTGATATTTTTACATGTTAGTCTTTGTTCCATTTCATTATTTGACATTGTCCATTTGGGCTACAATAGATCCATTTTCCTTCATAATGTCTATGTTTCCTGG
The DNA here is from genome assembly GCF_040938575.1 of Ambystoma mexicanum. Lineage (NCBI taxonomy): Eukaryota > Metazoa > Chordata > Amphibia > Caudata > Ambystomatidae > Ambystoma > Ambystoma mexicanum. Next base: position 356,283,728 of record NC_090941.1, read on the forward strand.
TGTACAGGAACTTTGTTCCTTCTGGTGCAGATTCGCTGGCCTTCACAAAGTTTCTTATTTCTTAATCAGTCAAGTCTCTGGGCTCCCAACCTGGTTTGACATCGATCATCATCTTCATCCTTATGGCTTTCTTCGCAGTTTTCTAGCATTGTGAGACAATTATCTTGATAACACAAAATCCTAATAGTATCATCAATAGCAGGGCTCCCGGAACCTTGACTATGTCTGCCATCCATTGTGGGACTCATGAGAATAGTGTTCCAAACCAGCTGTCATCATCAACTTCATCGGTTTTATCGATCATCTGGTTCTGTAGGTTTCTCAGCATACCTATGGCTTCTGTTAAGGTTCCATTTTCTTCATCATGTGACGGTATAAATGTGCAACATGATTCTCCAATCTTTGCGCAAACTCCTCCATCCATCACTGTGATCATGTCAAGTACATATCTGTTCTGGAGAGTCATCAGTTGGATTGCTCTTAACTCTTCCTTGATTGCGTTGAATCCCTTTATTGTCGAGTTGATGGTTTGCAGTAATTCCCATCTGGTGATTTGCGACCATTTAGTATTTGCTCCAACCTGGAATCTTGGCATGATGATTGCTGTCAACACTGATGAGGTGAGGCTGAAGAGCAAGTGCTCATATGGGATTGCATAGAATGCTTCTTCTGATTTGGCAGAAAAGTAATTTTCTCTCTTCCTTCGGGAAACTAGTTCCACAGATCTCCTTTTCCTCAAGTGAGCATCTGCTCTCGGGAAACTGTCAATATTCAGGTCACTTTTCTGGATCACTAGTGCAGAAACGTGGATGTTCACTATTGTGCATATGCCTCCCCAATTTTTCGGCAGTCTTATGTATGCTTTGGAACCACACGCCCAATCATGATCTATAATTACTGCAGTTCCATGAGTCATTCCTGGAGCCTCAAAAATGTGTCCACAGTTCTGATTCTTTCCCATCTTCCTCGTACCTGAAGCACAATTTCGGGCTTTCCATTGGCACTATCTGCAGGGGTCCTGCTCTGTCTTCAACCCATGTCAGTAATCTTGTGAGCTTCGGCCATAAAGGTTTGTACAACCTCTGTGAGTTCTCTATTGCTTCCTTATAGGCTCCAAAGACCATCCATGCTCAGCAGATCACCACTCCTTCTTCCCATCCATCTGTTGAAAGCATTGTTCCCCAAATCTGCATTTGGCCTCTGTTCTTCCAATTTTTTGCCTCTTCTGGAGTTTTTCCTTGGACATTTAATAAAAAAATAATAATAATTTGGCATTTATATAGCGCTACGAACCCTCGGGTATCTGAGCACTGCTTATTATTACCCACGGTGTGTGGTGCTCATTTACCGACCTCGGAAGGATGAAAGGCTGAGTTTGGCCTTGCCGGGATTTGAACCTGCGTTAGTAGACTCTGCATGGGTGTCAAAGCGTGCGCTCTACCCGCTGTGCCACTTGACCTTAGCTTTGGGTTCACTTCCCATTTGATTGCTGCTCCTTTACCTGCTTCTCATACCTGATCACATGATTCATAGTATGGGCTCTGTTTCTCGTCTTAATGTCCTGTATATAATCATCTTCATCTGGGTAATTTGTCTCGGTTGCACATATCAATGTGGCGTCTCTCCCCATAAACTGTCCTCTGGTGTTGCACATCGCTATGTGAAAGGCAGTGTGCTGTCGGGACATCAATTTCTACAGTCACAAAGATCTTGGCATTTCCAATGCTGTACGGTAGGAGTGCACAAACGAAGCATTCTCCTTCTGATTTTCTTCTTCCAACTTCTTTCATGTGCTGGTACCAAATGTTGTTTCCTAGATGTGCTGTGCTGTCCAAGTAGTTGTTCAGTTCACTGTTATCTTCATGCAGGCCCCTCTTGATCCTTAGTGTCTTCCTGTAGTTTGCTATAACTACATTTCTAAACGCATCTGTGTGGCTTTTCCTTGCTGGAGGACTCTCAGACATGCTGGTCAATGGAGCAGGTTCCTTTATCTGCATCGATGAGGTGGGTGGAGGTTTTGCAATTCTCTTCTTCTCTTCTTGCCTTCTTTACTGCCCTCTATAAGTGCCTTTATTAGCCACCAGCCTGCCACCAGCCATGCGTATGGCTGCATTGTGAGCCTGGTACTTGTTCCTTGTGTTGGAACTTGTGTGATTGTCAGTACAGTCTCTGCGGTTTTATTTTTCAGCTCCTCGTGCCGTTTCTTCGCTCTAGCTATAAATGGGAATACATTTTCTATTAACATTTGTGTCTTTGCAGTGAATTCTCCTACAGCCGCTTGTGCCTTTTTAAGGGCTTTTGTTAAGTCTTCATTCGTTGGCTTTTCCCTTGATTCTTTTCCGTTTCTCTCATTATTTTCTGGGGCTGATTGTTCGGTAGGCAGTCTCATGCTCTCGATTGCCTTCGCTTGAGGTTACTGTGGCCATTGACACATGCCCTGGTTCGTGTGCATTCAGTGTGTGGGTATGTGTAGTTGTCAGTGCTATGTTTTCATTCATTCCGTGCTGACCCTGTCTCCAGCTTTTCTCTTCATTCGTTACCTCAAGTGTGTATGTGCCACTGTTAATTACATTCATTTTCAGTTCATTTACTTTACCATCAGATTCTCTAGGGACTGGAATAACTATATAGGGTCTGGGTGCTTTTGTGGGACTCATGCGTACATCATCAGGTAGGTGCACTGAAATTGGAACGCTTTGTACACCAAGAAAAAATGTAGTTCTGATCGTTAATGACTGCAACATAATGATAAACACAATGCATGAATACATAATAGTGCGGTAGGTTAAACGGCAGCATTTCCTTCCAGAGAAGCAAAGGCGCCCCTCTGCTTGTGGGAGGACCAGGCTACTGTTCTGGGCCCCCATATCGATCATAACAAAATGTCAATGTTTATTCTTTTTCCCCAATTTAATATTGTTCTCGAACAGTTTGTTTCATAAAATGTCAATGTTTATGCTTTTTCCCCAATTTAATATTGTTCTCGAACAGTTTGTTTCATAAAGTGTCTGGTGCTTCACAAGTGTCCCCCCTTTTGCAGGTGACAATTGTCTCTTGATACAGGATGCAGTGTCCTTGCTAGACTATGGAAAAATAGATTAGACTAACACTTCGAATAGTCACTTTTACTGTGCATGTTCAAAGTAGGTGAGTTCCCAGTCCACCCCCCTAATCGGTTTCAGTCCTGAGGACATGCTGGACACTGTTCAATGTGAAGAAATGGGAATAATGGCAATCAAACAAATAAGGACGAAGTTCTTGTCTCTGCTCCCTCGATCTGTCCCTCCGTGGCAAGATGAAGTGCTTGCCTTAGTTTCCTCGATCTGTCCCTCAGTGGAAGTTTTCACTGGAGTCTCCTCATATAATTTCTCTGAAAGTTGGACAGCTCCACTTGCAGCATGATGCCATGGAGGAGCGTTCCCATCTGCGTGACATTAGCTGGATCTCAGATGAATGTGAGGACGTCAACCTCAATAGGTCTCCACACCATTTCTGGAAAGTCAGTGACTAGGAGAAAGAGGACGCTGTGCGCTAGTCGGCTGTCCTCGGGTGACAGGGACATTTGTCCTGCCTTGCTGGGTTCAGGATTACAGGCCCTTCCATTGACGTGAACAATACTTGCACTTTCCGGACGCGTGGATTGCGACCAAATAGATTAGCTTGGTCCACAGCTGGCTCAAAAGTTCAGAGTTTGCTGGATCTCGAATAAACATTAGAGCGTCTGCGGTTCCCCCGACAATAGCTGGGCACTCCTCTATGATGCGAAAGAAAAGTGTATTGATGAGTTCATCTAGAATTGCCTGCGGTGGAAGCATTTGTGTCTTTATCGCTGTATTCAGGCAGTCCAATGAAGGCTTCCATGATGATGGTAAGTAGTTGCCAGACTACTTTCTTGTTGGTAGGATCCTGGATAAAGTCTGTGACACTAGTGACCCACCCTACCAGTGACGGATGTGTTGTCAATACAAAAAATGGAAGTAGTTGAGCACATCTTTGTGATGTCTCTGCTGGGGGACACCATAAGTGCTGCCAAACAAAGTCTTGATATTTGATGATTCAGGATACTGTGTTTAGCTCTTAAGGTAAAAGTCCTTGATCACTGTCTGTTAGAGCCTTGTTTCTCTCACAATGCTTGAGTGTGGTTTGATTTGCAAGTTCGTATCAACAAATGTTTTGAGGCTTACATTTGCACTTTTGTTCTTCACCCTACAACTGGGATACACAGAGTGTCCGTTTTATGTCCTTATCCCCTTTTTGCTTAGAGGAAATGTCCAATTTAAGCCACAACTTGCAAAAAGGTTCTCCTCTTTTTTTTCTGCTCATGCGTCCTTCTTCCTCATCAAGGATCTTGTCTGCACGTGCTGAGGTTCGTCCCCGTTGTCTGTGATTTCTTCGTGGTGGGGTGCAGCAAGAGGACTTTCTCCGATATAGGGCTTAATGTAATTGAGAAAAATCCATGCTCTCCTGCCCTGCAGTTTCACAGCTGACGGAGTGCAGTCCTCCACGATGAAAGGACCATTGAATCTCGGCTCGTCCCACTCGTGTGGTTCTTCACCAACACAGCATCCCCAGGGAAAATGAGTGGAACACGCAGACCTTGAGCTGGGTCTGTTGTAGCGTCTCCTGCTGCGTTTTGTGCTGCACCCTCTTCGTCATCGCTGCAGTTGGTCTGAAATTACAGTAAGACTGGATGTCATGCAGCTCAGATAATTTTGCAATTCGGATCCCAGGACCTCTTGGGTTGGCTGGGCATCACATCTAGCTCTGTCTTGCGGGGTTAGGGGACTATTCATTCTCCTTGCTGTGACTATCTTGTGCGGCGTAAGGTGATGGTCGGAGCCTGGTTGGTTCCGAAGAACATACAATGCCAGTGGAAGGCAGTGCAACCATCCCCTCTTTAGAGTAAGCTTCAACTTGGCTATCCTTTCCTTCAACAAGCCGTTGAGGGTCTCACAAATACCATTACCTTTCGGATGATATGCCGACAAGAGCTTGTGCTTTAAACCAAGCAAAAAGCTAATCTGTTCAAATACTGCATTAACAAAGTGGGGGCCATTGTCTGATCTCATGACTTCACACACCCCCCACCTAGGGAACACTTCCCTCACTAGGAATTTATCCGCACAGGTAGAGTCTGGGTGTGTACATGGACCTGCTTCTATCCTTCTAGAGAATGGACACACCACCACAATTAAATATCTGTACCCGCTACACACTTAAATCATGTCGACATTGTCGATATGTAAGTGCTGAAAAGGCCCTTTTGGCTGGGGGATGACTCCTCTCACTACTTTTAATGTGTGCCCAGCGGTGAATTGCTGGCAGATTATGCAGTTCACCATAAAGAGTGCAACATGCTCTGCTAAATTCGGTATAAACCAGCCTTCTGCGAGCGTTGCTGCTAGATTCTCTTTTGACATATGTAATGGGTAATGCAATTGCTCCAATGCTATTTTTAGTAGGGCTACAGGCAGTATTGGTTTGCCAGTGCTGATTTGCCTCCACAATCCGTCAGAGGGGTTTAAAGAAAACCCTCAATGTTTCCATAGGTTCTTCTTGTCCTGTGGTGCCTCCCCTTGAAGCTCCATTAGTTGCGTCTGCCCCAGATTACTATAGGCTTCTGGCATGGTACGTGCTGCCATCATTCTCTCATGGGTGCACGCCACTTCTACTTCCATGATCGTCTCACTTTTGGAGGCCATACACTTGGCATCCGTGTCTGCTGCGTGGTTTCCGCGTGACATGAAATCTGTCCCTTTAGTGTGGACGGGGCATTTCACGACCGCTATGCCCACTGGGAGCTGTAGTGCCTTAATCAGCCTGTCCAATAAGGCTGCATGCTGCACTGGCGTGCCATCTGCTCGGTGGTAGCCCCTCCTTTTCCAGCGTGCTAGCCCTGCATGCACTGTGGACATCACATAGGCGGAGTCACTGTACACCGTAACTTCCTGGCCTGCGTGATTCTCTATGGTGAGTATCAATGCCAATAGTTCTGCAGCCTGCGCTGAATAATGAGATGGTATTCGTGCGCTGACGAGTACTCAAAATTCTCTGTTTGCTATGTGTTTCATCACAGCGACGCCTGTATATCTTTGTCCGTATTCTTGGTTGATTCTCGAAGAGCCATCAATGAAAACAATCTCTCCTGCCCCCAGGGCATTTTCTTTCACCCTGGCGATTTCATCAAAGAATTCTTCATAGTTTGCACAGTCATGTATTGGCTCTCCTTCAGTGACTGGCTCAGCTATGAACGTAGCTGGGTTCACTGTTTTACATCAAACTATTTTGATCAATGGATTAGATGTAATCACTTAATAGGCAGAAACTCTTTGAGATGTCAACGTACCCTTTGGTTTCTCTAAAATGGCGACTAATGAGTGCTCAACGTATAACATCATAGAACATCCCATCACAATGGTTGTCGCTTTCTCTATGGCGAACGCTGCAGCAGCTAAACTTTGTTCGCATGGGAAGTGGCCTCTCATTACTGGGTCTAGATTCCCACTGTAATATGCCAGGGGCTTGCATCCCAACAAAGTTCTTTGAGCGAGCACTGCCATCATAACGCTGCCGTCTGTGTGCGAAAACAGATAGAATTCCTCTGCATAATTAGGAATCCCGAGAACTGGAGCCATACACATTGCTCTCTTGAGTTCTGCAAACCCCTTTTCCATCACTTCAGACCATTCGATCTTTTCCTTTGTCATCTGGGCCTTCTTCAGGGCATGGAGTAAGGGCTTGGTATATGAGCTGTAATCGAAAACCCATGCTCTAACATAGTTACATAGGCCTAGAAAGCTCTGCATTTGCTTTATCATGTGTGGCTTAGCCGTGTTCAATATGGCTTCAGCCCTTTCTGGGATCACCTTCTTGCCTTCATGCGAGATCAGCTGGCCTATGTATAGCACCTCCTGTTGACAATATTGTAGTTTTTCTTTGTCAACCTTATGACCTTTCTCTGCCAGTATAGTCAATAGCTGAACAGAATCGTGCCTGCATTGCTCCTCTGTGGTGCTGCAGATTAAGATGTCATCCACATACTGCAAGATGACATCTTCTAATGTAATATTGCTTAGGTCCGTCCGTAGGACTCTGTTGAAAATGGACGGTGACTCACAATGCCCCTGTGGCAACCTCGTGCTTTTCAGACACATTTGTCTGAATGTAAATGATGTCAGATCTTGAGAGTCACGGTGCAACGGGATTGAGCAGAAGGCATTTTTCAAGTCAATCGGCGTAAAATCTCATGATTTTATCTGCGAGGCCTGGTAATCCTGCCATAAGCACACGCATGCCATATGCGAAAACCTCTGGCTCTAATGGTATGGCTCTAATGGCTATGTGTCCTGTGTATGCAATGATCATTTTGCTCACGTTTGAATAATGCATTCCTGGAGTGGAGCATACTATGCCCTCCTCCGTGAACAAGATCGTCATGTTCAATTTTGTCATTAAGTCTCGACCCAACATGTTTACTGGGGTCTGATGTGAATATAATAAAGGTACATTCATTTCACACTCTCCTACGGAGACTGGGAGTGCGTCTGTAAAGGGAGTATCTATGGCCTCGCCGGACAAGGAAAACTTGCCTTCTCGTATGCACGAGCGTGTTGCACCAGTGTCAACTAAGAAGGAATATTGTTTACCCCCTATGAGGACATTCACCCTTGGTTCCCAATTAGGGTCTGGTGTCACTGATAGGATAGAGCACATCAGGGTTCCCAGTGAGCTGTCCTAGTTCATATATAGGTTCGGTCCACTGTACATTTGTGGATTTTCTCCATTCCCTGGGTTGCCTATCCTTCCGGAGCTTGTGCCCTGAGACGATTGCGGTGGTGCATGTTGAAATTGCTCTTGTGGTTGAACCCTTTGTTGCGCACCTTGCTGCACACATTGTGCTTACTGCTGCACTGTGTGATTCTGTGCATTGCCCTTTTGTGAGATCGCAGGTGGATTCGCCTTGCCTGCTCCCATGCCTTGGCTATTCTGCCACACGTCTTGACTTCTGCACGTGCGCCCCAAATGCTCCGTCATTCCACACAGCCAACATACTGGTGGTGGTTGGATTATTTGTCCGTTTGGCATATCTGGGTTGCCCCTCTGCATGTTTTGAAAACCTCCTTGATTACCTTGGAAACCTCCTTGTTTACTTTGCCATCCTCTTCCTCTAAATCCTCTTCCCCTCGGGTACAGTCCTACGTTACCCTGGTTGTTCTGCTGTGGGTTAGCCACCTGTTGTAAGTTCTGTTCAGCGGGCTAGTTAGCATGGCTCCTTTGAGAGCATACTTTGTTAATTTCTTTTGCACCAGCTTCGCTTCCTCACCCTTTCCAGTTGCCTCCTTTTTCCGATTCTTTTCTTGTAACAGTCTACAGTAATGTGCGATAGTTAACTGTATTTCAGCCCAAGGTTTAGCCTCAACCCCTACCAATTTCTTGAGCTGTTTCTGCACTGTTTCTGGCAACCCTTGGCACAATATATGGTAAAACACTGGTATACAGTTTGTCCAAGATTCATGCGTTTCGAGCACCCACGCGTCTTGGAAGTTCTGGATATAAATCAACAGATCTTCTGACCCCTTCATTTTTCAAGTCATTATAGCTCCCATATCGGAAGTGTCCGGTTACAGCACTCGTAGCGCTTTCCATTCTGCTGCTCTGCAATTATTAAATGGCGCTCCATCGTGAGCAGTGTTAATTATGGTTACAGCAGGGTTCCCTGCCCGTGTCCACACATCGTCTGCTCTCTCACCAAGTATGGCGATCAGGAGACTTTTAATGTCCCCTATAGCTAACGTGACACCCCCTGTCATTTTTTCTAACTCATGTATCCACTTCCCGGCTCCAGATGTCAGCATTAGAAGCTTGTTTTTCAGGTGTTATCGATCCATGTGTGGCCAAGGAATATATTGCGGTCTTGCTCCCCCCTTTTCCAGTAGCAGAAATTGAAATGTGCAGTCTTCCTTCTCTTCTCTCATAGCTCTCCTGTCTACCGCTGCGGTAATATTCCCGCATCGCTGTCTGCCTGGCAATGTCCTCAACCTGTCTACATAGGCGGGTGCTGACACCCCCCTCTGACCATGGGGTGTTCCATCATGCCGGTCCGACTGTGTGGCAGACTCTGATGTCGTCGGTGCAGACTCACTAGCATCCGACCATCGTACCCCTTTGTCCCTTGGGAGCTGCTTTTTGCGCCGTCTCCCTTCTTCATTTGTCTCGCACTCCGTTTCCTTTCTGGAGTCGGTCATTGATTGTTCCCAATTCATGCAAATCCTTGTGTCATCATTTTTACTGATTTCTAGTCTGTTCTAGTCCCATTTCATCATATATTTTATTGATCATTTCCCCGATGCTTCTGGTATTGAAGTCGTCTTCAATATGTGCCCTAGTCGTGCCTCGTACTCAGTCGTACGCAGGAAATAATTCTTCAATGTCTTCCCATTCTACAACAGGTTTGGGTTTTTTTAACTTCCCACTCCAAATATTCGAGATTGCGTGCTCTCTGTCTACGCTTATGTTCAATGTCAACATAAAATTCCTTGCGCTTCCTCGCCTCTTCTCGGACCTTCTCTGACAAACCCTGATTCATGGGATTATGCAAAGTGTATTTTCACAGTGCAAAGCCAGTGCAAATGTTCATTTTTTCAGTACAAAATGAATTTGCACTGACTTTGCACTGCAAAAATACACTTTGCACAGTCCCATGAATCAGGGTTTGTGTCGGCAGCGCAAAGCCACTTTTCAGCAGTGCAAAGTCACTTTGAACCCTAAAAAATTCCATGAATCGGGCCCTTCGAGATAGTAAATCAAATTTCTTTTTAAATGTGTTTTTATTTAGTATTATTTAAATAACAAAGCAGTCTTCATGAGTTAAGCATTTTAATTCCAACTTGGTTGAACTTGAATAGGCTTAACTTTAAAATGAACATGATTAGGTCAATGTAAAGTTAAACAGCATGATACAGCAAAAAAAGTAAAAGGAAAAAAGAAAAAAAGGTACTACCAGAGAGGAAGTGTCCTGCAGAAAAAAAAAATGTGCATTTAAATTGCATTGTTGTTCCTTGTCTGCTTCTGGCTGAAATCTAAACATTCTGATTGGCTGAGAGGAGGTCAATAACAATCTCCATGTGCTAATATCATATGTTGTGTACATTATGAGTCACAGGGTCCTATATATAAGTAAACATGCATGCATTAGAGAAAATAAAGCAATCACATTAATACAGTGTAATATTACCATAATGTGTAGGTTTTATTGAATCCAGTGACAGGGAGCAATTAGTAGAAATAATTAGTTTTAATGACATATTAAAAGGGTTTAAGGAAAATATATTAAATATACAGCGATGATGCAAAAATATCTGAGTTTTCCTAAGGAGGATTAATTAAGTAAACAAAAGTCAATGCAAAAACACAATTACAGTGACCAAACCACTGGATCACATTAATGAAGTTGTAAACTCCTTAGTACACCCCTTAACATCTGTGGGGAGTTATGAACTACACAGTTTAGCAATTGTCGAGTTAGGTTGACGTTTAGGGAACATTTCGGCCTTAATAGACGCCATGCTTTCTTCAGGACCTCATTCAAAACTTTGAACATTTCCGGAGATGTCCAAGTTAGAAATGATGGTCCCGTTTTCAGGTGCAATTATCAAACAGATATGGTGTAAATTCACAAGAAATCTAAAGTCCTAACTACAGATTAAGTAATTTTAAACTCTTATTGGAATATGAAAATTGTGGAGTTAAAATGCCCTGAAAAAATAGAAAAATACATTCTCATCTAATTCACTGAGATCTCATCCTGAAAGAGATATCTTTGTGGGATACTGCCCCAAACAGTAAAGTCAATGAATGGATTGTATGAAAAGAATAACAAGACCCCATGACAAGGTTATCAACGCAGATCAATAGGGGTCCCTTGCCTGACTGTGACTACAGGCCTCAATTTGCGGTATCTTTGTGTAAATCTACTGTGATACCACCAAACTAAAATACTTTTACAGCCACTTGGTCCAGTTTACCAGTGGTGTTATGTGGTGTTATTCCCGATTATTTGGATTCCATAAGAATACATGGGGGATTTCGGCAGTATTACTGCTGGTGGTAATGCCGCCAAATTGGTCTATTTTGGGCAGTAAGGTGGTGGAATTACCTCCAGTTTCCTGCTGGAGGCTTTTCCTCCACCTTACCCCCAAAGTCGTAGTTGGGCGGTGCAGTAATGCTGCGGTAATGGTATTACTACCATATTTTTATAATGAGGCTGATATGTCCATATGTTATCTGGAAGCAAAAATAAAGAGGAGCTAGCTTATTATTTCTTAAATGAGCTGATCGAATATCTGAAACCAAACTTAATATGGCATCCGCAATCATGTGATAGCTATTTTGAATATATTTATAAGGACCCCCTGACGGCGTGATGTCACAAACAGAGTGTTCATAGAAGAGTCATGATGTACACTTTGAATAAAAATGGGTGTATGATGAGTGAAAACAAAGTTTCAAAATATGTTCCTTTTACTAGTTATTTTGGCATATTTTAAGCGCACTTAGCCCAGGGGCATCTAGGTGGTGGTTACAGATAACCTTCACAAGTTGCTTTCATATGGTACATTATTGCATTAGACGTACAGAGGGTTACATATGTTGCTTATGGTTACATTGATGATTTGTACAGTAGTGCTAAGTGTCTAATTCCTTTGATTGAAAAGCCATGTTTTGAGTTCTTTACGGAATGACTAGAGATGTGTTCATTGCTAGCCCTATCCTTAGGGCCTTGGAGTGCGTTAGTAGGCACAACGGTTGAAAAGATGGGAAGTGAAACTGAAGCTACAAAATATTTTCATGATAGCATAGAAATATTATGGCAAATGGTAGCAGGGGAGGTGGAGCAGCAGGATTGTGTGTGGTGATCAGGTATATTTTGAGTCTCTTTCTGAAAGAGTTAATGGAGCAGTGTGGATGTGAAGAGGTAGGGTGTTTGGGGTTCTGGGTGCCCACTTGGTGAATGCTTGTTTCATGTCCAAGTTAGTTTGCAAAGGGAAATGTGTATTAGATGCTGCCTTTCTTGTCTTGGGTGTGTGTGGATAATGGGTTTACATTTGTCATGAAGGTAAGATGGAGTTTTTGGTGAATGGCTTTGAAAAAAATGTAGAGTCCTTTGAAGGCAGTTCTCTGGGTTAGTGGGAGCCAGTGGAGCTGGGCAAGAGCTGAGGTGACATATACGTTTTAGGGTAGCCACAGGATGAGTCTAGCTACTGCATTTTGCATGGTCTTCAGTGGGGCAAGAGTGCTGTTGGGGACACTTGCAAGGTGAGCATTAGTCCAGCCTGGTGAGAACCAGTGTTTGGAGTTATGAGACACCTGAGGGTATTCTCACTCCTACTCCTCTGAGATCCTTTACACAGGTGGCCAGGAAAAGGCCATTGCTTTTGGATCCTGACCCTGGGGAGGGCAAGCGAGGGAGGATCATCTGGGTGTAGGGTACTTGGGGATTGACAGTGGGATGCCTTCAGACGAGTCATGGTTATCCCCCTTATCCTAATGTCAACCAATCTAGTAATTCCCTGACTTTTATGGGTTATTGTAGATCGACTTCCCTCCCTTTCTCTCTTGGGACACCTGACGGTTCAGCTACAAGGAAGAGACAGCTAAGAGTAATAATCCCCACACATTCCTCCCACTTCGCGACTGAGACAAGGAAGAGACATCTCAGAGTAATGACGCCCATACACTCTCCCCACTCTGATACTGAGACGAGAAAGAGACAGCTAAGAGTAATGAACACATGAACACCATACACTCTCCCCACTCTGATACTGAGATGAGAAAGAGACAGCTAAGAGTAATGAACACATGAACACCATACACTCACCCCACTCTGGTACTGAGATGAGAAAGAAGCAACTTAGAGTAATGAACCCCATTTCACTTTCATCACTTTGAGACTGGGACAGAGAAGATGCATGAAATGTATGCAGGTCACGGTAGAACAAAATGATGGAATACACCTGCAGCCTATTGAAGGACCTCAGGTGTATAAAAGGCAGAACCATGAAGGAGTGAAAGAGAGATAACTGTGGAACTTGGATGGTGAATGTTGTGAAACCCAGAGACTCCCGAGGCATCCGTGGCGGGACCCAAAGATGCGACAAAACACCTGTTGACATCCCCAAACCAAAGGAAGCCTTCCTTATGCAGAAGGAAGCCTCCTGTATGAAGTGAGAGCAAAAGAAGCTTCGGTGAGGCACAAATGCCAAGGAAGCTTTTGCTGTCTGTGCAGTGGCAATGAAGACGCCTACGCTGACAAAACTCCTGTCCACAAGTGAAAAGGGATTTCTGAGACAGTAGCCAGAGAGAGCTGACAGAAAAAGACACTTACCACCAGTGAGTGCTGGTGAAGTTACCCTTAGACTGGCGCATTCCAGGCAGGCTACACAGGTTGCAAACGGCACAGAGAGAATAAATACTTAAATTATAAGTGCAACAGTTATGTTAAATGAATGAGCGAAAGGCACGTGGTGCCTAAACACATAATATTCAGTACTGAATTGAATGAAAACCGCAAAGCTACTAATATTTATTTAATACCGAATTGAATGAAAACAGCAAAACTGCTAATATTGATTAAATACAGAATTGAATGGAAGTGGTTCCAAGCTGTTTTCAACACCAAATCAGGCAGATAGCAACAATCTTCAAAGGCCTCCCTAGCCAACACTTCACACCAACTGGCACCAGTCAAAGTATTTAAGAAACCAAATAACATGGGCTGTTGGAACACCAGAGGCTACACTCACCTGACAAGTCCGAGTGACGTGAACTTGGGGGCTTATGACATCTTATGCTTCCAAGAAACTTGGCTGGTAGAGAAACCATACTTGGACGGTTTCAACATTGAACATTCTCCTGCCTCAAGGGCTTTGATGGTCCATCCTTCATCGGGTCTCCTGACTGCGGTCCGAGTGGGCTCAGGGATCACCATAAGACAAAAACTGGTGGAATCTTACGAAATACTAGCAATTTTAACATTGTGGTTCCATCAAGAGCCAGGATCGAAATCATGGATCACCTCCCAGTTAGCTATTATTAATTTATATTGCAATCCCCAGAGAACAACTAAAACATTCTGTGCAACAGTGGCCAATGTCATCGACACCATATACGCGGACCACAACGTCACCAATATAATTATATGTGGCGATCTTAATGCAAACTGCATAGACCACACAACCTACACAAATACCCTTACAACGCGCCCTTCGGTTAATGAAGTTGGCCGTGCATGGATGAAATTAATGAAATCCAGAAATGTCCACAACGTGGCATAGCTGCAAACAAACCAGCCTTTGATTCCAACATGGGAACAACAAAATTCAAAAGCTTCTCTTGACTACATATTCATAACTCACACCTTGATTTCTTATATAGCTACCTTTGAAGTGCAGAGAACTACTGAAAAGTGATCACAATTTGTTAACCATGTCGTGGTTTGGAACTGGTCCGCCAAATAAGCAGCAAACTTGCGTGCACCTAACAGCAGACAATTCATTAGAGATTAATGAGAAATTCACCTCTGCCATATCAGTGAACTCTTTTCAGACAGAAACATCAAGACCGGACTATCTGGCTCTCCTTAAGGCACACAGAGTTCGATTTTCTGGAGTCAACAGAAATTCATACGCAACTACACACATCTTTGATAAGAGTGTCATTTTGAATTGTAGAAAGCTGAGAAAGCTGAAAACAAATATTGATGTGAAAAAGCACCCGGTTGAATGGGCTGCTCTGATTAGCAAAATCTTCACTCAATGTGAGCAAACAAAGCTGGTACCAAAATCCTGGACAGAAGCAGTAGTCTTTCCAATTTATAAAAAGGGATGCAGAGAAGATCCGGCCAACTATAGACCGATTGCTCTTCTGGACATAATTGGAAAGATATATGCAACCCTTTTGCTCTGCCATTTTCAAAAATGGTTTAGAGTTTCACCAAGTGTAGACCCTTTCCAAACAGGCTTCCAAAAAGATGCAAGCACCGCAGTAAACATCTTACTCCTGAACATAATAAAATCTAACATCAAGTCCGGTGCTCCTAAGGTTTTCCTTGCCTTTGTCGATCTGTCACAGGCGTTCGACAAGGTAGACCGTTTCAAACTATGGTCAAAATTAAAAGCCTGGGACTGTCCTCGAGCAATAATAGAACCAGTGATAGCCCTCCATTCAAATACAACTATGCGTGTGCGCTTAAACTAACAGGGCCTACTGTCGGATGAGATTCCTTCAGAGCGAGGAGTAAAGCAAGCTGTCCCCTTGCTCTGGCATTTTCCATTGACTTCTTGGGAGATTTCAAAGACTCGGAATTAAAAATCAGATCTTTTCCCCCTAAAGTAGGTAAGGTCACCGTGTCAAGAATCTTGTATGCTGATGACTTGATCTTATTAGATCAAACCCAAATTAGTCTACAATGCCAACTTACTAACTTGGCCAACTATATGGAAAACAACATCCTGGAAATGAATAAATCCAAGACCAAAATCATGGTGATGGGAAAGACGCAATACAAAAGGAATAAAAGTAACAAAAAAGATCAGCTAACCTGGTTCTTAGACAACAAAAAAATGGACGTCGTCCACCAGTTCAAATACTTAGGTATTTGGATTGACGGCTCTTTGAGGGAGACTACAATGCAGAAAACTCTTTGGGAAAAAGTCAGAAATCTCACAGCTTAAACAAGAGCAGTCAATACAAAATTTGCTACATTTTCACTAACTCCTGCAGTACACTTTTACAAGTCTAAAGTGGTTCCATCACTGGCATACGTTATGAACGCTACCCTTAATATGCCTAAATCCATATGCCTACAAGTGGAAGGCTATTTGTGGAAGTCGGTCTTGGGTCTGCCGAAGTCCGCTTCAATGGCAGCAATCAGGCGTGACCTTGGACTGTTATCCCTTGTGGCAGTGGTGGAGCTGAGTTCAATGCAACTATATAGGAAAACTCTGCTGGTGGACAGTTAACCAGTATACCAGGTGGTTGCAGAAGAAATTAAGAACGGACACTGTAACACACTCAACGGATGAGTAAAGACCCTACAAAACAAGTTAAATGATTTAGCTTGTACGGAAGACGTTCTCATTGGTAACCAACAAAGAGTAAAGTCCAAAATAGAACATCAAGACTGGATCATCACAAATGAGAAAGCCATAGCCAATAAATTGCTAAAGCATCTTCCTTTGACCTTCAACAATCTAAAAACTCCACTAAAGTACTGCACTAAATTCCCAGATGAATCACTGAGGAAACTCTTTATGAGAGCGCGTTTGAACTTACTTCCGATGCAGGAAATCTTGGCCATTAGATCATTGGTGACCTCGAATCAGTGTCGAATATGTGAGATTACAGAGCAACCAGAAACTGTAAGACACCTGCTCATGACATGCCCTCAAATGATAAAGGAGAGAGCTGCATACTTGGCACCACTTTTTGCAGACTCGATCTTCATGGAAGAGGACGTTCGCTGGAGCCGCCTATTGGCTAGCGAGAGTGCCAGATGGACCATGGCAACAGCCAAATTGCTAGAATTAGCTTTAAAAAAAAATAAACAGCCAACAACACTGTTGGAACAACCAGCTTTGTGATTCCTCTTTCTTTGTAAATATCAGACTGTTCTTTCTTCGAGCAAGTGGTGTTGATAGTTCATAGTATTAAAGATTGTTCTTCTTTTACTGTACTTGTAAAAATCTTATTGATTAAACAGAAGAATAAATAAAAATAAAAAATAAAAAATGAATGAAAACAGCAAAATCGATAATACCGAATAACATAATGAATGAAAACAGCAAAACTGCTTATATTGAATACCGAACTTAATGAAAGCAGCAAATCTGCTAATCTTGAATAACGAACTGAATGAAAATAGTGAACCTGCTAACGCTTAATCATATACTGTAAGAAAATAGTACACTAAATCAAATGAAGGACTCCGACTGCAGAGTTGAAGTATGAAATATTTTTTTATTTTGAAAGTTGCCTTTGATAAACCACTTGTTTGTTGAATACTGTTAAGGATTTCAATCGGGTGTCACACACCAGACCAGGAATCTCGCCCTTAGCCTTGTATGTAGCACTCAGTTATTCTCTTTATTTTCTGCTAATTCAAAAGAGCCGATACCCAACCCGTCTCACACCCCCTTTTACAAATTCCCTAGGTCACATTGGATCATGAACCAAGCCGGTTGGTGGGAATGCAATATTTATTTATTTTAATTTGAAAGAAAAGCACAATACTTTTATATGGGGCAGCAATCACCAACATATCCAAAGCAACATTAAATATGAGCACTTTTTCAATTAGGATAGATAGCACCAAAGTTAGGATTTCCCCCTACAATGTTGCCTCAACCTACAATTAATCAAATTCTGAGTGTATAGAAAGAAGCATCAAAATCTGACTTTCCCTCACAAAATAAGGATTTTAAACCCTTTGCAATAGCCTAAAATGACACTCGGATTTTAACAAATAATTAATTATATGTGTAATTAAATAATGATGTACATATGTTTTATCACAGTCTCAGGGCTATCATATCACTAGTAACTATCAGGTTAGGTATCACAAAAGGCATACAGCTCAGAAAGCAGGATGAAATTGCAAACATGGTGCAGTCAAATCACACATGGAAAAGTTGCATGTTTTCTAGTTTGCAGTTTTAAACAGACCTTCCAGGATTTTGCGGCATGAAATGGCAAATTTTGCAGCATGAAATGGCTAATTTTGCGGCACAAACCTTTATTTATTGCAGCATTTTTGCAGGACATTTTGTATTAACTGGAGGGTGTAAGATTGCCACATTGCAGGAAATAGGCATAGTGCAAGGCTACAAGAGAGCCAGGGTATCATTATTATGTATCTTTTGTATTAATGTAATAGGAAGAGTCCCAGATGTCTCTGGCTTGGCAGAACAGTGTTTGATTTGGCTACATTTCTGATTTAATGTTCATGCCTATTTAATAGTATTAACTAAATTGATCATTATCAATTGTAATGCTGAAAATATTCCCCTTCTATGTTCTCCAATCCCCCAAACACCTCTCTCACCAACACACATCTCACCAACTCTCCATCACAACTTGCATTCCTTAACCTCTCGCTCTGTCATACAAATACGTGCTATGTCACACTGTCAAGTCACAATTTGCACTGCCCAGCCCCTGCCACACTCCAAATCCTACTCCCAACTCACACCTTGCACTCTACAATTCCTCCCGCAATATACAGTCCTTCATTCTTTTGTGCTGCTTCTGCATCCTTTCTACTATTCTATCGCACTCTTCCCTCATCCTTTTTCCCAATCTGCAGCTCACTGCCTCTTTCTGGCCAACCGCTTCCTCTCTGCTTTCTGGCTCCCTGACCACACGCTCCCTCTACTTTCTGTACCTCTGCTCACTCTCAGATTTCTGGCCCACTGTATCACTGCTTCCTCTGCTCTCTTGTGCAGCGCTTCCTCCTCTGACCTACTGATTTCCCTCTGCTGTCTTGCCTATCACTTCACATCTCACCCATCACTCTCCCTCTCTCATAGTGTAACCATTTTTTTTTTTTTTAAATGTACATTTTGACCCAGTTCCTCAAATAATGGGGCATTTAAAAAAAGAACGGAGGATATGTTATTTTTAGATAACCCATTTTTGGAAATGAGCAGGTCACCTTATTCTCAAAGGTGACCGGCGCATTTCACAGACTTGAGCTGTAGCGCAAATTGTGTGCTGGCTAGCTGCCTTGAATGGTGATCTGGTTTGTTTGACCGAAGTGTAATTATTTGCGGCGGAATTGACCGAAGTCAATTTCGCTGCAAATTGATTTGCACTTCTGCCAAACAAGCCAAAATGTACCTTTCACCACCACCCCACCCCCTCCCCTACTTAACTGCTTGGTCGCTGCCGCTTCCCCTGCAACCCTGCGGTGCCAGATCCGTCCCTCTAACGCGGGTTGGATCCGACTCCGCAGGGTCCCTTTTTTGTTGTTTTTTTCTGTCCCCGCCTCCAATTTTGAAGAAATAGGGGAAAACACTTCTGCAACCACCCTAGACCAAAAATACTGAACATGAGGAGCGGGTGACACCCCCGAAGCACATGTTCAATATTCATAAAAATGGATCGAATAGTACTGGACGAAATAGGTCAAATTGGAACATTCGATAGATTTTTGTCATCAAAATGGGCAGTACTTTGAATAGAATCGCTCTGCCGACAGTGTTCTGCAAGCTCCCAGCGCCTTTCACAGGGACAGGCCCTCCAGCTGCCTGCCGCTATAAAATGCGACCCAAAAAATTCATTTTTATCCTGTTTGAGGAACAGAAATGCAAGCGACACAGCAGCGGTTCATACCTTAAAAGAAATGCATGTGGCAGCCCCACATCCCGTGCACGTAGGGTTGCCTACAATTTCTACACATTTAAAAGTGCATCTTGCTTGGAAATGAGGGATGCGCTTTTAAATTGACAGAAATGCCACTTTATTTGATCAAGGAGGTGTGGATTGGGCTGAACTTTTTTGGGGCGCAAGTGATGAGATGTGTTAGCGCATTTCATTTCTTGTGTAAAAAAAAAAGTTGAGAACCTGGCACCCTGAGTATAATTTTTCTTAACAGTAATTTTTGCAGATTACTTAAAAAAAAATTTAAAAAAACATTTTTGTTTTTTTAAAGATGCTGTTTTTGCACAAAACGTCTGTTTTTGCGGCATTTTGCGCAAAACAGCCGTTTTTGCTGCATTTTGCGGGATCGCAAAATTGCTATAAGCTGGAGGGTCTGTTTAAATGTCAAAACAGTTTTTCAGAAAAAACAGGTGAAATACTCTGAATTGGAATGTGTTTTTTGGGCTGGGAGATAGATGCCCCTCACAGGGACAATATAGAAGTGAAAGGAGGGCTATAGCTGAAGAACTGGATGAGATTTGCAAGAAAAAGGAGGGTCGGTTTTGGTAAGATAAAGCTGTTAAAGGGAAGAAATCGTTTTTGGAAAGAAAAGGACAAGTTTTACTTAAACTAGATTATTCAGACTAAATTGTTAAAGAAAGACATGGTACGATCCCGAGTTAATTTGCAACTTAACCATTTCACCCCACGTTCAGATCTATGTAGGAATTGATTTAAATTATTCCAAATATTGCTAAGGAGTTACAAGGAGAGATGAATGAAAGAATTGCACTAACACTAGAAAAAAAAGGACAGGGTGCAAAGTGACTTTGAACAGTTTAGACAAATTATCGGGGTAAGGATTGGATAGAACAAAGACAAAGGGCCTCAATTCAACTCAGGCGGTAAGGGGTGAGCGTAAACAGCGCCGACCCTTACCGCCTGAGTACGAGGTCCCTTAGCGCCATGGCGGATTTAACACCTGCTTTTAGCAGGTGTTAAAATCCATGGCGCTAAGGGACCATGGAGTTAATTACGCCACCGTAATTTACGGTGGCGTAATTAACGCCTTCCCCACTCCCATTATGCCCTATGGGGCAAAAATGGGAATGGGGAAGGGTAAATGGGGATTGGGGACTTACCGCCCCGCCAAACTCGGAATGGGGCGGTAAGTCCGCCAACCACCATGGCGTAAACGTAGTTTACGCCATGGTGGTAAAGTCACGGCCCAGGCGGTAACTTACCGCCTGGGTCGTAATGAGGCCCAAAGTATCAAGATGGGGTAGACTATGTGTGGTATGTGATGGGGAAATACTCACAATCCACACTTGAGTTTGGATTTGGACAGTCAACCAGGTTCTGGTCACCAAAGCTCTGGTCACAGGATTGCAGCGGACACTCCTAACAGCAAGCAGCTGAGCAAGTCTGGTCGCTGGATGGTGGCAAGGGCATAGCGGGCATGCAGGGAGTGGGCAAAAAGCTGGTCTGGCCACAGGATGCACCCAAAACGCATACCACAGCTTTTCCCTTTTGTTGTTGGTATTTTAGTGGAATTTCTGGATCAATGGCCTTGCAGGGATAGGATCAGCTATGCTTTGGCCTTGCTGGAATAGGATCAGCTATGTTTAGGCCTTGCAGTAGGGTCTGGAATCTTGCAAAGGTGGATCTGCAAGGTCAGGATATGCAGGCACTGGAAATTCATGAAAGAATGTGTCTAGAGTTCTGTCTGCCATCCTTATTTAGAAGGCATGATGACATTGTTGAATTATATGGTGGGACAGGCTTAGCTGGGCATGCCTCTAAACAACTCGATTGGTCAGGGGTGATTGTTACCGCCTTGCTGTCAGCTGGTTGGATTCTTAAGGACATGATATCAACTTTATGGTGTGGGATTACTATATCCAGAACCTCCCCCAGTTAATTTTGCCACAACCCAGTTTTGACTTAAATGGCACATTTTTAAAGTTGTGGCATTTGAACAAATTACATAGGCAGGTTACATATTTTATAAAGAGCATGCCAGTCCAACTCTACAGTTTGTTAGACTGTGTTTTGTCTGCTTAACAATTTTTCATCGTTTTCCGTGAGAAATATTCAGCCTAAAATTCTATAACTTTATGCATGTGTATAGATTATCATAAGGCATGTTAGTATTGAATTTCAAAAGGGCACCATGTACACTTTCCTCAGAATATCCCATTCTCTGCCATTTATGTTCCCAATATGGCAGTGAAGGCTCCAACAAGAAAAGGCCAAGCTCACTCTCTGCAGCTCCGCTGCGAGTGAATCTCCAGCTCATCCAATATCCGGCAGCTGCCACAAGCAATGCATGCCGAGTGCCGCCGTAGCGCAGGAGTGCTTTAAAATCCCTTCTGACCCGCAGCAATGCTCCACATCACCATAAGCTGCTGTGTATGCTGCCGTAGCACCGGAGTGCTTTAAAATGTCCCTCACGTCCATTGCCTGCCACGAGATGAGAGCAGAGGCCAAGATGGCCACCGCCGTGGTTGCCGTAGCAACCAGGAACACACAAGCCTCTGCTGAGGCCTGCAATTGGTCCCCTGTTCCAGCCATCCCCTCCCCTCCTGCCTTTAATGGAGGGGGGGCTCAACACCAGGCAAAGCCGCAGAGCAGCCGAGGCCAGGAGAAAAGGCCAAGCTCACTCTCTGCAGCTCCGCTGCGAGTGAATCTCCAGCTGATCCATCCTCCGGCAGCTGCAACAAGCAATGCTGTGCCGAGCGCCGCCGTAGCACAGGAGTGCTTTAAAATCCCCTCTGACTCACAGCAATGCTCCACATCACCATCAGCTGCTGTGTATGCCGCCGTAGCACTGGAGTGCTTTAAAATGTCCCTCACGGCCATTGCCTGCCACGAGATGACAGCAGAGGCCAAGATGGCTGCCACCATGGTTGCCGTAGCAACCAGGAACACACAAGCCTCTGCTGAGGCCCGCAATTGGTCCCCTGTTCCAGCCAGCCCCTCCCCTCCTGCCTTTAATGGAGGGGGGTCTCACCGCCAGCCGAAGCCGCAGAGGAGCGAAGGCCCGGAGAAAAGGCCAAGCTCACTCTCTGCAGCTCTCCGCTGCTCGACGGCGCGGATGGCGCCCCCAGGCTCTGTCAAGTTCACACAAGGTAAGGCCTCCAGCCTCTTTGCCCACCAGTCACACCGCCTGCGTGCACCTACCCAGGTCACAACCAGGCGCACCACGCCATGTCCCTACAGGAATGCACGACTATGGTCACGCACCCTGCCTACCATCCCCTTCACCTACACGCCCAACATAGGATACCGCAATGCAAGGGTTGGCGTGAGAAGCCAGCCTCCAATTATTACGCGCTGCTTTACTAAGGTCAACCCCAGCCCCCGGATTGCCACGCACTCGGTGTCAACGCTATGACAGACCATCAATGTCCACACCACCAAACAAGACCTCATGGCTGCCACGAACAACAACATCTTTATTAACATTAACTCTGCACCTCCACCAACGCCCAACCCCACTGGCGCTCCCATGCCCACTGCTCATGTTGTTGCAGCCCCCATGACCACTCGCTGTACTATGTTGCCTAATGCTATGTCTATGCCCACTGCACATGTTGATGCCGCCCCCATGACCACCCTTGACTCCACACCACCCACTATTTCTGAGCTACCCTCCACCCCGGTCAGCCCGCCCACCTCCACACCTCCCTCTGCCTACACGCTCAGGTGCGCATTGATTAATGCCCGATCCGTACCCGCACACGTCCTTGACGTCAACGACCTGCTCATCAAGGACGACCTCGACCTCCTCATCCTTACTGAAACTTGGCTCAATGAAACTTCAGGCCCAGCCCTATCCCTTGCCATCCCTCCTGTGTATTCCATCTTCAGAAAAGTCTGCACCTCTCAGAGAGGTGGAGGCGTTGCCCTCATCGCCAGGCAAGCCATTGCAATTAGAGAAGTTGAAGGCCTGCTTGACAGCAACAGCGACTACCTCCCTCTAAAAATTAATGTCTCTCCAACTGCACCGTAACCATGCACATTGTCTATAGACCCCCAGGCTCATCCTTTGACTTCCATGACACCCTTATCCATGCACTGTCCAACAACATCAAAAAGACATCACGGGTCTTACTTCTGGGTGACCTTAACCTAGGGCTGAACGACCCGAAGGACCCCCCCTGCGAAATCCCTCAATAAAGCCCTGTCCAACCTCGGCTTCACGCGCTCCATCTCCGATCCCACTCATATCAAAGGGCACACCCTCGACTGGATCAGTCATCACAACTGCTCCCTTCTCATCACGTCCAACACCCTTGGTTGGACCACCACTACATCCAATTTACCCTCGGAAACAAGAAAGTGGCCTTCGCACCCCCCCCCACCATGCCCAGCAACCTACGCTAGGAGCTCTCGCCTTCTCACAGTTGAGAACCTAGCACCCTACCTCCTCAACCCTGCCCTGCAGGCCCCCTCTTCTAACAACCCCGAAACCTTAGCTGACACCTTCAAGGATGTCAGGATGTCATCACGTCAGCCGTTGACGCAATTGCTCCGCTGACCCTAAAAATCACAAAAAAAGCCAAACATGCTAACTCATGGTTCTCCAAAGAACTTCTTGCACAACGCACGCAAAAAAGGACTGCTCTCTCCGCCTGGAAAGCTAGCCCCTCTGAAGCCACCAAACAAAAGTCTGAAACCATCTCCAAATCCTACAAGACTAACATTACCTTAGCCAAAGCCTCCTCCTTCAACGCCAGGATCGCTGAAGCCAAGTCAAGGTCCAAGGAACTATTCACCATCTTTAGGGAACTGGAAAAACCATCTGCCCCCCCATCAATCAATAAGATGACAAGTGGTGTAATAGCATTCAGTCTGCCATGCTAGAGATGCTCAACACCCTCCAAACCAAAATCCGCGGACACCAAAAAGCCCTCTCCAACATCATAGCCAACTTGCGCGCTGAGCCACCCATCAAGACCACCGCTTCCCCTTTATTTGAGTTCAAAGATATCACTGAGCGAGAGGTCATCACCCTGCTCAACTCCATCAAACCCTCCAATTGCAAGGGTGATGCCTGCCCAGCTAGCCTCATCAAAGACTCAGCACCTACCTTAGCCCCCTTCCTTACAGATTTTATCAACTCTTCCTTCCAGTCAGGCCATGTCCCATCTGGACTCAAGGAGGCTTGGGTGCGCCCACTCCTCAAAAAACCCTCGCTCGACCCAACAGTCCCTGTTAATTACAGACCTACTACCACTGTACCCTTCCTGCTCAAAATTCTGGACAAAGCAGCTTACCGGCAAGTCCAAAAGTTCTTAGAGGATAACACGCTCCTAGGCCTGCGGCAATCTGGATTCCGCCCACGGCACAGCACCGAAACGGCCCTCCTAGACCTCAAGAATCAAATGGATGATCTTAGAGACGCAGGCAAACCTGCTCTCCTACTGCTCCTTGATCTATCCGCGGCCTTTGATCTCGTGGACCACAACACCTTGTGCCACCATCTAGCCACCCAAGCCAATTTCTACCCGAAAGCTTGCCAATGGATCACCTCCTTCCTCCAAGAAAGGGCCATGAAAGTCTTTTCGGAGTCTGCATCCGCCACCCCTAGCCTCCTTACCTGCGGTGTTCCCCAGGGGTCCTGTATAGCACCCGCGCTTTACAACCTTTTCACAAGGCCCCTGTTCAGCATCCTGGATTCCCTTGGAATATCCTACACCAACTACGCGGATGACACACAGGTACTCATCCCACTCACGGGCGACTACCTAGCAGATACTAACACCCTCACCACTATCTACTCCACCATCCAATCCTGGATAGCAGAGAACTGGCTCTGCCTCAATAGTGAAAAAACGGAACTTCTCCTTATAGGGTCACCTTTCACATTGGGCAACCTTGGAGACCTGTACTCCTCCTTCACCATCGATAACATTCCTATCAAGGTCTCAAACCATGTTAAGACACTCAAAGTCTACCTTGACTCCGACCTTTCCATGGCCAGACAGGTCAATGCTATCGCCACCTCCTCAGCCTACTATTCTAAAATCCTCAACGCTGCCAGGCCTTTCTTGGCCCACCATAATTGCCTCACCATTGCCAGGGCAATTATCGGGTCAAGGTTAGACTATTGCAATGCCCTCCTCGCTGGGACCGCCAACAAAAACGTGGCCAAATTGCGGCTAGCTCAAAACAATACGCTCAGGGCAGCCACAGGTACCGCTAGAAGAAACCACATCTCCGAAATCAGAAGGCAAGCCCACTGGCTCCCTGTCAAAGAGAGAATTGTCTTTAAAACTCTTGCCCTCACCCACAAATGCCTCCACGAACTCACCCCTCCCTACCTGACCAACAGAATCACCAGGCACACGGCCACCAGACCCCTAAGATCATGCTATGCCAACACGATTGTCACGCCTATTACACGAAAGGTGTGCGCTGGAGGCTCCAGCTTCCCCACCCAAGCAGCCACGCACTGGAACGCACTGCCACCTCACCTAAGACTGATTGAATCACACCTAGCCATCCATAAGGCTATCAAATCTAGACTCTTTGTCTAAACAGAATATCTATTACGTATCGGTTTTAGCAATTTCCTGCATATTTGTTCGCTACTGTGTAACCATGAGCCCATTGGGCACCCGCCTGTAACCTTAAGTCTGCTTATCCTCTGTAACAGTGCCTCGATGCCTCATGGGCTGCAAGCGTGCTTGATAAATGCAAATAAATAAATAAAATAACGTCTTAAATTAAAGCCACCAAAATTACATTTAAACTGTTAACTTTTTACATTCCAGCAAAGTCCTGTTGCACAGATAAAAGTCTTAAAAGTGTATTAATAAAATAGTCTTTTGAAACAAATGGTCTGCCTTTGTCCTCCAAATATGGTCATGTACTTCCAGGCTGCTCTTGAGTTGGCTTTGAAGCTCTCAGTAAAAGTAACGAGGACTTGTTACTTTCAATTTCTCACCAATGTGTCCCAGAATCTCTATTGTGAGAGGTCTCTGCCCAGACAAATGTCTGACGAGCTTGTGACCTTTCTTTGCCTTGGTCCATTGAAAGTTTTCAAAGGTAGCAATTACCAGGTAGGTGTCCTGGATCTCCCTTGTGGCTTCTCTTGTGGGTAAGGCACTGCTGTTGTCAGACAAATGTCCCTTGAGCCATGGCAGAAACCTGTTTGGGCTGATTTCCCAGTACAGCCAAAAACATTTCTTTCTTTATGTTAGTTTATTTTGTTTTGAATCAGAAGCAAGCCTGTGGAATAAAACATCATATGTGGGTTTCCCAGCAAAACCCCCCTACATTGCTAGGCAAGGACAGGTTTTTAGTCAACATTGTACTTTTAAAACAGACATTTTTTTGTTGGTTTGCAAAAGCCCTTTCTGACACATAGTGAATGCTGCTGGGATTTTTCTTCTAAAAGGTTTGCTCTTCCATTTGACTTCCCAATATTTTCCTGCAGCCCCAGCCAGTTTCTCTCATATAGCAATCTGTTTAAGACACAGGTCCAATGAAATTGACCTATGCGCAGAGAGCTAGGATTTGTGTTAAAGCAGTGATTTTTGATATTTTGTAGGCCAAATGTCAAGCGTTTTTCCGTGGAGCTGAAAATAAAGCTTCTTCTAGATTTGGCTGAGACAGCCTGAAATTCAGGGATAATGCTCTTTTCTGATGGAGCACAGTATGATAAAAGCAGAGTAATACAGAACAGATGAAAAGAGCATCAGAGCGGTATCATTTTAAATGTAAAATATTTCCCTTTTTCGATGGGAACTTTGAGCTTGCAGCAAAGCAGAGATGCTTTTTCACTCCACTTCTTTAGTACACACAAGAACACACCCTGGCAGCCTTTCTGAGGGTGCTCCCTTTTCCATCTTGCCCAATGGCGCCTGGCACAACAGTGCAGCCATCCTTTTATAGCTGCAAAACGCAGTTTTGATGCAAGGCAGTTGGTACTCAAAGGAGCCAGTGCTTCCATTTTTCTGTTTCTGCTGAAGTTCAGCTTGGTTATGGATGGGAGTACTGCTGAGTGGGTAAATATATCCCACAAAGCCCCGCCGACTCTTCTGAGATGCCTTGTCGAGGGAGAGTAGGGCAAAGTGGTTCCATGTGATATTTTCGCCGCAAAAATATCGCCATACAAAAATTCCGCCATATTTTTGTGGCGAAAATAACACATGGACCCTGCGGGGGACACCCCCGCAATCCCCGCATCATATTTTTATGTGCGGGGAACACCCCCGCAACCCCCACACCTAATATTTTCGACACCAAAAATATTGCCTATGGCCGTTCCCGACGACCATATGTACGGCGATATTTTTGGTGGCGAAAATATTACCTGATGCCGGCAAAGTGGGATTCATGAATGGGGCAAAGTGGGGTTCATCAGGTGGAGTCCTTCTTCCATCATGGAGCGGTACACCACCATCCTCCCCTGGTTTCTCATTGGATTGTGGAGCAACACCCACAGTTTCCTCTCAGGTGTTTCTTTGTGGTGTGGAGCGACAACCCCGCTTTTCCTTTGCTCTTTCCTTTCCCGGTCCGCGGGGGTGAGTCCTCCTTGCTTAGGAATGGGCAGAACCAGCACAAATCTAGTGAATAAATCAGAACCGGTTACTACATTTTCCCACTGGCTGCCTTCCGGAAGGTTAACAGCAGTGGGACATATATACATCACGATTATTACAGTATGGAGACAACAACAACACATAATCCTTCACAAGACAAAAATAATTATTGATGTTCACTATATTTTTGGCGATATAAAAGGAAATATACTCCATGTTAGATACATATACTTATTAACCTACCTGTTCCCTTCTGGTTCTTCTTTTTCTTGCTTTCATTCTCCAAATGTCTCCTCTATTTGATTTTCTCTTGGTTCCTCAATTTGCTGCAAAGAGTGCCTAGGGTGACAACTTTTTAACTGATTAATATGGACCCATTTCTCTTCGTCAGGTCTTCTTTGCGGATGCAGATTCTATAGGTGACAGGTGAAATTCTATCTACAATTTCAAAAAGGTCCACACCTGCTGGGGAGACATCTCCGCTCCTTTGTCTGGTTCCTTTGGAAATTGTACAAGTAGACCCTGTCTCCTACTTGGTATTCCTTTTTGGTTGTTCTTAAGTCATATTGAGTCTTCATCCCCTCTGCAGATTTTTCCAGATTCTGCTGAGCGTACACAAAAGCATGTTTAAGGTGTTTTCTTAGTTTCTCAACATACTCAAGTGTTGTGGAAGCGTTTATCCCTGTCTGCGCTTGTGTTCTGTAGAGCAGATGCTGAGGTAGCATCATCCTTTGCCCAGTTATTAGCTCAAATGGAGACATCTTGGTAGCAGATGAAGGTGTAGATCTGATGGCCATCAGGACAATCGGTAATCGGATGTCCCAACTTGGCCCAGAGTCTGCCACAAACTTTTTTAGAATGCTCACAATTGTTTTGTTGTACCTCTCAACTCTCCCACTAGAGGACAGTGGTATAAAATGTGAAGCTTCCTTTTTACCCCAAGTATAGTCATCTCTTCGCTGGTGAAGTGACTACCTCTGTCTGACTCAATCCTTTGGAGTAGGCCAAAACACGAGAAGATGTGGTTGATCAACAGGGTAGCTGCTGTTTCTTCCTTGCAATTTGGGGCCATGAGACATTCCACCCATTTGGTAAACAAGCATGTTACTGTTAACATATACTTGTTTCCCCTAGAGTAGCTAATCACGGGCCCGATAAAATCTACTTGTAAATCCAACCAAGGCAGTGTCATCCCCCTCTTCTGGAGGGGAGCTTGCTGTGTGAGTGATGTTGGAAAGACACCCGTTAAAAAATTGGTCGAGGTCCTGCCCCATGTGTGGCCAGTATGCAACCTACTGCAAGATTTATAGAGTAGTGTGAAACCCCCCGATGACCTGCTGTGGCCGTATCATGGGCGTGACTAAGCATCAGGCTTCAGAATGAGGTAGGTCACAGCCAGAGATGGATCTCCTTACCAACAAACCATCTTGGATTCAAAACTTTTTGGGACACTTCATCAACACCTGAGGTCCTCTTTCCCAATGTAATCGGTATCCGTCACGGGACAGTTCTCAGGGTCCTCCATGTGTTGATAAAATGTCCCAATAATTGGATCCCCTTTTTGTGCAATGATTAAATCAGCATCTGGGGTCTCCTTACTCCACTGGGCAGTTGAGAGTTCATTGTGATCATTTGTCTGAGACCTAGTGATAGCAGTGACCTTGATTTCCCCCAACAGGTCCTGGATCTCAAGGAGATCCCCCTGGATGGCTCCGGTTTTGGCCAGCTGATCAGTGAGGTCGTTTCCAGTTTTGTCTGGCCCTTCTATTCTGGAATGACCCTTGATCTTCTTCCAATAAATGGTCATTCCATTAGAGGTGACCAGATCATCAATATTTTGTATTAGCTTGCCATGTTTTCTATTTGTGGCAATAGTGTTTGAGTGGTGTTCTGGTGGCCGATCACGGTTCCATTTACCATGCTCTTTCTAGGAATCTGGATTGCTTACTGATAGAGAGGAGGTAAGTGTTTAAACATGGTTGATGTTGGTGGCTGCAAGGTTTTTGTGTTTTGAGGGGGGCAATTCTGTTCAGTGATTGTGTGGTGATGGTGCTGTAATTGTGAAGGAGAATGAATGGATGTGTGTTTGGGGAGGCCGGGTGTTATGAGTGGTGCCATGGCTGTGTTTGTAATGTGTTTGATTTGTCTGGATGTGAGGAGAGAGGGATTTGTGGCAGGTGGGGAGATCCTTTGTGGTAGAGCGAGTGTGAAGGGGATTGCAAAGTAGACTGATCATAACACCCAGATTCGATCTTCCACATAGACATGTATTTTGCTTTACATTTAAAGGACAGGGTGTTGCCAGCTTTGTGTCTGTAGCATAGATGATGAGTTGTGTGAAGTAATAGGGGGATGAATGGTGTGAGGATACTCATTAGTGTGGCAGATTCTCTCTGGATGAGAACTGCCAGGGATGAAGTCACCAAAGTAGATATTTATGCAGGGTGAGCTAGGATTATTAGTTGGGAAGTCAGTCCAGTCAGTGTGAAGTTGGGATTGTGAGTAAACGGGGTAGAACATGAGGAGGAGAAAGGTTGGGTGTAGTTGTGGTGGACGGTAGCAAGTGAGAGAGAGGGCATCAAAGGATCTTTGTGGGGGTGTGTGGGGTGCATATTAGTAAATCTTTATACATAATGGCAATGTCACAACCTTGATTGTGTGCAGGTCTCTCTGGTGGATAAACTAGAGTGGTAGAAGTATGTCAGGGATAACAGGTGGTTGGAGTGAGGTGCTTGAGTGAGCAGTCTGCTGCAATGATCCTGGTGGATCCTTTTTTTGCTGTGCTTGTGTTGCAGTGGGGACCTTTCTGCCAGCAGCACCACAACACTTGGAAAGTGTTCCATAGCACAGAGTGTGCTGCATGGAGTGAGGTACGTGAATGATCATTCTGCTGCAGTTTTCCTGGTCTATCCTTTGTTGCTGTGCTTGTGTTGCAGTGGTGACCTTTCTGCCAGCAGCACCAGAACACTTGAAAAGTGTTCAGTCGTGCGGACCATGCCACGTCATGTGAGGCGCTTGAGTGAGCAATCTGCTGCAGTACGTTGTCCGACGCTACGGCTTTGTGAAAGTTTGACCCTGTTTAAAACCATTAACTGCAAACAGGGTGTGCTATATTACTGTATGCCTATACATTGCACGGAAAAGCATTGTTGGATTTGGCAAATATGTACGACGCCAAGCTGGGTTCCAAAGTAGCGTTGGGTGTAAGTTTACCATATTCACTTGTTGCGAGTGAGGAGTCTCTGTCCTATAACAATCCAGTGCTCAACACCTCTACAAAGATCATGAGCTTCACTCAGGAGGTGCAAGCCGCATGGGAGAGCTCTTCCCCAGGTGAAATCCTGAGTGAAGAATCTATTCTTGATTTATTATCTAATGGGCCACTGACTCCACTGCTCTGGTCTAGGATTCTGATTATTGACCCTTCATGACAGAGGATCCCGCTGCCATCTCAGACTTCCAATGCTGTTATTCTAGCCTCTAGGCTTTCTCAGTCACCCTCTTTGTATGCATCAGAATCTTCAAATCTTTGCAAGCCTTGGGCGTATTCTTACTTGCCTTCTCCTCACAATCAGACTGTAAAACACTCTGTAGCACCTACAAATGAGCTGAGTTCAGCATTATGTGCCTTTTATGCTGACCTCAATGGTAAAAATGTTATATGATAATTTGTGATGGCTTTAAGGACCAAAAATGTCTTTGATTTACCATGGTGTCTAAATTAACTCTTATAGAGGGTTTTATTTTTGGTTAATCCAATAGGAGAGCTAAATTGCAAAATTATTCAAATGCTAGTCTGTTGGAGGAATCTATGTCAAAATCTTTGTTGGGTGATCAGGCTTCGATTCCTTTGGAGGATTGTAATGCTCCCAAAGAAATAGAGGTGGTTTATGTGAATGAAACACATATGTGTGCCATCAATGATCTCTGCCTTAATGCCGGTAAGACTGAGATCCTCCTCATTGGGACACCCACTACCTCCTTTCCTCCCTCTCTGGCCACCCACTCTGGTCCCTCTTCTACTCCTTCCTGTGAGGCTAAGAACCTTGGTGTCATCATCGACTCCACCCTCTCCTTCTCTCCTCACATCTCTGACGTCTCTAAACAGTCCAACTATCAACTGCACCTCCTCAGAGTTATTCTTCCCTTTCTCACATTCCCCCAGAAGCTCACTATCTCCAGAGCTGTGGTCCTCTTTAGCCTGGTCTATTGCAAAAGCCTCTTTCTAAATCTTCCTGCCTCTACTCTTCAACCTTTACAGCTTATCCAGAACAGGACTGCAAGACTTGTCTTTGGCCTCAATCCCAGGGATCATATCTCTCCAGCCCTGAAATCTCTTAATTTGCTCCCCGTGGTTACAAGGATGAACTTCAAGACCCTCTGCATCCTACATAAGGTTTTCTGGGGCCTGGGACCACTCTACCTCCAACTTTCTCTTACAAAACCCCTTCTTCCTCGAGCTCTCCGCTCATCCACCTCCAACTGTCTGGGGGTCAGACGCTTCTCCATGCAAAGTGTTGAGGGAAGATCTATCACCTCAGCTTTGGCCTCCCTCTGGAACTGCCTCCCTGCCTCTTTCAAACATAAGCGGAACCACCTCTGGTTCCGGAAGTGACTCAAGACCTTCCTTTTCACTTCCGCTTTCTATCTTCCGCTCCCCTGCTGATGCACCTGACTGCTCCGTGCACTGGTCACCTGGTCATCCTCTGAACTCTGATCCAGGCTCCTCCATGTCCAGTTGTGCCTGCACTGCGTCCAGGCTCCTCGGCACTTAATGGTCTGTCTCTGCAACCCAACAGCCCTTTCTTTCTGCACTTATTTGCCACCCACTGACGGCTCTTGTGAGTTAACTGCACTTCCCCCTTCCCCTGCCCCCTGACATTTCTCCCCTTTCCTCTTCCCCGCACTTGCACGACCAGAATCACACAAGGCCTAATAAGATCATTATTTTGTCCTCCATTTGTTTCCCCTTTCTTGTCTTGTGGCGTCTAGGAACACTTGTGTACAAGCGTGTTTTAAATGCCACATCATATAATTTCATATGGACAATTCGAAAGCCATTGTTTGAGTGCCTGGTTGTTGTCTTATTCCTACAAAGGAGCCTCAAGATTTGTTACCCAAAAATAAATCTAATAATATAGAAAATTACCAACAATGCATAACAAGGGCTCCCATAAATTCCTTTTCAAACTGAAATGTTGCCTCTGTTATACCAGTGATTCTTAATCCACTGAGTTCTTAAGGGTGGTGATGCCCTCCCCGATAGTGGAGGTAGATGTTTCTGAGGGTGTTTTATTGGATGAAGCAGTTATGCCCAAGAAGAACTTTGGTAAAAAGGGAGGCAAGAAAAAGGTCAAACCTGCTGAGGGCAAAAAAGCTATAACTCACTTTTTAAAACCACTAGGGCCGCCCCTCGAAATAGATGATACCCCCCTTGACTTAAGCATAATGACACTACATACTGAGACTGAAGCAGATGTTGTGGATAGGATAAATACTGTGGAACCTGAGTTACTAGCTGTTGCCCAGTAAGGGTAGATCATGATAAGGGTGTAAGGGAGCTGTGCATTATTGAAGATCCTTTCCCAAGAATTAAGGTACCTGCATGCCCTGCAGGGGTAGACCAAGCTAAGGATGCAAGGGATTTGTGCTCCCTCGAAGATCAATCCCCAAAAATTAATGGACTCCAGCCAATTTCTCCTATCCTTTTAACTTTAGAGGAGAAGAGACTAAAATTGTTGGCTAAGCCTGAGTTGAAGCAAGAGATAAAAGGTACTGAGACATGATCTAGAGGTAAGGCAAGCTTAGATGAGCAAAGGAGTAAAACTGATTTGGGGCAGTATCTGCTCCAAAAACTGCACTTTCCAAGACAATGTATAATGGTAAGTGTGTGGTGTGCAAGTTAGGGAGTCCCATGAGAGACTTTGCAACACTGCAAACGATTCTGCTTTTACTTTGTATTTAGGACGTTCGTTTAGGATAACACTGGTGTTCTAATAAATAGAGATTTTGTCTTAGCTCTATTCTATGGGATTACTTGGCTACAGCTAATCAGTTTGGCCGATATTGCGCAGGTTGAATTTTTTTGAGATGATCGAGTTGGCCTTGTGTGTTGATATATTTAAGATCCAACATGGCAATAAATGGCCTGTTAGAAGAAGCGTCTATGCGCCTTTCTTTGAGCTATAGTGTTTTTCAAACTTTGGGTACCAAATCTGGTGGCGTGTCCTCTACAGCCACATTAGTGTGTCATGGTGAGCCTGCTTTAAACTCTTATGACCCACTATGAATTAGTGTTCAAAAAGCATAATCGCCATCAAGCTCTGTACTTACCTTGTCATCTGGGCTAAAAAGGAAGAATTTAATTACAGATTGGGACCCGTTAGTAAGTGCTTTAATTGATTTTGGGATTGGGTCCTCACAGCGAAATTGAGGTATTGTTTTTAAAATAGCCTCTTGGAATACCAGAGGCTTTTCACACCTACCGCATTCTTAATACAAAAGAGTTCAGGGTGAACAGTGGACAATTATTTGCCTTCAGGATACTTGGATTGAGGATTTACCCAGGTTAGAAGGTTAACGATCTGTCATGAAAAAGTCTGGCAGGCCGATTTGGTCAACCATTCAGTGGGCTTTTATGTGTAGTTAGAAACAATATAGGAATCTCAATGTCAAAATGTGATACGGATTGTCAAGGTATTTTGATGGTGAAATGAAGTTGGCGAGATGCATTGTCAATACATTTACAAACCTGTTTGTTGTTTAATGTTTATTCTAATCTGAAGAAGTCTGTTCTTGATGCTGTTTTATCTGTTATTACCCAGCAAGGGACAATCAGATTGTGGCAATCAATCTGATTGGCCATTACTGTGTCCTTACCAGTCTGCCAAAGACTGGCCTGACTTTGAGGGACATGCAACTTGTCCCTCGCAGTTCTTTCCTTTTCTCTGTCTGGCCATAAAGCAAGGGACTACACATAGTCCCTTCGCACCAATCCATGGCAGCCATTTACATTGATTACATGTTCTCTTATCTTTTTAATAGCCACCATGGAAAGGGTGAAATTACTACATGTAGTCCCTTCTCCCCATTCCATGGTGGCCATTTTGTGTGCTTTCTTTTTCTATTCACTATTCAATGGCTGCAGTGGAAAGTGAGAAGGGACTACATGTAGTTCCTTCTCCCCAGCCCCGGGCAGCCTTTTTATTTGCTTTTTTTTATTGCGTTGAGAAACAGTCGCAATGCTGTGTCTCAATGGAGAATAATTACTAATAGTACCCGGTACAACGTTACTAATAGCAATAGGACACTTGGAGAGGGGGCATTACCAGTTGGGTAATGCACCAGGGCTTTCGATAAAGCCTTCGCTTCGCTTGGTCTTGGAACTTTTGCCCCAGGGACATTACGTGACTGGAAATAAACCCCCACGCCCTTGGGTTCTATTGCTTAATTATATCAGATTAAATGTTATATTGGTCCTCTGATTTCGGTGATCATATCATGATTCTGGGTGATTTCAACAGTGAGTGTTTGGACTCTGAACATTATTTAACTAAGCCCCCACGTATGAACATTCTGTTTGGAAACAAAGATCATTGACGCCTGATACGACTCCAAATGGACTCCAGGGACCTCTTGTTGCTTAATGGAAATGTGTGCAGAGATAGTCTGCCGAGTTTTACATGGCACAATTCTGTTTCTTCGTCTACTCTGGATTATATATTTGTAACTAGGGAGATGTATAATAATTGTCTTAGGTTGGAACTACATGATATGGTGGAGAGTCAGATAGAACAGCGAGCTAAGCGCTCACCCTTGATATCTATGAGCAGCCTGCAGTGGCAGGTTCAAATCCTGGCAGGGTCAAATCAGCCTTTCATTGATCCAAGGTCGATAAATTGAGTACCACTCTGTGGGATAATAACCTCTTCTGTTATTTTCAGCGCTCTCAGACCTATGGTTGTGTATCACTATATAAGAATTACATTATCATTATTAAAGTGACCACCATATTTTGAATCTGGATCTATTATTTCAATGCATCATGAAGGGTATTCTGTTTCCTGTAGTGTGTTGGAGGTTAATCCTAGAGATCACTTGATAATGCATGAGTTAATGATTTGGTAAACTGCAGCAGATCTGATTTAATGAACCCTTATGAATAGGCATTGGTAGTCCAGGATCTTTTACAGGGGATGAACAGAGTTCTGCATCCTGGGGCTTCCACTGTACGGCACAATCACTTGCATGTTTATGGTTCTGCTATCCAAAGCAAGAAGAAAAATGTGAGTTCTAGTATTAGAATCCTCAAAAAAATAGCATTCCGACTTATGAACAATAGGTGCATTAATTAAAAGAGACCTTTAAAAACTGGTTGTAATCCCATAAGCGTGCACTGAATCAGAGTGATTATGAATCCATGTTAAAATGTTTGGTAAATAAGGATTCAGGATTTTTTTGGTCTTTAATCAAGCAACCAGGTACACAAACTTTGCTTCAACCTCAACCAATAGCCAAAGCAATTTGGGTGGACTATTATTCACAGTTGTTTACAGGTTCTAGTAGCATATGGAACTTCATACAGATGGATACGAATATTAACTCGGGTCTAGAGATAAATATTGATGAGATTGTTAACATCATCAAAAAATGATGAGCTGGCTAATGCCACTTGTAAAATGATTAATTGGGCTGTGTCAGGTCTAATACTCAACATTATATCAGCTTGTTCCATTCCTTGTTCTTGCAAAAGTGCCATAGTTATATTGGTGTATAAACATGATGATCGACTGAATCTGTGTAATTATCACCCTACTTTGCTCTTAGATGCCACTTGTACGATTATTACGGTAATAATACTGAAGGAACTTCAGGCATGGGTTTTCATGGTTGGGGCTCTGGACATTTGTCAGGCTGGCTTCAAAAAATGTGTAGGAACCTCTCTGAATTTCTTTTAACTCCAGCTGCTTGCTGACTAAGCTAATATTATGAAATGACCACTGTATGTGGCCTTTCGAGATTTAGCGCAAGCTTTTGATTGACAAGTTATGGGATAAACTGCGTTTAAAGGGTTGTCTATGCTCGCTGTTGAATCTTCTGATAGCACTTCATTCTGATGCCACGATCAAGATTAAATAGCAACAGCTGGCCAATTTTTCTAATTGGATCAGGACGTACTGTGGCATTTGCCAAGGTTGTGTTCTGGCACCATTTTTGTAAATTGTTTATATTAGTGATATTGGCACTGTATTACAAGAAGTTAAGGCATATCCACCAAGCTTAGGAATAGCAAAAATGCACTATTTGGTGTATGCTGATTACTTAATTTTGTATGAATTAGCGTCAATTGGTTTTAAGCATTCTTTGACATGCCATTAATGGGTACTTGGATAAATTGGATTTATACGTGAACGTGGACAAAACAAAAATTATGATAATGAAAGAAAAAAATAAGGTTTGTAAGATTCGGACGACACCTAACTGGTATCTTGTCCACCATAGATTGAAGGTTGTTGATCAGTTCACATATTTAGGTTGTATTTTAAGATAGGCTAACTAAGGGTTGTCAGGTAACTTTATACTTCAGCCAAATTGGCATTCGTCCGAATGCATTTGCGTGACCGGCGTTATGGTTGGTTCTCTATTGTTCCCCTTTTTGCGATTTTATCATATAAAGATAGCGCCTAAAATTACCTTTGT
The DNA here is from genome assembly GCF_040938575.1 of Ambystoma mexicanum. Lineage (NCBI taxonomy): Eukaryota > Metazoa > Chordata > Amphibia > Caudata > Ambystomatidae > Ambystoma > Ambystoma mexicanum. Next base: position 356,321,398 of record NC_090941.1, read on the forward strand.
TGCAGAAACCTTGATGGGAGTCATAGATTGGAGGACGATTAAGGCACTGATTTGGTGAATGACATTAGCCATACTACAAGGAGGACCTATGGGCGTCATTCGACACGAGTTGGGGATTATTTCCTTGCATGCTCATGTTGATTGGAAGCTATTGCAATTGTACAGTAAGTTGCTATTTCCTCCTTCAGACTGTTTTTTTTTTTTAAGTTGAATGAATAGATGGATAGCAACTTCTGTACAGTGCTGCAGGTTCGGCTATCTAATTGTGCTAAGAAACGGTCTGCTGTGATTGCTACTGAGGAGAGGTTGCTGATGCAACTCAATATTGTTAAAAATAAGATGTTTGAATGGGATTGATATGCAATAGAGAACAGATAATGAATTATCATTTCATTTACCATTTTAGACTTGAATTGAAAACCTATAACTCTATTCACTGTTGTTTATTAAAACATCCCTCACATGTTTTTAGAGCTGATTTTTTAAGACTAAAATGTAATTTGTTTTTTTTTTTACTAATGAGGACTCTGGAACTAGACATTGAATTATAGGGTCTGATAGACTATGTCGCTTTTGTTCTCAAGAGGTGGACACCCTAGAGCACTTCATTAGATGTACAGCTGTAATGCCTTTGCGTTTAAATTTGTTGTGAAGATGTGTATATCATGAATGTGTGCTATTTTCTGATGAATTTTGGCACAGTGTTCTCAAAGTTAATCATGTTTCACTAAGCATTGCTGTTTTTTTTTCCAAAACAGGTTTAAACTGTTAAATGTTAATTTATGTATTGTATGCATTGTGTGAAAGGTTTATTTGTAAGCTGTAACAAATAAATAAATAAATACATAAATAAGTGGTTGCTTGGGTTTGAGACATGTTTCTGTAAGGACAAGTATGTCTGGGGTGTGTGCGCTAATGAGCTCATTGATATCATGTGTGTGAGCAGGTGCAGAGTGACAGTTAAGCAGAATGCTGTTTCATTGCAGTGTTAAGGTGGAGTTTGATTTGAATATTGTGTGTTATTTTGTTTGTGTCATGTTTTTTTGCCTCCATAGGTCAACAGGGGCTAGCAGGAAAAAAATAATAAAAACTGATAAAGATAATTGCAAGAACCCTTAATTCTGTCAACCTGTTGCCCTTTATGCCCCCAAGGAAAGTGCTTGCAGTCCCAAAGCAATCCAGAAGACTTCAGCACGAGACAGATATAAGTAGAAAAAAGGAACCAATCCTCCTTTGCCACTGAAAGCAGCAGGTTTTTGATGATATGATGCTAGTTAAGAGCTGGAAGGAGGACTGCAAAGGGAGCTTCAGGCCGCAAAATGGCAGCTCTAGGGATGGATAGAACCAACCCTACCTTTGGACATTAACTGGACACCCCAGGGAAGGCCACCACCAAGTAAGCTTCTCAATAAAGCTTGTCAGGGGTCACAAGATCAGTGGGTAGATCAAGCATGTGTTTTTTTAGGCCCCCTGACATATGAAGGCAAACCTAGGTAACTGCAATGAGTACTTTCGTGGTGTTGTGCTGGGCTCTAGCACCGTCTGAGGACAACAGTGCTTGGGGGTGTATCGTGCACGGTTGTTTCATTTGTTGCTGGTCTGATAGCACAGCAAGTAGAGCACTTGCTTTGACATCTGTATAGAGCCTGCTGACGCAGGTTCGAATCCTGGTAGAGCCAAACTCAGCCTTTCATCCTTCTGAGATCAATACATGAGCACCACACACTGTGTGTAATAATAAGCAGTGCTCAGGTGCTTGAGGGTTTGTAGCGCTATGTAAATGCTAAATTATTATTTGGGTAAGATGGATCTAAGGTATAAGCTTGTGTAATAGTCTAGGAGGGAGCTGCAGTTTTAAAGAATACGTAAGTATTGTCCTTAGAGGAGATTGATTCGCAGTGTGCATGGATAATAGATATTATAATTTTTAAAAGTATTCCTATCTGTTTCTTGTGTGTTTAAGCAGCAGGATAATTAACCTGCAATGCTACAAATTGTGATAGCCAAGAAATGTATTGCTTGCTGGCTCACTTCTTTAGTCGATTGTATATCTACCCTGAGATTATTAAGCCACAGATGAAAGGGCTCTGAGGACTCTAGGTTGCCCTCAACCTAACATTGTCAATGCAATGCTTCCAGATTCTGATCTGTCTAAAAAATGTATTGGATGTATTAAGGAAATGTGTGTGCTCGTATTTCGGCAGGTATATGTTTGAAATACTGGGGCCAAATGCAGGTTAGTTGGTAAAATACGTTTTTTATATTGAAAGTAGTTATTCTCTAGCACCAGGGACATGAGTTCGACCATACATTATTTTGGAGTGTCACCAGGGATTTGTGTTTTTTTCAAGATTAAGCTTCATACCACAGCCCAGAAGCCTACTGTTTGTGTTCTAGACATGGTAAGTTTAAGGCAGAAGAGAGATGTAATGTTCAAGCTCAAAGATAGATATGTAACCTGCAGGACACTGTATTCAATCCCACTGAGGTTGCTTTGTGTTTTAATAGTTTTGATTTAAAAATTGGTGTAGACGTCATTGGGTCAGTAAGGCCAGTCCTATCTATATGAAACAGAGGGCTCGATTTATGGAACTTTTAGCACGGTGCAAAGTGACTTTGCCACTGCCAGCAAACATGTTAATTCACAGAGCGGTGCAAAGTGTATTTTTGTGGACAAAAGTCCTTGCACTGCAAAAGTACACTTTGCACTGCACTAAATGAGCCTAAATCATGGTGCAGAGACTACCTTTGCAGTGCAAAAATACACTTTTCACTGCTCTGTGAATCAGGGTGTTTGTTGGCAGCACAAAGTTACTTTGCACCACACTAAAAGTTTCAAGGGTCCTGATATGAAACATCAATGTGCAACATTCACGTCACATATTCTAATTATGTTTATATAACTCCCTGAGCTAATGCTCCCTGTAGAATGTTATATATAAATATATATTATAGGGAGGCTTATGGGAAATGTGAACATTCTATTGCTAATAACTTTTGACTTGCAGGACGGATTTCACTCATATTTTCAAAACAAATAGTTTGTAATGGGCCCCACCAAACTGAATATTTTGGGAAAGATTCATTAAGAAATTAAAACGTTATAAGGAAAGCAAAAGAAACACTGTATGCGGCCTCCTCCCATTCATTTTCACGTAGAGAAAAAATCAAATTCTGTCAAGTTGAAGTGCAGAAACTGCTGGACGGAATTGGACCAAATAAAAAACAACTTGGGCACAAAACGTTGACTTGATTTCTTTCTGACAACTTTGGGGTAAATCCATTCAGGAGTTTTAGAAATATCCGATGGGGGATGAGGTGCCCACTGCCTCCCAAAAAATAACTATATCTCCCATGGTGATCTGCAGCAGAGAGGCTGAGAGGCTTTTCAGAAATGAAAAAGCAGCCATTTATTCCCAAAATTCTATTGCTAATAACTTGTGACTGGCTATGGATTTGGATGACATTTTTAAAAAAACAGAAAACTTTGGGAACAATACATAAAGAAATGAAAATGTTGTAAAGAAAACAAAACACTACAGTGTTCAGTCAATTAAATTTCCCCTAGAGAAAAAGTGCAGTTTTTTGGAACAGCTAAGCACGAAAACATCACTGAAGGCCATGGCTAGTGGGCAGAATAGATAATTACTGGAACAACATGTACAGTGTCAACGGCAGAAGATCATGGCTAGTGGGCCCTGAGAAAACTAATCTATAGGAAAACCCTTGAAATTCTCTGAACAACTATTTGTTAAGAGAGAGTTGAGGTAATCAGATTTAATGCAACAAACCCCTTGAAATTCAACATTTGAATTTCAAACAAGTCAACCTCATAAAAGAGCATGTGCCACACAATCCAAACAGTGATAGGGGGAGCTGGCCAAGAGAGAGCCAGTGAGGAAAAAAGCAATCAAGGGCTGTGGGGGACCATGGAAAGATGGGGGTGTGGATTGGTGAGTACCTGTGAAGACAGGTAAGAGTTTGTGATTTTCAAGCATTATATGGGGGAATACTCGGGGAATCCCGCAGACATGGGTGGTCAATAGCGTTGTATGTGCAGTGTGTTGCCATTATCGGGGGTATATCTTGGGAATCAAACAGGAATGGGGAGAGAGTGAAAGAAAACTTAATTTTACACCTGCAATGATCATATCGCCTATGCAGGGGGTATTTGGTCTCTGTAATGTAATGTAATTTGTTTTGCCTTTTCCCATTGGAATGGCCTCAAAGAGTTGTAGGTGAACACCCTCAGGGTATGAAGCACAAGGTATGGGAGATTCATCAGAAGGGTTTAGAATGTGTGTGTGCATTTTAGCCAATACGAAGGCAGGTAGGTGTAGTCAAGTCCCCGCTAGCGACCCATGTCAAGCTGGCCTGTGAATGGGTGGTGTGAGATTGTCGGGAGAGTATGCAAGTGCAAGAGACTGATTATGTGTCCAGCTAGACTGATTTCTTGTTGTGGGATGTAGCTGTATTCTAATGGCATAGGTGTTGTGCAATGTGTCTTCAAATAGTGTATGATATCAGATGGGTGTGGGAGGCTGGCAGTGCCCGTGGTTTCTTGGTTTCGTAGATGTGGTGCAGGTTCTGTCCGGTGGTCTGCTGGAGTTTATTCCCTCTATTCATCAGCACATTCCATGAAGGGTTCATGGTGCTTCGCCCTATCTGACTGGGGGTTAAATAACCCAAAGTGCAGAATGGGATTGCCAGGATGCGGTGGGGAAAACACCGGTCTTGAGAGCCTTCCAGAAAGCCTTCCAGAAAGTAAGGTGATCCTCTAAGTGGCTGGTGCTAAGGGGAATTGCATTCCAGATTGTGGGAGGATCCTCACTGTTTTGATGGGAGGGCTTGGCCACTGGCCATGGCCAAGGGCCATTGCTAGTGCAGTGTGAAGAAACCTATTTGTGCAACATGTACAGTGTCCACAGTTGAACCCATGGCTAGTGCAATAGAAGACAACTTTTGGTTTAACATGGACAGTGCCCATGGCTGAAGGCCATGGCTAGTGGTCCCCAAAGAAACCTACTGGTGCAACATGTACAGTTTCCACAGTTGAAGGCCACGGCTAGTAGGCCTGAGGAAACAAATTGGTGCAACATGGACAGTGGCCAACACCAAAGGCCATAGCTAGTGGGCTCTAAAGAAGCCTATGAGTGCAATACTTACAGTGTCTCCATGGCCACTGGCCATGCCCAAAGCCCATGGCTAGTAGGCCCCAAAGAAGCTGCATGTACATCTAATACAGACAAATATGGCATAGCTTGTATGTCAAACCAACGGATGTTCAACTTTGTTGACCACTGTTGATAAGAAAAATTCACATGAGTGAAATATATATTCTACTACTGCCACATCAGATATATCATATATATGTATCTGATGACACCACCCTCAAAACTACTATTACCAAAAAACATCCAGATTATAATGATCCTCTATCGCTTCCAGATCCAAGTGCAATCCATGGATATGTTGTCACATGACAAACTGAGTTCATGGCCCACTACTCACTGCTATCCTTTAGTGAGAGTTCTGGTGTGGATGTATAGAGTATGTGAGGGTTTTACAGGATACTTCAAATATCGCAATATTAGGGGAACAAGAGAGACATGAAGGAGGGTTAGGGTACCTGGCTGGGAACCATGAAATTGATGGGTAGGATAGTGGTAGGCACCAGGGACACGTTTCCTTTATGATTGGAGCCTAAACAACTATCTCCCCACCTTCTGTGATGCTGCTAATAGAGCAATTTCTGGTGGAGATCAGGAAAAACTGATAGGCTCACAAAACATGCATCTGGGTAGTTGCACCATTAAAATACAGTACTTTCTAAGTCAGAGTTATATTGGCAGACAAAATGAAATCACTATTATAACACTTATACTGGTCAACTTTAGTACCCAGGATAGCGAGGACTTGCAGGCTCTATGCCCATCCCCCCTGCAACTGGGCGTAGTACTTTTGAATAATACTGGCAAAACCAATAAAATCCAAATTGCATTCCTCCATTGTCTCTTTTTTGGCAAAATGGACTGGGGGCAGGCTATTTTCTTCATAGGTGTGAGTCAGAAGCCTCCATACAACAATATAGACATGAGTAACAAATAGAGATGTCCAAACAAAATTCTATATCAATATACAAAGCAACCTGTGTAAGACAAGCATACAGATACATTTGGCTTACATGTATGTCATTAGATTCATGTGCCTCTAAACAGAATTATCTATCAGACCAGATCCATCCAGCCCAAACTCTGAATTGCTTGCCTTTTATCTTAAACATGATCATTTAGACACCATACATTTTTTGTTAATTTATAGACTGCCATGGCACAAAAGGAAGTCTTTGCAATAACCTATCAGTTCTTTCGGCTGTTGAACTTATGGAAACAGAGCCTTCACACCTGGAGGAGAGCACTCAGCCAATCAGGTGGTTGGAACAGAGAGCGAGATTGCACAATCACAACCCTTTGTCCCAGCCACAGAAGGCCCTTCGCCGGGTGGCTTTTTTCTTTCATTGCGGGGAGGCTACGCACCCCCTCCACTTACCTGCGGGACTGAAGAATTGCGCTCCTGTCCCGAGTTCCTCCTGTCTGGTCGCCACAATAGATGTGGAAAAGGAAGCAACCATCTTGATTTTTGTTCATTTTACATTGGGAGATCGGTTGCGCAAGGTAGTTGCATCTACAACTGTCACCCTGGTTCTGCATGTACACATTTGAAGCATGTTATACCTATGTGTCTAAATGGCAGGCAATTCAATTTTCATCAAAATTGATGTGGGAGTTAGGCAAGGCTGCATCCCTGCCCCCATTCTGTTCTCTATGTTTATTAATGGGGTTGTTGCCCTTCTACTTGCTGAGTCTACTGACACACCATAATTAGCGAATTAGAGAATTCCAATTCTCCTATTGGCTGATTATGCCATCCTGTTGTCTTTTACTCCTCAGGGTCTTTGTAGGCAATTGGTTATCTTTGAGATTTTCTGCAAGGAGAATGGCCTTACAACAAACACGCAGAAAGCCCATTCGATTGTATTCTCTAAATGTAGGTCCAATAGTAAACCTTGTCTTCATATTAGACTTTTAGATGGACCTATTGAACAGGAAACCCAGTATGACTACAATGATAGGCAATTGTTCATGAACGATCAGACATACTTAAGTTGGTAAGGCATAATGGGGCAGTGTTGCAACACACTCATGACCATGGGGTTGGCCCCCTGAGTGCCACACTCCAAATCTGTAAGAGCCAAGCAAGACAGGCAGCCATGTATGTGCCGAACGTTGGTGCATGTGCAACACCACTACGTTACAGACAGTGGAACATACATTCTTAAAAACCATATAAGGTTTGTATGTGAATGCAGCAAATTCACCGATTTATTCAGACTGGCCTTACAGAGTATTGGCTTTATTTGTAAGACGTGGCCTGTGTAATTGTGGATATGATTGTGGACAAATTGTAATCTGGACAAGTACAGAAGCACTGTAAATGATGTTTTATCTCAGACTGGAAGTGCAAACTTATTGTGGCTTTCGACCATAAAGGAGGAGCTCTCCGCTTTGCGGCTGGGGAATTACTGGGCCCAACCAGAGTCAATTCCCAATAACACCAAGTCCCAGATTAAAAAGATTCTCAAAAGAAGATGTGAAATCTGCACAGAAATAGCAAACTTGTTAAGACTGGCTTCTTATATGTTATGGAAAATAAAACCAGGCTTTGAATGTTACTTAGATGGAATGCACCCGCCTTTGATGATAATCCTTTACCGTAAGCTTCACATTGGCAGGCTGCAATTGATGGCTTTGCGCACACATGGAACCCCCACAAACCAGCAGTCTGTCCGTTCTACCCAAACTATGTTGAAAGCACAACACACTTTTTTCTTTTGTTCAGAATATTGGCACATCAGAAAGAAATATCTGATCCCACTCTTTAAACAATTCCTTAAAAGAAGGTTGAATGAGATTCTTTATTTAAGCCTGCTGGGGGGGGGGGGACTTTCTTTACCAAGCCTGGAGGAAAAGATTAAAGTGTATCACTCGTTTGACGAATGATGCTCCAGTTTTGCACAACGTACCATCAGGTCCATGATTATATTAATCATTTTATTGCTGTTTTAATGGATATACTCATCTTTTCTTAATATGCCACTAATTGTCGTTATTGAATTTTATATGCAACTTTTATGATCTGTCAGATCAAAATAAAGTTTATGATGATGAATTTAGGCTACTAAAGTAGTAATCCTGTTAAAATATTGATTTGGTGTATCCACTTGCTAAGTAGTGCTGTGAGAACTGTATTTTGTTTATTTAAAATGCAGAAATCCAATATTATGTAATGTAGGATATTGGTTCACAAATGCAATGCTATACAATTGTTTCACTAACTTGCTATTTGGTTTCAAATAATGTACAATGTGGCTGTTTACCCATATAAAATATACTACCTCTAAAACGGCTGTATCACACCAAGGGGCTATACAAGAGGAATAATGCCTTGACTATCAACTTCCTTAAGCAGCATGATACAAGAGGCATGGGCCACAGAACATTTCATTCTGGGTGGTTTTGTGACATATCTTATTGTAGCACAATAATTGCAAAGTAGTAGATCCTTTGGTGGTTAAGCCCTATTTGCTAAATCTGACCTTAAATTGGCTGTGGTGCCATTTGTCCACTCACTAACCTATATGTAAATGGTCAAAATAATGGACAAAGATCAGAGACAATACCTTATTACCAATTTTACAACAGTTTGCACAGATATAATAAAAATGAATTGTTTATGTAATCTCAAATGTACCATTACTCTGCAGCTGATGCAATTAAAAAGTGGAGAATGTATTTCTATCATAGGAAAACATTGGCAACGGTCCCCCATCAGGCCTTCTGCATCCCCCTGGAGTATATGATGTACATGGCTCCAGATCCTCTAATGAGTAAATCACGTATGTGTCCTAATAGATTGAAAGTCCTGGTATGGCCCTACTCCTACGAGTAGAGTCTATGCTCTATTAATGGGAGGATGCAGGGTGACCTTCCAGGGGGATGCACCTTTAAGTGGCTCAGAGGCAATTCTACAATCAACTACATTTGTATTTCAGTACTCAATTGGCCACTGATCATTGACTTTTCTGTTGTTGACGATGTTTTTTAGTAAACACCATTCTATTGTGTTAAAATGTAAGTGCCTATTTTACAAAGCCTCACATACTACCCATCTATACTTGGAGAGGGCTATTTTGTCTTCCTCCAAGGAACATTAAGATGGAACAACTGTAACCAGATACTACTACAAGAAAGAAATGTAAAACCGTATCTCTAATTGCTTAATTATATCCTGACTGAAGAAACTAATGTCTGCCTACACTCATTGCATGTTGATGCTCTAAGCTCTCTTCGAAATTTGCAATTATTCAGCCCATCTACAAAAAAGGGCAGATAAACGTGCTGTCCTCTTACTGGCCAGCTCTCCTACTGATTCCCTTTGTTAAATCTTTGGTCATGGCCTTCTTACAGAACTCAAGAATTGGGTGGAAAGTAACCCTATTCTTTCAAACATCCAATTGGGGTTCAGACAGGGTGTTGGAACTTCTGAACAGGCACTAAATATGTGCCTTATGTTTGTGCATTCCTTGTATATCAAAAAGGACCTGAGCATGGCCTTTGACAGGGTGAGTCGTACAAAGCTCTGGTCAGTGCTCATGTCACTAAACTGCCCTTCACAACTTTTGAAACTACTGGTCACCCTTGCCCACATGTTTTAGGAGCATGACTATGGCAATTGTATGGATTATTTAAAGGTCAATTTGGTTGTGTATCAGGGATGTTTAATAACACCCCTGCTATTTTCTCTTTACATAAATGATATGCAATATATCTTAATACAAACAGGGGCTAATTTACCTAAATAAGCTACTAATAAACTATCTATCCTAGCGTATGCAGACTATACAGTTCTGTTAGCCCATACTCCTCGAGCACTCCAGTTCTGGATTATAGTTTACATAGACTTCATGGCTGAACATGACTTTATGGTCAACGCAGCATAATCTGCTGTGATGGTCTATCAAATTGGACCTAGAACAATTATGTTTCCACCCATGCTTAGCGAAACCGAGGTGATCCCCCTTGTTTATGATTATGATTACCTTGGCATATTATTTTCCACTAAATAAGCTAAATGGTGCCCCTCACATCATATTACTAAGAAGGTATCACGATGTGATCTCAATTCAATCAAGCTCTGGGAGGAGTCGATTTAGAAGATTTTTTTAAACCCAACCCATTTTAAAAACCAACCCCTACAAATATGCATACCCTGCTACAATGGGACCAGCTGTTATAATTAAATTAAAAAGGGAATGGCAGTGTTATTTCTAAGACCAGCGTGAAGCACATGAAGTTAATAAAACATTAAGTCGAAGCCACATAAAAATGTCTTCTGAATTGATTGAAAACTACTTGCTGTGGGCCAATAAGCCACCTAATGGAATCCCAATAAGTATGGCTTGCTTTAATTGCTTTCCCCTGACCAGCACAGCAGGCTTAGCAGTGCACGGTGGTGGCGCGAGTTATGGTTGCTTAGCTTACCATAACTGGCGTATTTCAAGGGTTTTTCGGTTTTACTTGGAACCATAACGTCCCTTTAACAAAGTTTTTTCACTAAATTTCATAGGTTTTTAGTAGCGCAACTTAACCATAACGTCCCTTTAACAACGTTTTTTCCCTGAATTTCATAGGTTTTTAGTAACGCAACTTAACCATAACGTCCCTTTACCAATGTTTTTTAACTGAATTTCATAGGTTTTTAATAGCACAAATACCATAACGTCCCTTTAACAAAGTTTTTTCATTGATTTTCATAGTTTTTTATTAGTGCAACGTAACCATAACGTCCTTTTCCATGGAGGAAGACCACTAGCATCCTAGGTTCTCAAAGTGGGAACCCGGGGTGGGAAAAAAAATATTTTTCTTCCCAAACCGGAACGACTGCGGCGTCCCGGTGTAGGAAGGAAAATCTTTTACCAAGATGGACACCATGGAAAGGGAAGGCGGGGTGTATAAAGAGAACACAACAGGGCATGGGTAGGGGAGACAAGGGGCATGAGTGGGGTGTGGGGGGTAACAGGAGAGAGACAGGGGGCATGAGCGGGGGGTGGGGGGGTAAAAGGTAAAAGGAGGGAGACACGGGGCATGAGCGGGGGGGTGGGGAGCAACAGCAGGGAGACACGGGGCATGAGCGGGTGATAACAGGAGAGAGACACGGGGCATGAGCGGGGGGTGGGGGACAACAGCAGGGAGACACGGGGCATGAGCGGGGGTGGGGGGCAACAGCAGGGAGATATGTGGCATGAGCTGGTATGGGGGGCAACAGCAGGGAGACATGGAGCATGAGAGTGGGGTGGGGGGTAACAGACGAGAGACACAGGCATGAGCGGGGGTGGGGGCAAAAGGAGAGAGACACGGGGCATGACGGGTGGGTGGGGGGCATTAGGAGAGAGACACAGGGCATGAGATGGGGGTGGGGGTAACAGGGGAGAGACACAGGGCATGAGCGGGGGGTGGGGGGCAACAGCAGGGAGACACGGGGCATGAGCGGGGGTGGCGGGCAACAGGAGAGAGACACGGAGCATGAGCGGGGGGCAACAGGAGGGAGACACGGGGCATGAGAGGGGTTTGGGGGGCAACAGCAGGAAGACACGGGGCATGAGCGGGGGGTGGGAAGGAACAGGGGAGACACAAGGCATGAGCGGGGGGTGGGGGAACAGGAGAGACACGGAGCATGAGCGGGGAGTGGGGAGCAACAGCAGGGAGACACGGGGCATGACCGGGGGGGTGGGGGGTAACAGGAGAGAGACACGGGGCATGAGCGGGGGTCGGGGGGCAACAGCAGGGAGACACGGGGCATGACTGGGGGTGGGGGGCAACAGGAGAGAGACACGGGGCATGAGTCGGGGTGGGGGGCAACAGCAGGGAGACATGGGGCATGAGAGGAGGGTGGGGGTAACAGGAGAGAGACACGGGGCATGAGATGAGGGTTGGGGCAACAGCAGGGAGACACGGGGCAGGAGCGATGGGTGTGGGAAACACGAGGGAGACACGGTCATAAGAGGGGGGAGGGGGGTAAGAGGAGAGAGACATGGGGCATGAGCGGGGGGTGGGGGCAACAGCAGGTAGACACAGGGCATGACCGGAGGGTGGGGGGCAACAGCAGGGAGACACAGGGCATGAGCGGGGGCGGGGGGGTAACAGGGGAGAGACACGGGGCATGAGCGGGGGTGGGAAACAGCAGGGAGACACGGGGCATGAGCAGGGGTGGGTGGAACACAAGGGAGACACGGGGCATGAGCGGGGGGTGGGGGGAGCACGAGGGAGACACGGGGCATGAGAGGGGGTGGGGGTAACAGGAGAGAGACACGGGGCATGAGCAGGGGGTGGGGGGCAACAGGAGAGAGACACGGGGCATGAGCCGGGGGTGAGGGGCAACAGCAGGGAGAAAAAGGGCATGAGCGGGGGTGGGGGAAACACAAGGGAGACACGGGGCATGAGCGGGGGAGGGGGGCAACAGCAGGGAGACAAGGGGCATGAGCGGGGGGTGGGGGAACACGAGGGAGACACGGGGCATGAGCAGAGGGTGGGGGGAACACGAGGGAGACACGGGGCATGAGCGGGGGGTGGGGGGCAACAGCAGGGAGACACGGGGCATGAGCGGGGGTGGCGGGCAACAGGAGAGAGACACGGAGCATGAGCGGGGGGCAACAGGAGGGAGACACGGGGCATGAGAGGGGTTTGGGGGGCAACAGCAGGAAGACACGGGGCATGAGCGGGGGGTGGGAAGGAACAGGGGAGACACAAGGCATGAGCGGGGGGTGGGGGAACAGGAGAGACACGGAGCATGAGCGGGGAGTGGGGAGCAACAGCAGGGAGACACGGGGCATGACCGGGGGGTGGGGGGTAACAGGAGAGAGACACGGGGCATGAGCGGGGATCGGGCGGCAACAGCAGGGAGACACGGGGCATGACTGGGGGTGGGGGGCAACAGGAGAGAGACACGGGGCATGAGTCGGGGTGGGGGGCAACAGCAGGGAGACATGGGGCATGAGAGGAGGGTGGGGGTAACAGGAGAGAGACACGGGGCATGAGATGAGGGTTGGGGCAACAGCAGGGAGACACGGGGCAGGAGCGATGGGTGTGGGAAACACGAGGGAGACACGGTCATAAGAGGGGGGTAAGAGGAGAGAGACATGGGGCATGAGCGGGGGGTGGGGGCAACAGCAGGTAGACACAGGGCATGACCGGAGGGTGGGGGGCAACAGCAGGGAGACACAGGGCATGAGCGGGGGCGGGGGGGTAACAGGGGAGAGACACGGGGCATGAGCGGGGGTGGGAAACAGCAGGGAGACACGGGGCATGAGCAGGGGTGGGTGGAACACAAGGGAGACACGGGGCATGAGCGGGGGGTGGGGGGAGCACGAGGGAGACACGGGGCATGAGAGGGGGTGGGGGTAACAGGAGAGAGACACGGGGCATGAGCAGGGGGTGGGGGGCAACAGGAGAGAGACACGGGGCATGAGCCGGGGGTGAGGGGCAACAGCAGGGAGAAAAAGGGCATGAGCGGGGGTGGGGGAAACACAAGGGAGACACGGGGCATGAGCGGGGGAGGGGGGCAACAGCAGGGAGACAAGGGGCATGAGCGGGGGGTGGGGGGAACACGAGGGAGACACGGGGCATGAGCAGAGGGTGGGGGGAACACGAGGGAGACACGGGGCATGAGAGGGGGTGGGGGTAACAGGAGAGAGACACGGGGCATGAGCGGGGGGGTGGGGAGCAACAGCAGGGAGACACGGGGCATGAGCGGGGGATAACAGGAGAGAGACACGGGACATGAGCGGGGGGTGGGGGACAACAGCAGGGAGACACGGGGCATGAGCGAGGGTGGGGGGCAACAGCAGGGAGACATGTGGCATGAGCTGGTGTGGGGGGCAACAGCAGGGAGACATGGAGCATGAGAGTGGGGTGGGGGGTAACAGACGAGAGACACAGGCATGAGCGGGGGTGGGGGGCATTAGGAGAGAGACACGGGGCATGAGATGGGGGTGGGGGGTAACAGGAGAGAGACACAGAGCATGAGCGGGGGGTGGGGGGCAACAGCAGGGAGACACGGGGCATGAGCGGGGGTGGCGGGCAACAGGAGAGAGACACAGAGCATGAGCGGGGGGCAACAGGAGGGAGACATGGGGCATGAGAGGGGTGTGGGGGGCAACAGCAGGGAGACACGGGGCATGAGCGGGGGTGGGAAGGAACAGGGGAGACACAAGGCATGAGCGGGGGGTGGGGTAACAGGAGAGACACGGAGCATGAGCGGGGGGTGGGGAGCAACAGCAGGGAGACACGGGGCATGACCGGGGGGTGGGGGGTAACAGGAGAGAGACACGGGGCATGAGCGGGGGTGGGGGGCAACAGCAGGGAGACACGGGGCATGACTGGGGGTGGGGGGCAACAGGAGAGAGACACGGGGCATGAGTCGGGGTGGGGGGCAACAGCAGGGAGACATGGGGCATGAGAGGAGGGTGGGGGGTAACAGGAGAGAGACACAGGGCATGAGATGAGGGTTGGGGCAACAGCAGGGAGACACGGGGCATGAGCGATGGGTGTGGGAAACACGAGGGAGACACGGGCATGAGAGGTGGTGGGGGTAAGAGGAGAGAGACATGGGGCATGAGCGGGGGGTGGGGGCAACAGCAGGTAGACACAGGGCATGACCGGGGGTGGGGGGCAACAGCAGGGAGACACAGGGCATGAGCGGGGGTGGGGGGTAACAGGGGAGAGACACGGGGCATGAGCGGGGGGTGGGAAACAGCAGGGAGACACGGGGCATGAGCGGTGGTGGGTGGAACACAAGGGAGACACGGGGCATGAGCGGGGGGTGGGGGGAACACGAGGGAGACACAGGGCATGAGAGGGGGTGGGGGTAACAGGAGAGAGACACGGGGCATGAGCAGGGGGTGGGGGGCAACAGCAGGGAGAAAAAGGGCATGAGCGGGCGTGGGGGAAACACAAGGGAGACACGGGGCATGAGCGGGGGAGGGGGGCAACAGCAGGGAGACACGGGGCATGAGCGGGGGTGGGGGGAACACGAGGGAGACACGGCATGAGCGGGGGTTGGGGGGAACATGGGGAGACATGAGGCATGAGAGGGGGGTGGGGGGTAACAGGAGAGAGACACGGGGCTTGAGCAGGGGTTGGGGGCAACAACAGGGCGACACGTGGCATGAGCGGGGGTGGCGAAAACAGCAGGGAGACACGGGCATGACCGAGGGTGGGGGGCAACAGCAGGGAGACAGGGGGCATGAGCGTGAGTGGGGGGTAACAGGAGCGAGACACGGGGCATGAGCGGGGGGTAGGGGGCAACATCAGGGAGACACGGGGCATGAGCGGGGGTAACAGGAGAGAGACACAGGGCATGAGCAGGGGATGGGGGGCAACAGCAGGGAGACACGGGGCATGAGCGGGGATGGGGAGCAACCGCAAGGAGACACAGGGCATGATAGAGGGGTGTGGGGTAACAGAAGAGAAACACGTTGCATGAGCGGGGGTGGGGCAACAGGAGGGAGACATGGGGCATGACCGGGGGTGGGAGGCAACAGGAGAGAGACACGGGGCATGAGAGGGGGGTGGAGGGTAACAGGAGAGAGACACGGGACATGACCGGGGGTGGGGGGCAACAGGAGAGATACACGGGGCATGACTGGGGTGTGGGGGGCAAGAGGAGAGAGACACGAGGCATGAGAGGGGGATGGGGTAACAGGAGAGAGACACGGGGCATGAGCGGGGGTGGTGGGCAACAGGAGAGAGACACGGAGCATGAGCGGGGGCAACAGCAGGGAGACACGGGGCATGAGCAGGGGGTGAGGGGGCAACAGCAGGGAGACACGGGGCATGAGTGGGGGGTGGGGGTAACAGGAGAGAGACACAGGGCATGAGCGGGGGTGGGGGGCAGCAGCAGGGAGACATGGGGCATGAGTGTGGGTGGGGGGGAACAGGGGAGACATGGGCATGAGTGGCGGTGGGGGAACAGGGGAGACACAAGGCATGAGCGGGGGGTGGGGAACAGGAGAGAGACATGGGGCATGAGCTGGGGGTGGGGGCAACAGCAGGGAGTTACGGGGCATGACCGGGGTGTGGGGGGTAACAGGAGAGAGACATGGGGCATGACCAGGGGTGGGGGGCAACAGGAGAGAGATACGGGGCATTACCAGGGGTGGGGGGCAACAGGAGAGAGACATGGGGCATGAGAGGGGGGTGGGGGGCAACAGGAGAGAGACATGGGGCATGAGTGGGGGTGGGGGCACCAGCAGGGAGACAAGGGGCATGAGAGGGGCGTGGGGGGTAACAGGAGAGAGACACGGGGCATGAGTGGGGGTGGGGGGCAAAAGGAGAGAGACACGGGCATGACCGGGGTGGGGGGCAACGGGAGAGAGACATGGGGCATGAGATGGGGTGGGGGGTAACAGGAGAGAGACAGGGGGCATGAGCGGGGGTGGGGGCACCAGCAGGGAGACAAGGGGCATGAGAGGGGCATGGGGGGTAACAGGAGAGAGACACGGGGCATGAGTGGGGGTGGGGGGCAAAAGGAGAGAGACACGGGGCATGACCGGGGGTGGGGGGCAACAGGAGAGAGACACGGGGCATGAGATGGGGTGGGGGGCAACAGGAGAGAGACACGGGGCATGAGCGGGGGTGGGGGCACCAGCAGGGAGACAAGGGGCATGAGAGGGGCGTGGGGGGTAACAGGAGAGAGACACGGGGCATGAGTGGGGGTGGGGGGCAAAAGGAGAGAGACACGGGCATGACCGGGGGTGGGGGGCAACGGGAGAGAGACATGGGGCATGAGATGGGGTGGGGGGTAACAGGAGAGAGACACGGGGCATGAGCGGGGGTGGGGGCACCAGCAGGGAGACAAGGGGCATGAGAGGGGCATGGGGGGTAACAGGAGAGAGACACGGGGCATGAGTGGGGTGGGGGGTAACAGGAGGGAGACACGGGGTATGAGCGGGGGGGTGGGGGGCAACAGCAGGGAGACACGGGGCATGAGCGGGGGTGGCGGGCAACAGGAGAGAGACACGGAGCATGAGCGGGGGGCAACAGCAGGGAGACACGGGGCATGAGCGGGGGTGGGCGGCAACAGGAGGGAGACACGGGGCATGAGAGGGGGGTGGGGGGCAACAGAAGGGAGACATGGGGCATGAGTGGGGGGTGGGGGTAACAGGAGAGAGACACGGGGCATGAGCAGAGGGTGGGGGGCAACAGCAGGGAGACACGGGGCATGACTGGGGGTGGGGGGCAACAGGAGAGAGACACAGAGCATGAGAGGGGGATGGGGGTAACAAGAGAGAGACACAGGGCATGAGCAGGGGGTGGGGAGGGCAACAGCAGGGAGACACGGGGCATGACCGGGGGATGGGGGTAACAGGAGAGAGACATGGAGCATGAGCGGGGGGTGGGGAGCAACAGCAGGGAGACACGGGGCATGACTGGGGTGTGGGGGTAACAGGAGAGAGACACGGGGCATGAGCAGGGGGTGGGGGGCAACAGCAGGGAGACACGGGGCATGACTGGGGGTGGGGGGCAACAGGAGAGAGACACGGAGCATGAGAGGGGGATGGGGGTAACAAGAGAGAGACACGGGGCATGAGCAGGGGGTGGGGGGCAACAGCAGGGAGACACGGGGCATGAACGGGGGATGGGGGTAACAGGAGAGAGACACAGGGCATGAGTGGGGGTGGGGGGCAACAGCAGGGAGACATGGGGCATGAGAGGAGGGTGGGGGGTAACAGGAGAGAGACACGTGGCATGAGATGATGGTGGGGGCAACAGCAGGGAGACACGGGGCATGAGCAATGGGTGTGGGAAACACGAGGGAGACACGGGAATGAGAGGGGGTTGGGGGGTAAGAGGAGAAAGACACGGGGCATGAGCGGGGGGTGGGCGCCACAGCAGGTAGACACAGGGCATGTCCGGGGGTGGGGGTAACAGGGGAGAGACACGGGGCATGAGCAGGGGGTGGGAAACAGCAGGGAGAAATGGGGCATGAGTTGGGGGCGGGGGGTAACAGGAGAGAGACACGCGGCATGAGCAGGGGTTGGGGGCAACAGCAGGGAGACACGTGGCATGAGTGGGGAGTGGGGGCAACAGCAGGGAGACACAGGCATGACCGAGGGTGGGGGGCAACAGCAGGGAGACACGGGGCATGAGCGGGGGGTGGGGGCAATAGCAGGGCGATACGGGGCATGAGCGGGGGTAACAGGAGAGAGACACAGGGCATGAGCAGGGGATGGGGCAACAGCAGTGAGACACGGGGCATGAGCGGGGGTGGGGGGCAACAGCAGGGAGACACGGGGAATGAGCGGGGGTTGGGGACAACCGCAGGGAGACACAGGGCATGAGAGGGGGGTGGGGGGTAACAGAAGAGAGACACGGGGCATGAGCGGGGGGTGGGGCAACAGGAGGGAGACATGGGGCATGACCGGGGGTGGGGGGCAACAGGAGAGAGACACGAGGCATGAGAGGGGTGTGGGAGTAACAGGAGAGAGACACGGGGCATGACCGGGGGGTGGGGGGCAACAGGATAGATACACGGGGCATGACTGGGAGGTGGGGGGCAACAGGAGAGAGACACGAGGCATGAGAGGGGTATGGGGGTAACAGGAGAGAGACACGGGGCATTAGCGGGGGTGGAGGAAAACAGCAGGGAGACACGGGGTATGAGCGGGGGGTGGTGGGCAACAGGAGAGAGACACGGAGCATGAGCGGGGCAACAGCAGGGAGACACGGGGCATGAGCGGGGGTGGGGGGCAACAGCAGGGAGACACGGGGCATGAGTGGGAGGTGGGGATAACAGGAGAGAGACACGGGGCATGAGCGGGGGTAGGGGGCAACAGGAGGGAGACACGGGGCATGAGAGGGGGGTGGGGGGCAGCAGCAGGGAGACACGGGCATGAGTGGCAGGTGGGGGAACAGGGGAGACACAATGCATGAGCGGGGGGTGGGGAACAGGAGAGAGACACGAGGCATGAGCTGGGGGTGGGGGCAACAGCAGGGAGTTACAGGGCATGACCGGGGTGTGGGGGGTAACAGGAGAGAGACACGGGGCATGACCGGGGGTGGGGGGCAACAGGAGGGAGACACGGGGCATGACCAGGGGTGGGGGGCAACAGGAGAGAGACACGGGGCATGAGAGAGGGGGTGGGGTTAACAGGAGAGAGCCACGGGCATGCGCGGGGGGTGGGGGGCAACAGCAGGGAGACACAGGGCATGACCGGGGGTGGTGAGTAACAGGAGAGAGACACAGGGCATGAGTGGGGGGTGGGGGCAACAGGAGAGAGACACAGGGCATGAGAGGGGGTGGGGGCAACAGCAGGGAGACACGGGGCATGAGCGGGGGTGGGCGAAACACGAGGGAGACACGGGGCATGAGAGGGGGATGGGGTAACAGGAGAGAGACACGGGGCATGAGCGGGGGTGGGGGCAACAGCAGGGAGACACGGTTCATGAGCGGGGGGTGGTGACAACAGCAGGGAGACACGGGGAATGACCGGGGGTGGAGGGCTACAGCAGGGAGACACGGGGCATGAGCGGGGGTGGGGGGTAACAGGGGAGAGACACGGGGCATGAGCGGGGTGTGGGGGGCAACAGCAGAGAGACACGGGGCATGACCAGGGAATGGGGGGCAACAGGAGAGACATGGGGCACGAGAGGGGGGTGGGGGTAACAGGAGAGAGACACGGGGCATGAGAGGGAGGTGGGGGGGTAACAGGAGAGAGACATGGTGTGGAATCATAAAAAATACAATATTACGGCTGTTACACCGAGCAAAGGAAAATACACCGACACAGGCTTATAAAGATTCCCAGAATCTTTATTACAAAACTGAACAGTATTCAACAAAGTACACAAATAGCTATTTGGCCGTCAATACATCACAGAGACCACCAGCAGGTCCAATATGAGCAGTGAGGGAATCTCTAGCTGGACATCGGTGTTTTTATACAGTTAGTAAAATGATATCCAGCCCCCTCACGGGTTAATCATGCACTGGGCTAGGGTCGCGCCAGGTTCACTTTCCTAATTTACATATCTCGCGCATGCGGTTTACTTCTCAATACATTTACTAACACACTCCATTATTCTTCAATTTAACATTTACACTCTACATATATTGCTTTAATACAGACCAAACAATGTTTTGCATGTTTATATTTGGATAGCATTACTGTTCTTGTATACTTGTAGTTTAATATTGGCATTTCAAATAATCCCCTGCTCCGAGGTCGACAAAGGACAAGGTCTACATGACCCTAACATGTAGCCTGAAGGCACGTTGGACATTAACTCCCTACAGAGGTTGGAGAGGTTAAGGCAAGAACAAGGACACACGAGACGTCCATTTTAGATTACAGAGTGACTTTGTACAAAACCCCAAAATGGCGGTTTCTAGCCTAAAATGGAGGCTTGATTCAAGATGGCGGCTTACATCAATTTCTAAGGTCAAGACCTTGCCGCAGATAGTTATTCGCATACAATTTTTCAAGCAACTTGGCGTAGGCCAATATACATACAAATCGTTTGTAATAAGAGTCATAATTTAATATCCAGTTTGACAAACCCTCCTTTTGGCCTATGCCAAGTGCTAATACTATTTCTGATTTGATTGCAAGTAACTCCATGCGTCATCGTCCAGACACCCTGAATAATTGTCGGTCATATCTATTGCCATTAGGTCTGATACCAGAGTTTCCTTCAACACATATTCTTTGGAGAGCTCCTTTGGGGCGTATATTTTATTCCCCAATACACTTATTGCTTGCGCACAACATCCCCCTAATACTGAGCATATACCAGGGAGACACTGTATACAACAACATATAAACAGAAAACTTCCCAAGATAATCAGTAGGACCGAGAACAACTTCCATCCCCATGACCGTAGGAGGTCCCAAAACCATGTACCAAGTTCCCAATTTCCCTCAGGAACATGTACTTCTGAACTAAGGACATGTAGATTTTGGATCGCCCTAAAGATCGTTGGAGAGAAGTCTGGAACGTAAACGCAGCAAGCGGACCCCACTAATTTACATACTCCTCCTCGCTCTGCCAGGATGACATCTAATGCCATCCGGTTCTGAAGAACCACTAATCTTATCGCTCTCTGTTCTAGTGTCATATTATAGAGTATGTCAGTGGTCCGATTGATGGTTCTCTCCAATACTCTCGCTAGTCCCCTAATATCTTCCGAATTCGTAATTTGCCCAAAAAATGGTACAAAAGATTTCATAATATCTCCTAAAGTTTGTGCTGGAGTATCCCCTTTTACACCTCGTCGTGGACGAGTCTTTGAGATTTCTGTAGTACTGGCAATAAATACCCCAGGAAATAGAATCCCTAAATAACAGGTTCCTTGCCAATCCCTGGGCAACCACGGAAATGCCACATTACCGCACACAAAATAGACAGGTTCGCCTACGTACAGAGGTCTGTTTTCACTAGTCAAATTTGCAACGTTTGCGCACTTTCTAAAATTACCCATTAACCGTGTTCCATTCCTCTGTATGCAGAAGGATACTGAATCGGGCTGTGATTAACAGAATAAGATGGAGGCGTGGCATCCTTATTGCCTATAAGAGCCATTTTGAAAGAGATTAAAGACTGAAAAGGATGAGACAATCTATCAGAGGGCCTAACAGAAGCAACGTTTGGCTTGCTTCTATTTGCAAAAAGCGAGCATCCCAGGGGCATCAAAACATTCTTTTCAAAACTATTTAGATTTGTACCATCAAAGTTCCCCGAAATGTTATCATTCCATCGACCAAAAAATAGTGCTCTAAGTGAAGCGTAACAGGCAATTGTCAGAGGCAGAGGGTAAATATACCAACCTAGCACTTTATCCCCATGTTGCGGTAAATGTGTACAGATCCAGCAATTGGTCTTATTAAAAATTGCATGAGCGGCATTCATGATTAATAAGAGGGTATTATTCTGATAATTCCGTCTGTGCAAAGAATCTCTAGGCGACAAAGTATGCAATTGCACGGAAGGAGTGGGAATCACAGATACATTCTCAATAGATAAAAAGTCCTTTAACGGATATGCTTCTTCCAGATACCATAACCCAAACCCAAAAGTCATTACAAATCCAGTAATTAGTACGAGAAGGCAACAATGCACTTTGGGGGTCCCCTTACATACTTGATCATTGTCTGTGCTAGTCATATTTTTATCTAAAAGTTCAGTACGAGCGGTAGCGGGTGCAGGCATCGTAGTCTTCAATCGAAAAAACACCAATTGTTCGTTTGCTGGCGACTCCAGTCGCACGTCTTCTTAATGTCTTTCCCACAACCCTTAGCCAACAGAATCTTTTCGTACAATCAGGCCAAAAAGACAAGACCTCAAATGATTTTTTTTCCCAGTCGCACAGTCAGACCATGCTGTACATTTATTTCCTTGGGCGCAAATTATATTTTGCAGATTCTGGTGAGAACAAAGTGTCGTCATCTCCTCCTGGAAGTGCTGAACGAATGGAAATGGGATCAAGAAAGGATTGATCCAGGAGTTCCACTGTTGGGGAGTGCGGAGACAAGATGGCCGTTTTGTCCGGCCCTGCGGATTCTGAAACGGTCTCCGATTCTCCCTTGTTGGTTATTGCTGTTTCAGGCACGCGAGTTACAGCAGTGTGAAGAGATTCTGTGTCTTCTGTATCGTATGGCACAGGCTGTGGGATCCGTTTGGTGAGCGTCGCATGGATCCAGTGTTTTTGACCCGCTACCCGCACGGCAGTCTGGGTGGCTAGCAGGACCTGGTAGGAACCCCTCCACCGAGGTGCAAGGCAAGATGACCTCTCAAAAACCTTCTTGAGGATCCATTCCTCTGGACGTAGACTGTGACCAGGGCCCTCGTAGTGTACAGGTAATGCCTCTTGCACCTGGTGATAAATTGAAAACAGATTTTTAGTCAACTGGTTACAGTAGTCTGAAAGAAACACATTTTCTATATCCCGTAGTGAGCGACTTTTTGGCATACCCCAAATATTAGCAGGTCTCCCCATTACCACCTCAAAGGGAGAGAGCCCAGTCTTAGTTTGAGGGGTCGTTCTCATCGATAGTAACACGATCGGTAAGGCGTCTGGCCATTTTAGCTTGGTGCCAGTACACATCTTAGCGAGTTTGTTCTTTATAATGCCATTGTGCCTTTCCACTAATCCGGCACTCTGGGCATGTCTAGCTGAATAGAACCGTTTGTAAATCTGTAGTCCTTTGCAAATTTGCAGGACTTCAGTGGCAATAAAGTGTGGCCCATTATCAGACCAGATGACTCTCGGCAGCCCGAACCTAGGAAAAAACTCTTTAAACAGAGTTTTTGCCGTGGTTATGGCCGTTGCATCTTTAACTGGGTAGGCTTCACCCCACTTACTAAATGCGCAAATAACAACCAATACATATTTAAGATTGTTACACTGTTCCATTTCAATAAAATCAAAGTGAATAACCTCAAACGGGACAGAAGGTGGAGCGAAACTTCCTCTAGGAGTCGAGGTACCTTTCCCTACATTGTGCTGCAAGCAAACCATGCAGTTCTGGACAAAACGCTCCACAATTCTGAAAATCTTATCATTGGCCCATACACTGTGTAGCATTTTCGTTAGTTTCCTCGCACACACATGTGTCGGACCATGAGCCATAATAGCCATCATTGTAATGTAGGCATCAGGGAGTAACCATTTCCCTTCAACATTGTCTACCCAACACCCATCATCATGCAACCTTCCTGCACCCTCGATCCATCTCTTAGTTTCCTCTATAGTAGCATCTGCTTGAATGTCTTTTACAACATCAATACTTTCTCCCAAAGTGCAAACATTTACAACTTCTTTTACAGCGTACATTTCTGAACTGAAATCAGTGGCAGTCTGTTTAGCTATCTGATCAGCAAAGGCATTCCCTTTTCCTACATCATCTGTAACTTTTTTATGTGCTGAACATTTTATGATAGCTAACTGAACAGGGAGTGGAAGTGCTGAAAGCAATCGCACTATTAAAGTGCCGTGCTGGATTTTTGTTCCATGCGAGGTCAAGAAACCTCGTTCTTTCCAAAGTCTACCAAAATTGTGGGCCACCCCAAAGGCATTCTGACTGTCAGTATATATATTCACTGTGCGCCCTTCAGAAAGCTCACAAGCTCGAATTAACGCTATCATTTCTGCAGCCTGCCTAGAGTTATGCATAATTCTTTTGGTTTCTACAACCGTGCTTAAAGTAGTGACAGCGTAAGCAGCCGTAGATGTACCGTCTGGAAGTTTAAAACAAGAGTCATCACAAAATAGCTCTCCTTGAGGGCTATTCAAAGGCGTGTCTTTCAAATCGATTCTGCTTTTAGTCTCTTGTTCTATCATATAAAGCCAATCGTGTGATGTATCGTTATCATCAACAATATTTTGTGAGACAGGTAAAAGTTCAGCCGGATTTAATACGCAACACCTCTGAATTTGAATGTGGGGAGCAAACAAGATCAGTTCATATCTTGTCAATCGTGCAGAAGTG
The DNA here is from genome assembly GCF_040938575.1 of Ambystoma mexicanum. Classification (NCBI taxonomy): domain Eukaryota; kingdom Metazoa; phylum Chordata; class Amphibia; order Caudata; family Ambystomatidae; genus Ambystoma; species Ambystoma mexicanum. The sequence goes on from NC_090941.1 coordinate 356,346,002, forward strand.
AGGTGTTGCATTTGAGTTCTGTTCAATAAAATATCTACAGAGTGAGGTACCATTAGGGTTAATGCATGACCCAGGACCATTCCCTCACTCTGTTTTACAGACGCAGCAGCAGCAACAGCGCGCAAACATCTTGGCAAAGCGCATGCTACAGGATCAAGGGCGGAGGAATAGTAGGCGCACGGCCTATTTTTCCCTCCATGTTCCTGCGTTAACACAGCCAAAGCACATCCATCACGTTCATGCACAAACAATACAAAGGCCTTCTCATAATTCGGAGTTCCTAAAACCGGCGCCGAACACAGCGCGGATTTAAGCAAATCGAATGCTGTCTGGTGTTCCAAGGTCCATGGCAATGGCAAAGAAATGCCTTCTTTGTCAAAGCCAACATTGGTTTAATCGTTAACGAAAAATTCAGGATCCACAATCTACAATAAGAAGCCATACCTATCAAGGCTCTAACTTCCTTTTGCGTATTTGGGACAGACATGCCAGAAATGGTCTTTATTCGTTCAGGTGTCAACCGTCTTCACTCCTTTGACAGGAGATAGCCTAAATAGGCGACCTCCTGGCAACAATATTGGAATTTCTTAAGTGAAGCTTTGTGGCCATGTTTTGCTAGATGACAAAGTAATAACACGGTGCCTTCTTTACAGGCACTCTCAGAATCAGCAGCCAAGAGGAGGTCATCTACATGCTGTAGTTACGTGCAAGTAGTAGGCAACTCGAGGGTATCATGCTGCTCTTTCAATGCCCTACTATAAATACTTGGACTCTCAGTGTACCCTTGTGGTGCACGAGTGAATGTAAACGAGCGTCCACCTAGGGTAAACGCAAACAAATACCTACTATCCTTGTGTATAGGAATAATGAAAAACGCGTTTTTAAGATCAACAACGCTAAAGTGAGTGGCAGAAGCCGGAATCATGGTTAATATCGTTGTAACATCAGATACAATAGGAAATTGAGGAGCCACAATTGTGTTAATAGCGCGTAAATCAATTATAAAACGAAAGGGAATCGCATTATCACCTTTTTTGTATACTGGCAAAATGGGGCTGTTACATATGCTACCCGTAATATCCTCAATTACTCCACGATGTACAAAATCAGAAACTATACATTTCAAAGCCTGTTCGCCTTCAACTGAGATCTTATATTGCGGGATGCGAGGCAATTTTACTCCATGTTTCAAAATAATTTTAACAGGTTCAATTTGGAGAATGCCTACATCATTATCATCGATTGCCCATAAGCATTCTGGAACATTGCTAAATTTTGGAGGTAAAGGTCGAGTCAAAAACTGAGAGGCGAGTGATTGCTGGGGTGAAATTGTTAGCCAAATCCCATCCGGAGAACAATGAATTACTGCGTGTAATGCTTTCAACAAATTTAGCCCCAGCAAGTTCTCCCCACAGTTTGTGGTAAGTAAAACTGGACACTGTTCCGTGAAGGGACCCAGTGTTATCAGTACCGGCAAAGAGACCGGACAAACTACAGGTGTGCCTGAAAACCCTACGGAAACGTTGGATTGCCCTGACAGGGGAATATTTGGAACCCGTGAATGGTCAATGGAACATTTCTGTGCTCCCGTATCTACTAGAAATAGATGCTTCCTATTTCCCACCGCCATCTCAACGTAGGGGCCTTTCTGATGAACGGGAATAGGTGTAGGTTCAAAATCCTGCTTCGGGCAATCCTAGCGGAACAAAATATTATCAAAAGGAAGTTCTTCAGAGAGGTACGCGGCAGAAGGGTGATCAAAAATGTTTCTATTATCCACATTCGAAACTTGCTTATCTTGTGAAGGGGGTTGCTGTGATTCTGGTGCAAACTGACCTCTGTCAGGGCCCCCTGCACCTGGGCGACCTCTGGATCGTCTACCCATGTTCCCAAATGACCTTTGCTGTAAGGTCAGGCATTGTGCGCGCCAGTGGCCTTCCTGCTGGCAGTAGGCACAATAGTTAATGGTTACCGGAGCCAAGGGAGCACTTCCCTGTGGAATGTACTGACCTCTAAATTGATTACCCCCTCTAGGGTTTCTAACGATCTGCTGCAATAAAACTTTAGTTTTCAAGTCACCCATTTTTTTTCTCAAGCTTCTCTGTTTAAGTGTTTACACGATTTTCATAATACTGAGCCATATGCAATACCTCTGATTGGGACTTCGCCTGCCAAGCGCTTTCAGAGGACATAATCTGTAACTGGATGTCAGGCAGCAATCCACGTACAAATTTGTCGACAAACAACCTTTTCCCTGACTCTGTGCCCAAATCTTGTCCACTGAAATCCGGGAATACCTGCTCGAACCGATTGAAAAAATCGGTAGCACCCTCAGACTTTCCTTGGACACAGGCCGTAAGCTTGTCCCATATGATTCTTTTTTCAGGAAACATAGTTTTCAATTTTACAATAATTCTATCAGGCAAGGTTAATATTACTTGAGGTGGTCGTTCGCCAGCTGGTCTTTCTCTGTCCAGCCTAGTCATGTTATCCCATGTATCTCCCATTCCAGGTATGTCATCTATAGTCCTAATCTGCTTCCACAAATCGACTGGCAGGAGTACGGGAAATAATAGGTCAATATCACTTACGGTGAATACCAACGACTGTAAGACCGACTCTATTTCTTTATAGAATCCGGTTGGATTTTTTTGTATATCAGGAATAGATTGCTTTATGGTGTTCACTTCCTGTCTTGAAAACGGGACGTGAACAAACTGTGAAACGTATTGTGCAGGAATTTCTCCGGCTACTATATCTCGTGCAGCATCAGCCGAAATCTCAACTTTTGGGACAAATGTCGGAGGGACCTCTCTCATAGGCAACTGAGAAGTAGGCAGCTCCGAACGCTTACTAAGCAACAGAGCCAAGTCAAGCGCTAAGGCAGTCGAAGAAGTATCAATCGAAAAAGCTCTCTTATAAACACTCAACAATTCTGCGGGACAACAAATCTTTCTTCTTACACACTCATTCTGCAGGTGCTCTACGATCACCTGTATCACTTTCTTTTGCATTTCTAACGTATATTGACTGTATGTGTCATATACTACTTCTGGAGTGATCGACATATCCGAAATCCATCTTATCGCATCCTTTGTACAAATTCGTACTTCCTCACTTTTCAATTCTCGACGAGGAGGAAACCGTTTCTGTAAGTACATAATACCTAAACTATCACCATCTACTTCCTCGTTCTGTAACTCTTCCAACTCCTTCCTATACTCAAAAATCCTCTCGACATGCTCATATACATTCTCCGCAGTATCTCTGGACAATGCTAAGACGTTCAAATCCCGTAACCCTTGTGGGAAACATACATCATCTAATCTATTCCACATTATACTTATGAGTCCCTAATCCTTCGATAAAAACATTTTTCTCAGGAATATCTTTTAAATTTTCGAGTTTGGAAAAAACATCAGCTTGTTCACCCTTCTCCATACAATGTTTAGCCCAAGCAGTCAATTAATTCCTCTTGTCTGGCGACACAGTATTACGAGTCACAACCCTTGATCTTGCTCCCTGGTCTACTACAAGCGATACAGGATCACTTGGAAGAGGAAGAGTAGGCACATCCTGAATAACAGCTAAAACCGGCGCCGAACACAGCGCGAATTTGAGCAAATCGAATGCTGTCTGGTGTTCCAAAGTCCATGGCAATGGCAAAGAAATGCCCTTCTTTGTCAAAGCCAACATTGGTTTAATCGTTAACGAAAAATTCGGGATCCACAATCTACAATAAGAAGCCATACCTATCAAGGCTCTAACTTCCTTTTGCGTATTTGGGACAGACATGCCAGAAATGGTCTTTATTCGTTCAGGTGTCAACCGTCTTCCCTCCTTTGACAGGAGATAGCCTAAATAGGCGACCTCCTGGCAACAATATTGGAATTTCTTAAGTGAAGCTTTGTGGCCATGTTTTGCTAGATGACAAAGTAGTAACACGGTGCCTTCTTTACAGGCACTCTCAGAATCAGCAGCCAAGAGGAGGTCATCTACATACTGTAGTTACGTGCAAATAGTAGGCAACTCGAGGGTATCAAGCTGCTCTTTCAATGCCCTACTATAAATACTTGGACTCTCAGTGTACCCTTGTGGTGCACGAGTGAATGTAAACGAGCGTCCACCTAGGGTATACGCAAACAAATACCTACTATCCTTGTGTATAGGAATACTGAAAAACGCGTTTTTAAGATCAACTACGCTAAAGTGAGTGGCAGAAGTCGGAATCATGTTTATTATCGTTGTAACATCAGGTACAATAGGAAATTGAGGAGCCACAATTTTGTTAATAGCGCGTAAATCAATTATAAAACGAAAGGGAATCGCATTATCACCTTTTTTGTATACTGGCAAAATGGGGCTGTTACATATGCTACCCGTAATATCCTCAATTACTCCACGATGTACAAAAGCAGAAACTATACATTTCAAAGCCTGTTCGCCTTCAACTGAGATCTTATATTGCGAGATGCGAGGCAATTTTACTCCATGTTTCAAAATAATTTTAACAGGTTCAATTTGGAGAATGCCTACATCATTATCATCGATTGCCCATAAGCATTCTGGAACATTACTAAATTCTGGCGGTAAAGGTCGAGTCAAAATCTGAGAGGTGAGTGATTGCTGGGGTGAAATTGTTAGCCAAATCCCATCCGGAGAACAATGAATTACTGCGTGTAATGCTTTCAACAAATTTAGCCCCAGCAAGTTCTCCCCACAGTTTGTGGTAAGTAAAACTGGACACTGTTCCGTGAAGGGACCCAGTGTTATCGGTACCAGCAAAGAGACCGGACAAACTACAGGTGTGCCTGAAAACCCTACGGAAACGTTGGATTGCCCTGACAGGGGAATATTTGGAACCCGTCAATGGTCAATGGAACATTTCTGTGCTCCCGTATCTACTAGAAATAGATGCTTCCTATTTCCCACCGCCATCTCAACGTAGGGGCCTTTCTGATGAACGGGAATAGGTGTAGGTTCAAAATCCTGCTTCAGGCAATCCTAGCGGAACAAAATATTATCAAAAGGAAGTTCTTCAGAGAGGTACGCGGCAGAAGGGTGATCAAAAATGTTTCTATTATCCACATTCGAAACTTGCTTATCTTGTGAAGGGGATTGCTGTGATTCTGGTGCAAACTGACCTCTGTCAGGGCCCCCTGCACCTGGGCGACCTCTGGATCGTCTACCCATGTTCCCAAATGACCTTTGCTGTAAGGTCAGGCATTGTGCGCGCCAGTGGCCTTCCTGCTGGCAGTAGGCACAATGGTTAATGGTTACCGGAGCCAAGGGAGCACTTCCCTGTGGAATGTACTGACCTCTAAATTGATTACCCCCCTCTAGGGTTTCTAACGATCTGCTGCAATAAAACTTTAGTTTTCAAGTCACCCTTTTTTTTCTCAAGCTTCTCTTTTTAAGTGTTTACACGATTTTCATAATACTGAGCCATATGCAATACCTCTGATTGGGACTTCGCCTGCCAAGCGCTTTCAGAGGACATAATCTGTAACTGGATGTCAGGCAGCAATCCACGTACAAATTTGTCGACAAACAACCTTTTCCCTGACTCTGTGCCCAAATCTTGTCCACTGAAATCCGAGAATACCTGCTCGAACCGATTGAAAAAATCGGTAGCACTCTCAGACTTTCCTTGGACACAGGCCGTAAGCTTGTCCCATATGATTCTTTTTTCAGGAAACATAGTTTTCAATTTTACAATAATTCTATCAGGCAAGGTTAATATTACTTGAGGTGGTCGTTCGCCAGCTGGTCTTTCTCTGTCCAGCCTAGTCATGTTATCCCATGTATCTCCCAATCCAGGTATGTCATCTATAGTCCTAATCTGCTTCCACAAATCGACTGGCAGGAGTACGGGAAATAATAGGACAATATCACTTAAGGTGAATACCAACGACTGTAAGACCGACTCTATTTCTTTATAGAATCCGGTTGGATTTTTTTGTATATCAGGAATAGATTGCTTTATGGTGTTCACTTCCTGTCTTGAAAACGGGACGTGAACAAACTGTGAAACGTAATGTGCAGGAATTTCTCCGGCTACTATACCTCGTGCAGCATCAGCCGAAATCTCAACTTTTGGGACAAATGTCGGAGGGACCTCTCTCATAGGCAACTGAGAAGTAGGCAGCTCCGAACGCTTACTAAGCAACAGAGCCAAGTCAAGCGCTAAGGCAGTCGAAGAAGTATCAATCGAAAAAGCTCTCTTATAAACACTCAACAATTCTGCGGGACAACAAATCTTTCTTCTTACACACTCATTCTGCAGGTGCTCTACGATCACCTGTATCACTTTATTTTGCATTTCTAACGTATATTGACTGTATGTGTCATATACTACTTCTGGAGAGATTGACATATCCGAAATCCATCTTATCGCATCCTTGTACAAATTCGTACTTCCTCACTTTTCAATTCTCGACGAGGAGAAAAACGTTTCTGTAAGTACATAATACCTAAACTATCACCATCTACTTCCTCGTTCTGTAACTCTTCCAACTCCTTCCTATACTCAAAAATCCTCTCGACATGCTCATATACATTCTCCGCAGTATCTCTGGACAATGCTAAGATGTTCAAATCCCGTAACCCTTGTGGGAAACATACATCATCTAATCTATTCCACATTATACTTATGAGTCCCTAATCCTTCGATAAAAACATTTTTCTCAGGAATATCTTTTAAATTTTCGAGTTTGGAAAAAACATCAGCTTGTTCACCCTTCTCCATACAATGTTCACCCTTCTTCATACAAAGTTTAGCCCAAGCAGTCAATTAATTCCTCTTGTCTGGCGACACAGTGGGCCTCATTACGACCCAGGCGGTAAGGGTTTTACGGCGGCGTAAACAGCGCCGACCCTTACCGCCTGAGTACGAGGTCCCTTAGCGCCATGGCGGACTTAACACCTGCTTTTAGCAGGTGTTAAAATCCATGGCGCTAAGGGACCATGGAGTTAATTACGCCACCGTAATTTACGGTGGCGTAATTAACGCCTTCCCCACTCCCATTATGCCCTATGGGGCAAAAATGGGAATGGGGAAGGGTAAATGGGGATTGGGGACTTACCGCCCCGCCAAGGTCGGAATGGGGTGGTAAGTCCGCCAACCACCATGGCGTAAACGTAGTTTACGCCATGGTGGTAAAGTCACGGCCCAGGCGGTAACTTACCGCCTGGGTCGTAATGAGGCCCAGTATTACGAGTCACAACCCTTGATCTTGCTCCCTGGTCTACTACAAGCGATACAGGATCACTTGGAAGAGGAAGAGTAGGCACATCCTGAATAACAGCTGAAGGCAAGGGGGCAGGCAAAGGAGCGACGGCTGGAAGAACAACAGGAAGAACAACAGGGAGGACCGGAGGATCTATGGGAGGGGGAACTTCAACAGGAAGGGGTAAAGCGCCAGGAGGAGGGACGTATGGAGTGGCGCGGAGGCATCAGGCCTTCGTTCATGCAAAGGTTTATTAATCAATTCGTCTGACGTATGAAAATCTTTTGAAGGGTACATTTTCTGAATGCCTAATTGAAATGCCCTGTCCGTGTTCCTAACTGACTCCAATTGCTTATTTTGATCATATAACCGTGCCTTATCGACACTCGTCATATGTCGACGCATATGTTTCTCTCTTCTCTTTTGTTGCTGCAAAGCTTCTATTTTCCAACTATGCAATGCGTCAAATGCTGCAGGCCTAGCCTTCTTCATTACTAATACAGACTCTAAATATTCTATACAAGGGATTTCAAAACTACCATTGGTCGGCCACCGAAGATTAGAATTATGTCTGGTTTGACTGTGCCAAATGTCATTAAATGCTATACTACCAAAGCCTTTCTTACAGTACATAGTACATGCCGGCGACCCCTCCTGTGGTGCGGGACGGCTATCTTCCAAAGATTGTCTGTCACTGCGGAAAAATGCCCTAAAGCAGGCAGACAATTTCCTAGGGACATCAAAGTTCTGGTGTTACCTGGTTAAATAATTGTGCTTTCGAGTACAATGCTCCAAATTCAAATTTGTCATGGTTAAATTAAGAATCGGGACACGATTCACCTGACCAAAGGACTGGGAGGCCCGATCGGGTTACTAAGGACAATGCAAAGGACCCATGTGTCTGGTGATTTTCAGCAAATTTACCCACCTCAAATATATGGACCCTCGTCAAGACGTTGTCTCGGGCTATAGCTCACCGTCCAGGGATCGGATCGTGCAGTTTCGTCGAGGAATTCGCTTCTCGTCTTAGAGTGGCCGGTTCTGTTGACACCGTCCGATCCCGGTCCGATAGCGGAGCCAACCTTCAACGAGACGAAGTCAATCTTGAGGGTCCCTATCCGGGCGCCATCTGTGGAATCATAAAAAATACAATATTACGGCTGTTACACCGAGCAAAGGAAAATACACTGACACGGGCTTATAAAGATTCCCAGAATCTTTATTACAAAACTGAACAGTATTCAACAAAGTACACAAATAGCTATTTGGCCGTCAATACATCACAGAGACCACCAGCAGGTCCAATATGAGCAGTGAGGGAATTTCCTAGCTGGACATCGGTGTTTTTATACAGTTTGTAAAATGATGTCAAGCCCCCTCACTGGTTAATCATGCACTGGGCTAGGGTCGCGCCAGGTTCACTTTCCTAATTTACATATCTCGCGCATGCGGTTTACTTTTCAATACATTTACTAACACACTCCTTTATTCTTCAATTTAACATTTACACTCTACATATATTGCTTTAATACAGACAAACAATTTTTCACATGTTTATAATTGGATAGCATTACTGTTCTTGTATACTTGTAGTTTAATATTGGCATTTCAAGTAATCCCTGCTCCGAGGTCAACAAAGGACAAGGTCTACATGACCCTAAAATGTAGCCTGAAGGCAGGATGGACATTAACTCCCCTACAGACGTTGGAGAGTTTAAGGCAAGAACAAGGACACACGAGACAGCCATTTTAGATTACAGGGTGACTTTGTACAAAACCCCAAAATGGCGGTTTCTAGCCTAAAATGGAGGCTTGATTCAAGATGGCAGCTTACATCAATTTCTAAGGTCAAGACCTTGCCGCAGAGAGTTATTCGCATACAATTTTTCAAGCAACTTGGCGTAGGCCAATATACAAACAAATTGTTTGTAATAAGAGGCATAATTTAATATCCAGTTTGACAACGGGGCATGAGCGGGGGTGGGGGGCAACAACAGGGAGACACGGGGCATGAGCGGGCGGTGGGGGAACAGGGGAGACAAGGGGCATGAGCGGGGGATGGGGGGCAACAGCAGTGAGACACGGGGCATGACCAGGGGGTGGGGGGCAACAGGGGAGAGACACGGGGCATAAGAGGGGGTGGGGGCAACAGGAGAGAGACACGGGGCATGAGTGGGGGGTGGGAGGCAACAGCAGGAAGACATGGGGCATGACCGGTGGCTGGGGGGCAACAGGAGAGAGACATGGGGCATGAGTGGGGGGAACAGGAGAGAGCACGGGGAATGAGCGGGGGGTGGGGGGCAACAGCAGGGAGACACAGGGCATGACCGGGGGGTGGGGGTCAACAGGAGAGGGACACAGGGCATGATAGGGGGGTGTGGGGTAACAGGAGAGAGACACGGGGCATGAGCGGGGGGTGGGGGGCAACAAGAGAGAGACACGGGGCATAAGCAGGCAGTGGGGGGATACAGGAGGGAGACACGGGGCATGAGCGGGGGTTGGGGGAACAGGGGAGACACGGGGCATGAGCGGGGGGTGGCGGAACAGGGGAGACACTGAGCATGAGCAGGGGGTGGGGGGCAACAGGAGGGAGACACGGGGCATGAGCGGGGTGTGGGGGAACAGGAGGGAGACACAGGGCATGAGCGTGGGGTGGAGGGTAACAGGGGAGACACGGGGCATGAGCGAGGGGTGGGGGCAATAGTAGTGAGACACGGGGCATGAGCGGGGGGTGGGGGGATCAGGAGGGAGACACAGCACAGGGCATGAGCAGGGGATGGGGGAAACAAGAGAGAGACACGGGGCATGAGCGGGGGGTGGGGGGATACATGAGGGAGACACGAGGCATGAGCAGGGGGTGGGGGATACAGGAGGGAGACACGGGGCATGAGCGGGGATTGGAGGGAACAGGGGAGACACGGGGCATGAGCAGCGGGTGGGGGGAACAGGGGAGACACTGGGCATGAGCAGGGGTGGGGGGATACAGGAGGGAGACACGGGTAATGAGCAGGGGTGGGGGATACAGGAGGGAGACAAAGGGCATGAGTGGGGGGTGGGGGGAACAGGGGAGATATGGGGCATGAGCAGGGGTGGGGGGATACAGGAGGGAGACATAGGTAATGAGCTGAGGTGGGGGATACAGGAGGGAGACACGGGGCATGAGCGGGGGGTGGGGGGAACAGGGGAAACACTGGGCATGAGCAGGGGTGGGGGATACAGGAGGGAGACACGGGTAATGAGCAGGGGTGGGGGGATACAGGAAGGAGACAAAGGGCATGAGCAGGGGGTGGGGGGAACAGGGGAGATAGGGGGCATGAGCAGGGGTGGGGGGATACAGGAGGGAGACACGGGTAATGAGCGGGGAGGGGGATACAGGAGGGAGACACGGGGCATGAGCGGGGGGTGGGGGGAACAGGGGAAACACTTGGCATGAGCAGGGGTGGGGGATACAGGAGGGAGACACGGGTAATGAGCGGGGGTGGGGGGTACAGGAGAGAGACACGGGTAATGAGCAGGGGGTGGGGGGATACAGGAAGGAGACAAAGGGCATGAGCGGGGGGTGGGGGGAACAGCGGAGACACGGGGCATGAGTGGGGGGTGGGGGCAACAGGAGAGAGACATGGGGCATGAGCGCAGGGTGGGGGCAACAGGAGAGAGATACGGGGCATGAGCAGGGGGTGGGGGGTACTGGAGGGAGACACAGGTCATCAGCGGGGGTGGGGGGCAACAGGAGAGAGACACAGGGCATGAGCGAGGTTGGGGAACAGGACGGAGACACGGGGCATGAGCGGGGGGTGGGGGGAACTGTAGGGAGACACGGGGCATGAGCGGGGGTGGGGGGAACGGGAGAGAGACACGGGGCATGAGCAGGGGGTGGGTGGGAACAGGAGGGAGACACGTGCATGAGCGGGGGGTGGGGGGCAACAGGAGAGAGACACGGGGCATGATCGGGGGGTGGGGGACAACAGGAGAGAGACACGGGGCATGAGCGTAGGGTGGGGGGCAACAGGAGAGAGACACGGGGCATGAGCGGGGGGTAGGGGGAACAGGAGGGAGACACGGGGCATGAGCGGGGGGTGGAGGGGAACAGGGGAGACACGGGGCATGAGCGGGGGGTGGGGGGCAACAGGAGGGAGACACGGGGCATGAGCGGGGGGTGGGGGAACAGGAGGGAGACACAGGGTATGAGCGGGGGGTGGGGGGAAACAAGAGAGAGACACGGGGCATGAGCAGGGGATGGGGATACAGGAGGGAGACACGGGGCATGAGCAGGGATTGGGGGAACAGGGGAGACACGGGGCATGAGCAGGGGGTGGGGGGAACAGGGGAGACACTGGGCATGAGCAGGGGTGGGGGGATACAGGAGGGAGACATGGGTAATGAGCAGGGGGTGGGGGGATACAGGAGGGAGACAAAGGGCATGAGCGGGGGGTGGGGGGAACAGGGGAGATACGGGGCATGAGCAGGGGGTAGGGGGGAACATGAGGGAGACACGGGGCATGAGCGGGGGGTGGGGGTACAGGAGGGAGACACAGGTCATGAGCGGGGGGTGGGGGTAACAGGAGAGATACACGGGGCATGAGCAGGGGTGGGGGGAACAGGAGGGAGATACGGGGCATGAGTGGGGGGTGGGGGGAACAGGAGGGATACACGGAGCATGAGCGGGGGGTGTGGGGCAACAGGATAGAGACACGGGGCATGAGCGGGGGATGGGAGGGAATGGGAGAGAGACACGGGGCATGAGCGGGGGGTGGGGGGCAACAAGAGAGAGACACGGGGCATGAGTGGGGGGTGGGGGCAACAGGAGAGAGACACAGGGCATGAGCGGGGGTGGGGGGAAGAGTAGGGAGACACAGGGCATGAGCGGGGGTGGGGGGAAGAGTAGGGAGACACAGGGCATGAGCGGGGGTGGGGGGAATGGGAGAAAGACACAGGCCATGAGCGGGGGTGAGGGGGAACAGGAGGGAGACACGGGCATGAGCGGGGGTGGGGGGCAACAGGAGAGAGACACGGGGCATGAGCGGGGGGTGGGGGACAACAGGAGAGAGACACGGAGCATGAGCGTGTGGTGGGGGCAACAGGAGAGAGACACAGGGCATGAGTGGGGGGTGGGGGGCAACAGGAGGGAGACACGGGGCATGAGTGGGGGGTGGGGGGAACAGGAGGGAGACACAGCACAGGTCATGAGTGGGGGGTGGGGGAAACAAGAGAGAGACACGGGGCATGAGCGGGGAGTGGGGGGATACAGGAGGGAGACACGGGGCATGATCGGGGGTTGGGGGGTGCAGGGGAGACACGGGGCATGAGTGGGGGGAACAGGGGAGACACTGGGCATGAGCAGGGGTGGGGGGATACAGGAGGGAGACACTGGTAATGAGCAAGGGGTGGGGGGATACAGGAGGGAGACAAAGGGCATGAGCGGGGGGTGGGGGGAACAAGGGAGATACGGGGCATGAGCAGGGGGTGGGGGGGAACATGAGGGAGACATGGGGCATGAGCGGGGGGTAGGGGCAACAGGAGAGTTACACAGGGCATGAGCGGGTGTGGGGGGAACAGGAGGGACACATGGGGCATGAGCGGAGGGTGGGGGGCAACAGGAGAGAGACATGGGGCAGGAGCGCGGGGTGGGGGCAACAGGAGAGAGATACAGGGCATGAGCAGGGGGTGGGGGGAACAGGAGGGAGACACAGGTCATGAGCGGGGGGTGGGGGCAACAGGAGAGATACACAGGGCATGAGCGGGTGTGGGGGGAACAGGAGGGACACATGGGGCATGAGTGGGGGGTGGGGGGAACAGGAGGGATACACGGAGCATGAGCGGGGGGTGTCCGGCAACAGGATAGAGACACGGGGCATGAGCGGGGATGGGAGCGAACGGGAGAGAGACACGGGGCATGAGCGGGGGGTGGGGGGCAAAAAGAGAGAGACATGGGGCATGAGCGGGGGGTTGGGGCAACAGGAGAGAGACACAGGGCATGAGCGGGGAGTGGGGGGAAGAGTAGGGAGACACGGGGCATGAGCGGGGGTGGGGGAACGGGAGAAAGACACGGGGCATGAGCGGGGGGTGGGAGGGAACAGGAGGGAGACACGGGCATGAGCGGGGGTGGGGGCAACAGGAGAGAGACACGGGGCATGAGCAGGGGGTGGGGGACAACAGGAGAGAGAAACAGAGCATGAGCAGGGGGTGCAGGGTACAGGAGGGAGACACGGGGCATGAGCAGAGGGTGGGGGGAACAGGAGAGAGACACGGGGCATGAACGGGGGGTGGGGGTAATAGGAGAGAGTACGGGGCATGAGCGGGGGTGGGGGGAACGGGAGGGAGACACGGGCCATGAGCAGGGGGTGGGGGGAATGGGAGAGAGACACGGAGCATGAGCGGGGGGTGGGAGGGAACAGGAGGGAGACACGGGGCATGAGCGGGGGTTGGGGGGCAACAGGAGAGAGACACGGGGCATGAGCGGGGGGTGGGGGCAACAGAAGAGAGACACGGGGCATGAGCGCAGGGTGGGGGCAACAGGATAGAGACACGGGGCATGAGCGGGAGGTGGGGGGTACAAGAGGGAGACACGGGGCATGAGCGAGTGGTGCTGGAAATGGGGAGAGACACGGGCCAAGAGCGGGGGGTGGGGGGAAATGGGAGAGAGACACGGGGCATGAGCAGGGGGTGGGGGGCAACAAGAGAGATTCACGGGGCATGAGTGGGGGTGGCGGCAACAGGAGAGAGACACGGGGAATGAGTGGGGGTTGGGGGGCAACAGGACAGAGACATGGGGCATGAGCGGGGGTGAGAGGTACAGGAGAGAGACACAGGGCATGAGCGGGGGTGGGGGGGAACAGGAGAGAGACATGGGGCATGAGCAAGGGGGGTGGGGGCTACAGGAGGGAGACACGGGGCATGAGCGCGGGGTGGGTGGTACAAAAGGGAGACTGGCCATGAGCAGGGGGTGGGGGGCAACAGGAGAGAGACACAGGGCATGAGCGGGGGGGTGGGGGCAACAGGAGAGAGACACGCGGCATGAGCGGGAGGTGGGGGGAACAGGAGGGAGACACGGGACATGAGCAGGGGGTGGGGGAAACTGCAGGGAGACACGGGGCATGAGCGGGGGGTGGGGGAACAGGAATGAAAACACAAGGCATAAGCGGGGGGTGGTGTGGAAAGGGAGGGAGACATGGGGCATGAGTGGGGGGTGGGAGGGAACAGGAGAGAGACACGGGGCATGAGCGGGGGTGAGGGGCAACAGGAGAAAGACACGGGTCATGAGCGCGGGGTGGAGGCAACAGGTGAGAGACACGGGGCATGGGCGGGGTTTGGGGGGCAACAGGAGAGAGACACGGGGTATGAGCGGGGGGTGAGGGGCAACAGGAGAAAGACACGGGTCATGAGCGCGGGGTGGGGGCAACAGGTGAGAGACACGGGGCATGGGCGGGGATTGGGGGGCAACAGGAGAGAGACACGGGGTATGAGCGCGGAGTGGGAGGCAACAGGAGGGAGACACAGGGCATGAGCGGGGGGTGGGGGGCAACAGGAGAGAGACACGGGGCATGAGCAGTGGGTGGGGGGCAACAGGAGAGAGACATGGGGCATGAGCACAGGGTAGGGGGCAACATGAGAGAGACACGGGGCATGAGCGGGGGGTGGGTTGTACAGGAGGGAGACACGGGTCATGAGCAGGGGGTGGGAAGAACGGGAGAGAGACACAGGGCATGAGCGGGGGGTGGGGCAACAGGAGAGAGACATGGGGCATGAGAGGGGGATGGGGGAACGGGAGGGAGACACAGGGCATGAGCGGGGGTGGGGGGAATGGGAGAGAGACACGGGGCATGAGCGGGAGTTGGGGGTACAGTAGGGAGACACGGGGCATGGGCGGGGGTTGGGGGGAACGGGAGAGAGACACAGGCATGAGCAGGGGGTGGAAGGGAACAGGAGGGAGACATGGGGCATGAGCGAGGGGTGGGGGGCAACAGGAGAGAGACATGGGGCATGAGCGCGGGGTGAGGGGCAACAGGAGAGAGACACGGGGCATGAGCGGGGGGTGGGGGTACAGGAGGGAGACACAGGGCATGAGCGGGAGTTGGGGGTACAGTAGGGAGACACGGGGCATGGGCGGGGGTTGGGGGGAACGGGAGAGAGACACAGGCATGAGCAGGGGGTGGAAGGGAAGAGGAGGGAGACATGGGGCATGAGCGAGGGGTGGGGGGCAACAGGAGAGAGACATGGGGCATGAGCGCGGGGTGAGGGGCAACAGGAGAGAGACACGGGGCATGAGCGGGGGGTGGGGGTACAGGAGGGAGACACAGGGCATGAGCGAGGGGTGGGGGTTCAGGAGGAAGACACGGGGTATGAGCGGGGGGTGGGGGGAACGGGAGAGAGACACTGGGCATGAGTGGGGGCTGGGGGGAACAGGAGGGAGACACGGGGCATGAGCGGGAGGAGGGTGGAACGGGAGAGAGACACTGGCCATGAGCAGGTGGTGGGGGGGAACAGGAGAAAGACACGGGGCATGAGCAGGGGGTGGGGGCAACAAGAGAGAGACATGGGGCATCAGTGGGGGGTGGGGGCAACAGGAGAGAGACACAGGGCATGAGAAGGAGTGGGGAAACAGGAGGGAGACACGGGGCATTAGCGGGAGGTGGGGGGTACAGGAAGGAGACATGGGGCATGAGCGGGGGATGGGGGCAAAAGGAGAGAGACACGGGACATGAGCGGGGGGTGGGGGGCAACAGGAGAGAGACACGGGGCATGAGCGGGGGGTGGGTGGTACAAAAGGGAGACTGGCCATGAGCAGGGGGTGGGGGGCAACAGGAGAGAGACACAGGGCATGAGCGGGGGGGTGGGGGCAACAGGAGAGAGACACGGGGCATGAGCGGGGGGTGGGGGGAACAGGAGGGAGACACGGGACATGAGCAGGGGGTGGGGGAAACTGCAGGGAGACACGGGGCATGAGCGGGGGGTGGGGGAACAGGAATGAAAACACAAGGCATGAGCGGGGGGTGGTGTGGAAAGGGAGGGAGACATGGTGCATGAGTGGGGGGTGGGAGGGAACAGGAGGGAGACACGGGGCATGAGCGGGGGGTGAGGGGCAACAGGAGAAAGACACGGGTCATGAGCGCGGGGTGGGGGCAACAGGTGAGAGACACGGGGCATGGGCGGGGTTTGGGGGGCAACAGGAGAGAGACACGGGGTATGAGCAGGGGGTGAGGGGCAACAGGAGAAAGACACGGGTCATGAGCGCGGGGTGGGGGCAACAGGTGAGAGACACGGGGCATGGGCGGGGATTGGGGGCAACAGGAGAGAGACACGGGGTATGAGCGCGGAGTGGGAGGCAACAGGAGGGAGACACAGGGCATGAGCGGGGGGTGGGGGGCAACAGGAGAGAGACACGGGGCATGAGCAGTGGGTGGGGGGCAACAGGAGAGAGACATGGGGCATGAGCACAGGGTAGGGGGCAACATGAGAGAGACACGGGGCATGAGCGGGGGGTGGGTTGTACAGGAGGGAGACACGGGTCATGAGCAGGGGGTGGGAAGAACGGGAGAGAGACACGAGGCATGAGCGGGGGGTGCGGGGGCAACAGGAGGGAGACACGGGGCATGAGCAGGGGGTGGGGCAACAGGAGAGAGACATGGGGCATGAGAGGGGGATGGGGGAACGGGAGGGAGACACAGGGCATGAGCGGGTGTGGGGGGAATGGGAGAGAGACACGGGGCATGAGCGGGGGTTGGGGGTACAGGAGGGAGACACGGGGCATGGGCGGGGGTTGGGGGGAACGGGAGAGAGACACAGGCATGAGCAGGGGGTGGAAGGGAACAGGAGGGAGACATGGGGCATGAGCGAGGGTTGGGGGGCAACAGGAGAGAGACATGGGGCATGAGCGCGGGGTGAGGGGCAACAGGAGAGAGACACGGGGCATGAGCGGGGGGTGGGGGTACAGGAGGTAGACACAGGGCATGAGCGAGGGGTGGGGGTTCAGGAGGAAGACACGGGGTATGAGCGGGGGGTGGGGGGAACGGGAGAGAGACACTGGGCATGAGTGGGGGCTGGGGGGAACAGGAGGGAGACACGGGGCATGAGCGGGAGGAGGGTGGAACGGGAGAGAGACACTGGCCATGAGCAGGTGGTGGGGGGAACAGGAGAAAGACACGGGGCATGAGCAGGGGGTGGGGGCAACAAGAGAGAGACATGGGGCATCAGTGGGGGGTGGGGGCAACAGGAGAGAGACACAGGGCATGAGAGGGAGTGGGGAAACAGGAGGGAGACACGGGGCATTAGCGGGAGGTGAGGGGTACAGGAGGGAGACATGGGGCATGAGCGGGGGATGGGGGCAAAAGGAGAGAGACACGGGACATGAGCGGGGGGTGGGGGGCAACAGGAGAGAGACACGGGGCATGAGCCGGGGGTGAGGGGTACAGGAGAGAGACACGGGGCATGAGAGGGGGGTGGGGGGAACAGGAGAGAGACACTGGCCATGAGCGGGGGATGGGGGCAACAGGAGAGAAACACGGGGAATGGGCGGGGTGGGGGGCAACAGGGGAGAGACACGGGCATGAGCGGGGGGTGGGGGGTAAAGGAGGGAGACACGGGGCATGAGCAGGGGGTGGCGGATACAATAGGGAGACACGGGCCATGAGCGGGGGGTGGGGGGCAACAGGAGAGAGACACGGGGCATGAGCGGGGGGTGGGGGCAACAGGAGAAGGACACAGGGCATGAGCGGGGGGTTGGGGGGAAAAGGAGGGAGATCCAGGACATGAGCGGGGGGTGGGGGGAACAGTAGGGAGACACTGGGAATGATCGCGCGGTGGGGGGGAACAGGAATGAAAACATGAGGCATGAGCGGGGGTGGTGGGGAAAGGGAGGGAGACACGGGGCATGAGCGGGAGATGGGAGGGAACAGGAGGGAGACACAGGGCATGAGCAGGGGGTGGGGGGTACAGGAGGGAGACACGGGGCATGAGCGTGGGGTGGGGGGCAACAGGAGAGAGACACGGGGCATGAGTGGGGGGTGGGTGGAACAGGAGGGAGACACTGGGCATGAGTGGGGGTTGGGGGGAACAGGAGAGAGACACTGGCCATGAGCGGGGGGGTTGGGGCAACAGGAGGGAGACACTGGCCATGAGCGGGGGGTGGGGGGCAACAGGAGAGAGACACGGGGCATGAGTGGGGGGTGGGGGGCAACAGGAGAGAGACATGGGGCATGAGCGGGGGGGTGGGGGTACAGGAGGGAGACACGAGGCATGAGCAGGGGTGGGTGGTACAGGAGGGAGACACTGGCCATGAGTGGGGGGTCGGGGGCAACAGGAGAGATACACGGGGCATGAGCGGGGTGTGGGGGCAACAGGAGAGAGACACGGGGCATGAGCAGGTGTGGGGGGAACAGGAGGGAGACACGGGACATGAGCAGGGGTGGGGGGAACAGGAGGGAGACACAGGGCATGAGCGGGGGATGGGGGAACAGGAATGAAAACACGAGGCATGAGCAGGAGGTGGTGGGGAAAGGGAGGGAGACAGGGGGCATGAGCGGGGGGTGAAGGTAACAGGAGGGAGACACGGGGCATGAGAGGGGGGTGAGGGGCAACAGGAGAAAGACACGGGGTATAAGCAGGGGTGGGTGGTACAGGAGGGAGACACTGGGCATGAGTGGGGGCTGTGGGGAACAGGAGAGAGACACTGGCCATGAGCGGGGGGGTTGGGGCAACAGGAGGGAGACACTGGCCATGAGCAGGGGGTGGGGGGCAATAGGAGAGAGACACGGGGCAAGAGTGGGGGGCAACAGGAGAGAGACATGGGGCATGAGCGGGGGGGTGGGGGTACAGGAGGGAGACATGGGGCATGAGCAGGGGTGGGTGGTACAGGAGGGAGACACTGGCCATGAGTGGGGGGTCGGGGGCAAAAGGAGAGATACACGGGGCATGAGCGGGGTGTGGGGGCAACAGGAGAGAGACACGGGGCATGAGCAGGTGTGGGGGGAACAGGAGGGAGACACGGGACATGAGCAGGGGTGGGGGGAACAGAAGGGAGACACAGGGCATGAGCGGGGGATGGGGGAAAAGGAATGAAAACACGAGGTATGAGCAGGAGGTGGTGGGGAAAGGGAGGGAGACAGGGGGCATGAGCGGGGGGTGAAGGTAACAGGAGGGAGACACGGGGCATGAGCGGGGGGTGAGGGGCAACAGGAGAAAGACACGGGGTATGAGTGCGGGGTGAGGGGCAACAGGAGAGAGACACAGGGCATGAGCAGGGGTTGGAGGGTACAGGAGGGAGACACAAAGCATTAGCGGGGGTGGGGGCAAAAGGAAAGAGACACGGGGCATGATTGGGGGGTGGGGCGAACAGGAGGGAGACACGGGGCATGAGTGGGGGTGGGGGGAACAGAAGGGAGACACGTAGCATGAGCGGGGGGTGGGAGCAACAGGAGAGAGACACATGGTATGAGCGGGTGGTGGAAGGTACAGGAGGGAGACACTGGCCATGAGCAGGGGGTGGGGGAAACAGGAGGGAGTCACGGGGCATGAGCGGGGGGTGGGGGGCAACAGGAGAGAGACACAGGGCATGAGCGGGGGGGTGGGGGCAACAGGAGAGAGACACGCGGCATGAGCGGGAGGTGGGGGGAACAGGAGGGAGACACGGGACATGAGCAGGGGGTGGGGGAAACTGCAGGGAGACACGGGGCATGAGCGGGGGGTGGGGGAACAGGAATGAAAACACAAGGCATGAGCGGGGGGTGGTGTGGAAAGGGAGGGAGACATGGGGCATGAGTGGGGGGTGGGAGGGAACAGGAGAGAGACACGGGGCATGAGCGGGGGTGAGGGGCAACAGGAGAAAGACACGGGTCATGAGCGCGGGGTGGGGGCAACAGGTGAGAGACACGGGGCATGGGCGGGGTTTGGGGGGCAACAGGAGAGAGACACGGGGTATGAGCGGGGGGTGAGGGGCAACAGGAGAAAGACACGGGTCATGAGCGCGGGGTGGGGGCAACAGGTGAGAGACACGGGGCATGGGCGGGGATTGGGGGGCAACAGGAGAGAGACACGGGGTATGAGCGCGGAGTGGGAGGCAACAGGAGGGAGACACAGGGCATGAGCGGGGGGTGGGGGGCAACAGGAGAGAGACACGGGGCATGAGCAGTGGGTGGGGGGCAACAGGAGAGAGACATGGGGCATGAGCACAGGGTAGGGGGCAACATGAGAGAGACACGGGGCATGAGCGGGGGGTGGGTTGTACAGGAGGGAGACACGGGTCATGAGCAGGGGGTGGGAAGAACGGGAGAGAGACACGGGGCATGAGCGGGGGGTGGGGGGCAACAGGAGGGAGACACGGGGCATGAGCGGGGGGTGGGGCAACAGGAGAGAGACATGGGGCATGAGAGGGGGATGGGGGAACGGGAGGGAGACACAGGGCATGAGCGGGGGTGGGGGGAATGGGAGAGAGACACGGGGCATGAGCGGGGGTTGGGGGTACAGGAGGGAGACACGGGGCATGGGCGGGGGTTGGGGGGAACGGGAGAGAGACACAGGCATGAGCAGGGGGTGGAAGGGAACAGGAGGGAGACATGGGGCATGAGCGAGGGGTGGGGGGCAACAGGAGAGAGACATGGGGCATGAGCGCGGAGTGAGGGGCAACAGGAGAGAGACACGGGGCATGAGCGGGGGGTGGGGGTACAGGAGGGAGACACAGGGCATGAGCGAGGGGTGGGGGTTCAGGAGGAAGACACGGGGTATGAGCGGGGGGTGCGGGGAGCGGGAGAGAGACACTGGGCATGAGTGGGGGCTGGGGGGAACAGGAGGGAGACACGGGGCATGAGCGGGAGGAGGGTGGAACGGGAGAGAGACACTGGCCATGAGCAGGTGGTGGGGGGGAACAGGAGAAAGACACGGGGCATGAGCAGGGGGTGGGGGCAACAAGAGAGAGACATGGGGCATCAGTGGGGGGTGGGGGCAACAGGAGGGAGACACAGGGCATGAGAGGGAGTGGGGAAACAGGAGGGAGACACGGGGCATTAGCGGGAGGTGGGGGTACAGGAGGGAGACATGGGGCATGAGCGGGGGATGGGGGCAAAAGGAGAGAGACACGGGACATGAGCGGGGGGTGGGGGGCAACAGGAGAGAGACACGGGGCATGAGCGGGGGGTGGGTGGTACAAAAGGGAGACTGGCCATGAGCAGGGGGTGGGGGGCAACAGGAGAGAGACACAGGGCATGAGCGGGGGGGTGGGGGCAACAGGAGAGAGACACGGGGCATGAGCGGGGGGTGGGGGGAACAGGAGGGAGACACGGGACATGAGCAGGGGGTGGGGGAAACTGCAGGGAGACACGGGGCATGAGCGGGGGGTGGGGGAACAGGAATGAAAACACAAGGCATGAGCGGGGGGTGGTGTGGAAAGGGAGGGAGACATGGGGCATGAGTGGGGGGTGGGAGGGAACAGGAGGGAGACACGGGGCATGAGCGGGGGGTGAGGGGCAACAGGAGAAAGACACGGGTCATGAGCGCGGGGTGGGGGCAACAGGTGAGAGACACGGGGCATGGGCGGGGTTTGGGGGGCAACAGGAGAGAGACACGGGGTATGAGCGGGGGGTGAGGGGCAACAGGAGAAAGACACGGGTCATGAGCGTGGGGTGGGGGCAACAGGTGAGAGACATGGGTCATGGGCGGTGATTGGGGGCAACAGGAGAGAGACACGGGGTATGAGCGCGGAGTGGGAGGCAACAGGAGGGAGACACAGGGCATGAGCGGGGGGTGGGGGGCAACAGGAGAGAGACACGGGGCATGAGCAGTGGGTGGGGGGCAACAGGAGAGAGACATGGGGCATGAGCACAGGGTAGGGGGCAACATGAGAGAGACACGGGGCATGAGCGGGGGGTGGGTTGTACAGGAGGGAGACACGGGTCATGAGCAGGGGGTGGGAAGAACGGGAGAGAGACACGAGGCATGAGCGGGGGGTGGGGGGGCAACAGGAGGGAGACACGGGGCATGAGCGGGGGGTGGGGCAACAGGAGAGAGACATGGGGCATGAGAGGGGGATGGGGGGAACGGGAGGGAGACACAGGGCATGAGCGGGTGTGGGGGGAATGGGAGAGAGACACGGGGCATGAGCGGGGGTTGGGGGTACAGGAGGGAGACACGGGGCATGGGCGGGGGTTGGGGGGAACGGGAGAGAGACACAGGCATGAGCAGGGGGTGGAAGGGAACAGGAGGGAGACATGGGGCATGAGCGAGGGTTGGGGGGCAACAGGAGAGAGACATGGGGCATGAGCGCGGGGTGAGGGGCAACAGGAGAGAGACACGGGGCATGAGCGGGGGGTGGGGGTACAGGAGGTAGACACAGGGCATGAGCGAGGGGTGGGGGTTCAGGAGGAAGACACGGGGTATGAGCGGGGGGTGGGGGGAACGGGAGAGAGACACTGGGCATGAGTGGGGGCTGGGGGGAACAGGAGGGAGACACGGGGCATGAGCGGGAGGAGGGTGGAACGGGAGAGAGACACTGGCCATGAGCAGGTGGTGGGGGGAACAGGAGAAAGACACGGGGCATGAGCAGGGGGTGGGGGCAACAAGAGAGAGACATGGGGCATCAGTGGGGGGTGGGGGCAACAGGAGAGAGACACAGGGCATGAGAGGGAGTGGGGAAACAGGAGGGAGACACGGGGCATTAGCGGGAGGTGAGGGGTACAGGAGGGAGACATGGGGCATGAGCGGGGGATGGGGCAAAAGGAGAGAGACACGGGACATGAGCGGGGGGTGGGGGGCAACAGGAGAGAGACACGGGGCATGAGCCGGGGGTGAGGGGTACAGGAGAGAGACACGGGGCATGAGAGGGGGGTGGGGGGAACAGGAGAGAGACACTGGCCATGAGCGGGGGATGGGGGCAACAGGAGAGAAACACGGGGAATGGGCGGGGGTGGGGGGCAACAGGGGAGAGACACGGGCATGAGCGGGGGGTGGGGGGTAAAGGAGGGAGACACGGGGCATGAGCAGGGGGTGGCGGATACAATAGGGAGACACGGGCCATGAGCGGGGGGTGGGGGCAACAGGAGAGAGACACGGGGCATGAGCGGGGGGTGGGGGCAACAGGAGAAGGACACAGGGCATGAGCGGGGGGTTGGGGGGAAAAGGAGGGAGATCCAGGACATGAGCGGGGGGTGGAGGGAACAGTAGGGAGACACTGGGAATGATCGCGCGGTGGGGGGGAACAGGAATGAAAACATGAGGAATGAGCGGGGGTGGTGGGGAAAGGAAGGGAGACACGGGGCATGAGCGGGAGATGGGAGGGAACAGGAGGGAGACACAGGGCATGAGCAGGGGGTGGGGGGTACAGGAGGGAGACACGGGGCATGAGCGTGGGGTGGGGGGCAACAGGAGAGAGACACGGGGCATGAGTGGGGGGTGGGGGGAACAGGAGGGAGACACTGGGCATGAGGGGGGGTTGGGGGGAACAGGAGAGAGACACTGGCCATGAGCGGGGGGGTTGGGGCAACAGGAGGGAGACACTGGCCATGAGCGGGGGGTGGGGGGCAACAGGAGAGAGACACGGGGCATGAGTGGGGGGTGGGGGGCAACAGGAGAGAGACATGGGGCATGAGCGGGGGGGTGGGGGTATAGGAGGGAGACACGGGGCATGAGCAGGGGTGGGTGGTACAGGAGGGAGACACTGGCCATGAGTGGGGGGTCGGGGGCAACAGGAGAGATACACGGGGCATGAGCGGGGTGTGGGGGCAACAGGAGAGAGACACGGGGCATGAGCAGGTGTGGGGGGAACAGGAGGGAGACACGGGACATGAGCAGGGGTGGGGGGAACAGGAGGGAGACACAGGGCATGAGCGGGGGATGGGGGAACAGGAATGAAAACACGAGGCATGAGCAGGAGGTGGTGGGGAAAGGGAGGGAGTCAGGGGGCATGAGCGGGGGGTGAAGGTAACAGGAGGGAGACACGGGGCATGAGAGGGGGGTGAGGGGCAACAGGAGAAAGACACGGGGTATAAGCAGGGGTGGGTGGTACAGGAGGGAGACACTGGGCATGAGTGGGGGTTGTGGGGAACAGGAGAGAGACACTGGCCATGAGCGGGGGGGTTGGGGCAACAGGAGGGAGACACTGGCCATGAGCAGGGGGTGGGGGGCAATAGGAGAGAGACACGGGGCAAGAGTGGGGGGCAACAGGAGAGAGACATGGGGCATGAGCGGGGGGGTGGGGGTACAGGAGGGAGACATGGGGCATGAGCAGGGGTGGGTGGTACAGGAGGGCGACACTGGCCATGAGTGGGGGGTCGGGGGCAACAGGAGAGATACACGGGGCATGAGTGGGGTGTGGGGGCAACAGGAGAGAGACACGGGGCATGAGCAGGTGTGGGGGGAACAGGAGGGAGACACGGGACATGAGCAGGGGTGGGGGGAACAGGAGGGAGACACAGGGCATGAGCGGGGGATGGGGGAAAAGGAATGAAAACACGAGGTATGAGCAGGAGGTGGTGGGGAAAGGGAGGGAGACAGGGGCATGAGCGGGGGGTGAAGGTAACAGGAGGGAGACACGGGGCATGAGCGGGGGGTGAGGGGCAACAGGAGAAAGACACGGGGTATGAGTGCGGGGTGAGGGGCAACAGGAGAGAGACACAGGGCATGAGCAGGGGTTGGAGGGTACAGGAGGGAGACACAAAGCATTAGCGGGGGTGGGGGCAAAAGGAAAGAGACACGGGGCATGATTGGGGGGTGGGGCGAACAGGAGGGAGACACGGGGCATGAGTGGGGGTGGGGGGGAACAGAAGGGAGACACGGGGCATGAGCGGGGGGTGGGAGCAACAGGAGAGAGACACATGGTATGAGCGGGTGGTGGAGGGTACAGGAGGGAGACACTGGCCATGAGCAGGGGGTGGGGGAAACAGGAGGGAGTCACGGGGCATGAGCGGGGGGTGGGGAGAGACACGGGGCATGAGCAGGGATGGGGGCAACAGGAGAGAGACACGGGGCATGAACGGGGGGTGGAGGAACAGGAGTGAGACACGGGGCATGAGTGGGGGTGTGGGGGGAATGGGAGAGAGACACGGACCATGAGCAGGGGGTGGGGGGAACGGGAGAGAGACACGGGGCATGAGCGGGGGGTGAGGGGTACAGGAGGGAGACACGGGGCATGAGCGGGGGGTGGGGGGCAACAGGAGAGAGACACAGGGCATGAGTGGGGGTGGGGGAACAGAGGGAGACACAAGGCATGAGCAGGGGATGGGGGAATGGGAGAGAGACACGGGGCATGAGCGGGGGTTGGGGGGAATGGGAGAGAGACACAGGCCATGAGCAGGGGTGGGGGTGAACGGGAGAGAGACACGGACCATGAGCGGGGTGTGGGGTTGAACGGGAAGAGACACGGGCCATGAGCGGGGAGTGTTTTTTATTTTATTTTATTTATTTATATAGCGCTAAAGTGCGCAGGCATCAGAGCGCATTCCAAAGAGACAGGACCTAAACAGACATAAAACGAGACAAACAAAAACACAAAGCAGTCACTTCTAAGGCTAGTTTAGTGGGCTAGTCGGGTTTATTTGAATAGCAGGGTCTTTCGTTTCTTTCTGAATTATATATAATTAGGTTCTAGTTTCAGTGTCACAGGTAGTTTGTTCCATTTGAGGATACTTCTGCCCGGAAAGGCCTTGCCAAGACTATTCTGTTTTTTAGCTGGAGTAGCTTGGAGAAGGCCTTTATTAGATGATGTTAGGTTTCTAGTTGGATCATGCCAGTTGAATTGTTTCTTTAGACAATCTGGGGCTTTGCTGTATAGGCATCGATGGACCATGGTGAGGATCTTGAATGTGATTCTCTCCTCAACTGCTAGCCAGTGCAGATCTATCCTGTCGCTCGTAAGGTGCTCTCTTCTTGATTTTCCGGTGATGGCCCTGATGGCGTTGTTTTGCATCACTTGACATTTCTTCAGGTGTTTGCTACTTGCTCCTAGGAGTAGGGAGTTGCCATAGTCAAGTCTGGAGAGTATTGTAGCTCTGGCTATGGTGGCGCTATTTTTTTGATTGAGTAGGGGTCTGATTTTTTAAGTAGTTTTTGGTAGTACTGACAGTTTCTTTTCAAGTAATTTGTATGGGCCTCAGCTCCTAGTGAGGCCTGTAAGTAGACTCCCAGTGTCTTCACTTTTTCTGATATTGGTATTTGGGTGTTTTTAATACTGAAGGCAGAATATGATGGATTGAGTATTTTTCTGGTATGTGCTGATCCAAAAATCATGAGTTCCTTTTTGGTACCATTTAAGCACATCCAGTTTTCCTTCATCCAGCCTTCGATGATATTATAAATGAATGTCAATTTTTCACTATCTTGTTTGTAATCGCCGCTTAGCTCGAAAACCAGTTGGGTATCGTTGGGCGAAGTTAGTGAAGAATATACCTAGTTGTGTCAACATAGTGCAAAGGCAGCCCATATATAGGTTGAACAACAGGGGCGAGAAGCTGGCTCTCTGTGGAACTCCACAGTCTACTGGTTTGGTTTTAGAGGCCTGGTTTCCCCAGACTACCCTAGATTGTCTGTCTTGTAAGAATGATGATATCCACTCTGTTGCTTCTTGTGAGCCGTTTCCTGAGGTTTCTAAGGCCTCTCGGAGCTTCTTGTGATCAAGCAGATCGAAAGCTGCTGAGAGGTCTAACAAAATCAGTAGACCCGATTTGCTCCTATCCAATATGCCTAACATCTCTGTCTGCAGATCTAGCAGTGCTGATTCAGTACTGTGGGCTGTTCTGAAACCCGATTTTTGGGGGTGCAGAAGGTTGTTTGTATTCACATAGTTCTGGAGTTGTTCAGTTGCAACCTTATCCAATATTTTCAACAAAAAGTTGGAGTTAGTTATTGGTCTAAGGTTTGCAGGGTCCTGTTGGTCTAGTTCTGGTTTTTTGGGTAGTGGTGTAACCGTGACTGTTTTGATTAGAGAGGGTACAGTCTGGTCCATGAATGACGCATTTACCATTCTTCTAAAGAAGAGAGAGAATATGTCGATGTTTTCAAGTATGAGCTTTGGTGGTAACACGTTCTCTGTGCATGAGGTGCATCTTGTGTCGGAGAGTGTTTTCTTCATTTCATCAAGTGTTATTGATGTGAATTGAAATTTAGGAATAGTGGGTTCAGGCTTGATTAAAATTGCTGTTTCTGGGGTAAGAGGGCTATTGTTCTGACAATTTGTAATTGTTTGTCTGGCCTTGATGATTTTGTTGTGGAAGGCCGTTTGAACTTTCTCACAATCTGATTCAGTGGGTTGGAATGGCCGGGTGAGTGCTTTGGGTTTATCGGTCACTTTAAGGATCTGGAAGAGTTTGCCTGTAGAGTTGGATGCCTTGCTCATGAGTTCATTGTAATGGTTTTTCTTGATTTCTATAAGTTTAGTTTTGTATCTATAGTCAGTGTTTTTCCAATGTGAGGGAAAACGCTATGTCTGTCCGTACTGTTCCTAGGCAAGTTGAAACTGTTCTAAGGACACTCATGATGTCCGCACACATTAAAAGTGTCCATATGGCATAGTTAAATATGGCCATGCACCCAAGACTCTATGCCCTGGCCACAACTACCGCAGCATATCACACCCATAGTGGCTTATAACTTTTGGATCCAAGAACAAATTTATAAGCAACAAAGTTATAAGCCACTATGGGTGTGATATGCTGTGGTGGTTGTGGGCAGGGTCTATAGTCTTGGGTGCATGGGCAATATCAAATTTATAGGCAGCAAAGTTATAAGTCACTATGGGTGTGATTTGCTGTGATGGTTGTACTTAATATAATATACTTACTGTTTGGTTTAGTAACTGGAGTACATGTATTTCTTATTTATTTATGTGATAAAAGAAAAGATCATGTTAGTATTGGAATTTTGTAACAACTTATAACATTGAATAATCAACATTTTTTTTTTGTTACCCTCATATCTAGTAGATTACAAACCAGTGTACTGTGCAAATTGCTCAGTTTCTGTGTTTGTTGCTAAAATCATTGGGTCTGTGGGAGAAAAAAAATCCATGTTGGATTAAAAAAACAACCTTTTTTTGTTATGCTACAGTCTATTTGTTTGTTTGTTTTCACTTGTTTGCATATTTTAAAATTTTCGAGCACTTAGATACCAGTTGGCGTATTCTAACTGTTTAATTTTTGATGTAATTTAGTGGTATTAATTTATCTGTTTGGATATTGTAAAATTTTGGATCAGTTAGATATCAGTTGGCGTATTCTAATTGTCTAATGTTTGATGTAATTTAGTGGTATTCATTTATCTGATTAGTTGTTGTAGAATCTTCGGGCAGTTAGATACTTGTTGGAATATTCGAACAGTATATATTTTTTAACTACAAGTTTAGTTAAGGTTTAAGTACAGTTTAGTTAATACATTTTGGTTTTAAGAACATTAAATAAGCGTTTGAAAGATTTGCTGGTAATCTCTGTTTAGAGTAATGGTACTATCATTACATTCAAACCATCCACATTTCTTTTTTATATATGCAGTGTAGTGACCTGAATTGGTTGTGGCTCCTGCGTAGTAGATTATACCTATTGTTGTGAAGGTTTTCTTACCAAGTCATACTTGACCATGTGTGAACCCAGTCAGCTTGCAGTTGTTTTTGGTACCATCTGCATTGTAATGTAGAAGCATTAGTATTACGTATTTACTATGTGTTTGTGTAAGGTGGAGCGATTATCCGAATTGCAGGTAGAACATAATCTACCATGGTTTGCATTTTGTACAAGTTACTGAAATGGAATGGATTCACAATTAGGTATTGATATATATACGAAGTGTTCATTGGGGATTTGTTCTTGTGTCACATTGTTGCAGAGAGTGCGTGTATGTTTCCACATGTATGAAATCTGGAAGATTTCATTTAAAGGTATGCTTTTGTTTTCCAGTACTTGTAGAAAGTACATTAGAAATTCTTGTGGATCTTCCTGTGAGTTTATAGTGAATTTCACCATTCCAGCACAGTAGTCCAATTGTTGTCTTATTCCAAAAACACTATACGTGTTGTCAGGATTGTTTGCTGCATTTCTATGAAGTACTAACTTTTGCAAACACAATTGGTCTGTACTGTGTAAGTAAATGTTGTCAACAATTGGTGGTAATTGAAAAAGAATATTCATTGCTACATTTGCGTAGCAACTTACACCAACTATATTTGAGAGTTTGGTGAGGTTTGGTCCAGGGGCAGGCAAAGTTATAGGGGGGGTCCCAAAACTTCTTTTTTTCCCATAGACATAGTGGGAAAAAACTTTGCTCACGCCTACAGCCCAAACCGCTGGACGGATTTACACCAAATATGCGGCAGGAGTGGCAGCTTGGTCCCAAAAGCGTGCTTTTTTTTAATTTGGTGTAAATCTGTCCAGTAGTTTTTTAAAAAATGACAAAAATGTAATGAAAAAATTAGTGATATCTGTGTCCGCTTCGCAGACACACTTCCCTGTTCGCTCCGCGGACAGGACAGGGATTGGGCAAGTGGCTTGCGTGATGTCCGCGGACATGTTACGTGCTTTCCCATTGGCTGTGGTGAAGCGGGCAGTGTGTCGTATTTTCAGAGACGCCCGCCATCTTTGTTTTTTGTTTGCATCGAGAGGCTTTGTCAAGAGAGAGCCTGCATACAACCCGTCTTACGGTGGCCTGCGGAGGGCCGAGGAGTGGGATCTGCCGCCTGCACAGTCAGATACCATCAGCCTTGCATGTCTACCTCCCGTTCCTCCCACCCCCCGCTAATGCCCCATGTCTCTCTCCCGTTCCCCCCACTCCCCGCTCATGGGCCGTGTCTCTCTCCCATCCCCCCCGCTCATGCCCCGTGTCTCCCTATAGCATTTGAGAGTTTAAATGGACTAGGTAGTTCTGTTCTGAGTGATTTTATTTTAGTTTGTCTTCCTTCTTTGGTGAAGTACCTGGTTTACTTTCCCTAATTGTTTATTTTATGCTTGTGGTACTTGATGAAGTATTAGTTTCTTGTAATCTCTTTGGAGGATTTCTGTTTGATTTAGTTTTCTCATACAACGTTTTACTTTTTGTGGAACAGACTGTGTGTTTAGATGGGGGGTGTATAGTGAACGAAGTCTATTGTATTCTAAAATGCAAGGAATATCAGCGTTTATTTTACTTGCATCAAAGTTGATTAGAAATAGACCGTCAAGTTTATGTAAGCGTGATAGTGCTACGTAGCTCATGCATTCTTTAAAGACTGTGTTACCAATGACTATCATTGCTTTGTCTAGGGTAAGACCTTGTGATTTATGAATGGTGACTGCGTATGCAAGAGTTAGAGAAAATTGTTCTCTGCGTATATACATGTCTTTGAAGAGAAGGAATCGAGCTGTTGAGCGTCCTATCCTTTTTACTTCTGAAAGTTTGTCAAAGAGAATATTGACAAACTGAATTTTGTTGTCACATGGGTATGTTTGAAAGCCAACAACTATACCCAGTGCTCCATTAACTAGTCCTTGGTCCACGTCAAGGTTAAGTTTAAACATTACTCTGCAATTTAAGGATAATTTTAATATTTTTCCAACCCAGCTGTGTTGGAGATTGAGTTTTCTAAACTGTTTAGTCTTGTTGTGGCTTGCTCACACATGGGTAGTGTCATACAATATACATCTAGTTTGTCTGTGGCGCTAATTTCCATTATTGGTTGCATTTCTTTATTTAACATTATTTCATTGAATTTGAAACAGCTTGCAAGAGTTGGCATTGAGGCCATACAATTGACATTTTTATGGGCTAATTACATCTGTAGCACATGCATTATCGCCATAAAGTGCATGAATGTGCTGAGTTTTCAATATTGCATGTGCTTCTTTAGATAGTATACCAACTCTAATACTTTTTAAGATGTTGGCATAAGTGAGATCTGCAGATTGCCACATGTTTTCTGTTAATTCTCTGTATTGGAAATGTTGCCAAAGGTTGACATTGCCAATGCTGCCAACAGTTTTACGGCAGAGTTTGTGTCCTAATGTTTTAAAAATAGACTCACCTTTCACTGGTGTCAATTGGAGAAGATCTCCGAAAACAATAATGTGTTTTCCTGCAAAGAGCTCTTCGTAGTTTGTTTTGAGTACTTCTTGTAATCTGAGGTGAATCAAAGCCAACATTAGGTTGGACACCATGCTCACTTCATCTATTAGTAGCATTTTCATTTGTTTTAATACACTGCGTAGTTCCATTGCAGCTTCTGTAGAAAGTTTGTAATAGTTTTGGTGTTCTACTGGCAGGAGTAGTAATCGATGTAAAGTGACACAGCCTATGTTGTAGGAGCTAAACCTGTGGGGGCAATGACAACAGCTGACAGTTTGTTGTTTGTCAATTGTTGAAGGAACTTACTGATGATTTTGATTAGAAATGTTTTCCCAGAACCAGCTTCACCACTGACGTACAGTAGTATAGGTTTGTAATTTTGTCAGGTGCATTCTCTGTTTTCATGTTGTACACCATGTGCAAATTTCTTTTGTTACTTCTTGAAAAATGCTACGTTGCTCATTGTTTAGTTTTGATTGTAGTATAGTTAAGTCTTCTTTATCTTCATACTAACACATGGTGTTTTCAACTTCTGTCATAGCTAATTCTGCCTCATTTGTTATTAGTGGTTCTATTAGTGGTTCTCCCAGTGGTTCTTGGCTTCCTGTTACAAAAGGTTGACTACTGTCAGGAGTGTCCTTATCTAGTTGGGCCTGGGTTCTTCTTCGTGTTGCTGTTCATTGTGCAACATTGTTTTGTACTGTGTAAAGTTTACATCAGTTATAGTGCTTTCATTTGCTTTGAAAGCGTCTTCATATGAGTCACAGTTATCTAGTATTTCTTCTTCTTTTATCCATGGTTTAAAGAGTTGTAGCAGGGTCATGTCATATAGTTCTTTATGTTGAGGAGTATTTAATGACAATTTGATATGATTAATTAAATTTGGTTTGGTGAGTTTTACTAAGCTGTATTCATAGTTTGTCACTCTGTATTTACTTTTTTTCATCGGGTTTTATATTATTTTTGTGTGTGAAGTTTTGGGCTATGTGGTATAGACACATGGTTTCCAAAGTATTACTTCTGTTTGGGTAGTATGTGTCCAATAAATTGTTTTTTAAAATGTCTCGGCTGTTGGGATCATGTTTGGCTATTGTTTCTATATCTTTGTAGATTTCAGAACTCTTTTTCTAGATTTAGCAGGACCAAGACTTAGTCATACTATATTTTCAGATTTACCATACAATGCAGTACCAGTTCAACAATCTGCTGCTTCATAGTATCCACATTCTCTATGGGAGAGAATTTTTATGACCAAGCTGTATGATTTCTGATACACTGTTTTGTCTGATGATAGGTCATTCCAGAGGTCTTGGAGCTCTGTTTTTTCTGCTTTAGTTAAGTATGCTGTAACATATCGTGCAACTGCAGTGGAATTGTATGCAATGTACTGCACATCTATGTTTGCATTCCATAAGTGGGCAATGATTGCATTGTAATCATTGATATATTTTTCTTCTTCTGTTCTTTTTAAGTAATATGTATTTTTAGGTGACTTACCTTTAACACTATGTCTAACTGAAGACATGAGGTTGTTCACTTGACCTGTATTTGTAACCGTTCTAGGGAAACCAAAGCGGCATTTGGTGAAGTATTTCACTTTGTTTTTGAATTTGCGACGACAATATTTTCCACATTTGTGTCTTTGAAATTGTAAAATGTGTGCATGAAGATCACTATTTGTGACTTCTGATGGAATTTCACAAGTGACATATTTTTCAATAAACTGTAAAACAGTGGCATCACTGTCTTGACCAAATTTAGGAGCATCTTTAATCCATGAAAGCATGTGGATATGTGGTGCTCCTCTGGCTTGGTATTCTTTTCTCCAAAAGAAGTGTTGCACTTCTCCAAGGGGAGGAACAGTTTTATTACAAATAAATTGTAGCATAGCAATGAAGCGATGGTGAAAATATCTTGAAACAATAACAGGATCCAGAGAACAAAGTTCTCCAGGTGTTAGTATATTTATGTTTGTTTTGTTTTTGTTTGACATGTGTAGGAAATCATGTAAATCTTCCCATGCATATTCTGCACAACTTAATGTAACAAACCAAGTGGGTGGGCCAAAGTTTCTGATCATACAACGTACATCTCCATGACGTTGAAACCAGTACTCTTTAGTACCACGCATATTTGCTAATAGATTTGTGATATTTTATTGTAAAACCTCATCTTTTTGTTGCAATTTTTGTAATAATTGTGCGGCTGTCATATTTTGAAAGTGAGATCCTGATTTTAATGTGTGTGCAACTCCGTAACATAAAGTTGCTAGTTCACTTTCAAAGAGTAGGTGGAATATGTATTCCGCTTTTTGTCTAAATCTGGGATCTTCAGAATACATCCGTAATGAGCGGTATTCTGATACTGATATTTGAATAGGTCTATCATCGTACCTTCCTCCTTTGCCAGTAGGAAAGAGTAGAGGAAACGCACGTGCTTCTATACTTTTTTCCCATATGCTGATTGGAGATCCTTTTGTTTGACGCATTTGGTATGTTTCTAGTGCATCTTCTACGGTGTCATTAGATTGCAATGGATGAATTGTATAATGGTCTAAAGTATTTGATATTGTAGCAGGATCTAGGAGCTCAAATTGACCAGCTTCTTGTGTCTCTTGAATTATTTCAGTTGTATCCTTCAAGGTTTCTTCAATATTAATTTCTTTGTAGTATTCATTATTCTCGTTTAGATATTGCAAGGCTTGTCTAACATTATTTAAATCTACCAGCTGTTGCCATATTTTTTTGTCTTTTGTAGGTAGTCCATTTACTAAGATAATTAAAGATTGCTCCATTGGACATTGCACTCCTAGAGTGTGCACATGTTCTTTTAGATCTAATGGTAAATACACTAGTTTTCCACAAATACCTTTCACTAATTCAGAGGCAGGTAATTTTGTTGTTTTTGGTTGAAGGCGTATTATTGCTTGAAATGGGTGCACTGTTTGAATTATGATGCTCTCATATAAATTAAGTTGTTGTAGGGGTTTTGGTAGTGGATATAATTCCAAATTATTTGTGATAGCACGTGAAGGAGTTTGGTTGTTGTCAAGTTTTGTAGTGCAGTAACTGCAAAGTATTAAGGGGTCAGTTATTTCGTATTTATTTTCTACTATAAGGTAGAGAGCTAATTCAAACCATTTAGAATCTTCATTGTCTTCTATTTTGTGTGATAGGTCTACAGTTTTTGTGTTACTTTTATAAAAAGTTCTGCGGCAACATACACACACGTGGTTTGGTACTTCATCTGATGTACTTTTAAATGTTAGTATTTCTTTGTTGTATGTGTGTAGTAAAAGGTTGCCATGCATAGAATTGTTGCTAATTTGCTTTAAAGCTATTTCATTCTGTAAGTGGCTTTCACTTCCAAAATATTTTTTCTGGATATAGTCGATTTCTTCAAGTAGGTCTTTTGCTGTACCATGTAGAAGAATGTTATTTAAATTGGCTAGTGCTAAAGTTGGACTTTTAGCATAATACAGTTTACAGACTAGATTTCCTATAGTTGAATTATGTGTTGATATCCTTTTGATATCATGGAAGGTGGTTTTGCAAGAAGGTCCTGTAATGCAAGCCAATGAATGTCCTTGTAGTCTTGTGTACTTGCGCACTGGACAGGTATCCATATTTTGCAGTAGTTTAATTTTGATTTTGTCTTTGCCTTTCACATATTGATTGAGGAATTGGCATAAAGACCTGAAACTTTTTTTGGGAATGTCACACATTGACGTGCATGGCCATTTGTATACTAGACGTTCTGATTCAGTTGAATGGAGAGGTAATTCTAAGTTTTCAGGGCATATTTTTGTAAGAAGTATTTCTTGTTTCATTATGGTATTATTAACTTTTTCATAACCTCGACCACTGCTATGTATGCCAATTGTATTTGTTTGCTTTTGTTTGTATGCTTCTTCATTAAAGTATGGCTCTGTGCTTGTAGTGTGACTCCATTCACCTCTGCAGATATTTAAGAAGTTCTTTCTGTTGACATTTAATTTATTGAGAAGTCTTTTTTGTAATTTAGTCATTAGTTTTGTTAGTGGTTTCATTTTGTTTAACACTAAAATAAATAACTTTCTTTTGAGAAGAATTGCACTGTCTATAAATGCTTCTAAGATGAATTTCCTATGATAGGTTTTAAGGGTTGAACCTGGTTTCTCTCCTGTTTTTAAAAGATTTTGAAGGACTCTGTGATGGAACATTTTGGCTAAAATACTTTTTTTGGTATGCTTACTTTGCACTATATCAAGATTTATAGAAGCAGTTTTATCTGTAGTGATAGCTGATTTATTTGTTAATTGTTTTCTGGTTCATTTTACATTTTGATAGAGGAGGCAAAGTTTCTGTACTTGAAACTTCTTTTGTTTCACTAAATGACTGTATTAGATGTTTTGTCTGAACTTTTTTTACAAATTCTTCTAGAGATGGATGCTTATGTTATACACTTATTTTCATTTGCTCTACTTCTGTGTTGCTTTCTACGGACTTGATTTTTGGTAGGCATTTTTTAGCGTCTGTTGAAAAAAACAAAGAAGGTATGGGTTGGGGTGTTCTGCACTGTATGTGTGCTGTGTGCTTGAGTGTTTGAGTTAGATGATAAAGATGTATGTAATGGTGTGTGATTGTGCATTGGGCAACTACAACTAGTAGGGATGGGTTTTCTTGAATTTATGTGTTACTAGACTGGGGTTCAGATAACAGAAAAAAGTAAGCTAGTAGCGTGGAGAAGTACAAATAGTAAATCTAATGCTATACAATTAAAACAGTTGTTTGTTCTATAATATGAAAATTCTAGCGGCTGAGTTGGGTCATTTGTGTGTCGAAAAGTAGGAATTTGTGGGCCATTCTGGATATAAATCACTGTTTAAGAAATGGGCATTTTTGGACAAAATGGTGCACAATCTCTATTTCTAGGCACAGAAATAGCATGAATTAACCTTACAGTGTGTTTGAGTAATAATACAAATATTATGGTGGTATACAACTTACGTTTTTTCTAAAATGAGCAGGTTTCTTCTTAGTTGTTCTTTGTACTTCAAATTCGGCTGCTTCTTTTCAGGAGAATGGTCTTCACTGCAATTGTAAAGGAAACAAATTAGTAATTTTGTTTGTATATAGCACTGTTTTTAATTTAGACATTGATTTTTTTAATTGACATCCTCAGCGCTTTCCTCAAAACCATGAAAACTATCTTATTCACATAAGATACGTTGCACCAGTTGAATACATATCATATGTTCTTCATTAATAAACTGTATTGCAATGACTAACTATAGCAAATAAAATATCTTTACTATGCCTTGTGGACTTCATAATGTACCACTGAATACCACTATTTCTGTAACTAAGCTCTTGCAAGTAACAGTGCCTCAATGTCATGGGCTGCTTGCGCTATATAAATATAAGTAAGTAAATACATAAATAAATAAATGTTTATGTTATTGTACAAGTATTGTTGTTTGAGATTTGAACATAGTATGTGAATGCAATTTTGTTTGACTATATGCACTCTATATATTTTATTTAAAATAGATTAGTTCAACATGCTTTGAATATGTGTGTGTGAAAAGAAATTAAATAGTATAAAGGTTTGTAAGTGACAGTTGATTTTAGGAGATGAAAAAAGACAGTAAGTTCATTTTACATATTATAGAAGCTAAAAGTCAGTTAATCTGTTTATATGAAACTAGAAGAATTGTACATGTACTGTACAGAAAATATGCAAACCTGTAGTTTGTGTCCATGCATATGGATATGCATGGATATGCAAGTAGAAATCTTGGAGACTTGTACAGTATTTCTTGGAGAAGGTGCTTTCCAATGAAATGACACTTGTACTCAGAGAGATTAACAGTACATTTGCAGTGCTGATCTATGATGATGCAGTTAGATGTAGAGGTCTTCTATGTGATCAGTGGATGGTCATGTGACTTCTTAGCTACATGCAATGAGGCAATGGCACAGAGAGTGAAGTGGAAATGGTAGAAGGGCTGTCCATGTTACGATATGTCCACAGACATGGCGGTAGTCCGCGGACATCGGGTGTTACATCTGGGGATTTTGGGTTGGGGAGCCATGCAAATGAGAATGAGCAGAGAAAGGGATTGGTCAGGAAAGTGTGGTGGGTGTGTTGTGCCAGGAGAGAGTTTATCAGATACTCTGTTTGCTGAGAGAAGAACAGATAGCTATGGCTGTGTGTTTCAGAATACAGATTGTTTGTATGTTGGGAGACTTGAGGATACATTGGTTGAAGGTGCATGCAGAAAGCTGTGGAGTAGCTGTAGATCTTGGATTCCCACATGTGGAAGTAAACTGGCATGGAGTACCTGGAATGAAGTGGTTGGACTTGCTACCTCTCTGTGCTACTTTGGAGACAGATCAGCATCCAGATATAATTATAATTCATTGTGGAGGGAACAGTTTGGGACATGTGTCTGGAATTTCTTTGCAATTTGCAATGAAAGAAGGATTTGGGAAAGTCATGGACATGTTTCCAAATTCTCAAGTAATTTTTTCACGGATTGCACAGAGACAAATGTGGCTTTGTTCTTCTTCATTTGGTCCACAAATGGAGAAAGCAAGGCGCAATGTCAATAAGGCTGTTTGTGCCTTTCGAAGAGATTTTGGCATGTCCTCTTTTCACAAAGAAAATATTATGTTTCGTAGTACATACATTTTTTGCAGAGATGGAGTCCATCTTACTTATGCTGGCAATCAGATTTTTCTGAGAAATGTACAAAATGCATTGCGACCTTTTTTAGAATTACAACATCCATTTTGTAGAAGGTGTTGAGTATTTCTAATTTTTCAAACACAAACACCCCCAAAAGGCTCTTTTCAGAGCCACCACTTCCTCCCAGAGAAAATTGCAATGGTTATGATAGGGCAGCACCCCAAAATTTTAGATGTCCGCGGACTTCTAAAAAAAAAAACAGGGCCCTGCTTCTTTTTTTTTCACTTCTATTTTTTAACTGTGAAAGGCGGCTCTGAAAAGAGCCTTATTTTTTGTTTGATTTTTGTTGTTTTATTTTTTTTTATGGTTTTTTATACAAGACACACTAGGAGAGGAGGGGAAAGGAGGGTAAGGGGGGGACACCAACCACGGGGATAAGAAAGGGCGAGCTGAGAGAGGAAGATGTAGAGTGGGTTTTATTTGGGTAGTGAGCAGATCTTCTCGTGCTCTGAGATGATAGTCTCAAAAGCACTTCCAAGTCGCTCCCCCCTGCAGAGTACTGCGTCACAGTACATACACACAACTGTGACCTTGAAAGGTAAGGGTCATCGCATTGTGTATGGCCTGTGAGGCAGCTTGAGGAATACGCTGTCACACAGGAGTGTTCCTTGTGGTGACAGGATCAGAAACAGAGAATGAAGTAGAGGAAGTCAACCTGTTATGCTCCTCGCAAGGTACAACCTTGCGAATGGCCCCAGTGTGGAATGACTTTAGGTGTCATTTCATGGTATTGGTCCCAAAGCTGTACGAACCAAGCCTCCCGCAACTGAGTACCATTTTTCACTCATTGCAGGTGACTTGGTTTGCATGAGCCTTAGGACCATTCACATGAATGTTAAATAACCGCCACACCCAAGACTCACGCCGAGTGCGTGTAGTAGGGAGTTCAACTACCTCATCCTCGTCATCCTCTTCTTCCTCCTCTGCATCTTCACTCCTGTTCCCCTCTTCAGGCCCTTGGGGAGGTGGTGGTGGTGGAGGGGGTGGGGGTGGTGCTGAGGCAGATGCAGCACCAGGATGCAGCAGTGCAGCCATGGATGCCATCAGGTTTACGATGGAAATCTGCAGTTGGCAGTAAAATTTGCTGTGCTCTGTAGGATAGCCAGAAACACAATGAGAATAAGCTCTAGGGCGTGGTCTTTTATAGGGGTGTCTGTACGTGGTTCGCAGACATTCACACTGTCCACGGACAGATCGAACACAAAAAAAGGTTCAAAAAGTTTCAAAAAGTATGTAGAAACTCAGGATTAGTACGTGGGACTTGTGCTATGGTGAGTTTTTATTGAAAAATGTTGTGGTTTGTGGATTACTTGAAAATGTACTTTTAAATTGTTTGGGGACACGAACAGTGTCCGCGTTCAGAACATGCGTTCAGCGTGGGCGCGGTCACATGATAGGTTCGCGAACATGTCGGTGAAGGGAGCGGCTGTCCGCAGGACACCAAATGCACCGACAGTGGTTTGCGCATGCGCGTTGATGTTCTACGGACACTGTTCGGGTCCTGAAGTAATTAAAAGTGCGTCACACGTCAAATGAACAGTCACGGACAGGCGTTTGTTCTTAGAACAGTTTCAACTTGCTTGCAAACAATACGGACAGACACAGCGTCCTCAGGACACCACCATTTTGTTTATGTACGCACATTTCAGGACACCACATGTGTTCTTAGAACAGTTTCAACTTGGTTGCGAACAATACGGACAGGCATAGCTTCCTCCGGACACCCCTATTTTGTTTATTTACAAACATTTCAGGACACTGCGTGTGTTCTTAGAACAGTTTCAAATTGCATGCAAACATTACGGAGAGGTATAGTGTTGTAAGGACACCCCTATTTCGTTTATTTACGAACATTACAGGACACATGATGTGTTCTTAGAACAGTTTCAACCTGCCTACGAACAAAACGGACAGGCATACCGTTCTCAGGACACCCCTATTTTGTTTATTTACGAACATTTCAGGACACCGCGTGTGTTCCTAGAACAGTTTCAACTTGCATATAAACATTACGTAGAGGTATAGTGTTCTAAGGACACCCCTATTTCGTTTATTTACGAACATTTCAGGACACCTCATGTGTTCTTAGAACAGTTTGAACTTGCTTGCGAACAATACGGACAGGCATATCGTCCTCAGTACACTCACATTTTGTTTATTTACGAACATCCCAGGACACATAATATGTTCTAAGAACACTTTCATTTTGCCAACGAACAATATGGACAGCGTTGTCAGGACACTCCAATTTCATCCATTGACGAACATTTCAGGAGACAGCTTGCGTTCTGATGTCATCAAATGTCATTGATGACATCACTGATGACATCACTGATGACATCACATATCTGGGCCACTTGTTTTTGCTCACTGACATATACAGGTCAGGTGGTTTTGCTCACTAACAGTCAGAATATTAAAATTGAAAAAGGTGCTATGTATCTTTATGAGCCTTTACATTATTTTTGAACCCCTCCTCTAATTTTGTCCCCTCTCCACAGAATCCCACCAAACTTTGCAAAGTAATTCGGCATAGGTTCGGGAATAAAATTACAAAATTTCATGCAGTTTCATTAAAGGATTAGTACGCTCAAAAATATTATTGTCACAAGTGTTCGGGCATGTCTATTTAAGCACACGTTGATCGACCATAAAAACTTTTCCTGTGCACCTTACTGTGGTTTTCCTCACTTTT
The DNA here is from genome assembly GCF_040938575.1 of Ambystoma mexicanum. Classification (NCBI taxonomy): domain Eukaryota; kingdom Metazoa; phylum Chordata; class Amphibia; order Caudata; family Ambystomatidae; genus Ambystoma; species Ambystoma mexicanum. The sequence goes on from NC_090941.1 coordinate 356,386,658, forward strand.
ACATATGAGAAATCAGGTAGCAGGGCATGGCCATTTTGTGCTAATCTTATCCGTTGCCACATCATCCTAAGCTCAAGTGTCCTTTCGGCACAAAATCATAGTCCCCGCCCCTGAAGATGGCATCACCATTCCTAGCGATATTCTCCACCTATATCCGTGACGCTACTGTGCAACGTAGCCAAACGCAGCCAATCATCATCTATGTGCAGACGTCAGTTGACGCAAACTCGAAATATCAACACACATCCTTTCACAGCACAGCGTGTCCCAACTCTGAATACAAAACACTATCTTTAAAGGAAAACACAATACTCTGCAATTTAAAATGTGCTTTTATTTCACAATAAACGCTCCGATAACATCCGCCGTTTATCATAATGAATCACATTTTTAGGTGCTTTCTTTGTTCTCAATACAGAAATGTTTATCGTGAACACACAGTGTTCCTTTGGGTATAAGCTCATTGGATAGAGGCACTGTGATTCGCAAGGGTTCGGCATCAGCTTGTTGCTACATCACTGCCGATTTCCATATTCAACAAACATTTGTCTTGCTTTCTTTGTTCTCCATACAGAAATGTTTATCATAAGTCACACAGTGTTGCTTTCGGTATAAGCTCATTGGATGGAAGCACTGTGATTCGAAAGGCTTCGGCATTAGCTTGTTGCTACACAACCATAAACAATGTCAAGGTACTCCTTATTGCTGGTACCGCGAAAGGACATATGGGCCCAGGGCGATCATCCCAAAAGAGTGTTATGCTCATCCAACCATTGAGATGTATCATCAACTGCCGGCTGAAGAATCCATCAATTGGTATCTGGAAATTATGACATTTGCAGTAGGGCAGCATGTGGCTGTGTAGAAAACATAACAGAAATATGTCTCAGTGTCCGTTCTTAATTCTATTCTAATTGATCCATTACTTATGCACCGCGTGACAACTAAGAATGAACACAAATGAGAAACAATGTAAACACAGAGAAAACAACGTGCAATGTTGACGTCAACTATGTGATTGAGAGATTAGTGTTATGCATTGTGTTAAGCTCACAATGGGAGGCCGATGCAGAAGTTGACTGAAGAATTTGAATAACACATAATCACCATTTTAACGTAATATTAGTCTAGAATTGGGCGTTGGTAAAACCTGTGCTAAAACTGACATGGACTCCATGCATTTCGGTGCTGGACAGCCCATGTGCCATGGGACAAATACAAGTACACACTGGTTGTTTTTGAATCTGCTCACCAATTACAAATTAATCGATCCATTACTTATGCACCATGTGACAACTAAGAATGAACAGAAACGAGAAACATTGCAAACACCGAGAAATCAACGTGCAATGTTGGCATCAACTATGTGATTGAGACGTTACTGCTATGCCGTGTGTTAAGCTCGCAATGGGAGGCTGATGCGGAAGTTGAATGAAGAATTCGAATAACACATAGACAGCATTTTATCGTAACATTAGCCTATAATTGGGCGTTAGTGGAACCTGTGCTAACACTGACGTGGACTCCATACATTTTGGTGCTGGACTGCCCACGTGCCATGGGATAAATACAAGTACCCACCGGTTGTTTTTGAGTCTGCTCACCAATAACAAATTTGTCTACTGTAACACTTACATAATAATCGGCATTTCCATTCTCTTGGCGTAACGCAGAGTGTCTCTTCAGATCAATGATTTTTCATGAAATGAAATGAAACGTTACTTTGTCCAGTTTTAGAATGCTGAACCTTATCATGTTTGATATTTTTACATACCTTATTCTATTCCTTTTTTTTTCCGTACGAATACTCCCTTTATTTCCAAGGACAGAAAACAATACAGGCTAATGCCAAGCTTGCTGTTGGTAAATGGAAGCGACAAATTCCCTTGGCAGGACACGAGTGAGTAGACAGTTCAAGGCAGTGACCTTCAGGCCCACAGCAGTGATTCCCACGTCCACCACTGTAGCATTAGGAATATTTATTAAAAACAAACAAATTGTTTGCTTGCATTCAGCAATGTTGCGGGAAATTTTCAGACATTTACTCATTTTATAAAAACACTCAGAATTCATACTCCACCTGTCAGCTGAGCACGTCTCCAGTTTCCTGCTAGTGAGCGCCGCACACAGCGAGCACCAACAGCCCCCACATTTGTAAATGCTGCGCGCAATGAACAGTGACTGCCCCCCCCACCTTTTTTCTGCAGTGCCTATGTCAGACTACCTATTTGTCAAGGCTGGTCCACCACTAAGTGTTATAAATCAAACAGTGTATTGGTTTTGCTTCCACTCATAAGGTCCTTCAAGAGCAGTACTCCTGTACTCCCCACCCCTGCAATCATTTGGAAATGGAATGTGTTTGATATAATGCTTTATAGGGCGGCAGAGTTATGCTAAATCTCTATGAAGACTTTATTCATGAAGATAAGTTTGACAAGCGCAATGCTGTGTTTTTTAATATGTTTTTACTGCAATGTCTGCGGACACCGGCCACTGTCCGTGAATCCAAGATGGCGGGCGTTTCAAAAAATCTGGTGCACTTCGTGTTTTTTACCATCCAGTCAGCAGGCACGTCCAATGTCCGCGGACACCACGTTGCCCTCTAATCCAATCAGAGTCATGTCCGCGGAGCACACAGAGAAGTGTGTCCGCGGAGGGGACATAGATATTTTTGGTACCTACTTTTTGGTTGTTTTAAAAAAAAATACTGGACAGATTTCCACCAAATTTACAAAAGCACGCTTTCGGGACCAACCCGCCGCTCCTGCTGCAAATTTGGTGAAAATCCATCTAGCTGTTTGGGCTGTAGGTGTGCACAAAAATGTTTCTCCATTCAGTCTATGGGAACAAAAGACATTTTGGGACCCCCCTATAACTTTGCCCCCCCCCTTGACCAAACCTCACCAAACTTTGCAAAGAAAATTCAGAGTGGGCCATATACTTTTTTTGCAAAGTTTGGTGAGGTTTCGTCCAGGGAGAGCAAAGTTATAAGCCGCCCAAAAAGTGCTCTACCTATGGGTTTAGCAACGTAACCATAACTACATGGCCGCTACTGCAGGCCATGTAATAAAATGGAAAATCTGTTTGTTTGTTTGTTTGTTTGTTTGGTCCTTATACAATTCCACACTGTTTCACCAATCTGCACCTAATTTTGCATAGTTACGAATGAGGACCCTCCAGACATCACTGGCTACATTGCATGTGGACACTCCTCCCTGTTGCCTGGATTTCAGCCCCTTCGCACATGGACCATTGCCTGAAAGCTGCAAAAGGTCAAGGTGGGCTTTATTTTAAACATCCTGATGTGAGGAACACATCTTGAGGCCTCAGAAACCATGTTTCAAAGCCCTATGATGCACTGTTTCCAAGATAGTTGCACTGCAGCACACAAAATCAGCAAAACATCAATGTGGTCATCGAAGGACCGGACAAAGCTCATTTTAAGTATCTCAATGCCAGGAACAAAACTCTAAGGTCCTTATGGGGCTCTGAAAACCACATTTCAAGGCGCTAAGGTACACTCTTTCTGAGATATTTGCACTGCAACACACTGCACCGCATGAGGGTGAGGCGACAGGTGGGGAGAGCGCAGAGAGGGTCCAAGTATTCTGTAGCATGCCAGTTCTCATCTCCCTTCCACGTCTGCTCTAGGGCATGTAAGCCATCCACATACACCCATTCTCAGTGCAGTTTACTTCAGAGTGCAAAACACATCAAACGATAAGCGACTAGGAACATGGACCTACAGGATCATTGATTTTGAACAATGAATGACAGTGTCATCAAGTCTTTCTACAGCCTATATGACATTTGCACACCTTACCCCTTACCCCCAATTTCTTCACCTCAACACATGACACAGTTGCCTGAAATCGGCAAAACCTCAATGTGGTCGTAGATGGAATGGTCAAAGCTCATCTTAAGGGTCTTAACTAGATAAACAAAAGGCAAATGTTCCCTTGAAAACCACGTTTCAAGACCCTAGGACGCACCATTTCTGAGATATCTGCACCGCAAAGCACCACAACACACAGCACTGCCCCTGGGTGAGATGAGATTTGGGCAGCATCTTGAGGTTAGAAAACAAAACTTGAAGCCCTATTGAACAAAACCAGGTTTCAAGGCCCAAGGACGCACCATTTCTGAGATATTTGCACACAATACACCGCAATACACAGCACCACGCCAGAGGGAGGTGACAGGTGGGGGAGCTCACAACAACAAGTGGGGAGAGCACACAGAAGGTCACAGTATTTTGCAGCATGCCAACTCTTTCCTCCCCTCCGCATCTGCTCCAGGGAATGTCAGTCAGCCACACACGCCATTCACAGTGCAGTTTACCGCACAGTGCAAAGCACATCAAGCGCTAAGCGACTCAGAACAGCGACCTACAAGCTCATTGATTTTCCCAACTTATCATGTCTGTCTACAGAACCCGTGCAGAGTATGTGTACAGTTTGCTAGTCTTTTATTAGACAAGCGCTGTCTAGGAGGAAATGTGTTGGTTGTCCTAACCTTATGCTATCCTATTTTTTGGGCAAATTTGTAATTACAACTAATTAATATTATTGTAATTTAATCATTGTATTTATTGTTTATACCCAACCTATGCTGATTCCCTATATTAAAATAATGATTGATTAACCAGCAAACAACAATAATGAATGCCTTAGTATTTTCTCTACTAGTGCAATGTATACTGATGTATTTCTTCTCTTCCTTTTTTTTAATCGTGTTTTTATTAGTATTTTCAATTTTTCAATTTACATAAACCAAAATAATACAACAATAAAATAAAATAGCCCACCCCAAGAACCCACCCAAATCCTTCTTCCCAAACTTCCCATCCCCCAACCCCCGGATAGCTACCTCTTCAGTATAATCTTTGTTTTACAGTCCAGATGATGTGCTTTAATTGAACAAGTCTAAAATCCGTAGCCTTTGCGGGCACCAGTTCTCACGAAGGTTTTTGTGCAGAAAGTCCAACACAAAATGTATCTACCTTTTTTAACCTAGCTATCCAAAATACATATTGAATTGAATTCATTGATTTCTGTTAAATAATTTGCCTGCAATCATGGAACTGGAAGATTAATGTTGGAGTAGTATTTCTTGGCACGATTATGTTTTCATTTAGGATAGGATAGTAAAACATGGGTGCTCAATCCTGCTGTTTCCATAAAATGTAATGACAGTTATTGACAAGCTGCCATCCAATGAGCTTGAAACATTTGGAAAATGCAGTACCGTATGATAAAGCCTTCTGTTTATTGCTCTACTGTTCCGTATTTCTTGAGGTATTTCATTTGCCCTAAACTCCACCTCAATGAGATCAGGATGGAATCAGATGATGTAGAATCTCCTACAACATCACTTCGACCATCTAAAAGTGCTTCCTCCCCACAAGTCTACAACCCATAGGTTGTTCCAGTCAAGAGCTGAACTGGAACAGCTCCGTACTGGCAAAATGTTTCAAGGTCAGCCAAAGTGCTTCCTTATTTACCCTCCTCTTCAGTATAAGCACCCACCCACTGTTCTTGCCTCTGAAATCATTCATTTCCACAGCTTAATCATACAATGTATTAATGTTCTAATCCTAGGCTGAGTAGTCAAATATACCCCAGACACGGAGAAATATGCATGTCTAATGTTATGTTATGTTATTGGGCATTTGTATAGTGCCTTTTTTTCATTGATTTGATCTCAAAATTCTGTGGGTTGAACGCCCTTGAGGACCGTAGTCCAGGTCATTGGAGAGAACCGGGTCGTAGACAGTGCTTGGGAGCATACAGTATGTGTGCAACCAGTTCAGTTACGTGGTGTGTAGCTGCATTTTAATGCTAGGCATGGTGCTGTGGTTGTGTGAGATCAATACAATGTGTGCAGCAAGGCTGAATTGCTCTTGGCATCTGCATTCTGATGGTGGTGAAGCTTGTGTGTGAGATTATGGGGCTAATTCACAGAATGTTTTCCAATGGAGGTTTACCATTATATAACACTTCTGTGAATTAGGCCCTATGGGTGCAGCATGGGTGATTTTCCTTGGGGTATAGCTGAATTCTTAAGACAGCTAAGATGTTCATGGAGGTGCATAGGTATATGTACAGCTAGGCCGAATTGATTGAGTATAACTGCATTCTATTGTTTGTTGGTGTAGAGGAGAGAGTAATCATATTGGTAAATGTGAATATCTGTTCGGGTTGTCGAGAGACCCGTGTTCCTGATTACCTTCCTGTGCATGCACGTTGACCATATCAATTTTAGAGGTTCAGAGCATTAGTTCTCTGAGACCTTTTCTGTCTAGTCTGGAGTTTGTTCTGTTTACCAGGCTTGAGTGTCTCTTTCCCTGATTGGCAGTGTCATCGGTGTTCAGTTGTCCGATTTCAAAACCTTACTGAGCTAAGCGATTGTGGATCTACGGTTGTCCCTGTGTCTCATTGGGTATGCACTTTTTTGTAGAAGGACATTTTCTAATTGTGCCGCTACACCCAGTTCTCTTCTATAAGACTTACGAGTGCATTCTAGATTCGATTACTGGTGCTCAGTGAACCTGAAGGTCTGGCATCTGTATCTTTGGTCCTCCCTGTGTCTTGTTGAGTTTGCAATTGCTTAATGGTTGACACCTACTCAGTGTGCAGTTATTTCCAGTTCTGTTGTATCAGACTTATAAATACATCCTAGGCATGAAGAATGGTACTCAGCGAACCTGAATGTCCAGCAACAGACCTGGCTATGTTATTGTTGTGTGTCTGATTGACATCGACATTGACATTCAAGATGACCCACTTCTGGATTACTCGAATCCGTCACAGATAAGAATACATGGTCTTGTTCAACCCATACTCAAATCTTTGGTGCAACTTCACCTTGTCAACGAATCGGTCCCTTCTTCCCATGTTGAAAACCTAGATGAAGAAGAACGTATTTCTCTTGACTGACCTCTTACTGGCTCCAAATGTCACTTGTGTTATCCGCTTGCGTTTTTTTTGCATCTCCGGAGATAAAATTCCATCCTACACATCTTGACATTCTTTCAAAGAACTGATATGGTGAGTATCCTCAACTAATTTAGAATTCTATAGTACCAGGGTCTTTGCTTTACACACATTGGTCCTCATTACGAGTAGCCCGGTAAAAGCGGGTTCATTACCGGCATGCCCGAATGAGCGGGTCCGTGCTCGTATGAACCCGCTAATAGCGGGTGATTACGAGTGCGTGAGCACGCACGTTCCCCCATGCCGGTAATGGCAATACCGCCATGCCACTAAAGGCCCTCCAACCCCCCTATACCGGCATTGTGGGACCCGCCCATAGCGGTACCGCCTCATACCAACCCCTAAATACCGGCACGGTAATACCACCATGGTAATACCGTGTTCGCAAAAAATGGACCCGGAAATTACGTCATCGCGCAGGAACGGGAAATGGGCCGGCGGCCATCTTTAAAAACACAATCCATTGCCATCCTCCACAACCACCAGTCCATTTGTGTTGTGTTGTGCCAGAAAATACTCAGGATGTCCAAGGCAACCAGGAAGATGACCCCCCGGAAGCGGAAACAGCGTTTCTCTGACGCTGAGCTTAATATGCTGGCAGACACCCTGGCCCAGCATGCAGACATCATCAGGTCTAACGACATGAAGCATGCTGCCCAGAAGAAAAAGAAGCAAATCTGGCAGGGGGTTGCCCAGAGGGTGTCAGCTGTGGGAACCACCCCACGGACTGTGCGCGACTGTCACAAGCGGTGGGACGACCTCCGCCTCAGGGTGAGGAACATCCTGTCAGTCAACAGGAGGGCTGCCATGGCGACAGGCGGGGGGCTACAGTCACCAGCGAAGCTGATCCCATGGGAGGTGACAGCCAGTTCATTCATAGATCCTGAGTCTATAGAGGGATTCGGAGAGATGGAGATGGGCACCACATCATCCCCAGAAGAAGGTGAGTGACCCAGCACATACCTGTAGGGTAAACCATGATGTGGCACAAGTGACATGGAAGTGAGACTAGGCAAGGCAATGCATGTCCCAGGCCCACATCAAAATTTCAGTCAAAAATGCGTGCCACACCCTGCCACACACAAATGCATGCTGAGTGCCAATCCCAATCCCAACACACGGGCAACATGACTCGACTGTGCCCATGTAACTCACCACACAGACACCATTTCAATGCCATGCCACCCGCCATGCATTGATTGCCCACATGCCTCCTCAGAACACCAAATGCCACACCCCTATAATAATTGGATGCATGAATGTTTGAATATATCACAGCGCTATAGAATATTGCTGCCATGTGACACCATCACTGATGACCTGCATCTCTTCTATCCCCCAGGCACCGATGAGGAAGATGGCAGGCAGGACAGGGGAGCAAGGGTATCTACATCACGGCAAGGGACAAGGGCCACCACCACCCCCACCCCCCAGCCCGAGAAACTGCCCAGACCAACAGGCAGTGTGCCAGACTGGGCAGAAACCCAGCAGGAAACACCTGCAGCCAGTGTGGGCCACACACATGGAGTCCAACAGCAGCCACCCACAACAGTGGGAGGTGTTTCCGTTCCCGCACCGCCAACCACCGCGGATGTTGCGGATGTTGATGTGGACAACGAGGGTGACACAGTCGTGTCTACCACACCCACACCAAGCCCCATTACCACCCCCCCATACAGTGGCCGACAGCAGCGACGATCCCTGCCTCCACGACTCCGACCTCGGAGAGTCCGACATATGCCCCTTCGAGGAGGACAGTTCCCTGGACGTGGGCCCCACGCAAGCGCCATCCACCACCCTGGCTACCACCATCCTGGCTACCACCACCCTGGCTACCACCACCCTGGCTCCCACCACCCCAGGTACCACCACCCCGGCCACCAGCACTCCTGCAACCAACGACTCCTTTGAGGCTCGCCTGTCGAGACTGGAGGCACGACAGGAGTCGATGCTAGACCTACTGCGGCAACATATTGCCAATGGGAAGGACTCCATGAGGGCCATCGCTACAGCCATCGCTGCTAACACTGCTGCCTTTGAGGCGTCCACAACTGCCATGAGGGAGTGTCTGGGGGCAGCCACCGACACGTCCACTGCTACGTCCCCTTCGACCTCAGCCCCCTCAAACCCTGTGCGGATGACCCGGAGGAGTGCACAGTGCTTGGACATGCCACCCCCGGATCCCAAAAAGGCAAAGAAGTACAGTGGCCAGACAATGCCATTGGACAAATGGACGTTGGTCAAGGGAACAATCTTTCGTGTACAATTGGGGCCATTTGGGGTTTGTAGGCTGGGTGAGGGAGTTCACTGGGGTATTTTTGGGGTTTGTAGGGTGGGTGAGGGAGTTCACTGGGGTATTTTTGGGTTTTTAGGGTGGGCGAGGGAGTTCACGGGAGGTTGTGAGGGGAATGTTTACATTATTACGTGTCTGAAAAATACACCCGTTGTGTGCAAGAAAATCAATGGCTGGACATACTTAATTTTGTACATGTACATTTAATGTGTGATGGTGTACAGTGGCGAACTTCAAACAAAACAAGTGTGCATGTCCACATGCAGCCAGTGTGTCACTGGCACATGACTTTCATGGTCCCTGCGGTTCAGAAGTATTTGTGGATTAGTGCTTGGCGTACAGCATGGCCATCCCGTGCATCACGTACTGGCAGGGGGGCTCCTTCGCCTCCATCTCCATCCCCTTCATCCTCACCCGGCCCATGCATGTCAATGTCAGGTGGCAGTGATACATTCCTCCGGACACACATGTTGTGCAGCATGACACATGCCATGGTGATCTTTGCCACCTTCACAGGCCTGTATGGGAGTGCCCCACCAGACCTGCTGAGGCAGCGGAACCGCGCCGTCAACAGGCCAAAGAACTGCTTAATCACAACACGGGTAAGGGTGTGCACACGATTGTACTCCTCCTCATGGCTGTTCTGCGGGTTCCGCACAGGGGTGAGTAACCACGGCCTCAAGGGATATCCTCCATCACCTGCAAGCAGACACAAATAGGCGTGTGTCACTCTGAACTGCCACCTTCAGGGAGCACAGTCATGTCGGCAGCTATGTGGTGTGGGCATGCACATGTCCCTGTATGCATGCAAAGATGTTACCTAGATGCAATCTATTCTGTCATGAGGTGTGGTAGTCTGGATGGCATTCAATAGATGATGCAGGGTGTAATCATGCATGCTGAGGCAGATGTGCAGTGCTATTGCAACAATGTTTAGCCCCCAATGCATGCTGTTCATTCTCCACTATGCATGGTCACACTGACCATATTGCCACAGTTGCCATCCTCTTCATTCATGCATTGCTTGCCATCACCATGGTGGCCTGGTTGTGCCTCTTACTTGTTGACATCGATATGCATTATTTGTGATATGTGGCCCAGTGATGTGTCATGTTCCGTTTGAATGGTTCAGATCAGGAGTGTTTAGCTCTGCATGCATTCTCCAATCACCGGCTATTGCCACCCAGGTGCAGTATCCCCCCCTTTCCCACCCAGGTGCAGTATCCCCCCCCTTTCCCACCCAGGTGCAGTATCCCCCCTCCGTATGCATCCGCACACATCAGTGCCCCGAAGCACTGCCATGGGACGGTTGTGCAACTCACCAAGCAGCCAGGCACGTGGTCCAGCATGTCACTCCATGTGATGGGGTAGCGTGGAGTTACGCAGTACCATGGCATCATGTGTTGATCCAGGAAATCGGGCACAGCAATGTGTGATGATCTTGCTGGAGTCACATACCATTTGCACATTGATGGAGTGGCATTGCTTGCGATTGCGGTACACCGCCTCTATGACATGGGGGACTACCAATTCCACATGGGTGCAGTCGAGTGCACTGACACAATTGGGCATGCTTGCCAGTGCATGGAAGCCTACTTTGGTGTCTGCTATCTCCTGGGAAGTCCGTGGTAGGGATATGTGGCTGCTTGTGTGCTTCAGGAGGGCATTCAGCACTTGGTTCAACATGCGTGAAAATAGTGGCTGTGAAATGCCATGCAGCTGGCCCACTGTGTGTTGGTAGGTGGCTGTGGCCAGGAAGTGTAGCACAGACACCACCTTTAGTAGTGGGGGGATGGCAGTGCGTATTTCAATGAGGCTGGCAATGTCGTTTTGTACCATGTCCACTATGGTGGTGATGGTGTCACGGTCCAACTGGTACAAGTTGTGGATCTGCTCAGGGGTTAGGTTGAAAGGGCTGGGTCTGGTGCGAGGGATTGGTGGTTGCCTATGAGGCACTGCTTCCTGGGCTGGTGGTAATTGCTGGGCCTGTCTCACCCTCCTTCTCCTCCTGCGTCTCCTCTGTGCTGCCTGTTGTTGCTGCTGTAGTTGTTGTTGTTGCTGTTGTTGCTGTAGTTGTACCAGTATGGGCATGTCCTCCAGCGTCATGATTGCAACAGCTAGTGGTAGCATTTTAGTGTTGGAAGGGGTGTGGTGTGTGGGTGTGCTCATTTTATACTGCCCAGCCTCCATTGACTCCACCTGTGGGGATTGTGTGCACCTGTGGCAGTTGCCTTGTATCCTGATTGCTGTTTGTGGGTGGTCCGCGATGTCTGTATGGCCGGCATCGTGCAGCCCGGGATTACCGGCTTCGCCGGTATTGGCATGTCTGCGTGGGTTGGGATTTCCCCCTATTACCGGCATGCCGGTATTTGCTCCCTGAAGGGGCGCGTGTACGCGCCTATGCCGCTATTAGCAGCACCCTTATTTAGGGTGCCGCTAATACCGGTTTTGCGGGTCAGAATACAACAGAGCGGTAGACGATTCCGGTATTACCATACCAACATCATTTCTGCCTTACCGCCAACCTCGTAATGAGGCCAATTCTCTAGTTTCTACTTGACAGATGCATAGTTCACACCAGCCACCTTTTTGTGTTATCATACAAAAACACAGCCAATCCTCCCACATTTTAGATTTGAGCTCTGTAATCTCTCCTGGTGTTACTAGACCCTCTACATTACCTACTAGAATTTCATCAAAAATTCCACATTTGCTTTCTCAAAAAAATTTACAAAATCATTATCTAACATTTCTCATGTATGTTAGTCTGTGTTCCTTTAAAATCAACAATTGATTGTTTGGCTGGACCTTGTCTGGTTTGGTCCGCTAGCAAGAGGACAAGAATATGGGTTCACACGAAAAGGTCAATTTAGATCAAATGACATGTGGGAGATTTGGTATAAACAGAAAAGGCACCTGGCCATTAAGGGGGCATTGCATTAGGTGAGAGTGACTGTGGTAAATGAGGGTTAATAGAATGGTGAGGGCATGTGTTAGGTGGAGGAGTGAACAAGGTGGGGGCACATTGTCCTACTGAGTGGTAAACACAGTGGGCGGCGACAAATGAGGCAGAAGGGATAATTTACTGCATTTTAGTTGTGATACTAGCATACAGATTCCAGCATGGTAGTGGATATAAGTAACAGGATGTGGAGGAGGTTTGGAATTTATTGGCTAGTAGCCGTGCAGCTTTTCTCTGGAATTTAAAATAGGAGATCTGTGAAGGCAATATACAAGGGCGTGAGCAATTTAGGTAGGATCAAGTTTTAATGGGGCAACAGAGCGAGAATAAAACATATTGGCCTCATTACAAGTATGGCAGAGCGGGAAAAAATTGGCAGTAATGGAATTACTGCCAATATTCCCAATCCGCCATACTACGAGTATGTCCCTGGAATAGAGGATGTGCCTACAGCAGCATGCTGGAGGTAAATCCTCCAACTCTGCCTAAATTGAGGCAAAATCAACTCCTAAAAAAATGGGCATTTACACTGACTCTTGTAATCAAGTGGCAGTAATGGTAATTCAGTTGAAGGTTATTCCAGCGGATTTACTGCAGAAATACCACCCAACTCGTAATGAGGCCATTTACAGACATCTTGTGTTTCATCAAAATGTATAAGAAGGAAAATATCATGTCATAGTGGCACACATATGAACTACAGAGCAATATGGACCGTGGTCAAATGTAATGGATTGTAAACGTTACTCAATCATTACCTTAGCAAGTTAGTATATATACTTCATCAGGGTTTACTGTAAAATCAAGTTCAACCTGACCACCTTAAATCCATTCATATCTGGCTATAGAGAAGGAAAGATATTGCATATTTAGCATACATATTTTCATTTAATTTAATTTCAATGGACACATGTAAGTTCAAACCAACCAAATCACTTTTGTAAAACGCACAAGGCTTTTTTTTAGTATCTTGCATTTCCTGCTCAGGTTATACAGATATGACCTCCTCAGGTGCTTCAGCCTAACCTTTGTGGAACAACCTGATCCTCTGTTTTATGGGTAAGCATGGGAAAGAGCCCCACATCGATCTGCATATTTATACAGTGAAAAAACTGTGTTAAAGAGATGCTAACGTTAAGTTGCACTTATAAAATACCTATGCAATTCAGTGAAAAACTGTGTTAAAGGGATGTTATGGTTACAAGTAAAATCGGAAACCCCCAGAAATGTGGCAGTTATGGTAAGCTAGGCAACCATAACTTGCGCCACCACAGTGCACTGCTAAGACTGAAACCCAGGACATCAAAGATTACATCACAAACTGCATTTTCAGCCGATTTTTGAAGTTTAAATCTGAAAGTTTACCAATGCACTGCTCCTAGACCTATTCTTACTCATTTTCCATCTGAAATCCAGGAGAGAGCACCTGCTTGGAAGAGTATTAGCACTGCACAGGGCAGCACTTCTACCAAAAAGTGCTCTTTCTATGAGTTGAGCAACCTAAACATAACTACATGGCATTTACCATAGGCCGTGTAATAAGACGCATAGGTATCTTTCCGTAGTCAGCTGATGAAATTTATCAGTGTTAGGTTGCCCTCTGATATCCAAATGGCAAAGTGCCCCCCTGTGTGCCCTTCTAATTTTCATGTATTGGTTTGTTTTTAGTTATAAACCTTTACTAAATGAATCATAATATCAAATTACACAATGAATACAAAAGCATTACATTATCACACATATTCAATCACCAATTTTCAATAAAAGAATTCAACGCAAAAAAACAGAAACAAATATAAAAACAAGATCAAAAACTGAAGCAGAATTAAAAACAGAAAAAATGGGTTAAAACCTCTATATATTTAAACAATTCATTTCAATCAGCACCATTTCCAATGTCTTCAGATACATTTGCCAATTTACATTTATTTTCTAAAAATCTAACTACCGCTGCTGCAGTGGCTTGCCTTTCCCATGTAGCAGTTCCCACCATAATGAGTCCAAATTCACCAGACCAGTAGTGAAAACAAATTTACTAAAGTGCTGTATCCGTGCATCTCTCAGTGCATAACAAACGATCATGAGATGCTCCAATGTTTCAATTACTCCTGGAGCATTGGAGTATCTACATGTTTGCAAATCTAACTCAGACTTCCGCGCATATAAGATTTCTCGGGTTGGAAGCACGTTAAATCTGAAACACATGTATTTATGTCGAGCACATTTATCTGGGAACAGAATCAAGTATGGTTCAGGTGTCCCCACCTGTTTAATATCAGATACCATATTGTTATTCAGACGTGTAGCAACAACTTTATTGATCGTAATGTTCCAATCCCACCATTGAAATAGTTTTTTAACCTTCACATGATTAAACATTAAAAGATCAAGCGATATACCCAATTGTTTCAAATAACCCAAACATTCATTTTTGACATTGTGAAGGTAGGCCGAAGAAATGGTATCTGATCGAAAACTCCCAAGCCTTTCGGCACAGCACATTTTGTTCATGTGGGCAACTTGCGGATTTGGGGCTAGGGTGTCGAAGCCAGCAAGGAAAACAGGGAACCACATGCATTTCTGAAAAGAGGACACCCGTGGGAATCTGTAGAGGTCTACCTTGCGCAAATTGCCCCAGTTTTTATTAGCCACAATCCCCGACAAAGTGTGATATTTGGAGGGGAAAAAGCACAATGTTCACTTTGTCTGGGGTTCTGGGTAATTGTGATGTTGGAAATGCATTGGAAGGACATGGCCTCCCTGTCCTTGTCCTGTAGTCCTTTTTCATTTTTGTTCTGTATTGTTTTCTGCCCAGGAGTCCATGTGGGACTCCTGGCAGTGTAGCTCTTCCTGTTTTTGGTTTGGTGTACAGACCCATGGAATACCTCTATGGCACCCATGGGTGGGGGGTGCAACCCTGTGCCCCTAGCGTATGTTTTTGGGCACTGAGCAGGGTATGGGCTGGTGGCAGCTCCATGCTGAATTTGACAGGTGCTCTGAGTATCCTCCATTTTGGCACACCCAGGCCCTGCCATTGCAATCAGTTGATTCCTGATAGGAAACAAAATGGCCCATGTGGCCTCTTGCTTTCTATTGCCTGTTACCTTGTTTTCCCAAAGTCCCGGGAAGCCCTGGCTCTGTCCCTTCCCCCTGAATGGCTGTTGGGTGGAAGTTACATATATGGTGTTGTTGGGAAGTCCAGGCCAGACTGGCTGGAGCCTTCCCAGTGACTGTATGTTGTGGGTACACCCTGTGGGTGGGACCTGGGTGAATGGCGTGTGTGACCAATATGCACTTTTTGTTGTGGGTGTCTGGTTTTTGGTATGAGAGACAACGACTGAGACAGCCCTGCCCAAAACTGGTAAGAATGCAGTGTGTAGTGTTGAATGGCTGGGTACTTGTCCCAATACACATTCCTTGTTGTGAGTGTCTGAGAGGGAGGAGTATGGCCTGAATGCACTGTATGCCTGATTGGCTGACTGACTGCACGAATGCCCTTCTGTATGATTGGCTGCTGAGTGTGACCCAGCAGTGTGGATGAGAGGCAGAATAGTATATCTGGGGACCTCTCACCACTGGAAGTTGTTCAGAAGCTGAGTCCACACTGGAGCTGGAGCTGCTTACCCTCGACGCCCAGCTGGAAGAAGAACTGCTGCTGCATTTGCTTCGACCCGATCCGAAAGCTGTCGAGTTCGTCGAGGACTGATCCGAGAGAGGACCGGGCTAGGCGCCCTCTTCCCGTGCTCATAAGGACCATCGAGCACCACCAACATTCGCCAAAGCTCCCTGGAAGTCAGACCCTCGAAAGGCTGCCGACCGGAGACAGGGACCGTCGAGGAGAACGAAGTGAAGCACCCGGACATCGATGCCGTCGAAGTCCATTGCCGTCGACCAGGGTTTGGAGTATCACCATAACTGCTGGAGGCCCGTCGAAGCCGTGTTGCCCAGAAGAGGGGACCGTTTGACGCTGTGCCGCCGACAACCGGAGCCGCCCACTCCTTTGCCTAAGACTGTTGAATCGAAGGACTCCCTTGTCTGCACCGTCGACTGCTTAATCCCACCGGAGAAAGTCGAAGATGCCGACGCGCCGAGGAGAATCCGCTGGTGGGTTTCCCGCCACCCAAAGACCACAAAGAATTCGATGACTCGATGCCCTTGTCGAGCCACAGTTCTTCAGAAACTCTTTCCGGTCCTGAACAATCCAACACCGAGGTGCCCCGCACACCTCATCCTCGCAGGACGTCGTTGACGAGCACCGCCTGGATCGACGCCGTGATCTCGGCACCCTCGAACTTTTCATCAATGCCGTCAACGCCAGGTTCACCTTCTTCGATGCCTCTTGACGATCTGTGGCTCCTGCTTTAAAGGGAGTCACTCAAGAAGAATCCATCGACGCCTCTTCGAAGAACTCTTCTCCACCAGGTACATTGGTGGGGTAGAAACATTATATAAGGAAATAAGACTTGTAGAACAATATATGTACTGGGCTTGTTATATCTCTTTATTTTACAGATTGCCCAGGTGGGGGGATCTCCACACAGAACTGTGTCTAGTGGTAGAGGCCAGTATTCTGCCAATTGTTATAACCAACTGCTTACCTCCTATGTCTATTGTTGGTTGCATTGATTAAGTGATCTGTGTGACATTTGACCAAAGTATAGTTGATGCACTTTGATGAGATCTGATAATAATTGTGGTACCACTTTAGAACTGTATATATTTACCATTGTAGATTTTCTGAGTACAAAGTGAGTTATTCTGATAGTGTACATAACCTTGCATATTAATTATATAAAGACTGTGTTTTCAGTAATACAGTGTGTGAATATTCCTTTGTGGGGGCTTGGGGACTACACTGTACTTAAGAACCAGCCTGCATCACCTCCTGAGAAGCTAGGCCTTGATTGCTCGACTATGTTACCAATAATAGAGAGAATTCTTTGTACATCAATGTATTGCCATTTTTTGAAAAAAACACAAAATGCTTCACATTTTTTGGTTATTTTCTCTGATCCCCCTACAGCAACCTAGGATTCCTGGGTGGCGTTAAGACCGCCTACATGTGGGGAAAAAAGGGCCAAATTTGGCCGATCTATGTCATGTAACAAAAAAGTTACAAGGCATTGACTGACAACATACCGAAATCACCAAAAAAGGCCTTGGCACTGAGGGGAAAGACCCATGGCACTTAAAGGGTTTAGATATGGTCTTAAATGTAGGCATACAATAACTGTTTTTCTTTCATTAATCATCAGATAATTAGAGTCAGTATAGTCCCTTAATGTGCACAACAGACGTTGCAGACCAATTGGCGTGTGGTCAAAAAGCATAAAATCGTCTGCATATTCAGTCCAGCATATTTTAACTCCTTCTACCACCGGTGGAGCAAAGGCACTTTATTCCAACACCGCTTTGGCATCCGAAAAATAAAGATTAAGAATAGTTGGAGCGAACACACAACCCTGTCGCAGACCGTTTGGAGCATCAATAGGAGCAAAAAGGCAGCCCTGATTATTTAACCGGCCCTGAAGGTTTGACCCCTCACTTAAGTGAATTAATATGGAGAGCAAAGCTGGAGGCATACCAAGTCAATTTAGGTTTCCCCAAAGTATAGTTCTCTCCACCTGTCGAAAGCCATTGACAGATTGATGGAGGCAATATAGATTGGAGCTGCCTCCTTCCTCCAGGCTTTCCCCTGCATAGTATTCAACAATAGACCCCCAACATCCATCCCCACACTCTTTCTGAACCCAAATTGAAATCTGGACAGGATGTTATTTGAATTGATCCAGACTTGAATGGGGTTCAGGATGATTCCTGAGAAAAGATTTGAGTTGGCGTCCAGTATTTGTTAATCTTCTTTCTCAATGACAATTTCTCCCACAGGGGAAGGTCAGTCTTAGATAGCAGTCAAAGATCCCTAGATCTATTATTTGTAATAGTTCTTATCACCAAATCATAAGCATGTGGATGTTTATGCCTACCCCTGCCTTGTTCAGGCGAGCTTGCTGAATATCTAATAACATTCCTAACATAGCGGTAAAAGATGGTTTTGGTATGTAGTAGATGTATTTTTCCATAGTTAGAGGTATTAAAATCTGAAAGAAAGACGGCATTCGTTTTCTCCACATTTCCCTTATGCCAGACTATTCTGTAAGATTTTATGGTCACTACACTTTGCCATCAATAGCTTAAATTCTGTTACCAGGTCCAAAATTGAATCAGAGGCAAAAATGTGATCAATAACGCTAGTTTGAGCCCCTCTAAACCATGTTGAATGATCCTCCTTACTATTCATAAGTTCCCTAGCATTATGTAGGCGACATGAGTCTAAAAAATGCCCCCATAAGCGGCCATGCATGTCTTTTCCCCCGATAGAATGCTTCTGTCCCCATTCTTCCCCCTAGGGGTGCTAGACATAATAATCTCTTGGGATTTCAACATTAACGTCTCCTACAATCAATATCATCATATTTGCAGATAGTTCTTGACATTCTAGCTTACAGTCCCCCAATTGTTTCAATGCTTCTTGAATATTCAGCTTCAGACTCCAGTATATATTTATCAACAGGAGATTGCACTGTCCAATAAAGAGACTGCATTCAAGCTGTATTAGTAATAACAGGCACCAGTCATGTATCATAGATACTTTTATGATACTGGGATCCATATTTACTTCCACTGCCGTTAGCAGGTGTCATGACCCATAGAAATTGTCCCTTCTGGACTTCCTGGTCCTTATCGCGACGGGGGTTGTATTCCTTGTTAATCCCAAAATGGCCATGCCAAGTGACTTGCCTCGCACCAGCCTTCACGTCGCACACGGCACGTTCTATAAATTGGCCACGCCCCCGCGGCCCTGCGCGTCTCAACGCTATCATTAGGTAGTGACTTGACGTGTGTGTGCTGTTCAGCGAATCCACTATTCCTAGTTTCCTGGTTGCTTCTTCCTTCCTTTCACCCCTTCCCTCTAATTCTGCTCCCGGAATCCTCATCCCTAGCGACCGCTACCTTTTTCCTGGACATCCTGGAACTGCGACCTTCCCGGAACTCTGAATGCACTCTGCAGCCGGACGAGACTCGAGCGAGCCTATACAAGACCCGATCCGTCCATAAGAGGAATCCTCCCGTGGAACAGAGCAAGAAGCGATCCCAGGTGAGAAGGGGGGAGGTTTACGACAGTTTGAGATGCCAAACGACTATGGAGAAAGCAGTCCAGGACCTTATGCGTGGCATGCAAGAACTCACAACTGAAGTACAGAACTTAAAAGCTGAGAATGCTGCATTAAAACAGCTTGTTTTGTCTCGCGACCCCGCTAACAAGGACAGCGTGTTACTGGGTGGAGTGGTAGACAAATGTGATGGCTCTGCAAAATCCTTACGTGGATTCCTGGATTCCTGCTTGGTGCATTTTACTTTTAAGCCCTATTATTTTTCAACTTCCAGGGCGAAGGTGGGCTTCATAATCTCGCATCTCACAGGGAACGCGTTGACCTGGGCCACTCCCTTGGTCAACTCAGGAGATGCCCTCCTGGATTATTATGATGGATTCATTCAGGCACTCAAGACTATGTTCAACCACCCAGAACAGGTTTTTAGTGCTCAGGAACGGTTACTTGATTTCTGAAAGGGATCTCAGGATATGCTAACGTACGTTACTAGATTCAAACAACTGGCCAAGGAAGCGGACTGGTCCTCAGAAGCGAGTTTCACTCTATTTTTCAGGGGTCTAAACGAGGATATTAAGGACGAATTAGCCAGGGTGGCTCGTCCTAGCTCATTCCAGGCTCTTATGGATCTAGCCGTGCAAATAGACTTCCGAATCCAGGAAAGAAAGGCTGAAAGAAGAAAGACCAAGATACCCTTTCAAAAGAATTCCCTTGAGACTTCTGTAAAGGCCGATCCTGCCCCAACCCCTGATATAGATCCGGAACCCATGCAGATAGGAGCCTTCCGTGGGCCTATTTCCCCACAAGAAAGGATGAGAAGGATCCACACAGGCCTGTGCATGTATTGTGCCTCGGATAAACACCTTGTTAGAGAATGCCCTCTAGCCCCTCCTCAGCGTTCGGGAAACGTCAGCTCCCGATCCTAGATGGGCTGACGTGTCAGGAGAGAGATGTTTGCTCCACATCAATTCCATCCTTGAACTCTCCTGGGCAAAACAATTTGGTAATACTACAGGCCTTCCTCTCGCCCTTCAAGAACATGATCTATCCCATTCTGGCCTTGGTGGACTGTGGAGCTATGGGAATTTTTATTGATCAAGACTGGGTTGTTAGTCATCATATTCCGTACGAGACACGAAACACCATGCAGTCGGTGGAAGCAATTGACAGAAGACCGCTCTCTTCAGGACCCATAAGCCTGCAGACTAAAGAGATCCAACTTTCCATAAACCATCATCAAGAGCGGATTACATTCGACATCATTAAGTCAGCTCATTACCCCATGGTTGTGGGTATGCCCTGGTTACAAAAGCACAACCCGTATATCAATTGGACAGCAGGATCATTATTCCTGGGCTCAGAGTTCTGCATGTCCCACTGTCTATCCCTGGATCCCTCCTCGACACCTCCTATAGAACCACCAAGAGACCTAAAAACACCACTCATGGTTTCCAATATCATACAAGTTCCAGAGGCCTATCAGGGATATGATGATGTATTTTCTACTGCCATAGTCCAAGCCTTACCCCCTCACAGGCCCGAAGACTGTGCCATAGATATCAGATCCCTCAGCAGTAATTCCCTTCGGCAGAATGTTCATTCTTTCCGAACCTGAGAAAAAGGCCCTTCAGGAATACCTAGACACCAATCTTGAAAACGGCACCATAAGACCCTCGAAATCTCCAGCGGGTGCTTCGTTGTTCTTCGTTCCCAAGAAGGATACCAAGGAACTCAGACCTTGCCTCGACTATCGAGGCTTAAATCAATGCACCCTCAAAGATCGGTACCCACTGCCCCTGATCTCGGATATCCTGGAAGTTGTGAGAGGTGCCGTAATATTCACGAAGTTGGATCTCCGGGGTGCCTACCACTTAATCTGTGTCCAGGAAGGAGACTAATGGAAAACAGCCTTTAGAACACCCTTTGGTCACTATGAATATCTAGTCATGCCCTTTGGACTAGCTAATACTCCCGCTGTCTTTCAGCGTTTTATGGATAGGGTGTTCTCTGACATGTTGTTCCTCTTCGTAATTGTGTATCTGGATGACATATTGATTTTTTCCAAGGATCCTCTAAAGCATGAAGAACATGTAAAGGCAGTACTACAACGACGTTGTGAACACAAACTTTTAGCCAAACCCGAAAAATGCTTGTTTCACGTTACTTCTGTTCACTAACTAGGATTCATCCTTAGTCCAGAAGGAATTGGTATGGACCCTTCAAAGGTAAAGGCCATACTGGCTTGACCCGCTCCCACATCTGTGAAACAAGTTCAATCCTTCCTGGGGCTCGCCAACTTTTACCGGAAGTTTATTTCTACCTTTTCCGAGATCGTTCAGCCGATCGTTGCTCTCTTGAAGAAAGACACTCCCTTTATCTGGTCTACACTGCAAGATAAAGCATTCCAATGACTGAAGACAGAGTTTACGCAAGCCCCCATCCTGGCCCAACCCGACATAAATCGCCCATTCCTAGTGGAAACTACGCCATAGGAGTGGTCTTGAAACAGGAACTTGAGGATAAACTGGAACACCCCATTGCTTACCTTTCACGGACCCTGACTCCCAGCGAGACACATCATTCCGTCCTGGAGAAGGAACTGTTGGCCATCCGCCAAGCCTTCACTGAATGGCGACACCTACTTCTGGGTGCTAAATATCCAGTTCAGGTCCGCACAGACCATCGGAATCTCCAAATTCTACAGTCGTTGGAGTGCAGAAACAGTTGTCAGGCGCGTTGGGCCTACTTCTTTGCCCAGTACCAATTCCAAATCACTCATGTTCCCGGATCACAAAACATGATTGCTGGCGCCTTATCTCGACGTCCTGACTACGTAGCCACTGAAGACAAGGCCTATCCTAAGATGTTTCCACACACTATCTTTGTAGCTCAAGCAGTCAACCTCCTGGAAGAAATCCGAGTGCAAACCCAGTCCTCTGACCTCTGGAAGGATATTTCAAGGAAGAATCCATGGAATCTAGGAGTTAAGGAAGGATATTTATTCGAGGACAATGCACTGGTCATTCCTACGCAGAAATTACAACAAAGGATAATAAACCTCTGCCATGATACCCTTCACTCCGGTCATCGTGGTATAACTAACACCCTCTGTCTTATACAAAGACAGTTTTGGTGGCCTTAAATGAAGACGGACGTACAACAGTACATCAAGGCTTGTGCTATCTGCGGTCAAAACAAACATGATAACAAGAGACTGGCGGGTCTTCTACTGCAACCATCGCTGCCAACAAGACCATGGGAAATTATTGCTACAGACTTCATTGTGGAATTACCACCTTCCTGAGGATACATGACCATCATGGTAACCATAGACTTGTTCACTCATATGGCTAATTTTACACCTTTGTATAAACTACCATTCTCCTCAGAACTTGCTGGAATCTTCCTGAAACACATTTTCCGTCTTCATGGACTTCCTTCCAAGATCATATCGGACCGAGGACCTCAATACTTCTCACAATTCTGGAAACATCTGTTTCGTATTCTAGGGATCCAACGTGCTCTCTCATCAGGTTATCACCCACAAACCAACGGAGCCACGGAACGTGTAAATCAAACTCTGGAAAAATATCTTCGTTGTTTTGCCACCAAGGTTCAAGATAACTGGTCTCTCCTCATACCCCTGGCGGAGTTTGCCTACAACAATTCCGATCACTCAGCACTCATGGTCAGCCCTTTATATTGCCGTCAAGGTTTTCACCCGTCCGTGTTACCTTCTGTTCTTCCACATCCCACTCTAGTACCTACTCTCGACTCATGGATTCAGACTCTCATCAAAATACACAAGGAAGCCAAGGAACAATTGAAAGAGGCCCAGACACGCACTAAGCGTTATGCAGACTCCAGTCTGGTTGTCCTCGAAGGTATTACCGCAACCTCTACGGCCAAACAAATTAGCCCGTCGGTACTATAGACCATTTTCCATAAAGGAAATCATCAATCCTGTCTCATTCCGACTCAAGCTACCTGACTCCTGGAAGAAAATACACCCAGTCTTTCACACTTCTCTATTGAAACCCTACATCCAATCCACCCGAAAATCCTGCAGTCCTGTTGTTGTGGACGATCAGCTAGAATACGAAGTGTCCAGAATATCCGATTCCAGGTATAAACGGGGTCGACTTCAATACCTGGTTTAATGGAAGGGATATCCTCCTAGCGAGAGAACCTGCGAACCAGTTTCTAACTTAAATACCCCTCGATTGCTTAGAAGATTCCATCTCATACACCCGGGCAAACCTGGTGCAACAGGTCTTCGGAGGAGGCATGCTGTCATGACCCATAGAACATGCCCCTTCTGGACTTCCTGGTCCTTATCGCGACGGGGGTTGTATTCCTTGTTACTCCCAACATGGCCGTGCCAAGTGACTTGCCTCACACCAGCCTTCACGTCGCACATGGCACGTTCTATAAATTGGCCACGCCCCCGCGGCCCTGCGCGTCTCAACGCTATCATTAGGTAGTGACTTGACGTGTGTGTGCTGTTCGGCGAATCCACTATTCCTAGTTTCCTGGTTGCTTCTTCCTTCCTTTCACCCCTTCCCTCTAATTCTGCTCCCGGAATCCTCATCCCTAGCGACCGCTGCCTTTTTCCTGGACATCCTGGAACTGAGACCTTCCCGGAACTCTGAACACGCTCTGCAGCTGGACGAGACTCGAGCGAGCCTATACAAGACCCGATCCGTCCACAAGAGCAATCCTCCCGCGGAACAGAGCAAGAAGCGATCCCAGGTGAGATGGGGGGGAGATTTACGACAGCTGGCCCACCGAAGGGCACCCTACCGGGCCCTTTTTGGCAAGGATTGAATACACAATAAATCCATCCAATACATATTGTGAAGTAAACCATGTCTCCTGTAGACAAATGATGGTGCACCTATTTAAAATGGAGCATATGTCTGGTGAGTTTTTAAAAAACCAATTGCCCCTGGAATTCCAGCTCACCAAGGCCAAATTTCTCATGCTATTAACTATTTAGCTTCAAGCCATGCAATTGCGAGATAGAATCCCGCAATGTTAATGCCAACCATCGAAGATTAGGTTCACCAAAGCTACCACTAACATTGTTCTGAATATTTGAGGACATTGGGTTATCAACATTTGCCCCCCTACGATCTTGTGAGATGCCCCCCCAATCCATCACCATGTTCGCCCAGTCATACCCACATTTATGAAATGCATCTTTTTTTTTAGAACTGCATCCATAACTGTACGTGAATAAAAAAAACACCTGTACATAATCATATCTGGTGGGGTGGACAAAATCATTGAGTTTTATGTCACCCAAAGTAATTATGTATAGGTTCGGAATTTCTCCAAACAAGGCCAAGACCATAGGTCGATTTAAAGAAACCGGCCCACCATGAGAGAAGAGATAAAGCATCAAAACACTCAGATTTTCGGGACACCGAGGAGGCCGGAGATTGATCTCTTCAGTCTCAGTAACGTAGAGACTATTCGTAGACCTCCCTGTTGGTTGATTCACGTGGCAGGGTTCTATCTCCAAAAAAGGCCCCTCGGCTTGCACATCTGGTGTATCTTTATTAGCTGCACATGAGTGTTCACTATTGCACTTGGTATCCCTAGTATGTTCACTCATAGATACTTTCACATCTTTGCACATTTTATTCATTACCAAAGTTGGCACAATCTTTTCTTTTGGAACAGAGTCCGCATTAATTGGCGGTACATTATCATGTTCATCCAGCCTCAGTTTGATTACCCTTCTTATGACCTGTTCCATCATCATGCCCCCCTCCTGATTACTCTTGCCCAGCTTTTTAGATACTTTGCCAAGTATAGGGACACTACCTTGGTTGTCCATACCTTCTGTAACGCTCACCTGGTATCCACGGGGACGTCACTCAGCCTGTTCTGACCTCTTACGACCTCAAACACTTCCCTGGAGGCTATTCGACTGGAGACTGGGCCTGAAACACAGGATTGGTAGAATTTAACTCCCTATTGTCTCTGTGTGCTTAAACCCCTTCTTCCACCGGGTCCAACCCTTCCCTTTGATCCACAGCTCACCTTGTTTTCTTGGATAGTTTGCTCTCCTTCCTGCTTTCAGCGCAGGGGCGCGATGATTGATGCGGGCTCGTTGTTGCCTAGTTACTTCACTGGCAAGAGTCCGACAGGTAAGTATAATGAGTCTTTTGAACAGTTCTCTAACTTCGTTCCTTTCCTTCCTTAGATGATGGCCGGAGTCCGAGGATGGCGGCGTGCTGCTGAGATGAGTAGCACTGAAGGTGAGTGAGAGCGCGATGCGCGATGCACCCCTTTCGTATTTGCATTGAACTGAGTTCTTTTTCTGTCTCTTTTAGGTGCCGCGACGTTTTCAGCCTGGATGCCGGTTATGAAGAACAAATGCGGTGGGTATGCGCGGTATGAGGCGCCTCTAGATGTTTCGACGCTAACCTGGAGTGTCTTTTCCCTCTTGCAGATGGATGAGAATTTCAAGAGGCAGAGTTCTCCCAGAGCGGCTGGGATTCAGGTAAGCGTTTGAAGCTTGTACAGTATTTAAAAATAGGCAAAGATTTGCAGAATGCTTACTAATGCCTTTTTTCTGTTCTCTTCCCTTTTCCTTAGGAAGCGGCGTGCCGGGATGGGAATGACACCGCCGAAGATGCCCAAAGAACAGAAGGAGTGATGAATGAAGGGCAGAAGCGCCGCAAGGTAAGGTTTTTCCTAACAGTGTTCTTGTTCTTGCAGGAGCTGAGCGCAGAAGAAAGATGCAGGCCTACTGGAGACCGATCCGAACACGGTGAGTGTCACGCTGCAGGTGCAGAAAACGCAAAGCATGTTTCTCAGCCTGGGTTTGGCTTAAATAGTCTCTGGATATCCCAGGTGTCTCTGGGTTGAACCACACCCAAAAGACTAGACCGCACATGCAGTTCTGGGAACCGAAATATGTGGGGGCATCCATCTTGTCCCCATCAATGCACTACAAATCCAATCCCCAATGTTATCCTATGGGAGTGAGTGAGTCTGGTGCCACAAGTGCCAGGTCTGACTCCAAGTGGGTCTTTGGAGGGATGGAGAAGCCCTTCAGGGCCATGTAGGTGATCGTGGTCTGGCTCCAGCCTGACATCTTGGAGGGCTGGGGACATGAGGGGCAGGAATCATGACACCTCCCCCGATGTACTGGGGATTTAAATGTCTTTTCTGCCAAGGACAGTTAAATTGTAGTCTCTCTCCACCACCTAAAGAATTAAGGGATTTCTCCCCAAGGGGATGAGTGTGTTGTGGGAAGGTACCACAATCTATGGGTCCCCCAAAACCTGTTTCATTTTCTGGTAGCTGTCCCAGCTCAACCACCAGTGGGGTCTTCTTCCCAGCGCAGAGATTTACCTAATTTTTCCAGTTGTAAGGCCTGTACATTTATTCATTTCTAGGGGTGCCTTCCTGTCCAAAACTTGGACAGTCTGAAGCAGCACTTTGTCTTTTGTTTTTTTTTTTTAAAGAAATTTAAGAGGCTCCTCTTCATTGACTGGTCTTGCTTCAACGCACCCACTATTATGCAAGAGTTACCTCTCGGGGGCCTCTTAATGCCCTTGTTTTTTAAATGATCACTCATGTTATCCAAGGTCAGAGATCCCCCCATCCCTCTACACACAATCACATCCTCCCCGTCTGCTTCATAATTCATTTCAGATGCAGAGGATGCAATCTCTTCTCTCAGTAACTTTTGCCAATTATTCCTAGGTACTTTCTTTATTTTCCGTTTATATCCAGAAATATTTTTTTTTCTTCTGGAAGTTCTTTTTTTTTTATTTTTATTTTTACCTTGATTTGTTTGCTTCTGGGGCCCTCCTTCAGGTTCAATCAGTACAGAATTTGTTAAGTACTAAATCACCGCACGGGACGAGTCCCGGATGCACTTGTGCTGATGAAGGAGGCAACGGTGCATTAACGGGATCCAATAGATTGATATACACCTTCCCACAATTCCTATTTGGGCAATTTTGCCTTTTCACCGCAGCAATCAGCTGCTTTAGAAGAATGGTATGCATAGCTAACTCATGTAGGATTTTACCGTTTAACTTCTCTTCTTGTGCTGCCCGCCCAAATCTTCCCTTCCCATCGGTTGAGCTGAGGACAGTTCCCATTCTGCCTCTTTACCAAGTGGGTACTGAGATAGGGAAGGGAATTATCCATTTCTCTTTGACTTTGTGATTCCCGCTACCCACCGCAGGAAAGATTTCTTTTGGAAGGATCTCAACTTCTGGGGTCTTATTCACCTCCCCAGATTCGATCAACAGAATAGATTCATCTCCCATTCCCTCTCTTTCATTCAGATTTAACAAAGCAGGTTCCAATGAGGAAGGGGGTGAAGGAGGGAGTGGTAACACACAGGCCATGCTCATAGTGCCTTTCACAGGTGTAAAAACCAGTGGGGCAGATAGTATGTCATCGTAGGGCTTTGCTGCGGCCCAAGATTCACGCCTAGTAAAGGTACAGTCCTCTTAATGTATATATTTCATGCTTGTTTTTCTTCATAACGCACACATAAGGATTAGTCAATTGATCCTATAGATCAGGACAATTTGCACCCCCCCAAGACTATATTAAACAATAAAGAATCAAGAGTGCAGACAATCCAACATGCATGTCATACAAATGAACAAATGTCACATTGATTACTATGCCTACTGCCAAAACGCTCACCCGCGACCAAGCCGAACAGCCCAACAGCCACTTGGTCCACTTGGGATGTATTGTATTTATTTCAGCACACTTCCACAGCAGTTTTGCTGTGATTCAAGGTGGCACAGCTTCTGCTCATGGACAGTGCTGCACACAGAAACAGAGAGAAACACAGGGTTTCCAGCCCAACAGCCACTTGGTCCACTTGGAGTGCCCTTCTAATTCAACAACAGCTATTATTTTAACAAACAGAATGTGCACAGTTCTACATGGTCACCTTCACCTTTCACTATCACAAACATTCAGAATAATTTGAAGTTACTTCTTTCCACCCCCACTTCTCTTCACACAGGGCACATTCCAGTGTCAATGAACAGTTCCTTACCAGCTCAACGTTTCAGTCTCTAAAGAGCATAATGCTGTAGATATGCTAGAATGGCATATGTTAAGCCGGGAATGGCTAGTTTCAAATAAGAGATTAAGAGAAATGTGGCCAAACATTTTTGTACAGAATCCACACCACATGAGGTCAATCAGTAGGAGGATAAACCCACCCGATTTGACACAGCTATGGTCTCCTGACAACAGTGCCCTAGTTAATGGCATGCACATATAGAGAACTAACAATGTGTTCACTAGCTTGGCCTGCCAGGTGCTCATAATTGATCTCGTACAAATTGATGGCTAACTATAACCTGATGGTCCTCGACTAGAACCTACTACAAAATTCACTGTTTAAGACTGATATTGCACATGAAAATCACATTTTCAAAATAACGCTGCACTGCCCATTACACACCAAAAGTGGGCATGCACCATGGCCCAAAACTAAAATGCATGCACCCACAAGAAAAATGCATGCAGGGAGCTAGACATACTCTGGGTTCATTTGCTAAAACCAATAGCAGGACTTTGTGCTGTACATGGTACTTAATTTCTCTATCTCATTTATATTGAATAGCTATGTAATTACCCTGCATAGTATTACCAAGTCACTTGTAAAATGATGTACTCATAACATGGGGAACCAGTTTGCAATGACCTTCACTTTATCTACGACATTTTGGGGAGAGACTCAGATTCTGATACAGTGCTGGACATCTAACATCTTTGCAATGAACAGCCACACATTTGTTTTTTTTTTTAAACTGTGCCCTTTGGCGTCTATATATATTCATAAAATATGGACAACGCATAAATGCAAATTATAAATTTCATTAGAAATACAGAGAGAAAGCACATTTAGCAGAAAACAAAGTCAATTCATATTTCACACGTTGTCATCTGCATTTCACATAGCTCAATAAAAAAGAAAACAATCTAAAAACCTTTTTTTTTGCAAAGCTTCCCACAAGAGGTTGGCAGGCGAACACAGAATTATTTGTTGACCTACTTTCAGTGTATTCACCAGCTTGCAACTGAAGACCCAGACATAACACTCACCCTGCGATAGTCCATCGCACACACACACACACACACAATTGTAATTGCAATTGTTTATTTGTAAAGCGCTTATACACAAGTGAAGTGATTCAAAGCACTTCAAGGCTGGAAGGGAACAAGGGGATTAATCATCATTCTTAGGCTTGGAAGATTCCAAATGATTTGACAGTAATAACAAGCATACTAGGCTGGAGCATTTCTTATAGTATAAGTGCATGACCAAGAGTGGGGAAAAAAAGGGGGGGGCGGGAAGGAACATACCAGACAAAAATGGTTGGCCATCAGTGTGCCTATGCATGCAGGCATAACCAGCTAGGGAGGGGAGATAGAGGAGGACAGGGAAGACAAACTTGCTAAGCCTAGTTCATTCAAGGTCGTACAAGGGCGCAGACAGAAGTTCGAGGGAAGGGCAGGGAGACAAGTGTGCCCAATCCAGCAAGCGCATTAGATGCAGAGTTGGTGCCACTTTCATGAAACATATTCCAAGTGCAGTAATGCAAGGCAGAGTGCAGAGGCCCAGAGGCAAGTGAAGGACTGGCGGGGGAACCAGGGACCTGTGAGGCTCTGGAGATGCACCAGGTGACCAGTCAGCTGACTGAGCAGATTGGGGAAGCGGACAAGGGAGGGAAGCAGGAGAGAAGAGAAGGAGGTTAGCAAGGGAGAAGTAGAGAGAAAGAGGAAAAGAAGAGGAAAGTCTTGAGGAGTATCCGGAACTCACGGATGTCAGGCTCAAGACAGAGAGAGGCAGGTAGGCTCTGCCAGAGGGAGGCATCGGCAGAGGATAGGGATCTACACCCAAATCTCTGTTTGGGAAAATGGCGCACCTGCAGAGAGTTGGAGGAGGTCAAGCAGAGAGAACTGGACAGAGAGAATTTTGGAAGAGAGCATTGTTGATAGTAGGGGACCAGGTCCCAGAAAGCCTTATGGAGTATGCAGAGGGACTTGAACTTCATCCTTGCAGCAATGGGGAGCCAGTGGATGGATTTCAGCACCGTAGAGATGCAGTCTCTGGGCTTGAGGCCAAGGATAAGTCTCTGGTTCTGTTCTGGATAAGTTGAAGAGGTCAGAGAGTAGAGGTAGGAGGATTGAGAACAAGATTGTGACAGTAGTCCAGCCTGGAGAGAACCAGGGCTCTGGAGACAGTGAGCCTCTTGGGGAAGGTGAGAAAAGGTATAATACCTCTGATGAGGTGCAACTGGTAGTGGGACTTTCTGGACATGTCCGAGATGTGAGAAGAGAAGGAGAGAGTAGAGTCGAAGATGACCGCAAGATATCTTGCCTCACTAGTGGGTGAGGGTGCATGACAAAGGGTGCTCGGCCAGAGTGAAAGTGGGAAAACAGCAGCAGGAGTCCCAATGAGGATGATCTCTGTTTTACTGGCATTAAGGCAGGGATCATTAGCTGCACACCAGGACTGAATTGCGGACAGACAGTCCGGGATGAGCGAGGAGAACGAAGATGCCGAGGGTAGCCTGAAGGAGAGCTACCCTCAGCCTCTTGTAATGTAATGTCCTCACATGGTTACGCATTTGCTTACCCAGGTTCCTAGAGGATCTGTGCTTGTGGAGCCAGAAAAGGACAGGCTCTGTGCCTTAGGTCTCAGCACAGCTTCAGATTTCCGTTCTGGCTCCCTCCTTTTCTCTTCTGCAGAAAAGGCCTCTTTACCATAGTCAGCCCTGGTCTGTTTGACTCCAATCGTGCCCAATTTACCTTCTCTTACTGCAATTTTCCTTCTCCCTGCTTCGTCAGCCAAGAGAAAAGATCCCCACCTTTCTCTCTGTGTCTTCTTTTTAAAGCCTCCTTTCCACTACCCACTTCATGTATTTTCCCCTACACAAAGTGTATGAACTGCCTGCCCCTGACTGTCATGTCAAATGTCAATCAGACACCTCCTCTGGATAGCCAAACCTCCTGGAAATTTCCAGAAGTCCCTATTCTTTTCCACCCCACCTTTGAGCAGAATGTTAGTACAAAGAACGCTGGAATCAAGGAGTTACATTTCTTCCTGCGCTAGAACACGGACAATGGGCCTACGTTGAGCAACATGATTTTGCCCATTCCACATTTCAGGAGCAGCTTTAATTCCTGCATCTATTTCCTAAGCAGCATTTCAGAGCCTGTGCTTGCAATCCAATTTACATCCCAGTTTGCATTGTAGGTTTGCACCACTGATTTGCACAAAGTGCTATGGACTCAGCTGTTCCATTCTAAACACTAATTGTATTATAAGGTTACAGGTTAAGATGAGTAATTAGTCATTTTAGAAGTTAGAAATTAGTCCTTACACTCCCTGAAAATGTGTACCGCCCTGACAAGGTAATTCCCAAGTTACCGCTCCACTCTGGTGTGTGTGAATTCTCAATGCTATCTCACACCAGTGTCTCCCATGCACACTCTAAGTTATGATTCCTGGCCTATTGAAATTTGCACCATATGAACATTTTCAACCTGTTAAATGTCCTACAATCTCTACCACCTGAAGTAACATAGTAAAATGATAAAGCCACTCGATTTGACAGAGCTATGGTCTCCTGGCAACAGTGCCCTAGCTAATGGCAGGTACATATAGAGAACTAACAAGGGACCTCATTAGGGGACCGGCAGTAACCCTGCGGTGTGACCGGTGGGTTGCTGCCGGATGCGTAAAAAATGACCTCCGCCTGACCGGGAAGTCATTGACCGGTAATTTTGTTAATCTCCATTCCCATAGAGTCCCATGGGACCACGGAAGCACCGGCACCATTGCTAATGGTGCTGGTGCTTCTGTGACGGTCTGCCAACCGTGGCCTTTGTGCCCGGCAGGGTCAGAACTGTTGGGCACAGCGGCTCCGGCAGGCAGACTCATAGTTTGCCGGTCCGGAAAAAAGGGTGCCAGTGAACTTACCAGCACCCTTGTTTCCGGACCGACAAACTTGTAATCAGGCCCAATGTGTTCACTAGCTTGGCCTGCCAGGTGCTCGTAATCAATCTTGTACAGATTGATGGCTAACTATATCCTCATACTACACTGACTATAACCTGCTACTACAAAATTCGCTTTTTAAGGCTGATATTCTACTGGAAAATCGAATTTTAAATAATGGTGCATGGGCCATTCCACACCAAAAGTGGGCATACACCATTACGCAAAAGTAAAAAGCATGCACTTGCTGTGTGAAAAAAAGCGTTGTGCTTCCTTACAAAACGTTGGAGGCCGTCAACGTGTAAAGGCTACCGCTGTCAAGCAACTCGTGCTATGGGCTATTTATCATTATAATGAAGGCCCTTGTTAAGATGACTCCTTGGTGGCACATGCAATGTGGCTCTGATCTGCCTCCACACCATAAAATGCAGCCGATATGTGGTTGCTTATTTTTTTCATTATTATGCTGATAGTTGAGGGTCTGGAAAAAGAAATACATGCGCTACAAGGGCATCTCAAATAGGCAGTGCATGATATACATAAAAGCGGAACATGGCCAGCTACCTTGGACTCCTCAAGTCCTGATGGATTCGTTGTAATTTCAAACATCAATTTTGCGAATACAACTTATATCTTCCATTTGAAAAATATTGCCGAAAATGGCACTAGATTTAACTACAGATGATTTGAAGAGCAAGAGCCCTGGGTTACAAAGTCGCTCTGTGCAAAATCCTTTTGGTCTTCAATCACATGTTTTGCCATCTAGCTGGCAAGTATGGATGTTCTCGCCTATGCTATAATAAATACATCCATCCAAGGTCGGGCTCTCTTGTCTTGTCAGGTTGTCTTATATGTATCTAATGTATGCCTGGACCCATTTTAATTCTGCTCCTGAACATGGCGGATTTTTAATTCCTACACTGCATTACAGGTAGGTTTGTGAGCTCCTTCAGCAGAGCCTGAAATTCACCTGAGAATGCTAACAACGAAAATGGTACCGCCGGAGGCATGGCATAATGTGTCTGCAAACTTTTACTGTGCACATTGTTAAACTGGGATTGATTATGGTTTACAGGAGCAAAAAATCCCCTTAAAACCAGTCATTAGCACAGCTTAAAGACTAATGTGTCGGCGTGCTAACTGCCTTTGGCTGTGCCTCAAGCTGTTAGCAAACTGCCCATTAAAAGCTAGTTACCATTGATTTTCTGGATATTGCTGCTCAATTCATTAGGCCAGAGATATGATGCAACTCCTAAAAACAAAGGAACAAAGGCCCTCTACTCGCTCTCTCTTTTCGTGCTGGGGCATCATGGGTGCGCTAGTGGAACCGGTTATTTCTTTTGTATATATTATGCGGCATCTTTTCCTATGGAAAGAAGCAGGGCTCTATGCCTGTACCCAGTGTTAGTCCACTCAGCTAATGAGATCTGTGCAGTGAAAATGAGGTGTGGGGCCGTGTCCCCAAAGCATTCATTTTGAAGATGCACATGAAGATGTAGACTTAAATGAATCGTAATTGCTCAGTTGCCCTTTGTCAGTACTATGCCGATATTTAAATACCACAACTGCGTGGAGGGAAAAAGAGGCCTATACCCAACGATGTGTGCAACAGGCATTGCATTCTAGCTTTGTAAACAACATACATTTTTCATCGTCACGCTTTTTCATTGCTGAAAAGCACAGATGGCAGTATCCGCGAGAGGGCTGACTTTACTGTGTGCCTGAAAGTGACCTGGAAGTGGCAACGGGAGCCGGAAGAGATGATGCATGTCACTCAAGGGGAATGCCTTAATTGCTCGGACCATGCCCTGCAACGCTCAATGAAACAAGCAGGGGTGAAATATGGTGCATGGCAAAGTCAAGAAGATTGATGCTAACCACAGCTTTCAAAACCCGCCCATTTGCATGCAAACCACTTGACACTCGAACTGATGGTAAACAAACGCTGTTAGCCCAGCAAAAGGCCTGCTGCGAGCTCAATTTCCAATGCCGGTTTGAGCAGCACAAGTCAACTTTAATAGGTCCCAGAGAAATCAGGCAGGCCATGGCACGCATTCCACGGCTCGAAAATGAAGGAAAAAAGAACATTTGCTAGAATTCAATAGGCAAACACTAAAGTCCTAAGTGATCAATACTTGACAAAAGACATGCCAAAAACTTCAGGTATGGGTCAGGCACTACAATTATTGTTTATGTTCTGAAACACACAGTCTGCTGGGTTAACAATATCACGTTTTATCCTTTAGTGTATTTTTGTCTTTTTTGCAGAAAGGAAAAACAAAATAAGGTAACACAATAAAGCAGCTATTAACATATCCGTTGAGGTTTTAACGAAAAGATAGACGCTTCTGATATAAGGCTTCCAGAGAAAAGCTGCAATCAATTGGAATTGTGTGTCAGTGCCCTAATCTTTGATTTGTAGTAGGTTGCGCTTTGGGATATTCGGCATGTCTGGGCACTGCCTCCAAAGAGCCCTTCTGTTCTTTAATGGCCACACTAAATCTTAGCAAATGTGAGCTTGAAAATTATTGGGCTGCACTTGAGTCGCATATATCTCCTTTATTTTTTATTTTTTATTTTTTTTAAAGCCAGCAAAGGCAGTACCTTTTATGGGACTCTGATCAGGTGGATAAAGGCAGTTCAGCGTCAATAAATGTTTCTTAAGTGAATGTTTTGGAATGCGTATTGGAAATTCAAAGTGCTCTTCGTTGCCAATCTAGTCCCCAAGCACTTTAATCATTTTCTGCTGTCATATTTCTGGATTCACTTTGTTTTCATTAAATTGTTGCCATCTGGGGACAGGAGAATTTACCGGTCTTCGTTGATAATGGAGAATCTAACTTTGGGTGAGAGAGCTTGCATCATGCTCATTATATCTTTCTCTGCACACACTTGTGCAAACTCTCTCCCCTTTGGGCTCAATAAGAGTTTGGCATCTCTCCTGGATAGAAGAGGTTTTGTAAATATCTTGACCATCATGGATAATAAATGAAAAATGGTGTTTTGCCTGAAGCCATAGAAATCGTTCAGTTTCGTGCCTGTGCCATTAAAAAATAAAAAAATACTGCTCTGAATAATGTCAAACCAGCCAATGAAAATAAGTGGCAGGCCAAGTTCTCATATACTTAATATTTGTGGTAGAGATGATAATCAAAATGATGTTTCAAAGTAAACATATATCTAAAGGTTCATGTTGCACATTGCCGTCTCCCAACGCAACTCAAGCCTTGCACATCCTCCCATCCTTCAGGGGCAGGTTGCACATTACATTTACTTAATTGCTGCACGGTTTACCTTGCAAATCTTATGAAGAAATCATACCTTTTGACTTGAATGACCATAACGTCAAATGCAAATGAATTATTTCTCATGTGTGGTTAAGGAATATTGAATGCCGACTATTCTCCTTGTAGAATACAACATGAATGTAGTTTTTAAAAATAAAACAATGTCGTGGGATGTGCACACATGTTGCAGCGTAGACCAATATCTTAGCAGATGTGCAAGTTGGACAATAGATTGATATTTGTGGATCGGCCAGGCTTTCTGCCTGCACATAAGTATATACAACTGTGCAGATCCCTATGCATATTTCTGATGCGTATTACTCCTAGTCATACTATTCTTCTTCACAATCATTACTTTTCAGATTGCTCCATCTCACCAACATAAACATAACCCATTACCATTAATCCCCCTGATAATCTTTACAAACTGCATGAGCCAATACCACTGAAAGATAGGAGAGGGAGTGAGAGGGGAACACTAGGTCTAGGAGTTTTTGTTCACTAGCAGTAGGTAATGTGGGCATTAGTTCCAGGTCCCTAGTCCTCGTCCCAGTCATTATTTTTGAAATATATCAATGTCTGAAGAGTTTCCGCCCATGGTCAGATCAAAACCTTTGCAGGAGCAAAGTGGCTCGTGTTCACTCTTGGTGATACATATGAAGCTACACTGCAAGGAAAGACAATCACAGAAAAACTCCAACATGAACTAGGAGAGCAGGGGTGGTGTACTAGGAGCTTCACAATGGAAGGATTACAACCAGAGAGCTCATATCCTTCTCTAAACAGATCTCCTTGCCCAAGCAACAACAACTCCATTATAGAAGAAGGTTTAATTTGGCAAAGTGATTAGCCCGCACAAAGAAGCACAAGAGGTCATTATGCTTTCATGAGCTCCTGACATTTGCATCCTAATATAAATCAAACTATCTGGACAGCATAGGTTTACAACACTAATTTCACAGTAAGCCTTGCTGATTTTCTGTAGGAATTAAATCATGACCCAAGATGATACTGACAATTGTAATTCCAGATGTCCTCATTGTGCCATGTCATTAATCTTACTGAATGATTTAAAAAAAATATATATTTACTTGATTCAATTTACAAGACATTTTTACTAGAGAAGAAGAAGTTTTCCCCTATCCATCCTCCTTGACTAAGAGCATTCCTTCAAAGAGTTATAAGACTTGAGCCGTCCTCCCATTCAAGTCTTAATTATGGTCTTGGAGCTTTAAGTTCGTGAAAAATTAGGAGACCGCTATTGCATAGGAGATATTAACTCCCTCAATTAAGCGGACCCACCACTCATCCTCCCAACAGGTTTGTATATCTGCCAATATATGCCCCATATGTGTGGTTCTTTGCATCGTCAGTCCTGGGCATGAATGCAAGAGATGCCTAATTGTCTCCGGTTGTTTTTTGATTCCGCAGAATCGGCAGGAGTTGTCCTTTGTTAAATTTCTTATCGCTCTGATCTCGTTTGTTGACAGAAGGTTCATTCGGCTTGTGGGATGTTTTAACCCACTAGTCCCTGCCCTGCAACATCATCGTGCACTGCTTGCATCAGAAACCTCAGAATGGCCGCTGGAAAGCATTATGCTCACTAAAAATCACCCAGAAGTGCGCAGGAAAAACCTGAAAAATAGGCCGCCAATCCACTTTTGCCTATGTCAGTGGTAACACAGGAGACCCCTGCCAAAACCCACCATTGGGCTACCCACAGAGGAAAATGAAACTATTTGAAAAAGCAGTCCTGCATTGCAAGAGAAACACAGAGCTGTTTAAAAATCCTTTTTTCCTTGACTGTGGAAAGTGCAAAAATCATGGTTCCCAAACATCACATGAGATCCAACCTCCTTGTTGGGTGTGAAACATCACTGTCGATAAAGAATTCACCTAAGCACAATGTCAGCAGAAACATATTTGATCAGAAGAAAATCCACATTTAAAGATGCTTGCTTGGAAGAATATGTCAAAAATGGGCGCAGTACCACTCGCCTGTGTCAGAAGCTGGCGATTACTTAACCTGTCGATTTAAACTTCTACATTAAGATATAAGTATAAGTATAAGAACTCCTATCAAAAGCAATAGAGGTGGATACAATTCAAAACTATATTTTAAAAAGGCTAGAATTAAGAGATTTGTGGATATATTTGTAAAAATGTCATTTGTATTTTAGGACAAGACTATTTAAACACTGTTTTAAAAGTTAGTAAAGTTAGCCACACTGAGCTTCAAAGACATTCCACACCTTCTACCCAACAGAGGAATCTTCCCCCCTGCTCTGCTGAGGATCTGACAGGCAGGTGTGAAAGGAACTGGGAGGGGGACTTTGGCCTGTTGCTCTGAGTGGAGACAAAGGACTCCCTTGAACTGAAAGGAAATGCTAATTTGCTGCGTCAATAGAAACCAGCCCTGGCAGGAAGAATCTCAAGTTACTCTCTTGCTCAGCCTAGCCTTGGAGGCGGGCCCAGACTGAGATATGGATTTTAAACTGGAGAAAATATATGTTTGAGGAAAAGACTTATAGAAAATTGTGCCAAACTGGCAACAATATGGAATTTAGAGGTTATTAAAATGAAAAAGTTGCTCACAAGTAGAAACTACTCTGGAATTTGTGCGATGTTCAGAGACAGAACCACAAACATGTTGATGTATGTGAGAAAATTGGTACAGAACTGACACTGAGTAACTGACCAAAAGCACGAAAAACTGTCATTTGTCAACCGAAGCTCTCCAAAAGAGGGGACTTTGACAGACACGTACCTTAATTAATCTGTAATGTAAATATGTAATATTGGCACGTTTGGGATATTTTGAATATGTTTTTAATGAAAAATAGATTTTCTGGTTAGACACAAAGGGGAGTATTTTTCTCCCTGGACCATAAACATGACACACTGTTTCCTTCTCGAATCAGGAGAGAGGGAATACTTAGACCAATCAGTTTCCTAGAGGGTGGGCTTAGTATAATCAGCCTCCCCACTCCCTTGGGAAATACAAAAATAGGGACTGTTGAGGGCACACACACATTTGCACATCAACTGATCAACTGGCGAAGCGCTCTGTAGGAAGAACCCATATCCAGACTCCAGAACCCATATCCAGACTCCAGAACCCTGAAGCAAAAGGCCGAATCCAAACAGCTGAACCCTTCTCAGCTGGCCTTTAAAATTGTGCAACCTGATTTTAACCCCAAACCTCCACGGGGCCCAACCAATTCAACAGCTTGGCTGTTTTGGCTGCTTCTTGCCAAGAACCCTTTGCTAGAACCCAGAGATCCAAACCAGTAGAGTAGAGCTGTACCAAGAACCAACCCATCAGATCCAGTCCAGGAGGCCGGGCAGACCAGAGTGCATTGCTGAGAGCAGAACCAAGTGCCTGAATCCTGTCCAGTGGCTAGCAGATCCCAGTCCAAAACCCTGGACCAGATCCTGACGGGCCTATTCCATTCCAAAGCCATAGTTGTGAGTATTTAGCATACAACTCTCCATAGCCATCTCTTAGTTTTAAGTAATCCTATCCAACCCATTCCAACATATACAGATTGTATTGTAGAATCTCTTTTGTCTATCCTGAATCCTTCTCTCATCCACATAGTCCTGTGATAATTGTAGTGATAAATCATCTTTGCGCTAAATATATTTGCTGAAGAAGGACAAGTGTTTTTGGCGAGTAAAAGTCAGAGTGGAGGCGCCGCTTTTTTGGTGGCTGACCGTTGGGTATCTTGCATCTTCATAGTCCCTTAGTGTAAGCCAATCTTTGTTTCTAATCTTCAAAAGCAAGTCTTTCATTTGAAATCTTAACTCTTTTTGAGAAAAATCGACCTTTACTAAAACCTTTATAACTTCTGAACCGTACATGCTAGGAACAAAATTTCAATGTCAAATTGAAGCTAATATCCTCAGCTTTCAAACGAACTCCAGTCTTTCTGTAATCACATTTCTCGCACGCTGAAAATTTTGCTGCGATTCTGCATTTGGCTCATTTTCATTCCATATGAAATTGCTATTTCTTGCATGCAACCTCTGAATTCAGTTTTCTATATGCCAGTCATTCAAACATCATTTCTAGTGTCTACCTGAACCTATCCAAAGCAGCTCCCACTAGTTCTGAATCCCATTTAGCAAATTAAAGTCATTTTTAGCATTTTTCCTATTCATTATAAAATCACATTCAAAAGCATAAGACCTGTTTAAAATCATTCCTGTTCTCTAAGCTTGATGGGGGAATTGGGATTGAAACTGCAAGTGTTGATTGTTATTCCTGAAACCTGTGTTCCCTCATTCCATCTCTTTATACTGCATATTAGGGAGTATTGTGTAGTAACAGGGGGAAAGACTGATTACATTGGCCCTCATTACGACCCTGGCGGTAAGTAACGGTCATTACCGGCATGGCGCAATTAAAGTGCCCGTGCTGGCCAGATACCGCTAAAAGCGGCACATTACGACATCTCGGGCAGGAGCATTGCGCCATGCTGGTAATGTAATCACCGTCATGCCGGTAAAGTCCTAAAAACGCCACTTACCGGCATCGTATGCCATGCAAATAGCACGTCCGCCACCCTAACTATCGATATTAGCGGTTACCGCTAATAGCGGTGACCGCAAATAGCGGGAACCGCAATTAGCAGTGACCGCAAATAAGCGGATCAGGAAGTTGCATCACCGCACAGGAACAGGAAAGAGCATGGCGGCCATCTTTAAAAACACAATCCATTGCCATCCTCTTCAACCAGTGGGCACCTGACCCCCACAACCTCTACAAACCTTCTCCTACACCCATCAATCATCAAAATGCCTAAAGTTCTGAAAAAAAACGGAGATCGGCTGCGGCAGGAGCGCTTTTCTAGGGAGGCGCTAAATATGTTGGCTGAAACCCTACAAGAGCATGCCGATGTAGTATTCTCAACAGAGATTAACAGACCGGCGATCATGAGGAAGAAGGCCATATGGGGCATGGTAGCCCAGAGGGTCAGTGCAGTTGGCACAACACCCCAAAATGCAAGACAGTGCAGAAAAAGGTGGGACGATCTACATCTCCGCGTCAGGAGTATACTGTCAGCGAATAGAAACCTTGGCATGGCGACTGGCGGAGGAGCTGATTCGCCCATCAAAATGCAGCCGTGGAGGAGATATGTGCCTCAACCATAGGCACAGAGAGCATAGAGGGGGTCAGAGATATGGAGAGAGGAGCCCTGACATCAGGCAACGCAGGTAGGTGCCTTAAATCCAGCCATGCAAAACTCACTCAAGACCAGATTTTTGGGCAGTGCAATGATGCCTAACAGAGTCAACACGACACATTAGCAGAAGACTGCCTACAGGCAGTGCTGACCTCCACCTTGTACACATGCATTATGCACACCCTTTCTGTAGCCACCCACATGCCTCCATGCCTCTACCACCTAAGAGGGAGACAACCTGTATGTCACTGCCTCCAATGTGCACCATCTAGTAATCAAAATGAATGCAGCCATCTCAATGCCTGCTCAATGTCCGCAGACCCATCACTAACCCTTTCCCTCCTTTGGTCTACCACAGGCTCTCATTCGGACAGTGCCGACGAAGACACTGGCACTACACCTGCCAAGAAGGCCAGGTCCGAAGACCCAAAACACTGTCCCTCCACCTCTGGTGCAAAAATCAAACCCCCACAGCAGCCAAAATCGACAAGCACATCACAGTCCACAGCACTGATGTGCAGCAAGTCAGGCACTACGGCACCACCAACGACAACTATCTGCCCAGTGGTGTCTACTGAAGGCACTGGGTCTGCAGGAAGCAGCACGATTGGGGAGACTGCTGCCACCACTGCCAGTTCAGACAATGAAGATGGGGATGTTTATGTTGTTGTGCGTCCCCCCATTTCCCCCCTTCATTCCCCCTACCTGTCCCCATGCAGCCAGCATTACGATGGCACACATGAGCAATCTCCTGATGACTCATAGCCGGCCACTCCATGCCCAGTGGCAGATGTCCAGGAGGGGAGCAGCTCAATGGACATGCCAGTAGCAGCATCCACAGGCCAAAAAACACAGAGCCCGATGCATGAAATCATCACGCGGCAAGAACAACTGGCCTCCCTCTTGACACAGCATGTGGCAGAATGCGCCAGCGCAAGGGGGGAAATGCGCGATTGTGCAGAAACTGTAAAGGCAGCCATAGAATCCACCTCCAAGGATATTTGTGCTGAACTAGTCGCGGTGCGGCACGTACTCTCAGAGCTTGTTCAAACAATAAGGGACATGCGTCCTTGCGAGCAGCCCAGTTCCTCCTCCGCTGCCAATTCTACCCGAACCAGCCCCGTCTGCAGATCGGACAGGAACCTGCGGCGTACAGACAGGGGTGCACCGGGTGCCGGGAGAGGGGGGTGCCAATAGAGGCCACCCTGTGGAACAATCCCACATGATGCACTTGAGCACAGGCATCCACAACATGTTTTTGGGAGTTGAGGGGGGAGGGGGAAGTTTAGGGGGGAGGAGGGAGTGGGTTTGTTGGGAAGTTGAGGGGGCAAGGGGGAGTTAAGGGGGAAGGGGAAGTGGCTGTGTTGGGGAGTTGAGGGGGGAGTGGGTGTGTTCACTTAAATTTTCTATTTCAATACACTTTTTGGTTATGCACAAATCACATGTGTAGACATGGTTCATTGCGTACGTGTGCTTTATTGTTGAACAGTCCACAGTGTGCATGTCCCAGACACACCCAGTGCCCCAAGTGCCATCACCATGTGACACGCCCCGTCCATGTGTGCTAGAAGCATTGGTTAATCACAGTCTGATGCATGGCACGTCCCTCCTGTGCATCGCTTCCTCCCTGAGGTACTGCACCATTCCCACCCTCCTTATCCTCTTCGTCAGGTGGTTGCAGTTCAGTGTCAGGGGGCAGGTGCACATTCCGTCTGATGCACATATTGTGTAGCATTACACATGCCATGACGATCTTTGCAACCTTCTCATGACGGTACAGGAGTGCCCCCCCAGACCTGCTGAGGCACCAAAACCGTGCCTTCAAGAGGCCAAATGTCTGCTCAATCACCACACGGGTTTGTGTATGTGCAAGATTATAGTCCTCCTCGTGCCGGTTTTGTGGGTTCCGGAATGGGGTAAGGAGCCATCTCTTCAAGGGATAGCCTGCATCACCTGTATGTG
The DNA here is from genome assembly GCF_040938575.1 of Ambystoma mexicanum. Lineage (NCBI taxonomy): Eukaryota > Metazoa > Chordata > Amphibia > Caudata > Ambystomatidae > Ambystoma > Ambystoma mexicanum. The sequence goes on from NC_090941.1 coordinate 356,429,527, forward strand.
GGCAACAATGTACGTGTTAGTTATAACATCAGATTTTACTTCATCAAGTGACACCATGGCATTCATTCCTCTCTTACTTTGAACCCCATCTCAATGCCTGAATGGAGTAACAAGATGTGACTGCTATGTGTAATCCTCTTATAGACTGTTTTGCATGCCATCAACTATTGTGCGCAGGGGGGTCCAGTACCTTGTGAGTGCCCATGCACTGTGTTAGTCCACAATGGTTGTTTTGGTGATCTGGCAGATGTCCAGTGATATCAATGCTTTCATCCTGGCACCATTGCTGTCAGCATCATGATGATATCTCTGAGCAATTCAGTAGGTGTTATGCTATTTAGGTGGGTCTCTGTGTCAGTGTAGTGGTGTATTGATGTTTTTGACCGTCATGTGACTCCTTTTTACGCAGTGATGGGGGACAGGCCTTTCAGTAGATGGTATTTGGTACTGTGTATTGGCTGAAGTCATTGCATGTAGCTGCATTTTGTTGAGGGTGGATGCGGTCTGATTTGGTATAGTGGACTTGCAGATGGCTGTGGAATGGTTGGGACATAGCTTCATTCACATGGTAGGGGTGCTTACATCTCGCATTATGCGGTCAGGTGTGAGCTCAAGTCTGGCCTGCTTTGGGGTATGAGCTTGCACCATTCCCTCTGGTACTCGCAGCCAGGTAGAGTATGCATCTCTCCCCCCCAATATCAGTCAGGTAGAGTATGCATCTCTCCCCCCCTCCAATATCAGCCAGGTAGAGTATGCATCTCTCCCCCCCGCCCCCAATATCAGCCAGGTAGAGTATGCATCTCTCCCCCACCAATATCAGCCAGGTAGAGTATGTATCTCTCCCCCCCAATATCAGCCAGGTAGAGTATGCATCTGTACCTCAATCACTTCCACACTTCACATTACCATGGCCATGACATGCGACTCACCGAGTAGCCAGGATCTCTGCCCTGCATGTCGCTCCATGTAGCTTGGTATTGTGGAGTTCTGCAGGACCATTGAATCATGGGTTGATCCGGGGAATAGGGCACAACAATGTGTGAGGATCCTGTTCGAGTCACATACCATTTGCACGTTGATTGAGTGGTATAGCTTACGTTGCAGTACGCTACCTCAATGGCATGTGGGACCACCAATTCCACATGGGTGCAGTCGATGGCACCAATGCAACCAGGTATGCCGGCCAATGCATGGAAACCAACTTTGGTGTTTGAGATCTCCTGGGCAGACCGTGGTAAAGTGATGTGGTCGTCTGTGTGCTTGAGGAGGGCATCAAGCACTTGGTTCAGCGTACGTGAGAATAATGGTTGTGAAATGCCATGCAAGTGCTCCACTGTGTGCTGATAGGTGCCTGTGGCAAGGCAGTGGAGCACGGATACTACCTTCAGTAGGGGGGGATGGCGGTGCGTGTTTCAGTCATGCTGACAATGTCGTTGTGTATCATGTCCACGATGGTGGTGATGGTGTTCCGGTCCAAACGGTACAGGGTGTGGATCTGCTCAGCAGTGAGGTTGAATAGACTGGCTCTGATGCGTGGGATTGGGGGCTGCCTGCGTGGTGGCACTGGCAGTGCTGGTGGGGCTTCCTGGCCCTGCCTTGCCCTCCTTCTCCTCCTGCGTCTCCTCTGTGCTGCCTGTTGTGCTTGTTGTTGTTGTTGTTGTTGTAGCACTTCCATTGCAATCAGGTCCTCCAGCCCCAACATTGCTAGTCCTATTGGGATCATTGTGAAGTGTGACTGGGTGTGGGAAGGGGTGGGGTGTGCTCCTTTTGTGCTTGGCCAGTCTGTATTGTCTCCACCTGTGCTGATTATGTGCACCTGTGTCAGTTCGGATTACTGCACATGGCCGTTTACGGTTGGTCCGCGATGGCGGTATTAGCACCATGGCGGTATGGTACTTTACGGCCTTCACAAGGGCGTTAAGAGCATATCCGCTTGACTCGTACTCATCCCCATTTTGCGCCATGCCGGTATTTACGGCGTGGGAGGTCACGTGCCCGCGCCCTTGCCGCAGTTAGCGGCACCGTTGATTACGGTGCCGCTGATAGCACTATCTCGGTTCATATTCAGCCCTATCAGTAAGGGATGCCGGTAATCCTTTACCGGCATCGTTTTTCACTTACCGCCAGGGTCGTAATAAAGTTAATTTTCTTTGATTGGCTTCATATCAAGTTTTATTTCTGTGCTGCATTAATTTCATATCATTGCATTTCATTGAACCCACATAAAGTTATTCTCTGCTACATTATTCTTCTCACCCATACTCCTATTGATTAAAGAGATTGTTGATTGTTGTGATATCACCCATTGCTGATCAGTGTATAAAGATTAATAAGTTTGATATCAAGATATTGTTCATATTCATAAAAGTGGGATATGTATATTGTTCAATTCATCAAATAAATCTTTTAACTTTGCAAAACAACCTACTTCTTGGTTCAGTGAGACCGGGGGGGATTCAAAGAGAGGGCCGTTATATAAGGGTACATCGTTCAGAAATAAAAGAACTTTAGACATAAAAATATATAAATTAAGGGATCCAGCTAGGCATCTCACGCTAGGCATTGACTTAGTTGGAGTGCTGAGTTGAAACCACTTACAGATAGGGGCGAGTCGCAGGATTTCTGGATTAGATATACCATTTATGACAGCTTAACACAGTGTGCTAACTAATAGGATACATAAATCCTGTTGGGCTACCACGCTGGGTTACACTGTAAAAGCACCCCTCAAAAGGGAACGCTCTTAGGAAATGGTCTGTTTTGCAAAAATAAAATAAACTTCTGTAAGTCAGGAAGGAAATCAATATTTCCAGAATGGCGACATTGGTAGACATCAATATGGCTAGAGAACACCTTTTGCATAAGTTATTTGTGAGAGGTGAATGGACAGAGCAGGATCAGAATTGTTTGGTTGCAGGCAATCACACAACAGATCACTGCAACAGGGTTAGATATATGGAAAGATCAGGGTCCCTTACATGTGGCCCTGAGCGAACTATATATGGCCCTAAGGCCAAGGAAGAACAAAACAAGATTGCCAACATAGCGGCATATCTATATTTATCTATTGGAGCCATACAGGAGAAATATGCTGAAGGCCAAGATCTTGCAAGTAGGCAACTGATGGCATTAGAAAAGGCTCAAATTGATCTGGACTCTTCTGAGCAGAGGCTGCAGATGAGCCAGGAGTCCGAAAATGAAAGCAGGCAGTATATAGTCAAGATAAAAGAGGACATGGGTATCCTGCAACAGGAAAAGGCAGAACAGGATACCAGAATTCTGGCCTTGCAGAAGGAGTACCAAGAAAGTTTGGACTCCCTACTGCAGACCCAGAAAAAGCTGGTGCAACAAATAAACTTTAAGAGGGCATGCTCATAGCAGGTAGCCACCCTGCAAATCCAACTAGACAGAGAGAAAGAGGAAAGCAATACATTAATTTTGAAAGACCTGGATACCCAGGCAGAATTTGATGAAGAGCGCCAGAAAGCTGGTGCGCTTCAATGACAGAGGGATGACCTGGTGGCACAGAGGTAGGCTCTTGCTCAGGAAAGGGACACCTTAGGCCAGGAAGTCTGTCACTTAAAAGGGAAAGTAGAAGAAAATCACCTGGCCCTTCAGGGACTGGGTGATCTACAAAAGGAGCATCAAAGATTTCCACCAGGCAAGGAAGGAACAGGCCAGTCTGGACAGGACTCAGGAGGAAACCCTCCTGCAGCAAAGACTGGCCCAGTACTCAAAAACAACCCAGGAAGCACAGAGAGAAAATTAGGCTCTCAGTGAGAACAAAGACAAGCTCCACAGGCAGGTAGCCATGCAAGAGAGACTGATAGAGACTAGTAAGGCTTTAATTGAGGAACAGAAAGCTCAGGTTCTTGCATGGCAACAGTGAGCAGGGGCTGATAGAGATGAGGTTTGCTGGGAAAGGGAAACACCTGAGCATAACCTCACGAACCCTAGTACCAGAGGCCTTCATCTCTCGCAGTCCCTGGACTCTGCCACCCCCATGTCCACTGGCGCACATGAGCCCAGGGCCACGGGGCTGCCAGATTTCAATCCAATCAGAGGTATGGGGCTCATAGACCAGTACCTCCCAGGAATGGATGGGCGGGCTTCTCGGTATTGGTACCCAAGTACTGTGAAGTTTAGTGGGGAATTCCGTGACGGTAGGCCCACTACGGGCATCCTAAAAACCTCTGCCCAGCTAGGACAGTGGGGGGGGGTACCCATCAAATCCTGGGAGCAAGGAAGAATCAGAAGACTCCTCTGAGCGCCCCAGGACACAGGAGACTTGGTCCTCACATTCTGCCAGCCATTCTCAGGCTCGCAGAATCCGGGAGAATGTAGAAGACCAGACGGACACCTCTGGGAGCAGTGTCTCTGAGTCAGAGGAGGATTGGAACAGGGTGACCCGAACCAAGAAGGCCAATAAGGCAAAAAGGGCCTTGCTTAAGGACCCCTTCAATCAAATCAAGGCAATAAGGAGCGTCATCACGCCTTATCATAAGAATGCCAAATATTCTGTTTGGGAGCACTTAGAGCTCTTTGAGCAGATGATGGAAACTTTCCATTTGAAAGACAGCAGTAGCTGCATTCAGTATGTCAAATGGACCTTCGCACCAGAATACTCCAGTTTCTTTGCGGGGCTGGAGGACCAAAATCATTCTAGATGGTCCACCTATAGGGCGGCCATCTTGAAGCATTTTTCTGTTCACAGAAATCCCCAAGAGGCTTGCAAGGCAGCCTACAACTTGCAATATGGGGAGGATCAGGCCCCACAAGAATTTGTGCAGGAATTAAAGCGTGCCTTTGCGCAGACTACCAGAAGGGTGCGCACAGACAGCAAAGAATTTGTCAATACTTTTTTCCACGCTCTACCAAAGTACATCATGACCCAGCTAGTGAGAGATTTTCATGAGAAAAGATCACTAGACTGGGTCATTGAACAGGCCACCCGAATTTATGAGGTACAAAAGCCTATAGAGAACAAGAATAATCCTAAAAGCCCCAAACCAAATAACACCCCTGCTGCTGCTAAGGTGGCAGAGGTGAAGCTTGCCCCCATTTTTGATTTGGAGATGGGGGGGCTAAAAACCTGCCTGCACAAAATTAGAGCAATCCCAAGCCCAGAAGGCCCTCGGTCCAGTCACAAACAGGGAGCCAAGGAGGTAGTCCCACAAATGGGATCCCTCACTCCCCTGACTATATTAGTCCCCGCTACAAGGGGAACAGACCCATCATGGGTTATGTGTGGACCCCTCCAGCCCAAGGGGGAGGATCCAACCAAACAGCACCTAACCCAGGGAATTTCCCTCCTCACTTCCCCCAGGAGGGTAGAAATTCCCCAAATCCTGGACAGAACTTTTTCCCCAGGAATCCACAAAACTTTCAACCCCAAAATCAACCATCATTCTTTTTTTCCCAAATTCCTGAGCCCAGACAACCCAATCCAGGAGAGGGGAGGCCAAGGGTGGAGGGGTACCCAAATCTTCCAAACCCGGGGAATTATCAGAGAAGGGAAAGCTACCCTTCCCGGGATCAGCCCAGGGGAGACAACACAACCCCGTATCAGCCTGAGCGGGTGTCATAGCTAGAGTGCCAGGTCCAAAACATGGCATAGGATCTGGGTCGCATGCTGAGGGCTCGACTGAACCCTCAGATGAGCATGCCAGCATAGAATGCCCCAAACTCCGGACCTAGTGCTCCAGAACAATGACAGGGGCAGAACCCCGACAACCCACCGGTTCCCAGGGAGGAGGCACAAGGGGAAGGGGGGTGTAAAGCCTTGGAGGAAGCTTCCTTCCCCACTTGTAAAATGCCCCTGAAAACCCAGGAACGGGAACAAAAATATCCTGCCCCTGAAAGTCTGCCACCCAAGGAGCAGAGGGGGTAGGAGAAACAAAGTACCCAAACAGACCCATTTTGTGGAGGAGGTACAGATCTCCAATTCGAAGGAGAGGGATCCTCATAGGATCCTGGGAAAAGGATCTTCTCCTTCAGAGATGGGGGAACTCCTCCCAAAGAAAAATGGGTCCCAAAGGATTCAAATCCAGACTGGGTAGATGTGTGTACTGAGCTAGCGCCACCCATCATCCAACCCCAGAACCAACAACATGAAAATCCCCTTGTTCAAACCCATCCTGATGACTGCCTCCAAAAAGGGGGTACAGCCCAGCACCAGAACCAGAGGAACTCAAAACTTCTCCCATCTCTAGTTGCCACCTTTTCTTTTCAGATTCCCAAGACTCCCCACAAAATTCTTCCCAAATCTCTTCTCTATCAGTGTCCAAAACTAGAAAACTAACCCACCAGTTGTCCAAAAACGTGCATTATCTGTGCCCCATTGCGGAGAAGGAGGGAAGATACTATGTCCCGGTTCAAGTACAGGGCAGGGTACAATTTTGGCACTGGTGGACACTGGATCCCAAACTACCCTTCTGTCCAAAAACGCCTTTGATAAACTGAATTCAGGAAGGGGGTAGAATTACCAAATTCCTCTCACCCTCCTTCCTGGACAACTTCAGAACTTTGACGTGAAGGAAATTCCTTTCGAGGGGACTGCGGATTTGGACACTAAAATTGGGCGACATAAGGTGAAGCACCCGGTCATAGTTGTAACTCCAGAGGGCACCCCTTTTTTACTAGGGAATGACCTCCTGCGAAGGTTGTCACCTCTAATAGACTGTGTAAACAAGTTCCTCTAGACCCAGAATAGCCGACGATAAAATTAAAACAGAGTGTCAACCATGTTAGTTTAAACGGCACCTGCCACATGGTTGAACAAAAATCTGACCAAGTAAAATTTCACTTCCAGAACAACCAAATTCCAGACGTGACAGTAAGATCAGTAGGACAACAAACTGGCGATGGGGGTCCTCTCTATTTCTGAAAGTCAGCCTTCCTTCCAGTCTAAGGTGGTATTCCACACTGGAAGGAAACACTCTGAAATTCTTTACCAATCCACAATCAGACATTCCCACTCCCATAGTCCAGAAAGATGAGAAATCAGTTCAGAGCCTGGCTGATATTCAGCAAATTGGAGAGCAGTTGTTCATCCCTGTTCAGTTAAATGAAGGGAAGGACTCTGTTCTCGCCCGAGTGTGTGTGAACAATGGTAAGAGCTTCATCAGCGAAGCCATGTTCCGCCAACTCCCAAAAGATCCAGCCATTCCCACATTTAGACTGATAGACAAATGGGAAATGGATTTGGAAACACCCAATTCCGAACATCTCCTGCCAAGCAGGTGTATGCTCAAAATCTCCATAGGCAACAAGAGCGTAGTCCATAATTGGTGGGTCGTGCAAGACATCACTGCTGCCTTTAACTTAGGCAGTGATATTCTCAATCGTTTTGCCATTAGTTTGGACATAATAAACTTCAAAGCTTGGTCCCAATTAGCGGATAATTTCATGGGCTTTGATGACCCAGAGAAAGCATTTTGGTCAGCTCAACTGCTGCCTTATGCAGTTGAAATTAAGATTGGAGAGGAAGTCACCATCCCAGAAAGGACCCGACAATTCTCCCTGGAAGTGAGAGTTAAAAGAGGACAGAAATTGAAAAGCCCTGATGCCTATATTCATCTAAATGCTTCTCTCCAACAGCAAGGGTTGGGGGTAAACCCAACACCACTAGTCAATATAGAACATGACACCATTCCAATAGAGGTGGATAACAGCGACTTAACAAAAATCACTCTAGCCGCAGGCACCATTATTGGAATGGCGGTTGATGTCTGACATTTTTCCATAGATTTAGGTAATGAACTGTTAGGACCAATCCCCAAGGACTGTTTTGACAGTGATAGTGATGACAACACAACTCCAGACATGACCTTTACCCGGCATGGGGGGAACTTCCTGGTGTACCCTTCCTGCCTTTATGGTAAGGAAGATGTGACCTGTGACTTCAGGCGTGATGAGGTGATTTTCCAGGTCCATGAGGGCTGCCTTCCCCACCAGAAGCCACCAATCAAAATCAGCACTGTGACCAGGGACTTCTCCACCCAGCTGGAGTAGGCCGCTGAGATAGCAAAACCAGAAGTCTTTCCAGGCTTCAGCCAGATGGTTGAAGAGAGAGTCAACCTAGCTGATACCTGTGAGACTCTGGAGCAAATGCAAAAATTGAAACAAGTTTTCTTAGATTTTCAAGATCTCTTTGCGGTGGACTCATATGACTGTGGTCGCACCGACATCCACACAACAACAATTCCCATGGACCCTGGCATGACTCCAGTGTTTGTGAAGCAATATCGCTTGCCTCTCACATCAATGGAGTCCCTTACAGAAATAATTAAGAACCTTGAGTCCCGTAGGATAATCCGTCCAGTCCACAGCACCTTCAATAATCTGGTGCTGGGGATATTGAAGCCAAATGGCCAGTGGAGACTCTGCACCGACCTTAGGGAGCTCAACAAACAGGTCCATACTTCCCGATGGCCTCTTCCCTACATTGACCAAGGGCTGGCCCAGATCCAGGGGTCACAGGTATTCACTGCAATAGACCTGGCCAAATGACACTGGACTGTACCTGTCAGAAGAGAGGACCAATACAAGCTGGCCTTTACCTTTGGGGGGCAGCAGTACACATGGACCCAGACTCTCTTCAGATACATCAACTCCGGCAATGAATTCAACATTTTTCTACATAAGGCCATGCCTGACCTGGATGAGAGGGGTAACCTGGCTTATTTAGATGATGTTCTCATCAAAAGCTCAACTGTGGAGGAACACATAGCGGAGATCCATTATGTTCTGACCCAGTTGAGGGCAGCCGGAGCAAAACTTTCCTTTCAAAAGGCACAGTGGTGTAGAACCCGTGTCAATTTCTTGGGGCATGAGATTACTCCTCAGGGTCTCTGTCCCCGGGAAAAGAAAGCGGAAGCACTCCAGAAATTGAAAGACCCCACAACTCTGCGGGAGCTAAGGAGCCTCCTGGGACTGACTAATTACAGTAGAAAGTTCATTGAGGACTACGCAGAGATCACAAGACCCCTGATTCATCTTTTGAAGGGGGGGTCAAGTGGGAGTGGGGTCCAGAACAAGCCAAGGCAGTGAGACAACTCAAAAGAAGCCTCTCACAAGCCCCTTGCCTAGCTTACCCTGTCAGAAACAAGTTCTTCTTGGAGACAGGGTTCTCTAATACATGCTTGACTGCAGTATTATACCAAAAGCATGACAAGGTCAATAAAGTAATCTCCTATGCAAGTAAAACTTTATCCTCTGTGGAGGAAAAATTCAACGATTGTGAGAAGGTGCTCCTGGCAACGGTGTGGGCATTGAAAAATTACCGCCCGTTTATCCAGGGGGAACACATCATAGTGGAGACTCCACACCAGCCTCTGCAATATCTCCAAAGTGACAGAATCCGGGCTGGAAATGTAAGTAATTCCCGAATTACTTCCTGGATTCTGTCAATGCAAGGCTTTCATGTGGAGGTCAGATATGGCCAATACAAGAAGAGTCCCCTCACGGAAGGTCGGGCTGACTTGCATGATTGTGCCAGAGAAAACTGTCGCGAGGACGAGAGTCTAAAAATCAAGGACAACATGCAGGCATACCTCAATTCCCCACACAAAGTCTTTGAAGAAGACAGGTGTGAGGGAATGCCCACTCTCTATGTGGATGGATGCTCCTACCATGTTGACAACAACAGGGAAAAAGAACTTGTGGCCGGCATAGGGTATGCATGGGTGAATGAGACCCCAGAACCCTCCGCTGGGTACAATATTGGCCCCCAAGAAGTCAAGTGGCAGAGTTGATGGCTGTGCATCAAGCCATCCTCACTGCTGTCCAAAATCAACTCCACGAACTAGTCATAATCACTGATTCAGATTATGTACGGAACGGGTTTGTGGAGCACCTGGTTAACTGGAAAACCAGAGGCATGTTATGTGCTAATAATAAACCCTTGAAACATGGGAAATGAATTCAAAACATTGATGATCTGGTCACCTCAAATGGGATGACATCTACTGGAAAACGTTTAAGGGTCATTCTAAAGTAGAGGGACCAGACAAAACTGGAAATAACTTAGCTGATCAGCTGGCCAAAACCAGAGCCATCCAAGGGGATCTACTTGAGATCGAGTCCCTGTTGGGGGAAATCCAGGTCTCGACTATCATTAGGTCCCAGACAAATGCTCACAATTAACTCTCAACTGCACAATGGAGTAAGGAGACCCCAGATGCTGATTTGATTACGGCTCAGAAGGGGGATCCAATAATTGGTAAGTTTTATCAACACATTGAGGACCCTCAGAACTTTCCCCTGACGGATACCGATTACATGGGGAAAGAGGACCCCAGAGTGTTGATGAAATGTCTAAAAATGTTCCGAATCCAAGACGGTTTGTTGCTCAGGAGATCCCTAGCTGGTCATGATCAGTGGGTTGTCCCTACCTCATTCCGAAGCCTGATGTTAAGTCACGCCCATGATGCGGCCACAGCCGGTCATAGGGGGTTTCATACAACACTTGAAATCTTAAGAGAGGTTCCATACTGGCCACACATGGGGCAGGACCTCGACCAATACTTGAAGGGGTGTCTTGTGTGTGCACAATTTCCGCCAACATCCCTCACACAACGTGCGCCTCTCCAAAAGAGGGGGATGACACTGCCATGGTCAGATTTGCAAGTCGATTTCATCGGGACCGTGATTCACTCCTCTAGGGGAAACAAGTACATGTTTACCGTGACATGCTTGTTTACTAAATGGGTGGAATGTTTCCCGGCCCCAAACTGCAAGGCAGAAACAGCAGCTGCCCTGATGATCAACTACATCTTTTCGTGTTTTGGACTACCCCAAAGGATCGAGTCAGACAGTGGTAGCCATTTAACCAGTGAAGTAATGACAAAGATGTGGGAGATATTTGGGGTCAAAAGAAAGCTACACATTGCTTACCGGCGAGCCTCTAGTGGTGTAGTAGAGAGATACAACAAAACAATTGTGAGCATATTAAAAAAGTTTGTGGCAGATTCTGGGCAAAGTTGGGATATTCGATTACCGCTTGTCCTAATGGCCATCAGATCTACCCCTTCATCTGAAACTAAAATGTCACAGTTTGAGCTGATGACTGGATGCAGGATGGTGCTTCCCCAGCATTTGCTCTACAGAACCCAAAAGCAGACATTGATCAATGCCTCCACAACTCATGAGTATGTTGAAAATCTAAGAAAACACCTTCAACATGCTTTTGCCTATGATCAGCGAAATCTAGAAAGATCTGCAGACAGCATGAAGACCCATTATGACTTAAAGAATACTAGAACATAATACAATGTAGGAGACCGGGTCTACTTATACAATTTCCAAAGGAACCAGGCCAAACAGCGCAAATATTTGCCTACCTGGAGGGGTCCTTTTGAAATTGTAGACACAATCTCACCAGTCGCCTACAAAATCTGCATCCCCAAAGGCAGTTTGGCAGAGGGGGAAGATAAGTGGGTCCATGTTAACCAACTAAAGTGTTGCCATCCTAGGCACACTCTGCAGCAACCGGAGGAGTCTTCTGGAACCCCACAGCCGGGCACTCCAGCTCCATAAAACACCAACTATAAAATATTACATATATAGCCCATAATTTACAACAAAAAAAATGTGTCTTGATTTATCAAAATGTATGTGTTCGCCCCACTACATTAATAGTGGTGGGGAAAGGTCTACAGATATGTTTTTGCTTTGGAACCCATAGGATTGGAAACCATGGAGACTAACTCAACTTTGTTCCTCCTTTACATACCTCTATGTCTGTGGTCATTTTATATCAAATTTTCCCCATGCGGGTCCATGATGTCTTCAGGAGGTTATGATCGTTATTAACAGTTTTAAGGATCTCAAAGTTGATCACATTCTTCAGCATCTCTCTCAAGACAAATATGTGGTCCATATTTGCACTTTAGCTGTTTCTTTTCCATGTTGGAATTTTGGGACTTGTAGTGGTTATTGAGGTTTGTAAGCTTTGTAAGTGCCATGTGTTCATCAGAGACACCCATTGGTGGACCCGGACCATATTTAAGGGAATATCTTTTCTCATTCCATTCGGATCTTTCATTTTAGGACCTACAGCATTAAGGTTCTCGCATATTATGATGAATTTCGGAGCACATTCTGCATATGATTCTTCGAGAATGTTATTTGCCGTTTCCAGGTACTCTGCATTTGTAATTGCCTCAGGATTCCAGTATGTATTTATTGAAATCACAGCATCACCCTTGTCTTCTGTTTTATTTTCCGCATATAGCTGAGTCCAATTCAGAAGAAAAGCTTGGAAGTGGATGCTTGTTGTCAGTGATTTTATAAATTGGAGTTTCATGTCAGATCTAGTAGCAGTCAGCAGGCCTGATGAAGAGCAGCCTCTTCCACCCTGAACTGATGGTGATAAGTAGGTTTCAAAGTCATCCGGAAATGGCTTTTTAATAAGCCACGTCTCCTGGAGACACAGGATATCAAAATCTCATAAATTGACATCACTTGGTGTCAAAAGGTGGCTAAAACCTCTCATATTCCAACTGCCCATTACTATTGCATTTTCCCTGGAATCCTTGGGTGTGTCTCTCGAGATGTAATTTTCTGGGTCAGACTGGACTAGGCATGGCTAGCTTTTTGTCGCTATCGCCTTTGAGATCCACGTCCATCTGGGGTTTCCCTGTACTGGTTCCTTGATTTGCAAATCTTTCTCTTCTCGAGCAAATGTGATTGTCACCTTCTGAAGAGGTCCATTTGGATAGCGTCCTATATTCAAGGGATCCAAGTATGTATTTCCATCTGACCTCACAGAGTACACCTCCGCTCTTTGTCCTGTACCCCGATCATTTTGGTGCTTCTCAAGGATCGGGATCTCTTCCTCTTTATGTTTCTCCGTTAGCCTTGATCGTACAGGGACCTCTTTTGCACGGTCTGATGAGCATGGTTGATTTGGTCTCGGAATGTTCTCAAGTTCCTGACAAGTCTTTAAGCTTTCTTTGCTTTGATGTGATTCAAGATCTTTTTTCTATACCCCCCTCTCATTCGACAGTCAAGTAGATCGTATCCCATCATTTGGAAACTTTCCTGGTCTGTGACCAACATTTTTTGAATTATTGGGGACGGGATATGTAGATAGACACTGGCCCTTCTGCCAGTGGAGCTGAATTCTACAATTCTGATGTCCTCAGTGCGGATATGCCTTAGATTCGGAATACAATGGATCAGGGCCAGTACGTTTTTTCTATTCAAAATCAACTTATCACGAGACTCACCGACCCGTTCCAATTTAAACGTCAGTTCACTGCCCAACCTTTTACTGTACGGGATGTAAGTGTCCTTTTCGTTGTTGTGACTTTGAGTGTGTCTCTTTTTTGAGTTTTTGCCCAGTGCTTGTTTTGGCCAGATGTTTCGTCCTGTGCTCCTTGTCTCGTTGATTGGATTTTTGTCCTTCTTCCCGCATGGGAGAGTTGGAATGCCGTCTCAGCTGAGGTGATCTTCCCTTGTGGTTTTCCACATTTGGAGCTGGTGATTTCTACCTCAATTCCTTCTCTGCTCTCAATCTTCTTGGTGAGTGGGATCTGTCCATTTTTGTTGAAGGAGAAGCCCTTTGTAGTTTCTCTCGTCTATCTTTGAAAGTTAGGTATGGAGTTTCTAGCTTTTCCTCGTCTGTGTCCCTTTTTTCCAAGAGTGACTCCTTTCCCGATCTCCCCACCTGATATGGTGATTGCAGGGTTTCAGATTCTGAGGTTTCCACCAAATACACTGATAGATCCATACCGTCTATACTGGGTTCGGAGCCCTTGGTCCCAGTTTGATGATTTTCTGGTGGGTCGTCCTGGCCTACGCTTTCTGAGTAATTCAAAGCAGAGTCTATAATTGTGACAGTTTGTGTTCTTTGATTTTCCTTTACCTGTACGTCTCTCCTCTTGTTGTCTTTTTGGTTCCTTTTTGTCTCAGGATCAGTTTGCAAAGCCTCTATTGTGACCACTCGTTTCCCATCTTTTTTAGTAGGTATCTTGCCATTTACAAAGAGTGGGTACGTTAGCGACTCCTTGCTTTGCGAGCCGTTGTTTTTTGGAGCAGGCGTCTCTAGAGTCACAGTCCTAGCGAGTCTTTGTTGTACTTTTTCTTGGGTGCCCACTACCGCGGGGTTAGGGCTCAGAGTGTCATCTTCAAGAGTCATAACCACACAACCGTTTATTGGATATCTTTTTATTGATCTATGTGGGAGGACCTGCAGTTGTTTTTGGGAGTTTGTTTGAGTGGTCTCTTGAGGGGCTGCATTTACACACTTATAGTCTTAGTTTTGCCAGTAATTTCTAATGACTCGCTTTGCTTTTGGCCTTCCTCTGTTACGGACAGATGGGCAGATATATTTATAACTTTGTTTGTCTTTGAGGAAACCAACATTTTTAACAGGCTAGGGTTCTCCACAGAGAACTCGTTATGTTGTCTTAGTTCCCCTTCAGTTTGCTCAGATGTTTTTGAGGTTTGGGTAGACAGACCCTCACTTGCTTCCAAGGCGGTGATGTAGCCTTCAACATAGATCATTTTGGTGTTAAGCATAGCTGCCAAAGTTGTGCGGTCCTTCAAGATGTCATTAATTGATTCATGTAATTTTCGTGAAGGGTGCCAAAGTGATGGTTACAGCTGACATTATGGCAAAACGATCGTTTTTTTTTTTTTTTTTTTCGGAGACTCTTTCTCATTATTGGAGTATTGGAGAGCAGGGTTGAAGATCTTCTGTTTCATATTGCTGACTGCATTGGAGGGCAAGTTATTGGCCTCGTAGCAGTCTCGTGGCTTTTTGTTGATTTTTCAAGAGGATTGCTCCTGTCCTGTTTCTCTTTTGTTGTTTTTTTTTTGGCTCATAAGCCGAGAGGGAGCCCTTCCGTATGTCATCTTGTGAGTTTTCCCCGCTCTGAGCAGGTTAATTTCAAAAGTAATGGGCACACTGTTGACTTGGGAGGAAGGTAGAAGAGTTAGATCTCGGGAGGAAACCTTTCCCCTGCCCAACCTCACATCCATAGGTAGCTGTGGGTGCATTACGGACCCTTTTGTAATGTTGTCCGTTCTCGGGGATGAGGTCTCTCTAGGGTTGTCGAAAGTTTGATTGTTTGACACAGTCAAATTCAAACTACCCACTGTGGCCAATGAGGCCGGATCTTTCACATATCGGATCCCAGGCTTTAGCTTTGGACAGTGTGTATCTGCTCTCAGACCAGACCAAATGAACATTGGACGTTCAAATGGGCTTAGGTTTGTGGGTAGTGCAGCACCTTCCAATAATTCTGCATCGAACAGCTCATTTGTCTGCTTTTGCTCCTTGGCTAACGATTTCTTAAAAAACCGGGCTACAGAGTTTGAGGATGTAGAAGACTGAGATTTTCCAGAGGTAATCTTCTGCATAACTCTTTTTTTGGTGAGGTTTCACGATTTTCTGGTTTGCTTTTCATCGTGCATTCGTTGCAATTTGGTTTCTGCCTCTTTTGTTTGGGGGGGGGGTTTGGCCGTTTTGTTTCCGGTGTTTTCGATTTCGCTGTCTCTTTTTGGGTCAAGATTGGTAAATTGCGACTGGGAGAGAAATAGTCAATACCAGAGTCGCTCATAACGGAGTCCTTTTGATTTTCAGTGTTGTCTTCTTCTACGTTGTTTTGCTCAAAATGACCCGAGGTGTCTTGGGTTAATGCAATATTCGAAGATTCTATGTATTGAGGACTCATCATGTCTGGCCATGCTCACATCATCCATTTTCACTGTATTACGCCATGGCCACGGACTGCTGCAGACTGAACTCAGCGCCCAAACTCCTTGTGCGCTCGCGCATGCTTGTAGTTTTTAAGGAAGGTGGGGGCTCAACAAGTTAAAGGGCCAGTCAACAGTAGTCAAAGCACAGAAACACCAAACAGTAGCAGCAGCTCCTCTCACGAACAGCTCCTGCTGCAGAGTGAACTCAGCCCCTGAACACTGTGCGCGCTCTGCGCGTGCCTGTAGTTTTTAAAGGAGATGGGGGCTTGCCAAGTTAAAGGGCCAGTCAACAGTAGTCAAAGCACAGAAACACCAAACAGTAGCTGCAGCTCCTCTCACGAACAACTCCTGCTGCAGACTGAACTCAGCGCCCTGATAAGGAAGCTTGCAATCCAGTTAGAATGTACAGTTTTTGGGGAAAGTCTGAGAAATGATTTCCCCAAAAGTTGACCTAACTAGATGAGGGCTGTTAAACGGATAGAAAGTTTCTCATCCTATTGATATGGTGGTTATCCTACCCCACACATGTGCACACATGTGCATTGCATACAGATATAGAAGTAGTCACTGTCCACCCACCTGAAGGATATTCTTTCTTTCTCTTCAGTTGACCTTGAATGAGTTTCCTCTTGAATACTAAGACAATTTGTTGCAAATACATTTTCTGTTTACTCTAGTAAAGATTAGCATACACACACAAAAAAATAGGTATTAAATAGCCAGGAAAGGTGCAGGTCGGGGGGTTGTAGGGTTGCAGATACAGCCCAAGTGCGGGAATGCCAGGAGCAGTGCAGGTTTGCGACTGGAAGGGCAGGGACTGGGGCCCGTGGTTCAGAAAGTAGCCAGGTAACGAGTGCAGTATCAGACAGGAGATCAGCAGGGTAGTGGAAGAGACAAGGCAGAAGCAGGGAGGAAAGTCTTGAGCTGCTTCCGTAACCGGAGATGGTTCTGCTCAAGTATACAGAGAGGCAGGGAGGTTGTTCCAGAGGGAGGCGCCAGCCGAAGAGAGAGATCTGCCCCCAACTCGTTGCTTGGAAAAGCGACTGACCCTCAAAGAGTTGGAGGTGGAGGAGTGGAGAGCTCAAGTAGGAAGATACTTCAGAAGAGAAAGCTGGAGATATTTTGGTGGCAGGCCCCAGAAGGCCTTGTGGATAATGCAGAGTTTCTTGAACTTGATCCTTGCAGACACTGGGAGCCAATGTAGAGACTTCAGGGCTGGAGAGATACGATCCCTGGGTTTGAGGCCAAGGACAAGTATCGCAGTCCTGTTCTGGATAAGTTGCAGAGGACAGAGAGTAGAGGCAGGCAGATAAAAAAAGGCTGTTACAGTAGTCAAGCCTAGAGAGAACGAGAGCTATAGAAACCGTAAGCTTCTGGGGGAAGAAGAGGAAGGGGGAATATCTCTGAGGAGGTTCAGTTGGTATTTTGACTTTTGGAGATGTCGGAAATATGCGAAGAAAAGGAGAGTGAGGAGTCGAAGATAACCTTGAGGTTCTTAGCCTCACAGGTGGGTGCGGGAGGAGGGCCAAGGGAGGCCGGCCAGAGAGTGGAGGGAAAGAGGGGTGCATGTGTACCAATGAGGATGATCTCTGTCTTGCTGGCATTCAGGCAGAGATCATTGGTGGTGCACCACTCCTGGATTGCAGACAGACAATCCAGGATGAGAGTAGGAGAAGAGGGGAGATAAGAATCAAGGTTAGAGAGCAGGTTTTCACAGATGTTCAGGAGAGCAGTTTCTGTGCTTCTGGCTGCTCTGGAGCCAGACTGATGGTCATGGCGGCAACCAGCAGATTCAGTGTGAAGATTAAGCTGGCAGATGGCCAGCTTTTACAGGAGTTTGCCCAGGAAGAGAGTGATAGAGATTGGGTGATAGTTAACCGGAAGGGAGGGGTTGGCTGAGGGTTTCTTGGGAAGAGGGTGCACAAGAGAGTGCTTCAGGGGGAGGGGAAGGTTATGGAGTTGAAAGAGTGGTTGCAGAATTCAGCAAGGGCTGGTTTGAGGGTGTCAATGTGGTCTTTGATGGTTTTGGAAGAACAGGCAAGAACCTGTTTTGATGAGGTTTTCATAGATCAGACTTGTCTAGAAACCTCACAAGGAGAGAAGAGAGGGAAGGCAGAGAAGGGAGTGGGGGTGGCTGCAGGGGGGCCGGAGGAAGAGGAGAGGATGGAGGGAGAAGCAGGAGAACCTGAGAGGGTGGACAGGATGTCCTGGGTTTTAGAAATGAAGTAAGAAGCCAGGGCTTAACAGAGGACCTGGGAAGGGACAGGAGAGGCATTTTTGGCCAGCTCCTTACAGACTTTAAAGAGTTTGTCCGAGTTGTTAGATGCCACAGAAACGCAGGTTTGGATGTGTGCTCTTTTGTTAGTGAGGACATAGAGTCGGTATTGCCTTTGGAGCAGGCAGCAGGCCAGTTTGTTAGTGGATGTACAAGATGCCAACCATTTCCTCTCAGTCACCCTACACTTGCGTTTAAGGGTGACAAGGTCTAAGTCGTAAAAGGAGTTGCATTAGATTTTAGGCTTTATGTGGATCCTCATGACAGTGGCAAGTACATCGAGAGTATCAGAGATAGCAGAGTGGAGCATTGAAAGGGCTGTGTCAGGGTGTGAGTCAGCCAGAGGTGCGGGGGGAGAGAATGATGTGGCAAAAGCCTCAACTGACACACGCTCTATGGGTCGAATGAATGATATGGTGGGTGGCAGTGTGGGGGTAGGTTTGACCTTTGGGGTAGAGAGAGAGATGAGAGGAGAGGAGAAAGTGATAACTTGAGGACAGAGGATTGGTCAGAGGGTTAGAGAGGGTGAGGTTTGAGGAGATCAGAGCATCAAGAGTGTGCCCTGTGGTAGGGGCGTGGCTACATGGCCACAGAGTAGGACGCGATCTCAGCATTCTCCTGCTGATCCGATAAAGATCCTTTGCTTATCCATGTTCCGAGGAAGCTGGGAGATGGAATAATGGAACTAATGGGTGCATGAAAGCACAGCACACATCCACAGTGATGATCGCAACAAGGACCGTCGACTATGGGCTGCAGAAGTTTGGTGAGCACTGAAGGTGGATCGACCAAGATGGTGGCTTGCCAAGAACAAAGGATCTGGCTGTGTGAGTCTTCCGCCTAATGGAAAGAAGCCGCACTGCGACAAAATAAAGGTGGACCTGGGCTGCCATGCAACGTGAGACCGGGCTGCAAAAGAAATAAGCTGCGGCTCGGCAAAGGGCCGTCGGGCACAAGGGTCCTCACAGAAGCAAAGAGTTTGGCTGGCATGATGGAGCCGCGCAGGGTAGCATCTGAATGGCGGACATGTGGGCAACCCCACAGAGCCATCCAGAGAAGGCCACCAAGCGCACTTTTGAAATTCGAGTTGCTGTACACTAGAACAGCGGATCCTGCACACAGGGTTGCAAAACGAGAGGCAGCACTGCGGTGCACATCGAAAGGAAGCGAGACAGATGGTGGTAAGGAGTGAGGGGTAGCAGGGGGGTCCCAGTACCTCTGGAACCAAGCATAGCCAGGTGGGAAAGGGCACCCCTGAACTGCCCATGACACTCCGGGCCACTGTAAAGAACTGACCACGGGGGCGGTGCGCTATAGCGACTGACCCCATTTGAGCATATTGTATCCCTCCAAGAAGGGAACGAAGTTAAGACGCTGTACAAAGGGGAGCCAACTAGGAGCCTGATGCTCCGTTCAAGTGCAAAGATTAAACAGAACGCAAACCGCAGCAAGAGGCTTGCAGACCATATCCAGGGCACTTGTGAGCCGATGAACCATGGGGGGTTGAGCCACTAGAGACCCCCAATGAGGCCGGAAAATGGGAAGTGCGTTGGGGATAGCTGCCTGCAGGAGACTGATGGAGCTGCGAGCAGAGGCACAGGGGCTCCGTTCATAACTGGTGAAGTGGATGAATCCCACAAGCAGAGGCCCCACAAAAAATAGCCTAACCAAATCAGGTAATACGATAGAGCCTCCATTGGATCAAGATGCTACGTGAGGCAAACCACCACAGGAGGTGAGACCCCAGATCAGCAGAAAAAGCAAAAGTTATGGAAATATACGGACGCCAGCCCAAAACAGCGGGGTCAGCGTCTGGGACTCAGCCAGGGCTTTCCTCGGCAACACACAGATGGGGCCTCACACTGGGGTGGAATAAGTACTATAGATCAACACTAGAGGGGCCCCCAAAAATTGAAATAGACAAAAGTGAAAGCTGCATGAACTCACACCCAGTGAGGAAAAGAGAGCAGCAACTGACGCATGCAGAGAGAGGCACCCCCGAGAAGGGTGGCAAATACTCGAATAGAACTTGAGCCCCGTAAAGCAGCTACAATATAGACACCTGGACATGGCGGTATAAGTGGCAGAGCTCCAAGGCTATTGATGAGCACGTAATTATTAAACACTGCAGGAGCATCACTAAATGTAGATGCACCCAAGCCCCGGCTAGGGCAACCAGGTACCCCTATTACAACATAAGGTGCTGAACTAGCCGGCGCATACCAGCATAAAAGGCCCACAGACCCCGACTATTCAATGCAAAGACAGCCAGAGACGCAGCGATGACATCCAAACTGCCTAAATCAAAAGAAAGCAACCCACTATGGAGGATTACACAAAAACACTGCAAACAGCTGTAGGGGCCAGAAGCAAAGAGAGGAACCAGCAAACAGATGCAGCACCACAGCACAGTGACCGGCAGATCTTGGATGCAATATCAGACCTTAAGGCCTCATGGGAGGCCAAACTGGAGGCAGCCATGGTCAACCTCAAAACGTCTCTTGAATTCAAAATTGATGCGGTACAAGTGGACGTTAACCTATTGAGATAATGTGGGATCTATAGCGGAACGTACAGGCGAACTGGAGAAGGAAGTCCAATCAAATTCAAATGTCTGTGCGACAAATGCATCAGCGATCCATACATTGCGCCAACAAGTGAGCAACCTGGAAAACAGGGCTGAGGAGGCCGAAGGGTGGGCCCGAAGAAATAACATATGCATTGTCGGGCTCCCGGAAGGTGAGGAGGGGTCAAATCCCACTGACTATGTCGAGACCATTCTGATGCAGGAAATCGACAGAGGGGCACTCACCCAAGGATTTGCTGTAGAGAGAACACACCAGGCACTGACTAGGAAACCCGTGCCTGGAGCCCCCCCAAGGCCGATCATTGCCAAGATATTGAACTATCGTAACAGAGAGAAAATCCTGGAATACTTCTGAAAAGGGGGCACGATACGGAGGTCATCCACGTCAATAACAGCATACCCGGACTACAAACTCCAGGTGCAGTGACGGCGACTGAACTATGGAACAGTAAAGAGAAAGCTATGCGGGGCGGGCTACAAATACATGCTGATGTACCTGGCGAAACTGAAAGTATTCCACAAGAACAGACCACTGTTTTTCGAGACCCCGGAGGAAGCAATGGTATGGCTAGATGCGCAGAATGGCCCGCCGGGGACGGTTGACCAGCGGGATGGCGGAAAGGACTAGTGAGGCGACGAGCACAAGGAATGAGGTGCTGTACAAACAATGTCAGTGGGACTGGAATATAGATCCATAAATAACAATGGCGAAATGAGCTAAGGACAAGGGTGAGCAAGGTATAAAGTAGTACAAATGCGGGAGAGACCGAGAACCCAACCCTCACCCCATTAGATAGAATGGAGCAGTTGCCAGTAGTGTGGCAACCCCCTGCTGTCTTCCTAGTACCGGCCTAGCTAGGGTAGGACTAAATGTGGGATAGTCTGAGATCCAGGGATGGATCTGGGCATCAGTTGGGGATGTGGAGGGCGGGGATTTGGGGGAGAGTTGGGGAGTTTGCAGTGAAAATTTAAGGAACGTTAAGGAATGAGCTTACATCCACATGCAACTGTGCATTGAGCAGGGGATGAGGGAGGACGGAGGCGGGACGAGATATGGATGAAGATGGGTGACCTTAGAATAGCAACCTGGAACGTCAGAGGACTCAAAAGCTACCTGA
Source organism: Ambystoma mexicanum (assembly GCF_040938575.1). NCBI lineage: Eukaryota > Metazoa > Chordata > Amphibia > Caudata > Ambystomatidae > Ambystoma > Ambystoma mexicanum. The sequence goes on from NC_090941.1 coordinate 356,451,215, forward strand.
AGAGGAACAAGATCATGATTTACCTGAGCAGGCAAAACATAGATATAGCCTTATTACAGGAAACACACCTCACAAAAGAGAAACAGGAGGTGATAAAAAAAAAAATGGAGGGGGACCACTATCGGAGCAATGTATTTGGCATATGCCAGGGGGGTAATCACCTGGGTCATGCCACACATACCCTTTCAGCTGTTGCAGGCTACCGTGGAGCCAGACGGGAGGATGGTGGTGATACAGGGAAAACTGGAAAATAGAGAGTTGTGCATCATTAACACATACACCACAAATCAGGACACAGTGGCCTATTTCAAGGCCCTGTACAGCAAAGTCAGCCCACACCTCGGAGGCGCGGATATATGGGGAGGGGATTTTAACTGCACGCTGGAACCCAAGGTGGACAGATCAGATACGAAATTAGACAGGCCCACTCCGGCAGCTAGAACCCTAAAGACCCTTGTGGGAGACTTCCAGATGGAAGATATATGGAGGCAGCAACATCCAAATGACAGGCACAACTCTCATTATGCAGCTCCACAAAAGTTGTACACATGACTAGATTATATGTTTGCCAATTCGGAACTCACCAGAGAGATCGTAAGGGCGGAATATAAAGCAAGGGTATTATCGGACCACTCACCTTTAGTCCTAACATGGCAATACCAGCCCTCAGAGCCAAGATCCCAACGTAGAGGCTTAGAGCCGAAGCATTGAAAGACACAGTGTTCCAGAAAGACCTGAGGGAGCAAATAATAGAATATTTTGAGAATAACACCGGTAGCGTAGCATCGGAGGGTACTCTATGGGAGGCGTTTAAGGTGGTGGTGAGGGGTGCAGCTATATCCAAATCTAAAGGGCTCCAAGGGGGCATAACATGGGAGTTACATGAGGCAGAAAGGAAACTAGAAGCAATCATGGGTAAAGGGGACACATCACAGGAGGACGCCAAATCTGTGAGCCAATTACAACAAGAATGTGGCAGGTACTGGGATAGACTGCAATTTAAACTATAAGAAATACTTTGGGCCTGATCATGACCTCGGCGATAACGCTAACGCTATTAGCGCGGGGGCTATTAGCGCGACCACCATAGCCCCCAGCGCTAATAGCGCGGGATCATGAGTTGGGCAGATTTGGAAGTCCCCATTCCCCATTGAGCCCATTCGGGAATGCCCCATTCCCCATTGGGCTCAATGGGGAAAATTTGCGCTCTTACCACCGGCAGATTTCCCGCCGGCGGTAATAGCGCAAATTTTCAACGGATTTCCCCCCAGCCAAGAGCTGGGGTGAAATCCGCCGAAGCACTGATTCGGCGGACCCTTAAATCTGGCGGTAATAGCGCTACCACCGGATTTAAGGGTTACCGCCGAGGTCGTGATCAGGCCCTTAGGGCCTGATCACGACCTCGGCGGTAACGCTAACGCTATTAGCGCGGGAGCTATTAGCACGACCGCCATAGCCCCTGGCGCTAATAGCGCGGGATCACGAGTTGGGCGGACTTGGAAGTCCCCATTCCCCATTGAGCCCTGTGGGATGTTTTTACCCATGCATCCAAGCCCTACAATACAACTGTGCAGTACTGGCATGGAAAACATCATGATGGCCAGAACTCCCCAGAGAGTGCACAGGGAAAACATGAAGAATAGGCTGCCACCCATTTTTGCCTATGTTGTGAGCACAGGAGGGCACTGCCTAAAACCACCAGTGGGCTACACACACAGTAGCCTGAAACCATTGGGAATGCCAATGCTGATTGCCAAAAAAAGCAACTCAGAACTGTGGGGAATTCATTTTCTTAATCCCAAAAATGGTTGCATTACCAGTACTCACCACTATCAGAAAGCCGGCGTTTTAAAACCACCAGACTTTTGTGTAAAACTGAACAAATGAAACAAAACCAGACCAAGGAAAGACTTGCTAAGAGGTGGATACAATGTAAAACTATATTCTGAAATAACTTGAAGGAAGTAATTATTTAATGTATATGTAAAAATTGTCAGTTTGATTTGAATGTAGAAAACTGGGAACAAAAAGTGACATTTAGCTGAAACCTGGCTTAATGAAACTGGATTCTGCCTGACAACTACCCCCGACAGGAGTTGAAACTGGATCAACAGCTGTGTTCCCTGCCAGGCCTGGCTGCATCCTGAGGTCACATGGCCCTGTTGATTGAAAGGGGTGGAGCAGCTGGGGACTACAGGGAGTTGAACAAAGGCCTGTCCTGGACTCAGGCAAATGTTATATTGGGGGGCCGTAAAAGTGGCTTCCTCTTAGGGGAAACTGGGAGGGGCAGTGCCTCTGCTAGCAGCTGAGCTTGGGGGAAGTGGATAAACCAGTTATTCCACCCTGTGATGTGGGAAGCCACACCCCTTTTTGAGCAGGGCATAATTTTAAAAAGATAGATAACTCATAGTGCGGACTTGTCAGAATTATATAAGTAATATCATTATTTTTGTGATTTTTCTGTGAACATTTTGAGAGGCGTTAGGACCCTGTGGTGTATTCTGGGGGGTTGCTAGCGGAAAATAGGGTCTCACTCCAAATGTCTGCATGTTAAAAATCGGACACTTCATCAATTAATGTCCATACTCCTTGCGCACATGTGTGTAATTTTGGGTAAATGTCCGATTTTTCAAAACCAGTTAAAAAGCGCAAAATGTTGTCATTTTTGAATGCAAGCCCCCAGGAAGATCAGAGGCGGACAAGCATGGACCATAAGGAATATATAATGTGCACATGTAATTTCAACAAATTGTATATCTGGGAAGGATGTATTTGAATCAAATATAGATTTGTGGGCAAACTGACCAGGGGAGGATCCTCTGACCCATAAACAGACTTCATCATGCTGACAATCCATTTCCTTCCCCCGATCATGGGAGAGGGGAGAATTGGGCCAATGACAAGTAGAGAGGGGCAGGCTTAGCTAGGCCCAGGCACACACCCATTTTCAAAACACATAAAAAGAGACTGCTGGGACAGGTAGAGACATTCAATTCCATTTGCTGCAGAGCATGCTGACCGACGACTTCACATCCAGAGATCCAGACTTCAAATCCATCAATCTCCAAAGACCAGAACTTTACTTCAGAACTTAAAGCAAGGGCCTAAACCCACAAACTGAGAACTCTTCTCAGCAGGCCTCAGCAACCTTAAAATCATTTGCAAACTCTTCCACAGCTGGGCGAGCTGTTTGAATTATTTTGCCAAGAACAATTGCCAGAGACCAGACCAGAGATCCAGAGTGACCCAGACCGCTGTGAGCAGAACCAGAGAGCTGACCCAGATCACTGTGAAGTGCTGAGTCCAGAACCGGAGTCCAGTCCAAAACCTGACCAGATCCGTGGCGAGGCCTATTTCAAATTTATATTGTGAGTACCTAGCAGAACTGTGCAGAACCAATCTCTTAGTTAAAATAATCTAATCCAAACTATTTTAACCTAAGTAGAACAGCCTCCTAGAAATCGTGTCATCTGTCATTTTTAAAGCTGCACGACTGTCACCTGTCAATTCTGAAGCTGCAAGCTGTCACCTGTCATTTTGAGTTTACTTTAAATCCGAAAAACGACCTTTACAAAATCGTTCATATCTCTGGAACCATTTGTCCTAGGAACTTGGTCTAACTTTCCTCTGAAAGCTTAGAATCTCAGCTTTCCAACGAACCTAGACTTGCTACTCCTAATACTTTTTCCACAATCACGATTCACGCACTCGCGAATTTTGCCGCGATTTGCGATTCGGCCTGATTTCTTTACCTGTAAAAAGATAGCAGCTTTTTGGCTTTCCTTTGCTAAAAATTCGTTTGCCTCTTAATACCCATCCCTGAATCATTGCTAAAGTGAGCCTGTGCTCATCCCAAGAATCTCTCACTCACTCTGAACCTCCTAAAGGGAATTAAAAGCATTTTCAGCATATTTCTCACTTCACTGCCACCACATTCAAATCACTTGGGCCTGTGTTTTAAAAATCATACCGGTTTTCTCTAAGCTTGCTGGGGGGGAACTGAATTTCGTATTGTATTTGATTGCATTCCTGAGAACTGTGTGCTCCTCTTTCCATCTACTTCCATTTCTTACATTGCATAGGGGAGGTGGGTGAATTGCCAGAGAAAAAGTGATTATCTTATCTTTTGCTAAAATCATCTCAAGTATTTCTGTACTGCATTTTATTCCTCATTGCTTTTCCCTTGAAATCATAAAAGTATTTTTGCAACTTGATCCATCCTATACTAACTCCTCATTGATTATAAAGAAGTGTGCTAGTGTCAGATTACCCATTGTTGATTAACATTATATTTATAAGGGCGATATCGATTATTAATTTATTATATAAGCGTGGTATCTATATTTTGTTTTATTTCTCAAATAAACCTTTTAAACTTGCAAAACAGAACTACTTCTTGGCTCAGTGGGGTCAGGGGGATTCTAAGAGAGGGGTGTTATATAGGGGTAGTCATCCAGAACTCATGAACTGGACATAAAGATATATCAATAAGGGTTTCCATTCAGTATCCCAGACTAGGCATTGACTTAGCTGTAGTGTTGAATTGAATCCTCTTACAAAGTGGGGGCTCAAGCCGGGATATTCTGGGTTAGATTTATCACTTGTGCAGATGAATACAGTGTGCTAACTGACAGGAGACATACATCCGGTCGGATCACCACGCTGTGTTACGCTGTAAAGCACTCCTCAAAGGAACGCTCTAAGGAAACGGTCTGTTTTGCAAAAATAAAATACAAACTTCTGTAAATCAGGAAGGAACTCAAATTCCAGAATGACGACACTGGTAGACATCAAAATAGCCAGAGAGCACTTCTTACATAAGCTATTTGTGAGAGGTGAGTGGACTCATCAGGACCAAACGGTCTGGTTGCAGGCAATCGCACAACAGGTCACTGAAACAGGGTCAGATATATGGGGAGATCAGGGTCCCCTACATGTGGCCCTGAGTGAACTATATATGGCTCCTAAAGCCAAAGATGAACATAATAAGATTGCCAGGATAGCAGCATATTTGTATCTATATATGGGAGTCATGCAGGACAAATGTGCTGAAGGCCAAGATCTGGCAGAGGCTGCTCAGGAGCCAGGAGTCAGAAAAGGGCAGCAGACAGTACATCACTAAAATAAAGGAGGATATGGATGTGCTGCAACAGGAAAAGGCGGACCAGGATACCAGATTTCTGGCCTTGCAGAAGGAGTACCAAGAAGGTTTGGACTCCCTACGGCAGAGCCAGAAAAAGCTGGAGCAACAATTAGATTTCAATAGGGCATGTGCCGAGCAGGTAGTCACCCTGCAAAGCCACCTAGATAGGGAGAAGGCAGAGAGCAATAAACTGATTTTGAAAGACCTGGATACCCAGGCAGAGTTGTACCAGGAGCACCAGAAAGCTGGTGCCTTCCAAAGGCAAATGGACGACTTGGGGGCACAGATGCAGGCTCTTAGTCAGGAAAGGGATACCTTAGGCCAGGAAGTCTGCCACTTAAAAAGGAACATGGAAGAAAATCACCTGGCCCTCCAGGGACTGGGCGACCTCCAAAAAGAACACCAGAACTTGTTAGAGCACACCAGGAGGGTGGAGGATGCTCTGGCAAGAAAGGAGCAGGCCAATAGGGACACAGCTCAGGAGGTAACCCTCCTGCAGCAGAGACTGGCCCAGTACTCTAGGACCAATCAGGAGGCACAGAGAGAAAATGAGGCTCTCTGTCAGCACAATGATAGGCTCCAGCAACATGTGGCGATGCAGGAGAGACTGATAGAGTCTAGTAAGGCCTTAACTGAGGAACTGAAAGCGCAGGCACTTGCATTGCAACAGGAAGCAGGGGCGGATAGAGATGAGGTTCGCTGGGAAAGAGAAACTCCTGAGCATAACCTCAGGAGCCCTAGTACCAGAGGCCTTCATCTCTCCCAGTCCCTGGACTCTGCCACCCCCATGTCCCCTCGCGCACATGAGCCCAGGGCCACGGGGATGGCAGATTACTATCCAGCCAAAAGCATGGGGCTCATAGGCCAGTACCTCCCAGGAATGGATGGGCGGGTATCCGGGTATGGGCACCCAAGAACAGTGCAATTTAGTGGGGAACCCCAGGAGAGTAGGCCCATTAAGGGCATCCTGAAAACCTCTGCCCAGTTAGGTCAGTGGGGGGGATACACAGCAAATCCTGGTAGCAAGGAGGGATCTGAAGACTCCTCTGAGTGTCACAGGACACAGGAGACCAGGTCCCCACATTCTGCCAGCCATTCCCAGGCTCGCAGAATCCGGGAAAACCTGGAAGATCAGACGGGCACCTCTGGGAGCAGTGCTTCTGAGTCAGAGGATGAATGGGCTAGGGTTACCCGAACCAAAAAGGCCAATAAGGCAAAAAGGGCCTTGCTTAAGGACCCATTGAAACAAATAAAGGCAATCAGGAGTGTCATCACTCCTTATCATAAGAACGCCAAGTATTCCGTTTGGGAACACCTGGAGCTCTATGAGCAAATGATGGAGACTTTCCATTTGAAGGACAGCAGTAGCTGCATCCAGTACGTCAAATGGACTTTCTCCCCAGAATACTCCAGTTTCTTTGCGGGGCTGGAGGACCAAAATCATTTAAGATGGTCCACCTATAAGGCGGCCATCTTGAAATATTTTTCTGTTCACAGAAATCCTCAAGAGGCTCGCAAGGCAGCCTACAATTTGCAATGTGGGGAGGATCAGGCCCCACAAGAGTTTGTGCAAGAATTAAAGCGTGCTTTTGCGCAGACCACCAGAAGGGTGCGCACGGATAGCAGAGAATTTATCAATACGTTTTTCCATGCCTTACCCAAATACATAATGACCCAGCTCGTGAGAGATTTTCATGAGAAAAGATCTTTAGACTGGGTCATTGAACAGGCTACCCGGATCTATGAGGTGCAGAAGCCCATCGAAAATAAAAATAATGCGCCGAAAAACCCCAAAACCAACAGCACCCCTGCTGCTGCCAAGGTGGCAGAGGTAAAGGTTGTCCCCGTTTTAGATTTGGAGATGGGAGGGCCTAAAAACCTGCCTGCACCAAATAATTCACAGCCCAGAAGGCCCTTGGGCCAGTCACAGACAGGGAGTCGAGGAGGTAGTCCCACAAATGGGGTCCCCCGCTCCCCTGACTATGTAAGTCCTCGCTACAAGGGAAACCGACCAATCCTGGGTTATGTGTGGACTCCTCCAGCCCAAGGAGGGGGGGTCCAGCCAACCACCTAACCCAGGGAACTTCCCTCCCAACTTCCCCAGGAGGGCAGAAATTCACCAAATCCTGGGCAGAACTTTTTCCCCAGGTATCCACCCAATTTCCAGCCCCAAAATCATCCATAATTCTTTCACCAATTACCTGAGCCCAGACAACCTAATCCAGGAGAGGGGAGGCCAAGGGTGGAGGGGTACCAAAATCTTCCCAACCAGGGGTACTACCAGAGAAGGGATAGCTACCCTTCCCGGATCAGCCCAGGGGAGAAAATAGAGCCCCGTATCAGCCTGAGCGGGTTTCACAACTTGAGCGCCAGGTCCAAAATATGGCACGGGATCTGGGTCACATACTGAGGGCTCAACAGAACCCTCAGATGAGCATGCCACCGCAGAATGCCCCAAACCCTGGACCTGGTGCTCCAGAACAATGACGGGGGCAGCACCCTGATAAACCACCGGTTCCCAGGGAGGAGGCACAAGGGGAAGGGGGGTGTAAAGCCTTGGAGGAAGCTTCCTTCCCAACTTTCTAAACAGCCCCTGGAAAACCAGGAACCGGAAACAAAATCTCCTGCCCCTGAAAGACTGCCACCCAAGGAGCAGAGAGGAGGAAGGAGAAACAAATGACCCAAACAGACCCACTTTGTGGAGGAGGTACAGGTCTTCCAATTTGAGGGAGAGGGATCCTCAGAAGATCCTGGGAAAAGGATCTTCTCCTTCAGAGATGGGGGAACTCCTCCCAAAGAAAAATGGGTCCCAAGTGATGCCAATTCAGACTGGGGAGATATGGAGACTGAGCTACCGCCGCCCATCATCTCATCCCAGAACCGACAATATCAAAATCCCCTGGTTCAAACCCATCCTGGTGACTGCCTCCAAAAAGGGGGGGGCGGCCCAGAACCGGAACCAGGGGAACGCACAATGGCTCTGATCTCCAGTTGCCAACTTTTTCTTTCAGATTCCCAAGACGCTCCACAGAATTCTGCCCAAATCTCTTCTCTCGCCATGTCCAAAACTAGAAAGTTAGTCCAAAAATGTGCATTATCTGTGCCCCCTTGAGGAGAAGGAGGGAAGATATTATGCCCCGGTACAAGTACAGGGGCAGGGTACAATTTCGGCACTGGTGGACACTGGATCCCAAGCTACCCTTCTGTCCAAAAGGGCCTTTGATGAACTAAATGCAGGAAGGGGGGAGAATTACCATATTCCTCTCACCTCTCCTCCTGGACAACTGCAGAACTTTGACGGGAAGGAAATTCCCGTTGAGGGGACTGCAGACTTGGACATTAAAATTGGGCGACACAAGGTGAAACACCCGGTCATAGTAGTGACTCCAGAGGGCACCCCTTGTTTACTAGGGAATGACCTCCTGAGAAGGTTGTCATCCCTAATAGATTGCGTAAACAAGGTCCTCTGGACCCAGACTAGCCGACCAATAAAATTAAAACAGAGTGTCAACCATGTTAGTTTAAACGGCACTTGCCACATGGTTGAACAAAAATCTGACCAAGTAGATTTCACTTCCAGAACAACTAAATTCCAGACGTGACAGTAATAGCAGTAGGACAACAGACTGGTGATGGGGGGTCCTCTCTATTTCTGAAAATCAACCTTCCTTCCAGTTTAAGGTGGTATTCCACACTGGAAGGAAACACCCTGAAATTCTTTACTAATCCACAATCAGAAACTCCCACTCCTATAGTCCAAAAAGATGTGAAATCAGCTCAGAGCCTGGCTGATATTCAGCAAATTGGAGAGCAGTTGTTCATCCCTGTCCAGTTAAATGATGGGAAGGACTCTGTTCTCGCTCGAGCGTGTGTGAACAACGGTAAGAGCTTCATCAGCGAAGCCATGTTCCGCCAACTCCCAAAAGATCCAGCCATTCCCACATTCAAACTGATAGACAAATGGGAAATGGACCTGGAAGCACCTAATTCCAAACATCTCCTGCCAAGCAGGTGTATGCTCAAAATCTCCTTTGGCAACAAGAGCATAGTCCATAATTGTTGGGTCGTGCGAGATGTCACTGCCGCCTTTTACTTAGGCAGTGACATTCTCAATCGCTTTGCCATTAGTTTGGACCTAATAAACTTCAAAGCTTGGTCCCGATTTGCGGATAATCCCATAGGCTTTGATGATCCAAAAAAAGCATTTAGGTCAGCTCAATTGCTACCTTATGCAGTTGAAATTCAGATCAAAGAGGAAGTCACCATCCCAGAAAGGACCCGACAATTCTCCCTGGAAGTGAAAGTTAAAAGAGGACAAAAATTGCAAAACCCTGATGCTTATATACATCTAAATGCTTCTCTCCAACAGCAAGGGTTGGGGGTAAACCCAACTCCATTAGTCAACATAGAACATGACACCATTCCAATAGAGGTGGATAACAGCGACTTAAAGAGTATTACTCTAGCCGCAGGCACCATTATTGGAATGGCGGTTGATGACCGACATTTCTCCATTGATCTAGGAAATTAACTGTTAGGGCCAATCCCCAAGGACTGTTTTGACAGTGACAGTGATGACAAAACAACACCAGACAGGATCTTCACCCAGCATGGGGGGAACTTCCTGGTGTACACTTCTTGCCCTTACGGTAAGGAAGATGTGACTTGTGACTTCAGGAGGGATGAGGTGATTTTCCAGGTCCATGAGGGCTGCCTTTCCCACCTGAAGCCTCCAGTCCAAATCAGCACTCTGACCAGGGACTTCTCCACCCAGCTGGAGGAGGCCGCTGAGATAGCCAAACCAGAAGTCTTTCCAGGCTTCAGGCAGATGGTGGAAGAGAGAGTCAACCTAGCTGATGCCTGTGTGACTCTGGAACAGAAGCAAAAGTTGAAACAAGTTTGCTTGGATTTCCAAGATCTCTTTGTGGTAGACTCATATGACTGTGGTCGCACCGACATCCACACCACAACAATTCCCACGGACCCTGGAATGACTCCAGTGTTTGTGAAGCAATATCGCTTGCCTCTCGCATCCATGGAGTCCCTTACCGAAATAATTAAGAACCTAGAGTCCCGGGGAATAATTCGTCCAGTCCACAGCACCTTCAATAATCCGGTGCTTGGAATATTGAAGCCAAACGGCCAGTGGAGACTCTGCGCCGACCTTAGGGAGCTCAACAAACGGGTCCATACTTCCCGATGGCCTCTGCCCTGCATTGACCAAGGGCTGGCCCAGATTCAGGGGTCACAGGTATTCACAGCAATAGACCTGACCAATGGATACTGGACCGTGCCTGTCAGTAGGGAGGACCAATACAAACTGGCTTTTACCTTTGGGGGCCAGCAGTACACATGGACCCGGACTCCCTTCGGATACCTCAACTCCGGCAATGAATTCAACATTTTCCTACATAAGGCCATGCCCGACCTGGGTGCGAGGGGTAACCTGGCTTATGTAGATGATGTCCTCATCAAAATTTCATCTGTGGAGGAACACATAGCGGAGATCCGTTATGTTCTGACACAGTTGAGGGCATCCGGAGAAAAACTTTCCTTTCAGAAAGCACAGTGGTGTAGAACCCGTGTTAATTTCTTGTCCCCAAGAAAAGAAAGTGGAAGCACTCCAGAAACTGAAAGTCCCCACAACTCTGCGGGAACTAAGGAGCCTCCATGGACTGACTAATTACAGCAGTAAGTTCATTGAAGGCTACGCAGAGATCACTAGACCCCTGATTCATCTCTTGAAGGGGGGTCAAGTGGGAATGGGGTCCAGAACAATCCGAGGCGGTAAGACAACTCAAAAGAAGCCTCTCACAAGCGCCTTGCCTAGCTTACCCTGTCAGAAACAAGGAGTTCTTCCTGGAGACAGGGTTCTCTAATACGTGCTTGACGGCAGTATTATACCAAAAGCATGACAAGGTCAATAAAGTAATCTCCTATGCGAGCAAAACTTTATCCTCTGTGGAGGAAAAATTCAACGATAGGGAGAGGGCACTCCTGGCAACGGTGTGGGCATTGAAGAATTACCGCCCGTTTATCCAGGGGGAACACATCATAGTGGAGACTCCACACCAGCCTCTGCAATATCTCCAAAGTGACAGAATCCGGGCCGGAAATGTGAGTAATTCCCGAATTACTTCCTGGATTCTGTCAATGCAAGGCTTTCATGTGGAGGTCAGATATGGCCAAAACAAGAAGAGTCCCCTCGCGCAAGGTCTGGCTGACTTGCATGATTGTGCCAGTGAAAACTGTCTCGAGGACGAAAGTCTAAAAATCAAGGACAACATGGAGGCATACCTTAATTCCCCACACAAAGTCTTTGAAGAAGACAAGTGTGAGGGAATGCCCACTGTCTATGTGGATGGATGTTCTTACCATGTTGACAACGGCGGTGAGAAATAACTGGTGGCTGGCGTAGGGAATGCATGGGTGAAGGAGTTCCCAGAACCCTCCGCTGGATACAAAATTGGTCCCCGAAGTAGTCATGTGGCAGAATTGATGGCTGTGCATCAGGCCATCCTCACTGCTGTCCAGCATCAACTCCACGAACTGGTCATAATCACAGATTCGGATTATGTACGGAACAGGTTCGTGGAGCACCTGGTCAACTGGAAAACCAGAGGCATGTTTTGCGCTAATAACAAACCCCTGAAACATGGGAAGTTAATCCAAAACATTGATGATCTGGTCACCTCGAATGGGATGACCATCTACTGGAAGAAGATCAAGGGTCATTCCAAAGTAGAGGGAGCAGACAAAACTGGAAATTACTTAGCTGATCAGCTGGCCAAAACCGGGGCCATCCAAGGGGATCTAATCGAAATAGAGTCCCTGTTGGGGGAAATCCAGGTCACCGCTATCACTAGGTCCCAGACAAATGCTCACAATGATCTTTCAACTGCACAATGGAGTAAGGAGACCCCTGATGCTGATTTAATTACAGCTCAGAAGGGGGATCCAATTATTGGTAAGTTTTACCAACACCTTGAGGACCCTGAGAACTTTCCCCTGACGGATACCAATTACATTGGGAAAGAGGACCTAAGAGTGTTGATGAAATGTCCAAAAATGTTCCGAATCCAAGACGGTTTGTTGGTAAGGAAATCCCAAGCTGGCCATGATCAGTGGGTGGTTCCTACCTCATTCCGAAGCCTGATGTTAAGTCACGCCCATGATGCGGCCACCGCTGGTCATAGGGGGTTTCACACAACACTGGAAATCTTAAGAGAGGTTGCATAATGGCCACACATGGGGCAGGACCTCGACCAATACTTGAAGGGGTGTCTTGTGTGTGCACAATTTCAGCCATCATCCCTCACACACCGTGTGCCTCTCCAAAAGAGGGGGATGACACTGCCATGGTCAGATTTGCAAATCGACTTTGTAGGCCCTGTGATTCGCTCGTCTAGAGGAAACAAGTACATGTTGACCGTTACATGCTTGTTTACCAAGTGGGTGGAATGTCTCCCAGCCCCAAACTGCAAGGCAGAAACAGCAGCTGCCCTGATGATTAACCACATCTTTTCCCGTTTTGGTCTACCTCAAAGGATTGAGTCAGACAGGGCTAGCCACTTAACCAGTGAAGTAATGACAAAGATGTGGAAGATACTGGGGGTCAAAAGAAAGCTACATATTTCTTACCGGCCAGCTTCTTCTGGAGCAGTGGAGAGATATAACCGAACCATTGTGAGCATCTTAAAAAAGTTTGTGGCAGATTCTGGGCCAAGTTGGGATATCCGATTACCTCTGGTCCTAATGGCCATCTGATCTACCCCTTCATCTGCAACCAAAATGTCACCATTTGAGTTGATGACTGGGCGCAAGATGGTGCTTCCCCAGCATTTGCTCTACAGAACCCAAGAGCAAACGTTGATAAATGCCTCCACAACTCATGAGTATGTGGAGAATTTAAGGAAGCACCTTCAGCATGCTTTTGCCTATGCTTAGCGGAATCTAGAAAGATCAGCCGAGAGCATGAAGACCCACTATGATTTAAAAACTACCCGAAAGGAATATAAGGTGGGTGATCGGGTCTATCTATACAATTTCCAAAGGACCAGGCCAAACAGCGAAAATTCTTGCCTACATGGAAGGGACCGTTTGAAATTATAGACAAAATCTCCCCTGTTGCATACAAGATCCGCATCCCCAAAGGCAGTCTGGCGGAAGGGGGAGACAAGTGGGTCCATATTAACCAGCTAAAGTGTTGCCATCCCAGGCACACTTTGCAGCAACTGGAGGAGTCCTCTGCAATACCAGAGGGGACCGCTCCAGATTAATTCAGTTCCAACCCTAAAATATCCCACATATAGTCTCTAAAATATTATACTCTTGTAAGCCACTGTCTTTGAATGATAACTTGTATCTCAAAAGTAAAATGTTAGGTATGTTAAAGTATAAAATGTATATGTCTGCCACACCATTAGTAGTGATGGAAAAATGTCTACGAATAGGTATTGCCGCTATTCCTTTGTCGTCCTAGGAGAAAGAAAACCTGGAGACTGGCCAAGGAGGACGATCCGGAGACCGGGAGCAGAGACCCAAGGGGCCCGGGGTACCACCCAATCCTCCCATCAGGACCAGCAAGGCGAACTGATTGATCGACTGGAGGGAGGAAAAGATGCTGAACTGTGCCACCAATGGAATTGGAAGAAGAGGAGGCGAACATCCCAGATCTTGCGAGTTCCATCAGTGAAAGGACAGAATGGCCATCGCAAGAGGGGGGGCTTGTGGGATGTTTTTACCCATGCATCCAAGCCCTACAATAAAACTGTGCAGTACTGGCATGGAAAACATCATGATGGCCAGAACTCCCCAGAGAGTGCACAGGGAAAACATGAAGAATAGGCTGCCACCCATTTTTGCCTATGTTGTGAGCACAGGGGGGCACTGCCTAAAACCACCAGTGGGCTACACACACAGTAGCCTGAAACCATTGGGAATGGCAATGCTGATTGCCAAAAAAAAGCAACTCAGAACTGTGGGGAATTAATTTTCTTAATCCCAAAAATGGTTGCATTACCAGTACTCACCACTATCAGAAAGCCGGCGTTTTCAAAACCACCAGACTTTTGTGTAAAACTGAACAAATGAAACAAAACCAGACCAAGGAAAGACTTGCTAAGAGGTGGATACAATGTAAAACTATATTCTGAAATGACTTGAAGGAAGTAATTATTTAATGTATATGTAAAAATTGTCAGTTTGATTTGAATGTAGAAAACTGGGAACAAAAAGTGACATTTAGCTGAAACCTGGCTTAATGAAACTGGATTCTGCCTGACAACTACCCCCGACAGGAGTTGAAACTGGATCAACAGCTGTGTTCCCTGCCAGGCCTGGCTGCATCCTGAGGTCACATGGCCCTGTTCATTGAAAGGGGTGGAGCAGCTGGGGACTACAGGGAGTTGAACAAAGGCCTGTCCTGGACTCAGGCAAATGTTATATTGGGGGGCCATAAAAGTGGCTTCCTCTTAGGGAAAACTGGGAGGGGCAGTGCCTCTGCTAGCAGCTGAGCTTGGGGGAAGTGGATAAACCAGTTATTCCACCCTGTGATGTGGGAAGCCACACCCCTTTTTGACCAGGGCATAATTTTAAAAAGATAGATAACTCATAGTGCGGACTTGTCAGAATTATATAAGTAATATCATTATTTTTGTGATTTTTCTGTGAACATTTTGAGAGGCGTTAGGACCCTGTGGTGTATTCTGGGGGGTTGCTAGCGGAAAATAGGGTCTCACTCCAAATGGATGCATGTTAAAAATCTGACACTTCATCAATTAATGTCCATACTCCTTGCGCACATGTGTGTAATTTTGGGTAAATGTCCGATATTGCAAAACCAGTTAAAAAGTGCAAAATGTTGTCATTTTTGAATGCAAGCCCCCAGGAAAATCAGAGGCGGACAAGCATGGACCATAAGGAATATATTATGTGCACATGTAATTTCAACAAACTGTATATCTGGGAAGGATGTATTTGAATCAAATATAGATTTGTGGGAAAACTGACCAGGGGAGGATCCTCTGACCCATAAACAGACTTCATCATGCTGACCATCCATTTCCTTCCCCCAATCATGGGAGAGGGGAGAATTGGGCCAATGACAAGTAGAGAGGGGCAGGCTTAGCTAGGCCCAGGCACACACCCATTTTCAAAACACATAAAAAGAGACTGCTGGGACAGGTAGAGACATTCAATTCCATTTGCTGCAGAGCATGCTGACCGACGACTTCACATCCAGAGATCCAGACTTCAAATCCATCAATCTCCAAAGACCAGAACTTTACTTCAGAACTTAAAGCCAGGGCCTAAACCCACAAACTGAGAACTCTTCTCAGTAGGCCTCAGCAACCTTAAAATCATTTGCAAACTCTTCCACAGCCGGGCAAGCTGTTTGAATTCTTTTGCCAAGAACAATTGCCAGAGACCAAACCAGAGATCCAGAGTGACCCAGACCGCTGTGAGCAGAACCAGAGAGCTGACCCAGATCACTGTGAAGTGCTGAGACCAGAACAGAAGTCCAGTCCAAAACCTGACCAGATCCGTGGCGAGGCCTATTTCAAATTTATATTGTGAGTACCTAGCAGAACTGTGCAGAACCAATCTCTTAGTTAAAATAATCTAATCCAAACTATTTTAACCTAAGTAGAACAGCCTCCTAGAAATTGTGTCATCTGTCATTTTTAAAGCTGCACGACTGTCACCTGTCAATTCTGAAGCTGCAAGCTGTCACCTGTCATTTTGAGTTTACTTTAAATCCGAAAAACGACCTTTACAAAATCGTTCATATCTCTGGAACCGTTTGTCCTAGGAACTTGGTGTAACTTTCCTCTGAAAGCTTAGAATCTCAGCTTTCCAACGAATTTTGCCGCGATTTGCGATTTGGCCTGATTTCTTTACCTGTAAAAAGATAGCAGCTTTTTGGCTTTCCTTTGCTAAAAATTTGTTTGCCTCTTAATACCCATCCCTGAATCATTGCTAAAGTGAGCCTGAGCTCATCCCAAGTATCTCTCACTCACCCTGAACCTCCTAAAGGGAATTAAAAGCATTTTCAGCATATTTCTCACTTCACTGCCACCACATTCAAAGCACTTGGGCCTGTGTTTTAAAAATCATACCGGTTTTCTCTAAGCTTGCTGGGGGGGAACTGAATTTCGTATTGTATTTGATTGCATTCCTGAGAACTGTGTGCTTCCTCTTTCCATCTACTTCCATTTCTTACATTGCATAGGGGAGGGGGGTGAATTGCCAGAGAAAAAGTGATTATCTTATCTTTTGCTAAAATCATCTCAAGTATTTCTGTACTGCATTTTATTCCTCATTGCTTTTCCCTTGAAATCATAAAAGTATTTTTGCTACTTGATCCATCCTATACTAACTCCTCATTGATTATAAAGAAGTGTGCTAGTGTCAGATTCCCCATTGTTGATTAACATTATATTTATAAGGGCGATATCGATTATTAATTTATTATAAAAGCATGGTATCTATATTTTGTTTTATTTCTCAAATAAAACTTTTAAACTTGCAAAACAGAACTACTTCTTGGTTCAATGGGGTCAGGGGGATTCTAAGAGAGGGGTGTTATATAGGTTTAGTCATCCAGAACTCATGAACTGGACATAAAGATTTATCAATAAGGGCTCAATGGGGAAAATGTGTGCTCTTACTGCCGGCGGATTTCCTGCCGGCGGTAATAGCGCAAATTTTCAGCGGATTTCCCCCCACCCAAGAGCTGGGGTGAAATCCGCCGAAGCACTGATTCGGCGGACCCTTAAATCCGGCGGTAATAGCGCTACTGCCGGATTTAAGGGTTAGCGCCGAGGTCGTGATCAGGCCCATAGAAAGACAACATGCATTGGGGGATAAACCGGGAAGACTGCTGGCTTGGCCAAATAAGAACGAGACGCCCAGATCAGCGATGAGGGAGATACAAGGAGAAAATGGCCAAATATGGGATACCCAAGAGAGCTTAAATGGGGGGATTTCTTAAATTCTATCAACACCTATACAAAGACGCTGGAGAAACAGAAGCACAAGAGATAAGGGAGACATTAGAGGATATCAGACTGCCTAAACTAAGTGTAGAAGAGAGAGGGAACCTAGATGCTCCAATAACATTAGAGCAACTAGAAATAGTGGTCAAACAATTACCCACTAGCAAAGCCCCAGGGGCAGACGGGCTCCCTAGCAAGTTTTACAAAATATACAGGGTGGAAGTGCCCCCCCCCCATTATTGGCAATGCTAAATGAGGCTTTCGAGATGGGGAGATTGCCGGAATCCCTGAGGGAGACAATGATCACTCCGCTTTCAAACCCAACAAACCTAGCACAGACTGTGGGTCGTACAACCACTGTCTATGCTAAACCAAGACTGTAAAATCCTCACGGCGGTGCTGGCAAACAGACTTTAACTGATAATAAGCAAACTCATGCACCCTGATCAAACTGGATATGTCTCGAGGAGAAGTATATCCGATAACCATAGAAGGCTCCACCGCGTCATATAACAGGCAGAAGGCGATGCACGTGAAATAGCAATAGTCTCGTTGGACACAGTGAAAGCCTTTGACTCATTAAGATGGCCGTGGCTGATGGCAGCCTTAAAGGAATATGGGATGGGGCCCGAATACTTGAGGAAGGTGAAACTGTTGTATAGCTCTCCACTAGCCAGAGTTAAAACGGGAGCGATTATCTCAGATAAATGGCAACTCAGCAGAGGAACTAGACAAGGTTGCCCATGGTCTCTGATGCTGTAAATCCTAGCACTAGAACCTTTAGCGATCTATTTAAGACAACAATACGAGGGGATAGGGGTCCACACCAAGGGGGGGCTGCACCTGATATTACTGTACGCAGACAACATGCTGCTGTACCTGAGGTATCCGGAGGAAAACCTGCAATATATCTTAGAAGTGATGGAGCGATACGTGATATGCTCCGGTATAGCGGTTAACCCCAAAAAATCGAGTATCTTTCCTCTAGGAAGATACAAAGGAATCCCACACGAAAGCCTACCAGTTTTACAGATACCCTGGGAGACCAGAACGTTTAGATACCTTGGGATCAATACATATCATGCAATAGAAGATGAACACAAACATAACACGGAGAAGGCAGTAGAGAACATTGAAAACAGCATGAGGTTCTGGGCGAAACTCCCACTAGCCATGCTAGGGAGGGTAGCACCGTTGAAGATGGTGGTATTGCCTAGGCTGTTACACTTTTTCATAAATATCCCATATATGTTGCCCAAATGCTTTTTTGGTAAACTTCAGAGCCTATATAGAGGCTTTATCTGGCACAACACCAGAAATAGGATTGCCCTATGGAAATTCCAAAACACGTATGATAGAGGGGGCATACATTTACATAACTTTGAGATATACCATTTGGCCGGGCAGCTACAATATGTAGCCAAGTGGCTGACGGAAGATGCAATGGCAGAATCCAGACTGCTAAGGGATGAATTCACCCCTTTTTTCCTGAAAGAACTGATATGGCTACCCAAATCTGAGTTAAAAGGGTGATCGAGGCTGTTGGAATTGGGTTGGAAGACATGGCGCAAGGCATGCCGTGCTACGGATAACCCAAACCCATGCTTCCCGCAATTGCCACTTGTGTCGCTGCGGGGAGTGGATGAGCAACTAAGAAAGACAATTCGCAAACATTGGGAGCCGTTGGCATAGCAACATTGGGAGATGTATGGCGAGATGGGAAGGTATTGGAATTTCAAACGCTAGTTGAAGAGACTGGGCTACACCCAAGGCAATATATCACATTCAACAGAGTGGTTAAGCGGGTGAATGAGACATGGTCCGACTAGAACTGGAAGAACAACCAGATACAGCCTTAGAAATGACATACAACATTTCAGAAGGGGGGCATGAGGTATCCCGGATCTATGAACTGGTAATGTCCATGGTGGGGAAGGAAGTGCCCCAGCTAAGTGTCATGGGTACCAGGCATGTAGTCGGGGAAAGCTGGGTGGAGGCTTGGCAGGCCTGGCATAGGCACACAAAAAACCCATAGCAGATACCTTCTTTTAATTCCTTCCTGGTGTTTGTAGTAACTTCCTGGTTATCACTTACTGTTGCCAAACAGGAAGTGCATGAAAGTCCATGAGCTCTCTGGTGTTTGGGTGTGGCTGACTATATAAACCACACCCAAGATTCTTCCAGTGCTTCGTGTTGCTTTCTGTAAACTGCATCAGCAACACACTCACTGTGCTCCTGCTTACCTGCTCTGGATCATCCTGCTTCTGTTTACCTGCTCCAGATCATCCTGCTTCTGCTTACCTGGGAGCATCCTGCTTCTGCTTACCTGCTCCGGATCAACATGCTTCTGCTTACCTGCTCCGGATCATCCTGCTTCTACTTACCTGTTCCGGATCAACCTCCGTGCTTTCTCCATGCCGCAGCTTTCCCCAGACACGAGGTGAAATCTACACCGGCACCTGTAAGCACAAAGAAGAACTTTCATTAGTGCGCTCGCTCCAGTAACACTGCGCATACTCACTGAATCTTCCCACTACGCTGGAATCCAGGTTCGTAGTCTGAGCGCCCAAATTCCTGCAAAAGAAAGGAGAGACATTACTTACTGCGCTAGCTCCAGTAATGCTTTGCATACTTATCAAAGCCTCTGTGCATACTTACCGGACCTCCGCGGCTCTCCAGAAGCTCTGAACCCAGAATCGTGGCGCAAGCATTCCATAATCCACTCCTGCAAAGGAAAGGAGAGACATTACTAGGTGCGCTCGAACTTATAACGCCGTGCATACTTACCGGCGGTTCTGAGTTCTACACGCAGCGCTACTCACCCAAGATACCTTTGGCAAAATAAAGACAATTCTGACAATACCGGACTCTCAAATCCACCACGCAACGTTTGCCTTGTGGAAATGACTTTCTTGCTAGTGAAGAAACTAGCACATTGAACACTCTGCCTCGCTGTGAAGGCATATAACAGCGTGTGGCATCAGAACTCGGCAACCAGACATTGGCATCATCCCTACGAGTGTAGGGCTGTGACTCTCCCATAGAATCTCACCCCTGCGAATGCAGGATGGAGTGAACACCCCACTAAAAACCAAGGTAAGCTCTTAGGGGACATCACAGCACATAGTAGAGAGAAGGGAAGGAGCCCAGTGGAATCAGGTGAGCCCAGGTCTGAGTGTGCATCTTATATTTGACAGGTGTTCCTCCGGGTGAAACAGGGGAAGTGAGAACTCGGGGTCAAAGGAGGCTCATCCATCGCTCCTGCAGAGACACAGGTGAGTGTGACAGAACATGAAGCTGTCCTCAACAACTCTGCCAGAGCGATGGAAACCTCTGAGGTAGACCAGCTTTCCCTATTCTTAGGCGAACTAAGGGCTGAGGTTCATGCAGCCGGCTCAGAGACTAATGCCTTGAGTGGTAGTCAACAGGGACAAAACAGACGACTTGGCAAGACAGCTCTTACAGACCCAAGCCGGTCTAGCACCCCTACCAGGTGGAGCCCCTCAGGGGCAGAATACCGTGGCACCAGTAGTCACACCCGTTCAGGTATTGCTTCCAGGCAATATCCCTTTAGCACCCCCAGAACGTTTCTCTGGGGGTCCCAAGAAATTTGGAGCGTTCATGAATCAATGCTGCCTACACTTCATATGCAAACCGGACTCTTTTCTGAACGACCAGGCTAAAGTAGCCTTCGTCCTCTCCTATTTAGGAGGACACGCGGTGGATTGGTCTGTCCCGTTAGTGCTTATGGTCGACCCCTTGTTGAGAAATGACCCAGGTTTTCAACGCGAAATGGAAAAACTATTTGCCCATCGGACTCATGGTCAGGCCTTGGTTGATGAGCTGCTCTCTCTGCGACAGGGTGGTCAGGATCTTATTTCATATGTCGCCACATTCAATCGTCTAATAGCCGAATCAGGTTGGCCAGAGGAGAAACAAATAACATTATTATATCGAGGACTAAGAGGAGAATTAAAAGATGTCTTGGCACAAGTAGTTAATCCTCCTGAAGATTGTAGCGAATACATCGATCTGACTATGCAACTAGTCCACCGGTTAAAGGATTGCAAGGTCGACCAAACCAGATCAGAATATAGACCAGTGTATGCCCGACCGAAAGAAGCGTCCAATAGACAGGCCTCCGAAACACACTCAGAGCCCTTGCAATTGGGTGTCCTCAGAGGACCACTCACCAAAGCCGAGCGAGAATGGAGGCGTCAGGAAAAACTTTGTTTATATTGCGGCCAATCTGGTCACTTCCTCTGGAACTGCATGGTTAAACACCCACGGAAGACAATGGGGATCCTGGATAACACAAGGGAAGACACAGAAGTAGAAAACTCCAACGCCCGGCAGATGTAGAAATCGGTGTCATGATCTCTGCTTCCAAAAGGTCAGGGTTTTCCCAACTCCCTTGGAAGCAGATCCATAACCCAGGTTCCGAGTGCCAACCAGTCCCAATCGGGACCTTTTGGACCCAGTCCTGGCGCCAGTGGTACCAGGCTCATAAATATGCCCAGTCCCAGCGCTGGAAGAGCCGGGCTCATAATGCTTGGGTGGACTTACCTTCAGCAGACCATGCTGCTTACTTGCCTGCCAGTTGAGCCTCTGATCCTCTTCTGTTTGGAACTACTTTTCCTGTTGGGTGGGGCTGGAGCCACTCCCTAGATTCAGAACACTGGAACTCTTCTGGAAGGCAGGAACTCTTTTCTTACCAGGAACTCTTTTCTTACTTAGGCGTGGCTGTGGAAGGAGGCACCTAAGCACTACAGGAGGCTATTTAAACCACACCCGGTGGATGAATCTTGCTTTGCGTTATTCTGCAACCTCTGCAGCAGAACGCTCATCGTGTCTTCTGCATCCGGTCCTGGGCCTAAGGAAAAAGGCTTACCATCCTGAATCCAGTCTTCAGCAACACCTATAAAGACAAGAAAGAACAGGTTAGCAATCCGGCATCTGAAAGGCAAAGGCTTACCATCCTGAATCCAGTCTTCAGCAACACCTATAAAGACAAGAAAGAACAGGTTAGCATTCCGGCATCTGAAAGGCAAAGGCTTACCTACTCTTCGCACGCTCCGGAGGCCTTCGGCGCTGCATCCCGCATCTGAAAGACAAAACAAGGTGCGTTTAAAGACATTGGGGAACTTTAATACTCACGTGCCATTACTCCTTTCCACATCTAATCCAGTGGGTATTCCGGCACCCTGCAGCCGCTCCGAACTCGTACCTGCAAAATAAAAAGACAGTTAGAGCGCATAGTGAAGCAGGCAACAAGCGCTTACTTACGTGCTTCCAGGCGCTTCTATTCATCACACGGGCTCCATCTTCAACTCACCTCAGCCCGTCATCCGCCATCGCCGGAACCCTGCAAAACAAGAGACATCATTACTAAAGACTTTAAAGACATTTGAATGACTCGAAACTTACTGTTCGTGCAGTAAACGACGGACAGCAGTCCTCTGAAGTCAAGAGGCCTGCGCTACCTATCCAGTGAAGAAACTGGTTACAGCACCCTGCCCCGAGGCAGATGGAGAGCTCGGCATTCACTTACCTAAGGTGAGAGCGTTAACCTTTGGGGGTCTACAGGAGAGGAGAAGAGGAAAGAGATAGGGACACCCCAATAACCCCATATTTTCTATCTGCAGACATCTTACTCTACACGTCAGGCATACAGGGCACAGAGGTTCAGCCCAAAGAGCCAACCGGGTGCTACACATCACTTTTGAAGATACGGTAGTCGCCCAGTCAAGACCGGCGCCTCTGCGAGAAACAGGTGAGCGTTACAATCGGTCTGTCTAGCCAAGAACGGAGCACTCAGATCTCACATTTCATTATTCCTGTGGTTCTGGTAGATTCTTCACAACCCACCCAAATGCATGCCCTCAAGGCTTTCATAGACAGTGGGGCTACCGGGAACTACTTGGGCATAAACACTGCAAAGACCTTGGGATTGGCATTCCACCATAAGGACACTGTTGAAAGTGTGACAGCTGTGGATGGCACACAACTCCTTTCGGGACCAGTAACACAGTGTACTTCCATTCTCAGCTTAATCTGCCAAGATGGTCATAGGGAAGGTATTAGATTCGACCTTATCTCAGCACCCCAATTCTAGCTGATTCTTGGGATACTGTGGCTAGAGACACACGACCCAAGGATAGATTGGTGAGTGAGAACCTTACTCTTTCCCATGGAATGCATCTCTTGCTATGACAACAAAGGGACCCAGAGAAGCTCATTGTTAGCTTCACAGAAAAAGATAGCAGGTTTAGGTTTGGTGGGGACCTTACCAGCAGAATACCAGGAGTTCCAGGACGTTTTCGGGCAGGAGCAAGCTAATATGTTACCACCACATCGAGTTTATGGCTGCCAGATCGATCTGCTACCAGGGGCTTAAGTACCGTGCAGCCGCATTTATGAAACACTCATCTACGGACTTACTTAAACCAATACTTGGCCAACGGTTTCATTAGTCACCAGCCGCCTGCCCACTTTTCTTCGTAGCTAAGAAGGAGGGGAATTTAAGAACATGTATCTATTACCGGGCCCTAAATCAAGTCACAATAAAGAACAAGTACCCATTACCTCTGATACCAGTACTCATAGACCAGATGAGACAAGCAAATATTTTCACAAAACTAGACTTACGTGGCGCATATCAACTGGTACGCATGAAGAAAGGGGGCTAGTGGAAGACTGCGTTCTATACCCGCTATGGTTTGTATGAATATCAGGTCATGCCCTTTGGGCTTTGCAATGCCCCGGCTGCGTTCCACATTTTATGAACAATGTGTTACGGGAAATCCTCGATGTCTGCGCAGTTGTCTACATCGATGACATTCTGATTTACTCCATCACTCCCCAAAAACACGTCACACATGTGCGAGCAGTACTCCACAAACAGCGTGAAAACCAACTGTATGCAAAACTTGAAAGATTTTCCTTCCACGTCACTGAGGTGAAGTTTCTGGGATATGTACAGACACCGCAGGGAATCAAGATGGATAATAGAAAGTGGAAGCAATCCTCACTTGGTCCTCACCCACGTCTGTAAAGGGAGTACAGAGTTTCTTAGGTTTTGCGAATTTCAATCAATGCTTCATCACAGGATTCTCACATTTAGTACACCCAATTACGTCCTTGCTGTGTTAACACGAAAATTTGAATGGACACTAGCGGCAGAAGAAGCCTTCCGAGCCCTCAAGGTAAAAGTCACCTCAGCCCCAATACCACAACACCCGCAGCCGAATTTACCGTACATCGTGGAAACGGTCGCTTCAAGCATTGCCATGGGGGCTGTATTGTCCCAACAGAATCCCAAAACCGGATGCCTTCTGTCAGGCAGAATCCTGTGCAGTTCCCTTGGGGAACACTGCAAAAAAATTAAGACTACAGGAGTAAGCAGTAAACCCAATTGGTAGCAGTCTGTACCATCCAGATTTACCTGTTAGCTGTGGCTGAGCAGTCAGGCTTCCCTCAAGAAGAGTAGGGCAGTTTATAGAGTATACACAATAAAGCTAAAACACAGTAGAGCAAACAAACACTGACCAGAGCTTTGTATAAAAAGTGTATAATTATTTATTTAAAACACACTTTAGGCAATATACTAGCACTCTAGATCAAAAGCAAGTTAAAGTTAAAACACAGTCAGGTAAAATATACACACCTCCCTTGATAACTATTAGACACGTTAGAGTTAAAACACCACGATTTGTTAAAACAGATGTGAGCGTGTAACGTAGATGGCACTCCAATAGTTAAATTGAAGGGGGAGAAAAAGGCAGAGCATAGAGATAAAACAGGTCCCAACACTTTTACGAGTTCTCAGTAAGGGAATAAAGGCAGTTTTCACTGTAGAGCCAAAGTTCATAGGCCAGGCCCACTTTAAATGGAGCAAAGCGAAAGGTGCCCAGGATCACACGGTTTAAAATGCACTAAAAGTCTTTGCAGAATGTTCAAAAGAGGTTGGGGCGATTCAAGAAGGTAAAGTTAGAAGGTCTGGGGCCAACCCAGTTAGAAAGCCAAGGATTTAAGGATCACCTTGGGCAAACCGTAGAAAGGGAGGCCAGGCAGGACACAGTACCTTAAAGAGAGAGGAAGCTCCAGTGGTGGCAGTTGTTCCTGGCAGTGGTTGCGGTTTGTTGTTTCAACCAGGGGAAGAGAGGATCTCATAGAGGAGGAAACATGGAGTCGATGCACTGCACAGGGATGAAACCTGCAGCGGAGTTCGTTGGTAAGAGGTGCTTTCCTTTTTTTCGCGGTCAAAGTGGTGAAGCTTGGCTATCCGGCCGCCGGGGTGCTTGACACGGGCGATTTGACCAAGAGACGTCTTTGGAAGGCGAAAGGGCGAACTGGTTTGTCCCACCAGCTCAGAGGAAGAAGACTCATCCAGCAGAAGATCTTCTCTTGTCGTTGGGAAAGTGGTGAGTTTGTTGCAGCAGGTCTCCACCGGTGGTGTCGTCGTTGCAGATAGCTCAGCTTCTTCCCTCTTCGGATTCTTAGGTAATGTGGCGACTTCTGAAGTTCCAGTCCCAAAGTCCCTGATTTTATGCAGAAAAACCCCCATTCAAAAGCCTAGCTGTCACTCAAACATGCTAAGTGGTGAGCCGGGCGGCTTACCACTGGGCCAATCAGAATAGAGTGCGACTTGAGTTGCTAAGGCAATGCAGTCCAGGGTGCCAATTCCCCTCCCCACACATCCTGTGGATCCCAGACAGAGTGGAATCATTTGGAGGGCTTCTGTGGAGAAGCCCGCCAAAAAGTGGAACAAAGGGCTCGACCTGGGTCAGAGTTACAGAGACGGACACGAACGCCATTTTAGAAAAGAGTTCTGGCAAAAAGACCCAACCGTTGATTTAATATTAAATAAATAAACCAACGGTATCTTTAACATTGCACCAAAAAGTGGTGCATTTAAAATCAATGGGAAAATCCCATAGAGAATATTCCAGTGGAATATTTCACGTGGTAACCACTCCCACCAGCCAGAAACTCGACAAGGGGGGACTGGACAGTGCCCCCTCGAAAACAGACCCAGTGGCAATCGAATTAACCCCTTCCAGTACTTCCACAATATGATGGTTTGTACTGGTTCTGTTCCCAATTTTGGACTAGTAAAGTCAATGGTCCATCGTTTGGAATGTAGCAGGTGCATTTTTCAGTCCAAAAGGAATAACCTTAAATTGGTATAAACCAACTGGGGTAGAAAATGCAGTTTTCTCCTTGGCATGGTCTGTCAGGGCCATTTGCCAATAGCCTGACGTCAGATCAAGTGTGCTGAGGTACTTAGCTGAACCAAGTCTATCCACCAACTCATCTGTCCTTGGCAAAGGATGGGCATCAGTCTTTGTGACTGCATTAAGAGCTCTATAGTCCACACAGAATCTTAATTCTTTGGATCCTGCCTTTGGTATTAACACAACTGGGCTAGACCATGGACTAGTAGAGGGCTCTATTACCCCGAGGTCAAGCATCTTGCTGACCTCTCCTTTGATGTGGGCTCTTACATTCTCTGACATTCTGTATCCTCTGCTTTTTACTGGCAGACAGTCACCAGTGAGTATATCTTGCTGGCCCCAAGGGGTCAAGCCTGGTGAAAGTGAGAACAGGGAGGCAAACTGATTTAACATAGATTTAGACTCCTCTTGTTGCTCAGGTGTCAGATTTGAAGAGAGATTAACTCCTTCAATCTTTTCGTCCAAAGGTAAGCCTCTGCGGAGATCAGGGAGAGGTTCACTCTCTTCTTCCTCTTCTGCTGAAGCTAGGAGCAAGGCTCCTACTTCAGGTTTAGAGACATACGCTTTTAGTCTGTTGGTGTGGAAGACTCTGGGAGCCTCCTTGGGATTGTCCAAGTCCACCAGATAGTTCACCTCTCCAAGTTTTCCCACAACCTTGAAGGGTCCCATCCATTTGTCTTGGAAGGCCCTCTGCCTTGTTGGAATCATAACAAGAACTAGCTGGTCTTGAGTGAACTCAACCATGTTAGCCTTTTGATCATGCCAATGCTTGACCAAAGCTTGACCAGCCTTCAAGTTATCACTAGCTTGGGCCATCATCTGTGACATTCTCCTCCGGAGTCCTATCATGTAGCAAGTCACTCTGACTTGCTTGGGGGTAGGAGCACTCTCCAACCCCTCCTAATCAGGGCCAATGGATCTCTGACTGGATGGCCATAAAGAATTTCAAAGGGACAATAACCTACTCCCTCCTGAGGGACTTCTCTATAAGCAAAGAGAAGGCATGGCAGTAGAAGATCCCACTTTCTCTTAAGGGGTTCCTCTAAAGCACATATCATGCTCTTCATTGTTCTATTAAACCTTTCAACCAATCCATTTGTCTGTGGGTGGTAGGTGGTAGAGAACTTGTAGGTAACTCCACAGTTTTTCCACATGGCTTTCATGTAGTGGGACATAAAATGTGACCCCCTGTCAGAGATTACCTCCTTAGGAAACCCAACCCTGGTAAAAATACCAAGGAGGGCCTTAGCCACAGCCTGAGCTGTAACAGTCCTCATAGGAATTGCCTCAGGGTACCTAGTAGCATGGTCTACTATAACAAGGATAAACCTGTTGCCTGAGGACGTTGGGGGATCAAGGGGACCAACAATGTCAATCCCCACCCTCTCAAATGGGACTCCCACTACTGGGAGGGGCACTAAAGGCGCCACATTCTTGGAACCACTCTTACCAGAAGTTTGGCAAGTGTGACAGCTCTTGCAGAACTTATCTACCTCAGCCCACATCTTTGGCCAATAAAAGTAGAATGAGAGCCTTTCCTTGGTCTTCTTGAAACTCAACTGACCAGCCAAAGGAATCGCATGGGCTAGCTGCAAGAACTGGAGTCTGTTTTCATGAGGGACTACAAGTCGTTTGTAGTCTCCAGGTGCATACTCAGTTGGTTCACTGTAGAAGAGGCCATCTTCCCAGTGCAACCTACACTTCCCAGGCTCTTGCCCATCAGCCTGAGAAGCTGCCTGGTGGCGGAGACCTTCCAGAGTTGGACATTCTCTTTGTCCCTTACGAAAAGCTGACCTGCTGGGTCCACCTTCTGCCAGTAAAGACTGCAGCTCAGGATGGTCAGCAGGGTCCAGATCTCCAATACGTTTTTGGCCTCCTACTAGCTCTTCTTCAGAGTCTAGTTCAACCACACAGGGTTGTACCTCCCTCTCAGCCTCAGCTGGAGGTGGAGTCACAGGTGTAACTTTGGACAACCTAGGGGAAGTCCTTGTTGGAAGCACTGGAGTGCTTGCTGCTGGATTCCTTCTAGAAGTCTTGGGTTTCCCCTTTGCTTCTGGTTGTTCAGCTATAGCAGTAAGTAGCTCCAGTGGAGTAGGAGTGATTTCTTCTTCCATCATCTCCTTAGGAGAACCTCTCAAGGTGTTCTCCCTTGCAGGTCTGGTTAGTTACTATAACCTTTTACTAGGAGGTCTGGGGGTATGTGACTCAACTCCAAGAGTTTTCAGGTCATTTCCCAACAGAACCCTTCCTGGTACCTCACATTGTACACTGACAGGTATCTTCACAGTCATATCATTGCACTGGATGAGAACTGGTAACTGGGGACACATCTGCACAGGCCCTCCAGCTAACTTGGTGAGGCATTTGGGTGCCCTAGCAACCTCCTCTGCCTTGAAAAAAGATTCATCCACCACAGTTATGCTGGCCCCAGTGTCCCTAATGGCAGGAGTCTCCTGACCATTAACCTGGACACTGTCCTTATAATATTCTTTAGTATTATCTGGGATAGAATTATATACATATAAATTCTGTTGTTCCCACAAACCCAGGGACACTAAAGAAACACTGGCTGAGACTCCAATGGGATCATCAGCCAGTAGTAGAAAGTTTCCACTTGTCATTGGTACTTCCTCCTCTGTTGCGAAGGCTAGGGAGACAGTGTGGACCCCTGAAGGTTTACCCTTACATCTGGGATCCCCTTTCACATGGTAAGTAGCCTTACAAACATAGCATGTTCCATATGCTTTCTGGAATGGTGGCTTGTTCTGACCTCCTGCTGGTCTGGGACCAGAAGGTATACTAGCTTGATTTGGTTCCCTATGTGGCTTGCCCTTATGGTGCTGTTTGGGGCCCTCTTTGGAATTGGAATTATTTGAATTCTCTTTGGAGTCCTTTTTAGGCTGTTTTCCCTCATCCTTTTTCTGCGTTACCCCAGAATCCTAGTGAGTAGCCCTGTTGGCAAACCACAAGTCAGCAGCCTTAGCTAGCTTCTTGGAATCTATTTCCTTTGAATCAGCCAAGTGCTGTAAGAGCTCAGGAGAGCAGTCATCATAAAATGACTCCAACATAACAATATTTCTCATTCCCTCGTATGTGTTCACTCTGTAACCCTTAATCCATCCCTCTAAGTTTTTCAAACTTTCACTCACCCAGGTAGCCCAAGGGGTACCATCATGCTTTTTGAGGGTCCTAAACCTCTTAAGGTACTGGGACGGGGTCTTCCCAAATCTAGCTATTAAAGCTAGCTTCACACATTCATAGTCCATCCTATCCATTTCCCCCAACTCCATTACCACATCAGATGCAACGGGGGGAGCCTAGAGAACAACCAAGGAAGCAACTGATTCCCTGTGCTGTCCTGGAGCCCATGATTATATTCAAACATAGCTAACCAATCCAACACATCCAACTTAGGTTCATACATACCCACAATCTCTTTAGGCATCCAGGGTCATTTGGGACTGGAACTCCTAGAGGATCCGGTGAGAGAAGTATTTTCAACAGACCATTTATTCCTCTATAGCTCATGCTTGAGCTCCATTTCTCTGAGCCTTAGTTCTTGGTGCTTTTGTTCAGATTGCGCACTAGTTCTTTTGATTTCTAATGCAAGTCTCATTTTTTCCAGTTCAATGAATGCAGGACTTAATGTGGGACCTAACAAAGGTCCAGTAGACACAGGCTGAGGTGCTAGATCAGGCAGAGGGCCAGTGGGAACAGTTGCATTAGTTTCGTCTTCCTCTTCTAACTCTACAACAATACTATAATTACTTTGATTCATATCATCCTCATGACTGTGGTTTCCATTTGCTGGGGAGGTAGGCTCCTCTGAACCACTACCCAGACTTTGATTCTCTAACAATCTTTCTATCAGTTCCATTTTCTTGCCTTTTACAGGAAGATCCTTATGTTTAAAAGAACTCTTAAACAATCAGCAGTTTTTGCAGAAAGGGACTCCTGGCTGTAACTTTCTATAGTTGACTTGTTAAAAAAATAGCTTTTACAGTGCTAAGCTTTGTGGTTAGTTAACTAAAGTATCAGAAGCACTCTAAAATTTTTACTCAATACAAATCCCACCGCTGTACACCAGTGTTAGGCAGAATCCTGTGCAGTTCCCTTGGGGAACACTGCAAAAAGATTAAGACTACAGGAGTAAGCAGTAAACCCAATTGGTAGCAGTCTGTACCACCCAGATTTACCTGGTAGCTGTGGCTTAGCAGTCAGACTTCCCTCAAGAAGAGTAGGGCAGTATATAGAGTATACACGGCTCACCACTGGTCCAATCAGAATAGTGTGCGACTTGAGTTGCTAAGGCAACACAGTCCAGGGTGCCAATTCCCCTCCCCACACATCCTGTGGAACCCAGACAGAGTGGCACCATTTGGAGGTCTTCTGTCGAGAAGCCCACCAAAAAAGGGCTCGACCTGGGTCAGAGTTACAGAGACAGACACGAACGCCATTTTAGAAAAGAGTTCTGGCAAAACGACCCAACCGTTGCTTTAATATTAAATAAATAAACCGGCGGTATTGTTAACATTGCACCAAAAAGTGGTGCGTTTAAAATTAATGGGAAAATCCCATAGAGAATATTCTGGTTGAATATTTCGCATGGTAACCACTGCCACCAGCCAGAAACTTGACATGGGGGGACTGGACAGTGCCCCCTTGAAAACAGACCCAGGGGCAATCCAATTAACCCCTTCCAGTACTTCCACAATATGATGCTTTGTACTGGTTCTGTTCACAATTTTGGACTAGTAAAGTCAATGGTGACTTTACATGTCCTGGGAGACAGTAGTCAGCCCAAGGGTATGGAGTCTATGTTTGGGGGTCACTATGACACCCCTTTGTTACTGCATTGAGGGTGCTGTGTCAAACATACACAAAAAAACAGATGATACCCTATGGAGTAAAAGACCCCATAGCCCATAAGCACACAAAAGTCAGAGACATAACTCAAATCATTCCTAAGAGTGGGAGGAAAAGAGTCTCACTCTTAGCAGGAGAAACAAACAAACCCTAAAAATCCAGCAAAGCTGCTGGGGGACTCACTAGGTTTGGGAAATTAGCCTTATAAGAGAATTCCCACTAAAACCTTCATCCCATTGCCTTTTGGTCAAGAAAAATTTCCCCAGCAGAATTGAACTATGCAATTTCTGAGAAAGAACTCCTAGCAATCAAGAGTGCACTGTGCGAATGGTGATATTACTTACTTGGAGGAAAACACACCATCACAATAATAACAGATCATCGGAACTTGCAATACTTATGCTCAGCGAAAGCTCAGTCTTCAGGACAGCTCCATTGGGCCCTATCCTTAATGGAATATGACTTTTTGATCACCTACCGCCCCGGAGTTAAGAACAGGAAAGCGGATGCGTTATCCCGCATTTGCACAGGAGAGGAAGTCTATAATGCCCCTAACCCGGTGGAGATCATACCTAGCCATAAAATTCTCGGCTTCTGCATTGGCCCATCTCCGTTAAACACACTGCATGAAGTAATAAAAAAAAGTTTGTCTGAAAGAGACCTACTGGCTTGAGAAGAAGAGAGAACAGTTCACCATTCAAGACAAACTACCATATTACCAAAGATGTCTCTATATTCCAACTAAGGATCTGCAACAAGCTATTATGTCTGACTACCACGATTCGCTGTTGGAAGCCCATCCAGGTATAGCTAAAACCACGAAGAAAGTAAGCAAATCTTATTGGTAGCCAACTGGGTGAGAGGATATTGCTACCTACATAGACACCTGTGAGGTGTGTGCATAATACAAGACATCCAGGCAAAAACCAGTCGGCCTCCTTCAGCCAATCACCATTCCACCAGCGCCCTCGCACACAGTATCATTGGATGTCACTGACTTTCCTCCCAGCTCAGGTTATAATACCATCCTCATAGTAGTGGACCTCTTCTCCAAAATGGCCCATTTCATAGCTCTGAAAGATATTCCTTCAGCTGTGACTCTGGCGCAGGTTTTTCTGGACTGAATCGTCAAGTTACACGGATTCCCCACCGTAATCGTCTCTGACACGAACCAGACTACGGAAAAGTATTTGCGCTGTCTATTACACCAAACAAGTCAAAGCTGGACAGAAATACTATGGATGGCAGAGTATGCCTACAACAATTCAACACACTCATCAACCCAAGCAACACCTTTTTTACTATATATGGTCGAAACCCCAGAACATCTGTCTATGGCCCACCATAAAACATTGAGATGCCCGCGGTAAAGAATCTGCATGCCAGCATCATTAAAGCAGCCAGGGAGGCCAGTAAGAACCTACAGCAAGCGAAAGAAACACAAAATAGAAACACTGATCGCCATCGATGAAACGCCCCAGATTATCAAGTGGGAGATTTGGTCTGGCTGGCATCTAGACAAATTGCTTTAAAAGGTCCCAAAAAATGTCAGCCTAGATACATCGGCCCATATACGAATGAGGCAGTGATTAATCCAGCAGCCATGAGACTGGCGTTACCTCAACATATGCGTATACATCCCGTATTTCATGTGTCGCTATTAAAACCAGTACACCCAGGAACCCAAACCTCCACACCTCCTGCACCCATACAAGTGGTGAAGAAGCACCAGAATATGAGGTAAAGAACATATTAGATTCCAAACTATTACGAAAGACCCTGTATTACTTGATTGACTGGAAGGGGTACGGACCCCAGGAAAGATCACAGGAACCCAGCACACACAGTTCAAAATTAGCAGGACAGAATAAAAACACAATGCAGCCACTGGGCACAACTAGATTCTAAATTAGCAGGACAGAATAAAATCACAGTGCAGCCACTGGTCACAGCTAGATTCAAAATTAGCAGGCAGAATAAAGCACAGTGAAGCCACCGTGCCCAGCTAGATTCAAAATTAGCAGGCAGAATAAAACACAGTGAAGCCACTGCGCCCAGCTAGATTCAAAATTAGCAGGCAGAATAAAGCACAGTGAAGCCACCGTGCCCAGCTAGATTCAAAATTAGCAGGCAGAATAAAACACAGTGAAGCCACCGTGCCCAGCTAGATTCAAAATTAGCAGGCAGAATAAAACACAGTGAAGCCACTGCGCCCAGCTAGATTGGAAATTAGCAGGACAGAATAAAAACACAGTGCAGCTACTGGACACAGCTAAATTCGAAATTAGCAGTACAGAATAAAAACACAGGGCAGCCACTGGGTGCAGCTAGATTCGAAATTAGCAGGACAGAATAAAAACACAATGCAGCCACTGGGCACAGGTAGATTCGAAATGAGAAGGACAGAATAAAAACACAGTACAGCCACTCACACAGCTAGATTTGCAATTAGCAGGACAAAATAAGAACACATTACAGCCACTGGGCACAGCTAGATTCAAAATGAGCAGGACAGAATAAAAACACAGTGCAGCCATGGGGCACAGCTAAATTTGAAATTAGCAGTACAGGATAAAAACACAGTGCAGCTACTGGATACAGCTAGATTCGAAATTAGCAATACAAAATAAAAACACGGTTCAGCCACTGGGCACAGCTAGATTCGAAATTAGCAGGCCAGCATAAAAACACAATGCAGCCACTGGGCACAACTAGATTCTAAATTAGCAGGACACAATAAAAACACAGTCCAACCACTGGGCACAGCTAGATTCGAAATTAGCAGGCAGAATAAAACACAGTGAAGCCACCGTGCCCAGTAAGATTCAAAATTAGCAGGCAGAATAAAACACAGTGAAGCCACTGCGCCCAGCTAGATTTGAAATTAGCAGGACAGAATAAAAACACAGTGCAGCTACTGGACACAGCTAAATTTGAAATTAGCAGTACAGAATAAAAACACAGTGCAGCCACTGGGCGCAGCTAGATTCGAAATTAGCAGGACAGAATAAAAACACAATACAGCCACTGGGCACAGCTAGATTCGAAATTAGCAGAACAGAATAAAAACACAGTACAGCCATGGGGCACAGTTAAATTAGAAATTAGCAGTACAGAATAAAAACACAGTGCAGCTACTGGATACAGCTAGATTCGAAATTAGCAAGACAAAATAAAAACACGGTTCAGCCAATGGGCACAGCTAGAGTTAATGTGAGTGGGAGTCCAGGTGCGATGGAGTGAGGAAGGAATAGAGTTGTAATAAACGTTACAGGGAGGGAAAAGTATCACAAAGATTTTCTGTGGGCTCAAAGGAGCCAGGGGTCACATCAGCTACCTTGCATTAATGCTTAGTGAATGGGTATCCCAAACCCGTCCAGGCAGCGGACAGGGAACTGACAGGGCCTGGGAATGTGGGCCTTCGCAGAGAGGGATGGCTAAAGCCAGCCGGTCCCCGATAGGCCAATTAGTGTGGCTCACAAGCCAATAGGCATTCCGGTATGGTGGGAGAGTAGGTCTCCAAGCCTCCTTCTTAGGTGCACAGCAAAGGCGGCCATCTTTAGGTTGCCACAAGGAACACCAGGCAAATGGGGAATGTGTATTAAATCACCCCTTAGGCCAAATTGCACGTTGCCCCAGTGTGGATATGGGTAGAGTGAGGCAGAGATAAGTTAATAGCTTTAAGGCATGCTATTGAGTTGCAGAAACTGAAATCGAGTCCTAGGCAATGGGGGGCATATGCCACATGGTTAGAAGAACCAACAATTAGAGTGCATCAAAAATTAGGTGATTGAAGGACACTAATGAGCAGTTAAAAAGGCAGATCAAATTCTTAAGCTGTAAAGGAGCGAGTGACATGCAATGTAATCTTTTCTGTTAGGCCCCCCAAATAATAAATGGGAAGCAGGAATATGGGGAAGACAAATAAACTGCTTAAGATGTTAATGAATTCTTTACTCATGCATCTATTGAGACTCTAGAGGCCCACTGACAGCTCCAACTGACCTGCCCCGGCGATTGTGCCAGTTCCCATTTCACCACTTGAACAATTTCTGTTACCGACTGCAATGATGCAGTCATGTACGAAAACTTTGGGTCCTTTTCCACAGATAGAAATTGGGGCGATGGCTCCCGGGTTCATACAGGTATCCATTACACCTTCCTTATATTTATTTACATACGTTTCTTGCACACCGTTTATTGCACCATAGTTCATGCATTAAGACTCAAACATCTGTTATATTGGTTTAACCAAGGTTTAATCGTGGCCCTTTGTGATGACACGTGTTTCGACACTGCTGTGGCTTTCTCAAATCAGGGCATATCTGTGGATTACTTCATTCAACAAAAGTGTAGATGACACAAATTAGATTCCCAAATAAAAATTAACAGCATTGGGTATAGTAGAAAAAATAATAATAAGAGACATATACGGATCACAGTATTATAGAGTAAACATGAGGTATATGTTCAGTCATAGTGAGTAGAAAGACCACAGAGATTCAGAGCGGGGGGATCAGGGAGGGTCATTAAACTTGCGAGAAACAATCACAAATAGAGGAGAAAAGAGAAAAATAAAGGAAAAGAAAAAATTTGTGAATAAGGAAAAAATACTTAAAGCAGTTGTTGACATTCCACAATGGAATTGTGCCTGTATTTGTTCTAATTCAATTAAAGTTTGGTAGATTGCAGTGACTATATTTTGCAGATCCCTGTGGTGAAATACAAATAGTGCCACCCTATTACCGGTTAGGCGTTGTGCTGTTATCCACTGCATTGTTTTTAAACATGTGGGTAGATTTTAGGTAGTTACAGTAATTGTGGGTTGCCTCTGGAATAGAGAGAACCTTACCATAATCTCTGTCAAATTTGGTTTGGGCTGCTTAATTCATGGGTTAAATACCACCTAGGATTTAATAAACATTGTTGATTGTATTAGTAAAAAGGGGGGGGGTGCTGTACATAGTTAATTGCCATGTGCTTAAGATTGTAGTGTTTTGGTTCATCATAGTTTATGAATGCTTGTCAACATAGTGCATTTGGTCTAATTAGTTGCATAGAGTGCGACTGTGTGGCCACAAAGATGCATTTGCTAAAACACTGCATCGTTCTTTGACGAGCAAGTCCGTAAGTGCAAAGACATTCGTGTTCAAAGTGAGGCAAAACGTTGTGTTTATTAGCCTTCTTGTCTTCCTCTGTGCAATTGCAGACAGGCGGTCTCGTTTCACATTTAATTATATGGGTGACACAAATTACTTTAGAATTGGGAATTCTAATGTGCATATTGCTGTGCGTGTCTACGTACGCATTGTAAGAAGTGACTGCGTGGTCGCGCGTGTTTAATCGCACGATTCGGTAAGTTAACAATGTATCAGAAAATACACGTAGTCCCTGCAGTGCTAGGGGTGGTCGTATTTACTCGACTCCCTGCCTCGGCAGGTACTCACCTGAAATGGATGTCTCGTCTAGCGTTGCGCATCAGTTGTTAGGAACGGCACCAATGTTTGGTTCTGTTAAAAAATGTCTCCCAGGAGACATATTGGCCCTACCTTGATTTCCACTGTCTGGAAAGCTTGGCGCCATATTTTGGGAACCATTCGGATAAGCTAGCATAAATGTTAAAAGAGCAATGAAAAAGCCAACGTTATGATGTAGCCTTCCCTCTAAGGAGTAATCTGTTTGTATCGTGGAAGGAATACTCACTTGAATGTTGAGGAGGTATTGGAAAATCAAACATTATATTATAGCGTTCCCTGTGAAATGTAATATATAAATTAAGCGGGAAGTGTATGTGTTGCACTTAAAAAATAATGATAGCTCTATAGTGCTGAGCCTGTTGAAGTTGCATTTTAGAAATGGTACATTGCTATAAATTCACGCTAAATCTGATTTGATGCACCGAAAGGGATATACATTGCCTTCTTAATACTTTTGTCATTGCATAAGAAAAACATTGGTGACAAAGAGCAAAATAATACAAAGAACTCATTACATGTACTCTGGTTGTTGTATATAAGTCTCGTCCAGTTTGGAATCCTTCATAATTAAAAAACCTGCTATGCAAATGAAGATCACATTTTGGAGTGACTTGCAATTTTTAAAGGAAAGATGCCATTTTGGTGTCTGAATTCAGACCATGGTCCACTGATCGGAAAAGGCAAATGAGTTTCGCCTCCTCCTGTCATAGTTTCAGTTCTTGGTTGCTGCTTCTTGGGCTTAGGGTGACTCTCTTTACCCCAATAAATCTGAGATCGTTTTTGTCTTGCATTTGATGTTTTGCTTGCCAGTGTTCGGCCAAGGGTAAACTCTTTTCTTGGCTGCCAATTCCTGATAGATGTTCAACGATTCTCGTACGTAATTCCCAAATGGTACAACCAATGTAGATGAGCTGGCACGTGCATATGATGGCATATATCACATACTTTGAACGACAGTTAATTGGTTCATTCATGCTAATGTGGTTTCCTTTAGAGTCTTTAAATATGGCTGTGCTATCCATGGCATACTGGCACATGTAGCAGGTTCCGCATTTCCTGAAACTTCTGTTATGGAATTGTAGCCACATTGTGGTTTCCTTGTGCTGTATTTCTGGCAGTAGGGATGGACACAGGTTATTATTAAGTGTTCTGGCTCTGGTATAAATCATAGAAGGGTAGTCTCTAATAAACTGGCCTATATGATGGTCCAATTTTAAAAGGTACAAACTCTTAGAATGTATCTGATCATCCGGTTGTTTGCACAATATGTAGTAATAAATCAGTGGACTATGGTCTGAATTCAGACCCCGAAATTAAATCTTTCCTTTAAAAATTGCAAGTCACTCCAAAATGTGGTCTTCATTTGTATAGCAGTTTTTTTAATTATGAAGGATGCCAAACTGGACTAGACTTATATACAACAACCAGAGTACATGTAATGTGTTCTTTGTATTATTTTGCTCTTTGTCACCAATGTTTTTCTTAAGGAATGATAAAAATATTAAGAAGGCA
Organism: Ambystoma mexicanum; assembly: GCF_040938575.1. Lineage (NCBI taxonomy): Eukaryota > Metazoa > Chordata > Amphibia > Caudata > Ambystomatidae > Ambystoma > Ambystoma mexicanum. The sequence goes on from NC_090941.1 coordinate 356,489,448, forward strand.
ATGTTTATCCCTTTTGGTCCTTAAAATCAGATTTAGCATCAATTTATAGCATTGTGCCATTTCTAAAAGTACATGTAATGTGTTCTTTGTATTATTTTGCTCTTTGTCACCAATGTTTTTCTTATGGAATGACAAAAATATTATGAAGGCAATGTGTATCCTTATCAGTCCATCAAATCAGATTTAGCGTGAATGTATAGCAATGTACCAATTCTAAAATGCAACCTCTACAGGCCCAGCGCTATAGAGCTATCATTTTCTTTTAGTGCAACGCATACACTTCCAGCTTAATTTATATATTACATTTCACAGGTAACTCTATAATATAATGTTTGATTTTCCAATAACTCCTCAACATTCAAGTGAGTATTCCTTATGCAATATATTCAGATTACTCTTTACATGGAACGCTACAGCATAACGTTGGCTTTTTCATTGTTGTTTTAACATTTATGCTAGCTTGTCCGAATGTTTCCCAAAATATGGCTGCCAAGCTTTCCAGCCAGTGGAAATCAAGGTAGGACCAATACGTCTCCTGGGAGACATTTTTTAACAGAACCAAACATTGGTGCCAGTCATAAAAACCGACGCGCAATGCTAGACGAGACATCCATTTCAGGTGAGCACTTGCCGAGGCAGGGAGTCTGTCGAAAGAGAAAGTATATCGTGCCTCCTATTATAATAAATATATTAATATTGGCCTACGCCAAGCTGCTCGAAAGTCGCTTGTGAAAGAAATCCGTGTTGCAAGGTCCCGACCTTAAATCCATCTAAGCCGCCATTTTAGGTCAAACCGCCATTTTAGGATTTGCTTTGTAAAAGTCACCCTGTGAGTTAAAATGGTGGACGATGTCATTCCAGAATACAACATGGGCGTCTTGACCTCTGTACATAGCTTATATGTAACTTACCTGCAGGCCACTTGTTGAGGTCATGAACTGAGACCTTGTCCTTCGTTGACCCATGTGCAGAAGGATTACTCGTGCAATGAAACTAATCCATGAGCATATGTTGAAACAATGTTTTCAAATACTGAACGAAGAACATCTTTTTAACTACTTTGTATTAATGTTTGAGAAGGTCTGCATGGAAAATCTTAGAATACACAGTTATTGCATAGGCTTGTTGATACATGTATTAAAGGCAAAACCAGTTATATGCGGTTGTTCGAGACTAGGCACGAACCCTAGATCGGTGATGTATTAAAAGGAATATTAACCTAAAGTGGGGCTGGACATCGTGCCCACCGAATGTATAAAAAGCAATGCATTCTAATGTACAACGTCTCTCACTGAACACACTGAACCACGCTGGAGTTCGTTGTGTTGTACTGTCGGCCGATAGCTATCTGATTTTGCTCTGTTTTTGTAACTGGATTCAGTATAAAATAAAGTACTTTGTATGTTCCTTTGTAACCCGTGTTCGGTGTATTTCCTTTTGGGGTACTCAGCCTCGATATTTTGATTTTGTTTTCACAGTTGGCGCCTGAATAGGGACCCTCAAGATTGATGCCGGATTGTTGAAGGTTGACGCACGCTATCGGACCGGGATCGGGCGGTATGACATAAGGGGCCCCTGAACGAGAATCGACACCTCAGCAGCGCTGCACGACCCGATCCTTGGACGATAAGTATCTGGTCCGAGACAACATCTTGACGAGGGTCCACTTATCGAGACGGGCAGATTTGCCAAAATCATCATACACGAGGTAAGATTAGTTAGGTAAGATTCTTAGAAATACGATCGGACCTCCTTAGGTTTGGTCAGGTGAGGGTTGACCGGATTCTTAATTTAACCCTGACAATTTGAATTTTGGCGCATTGTATCTACAGACACAATTATTGACCATGTAACACCAAGAATTTGAGATATGCCTGGGAAATTGTCTACCTGCTTTACGGCATTATTCCGCAGTGATAGACAATCGTTGGAATTTAGCCGTTCCGCACCACAGGAGGGGTCGCCGGCATGTACTATGTACTGTAAGCATGGCATTGGAAGTATAGTATTTAATGACATTTGGCACAGACAAACCAGACATGCCTCCGAACTTCAGTGGCCAATTAATGGTAGTTTTGAAATCCCTCGTATTGAATATTTAGAGTCAATTCTATTAAAGAAAAAGGCTAGACCTGCAGCATTTGATGTTTTGCAGAATTGGAAAAAAGAAGCGTTGCAACAACTTAAATGTAGAGAGAAACATGCACGCTGTCATAAAACGAACGCTGAAAAAGCGTTGTTATATGATCAGGACAAGCAGTCTGAGGCAACTAAAAATATGGATAGGGCTTTCTCACTCGGTATTCAGAAAATCTATTCTTCTAAAGATCTTCATATTTCTGATGAGTTTATTGAAAAAATATTAAACGAACGAAGGCCTGGTGCCTCTTCGCCACCTCCGTATGTTGCTCTTCCTGCTGCTTTGCCTGTTCCTCCTGTTATTCCAGCTCCACCTGTTGTTCCGGTTGTTCTTGCTCCGTCTAATGTTCCCCTTCCTCCAGCTCCCCCACCTCTTTTTATCGATCGCACCAGTTATAGTACCTCCATCAAATATGCCGTCTCTCTCTCTCTTCCAAGTGGTCCTGAGACGCTTGTAATCGATCGAGGTGCAGGAACAAAGGTTGTCACTTGCAATACTGTACCGCCAGAGAAGAAACGTGAGTTAATTGCATGGGCTAAGCATTGTATGGAGAAGGATGATCAAGCTAGCATTTTTGCCACACTTTGTAATATGGATAATTTTTCTGAGAAAAATGTTTTTATTGAAGGTTTAGGGATTCAGTTATGTATAATGTGGGGAAGATTAAATAATGCAGATCTTCTGCAAGGGTTAAAGGATCTAAATACTCTAGCGCTTTCTAGAGACAATGTGGAGAAGGTAAATGAGCATGTCAAGAGGTTGTTTGGGTATAGAAAGGAGTTAGAGAAGTTACAGGATGAGGATGACGAGGAGGAAAATATGTATGTACAGAAACTGTTCCTTCCGTGTCGTAAACCGATATCTGAGGAAACGCGAATTTGTAAGAAAGACGCGATTAGATGGATTTCAGACATATCGATAACTCCGGTTGAGGTATATGACACATACAGTCAATATACGCTAGAAATGCAGAGGAAAGTGATACAGGTAATGGTAGAGTACCTACAGGATGAGTGTGTAAAAAGGAAGATTAGTTGTCCCACAGAGTTATTGAGCATTTATAAGACAGATTTTTCACTTGACACTTCTTCGACTGCTTTAGCGCTCGACTTGGCTCTGTTGCTTAGTAAGCGTTCGGAGTCACCTACTTCTCAGTTACCTATGAGAGAGGTTCCTCCGACATTTGTCCCGAAGGTTGAGATTGCGGACGATGTTGCAGGGAATATAGTCGCTGTGGACATTCCTGCGCATTATGTATCGCAGTTCGTTCACGTCCCGTTCTCAAGACAGGAAGTGAATACTATTAGGCAATCTACTGATAGAAGGAAAAATCCGACAGGGTTCTATAAAGAGATAGAGTCCGTTTTGCAGTCCTCAGTGTTCACCCTGGGCGACATTGATTTGTTATTTCCTGTACTCCTGCCCGTAGATTTATGGAAGCAAGTTAGAACTATTGACGACGTACCCGGGTTGGGAGATACATGGGTGAATATAACTAGATTCGATGGGGAAAGGCCAGCTGGTGAAAGACCGCCTCAGGTGATATTAACTTTGCCTGACAGAATCGTTGCTAAATTAAAAACCATAATTCCCGAAAACAGAATTATTTGGGACAAGCTTACGGCCTGTGTCCAAGGAAAGTCTGAGGGTACTACCGAGTTCTTTAATCGGATCGAACAGGTATTCTCGGATTTCAGTGGACAAGACTTAGGCACAGAGTCTGGGAAAAGATTATTTGTGGACAAATTTGTACGTGGATTGCTGCCTGACATCCAGTCACAAATTATGTCTTTTGAGAGCGCTTGGCAGGCGAAATCACAATCAGAAGTACTGCACATGGCTCAGTACTACGAGAACCGCATCAATAATGAAATGGATAGGATTGAAAAACGGAAAGGCGATTTAAAAACTAAAGTGCTATTGCAGCAAATTGTTAGGGGCCCCAGAGGGGGTAGTTCACAGGTTAGAGGTCAGTATGTCCCACAAGGGAATGTGCCCTTGGGGGCCTGTGAACATTAACCAGTGCGCTTATTGTCGCCGAGAGGGTCATTGGCGAGCACAATGCCCCGTCCTTCAACAAAGGGCAAATAATACATTCGGTAATATGGGTAGGCAATCCAGAGGTCACCCGGGTGTACGGGGCCCTGGTAGAGGTCAGTTTACACAGGACCCTCAGCAACCTTTTTCGCAGGACAATCAGACTCCGAGTGTGGACACCAGGAACATATTTGATCATCCTTCTGCTGCATATTTATCTAAAGAGCTTCCTTTTGATGATATTCTGTTTCGTTAGGATTACCCGAAGCAGGGTTTGGAACCTACACTGTCATGATGCCTACTCCCGGGAAGCCAGTTCAGGACCAGCGTCCCCGAAAGCAGACATCATGTCCCCAGGGAGGGACCCAGCAACCCCTTATAAGGGCTCTTTGGACATTGTCCTGGCGCCTTTGGCGCCAGGCTCATAGATGGCATCAGTCCTGGCACCATAGGCGCCAGGCTCATTATGGGAGTGCTTGGATGGACTTACCTGATGCAGACCATGCTGCCAGATCCAGACCTCCTTGAGGTCTGAAAGGGACTATTTTACCTATGGGACTATTTTACCACTCGGGCGTGGCTGAGGAAGAATACTTACCTGGAACTACTTTGGGTGCTATTTAAACCACGCCCAGACAACAGCGCACGCTTCGCGTTGTTCTGCATCTAGCAGCTTGATGCTCACCGTGTCTGCTCCTGCATCCTGGCTCCAGCCACGCCCGCCTGCAACCTGGAACACCTGAAAAGGAAGGAAAGGAGAGAAAGGTGAATAATTGAACTTTACCTACCTCCATCCGGAGTCCGGAACCATCACTCCGACGATCCTGAGAAAAGACATTATTTTTAGAAGCGCATTGCATCGCTCGCTGCAGCGCCGCGTTCCACTCACCTTCACGAGGCGCCCTCGGGCTCTTCAGCAACCATTGGCACCATCCGTCGCCTTTCAGCGCCTAAGGAGAAAAAGAGACAAAACAAAGGTGAGCGAAGGAACAGATTGAAGAAGGCCTGATTCTTCCACCTTAAGACTTACCTGATTATTGTTGGGACAATCTTTCCTCACCTCGGGTCGGCGCCGCTTCTTTGGCACTTCCGTACCCCGGCCCCTAAGGGGAAAAAGACACAGCATTAGTGGGTGAAATCAAGATCACTAAGGGAACCATCCATCAAAAAGACTCAACAGAGTTTACCTTCGGCGAATCCATTCCTCAACGCGGATTCTTCATCCTGCATCTGAAATAGAGAAAAGGACAATGGACAATTAAGGCTTGAACTTTTGCAACTGAATACTTACAGCCTCAAATCGGAAAAGTCAAGCGGAGTTGAATACTCACCAAACCCGAGATCCAGTGAAGTAACTGGAAATCAACGCGCCCCTGCATCGGAAGCAGGATGGAGAGCTCGTCCTTTCAGACTCTAAGGTGAGACTCTACGGTGAATCGCGGAGGGGGTTCGAGGAGTGTGAGAGGGGGAAGGGGGGAATCCGACACATTATCCAGCAGACAGTTAATCCCCTTTTCCATCTACAGAAGGATTCTTCTACGGGCCAGACAGGCAAGGTTTGGGGGTCCAGTCTGTCTTCCGAGTCCTGCGCATCACCTTAGAAGAGGTCATAGCAGTCCAGAACAGGTCGGCGCCTCCGTGGGAATCAGGTGAGCGTTACAGAACGCGAAGCCTACCTACAATTTCCCACCCGGGCGCTATGGAGACTTCCGAGACAGACCAGCTGGCCCGGCTATTGGGGGAATTACGGGCTGAAGTTCATTCCGCTCGCCAGGAGACGAATGCCCTCAGGAGAGAGTTCATTGTATCTAAAGAACGAACTGATGATCTTGCCAGACAGCTATTACAAGGTCAGGCTGGTCAAACTCCTTTACCAGGTTCTGGGGGTAATTACGCCCCAGTGGTTTCAAATAACCCAGTGCAAATTAATCTACCTGGAAATATGCCACTGGCCCCACCGGAACGTTTTGCCGGGGACCCCACCGACCACCGGAACTTACAGTATTTAAAGACCGCCAAGGCTCAGTCATCTCGACAGCTCCGTTGGGCTTTGTTTTTTGCGGAATTCGATTTTGTAATCACCTACCGTCCTGGCTGTAAGAATGGCAAAGCGGACGCTCTATCCCGAATAGGAATGGGAGAAACTGATACTAACTCAGAACCTGTACCGATAATTACCGAACAGAGAATTTTGGGCATGACTTCTTTACAAACGCTTGAAGACATTCAAGCTAGAGTTAAACAACTCCTGGACCCTACAGACTTACAGGATTGGGTACAAAAGGGATCTGACTTTACTATAAATAATGAATTACCCTATTTCCAAGGATGCTTATTTCTGCCACACAAGGAATTACAAGAGCTCGTTATTTCTCGTTATCATGATACACTAATAGAGGGGCACCCCGGTATTGCCAAGACGGAAGAAAAGGTGAAACGACAATTCTGGTGGCCTTCTTGGCGAAAAGATGTTAAATCATTTGTGATGTCCTGTGGTGTTTGCGCCCAAAATAAAGGCCAAAAGAAAAGACCAGCCGGTCTCCTTCAACCTTTAGACATTCCGCCAGCACCTTGGCACACCCTGTCATTGGATTTTATTACGGACTTACCTCCTTGTTCAGGATATAACACTATTCTTGTTGTTGTGGATTTATTTTCCAAAATGGCCCACTTCATTCCATTGAAAGGTTTACATTCAGCTTCAGTTCTAGCCAAAGAATTCCTTGAAAATATTGTTCGTTTACATGGATTCCCGTCTGTACTAATCTCAGACCGGGGAAGCCAATTCATTTCCCACTTTTGGCGTAGATGTTGTCAATTGGCACAAATCGATGTAAGATTATCGACTAGTCACCACCCTCAGACCGATGGTCAAACAGAGAGGACGAATCAGACCCTTGAGCAATATTTACGGTGTATGTTGCAGCAATCTGAAAGTAACTGGAAAGACATTCTTTGGATAGCCGAATATGCATATAATAATTCGGTACACTCTGGAACTGGGCAAAGTCCTTTTTATACTTTATATGGGCATCACCCTCGAACCTCAGACCTCGACTCGCCTCAAGGCCTCGGAATGCCTGCAGTGGACCATCTGCATTCTACAATTACCCAAGCCTTCAAAGAAGCAACTACACATTTACAACAAGCCAAGAGAAAATACAAGAAGAACGCTGACCTGCATCGGAGTATAGCACCTCAGTACCAGATTGGGGACCAAGTATGGCTGGCAACCAGGAACTTATCGCTCAAGGGACCTCGAACTTTTAATCCAAAATATCTGGGGCCTTACTCCATTATGGCCATAATCAATCCAGCGGCCGTTAAACTTGATTTACCAGCTAACATGCAAATTCACCCTGTTTTTCATGTGTCACTTTTGAAACCAGTGCAACCTGGAACCAGACTAATCAAGCCTCCAGAACCCATTCAAATAGATGGAGAACCTGAATTTGAGGTGAAGAACATTTTAGATTCAAAGATGTTAAGGTCAAAACTTTTCTATCTAATCGATTGGAAGGGATATGGGCCTCAGGAGAGGTCGTGGGAACCCAGTGACCATGTACATGCACCTCGATTAATTAAGAAATTCCACCGGATCTTCCCAAACAAACCAAAACCTCCGGAGGGAACAATCTTGGGAGGGGCCTTGGGGGAGAGTGCTGTCATGATGCCTACTCCCGGGAAGCCAGTTCAGGACCAGCGTCCCCGAAAGCAGACATCATGTCCCCAGGGAGGGACCCAGCAACCCCTTATAGGGGCTCTTTGGACATTGTCCTGGCGCCTTTGGCGCCAGGCTCATAGAAGGCATCAGTCCTGGCACCATAGGCGCCAGGCTCATTATGGGAGTGCTTGGATGGACTTACCTGATGCAGACCATGCTGCCGGATCCAGACCTCCTTGAGGTCCAAAAGGGACTATTTTACCTATGGGACTATTTTACCACTCGGGCGTGGCTGAGAAAGAATACTTAGCTGGAACTACTTTGGGGCTATTTAAACCACGCCCAGACAACAGCGCACGCTTCGCGTTGTTCTGCATCTAGCAGCTGGACGCTCACCGTGTCTGCTCCTGCATCGCTCGCTCCAGCCACGCCCGCCTGCAACCTGGAACACCTGAAAAGGAAGGAAAGGAGAGAAAGGTGAATAATTGAACTTTACCTACCTCCATCCGGAGTCCGGAACCATCACTCCGACGATCCTGAGAAAAGACATTATTTTTAGAAGCGCATCGCTCGCTGCAGCGCCGCGTTCCACTCACCTTCACGAGGCGCCCTCGGGCTCTTCAGCAACCATTGGCACCATCCGTCGCCTTTCAGCGCCTAAGGAGAAAAAGAGACAAAACAAAGGTGAGCGAAGGAACAGATTGAAGAAGGTCTGATTCTTCCACCTTAAGACTTACCTGATTATTGTTGGGACAATCTTTCCTCACCTCGGGTCGGCGCCGCTTCTTTGGCACTTCCGTACCCCGGCACCTAAGGGGAAAAAGACACACGCATTAGTGGGTGAAATCAAGATCACTAAGGGAACCATCCATCAAAAAGACTCACCAGAGTTTACCTTCGGCAAATCCATTCCTCAACGCGGATTCTTCATCCTGCATCTGAAATAGAGAAAAGGACAACAGACAATTAAGGCTTGAACTTTTGCAACTGAATACTTACAGCCTCAAATCGGAAAATTCAAGCGGAGTTGAATACTCACCAAACCCGAGATCCAGTGAAGTAACTGGAAATCAACGTGCCCCTGCATCGGAAGCAGGATGGAGAGCTCGTCCTTTCAGACTCTAAGGTGAGACTCTACGGGGAATCGCGGAGGGGGTTCGAGGAGTGTGAGAGGGGGAAGGGGGGAATCCGACACATTATCCAGCAGACAGTTAATCCCCTTTTCCATCTACAGAAGGATTCTTCTACGGGCCAGACAGGCGAGGTTTGGGGGTCCAGTCCAGTCTGTCTTCCGAGTCCTGCGCATCACCTTAGAGGAGGTCATAGCAGTCCAGAACAGGTCGGCGCCTCCGTGGGAATCAGGTGAGCGTTACATACACCTATTCCCGTCAATCAGAAAGGTCCCTACGTTGAAATGGTGGTGGGAAATAGGAAACATCCGTTTTTGATAGACACTGGAGCACAGAAGTGTTCCATTGATCATTCACGGGTTCCAAACATTCCACTGTCAGGGCAAGCCAATGTTTCTGTAGGGTTTTCTGGTACACCAGTTGTTTGTCCGGTTTCTATGCCGGTACCTATTTCTTTGGGTCCCTTTACGGACCATTGTCCATTTCTGTTGACTTCAGATTGTGGAGAGAATTTGCTGGGGTTGAATCTGTTAAAAGAATTAAATGCAGTGATTTATTGCTCTTCTGATGGAGTGCGCTTTACAATTTCACCATAGCAATTTTCTGCCTTGCAATTGTTGACTAGACCTTTGCCTCCAGAATTCATTAATGTACCAGAGAGCTTGTGGGCTGTCGACGACAATGATGTTGGTGTTTTACAGATTGAGCCTGTCAAGGTAGTTTTGAAACATGGAATTGTGCTGCCACGCATTCTTCAGTAAAAGATTTCAGTTGAGGTGAAACAAGCTTTGAAATGCATTGTTTCCGATTTTGTGCATCGCGGGGTGATTGAAGAAATTTCAGGAAGTTTGTGTAACAGTCCGATTTTACCCGTGTACAAGAAAGGCGATAATGCAATTCCATTCCGTTTCATAATTGATTTACGTGCCATTAATAAAGTTGTGGCACCACAATTTCCAATTGTGCCTGATGTAACAACAATCCTAACCATGATTTCAGCTACAGCTACTTACTTTAGTGTTGTGGACCTGAAGAATGCGTTCTTTAGTATTCCTATACACAAGGATAGTAGATATTTGTTCGCGTTCACCTTAGGGGGACGCTCATTCACATTTACTCGTGCACCTCAAGGGTACACAGAGAGTCCTGGCATTTACAGTAGGGCTTTGAAAGAACAGCTTGATACACTTGAATTGCCCTGTACCTGTACTTTGCTTCAGTACGTTGATGATTTGCTTCTAGCTGCTGACTCTGAGAGTGCCTGTAAGGAGGGCACTGTGTTATTACTTATCCATCTAGATAAGCATGGTCAAAAAGCTTCGCTTAAAAAATGTCAATATTGTTGTCAGGAGGTCGCCTATTTAGGCTATGTCCTGTCAAAGGAGCGAAGAAGATTGACGCCAGAAAGAATAAAACACATTTCTGGCATGTCTGTCCCAAATACACAGAAGGAAGTTAGGGCCTTGATAGGTATGGCTTCTTACTGTAGGTTGTGGATCCCACATTTTTCACTAGTGATCAAACTGATGTTGGCTTTGACGAAGAAGGGCATTTCTTTGCCATTGCCATGGAACGCGGTACACCAGCAGTCGTTTGACATGCTTAAGACTGCATTATGCTCTGCACCAGTTTTGGGCACACCAAACTATGAAAAGGCCTATTGTTTGTGCATGAATGTGATGGATGTGCTTTGGCTGTATCAACGCAGGAGCATGGAGGGAAGAATAGGCCATGCGGTTACTTTTCTTCCGCACTTGATCCTGTAGCATGCGCTTTGCCAAGATGTTTGCAGGCTGTCGCTGATGCTGCCGCGTCTGTAAAACAGAATGAGGGAATGGTGCTAGGCCATGACCTAACCCTGATGGTACCTCACTCTGTAGATGTTCTACTGAACCAAACTCAAACGCAACACCTCACTTCTGCACGGTTGACGAGATATGAATTGATCTTGTTTGCTCCTCACATTCAAATTAAGAGGTGTTGTCTTCTTAATCCGGCTGAACTCCTACCTTTCCCACAAGACACTACTTGCGGCGATGAAGTGCCACATGATTGTTTGTACACGACCAAACAAGAGACAAAGGGTAGAATTGATTTGAAAGATACTCCCTTGGATAATCCGCAAGGAGAGCTGTTTTGTGACGGCTCCTGCTTCAAACTTCCGGATGGTACATCCACAGCTGCTTATGCGATCACTACATTGAGCACGGTTGTGGAAACTAAGAGAATCACGCATAATTCTGCGCAGGCCGCAGAGATTATAGCATTGACCCGAGCTTGTGAACTTTTCGAAGGGCGTGCAGTAAATATATATACTGATAGTCAGTATGCCTTTGGGGTGGTCCACAACTTTGGGAGACTTTGGTCAGAGAGAGGGTTCCTAACTTCGCATGGTACCAAAATTCAACATGGCTCCCTAACAGTACAACTACTCTCAGCGCTTGCACTCCCTACTCAGTTAGCAGTTATGAAATGTGCGGCACATCGAAAGATTACAGATGATATAGGGAAAGGGAATGCTTTCGCTGATCAGATAGCTAGGCAAACTGCTACCGATCTCCTCATGGAAATGTATGTTTCAAGGGAATCTGTAGATGCCTATGCAATAGATGAGGGTGTTGGGTCTGTACGGGATATCCAAGCTGATGCCACATTAGAAGAATCCAAAAGGTGGGCTGAAGGCTTGGGGAAACTTGATGATGATGGGTGTTGGGTGAACATAGTAGAAGGGAAATGGCTACTCCCTGACGCATATATCATGATGATGGTCATCATGGCCCATGTTCCTATGCATGTATGTGCCCAGAAAATGACAAAAATGTTAGAGAAAGTTTGGGTAAATGACAACATTTTGAAAAATTGCCCAGCGCTAAGTCCGGGAGTGCATGATTTGCCTGCAACACAATGTGGGAAAGGGGACAGTAACTCCAAGGGGTAGTTTTGGGCCACCCTCTGTCCCCTTTGAAGTGATCCACTTTGATTTCATTGAAATGGAACGGTGCGATAATAAGAAATATGTACTGGTGGTTATCTGTGCTTTTAGTAAATGGGTTGAGGCTTTCCCTGTTAAAGATGCTACAGCTATGACTACTGCAAAAATCATGTTAAAAGAATACTTCCCGCGGTTCGGTTTGCCAAGAGTTATCTGGTTGGGCAATGCTCCACATTTTGTCGCCGCTGTAATTCTACAGATATGTACAGCATTACGAATTGAAAAACGGTTCCATTCGGCCAGACATGCTCAGAGCGCTGGACTAGTCGAAAGACACAACGGTATCATCAAGAGCAAGCTCGCTAAGACGTGTGCCGGCACCAAACTAAAATGGCCGGACGCCTTACCGATCGTGTTGTTATCTATCGCACAACCCCTCAAACTAAGACTGGGCTCTCTCCATTTGAGGTGGTAATGGGGAGACCTGCCAATATTTGGAACCTTCCTAAATGTAACTCGTTAAAAAATGTTGAAAATGAACTACTTTCAGATTATTGTAGCCAATTGACTAAAAACCTGCATTAGATTTATCACCAGGTACGAGAAGCTTTACCTGTGCAATACGAGGGCCCGGGACACAGCATACGGCCTGGAAGTTGGGTGCTCGTCAAATCTTTTGAGCAGACCTCTTGCGTTGCGCCTCGCTGGCATGGCCCATTCCAAGTCCTGTTGGTCACCCAGACAGCAGTGCGGGTCGCTGGGAGAAAGAACTGGATCCACGCGTCCCACATCAAGAAACTTCCTCACCCTGTGCCACACGTTACAGAAGAAACAGAACCCCTCGCTGACACTGCAACCAATGATCCCAAAGCAGTAAGTGTCACTGAGAGTGCGTCTGAGAATCTCTTTGAGCCCGTGAGGCTTGGGGAAGCTGCCATTTTGTCTCTGCACTCTCTACAAATTTCGGAAACTGCTATTTCGAATTCAGCACCTTCACTTGCTTCCGACGCGTTGCTTCCAGCAGGAAGTGACGACATATTGTTTCTGGATCAATCAGTACCGGGAAAAGTAAGATATAATCTACGACCACGAAGATAGACTTACGGCACAGTTTTGCTGTGCATTTGATAGACTTACGACACGGTTTTGCTGTGCATCTGATAGACTTACGGCATGGCTCGGCTGTGCATTCGGAGAAGGAAAAGAGTAATCGAGGGCTTGCTTTTTGCCCAAATTTGAGAAAGGGGATTCTGTTGGCTAGGGTGGAAGGACTAAGAAGTCGCTCGACCGGGAGGTCGCCAGCAACAAACTTTGGAGTGTCCGTTTGAAGACTACGATGCCCGCTACCGCTCATATGGGACTTGTAAATAAGGGTGTGACCAACCGGGACAATGGACAAAATGCCTGGGTCTCGAAAATGTATTGCTCTATTTTTATAATGATATTTGGGTTTTTAATAGTCGCTGCCTTAGGATTGTGGTACCTCGAGGAAACTCACACTTTAGAACTTTTGTTGCCTACTGAAAGTGCACCCATTGTTCCTACTCCCTTTGTACATTTGCATACTCTATACCCCAGGGATTCTCAGCACAGACAAAGGTACCACAATAACACTTTACTGCTTATAATGAATGCTACACATGCCATTTTTAACAAATCTAACTGTTGGGTCTGCTCATATTTACCGCAGCATGGGGATAAGAGGCTAGGTTGGTATATTCATCCTTTACCGTTGACAACTGCTTGCTATGCTTCTCTTAGAGCACTGTTCTTTGGCCGATGGAATGATAGCATCTCAGGGAACTTTGATGGCACCAATTTGAATAGTTTTGAGAAACGTGTTTTGATTCCCCTGGGATGCTCGCTTTTTGCAAATAGGAGTAAACCGAATGTTGCTTCTATTAGGCCTTCTGATAAACTGTCTCGTCCTTTCCAATCTTTGATTTCCTTTAAGATGGCTCCAATAGGCAATAAGGATGCCATGCCTCCTTCTTACACTATTAACCATAGACCCGATTCAGTTTCTTTTTGCATAGAGAGGAATGGAATTCAGTCAATGGGAAATTTTCTAGGTTTTGCCAACGTTGCAAATTTGACTGGGGAAAACAGTCCTTTGTATGTAGGCGAACCTGTCTACTTTGTCTGCGGTAATGTAGCATTCCCATGGTTGCCCAGGGATTGGCAGGGAACCTGTTATTTAGGGATCCTGTTACCTGGGGTGTTTACAGCTAGTACAAAAGAAGTTTCGAAGGCTCGTCCATGGCGGGACGAGAATGTTGACACCCCAGCACAAATCTTGGGAGATATAGCTAAATCAGTTGTGCCATTTTGGGGGCAGATAGTGAATTCAGAAGATATCAGAAAACTAGCGAGAGTACTGGAGAGAACCATCAACCGGACCACGGACATACTCTATAATATGACGTTAGAACAAAAGGCGATAAGATTAGTAGCACTTCAAAACCGAATGGCATTAGATGTCATTCTAGCTGAGCGTGGTGGAGTGTGCAAATTAGTATCTTCAAAGCAATACAGAATCTGCACGTCCTTAGTTCCGAAGTGCATATTCCCGAGGGAAACTGGGATCTAAGTGCTTGGATCTGGGACTTCTTGCGATCTTGGGGTTGGAAGGTACTTTCGGTCTTACTATTTATTTTGAGAATCTTGTTTCTTTGTTGCTGTATTCAGTGTCTACCTGGTATGTGTTCGATGCTAGGGGGATGTTGCGCACAAGCGATAGGTTCGATAGGACATAAATTGTATGCCCTGGATAAAACCTCTAAAGAATATGTGTTGAAAGATATTTTAGCAAATGACCTAATGGCAATAGATATTTCCGATAGTGATTCAGGGTGCATGGACGATGATGCATGGAGTTATTTGCAAGGAGATCCAAAGTAGATTTTAGCACTTTGCATAGGCCAAAAGGAGGGTTTGTCGAAAGAGAAAGTATATCGTGCCTCCTATTATAATAAATATATTAATATTGGCCTACGCCAATCTGCTCGAACGTCGCTTGCGAAAGAAATCCGTGACCTTAAATCCATGTAAGCCACCATTTTAGGTCAAACCGCCAATTTAGGATTTGCTTTGTAAAAGTCACCCTGTGAGTTAAAATGGTGGACAATGTCATTCCAGAATACAACATGGCCGTCTTGACCTCTGTACAGAGCTAATATGTAACTTACCTGCAGGCCACTTGTTGAGGTCGTGAACTGAGAGCTTGTCCTTCGTTGACCCATGTGTAGAAGGATTACTCGTGCAATGAAACTAATCCACAAGCATATGTTGAAACAATGTATCCAAATACTGAACGAAGAAGATCTGTTTAACTACATTGTATTAATGTTTGAGAAGGCTTGCATGGAAAATCTTAGAATACACAGTTATTGCATAGGCTTGTTGATACATGTATTAAAGGAAAAACCAGTTATATGCGGTTGTTCGAGACTTGGCACAAACCCTAGATCGGTGATGTATTAAAAGGAACATTAACCCGAAGTGGGGCTGGACATCGTGCCCACCGAATGTATAAAAAGCGAATGCATTCTAATGTACAACGTTTCTCACTGAACATACTGAACCACGCTGGAGTTCGTTGTGTTGTACTGAGGGCCAATAGCTATCTGATATTTCTCTGTGTTTGTAACTGGATTCAGTATAAAATAAAGTACTTTGTATGTTCCTTTGTAACCCGTGTTCGGTGTATTTCCTTTTGGGATACTCAGCGTCGATATTTTGATTTTGTTTTCACAAGTCAAGTAAATACGTCCACCAGTAGCACTGCAGGGACTACGTGTATTTTCTGATACATTGTTAATTTACCTAATCGTGCGCTGAAACACGCGCAACCATGCAGTCACTTCTTAGAATGTGTCTGTAGACACACACAGAAATATGCCCATTAGAATTCCCAATTCTAAAGTAATTTGTGTCACCCATATAATTAAAAGTGAAACGAGACCACCTGTCTGCAATTGCACATCGGAAGGCAAGAAGGCTAATAAACACAACGTTTTGCCTCACTTTGAACACGAATGTCTTTGCACTTACGGACTTGCTCATCAAAGAACGATGCAGTGTTTTAGCAAATGCATCTTTGTGGCCACACAGTCGCACTCTATGCAACTAATTAGACCAAATGCACTACGTTGACAAGCATTCATAAACTATGATGAACCAATACACTACAATCTTAAGCACTTAGCAATTAACTATGTGCAGCATCCCCCCGCCACTTTTTTTTACTAATACAATCAACAATGTTTATTAAATGCTAGGTGGGATTTAACCCATGAATTAAGCAACCCGAACCAATTTCGACAGAGATTATGGTAATATCCTCCCTACTCCAGAGGCAACCCACAATTACTGTAACTACCTAAAATCTACCCACATGTTTAAAAACAATGCACTGGATAACAGCACAACGTCTAACCGGTAATAGGGTGGCACTATTTGTATTTCACCACAGGGATCTGCAAAATATAGTCACTGCAATCTACCAAACTTTAATTGAATTAGAACAAATACAGGCACAATTCCATTGTGGAATGTCAACAACTGCTTTAAGTATTTTTTCCTTATTCACAAATTTTTTCTTTTTCTTTTCTTTTCTTATTCTCTTTTCTCCTCTATTTGTGATTTTCTCTTGCAACCTTAATGACCCTCCCTGATCCCCCACCCCCCGAATCTCTGTGGTCTTTCTACTCACTATGACTGGACATATACCTCATGTTTACTCTATAAAACTGTGAGCCGTATATTTCTTATTATTATTTTTCTACTATACCCAATGCTGTTATTGTTGTTGTTATTTGGGAATCTAATTTGTTTCATGTACACTTTTGTTGGATGAAGTAATCCACAGATATGCCCTGATTTGAGAAAGACACAGCAGTGTCGAAACACGTGTCATCACAAAGGGCCATGATTAAACCTTGGTCAAACCAATATAACAGATGTTTGAGTCTTAATGCATGAACTGTGGCACAATAAACGGTGTGCAAGAAACTTATGTAAACCCATTGTCTGCAACAAAGTTGAGGAACTCTATGCGGGTCATTCCTACCATGGCGGTAGGGGGTTAGCGGCACGGGTAAGGATGCTGGTGCCGTTAACCCCCTACCGCCCTATTACGAGGTCCCTTAGCGGGTCCCACCAGGACCGGCTGGTTTTACCAGCCTGTTTTAGCAGGCCCCGTTAAAGGACCATGGAGCTAATAACGGGCCCTCAAATTGCAGGCCCGTTATTAGCTCCTTCCCCATTCCCATTGAGCCCTATGGGGGCTCAATGGGAATGGGGAATGGTTTTCGAAATGGTGACTTACCGGTCCGCATAGGTCGGAATGTCCCGGTAAGTCCTCATTACGACACCCCGGACCCGAGTTTGGAGGCAGCCATGGTGGTAATAGCATCATGGCTGCCTCCAAACTCGGAATGAGGCCCTATGTCTCCGTAGCTTCCCCCACCTATGTGACATTTTCTTAACGGAAACAAAACACTAACTTGGTCGCAGGGGTCTAAAGTTGATATGCCTCAAACTTTCCTCACCACAATAATTTATTTATTTATTGTTTGCTTGTTAGGCGCTTATACCGGAAGTAAATACTGTTTCAAAGTGCCTACACAGCAACAGGGAGGGCACAAGGGAATGTGAAACAATTACACAGTTAAGACAATTAAATACATAAAGAAATATTATATACAGTGGGTGTGGGGAGTACACACCTACTATGCATTGTGAGTGTTCAGAATGTGCAAGTGCAGAAGGGAGGGGGAATGGGATAGGTGCTTTGGTGCTCATGGGTGAGCAACAGGTGAAGTGCAATGTAGGGTAAGTGCAAGCCTCCATGGAGGAGGGTGAGCCGAGACAAGTGCTGTGTAGAGACATGCTGGGGGTGATTTGGGGTGGGAGGTCAGGATCCTGAGGATGCATATGGGCCCTGCAGACCAATCAAGCAACTGTGAAATTAGCAGAGGATAGTTGGGGCGCAGGAGGCGGTAAAGAGGAAAGTCTTGAGGAGCTTCTGGAATTTAAGAAAGTCCTGCTCAAGATGAAGAGGGAGGGCTAGGCTGTTCCAAAGAAGGGAGCCAGCAGAGGAAAGCGATTGACCACATGTCCTCTACTTAGCAAAATGTTTTACACACAAAGAGTTGGTCCCAGAAGAGTGCAGGGGTCTAGAGGAGTAATATTTAGTAAGAGAGAGTTGCAGATAGTGTGGCCCCCAACCCCAGACAGCCTTGTGGATGATACAGAGGGATCTGAATTTAATCCGTGAAGCAACCGTGATCCAGTGGCACACCATCTTTTAACAATAGAGGTAACCGAACATCCTAGATGCTAATGTGCTCCAAGCACCACTCAGGCAAATCATGGGGCCTCTTGCAGGATAAAGGGGAGACCCCCAGATTTCTTACTGTTTGTTCTCTGTTGACTCATAGGGTCTGCGCAATCTGGCTAAGAAGAGCCTCAATATAAAGTAAGAACCTTGGCAATTTATCAAAGAGAGTCGTAAAATTATGTAATGCTAAAGCCCTGCTTATGCTGCTATGAATCAGTTTATTAGAGTAATTAAATTTCCAGAGGTTTGGCAGTGATTATCCCAGCATGGCAACTAGACATAATCCTAGAACAAAAAAGAAATAGTTTGATCACTGCTATCCCTGAGGTGTGTCATTGAAAGAATGATGGGGGCAAGAAAGGGAATTGCAAGCAAAATAAGGACAAATCACGGGCTCATTATTGGGACCAGTTCAAGATAGAATTCACTCAACATTCAGGCATCACATAGCCTGATGAGACATCATAGGAAGTGATTGCTAATTCTTTTGTTTCTAATCTGCAATAATACAAATGCAATTTAAAGCAACTTGTGTAGGGTGGCAAATTAAATCAGCATTCAAATTGGTGACCTTTAAGACCATAGTGAAATAATTTACCAAACACACATGATCAGTGTCCCCTCCTACAATCCAATATTGGTGTTTCAGGCTCTTTCCTCAATTCTAATGGTAATGTGGCAGGTCCCTTGCAGAACGCTAATGCACACACATTCATTCATAACAAACCATTATAATTGAAGATTGATCAAGATATATTCTTACTCGGCATGTGAGTTAACTTCACTGTCAGCACCCAGATACCAGTAGAGCAAGCAGGTTCATCTATTCAGTGCTAGGTTGATGGGCAATCCTGTTACTGCTTGGTAGATATGGGTTCTTGTAAATCTGCAATTCAATTAGAGTGTTTTTGTGATATGCCACTGTACTCACAGATTGTGAAAGCAATAGGCATAACTAATGTTTCAGTAGTACATCAGGTCACAAAGACAATCACATTTACTTTGGATATCATTCCTAACAATCGTGCATGTCTCTGCCTTACAAGGAGGCCGCAAAGGTGGATTGAAGGTTCAGTGTTTATAACAATGAGTAGGTGGAAGGGGTAATTGTGTGCAAAGAAGACAGGCTAGGGGGTTTGCTGAGGAGGTAGTAGTGCTCATGAACATACAAAATGTGAAGTAATTGTAATGATGTCAGGGCCTTGACCTGGAGTAATGATCAAAAGAAACACACTTCATGACACATAATGGATTTTCTTTATGTTTTAGATGGAAGGGGACTGTCAACCTGGGAAGCAACAGTGCATACACAACGAGTGACCACACACCCGATCCTTCGAGCAGGGACAATGGCCCTAACAAAAGTATCATCGTGCCAGTGATAAAAATAACTTTATGTATTGTTAGAGATGAAATGTGTATGATAATTATGACGAAATTGGTATGATTTGTTACAGGTTATTTTAAGAAACACTGAATCTTTTTGCCATTATTTTTTGGTTCTATATTGAGTATATGTGAGAGATAAATTACACATTGGTTGTTTATTCAACGCATATAAGTGTGCTTGGGACGGGAGTGTTCCACAAAGTTGTGGACACATTCTGTTTCTCAAAGGGACCAAGGATCTGCTCAACCCTCATTGAACTGGGGTGGATTGTGCCCCCTGAACTGCCCCACCCTAATATCCCCTACTCTGACTTTGGGCCTCATTACAAATCTGCAGGTCCGGAAATAAACTATTCTGAAATAGCCCATACTGACACCCTTTCCGGACCGGCAAACTGCAACTGTGCCTGCCGGCAGGCCCAGTGGTCACAGAAGTACCGGCACTGTTACTAACGGTGCCAGTGACTGCACATGAATGAGGACTAACATTTTCCGGTGCCTGGCATCTCAGCCGACCGGGACTTGTAATGTCCCGGTGGCACCGGGATATCTTGCGCCGGGAAAAAAGTGTTACAGTCCGGCGGCAACCCGCCCATAGCACCGGTGGGTTACCGCCGGGCTTGTAGGCCCATTGTCCCCTTGGCTGACCATCTTGCTCTGCAAGATCCAACTTTTCAAAGTGGGGCCTGCACACATATGAAGAGGCCCCTGAAGATGCAGAGAAGAATGAGCAGTGGGCTAACAAAACTGCAGCGAGCACAACAGAGTTTCAGCACAGTGGCTGCTGGGTTTGTCTCAACTAACATCCAGGCAGCTGTCAAAAGGGACCAGGAGGGTGCAAATTGTTGTGGAGTTGAGTAACAGGCATATCACTTCAGGTTAACCATTCTTCAAGAGGGAAGTGACTGTGATACCAGAAAGAAGCAAGTCTATACCAAGACTTGGTTTCATATTCTTTTGCTTGGGTCCGCACATAGTTGTCTAATGTCATTGAAAAGAAGTCCTGATTCTCGTGGTGGCACTTATCACTCCTTGCACATGTCAACTGGGTTTCAATTATGTATGGGGTCTGCTAACAGATGGAAGTATATGATGACACATTTGTAAAAATGGCCAATTATGCAAGACCTCTGACAAGAAAGTTACATATACAAACAACACCAGAACATCAAATGGTTGGGGATGGTGTTGTTCCTCCAGGAATGCTCTTCATGCCGCCCCCAGAGTTGGACTAATATATTGCACACTGGGTTGCGTGGCGAGCAAGGGGAGAGAGGGGAGCATACATGGGATATCACAGATATGGATTCGGAAAGAAGGGGAGACAGAGAACAAGATGGGAGGTTCAATCACATATGTGATAGAAGGGGGTAATGTAAAGTGGTAAAATCAATAGTGCCATGGGGAGAGGGTGGTTATCAGTAATGTCAGGTGCTGATAGAATGTATGCAGTAGTCAAGACTGATCTGGAATCCAACCAGAGCTTTGTAGGTCTGGTGGACGCAGCATTCATGCAGAAAGCGGAACAAAGCCACTACATATACCCAAATTCCCAGAGGTATTCACAGGAAAGAGGGTGCCTAATGGGCAAAGCCCAAATGGGGAAAACCTGTGAGGGAAAAAACCCTAATCCATAGCAGACGGGTATGTCGGAACTCTGGAAGATCTTGACATGCGCAATGTTGGAGACAGGTTCAGATGATTGCCGGTAATCCAGATGAGCTTGACACGGGAATGCAGTAGCAAAATACAGAAATCCCAGAAGAAGACTCTGTTGAATGAGAGAATAGGAGAAGTTACTTGGGCAGAACACATACAGGCAAGGCAACAGAGCACAAGGAAGCAGAAGGGAAATCCAGAGAAAAGGGAGCCAGGAGAGCAGAGAAGTGAGAGCTAAGAGGGAGAGCGTGCAAGGCAGTGTGCTGTGAGACAGGACAGCGGTGCCGAGCACGGCATGCAAAAAGCAGATAAGGAACAAGAAGGTTAATTACAGTGCCATGCCACAGACGAGTAGTGACGTGAGGGGCTTACCAAGAGCATCTCCTATATGTTATCCGAAGGAGTCCGTTCTGTGCGGCATGGCAGTTTCTGGCAGCCATCTTGGAAAAGACTGGGTCGCTGCGACAACTTCTCCTGATGGAAAAAACAGTGCACCATCTTGAGGGAACACCAACACCATACGGATGTCTTTTCATCCAACTTTGCAAAACTGACCATGAACTGGCAGTAGTCCTAACAGTATGCCCCCTCCGAGAGGGAAAAAGACCAGGTTTCCAGGGATGTAGTCTATGGAACCATTTCAACAGGTCTGGAGAATTGACCGCTGTGGCAGGTTCCCAAGTACGATCTGATGGACTGTATCCCTTCCAATATATAAGGAAATATAAACGACCTCGACGATACGTAAGTCACAGATGGTTTTAACTTAATATTCTGGACCAGAGGCAGTGTCCACTGGAGCAGGAGTGCTGCATTCCCTTCTTTAGCAGCAATCTATGATGTGCAGGTTTAATTGTGATATGTGAAAGACAGGATGGATTCTGGACCAGGAAGGAGGTAATTGAAGTTGGTAAGACACTGGTCCCGAACTTATATGATCTTAAAAGGTCCAAAAAAGTGTAGAGGCAGCTTGGAAGGAACCACATTTTTAGGCAAAAATTGAGATGAGAGCCAGACCTGATTCCCAATGTTCAAGGTGGGTGCTTGAAGACGTTTCAGATCTGCTTGTTTCTTGCTAGCTGCTCTAGCATCTGTTAAAGCCCATGAGGCACTGGCATAGCCTTCTTGGATCTTGTCAAAAAAGTTCCTCTACCAAGGGGACTTTACCTTCAGAGAGGGAGATTGTAGTCATGCATTCAGAATGATATCTGTATGCACAGAAAAAAGGGCTGACTCTGATTCTGGTATGTGTGGAGTTGTTGTATGTAAATTATGCATACGGGAGTACGGAGGAGAGTTAACATGAGGGGCAGAGGCAAAGCACAGCAAGTATTGATCCGGAGATTGATCAAGTCTTTCGGAGGATAGATTCAGTCTACTGAGGACAGGTCAGGGGCAACGTGCTCACCTTGGAAGCAAGACAACACGGAGCAGCACAGTTGCGATCACTGGGTCCGTGCATAGAAACCTCTGGGTATTAAGCGCATTTTAAATAACCAATCATATCATATCATTTTGGTATGGCCATTTAATTGTGGATGGTATCCTGAGGTTAAGGCTCTTTTAATTCCCAATAAGTTACACAAATGAGTCCAATAAGCAGACCTGTATTGAGGACCTCGGTTCGAAAGTGTGGTGCAAGGTAGACCGTGAGACAAAATATGGTCTGCAGAAATACTTTAGCCATTTGTTGTTTCGGTGGTTTTTAAGGCAAGGGTGTCAAATGGGCCATCTAAGTGAAAGAATCCACCACAACCCTTATGGTGGTTTGGTCATTAGAAAGAGGCAGATCCACTATAAAGTCAGTGCTAATATGTTGCCAAGGTTGCGTGGGCAAGGCAGGCTGGTTCAACTTTCCCTGTTGAAGTCTGCATGGTATTTTTTTTTATTTGAAACCTCAGTCTGATAAAGCCCAATGTAAACATTAGAACTTCAAGCTTTTGTTACAACTTGTTGATCATCATTTTAGTAATCACAAAGGATCCGTGTACAATTAAAAAGGGTGTCTGACACCCACATAAACACACATGTCATTAGACAGTCACACTTTTTCATCAAGCCTTAGTGAATCTATGACGTCTACCACAGCGCAACTCAATTTGATGCAGTGACCAGCACTAGCATAGGACCACCAGTCTCGATTTCCTCCTGCTGCAGGAATAAATTTGCCTGTGTCCATTTTGCTGAGAACCACATGCACTTGGTTAAGAGATGTTCAGTTGTTTCTATTTCACTATTACAAAAGCGACACATATTATCATTTCCTTCACTTATATGTCGACGCCACAGCATCTCTTTTGTTTTTAAGACGTTTAAGCGAAGTCTCAAAAATTGATCCCGATGATGACGAGAGGGACAGTTTGTTAGGTACAGACTTGGCACATTTAACTTGTGAGCTCCAGTTCCTGAGTGGAGAGTGGTCGACCTTTGATGGCGATGGACAGTGTTCTGGATCCAGCACCAAAGTTCAAACTTCTTTTTTGTAACTTGTGGACGCATGATCAGGTCATTCAAGTTTAGTTTGGCAGTAACTAGAGTAGAGATCATCCTCTCCTTCCACTCTTCTAAGAGCTTCGATGTTCCCGGGCCTGCTTTTAGCAGGTGTTAAAATCCATGGCGCTAAGGGTCCATGGAGTTAATTACGCCACCGTAATTTACGGTGGCGTAATTAACGCCTTCCCCACTCCCATTATGCCCTATGGGGCAAAAATGGGAATGGGGAAGGGTAAATGGGGATTGGGGACTTACCGCCCCGCCGACCTCGGAATGGGACGGTAAGTCCGCCTACCACCATGGCGTAAACATAGTTTACGCCATGGTGGTAAAGTCACGGCCCAGGCGGTAACTTACCGCCTGGGTCGTAATGAGGCCCTTTGTGTTGTTTACATTCGGTGTGCCATTCCACAGTACATGTTAAACAAAGGGGATTATGATCACTGGAAGGCATGTCAGTTATTGTCAGGGTCATCTCTGCTTCGAGCAGATTATAAGAGATCCAAAAATAATCGATTATTGAGTGTGCTTTTTGATTTGACCAGGTTAAGTGAGGTGGTTGATCTTCTGGTACTTTTCCATATACCATCATGCAATTACGGTTTCCAAGGGAGAGACTCCACTGATGGCTCTGTGTCAATAGCTCGTCATCTGGTAGCAATTTATAATGTCCAGAACTAGAGTCATAGTTAAACCAGGTACAATTTAAATCACCAGCACATATTATTGATAGATTCTTGTAATTCAAGAATGCCTCGTCAATGATTGATGTGACCGTGTCTATAAAGGTCCTTGTGCTTATTTTACTTGGGTTCCAGTATCCATTCTAAACAAGCAAGTGCTTTCTTGCGGAACTACTTGCTTCAGCAGTTTGTAACAGGGCTCCTTGAACAAATGGATTTGGATTGAATTAATCCACAAGGCTCCACCAAGGATTTATTTTGATCAACATCAGAAGTCCAGAGGATGGTCACCCCATAGGACTTTTAATGGCTGGATTTAGTAAGGCAAAGACACCATCTCTAATTGGTGTATCAGTTAGCCATGTCTCCTGGAGACGGATGATGAATACTTTTTCCAATTGGAGGTCGCAGTTGTTAAATAAATGGGTGAATCCCCTGGTGTTCCAAGATATGAATTCCTGTTTACATTCAGATTGAATGAATGATGGCTAACGCTGGGATGTTGCATCATTGCGGTTAATGCT
Organism: Ambystoma mexicanum; assembly: GCF_040938575.1. Classification (NCBI taxonomy): domain Eukaryota; kingdom Metazoa; phylum Chordata; class Amphibia; order Caudata; family Ambystomatidae; genus Ambystoma; species Ambystoma mexicanum. The sequence goes on from NC_090941.1 coordinate 356,514,442, forward strand.
TTTTGGCGTTGAGTGGAATTTTGCCTTATGTTATTTGGGATTGACATTGCTTTATGTAGATCTGTGCATCTTTGTTCTTGACTTCCTTGGAAACTACTCCTTCGGCTTGATGAAGGCGAGTTGGACCTGGAGTGCAACGGTTCAACAGATATGTCGAACCCAAAGACCAACAGATCTTCTGCGGCGTTCAGGATGGTGTTCCTAACTGAAGCGGAGGTTATATGTACTAAGACTTGGTCACAACATTTCTCTGTGGCATACTCCACAATACAAATATCTTCAGAACGGATAGTACTGAGCGATGGAATGCAAGTAAAGAGTTTCATCACGTTGTAGCAATTCAGATTTAGAACGCAGTCTGCATGGTATTTTAGTCTGTTGACAGATTGGACAGGCTCCGACAAATTCTTGTATATCTCTTAGAATTCCTGGTCAACAGAAATGTCTCTTGAAGTTATCCTGGGTGATGCAGGTAACTCAATGTTCTGCTGATTTAAGTTCATGACACATAGCCAAAACGTCTTGTTGAAGATTGGTGGTAGGAACATAGAGAGCTTGTCCATGAAACAACAATCCTTGCTCTTCTTGAAGGTTGTGAAGTGACTTTGTTTTGAGTATTACAGGAGACTGGGTATGGGTAGCCTGACGCATTTGTTGTAAAAATGTGGTAACAACACAAAAGAATGATGCCTTGTGTAGCAACTTCTCCCTGGATGTAGGCTACCCAGTACCCAAATCTATCCGTGATAAGGCATCAATCATTTGGTGCTCAACACCAGGGAGAATGTAAAGAGAAGTTGATATGGGTATGATAACCAATAGCCCTCTGTCTTAAACAATGAGAGAGGCAGTATTCTGAACATAACAATAAGGGCCCAACTGTCTAGTTAACTAATGGTTTGTGGCGTCTGAGCTAAGATAACCCCAATTTAATGGGGCAATGTGCTTTTTTGATCAAGTCAAAAAGCATATTGGGCCTCATTACGAGCTAGCAGGTAGCCATGGTGCTATTAGCACCTTGGCTACCCCCTTACCGTATACCGTATCTGGGTTCTCGGAATGGGTACTTACCGGGTTATTCCAACCTTGGAGGACCCGGTAAATCCCCATTCTGCGAATCATTCCCCATTCCCATTTGAGCCCCCATAGGGATCAATGGGAATGGGGAAGTAGCTAATAATGGTACCGCAATTTCCGGTACCGTTATTAGCTCTGAAGTCCCTTAGCCGGTCCCGTCCTTAACACCTGGTCAGACCAGGTGTTAAGGAAAGGACCCGCTAAGGGACCTCAGAATATGGAGGTAAGGGATTACCGGCACCGGCACCCTTACCGGTGCAGATAATCCTTACCTCCTACATCGTATTGAGGTCCATTAACTCAGTGTGAGACGAAAGATGCATACAGACTTCAGAGGTGTGTTCCTTAATTTGCCCGGAAGACAATGGAGAGCCATCAACACCTTCTAAAGGAACCAATACTAAAGTGGGTTCAAATGTAACTTGGTGTTATATCTCCCACTGATCATCCAAACAGTTTCCTGCTGCCCCACACTCTATGAGAGCAGGAACATCAGAGATGAGTTTCCCTTGAACTTGCAGATTCAGCTTGAGGACCACCATGATGGCATCTTGATAGTTGAGTGCTTGGGAACAGAACACTTCACCCTGCACCATGGTTACCTTGAGGGCTGGGGTCTTGCATTTCCTGCCTATCTAGGCAGCGCTATAGGACCTTTCTTCACCAAGTGTTCGTTTGAAGCGCAATACATGCAGAGGCCCGGTGTGCTTCGTCGATTCTGTTCTTCAGGAGTTAGCAGACTTCTGGCCATGCCAATTTGCATGGGTTCATCCACTGCAAGGTCTTGTGGGCGAGACTGAGGATTTGTTTCTCTGAATGTCGGTCTTGCATGCAAAAGTCTAACTGTAGGACCAGAGTAATAATCTCTTTTAAATTTGGAGGACTGGGCACCCGGGTCAATTTGTCCTTTAATTCTTCGGACAAGCCAGGTGGAATAAAGTCACCAGGGAGTTGTCCGGCCATGTTATCTCCGAGGCCATTTGTTTGAAAGATGTAATATAAGAAAATACGTCCTGAGACCCTTAACTCAGGTACAGGAGATTTTCCTTCTTGCTTTGTTTCACAATGACTTTGGCTTTCACAATTCCTTGGTCTAGGTGCAGTTGTCAGACCACAGGGTCCACCCATTACAGTTCGCACGTCCAGGAACCCTAGGCTATTCAGCACACACAGGTTCTTTTGTATGTGTCCCTGTGTACAGATCCACCTTCACTTTAGCTTCTCCTTGTCGGCCTCTTGGCTTTATGTGCAGGTTCATGCTCTCTTGGCTTTTCCTGGTTTGCCTTTTTGCTTTGCCACAATTGCCCTCATTATGAGTGTGCTGGTATTTTGATGTTGATTCAGTGGAGGCAGTGGCACCATTTATGGGTAACAGCAGACACAGGATCTCTGGCACATCACAACCTCAAAGGAGCACGCAATCCAGCATGCCGGTTACGATGTGACCGGCATGATGGAAACACTGTCATCTTCCACTGAAATTGGTGGGACCATCAGCAAAAATGTTAGTGCCACTGTTACCAGTGTGTCCCTCAGGGAAACAGCGGCAGCGAAAACACAGTAACCAGAAACAAGGTCATCGCCGGAATTGGAAGCTCGCCGGTGGCCATTTTGGAAATCACCTAGTTCCTGTTGCCATCCGGACACATAGACACTGAAATCTCAACAACAGGCTTGATATCTCGTGTCCCTGAAAGGCGGTAGCGGAAGCCATGCTTTTCCGAGCAGAAACTCACCATCCTGAAAGATGCCATTGTGAAACATGCTGGTGAGCTGTTTGCCACAGACCACCGGTGCAGTACAAAACTGTGCAAAAATGGCAACTGGGAGGAGCTGCCGCAGAAGGTGTCAGCTGTGGGACCCGTACCACGCACAGAACCCGACTGCCATAAGTGGTGGGATGACCTCTGCCTGAGGCTCTGCAAACTGCTGTGGGCCCACAGGAAGGAATGAATGCCTAGCCACTGGCATTGGGACAGCCTTACCAATAAAGCTCATGCTGTGGGAGTGTGGGAGGAGAAATGCAGCAGTGTGCTGTACCTCTAAGGGATCGAGGGAGTGGGAACAGTGGTGGCCGGAGCAGGGACTCCTGGAGAGGGTGGTGAGAACAACGTGCCACACCAAAACAACCACAAAGGGCAGGCAAATGCAGTGCAAACTACACAGAAACATGTCCAACTACATGACACCAAACCACATCCAACTCATAGAGTGGCCAATGAAGCCTGGCCGTTGTCCAAGGGTTTACAAGTATTGCCCCCCAAACATCTAAAATACATATGCCCACATGAGTAATAGTCATGTGCAGAAAGTGATGACAGGAGAAACAACACATACACAAGGCACACACCCTGCAAGGGTGCGTGCATGCACTATGAGAAATGGACCTCCATAATGCACTCACATGCATGCACGCATCCAAGCCATCCTGACGTACCTGGCCCTGGCATGGTTGACCACCTGTCTGTCAAACCAGCACCGCCAAGTGCAATTGGCCCGTTCCCTCACCTCCACCTCTCACTCCACCTATGGCATCCCTCAGGGCACCATTCCATCGCTATGGCTCTTCAACACCTAGCTTCTCCCTCTGGCCCACTTGATCTCAAATCTTCTTTCCTCACTTCCAGTGTCATGCTGATGACACACAACTCACCTTTAAGCTCCAATCCTCTACTTCCTCTCCTTCCTCTCTCATACATGACTGCCTGACTGCTAATCATACATTGTGCTCTGCTCGTGATCTCTGCCTTAATGCCAGACAATCCTCTAATCGTGATGCCTGTGCCCTGTATCCCACTCACTCTATGGCCACCTTCCATGGGCCCCCTCCCCTCAACCCCCTGTGAGGCTAAAATCCTTGGTGTCACCTTTGACTAATCCCTCTCCTCCCCTCTGCACATTACGGACAAACTTAAAGCTTGACCTCCTCAGAAGCACCCTCCCTTACCTCACTTACCCCCAGAAGTCCAATGTCTCCAGAGCTCTAGTTCCCTGTAGGCTTCACTACTGCAACAGCCTCTTCCATAATCTACCTCTTACCTCGCTTCACCCCCTCAAACTCATCCAGATTAGGGCAGTGTGAATCATCCTAGGCCTCAAGCCCTGGGTCCGCGTCCCTTCAGCACTGAAAACTCTCCATTGGCTCCTGGTGACCACAAGGATCATATTCCATACTCTTTGCCTCATCCACAAGGTTGTCCGGGGCCTGGTCCCCCATGAGTCTTACTGTGGCCAGCCCATACTCGACCAGTCTCCCCAGCATCCTTTACCAGAACTTGCCCTCAGGCACCCTTCCCTGCACTAGCCCGTTTCCGGTCCACCCCGTCCTTTGGACTGTGCTTCCCCCTTTTCCCATGGCACCTGCCCCTGTGCCTCCCGTCAGCACTTGCTCAGCCCCTTGTGTCCCCCACCCCCTGCACTTCACCCCCTCCCATCTCTGCCCGCTTTCTCCTCCCTCCCCTGTAACTTATTCTTCCTATTCTTCCCTGAAGTTGCATGGTAAGTATGTCACAAGGCCAGTACAACAGTTGATCCTAATTTTGACACCTATGTCCACCCCCATTCATCTTGTGGTGCCAGGATACATTTGTGTATAGGCACCATACACATGCACAATGTATGAATTGGAAACTCCATGCACAGGTATCATGGTACATGCTGTATCAACTGCATGTTGCAAGGCCATAGAATGTCACAGAGATGAATAACTGGATGCCCATCTAACCCCCACAAGCACCTCATCTGATAGCGATTAAGGTGTACCAAGCACCTCAAGGCCACCCACACAGAGGAGGTGAACCATGTCCTGCAAAATCATTGCCAAGACAACACCAGCACCAGCCATGCAAACCATGGGCCCAGTGAGCATGCCGCCTGCCCCTGCTGCAACACCTGCTATGCCAACTGAGGCACAGCCAGCTGCCGCAGCAGCAACACCACTTGCAGCAGGCCATGCAGCAACACTATCTCCACCCACAAAGGCACAGCCGACTGCCCCTGATACATAGCAGTGTGGGGCAGCAAGACAGCTATTCCCCACCAACCTCCCACGTATGTCGCCACCTCGACGGACGATGATGATGGGCAGGACGGAGGAGAACCAACCAAGTGGTCGCAGAACACACCCCCTACCAACATCCATCATTCAGCCCTTCGGACCTCCACAGCCCACCTCCACCACCGATTCCCATCATCCGAAATAGCGATGCACATATAAGGTGCATCGAGGCACAGCATGAGGAGATTGTTGGACTTGTGTGCCAGCAGCTGGAGGAGATCCGGATGATGTGGGAGAGTGTGCAGGCCACTGGCCGGAACTCTGCATGTGCCCTATGCCGCTCTGTGTGTGTAACAGTCCTGCTTGCACAAAGAGTCCGGAAGGGAAACAAGGCAATCTCATCACTGGGCTTTTTGTGCAGGCGGCCCTAGAGCACAGGGACATGGCAGGTTCCGACCCCCATCCCCTCAACCATTACCACACCAGCCAGCTCCCAACAGAGCATCCTGAAGCACCAATCCCTGCATCTGTCAGGCAGAGATGGGGATGCAGCCCACCAAGAACTCATTTCCAACTACCTTTGAGCATCCAGCACCTGCACACGACCCATGGCATACACTGCATGTGATGTAGCACATAAATACTCACCCAATAGCCAGGCCCGCTGTCCACCATAACCTCCATGTAAGAAGGCAGCTTGCTTTTCAGAAGGACTATGGAGTCATGGATGGATCCCAGGAAGAGTGTGCAGCCGTGTGTGATCATTAGGAGCGCATCTCAGATGACCTGCACATTCAAAGTGTTACACAGCTTTCTGTTTCGATACACCCATTCTGTGCCATGGGCAGCCATTAGCTCTATGTGTGTGTAGTCCCCTGCTCCCCATGCATTAGCCATGCCCACAAGGGCATGGACACAGACATTCGTGGCGCTGACCTGTGCCTGTGTAGTTGGTAAGGCAATGTGCTGGTATGCATGATGCAGGAGAGCATCCCGGGCATGCTGCAGCACAATTCAAAATGCAGGCTGAGAGATGCCATGCAGCTTCTCGACACTGCGTTGGAATGTGCCTGTGGCAAGAAAGAGCAGCACAGACAACACCTTCAACAGGGGGGGTTTGGCAGTACGGATGCAAATGATGCTCTGGATGCCATCCTACATGAACTTAGCTATTTCCAGAATGGTCTCACAATTCAGGCGGTAGAATGTGTGGATCTGCCTGTCAGTCAGGGACCAGGGTGTGGCTCTTGTGGGGGTATAGGTGCACGCCTCTGGGAGACAACTTGCTGCCCATTGTTAATCTGCATTCTCCTACTCATCCTCCTCCTCTACTGCTTGTTGTCCTGTTGCCACTGAAGGAACCCCTGGTCATAGAGCTGCACTATTGCATGCAGAACCTCCAGGTGCACGACTACTGCTATGAGAGGCAGCATGGTTGTGTTGCAAGGTTTGTGTGGTGTGAGTGTGGTACTTTTCATCAGTCCCTGTGCTCATTGTGTGCAGCTTGGTCAATTGGGTGCACATGTGGCCTGTTCCTCCACACTTGGGCCTGGTTACTTCCTGCTATGAGGTGCCAATAATTCCGGCATAGTTTTCCCAGTGGCACCAGCCGGGGTGTGCCAGTGTTTCCAGGGAAACTGCTGTTTTAATGCTGCCTTGTATCCAGGGTGGCAGTGTTAGCGGCACTGATTCCGGAGGGTCCCACTGTTCCAGTTCCCTGTGCTACTGGCAACGGCAGCACAGTATTCGCTGTTACCAGCACCATTGTTACGGGTATTCTCTCTTGTAGTGCTACGGTCAGTAAATAGTGCTGTAATTGGAATTTCTGGCAGGTTGTTTACAGAATTCCACACTTGTAATGAGGCCCGATGTGATATGATATTTTTATTTGTATCGCGATATATGATATTTTATTTGTATCACGCTCATACACAAGTGTTTCAGAGTGCGGGTCTCTCCACATCCATGTGTCACACCTCCTCTGCCAGTATTTCGAATTGCTGCACTGTATTAAGTCATAGGGGGTCATTACGACCCAGGCGGTAAGTACGCCAACTTTACCACCATGGTGTAAACTATGTTTACACCATGGTGGATGGCGGATTTACCGCCCCATTCCAAGGTGAGTGGGGTGGTAAATCCCCATTTCCCATTTTACCCTTCCCCATTCCCATTTTTGCCCCATAGGGCATAATGGGAGTGGGGAAGGCGCTAATTACGCCACCGTAAATTACGGTGGTGTAATTAGCACCAAGGCGGTTTAGCGCCATGGATTTTAACGGCTGCTAAAAGCAGCCGTTAAAATCGGAATCAGGCGTTAAGGGTTAAAGACGGCGTTAACCCTTAACGCCTGAGTTGTAATGAGGCCCATAATGTTTACTGTGTGGTGGTCTTATTTATCCCCCACTTTTCTGTCATGCTCTTTCACACTTGCACTCTTATTTCATATGTTTGCTTTAAATGGGCACTTTCCCTTTAACTTTCATCGGCTCGTAGCTTTGCCCACAATGCTTTTATTCAGTTCAGTATTCAATATTATGATAAGTCTTTCGGCTTTTGTAAAGAGCGTTTTCTGTCATTCCCTTCAATTCAACAAATAACACTTTCATTGGCAAGGGATACAAAGACTCAGGGCCTCATTACAAGTCCTGCGGTAACCCGGGTTGCTGCCGGACTCATAACACTGTTTCTGCCACCTGAGATCCTGGTGCCACTGGGACATTACATGTCTTGGCATCCCGGGATATCAGGCAGTGGAAAGTGTAAGTCCTCATTCCCATAGAGTCCCATAGGACTCCATGGGAATTGGGACATGGAAGCACAGGCACTGTTGCTAACGGTGACGGTGCTTCCATTAAAACTCTGTGGGCGAATGTTGTTACGCCCAGCATGTCAGACCTGTTGGGTGCAATGGCCCCCGACTGCAGAGTTGTAGTCTGGCGGTCCGGAAAGGATGCTGGCAACCTTATTTCCAGACCGTCACACTTATAATGAAGCCCTAGTTTCCTAGTTCTGGAAATTCTCACACAACTTGTCTTTCAATTGCTGTATGAAGTAAACCTCATGCAAAGGCTGCTTCTTAGTTTCAGCTTGTGTGTCAGTTCAGACAATGGAAATTGCTTTCACCATACTGCAGTGTTACTTTTCAGCGTTCGTGTGCATAGCAGTCTTTTGGGGCTCAGAGAAATTAACCGGCCTCTTTGAAGTGGCTGGGTTGCACAGCTAACCTCGATGCAAACTGTTGCTGCTTCTGGCTTCGCGCCGGGGTTTCAGACTTCCCCTTCGACCCTCTGGATGTCATGTCGGAATTGATGAGCATGTTTTGTCACAGTTTCAGACTTCACTGCTTTCGGCTGCGCAACCTCTGCCACAAAGAATACGAGCTTCTTGGCCACTCACAGGGTAGGATTCAAGCATCCTAGAATCCTCATTCCCGGCTCGGTCTGCTCCAGATGGCTTACTCGGTCTGTCACAGCCGTCACTGCTACCACACCTCCTCTGCTTCCGATTGCTCACTCCTGCAGCTGCAACACCTGACATTTTCTCCTTCTCTTCTTCTAGCCCGTTCTCGTTCACGGCTTTCTCTCAGCTCTCACACAGGTCTCTCTCCCTGGTGTGCAACCCCACCTCTTATACTCCATAGGAGTATTCAGGGTCTACAGGTGTCGGCCAGGAATTTCAATTGCCTGACCTTTAGGCAACCTATTTTGGGAACATGCTTGACTTCCTCAATGGTACTCTTGCACAGTCTTTTTCTTCGGCTCAGTACCAGAGTGGTGAAAATATCCATTGGAGTTCACTACTCCTAGTTTCTTCTTTCCCGTCCCAGTACTTTAATAGATCAAATGTGGGGAATGAGGGAAGATGTCTCACAGTAGCCCATAAAGGTCGGGGTAGGGTTAGGTTGGTTTTCTAAGGGAAAAGGGGGATACTGCCTCTCACTCTTAAACATTCTCTTCTTTGCTCTTTTTCTGGTTCTTCTAGAATGTCTGGTCACATTTTCTTGGTCATTGGGGCAGTGGTAACAATCAGTGGTCGAATTGAGCGGGAGCGGTTGGGAGCGGTGCTCCTCTACTTTTTTAAATTCAGTTTTACAGCTCCTATACTTTTATTTTAAAAAGAAACTGTTCCGGAATGGTTTCATTTTAAAATTACAGTGAAAGGAATAGGTTGAAACTTTCACCTTCAGTGCACTACACTGAACATTCCCTTAAACAGCAGGTGCATGTGTTTGGGGGTTTGTATCGTGTGTGGGAGGGGGCAGCACAATGTGGTCTGTGAGGAGCGGAGCTAGCCAGCAGGGAACATAGTTCCACTACTTTTTTTCTTACACTTCGACCACTGGTAACAATACCCCATAAATGCCTCTAGGATAGAAGGTTCCAACTGGAATGGAAGTGCGGAATACTGTGTTCACCTGAGGACATCTCATCCCCAATCCCAAAGGACCCTCCACCCAGGTGATCCACCTCCCTTCTCCACCCGAAGGTCAGGATCTAAAAGCGATGGCCTTTCACTGGCCACCTGAGGAGAGGACCAAAGGGGAGCAGATGTGAGGACGCCCTCAGGTTTCTCAAGAACCCTTCCCCTATTAAAAATGACTTCCCGCACAAGGGACTGATGTTGTTTTGTTCTTAGGGGGTGGCTCCTATTGTGACCTTTTCTGAATTGCAGCCCAATCCATACTAAATTGTTTGGCTCAAAGGTGTCTTCTTGCCAAGTATTAGATGGTGAAAAGGACATCTGGGAGCAATTGACGTATTGTAGTAATGATGGAAAATTGGGAAAGTCAGTTCCGATAATGGTTTCTTCTGGTAAACCTGGGATAATGGTAGAAGGAAAGTTGGTGGTTATTTCTTTCACTTGAATAGGGCCATTGGTTTTGGGGTACATTTCTTGATCTCCATGAACACATATTATGGTCTGTTTACTGCCAGAATCCACTAGGGCCTGTACTGGGACGATTCCTAGGTGGACTTAGAAGAGGTGCCACGAAAGAAGTTACCTTGAACATCTATTGCTTCATTATCCTCTGTAAGGTCCCATTCCTCACCCACCATACACCCGACCTTCATGGGCTCCTCTTTTCTATTCTGTGGACAATGTCTGGCCAAATGCCCTTGTTCTTTACAAGAAAAGCATGTCAGAATTAGGGATTTCGCTGTTCTAATACCTTCCCTCTACATTTCCTACATAGGTTTGGGTTCAGGTCTCTTCTCCATATTTGCCTTTTCCCCACTATGTGGATCTCAAAATCAATAGGGGAATTCAACCCTCTCTTTAGGGACAAAAGTGGGTTTAGGAGGTCCTTTGTTTACTATTTTTTCCTCTGGTTTATGTAAGGAATGGAAAGACTTATTTGCATCAGATACATTTTGGGTGGTCTCAATAGCTAGTGAAAGAGTAGGTTTATTTAAATTCAAAACTGCCATTGGAGTGAGGGAGGTAAAGAATTAATGAACTGTTCCAAGTTTAAAGCTTGTACTACCTCAGGCAATGTTTTTCTTCGTAACCATAGGAATACATGGCCTCATTATGAGTTTGGCGGTAAATCAGTGGTAATAGCAATTCCGCCTAGCGAAGTTACCGCCGAACAACCCGTGGTATGATGAAATTCTGTCAAGAAATGGCAGAATTACTGTTACCGCCATGGCGGTCAGCAGAAATTCTGCTGGCGTAATTTTGTCATCGCTATAAAGGAAGCACCACGGTGGCCATTTTCCAAATTCCTATCCATTGAATATCTTGAGATAGGAGTGCCATTCAGACACCCAGTTAAGGCCACACGTGTCCACAGGAAAGGGCAAAGGTGGGGTGCCTAATGTGAAGCAGCGTAATTCCATATTCAGGGAGCAGGAGCTCACGGTGTTGGCAGAGTAGGTGGTTGCCAACTCTGATGAGTTATATGGACCATTGCACAGGAAGACCAGCCAATCAGCGCAAAAATAACATAAAAACAACATATGGGCTGAGATCAGGGACATGCTCCATCGTGATGTTGAGGACATGAAAAAGAGGTGGAATGACCTCAAGACCAGGTTCAGGACACTCATCTCAATCCACTGCCAAGCGACAGCTGGACACCTGGAGGTGGTACATTGGAACCCATGCAACTGACACAGTGCAAGGAGATGGTCAGTGGGATACTGCAAATGGTCGGGATCAAGTGTGTGGTCGTGGGCACACCAGAGCCAGGAGCCAGCAGCCAAGCTAAATCTGGTGAGTACCACAGTGACACATCCAACGTTGAATGGACAACCCTGCAGGCATGTTCGCACACTGACACTGCAATGCGAGAAAGCAATGTGATCCCCAGCAAGAAATCACTATCATGTGAGGCACCAGGTCCCAATGACAACAACCAGTGGCCACAGGACCCAGCCTGACAGGACACCCATGCACAGTCAACATAGCCACTATGCAACCATGCACCTTGTCCTTGCCTATGGATGCACACCTGTTGATAGTTGCGTCGCAGTCACAAGCCCCTCGTCTACTATGGCCCATGTACAGACACATTGTGGAGTACACATCTGACATTTCCACTGGACTCACACACAATCAAATGCATTCCACCCACCTGTCTGCCCCACGAGATACTGCCACCAACAGTCCAGACGCACCACTGTACAGGACAGCCCATAACCCAACTAATCCCTCGGATGCACCTCACAATTAAGCTGGCCAACCCATATCTGGCCATCCAGACGCAATGTATGACATTTACACCGTGGCTGACACATGATGCCAGTCCCCCAGGAGGCCCAACACATAGTGACGAAATAGTACAAGTGATAGTGAATGTTGTTTTGCCAAGCACCTCAACACCAATGTAGTAACACACATGTCAATTTGACCGAACAGGAACTCAAGACACCCATAAAATGTCCCAGGAGACTGGCCCCTCCACAATACCAGCACCAAACACTGCCAGCAAGCAGCCATGCCAAGGCAGTTCAGGCAGTGGTATGTGCCACCCAAGAAGAGGCACCAGTCCATCAGGCCACCAACAGACACTTCGGCCATCCAGAAGGACAAGCCCGCAGGGCCAACACACACCCTAAATGTGTAATCTGGGCCATCACAAAAATGCCAGGACAGTGCCACATTGGGTCCAACTGCGGACGCACAGGTGTGTGAGTGTGAGGATGACAGCCAGCAATCACAGCAGGCCACGGCAGGCATGGATGTAGACCAGTATGAGGGTGTCTCTCCTGCATCTTGCCACCTACATTCCCCTGTCTGCTATTTTTTGCCTGAGTCCACCCCCTCCACAGCCTCTGCCCACTGCACACACCACCATCCCAGCATGATATCTGCCATGCCCTGTGCTATGCAGAGGACTCATTTGACGATTAGGCAAGGGATGCTCAGCATCATGCCCAGCACAAGGAACATGACCAAATGCAAACACCTCTGCCAGTGCCTGCCCCCACACTCCGTGCCATCTGGGACCATCTGGACTGGATGGAAGAGAGGTGTTGCTTCCCCACGTATGTCCTGGTGTGCCTTGTTCCTCCTCCAGCCTCTTTGTCATCAGAGCTAGGGGGGGGGGGTCATTGTCCTCATCTGCGGGCATTGCTACATTCATGCATAAGCAAATGTTGTGTATCATGGCGCAGACCACCATGGTTTTCCTACTTTCTCGGGGCTGTACATCAGTGCACCGCCTGTGTGATGTAGGTGGCTGAACCTGGATTTCAGAAGGTCTAATGTTCTCTCAATACATGATCTTGTTCTACTCTGCGCCTCATTATAGGCCATCTCCTGTGTTGTTTCAGGGTTTTGCATGGAGGTCATCATCCATGCGAGCTGTGGGTGTCCAGCGTCCCTGCAACACATGAATGGACTGTGTGAGACATGGTGGTGTGTGGTCCGGGGACCAAGTGCATGGTCCTAACGTGCATACCCCTATGAACATGTCTCAGTGGATGGGCACAGGGCACCTTGTGTGCATCGAGGTTGTTGGGACATGGGCAACATGGCTACGCATTGTGGGAGTCAGCAGTCATGTGTACTCTGTCACTGATGTGACATAGGCAATGCACTGATCAGATATGGTGTGGCAGTACACAATATAGGGTAAATGGATATGCTTACATGGGTTCTACGTTGACCTGATTGTGTGGTGCTGCCTTGCAAGGCTGGATGCTCTGTCTCATCACATGTGTCAAGTCTGTGTCCTCGGGTGGGTCAGTCAGGGTGTCTGGCCTATTCTGGGTATAATTGTTGTTGCATCGTGGGACTTTTGGATCTTTCACTTTACTACTGCTTACGCGCTCCAGGTGCATGTCACTGCTTTTGTCAGTCAAGTCTGAGTGCTATGTACCCACAAGCCAGGTGGGCTGTCCTCTGTGCCTTTCCATGTGCGCAGGCAGGGTTCTGTTGCTTAGAATCAGTGCATCATGTGTGGCCCCATGATATCAGGATATCAAATATAATTATTAATAATACAACTTTGTACTTGGAATACTTATTCAACATTTTTTAAATAAATACATTCTAGTGGCACCACATATGACTTATATCCAGTAATAGATGCACTAACTGCAGATAATTTTAAATAGGCAGATGGATTCTTTTTTTTCAAATGTCTATTTTTTTGGCATTTCAAATGTCTTCAACATATCGAACTCCCAACTGAATCCCCCCATTAATCCCTATTGCTACCGCACTTCCTCCACACCTGGTGTGTACTGTTACCAACACAAGATTAAGTGATGCCCATAAATTGTAGTTTGTGGGGCATCAGAGTTCATTGTAGTCATCCTGCAAGAACTGTGGAAGTCGTGAATTTGGCCTGTTCTCCTTGAATGGTATAAGTAATCCACTCCAGCGATACTAAGTTCCATATTTTTACAAACCAATCACAAACATGGAGTGGTTCCTTTGCTTTCTACTGTTGGGCTATCACTAGGAGGGCTGACAAATGAAGAATGCTGTATGTGTTATGCACATGCCTGGGCCATCGTTGATATTCTTATGCTGCAATACCCAGCAGTCTTTGAGGTTTCTTTAGACCTGAACATCAAACACATGTGTCATATGGTTGTTAATTGCCTCCCAATAATTGTTCAATTTAGGACAGTCCTGCCATATATGTATCCAGTCCACTTCACTGCCATAACCCCGCCAGCACCTATTTGAAACCACAGCACTAATTTTGTGCAACCTGTCTCGGGTGTAGTGCCATTGCGTCATAATTTTATACCAGAGTTCTCTTATCTGTAGCGATCGAGTGAGTTTAGGTATATCACCCGAAAGCTTTTCCCATTCTTCCTCCATTATGGTTAGCCCCAGTATTGTTGCCATTCGTGTTTGTATCTTAACCTTCCCTTGGGAGAATTGTCATTCAAAAGCCTGTATAGCTTAGAGATGAGGGCTTTGACCCAGGATTCAATACTAAACGTTTCTCAAATGGTGTAAGTGATCTATAGCTGTGGTTCTATTAGGAGGGGCCATTATCCAATGTCAGACTTGATAGTATTGAAACTGCTAGCTTCTAGTAGACCTAGATCCCTTTTACATTGGTCAAATGATTTGGGATCTACACCTTGAAACATGTCCCACAATGTAGTGCAACCAGCCTGTTTCCATTTAGAAAAAGAGCCTTTCTCCAAGCCTGGCGTGAACTGTGGATTGCTAAATATTGGTGTAAAGGGAAATGGGTAGGTCATGAATGGATATTGTTGAACCACCTTATTCCATATATCCTCCAATAATTTCATAATCTGGCTTACGTGTAGATTTTGTGGTCCGTCTTGCCTGTGCAACCATAGCATCTCCCCAAGACGGGGTCCATCCAATGCTTTTTCCATCTTAACCCACATCTTCTCAGAGTGTTCTGCTAGCCAGTTCCACGTCACATGTAGGTGGCAGCTTGGTAATATTTTATCAAATCTGGGAGACCTAAACTGCCCCTATGTGTGCGAATCATTAACGTTCTTAATGCAATACGCAGTATTTATTGTTCCAGATAAAGGTGGATATTGCTCTTTGGAGTTTGTGGAAAAGCAAGATGGGCACTTGTACTGGGATTGCCTGAAACAGGTAAAGAGCCTTAGCAAGAACCACCTTTTGCACCAAATTAATCAGCCCCATCCAGGAAACCGATAGTGGGCCCCATTTTGATAACTATTGCTTAAGGTCCTCCAGCAGAGGGGGAAAAATGGCTTTATATAAATCCTCTAATGCACGTGTTATATTCACCATCTAAAAGCTTAATTTTTCCATGAGCCTAGCTGAATTGCATCTTTGTTTGCACCCTCGCCAATTCCTCAGGAGTGAGGCAGAGATGTAATATGTCGATTTTGTGACATTTATTTTCAGGATTGCGACCTTGCCAAATGACTCCAACTCCCTCATAGCTGCCGGTAATGAATTCTGGGGGTCTGTGACCATGAGGAGCAAATCATCTGCATAGGCCATGATTTTATGTGGGTCGCCCCCGAACGGGATCCATTGAATCACGTCTGTTTGTCTGATTTTAGTAAGTCGGAGTTCAAGATGAAGGACGTAAAGGAGGGGCAAAAGGGGGCAACCCTGTTTAGTTGCCACAGTGCAGTCTGATTGATTGAGACAATTGGTTGTTAATAAGTAATCTGACTTTGGGATCCTTGTAATTTACCAGGATGTTGTCTAAAAATGTTTGTTCGAACTCCAAAGCCTCTGGGGGGTGTACAATGAAGGTCCATTTGACTCTATCAAATGCTTTCTTTGCTTTTAGCAATAGAAACACTACTGGAAGTTTTTTCCTGGATATTTTCTCAAGCAGGTGACAAGCTATTCTGATGTTGTTGTGGGTTTGTCGCTGCTTTATAAACCCCAACTGATCCGGATGAATTAGGGAAGGCAAAATATCCTCCGACCTGTTGGCTAGGACTTTCGTACAGATTTTGGCATGTAAATTTATTAGGGAAATTGGGAGATATGACCCGCAATTGGTCAGGTCCTTATTGGGTTTTGGGAAGAGGATAATTTTTGCTTCTTCCATCGTGGGGGATATCTGGTTAGTCTAAGGGCCAATATAGTTCGGTATGTTTTGAAGAATATGGCTGGTTAGCCATCCGGGCCTTAGTATTGGTTCAGCAGGAGATTCTGGATGACCTATAGGACCTCTTCTCATGTAATCACCTTTTCTAAAGCTTCTTGTTCCCGTATAGCGATTTTTGGGAGCTGGAACGACTGTAAGTATTCACTCTGCAAGCTGGATTCTGGTAGATCTGACTGGTAAAGAGTAGAGTAGAAAGTCTGGAATTGTGAGGTAATTTGAGGGGTTGTTGTGACTATCTCACCCGTGGGGTCTTTAATTCCCTGGATGATTTGGGAGGCTGCTTTTTGTTTCAGCTGCCTACTTAAATGGCAATCTGCTTTATTGGCTTTCATGTAGTATTTTTGTTTTAGATAGAGTAGGCTTTTCTCTGCTTTTTTTTCATTTGCAGGAGATTTTGTCTACCCCTAATGTTCCTATGTGCCCTTCTAATGGCCTTCCCTGAGTCTGTTTCCATTTTTTTCATGATCGCATTGAGCTCTTCCTCGAGTTCAGATTCTAGTGCTCACTTTTGTTTTTGTCCCATTCCGCTATCTGTTCCCTCCCAGAAGGTTGCCTTAAATGCATCACATACATGTTTTCTGTTATCTCTCCAGTCAAGTTAACGTCAAAGAAATCTCTAATTGTCCCCTCTAGTTCATCCCTCATGATGGGATTGTTAAGTAGTTCATTGGGAAATTTCCAAGACCAGATCCCCCACTTCAACTGTGGAAGACTGAGTTCTAGAGAAATCAGTGCATGCTATGATAGTGCAATCAGGTGTGTCTCAACACTCTTTATGTTACCTAAGAGTGTAGTGGAAGACCAAATATAATCGATATGTGAGAAAGATCTATGGACATGTGAGTAGTGGGTGTATCCCTTCTCTTTTCCTTTGAGGGATCGCCAAACCTCATTCAGTGACAGTTGTTCAAATTTCAGCTTTAGGGCTTGGGATGGGGGTGGCCATATTGAGTATTGAAACTTATATCCTGCTGGGGATCCCAGGTTAGATTAAACTCTCCTAGTACTAGTCGTTCCCCTGAGATAAATGCCTCTAGTTCTGTAAGAGTCGATTTCAGAAAGCCCTCCTAACCTTTGTTGGGGGCACATATATCAAAGCTACTGTGAGTGTTGACCCCTATTTCAATGGTAATGAACAGAAACCTTCCTCCTCTGTCAACTCGTGTGTTTATAATTTTGGCTTGGACCGCTGACTTGATCCCTATGGGCACCCACTGGCCCCCATGACCACCGGTGTGCCCCCACTGGTCACTGTGTCCACCTGTGCCCCCACTGGTCACTGTGTCCACCTGTGTGGCCCCCACTGGCCCCCGTGTCCACCTGTGTGCCCCCACATGCCCCTGTGTCCACCTTTGGGCCGCCACTGGCCCCTGCATCCACCTGTGTGCCCCCATTGGCCCTGCGTCCACCTGTGTGCCCCACTGCCCTCTTGTCCACCTGGGTTACCCCGCCCCTGAGTCCGTCTGTCAGCCCTCTTGCCCTCCCTTCCCCTCTTCATCTTTCAATCTTTGCAGCACTTACTCTTATCATTGTTCCTGACCTTTGATAATAGCTTGTCTGTCCACCCCCTTTTCCTCCTTGTTTTCTCCTTCCCTCTCCCTCCCAGTACTACCTTGATCAGTCGTTGACCCTTAAGATAGTCACTTGTTTTGTTCCTCTCCTCTTCCCTTCTCTCCCCTCCCAATTACCACCCTCCCTCCCCCTCCTCTTGTCACTCTTGCCCTGCAACAGTTGTCGTCAGGCATAGTAATGTTACTGCTAGTATTGTCTCCCTTTTTCCTTCCCTTCCTCGCCTTTATTGTTCCATGCACTTGTACTATATGTTATGATATGATAGTTATTCTCACATTCTGATTTGTTTCAAGGACCTGTAAGAATGTAACTGTATTTTCCTATGTTCCCTCCCTCCTTGAAGCGCTTTGAAACATATTGTGTATAGGTGCTATACAAATAAACAATTAAATCAAATCAAATCAAAACTTCCCCTGCGCATTCACATGTAGTATTTGACAGTAGTGCCTTAATCAAAGCCTCTTTATCCTGATGCTTAATATGGGTCTCCTGGAGTGCCACCGAATCTGGTTGATGACAGGCTAAAAATCATTCCAGCTTTCTACTTTTCAATGGGGTATTTAACCCCCGAACATTAAGTGTTAAGCACTTGAGTACGGAACATTGAATCTGTTGACCCACTCCCCTGGGCCTTTTTCACTAACTTCATCCTAGCAAGCCCCTTATGTCTAGCCATGTGTGGAGTTCCTCACTTCCTTTCCCCCAACTTAACCCCCCCACCAACCACCCTTCCCACAATTTCCCTACACAGCAATGTTTACTCCACCTCCCTCCTCCCCTGGTGTGAACCACAGTACCTATTGACCCTTCAGGGCCTGGCCCACAGCAGTGGATTACCAAAATTCCCTGGGCTAATGGTGGGATGTCCTAAAACCCCCAATCAAGTCTTCTCTGTGGATTCCAAGGCAGCGTACTCTGCCCCGCAGAGTAGGAGCAACAATTTCACAAATCTGTTAGGAAACTGTTCCTAGCTTCTTCAGCCTCTCAGTTGTTGTGCTTATTGTTTGCGCCTTTGAGACGGGCACTCCACGATCCCCAATGCTCACCTCTGTTTCGTTTACCACCTCGTTCCACTCTTGACCATTCCAACGGTTTTGCTGGCTTGGGAGGGCACGACCCTTCTATTATTTATGGGTGTGGATCCTCTTCCTCTTCTATGCAGAACAGATATATCCCTTCCTCCCGCAAGGCAACTCTTTGCTGTCTGCTCTCCATTGTAAAAGTTAAGCTGGAAAGGAAGGCTCATTTATATTTTACTTTCCAAGTTTGTAGCATCTTCACAACGATATGCATGTCTGTGCATTTTTGGAGAGTCAACTGTGAGAGGTCTTGATAGAGCTGAATTTCTGCACCATTTTACATAATTGGTTCTGATTGACTGGCTGCCCTGAGGTTTACCCCACCGCCAGGTATGAGAACCAGTATCCTTATTCCAAATTCATTGCCGACTAGCTCATGTTGCGATATGGCCTTGGGGACGGAGCTCCCACGCACACATTGTCACTGTACGGTGGCCAACTTGGAATCCGGCAGGTGGATTCTTAAGTTCAGTATAACAGCATAGAATGGGGAAGAAAGGCAGGTTAGTTATGAACAGTGGTGGAATGCTTTCTTTAGACTAGACAAGTAATTCTGAATAAGGATCCCTCCACCTGGGCAACCTGTAAGGGAAAAGTTAGGGAGTAATTTATGTTGTCTTTTATAGCCCAGTCCAATAATGTTCAATTACCTTGTGCTTTCTTTTAAAAGGTTCTACTACCCCAACGTACCTGAGAGGCCACAAGAGAACATGATCCAAGACAAATCTGGGACTCCTGGATGACTCCTGAGGCTAGAAGATGCTTTTCATCGTCACAGTACCTTTGGTGCCTTTCCAGGTGAAGTGGCAGAGTTTTTCGGCTTTACTCAATGTTTCCCTCTTAGGATGGTCCCCCTTTGGAAGTAGGAACCCCTGGGATGCTGATTCCAAGAATAAAAAGGAACTAAATTATTTCTGAAGTGCAGCAGTTTGGCTCTTTGCGGTTTTCTCCTTTGGTCGACAATTTCTCCGACTGTAGAAGTCCTGTGTAGGTGAAACTTACTACAGCTCCTTAAATGCTTGGCAGATGAAAGTAATATCCCAGGGACACTTTGATGACTTCTGGTGGCGACGGTTGCATAGGTCACTTTTGGTGTTGGGTTTCAGAATATTGTGGTTTTCCGACTTTTGGTTCTTCTGTGCTGCAGCCACAACACAGAACTCTGGATGGCTTCTAGCAACCTGGACTCGACTAATGGAGTGGACCTCGGACCCTCACCAAGTATGGACCCTCGGATCATCTTTGTTAGATTCTGGTGGTGGGAAACCCACCGATGGACCTTCCACTGCACCCAATGACTCTGGGCTCTCTCCGGTGGGAAAAAGTGGTCAGTGGTGACTGCAACGATGTCCTCTCTAAAGTTTTTAGGCAGTTTGGAACATTTGCAGCTCTTGCTTTCCAGCAGCACTATCCCAGGGTACCCCCTTCTTCTGGATGGTAGACTGTAACAGCTTCCATCCGTCACAAAACAATCCTCCAGACCCTGTGCAACACCAATGGACTTCTCTGGCTCTAGATGTCCGACCCTGCTCTTCTGAACTTTGAAGACCCCTTCTACAGACGGCAGGAACACAGGACTGGCTCCCTGGATACTTGAATGAAGAGCAGCAGCTTTGCATGATGGTCCCTCGTAGCTCGGGGAGAGGTCTCCTTTGCAGGTCCTCTGTGGAACAATCCTTGAGAGACACAACAACCGTCAGATAAAAGTGAAGAAATGCAGCAGAAGACTTCTCCTCCAGCTGGTCTTCAAGAAACAGCTTCTTCTTGCTTCAGCTTCGACTTCAGCTACTGAACACATTGGTAAGTGCCTCCTTCACTCTGGCTGAGCCAGACTCAGTCATCCAATCACACAGAAGTGCATTCATGCAAGCAGGCAGCCAATCAGGCCCACAGGCATTCAACCATTCACTCCACACAGACACCCATAACACAAGATGTGGATTGGGGCAAGTACTAAGCCTTTCAGCACACTACACTGCATTAATCTCAGTTTCAGTCAGGGATGTCTCATTCATTGTGTCTCACACACACAGGAAACAGACACCCACAACAGAGAATGTGAGTTGACTCCCAATTCTATTCAGGGTGTACGCAGAACACACAACACCTGGGAAGGCTGCAGTCAATCTGACTGGAGGCAGCCCGAGAGCCATATATAGCATGTCCACTCAATAGCCAGTCAGGGAGAAAGGGAACATCAGAGACATGTATGGTGTTTCCACCCAACAGCCATTTAAGAGGAAGGGACAGAGACAGGGCTTTCCAGGTCAGTGGGAAACAAGGTAACAGGCATAAGTAACCAAGAAGTCACAGTGTCCATCTTGCCTTTGTGTAGAATCAATTGATTCCTATGGCAGGGCCTGGCTATTCCAAAATGGAAGTTACTCAGAGCCACTGCCAAGTCAGCATATAGCTGCCACCAGCCCATAACGTGCTCTCCGGGCAAAACACATAGGTGCCCAAAAACACACATAATGGGTACAAGGGCATGCCCCGACCTATGGGTGCCATAAGGGTATTCCATGGGTGTTGTTCACCAAAATATAAAATGAAGAGCTGCACTGCCAGAGGTCCAGACTGGACCTCAGTGGCAGAAAACATAAGGAAAACACACACAAAGAATTAGTAGGACAAGGACAGAGGCCCTGTCCCTCCATAATGTATTTCGAGCATAACACTTTCAGTAACAAGGGATAGAAAGACTCAGTTTCCTAGTTCTGGAAATTCTCACACACAACTTGTCTTTCAATTGGCGTGTGAAGTAAAAGCCTCTGCAATTGTCTGCTACTTAGATTCTGCTTACATGTCAGTTCAGACAATGGGAATCGCTTTAACCATACAGCAGCGTTACTTTCAGCATTTGAGTGCATAGCGGTCTCGGATTTCGGGCTCAGAGAAACTCATTGGCCTCTTTGAAGTGACTGGGTTGCATGGCGAACCTCAATGCGAACTGCTGCTTCTTCTGGCTACCCACCGGTGCTTCAGACTGCCGCTTTGACCCTCTGCATGTCATCTCAGAATCAATTAGCACATGTTGTCACAGTTACAACACTTCACTGCTTTCTGCTGCGTGACCCATGCCACACAGAATACGAGCTTCTTGGCCACTCACAAGGTAGGATTCAAGCATCCAAGAATCCTCATTACCGGCATGCTCTGCTCCCGATGGCTTACTCAGTCTGCCGGAGCCCTCAAAGCTACTATTGCTCCTATGCTTCAGATTGCTCACACCTGTTGCTGCCACACATGACATGTTCTCCTTTTCTTCCATCCAGCCCGTTCTTGTTCCTGGCCTTGTCTCAGCTCTCACACATGTCTCTTTGCCTGGTGTGCAGCCTCACCTTGTATACTCTCCAGGAGTATTAAGGGTTCACAGGTGTGGGCCGGTATTTTCAATTGTCAAGTATGTAAGACATATGGGGGTAGAGCAGTTTGTTGGGTAGTTAATTTGGCAATGGACACCTCCTCTGATTAAAACGGTTGCATGTCTATGGACCATTTTGTTGTTCTAATCATTTTTGCTCTACTTGTTTTTCTCTCATTTTTATGTAAAGCATGGGGAGACACTCAAATCCCACCCCACTTATCCAACACGGCCCCCACTGAACCCCCATCAATATTGCCTAATCTCAACTCACCATATACTATTTTAGGTAACAAATCTTTCAAATTTATTGTAGCAAACACGGTCTGCACAGTTTGTATATAATCAATAGTGCTGCATCCATTTTATTGACCAGCCTTTGTCAATTATTGAGCACGCTTTCCCAAAGGGCAGCATCATGAGTGTTACCATGCACACATGAGCAAAGACACACCCCATTATTACAATTCTTACAAGGATCACCACATCACTCACATAACTGAAGTCACACAATCTAATTTCCATTGCCTGCGACTCTGGATACTCATAGCTGCAATGGCTCATGATAAATATCTGGAAGCTGGGGTCACCACAAGAGATGACATACACGACTGTACATACCCAGACCAGGTTCTGTACCAAACCAGCTTTTTGGCTGCTAAATTGACTTTTCCAGTGTCACACCAGATGGAGGTCCTTTTTTCAGCCCTGAAAAGGCGAGAAAGATATTCATAGTATGTTTTATGCTGTACAAAATCCACATCCAGTGGCATGTCCCCATGCATCCATTGGAGGATCTCTCACCCCAACACTCATATGAGTAGGAGTATGGAGTGGCTTTGTTTAACTTTGTGGCATATACTAAATGTGTAAATAACTGATCGAGAACTCTTTTGTAAATACATGTGTGTACACATTTCACCCCATCATCTCTCATCGACAATACAATACCTTCTACACAGCCAAAATGACCCCAAAAAGCCAAAATGTGTTTGAATAATAATATGTATTTACTATCATTCAATAAAATACTCATGACCTCCCCCCCACAAACCCAGATGTTATGCCCTGCCACCACCAGTAAACCAGGATCCATACCCTCCCACCTCACTCAACAACCATGTACTCCCAGCACTCTCAAACCAAAATACATACCCTCCACCCACTCTCAAATCCAAAACCCATTTCCTTCCATCTCCTTCCAGTACCCTACACACAACTTTGATGCCCCATCTCATCAATACCAACAACCATGCCCTTCCACCTCCCCCAAACCTTCTACCAATTCCCTCCTCACCTCCCTAACCCCAAACATCCAGTGGCCATGCTCTCCCTCCTACTGCCTCACCCATTCCAATGATTTAAAGAAGTGTGTTAATATTTCCAGAAGAATTGACCACATCCCACTGGGACTGGTGAAGAGTTCATTTCAGAGTGCTGAACCCTGACTACTTGCAACAGATCTTCAATGGGGGTGGTCGAGGTGGAGATTGCAAAGTACAACCCACAGATGATAGAACCTCTGGCAAATCCCTCAACCTTTGGTTCAAAACAACTGTTATGGCAAAAGTGACCTCAAGTATGTTCTGTTGCTGTCTGTCTAGTTCATGAGCTGTTCTCTGGGACTCTCCCTCGCCAGTGTCATGCATCATCATGGAATGCTCCAACTGCTGCTCCGGTATTCTCTCTTTTGACTCCTAATGCGGTTTTCTTCTGGGTTTTTCTCCCCTGCGCTGCATAGGTTGTATTGGGGGACAAGGTATGGTGTGTCACAGATGTACCTCTTCTCTGCCAAGCATGTTATGACACTTGCAGTTTCATCATCATCAGGAACAGAATCATATTTCTGGTTATATCTGTACTCAGGTACCTGAACCATAGAGGAAGGGAAAGTACTGGTGAGGAGAGGTCAACTGGTAATCATGGGGATGGGTTTGGCATGTCACATCCCAAGCTGTCAGTGACAGGAGTCAGAGTCATTGAAATGATTACTGGTGCATGCAGGATGGTACTGGTTTTGGTTGTAGTAGCCATGGTCAACACGTGTGTGGTGCAAGCTGGCTTGTGGTAGTGGTAGTAGTTATTTTCAACACAAATGTGGTAAGAGACAAGCTAGTTCGATTGTTGTCACAACCAATGAGGTGTGATAAGATATTGTATGGTGTTGGTGTTAGTAGCCAGGGTCAGTGAGGATGAGGTTTCAGTATATTAAATGAAAAGCCCCCCCCCCACCCAAGCAAGAGTTGGAAAATTAAATATATTGGTCCTTTATATGGGCATTTAATGGTAACCCCCATGTAATGGTGGCATACACCACAATATCACTCTTGCCACATGGGACAAGAAATACACTGTGTTGTAATAATAGCTCCTTTTCGTTTGAAATAAAATGACATAATTTTCAGATGGACTAGCACTGCTAATACAAGGGAACTGTACTTGAAGCACTGCTGACAAAGACAAATAACATTTACCCAACACATAATAATATAGTAAGCCTGCATCTTTAATTCTAATTAACAATATTAATGCAGGCTTTAATTTACTTACATTATTCAAAACAAACACACAGCTTTCAATCAATAGATAGGTGTTTATTCTGAACAATGCCTTAAATAACTTTGCAAACATTAACATTAGCATATGCAAGATTTACACTAGCCTTCACAATCAGTTTGCATTTCAAAATGTTTAGAAATGAAAATGTAGATAGCTTCTTATAAAGTCATACATTGAAACGGTTTGGGAAATCTAAAAAGTACAAATCCTTGTGAGTGACACACTACTGGGATGAGTTGTTAATTTAAGATTATGCCCGAGGATGGAGTCTGTAGCTTCATTGAAGGTTGTGAGTGCACATTTCATTGATATGTTTCTAGATAAATGTGCAAGCAAGGTCACTGAAGTGTAAAACAAATTGCAATCGCATTTAGTAAGTCTAAGGACAACTCATAGGAGTGAAACACTCCGATGGATTGTCATCCCTAAAATGTTTCTTTTTGTGGCATGTGGTGATTATTCAGGTGTTTAGGGGTGCATACTAGATACTCTCATTTGATTTGGCAAGCTGCATAGACATGGATATTGGCAATAAGGCATACATCTCATGTTGTACTCACCGGGGTCTGCTTGTCTGCCTACACTCACCACAGCTGCTCTTATTCCATCCAGGCTATCCCAGTGCCAGTTGGTATAGACCTTCTCATACCGGGGCTGCGGGTTTTGTGGCATTTAAGGAATCGACAGTAGACTGGAAATACTGGTCCTCAGGTCATTTCACTTTTTTGCAGTCCTTAATTTCCTCTATAAGAGTCCCCACAGCCAACACATTTTTTTGTGATGCCAACCCAAATAGTAGTCTTCCTCTGGCTGTTGGTTTTGCAAAGTTGTGATGGTGGCTACCAAGTAAATCATCGGCATGGTCAGCCACACCATATGTATGAATGCATAACTTTACCTATACATCTGGGCTGTTGCTGCACATTTGTTGCAATTTTGATTCCAACCAGTGCAACTGTCATCATCTTACCCATGGATAGTTGCAGGAAATGGATAATTTTCCAGAGGTTTCAGGTTTTTAAAATAGATGCTGCTATATTTCCTGTTTCCAAAACAATGTTGTTATTGCATGATGCTAACTCCACATTTTGGATCAATTACTGTTACTTTAAGTCCTCCGTTAATAATGCTGTTGACGCTTTAAAAGCCATAGGTTGGCAGATTGATCATTTGGTTATGCTTTGTGGATGTTACGCTGCACAAAATTAATGTTACTGCCGGGGTTGTGAAAGTATAGCCATGAGGTCGCAATATGAACATAATTCTGCCAAAGTCGATGGCAGAAATGGTAATTATCTCTATCAGAGTTTGCTAAATTTTTGCTGCCATGTTCATAATGAGGGGCAAAGTACTTTACTGCTATTTGTTTATCCAGTTCTTTTATGATCAATTTCACATGTGCTCACCAGAAAAATGTATGAAAGTTTAAACGTTTCAAAGCTGTAGTGGAACGTTATGTACGTACACATCCATTGTTCAACCTGTGTAGGTCTGTCATGCTGGAGCTGGCTCGATTTTAAAAATGTATACTTAATTCTGGTTTACTTTTTAAAAAAAATATCTTTTTTAAACATTTTTAAATGCCAGAGCAGACACGTATGAATATAACACATATCACGTCTTGAACCAGAGACCACTCATGGTTAGATAACCAAAATTATTCAATAGTAACAGTTATAATCCCCCCAAGTGCCCCCACCCTCCCTTGTGAGACAGTGTGAAGCTCCAGTTGAAGAACTCAGTCTGCAAGCTTTACGGAACCAAGGGGGGGCATGCAGCCCCTACGGTCTCGGGACTCTTATATGCCTCCAAAAATGGAGCCCATTCAATTTCTCTACTTGTAGATAGTCTGTGGATGGCCCTTGTAATGTTCTCCATTTCATAGAGCTCTCTGGCCTTCCTAGCCAGGTCTGCTCTGAGGGGAAACTTTTCGCCTTACAACTTATTGTGAGGCAAACCCTGGAAGCAAGCAATAAGAATCAAGTCATATGCGGGACTTTCTTCAAACCCCCTTTATCTTCGTATAGTCCAAAGAGCACTAACCTTGGGTCGAGGGACCTGGGAATCCCATTAATGCTCGTTATCCATGCCAAGACCTCGCTCCAGAAAGTCTGAGTTTTTGGGTAGGACCACCACATGTGCCAATAATCGGCAGAACTCTTGCACTCCCTACAACATAGAGGGCTTGCCTGGTTGAACATTTTGGAGAGTCTCAGTGGGTCATACTGCCACCTGTGCAACAGCTTGAAACCATGTAGTTTATATTCTGCTGAGGTCGAGGTATTTTGTGCTGCTGTACACATCCTCCCCCAGAGCTGCTCAGTCATTAACAGGCCCATGTCTTTCTCCCATCTATTCTTAAGGCCCTCAAGGATGTTTCATCTTTCTGCTATCAGCGCCCTGTAAATACGTGCAGTGAGTCCTTTGCTAGACTGGGCCTCACTGAGTATTTGTTCAAAGACGGTGAGATTTCTTTGGAGCTTATCTTTCCATACCTGAGAGTTTAAGATGCCTTTTAGTTGTAGGAACATAAAAACGTTCAGGGGACCCTGTTGGAGTCTAACTTTCAACTCCTGGATCGTTATGCAGCCCCCGTCTTTGATGAGTTACCCCACTCTTTCTATGCCTCCCTCATACCATTCTTGGTATCTGCTCGGGTTATGTATTTTGTCTCTGATTTGGGGCCCAGATGCAACTCAATGGGGAGGGCCAAGTTGTCAGACCTCTCATTTCCCTTGATTTCACCAGATTTTCATAATGGGGCCCATTGCCACATGGTTTAGCACGCTTTTGAGGAAGGCTTTCTCTGGCACCCATAGCCATTCACCCAGGGACACAGGCCTAAGTCTATAGTTCTCACTGGCCACCCATTGCTTCTGCTTGTAATTTCTCAAATGTGGGGCGAGGTCACAGTACTGTGCTGCTCGGTAGTATGTGTAGGGATCTGGCAGGCTGACTCCTCCATTTTCCTTTGGCTGGATTAGCGTTTCGTAGGCAATGCGTTGTTTCTTCCCTTGCCAGAGGAATTTCACAAATAAGCCTTGCATTTCCATCATGAAATGAGCCTTGGGGAGAGCAATAGGCAACATGTGGAAATAGTACAGGATTTTGGGCAATATCACCATCTTTAGGGCATTCAGGCGACCCAACCAAGATACTGTGAGCCCACTCCACCTATCCAGATCTTTTCTTAGGTCGCCAAGCAGCAGAGGCAAATATGGCTGCGTAGAGGTCTTCCAGATTTTTGGTGATTTCAATCCCCAGATACTTCAATTCCCCCTGAGTCAAGGGTTTCCCCCCTGTCCGAGAGGCCTCGCCTCCGCCGCTCCGCGGCCTTTTGTATTCAAAAAGGGATGATTTTTCTACATTAACCTTGAGTCCTGCCCATTTGCCAAATTCTTTCATTGAGGCTATCAGACTGGGTATCGATGTGCTGGGGTCAGTTATGTATAGTAAGATATCGTCAGTGAACAGGGCTAGTTTATATTCTGTGTCTGTGACAGGACATAAACAAGCAGAGCCAGGGGGCAGCCCTGTCTGGCTACCTTGACCAGGGTGGATTCTCTGAAGAGACTGTTATTAACTGCTACTCTGCCCCTGGGGTTGTTGTATATTGCTTGAATTCCCAATATGAATCGCTTTCCAAATCCCATATTTTCCAGGGTGGCCCACAAGAACGCCCATTCCACCCGATCAAAGGCTTTCTCTGAATCAATACTCAGAAGCATGTGCTCTCTTGCAGATCTTTTGGCATTATCCATGATGCCCAGGGTTTTCCTCATTGCATCAGACCCTTGTCTACCTTTAATGAAACCCACCTGATCTGTGTGGATCAAACGTGGCATTAGGTCCTCCATTTGCGTTGCCATCACTCAAGGATATGATATGATATGATATGATATGGTATTTGTAACGCGCCTATACACAAGTGTTTCAAGGCGCGACGAGGCAGGGAGGGAGGGAAACAAGGGGAAGACGGACAAACGATCCTACTAGGCCAGGTGTCATTCAGATCGTGCAAGTGCAGAGGTAAGGGGAAAAGGAGAAAGTGCAGGGGGAGGAGGTGGGGGGAA
The DNA here is from genome assembly GCF_040938575.1 of Ambystoma mexicanum. Classification (NCBI taxonomy): domain Eukaryota; kingdom Metazoa; phylum Chordata; class Amphibia; order Caudata; family Ambystomatidae; genus Ambystoma; species Ambystoma mexicanum. The sequence continues at coordinate 356,543,216 of NC_090941.1, forward strand.
AAGTGCAGTACAAGGTAAGTGGCGTAATAAAATAATAAATGATAATAAATAAAAAGGGCCAGCTGGTGGCAAGTGCGAGGTAAGTGCAGAGCAAGTGCTGGGTAGGGGGCTGTAGGGATACAGTGACAGTCCCACAGTGCAGGGGGAGCCAGGGGGGCAGTGCAAGTGGAGAGTGGCTGGGCCCTGGACCGAGGTCGCTGAGAGTGGCCCAGATGCAGGTTAAGTGTAGAATTTAGTGGGGAGTTAAGCAGGTTTAGCAGGGGAGAGGGAGAGAGAAGGCAGAAGCGAAGAGGAAGGTTTTGAGGTGCTTCCGGAACCGGAGATGGTTCTCCTCAAGTTTCAGGGAGGCAGGCAGGCTGTTCCAGAGGGAGGCCCCTGCTGCGGAGAGAGATCTACCCCCAGCACGTTGCTTCGAGAAGCGGCTGACCATGAGGGAGTTAGAGATGGATGAGCGAAGGGCTCGTGAAGGAAGATATTTAGGAAGAGAGAGTTGAAGGTATTTAGGCCCCAGGCCCCAGAAGGCCTTGTGGACAATGCAGAGGGTTTTGAACTTAATCCTCGCAGCCACTGGGAGCCAGTGAAGAGATTTCAGTCCTGGAGAGATACGGTCCCTGGGCTTGAGGCCAAGGACAAGTCTCGCAGTTCTGTTCTGGATAAGTTGCAGAGGGCGGAGAGTGGAGGCAGGGAGATTAAGATAGATTAAGATAGATCTTGGCATTCGTGTTCAGGAGTTAGATTGGCCGGTATGTTTTACACCAACCTTGGTCTCTTTCTGACTTCGGGAGCACCACTATTTGCGCTACTGAAAAGGATGGTGGGGCCTGTCAGGTGTCTCGTATATGGTTAAACAAATCAGCCAAATGTGGAGAAAGGGTGATAGAGAGTGTTTATAAAAGCCCATGGTATACCCAGCCTCCCCGGGACCCCCTCCTGGCGGGAGGCACTTAATTGCTGCTTCAACTTCCAGAGGAGTGATTGGGCACTCCAGAAAGGCGTGTTCCTCTGTGTTGATGTGTGTCAGCCCGACTTTATCTACGTATTCCCTCATCCCAGGGCTATCCCCTCCCCCTTCCGAAGTGTACAGTTTGGCATAGTACTCAGCAAATTCGTCAGCTGTGTCTTCCGGAGAGTGCACCAAACCCCCTTCCTCAGTTTTGATCCTATCTACCCACCTATCTGTCCTCTGGGCTCTCAGTCTGTTCGCCAACATCCTATCCGCCTTGTCCCCTTTTTCATAGAATTTTTGCTTTAGGAGCGTTAGTTTTCTCAGGACATCACCCTTGCCTAAAGCTCTCAGTTATTCCCTTTTCTGTGTAAGCACTGCAAGGTGCTCCCCGCTATATGAACCCAATGAGTGGAGCCTCTCCTCCAGGCAGGAGATGTCTTTCCTGAGTTTCTCTTCTAGTAATTTCCTTTCTCTTTTTCGCAAGGCCCCCTATCCCATTAAGTGCTCCATCCTGACCGCTTTACCAGCCACACAAACCACTCTGGCCCCTTCCTCACTGCCTCCATTTATCTGGAAGTGTTCCTGAATCGCCTTGTCTAAGTCTTGTGCGTAGAGCTTGTCCTTAAAGAGGAATTCATTGCATCTCCACCTGGTTTCGTGCCAACCCAGCCCCTCCATTACTATCGTTGCCATGACCATGTCATGATCGGACCACCCTATTGGGCAAATTTCCCTACCTTTAATTGCGGATGCGTTCTCTTTTGCCACCAGCAGATAATCAATTCTGGTGAACGTCCCATGCACCGCTGAACTGAATGTAAGCCCCTTTACTTCTGGGTTCACTGCCCGCCAAATGTCCACCAGGTGCGCCTCCCTTATGCTCTTTTGGAGTTCACCCATTTCCTCCTTGGGAGGGGGTTTGGTAGTCACTTGCATGGCTTGCCTATCGAAGTGTGGAACTGCCCATGCATTAAAATCTCCCCCTATAAGTAGGCTACCTCTTACCATTCCCAGCACTGTTAAGAGGTCTTCCCTATTAAATGTGCCCTGGCCTTGGTTGGGCGCATAGATGGCTGGTAGCGTCACTGGAGACCTTTCCCATTCCCCCGTACCACCAGGAGCCTTCCCTCCATAAGGGATTGCACGTCCGGGCTTTCTAGTTTGAGTCTCTTATGCAGGATAATGCCCACCCCCCTTGTGATTTGTTGAGGCCCAGTACATTTGACCCATTCCTTTACCCTTCAAAGGTCTTTCCTCCCCCTTCTTTAGCCTTGTTTCATGAACAAAGATCACGTCTAAGTTTGCTCTACAGAATTCACACATTAGTAGCAATCGTTTAGTGGGGGAGTTCAGCCCCTTGACATTGAGGGTGCCGATTTTCATGGTACCCACCTCCAGATTACCATCACCTCCCAACATCATCTTTAAGTTGGGTCCCTCCCGAATAGCATTGCCCTCCCGCAGCCCTCCTTGAGTTCTGCCTTTTGCCTCGCTATTTGAGGTTCCCCAGTTTGCCTGTCCCACTTTGTGCTCCCCCCCCCTTGAACCCTTAACCAACTTAAACTTAGAAAGTGAACCATGGGCATGGAACTACCCCTTAACTGGGCCACAACCAACTGAACCACAGTCATTTTGCCTGATCTAGGTCCCCATGATTGAGACCCCCTCTTACTGATGAGGGCCTACTAGGTGTTGGACAAGACCCCAAAGGGGGGAGCTCTATTGCGCTTCCCCTAATTCTCTAAGTGTGTGTGAACTTTGGGCCATTCTGGATCTCTACCACCTTATTGTGTCTTCATGGGGGTTTTGTCGGCGATTCCGGGCTCAGCTTCACATACTTTCTACCTCCCTTGGATTTCTTTCTCAACTGGTGGGGATTGTCTTTCTCTTGCTCCTTCGATCCCTGGCTCTTATTAGGCCCAGTTAGAGATCTTTCACTGTGCTCTGCCAAGAGTTGGAGCACCTGTCTGGCCTCCTCTTGGGTAACAACTCGATATTCCTCCCCCCTCCATTCGAAGGTGAAGTCAAAGGGGTATCCCCATCGGTATTGCACCTCTCTTTCAGTCAGCCACTCTGTATGGGTCTTACATGCTCTTGCTCTTCTCCTCTGACTTAACGTAAAGTTCGACAGGTCCAGGAATATCTTTAGTTTCACCCCTTGGAACAGAATGTCTGAGGTCTGCTGTGCTTTGAGGAGAATTTTGGCTTTGTTCTTGTAGCGTAAGAACTTTACTATTACGGACCTTGGCCCCCCTGCAAATGCTCAGCCTCCTCTGTGGGACCTTTTGATGCACAAGGTTTTGCCCCCCTCTGTCAAGAATAGGTGGTTTATTATCTCTTGGACTTTCTTCTCGACCACAGCTGGCGTCTCACCGTCTGATTTTGTTTGTTTGTTTATTATTTGTAATGTGCATCATACCCTGGGGTAACAGGGCGCAGTGGTTACACGTATATGCACGGCTTAGTTACACACAGTAAAATACAGGTTACATTCAAATAGTACATATATACATAATAATATACAGATTATAATAGGTTGCACAGTAATATACAGGTTACATACAACTAGTACATGTATACTTAGTGGTATACAGATTGCCTATCATTCGATTTCAGCCAGGTGATAGTGTTGGATCAGAATTTGTGGTAAATTTGCTCTATTCTTAAACTGGGAGGCAGCGTGTTCCAGAGTTTGGCTGCTTTTACAGGGAAGCTATTACCTCCGATGGTGGCGCGTTTATATTTAGGTAAGGACTGTCGGTCTCTATTGGCAGATCTTGTCGGACTTGTAGACGACTGCTTATGAAATCTTTCTGCAAGGTAGATGGGTGCAGCATTGTTGAGGGATTTGTGAGTTAGCGATAGGGTTTTTAGTAGGACTTTGTCGAAGGTTGGGAGCCAATTGTTCTGGTGGCTAGTTTCTGAGATGTGGTCTCTCCTGAATATGCCAAGGGCCGCTCTAAGTGCATTGTTTTGCAGGGTTTGGATTCTTTTAATGATGGCTTTGGAGGATCCTAGATAAAGGGCATTAGAGTAGTCAAGGAGAGATAGGATGAGGGCTTTAGCTCAGGTGAAGCAGCTGCTGTCGGAGAAGAATGTCTTGCCAGTGCGTATCAGTTTGCACGTGTAGCCGGTAGAAGATGCCAGTGAATTGACCTGTTTAGTGAATGATAGATTCGAGTCCAGGTAAAAACAAAGAGTTTTCACCTCGTGTTCCACTTTTATGGTGTTACCATCAATTATGAATGATGAGTATATGGAGCTCAATTTTTTAAAATTAGATAGGGTGCCCAGAATGATGAGTTTGTTTGTTTGTTTGTTTGTTTTTTTATTTATTTGTTAATGCACGCCAAACCCATCGGTAGCTGGGCGCAACAGTTTACATGAAGACTTAAGATTGTTACAGTATTTGGCATGAGTATATACAGCGCAATGGCAAAAACGAGGAAATATTTGTGAGACTATATTCAAGCATATGCATATAAAACACAACGGCAAAAAGCAAATATATACAAGAATATATACAAACATATACCCAGAAGCAGGGCTTGTCTTGGGGTGTCCAGGCAAAGGGTAGGTCGTAGCTAGGTAGGAAGCTAGGTGTAAGTTATGTGTCATTGGCGCGCAGCCAATTGATTATCTTGTGCCTGAATTTCAGGTACGGTTGTTCCGTTCTGAGGTCAAGTGGTAATTTGTTCCAGCAGTGAGCAGCTTTGACAGAAAAGCTAGTTGCTCCCGCGGTGGAACGTTTGAACCTTGGAATCTCTAGTTTGGAGGTGTTAGCAGATCTCGTGGGTTGCATGGCGATTTTCCTGTTGATTTTCTCCATAAAATACGGGGGGCTAGGTTGTTTAGACATTTAGATGTGAGGGATGCTGTTTTAAGTAGGATTCTGTCAGTTATTTTTAACCAGTTAAATTCTTTCCTGAAATTAGTGATGTGCTCTCTGTAGGGGATATTTAGTGCTGCTCTTAGGGCATTGTTCTGTAGCCTTTGAAGTTTAACAGTGATATATTTATTGGTTCCAGAATACAGGGCATTGCAGTAATCTAATCTAGACATGATAAGGGCGTTAGCTAATGTAATGCAGCTGGCACTGGAGAGGTAAGATCTAGCTGCACGGATGAGTTTTCAGGTGTAGGTAGTGGAGGAGGCGAGGGAGTTGACCTGCTTCTTGAGAGTAAGGGAGGAGTCCAGATAGAATCCAAGGGTTTTAACCAAAGACATCACCTTGATGGGGTTGTTATCAATGCTAAAGGATGTGTAGTTTGGGCATCGTTTTTGGATGTTGGCTTCAGAGCCTAAGATTAGTAGTTCTGTTTTATCGTCATTCAGGCAGAGGCCGTGTGTGGCCATCCATCCCTAAATGAGAGTGTATATCTTGTTCACCAAGGCTGAGTCTGTCTCGTAGTCGCCCGAAAGGGGTATGAGGATCTGGGTGTCATCTGCGTAGTTCATGTAGATGACACCCAATCTGTCCAACTTGTCAAACAAAGGCTTGGTGAAGATATTGTACATGGTGGGGGAGACACATGATCCTTGCGGAACACCGCAGGTTATTTTGATAGGGTCAGCTGAGTTGGTGGTGGAGAAGACTCGCATGGTGCGATTTGCTAAGAAGGATTGGACCCAGGCTATAGCATCTCCGGTGAAGTTGGCGGAGGATTCGAGGTGGTTGCATAAGACTGCATGGTCCACCAGGTCAAACGCAGCCGACAAGTCCAGTAGGAGGAGCAAGGCTGTTTTCCCGTTATCCTTAAGTTCCTCAATTTGTGTCTTGAGGTCTAGCAGAGCTGTTTCCGTGCCTTGGAGTGTGCGGAAGCCAGATTGCCGTGAGCCAAGTAGGTGGTTAGCCTCCAGGTAATCCAGGATTTGTATGTAGGCAGCTCTGTCTAGGATTTTTAGTAGAAAAGGCACTGTGGTGATTGGTCTGTAGTTGGTGGGATAGTGGGATCCAGAGTTTGTTTTTTCAATAATGGGAGGACCCAAGATTCTTTGAGGTTGGTGGGTACCGTGTTGAATTTAAAGGAAGAGTTTATGAGCTTGGAAATGAAGGGAGCTAGACCCCTAGCTGCGTCCTTTATTAATTGTGCTGGGCAGGAGTCACCCTTGCAGTTTGAGGGTTTGAGGGAGAGTATTATTCTTTCTGTGTCAATTATGGATATAGATTTGAATATAAATGGAGCAGTGGTCTTATTCTCCTGGGATTGGGGTATTTGTTGGTCCAGAGGTGGAAGTGTGGCCTTTTTTTTTATCAATTTTACTTTGAAGCAAGGAAATTTTGTTAGCAAGGGCGTTTTGTATATTTGTGCACCAAGCTTTATTTTTAGGGGCATTGTCTATTGGTTGAATAGGGAATTCCAGTTCGCGGAGGATGGTGAAGAGCTCTTTAGTATTAGAGTTGGCTTTTGCGATCCTGTCATTAAACGTGTTCTTCTTGGTTTTGATAATTTCTTTTTTGTAGGATTTGTCAAATTCGGTTAGGTTGTTTTTGTTGTATTCAGTGGGAGAGTGGCGCCAGATCGATTGGAGCTTTCTTTTTTGTAGTCTTAGCGATTTGAGGTGGGGCGTAAACCAGGCATTTAAATGGGCTTCCTGTTTAGCTTTACGTAGTTTGGCTGGGGCAACTGCGTCTAATGCTTTGGTCATAACATCATTGAAAGTATTTACCAGGGTGTTCGGGTTGTTACTTTCCAATCCAGATATGGCTGGAAGGAGGAGAGGGATAATGTTTTCAACAGTCATGTCCTTCTTACTTCTGGTCAGGAGAGGGGGAACCATGTTGTTGATTTTGGAGCTAAGGAGATCCAGAGTGGCGGAGAAGGTTATTAGATAGTGATCCGTCCATGTTTGTGGAACAATATCGGTGATACTGATGTTACAGTTCAGTTCTGATACCCAATCGAGGGTCCTTCCTTTGATGTGGGTGGGGGAGAGGATTTTTTGATCAAGGCCATGGTCCTTGAGCAGGGCTGCAACTGACTCTGAGTGTTTATTGTCAGTTTCATTAAAGCCGAGGTTAAAGTCTCCCAGTGGTAGGGTTTGAGAGTCGTCTTCAAAGGTGCCTAAAGGCCCTGGGGGTCTATATATTAAATGGATTGAGAGCGTGCACTGATTTCGCATTAATGAGAGATCCTAGTAATATTAGAGAACTATTAGGTTTGCTGGTTTGAAAAGTTTTAAGTGGTGGGGTGTCCAAAGTTGTGTAAGTTATAGTAGGAGTTTGGTCACCAGTTCTGTTTTATCATCATTCAGGCATAGACCATGTGTGGCCATCCATGCATGGATGATGATATACACTCTGTTCACCAAGGCCAAATCCTTTTCATAATCCCCTGAAAGCGGGAGGAGGATCTGGGTATCATCTGCATAGTTAGTGTAGGTGATACCGAGATGGTTCAGATCATCGAAAAGGGGCTTAGTAAAAATATTGTAAAGTGTAGGTGAGACGCAAGAACCCTGGGGCACACCGCAGGTAATGGGTGTAGGGTCTGCAGAAGCTGACGGCAAGAAGACCCTCATTGTTCTACCGTTCAAGAATGATCTTATCCATATAATGGCTTCACCAGAGAAGTGTGCTGCTGTGCTAAGATGGTTGCAGAGGATGTTATGGTCAACTAGATCGAACGCAGCAGAGAGGTCTAAGAGGAGGAGTAGTGCTAATTTGCCATTGTCTTTAAGCTCGTCAATTTGAGTCTTTAGATCAATAAGAGCGGTTTCGGTGCCATGTAGGGGACGGAAGCCTGATTGTCTGGCTCCTAACAGGTGATGCTGTTCCAGGTGTTTTTGAATTTGGAGGCACGCTACCTTATCCAAAATTTTTAAAAGGAAGGGCACAGTGGTGATGGGTCTATAATAAGTTGGTGTCACTGGGTCAAGAGTCGGTTTCTTTAAGAGTGAGAGTACCCATGATTGTTTGAGGTTAGTGGGAATGGTGCCAGTAGCGAAGGACACATTGATTAGTTTGGTGATGAATGGGAATAAGTCGCTGGCAGCATCCTTGATGAGCTGCGCCGGGCATAGGTCTCCCTGACAATTTGAAGGTTTAAGGGAGAGAATAGTACGTTCCACTTCAATAGTAGATACTTTGGTAAAGTAGAAGCGTGTGGAATCATCTATGGAAGTCTTATGTGTCGTACTAGAGATAGGGGGATCTTTTAAGGCCATTTTCTTGCATGTGATTTTCTTCTGTAAGGTGGCAATTTTGTTAGCTAATGTGTTTTGGATGTTTTCACACCATATTTTGTCTTTCGTACAGGTCTCTGGTAGTGCTATAGGGGTCTCTATTTCTTTGAGAATAGTGAGGAGTTCCTTTGTATTGGATTTGGCATTAGATATGCTTGTGCCAAATGATTTGCGTTTTGCTAGGCAAATTTCTTTTTTGTATAAGGAGGACAGTTTGGTAAGTTTAAGCTTGTTGGCTTCAGAGGGGTGTTTAACCCAGGTGGCTTCGCAGTTTCTTTTTTGTAATCTTAAGTTTTTTAAGAAAGGTGTAAACCATTTATTTAGATGAGTTTTCTGCTTCCTTGGTCTTAGTTTTGCTGGAGCAATCTGGTCCAAGGAAGTGGTCATAATTTTATTTTATTCTTCAACCAACAATTCTCAGGTTGGTCCTCCTTTCCTTGTTCTCCATGTCATCCATTTTAAGGGTAAGTTCTTCCGCAATCATTTTTATTTCCGTCATTCAAGCACTCAACTTCATCTCCATTAGATCTGCATTGACTTGATTGTGCTCCAGGTTCTCCACTTTGCTCTCAATTGACGCCACTTTTCCCCTGATTTCGGCTATTGATACTTGTATGTCCAGGGCTTGTGCTATTACTAGGCAAGGTTAGGTGCTTGCCTATATGTGTAAAATGTAACAGTATCAACATTATGACTGCCTTGCCTGTGATAGCAGTGGCCCTGTCCCTTAGCGCTGTACACTGTCTGTAGTGTGCAGCCGGATGGCGCCAGCAGCTGAGAGACCAGGTGGCGCTGAGCTGTGAATGTTGGGGGTCAGGCTTGCGCAATGCTGCTCAGAAGTGGCATCATGGGCGTGTGCATGGCAGAGGCCTGTGACTGTGGCAGAGAGCTAGCGCTGGCACTTGCTCCTTACAGAGCAAGCACTGCACGTGCCCCTCCTACTCTTCCTTCTGTGCATCAGTCATCAGACTCATTAGTCAGGGATACGGATGGACTGATGCTGGCCTCGTCTGGCTCAGAACGTGGAGAAAGAAGATAGATTCAAGTGATCAGTGACAACCGGGCTGCCCAGAACAGACATAATTAGATTATGTAATGAAATGTAGGTTTAGCCATGCGGCCTGCGTTCACTTGAAATGTGTCAATCTCTTGCAAGAACATAAAGGCGGTGCAATGAAAACACCAGACAATGGAGCAAATATATGCATAACTGGGCTCATCAATGTCCTATGACCACTTAATGAGTATTGTTCTGCATGTACAACATGGTGCTTTGCATGCACTGCAGTTTGGCCTGGCACCACCATAGCTCATTGTGGACCAACATAAGCCCTTACCCCATGTTCTTATGAGTAAGATGGACTCATAACAGGCTATGGGCCTCATTCCGGGTTTGGAGCTAACCATGGAGTAATTAGCTCCATTGTTGCCTCCGAAACCGTCCCAAATCCGGCATGGTGAATGAAGTAATTACCGGTCCATTCCAGGGTTGGAGGGACCGGTAATTCCCCATTCACCTTTTGCCCTTCCCCATTCCCATTTCTGCCCCATAGGGCTCAATGGGAATGGGGAAGGAGGTAATTACGGCACCGTAAATTACGGTACCGTAATTACCTCCGAAGTACCTTTGCGGGTCCCGTACTTTACTCCTGCTAAAAGCAGGAGGTAAGGAAGGACCTGCAAAGGGACCTCAGAATACGGAGGTAAGGGATTACTGGCATCGGCACCCTTACCGCTGCCGGGAATTCCTTACCTCCAACCTCGGAATGACCCCCTATGTGTCCCTGCCAGTGCCACATTTCCCTATCGTACATAACTTTTTCAGGATGATAGAATTTCTGAAATGTCCTTGTCTATCTAAATATGTCTGCCTGAATGGACACAATCCTTGCATTTCTATCTGCAACCTTTTTACAGAGTTTGTTTGTGGCCCTGATTTGTTGTTGGATGACTGACTCTAGCAGAGACTATAGATGCAAAATCGACCGAACTTTCACATGCATTCTTGATGCGTTGATATGCAGTCTGGTCTTTGTGCAAAGCATCAGTGATGAGTATAAACCCAGAGAAAATAGATACTGAGCCACTGTTTGATATACAGTTTACAAATTAAGTGGGCACTCTGTGACCACTGGAGCAATACCATTGGGCTGATCGGGCTATAGATGCCCCCCCCCCCACCTAACCCCCCCTGGAACAGTTGGACTATGTTGTCTCATCCTGGCTGACCTGCAGAGCTGTGGCAAGACAGAACAGAAAACAAACATTAAATGGCGCCTGGGCTTCCCGGTTAACAAAGGGCCGGCAATTACTAACCTAAAGCATTTCAGTGTCAGCACCTGCATTCATATGCATATATATTTAGGCAATCGAAATTGTGATGTGGGGTTAGCACTTTCATGCCAGGGTAAAGGTTGGAAGGGTAGAGAGGGGACAGCGGACCACTCAATCTCACAGCAGTCCTAAAGAGGTAACAGGCAGAGTTTGCTTCTTTTGACACTGAAGCTTCACCAGAATAGTCTCATTGGAATGTATAAAGAATTTAGATGCCCCCACACAAGTACGTTTGCCCCGCCTCCACATTCTTTGAAGTTAGCGCCTACACCAACATTTGAAGGGTTAGCACTCTCACCCCCAAAATGTAAAGCTAAATGCACCCCTGGAAAAGCCAGAAGTGGGCACTTGCTATTTGTAGAGAAGTGAGAAGGAAAGCCTTTCCTGAAACTGGCAGCATTCAAGTTTTACTGTGCTTGTACAGAATCAGAAAAATGTACTTGCACAAACACAGTGAAACTTTAAAACTGCTACTTTCAAGATTTCCATCGCACATCTGCCTTAGCAAAATCAAATGCTCACGTCAACCCCCTCCTCATGGAGGCAAGTCAACTCATAGCCACATTTTGTGTACTTTGACATCCGTGGGTCGGGGGCTTATGTGCACACTTTCTTTTTCTTCAGCATGTGTGTTATGCTGCTAGAATACCATTTTGGTAGAGTCAGTCTAGTCACTTACTGTGGCACAACCTTATATATTGTTTTACTTGCTTTATGGGAATCTATAATAAAGTAGGCATGGAATGGCATCTGTTATTACATGGCCACACTGGCATTTTGGTGCAGCCAGTCTAGTTGTGTATTACTGTGGCATGACCTTATATGTACAAGTGTTATGGTGTACAATTTACTTTGTTTTTCTCAAGAATATTTTTCAAACATTGCGTGCATGGCATATACAAATTATCAAAGAAACTAAATGTGTATGTTGTCTTTAAATCCACCAACATTTTTACTGGCACATATTGTGCTTTAAAATGTACCATTAGATACTTGGTCCCCACATGACGGCCCTTTAGGGTAGAACAGAGGGGGTGGAGCCTTCAAGTTAGCCCTGCCCCCTTTTTTTAAAATAGCCCCTCCCATCACCAGTTAGCCCCCCAAAATGTAGGTTTTGTTGCACCCCTGCTGCAAGCCATGCCGCAAGAGCAGTGACTGGACTTGACCATAGGCCTTCTATGGATAGCTACATGGGTAAAGCATTAGTGCCTGGCCTGAGAGTGGCCGGCACTTCACAAATTCGACTTTTACTAAGGTGACCAATCAAGTACCACTAAAATGGGATCATTATAACATTAAAACACTTAGATGCCGGAGGAGTCTAGCCAGTTGTCGAAGTGGAAAATAAAAGTAGTGGAACTGTGGACATTGTTGAAAAAATGGTGTTGTTGCATGCAGCATAGGTCCAGTATTAAAAATGCACTCTATTGTATATGTCATATATTGAGGTGCATACATTAGATGCTGAACTATACACACTGTACACTGACATATATACATTCTATACTGAGATGTATATACTGTATATTACGATACATGTGTTACCCGCCCCTTCCCCCCAGCTCTGTGTCATACCATTGTCCCTGATTTTGGCAAAGAGTATGCCCAAGATATGCATCGCTCTCCAAATTCTCTTAACCCTGCCTGTTTCAGTGGCAAGTGCCGAAAAAATCTTTTCAAAGTTTAAGTTGCTCAAATGTTATATTACATCTTCTATGATGCAAGAAAGACTTGTTGGGCTAGCAACCTTGTCAATAGAGCATAACATTGCTCAATACATTGATATTAAGAACCTTGTTTCCACATTTGCAAAAATTAAAGCTCAGAAAGTTCATTTCTAATGTGCATTTTCACTTGTTTTAACACACATCTGGTACAAAGTCACATGCATTCCTATATATATGTGTGAATTATATGTCTGGTTCACCAAAGCCATCATGTGTAACACATGATGGCTTTGGTGACCCACACACATGTTTCATGGTTTGTCAACAGGTAGCCCATCACTTCTGCTCCTGTGTTTCTTGTGTTTTTGGAGTGTTCTGGAGAGTCTCTGACTGATTTTCACTATTTTAGGTGTTTTAAAAATAAGAGACATATTCCAAAGTATTGTTGAATTTATACATATCATAGTAAGTACGTATTGGGACAAGTTTAGTATATTGTACCAGGTAGTGCTGCTTATTTGCTTACAGGTGTCTAGTATGGATTACTAAAATCGTTGTCCTACTGTCTGTATTGCCTATTTATAATTTACAGAAAGGATTAGATCCACATGCCGCAGGATTACATTTGTAGTTGATTTGGTATCATTGACTTCTTTAATAAACCTGTATTTATTAAACAGAGAGGCTTTCATTTGACTTCTGACACCTAACACTGTGAGTTGACGCGAGGGTGAGGAAAGTCCAATGGGATCCATCCACAGCAGAAGACGTGAGCAATGTGTTTGGTGGAGGTAATGGGTTTGCAGCAATCAGTGACAAAATAAGGACGGTTGGTTGAGAACGGTTAGGATCTGAAGTGGGGGGGGCGCCAATCTGACAGTTTGCCTAGGGTGGAAAAATGTCTTGCACCGGCCCTGTGTATGTCTGCCCTCAGCGCTCGGATCTCCGACATAATTCCAGCAATGTCCTCCTTTGTAACTTTCCCATTCATTGTGTCTGTTTGCTTTTCCGATTGCTGAAGTCTGTCCAGGCTTTCCCCTGTGCTTAGCTTTGATCTCTTCTGTATGATTCCAGGTGAGACCGTAACTGGACTCTGGGGCAGGCTCCCCAGGTTCCAGGGTTCCAGCTATTTGCTTTGGTGCAAGCTTGAAGTGTTTGGCAGGTAATTTCTCCTCTTTTCCCGTCTTTGGCGCTGGGGACGGGTGAGAGGGCTCTATTGCTGATGCTCGTGAGGCCCCTTTCAATGTGTGGGGGGGCTCTGTGCATTGCCCAATGCCAGGTAGCACTCCTCCCTCAATGCTTGAGCCCCCTGTGCCCTCTCACTGCCCCCCGGGCTTCTGATGACTGGCCTCTTCTCAACTGGCCCCATTACCCCTAGGTGTTCAGGGCCCCTTGGGAGTCGCTCGAGGGGGGTCAGCCCGGGCAGTTGGCCACCACCACTTTTGTAATCCCATGTTCTCCTTCCTGATCAGTGCCCTACCACCAGTCACTTCTCTTGAGCAGCTGGACCTTGCTTCAGGGCTTTATGAGTAGCTGCTGGGGAATTATGAGGCATTTTAGGACACCCGAGCACAGTGCACTGCCCTTTCAGCGACTGGGAGGAACGTTGCCCAATAGTGTGGGGCCCTTATTCAGGAGGCAGTTTCTTACCTCTTCTCTGTGCGTTTCCAATCTCTGGCCGACAGGAATCTACGCCGCCCGCGGAGTCCTCCCAGGTGCTTCCTCTGTTAATGTTTTTATCTGATATAAACAATCCTTCGTAATGATGCACTGGCGTGACACTGTACCTTTATGAGGAATCCAGGACAGTTTCGGGTTCCGCCCCGGGGCGCCTTTCCTCGCTGCATCGGCCCGCACCTTCTGCACTGCTGATCCGGGGCTGCGCTGAGGTAGGGCACCAAAGCACTCCTCCTCTTCTTCAGCCCCCGGGGCCTGACCCACTTCGGTCACCTGCCACTGCTGCTTGCTTGCTTCTGGGAGTTTGTACAGGGTGTTAGGCAGAATCCTGTGCAGTGCCCTTAGGGACCACTACACACAATTAAGACTACAGGTGGTGATACAAGTTTTACCCTTGGTACAAGCCTGTACTACTATGTCAGAGTGGTAGAAGTGGTGGAGGAGCCAGGCTTATCACAAAAGTATATGAGCAGTAGCAGAGATTACACAAAGGGACCACAATTTCTGTGACTCAAGTAAACACTGACTCACTTTCAGGTAGAAAAATAGAAGTACATTTATTTCTTAACCATTCGTTATAAACACAACACTTCTATTAAACTTCAATAAAAAACACACGTTAAATATACTACAACTACCCAATTCACTTTGTACAGTAAGTCTCAAGGTAAGTACCCTGTGTTGGAATGAACCGGTGTTAGGCACAAAAACACGTTACCACGAATACGATTGCGATCACTTTTTTGATAGGTCGGTCTACTAAACAAACGCGTATCCGTGACATGAAATGCTACCGGGGCAAAAACACACTTAGCACCTGAGATACCCAGAGAGAGTTGGAGGCAAAAATCACAGGCAATATTTTGGTTAGGCAGGCAGAATCAAGAAACACTCAGAGACAGGAGATCAAAAGTCAAGGGCCGGAGCCAGGGTCGAAAGACACCGGGGCCAGTTGCCGAAGATCACACAGTCAGACAGTTCACGATTCAACGTAGCCTAAAGTACTTCGATATTGTCAATGTTCGGAAGCAAAAATTATAAGAAGGAGGGAAGACAAGGGCAAGCCTTGAAAATGAAGAAGAAAGGGATTCACCCAGTTTCCTCAACAGAACACAGTACCTTGTTCCAATGGTGCAGCTGGTGCCCTGGCAGTTGTTCAAGTTGGTTTCTCGCAGACCCACGATTCCTGGAGCTTTGTTGTGAAGGAGGATGTCTGAAGGGGGTCTGCACCACACAGGGATGAAGCCGGCAGCAGCGACAAGGAATAAAAGGTGCGCTCCTTAAAAACAGGAGAGGCTCTTCAGGTGGCTATCCGGACCACTACAGCAGTGTGCAGTGATTTCGACCATGGAAGAGGATCCTCTGGCTGTAGAAGATGAGCTGGTTATCCCCACCAAGCTCAAGGGAAGAAGACTCCGGACTGGATCTTCTCTGAGTCGTTGAAGGGCAGGTAGCTCGGGACTACAGCAGGGCTTCACCGGGACGGGGTAGTTGCAGCAGCCGTCATTCTCTCCACTTCTCTTCGGTTCCTTGTAGTTCCAGTGGTGACTCTCTGACTTCTAGCCCAAGAGACCTGCCTTGTATGCGAAAAATCCCCATTCACGCAGCCTGGCTGTCAATCACCCAGCAGGGGGTTGTCCAGCCCGGACAACTACCCTGGCCAAACATGACAAAGTGCGACTTGGGTTTCCTAAAATACCCTGTGCAGGGGGTGACTACACCCCTCCCTCACATTCAGCCCACCTAGACACCCAGGCACCTTGAGGAGGGCTTCTGGACAGAAGCCCGCCAAAAGACAGTGAACAAAGAAGGCGAACCTAGTTTGCCGCGCAAAGTAAAACACAAGAAGGACTTTAACAAAGAGAAATGCCGAATAAACCCAACAGGAGCCAAGAGAAAGATGATTTGGTCAAGCGGGTTTATGTTTTAGGCTAATATAATAGCCAAGAACAGTACCACGTTTATCTAATATAATCGCGGTAGAAAAGTTAGGGTAGATACCACTGCCATCAGCCAAGTCTAAATGTTAAAAGAGCGAAACAATGCTCTAGGAGGTACAGATAAAAAGGGATACGAGTTAACCCTTTCCAGTACTCCATGGAAGATGGGGTGTACTGGATCTGTGGTTGATTGACTAAGTAAAGTTAATGGTAACTTTTCCCTTTTCTGGGGGACAGTAGTCGCCTTGGAAATGGAGCCAAGGGAAGTCTCAAAGACAACCCTGTGCCACTGCACTGAAGGTGCTGTGTGACACACAAAAAGAAGGGGACTACTGATGTGGTGTACTTCAAAGTCCACAATCACAAAAACAGGTAGAAACACATAGCAAAACCCAGGTAAGAGTGGGGGAAAAGCTCTCACTCTTACCAGTGGAAAAAAATAAACTCCATAAGTCCAGCAAAGCTGCTGGGGGACTCACTAGGTGAAGGAAATTAGCCATAAATGAGAATTCTCCCTACAGGGTCTCGGGCACCCCGCCTGATCACTGGCCACTCTGTGCTCCCATGTCTTTTCTCACACGACCCCAGGGGGCTGGGCCGGCATGCCGTCATAAGGTCGGGGGTTGGGCCTGACTCTGACCACCTCTGCTTCGGGTGTCTGCTCGTTTCGGGAGTCCCCCCATCACTCCAGCTACCCCATGGGCGGCCAGGACTGCGATCACCGCTCTATGGATGCCTTCACCGCCCGACGGGCTCTTTTATCCCTCTGTGACTCCACTGCTACCAATGTGGCGATCTCTGAGCCCGGGCCTGTCTCCTGCCCGCGTGGTGGGGGAGGGGTCCGTATTTCTGTTACCGGTCGTTTCTTCTCTCTGCACCCCTTATTTCTGCTGCTTAACCGATGCGGTCCACAGTGACCACGCTCATGCCACCATTCCGACCTGTTTTGCTCCGCAAGGAGGATGCTAACCGCTCTCGTTCATCTCTTTTCATCCCCTTGAGTCAGGAGCCTCGAATCAGGCAGCCATTCCTGTTCACGCCCCCTAGTGGTCTCCCTGATTTACTTTTGACTATTCCTACACACAGCTAACATTTCACAAATTTGCATTCTTTCCCACCTTAACTCCACTACTTTAGTTGTTCATTCTCTACGATGTTATGGGTGTGAAACGCAAGGAAATGTTTATGAATACCCATGTAGGTTAGCACAGTGTGGGCATTTGCCAACATTTGCACAGGTGCGTTTTGGTTAACATTGCCCCAAACAAAAACCGCAGGGAACACAGGCCGGCTTCTTCTTCATTGGTTTCATGTGCTCGCTCATGAGTCGATTAAGACGTTACTTGTGGACATTAGCATTCAGGTCCAATTTGAAAGAAATACATGCTTGAAATGGACTCATGCAAAGGCAAGAGAGGACCTCTTACTTAATCCGAGTCAAAGAATCTCCAAGTTCAGGAAGCAGCAGGAGAACAGCGTGGCCATTGTTGATAAGGGCATCAAAACGAAACATTGCGATACAAGTATAAAAGAAAAGTTTCTCATTTAAGACTGGTTCCTGCAGTGTTTTCAGGGAACTTCCTCTGCGAATGAACTCTTTCAGATAACTGTTCAAATAGACATTTGCTTTACAAACCTTCATAACATCAATCACTTAGGCTGATGGTGGTTGAAAGAACGTCAAGGTCAATGCAGTATTTCAAACATCAGATGTTATCCCATTTCTGTTTCTGGCATATGAGCCTCAATTAAAATCTATAGTCCTCACATAGATAGCAGAGTTTTTGTACTTGCACATAACAAAACACTGCTTTCATGTTTTCCCCATTTAAATGCAATTACTATGATAAGAAACTGAATGCATCATTTCGACCCAAATCAAATGAATTCAGAACGCACATTAAATATTT
Organism: Ambystoma mexicanum; assembly: GCF_040938575.1. Lineage (NCBI taxonomy): Eukaryota > Metazoa > Chordata > Amphibia > Caudata > Ambystomatidae > Ambystoma > Ambystoma mexicanum. The sequence continues at coordinate 356,560,875 of NC_090941.1, forward strand.
ATAATGGAGTACACGAAGGTTTAGAAACGGGTGAACTGGCATACTTTTAATATACATGTATGTTTTATGGCCTTTATGCAGCACACACTTCTGTAGGAAGCAAGGCAACAAAATACATGGGGGCACTCCCAGTGGACTTTAGGCTGGGAGTGAGCATAATGTCTCACTAATTAAAAACGCGTTGACATTCTACATAAGCCAAGGCAAGTTAACCACATTGTGGGATCTTGTCTGCCTCTTATACCTAAATCCTATTTGTTTTGTGATGCTGCATAGGATTTGTAAAGCACTCTGCTGATAAACGGGCATGAGTGATTCGCACTGGCAGAATTTCAGAAACCTTGAAAGCCACCTCATTATTATCGTTGTGAGAGGATAGAACCTTCCAGGGTTCCACAGTCCTAATGGCCTTCCCCATCACTGTCTAGTCCACGTTTTTTTAACTGATAACCATGGATGGTGTTGATGCTTGACTTCATGGCAGTGTCAGTTAAAGCCACATGGTGCTTTAGGACCTCTGACTCTCCTCCTAGGAGTATGATACTGTGTGTCAGAGGGGTCCTACGGTAGAGATATTTTTTGCTGTGTGCCAGTAGGTTCTAAGGGCATTCTGGCACTGAGGGTGGGGAATGACCAATGGACTTCCCCATTTTTTATTGAATGTAGCGGTGTAGGTCTGAGGACAGTGAGGCGGGGAGCCTTTGCCTGGCTCCTAGTCAGGCTGAATGGAAAGGTGTCGGGGTGGCCATCAGAAACCTGATAAGGGCTCCTATCACCTTTCAATCACAAAATGCCAGGATACCCCCTCACACTGTCTTTTGTAGACACCTGCCACAGTTTCACTTTCCAAATATGCCATTGGTAATCTCTCTCTCTCTCTCTCTCTCTCTTTCTCTCTCTCTCTCTCTCTCTCTCTCTCTCTCTCTCTCCCGCCCTCTCTCTCACTCTCCCTCTTTCTCTATTTGTCACTGTCTCTCTCTGGCTTCTTTTTCTCCATTGCTCTCTCAAAAAGTGCTGTATATAGTGTAAAACAACAGCCAGGAAACAGCAGGGAGGAGGGCTGCTTAGGACCTCCCTTAATTGTCTTTGTTGCAGTGGTAGGACTTCTGGGTAGCATGAACATTCTGTCTGAGACAGAAATGATAAGAAAACGCAGGAGCCTATGTTGGCCGTCTTGGTATGCAATGAAGCAGTCTCAGAGCTGTCTTGGCAATAATCGAGTATTGCACAGGTACTGTTCCCAGTGGGCCCCTAAGACTTTTATTCATCGAGGCAATTTCCCACAAGGCAAAGCATTGCATTTGAAGTGATTTTGTCAGGTGATCAAGACTGGGGTAGAAACCATGGTCATTTGCCCTAAGTATCTGCCCCCAGGCCTCCAATAGACCTGACATGCCCATATTGTCATCCATCCCCAAAACAACGCCCTTTCTCACACCATGCAAAACTGAACACATAGAAACTGGTGAAAATAACTCTTCCCCCATTTCTCACTCAGTCACCTGGTTTTGCAGCTCTTCAATCATCAAAGTAATGGATTTGCTTTCCGATTCTGTGAGATGGCAGCAGGACTAAGGACAAAGAGCGACTGAGAGGAAAGGACTGGTATTTTCACTGGACTCGTGAAGGAGCACAGAGGTAACTTAATTGGTCAGTTGGGCGTTGTTATGAGATGGGTATCATTGCTATGATGACATTTTAAATGTGACTGACGGCGCAAAATGACGGCTTAACACAGGTCAGAACGCGCAATTTTAAATAAGAGATTGGAAATTAGGTGAAGAGGTTTCAATATTAAGGTTCCAATGGGTATGAAATTCAATTGATAACGGAAATATCTATTCAAAATCCCCCACACCTGATCACTGCAAAGCAACAAAACGATCTTAGAGAGAGAGAGAGAGTAGTAGTAGCTTCAGAAGTCAGATTAATAGTACTGTCAGCAACAGCATTACAATATTAGGGGTAGTATTACAAGTTGGGGTTTGAAACACAATTGATAAAAAGCAGATACAATTGAACGCATTTCAAAAACATAAGCAAAATAGATTAAAACTCCCTCACCACTGGTTACTGAAAAGCATCCAATGCTCCTAAATGTGTGGGAGCTATGTAGTAGTGGTCATAATCGTAGAAGTAATAGGAGTAGTGCAATTGGTATATCTGCAAGCAGCACTCTGATTAACAGTACTGTCATTAACAGCTGTAACAAATTGACATCTGCCCCACAGCACTACAAGGATGAGCAGAGAAAAAAAACACCTACTCAGATCTGTTGTTATAACATCAGAAGGTTATGCTCTCAAGAGGGTGTAAATGTAATCTAGTAACAACCCAAGCAGCAAAGTATAACAGTCCAAAATAAAGGGAATTTTCATTCAAGGTTATTCAAGGTTATTTAAATAACTAGATATTTTGTGCCACCCAAGCCAGAAACCAGAGATTAGCTTCCAGAAGTCACCATCTGTCCTATCATCAGGACCACACCTCCAATAACAAATCACCAGCGCCTAACAACAATAGAGACACTGCGTTAACTCTTATAAAAAATGCATCAGCCCCTCTGGCTCCCAGCATTGCCAAAGACATCAAGGTCAAAGGCGCGCTCATTAATGCTCGCTCCCTCCCTGCTCATGCTTTAGATATCCTTGACTTCATCATAAATGAAAATGTAGACTTCCTAGCCATTACAGAACCTTGGCTGCATGCGGCATCAGGCCCTGCCCTATCCTTGGCTATCCCAGACAACTACTCCATTATCAGGTGTGACAGGTCCACCAATCAAGGGTGGAGGATTAGCCTTCATTTTCAAGAGCTCACTTGAACTTAGAACTGTCCCTAGCCTATCGATCCCTTCCGCTGAACTACTCTCCATTAAAAGACCTATCTCACCTAATCATACTGCCACAGTGCATCTCCTCTATAGGCCCCCAGGTCCCATCACCTCGTTCTCTGATGACCCCTCATCCATCCTAGCCACTAGTACCAAGCTCAACTAACAAATACTACTACTTGGCGATTTCAATCTAGGTTACCAGGATGTGAACGATACTAAAGCCCTTGATTTAGCAAGCACACTAACCGAATTTGGCCTCACCCAACACATCAGAGAGCCTACCTACATCAAGGGTCACACTCTTGACTGAGTCTCTGACCTGAACTGCTCACTTAACATGATCTCTGTAACCCCTTGCTTTTGGTCTGATCATCATAAAATAATGTTCTCTATTAACTCCAACCCACAAACAGCCAAACCGAAGCTCGCCCCACCTATCCACACTTGTAATAAGAAGGATATCACGGTAGAGAAACTTCTCCCACTGATCCTCCCACTGCTTAATATGGTTTCAACCACTTGCTCCGACCCCACAATCCTAGTAGATGCCTATAATCATGCCATGTTAAAAGCCCTTAATACCATTGTGCCACTTAAGTTGCGCAAACAAAAACCTCTCGTCCACCTTAATACCTGGTTCACCCCACATCTCTGAGACCTGCGCAAAGAAAAACGAAAAGCTGAAGCTCATTGGAAAAGCATACCATCTCTAGTTAATAAAAACAACCTAACCATTGCCTCCTTTACCTACAAACAAGCCATACTAGCCGCTAAAAAAGACATGTTCAATAAACGGATATTGCTAGCACAATCAAACACAAAGGAACTCTTTGAGTTCCTCAAGGAATTAGAGACTCCAGTAGCCCCTCCTGATATGTGCACCCTTGACACTGCCTGGTGTACCAACATCCAAAAGGCACTTTTAAACAAAATCGCTATGCTTCAAGCTAAAATCAACGCTAAAAGAAGCCATCTCTCGAATTCGGCAGGCAACCCCCCATCGTACAACATCCCCACGCCTAAACACTCCTTCAAACCATTCAGCTTCGCACCTCTCTCTATTGAGGAAGTTGAAAATATTATTAAGAAGCTCAAGCCATCTAATTCCCAAGGGGATTCTTGCCCCGCCCCCATCATCAAGGAGGCTGCCCAGGATCTCGCACCCTTTATCACCACCTTCATAAATGCCTCATTCAAATCTGGTATTGTCCCAGATAACCTCAAGGATGCGTGTTTCATCCCTCTAATCAAAAAACCCACACTTGACCCGAGTAACCCATCCAATTACAAGCCCATCACCATGGTGCCTTACTTACTTAAAATATTGGACCGGGCGGCGTATCTTCAAATCCAGGATTACCTCGAAACAAATAATCTATTAGGTCTCAGACAATCAGGTTTCTGACCCAGACATGGGACTGAGACAGCCTTGATTGATTTAAAAACACAAATTGAGGATCTGCAAGACAAGGGCAAGCAGGCACTCCTACTTCTTCTTGATCTTTCAGCAGTTTTTGATTTGGTTGATCATCAAATCCTATGCCACCAGCTTAAAATAGCTGGGCACTTCTCCTACGCAGCCACATCTTGGATTAGCTCCTTCTTGGCTAATAGAACCATGGGGGTTTTCTCACCTTTTGCCTCAGCTGAACCAGCACATGCCCTGTGTGGAGTCCCACAAGGATCCTGCGTATCTCCCACACTGTACAATGTGTTACCTAAACTGCTCTTTGATATACTTGACTATCTGGTTGTCTCTTACACCAACTATGCGGACGACACCTAGATACTCATCCCTATCACTGGAGACTATGTAACCGATTCTAAAGCACTCAATGTAGTCTACACAGTCATCCAGGCCTGGATGGCACATCATGGGCTCTTCCTTAATGATGAAAATAACAGAGCTACTTATCCTAGGCTCCCCGTCCAAACTCACCAAACTTCACCCAGAATACAAATCTTTTACTATTGACGGGAACATTATCAACGTGTCAAACATTACAAAAACACTTGGTGTCTACTTAGACTCGACACTGTCTCTTAACAGACAAACAAATGCTGTTGTTTCGGCTTCTGCCTGAAAATGCAAACTCATCAGCGCCTACAAACCCTTCCTGACAATCGACAATTGTATTATCCTCGCTAGAAATCTCATCATGTCCAAAATTGATTACTGTAATGCCCTCTAATTAGGGACCTGCCAAAGAAACTTGGATAAGTTACAGGTGACTCAGAACAATGCCATCAGGGCCGCCCTCAACTTCCAGAGGAGATCACACATCTCTGACACAAGACACATCCTACACTGGTTCCCTGTTACATGTTGCATATCTCTCAATGTCCTTGCTCTAACACACAAGGCCCAGAATAACTTGGCACTTGCATACTTGAACAATCGCTTCAGGCAGCACACCACAACTAGACCTCTGAGGTCTGCCCATGTACACACACTGACCATACATAGCTACAAGCTTCAGACAGCTGGGGGATCGAGTTTCCCAGTCCTCGCGGGTAATCTTTGGAACATCTTACCCAACACTCTCAGAACAGAACCCTCTGTCCACTCCTTTAAAAACAAAACTAAACTTTGGCTCCATGAACTTGATGCTTCAGCATTATCATCCTAAACCACGTGGGACTCCTACGGGAAGGTGGGACTTGCGCTTCTCTATCCTACCCTCCCATACTGTATCCAGATGCTCTGATTGTTTGGCATATGTTGTAGTATACCATAACTCCCAGGAATTTCTCTTGTAACCATTCTACATTCCTGTTGTTTTATATCCAGTTTTTCTACTAAGTGCTGCTGTTTTATATCTTGTTTTTCTCTTAAATTCTGTATTTTGTATTATTAAGATGTACCTTTTACCTGTGGAAAGTGTTTTTGAATGTTTGTAACCTTTGTAACCACTCCCTTCCAATTATGCCCCCAGATGCCTCAGGGCAAGGTGCGCAATACAAATAAACAAATACAAATACAAATACAAATGTGTTTCTTATATATGTCGCGTGTTGCATTGTAATGTATTGCATACCACTTGGTGCATTTTAATGTATTGCATGACGTCTCATTTCCACAAACTTATGTCACTGTATGTGACTGCACTGGTCCAGACACAGGAGATTGCTTCATTTCAATGTATTTCATGAAAACTGTTCCTATGCAAGGCACAGCTAACAGATGCCAATTTTACAGCCAGTGAATCCCCTCTTCCTGAGGAATCCCCTCCCTGTCCCTGCATGTGTACCCAGCTGTCACCATCCTGTGACCTCCTCCTGCCCTTTCTGTCACTTGGACAGCTGTGTACATCAAGACATCTACTGCAGGACTCATGGGAACAGTTTCCTGCTCCCCCAAGGGGGCCTGCCTATGCTACACTGTGTGATTCCCACTCCTTCCTTCCTGGACTCACTAGAACAGCTGTGGTCACCACAGGGGTGGGTAAGGGGAGTCCTCCCATCTCCTTCCTCTGAGGTTGTCCCTGGATGTAGGCCCACTTGTCATGCCCTGCCACCTTCCTCCTTGATCCCTCCATCCCCTTCCTGGGACAGCTGTGGCTGGGGGATGCGGGGGTTGTGCCTGTATTTGTCAGCCTTCCCCCATGAATCTCCACCCTTTTGCATGTCACTTGGACCCTGGGAACTATGTTGCCCTCCTGAGAAACTCTTCTCCTCCCCTATAGGGGTGGGCAAACAAAAGCTTTGGAGGGGGACCTGCGCCTGCATGTGTCATCCTACACCCTGTCATAATCCCTGCCCCCTTGTACCCTGTGGGTGGGCTCTGCAGGGGTGGAGCAACAGCCTTATAAGTGTACAGAAAACTAGTGATAGGCCTCTTTTTTGGCTGCAGTGCTGTATGCTTGGGTGGGTGTAGGGAGATACAGAGACCCATGCAGGTACACTTCTCCCAATCTGGCCTACTCCCCTTCTATCCCTTTATGCCAACTCCTCCCCAACCTGCTCTCCTCTGCCCCTGCCTCTGCCCCTGTCTCTGTTTATCTCTCTGTTTCTCTCTGTTAGTCTCTCTCTCTCTCTCTCTCTCTCTGTACCCCTCACTCTCTCTCTGTGCCACTCACTCTTCATGCCCCTCACTCACTCTCTGTGCCCCTCTCTCTCTCTCTGCCCGTCACACTCTGTCTCCTTTACTCTCTTTCACTCTCTGCACCCATATTTATTCCACTCTCTGTGCCCTTCACTCTCCCGCTCTGTCACTCTCAGTGCCCCTCACTCTCCCTCACTCTCCCTCACTCTCCCTCACTCTGGGTGGGACTAGCCAGAATCCCTCTCATCAATGCCCCTCTTTGTGCCTGCAGGCCATTGCAGACAAGCATCCATGTCTAGTGTGTCTAACTTACTCTGCTGGCTATGAGCCTACCTCCCTGTCTGTAATACATGTGTTTTCTGATTTCTGCAAATGCGCTGGTGCCTTCTTTTGTGTTCTCACTTTCTTGGGTAGCATGCCTGTTATTGCCAGAGGGGGGACCCATTCCAAAAACACAATACACACCTCACTGGGGTCTGTTAATTCCCTGACTTATAACTGTGGCTCTGCCTGGGGGCTCCCCACATCACCTTCCCCATTCTGGCCTGCCTTCCACTTACACAACACCACCTGCAATCATAACTAAATAGAAAAAACGAAACACACCCACCCATGTAATATGCATGTCAAAATATAGCAAGATGTACCACTCTAGATAGTGAGACAGCAGTGAAGGGCAAGTAAAAACCACAATGTTCTAAAAAAGGACATATTCTTGTGTGCAACAGGGGTTAAGGTGAACTAACCAGTCTCTAGGGACAAACATTGGACCAAAGGGGCAGTTATCAGTCAATAATACCTTTCACTGTTTTAGGCAGAACAACAGCAATGACCCAGGCATCGAGCTGGGGTGTCGCTGAATTTGTTGTGGTTCAAAGTAGTGTGGATTGTGACAGTGAAAATGCTGGTAACAGGATGAGCTGTTTAAATCAGGCAATCCGGTGCGGCATCCAAAGGTTGCATTTGATGGGCCCAGAGGGTCTGGCCCACTGTTGATGAAGATCAGCAACCATGAGTCTAGCAGTTCAAAAAGAGGTCTAAGGCAGCCAGTGGCATGATGAACTTCTAGTTCCAGTCGAGACAATAACACGCTCAGTTGGCATATTGCAGCAGAAAACTGGTTTGTGAGTAGAGAACTGTGGCTCGAAGATCAGTCATGTGTCAACGGTACTACTGTTGTTCCTGAGTGGGTCAAACGGGTCAAATTACAGCTTGCTGCAGTTTGATAGTGAAAACACAGGGATCCTGGCTGTCGCAATTCTAAAGGTTGCTGTGAGTCCCAATCCAAGGACCCCTGGACCAGATGTGTCCATGTCTTTGGTCTCCCACCACAGAGGAAGGTGGCACACACCTGGAGGTGTTCTTCAGTGCAGTGAGGTCCAGTAAGACCAGTGCGGCAGGCAGAGAGGCAACAGGTTACTCCAATGCACTCTAGGATTGTTAGGGAGGAATCTAGCCTCTGCCTTGGACACTCAGTCATCACCGCCAGCAGAGGGCTTTGTAAAATGTGACACATCACAGGATTCCATCACTTCTCCCCGGAGGGGAGAATTTCGTTATGAGGCTGGGGAGGTGAGCCCACTGCACAATACCCTCCATGGGGTTAGAGTCAAGTGGGACCTCACCGGGAAAGACTCCCTCCATGGGGACATGGACCCCTGTTCAAAGAGGAGCTCAGTATAAGTTAATCACCCACAACCCACCTCTGACAACTTCTATGAAAAGATGACATAAAGAACAAATGAATGTTTGTTACTGTGGTTTGGAAACCTTAAATCCATGTGAGAAAGAACATGAATAAAATACTGAGAAGAAGAAGATGCCCAAGTAATGCAGAGTACCCAGACAACAGAGGAAGGGGGCGTTGATGCTCTACTGGGGAAGTCCCAGATATGTATCATAAAATGGAGGAGGAGAAATCCTGTCAGTGAGACAAGTCTGGGAAATTCGAATCAGCTCTGCAGGGAACGCTGACTCAGACCAGGATGTGTAGCTTTCACCCATGGAAGCAACCTGGTGAGTGAAGGTAATGCAAGAGAAGACTGCACTGAGAAGAGCTGAGGGAAGGAAACCTCAGCTAGGTTACCAAGTCCCAGGTGGTGGCATGACCAACAGTCAGTGGACTGCTAAGTGTAAGAATAACGCAATGCCACAGACCAGTTAATGGTATGGAGCGGGCGAAAGAGAGCGAAATGGAGAAGCCAGAAGAAAACCTGATGAACCCAAGCAAGTATCCCATCCTGATTGCAGGCTCATTGATGGTGACCGCAAGTGAGAGAGGTAACAGGGAAGGTTGAATATAACGAGCAGAATAATCATACCTGTCCCAGTGAGCACCTCAGCATCTTATTCCCTATGGAGAGTGGGAAGTCATATGAGGACATTCTTACTTAAGAGAGAACAGTCATTACTGATACCCCCATACTCGTCTCAGTAAAGCCAAAGACTTTTAGACCAGTAGACTCTTCTATTTTCAACCGAAGCACTTGGATGTGTGTTCCCACCATCCTGGCCCATGACACATGTCTGGAGCTCACACCTTCTGCCACACACTCCCTCACAGATGTAGGAGGACATCATGAGGCTGTTGAAACAGAAAAATCATCTTTTTTTATTTATTGGCACCAAAAAAGATAATGAGATGAAAAAAGAAATAATTTAAGTAGGTCAAAAATAATGCAAGTGTTATGCATTTTCGACGCGCTAGGCTGCTTTTTTGCCTTCTGTGGCCAACATCTCTCTGGAGCCCTGTGTTCAGTGGACCCACCATCTCTTGTGCCTTCTCATCACCGACCTTGCAGAAATTCCAAGATAGCCGCTGCCTTTGTCCTGGCTGTAGAGTCCAGCCGGGGTGTTCTCCAACTTGCCTCCCTGCACACTGCATTCCAAGACCACTAGAAAGTTAAGTTGGCCTATGAGGGACCAAAAGGATTTAGCTGGCCCCCTCACCAAAGGCCCACTTCCTTAGGCCCTGTCTGTTCCCCTGTCCATTGCCGGGCTGGTTCTGGGGGACCTCGCCTCCGCCCCCCATTGTGCACACAGAGACTGTGGATAATTGCACATGTTGTGGACACATTGGGCCTCATTACGAGGTGGGCGCAAAGGGATACCGGACATCGGTGCCGGTAATCCCTTTGCGCCCTATTCCGAGGTCCCTTAGCGGGTCCCTTCCTTAACGCCTGATTTTACCAGGCGTTATGGACAGGGCCCGTTAAGGGACTTCAGAGCTAATAACGGTACAGTAATTTGCGGTACCGTTATTAGCGCCTTCCCATTGAGCCCTATGGGGGCTCAAATGGGAATGGGGAATGGCTTTTTCAATGGGAATTTACAGGTCCCGCCAAGGTTGGACTGGACCGGTAAGTCCCCATTGAACGTGACCGGACACGGTCCCGTTATAGGTGGTAATCATGGCGCAAATAGCGCCATGACTACCACCAACCTTGGAATGAGGGCCATTGACTGTATGGAGATACTATCATTGAAGGTTAGTTCCCCTCACGCACTTCAGTTACTCTGAACCTTACACCTGGAACTCTCTCACCTCTCACTCTACCCCACCACGACTCCCTACTTTCTGCACTGTGCCCAGCTACTGTGTTTGTTTTTAATTTACCATGCAAAATTCGAATCTGGCTGTGCCCAGCTGCTGTGTGCGTTTTTAAAACTTCCCTTGCAAAATTCAAATCTGGCTGTGCCCAGGTGCTGTGTGCGTTTTTAACTTGCCCTACAAAATTCGAATCTGGCTGTGCCTAGCTGCTCAGTGCATTTTTAAGTTACCCTGCAAAATTTGAATCTGACTGTGCCCAGCTGTTGTGTGTGTTTTTAACTTGCCCTGCAAAACTCGAATCTGGCTGCTGTCTGCTTTTTTAACTTGCTCAGTGTTGTGAGTCAGTTAAATTGGTGTGGCTCCTTTAAGAGAGAAGTATGCACCATGGCGGGAAGGGGAACGGAAGGGGAGGGACTAAGGGGGAGGAAAGGGGCAGTTATGTGAAGGACTCGAATAAAGAAGGTTGTCCGAGACCCCGCTCTCTGTCTCAGTCATTGAGAGAATGCGTGATGGTGTGTGCTCAGCTGCTCTGTGCATTTTTAACTTGCCCTGCACAATTTGAATCTGGCTGTACCCAGCTACAGTGTGCTTTTAACTTGCAATTCAAAATTTAAAGGTGGTTTTTCCCAGCTGCTGTGTGTGTTTTTAACTTGCCCTGCCAAACTCGAATCTGTCTGCTGTGTGTGTTTTTAACTTGCAATGCAAAATTTAAATCTGGTTGTGCCCAGCTGCTGTGTGTGTTTTTAACTTGCCCTGCAAAAAATGTAATCTGGAAATGCCCAGTTGCTGTGTGTGTTTTTGACTTTCCCTGCAAAAATCAAATCTGCTTGTGCCCAGATGCTCTGTGTGTTTCACCTTGTCTAGCCAAACTGAAGTTGGCTGTGCCATCTGCAGCCTCTACTTCCTGCTCCCGTTCCTCCTCCTCCCCTCTCCTTTCTACACTCCCCCACCCTCTCTGTCAGCACTCTCCTCTTCTTCTATCCTCCTTGTATGTTGATGTATTGTCCCCCCTTCTGTTTCAAACCCCCCTTCCTATTCTCCCCCACCCTACTTCCCACTCCTTTTACCTTAAAACTTCTTAAACTACTCGGAGCAAAGTTATTCCTAGCAGTCCACCTTTCATACACTCCTCATTTCCCCTCCCTTCCACCCACCCACATCTACTGTATGCATGCCACACCGCATATAACTGTTTGGTCTACTTCAACTTTGCATTGTATAGCAGCCTGTCTGTTCTTTCCTGCCCCCTCCACCCACCCACTAATATCCTAAGTGTATAAGACACTTGGAAAAAGTAAGAACTGCCGTCAGAATGAAAGAGTTCTGTTCACTGTTACATGTTTTTACTTGCACTTTGTCATGCACATACCCTGCCCTATGCAATCCTGTATCATTCAGAAAGTCAAGGGCTCTCAATGACTCCCCCACTGTTCCCCTCCACTCTCCTCTTTGAGCACTTTGAAACACTTGTCTGTGTATAGGCGCTATACAAATAAACAATAAATAAAAGAAGCGGAGAGAAGTGAGAATCATTACTGGTACCCTCATACTTGTCCCAGTAAACGGAAGAGGCAGAGAAAAGTGAGAATTATTACTGGTACGTTCATACTCATGCCAGTAAAACTAAAGACGTCGGAACACGTGAGAATCGTTATTGGAACCTTCTTATTCATCCCAGTAACTATCAAGTGAAATAGGAAAGTGAGAGTGCTTTTGAGAGTTCTTTTTGATGGCCCAGCCAGTAAAGAGAGTGGATGTATAGAGAAGAACCACCACTAGTGATGAATAAAGAGCAAGAGAAGAATACCCACTAATGGGGAAAGCAAGGTGTCAAAGACAAGACAGAAAAATTAAAGATCCCAATTTCTGAACTGTATGAACTGGTCAAAGTAGTTGCCTAGAACTACCTACAAATAAGTAACTAAAGTGACAGTACAGAAAAGCAGACCACATGAGAAGGGAGTCATGCTCCTGTGCCTAGGTCCTTTTGATAGTGTTCCGTTAAGTGGGGTTAAAGGTTAACAGCTTAAAGTGCTCTACGCCCTCTTTAGTTCAAATAGGTTTTTGTTGTGTAGCATGCGCATGAAAGGATACTGAGAATTATTTCCCCTACTCCGTGAAAGTTAATCAAGACTAAGAGCCTCATTATGAGTATGGAGGTAAACAAAAAAGGAAGGTGGAATGGTAATACTGGCATTGAGTACTGGTCCGGGCCATTACAAGCTGAAAACCCGGCATTACCGCCACCGCCTGTACCGTGCCCCTTCTTACTGGAATGTGCGTGTACACGCGCCCTTCGTGGCAGCAATACCGGGATGCTGATAACAGGAGGACACACAAGTCACACGGGCATGCACCTACCGGCATCCCAAAGGTGGTAAATAGGGTCTGCATGATGCATGATGCCGGTATTACAGGCATCGCAGATCACCTGTAAATATCAACCTGCTGTGTACCCAACTGCCACTGATGCACACCATCACCACAGGTGGAGGCAATGGAGCCTGTCCCAGCACAAAAGGAGCACATCCACACACCACACCCCTTCCTACACCAAAATGATCCCACTTGCTGTTGCAATCTTGGGGTTGGAGGACAGGCCTGTACTGCTACACCAGCAACATCAACAAGCGGCAGCACAGAGGAGATGCAGGAGGAGAAGCAGGGTGAGACACTCCCAGCTAGTTCCACCAGTGCAGACAGTGGTTCCACGTAGGCAGCCACCAATCCCTCGCATCAGAGCCAGTCCATTAAACCTAACCCCTGTGCAGATCCACACCCTGTACCGGCTGGACTGGGACACCGCCACCACCATTATGGAAATGATACATGACAACATCGTCGGCCTGATTGAAATCCGCACTGTCACCCCCCCTCTACTGAAGGTAGTGTCTGTGCTCCACCTCCTGGCCACAGGCACCTACCAGCACACAGTGGGCTAGCTGCATGGCATATCACAACCTTTCTTTTCACGCATGCTGACCCAAGTGCTGGATGCCCTCCTGAAGCACGCAAGCAACCACATATCCCTACCACGGACTGCCCTGGAGCTTGCTGACAGGAAAGTTGGCTTCCATGCAGTGGTAGGCAGGCCCAATTGCATCAGTGCCCTCGACTGCACCCATCTTGTATTGGTGGTCCCTCATGCCATGGAGGTGGTGTACCGCATTCGTAAACTATACCACTCCATCAATGTGCAGGTGGTATGTGACTCTAGCAAGATGATCACACATTGTTGTGCCCGATTTCCCGGATCCACACATGATGCCATGGTGCTGCGGAACTCCTCCCTACCCCGGTACATGCAGCGACATGCTGGATGATGTGCCTGGCTGCTCGTTAAATCGCCTGACAGGCCCATGGCAGTGCAGTGGGGGTATGCATACTCCACCTGGGTGAGATTGGCAGGGGGATGCATACTCCACGTGGATGAGATTGGGGTGGATGCATACTCCACCTGGGTGAGATTGGGGGGGGGGTGTGATGCTGGAAATGCATTGGAGGGACACAGCCTCCCTGTCCTTGTCCTGTAGTCCTTTTTCAATCAATCAATCAAACAAGTTTATTCGGATGTATAAAAAAATCCATTAAACGACAAAAATACACATTAATACACATATCCGAATTACAATTTCATAAAAATATAAAAATCAGTGGACATTTCAAAAGACAACATACAAGTAAAATTAGCTATCAAATGATTTCCTATACAGTGGCTACATTAAAGTTAGATAATAGGATCATGCAGAAAGCAATACTCAAACATTTGTCCCATTACCGATAATATTATACTTCATAACACTAGCTTTCACCACCTTGCAGTTTCAGTAAACTATTTCTGAAGCACATCGCTCTTTTCAAGAACGTCAAAAGAGCCCAAGCTGTAAAAACTGTTTCGGCACTCAAAAGAAACAGCCCTGTGTGAACGAATCGCTGTCTTCTTGAGGGCAGGAATCAAGGTCATTTTGCGTATGCCAACATACCCTATACAGAAGAACAGCAAATGAGGAAGGTCCTCTCGAAAATGGCCACAAACCGGGCAACCCGCTGAATCGGGTAAACCCTTCCACTTGTAAGTGTTTCCTTGCAACCAAAGGCAATCAAACCGTGCCCTCGTAATCAGCCACCTATCCTTTTTAAACGGTCTCCATATCAGATATGGTTGTATTCCAGTAAGCCTGCTAATGCTACTGTGAAATTGGCCAGATTTGTGGCCATACTCTGACAAGATTCTTTTTTTTACTGCAATATCTCCCAGCGTTGCTTTGTACACTGCCCCCTCGCTCTTAGTTATAAGTGAGGCAGGCGGAAAGAGGACACCTAAATTAAAGGATAGTTCCGGGACTTTTTTTTTATTGTCCCTACGGTTCGGCCATGTGTTTTTAAGCATAAATCGGTAGATCGTAGAAAACTTTCCTATGGACCTTACCCGACTTTTCGTCCATTAACGCACTCGAAATCAGCCGCCATTTTCTGATAATCCTATCATTTCCCCCCATCGCCCTGGCTCACCTGCTTTTGCGGCACTAAATCACATCCCCCGCCCCTGAAACAGACTTTATCAAAACATTAATATTCCCCGCCTCTATCCGTGACGTGACTGTGCTGCGTAGGCAAACGCGCCCAGGCGTCTTCTACGCGACTCCACACAGAACCCGGAAACCAACACAGATTAGCTCACAACACAGCGCGC
Organism: Ambystoma mexicanum; assembly: GCF_040938575.1. Taxonomy (NCBI): domain Eukaryota; kingdom Metazoa; phylum Chordata; class Amphibia; order Caudata; family Ambystomatidae; genus Ambystoma; species Ambystoma mexicanum. The sequence continues at coordinate 356,575,999 of NC_090941.1, forward strand.
TACAATTCGTAATATGAAAGTGTACTTTTAAATCAAACCGCAAGATTGTAAATTTGGTAAAGTACATTTATTTGACATCAAATGTTTAAAGAATATTCAGCGATTTGCATTTTTATTTGCTCACGTTCCAAAAAGTTCGTTTTGAGGCACGCGATGTTCCTTTGCTGTACACAGGGTCTTAGATCATCTCACAATACAGCGCCACAATTCGGAATATGAAACTGTGGTTTAAAAGCAAACGGCAAGATTGTCCATTTGGCAAAGTACATTTATTGGACATCAAATGTTTAGAGAATATTCTGCGATTTGCATTTTTCTTTGCTCTCGATCCAAAATAGTTCGTCTTGAGGCAAGCGATGTTCGTGTGCAGTACACAGGGTGTTGGTTTACGATAAAATAAGCTCTTCGGTCGCACTGATAATCGCATGGCTGTTCCAACAACGAGGCACTAGGCCACCACAACGGTCTGTATGTTGCATCTAGCCGTTAGTACCGCGTAAGGGCATACTTGTACTTGGCGATCGTCCCATAAAATGGTCAGGGTGCTAATGTTGTTCACGCGGAGAAGCAACTGGCGGTTATAAAAGCCATCCGGCGGTGTCTGGTACTCGTGACACATACAATAATGAAGGATGTACCAGTTTTAAAAACATAAAAAATGAAATTAGTCTCACCATCAGATCTTTATTAAAATTATTCATTTTATATATTAGGTCGGGAAATTATTTCATAGCTAGGACAGTGCAACTGGGTATTATACGTCAAGGGGGGGCTGTAGGATACTGAGACAGTCCCCCAGTGCAGGGGTTGACAGGGAGGCAGTGCAGGTGGAGAGTGGAAGGGCCCAGGACCGAGGTCGCAGACAGTGGACCAGTTGTAGCAGGGGAGAGGGAGAGAGAAAGCAGAAGCAAAGAGGAAGGTTTTGAGGTGCTTCCGTAAAAGGAGATGGTTCTCCTCAAGATAGTGCGCGGTACAAAACAATATGCCACATAGAACGAACAAGTACAAATTAACCCGTCATTAAAGCTACTGTATAGTAATTAAATTGCGGTATAAAATCATCTAAAGAGTTACTTACATTAGATTTGCATTTTCCATTGTGTCTGTGCGTAGGGCAGCCTCGAAATACCACTCCTTCTATGCCGACGTTATTTCTTCTAATGAACGAACATTAAATGGCTTTCGTTTCTGAAATTATATTCATTATCGTTTCTTACGTTATTGCCCCACACCCCCAAAAAGAAGTCTTTCGGGATGGTCCCGGCCTGTCAAGGTCAAATAACAATAGAACCTTATACTGAGTCGTGGGCCATTCCGGCACCCGAGAAAATAATCAAAGCAGCTGACCTTCACTTTGAACGAGCACACATTCCTAGTTAGCTACATTCAGTGCAAGGCCATCTCACAGGACTCACAGAGCAATCACTTTTATTTACACAATACATAGCTACACATATTCAATGGGCCTGCGACATGAGGAGACTCGAGAGAACAGACAATCAAATTACAATCATTTAAACCGTGATGTGTATTTCTCAATGAGCTCTTCTTTAGGTGGACATGGAACAGAGGCAATGTTGGGTGGCAATGCAGTTGTCCCCTGCACAGGTTCGTTCACAACTCCATGTATGTGCCTATCTAGGACATCAACAATAAGTCTCTCAATAAAGTCATATTGCATATCCTCAAACACTGGTTTGATAACCCATTGTTTACTTCTTTTTGTGAAGGCCTTATTGTAGCAAAGCGTCCCTAAAGTTCCGGTCGTCCTACTTTGTTGACGGCCAACATTATGGTTATGTGCCAAGACCGCTAGAAGAGTCCGATTTATCATGCCCTCCATGCCAAAATGCAATCGTTTTGGCCTGTACTTTAGGCACATATTGTGGAACACCTCCAAATCTCCTGTGTGGCAGAATTCCGTGAGTCCCCTCAAATCTCTTGTTATAGTTTTATCAAATACAATCTTTTCAATGGCTTTGTGAGTGGGTGATGAAGGAATCAACCACTTCTTCTTCCGTGCCTCCTCTGTGGACAAATGGCCATGTTCACAATTGTGGAAATGTTGGTTCGTGTTCCAGCGGTGAACGTTGCTACAGTGTAACATTGCTGACCGCCATTTTTCCAGTAGAATTTCCAACAACCCTCCACATGTTTTTGAGCTCCACCAAATATGGTTGCTGATTGACTTGGACCACTGTGAAATACCTTGCATATCTTTTTTTTTACCTGCAGCCGACATTTTTTTATTGATTTTTTTTGCAAGATGCCAAACGTCAAATTGGTGATTTATATTTTTGTACTCTTCTCTCATTGTCTTGGCAATTGAAACGTGTCTGTCCGTGGCTATCAGGTCGATCACCATTCCCCGCGATTGTAGTTCTTGCAATGATGCTACAAAGCCAACTTTCTCCATGGCCACTGAGGATGTACTTTGTGACACCTGCACGACCACCGAACTCACAATTTTCTTACTTTCCATGTCCTGAAAGTGGTAGGTGCAGTACTTGGCTGAAAATCCTGGGCTGTCGCACTGTCCATCACCGGCTAGCCTGAACCGTTTGCCCGCGAATGTATTATCAATAGACATTTTTTCCATTCTCCAAGCTTCGCTAATGGCTGGAAATAGATAATCGGTTTGGTATTTGTAGAACTGAGTTTTCGCAATGAAATGGATTCCCACAAACTGAAAGAAAGACTCTAACTTTTTAAAACTTGAACCACTAAAAAGTGCAGCCGCTGCACAAAGTAGATTGCCTGCTGGCAGTTGCCCCAGCATGGGTTGTGCAGACCATGAGAAAGGATGATATTTTGTACAGGTGGCATGTATTTTAAGGTTAGTGCTTCGAATTGCACGAGTCACATTAATCAATGGCTCCCCACATACTTCCCCACCAACCGAATGCCCACATTTCATCCGAATAATAATATCAATCAAACAACTATCGAATACAATGAATTTGGCCTCTTTCCTTATACTGTCACTCTGCATCCCAGCTGGTTCGGCCTGTAACGTTGAGGACATGTCACTCACATGAAAGGTAGAATCTCTGATATTGTCTTCCGCTATGTTCAGTGATATTGATGGTGTTTCATTGTCGTCCACTTCATTCTCTTCCATTGCAACATCTGTTCCTTCTCCGGCGATGGGTGAATAAAACAATTTCTTCAACTTTCTCGCGGTCTTAATTTTTGCGGGTGTGGATTCTGTGAATTGATCTCCGACTGCATCCGAACTACCAGGAGGACATTCACTATCAATGGCTGGTGGTGGTATAGCTCCGTTGTCAATCACTTCATATTCTTCCCATTGGCACGATGCATCTCCAGTCTCAAGTCCCTGCCAAAAGGTTTGACAAGCAACATCTCTCATTCGCTTCACTGTCTGTGTAGATCTAGTTCGTACACCCACTCGCAACTAGAGGACAGATTGGAAAAGGGATGTTCAGTTTAAACACAACTTAACAGTATTGAACTATTAACAGTGAAAAACAACATAATATAGTGACTAGGACACTAACCTTCTTTTGCTTTCTTTTCTTTGAAACTTTCTTGCCTCGAACTTCAACATCAGGACGCTGTTGCTCCGACTCGTGTGTGCATGTCTCCACTTCCTCTTGCGCTGCAACGACTATATTTTCATGATAAGCACATCCATCACGCACTGACGCTCCATCGACTCCCTGAAACATAGAACTTCCATTAGTATGTATAATAATATTGAAAACACAAAATGTACTTGGGGACCAATACCCACGTACATCTCAATAGCAAAACACGAATGAACGCTTTCTGTAGAACATTCAAACAACACTTATTCACGCATTGTTGATCTAGTTAGATCGAACTGTCAAGATCCATACCTCGGGCTCCTCATAGACTTCCATTGATGATATTATTGAAGATGATGCTTCAGTAACTCCCTGAAACACAGTAATTGCATTAGTATGGTTTTCTATTTTGTTAAAAAGAACATAAACTTTGTGCAGGCGTCAACGGCTCATCTAAATAGACCTGCACAAATGATCAGTTGTCTAAAATAAATAATGGATATGTAAATATGATTCGATTTGCTCGATCGTTTGAAGTGTCACCACCCAGAGATCTGCATCAACTACTAGGGGTGATGTTCTTGTAGAAGAAGCTCCGTCATCTCCCTGAAACATAGTACTTGCGTTAATAAAGAAGGAACTATAGCGGATGTAATCACGTCATATGATTTTGCTTGATCGAACTGTCAGTATCCATACCTCGAAATGCATAAGAACATCAAGGAACGATGTAACTGCGGTGCACACTTCTGCAAGCTGTTGCGCCGACCCGTAACTGCATGCTCCCCCTTCTTCTTGGACTAATGCTCCATCGACTCCCTGAAACATAGGACTTTCATTAGTAATGAACACAATATTGAAAAAAGAAGACACATAGGAGGGCGACGACAGAAGGACATATCAATGGCTAAAAACGAAAGAAACATTGTGTGTAACAATCACGCTACAAGAATGCAAGATCTGATGATCTCCATCGATGGAACTGTCCGGAAACGTACCTCGAGCATCTGAGTGACATCAACGGTTGTCGTCAATACGTTGGACTCCTCAGCATCTCCCTGAAAGACAGTACTTGCATTATTTTGGATAGCAATAATTATAACTGAAAACAAAGACTAGAGGACGAGTACAAGGGTGTACCATTAGGTAAAATAATCACACGATACATTAAAACTATTGATTTACATGCCCAAAACAAGTCAGTGGCAGAATAGCTAAGTAAGATTACCCGATAGGCGCTTGAAGTGGCTGATGACTGCAATAACGACACGGATGGAGAATCTTCCGCCTTCATATTGAGTGGATACAAAAATGGGGAAATTATTGTTAGCTAATGCTACACACTACCGCAAGGCCGAGAGATAAATACGTAAACTTGACTCACCAGTGGAGGGATGTGGACGAATAGAGTGGGAATAGCGGTTGAGAGCAATTTTCGCCTCGCTCGCGGTGTGTTCTTCTTTATTAGCAATGATGTGGAGTACATGTCTGAGCTAAAGTGCCTGCTGCAGATGCGGTATCGATCACCCCTCTTGTCCGCAAAGAATTCTAGGACTCTACTTTCAAGCTCAGACGGTGGATATCCGCAATATCGGACCCATTCTCTTATCTGATCTATTGTCTTAGGGAAAACATGCATTATAGTACCTTCAGATTTATTATGGGTCTTCGAAGGGCAACCGCCAATGGAACAGGCAGGCATTGTGGAAAGTTCTGAAAAGTAAAGATCAACAATTCTCTATGAATACCAATGTGTTAAAAAATTAAATGACACATAAAAGGTTCAATGCAAGGTTCCTTTTGGTTCTTGGAACTATACACGTTATTCACATGCGGATAAGTATTTGAATAACTTAAAAAAATAGAAAGCTAATTTGACTAAACTCAGAACATGTGACTAGTTCCTTGCATGTACTGTCTTGAACGAAAAGAAATTGGACGCAAAATGATTATGGTACATGGCCTTACCTTGACGAACAAACAGTTAGATGCAGGGATCAGAGTAGTTTCTTGTCGTAGAACAGGGAGCAGTTCACAGGTTTGCAAACTGACGAGTTTCCTCGAAGTGGTCACGGAAGTTCACAGAGACGAAGAGCAGATAACCAGCACCTTCACGGGTTGACTAGCAAAGCGCAAAGAAGTTCTCATTAGAAATATGAAGTGGGTTATAAAGAATTCGAAACAGGGGTGTGTTTGTGAATGAATGACGTGTATATGTCGTGGCATTATGTGGATTGCAGGGGGCCGTCCAGCGTGAGGGGGGATGCTTGGCAGGAGACACGGGGTCTGGAGGTAGACATGGGAACAACAACCCATGCTCTATAGACCACTTTGAAGTGTACATGCTATTTGGCACCTCTTGGCCTTTATCGCTCCCTGACAGCTCCACTTGCCAGCACAAGTACCCCGGTGCGAACTGCCTTTGATAGGGCGGGGGGTGGATTGGGGCGGTGGTCGTGCAGACAAGACACAGGAAGACTCGTGAATGGAGACACACTTATGTGGATTGCAGGGGGCGTTCAGCGTGAGGGGGGATGCTTGGCAGGAGACACGGGGTCTGGAGGTAGACATGGGAACAACAACCCATGCTCTATAGACCACTTTGAAGTGTACATGCTATTTGGCACCTCTTGGCCTTTATCGCTCCCTGACAGCTCCACTTGCCAGCACAAGTACCCCGGTGCGAACTGCCTTTAATAGGGCGGGGGGGTGGATTGGGGCGGTGGTTGTGCAGACAAGACTCGTTTGCCGCAGGGCCTCACCAAGGAGAGGCCATCTAACTGCATGTAAGAGGCAGGCTGCAGGATCTAGTACATGGAAGGCAGGGGCGTGAGTTTATAAATACCTCAGCCTCCCAGGAGAATATATGGGTGCAGTTCACCCTGGAGACCCTGGATGCCTAGGCAGTAAGTCAGCAGCAGGCTGGCCTGTGGTGGCAAGGTGGCACGGGCCAGAGGGGGTCATCTCTGTACCCGGTGCCCAAAAGGATGATTTATTATGATCAACCATATTGATTATTTACCTATAACCATGTTTTGTATCAATAAAATCCAACGGCCTTTTATTGCCAACGCTTGAACAAAGTGGTGTGGTAAGTATTTTTGGGGGAGGAGGCAAGGCCGGGAGGCTTGATGCCAACCCGCAAAATAACATATGTATGTCTGCTGCATATGGGTTCAACGGTTATGTGGATTGAATGTGGGCGGCCAGCGTGAGGGAGGATGCTGGCCGGAGACATGTGGTGTGACAAGACAAGGCACAGGAAGACTATTCTATTCAATGGAGACACACTAGATTCATTTAAAAAATCAAAACAACCATTGTTAAAATATATGTTGGGTTTTATTTTAGATCTTAATTTCAATTGAACATAAATAATAAACATTACACATTGTAAAGTTCCAGTTGCAGCACATCCAGGGAAAATCCGCGGTATTGTCCACTGTTGCTGGGGACATGTCTAATGGCAAGTACCGCACAGGCAGGTATTACTCTCCGAACGCGGTGTCCGAGCCTCCCGTGAAGCCACCAAGTGAAGCAACGATAGGCTTCCAGCCTGTACCACCTGTGAAAAAGAAAGATGCAAACTGTATTAAAATGACAAAACTTTCTTATCAATGTCGATTCAGGTAAAAAATGTCATTCTGCTTTGAAAAAAATTCTATCTAGAAAATGCACAATATGGAACCAATTTACATGCGTTCGAATGATATGTAGATGTAATTTTATATGTGGGAGACGACCATGAAATAGTAGTGGCATCACTGACATCACAACCAGAGTATACTTACTCGTTACTCGGATTACGCGGACGAACAGTGCCACGAAGTTCGTGCATAAGCACCATCATCATCCTCAACACGGTCCGTGAGAGGCAGGCTTCCCTGAACTCTGGCAGCTCGGTGATGCATTGCGGACTTGGCTCGCCTTCCGAAATGTAGGCAAAGCACCCGGAATTTTCACGGCAGCAGCAGTTCTCCTCCTCAGTTGGCATTAGCTCGCACCGATTGCACGTGCACCAGGTGGAGACGCCGTCCATGCGACATGGTCCAGGCTCTTCATCCGTTGACTGGTCCTCCCAACTACCGTCTGAATCCCCATCGTTTTCGCGTGCTTGCCTTTCCAGTAGTTCCTCCTCGGTGTACTCGGGCTCGTACATATACGGCATTATTGTAGCCATTGTGTGGTAAAGAAAGTAAAATAATTTACAGAGATGGTACAGGTGTTCACAAGGCCTAGAAGCGGCGAAGGTAGCTGACCAGAGCACAGAAACGAGTCACAGAATACTCAAAGTAACACAGAGAGAGGAATGGAATCGAAAATCTGCTGCTGTGTGTTGTGAAACGGTGTGTTTATACTTATTGAGGAAAGAGGCGTCCTGCCATTTCCATGGCGACACTTCATTAGCTGAGGCGCTGCGATTGTTGACACGAAACGTGCTTTGGCGTTGGGAAATGGGAGGTACGCGTCTGCTGATGTCAGGCTCATGGGCGGGGGATTTGATTTAGTGCCGCAAAAGCAGGTGAGCCAGGTCGATGGGGGGAAATGATAGGATTATCAGAAAATGGCGGCTGATTTCGAGTGCGTTAATGGACGAAAAGTCGGGTAAGGTCCATAGGAAAGTTTTCTACGATCTACCGATTTATGCTTAAAAACACATGGCCGAACCGTAGGGACAATAAAAAAAAAGTCCCGGAACTATCCTTTAACTTCACCCAAAGTTGAAGAGACAAGCAAGCCAGGGGATTTTTTTCCAGCCAACTTTACCCAGCACAATGGGTATAATAAAATGGCAAAGAGAAGCATGCTTATTGGCCCACAACCGAAACCAGAGTAAAAGAGGGGCCAGCGCCCACTGGTCCTCCCAAATCTCCACACGCAGTTCTCTGTGGATGGCTATTCCAGAGACACTGGTCGGGAGCCCTAGCAGGTTTTTGAAGAATTTGCTCTCGTTACTCTGGATTTCCGCCACATTCTGGAAGCCCCAAATGGCTGCGCCATACATAGTGGATGCCACAGTTTGAGTGCCATAGATCTTTAGAATCACATCCAAAGGCTGGCCCCTACACTTTCACATAAATTTAAAGATCCTGCCTATCTGTTGGCTCTTCTTAACAGATTGTTTGGCCACATGGACCCTGCCATTTAAGGCCTCTGAAAAACGTATTCCAAGATAGTCAAAAGCCTTAACTCTGGGTATAATTTCCCCTGCACAGAGCATAGGTTTCCATAAATGTTGAATAGGCATTGATCAAAACCTGTAGAGCCCTTGGTGTTCTTGCTAGAAGAACTGTATCGTCCACATAGGCCAATACTGGGAACCCCCTTCCCCCCAAAACCAGAAAATCAGCCAATATATCGATCAGGTCCTGTGAAAGGCCATTAATGTAGCGGCAGAAACATATAGGGGCCAATACGCAGCCCTGCCTCACACCACACCCCACCCGAAAGCAGGCCGTACAGTGCCCCCCTGGGCCACTGCGTACACAGGACTCGTTATCTGTGTGGAGGTCAACCAGTACCCGCAATATATCCCCGGGGCACCCTAAGGACCCAAGAACTGGCCAGATCTTCGCTCTATCTACTTTATCAAAGGCAGTGCTTAGGTCCATAAAATCCAGATAAACTGCCTCACCCCGACAAAAGACTGAATTGGCCACCAACAAATAAAGATTAAGGCTCTGTTCTATTGTGCCCACTCCCGGGCGAAACCCAAATTGAATATCTGAGAGAATTGACTGTTCCCCGATCCAGGTTTCGATTCGGGCCAACAGTATTCTCCCAAAAATGTTGAACGAGGAGTCCAACAAAGATATTGGCCTGTATGCAGCGGGGCTAGATATATCCCCCGTTTTAGAAATTGGAAAAATGATCACCTTCTTCCACGAGGGCGGATATTTCCCCGATTTTAAGCTTGCATTAAACACCACAGTCAAAAGTGGAGCCCACAAATCTATTGGATCCTGGAATAAGTCCTTTTTCATTTGTGTTCTGTATTGTTTTCTGCCCAGGAGTACATATCGGACTCCTGGAAGTGCAGCTCTTCCTGTTTTTGGTTTGGTGTACAGACCCATGGCATGCCCTTATGGCACCCATGGGTGGGGGTGCAACCCTGTGCCCTTAGTGTATGATTGTGGGCACCTGTATGTGGCCCACAGAGCAGGTTATGGGCTAGTGGCAGCTCCATGCTGAATTTGACAGGTGCTCTGAGTATCCTCCATTTTGGGATATCCAGGCCCTGCCATTGGAATCAGTTGAATCCTGATAGGAAACAAGATGGCCCCTGTGACTTCTTGCTTTCTATTGCTTGTTACGTTGTTTTCCCAAAGTCATGGGAAGCCCTGACTCAGTCCCTTCCCCCTGTCTGGCTGTTGGGTGGAAGTTCCATATATGGTGTTGTTGTGTAGTCCAGGCCAGACTGGTTGGAGTCTTCCTAGTGACTGTATCTTGTGGGTACACCCTGTGGGTGGGACCTGGGTGAATGGAGTCTGTAACCAATATGCACTTCTTGTTGTGGATGTCTGGTTGCTGGTGTATGACACAATGACTGAGACAGTCCTGCCCAAAACTGGTATGAATGCAGAGTGTAGTGTTGAATGGCTGGGTACTTTTCCCAATACACATTCCTTTTTGTGAGTGTCTGAGAAAGAGGAGTATGGCCTGAATGCACTGTATGCCTGATTGGTGGACTGACTGCATGAATACTATTCTGTATGATTGGCTGCTGAGTGTGACCCAGCAGTGTGGATGAGAGACAGAATAGTATATCTGGGGACCTCTCACCACTGGAAAGTGTTCAGAAGCTTAAGAGAAACTGGAGTTAAAACTGAAGCTTAACCTTGAAGCCCTGCTGGAAGAGAAGTCTTGCTGTTGCTCTACTTCATCAATCTGAAAGCTGCTGTGTCTCCAAGGACTGTCCCAGAGAGGTCCTGGTAAAGTGCCCTCTTCCCGAGCTATGAAGGACCATCGTGCACCAGCTGATCTTTGCCAAAGCTCCCTGGTAGACAGTCCTACGACAGGCTGCCGACCGGAGATGGGGACTGCCGCGGAATCCCAAAAAGAAACGCCCGGACTGCCGTCGCCGACCAGAGCTGCCGTGCTCCCATTGCCTAAGAACTTTCGCTTCACAGACACGCTCGTCCGCACCACGGCCCGCCTTACCCGCCGGAGAAAGCCAGGCTGTCGACACACCGAGGAGCATCTGCCGGTGGGTTTCCCACCACCCAAAGACCACAGAGATGCTAACGACTCGACGCCCTTGCTGGCCCACAGTTCTTCAAATTCTTTGTGGTCCAGAACTATCGACATCGAAGTGCCCCACACACAGGACGTTTACGCATCCCCGTCAACGATCACCGCTAGGAACGAAGATGCCACTTCACCGCCGTAGTTCACCGTGTTCATCGCCGGACGTTCGATGACCCGTCGTTCCTGCCTTAAAGGGAGTGCATTCAAGAAGGGCCATCGATTTACTGACGAAGAACTCTACAATACCAGGTACTTTGGGGTTGCTGAACTATTGGAAAGATTCTTGTGAACAATAAATGGACTGGGCATGTGATATATCTTTATTCCACAGGTTGCCCAGGTGGGGGATCTCCACACGAACTGTGTCTAGCGGTAGAGGCCAGTATTCTGCCTATTGTTCTCATCATCTTGCTTTCCTCCGATACCTATTGTTGGTTTCCTTTACAAACTGATTTGTGTGACATTTAACCGTACAGTTCATGCACTTTAATGAGATCTAATAGTAATAGTGGTACCACATAGAACTGTATATTTCCCATTGTAGATAACCAAGCACAAAGTGAGTTATTGTGATATTGTACATATCCTTGAATATTAATTATATAAAGACTGTGTTTTAACTAATACAGTTTGTTTGTTTGTTTATTTTATTTGTAAAGTGCTCCAGACCCAGGGGTATATGGTCGCTCAAGAATGTGGTTTCAGAATACAGGTTATACATATAGGACAGTTATATAATTTACAAATACAGTTTTTATACTGTTACAGTTTTGCATAGGAGATATACATTGGCAATAATATGTACACAAGAATGATACAGAGGCTAGTGCCTGTAGACACAAGGTGGTAGTGAATGAGAGCTAGGAGGGGTCAGTGTGTAAGGTGTCCTGAGTCACCTGTGGTGGGGGTTAGTTTTTACTCAGTAGCCAGGTGATAACCTGGGTTCAGAATGGTTGAAAGGTAGAAATGGATTTGATGTCCAGTGGAAGTGTGTCCCACAGTTGGGCGGCTAGAACCAGGAAGCTGGTTCCGCCGGCTCGTTTTAAGGTGTATTTGGGCGCCATCAGGCATAGTGTGTTGGTGGATCTGGTGATTCTGATATTAGGTTTCAAGGTGAATTTATTGGTTAGATAGGGAGGGGCAAGGTGGTCAGGGCTTTGTAGGTGAGGCATAAGGTTTTTAGGTCAATTTTTGGTTGGATGGATAGCCATTTCCATGATTTTCTGGTAGCAGAAATATGTTCTCTCCTGGGAATATTAAGAGCAGCTCGGAGTGCTTTGTTTTGGAGGACCTGCAATTTGTTAATTATGGATTTGTTTGCGCCTGCATATAAGCCATTGCAGTAGTCCAGTTTCGACTGTATGAGTGCTCTGGCTAATATAAGGCAGCTGCTAGTGGAGAGTAGAGGTCTGCAAGCCCTTATCATCTTACCTGTGTAGGCAGTGGCTGAGGCGGTCATGTTGATTTGTTTAGAGAGGTTAGTGTTGGTATCTAGATAGAAACCGAGGGTTTTTACACTTTTGGCAATGGGTATGCTGTTTCCATCGATAATAATGCTAATGTAGCTAGGGCCGAGTTTCGAGAGTGTGTTGGGGGAGCCGACAAGGAGCAGTTCAGTCTTATCATCATTCAGGCAGAGGCCATGTGTGGCCATCCATGCCTGAATGATGGTGAAGACTTCATTAATTTGGCCAACGTCGGAGTTGTAGTTACCTGATAGGGTTAGGAGTATCTGGGTGTCATCAGCATAGTTGGTGTAGGTGACACCCAGATGGTCCAGTTTGTCGAAGAGGGGCTTTGTAAATATGTTATACAAAGTAAGTGAAACACATGAACCTTGTGGGACACCACATGTGATGGGTATCAGGTCGGCCGCTGCTAGTGGTGAAAAGACACGCATGGTCCTGTTAGCAAGGAAAGGTTGGATCCATGTAACCGCTGAGTGGGAGAAATGTGCAGCCGATGACAGGTGCTTACATAGGATTTTGTGGTCGACCAGGTCAAAGGCTGCAGAGAGGTCCAAGAGAATAAGCATGGTAGCCCTGCCCTTATCTTTGAGCTTGTCGATATGACTTTTGAGATCAACAAGGGCCGTTTCTGTTCCGTGTTGAGGTCAAAAGCCAGACTGACAGATTCCTAATCATTGGTTAGACTCTAGGTAGACTTGAATTTGTAAATAGGCTACTCTATCAAGGATTTTTAGTAAGAACAGGACAGTGGTGATAGGTCTATAGTTAGTAGGTATAGCTGGGTCGAGTGTTTGTTTTTTTAAGAGTGGGAGGAACCATGATTGTTTTAAATTACTTGGGACTGCATTGCTGGTGAAGGACAGGTTATTAGTTTGGTGATGAAGGGGGATAGATCCCTAGCTTCATCTTTTATGATCTGTGCAGGGAAACTATCCCCTTTAGAGTTTGAAGGTTTCAGAGAGGCTATAATTTTTAGTGCTTCAGGTAAAGTTACCTTTTTGAATGTAAAACCTGAATTGGTATCAGTGGGTGATTTTAAGGTTAGATTGGAGGTTGGGCCATTGGTGAGTTGTTGTCGTTTTTTTTCAATTTTAGTTTGGAGCCCAGTGATTTTGTTGGCGAGGGCATTCTGGATGGTCGTGCCCCAGAGTTTATCCTTTGTACAGGTATCTGTAGGAGGAATGGGGTTTCCAAGTTCCTTTAAGATGTTGAATAGTTCTCTCGTGCTAGATCCTGCCTTGGTAATCCTGGAGTTGAAGGTTTCTTTTTTTGCACGTATTATCTCGGTTTTATAAAGATCGGTGTGTGGACATTCCTTTGTGGGTGCTTGGGGACTACACTGTACTTAAGAACCAGCCTGCATGACCTCCTGAGAAGCTAGGCCTTGATTGCTCGTCCATTGCTACCACAATAGAGAATATTGGCTGGGGTCCTCTGTGCCTCTCCTCTACCATATAAAGAGCAGAAGTACATACACCCCCCTCCAGTCTTTACAGGGGGATGCATGCTCCACCTGGGTGAAATTGGGGGGGTGCATATTCCGCCTGGGTGAGATTGGGGGGGATGCATACTCCACCTGGGTGAGATTGGGGGGGGATGCATACTCCACCTGGATGGAATTGGGTGGTGAGTGGACAATGCACATACAGCAAAACACTGCGACCCTAAACATCCCAACCTGAACATGACATATCAATGCCATATATAAGACCAATGCTGCACACCAATGACAATATGCCAGACGAACAAGCAGGCCACATCCCTCAATGCGTCGACTGCACATCATCTGAGCATAACCTCTGCAACACAATCCAGCAACATGCAGTGAGTATGCGTAACCGACATGACTGCAGCAAAGCACAACACCGGACATGCACCCATGAGTGGTCACAAAAAAATCCCACTGAGGGAATACACTGATTGTCACTAGCCCACCACCACAGTCGTGCTGCATGCCACCATGGGAATTGCAACTGGTGGATGACAAATCATGATGACACCTGTGCCAATGCTGCTAGAGGGAATACATACAGAGTACTATATATCACCAATATGGGTGCAAATACATTGTTCCGCATCCACAGTTCATCTGCAACAGCATGCAGGTGAACACCCTGCATCATCTGGACAATGCAATCCACACCTGCAGACCATAGTACAGCACACATTGCGACAAATGAACCTGTGTGCATACATCCAGGGACATGTGCATGTCAACACCAAATAGCTGCAGGCATGACAGTGATTTGTACAGGTGTCATGTCAGATATTGACTCACACATACCTCATTGTGCTCCCATGCAGGTGATGGTGGCTATCCCTTGAAGCTGTGGCTCCTTACACCTGTTTGGAACCCGATGAACAGGTACAAAGAGGAGTCCAATCTGGTTCATACCCGTACCCGTGTTGTGATCCGGCAGACCTTTGGCCTGTTGAAGGCATGGTTGGTCAGGTCTGGTGGAGTTCTCCTTTACGGGCCTGAGAAGGTGGGAAAAATCACCATGGACTGTGCCATGCTGCACAACATGTTCATCCGGAGAAACGTACCACTGCCACCTGACATTGACCTGCATGCACCGGGCTAGGATGAAGATGATGATGGAGGAGAAGCAGCACCCCTGTCAGTTTGCGATGCACAAGATGGCCGTCCTGTGCGCCAATCAGTGATTGACAATTTGTTCTGAAACAGTGGGTTGCTGATGGTTCTGTGTTAGTACTACACTGGGCACTGGGATTGTTTGCAAATGGACACAGGGTGTGTGGGGAGTTGGGCACTGTGCACTGTCATAAATTGAATAAAAACACACAAAATGAACAATGTCCAGTCATAAACACACACAAAATGAACAATGTTCAGTCATGATATGATTTTGCACACAACGGGTGTATTGCAAATTAAACATTATTCTGGTTGAACCCTGCACCTCACACACACCCTCCCTCCTCCTGCCTCCCCCAACACCCCAGCACACCCTATCCCCTCCCCCCAACACTCACAAGACCCCATAGCCCCTCCCCCAACACTCCCAAGATCCCATACCCCATCCCCCAACACCCCATACCCTCTCCCCCAACACCCTCAAAACCCCATACCCGCTCCCCAATTGAAATCCCACACATGATGTGCTAATCATGGTTTTCCTCAAGATGCAGTCAGTACATGCAGGGTGGCCCTAGTGCTAGTGGAGGACTCTCTTTTGTTCTGGGGGCTGCTTGTCTGTGTGGCGTGTGCTGCGCCTGGTGAAGTCCACAGGGCTTGTTTGAGCCGAGCTGGCAGGTGTGCTGGATGGGGTAGAGGTGGCTGCCTGTGCATCCGTCAGTGCAGGTCTTTGCTGCTGTAGTTGTTTGACAATTCTGCCCTGGGTCACTGCTGCTAGACTGCCACGGATCACCATTGTGTTATTGTTCATGGCAAGGATGTTGGCAGCATTGGCATCACAAATTTTCCAGTGGCTCAATTCTCCCTTCGCTCGGTACTGCCTGACCAGCTCTATCATCCGATCCTGGAGGGCCTCCATCCTCGTCATGTGGGCCTCCATGTCACCGGTGGCTGTGGAGGTGGACGGGGCAGTTGCAGGGCGGCCCAGTGAAGGGCTGTCCTCTGATGGAGACCAAGGATGTGGACTCTCCAGTACTCCACACTGGTGTTGATAGGGGCTGACTGTGTTGCCCTGTGTGGTGTGCAGGGAAGTCTGCTGGGGGGTGGCCTGGTGAGTGGGCTGGGTGCTCGGGTATGTGCACATTCCCCATGGAGGTTGCCATCCTTGTCAGATAGTTCTTCAACGTGGCCCTCTACATCGCTAAGGGGGGCTGAGGCAGCAACCTCCCCAATTGAGCTGGTGGCAGCAGACTGTGTACCATCTACTTCAGCTTCAACAACAGTGGATAACTCCGGTGTGGCTGTGTCGTCGGTAGGTGCCTTGGTTGTTTTTTTTTTTGCTTCTCCAGTGGCCTGCCCTGTATTGCTGGTGTTGGCCCAGTGGCAGTCTGGGCATTGTTGTTGCCCTGGAGGTAGATGGTTTTGTGCCTTCTTGGCTGGGACTAGATCCATTGGAGGATGTTGAGGCCTGTGCGGCAGCCTCCTGGCCTTCACTGTCAGCATCTGTGGGGAACCAAGGGAGGCACCGCATCAGTGATGGTGGTATGTGCATGATGCATACATTGGTGTTGTTCAGTTGTTCACATTTGATGCATTGCATACTTCTAGGTGTGACGCACAGGGTGCTTACAATAGGCGGGGGCATATTGGCATTCACCGTGTACTCACCTTTTTGAACTGATGTATGCTATATGGCCTACCGTTGTATTGCGGTTTGCATGATGTGTGACATGTGCTGTTTTGCTATGTGTTGGGTGTCTATTGGTAATGGGATTGGCATGCAGCATGCATATCAATGTGGCAGTGTCTGGGCCACCATCTGGACATGGATCTGTTGATGTGTGTATGATTTGCCATGCATTGCCTTGGTTCACTTTCACATTAGTTGTGCAACGTCATGCTTTGGTTCTCTGTGGTTTATGGGGACACTCAACTCGATCTGCCGATAACGGCACCCCCAACTCCACGTCTCCGAATGCCTCTATCGACTCCATGCTGATGGTGCTGCTACAAGTCTCCTCCCACCTTATCAGTTTGGTGGGAGAGTGGTCCCCGCCGCCTGTTGCCAGGCCCTCCCTGCGGTTGGCAGACAGGATGTTGCGAACGCGGAGACATAAGTCGTCCCACCTTTTTTCTGCGTCCTGTACTGTGCAGGTGGTGACACTACTGTCAGTGAGAATAACAGCAACATTAGAAGTAGCAGCAATACTACAACTGGTAGTAGTACTAGTACTACTGGTAATCATATTAACCTGGCTGCTATTGTCAGTAGCATTATTATTATTATTATTATTATTATTATTATTATTATTATTATTATTATTATTATTATTATTATTATTATTATTATTATTATTATTATTATTTGTAGTAGGAGTAGTAGTGATAGTAGTGATAGTAGTAATTGTTGTAGTAGCTGTAGTAGTAGCAAAGGGAACAATAAAACTAGTAGTAGTAGTAGTAGTAGTAGTAGTAGTACTGCTTCTAGCAGTATTCGTAGGAGTAGAAGTTGTGGTAGTTATGTTGCAACTAGTAAGATCAACGCTGATACTGTCAGCAGTGTTAGCATCAGTAGTTGCACTAATCCTACTAGAATAAAAGTGCTTCTACCAGTTTGGTACTAGACATTAGAAAAGTTGAGAGCTTGTGTGATGTTGGAAATGCATCGGAGGGACAGGGCCTCTGTATCCTTGTCCTTTACTGCTTTTTATCATGTGTTCTATCCGGTTTTCTGCACAGGAGTTCATGTGGGACTCCTGGCGGAGCAGCTCTCTCCTTTGGTTTTGGTGAACAGACCCATGGGATACCCTTATGGCACCCATGGGTAGGGGTACAACCCTGTGCACCTAGTGTATGTTTTTTGGCACCTGTGTGTGGCACACAGAGCAGAGTACGGGCTGGTGGCAGCTTTGTGCTGAATTGACTGGTGCCCCGAGCGTCCTCCATTTTGGGATGCCCAGGCCCTGTCATTGGAATCGGTAGATTCCTGATGGAGACAAGATGGCCCCTGTGGCCTCTTGCCTTCCATCGCCTGTTACCTTGATCTTCCCGAAGTCCCGGGAAGCCCTGACTGGCTGTTGGGTGGAAGTTCCATATATGGTTGTGTGGGGAAGTGCTGACCAGACTGGCTGGAGCCTTCCCAATGATCGTATGTTGTGGGTACGCCTGTGGGTGGGACCTGGGTGAATGGAGTGTGTGACGAATACGCATTCTATGTTGTGGGTGTCTAGTAACTGGTGTTTGACACAATGACTGAGACAGCCCTGCCCGAAACTGGTATGAATGCAGTGTGGAGTGTTGAATGGCTGGGTACCTGTCCCAATACACATAACTTGTTGTGAGTGTCTGGAGAGAAGTGAATGGCCTGAATGCACTGTGTGCCTGATTGGCTGCCTGCCTGCATGAATGCCCTTAGTCGTGATTGGATGCTTGAGTATGACCCAGCAGAATGAATGGGAGATCAACAGTATATTCAGGGACCTCTCACTGCTAGGAATCGTGTTCAGAAGCTGAAGTCCACTACGACGAGTAACTGGAGTAACTGAAGTTTGACCTTGAAACCCTGCTGGACTAGAAGAATTGCTGTTGCTCTCCTTCACAATCTGAAAGCTGCAGTGCCTCTGAGGACTGACCAAGAGAGGACCTGGTAAGGCGCCCGCATCCCGAGCTACGAGGGACCATCATGCACCAGATGATCTTTGCCAAAGCTCCCTGGTAGACAGACCTTCGACAGGCTGCCGACCTGAGACGGGGACTTCTGCGGAATCCCTAGGAGAAGCGCCCGGACTCTTGTCACCACTGTCGACGACTGCCATCGCCGACTGGAGCCACCGTGCTCCCGTTTGCCTAAGAACTTCATTTAATCCAAAGACGCTCTCGTCTGCATTGCCGCCAGCTGTATCCCGCTGGAGAAGGCCCGACCGTTGACGCACCGAGGAGCATTTGCCAGTGGGTTTCCCACCACCTAAAGACCACAGAGACGCCAACAACTCAACACCCTTGCTGAGCCACAGCTCTTCATCATCTCTTCGCGGTCCAGAACTCTCGTCACCAAGGTGCCCCGCACGCCTGTTCCTTGCAGGACGCCAACGCTCCGTCGTCAACGAGCACCGCTCGGAATGAAGCTGCCACTTCACCACCGTAGTTCACCCTGTTCTCCGTCGGACATTCGACAACCCGTGATTCCTGCCTTAAAGGGAGGGCACTCAAGAAGGGCTGTCAATTCCCCAACGACGAATGCTACAATTCCAGGTACATTGGGGCTGTAGAACTATTGTAGAGGGAAATAAGACTTGTACAACAATATATGGACTGGGATTGTGATACATCTTTGTTTTACAGGTTGCCCAGGTCAGGGGATCTCCACACATAGCTGCGTTTAACGGTAGCGACCAGTATCCTGCCAATTGTTCAACCGTCTTGCTTTCCTTCCTCTCTCTACTTCTGGTTTCCTCTTTATTGATCTGTGTGACATTTTGACAGTATAGTTGATGCACTTTAATGAGATGTGATCATATTTGTGGTACCACTGTAGAACTGTATATATTTACCATTGTTGATTTTCTGAGCACAAAGTGAGTAATTGTGATAGTGTACATAACCTTGAATATTAATTATATAAGTTTTAACCAATACAGCATGCTGACATTCCTTTGTGGGTGCTTGGGGACTACACTGTACTTAAGAACCAGCCCGCATCACCTTCCTGAGAAGCTAGGCCTTGATTGCTCGACCACGTACCAATAATAGAGAATCTTGGCTGGGGTCCTCTGTGCCTCTCCTCTACCATATAGAGAGCAGAATTACAGACACCCCCCTCCAGTCTTTACAGCTTGGCAGAAGGGCAGACCCATTCGCTATGTTTGGTCTAATTGAACTGAAGGTTTTGATCCTGCTGCCGGGACAAACTCAATAATTCCCAAAAGGCATAGGTACAAAGGTAGGTTGGCAGACCCCGTTTGTATATGGCACTGGATTTTATACACATCCTGTTAGTATAGATTGGTTTGAAAAAGGTAATTACAAGTTGGATTTTTTTGCCGAAAGTCTTGTTTTATTGAGCATGTGAGTTCTAGTGTTTGATTTGGCAAATATAGTGCTAGTCACGTGAAAAAAGCCAACATGTTTTTCGACCGAAGTCTTTATCAAGGTTGTGCATGCGTGGTGATGTGCAAGTGTATGCTGACATGGTGAGCTATTACGATGCAACAAGTTATAACACAATGATGAATTAAACAGTGTAAGTGATTTCAATCCGGCACTCACCCAAGTCAACGCCTAACATGTAGTGCACAACTGAAATCCTTATTTATTTTTGTCTAATAGTTCATTATTCTGAATGATATACCACTCATATCACGCCCTTCTTCTGGAACCCCCCCTTTCACACTGAACCAGGAATCAGGCTGGTTTGCAAAGGTAAGTATTTATTTATGTATTTAAAAATTAATCACAATGGGCCTCATTACGACCCTGGAGTTACGGAGTGAACGGCGCCGTAAAAGGTACCGGTGCCGTTCACTCCATACCGCCGCATTACAAGTTCCCCTCGCGGGACACGGTAACCACCCCTGGGAAAACCAGGCATGCTTATGGGGTCCCGCGAGGGGAAGAGGGAGCAAACAACGGGCCATCTCGTAATGGCCCGTTGTTTGCTCCCTCTCCCATTCCCATTCAGCCCTTTGGGGCTGTAATGGGAATGGGGAAGGACCGTGTCCGGGTCCTTGGAGGGAGGAATTACCGGGCCTTCCGAACTCGGAATGGCCCGGCAAATCCTCATTCCGAGGACCCGGACCCTGACCCGATTTCGGCGGCAACCATGCCGCCAATAGTGGCATGGTTACCGCCGAACTTGTAATGAGGCCAATATGTCTTAAAAGGCACACACCAATCGCCAATGGGGTGAGGTAACACTGAGTAATCTCTTTAATACACGAGGAGTAAGTAATGAGCAAAACAATTCAGCACAGAAAAATACTTTTGTGTTGGTTCAGATCAAATAGCACTGTGGTTAGATGTTCCCCCTGCACACCCCTCAACCCCAATAGGTAATGTAAAGAGATAGGAGGAGAGAGCAGGTATTCATGAATGGCAGAATTCAAACAGAATATCAACCCCACTTTCCCCAGCAAACAGAAGAGAAAAACAGAATTGACTGTCAAGCTGTCAGAATGGCTTTTCAGATTGTCTTTGGAATAGACAGGGCAAAAACACCAAATATGGTCAAAATTGCTGAAATTATTATAAATTCTTATGGGAGCCGCTTTGGATAGTTGCACACAAACACAAGCAATGATTTAATCCAAAGAAAACATTTGAAATCCTAAAAATCAAGTTGGAAGCAATTAAAAGCTGTTTTACACGTGCAAAAAATCTCCCAAAATGACAATTTGCGGCAAACTTTTCACTGCACGATATTCGCAATAAAGGGAGAATCACATGGATTTGGATGGATATGTATGGATGTTAGCTACAAGCAGTAGTTGGAATTTTGTTTCTAGCACAAAACCTGAGGGAGTTACAGACGTTTTAGTAGAGGTGGTTTTTTCGAGATATGCGCAAAAATTGAAAACAGCAATGCACTTTTAAAATGACAAATGGGTTGCTTTCACTAGAGGATGACTGTGAACAAAATGAATACCACACAGGAACACAGTCAGTTGATCAGAGTGACTGCCTGCTAAGGAAACTCGCCTTCTTCAGAAGAGAAAATATCAGCGCAGAGATAGTTTTAACAATACTAGTTCTGGAGGAAAGATAGGATGGGTTGGAGAGAGGTTTCAGACAATGCAAAGATACTCCTAACAATACAGGTTCTGAATACAAGATAGGAATAAGACTATGCAAAGTACATATGCTAGTGACACAATTCTTCCTATTTATACTCACTGGATACGTTTTTAAATGGGACCGTCAATTCAGGTCAGGGGATGGGATCTGGTTTAGGAAAGACGGCTGGGCACATCGGACTGGTCAGGATCTGCACGGCACTCTGGTCACAGCACGGTACAGGACTGGACTGGATCTGCCCATCTTGGTTCTGAGGATATTTAATTTCAGCAGGCAAGCAGTAACAGCACAGCCCGGCTGTTTTATGATGCTTCCCCTTAGGCTTGTGGGGTTCTGTTATGGAATTTGAGGCCTAGCTGAGAATGGTTCAGCTATGCAATAGGCCTTTTTCTTTGCCAAGTTTCTGGAGTCTGGAGCAAGGAAGATGTAGAGTTCAGCAGCAGGGTGCTCCGCCAGCATCAGGATAGTGAGTGAATCTGTCTGTCCTTATGTGTGGTGAGCTGTCTCTATTTATGCTAATCATAAAGGGGTGTGTGTGCTGGTTTAGCCAAGCTTGCCCCTTTAAAAGGTGATTGGGTCAGAGTCTACTCTATGCCTTGATAGGAGGAGAGAAACAGAGTGTCATCTTTATGGTGCAATTTTATGAGGCTGAGAATCCACCCCTAGCCCCTGGGACACAAAATCTACTTTTGGCAAAATACATGTTTCCACATGTGCAACCTCTAAAAAAATCACATATACAGATTACATAATTTACATGGTAGCTATTCCTCAAAACCCTGTAGCTGTGGGATCTTGTCTCCGCTTTTCACAAAATGTTACCCTTTTGACTCGGAACACAATGTCCCATTTTTAAGCAAATTTCTACAAGTGTGCGTGTTTAACATGGGAAAACATGTCTACAGTTTCACAATTCTAGCGGAAATACATTTTGCATAAAATTACATTTCTTGCCATTGCTGTCCAGAACATGTCACATAGTTCTGGTGCCTCTTCACCCGTGCAGCCGGAAATTAACTTTAACAACTCTTTTATTTTTATATTTTTCACAATTTTGAATAGTAAGTTATCAATCTTTTTAAAATATGTTCTTTGTCCTTCTTAAGCAACAAATGGTTGTTTGGCTCCACCCCGTGGTCTCTCCCTGGAAGCCCAGGAGCCATCCCCCAAGTTTGTTCCTTGCAGAGGCCATTTACGACTGTCTTCACACTTCGAATTTCCTGCTCTGCAGCTTGTCATTGTTCCGTTTGCCTCTGTAGCCCAGGTTCTTTCCTACCCTTTAACTAACACTTCTCCGTGATTTCCTGCTGGGGGAAAGACCTTCCTTCGGTGAGAAAAACCTGTTATTCAAGTTCTGCAGCTTCAGCCAGGTTTAAATTAATTGTTAAATTCTATGGCCTTTTCCTTAGCACAAAACAAACTTGTTATCAAATAACAGCTAGGATTCTCATTCAAGATTTTAAACCATGGGATCAAAACAATTATAATATGGGTTACTATCAGTAACAGGCCTCTTATATTGCAAACATTTGATTGTCAGTTTATACATGTTAACGTTTAATCAAGCATGCCCCTGCCAGCTGTCATCACAGCAGCCCTCTGCTGCACAGAGATTTTTGACAGATCCACAGACAGGCCACTTTTGCTGTGGAAATCTCTTTATGCTCTCAGCTTTTCAGGACCTTGTAAATTCACAATGGTTTCTTACACTAAGTGAATTGTAGCACCCAGAGAGAATTTTGAATATTTGAAGGTGTTCTGTACCGGCATTCTGAAGTTTCAGCAGCAAAGAAAAAGAGATTTAAATCAATCTTTTGGCAAAGCACTGCTTTTTCCTTCTGCCCTCCACTTTCAATTGTTGTGGAGTTCAGTGACACATTTCGGTAGTGAAAGCTCTGTTCCACCACCGACAACATGAATAGCAGATTGGGCAGCCATCATTTTGTGCATGGAAAAGCACAATTTTCAGGGGTTTTGGCACGCACAAGGGTTTTGCAGCCATTTTGCTGATTCTGGCACCATCATAACAGAGTGATGCAGCACAGTTGTGCAAAAGTGGGTCAATACATCCCACAACAGACATGACGCATATATGCATTTTGATTGATGCGTGGGTGGTGGCATGATAATAATAAATACACATATTCATTAACAGAGGCTAAATAGTTGAAATATGAAACTGCATTGGTTTGTAGCATACAGACATTAATGTTATGCACCAAGCAGGAAGAAAAAGAAGAGAGATAAAGGAGTGGGTTAGCTCAGATCAACTGTACTTAGTGTTTGTACTTGCTGGTTGCAAATGGTCCTTAAAGGAGTAAGTGGTGTGTGGTTGTCCGTGGTTAAGGAAAATGGAAGTCCACAAAGTGGTGAGATAAGCTGGCCCTTGAGAAGGAAGGCTGAGTAGCCACTGTAAAGATAAAGAAGATAAGGCACCCATTTGGTGTGAGACTTGGACCGGAGTACATATCTAGTACTTAATGTAATGACTCTGTGATTAGCCTAATGTGCTAATGTAGAGGCTGGCTGGTGGCGTGCTGTGACCTGGGAGGAGTGGTCCTGATGTCAGAAAGTACTTATGGGGGGCAGACCTGTGAAGTAGTAATGGAGAGTGGTTCGTGCAAAGTCACTTGCCAGGGTGCTCAGGCAGTGAGGTGTGGTGGCAGGGTGAGGCTGTGGACATCTCATAGTGTGATGGCATGGGCAGGGTCTGATAGTGAATTAGCTGTGTGGTGATAAGGGTTTGGACCGGACTGTGCTTCATGAATACGTTTAGATACCTCACTGAGAGTCAGAGTTAATTGGCAGTATAATTCAGTGGTAAATGTGCTATAAGCCTACGCGCTGCCAGCACTGTGCTGCTAACCCGGGCTCACAGGAGGAGGAGCGGATAGTGTCTGGTGATGAGAGGAGGCACACAGGGAGCTGTGCATTCAGAAACCTGGGCCTAATGCTGTCAGAGCTGCTGCAATGGGCAAGGCACAGTATGGCAACGTGGATTCGGAATGGGGGGCTGTCAGGCTGAGGGCGGTGGAGGCGCGGTGTACCCGTACATTGATTGAGGGGGCAGGGAACACTTACCTAGGTAGCTGGAGGCTCAGTTGAGCAGGATAAGCGGTACTCGCATTCTTTTGATCCTGGCACCCATTGTGGACATTTTTAAATGGACCAGGCCTGTAGTTGGCTAAATGGAAAAAACTGTTCATTGGTCTATATGTATTACATTCAGGTGAGCGGATTGGCTGTCAACATGGCGACGTGTTGACCCTCTTCAAGGACGAGTAGCCAGGTAAAGTTGCTCCGGTGTCAGTTGGAGCAACATTGCGATGGTGCACATAATGCAAATTAGCATGATTAGTGTAACGTTGTAGTAGTGTATGACCCAACAGGGCTGAGTGGAGTGATTAAACTCTCATAAAACTGTGATATGATCCGTCCCTAGTACACCATTAAAGTGTCAATTAGGTAAGTCTGGAGATCCAGGTGAAGAGATGTAAGGGGGGCCATGGGTGGGATAGATATAATGCCTACTGCTGCTTGTTGGGGGTAGCAAGGGAGACATGCTGGGTTGAAAGCTGATGGGCAGTTTGTATCTGAGGCCACAAGTCTGCAGTTGTTTGTAACCTGTATAGCTGAGATTGCACCAAAGATGACAATGGTAATTAGGTATTACCACAGGCACGTTAATGATGTGGGGGCCGTGGCTGACACAGAATTGTGATATTAGTGTCGGCCACGGTTAGAACGGCATAAGGCTATAGATTGGAGAGGGGTCCTTGTCAATTACTTGTGTGGTCATTTTAAAGAAACACATTCAGTTTGTGATCAGAGTTTAAACTAAGACTGACACGTCTGTATTTGCAGATAAGTGTAGCTTGTCGTTGTCTCAGTTTCAGTTCTCTCTCTCCTCCTCTGGGATTAGGCTGGATGGTTTTGGGTCCCATGAATTTGATGTCATCTGTTTTATCGAGCTGATGGTTTTCTTACCAACGTAAGGACAGAGGGTAACTTGCATCTTGGGAATTGAGGAGTCCTAGGTGATCTCTGATCCTCCTTCTCAGTTTCTTATTGTGCTGCCAATGTATTTGTGGTTGCAGGTGCAGATAATGGCATAAACAACCCATTTAGATTTGCAATTAATGAATTCTGTGACTTGGTGTTCATTCATGTCATTGAACATTAATGTCTTGGCATTCCTCGCATGGAGACACATGCTGCAAGTTCCACATTTATGAAAGCCTATTGCTTTCTTGGAACTGAGTCAAGTTTGTTTGGTATTTGCGATGTGTGCCATGTATGATGGATTTAGCATTGTCTGCAAAGTGGGTGCCTTGGTGTATGTTAATAGTGGTCTGGGGGTATTCGCCTCTTAATGTCTGTGTCTATATTGAGGCAATGCCAATGCTTCTGTAGTATTTTCTGGACATGATGGCTGTCCTGATTAAACCTGGAAATGTATCTGATATTTGAATCCAGCCTCTCCATGGTTGATGTTGCTTTTGGTGTAAGTAGGTTCCTGCGTGCTTTCTCGGTTTTATTTGTTGATATTTGTATAGTGCACTTACAGCCCAGAGGCATCGAGGCACTGTTGCATGAGGTTTGTAAGAAATTTTGATTAAGTGGTTACAGGCGACCAGGTGGTCTCTTGGTTACAGGTACATTAGTAGTAAGTGACTTCATAGATGAACAGGTGAAGTCCAAGATTACATACATGATTAGGAGTTACATGTCAGTCGTTGTTACATCAGTCATCAAAAACAGTATACTTTCAGACAAAAAGCTTGGTTTTGATTGCTTTGCGGACTGCTTGGTGGGACTCGACCATTATTAGGTGATTAGAAAGGGCATTCCAGTGGGAGGCGGCCATCGTGGGAAAACTAGTGCCCCGAGTGCAGACTCTTCGTGTCTTAGGAGTGAGAATCATGTTGGAGTAACCCTTCCTCAAAGGTCTCGTGGCTGTGTGTTTTGCAATTCTTTGGTCAAGGTAGGGGGGTGCAAGATCATGGAAGAATTTGTGCAAGAGGGAGAGAGTTTTAAACACGATTCTCTCCTTGACAGGGAGCCAGTGAGCCTGCCTTCTCACTTTAGAAATGTGGTCTTTCCTCGAAGTTCCTGTGGCCACCCTAAGGGCGTTGTTCTGAACCAGTTGGAGTTTAGCCAAGTTTTTACATGAAGTCCCTACAAGGCGGGCATTGCAATAGACAAGTCTTGAACCAATTATTGCCCTTGCAATGGTGAGGCAGTTCTGGTGGGATAAGTAGGGTATAGCTGCGTTAAGAACTTTGGAGTAGTAGGCAGATGCGGAAGCAATGGCATTAACCTGTCTGTCCATAGTGAAATCCGAGTCAAGGTAAACTCCAAGTGTTTTGACATTATGGGATACCTTGATTGGAATATTGTCGATGGTGAATGACACGTACTGCTGATCAAGATTGCCCAAGGTCGTGGGGGAGCCGATTAGCAGAAGTTCAGTCTTCTCACTATTGAGGCATAACCAATTGACCACCATCCATGATTGGATAGTGGAGTATATGGTGGTGAGAGTGGTCATATCTGCCTCGTAGTTGCCAGTGAGTGGGATAAGCCCCTGTGTGTCATCCACGTAGTTAGTGTACGAGATGCACATGGAGTCAAGGATGCTGAACAGAGGCCTCGTAAAGAGGTGGTAGAGAGTGGGCATGATGCAGGAGCCTTGTGGGACGCCGCATTGGATGTGGCTTGGGCTGGCGCAGGCTGAGTTCTCAATGTCACTGGGCCTAGTAAGACTTTCATGGCCCTCTCTTCAAGCAAGGATGTGATGTAGGCACATGCTTTGGGAGAGAAGTTGGCAGCAGTGGCAAGATGGCGGCAGAGAGTATTGTGATCCACCAAATCGAATGCTGCAGATAAATCAAGGAGCAGAATGAGCGCAGGTATGCCTGTGTCTCTAAGATCGTCCATTTGATTCTTTAAGTCTAGGAGGGCTGTTTCGGTACCATGTCGTGGGCGGAAGCCAGACTACCGCAGGTCAAGGAGACCAATATCTTCCAGGAATTTTTGGACTTGCAGGTAGGCTACTTTGTCCAAAACTTTTAGTTGCAATGGTGATGGGCCTATAGTTCCCTGGAACTGTTGATCAAGGGAAGGTTTTTTAAGTAGCGGGCGTACCCATGCTTCCGTAAGTCCAGTGGGGATGTGGCCAGCCTGGAAGGATTAATTAATGAAGGCAGTAAGAAAAGGGGCTAGGATGTGCGCCGAGTTTTTGATAAT
The DNA here is from genome assembly GCF_040938575.1 of Ambystoma mexicanum. Taxonomy (NCBI): domain Eukaryota; kingdom Metazoa; phylum Chordata; class Amphibia; order Caudata; family Ambystomatidae; genus Ambystoma; species Ambystoma mexicanum. The sequence goes on from NC_090941.1 coordinate 356,603,904, forward strand.
TTGGGCCGGGCAGACATCACCCTTACAATTAGATGGTTTGATGGACTTGCGCAAGGCGACAACTTCTAGTTCAGTCATATCTTTAAAGTCAGAGGGGAAGGAGGCATTTGACTTGGTGACCGTTGGCGAGTTACTGTGCAGGTTGGCCATGAGTAGGGTAAGTGCTTTTTGATGGCCCCAGATTTTAGTTTGCAGAGTATTGAGCTATTCTAGCATGGCGGACTGAATGCTGTTGCATCAACTTTCGTCCTTGAGAAGGGAGGGGAGAGTGGATGGTTTTTCCAGCTCTCTAAAGATGGTGAATATTTCTTTGGATCCTGATTTGGCATCATTGATCCTTGATTTGAATGAAGAGGCTTTGGCTTGGGTTATATTGGCTTTGTAGGTTTTGGAAATGGCCTTGAAGGCACTTCTAGTAATTTCTGAGGGGTTGGTTTTCCAGGCAGAGAGTGCAAGCATTTTCTTGGAGCGTTGGTCAAGCAACTCCTTTGAGAACCAGGCGTTAGAGTGTTTGACTTGTTTTGCTTTCTTTAGGGAGAGGGGAGTGTTAGTGTCAACCGTTTGGGTGATGATGTGTTTAAAAGTGCTAGCTAGAGCTTCTGTGTTTTTGGAGAATAGAGCTTGTAGAGCAGGCACCATTAGAAAAGGTGCAATGTTTTCTGCCGTCAATTGATGTGAGCTTCTCGCGAAGGCTGCTGAACATCGGCTAGAAGGCCTAGGGGCCCTTTTTTAGTATTGAGGTTAAATTGAATATAGTGGTGGTCAGACCAGGGGATTGGAGTGTTGGCAGTGATTTGGATAGTACAGTTATGATGGCTAATCCAGTCCAGGGTGCGTCCTTTGATGTGGGTGGGTTCAGAGATAGCTTGAGCAAAGCCCAAGGTGGATAGGCCATTATTCAGGGTATTAGCATGGGAATCCTTGGGGTCGTTAAGACCTAGATTCAGATCGCCCAGGAGCAGGACTTGGGAGGTCTTTTTAATGTTGTCAGAAAGGGAAAGGATGAGGGTCTCCTGGAATTTGGTGATGGGCCCTGGAGGTCAATAAACAATGTGCATGGTAATGGTGCAAGTGTGGGAGAGGTTGATTTTGAGTAGGAGGTAGTCGCAACTGTGGCCATGTTGCCCTTTGACCTACCTAATGGCCATGGTAATGACGGAATCAATGAATTGTTCAGTGTATTATCCCCTCTCAGAGAGTGGTGTGGCAAGATGCCCTCCACTTTGAAATTTTCATTGTCGCTACAGGTCCATTTGGTTCGAATAAATTCACCTTCTGGGATGTTGTTGATTACTGATCTGTGGTGACAGCTGGTGCAAAAAGCACAGAATTGACCTCAGCGGGTTTTCTGTATGTTGTTGTTATCAATTCAGTGTTGTTGATGCTGGTCGTAATATCCAAAAGTCAATGGAACTGTTACCGGAAGTGCCTGTTAGTTCTAACCCAAAATTGTTGTTATTGAGGTATTCCTTGTAACGGTACAGCTGTTCCGGTGTTCCTGACCAGATCATAAGGATGTTGTCAATATAACAATGCCACTTGGAGATAAGGTGGTTAAAGTCTGGATTTGACAGTACATGGACTTGTTCGTACTGATTCATAAAGAGGTTAACCACGGAGGAGGGGGGGCAGCATATGTTGCCCACATGGCTATACCCTTCGTTTGTTTGTAGTCCACCTGGTTAAACAGGAACATTGTGTTGGTCAATGAAAATTCATGGAATTCTTTTCTAAGTTTCAAGTGGGAAAATAATGAAACTGATGCCTTGGCGAAGGTGAGGTCTATGGCCCCAAGGGCTAGGGTGTGATCAATTGCTGTGTATAAGGCCTTGACACCCAAAGTTACTAGTAGATAGTGTGGTTCCCAGATGACCTCCTGTAGTAAGAGCATTGTGTGCATTGAATCTCACAAATATGTAGTGATCTTTGGGACCTAAGGGGCAAGAATGTTATTTATATATTTGCTGAAAGGTCCAGTGACCCATCCAATTGCGCTAAGTATTGGTCGTCCTTCAGGGATATTGACCCACATCTTGTGTACCTTGCTTAGAAAGTAGATGGTGGGCATTCTGGGATGATTGGGTTGAAAGCACTTGTGCCCCTTGTCTGTGAGGAGCCCACGTGTGTGCCATTTCTTGAGGAGTTCATTAGCTCGTTTAGTAATGTTGTTGGTTGGGTTACTGGAAAATTCTTCATAACATCTGGGTGTTGACAAGTGTGTTTCAGCCATCATACTATAGTCACATCTATCCAGCATCACTATATTGCCACCATTGTCAGCTTCCTTAATTATGATTGACTTGTTTTGTCAAAGAAGTAATTTCAAAGTTTGGTGTTCTTCTGTCGTGAGATTGCCATGTCTCGTGTTTTTTTAATCTCATTTTGTTTTCCAAAGTGTGACCACTTTTGGAATATGTCAATGCCATTATTCGTTGTTGAATCGTCATTGTCCAGGTTGACGAGCAATTGTGTGAGGTCCAGGTCTTGTTGTTAGAACACCACCTGACTTGGTTGGCAAAGTATGTTTTAAGTTTGAGCTTTCTGGTATATTTGTACAGGTCAATGTGTGGTTCAATAAAGTTGGCTGAGATTCTAGGGTCAAAGAAAAGCCCCTTATTGAGTACACAGGTGCCCATGGTGGTCAAAGGGTGACTGGAAAAGTTCAGCACCAGATTCAGTGCCTCTGTTCCCTTGGCTGCATATGTGTCTGTGACCGTGATAGTCTGATAGCACATTCGTATTCATCTGTCACGTTTCTTGATCCCGCCTCGCGTACCTCTCTTGTGTCTCTTCTCATGGGTGTGGTGCCCACTAGAGGCTCCTGGAAGCGTATGCATTTTTGGTTTGTTGTACCTGTTCCCTTTTTGTATTGTTGTATTTGATCTAAAAAATTGTAACCAATGCTTCTACTGCTAGTTATACATTTGGCCTGACTAGTTCTAGTTTCTGATGGTCCAGCTGGTGCTTCTTTCTCGGCAGGATATTTGTCGCTCTCGACATCTGAACTGGCTGGGGAGCTATTCTGGGTGCTCTCTCTTGAGTTGTTCTTGGGTAAGTCATCGAATTTTGGTTGGAAAGCGAAGACCCTGTCTACTCTATAGTCTCTTTCGTCCCTTGCAAATGTTCTACATTTCCTGATTTTCACTTAATCTTGGTGATTCTTCAAAATTTTATTCATGATCCTAAAGTTCTTGTCTTTGGTGGCAGCAGGTGCATTGCTCCCTTCAATGTCTTTTTTAAGGTTGTCTATCTCTAGTATAAGTCTGTTATGTTCTCTATCAGCAAGTTCGATTAAAATTACTTTCAAGCCCATGATAAGGTTTTCTTCCCATTTCGATGCTAAATCAGTATCATCAGAGTTATTAAAGTGAGGAAAGATTATAATTCTATGTCCACAGGGGATTTCCTCCTTTCCAATGTAAATTTGGAGGGTACATCTTTCCCAAAATGTATTAATCTCCTTGGTGCAGAGGCCTTCAAGTCTTATGAATTTCTGACGAAGATTCTCAGGCATGTTTGGTGTTGGAGGAAATGCATGCAGCGTTGATCCTCTGGGTGCAAATAGATTTTTGACATCAGCTTTCCTAGATTCTAGGTAGTCTGCCATGTTGGCAGCTGTTGATAATGAGCTGCAGAGGGGCTGTTCCTGGTAAACAACGTTAGTAGAGTTGAGAGCTTGGAGGAAGGGCAGACTCCTGCACTATGTTTGATCTAATTGAACGGGAGGGTTTGATCCTGCTCCCGGGTCAAGGGTTTGCTTGGGACAAGCTCAATAATTCACAAAATGCATAGGTATGAAGGTTGGTTGGCACACCCGTTTGTATTTGGCGATGGATTTTATTCACATCCTGTTAGTATAGATTGGTTTAAAAAATGAAATTGCACCTTGGGTTTGTTGCCAAGTCTTGTTTTATTGAGCAGGTTCAAACAGTTACATTAACACTGCGCTCAAATCAACAAAGTCCATGCATGAGTTGCATACATTTTTAATTGGTTGCAGATTAGCCTGACACATGTTTTGAGCTATAAGCTCTTCTTCTGAGGCTGACAACATCATGTAAAAGTCATACCAGAGACCATACAAAATAATATTTTACAAGGTACATCCCTTACTATTTTGAGTGAATATTGTCTTTTGCAAACTTATGGTTAAACACTCACACTGAACCATCAGCTTATGCATTCAATACCATATGAATGCGTGTGCTTGTTTTCTCCTACCCATCCCTCCACTTTTTCTTTATGTGCATACTCGCTGATTGATATTCTTTTCACAACACTTGCATTAACGGATGGGTAAACTTGATGGCTTCTGGCAATGACTAATTATTGCACCAAATTTTTCACACATATGGTTTTGTTTAATGTTTGACACGGCTAATGGTTATCCACGCTGCTTATGTGCCTTTTGATTTGTGTTGTTCGTTGTTCATATTATTCTGTATGGTCTCCATTTTGATGTATCCATCACATTTTATTCAAAGAAATGGCCATTCTATGGAATGGTATATCAATGGAAAAAATTTGATGGTTTGGTGTTAGCTGGTTTGGTTGTCGATGCAATTACTGGATACCCTAATATTGTTGCTACTACTGGTAATACTGTTGCTAAGTAATGGCTGTAGAGGTAGGACTAATAGCGGGAGTAATACCAGTAGCACTGTTAGCAATGAATGTTCCTTAAAAAAAATTACTGCTGCTGGTAGTAGCAGTACGATAACTGCCACTGCTGAAGGTAGTAGTGGAACTGCTGCAACTTGCAGTTTTGTTTCTATTTCTAATAGCAGCACAGCTACCTATGGTACTACTATGGTACTACTATTGGAGGAAGGCTTAGTACTTACCGTTTTCTTACATAGGTAAGAACTAAACCACAGTGATTTTCTTTTACCATTGTATATATCAAACTAACTTTGTCCTAATGCAATGTCCACTTATCTTTTGTGAATTTAAGCACTTGAGCAGATATTTGGGATCAAGCACGATAGAATTTGGAATTTATTTCAATACCATATATTACTTTTTGCCTTAATCTATGCCTTGAGAAAGATTGTTTGTTGAGATGCATGCTGGTACAGGAACTTTTCTGACACAAATGTTGGACACCAGCAAACTGAACTAAAGCAATTTTCTGAAGAAATGGTTTATATTGCACTTGGTGGATGTGATATCTTATTTGTTTCAGTTAGTATCACCCTGCAAAAAGGTAATGTTTCAGTTTGGGATATTTCACATCTATAACTTTGTTAACATGGATCATGTTATTTTGTTGACATTTCTATTCTATTATGTCCCTCATCATTGCATTTTCGCGACCTCTGTGACTTCCTCACTCTCTCTATCCTCCCCTCTGGCCCATACGCACTCTGCAGGTCACACACTTGAGGTCTTGATCTCGACTGGCCTCGCCCTCTCTATCCCTCTGACTACTTCTCTCTCCTGGAGTGACCACTGCTTCCTCTCCTCTCATCTTTCACTCGTTTCCCCCCAAGCGAAGCCCACCCCAACACTGCCACCCACCTTCTCGGACATCACACCTATGAAGTGTGTGTCAGTTGAGGGTTTTGCTGCCACCTTCTCCCCCCCTCTCGCCTCCTCTGGCTGACTCCCACCCTGACACCGCCCTAGCCCTTCTCTACTCATCTATTTCTGAAACTCTTGATGCTCTTGCCCCTATCATGAGGATCTGCTTGAAGTCCAAAGCCAATTTCAATTCCTGGTTTGACTCCGACCTAGCTTAAACGTAAGTGTAGGGTGGCTGAGAGGAAATGGAGGGCTTCTTGTTCATCCTCTGACAAACTGGCCTGTCGCCTGCTTCAAAAGCAATACCGACTCTATGTCCTCACCAAGAAGAGAGTCCACATTCAAGCCTGTGTCTCGGCGGCATCTAACAACTCGGCCGAACTCTTTAAAATCTGCAAGGAGCTGGCCAACCCTGCTGCAGTCTCTACCCCACCTGTTGCCCCCCAGGCTCTCTGCAATGCCTTTGCCTCTCACTTTATCTCAAAAACCCAGGACATCCTGTCCATGCTTACTTCACCTTCCCTTCCCTGCCCCTCTCTGTCTATGCCTGTTGACCCTCCTTCAGCCACCCCCCCAATCCCCTTCTCATCCTTTCCTCATTTTTCCCCCGGTGAGGTTGCTAGACAAGTCCGATTTATGGTAACCTTGTCACAACAGGTTCATCCCTGATGCTCTGAAACCATCAAGGACCACATTGACACCCTTGCTCCAGCCCTTGCTGACTTTTGCAACCACTCTTTTGCCTCTGGATCCTTCCCCTCCTCTCTGAAGCACCCCCTTGTGCATCCTCTTCTCAAGAAACCCACAGCTGATCTTACCTGTCTGGCTAACTATCACCCAATTTCCATTACTCCCTTTCTGGGCAAACTCCTGGAAAAACTGGACATCTCTCAGCTTAACCTTCATTCTCACTCTGTTGGCTGTCTCCATGACCACCAATCTGACTTCAGAGCTGCCAGAAGCACGAAAACGGCTCTCCTGAACTTCTGTGAGGATCTTCTCTCCAACCTTGATGATACCATCCCCTCTGTCCTCATCCTACTCGATCTCTCATCTGCCTTTGACACAGTCAACCATAACATTCTGCTCAACCATCTCTGTGATAACCTGGGTATCACTAATCAGGCTCTGGCCTAGCTGACCTCTTTCCTCCCTGACCAACCCTCCTAGGTCAAACTTGTGCCCTTCCTTTCATCTATCCCCCTCTCTACGTGTGGTGTTCCTCAGATATCTAACCTCTCACCCTGGCTTTTCAACCTATACTTGGCAACGCTCGCCCACGGCATTGCCATTTTCTGCTCAAATTTCCAGTGCTACGCTGACAATACTAAACTCATCTTCAGTTTGCCCTTGGGCCACCGCCTCTCCTTCTCTCATTTCTGATTGCCTTACTGCCATTCAAGATTGGTGTTCTGCTAACGATCTCTGTCTGAATGCCAGCAAGACTGAAATCCTCCTCATCGGGACACCTTCTCCATCTTTTCCCCTCACTCTCTGGCCGGCATCCTTTGGCTCTCCTCCTACCCCCACCAGCGAGGCTAAGAACCTCGAGGTCATCTTTGATTCTTCACTTTCCTATTCTGCCCACATCTCTGAGGTCTCTAAAAAGTCAAACCTCCTACTGCACCTCCTCAGAGGTACTCTACCTTTCCTCTCCTTCCCCAGAAGCTCTCTGTCTCCCAAGCTCTGGTTCCCTCTAGGTTGGACTATTGTAACAGCCTCTTTCTAAATCTACCTGTCTCTTCTCTCCGCCCTCTGCAACTAATCCTGAACAGGACTGCAAGACTTGTCCTTGGCCTCAAGCCCTGGGATCGTATCTCTCCAGCTTTGAAATATCTTCAATGGCTCCCAGTGGATGCAAGGATTAAATGTAAAACTCTCTGCATTGCCCACATGGCTTTCCGGGGCCTGGGTCCAAAATACCTTCAGCTATCCCTCTGTAAATACCTCCCCTCTCGAGCTCTTCGCTCCTCCTCCTCTAACTCGCTCAGGGTCAGTTGTTTTTCTAAGAAACAATCTGGGGTAGATCTCTGTCTTTGGCTGGGGCCTCCCTCTGGAACAGCCTCCCTGCCACTCTAAAACTTGAGGAAAACCATCTCAGGTTCCGGAAGCACCTCAAGATAGTCCTCTTTGCTTCTGCCCTCGCCCCCCCTCTTCCGTTTTGATCTGTTCTCTCTTGGCACCGTGCATCTGTCCTCTGGTCCTAGGTTCCTGCTCACCCTGCCACCCTTCCGCACTGCCTCCGGGCCACCCCTTGCACTGGGATTTGTATCTGTACCCATAAGCCTCCCCTTTTTTTTCCCCTCCTGCACTTATCAGACCCACCTTGTCTGCTGCCTTAAACCTAGCACTTGCCACTTGGCTGCACTACCACTTTTGCTGATTTAATTATTTCTTTATTTTATTATTATTTATCCTGTTTCTCCTTTGCTCTGCACTTTCCACTTTCTCCCTCCCCTCCATGCACCACTTTGCCCCTCCCCCTCTCCCATGCACTTGCACGTTCTCAATGTCACTGGGCCTAGTAAGATGGCTGTTTTGTTATCCCCTGTTTGCCTCCCTTACCTTGTCACGCTCTGAAACACCTGTGTATGAGTGTGATATAAATAAAATATCATATCATATCATATTATGAACAATAAGAAAACACAAGTCTAAATGTTTTATCTTAATATATTACTTGCAATTGTTTAATTTGAATTGTTTGGAGTATGTTGCAAACTTCACACACCGACAGCAGTCTCACACCCCACACGTCATTATTTCCAGGCAGCCATAGTTACCAACAGAATCAGCGGGACGCATCAATGGTAAGCCGGTTCCTTGAACAGGAGGGTGTTCTACATTGTCCTCAACAGAAGAAGGTGGTTGTCAAGGAATCTCTGAGTGATCGGGTGATTGTTCCATAAGGGCAAACTCCAATTTTGATTAAGTGCCAGGCGAGACAAAAGAGGAATGCAGATCGTAATACATATGTAAGGCAGTACGTGGCATGTTTTCCTTGAAGATATGGCTATCTGGACCCCGCAAAAGGCTCTTTAGATCGTGCTCGTAGTTTAAAAGTATTCCATCTAACCAATGGGCGCCTGTCAAATAAGTGTATAGCTGGTGTTATGTGTTCAGTCTCTCTTTAACTAGCAACTCTGTTTTGGATTGTTTGAAACAGGTGGGTAAAGGCCTTTAGAGAAGCCCAGGTATAGTATGTTGTAGTACCTACACAGTATAGCACCATGGCCCTCTCCAACTTCACTTCATGGCACACGTTCAGGAATTGTAACATGCGTTTCAATATTTGGAGATGAAAGTTTAATGTCTTTGTAAAGTACCGTAATTGCAAGGTGAAGGTCGGCAAACCGCCATAAGTCATGCCCACATTCTTTGGCATCAATAAAAGTGTGGGATACCCATAGAAGTTAAGCCAGACAAAACACAGAGTAGGAGGCCTGGAGCAGCGTAGATGTAGTATCTCTGATTTGGATGTGTTGTGGCACAATGTATTATCAACGAGCCATTGTTGCTGACATGTGGGGGGACATTGGCACAGAGTATGAGTTAGAGTCATCCTCAGGCAATCTGTGTTTCATCAGATTAGGTTTTGAAGGATCCCAAAGAGAGTGTTATTTGGTCCATGAGCAGCTTGAGATAGTCATTAGCATGCCATGGAGAGAGGACACTGCCTGGCTGGATACAACATTTGAGAGGATTTGAACTGGAGAAGAAGCCGGATGGCCTAGCCTGTAGGTTCCTATCTTGAAGAAAAGAGCTAATATTATTACGTGCCCAACCATTATCTCCCCCTCTCAAAGGGGCCACTTATGCAATGGTGGAGAGTGGTGCTATTCACTGTATTTAATGCTGCTGACACTTTGAGGAGGATGAGGATGGCAGGGATCTCTTGTTCACGTAGTGCAAGTGTCCATCCTTATAAATAAGAACAGTGATTCGGACCCTCTAGTCGTATGGAAGCGGCATTGGTGGTCATGTACGTTGTTAAACCCACTAAAGCACAGCAGCTGTTTGGGGGAATTTTCTACAATAAAGTGTTGACTATTAGAAATCTGTTGACGAGAATAGCAGGGTATTTATAAGGATTCTTCAGGGGGTGGGTTGATGTAGAATTCTCCTTAAGGCCTGTGGGAAGCAACCATTGAGGAATGAGCTATTAATCAATGCTTCCATCATTGGGGCCAGTGAGGCAATGCCCTATTGAATACCATTATTTTAACAGAGGTTATTTAATGGGTTTCTCAATGATCTCTCTATGGGGCAAATGGATGAAGGGGTAAAAGTGGTGTCAGCCATGTAAGAGAGTAGGAGAGGAGCAAAGGGCAATTGTGGCTGGCAATATTAATTTGAACTGAACTCATTTTCTCTTGGGAAAAAAGAAGGACAAGCAGACAGCAAGTTCCAGGGAAACAGAGGGAGCAGGTACGCTCCGAAGTATGGGTTATAGTTCCCCATTGATCTTAAACAATTCCACAAACGTTTTGAGGGGACTGTGTAGGCAGACAGTATTCTGTAATCTCATGGTGGAGCGGTAGCCTCTTGCATGAATCAAAGAAATGTTTAAAATTAGATGCAAGATAGCACTGTAAGTTAGTTGTTCTATGTTTACAAACACAAGCTATTTGGTAAAACTACTCATTAAGAGTAATTATTGTGGTTTGTTTAAGATATTAATGTAATGGGTTATTGCGCCTTGGGAAACGTGTCATTCAATGTGATGCTGCTTAGAGTGATGATGCAATCAGATGTTTTTTTAATTTAAAAAACGCATTACAAATGTTCCATCAAATGCAGGCAAGTTCTCCTTGGTCTGATGTTCAGTGTCAACATATTCTTCATTGTCAATCCTGGGACAAAAATATCAAGATAGCCAGATATATGTCACTCCATATTGACTTTGGGAATAGTCGATATCATTGTGGGGGTGAGAGGGCCTTGTGTTTTCAGGTCGAGGATGTGGTTTCTCTTTCGGGAAATGGACCTTCGCCAATTAGGACTTTATGCACACGTCACATTACATAGGCTTGATAATTATCCACTATATATTGCTTTAGGAGTAATAGCACTGGCACAGGAAAGACAGTGCAGAGAAAATGAGCCACCAGTTCACCTATGATACCTGATTGAAAGACAAGAGTTCAAGAAATTGCAAGTTCTGCGGTAGTCTTACAAAGCTGCAGAAGGCTCACCTGGCATCCTCTTTTGCTTAATGTTCTCCTCTTTACTGTAGTGCTGTTCAGGTGAACTCCTGCATGTCCAGAGCATATTCATAGAGTGGTGTACTTACCAACCACTCCCTGCATTACTGAAAGGGAACAGACCTCGCCTTTGCATGCAGCAGGCACACAAACATATGTGAGGGGTTGTTGGTTGTGCATTGTATACGAAATGTCAACAATACCATGTCTGATCTAATGATAAAGTGGACATAAGTAAATAACTTGTTTATACTCAGCATACATTGCAAATCCTTTTCATTATAACCTCACTCTGTATTGCTTACATGCTCAAGTTAACATCTATTCTTGCTCAGGCACTTATGAGTAAACATCGCAGGCAATGTTTTAATAGACGTGTATGAGAAGGTCGTGTGCATGAATACCATACCAGATGCTGAATCACCCAATTAAAAGAACTGTTTGGGAAGGTCCTTCTTTCCAGCAAAGGCTTTGCACATCTAAACTCTTTTTATGTACACCTCGAACCATACCTCCCAAAACATTGGCCTGTCTTCAAAATCACACCTCATTAGCATGCACTCAGTGAGCGTTTGAACTGTAAAACATTGCATTATTCATTGATAAAGTGAATTTGCATAGCATTCACTACCCAGGTGGTCTCTTGGTGCTATGCCACAAGGTGTCAATGCGACCGATTTGAGATTCATGTCATCTGTATACGTGCTTGCACATGGCGAAAAAGGCTTTTTCTCTCTTAACACACATTTACTTTCAGGTATCCTGTACCCTAAAAAAGCGCAGGCCTCCTTGGAATCTTTTTATGGATCTTTCTTTCTTATCCCAGTATTTTAGTCCCTGCAAAATACATTCATCATAACATGCCATGCCTTTATTACATTTGTTTATTTTTACAATGTCTTATTATTTCACACATGTATATTTTTAAAAATCATATCGCACATAAACAATACATTTGCCACAGAGAGTACAAAAGGTAAGCACATAACAAATAAACCGTACCATATCCAAAACAAAATACATCTATCACATATGTTGTGTTCTAGAGGCATACATGCTAAGGAATTTTACACTTAAATCGTGAATGGAACCATTCTCTAATGAACTAAATAAACAGCTTTTGGAGGTTCTTAACGAATACAAATCCAGAGGCAAATTTGAAGTTGGACATGTATAGACTTATATGAATTGTGAAATTGTCAATTTGCCATATGTAAAAATTCTGCCTGTTGAGGAAGCAGTGGCAGGGGGTGAACTTTTGAATTAGAGGGGCACACATGTATAGCTAGATTAGAGCCACCAATATAAGAACGTCTAACCACATAATAACACTTATGTTTACTTTTCCCTTAATGCCAAATAAAACAATGCCATGTCACATTAAAAAAGTATATGCCGACTGACACTAGTATTACCATCAAGTATGCATACTATATCAAAATAATCTGAGTTATTATGTGGCTAGACTGACCTACATTCCATGAAGGCCAGTATAGTCACGTAATAACCTGATTCATTGTTGCATTACCCTTGATGCCAAGGAAACAATGCCATGCCACAATAAGAAAGTATGTGCTGACTGGCACCACTAATGCAGGACAATCTAGTCACATAATAACACTTATGATATTTGCTTTGGGCGTGATGCACAGTAACTGTCCATCATGGGCAAAACAAACAGAAGTGTGTTTACCTGGCTGGCTATACTGGCCTATATTTAATGTAGGACAGTTATGAAGGGTAATAGCACTCATCATGTTTATTTACTCTTGATGCACCGTTACTGTGCATCAAGGTTAAAGCAAACATGATAAGTGTTATTACCTGGTTGTACTGACCTACAATTAATGTAGGCCAGTGGCAACACTTGTCATGTTTGTTTTGCCCTTAATAAAAAGCACCTTTGCATCAAGGTTAAAGCAAACCTAGGTATTATTATGTTTGCTTTACCCTTTATGTACAGTAACTGTGCGTCAAGAGTAATGCAAGCATAAGAGTTATTACATGGATAGACTGGCCTACATTAAATGGAGGCCAGTCTAGCCACATAATAACACATCACGTACCATTTATTTCTGTACTGTGCATCAAGTGTTAAGAAAAAAAGTATGTCATGCCACCAGCAGCAGCTACCTCTAAATGTAGGGGCCGTGCTCTATGGGGCCCCTAAATTTAGTGCTGGGGGCTGATAGACACACACATGTACACAAACAAATTCGCCTGAGCATTTACACATCATTCATAGAATTTCTTGCATGCACGTGTACATAAAAAACACTAACTTACATACAGACATACATTCATGCATACAATCCATATGCATACATATATACACATTACAATTAACAAAACACTTACATTACCTGCATGTGCCCTCAACGTGTGCCAGCGCCACCACGGGGAGGAACGGATGACCCTCTGCTCTGCCTCACAACATAAACACGCTGACTGATAGGACAGGATTACTCTCCTGTCAGTCAGTGTTTCTATTCTGCTAATGCAAAAATGGGAGGTGGTGGGGTCAGACCTATGATGCCACTTCATACCTCATTATTATAAGTGTTTTGGAGTTGAAACAAAATAATTGTAGCAGGGGGTGCCCCACTGCTCAGGGGCAGGCAGCACAGTCCCACATGCAAAAAAAGAACATACAGGACTCTGCTACCCGCCACTCTGGCAGTGGGAAATCTGTGACTCAGGCGAGGTGGTGGAACACCCCATAGTTGTGAACCACCACTGTGAGGAAGCTCAACAGAAATGCTTACTGATCTTAAAGCAATACTATGGAAAGATGACATTTTTCTAAAACCCATCATCAAAATCCTATCTGGGGAAGCACTCATCCCCCTTTGCAACATGGTCCACAACTCTCTTTCACAAGGCTTCTTTAACTCATATGTTTGCCTCATTCCTCACACTCATGATCATAAACAGAGATGAGAGCAGGTAGTTCTTGCAATAATTAACTACCCATAGCCTAAGAAGGTAGATGGTAAATGGTTTGACTGAGTTGTATTTGAACCTTTGCATTTTAGTATTTAATAATGTTAAACTTGTTTATGTCCTGGTGGGTATACTGTTCATAATTATAATTTTAGATTGTATTATTATTATTATTATTATTATTATTATTATTATTATTATTATTATTTAAATTGCTATTGATTTTCTTTGCTACAAACATCCTGGTTATTGATCTCAATGGGGGTCATTCCGAGGTTGGAGGTAAGGGAAAAACGATGCCAGTAAAGGATTACCGGCATCGCTTACTGCTACGGGCTATTCTGACCAAACAGACCGCTATTTACGGCACCGTAAAGTACGATGCCGTAAATAGCGGTCTAGGGTCAAGCGTGCGACACACCATGCTGATATTAGCGGCATGCCATAAACTGGAGCTGATCCCAAGTAATGCGGACATGCAAATAACGGCCTCCTGAAGCCAGAAAAGTACATTACCGGCATGGAGTAAATACCGGCATCTCCTAGAAGGTGTTAAGAACCCCGAGCAGTGTTTCCAAGAGCCACAGGTGCACACAATCTACAAAGGTGGAGGCAATGGAGTCTGGCACAGCACAAAAGGAGCACACCCACCACCACACCCCCTCCCACACCAAGATGATACCAATAGTAGTAGCATTACTGGAGCTGGAGGCCCTGCTTGCAAGGCAGCAACAACAACAACAGCAACAACAACAACCACAGCCCCCACCACAGAGGATACACAGGAGGAGAAGGGGGGTGAGACAGGCCCAGCATGCCCCAGCAGTGCAGCCACCGTTACCATGCTGGCAGCCCCAATCCCACGCATCAGAGCCACCCCCTACAACCTAACACCAGAGCGGATCCACACCCTGTACCAGCTTGACCGTGACACCATCACCACCATAGTGGACCTGATACATGACAACATAGTGATCCTCATTGAAATACGCACCGCCATCCCCCCTCTACTGTAGGTAATGACTGTGCTCCACTTCCTTGCCACAGGCACCTACCAGCACACAGTGGGGCACATGCATGGCATATCACAACCCGTATTTTCCCGGATACTGAACCAAGTGCTGGATGCCCTCCTCAAGCACACAAGGGACTACATATCCCTACCACGGACTCCCCAGGAGATATTCGATACAAAAGTTGCCTTCCATGCACTGGCAGGCATGCCAAATTGTATAGGTGCCCTTGACTGCACCCACGTGGAGTTGGTGGTCCCGCATGCCATGGAGGTGGTATATCGCAACCGCAAGCAATACCACTCAATCAACGTGCAGATGGTATGCAACGGCAGCAAGATCATCACACATTGCTGTGCCCGATATCCGGGATCAACTCATGACTCTTTGGTCCTGCGGAACTCCACGCTACCACGGTATATGAAGCGACATGCTGGATGACGTGCCTGGCTGCTTGGTGAGTTGCCTGACTGGGCCATGGCAGTGCATCGAGGTTGTGAGGTGGGTGCCTGCATACTCCACCTGGGTGGGAAGTGGGGGGGTGCATACTCCACCTGGGTGGGAAGTGGGGGGGATGCATACTCCAACTGGGTGGGAAGTGGGGGGGAGATGCATACTCCACCTGCGGGGAAATGTTGACGCCAGTGCACGATGTGCACCTCACTGAACACTGTGCCCCAGAGCCAGTGAAACGGCACATGACTACCAAATCCCACAGTGATGAAGTAAGGCTGACACCTAACACTACATGACTAACAGGTAACCAGGCCACATCCCACAACACATGCACCACTCATCTGCGGCCCTCACACACCGTAAGGGCATCTAGCACTATGCACTGCATATGCACTATGTTGCTGCCTGCAACATATCACCACACCCGACAGTCATCCCTGGGAGTGCATTGTACTGAGCCTAAAAGGGATACCACAGTGTGTCACTGGTTCTGCACACCCATAGGAGTGCTGCAAGTCACCATGGTACTGACAACAGCCAACACTCCCTACTACCAAATCTCACAGAATACAACACATCAATGATTTCACTCCAACACTGCTGCATGCATATACAATGCACGTGCAACAAGATGTGAGTGCGCACCATAACCCATCCTGAGGATGCTACCCCATCCATCATACCATTGCACAGGACGCATAGTGGGGTCAGAAATGGGGGCAATGCATCCAGGGACATGTGTGTATGGACAGAAATTACCTGCTGCCATGTACGACTAGTATAGTTTTCCGCCATGAATGTACAAACACTTACCTTCATTCCCCTCTCATGCAGGTGATGGTGGCTATCCCTTGAAGCTGTGGCTCATGACCCCTGTCCGAAACCCACAGAACAGGCACAAGGAGGACTACAATCGTTCCATACCCATACACGTGTGGTGATTGAGCAGACCTTTGGCCTGTTGAAGGCGCAATTTTGTTGCCTCAGCCGGTCGGGTGGGGTACTTATCTACAGCCATGAGAAGGTAGCCAAGATCACCATGGCATGTGTAATGCTGCACAATATATGCATCCGTCGGAACGTACCCCTGCCCCCTGACATGGAACTGCTGCCACCTGATGATGATGAAGGGGAGGAGGAGGAAGACGTGGCAGGACAGCATCATGGTGCCGATGCACAGGAGGGACGTGCCGTGCGGCAATCATTGATTGGACAATATATCTGACACACATGTCAGCAGAGGGTGTGAGGATGTCATGACATCGGGCACTGGGTGTGGGGATACATGTACACTATGCACTGTGAAACATTAAATGACACATGTGCAATGATGAATGTCCACTTTGTTGTTTTTTTGATGAACAACTGGTGAATTGTATTAGACGGTTCAAACATGAAAAACAAACCCTCCAACACCCTCTTCCCTCCCTCTCCCCCCACAACTCCCAAACACACCCTCACCCCACTCCCCCTCCCCCACAACTCCCAAACACACCCTCACCCCCCAACCCCTCCCCACACAACTCCCAAACACACCCTCACCCCCTCCCCCTCCCACCACAACAACCCCACACTAGTCCCATATGGACTACATAGGCCACATGTGTATGTCAGCATTGTCACTGTGCGCTCCCAGAGCCAGGGGGATCCATGTCCTGGCGGCGCAATGTACGTTGGGAGTAACAGAGCGGGCTGGTCTGGGTGGAGGAGCTTTGAGAAGGTGTGTCCTCCTGCTGGGGCTGTCGTGCAGGAGGTGCAGCCTCCAGGGCATTTGCTATCCACCCAAGGACCTCACAGAGCCGGTTTGTGCTGGCTGTAATGACCACGTCCAGTGCCCGCAGTTCATTCCGCCACTCCTCCCTGGCCTGCCTATTGTCTTGCATAAAATCATTTATGAGGCATGTGAGCTGCTGAGCCCGCTCTGCATCAATGGCTGATGTGGTTGATGTGGTTGGCCCGCTGGGAATCGGGCTCACATGTCTTTCTGGTGCTTCGCTGAGGGAAATGGCCACAGGACTGGCATGTTCCAGTGTTGCTCATTGCCTTGTAAGCCCAGGTGTATCACTCTCACCAGAGTCACTACATGAGACCTGGGGGTTGGTTTGGCCATCAGGGCTGTGGACAATCTCATAAGTGTCATCCTCAGTTGCTCCACATATGTATGAGGGGCTGTCCGGAACATCAAGGGGGCACGTGGCTGCAATCTCCCCAGCCACACTAGACTCCTCAGAGTGTGGCGTAGGGCAGGTGTCTGCCGCCAGTGCTGGGTGGGGGTGGGAGTTGTGCACCCTCCACGGTCCTTGCTGGAGCCTGTGGTGTGGCTTGAGGTGTTTTCCTGCTTGCAGGTAGACGGCGGGCCCTGACTTCGCCCCGGAGGTGCTGGGCTGGTTGCTTGCCTGGTCCTCGCTGTCATGCTCGCTGCCTATGGGGGTGGAAGAGAGGGACGGCATGAGTGATGATTTGAGAGTCAGCATTTGGACATGCCTACGATATCACAATCAGATTCTAGTGGGTTGTTGGCATTTGGGTGGTGAACGGCACATTGATCTATGCTAAGATAAATGCATGCAT
Source organism: Ambystoma mexicanum (assembly GCF_040938575.1). Taxonomy (NCBI): domain Eukaryota; kingdom Metazoa; phylum Chordata; class Amphibia; order Caudata; family Ambystomatidae; genus Ambystoma; species Ambystoma mexicanum. The sequence continues at coordinate 356,621,614 of NC_090941.1, forward strand.
ATGTCTGTGTCATTCATGTTGGCCGGGTACTGTGCTGGCTCACGTGCACACTGTTTACATCAACTGCCCTGTGTACCTCACGGAATGGGCCTCTTCATGTGGTATGTGCCATATGGGTTACAGCCTTGCACCTGGCACTAGCCTGGGTCTCACTTGTTTCGGAATTATTTAAGGGGGGGGGGTTTGGCCAACCATGCCGTGACACCTTGACCAGCCCTTAGCAGGGACTTTCATAACAAATGCGTTGGCAGTATTGATTTTGGACACTCACCTCCATCGACAGATGACGTTGCCCCGCACTCCATATCTCCAACTCCTTCAATGTGGCTTCGGGGCCTATCATAGCCGCACACGTCTCCTCCGATGTCATCAATTTCATGGGGGAACCTGGCCCTCCTCCTGTCTCCAGGACCTGGCTTCTGTTGGCCGAGAGGATGCTCCGCACCCTCAGCCGCAGGTCATCCCATCATTTTCGGCAGTCCTTAGTGGTGTGGGGGGTGTTCGCCCACGGCGCTCACCTTCTGTGCTACCATAGCCCAGATCTCTTGTACTCTGCATAGCTTTCAACTTGTGAGGTATCTACTGACAGCTCACGGGAGCTCTTTGGATCATAGTGCACTATTCAAAAAGCATGGCCACCAGCCCGTATTGGCTGTGCTGTTGCATATTGCTGCCACCCCATTTGTTTTAGCATGTACAAAAGAAAGGTTGTGCAGCCAATCAAGGAAAAGGGGAAGCGTACATAGCACATTTTAACAATGTCCTTGAAGATCTCTCTGGTCTAAAGAAAGAGGAAAAGGCTAATCCAGTGGGCATCACCATTTCTACATTTTCTCCTGCTCCCGCTATGGGGAAGGAAGGAAAATGTTAAGATAAGGCCTTGCCCCGGATACCTTCTTAGAAGGTGGACTTATTTCCAGACACCTTGATTGATCTCTCAAGGGAGTCCCACCAGAAGCAATGACACAATCGATTGGTAATGGTGACAATTTACCAACTTAATCAAAAGAATGTAGCTTTGAAGGCAGCAATATTCATACCTCTAGTGCCGCCAGTTCCTTTCAGTTTGATTCCACTTCCAACACTGATACCTCTTCCTTGAAGATTGGAAGATTGATGAGATTTACAGGTTTGTCTATTCTAATCAGTGTGGTCAACTACGGTATAAGCAGCCTCTTTTGAGGAAACTACACCATCTGTGATGCAATCTGTTGGTCCAAATTGCTCTGCAGGTTTTACTATATCTCTGCCCTTGTATGGAAGTCAGGGTGGTTTAGCAAAGATGATGAATAACCAGGGCACAGTATCGGGATTGCAGGATCACATCTTTAATGTTATGCATCTGGGGACACAAAGCACATGACAAGATATAAGTGACTAAGAGCAACATTTTTAAGTGACGACTTGGCTCACCACTGTTGACATCTAATCTTTCTGTGATCGACCAAGATTATATGTCGGACTATGTTAAAACCATACCAGTCTCCTCATGGACATCCTTATGGGCCATTCTGCTTGCAACATTGGCAAGATGTATTATGGTGGTCTGATGCACAAAAACATGTTAATTGGGTTACCCATACTAACTGGGCTATGTCACTAGTGCAGTGTGATCTGCATTATTTTTGCAAACCAAAATGACTGTAGACAGACACAGGAAGATGATTTGCGCACAGTAATAATAATAATAATAAAAATAATAATAATAATAATAATAATAATAAAACAATTATGAGACCATGCACACTGTCAAAGAAAACAAATCAGTGGCAAATAACTATTACAACGTTTGCCGGTTAGAATATTATTCATCTTGGGTCAGGAAAGATGCTTTGAATCACTGGCTTACCAATTTCAGATTCAAGGCTCTGCCTTTTGGCAAACCACTAGCTTTGTGGGACCAAACAAGAGAGGAAACACCCATCTGCCCATTCAGTTTTGCTTGGGGAGAATCAGAGATTAATTTCCTATTATGATGCCCAAAGTATTCACAAATTATGGCTTCAACACCCCGTTCACTCCAAGGTTACGTAGCTTCAAGCAGCTCAAAGTAATAACCGATGTGGCAGTGGCAGGGACGCTGAAATGCTTTTTATGAAAGGCACTAAGGATACGAGCCAGAAAGACTGGCTTATTTAATCATTATTGATAGTATATTGACTTCTGTGATAAATTGATGTGTGCTTAAACTAATGGCATCGTTACTTTGAATGCTCTTTTTCTGTCACTATTGGGATGTGTTTGTTCATGTTTCATAGGTCTTTTATTGTGTTCTCTCACATTCACTGTATTTTCACTACATTAAAGTTTACACAACAACAACAACATAAACACCATAATCACATTTTTATTTAAAGAATTAGTGATTATTGCCATAGTGTGTTTCACCAGAAGAATGGGCCAAAGAAGCTAATTATCATATATTAGGTAGCCTTACGTGTCTTTAGTTGGACATACTATCCATGATACCTCTCTGTCTCCCACTCTGTCTCTCTTCCTCTCCGGCTCTCTCTCCCTCTCTGCCCCCCCCCCATCTCCCTCTGTCAATATATACATGTATTTTTCTTGGATGTACGATAGGTCACTACTTGGGTGCAACCATTTTATTTGTTTTTAGTTTTGTATTCATAGAATGCCAGTCAGTCATGATCTTACTCCTATCTAACCAAGAGCAGGGCAGCAGCATTTTCATTAGGTGTAACATATAGGGTGAATTGTGCAGGGAAAGAGATAAAGATCTTTGTTCAATCAGACGTGTATCATAATTTGTTGCAGAAGTGTGTTTAGTTTATTTTTACTAAAAATAAGAATAACGCAAAGACACGTTAAACTAAATAAATACATACATTGTTACTTGTACACTTCTACACAAAAGTAGAATACGTAAAATGTGTGTATTACATGTGCATGTATAACCCTTGATTCCTTTTACCAATGTACCCGGAAATCTCTATTGATTTGATCATTCATGAATATTTGTTTACTACTGAAATCACATTGTAATCCCTAGGATTATTACATCAGGCATTGGGTAAAATAGAGGCTATGGCCTAGAGCTTGTATGAGGGAAACCTTAAAACATGTCGGCTACAGGATAATACAAAATGACGCTTAAACGTCATGTGTCTCAAATGAACAAGACTGGTGTGGAAGATGGTGATGTTGACTTTCAATACAAATGAACAAGAAATTGTTTTAGCATACAAATGAATTTCAAATGAATGAAATTCAAAGTTTATTCTCAAAACACGTATTGAGATTTAGGGATAGAATCCTTTTCTTGATGATTAAGAGCCCCAAAAGAGTTAAATGCAAAATCTGCAGGGCAAAATGTGTGCACAAATATTTCTCCTTGCATCTTACTGTCTAATACTTTGCTTGATGAGACTACTCTTTTTACATATGAAAAAAAAACAAATGCAGACAAAATCAAATGCTGAACCCTCATTTCCCTTTATTAATTTATCCTGTATAATCTAATACTTAATCTAAAATGATTTTATGTTAAGGCTAAGGTGCAAGACATTAAGGGATCGTCACACTAACCACAGGAATAAGTTAGCGTCTGGAAAGCCAGAATATTACATGTTTTATCACTTGTATACCGGTAATCAGTGGTAGGTATACCTTGCAGAACGCAATTGGATGGTCCCATCATTCTGTATTATTTCATGTGATTACCTCTGTGGTCATCTCAGAAGAACAGAAATGTGTTCTTGGTGGCATTTCTTACATACATTGTAATATGCAACCTACTGAGGAAAATCATTTTGCTCTCCCTAAATTATGATGTTGTGGGGGTTCAACACAATGTAAACAAGATATTCAACTTACTTTCCAATTGCTTACTAGAACAATTGGTTTGAGTCAAGCTAGGGCTGCCACCTGTGTCAGCATGCAATTTCTTTTTCATCCACTCTGAATTTTACTGACACCACGTAATTAAATCGGATATTGTTCTTGTTAGCAAACAGTTGCAACATTGTCCATGAATGTGTAATGATTGTAAGTCAGCTTTTTTTCCCCAAATTGAGATTTTGAAAGCATGTGAAATTCCTTGCTTGAGAAACTTATGTAAATTTAGAACAACTAACCGATTAATTTGTCTTACAACTATCACGTGTTATGAAAACGTCCCATGGTACATCACCAATAAATGGCATACCATTTATGGTGACAGTTCCCATTGAAGCTGCATAGTAAGATAAATAATCCTGAAAGTGATCAATGTTACAATACTATAACTATGTGCCTATAGAGTTTGAAATGCTCCCATTGCAGAAACTACATGTTACATTGTTCTGAGATTTGATGACTCTATGTGACATTCCAGTGAACCAGCAAACTTGCATTTCAAAATTCTATACCCCCATTTGTTGTAATTCATGTAGCAGAAAGCATTGTTTTCTTACTCTTGTTTTCCTAAAGAAAATACGTACGTTTGAATAATGTTATTGCCAGGATGTTCGCTGTGGAGAAGGATACTATGCAGAGAAACACATTTTGTACAACAGATGGTGCCTCTCATTGGAGTACTGTAGCAAACAAGTGGGATCATGCTCTGTTTTTTTGGGGGGGTCAGGCCTGTGCTATATGAATCATACAGCAGATTGTCCACACATGCATTGAATATGAATGGGACTTTGGCACAGACCTACTTATATCATTATGATTAGATGTTATATTGTGTCTTGGTTTCATCCATAGGAGTGCACACTAATATCAAGCTCCTATAGTGTACACTAATAGCGCCATGGCTACCTCCAAACTCGTAATGACCACCAAAATCTGCATGCAGTAGCCTTTTCATATTGTATATACTATTACACAGACACATATAACTGTGCAGTAACCTCCCCATTAATTGCAAGAGCTGCCCACCCCATGACACATTCAGGCCTCCTGTTTTCCTTGTGAGACTGCAGTCTCGATATCGAATGCAGGTCACAATACGCCACTTCTGGGACAAGTCTCTGTCTGTACAGTGACACCACTGCTGTGGTGACTGGCCCATTATAAATGCCTAATAGATTCTGAAATATAACAGAAGTGTACCAGGAGGACGAGAGAGACTAAAGAAGGTGGGCAGAAGGATGTGAGACTCAAATCATTATATTCATTTTATTGAGATTTGTCTAAAAAACATATAGAAACATTGACATTTGCCTAAAGCAAAGAGAAAAGAGAAAACGGCCAAATTTTAGTACCACACAATAGAAACTGCCTACACATATCTCTTAATAGGAGGCTGTAAGTGGCAAACGATATGTATGTGTACCTAAACTGATCTGTTCCGACTTTAAATAAAAAAGTTAGTATCAGCTGAAATGAACACTACAGCCAAAAACAACAACACCTACTTTCTGCCCGCTTACCTTATTTGCAGCAATCAGAGCCCGTGATGTCAACGCTGTGAGCATCAGGAAACCGAAGGACAGGAAAAGGTAAGAGGACTCAACACTAAGGAGATGGCGGGTTGCCTTTAGTAGCACACAAGTCGCATTTGAATTTCTCCGGTTCACAGAGGGTTCTATTTTTCTCCTAGATTGTTCCGTTTAAATTTGTGAAGAGTCATCTTTTCTTCCCGTCCAGCTGGACTAAAAAGCAGTAAAGTCTCCAGCAAAAACCAATGGGAAGATGCAGAATAGGCAGAAAGGATTATTAGGCTGATACTAACTTTTTTATTTAAAGTCGGAACAGATCAGTTTAGGTACACATATATATCGTTTGCCACTTACAGCCTCCTATTAAGAGATCTGTGTAGGCAGTTTCTATTGTGTGGTACTAAAATTTGGCCGTTTTCTCTTTTCTCTTTGCTTTAGGCTTCGCTTTTCTGAAAATCCAGTATTTCTGGATATATCACCAGAAGCGACTGGAATTTAAACTATTAAGCGAACCGAATGGGGTTTGCAAGTATGTTCTTTTATGTGTTTTTCCTGAATTTTTGAAGTAAGACATAGGGGGGGCGGTGGATGCCAATGGAGAGGATATTAAGTACTTAAAAGGCTATGTGCTAACAAGCAGGAATATGGGAATAGCTGTATTCCCTTTTGAACCCTGCAGCCCTAAATGAAATTGGGGGGCCGCCTATGGGTATACGAAAATAGACTGATTTGGTCGGTTGAGGGTTTCGCTAAAATCAGCTGCATTAAAACGGTACAGATATGACCGTGGCTAAAGAGATATTCATTGGACTTAAGAGACAATTTTGTTCTGATGTTCAATGTATGATCCTAATTGTTAGAGAGAGTTACTGATAGAAGTTTGACAGCAGCATGGTTTTAACTATGTTTTTATTGTACGTTTGTTTGTTTTTAGAACGTTGCTATTGTTCATCCAATCCTGATGAAGACACACCTAATATGTCGAGTCGAAACTATTAACCAACTGGGAAGCCTTTATTATAAAGAAGATTGATATTGTTAGGCACCAATAGTCGATATTTTATCTGGAATGAACTATTATCAACAATGTTAAGATGTTGTGATTCACTAACAACACAATGAAAAGAAGTAGATTAATGAAATGATTAGCTGTTGTAACTTCTTAGTATGTTTATATACCTTTTAGATACTATATTAGTGAATGAGTGTATGGATGCATGATTAGTAAAACGTTTTTTAAGAATTAATTAAATGTCAATGTTTCTATATGTTTTTTAGACAAATCTAAATAAAATGAATATAATGATTTGAGTCTCACATCCTTCTGCCCACCTTCTTTAGTCTCTCTCGTCCTCCTGGTACAATTCTGTTATATTATATGTTTCTACCTGTAGGTACCAGTGAAAGTTGAGGTTCCCACCTTGGGTTTGTTGTTTAATAGATTCTGAAACAATTACTTGAAAGTGTTCTCAGGGCTGTCCAAGTAGATGGTCCGAAAAAAGGTAATTTAACTGCATCAGACCTTTGACAGTCCCCACAATGCTTCATAGAACTAAACCAGGCATATTTCAAGTGATGTAATAATGTTACTTAGGATGCCTAAATGTTTTCCCATAGGCAGGCTGTAATACCTCTTTGTGAAAGGAGAAGGGAATTTTCCTCTAAGCACAATGAAGCAGAGGGAAAAACATGGAGTCCACTCTGTTTGCATTTCTAGGCATGTTTCTCTACTGTACCGCTCTGTTCTATTTTTACCAGGCAAGGTGCAGACGAGTAGAGTTCAAAACTATGGCCTTCATTTTACAGATCCTAGTTGCTGGTGTCTGAGAGAGTGAATAGAGGGATTGTTTGCTAGCCCGTTCTTTTGTGCTTTGTTTTCAACACATTCAGATTAATAATGAAACCCTGCAATTTCAGAAGGCTCCAAAGACAGACCACCCCTGAGCCCAAAAATGCTCCCATCACTAGAACATTTTACAAAACTTACATGCCATTTAGAAAGATAGGTATTTGCCTCTCACACATTTTATTCTTTAATTGGTAACTCTTGAACACTAGGTACAGCAGTCCCACAAATAATGTGCTTGGATAAATTGAACATCCTCTGGGACAAAACATTCCAAAATGCTTCAAAAGTCCACTTAACTACATTTTGAGACCATCTCACAACCACACACTACTTTTAGTAATCTGTATTTATCGCTGTGACCCTACCCTTTCATAAATACCAGAGTTTACACTCCTAATGTCTAATGTCTGCCAAGCTACCATAAACACTATCCTTCTTGCTTAAACCTGCACCCCCAGTTTCTTTTATATGTGCCCTCTCACTCAACACGTCACTCAATACCTTATACTTTCCTCTGAAGAGACTTATGGCAAGGACAAAATATTCCAACATCAAGAAAAGTCTTAGCACTGTGTGACCCATATAGCAGTGGTTTGACAGAACATAATTTTTTTCTTACAGGACATTACAAAGCCTAGCATGCCACAGCATAAAATACATAACATGCCATATAACACCATTCTGAAGAAATATTACTATGCCTTTGAAAATTATTATAGACATCTTTCAAAGAAAAATAATTTAATTTAGTGTATTTATTAATGTGTTAAAGCTTAACATAAGCTTTTCACATTTCATAAATCAATATACGTTACAAAAAAGAGAATATTGTTGCAACATAAATAAACATACAACATAGGAAATGTAAGAAAGAAGAAAAAAAAGCAAACTTAAACCAAAAAGGAAAAAGCAAATCTGCACAAATATTTAAACAACACACAAACATTAATTTAATTCACCTATGATCAATTTCATTCTGTGGAAATTTCACTTTCTAAGGCTTCTAAAAAAAGATACCTTATCGTTCAGTCGCTCATTCTCACACATATTTTATTCAACGGAGTACTGAAGCACTTAAATAGTTATACCTAGCATATTCTCAACAATCAACCATATGTCATACATTGCAATATGAAGTCTCATGCCAATTGTATTAACAGCCCTCAACCAAAAATAGTTACTAATTATATGGTCCTCACTATGGACAAACCCCCCATAGCAAGTTGAGTAGGTTTTTAACATGGCAGGGCAGCTGGTTAGGACATGTTTACCCGATTAAATCTCAGATTTATTTGTGAACAGCCGGCAAAATCGTTCTGATGTAGGGAGATTGTTCATCATCCCAGCAATAGCCAATACCGGAAGCTGATCAATCCTCATTAAAAGGATAAATCGCCTCAGATGAGGCGAAGAGCAGAGTGACAAGTATTGCAGTGATTGCTTGAAAGTATAAGTCATATATGGGACAAATATATAACGTTTCAAGTCTTCCAAAAGTTATCAATCCAATCCCATAATTCGGCCTTCTTGGCTAGAGCACGCAAAGAACTAGCCTTGTCCCCATATATCCTATTAGTCCAACCAATCTTATCCAGATAGATGTCCATATGTTTTTTCATAAGTGAAAATGTGGAGGATGTATTAGTTTCACTATGCATAGCAGAAAGCAAGAGATTGTCTGCATTCAACATAATTTGTAAATACAGTTCCGCTATCTTCCTAAGTAGCTGAGATTTTAACGAAATAAGTCCCAATTCCATCCCAAGGATGGACATGGGTATACATGTCGGGAGACCAGTATCTTCTTCCAATATTTTCCCTCAAGTATCTGCAGCCACCCAAAATCCATTAGCTGTAAGGATTCTAATCCGTATGTTATCATGGGTGCTAACACCTGCAGATATAGTTGGCGTGCAGCCCAGATAGTATACCCACAATGTGAGGCAGAAAAACGATGTATCAAAGCAGTAATTTGAGCCGCTCAGGTGATCCGCACTTGTTTGCACATATTTTACTGACCCTTGGGCTCTATCTCAATACCCAAATATCTAAAAAAGGTGGTATATTGAATTGTTGACTCGTGATTTTTAATACCCACTTGTGCTATCTTCTTACTTGCAAAAAAACATTATCTGGGTCTTTCCCAGGTTGATCGAGTGGCCATTTGTTTGAGTGTAGGCCCATAGGGCCTCTGCTGAGCTCTGTAGTCCACTGATTGTGTGGTCCATGATGACTAAGTCATCAGCATAAGCTAGGTCCGGACAGTGGACTGTGCCTATTTTAGGGGGACAATTATGTTCTGCTGTTAATGCTTTCGGTATGTCGCAGACAAACAGGTTATATAGTAGTGGTGCAGTAACACAGCCTTGTTTTACGCCACAACTTTTCCGGATCCTACTGGTAATATTCCCCTTGGCGTCTAGCTTCAAAGATACCGAGGTGTTGTGATGTAATAATCTGAGATAATAAAGTATCCCATTGGGGCAGCCCAAGTTCTCGGGTTTAGACCACAAAAGTTATCTCGGCACTAAGTCAAAGGACGCTTTGAAGTCAATAAATAGTGCATATAATGGTGGGTTGCCAGCTAATCTGGCCCTATTTCGAAGAATATCCATTACCACCAAATTATGCACTGTGGAATATCCGCCCCTGAAGCCAAAAATAATTTCAAATATATATAATAGGATACCAGATATACCATTATAATTCTACTAAATACAAAATTTAAGTACTAAAAGAGCAGTAGTACCATACTTTGACCAAGCCATTCGAGTTACCAGTGATGTTGGGCACTGGTTGTTAATACCTTCCATTTTCCATGCAGGGCACAGTGGTAGAGTAGTAGCATTTGGTTGTTTACCCCATATATGAAGACATTATTTACTAGTGTTTAAGAAAAACATATTGTAACAGGTGTGTAGGGTATCAGAACGGATATGATAAAGTATTATTATCAGAATATGCAAAACATTAGATGATATAAAATTATATGAACAGATTTAATGCAATCAATATTTCCATTTAATTTGTGTCTTATAGGATTTATTTTCTTTGGGATACTATTATCAGATGAAAGCCGCTGTAATATTAATTTCAGAGTTGATTATCATTACTCCATCTTTTAATGGAGTAGATATGCACATTTCTGTTTTTTTTTGGGTCCTTTGTAGTACCTGTGAAATTCTTAAATATCATTTGATTACTACTGCTTTGAAATCAGCCTTGTTCAGCATCTGTAATTAGATTGAATTTTAAGATTGCATTTCATTATTCAAATAGTTGTTTTGGTTATTGCATGGCCTCATCAGAATATCATCTCCTTTAGACACTTGTAGACTTAGACTCTCTAAATAACTTCTTCACTGTTACTTTCCTTAGAAGTTTTGTTTTTGTTACATGCTTAATGCTATTCCAATTTGTGTCCATCTGTTTATTTCAATTTTGGCATTAAAGACTTGCACATGTTTAGATTACTAACCAAAGTGACACTTATCTATTTGTGTTGGTTATGAGGATGCAAACAAAGAGGGAATATAGAGCAGGGAAGTAAAGAATAGTACTTTATAAATATACAAATTGACTTTATTAGGTGGCAGTCAAAGAAGAGGTGATGTCAGGTAGGGAGCATGGGGGAGCTTTGAAGCTTTGAAGTGATCTATGATGATGGATGGGGGTTTCAATGGGGTGGGGCAAGTAGGGAGAAAGAGCGGTAGCATGAGGAGGCACAGGAGAGGAATGGGACATTGTGGTTGAGTGCAGAAGAGATGTGGAGAAAATGAGATGCTGAGTATATACAGATAAACCCCAATAGGGAGTGAGGATCAAGACCATTGATGGCTTTATAGATGAGGAGAAGGTATTTGAAAAGAGAGCAATTGTGCATTAAGAGACAACGAGAGGGAGCATAAAGGTGAGGCATGAAGGAGATATTGGTGGTAAGGGATGGAATTGGAAGCTGGGAGAAAGATCACTTTCATTGCTGAAGAGTTCAACATGTGGCAGCTAGAGCGAACAGTTGATAATTCATCATAAGAGGGCTGGGATGAAGGCGGGAATGGAAAAAAAGATTGGTCTGTTATCAGCAAAATGGTTATAGTGAAAGCCAAAGGATAATATACGTCTTCCAAGTGCAGAGGTATAGCGGGGGTAGAACAGAGGTTTAAATAATGATCCTTGCGTGACACCAACAGGGAGAGTGGTAGATGTTAATGTGTTTCTAGTGGTTGGGCATTATATATATATTACATGGCCACGTTAGTGGCCATGTAGTTATGGTTAAGTTGCTGTTTCCATAGGAAGAACACTTTTTGGGTGGCTTATAACTTCGCTCTCCCTGGACGAATCCACACTAAACTTTGCAGAAAAAGTATATGGCTCAATCCAAATTTTTTTGCAAAGTTTGGTGAGGATTCGTCTAGGGGGGGCAAAGTTATAAGGGGGGTCCCAAAACTTTTTTTTTTCCCCATAGACTGACTGGGGAAAAAACTTTGCTCGCACCTACAGCTCAAACCGCTGGACGGATTTTCACCAAATTTGGACCAGGAGTAGCGGCTTGGTCCCGAAAGCGTGCTTTTGGTGATTTGGTGAAAATCCGTCCAGTATTTTTTTTTAAAATGACCAAAAAGTAGGTCATAAAAAATTTGTGATATCTGTGTTCGGTCCGCGGACACACTTCCCTGTTCGATCCGCGGACAGTGTTCTGATTGGCCAATCGGCTTGCGTCATGTCCGCGGACATGCGATGTGTTCGCTGATTGGACGGCGTAGAGTGTGAAGCATGTTAGATTTTCAGTAGCGCCCGCCATCTTGGATTCACGGACAGCACGGTGAAACTTGGTTTAAAAATTGTATTTAGTAGAGTGTGTTGGTGTGTACGAGTGTTTGGGGAAGGTGGGAGAGTATGAGATAGGTTAAATGTTGTATTTTTTTATGTGGTAGAACCTTTTGTTGTGTTTGATTTGTCTGCGGACAACAAGGCTGTTCTGAAATGTTCTAAATAAACTAAAAGGGGGGTGTTCTGAGGACGCAATATGTGTCCGTGTTGTTCGCAAGCAAGTTGAAAGTGTTCTGAGAACACTTGCGGTGTCCTGAACTGTTTGTAAATAAACAAAATGAGGGTGTCCTGAGGACACTATCCGTATTGTTCGCTGGCAAGTTGAAAGTGTTCTAAGAACACTCGCGGTGTCCTGAAATGTTCATAAATAAACAAAATGGGGTTGTCCTGAGGACGGTGTCCGTATTGTCCGCTGGCAAGTTGAAAGTGTTCTAAGAACACTTGCGATGTCCTGAAATGTTCGTAAATAAACAAAATGGGGGTGTCCTGAGGACGCTGTCGGTATTGTTCGCTGGCAAGTTGAATGTGTTCTAAGAACACTCACGGTGCCTTAAATGTTCATAAATAAACAAAATGGGGGTGTCCTGAGGATGCTGTCCGTATTGTTTGCTGGAAAGTTTAATGTGTTCTAAGAACACTCGCCGTGTCCTGAAATGTTCACAATAAACAAAATGGGGGTGTCCTGAGGACGCTGTCCATATTGTTCGTGGCAAGTAGAATGTGTTGTAGGAACACTCGCAGTGTCCTGGAATGTTCGTAAATTAACAAAATGGGGGTGTCTGAGGACGCTGTCTGTAGTGTTCGCTGGCAAGTTGAAAGTGTTCTAAGAACACTCGCGGTGTCCTGAAATGTTCGTAAATAAACAAAATGGGGGTGTCCTGAGGACGCTGTCCGTATTATTCGCTGGCAAGTTGAAAGTGTTCTAAGAACACTCTCGGTGTCCTGAAATGTTCATAAATAAACAAAATGGGGGTGTCCTGAGGACACTGTCCCTAATGTTCACTGGCAAGTTGAATGTGTTCTAAGAACACTCGCGGTGTCCTGAAATGTTCGTAAATAAACAAAATGGGCGTGTCCTGAGGACGGTGTCCGTATTGTTCGCTGGCAAGTTGAAAGTGATCTAAGAACACTCGTGGTGTCCTGAAATGTTCGTAAATAAACAAAATGGGGGTGTCCTGAGGACGCTGTCCGTATTGTTCGCTGGCAAGTTGAAAGTGTTCTAGGAACACTCGCGGTGTCCTGAAATGTTCATAAATAAACACAATGGGGTTGTACTGAGGACGGTGTCTGTATTGTCTACCTGGCAAGTTGAAAGTGTTCTAAGAACACTCGCAGTGCCTTGAAATGTTCATAAATAAACAAAATGGTGGTGTCCTAAGGACACTGTCCGTATTGTTCGCTGGCAAGTTGAAAGTGTTTTAAGAACACTCATTATGTCTGCGGACATTAAAAGTTCCCATAAGCCATAGTTAAAATGTTTGACTCTATGGGTGTGATATGCTGCGGTGGGTGTGGCCAGGGCATAGAGTCTTGGGTGCATGGCCATTTAGACATGCACCCAAGACTCTATGCCCTGGCCACACCCACCGCAGCATATCACACTCATAGTGGCTTATAACTTTGGGATCCAAAAACACATTTATAAGGAACAAAGTTATAAAGCCTCTATGGGTGTGTTATGCTGCAATGGTTGTACTTATTATAATATACTTACTGTTTGGTTTAGTAACTGGAGTACATGTATTTCTTGTTCATTTCTGTGATAAAAGAAAAGATCATGTTAGTATTGTTATTTTGTAATGAGTTATTACATTTTACATTCCAAATTTTTTTTAAAATTTTTTTTACCCTCATATTTAGTAGATTACAAACCAGAGTCCTGTGCAATTTGCTCAGTTTCTGTGTTTGTTGCTAAAATCATTGGGTCTGTGGGAGAAAAGAAAATCCATGTTGGATTAAAAAAAAAACTTTTTCTGTTATGCTACAGTTTATTTGTTTGTTTGTTTTCAGTGTTCACTTGTTGTTTCTTGCTAATGCTGTATATATTGAATTGTTGCAGTTCTTTTGAGCAGTAACATATAATTTATTTGTTTGGATATGGTAAAATTTTGGAGCAGTTAGATACCAGTAGGCGTATTCTAACTGTCTATTTTTTGATATATTTAGTGGTATTGATTTATCTGTTTGGATGTTGTTAAATTTTGGGACAGTTAGATACCAATTGACGTATTCTAACTGTCTATATTTTGATATAATTTAGTGATATTGATTAATCAATTTGAATATTGTAAAGTTTTGGGTGAGTTAGATACCAGTTGGTGTATTCTAACTATGGGCCTCATTACGACCCAGGCGGTAAGTTACCGCCTGGGCCGTGACTTTACCACCATGGCATAAACTATGTTTACGCCATGGTGGTAGGCGGACTTACCGCCCCATTCCGAGGTCGGCGGGGCGGTAAGTCCCCAATCCCCATTTACCCTTCCCCATTCCCATTTTTGCCCCATAGGGCATAATGGGAGTGGGGAAGGCGTTAATTACGCCACCGTAAATTACGGTGGCGTAATTAACTCCATGGTCCCTTAGCGCCATGGATTTTAACACCTGCTAAAAGCAGGTGTTAAATCCGCCATGGCGCTAAGGGACCTCGTACTCAGGCGGTAAGGGTCGGCGCTGTTTACGCCGCCGTAAACCCCTTACCGCCTGAGTCGTAATGAGGCCCTATGTATTTTGTGCTCTAATTTAGTTGTATTCATTTATCTGATTAGTTGTTGTAGAATCTTTGGGCAGTTAGATACCTTTTGGAATATTCTAACAGTTTATATTTTGTTACTACAAGTTTACTTAAGGTTTAAGTACAGTTTAGTTAATACATTTTGATTTTAAGAACATTAAATAAGCGTTTGAAAGATTTGCTGGTAATCTCTGCTTTAGAGTAATGGTACTATCATTACATTCAAACCATCCACATTTCTTTTTTATATATGCAGTGTAGTGACCTGAATTGGTTGTGGCTCCTGCGTAGTAGATTGTACCTATTCTTGTGAAGGTTTTCTTACCAAGTGATATTTGGCCATGTGTGAATCCAGTCAGCTTGCAGTTGTTTTTGGTACCATCTGCATTGTAACGTAGAAGCATTAGTATTACGTATTTACTATGTGTTTGTATTAGTAAGGTGGAGCGATTATCCGAATTGCAGGTAGTACATAATCTACCATGGTTTGCATTTTGTACAAGATGCTGAAATGGAATGGATTCACAATTAGGTATTGATATATATACGAAACGTTCATTGGGGATTTGTTCTTGTGTCACATTGTTGCAGAGCATGCATGTATATTTCCACATGCATGAAACATGGAAGATTTCATTTATAGGTATGTTTTTATTTTCCAGTACTTGTGGTAAGTACATTAGACATTCTTGTGGATCTTCCTGTGAATTTATAGTGAATTTCACCTTTCCAGCTAGTCCAATTGTTGTCTTATTCCATAAACACTATACGTGTTATCAGGATTGTTTGTTGCATCTCTGTGAAGTACTAACATTTGCAAACACAATTGGTCTGTATTGTGTAAGTAAATGTTGTCAACTATTGGTGGTAATTGAAATAGAATATTCATTACTACATTTGCGTAGCAACTTACTCCAACTATATTTGAGAGTTTAAATGGACCAGGTAGTTCTGTATCTGATTGTTTATTTTTTTAGTTTGTCTTCCTTCATTGACAAAGTACCTGGTTTACTTTCCCTAATGGGTTCTTTTATGTTTGTGGTACTTGATGAAGTTTTAGTTGCTTTTACTCTCTTTGGATGATTTGCAGTGACATCCTGTTGCATTTCTGTTTGATTTAGTTTTCTTTTACAACGTTTTACTTTTTGTGGTACAGAATATGTGTTTAGATGGGAGTGTATAGTGAGCGAAGTCTATTGTATTCTAAAATGCAAGGAATATCAGCGTTTACTTTACTTGCATCAAAGTTGATTAGAAATAGACCGTCAAGTGTACGTAAGCATGATAGTGCTACGTAGCCCATACCTTCTTTAAAGACTGTGTTACCAATGTATATCAATGCTTTGTTCAGGGTAAGACCTTGTGATTTATGAATGGTGACTGCGTATGCAAGAGTTCGAGAAAATTGTTCTCTGCGTACATACATGTCTTTGAAGAAAAGAAATCGAGCTGTTGAGCGTCCTATCCTTTTTACTTCTGAAAGTTTCTCAAAGAGAATATTGACAAACTGAATTTTGTTGTCACGTGGGTATGTTTGAAAGCCAACAACTGTACCCAGTGCTCCATTAACCAGTCCTTGGTCCACGACAAGGTTACGTTTCAGCATTACTCTGCAATTTAAGGATAATTTTAATATCTTTTCCATGCCAACTGTGTTTGTGATTGAATTTTCTAAACTATTTAGTCTTGTTGTGGCTTGCTCACACATGGGTAGTGTCATACCATGTACATCTAGTTTGTCTGTGGCGCTAATTTCCATTATTGGTTGCATTTCTTTACTTAACATTATTTCATTAAATTTGAAACAGCTTGCAAGAGTTGACATTAAGGCCATACAATTGACATTTTTATGGGCTAATTGTTTCATAACTTCTGTAGCACATGCATTATCGCCATAATGTGCATGAATGTGCCGGGGTTTCAATATTGCTTCTGCTTCTTTAGAAAGTATACCAATTCTGATACATTTATAGATGTTGGCATAAGTGAGATCTGCAGATTGCTGCATGTTTTCTGTTAATTCTCTGTATTGGAAATGTTGCCAAAGGTTGACATTTCCAATGCTGCCAATGGTTTTACGGCAGAGTTTGTGTCCTAATGTTTTAAAAATAGGCTCACCTTTTACTGGTGTCAATTGAAGAAGAGCTCTTTGTAGTTTGTTTTGAGTACTTCTTGTAATCTGAGGTGAATCAAAGCCAAAGTTAGGTTGGACACCATGCTCACTTCATCTATCAGTAGCATTTTCATTTGTTTTAATACTCTGCGTAGTTCCATTGCAGCTTCTGAAGAAAGTTTGTAATAATCTAATTTGTTCTGGTGTACTACTGGCAGGAGTAGTAATCAGTGTAAAGTGACACCACCTATGTTGTCAGCTAAACCTGTGGCGGCAGTGACAACAGCTGACAGTTTGTTGTTTTTCAATTGATGAAGGGACTGACTGATGATTTTGATTAGGAATGTTCTGCCAGAACCAGCTTCACCACTGATGTACCGTAGTATGGGTATGTCATTTTGGCAGGTGCATTCTTTGTTTTCATGTTGTACACCATATGCAATTTCTTTTGTTACTTCTTGAAAAATGCTACATTGCTCATTTTTTAGCTTTGATTGTAGTATAAAGTCTTCTTTATCTTCATACTGACACATGGGGGCCAATTCATAGAATTCGGCGCACAGGTGGCGCACGCGGCTGGCGCACAGTGTGCGCGTGCGGTAGTCACATTCAGGCGCACAGCGTATTCATGGATTCCAACATCCACAACCAGCCGTGGCGCAGAGTGGCGCAGCGACCCTGCAGCAGCGTCAGTTACGCCCCCAAGAACGCCCCTCGCGCAGGGAAAAGCCATCAAAATCCCCAATCCAGCGCAAAGGGCAGCAGCAAACGCAGAGCGGGGAGCGTGTATTTCAGGGGTGTGCGGGTGTCCCCACACGCGATAGGCCTGGGTACGTGTATTACAGGGGTGCGCGAGAAAATCTACACGCGATTGGCCTGGGTACGTGGATTTCAGGGGTGCGCGAGAAATTCTACACGCGATTGGCCTGGGTACGTGGATTACAGGGGTGCGCGAGAAATTCTACACGCGATTGGCCTGGGTACGTGTATTACAGGGGTGCGCGAGAAAATCTACACGCGATTGGCCTGGGTACGTGGATTTCAGGGGTGCGCGAGAAATTCTACACGCGATTGGCCTGGGTACGTGGATTTCAGGGGTGCGCGAGAAAATCTACACGCGATTGGCCTGGGTACGTGTATTACAGGGGTGCGCGAGAAATCCTACACGCGATTGGGCCTGTGCGAGTGGGGCAGTGTATTACGTGGGTGTGCGGGAAGTTGAAGAGGTGAATTGCCAGTGTGGGTCCTCCCAGGTCTCCCCTCTACCCCCTCCACGACCTCTGCAGGCAGCCCACACCACAGGGGACTACCCTGCACCCCTGGTCATGTCCCGCAGGCAGCCCATCCACCATGGGCATGCCCCCCAGCCAAGCCACATGCCCCCTTGCACCCCCACCCCCCAGCACCGTGGGGCACCTGCCAGCAGGCCCCCAACCATGTCCCACTCATGTCCCCTTGCACCCCCACCCCCCAGCAGGCCCCCATTCAAGTCCCCTTGCACCCCCACCCCCCAGCACTGTGGGGCACCTGCCAGCAGGCCCCCAACCATGTCCCACTCATGTCCCCTTGCACCCCCACCCCTCCAGTCACCAGGGGCAGCCTCCACCAGGCCCCCACCCATGTCTCCCACCACCCCCACCCCTCCAGTCACCAGGGGCAGCCTCCACAAGGCCCCCACCCATGTCTCCCACCACCCCCACCCCCCAGCACTGTGGGGCACCTGCCAGCAGGCCCCCAACCATGTCTCCCAGCACCCCCACCCCCAGTCACCAGGGGCAGCCTCCACCAGGCCCCCACCCATGTCTCCCACCACCCCCACCCCTCCAGTCACCAGGGGCAGCCTCCACAAGACCCCCACCCATGTCTCCCACCACCCCCACCCCCCAGTCACCAGGGGCAGCCTCCACAAGGCCCTCACCCATGTCTCCCACCACCCCCACCCCCCAGTCACCAGGGGCAGCCTCCACAAGGCCCCCACCCATGTCTCCCACCACCCCCACCCCCCAGTCACCAGGGGCAGCCTCCACAAGGCCCCCACCCATGTCTCACACCACCCCCACCCCCCAGTCACCAGGGGCAGCCTCCACCAGGCCCCCACCCATGTCTCCCACCACCCCCACCCCTCCAGTCACCAGGGGCAGCCTCCACCAGGCCCCCACCCATGTCTCCCACCACCCCCACCCCTCCAGTCACCAGGGGCAGCCTCCACAAGGCCCCCACCCATGTCTCCCACCACCCCCCAGCACTGTGGGGCACCTGCCAGCAGGCCCCCAACCATGTCTCCCAGCACCCCCACCCCCAGTCACCAGGGGCAGCCTCCACCAGGCCCCCACCCATGTCTCCCACCACCCCCACCCCCCAGTCACCAGGGGCAGCCTCCACAAGGCCCCCACCCATGTCTCCCACCACCCCCACCCCCCAGTCACCAGGGGCAGCCTCCACAAGGCCCCCACCCATGTCTCCCACCACCCCCACCCCCCAGTCACCAGGGGCAGCCTCCACAAGGCCCCCACCCATGTCTCACACCACCCCCACCCCCCAGTCACCAGGGGCAGCCTCCACCAGGCCCCCACCCATGTCTCCCACCACCCCCACCCCTCCAGTTACCAGGGGCAGCCTCCACCAGGCCCCCACCCATGTCTCCCACCACCCCCACCCCTCCAGTCACCAGGGGCAGCCTCCACAAGGCCCCCACCCATGTCTCACACCACCCCCACCCCCCAGCACTGTGGGGCACCTGCCAGCAGGCCCCCAACCATGTCTCCCAGCACCCCCACCCCCAGTCACCAGGGGCAGCCTCCACCAGGCCCCCACCCATGTCTCCCACCACCCCCACCCCTCCAGTCACCAGGGGCAGCCTCCACAAGGCCCCCACCCATGTCTCCCACCACCTCCACCCCCCAGTCACCAGGGGCAGCCTCCACAAGGCCCCCACCCATGTCTCCTACCACCCCCACCCCCCAGTCACCAGGGGCAGCCTCCACAAGGCCCCCACCCATGTCTCCCACCACCCCCACCCCCCAGTCACCAGGGGCAGCCTCCACAAGGCCCCCACCCATGTCTCACACCACCCCCACCCCCCAGTCACCAGGGGCAGCCTCCACAAGGCCCCCACCCATGTCTCCCACCACCCCCACCCCCCAGTCACCAGGGGCAGCCTCCACAAGGCCCCCACCCATATCTCCCACCACCCCCACCCCTCCAGTCACCAGGGGCAGCCTCCACCAGGCCCCCAACCATGTCTCCCACCACCCCCACCCCCCAGCAGGCCCCCACTCATGTGCCCTTGCACCCCCACCCCCCAGCACTGTGGAGCACCTGCCAGCAGGCCCCCAACCATGTCCCCTTGCACCCCCACCCCCCAGCAGGCCCCACTCATGTCCCCCTGCACCCCCACCCCCCAGCACTGTGGGGCACCTGCCAGCAGGCCCCCAACCATGTCCCACTCATGTCCCCTTGCACCCCCACCCCCCAGCAGGCCCCCACTCATGTCCCCTTGCACCCCCACCCCCAAGCACTGTGGGGCACCTGCCAGCAGGCCCCCAACCATATCCCACTCATGTCCCCTTGCACCCCCACCCCCCAGCAGGCCCCCACTCATGTCCCCCTGCACCCCCACCCCCCAGCACTGTGGGGCACCTGCCAGCAGGCCCCCAACCATGTCCCACTCATGTCCCCTTGCACCCCCACCCCCCAGCAGGCCCCCACTCATGTCCCCTTGCACCCCCACCCCCCAGCACTGTGGGGCACCTGCCAGCAGGCCCCCAACCATGTCCCCTTGCACCCCCACCCCCCAGCAGGCCCCCACTCATGTCCCTCTGCACCCCCACCCCACAGCACCGTGGGGCACCTGCCAGCAGGCCCCCAACCATGTCCCACTCATGTCCCCTTGCACCCCCACCCCCCAGCAGGCCCCCACTCATGTCCCCTTGCACCCCCACCCCCAGCACTGTGGGGCACCTGCCAGCAGGCCCCCAACCATGTCCCACTCATGTCCCCTTGCACCCCCACCCCTCCAGTCACCAGGGGCAGCCTCCACCAGGCCCCCACCCATGTCTCCCACCACCCCCACCCCTCCAGTCACCAGGGGCAGCCTCCACAAGGCCCCCACCCATGTCTCCCACCACCCCCACCCCTCCAGTCACCAGGGGCAGCCTCCACAAGGCCCCCACCCATGTCTCCCACCGCCCCCACCCCCCAGTCACCAGGGACAGCCTCCACAAGGCCCCCACCCATGTCTCCCACCACCCCCACCCCCCAGTCACCAGGGGCAGCCTCCACCAGGCCCCCACCCATGTCTCCCACCACCCCCACCCCTCCAGTCACCAGGGGCAGCCTCCACCAGGCCCCCACCCATGTCTCCCACCACCCCCACCCCTCCAGTCACCAGGGACAGCCTCCACCAGGCCCCCAACCATGTCTCCCACCACCCCCACCCCCCAGCAGGCCCCCACTCATGTCCCCTTGCACCCCCACCCCCCAGCACTGTGGGGCACCTGCCAGCAGGCCCCCAACCATGTCCCCTTGCACCCCCACCCCCCAGCAGGCCCCCACTCATGTCCCCTTGCACCCCCACCCCCCAGCACTGTGGGGCACCTGCCAGCAGGCCCCCAACCATGTCCCACTCATGTCCCCTTGCACCCCCACCCCCCAGCAGGTCCCCACTCATGTCCCCTTGCAACCCCACCCCCCAGCACTGTGGGGCACCTGCCAGCAGGCCCCCAACCATGTCCCACTCATGTCCCCTTGCACCCCCACCCCCCAGCAGGCCCCCACTCATGTCCCCCTGCACCCCCACCCCCCAGCACTGTGGGGCACCTGCCAGCAGGCCCCCAACCATGTCCCACTCATGTCCCCTTGCACCCCCACCCCCCAGCAGGCCCCCACTCATGTCCCCCTGCACCCCCACCCCCCAGCACTGGGGGGCACCTGCCAGCAGGCCCCCAACCATGTCCCCTTGCACCCCCACCCCCCAGCAGGCCCCCACTCATGTCCCCCTGCACCCCCACCCCCCAGCACTGTGGGGCACCTGCCAGCAGGCCCCCAACCATGTCCCACTCATGTCCCCTTGCACCCCCACCCCCCAGCAGGCCCCCACTCATGTCCCCTTGCACCCCCACCCCCCTGCAGGCCCCCACTCATGTTCCCCTGCCCCCAGGTCCTGACGAAACGCAATCATGGCAGTAATGGGCAGCATACCCAGCACAAACACCCAGCCAAGGATTGCATCCACCCACATAGTAGATGCAATTACATGATGCAACCCCAATGGCAAGTATGTAAATGAACACATGTCCGTCACACACACATACACAATGGGTGCAAGTGAATGTCAAAACCCATATCATGACATGCATGAAACCAATGAGAAAATACCACAAATGTAAGTAATAAATATATGTATTAAAGATGAAAATGAAGTAAAGAAATAAAACACACAACAATGGGGATGACAAAACAAATGGTCCATGTCCGAGAACTAATAGAAAAAATCAAAAAACAAAGGAATCCAAAAACTAATGTAGTCCAAAGCAAAATAATGGGGGGAAAAAATAAGGAAAAACTATTGCCTCATGGTGAACACAAATATAAATCCAACAAATGTTTCCCAAACATCAAACTATGTACAAGAATATCCCAGGGTCCATGAGCCCAACACCATAAATGAAACCTACTACTACTAACTAATAAAAAAAATATATACAGAAAAGTGGCCATTGTCCGAGCGGTCCAAAAAAACTTAAAAAATAAAGGAAACCTAACACTAACTAACTAAAGAACTATATACAATGGCAGCGGGCAAGTCCTGCGGCTCACTCTGTGATGTTGCCGGCCAGGGCATCATCGAACTCCATGTCGATGTCCCGGAGGCGGGACTCTGTCCTGGCCCCGAGGTCTCGCAGGGACAACCCCGTGTCCACCTCAAACTCCCTGCGAGCTTCCTCGAGGCACTCAGCCCGCCTCAACGCCCGACGCATGGGGAACTCCGCCCTGAGCATGGTGAGCCGCTCCTCTTCCGCCCGCTGCCGCTCCGCACCTATCCGCTGGACCAACTGCTCCCACACGGAAGACACTGCCATCCCAGGGTTCTCCTGCCCTCCGGCCGATGCCTGCCCCTCTGATCTTGATGGCCCCGAGCCATGATGCCTCCCACGTCGAGCCTGCTGCTGCCTCCGACGCCACTGCCTCTGCCAGCACGACGGCATCCAGGCTGATGGAATCCACCGATGCCGTCGTGCACGTGCCCTGCCAGATGATGCCGGCACATCCTCCATCTGCAGGGGGACAGTTGCTGGTGTGTCCACCCCTGCTGGACCTTCGACTCCCGACTGTGGCAGGGATGGGGTCCCCACCGGGCTGGCGGCGTTGGTCGGGGCAGGTCCACAGGGGGCCCTGGTGGCATCTGGGCCGGAAGACGGCATGGAGCACGACTGGCACATAGCCTCCACAGAGGAGGAGAGGGTCGCCAGAAGGCCACACACATGTAGGAAACCCCCGACCATGGCGGCTCCCAAATGGTTCACGTACGCACGGTGCTCTTCGTGATGATGTGCATGCTCCTCCTGGGAAGCATGCACCTCATCACGAATGCCAGCCGTGCGCAACGCGACACCAATCAGGACCCTCTCCACACGGCCAGGGGTCCCCTCGTCCGCAGGTAGAGGAGTGTCAAATGACATGGACATCTCCCCTACCTGCGGACGGGCCTGGGATGGGGCATCCCTGCTGGTGCATGGTGGTGCAGTCACAGTGTCAGGGACAGTGACATGCACAGGCACCTCCACGGCGACCTGTGCTGCCTCCTGCCCCTGGCCCTGGACTGCACCACTTGCAACAGCGGGGATGCCTCCACCAGGCCCCCACCCATGTCTCCCACCACCCCCACCCCTCCAGTCACCAGGGGCAGCCTCCACCAGGCCCCCAAGCATGTCTCCCACCACCCCCACCCCCCAGCAGCCCCCCACTCATGTTCCCTTGCACCCCCACCCCCCAGCACTGTGGGGCACCTGCCAGCAGGCCCCCAACCATGTCCCCTTGCACCCCCACCCCCCAGCAGGCCCCCACTCATGTCCCCTTGCACCCCCACCCCCCAGCACTGTGGGGCACCTGCCAGCAGGCCCCCAACCATGTCCCACTCATGTCCCCTTGCACCCCCACCCCCCAGCAGGCCCCCACTCATGTCCCCTTGCACCCCCATCCCCCTGCAGGCCCCCACTCATGTCCCCCTGCCTCCAGGTCCTGACGAAACGCAATCATGGCAGTAATGGGCAGCATACCCAGCACAAACACCCAGCCAAGGATTGCATCCACCCACATAGTAGATGCAATTACATGATACAACCCCAATGGCAAGTATGTAAATGAACACATGTCCGTCACACACACATACACAATGGGTGCAAGTGAATGTCAAAACCCATATCATGACATGCATGAAACCAATGAGAAAATACCACAAATGTAAGTAATAAATATATGTATTAAAGATGAAAATGAAGTAAAGAAATAAAACACACAACAATGGGGATGACAAAACAAATGGTCCATGTCCGAGAACTAATAGAAAAAATCAAAAAAAAAAAGGAATCCAAAAACTAATGTAGTCCAAAGCAAAATAATGGGGGGAAAAAATAAGGAAAAACTATTGCCTCATGGTGAACACAAATATAAATCCAACAAATGTTTCCCAAACATCAAACTATGTACAAGAATATCCCAGGGTCCATGAGCCCAACACCATAAATGAAACCTACTACTACTAACTAATAAAAAAAATATATACAGAAAAGTGGCCATTGTCCGAGCGGTCCAAAAAAAACTTAAAAAATAAAGGAAACCTAACACTAACTAACTAAAGAACTATATACAATGGCAGCGGGCAAGTCCTGCGGCTCACTCTGTGATGTTGCCGGCCAGGGCATCATCGAACTCCATGTCGATGTCCCGGAGGCGGGACTCTGTCCTGGCCCCGAGGTCTCGCAGGGACAACCCCGTGTCCACCTCAAACTCCCTGCGAGCTTCCTCGAGGCACTCAGCCCGCCTCAACGCCCGACGCATGGAGAACTCCGCCCTGACCATGGTGAGCCGCTCCTCTTCCGCCCGCTGCCGCTCCGCACCTATCCGCTGGACCAACTGCTCCCACACGGAAGACACTGCCATCCCTGGGTTCTCCTGCCCTCCGGCCGATGCCTGCCCCTCTGATCTTGATGGCCCCGAGCCATGATGCCTCCCACGTCGAGCCTGCTGCTGCCTCCGACGCCACTGCCTCTGCCAGCACGACGGCATCCAGGCTGATGGAATCCACCGATACCGTCGTGCACGTGCCCTGCCAGATGATGCCGGCACATCCTCCATCTGCAGGGGGACAGTTGCTGGTGTGTCCACCCCTGCTGGACCTTCGACTCCCGACTGTGGCAGGGATGGGGTCCCCACCGAGCTGGCTGCGTTGGTCGGGGCAGGTCCACAGGGGGCCCTGGTGGCATCTGGGCCGGAAGACGGCATGGAGCACGACTGGCGCATAGTCTCCACAGAGGAGGAGAGGGTCGCCAGAAGGCCACACACATGTAGGAAACCCCCGACCATGGCGGCTCCCAAATGGTTCACGTACGCACAGTGCTCTTTGTGATGATGTGCATGCTCCTCCCGGGAAGCATGCACCTCATCACGAATGCCAGCCGTGCGCAACGCGACACCAATCAGGACCCACTCCACACGGCCAGGGGTCCCCTCGTCCGCAGGTAGAGGAGTGTCAGATGACATGGACATCTCCCCTACCTGCGGACGGGCCTGGGATGGGGCATCCCTGCTGGTGCATGGTGGTGCAGTCACAGTGTCAGGGACAGTGACATGCACAGGCACCTCCACGGCGACCTGTGCTGCCTCCTGCCCCTGGCCCTGGACTGCACCACTTGCACCAGCGGGGATGCCCCCACCAGGCCCCATGTGTGGCTCAGTAGCGGCCTCCTCCCCCTCTGTGGAAACCACCAACCTGGATGTCTCCACGCCGTCTTCTGCCGGTGCAAGCCCCTGTGGGAGCTCACCCACCCCTTCCGCTGCAGCCGTGGCGGCATCCCTGCCACTCTGCTCCACAGCGCCTTCTCCGCCCTCTTCTTCACTTGCCACTGTGTAGAGGGAGACATAGAACACAAGCATCAGGGTACTGTACAATGGTCCCCTAGACAGGAAGCAACAGCAGATGAGTGGCACTGTCATACATCACTTCCATAATGTCCCTCCACAACACATGGGTCAGTGCAGGCAAAACACATACAGTAACAGGCATGGCGCATGCCATGGACATTGGCATACATGACCAAGGGACTCATGATTCATACAATGTTGGTTTTAAACTCACATGCATCATGGGTCTTGCCATCACATGCACACACCTCACCGTAGTTCCATCCATCTGGCCTCGTACACCACAGACGCAGTGGATACAAGGATGACTAGGCTGCATCAGTGAATCTGAACATTGTCACAGACATGTGTCATGCATCCATGGCAGTTACAAGTCACAGACACGCAGGTCAGACACACACACATGGACACCATACGTGTACATTGGACCAGCACCCATCCCTCACCCCCACCCATGTCCAGGAACAGAGACTGCCATGCTTCCATGTGTCCATTCCGCACAGAGCCCCCCATGTTGCAATAGAACACATGCACCAACCATGTGGTTCACACATCACTGTACTCACATGCCTGACCATGATGTCCCTGCACACACACATACGTACATGGCCTATGTCACACATACAGGCAGGTATCAGACAACCAGCACACTGCAACATGCCCTGTCTCACACAGTAATGCTTGGCCACTTCCCGGCCAACTCCAGATGGGTCTGCCTCCGAAGGATCTGGGCGTGGAGCGCTGGGTCTACGTGTTCCAGGACCCTCATCTGGATGTCACTCAGGCGTGCCCGGCCCCCGTCCGCGAGGCGCCGGGCCTTATTGAGGGTCCTGGACCTCAAGTCCTCCCAGCGCTTCTTGATGTGCTTGATGTCGCGGGTTGCCACCCCCTCCGCGTTGATGGCAACCACTACATCGTCCCAGATCCTCTCCCGTCCTTCCTTGTTGGCGCGTGGTCTTCCGATGAGGGCATCATAATGCCCCAGATCATGCTCCACCAGGACACCAACTTCCTTCTCACTGAAGCTGATGGCCCTCTGCCTCTCTGGCTGGGGGTCGCCACTGGTCTCAGATGGTGCTTGCCCCGACATGGCGACCCCCGAGGCAGGCGTGGGTGGACAACTGGGTCCTGGGGCTGGGCTGTGGAGCGATGGTATCCCAGTCGGGAGTCTACTGTTCCAGCAGGGGTGGACACAGCAACTGGACCCCTGCAGATGGCTGATGTGCAGGCACCAAATGGCAGGGCACGGTGGCAGCAGGCAGGCAGGCAGGCAGGCAGGCAGCAGATGGCACGTGGGAGGCTGCTCGGGGCACTGGGGGGCAGTGATTCGGCCTTCTGGGCAGGAGCGTGGTCTTCCGTGTGTATTCGCGTGGCCAGCTTGATACGGAGTGATTTGGCACGTGAAAAATCTGCACGTCAGCGTGTAATTCGAGGAAAGGCCCTTAGCGCGTAAGCGCGTCTGCACGCATACGCATTTTCATTGGACCAAAGGCCCTCAGCGCGTGAGCGCGTCTGTGACGTGTCGTGCGAGGGTGTATCCCTCATTGCACGTGATGACAGAACACACGTGGATTTCAACCAACCGCGTGTGAAAGTTCACGGCACCCCGGAACACACGTACCCAAGCTAATCGCGTGTGGAACTACCCGCGCACCCGGAAAAACACGTACCCAGGCTAATCGCGTGTGGAACTACCCGCGCACCCGGAAACACACGTACCCAGGCTAATCGCGTGTGGAACTACCCGCGCACCTGGAAACACACGTACCCAGGCTAATCGCGTGTGGAACTACCCGCGCACCCGGAAACACACGTACCCAGGCCAATCGCGTGTACGCTCGCTCCCCTCCGATCACACGCGATGACACCCGAATACGGGAAACACGTGCACGGCAAAAGACGTGCACAGGCGTCAACGAGTCCGTCCACACGGAGGCGTCCCGCGGACAGCATAAAAGTGCGCGCAAACAACAAACGCGTATATACAGCGACGATGAATGCCCCATTTGTTGCTGCACTGATCGTGGGACACCGCAGGAGGAGGAGAATAGCCAGGGCACGCATTTTTGCACCACGGACAAGCCTTTTTGGGATGCCTGACGACCAGGTCTACGGCAGGTATAGGTTTCCACCCCATATCATCCTAGACCTGGTCAGGGAGTGGGAAGATGACCTCACATCCCCCACCCTTTGCTCCCAAGCATTGAGCCCCTTGGAGAAGCTGCTCAATGTCTTGCATTTTTTGGCCACTGGGTCGTTTCAGCGGACCACTGCCATAGTGGGGGGGTCTCACGGGCCACGCAGTCACGCTGCCTACACCAGGTACTGGCAATCATGACAGCGCGCCCCTCAGTCCGCAGGCACATATACATGCCCAGAACACCCGCAGAAAGGCAGGCCGTTGTCCTGGATTTTTTCAGGGTGGCACACTTCCCCAAAGTGCTCGGTGCCATAGATTGCACCCATGTGGCCCTACGTCCACCTAGGGCCACTGAGCACATCTACCGAAACCGCAAGCACTGGCATTCCATCAATGTACAGGTGGTATGCGATGCAAAGGGAATCATCACCTCTGTCTATGCAAACTACCCTGGCTCCACCCATGACAGTTTCATATACAGAATGTCCGCCCTGAGCCGGGGTCCTGGAAGCTGGGCAGCATGGCGACACATGGCTCCTAGGTCAGTACAAATGCCCTTGCACATGCATGCAAGTCACACACAGACAAATATCCCAACCCTAATAATCTCAATTATTATCACCTCCCCAGGGGACAGTGCCTACCCTCTGAGCAACCACATGATGACGCCAATCCGGAACCCCACCACACCACCCCAGGTAAGATACAACGCCGCCCATATTGCAACCAGGGCCATAGTGGAGCGCACATTCGGAGTGCTCAAGTCACGTTTCCGCTCCCTTGACCGCTCTGGTGGGCAACTACTCTATGCACCACCAGTAGTGTGCAGGATCATTGTGGCAGCATGTGTCCTGCACAATGTTGCAACACGGCAGGGCGTCCCGGTGGACATGGTGGTGCCCCCACATCCCCAACCACAGGCACAGGCGCTGCCCATGGGAGGGGACAGGACACGTGGCGAGGAAGCCCGGACCCAGCTTGTGGCCACATTTTTCACCTAAACTCCCACCCCTGCAAAGTGCACACAGGCCTGGCACATACCAGGTGACAATCGATGATGACAAAGTGACAGTCAACTGTCACAACCCTACCACCCTGAGATAGTTGCCATGGAAGTGCCACATCGTCTGCATCCCTAGCTACTTAAACACAAGCTATCCTGTGCAACCAAAATGCACACATATGACATGTGACATGACATGGGCCATACACAAGTATTCCAAGGCGCAATGAGGCGGGGGGGGGAACAAGGGAACACAGAGAACGGTACTACTAGGCCAGGTGTCATTGAGATTGTGCAAGTGCAGGGGTAGGGGGAAGGGAAAAGTGCAAGGGGAAGGGTGGGGGGGAGTCCAGTACAGGGGAAGTAGGCCAAAAAAATAATACATAGGTCGCCTGGTGGCAACTGCAAAGGTAAGTGCAGACAAGTGCTGGGAAGGGAGGGCTGTAGGGATAGAGAGACAGTACTGCAGTGCAGGGGTTGCCAGGGTGGCAGTGCAAGTGGACAGTGGCTGGGCCAGGGACCGAGGTTGGTGAGAGTGTCCCAGTAGCAGCTCCTGTGCAGTTCCAGTGAAGAATTCTGCAAGGGAGAGGCAGAGAGTAAGCAGAAGCAAAGAGGAAGGTCTTGAGGTGCTTCCAGAACTGGAGATGGTTCCCCTCAAGTTCAAGTCATGCAGGAAGTCTGTTCCAGGGGGAGGGCCCTGCTGCGGAGAGAAACCTACCCCCAGCTAGTTGCTCTGAGAAGCGGATGACCTGGACATGCAAGGTGTGCATCACACACACCTGCAAAACAGGCCATGGCCATCACTGTCATGTCAGTCAAACTCCTCCCAAACATCAACATGACATGGCAAGCAATACCCATACACTGACGCAGTAACAATAAGGTACACATTGCCATGTCCTAAATGTACAGTGGCATCGGACAATGATGCCTGACCCGGAATCAGATGAAATGACAGACCAACAAAATGTCCCACCCAAAATAAGTCATTTCCAAATGCATTGCAACAGTCGTAGACGTAACATCACAATGAATGCCTGTCTATATGCACATTATGCATTGCAAAATCAACACTGCAGCTCATGTGTGCAGTGTCCCACTCCTGCATCACACTGCTCAGCGCACAGCACAGTGAACAGCCATTGCGTGTAATGCACACCCTGAGCATCACATCTAAGTGACAGACTACATCAAACATCAAATTAGGCATGTACTGGAACCATAATCGGTCACAGAACATGTGCTGCCGGGACACAGTGGGCACCAGAAGGCAAACAGTGTACACGTGGATATGCAAGGGTGGGAGTACATGGAGTGCATCCGAGTGCAAGTGTGTGGTTCTGCAGGGACATGCACTCCACATATGCATGTGCACTCAAGTGACCATCAGTGTACCCTACACATCACATGTGAACATCCACCATGTGTACACCCCAGCATGTCAAACCACAACTATCCCCTCACACCTGAAAGGAAAACACAACACATGAACAGGCATTGATCAGCAGAACACAACATGTACATAGGACAACAACATTACAATGTCAGAGTTCCAATCACACTGCAGGGCAATGCAACTATCAACAACAACCCCCCCCTCCCGCGCAAATGACCATGACCCACTGAACAACTGCACCTGGGTCATGGAGCCTCCAACCCTCATTTCCACCTGGCCACAGGATCACCTTTACCCTTCGTGTCCATCTCCCACCTTGTGTGTAAAAAGATGCCTGAACCCTCAGAATCCACACTCATTTCCAAAATCACAAAATCCAAGGCATGAAAACGAACCCAAACACCCTCCAGTAGATGACTTGACGTAGCAGTACCTCACAAACGCCAAGTACTACCACAATGATGCAACAACCAAGGTAGCACAGCAGAACAATGTCACGACAGGATGTGAGACATGTGTGGTACATGACATAGGATGATGCACCATGAATGGATGTGTACTGTCACAGGTCCCCTGTACAGGTGCGGGAGTCTCATGAAACAACCACCCACACCATGTCCCGGGTGCCTGCAAGGTCAAACTCACACAGGCCCCTGAGATCATGGTGGGGAATGAGGTTCAGGGATATGCAGTCGGGACAGGTGTAGACACACTGGATGACTGGAATGAGTGGCAGGTGAGGGGAGGAGGAATGACACATGAAACTAGGGAATGCACGAAAATGTACAACCTGCATGAACAC
Organism: Ambystoma mexicanum; assembly: GCF_040938575.1. Classification (NCBI taxonomy): domain Eukaryota; kingdom Metazoa; phylum Chordata; class Amphibia; order Caudata; family Ambystomatidae; genus Ambystoma; species Ambystoma mexicanum. Next base: position 356,653,009 of record NC_090941.1, read on the forward strand.
ATACACAATCCAAACAAACTTGGACATCATTGTCATGGCCTTCTGTAGTCCAGGCTCAGGAGTGGTACGAACCAACCACCCCCTCTAGGGTTTTGGCGCCTGCAAGTTCGTGGCTTACACAGGCATCCGCAACCCCAGTGGGGAAAGAGGGTCAGGGAACGTTGCTTGGATAGGCACGGGAAGCAGGAACACCGGGTAGAGGGTACAGGTTTCATAATTGCATAGGATCATGGGTGATTAGGGAAAAAAACATACCAAATAGGACCACACATACATCCATGCATCAGTACACTCCCCAGCAAGCCTATGCAGGGCAGTTTGTAAGGAAAACAACAAGACACTTAGCTCTGGTTTTGAGTGCTGGCCTCCTGCCTGCGCACTCTCAGGGCCGGTTACAGGAGCACTGCAATGCTGCAAAGAGAGACACAGTCAACAACCTGTATGTGTCAATTACACGAAAACACAACACAAAACATGCCCCATAGCAACAAACTACTCTACAAACAGACAATCAGTGCTCGATGCTTCGTACCCATATATAACATCACCCCTGTGACGGGTCATACACAGTCAATGCAGTAAGTCAGGCGCTGGTGGGTGCGTGGCAAATGGAACACCAATGTGTCACAATTCACACAACATGCAATGTTCCCTGGGTAAGCAGACAGACCCATATGGCAAGCCATGACTACAGAGCAAGTTGCGTACCACCATGACCAAAACAAAGTTGGCAGTGCATTTATCATGAAGTACGTGGAATAGACATGCACTGCACCCAAGTATGTCCCTTGCTGTATGTCGCTGTGAGCTGCCCCTTTCCATGTCTCGGAAGGCTACATGGTTGAGACAAGTGCCTCAATGAACCTTGGTGTACCGCAGGGTATGTGCCACTGCCCCTGCATGTGCCCCAGACAACCCTACTATCAACAGCCATCAGTCCACAAACACATCTGAGCTGCATTGTGTGCTTCAACACCAATATTCGTCTAAGCTCACCCTCAGTGCTGTGACTAAGCCTGCATGTGCAACTCGCCTGGTGCAAGCTTTGCTGTGTCGTGGCCCCCCTGTGATGCTCACCTTGCCTGGAGTTCCTTGGAACATGTCAGCAGTTCTAGGATGTGGGTCTGCAATCACTGTGGCTCTGCTCGTGCACACATGTGCATGTGGGCACCAACAAACGGGTCAGGAATTCCGTCGTCCAATGGGCCATGTCTGCTGGCAAAGGTGCTCTGGTGCCTCATCCCCCTGCAGAAAGTGCATGAAACAAATGATTAATGCATCAAAGTGATCTGTGTGTGTCTCATCAGGCATCTCATTACTTGACCATGTCAGAGAGTCACATCACAAATCACACCATCAGTCCGTCTTTGACTTCCAAAATGTGGAACACTATCTACAGCATGAATTGCAACAGGCACGTGTACAGGAAAGATATGAGACATAATACACAATGCATAGCAATCAATGTCCACATTAATCATGACACACCCCATCTAGCAAAAGCTAAACAGTGGACAATTACACCTAAATCATCCCCACTAGGGGTGTCAACACAAGTCACAAAGCACCAGACATGCCACAGATATGACAGTCCAAAGCCCTTGTGTAAAATTCTGTAACACCGAACCATCCTTGCGAGCCCATGGATAAGGGAGGCAGGAGTGGCATATGTGAGTCAAGGAACCCAAGCAGCAAACACATACACAAGACAACCATGAAGGGCCCAGCTGGAACAGACAGTGGATGCCTTCAAAAACCACAAGGCACCGCACTGTCACATGAAAGCACAATAGACTACAAATTTTAAACTAACTCAACTATTAACTAATTACACTAACTATGGAAAACCTACATTACCTATTTAAACTAACTCTCAAACAGAAACTTAACTAACTAAACTAAAAGAAAAATCAAAAATGGCCACATACGACCCGGGGGGGAGGGGAGGCACCCAGGAGGGGGGAGGTACAGGGTGCTGCTCAACATCCACATGCGATGATGCTGAGCCAAAAAAAAATACCTCCATGGGCTCAACGCCTGCACAGCACGACCTATATGGGAGATAGATGGTCGTCCGAGTCTGGCTCATCCTGGAAAGGAGGACGTGGCACAGTAGCCTGGCCACGCCTAGCCGCAGCTTGCCCCTCGTCGGCAGCAAGTCTGCCGGACAGGTGAGCCTGGTTCTGTGTGGCGATGTTACATAGGTCTGCATGCAGAACCTCACGTGATACACGTGCTTCCTCTTGCAAGGTAGCACGTGTAACACGGAGTTCCTCCTGCAAGGCCTGGCTGGACAACCGCTGCACCTCCCGGCAAGCCTGTAGCTCAGCCGAGATGGTGCGCTCAAGCTGTGCAAACCTCTCCTCTGCCTGCTGCCTCTGGGACATCATAAGGACACCCAGAGTGGATCTGAGGGAGGCATACTCCTCCCTCAGGGCATCCATGTGCGCCTCTGCGTGAGCAGCAATTGCTTGATGCAGAGACGACATTTCAGCCTGGCGTGCCCTGTCTGAGGCCGCCATGCCCAGCCTGAGCGAGCGGGCCGTGGACCGTGCCGCCTGCTGCTGGAGAAGCACCTGCCTAGCAGGGGGGAGCACAGATCGGGCCACACGCTCCATGCTGTCAGCGATGTTCTCCATTGCTGCCCCCTGCCGTTTGGAATTGGCAGTCATGTCTTGCTCCCACTCAGTATACAGCGGTTGCGCGCGGCGACCGCGTTGCCGGGCTTGACCCCTGCGGGACCCAAGGACCGGAGGTCCTCGCTGTGTTGGCACCGCCTGCGGCTGCACGACTACATGCCCCCGTCGACGTGATGTCCCAGGCACATCAGTGACTGGTGTGGAGGGTGACCCTGCGTCCCGATCCACCACGGGCGGAGGAACCAAGACTGTCTGATCCCTCAGTGCAGGTGTCGCAGACAGAGGAGTGTCCACATCAGAATCACTCACCCCTGACACATGGACTTGATGCTCATCCAACTCAACATGGACGTCAGAGTCGTCATCAAGGCTGGACTCATAGGCAGCCAGAGACAGGATGGACTGCAGCACTTGGGGGTTTTCGTGGCCTACCACCCCACGACCCCCACTAGTGCCGGGTTGATGTGGTCTTACCAACCCTGTGTCTAGCATGACAACACCATGCTCTGCATCCATTGCGTCATCACCTGAAAAATAGAGAGGAAAAGGTCACTACACATGTCAGAAGCACACAACACACACACACACCGACAGCAAAGGCATCCGGCAGACATGTGACACACAACATATGACCTGGCATGCATGCTGGGTCTACTTTGAATAGCTACTGTGATCAGACCTGTTGAAAGGTGGCAGTTTGCATGGAAGTGGGTCTATGCAGTGCTGAAAATGTGTACGCCACTCACTACCTACATGTACAAGCACTCCATGGTGTGTGCCAGGAAATGTGAAGGCAGTGCAATGTCAAATTCAGACATCACGTGCATTGTGTATTCAATGTGTACCATGTCTAGCAGCCAAGCACCCCTCCACCCCAGTACCAAAGCAGGGATGCCTAGCATGGTATCAAAAGGCTGCCCATACACCTGTGTATTGACAAGCAGTGTTGACTGGCATCAACAGCTTAATGTGATTAAAATTACAACACTGCAAATGATGCTGGGACAGTGGGCAGGACACATGATGGAAGATCCGGAGGCCAGCCACGTGTGAAGAAGACACGACAAGAGTTGGACAGAGTCATTGGCCATTGAACAGGCTGAGGCCTGTGAGCCACACAGATTGTCAGAGCCTAAACATGTGTGCAACGCAGGACTGAGCCACAGTTGACATGGGGAGGCCGATAATATGGCAGGCAATGTATGTAACCAAGGACTCATATTACAGTGATCATCCAGTCAAGGACACATAGGGGCATGCGTGCAATGCACATGGAGCATGAATGGGCACTCATGTCCCTGCTGGACATCTGACCCATGCACAGTACAAGTGGGATACCCTGCATCGAGTACTAAGGCTGTACCACACGGCATATGTCTGGCAGTTTCTAAGCTGGAAGTTAGCATCTACACAGGACACATGAACAAGAAACTACACATTGGCAAGAATGTAGCAGACCAGTGCAAAGGTGGAACTGGGGTGCAGAGTGGCGGAGGAGGGGCAAGGGAGCATGCCCACATGGAGTCCCGCATGCAGGCAGAGGAGACATGCATGACGGTAGCATTGCATTACTTACACATCAGAACCTTGTACACGTCACATGTAGCAGCAATCATGCACAACATATCCCACAAGTGAAACACACACGTCCTCAACAACTATGCATCAACACTCACTGGACTGGGCATCAAAGTCCAGCATCTCTCCCACACCTTCGACCAATTCTGGTGGTATGAACTCCGCAATGAGAGCCTCATGCGGAGTGAGTTCTTCCTCCTCTGGTGCAGGCCCACCGCCAGTCACCAGAGTCAAGTTGTAATTTGAGGCACGCTTAGCCTTAGTGCTGCGCTTGATGTCATTCCAGCGCTTTTTGCACTCCTGCGCCGTGCGCACCTCATGCCGAATGAACTGACATGTTCTGCAACATGCTTCCAGTGGGTGTCACGTTGGGCAGCCGTAGTCTGATTATTGGCACCCACTAGCATGTCACGGCTGTGTCCCCGCACGTAGTCAACGAGGAAGTCCAGTTCCAGCTTACAGAAAGGCTTCTTCCTCGACGTGCAGGAGGTCGTGGCTGTGTGTGGGGTCCCAGCCTGTGCTGCAGGTGCAACCTTCCTCCTCTTGGACTGTGGCGCAGACCCTGGCTGGCTAATGCCGCCCTGACCAGTATGGCCAGTGGGTTCGGTGGATTGAGCCGAGGGAGTGGCAGGTGGAGGGATGACCAAAGGCCTGACTTGTGTCAGTGGCAGCTGGCTGCCCACTAATGGACCATGCGCAGCAACATCAGCTGTGGCAGGGTCATTGACCGCAACGGTCCTGGTTGGCAGACTCACAACCGGGGTGCTGTTGGGTGCATCTGCCCCTGCACTTGCCAACACCCGGCTGTTCGGGGCAGCAGATGACATGACTGCCCCAGGGACACGTGTCTTGGTCTGAGCAGCCCGGCGTGCCCCTATGGTTTCCCCCCTGGCCTGTTGGAGATCTACCAAGGGCTCTTCAAGTGCCAACACAGCCTGCGCTGGCAGACCCTGAGCCTGGGTGGCGGTGTCCACAGCTGCACCTGCAGCTACCGCTACCCTTGGGCCCGTGGCAGTCGATGGAACGGACTGCCGGGTCATACGGGTGCCAGTGCCAGATGCAGGAGCTGCATCCCCCGGAACCACAGGGGGTGGTGGCATGGCTGCACCAACACATGGCACAACATTGTGCTCAAGTGGCGCACCCCTGCCTCTTCCCCCTCTGTGGCTGCCCTGGACACCCTGGAGTCCCCCTACTCCCTCTTCACCACGGCCACGTCCCCGACCACGCCCGCCACGAGGAGTAAGCCCAGCTGAGGCGCCCCTCACCTTTGGTGGCCTCCCAACCATGGCACAGATGTAATAGTGCTGGCACAGATGGAGTGGTGCCAATGGGAGGTGTACACCACAATTGACCTGGGCAATTGGGGTGAAGGGGGTGGGAAGCAAGATGTTAACAGCCCCCCTGCACCTGCAAGGCTGTATGTGACCCCGGTGATGTGGTGACGGGTCACGCAACGCTCAGGCACCCCAAAACTGCAGTAAAACCGTGCACGCAACCCTGCAGCCTACGTACGTGGATTTAACCTCCCGCAGTACGCGGTGGCACCCAGTAACACGAATAACGCGTACGCGTGGGACACGCAGGCTACGATGACATCGAAAATGGGTGCAATACACAGGGGCACCCGCAGTGGGAAAAGGAGCGTTTGCGACTCACCGTCTGACTAGCGTGATGCAGAAAAACACGCGTAGCCAATACCCCCGCCAAAAGAAGAGATACGTCCTTGAGAGCTGTGAAGTAGATGGCGCGCGAAACAACTGGAAGCAGCAACACACGTCGGTCTCCACGGAAGGCACGTACAGCGAACTGCTGGGCCCGCTCACCTTTAACCCGTGCTGAGGGAAACGCACGCGCGCGTCACGTCACATGCGGACGTGCAGTTTTTCACGCGCGATTACGCGCATTACACGCGGACGTGCAGTTTTCCACACGCGATTAGCCTGGGTACGTGTGTTTCCGGGTGCGCGGGTAGTTCCACACGCGATTAGCCTGGGTACGTGTGTTTCCGGGTGCGCGGGTAGCTCCACACGCGATTAGCCTGGGTACGTGTGTTTCCGGGTGCGCGGGTAGTTCCACACGCGATTAGCCTGGGTACGTGTTTTTCCGGGTGCGCGGGTAGTTCTACACGTGATTAGCCTGGGTACGTGTGTTCCGGGGTGCCGTGAACTTTCACACGCGATTGGTTGAAATCCACGTGTGTTCTGTCATCACGTGCAATGAGGGATACACCCTCGCACGACACGTCACAGACGCGCTCACGCGCTGAGGGCCTTTGGTCCAATGAAAATGCGTATGCGTGCAGACGCGCTTACGCGCTAAGGGCCTTTCCTCGAATTACACGCTGACGTGCAGATTTTTCACGTGCCAAATCACTCCGTATCAAGCTGGCCACGCGAATACACACAGAAGACCACGCTCCTGCCCAGAAGGCCGAATCACTGCCCCCCAGTGCCCCGAGCAGCCTCCCACGTGCCATCTGCTGCTGCCTGCCTGCCTGCCTGCTGCCATCGTGCCCTGCCATTTGGTGCCTGCACATCAGCCATCTGCAGGGGTCCAGTTGCTGTGTCCACCCCTGCTGGAACAGTAGACTCCCGACTGGGATACCATCGCTCCACAGCCCAGCCCCAGGACCCAGTTGCCCACCCACACCTGCCTCGGGGGTCGCCATGTCGGGGCAAGCACCATCTGAGACCAGTGGCAACCCCCAGCCAGAGAGGCAGAGGGCCACCAGCTTCAGTGAGAAGGAAGTTGGTGTCCTGGTGGAGCATGTCCTGGGGCATTATGATGCCCTCTTCGGAAGACCACGCGCCAACAAGGAAGGACGGGAGAGGATCTGGGACGATGTAGTGGTTGCCATCAACGCGGAGGGGGTGGCAACCCGCGACATCAAGCACATCAAGAAGCGCTGGGAGGACTTGAGGTCCAGGACCCTCAATAAGGCCCGGCGCCTCGCGGAGGGGGGCCGGGCACGCCTGAGTGACATCCAGATGAGGGTCCTGGAACGCGTAGACCCAGCGCTCCATGCCCAGATCCTTCGGAGGCAGACCCATCTGGAGTTGGCCGGGAAGTGGCCAAGCATTACTGTGTGAGACAGGGCATGTTGCAGTGTGCTGGTTGTCTGATACCTGCCTGTATGTGTGACATAGGCCATGTACGTATGTGTGTGTGCAGGGACATCATGGTCAGGCATGTGAGTACAGTGATGTGTGAACCACATGGTTGGTGCATGTGTTCTATTGCAACATGGGGGGGCTCTGTGCGGAATGGACACATGGAAGCATGGCAGTCTCTGTTCCTGGACATGGGTGGGGGTGAGGGATGGGTGCTGGTCCCATGTACACGTATGGTGTCCATGTGTGTGTGTCCGACCTGCGTGTCTGTGACTTGTAACTGCCATGGATGCATGACACATGTCTGTGACAATGTTCAGATTCACTGATGCAGCCTAGTCATCCTTGTATCCACTGCGTCTGTGGTGTACGAGGCCAGATGGATGGAACTACGGTGAGGTGTGTGCATGTGATGGCAAGACCCATGATGCATGTGAGTTTAAAACCAACATTGTATGAATCATGAGTCCCTTGGTCATGTATGCCAATGTCGATGGCATGCGCCATGCCTGTTACTGTATGTGTTTTGCCTGCACTGACCCATGTGTTGTGGAGGGACATGATGGAAGTGATGTATGACAGTGCCACTCATCTGCTGTTGCTTCCTGTCTAGGGGACCATTTACAGTACCCTGATGCTTGTGTTCTATGTCTCCCTCTACACAGTGGCAAGTGAAGAAGAGCGCGGAGAAGGCGCTGTGGAGCAGAGCGGCAGGGATGCCGCCACGGCTGCAGCGGAAGGGGTGGGTGAGCCCCCACAGGGGCTTGCACCGGCGGAAGACGGCGTGGAGACATCCAGGTTGGTGGTTTCCACAGAGGGGGAGGAGGCCGCTACTGAGCCATACATGGGGCCTGGTGGGGGCATCCCCGCTGGTGCAAGTGGTGCAGTCCAGGGCCAGGTGCAGGAGGCAGCACAGGTCACCGTGGAGGTGCCTGTGCATGTCACTGTCCCTGACACTGTGACTGCACCACCATGCACCAGCAGGGATGCCCCATCCCAGGCCCGTCCGCAGGTAGGGGAGATGTCCATGTCATCTGACACTCCTCTACCTGCGGACGAGGGGACCCCTGGCCATGTGGAGAGGGTCCGGATTGGTGTCGCGTTGCGCACGGCTGGCATTTGTGATGAGGTGCATGCTTCCCGGGAGGAGCATGCACATCATCACGAAGAGCACCATGCGTACGTGAACCATTTGGGAGCCGCCATGGTCGGGGGTTTCCTACATGTGTGTGGCCTTCTGGCGACCCTCTCCTCCTCTGTGGAGGCTATGCGCCAGTCGTGCTCCATGCCGTCTTCCGGCCCAGATGCCACCAGGGCCCCCTGTGGACCTGCCCCGACCAACGCAGCCAGCTCGGTGGGGACCCCATCCCTGCCACAGTCGGGAGTCGAAGGTCCAGCAGGGGTGGACACACCAGCAACTGTCCCCCTGCAGATGGAGGATGTGCCGGCATCATCTGGCAGGGCACGTGCACGACGGCATCAGTGGATTCCATCAGCCTGGATGCCGTCGTGCTGGCAGAGGCAGTGGCGTCGGAGGCAGCAGCAGGCTAAACGTGGGAGGCATCATGGCTCGGGGCCATCAAGATCAGAGGGGCAGGCATCGGCCGGAGGGCAGCAGAACCCTGGGATGGCAGTGTCTTCCTTGTGGGAGCAGTTGGTCCAGAGGATAGGTGCGGAGCGGCAGCGGGCGGAAGAGGAGCGGCTCACCATGGTCAGGGCGGAGTTCTCCATGCGTCGGGCGTTGAGGCGGGCTGAGTGCCTCGAGTAAGCTCGCAGGGGTTTGAGGTGGACACGGGGTTGTCCCTGCGAGACCTCGGGGCCAGGACAGAGTCCCGCCTCCGGGACATCGACATGGAGTTCGATGATGCCCTGGCCGGCAACATCACAGAGTGAGCCGCAGGACTTGCCCGCTGCCATTGTATATAGTTCTTTAGTTAGTTAGTGTTAGGTTTCCTTTATTTTTTAAGTTTTTTTGGACCGCTCGGACAATGGCCACTTTTCTGTATATATTTTTTTTATTAGTTAGTAGTAGTAGGTTTCATTTATGGTGTTGGGCTCATGGACCCTGGGATATTCTTGTACATAGTTTGATGTTTGGGAAACATTTGTTGGATTTATATTTGTGTTCACCATGAGGCAATGGTTTTTCCTTATTTTTTCCCCCCATTATTTTGCTTTGGACTACATTAGTTTTTGGATTCCTTTGTTTTTTGATTTTTTCTATTAGTTCTCGGACATGGACCATTTGTTTTGTCATCCCCATTGTTGTGTGTTTTATTTCTTTACTTCATTTTCATCTTTAATACATATATTTATTACTTACATTTGTGGTATTTTCTCATTGGTTTCATGCATGTCATGATATGGGTTTTGACATTAACTTGCACCCATTGTGTATGTGTGTGTGACGGACATGTGTTCATTTACATACTTGCCATTGGGGTTGTATCATGTAATTACATCTACTATGTGGGTGGATGCAATCCTTGGCTGGGTGTTTGTGCTGGGTATGCTGCCCATTACTGCCATGATTGCGTTTCGTCAGGACCTGGGGGCAGGGGGACATGAGTGGGGGCCTGCAGGGGGGTGGGAGTGCAAGGGGACATGAGTGGGGGCCTGCTGGGGGGTGGGGGTGCAAGGGGACATGAGTGGGACATGGTTGGGGGCCTGCTGGCAGGTGCCCCACAGTGCTGGGGGGTGGGGGTGCAGGGGGACATGAGTGGGGGCCTGCTGGGGGGTGGGGGTGCAAGGGGACATGGTTGGGGGCCTGCCGGCAGGTGCCCCACAGTGCTGGGGGGTGGGGGTGCAGGGGGACATGAGTGGGGGCCTGCTGGGGGGTGGGGTGCAAGGGGACATGAGTGGGACATGGTTGGGGGCCTGCTGGCAGGTGCCCCACAGTGCTGGGGGGTGGGAGTGCAGGGGGACATGAGTGGGGGCCTGCTGGGGGGTGGGGGTGCAAGGGGACATGAGTGGGACATGGTTGGGGGCCTGCTGGCAGGTGCCCCACAGTGCTGGGGGGTGGGGGTGCAAGGGGACATGAGTGGGGGCCTGCTGAGGGGTGGGGGTGCAAGGGGACATGAGTGGGACATGGTTGGGGGCCTGCTGGCAGGTGCCCCACAGTGCTGGGGGGTGGGGGTGCAAGGGGACATGAGTGGGGGCCTGCTGGGGGGTGGGGGTGCAAGGGGACATGGTTGGGGGCCTGCTGGCAGGTGCCCCACAGTGCTGGGGGGTGGGGGTGCAAGGGGACATGAGTGGGGGCCTGCTGGGGGGTGGGGGTGGTGGGAGACATGGTTGGGGGCCTGGTGGAGGCTGCCCCTGGTGACTGGAGGGGTAGGGGTGGTGGGAGACATGGCTGGGGGCCTGGTGGAGGCTGCCCCTGGTGACTGGAGGGGTGGGGGTGGTGGGAGACATGGGTGGGGGCCTGGTGGAGGCTGCCCCTGGTGACTGGGGGGTGGGGGTGGTGGGAGACATGGGTGGGGGCCTTGTGGAGGCTGCCCCTGGTGACTGGGGGGTGGGGGTGGTGGGAGACATGGGTGGGGGCCTTGTGGAGGCTGCCCCTGGTGACTGGGGGGTGGGGGTGGTGGGAGACATGGGTGGGGGCCTTGTGGAGGCTGCCCCTGGTGACTGGGGGGTGGGGGTGGTGGGAGACATGGGTGGGGGCCTTGTGGAGGCTGCCCAAGGTGACTGGAGGGGTGGGGGTGGTGGGAGACATGGTTGGGGGCCTGGTGGAGGCTGCCCCTGGTGACTGGGGGTGGGGGTGCTGGGAGACATGGTTGGGGGCCTGCTGGCAGGTGCCCCACAGTGCTGGGGGGTGGGGGTGGTGGGAGACATGGGTGGGGGCCTTGTGGAGGCTGCCCCTGGTGACTGGAGGGGTGGGGGTGGTGGGAGACATGGGTGGGGGCCTGGTGGAGGCTGCCCCTGGTGACTGGAGGGGTGGGGGTGCAAGGGGAAATGAGTGGGACATGGTTGGGGGCCTGCTGGCAGGTGCCCCACAGTGCTGGGGGGTGGGGGTGAAGGGGACATGAGTGGGGGCCTGCTGGGGGGTGGGGGTGCAAGGGGACATGAGTGGGACATGGTTTGGGGCCTGCTGGCACGTGCCCCACAGTGCTGGGGGGTGGGGGTGCAAGGGGACATGAGTGGGGGCCTGCTGGGGGGTGGGGGTGCAAGGGGACATGAGTGGGACATGGTTGGGGGCCTGCTGGCAGGTGCCCCACAGTGCTGGGGGGTTGGGGTGCAGGGGGACATGAGTGGGGGCCTGCTGGGGGATGGGGGTGCAAGGGGACATGGTTGGGGGCCTGCTGGCAGGTGCCCCACAGTGCTGGGGGTGGGGGTGCAGGGGGACATGAGTGGGGGCCTGCTGGGGGGTGGGGGTGCAAGGGGGCATGGTTGGGGGCCTGCTGGCAGGTGCCCCACAGTGCTGGGGGGTGGGGGTGCAAGGGGACATGAGTGGGGGCCTTCTGGGGGGTGGGGGTGCAAGGGGACATGAATGGGACATGGTTGGGGGCCTGCTGGCAGGTGCCCCACAGTGCTGGGGGGTGGGGGTGCAGGGGGACATGTGTGGGGGCCTGCTGGGGGGTGGGGGTGCAAGGGGACATGGTTGGGGGCCTGCTGGCAGGTGCCCCACAGTGCTGGGGGTGGGGGTGCAAGGGGACATGAGTGGGACATGGTTGGGGGCCTGCTGGCAGGTGCCCCACAGTGCTGGGGGGTGAGGGTGCAGGGGGACATGAGTGGGGGCCTGGTGGAGGCTGCCCCTGGTGACTGGAGGGGTGGGGTTGCAAGGGGACATGAGTGGGAAATGGTTGGGGGCCTGCTGGCAGGTGCCCCACAGTGCTGGGGGGTGGGGGTGCAAGGGGACATGAGTGGGGGCCTGCTGGGGGGTGGGGGTGCAAGGGGACATGAGTGGGACATGGTTGGGGGCCTGCTGGCAGGTGCCCCACAGTGCTGGGGGGTGGGGGTACAGGGGGACATGAGTGGGGGCCTGCTGGGTGGTGGGGGTGCAAGGGGACATGGTTGGGGGCCTGCTGGCAGGTGCCCCACAGTGCTGGGGGGTGGGGGTGCAAGGGGACATGAGTGGGGGCCTGCTGGGGGGTTGGGGTGGTGGGAGACATGGTTGGGGGCCTGGTGGAGGCTGCCCCTGGTGACTGGAGGGGTGGGGGTGGTGGGAGACATGGGTGGGGGCCTGGTGGAGGCTGCCCCTGGTGACTGGAGGGGTGGGGGTGGTGGGAGACATGGTTGGGGGCCTGCTGGCAGGTGCCCCACAGTGCTGGGGGGTGGGGGTGCAGGGGGACATGAGTGGGGGCCTGCTGGGGGGTGGGGGTGCAAGGGGACATGGTTGGGGGCCTGCTGGCAGGTGCCCCACTGTGCTGGGGGGTGGGGGTGCAAGGGGACATGAGTGGGACATGGTTGGGGGCCTGCTGGCAGGTGCCCCATAGTGCTGGGGGGTGGGGGTGCAGGTGGACATGAGTGGGGGCCTGGTGGAGGCTGCCCCTGGTGACTGGAGGGGTGGAGGTGGTGGGAGACATGGTTGGGGGCCTTGTGGAGGCTGCCCCTGGTGACTGGAGGGGTGGGGGTTGTGGGAGACATGGGTGGGGGCCTGGTGGAGGCTGCCCCTGGTGACTGGAGGGGTGGGGGTGGTGGGAGACATGGGTGGGGGCCTGGTGGAGGCTGCCCCTGGTGACTGGGGGGTGGGGGTGGTGTGAGACATGGGTGGGGGCCTTGTGGAGGCTGCCCCTGGGGACTGGAGGGGTGGGGGTGGTGGGAGACATGGGTGGGGGCCTTGTGGAGGCTGCCCCTGGTGACTGGGGGGTGGGGGTGGTGGGAGACATGGGTGGGGGCCTTGTGGAGGCTGCCCCTGGTGACTGGGGGGTGGGGTGGTGTGAGACATGGGTGGGGGCCTTGTGGAGGCTGCCCCTGGTGACTGGGGGGTGGGGGTGGTGGGAGACATGGGTGGGGGCCTTGTGGAGGCTGCCCCTGGTGACTGGAGGGGTGGGGGTGGTGGTAGACATGGTTGGGGGCCTGCTGGCAGGTGCCCCACAGTGCTGGGGGGTGGGGTTGCAGGGGGACATGAGTGGGGGCCTGCTGGGGGGTGGGGGTGCAAGGGGACATGGTTGGGGGACTGCTGGCAGGTGCCCCACAGTGCTGGGGGGTGGGGGTGCAAGGGGACATGAGTGGGACATGGTTGGGGGCCAGCTGGCAGGTGCCCCACAGTGCTGGGGCGTGGGGCTGCAGGGGGACATGAGTGGGGGCCTGGTGGAGGCTGCCCCTGGTGACTGGAGGGGTGGGGGTGGTGGGAGACATGGGTGGGGGCCTGGTGGAGGCTGCCCCTGGTGACTGGAGGGGTGGGGGTGGTGGGAGACATGGGTGGGGGCCTGGTGGAGGCTGCCCCTGGTGACTGGAGGGGTGGGGGTGGTGGGAGACATGGGTGGGGGCCTGGTGGAGGCTGCCCCTGGTGACTGGGGGGTGGGGGTGGTGTGAGACATGGGTGGGGGCCTTGTGGAGGCTGCCCCTGGTGACTGGGGGGTGGGGGTGGTGTGAGACATGGGTGGGGGCCTTGTGGAGGCTGCCCCTGGTGACTGGGGGGTGGGGGTGGTGGGAGACATGGGTGGGGGCCTTGTGGAGGCTGCCCCTGGTGACTGGGGGGTGGGGGTGGTGTGAGACATGGGTGGGGGCCTTGTGGAGGCTGCCCCTGGTGACTGGGGGGTGGGGGTGGTGGGAGACATGGGTGGGGGCCTTGTGGAGGCTGCCCCTGGTGACTGGAGGGGTGGGGGTGGTGGGAGACATGGTTGGGGGCCTGCTGGCAGGTGCCCCACAGTGCTGGGGGGTGGGGGTGCAAGGGGACACGAGTGGGACATGGTTGGGGGTCTGCTGGCAGGTGCCCCACCGTGCTGGGGGGTGGGGGTGCAGGGGGACATGAGTGGGGGCCTGGTGGAGGCTGCCCCTGGTGACTGGAGGGGTGGGGGTGCAAGGGGACATGAGTGGGACATGGTTGGGGGCCTGCTGGCAGGTGCCCCACAGTGCTGGGGGGTGGGGGTGCAAGGGGACATGAGTGGGGGCCTGCTGGGGGGTGGGGGTGCAAGGGGACATGAGTGGGACATGGTTGGGGGCCTGCTGGCAGGTGCCCCACAGTGCTGGGGGTGGGGGTGCAGGGGGACATGAGTGGGGGCCTGCTGGGGGGTGGGGGTGCAAGGGGACATGGTTGGGGGCCTGCTGGCAGGTGCCCCACAGTGCTGGGGGGTGGGGGTGCAGGGGGACATGAGTGGGGGCCTGCTGGGTGGTGGGGGTGCAAGGGGACATGAGTGGGACATGGTTGGGGGCCTGCTGGCAGGTGCCCCACAGTGCTGGGGGGTGGGGGTGCAAGGGGACATGAGTGGGGGCCTGCTGGGGGGTGGGGGTGCAAGGGGACATGAGTGGGACATGGTTGGGGGCCTGCTGGCAGGTGCCCCACAGTGCTGGGGGGTGGGGGTGCAGGGGGACATGAGTGGGGGCCTGCTGGGGGGTGGGGGTGCAAGGGGACATGGTTGGGGGCCTGCTGGCAGGTGCCCCACAGTGCTGGGGGGTGGGGGTGCAGGGGGACATGAGTGGGGGCCTGGTGGAGGCTGCCCCTGGTGACTGGAGGGGTGGGGGTGCAAGGGGACATGGGTGGGGGCCTGGTGGAGGCTGCCCCTGGTGACTGGAGGGGTGGGGGTGGTGGGAGACATGGGTGGGGGCCTGGTGGAGGCTGCCCCTGGTGACTGGGGGGTGGGGGTGGTGTGAGACATGGGTGGGGGCCTTGTGGAGGCTGCCCCTGGTGACTGGGGGGTGGGGGTGGTGGGAGACATGGGTGGGGGCCTTGTGGAGGCTGCCCTTGGTGACTGGGGGGTGGGGGTGGTGTGAGACATGGGTGGGGGCCTTGTGGAGGCTGCCCCTGGTGACTGGGGGGTGGGGGTGGTGTGAGACATGGGTGGGGGCCTTGTGGAGGCTGCCCCTGGTGACTGGGGGGTGGGGGTTGTGGGAGACATGGGTGGGGGCCTTGTGGAGGCTGCCCCTGGTGACTGGAGGGGTCGGGGTGGTGGGAGACATGGTTGGGGGCCTGCTGGCAGGTGCCCCACAGTGCTGGGGGGTGGGGGTGCAAGGGGACATGAGTGGGACATGGTTGGGGGCCTGCTGGCAGGTGCCCCACAGTGCTGGGGGGTGGGGGTGCAGGGGGACATGAGTGGGGGCCTGGTGGAGGCTGCCCCTGGTGACTGGAGGGGTGGGGGTGCAAGGGGACATGAGTGGGACATGGTTGGGGGCCTGCTGGCAGGTGCCCCACAGTGCTGCGGGGTGGGGGTGCAGGGGGACATGAGTGGGGGCCTGCTGGGGGGTGGGGGTGCAAGGGGACATGGTTGGGGGCCTGCTGGCAGGTGCCCCACAGTGCTGGGGGGTGGGGGTGCAAGGGGACATGAGTGGGACATGGTTGGGGGCCTGCTGGCAGGTGCCCCACAGTGCTGGGGGGTGGGGGTGCAGGGGGACATGAGTGGGGGCCTGGTGGAGGCTGCCCTGGTGACTGGAGGGGTGGGGGTGGTGGGAGACATGGTTGGGGGCCTGGTGGAGGCTTCCCCTGGTGACTGGAGGGGTGGGGGTGGTGGGAGACATGGGTGGGGGCCTGGTGGAGGCTGCCCCTGGTGACTGGAGGGGTGGGGGTGGTGGGAGACATGGGTGGGGGCCTGGTGGAGGCTTCCCCTGGTGACTGGAGGGGTGGGGGTGGTGGGAGACATGGGTGGGGGCCTGGTGGAGGCTGCCCCTGGTGACTGGAGGGGTGGGGGTGGTGGTAGACATGGGTGGGGGCCTTGTGGAGGCTGCCCCTGGTGACTGGGGGGTGGGGGTGGTGTTAGACATGGGTGGGGGCCTTGTGGAGGCTGCCCCTGGTGACTGGGGGGTGGGGGTGGTGTGAGACATGGGTGGGGGCCTTGTGGAGGCTGCCCCTGGTGACTGGGGGGTGGGGGTGGTGGGAGACATGGGTGGGGGCCTTGTGGAGGCTGCCCCTGGTGACTGGAGGGGTGGGGGTGGTGGGAGACATGGTTGGGGGCCTGCTGGCAGGTGCCCCACAGTACTGGGGGGTGGGGGTGCAGGGGGACATGAGTGGGGGCCTGCTGGGGGGTGGGGGTGCAAGGGGACATGGTTGGGGGCCTGCTGGCAGGTGCCCCACAGTGCTGGGGGGTGGGGGTGCAAGGGGACATGAGTGGGACATGGTTGGGGGCCTGCTGGCAGGTGCCCCACAGTGCTGGGGGGTGGGGGTGCAGGGGGACATGAGTGGGGGCCTGGTGGAGGCTGCCCCTGGTGGCTGGAGGGGTGGGGGTGGTGGGAGACATGGTTGGGGGCCTGGTGGAGGCTGCCCCTGGTGACTGGAGGGGTGGGGGTGGTGGGAGACATGGGTGGGGGCCTGGTGGAGGCTGCCCCTGGTGACTGGAGGGGTGGGGGTGGTGGGAGACATGGGTGGGGGCCTGGTGGAGGCTGCCCCTGGTGACTGGGGGGTGGGGGTGGTGTGAGACATGGGTGGGGGCCTTGTGGAGGCTGCCCCTGGTGACTGGGGGGTGGGGGTTTTGTGAGACATGGGTGTGGGCCTTGTGGAGGCTGCCCCTGGTGACTAGGGGGTGGGGGCGGTGGGAGACATGGGTGGGGGCCTTGTGGAGGCTGCCCCTGGTGACTGGGGGGTGGGGGTGGTGTGAGACATGGGTGGGGGCCTTGTGGAGGCTGCCCCTGGTGACTGGGGGGGTGGGGGTGGTGGGAGACATGGGTGGGGGCCTTGTGGAGGCTGCCCCTGGTGACTGGAGGGGTGGGGGTGGTGGGAGACATGGTTGGGGGCCTGCTGGCAGGTGCCCCACAGTGCTGGGGGTGGGGGTGCAGGGGGACATGAGTGGGGGCCTGCTGGGTGGTGGGGGTGCAAGGGGACATGGTTGGGGGCCTGCTGGCAGGTGCCCCACAGTGCTGGGGGGTGGGGGTGCAAGGGGACATGAGTGGGACATGGTTGGGGGCCTGCTGGCAGGTGCCCCACAGTGCTGGGGGGTGGGGGTGCAGGGGGACATGAGTGGGGGCCTGGTGGAGGCTGCCCCTGGTGACTGGAGGGGTGGGGGTGCAAGGGGACATGAGTGGGACATGGTTGGGGGCCTGCTGGCAGGTGCCCCACAGTGCTGGGGGGTGGGGGTGCAAGGGGACATGAGTGGGGGCCTGCTGGGGGGTGGGGGTGCAAGGGGACATGAGTGGGACATGGTTGGGGGCCTGCTGGCAGGTGCCCCACAGTGCTGGGGGGTGGGGGTGCAGGGGGACATGAGTGGGGGCCTGCTGGGGGGTGGGGGTGCAAGGGGACATGGTTGGGGGCCTGGTGGAGGCTGCCCCTGGTGACTGGAGGGATGGGGGTGGTGGGAGACATGGGTGGGGGCCTGGTGGAGGCTGCCCCTGGTGACTGGAGGGGTGGGGGTGGTGGGAGACATGGGTGGGGGCCTTGTGGAGGCTGCCCCTGGTGACTGGGGGTTGGGGGTGGTGGGAGACATGGGTGGGGGCCTTGTGGAGGCTGCCCCTGGTGACTGGGGGGTGGTGGTGGTGGGAGACATGGGTGGGGGCCTTGTGGAGGCTGCCCCTGGTGACTGGAGGGGTGGGGGTGGTGGGAGACCTGGTTGGGGGCCTGCTGGCAGGTGCCCCACAGTGCTGGGGGGTGGGGGTGCAGGGGGACATGAGTGGGGGCCTGCTGGGGGGTGGGGGTGCAAGGGGACATGGTTGGGGGCCTGCTGGCAGGTGCCCCACAGTGCTGGGGGGTGGGGGTGCAGGGGGACATGAGTGGGGGCCTGCTGGGGGGTGGGGGTGCAAGGGGCCATGGTTGGGGGCCTGCTGGCAGGTGCCCCACAGTGCTGGGGGGTGGGGGTGCAAGGGGACATGAGTGGGACATGGTTGGGGGCCTGCTGGCAGGTGCCCCACGGTGCTGGGGGGTGGGGGTGCAAGGGGACATGTGGCTTGGCCGGGGGGCATGCCCATGGTGGATGGGCTGCCTGCGGGACATGACCAGGGGTGCAGGGTAGTCCCCTGTGGTGTGGGCTGCCTGCAGAGGTCGTGGACGGGGGTAGAGGGGAGACCTGGGAGGACCCACACTGGCAATTCACCTCTTCAACTTCCCGCACATCCACGTAATACACTGCCCCACTCGCACAGGCCCAATCGCGTGTAGGATTTCTCGCGCACCCCTCTAATACACGTACCCAGGCCAATCGCGTGTATAATTTCTCGCGCACCCCCGGAATACACGTACCCAGGCCAATCGCGTGTAGCATTTCTCGCGCACCCCTGAAATCCATGTACCCAGCCACCCAGCCAATCACGTGTAGATTTTCTCGCGCACCCCTGTAATACACGTACCCAGGCCAATCGCGTGTAGATTTTCTCGCGCACCCCTGTAATACACGTACCCAGGCCAATCGCGTGTAGCATTTCTCGCGCACCCCTGAAATCCACGTACCCAGGCCAATCGCGTGTAGATTTTCTCGCGCACCTTTGTAATCCACGTACCCAGGCCAATCGCGTGTAGCATTTCTCGCGCACCCCTGAAATCCACGTACCCAGGCCAATCGCGTGTAGATTTTCTCGCGCACCCCTGTAATACACGTACCCAGGCCAATCGCGTGTAGAATTTCTCGCGCACCCCTGAAATCCACGTACCCCGCTCAATCGCGTATTTAACTTCCCGCGCGCCACTTTTTTGATGCGCTGGGACTCTACCGCCTGCCTTCGTGTGGCGGCCGTGTTTCAGCTTGTGCGTGTCTTTGGCTGTGCGTGGCTTTGCCCTATTCGATTCCATGAATACGTGTGGTTCGAGTGCGTGTGGGCGTTCCGTCTGCTTCCCTGCAGTACATCCCCAGTTACGCCCTTATTTTCGCGTGTTGTTCCCCATTCCGCGCGTTACGTCCCATGTCCCGCCCACTTTCTGGTGTGTGCGCTGAGGTTGTGCGCTTTCACTGTGCGCGTCGCGCACGCCTTTCGCGATGTTGCAGTTACTTGTGCGCCATGCACGGGTTTGGCGCACATCCCGCGGTGAACACGCGCAGGGACTTCCATGAATCGCACGCGTGCACGTGCGCCTGTTTTTTTCCGCTTGCGCATGCTTGCGCATGCTTGCGCGAAGATTTTCGGCGCACGTTTGTTCCATGAATCGGCCCCATGGTGTTTTCTACTTATATCATAGCTAATGACTCATTTGTTATTAGTGGTTCTCCCAGTGGTTCTTGGCTTCCTGTTACAGAAGGTTGACTACTGTCAGGAGTTTCCTTATCTATTTGGGCTTGGAGTTCTTCTTTGTGTTGCTGTTCATTGTGCAACATTGTTTTGTACTGTGTAAAGTTTACATCAGTTATAGTGCTTTCATTTGCTTTGAAAGCGTCTTCATATGAGTCATAGTTATCTAGTATTTCTTTTTCTTTTCTCCATGGTTTAAAGAGTTGTAGAAGGGACATGTAATATATTTCTTTATGTTGAGGAGACTTTAATGACAATTTCATATGATTAATTAAATTTGGTTTGGTGAGTTTTACTAAGCTGCCTTCACAGTTTGTCACTCTGTATTTACCTTTTTTTCATCAGGTTTTATATTATTTTTGTATGTGTAGTTTTGGGCTATGTGGTATAGACACATGGTTTCCAAAGTATTACTTCTTTTTGGGTAGTATGTGTCCAATACATTGTTTTTTAAAATGTCTTGGCTGTTTTGATCATGTTTGGCTATTGTTTCTATATCTTTGTATGATTTTAGAACTCTTTTTCTAGATTTAGCTTGACCAAGACTTAGCCATACTATATTTTCAGATTTACCTTACAATGCAGTACCAGTTAAACGATCAGCTGCTTCATATGATCCACATTCTCTATGGGAGAGCATTTTTATGCCCAAGATGTATAATTTCTGAGACACTGTTTTATCTGATGACAGGTCATTCCAGAGCTCTTGGAGCTCTGTCTTTTCTGCTTTGGTTAAGTATGCTGTGACATATCGTGCAATTGCAGTAGAATTGTCTGCAATGTACTGCACATTTATGTTTGCATTCCATAAGTGGGCAATGATTGCATTGTAATCATTGATATATTTTTCTTCTTCTGATCTTTTTATGTAATATGTATTTTTAGGTGACTTACCTTTAACACTATGTCTAACTGAAGACATGAGGTTGTTCACTTGACCTGTATTTGTAACTGTTCTAGGGAAACCAAATAGGCATTTGGTGTAGTATTTCCCTTTGTTTTTGCATTTGCAACGACAATATTTGCCACATTTGTGTCTTTGAAATTGTAAAATTTGTGCATGAAGATCACTATTTGTGGATTCTGTTGGAATTTCACAAGTGACATATTTTTCAATAAACTGTAACACAGTGGCATCACTGTCTTGACCAAATTTAGGAGCATCTTTAATCCATAAAAGCATGTGGATATGCGGTGCTCCTCTGGCTTAGTATTCTTTTCTCCAAAAGAAGTGTTGCACTTCTCCAAGGGGAGGAACAGTTGTATTACAAATAAAATGTAGCATAGCAATGAAGTGATGGTGAAAATATCTTGAAACATTAACAGGATCCAGAGAACAAAGTTCTCTAGGTGTTAGTATATCTATGGTTTTATTTTTGTTTGATATGCGTAGGAAATCATGTAAATCTTCCCATGCATATTCTGCACAACGTAATGTAACAAACCAAGTGGGTGGGCCAAGCTTTCTGATCATACAACGTACTTCTCCATGACGTTGAAACCAGTACTCTTTAGTACCACGCATATTTGCTAATAGATTTGTAATATTTGATTGCAAAACCTCATCTTTTTGTTGCACTTTTTGTAATAATTGTGTAGCTGTCATATTTTGAAAGTGGGATCCTGATTTTAATGTGTGTGCAACTCCGTAACATAAAGTTGCTAGTTCACTTTCAAAGAGTAGGTGGAATATGTATTCCACATTTTGTCTAAATCTGGGATCATCAGAATACATCCATAATGAGTGGTATTCTGATGCTGATATTTGAATAGGTCTATCATCGTACCTTCCTCCTTTGCCAGTAGGAAAGAGTAGAGGAAAAGCACGTGCTTCTATACTTTTTTCCCATATGCTGATTGGTGATCCTTTTGTTTGACGCATTTGTTACTTTTCCAGTGCATCTTCTATGGTGTCATTAGAGTGCAATGGATGAATTGTATAATGGTCTAAAGTATTTGATATTGTAGCAGGATCTAGGAGCTCAAATTGACCAGCTTCTTGTGTATCTTGAATTATTTCAGTTGTATCCTTCAAGTTTTCTTCAATATTAATTTCTTTGTAATATTCATTATTCTCTTTAAGATATTGTAGGGCTTGTCTAACTTTATGTAAATCTACCAGCTGTTGCCATTTTTTTTGTGTCTTTTGTAGGTACTCCATTTACTAAGATAATTAAAGATTGCTGCATTGGACGTTGCACTCCTAGAGTGTGCACATTTTCTTTTAGATCTAATGGTAAATACACTTCTTTTCCACAAATACCTTTCACTAATTCAGAAGGAGGTAATGTTGCTGTTTTCGGTTGAAGCCGTATTATTGCTTTAAATGGATGCACTGTTTGAATTATGATGCTCTCATATAAATTAAGTTGTGGTAGGGGTTTTGGTAGTGCATATAATACCACATTATTTGTGATAGCACGTGAAGGAGTTTGGTTGTTGTCAAGTTTTGTAGTGCAGTAACTGCAAAGTATTAAGGGGTCAGTTATTTCGTATTTGTTTTCTGCTATAAGGTAGAGAGCTAATTCAAACCATTTAGAATCTTCATTGGCCCTCATTACAAGTCAGGCAGTGGACCATAGTGCTACTAGCACCATGGTCCATGCCGGATTCCGCCATGGTGGATGGCGGAATTACCGCCCCATTCCAAGGTGAGTGGGGCGGTAATTCCCCATTCACCATTTGCCCTTCCCCATTCCCATTTTTGGTCCATAGGGCATAATGGGGATGGGGAAGGCGCCAATTACGGCACCGTAAATTACGGTGCCGTAATAAGCACCAAGGTCGCTTAGCGCCTTGGACTTTAACGCCTGCAAAAAGCAGGTGTTAAAGTGTGAATTAGGCGTTAAGGGTTAACGGCGCCGACGGCGCTGTTAAACCCTTAACGCCTGACTTGTAATGAGGGCCATTGTCTTCTATTTTGTATGATATGTCTACAGTTTTTGTGTTACTTTTATAAAAAGTTCTGCGGCAACAGACACACACATGGTTTGGTACTTCAGCTGATGTACATTTAAATTTTAGTATTTCTTTTTTGTATGTGTGAAGTAAAAGGTTGCCATGTGTAGAATGGTTGCTAATTTGGTTTACAGCTATTTCATTCTGTAAGTGGCTTTCACTTCCAAAATGTTTTTTTCTGGATATAGTCGATTTCTTCAAGTAGGTATTTTGCTGTACCAAGTAGAAGAATGTTATTTAAATTGGCTAGTGCTAAAGCAAGACTTTTAGCATAGTACACTTTATAAACTAGATCTCTTATAGTTGAATGAGGTGTGGATATCCTTTTGATATCATGGAAGGTGGTTTTGCAAGTAGGTCCTGTAATGCAGGCCAATGAATGTCCTTGTAGTCCTGTGTACTTGCGCACTGGACAGGTATCCATATTATGCAGTAGTTTAATTTTCATTTTGTCTTTGCCTTTCACATATTAATTGAGGAATTGGCGTAAAGACTTGACATTTTTTTTGGGAATGTTACACATTGACGTGCATGGCCATCTGTACACCAGACATTCTGATTCAGGGTAATTCACGGCATATTTTGGTAAGGAGTACTTCTTGTTCCATTATTGTAATATTAACTTTTTCATAACCTCGACCACTGCTATGTATGGCAATTGTATTTGTTTGCTTTTGTTTGTATGCTTCTTCATTAAAGTATGGTTCTGTGCTTGTAGTGTGACTCCATTCACCTCCGCAGATACTTAAGAAGTTCTTTCTGTTTACATTTCGTTTACTGAGAAATCTTTTTTGTAATTTAGTCATTAGTTTTTTTAGTGGTTTCATTTTGTTTAACACTAAAATAAATAACTTTCTTTTGAGTGAGAAGAATTGCACTGTCTATCAACGCTTCTAAGATTAATTTCCTACGATAGGTTTTAAGGGCTGAATCTAGTTTCTCTCCTTTTTTTATAAGATTTTGAAAGACTCTGTGATGGAACATTTTGGCTAAAATCCTTTTCTTGGTATGCTTACTTTGCACTATATCAAGATTTATAGAAGCAGTTTTATCTGTAGTGATAGATGATTTTGTGTTAATTGTTTTCTGGTTTGTTTTACATTTTGATAGAGGAGGCAAAGTGTTTGTACTTGAAACTTCTTTTGTTTCACTAAATGACTGTATGAGCTGTTTTGTATAAAGTTTTTTTTACAAATTCTGCTAGAGATGGATGCTTATGTTGGACACTTTTATTTTCATTTGCTCTACTTCTGCCTTGGTTTCTACGGACTTGATATTTGGTAGGCATTCTATAGGGCCTGTTGAAAAAAATAAACAAGGTATGGGTTGGGGTGTTCTGCAATGTATGTGTGCTGTGTGCATTAGTGTTTGAGTAAAATGATAAAGATGTATGTAATGGTGTGTGATTGTGCATTGGGCAACTACAACTAGTACGGATGGGTATTCTTGAATTCATGTGCTACTAAACTGGGGTTCAGATGACAGAAAAAAGTAAGCTAGTGGTGTGGAGAAGTACAAATAGTAAATCTAATACTATACAATTAAACAGTAGTTTGTTCTATAATATCAAAATTCTAGCAGCTGAGTTGGGTCATTTGTGTGTCGAAAAATAGGAATTTGTGGGCCATTCTGGCTGCAAATTGATGTTTAAGAAGTGGGGATTTTTGGAGAGAAAGGTGCACAATCTCTATTTTTAGGCACAGAAATAGCATGAATTAACTTTACAGTGATGCCATCAATTACATTTGTGATGTCATCTTTGATGTCATGGGTGTTAGTCTTAGCAGTGCACGGTGGTGGGGCGAGTTATGGTTGCTTAGCTTACCATAACTGTCGAATTTCAGGGGTTTTTCGGTTTTACTTGGAACCATAACGTCCCTTTAACAAAGTTTTTCACTGAATTTCATAGGTTTTTAGTAGCGCAACTTAACCATAACGTCCCTTTAACAAAGTATTTTCACTGAATTTCATAGGTTTTTAGTAGCGCAACTTAACCATAACGTCCCTTTAACAAAGTTTTTTTCACTGAATTTCATAGGTTTTTAGTAGCACAACTTAACCATAATTTCCCTTTAACAAAGTTTTTAAACTGAATTTCATAAGTTTTTAGTAGCAAAGCTTAACAATAGTAACTTGGACTTTATGTGCATGTAATATGGAACATACTGAACCACTTCTACTGAATGTAATGTCAGCGAACATTTTTGATGTCCGCGGACATATTCGGACAACAGTACCACTACCTAAAAAGTCGGGGTGGGGGCATGTTTCATTGTTATATTACAACATGATAACATTTCAAAAATTCACAAAGTAGTACACATACATATTATATGTAGTAATACATAAGAAATGTATCCCCTATATGTACCACACTAACCATTCATTTAAATACAATATATTCTAAAATGGAATATACCAAGAGAAGATAAATAGGCTTCCAACATAATTACCTGACAGACACTCCACAACTAAGACCAAGACCAGACCTACAGACTACTCAGAACATATCTTACCTGAAATAGTAAGTGTACATCATTTTACTCATATCTTTATAAACTTTCTGTATTAGATTTAAAAAAAAATATATATATATATTTTTTTTTCTCACAGAAATGTCTAGCACTCTGGAATGGCTAGAGGAGCACTTCCCACATGACAAAATGTCAGAAAATAGTGAAGCTAATGGTACACACTTTACAATATAAACCATTTATAAGAACAGAAAGAGAAACCCAGAACCTAGAAGGTAAAAATGGGAAAATTAGAGTCAGGAAATATAAGAATGGGGGACTTAAGCTTAATAGGCAGCTAAAAGAGGTCACTGAATCAATCTGGAAACCGGAATGTGATCTGACAAGATTTAATAAATGTATTTGGGTAACACTAGCACCTGAAGACCTAGCAGGGAGGGAGAACCAAAAACATCTCCATGTCTTTGATGAAAAAACACAAAGGAGAAAAAGAGAGTATAGAAAAGCACTGTGAGAAATCAAAAAAATAGGGTTCCCGGCAGACCAATTCAAAATAGAATTAAAAAAAGAAAAAATCAATTATAAATCATGGTCAATTTCATAAAAGGAAATCCGGATGCAAATAGACGGGGAACATGTCCTCAAAATATTAAGAGAAAACAACAGTAAAAATTTCTGGGAAGCATTAAGTCAATTTGAGGGGGAAACAGGTAACTCACTCTGGAACTGGGTCTCTGAGAGAGATTGGGTTGATTACCTCACAGAGACTTACAAAAGTCAGAGTACCTGTCTCTTTACGACCATACCAGATATGCCTTGGGAACTTAATATCAAAGAAGAAGAAATCTATGAAATTATAATCAACTCCTCAACATCTAAAGCCTCAGGACTAAGTGGTCTGACTTATCAGACACTGAAAGGAGAACCGAAATTATGGTCAAAATTACTATCTTGTCTCTTCAGGGAAATCCTTAAAAAATGGGCATTTCCAACTTCTTGGAAAACTGCATTGGAAATACCCTTTTTTTAAAAAAGGTGATCGTCGGGCAGCAGAGAATTATTGGCCAATAGCACTGCTCGACATTGAAAGTACATTTTTTATGAGACTTTTATTAAACCATGGGCCTCATTACGGCCCTGGCGGTACGGGGTTAACGGCGCCGTAAAAGGTCCCGGCGCCGTTTACCCCCTACCGCCTCATTATGAGGTCCCCTCGCGGGACGCAGGAAGTAACGCCTGGTCAAACCAGGCATGCTTACTGGGTCCCGCGAGGGGAAGAGGGAGCAAACAATGGGCCAACTCGTAATGGCCCGTTGTTTGCTGTCTCTCCCATTCAGCCCTATGGGGGCTGAAATGGGAATGGGAAAGGACCGGGTCCGGGTCCTTGGAGGGAGGAATTTCGCCATTCCAAACTCGGAATGGCCATGTAATTCCTCATTCTGTGGACCCGGACCTGGACGCAATTTTGGCGGCAGCTACCACTGAGGTCGTAATGAGGGCCCATGTCTTGAAATGGGTAGAAGAGTTTGAGATTCTATCACGTTTCCAAACAGGATTTCGGAAGGGACCTTCGACATCGGTAAATGGCTTAATTTTGAACATCTTGAATGAAGAAACAGGGAATAAAAACTCTCCTCCACTGTATGGAGCATGGATCGATTTATCGAGTGCATTTGATCAGGTTGAACGAGCACTACTTTGGCAAAAATTAAGAAAGTGGGGAATGCCAGAAACACTACTATCAATCTTGGTAGAATTGCATAGAACCACAAACTTAAGAGTTCGACTAGATGAAATGGGTCATTTGTCAAAACCTGTAGAGGTAAATAGAGGGGTTAGACAAGGGTGCCTAGGAGCAGATATGGGAATGTTTCTAGAGTCATCTGCGTTGGCCAGTCCGACCTTAAATGGGAGAAAGATCTGTTGGCTGGCCTACGCAGATGACATAGTACTCCTCGATAGAACACCAATTAGTTTGCAACGTCTGTTAACAAGACTTAACGAGTATGTTGAAATAAACAGACTAACAATTAACCCTACCAAGTCAAACATTCTAATCTTCAAACACCCATTGACAAAAATTAAATATAAGAGTTGGAAATTGAGAGGCCAATGTATCAGAGTTGTAGAAGTGATAAAATACTTGGGTTACAATATGCATGCTAATCCAGCCCAATACAAGACACACTGTGAGGTTATGGATAAGGCAATCCAAGCCGGCTCTCAGATGGTCAAATTGAATTATAAATTCTGCAAATTTTCGAATCTCCCATTGGTAAAATACTACCTAGCAAAAGTAGTACCGGTGTTACGCTACGGACTGGAAGCTAAACCGGTCTTTGGTTAACAAACTGGGAAACCTTCGAAGGCTGTCTCTGGAAAAGAGCATTGGGCCTCCCAAACTGCACTTCTACAAAATGCTTAAGGTTTGAATTGGGCCTGAAGTCTTTGAAGACTATGGCAGATTGGAAACTGATTTCCCTGTTTCGAGACATAGCTATGGGTAAAAAAAACTTCCCTGTATGGAGATCTCGGGGCTCATAAATAACAGGGTAAATCACCCCTCTTGAATTTACTTGGGGAGAAAGTAATGAAAGCATTGACAAAAATAGATCTTGATGTAGAAACCTTGATCCAAAACCCTCTCATTATAAAAAAAAATAATTGGAAAAGTTGGACTGGATTGAAACAATAGAAACAATTAGATTGGATCCTGTCCAAAGTGCCTTTTTGAGGGGGGAGAAGAAACTCAGGTGTTTATCGGACTATTTAATGAAATCCCCTGATAGGAAATCGCGTTCAGATTTCCTCAGAATGATACTAAATCTAATTCACTGTGGGGCAATTCTAGAGAAACGAAAACAAGGGATAAAAGCCAAAAAACTGTGCTGCGTTTGCATAAACCCTGCTAAACAAACATTAAAACATCTGCTAATGGACTGTGAAGGCTCATGGACCTATCGCCTAAATTTATTCCGAAATTTTGTGTGCAAAGAAGAAGATATTATATCAGATTTTTTGTGGGAAAGACTCATCTCTGGCACAAATGTTGCACTATCATCGGCAGCTATACAGGTGTTAATTAACTGTGGAATAGTCATCTAAAATGGTTATTCTGGGAAAACAGATTATCACAATACAGTTTACCGAGACCACAAATGGTAGTGGCAGGGTTTGGCGAAGAAAATGATTACTTTGTTTTGTGAAAGAAATTCGCATATTTTTGTAACGCAAACTTGTCAGCTGTTGTTGAACTGTTTTATTTATTTTTGTAAAGGCTTATTTAGCCAAAACAAATAAACAAATAAACACAAATAAATATTGTTGGGATACTAGGAAACGAATAATGAGTGCCATTGTTTTGAATATTCTATCACTGATTACAAATGAGCATCACATAGATTATTTGGGACGTAGTTATTTTTCAAGAGGATAGTGATCATTAAGTGATGAGCACTAATAGAGAAGTGACAACATAAACACAATCAGGTTATCATGGGCAGGCATATATTTGTGAGAGGAAACCAACCTCCCCCATGGCTGACATCATTGGGGAATGTGGAGTCCTGTTTTATTCATACGTCGATGACACACAACTGATGTTTTTTCTGGACTCCTCTCAAGAAGCGCTCCCTAAGAAATTGCAGGACTGTTTGGAGAACAACTGGATGTCGACCAATTGGTTGAAATTGAATGGCAACAAAGCAGAAGTCCTGGTTGTCTGTCGTCATGGGATGGATCTTCTGTGGAACTCACAGTATTGGCCCGAGTCTGTTGGCCCTTTTCTGGTTCCCTGCGCTTCAGTAAAAAGCCTAGGGGTGAAACTTTTACCCAATGGCTCATGCGAGGCCCAGATTTGTAATGCTGGATTTGGGAGACTGAAGGTCCTCAGGAATATTGTCCCTTTGCTTCCTCCAGCCAACCATACAACATTGGTGATGTCTACTGTAATGGGGACATTGGACTATTGAAATGGCATTTACTTGTGGAATGCTCGTCCGTTATCTCTGAGAACACTTGTTGAATATCTCCCTTTCAGGAGAGCACTGAAAACCCATTTGTTGTACTGTAGCTCTTTCCCTCCGCAAGCTAGAGTGTCAAGTATTGATTGTTGGCTGCCACCCCTCTCAGCTCCTAGATGCCTTTGGGACCTAGTTCGCGCTCTGTACATTTTCAAATAATAATAATGATGGGAGGCATCCGATCCAAGGACATCTGAATTCCACCCCCACCTGGACTCCCCACAACTGAGCACCCACTCCTTTCACTAGCATTCACAACCGCAGACTCTCACCCTCTAGCGAACTGCTACTGCACTGGATGTACCTACTGCATGTTGCCATGACCTGTACCTATCCCCGCAAACCATTCTGCTTTGTATATACCTACTGTATGATGCCATGACCTGGTACCTATCCTAGAATGTAACCAAGCTTCGAATCTTCTTGTAACTGTTGCGCCCGGCTACCCGAGGGTTTTGTGCACATTATCAAATAATAAACAAACAAACAAATGTGTGAAACACTAAAACTAACTGGCTTTACCATGGATGATATTGTTGCCCCTCATAGACCAAAGATAGAAGTGTGATTGCAAATTTACCACAGAGTGCCCTACCCAAATTGCTATTGATAAATTGCTATTGAATAAAACTGACCTTGTTACCCACAATGAACTTGATTGCACATTTGGACAACTCATTCTATGAACCATCACACAGAGGAAGGAACTTTGTTACATCCTGCATAGAAAAAAGGGCCTGAATTTCGGGTCCAACCATACATCTGGCCTTCCATTGCTGACTATGTTCAAAATAGAGCCCTCTTTGCATCAACCCACGGGTGGAATCCATACATTCAAAATATGTATGTACCATACCAATGAAAACTTTGTGAAAAGAAAAGCGTGCATATCATATTTCAAGACTGGCCTGACCAAATTTGAAATACAGGTCTCCACACTGGAAATCATAGTTGGTGTCTCTAAGAATGAAGCCAATTGGGTCAATGAATTGTATAATGAAATGTATATCATTTGTAACATGGTCAGAAATGTGGAGTATAGAAGCCAAATTCACCATTTCTTAATTCATGGAGCAACGGATGATCAGAAAGGCAAGACATAGGGCCTCATTACGAGGTTGGAGGTAGCCATGGCGGTATTAGCGCCATGGCTGCCTCCAAAATCGTTCCGACTCCGGTTTGGTGGATGGAGCAATTACCGGTCCATTCCGAGGTCGGCGGGACCGGTAATTCCCCATTCACCAGAGCCATTCCCCATTCCCATTTGTGCCCCCATAGGGCTCAATGGGAAGGGGCAAGGCGGCAATAACGATACCGCAAACTGCGGTACCGTTATTGACCCCGGTATCCCTTTGCGGGTCCCATCCTTAACGCCTGGTAAAACCAGGCGTTAAGGAAGGACCCACAAAGGGAACTCGTAGTAGGGCGGTAAGGGATTACCGGCACCGGTGCCCCTACCGCTGCCGGTAATCCCTTACCGCCCACCTCGTAATGAGGCCCATAGTTGCCTTTTCCAAAAAAAAATGTACGCCCAAGCTCATACGAGGAGGAAAATGCAGAATACTGTGAGGGTCAGGCACATCCCTCTAATTATGGTCAGGCAATCCCTATTGAGAATGCACACCTGCAAACTTTCAAGTGGTTGCAGGTGTATAAATGGATAACCAGAGAACAGCACAGGAAGAAACAGGGAGGCCTGTGGGGAGAGACCAGCAAGGGACCCTTATTGAGAGGAGGCAGCCGTGGTGGGACCGGAGAAGGAGCCAGGATGCCAGCTGGGATCACACAGAACCTGGGGAGCCCAAGGCGAGAGAAGCCATGAGGCTATCACAGGTGTGCCAATCCGAGCAGCTGAAGCTGCAGACTAACAGGACAGAAGAATGGACACTGCTCACGTCCCTGCCGAGACAACAGTGTTGCCAGCATGTTCAGAGCTGCAGCTGGCGTGCGAGCACTGCTCACAGGAGCCGGTCTGTTAACTGGAGAATCAGGAGGAAGCAGCAAAAGCTGCCAGGGAGGACACCGAGGACGGGTGAGTGTTGGGGAGAGCTACACTAGACCAGGACACTCCTGTCGGACTGCGGATAAGCAATTAAGTATCGAATGAAATGAAAACTTGACACTAAGGGTAATTATACATCTCGAATACGAAAGAAACCTACACACACAGCACGTTTAACATATTTGTTAACAATCGGACTTTAAGTATTGAATAACAATGTAATAACTCAGCAACACATACGCTACCAATATTTAGAAAGTAGTAAACATCATAATCAAAACAAGCCTGTTTTCCTCTTTATTTCAGTTTTAGAAATACTTACCAAACCTCCTGATGATCCACTTTAGTTACAGTGAGAAAACACGTGTCGGGGCTAATATAAAGGGGTTACTAAACCAAAAAACAGAAGGATAACTAAATACAAATCTAAAAAACATCCAATCATTGCCAAGAACACAGAATGCACTCTAAGGGAAAGCAAACAAGATAAAGGGCCTCATTACGACCCAGGCGGTAAGTTACCGCCTGGGCCGTGACTTTACCACCATGGCGTAAACTACGTTTACGCCATGGTGGTTGGCGGACTTACCGCCCCATTCCGAGGTTGGCGGGGCGGTAACTCCCCAATCCCCATTTACCCTTCCCCATTCCCATTTTTGCCCCATAGGGCATAATGGGAGTGGGGAAGGCGTTAATTACGCCACCGTAAATTACGGTGGCGTAATTAACTCCATGGTCCCTTAGCGCCATGGATTTTAACACCTGCTTAAAGCAGGTGTTAAATCCGCCATGGCGCTAAGGGACCTCGTACTCAGGCGGTAAGGGTCGGCGCTGTTTACGCCGTCGTAAAACCCTTACCGCCTGAGTCGTAATGAGGCCCAAAGACTTTCCAAGCAGAATTTTTGAAGAATTATCAAAATGTACTTTTGAAATGGAATAATTACTTTGAGGTATCAAAATTAACTTCTGAACTAAGACAAATGTTTTCTAAACACAATTTTGAGAAATTATCAACATGGACTTGTGAAATGGAACAGGTATTTTAAGGAACTATTAAAAATAACTTAATCATTAAACCACCCATTTTTTATTTTTTTTTGATATCCCATGATAGTCTTCAAGTAAATCGCCAGCTGTATACTCACCTGACTTGTGTGAGTTTCATTCACAATTATAATAGTTGCCGCAATTTGGATCACCCAATCAAGCAATAGATCTCGAATACTGAATCCTGTGAAAACTTGCAACCATGCTGCATTATGCATATTAAATTATGAACTGAATTAATACTAAAAACAAAGTCAAATTATGCCTATTGAATATCGAACTGAAGGAAAACTTTAATTTAAGCATGTTGAATACTGCATTGAACACAACTTTATGGGCAAAGCAAATGACAGGTGACAGCCAAAGGGAAAGTGCCCAAGTGAAAGCAACATAAGAAAAAGAGTGCAAGTGTGTAAGAGTGCCATACAAAGGTGGGGCATGAATTAGACCCCCTGAAAGTGAACTTTATGAACAAATGCAGTGTGGCAAGGTCAAAGACTGGCAAGTGGTTTGTGACACGTGGTGGCAAAGCCAAGGGGCTAACTAGGAGAAACCATAGGAGTGTAAGGCTGAACATAAAGCCAAGAGTCCAACAAAGAAGAGCTAAGTACAGTGATTCTAAACACAGCCGCAAGTCCAGAAGAACCTATGTGGTCGAGGAGCCTAGGGGTCCTGATTGCGCAACCTGGGATGGTTGGACTGTGTGGTCTTATAACTGTAACTTGAACAGTGAGCACTAATTTGTGAAAATTAAAGATATTGTGAAACAAGTCAAGAGTGATGCTGAACCTTTTTGAAAAGACTATACCAAATACCAGTTGCTACGTTGAAGTCCTGGGAAGGGAACCATGAGACATGATGGACTGCAACTGCTGTCTTGAGGATGGAGCCTCAAGACCCTTTTCTTTTGAACTGTGCTGCATAGAACTTGGGGAAGTGAACTCCAAGCTGAAGTGAACCCCAAGCTTTTCATTTGAACTATATTGCCTTGAATTTGGAAAAGGTAATCGTTTATGGAACTTTCTTGACTTTGGGAAGCCTTTGGGAAGGTGAGCTGAGAAGGAAGCTAAGAGATGGAAGACGTTCAGAACTTTGTGTTGGTCACCATTTCTTTGATTATTGACATCCCTATATATTGTTTAGCTTTAGTTGTGAGGGCAAGCAAAGGTTTTAGACACAGACAGACTTTTAAGTTGAATTCTTTGAATCAGACATTCCTTAGTTTAGTTCACATAGGGAAATTCCACATTGGGGAAAAAGGCATAGGACGGGTAGGCCTTTTAAGATCCTGACATTTGAGTTAATTATTTTTTTCTGTTTTGAACTTTGTTGTCTGTGTCTTGCTTCATGATGCCTTCACAAAGGGTGTCAGGGTGGGATGCGGCTCAACCGATACAAGTTAGGGAACCTAAGACTTGAGAATCTAAGTGCCAGAGCATCAGACCCCTCAGTAGCTACCAAGGGCTCTATTGGGTTTGATATCTGTAATAGTAGGGACAATTCCTCCACGTGAATTAATGTTAATACCCACTGATTTGATACTGATGCCACCCCGTGATATATACATTAGTTTAGCACCCAAGTTAGGGCTGGCATGGAGATTTGGAATTGAGGTATTAGAGGGAGTAAACTACCCAGACTTTAGAGGTGATGTTAAGGTATTGCCAATAATCACAGAAAGGACACATTCTACATTCATCAAGGTGATAAGAGTGCTCAAGGGGTGCTGGAAAACACAGTGTTCTCCAGGCCCAAGGCAGAAGCTGGTAAGGGAAGTATAGATAGCGGAACTCAAGGCTTCAGGGAGGCTGATAAGCCATCTGACGACCCTCCCAACCCCGAAACCAGAAAAGCAAAAGAAGAGGAGCCCGAGACACTTTCCGACCTAGCCTTTGCCCAAAGAATCAACCCCTTGTTAACTGAAGAATTTTTGCAAGTAGTATCAGAACCAGAGGGTCGTGAGAAAGGGGGACCTTTTTTCTTTTTGAAACATGGGCTTCTTTATAGAGGGGACACCACTGCAGAGGGTATGGTAAACACCCAGGGACCAATTCATAGCATCCAGCGCAAAAGAAGCTCAAGCGCCGCACGCAGAGGACAAGCGGTGCAAAGCCGCAATTATGCGCCACGCGTATTCATAGATTTCCCAAACCATTAATCGCTGTGGCGCATTGAAACATCCAGCAGCACCAGTTACGCCCCCAACACACCCCTGAACACATCAAAAAGACCATTTAAATGCCCAATACAGTGCAAAGCCCTGCACCATCCGTGGCCCAGCACACAGCCCCCCTCCATCGTAATCGTGTAAAAAATTGGAGCGTACCCCGCTCGTGCCAGCCAAATCACGTGAAAAAGCACTCGCGTACACCCGCCACATCGCGTACCCTGTTCGTTTCAGCCAAATCGCATGAAAAGGCCCTCGCTTTCCCCAGCGAAATTGTGCACCCCGCTCGCGCCAGCCAAATCACGTGGAAAAGCCCTGGCCTACACCCGTGAAATTGCGTACCCTGCTCGTGCAAGCCAAATCATGTGGAATGGCCCTCGCGTACCCCCGCAAAATCGTGTAGCCCACTTGCGCCAGCCAAATCGTGTGGAAAGGACTGCATGTGCTGCCATCAGCCACAAACACCCCCTACAGGCAGCCCACACCACAAGGGACCCCCCATCACCCGTGACCATACCCCGCAGGAAGCTCACACCACAAGGGACCCCCCAACACCCATGACCATACCCTGCAGGCAGCCCACACCACAAGGGACCCCCCAACACCCGTGACCATACCTGCAGGCAGCCCACACCACAAGGGACCCCCATCATTTATGACCATACCCCACAGGCACGCCCGACTCATGTGACCCCCACCAGTGACGTCAACCTGCAGGCAGGCCCCGACTCATGTCCCCCCACCAGTGACGGCAACCTGCAGGAAGGCCACAACTCATGTCCCCCCACCCCCACCATTGACAGCAACCTGCAGGCAGGTCCTGCTCATGTCTCCCACCCCCACCAGTGACAGCAACCTGCAGGCAGGCCCCGACTCATGTCCCCCCACCCCCACCAGTGTCGGCAACCTGCAGGCATGCCCCGACTCATGTCCCTCGACGCCCAGCAGTGACGGGAACCTGCAGGCAGGCCCGACTCATATCCCCCCACTCCCACTAGTGACGGCAACCTATAGGCAGGCCCCAACTCATGTCCCCCCAACCCCACCAGTGACAGCAACCTGCAGGCAGGCCCCGACTCATGTCCCCTCACCCCCACCAGTGACTGCAACCTGCAGGCAGGCCCCAACTCATGTCTCCCCCGCCCCCCACATCTGGACACCATGCAATCATGTAGCATATGTCGACCCAAATCCCACCACATGCTGCACCCACACGGTGCACCTCAACACTCATCAACTGTTCCTGCTCCCCATCACATGCCCTTGGCATGGGAATCACAAACTCACACATGCATGCATGTTTGCACACACATGAACCACATTGCTCAACATCAGGGACACGTAATACAGACAAGGAACATCGAAACATGCACCAAAACATTGTGAGGAGACACCACTTGTACTCCAACGTAGAAACATGTATTAAATATCCAGAATTCAACTGAAACACATAAAAATGAAACCAGTGAAATAATGATCATACAAAATGAAAATGAAAATCCATAAAAAAATAAATGTGATAGGAAAATGAAGGATTCCAAATTGTGGTCCATGTCCATTGTACCATTTGTAAAAGCAAAAAAAAATCTGAATAAAACAATTGCTTCATGGTAAAAAAAAAATCCTGGAAAATGACAACATCCAAACTATATACAAAGTTCACGGGTCCATGATCCCCAAAAAGTACAAGAACATCCTAAAACTACTATAAAAAAAAACTATATACAAGATGCAGAGAAAAGTCCATGAACTCCAAAATAAAAACAATAAAAAAGAAAACATAACCCTAATGAACTATTTACAAAGGAAGCGGGCTAGTCCTACAACTCACCATTTCCCCCAAGAGTTCTGGCCAGGGCATCATCGAACTCTGCATCAATTTCCCTGAGGCGGGCCTGTGCTCTACCCTCGAGGGCTCGCAGGGACTCCATTGTGCTCCTCTCAAACTCCCTCCAAGTCTGCTCGAGGAACGCTGCCCGCCTCTCCGCCCGATACAGAGCATTCAAATTGATCTCTAGCATGCAATTCTGAATTAACTTCCCAGCTGATCGCTTCCAGGTTACGGTAGCAAAGATCTCTGTTCAAAACATTGAATTTCCCAGTATGCCTTACTCTCTGCTTTAGCTGGACCCTTGGAAACCAAGGATTGATGTATCACAAAGACCATAACCAGCTGGCAGGTGGTAGCATTTGATCACACCTGAGGCATGTGACCATTAGTTAGATTTAAATGTGGTTGTGAGACTGAAATACATGTTCTTCTTTTTTTTATTATTATTTTTATTGTGTATTAGCCAAGAACAAAAAAGAGAAATCTTAACTTTTCACAGATTCAATTAAAATTACAAAAAATAAAAACAGAATAGAAAATGAATAAAATAAATCATAGTCCTTACAAATACAGAAAAGGAAAACATACAGAAACATTTTTCATCTCCCTAAAATAAGTTAAATTAATCATTTAGAATCAATTAAATCCAAATCTCTTAAAAAATTAATGACCTCAGACGAGAGAAATGTTTCATGACCAGATAGAGGCCTGTCTGTCCCAAAAGTTCGTAGAGTCCAATGAGCGTGCATCATATACAAACCAAAACAATCTTTGAAATCTCAGGTTCTGTGTACCCGGACAACCTGTGCATAAATGCTCCATTGTTTGCCTAAAGGATATTTCTCTTTATCTCTAGCGTGTAAAACTTTGCTGGTGTGAATTAAGTTTAATCTAAATCACAAGAATTGCATTTGATCTCTTGGATCTGATGATTTCTTTAAATATACTGGCAAAAAGGATCTGGGTTTATCAAATCGATAAGACTGGGTGAGAGCTTTGCACTTCTCATCTTTTCAATAGTTCTTATCCAGTCCATCCTTTTCAATTTTCCTTTTAATTTCACTGGATTTTGCAATAACATTTCAATATCGGTATCAGCATTGTGAAAGATTTTATCACATTTTGTTTTCAGTATATTCAAAAATCGATTATCTGCTGACTGCATGGATATAGCAACTTCCTCATATAATGAGGACGGAGGAGGTTCAACAATGAACCTATACATTGCAATCCGAACATCGGAAACCTCTTGTAGGCTGGCCCAGCCTCCCTAGCCAAGGAATGGCTGCTCATCATGTCATCTGTGCCTGCCCGAAACGTCAGGCGGAAGCCGAGGGCGGAAGAAGCGCCCTCTGCAGAATGGCTCAGCAAAACGGCCTGTCTGTGCCTGTCCGCGACGGATCGCAGACGGTCGCGCGGTCCCCCTGCTTCACTATAAGTACACCATATCACTGTGATCCCACTCTCCACAGACATTACATGGGGTTCAAACCCTTACATAGTGAACACCACAGTAGATATGAATGCCTGTATTTTGCCATTGCACTGAATGCAGAGTGCTAAACCTTGAGGCTGGACTGTCCCTTTTGGTTTCGGACCAAGCCTGATTTGAATTTGGTCTTTGCACTTTTTAAATGGAATTGAAAGTTAAAAATGATGGTCTGTAGTGTGGCCAAGAGCAATGCCAGTGGTTATGATTAATGCATAACCTTTCAGCCATCATCCTTAATGTTGGTAATATCTCAGGAGTCCCTTCTGAACAGAAATAAAAAACTACTCTGATTTTTTGCCAGAAGAGAAAAAAAATGTGCCGTATCAAAGAACGGTATGTTTCATCTGACCCAAGAAGCAGTTTAGGCCAGACAAGTTCAAGTTTCAGTTAGAAATAATTTTGTTTACACTTTGCAATGATTTCAATAGTGTAATATTGCGGAGTGTCGACACAATTGAGCTACTACAATTTCAATTGGCCAGATCTGCTCCATGGTTCATTTACAAGAACATTGAGAAACTGTTTCGGGTAAATGTAGCATCCTGCCATTCCACCACATGACTTCTTATTCGATCCCAAAACTTGTGTGGAAAATCGCTTTTCTGAACTTCCTGCAAGCGTATGGCATTTCACAATTCGAATTCTTGACGTTTATTCAGAGTCAAACAATGTTGTTTTGTCGCTGGCATGTAAATAAAGAAAGGACTACTCATGACTTACATCGTCCGCAGCCATATCTCATTGGGAGATTCAATGGATCATTCATTGATTTTGTTAATAAAAACCTAAAACTTTCAAACATCATAATTTATTATTCAAATGGTCCATCATGTTTTTCATACATACTTTTGCACAATTGTGTGTAGCGTCTAAAAATTCAAACTCTTAACTCACATTAAGCCATAGAGTCTTTTGGAGTGTTTTATGTCCGGCACTGTGATAAAGAAAGGACACATCTTGACTCTTTTATTTGGTAGCCATGTGACATTTTGAAAATCAGTGTACTGATTATGTTTATAAATGAATAGGAACATATCATAATCCAGTACACATGTATCCTACATCAGAATATCTAGCAATGTTAATTGGATTAGCAAATAGTTCTAACATATTTAAGTATACATTATCTCTTACATTATTTTCTTCAAATATGAATATTCAATCTACGAATTGAACAGAAAAAAAGAACCATTTTTGGTTTCATGAAGAACTAGTGCACCTGAGAAAAATAGAACACTTGTTTGAACATGCCCGTAGCAAACATCTCACCCCTGAGTCTGCTAAAGCCTTCAGTGTTGCCAACAAAATCTATAAAACAGCCATCATCTCCCACAAAGCTAACGCATACAACATGCATATCAGCAATGCCTCATCAGTTTCTAAAGAACTCTTCACTATTCTTCGCTATTCTTAGAGAATTATAAAATCCCATTCCAATCACGACCTCTGCCAATTCCAGCAAGGAATGGTGCACTACAATTGCTCTGCTACAAAACAAAATTTCTACCAAAAGACAGTTACTAGCAGTTATAAACGCCTCTATCACCAACCCCCTTCCAACCCCCACTGAAAAACCTAACTCCCTATTCCGCTTCGCAACGATCACCCAAGAACTGGTGCTCGACACTATTTCCAAATTAAAAGCCTCCAACTGTAAAGGAGATAGCGTCCCAGCTAAACTAGTGAAAGATTGTGCACTCACCCTCGCCCCCATCATTACCAATTTTGTCAATTCCTCCTTCAACACGAACTCAGTCCCAGCCAGCACTAAAGAAGCCTGGGTCACCCCACTGCTAAAGAAAATCAACACTGGACCCCACAGTAGCCACCAATTTTTGGCCAATAACAACAGTCCCTTTTTTACTTAAACTCATAAACACAATAGCATACACACAAATCCAATCACATCTCGAACAGAACCAACTCCTAGGAACTAGACAATCAGGCTTCAGGCCCAATCATAGCACGGAAACGGCCCTCCTGGATCTAAAAACCCACATGGACACTATCAGAGATTCAGGGAAACTCTGTATTCCCCTGCTGTTAGACCTATCCGCAGCATTTGACCTTGTGGATCACGATAAACTGTGCACATCACTAGCCAATGATTTCAACTTCTTGAATGATGCCACTATGTGGGTGAAATCCTTTCTTGCTGAATGTACCTCTAGAGAGGCTATAGGTAAGGAAGCTGCTGATCCCATACCAGTACCCATAGGAGTATCCCAGGGTTCATGCCGATCCCTAACACTCTATAATGCCTAAACAAAGCTCCTTTTCTCTGCTCTAGATGATATGGGTGTCATCTAAACCAACTTTGCAGATGACACTCAGATCCTCATACCCATTTCAGGGGACTACAACCAGGACACATTAACCATTAACAAAATATACTCCATGATCCAAAACTGGATGGCACTAAATAGCCTCTGTCTCAACGATGAGAAGACAGAAGTTCTTATCACGGGATCACCAACTAAAATAGCGGCCCTTCATTTGGATTACACCTCTATCAACATTGATGGCACCCTGATCCCTGTTCTCAAGCACGTTAAAACATTAGGTGTATACCTAGACGCTAACCTCACGATGACTAAACATATCAGTACGCTCTCATTTTCCACGGCTTACACATACAAACTTATAGCTACTAAGTCGACAATTCCTGACCCTGACCAACTGCCTCACCTTGGCTAGAGCCTTGGTATTATCCAAGTTGGACTATTGCAATGTGTTGCTGCTAGCGATTTCCAACACTAACATCAGCAAATTGCAATTTATGCAAAATAAAGCCTTAAGGGCAGCATTAGGGATACAAAATTGCGATCACATCTTTAAGATCAGGAAGGATGCTCACTGGCTACCCGTCAAAGCCAGAATTATCTTTAAAACTCTCTGCATCACGCATAAATAGCTTGCCAAAAAATCCCCAATCTATTTGAACAATGCCCTACATTAAAAAGAAAACGTGAGAAGACTGAGATCCAATGATAGTCAATATTTAGTGACACCCCACTACAACAATACCAGAGCAGGGGGCAGCAGCTTTCATGTCTTAGCCCCCAAACATTGGAACTCCCTCCCAATCAACATAAAAAAAGAGACCTCCTTCCCCGGCTTTGAAAAGCAGCTGAAAACATGGTTGTTTAACCAATACTAGTACATTGCTGAATCTATACTAGTGCAACCTATACCTGCTTAACCTGTAATTATTGTTTATTAATTCTTGTATGATCTGCTGATAGTATACAATTTCAGTATGCTCTTTTTTCTCAAATGTAAATAAATTCTGTAATTAAGCTTTTCTTCTTTCAAATGTGTGACCAATCACCAAGAGGTCGGTAACCACGCCATGATACCTCAGGGTCTGGGCGTTTAACAAATGGATAAATAAATAAATCCATGTCCATTCCAAGTAGGAAAGCAAAGATGCCAGACCCAACTCATATCTTATACAGGTCATTGGAATACAACAGGGAATTGCCAATTATTTTTTCCAAATAGTTGCTTCTATTCTATCCCAATCGATATCAAAAGCCTGCAGGTTATGTTCAAGACCGTATAATATAATTGGCACCACCTTTCCAATATAACATTTTATCATGGGAACAATAGAAAACTTACAAAACTGGAGACTAATTATGCATACTATGTATACTTTTTAGCTCCAGTTATTCCAATAGATGTTTTTTAGTAGGTTAAGCTCTAATCTGTGTGTTTAAATAAATGACTTCTGTGACAATTGGGACAGATTGAACACCCAAATTCCAAGAGAACAATTTCAATTTTTTTAATGGTTGTTTAAACATAATTATCTTAGACCTTTTGGTATTGATTTTCAAATCATTCTGAGATGCATATTCAGACAGAGCATTTAGAATACGCTGCAGACCAATCTGTGTGTTATCTAGTATATCAATGTCATCAGCATATGCTATTCATTTGATTTTCATATTACCCACCTTCGGGTTGATCAAACCAATCTCCTTAAGCCATGGGAGTAGATCCGCGAGGTACAAAAGAAAGATGAGTGGGGCTAAAAGACAGCCGTGGTGCACTCCACTCTTTATACCTACCGGTTGCGTGAGGAACCCTGTGGTGGTAAATCTTATTCTAAGGGATGAGTTTCAATGTAAATCTATTATAATTGCAAACAGATTATGCAGAACGTGCCAGCTTTACAAATTCCTCCACAAGCAGTTTCTATTAATTTAATCGAAAGCCTAGGATAGATCTATCCAGGCCCTGAAAACAGGTGTACCACCCCTTTTGGACTAATCAACCGTAATACAACTAAGAACAAGTCCGCTTAATGAGGTAGACATTCACTTTCTAAATCCTGGCTGTTGCGTTGGGATAATCCCTTTTAATTTTGTCAATTTTCCAAATCACCCAGTACTAATACTGCAAAGACTTGCCATCCGCATCAAGGAGAGAGATTGGCTGGTATTTAGACGCTGCCAATCTCTCTCCCTTTTGATGAATGGGTACTACTATTGAGGACCTCCAAGAATTAGGAATTGTTTTAAAATTGATTATATTGTCAAACAAAATCTTTAAGATCCTCGACCAGAGGGGCGGATTTAGTTTCAAAATAGCATTACTAAGTGCATTAGGACCATTGGCCTTAGATGCTGCTGACTTTTTGATTAGATTTCTAATGTCTTATCTTGAATATGTTAATGACCACTCCGAGTATATAATGATTTCCAGTACCCCAGTTTCCGGTGGTCCATAAACATTAGAAAAAATGATTGATCTAGGTTTGTTCCTGAATGATTGTACACTGTACTCGATTAGGTGAATTCATCATGGAATTAATAATTGTCTAACAATTCCTAGAATTGTTACTCGAAATAGCATTTAGCATTTCTTCCCCCTCTTTTTGGAGTATCCAAGCTTTGTTTGACCTCATCTTCTTCCTGTAAGTATTATTTAATATTTTCATCTGAGCCTCATATCGGGAGTCATCCTGTCTCATTCTTTTCCTTAATGACGCTTTTAATGTTCTTTTTTCTCTTTTTTTATCAAAAAATTTTGGCCTGAAAAGGATGATTATGATTCTTACAGTGTTTCAAACTCCCTTGTCCCGGCGGGTTAATATTCCACAGGAACTCATTAAAGTGACACGGAGTACAATATTTTGTTAATTGGAGATC
Source organism: Ambystoma mexicanum (assembly GCF_040938575.1). Taxonomy (NCBI): domain Eukaryota; kingdom Metazoa; phylum Chordata; class Amphibia; order Caudata; family Ambystomatidae; genus Ambystoma; species Ambystoma mexicanum. The sequence goes on from NC_090941.1 coordinate 356,695,728, forward strand.
TGAGAGATCGTTTATGGCTTTATCTAGATTCTCTATCAGATTACGACCACCTATATCAAACCTCACTATTTGATTTAATAGATTGTTGTTGTGTATACAGTACTTTCTTTTGATTCATATTCAATTCACTGATACAATTGAGTATTGAATGATCATCCCTGTTCCCTTCAATCACCTCAAACTTAGTACAACAGTCAAATATGGCTTTTGAAGAAAACATATAATCAATACCCCACTTCCATTTAACATCAATAAATTCCAATATAATGTAAACTGACACCATGAGTCTCCATTCATAGTTTTATATGGAAGGAAAAATCATCTGAAAGGTCTGCTTATTTTTGTAAAAAGTCTGTCAATGGAAGTGCTAGAGGATTCCAATATATGTTTACTACTATCGAGTTCCCATTATTACCCATACTACTGTTTTGAATTCTAACCATCTGAATTCGTTGAACCTCTTTGGCTAACAGTTTATAAGACACAAATGATTCATTTTGGCATGCAATGACTAAACCTGCTGTTGGCCTTACCCTACCTGATCCTAGTGCTAATTGAGAGTATACAGAGAAACCATCAGTAGACACTGACGTGGTTAACCAAGTTTCTTGGAAAGCAATCAAATCACATTCCTGAAACACATTGTATTCTGTTGCGAGCAGTCGAGAAGTTAAGTCAACAAGGTTTACCTTATTTCAGTGTATTGTCCAGTAATGTATAAATGGGATACATGCACCAATAGGATTCATAAGTGCAAACGTAGTTGTAAAGAGATGGAACTCTGTGCATAGGGGAGATGCCAAAAGTGTTTCAGGGAAGGTGTGAGATAGCAGAAGTGGTATAATATGTTGCTAATATGTTGGTAGTACCATGCAAATTAAATGTTTGCAATGATAAATACAAAGTATAAATGTACAACTGCATATCAAACATCTCCTTTCGAAATGGAGGCCAACAAGAGTTAGTGTTTATGATTCAATCATGGATACATTGATGAATATAATGGCTTAAATCAGTTTGAAACAGTCAGACCTCTAAAGAGCTGGTTTGGAGGGCTTTTGAACCACATATAAATAGACTGATTTGCCTTGTATGTGGTCTAAATATGTTAGAACCATAAGCACACATTTGATTGAGCATGGTCAGAAAGACTTGAACCAGATCAAAGAATTTATGTCAGAATCAATTGAATTAAATACAAAGAAATGAGAATTACATTAAATCACAGACATATCACCATGATTTTGATGCTGGTTCAAAATATTAAGAGAAAACAACAAGGTCTCCATCTGTATCTAGTTCTGATGTGATGGGAGAGGCTTGGACATTTTGGGAATTCCCCCTGCCTTTTACAGCTCCAAAAACAGGTGGAGTCCATGGAAATTCACTATAATGATGGCTACCGTTTTCATATGTGGAAGGTAGTATTGGTCATTTTCAAGGTGGGATTTTAAAGGTGGGATGTAAAAAGGGAACCACCCATATCCCCTTACCATTTACCACATGAATAAGAAACTTTAAATATTTGGTACAGTTGACCAGTTAATGTGGTCTCAGCCCACTCTTCTGGGTAAAGGATTAATTCAAATGAGCCTGTAAATGAAAAGTGAAAAACTGCTAAAGAGTTGAGCAAAAACATGGCTGAACCAAAAAGAACACTTAAATACACTCGAATCATTCAAATTGGGGTTGTATTCTTTGAAATCATTGCAACTTCATCTGAAAATAGTTTGATTCATTTGAAAATCTTTTCTGGTTCTGCCTTCTAGATGGGTTTGCATGTGATTCTAACTGGTTCACTCATCCCTATTTTGTACGTAATTATAAGGAACAGTATTACAATCTCCTGATCCTTACTAATTGCATGGGTTACATTAATAGTTTGGTAAACGTTTAAAATGAAAAGGGACATGACTTCAAAAAGTGGTCTATTGTGAAGCTGCTCACTATAATTTGCCAGATCAAATAAGGGGGATAGACTATCCCCAAGATAAAGCACAGAGCCACCTGACTATTATGCCCAACATTAAACGCAGTATCAGACACACACACCACAAATGCAACCTACAAGGTAAGGAAAACCAATGCAAATGCAACAAGCACCAATGCAAGCACAGCAAGCCCCCATGCAGACACATCCGATACCAATTCAAACACAAGAACCTGTACAACAGAATACAGAGGAACCATGGAGTGCAAAAAAACTTCCACAGAAACCCACAACCATGATAGGGTGTGTGACAGTAGCGGGAGGGAACCCTTTCACTGGCACAGAATTAACGTATACCCACAATAGCACAGCCCCCAGAGAGTCTTGATGTGTTCCATCCTATCAGGTACACCGGATCCTCAAGAGGAACTGAGAGTCAAGATAACCATAGGTGACAAACCAGTTTCCTTCCTGTGTTAGAGCAGGAAAATACCCAATGTCAGGCATTGCCATGAATGCACAAGCTTTTATCAGGTGATGAGCATGGTTCCTTACACTTATTACTTACCTATTACAATAGGAAAATATGTTCTGTCTATGCCATTATTGTACTCCCGTTAGACACCAGTTAACATATTGGGGAGAGATTTGATGAGCAAACTGAACATGACAATATCATTGTTACACTCACCTGGTATCCACAGGGACGCCACCCAGCCCTGGTTGGATGATTTGCCCTCTTGAACCCTCTCCTGGTCCCTTAGTGAGGCCTCTGGTTAAAGATGGGCTGCAATATAGGAGAGCTGGATTCAATACCAGATTGTCTTTATGTTTTCCCACCTCCCTTGGCCTCAACTCCTTCCTCCCCCTTGGGCCTTCCCCTCACCTTAATATTGTAAAAGGTGGATTCTCTGTCATGCTCCTCGTGGCAGGGGCACGGAGATGTGGGGGGCGAGCAGTGACCAAGTTACTTCACTGGTACAAGCCCCCATGTGGGAATCCAGGCCTGCTGCGACTCCGTAGGTTTGTTGCTGTACAGTCTTTATATGCAGTTCTTATATTCCTCTTAGTTCGAAAAATAATGTCTTGCTTCTTTCTTTTTAGGTATGGAAAGGTATTTTGGTGTTGTCATGCAGTTTGAAGAAGAGCATGGGCCGGTAGGCAAAGCGTGGTGTGCGCAATGCTTTCCGGTGAGTAATGCACGATGCGCGGCACTGTTTCACCTTTTATATTGCTAACCTGTGTCTTTTCTCTCCTTGCAGGTTGTGATCTTCCTCGCCGAGCGCCGTAATGTTCCAGCAATGATACTGACCAGGAGATGACTACCCAGGTAACAATTGTGTGTCTTTCTTCATTCAGGAGTAAACGTGAGTAAACGCTTACTAATGCTGTCTTTCTTTCTCCTCTTTCCAGGTTATGGTATTGCAGGATGCATGCGGTGCCCGATGATGGAGTTCGTACCTTCAGGTGAGTGGAACTGAAGTCAGCGATGGATTGAAGACAGGATACTGTTCCAGGTAAGTTTCGTAGTGTTCTTTCTCTCTCTGCAGGTCCTTGGTTTCAGGTAAGCTGGCATCAAAGAACTGAACATGGTGAGCGTTACGCTGCCCACAGCAGAATAACACAAAGCGTGGTCTGCTATTTGGGTGTGGTTTAAATAGTCTCAGGTAAAATAGTCCAGGTAAAATAGTCCCAGGCCTGCCTCACCCAAAGTAGTCCACTTAAAGTAGTCCCAGGCCTGCCACACCAAAAGACTAGACCGCATAGTTCAGTTCCTTGTAACTGAACTATGTGTGTGCCTCCATGTTGGCTGAACCCCCCCCAAGTTAAATAGTCCCAAGTAAATAGTCCCATTCTAATGTTGGTCTTCATGATGGTTATGAGCCTGGCGCCAAAGGCGCCAGGACTGACTCCAAGAGAGTCTTGGATGAGGTTTTAAGGCCTTTGACCTGGCCCTAACTGGAAGGCTGACTTGCCAGTGAGGGCCAGAGGAAAGGATCATGACAGCACTCCCCCCCATAGCCCCTCTCACGGTGGCACTTCTGCCTGGTCCTGGTTTGGCTGGGTAATTCTGATGGAACTTTTAATTAAGCAAGGTGCATGGATGTATTCACTAGGTTCCCATGATCTGTTTTGAGGGCCGTATCCCTTCCAATCTACTAAGTAGTATAGTTTGGATCTGGTGTATTTTGAGTCTAGGATATCCTTTAATTCAAACTCTGGTTCTCTGTCAACTAATACTGGTTTTGGTGGTGTTGTAACCTGAGTACCGGGTTGTACCGGTTTCAGGAGTGATACGTGAAACACAGGATGAATCTGCATAGTGGGTGGTAGGGCTAATTAACTGCCACTGGATTTATTATGGATCCAATAGAATAAGGTCCCAGATATCGGGACGAAAGGTCCGAGTCCCTTTTATGGGCACATATTTTGATGCTAACCAGACCTTGTCTCCAATTTGATAGTCGGGGGCTTTACTACGATGTTGGTCAGCAAATTTCTTTTATCTGTTCTTGGCTTGGAGTAAATTTTCTGCTGCTTCCTTGAAGGCCTTGGAAATAGTCGTATGTAGGGTTTTAACTGCTGGCATTTCCAAAGGGGTTGGGAGATCAAATTCTGAAGTACGTGAATGTCTACCATACATAGTGTAGAAAGGGGTTTGCCCAGTGCTGGTGTGTAATGAATTATTATAGGCATATTCAGCTATCCATAACAAGTCCTTCCAATTTCTTTCCACTTGATGTAACATGCAACGTAAGTATTGCTCGAGGGTTTGGTTTGTTCTTTCTGTTTGGCCATCTGTTTGAGGATGGTGACTTGTGGATAGTCGAATGTCAATTTGGACCATTGAACAGCATTTCCTCCAGAAGTTAGATACGAACTGACTACCTCGATCTGAGATCAAGACCGATGGAAAGCCATGTAGCCGTACAATTTCCTCCAGGAATACTTTAGCTAAATTGGATGCATTTGGAAGACCCTTAAAAGGAATAAAGGGTGCCATTTTAGAGAACAAGTCTATAACTACTAAGATGGTGTTGAATCCTTGACTGGGAGGTAGATCTGTAATGAAATAAAGGGACAGTGTGTGCCATGGGGTGGGAGGAATTTCCAATGGTTGGAGAAGACCAGCTGTTTTCTGCTTTTGGGACTTGTTTTGTACACACACACTGCAAGATTGAATAAATTGTATGATGTCTTTATGCCATGTGGGCCACCAATAGTTTCGTTTTACTTTAGCTAGAGTTTTGGCAATTCCAGGATGACCTTCAATCAGGGAGTCGTGATAACCCGAAATAACCTGCTCTTGTAAATCTTTACTTGGCAAGCATAGACGGTTCCTAAAATATGGTAACTGGTCCTTAATTGTGTTATGTTCTCCTTGAGTACACCACTCTTGTGAGAAAGTGGGCTCCATTAAGAGGTGGATCTTGTTTTGGAGTTCACCCTGTGTCAATGTTGTCGTAAGACCCAGGAGTTTGTCTTCTGGAATGATGGCTACTGGATCTGGAGTTATGTATACCTTTTCATCAACACCCATGCAGGACAAGGCGTCAGCCTTTCCGTTTCGGACTCCTGGCCGGTAGGTGATCACATAGTCATATTCAGCAAAGAAAAGTGCCCACTGCAGTTGACGGGATGATTGAGCCTTTGCTGTTTTTAGGTATTGCAGGTTTCAATGATCAGTTATGACCGTGACAGTATGTTTAGCACCAAGAAGATAGTGTTGCCATGCCTTGAAAGCTGATTTTATAGCCAAGAGTAGTTTGTCTGTGAAAGCATAGTTGAGTTCGGGAGGTGAGAATTTTCATTACCAGAAAGCCACAGGGTGTAACTGGCCAGTTCCTGGGTCCCTTTGTGAGAGAACAGCCCCCATAGCCATGCTAGAGGCATCTGTTTCAACTATATAAGGAGGTCTGGGCGAGGATGACGTAGAACTGGAGCAGAAGTGAATTTTCTCTTAAGTTCTTGAAAGGCCTTCTCTGCTTCTTCGGTCCGATGGAACTTTTTATTGTTTTTTTTTCTCAATAGTGATGTAATTGGATGCACTATTTGTGAAAAATCTGGGATGAATCAGCAGTAAAAGTTTGCAAAGCCCAACATACGCTGGATTCCTTTAAATGAAGTTGGTGATGGCCAGTTAAGAATGGCATCTACCTTGTGCCTATCCATTCTGATACCTTTTGGTGTGAGGATAAAACCGAGGAACTCCACTTCGGTGACATGACAAGAGCATTTTTCGAGTTTAGCATACAGTCTAAGTTGGCAGAGTTTAGTAAGGACGGAGCGGACATACCTGACATGGTTTTCTTTTGTAGCAGAATACACTAAGATGTCATCAATGTAAACCAGGGCGAAAACGTTGATTAACTCCCGCAAAACATCATTCATAAAGTACTGGAATGCAGCAGGAGCATTGCAAAGTCCAGAAGGCATTACCTGGTATTCATATAAGCCGTATTTGGTACGAAAGGCAGTTTTCGATTTGTCTCCTTCCTTCACTCGAACAAGATGGTACAACCCCCAAAGGTCCAGTTTGGTATAGATTTGGGTGTCTTTGACTTGATCCTATAATTCGGGAATGAGGGGCAGTGGATAATGTTTTTTTACTGTGATCTGGTTTAATGCACGATAGTCGATGCAAGTCCTCAAATCTCCTTCCTTCTTTGGTACGAAGAATAAGGGACTGGCTGCCGGTGATTTAGATGGACGGATAAATCCATTTGCCAGGTACTGATCAAGATAAGATTTCAAATGGAGGTTTTCTGGTTCAGTAAGTGCATAGATTCGACCAAAAAAAATGTGTGCACCAGGTATGAGGTCGATCTGACAATCGTAGGGCCTGTGCGGTGGTAGAGTATTGGCTTGATCTTTCTGGAACACGTCTTGAAAATCTTGGTATTCATTTGGTAGAGTACTAGTCACACCTAGTACAATCACCGGCGTACTGGGAGTAGCAGATATACATAAGTCTGTTTTCCCCTTTTCTGGGTAATAACAGGTGCAAGCACAATCATCGGAAAAGGCCAACTTCTTGGCACACCAATCTATTAGAGGGTTGTGAGCTACAAGCCATGGCATCCCTAAGATTAGTCGAAACTGAGGAGCTTTGATGAGATCGAATGCAATAAATTCTAGGTGTCCATCCTGGCACAATAGGGTTAGTGCTGCTATATATGGGGTTACTGGTCCGGAAGCTATTTCTGTCCCATCAACAGTAGTAACTTTTTCTTAGTCGACTTAAAGCATAAGGGAAGCCCCATCTCTGCTGCCAGATCTTGGTGTACATAATTCCCAACTGCTCCGCTGTCTATGTATGCTTCGACAGCATGCATCCGAGACGGTTGTTGGTGATTGATCAACATTACTGGTAATGCATAGTATGAGGTCTGTGGCTCATCCTTCTCGCTCGACAAGCGGACCTCTATGCTTACCGGGCTTGGTAGTATTCCAACTCCTTGTTATTATATTCCTTCTCTTTGGCTCCAACAGTTCTCCTTGGTGGTTTCAATGGACATTTTTTGAGGAAGTGGCCTGATTTTCCGCAATATAAGCATAATTGCTGTTGCCTTCTCTTGTCTCTTTCAGTTTTAATTAAAGGGGGCTGTACACCTCCGATTTGCATGGGTTTTACCGTGTTTTCCAATGTACGTGGAACATTATTCTTTGACCGGACATACACAGCTCGAGTGTCTAACCTTATCCGGTCCGCTTTTCGATCTTGTAATCTGTGATCTAATTGCACAACAAGGTTGATGAATTCTCCACAGTCTTTAGGTGGGTTAACCACTTGAGCAAGGACACCCTTTAGTTCCCCTCGTAGACCCCGATGAAATAGTGTGGTCCTTTTTTCCTCAGGCCACCCAGCTTCAACGACTAGTCTGTTAAATGTTGCTATATATTTAAGCAAGTCTTGACTTCCTTGACGGAGTGACAAACATTTGTTGTCTAACGCTTGGCCTTGGGTATGACGAGCAAAGAGTTTTTCCATTTCCATCTGGAAATCCCCAAAGTCATGCAACAACGGGTTATCCTGACTTACCAATGGTACCGACCAATCCGCAGCACTGCCACTCAGATATGACAAGACAAAAGCAACCCGCGCTTGGTCGTTAGGAAAAGCCCCAGGTCTGCAAAGGAAATGAAGATGACACTTGTTCATGAATGTTACGTACTTCTTGTGGTCCCTTGTAAATCGTTGAGGTGGAGCTAAAGGAACTGCCCCAGGAAGGGTTATTTGTACTGGATTGGTGGAAGAAGTTGGTACAGGTGCTGGCGGAATGTTACCAGGCAATGGGGTCTGTCCTGCCTGTGATTGGAGCAATTGTCTACTTATTTCGTCTGTACGATCCTTAGTAACAATCAAATCCCTCCTAAGAGCATTGGTTTCTTGCCTGGCTGAATGTACTTCAGCGCGTAATTGTCCCATCAACTGAACTAACTGTCCAGTCTCTGAAGTCTCCATGATGCTCAGGTGGATAATATTATTGAGGCTTTGTGTTCTGTTACGCTCACCTGGTATCCACGGGGACACCACCCAGCCCTGGTTGGATGATGTGCACTCTTGAACCCTCTCCCGGTCCCTTAGTAAGGCCTCTGGTTAAAGATGGGTCTGCAATATAGGACAGCTGGATTCAATACCAGATTGTCTTTATATTTTCCCACTTCCCTTGGCCTCAACTCCTTCCTCCCCCTTGGGCCTTCTCCTCACCTTAATATTGTAAAAGGTGGATTCTTCGTCCTGCTCCTTGTGGCAGGGGTGCGTAGATATGGGGGCAAGCAGCAACCAAGTTACTTCACTGGTGCAAGCCCACTGTGGGAATCCAGGCCTGCTGCGACTCCGTAGGTTTGCTGCTTTACAGTTTTTATATTCAGTTCTTATGTTCCTCTTAGTTCGAATAATAATGTCTTGCTTCTTTCCTTTTAGGTATGGAAAGGTGTTTTGGTGTTGTCATGCAGTTTGAAGATGAGCATGGGCCGGTAGGTGAAAGCACAGTGTGCGCAATGCTGTCCGGTGAGTAATGCGTGATGCGCGGCACTGTTTCGCCTTTTATATTGCTAACCTGTGTCTTTTCTCTTCTTGCAGGTTGGGATGTCCCTCGCCAAGCGCTGTAATGTTCCAGCAATGATGCTGACCAGGAGATGACTACCCAGGTAATATTTGTGTTGCTTTCTTCATTTGGGAGGAAACGTGTGTAAACGCTTACTAATGCTGTCTTTCTTTCTCCTCTTTCCAGGTTATGGTATTCCAGGATGCATGAGGTGCCGGATGATGGAGTTCATACCTTCAGGTGAGTGGAACTGAAGTCAGCGAAGGATTGAAGACAGGATACTGTTCCAGGTAAGTTTCGTAGTGTTCTTTCTCTCTCTGCAGGTCCTTGGTTTCAGGTAAGCTGGCATCAAAGAACTGGACACGGTGAGTGTTACACTGTCCACAGCAGAATAACACAAAGCATGTTCTGCGGTTTGGGAGTAGTTTAAATAATCTCAGGTAAAGTAGTCCAGGTAAAATAGTCCCAGGCCTGCCACACCCAAAGTAGTCCCGGTAAAGTAGTCCCAGGCCTGCCACACCCAAAAGACTAGACCGCATAGTTCAGTTCCTTGTAACTGAGCTATGTGTGTGACTCCATGTTGGCTTAATCTCCCCAAGTTAAATAGTCCCAAGTAAATAGTCCCATTCTAATTTGTGTCTTCATGATGGTTATGAGCCTGGCGCAAAAGGTGCCAGGACTGACTCCAAGAGAATCTTGGATGAGGTTTTAAGGCCTTTGACCTTGGCCCTAACTGGAAGGCTGACTTGCCAGTGAGGGCCAGGGGAAAGGGTCATGACAATTATTTGCTAACCAGGCGATACTATGTTCTACTCCAGGAATCCATTATGTAGACACATACAAATTCATAGCAGCATTCTATGGTCAGAAAGCACAAAGGGGTGTGCCAATAGACTCAGAAATATTCCTTTACAGAGTGCACATACTGTTAGAATGGCTTCCAAGAACAAGGGTCAGCTTGTTGCGATTACCCACAGGGTTTTTGTTCGGACCAGAAGTATCCATGGATGAGGAAGAATGACAAGTGATCACAAATGAGTTAGAAGCAGCAATAGTGAGACAAGACAGGGTGATTTTGCATGGAGGTGATGATGAGGGAATAAATGGGAGGACAGTGATATCTCTCGACGCAAGACACATACTGACTGATTTGACAGATGAACACTTGATTACACTTGATTACAACTGATGGGGTCTTACCAGGGCATTACAGCCCGAGCGTTCCCCATTACCGGATGCTGGAATATATTACTCCCTATTCCCATTTGAGTACCATTGGAGGATGGATGCACCAGCACAATGCATGAATTGTGCCAGTGCATCCGTCGAGGTATGCGAGCGGGTGCCGTTCTGCCCGCCAGGTCACACCTTGTAGCTTGCCGGTCTGGAATCAACGGTACTGGCAAGCTTACCGGTACCGTTGTTTCCAGACCGGCAAACTTGTAAAGACCCCCAGGATTTGGTACAAGTACAAGTACAGAGCATATTGTGGACCAGTAGACCATATGATATTGGTCTAGTAAAAGGAGCACAGGGAGTCAAAATTAAATTGACGCCAGGAGCTGTTAAAACTCAGGTGAGACAGTACCCAATGTCGAAAGAAGCAGATGGCATCATCCTCTACCCTCCTTTTATTCATGTTAGTCCTGTGCGTTTCTGTCAGTTTAAGTCTATGATATATGTTTTATACATCTATAAGCTCATTTTGAATTGCATTTTATCCATTAGGATATAGCATGTATATAACATCAGATGAGGCTCTTATACTGTTTAAATCTGCTTAAATCTGCTTTAGATTAAGGACTTATCCTATTGCATATATATTTTCTATTTGTTCTTGTATTTATTGTATAAGCCTTATATGTTTATGAACCTTAATTAAATATTTAAACATAAAGAAGTAGACGAGGGTATTTATGACACTTTTGCCGCTTTAGTGCAACAAGGAATATTGGTGCCATCAGAATGCCCAGCAAAAACACAGCTGTTTACCCAGTAAAAAAGGCAACAGGGAGTTATGGAGATTTATTCAGGACTTACAAACCCAAACAACATCGTTGAAGCACAGATCCAATTGGTTCCAAACCCGGGCACAATATTGTGCAATATTCCAACCAAAGCGAAATATTTCACAGTGATTGATTTAAAGAATGCCTTATTTTCAATCCCCCTCCATGAAGAATACCTAGACATGACCTAATTTTCCTATCTCTGCACTAAGTGGAAACATACTTGTTTACCTCACACGTACTGTGAGTCCCCTCAATCTTTAACTGAGTACTCCAGCTGGACCTAGGAAATGTACACCTAGACAGCACAGTGATACAATATGTAGACACCCTTTTGGCATGCAGGAAAGAGAGGAACAGTGTAGGAAACATTCAGCACAATTGACGACAGATTTGGCATTGAAGAGGTACAACTAGACAAGGAAAAATTTAAGTGCAATATTGCCAGGGAGAAGATCTGTATATAGGTCAGGTAATATCACAAGACGGAAGAAAAGTGACTGCTGAGAAAGCAGAAGGGATTATAAAAACAGCCAGACCAAAAACAATGAGGGAGATGCAGACATTTTTGGGCCTTTGCAATTAATGCAAGGCATGGGTCTTTCACTACAGTATGTATTCGAGACCACTTCTAAAAGAACTCAAGAAAGCAGAGAAGGACAACAGTGATATAGCCTGGTCAGGTGAAATGATAGAGGTATTTGACAAACTGAAAATGGCAATAAGCACTGCACCTGTGTAAATGATTCCTGATTACAGTGCAGAATTCTTTTTATTCTCCCACTCAAATGGAGTATTATTGATAGCAGTCCTCACGCAAAAGACTACCATGGGACAGAAACCATTAGCATTCTACAGCGGGCTCTTAGATCCAGTGAGGAGAGGTCATTATTCATGTGACCAAGCATTGGCGGCAGCAGTCTTTGCAATTGAAAAGTCTGCTAGCATCACAATTGACTATGCAGTAACTTATGTCGAGCATGCCTTGTTTGAAATTCTTGAAAAGCCTAAAACCACATTATCCGCACAGAGAGCCTCTGGTTATGAGGTAATTATATCAAATCCAGCAATTAAAATGGTCAGATGAGGAGTAGTGAACCCAGCAAGATTCATAGTAGAGCCAGTAAAAGAGGGAGACAATGGGCATGATTGCACCAAGTATACTGAATATCATGCTTAGATACCACAAGATAAAGAGAATGCCCTAGGAGGAGGGGACAATATTCTTCATTGGTGTCACCTCGTCAATCGATCAAAGCATGGGCGGAACACATACTGAGACCTAAGTGGTAAAAGAAAGATTGAATGACAGCTTTGAGACAGTGGTAAGTGTGAGACTGCAACTTAATTTATCGCCAAGCAGCAACATTGGTAGCACTCATTTTGGCACTTGAACCACATAAAGAACAGGTGGTAATGGTGTATTCCGACTCTGCCTATGTGATGTCAACAGTACATGCAGGTCTGTCACGTTGGAAGAGGCATGTAGCATGCTCCACCAATGAACAGGCTCATTAGCCTACCAGAAGAGCACGAATTGTGGAAACAAATGGGGAGCTCATTGAGCCCCAAAGATATAATGTTGTGGCAGGACAGCATTATAATTTAATGCTTGGGATTATTTAAAGTAACATCAGATCAACTACATCACTCAGCACCTACAACACAATATCGGAAGACTGGTTTGCCCAGTCTGGCAGAGCATGTTGCTGAGTTCATTGTGAATTGTTTGACTTGTCAACAGTTTACTGCTGGGCACACATTGCAAACAGTGAGGGGAGCAATACCATGTATTACTAGACCCTTCCAGCATTTGCATATAGACTATGTAGATATGCTTCAAGTTTGTAACAGCTACAGCTATATGCTAGTAGCGTTATGTCCCTTTTCCTGATGGACCGAAGGAGGTCCATGCACACATCCTGATGCCAAATGTGCTGCAAAATTCCTTGTCTGTGAGGTCTTTCCAAGGCAGGGAGTGTGCGAGGTGCTCTGAGCTGACAATGAACTGCATTTTGTAAATGAAATCTTTGAGCACATCACAATTTTGTTGGGTATCTTCTGCTTACCAACCACAAGCATACAGTATTTGTGAGCACCTCAATGGCCTCCTGAAGGAACGTATTGCCAAACAAAAAGTGCCCCTGAAAAAAAGGATGGCTCCATTGCCTACCCTTAGCCCTTTTTGCAATATGTAATTAGGCCGGCCGGCTCAGACCATCAACTGACTTCTCACGAGCTGGTAATAGGACACTGTATGAAAGTAACTCTTGCTCCTCCCACTCGAGCGCAGACTGATGCCAATAGTGTTTCAAATATATTGGGAACTGAAATGCATGATTATTTGACTACCATGATGGCGAGTGTTACTTTTATGTCTTGACAGCTTCATGATTGGCAGGAAAGGTCGAAGAGACTGATGAAGACTTTGAACAAATTGATGTTACAAAAGTTTTAAAACCACTTGCTCTCTACACAGGCAAAAAAGTATTTTGTCAGAGCTTCAAAAGGCACTGGCACAAGACGCGCTTTGAAGGATCTTACATTGTGAAGAAGTGAAACCAACAACTGTGAAAGAGCAAGGGAGGAGGGCATGGCTGCATCTCAGTGATGTCAAACCCTACAAAGGACAGCACACCTGCCGCAACCCCCTGATCAGAAGATGAAGAGAAGATGAGACGAATAAGAACGAGATTGATCACTAAAGCAAACCAGCAACCAGAACTATAAAGCACTTTGTAATTATGCGTCCTTCAATAAGTTAACTATAAATATGGAAAAGACCAAAGTCTTGGCCGTATCGGCAAAGAATGTGAAAAAAACAGTACCTAAGTGCACGCTCGGAACAATCGAGTATGTGGATTCTTATCCATATTTGGGGCTAGAGATTGATAGTACCAAAACATACAGGCAGATTGTGGGAACAAAAAAGACTAAAACCTGCAGCATGACTAGGTATATCTTGAGATTTGCTACGGATACAGCTGGGTACTCCCTTGAAGGAATAATAACATTGTATAAACAACGTTCTGCCCGACAGTCCTCTTTGGATTAGAGGCACTGGCAATGAGAGAGAGGCACTGCCAATAATAACATTGACCTACTAGCCATCACAGAAACATGGTTACACGAAGCATCAGGCCCAGCCATCACTATTCCACTACCACCTGGCTTCACCATACTCGGACAAGACAGACCAGAATGAATAGGAGGCGGAGTAGCCTTCATCTACATGGAGAATCTTCAGCTCCGACTTGTTAGCCACTCCTCGACCAACAACTTTGACCTCTTATCGACCAAGCTCACACTGTCACCCAACAGTACCATCAACATTCACCTACTATATCGCCCCCCAGGCCTCACCCCTGACTCTCAGGAAAGCATCATCCACATCCTCAGCAATAATATCAAAAGCTCCACCAAAACCCTTCTTCTAGGAGACCTCAACCTGGGATTTAATGATGCTAAAGACAAATCTGCAGTCGCCCTCTCCAAAGAACTTAGTGACTTAGGCTTCACCCAAAAAGTAGAAAATCCCACTCACGCCAAAGGCCGTATTCTAGACTGGGTCGCAGACCATAATTGTCTCTCCACTATCACCTCGATCTCATCACTGCCCTGGACCGACCACAACTGCATCGAATTCTCGATTCCTTTCACCAAAAACCACAAAACTCTGACCCCTGCTATCGCTGCACAAGTCAGAAGTTCTAAAAAACTCAAAGAGGTCAACCTGTGCCCCTACCTCAACACCCCCAAACTATCACCCCCTTTCACTAATGACCCCAATATTCTGGCAGACATCTACAAAGATGTTGTCACTAAAGCTATCAATGAAATAGCACCACTCGAATGGAAAAAAGAAAAGAAATCTCTACACACCAACTCCTGGTTCACTGAAGAACTGCACTCAATGCGATCCCACAAAAGAGCAGCTCTAAAAAACTGGCAATCCAACCCATGCAACAGCACCAAAAACGATTTCAATTTAATCTCCAACCAATACAAAACAGCTATCACTGCTGCTAAAGCCAACATATTCAATGCACAAATCTATAATGCCAAATCGCACACCAAAGAGATCTTCGCCATCTTCAACAAGCTCATCTCCCCCCCAATACACCAGATGAAATAATCAAAGATGAAGCGTGGTGTGCCAGCATTCAAACAGCCATGCTACACAAAATTGACCTTCTCCAAAAGAAAATCAAAGACCATTGCAAAGCACTACCTCAACAGACAGGTACCAAGCCCTCTAACCCCTCAGCCTCCTCGTCCAAGCCCACCATTCCCGACTTCTCTTTCAGGGACGTCACTGGCCGGTCATGCCTGGTACATTTTTGATGTACCAGGCATGAAAACAGTGCTGATGGATCATTGGGCTTGTGGTCCAAAAGCATACATGCAACTGCCCCAGAGAGGGTTTCTACTTAAGAAGGCAGTACATTATGTTGCATCACAGGGTGTAGTACAGCCACTCTGGATAGGACTAGAAAGGGATATGTGCAGACCGTTAACTCTGAACAATGTGTACTCAATGGGGAAACTACAGAGTGTGAAAATTAAGTTGCCTTCTGTTGTCGCCATTAGGATGGTGCTGGTCACCTGGATGATCGAAAATGGCTTGTGGCTGAGTTATGATACATCGCTATGCCACAATCTAGCACTACAGATGGGGAATATCAGTTTACACTGGCTGAGCTGGATGGGTGTATTGAGAGAGGGTGATGTTCTGAGGGAAGAGAGATTGGCGATTTTTTGCGGGAACTTCAACATAAATTTTGATTAGAAAAAGGAGAGTTGAGGCATTATTGGGAATTGGGATCCCTATTGACTCACAGACTTGGTATGCTGGGTACTCCATTGGAGGCTAGGCCGGAGCTCTGCATAGATTTTGATGTGATGCCACGCATGATATCTACTTATATTTCTATGACCCTATAGGGCAGTCATGTCTGCACTCCTGGGATGGATTGAGACAGGTGATTTGAATTTTGTGCTTTCTCCTAACAATTGGGATGATTTGCTCATGGTTGGACTTTGGACCAGATTAGATATGATTTTGAGATTGATAAAACAGAAGATGTTAGGATGTCTTTATTGGACACCTGTGAGGATGGATGGTTTGGGACTCTTAGACAATTACATTGCTGGGGTTGTGTTGGATATAGGGGCACTCTGTTCCACATGCTTTGGTACTGTTCGAGAGTTTGGATTCTGGAAGGAGGTCTTGGAAAGAATGGATATAGTACTGAATATTAGGTTCTCAAGTCATCCGCCTTAGTGGTTTTGCTATCAGGCAATGGGAGTTGTCGATTGTGGGAACATATGAGGAATGGATTAATAAAAAATGGAGGAGACGGATGAACCTGAAAATGATGACTGGTGGGATTCTCTGTTTTCTTGGATACCCTCCTGGCTGGCCAATGCATTTAAATCACTAATTGCCATAGAAGTGTTCACACTACTGGCCTTCTGTGTTATACAAATAGCAATACATGGGTGTAAAAAGGCTGCCAAAGGAGCAGTTGCAATGGAAATAGTCAAATATCTGAATGCTCCAGTACATGAGTATAACCAAAGAGATAATCCACTCTGTGCCCAAGTGAGAGAAAGCCCTGTTAAACCTCCAGTATCAAAATGTACTTATCCCCCAGACCCGCTTAACTATGTTGGATACTTGGTATTTTACAAACCAGATGGGGAGTGCTGCTATACAACCTGGAGACTGGAAGAACACATGAGACGTGCAGGAAACCTGAAGAAGGACCAAAATATGGACTCCCAACATACCTTATTGGGAGGAAGGCACTAAAAGGGGCAGGGTCGAAGACTCAACCAGAGGGATGTATGTTGACAGGCAGATGAATAAGTCATTCATAGCTTCCACCCCTCCCCCACTCCAATTATGCAAAGGTGAGAAAGGCTACTCACTAAGATAGCCATACCGGCCTCATCCCAGGCAGATACAAGAGGAAATGGACCTAATGTATACAAAGATGGCTAGAATAAGCATACTTACTGTTAACTGACACACGTGTCTGCAAAGGAAACAAAGCAAATATGCACTCACCATGAAGAAATGCAGACAATAGGCTAAATATGCATTTATGCACAAAGAATATTTCTTGCACAAAGACAATAACATAAGCAATGTATAAGCTGAAAAACAATGCGAACAATACACGTATATAGCTCCCTAAAAAAGAAACGTGACAGTAATGGGCAGCCATGTTTTTCAAAATGGAAGCAACAACCTGCATTAAAATCAATGGAAGGCCTTGAGGCTTCATGGAAACTTGAACTGCTGAATTTACTGAAATACAGATCTGTGCAGGGCACATACGGTGGCAGTCAAGGTTTCTGAGAAATTAGGAAGGGTTTGGATGGCTCAAAGCAAACATGAGATAATAATTCCCATGGCACTAGACATATTTCTCTAAGATTAATTCAAGAACAACCAGCCTTTGAATGCCAGGTGCAGAATAATCATAATTTAAAAACTTCAAAAGGAATGGATTGACTATGGGTCCGATTCATGGAATAATCTGCGCAGAAAAAAAGCAGAGCTTCCGCGCGAAATCACGCGCAAGTCCCAATTCGTCGATTCATGGAACAGAATTCACAGGGCATACCCGCGACTTTCGAGGAATCTGCGCCGGTCCACCACATCACTGGGACCCAATGTACACCTTGCGCGAGACTCCAAGAGAAGGGCCGACTGGGCCTGCTCAGCCACCTAAAAAGGGGGCAGAACATGTGGGATGCAATGCATTACACACCAGCACAACCATCAATACCTGTCACAGTCCAAAAACAGCCAGCCCTGCCACCCACACCCAACCACCCAAGAAAGGCCCACAATTTTGAATATGAATCCAGTGGCCACACCAATTCATAGAAACAACACCATGCCCAGACGTATCACCAGAACCACACCCTGTGAAACATGCAGCCATTACGTAATACTGGTGCCCAACAAGACAAGACAATCCAAAGTGATCACACAGTGTTTAAGACCCCAAATCAAACACCACACAAGTGTCTGCAAATGCCATCACTTACCTGCACAGGGTAACACATAAATGGATCCTGAAAATATGCAGAGCACACCCACTGCAGAATCACCACAGGGTGCAAGAGGGTGACAGGACATAGAGTGTGATGAATGCAGCGTACCACAACAGAGAGAGGGAGTGGGAGTGAATTTAAGCGGGAAGGCCAAGTGAAATACATCAAAGAGTGCACTGCCTGTATTGGAGATGGCCAATGACATGCACTACTCTGCAATAGGTGCAGGCATGGATGAGTCTACGAGGGAGGTAACAGAGTGAAATGAGTACCACTTTAAAAAAAAAAAACATCCTGGCATGGTAGCATGCAAAGCACATATAAGTACAGTTACACATGCAGGAAACATGGGGAACAATGATGCATGCTCAACATGCAAGACAGTGCTCATGCTTACCCGCTGACTGCTCCGGCATGGTGTGAATCCCGCATTACCTTCACCAGGAACTGTGTCTCCAAAGTAGTGACCACAGGGCCAGTACCTGTTGGAGGGTATGGGGAGCATGGACGTCAAATGATGCAGGGTGTCTACCTGGGACAGCGGTCACTGCCAGATCAAAGATTACTGAAACAACATGAGAGAAGACATTGCAACGGCATAATGAAGTACCATCCATACAGTACAAATGTGCAAGGATACACTGAACCCATAGTTACCTGCACATGCCATCCTGCGCACCACCATGAAAACATGCAAGTTGACCTCACTATGCATGCATGTGTGTCCACCACTGCAAACGCCATGGCCATGAGAGGACAACTGCACTACAGTTTAGACAAACTCAACCTCTTCTGACATAGCACTGGTCCAACTCACTCTGGTGGTCATGATGCGATCTTTAACACCTATGACTGCGTCTCTATATCCAGTCCTAAACTGCTTATCTGCACAGACCACTCTGCCATCATTTCTCTATCTCTGGAGGGGCCTGCCTGTGGGGGGTGTCCAGTCTGGAGGGGCCTGCCTGTGGGGGGTGTCCAGTCTGGAGTGGGCTGCCTGTGGGGGGAGTCCAGTTTGGAGGTTGTTCTCCAGTCTGGAGTGGGCTGCCTGGGGGTGTGTCACAGGTGAGGAGGGTTGGGGGTGGTTTACAGTATGGAGGTGGCTGCCTGTGGGGGTCGGCAAGTCTGGAGTGGGATGCCTGTGAGGGGTGTCCAGTCTGAAAGGGGTCTGCCTGTGTGGGGTATCCAGTCTGGAGAGGGCTACCTGTAGGGGGTGTCCATTCTGGTTCGGGCTGCCAGTGGGGGGCAAGTGGGGGTATTCTGGAGGGGGCTGCCTGGTGGGGTTTCTTGTCTGGAGAGGGCTGCCTTTGAGGGGTGTCCAGTCTTGAGGGGCCTGTCTTTGGGGGATGTCCAGTCTGGAGGGGGCCGCCTGTGCAGGGTGTCCAGTCTGGAGGGGGCTGCCTGTTGGGGGAGTCCAGTCTGGAGGGGCCTGCCTGTGGGGGGTGTCCAGTCTGGAGGGGGCTGCCTGTGCACGGTGTCCAGTCTGGAGTGGGCTGCCTGTGGGGGGAGTCCATTCTGGTTCGGGCTGCCAGTGGGGGGCAAGTGGGGGTATTCTGGAGGGGGCTGCCTGGTGGGGTTTCTTGTCTGGAGAGGGCTGCCTTTGAGGGGTGTCCAGTCTGGAGGGGCCTGTCTTTGGGGGATGTCCAGTCTGGAGGGGGCCGCCTGTGCAGGGTGTCCAGTCTGGAGGGGGCTGCCTGTTGGGGGAGTCCAGTCTGGAGGGGCCTGCCTGTGGGGGGTGTCCAGTCTGGAGGGGCCTGCCTGTGGGGGGTGTCCAGTCTGGAGTGGGCTGCCTGTGGGGGGAGTCCAGTTTGGAGGTTGTTCTCCAGTCTGGAGTGGGCTGCCTGGGGGTGTGTCACAGGTGAGGAGGGTTGGGGGTGGTTTACAGTATGGAGGTGGCTGCCTGTGGGGGTCGGCAAGTCTGGAGTGGGATGCCTGTGAGGGGTGTCCAGTCTGGAGGGGTCTGCCTGTGTGGGGTATCCAGTCTGGAGAGGGCTACCTGTAGGGGGTGTCCATTCTGGTTCGGGCTGCCAGTGGGGGGCAAGTGGGGGTATTCTGGAGGGGGCTGCCTGGTGGGGTTTCTTGTCTGGAGAGGGCTGCCTTTGAGGGGTGTCCAGTCTGGAGGGGCCTGTCTTTGGGGGATGTCCAGTCTGGAGGGGGCCGCCTGTGCAGGGTGTCCAGTCTGGAGGGGGCTGCCTGTTGGGGGAGTCCAGTCTGGAGGGGCCTGCCTGTGGGGGGTGTCCAGTCTGGAGGGGGCTGCCTGTGCACGGTGTCCAGTCTGGAGGGGGCTGCCTGTTGTGGGTGTCAAGTCTGGAGGGTGCCGCCTTGGCGGGTGTCACAGGTGAGTGGGGCTCAGGGGTAGTGCCCAGTCTGGAGGGGCTGCCTGGGGGTGTCACAAGTGAGTGGAGCTGGGGGGTGGTGTCCAGTCTTGAGTGGGCTGCCTGTGGGGGTTGTCCAGTCTGGAGTGGGCTGCCTGGAGGGGTGTTACATGTGAAGGGGGCTGGGAGTGGTGCCCAGTCTGAAGGGGCCTGCCTGTGGGGTGTGTCCAGTCTGGAGTGGGCTGTCTGTCTGGGGTGTCCAGTCTGGAGTGGGCTGCCTGGGGGGTGTCACAGGTGAGGGGGTTTGGGGTGTTGCCCAGTGTGGAGGGGGCTGCCTGAGGGGGGTTCACACGTGAGAGGGGCTTGGGGTTGGTGTCCTGTTGGGAGTGGGCTGCCTGTGGTTGGTGTCCAGTCTGGAGTGGACTGCCTGGGGGGGGGCACAGGTGTGGGGTGCTGGGGGGTGGTGCCCAGTCTGGAGGGACCTGCCTGTGGGAGGTGTCCAGTCTGGGCTTGAGAGGGAGGACCTGCGTTTTCGCTGGGGTGCAGCCTGGGTTTGCGAGGTGAGGCATGCGATTTCACGGGGGTGCAGTTTGGGCTTGCGAGGGAGGATCCATGTTTTCGCTGTGGTGCAGCCTGGGCTTTCGAGGCAGGACCGTCATTTTCACTTTGGTGTAGCCTGGGCTTGCGAGGTGCGGCGCACGATTTTGCTGGGGTGCAGTCTGGGCTTGCAAGTCAGGACACACGTTTTCACTGGGGTGTAGCCTGGACTTGCAAGGTGAGGTGCACGATTTCGCTGGGGTGCACTCTGGCTTTGCGAGGGAGGGCCTGCGTTTTTGCTGGGGTGCGGCCTGGGATTGCGAGGTGAGGCACGCCTTCTCACAGGGATATTGGATTGTGGGCCAGGGGTAGCACAGAGGCTTGTGCCATGTTTGTCCTTTTGCTTGCTTTTTGGTGGGCTTGGGGGCATGTTGTGGGCATTACTCAGGCACCTTGTTTTTACTTACGCGACAGCTAGTAATGCGTCTTTAAATTCATTAATAAATAAATGTTCTGCGCCACGGCTCGCACAGGGTCCTTCTCAGCGCGCGGACCTTGCACCATTTCTGTGCCCCAATCCATCAATCAGGTCCTAAGTAAATCTTTGGTGGACAGAAAAGTAATAACACTTGCACTCATGTTAGCTGCAATCTTAGTAAATGCAAGGTGAAATAATTCAGAAGATGGTCCCCTCACATGTGACCCATAATTCAAGAACACTATCTATTAATTTGCCCCAGACACAAGTAGGCACCTGCCTCAACTCCTCACATATGCTCAGCCATGCAGCGCCATTCAACGCTGACTACAAAGGGGTCACTCTGGCTCATGGCCTAGGAATAAGGGATAGCATCTTTTTAAATTGAAAGGAAAGCTGTTCATGGGCCTCTCTCCCTCTACTCCCAGTCTGGGTCATGTGTTGATGGCCTGTCAATTTTCCAAGATTGGTCAATAAGATGTCAACCAATGAAAACCCTCAACACTATGCCACCCAAAACATGTTGCATTAATAGTGTAAAGATGACATGTATTCTCTATTATCAATTTAGAGGTGGTCTCAGGTGGAGCCATCAAATAGGTAACAACCAATTAGAAGACTAAGCCATATACAATGCATACATAGTCGATTCCCTTAACAAATCCCTCATCCATGTAGGTTTTTGTAACCAAGATTGACGTCAGTAGTAACATATTTTTGATTCATAGTCCGTTGTTTGCAAGAGAAGGTCTGAGAGTGATGCAAGATCCTTAATGCTTGTATACTGACCCTGCTTTATGTGGATTGTTAATAAAGGGGGTTTGACAATCACTTTGACTATTTCCGTTATTGAGTGCAGAGTTTCCAGGCCTATCATTTCCGCTTAAACTGGGGTTTTCCAGAAAAATTTAACATAATCCTCAGCGAATATTAAAACATTATCATTGCCTGTCCGTTTTAGTGTCAAATTGCATGTGTGCTTCATAAAAGCATAATATGCTCGGAAATTGGCATGCCAAAAATAGTACAATATCTGTCTGAGAAGCGAACAGCATGAAGATGGCAAATTAATACGTCAAAATAGCCATACATATGACAGAAACCTCATATTCGAGAACACATTTAAAAAGTCAGAGATTCTATGCCTTCGACTTCAAAAATGAAAATCACTCTACATCTGGTTGTGCATTAAGCAGTGCAATTAATTGCTGTCGATTGTATTCAGGCTCATTCTCACAAAAGAAAAAAAAAACAAATAGCTACTTCTGCTAAAATAATTGAGTCCAGGTCAGTATGGTTAAAATGATGCAGGCTTTAATGGAAATTCATTCTCACGTGGATATATAAAAAGTGAGAAAAAAAAAAAACATTAATTCATTTGTGTAATCAGTGCCTGGAAATTAGCAAGCATGCATGCGTGGGATAGATAGCATGCATGACATCCCTGCATTCTTATTAATTGGAAGGGTCTTGCAATTTTGAAAAAGAGGTAACAGCACTGTCACGCATATTTCATGAATGGCCCACAAATCTATATTTTAAAGTGTCCAAAATAACCCAGTAGGGTTTTGCTATTATATACAGCTTTTGACACAGGGGCGTCCATTTTGCAGAGGCAAGAACATGGGCATGCTATGCCTTCATCCCTTCGAGACAAGAATTCAGTATTTGAACTCTGCTGAAAGGTACGATTTTCGATGTAGCTATGACTCCTAAAATGCTACATATATTTCATGGGAAATAATGTATCACACTGCAGCAACAACTTTCTGTGCCTAAGGGTTTACTGAGTTCTTTGGTTATGTTGTAATGCTTTCTGTGGTGTTTTTACATTCTTTGAATCACATTTTATTCAGTGTTGTGCTTTATTCACCAGTTTTTCTTCACAGAGGCAGCTGGGGAGCAGGTGTAAGTGGATCTAGGTCACCTGGCCCAGCCCATCTGGTGCCTTCCTGCTTGCCGCTCCTTTTCACCACTTAGGAAGCCCCGCCCACCTGGTGCCTTCCTGCTTGCCATTCCTTTTCACCACTTAGCAAGCCCCCTCACCTGGTGACTTCCTGCTTGCCGCTCTTTTCCCTACTTAAGGAGCCTTCCAGCCACTTTTCCTTTGCAGCTGGGGAGTAGGTGTAAGTGGATCTACGTCACCTGGCCTAAGCCCTGGCCACCTGGTGCCTTCCTGCTTGCTGCTCCTTTACACCACTTAGCAAGCCCCGCCCACCTGGTGCCTTCCTGCTTGCTGCTCTTTTCCCTACTTAAGGAGCCCTCCAGCCTCTTTTCCTTTGCAGCTGGGGAGCAGGTGTAAGTGGATCTAGGTCACCTGGCCTAAGCCCCGCCCACCTTCTTAGCCCTGCCTCTTCCTACCTGCTCTTAACTCTTAGATGAAGGGCGTCTCTCGCCCAGGCGTCCAAAGTGAAGGGCAGTCAAATAAAACTGATATTGCTGTTTGGACCTGTTCGAACCAGGAGGATCCAGGGTCCGACCCCCTGCTAAGACAGCAGGTAAGCATGCACCAACATGTGTTTACACCCTCTGTCCCAACAGGCCATCCCCACCCTCTGTGGTCCCCCCATGTTGTTCCCTTGTGCACCCCCCCCTTCCTGCACACAGGAGTCTGTCCTGATACATTCTAGTTTTCACCATCACCGTCTTGTGGCCAATGCTGGATTTTACTTTTATGGACTTCATTGATTCGCAGTGCGTCACCCTTTCTCAACTCTCATGCTGGACTTTGTAAGGATATTTGGCGTGTTACAGCACAGAGTACAGCACTACTACACAAGGGTGCAGTGCATTGCTATATGTGTTACCAGATTAACAAGGAAAGACAGGGCATTCAGTCAAAAACGATTTTAACAAATAAGATGCAAATCTATTTTTACAGTTAAAAGCACACGTGCTCATTTAAAAATGCACACTATTTTTCACCTGAAATGCCTATGGTGCGAGAGACACATTTGAAAATGACAACTAACATAACTTATTACTAACCTGACTAATGAAACATAATCCACTAATAAAAATGTGTCTCCACTGCAGAATTAGGCCTATTCTGAAAGTGAACTTTTAAACGCACATCCATTTTTTTTTTCTGTTCTCTCTGCTGCCCTGTCCACATAACTACAGGAAGCAAATGGGCTCGAAAGAACAGGAAATCAGTTGGTTACAAAGTATTACTATAAAAATGAGCCATTGTGTAGAGAAGGAGGAGATGGCGTGATTAATTCTGATTGGAGCAGCGTCATGGCAAGTATCATGCTAGAGGGAGTGATCAGGTTTTTGCTGGGGGGTTTTTGAGAAAGGAGAACGGCAGTCAAGATTGGGGAGAGCTGAAAGAAGGACCTTTCCATTGGCTGAGGCATTCCTATCTGCAAAAGCTGAGAATTCCAGGCAATGACCCCGGTTTGAGAAGGCAAGCGTTCCTTTTTACTGGAGTTAATCGTCAAGGGAGCCACATTCAGAAAGAGAACAGCCAAAGAGAACAACTAAAAAGATAAGGTAATTACAGAAGTGTGGGAGCTGAGTGTGTACAATAATATGCAGTCAGTGTAGGATTCCTGTGCATGCCTTAATCAAATGCTAATGTTGCAATTTGAGTTCTGTTCTCCGCCACTCTCTTTGCAGTGTGTCATAGACAATGCTTTTACTGTACCATTTTATTTATTTCTGTAAAGAATGAGATCGTGTTTAATTGCAACTTTTATAATACAGAAAAATATTTGAAAACAGACGGGTGGTGTATTTACTATTTACCATTACAATGCTGATGATGTGGGGAGATTTTAAACAGTGCAATGGTCATTTTAAGACAGATGTGTGCATGTCAGATTCAGTATGAACAGTTTTGAGTGACTGTAGCATAGCTCGTTGGAGGTACATGAGCCAACGGGAAGAGAGACTCTCTGAATATAGCTCCCTACCGTATATAAGGTAGTGGAAATTACCACAAGATTACCATATATAGCTCTCTGTCGTAAATAAGTCAGTGAGATTGCCCATGGTGGCACACTAACACTAACACTGAAAAATGTGGTATTCCTAAAATGTAGGTCTGAGGTCTCTCTAGTGATTACACGAAAAATCTAAGCAAAGATAAGGGATTCTGGACATTGGGGCCACAAATAAAACAAGGGAATTATGCTCACCAAAATACCACCAACCACGCATACCAAATATGCATGCCTGGGTGCTGAAATGATTCATGTTCACTGTATTATTGTTGTACATGGCCCAATCTGAATACAAGGAGTGATTGTTGCTAAGTTATATTTCGGCGGTAAGAAAATACCGTCAGGCCCCAAATCTCCACAAAATACCCTACATATTTATGGTGCGTTGGCCGGGAATCGAACCCGGGTCAACTGCTTGGAAGGCAGCTATGCTCACCACTATACCACCAACGCACCATAAATATGTAGGGTATTTTGTGGAGATTTGGGGCCTGACGGTATTTTCTCGCTTTGATGTATCTTTTGACTCAAATTCCAATGAGTTTAAAACTGCATACTTCTATGGGCTACAGAAAGACATCATATCCCAATTGGTCCGTGAATTTGACAGTGACAAGTCCCTTGAACGGATTGTACATCAAAGCACAGAACTATATGAGGTACTCTATTGTCAGGGTAGAGAAAGTGATAAAATGAAAGATACTAGACCTAAATCTAAAGAACCCTCAGCCACAGTAATGGAAATCAGGTCAGCCAAAATGTCCCTTGAGTCTGCTCAAAGCCAAGGTAAAAATAATGTGACACCTGAACAAAGGGGTAATCAACAAAGATCGCCATTTCCTGTACCAATGTTCCAATCACATGATCCTAGTAATAGAGAGAGCTACATCAGCCCTAGGTATTTAGGGGACAGACCCCGGGTAGGATACCGGTCTGATATGGCAGGTATGAACAATAACCAGAGACAAAATCAAGATCAAAGAAATGATGGTCCCTACCAGTCATTGGGGACACAGAGCAGATTTGATCCCAGCACCATGATATATGGTAATCAGGATAGGCCCCGATATGTGGATCGATTTACTGATAATGGAAATCAACATAGGGGCCAGTACCCACAATCTGAGAGACAGGACATGAGGCAAAACGTGAACTACAATCCACGCCAGTACAATGATTCCCCACCAGGGGACTATAATCAAAGGATGGGTGCAAACCGCTCCCGTCCACAAATGAATCAAGAGTTCAGAAACCATCCCAACCGACATCAATCACCTGAGAGGTATCAGAATAGATCCAATCAGGGGGAAAACAACCAATATCGACCTAGGCCACAGAAAGAGG
This sequence comes from Ambystoma mexicanum, assembly GCF_040938575.1. Taxonomy (NCBI): domain Eukaryota; kingdom Metazoa; phylum Chordata; class Amphibia; order Caudata; family Ambystomatidae; genus Ambystoma; species Ambystoma mexicanum. Next base: position 356,722,411 of record NC_090941.1, read on the forward strand.
ATCCTAGAGAGATGGAAAGGTTCCAGTGCCTTGAGGCCCAAGTGAAAATGTTAGCTGAGCAAATAGGAAAGCTCTATACAGCGCAAAAACAACCTTCCAAAGAGGGGGCTGATGGCCATAGCAATGACCGGGGGGCTTCCGAAAAGTGACTAAGTACTCATGATAACTGCAGTGCCAAAATGACAGATTGCTCTGATATAATTTTGCATAACGACTCTGAGATGCCTAATGGATTAAAAATGAAAGTACCAGTAAATGAATTTGTGACAGAAAGTGCAAATACTTCTAAAAAAGAGGTACGGTTTAACTTAGAGCTAAATAAAACAGTAAATATTTGCACAAATGAAAAAGAAACATTAGGAATTCCAAAAGAACAAAGGAACAGATTTAAGAAAAATGACTCATGCATGGGGAATACCAGTGAACAGGGAGTAAGTGGGGATGCCATAGCTCCTTCCCTGGGCAAGCAAAACAATGATCAAACACAGACAGAAAAAGGAAATACTCACAAGGAGGGTACAAGTCAATCACCTGAAGAATTCTTTGAACCACATATTTTTGAAGAGACTGAAAGGGCTGGTATCACACTAAATGATCACAAATGCACAGAATTAAAAAATGACAAATTGCTGAATGATGTTGTTACACATGTTCAGTTGGAGGTTTGTAATGTGGTCTCTGATGTTACCCAGATGGATGGGCGAACAGTGGCCACACTCCAAAAAACCTCTGAACATGGAGAAATGAATAAAATCTCTCGCACAGAAATGGGTAAAAAGGAGGGAAAAATGTCTTTTCATTTACCAATGTGCTTAGCCAAAAGTGAAAAAGATCTGAGAAAGGTGAGCCCTGAAATCAGTAAGAATTCACATTTCTTATGTGTATTAGAGGAAGTTGAGGACAGATATTATGCACCCATCACTGTAGAAGAAAAATGCCACACCTTTGCTATGATTGACACTGGCGCACAGGCCACAATTATGTCCAAGGAGCTGGTAAAGAGTATCAATGAAGGGAGGCCTCCACAGAGTCAGATCACAGTGAAGGAAAATCAAGGCCCAGTGCATAACTTTAATGGGGAGGAGGTGCCCATCATAGGTGTAACTGAGGTTGACATAAAAATAGGAAAGCACAGAATGAAACAAGAGGTATTGATCACATCTATTTGTGAAATTCCATTTCTGATGGGGACAGATTGCCTGAAAAGATTGTCTCCTCTCATAGATGGGGTGAATGGAGTGCTGTGGTCCTTAACCAAAAAACCATTGAGGCCTAAGAAACTAAAATCACAAAACAGCAATATAAATGAATGTCACACCGTTGCCAAAACAAATGATGCTGTGGAGGTATACCTCCAGAATAGCTGCATACCTAGTGTCACTGTTATATTAATGTGTCAAGACAAAATGCAGAGCGACAATGAAAAACTACCTGTACAAATATACTTGGACCCAAGGAAAGATTGGCAGACTGCCATAGATGAGCACACATTACGTTTCTATTTAAAAGAGAAAACATGCAAACAGAATATTGCTCCTAAAACAGATTCAGAAAAACACATTACCACTCTGGCAGAAATACACATGGAAGATGAGCAACCATGGGTTCATGTTGGTATAAATGATTATCTTAAAACAATAAAAGCCACTTTAGCGCTTGAACATGAAAGGAGTTTCATTAATGAGAAATTGTTGCAGAAAATTATGGAGAGGGAAGAAATCCCGAAATTTAGGATTAAAAACCAATATGTTTCTGGGTTGGACAGTCCAGACTTTGAAAACCGAATTGCAGGCAGATGCATGCTTAAAATTAGCATTTGGCAGAAAACAATTTACCATAATGTATGGATAGTGAGTGGGGCACAAAATGAATTTTACATGGGCAATGACATCATGCACAGAATGTGTATGGTGTTAGATTTCCTTAATCAAAAAATATGGTCACGCCTAGGTGGTCCGGCACCTAAATTTGAAGACAAAAGAAGGGCTTATCATTGTGCACAACTGGTTCCTTATGCAATCGAATTACAAATAAGGAAAAATACTATTATTCCTGCATTTACAAAACAGTTTGCAATAACACTGAAATGCAAAAATGGACAGCAGATGAAAGGCTCTGATGCATTTGTATGCCTGAATGAATCCATAAAACAGCAAGGCCTGGATTATGAATACATTCCATTGGTAGACATTGGTGAGGGATCTGTAAAAATCATGGTAAATAATAAAGGTTGTCAGGATATTCATTTAGAGGAAAACTCCCCATTAGGAATGGCCATACAAAAATCACATTATACGGCAGATTTAAATAACATGGTGATTGGGAATATTCCTGAAAAATATGTAGATGCCAAGGGCGAGTTGCCAGAACACCTGGACTCTCAGCCCAAAGGAATATTTAAAATTCATTCTGTGTATCCTTATGATTCAAATGAGACAGTGTGCTGCCATCAAGAGGATTGCATAATATTTAATTTAAATGAAAATGAAACAGGAAATCAGCCCATTGAAGTGGAAGCTGATATGCCAAAATATTTAAAAGTGGCAGCTCTACAAAAAGACACAGCCACACAGTTAGAGGAAAGCGCTGAGATTCCTTTACCAGAAGAGTTTCCAGAATTTTCCAGAATGGTAGAAGAGCAGATCTCCTTAGCGGATGCATGTGAAAGCGATAAGGATAGGGACGACCTGAGGGAAATATTTATGGAGTTTAAGGATGTATTTGCAAAAGATGCTTATGATTGTGGTTTAACTGATTTACATGTGGCCACACTACCAGAAGGTTGTAGCAGAAATCCAGTGTTTGTACGCCAGTATAGACTACCGCTGGCATGTTTAGAATCATTGGCAGAGATTATTAAAAATTTGGAATCACGGGGAATAATCAGGCCCATTCATAGCACATCCAATACGCCTATTTTAGGTGTGTTAAAGCCAAATGGTCAATGGCGGCTGTGTGCAGACTTAAGAGAGTTAAATAAAAGAGTACCAGTATCTAGATGGCCACTGCCATTCATTGATCAGGGCCTAGCTCAGATACATGGTTCAAATGTATTTACCACATTAGATCTCACCTCTGGATATTGGTGTGTGCCATTGGCAGAGGAGATACAACACTTATTTTCCTTTACATTTGACAGGACTCAATATGCCTGGCTTAGAGCTCCGTTCGGGTACATCAATAGTGGGAGTGAATTTGGCATATTTTTGAGAAAGGCCATGCCGGATGCAGCGGAAAGAGGAACAATAGTTTATGTGGATTATGTCCTGATAAAAAATGAAAGCCTGAAAAGCCATTTTGATGAAATAAGACATGTACTTGGCCAATTACAGAAAGCAGGCGCCAAAGTATCTTTCCAAAAAGAACAATGGTGCAAGAAAAAAGTGAACTTTCTAGGGCATGAAGTGACTGAACATGGGCTAAATCCACAAAGGAAGAAAATAGAGGCCATACAAAGATTAAAAGATCCTAAAAATGTGAAAGGAGTAAAAAGTTTATTAGGGATGACAGGCTATAACAGAAAGTTCATTGAGAATTATGCAGAAATCACTCAACCATTGACTAAACTGCTTAAACTAAATACTCCCTGGAAATGGGAAAGAGGGCAGTCTGATGCAGTGGCTAAATTGAAGGAATGTCTTGTAAAGGCACCATGTTTAGCATACCCCATAAAGGACAGGGATTTCTTTATAGAAATAGGCTTTTCTGAACATTGTATGTCAGCAGTGTTATCACAAAAACACGATTTGAATCACAAAACCATTGCATATGCAAGTAAGGCATTTTCCCAAGTTGAAATGAAATTTAATGAATGTGAAAAGGCCCTATTAACCACTGTGTGGGCGCTACAACATTTCCGCCCCATTGTTCAGGGAGAAAAGGTGATTATTGAAACAAATCATCAACCTTTGCAATTTTTAGAGAGTAAAAGAATTAGATCAGGCAATCTAGCACAATCCAGAATCACTTCATGGACGCTGGCATTACAAGGTTTTCCCGTAGAAGTGAGATATGGACAAAATAAAAAGAGCCCAATTGCTCAAGGGTTAGCTGACTTACATGACTGTGCAGCTGAACAAATAACAAATGAAATGGAAGTGGAAGCTAGTTTACAGGAATTTGAGCAATCACCACACAAAGCTTTTGATGAAAAAACATGCAAGGATTTGCCAACTGTATATGTGGATGGTTGTGCTTTTCACATTGAAAATGACAGTAATAAACAATTAGTGGCAGGAATAGGAAATGTCTGGTTGAAATGTGAAGGCGTTCCCAGTATAGGGATGAGGATTGGAGATAGGAGCAGTCAGGTGGCGGAATTGGCAGCCATTTATAAAGCAATTGCTACTGCAGTTGATAAAAAGTTCAGTGAAATTGTCCTGGTGACTGATTCTGAATATGCACGGAATAGCTTTGTGGATTATTTGCCTGGTTGGAAAGCAAGAGGCATGGTTACATACAACAAAAAGCCACTTAAACATGGAAAAATGATACAAGCCATAGACAAATTGGTGTCAGAAAATAATTTAACAATATACTGGAGAAAAATTCGTGGGCATTTAAAAACACCAGGAGAGGATAAGGGGGGAAATGATAAGGCAGACCACCTGGCTAAGATTGGGGCTGTGATGGGAGAATTGCTACCTATTGATTATTTAATGGGTGAAATACAAATTGATGCAGTCACACGTTCTAAAGCACCAAAGGAGGTAGATCAACCGGTGGTGCAGTGGAGTCATGACACGCCAGACCAAGATTTGATTGAGGCACAAAAGAATGATCAAATTTTGGGAATCTATTATAATCATTTGATAGGTCCTGAACAAAATCCTTTAACAGAAAAAGATTGTATGGGAAAAGAAGAGTTGAGGGTGTTATTAAAGAACAAAACACGAATCAGATTACAGGATGGACTCATGATTAGAGAGTCCATAACAGGACAAATACAGTGGGTAGTACCCCTTTCATTCAGAGGACTGATGCTACACCATGCACATGATGCCATAACTGCAGGCCATAGAGGTTCACAAAAAACATTAGAAATACTAAAAGATTATGCTTACTGGCCACATATGTCCCAAGATGTGGAATTATATACTAGAGGATGTCTAGTATGCGCCCAATTTAAACCTGCTTCACCAATGCATAGAGCACCATTGATGAAAAGAGGCCTAACTCTCCCATGGTCAGATTTGCAAATAGACTATGTAGGTCCTTTAAAAAGGTCGAGCAGGGGACACCGTTATATTTTGAGTGTGGTATGTTTGATGTCGAAGTGGATTGAGTGCATTCCTGCACCGGATTGTAGTGCGCAAACAGCAGCCACATTGCTGGTGAACCATGTGTTCTCAAGGTTTGGGTTGCCACAAAGAATTGAGTCAGACAGAGGAAGTCATTTCACAAGTACTCTAATGAGTAAGGTATGGCAAATACTAGGTGTGAAAAGGAAACTACATATCGCATATCGGGCGGCGTCTTCAGGTACAGTTGAAAGAAGCAATAGGTCTGTTGTGGATATTTTAAAGAAATTTGTGGCAGAAGCAGGTTCCAGCTGGGATTTGCGTTTACCATTGGTTTTGATGGCAATCAGATCGACTCCTGCCAAAGCAACAGGTGTTAGCCCCCATGAGGTCTTAACAGGTAGGAAAATGGTGTTACCACAACACCTACTATACAGAACACATGAGCAAACTCTTGTGAGTGCATCCACAGTTCATGAATATATTGATGAACTGAGGAGGCATTTGCAACATGCATTTGCTTTTGTGCAGAGAAATCTGGAAAGAGCCGCTGACAGTGCAAAGTCATATTATGATAAAAAGACATCAGTAAAGGAATACAGTGTAGGGGATCAGGTGTACAAGTTTCATTTTGGAAAAAGTAAACAGAAAAATTCTAAATTTCTAGCAGCCTGGTAGGGGCCATTTCGAATTATAGATAAGGTCTCTCCTGTAGTGTATAAAATTTTGAAAAATGAAGGTGAAACAGCAATAGAGCAGTTTGTCCATGTAAATCAAATCAAACCATGCCATCCCAGACATGAGATCAGGCAGCATGAGCATGTACAGACAGATAAAGTCCCTTGAACAAAAAAAGAGAACATAAATGGGTGTAATCAGGAGGCAGTGACAAAGAAGTTAAAAAAAGTTGATTGTTATGATGGTAACATATGTAAAAATATATAATATAAATAAATAAATAAATAAATAAATAAATAAATAAATGCAAATATAATGGAAGCTCATGGTTGGTGTGCAGAGAGAAAGTGTGTTAAATATTGAATATCTACTTGTTTTCTTTTAACTTGTGTTTAATTTCAGGAAAAAAAAAAAAAAAATGAAATATTTTTACCAAGCATGTTTTATTTTTGGCAAAAGGATGAAGTTAGTATTATGCTATGTACTTAATTTGTTTATTTTCTATTTTGATTTAGACAATTAACATTATTTGGTCGGAGGTTCCGAGATCAGAGCCCACGGGAGAGACGATGGAGTCCTGGAGTCCCCTGGATGAAGACCAAAAGATGCCTGCCTCCAGGTGGAGGTGAAGACAAGATAACCAGAATGCTAAAAGGGATGACTCCTATGGATCTAAGATTGCCAAGATGGAAGTGTACTCGAATGAACCGAATAACATCGCTGGTCGGGACATATCAGAAGCGGACAAGAGTGCTGACATATGGAGTTCCATGTATTTATTATTTTAATTATTTATTTTAATTTGTTATATTAATTATTTGTTTTAGTTAGTTGTTTTATTTCTTTGTTTTTAATTGACTTGGAAAATCTAAACTTAAAGTAATGCCACTTCAACTGAGAAGGCAAATGTAGAACATTTTGTAAACTAATGAACTCGGATGAATACTGTGTTGATTGCAAATTTTTCGTTGATGCACATGAATATTCATTTTGTTGGATTGCTATATTGTAAAAGAAAAAAAGAGAGAACAACTTGTTTTTAGGAATTGCCTTGGATTATAGCCAAGTTCTAAAAACAAAAGGAGGGTATGTAAGGATATTTGGCGTGTTACAGCACAGAGTACAGCACTACTACACAGGTAGCAAACAGCACAGAGTACAGCACTACTGCACAGGTAGCAATTGCTTTTGCAGCACCACCACAAGGGTGCGGTGCATTGCTATATGTGTTACCAGATTAACAAGGAAAGACAGGGCATTCAGTCAAAAACGATTTTAACATATAAGATGCAAATCTATTCTTACAGTTAAAAGCACACGTGCTCATTTAAAAATGCACACTATTTTTCACCTGAAATGCCTATGGTGCGAGAGACACATTTGAAAATGACAACTAACATAACTTATTACTAACCTGACTAATGAAACATAATCCACTAATAAAAATGTGTCTCCACTGCAGAATTAGGCCTATTCTGAAAGTGAACTTTTAAACGCACATCCATTTTTTTTTTCTGTTCTCTCTGCTGCCCTGTCCACATAACTACAGGAAGCAAATGGGCTCGAAAGAACAGGAAATCAGTTGGTTACAAAGTATTACTATAAAAATGAGCCATTGTGTAGAGAAGGAGGAGATGGCGTGATTAATTCTGATTGGAGCAGCGTCATGGCAAGTATCATGCTAGAGGGAGTGATCAGGTTTTTGCTGGGGGGTTTTTGAGAAAGGAGAAGGGCAGTCAAGATTGGGGAGAGCTGAAAGAAGGACCTTTCCACTGGCTGAGGCATTCCTATCTGCAAAAGCTGAGAATTCCAGGCAATGACCCCGGTTTGAGAAGGCAAGCGTTCCTTTTTACTGGAGTTAATCGTCAAGGGAGCCACATTCAGAAAGAGAACAGCCAAAGAGAACAACTAAAAAGATAAGGTAATTACAGAAGTGTGAGAGCTGAGTGTGTACGATAATATGCAGTCAGTGTAGGATTCCTCTGCATGCCTTAATCAAATGCTAATGTTGCAATTTGAGTTCTGTTCTCCGCCACTCTCTTTGCATGGTGTCATAGACAATGCTTTTACTGTACCATTTTATTTATTTCTGTAAAGAATGAGATCGTGTTTAATTGCAACTTTTATAATACAGAAAAATATTTGAAAACAGACGGGTGGTGTATTTACTATTTACCATTACAATTCTGATGATGTGGGGAGATTTTAAACAGTGCAATGGTCATTTTAAGACAGATGTGTGCATGTCAGATTCAGTATGAACAGTTGTGAGTGACTGTAGCATAGCTCGTTGGAGGTACATGAGCCAACGGGAAGAGAGACTCTCTGAACATAGCTCCCTACCGTATATAAGGTAGTGGAAATTACCACAAGATTACCATATATAGCTCTCTGTCGTAAATAAGTCAGTGAGATCGCCCATGGTGGCACACTAACACTAACACTGAAAAATGTGGTATTCCTAAAATGTAGGTCTGAGGTCTCTCTAGTGATTACACGAAAAATCTAAGCAAAGATAAGGGATTCTGGACATTGGGGCCACAAATAAAACAAGGGAATTATGCTCACCAAAATACCACCAACCACGCCTACCACCCACGCATACCAAATATGCATGCCTGGGTGCTGAAATAATGCATGTTCACTGTATTATTGTTGTACATGGCCCAATCTGAATACAAGGAGTGATTGTTGCTAAGTTATATTTCGGCGGTAAGAAAATACCGTCAGGCCCCAAATCTCCACAAAATACCCTACAACTTCCTTTGCATCTTGTACTCATGGTGGCCCTGAATCATGCTGTTCCATCTTCATCTTGTATCCTGGCTTGCAACATTATGTGTTACTACTGACTTCTGCAATTGTATTCGCTCTCCTCTCTTGCTTCTCCACTCTTTTTGACTGCTTACTCTCTGTTCTCTCCTCCCCTCCCCCTTTTCCTATCTCCTCCCCTCACTTTCTTGTATGCACTTACTCTATCAGAATTGTCCATGAACCTACTATGATAGCAACCTCGTCGCTCCCCTATCCCTTTACTGTTGCCCCCCCTTCCTCCAGCACTATCTGAAACGTTGTCAGGCCTAGTATGATAGTCACTTCTTTTGTTCCTCCCCTCTCTTTCTGCACCCCTCTCCCTCACCTTTTGTTTTCCTCCGGCTCTACCAGAAATGTCGTCAGGCCTAGTACGGTAGTCGCCTGTCTGTTTCCATTTCCTTCCCACTCTCCCCCTCCCTTCCTAATCTATGTCTTAGCACTTGCACTATCGGAAATGTCGTCAGGCCTAGTACGATAGTTAATTTCACATCCTTACTGTTCATGGCCTGTAAGAATGTCGTTGTGTTTTCCCTTGTTCCCTTCCTTGCCTTGAAGCACTTTGAAACACATTGTGTATAGGCGCTATATAAATAAACTATCATATCACATCATATCATAGAAATGCATAAAATAGGGTTTTCCAAGTATTCACAAACGCAATGTTGTTTTCATTGCTGTATAAAGAGATTGCATATATTTAAATCAGAAATATTACAGTATAAAATTATATTACATATTACCAAGCGACAAAGAGCGCAATACAGGGAGAAAAAGAGATACAATGAGAGCGAGGGGGGCAGGACAAGAGAGAGCTGGATGATGGGAGCAAGAAATTCGATGAAAGAGACAGGGAAGGAGATACACTATTCGCACAGGTCCACTGAGAACAAAAAGTGGGCCTAGAATTTGTGCTTGACAAGAATGTGTAGGCAGTGTGTTCAACGCCTATATAGAGGGTTTTGGGTGGCCATTGGCAGTAGTCCTAGGAGCAGGTCTGGCCTTTGGCCTAGGCCAGGGTTGTCCAACTCCAGGCATTGAGGGCCAGATCCATGTCGGATATTCAGGATACCTCTCATTAATATTCATGAGATGAATTTGCATACAATGATTCTAAATGTATGCACATTTTTCCTCATGAATATCAAGGAGGTGTATACTGGAAACCTGCCAGGATCCTGGCCCTCAAGGCCTGGAGTTAGACAATCCAGGTCTAGGCAGTCTGTGCAATAAATTAGGACCTCTCGCTGGTGGGGCGAGTCACAGGGAGCAGCAGCTACCCCCTCCCGAATTCATGGCTTTATGAGTGGAGGCCGAAGAGGTTACTTGCTGCCAGAAAGCCTGGGAGCCCACTGCACTATACACCTGTAAGGCCCTACTCATCTACCCCTTTCCAGGTAGGCCTTCTGTTATTGCCATAATATGTAATGCTGCTTTATTGGAGTAACCATTTTCTTTCTAACAATGCCTTAAAATGTTTTAATGTTTGGGTGATGTGATATTTATTATGAAAGCAGACACAAATCTCACTTTGCTTCCCACTTCAGTGCTCTCTTTGGAAGACAATTAAAATGTGTCACTCAAAATTTAGTTGTCTCCCTTATTTCTACCTTTTCTTATTTGACACACACACACTAAACATAACCACAAATGATGTTACCTCACTTATAACAAGCAGCATGTCTGTGGTTCAAACAATGACTGTATGCAGGTGAAATCACCACTGAAATATGTTGTGTTTATTTAAATATATTTTCAAAAAAACAGGTACGCTTTTAATAAAAGCCTCATGTATGGTTTTGCACCAAATACAATTACAGTAATGGTAACCATTCATAAATTGCACATCATACGCTTTAATGTTCCTTGGCTTACAAGAACATCATCTTGTAATGTACCTTTCCATAATTTCCTTGAATATGAAAGAAACATGGCATAAAATCATTTTCTGTGGTGTCACTTATGGTGCTGTTATAATATATGCAAATTATTGGACATGCACATTGTTTACCTTGTACATTCTAAATGTGCCTCTGCTTAGTCATATCACACTTTGCAGAAACCATGGTCACACAAATCGCTTTCTCTTTTTCCATTTTATCACTGCTATACATCTCTGTATTTTAAAGTATTTAGTAAAATAGAACGATTGTATGTGGGTGGAGAAACAAACCCCGATATATTTGCTTTCTGTTCCGAGAATAGAGAATTCGATAAGCGATAGAGTTGCAAAGTTTGTTTGTTTGTTTGTTTATTCATTTGACCCGGAGGTATCAGGGCGCGACTGTTACAGGCAAGTTCTCAGCTTAGTTACACAGATTAATAAATTAGCAATACAGGTACATACAGGGACAGAATAGTCATAAGTAACAGTGGAAATTGAGGTTATACATTACGATAGTGTCCACTTGAGGGTATTTGAATATAACAGACACACAGGTGGGGTTAGATATCGGAAGATTTGAGCCAATTGGTGCATTTAGATCTGAAGTTTTGGTATGGCTGATCTTCTCGTATAGCAGGAGGCAGGTCATTCCAGAGTTGGGCTGCTTTGGTGGGGAAGCTATTCCCACCTACCTTGGAAAGTTTGAATCTAGGGACAAGAAGTGAGTTGGTATGGGCAAGTCTGGAGGGTCTGGTGGAGGCCCCTTTGTGGAACCTCTCAGCTAGATAGCTAGGTGCAGCATTGTTCAGGGATTTGTGAGTGAGGGACACAGTTTTCAATCTGATTTTTCCATTAGTTGATAGCCAGTTGTTTTGCCTCCTAATCTCGGAAATGTGATCTCTCTTGGCGACTCCCAAGGCTGCTCTAAGGGCGTTGTTTTGGAGTGTTTGGATCTTCCTGACTATTGCTTTGTTTGAGCCTATCTACAGGGCGTTGCAATAATCAAGCCTGGACAGGATGAGGGCTCTGGCCAGAATGATGCAGCTGTTGTTAGAGAGGAAGGGTTTGCCGGTTCTGATGAGTTTACAAGTGTAACTGGTAGTGGAGTCCAGCATGTTGACTTGCTTGGTGAAGGAGAGGGTTGAGTCAAGGTAGAAGCCAAGGGTTTTCACCTCACTAGCCACTTTGATGAGGTTGTCGTCAATTATGAAGGAGGCGTAATCAGTCCCAAACATTTTGAGATTGGTGGCGGGGCCCAGGATGAGGAGCTCTGTTTTGTCATCATTCAGGCAAAGACCATGATTAGCCATCCATGCCTGGATGATGAGATACACCCTATTCACCATGGCCAAATCCTTGTCATAATCCCTAGAAAGTGGGAGGAGAATCTGGGTATCATCTGCATAATTATTGTAGGTGATACCGAGATTGTCCTAATCATCAAAAAGGTGCTTGGTGAATATGGTGTATAGGGTAGGAGAGACACAGGATCCCTGGGGGATGCCACATGTGAAGGGGATAGGGTCTGCAGCTGCTGAGGGCGAGAATACCCGCATGGTCCTTCCACTGAGGAAAGACTCAATCCATGCTATGGCCACCCTAAAGAAGTGAACAGCTGTGTCAAGGTGGCTGCATAGGACCCTGTGGTCAACCAGGTCAAATGCAGCTGAGAGGTCAAGAAGGAGGAGGAGGGCCATTTTTCCTTTATCTCTTAATTTGTCGACTTGGTCTTTTAGTCAACGAGGGCTGTCTCTGTGCCGTGTTGTGGGCGAAAACCAGATTGACGTGCTCCCAGGAGGTTGTGTGATTCCAGGTATTTCTGGATTTGTATATAGGCGACCTTATTGAGGATTTTTAATAGAAAGGGCACAGTCGTGATAGGCCGGTAGTTAGTGTGAAATGACGGGTCAAGTATTTTTTTTTTAGGAGGGGAAGCACCCATAATTCTTTAAGGTTAGCGGGGATGGGGCTGAAGGCAATTGAAGCATTGATTACCTTGGAGATAAAGGGGGCTAGGTCCCTTGCTGCCTCCTTGATAAGCTGGGCTGGGCAAGGGTCACCCTTGCAGTTGGAGGGTTTGAGCGAAAGTATGATACTTTCAACCTCAAGGATGGAGATTTTGGAGAATGTGAAGCGAGTGGGATGAGAGTTGGGAGGGGTGGGTGTCTTAGCATTGGACTGTATGGAGGTGGGGGGAAGTGTGGGGGGAGTTGGTGGGTGAGTAGTTCAGGGATGCTTTTCTTGGGCTATTTTACTTTGGAGAGTAGTTATTTTGTTGAAAAGCGCATGTTGGATGTCAGAGAACCAGTTCTTATATTTGGTGCACATATCTGAGGTGGAAATAGGGGTTTCTATCTCTTTGAGGATAGTGAACAGCTCCTTCATGCTGGAGTTAGCTTGGGAGATCCGGGTGTTGTATGAATCATTTTTAGCCAAACAGATTACTTTTTTGTAGAGGGTGGAGATCTTGGTAAGTTTGGATTTGTTGACTTCCGATGGGAGTAGTCACCAGGCAACCTCATAGGTTATTTTCTTTGTCTTAGATCTTTAAGGTATGGGGTGAACTATTTGTTCAGGTGAGATTTGGGTTTGCTGGGTTTAAGTTTAAGCAGTGCGATTATATAAAGTGATGTTGCCATGATTTTATTGTATTTGTCAACCAGCGTACCTGGATCGGTATTATCTGGAAGGGAGTTGAGAGTGGGAAGGATGGCTGGGATGAGCCTCTCGGTTGTGATGTTCTTTTTACTTCTTGTTAGGGTGGGAGGGGCGGTGGGGTTTGTGAAGGGGAGAGGTCTAGTGGTAGAAAGGGCAAAGGACACGATGGAGTAATATGACAAGGTAAAGAGGGAGATGGCGGTGATGTTTGCATGACAGTTATAGTCAGCTACCCAATCTTCTTCCTTTAATGTGAGTGGGTGAATCATGTTCAAAGTCATCAGGTTACGTTGATCCCAGGAGAGAAATCACCATTGAGTTACATTTATGACTGAGTGCTCTCTGCTGTTTGAGGGAGCATCAAATGATGCAGATCCAATGGATCCCAAGAAGTGTTAAGAGGCAGAGCTAAATGTCTCTAACGGAAGTCCCACCCCTATTTTGCCTATATGTGGGAAGCCGGAAATTGCGACATACACAACACCAATAATGGTCTCTATGCCGTGAAGAATCCTTGAAAGAAGGAATCCATTAATAAAGCCTTATATAATGTACCCACAGAGGAATGACAGTCTCTTAAAGAATGTTCCGGAAGAAGTGTGAAGATGAATGAAAGAGAAGACTGGTGATGTAACATGAAGCAGGAATGATGCACCCAGAAGAGATGCCAAAGGAATGACGCACTCAGAAGAGATGCCAATGAAGAAGGTGGATAGACCTTGTAGATTCTGATGGCGAAGTAAAGAATCAAGTAACATTTCTTGTGCGGACTGAAGATTGCACGTGCAGAGAGCACTGAAGAAAATGCAAGCCGTTTTTATAATTGTACAGATGCTGAAATGGAAGTAGACTAAGTAATCATGAAGGCTGGTTATACGTTGTGAATAGACTGCAGGCAATGCCGCCAATATATATATGTGTGTATAGAATCTGAATGCTCCACGTCGTGTTTTAGCAAACTGAGACCCCATGAACAGAAAGCTGAAAGTGTGGAGCAGTAGAAGAAAACTCCTGACAATAAAGGAAGAATCCAGAAAGCTTGTCTGGACCTATGTCAAGAGTTGGGGCAGTCAAGAAACTGGTTATCTATTCAAGAAGATACAATGAACGTGAGAAGCAAGGCGAGCTCCTGTTAAGGTTTAATGGAAACACACTTGAAGTGCTAGGTTGTATTCTTTTAATAGTGTTAAATATGAAAGAAAGAGCTCAAACACAGTCTCCTGTCACATGGACTAGATGAAAATAAACTTTGGGCAAGCTACATTGAGACTTGAAGATAAGATCATGCTGACGCTCCTTTCTATTCTCAGGCGCAGTGATACTTTGCAAGGCCGAGTTCAAAGACAGCAAGAGTGATGATGGATATTGGGCTAATTGGGTGGGGAGGTATGACCAACCCAAAACCTCCATCACCTGGGGTACCAGCTTCCGTGCTGCTAGCAAGTGGAATATTCCAGAAGGGTACAAGCGTGCCAACCAATCATAGAGGCCCACATAGCAAAGGTCCCTATAGTTTGAAAGTCAATGAAATGTTGTGTATTTTATGACACTGAAGATGACTTTCACTAGGGGTTGGCATAGCTGTCTACCTACCCTTAGAGACCCAATCACAATCATAGTCCCCATAGAAAGTATACCTAGATGTTCCCCGTAGACCAACAACAATCTAACATAGGTTTTCTTATTTTGCCACGTAGTATGACATCAATGATGACAAGTTTTTACTATATAAATGTTATTTTTTATGAAATGCTTTGAAAGTTCTTGATGAGAAACTTGAGCGAACGTCATTTGATGTCCGTTTTACTCCCTGTTTTAGATAATTGTTAAAGATTTGCCAACTTCCTGAGTCGGTCTTATTATTGGTGCAAGAGTAAATTCTGCATCCCCATCCATCCCATATAGCGCTACCTCGCTTTAAGGGCTTAAAGGGCTTAAAGGGCTTAAAGGGCTTAAAGGGCCTACGGTTTCACGTGGTAGCAGAGAATGGTTCTGAAAAGACCCATCAACTAGTAGGTCTCCAGTATTTCAGTTGATCAGACACCCTCCGCCATCTAGTCGGAAGATCGCAATGTTTCCTGTAGAGAGCGACCTATATATATATATATATATATATATATATATATATATATATATATATAAAAAGTTGCAAGAAGATTGATACAGGTGGGATGGGTCCCTCTTTCCCTCCTGGTTTCCACAGGTGATGAGCGGACAGAAGGTGACGGTGGTCAATTCGATTGGAGGAGAGAAGATGATACTGAAGACCTTTGAGATGAAGAGTAAATAGTGAGTAGATTGAGGGGACTGACAAAATAAGGGGATGGGATTGTGGCAACATAGAAAAGTAACGAGGTGTTGTCTAATATGAACTAAGAGCGTTTAGTATATAACGAGGAACGTTAAAACAAGGAGCGTTTTGTAAAGCGTGGTTTTCCACCTCAAAGCGGGTCTAGAAGGAGTCATTTTAAAACCTCAAGGGGGTAAATAGGCGGCACATAAACAGGTTCATGATAGGGATTGACTCAAACTCCAATCAGAGTACTTTAGGGGCTGGGAGAAAAAGAGTACCATGGTGTATATATGAAAAGTCAACTAGTCTGTCTGTGTATTTTGTAATTGAAAAGAGGTCTTGAAGAGTGACAGGGATACATTGTGAGGTTAAAGCAGAGATTAAAAGTTATTTATTTTTGAGTCATTGTAGGCATCGACTGAAAATATAGGTTGAGATAACTGAGAAGTAGAGGTTTTGAGCGGCGAAGGTTGGAGCACGCTCATATTTGGTGTTTTTCTGAAACAATCTGTGTAATCAATGGTAAGTAGTGACAGTCAATTGAGACTTGTCACAATGGGGGATATTACTCCACTGATGCGCCTGTGCAAAACTCTGCCAAAACATATGCCTAAGCTCAAACAGTGCAGTGCAGAGTGGGTAAATGGCACAGCAGACAATATTTTCATCCCATGGGCACAAGAGAGATCGCTGTCGAAAGTGGTATTGCAACACATGACCACATACTTGCACGCTGATACACTGGGAGGAAATTGGAAAAATGGTTAGCTATTTTAGAGGTCTGCAAGATGTATCAGGAGGAGTGGGAGGATCTGCCGCCTGAGGATTGGATGCTTAATCAGTGTAAGGAGGAAGGTGTTGAGCCTTCTGCTCCACTTACCTCGTACCAAGTAAATGGCGATAGTACAGAAGATGTAAGATTGTATACATTAAAGGAACTAAAAGCAGTGGCAGGCTATAGCAATCCTATATATGAACCGCCTGCTTATAGCATTGACGATAGTCCAGAAGAGGCTGGAAGAACGGAGGAGACCTATAAGGTCTTACGGGACAAGGAGGAGAAAAGTGAATGATCAAATGTAACCATAGACATATGAAAAGAGATTAAGAGATGGAAATGAGAAAAGAATAAAGCTGACGAAGTAACGCTCAATCACAACAAATGGATGGCTGGACAGATATTACTCAAGCTCGATGGGAAAAGTATTGAGCAAGTCAGGCAAAAGGAAGATCAAGGCGGGTAGGATAACAAAAACAGAGAATGAGAGAAAAGACTGAAAGAGGATGAGCATAAGAGAAAGAATAGACAAAAACGAGAACAGATTGATCAAGAAGAATATCAACGAGGAAGGAAGGGCAGAGGAGCAAAGGAAGTAAAACAGGCAGAGAGCAATCAAAGAACAGACATGCAAGAAAGGAAAAGAGAAGAGGAGTAAGAGCAGAAATTAAGGGATAAAAGGATGCAGAGATGTAGGGAAGAAGAAGAGCAAAGAGCGAACAACGAAGGGAGGAGAAAAGACATGAAGAAGAAAGAGTTAGATGGGACACGAGAAAGCGAAGAGAATTAGATGAAGAAATGGTGTGTAAAAGGAGAAGAATGGAGCATGATAATGGAACCAAGTCCAGTAATATAAGGGGGCAATATAGAGGACTTCCTTCCATCACAGGGAGCAACATCAGGACCATCTAGGGTAGCCCTAGAGGATAATTTTGACATAGGGAGCATCAGAGATAGAATCAATAAGGCCTATCAAAAATTAAGGCAAAGCAGCAAATTGGGAAGCTGAGGGAAGGGAGAACAGTGCCTGGCCCTCCAATCACAAAGTTAGGAAAGAGACCCAATTAGTCTCGAGCACAGAGCTTTGTCCTTCGACAGGCTGACTTTAAACAATGGTGAAGGGGACAAACGTCATACTAGCTGGGGGCTACATATGTCAGACAAAGAGAGAGAAATCATCTGTGAGGAGGAGGGAGGAAATGCATGCAGTCCTGATGGATGTCTGCAGACAGACAAGGAAGTAAGCTAGTCCGATCTAGAGCAGCCTAAGCATAGGACACCAGAGCCTGTAGCGTACTTCCTTTCCTTTGCTCCTCTGCCCTTTCTTCCGCTTTGCTATTCTTCCTGATAGATCTGCTCTCGTTTTTGTCTATTCTTTCTCTTATGCTCATCCTCTTTCAGTCTTTTCTCTCGTTCCCTACGTAGCGAAAGGACAATCGCATAGCGAGAAGGGAGAATGGCCACCATATGTGAGCAGGCTAAGGTCATTGCCAGATACAAAGCGATCAGGAACCATTGTTCCCACTATGGATAGGCAGACAATAGGAAACAATTGTGGATTTGGGTTCACACAGTTACCTTTATTGGAGAAACGAGGGACCAGACCACAGTATATTCCATGGGCGCAAATGGATAAGGATAATTTAAGGTGTAAACTTCCCTGTTTAACGGTGTGTGCGGGAAACAGGATCTATGATCTACAATAAATGACAGGGGGAAATACTTTAGCAATATGGGAAATTAAGGGTCTCCCAGCAGCCATTCTTGGGGAAAGGGCTGATGACATTTGGACGAGAGCAGGGTATTCAAGTGTCACAGCACAGAACACAGCCCACTATGGAGAGCCATTTAACAATTGTAGGGCAGGTGTCTGGAGAGTGCTCAGATTGCAGTATCCTTACACTTGAGATATGAGTGCAATTATGGCACATAAGATGTGAGAAGATGAAGATCCACTTGCTTACATTCAAAGTATTCAGGAACGGTGGACCCTTGAAACACAGGAACCGTGGGGGGGGGGAGCCAGTGGCAGTATTTTACCACAGTTTATGTCAAGGATTGCTAGAACAGGTACAAAGACAGATCAAGAAATGAGTGGGAATGGAGGTAAAGCCATGGGCAGAAATATAGTTGACCATAGTGCATCACTGTCGGTTGTTGCAAAAGAAAAATTGGAAGAGGGAAGATGCTAGAAAATGTGAGGAAGCCAAGTTAGTTCAGAAATAAATGTCAAAATCTGCGATAGAAGGGGCGGTGTTGACAAGCAGATAAGGATTGAGAATGCAGCAAGCAGTGGGTACATTGCAGTCGAATAATCAATGCCAAATGGATCAAGGAGGGAATGGGTTTATGCCACGAGGCAGAGGAATGGGCTACAGAGGAAAGGGATGGCTTTCAGAATAATAAAGGAGGTTTCAGAATAATCAAGGCAGTTTTCAGAATATGCATAATGATAATCAAAATGCGCAAGGAGGATTTAATCAAGGGGTCTAGTCAGAAGAGCTCTCCTGTATGTTGGACATGTGGGATGAGAGGGCACATTGCGCGCACATGTGGGAGCCAAGGGTATGTACAGAATGGGCAATTCTCAAGAGGGGGGACAGCTTATACTCCAGCATATAGGTCACAGACTAGGGACAGGTTTGCCCAAGATCAGACAGTGTATCAAGCACAAGCGCCACAAATGCAACAGGCATAGCAGCAACAGCAAGCATAATTGAATCTGCCACAAGGGCAGTCACAGCACGCACAGATGCAGATAGAGCAGAATGCAAACACGGGACATTTATTGATACCTAGAGTATGGGGTGTCACCGTGGTAGGAAGAAGTCCTTTCACAGGTACAGGCATATGCAAGTACCCACAATAGGATAGCTCACAGGGCAACTTGATGTGTTCAGTACTATCAGTGACACCAGACCCCCAAGAGGAACCACGGGTTGATGTGACGATAGGATTCAAATCTTTTTCTTTTTTAGTAGACACTGGGGAACCTCGTTCATGTATAAGAGATGGAAAATATCCAATGTCGGGAAATGCCATGAATGCTCAAGCATTCTCTGGAGCTACAAACAGAGTTCCTTTCACTGATGAATTACCAGTCTCTATAGGAGAGTGTGACATGGATGTTCCATTATGGTATTCATGGCAGACACCAGTTAATATTTTAGGATGAGATTTAATGACAAAGCTTAATATGATGATTTATTTTAGTGATGAAGACATAGTTTGTTCTGCTCCAGGGATACATTATATGAATGTGGGCACATTTATATTGACTTTTACAGGGCAAATGGCTCTGTGAGGAATGCCACTAGAGCCAGATGTTTTTCTTTATGGGTTATGCATTCTGTTGACATGGATACCCGGCTTAGTGGGAAAGATTATGAGAATACCTGATGAGTTTTTTTTCAGACCACAGATACCTATCGACGAAGAGGGGGGACATACCATTCCCCTAGATTTAAATGCAGCCATACTGTGAGTGGAAATGTCCATGCACGAAGGAACAGATGACAAGAGCAGGCCATGGAGAACAGTGATTGCCATTGGGGAAGGGTATAGATTTACTGATGTCACTTACGGGGATATGTGTAGGGATGATCCATCAGATGATAAAGTAATATTCGAGATGAGAATCACATATTGAATCAGAATAGATAAAAGAAAGATCCCACGGGGAATGGTGATAGTGCGCCAGCGCCCAGCATTTTTTGATGAAGATTTGTAAAAGGCACCAAACACTTTATGGATTACAGGTCCATATGACGTAGGCCTATTGAAGGGGTTAGGGGAGTTTATGATTAAGATGAAGCCAGGAGCAATTTTACCTCAAGCAAGACAGTACCCCATGTTTCGGGAGGCAGATGAGGGTATTTTTAAGACTGTTTTGGCTCTAATTGAGCAGCGTATCTTGGTGATATCAGAGTCATCATGTAAAACCGCAGTGTACCCTGTGAAGAAATCTAAGGGAGGGTCGTGGAGATTTATTCAAGATATAAGACTGATTAAGCAGATTGTAGAGATAGAGTTTCCTTTAGTTTTGAATCTGGCGATGATACTATGTAGTATCCCACCACAATATTTCACGGTGATTGACTTGAAAAATGCTTTTTTCTCAATCATGTTGCATAAGGACTCTCAAAACTCTCTAAACTGCAGAGCACTTGTTTGCCACAAGGGTACTGTGAGTCTCCATTAATCTTTAATAGGGCCCTGCAGATGGACTTAGGCAATATTGATTTGAAAAGCATTGTGCTACAGTACAGAGATGATATTTTGGTTTGTAGCACAGCAGAGGATGAGTGCAGACAAGACTTGATTCAGTTAATGACTATTCTAGCATACAGGGAATATAAAGTAGATAAGGAGAAGTTGCCATATTGTCAAGAAGAAGTGTTGTACATAGACCAGCTGATTTCACATGAGGTTAAGAGGGTTGCACCTGAAAGAGTTGAGGTGATTATGAAAACAGCAAAACCGCACACGATAAATCAAATGCAGTAATTTTTGGGATTATGCAATTATGTTACAGAATCGGTATTTGATTACAGTTCATGCACAAGACCTCTTTTGCAGGCTCTGAAGAAAGTGCATGCGAATACGGAAAAAATAAAATGACTGAGTAAATGGAGAGAGGGTTTGAAGATTTGAAGAAAGCAATTTGCATAGCTCCAGTTTTAGGAATTCCCAACTATGACGAGGATTTTATTTTATTTTCTCATACGAATGGGACAGTCATGACAGCAGTGCTTACACAGATGACTACATTGGAGTGCAAGCCTCAGGCATATCACAGTGGGATTTTAGATCCAGTAATGAGAGGGCACTTTTCTTGCGAACAGTAGCTGGCAGCAGCCATGTTCAGAATAGAGAAGTCTACCAGTATTGTAATGGGTGTTCTATGACATTGTTTGTTGAGTATGCATTGTTTGCATTTTGGAAAAACCTAAAGGTACATTGATGTCCCAGAGGGCTTCTGCGTATGAAGTGGTTATATTGAATACAGCAATTAAAATAGTCAGGTGTAAAATAGTGAACCCTGCCATGTTTGTAGCTGAACCTGTGGTAGAGGGGTGTTAGCATTTGCATGATAGCGCTGACTATGAGGAATTCTATGATGATATTCCGCACATAAAGGAAAACGCAGTGTCTTGAGGGGAGGTTCTCTTTATTGACGGGTCTTTAAAAATTGATCAAACTGATGGGCAAAGGCGTTCAGGTGCTGCTGTGGTGAGGCACAGAGCAAACAGGGAATTTGAGGTTTTGGCAAGTGCAAGACTACCATCTCACTTTTCAGCGCAAGCAGTAGAATTGGTAGCACTTATTGTTGCACTTGAAAATCATGCACAGCAGGAAGTAACGGTGTACAGTGATTCCGCCTATGTGACGTCAACTGTGCACACAGGGCTAGCATGTTGTAAAGGATGGGCTACCTCCGAGCGTATAGCACTCCAGTGCAACACGCAGAATTATTGGACAGGCTTATTAAGGCACTACAACTCCCGTAGCTATCACAATCGTTAAATGCGCAGCCCATACTAAGCAAACTGACTTTATCCCTTGCAGAAACGAAGCCGCAGATGAAGATGCCAAAATGGTTGCATATTCACCTGATATTTCAAGTTTTGATACTCCATATGTAAAGGAAAATGTAGTCACAATTATGATTGTAAATGAAGGGTTTAATAATTTGTCAAGAACACAGTTGAGGTTCAGGGCGGTGCACCACAGGAAGAGCAAGAATTGTTGAAACAGATGGGGTCTCCTTGTCCACTTATGAAGCATTGTGGCGACAGGACAGCACTTGAAAGCCAGTGATGCCTGTAGCCTTGTTAACGGTAGCGCTTGAATAGCTGCACTACCCCGTGCATGTAACCAGGGAAAGCTTTGCAGCAGCTATTGCAGAGAACTGTTTCGTACCGACCCTGTTAGGACACATTGGATTTTATGTAGTAAATGACATCATATGTCAAAAGTTTACTGCTGGGCATACACTGCGAACGATCAGAGGAGTAATGCCTCGACCAAACAGTTCTTTTCAGCATTTATCTATTGACTATGTTGATATGCTCCTAGTATGTAGTGGATACAGGTATATTGTAGTGGTGGTGTGTCACTTTTCAAGGTGGATAGAAGCAGGTCCTTGTACACACCCTGATAGGACTTACACAATAAAGATTTTAGCCCGAGAAGTCTTTCCCAGATGCGTAGTATGTGAGGTGTTGAGATCCAACAATGGGCCTCATTTTGTTAATGAGGTATTTGAAAAGATTAGCCTATTATTAAGTATAAAAAACATCTTTTCTTCTGCTTTTCACCAGCAAGCAAATGGGATATGTGAGAGACTCGACAGTCTCTTGAAAGAGAGAATTGCAAAATTGAAATTGACACTGAAGAAGGGATGGCTGTATTGCCTGGCCCTTGCATTATATGCATTGAGGAATCAGCCTGGGTGGTCAACCACCTCACACCCCACGAGTTAGTGACAGGGAGGTGAATGAGAATGCCTTTGTCTCCTCCATAGAGGAGCAGAAGTGATGCCCAGAGGACTGCAGAAATGTTAGGAAATGAGTTACGTGCTTCTTTGACATGTATGACCGCTAGTATCTCTGTCATTTCAGATCAACTCAAACGCAACCAGAGATGTGGAATTATTACCTGTACCAAAATTATATATTGGAGATTCCGTCCTAGTGCGCACTTTCACCAGGAAGTGGCACGAGCCACGCTTTAGTGGTCCCTTTATTGTAGAAAATGTTACTCCCTCAGCAGTAAAAGTCCAAGAGAGAGGCACATGGACACACTTGAAGGACGTAAAGCCTTACGCTGGTGAGACCGATGCAATCCCAACTATTGATTCGGAAGCAAGACAAGAAGAGGTAGTTCAGCATGTGCGAGTGCAGACTCGGTACTTTTGACCTGGTAGACCACACTTGGTTGTCTCCAGGCTCAAAGAAGTGCCCTTCTTTTCTCCTGCAGCTTTCCATTGGGCCACCTAATTCCTCCATAATAGGGTTAGTTGTGTTTGTTCCGAAACCACAGAAGCGGCTGCAATGCCAATCGAATATGGAGTTCCACAGGGAGCCAGTCTATCCCCCTGCTTCTATAACATTTTCACTGCCCCGTTCTTTGCCATGTTGAAGCAGGAAGGGATCTGTTTCACCAGTTTTGCGGATGATACTCAGTGTATCATCACGCTGGAAGGCTCCCACGTTTTAGACGCAGCCAGGCTGAATAAAGCCTTCATATGTCTAGACAATTGGATGGCTGCGAACGGTCTAGCTCTTAACAGATCTAAGAATGAGTTCATTATTGTTGGGTCCCCCAGCAAACTCGCCAAGTTGGATTCAGTATACCGGAGCTTCCAACTTGGCGATGTGAAGATTAATACACTCAAAAAGGTGAAATCCCTCGTGGTTATCTTAAACCAGCACCTTTCCATGAAGGCCCATGTGGGGAGTTTGGTATCTGGAGCAACTTACTATCTCAGAATCTTCGCTCACATCTGTCCTCTCATCTCTCAGGGCAATGCGGAAACCCTAGCGAGAGCCATAGTAGGCGCTAAAATGGACTACTGTTGTAGTCTCTTGGCCGGCATTAGCAAAGCCGACACCAACCGCCTTCAGGTGATTCAAAATGGGGCTGTTAGGGTGGTTATGGGCCTGGCGAGATGCAATCATATCTCAGCACCGAGAAGCGAGAAGCGCCCTGCACTGGCTTGTCGGCAACAGCAGGGGATTCTAACCTCGCTGGTCCGGAAAGTCAGGCGCCGGAAAAATGTTCTTCCCCATTCCATAAAGTCTGATAGGACTCCATGGGAAGGGGGAACATGGATGCACCGGCACCGTTAATAACTGTTCCGGCGCATCCGTGTAGCCATGTAGGTCTGCTTACTGTGGCTGCTGTGCCCAGCAGGCTCCGACCTGCCAGACACAGCAACTCTGGCAAGGAGACAGATGGTGTGCTGGTCTGGTTACAATGGTGCAGGTAGGCTTACCGGCACCGATGTTTCTGGATCAGCACACTTGTAATGATGCCCATACACCCTCATTACAAGTCCAGCGGTAACCCTGCCGGTGCTGCCTGCGGGCTGCCGCCGGACTTGCAATATTTTACCGGCACCTGGCTTACCAGAATCACTGGAGGATTACGACCCCAGTGATCCGTGAAGTCAGGCACTGGTAAATTGTTTATCCCCATTCCCATCAATTGGAATGGGGATGACGCAAGTACCGGCACCGTTAATAACAGTGCCGGTGCTTCTGTGAAAGTCTGCGAGGGGGTGCCGTTCCGCCCGCCTGGTCTGACTGTGGTGGGCGGGAAACACCCGGCCAGCAGATTCGTAGCATGCCGGTTCGGTGATAATGGTGCCGGTAAGCTTACCAGCACCTTTTTCACCGGACTGGCACACTTGTAATGAGGCCGAAACTCTTTGTTATCTGGAATGGTGCTAATCCATAGAAGATGGGCTAAATGCATTGTTAATTAGGCAATAAGCCCCAAGAGTGCAGGCCATTACCGCATAAGGTAATGCCCCCGGGGCCCATAGTTACAGGCCCAATCTTTGTGAGGGCCTTAACGAAGGCCCCGGTTGCATTACCGTATGCAGTAATGGCCCACAGTCGAGCAGCTTATTGCCATTAGTACCCTTTCCCGTTAGACCAGGGTACTAAAGGCATTTTTATTTCTGTTCCGGAACGCCTCTGTCAGCTGACTATGAATAGGGAAACAGACCGAGTACTTGTTTGGAATGTTGTGGTCTTTCTGATACCACATCATCAAAGGTAGTATTTGTTTCGTGTCTTGTTTTTGGCCTTTTGGCACATGCATATGGTTTTATCAGAGAAACAACCATAATTGCTGCTACAATAACCGGTGCTGGAGAGAATTATCACATGGATGATGGCAATTTATGAAGGAGCAGATGTTCAGGGAGCCTTGAACAGAGTCAGCAAAAATAGAAGAAAACATGTTCAGTGAAATTGATTGCATGAGGGTTGATCAAGTGATCAAAATCGAATGTGACAACCAATTTGCAACCAGAACATGTGAGGTGCGTAATGATGGTGGCTATTGGATCCAAGTGAGGAGTGTCCACTGCCTTCATCTCATGTGATCTCGGTTTCAGAACCACTAGAGCGCAGCCTGTTTATCCTAAACCAGTGGTGTCCAACATGTGGACCGTGGGCCGAATGTGTCCCTTTGTCTCTCATTTCGGATCTGTGAATCCTCTGTGGTCCAGTTTTTGGCATTGCATGCATTGCTTTTCATTTAAAAACATGATTTCCGTAGCATAATACAAATAAATCAATGTGGCGATGATTCAAAAAGCTATGTATTGCAGGTTACAGTAAAAATGTAACACGTTAAACAATAAACATGCTTTTAAACTCAAAGTCGTGCACCAATGCTCCTTACATGCTCATTCCCATGGATACTTCGGCCCACTGTATGGGACTTGTTTGGTACATTCACTCTTCCAGCAAAACCAGTTGTGTATTCCTGGCCTAAACCAATGGTGAAAACAGGTTATGTGGTCAGAAATATGGTCCCGAGAGGAAGCTTCTGCAGACATTTCAAAGTGGATGTGGGTGTCTTCATTGTAAACAGGATGTAAGGCATTGTGCCTGATGTGAATAGAGGCGAGAAGTTCGATGGCACGTTCAATAAGAGGGGTGAGCGCAAAGACTTTGCTCTTCTGAGTATTGCACGTGTGGTTTTCTTCGGATCTATGTAATTACTGTGACTCAAACACTGCGGAGCCACATTTTCTTTTTCTTTAAACCCATTTCACTGCATATATGCGGGGGATACCTCCTGGGCCACCCCATACTCTAGCACATTTATCATCACCCTAACCCCCCTCATCCCCATAAATATTTGCGGCAAAATACAGAAAGAAAATGCAACATTTTTGGTTGTGCAGTGTTTGGCTGGACAGTAATGGGGGTATCCCGTTTTCTTCTGAACACTTATTTTTAAATGCACGCTGTTATGTGATGTACCTGTTGTTTGCATATAACTAACCTTGCATATATTTATTTTTGTCATTTATTCATTTGGTTGTCATGCTGCAGTTAAAAAGAACCTTACATGTTTACCTGTATCCAGGGAAATATGGTATCATTCAAGGTTCAAGGCAAAGGGCAATTAAAGGACTGCTGAATGCACAGTTGGTCAGTTGACACTGGACAGGAGCACCTTCACATGTCATAATAAAATACTTTGGGCCTCATAACACGGTAGGCGGTAAACCATGGCGCTATTAGCGCCATTGTTCATGCCGGTAATTTACCGGTACCGCCTTGGTGGAAAGGGGAATTACCGCCCTATTCCAAGGTTGACGGGGCGGTAATTCCCCCTTCCACAATTGCCCTTCCCCATTCCCATTTTTGCCCCATAGGGCTCTATGGGAATGGGGAAGGCGCTAATTACGGTACCGCAAATTGCGGTACCGTAATTAGCTCCACTGGTCCCTTTGCGGGTTGGTTTTTAACGCCTGCAAAAAGCAGGCGTTAAATTCCCCAACCCGCAAAGGGACCTCGTAGTAAGGCGGTAAGGGTTTACCGGTACCGGTAAAATACTGGTACCGGTAAACCCTTACCGCCCACCGTGTAATGAGGCCCTTTATGTAACTTTTTTTGGCTCCAGAGGATCCTTTGTTACAGATTGGTGACGAGCAGAACCTTGGGAGTCCCTCATGGTCGCATTGCTTTGTGCAGTTCGTTTGGATTAGAGATTTTTACCACATCGGATTGCCTTCCTGAGCCGGTCTTTGCCGATAAGATTTGCAGTTTGCTTTTTGTTTTTTCATTTTTACATCTCAGTGCTTTCTCTTGCTCTGGAGCATGCTGCTGAGCCGGCAGTTGCCAGAACACTTCTTTGCCGCTCCTTGTCGATCGGTGGCTGTGGCACGACAGGCTCGAGGTGGCGACTGTTCTCTGGGCATTTTGTGTGTTCCCGTCTGCTTCACCCTGCTGTTGTGGTCGTTAACCATCAGATTGCTGTCTGTTGCGTAGTAGACACGCAGTAGGCGCATGCGCGAGCCTCATTACGGGCCGTGCATGCGCATGTTGAATAAAGGAGGTCCCGGCCGACAGTTGGAGCCGGGACCCCATACTGGCAACACGTGTCCCGTGTGTTCTTATGCGTGACTGTGTGTGTGAGTGCATATGCCCGCGGGGGCCACAGGGGGTCTCCATCAACACATACCACTGGCGACGAGGAGCGGCAACGCCTGGGTGTTAGGCAGAATCCTGTGCAGTGCCCTTAGGGACCACTACACACAATTAAGACTACAGGTTGCCATACAAGTTACCTTTGATACAAGCCTGTACTACTATGTCAGAGTGGTAGCAGTGGCGGAGCAGCCAGGCTTATCTCAAGAGTATATGAGCAGTATTACACAAAGGGACAACAATTACTGTGACTCAAGCAAACACTGACTCAAGGTTTCAGGTAGAAAAATATAAGTACATTTATTTTTAAACCATCAGTTATAAACACAACACTTCTATTAAACTTTAAACAAAACCACACGTTAAATATACTACAACTAACCAATTGACTTTGTACAGTATGTCTCAAGGTAAGTACCCTGTGTTTGAATGAACCAGTGTTATGAACAAAACACGATACCGCGGATACGGTTACGATCACTTTATCACTTTTTGACAGTTCGGTCTACTAAATAAACGCGTATCCGTGACATGAAATGCTACCGGGACAAAAACACACTTAGCACCTGAGATACCCAGAGGGAGTTGGAGGCAAAAATCACAGGCAATATTTGAGTTAGGCAGACAGAATCGAGAAACACTCGGAAACAGGAGTTCAAAAGTCAAAAGGCCGGAGCCAGGTACGAGTGACACCGGAGACCTGTTGCCAAAGATCACACCGTTAGACAGTTCACGATTCAGCGTAGCCTAGAGTACATTGATATTGTCAATGTTCGGAAGCAAATGTTATAAGAAGGAGGGAAGACAAGGGCAAGCCTTGAAGATGAAGAAAGGGATTCACTCAGTTTCCTCAAGCAGAACACCGTACCTTATTCCAATGGTGCAGCTGGTGCCCTGGCAGTTGTTCCTGTTGGTTTCCCGCAGACCCACGATTCCTGGAGCTTCGTTGTGAAGGAG
Organism: Ambystoma mexicanum; assembly: GCF_040938575.1. Lineage (NCBI taxonomy): Eukaryota > Metazoa > Chordata > Amphibia > Caudata > Ambystomatidae > Ambystoma > Ambystoma mexicanum. Next base: position 356,750,891 of record NC_090941.1, read on the forward strand.
GACGTCTGAAGGAGGTCTGCACCACACAGGGATGAAGCCGGCAGCAGCGACAACGAATAAAAGGTGCACTCCTTAAAAACAGGAGAGGCTCGTCAGGTGGCTATCCGGACCACTACAGCAGTGTGCAGCGATTTCGACCACGAAGGAGACCTCTGGCTGAAGAAGATGAGCTGGTTATCCCCACCAGGCTCAAGGGAAGAAGACTCCGGACTGGATCTCCTCTTAGTCGTTGAAGGGTAGATAGCTCAGAACTGCAGCAGGGCTTCACCGGGACAGGGTAGTTGCAGCAGCCGTCGTTCTCTCCGCTTCTCTTCGGTTCCTTGTAGTTCCAGTGGCGACTCTGACTTCTAGCCCAAGAGACCTGCCTTTTATGCGCAAAACCCCCATTCACACAGCCTGGCTGTCAATCACGCAGCAGGGGGGTTGTCCAGCCGGGACAACCACCTCAGCCAATCATGGCAAAGTGCAACTTGGGTTTCCTAGGATACCCTGTGCAGGGGGTGACCACACCCCTTCCCCACATTCAGTCTACCTAGACACCCAGGCGCCAAGAGGAGTGCCTCTCTGTAGAAGCCGCCAAAAGACGGTGAACAAAGAAGGCAAACCTAGTTTGCCACGCAAAGTAAAACACAAGAAGGACTTTAACAAAAAGAAATGGTGAATAAACCCAACCGGAGCCAAAAGAAAGACGATTTGGTCAAGCAGGTTTATGGTTAAGGCTGCTAAAATAGCCAAAAGCATTACCACGTTTAACTAATATAATCGCGGTAGAAAAGTTAGGGTAGATACCACTGCCACCAGCCAAGTCTAAATGTTAAAAGAGCGAAACAATGCTCAGGGAGGTACAGACAGAAAAGGGATACAGATTAGCCCTTTCCAGTACTCTATGTGAGATGGGGTGTACTGGGTCTGTGGCAAAAGTGACTAGGTAAAGTAAATGGCAACTTTACCTTCCTCTGGGGGACAGTAGTCAGCCCCAGTGAAATGGAGTCAGAGGGCAGTCTTAAAGACAACCCTGGGTTACTACACTGAAGGTGCTGTGTAATCCATACAAGAACAGGGGCACCTGGTGTGGTGTGCTCCAGTGCCCAAGATCACACAATGAGTAAAAACACATAGGCCAAAACACGTGTAAGAGTGGAAAAAGGATGTACACTCTTACCAGGTGGAAACAATAAACTCCAGAAATCCAGAAAAGCTGCTGGGGACTCACTAGGTGAGGGAAATTAGCCCTAGAAGGAGAATTCTCCCTAACACGGGGAACAAGGCATTGCTCCAACCGCTGTCGGGTTGGAGACAGTGTCTTTCATCACGTTGTGTACCTACGCAGTTGGTCGGCGGCCATTTTGAGATACGCATATCGCAGCGGTTGCGGCCCAGACGGGTGCTCGTGCGCCGGCTGCGATCTGGATCCCTTGGGAACATTTTTGGACACTCCATGGCCCTTTTTGGTTAAAAGGCTGTGGCTACAAAAAAAAAATAAACCTGTCAAGAAGGAAAGGCAGCTGTAAGAACCACCTACACCTGCTGCAGGTCCACCACTCCTGCATCCTGTGCTTTTTGGTACCTGGGCACCCATCCTGAGGCCTGAAGGTCAGTGCAAGTGTTCCAGGGCTGATCTAACAGGAATACCCTCAACCCAATCGACACCATGGGTGAGGATGGTGAAGAAGAGGGTGCCCCTGCGTCTGTCCCACGCAGATTGCAAAGCACCCTGGCGCCCATGCCTGAATTTGATACCACAGGCCCACCATCGAAGCTGGGGCCGAAATGGCTACTATGGGGGAAGAAGCTAGAAATGTTTTTCAGAGCATCAGGGGAGACGGATGATGATGCAAAGGTAGCCACAATGGTATATTCAGCTGGCACGAAGGTCCATAGGATTTATGACTCACTTAATCTTCAGGTGGTCACCTATGATGCAGTGAAGCAAGCCCTCTAGAACCACTTCCTCCCCATGGCAAATGTCGATTTCGACAGATTTGTAATGTGTGTGGTGAAACAGCAAGGTGAGGAGTCACTGGACCAGTTCTGTGCATGGCTGAGGCACCTCACAAGCACCTGCAGGTGGGTGAATGAGGAGGAGATGGTGCAGAACCATCTGATTCAGGAGTGGAGCTCGGGGAAGTTGAGAAGGCAAGTGCTGAGGGAACCAGGCCTGACGCTGCAACAGATCCTTGACACGAGGAGAGCATACGAGCTGGCGGAGTACAGAGGGGAAAAAATGGATGCTGCTATGCATCCGGGGAAGAGTGAGGATGCTTTTGCCATCGGGCGTACCACCCCAGGTAGGGCACGCTGGGCCCCTAGGAAGGTGGACAGCCCCTCTGCGCCTGGAGCTCCGCAATCGTGTCTATACTGTGGGTATGACTTGCCTCATGTGGGGGAATGCCCGGCAAAGACTAGAGTCTGTGTACGGTGTGGCACGCCTGGACACTATGCAAGGGTGTGCAGGGCCTCAACCCCAGTGACTGCGTCAAGTGGGCCGACAAGGGCAGGTGGAAGTAATGCCCAGCGAGTGAGGTGTGTGTCGTCGATTGAGCAAGGCATGCAAGATCTGGACATCGCCGAGGAGGAAGAAGATGAGGAGGAAATCTTCTTCATATCAAGTATCGCCACTGGGTCCAGGCTGAGCAGGCAACCGACGTGCACAGTGAACATTGGTGAGGTGCCCACCCCCGTTTTGATAGACACAGGGTCATCGGTCTGTGTGCTGGCGGCTGAACACTACGAGGCTCTACCAGGCCCTCCCAAACTGGAAGAGTCCAAATCCCGGATATACTCATTCAGTGGGGATACGCCACTGCCGATTCAGGGAGTCTTTGTAGCTCCGGTGTCACATACATGGGCCCCATCAGATCAAGGCAAGGTTCTTTGTGAGGAGTGTAAGCCCGCACTCTCTACTAAGTTGTGCTGCTTCCGAGGCCCTCAACATTGTACATTTCACGCTGGCAGTATACCATACTGACATCTATCGCCTGTTGCAGCAGTTTGATTTCATCTTTCAAGGGGTCGGGAAGCTGAAGGGCGACCCCATCAGACTTCACATTGACGGGTCTGTGAGGCCGACAGCCCTCAAGCATCGAAGAATTCCCTTCCACCTGAGGGCACAGGTGGAGAAAGAACTTCAGTCACTCATCGACTTGGACATTATTGAGCGAGTGGAGGGCCCACCCCCGTTGGTCTCACCCATTGTAGTGGCACCGAAGCCCAAAAAACCTGGGGCTGTCTGAATCTGCGTGGACATGAGGCTGCCCAATGCCGCCATCAAGAGAGAGCGTCACCTCATGCCCACGCTGGACGATATTGTGGGTGAGCTGCAGGGGGAAAAGGTCTTCGCCAAACTTGATCTGAGGTCTGGCTACCATCAACTGGAACTCCACCCGGAGTCGAGGTACATCACCACCTTTATGACTCACGAGAGGGATTGTACCAGTTCAAAAGGCTCAGTTTTGGTGTCTCGTCAGCAGCGGAAGTTTTCCAGAACGTCATCCGGGGAGCCCTGGTGGGACTGAAAGGGGTGATCAATATGTCGGACGACATCCTGGTCTTCGCACAATCGGAGGCTGAGCACCTGAAAAGATTAGAACAGGCTTTGGAGAGACTCAAAAGTCTGGGGCCGACCCTGCACCTAAAGAAATGTGAGTTTCTCAAAGACCGGATTGAGTTCTTCGGGTTTGTGTTCCACGCAGAGGGCATTTCGCCCGACCCGGAGAAGGTAAGAGACATACGTGAGGCGGCCCCACCGGAGTCACCAGCTGAGATAAGAAGCTTCCTTGGCATGGTGAATTATTGTGGACGATTCATTCGCGACCTGGCGTCTCTCTCAGAGCCTTTGCGGGCCCTGAGGAAGAACGACGTTGCATGGGCGTGGATGTCGAAGGAGCAGAGGGTGTTTGCTGTTACGCTCACCTGGACCCCACAGGGGTGTCGATCGGACCTGGACAGCTGCGGTCTCCGTCAACGTGATGCGTAGTGCAGAGATGACTGTCTGGACTCGCCCGCCTAGTCTTGTCTGCTGGACCCAAAGACGTATTTTCCTGCAAGTGGAGAGAGGGATTAGCCACCTGTGGGTTTTAGTGATGGCCTCCCAACTGTTCTCGCTTTCCCCCACTAATCACCTCCGATATCCCCTTAGTAACCTCACCTTATGTTTGTAAAAGATGAGCTATCCATCCTGCGTGTCTTGCAGGGGCGCATATATACCAGTTACTTCACTGGTTTGAAGGCATTGGGAGAGTTCCGGTAAGCATTGACTCTGAAGTTCCAGGCGGGATTGGTAAGTATCAAGTTCAAAGAGTTCAATGTGCCCGATGTTCACTCTTGTCCCCTTCCTTCCTTAAGTTGCAACTGAGTTTGTGAGAAGAAGGTCTCGTAGCAGCTGCTGGCGTTCAGGTAAGAGTCTGTGTTACCCAACGCTGTCCGGTAACTATTGCATGCGTTAACGTGTTGTTTTTCTCCCTCTTTACAGATGCGGCATATGAAGATATGGAGAATAATACCGCTGGTGGTAAATCAGGTAAGTCTATGGTGGTAAGAGGTATTTGTTGATACCCTTGGCTCACCTTGTTATTCTTGTGCCCCTAGGTGCCGGAGTACGGCGAAGAAATGATGGAGACAGTGCCGGATCGAAAGATGCTTTGAGAACTGGTGAGTATGGCGCCGTGCTGGAGCTGGTGAAGCGACGCGTGCAGGACTGATGTACTTTCCAGGTCGGGTGATGAAATGGATCCAGAATCAGGTGAGGAATTGAAATAAGTTCATTTTCTAACCTTGTCCTTTTCTTCCTCTTTATTCTAGGAGCTCCGGATTCGAGGCGGGCGTGGCATAAGACTGGATGATGGCTGTAGGCACGCGGTCGTGGCAGAAGACTGGATGCTGGCTGCAGGCACGGTGAGAGTAACGCTGCTGGATGCAGAATAACACGAAGCATGTGCTGCTGTTCGGGTGTGGTTTAAATAGCCTCCAAAGTATTCCCAGGAAAGAAGTTCCCCAGGACCACACCCAAGTAAAAAATAGTCCCTGTAGTAAAATAGTCCCATCCAGGCCTCACGTTGGCTTGGATTTATTTGCAGCATGGTCTGCATGAGGTAAGTAATGTCTAGGAGCCTGGCGCCTATGGCGCCAGGACTGATTTTTATTATGAGCCTGGTGCCTACGGCGCCAGGACCGAACCCAGACAGCCCCTAGGTTTTTGTAAATGTCTGGATGCCTGCTCCCGGGGCTGATGGGCTTGATCCGGATGCCCGGGGGTAGGCATCATGACATTTGCCGAGATCAAGAATGCCCTGTCCGGCCAAGAAACAATGGCATACTTTAACCCAGACAGGGAATCGGAGATAGTGGTGGACGCCAGCCCGGTGGGATTGGGGGCGGTGCTTATGCAAGCAGATCCACAGGTGATGATGCGTCCGATTGCCTACGCCAGTAAGGCACTCGCAGAGACAAAAAAACGATACTCACAAATTGAGTGTGAGGCCCTGGACCAATCCTGTGGGGCTGCAAGCACTTCAGAATCTACATCTTAGGCAAACCGATGGTCATGATAACTGACCACAAGCCACTGATTCCGATCATGGCAGGCACCTCCTCCAAGCCACCGCCCCGCAATGAGAGGTGGATGCTGTTGTTGATAGAATATGGGGTCAAGCTGCAGTATCAGCCAGGCACCCACAACCCTGCTGACTATCTATCCAGGCATCCGGGGGCGGAACGCCCTCGAAACTCTGCCGAGGTGGTGGACTGTATCAAGATGGTGAATAATGTTGTGGAGGCAGCCCTGCCAGTGGCCCTGGCGTGCCAGGAGATTGCGGATGTGTCAAATGTAGACGAGGTGTTCCTGGTCATCAAGGAAGCAATGGACAGCGGGGAATGGCGTGAGATCCGCACTAATAATGCCAGAAGGGAGATCGGAGCACAAAGGGATCTCCAAGCACTGTGGAAGGTATGCAACAAACTGTAGGTTGCGGACGACGGCCTACTGTTGAGAGGGCGTCAGATCGTCATCCCTCGAGCCTTGGTGATGAAAGTGCTACAGTTGGCCCACAAGGGTCACCAGGGGACTGCAAAAACAAAGGCACGGCTGAGATTGAAGGTGTGGTTCCCTGACCTGGAAACGAGGGTTGATGAGTTTGTGCGCTCATGCATACCGTGCCAGGCGGCCAGCCCAGTGGAAAGAGGACCGCCCATCAAAGCAATGGAAAGAAGTGAACAGCCATGGGGGACAGTGCATGCTGACTTCGGCTCCATGGGCAGAGGTCTATACTTTCTTGCAGTGGCTGACCAGTGGTCGCGCTATCCCAGGTGGAGTTGGTAGAATACACGGCCAGTGACCACACCATTCTGGCCCTGGAAAAGATGTTTGCCACCCACGGCTTCCCCACTGTGCTGTGTTCGGACAACAGCCCGCCATTTCAGGGGCAGCAGTTTGCCCAGTATTGCATGGAGAAGGGGATCAAACACTGTAAAGTCACCCTGCTCTGGCCCAGGGTGAATGGGGAAGTCGAGCGCTTCATGCGGAGAATCAATAATGTCTTCAGAATCTCACTGAATGGGGGAGGGGAACTATGCCGAAACCTCTTCGAATTTCTGCAAGAGTACCGCACGAAACCACATCCGTCCACTGGGCTCACGCTGGCCGAGGCCTTGTTCAAGCTGTGCCCCAGAGGACTGCTACCGGAAGTGGAGGGGCACCGCCCTGGGGTGATTGTTAAACAACCGCGGGGCGGGGCATCAAGCACGAATGGGAGAGCCCCCGCCGGAACCTGCCCGAGAATGCGATTACAATAGGAGACATTGCTCTGGTCCGGAACCGAAGGCCGGAGGGTAAGCTGTCCCTCCCATGGTCACCGCGGCTAATGCCAGGGGCACCATTACACAGAACGTGTCGCATTTCAAGAGGATTGAAGCCGCACCACCTCCTGTGCCGCCAGAGGTGCCGAGATACAGGCCTAGCCCAGGTTCGCCGCCGATGGACGTTGAACCTCCCGAAATCCCAGAGGCACCGGGGACACCTCGAGAGGAGTCCAGGAGGTACCCGAGTCATGAAGAGCGGAAACCCCTGCAGAGTTTCCAGGACTTTATCATGGATTCCGCGTCGTAACGGGTCGAGAACTGTTCCTGAGTTTCAAGGTTGAGACTGTTGTTTGTTAAAGTTGTAGTTATTCACTGTTTGGGGAAAATGGAGGGATGTTGCGTAGTAGACACGCAGTAGGCACATGCGCTAGCCTCGTTACGGGCCACGCATGCGCATGTTGAATAAAGGAGGTCCCGGCCGGCAGTTGGAGCCGGGACCCCATACTGGCAACACGTGTCGCATGTGTTCTCATGCGCAACTGCGTGTGTGAGTGTGTGTGCCCGCGGGGGACTCAGGGGGTCTCCATCAACACATAACACTGTCCTGAGCTGATCCTTGCCTGCCTCACCCTGCTGCTGTCACAAAATAAATCCTCCCCATATAAACTCTTCTGCAGAGATTTTATTTCAGAATGAATTTTCCCCCAGAGACTTTATTCTGACATCAAATCTCTGAGGTGAGGAATACTTTCATGCCCCCTGCAAAATGAAATCTCCCCCTTTCTACGTGCTACAAAGGAGTGTGCTGCAAGATCCCATTCAATCCCTGTAACATTTTTGTTACTTGAGATACCTCAGCCAAATATGGCTCCTTTTTTTCCCAAATATAGGAGGTCATAACACCAACAAGGAATCCGTGTTTGCTGCATAATGGTGATAGCAAATAACTAAAATACGAGCACATTTTGTGTTTTTTAAGAAAATGCCAATAAAATGATGTACAAAGAAGCACGTGAATCTTTTCTTGTAAGAGCTAGGAACAAATGATTTGCTGTTCTGAATTCGCCATTTTCCAGGCTTTCAAGTACAGGCTGAGTGGAAACAAAAAGAAACCTATTTTTATAAGGTTACTATCAGTTTTGTGAGAGGTGGGCGATGTTTCCCTTTTTTTTCCAATAGGACATGCATGGGCGGAATGGAAGAGGAGGGTGGGAAAGTTGAATGGGAAGACAGAAAGGTATATATTTCTGAAAAGTAGACAAAATTCCAAGTTTAGGAATGGGTAATGATTAAGAAAAAAAAGGATGTGCTGAACATGAAAGGACCTGTAAGGTTATGGTTTCTGTAAATATTGAGAAAAGCAATGCACCACTACATTCCCCAGACTCGTCTAGTTAGGAAATCACACACTTTCCGTAATGTTTCACAAAACAAGCAATACCACAAGCCAAAAACGGAGCAATGGAACATAGAATTGTTATGCTGACAGCCTAAACAGATGTACTTAGCATGTGAAAATAAGGAAACAAATGTGTGGAAGAATGGCAAGCATACGTTTTTTCAAAGATCACAGGCAGACCTTTTGAAGGATAGGTGAATTTGCAGGTTACAAACGCGTACAGTGTCTGAAGCAATGACTAAATGTAGGTTACATCAGGGAAATGAAATGGTTGTGTAACAAAGTGCAGTATAAAATGTATGAAAACATTATTGAATCCAAGAGAAAACAACAAATGTCCCAACTTCCCACATTCCCACAGGTGTCCTGAGAAAACGGTACCTCACATGTGTGGGTGCACCTACCTGGGCACAAAGGGAGAAGGCTAACGCACTGGTACATGAAATGCCCTGAGGAAGACTGGATTTGGGCCTGGGGTGTCGCAGCCTCCAAAGAAAACAGAGAACCCCATGCTTTTCTGAACAAAAGACACCCGTGGGAATCCAAAGAGGTCTAACTTTCACAAAGTGCCCTAGAATTTATTACACATAAGGGCCGGAAAAGTCCAAACTTTTGGGAAAAAAACCACAATTTTCAGACATTTGCCACTAGGAAACCACCGAAACTCGCAGGGAAGAACACATGTCCTACCTTCCCACATTACCATGGTACCTCATATGTGGGTGCACCTACCTGGGAGGAAATAAAAAAGTGTTCACTGTCCACAAGTCCAACGGCAGTTCCAGGGAGCTCCGGCAGGGTCCCCATCCCTACCCACAGTGAAAATCTCTAACGCAACACAGCTAGAGCTCCACGATGGTCGGGTGATGTCCCAACCATTGGAACCTGTCTCCCGGTCATCATCCCCAATTCCAGCGCCGGTTCGAGGGAGTCACAGAGGGAAATTCTGTAATGCAACCCAACCAGAGCTCCAGGATGGTTGGGTGATGTAACCAACTTTAGGTGCCTATCTCCCATTTGGGTGGACAGCGCCAAAGCTCAATGGAAGTCCCAGGGAGCCCCGGCAGGGTCCCAGTCCCTTCCTGGAGGGAAAAGTTGTAACACAGCCCAGAGCTCCATGCTGGGCTTGGGGATGGTCGACCTACATGGGAGATGGGTGGCCAAGGCCTGGGACATCACCCCCGACCAGCCTCGAGCTCTAGCTGGGCTGCATTACAGCTTCTACCTCTGGGAAAGACTGGTGACCCTGCCGAGGCTCCCTGTAACTGCCGCTGGGCTTGTGGACAGTCAACCCACATGAGGGACAGCCGCCCAAGAACACGCACATCACCCCTGTACATCCTGGAGCTCTGGCTGGGCTGCATTACAGAAATTTGCAGGATTAATTCTGGCCCTGAAAGATGTTTCAGATGTGGTAGTTTCTCTCATTTTACCAACAATCCTGAGTACCCAGGGCATCACGCACTGTGCAGCAAGTGTGGCAGGAAGGGGCACTTCACAAGATGTTGTCAAAGCTCATATTGTAAAGTAGCTAAAGAGATCTCTGAAACTTCGTAGTGTGAATATGTTAAAGAGTTTGGCTCTGATGGTGAAGCATATGTTTGTCAGTATGCGAGGTGGGACCAAGTAAATGTGTGGATAAAAAGCCACATTCAGTGATTCTTGTAAATAGTCTAGGACTTAGAATGCTTAAAGACTCTGGCTCTGTTTGCACTATCATTAATTGAGAAACCTGACCAAACAAGTTCGCTAATATGTGTTTGAAGCTCTCTCATGTTAAAGCCAGTACGTATGGTGTGGCCAATATTGTCATGGTTGGTTACTTTGTTGCAACCCTTGAGTGTCAACATAAGTTTACTAAAGCCAGGGTATATGTTTCGGATTGGAGTTGATGCTTGCTGGGATGGTATCAGCAAAGTGAAATAGGAATTAGAATCAACCCAAAGATTCCAGGAATCATATCTGCCATGTCCTCATCAGAACATTTGCTGCCTGAGGAGTCTTCTTCTGGTGTTTTTAGAGAACCCCTTGGTTGTCTTGAGGGTATATGCTATAGAATTTAATTAACAATGGGAGCTATTCCATTGGTTGCTAACATCCGATCCACACCTCACACCCTAAGAGAGGAAGTAGCAAAAGAGATCAAAAGGTCGGTTTCTGAGGACATTATTGACCCTGTAGAGGCTTAAGAGTGGTGCTCCCTGGTGGTTGCAGTGCAGAAGCCAAATGGCAGTGCATGTTTTTGTGTAGACCTGAGAACACTCAACAGGAGTGTCATCATTGACCGATTTCCATTACACATCATTGGTCAGTTAGTCTCTCAGCTGGCGCTAAGGTTCCTTTGTCACAAAAAACTGCCATAGCTCATTCCTACAACTTTCCACTTCACAGGTATGTTCCATCACATACTTCCAGTCTATGCATGAGGCTACCTGCAAGTTAAGAATTGATCAAAACACATGCTTTGAAAAGCACTGTTAATTCGTGCATGTTCATTCAGAAAATACTAAATCTATGTAAATGTTTACCCTTTGAGTACTCACCAGCAGCTTGGATATGAGCCTGCAGGTCAAGGACCCCAGCCCTGGACATCTGGGTGATCCTCTCTAGGATCCGGAGGTGAAGAGGTGTCACCGGATGCTGGCCTGCTGAGTGCACCTCCACAGAATCACCTGCCTCAAGGGCTGCCTTTGCCTAGCACTAGATCCTCAGGTCATCCCAATGCTTCTTTGCTTTGTCCATGTTTTACTGTCACTCCATCCGAATTGATGTCATCCGTGATGTTCATCCAGATCTTCTGATTGTCACACATCCCAAGCTGCTTCAGCGGATCGAAGAGGGCATCATAATGGGCCAGCATCTGATTGCCCAGGATGCCAACATCTGCAGCAGAGAAGCTGACAACCCTCAGCCTCACCACTTTGGGGATGCTTCTTGATGTAGCTGACATTGCACACAAGAGGCTAGAGGGGTGAACCTGTACCCTGACTGTACACATACTGTGGAGCTGTGGTGGTGATATGAAGGTTTCAAAGTCCTTATATGACAGATGAGATGATTACAGAGCCTGACAGGAGACCCACAGAAGAATAGGCTATTGTCATGATTCCTGCCCCTCATGTCCCCAGCCCTCCAAGATGTCAGGCTGGAGCCAGGCCATAATCACCTACATGGCCCTCAAGGGCCTCTCCATCCCTCCAAAGACCCACTTGGAGTCAGACTTGGCGCTTGTGGCACCAGACTCACTCACTCCCATAGGATAACATTGGGGATTGGACTTGTAGTGCATTGATGGGGACAAGATGGATGCCCCCACATATTTCAGTTCCCAGAACTGCATGTGTGGTCTAGTCTTTTGGGTGTGGTTCAGCCCAGAGACACCTGGGATACCAAGAAACTATTTAAGCCACAACCAGGCTGAGAAACATGCTTTGCATTTTCTGCACCTGCAGTGTGACACTCACCGTGTTCGGATCGGTCTCCAGTAGGCCTGCATCTTTCTTCTGCGCTCAGCTCCTGCAAGAACAAGAACACTGTTTGGAACAGCCTTACCTTGCGGGGCTTCTGCCCATCATTCATCGCTCCTTCTGTTCTGTGGGCATCTTCGGCGGTGTCATTCCCATCCCAGCACCTGCTTCCTGAGGAAAAGGGAAAAGAACAGAAAAAAAGGCATTAGTAAGCATTCTGCAAATCTTCGCTTATTTTTAAATACTGTACGAGCTTCAAACGCTTACCTGAATCACAGCCGCTCTGGGGGAACTCTGTCTCCGGAACTTCTCATCCATCTGCAAGAGGGAAAAGACACTCCAGGTTAGCGTGGAAACATCTAGAGGCGCTGCATACCGCGCTTACCCACTGCATTTGTTCTTCATAACCGGCATCCACGCTGAAAACGTCGTGGCACCTAAAAGACACAGAAAAAGAACTCAGTTCTATGCAAATACGAAAGGGGTGCATGACGCATCGCGCTCTCACTCACCTTCAGCGCTACTCATCTCAGCAGCACGCCGCCATCCCCGGACGCCGGTCATCATCTAAGGAAGGAAAGGAACGAAGTTAGAGAACTGTTCAAAAGACTCATTATACTTACCTGTCGGACTCTTGCCAGTGAAGTAACTAGGCAGCAATGAGCCCGCATCAATCAACGCGCCCCTGCGCTGAAAGCAGGACGGAGAGCACACTATCCAAGAAAACAAAGTGAGCTGCGGATCAAAGGGAAGGGTTGGACCCCGGGGAAGAAGAGGTTCAAGCAAACAGAGACAATAGGGAGTTAAACTCTACCAATCCTGTGTTTCAGGCCCAGTCTCCAGTCAAATAGCCTCCAGGGAAGTGTTCGAGGTCGTAAGAGGTCAGAACAGGCTAAATGACGTCCCCGTGGATACCAGGTGAGCGTTACAGCTATGGAGGAATACCCGGCACTCCAAGGCAGTGCAAGTGGCTCGCAGCCAGTGACTGTCAGGGCTGGCTGGAGTAGGTGGACTGGTAGCAGGAAAAGGAACAGGAAAGGGCCTGTAGTTATTCACAGAATAGGAAGCTGTTTCTTTAAGTATAAACATTGTTGGTTGCCCAAGTCAAGATGGAGGGAAGGAAAACGTATCTGATTGGTTTAAGGAACAATGATATGTTTGCTTTGTCTGATTGGTGGGAAGGATAATGTGTTGAAATCTTGGGAGGTGAGCAAGATTCTAAATTGCCTTTCATCCATAGTAATTCAATGGCTGGTTGTACATTTATTAAGCTCTTTTAGTAAGGCCTTTCCAGAGTTCAGAGAATCCATTAAAGAAGTAAGAAAACCGACTGCAGTAACTGTGAGAGCTTGAAGACTTCAGGCGGAATTGTACTTTTTAAAGTTCATAGACTTTCACAAAGAATTTTCAATCTAAATTAATATTAACGTTGGTGAAAGAGAAACCTTGAGGCAAAAGAATAAGGAGAAGACATTTGTTGAATGACTGTGATGCGAAAAGAGAGAAAAGAGCATCTATATATGTATACATATTAGTCAAGATGTTAGCTCATCAAGCAATTTGTCAACTGTCAGTACTTAAGGTATACGACTGAGCTGATGCTGTTTAATGACTGTACAGTGAGAACTAATATAAACTCTGTTTCAAGCAATAAGTAGAAGGAAAAAGGACTGAAGGACTGTGCGCGAAAAGTTTGCAATGTTGTTTTTGCACGCAGTGAAATTTCAAACAGCACTAGCGTGAGTCTTTGCATCTTTATCAGTGTCGTTCATGAAGGTGCATGTGTGGTGGGCGATAGTGCGCGTGTCCTAATGTACTGTGCGCAAGATTATTTTAAAAATAAGAGCGCAAGCGCTAGTCTTCTCATCTTTAGCTGCGTTGTTCATGGAACCGCGTTTGCGGTGTGCAACATTGCGCGTGTCCTAATGAACTGTGCATGAGATCATTTTTAAAAGAAGAGCATGGGCGCGAGCAAAAATAAAAGCGTGTGCGCGTGTTTAAAGCGCGGGTCAAGAAAATAACTAGCGTATGGTTTTTTCTGAGTTTTGAATGCTTTTTGTTATTTACATATGTGCGCAGAGCAATGCGTGCACGTGTTTATTTTCTCATCGAATTTGTGAGTAAATGCGTGCAAGGACTTTACGTGTTTTTACGCGCATGTGATTTACTAACTCATGCGTGGGAGGAGCTGCATTCAAGGAAAGTTGAAGACATATCTATTTTCACGCAACTCTTAGATTAAAAGGAGATTCGAAAACAATAAGTTTGAAGGAGAGTGACAATTCAACCTTCCATATAGAGAGAGTACACATGAAGTCCTTTTTATGGAAGTAAGAAGAAGACAATCTCACATGAGCAAATAAGGAAGAGAAAACTTTATTCATTGAAGCATATGCGATTAGTTATTACAGATCCATATGTTATGAAACAAGAGTGTAAAATACCCAAGACTGTTGAGCACTGAGTTTTAAAGAGACTAATTGTGGCATTGTGGCACATTTCATAAAAAGAGCCAAGACAATAGTTTAGGGTTTTCAACATGAATTTTGAACTTCTATGCCATAGCAGAGGTTAGGCAGGTAAAGAAGTTAGCATCATTTTGAAAATATTTTAAGAAGAGAATTTTACATAATGCATAAGTAATCAAGCATATTTGTTTTACCACACATACCAGAGCCTACTAGAAGGTCGCAAGGCAGTAGTATCTTGTTTGTTATTTTCTCCACTTCCCTTTCCCTTTCTTGGGGTTCTCAGCTCAGCTATTACTTAAGGGTTGAGAGGTGAACTCCTGGTGAGGGTCTGTGGGGCCAGCATCAGCTCCTGCAGAACTTTGACAAGCCGGACCCTGACAGTGATACACTACCAGGCAGCAGCAGATGTAGAGGTTTGAATGCAAAATATGGCTGGAGGAGGCATAAAATGGGACATGGCAGGAGGAATAGCAAAACACAGGTGTCTCCACTTGATCCACAAGGCAGCAGTGACAGAAATCGGAAGAATGGCCCTATGCACATCATTTTCTGCACCACACTCAACACCCACCTCCAAACTGCATGTTCATTTCCTGGCGTGCATGGAGGTGGCTATATTTGGGGGTATCAAGTGGAATTCCAGGCACGTGCTGGGGCAGCTGTATTTGGAGGTACCAAGCGGAATTCCTGGCATGCATAGAGGATTCTATATTTGGGGTACCTTACAGTAAAAGCACCTTACATAGTGCTTTGGAAAACATTTGCACTCAACCATCCCTTTACACCATGAGTGAGAGGGTTCCACACAGAGGATAAGGAGGGGGACGAGTGCAGAAGAACACTCGTCTTGAAACATTTGGTGGTGAGGATACAGTTGCCCCGGTACCACCAAGGCCCACAGTGGCTAAGAGGGGTCAGCCTTCAGAGAAGTCACAAGCAGCAACCCATGAAAAACCACAGGTTAAGGAGAAAAGGCCGTCAATGAAGGTGTGCTTCACTGATGAGGAGCTAACAATTAGTATGGATTACGTGGACTAACACCATGTCGAAATTTACCTTTGGGTCGGTAATACCCTGAGACCCAGGGGTGGGGGATTTTTCCAGGAGGTCACAGATCTCATAAATGCCTGTGTGGTCGAGAGGTGCATTGTGAAAGAGGTCCACAAGAGGATGTTTGACCTCAATAGATGGACCAAGGAGAATCTTAGCATCAATGTGGCATCTGTCCAGGCTACCGGATGTGGACCACCACATGTTGAGGAACTAACTTCATTTTAAGAGGTTTCCAGTGGCCTCATCACCAGTGAGCACGTAGAGGTAGTAGGTGTGGGAGGCATAGAAAACCTATGCAGCCACATCAGGTGAGCGCCATGTGCGCATGATATATGTGTGCTTTCCTCAACCTCTGATATGGTATCACATGTTCCAGTTCAGTTGGTCACGGTCCTTTCACCCATCTATAAGAACTGCAGTAATGCATCCATGGTCACTTCCTTTGCATGTTGTGCATTCTAGAAGGTGCATCCTTTGTCTATGTGGTTGAAATTGATCATGCAGCGCGCATTACTGTATACAGAATTCCTTAGCGATGACTATAAAACTATATGTACAAGGGCCTGTAAGACACATGTCAATGGACACACTCACAGTGTTGTGATTGTGGATAGTGCATTGTGAACACCCATTTTGCCTCACATGAAATTACACTTAGTAGTGGATGATGTCAGAGATATCTATTCACTGGCCATGGTGGCCAATGGACATGTTTGAGCAACAATGTCAATGAGAAGTTGCATGAGGGTGTGTTCCAGACAGAAGTTGCAATAGTTGTCCAAAAGATGTTTGATAAGTGATGTTCATTCCACATTTGGGTTGTTAATTGTCAGTGGTCATGCAAGTTCACAGTGGTCATGGCCATGCTGCAGTCTCCTCATACATGGTAAAGATGTTTGTGAGCGTGTTTAACTAGTATACAGGCCATGCCCAATTGGGAAAACGGGGTGATGGAGATGTTGGCAACACATATTCCTGTAGGATAGTAATGTCATCAGGAGAAAACGTGATACTTGCATGTGCTGCGTGTATGCATGTATGAAGTTCAAAATGGGCTCAGGAATGAAGCACAGAACTCCACTGTCTACTGTTAAATATTCCAATCTCAGACATGTCTGGCTGTATGTATGGTCACCTACCCATACGTGGGTGGATGCATGACCCAATGTGCCCTGAAAAGATTGCACTGTGCATTTTCTGTTAGCCACCCATGTATTCCACAGTACAACATGTCCAGTTCAATGTCTGATGCATGTGTGCCACAACTTTTTGTGTCTTTATGCATTTGATTTTGAATATGGATGTTCAAGTGGATATGTGGGACTCTGAATATTGCTGTATGACTTTGTGCAGGCGATGATGCAGCAGATGAGGAGGAGGAAAAGGAGGAGGAGGAGGCGAAGGATGAGGCACAACCATCTACCAGTAATGCCAAGGTATGTGTCTGGTCAGAATCCCCTACTGTTGCAAGCCATAATCAACAGGCATGCTGACTCATCTTCCGATGATGCTGTCAAATCAGATGTGAAAGTCATATTGAGGGACATGGTAGAGGGGCCAGCAAAGAGTAGTCTGGATGCCATGGAGCTCCTTGAGTTCCTAGAGGCTTCTGAGTTTGTGGAGGGGAGCCAGAAGACCCTGAGACTGGCAGTAGAGAGGGCTGCTTTAATGGTGGAATCTGTGTCTGCAACTTTGCCTCCTACCACCATGGAGGCAACAGTGGAGGCTGATGTCAGCGAGCGGGTGGTGTACCACCAGCCTATGACAATGCACTCACTACAACAGACCTGAGCTCCAGCATCCCATTTTGGTAGGCCACGCACACATGGTGGATGTCTGCCTTCTGACACTTGGAGTTGGAATAGGAGTGGAAAATGCCATCTCCTCCAATGCCGCACTATGTGAAGTACTACACCTATTGAGGCAAGAGAGAAGAGCAGGCATGCAACACCAGAGCCAGGTGACTCGCGAGAAGGGTACTGTCTTGAGGAAATCCCTGCATGATGAGTTTTTGGCCTGAAGGGACATCTTGCGACAATTGATGGACACTTCGAGGCCAACTATGCATACAGAGATGTTGGCCTCAAGAGCAAGCCACCATCGAAACAGAAATTCCTTGAGACAAACTCTGTATTAGCAGATTTTGCCCTCAAGGAAAGTCAGCTGTCAAGACATGGATTTCTTGAGTCAATCGCTGCATGAGAAGATGTTGGCCTCAAGGGCCTTCCACCACCAAGAGATGGTTGCCTTGCAGTACAATCTGAACATGCAGTTGGAGAAATCAAGAGTCACCATGCATGCTGCCTCGTCACCACTCATGATAGCCATCATCATGGCCTTGTTGCAATTGGGGACCTCATGCACGCATCCCTCTCATGAGTGTAGTGTTAGTGCCGATACTGCCGATTGAGGGGGTCCACATCGGACGATGCATTATGTGAAATTTGAAGGACGAGTTCTGAGGCACTAAGATGGAAAGATATCTCAGCAGGTTCAGTGACAGTTGCTGAAATCTCGTGATCCCAAACTCACCAGGAAGGACTATACACCCAGTTTTTACTTTGTTCCGACTCCCTTGATTATATTGGGTGCACGGTGGGAGGGAGGGGGGGTCTTCTGTCCACAATATCAAAAGTCAGCATGCTAGGAACTGCCATTTAATTGCTTTGCTGCCCAAGTAGCTGCACTATTATATCAGTTACCAATAACTTTATTTTTTTTTTAAAGCAGCTACTCTCCAATAGCGTTCCCCTCTGATCCCTAACATTGAATAGTGTATTTTATATTTTTCACCCACTTTACAGAAACGTAGCCCTTCTTGTGCCCCGCTCACTGTGCCTCCCCTCTCTGTCCCCCGCTCACTGTGCCTCCACTCTTAGTCCTCCTCACTGTTTCTCCCCTCTCTGTCCTGCGCTCACTGTGGCTCTGCTGTCGATCCTACACCCACTGTGCCTCAATCTGCTCTCTTTCCCCACTCACTCTGCTTCTGCCCTCTGTTACCCCGCTCACTGCTCTCACCCCAACCCCAAGCACACTGAGCCCCTGCGCTCTGTCCTCCGCTCACTGTGGCTCTGCCCTCTGTCCTCTGCTTACTGCAGCTCTGCCCTCTGTCCTCTGCTTACTGTGGCTCTGCCTCTGCCTCTGGCTCTAGCTCTGCCTCTGCTCTCTTTCCGTGGTTCTGTTCCCTTTCGTTAGCTCTGGCAGGTGCTTATGCTGCTGCCCCCTCCGTCCACAGTCCTGATTCCTAGTCTCCCTGTTTCTGAGCTCTGTGTCTATTTCCGCTAGATGCTCTTGCTGCTGCGTGCCTAAGGTATTGCGGGAGGGATATTTAGTTTAGATAGAGAAATAAATGGGGTATGGTGCATTTCTGTAATTATACCTTTCGCTGGCGAGGCAATGGGTATTCCGTTCTATTAAAGCTGGATAGTCAGGAGCAAGGGTTGGCTTCCTGTTTTGGCATTCCAGCTGGCTCATTTTGGGGCCGCCAGATCCCACCCAGTTGGCAATAAGCAGTGAAGGAAGCAGAGACAATAAAAGTTCAGCGGGAGCATGTTTTTCTCACATTTTCTCCCCTCAGAATTAGCGCTACTGTGTTAAGTCACCCGTTTTTCATTTTGTTTTGTCTTTACACGGGTAAAGGGTGTTTGAACACTGTTGTGTGCTCAGTTCAAGGGTCTGCCCTGATTAGCTTAATATTCTCGTTTCCCTGGCGAGTAAAGTACAGTTCAGTAGCTGCCTCTGACCGACAAGGACACACCTCTGTGGCCTGGACACAAGAGACCGAGTCGAGAGAGAAAGAGCTGGTCCAGTGGTCACATACGTTGTCAACTTTCCCCTCGTATCTGTGAAGTGGTGTCTTAGTGTCTAATTGTAGATGTGGTAGACTGCAGCTAACGGAGGCCGGATAAGTTTGGATTCTCCACAAGCTACAGAACTGTTTGTTTTACGCTGTTAGGCGATGTGAGAACTTTGCTTTACCTAGATAAACCGAGTTCTGTTTCAAAATCTAAAATGGCAGGGACTTTCTGTTGAAGAGGCTCCTGGTACATCCTTCATGTGCCCTGTACATGTTGGAGGGGTGATGACGTTTATGTGACACCCTAAATGCCATATGCACTGGACATTTGCAGATACATATTCAGATACTTAAGTATAGTTACATAGAGACCTCTCACGTCATTGGGTGTCTGTCTTGAGCCACCTCTCCAATATTCACTTTACACATTAGATTAAAGCGCTCCTTTACGACATATGTAGGAACATAATGCAAATTAAACCCTGCACACTAACAAATTGCCTTCTTCAAGACTTCTGTAATGTTGATGAAACTCCTGAAGGGCATCATTTCAAGTATGTGTTAGCTACCATCCTATATTGTTCAGCAGCACTCTTTTTGGGTCTGATTGACAAAATCACAATAAATAAATAAAAAAGCAAAGTCCCCAAGGTGTCCCCTGTCATACAAGATACCAGAATGATTGTGCAAACCACAAGGATTGTATATAGCAATAGACCACCTGATTGGTCAAGGCAGCAGAAGCGTGGCTTTCACACTCCAAATGTGCGCTCCACTATGACCGTAGTGTCTCTCTGTGTCGCATTGTAGTTCGACCTCACCTGGGGTGGCTGGATTACTAATCAGCATCAACACGAATGGTGATAGTGGGTAGGCACTGTCCCCTGCAAAGCAGTAAATTATTTTTTATAGGATCATTATTGAATATGTGTTTCACCCATGTTTCCCAACAGCCTATTCCTACCATTCCCACTCATCGTCAAGCACAACGCTCACCAGCAACATCATGGACACCACATCACAGAAGCCTTACCATGATAATGTACACCGCATCACAACTCCAGCATCCAACGCTACACAAGTAAGAAGCTTGCTAATGTCCACTCAGCAATCAACCATGCACCTGACATCACCAACCTCATCAAGCACGTGACTTGGATTACATCTTCATTACTGAGACATGGATGACAACCACCTCCACCAACAAACCTAGATGTCCTCATCCAAAATGGCTACAGTTTTGTACAACAAGACCATCCAAACACATCAGCGAATTCATCACCATCATTTACAAGTCAGCATGGCCATGCACCCAACAGGCTGTTGCCACCATTGGCTCTTTCGGAACCCAATCATGCCACTTCTTGCTCTCAACAGTGGACACAGTCTCTTTTCACCTCATCTACAGACCACACAAGCTCAACACCTCCTTCATCGAATACTTCACTGAGCAACTTCAACATCCTTGGCAAACCAGCAACCAAGTCAATGAAGGTAGGTCTCCCCTGCCTACTTGAAACACTGAACCTCACTCAGCACACGTAAGTCCAAACTCACAAGAAGGGTAATATTGTTGACCCCATCATCACTGCCATGCGCGGCCTCTATCACAGCTATTCTATTCCAGTTGACTGTCTGGGACATGGAGCAATCCCCTTTGAAATTAGTCACACCACACCTCTCAGCAAAACCCATTGAAAACCCTGAAAAAAAGCCATCTGATCCTTCAAGAACGTCACAGTGGAGGCTCTCACGGAAGACCTCAGCAAACTCCACCTCACATGGGCTGATCTACCTCTGACAAACCAGGACTGCCGCTTTCTTCTCCAAGGACTCAACACCATCCTTGCAAACAACATCAACTACCATGCCTCATTGAACATTTGCACGCTGGGGCGTGAGCATTCTGCACCCTGGTACAGTCTAGTACACTCAACCACTCAACATCATCAAACAATCTGTGATAAAGAAACAAATAGGCAAATTATTCAGCAGCACATCCGACCTCACCCTGCTCAAGGAACTCTACGCAACATGCAGATGATTGATTAACCCTACTAAGGCTGACTACTGCCAACGCACCATCACGAAGGCCAACATTGTAAGCTGAACCTTCTTCAAAGCAATCAGGAACTGCATCAACCCTGTGCCTGACCTAACCATAGCACACTTCATCAAATAAGCCACCACTATCAACTCTCTCTTCGTCAACAAGCTCAATAGGATTGTCAACACATAGATACCATTGCCACAGCGGACAGCACACTACACATCCCATCTCGTAAAACCACAAATACCTGGACAACATTCAAGAAACTAACTATGGAAGACCTCAATGACACCTTCGCATTCCACAAGGCAACATTGTATATAGACATCATCATGCCTGCCTCCGTATCTCAAGAGCCTTTCGACTGAAGCACTTCACCCTTACCTGACACTCCTCAATTTCTCCCTAACTCAAGGCACCTTTCACTTGACCCCTCAAGAAAAATCCTCCCACATCAATGCCTTCCTCACATTGATTCAGTCCTAGATCTACAGTACTTAACTGATGATGAACACCTCAAAGGCTAAATTCCTAATGCTGTCCCTCAACAATTTAGGAAATTACTAAAAACCTGGCTCTTCAACACCACAGACTCAAACTGAAAACAGAAATAGAAAGGAAAAGGGATGACTAAACTAGAGTGGATAAGAACAACTCCCAGAACCGACTGGCAAGCTCCCACAGCACCCGGACGAGTGTCGCCGAGTATAGAGTGGAACACAGGTGACACCAATGGAGACGGAGTCAACAACTCCCCCCAACTCCTGCACTCGCCCCTTAGTTGCCACCAGGTACCACGGTGTTGTGAAATTGTCGGGATATTATCAAACACCACAATAGCTGAGCTGTGGGCAGTGGCAGGCGCACTAGCCATATGAGTGGGAAGGGAAGAAAGGTAGGGCTGAATGGGAGGGTGGGGAGGAGGGGGCCAGATGTGAAAGGGACCTTGAAAGCTGGACGGACACAGATCAGGACAGAGGAGCATGGGTGCTCCCGAAACCCATCCGGGGAGATTACAAAAGCCCACCACCTCAAGTCAGGATAGAGAAGCCAACTAACCAATTGCACTAACAATTTCCCCCGTCTGCATGCATCTCTCAAACGCCAAACCAAACACAACCACAAACCTACAGCACAACAAACCACACAACTTCACTACATTGCAACAACAAAACAAAAACTCACATAGACTCGCACAACAGTACACAATGACTACTGGCCGCAAACACCCCAGGCCCAGCCAACGGACCCACCGGGCTGAGGCCACCAACAGCACATCACTGCTCTCTTGCACATTTCCAGCTTCCACCCACTAACCCCCCTGCCTTCCTCTTTCAGAGCCACCAGAGCACCAGGGGACCACTCAGGTGGTGATAGTGCGCAGTACCAATATCTTTTAATATCTTTTAACGTTAACATTAACACCAAACACTCTGACATCCAAGAACTGACTCTCTGCTATGAATCCCAAGGGTTTCACACCACAGTTGACCACCTGTGCCAAGTATCTTGGGTGCAATTTTATCATACAACTCATGTTCAAACACTGCAAGCATGGAAGACAAAAAGGTCTTTGTAGCTACTTTCTGTTATGTGTGAAATGAAGCCCTTAATCCCATTATACAACTTCTGATCTGCTGTACATTCCTTGGTCCTCTACCACCTGGATGGTGGCAATGCCCTTTTGAAAGGGCTCCCAGCAACTACACTGCCATCCCTGAGATGTGCCCTGCATGCTGTAGCAAGACTCATCAAAGGACCCCTCAAATTATTCTGCAGTCCCCCAAACCAGAGGCTCCCACTGCAGGCATGTAACCTGTTCACATCCCCATTCACCCTGATGTCCCCAAGCAACCTCACTGAGAATTTCAGCATCTCTAGAGGTCTGCAATGCAACAGTGTAATTCTGTGCAAAATAGAATTCTGACAGTGAAGGAAGGCCTTTTCTGTGTATGCCCCATGACTCTGCAACCTCCTCCTCATCAACATCAGACTTGCCACATCACTTTGAGAGTTCAGGATAGGACTCTAGATCTTCCTCTTCAAGGAACAGCTCCTTAAAAAATGTAGGACCATATGCCATGCCCTCCCTGTTCTACCCGGGTCTCTTTCATCTGTTCCCTATTGTCTCCTCAGTTGCTTGTTGATCTGTTATCAATTGTCCGCCCTCATGCTCCTCATGCTCCTATGTTTGCTCCCTGCTCCTTTTTTCTCTGCTTCCCTCACTGTGTTTTTCCCCTATGATTGTGAAGAACTCTGTTGCTTCCCAAACCTAGGTCCATGATCAATTGATGCTCTTATGTAAATTATTATGATGAAGTTGATTGATAACATGTAGTGTCATTTCTTGTGTTTCTGTGTGTCATGTGTCTGCTTGTGTGTGCATGATAGCTAATACTCAGCAATGAGCCAGGTGTTGCAAAAGGGTCTTGAATCCAGGCCCTGGTGTACAGGGGAATGATGCAAGATGTTGCTGTCATGTGTGCATACTGGGTAATTGAGATTCACATGCATGATGTGTCCCTTGGCATCACAGATCACCAGCACATTTATGGAATTTCAATGTTTCCTGTCAATGCAATATATATGCCCATTGTCTCAGGATGTTGCAGTATTCCATGAGTGCAGTCAATGGCTCCCAGAACCTGGGGAACGTGTGCTACTAAACAGAATTCCTGGCACACTCTGTGTTGTCTACAGTATGCATGGCATGTGAATGTGCCTATGCAAATGTGCTAGGATGCAGTGCTAGACGTGGTGGAGGCACCTTGATTGTGTAGGCTGTGATAAACCCCCACCAATGGCTGTGTTATGGCGGCATGATCCAGTATACATGTAGTGCAAGGATGATAGAATTTTGACCAATGGTGTCACAGCCTGTGAGCATGTGACGCCTGGTCATTCTCCGACTCCCTGACCAGGTCTAGGATAACACGGGGAGTAAAGTGGTATCCTCCTTGCACCTTTTCATCTGTCATCCCAACTATGGTGGTAAGGTGATGATTCTGTCCCTCCTCCTCCTCCTTTCCCTCCTTCCATGTAGTTATATCAGTGCTAGGAATGCAGGATCCTGCATTGTGGAAACCAAATGTTCGTTGGGATTGCATTGCACTTTTTATCTGTAGCCTTTCATTGTGCTTTGCGACTGCTGATGGGTGGCTTTGAGATCATTCTCCTGAGAAGTCAAATCGATTGAGCAATGGTTTATGTGAATAGTGTTTACTTAATGCTTGATGGGGCGTGTTTGTTGTTTGTACGGTGCCATCCTCCCCACACCCATATTATTCCTAATGTTCCCCCTTTGACGAGGATTTTGCATGTTCCTTCCCCAGTTTTATTCTTTGTGCTTGTCCTGCCCACGCGCTTTGTTCTGTCCAATCCAAAGCGCTTACTCGGAAGGGCTAGCATAAAATCTGATATTTAGCATGGCGTAAAGTGTGCTTTTGTCATTTTGTGCCATGCTAAACTTTTTGTAAATTAGGCCCATACATTCTGGCTCCCACTCAGCTGCACTATGTATTGAATAAAAGCATGTTGTTACTGTGGGTGGACCTCAGGATATACATCACAAGAATACTACTTCTGGTGCTAGTGTAAGATCAGCCAAATCGGAAATGAGAAAATCAAATGCTATGACATTTGCTGCCATAATACTAAACAAGCATTAGCAAAGCCAATTGTTTTGGCATTTGTAGTTGTTTATTGCATTTTATATTTAGCATGAATGCAAGGAATGAGAAATGACAACGCATGGAAGAAAACATGATAACATGGGAGTGAATGAAGGGCAGTGCCAGGGGTGAGTGCAGCACTGTGGGGGAGGAACAAGAAATAAATGTCAACATGAGGGAGAATAAAATGTGTGCATGTCCTGTTAGTCCCCATGCCAGTAACTCAATGCGTCTTCTCATCCACATATTTTATATGATATGACATGATTTAGTATTTATAACACGCCTACATACAAGTGTTTCTAGGTACCACAAGGCAAGGAAGGGGAGGACAGAGGGAAGAAAGGACAAACAAGAGGGAAGAAAGGTAAAACAATCCCACTAGGACTTGTGTCATTCGGATCGTGTAAGTGTGACACCAAAAGGTGAAGGGGAAAATGGAGAGGGGGAAGTGTAGGGGAGAGTGAAGGGTAAAGTGCAATCAGGGCACCAAGGCTCTGAGTAATTGCAGCCAGGGCAGCACGGCTCTGGGAAGTGCATGGATGCCACAGGGCAGTAGTAGTTACTGATACAGCCCCTAAGTGCACAGTAGGCCCAGTAGCAGTGCAGGATGACTGGTCTTGGAAGGGCCTGATTCCCTGTGAGACTCTGAGGGTTCACAGCAACCAGTCATGGTAGGCATGATAGCATATTAGCAAGGCACAGGGAGAGAGAAGGCAGAGGAGAAAAGGAAGTTCTTGAGCAATTTCCGGAATGTTAGGTGGTCCGGCTCAAGTTTGAGCTGGGCAGGGAAGCCGTTCCAGTGGGAGGCACCTGCAGAGGAAAGAGATCTACTCCTAACTTGCAGCTTGCAGAAACGTTTGACCCTCAGAGAGTTCCAGGTAGCTGAGTGAAGGGCTCTAGAGGAAGGTATTTAGGCAGAGAGAGTTGGATATATTGGGGGCCCGGCCCCTGAAAGCCTTGTGGAAAATGCAAAGGGTCTTGAACTTGATCCTTGGAGTCACCGGGAGCCACTGCACGGATTTCAGGGCTGGAGAGAGGCAGCCCCTTGGCTTGAGGCAAAGGATACGTCTTGCAGTCCTGTTCTGGATAAGTTCAAGGGGGCGAAGAGTAGAGTTAGGCAGATTGAGAAAGAGGCTGTTGCAGTAGTCCAGCCTGAAGAGAACCAAAGCTCTGGACACATTGAGCTTCTGGTGGAAGGAGAGAAAAGGTCGAATTCCTCTGAGGAGTTGCAGCTGGAAGTGGGCCTTCTTGGCAAGGTCTGTTATGTGAGGAGATAAGGAGAGAGTTGAGTCGAAGATTACCCCAAGATTTTTTGCCTGCAAGGAGGGCGAGGGTAGAGGGCCCAAGGAGGATGGCCATAGTGAGAGAGGGAATGCGGGAGCAGGGGCCTCAATGAGCAGAATCTCAGTCTTACTGGCATTGAGGCAGAGATCATTGGAGGCGCACAATTTCTGATTGCAAATAGACAGTTGGGAATGAGCGAGGATGGAGAGGAGGCTGGGGGAAGCCTCAATGAGAGCTGTGCGTCATCAGCATAACACTGGAAATTGGAAGAGAAGGTGGAAATCAGGGGGCCAAAGGGGTTAAGTAGACATTGAAGAGCCATGAGAAGATAGAGCCCTGAGGGACATCAAAAGTGGATTTTAATAGTTGATAAGCTATTTGTCTTTGAGGCTCTTATGCAATATGTTAAAGTGATGCTTACTGAAAATAAAACACTCTTTATTTTTGATATTTGTGCTGCTCACCATACCAGCATACTCATCAGGGTTGGACTAGGCCTAAAATTGGCTGGGGGCACCAATGAGAAAGTTGCCAACAGTCACAAATGCATTGCATTAATTTTGCCTCATACTATTTGATTAGTACCCAAGGGGAGGTTTTTGGTAATCCGTGTTGTAAATTGTGCATTTAAAGGATATGTGTTCAAAAACACTGGCAAACAATGAATGGCTCCAAACTGAAGAACCTCATTAAACTGGCCCACTTTGGCCAAACAAGCTAGTCCATACTAGCAAGTAGGCCCTGTACTTTAGGCATTGACCTAGAGGCTAGTCCGATCTGGTACACCAGTAGTGCAACGACCTTTGGGCAGATTTAACTTCAAACCCCTCCATCTGCCCCCACCCCACCTCCGAAATGTTAGTTTATGTTGACTTGACCTGGCTGGCCAACATGGCCGTAGCAGGACAGAACAGGAAGACAATAAACCGTACCTGCGGCTTCACAGTTATCAAAGGCCCAACAATTATTAATGTAAAGCCTTTCATTGTTTGCACCTGCATTCATATGCATACATTATTAGGGACGGTGTTAGTACTTTCATGTCAGTATTGGAAAGGTAGGGGGTACAGCAGACAGCTCAGTCTCACAGCAGTCCTTACGTGTTTGGATTCAGACATGAAGGAGAGAATTAACTGCTTGCAACATTGAAGCTACATCTGAATAGTCTTATTAGAAAGTGTAAAAAAGTGAAATGCCCCAACACAACTAAGACTAACCTCCCCCACAGTTCATGGAGTTGGCCCATCTCCCAACATTTGGATACGCTCACAATTTGAATCATGTAAACATATTATTTAAGAAACTGATTTACTCAACAGACCTTAATGCGATTAAGTGTGATTTTTAGCCGCGATTCTCAAATCAATGCTAACATTGTAGGGGAGGGGGTTAGGGAAACGTCCATGCTGGCTTATAAACTCACTCAAAACCGGTATTTTCCAAAAGAAAAAAACGTTTGAATGCCATGATTTAACAAAGTGCCTTTCTGGTCAAGAGAAACTTTCATTTGCGCACTTTTCATCTCGTTCACTGCTCGCATAATCAGGAGAACTGAGGCAGTGCTGTCTGTGTGACTCAACCTTGTCCATACGATCTGGTTTCAAAAGCAGCGGGAGGGAAAAACGATTCACCTGTAGAAGAGGTCGCGTTGCAGCTCTCACCCCTTCTACTGGCTGGGGAAGAGGCTATGGGCCTCATTATGAGGTGGGCGGTAAGGGGTTAACGGCGCCGTTAAAGGCACTGGAGCCGTTAACCCCATACCGCCCTATTACGGGGTCCCCTTGCAGGACCCGCTCTGGACGTCTGGTTTTACCAGACGTCCTTAGCGGGTCCCGCTCTGGGGTCAGCCTGCTAACAACAGGCCCGAACCGGCCCGCTGTTAGCATGCTCCCCATTACCATTGAGCCCTATGGGGGCTCAAATGGGAATGGGGATGGTCCAGGTCCTGGTTCCCTGAATGGAGAAATACCAGGCCCTCCAAGGTCGGAATGGCCCGGTAATTCCCCATTCAGGGAACCCGGACCCGAGTTTGCAGGGAGCCATGCCCTTATAAAGGGCATGGCTGCTTCCAAACTCGTAATGAGGCCCTATGTCTGCAGAAGGGGCAGCAGCATTAATGTTAGTTGCAGGCAGGCACAACATGCAGCCGCAAGTGTCGAGCAAGCTTAACCCATAAAAAGAAAACTCATGCTAAAAAAAAAAGGCCTGAAAAGAGCACAAACCCACACAATGATGGAAAATAGTTGCAAAACATATTGCAGATTGAAATATATGTACAATGTGAAAACACACTCAATACACTTCAAGAAGCTGCATGTCTGTGCTGAATCCCACATATCCTATTTCGGGCTAGTGCCTCCCCAGCCCAGCTTTTTTTCTTTTTCTTTGCAATATAGGGGTGTTTTGCACTTAAATGATCTACTTACGGTATGAAATGGCAGAAGCACATCCCTCCTGGAAACAAATCAAGATCAGACAGTGCTTCAGCGTTGGTCAGTTGCCATGCCAACGCGAAACTGCTCCCAAATGCCCCTTTCTCTATTACAGTACTTAACAGTACCATTGTTTTGGCATTAAGTGGCGATAGCAAACCACCAAATACGCCAAAACCAAAAAGGCGTGCTTAACATACCTTTTCTTTAATCTTTAGTTCATCTGGTCTTGGCAATCAAAATCGTATTTTCATTATTTCTTTCACAATGCATGCTACCCTTGAAGTATTTCTTTCCAGTTCCCAGGCTAAACGATTGAAATATTATTGTGATGGTTTCTAGTGTGTATCAAGCCTGCACTATGAATATTTTTTTCAACTTACAGTGAATGCATACATTGGACCAGAATTACCATTACTACTTCTGGTCAATGTCCGGATGCACTCGAAGTATTTAAACCAATTTACACACAAGGCTCAAGCTTTACAAAGTGTTTTTCAATGGGATTGCACTATTGTGAAACTGTTTTGTAAATCAGACCCAGAGTCTTTTGATTGTGAAAATGTATAATATTTGTCAGATGAAGGTACCCATTTCTGGATTGCCTCACAATACAAAGCACTAGCACACACATTGGTGGTAGGGGGCTTACTTCCAGACACACCTACTGTGCATACGCAAAATAGAGAGTCCAGTGAAGAGGAAATGGCACATGCAAATCTACAAAACGAAAGAAAAAAAAAACAGAATTTGCTCCAGAAGGAAGTTACCCGTGTTTTAATCTGGTCAATTGTGAAATGGGGGCAACTCTGCAGGAGCAAAGTTCATTTTCTTTTTGGCATGTTTCCCTGAAAGTGGTTCACTTTCCTCAATGTTTGACATCACATTAATGGAACATTTGTATATTTATTTTAACATTTTGGTCAGTAGTTTTTCTTTGCATGTTCCTGGGACATGTGCTTAGAAATTTCTTTGGGATTCACGGCCCTTTGGAGCCCCAATGTGTAGCACATGCAACTTGTGATGGTTGCATGAGTGATAGTTTGTGAATCAGAGTGCATCTGCTAAAGGATGCTGGACACAGCTACAAATTGGAGGAGATTCAAGTTGAAGCCATTTTTGTGATTCAAGACTAGAGGCCTCATTATGAGATTGGAGGTAGCCATGGTGCTTAGAGCACCATGGCTACCCCCTTACTGAATTCCGGGTCTGGGTTCTCGGAATAGGGACTTACCAGGTCATTCCAACCTTGGAGGACCCGGTAAATCCCCATTCTGAGAACCATTCCCCATTCCCATTCGAGCCCCTATAGGGCTCAATGGGAATGGGGATGGAGCTAATAACGGGCCCGCTAACAGCGGGCCTTTTATTAGCTCCCCTGGTCCCTTAGCGGCTCCCGCTAAGGGTGCCTGGTAATGTGGCGGTAAGGGGTTAACGGCAACGGAACCTTTACCATTGCCGTTAACCCCTTACCGCTGACCTTGTAATGAGGCCCTAGGTATCTTTTACTGACAATGTGGATGAGCCTCACACTGGAAATAGAGTATGCTCTATTTCTAGCAGGGGCCCTCCAAAACAACATAGGGTGCATTGTTCACTATAGTGGGGAAAGACAGGATCCTAAATGCAGCAGATAATTTGTGCAGAGTCTCAACGCTAAATGACTTGCCGACATTTGCTGACCACCCATATATGGGAGATCAACGAAGACTATTGAAGCGAGATAGTCAAATACTGTTGTCTTGCAGTTTGTATTACATGTCAGCTATCTACACATGGAATTTAGTCATAGGGCCTCATTTAGAGATTGGAGGTAGCCATGGCGCTATTAGCGCCATGGCTGCCTCCAATACCGGGTCTGGATCCGGGTCCGGGTCCGGTCTGGTTGGGTGGGGACTTACCAGGTCATTCCGACCCTGGAGGACCCGGTAAGTCCCCATTCAACCAGCCATTCCCCATTCCCATTTGAACCCCCATAGGGCTCAATGGGAATGGGGAAGGTGGTAATTACGGGCCTGCTATTAGCAGGCCCGTAATTAGCGCCTTGGTCCTTTAGCAGGAGCCGTAAAGAACGTGTGGTCAGCCCACACGTCCTTTACGGTTCCCGCTAAGGGACATCGGAATTGGGCGGTAAGGGATTACCGGCACCGGTCTCCTTAACGGTGCCCGGCATCCCTTACCGCCCAACTCATAATGGCCCCATATCCTTTCAAGACATTGGGCCTCATTCCAAGTATGGCGGTCAGGGAATAAGGGTGCTGGTAGCAATATACCAGCACCCTTTCCGGACCGACATACTAGGAGAATGCTGGTAGGGGCACGGATCCCCATGGAAGCACTGTGTCCCCACGGAAATGGGGATTAACCCTTACATCTGCTGCTTGTGATATCCTTGTGTCAACAGGATATCAGGTAGCAGTAAGGGTGTTACAGGGTAGGCAGCAACCTCGTAATGAGGCCCATTGTGATATGGATTTGGAAATTTACGTCAAGAAAAAGGAGCTATTGCAGCACAAACAAATACATTTTACACCATTCATGCTTCAGTAGAATAGTTATATTGACTAAACTTACAAAATACAATTTTGTATGTCCTGATTGTGCTTCCAGAATGAATACTATCTCTCACAAGGGAAGAACACTTCATATAATGGACGTGTGTGGCTTTTGGCCACTGGTGCAGTTAGTCCCAGATAGCAGAAATTGACACACATTTCATTTTTCAGACTATTTTAGCAGCAATTGCAAAATGTTTCTGTACATTTAAAATGACAAATGTGTTTTTCTTTTGTGAGTGCAAAATCTGTATAAGCTGAAAGAGGTCAGAGCTTGTAAAAGCCAGTGCTGTAGTTTAGCCTGTTGGCCCCGGATGCTTATGTATAGTACTCATAAAAGAGTTACACAGATACCACTGCATCTATCTGCCTTAGGGCCGAGGCCTATATTCTTCACACATGCCAAACAATATATGCAGTGAAGTTTATCACTCAGTGTGTATTTGATGCATACTTACAGAAGAAAGACAAATACATTGGAGATATACTCCACAGACTGAATACCTCACAATGGACAACTATAATAGTCATATTTGTACAGTCCACCGGTCATCTCTAGTGTCAATATTAGGTAGGCGTGGCAACCTACTGTGCATAGCATTTATGTCATATGTTTGCTGTTCACATATCACCTGTTTTATTGCATGTATTTTTATACACTCTAATTTTTGGAATGTAACAACCACTGGAAAAATGTGTCAGCAACTTTGTGCAATGTTACTTGTTTATTGTTTATCGGTTATTACTTTTATCGATCTCCTGTCTTTAAAGTACATATGTCATATTTTTGGCATAATATATTGGTATTTACAATCAGCTGAAAACACAAACTATCAACGTTACACTTCCCAGTGAACCCTACCGCACTCCACCACCTAAACATAAAGCATTGTGCAGGTCAAGCTTAACTTGCCTTCCCCTAGCTAACATCCCGTCCCCCACTAGTTGACACCAGACATCAGCAGAATTCCATGTCAAAAGATGCAGGCAGTGGACATATTGCAAGGTGCCGCAGCTGATAAAAAGAACTCCGCAATCTCGGTATGAATGGTGAACCCTCAACCACAGCCAACAAAACCGAAACTGTAAAGGTACTGTTAGAGTTAGAGAGTAAAAAACAAAAAACGATGGCACGGATTTCAATAAACAGAAACTGTTCTAATTATTGTTATATTAATTTCCACAAAAATCAAAAAGTAAACTGTCCATCACACAGTTCTGATACTGATGCTATTTGATACATGGAGGGATTACTTCAAACCATCCCTAGCTGTCCTCGATGCATGGATAGACTACCTCCAACTAGCAAGTAGAGGATAGAGTAACTAGCCCAACCAAGCCGCAATGGTGACTTCTGCTACAAGTGCAGTGAATCTATGCATACTGTTCAAAACGGTATTGTAAGTTGCAACCGGTGTTTGTATTGTGGCTTGTTGAACTTGTTTGCATTTTCACTTCTTGAAGACATGAGAACAAAACACCAAAATAATTTTCTTTTAAAGGGCTAAGTTCAAAGGTTTTGTGCAGGAGTGTAAAATCTCTGCACCTCTGCTGGCTTCTTTTCACTGGAGGCAAACATTCTCACTGTTTCCCAACCAGTGCCATGAAGATGAATCAGGGAGAAGCATGTAAACATGGAAGAGAATCAACCCAACACCTACATCACAATGCACTCTGCGATGTGACAAAGTGCATAAATACACTCATGACAGGCAGCTGTCTACAAAGCTCGTTCCGAAAAACTTAATTCGGTACAAGTTGCATGATTTTGAGAGCACTATTTGAAAAGAAAGAAAATGTTTTAGTAATTATTGTCTATGTGTCTAATTCGACTCATAACTTGAATGAAATCAGTACCTGCATTCATATGTTGCAAACATGTAAAATCGCACCGGAAGGCAGAACAAGAGGGGAACATTGCAGAGGAAATTCGATAGCAAGAAAAACAGACTGTGAAGAGCCAAAAGGCTGCATAATGCTAGCCTTTTTCATTATAACTAGAAAGGGGGACTGTACCGCAGACTTTTTCAAGCATGCAAAACATTTCTAATATAGGTCTACTGAAAGTAAGACCACCATTATGCATGGACATATTTAGTTATGCACAGTCCTATGCAAAGCGGCCAAGACACAGAATAAAGACCATCCTAATTAAACATATGAGAGTAAAGAGCAGACAGTGGATTAGGAATAGGGGTTTAGGACTCCAAGGAGATTCTATAATAGAAGAGATGGAAAATCCAGTGCAGAAGCTCAGGGTCTCATATGATTAATAGGATTAAGTAAGAATGAACCGAGACAGAAGCTGAGCGATAGAAGCTGACAGTTGCAGACCCAATGCAGTAATTTCATATTTTAGGGTTTAAAGAATTGAATAAAAGGACATCACACAGTTCTTGCCTAAGAAATCCTGCTTAATGATTTAATTAAAATGCACATGTATACAATAATGTGAAACTGTATGCCTTTAGTTATTTTAAGAATCTGAAATTCGTGTTACTGTCTTCGAGCAACCAAGTTGAAAAGTTATTTTTTAGGGCGGTTAGGTCTTGTTTGCATTCGATGAATTTACTTGTTTTACTCTGTCAAAGACTAATATGATTGTTATGATATGATATGATATGATAAGGCATTTGTAACGCGCCTATACACAAGTGTTTCAAGGCGCGACGAGGCAGGGGGGGAAACAAGGGGAGACAGACAACGATCTTACTAGGCCAGGTGTCATTCAGATCGCGCAAGTGCAAGGGTAGAGGGGAAGGGAAAAGTGCATGGGGGAAAGGGAGAGGGGAAAGTGCAGTACAGGGTTATTAGCATACAGCATACAGGATAAATAACAAGGGCCAGCTGGTGGCAAGTGCGAGTTAAGTGCAAACAAGTGCTGGGAAGGGGGGCTGTATGGATACAGACACAGTCCCGTAGTGCAGGGGTTGCCGTGGAGGCAGTGCAGGGGAGAGTGGCTGGGCCGAGAACGGTGAATGGCCCAGTTGCAGATTCAGTCCAGTTTCAGTAGTATTAGCAGGGGAGAGGGGGAGAGAAAGCGGAGGCAAAGAGGAAGGTTTTGAGGTGCTTCTGGAACCGGAAGTGGTTCTCCTCAAGTTTCAGGGAGGCAGGAAGGCTGTTCCAGAGGGAGGCCCCTGCAGTGGAAAGAGATCTGCCCCCCAACTCGTTGTTTGGAGAAGCGGCTGACCCTGAGGGAGTTGGAGGCGGATGAGCAAAGAGCTCGAGAAGGAAGATATTTGGGAAGAGAGAGTTGAAGGTATTTTGGCCCAAGGCCCCAGACGGCCTTGTGGACAATGCAGAGGGTTTTGAACTTGATCCTCGCAGTCACTGGGAGCCAGTGTAGTGATTTCAGTCCTGGAGAGATACGGTCCCTGGGCTTGAGGCCAAGGACAAGTCTTGCAGTCCTGTTCTGGATGAGTTGCAAAGGGCGGAGAGTAGAGGCGGGCAGATTTAGATAGAGGCTGTGACAGTAGTCCAGCTTAAAGAGAACCAGGGCTCTAGAGACAGTGAGCTTCTGGGGGAAGGAGAGGAAAGGAAGGATACCTCTGAGGAGGTGTAGCTGGTAGTGTGACTTCTTAGATACGTCGGATATGTGAGGAGAGTAGGAGAGTGTGGAGTCGAAGATGACCCCAAGGTTTTTTGCCTTGCAGGTAGGAGTTCACACCTGGACGGCATCATGTTGACTTGGATTTAAATTTGGTAAAATGCATGTGTAAAGATATGTTATGTTTACTGATTGCATGTGCATGCGTGCGTGTAATAAAGGATCTTGTGGAGCTATAGTAAGTTACATACAATAAGTATTTATTATGATATGTCCAGCCTGGAAACTGGCCAACTGTGGATTCACCGGGCCTTTTATAGCCCCTTGGCTGGAACCTTGAGAGTTTCCATGTTTCCCTGGATATAGGTAAATATGTAAAGTTCTTAATAACTGTAACATGACAACCAAACAAACACATGACAAAAAGAAATATATACAAGGTTAGTCATATGTAGACAACAACTGGTACATCAAATAATACACCTCACTCCCATAAATGAGGGTGATGTTGCCATTACACTACTTCATGACCGGTCTCAGTGCTAATCTACTTTTGTTCGATGTAAGACCATTCTTCAACACCACTGCATCATCCATCCCCTTAATCACCAGCAAGGGACCTACAAATGTACTCTCACCCTTCATCACACCACATGGTCTACTCACCCAAACACGATCACTGGCTTCCACTCTAGTGAGCCTAGTTCTATTTGTGTTATCATAAACCATCTTCATTTCCTCATTCCTAGTCATCATGTTTTTCTCTGAGAGCTGCCTCATACCATTCTACAAAATGCATCCTGCCTAACCATGGAGGACACAAAGATGAAGCAGCTTTTCTTGTTCTCAACACCTCTTACAGAAACATGCCCATTGTAGAGTGAGGTTCCAATCTTTAAGCAAACACTAATTTCTCAAAATACTCCTTCCAGCACTTACCAGTACTGACAGCCATGCGTGCACCTTGCATCAGGGTCCTATTGAACCTTTCCACAATTCTATTTGTGGAAGGATGGAATAGCGATGTCCTGTGGTGTTCCAACACCCATGTTTTGGACAAATGTTCTCATGATCCTTGATGTGAGCTGGAAACCGTTGTCTGTCAACATCTTTCCTGGGAAACCTTTCCCCTGAAATATTACATCCAAAAAATGCACACCCTCTTTGGAGTCTGCTTCTTGTATACATTTGACCTCAAGCCACTTTGAGTAAACATCCACTAGCATCAAAACATACTTCTTAGTACTCCCTCTTGACCATAAGGGTCCTAAAATATCCAGCGAAACATACTCCCATGGCAACTTGGGAAAGTCAAATGGTTTGAGAGTCTACATATGTGTTTTGAAGACCTTATCAGAAGGTGCACCATAAGTGCATTCTTTAACCAGGACCTCCACTTCAGAATCCAATCCCAGCCACCAATAATCACTCTCAGTTGACCATTTGGTATTTGAAATCCCTAGGTGACCACAATGGGCCAATTCCAACAAGCTTTTCTTCACACCTATAGGATGTACTATGCATCTTGCATGCAAAATATTACCATCTTCTTCACTTAAATCATCCCTCACTCTGTGGAAAGCACCTAATCACACACCACTTGACCACCCTGGCCAATCATTGCAGATAAACTCCCTTACTCTGAGCAATTCCTGGTCTTCCATTTCAGCATTTTCCCACACATCCTATGCAACCGTGTCCTCACATACTCAAAATACATCTTCAACTGGTTCTTCACCATCCACAAGATGACACCTTTCTGGATATGAAATCAGCAATAATATTGTTCCTACCTGGAACAAATTCACCAACAAAATCATATCTTTGTAGGGTCATAACCGAATTGGCTATGCATTGTGACACCCCAGACAGACCTTTTAAAGTAAAAACAGATACTAACTGTTTGTGACCAGTCAAAACAGTGAGTTGTTTCCCCACAGGAATGTTTTAAATTAATTGCATGTGTGTGTAATAAACAGTGCCTCCTTCTCTATAAATGAGTACCTAAGTTCAGGGCCCTTAAGAACGCTAGGGGCAAATGCTACCACCCTCTCAAAATTGTTCTCTTTCTGTATGAGAACAGCGGCTAGTCCGGTACTGCTGGCATCAGTTATGACAAATGTGTCCTTGGTAGTGTCAAAAGAGTCCAAAACTGAGCATGTGAGATACTTGTTTTGTTCCCATAATCACTTGGTCACATTCAGGCAACCAGTCAAGCTTCATCTCCTTTTTGCACAACAACCTAATATTCCTACACTTGTCAGAGTTATTTGCACTATTGATTTGACCAAACTCTCTCTGGGCACTTACCCTTCACCAGACAACTTATGACCCAGGAAGTGAATTTCCCAGACTCTGAAGAAACACTTAGTTATTTGTAATGTTAACGCCACATTGTTCAATTTGTGCAATACAGTGTTCAATTTAATGTCATGATCCTCCATGGAAGTACCCATAACCAGAATGTCATCCTGATAGAACACACCTCCAATGTCCCCCAAAACCTCATTCATTACCCTCTGAAAGAATGCTGTGGCTGAAATGAGCCCATATGGCATCCTTTAAAATCTGAAGGTTCCTTCATGGGTAATGAAGGTAGTGAGGTCTTTGGAATCAGGGTGTAACCTCACATAATGGTACGCTGAAGCCAGGTCTAAGGTGGAGAATTGCAATGTGTGATGCTGATAGCCAGGCCTCAGAAACAAACACATCCCAGAATTAATTGAGATTTTTTGGCCATTTATGGTACATTCATGCACACCTCCTCTATGGGTTGATCAATTGGGAATGATGATTTAATCACCCTACTCAGCAGCTGAGACTGACACTTGTGTTTGGATGTCTAGTGCATTTGACTACCTGGATCAACAGTGAGACCAATCAAGACACCAAATGAGGGGGCATACATGGTATGTCCTCATGACGTGTTTCCGTGTTTGGACCGACAGCATTGCTGCATGACCCTCAACTATAGGTGCCTGTTAGTGTTCATGCTCTTCATTTGGGACTGTCATGGGTGCATGCTAAAAGATGCGTATGGATGAAGATGTGACTATGGTGCTATGGACACATGAGGCCAGGTGCTGTTTCCATATCCCTGCCGGCAGGCTACACTTGGATCACTGCTCCATTACTATTGGGTTGTGAAATTAGTTTTGGCATGTGTATGTGGCCAGGCGCCAATGTGTTATCTTCACATGTGCACATCTCATCATTTTGACTTGGCATTTTGCTTTCACTTGTGGGATTGGATTCATTGAGATCTCCAAGCATGGCCCTGAGTGTGTGAGGCAGTTGCTTGTTAACTAATGATGACTGCAGGCTACTGTTGGGATGTACGTGCAGTGTCCCAGCCAGGTAAAAAGGTTCAGGTTCAGGTAAACCTATTAGAGTGCAACAAACTCTGAGCAGAGTGAAGAATGTGCCATGAACAACGCATGCATCATCTTAGTTTGGTCTGATACATATTAGATACGGGAAAGTGCAATAAATGTATTACATTTGTGGTTGCAGATGTTATAGATTGGGCAGCCTTGTAGGCCTGGTGTTTAGTTGATGTATTGTAGTGACGTAGGATGCCGTGATATGCGGGAAGGATTGAATTATGGCAAAGATGGAGTCAGCAAGGCAGTGTGGTAGAAACAAGGTCGGGGTATTAACCTGGCAGAAATGTCGCTATTTTGGATGTTAAGGCCTAGCACAAAATCAACAAAAGAGAATGCAGGCCTTGATGTGGAACTGCAGCTCTGATAGTTCAGCTCCAAAAACAAATCCCATTTCCCATTCCCCAGGAGAGAAGCCAAGGTCATGGGCACCAATGATGCGCAGATAAGCACTAATTGATCCAGCTGCGAGGCCTGAATGTGGTGGGAAT
Organism: Ambystoma mexicanum; assembly: GCF_040938575.1. NCBI lineage: Eukaryota > Metazoa > Chordata > Amphibia > Caudata > Ambystomatidae > Ambystoma > Ambystoma mexicanum. The sequence goes on from NC_090941.1 coordinate 356,789,288, forward strand.
GGAATGTTAGTTGGTAGACAAGCAGGAAGGGATGTGCCCTTTGAGGACAACATTCATGAGAATAGGGCACGAAAGCTGTTAATGCTAATAAGCCAGGCAAAGATTTAGAACACTACTGCCCTCACCCATAGGCAGTCACCCCATATGAATTAAACCTAGACACACAACTTAAAGAAATAAATCCTCGAAATTCCGACTCGAGAGCAGTTCCCTGGTCACATCATCCCTGGGCTCCTGGGGTTGGGAGGAGATAAAGGGGAGCCGTGTCTGGAACATTTTGTTATTTGGGACAGAAGGAGTGGAGGTGATGCCAATACATTTAGTACAAGGATGGTAGTGCAGCATGTGTGTGCCATGGTGTCTGGGTTAAAGAGGAAGGCTATTGTCTTATCAACGCAGAGTTGGCCTCGCCAAGTTGCTTTGATTGCATCTGGAATGGGAGGGTGTACATCACATGTTGGTCCCAAATGTATAAATCTATTAATAAGAACCGACCAATCACATACCTGGGTACGAAAGTGACGATGTAGTGGACCATGTATTTAGGGGAGTTTGGGTAGCATGGATGTGGCCAATCGGTCAAGGGACTATTGGGGGGAATAGCATGTTCTATAGGTGGTAGCCAATGAGGGTGGTGGGATTATGCTATACTCATTACTATGCATAGTATTGTTTCTTTGCAGAAAGCATCGCTATATATGCTCTACACTTCTGAGATAAAATGAGCTCCATGTCAGTTTGGTTCTACTGGGCCGTCTGAGACCCTTATTGCATGTAATACACCTTATTTTCCCCTGCAAAGCGGTACACTGATTATTTCGTCTTTTGGATTGTTTTTATCACTTGGTTTTTTGGTTACCATCCTTCCATTACCAATACAGTTGAGGGGAGTGCAAATACATTCATCCCTATGTTGTATCTTCCCTTTTCTGCAGTTGTGACGGATGAAGAAGAGGTTACAACATGTGCTGTGATGCTGTATCCCAGAGCCAAACCCACCAGACACAGACCAAAGGCAACCTCAATGGAGGCCTCCATGCCAGCTACGACCATGGCCTCCTGTGCCCCCATCATGCCATTGGTGAATCTGGATGTGCCCATGACCCTGATGGAGCTGGACATCAGTACTGTGGCAGAAGAGGTGGTCATAGAGCATACCCATAAACCTACATGGGAACAAGCTGTGAAGGATCACTAGGAAATTGATGGCAGTGCAGCTGCTTTACTCCCCCGATGCAGAATGTCATCCAGTCCAAGGGAGTGCCTGCACCAGAGACACCTTCCAGGCAGCAGAATATTTTAATAAGGAGGATTATCCTTGATGAAATATCTGGCAGGAGGAGGCAAGATGTTGCACACATGGTGCAAATGAGGCAGGATGCACAACAACAGCAGTGTCTTCCCATTTTTGAGGCAGTAGGATGAGGAGAGGCAGTGGCCACGTGAGGCATCAATTTCAAGGTCCAGGATCAAGGCTGTGGAGAAGTTGGCGCACATGCGTACTGCCATCCTGGAGTGTTCTTGCAGGGCAGCAGAGGAGATTGAGTCAAGGATGATGGAGGCCTGCAAGCCCTCCAGGAAACAACAATGACCCACCTGCAAGAGGCAGATCTAGAAGGGGAATGGGCCTTGGCTGAGGCATTTTCAGAGATTTCTGTGGTCTAGCCAGCTGACTCTTGTACATAGTTCTTTGGTTACAGTTTCCTTTTTTTCATGAGAATAATTTATTTTACATTTTTTTACATAATTTTTCATTAATACATTGATATTTTTATATTCAAAAACACTGTTTGCCATCTCTTTGTGGCATACACAGCATGTTTTGACTTGCTGGTGAATGTGTGCTTTTGTGCTTCTTTGTACATGTGCACCTTTTGATTGAACATAATCTCCAATTGAGTAACTAACGTGGAAAGAAAGAATTTATAGAGAGACCCCGGAAGACATATTTGGCAAGGGAGCATTATCTAGATATGTCTTCCTAGTCTGTTTCGAGCATCAGAGTATAAAGATGAGAGAGATTGCATCATTAGAATATCCACAAAATTGTGTTTTTCGCTTCATAAGTTCATCAAATTGCAGGGAAAAAGGTGCTGAGGTCATTAGCGAATTAAAAGTCAGTTTGGACAATGAATGTGATCAGGTGGAGCAATTGAAAGCAGAATTAAAACACAGAGAGCCAGACATGGAACTGCAAGCCAAATGTAGCAAACTAGATGCTCAGTTGGCTCAGCGAGATAACCAATTTAATGAAAGTGAGAAAGCGTTAACCCATTTAAAAACAGTGTTAAATGATGTAAGGAAGATAAATATGTTGGAATTTCAGAAGTCTAAAACCTCAGAAAACATAATAGTGAGAAAGGTAAGGAATTCCGTGCCATGGAACAGGAGATATTTAAATTATTGGATGAAAATGTAGTAAAAGTTAAAGCAATTGATCATTGTCAGACACAGATCAAAGAATTGCAAGTAATTATAAATAAGGTCAGGGATGATAACTCTGCCCAATTTCATGAAGCAGAGCACCTTCATGGACATTCCAAAAACCTGGAATAGCAAATATTTAATTGCAAGTCTCAGGAAAAGCAACAGTGTACCACATTCACTGGAGCTGAAGTTGATCACGGTCATAGCCAGGGAAATTTACCGGCAGCTGTCCACCTGGCCAGTCCTGGTTTGATCCACTGTTAGGATCTGAATCACCTGCAATCACTTGCAAATACTCACATACATTATTGTCCACAAGAGTACAGGAATGAGTGAAAAAATGGTGCAAACCAGATTGCACCATGTAGTCTTTTAAAAATTATGGAATCTATCAAGGCCTTGATTAGACCATTCAAAAGGGGAGGATTTTGTTGCATAGAAGATCATTTGAATGTGGTCCATAATATATTGAAGACCCTTCAGCTCCCTAGGGAACAATATGAATGATATTTTCACCTCACTCTAGATGGGACTATTGCTAGTATCATCCGTGGTCTCAATGAACAGGAACATTTGTTGTGGCCAGACTTTGAGAAAGAAATTAGACACCAATTCTCACTTTATCAGTCTATACAGCAATCCCAGAAAGTTGCTTATAGCATGGCTGCACAAGAAAATGAATCCCCTCACCAATTCTTTGAAAACTTAAAAAGGGCATTCTCACGTTTTAAGGTGACCTTTAACCCTAACTCAGTAGAATTTAAAACTGCATATTTGTATGGGCTCCAAAAATAAATTGTCTCCCAATTGATCCATGAATTTGACAGGGAAAATCCATTAGAATGGATAACCGAACAGGCAACCAAGCTGTATGAGGTGATATTTAATCAGAAAGGGGAGGGACATAGGACTAAAGAGTCTAATGAATCCACACCAGCGATTTTGGAGGTAAAGTCTGTAAAGAAGCTGCTAGAATCAGCCCAAACTCAGGCAAAGAATGACATGACACCTAATCAACCGGGCATGGCTCCACAGAGAACATCACCTGAGACTCTGATGTTCCAATTCATTGGTCCCAGTGACAGACATTCTTACAGTAGTCCTTGTTACCTTGGTAGTTCCCCCACTGTGGGGTTTTGCCATGATATTCCAGGCCTAAATAAAATTCAAAATCAATATTCAATGGCCTATACCAGACATTAGGGGTCCAGAGTAGATTTGCCACAAACACTATGGTGTATGGCCACCAAGAAGACAAAGATATTTGCATAGATTCATTGAAAGTAGAAATCAGCATAGGGACAATTTCCCACCATTTGAAAGGCAAAATATGAATTATGTACCTCACCAATATAATCAGTCCCCACCACAGGTTGGCAATGGTCACAGAATGGTCACCCCACGTTCCCCACCAGCTGTGTCATGTGAATTCAGGGGAAACACAAACAGAAATCAATCTGCTGAAAGATACCAGAATAGGCCTAATCAGGCCAAGCTTAATATTACCGTCCGAGACCACAAAGAGAAGAATTCATAGACATGGACAGGTTTCAATGCTTAGAGGCCAAATTTAAAATGTTGTCTGAGAAAATAGGAAAATGATGTGCAGTTCATAAGCAACAACCAAGTAATGGTGCAGAAAGTCATAGGAGTGATCTTGTACATAGCGACAACAAGTGACTAGCTAATCACATCTGCCATGATGAAAACACAGATTCCCATGAATCACCTGTGAATAAAAATACTGATTTGCTTGCCGATTTAAAAACAAGAAAACAAACAAATGAAAGTGAGACAGGGAACTATAACACACACAAAAAGGGAGTGTGGTTTAACTTGGAGTTGAACCAGACCATTCAGGTGTGTGAGGACGAAGAGCAAAAAGGGGAAAATTAACAAGAAACACCCAAAGAACAGAGAAGTAGATAAAACAAGAATATGCAAGGTGTAAAATGAAACACAAAATGAAGAGTCAGGATCAACAAATAGTTTATCCTTACTTGATAATCACAATACTGTTGCTATCCCCAGAGAAAATAATTATTACCTAAAAGGTCGGTGCAGGTCAGTCACATGAGGAGTATTTTGAGCCACAAATATTCCAAGGGACAGAAATGCAGGTGCTGTACAAAATGCAGATAAGTGTCACAAACCAGAAACTGACATGTTGTCATGTGACACAGCCAATAGGTTGCAGTGTGGTGGTAAGCAGAGTAGACCCAGATAATCGGGAAGGCACAATGAGAAATTAGAAGTCAGAGGGGCAGTCAGTGGCTACACTTCAAATGGGTTCTGAGCCAAGGAAAATTAACAAGAACATCAGAAAGAAGTGGAGAAAAGGAGGGTAAACTATCATTTCATATGCCTCTTTGCCTAGCAAGAAGCCAACATGACCTAATAAAAAGTAAGTCCTGAACTAAGAAGAAATTCACATTTTGTATGCATTCCAGAAGAGGTTAGGATAGGATCTCAGCTTCTATCACTATTGAAGAAAAATGCAATACATTTGCAACGAATGACACAGGTACCCAAGCAACAATTATGTCAAAAGAACTGGTGCAAAGTATCAATGAAGGGAGATCCCCACAAATCATGTAAAGGTGAAGCAAAGTGAAGGCCCTGTGCACAATTTGAATGGGGAAGAAATACAAATTGAAGGTGTCACTGAAGTTGACATAATATAGAGAAGCATAGGATGAGACAGGAAGTGTTTGTTACAACCATTAATGAAATACCCTTCCTCATAGGGACATATGCCTTAGGAGACTGTTGCCCCTCATTGAAGGGGTAAATGAGGTATTGTGATCCTTAGCCAAAAAAACATTGTATCCTAAAAAAAATAATGACCCAAAGCAACAGTGTAAAAGAATGCCACACTGTTGCTAAATCAGAAAGTGCAGTGGAAGTATATATTCAGAATGGCTGTGTGTCTAGTGTCACTGTCATTCTCATGTGTCAGGATGAAATGCGAGGAGAACAAGAGAAACAGTCGTTGGAGATGTATTTGGACCCTAAGAAAAACTGGTAAACAGAAATAGATGAAAACGCATTGCATTTTTATCTAAATGAAGAAAAATACAAACCAAATGTTACTAGAGAGTCAGATCAGTAAAAGCACATTTCACAAATTGCAGAAATACACATGGGAGAAGGGCAGCCATGGATCCCTATCCATGTGAATTGACATTCTGAAATGATTGAAGCCACTTTGGCACTTAATCATGAATGGAGTTTCATTAATGAAAAGATACTCAGGCAAACACTTGACAGAGTGGAGATCCCAAAGTTTAAAATAAAAAAAAAACAACCCATCTTTGGCCTAGATGACCCTGATTTGAGACAAATAATTATAGGAAGGTGCCTGCTAAAGATGTCAATAGGCTCTAAAAGCATTCATCACAATGTGTGCATAGTGAGCAGAACACAAAACAAATTCTATTTGGGAAATTATGTCATGCATAGAATGTGTATGTTATTAGACTTTCAAATTCAAAAGGTCAGGTCCAGATTGGGTGGAGCTGCACCCATATTTGAAGACAAGAGACACGCTTATCATTGTGCCCAAATGATGCCATATGCAATTGAACTTTAAGTGAAAAGGGATGTTTCTATTCCTGTGTTACCAGATGATTTACAATAGCATTAAACACAGAAAGGGACAACAGATGAAAGTTTCTAATGCCTTTGTGTGCCTAAATTAATCCATAAAGTAACATGTATTAGAATGTGAATACATACCATTGGTAGAGATTGGGGATGGACTCATTCATATCCTGGTGGACAATAAAGGGTGGCAAGACATTCATTTGGAGGACAATACAGCATTATGAATGGCAGTGCAAGGATCTTACTACACTGCCGATTTTGTTAACCCAGTGAACCAGATCATTCCCGAAAGCTATGTGACTGCACAGAGTGAATTACCAGAATCATTGGATTCTAAGCCAAGGGGAATCTTTAACGCTCAGTCTGTATACCCTTTTGCCAAGTGAAATGGTATGCTGTCATCAGGATGATTGTGCACTATTTGAATTAGGAGAATCGAAAAGAGAAAAGCAGCATATTGGAAGATAGGTCAATATTGCAAAATATCTAAGGTTAGTGTTTCTCCAAAGCAGCACTGCCACAGGAAAGTACAGAGGTTCCCCCATTGGATGATTCCCAGTGTTTTCTAGAATGGTATAGGAGCAGATTGAAGCTGCAGATGCATGCACAAATGAAGAAAAAAAGACCAATTTAGGAAAATATTTATGGTGTTCAAACAGGTCTTTGCCAAAGATGACTATGACTGTGGGCTGCCCTATTTGCATGTTGCCACACTACCAGAAGAATATGGTAGGGAGCCGCTATTTGTGCAGCAATATAGGTTGTCCCTGGCATGTCTGGAGTCACTGGATGAAACAATCAACCATTTAGAATCTAGAGGAATCATTAGGCCTATTCATAGTACCTCATGCCTTCAGCTCTCACTAAATATCTTCCTTCTCAAGCGTTTCGCTCATCCTCCTCCAACTCCCTCATGGTCAGTCGCTTCTCCAAGCAGCCAGTTGGTGGTAGATCTCACTCTGGAACAGCCTCCCTGAAAACTGAGGAGAACCATCTCCAGTTCTGGAAGCACCTCAAGACCTTCATCTTCGCTTCTGCTTTCTCTCCTCCTCTCCCCTGCTGATCTCCTTGCTGAATCTGAAACTGCATTGGTTATCTGTCTACCCTCTGATCTCAGGCCCAGTTTTCCCCCGCCAGTTGCACACCTGCACTGCCCCCGTGGCAACCTTTGCACTCGGGGACTGTTTCTGCATCCCTACAGCCCCTACTAACACTTGTCACGTGATGTCTGCACTTACCCCTACACTTTATTTATTTCTTTATTTATTTTACTGTTATCCTTTGTACTGCACTTTTGTGATCTCAATGTCACATGGCCTAGTGTGATCGTTGTCTCTGTCTTCCCTCTGTTTCCCCTCCCTTGCCTCATCACGCCTTTAAACACTTATGTATAGGCACGTTATATTGAAAATGATGCAGTGATTACAGAACCTTTGACAAAAAAACTGAGGCAGGGTGTACCCTGGAAATGAGAAAAGGAGCAAAGTGAGGCAGTGCCATGTTCAAAGGCTGTCTAATGAAAGCACCATGTTTGGAATTTCCAATAATAAAACAGGACTTATTTGTAGAAATAGGATTTACAGATCAATGTATGCCAGCAGGGTTATATCAAAAACACTATGCAAATAACAAAACCATTGCATATGCTAGCAAGGCAGTGTCACAGGTAGAGACCAAATTTAGTGAATGTGAAAAAGCGCTTTCCATCCCATAATTCAAGGGGAGCGGGTGATTGTTAAAACAAGTCACCAGCCTTTACAATTTTTGCAAAGTAAAAGGCTCACATCAGGGAATTTGTCCAAGTTAAGAATCACTTCATGGACATTAGCACTTCAGGGATTTCCAGTAGAAATGAGATATGGACAGAATAAAAAGTGCCCAGTTGTTCAAGGGCTAGAAAAATTGCATGATCATGCAGCTGTCTGTCCACCTGATGACACACAGTTAGAGACAAGTTTAAATGAATTCGAGCAATACCCACACAAGGCTTTCAATGAAAATGTACCAGCTGTGTATGTATGTAGATGGAGGTGCATACCATATAGAAAATAATGCAACAAATACATGGTGGCAGGAATAGGAAATATATGGTTTAAATGAGACGGCATTCACGATAAGAATGCGGATAGGCCCCAAAAGTAGTCGAGTTGCATCATTGGGTGCCATTTATAAGGCAATGTCTACAGCAGTAAAAAAATAGACTGAAATAAGTAGTTTTAGTCACTGATTCTGACTATGGATGAAATAGTTTTGTGGGCGTATTTACCTGGTTGGAAGGTGAGAGGTATGCTGACATATAACAAGAAGCCACTTAAACATGGCAAGATGATTCAAGCTATAGACATACGTGTTTCAGAAAATGACCTGATCATCCATTGGAGGAAAATATGTGGTCATTTGAAAACACCAGGTGAGAATAAAGTAAGAAGTTACATGTCAGATCAATTAGTCAGAATTGGTGCTGTAATGGGGGTGGTTATTTTCTATTTAATGTCTGCTTGGTGGAATACAGTTGGATGCAATTACACTCTCCAAAACTGCAGAGAAATCAGTGGTACAATGTAGTTTTGAAACTCCTGATCAAGACTTGATTAAGGCACAAAAGGAGGATCTTATTTTAGGCCCATTTTACAACAATTTCTAGATGCAGAACACAATCCTCTGACTGAAGAGGACTGCAAAGGGAAAGAGGAATTGACAGTGTTATTAAAAAAACAAATAGATAATTAGTTTACAGGATGGACTGATGATTAGGGAATCCGTGATAGGCCAGATCCAACGGGTAGTGCCTTTGTCATTTCAGGGATTGTTGTTACATCATGCCCACAATGCCATAACTTCAGGCCACAGGGCCTCCCAGAAAACATAAGAAATGTTAAAAGATTATGGCTATTGGGCACACATGTCCCAGGTTGTTGAACTCTACACCAGAGGGTGTTAAGTGTGTGCACAGTTTCAACTTGCGTCATAGGCTCACAGAGCACCATTAATGATAAAGGGTTTGACACTCCCAAGGTCCGATCTACAAGTCGATTTTGTAGGACTGATTATTGGCAAGGGGAAACAGGTACATGTTAATGGTAATTTGTTTAATGTCTAAATGGGTGGAGTGCATTCCAGCCCCATAGTGCAGTGCACAAACAACAGCCACTTTACTTGTGAATCATATCTTTTCAAGATTTGGTTTACCACAAAGAATAGAATCAGACCATAGAAGCCATTTCACCAGTTCAGCAATGCAAAAATGTGGCAAATTTTGGGCTTGAAGTGGAAGCTACATATTTCTTACCAGCCCTGCTCTTCAGTGGGAGTAGAACAGTGTAACAGATTTATAGTTGATATGTTAAAGATGTTTGTAGGAGAAACAGGATCTAGCTGGTGTCTGTGACTTTCTTTGGTGTTAATGGCTCTCAGATCGATGCCATCTAGATTAACAAATATCAGCCCACACAAAATGTTGACAGGTAGGAACATGGTTTTGCCACAACACCTACTTTACTGAACAAATGAACAGGTTCTTGTAAATGCACCCAGAATCTATGAATATTTGGAAGAATTTAGAAAGCACTTTCAATATGCTTTTGTGTATGCACAGCAACATTTGTAACACAGCCGTTGACAGTACAAAGTCATTACGATAGGAAGACATCTGTGAGAAAATATGAGGTAGGCGACCAGATGTATAAGTTGAATTTTGGGAAAGGTAAACATAAAAACTCCAAATTGCCTGCATCATGGCACGGACCATATAGAATTGTAGATAAGGTTTCCGCTGTGGTCTATAGAATTTCTAAAAATGAGGGAGAATTAACAGTGGACGAATGTGTCCATGTTAATCATGTTAAGCCCTTCCACCTGAAGCATGAGGTGAAAAGGCTAGAGTAAATTGAGACTAGCAGGGAGTGAATCATGTGATGGTGTTCTGAAAGTAAAGCACATACATATTAAATACCATTAGAATGGCAGGTAAACACGTGTACATATTTTGAAAAATGTCAAAGTGGGGTTTAAAGGGGTCAGAAGGTAGAGATATGTCAGGGGAGTACAAGAATGGAAATATGACCCCAAAGTGATCAGGGAGTAAACAAATACATACATAGATAACTAAGAGAAAGGGGTGTTCTTAGTTAAATTGCATTATTTTTTTCATTAGATGCTGTGTTGGGTTTGAAACATATGCCTGGAGGAGTGCTGAGTTATGTTTGTGTACTTAATTTGTTATTTGCAGATGGTCCTGAAGAGCTGTCCTTGCTACATTATATTGTATTTTGTGTATAATGTGCATGTGTGTGTATAATTAATGTTTGATTTCAGGTATCCAAATGAAAAGGGAAAAGTGAATAGTTTGATGTATTTGATTCTTAATTTGTTTTTTTTTTCTCTACTAGTTCTCTGGGAGTTGGAGTGCACTGGATCCCTGCAAGCTCCGGATCCATGGTGTCCCTGTAAAACACCCTGGGCCAAAAAAGGAGGTGAAGATGATGACCCCAGATGGAAATCCTGATTACAGAGGAAAGATGGATTGGCTGTGTTCCCTGTATGGCAGAACAAAAGAGCACATTTGATGGTCATTTTTGGTTTTAGTAATCGTGAACACTCCATTTTTGTGGAAGGAGAAGTTCTGATAGGACCATGACCGGTCTCAGGAATTGCAGTAGAAGAAGCACTGGGTTTTATATCAGGGAATAGGAAGTTGTTGTACCAGAATATGTATATTAGCCTAATTCCTAATTTGGCAATTGAAAGATTTCTTAATGGATCAGAAATAAAATCAGAGCAAGTGGAGGAATGGGTGCGGTCCCATAAAGAAGAAGCCAGAGCTCTACCAAGGAAATAATGTTCCTGTTAGAAAATGCTTTTATGAGTTCATCTAGCATCAAGAAAAGGAGGGGAAAAGGTTGACTGGTCTTTTGGTAGTGACAAAAGCGATTACTCTAATTGGAGCTGTGGTTGGCACAACGATATCTACAGCCAACGCTGTATCTGTAAACACATTGGGTAACAGGGCACATGAATTAAGTTATGACTTGAAAGAATTGCAACAAACTGTAGATGGACTCTGCGGTGGACAGAGTGAAGTGGTCCGTTATGTGAATGAAACAATTTTGGCTCTTAATAGGTAAGCCTCAATTTTAGAGCATAGTACCAATATCATTGTTAAACATGATAAATTGCCGGACGACATTTTAAATGTTGTAACTCCATTAGAAAGCATTATGACAATGTATTTATGAGAAATTAAAAATGCAGCATCTCAATTATTTCAAGGCCATATACTTCTGTATTTTGTGCCATCTGAATCATTTGTCAAATGATGGCATGGATTACACAAATAGAGGAGGAGATAATCAATCAAAAAATTGCATTTCAGTTGGGAAGTGCAATACCATTATATATTAATATGGAAAGAATGGAAATATGTTTTCTACTGTGCATTCCGTTTGTCACTCCAGAATTGATTGATCAATCTAAGCTGGTACATAAGGTAGGCGTTTGTCAAGATGACAAATATGTCAAGATTGTGACTCCGGAAATGGTAACATTTTAAGCATGGGAACCAGAGTTGTATCTGATCCCAAAATTAGATACCTTTGTAAAAGTTAAGGTGCAGAATTATATATGTCCAGGCAAGCCATTTATACCCGATGCAGCGAGTACTTTGGTGACAAATTACACTATTACTCACCTTAATCATGGTTCATTTATTCTCAAGCAATTGCAGCATAGCCTGTTCTACGTATCTGTCCGTAAAGATACAGTGGTGTTGGTGGGTGGATTCACCCTTTTTCATGCGGATGACGATTTGTGGGAAGGGAAAGTGCAGAAAATAGATTATTTCACAATTCAATTCCTGCTACGTAATGTGGGGTGTTGGGGCACAGATTAGTGAAGGTACTGAGCTGAGGTAGGTTCTGTGGTTGATGCCTTAATGTAGGGTATTGGGGCACAGATTAGTGGTGGTACTGGGATGAGGACTTGTCATCGCAGAAGAGCAGCAGAAGCAATGGTGATTGCTGGATGGTAATCCTTGATTATTTCTTTCCCATTAGTCCGGCGCAAAGTTACTTAGACAGCACTATGTTCTTTTTGTCCTGGGTGTCTGTTTTGGTTGTGGCGGGTGCTTCTTTGCCTTGAAGGTTTCTGCATGCATTTAATTGCATGAATCAGCTTCCACCACTGCACATCTGGGCTACGCAATGTGAATGCTTGTGCTAAATACTTTGGGACTCATCACGAATTGGGCCGTAGGCCTTACATGCGGTGGTAACGCTATTACTGCCACATTTAAGGGTCCACCCAATCACGAGTCTGGCAGCATTTACCCCCAGCTCTAAGCTGGGGGTCAATGCACCGACTTAATACCCATTTTTCGGGTGCAATTAACGTGGCGCTATAAGTGCATGCTAATTACACCAAACATGCCCCATTGGATCCAATGGACCCAATGGGGAATACCCATTACCGCCCAACCCTTGATTGGGCGCTAATAGTGGGGTGGACATTTTATTTGAGTGGAAGGAACAGCAAATTACCTTCCTTTCTATGTAGATCAGCTTTTTCATGCTAAAACACTAACAATGTTTGTTAATTCAGAAAAGGTAAAACCACATTAAATCCGAGTTGTCTAAACATGAATTAAAATACTCCAAAGGGTTACATGATTTGAACTTATTGACCTGAACAGTTTGTCATGTGAGACAATTGCCCCGAGTGTATGAGTGTGTGTGCGTGCGTGTGTGTGTGTTTTTGAATGCATGTAAGTATGCATGGATCTGATTTAGAAAAGCCATTTACAATATTGCAATCCCATTTTACAAAGCGTTATAAATCAGGGTGTGTGTGTGTGTGTGTGTGTGAGAGAGAGAGAGAGAGAGAGAGAGAGAGAGAGAGAGCGAGAGAGAGAGGGAGAGAGAGAGAGATAATAACTGTTAAAAGACATCTAGAATGTTCTTGGTAGGCTTCCCTTGAATTCATTCTGCTCTACAATATATTCATTGAACCCCGTAATTTGAGTTAATTGCTGTATAGACATGTGTTTAAAGATAGATTTAACCCAATTCTGGGAAAATAAATGCTCAATTAACATGCATCATTGACAACAGTTGCAATCAATAGTGCTAAATTGTAATTTTAACATAAAAAAGTAGATCGAACTGGGTAAAGTTCTTTCTATTTATTGTAATTAACATTGAGAAATGTAGCTCCCCCTAAAGTAATTTAGATATATTGATGAATCTTCACTGTACCATATGCACCCACGTGTGACCAATTCGATATTTTAGATTGTGATGTATACAATCCACAGTCCTATGTATACAGGGGATAAACAGCAAATTGTAGTACAGCATAGATGAGACACAAGTGGAGATTTCTAGTAGAGGCACCAGCTACACCATGGAATGGCTCATGGGAAGTGGGATACTGTTTCACTTTTCTTTTTAGTAGAGGTAAGTAGAAAACACACGCATATATGAAGAATAATGAATTGTTAAAAAGGTCAAAGCTGAACATAAAGTTGAATGTCTTGTTATTTTATGATTTGTATTTTAAGCACACTAACTCAAAAACAGTACATTAACAAAACAAATTGGAAACAGATCTTTGATGAACAGTTGATTTGTAAACCCAGTACTACTCAAGGTCCCCATTTTCATGCATTGTTACTAATGCCCATTTCAAAAGGACGAGGAGAGCTTTGGAAACTGCATTGTGCCCATGCACATGCACTGATGAAGTCGTGTATTCCCTGCTTTCCTGAAATCTGCATTCACTGTTGTACCCACTGTGATAAAAATCAAAAAGATGCCTCCTCGACATCCCTGTTCACTCCTCAAAGTGCTTTGCACCTTTGCACTTGACAGGATTTGGCATATTGAACAGATCAAAGGATTGTCTTGATTGCAGTGCTTCCATCAGGACAGTCCATACATCAGGACACATATTTTAGTCTTACTGGCAACACATATAGAGCACTTTTAAGTCTCATTACTTATCCCCTGTGGCACAGTGCCCTCTTAGGATGGAGATACTCCTGAAGAGGACGCGTACTCAGTGAGACTGACAGGGAGGGGTGGGGCTAGTTATATTTTACAAAGCCTGATATGCCACTGAATCTGCCCAGATCCAATGAGCACTAAGAAGGCACTTGCCCGTTTGGAAGTCTCTCAATTCTGCCATATGTAAATCCACATCACCCTACATCCTCCTTCTTCACACCACACCAGAGCACTCATGGCCATATGCCTTTTTCAGTTGCACTCATTCTTCATCCCTCTATCCCACAACATCAGCAGACACGCTGCTCTCTCTCTCTGTCCACACAGCAAAGTGTTCTCACCGCTCACACCTTTTCATTGATGCAGACTGTCCTGTAGTGTGATTGAGATGCATACCAACAGGCAATTTATCCACAGGAGCAAACTGGGTAGGTGGGCACGTGCCAGACCTCTTGTACTGCCAGACATGTAACATACCATTACCCTGCCCTAATGCCATGTAAGAAGCACCGCGCCTGTTGGGAAGTATTTCAATTTCCAAACATCCAAATCCGCCAGCATCTACCTCCCCTGCAATTTTCACGATAGTGCCTTTCATGTCACTTACAATACACCTGGCAAAATTACAGCGAACTATAGTTGCATTAGTTCATGGATCGTCATTGAGTGCATAAATTTGCAAGAAGAAATACAGTCCGTTTTATGTTTAAAATGCACATGTGCCATTGCACAGTATACATATATGATTCTATACAAAAATAACTGTATAATTCATTGTACTGGCGCTGTATTGATGCTGGTTACAGATCATACCATCCAGGGTCGGACTGGGACTGGGACACGAAATAGGCCCGGTCACCCAAAAAAAAGTGGCCCACCCCTCGCCTCACGACCCTTGATCTCTGATGACATCACCGGAAATGTCATTTGACCCCACCCCAAAGTGACATTGTGGGAAGTGATGAAACACGACCTTTCACCCCTGACAAAACAGGAAGTGGTATCAAATAGCATTGCAGTGCATAAGTACACTAAATGACTGTGAATCCAAGCAGACGTCCAAGGCCAAATGTTAATCTGTTATTGTATAGCACTTACGCATAAGCTCTTATTTATAGAAGAAATATGCATACAAGATAACCCAACCTGTGTTGGTACTCATGTATCGACCTAAGAAGGATGAAAGGCTTTTTGAAAAGAAAAAAAATATATTTTATTTTTCAATTTTTTTTTTATTCTTCCAAACCGGCCCAGGCATGGCCAGAAATCGACCCCCACACCCCATGGGCGATTTCGGCCCGGCCACAGGCTGAAAGGCCAAGAGGGCCAATCTGACCTTGATACCATCGCCGGCAGTATGAATATAAGCAGTTTTCACCTAATACCTATCTAGACAGCCATGAAGCTTTAAATCAGTTTCAATGTTTCCCAATATTACAGCACCTACATCAAGCTCAACATGTTTGGCAGTGATCTGTCCACCTCCCTGAAAACCTCAATCAAAGTGTTTTTAAAGAGCATGGTGGGGTTTCCCATTTAGCAAAAGGTTGCCGTACAAGTGTCTGTATCTATCCTTAGGTAGAAACAAGGGAGAATAGGACAAGGAAACAATTGTTGCTATACTCAGGCATTACATCTATATTGTGAAATGTCATGTTGTCACCCCACATACAGGGCAAGATCCATGCACAATGCCTCCCCATACTGGCTGTGCTCAACAACCTGCAGTTCATCAATCATGGATCAGATTCCAATGCTCAGGGTAATGAAATTATTTTGTGCAGACAGGTATGTGGGCATGCTGTACGTTCAGTGTGATGGTGGTCTCTGCAGAAGGGATGTGGCCAAACAGTTTGGGCTGGACTGCCCCTTTTGGGTGGGACTACGCCTGATTTGCATATGGTCTTATCACTTTAGTAATGGCTAAACAGGTGAAGAACGATGATCTGAATGGTTGCCCAGAGCAATGCCAGAGGTTAACATTAATTCTAAACCTTCCAGCCATAATGTCTTTTGTTTTGTTGTAGTCGTCCTAAATGGGACAGGTATGCCCAGAACAAGGCCAAAACATGTTTGGGGATGCTTGTGGTCTTGTTCAGAAGGGATGTGACCAAGCAGTTTGTCTGGACTGCCTCTTTTCGGGTGGGACCGAGCCTGAGTTGCATATGGTCTTTCCCCTTCTGTAATTGCTTGGCAGGCAAAGAATGATCTGGAGGGTTGCCCAGAGCAAGGCAAGAGGTTAAGATTAATTCTAAACCTTCCAGCAATCACCCCTTTTGTTTTGTTCAGTGTGCTGACATAAAAGCAAATAATAAACATGATAACCAACATAAACCTAAATGACACACACAATACTTGCAACACCACTGTGGTATGATCATAACAGTCTAAAATAGTAGAACAACATGTGGGTTGTCAAGATGTAACATATCAATTCCAAATGTGAGGATGCATCTGATGGGAAAATGAAGGCCACAGGAATGGGCACCAAAGTCATAGAGCAGATTAATTTGGGAACGATTTATGTATGTGGCCTTTCATTTGTGCAAACATGAATGCTGGAAACCCCTCACTTGTGGACTTAGAATCATTACCTGGGCAACATTTGCATAGAACATGTCCTGGTAAAACCCAGGTCACACACAATTATGGTTTAATCCATGGGAATCTCTGTTAGTCCAGCAATGTACCATGAAGTAGGCATTAGACAATGCAGACCTGCGTGATGCAGGAATAAGTGGTGCACATGTACCTCTTGTTACAATCGTTCCATTTATCTTTTATATCTTTTGTGAGGGAACAATACTGTGATGCACTGATTTGCATGTGTATGTCAATATATCTTCCTTCTCTTCCTATAGAAAATAGCCGAGGAAAGTTCATGTAATGTGTAAAAGGTTTGAAAATAGCATACACATTACTGCTTAGAAACTATTGGTGGAAAGTTTAGGGGATGCACATATTTTCTTTTACTCTTCAGTGCCAAATTGTTTATTGTTTATGCCATTCACTTCCAATCTTGTACTCTGCCAGTTAGCAATGTTTGATGTAGTTTTATTAATTCTAGAGCAGAACTTTTACCACTGTTCAATTTATGCACAAGATTGTGCATTATAGGATAGTGTATTGCCAGCATTTTTACATAATGGAAGGGGCTTTTGTAAGATGCTTCTAAAATGCAGCCCAAAGAATGTCCACCTAATCCAGTGCAGATCTGTACAGGACGATAGTCTATATTCTTAAGAGCTATGCTTCAACTTTTGTCTTTTCCTTTCATGTATTGTTTCAGAAATAGGCCTAAGGATTTGAGCAACCATGTTTGCAAATTGCAGATTGAAATACAAGACCATGTGTTTATTGGATGTGGTGGCTTGTAAAGAGAAGCGTTGGGTTCTATAATTGTTAGAGAATGTTTTTGTAAAAAAGATGTTTATCATCTTATGTTTCCTTTGACCATGCCATGGCCTCTGCCATCAATATCTCTTGCAATCTGATGTTTTTATTCATAGTGGTGGGGTGTTTGATGTCTGAAGTCATTCTGTGCTGTGTGAGGTTGGCATAATGGAAGGAGACACAGACAACAGATTCAAAGTTGAACACTATTTTATTAAATAAAATGTCAGGATGGAATAAGGTCTATCTTGCCCTAAATTAAGGTGGGATTTCCTTACCGAAAGAAAACTAAGGAAAGTCTATGTCAGTATGTTCATCTAATCAATCTGTCTGTGTCCAAAAACCTAGGCTTGCCCTCAAAACTAAAACAAAACAATATACAGGCATGTCAACCATAAACTTAATAGGGTTCCAAAAATAATTCTCTGAGCTATTTCCAGCTCAAGCTTACTCTTCAGCTTCATTCCCTCAAATGTCAAAAAGTTAATTTACAATGTTCAATTTACCTTTGTTTGGGTTTGAAGGAATACAGTTCCATACATTTGTAAAGGTCAGGGTGCCCTTCCCCAAGTTCAATAAAGTTCTGGGAAATGAGAGTTAGGGCTCCACGCTCCAAGTTCAATATTTAAAGGTAACACAAAAACAAATATCTTGAAGCCTTGCTTATCAACTGGATAAAAAATATGCCTTTGTTTGTTTCATTCAGTTCAGTATTCAATAAAGGTACTTGTGTAGGTTTAATTTGATTTAAAATTCAATAAAGGCACCTTTTCCTACTCCCTCAGACTACTATTACATTCAAGGTCAAGCACGAGCACTCTGGCGCTGTGTTGCTCTCCCAACACCCAACGGAGTATCTTTCTCTTTCTCGTGGTGGCTTTGCTTCCCCTGCTTGCCTTCTTTGCTTCTGGGAACCAGCCCACCTACCCTCCGGGCACACCTCCATTCACACGGCTCCTTGTTGGGTACACGTCTTTACTCCCCTGCCTCACACGCTGGATGTGTTCCGCATTCCTTCTATCCCTGGCAACGCCTGCAGATTCAGTTACATTCAGGTTTGAGTGTGAACGTCATCCAATGATTGCTTTAGCTCTTTGGCAGGTCCTTCTGCTAGTCTTCAAAAAAAGTTCCCGGTTCTGCCAGGCATCTCCTGTTGGTCCTCTGGGATCGTTATTTTCGGCATTCCAACTTCGGGGTCTGGTTCCAACTTGGCAAATCCTCTCTCTCTCTCTCTCTCTCTCTCTCTCTCTCTCTCTCTCTCTCTCTCTCTCTCTCTCTCTCTCTCTCTCTCTCTTCTCTCTCTCTCTCTCTCTCCCTCTCGCTCTTTCTCTCTCTCTCTCTTCTTGTATGACTGTCTCTCTTTGCTTTACTTTTGCCTTCAATTTTACACACCTGCCAAAAATGAACAGGCTGCAGGTGTAAGTTCTCTCTAAAGTGTGCCTGCCCCTATTAGAGGGACTTCACTGACCCTAACAGCTCCCTACCTGCATCTTCTTCATCCCACTACCAAAGTGGTGAAATGGGTCTATGGTATTCTTTACTTGTACTCACCTCTTCCTCATTTCAGTTCTAGTAGTTGTTACAAATCAGGGGGGGGGTGTTTTTCAATAGCTTAAAAAGGCTCTGAGAGGAGAGGGTAGATTGGCCATCATTAGGAAAAAGGGGATACAGTGTCCCGCCTGTAGACCCTTCACCCAGGTGATCACCCCTCACCTGTCCACCCCCAGGGTCATGAATCAAATAGCGATGGCCTTTTGCTGGACACCTGAGTAGAGGAATCAAGGGAAGTCAGAGTGAGAATACCTTCAGGTTTATCACAGTTGGTACTCTGATAAAAATGGTCCCCCATGGAAGTTGCATAATTTATCTATGTTGACTTTGCACATGCTTTTCTGTTTTTCTAGTTTAAAAACATTTATTTTAACTGTTTCATTTTTTCCAAGATGATAATGAACAGTATTTTCAAGCTTGCAAATGATGTAAATTATTGCTTCTAAAACTATTTTTCATTGATAATTCCCAACTGAGTTGTTAGATTGTTTTAAGAGATCAGAGAGGACTTTAAGACATAACACTTTTTTGTAAAACATGCCTTTTAATTGTTCATTTGTAGTACTTTAGCATTGGAGGATATGCCTCTGATGCCTGTGAACTGTGTTTGGTATTGATGCTCTGGCATAACATTTTCAGAGGCCAATTATTTGGATTTATTTCTTGATGGAGGTGGAAGAGTACTTACAATTTGGGTGGTTAGTGTATTTGTACTCTGCAAGGTGAGAGTTATCTCCTTTCTTTTTTGCCCATTGTTTATGAAGTATAAGGAGATTGCTTGAAATTATCTGCACATTGATGTTTTGTTTGTTTTCTTCAGAGTTGTTTTTTTGTTGGTATTTTGTGTTTCTTTTTGGGTAAAATATAATTTTATAATGTTGTTTTACTAATGTTTGGATGAGTTGTTAAAGGGCCTGTCATTGTTAAACAATAACGATGGAAGAAATATAGAATTATAGATAGGTAGTTTTGCTCCAAACTGATATGTTCCAGAAAATAAAACATATCATCCAATACCCCTACCGTATATTGCAAAGATATTGAAATTTACCAAGGAGTTACATCACCAAACTGAGGCACATGGCTCTAAAAAGTGTTTTTTGTCTTAAAATGTAACAACATGCTGATAGATTTTGCTCTCATGTGTTAAACTCCAGCAGTGCAAAAATACATTTTCTCACGGGTGACAAATCTGTAGAATGTGTCTCTTCTTCCCAGAGAGGCACGTCCCCCTGTAATGCTAGGGAGATGAGCCCATTGAGCATGACCCTGCCTAGGTGTCTGGGCAAGTGCACCTCACTGGGAGTGACTACCCTCCTGGTGACAAGGACTCCCCTTCCAGACAAGAGCTCCCAATATAAATCGCCTTATCTGCATGTATGGATGTGGAAAAGACTTTCATATCTCCTGCACCAACTATATTTAACAAATATCCTTCTCTACATATATTGGCAACTGGCAATTTTGAACACAGCCTGAATGCCAGGATCAGTGAAGAAGGAGAACATTCTGTTAATTCATGTGAAGCTTAAAAGATAGAAAACTCCTACGGAGAATGGAGAACCACTACAAAGGTGCGAGCCTCTGCATTGTTTATGTCCTGGAGGGGTGGAGCCACACTGGACCGCAGAGTCACTGGCAGCAAGGAGGGTGAGCAAAAGGTGAGCCAAATGCCTGAAGGTTCTGTTCTCCTTGATCGAGGAATCGAGGTTGGTGAGGGAGCAGAGACAGGAATCTCCACATCTCATCTGGTGCTGTGACTACTAGTGAACAGTGGGAGGCCAAGACCGGATGCGGAGAACAGAACATATGAGGGAACCTGTACGCATGGCCCTTTTCTTCTGCCAATAAAGGTACTCAGGAAAAGACAAGAAAATGCAATGCACAGATACAAGAAAAATAAAAAGAATATGTGTGCAAAATCTGCTTGAGCAGGGAATCATCCACAGACATTCAATCTGTAATGGTGTGAGTACAGGCTTTTATTAACTTTTACAAAAAGCAAAAGCAACAATTTTAAACAATGCATCTGTGTGATTGGCTGGTGTAAAACATGAAATACATGGTTATATTAATAATACATTGTCATTGGACTATTCTAAACATGTGGTACACAATCAAATGTACATGTTATCTCATATCTAATGAGGTAATTGTGTTTCACACAAGTTAGGATTGTTGGAAAACATTAAAAACATGTAGCTAATTAGATTGTAATTTCCATTGGTTGCCTCAGTAAGCTTGAGAGTTGAGTCGTATGAACACAATTCTTAGAACCAATAATCTGAGTGTGAGGCTATCCATGTGACACATAAAATATATATTTTTGTGTTACGTCCAGATTCCTCTCACGGGTTGGCACCAAGAACACTATTCTTGACATTAACATCTATGTTACATTTTATAACTCGGCTTGTTGGAAACATTAGTTGCATGCCCTTTTTCTATTCTCATGAATCATCTTTGGCCTGTGCCTGACTTTACACAACGGGCTTGGCTATCAGAGATCTTGGCTCATTCGTACACATATGAGTTGAGCTAGTGCAGTGCATACAATCACACATTTTATTTGTTTTAAATGTGAATTACTGCATTGTCCTTATGTGCCTAGTTAATGCTATGGAAAAAAGATAAATAATGTTAATTTTGTATGTTGTGACATCACAGGTAGTCTTTATTAACAGAGCATTCATATCAAAGTGTCTGTGTTTCCCTCTATCTCTAAAAAGCCTGTGCTGTATGGGTTTTGTATAACAATTTGTTAGAAAAAGAGCCCTTGCACATGCATGTTTAGTCCACAGATGGTGCTGTGGTACTAAGCTCATTTGATCCCTATGAGCATATCTGGTCATTCCCCTTTCCTGTTTGGAAAACAGCCTTCAGATATCTCAGCCTGAGAATACAATTTATTAGAGTTACTGTAAGACTTGACTGTGTGTGTTTTGTTAAACTTCCGTCATCTCAGCTAATCAGCGCACTCTGTCCTGTCCTTGTGCCCAGGGTGACCATCATTTTAAAGTTGCAATTATCGCTCACTGCTGGGAGCTAAACTCCTGTGGGTAAGTGCTATATTAATTTATCTTTTGTCGTCCTGCTAGCTACATGCAATGTTGCAAGCTCAGACTTAATTTGTCTGATATCTTGCTCTGAGAGATGACTTCTGCGCTTTGAGAGAAACTGAGTCAACACTGGTCACAGTTGTGTGTTGCATTTAGTTAAAGTGAAATAATGCCTAGAGACTTTTCTAACTAAAATGGCATGATGCTAATTGAGCTAAAAAAAATATTACTTCGATTTGTAATTTATCATGTATATAATGTGTATGTGTAGTTCCATACAATCCTGCCTACTATTGCATGCTCAGAAGTGGGGGAGCTTTTCTCTCTGAGAAAGTCTGATTAGATTTGAAGCTTTCCAGTAATGTGCTTAGCTAATGTGAACTGGCAGCACTCCAGCATTTTATAATTCTGATACTCTCTCCTGTACTTCTTAACCTGGTGCAAACTACCTCAGGTTTAGGTTAAACATGCAAGGGTTTTTGCATAAAAAGATTTGTTTTAGCTAAATGTAACGCTCACCTGATTCTCGCAGAGGCGCCGGTCTTGACTGGGCGACTACCGTATCTTCAAAGGTGATGTGTAGCACCCGGTTGGCTCTTTGGGCTGGACCTCTGTGCACTGTATGCCTGACGTTTAGAGTAAGATGTCTGCAGATAGAAAATATGGGGTTAATGAACTGGGGTTATTGGGGTGTCCCTATCTCTTTCCTCTTCTCCTCTCCTGTAGACCCCCAAAGGTTAACGCTCTCACCTTAGGTAAGTGAACGCCGAGCTCTCCATCTGCCTCGGGGCAGGGTGCTGTAACCAGTTTCTTCACTGGATAGGTAGCGCAGGCCTCTTGACTTCAGAGGACTGCTGTCCGTCGTTTACTGCACGAACGGTAAGTTTCGAGTCATTCAAATGTCTTTAAAGTCTTTAGTAATAATGTCTCTTGTTTTGCAGGGTTCCGGCGATGGCGGATGACGGGCTGAAGTGAGTTGAAGATGGAGCCCGTGTGATGAATAGAAGCGCCTGGAAGCACGTAAGTAAGCGCTTGTTGCCTGCTTCACTATGCGCTCTAACTGTCTTTTTATTTTGCAGGTACGAGTTCGGAGCGGCTGCAGGGTGCCGGAATACCCACTGGATTAGATGTGGAAAGGAGTAATGGCACGTGAGTATTAACGTTCCCCAATGTCTTTAAACGCACCTTGTTTTGTCTTTCAGATGCGGGATGCAGCGCCGAAGGCCTCCGGAGCGTGCGAAGAGTTGGTAAACTTTTGTCTTTCAGATGCCGGAATGCAGTGTGAAGACCTCCGGAGCGCAAGAAGAGTAGGTAAGCCTTTGCCTTTCAGATGCCGGAATGCTAACCTGCTCTTTCTTGTCTTTATAGGTGTTGCTGAAGACTGGATTCAGGATGGTAAGCCTTTGCCTTTCAGATGCCGGAATGCTAACCTGTTCTTTCTTGTCTTTATAGGTGTTGCTGAAGACTGGATTCAGGATGGTAAGCCTTTTTCCTTAGGCCCAGGACCGGATGCAGAAGACACGATGAGCGTTCTGCTGCAGAGGTTGCAGAATAACGCAAAGCAAGATTCATCCACCGGGTGTGGTTTAAATAGCCTCCTGTAGTGCTTAGGTGTCTCCTTCCACAGCCACGCCTAAGTAAGAAAAGAGTTCCTGGTAAGAAAAGAGTTCCTGCCTTCCAGAAGAGTTCCAGTGTTCTGAATCTAGGGAGTGGCTCCAGCCCCACCCAACAGGAAAAGTAGTTCCAAACAGAAGAGGATCAGAGGCTCAACTGGCAGGCAAGTAAGCAGCATGGTCTGCTGAAGGTAAGTCCACCCAAGCATTATGAGCCCGGCGCTTCCAGCGCTGGGACTGGGCATATTTATGAGCCTGGTGCCACTGGCGCCAGGACTGGGTCCAAAAGGTCCCAATTGGGACTGGTTGGCACTCGGAACCTGGGTTATGGATCTGCTTCCAAGGGAGTTGGGAAAACCCTGACCTTTTGGAAGCAGAGATCATGACACTAAATAAATATGGAGCTGTCATTTTCTTCTGGGCCTACTTGTAAGAGCTTGTCACTAAAATGGGCTTGTTAATGAGATGTTCTCTTCTCTTCTATGTCTATTTTTAGAGGGGCTTCCACACGTGGTATTTTCGTGTATGTTTGATGTGCTGTATAGGTGGGTCCATAGTAACATATTCCTCTACACCCCAACATATGAGGGAGCCTGAGTCCCTGAGCTCCACACACATTGGCACATAACTACAGAACTAAGTAGCAGCGGGGAAAACCAATTATCTTACGGGATACCTCTACAAGGTATAAACATTGTGAGTTCTGGCTATGAAAGCTATACAGGTTACGAGAGCCTTGTAAAACCAAACATACAACTACCCTATGCAGGGGGATTGAGAAAGATACAACACATTGTGAGTGATGCCTATGAAAGCTATCCAGGCTTCGGGAGGCTGAGAAACCAGAATATACACATATCCTATGCAAAGGGGATTGAGAGAGATACAACTATTTTGATTGATGGCTATGAAAGCTATCCAGGTTACGGGAGCCAGAGAAACCTAAACATACAAATACCTTTTGCAAGGGGGATCGAGAGAAATATAAACATTCTGAATAATGTCTGTAAGAGCTATCAAGGTTATGAGAGCCTGAAAATTCTGAGTGCATGTATACTGGATGTAAGGGGAAAATAAAGAGACATGAACACTTTGAATTGGAGCTGAGACAGCCATGGAAGCAATAGAAGTTTGGTAAACCAGTGGACAGCTGCCCTATGTGAAAAAATTGGGTGAAAGACAAACAACCTATCTGAGGAATTCAGGACTTTGAGAGAGTGTTTATTTCCAAGCAGTCTTGGATGGATAGACATGTTTGCACCAAGGGGCACTTCACTTTACTAAAAGGAGAGACTGAAAGTTAGACCAGGATACCAACATTGGGAAGAATATCCTGCAGTGAAAAAGGAATTTTGAAGAGGGAAACAATTCTAACAGAACTTGGGCCAGGCAGAAGCCCTACTGAGGCTACTGTACAAGCTTTGCCTTTTACCTTTTATGTACCTGTTTACTAAAGTGGTAGGGCCAGTTCGCTTTTTTTAGGATTCAGATTAAAAACTTTTTAGCTTGGACATGGCGTGTATCCTTAGCTTTTGTTTTGTTGGGCAGGGAAACCACTTCATAGCTATACGGCAAGTTAGGCATTTTCGTTTTTATTTAAAATAAAACCTCATTAACATGTCCAAATGTAGTCCGAAATCCTTCTTCTTGTTCACCACACATCATAAATGGTTGTACCCTGTTGTTTTAACTTTTGTAAGTGAGGGAATAGGTACATGGGTTTGACAACAGAACATTGAGGTTGTCTCTTTTCTTACTGTACATGAATAGAAATGCGTGGGATTAATTTGTAGTCCAAACCTTAGATCTCTTATTCAGGTTAAATTGGCCACTTTTTAAAGTAATGCACTTACGTTGTGTGAACAGCATTGATACTTGTATATTAATCTGTGGATGATTCAGGTTTCTGTGTGAACTAGAAAAAATAAGCAATATTGTTTTTGAGCAATGTATACAAATGTATAAAAGATACACACTTTTGGATATTATTTTCTTCTCCCCTCACATGTGTACACCCGTCCATTTATATGGGCATTTCAGCAGATTGGAATGAACATTTTACATTTTTAAGCCTGATGCACGTTGAAATGTACATACATGATACACATTCAGTGCAGCTGTCAGTAATGTGCATCGGTGGTAGAGCAAACAAGGCCAGTGTATGAGCTTACCATGTATTTTGTATGTGTATCCAGGATAGGATCTATGGTGAGGGAGTTGCATAAGCAATGAGTGCACAGAATAAGGAAGGAAGTTGTGTGGATAATATGGGCGTTTGATTAAAAAAAAAGGGTGTTGCATGGCTAATGATCCCTGGGACAAGAAGGGGAGTTATGTGAGTAATGAAAGAGTTTGGGGCGGAGGATATGTGTGTGGAAATGAGTACATAAGATAATGATGGGACTTGCCTAGGTAATTAGCAACTGTGGTAAGGAGAGGAGGTGCATGCATAATGGTGAACTGCAATGAAGAGTGGTGTTACAAGAATAATGATGAAGTCGGAAGCAGAAAGGGGGTTCTATGATGTTTTGTCCCTATAAATGATATGCATTTACTGTTTTGCTGAGCAAGGAAATGGTACATGAATTGTGTAATCTTTTTAAGGGAATCACTGCCAAACGTGTAATGTTCATTCATTTTCACTCCCCTTTTACTGCACATTAGTGTTAAGCTAGGTGATGGACGTATAATACAAATTGGACATATTTAATGCTGGCTCTAATAGCCACAGACTAAACGGATACACTTACGTTCCATAACACAAAGAGATTGCTATTGTATTAGATTTGTCTGGTTGATTCAGATTTCTGTGGAATTAGGAATTCAATTTACGATTGCTTTTGTGGAATGTATGCAAATGTATAATAGATGCATATACGTGTATGCTCTTTTAAATTCACTCCACGTTGTATATTGGAACATGTAAATGGGCATTTCTGCATATTGAAATGTACATTACATGCAGATATGTGATACACTGTGAAATGTGCAGAAATAAGACATAATAGTCCTTGCTGCTGCTGGGATTAGGCATAGAGGGGTGCAGTAAAAATGGACAGTGTCTGAGTCTACCGTGCATGTTTGTTTAAGTATAGAAGCAGCAAGTTTGGAATGGAGTTTTTACTGATGTAATGCTGTGTTTCAATGAGGGGTAGAACCGTTTTTGTGACATGTTAGGATGATTAGACCTTCAAGGGTCCATCATTGTGAAGTATACACTCATTGGGCCTCATTACGACCCAGGCGGTAAGTTACCGCCTGGGCCGTGACTTTACCACCATGGCGTAAACTACGTTTACGCCATGGTGGTAGGCGGACTTACCTCCCCATTCCGAGGTCGGCGGGGCGGTAAGTCCCCAATCCCCATTTACCCTTCCCCATTCCCATTTTTGCCCCATAGGGCATAATGGGAGTGGGGAAGGCGTTAATTACGCCACCGTAAATTACGGTGGCGTAATTAACTCCATGGTCCCTTAGCGCCATGGATTTTAACACCTGCTAAAAGCAGGTGTTAAATCTGCCTTGGCGCTAAGGGACCTCATACTCAGGAGGTAAGGGTCGGTGCTGTTTACGCCGCCGTAAACCCCTTACCGCCTGAGTCGTAATGAGGCCCATTGTCCTGATTGTTGGGAGATTGCATTGATTAGTGTTAGCAACATGTTACAGATAGCAATGCATGCAAAGAGGTGGCCAGTGCATCTTTTTGCTGATATAAAGCCTCTGAAAAAAAGTGCAGGTGAACAAGGTGTACTCTACATTTATGCAAGTTGGGCAAGTACAAGAAAGATGCATTATTTGTTGTATGTTTGTTTTTACATTTGAGCAATGGTGATTATTTATTTGGATTAAAAGCAGATGATGTGTTTAAAAGAATATCTACTTCAAATATATAGGAAGGCATGTTTGGTGCAGGTTTTTTGTGTGGTGTAGACTTGTATTAAATACAGCGTGCTAAAGACAGCTTTGTTTTTTTAATGTGTAGAGCAGCAATTGTAGTATCTGAAAATGGTGAAATTAGTGAAATAACTTACCCTCAGGATTGTGCGCTGGTGGTGCAAGTATATGTAGATAAGGACTTTAGTAGGACTTTGAAATGCACTCAATTCTCATTATGGTTTTCCTTAAAGATAACCATTTCAAGTGTAAGGACGGAATTAAATGAACAAAACAGCTTATAATTTGAATGAGATTTGTTTTACTTACAGTGAAATGTTCAGTGCTGGTGCTTCTTACACTAACTGTCGGATTGTTAACATTCTTAATTATGTTTTTTGAAAATATATGTTTGTTAACATACTTGCAGGATCTATTCTTAGATGTTGATGGCTATGGATCCTAATAGAGTAACGATGTGCATTTCACGAAAGGTCGTGTGTGATAGAACTGGTACTGTATCACTGAACAAATGCACTCTTAGAGTGAAAAGATAAATATGAACTGGTGAGCTGAGAAGTTTGGATGGAGACTTTGGTGATGTGATTGCGGGTGCCTCTCTTTCTGCATGAATCAAATCAATCCGAGTGAGTTAGACTTATGTGGATGTCTCTGTAGCTGCTTAAATACAGCCATTCAAAGCCAGGTGGATATTAGTGGATAGAAAGAATAGAAGAAAACCTGTGTGTGACCCTTGACTGATGTCCGGGGACACATGTGATTGTTCTCAGAAATAAACCTTGCCATCAGGGAACTCTGCTTTACCCTTTCACTCCCTTCAGTGAAAGAAGACTGCCATTGCTTGCAGACACTTGCATCTGCCTACATGCATCTAGAGTCTTAGCCAATCGGGTATTCTGCTTGCGGAGTGGCGCTTGAAATTGAAAAGATAACCGTAACTGCCTCATTTCAATGCTTTGGCCAAGAAATAGAGCCCAACAAGAATAATTGATGGGTATTTATAGATCCATGTGTTCATTGGTTGGAGGTATATGAAAAGAAGCTTGGGATCTCACTTGCCCTTGGTTTTTTTTTAAATGTGAAGGTGCAGAGTTATAGAGTTTACCCCATGATGTGGAATCAGGTATTACAAATATGTCAGCGGATGGTGAATTGCAAACACACCCAGATGATTATTATTCATTGCAGAGTTAAAAGTCTAGTATATGTTACAGACATCACAATTTGCCATGAAATGTGAAAAATAACACAAGACTTGTGTCTCTAAATTCAAAAATCCAGACATAATGTGAATACAACTGTCTCTACATTTTGCCACGACCATTGTGTGCCATCTTTTAATATGGCATCGTTTGCCATGATGCAATGAATGTTTCACCAATGGCTAGA
Source organism: Ambystoma mexicanum (assembly GCF_040938575.1). NCBI lineage: Eukaryota > Metazoa > Chordata > Amphibia > Caudata > Ambystomatidae > Ambystoma > Ambystoma mexicanum. Next base: position 356,818,217 of record NC_090941.1, read on the forward strand.
GTACATCTCACTGATAATGGGAATGGGTTATTTACATGTAATATTCAGCATATCATACATCTCTGTCAAAACAATTCACCCAAACGGCTATTTTAAGAGCCAGCATTGTTGATTTGCGAATAAGGGCTTGGATATACACAATTGGTCATTACAATGTCTGTTCTTTGATTGAATAGTCCACAGACATCTCCACCTGTCTACAGGCATTTTTAATATAAATGTAATTCAGAATAACGTTTCCGTTTTATTTTACTTGAAGAAGCAGTTCTGAAAAGAGCCGCTTATTTCATGTTTATTTTTTTATTTTTTTTAAAATATGCAAGAAATAGTACATGAAACACCATGGAGCACATATCTGAAAAAAATTGTGAGGGTTCATTTTTTTCATTTGCATTCATAGCTGCCTCAGAGGCACTATGGGATTGATCCCCCTGACAAATTAGTTCATCATAATAGATACATAATATAATTGACCACTGTGGATATCGGCCAACTGACATATTACTTGCAATGTGGATGGTGGACAAATCTACATAACAGTAATGTTCCAGGGATAGGCAGAATTGAATGAAGAGAACGAGGTGGAGGAACTTCTGGATAAGGGTAATTGAGCCACACAAAGGTACTAGTGTGGCGGCAAATGGAGATCCTGCTCAACAAGTATTACCCTCATTTTCTGCTACTAAGTATGGCCCCACACTCAGTGCAGCACAATTGGTCTGCATGAGCTTTTGGCACGCCTATGATGGTGGTGATAACCTGACACATGCATGACTCATTTCAGCTGATATATGTCTCAGCAGCTCTTTTCCACTTCATATTGTATCTCCTGGTCCTGCTCTGGCCCATTTGCACTTGCCATCCCGTCTTCACATGCTCCACGTGATTGTGGTGGTGGTGGCACCTGGGGGGTGTTACTGCCATTACATCTGCCATTTCACTTCCACAGACAGTCAGAAAAGGATCTTTTAGGTGCTGAAATCGTCGGGAAATTAGGAAAATAAATGGGTGGGTTTCCGGGGTGTGTGCTGTCTCTGAAGCCTATTTCCTGTACACTGGAATTGGATCCCAAAAATAGCTGGACAGATTAAACATCAGTAGGGTGAATAGTTTAAAATGGGTATGGCCCATGTGGAGAGGTAGACTTTTTTCAAAGTGGGTAGGAAATAAAATCATCTTTATCATTGTCAAACACTTCGTTTTTGCAGTTATACCATGCAGGTATAAGCGCAATTACACAATTTACAAACATAATTACAAATGAATATTTCCACATTATTAAAACATTTTTTCCCATCAGTTAAAAAGAGACATTTCCATATTGGACACAATCTTAAAAATCTACCTGTAAGATATATCTTGACTAATGTATGGCCTCTTCACTATACCGGTATCCTTAATATAATACCCCTGACATACACGCCCACAACACTTCTGGGGACAAGAAACAGGCTAATCTAGGAGTTAACGTTCTGTTTTATATTTTAAGATAAAAACAAGGCAAAAATGGTCCCCTGATTTATGCAGTGGAAGTCACCACAATGTTACACAATCACAGGCAGAATGTCTACAAAACGTAACATGACTTGCCTGCATTTATCTCACTATTTGTTACACACAAGCAGTTATTTACATAGTCAATTCTGCATACATAATGAGGTCTGATTAAGAAAAACACTCCAATATGTAACTCTGATACTTGCCGGCCATTGGGTTTAAATGTGCCACATAGTAATCAAGATGGCAGATACGTTGTAACAGTAGTTTGATTCCTCAAAACACTTTAGTTTCTCTGAAATGCTGGCATCTTTCAGCTGCACATAATGTTACACTTGCACACATTACGCAGGACTTTTGAATTTCACCACTATTACCAATAAGAGCAGTTATCAAGGAAAAGTTGTATGTCCCCTCTTTCCCAGAGGTGTGTTTGTATGTATCTGTCATTTCAAATAAGCTCATAGTGAATTGCATCAGACTCTTGCAGGTGTTCAGGTTTGGGAAGCATGGTCATCGCTTTAGAATGCACACAATTTCAGATCACCCACCCCAACCGGGAAGAATGATTTTCAGATTGTATTGCAGATATAAGTACAAATCCCCTTTCACTTTACATATACATCTCACTGTGCATTTCTAGAATTAGAGGTTGCATAGGATTTACATTCACATTAATTTTCTGGGATTATTTTAGTTCATGAAACTAGCATATTTAGTCCTCTGATTCACCCTGGTCGCTGATCCGTCTAGGCAGAGGTGAAATCTGACACATCCTGCCCCACCCTATCCCTGGTGAATGCTTCTCATCTCCAGATATTCTCATCCCTGCACCCATCCAATTGGGCAGGAGGCTTTTTGTTAATCATAATCCAATCAGGCTGGCTGTTAAAGAGTGTGATCCCCTCCTCCAGTGTATTTTGCCTCATGTAATCTCTCCTATTGTCATGTGACATCACATGTTTCTGAATGAAGAAGTCTTTTGATTGACTTGTTTAATAATCAGACACACCCTGGGAATACACACTCCCACTCTCTTTGTGATGGGTCTATACTTGTAACCAGAAACAGTGGGGGCATAACTGCTCTTAATATTGTACATGATAGATATTTTTTATTTCATAATAAGTCATAGAAACATGTCACATTAATGAGATATGGATTTCTGAAATCTGTCCTCGCAGACACTTATGTGACATTCAATTGTGTGATATATATTAATAATTCTATGAACTTTAATCATGTTATTAATCTTAAAACTTGTGAGAGAATGCAAATTTGGTGTCAAATTGTAGATGAGAATACCATATTCCCTGTTCCCATGTTTATCCAGGCATGGTTACAAAATTATAAGCCCAATCATTTTTAAATGGCTTCAGATAATGCAACATACTAAATCAGTATCCTCCATCTCAACTGCACATGAGTTACAGCTCTTTGTGAGGCCCAATATAGGACTGAAATGAGCACAGTAAAACATGTCTTTTCCTATTTAAAATATATCCTTTGGGGTCAGCCAGCAGGGGGGGGTGCAGAGATGAGTCTCTCTCCTGCGTGAGCTCTGTCAACCGGGGACCCACAAGTGACCTGAGCCCCCACTTGCGGACACCCCGCCCTTGGAAATCTCAGCAGGTGGCAGATCAAGGTGTCCCCTCCCAGCTGAGCAAAAATCCGACTAAAATTGGATGGAAATTAACAGACAAACATGACATGAATGAGGGCCCCCCTCCTCTCGAGCACACTTGGCTGGTGACGGAGGGCCTCACACAGAGGATCGATCTAAAACTGACTGAAATGGCACACGACGTGGGGCATCCCAAGTAATAGGGCCCAACCAGCTGCCCATACTAAGCGGGAAACACCAAGGAGGAGGAGGCACGGAGCGCGCAGGAGACCTTACACTGAACCTCAAGTACCGCTGATGATGGTGAGATGAACCAGCGCACAACCTCTCGGCAACTACATATACCGCAGCTTCTGCTCTGCTCTGCTCATTACATTGATCCTAGAGGAGGAGACCCTGACCCCGTAACGGATCACGGCGAGGGGCCCCAAGGTGCCAGATGCTTCGCATGATACCAACTTTGATCTAAATGCGAGGTGCATACTGCTTCCATCCCATGCGACCGGAATGCTGGGAAGGCTTGTGCACCACTCGCTGCCCAAGGAAGGCCCCAACTTTACGACAAGAGTTGGGTCTGATGGAGTGGCGCCCCACAACCACACAGCCACTGTGCTCCATAACCTACATTTCACCCCTCCTCTTTGCCGGGGCAGCGCCAGAAGAGGTCGGACATGCTGGAATGCCGACGGGGGGCCGGAGGACGCTGCAGGGCACCGTACTTTGAACCTGAGGGCCCTTGGAACACCATGCAAATTGGCCAGTCCCTATGGCCCGAAAGGTGAGACCCCCCTTCAAAAGAGGCCAAAGGGAAGGTCATAATGGGCAGGTAGGGGAGTGGACCCTGCAGTCGCGGACTGAACCTGTCACCGTGGTTATCCCCGTTGACTCGCCCAGAAATAGATAAAGCACACCACGGCAACCCCCGACCACCTTGCCTAACTTGGGCCCGTGCTGCCTATGATCCTCATATGCACATGACTCTACTACGCTGACCCTAACTGGACACTACCTCCCACTACCTCCCACAAAAATAATAAAGGACAGCACCTGGATGCACATCGGGAGGCACCACACAATAAAATAAAACAAAAAGTGAAAACCCAGCTTTCATCGTAATGCAAGAACTGTGTCCCATGCACTAGGGGGAGAGTGCGCACCACAGAGGATTGTTTTGGGGCCCACACAAGTTGTACTTTCCTAGATGGAACTGATACTAGGGTTCCTGCAATCACTCTGAAGCCATCCATACTGGGTACGGAATACGGGCCAAAGAGTGTAGTGTACTGGTAACACTCTAAGCGTTTCTCATCGAGGAGGCCAGAGCCTGGACCGCAGACAAAACAACTATTCTCCTGGTTCCTGGCCAAGGCAGTGACCAGTTGGAGAGCCTGATCCCCCGGTCCCCAAACCTATCTGCTACCCCATGTGCTTTGTCTGCAGTGAACATACCTGACGTCTGTGATGTATGGAGCCCAAAACTCTCCTTGACACGGGAAGAGGTAGGGGGAATCCTCTTATTCCTCAATCAGTAATCGAGTGAACAATGATTGCAGATACTTTGCTGCAGGTATCGTAGAAGATCTCCTCCGGATTGCGAAGTGGGACATTCAATTAAGGTGTCCACAGTGACACAGTGCAACACCCCCCCCCCCGGAATACATCCATTGGTCACCTCCATCCTATCGGTGCTGCCCAAGCTCTCCAAAGGTTGCCCCCAGCTTTACTACAGCCTATATGAGTGCAAAGCAAAAGCTAGCCACCTACGCTTACATTCCAGCACCTCTCGGCATCTCCAACCCCCACTCAGTAATAATGGAGACACCTGGAACTGACTCAGCCGCTACGAAAGGTGACATTGTGGCTCTCTTGAGTGAAATTAAGAATATGGGGGCCAGCATAGGCGGGAAGATAGACAAGATTACACAATGCTTAGACAACATCAAAGCAAGGCTTGACGGAGTGGAGAGTGATCAAGCATCGATAGACACCCTCGAGACACAATTTGAACATAGAATTGCTGATCTGGAGCAGCGCGAAGAGGACTTCAAGCTCAAAATGGATGACTTGGAAAATCGGAAAGACGGAATAACCTGAGGTTTTTTGGGATCCCGGAACAAGACGGAGAAACGGAGAGTGACCTCAGGAAAATGCTCCATGACATCATCAAACTCCTGGTCACTGATGATGCAATTGATGAACCCAAAACCGGATGGATTCACAGAGCAGGAGGCCTGCCTGGTGGTCCAAGATCGGTCTTTGCCCCTTTTCACCGCTATCAGGACAGGACCAGGGTGCTTGAAAAACCGAGAAGTGGTGGGGCAATCACCATTGGAGGCGCACAGATAACGATTTATCAAGATTTATCATCATTGACGCTGTCCATCAGGAGGATGTGTGGCCCCCTCATAAAATGGCTGAAAGAAAGAGATATTCGGTAGAGATGGGGCTACCCCTTCTCCCTCTCCTTTGAACACTGAGGAACAAAGGTACGGTTGAGATCAGAGAAAGAAATCAAAGCATGTACCTCCGAGCTAACTGAAACGCACAGGGAAGGAGAAGACCAAGAAGGACTGAGACAAGATGGAAGGGAATGGTGCATCCAAGGCCCTAGGTGGAAGCGGGTGAAAGGCTTGAGAAAGTACCGAAGAGGCAATGTTTCTCCAGTGGGGACAATTAAGCCTGGTCGGACTCTGTATCCTTGAGATTTTCTTTTTGAAAAAGATGCTATTTGACCAAATACTCAACCTAGTGAATTCTGTTTTGATGTGAACGAGAAGGGTGGGTTGAAGGACGGGAGGCAATGGGGGCTCATTGGACATTGTGATTTTCTTTATGAACGGGGCCGTGAGGTAACAGTCTCTACGGGTTCTGGTGGTTCAATGCAGGGCCAACATGTCCAACCAGGCTCGATCGGACGCCACCAATCTGGGGAGGGAAAGGGAATTAAGAGCAAGAGAAGGGGGAGGGGAAAGGGCTAAAGCAACATTCTTAGTGGCTGAAGAAATAAGAAATGGTGTGAGGTATGTTGAGAAGACGACGTGTTTGTGACTGCGGTTGAAAAACTTTTTTCACCCTGATATTTTACAATGCCGATAATTGCTGACTCAAGAGGAAGGGACTCCTTCAGGGTGGAACGTTTAATGTCAAGGGTTTTAACTCACCAACTAAAATATCTTTAGTATCCAGAGAATTTCGTAGAGCAAAAATTGACGTCCTCCTCCTCCTGCGGGAGACCAAATATATGAAGGGAGATGAAAGACAGATTATTGGGAAATATATAGGAACAGAGTTCTGGGGCTCTGGACCACTGGGAAAAGAGGGAGTGTGAATCCTCATTAGGAAAGGGATAGAGTTCAAGGTCTCCAAAACATGGTCAGATGCGGAAGGCAGAGGTCTGTTGGTAACAGGATCTATATGGAATGTGAATGAACAAGTGTCATGATTTTTTCCCCCAGTGTAGGGCAAGTTAGAATTTTGATTAAAACAATTCCTACAATAATGATTGAGGCCACAGGGCACATTATACTGGGCGGCGACTTCAATCTATGGGCAGATCCCAACATGGATCGGAAGTCTGGTAACCCTGTTATGAGAGATCCAATCAAGGGGGAGCGTAATGAGTTTGCAGCCATGATGGGTGCGTATGGGATGAGTGATGTGTGGAGAGGGTTGCACCCGGAAAAGCGAGTTTACACCTGTTACTCAACCCTGAACAACACCTTTATTCGGATTGATTATATATACTTGTCAAGAAATCTGTATGACATTACAACATAAAATTACCCCATTCATGTGGCCGGATCATGATATGGTCAGTGCTGACACCCAGTGGGAAAATCTGCCATTTAGAGGAGGTAAATGGAGATGTAACGAGGCTCTCTGAAAAGATCCTGTCTTCAGGACCGAAATGGAAACAGAGATTACAGAATACTTCAAATTGAACAACACCGGGGAGGTTTCCAAACAAGTTGTGTGGGAAGCGGTGAAGGCAACTTGGAGAGGTGTTCTGATAAGAGAAGCGTCCCGTAAGAAAAGAGAAAGGACACTGATTGAAAACAGACTCCAAAAAGAGATTAACCAGTTGGACAAGGACGTTAGGAGAGATGAGAAGGCAGACCCCGACAAAATGAATGAAAAAGTGGATAAAGTTTATGCACTACTAGCTGCTAGACTTAAAGAAGAAAGAGCAAAGTGAAACGTGCTGGAGATAGTTGAGGAAGGTTCCACCTCAGTAGCAACCATATCCACCATCCCAGAGGCCTTTGCCACCTTCTATGAGACACTGTACACCCCTGAGGCAGACCCAGACCCACCTGGTATAGAAAATGACCTAGCCTCTATTAGTATGCTAAAGATAACAGGCCTTGAGTCAGAGCTATTAGAATTCCCCATAACCGAAAAGGAAATTCAAAATGCAATAAAAAGTTTGGCTTTAGGCAAATCCCCTGGAGAAGACGGCTACACGGCCGGTTTCTACAAATCTTTTAGTCTCTATTTTATACCATTCCTGGTTGAACTGTTCAATGAAATTCTAGACTCAGGGAGAGCCCCAGATTCCCTTGTTAAAGCCCTTATCATGGTAATCCCTAAAGATGGAAGAGACCCCAAAAAGTGCAGATCGTATCGACCCATATCTTTGCTCAATGTAGATGTGAAAATCTACACTCGGGTACAAGCTTCCAGATTAGAGTCACACATGCCCCAACTCATCCATCCTGATCAGGTGGGCTTCATACTTGGGAGACAAGGAGCTGATACAATGCAAAAGACCTTGCATCTTGTCAATGCATCCCAGAACATGATCAACAAGCCTTCCCTGCTCTTCATCAATGCAGAGAAGGCCTTTGACGGGGTAGAATGGGACTTCTTAATGGCAGTCCTATGTAATGTCAGGATAGGGTCAAAATGTAGAAGAGGGATACGGGCGGTCTACACTTCACCCAAAGCACCTGTATTTGTAAATAGAAAATACTCTGGATGGTTTGAACTATAACGAGGCACCAGGCAGGGATGCCCTCTTTCTGCTATCCTCTATGCTCTCTCTGTGGAACCCTTAGCACAAAGAATGAGGGAGGACCCCCGGGTGGGGGGACTGTGACTAGGTGAGACCAAGTATAAAGTGGCACTATATGCCGATGACATACTCCTTCATGTGACTAATCCGGCAACATCCATCCCCAGAGCTCTGCACCTCCTTGATGAATATGGCCATCTAGCTGGTTTTAAAGTAAACATGTCTAAATCGATTTTGTTCCCCTGCAGGGGTCTGCAGAGACAAATGAAGTTAAATTCTCCTCGCTACGTCTCGCGATGCAATAAAAATGATCTGCCTCCCACGGTTTTTGTATCCCTTTCAAATGCTCCCTATTAAGATGCCAGAAAACTTCTTCAAAGAAGTCAAGAGAACTATTGTAAGATTCCTCTGGTAGGGGAAGAAGGCCAGAATAGCATAAGATACACTGATACTACCTAAGGACAAGGGTGGGGTGGGTCTCCGGACCTCAGGAAATACTATGAGGCTGCCCAGTTATGGATTTTAATCCCCCATTTACATACTCACAAAGAGCCCCAGTGGATCAAAATGGACAATTACTACCTATCTCCTGACACAATTTCAGAGTGACTGTGGGCCCCAAAGAGGAAACTCTTAAACAGAATAAGAAATCATCCGATATTAGAAACCATATGGGACATTTGGAGAGAGGGCACAGGAATGAGGAACATTTCCACACGGCCATCCCCACTGAGTCACCTGTGGTCCCCAGGTATCAATGAACACATCCCTAATGTAGAGAGATTTCAAACCTGTTATGAAGCGGGTCTGGAAAGAGTGGGCCAACTATTGAAAACCGATTCCTTCATCACGCTCCCGGAACTAGAAGAGGCCTTGGGAATAGGCACGTTATCTACCTTCCAATTCCTACAGATTAAGGGCATCCTGATGAGAATAGAGTGGAAGGACGAATTGAAGAGAGACCTTACCCACTTTGAAATATTACTGAACTCCAGGACTGAAATGAAGGGTTTAATATCTGCCATGTACAAAGAACTGGTAGAAGCGGGAAAGGGAACTACTGAACCCCTGAGAAGGAAATGGGAAAGAGATTTTGGGGACCATATTGATCCAGACATGTGGGGGAAAATGTGCCGAGCAACACCTCAAACATCCACATCGAGTCAGTATAAATTGCACGCCATCAAAATACTACACCGATGGCAGTATGACCCACACAGACTCTCTAAAATGTACCAGTCAGCTAGCCCGCTATGTTGGCATCAATGTGGTGAAGTTGCAGATTATTGGCATATGTGGTGGGGATGTCCCCGAATTAAGTCCTGGGCTGGATCAGAGAACTAGACGGGGTCCACAGAACTGCAGGCCCCTACCTTGTTTTGTTCGGCTTTGTGAAGTATGAGGATGAATGGGTAAGGATTAGAGGTCTGGTCAAACAGTTATTGCTAGCTGCCCGAGCTTTGTTGGTTATGAAGTGGGAATCCACGACAATTTCCAAGTGAGCGTGAATGGGTTAATGTTGCTTCAAATATATGCATCATGGAAATAATAACATCATCCCTACATGGGAGAATCAAAGGCAAATGAAAACTGCCTGGATTCTGCTTAACTTGCATATTCTTTCTTCCATTGATATGAATTTGGTGCACCTGTACAATGCAGGTATTCATCTGCATTCCAGTGGCTCAGCACTTGACAGATGATATGAACAATGCCAAAAACGAAAATAATCTCAAGTAAAACAATCACCTCTGAGTACCGTTCACCCAAAGACTAGGGGCCTCATTCCGAGATTGGAGGTAGTCATGGCGCTTTTTGCACCATGGCTGCCTCCAATAACGGTACCGGCACTGGTCTCGTTCAATGGGGACTTACCGGTGTAGTCCGACCTTTGCGGGACTGGTAAGTCCCCATTGAAAAAACCATTCCCCATTCCCATTTGAGCCCCCATGGGGTAGCTAATAATGGTACCGCAATTATTATTGGCTCTGATTTCCCTTTGCGGGTCCCGTCCATAACGCCTGGTCAGAACAAGCGTTAAAGGAGGGACCCGCTAAGGGAACTCATAGTAGGGCGGAAAGGGATTACCGGCACCAGTCTCCTTACCGGTGCCCGGTATCTCCTACAACCCTACTCGTACTGAGGCCCTAGGTGTATACCAATTTAAAGTGAAAACAGGAGAACTGTGCAAGCAGCAATGTAAACACATGTATGGCAGCAATATGCACACTCAATATATTGGGGAGATACAGACCCCTCTCGCTCCCTAAGGGTCCAGAAACATTAAGAACTGTTCCTAGGGCAAAGCACTGATAAAATCAGGCAAAGTTGCCGCAATGCTGTCTACAGATGGGAGCAACTTCTACTCCTTTCATTCTTGTGATGTACTGATCACCACAATATTGTGCTCCTGCTGTTTACACTTTGCCCGGTGTTATCCACCTGACCTACTTCCAACCTTTTTTTTGCACCAATAGCCTTATCATTTTCTGGCTGTATCTCTACTCACTTATTGGCTATTCCACAGATGTGTCTGTTTGCAACTATTCCTTTCATTTTACATGTCCCAATCCTCTCTTCTCTTTCCACACTTTTCCACACTTTAATCCGGCCTCCCCCATTCCATTCTGCCACTCATAATCTTTCTAATCTTCGCTAACCTTCTTGTACCAACCTTCTTCCCCATGTCAATCTTGCCTTGTGGAATGTGCGCCCCTCTGTAATATGGCCCACTCAGTCCTTGACAACTTTTTCTGTCACAAATTATATTTTCTTTGCATCATGAGACATGGATTTCTCCTCTAAATTCTGTCATGTCTTCTACTCTTTCCACCAGTCCTGATCTTTCCTACATGCTGCCCCCCTCTCTGGTTGAGCGGGAGGGGTTAGTATTGTCTTTAATTTTTATTCAACTACTTTCCCTGCTCTCTCTACACTTCCCATCTTTCCTTCATTTGAATATCAGTATAGTTCTTTTCGGAAGCCCCACTGTTTGGCTTTACTTCTTATCTACTGTCCTCGTGGTCCCGTCAGCTCCTTCTGTGATGACCGTGACACTCTTCTTTCTTCTCCTCTTCTGTTCTCTACCCCTTTAATTGTTCAAGGCGACTTCAACGTTTGTCTTTCCTATACTCATTCTTCTGCTCCCCTGCTTCCTATTCTTCACTCTTACCTATTCCTACTCCTTTCTCTCACATTTCCGGGTCTCACCTTGATCCTATCTTTTCTTCTGCCTTATCAACTTCCTCCATCTCTGCCCTTCCTGCTTATTTGTCTGACCATCATGTTTTGTTCTTTTCACTCATTCCCCCTCCTACTCCCTCATCTGCCTCTTCCATCACTTTCTCTCCTCTTCATGTTCTTTCAATAGCTCATTCCTTCTCTCTTCTTGTTCATCCCTTCTTCTTTCTCATACTGACTTTGCTTCTCTCTCTGCCAATGATGCTGCCTCTTGTCTTTCTCTGAAGTTATCTTCTACAGTTGACTCGCTCTATCCTGCCCCTCCTTTTGCTCCCACTCTTAAACCTTCTCAACCTGGGATCACACCCCAGATTTGCTCGCTACAATGAACTCTTCAGTGCACCAAATGTCACTGGTGCAAGTCTCACTCAGACTCTGATTCCTTTACTCTCTCAATCCTTCACTCTTCATTCAACACTATTGTCCTCCTCTCTGCTTATTACTCCAATATTCTCAACTTCCTCCCACACCCACACCTTCTTTCAAACATTTACTTATTTTCTTTTCCCACTATCTCCTGATCCAACTCTCGTCTCTTCCCATTCGGCCACAGATCTGGCCTCATGATATGGCCTGTAAGGTGTCTATTCTGCACTCTGCTTGTACCCCTTCATCCCCTATCGATGTCATTTCTGCCCCCTCTCATTCTGGTTGCATGTCTTTGTTTCATCCTCCCTCTAACTGTGGCACTGCCCGTTTTTATTTCTAGAGCCCATCATATGATAACCTGGGTATCACTGGTCAGGCTCTGGCGTGGATGACTTCTTTCCCCTCTGACCGACCCTTCCAGGTCCAACTTGGGTACTTCCTCTCCACTATATTTTTCTTTACCTGTGGTGTCCCCCAGGGGTCTAACCTCTCTCCCTGGATGTTCAACAAATACCTGGCACTCCTGGCCCAACGCATCGCCACTCTCTGCCCCAACTTTGAGTGCTATGCGGATAACACCCAGCTCATTTTCAGGATACCCTCGGCCTCCTTCTCTCCTTCCCTCATCTCTGTCTGTCTGCTATCCAGGAGTGGTGTGCCACCAATGACCTCTGCCTTAATGCCAGTAAGACTGAGTTTCTCCTCATCGGCATACCCGCTCCCTCCTTCCCTGTAGCTGTCTGGCCGGCCTCTCTTGGCCATCTTCCTCCTCCCACCTTCCAGGCTAAAAACCTTGTGGTCATCTTATACTCCACACTCTCCTTCTCTCCTCACATCTCTGACGTCTCCAAGAAGTCACACTACCAGCTGCACCTCCCCAGAGGTATTCTTCCTTTCATCTCCTTCCCACAGAAGCTCACTGTCTCCAGAGCTCTGGTTCTCTCTAGGATGGACTATTGTAACAGCCTCTTTCTAAATCTGCCTGATTCTACTCTCCGCCCTCTGCAACTTATCCAGAACAGGATTGTGAGACTTGTCCTTGGCCTCAAGCCCAGGGATCGTATCTCTCCAGGACTGAAATCTCTGCACTGGCTCCCAGTGGCTGCAAGGATTAAGTTAAAAACCCTCTGCATCATTCACAAGGCCTTCTCCAAGCAACGAGTTGGTGGTAGATCTCTTTCTTCAGCTGGCGCCTCAACCTGGAATAGCCTCCCTGCGTCCCTTAAACTTGATTAAAACCATCTCTGGTTCCTGAAGCACCTCAAAAACTTTCTCTTTGCTTCTGCTTTTTCTCCTCCTCTTCTCTGCTGACCTCCTGGCTGTAACCAGAACTGCACTGGCTACCTGGACACCCTCTGATCTCGGGCCCAGGTCCTTCCCCCGCCAGCCTCACACTCCTGCACTACCCACCTGGCAACCTCTGCACTTGGGGACTGTTTCTGTATCTCTACAGTCCCCCTACCAGCCCTTGACACTTGACAACGCACTTATCCATGCACTTGCCACTTGCTGGCCGTTACTTACTTACTGTTATCATCTTCTCCCGTGTACTGCACCCTCCCTACCCCCTTCCCACGCACTTGCACAATCTGAATGACACCTGGCCTAGTAGGATTGTTGTCCGTCCTCCCTTTGTTCCCCTCCCTTGCCTCGTCACGCCTTGAAACACTTGTGTATAGGAGCGTTATGAATGCCATATCATATCATATCATATCATATCACATCATACACAAGGTATGGGTCATGGTTACTGTAGAAACTGTACATATTTAGTCCATGATAACCTGGGATCCTTCCATAAAGAATAGGGGTTATTTATGAGCAAATGGGATACCAGTCAGAGTTCACGGGGACAGGTAGGGCTACAATCAGCCCTGGATGGTTCCAGAGAAATGCAAAGGTTGACACCTTGGCCATTTCGCACAAGACTTAAATTACCTTGACATAAGCGGTTAACAGTTTTGCTCACTAGAAATGTAAATGTTGGGAGAGGTGAGGGAATGGGGGTTACATGTTTTGTTATTTTTATTAGAGCATGTGTTGTGCTAAACTCTAAAATCCCTAATAAAAATATGTTTTAAAAAAAAGCTGAAACTCAAAGATCATTTACCTTAAAAATGAAACTTGAGGGGTTTAAAAGTAGTTTTTTTCTCAGAAAAGTATTCTGATGAGAAATGCTACCTGAAAAGTGTAATTGGCCAATTTTGAAATGGAGTTATCTAAATTTCATTCGCGTTAACTAGGTGTGATTTTCATTGGATTTGCGCAAGATGTCCTCACTCCCTGCATGTCTGCTCTTCAGGCCGCAATAATGATTGCCCCTAGCCGAGTTGTACTCTATTTTAGAGAGTACGGTATAGACCCTTCCCCAGCTTTCAACATTCCCAGTGCAGATAATCGCAAACCTGAGTAGGCTATCAAAGTCTTCAATCTCTTTCTTATGTCACCTCCAGTGGACGCTGTGCTCCACCAGGATCTAGGCAGTAGTCTATAGCAGGCTAGGTGAGCAGCTTATTCACAGTCGTTTCTGGCAATCGTTAGCTTCTGGGTTACCACTCTGAGTAGGCTCTTTGTACCTAATGCTCTAAGGTTATTTGTGGTCCTCACTATTTTGATTATCTCCTTTTGTTCTCTCCTCTAGCTGCACTTGCTACCAACACACTGAATCTCTAGCACAACATTCTAACTCCTACACCACTTCCCTCCTTCTGCCTTTTTTAATACTGTGGCACAGGTTGTAATTGCTTCAACAGTGGTAGTGATTGGTCAAGATCTGCCCTCATTTATTGGGGTTAGACTATTCACTAGACTTTAGTTGGAGCACATCCCCTGCATGCGTTTCTCATCCCATCCTTATTTTAAGCACCGGTAACAAAGTCCCTGTTGGTTGAAGGATCTAGATTACACTTCTGTAAATCAGATACATTCAACATGACAGTATGGCACCCAAATCTACAACTCCACACACATACTAGCGGAATGTGTTACTCCTGCTGTATTGTCCTCATGCTATATGTGTTCAATTGTTTTTACTCTTCACTACTTACAGGCATCTGTTCTGCTTAGACATGTGTTATCTGCTCCACTCTGTGTCTGCCAGAGTCTTAGGATGAACAGTGTGAAATCTGTTCCCTCTCTGGAGAGGTTTGCCATTCTGTTAGAATGGCATCTGCTAGAATGGCACTTCACTGGCTTCCAGTTAAACAGTAAATCGTCCTGAACGCAAATGTATGTTGGGCAATGAACCTCAGTATCTCTGTGCTCGACTGAAGGTTGCCCCCAGCAGGAGACTACTTTGTTCTAATGCAGATAATAAACTATTTCATTCACGTGTCAAAATCCAGAGGTACAGGGGTACAATGTTTGATACATAGACTTCTTGAGCCTGGAATGGGCTGCAGGCATCTCTAATGGCTATTCCTTGTCTGCTTGATTTTAAAAGAGCCATAGAAATCCACCTATTTAACCAAAGGTATTGATTGTTGAGTTTCTATTCAGATTTTGGCTCTAAGTCTCTTGGTCTGCTGGCGCTGTTTAGTGTATTACAATATTTCCTTTTTATGTAATTTGTATGTTGGGCTGTGTGTGAGTGTCCCGAGGCCAATGGGTGTGTGGCACATTAAAATAATTAAACCAATAAGAAGAAGAAGAAGAAGAAGAAGAAGAAGAAGAAGAAGAAGAAGAAGAAAAAGAAGAAGAAGAAGAAGAAGAAGAAGAAGAAGAAGAAGAAGAAGAAGAAGAAGAAGAAGAAGAAGAAGAAGAAGAAGAAGAAGAAGAAGAAGACAAGCTGATTGGCTGGCTGACCACATATAGCCTCTCATATTTTTTTTTTGCATTCTGAATGCCATCTGTTCCCACTAACTGGCTTTCTCTGAAGGGGAAGCCTCCTTGCTATCCCCATAATACAGTCTATGCTAGGTTACCATAGGAATGATACTCTTCTGAAGTGGCTGTAGAGTTTGATGTCCCTACTCTGAAGGGAGACTGGGTGGACTCTGGGGGAACCTCATTTAACATGCTCCGGGTTTGCATCATGTAGCCTGCTGCTTCCCATGGCCACCAGAGTCACCGATTTCCCATCTTTAGTCACCTCAAGAGTGACTTCATCACATGCTGCTTTCTCATACACACCCTAGATTCACCTTGACAGAACACTGGATGCCCACTCATGAAAGCTGTGTTAGATTAAAGCTTGTCTTACCCAAGGACACAATAAGAGAGATGAAACACTGATGGACTAGGTGATCAGGTGACAAGAGCATGTGACATCACTTCTTACCTCCCTAGGGGATTACCGCCAGTGGTGTTCCAGTGAAGAGCAGAACACAAACCAGCCATTGACCATCGTCTTTGTCTCTTCACCTATGTGCCTTGGCTTACACATTTCTCTCTGCTGTACCTCTGAGTAACCCCACTGTCCAATTACTGTGCTGTTTCTCCACTGTACAATACTCACCTATTATGCATTAAGTCCTGCTGTTCCTTCTGCTCTTCCTACTCAGCTCTCCCTACACTGTTTCCAACCACGCTACAACTTCCTTAATTTCTTATCCCTCTCCTAAAACCCACATCTCAAAATTCCCACTCCCCCATCACTCTTGCACCTTCTACAAAGACAAAGAGCTAACCATGCCTCCCTTAACACCTTGCCACCTCACCTCTCTTCCTCTGAGACTCAATGTCTCTACTCTTCCTTAACGCATCAATGGAACATTGAATTATGGAATGCTCAGTCTGTATGCAACAAAACGTCCTTTATAACGGACTACTTTTAATCCAGCTCTCCTCCTTTAGACCTCATTGCGATAATTGAAACCTGTATTTCTTCATCTAGCAGTGCCACTCTGATGGCCCTTCATGACTCCAAACTATCCTTCATTCACTTTCCTCATCTGACTGGCAGAAGTGGAGCATCGGACACCTACTTTCTTCCCACTTCAATGACTCACAAATCTCCAGTGCCACTTCCTCGCATACCTCTTTTGAATTCACTGTCCCTACAAATGCTCCACCTCACTCAGTTTACATCATATATTATATATCACCCGCCTCGTGCCACTGGGCCATTCTTTGATGAAATTGGGCAACTCCTTGGCTCTTTGATTCGCTTTCCACTAAACATCACCTCATTCTCTGAGATTACTTTAACTTACCCTCTCCAAACATTTCTCAGAAATCTGAACTTCTTTCTTTCCGTGGCGAAGATGCTCTCCACCCTATCCATAACCTACCTCCCCCAGTGTGAATATATTATTAATCTCAACCTCTCTCTCAAACGCTAATATTATTGTCACACTATCCATATCTAATCACTCCTTTATTTCCACCACCATCTCTTTTCCATCCTCTGACCTCTCCTTACCACTTGCCACATCTACTACCAAAAGGGAATTCAAACATTCTGTCATTCCTCCCTTTCTCTTGGACCTACGGTTCTTACTATCCTCCTTCATAAATGATGCCTCTACCAGTACCATTGCCTTTTTCAGCATCCAATCTTTACTACATGACTCCTTCTCATCTCACTTCCCACTGCTAACTTTCACGCCTATGTCTCAGCATCCCCAACCAAGGGTGACCCCGTGCATGTATATGCTGTCTCTGCATAGATGTGCATTGTCTGCTGTGCATATGGAGGCATACCCACTCACATGAAGACCTGCAACTCTACCTCTCTGCCCTGAACTCCCTCAAGTCCATTCTTGAAAACAGAATTCTACCTCACCCTCATTGACCTCACTCCACCAATCATCACCGGCTACAGAGCACCTCAAACTCACTCCTCACTCCTCCTTAACCCATGACCATCAACTCCAGTCTCACCGCTAACGACATAGATGAATACTTCACTCCAAATATTACCAAGGCTCTCTTTCCTCCTCACACATCATCCCTTGCCGTCTACATTCCACCTATTCTACCATCATCTTCAGCCTCAAGCTCCCACTTTATGGAAACTAATGCTGAAGATGTCCAAACTCTGATGAAGGCTAACCCCTCTTGTGCCGCATCAAACCCTCTTGCTCCTCAACTAGTCCAGTCTCTTGCCCCTTTAGTGGCTTTTCACCTCGCTGAACTCTTCAACCTGACCTGACTTTGCTTGCTTTTCCTCTATTTTCAAAATAGCCATGGTCACCCCTCTCCTAAAAAAGCAGGGGGCTTGCCGGAACCCACCTGCTAACTTACACAATGTGTCTCTCCTTGTGCATTTATCTAATACTCAGTACTCAAAAGGGTTGTGTTCAACCATCTTACAAATCTCCTATACATCCACAACCTTCAAGACCCCCTACAAGCAGGTTCCCAATCTTCTAACACTGCAGAAACTGCTCTTGTGAATGTCTCCAACTTCATTGTCTCATCTAAGCACTCCAACCTAGCCTCTATACTAATTTTCCTTTACCTGTCCACTGCCCTTTACACTGTTGTTCATTCTGATCTCCTTAATATTCTCTATTTTCTTGGGATTCATGATGAAGCCCTTGCCTGAAATTAATCCTTCCTGGCACCTCACCAATTCTGTTTCTTCTGCAACAACAACGCCTCTAAACATACTCCTCCAACTGTTGGTGTTCCACAAGGGTCTGTCTTGGGTCCCCTTTTCTTTACAATCCACAGCTCTGCTCTTGGGGTACTAATCTCATCCATTGGGTTTGTGCACCAGCTCTTTGCAGATGACACCCACATCTTCTCTTTTTCTGAAATCTCCTCTGATGTCTCTATCAAAATGTTCAACCTTCCACATGAATATTGGATTGGAGTCAAACTCAAAAAAGAGGTGCTCTTCTTCCCAGCCAAATACTCTCTCTTATTGCGTCCCTTGCCCATCCATTCCCCGTCTTATACTCTGCTAGAAATCTGCTGACTCCTTCTCTACTTTCATCTCCAAATCTGCAATGGTGGCTCGCCTCAACCTCTTAAAGGTAGGAAAATCAAGCACCTCCTTCCTCTCAACACTGGCTACCATCTCTTAAGCACTCTTGTCTTTGTTAAACTGGACTACTTTGCCAGCATCCTCTTTGGTCTCCCCAACTATGCTTTATGTCCTCTCGACAAGATCAATAACTTTCTTTGAATTCCCTAACGTCACACTTACTTCCTCTTACTGTCACCAGCCTAGATGGCTGATGATGCAAAACAGGGCCAGATGTATATTTCTGCTCCTGGTTCGCAAATGTACGTATCTATGGTATGTCACCACGCTATCTGTCCTCCATCCACCTCTACAAGACTTATTGTAATCTCTGCTCTGCCTACTCGACTACGCTTGTGGCCCCTTCATATACCATTTCAAGTTATGAGGTTGGTCCATTTTAATCAGCGAGGGGCCCTGCTAGAGAAAAAATGGTAACGAACCTGCAATAGTGCCCAATTAGTTCCATTAAAGCTTGCAATTCCTTTCTTGTAGACAGGGTAATTTTGCACATTTTGCCCTAATTCATCAGCAGTTGCACAAGCCAATAACAGACACAAAATCAAGGACCTTAGTGATATGTTATTTATAACATGCTTAATACCCAGATGTTTCTAAGCGCGGGACCGGGGATTGAACCTGTGTTGCCCGTGTCTCCTTGCTTCCAAGGCAAGCACGTTGCCCCTGAGTTATCTTCCCTTAGACCAAACAACTCTATTCAGAATCAGCCAGTAGGCCAGCATTCTCTGAAGCCTGAGCATCATATTCACAGTTTTTCCCAATCTAGCTAAGTAACTTTTAGGCAGCCATTGAAGTGGAGCTGGACACTCTGAGGGGCTAACACTAGGTAATATGGCACATTGAAATGGTGTACAGGGGCTCACCTAGAGTATTTCCATGGTTCTCAAGACACAGAAAGGTTATTGGAGAGTCTCTCCCTCACACCACTGACATGGGAACTAGAGTGAGGACATTCCATGACAGGACTGTCCTCAAAAATTCAATATCTAGCAGCTATCTCCAGCTTTGCTTCATATAGAACCCCCAGCTACACTACCTAGAGCACAGAGAAGGCACACCAGATATGATTTGATATGATATGGCATTAGTAACGCGCCTATACACAAGTGTTTCAAGGCTCGACGAGGCAAGGAAGGGGGAACAAAGGCAACAATCCTACTAGGCCAAGTGACGTTGAGATCGCGGAAGTGCAAAGGAGTGGGGAGGGGGCAGTGCTGTACATGGGATCAAAACAAGAAGTGCGGCCAGCAGTTGGCAGGTGCAATGTTAAGTGCAGACAGCAGGTGTCCAAAAGTGCAGGTAGGGGGACTGTAGGGTTACAGACACAGACCCATGTGCAAGGGTTGCCAGGAAGCAGAGTGGGTGTGCATCTGGGCAGGTAGGGACCTGCCCCGAAATCAGAGGGTAGCCAGGTGACCAGTGCATTATTAGACAGGAAATCAGCAGGGGAGAGGAAGAGAAGGCAGAAGCAAAGAGGAAGGTCTTGACTTGCTTCCGGATCCAGGATGGTCCTCCTTGAGTTTCAGAGAGATAGGGATGCTGTCCCAGAGGGAGGCCCCAGCCGAAGAAAGAGATCTACCACCAACTCATTGCTTGGACAAGCGACTGACCCTGAGGGAGTTGGAGGTGGAGGAGCGAAGAGCTCGAGTAGGAAGTTAATTATGAAGAGAGAGTTGGAGGTATTGAGGACGCATGCCCCAGAAGGCCGTGTGGCCAATGCAGAGGGTCTTGAACTTAATCCTTGCAGCCACTGTGAGCCAATGCAGAGATTTCCGTGCTGGAGAGATACGATCCCAAGGGCTTGAGGCCAAGGACAAGTCTTGCAGTCCTGTTCTGGATGAGTTGCCGAGGGCAGAGATTAGAAGCAGGCAGATTTAGAAAGAGGCTGTAGTCCAGCCTAGAGAGATCCAGAGCTCTAGAGACAGTGAGCTTCCAGGGGAAGGAGAGGAAAGGAAGAATACCTCTGAGGAGGTGCAGTTGATAGTTTGACTTCTTAGAAACAAAGATGTAAGGAGAAACGGAGAGTGTGGAGTCAAAGATAACCCCGATTTTCTTAGCCTCACAGGTGGGGGCAGGAAGAGGGCCAAGGGATGCCGGCCAGAGAGTGACAGGAAAGGAGGGTGCAGATGTGCCGATGAGGAGAATCTCTGTCTTACTGGCATTAAGGCAGAGATCGTTGGTGGCACACCACTCATGGATAGCAGACAGACAGTCAAAGAAGAGAGAAGGAGAAGAGGTGGCAGAGGGGAGCCTGAAAACGAGCTGAGTGTCATCTGCATAGCATTGAAAGTTGGAGCATAGAGCAGCAATGTGGTGGGTGGAAGGTGCCAGGTATTGGTTGAACAGCCAGGGAGAGAGGTTAGACCCCTGGGGAACACCACAGGTAAAGAGTGAGATGAAGGAAAGGAAGGACCAAAGTTGGACCTTGGACCTGGGAGGGTCGATCAGAGAGGAATGAGGTCAGCCAGGACAGGGCCTGAACAATGATACCTAGGTCATCACGGAGATGATTGAGCAGGGTGGCATGGTTGACCATGTCAAAGGCAGACAAGAGAATGAATAAAATGAGGACATAGGGGAGATTAGAATCAAGATTAGAGAGCAGGTCTTCACGGATGTTCAGGAGAGCAGTTTCTGTGCTTCTCACTGCTCTGAAGCCACACTGATGGTCATGGAGACAACCAACAGATTCAGTGTGAAGATTAAGCTGGGAGATTGCCAGTTTTTCCAGGAGTTTGCCCAGGAAAGGAGTGATGGGGATCGGGCGATATTGAGCCAGGCAGGAAGGGTCAGCTGAGGGTTTCTTGAGAAGAGGGTGCACAAGAGAGTGCTTCAGGGGGAAGGACAGGCTCTAGTGGCAAAGGAATGGTTGCAGAAGTCAGCGATGGCAGGAGCAAGGGTGTCAATGTGGTCCTCGATGGTTTTGGAAGAACACAGAAGAACCTGTTTTGACAAGACTTTCATAGATCAGACTTGTCTAGAAACCTCATCAGGGGAGAACAGAGGAAAGGAAGAGAAAGCGGGAGGAGAGGTGGCCACAGAGGGGCCGGAGGTAGAAGAGATAGTAGAGGGAGAAGGAGAGGACAAAAGGTTGGACAGGATGTCCTGGGTTTTAGAGATGGAACGAGAAACCAGGGCCGTGCAGAGGGCCTGGGAAGGGACAGGAGAGGTATAGACTGCAGCAGGATTGGCCAGCTCCTTGCAAGAGAGAAAAACATACCCAAAAGAGAAACATGCATTGTGACCCACACTTCGTTCACAAACAGTACCCCCCTCACTCAGCCAGACCCATAAAATGGAAACATTTTACAACTCTAATCTGCAGCAGGATCTGCAGATGCAAAACATTAATTTCCACTAAAGCCACTATGGAAATACCAATTTGAAATGACCAAGTTAAATGCGAGAAAGCAGTCAACATCAATGCAAAATTCCCCATGCTTGACCCATTCTAAATGCAAAGAAGGTAACAAACTGGGGCAAAGTGAAACCAGCTCCTCCCAATTTGAACTCTCTAAGCAAAGGTGAAATGTCCAAGGGCCTCATTACGAGGTTGGGGTTAGTCATGGCGCTATTAACGGTCCCGTTAAATGGGGATTTACCGGTCTATTCCGACCTTTGCGGGACCAGTAAGTCCCCATTGAAAAAGCCATTCCCCATTCCCATTTCAGCCCCCGTAGGGCTCAATGGGAAGGGGGAAGGTGCAAATAACGGTACCACAAATTGCAGTACCGTTATTAGCTCTGAAGTCCCTTAACGGGTCCCTTCCATAACGCCTGGTAAAACCAGGCGTTAAGGAAGGGACCCGCTAAGGGACCTCGTAGTAGGGCAGTAAGGGATTACTGGCACCGGTGCCCTTACCGGTGCCGGTAATCCCTTACCACCTACCTCGTAATGAGCCCCCAAGATGTTGACTAGAGCCTCCCTCTGAGCTCTGACTATAAAGCATCACTCACAATCGGTTCACTTCACTGAAACATCTGAATGCCCCAGCCAATCAGGGAACAGCTACTTTGTCATTGCAGTACAATGAAAATTCTGTTTCTTCAGTCTCCATGAGGCAAGCAGGAGTGCAGACATGCTGGGGAGTAGGAATTGAGTCCAGTGAAGGACCAGCATAATTGAGGGCCATATGAATGAGAAGCCTGGAGAGACGGCAGACTCCAGGGCACTATACACATCATGTATTGAGAAGAACACCCAATTCCTTACAGACTGATATCCCTAGGGAATAGCCATCCTGAGACATGGAACCAGACCCTGTGAGAGAGCCATCCCCAGGAAGGAAGGCAGACCCTGAGAAGGAGACAGTCCATAGGAAACCCATCAAGCAATGGAAGAGAAACAAAAGGGGAGTCTGAGCCCCAAATGAATTGATGAGCCTGCTATTGGATAAAGCCCTGTTTAATGCTGGTGCTAGTGGACATTGGAAAGACAGAGATGTGGTGGCATCTGAATGAGGTGAGGTACTTAGACCCAGAAGGGGGAACCCCACATCCAGACATGGAGTCCACACCTGAAAAAGAGCCAGGGCCGGACGTGGGCTCACACCTGAATGTGAACCTGAGTCTCTGGTGGGCTGACACCTGAAAGTGAACCTGTGGCCATCTAACAATTGAAGGTGAAAAAAAGCCTATTGTTAGCTTACAACTAAGAGGAAGACATGAGCATGTGGGGGTTCACACCAGAACAAGAGACAAGAGCATGTGGTGAGCTCATGTTTGACTGTTACACAAGGGCATGTTTGTGTTTGGGCTGCACACCCTATTATGGATCCATTGAGCAAACTATGAAGAAGATTGTCCTCCATGTAGGTGTTCAATCACAGTATTGGTTGTGCAGGTGTTCCAGATCACACATTGACAGATTACTGTTACAGGTCTTCCTTGTGGAATTAAGTGTTATTTTCTTGAGCATTTCGGCCAGCACAAGGAGGTAGATGGACTCCTTTTACTTTCCAAATGTCAAAGCATTGTTGCGTGTTTGGTGCTTTAGGTTGATGGACACCCCCACCTCATTCCCTTGTTTCCTTGTGGGTCGCTCTGCCCTTGTTTGAGTCTCCTTAAACGACGCATATGACAAGCAGGATCTTCAGAGCCATTTGAATTATGATTTAACACAGTTTCCTTTTGTGATCAACGCAGTCCCACTGGTGATTGGTGGGGAAAGTTGCTTGAGAGACAAATGGGCCACAACATTGGTCCAAATATAGGGATTATGGGAGATGGGATTCATACAAGGGTTGCTTTGATGTGATAAACTCCAGAGGTGAACTATGGAGCATGGAATATCCTTAATTTACCTCCCCCGTGACCCCTCGTGGCCCAACATAATGGAGCAGGTGGTGGCAAGTGGCCCCATGGTGACCTTCGTCACATCGAATAACCCTAAGCATGGTACAGATCTACGTGACAATACTGCATCCACCACTGTGAATGTGAAAATATCACATTTTTTACAACAAGTCCCCTGCAGCACGCTCTCCCACGTCCGCCCACTTTACTGAATACCCTAATCCAACCCTCATCTATATTTTTGCATAATATTCAAATGCACATTGATGGTCTGTTCAGTAATGGGGTGATACCAATAGGACTTTGTTATAATTGCTGAGAAAATGCAGACTAGATTGCAACCGTTTCAAACTACGGCTATTAGAATCAGATTTCCCCTAAAGAAATATGTACAGGTGACCATCCATCAGAATTATCTGGTCTGGTTAAATATGAATTTCAAGATTCAGGCTAAGGTTACTGGCCTCATGTGGACAATTGTACAAGGGTTTGCAACCTCATACCTCTCCAATCTAGAAAAAATTCTAAAATCTGGTAAACAAAGCCTTTCTGCCCAATATGTGTTAGGTTTGGGTGGTAAAAATCTACATATTGATTGTATGGCCTTGTGAAATTATGCCTGCAACTTTTTCAAAAGAAATTCAAGATTATCTTCCCTAGTAAACTATTTGCTACTCCTTGGTGGCACACATTCAACACAGTTACATAAATTATGTTTTAGGAATCTTGTTTATTATTTTGTATTTTGTGTTTACTTTGTTATGTTTATTTCTTTTATTTGTGTGCTTTTTATTTTGGATTGGTGCCTTGACGATACTTGTTTGGCATTATTTCCATTTGATAAATAATACAAATACAATAAATACACAAATAAAACAATATTATATCTCAATTGACCAACACTCTTAAATTCATAGGTATAACCCAGACTTTTCCTTACCGACACCGGAAATCGAACAATGAGTGTGTCTAATAATTACAGAATTCAATAACAAGCATTGGAAAAGCCAAGGATGTTAGCTTTTGTCTGGGTATGTAGTGGGTAGTTGCCAGGCACTGCCATAGATGTAAGATGGTAACAGATGATAGATGGTTGAATGAGCATGTATTGGCTGATTGCCACCGCCTGCCAAAGGTACATACGCTTCTAGCTTTACTAGACACCCAGAAAATGTTTGCTCAGTTTTGACATACACCTTTAATATGGTGTCTACATTCATACAGCAGGTACATACATGTAGCTAGGAGCTGTGGGCTAATAAGGCTTTGTGGATGATGAAAGTTTCATGAACGGTTAACACTGTTTTTCTTAGGTTGCTGTTTCTGTCCTTGATTTAACACTCCGTATATATATATATATTACACTGCCACGATAGTGGGAGTGTAGTTATGGTTAAGTTGCTGTTTCCATAGGAAGAGCACTTTTTGGGCGGCTTATAACTTCGCTCCCCCTGGACGAATCCTCACCAAACATTGCAAAAAAAGTATATGGCCGACTCTGAATTTTTTTGCAAAGTTTGTTGAGGATTCGTGCCTGGGGGAAAAGTTATAGGGGGGTCCCAGAATTTCTGTTTTTCCCATAGACTGAATGGGAATTTTTTTTTGCTCGTGCGTACAGCCCAAACCGCTGGACGGATTTTCACCAAATTTGGACCAGGAGCAGCGGTGTGGTCCTGAAAGCGTGCTTTTGCAAATTTGGTGAACATCTGTCCAATAGTTTTTTTTAAAATGACCAAAAAGTAGGGTGATTGACATCTGACGTGCTCTCTCATTGGATGCAGTGAAAGCGTGCAGTGCATCTGGCTTCAGAGACGCCCGCCATCTTTCTTTCCCGCATGAGAGGCTTTGTCAGGTCAGCAGGAGCGTGTCTGTCTCCTGTTCCTCCCACCCCCGCTCATGCCCCGTGTCTGCACCACCCCCCGCTCATGCCCTGTGTGTCCTTTCTGTCTCCCCCACCCCCGCTCATGCCCCGTGTGTCCTTCCTGTCCCCCCACCCCCGCTCATGCTCTGTGTGTCCCCTGTTCCTCCAGCCCCCCGCTCATGCCATCGCACACGGTGGCCAGCGGAGGGCCGAGGAGCGGGATCTGCCGCACAAACTCATGTCCGTGCGGCATGTCCATGTTTTTGTTTGTCCCCGCCACACCCCCTAATGCCCGTGTGTCTCACTCCCTCCCTCCACCCCCTGCTTATGCTCCGTGTGTCTCTCTCCCTACCCCCACCCCCCACTCATGCCCCGTGTGTCTCTCTCCCTCCCCCCACCCCCGCTCATGCCAGGTGTGTCTCTCTCCCTCCCCCCACCCCCGCTCATGCCCTGTGTGTCTCTCCCCTCCCCCCACCCCCTGCTCATGCCCCATGTGTCTCTATCCCTCCCCCGCACCCCCTGCTCATGCCCCGTGTGTCTCTATCCCTCCCCCCACCCCCTGCTCATGCCCCATGTTTCTCTATCCCTCCCCACCCACCCCGGGCTCATGCCCCGTGTGTCTCTATCCCTCCCACCCACCCCCGCTCATGTCCCGTGTGTCTCTATCTGTCCCACCCAACCCCGCTCATGCCCCGTGTGCCTCGATCCCTCCCACCCCCCGCTCATGCCCCGTGTGTCTATCCCCTCCCGCCCACCCCCCGCTCATGCCCCGTGTGTCTATCCCCTCCCGCCCATCCCCTGCTCATGCCCCGTGTGTTTCTCTAAATCCCCCCACCCCCGCTCATGCCCCGTGTGTTTCTCTTACTCCCCCCCACCCCCGCTCATGCCCCGTGTGTCTCTCCCCTCCCCCCCACCCCCTGCTCATGCCCCATGTGTCTCTATCCCTCCCCCACACCCCCTGCTCATGCCCCGTGTGTCTCTATCCCTCCCCCCACCCCCTGCTCATGCCCCATGTTTCTCTATCCCTCCCCACCCACCCCCGGCTCATGCCCCGTGTGTCTCTATCCCTCCCACCCCCCCTACTCATGTCCCGT
This sequence comes from Ambystoma mexicanum, assembly GCF_040938575.1. NCBI lineage: Eukaryota > Metazoa > Chordata > Amphibia > Caudata > Ambystomatidae > Ambystoma > Ambystoma mexicanum. The sequence continues at coordinate 356,845,144 of NC_090941.1, forward strand.
GTGTCTCTATCCGTCCCACCCAACCCCGCTCATGCCCCGTGTGTCTCGATCCCTCCCACCCCCCCGCTCATGCCCCGTGTGTCTATCCCCTCCCGCCCACCCCCCGCTCATGCCCTTTGTGTCTATCCCCTCCCGCCCATCCCCTGCTCATGCCCCGTGTGTCTCTACCTCTCTCCTCACCCCCCGCTCATGCCCTGTGTGTCTCTATCCCCTCACGCCCACCCCCCGCACATGCCCCGTGTGTCTCTCTGCTGTTGCCCCCCAACCCCCGCTCATGCCCCGTGTCTCCTTGCTGTTGCCCCCCACCCCCTGCTCATGCCCTGTGTCTCTCTCTCCTGTTACCCCGCACTCCCCTCTCATGCCCCGTGTCTCTCTCCTGTTACCCCCCACCCCCCTCTCATGCCCCGTGTCTCTCTCCTGTTACCCCACCACCTCTCATGCCCGTGTCTCTCTCCTGTTGCCCCCCACCCCGATCATGCCCCGTGTCTCCCTGCTGTTTCCCCCCACCCCCTCTCATGCCCCGTGTCTCTCTCCTGTTACCCCCACCACTGCATGCCCCGTGGCTCTCCCCTGTTACCCCCACCCACCTCTCATGCCCCGTGTCTCTCTCCTGTTGCCCCCCACCCCCGGTCATGCCCGTGTCTCCCTTCTGTTGCCCCCCACCCCCTGGTCATGCCCCGTGTCTCTCTGCTGTTGCCCCCCACCCCCCGGTCATGCCCCGTGTCTCTCTCTTGTTACCCCCCACCCCCTCTCATTCCCTGTGTCTTCCTCATGCTCCCCCCACCCCCCACTCATGCCCCGTGTCTCCCTGCTGTTGCCCCCTGCTCATGCACCGTGTCTCTCTCATGTTACCCCCCACCCCCTGCTCATGCCCCGTGTCTCTCTCCAGTTGCCTCCCACCCCCCGGTCATGCCCCTTGTCTCCCTCCTGTTGCCCCCCACCCCCGCTCATGCCCCGTGTCTCTCTTCTGTTACCCCCACCCCCCTCACATGCCCTGTTTCTCCCTCGTTTTCCCCCCGACCCCCGCTCAAGCCCCGTGTCTCCCTGCTGTTGTGTTCTCTTTATGCACCCCGCCTTCCCTTTCCATGGTGGCCATCTTGGTAAAAGATTTTCCTTCCCTGTTTGGGAAGAAAAATCTTTTTTTTACCACCTGGGGTTCCCACTTTGAGGACCTAAGATGCTAGTGGTCTTCATCTATTGAAAAGGATGTTATTGTGACGTTGCACTAATAAAAACCTATGAAATGCAGTAAAAAAAATTGTGTTACAGGGACGTTATGGTTAAGTTGCACTAATAAAAACCTATGAAATTCAATGAAATAACTTTGTTAAAGGGACGTTATGGTTAAGTTGCGCTACTAAAAACCTATGAAATTCAGTGAAAAAACTTTGTTAAAGGGACGTTATGGTTAAGTTGCGCTACTAAAAACCTATGAAATTCAGTGAAAAAACTTTGTTAAAAGGACGTTATGGTTCCAAGTAAAACCGAAAAACCCTTGAAATTCGCCAGTTATGGTAAGCTAAGCAACCATAACTCGCGCCACCACCGTACACTGCTAAGACTAACACCCACAACATCAAAGATGACATCACAAATGTCATTGATGACATCACTGATGACATCACATGTCTGGCTCACTCTTTTTTCGTTTGCTGACATATCTAGGCCCCATGGTTTTCTTCAGTAACAGTCAGAAACTAAAACATTTATTTTATTTGTAGACGTATCCTTCAAGTAGGTTCTTACAGTAATTCCCTTAGAGTCCAGTCACATCATATGAAACATATACATAGTGGAAGACACAAGCATTAAAGCCAGCAATCCTTTTTGTGCATAAAGATAATCATTAGACTTCTCAGCACTTCCTGATAGTTCTGTTGTTTTTTTATGGCTGTACTTTCTCTGTATATGGTCATATTTGTATACATTGTACTCACACTACTTTCCTTAGGGTCCAATCACATCAAGTGATACATAGACATAGGGTAAATAGCAGCTTTGAAACAGCAATCATTTATTTTCATGAAAATAATCAGTTAGGTTATGAATTGTTTCTGCTACTACTTGTGCTTTTTTGCTAACTTCACTTTCCCTGTATATACCCATATTGGAATGTGTTCTTGTCTCTTTGTGTTTTGTCTATAGTAATGCAATTATGTAATACATGGGTTTTATTAGCTACTTATTACATATTTCACAGTACACAAAAATCTATTAAGAAAACAATTATCATTTCATTATTCAACTTATTAACTAATATTATGCCTTCATCTTGTACGCTGCACACAATGCTATGTTTCTGCATGAGTATCTTAGTATACTAGATAGAACCCCATAATAGAATGCTATTTATATCAATGCATCGTTCAATACACTAATTAGGGTATGATATTTATTGCAATGATCCTTGACACTTTTTTCGCAACATTATAATAAGAATCCCTTGTACACATATTTCATGAAAAGTACATACACATGTGATGTCATCAGTGATGTCATCAATGACATTTGTGATGTCATCTTTGATGTCGTGGGTGTTAGTTTTAGCAGTGCACGGTGGTGGCGCGAGTTATGGTTGCTTAGCTTACCATAACTGGCGAATTTCAAGGGTTTTTTGGTTTTACTTGGAACCATAACGTCCATTTAACAAAGTTTTTTCACTGAATTTCATAGGTTTTTAGTAGCGCAACTTAACCATAACGTCCCTTTAACAAAGTTTTTTCACTGAATTACATGGCCACGGAAGTGGCCATGTAGTTATGGTTAAGTTGCTGTTTCCATAGGAAGAGCACTTTTTGGGTGGCTTATAACTTCGCTCTCCCTGGACGGATCCCCACCAAACTTTCCAAATAAAGTATTTGGGTCACTCTGAATTTCTTTGCAAATTTTGGTGAGGATTCGTCCAGGGGGGGGCAAAGTTATAGGGGGTTCCCAAAACATTTTTTTTTCCCATAGACTGAATGGGAAGAAAAATTTGCTCGCGCCTACAGCCGAAACCGCAGGACGGATTTCCACCAAATTTGGACCAGGAGCAGCGGCTTGGACCCGAAAGCGTGCTTTTGCAAATTTGGTGAAAATCCGTCCAGTAGTTTTCTTTTTAAATGACCAAAAAGTAGGTAAAAAAAAAATGAGTGATATCTGTGTTCGGTTCGCAGACACACTTCACTGTTCGCTCCGCGGACAGTGTCCTGATTGGCCAATCGTCTTGCGTGATGTTCGCAGACATGCAACGTGTTCGCTGATTGGACGGCGTGGAGCGTGAAGCGCGTCAGATTTTTCGGTAGCGCCCGCCATCTTGGATTCGCGGACGTTTGCGGACAGCGCGGTGAAACTTAGTTCAAAATGTGTATTTTGTAGAGTGTGTTGGAGTGTAGGAGTGTTTGGGGAGGGTGGGAGTGTATGAGATAGGTTGAAAGTTGTGTTTTTTATGTGTTAGACCTTCTTTTTGTGTTCGATTTGTTTGCAGACATCACAGGTGTTCTGAAATGTTCTAAATAAACTGACCAGGGGGTGTTCTAAGGACTCAATATGTGTCCGTTTTGTTCGCAAGCAAAGATGATACTGTTCTAAGAACACTCACGGTGTTTAAAAAAAAAACCTTTTTCTGTTATGCTACAGTTTATTTGTTTGTTTGTTTTCAGTGTTCACTTGTTGTTTCTGGCTAATGCTTTAACCGCAGAACGGATTTCCACCAAATTTGGACCAGGAGCAGCGGCTTGGACCCGAAAGCGTGCTTTTGCAAATTTGGTGAAAATCCGTCCAGTAGTTTTTTTTTTAAATGACCAAAAAGTAGGTAAAAAAAAAATGAGTGATATCTGTGTTCGGTTCGCAGACACACTTCCCTGTTCGCTCCGCGGACAGTGTCCTGATTGGCCAATCGTCTTGCGTGATGTTCGCAGACATGCAACGTGTTCGCTGATTGGACGGCGTGGAGCGTGAAGCGCGTCAGATTTTTCGGTAGCGCCCGCCATCTTGGATTCGCGGACGTCTGCGGACAGCGCGGTGAAACTTTGTTCAAAATGTGTATTTTGTAGAGTGTGTTGGAGTGTAGGAGTGTTTGGGGAGGGTGGGAGTGTATGAGATAGGTTGAAAGTTGTGTTTTTTATGTGTTAGACCTTCTTTTTGTGTTCGATTTGTTTGCAGACATCACAGGTGTTCTGAAATGTTCTAAATAAACTGACCAGGGGGTGTTCTAAGGACTCAATATGTGTCCGTTTTGTTCGCAAGCAAAGATGATACTGTTCTAAGAACACTCACGGTGTTTAAAAAAAAACTTTTTCTGTTATGCTACAGTTTATTTGTTTGTTTGTTTTCAGTGTTCACTTGTTGTTTCTGGCTAATGCTTTATACTTTGCTTTGTATTATTTTTTTTGGAGCAGTAACAGATTCTTCATTTGTTTTGATATTATAAAATTTTGGAGCAGTAAGATACCAATTGGCGTATTCTAACTGTCTATTTTTTTAATATATTTTAGTGGTTTTGATTTATCTATTTGGATATTGTTAAATTTTGGGACAGTTAGATACCAATTGGCGTATTCTAACTGTGTATTTTTTGGTCTAATTTAGTGGTATTCATTTATCTGATTAGTTGTTGTAGAATCTTTGAGCAGTTAGATAGCTTTTGGAGTATTCTAACAGTTTATATTTTTTTAACACAAATTTACTTAAAGGTTTAAATACAGTTTATTTATCAAATTTTGGTTCTAAGAACATCAAATAAGCGTTTGTAAGATTTGCTGGTAATCTCTGCTTTAGAGTAATGGTACTATCATTACATTCAAACCATCCACATTTCTTTTTTATATATGCAGTGTAGTTCCCTGAATTGGTTGTGGCTCCTGCGTGGTAGATTATACCTATTGTTGTGAAGGTTTTCTTACCAAGTGATATTTGACCTGTGTGATTCCAGTGAGCTTGCAGTTGTTTTTGGTACCATCTGCATTGTAACGTAGAAGCATTAGTATTACGTATTTACTATGTGTTTGTATTACTAATGTGGAGCGATTATCTGAATTGCAGGTAGAGCATAATCTACCATGGTTTGCATTTTGTACAAGTTGCTGAAATGGAATGGATTCACAATTTGGTATTGATATATATATGAAGCGTTCATTGGGGATTTCTTCTTGTGTCACATTGTTGCAGAGAGTGCATGTATGTTTCCACATGTATGGAATCTGAAAGATTTCATTTATAGGTATGTTTTTGTTTTCCAGTACTTGTAGTAAGTACATTAGAAATTCTTGTGGATCTTCCTGTGAGTTTATAGTGAATTTCACCATTCCAGCACAGTAGTCCAATTGTCGTCTTATTCCAAAAACACTATATGTGTTGTCAGGATTGTTTGCTGCATTTCTGTGAAGTACTAACATTTGCAAACACAATGGGTCTGTACTGTGTAAGTAAATGTTGTCAACAATTGGTGGTAATTGAAATAGAATATTAATTGCGACATTTGCATAGCAACGTATACCAACTATATTTGAGAATTTAAATGGTCCAGGTAGTTCTGTATCTAACTGTTTTTTTTGGAGTTTGTCTTCCTTCTTTAAAGAAGTACCTGGTTTACTTTCTCTAATTGATTCTTTTTTGTTTGTGGTACTTGATGAAGTATTAGTTTCTTTTACTCTCTTTGGAGGATTTGCAGTGACGTCCTATTGCATTTCTGTTTGATTTAGTTTTCTTTTACAACGTTTTAGTTTTTGTGGAACGGAATATGTGTTTAGATGGGGAGTGTATAGTGAGCAAAGTCTATTATATTCTAAAATGCAGGGAATATCAGCGTTTACTTTACTTGCATCAAAGTTGATTAGAAATAGACCGTCAAGTGTACGTAAGCGTGATAGTGCTACGTAGTTCATGCCTTCTTTAAAGACTGTGTTACCAATATCTATCATTGTTTTGTCTAGGGTAAGACCTTGTGATTTATGAATCGTGACTGCGTATGCAAGAGATAGAGAAAATTGTTCTCTGCGTACATACATATCTTTGAAGAGAAGGAATCTAGCTGTTGAGCGTCCTATCCGTTTTACTTCTGAAAGTTTGTCAAAGAGTATATTGACAAACTGAATTTTGTTGTCACGTGGGTATGTTTGAAAGCCAACAACTGTACCCAGTGCTCCATTAACTAGTCCTTGGTCCACGTCAAGGTTACGTTTAAGCATTATTCTGCAATTTAAGGATAATTTTAACATCTTTTCTAAGCCTGCTGTGTTTGAGATTGATTTTTCTAAATTATTTAGTCTTGTTGTGGCTTGGTCACACATGGGTAGTGTCATACCATGTACATCTAGTTTGTCTGTGGCGCTAATTTCATTAAGGCCATACAATTGACATTTTTGTGGGCTAATTGTTCCATAACATCTGTAGCACATGCATTATCGCCATAAAGTGCATTAATGTGCCGGGTTTTCAATGTTGCTTCTGCTTCTTTAGAAAGTATACCAACTCTCAAACTTTTTAAAATGTTGGCATAAGTTACATCTGCAGATTGGCGCATGTTTTCTGTTAATTCTCTGTATTGGAAATGTTGCCAAAGGTTGACATTTCCAATGCTGCCAACAGTTTTACGGCAGAGTTTGTGCCCTAATGTTTTAAAAATAGGTTCACCTTTTACTGGTGTTAATTGAAGCAGATCTCCAAAAACAATAATGTGTTTTCCTGCAAAGAGCTCTTCATAGTCTGTTTTGAGTACTTCTTGTAATCTGAGGTGAATCAAAGCTAACATCAGGTTGGAGACCATGCTCACTTCATCTATTAGTAGCATTTTCATTTAGTTTCAATACTCTGCGTAATTCCATTGCAGCTTCTGCAGAAAGTTTGTAATAGTCTAATTTGTTCTGGTGTCTACTGGTAATAGTAGTAATCGGTGTAATGTAACACCACCTATGTTGTAGGCAGCTAATCCTGTGGGGGCAGTGATAACAGCTGACAGTTTGTTGTTTGTCAATTGTTGAAGGAACTTACTAATGATTTTGATTAGGAATGTTTTGCCAGAACCAGCTTCACCACTGACGTACAGTAGTATAGGTTTATAATTATGGCAAGAACATTCTTTATTTTCATGTTTTACACCATGTGCAATTTGTTTTGTTACTTCTTGAAAAATGCTACTTTGCTCATTGTTTAGTTTTGATTGTAGTATAATTAAGTCTTCCTTGTCTTCATACTGACACATGGTGTTTTCTACTTCTATCATAGCTAAGTCTGCCTCATTTTTTATTAATGGTTCTCCCAGTGGTTCTTGGCTTCCTGTTACAGAAGGTTGACTACTGTCAGGAGTATCCTTATCTAGTTGGGCTTGGAGTTCTTCTTCATGTTGCTGTTCATTGTGCAACATTGTTTTGTACTGTGTAAAGTTTAAATCAGTTATAGTGCTTTCATTTGCTTTGAAAGCATCCTCATATGAGTCATAGTTATCTAGTAATTGTTCTTCTTTTCTCCATGGTTTGAAGAGTTGTAGCAGGGACATGTAATATACTTCTTTATGTTGAGGAGTCTTCAATGACAATTTGATATGATTAATTAAATTTGGTTTAGTGAGTTTAACTAAGCTGCCTTCACAGTCTGTCACTCTATATTTACCTTTTTTTTCATCAGGTTTCATATTATTTTTGTATGTGTAGTTTTGGGCTATTTGGTATAGACACATGTTTTCCAAAGTATTACTTCTGTTTGGGTAGTATGTGTCAAATAAATTGTTTTTTAAAATGTCTTGGCTGTTGGGATCATGTTTTGCTATTGTTTCTATATCTTCATATGATTTTAGAACTCTTTTTCTAGATTTAGCTGGACCAAGACGTAGCCATACTATATTTTGAGATGTACCATACAATGAAGTACCAGTTACCAATGAGGAACAGTTTTATTACAAATAAAATGTAGCATAGCAATGAAGCGATGGTGAAAATATCTTGACACATTAACAGGATCCAAAGAACAAAGTTCTCCAGGTGTTAGAATACCTATGTTTGTTTTGTTTTTATTTGATATGCGTAGGAAATCATGTAAATCTTCCCATGCATATTCTGCACAACATAATGTAACAAACCAAGTGTGTGGGCAAAGGTTTCTGATCATACAACGTACATCTCCATGACGTCAAAACCAGTAATCTTTAGTACCACGCATATTTGCTAATAGATTTGTAATATTTGATTGTAAAACCTCATCCTTTTGTTGCACTTTCTCTAATAATTGTGTATCTGTCATATTTTGAAAGTGTGATCCTGATTTTAATATGTGTGCAACTCTGTAACATAAAGTTGCTAGTTCACTTTCAAAGAGTAGGTGGAATATGTATTCCACATTTTGTCTAAATCTGGGATCTTCAGAATACATCCGTAATGAGCGGTATTCTGAAGCTGATATTTGAATAGGTCTATCATCATACCTTCCTCCTTTGCCAGTAGGAAAGAGTAGAGGAAAAGCACGTGCTTCTATACTTTTTTCCCATGTACTGATTGGCGATCCTTTTGTTTGATGCATTTGGTAAGTTTCCAGTACATCTTGTACGGTGTCATTACAGTGCAAAGGATGAATTGTAAATGGTCTAAAGTATTTGATATTGTAGCAGGATCTAGTAGCTCAAATTGACCAGCTTCTTATGTTTCTTGAATTATTTCAGTTGTATCTTTCAAGTTTTCTTCAATATTAATTTCTTTGTAATATTCATTATTCTCTTTAAGATATTGGAAGGCTTGTCTAACTTTATATAAATCTACCAGCTGTTGCCATATTTTTTTGTCCTTTGTAGGTACTCCATTTACTAATATAATTAAAGATTGCTGCATTGGACGTTGCACTCCTAGAGTATGCACATTTCCTTTTAGATTTAATGGAAAATAAACTACTTTTCCACGAATGCCTTTTACCAATCAAGAGGGAGGTAAATTTGCTGTTTTTGGTTGAACGCGTATTATTGCTTGAAATGGGTGTACTGTTTGAATTATGATGCTCTCATATGAATTAAGTTGTTGTAGAGGTTTTAGTAATGGGTATAATTCCAAATTATTTGTGATAGAACGTGTAGGTTTGGTTGTGTCAAGTTTTGTAGTGCAATAACTGCAAAGTATGAAGGGCTCAGTTATTTCATATTTGTTTTCTGCTAGAAGGAAGAGAGCTAATTCAAACCATTTAGAATCTTCATTGTCTTCTATTTTGTATGATAGGTCCACAGTTTTTGTGTTACTTTTATAAAAAATTCTACGGCAACATACACATACATGGTTTTTCACTTCAGCTGATGTACTTTTAAAAGTTAGTATTTCTTTTTTGTATTTGTTTAGCAAAAGGTTGCCATGTGTAGAATTGTTGCTTAATTGGGTTAAAGCTATTTCATTCTGTAAATGGCTTTCACTTCCAAAATATTTTTTCTGGATATAGTGAATTTCTTCAAGTAGGTCTTTTGCTGTACCATGTAGAAGGATGTTATTTAACTTTGCTAGTGCTAAAGCAGGACTTTTAGCATAGTACAGTTTATAGACTAGATTTCTTATAGTTGAATGATGTGTTGATATCCTTTTGATATCATGGAAAGTGGTTTTACAAGTAGGTCCTGTAATGCAGGCCAATGAATGTCCTTGTAGTCATGTGTACTTGCGCACTGGACAGGTATCTATATTTTGCAGTACTTTAATTTTGATTTTGTCTTTGCTTTTTACATATTTATTGAGGAATTGGTGTAAAGATTTGAAACATTGTTTGGGAATGTTACACATTGACGTGCATGGCCATGTGTACACTAGACGTTTCTGATTCAGTTGAATGGAGGGGTAATTCAAGTTTTCAGGGCATATTTTTGTAAGAAGTACAATACAATTTGTTCATTAAGAACATATCATATGTACTGAACTGATGCAATGTATCTTATGTAAATAAATTAGTTTAATGGTTTTACAGAAGGTCAAGTAAACAACCTCATGTCTTCAGTTAGACATAGCGTTAAAGGTAAGTCACCTAAAAATACATATTACATAAAAAGAAAAGAAGAAGAAAATATATCAATGATTATAATGCAATCATTGCCCACTTATGGAATGCAAACATAGATGTGCAGTACATTGCAGAAAATTCTACTGCAGTTGCATGATATGTCACAGCATACTTAACTAAAGCAGAAAAGACAGAGTTCCAAGACCTCTGGAATGACCTGTCATCAGATAAAACAGTATCTCAGAAATTATACAGCTTGGGCATAAAAATGCTCACCCATAGAGAATTTGGATCTTATGAAGCAGCTGATCGTTTAACTGGTACTTCATTGTATGGTAAATCTGAAAATATAGTATGGCTAAGTCTTGGACCAGCTAAATCTAGAAAAAGAGTTCTAAAATCATATGAAGATATAGAAACAATAGCCAAACATGATCCCAACATCCATGACATTTTAAAAAAACAATTTATTGGACACATACTACCCAAACAGAAGTAATACTTTGGAAATTATGTGTCTATACCAAATAGCCCAAACCTACACATACAAAAATAATATGAAACCTGATGAAAAAAAACGTAAATATAGAGTGACAGACTGTGAAGGCAGCTTAGTTAAACTCACTAAACAAAATTTAATTAATCAAATCAAATTGTCATTGAAGACTCCTCAACATAAAGAATTATATTACATGTCCTTGCTACAACTCTTCAAACCATGGAGAAAAGAAGAACAATTACTAGATAACTATGACTCATATGAGGATGCTTTCAAAGCAAATGAAAGCACTATAACTGATGTAAACTTTACACAGTACAAAACAATGTTGCACAATGAACAGCAACATGAAGAAGAACTCCAAGCCCAACTAGATAAGGATACCCCTGACAGTAGTCAACCTTCTGTAACAGGAAGCCAAGAACCACTGTGAGAACCACTAATAACAAATGAGGCAGAATTAGCTATGATAGAAGGAGAAAACACCATGTGTCAGTATGAAGATAAGGAAGACTTAACCATACTGCAATCAAAACTAAACAATGAGCAAAGTAGCATTTTTCAAGAAGTAAAGAACAAATTGCATATGGTGTAAAACATGAAAATAAAGAATGTTCCTGCCATAATTATAAACCTATACTAATGTACATCAGTGGTGAAGCTGGTTCTGGCAAAACATTCCTAATCAAAATCATTAGTAAGTTCCTTCAACAATTGACAAACAACAAACTGTCAGCTGTTGTCACTGCCCCCACAGGATTAGCTGCCTACAACATAGGTGGTGTTACATTACACCGATTACTACTATTACCAGTAGAACACCAGAACAAATTAGACTATTACAAACTTTCTGCAGAAGCTGCAATGGAATTACGCAGAGTATTGAAACAAATGAAAATGCTACTAATAGATGAAGTGAGCATGGTCTCCAACCTGATGTTAGCTTTGATTCACCTCAGATTACAAGAAGTACTCAAAACAGACTATGAAGAGCTCTTTGCAGGAAAACACATTATTGTTTTTGGAGATCTGCTTCAATTAACACCAGCAAAAGGTGAACCTATTTTTAAAACATTAGGGCACAAACTCTGCCCTAAAACTGTTGGCAGCATTGGAAATGTCAACATTTGGCAACATTTCCAATACAGAGAATTAACAGAAAACATGTGCCAATCTGCAGATGTAACTTATGCCAACATTTTAAAAAGTTTGAGAGTTGGTATACTTTCTAAAGAAGCAGAAGCAACATTGAAAACCCGGCACATTAATGCACTTTATGGCGATAATGCATGTGCTACAGATGTTATGGAACAATTAGCCCACAAAAATGTCAATTGTATGGCCTTAATGCCAACTCTTGCAAGCTGTCTCAAATTCAATGAAATAATGTTAAGTAAAGAAATGCAACCAATAATGGAAATTAGCGCCACAGACAAACTAGATGTACATGGTATGACACTACCCATGTGTGACCAAGCCACAACAAGACTAAATAATTTAGAAAAATCAATCTCAAACACAGCAGGCTTAGAAAAGATGTTAAAATTATCCTTAAATTGCAGAGTAATGCTTAAACGTAACCTTGACGTTGACCAAGGACTAGTTTATGGAGCACTGGGTACAGTTGTTGGCTTTCAAACATACCCACGTGACAACAAAATTCAGTTTGTCAATATACTCTTTGACAAACTTTCAGAAGTAAAACGGACAGGACGCTCAACAGCTAGATTCCTTCTCTTCAAAGATATGTATGTACGCAGAGAACAATTTTCTCTAACTCTTGCATACGCAGTCACGATTCATAAATCACAAGGTCTTACCCTAGAAAAAGCAATGATAGATATTGGTAACACAGTCTTTAAAGAAGGCATGAGCTACGTAGCACTATCGCGCTTACGTACACTTGACGGTCTATTTCTAATCAACTTTGATGCAAGTAAAGTAAACGCTGATATTCCTTGCATTTTAGAATATAATAGACTTCGCTCACTATACACTCCCCATCTAAACCCATATTCTGTTCCACAAAAACTAAAACGTTTTAAAAGAAAGCTAAATCAAACAGAAATGTAACAGGACGTCACTGCAAATCATCCAAAGGGAGTAAAAGAAACTAATAATTCATCAAGTACCACAAACAAAAAAGAATCAATTAGAGAAAGTAAACCAGGTACTTCTTTAAAGAAGGAAGACAAACTCCTAAAAAAACAGTTAGATACAGAACTACCTGGACCATTTAAATTCTCAAATATAGTTGGTGTAAGTTGGTATGCAAATGTAGCAATGAATATTCTATTTCAATTACCACCAATTGTTGACAACATTTACTTACACAGTACAGACCCATTGGGGGTAATCCATAGAATCCAGCGCACAAGTGGCGCACGCGGCTGGCGCACAGTGTGTGCATGCGAATCCCTGCGCCAGCCGCGTGCGCTAAAATCCAATTCCGCACACAGCGTATTCATGGATTCCAGCCACCAAAACCAGCCGTGGCGCACAGTGGCGCAGCGACCCTGCAGCAGCGCCAGTTACGCCCCCAAGAACGCCTCTCGCGCAGGGAAAAGCCATCAATATACCCAATCCAGCGCAAAGGGCTGCGCTAACCCTGTACCAGCACAGCAAGCGGGCTACGTGTATCACTGGGGTGCGCGGGAAGTACCTCACGCGATTCCATCAGGGTACGTGTATTTCGGGGTGCACGTGAAGTTCCATACGCGATATCAGCAGGGTACGTGTATTCCAGGGTGCATGGGAAGTTACACACGCGATTTCCGCAGGGTACGTGTATTTCAGGGGTGCGCGTGAAGGTCCACACGCGATATCAGCAGGGTACGTGTATTCCAGGGGTGCGCGGGAAGTTCCACACGCGATTCCATCAGGGTACGTGTATTTCGGGGTGCGCGTGAATTTCCACACACGATATCAGCAGGGTACGTGTATTTCAGGGTGCAGGGGAAGTTACACACGCGATTTCCGCAGGGTACGTGTATTTCAGGGGTGCGCGTGAAGTTCCACACGCAATTTCAGCAGGGTACGTGTATTTCAGGTGTGTGCGGGGAGCACCACACGTGAATTGCACGTGTGGGTCCTCCCAGGTGTTCCCTCTACACCCTCCACGGCCCCTGCAGGTGGCTCACACCACAGGGGCCTACCCTGCACATGTCCTGCAGGCACCCCATCCACCATGGCCATGCCCCCCAGCCAACCCACATGTCAACTTGCACTACTGCCCACCAACGCATGTCCCCCTGCACCTCCAGCCACCAGGGGCACCCTCCACAGGCCCCCACCCATGTCTCCCACCACCCCTACCCCCCAGCAGTGCAGGGGCACCCACCACCAGGCCCCCACCTATGTCTCCCACCACCCCCACCCCCAGCCACTAGGGGCAGCCTCCACCAGGCCCCCACCCATGTCTCCCAGCACCCCCACCCCCCAGCCACCAGGGGCAGCCTCCACCAGGCCCCCACCCATGTCTCCCACCACCCCCACCCCCCAGTCACCAGGGTCAGCCTCCACCAGGCCCCCACCCATGTCTCCCAGCACCCCCACCCCCCCAGCCACCAGGGGCACCCACCACCAGGCCACCACCCATGTCTCCCACCACCCCCACCCCCAGCCACCAGGGGCAGCCTCCACCAGGCCCCCACCCATGTCTCCCAGCACTCCCACCCCCCAGCACTGTGGGGCACCTGCCAGCAGGCCCCAACCCATGCCCAACTCATGTTCCCCACCCCCCCACCCCCCAGTACTGTGGGGCACCTGCCACCAGGCCCCCACCCATGTCCAACTCATGTTCCCCACCCCCCCACCCCACAGCACTGTGGGGCACCTGCCACCAGGCCCCCACCCATGTCTCCCACCACCCCCACCCCCCAGCAGTGCAGGGGCACCCACCACCAGGCCCCCACCCATGTCTCCCAGCACCCCCACCTCCCAGCCACCAGGGGCAGCCTCCACCAGGCCCCCACCCATGTCTCCCAGCACCCCCACCCCCCAGCAGTGCAGGGGCACCCACCGCCAGGCCCCCACCCATGTCTCCCACCACCCCCACCCCCAGCCACCAGGGGCAGCCTCCACCAGGCCCCCACCCATGTCTATCCACCACCCCCACCCCCCCAGTCACCAGGGGCAGCCTCCACCAGGCCCCCACCCATGTCTCCCAGCACCCCCACCCCCCAGCCACCAGGGGCACCCACCACCTGGCCCCCACCCATGTCTCCCACCACCCCCACCCCCAGCCACCAGGGGCAGCCTCCACCAGGCCCCCACCCATGTCTCTCAGCACTCCCACCCCCCAGCACTGTGGGGCACCTGCCAGCAGGCCCCCACCCATGTCCAACTCATGTTCCCCACCCCCCAACCCCCCAGTACTGTGGGGCACCTGCCACCAGGCCCCCACCCATGTCCAACTCATGTTCCCCACCCCCCCACCCCCCAGCACTGTGGGGCACCTGCCACCAGGCCCCCACCCATGTCTCCCACCACCCCCACCCCCAGCCACCAGGGGCAGCCTCCACCAGGCCCCCACCCATGTCTCCCAGCACCCCCACCCCCCAGCCACCAGGGGCAGCCTCCACCAGGCCCCCACCCATGTCTCCCAGCATCCCCACCCCCCAGCAGTGCAGGGGCACCCACCACCAGGCCCCCACCCATGTCTCCCACCACCCCACCCCCAGCCACCAGGGGCAGCCTCCACCAGGCCCCCACCCATGTCTCCCAGCACCCCCACCCCCAGCACTGTGGGGCCCCTGCCAGCAGGCCCCCACCCATGTCCAACTCATGTTCCCCACCCCCCACCCCCCAGCACTGTGGGGCACCTGCCAGCAGGCCCCCACCCATGTCCAACTCATGTTCCCCTCCCCCCCACCCCACAGCACTGTGGGGCACCTGCCAGCAGGCCCCCACCCATGTCCAACTCATGTTCCCCACCCCCCACCCCCCAGCACTGTGGGGCACCTGCCAGCAGGCCCCCACCCATGTCCAACTCATGTTCCCCACCCCTCCCACCCCTCAGCACTGTGGGGCACCTGCCACCAGGCCCCCACCCATGTCTCCCAGCACCCCCACCCCCCAGCAGTGCAGGGGCACCCACCACCAGGCCCCCACCCATGTCCAACACCACCCCCACCCCCAGCCACCAGGGGCAGCCTCCACCAGGCCCCCACCCATGTCTCCCATCACCCCCACCCCCCAGCACCGTGGGGCACCTGCCAGCAGGCCCCAACCCATGTCCAACTCATGTTCCCCACCACCCCCACCCCCTCAGCACTGTGGGGCACCTGCCAGCAGGCCCCCACCCATGTCCAACTCATGTTCCCCACCCCCCCACCCCCCAGCACTGTGGGGCACCTGCCACCAGGCTCCCACCCATGTCTCCCACCACCCCCACCCCCCAGCAGTGCAGGGGCACCCACCACCAGGCCCCCACCCATGTCTCCCACCACCCCCACCCCCACAGTCACCAGGGGCAGCCTCCACCAGGCCCCCACCCATGTCTCCCACCACCCCCACCCCCCAGTCACCAGGGGCAGCCTCCACCAGGCCCCCACCCATGTCTCCCACCACCCCCCCAGCAGTGCAGGGGCACCTGCCAGCAGGCCCCCACCCATGTCCAACTCATGTTCCCCACCACCCCCACCCCCCAGCACTGTGGGGCACCCGCCACCAGGCCCCCACCCATGTCTCCCACCACCCCCACCCCCACAGTCACCAGGGGCAGCCTCCACCAGTCCCCCACCCATGTCTCCCACCACCCCCACCCCCCAGTCACCAGGGGCAGCCTCCACCAGGCCCCCACCCATGTTTCCCAGCACCCCCACCCCCCAGCACTGTGGGGCACCTGCCAGCAGGCCCCCACCCATGTGCAACTCATGTTCCCCAGCCAACATGTCATCACAATCTAGATCCCTGGTCCCTATGGTCAGCGTCCAATTGCAAAACACCCACCCGAGTATTGCATCCACCCACTCATAATTTGCAATTACATCACAGGACACCAATTGCAAGATCCGAAACAAACACATTTCCCTCACATACACCCAATGGGTGTCAGTGAATCTCAAAACACATATCATGAAATGCATGAAACCAATGAGATACCACACATTGAAGTTCACCAAAAATAATATGTATTAAAGGAAACATAAATAGAATAAAAAACAGAAATGTGAATGTACAAAAATAAAAAGAAGCATGTCCGTTAAAAAAAGCAAAACCAAAAATAAAATTCCAAAGTAATGTGCAGGCAGCAGGAGGCAGTGCACGGGCAGAGGCACAGCAGCAGCAGCAACATGGTGGGAACCATGAAGGCTCGGGGCCTTCAACATCGGAGGGGCAGGCATCGGCCGGAGGGCAGGAGGACCCAGGACAGAGAGTGTCTTCCGTGTGGCAGCGGTTGGGCCACGCCTTAGATGCGGAGCGGCAGCGGGCGGAAGAGGCACGGCTCACAATGGTCAGGGCGGAGAACTCCATGCGGAGGGCCCTGAGGCGGGCCAAGTGCCTCGAGGCAATCCGCAGGGGTTTTGAGGTGGATACGTCGACGGCCCTGCGGACCCTCGGGGCCATGGAGGAGGACCGCCTCCGGGACATTGAGGAGGAGTTCGATGATGCCCTGGCCCGGGACATCCACAAGTGAGCCGTGAAACTAGCCCTCTGCCCTTGTACATAGTTATGTAGGTAGTGTTAGGTTTCATTTTTGTTTTTATTTTATTTGGACCTTTCGGACATTGGCCACATTTTTGTATATAGTTTATTGTATTAGTTAGTGTAGTTAGATAGGTTTCCTTTGTTTTGTTGGGATAATGGACCCTGGCATGTTCCCATGTACATATTTCGCAGTTGGATTGTATTTTTTTGTGACTTTTTAACCATGGAGCAATAGCTTTCTTTTTTATTTCCCATTGGATTTTGTTTTGTGGACATTGACATTGGACAACATTACTTTGGAATTTTTTTTTGGTTTTGCTTTTTTTAACGGACATGCTTCTTTTCATTTTTGTACATTCACATTTCTGTTTCTTCATTTTTTATTCTATTTATGTTTCCTTTAATACATATTATTTTTGGTGAACTTCAATATGTGGTATCTCATTGGTTTCATGCATTTCATGATATGTGTTTTGAGATTCACTGACACCCATTGGGTGCATGTGAGGGAAATGTGTTTGTTTCGGAACTTGCAATTGGTGTTCTGTGATGTAATTGCAAGTTATGAGTGGGTGGATGCAATACTCGGGTGGGTGTTTTGCATTTGGAGGCTGACCATAGGGACCAGGGATCTAGATTGTGATGACATGTTGGCTGGGGAACATGAGTTGCACATGGGTGGGAGCCTGCTGGCAGGTGCCCCACAGTGCTGGGGGGTGGGGGTGGTGGGGAACATGAGTTGGACATGGGTGGGGGCCTGCTGGCAGGTGCCCCACAGTGCTGGGGGGTGGGGGGGGTGGGGAACATGAGTTGGACATGGGTGGGGGCCTGCTGGCAGGTGCCCCACAGTGCTGGGGGGTGGGGGTGGTGGGAGACATGGGTGGGGGCCTGGTGGAGGCTGCCCCTGCACTGCTGGGGGGTGGGGGTGGTGGGAGACATGGGTGGGGGCCTGGTGGAGGCTGCCCCTGGTGACTGGGGGGTGGGGGTGGTGGGAGACATGGGTGGGGGCCTGGTGGAGGCTGCCCCTGGTGACTGGGGGGTGGGGGTGGTGGGAGACATGGGTGGGGGCCTGGTGGAGGCTGGCCCTGCACTAATGGGGGTTGGGGGTGGTGGGAGACATGGGTGGGGGCCTGGTGGTGGGTGCCCCTGGTGGCTGGGGGGTGGGAGTGGTGGGAGACATGGGTGGGGGCCTGGTGGTGGGTGCCCCTGGTGGCTGGGGGGTGGGGTTGATGGGAGACATGGGTGGGGGCCTGGTGGAGGCTGCCCCTGGTGACTGGGGGGTGGTGGGAGACATTGGTGGGGGCCTGGTGGAGGCTGCCCCTGGTGGTTGGGGGTGCAGGGGGACATGCGTTGGTGGGCAGTAGTGCAAGTTGACATGTGGGTTGGCTGGTGGGCATGGCCATGGTGGATGGGGTGCCTGCATGACATGTGCTGGGTAGGCCCCTGTGGTGTGAGCCACCTGCAGGGGCCGTGGAGGGTATAGAGGCAACACATGGGAGGACCCACACGTGCAATTCACGTGTGCTGCTCCCCGCGCACCCCTGTAATACATGTACCCTGTTGATATCGCGTGTGGAACTTCCCGTGCACCCCTGTAATACACGTACCCTGATGAATTTGCGTGTGGAACTTCCCGCGCACCCCTGGAATACACGTACCCTGATGGAATCACGTGTGCAACTTCCCGCGCACCTCCGAAATACACGTACCCCGCTCAATCGCGTATTTAACTTCCCGCGCACCCCCGATATACACGTACCCCGCTCAATTGCGTGTGTAACTTCCAGTGCGCCCCCGAAATACACGTACCCCGCTCGATCGCGTGTGTTGCTTCCCGCGCACCCCCGCAATACACGTAGCCCGCTCCCCCAGGCCCGATCGCGTGAATAACTTCATGCGAACCCCTGAAATACACGTAGCCCGCTCCCCCAGGCCCGATCGCGTGAGAAACTTCACGCGAACCCCTGATATACACGTAGCCCGCTCCCCCAGGCCCGATCGCCTGAGAAACTTCACGCGAACCCCTGATATACACATAGCCCGCTCCCCCAGGCCCAATCGCGTGAGAAACTTCACGCGAACCCGTGATATACACGTAGCCCGCTCCCCCAGGCCCGATCGCGTGAGAAACTTCACACGAACCCCTGATATACACGTAGCCCGCTCCCCCAGGCCCGATCGCGTGAAAAACTTCACGCGAACCACTGAAATACAGTTAGCCCGTTCCCCCAGGCCCGATCGTGTGAGAAACCTCGCCCCTGAAATACACGTAGCCCACTCGCACAGGCCCCATTGCTGTATGTTGCCACTTTTGGAATGCGCAGGGACGCTACCGCCTGCCTTCGTGTGGCGGACGTGTTTCGGCTTGTGCGTGTCTTTGGCTGTGCGTGGCTTTCCCCTATTCGATTCCATGAATACGTGTGGTTCGAGTGCATGTGGGCGTTCCGTCTGCTTCCCTGCAGTACATCCCCAGCTATGCCCTTATTTTCGCGCGTTGTTCCCCATTCCGCGCGTTACGCCCCGTGTCCCGACAACTTTCTGGTGTATGCGCCGAGGGTGTGCGCTTTCATTGTGCGCGTCACGCACGCCTTTCGGGATGTTGCAGTGACTTGTGCGCCATGCAAGGGTTTGGCGCACATCCCGGGGTGTACATGCGCAGGGACTTCCATGAATCGCACGCGCCTATTTTTTTCCGCTTGCGCCTGCTTGCGCCTGCTTGTGCTGAGATTTTCGGCGCACGTTTGTTCCATGAATCGGCCCCATTGTGTTTGCAAATGTTAGTACTTCACAGAAATGCAGCAAACAATCCTGACAACACGTATAGTGTTTTTGGAATAAGACGACAATTGGACTACTGTGCTGGAATGGTGAAATTCATTATAAACTCACAGGAAGATCCACAATAATTTCTAATGTACTTACTACAAGTACTGGAAAACAAAAACATACCTATAAATGAAATCTTTCGGATTTCATACATGTGGAAACATACATGCACTCTCTGCAACAATGTGATACAAGAAGAAATCCCCAATGAACGCTTCATATATATATCAATACCAAATTGTGAATCCATTCCATTTCAGCAACTTGTATAAAATGCAAACCATGGTAGATTATGCTCTACCTGCAATTCAGATAATCGCTCCACGTTAGTAATACAAACACATAGTAAATACGTAATACTAATGCTTCTACGTTACAATGCAGATGGTACCAAAAACAACTGCAAGCTGACTGGATTCACACATGGTCAAATATCACTTGGTAAGAAAACCTTCACAACAATAGGTATAATCTACCCCGCAGGAGCCACACCAATTCAGGGCACTACACTGCATATATGAAAAAGAAATGTGGATGGTTTGAATGTAATGATAGTACCATTACTCTAAAGCAGAGATTACCAGCAAATCTTACAAACGCTTATATGATGTTCTTAAAACCAAAATTTGATAAATAAACTGTATTTAAACCTTTAAGTAAATTTGTGTTAAAAAAATATAAACAGTTAGAATACTCCAAAAGCTATCTAACTGCTCAAAGATTCTACAACAACTAATCAGATAAATGAATACCACTAAATTAGATCAAAAAATACACAGTTAGAATACGCCAATTGGTATCTAACTGTCCCAAAATTTAACAATATCCAAATAGATAAATCAAAACCACTAAAATATATTAAAAAAATAGACAGTTAGAATACGCCAATTGGTATCTAACTGCTCCAAAATTTTATAATATCAAAACAAATGAAGAATATGTTACTGCTCCAAAACAAATACAACAAAGCAAAGTATAAAGCATTAGCCAGAAACAACAAGTGAACACTGAAAACAAACAAACAAACAAATAAACTGTAGCATAACAGAAAAAGGGTTTTTTTTTAATCCAACATGGATTTTTTTTTCTCCCACAGACCCAATGATTTTAGCAACAAATACAGAAACTGAGCAAATTGCACAGTACTCTGATTTGTACTCTACTAAATATGAGGGTCGAAAAAAATAAAAGTATATTGCTTATACAATGTAATAAGTCATTACAAAATACTAATACTAACATGCTATTTTCTTTTATCACAGAAATGAAGAAGAAAAACATGAACTCCCATTACTAGACCAAACAGTAAGTATACAATACCAACCATAGCAGCATATCACATCCATAGTATCTAATACCTTTGTTCCTTATACATTTGTTTTTCACCCAAAGTTATAAGCAAATATGAATGTGATATGCTGCAGTGGTTGTTGCCAGGGCATAGAGTCTTGGGTGCATGGCCAAATGGCCATGCACCCAAGACTCTATGCCCTGGCAACAACCACCGCAGCATATCACATCCATAGAGTCAAACATTTCAACTATGATCTATGGGAAACTTTTAATGTCCGCGAACAATGTGAGTGTTCTTAGAACACTTTGAACTTGCCAGCGAACAATACGGACACCGTTTTCAGGACACCCCCTACGAACATTTCAGAACAACGCGATAGTTCTTAGGACACATTCAAATTGACAAAGAACAATACGGACAGCGTCCGCAGGACACCCCCCACGAACACTCCCCGGACACCACGAGTGTTCTTAGAAGCGTCTTCAGAACACCACCATCTTGTTTATTTGCGAACATTTCAGTACACCGCGAGTGTTCTTAGGACACATTCAACTTGACAGAGAACAATACGGACAGCGTCCTCAGGACACCCCCTACGAACACTCCCCGGACACAGCGAGTGTTCTTAGAAGCGTCTTCAGAACACCCCCATTTTGTTTATTTGCGAACATTTCAGGACACCGCGAGTGCTCTTAGAACACATTCAACTTGACAGAGAACAATATGGACAGCGTCCTCAGAACACCCCCTACAAACATTTCAGGATACCGGGAGTGTTCTCAAAAACGTCTTCAGAACACCCCCATTTTGTTTATTTGCGAACATTTCAGGACACCGCGCGTGTTCTTAGAACACATTCAACTTGACAGAGAACAATACGGACAGCGTCCTCAGGACACCCCCTACGAACACTCCCCGGACACAGCGAGTGTTCTTAGAAGCGTCTTCAGAACACCCCCATTCTGTTTATTTGCGAACATTTCAGGACACCGCGAGTGTTCTTAGGACACATTCAACTTGACAGAGAACAATACGGACAGCGTCCTCAGGACACCCCTACGAACACTCCCTAGACACCACGAGTGTTCTTAGAAGCGTCTTCAGAACACCACCATCTTGTTTATTTGCGAACATTTCAGTACACCGCGAGTGTTCTTAGGACACATTCAACTTGACAGAGAACAATACGGACAGCATCCTCAGGACACCCCCTACGAACACTCCCCGGACACCGCGAGTGTTCTTAGAAACGTCTTCAGAACACCCCAATTTTGTTTATTTGCGAACATTTCAGGACACCGCGAGTGTTCTTAGGACACATTCAACTTGACAGAGAACAATACGGACAGCGTCCTCAGGACACCCCCTACGAACACTCCCCGGACACAGCGAGTGTTCTTAGAAGCGTCTTCAGAACACCCCCATTTTGTTTATTTGCGAACATTTCAGGACACCGCGAGTGCTCTTAGAACACATTCAACTTGACAGAGAACAATATGGACAGCGTCCTCAGAACACCCCCTACAAACATTTCAGGACACCGGGAGTGTTCTCAAAAACGTCTTCAGAACACCCCCATTTTGTTTATTTGCGAACATTTCAGGACACCGCGCGTGTTCTTAGAACACATTCAACTTGACAGAGAACAATACGGACAGCGTCCTCAGGACACCCCCTACGAACACTCCCCGGACACAGCGAGTGTTCTTAGAAGCGTCTTCAGAACACCCCCATTTTGTTTATTTGCGAACATTTCAGGACACCGCGAGTGCTCTTAGAACACATTCAACTTGACAGAGAACAATATGGACAGCATCCTCAGAACACCCCCTACAAACATTTCAGGACACCGGGAGTGTTCTCAAAAACGTCTTCAGAACACCCCCATTTTGTTTATTTGCGAACATTTCAGGACACCGCGCGTGTTCTTAGAACACATTCAACTTGACAGAGAACAATACGGACAGCGTCCTCAGGACACCCCCTACGAACACTCCCCGGACACCGCGAGTGTTCTTAGAACAGTTTCACTTTGCTTGCGAACAAAACGGACACATATTGACTCCTTAGAACTCCCCCTAGTCAGTTTATGTAGAACATTTCAGAACACCCATGATGGCCGCAAACAAATCGAACACAAAAAGAACGTCTAACACATAAAAAACACAACTTTCATCCTTTCTCATACACTCCCACCCTCCCCAAACACTCCTACACACCAACACACTCTACAAAATACACATTTTGAACAAAGTTTCACCGCGCTGTCCGGGGACGTCCGCAAATCCAAGATGGCGGGCGCTACCGAAAAATCTGACGCGCTTCACGCTCCACGCTGTCCAATCAGCGAACACTTTGCATGTCTGCGAACATCAGGCAAGACGATTGGCCAATCAGGACACTTTCCGCGGAGCGAATAGGGAAGTGTGTCCGCAAACCGAACATAGATATCACTAATTTTTTTTTACCTACTTTTTGGTCATTTTTAAAAAAACTACTGGATGGATTTTCACCAAATTTGCAAAAGCACGCTTTCGGGACAAAGCTGCTGCTTCTGGTTTAAATTTGGTGGAAATCCGTCCAGCGGTTTGGGCTGTAGGCGCGAGCAAAATTGTTTTCCCATTCACTCTATGGAGAGTGAGTATAATGTATACAAATATGAGCATATAGAGGGAAGGTAGAGTAATAAAAATAAAACTATGAGAAAGTGCTGATAAACATAATGATTATCTTCATGCACAGAAAGGATTGCTCTCTTTCAAGCCTGTATCTTCCACTACGTATATGTTTCATATGATGTGACTGGACCCTAAGTCTACAAATATAGTACCTTTTCAATTTTTACATCCTGACTGTTACTGAAGAAAACTATGTGGCTTCGATATGTCAGTAAAGGATAAAAAGGGAAAGCCAGCCATGTGATGTCATCAGTGCTGTCATCAATGACATTTGTGATGTCATCTTTGATGTCCTGGGTGTTAGTGTTAGCAGTGCACGGTGGCGCGAGTTATGGTTGCTTATGTTACCATAACTGCCGAATTTCAGGGGTTTTTCGGTTTTACTTTGAGCCATAACGTCCCTTTAACAAAGTTTTTTCACTGAATTTCATAGGTTTTTAGTAGCGCAACTTAACCATAATGTATCTTTAACAACGTTTTTTCACTGAATTTCATAGGTTTTTAGTGCACAACTTAACCATAATATCCCTGACTTCATATACATGTAACATAGAACATACTAACCCCCTTGTAGTGTTTTCATGTCCGCGGACTACCGCCATGTCTGCGGACACATCGAAAATCTGAGCGTGGTGAATGTAAATTTAAATAGTGTGCCCCATTTCCCCTTTGAAGTTGGATCTGAAAAGAGCTGTTTTTTTTTTTACAGATGCTTGACAGACACCTGTTATTTTGTATTTTTTTTCGTGTTTTTTTTCTTACTTTACTCCTAAAATCTTCACATAACCTTCTCCAAAGCAACCCTTAATTCCAAAATAGAAGGCATTTCCCGTAAAAGATAAAGAAATGCCATCTTCTTTAAAATTAACAGCATTACTGGCATCAATATTCTCATTGTTAAAGAAGAACATACCAGCTCTAAGCATGAAGGCACACATGCCTCGGTTGATGACACACCTAGCAATATTTTGCTGAGGACAAAAAACGGAACTATTGTCCCATATTGCCCTAGGTAGTAATCCAGAAAAAAATACTTTTGCATTTGGAAGGATCTTCATTACTGCTTGAACCAAGCGTTCCAAATCAGCCAACACAGTAGGGGCACTGACGTTGCCCAAATGGAAAGCTCCATAGTGCAAAACTACCACATGCAGACTGTTCATCGTGGTCATATCCTCACACACATGTACAATTCCCTGTACATTGCAATCAGGCACACTGCTCCACACCACCTCCACTCCTTTCACATCAAAGTTCTTTGCAACGTGCCTGCTTTCAGCGTACTGCTGTAAACCATGCACAAACATATCTCCGAGCACCAACATCCTGACTTTCTCCACTTCTGCCATCTTCACCACACACAGTCTCTTTCAACACAAATCCACAACCTCGACATCTGATTGGCTGATCCGTACAGTCTTCTTTCCATGTTGGATTTCCTGGAAAAACCCAGATGTAGCATGCCCTGTCCACGAACAGCCGCGTTGTCCGTGGACGGCGTCCGCTTTACTCTCTGTGCCATTCCCTCATTGCATGCAGCTAAGCAATCACACAACATTTCAGGACAATTATTATTTCATTATTCAACATATTAACATTACACATATTATACTTTCATCTTGTACTCTGCACACAATGCTATGTTTCTCCATTAGTAGCTCAGTATACTAGATAGAATCCCATAATACAATGCTATTTATATAAATGCATCGTTCAAAGCACTAATATCGGTATGATATTTATTACAATATCCTTGACACTTTTTTCGCAACATTATAATAAAAATCCCTAGTACACAAATTCCATGAAAAGTACATACACACGTGATGTCATCAGTGATTTCATCAATGACATTTGCGATGTCATCTTTGATGTCCTGGGTGTTAGTCTTAGCAGTGCACGGTGGTGGCGCCAGTTATTTTTCAAAGCTTACCATAACTTGCGATTTTCAGGGGTCTTTCGGCTGTACTTAGAACCATAACGTCCTTTAAACAAACTTTTTTTAATATCACCAAACAACATACAAACATGGCGTGCAAAAACCAACTTCTACAGATGGCTTTACACAGAATGTTGCAAAGTAAGAATTTATGCTCGTTCACAGTGAAGGTCAGCTGCTTCCACAACTTCCACAGATGGCTTTACACAGAATGTTGCAAAGTAAGAATTTATGCTCGTTCACAGTGAAGGTCAGCTGCTTCCATTTTTTTCTTGGGCCCCGGAGAGGCTCACGAAGCGGACTATAAGGTTGCATTGTGTTTTGACCTTGACAGACAGAGATTGTGATGAAAGACTTCTCTTGAAGGAGTGTTGCTAAAACGTAAGAGAAGATAAAGATGACATTTCTGAAACGAAACCACTTTTATATATTATATCACTATGCGAAAGATCGTTGGCACATGCAGAGTCGTATTTTGGGACTGCACCACTCGTAGACAATGGAAATTGCAATTGTACTGTAAGTAACCCTTTAGATTACTTTATACCAAATATAATTATAATAGCATAGCATTAAAGACCACTCAAGATGAACTTGTTCGTTGAAAGTGGCATAATCTTTTCTACCGCGCACTATCACCGCCGAATTGATCCCCTGTCGTTTAGAGGGCTCTAAAAAAGACAGACGACACAGGGTGGGTTAATAGAAATAATTTGACCGGTCTATAGGCGGTCAAGCGCTCTACTCGCTGTGCCACTTCACTGTAGCCTGTCAAGTGGCACAGCGAGTACAGCGCTCGCTTTGACATCCGTGCACAGCTTGCTAATGCAAGTTTGAATCCCGGCAAGGCCAAACTCAGCCTTTCATCCTTCCGTGGTCGATAAATGAGCACCACACAACATGGTTAATAATAAGCACCGCTTAGATACCTCATGGTTCTTAGCGCTATATGAATGGGAAATATTATTATTTTATTATTAACATACACTGTTGCACTATCTTCGATAGCAAATATTTTCACGCCCTAATAAATAAAATGATGATTTTTAATGAAGATCGGCTGGTGAGACTAATTTATGTTTTTTAAAACAGGTATGTGGCTCCATTTTGCCAATGTCACGATTTACAGACTCCAGTGGATGGGGTCTTCAACTGCCAGGTGCAGGTCCAAATATGCAACTTCATGACCCTCACCATTTTATGGGACAATCGCCAAGGACCAATATGCCCTTACGCAGTACTAGCAGCTGCAAACAACATACCAACCAATAGGGTGGTCTAATGGCTCGTTGTTGGATCAACCTTCCGATTATCAGAGCGACCATTTACTGCTTTTATCATAAACCAACAGCCTATCTACCGCAAAGGAACAATGCATGGCTCCAAATAAACTTTTGCTGATCGACAGCAGAGACAATAGCAAATCGCTGAATATTCACTAAACATTTCATGTGAAATAAATGTACTTTACCAAATGTACAATCCTGCTGTTTACTTTTAAACCGCAGTTTCATATTGTGAATTGTGGCGCACTGAGTTGTAAGCTGATCTAACACTCTCTGTACCGCAAAGGAACATCGCGTGTCTCAACATGAACTTTTGCGGATCGACAACAAAGACAAATGCAAATTGCTGAATATTCTCTAAACATTTGAATTCAAATAAATGTACTTTACAACATTTACAATCTTGCTGTTTGCTATTAAATCACAGTTTCATATTCCGAATTGTGGCGCGCTGTGTTGTGACATAATGTGTGTTGTCTTCCGGGTTCTGTGTAAAGTCGCGTAGTGCTGGAGACGACTCGGCGCGTTTGATTACGCACCCTGTAACGTCATGGAGAGAGGCGGGGATTATGAATGCTTTGATAATATCAGGCTTAGGGGCGGGAGATATGATTTAGTGTCGCAAAAGCAAGTCAGCCAGGTCAATAGCGCCAGTCATAGGATTATCACATAATGTCGGCGCACACCAGCCGGATATATCGTTTCTTTAGTGGACAAAAAGTCGGTTGACGCCCCTAGGAAATTGTACTATTAGCGGACAAAAGGAGTGCTCTTAAAACACTTTCACCCTGACAACGAACAATACAAACAACGTTCTCAGAACACCCCCATTTTGTGTAATTGCAACCATTTCGGGACACTGCGAGTGTTCTTAGAACACATTCAACTAGACAGATTCCAATACGGACAGCGTCCTGAGGACACCCCCAGTTTGTGTATTTACGAACAATTAAGTACCCTGCGAGTGTTCATAGCTCATTTTTACCTTCCTTGCGAACAACAATGACACATACTTAGTCCTCTAAACACCCCACCATTTAGTTTATTTACAAAATGTCAGAACAGCCGTGTTATCCGCGGACAAATCGAATGCAACAAAAACATCTAGCACATAAAAAAAACAAAACATTGAACCTATCTCATACTCCCCACCCTCCCCAAACACTCTTACACACCAACACACTGCACTAAATACAATTTTTTTATCCACGTTTCACTGCGCTGTACGCGGTCGGCTGAGAATACAAGATGGCGGGCGCCACAGAAAATCTGACGCGCTCCATGCCCCTCGCCGTCCAATCAACTAACACGTTGCATGTCTGCGGACATGACGCAAGGCCATGGGCCAATCGGGGTGCTGTCCGCGGAGCGAACAGGGAATTCTGTCCGCGAAGCGAACACAGATATCACAAATTTTTTTGCCTTACATTTTGGTCATTTTAAAAAAACTACTGGACAGATTTACACCAAATTT
Organism: Ambystoma mexicanum; assembly: GCF_040938575.1. Taxonomy (NCBI): domain Eukaryota; kingdom Metazoa; phylum Chordata; class Amphibia; order Caudata; family Ambystomatidae; genus Ambystoma; species Ambystoma mexicanum. Next base: position 356,873,727 of record NC_090941.1, read on the forward strand.
ACAAAAGCACGCTTTTGGGACCAGGCCGCCGCTCCTGCCGCAAATTTGGTGTAAATCCGTCCAGCGGTTCGTGCTGTAGCCATGCACAAAGTTTTTTCCCATTCAGTCTATGGAAAAAAAAAGTTTTGGGACCCCCCTATAACTTTGCCCCCAATTCAGAGTGACCCAACTACTTTTTTTGCAAAGTTTGGTGAGGATCCATCCAGGGAGAGCGAAGTTATAAGCCGCCCAAAAAGTGCTCTTCCTATGGAAACAGCAACTTAACCATAACTACATGGCCACTACCGTGGCGAATTTCAAGGGTTTTTCGGTTTTACTTGGAACCATAACGTCCCTTTAACAAAGTTTTTTCACTGAATTTCATAGTTTTTTAGTAGCAAAACTTAACAATAATGACTTTGACTTTATATACATGTCATATGGAACTGACTAGATCTCTTCTTTAACAAAGTTTTTTTCACTGAATATATATATATATAATATATATATATATATATATATATATATATATATATATATATATATATATATATATACATATATATATATTCAGTGAAAAAACTTTGTTAAAGGGACGTTATTGTTAAGTTGTGCTACTAAAAACCTATGAAATTCAGTGAAAAAACTTTGTTAAAGGGACGTTATGGTTCCAAGTAAAACCGAAAAACCCTTGAAATTCGCCAGTTATGGTAAGCTAAGCAACCATAACTCGCACCACCACCGTGCACTACTAAGACTAACACCCAGGACATCAAAGATAGCATCACAAATGTCATTGATGACATCACTGAAACATTTCTATTTTTGGACACACAAATTAGCCAACTGAACCACTACAATTTTCATATTATAGAACAAACAACTGTTTTAATTGTATACATTAGATTTACTATTTGTACTTTTCCACACCACTAGCTTGCTTTTTTTTGTCATCTGAACCCCAGTTTAGAAACACATGAATTCAAGAATACCTATCCCTACTAGTTTTAGTTTCCAATGCAAAATCACACACCATTACATACATCTTTATCATCTTACTCAAACACTCATGCACACAGCACACATACATTCCAGAACACCCGAACCCATATCTTCTTTATTTTTTTCATCATACCCTAAAGAATGCCTACCAAAAGACAACTCTGTAGAAAGCAACGCAAAAGTAGAGCAAATGAAAATAAAGGTGTCCAACATAAGCATCCATCTCTAGCAGAATTTGTAAAAAGAAGTTGAAACAAAACAGCTAATACAATCATTTAGTGAAACACAAGAAGTTTCAAGTACAACAACTTCGCTTCCTCTATCAAAATGTAAAACAAACCCAAAAACAATTAACAGAAAATCAGCTATCAGTACAGATAAAACTACTTCTCCAAATTTTAATATAGTGCAAAGTAAGCATACCAAGAAAAGTATTTTAGCCAAAATATACCGTCACAAAGTCCTTCAAAATCTTATAAAAACAGGAGAGAAATCAGGTTCAAAGCTTAAAATCTATTGTAGGAAATTAATCTTAGAAGCATTGATGGACAGTGCAATTCTTCTCAAAAGAATATATTTATTTTACTGTTAAACAAAATGAAATCACTAACAAAACTAATAACTAAATTACAAAAAAGACTTCTCAATAAGCGAAATGTCAACAGAAAGAACTTCTTAAGTATCTGCGGAGGTGAATGGAATCACACTACTAGCACAGAACCATATTTTAATGAAGAAGCGTACAAACAAAAGCAAGCGAATACAATTGCCATAAATAGCAGTGGTCGAGGTTATGAAAAAGTGAATGATACCATAATGGAACAGGAAGTACTCCTTACAAAAATATGCCCTGAAAACTTAGAATTACCCCTCCATTCAACTGAATCAGAACGTCTAGTGTACAAATGGCCATGCACATCATTGTGTAACATTCCCAAACAATGTTTCAAATCTTTACACCAATTCCTCAATTAATATGTAAAAAGCAAAGACAAAATCAAAATTAAATTACTGCAAAATATAGATACCTGTCCAGTGCGCAAGTACACAGGACTACAAGGACATTCATTGGCCTGCATTACAGGACCTACTTGTAAAACCACTTTCCATGATATCAAAAGGATATCAACACATCATTCAACTATAAGAAATCTAGTCTATAAACTGTACTATGCTAAAAGTCCTGCTTTAGCACTAGCAAAGTTAAATAACATCCTTCTACATGGTACAGCAAAAGACCTACTTGAAGACAACCACTACATCCAGAAAAAATATTTTGGAAGTGAAAGCCATTTACAGGATGAAATAGCTTTAAACCAATTAAGCAACAATTCTACACATGGCAACCTTTTGCTAAACACATACAAAAAAGAAATACTAAAATTTAAAAGTACATCAGCTGAAGTACCAAACCATGTATGTGTATGTTGCCATAGAATTTGTTATAAACGTAACACAAAAAGTGTGGACCTATCATAAGCAGAAAACAAATATGAAATAACTGAGCCCTTAATACTTTGCAGTTATTGCACTACAAAACTTGACAACAACCAAACTCCTTCACATTCTATCACAAATAATTTGGAATTATACCCAATACCAAAACCTCTACAACAACTTAATTTATATGAGAGCATCATAATTCAAACAGTACACCCATTTCAAGCAATAATATGCCTTCAACCAAAAACAGCAAAATTACCTCCCTCTGAATTGGTAAAAGGCATTCGTGGAAAAGTAGTTTATTTACCATTAAATCTAATAGAAAATGTGCATACTCTAGGAGTGCAACGTCCAATGCAGCAATCTTTAATTATATTAGTAAATGGAGTACCTACAAAAGACAAAAAAATATGGCAACAACTAGTAGATTTATATAAAGTTAGACAAGCCTTCCAATATCTTAAAGAGAATAATGAATATTACAAAGAAATTAATATTGAAGAAAACTTGAAAGATACAACTGAAATAATTCAAGAAACACAAGAAGCTGGTCAATTTGAGCTACTAGATCCTGCTACAATATCAAATAATTTAGACCATTATACAATTCATCCTTTGCACTGAAATGACACCGTACAAGATGTACTAGAAACTTACCAAATGCGTCAAACAAAAGGATCGCCAATCAGTATATGGGAAAAAAAGTATAGAAGCACGTGCTTTTCCTCTACTCTTTACTACTGGCAAAGGAGGAAGGTATGATGATAGACCTATTCAAATTTCAGCTTCAGAATACCGCTCATTACGGATGTATTCTGAAGATCCCAGATTTAGACAAAATGTGGAATACATATTCCACCTACTCTTTGAAAGTGAACTAGCAACTTTATGTTACGGAGTTGCACACATATTAAAATCAGGATCACACTTTCAAAATATGACAGCTACACAATTATTAGAGAAAGTGCAACAAAAGGATGAGGTTTTACAATCAAATATTACAAATCTATTAGCAAATATGCGTGGTACTAAAGAGTACTGGTTTCGACGTCATGGAGATGTACTTTGTATGATCAGAAACCTTGGCCCACCCACTTGGTTTGTTACATTAAGTTGTGCAGAATAGGCATGGGAAGATGTACCTGATTTCCTACGCATATCAAATAAAAACAAAACAAACATAGATATTCTAACACCTGGAGAACTTTGTTCTTTGGATCCTGTTAATGTTTCAAGATATTTTCACCATCGCTTCATTGCTATGCTACATTTTATTTCTAATAAAACTTTTCCTCCCCTTGGAGAAGTGCAACACTTCTTTTGGAGAAAAGAATACCAAGCCAGAGGAGCACCACATATCCACATGCTTTTATGGATTACAGATGCTCCTCAATTTGGTCAAGACAGTGATGCCACTGTTTTACAGTTTATTGAAAAATATGTCACTTGTGAAATTCCATCAGAAGCCACAAATAGTGATCTTCGTGCACAAATTTTACAATTTCAAAGACACAAATGTGGAAAATATTGTCGTCGCAAATACAAAAACAAAGGCAAATACTACACCAAATGCCGATTTGGTTTCCCTAGACCAGTTACAAATACAGGTCAAGTAAACAACCTCATGTCTTCAGTTAGACATAGTGTTAAAGGTAAGTCACCTAAAAATACATATTACATCAAAAGAAAAGAAGAAGAAAAATATATCAATGATTATAATGCAATCATTGCCCACTTATGGAATGCAAACATAGATGTGCAGTACATTGCAGACAATTCTACTGCAGTTGCACGATATGTCACATCATACTTAACTAAAGCAGAAAAGACAGAGCTCCAAGACCTCTGGAATGACCTGTCATCAGATAAAACAGTATCTCAGAAATTATACAGCTTGGGCATAAAAATGCTCACCCATAGAGAATGTGGATCTTATGAAGCAGCTGATCGTTTAACTGGTACTTCATTGTATGGTAAATCTGAAAATATAGTATGGCTAAGTCTTGGTCCAGCCAAATCTAGAAAAAGAGTTCTAAAATCATATGAAGATATAGAAACAATAGCCAAACATGATCCCAACAGCCAAGACATTTTAAAAAACAATTTATTGGACACATACTACCCAAACAGAAGTAATACTTTGGAAAACATGTGTCTATACCACATAGCCCAAAACTACACATACACAAATAATATGAAACCTGATGAAAAAAAGGTAAATATAGAGTGACAGACTGTGAAGGCAGCTTAGTTAAACTCACTAAACCAAATTTAATTAATCATATCAAATTGTCATTGAAGACTCCTCAACATAAAGAAGTATATTACATGTCCCTGCTACAACTCCTCAAACCATGGAGAAAAGAAGAACAATTACTAGATAACTATGACTCATATGAGGATGCTTTCAAAGCAAATGAAAGCACTATAACTGATATAAACTTTACATAGTACAAAACAATGTTGCACAATGAACAGCAACATGAAGAAGAACTCCACGCCCAAATAGATAAGGATACTTCTGACAGTAGTCAACCTTCTGTAACAGGAAGCCAAGAACCACTGGTAGAACCACTAATAACAAATGAGGCAAAATTAGCTATGATAGAAGTAGAAAACACCATGTGTCAGTATGAAGATAAGGAAGACTTAACTATACTACAATCAAAACTAAACAATGAGCAAAGTAGCATTTTTCAAGAAGTAACAAAACAAATTGCACATGGTGTAAAACATGAAAATAAAGAATGTTCCTGCCATAATTATAAACCTATACTACTGTACGTCAGTGGTGAAGCTGGTTCTGGCAAAACATTTCTAATCAAAATCATTAGTAAGTTCCTTCAACAATTGACAAACAACAAACTGTCAGCTGTTGTCACTGCCCCCACAGGTTTAGCTGCCTACAACATAGGTGGTGTTACATTACACCGATTACTAATATTACCAGTAGAACACCAGAACAAATTAGACTATTACAAACTTTCTGCAGAAGCTGCAATGGAATTACGCAAAGTATTGAAACAAATGAAAATGCTACTAATAGATGAAGTGAGCATGGTCTCCAACCTGATGTTAGCTTTGATTCACCTCAGATTACAAGAAGTACTCAAAACAGACTATGAAGAGCTCTTTGCAGGAAAACACATTATTGTTTTTGGAGATCTGCTTCAATTAACACCAGTAAAAGGTGAACCTATTTTTAAAACATTAGGGCACAAACTGCACTTTATGGCGATAATGCATGTGCTACAGATGTTATGGAACAATTAGCTCACAAAAATGTCAATTGTATGGCCTTAATGCCAACTCTTGCAAGCTGTCTCAAATTCAATAAAATAATGTTAAGTAAAGAAATGCAACCAATAATGGAAATTAGCTCCACAGACAAACTAGATGTACATGGTATGACACTACCCATGTGTGACCAAGACTATATAATTTAGAAAAATCAATCTCAAACACAGCAGGCTTAGAAAAGATGTTAAAATTATCCTTAAATTGCAGAGTAATGCTTAAACGTAACCTTGACGTGGACCAAGGACTAGTTAATGGAGCACTGGGTACATTTGTTGGCTTTCAAACATACCCACGTGACAACAAAATTCAGTTTGTCAATATACTCTTTGACAAACTTTCAGAAGTAAAACGGATAGGACGCTCAACAGCTAGATTCCTTCTCTTCAAAGATATGTATGTACGCAGAGAACAATTTTCTCTAACTCTTGCATACGAAGTCATGATTCATAAATCACAAGATCTTACCCTAGACAAAGCAATGATAGATATTGGTAACACAGTCTTTAAAGAAGGCATGAGCTACGTAGCACTATCACGCTTACGTACACTTGACGGTCTATTTCTAATCAACTTTGATGCAAGTAAAGTAAACGCTAATATTCCTTGCATTTTAGAATATAATAGACTTCGCTCACTATACACTCCCCATCTAAACACATATTCTGTTCCACAAAAACTAAAACGTTGTAAAAGAAAACTAAATCAAACAGAAATGCAACAGGACGTCACTGCAAATCCTCCAAAGAGAGTAAAAGAAACTAATACTTCATCAAGTACCACAAACAAAAAAGAATCAATTAGAGAAAGTAAACCAGGTACTTCTTTAAAGAAGGAAGACAAACTCCAAAAAAAGCAGTTAGATACAGAACTACCTGGACCATTTAAATTCTCAAATATAGTTGGTGTAAGTTGCTATGCAAATCCTGACAACACATATAGTGTTTTTGGAATAAGACGACAATTGGACTACTGTGCTGGAATGGTGAAATTCACTATAAACTCGCAGGAAGATCCACAAGAATTTCTAATGTACTTACTACACGTACTGGAAAACAAAAACATACCTATAAATGAAATCTTTCAGATTTCATACATGTGGAACATACATGCATTCTCTGCAACAATGTGACACAAGAAGAAATCCCCAATGAACGCTTCATTTATATATCAATACCAAATTGTGAATCCATTCCATTTCAGCAACTTGTACAAAATGCAAACCATGGTAGATTATGCTCTACCTGCAATTCAGATAATCGCTCCACGTTAGTAATACAAACACATAGTAAATACGTAATACTAATGCTTCTACGTTACAATGCAGATGGTACCAAAAACAACTGCAAGCTGAATGGATTCACACATGGTCAAATAATACTTGGTAAGAAAACCTTCACAACAATAGGTATAATCTACCGCGCAGGAGCCACAACCAACTCAGGGCACTACACTGCATATATAAAAAAGAAATGTGGATGGTTTGAATGTAATGATAGTACCATTACTCTAAAGCAGAGATTACCAGCAAATCTTACAAACACTTATTTGATGTTCTTAAAACCAAAATTTGATAAATAAATTGTATTTAGACCTTTAAGTAAATTTGTGTTAAAAAAATATAAACTGTTACAATACTCCAAAAGCTATCTAACTGCTCAAAGATTCTACAACAACTAATCAGATAAATGAATAACACTAAATTAGACCAAAAAATACACAGTTAGAATACGCCAATTGGTATCTAACTGTCCCAAAATTATAAATTTGTGTTAAAATAATATAAACTGTTAGAATACTCCAAAAGCTATCTAACAGCTCAAAGATTCTACAACAACTAATCAGATAAGTGAATACCACTAAATTAGGCCAGAAAATACACAGTTAGAATAAGCCAATTGGTATCTAACTGTCCCAAAATTTAACAATATCCAAATAGATAAATCAAAACCACTAAAATATATTAAAAAAATAAAAAGTTAGAATACGCCAATTGGTATCTAACTGCTCCAAAATTTTATAATATCAAAACAAATGAAGAATCTGTAACTGCTCCAAAAAAAATACAACAAAGCAAAGTATAAAGCATTAGCCAGAAACAACAAGTGAACACTTAAAACAAACAAACAAATAAACTGTAGCATAACAGAAAACGTTTTTTTTTTTAATCCAACATGGATTTTTGTTCTACCACAGACCCAATGATTTTAGCAACAAATGCAGAAACTGAGCAATTATAAATAAATATGAGGGTCGAAAAAAAATAAAAGTATATTGCTTATACAATGTAATAAGTCATTACAAAATACTAATACTAACATGTTATTTTCTTTTATCACAGAAATGAAGAAGAAAAACATGGACTCCCATTACTAGACCAAACAGTAAGTATACAATAATAAGGACAACCATAGCAGCATATCACATCCATAGTATCTAATACCTTTGTTCCTTATACATTTGTTTTTCACCCAAAGTTATAAGCAAATATGAATGTGATATGCTGCGGTGGTTGTTGCCAGGGCATAGAGTCTTGGGTGCATGGCCAAATGGCCATGCACCCAAGACTCTATGCCCTGGCAACAACCACCGCAGCATATCACATCCATAGAGTCAAACATTTCAACTATGATCTATGGGAAACTTTTAATGTCCGCGAACAATGTGAGTGTTCTTAGAACACTTTGAACTTGCCAGCGAACAATATGGACACCGTTTTCAGGACACCACCTACGAACTTTTCAGAACAATGCGATAGTTCTTAGAACACTTTCAAGTTAACAACAAACAATACGGACAGCGTTCTAAGGACACCCCCTACGAACATTCCAGGACACCGGGAGTGTTCTTAGAAGCGTCTTCAGAACACCACCATCTTGTTTATTTGCGAACATTTCAGGACACCGCAAGTGTTCTTAGGACACATTCAACTTGACAAAGAACAATACGGACAGCGTCCTCAGGACACCCCCTACGAACACTCCCCGGACACCGGGAGTGTTCTTAGAAGCGTCTTCAGAACACCACCATCTTGTTTATTTGCGAACATTTCAGGACACCGTGAGTGTTCTTAGGACACATTCAACTTGACAAAGAACAATACGGACAGCGTCCTCAGGACACCCCCTACGAACACTCCCTGGACACCGCGAGTGTTCTTAGAAGCGTCTTCAGAACACACCCATTTTGTTTATTTGCGAACATTTCAGGACACCGCGAGTTTTCTTAGGACACATTCAACTTGACAGAGAACAATACGGACAGCGTCCTCAGGACACCCCCTACGAACACTCCCCGGACACCGCAAGTGTTCTTAGAAGCGTCTTCAGAACACCACCATCTTGTTTATTTGCGAACATTTCAGTACACCGCGAGTGTTCTTAGGACACATTCAACTTGACAGAGAACAATACGAACAGCGTCCTCAGGACACCCCCTACGAACACTCCCTGGACACCGCGAGTGTTCTTAGAAACGTCTTCAGAACACCCCCATTTTGTTTATTTGCGAACATTTCAGGACACCGTGAGTGTTCTTAAGACACATTCAACTTGACAGAGAACAATACGGACAGCGTCCTCAGGACACCCCCTACGAACACTCCCCGGACACCGCGAGTGTTCTTATAAGCGTCTTCAGAACACCCCCATTTTGTTTATTTGCGAACATTTCAGGACACCACGAGTGCTCTTAGAACACATTCAACTTGACAGAGAACGATACGGACAGCGTCCTCAGAACACCCCCTAAAAACATTTCAGGACACCGAGAGTGTTCTCAAAAACGTCTTCAGAACACCCCCATTTTGTTTATTTGCGAACATTTCAGGACAACGCACGTGTTCTTAGAACACATTCAACTTGACAGAGAACAATACAGACAGCGTCCTCAGGACACCCCCTACGAACACTCCCCGGACACCGGGAGTGTTCTTAGAAGCGTCTTCAGAACACCACCATCTTGTTTATTTGCGAACATTTCAGTACACCGTGAGTGTTCTTAGGACACATTCAACTTGACAGAGAACAATACGGACAGCGTCCTCAGGACACCCCCTACGAACAATCCCTGGACACCGTGAGTGTTCTTAGAAACGTCTTCAGAACACCCCCATTTTGTTTATTTGCGAACATTTCAGGACACCGCTCGTGTTCTTAGAACACATTCAACTTGACAGAGACCAATATGTACAGCGTCCTCAGGACACCCCCTACAAACACACCCGGACACCGCGTTTGTTCTTAGAACAGTTTCACTTTGCTTGCGAACAAACATTTCAGAACACCCGTGATGGCCGCAAACAAATAGAACACAAAAAGAACGTCTAACACACAAAAAACACAACTTTCATCCTATCTCATACACTCCCACCCTCCCCAAACACTCCTACACACCAACACACTCTACAAAATACACATTTTGAACAAAGTTTCACCGCGCTGTCCGGGGACGTCCGCAAATCCAAGATGGCGGGCGCTACCGAAAAATCTGACGCGCTTCACGCTCCACGCCGTCCAATCAGCAAACACTTTGCATGTCCGCGAACATCACGCAAGACGATTGGCCAATCAGGACACTTTCCGCGGAGCAAACAGGGAAGTGTGTCCACAAACCGAACACAGATATCACTAATTTTTTTTTTACCTACTTTTTGGTCATTTTAAAAAAAACTACTGGACGGATTTTCACCAAATTTGCAAAAGCACGCTTTCGGGACCAAGCTGCTGCTCCTGGTCCAAATTTGGTGGAAATCCGTCCAGCGGTTTGGGCTGTAGGCGCGAGCAAAAAAATTTTCCCATTCACTCTATGGAGAGTGAGTATAATGTATACACATATGAGCATATAGAGGGAAGGTAGAGTAATAAAAATAAAACTATGAGAAAGTGCTGATAACCATAACGATTATCTTCATGCACAGAAAGGATTGCTCTCTTTCAAGCCTGTATCTTCCGCTATGTATATGTTTCATATGATGTGACTGGACCCTAAGTCTACAAATATAGTACCTTTTCATTTTTTACTTCCTGACTGTTACTGAAGAAAACTATGTGGCTTTGATATGTCAGTAAAGGATAAAAAGGGAGAGCCAGCCATGTGATGTCATCAGTGATGTCATCAATGACATTTGTGATGTCATCTTTGATGTCCTGGGTGTTAGTGTTAGCAGTGCACGGTGGCGCGAGTTATGGTTGCTTATGTTACCATAACTGCCGAATTTCAGGGGTTTTTCGGTTTTACTTTGAGCCATAACGTCCCTTTAACAAAGTTTTTTCACTGAATTTCATAGGTTTTTAGTGCACAACTTACCCATAATATCCCTGACTTCATATACATGTAACATAGAACATACTAACCCCCTCGTAGTGATTTTCATGTCCGCGGACTACCGCCATGTCCGCGGACACATCGAAAATCTGAGAGTGGTGAATGTAAATTTAAATAGTGTGCCCCATTTCCCCTTTGAAGTTGGCTCTGAAAAGAGCCATTTTTTTTTTTTACAGATGCTTGACAGACACCTGTTATTTTGTATTTTTTTCTTGTTTTTTTTTCTTACTTTACTCCTAAAATCTTCACATAACCTTCTCCAAAGCAACCCTTACATTCCAAAATAGAAAGGCATTTCCCGTAAAAGATAAAGAAATGCCATCTTCTTTAAAATTAACAGCATTACTGGCATCAATATTCTCATTGTTACAGAAGAACATACCAGCTCTAAGCATGAAGGCACACATGCCTCGGTTGATGACCCACCTAGCAATATTTTGCTGAGGACAAAAAACAGAACTATTGTCCCATATTGCCCTAGGTAGTAATCCAGAAAAAATTACTTTTGCATTTGGAAGGATCTTCATTACTGCTTGAACCAAGCGTTCCAAATCAGCCAACAAAGTAGGGGCACTGACGTTGCCCAAATGGAAAGCACCAGAGTGCAAAACTACCACATGCGGACTGTTCATCGTGGCCATATCCTCACAAACTTGTTCAATTCCCTGTACATTGCAATCAGGCACACTGCTCCACACCACCTCCACTCCTTTGACATCAAAGTTCTTTGCAACGTGCCTGCATTGAGCGTACTGCTGTAAACCATGCACAAACATATCTCCGAGCACCAACATCCTGACTTTCTCCACTTCTGCTATCTTCACCACACAAAGTCTCTTTCAACACAAATCCACAACCTCGACATCTGATTGGCTGATCCGTACAGTCTTCTTTCCGGATGTAGCACGCCCTGTCCATGAACAGCCACGTTGTCCGCGGACGGCGTCCAATTTACTCTCTGTGCCATTCCCTCATTGCATACAGCTAAGCAATCACACAATACAAATAACGTCCTCAGAACAACCCCATTTTGTGATTTTTCGAACATTTCAGGACAATTATTATTTCATTATTCAACATTTTAACATTACACATATTATACTTTCATCTTGTACTCTGCACACAATGCTATGTTTCTCCATTAGTAGCTCAGTATACTAGATAGAATCCCATAATACAATGCTATTTATATAAATGCATCGTTCAAAGCACTAATAACGGTATGATATTTATTGCAATATCCTTGACACTTTTTTCGCAACATTATAATAAAAATCCCTAGTACACAAATTCCATGAAAAGTACATACACACGTGATGTCATCAGTAATTTCATCAATGACATTTGCAATGTCATCTTTGATGTCCTGGGTGTTAGTCTTAGCAGTGCACGGTGGTGGCGCCAGTTATTTTTCAAAGCTTACCATAACTTGCGATTTTCAGGGGTCTTTCGGCTGTACTTAGAACCATAACGTCCTTTAAACAAACTTTTTTAACATCACGCAAACAATATACAAACATGGCGTGCAAAAACCAACTTCTACAGATGGCTTTACACAGAATGTTGCAAAGTAAGAATTTATGCTCGTTCACAGTGAAGGTCAGCTGCTTCCACAACTTCTACAGATGGCTTTACACAGAATGTTGCAAAGTAAGAATATATGCTCGTTCACAGTGAAGGTCAGCTGCTTCCATTTTTTTCTCGGGCCCCGGAGAGGCTCACGAAGCGGACTATAAGGTTGTATTGTGTTTTGACCTTAACAGGCAGAGATTGTGATGAAAGACTTCTCTTCAAGGAGTGTTGCTAAAACGTAAGAGAAGATAAAGATGAAATTTCTGAAACGAAACCACTTTTATATATTATATCACTATGCGAAAGATCGTTGGCACACGCTGAGTCGTATTTTGGGACTGCACCACTCGTAGACAATGGAAATTGCAATTGTACTGTAAGTAACCCTTTAGATTACTTTATACCAAATATAATTACAATAGCATAGCATTAAAGACCGCTCAAGTTGAATTTGTTTGTTGAAAGTGGCATAATGTTTTCTACAGCGCACTATCACCGCCGAATTGATCCACTGTCGTTTGGAGGGCTCTAAAAAAGGCAGACGACACAGAGTGGGTTAATAGAAATAATTTAACCGATCTATAGGCGGTCAAGCGCTCTACTCGCTGTGCCACTTCACAGCAACTTAACCATAACTACATGGCCACTACCATGGCCATGTAATTACATGGATGCGGTTGGGTCCATGTAGTTATGGTTAAGTTGGTGTTTCCATAGGAAGAGCATTTTATGGGTGGCTTATAACTTCGCTCCCTCTGGACGAATCCTCACCAAACTTTGCAAACAAAGTATATGGCCCACTCTGAATTTTTTTGCAAAGGTTGGAGAGGTTTGATCCGGGGAGGCAAAGTTATAGTGGGGGTCCCAAAACATTTGTTTTTTCCCATAGACATAATGGGAAAAAAATGTGCACATGCCTACAGCCCAAACCGCTGGACGGATGTACACCAAATTTGCAGCAGGAGCGGGGGCTGGGTCCTGAAAGCATGCTTTTGCAAATTTGGTGTAAATCCATCCAGTAGTTTTTTTTAAAGTTACCAAAATGTAAGGCAAACAAATTTGTGATATCTCCGTTCGCTTCGCGGACGGACCTCCCGGTTCGCTCCGCGGACAGTGCCCTGATTGGCCGAGCGGCTTGCTCTATGTCCGCGGACATCCGACATGTTCGCTGATTGGATGGCGTGGGGCATGGAGCGAGTCAGATTTTTGGTGGCGCCCGACATCTTGCATTCGCGGACGACCGCGGACAGCGAGGTGAAACTTGGTTTAAAAATTGTATTTAGTGGAGTGTGTTGGTGTTTTACAGTGTTTGGGGAGGGTGGGGGAGTATGAGATAGGTGCAATGTTGTATTTTTTTAATGTGCTAGACGCTTTTGTTGTGATCGATTTGTCTGCGGACAACACGGCTGTTCTGAAATGTTCGTAAATAAGAAGAATGGATTTGTTGTCAAGATGAAAGTGTTCTAAGAACACTCGTGGGGTCCTGGAATGTTTGCAGGGGGTGTTCTGAAGACATTGTCTGTATTGTTCGTTGTCAAGCTGAAAGTGTTCTAAGAACACTCGCGGTGTCCTGAAATCTTCGTACATAAAGAAAATGGGGGTATCCTGAGGACGCTGTCCGTATCGTCCTTTGGCAAGTTGAATGTGTTCTAGGAACTTCCTTGTGTCCGCGGACATTAAAATGGTTGCAATGCTTGAATCTATGGGTGTGATATGCTGCGGTGGTTGTGGCCAGGGTATAGAATGTTGGGTGCATGGCCATTTGGCCATTTTGCCATGCACCCAAGACTCTATGCCCTGGCCACAAGCACCGCAGCATATCACACTCATAGTGGCTTATAACTTTGGGTCAAAAACAAATATATAAGGAACATTGTTATAAGCCAGTATAGCTGTGATATGCTGCGATGGTTGTATTTATCATGTTATACTTAGTATTTGGTTTAGTAACGGGAGTCCATGTTTTTCTTGTTCATTTCTGTGATAAAAGAAAATAGCATGTTAGTATTAGTATTTTATAAAGACTTATTACATTGTACAATCAACATTTTCTTCTTTTTTTTACCCTCATATTTAGTAGATGACAAACCAGAGTACTGTGCAATTTGCTCTGTTTCTGTGTTTGTTGCTAAAATCATTGGGTCTGTGGGAGAAAAGAAATCCATGTTGGATTAAAAAAAAAAAACCTTTTTGTGTTATGCTACAGTTTATTTGCTTGTTTGTTCTCAGTATTTACTTGTTGTTTCTGGCTAATGCATTATACATTGGATTGTTCCAGTTTTTGGGAGTAGTAGGCTATTAGTTATTTTTTTGGATATTGTAAAATTTTGGAGTGGTTAGATACCAGTAGGCGTCTTCTAACTGTTTATTTTTTTATATAATTTTGTGGTATTGATTTATCTGTTTGGATATTTCTAAATTTTGGGACAGTTAGATACCAATTGGCGTATTCTAACTGTCTGTTTTTTTCTCTATTTGAGTGGTATTCATTTATCTGATTAGTTGTTGTAGCATCTTTGGGCAGTTAGATAGCTTTTGGAATATTGTGACAGTTTATATTTTTTTACTAAAAGTGTATTTAAGGTTTAAGTACAGTTTAGTTATCACATTTTGATTTTAAGAACATTAAATAAGCGTTTGTAAGATTTGCTGGTAATCTCTGCTTTAGAGTAATGGTACTATCATTACATTCAAACCATCCACATTTTTTTTTATATATGCAGTGTAGTGCCCTGAATTGGTTGTGGCTCCTGCGTGGTAGATTATACCTATTGTTGTGAAGGTTTTCCTACCAAGTGATATTTGACCAGGTGTGAATCCAGTCAGCTTGCAGTTGTTTTTGGTACCATCTGCATTGTAACGTTGAAGCATTAGTATTATGTATTTACTATGTGTTTGTATTACTAACGTGGAGCAATTATCTGAATTGCAGGTCGAACATAATCTACCATGGTTTGCATTTTGTACAAGTTGCTGAAATGGAACGGATTCACAATTAGGTATTGATATATACACAAAGCGTTCATTGGGGATTTGTTCTTGTGTCACATTGTTGCAGAGAGTGCATGTATGTTTCCACATGTATGAAATCTGGAAGATTTCATTTATAGGTATGTTTTTGCTTTCCAGTACTAATAGTAAGTACATTATAAGTACATTATAAATTCTTGTGGATCTTCCTGTGAGTTTATAGTGAATTTCACCATTCCAGCACAGTAGTCCAATTGTTGTCTTATTCCATAAACACTATATGTGTTGTAAGGATTGTTTGCTGCGTTTCTGTGAAGTACTAACATTTGCAAACACAATGGGTCTGTACTGTGTAAGTAAATGTTCTCAACAATTGGTGGTAATTGAAATAGAATATTCATTGCTACATTTGTGTAGCAACTTACACCAACTATATTTGAGAGTTTAAATGGACCAGGTATTTCTGTATCTGACTGCTTTTTTTGGAGTTTGTCTTCCTTCTTTGAAGAAGTACCTGGTTTACTTTCCCTAATTGATTCTTTTTTGCTTGTGGCACTTGATGAAGTATTACTTTCTTTTACTCTCTTTAGAGGATTTGCAGTGACATCCTGTTGCTTTTCTGTTCGATTTATTTTTCTTTTATAATGTTTTACTTTTTGTGGAACAGAAAATGTGTTTAGATGGGGAGTGTATAGTGAACAAAGTCTATTGTATTCTAAAATGCACGGAATATCAGCGTTTATTTTACTTGCATCAAAGTTGATTAGAAATAGACCGTCAAGTGTACGTAAGCGTGATAGTGCTACATAGCTCATGCCTTCTTTAAAGACTGTGCTACCAATGTCTATCATTGCTTTGTCTAGGGTAAGACTGTGTGATTTATGAATGGTGACTGCGTATGCAAGAGTTAGAGAAAATTGTTCTCTGCGTACATACATGTCTTTGAAGAGAAGGAATCAAGCTGTTGAGCATCCTATTCTTTTTACTTCTGAAAGTTTGTCAAAGAGAATATTGACAAACTGAATTGTGTTGTCACGTGGTTATGTTTGAAAGCCAACAAC
Organism: Ambystoma mexicanum; assembly: GCF_040938575.1. Taxonomy (NCBI): domain Eukaryota; kingdom Metazoa; phylum Chordata; class Amphibia; order Caudata; family Ambystomatidae; genus Ambystoma; species Ambystoma mexicanum. The sequence continues at coordinate 356,890,376 of NC_090941.1, forward strand.
TGTACCCAGTGCTCCATTAACTAGTCCTTGGTCCACGTCAAGGTTACGTTTCATCATTACTCTGCAATTTAAGGATAATTTTAATATCTTTTCCAAGCCTGCTGTGTTTGAGATTGATTTTTCTAAACTATTTAGTCTTGTTGTGGCTTGGTCACACATGGGTAGTGTCATTCCATGTACATCTAGTTTGTCTGTGGCGCTAATTTCCATTATTGGTTGCATTTCTTTACTTAACATTATTTCATTGAATTTGAAACAGCTTGCAAGAGTTGGTATTAAGGCCATACAATTGACATTTTTGTGGGATAATTGTTCCATAACATCTGTAGCACATCCATTATTACCATAAAGTGCATGAATGTGCCGGGTTTTCAATATTGCTTCTGCTTCTTTAGAAAGTATACCAACTCTGATACTTTTTAAGATGTTGGCATAAGTGAGATCTGCAGATTGGCGCATGTTTTCTGTTAATTCTCTGTATTGGAAATGTTGCCAAAGGTTGACATTTCCTATGCTGCCAACAGTTTTACGGCAGAGTTTGTGTCCTAATGTTTTAAAAATAGGCTCACCTTTTACTGGTGTCAATTGAAGAAGATCTCCAAAAACAATAATGTGTTTTCCTGCAAAGAGCTCTTCATAGTTTGTTTTGAGTACTTCTTGTAATCTGAGGTGAATCAAAGCCAACATTAGGTTGGACACCATGCTCACTTCATCTATTAGTAGCATTTTCATTTGTTTCAATACTCTGCATAGTGCCATTGCAGCTTCTACAGAAAGTTTGTAATAATCTAATTTGTTTTGGTGTTGTACTGGCAGGAGTAGTAATCGGTGTAAAGTGACACCACCTATGTTGTAGGCAGCTAAACCTGTGGGGGCAGTGACAACAGCTGACAGTTTGTTGTTTGTCAATTGTTGAAGGAACTTACTGATGATTTTGATTAGGAATGTTTTGCCAGAACCAGCTTCACCACTGACATACAATAGTATAGGTTTGTAATTTTGACAGGTGCATTCTTTGTTTTCATGTTGTACACCATGTGCAATTTCTTTTGTTACTTCTTGAAAAATGCTACGTTGCTCATTGTTTAGCTTTGATTGCAGTATAGTTAAGTCTTCTTTATCTTCATACTGACACATGGTGTTTTCTACTTCTATCATAGTTTACTTCTGCCTCATTTGTTATTAGTGGGTCTCTCGGTGGTTCTTGGCTTCCGGTCACAGAAGGTTGACTACTGTCAGGAGTGTCCTTATCTAGTTGGGCCTGGAGTTCTTCTTCGTGTTGCTGATCATTGTGCAACATTGATTTGTACTGTGCAAAGTTTACATCAGTTATACTGCTTTCATTTGCTTTGAAAGCGTCTTCATATGAGTCATAGTTATCTTGTATTTCTTCTTCTTTTCTCCATGGTTTAAAGAGTTGTAGCAGGGACATGTAATATACTTCTTTATGTTGAGGAGTCTTTAATGACAATTTGATATGATTAATAAATTTGGTTTGGTGAGTTTTACTAAGCTGCCTTCACAGTTTGTCACTTTGTATTCACGGTTTTGTTCATCAGGTTTTATATTATTTTTGTATGTGTAGTTTTGGGCTATGTGGTATAGATACATGGTTTCCAAAGTGGTACTCCTGTTTGGGTAGTATGTGTCCAATACATTGTTTTTTAAAATGTCTTGGCTGTTGGGATCATGTTTGGCTATTGTTTCTATGTCTTCGTATGATTTTAGAACTCTTTTTCTAGATTTAGCTGGACCAAGACTTAGCCATACTATATTTGCAGATTTACCATATAATGCAGTACCAGTTAATCGATCAGCTGCTTCATAGGATCCACATTCTCTATGGGACAGCATTTGTATGCCCAAGCTGTTTAATTTCTGAGACACTGTTTTATCTGATGACAGGTCATTCCAGAGGTCTTGGAGCTCTGTCTTTTCTGATTTGGTTAAGTATGCTGTGACATATCGTCCAACTGCAGTAGAATTGTCTGCAATGTACTGCACATCTATGTTTGCATTCCATAAGTGGGCAATGATTGCATTGTAATCATTGATATATTTTTCTTCTTCTTTTCTTTTTATGCAATATGCATTTTTAGGTGACTTACCTTTACCACTATGTCTAACTGAAGACATGAGGTTGTTCACTTGACCTGTATTTGTAACTGGTCTAGGGAAACCAAATTGGCATTTGGTGTAGTATTTCCCTTTGTTTTTGTATTTGCGACAACAATATTTGCCACATTTGTGTCTTTGGAATTGTAAAATGTTTGCATGAAGATCACTATTTGTGGATTCTGATAGAATTTCACAAGTGACATATTTTTCAATAAACTGTAAAACAGTGGCATCACTGTCTTGACCAAATGTAGGAGCATCTTTAATCCATAAAAGCATGTGGACATGTGGTGCTCCTCTGGCTTGGGATTCTTTTCTCCAAAAGACGTGTTGCACTTCTCCAAGGGGAGGAACAGTTTTATTACAAATAAAATGTAGCATAGCAATACAGCGATGGTGAAAATGTCTTCAAACATTAAAAGGATCCTGAGAACAAAGTTCTCCAGGTGTTAGTATATCTATGTTTGTTTTGTTTTCGTTTGATATGCGTAGGAAAGCATGTAAATCTTCCCATGCATATTCTGCACAACTTAATGTAACAAACCAAGTGGGTGGGCCAAGGTTTCTGATCATACAATGTGCATCTCCATGACGTTGAAACCAGTACTCTTTAGTACCACGCATATTTGCTAATAGATTTGTAAGATTTGCTTGTAAAACCTCATCTTTTTGTTGAACTTTTTGTAATAATTGTGTAGCTGTCATATTTTGAAAGTGTGGTCCTGATTTTAATATATGTGCAACTCCGTAACATAAAGTTGCTAGTTCACTTTCAAAGAGTCGGTGGAATATGTACTCCACATTTTTTCGAAATCTGGGATATTCAGAATACATTCGTAATGAGCCATATTCTGATGCTGATATTTGAACAGTGCTATCATCGTATCTTCCTCCTTTGCCAGTCGGAAAGAGTAGATGAAAAGCACGTGCTTCTATACTTTTTTCCCATATGCTGATTGGTGATCCTTTTGTTTGACGCATTTGGTACGTTTCCAGTGCATCTTCTATGGTGTCATTTGAGTGCAATGGATGAATTGTATAATGGTCTACAGTGTTTGATATTGTAGCAGGACCTAAGAGCTCAAATTGACCAGCTTCTTGTGTCTCTTGAATTATTTCAGTTGTATCTTTCAAGTTTTCTTCAATATTAATTTCTTTGTAATATTCATTATTCTCTTTAAGATATTGCAGGGCGTCTCTAACTTTATGTAAATCTACCAGTTGTTGTCTTTTGTAGGTACTCCATTTACAAAGATAAATAAATATTGTTGCATTGGATGTTGCACTCCTAGAGTGTGCACATTTTCTTTTAGATCTAATGGTAAATACACTACTTTTCCACGAATACCTTTCACTAATTCAGAGGGAGGTAATTTTGCAGTTTTTGGTTGAAGGCATATTATTGCTTGAAATGGGTGCACTGTTTGAATTATGATGCTCTCATATAAATTAATTTGTTGAAGGGGTTTTGGTAGTGGATATAATTCCAAGTTATTTGTGATAGCACTGAAGGAGTTTGGTTGTTGTCAAGTTTTGTAGTGCAGTAACTGCAAAGTATTATGGGGTCAGTTATTTCGTATTTGTTTTCTTCTATAAGGTAGAGAGCTAATTCAAACCATTTAGATTCTTCATTGTCTTCTATTTTGTATGATAGGTCTACAGTTTTTGTGTTACTTTTATAAAAAGTTCTGCGGCAACATACACACACGTGGTGAAGTTCTTTCACATTTTAGTATTTCTTTTTTGAATGTGTGTAGTGAAAGGTTGCCATGTGCAGAATTGTTACAAAGTTGGTTTACAGCTAATTCATCTTGTAAGTGGGTTTCACTTCCAAAATATTTTGTCTGGATATAGTCGATTTCTTTTAGTAGGTCTTTTGCTGTACCATGTAGAAGATTGTTATTTAAATTGGCTAGTGCTAAAGCAGGACTTTTAGCATAGTACAGTTTATAAACTAGATTTCTTATACTTGCATGATGTGTTGATATCCTTTTGATATCATGGAAGGTTGTTTTGCAAGTAGGTCCTGTAATGCAGGCCAATGAATGTCCTTGTAGTCCTGTGTACTTGCGTACTGGACAAGCATCCATATTTTGCAGTAGTTTAATTTTGATTTTGTCTTTGCTTTTCACATATTGATTGAGGAATTGGCGTAAAGACTTGAACATTTTTTTGGGAATGTTACACATTGACATGCATGGCCATTTGTACACTAGATGTTCTGATTCAGTTGAATGGAGGGGTAAATCTACGTTTTCAGGGCATATTTTTTTAAGGAGTACTTCTTGTTCCATTATGGTATTATTAACTTTTTCATAACCTCGACCACTGCTATGTATGGCATTTTATTTGTTTGCTTTTGTTTGTTCTATTCTTCATTAAAGTGTGGTTCTGTGCTTGTAGTGTGACTCCATTCACCTCCACAGATATTTAAGAAGTTATTTCTGTTGACATTTCGTTTATTGAGAAGTTTTTTTTGTAATTTAGTTATTAGTTTTGTTAGTGGTTTTATTCTGTTTAACACTAAAATAAATAACTTTCTTTTGAGGAGAATTGCACTGTCTATCAACGCTTCTAAGATTACTTTTCTATGATAGGTTTGAAGTGTTGAACCTGGTTTCTCTCCTGTTTTCATAAGATTTTGAAGGACTTTGTGACGGAACATTTTGGCTAAAATACTTTTGTTGGTATGCTTACTTTGTACTACATCAAGATTTATAGAAGAAGTTTTATTTGTAGTGATAGTTGATTTTCTGTTAATTGTTTTTTGGTTTGATTTACTTTTTGATAGAGGAGGCAAAGTTTGTGTACTAGAAACTTCTTCTGTTTCACTACATGACTGTATTAGCTGTTGTGTTTCAACTTTGCTTTACAAATTCTGCTATAGATGGATGTTTATGTTGGATAGTTTTCTTTTCATTTGCTCTACTTCTGCGTTCCTTTCTACGGAGTTGCTTTTTGGTAGGCATTCTTTAGGGTCTGTTGAAAAAAATACAGAAGGTATGGGTTGGGGTGTTCTGGAATGCATGTGTGTTGTGTGCATGAGTGTTTGAGTAAGATGATAAAGATGTATGTAATGGTGTGTGATTGTGCTTTGTGAAGTAGAACTACTAGGGATGGGTATTCTTGAATTAATGTGTTACTAAACTGGGGTTCAGATGACAGAAAAAAGTAAGCCAGTGGTTTGGAGAAGTATAAATAGTATATCTAAAGCTATACAATTAAAACAGTTCTTTGTTCTACAACATCTAAATTCTAGCGGCTGAGTTGGGTAATTTGTGTTTCGAAAAATAGGAAGTTGTGGGCCATTCTGCCAGTAAATCACTGTATAAGACGGGGGGATTTCTGGTCAGAATCGTGCAGAATCTCTATTTTTAGGCACGGAAATAGCATGAATTAACCTTACAGTGTGTTTGAGTAATAATCCAAATATTATGGTAACATTTTACTTACTTTTTTTCTAAAATTAGCAGTTTACTTCTTAGTTGTTCTTTGTACTTCAAATTCGGCTGCTTCTTTTCTGGAGAATGGTCTTAATGCAATTGTAAAAGAAAGAAATTAGTAATTTGGTTTGTATATAGCACTGTTTTTAATTTAGACAGATTTGTTTTAAATTGAAATGCTCAGCGCCTTCCTCAAAACCATTAACTAACTGTAGGAAAGAAAATATCTTTACTATGGCTTGTGAAAATCATAATGTACCACTGTACACCACTATTTCTGTAATTAAGCTTTTGCACGTAATAGTGAGTCAATGTAATAGCCTGCTTTTCCACGTAATAGTGAGTCAATGTCATAGCCTGCTTGTCCTATATAAATGTAAGTAATTGTATAAATTGAAAAAATTAAAACCAATTATGTGTTTGTACAAATATTATTGTTTGAGATTTTATCATAGAGTGTGCATGTACTTTTGTTTGATTATATGTAGTCTATATATTTCAAAAATGTTGGTTTAACATTATTTGCGTGTGTGTGTGTGTGTATGAAGAAATTAAACGGTATAAAGGTTTGTAAGTCACAGTTCATTTTAGGACAATGAAAAAATAATTGTAGATTCATTTTACGGATTATACAAGGTAAAAGTTGGTTAGAAAATGTGTTCATGTACTGTATAGAAAATATGCATACCTGTAGTTTGTGTTCATGCATATGGATATGGACGAAGCTGCAAGTAGAAATCTTGGAGACTTGTATAGTATTTCTCGTAGATCGTGCTTGCCAATGGTATGAGACTTGTACTCCGAGAGATTCACCGTACATTTGCAGTGCTGATTTATGATGATGCAGTTACATGTAGAGGTCTTGGATTTGATTGGTGGATGGTCATGTGATTTCTTAGCTACATCCAATGAGGGAATGGTACAGAGAGTGAAGTGGAAATGGTAGAAGGGCTGTCCATGTTACGATATTACATCCAGGGAATTTGGGGTGGGGAGGCATGCAAATGAGATTGAATGTAGCAAGGGATTGGTCAGTAAAGTTTAGTGAGTGTGCTGTGCTAGGAGAGGTTTTCTCAGATATTCTTTTTGCCGAGAGAAGAACAGATAGCTATGGCTGAGTGTTTCAAAAAACAGATTGTGTGGATTTTGGGAGACTCGTGGATACATTGGTTGAAGGTGCATGAGGAAAGCTGTGGAGTATCTATAGATCTTGGATTCCCACATGTGGAAGTGCACTGGCATGGAGTGCTTGGAATGAAGTGGTTGGACTTGCTACCTCTCTGTGCAACTTTGAAGATAGAGGAACATCCAGACATAATTGTAATTCATTGTGGAGGGAACAGTTTAGGACATGTGTCTGGAATTTCTTTGCAATTTGCAATGAAAGAAGGACTTCGGAAGATCAATGACATTTGTGATGTTATCTTTCATGTCCTCGGTGTTAGTGTTAGCAGTGCACGGTGGCGCGAGTTATGGTTGCTTATCTTACCATAACTGCCGAATTTCAGTGGTTTTTCGGTTTTACTTTTAACCATAACGTCCCTTTAACAAAGTTTTTTTTACTGAATTTGATAGGTTTTTAGTAGCACAACTTGTCCATAATGTCCCTTTTAACAAAGTTTTTTCATTGAATTTCATAGGTTTTTATTAGCGCAACTTAACCATAACGTCCCTTTAACAAAGTTTTTTTACTTTTTTCACACAATGACACCTGTTACGGAATCTGATGAAATGACTGACCAACAACCTCCCACACAAAACAAGTCATATCCAAATGCATTCCCACAGTTGTAGCATGAACACAACAATCAATGCCTGTTCACATGCACATTGGACAAGGCAAAATCCCTACTCCTGAATATGTGTGCTGTGTGCGTCTCCTGCAACACACTGCTCAGCACACAGCATAGCGACCAGCCATTGTGTCAGAGACTCCTTGAGCATCACATGAAAATGACAAAATAAATAAATAAATAAATAAACAATTGACGCATGTACATGATCCACAAATGGTCATAGATCATGTGCTGCAGGGACACAGTGGTCCCCAGAAGGCAAACTGTGTGCACATGTGGACATGGAAAGGTGGATGTACATGTGGTGGATCATAGTGTGACTGTGTGTGTCAGTAGGGACATGCACTCAATACATGCATGTCCAATCAAGTGACCATCAGTGTCCTCTACACATCACATGTGAACATTGCCCATGTGCACACCCCAGCATGTCAAACCACACCAATCCCCTCACACCTGAAAGGTAAACTCAACACACGAACAGGAATTTACCAGCAGAACACATCATGTACATAGGACACCACAATAACAATGTCAGGGTGCCCATCACACTTTAGGCCAAGACAACTGTCCAACAACCAAACACCCTACCTCATTCACATATCACCATCACCTACTGAACAACTGTGTCTGGGGTATGTAGCCTTCTCCCTTGAAGTCTACCTGGCTACAGGATCACCCTACCCCTTTGTCTCCATCTTCCACCTTGCATGTAAATAGTGTCCAGCACCCTCAGAGGCCACCTTGACTGGCAAAAATACCAAATTGAAGAGAACTCAAAGGAGCCAAACACACAAGCCAGTCAAAAAGCCTGTAGGCAGCAGAAAACACTTGAAGAGTCTCCAGTAGATGACTTGAAGTAGCAGTACATTTCAAAGCACATGTACAAGCACAATGATGGAACAACCAAGTTAGCACATTTAAACAATGCTACAACATGATGTGTACCATGTTTGGTACATAATATACAATGATGCAGCACCAACTGATGTCCAGGCGCAGGAGTGGCACAAACCAACCACCCCATCTGTCGTCTGGGCGCCTGCAAGGTCAAACTTACACAGGCCTCTGAGACCATGGTGGGGAAGGAGGATCAGGGATATGTTGTCTGTACAGGCATTGGTATTCAGGATAACCGGAAAGAGGGGAAGGAGATGGGAGTTGGATTGTCGAGGGAAAGTAGGGAAAAGACAAAAATCTACTATTCACAATAACACATACTCAATCCGAGAAACCATGTACATCATGCACATTGTACCGAATGACTCAAATGGAAGTCAAAGAGAGACTTATCTTTGGGGTGACTGTTGGCCTCCTGCCTGCGCACTCTCAGGTCCGGTAACAGGAGCAGTTCAATGCTGCAAAGTTAGTAAGAGTTACTACTTTGTGTGTGTCAATAACACACATACACAACACCATAAATACCCCAAAGCAAGTAACTCCTCCACAAACAAACACTCTTGTCTGCTGCTTCGTACCCATACGTAAGATTCCTCCCGTGATGGTCATACACTGTCAATGCAGTAAGTCAGGCGCACATGCGCACGTGGCAAATGAAAGACCAATGTGTCAAGAATCACACATCATGCAATCGTCCCTGGGTAAGCAGCTACACGCATATAGCGAGGGACGATTTCAGTACAAGTAGTGGTCTGGCATCCCCCAAATAAAAGAGGTAGTGCATGTGTCAATTTGAACATGCAAATGATATGCACTGCACATAAGTCTGTCCCTCGCTGGGTGCCCCTGTGCGTAGCTCTTTTGTTCTGGCTTTGAACGCTAATGGGCTTATACATCTGCTTCTATGGAGCATGGTGGACTGGAGGATATGTGTGACAGCCCCTGCATGTGCCCCTGACACCTTGGAAAGCAACTTGCCATGTGTCCACCAACTCATCTTAGCTCTAATGTGCACTTCAACACCAATAACTGTCCAAGCTCACCATCAGTGGCGCTACTTAGCATGCATGTGCAACAGGCCTGTTAGAAGGTTGGCTGTGGTGTGTGCCCCTTGTGCTGCTCACCATGCCTGGAGTTCCTGGAAACACGTCTGCTTCTGTTGAATGTATGAGCACAAGCCCTGTGGCACTGCTTGCGCACACATGCGCATGTCCGCACCACCGAACATGGCCAGCTTCCAGACGTACACTGGCCCATGTCTGCCAGCAAAGGTGGTCTGGAGGATCATTCTTCTGCAGAAAGGGCACAAAACACAGAATTAATGCTGGAAAGTCCCCTGTGTGTTTCTCTTCATGCTGGTTGTGACTGGACCATGTCAGAGACATACATCAGATTTCATCCCACCATCAGTGTGACTTTGATAGGCAAAGGGTGGCAGACACTCTCTACAGCATGAAGTGCATCAAGCACATGTACAGTAAAGAAAATAAACATACAACACAATGTATAGCAATTAATGGACACCTGATTCATGAAACCACCCATTTCTAATGCTGAAATGCCATCGATAAGACCCCTACATTCCCCACTAGGGTTGTTAACACAAGTAGTACAGCAGCAGACAGGCCACAGATATGACAGTCCAAAGCCCTTGTGAAATAGACTGTAACACTGAACCATCCTTGCGAGCCCATGGATAAGGGAAGCAGGAGTGGCCTAGGTGAGTCAGGACCCCAAGCTGCAAACACATACACGAGACAAGCTTGAAGGGGCCAGCTGGAACAGACAGTGGATGCTTTCAAAAGCCATAAAGCACCACTCCGTCACATGAAAGAACAATAGACAAGCAATTTTAAACTATATTAACTAATTACACTAACTATAAAAAACCTACATTACCTAATTAAACTAACCATCAAATCGAATGTTAACTAAACTAAAATGAAAAATGAAAAATGGCCACATAAAACCCGGGAGGGGGGGTGACCCAGGAGGGGGAAGGTACAGGGTGCAGCTCAACACCTACAAGCAATGATGTTGAGGTAAAAAAAAAACCTCCATGGAGCAACGCCTGCACAGCCCGACCTGTGTGGGAGATACCTCGTCGTCTCAGTCTGGCTAATCCTGAAAAGGAGGACGTGGCACAGGAGCCTGACCACGCCTAGCCGCAGCTTTCCCCTCATCGGCAGCAAGTCTGCCGGACGGGTGAGCCTGGTTCTGTGCGGCGATGACACGTAGGTCTGCATGCAGAACTTCCCGTGATACGCATGCTTCCTCTTGTAAGGTAACACATGTAACACAGAGTTCTTCCTGCAATGCCTGGCTGGACAACTGATGCACCTCCCGGCAAGCGCGTAGCTCAGCTGAGATGGTACGCTCAAGCTGCTCAAACCTCTCCTCTGACCGCGCCCTCTGGGACATCAAGAGGACACCCAGAGTGGATCTGAGGGACTCATACTCAGCCCTCAGGGCCTCCATGTGTGCCTCTGCATGAGCAGCAATTGCTTGATGCATAGACAACATTTCAGCCTGGCGTGCCCTGTCTGAGGCCGCCATGCCCAGCCTGAGCAAGTGGGCCGTGGACTGTGCCGCCCGCTGCTGGAGAAGCACCTGCCTAGTAGGGGGGAGCACGGATTGGGCCAGACGCTCCATGCTCACAACAATGTTTCCATTGCTGCCCCCTGGCATTCTGAATTGTCTTGCTCCCACTCAGTATACCTCGGTGGCGCGCGGCCACCGCGTTGCTGCGCTTGACACCTACGGGACCCAAGGTCCGACCGTCCTCGTTGGGTTGGCACCACCCGCGGCTGCACGACTACATGGTGGTGTGGAGGGAGACCCTGCATCCCGATCCACCACAGGTGGAGGTCCCACCACTGTCTGACCCCTCAGTGCAGGTGTCGCGGACAGAGGAGTGTCCACATCAGAATCACTCACCCCTGATGTATGGACCTAATGCACATCCAACTCAACATGGATGTCAGAGTGGTCATCTGGGCTGGACTCATTGCCAGCCAAAGACAAGATGGTCTGTAGCACATGTGTGTTCTCGTGGTCTACCACCCCACGACCCCCACTTGTGCCGGGTTTCTGTAGTGATAACAACCATGTGCCTGGCATGAAAACACCTTCCTCTAGCTCCATTGTGTCATTATTGGAAAAGTAGAGAGAAAAAAAGATTACTACACATGTTAGAAGCACACAACACACACACAGATAGACATCACACAGACAGCCAACACATGAAGCAGACATGTCACACACAAAAGAGAACCTGCCATGCATGCCAGGTCAACTTGACATTGCTTCAGTGATTAGGCATGTAGAAAGGTGTTATACAGCTCAGAAGTGGGTAGATGTGGTGCAGAACATGTGTACATTACTCACTATCTACATGTACAAGTACCTCATGATGTGTATCAGAAAACGTGAAGGCAGTGCAAGGTCAAGTTCAGGCATCACGTGCAATGTGCATGCAATGGGTTGCATGGCTACAAGCACACCATCTCTCCCCCTAAGTGGAAATGCAGGGATGCTTTGCATGGTATCAAAAGGATGACCAGAGACCTGTGTATTGGCAGACAGGGTTGACTAGCATCAATTGTATCAGCTGAGTCAACTGCCAACACAGCAGATGATGATGGGACAGTAAGCAGGACACATGATGAACCCTCAGTAGTACATGCATGTGTGCAGAAGACCTTACACCAGTTGGACAGAGTCAGTGGTCCAGAAACAGGGTGAGGCCTGTGAGCTACACAGACTGCCACACCCTAAACATGTGTGGGACGCAGGTCTGAGCCACACTGGGCATGGGAAGGCTGATGAAATGCCATGAAATCTAGGTCACCCTGGACACGTACTACAATGATCATCCACTCAACGACACATAGGGGCATGCATGGAATGCACATGGAGCATAAATGGGCACTCATGTCCCTGCGGAGCATCTGCCATCTGCACAGTCCAAGTGAGACACCCTGCATCAAGGACAAAGGATGTACCCCACTGCATGTGTCTGTCAGGTTGGCTGGTGGAAGTTGGCATGTACACAGGAGGCATGAACAGGCCAATGCATTATGGCAAAATTATGCACACCAGTGCAAAGGTGAAATTGGGAAGCAGGGGGGGTGAAGGGGCAAGGGAGCATGCCTACGTGGAGTACCCACATGCAGGCAGAGGACACATGCACATCAGTCATTCTATGACATAGTCCCAGTGTAGAGAGGAAGGACACCGCAGGCTACATGCAGAAGGGCCAGTGAGCCGGTACATGGACCAGAGGGGAATCGAGGTGACCAGCATGTGAGTAGGGTGCAAGGGTGCAAGTGTGGTGATGCTCCACATGTCCACCATCTTGCAGAGCAGCCATGCATCAGTGAAGCATTGCATTACTTGCACATCTGAACCATGTACACATGACAGTTAGTGGCAGTCATGCACAACACATCACATAAGTGAAACGCACATGGCCTCGACAAACACTCACTGGACTGGGCATCAAAGTCCTGCATCTCTCCCACTCCTTCGACCAATTCAGGTGGTATGAACTCCGCAACGAGTGACTCATGCAAAGTGAGGTCTTCCTCCTCAGGTGCCGGCCCACTGCCAGTCACCAGAGTCATGTTGTAATTTCAGGCACGCTTTGCCTTAGCGCTGCGTTTGAGGTCATTTTAACGCTTTTTGCACTCTTGCGCCATGCGCACCTCATGGCCGAATACACTCGCATGTTCCACAACTTGCTTCAAGTGGGTATCACGATGGGCAGTGATAGTTTGACAGTTAGGCTCCACTAGCATGTCATGGTTGTGGTCCCGCATGTAGTCCAAGAGGAAGTCCAGTTCCTACGCACAGAAAGGCTTCTTCCTCGATGTGCAGGAGGTCATGGCTGTGTGTGGGTCCCAGCCTGTGCTGCAGGTGCAACCTTCCTCCTCTTGGAAACTGGACCGGACCCTGGCTGGCAAATGCTGCCCTGATCAGTATGGGCAGTGGCACTGGTGGAATGTGCCGAGGGAGCGGCAGGTGTAACATGGAGTGAAGCCCCGACTTGCGTCAGTGGCTGTTGGGGGCCCTGGAATGGACCCTGTGCAGCAACATCCGCTGTACAAGGGTCATTGACCGCGACTTTCCTGGTTGGTAGACTCACAACCGGGGTGTTGTTGGCTGCATCTGCCCCTGCACTTGCCAACACCTGGCTGGTCGGGGCAGCGGATTACATTACTGCCCCAGGGACACATGTCTCGGTCACGGCAGCCCTGCGTGCACCTACGGTGTTCCTCCTGACCTGCTGGAAATCTTCCATGGACTCTTCAAGTGCCAACGCAGGCTGCACTGGCAGACCCTGAGCCTGGGTGGTGGTGTCCACAGCTGCACCTGCAGCTACCACTACCCTTGGGCCCGTGGCAGTCGATGAAACGGACGGGCGGGTCACATGGGTGCCAGTGCCAGCCAGATGCAGAAGCTGCATCTCCCGGAACCACAGGCGGTCGTGGCATGACTACACCAACACATGGCACAACATCGTGCCAAAGTGGCACACCCCTGCCTCTTCCCCCTCTATGGCCAACATGGACACCCTGGAGTCCCCCTACTCCCTGGACACCCCGGCCACATCCCTGACCATGCCCACCACGAGGAGTACGCCCAGCTGAGGCGCCCCTCACCTTTGGTGGCCTCCCAACCATAGCACTGTTGGAGTAGTGCCGGCACAGATGGAGAAGTGCCAATGGGAGGTGTACACGACAATTGTCCTGAGCAATTGGGGTGAAGGGGGTGGGATACAAGATGTTAAAAGCACCCCTGCGCCTGCAAGGCTGTATGTGACCCCGGTGATGAAGTGAAGGGTCACGCAACGCTCATGCACCCCAAAACTGCAGTAAAACAGTGCACGCAACCCCAGTAACCCACGTGTGTGGAATTAACCTCCCGCAGTACGCGGTGGCACCGAGGGACACTAAAAACACGTATGTGTGGGACACGCAGGCTACTATGACCTCGAAAACGGGTATGTGATTCACAGGGACATCCGCAGTGGTAAAAAAGCTTGCGCGACTCACCGTCAGACTAGCATGATAATGAAAAATATGCGTAGCCAATTCCCCCGCCAAGAGAAGAGATACGTCCTTGATCGCTGTGAAGTTGTGATGGCGCGCAAAACAACACGAAGTAGAAACACACGTCGGTCTCCACAAAAGGCACATACAGGGAACTGCTGGCTTTGCTCACCTTTTACCCGTGCTGAGGGGAACGCCCAAGTGCATTACGTAACAGAAGCGCATACGCGCTTAGGGCCTTTCCTCGGTTTACATGTGGACGTGTTTATTTTTTTCACGTGCTGAATCAATATGCACACGTCACGTGTGAAACGCCCATGTGCCTCACGTGACATATGCGCTCTTGGATTAAACGCATTTACACGCAGACGTGGGGAAACGTCCGTGCGTGTAACGTCACAGATGCGCTTACACACTAAGGGCCTTTCCTCGAATTACATACTGACATTTTTTTCACGTGCCTAATCACTCCGTATCAAGCTGGCCACGCGACAACACACAGAAGATCACACCCCTGCCCAAAAGACCATTTTCCTGCCCCCCAGAGCCCCGAGCACACTCCCACCTGCCATCTGCTGCTGCCTGCCTGTTGCCCACGTGCCCTGCTATTTGGTGCCTGCACGTCAGCCATCTGCAGGGGTCCAGTTGCTGTGTCCACCGCTGCTGGAAAAGAAGACTCCCGACTGGGATACCATCGCTCCACATCCCAGCCCCAGGACCCAGTTGCCCACCCACACCTGCCTCGGGGGTCGCCATGTCGGGGCAAACACCATCCAACACCACTGGCGACTCCCAAACAGAGAGGCAGAGGGCTACCAGCTTCAGCGATGAGGAAGTTGGTATCCTGGTGGAGCAAGTTCTGGGGCATTATGATGCCCTCTTCACACCATTGCACGCCGACAAGGAAGGACGGAGGAGGATCTGGACGGACATAGTGGGTGCCATCAACGCGGAGGGGGTGGCACCCCGAGACCTGAGACACATCCAGAAGCGCTGGGAGGACTACAAGTCCAGGACCCTCAAGAAGCCCCTAGGGGACTATTGTACAGTACCCTGATGCTTGTGTGGTTAGTCTCCCTCTACGCAGCGTAGAGTGAAGAAGAGGGCGGAGATGGTGCTGTAGAGCAAAGCGGCAGGGATGCTTCCACCGGGCGGCGACGCAAGGCCCAGCCACCCTCCCAGGAATTGCCATCATCCGGGAGCGAGGGGACTGGTGCCGCGTCTGCCACTACAGAAGGGCCGGGTGAGCCCCCACAGGGGCTTGCAATGGCAGAGACGGTGCGGAGCCATCCAGTTTGGTGGTCTCCACAGAGGAGGAGTAGGCCGCTGCTGAGCCGCACATGGGGCCTGGTGGGGGTAGTACCACTGGTGCAAGTGGTGCAGTCCAGGGACAGGAGGCAGCACAGGTCGCTGCCGAGGGGCGTGTGCATGTAACTGTCCCTGACCCTGTGACTGCACCACCATGCACCAGCAGGGAAGCCCTGTCCCAGGCCCGTCCGCAGGTAGGGGTGAGGCCCACATCATCTGGCACTCCACTACCTGCGGACGAGGAGACCCCTGACCATATGGGTTCCGTCCTGATTGGTGTCGCGTTTTGCATGCGTGTCATTCGTGATGATGTGCGTGCTTCGTGGGGGGACCATGCACACCATCATGAAGAGCTGCGTGACAACATGGCACAGTTGGGAGGGGCCCTGGTCCGAAGGTTCCTATATGTGTCGAGCACTCTGGCTGGCCTTTTCCTCATCTGTGGGGTCTATGCGCCAGTCATTCTCCCTGCTGTCTTCTGGCACAGATTTCACCAGGGCCCCCTGTGGACCTGGCCCGACCAACACAGCCAGCTTGGTGGAGCTCCCATCCCTGCCACAGTCGGGAGTCGGAGGTCCAGCAGGGGTGGACACCCCACTAACTGGAGACCAGCAGATGGAGGATGTGCTGGCATCATCGGGTAGGGCACATGGACAGCGGCAGCAGGCTCAAGGTGGGAGCGATGAAGGCTCGGGCCATTTACATCAGAAGGGCAGGCATCGGCCGGAGGGCAGGAGGATTCTGGAATGGGATTGTCTTCCGTGTGGCAGCGGTTGGGCCAGTGGATAGATGCGGAGCGGCAGCGGGCGGAAGAGGCGCGGCTCACCATGGTCAGGGTGGAGTTCTCCATGTGCCGGGTATTTAGGCGGGCTGAGTGCCTCGAGACAACTCGCAGGGAGTTGGAACAGGCCATGACTGCATCCCTGCGAGACCTCAGGGCCAGGGCAGAGGCCCGCCTCCGGGACATCGACATGGAGTTCGATGATGCCCTAGCCCGGGACATCACAGAGTGAGCCGTAGGACTTGCCCGCCACCATTGTATATAGTTAGTTAGTGTTAGGTTTCCTTTCTGTTTTTATTTATTTTGGGACGCTTGGAAAATGCCCCACTTTTTGTATATAGTTCTTCATTAGGTAGTTTTTTTTTATAGGATTCATTTGAATGATTGGGCACATGGACCCTAGATTTGTACTTTGTAAATAGTTCGACAATGGATTTGGCTTCTTATTTCTTTTTTTCCATGGATCAATGATTTTTTTCTTGTTTTGCACTTTGGATTTGTTTTGCCGGACTGACGCTTTGGACACATGCTTTTGGATTGATTTGGATTTTGCTTTCATAAGTTTTGGGTTTATATTTTGGACATGCAGCTTTTCATTATTTATTTCCATTTGTTTGTGTTTCATTTCATTCACTTGCTTTTGTGTTCAATACATTTGTATTTCCTACTTCAATGTCTCTTATTCTCTCTTTGGTTTCATGCATGTCACGATGTGTGTTTTCTCAATCAAATGGACCCACTGTGTGGGTGTGACGGAAATGTGTTGATGTGCATACTTTCCATTTGGGATGTGTCATGTGATGGGTATTTCATTGTGGGCTGGATGTAATACCTGGTTGTGTGTTTGGACTGGGGTGGCATGGTGTGTCATTTGGGTGGCCATAAGGCCCATGATTGTGGATCGTCATGACGTGTCGGGGGGGGTTATGAGTCGGGGCCTGCTGGCAGGTGCCTGTCACTGCTGGGTGGGTGAGTGGGTGGGGGGACATGAGTCAGGGCCTGCTGGCAGGTGCCTGTCACTGCTGGGTGGGTGAGTGGGTGGGGGAACATGAGTCGGGGCCTGCTGGCAAGTGCCTGTCACTGCTGGGTGGGTGAGAGGGTGGGGGGACATGAGTCGGGGCCTTCTGACAGGTGCCTGTCACTGCTGGGTGGGTGAGTGGGTGGGGCGACATGAGTCGGGCCTGCTGGTAGGTGCCTGTCACTGCTGGGTGGGTGAGTGGGTGGGGGGACATGAGTCAGGGCCTGCTGGCAGGTACCTGTCAGTGCTGGGTCAGTGGTTGTGGGGCAACATTAGTAGGGGCCTGCTGGCTGATGCCTGTCACTGCTGGGTGGGGGGAGTGCAGGGGGATATGTGTCGGTGCTCACTTGTGCATGGTGACATGTGGGCTGGCTGGGGGGCATGGCCAGGGTGGATGGGCTGCCTGCGGGGCATTGCCAGGGGCGCAGGGTAGCCCCCTGTGTTGTGGGCTGCCTGCAGGGCCTGGGGAGGGGGGAGAGGGCACACCTGGGGGGACGCACACTGCCAAATCATGTTGGGGCACACCAGGAATACACATACCCCTCCCGTGAGTGACAGCAAAAACGCATTTTAAACTCCCTATGCAGCGCACGAAATACACGTACCCTGCTCCCCAAGGCCTATCACGTGTGATTCTCTACGTGCACCCCTCAGAATACACGTACTCCGCTCCCTAAGGCCTATCGCATGTGATTCTCCATGCGCACCCCCGAAATACACGTACCCGGCTCGCACAAGGCCTATCGCGTGTGATTCTCCACGTGCACCCCCGAAATACACGTACCCCACCCCCAAGGCCTATCGCATGTGATTCTCCACGTGCACCCCAAAATACACATACCCTGCTCGCACAAGGCTGATCACATGTGATTCTCCACGCGCACCCCCGAAATACATTGTTCCCGCTCGCACACGGCCTATCTCGTGTGATTCTCCATGCGCACCCCTGAAATACATGTACCCCATTCCCCAAGGCCTATCGTGCGTGATTTTCCACGCGCACCCCCGAAATACACATACCCCACTCCCCAAGGCCTATCGCATGTGATTCTCCACGTGCACCCCCGAAATACACGTACCCTGCTCGTGCAAGGCCTATCGCGTGTGATTCTCCACGCGCACCCCCAAAATACATGTAGCCCGCTCGCACAAGGCCGATCGCGTGTGCTTCTCCCCACGCACCTGTCAGAATACATGTACCCCACTCCCCAAGGCCTATCGCATTTGATTCTCCACGCGCACCACTGAAATACACGTACCCCACTCGCACAAGGCCTATCGCGTGTGATTCTCCATGCGCACCCCTGAAATACACGTACCCCGCTCTCACAAGGCCTATCACGTGTGATTCTCCACGTGCACCCCTCAGAATACACGTACCCCGCTCCCCAAGGCCTATCGCGTGTGATTCTCCATGCGCACCCCCGAAATACACGTACCCCGCTCGCACAAGGCCTATCGCGTGTGATTCTCCACGTGCACCCCCAAAATACACGTACCCTGCTCGTGCAAGGCCTATCGCATGTGATTCTCCATGCGCACCCCAAAATACATGTATCCCGCTCACACAAGGCTGATCGCGTGTGGTTCTCCCCACGCACCTGTCAGAATACATGTACCCCACTCCCCAAGGCCTATCGCATGTGATTCTCCACGCGCACCACTGAAATACACGTACCCCGCTCGCACAAGGACTATCGCGTGTGATTCTCCACGCACACCCCTGAAATACACGTACCCGCTCTCACAAGGCCTATCACGTGTGATTCTCCACGTGCACCCCTCAGAATACACGTACCCCGCTCCCCAAGCCCTATCGCGTGTGATTCTCCATGCGCACCCCCGAAATACACGTACCCTGCTCGCACAAGGCCTATCGCGTGTGATTCTCCACGTGCACCCCGAAATACACATACCCCGCTCGCACAAGGCTGATCACGTGTGAATCTTGCTGCGCACCACTCAGAATAACTTACCCCGCTCCCCAAGGCTATCGTGTGTGATTCTCCACGCGCACCCCTGAAATACATTGATCCCGCTCGCACACGGCCTATCTCGTGTGATTCTCCACGCGCATCCCTGAAATACATGTACCCCACTCGCACAAGGCCTATCGCGTGTGATTCTCCACGCGCACCCCCGAAATACACGTACCCCGCTCGCACAAGGCCTATCGCGTGTGATTCTCCATGCGCACCCCCGAAATACACGTACCCCGCTCGCACAAGGCCTATCGCGTGTGATTTTCCACGCGCACCCCGAAATACACGTACCCCACTCCCCAAGGCCTATTGCGTGTGATTCTCCACGTGCACCCCCAAAATACACATACCCCGCTCGCACAAGGCCTATCACGTGTGATTCTCCACGTGCACCCCTCAGAATACACGTACCCCGCTCCCCAAGGCCTATCGCATGTGATTCTCCATGCGCACCCCCGAAATACATGTACCCCGCTCGCACAAGGCCTATCGCGTGTGATTCTCCACGTGCACCCTGGAAATACACGTACCCCACCCTCAAGACCTATCGCATGTGATTCTCCACGTGCACCCCGAAATACACATACCCCACTCGCACAAGGCTGATCACGTGTGAATCTCCCTGCGCACCACTCAGAATACACGTACCCCACTCCCCAAGGCCTATCTCGTGTGATTCTCCACACGCACCCCTGAAATACACGTACCCCGCTCGCACAAGGCCTATCGCGTGTGATTCTCCATGCACACCCCCGAAATACACATACCCGCTCGCACAAGGCCTAACGCGTGTGATTTTCCATGCACACCCCCGAAATAAACATCCCCCACTCCTCAATGCCTATCGCGTGTGATTCTCCATGTGCACCCCCGAAATACACGTACCCCGCTTGCGCAAGGCCTATCGCGTGTGATTCTCCAGGCGCACCCCCAAAATACACGTACCCCACTTGCACAAGGCCGATTACGTGTAATTCTCCCCACGCACCTGTCAGAATACATGTACCCCACTCCCCAAGGCCTAGCGCATGTGATTCTCCACGCGTACCCCTGAAATACACATACCCCGCTCGCACAAGGCCTATCGCGTGTGATTCTCCACGCGCACCCCTGAATTACACGTACCCCGCTCGCACAAGGCCTATCGCGTGTGATTCTCCATGCGCACCCCCGAAATACACATACCCCGCTCGCACAAGGCCTATCGCGTGTGATTTTCCACGCGCACCCCGAAATACACATACCCCACTCCCCAAGGCCTATTGCGTGTGATTCTCCATGTGCACCCCCGAAATACACATACCCCGCTCGCACAAGGCCTATCACATGTGATTCTCCACGTGCACCCCTCAGAATACACGTACCCCGCTCCCCAAGGCCTATCGCGTGTGATTCTCCATGCGCACCCCCAAAATACACGTACCCCGCTCGCACAAGGCCTATCGCATGTGATTCTCCACGTGCACCCCGAAATACACATACCCCGCTCGCACAAGGCTGATCACGTGTGAATCTCCCTGCGCACCACTCAGAATACACGTACCCCACTCCCCAAGGCCTATCTCGTGTGATTCTCCACACGCACCCCTGAAATACACGTACCCTGCTCGCACAAGGTCTATCGCGTGTGATTCTCCATGCACAACCCCGAAATACACATACCCGCTCGCACAAGGCCTAACGTGTGTGATTTTCCACGCACACCCCCGAAATAAACATACCCCACTCCCCAATGCCTATCGCATGTGATTTTCCATGTGCACCCCCAAAATACACGTACCCCGCTTGCGCAAGGCCTATCGCGTGTGATTCTCCACGCGCACCCCCAAAATACACATACCCCACTCGCACAAGGCCGATTACGTGTAATTCTCCCCACGCACCTGTCAGAATACATGTACCCCACTCCCCAAGGCCTAGCGCATGTGATTCTCCACGCGTACCCCTGAAATACACGTACCCCGCTCGCACAAGGCCTATCGCGTGTGATTCTCCACGCGCACCCCTGAAATACACGTACCCCGCTCGCACAAGGCCTATCACGTGTGATTCTCCATGCGCACCCCCGAAATACACGTACCCCGCTCGCACAAGGCCTATCGCGTGTGATTTTCCACGCGCACCCCGAAATACACATACCCCACTCTCCAAGGCCTATTGCGTGTGATTCTCCATGTGCACCCCCGAAATACACATACCCCGATCGCACAAGGCCTATCACGTGTGATTCTCCACGTGCACCCCTCAGAATACACGTACCCCGCTCCCCAAGGCCTATCGCGTGTGATTCTCCATGCGCACCCCGGAAATACACGTAACCCGCTCGCACAAGGCCTATCGCGTGTGATTCTCCACGTGCACCCCGGAAATACACATACCCCACCCTCAAGGCCTATCGCATGTGATTCTCCACGTGCACCCCGAAATACACATACCCCGCTCGCACAAGGCTGATCACGTGTGAATCTCCCTGCGCACCACTCAGAATACACGTACCCCACTCCCCAAGGCCTATCTCGTGTGATTCTCCACACGCACCCCTGAAATACACGTACCCCGCTCGCACAAGGCCTATCGCGTGTGATTCTCCACGCGCACCCCTGAAATACACGTACCCCGCTCGCACAAGGCCTATCGCGTGTGATTCTCCACGCGCACCCCTGAAATACACGTTCCCCGCTCGCACAAGGTCTATCGCGTGTGATTCTCCATGCACAACCCCGAAATACACATACCCGCTTGCACAAGGCCTAACGCGTGTGATTTTCCACGCACACCCCCGAAATAAACATACCCCACTCCCCAATGCCTATCGCATGTGATTTTCCATGTGCACCCCCAAAATACACGTACCCCGCTTGCGCAAGGCCTATCGCGTGTGATTCTCCACGCGCACCCCCAAAATACACATACCCCACTCGCACAAGGCCGATTACGTGTAATTCTCCCCACGCACCTGTCAGAATACATGTACCCCACTCCCCAAGGCCTAGCGCATGTGATTCTCCACGCGTACCCCTGAAATACATGTACCCCGCTCGCACAAGGCCTATCGCGTGTGATTCTCCACGCGCACCCCTGAAATACACGTACCCCGCTCGCACAAGGCCTATCACGTGTGATTCTCCATGCGCACCCCCGAAATACACGTACCCCGCTCGCACAAGGCCTATCGCGTGTGATTTTCCACACGCACCCCGAAATACACATACCCCACTCTCCAAGGCCTATTGCGTGTGATTCTCCATGTGCACCCCCGAAATACACATACCCCAATCGCACAAGGCCTATCACGTGTGATTCTCCACGTGCACCCCTCAGAATACACGTACCCCGCTCCCCAAGGCCTATCGCGTGTGATTCTCCATGCGCACCCCCGAAATACACGTAACCCGCTCGCACAAGGCCTATCGCGTATGATTCTCCACGTGCACCCCGGAAATACACGTACCCCCCACCCTCAAGGCCTATCGCATGTGATTCTCCACGTGCACCCCGAAATACACATACCCCTCTCGCACAAGGCTGATCACGTGTGAATCTCCCTGCGCACCACTCAGAATACACATACCCCACTCCCCAAGGCCTATCTCGTGTGATTCTCCACACGCACCCCTGAAATACACGTACCCCGCTCGCACAAGGCCTATCGCGTGTGATTCTCCATGCACAACCCCGAAATACACATACCCGCTTGCACAAGGCCTAACGCGTGTGATTTTCCATGCACACCCCCGAAATAAACATACCCCACTCCCCAATGCCTATCGCGTGTGATTCTCCATGTGCACCCCCAAAATACACGTACCCCGCTTGCGCAAGGTCTATCGCGTGTGATTCTCCACGCGCACCCCCAAAATACACGTACCCCACTCGCACAAGGCCGTTTACCTGTAATTCTCCCCACGCACCTGTCAGAATACATGTACCCCACTCCCCAAGGCCTAGCGCATGTGATTCTCCACGCGCACCCCTGAAATACACGTACCCCACTCGCACAAGGCCTATCGTGTGTGATTCTCCATGCGCACCCCCGAAATACACGTACCCCGCTCGCACAAGGCCTATCGTGTGTGATTCTCCACATGCACCCCCGAAATACACGTACCCCGCTCGCACAAGGCCTATCGCGTGTGATTTCCACGCGCACCCCCGAAATACACATACCCCGCTTACACAAGGCCTATCGTGTGTGAGACATCCCACGCATCCCCCAAATGCACTGTCCCAGCCCTGTGAACTGGTGCAGGGTTAGCACGGCCCTTTGCGCTGCATTGGGGATTTCAATGCCTTGTCCTTACGCAAGGGGCGTTCTTGGGGGCGTAACTGGCGCTGCGGGATGTTCTCTGCGCCACCGCTCAAAATGGCTTGGATATTCCATGTAAACGTGGTGCGCCAGAATGCTGTTTAGCGCACACGGCTGGCGCACGCTGGTAACGCTGGCTCTCTGCACTGCTCGCGTGCGCTGCCTCTGCAGTGAACTCTATAAATTACCCTGAGTGTGTGAGAATAGCTCTGGTCAAACGTGATCTATTGGTGGGACAAAAGCTAAACAGCACCAACAAAATGGGTGTCCCTCTTCACTTTGCATCTCACACTTATCTGTACACCTAAACCAATTGTTTTAGCTTGTAGGTGGCACTGGATTAATACCTAAAAGCCAAAACTAAAATCAGTTGAACTGTAGAGCTATGGTTGATTTAACAATAACAGAAACATTAACGTGGGCTGGTATTGAATAATTCAAAATCAAGTCTATATTTCTTCAAAAATTAACGTTCCTCCAAAGACATTTTCACCCATCTTAAGCAGCATACATAGATTCTAAGCTTTAAAATTACAGCTAAAACTCGCTACTAGCACAAACAGTTCCTGAGATACGGACGATTTAGTAAAGGTAGTTTTTCGGATTTTAAATTTTTAAAGTAAAACTCAAAATGACAGATGACAGCTTGCAGCTGTGAATTGACAGAAAGACACACACGATTCCTATGAGGCAGTTCTAAATAGGTCAAAATAGTTTGAATTCGATTATTTTAAACTAAGGGATTAGTTCTGGCACGATCCTAGCTGAGTACTCACACTATATTTTGGACAGGAATGCAACTTCGTCACGGATCGGGTCAACAGGTTGGACTGGACTTCTGGCGGTTCTGCTCACAGCGTCTGGTCTCTGATTCTGGCAAAAGTTGTTGGCACTGCACGGATCTCTGGTTCTGCTGGTCTCGATCAAGTGGATTCTGGATACAGCTCTCTGGTTCTGAAGATTTCTGGCGCAGGGTTCTAGGCCAGAATCAAACAGCGCAGCCCGGCTGTTCTATTCTGATGTGCCCCTTGGAGATCTGGGGTAATCAGTTTGCAAACTTGCAAGGCCAGCTGAGAATACTTTAGCTTGCAGTAGGCCCTCTTGGTTCAGAGTTCTGTAGTCTATCTGGAGTTAAGTTCTATGTTCTGGATGTGAAGTCGTCTGTCAGCGTGCTCCGCAAGGAAATGGAAATTGGATGTCCTACCTGTCCTGCACTGTCTCCTTTTATGTGTTTTGCAAGTGGGTCGGCTGGCTCATTCTGCATGCCCAACCCTCTCAACTTATCATTGGCCAGTTCCTCCTCTCTTCCTTGATTGGGGGAAGGAAATGGAGTGTCAGAGTGATGTCAGCCATTTATGATCTATTGAAGAATGCCCCTTTACTTTTGCTTAGAAAATCATTTTTCATAACTACACATACTTCCCAGATACACAGTTGTTTGACATTACATGTACATATTACAGATTACTTATGGTCCATGCTTGTTCAACTCAGATCTTCCTAAGAGCTTGCATTCAAAAATGACAGCTTACTTACGTTTTTAGTTGGTTTACCAATGTTAAATCTGTATCAAAAATTACACAAATGTACACCCCCTTTCTACACACATTCCAGTAATTTACCAGGTCTCTAGCATAAGCACAGTGTCTGCAGTATTAATAATTTGCAGGGCATGGTCCTAGAACATGGTACAGAGTTGAATCAAGTCTTGAATTGTGGGTACATTTCTTAGATTAAGGATCTCCAAATTGCACATTTTTGTAAGCTTAATACAATATTTTAGAAGCATTTAACTTAAACATATATTTGCTGCAATATGATTCCACAAAAGTGTCTGAGCCCACCCCCAGAAACTGGGTAAATCAGGAAACACATGTCTCTCCTTCCAAGCAGGGCTCTGTTTACAGTCCACACTGAAAATCAACATACCCCATTCAATGGCAAGGGTCTATTGTGTTGGGTCCAGCAGGCTCAGGTCAACAGACCAGGGGGGCCACTCTGCATTTGATTAACAGAGACCTGTGATTTCCTGGGCTGTTGCTGCTCAGGGCTGGTGTGAATGCCTCCCATGAACAGAGAATCTTTGAACTTTTAATTAACTAAGACTCCTTCTGATCAATGCACAGTTCTGCAAGACAGCTCTCCTGTCCGAGTTTAGACCGCTAGCGCCGGTTTGTGGACAAAGCTGGTACTGCACCCCCATGATTTTAGCAACTTTTTTGACATCAAGAAAATGAATTCCCAACAGCTCTGGGTTGCTTTTGGCAATCACCCTTGCCATTCCCAATGGTTTCAGGCTACTATGTATGTAGCCCAATGGTGGTTTTAGGCAGTGCCCTCCTGTGCTCACAACATAGGCAAAAATGGGTGGCAGCCTATTCTTCATGTTTTCCCTGTGCATTTTCTGGGGAGCTCTGGCCATCATGATGTTTTCAATGCCAGTGATGCACAGTTTTTGTGGTAGGGCTCGGTTGCATGGGTAAAACATCCCACAATACTCACATGTTCTATCACATTGCCAAGTCACAACTTGCATTCCTCTACTCTCTGCCACACTCAAACCATACTCCCAACTCACACCTTACGCTCCCCAATTCCTCTCGCAGTTCACAATCCTTCATTCTTTCTTGCTATTTCTGCACCTTGCACCCTTTCTCCTATTCTATCGTACACTTCCCTCATCCTTTCTTCCAATCTGCAGCTAGCTGCCTCTTTTTGGCTGACTACTCACTCTCTGCTTTCTGGCCCATTGCTCCCGTTGTAGCCTGTGCTACGTCTCGGCTTTCTGACTCACCACTGCTCCACCTCTGGCCCACTTCTGTTCCCTCTGAACTACTGCGCTCCCTCTGCTTTCTTGCCTATCACTCCCCAGGTGGCCCATCACTCCCCCTTCCTGCCCTTTACCCCACATATTGTGACTATATATATATAGTTTTTTATGTAGATTTTGACCCAGATCCTCAAATAATGGTGCGTCTTAAAATAGAGCAGAGGATATGCTGTTTTTAGATAACCTATTTTTTTGGGAAATTAACAGGTCACCTTTTTCTCAAAGGTGATCTGCACATTTCCACAGGGCTGAGCGGTAGCGCAAATGATGCGCTGGCCAGTCGCCTTGCATACATTAGTGTCAGAAGTGCTCTCCCGACAATGTTTGTACATTTGGGAGGCGCTTTTAAATACGCAGAAATGCCCCCTTATTTGCACAAATGCGCAAAGAGGTGAAAAGGGCCATCTGAATGGGTGCATATAAAATGCTCCCATTCAGAGGCCCTTTGTGGATTGGGCTGCTCTTCTTTTGGTAAGTGATGAGATGTGTTAACACATTTTATTAATTGTCCTCAAAAAGGTTCCAGTTTTATATGTGTTTTTGCTAAAACTGCTGTTTTCCAGACTTTAAAAAAAAAAAGAAAAACAGTAATTTTGCATTTGGCAGGATTGTAAAATCTCAATAAGCTGGAGGGTCTTCTTATAGACACGGTCCAGCCTCCTTTAGGATATTCAAGGGTTATTGTTGGCTGAACAAATTTAATGAATAAGCCCAAGAGGGCTCTCATTGCTTGGACAAGACCAATGAATACATCCATGATTTTACCTGAAATCCATGGCTCGTGTTTGGACGATGAAGTAACATGGAACCCTCAGAGGTCTGCTGTGAGTTGTCAGATATACATTGATGTCAAAAACACATCCCGTTCCCATGGAAGAGATTCATTATCTCTGAAAGCTTTGCCCATTACCGCTTGTCCATTTTTGGACCGTTACTCTCTCCCTAAGGAGGAGGAGCGATGAAGCCTATATTCAGAGGCAACCCACAGATCCAGAGCAAACCATTCTGTAAGTCATGCAAAACCATCAGCATGGTTTTGATAAAAGGTACCCTTTACAAGTTCAGAGAGTTACCCGAAAAGCTTAGCCAGGTGAACCAAGGAATATTTGTACATGCATGGGGGCTTGAGTACGGAGTGAAAAAAAGCCCAGCCTAAGTGGTTAAACGTGATTCCAAAAAGCAAAACTTGCACCTGGCCATGAAGTCCAAAAAAAGTACAAGTGTATTTAGCCCAACCAGATAGCAGACATCATATGACTGAGAAACAGAAGAAGGACAGTGATTTCCCCTACTAGGAGTAAGATTAGCAAAGCCTTATCAGTATAAAGGAGCATGCTTAGTAAATTTAAGTTATTTTAATGTCAGAAGAGCGGAGAGGAGAATGATGTGTGCCACTATGTTTAATGTTAAGACCTAGGGGAACGGTTTATGGAATTATTTGCATGGAAAATAGGGGCCTTGGCCGCCAAACTGCATGCGTAATCCCGTTCGTCGATCCATGGAATTAAATGCACTGGATTTTCCTTGGACTTGCGTGGATTTTGCGGCAGCCCAGCATGCCCCTGTGAGCGGCCGAGTCCCTTGCGCGAGACACCATGCAGAGCATGGGTGTGGCTTGAGCATAGGGCGATGAAGGGGGTGGAACACTGCAAATGGGGAAGAATATGTGAAAAAGTAGGCGCTACGAGGGATGGCCCGCAGGCAGTACATCGCATGATTACTATTGCGTGGAATAATAGGTATTCAGGGATCCAACCATGCAACCTCTCGGCATGGAAATGGCCACACAAAGCCCTCATACTATCCGCCACCCAAAGGCAGGCATACAGACACCACTAGCGCATAGGAATCACTGGGCAGAGGTAAGATCCGGTGTCAGATTTAGGGATGCATGCACGCAGCCGGGGATCCAATCTAACTTAAGGGCGTTCACACACAGAATTTCAGAGTTTGACCTGAAATATGATAAATTGTACGCATGTTGTTGGGGTGCTGGCAACAGCTACAGGTGATCCCGCACAGGGTCCCCGAGATGCAGGCCTGCTTGTGGGGCCCCCCACGAAGTGTTTTGAGGGTGCATGAACTCCAGGAGCATGCAAAGGTGGCTGTTCCTGACTGTTTTTGATTTGCATTTGGGTGTTTCGGGGGCATTCCGGCCGTGACTTGCGTATATGGTTACTTTGCACCAACAATTTCATGAACACGCGTAGCACACAGTAAAAAACTTCTGCACACAGACTCGCACAGTGACGTTCTCAGAGAGGGAGTCTTGCAGGATTTCTGCACACTTCTCCATGAAATGGGCCCCAAATGCATTAGTGGTACTGGTGCTAGGAAGCAACAAATAGCTGTCTTTTACCTTGCCACAAATATGGAGTCTTTCAGCATAATCAGAACAGATTTGCTGTTGAATCTGAGGCGGGTGCAACAG
This sequence comes from Ambystoma mexicanum, assembly GCF_040938575.1. NCBI lineage: Eukaryota > Metazoa > Chordata > Amphibia > Caudata > Ambystomatidae > Ambystoma > Ambystoma mexicanum. The sequence goes on from NC_090941.1 coordinate 356,919,342, forward strand.
AGGTGGTGGCAAGACCATAACTAGACCAAAAATGTGTTATCAAAAGAATGCTTCGATTTAACAGCAGCTTATCATCTGCAACCTGCACTTCAAGAAACAGATACAAGTATTTAACTATTGTGCGCCACAAGAAGGAAATATGAAATGTGTTCTCACTCCGAAGGGTGGATATTTGTACATATTTGAAAGACAGCATGGATCATTATGCAAACTGATGATGGATACCTTTTCTGAGCAAAATGCCAAAAATCTTCAGGAACAGTAGACATTATTCCACAGTGTATGTCCTCTCAACCTCACTCAAGAGGCTAAAATACCTTGTTGTGTTCCCATTAATGTGCATACAAATATATCCATGGCAGAATCATTGTTTATATGGTGGGGTGGCCTCCCTGATAAGTCTCATCATTGCCAAAGTGTGGGGACTAGTTAAGGACCTGGTATCTGGCTGTGTGCTGTTTTATATTAGTGTCACTTGTATATGAAGCAGTTATGACTATATTTTCTGTTAAAGAATGGACTATAGGTAATATATATAGGGACTGATTTTTGGGGGAAAGGTACACGCAAGTGAAGGGATGCATTAGTACATCCCATCACGTATGTGGAAAACGAAAAGGCCTGATATGCAAAAAACATCTGAAAGTGTGCCTCATAGATGTGTGGATGGACTGGCCTACACGGAACTCTGGAGATGTCCTGGTAGGCCTCTGCACCCTGGGCCTCTTTTATGTAGTATGTTCACATTTTCTCATAGGAAAAGGGTTGGGCTTGCTGAAAATGTGTAATTTGGAGCTACTTTGAAAATTATTTCCAGGGCCTCTTTGGGTTCCCAGTCCACCACTGTGAACACCCACCTGAAGCAGAATCTCACAAATTAGATTTTGAAAAGGGGCAATGACACACACTTCTAAAGTGTATCCTGATAGACAACCGAGATGCGCAGTAAAATGCTGGAAATGGAAAACATCCAGGCACGGCTATTGGGAACCCGTGAAGGGGGATGAAAATTGCACACTATTTCTGTGGCTGCATTTTTTTACTAGTATGTTATCAATATGAACCCTGGTTACACCACTTGCATTATAGCCCTCCTACAGGAATAGAACTCCTTTTTCCTAAATATTTCTCAATGAAGTGGCTGGTTCTGGGATCCTCTAATGATTAGTGTCAAGCATGCATAATGTGCATTGGTGCACGGCTAGCAACAAATGCATAGTGCATTGATGTGAATTGGGTGGCCAGCACATCTACAAAGGCTATTTCCTATCTTCTCCTTTGAGATATTGATCGACTGTTTTGTGAATCGCACCCACGCTATAATCTTAAAGGTATAAGGTTCTTACATCCACGGTCATTTTTTTGATGGTTTTCCCCCCGAATTGTTTTACCAAAAAAAACCATCGAAAAATATAGGGCGGGGGGGGGGCTAAAGTGCCTATAGGGACTGGGAGTGGTCGGGGATAGATTTTGAACAATGTTCGATGAGTTTTTTCATTCAAACTTTTTACGAAAAAAAACATTGAAAAAAGGAGCCTCACAACATAGAACATATTAACATACTTATGCTGCTCTTTGGGATTTGTCTTGTAGCAGATCCAGCAATCATGCACATCAGAAATATGCTGAACAGGTTTCCTGGTTAGTTTTGCGCATAACAAATTAATTCAAAAACACGTGTTTGTTACTCGATCATCACTAAAAGCGACCTGGGTATTTCTCTGTGAAGAGAGAGGTACTTTCCTTTGTGTTCTTATACTTAAGATGTAGACTTATTCCTCCGTAGGTGGCAAACATTACTAAACAAATATAACGTTTTCGTAGAACAAAATGTTTGTAGAAGGGATGGGTGGCATAAGACAACGTAAATAGTGTCAAAACACAATGATCCTGAGATGACATATGCACCTAACAATTCATCAACATGTAGCAAGTATACATTTATTGTATTGCTGCAAATTCCTTAGTGTTCACAAGTTGTAAAATTAGTTTGGAATTGTAAGGGGCTTCACGTTTCCTAGAATGGTTCTGCTTCAGGAACCATGCTGGCCCTGAAGGTTAAAATCGGTTCCAATTAGCAATTGCTGCAGTGATCTCTACCCCTGCTGTTAACTTTCTGGAAATCTATTCCCTTAAGCACTTTGTAGGTGTTTAAATTGACAGCTAATTGACCCACAATACATGTGGGTTTCATGCTAATTTTGTATGGATGTATGCATGTTAAAGACACGCCAGAATTAAATGTGTACTAATGAAAGGATGGTACTGATGAAAGATGTCCACGTTAACTCTTAATATTTAAAACCTTTCTTCACACAAATTTTGCCCAGATCTCAAAAGGGCATCCTCGTGTGTGTATTATATATGAACCCATCATAATGCCCTCTTTCATCCCCTTGGCATAATTGAGCAAAACAGGTGTCTGAACGAAACATGTCTGCAAATTCTAAAGGACCTCCCAAATTCACAAATGAGATGCACCTTGAAATTCCCAGCGAATAAAAACATTCCCTGCGCGGTGTGCATGTACAACTCGTGAGAGGATCATTTTGGATCCTTACGCGCATTTATTTTACTGGCTTGGCAACAATTCGAAGCACCCTTGTCCCACTTGAGTTTCTATCCCTTAAACAATGATAGAAATGTGTTGTTATCCCATTTGTCGCATTTCACGTTGGCAGGCCAATTGGTGGTTCATTAGTATTATAAAAAAAAAAAGACACCCATTTGGCAGCTGCAGGCCGCCCAGTATGTGTGCATGTGCAAAGGCTCTACAATTGTGTATGTCACCTTTTCAATAAGGTGATATGTGCATTTTTTTAAATCACACAAGTAAAAAAAGATATCCTCTCTGCTTTGTTCACTTTGATATTGATATTTTATTTCTATCGCGCTCATACACAAGTGTTTCAGAGCGCCACAAGGCAAGGGAAACAGAGGAGAAACAAAAACAAAGGTCTTACTAGGCCCAGTGACATTGAGAACGCGCAAGTGCATGGTATGAGGGGAGAGGGAGAAGTGCATGGAAGGGGGAACAAAAGGAGAGTACGGAGCAAGGAGGAAAAAAATAATAATAAATAAATAAATAAATAAATAAATAAATAAAAAGGCAACAAACAGAGGGAGTTCAGCCACAAGTGGCAGTGCTGGGATTAAGGCAGCAGGCTAGATAGGTCTGTTAAGTGCAGGAAGAACAAAAAAAAGGGTTGGGGGCTGTATGGGTACAGATACAGACCCCAGTGCAAGGGGTGGCCCGGAGGCAGTGCGTGTGGGTGGCAAGAGGAGCAGGTACCTAGGCCTGGAGGAAAGAGGGTGGCCAGGTGCAGGGTGCCGAGGGAGAGTAGAATCAGCAGGAGAGAGGGGGGGCAAAGGCAGAAGCAAAGAAGAAGGTCTTGAGGTGCTTCCGGAACCGGAGATGGTTCTTCTCAAGTTTTAGAGTGGATGGTTCTCCTCAAGTTTTAGAGTGGCAGGGAGGCTGTTCCAGAGGGAGGCCCCAGCCGAAGACAGAGATTTATCTCCAGCTTGTTTTTTTGAGAAACGACTCACCCTGAGGGAGTTAGAGGTAGAGGAGCGGAGTGCTCGAGATTGTGGAGGGATAGCTGAAGGTATGTTGGACCCAGGCCCCAGAAAGCCTTGTGGACAATGCAGAGGGTTTTGAATGTAATCCTTGCATCCACTGGGAGCCAATGGAGAGATTTCAGAGCTGGAGAGATCCGATCCCAGGGCTTGAGGCCAAGGACAAGACTCGCAGTCCTGTTCTGGATAAGTTGCAAAGGGCGGAGAGTAGAGGTAGGTAGATTAAGAAAGAGGCTGTTGCAAAAGTCCAACTTAGAGAGAACCAGAGCTTGGGAGACAGTGAGCTTCTGGGGGAATGAGAGGAAAGGAAGAATACCTCTGAGTAGGTGCAGTAGGAAGTTCTACTTTTTGGATTCATCAGCGATGTGGGCGGAGAAGGAGAGTGTGGAATCAAAGGTGACACCAAGGTTCTTGGCCTCACAGGTGGGGATAGCAGGAGGGCCAAGGGAGGCCGGCCAGAGAGTGAGGGGAAAGGAAGGTGATGGTGTGCCAATGACGAGGGTCTCTGTCTTGCTGGCATTCAGACAAAGATCGTTGGTGGCACACCAATACTTACATGTTTTTTGTTGTTTTGTTGAGAAGCAGAATTTTAGAACACATAATAGTGGTAAATGCTCAGCTCTTTCTCTTAAAATGTAAACAAATGCCTGTTTTGATTCCTTTTTCCGGACTAAATTGAAATATTATGCTGAAATGAAACAAGGAATTAGCCTTGGAAGTCCCATAGTCTTCTTCATCAGATGAACTGATGTAACACCAAGAATTCCTTTGCCTTTAAAGAGCAAACATGCATGGAAGTGAGATAGCCTAACCAAACGTAACCATAGTGTCAACACTGACGTGTGGAAAGCTGGACACTCTTCACAACAATGGGCACACAGTGCATGGGAGTATTGGGGGAAACTGCCCCTGTTGTTCGCGACCAAGGGGACAGGAACATCACTTTGCCCTTAAGATCTTCATGGCGTAAGTCATAGCAGGGAATCTGGTCTGCATTCAATGTAGTGGATGCTGTTCAGATGCAATACACCATTGATCTTTATCCCGCCGGCACTCGCCCGCATACAGATCTTTGCTATTCGGAGCCAGGATGCAGATGACAAACAGCGGTCAGTGCTGTGAAACCAGCCCCTAAAGCAAACCCTGGCAAATACCTTTTTATGACATATTTGTATGTTATCAGCAGCACTTTTTCACGAATGTTTAGGCACTTAATACTGCAATCAGGTGTTTAGAAATGAAGTCCCACACAACTCCAACCACCTACCCTATATGTGCCTGCTTCCAAGCCATTGGCTCAGAAAATAATGTTCCTTTTTAAAGCTTTGTTTATACCCATGATGTCTCCTAGTTTGACATGTGAAGCACGGTTAGCTTGTATGTCTACATTGTGAGGTTCTTGACATCATGCATAACAGCAAGTTATAAGTTTGTGAAAAATAATCTCTAAGTAATTGTAGCATTATCACAGTTTCATTTATTAATTCAGTGCACTGCTTACAAAAGGTGGTGCAAAACAGAGGAGATTTGTTACATTCCTTTGCATTCTGGGCCTTGTAGAATTCAACCCAAGATGTGGACAGGAAAAGTGCAATGATACTATGTTGACTTAATACATGTATGTGGTTGTAGACTATCAGATTTCTTTACTATGTGATTGGGTACTTTGAAATGAAACACTATAGCATGCTATTATTGTAGTTCTTGGTAGGCGAAACTTAAATATGCATGCTCATGAGAGCTCAGAAGGCTTTCTGGGCCAAGCCAACATGAGGGTATTTAAGTGAACATACTTCTTTTATTGGTGTAACCACCATGATATCATGTGATATAATAAGACATTTATAACACGCCTGTACAAAAGTGTTTCTAGGCACGACAAGACAAGGATGGGAAGACGGAAGGAAGACAAAACAACAATCTTACTAGGCCTTGTGTCATTCAGCTCCGCCATGGTATGGGTATGTTTTCTTACACCAAAATGGCATTTTTACTAGCATTATGGGTTAAGTTAGCATGATCCTTTTAGGTGGGGATACTGGCTTATAATGGATAAGCCACATGGACATGTTGGAGCATCATCACTGTTATTATTGGCAAAGCAAACATGAGAATGCTATCACATGAGGATACTGGTCTACATATTGGCATAGTTAGCTTGTCCATACATGAATAAAGACAGCAAGGAATTGTTTTCTTTTTCTTCAATGGAAGAAAAATGGCATATTTTGTGGGCAACGGTGCCATTAAATATGCTGGAAAAGGCTGTCATGCACTGTTTTTGTTCTGTTTGCTTTTACCCAATTTTACACAGAAAGTGTGCTTTGAAATGTGCCATTCGAACTCATTATATTGAAACATTTTCTTGGTGCGAGGGCCCCCACCAAATCCCACTGTGACAATGAGGACAAACTGGATGCATTCGGTTACTCACGCACATTCATAGGGAATGTTTATGTCCTTCCAATTACCAGCACCAGCCGCCACTATATTTGGCATGCACACAATAAAATGAATGCCCTGTAGCAAAAATCAAATGTCGACACCCATGACCACACATACACCCAAAGAACGAGCATTTCCCCTCCTTCTTTCCACAGCAAGGTTTCCAAGAATAGAATGAACATACTGGAGGCATCATGTAATCTCATCTGAAAGACAAAGTAATGATTACCACGTTCTGGTGAACCTCCTTGTAATGCCGCTTGGAAATCTCGGTGCAATATTTGGGTGATCTATTGGGTAGCACAAGTATTTCTGAGTCCGCAAATCCCCAGTAGACATTTGGTTAGGGTATATAAACCTTGCAAACTGATCACCCAATTCCCCATGCATGATTTTTCCAGTGGTTGAAGTAAGCGTGAACGGTTGGGAACGGTGCTCCTCTACTTTTTTTAAAACCATGTTTCACTGTTCCTATACTTACAATGTTCCAGAATGATTTTGTTTTAAAATAAATGTGTAGGAAGCAGATGAAACTTGTACTTCAGTCCACTGCAATGAACGTTCCCTTAAAAAACAGCAGGCGTATTTGTTTGGAGGTTTGTCATGTGCATGGGAGACGGCGTGGTGATGGGGTTTGTGGGGAGCGGGGTAGGCCAGCAGGGAGCATAGTTCCCCTACTTCTTTTCATACACTTCCCCACTGGCTTTATTGGAGACTGTCTGCTCACAAATGCCTGAATCTCTTTGATAAACAGTATGAGATCAGGAGACAAACTAAAAGTGTGAGATCCTGTCAATCAGTGCCAGACAATGTGCACAAGCTCTTTCCTGCTACTCTGGTGATTTAACCTTTGCCTAGAATCACAACAATGGAATGCGGCATACATATCGTTGGGCGTTCCTTTTTTACAGTGCTGGGGCAGGCATCCCAACACATCTTGCCAAAATACTGACGAAGCAGGCCACAGTAGGAGTCACATTTTTGCAAGTGGTGATTGCATGCAGGGTTTTATCAACTTTATCATGTGCATGCTGTTCTCCCCCCAACTCCCTAAGCCCTCATGCAGTTTGAAACATTTGCAAAACAGAGTTTACAAGTAAAGAATACAACCAGGTGAAATCGTCTTTACTCTTCTGATTATCTGTTCTTTTTTAAAGCACAGGTGTATGTTGCATGGATATTAAATAGGGGTAGAACTTGCTTTCCTTGGCATTCCCCTGGTTATGCATGACATTGACTTAGTGAGTCCTGGCCCAAATAGACTCACACTAAGATGCTAGAAATTATTTTTTCTGCAATTGCCCTTGACATGGCATCTTAATAATTGTTATTGTGCAAAGAGCCCAAATTGTCAGTGTACTTTCAACATTTCTGTGTATTCAGTTTCAGAAAGTGTGACATTGTATTTCTCTTGCATAATGGCCCATTGCAAACAGCTAATTCCTACGAATTTTTGTAAACGTTATACATTACCACCCTTTCTAGTATGTATTAAAGGATGGAGAATGCTCAGTGAGTGAATGCTTGCCTCTGAGTATTCAGTTTTTTTTGTTGTACCACATCACAAGTTTAAATTCCTGCAGTGCTGGGTCAGCCTATCACCCTTACCTTGGTGAAAAATGAAGTACTGAACCCTTAAAGTGGGTCATGTTAAGATCATTTTTTTTACAGTAATAGGGCATATGTCATGATGCCTACCCCCGGGGACCCAGACCAAGTCCAGCAACCCCGGAAACAGGCATCAAGTTACCCCAAGCAAGCCCAACAACCCCGCTAGGGGATATTTGGGTGCAGTCCTGGCGCCTATGGCACCAGGCTCATATGGAGAGTCAGTCCTGGCGCCATAAGCGCCAGGCTCATAGATTAAAACATACCTGATGCAGACCATGCTGCAAACTTACCTGATGTAGACCATGCTGCAAGAGCTCCAAGCCAAACGAGGCTTTGAAGGGACTATTTTACCTAGGGACTTTTTTTTTACTCTGGTGGGGCTGGGGAGGAATACTTATCTGGGACTACTTTGGGGGCTATTTAAACCACGCCCGAAGAGCAGCACACGCTTCGCGTTATTCTGCATCCAGCAGCGTAACGCTCACCGTGCCTGCAAGTCTGCATCCAGTCTTCTGCCACGCCCGCCTTGAGTTTGGAGCTCCTAGTAAAAGGGAGAAAGAAGGAGAAAAGGTTAGAACAAGAGCAATACCTTTGGTCCTTACCTGAATTCCCGATCCATCGTGCCACGCTGAACTCACCGGCCTTCGCAGCATCTTCACATTTCACCGCATCCTCCTGCATGTTCCCGCCGCACTCCGGCACCTAAGGAGAAGACAAGAACAGCAAGACGAGCCAAGGGAATACACAGAGGAAAACCCAGCATACACTTACCTGATTTTACCAGCGGGGGTACTATTCTTCTTCACGGGTCGGCGCAGCTTCCACTGCATCCTAGCCGAACCTCGGCCCCTAAGGGGAAACAAAAGGACAGCAAAGTGAAACAAGGGACTAACAAGGGAACCCTCCTCACCACAAAAGACTTATCTGATTTTACCTCTGGAGGCATTATTCCCCGAGACTTCATACTTTCTCTCAGCGCCTGAATAAGGGAGAAAGCAACAGGTTACATATGGACAGTATTTTATCGAACTGTGTTGGATAATACAAATCCTTACCAGAACATTACCGGTTGCCACGAGGAACTCTTCAGTAGGGTGAAGCTGCAACCTGCAAGGAATCGGACAAGAGTGAAAGTCAGGTATTTGAACTCTTACGAACTACATACTCAATATTCTCCTGGAACTCACCAATTTCTTCGAGCCAGTGAAGCAAACGCTTATCTATGCACCCCTGTGCTCAATGCAGGATGGAGAGCTCATCTTTTCAAATTATCAGGTGAGACTATAAGAGGGGACATCCAAGGTGATCAGTGGGGAGAACAGTGGGGTGGGGGGATTTACGCTCAACTCCATGGGTGGTTAATTCCCTTTCTCCATTTGCAGAAGAATATTCCTACAGGCCAAGCAAACAAAGTTAGATGGGCCAGTCCAGTCCGTCATCTCGGCCCTACGCGTCACATTGGTGGAGACCGCAGCAGCACAGTCCAGATCGACGCCTCTCTGGGAGCCAGGGGAGCGTAACAGCATGGCAGACTTTGTTAGCATACACTATGTAGAACATAGGAGCACGCATCATTATTTTTACATGCATAGTTTGATATTTATTTTAACATTTTCAGGTTGGTTTAGATGGGGGTAAGGTGCTTTGCAGATCTGCCTTGTTAAACAAAAATGAGTTCTGCTACTAAAAGAAACAGTGCCGAAAACATAGTCTAAGTAACTACACACATTTATTACTGCTTAGCTCAACACTTTCTCCATCATGTATATGTCAAATACTATACGTTCATGAATGTCTTTGATCCAGAAAGCTACTCTAGTGAATTAACGTGGGTGGAAGTAACCTGAGGCATCCCTAAGAGGGCTTTGTTAGGGGGCAAGATGCAATGGGCTGCCTAACGGATACTTTCATGAGCACATATCTGTTTGCAAAATTAAAAGGAAGGCACAAGGGGGATGGATCTACCTCCAAACTTCACCTTCAAATCATTGTCCCGTGGATTGCTTCTCTTTCCATACAGCCAAACGTGTTGAGGCGCACAACCACATAGACAGTGACCACAATGCCATGGCCTTAAAGAGACATGTGGGATTGAATAAGGAGCAGCCCCACGAGGACAAGGAAGGCTTGCTGCATGCCCCACCCATGGAAGAGTTGAGAGTGTCGAGGTTATAAGAATTCTCCAAGATGATGATGATGTATTAGACATGCAAGAAGAAGTTCTAGGTGCCCTCCCATAACTCACGGAAGTTGTCACCCTGTTTAAACACCTTTTGCGCTCAATTGTATCAAAATGCAGCTATCAATCAGAGTGCACCAAAGAGACAGAATATGGTTCCCAGAAATGATGCGCTCTGGTTTGACGCCGAATGCAGTCTGGAAACAAGGACCGCTTGGCATCGCAGGAGGATTTGGTGAATGCAGGGCAACTTTTCGCCCTGAAGCAAGCTTATAGAAATTTCCGCAAACATAAAAAGGGGGAATATATAAACTCACTATGGGAGATGCTCGATAAAACAGTCCGGGACAAACACTCAAAAGCATTCTGGAATCTGGTAGCAAGGGGTTTTATTTAAACTGAAGAGGGCGACATGGAGTCTATGCCCCCAGCTGCCTGGACCAATCACTTCCAAGAAGTGCTTTTCAAAGCATAGAACATTGGGTCGCCAAAAAATGCTAAGAGGATGTATGGCCCAAGAAAACACACATTTAACTTTGAACAAAATAGCCACCCAGTTGAAGAATCTGGAGAAGAGCAATGCCACAGGCCTGTATGTCTTAACATCTGAGGTATTTGTATGGGCCTGTTAGATATATTCCCTGTCACTTTCCTTTTTGTACGGGCTAGGCTAGACACCAGTAGACTTTGTACAGTGCAACACACACACCATGTTCTGGAAAATTATGCATTATGCATTGGACATTGGACCAGCTGCGCCATAAAACAAGACACAATAATAGCCACCCGACGTTGCCACCTTTCTGCACTTAGGCATTTTTATATTCTTTCATCAGAGAAAAAAGCACATGCAGACAATCAAACAACCTCAAAACTGATAAAGTGGTGAGAAACCTTGGAAACAAACGTTAGCAGTGAATTCATTAAAAAAAGGAAAATAAACGAAAAAAGCATTGTACTTTTGTTCAGCACAGACCTTAGACCTCAGCTAGTACATTGTCTATGAAAGCAAATGCATTATAGATACAACTTCAATCTTCATTTACTCCTTGGCCTTTAGCTAAGGTTGGGTTAGTATGGGATTAGATATAATGGAATCTCCTGCATAGCAGAACAACCCCAAGAACCAAAATAATAAAGTGAGTTATGCTTTTAGGGTCAGTATGAAACTGTGCCCGATCACCCCAGCTATTTTGTGTCCCTATTACTACTCACTCTATTTCACTTGAGACTTTGATGGACCCAGGCTTTCTGGCCTGTCTGCAGTCTGGGCTTCACTCGGGATCTTCCCCCACCTTCCTACCAGCTGCTATGGTCCCAGGACACTATGCTGCTTAGAACTTTGTCTTGCTGCCAGCTGCCCAGATACAGTCAGCTCAAAGACAGCTCCCATCAAGCTTCAAGGCCAGTCTGCAGTCTTTCGATCACTCCTGAAGCAATAGTCCGAACAAGCCAACTCAGTTTTCTCCCTCCGTGCAAATAGTGGTAGCAAAAAGATAAGCCCCAAATCTCTCTCAAGATCCAACAATCAACAGCCCCAGGCCGTGCTAGAAGTTAGAGTTGTTAAATCTTAGCCCAGTTTTAAAGATTCAGCCAGCCAAAGCCCAGCCAAGGACCCTGTATCAGCCCAAAGCATGAACAGCCCAAAAAAAAACAAACAACCCCTCCTTCCAGCTGACAGCCCATTATAAGCCCTTCTATCGAATCACATTTGGATTCTGAACACTTGTTCCCACCTATTTGATGATGTCAGCAGCTATATCCTTCAAACTCCAGCCCCTTTCTCGTGTCAATCATAACTTCAACACGTGACAGAATCTTTCAAGAATCTACCAGCCCGTCTTGCACCCATCACCTGCAATTTTTCATCCCAGCCCAAAGCGACCTTTGGGCAGCATTCGGCACATCATCTGATAATGTAACCGTTTCCTTCCTTCCTCTTTTGTGATCAGAACAATGGGCATTTATCTTCAAGGCCCCTTTTTCACAACCTCATGGCACAAGCTCTGAATCTCGCCTGCAAATGCAGTTTTCACTCTTCGCTTCATTCTCTGAAACTGGCAACCCACAGCCAGCGTATTTGTTCATGCACCTGTCACAATGTTAGCATGTTAAGGCCTGCAACCCACAAATCTAACCTCAAAATCCGCTGTTTGGTTCAAAATCACCCCTATTTCAGTTCCTAAAACTACAGTCACCCCCCTTGTTAATAATCCATGTTAGTAATTCATGTTAGTAACCCATGTATTACACTACAGAGTACGTAGAATGTGCTGCACTATTAGTGTATGTCAGAATTATTAGCACACAACCTCCCCACAGGCCAAAGACTGGTGGGTATCAGTGCTGTCTTTGGTTTTTAATTCAATTTGCGCATGACCTAATCCTCCCGTCTTCTTGGAAAAGAAGCCTCCTTGTCCTGCTGTTTATACAAGCTTCAGCAGCAGACCCTCATTGTTACCTCTCAATCACGCTCATAGATGTCACAAACACAGGTTAGGCAGGATGTCTGGCAACAATACTTGAAGAATGGTTCACAGAAAATAATCTCTTTCCAGATACCCAGTCTGGCTTCCGAAAAGGCTTCTCCACCATGGACCAGTGGTTCGTGTTAAATATGATTGTGGAGAAATACACAAGAAGGAGAAATAATCAAGTCTTTGCAGCCTTTTTAGAATTGTCAAAAGCATTAGTCTCTATTAACCGCAATTTATTTTGGAAAAAACTGTACCTGCTCGGGGTTCCAGCCGGGCTCCTCAAATTAATGCAACTAATGTATGTGTACACCTCAGCTGTGGTCAGGTGCACCAGAGTAGATAAGTATTAAGGGGATTTTGTACAAATAGGGGATTAAGCAAGGATTGACTTTAGTGGCGTTTCTATTATACTTCTTTGTATACGATTTTAATCCACAGTGTACTCTGTGAAGGATGATCCCTCCACTTTTAAACACGACCAAATTCATCACTTTCCTTCACTCCCATGACACAGTTTTAATGGATGTTACACCTGTTGGGTCACAGCAGAGCCTAATTTACTCAAACTCCTTTTTTAATGGCCACAGCCTGAAATGAACCTTTCAAAAACAAGGATATTGGTTTTTTTTTTCGGCTAGGGAGGTGAGACAGCAAGTTGGTTTATTGGAAAGAAAAAACAGAGATTGTCAGTGTTTAAAAATAGAGGTTGTTGTTTTTTTTAACACTTTGGGGCAGATTCATGGAAATATCTGCGCAGAAAATTAGGACTTTGCGTGCCAAAACACGCACAAAATCCTGTTTGCTGATTCATGGAATCAACAGCATGGAACTTTTTTTGCACTTTCCAGGGATTTCTCGTAGGCTCGTCACGTCACTGACAGAGACCGAGTGCCTTGCACAAGAGGCCACGCAGAGCGTGGGCGTGGCTTGTGCAGAGTGCAGGGTTAGGGCCGGAACACGGAAAATGAGGAAGAGCAAGGGAAAATATGGGCAATACGAGGGATGTCATGCAGGCAGTCCATAGCATGCCCACTATAGCATGGAACAATGCATATTCATGTATTTGAGTGCGCAACTCTCGGCGGGGACACTTGCTCATAGGATTCACAATGGAGAGATAAGATTGGGTGTCGGATTTAGGGGTGCGTGTAGGCAGCCTGGGTTCCGATCTGACTTAGGAGTGCGCGTACGCAGTACAGCAGGATGCAGGAATGGTTAACATGGGTTTGCAGGCAGATTTTCTGAGTTTTACCCGAGTTAAGATAAATCATACGCAAGTTGTTGGGGTGCCGGTAACAGTTACGGGGGACCCTGCCCAGTCCCCCCGAGGTGCAGACCTGCTTGCAGCGGACCGCACACACTTTTTGAAGGGTGCATGTATTCACACCCCGGGGTGCATGCAAAGGTAGCTGTTATGGCTGTTTTTGTTTTGAGTATGTACATGTCGGGGTGTTTCCAGCCCAACTTGCTTATACGGTTACTTTGCACCAACTATTCCATGAATATGCAGAGCACACAGAATAAATTCTGCACACGGGCTCACACAGTGTCCTTCTCGGTGCGCATGCCTTTTCAGGATGAATGCGCACTTTTCCATGAATCAGGCCATTTGTGGATTCATGATTTGTAGTCACATATTTGACAGGGAAACAATTATTGCCACTCTCTGATATAACATAAGCACTTGATACATGTGTTAATGCGAGTGCATTTTTGTCTGATGTAGAAGACCATACTATGGAGATGTCTTACAACCATGAACACTGCCTAGGCCCTCATTATGAGTTAGGTAGATTTCTTTCAAATAATAAGAACTTGCAGTATTTACTTCCATCATGTGTGGCAATTCTTGAAATCCACCTGATTATTGGAAATCTACAGAGTTAGCATTATTTTATGTACATTTTCAGAAATAATGCACCCAGGATTTCTAAAAAGAAAACATGCCTTATTTTTACATAAACGTATCCATTGTCACCCTTCTTTTTGAGGATGAAATTGATTAAGTACAGTTCCAGGGTAGTCTCTTTAGCACCCTCATCCGACTCTGGGTGATAGTAGGACAATATTTTCTGCATGCTGTATTCCTACAAAATGCTGTATGCAGTGAATAGCCATATTCCATAATGTTGTGGGTTGTGAACACAGGCGTTATTTGGAAATATTGCCCATGTTAACGTTTAGCACCACTTTCATAATGAGACCCTATGCATTCTGTGAAATATTAGTGCACTGGTTTTTCGAGCTATGCAGATTTTATTTTTTTAAACGAATTGTACAAAATGTAATTTGGTGAATGCAATTCATTTATTTGCCAGTTACTCATTTCCATGTGACATTTTATGGGCAATATGCGATGCCAATATATGTGGTCAGTTGCAAAATGACACTGCACATAAATATCAAAGTTAATAATCATGGTGACATGAAGCTTTAAATGTAATGATTATGCAACAATAATCGGAGACATGCATGTACTCACTTCATTTAACTTGTCATTATATGCCTTCATATACAGTATCACATGAGAAACAATAACTTTTACATTAACCATTTAATGTACTCAATTCGCTTTTTCCCGTTATTTATTTGCATTTGTTTCTTTAAAAATGTCGTTGATAATATGTGATGAGCTTTCCAGCAGCAAATTCTCCTTGGATTTCCAAATGTGGGGGCAACTAGAGGCCAAGATCTACCTGCACAGAAGCTGTGATACTGTTTAAAACACATGTACACACCACACACATAGGAATGAAGAAAGTACCTTAACAAGGCGGTTGTGGGCCAATGGAAACAATGGATTGAAAATGAGGACTAAATAACTCACAACAATGCAGATGCTGCGCGCACTGTGCTTGGTAGCAGTAGCTCTGTGCATGTGTTAAAATTACATACTTGCAAAATCTCTAATCGTGACAAACCTTTGCTATATGCAGTTAGTTTGCTTTAGTAATCAATGGCCCATTGATTGCCCACACAATGGGGTATGTGTATATTGTATATAAAGCTGTAATTGCCATATTTGTCTCATCTCAGTCAGTGAATATGCATGTCCAGGAAGCTTAAAGGATTATCTAGAAACCATTTAAGACATGTCTTCGTAGTCCTAACTGTATTTCCTTCAAATGAACACGTTGCAGCTTTACAAAGACCTCTTTTCAACAGAAAACGAGTTCTTTTTCTTAGGTGTACAAATAGATCTGATCTGGCATACAGTAAATAACAACAGCACTGGTGCAAAGTGTGTCTAATACTGCAGGTTTTCCATAATGATTTTATTCATTTATTTAATTGTTTTTTTTGTAATGCGCCTAATACCATGCCTGAATTTGGTTTCTACGTGTTGATAGGGGGTTTGAACGTCTGTTGCTCTGCGTGCTCTTGCTTCCAAGACCAGCGCGTTGCCCTGTGCTATTTCATTACAAGCACAACTGTCTTTAAAGGTGAAAGCAACACAAAGACGTCATCTTTCCATTGAAACGCTGAATGACAGACCAACAGGCACACAGTTTGTCTCATTACGAATGACCCGGTCCGGAAACAAAGGTGCTAGTAACACCATTACTGGCACCATTTCCGGATCTGGTCACTCTGCTCCTGCTGGTAGGGGCACTGAACAACCGGCAGGCCTGACCTGCATGTAGTTCAGGCCTCTACAGGCAGGTTTTTAACTGAGGCACCTATACCGTTAACACTTGGTGCCAGTGCTTCAGTGTTCCCATTCCTGTGGAATGCGAACTTACTGCACCACCGCTGCATGCAATATCCCAGTAACACCGGGATGTCATGCAGCAGTAACGGTAAGGCAAAGTTACTGGCAACCTCCAAATGAAGCACAGTGTACCAGGCCCAGTGTATCATAACGCCAGTGCACCAGTTGTGTTGACACATTGCAGTGCAACACTTGTGTTTGGTACAGGGGATGTACAAAAATAAATGGCAGGCACATATAGGTCTTGCAAGAAAACATAAAATGTCAGATTACTGATTGGAAATAGCCTGCAGTGCTTGAGTGGAAAGGCCTGAGGGGTCTTGGACCGATGCCTTTTGCCTTCTCCTCTTTGCATGTATAAAAACCATACTCACCGCTCACTATTGACTTTTATTGATTCAAATGATTAAGGAAGCAGAGGCGGTGAGATATAGACATGACCTACCTGAATATCTGCTGCTCCTGTGAAAGGCTCTTCTCTTTCTCCTGGGGAGGCAACTGCTGGACCAAAGGGCATTTGAAACACCCAAAGAGCGATAAAAGGATGGAGAAAAGAAAGATGGTCCGGTTATAAGTGTCTTTACCAGGAAGTTAAAAAAAAACAGGAAAGCAGGCCACAAAAAATTAGAGTCTTCAATTTCCTTAAACAAGTGGCGGGAAGAATAAATTAACAGATAATGGGGACTGAACACGCTCTCCCTATTGCAAAGAATGCACTGATGCCCCCTCTCCAGAATATTGTAGAACTGACATTGTCTCTTCCAAGATCCTTGGTTGTGGCCCACCTGACCCATCCCACTCACGGTCCCCTTCCCAATCTTGCCAGCCAGACGTACAGGCATCTTGCCAGAGTGCTCTTGTTATACCTACTGGAGCTCCTTCATCTTCATTGGAACAATCACAGTGTCATTCATCTAGGGCAATAACTGTAATACAATCTGAAGGCACTCTATCACAACAAAGTACAAGCGGCATTCTGTTATCTCAGAACCTATCAGTGCGGATCCTCAAATGTGTGCCAAAGGCCTTTGCTATGGTCATGGCTCTATGCTTGGGGTTTGCTCACCATTAAAGGACACATAGTAAATGATAGACCTGGAAAGACACATTTAGGGAAACACAGGGACACTCAAGTATTGATTATTTTCTATTCCCAGTTAAGTTGTGGGGTTAAATGTATGCTTTTTATGTTAATGTAGCTTTCTTTAGCAATCACCACCCACTTGTTTTAAAATTCAAATGTGGTAAGAACAAGATAAACAATTATGTATACCTTTTTAGCAATGGCCAGCTTACCGACAGCTAAGCAAACTTTAAGATGGGGCAGGGTGGATCAAAAGGCGATACAAAAGAACATTGTTGCCTCAAACTACTGTCTAATTAACTCACTACTAGATGGCCCTGAATCACCTCATATGGCAGTCCACATATTTAAGGCTTTGGCAACAAATATTTCTAATAGGGGTAATATGCCTGCCACTACTTAAGCAATATGCCCCGAGCGGTGGAGGCATTACTGAGTCAGGTAAAGCCCCGGGGCCCATAGTTATAGGCCTGAGCGAGCACTTCTTTTCCCAGTGTGCACACTCTTGAAAAAATAAAGATAAGAAGGTAAGTGGGGTTGGGAGGACGGGGGGAGGTGGAAGGGAGGAAAAAAAAGAAGAAAAAAAATGTACCTAAGTCCCCGGCGGGGGATGATGGCAGCCTCCAGTCGTGTGGAGGCTCTGAGCGGGGATGGCCCTGCTTCGAGACTCCTCAATTGGCTGAGGGGCTGCCACACCCCTGCCTTGGGCAAAGCAGAGAAATGCCAGCCGAGAGATTCTCAGCCGGGTAAAGACCCAGCGAGAGTCAATCAGAATGTGTTTTACATTTTGCTTTACTCGCTCCTGGTACTAATAAAGGGAATTGTACACCCAAAGCATGGTTCAATAATGAATGTACTGAAGCTAAAACTAACTTGCCCTCCTCATTAAAAAAAAGAAAGCTTTCCTATAACCCTGCTATAATCCTGAACCGATAGCCTTGAGGAAAACATAACTTGACCAAAATTCTTGGCAAGAGCTGGTTGCACAGCTGCCATGAATGAATCAAAAAACAAACTGTGAACTAGTGAACCTGGGTCCACATTACAAGTGGGTTACGACTGTCCTAGAATCTGTAGGCTCCCATCTTATCTTGGACGACCATTTCTCTAACATATATAGAGATCCCACTCACAAAGGGGCTCTGGACTCCCTTGCTACACACTTAGGTTCCGTTCTAGAAGCGTGTATGAACCGAACAACATTCTCACCAGACGTGAGTGTTCTCTGTCACGGAAGTTCGGGAAGGACTAATCACTGGCCAGGACGAGATGGCATTTCAGCCGATCTGTTCCATGTAGATTTTGGCCTCTGGGTCTCTGTACTAATAATTATTTGGAATGCTATAGTAACTTTTGGGCACATACCCAAGTTATACGGTACTACGATCATCCAAATGATCTATAAAAAGTCCTACTGAGTCCCCACCGTCCTATAGGCCAATTTTGCTTTTGAACTCTACTTTTAGAAAACGTGGTCATGCTTTGCTGGGCCAAATGGAAGATTGGGTTATTCAGAATATTGTACTTGCACCAATCCAAGTGGGCTTTCGGGAAGGCCTGGGTGTTAGTGAGCAGTGCTTGAATCTCTTGATAATGGCCAATTCACTATATATTAAAAAAGAACAAAGAACATGTATGTTCCCCGGACCAGATGCGCTACACCAACAAGTATTCCATTAGATTGTTAGAATATTGAATATCAGAATTACAACAACACGTCTAAATTATTGCCAATTAATCATTTTTAATAATGGAATACCGACACATGTTTCGACCTCTCCATGAGGTACTCTTTGCGGAGTTTCTTAATTCCAACCGTAATCTTAATCTGTACACGTTTTCAACCTTCCTTTGCTTTGCTGCCTCAGCTGGCCATAAAATTTCCAGTTGGTTGAAGGTTGAACATTTTTACAGATTAAGAATACGGTTGGAAATAAGAAACACCCTGAAGAAGACCTCTTGGAGAGGTCAAAACACGTGTCGGCATACCAATATTAAAAATGATTAATTAACAATAATTCAGATGCGTTGTTGTAATACTGATATTCAATGTTCTAACAATCTGATGGAAGACTTGTTGGTGTAGCATATCTGGTCCGGGGCAGATAAATGTTCTTTGTACTTTTGTTCAGTGACTGTGGGCTTTAGTCACTTCCCGGTGACCAATGCAGCTATACGCCACCTAATCTTACACAAAATTGTGAAAATAGGTACCAGCTTGGTGGCATAGAGCCCAAAACTCATTTGTGCACATATATTAAAAATGAGCCTATCTATTTGGCATTTACAGACCTGAGCACCACATTTGATATGATTAATGGCCACAAATTGTGGCACAGGCACAGGCCCGTACATTGCCCGGCTGATATAAGGAATTCACTTGAGGTAAATACACTCCAACACACATGCATTTGTCAGTAGTTATGCAGATGGTCACTGCAATTACTTCTTTGGGGTAAGAACGGGTGTACAGAAGGGATGTGTGCTGGATCCTCTACTGGTTTGTTTATACATCAGTGATTAGGGATTCAACTTTGATATTAGTAGGTGCTGACATACCTAAAGTGGGGTGTATGGGATTACCAACATTAGCATATGCTGATGATACTGTAGTGATAGATCGCACCCCTCACTCCCTCCACAGGCTAATTGTGGAGTACTAATAAAGCTCGGGGAACTTTTTGTAAACTTACTGTTGGACCTAAGCAACTTAATGCAACATGACAGTTTTTCAGTGTCGCAATGGTGCGTGCAGGAAACAAAGACACAGAGTTCCTACTCCGTTTGTCAAAAGTGAAACAGAAAAAGTTCTGCACAAATCAATTACTGCGCCACAATAGAGATTACGTTCCAAGCAAAAAGGTTTTCATAATTTGTCAAATATTTATTGGTGGCCCATAGAGATGACACGTGTTTCGGCACCCTAAATGTGCCTTTTTCAAATCTGGGCATTAATAGTTGCTTGATATATTATATACAAAGAGATAAACAATGTGTGCACATTTCGTGAGTTAAGAGCACCAATCAAATTAAATAAAATATAAGGTAGCATAGATTACCAAAAGTTCACAAAATCATGTGTACATATCAGTCTTATTAACCATCACATGATCAGAGTAGTTCAAACATTTAAGATAAACGTGATCAGTCCAATTTGTTTCCACACAATAATGTTGACCATTTAAGAGACATACATATATGAGTTTCACATAGCAACATTACAAATTGTAGGTGCATGCGATGATAAAAGGTTGTAAACATACCATCCAGGCGCCTAGTCGTGATGGTGAGACATAAGAAAATGCTGAGGAAGTGGGAAGGGAGGAGGGTGGAGTAAAGAGTTATAGTAGAGAAGAGCGGGAAAGAGATAAAACAAAGATAAGGGTAGAATTAGTGCAAGTTTAAGTTGCGCTGGTAAAGTTTAATGTACAAACGCCTCCAATAGGGCTTACCTATCATTTGGAGTTCAAATAGCTCTCTGATGCCGTGTTGTCAAAGGGAGTCCCATCAGACGCATAAGCGTTGCGAGCGCTTTTAAAAACAAAAAGTGGAAAATGTGTTATTTTCCCTTCTGCGTGATATAGTGTCTAAATTATATAGCGTCAGGACTCGGGTGTACACGGTGTTAACAGTTGTTCTTATGAATATAGAGCTGCAATGTGTTATGCAGTCTGAGATGCTCTGAAAAGCGGTCTAGCACCCTTATTAGCAATGTTAAAGAGTTACATGCTGAATTATTCCACGTTTTAAATGTGGTCCAAATCAAAGACAAAGTGAGTGCGGTTTTTACCAAATTTTTGGATCACTCGGACAACAAAGTCTACATGCCGTATGTTAGTTTAAGCGTATTCTTAATTAAGAACATAATGTCCTTCACAAAGTTTACAGCAACATTTAAAGCCCGCCTGCTTAGTGCGGACCTATATATGATTGGAAAACAGAGTGGGTGGGCTTCCACTGCCCTCTAGGGCTTACCTTCCAATGTCTGGTTTACTGCATCACGCGTCAGGTTCCTACTGAAAGCACCCTCAGGCGGCCGTGAGTTGCATATGTGGTGTTACCACTGCAACCTGATAGTCCTACTTCTATTTCGGTGTCTACAAGGCTGACGGCCATAGTTTGGGATAAGTTTGTCACTAAAAATCAAGAATACGTTGATATATACTGAACAAATTGATTCCTGTTTAAGCATGCCAACGTATGAGAAATACAATAATATACTAATGAACCGTTGCTAGTTCTTTTAATATTAGATAAAAAATGACGGACCAAGGGTGCATAGGTGGAGGGTGTGACTAATTGTAATGTTATTGGCCAATTCACGTGTGACTAGGAGCCCTTGCTCCCAGAGCTTTATGGGAGATGTAGTATCATGGGTATGTCCACATACAGTGAGTACATCTGACTTCAGTTAGTTGTCCTAATCTCACTGTGTGTTTAAGGCACACGTAGTTACGTCCCAGGGATTGCCTAACAAATAATATGCTTTTAATTATAATAATACTGTCCAGTTCCCGTGTGTTTAGGAGCCATTGCTCCCAGTGCTTCATGGGACGTGTAGTGTCATATGTATATAGCGGTGCAGCTAATACATCTGATTCCAACTAGTTGTTCAAGTCTTAGTGTATTTTAAGGCACATGTATTTGCGTTTCAGGGGTTGTCTGACATATAATGCACTTTGGTGCTCCACGGGTATGTTCTAACTATATCTGAGTCCTGATTCCAAATTTAAATCATATGTCATATTTGTGTGAACATGGATATACAATCATTCTCCAGTTATTATAAAAAGTTGGACATTTCATTGTCTGTGTTCAAACCGGTTTATACACATCTAAAGTAGTTTATAAGTTTAGCTTCTTCCTGACGTAGCCGCAATTCCTGATTTCCACCTCTGCATCCCAGGGACACCTTTCTGTGTTCAATAAATCTAATGTCTTTCTTGTCTGTTAAATTAAATGGTTTTTGATCACCTTATTGGATACATGTACAAAGCATGCTTTAGCTGGTGAGTGAGATATACCTTAAAAAGATAAATTTTTTCTTTGCAAGAATCCTATTTGTGATGCTAAGGTAAGGCTTATTGACTCTGGTGGTTTTTACTTTACAATGGAAAGCCAAGCAGCGTGTTGTTCTTTTTGACCCTTTGGTGAAGGGATTTCGTATTGGTATCTGACCTAAACATGTCAGTTTGGTGTATTTGGTTAACACAAGTTTTAATAACTCTCTGAGTTCAGCGTACAAGTCTATCTCTTGCCATGCCCCAGAACCACAACAATTGACAAAAGAAACCAATAACCTGAGTGGGCAAACAAACAATTCACCTCCAAATTCCACCAGCTATGTATAATGTACAACTCCGGTGGACACTAGCCGCAGGCATGGCTACCCGCACACATCAGAATACAGCAAGGACTATGGCACAATTCGGTCATGCTGTTCACATAACTCTCTACCTACTCACACCAGACTACGCCTAAAAACATTTTATATCAGAATACAGAACAGACCTATGACAAATTTGGACATGCTGGACACATGGCGAGTCTATAGCACTCACACCATCTTTTGACTCCTGTCAGCACCCACCCACCTACCTGTCCACATGGGTTGCTCTCTACCAGAGACTGGCCAGTCCTTCTAAACCTTATTTAGCCAAATGCACACAAGCATCATAATTTTACTACTCGACTCCAACACTGTGGACTTCGGTCCTCTGAGGGCGTCCCCACTAACAGGGTATTGGGACTGTAATAATTGTAAAAGGAGCTACATACATGACAAATACAATCAACTACAATACACTACAATTAAATGTTAATCGCAGCAAAGTTTGGTTATGTAACCAATGACAAGATAGTTTATTGGCTTATAAGATCAAAACATAATAATATTGATAAATAATGTATTGTATTGTATTGTGTTGATCATGGGCACTCCAGGTAACTCCAATATGTTCCTTTATTAAGTTATTACGCATGTCCACGTTACTTAAAGGACAGGAACCCACTAGCTCCCAGGCTACATGCCTCCAACAGCTTGTGGTGGACTACGAGGGACACAACATTTTCACACATACACATTCTAACATTCCATCATTCACTCTGACCTAATACATTCCATGATAGTGTATCAGGGGTCCTCTCACACGGCTAATGACTGGAACATCAAAAAGTAATCCAAAAAAGTGTGTACACCAAGCAAGAATTAATGCTGTTTATTACAGCTGGGTAGAGCAGTGTAACAGAAGTGGTAAATCTCAGGTTCACCCTCTGACAAACTGGCCTGCCACCTGCTCCAAAGGCAATGCAGCCTGTACATCCATGCCAAGAAAAGGGCCCACATTCAGGCAAGGGTATCTGGTGCATCCAATAACATGGCTGAACTCTTCAAAATCTGAAGGGAGCTAGCCAACCTGTCTGCAGTCACCTCCTCCTCTCTCTTCCATAACAGGCCCTTTGCAACGCACTGGCCACACACTTTGCCACCAAAACTCAGGACATCCTGAACATCATTGTTACGCACCCTCCAAACCCATCAAACACTCCCTTGCCTCCCTTGGCCACTCACTCTCCCCCCTCCGCTTTCTCCTCCTTCACCCATGCCACACCTGAAGAAGTTACCAGAGTTGTCCACTCTATGAAGGCTTCTTCCAAACAGGTTGTCCCCTTCTCGTCCAGAACTATCAAGGACAACATTGGCTCTCTTGCCCCTGCACTCGCTGACTTCTGCAACCACTCTTTCATGACTGGAACCTTCCCCTCCTCCTCAAGCACTCCCTTGTGCACCCTCTCCTGAAAACATCTTCAGCAGACCCTACCTGGCCTTCCAACTATCACCCTATTTCAATCACCCCCTTCCTGAGGAAACGCCTGGAGAAGCTGGACTTGCCACAACTCAACTCCCACACTGAAATTGTCAGTGGACTCCATGATCATCAGTCTGGATTTAGAGTATCCAGAGGCACGGAAACTGCTCCCATCCCTGGATTCCAACTCCCCAGCTGCCCTCCACGTACTTGATCTCTACTCTGTCTTTGACACTGTCAACCATGCCATCCTCATACAAAGGCTCCACAATATCCTTGGTATCTCGGAACGTGTAGTGGAATGGCTGACCTCCTTCCTAACTGAGCGCTCTACCCAAGTCATCTTGGGCTCCTGCTCCTTTGCTACCTCCTTCTCCACCTGTGGCATCCCTCAGGGATCTATCCTCTCCCCCTGGCTCTTTAATATCTGCATTGCTCAGCTGGCACTCCTCATCTCCTCCTTCTCTCCCAACTTCCAGTGGTATGCAGATGACACTCAACTCTTTTTCTGACTTCTAGCGGACTCACTTGCACCTTCCTTCATCCCTGACTGCCTAGCTGCAATCCACGCCCGGTGCACCTCCAACAATCTGTGCTTCAAGCCCAGCAAAACTAAGATCCTTCCTATTGGGACCCCTGCTCCCTCCTTCTTCCCTTCTCTTTGGCCTCCTTCCTTGAGCTCTCCACCTGATCCTTCTTCTGAAGCCAACAAACCTTGGAGTCATCTTTGACTCCTCTCTCTACTTCCTCCCTCACACTCAGGACATTGCCAAGAAGGCACGGTTTCAACTCTACCTTCTCAAATGAATTCTCCCTTTCCTCACTTTCCCCCAGAAGCTCAATGTTACCCGAGCCCTGCTTCTCTCTAGCCTTGACTATTGCAATGGCTTCCTCCTCAATCGTCCTTCTTCCACTGTGCGTCCCCTTCAGCTATTGCAGAATAGATCGGCAAGACTTATCCTTGGCCTTAAGCCCAGGGACCGCATCTCTCCTGCCCTAAAAACTGTCTCCCGGTGGCTGCAAGGATCAAATTCAAATCCTTCTGCATCATCCACAAGGCTGTCTGGGGTCGTGGACCATTCTATCTACAACTCTCTCTTACAAAATACTCTCCTTCTAGTAAAAATGGGTTTCCAAACAGAGAGCAGGAGGTTTTTCACTTTCCTCAGCGGGATCCCTCCTATGGAACAGCCACCCTCTGCATCTTGAGCAGGATCTTCTTAAGTTCGGTAAGCTCCTCAAGGCTTTCCTCTTTTCCTCCTCCTTCCCCTCTTCCCTTCTCTGCTAATCTCACAGTTGCTGTGATTGGTGTCTTGGACCCTTATTCATCCTCGGGCCCCTGACCGCTCACACCCAATCTCTCCAGCTTTTGTCTACCTTCAGCACTTGCCTCGGCACCCCCTCCACACTGGAGACTTGGACTTTTCCACCCAACGCGGCTCCTGGCCACATAGCACATACCATTCCTTGTGCTTCACCTGTGGCTCACACTCGAGCACTGACACCCAAGCACTTACACCACTGCCCTCTTCCTTGCTGCACTTGCACGTTCTGAATATCCACAAGGCATAGTAGGTTCGGCCATCCCTCCCCCACTGTATTTTCTCTTTCTTTTTGTATATTTCAATTGTACTGCAATCCCATGTTCCCTCACTGTTGCCCTGTGGGTGCTTTGAAATAGAATGTATTTGCTGTATAAGCGCCTAACAACAAACAATTCCCATCACAGTCTCCCCCTTGTCGTTCTCCTCATTATCCTATTTAAATGTTCTCTTCCCCAATGTTAACCCTCGTCCATCTTCGGTGTCCCCCAGTGCCTTTTCCTTCCTCCTCACCTCCTTCTCTATAACCCTATCTGCCTCATGCTGTGTGCTCTTTTCTATGTCCACCAAATACTTTCTGTCTTCTTGTCCCGCCTTTACCCCTGTCTACTCCCCCTTCTGTTCTTTTTCCCCTTTTCCCCATCTCTATCTGGAGACACACGCTGTGCGTTGATATACCATGCAGCAGGTATTAATGCTGGGTACTCTCCATAAGGGGACGTGGGGTACTGGACGGTTTTGTCACAATGTCTTCCTGGCCACCCTGCCTCACAGGCTCGTTCCTTTTCTCTTCATAGATCTTCAAAAGCCCTAAAATATTATGTCTGCACTTAGGTTCAAACCCTTTGTACTTCGTTAACAGGTAGGAGAACATTTGTTCTATAATCAGTACAAATCAACTTCTTTAAAATAACTGCCAAGCATTTATTATGAAGGGGGGGTTGATTTTATTTGAGATTTAATGAAAGGATTCATTTATTTTGATTAACATTGATATGTTCTTAATGCAATTAAATGAAAAGTGTCTACGTTTTATCAATACATTATCTGAAAATCAACATTTAGACACTTTCCATTTAATTGCATTAAGAACATATCAATTTTAATCGAAATAAATGAATACTTTCATTAAATCTCAAATAAAATCATCTCCCCCTCATAATAAATGCTTGGCAGTTTTCTTAAAGAAGTTGATTTGTATTGGCTATTTAATGTGCACCAAGTACATTTTTAGGTCAGAAAAATAATTAAATGTTTATTTTCAGATAATGTATTGATAAAACGTAATCAGTTGAATTGGAAATAACTCATAACAACATACCTGAGAGAAAAGTTATCATTAGGAGGCAGAAATCTTGAGGTGGACCAGCTCTCTCTCCCTGCTTCGGTATCCAAGCTTTGCTAAAGGATGCAGCCTCTAATCACCCCCAAAATTGGCAAATTATTGCTGATGCTGTTCAATGCAAAGCACGCTCCCCTGCTACACAATGATAAACTGGTCCTGATGCAGCATGTTGCCATGAGACCACCAATCCCTTCTGCTGTCGTGGGAATAACCACAATGTTATTTCAGATTCAAGTTTCAATTTTGTTTATTTCAAAGTTCAAAAATTAATGTACAGATAACATAAGGAATACATAATCAGATACATATTTAATAAACTTGATAAAAACACTTTCAATTATTAAATGAAGTAATTAATAGAATTAAGAAAAATGACTTCGAGAGTCTTAATAATACATGCACTTCAGTTGGCTAGAGAGGAGAGCTCAGTCGTAGTTTGGGTTAGTGCTGATGTGCTAATGGTTAGGCCAGTGAGTGGAATGTTTGTGTAGTGGAAGGTGATAAGAGATATAAGAGGAGAATCAGTTAGTCAAATGGAAGGGGTAGTAGATCTTACAACTCAAAATAGCCTGCAACTCTCTACTCCTACCCATGGCCATTTCGAGGCACGTCCTATCTCTAGATCACATTGCCACAGGTTACTCCCCCCTCTCTCTTTCTGTGTCTCTGTCTCTGTCTCTCTCTCGCTCTGTTTCTCTCTCTATCTCTATCTCTGTGTCAATTGCATCTCGAGAGGAACAAAACAAGCCTCTGGGATTTGACAGAGCTGAAACTACATTCTTTTCCTTTTATGAATTCTCTTCAGAATTGGTTTATCCACATGACAAACTGTCTATGCCGTCTTTTGATGTCTAATATAATCAGTCTTGTTGTGCGGTTTTGTTAAATTCTAGATACCAATAAGATGAAAATGTACACCATCAACACAAAGCACTGGTGATGAAGTCTAAAGAGGACGGATACAAGGGAAGCATCACTGCTTAGTATTATCAAATACTGTCAATTTCCTTAGCTATAAAATAAGCATATCTATAGCTGTACCCTGAATAGAAGAAGTTTTCTAATCCACCACAATTCACTACTTAGAATAAAGGGATATTACATAAGTGAAAATGTGAGGATTGCAATTTTCATGTCGGTCTATATGCAACACATCTGTTTTTCAAGATGGTCATAGAGTGCCAATCAGCAGGGTCGTGAATTATGAACGACAAACTTCAAAGAAATATGGTTAGCTACTGGAAGTCTTGGTGGCTTGCTTAATGCCATGGAGGTAAACATTCTTTGGGGAATTTGAATCCTGGTCAACAAATCTGGAATTGCTTTGGGATATGTGATGAAATTTAGAACACGTTTAGGGTCTCCCCTGTTACAATAATCTAGATAGGAGGATACATAGTTATGCATAAGGTTACTTTTCAGTTTCAATGAAAAGAAATGTATATGTGTCTTTTTGAGCTTTTTTTCTGTGTAAACCAAAATGTTGTTGTTTTGCTGGTCACTGCTGGCATGCTAAATTAGTTATTCAATAGCAGTAAAAGATTTTGAACCTGGTTTGGAAGCATGTTAAATAGTGAAGGTGAGGCTCCTAGGGCTTGAGGCCAGATTGAATGTTTCCACAGATTGTGAATAATGTACTATAGACATTTCTTAGTCAAATTAATCCAATTCTCAATAGAAGTACAAAGTATTTAAACATATGAATCTCTAAGCATTTTGAAAAGGACCCATCGTCAAGATCACTGGATTACTTTGGATTAGGAGCATTAAACACGATCCGAAGATGAACGCACATTTTTTTATTTTAATTACTTTGAATGCTTTTATATATGCATAGATACTTTTATCACATGTAATGAGGGTGCATATTGAGACTGAGAAGGTCCCTCATAAACTTGTTCCCAGTTTGATATATATTTATGGGGCCCATAAGGTTGTTGGATGTTGGATCTTGAATTTCCATTTCGATTTTATTTAATTTGCTTTCTTTGCTTTTTAATATACCTTTTCTGCTGACTCCCATATATCATGACCACAGTTTTATTTGTGCGGAATTGCAATGTGTCGGCATCCATGTAACTTGCAATTAACGTTATGCAGTTGGAAAAAGTGTTTATAATTGAGCCGGGCTACTGTTCCATTGGAGGAGCAATAGTATGTCATAGGTACAGAATGGCACACAACAATAGTGGACTCATTTTGTCATGTGCTGGAGGTATGGATTTAACAAAATAGGGAACAAGGCACCCCACTCAACAGTGTATGCCTTAATTTACATGAAAACACTATTATTGTTTATGCATGATCAGTGAGAGAAGATTACATTCTACAGCACTGTACACTGAGTGTCAAATCACTGCATCGGGCAATACAACTCTGCCACCAGCTGCCAGGTTGTGAATATTGTGCATCACTGCAATTGCTACTTCCTTGGCCCTCATTCCTTGATGAAAACCAGCCGTATGATCATCCAGAATATTGACTGTGCAGAAATTGGTCAACAATTATGTATTCTAAAAGCATTTGTAAAAATGGAAAGCATGCACTAGGACTAAAAGTGCCTAATTATAGTTATCCATCAATGGCTTCTTCAGAGGAGGGAGCAAAGAATCTACTTAAAATCAAAAATGGGAATTTATACTGCGGTTCATGCTGAACTCTGTACCAAACGCCTACGTCTTTGTTTTGTCTTATTCCAAAGACGAGCCCATTGCCCCTGAGCTATGCCAATATTATCATTATTGTTTTGCTGTTAATATAACATTTAGTAGCCCATTTCGATCTGAAATGTGGCTAGCTTTGACTTTCTTATTAGTCATTTTTTTGTATAGTCTGCTGACCAATAGATTCTCGTCCTGGAGAAGGTTGGCGTCCAATAAATCACTCCTGTGATATTTGTTTTTAGATTTAGTGCATCTAGAAAGTTGCATAAGTTATATTTTATCCAAAGAATTGGAAATTGATAATTTCATGGAGTGGGACTTTTCGGAGATATAAACCATGAAGGCCACTTTGACAAAATGACTACAGCCCTGAAGGAGTTCAAGGATGTGCAGTGGCTAGACTGCCTACTCAGCATTGAAACCACTACACGCTAACAGTGATCTCAATCATAAAGGTAAAACAGGCAAGATAAATGCCATTATACAATTAAGGTGGAGGTGTGTGAATGTGATGACAACAGAAACCCAAATAGCAATAATGCAGGATTCCAAAATGAAGGAAATTCCAATCAAGGTTATTTAAAATATATACTTTCATGAAACATAAACATATGCAAAATATCTGACTATAAACACACTAGAAAAACCCCACCCTTGTGGAGAGAACACACCTTGAAAAAGGTGCAAATGTGTGACTAATTGTTCACTATGGTCCATAAAATGGACCACGGGGGCCTGAGCCTCACAAAAGTATCTTATTCTTGATTGGTGGTTAAACAGAGTCGAACTGGGATTCTCATTGTGATGTGTGCAGGCCAAACAGGTTTGAATGCGTCCAGTCATGGTGATCCAGATGGCAAGTTAGTTTGAAGTCATGCTCAATGTGAAGCTTTCAGTGAGTCAATGCAGAGACAGAATGGTGCGGTTTGAAGTGTCCACCAGGATAGTTTTGACGGTCGGGCCAGTTTGAAGCAATGGGTACCCCTTGTTCAAGTCCTCGGGTGAAATGATGCGTTCATCGGTTCAAGTCGAGGTCCAGGTAGTTCAATGCAAAGATCCTGGTGGTTTGAAGACTTCTGCAGTGGTGTGGTCTTGGCTCAAGCAATGGGGGGGTGAAGTCATTTTCTGGTGTGACTGTGATGCTGGAAATGCATTGGAGGGACAGGGCCTCCCTGTCCTTGTCCTGTAGTTCTTTTTCATTTGTGTTCCCTATTGTTTTCTGCCCAGGAGTCCATGTGGGACTCCTGGCAGTGCAGCTCTTCCGGTTTTTGGTTTGGTGTACAGACCCATGGGATACCCTTATGGCACCCATGGGTTGGGGTACAACCTGTGTCCCGAGTGTATGTTTTTGGGCACCTGTGTATGGCCCACAGAGCAGGGTATGGGCTGGTGGCAGCTCCATGCTGAATTTGACAGGTGCTCTGAGTATCCTCCATTTTGGGCTACCCAGGCCTTGCCATTGGAATCAGTTGATTCCTGATAGGAAACAAGATGGCCCCTGTGGCTTCTTACTTTCTGTTGCCTGTTACCTTGTTTTCCCAAAGTCCTGGGAAGCCCTGACTCCGTCCCTTCCCCCTGACTGGCTGTTGGGTGGAAGTTCCATATATGGTGTTGTTGTGAAGTCCAGGCCAGACTGGCTGGAGCCTTCCCAGTGACTGTATGTTGTGGTTACACCCTGACGATGGGACCTGGTGAATGGAATGTGTGACCAATATGCACTTCTTGTTGTGGATGTCTGGTTTCTGGTGTTTGACACAATGACTGAGAGAGCCCTGCCCGAAACTGGTATGACTGCAGTGTGTAATGTTGAATGGCTGGGTACTTGTCCCAATACATATTCCTTGTTGTGAGTATCTGAGAGGGAGGAGTATGGCCTGAATGCACTGTATGCCTGATTGGCTGACTGACTGCATGAACTCCCTTCTATATGATTGGCTGCTGAGTGTGACCCAGCAGTGTGGATGAGAGACATAATAGTATATCTGGGGGACCTCTCACCACTGGAAATTGTTCAGAAGCTGAAGTTGAAACTGATGCTTAATCTTGAAGCCGAACCTGAAGAAGAAGGTTGACTGCTGTCTCCCTTCGGTGAAATCCGAAAGCCGTCGAGACTCATCCAAGAGAGGACCTGGTTAGGCACCCTCTTCCCGTGCTCCAAGGGACCATCGAGCACCGCTAACCTTTACCAAAGTGCCCTGGAAATCAGACCCTCGAAAGGCTGCCGACCGGAGATTGAGACCGCCGAAGAGAACGAAGATCAGCACCGGACATTCTGTCCACCGCCATCGACCAGGGTTCGCAAGTTTGCTCTAACCACTGGAGGCCCGTCGAAGCCGTGTTGCTCAGAAGAGGGGGCCGCTTGACGCTGAGCCACCGATGACCACAGCCGCACGCTCCGTTGTCTAAGACTTTCGACTCACGGACGCGCTCGTCCGCACCGCAGCCCGCCTTATCCTGCTGGAAGAGACAGGGCCCTTGATGTGCTGAGGAGCATCCGCCAGTGGGTTTCCTGCCACCCAACAACCGCAGAGACGCCAGGCAACTCGACGCCCTTGCTGGGCCACAGTTCTTCACAAACTCTTTGCGGTCCTGAACTATCGTCATCAAGGTGCCCTGCACGCCTCTTCCTTGCAGGACGTCTTCGATCCACCATCGACGAGCACCGCTGGGACCGAAGCTGACACCTCGCCGCCGGAGTTCACTTTCTTTGCGGGATCTCATTGATCCGTGGCTCCTGCTTTAAAGGGAGCCTCTCAAGAAGGATCTGTCGACGACCCGACGTCGAACTCTGCTATTCCAGGTACATTGGGGTGGTAGAAACATTACAGAAGAAAATACGACCTATAGAACAATATATGGACTGGGCTTGTGATACATCTTTGCTTTACAGGTTGCCCAGGTGGGGGGATCTCCACACAAAACTGTGTCTGGTGGTAGGGGCCAGTATTCTGCCAATTGTTCTAACCAACTGCTTTCCCTCCTATACCTATCATTGGTTTCCTTTATTAATTTGATCTGTGTGACATTTAACCAGAGTACAGTTAATGCACTTTAATGTGATCTGCTAATAATTGTGATACCACTTAGGACTGTATATATTTGCCATTGTAGATTTTCTGAGCACAAAGTGAGTTATTGTGATTGTGTACATAACCTCAAACTTAATTATATAAAGACTGTTTTTTTTTTTAACTACTACAGTGTGTGGACATTCCTTTGTGGGGGCTTGGGGACTACACTGTACTTAAGAACCAGCCTGCATCACCTCCTGAGAAGCTAGGCCTTGATTGCTCGACTACGTTACCAATAATAGAGATTCTTGGCTGCGGTCTTCTGTGCCTGCCTCTGCCATATAGAGAGCAGAAGTACAGACCCCCCCTCCAGTCTTTACAGTGATACATTAGAAAACTGGTTCAATGCAGCAAAACAGTGGTTTGAGGTTCAAAGCGCATGCCAAAGGCAGCATCACTGGTTATGATTTGATATGATATGATATTTTATTTGTATCACGCTCATACACAAGTGTTTCAGAGTGTGACAATGCAAGGGAGGGGAAAAAAAGGGAGGACAAAACAATGATCTTACTTACTAGGCCCAGTGACATTTGAGAATGTGCAAGTGCAGGGGAGAGGGATGGGGGCAAGTGCAAGGGCGGGGGGAGAAGTGGAAAATGCTGATCAAGGGATAAAAACACAACAACTGGTAGTGCAGCCAGCAAGGTGGCAAGTGCAAGTTTAAAAGTGTAGACAAGGGGAGTCTGGTAAGTGCAGGTAAGGGGACTC
Source organism: Ambystoma mexicanum (assembly GCF_040938575.1). NCBI lineage: Eukaryota > Metazoa > Chordata > Amphibia > Caudata > Ambystomatidae > Ambystoma > Ambystoma mexicanum. Next base: position 356,952,347 of record NC_090941.1, read on the forward strand.
TAGGGTTACACACACAGACCCAAGTGCAAGGATTACCAGGAGTTAGTGCAGGTCTGTGACTGGGTGGGCAGGAACCTAGGCCTGAAATCAGAGGGTAACCAAGTGCATGGTGCTGAAGCAGACAGATCAACAGGGGAGATGAAGAGCGAAGGAAGGTCTTGAGGTGCTTCCGGAACCAGAGATGGTTCTCCTCGAGTTTCAGAGTGGCAGGCAGGCTGTTCCAGAGGGAGGCCTCAGCAGAGGAAAGAGATCTACCCCCAACTTGTTGCTTTGAGAAGCGACTGAGCCTGAAGGAGTTGGAGGTGGAGGAGTGAAGAGCTTGTGTGTGAAGGTATTTACAGAGGGAGAGTTGAAGATATTTTGGACCCAGGCCACAGAAAGCCTTTTGGAGAATGCAAAGGGTGTTGAATTGAATCCTTGCAGCCACTTGGAGCTAGTGAAGAGATTTCAGGGCTGGAGAAATACGATCCCAGGGCTTGAGGGCAAGGACAAGTCTTGCAGTCCTGTTCTGGATTATTTGCAGAGGGCAGAAAATAGAAGCAGGTAGACTTTGAAAGAGGATGTTGCAGTAATCAAGCCTGGATAGAACTAGAGCTCTAGAGACAGTAAGCTTCTGGGGGAAGGAGAGGAAAGGAATAATGCCTCTGAGGAAGTGCAGTTGGTAGTTTGACGTCTTTGAGATGTCAAAGATGTGAGGAGAGAAGGGGAGTGTGGTGTCAAAGATAACCCTGAGGTTCTTAGCCTCACAGGTGGTACCGGGAAAAGAGCCAAGGGAGGCCGGCCAGCGTGAGATCGGAAAGGAGGGTGCAGGTGTGCCGACGAGGAGAATATCTGTCTTACTGGCATTAAGGCAGAGATCTTTGGCATCACACCACTCCTGGATAGCAGACAGACAGTCAGAGACGATAGAAGGAGAGGAGGTGGCAGAGGGAAGCCTCAAAATGAGCTGAGTGTCATTCGCATAGCATTGAAAGTTGGAGCAAAAAGTGGCAATGCGGTGGGCAAGGGGTGGCAGGTATTGGTTGAAAAGCCAGGGAGAGTGGTTAGACCCCTGGGGAACACCACATGTAGAGAGGGAGATAGAGGAAAGGAAAGACCCAAGTTGTACCTGGGAGGGTCGATCAGAGAGGAATGAGGTCAGCCAGGCCAGGACCTGATTGGTGATTCCCAGATTATCATAGAGACGGTTGAGCAGGATGGCATGGTTGACCGTGTCAAAGGCAGAAAAGAGATAGAGTAAGATTAGGACAAAAGGGGTGTTAAAGTCAAGGTTGGAGAGCAGGTCTTCACAGATGTTCAGGAGAGCAGTTACTGTGCTTCTGACAACTCTAAAGCCAGACTGGTGGTCATGGGGATAACCAACAAAATCAGTGTAAAGATTAAGCTGGATGATGGCAAGCTTTTCTAGGAGTTTTCCCAGGAAAGGAGTGATGGAGATCAGGCGATAGTTAGCCGGGCATGAGGGGTCAGCTGTGGGTTGAGGGGTTGGCTGTGTGTTTCTTGAGAAGAGGGTGCACAAGAGAGTGCTTCAGAGGTGAGGGGAAGGCTTCATAGGTGAAGGAGAGGTTGCAGAAGTCAGCCAGAGAAGGAGCAAGGGTGTCAATGTGGTCCATGATGGTGTTAGATTAACAGGGAAGAACTTGTTTTGACAAGACTTTCATAGATCGGACTTGTCTAGAAACCTTTGCAGGGGAGAACAGAGGAAAGGAAGAGAAAGAGGGCGTGGGCAGCTGCAGAAGGTCAGAGTTAGCAGATAGAGAAGGCGACAGGAGAGGAAGAGACTGCAGCAGGGTTGGCCAGCTCCTTGCAGATTTTACAGAGTTCGGCTAAAATGTTAGATGCTGCAGAGACATGGGCTTGAATGTGGGCTCTCTTCTTAGTTTGGAAAGGAAGCCGATATTGCCTTCGGAGCAGTCGGCAGGACAGTTTGTCAGAGGAAGTACAAGAAGCCTGCCATTTCCTCTCAGCCACACTACACTCACGTTTAAGGGTAGCTAGGTCAGAGTCATACCAAAAGTTGCACTTGGCTTTGTGCTCCAAGCAGATCCTAATGACAGGGACAAGAACATCCAGAGTATCAGAGATAGGAGAGTTGAGCTTGGATAGGGCTGTGTCAGGATGTGAGTCAGCAAGAGGAGGAAGAGGGGGAGAGAAAGTGGCAGTGAAGGCCTCAACTGACACAAATTGCATGGGTTGGATGACCGGAAAGTAGGTGGCAGTGTTGGTGTTGGCTTGGCCTGAGGGGAAGAGAGGGAGAGATGGGAGGAAAAGAGGGAGTGATCACTCCAGGAGAGAGGAGTGGTCAGAGGGATGGAGAGGGGAAGGTCAGAGGAGATCAAAACATCCAGCGTGTGCCTGCAGAGGGAGTCGGGCAGGGAGAAGAGAAAGAGAGAGAGAATCGCAGAGGTCACAAAAGAGTCCAGAGGAGCGACAGGGAACATCCAGGTGGATATTGAGGTCACCCAGAAGGAGGAGTTGAGTGATTGAGACCAGGAGGGAGGAGGACAGGTCCGCCCACTCAGAGAGGAAGGAGGTGATCTTACCAGGTGGCCGATAGATAGTAACCACAGTAAGAGAGTGGCTGGGAGAGAGAGAAAGCCTGCAGACAAGACATTTGAAAGAGCAGTAGGTCAGCATCAGAATCACAGAGGCAGGAATCCACTCAGGAAAGATCAGGGCTTCACCACCTCCGGCCAGAGAGATAGTTTGCATTTGCACGCAGCCAACCTCGGGCTTCAGGGATCATTTTGAAGAGTTGAATGAAGGAAGCCAGCTGTTTTGGCTTCTCCAGTGCTCAGCCACAAGATAAGTACGTTTTCCTCTTCACTTCAAGTCTTCAAAAGATAGCCGGCATCTGCAAGAGTCCTTCACCTCCAATAAGGAACCTTGGTACTAGAGCAGCTGATAAGGAGTCCAGTTCTTGGTCCAACAATAGTCACCCCAGTGTTCCCTGTGCAGGACTAGGGGACAGAGCTGTCCTCTGCCTTGGAACACCTGTCATAACCTATAGTAGAGGGCTTTGGAAAGGACTGCTCTCCCGACAGGATCCAAGCACATGTTCCTGTTCAAAATGAAACAATGTTCCTGTTCAAAATGAAACAAAGAAGGAGTCTGAGACCCCTTCCTCATAATGGAAAAAGGGCAGAGAGTGTTGGGCAAAAGCAAGACTGCTGTAAGATGCCCAATCACGATTGCTGTGACAAGTGACCCTTGCCTTCTTAATCATACCCAGAGTGCTTTGTTCTGCAGGAAAGGGAGAGTACGGGAAGGGGAGAGGGTCCCAAAGAAAACCCAGATGGCAAAACCTCTTTCTGTCCCTTATTGCTACTCTAAACCCATCCTATTCGGAACCCAGCATCTTCATAGGCCCTCTGGTATGCGCCACCCTAACGTGTGACTGTCCTTTGTTATGAGTGTTTCTCTTTTAAGGAAGCTCTCCTGCTGATATTTTTCTGGGCTGAAGAAGGGGTGAAGGAAGGGTTTTAATAAAATAATAAATTACATGAAATAGATTACCAGCATAATTTTATTATTTGATAAAAAATCAAAAATGCCAAGGCTTCTACACTCTTATCAGGTGGCAATGCTTCGCAGCCACACAGTACACATGCCTTCTCAAATAAGAAATATTAATTTGCCCTTTCACATCTCACTTCCATTAGAAAATGATAGATTGAAATGGCTGCTCAAAAAATGTGCATTGTCTGCTGTTTATTAGGTACTTCAAAGTGCTGATAAGGATGTAGAGGATTATATGTGAGCTTTTTGCTTATTAGTCGTATGTTGAAATAAGTTGTTAAAAGTGGCAACCTAATCCATGTATTACTGTAAGCTAGAATGGATTCCAACACCAGTGAATCACAAAATGTCTGCTATAGAATGATCAAAGGCTCTTGAACATTGCTAAGCAATGCAAATCTGAAGAAAGATTCACCATTTTTCAAATCCTTTCACTTGTAATAAAAGCAGGGTTTGAATTGTTTGCAGCAATTACTGAAATGTATTACGGTGTTCTACAAGTTCAGCAATGATTCCAATACAAAGTGAGCGAACAATGCTGAAATATTTATGCTACGATGTTTATGTATTATTCAAAATAAAAATGACATATGAAGGGAACAACAAGGCTATATTTGAATAGCAGCAAGTTACAGACAAGCACTCTAATAGAGTAAATATGAGCATTGCATGGAAAGTTCAGAGCGAATTACTGGCTCATATCTAGAGAGGCATCCTTTGTTTGTATAACAGCACCGCTGTGCAATTCAAAATTGTATTTTTATACCTATCACAAAGGTCACAGTACACCAAGACCGTCTCTTTTTGCTGGAAAAGTTTAAGAAAATCACTTTTCTTTCTCACTATTCGAAATCTATCTACTCCCGCTCTCCTTTTGCCATTTTACAATGTGAGACTGTAAACCAAGGGTGCTTTCCTGTCCCCAAACGACTGCCTTTTGTAAAATACATTTTTGGTTGGTAAACATGTGCAGCGGGAGTGGTGTCAGCAATTAGGGACACATATGGCATATGTATTTCCTGTCATTATGTCGTTATTGTGCATGGCACTTTTTTCAAAGTGCACCTGCCTACATATTTTTGCAGATGGTACTCAATGGAAGCATATATACTGGCATTTGAGGAGATTGCGGGCGGGATTTGATTTGGTAACCTACTGATTTCCTCGCCATCCAATTTCCATTTGCCCAATTTGAGTTTGGCTACTAAATTGTCTTCTGTATGTGAACTTCTCTTGGTAGATCCTCCACTTCACCTAGGCAGTGGTTGTTTAGCTAAGGTGTAGACATATGTTTGACCAATGTTAGATACATGCTAGTTTGAGCTACATATTCTTGTATCTCAATATTATAAATGAATTAAAATAATGAGCTGGGAGGTTATTGCGACCTTGGAGGTAGCCATGCCGCTATTTGCGGGATGGCTACCCCAATTCCGGGTCCGGGTTCCTGGAATGGGGAAATACTGGGCCATCCCGACCTTGGAGGGCCCAGTATTTCCCCATTCTAGGAACCCATTCCCATTTCCATTAGAGCCACCATAGGGCTCAATGGGAATGGGGATCATGCTAACAACGGGCCCGTTTATGTGGGTTTGTGCCACTCGCGGGACCTGCTAAAGATGCCTGGTAAGACCAGGCGTCCTTAGCGGTTCCCACGAGAGGAACACGCAATCAAGGTTTGATCATGTAGGTCTTCTTGTGTGTTAAAGCATCTAGAGTGGGCAGGTGGTAGATATCCCTCTTGCCATAGGGTTCTCCTTGGCTGGAATTCCCCTAACTGATTCATACTCATATTGATAAACCCCTTTCTTACCCCCATTCTGTCTTCCTGCTATTGGTGATTTTGAGGATATAGCATCATGCTCATTGTGAAACCCTAGGGGAGAGCACCCCTAAATTGCTTTAGCCACATAAAGGAGATATTGCACATCTGACTCAACCATGATGGCATTAAATGGTACTGGCTATAGTGCCCTTGACCTGCTTCAGCAATCTATATGGGATATAACATGCTCATGGGCCTCATTCCGAGGTTGAAGGTAGCCATGGTGCTATTAGCACCATGGCTACCCCCTTACCACATACCGAGTTCCCTGAATGGGAATTTACCGGGTCATTCCAACCTTGGAGGACCCGGTATTTCCCCAATCAGGGAAGCCATATCCTTTCCCATTCGAGCCCCCATAGGGCTCAAAGGGAATGGGGAGGGAGCTAATAACGGGCCTGTTAAAACGGGACCGTTATTAGCTGCCTGGTCCCTTAGAGGCTCCCGCTAAGGGCAGCTGGTTTTCCCAGCCGCCCTTAGCGGGACCCGCTAAAGGACCTCGGAATGCGGCGGTAAGAGGTTAACGGCACTGGCATCCTTATTGGTGCCGTTAACCCCTTACCGCCGCACTCGGAATGAGGCCCCCTGACTCACTTGAGCAGCCTATAGATGATATGGTGCCTTGGGATTACTTCAGAAAACTGTCTGACACTCATTGCCTTGCCACTGGCAGATTCATTCTCCAGGTTTGAAAACGTTCCCTATGCCTTTCCTCTAATGAACCCCCTCAGCACTGGGTCGCTCTTGCCTGCTGGAGTTGAATCCCTGTGCATTCCTGGCTGTAGCACCAGCTGACCTCTATTGCCTTTCCCTCCACTTTTTGACCTGCCCTTACTCTTGCTCTCCTACTGCTCTTGCTCTTCCACCTTCTACTGCTTCAGCTCTATTTACATTATCTACACACTGGAATCCCATCCTCTCCCCGACAACTCCAGCGGAATGCTGCGGATTTTGATATTGTGGATAATGAGCAATTTTGGCAAATCGACCTATAGTTTATTGCATCGTTCAATCCTATGGCCAAATGCACACACGCATTCTAACACTTCAGACAATTTTGCCATACTCTGGACTTCGGTCTCCTAAGGGTGTTCCCCCACAAGCGCATTGAGGCCAGACTAATTGGATAAAGGCACGTTAAAAATGACAAACTACTACTACTACTATAATTCTCTATTCACAGTATACTACTTACATCTTCATCTCTAGGTAAGCAAGGGGGCGTGAGGTTGCAGGCAGTTCCATGGATGGGTCTTCTATGTTAGAATTAGGTAGTGGAGTCAAAGCAGCATTCAATGCTGGCATCCGACCTCCCTGACTCATAGGTAAGTGACTTTCTTCTTTCTGATTGCACACAGGCTTTTGGCAGCTATGGTTCCTGGTTCCCAACAAGCATGTACACATGATGCCTGCCTCAATGTTATGTGTTGCATGAAGGCCAATTATGCAATCTGTGTCAAACTTTATCCCTTGCCGCTATGCTGTGTTTGGATGCGCACTCAGTGCAGAGAACCGTAGAGGTGCTGCAGACTGTCTTCCAGTAGAAACATGTCTGTATGTGAATGTGAGAGAGAGAGAGGGAGAGCGTGAGAGAGAGAGAGAGAGAGAGAGAGAGAGAGAGCGAGAGAGAACACCTTCTACTCAACAATTACTTATATGGTTGAGGTCTGCAGAAGACAAGTTCCTGATATTTCTTGTCTGCATTTAACTCACTAGTGAAGTTCTGGTGGATCTCCATTTACCGCCTGCACGGGTCGTATCAAGGAGTGGGTGGTTCCCATTAGCGGCCAAAGTTCTATAGCGTCCCTTTCCTTAGTTGACCACAGACATTTAATCATATGAAACTATGTGAAAAACCATCCCACAATGCCCAATAATGAAAAAAAAGACTTTGGCCCTCATTACGACCCTGGCGGAAATCGAAAAACGATGGCGGAAATGTAATACCGCCATCGAATACCGCTCGGTGCGATTATGACCCGTCACCGTAAAGTACGATGCCATCAGCGACACCGTAGTGAACGCCAACGCTAACTGCACCAAGTACGCGCACGCGCGCCATGCAAAACCGTAATTACCACCATGGCGCAACGGTACGCGAATGCTGACCCTAGCGGACATTTACTTAACGCCATCAAGCATGGCGGAAAGTACCATTCCGCCATGGTGAGAAATACGGCATCGTGAACCAACCGTAAATGGCCCTACTGAGTGCCTGTACACCACTCCCTGCCCACATTGCACAACACCTCGTAGGTGCAATGAAGTTACACAATGCAACCAGTGAAATGTACAAGTCACCCATGCATGCCAACGAACAAATGAATGTAGGGGCTCCAAGTGCCTTGTGAGTGGCCATCCATATTTGGCATGGCACCATTGCCGTACTGATGCAGCACAGGCATGTGAAGGTTCAAGTACAGCAATATGAACTGAAACATGAGACAAAACAACAACAGGCCCCCATCGCTTGACACCAGTGTAAGGCAACATTCAAAGCAGTATCCTGAGGGAGACTGCACCAGCCCTGTACCCTTGCCAGTAAACAAACCAACCATCAGCATAAGCATGTACCACACAAGTTGGCAGAGTGACTGAGCAGCCAGGCGCATCTCAAGAGGGGCCAATGGGAGCTGCAGGGCACAGATGGCACGAATACAGAAGCTATTCCAATGGACATGACCTCAGTCTCCCTCCAAGAAACGCACGCAAACACAGGCACCTGTGACCAGCCATTTTCTGATAATCACATCATTCCACCAATCCACCTGGCTGACCGGCATCTGTTACACAAAAGCTAATCCCCCGCCCCTGAGCATGACATCATTAAAACAGTCATAATGGCAGCCCCCATCCCTGACCTTACTGGGCTTCGTAGGCAAACGCGGCCAGTACAGTACCACGCAACTATACTCAGAAGCCGGAACCCAATGCAGATCTTCTCACAATACACCGCTCCACAAATAGGAATATGCTACATTACTTGCAAAGAATAACGCTACACGGTTGATATCAGAATCAAATTTTAATGCACATCAAATTCACCAAGCCCATACAGCTATTAGGTCATAAACACCAAAATATTTTTCATTACTGTGGGCTGCATCCGCAATGAATGACCAGCTTCTTCTTGTGTGACGCCCTGTTCCTTCATGGTACACAGGGGCTACATTCACGTTCAAAAAGGCAACATGGAAGCGCCGAGAACCGCAGGGCCGTCCCATTAGGTAGGCACTAGTCCAGCTGAAAGGTTGATATGTAGCTCCTAGCCACTAGTACTGCGTAAGGGCATGTGGCCCATTGGCGATCGTCCCATAAGATCGTAATGGTGCTCCACTGATTAACTCGAAGCAGCAGGTGTCGGGAGTAAAAGCCATCTGCAGGAGTGGCATACAGATGGCAGCGGCAAAAGGGAAGGAGATACCTGTCACCCAAATGAAATGAAAAAGAATAGTATGGGCATCAGAACTTCATTTGTATTACTCACTTCAATGATCACACTAAATCTACAGCCATATGCATGCTAGCCCACTCAAAAGGATTATTTCCACCCAAAAATCACTTGCGAATCATAACTATATAAATCGAGGTGAAAACACTATTACAAACGAGTGTTTGTTTGCATGTGTCTGTTAAGACAGAATCCATTAGATGGGATTAGTAACGTGCATAGACACAAGTGTTTGAAGGCGCGTCGAGACAGGGAGGGTTCAACAAGGGCAGATAGACGATGGTCCCACTATGGCAGCTCTGCATCACATAGCGCAGGGGAAGGGGATAGATTCCGAAAAGCCATGTACATGGCAAACTCTCAATTAAATCATCTGTCCATGCATCCATACATCATTCCCTCATCCCGGTATAAAAACGCCTGATTATTTACTCACATCACATTTGAAATTTCCATTGAGTCTGTACGTAATGCAGTCTGCAAAATCCACTGTGCTCCAGCCCGGAATTCTAGTGTTGTGAAGTAACATGTATTTGGGAACGTCCTGCCTTATCGTCCACTACGCTATTGCGCATCCCATACTATTCATATCAATCATTGCATTCTCGCCATGGCCCCTGTCCCAAGGACATTAAACAATAGAACGTTATATTTGCAGTCAGACCTGTGGGCGTCTCCTCGCCGCTAGCTGAAAACCGAAAGCGCTGTCCTTCGAATTCCTCATTTGCAACATCACGTCGAAAAGGCATCTGTGACCGCTTGTAATCACAAATTCATCCATGTAGTGCGGCAGTGTGTGAAAATGGCAACTGGCTTCACTCACAAATGGGACGCCCCGCCCGTCGGTGAACCTCGGTACAGTGCTGCATGAGGGTCCACCGTTAATCGAGTACTACATTCCACTGACCCTTCACAAGTTTGTTCGCGACTGCAAAGATAGTATGTGAAACAATGGGACCATAGCAGAATGAACATATAAAACAATATTTCACTGCCATCGGGATTAAATACATGATTGTAATAGCAAGATGCCATGCGTCACATTGCAGCGTTGTGTGCGGGACGTGCCCGCCCAAAGGGGATTGCAGCTGGCACAGGTGGAATGAATCACCACAGGTGGAGGCTATACAGCCTGAAAACACATAAATTGCACACCCAACCCCCTCCCACAACCACACCCACACCAAAATGCTACCGGCAGGACTAGCGATGTTTGCCCTGGGGGACCTGATAGCACTGCAAGTACTCCAACTTCATGAAGAAGACGAACACCAACTACTACAACAACCGGCCGCACAGAGGAGACGCAGGAGGAGGAGGAGGGCAAGGCAGGGCCAGCAAGGGCCAACCGCACAGCCAATACCACCACGCAGGCAGCCCGCAATCCCACGCCTCCGAGCTCATCCGTTCAACCTCACTGCTGAGCAGATCCACACCCTCTACCGTTTGGACGTGGACACCATAACCGCCATTGTGAACATGACACACGCTGACCTTGTCAGCATGATAGATAGCCCAACCGCCATCCCACCCCTACTGAAGGTGGTGTCTGTACTCCACTTCCTGGCCACAGGCACCTACCAGCACACAGTCGGACAGTTGCATGGCATTTCACAGCCACTGTTGTCACGGACACTATCGCAAGTGCTGGATGCCCTCCTGAAGCACGCAGACGACTACATCTCTTTACCACGCTCGGAGCAGGAGATTACAAACACAAAAGTGGGATTCCATGCACTGGCCGGCATACCGGGTTGCATTGGTGCCATCGACTGCACCCATGTGGAATTGGTTGTCCCACATGCCATGGAGGCCCAGTACCGCAACCGGAAACAATATCATTCTCTAATGTACAGATGGTGTGTGACTCCAACAGGATCTTTACACATTGTTGTGCCCGATTTCCTGGATCAACCCATGATTCTATGGTCTTGAGGAACTCTACAATACCACGCTACATGGAGCGACACGCAGGGAACAGATCCTGGCTACTCGGTGAGTCTCATTTCATGCATGATAATGTGGGGTATGTGATGCGGCAATGACCTGGCAGGAAGGGGGGGGATGCGTACGTAGCAATGTCATTCCACAAACATCCTTTATTGTCCACATACAGGTGATGCCGGGTATCCACTGAAGAGATGGCTCCTTACACCACTCCGGAACCCACAGAACCAGCATGAGGAGGACTACAACCATGCCCACTCACGTACCCGTGTAGTCATTGAACAGGCATTCGGCCTACTGAAGGCTCATTTCCGCTGCCTCAGCAGGTCTGGCGGGGCACTCCTGTACCGCCATGAGAAGGTTGCAAAGATGGTCATGGCATGTGTCATGCTACACAACATGTGCGTACGTAGAAATGTGCCCATGCCCCCTGACGCAGAACTGCAAGCACCTGAAGATGGTCATGATGAGGGTGGGGTTGTGGCAGCACCTCAAGGAGTCCGCGAGGCACAGGAGGCCCGTGAAATTCGTCAGAATATCATAGATTCATGCTTCTAGCACTCACGCCTGGTGGCTGATACATGGACACGGGACTTGTGGCACTGTGTGTGTCTGGAACATGCACAATGTGGACTGTACGCCAATAAAGGCCTCGCACACAAAGATCAATGTCCACACATCTCATTGGATGATTATGTAATGTTTATAGCATATGTGAAATTATGTTACACACCCCATCGACCCGCCACCCAAGAAAGCCCAACATCCCCCCTCCACCCTCCTACCTCCCCCCCGAACACCAGTGTCCAAAGATGCTCATTGTCAGTGGGCAGACGCTATTGCAAGCCCCCTCTCCGGGTATCAGGGGCACCCCTGCCTGTGGAGCGCAGGTTCCTCCCAGATCTACGTTGGGGGCTGCCCTGGACGGAACTTGCAACGGATGATGTCTCTGCCTGCTCACGTCCATGCATGTCCCTAAGGGTTTGTGAGAGCTCAGTGAGCACACGGCGCACAGCGGCAAGTTCACCACATACGTCTTTGGACGTCGCATGCAGTTCCCCCCTCAGGCTCTCGGTGCTTCTCTCCATTTGTACCCTTAGTGTCTCTGTACTTCTCTCCATTTGTGCCCTAAGTGTCTCAGTAGATGTTTCTATGACTGCCTTAGAACCCCCACATTCATCAGCATGCTCCTTGAGGAGCGTGGCCAGTTGCTGCTTTTGCACGATCACCTGGTCGAGGGACTGTTGCCTCTGCTGGGCCATGGCCATTTGCGGTGGTGTCACAGAGGGGCTGATCACCTCATGTTGCCTTGCCACAGGGCTTGTGGGGGATGGCCAGTAGTCGTCTTGTGGGTGCCCCTGCGTGGTATCCTCATGGTGTATGGGATGAAACAAACAGGGGGATTGAGACAGGTCATGGATGGGTCCTACATCGACAGCACCGTTTTCTGTGTCGGAGCATGCTGCCATTAATGCAGTGTCACCTATGGTGCTGCTGCCACCAGAAGCAGTGCCTTCTGTGGCATCCATTGGGGGGACCTGTGGTGCTGCTGTTGTGGGCATGCTGGCTGCTGGGGTGCCTGTTGAAGTCCCCTCCTGTGTGCTGCCCCTTGATTTGTGCTGCTGCCGTGTCTTGATCCGTGCAGCTGAGGTGGAGGGTCTTTGGCCGTTGGTCTTGGCCCTCTTTGCAGGTGTGCTGGTAGGGGTGTCCTGGAGCTCGTCGTTTGAATCGGACCCTGTGGTGGAGTAAAGGAGGGCGAGCGTTATTTATGGGTCTGTGGAAATTGGAATGGCAATGTATCACATGCATTGGGGTGGTACCTGAGGGTGATTTGGGTCAGGGCCTTGGAGGTGGTTTAATTTTTGTGTGGATTGAGGATGCAGTTGTTTTGCAGCCTGCAGTTAGGGTGTGCATGCTGCACGTGTAGAGGGTGTTTTTAGGATTTTTGATTATTTATGTATTTAATGTGACTTTTAAAGTGCGCTATCAGGCCAATGTATGTGGACGTTCTCCTGGACATGTGTTTCTGTTGCACTATGTGGACACATGGTACTTCACATGATTGGAGATTGTGGATTTAGCATTGTTTTATTTGGCCCACCTACCTGATTCTTCGGATGTCTGCACTCCTTTCTCCATCCCTCCGACTCCCTCTATACTCTCCATTCCAATGGTGGAGGCACAGATTTCTTCCCAGGGGGTCAACTTGATGGGTGATTCCGATCCTCCCCCGGTAGCTGTGGCAATGTTACGGTTGGCTGATAGTATGCTCCGTACGCGTATCCGCAAGTCGTCCCATCGCTTTCTGCATTGCTGTGGGTTGCGGGGTGCGGTCCCCACCGCACTTACCCGCTGTGCCACCAGGGCCCATATGGCCTTCTTGTTCGCAAGTGCCGTCCTGGTCATTTGCGTCGAGAAGACGACGGCAGCATTCTCCTGGAGGGTCTCTGTGAGCACGGTGAGTTCCTCATGGGAGAAGTGGACCTGCCGCTTGCGGTCGCACGCTTTTTTAGCAACTTTTCCCATTTTGATTGTTTTAACTAGGGTGGCTTATGGGTTGGGATGTGTCTCAGGGTCGGATTTGTAATGGTTGTGTTGGGATTCTGATTTTGTAGGTGTACGGCGTGCTGTTTCCCGTTCCGGCCCCATGTTTTTACTTCCGTTTCCGTATATTTACGGTCACCGTATTTTGCGATTACCGCTCATTACGGTGACCGCTATGATGGGTGGCGGAATTGCACCTAGGGCGCCGTACGAGGGCGGTGAGGGGCGTTTTGGGGACATTTCCGCCATCGCGGACTTTGCACTTCCGCCATGGCGTAATGCTCGTGCCCGATGAGTCAGAATTAGCCGCACTTTACTCCATTGTGCAATGGCGGAAACGCTATTTACGCTATGGCGGTCAGGTCAGTTACTTTCCGCCAGGGTCGTAATGAGGGCCTTTGACAATAAAATAAATTAGATCATATATCAGATGGTTACAAATAGATACTAGTTACCTTTCATTTGCAGAATTGTATCTTGAACATAGTGGGCCTCATCACGAGTTGTGCAGTAACGCTGGCGCTATTAGCGCCGGCGCTAATAGCCCTACCGCCAAACCCCCGGCGCTATTACCGCCGGATCACGGGTTTGGCGGAAGGGTTATTGCCCATTCCCCATCGGGCCCATTCGGGAATTCCTCATTCCCCATTGGGCCCATTCGGGAATTCCTCATTCCCCATTGGGCCCAATGGGGAAAATCTGCGCTATTACTGCCAGCGGATTTCCCGCCGGCGGTAATCACGCCGAAAATCGGCAATTTCGCCGCGGATTTCCCCCCAGCTGAGAGCTGGGGGGAAATCCGCCAAAGCCATGATCTGGCAGACCCTTAAATGCGGCCGCCGCATTTAAGGGTTACCACCAGACTCGTGATGAGGCCCAATATCTAGAATGCAATTATCAATATTTCATCTTATATAAATGCAAAATTGTAATATCAACTAGAGTCAATGGAGTAGAAATATTTGCATTTCAAGTGTCACTGTTGCCTGGTTGCATCAAGGTTTACATAGTTTGCACTCATGGCAGGTATGCGAGTCAATGGGGCTCATTAGAAGTATGGCACTGCAGCAATAAATTTGTCAGTAACAGAATTACTGTCACTTTTCGCGCACCACCATACTACAAGTCTGGCCCTGGAGTGGGGAATTTACCTACAGGATCATGCAGTAATTCTACTAACAGTAATAAAGATTACCCCAGCTAATTGCACAGGGAGTATTAATTCTATTAAAGACTAGGAGGCGAACATTATGCTTCAACTTCATTTATTTTACTCTCCAGAAGTTTCAACAAAACACATATATTAACATCTGAAAATTATCCTATAGCACTCTTCTTCCTGTGAAACTACAAGTCCCAATGTCCCAGTAGTTCTATGTTGCCCAGTCCAGCCATGATACTCTTCCCGTTCCTGGACTCCTCCTCTCTTTTATGGCTCTGAACTGCCTCTTGAACCTTTTTATAATGACTTGCCAACAGGGCGAACAGTTCCAACTTGGTGCCCGCTCAACGGAGCTGTCTTCTACTTGCAATGACTGTCCTTGTCAAGCTTTGATCCTCTGAGGTTCTTTATTCAATTCTATAGCAAGACTGGAGGTGAGCATTATGCTTGTTCAAAACTTCCACAATACAGTTGCCACCACACTTTCAATCGTCTTGAAATAAAATTATTTAAAAGTATTATCACTGGCCGAATCGGCTGCTAGCATAATCTCCCACAGAGATACCCCAGCTGTAAACGATATGGACGCCATTGCCCCTTTTACTGAGTGTGCTCCATATACATTCAGGTCGATACCTACAGCTTGCATCACTTCCCTCACCCACCTAGGTATGGTGGCTGTTGCTACTGCTTGAAAGGGCTTACTGCGCGCAATTAGTAGCTGTGCAATTCCTGCCACTGTACATTCTGCTGTCCTACTCTCGTATTCTTAGGATTAGTCGGAAAATATGGGTAATGCACCAGTCGTGACTGTCTTGGTCCACTCACTTTTGAGAATGTCACTCCTTCAGGCCTAAAGGACTTCCTGTTAATTTCCAGCACTCTAACGTCTGCAACTCTTTTACAGGATACTAGGCATAATAACATTGCTAATTTGCTAGACAGCTGCTTCATAGAGAGACATCTTTCTGACGGCCAGCTCCCCAGCAGACGCAACACCACTGTCACATCCCACACTTTGTTATATTTTGCCTCCGGAAGTGCCTTATATTTCGCTCCTCTTATGAGCCTCGCTACCGCTGGATGTTCCCCAGCTGAAACTCCTTCAATCAGCAAATGCCCAGCTGAAATAGATTATGTGTACACTCCAATGGTCCAAAATGCCTTTCCATCCTGCAACAGGACAACTAGGAAATTCAATATCACCACTACAAGGGCCAAAACGGGATGAACATTTCTCCCTCTACACCAGTTTGACCTCCTGGCCCAAGCCGCGTCATAGCTTCACCTGGTGGATGGTGCCCATGACTCTGCAATGAGCTCTGCAGCTTGCGTCGAAATGCCTGGCAGCGCCCAGCTTTTCCTGATATCCTACACGCTAGTAGCGCCAGCGTCCCTTTCACTCTCAGAGGATCAGATGACCTAGCTGGGTCGGTGAGGAACTTTTCTTCATCTGGGAGGAGCCGAGGTATGTCCGCTGACAGCTCCATCAGCGTTGGAAACAATATCTGTGCCTTCCACAATGGTGCTATCAAGATCAACTCTGCTTTCTCCCTCTGACATTTCGCTAAGAGCCTGCTCAGCATCAAGAAAGGAAGGAACAAATAGTGCAGGTCTCCTGACCATTGATGGAGGAAAGCGTCCATGCCTTGCACGCTCGGATCTACTCTCCAACTGAAGTAGCTGGGTGTCTGTGCATTGAGACATGATTCAAACAGGTCTGCGTGAATGTTACGCTCATCTGGCCCCAACAGGGGCGTCGGTCGGACCCGGACTGCTGCGGCCTCCACCAACGTGATCCGTAGTGCAGAGATGACAGACTGAACTGGCCCTCCTAATCTCATCTGCTTGACCTGTAGAAGGATTCCCCTGCAAGTGGAGAGAGGAATTTAGCCACCCGTGGATTCTAGTGATGGCACCTCCCTGTGATCCCCACTAAACACCTCCGAAATCCCCTTCCAGTACTCCCACCTTGTATTCTTGAAAGATGAGCTCTCCATCCTGCGTGGATTGCAGGGGCGCTTAGATACCAGTTACTTAACTGGTTAGAAGGCGTTGGGGAGTTCTGGACGAGAGTTGACTCTGAGGTTCCTGGCAAAGACCAGTAAGTATAGAGTTCATAGAGTTCAAAATGTCCGATGTTCACTCTTGTCCCATTCCTTTCTTACCTTGCAGTGGAGTTCGAGAAAAGATGGTCTTGTGGTGGTAGATAGCATTCAGGTAAGAGTCTGTATTACCCGATGCTGTCCGGTAAATGATGCATGTATTTAACGTGTTGTTTTCTCTCCGTTTTCAGATGCGGCGTTTAAAGATGTGGAGAGTTAAAGAATAATGCCTCCGGTGGTAAATCAGATAAGTCTATGGTGGTAAGAGAGATTGTATTTGTTGGCTCTTTCAACTCACCTGGTTATTTCTTTTGTCCCCAGATGCCGGAGGCCGGCGAAGAAATGATGGAGGCAGCACCGGATCGAAAGGTGCTATGAGGGCTGGTGAGTATGGCACAGCGCTGCAGCTGGCGATGCGACGCGTGTAGAAAGAATCTCCTTTCCAGGTGCTGAGACGTGATGGTTCCGGAATCAGGTGAGAAACTGGAATGAAGTTCGTTTTCTAACTTTGCCTCTGCTTTCCTTCTTCTCTAGGAGCTCCTGATTCGGGACGGGCGTGGCAGAGGTCTGGATGCTGACTTGCAGGCACGGTGAGCGTTACGCTGCTGGATGCAGAATAACACGAAGCGTGTGTTATTGATCAGGCGTGGTTTAAATAGCCTCAAAAGTAGTCCCAGGTTAGAAGTCCCTAGAACCACACCCGAGTAAAAAATAGTCTCTGTAGTAAAATAGTCCCTTCCAGGCTTCACGTTGGATTGGAGTCATTTTACAGCATGGTCTGCCTGAGGTAAGTAATGACTATGAGCCTGGCGCCTTAGGCGCCAGGACTGATTTCTACTATGAGCCTGGTGCCTAAGGCGCCAGGACTGAACCCAGATAGCCCCTAGTGGTGCTGCTGTGGTTTTAATAAATGTCTAGATGCCTGCTCCCGGGGCGGAGGGGCTTGGTCCAGATGCCTGGGGGTAGGCATCATGACAGCACTCCCCCCCAAGACCCCTCCTAAAGTTGTTCTTCCCCTGGGCCCGGGTTTGTCTGGGAAGTTCCGATGGAATCTTTTCACCAACCGAGATGCATGAACGTGGTCACTGGGCTCCCATGACCTTTCCTGTGGTCCATAACCTTTCCAATCGATTAAATAAAAAGTTTTGATTTAACCATCTTAGAGTCCAGGATATTTTTTACCTCGAATTCAGGTTCTCCATTTATCAGGATGGGGTCAGGTGGTTTGGTTAATCTTGTTCCGGGTTGAACTGGTTTTAGAAGTGAAACATGAAAAACAGGATGGATCCGCATATTAGAGGGTAGTTCTAATTTGACGGCCACCGGGTTGATAATGGCCTTAATGGTGTAAGGTCCAAAATATCTAGGATTAAAAGTTCGAGTTCCTTTTAGAGGTATGTGTTTCGTAGCCAGCCAAACTTGATCTCCAATTTGGTATTGGGGAGTGTCACTTCTTTGTTGATCAGCTTTTTTCTTGTATTTCTCTTTTGCTTTTTTCAAATGTTCAGTTGCCTCCTTAAAGGCCTGTACAATAGTAGAGTGCAGATGGGTCACTGCCGGCATTTCTAAGTGCTGGGTGAATCAAGTTCTGAGGTTCGAGGATGATGTCCATACATGGTATAAAAGGGGCTTTGTCCGGTTCCTGAATGTACTGAGTTATTGTATGCGTATTCAGCAATCCATAACATTTCCTTCCAATTATTTTCGGTCTGGTGTAGCAAGCAACGTAGCTATTGTTCAAGAGTCTGGTTGGTCCTCTCCGTTTGACCATCGGTCTGGGGATGGTGACTGGTTGATAACCTCACGTCGATTTGCGCCAATTGGCAACATTTCTTCCAAAATTGCGAAATGAATTGACTACCTTGGTCAGAAACCAGTAAGGAAGGAAATCCATGTATTCAAACAATGTTTTCAAGAAATTCTTTGGCCAAGATTGAAGCGGAAGGTAATCCCTTTAAAGGAATGAAGGGGGCCATCTTGGAAAAAAGATCAACAATAACCAGAATGGTGTTAAACCCATTACACGGAGGTAGATCTGTAATAAAGTCTAAAGACAAAGTGTGCCAGGGTGCGGGCGGAATATCTAAAGGCTGTAAAAGACCGGCTGGCTTTTTCTTTTGACTCTTGTTTTGGGCGCAGATACCACAAGACAGCACAAATGATTTTATGTCTTTTCCCCGGGTGGGCCACCAGAATTGTCTTTTAATTTTAGCTTCAGTCTTTGCAATACCTGGGTGTCCTTCCATCAGAGCATCATGGTAATTAGAGATGACTAGTTCTTGTAGTTCCTTGAGTGGTAGAAATAGACGCCCTTGATAATAAGGTAAGTCATTGATTACTGAATAACCATGGCCCTTTTTCACCCAATCTTGTAGGGCTGCTGAATCGAAAAGTTGTTGGATTTTTAAATGAATATCTTCTAGAGTCTGTAGAGTAGTTATACCAAGAATTCTTTGTTCTGGAATTATAGGCACCGGTTCTCGGTTCGAATATGCTTCTCCCATCCCTATTCGGGACAAGGCATCTGCCTTACCATTCTTGCATCCTGGTTGATAAGTGATCACAAAATTGAATTCGGCAAAGAATAATGCCTATCGAAGTTGACGCAATGATTGGGCCTTGGCTGTCTTTAAATACTGCAGGTTCCTGTGATTACACTAATGGTGTGCCTTGCACCGAGAAGATAATGCCGCCAGGCCTTGAAGGCGGATTTGATGGCTAACAAATCTTTATCGGTAACCGCATAGTTTAACTCGGGGGCTGAAAACTTCCTGGACCAAAATGCTACTGGATGAAGTTGACCGGTTTCAGGATCCTTCTGGGACACGACAGCTCCCATGGCTAAAGTGGATGCATCGGTTTTGACTACATATGGGACCTCGGGGCGTGGATGCTTCAAGACAGGTGCCGACATGAATTTCAATTTCAGCTCTTGGAAGGCCTTTTCAGCCTCCTCGGTCCACAAGAAGCGTTTGATTTTTCGCAAAAGTGCTGTGATGGAGTGTACGATATGTGAGAAGTCAGGAATAAATCTGCGGTAGAAATTAACAAATCCAAGCATGCTTTGTACCCCTTTAACTGAACTGGGTGATGGCCATTTGAGAATTGCATCCACCTTTTGAGAGTCCATTCGGACTCCTTTTGAAGTCAGGATAAATCCAAGAAATTCAACTTATATAGCATGAAAAACACATTTTTCCAATTTTGCAAATAACTTGTGCTGACGTAGTTTCTCGAGGACTGCACGAAAGTGCTTAACATGGTCTGATTCCGAGGAGGAGTATACTAGAATGTCGTTGATGTATACGACAACACAGACGTCAATGAGTTCATGAAGGACATCGTTCATAAAATACTGGAAGGCTGCTGGTGCATTGCACAGCCCAAAGGGCATCACCTGATATTTGAATAACCCGTACTTGGTACGAAAGACAGTCTTCCATTCGTCACCCTTTTTTACGCGTACCAGATGATATGCCCCTCGGAGATCTAATTTAGTGTAGATGCAAGTATCCTTTACTTGGTCTAGTAATTCGGGGATCAGAGGCAATGGGTATCGGTTCTTCACCATAATCTGATTTAATGCGCGGTAGTCTATACACGTTCTGAGGTCACCTTCCTCTTTAGGTACGAAGAATGAGGATGCTGAGGACTTGGATGGACGAATGAAGCCGTTAGCGAGGTAGTGATCCAAGTATTGTCGTAGGTGTAGGTTTTCGGGTTCCATAAGGGCGTAGATCCTACTGAATGGAGGTTGCGCACCGGGTATGAGGTCGATTTGACAATCGTATGATCTGTGAGGCGGTAAGGTGTTTGCCTGTTCTTTTTGGAAAACGTCCTGGAATTCTAGGTATTCCTGAGGTAACTGCACGACTGGATTAGTGACTGTGGCCAGGCCTTTGTTCAATGCTTTTTCCGGTTAACAGGTGTGCGCACAATCCGGGAAGGTTATTCTCTTCTCTCGCCAATCAATACAAGGATTATGTGTTTCCAACCAAGGTATCCACAGTATTATTTGGAACTGCGGGGCTTTGATTAAATCAAACACAATAGTCTCTCGATGCCCATCTTGACCCAGCAATGTCATCTCTGTAGTGGAATGAGTTACAGGCCCAGAAGCAATTTCAGTTCCGTCGACTGTGGTGATGACATCCGAAGTGGTCTTTTTACAGAGAGGTAGATTCATCCTAGAAGCCAATTTGTGGTCCATATAGTTTCCTACGGCCCCGCTATCGATGTATGCCCTTACTGCGTGTATACGTGATAGCTGCCTTGGATCAATAAGGACCATTGGTATGATTAGGTGCGCGGTCTGAGTGTCCTTCTTCAAGCTCGGCAAGTGGACCTCTACGCTTGATGGGCGTGGTCGTTTCCTGAGTCAGGCTCTGTTTGATTTTTAACAGCAACTCCAGCTACTTTCTTGGATGGTTTTATAGGGCAATCCCGTAGAAAATGTCCAGAGGCCCCACAGTACAGACACAATTGCATCTGCCATCTCCTTTCTCTTTCCTTTTGAGTTAGGGGTCCCTTAACCCCCCCGATCTGCCTAGGTTCTGATGTATCTGTTCCTTTGGGGTTAACATTAGGTTTAACCAATACCCGATTCTCGAATTTAGCTCGATCAGCCTTTCTATTCTGAAGTCGGTGGTCTAACTGGAACACTAAGTCTATATATTCTGCGCAATCCTGAGGTGGGTTCAAAACTTGGGCCAAAACATCTTTGAGTTCACCCCGAAGTCCACGATGAAATAATGTGACTCGTTTTTCTTCTGGCCACCCGGTTTCCACCACTAACCTATCGAAGGTTGCGATATAGGTTAGCAGATCCTTATTACCTTGTCGTAGGGATAAAAGTTCGTTATCCAGGGCCTATCTTTGTGAATGTCTGGCGAATAGTTTTTCCATGCCCAATTGAAAACCCTGAAAATCCTGAAGAAGAGTGTCATCCTGGTTGACTAGTGGAATTGACCATCCGCTGCGCTACCACTAAGGTATGATAGTACAAAGGCTACTTTAGCTTGATCGTTTGGGAAGGCTCCAGGTCTGCATAAAAAGTGCAAGCGGCATTGGTTCATAAACACAGCAAACCTTTTCGGGTCCCCAGAAAAACGTTCGGGTGGGGCTAAAGGAATGCTCCCTGTTAGAACCACTTGCACAGGATTGCTCGATGAAACAGGAGTTGGATTCCCCCCGAGTCCAGGTAGCAGTGTTTGCCCAGCTTGGTTTTGCAGCAGTTGTCTAGCAAGATCATCAGTGCGCTCCTTTGACATGATCATTTCCCTCCTGAGAGCATTAGATTCTTGGCGCACGGAGTGCACTTCAGCCCTAAATTCCCCTAACAATTGGGCTAGTTGGTCGGTTTCTGAGGTTACCATGGCACCCGGGAGGGTGTTTGTAGATAGGCTTTGCGTTCTGTTATGCTCACCTGGCTCCCACAGGGGCATCGATCGGACCCGTACTGCTGCAGCCTCCACCAACGTGGTGCTTAGTGCAGAGATGACAGACTGGACTGGCCCTCCTAATCTCGTCTGCTTGACCCGTAGAAGGATTCTCCTGCAAGTGGAGAGAGGAATTTAGCCACCCGTAGATTCTAGTGATGGCACCTCCCTGCGTTCCCCACTAAACACCTCTGAATTTCCCTTCCAGTACTCTCACCTTATATTCTTGAAAGATGAGCTCTCCATCCTGCGTGGATTGCAGGGGCGCATAGATACCAGTTGCTTCACTGGTTAGAAGGCGTTGGGGAGTTCTGGACGAGAGTTGACTCTGAGGCTCCTGGTGAAGACCAGTAAGTATAGAGTTCATAGAGTTCAATATGTCCGATGTTCACTCTTGTCCCATTCCTTTCTTACCTTGCAGTGGAGTTCGAGAAAAGATGGTCTTGTGGTGGTAGATAGCATTCAGGTAAGAGTCTGTATTACCCGATGCTGTCCGGTAAATGATGCATGTATTTAACGTGTTGTTTTCTCTCCGTTTCAGATGCGGCGTTTAAAGATGTGAAGAGTTAAAGAATAATGCCTTCGGTGGTAAATCAGGTAAGTCTATGGTGGTAAGAGAGATTGTATTTGTTGGCTATTTTGACTCACCTGGTTATTTCTTTTGTCCCCAGATGCCGGAGCCCGGTGAAGAAATGATGGAGGCAGCGCCAGATCGAAAGGTTCTATGAGGACTGGTGAGTATGGCGCGGCGCTTCAGCTGGCGATGCAACGCGTGTAGAAAGAATGTCCTTTCCAGGTGCTGAGACGTGACGGTTCCGGAATCAGGTGAGATACTGGAATAAAGTTTGTTTTCTAACCTTGCCTCTGCTTTCCTTCTTCTCTAGGAGCTCCGGATTCAGGACGGCGTGGCAGAGGTCTGGATGCTGACTTGCAGGCACGGTGAGCGTTACGCTGCTGGATGCAGAATAACGCGAAGCGTGTGTTGCTGATCGGGCATGGTTTAAATAGCCTCAAAAGTAGTCCCAGGTAAGAAGTCCCTAGAACCACACCCGAGTAAAAAATAGTCCCTGTAGTAAAATAGTCCCTTCCAGGCTTCACGTTGGATTGGAGTCATTTGCAGCATGGTCTGCCTGAGGTAAGTAATGACTATGAGCCTGGTACCTTAGGTGCCAGGACTGATTTCTACTATAAGCCTGGCGCCTAAGGCACAAAGACTGAACCCAGATAGCCCCTAGCCGGGGTTGCTGAGGTTTTAATAAATGTCTAGATGCCTGCTACCGGAGCTGATGGGCTTGGTCCAGATGCCTGGGGGTAGGCATCATGACAGTGAACTGGACCCCACAGACGATTCAGAGTCTGAAAAATCTCTGTGTCTAGCCTCCAGTCGCTGGAGTCTGTCAGATATCACAAGTTCCAGTCGGCCACTATGTTCTGCGACCCTGGCAGATATTCTGCAGTCACTGACTTTCCTGTCTGAAGGCAATAATGCCAAAAATCTTTTGCTAATGCTGCTAGTAGGCGGGATCTCATCCCTCATAGATGATTCATATACTTGACTGCTGATATGTTGTCCATTTTGAGGAGGACACATGAACTCACTCTCTCTCTGGTGAATGCTTTGATGGCGAACAAGCCCTGAGGGAGTTCTAAGCAGTTTATGTGTAAACAGAGCTCTTCATCGCTCCATTTCCCTCCGGTCTGTAATGATCCGCATCTTGCTCTCCAACCTATGCGACTGGCATCTGACTCTATTATCAGATCTGGTCGATCTCCAAAAATGGCAAACCCACATATTCTTCAACCACCACTCTAGTTTTATGATGGAATCCTGATCCTACGGAATTTGCTGATGGTACTTCAGACCTTTTTGGAGATGCCTGATCTTCAGTCTCAGAAGCGCTCGATAATGTAGTGGCCCTGGGAAAATGGCTTGGATCGATGCAGTAAGCATCCCCACTATCCTCGCTAGCACTAGCATTGCCTTCTTGGTATCTAGCACGAAGCCCAGGAAATCTATCTTTTATGCTAGCTTTGTATCCAACTTCTCTATGTTCACTAGGAACCCTAAAGACATCAGCAGGTCCTGTACCCACTTTGTTTGGTATATTAGCGCCTCTTGCTCCTCTGCTAAGAGAAGGAGGCCATCTAGATATATAATCATCCTGATGCCCTTCTCCCGAATCGCTGCTGCTACTGGTCTCATCAATTTTGTGAAGGCCCAGGGTGCTGAGGCTAGACTGAATGGCATGGTTCTAAACTGCCACAGCTGGTTGCCCCAGCAAAACACTAAGAATGTCCTGAATTCCTGCTGCACTGGTACTGTTAAGTGCGCGTCCTTCAGGTCTAACATTGTCAGGCAGTCCCCTTCTCTTAGAGAATCTCTGCTCTGGTGTATACCTTCCATCTTGAAATGGTGGTACACTATCCAGCGATTCAATTCCTTCAAGTTTATTACTGGTGGCACCTTCTCTTTTCTGTGGACCAAAAACATGTTGCCTATAAATCTGGGGGTCGCGCAGCACTTCTCTAAGGCTCTTTTCTCTACCAGCTGTCGGAGCTCGAGGTCTAGACTGTCCTGCTCTGTCCTGCTCTGATTGCACTTGTCGCGGCTGCGAAGGCCAAGGTGTCTGCACTGGCTGTTGAATACATTCTAGGTGCAGATCTCTGACGGTTTGCAAAACCAACATGTTGCTGGAAAGCGTGCACCAATTGTTCCAGAAAAAACCTTGTTCTGTCCCCCACTGGCAGTTATCGTGTTGCTCTCACCTGCCGGCCCCTCTTCCTCTGCGCCCTCTCGGAAATCTTCCTCTGACGGGGAAGAAGGAGTCCTGCTGTTTGTTCTCCCAGTACTGTGCTCTGGGATTCTGGGATCTCCTTCCTTGCAAGTGATCGGCTGCACGACCCTGGTGGCGGCCGGTCCCGGCAAAAACTCTGCTAGGAAAAATCTTCTTTATCAAAGCTTGTGCCTTTTCTAGCAAAGCATATGTGCGGACGAATCGGCCCATCTCCTTGCCAAATGTTTCTCCGAAAAGAAGACCTTGTGTTGCCTCGCCGGCTTCATAAGATGCAAGGTCGCTCAGTTAAGTTCTATTTTCAGGAGCAAACCTGTCCTAATCTCTGAAGAGATGGCACAATTTGAGTTGCCCAGCAGGCAGAATGCTCTCTGGGCCCAGCTGGCTAGTGCTTCAGGATCCACTTCTTCCCCCGTATCTCTGGCTCTCTCTTCAAGGTCCATTATTTTTGTCAAGGTACTTGATATGTCTAACACTTTGTCTTGGCAGCTTCTCCAGGACCTATCGATCCCCTTGCGTGGGTCCTTACTGGTCTCTGACAAGAAGGTCAGCATTTTAGGGTCCATCTCTGGCGTCTCTGCCACTTTTCCTGGGAGATCTGTCGGCGGGCATTCTGCTCAAAGTCGATGCCTCACTTCTTTGTCTAAGGCCTTCCTCAGTCTGATGCTCATATACCGTGTCCCCTTCAGAGGGCTACCAGTCTGACGATCTAGGGTTCCTGATAATGTCAGGATCGAACGTATCTGCTATCTCCTCTGGCTCTTCACCCAGATGTTTTTCTTTGCAGATCCTCTTGCTTGGCCCATTCTTCCTATGATCTCTCTTCCTCCTTGTGGGGGGATAGTTTGCCTTCTGTTGGCTCCTCCTCTGAGCCTAGGTCATCTCCACCCATAATGTCTTCCCCTGGGAAGGGAGCATGGGGCTTGGCACTCTCTGCCTTTGCATGAAGGCTTTCTTCAGCTTTGTAAAGGCATCAACCATTTCTGGGGTCTTCTCTTCCACCCCGTAAATTGTACCCAGAGGGTCAGAAGAGGCTTTTCTCTTCCAGGTCTGGTTACTCCCCTTCAGCCCTGTTCTTAAGGGCTCTGTGGGCCTGCTGTCAATATTTCTGGTGCTCTCCCGGGGCTGGCTCAGCATGCTTTCCTGAGCTTCCAGCCTTTCTTGTAGTGGTCTCACCCCTTCCGATCAACGAGCTCCCCAGTACTTCCTTGAAGCTAGCAGCTAGGTCTAAAGGCTGTTCCTCTTCACTCCACTCAAATTCCGACATAACTGGGTGCTGTGTACCTGGTACCTAAGTCAGGTATCTTTGCCCCCCACCCTGCTGCATTGCTCAGGATGCGCCAAAAAACTCTTTTGCAGGAGATATCACTCCCTCTGCGCAAAGATAATGTTATTTCAATGTAGTGCTATATATATATATATATATATATACATATATATATTATTATTATTTTTACTATTTTTTTTTTCTGACTAACACCAGTTTTATTCCACAATATGAGGCCTTCTATCTTCCCGACAGGTCTCCTGGGCCCAATCAGTTGAGAGGGACTGCTCTCTGCACCACGGTCGTGCATGCTGCTTTCCCGTCAGATCAGGTGATCTCTAATCTTGCTGCGTCTCTCTGCTGTTGGGCTTATCGTGCCCTCTGCGGCATACTTTTATAAAAAGATCTGCTGCTTTGCACCATAGTTTCTATGGTTCTATGCCAAAATATACCAGGTAGTCGTAGGACTCGTTCACCGGTGGGCCCAAGTCTTCCCTGGAGGCGCAGAAGTATGCACTGGGTCATTTCTTAGCTCACGACATGCTCTGGCCCCGCCTCCCCAAAGGAGGGGGTCAGAGTGCTGCTCACAAGCCGGGCTACTCCTCTGCGAAGGAGGGGGCCGCTCGCACTGCAATTGTAATGCCAAACGAGCCCCCGGTTGAACCGGTAATGTGGCAAGGGGCTCGCCTGCCTCGACGCCGCTATAAGTCACTGAATTAGCTTCCGCTCCCACTATGAAAGGCAGCGTGTCACGAGCAGTCTTGATACAATATTCAATTAAACATACTAATATGATGTGCGTCCCCTCCGGCGCAGCATGCTGTATCTCATGCAGTTTGCTTCGTTATATATTCAGAAACTCACACCTTCCATGTGTACGTTCCTCTCATATCCATATACATAAACTTCTAAACAGTACACCTACTAAAACCCTTCTAACAGGCTCAAAACATGGAGGTATTAAAGAAAGGTACTTATCTGCTGAAGAGCAGTAAAAGAAGAGTAGGAGTCCAGGAACAGGAAGAGTGCCATGGCTGGACTGGGCAACATAGAAGTACTGGGGCATTGGGACTTGTAGTTTCAAAGGAAGAAAAGTGCTAAAGGATAGTTTTCAGATGTTATTATATGTGTTTTTTTGAAACTGCTGGAGAGTAAAACAAATGAAGTTGAAGCATAATGCTCGCCTTCAGTCTTGCTATAGAATTCCACCAAAAATGCCCCATGGAGTCCAATAGACTGTGAAAAAACAGGGATTTACTCTGTCATCGCCACTCGTTAGCCGGCGGTAACTTCCCGGACCAAGTGGTGGTTACGGTAATTCCGTTGGGCGGTGTTCTGGAAGATTTGCCACCGGTATAACGCCCAGCTCATAATGAGGCCCAATGAGTGTTCTAAAGATGTTGATTTTAGAAAAAAAGGTTGACATAAACGTATCTCCAAAGAGAAATTGTAGCAGACCTGATAATAAGGCAAATGTTAGTAACATCAAGAGGTAAAATATCTTGAAATAATCAAAATTCCACAAGGACTTCCCCATTTCACTGGAAGCATACAAACCAGCCTTTTCAGGCCTTGTGGTTAGTAAATAGTTCCATTAATATAAAGCCTCATTCCAGGCTTTGAAATTATTATATTTCATCCAAGGCAGAGCCTACCAATCAAATTAAATAAGTTTTCATTATATAAAGCGTAGAGGCCTTACACAGTATATATCTAGGATCCAGAGTGAAATCAATATGAAACTAGCAGCGCAAAGAGTGCTCGTCTCAGCTTCAATGGTTTCAAATCTGTCCAACTCCAATTTAATCAGGACAGAATATCAAGAACAGTGGTGAGCCTGACAGAGGGCATTAGAGTCTCAGTACTAGTGTGGTCAGAGATTACTCTCACGGAGGTGGGCTTGCTAGAGGACACAGTTGTTGAAAGGGCTTTTCACAACATCACATGCTACAAATACACACATCCTAAGGTGTTGGCCAAGAAATCAGCAAATAAATTCATCTTTGTTATTTGTCCGTCCTGTGCTGTAGCATTGTTCAAAAGTCCTTTGATAAACTAGCACTACGACAGAAGTTGAAAAAAATGCAGGCACATTTAGCTGGATCACACATGGATACACTAAAATCACTTACAGCTAAATTGTGGATAGGTGGCACTCAATATATAAAGCACTCCTAATTAATGGTCTGAATGCCACACCTACATGAGGAACAGTTGGAGTGCATACATTTTGGGAAGCATGTGAGGAAGTAGGCGTTTTTGGTAACTGATCTTGGACAAGCATCAGGAGCCACTTGGCAGAAATCCAAGACCATATTGACTCAATGGCCCTCATTGCGAGGTGGGCGGTAAAGGATAACCGGCACCGGTAAGGAGACTAGTGCCGGTAATCCCTTACCGCCCTACTATGAGGTCCCTTAGCAGATCCCTCCAGTAACGCCTGGTCTGACCAGGCGTTATGGACGGTACCCGTTAAGGGACCTTGAAGCTAATAACGGTACCTCAATTTGCGGTACCATTATTAGCACCTTCCCCATTTCCTTTGAGCCCTATGGGGGCTGAAATGGTAATGGGGAATGGCTTTTTCAATGGGGACTTACCGGTCCCGCAAAGGTCGGACTACACCGGTAAGTCCCCATTGAACGAGATCAGTGTCGGACACGTTATTGGTGGCAGTCATGCCGCAAATAGCGCCATGACTACCACCAATCTCATAATGAGGCCCAATGACAAGTAAAGGACGATGTGAGGTAGATAGGCCTACACACTGTAGAGACACTCACGGATGATTATAGTTATGACAAATAGACAGGGTAGCAGAACATATCTGCAATAGACGATACTGTACTACTTTATTGAACATATATTTTGTTCTGTTTTTTTCCAAATTGCGATCTGGACATGTTAGATCACTGTCGATTAAGATAGTGCACACAACTGTACTTGGGAAATGTACAGCTGTGACCATTTTTTTAAGAGTGCCTTCATTAATGATATGCATAGTGTTATGCAGCATCACCCTCTGCTGAAATGTCCTACACATTTTGGCTCTGAGTAGTGTATATATTTAATCACATGAATATATTAGAAAGGCAAATTGTTTGAAAAATGAATCAAATGCTGCAATGCCATATGGAAGTCTATTTTGTTAAATTAATTGATCTGATTAGTTTTCTTAATTACTTTAAAGTAAAATGTCTTGCTTCAGTAGTAGAACAATTCTATGAATGATTACATTTCCACTTGTGTTGAACAAATACAATACATAACAAGAGACAAGGTTGAACTTGAAATCAAATATTATATATTCTGGAATTCACAATGTATAAATGGCATTGGATATTAAATTCATCATCTTATTTCTGGTTGCATGCAATGATTTTGTAAATCTAGAAGAAACGCACATTGAGATCGAGACAACATTATCAGATTTTTTACAGAGATGAAAAAATGTATCATGCACAAAACATATACATGCATCTCTGTGTGAACGCAACAATTTTAGCAGGTATGGGTAACATATTCGAGTAAGAATATAAGAAACGGATACTGTTGCAGTGAAGGTGGGGCGCACCTACCAAATGCGGGAATAAGGGGGTTGGGCAGGGACAACCCCAAGGGAGGGACAAAGGGTCACTGGAAGCTGTACCCAGCTCGAGGGACATGCATGCTGATGTGATATGATATGATATTTTATTTGTATCACGCTCATACACAATTGATTCAGAGCGTGACGAGGCAAGGGAGGGGAACAGGAGAGGACAAAACACTGATCTTACTAGGTCCTGTGACATTGAGAACACGCAAGTGCAGGGGAAAAGGAAGGGGGACAGTGCAAGGGAGAGGGGAGGAGTGGAAAGTGCTGAGCAAGGGATACAATAACAATTACTGGTAGAGCAGTCAACAGGGTGGCAAGTGCAAGATTAAAGTGCAGACAAGGGGTGTCTGATAAGTGCAGGTAAGGGGAACTGTAGGGTTACAGATATAGACCCAAGTGCTTTCCAGATGGAGGCCCCAGCCGAGGAAAGGGATCTACCCCCCCAACTAGTTGCTTGGAGAAGCGAATGACCCTGAGGGAGTTGGAGGTGGAGGAGCGAAGAGCTTCAGTGGGAAGGTATTTACGGAGGGAGAGTTGAGGGTATTGTGGACCCAGACCCCAGAAAGCCTTGTGGACAATGCAAAGAGTCCTGAATTTAATCCTTGCAGCCACTGGGAGCCAGTGAAGAGATTTCAGGGCTGGAGAGATACGATCCCAGGGCTCGAGGCCACGGAAAAATCTACCAGTTCTGTTCTGGATGAGTTGCAGTGGTCGGAGAGTAGAGGCAGGGCGATTTAGAAAGAGGCTGTCCCAGTAGTCCAGCCTAGAGAGAACCAGTGCAGAGATGACAGACTGAACTGGCCCTCCTAATCTCATCTGCTTGACCTGTAGAAGGTTTCCCCTGCAAGTGGGGAGAGGAATTTAGCCACCCGTGGATTCTAGTGATGGCACCTCCCTGTGATCCCCACTAAACACCTCCGAAATCCCCTTCCAGTACTCCCACCTTGTATTCTTGAAAGATGAGCTCTCCATCCTGCGTCATTTTACAGCATGGTCTGCCTGAGGTAAGTAATGACTATGAGCCTGGCGCCTTAGGCGCCAGGACTGATTTCTACTATGAGCCTGGTGCCTAAGGCGCCAGGACTGAACCCAGATAGCCCCTAGCCGGGGCTGCTGTGGTTTTAATAAATGTCTAGATGCCTGCTCCCGGGGCTGAGGGGTTTGGTCCAGATGCCTGGGGGTAGGCATCATGACAGCACTCCCCCCCAAGACCCCTCCTAAAGTTGTTCTTCCCCTGGGCCCTGGTTTGTCTGGGAAGTTCCGATGGAATCTTTTCACCAACCGAGGTGCATGAACGTGGTCACTGGGCTCCCATGACCTTTCCTGTGGTCCATAACCTTTCCAATCGATTAAATAAAAACTTTTAATTTAACCATCTTAGAGTCCAGGATATTTTTTACCTCGAATTCAGGTTCTCCATTTATCAGGATGGCGTCAGGTGGTTTGGTTAATCTTGTTCCGGGTTGAACTGGTTTTAGAAGTGAAACATGAAAAACAGGTTGATTCCGCATATTAGAGGGTAGTTCTAATTTGACGGCCACCGGGTTGATAATGGCCTTAATGGTGTAAGGTCCAAAATATCTAGGATTAAAAGTTCGAGTTCCTTTTAGAGGTATGTGTTTCGTAGCCAGCCAAACTTGATCTCCAATTTGGTATTGGGGAGTGTCACTTCTTTGTTGATCAGCATTTTTCTTGTATTTCTCTTTTGCTTTTTTCAAATGTTCAGTTGCCTCCTTAAAGGCCTGTATAATAGTAGAGTGCAGATGGGTCACTGCCGGCATTTCTAAGTGCTGGGGTGAATCAAGTTCTGAGGTTCGAGGATGATGTCCATACATGGTATAAAAGGGGCTTTGTCCGGTTCCTGAATGTACTGAGTTATTGTATGCGTATTCAGCAATCCATAACATTTCCTTCCAATTATTTTCGGTCTGGTGTAGCAAGCAACGTAGCTATTGTTCAAGAGTCTGGTTGGTCCTCTCCGTTTGACCATCGGTCTGGGGATGGTGACTGGTTGATAACCTCACGTCAATTTGCGACAATTGGCAACATTTCTTCCAAAATTGCGAAATGAATTGACTACCTTGGTCAGAAACCAGTAAGGAAGGAAATCCATGTATTCAAACAATGTTTTCAAGAAATTCTTTGGCCAAGATTGAAGCGGAAGGTAATCCCTTTAAAGGAAGGAAGGGGGCCATCTTGGAAAAAAGATCAACAATAACCAGAATGGTGTTAAACCCATTACACGGAGGTAGATCTGTAATAAAGTCTAAAGACAAAGTGTGCCAGGGTGCGGGCGGAATATCTAAAGGTTGTAAAAGACCGGCTGGCTTTTTCTTTTGACTCTTGTTTTGGGCGCAGATACCACAAGACAGCACAAATGATTTTATGTCTTTTCCCCGGGTGGGCCACCAGAATTGTCTTTTAATTTTAGCTTCAGTCTTTGCAATACCTGGGTGTCCTTCCATCAGAGCATCATGGTAATTAGAGATGACTAGTTCTTGTAGTTCCTTGAGTGGTAGAAATAGACGCCCTTGATAATAAGGTAAGTC
The DNA here is from genome assembly GCF_040938575.1 of Ambystoma mexicanum. Classification (NCBI taxonomy): domain Eukaryota; kingdom Metazoa; phylum Chordata; class Amphibia; order Caudata; family Ambystomatidae; genus Ambystoma; species Ambystoma mexicanum. The sequence goes on from NC_090941.1 coordinate 356,984,544, forward strand.
ATTGATGACTGAATAACCATGGCCCTTTTTCACCCAATCTTGTAGGGCTGCTGAATCGAAAAGTTGTTGGATTTTTAAATGAATATCTTCTAGAGTCTGTAGAGTAGTTATACCAAGAATTCTTTGTTCTGGAATTATAGGCACCGGTTCTCGGTTCGAATATGCTTCTCCCATCCCTATTCGGGACAAGGCATCTGCCTTACCATTCTTGCATCCTGGTTGATAAGTGATCACAAAATTGAATTCGGCAAAGAATAATGCCTATCGAAGTTGACGCAATGATTGGGCCTTGGCTGTCTTTAAATACTGCAGGTTCCTGTGATTACAGTAATGGTGTGCCTTGCACCGAGAAGATAATGCCGCCAGGCCTTGAAGGCGGATTTGATGGCTAACAAATCTTTATCGGTAACCGCATAGTTTAACTCGGGGGCTGAAAACTTCCTGGACCAAAATGCTACTGGATGAAGTTGACCGGTTTCAGGATCCTTCTGGGACAGGACAGCTCCCATGGCTAAAGTGGATGCATCGGTTTTGACTACATATGGGACCTCGGGGCGTGGATGCTTCAAGACAGGTGCCGACATGAATTTCAATTTCAGCTCTTGGAAGGCCTTTTCAGCCTCCTCGGTCCACAAGAAGCGTTTGATTTTTCGCAAAAGTGCTGTGATGGGGTGTACAACATGTGAGAAGTCAGGAATAAATCTGCGGTAGAAATTAACAAATCCAAGCATGCTTTGTACCCCTTTAACTGAACTGGGTGATGGCCATTTGAGAATTGCATCCACCTTTTGAGAGTCCATTCGGACACCTTTTGAAGTCAGGATAAATCCAAGAAATTCAACTTATATAGCATGAAAAACACATTTTTCCAATTTTGCAAATAACTTGTGCTGACATAGTTTCTTGAGGACTGCACGAAAGTGCTTAACATGGTCTGATTCCGAGGAGGAGTATACTAGAATGTCGTTGATGTATACGACAACACAGACGTCAATGAGTTCATGAAGGACATCGTTCATAAAATACTGGAAGGCTGCTGGTGCATTGCACAGCCCAAAGGGCATCACCTGATATTTGAATAACCCGTACTTGGTACGAAAGGCAGTCTTCCATTCGTCACCCTTTTTTACGCGTACCAGATGATATGCCCCTCGGAGATCTAATTTAGTGTAGATGCAAGTATACTTTACTTGGTCTAGTAATTCGGGGATCAGAGGCAATGGGTATCAGTTCTTCACCATAATCTGATTTAATGCGCGGTAGTCTATACACGTTCTGAGGTCACCTTCCTCTTTAGGTACGAAGAATGAGGATGCTGAGGACTTGGATGGACGAATGAAGCCGTTAGCGAGGTAGTGATCCAAGTATTGTCGTAGGTGTAGGTTTTCGGGTTCCATAAGGGCGTAGATCCTACTGAATGGAGGTTGCGCACCGGGTATGAGGTCGATTTGACAATCGTATGATCTGTGAGGCGGTAAGGTGTTTGCCTGTTCTTTTTGGAAAACGTCCTGGAATTCTAGGTATTCCTGAGGTAACTGCACGACTGGATTAGTGACTGTGGCCAGGCCTTTGTTCAATGGTTTTTCCGGTTAACAGGTGTGCGCACAATCCGGGAAGGTTATTCTCTTCTCTCGCCAATCAATACAAGGATTATGTGTTTCCAACCAAGGTATCCACAGTATTATTTGGAACTGCGGGGCTTTGATTAAATCAAACACAATAGTCTCTCGATGCCCATCTTGACCCAGCAATGTCATCTCTGTAGTGGAATGAGTTACAGGCCCAGAAGCAATTTCAGTTCCGTCGACTGTGGTGATGACATCCGAAGTGGTCTTTTTACAGAGAGGTAGATTCATCCTAGAAGCCAATTTGTGGTCCATATAGTTTCCTACGGCCCCGCTATCGATGTATGCTCTTACTGCGTGTATACGTGATAGCTGCCTTGGATCAATAAGGACCATTGGTATGATTAGGTGTGAGGTCTGAGTGTCCTTCTTCAAGCTCGGCAAGTGGACCTCTACGCTTGATGGGCGTGGTCGTTTCCTGAGTCAGGCTCTGCTTGATTTTTACCAGCAACTCCAGCTACTTTCTTGGATGGTTTTATAGGGCAATCCCGTAGAAAATGTCCTGAGGCCCCACAGTACAGACACAATTGCATCTGCCATCTCCTTTCTCTTTCCTTTTGAGTTAGGGGTCCCTTAACCCCCCCGATCTGCCTAGGTTCTGATGTATCTGTTCCTTTGGGGTTAACATTAGGTTTAACCAATACCCGATTCTCGAATTTAGCTCGATCAGCCTTTCTATTATGAAGTCGGTGGTCTAACTGGACCACTAAGTCTATATATTCTGCGCAATCCTGAGGTGGGTTCAAAACTTGGGCCAAAACATCTTTGAGTTCACCCCGAAGTCCACGATGAAATAATGTGACTCGTTTTTCTTCTGGCCACCCGGTTTCCACCACTAACCTATCGAAGGTTGCGATATAGGTTAGCAGATCCTTATTACCTTGTCGTAGGGATAAAAGTTCGTTATCCAGGGCCTATCTTTGTGAATGTCTGGCGAATAGTTTTTCCATGCCCAATTGAAAACCCTGAAAATCCTGAAGAAGAGTGTCATACTGGTTGACTAGTGGAATTGACCATCCGCTGCGCTACCACTAAGGTATGATAGTACAAAGGCTACTTTAGCTTGATCGTTTGGGAAGGCTCCAGGTCTGCATAAAAAGTGCAAGCGGCATTGGTTCATAAACACAGCAAACCTTTTCGGGTCCCCAGAAAAACGTTCGGGTGGGGCTAAAGGAATGCTCCCTGTTAGAACCACTTGCACAGGATTGCTCGATGAAACAGGAGTTGGATTCCCCCCGAGTCCAGGTAGCGGTGTTTGCCCAGCTTGGTTTTGCAGCAGTTGTCTAGCAAGATCATCAGTGCGCTCCTTTGACATGATCATTTCCCTCCTGAGGGCATTAGTTTCTTGGCGCGCGGAGTGCACTTCAGCCCTAAATTCCCCTAACAATTGGGCTAGTTGGTCGGTTTCTGAGGTTTCCATGGCGCCCGGGTGGGTGTTTGTACATAGGCTTTGCGTTCTGTTTTGCTCACCTGGCTCCCACAGGGGCATCGATCGGACCCGTACTGCTGCAGCCTCCACCAACGTGATGCGTAGTGCAGAGATGACAGACTGGACTGGCCCTCCTAATCTCGTCTGCTTGACCCGTAGAAGGATTCTCCTGCAAGTGGAGAGAGGAATTTAGCCACCCGTAGATTCTAGTGATGGCACCTCCCTGCGTTCCCCACTAAACACCTCTGAATTTCCCTTCCAGTACTCTCACCTTATATTCTTGAAAGATGAGCTCTCCATCCTGCGTGGATTGCAGGGGCGCATAGATACCAGTTGCTTCACTGGTTGGAAGGCGTTAGGGAGTTCTGGATGAGAGTTGACTCTGAGGCTCCTGGTAAAGACCAGTAAGTATAGAGTTCATAGAGTTCAATATGTCCGATGTTCACTCTTGTCCCATTCCTTTCTTATCTTACAGTGGAGTTCGAGAAAAGATGGTCTTGTGGCGGTAGATGGCGTTCAGTCTGTATTACCCGATGCTGTCCGGTAAATGATGCATGTATTTAACGTGTTGTTTTCTCTCCGTTTTCAGATGCAGCGTTTGAAGATGTGGAGAGTTAAAGGATAATGCCTCAGGTGGTAAATCAGGTAAGTCTATGGTGGTAAGAGAGATTGTATTTGTTGGCTCTTTTGACTCACCTGGTTATTTCTTTTGTCCCCAGATGCCGGAGCCCGGTGAAGAAATGATGGAGGCAGCGCCGGATCGAAAGGTTCTGTGAGGACTGGTGAGTATGGCGCAGCGCTTCAGCTGGCGATGCAACGCGTGTAGAAAGAATGTCCTTTCCAGGTGCTGAGACGTGACGGTTCCGGAATCAGGTGAGATACTGGAATAAAGTTTGTTTTCTAACCTTGCCTCTGCTTTCCTTCTTCTCTAGGAGCTCCGGATTCAGGACGGGCGTGGCAGAGGTCTGGATGCTGACTTGCAGGCACGGTGAGCGTTACGCTGCTGGATGCAGAATAACGCGAAGCGTGTGTTGCTGATCGGGCATGGTTTAAATAGCCTCAAAAGTAGTCCCAGGTAAGAAGTCCCTAGAACCACACCCGAGTAAAAAATAGTCCCTGTAGTAAAATAGTCCCTTCCAGGCTTCACGTTGGATTGGAGTCATTTGCAGCATGGTCTGCCTGAGGTAAGTAATGACTATGAGCCTGGTACCTTAGGTGCCAGGACTGATTTCTACTATAAGCCTGGCGCCTAAGGCGCCAATACTGAACCCAGATAGCCCCTAGCCAGGGTTGCTGAGGTTTTAATAAATGTCTAGATGCCTGCTCCCGGGGCTGATGGGCTTGGTCCAGATGCCTGGGGGTAGGCATCATGACAGTGAACTGGACCCCACAGACGATTTAGAGTCTGAAAAATCTCTGTGTCTAGCCTCCAGTCGCTGGAGTCTGTCAGATATCACAAGTTCCAGTCGGCCACTATGTTCTGCGACCCTGGCAAATATTCTGCAGTCACTGACTTTCCTGTCTGAAGGCAATAATGCCAAAAATATTTTGCTAATGCTGCTAGTAGGCGGGATCTCATCCCTCATAGATGATTCATATACTTGACTGCTGATATGTTGTCCATTTTGAGGAGGACACATGAACTCACTCTCTCTCTGGTGAATGCTTTGATGGCGAACAAGCCATGTAGGAGTTCTAAGCAGTTTATGTGTAAACAGAGCTCTTCATCGCTCCATTTCCCTCCGGTATCTAATGATCCGCATCTTGCTCTCCAACCTATGCGACTGGCATCTGACTCTATTATCAGATCTGGTCGATCTCCAAAAATGGCAAACCCATTCCATGCATCCATATTCTTCAACCACCACTCTAGTTTTATGATGGAATCCTGATCCTACGGAATTTGCTGATGGTACTTCAGACCTTTTTGGAGATGCCTGATCTTCAGTCTCAGAAGCGCTCGATAATGTAGTGGCCCTGGGAAAATGGCTTGGATCGATGCAGTAAGCATCCCCACTATCCTCGCTAGCACTCTGATCGATACCGTCTGCTTGCTCAAGCAGTCCCTGATTTCCTTCTTGATATCGCTTATTTTCCTTGCTGGCAGTTCTAGCATTGCCTTCTTGGTATCTAGCACGAAGCCCAGGAAATCTATCTTTTATGCTAGCTTTGTATCCAACTTCTCTATGTTCACTAGGAACCCTAAAGACATCAGCAGGTCCTGTACCCACTTTGTTTGGTATATTAGCGCCTCTTGCTCCTCTGCTAAGAGAAGGAGGTCATCTAGATATATAATCATCCTGATGCCCTTCTCCCGAATCGCTGCTGCTACTGGTCTCATCAATTTTGTGAAGGCCCAGGGTGCTGAGGCTAGACTGAATGGCATGGTTCTAAACTGCCACAGCTAGTTGCCCCAGCAAAACACTAAGAATGTCCTGAATTCCTGCTGCACTGGTACTGTTAAGTGCGCGTCCTTCAGGTCTAACCTTGTCAGCCAGTCCCCTTCTCTTTGAGAATCTCTGCTCTGGTGTATACCTTCCATCTTGAAATGGTGGTACACTATCCAGCGATTCAATTCCTTCAAGTTTATTACTGGTGGCACCTTCTCTTTTCTGTGGACCAAAAACATGTTGCTTATAAATCTGGGGGTCGCGCAGCACTTCTCTAAGGCTCTTTTCTCTACCAGCTGTCGGAGCTCGAGGTCTAGACTGTCCTGCTCTGATTGCACTTGTCGCGGCTGCGAAGGCCAAGGTGTCTGCACTGGCTGTTGAATACATTCTAGGTGCAGATCTCTGACGGTTTGCAAAACCAACATGTTGCTGGAAAGCGTGCACCAATTGTTCCAGAAAAAACCTTGTTCTGCCCCCCACTGGCAGTTATCGTGTTGCTCTCACCTGGTGTAAAACTCTGCCCTCTGCCGGCCCCTCTTCCTCTGCGCCCTCTCGGAAATCTTCCTCTGACGGGGAAGAAGGAGTCCTGCTGTTTGTTCTCCCAGTACTGTGCTCTGGGATTCTGGGATCTCCTTCCTTGCAAGTGATCGGCTGCACGACCCTGGTGGCAGCCGGTCCCGGCAAAAACTCTGCTAGGAAAAATCTTCTTTATCAAAGCTTGTGCCTTTTCTAGCAAAGCATATGTGCGGACGAATCGGCCCATCTCCTTGCCAAATGTTTCTCCGAAAAGAAGACCTTGTGTTGCCTCGCCAGCTTCATAAGATGCAAGGTCGCTCAGTTAAGTTCTATTTTCAGGAGCAAACCTGTCCTAATCTCTGAAGAGATGGCACAATTTGAGTTGCCCAGCAGGCAGAATGCTCTCTGGGCCCAGCTGGCTAGTGCTTCAGGATCCACTTCTTCCCCCGTATCTCTGGCTCTCTCTTCAAGGTCCATTATTTTTGTCAAGGTACTTGATATGTCTAACACTTTGTCTTGGCAGCTTCTCCAGGACCTATCGATCCCCTTGCGTGGGTCCTTACTGGTCTCTGACAAGAAGGTCAGCATCTTAGGGTCCATCTCTGGCGTCTCTGCCACTTTTCCTGGGAGATCTGTCGGCGGGCATTCTGCTCAAAGTCGATGCCTCACTTCTTTGTCTAAGGCCTTCCTCAGTCTGATGCTCATATACCGTGTCCCCTTCAGAGGGCTACCAGTCTGACGATCTAGGGTTCCTGATAATGTCAGGATCGAACGTATCTGCTATCTCCTCTGGCTCTTCGCCCAGATGTTTTTCTTTGCAGGTCCTCTTGCTTGGCCCATTCTTCCTATGATCTCTCTTCCTCCTTGTGGGGGGATAGTTTGCCTTCTGTTGGCTCCTCCTCTGAGCCTAGGTCATCTCCACCTATAATGTCTTCCCCTGGGAAGGGAGCATGGGGCTTGGCACTCTCTGCCTTTGCATGAAGGCTTTCTTCAGCTTTGTAAAGGCATCAACCATTTCTGGGGTCTTCTCTTCCACCCCGTAAATTGTACCCAGAGGGTCAGAAGAGGCTTTTCTCTTCCAGGTCTGGTTACTCCCCTTCAGCCCTGTCCTTAAGGGCTCTGTGGGCCTGCTGTCAATATTTCTGGTGCTCTCCCGGGGCTGGCTCAGCATGCTTTCCTGAGCTTCCAGCCTTTCGTGTAGTGGTCTCACCCCTTCCGATCAACGAGCTCCCCAGTACTTCCTTGAATCTAGCAGCTAGGTCTAGAGGCTGTTCCTCTTCACTCCACTCAAATTCCGACATAACTGGGTGCTGTGTACCTGGTACCTAAGTCAGGTATCTTTGCCCCCCCTGCTGCATTGCTCAGGATGCGCCAAAAACACTCTTTTGCAGGAGATATCACTCCCTCTGCACAAAGATAATGTTCTTTCAATGTAGTGCTATATATATATATATATATATATATATATATATATATATATATATATATATATATATATATACATATATATATTATTATTATTTTTACTATTTTTTTTTCTGACTAACACCAGTTTTATTCCACAATATGAGGCCTTCTATCTTCCCGACAGGTCCCCTGGGCCCAATCAGTTGAGAGGGACTGCTCTCTGTACCACGGTCGTGCATGCTGCTTTCCCGTCAGATCAGGTGATCTCTAATCTTGCTGCGTCTCTCTGCTGTTGGGCTTATCGTGCCCTCTGCGGCATACTTTTATAAAAAGATCTGCTGCTTTGCACCATAGTTTCTATGGTTCTATGCCAAAATATACCAGGTAGTCGTAGGACTCGTTCACCGGTGGGCCCAAGTCTTCCCTGGAGGCGCAGAAGTATGCACTGGGTCATTTCTTAGCTCACGACATGCTCTGGCCCCGCCCCCCCCAAAGGAGGGGGTCAGAGTGCTGCTCGCAAGCCGGGCTACTCCTCTGCGAAGGAGGGGGCCGCTCGCACTGCAATTGTAATGCCAAACGAGCCCCCGGTTGAACCGGTAATGTGGCAAGGGGCTCGCCTGCCTCGACGCCGCTATAAGTCACTGAATTAGCTTCCGCTCCCACTATGAAAGGCAGCGTGTCACGAGCAGTCTTGATACAATATTCAATTAAACATACTAATATGATGTGCGTCCCCTCCGGCGCAGCATGCTGTATCTTATGCAGTTTGCTTCGTTGCATATTCAGAAACTCACACCTTCCATGTGTACGTTCCTCTCATATCCATATACATAAACTTCTAAACAGTACACCTACTAAAACCCTTCTAACAGGCTCAAAACATGGAGGTATTAAAGAAAGGTACTTATCTGCTGAAGAGCAGTAAAAGAAGAGTAGGAGTCCAGGAACAGGAGGAGTGCCATGGCTGGACTGGGCAACATAGAAGCACTGGGGCATTGGGACTTGTAGTTTCAAAGGAAGAAAAGTGCTAAAGGATAGTTTTCAGATGTTATTATATGTGTTTTTTTGAAACTGCTGGAGAGTAAAACAAATGAAGTTGAAGCATAATTCTCGCCTTCAGTCTTGCTATAGAATTCCACCAAAAATGCCCCATGGAGTCCAATAGACTGTGAAAAAACAGGGATTTACTCTGTCATCGCCACTCGTTATCCGGCGGTAACTTCCCGGACCAAGTGGTGGTTACGGTAATTCCGTTGGGCGGTGTTCTGGAAGATTTGCCACCGGTATAACGCCCAGCTCATAATGAGGCCCAATGAGTGTTCTAAAGATGTTGATATTAGAAAAAAAGGTTGACATAAACGTATCTCCAAAGAGAAATTGTAGCAGACCTGATAATAAGGCAAATGTTAGTAACATCAAGAGGTAAAACATCTTGAAATAATCAAAATTCCACAAGGACTTCCCCATTTCACTGGAAGCATACAAACCAGCCTTTTCAGGCCTTGTGGTTAGTAAATAGTTCCATTAATATAAAGCCTCATTCCAGGCTTTGAAATTATTATATTTCATCCAAGGCAGAGCCTACCAATCAAATTAAATAAGTTTTCATTATATAAAGCGTAGAGGCCTTACACAGTATATATCTAGGATCCAAAGTGAAATCAATATGAAACTAGCAGCGCAAAGAGTGCTCGTCTCAGCTTCAATGGTTTCAAATCTGTCCAACTCCAATTTTTTTTTTTTTTTTATAACATGTTTTTATTGAGGTCTCGACAATTGCAGCAGCGCCCAGCAAACACAATATATAGTAGTATGCATAACAATATTGTTGTTAAATACATAAATAACAGTAGTAATTTAAACAGTTGTTTCGATATCAGAAAGCATGTCACAGAGGTATGTCCTGAATGGGCCCCAAATGTCTTTTGGCCTGCTCATGCTCGGTTGGGACAGCACGAATTGTTCCTCGCATTCATTGATGTAGGTTAGTTCACGTAAGAACACGTCCATGGTGGGGGCAGCCGGGCTCTTCCACAACTTCAATATGCATCTTTTAGCTATAACACACGACACATTGAACAATCTTCTACGCTTCTCGGAGCATTTACCTATATCACCAAATAAGTATTTTTGTGGGGTCAGGTGCGGGGGAATCTGTGTGACTTCATTTAGCATTTCCGCTACTTTCTCCCAGAAACGCATCACAACTGGACACTCCCAGTACATATGATAAGACCCCGCTGCCGGGGACCCACATTTGGGACATTTGCCTGGGTCATCTGGTGTGAATGTAGCTATCCTGGCGGGTGTGTAATGCAGTCTGTTGAGGATTTTAAATTGTATTTGTCGAAGCCCGGCATTGAGGGAGACTCGCTTTGTTAGTGCACAGTATCTCGCCCACTTTTCTTCTGGTATTGGCATTTTCATGTCCACTTCCCATTTCTCCCTCACCTGGCTTACCACTGCAGAGTGAGTCTGCATTGCCTTGTAAAGTCTGGAGATTCCCAGCCCACCCCGCACTGTAACCAACTGCACACACGGGTGGGAAGGGGGTTCGTCTGGGAATGACGGCCAGCGACTGTGATATGCTGATCTCATTCGATAGTACTGCAATGTCTTGAGCTGCCCACCTCCCACGCCCCTGGTGAACACCTCCAGGGTCACGAATTTCCCCTCTAGGTACATATCGCCTATTTTCATCTCCCTGCCGGGGTCCCAGGTTTCCTGTATATCGGTATCGAACGTGGGGGGGAGGCCAGGGTATTTCCACAGGGGCACCTCAGGGTTATATGGAGTCTCTATTTTCAGCCTTTTATATATCGCTCCCCAGGCTTTTACTGTGCAACTCACAGGGTCGAACTCGCAGGAGTCTTTATGTCTTGTGTTGAAGATCACTGATCCAATGTTAGTGGGCTCGGTAGTGTATTCCTCTATTTGCGCGTGAGGGGAGTTGTCACAATCATCGTACCAGTACTTTGCAAATTGTGCTTGTGACACAGTATAATAGAGCTCAAAGTCTGGTGCGGCCATTCCCCCCTTCTCGTAGGGTTCTGTCATCTTTTCCCAGCTGATTCTGGCTGTCTTCCCGTCCCACAGAAAGGACACCACCATAGAACGAAGTCTAGAGAAGAACTCTCTCCCTGGCCATATGGGGATGTTTACAAATAGGTATAACAATTTCGGCAGTACGATCATTTTAAGAATGGCAATTCTACCGTGTAGTGAAATTGGGAGACGCCTCCATATCTGTAATTTAACATTAAGTGTGTGTAGCGCCTGATCGTGATTGTCGATGTATAGTGTTTGTTTGTTGCAGGAGACCAGTACCCCGAGGTATCTGATGTGGTGTGCAGACCATTTAAGGCCACAAATATGAGCCGGGCATCTTGTGGAGGGGGTGAGCGGGAACACCTCTGACTTGGAGTTGTTGACCTTGTATCCAGAATATTCTGTAAATTCGTTAATATCTGTCATGATGGGAACAATGTTTTTGTCAGGTTCGCGAACATAGAGTAGCGTATCGTCCGCATATAATGATATTATTTGGGTGGCTCCCTTCAGTGTTATGCCTCTATTATCGTGTCTCAATCGTATCGCCGACGCCATGGGCTCGATTGTTAAGGCAAAAAGTATAGGGGAGAAGGGGCACCCTTGTCTGGTACCCCTGCCTAGTTCAAACAATTGGGACATAGTTCTGTTTGTGTGTACTTTCGCACATGGAGCTGTGTAAAGCAGTTTAACACACCGAATGAAAAATGGGCCAATCCCAAATGCCTCCAACACCGAGAACAGATATTCCCAGGAAACCGAGTCAAACGCTTTCTCAGCGTCCAGGGATATCGCCACCGCTTGTTTGTTCGGGTTGATCTGTGACATTATGCCAAATAGCCTACGCAAATTGAGGGCGGTGGACCGTTGGGGAATGAACCCGCTTTGATCGGCATGTACTAGTGCTGGCGTGATGGGTAGCATACGGTTTGCCAGCACTTTCGCGAAGATTTTGGCGTCCACGTTTATTAGGGACAGGGGCCTGTAGGATGACATGTCTTGAGGCGGGCGGCGGGGCTTGGGCAACACCGTTATTATGGCCTCACGCATTGTTTGTGGTAAGGATTGTTTACCCAGAGCCTCCCCCCACACCTCCAGCAGAACTGGGACCAGTTCTTCCCGGAATTCTTTGTAAAATTCCACTCCCAGGCCATCCGAGCCCGGTGCCTTACCAGACGTGAGCCCCTTGATCGCTTCAGTGAGCTCCTCTGCCGTGACTGGTTGCTCCAGTATGAGCCTGTTTTCTTCTGTGAGTTTAGGGAGATCCAAGGCGGCCAAATAGGCTTTGATCTCATCAGGGGATTTCCTATCTTGGTTCGCGTACAGTGCTTTATAGAACTGTACAAATTCATCATTTATTCCCTGTTCACTTGTTACCATCACGTCTTGCGCCGTGAGTATAGACGCAATCGGGGCCACTTTGTTTTCCTGCTTGACCAGATTGGCCAGCATTTTCCCAGCCTTGTTCCCCTCCCCGTATCTCCGGGCTCTGGAAGGGGCTGCTATATAGTGAACCTCCCTCATTGCCAATTTATCGAATTCCCTAAGAGATTTATGTATTTCAGAGAGGGTATCTCCACCATGTGTTCGGCTATATGTCTCCTCCAATACGGTTAGTTCCCTTTCCACCCTTTCCAGGTCTCGGCGTACCTCTTTCAGTAGGCCCGTTGTTTTGGATATTAGGACCCCTCTTGCCCACACCTTGAATGTTTCCCAGACTGAGGAGATATGGTCCACAGACCCAATGTTGTCTGTGAAGAAGTCGGCAATGTCTGTGTGCAGGCTTTCTACTACGTTTGGATCTTTTAATATACCGGTAGGCATTCTCCACCTCCTGGCCGGCTTAGGGGCACCCCTGATAATAATTTCCATGGTCACTGGGGAATGATCAGACAGTGTACGGGGAAGGATTTCGCAGCTCTGTAAGGCGTGTGAAGTGCCTGAGGGGATAAACCAATAGTCGATGCGTGACTCACTGTCATGCACAGAGGAATAGAACGTGTAACGCTTGCTTGTTGGATACAGCACCCTCCAGGCGTCCAGCAGGGACAGCTGCTGCATTATCTGTTTCAGAGCTAGCGACGTCCTAGATGGTGGTCTAGGTGTCTTGGCTGACCTGTCCAGGGCCTGGTCCAGCACAGCGTTGAAGTCACCTCCCCATATTATGTTTGTTGCCTCATGTTTAGCAAGGATTTCAAATATATGCAAGTAAAAGTCTGGGTCCTCAAGATTAGGGCCATAGGTATTTACCAGGGTTATCTGTTCGCCAGCAATTTCCCCCCAGACCAGTACATATCTACCCATCGAGTCCAACAGGTGGCCTTTTTCAATGAACCCCAGTGATTTGTGAATCAGAATGCTTACCCCCCTGGATTGTGAGGAGTAGTTCGTGGAGAACCGCTGCTTACCCCATTTCGCCAGTATTTGATCATTAACCGTGCTCTGCGCATGCGTTTCCTGTAGCATTAAAATTTGGGGCCCGTGCCTACTGACATAATTGCCTACTTTTCTGGTTTTCATTGGATTGTTTAGGCCTCGGACATTCCATGTCATTAGTTTAACCTTTAACCCATCACCCATTATCTGTGCGTGTGGTTTGTGTTAAGTTTCGACAACCGTTAATGCACATGTATTCAGGACTGGAGCGATGCCAGCACTTGTGAGACCGTTTTCCAACCAAACCACAACCTTCAACTGCCCACATTTCCCTCCCAAACTGAAACTCGTCTGGGCGGTGATCACAACAAAAGAACTTACCCTTTGGCCCTATCCCTCCCACCACCCACATCATCTGCCCCAACTTGACGATGAGCCCAAGTAACTGATTGGAACAATCCTGAGGGTGCATCGTCGCAAAGCAATGCTCAGCCGTCTGGCCGCCCATGCGGGAGACTCTACGGCCCGATTACGTCGGATTTCGGTTCAGTTTAGCTGTGCTGACATTGTAGTGAAAAGAGAAACAAACTGCAACTGGTAGGGGGGAGTCTCATCCATCCACCGGATCGCCTCTACCCTCACCCGGGCAGGGTCTTGCATTCGGGTCTCTTGCGCGGTCTCTTGGGGGCAGTGGGATGGAGGCCTCGACGTATGCCAGTGCCTCTACGGGGTTTTCAAAAAAGTGGGCTCTACCGCCATGTTGAATTCTCATTTTTGCAGGGAATATTAAGGCATAGGGTGTGTTGCGGAGTCGTAGTTGCTTTTTGACCATCTCGTAGGACCTGCGTTGTGCCTGTACATTTGCAGAAAAGTCCGGATATATATGTATTCTGTTGTCTTCATAGTGTAGTGTCCCCTTTTCCCTTGCTGATCGAAGGATCGCATCTCTGTCCCTGTAGTTGAGTAGACGCGCAATGATGGTTCGGGGTGGGGCGCCCGGCTTGGGGGTTGGTGCCAGGGTGCGGTGGGCCCTTTCAACGAGGAAGTGGCCGGACAGGGAATCCTCCCCTAGTACAGATTTCAATAGCTCCTCCACCCTTCTCTCCATGGAGCCCTTGCCAAACGACTCTGCCACTCCAACAATACGGATGTTGTTTCTGCGGGATCTAGATTCGAGATCCTCGCACTTATTCTGCGTCTTGCGGAGTTCTGTCTGGAGTAAGGCTATGTCACGACCATGTTGTGTGAGCACGTCTTCATTTACACCTATCCTGTTTTCTGCCTCCGAGATGCGTGCGCTTTCCTTCTCCATTCGCGCTTTTAAGGAGCCGATCGTCGCCACAATGTCGTCTAATTTCACATTGACCGCCAGGAACCCGTTCTGTACAATTGTAGCCAAGCGGTCCAAGGGGTCCGAGTTTTGAGCATCAGACGCTTGTGTTGCCCCTCCTGGCGTCTCCTGTTGTTGGGAGTTTGTGTAGGAATCCATTGGGCCGGTCTTTCTCACCCCCGTAGTTTTTTTCTCAGTGCGGCCCATTGGGTGGCGTTGCAACTTCTAGGGTGAATTGTGCTCTCCCACGTCTGTATGCTGCCGGCCACCAATGACCACCAGCAGCGGTTCTGTTGCGATGTAGGTTGGGGGGTGGGCACCGGGATATACAATCTCGTCCCCGGGGTGCTGTGGTGGGCCTCCGCGGTCCCCGTATAAAGCAAAGCCTCGGCCTTGAGTATGTCGGGAGTGCAAGAGGTTGGCGTTCAGCCGTTGCCTTGTCTTTACATCGAGGGGATCCAGGTGAACTTCTGGCCTGCAGCTCAACCAGGATGTAATGTAGTGCCCCCACCGTCCACACCGCAGTCCCCGTGTAGGGGCGGATGAGTGTTGGAATTAAGCGGCCTGGCGGGCCTCACTGTTCAAGGTGTATCGCAGCGTGTATGGGAGCACGGGGCTGTCCCTTCGCACGGGTAATCTGTGCGTTTGGTGTCCAGGCAGATTTTGCTGCCGTCCGTAGTACGTACCCCCACAAGACCACAACGGCGGGGAGTGTATGCTCCCGGGGGGGTCCCGTGAATAGGATGTTTATTCCTGGCGCCTGTGTCGTTCGCCCCCGCTCCCGTGGCACGGACGTTCCCTGTGGGGGGGCGCTGGCCCCCTGTCCGTCCACCTCCCCGGTCTGCCCACTTACTTCACCAGCTACGTCCTAGCTGGGCTTTGCCGCGGGCGGGACCGGAATCAGGGGGCTGGTGTCGTCGTCGCAGCGTTTCCTCGCCCGGTCTATCCTGTGGCCTGAAGTCCGGAGCGAGGGGGTCTGCTCTCCCACCGCCGATCGGTCCAGCAGGAGGATGAGTGGTGCGTCGCCGTCCACAGGCAGCGTCCGTGTTCAGGCAGGTTGCTCCTCCCCCACAAGGCCGCTCAGCCGTTTCAAGCCCGGGGCTCGAGTGCGAATCGCCCGGAGCCCACCAGTGGCCAGGCCGCCGCTCTGCAGGCGCTGCCGATACAATCGATGATTGCTCCGCCGTCTCGAGATCCACTCACACAGCCTTTGCAGGATGTCTTCCAAAGGCATTCCCCAGCAATATTCTGCAGTAGCGCGTCGGCCAACGCTAACCTGGAAGGATTTATTAATAAAAAGGATTACGTTCGAGCCGGAGCTCTTCACCTAGGCGGCCATCTTAGCCGTGCGCAACAGCGCCCCCAATCCAACTCCAATTTAATCAGGACAGAATATCAAGAACAGTGGTGAGCCTGACAGAGGGCATTAGAGTCTCAGTACTAGTGTGGTCAGAGATTACTCTCACGGAGGTGGGCTTGCTAGAGGACACAGTTGTTGAAAGGGCTTTTCACAACATCACATGCTACAAATACACACATCCTAAGGTGTTGGCCAAGAAATATGCAAATAAATTCATCTTTGTTATTTGTCCGTCCTGTGCTGTAGCATTGTTCAAAAGTCCTTTGATAAACTAGCACTACGACAGAAGTTGAAAAAAATGCAGGCACATTTAGCTGGATCACAAATGGATACACTAAAATCACTTACAGCTAAATTGTGGATAGGTGGCACTCAATATATAAAGCACTCCTAATTAATGGTCTGAATGCCACACCTACATGAGGAACAGTTGGAGTGCATACATTTTGGGAAGCATGTGAGGAAGTAGGCGTTTTTGGTAACTGATCTTGGACAAGCATCAGGAGCCACTTGGCAGAAATCCAAGACCATATTGACTCAATGGCCCTCATTGCGAGGTGGGCGGTAAAGGATAACCGGCACCGGTAAGGAGACTAGTGCCGGTAATCCCTTACCGCCCTACTATGAGGTCCCTTAGCAGATCTCTCCAGTAACGCCTGGTCTGACCAGGCGTTATGGACGGTACCCGTTAAGGGACCTTGAGGCTAATAACGGTACCTCAATTTGCGGTACCATTATTAGCACCTTCCCCATTTCCATTGAGCCCTATGGGGGCTGAAATGGGAATGGGGAATGGCTTTTTCAATGGGGACTTACCGGTCCCGCAAAGGTCGGACTACACCGGTAAATCCCCATTGAACGAGATCAGTGTCGGACACGTTATTGGTGGCAGTCATGCCGCAAATAGCGCCATGATTACCACCAATCTCATAATGAGGCCCAATGACAAGTAAAGGATGATGTGAGGTAGATAGGCCTACACACTGTAGAGACACTCACGGATGCTTATAGTTATGACAAATAGACTGGGTAGCAGAACATATCTGCAATAGACGATACTGTACTACTTTATTGAACATATATTTTGTTCTGTTTTTTTCCCAATTGCCATCTGGACATGTTAGATCACTGTCGATTAAGATAGTGCACACATCTGTACTTGGGAAATGTACAGCTGTGACCATTTTTTTAAGAGTGCCTTCATTAATGATATGCATAGTGTTATGCAGCATCACCCTCTGCTGAAATGTCCTACACATTTTGGCTCTGAGTAGTGTATATATTTAATCACATGAATATATTAGAAAGGCAAATTGTTTGAAAAATGAATCAAATGCTGCAATGCCATATGGAAGTCTATTTTGTTAAATTAATTGATCTGATTAGTTTTCTTAATTACTTTAAAGTAAAATGTCTTGCTTCAGTAGTAGAACAATTCTATGAATGATTACATTTCCACTTGTGTTGAACAAATACAACACATAACAAGAGACAAGGTTGAACTTGAAATCAAATATTATATATTCTGGAATTCACAATGTATAAATGGCATTGGATATTAAATTCATCATCTTATTTCTGGTTGCATGCAATGATTTTGTAAATTTAGAAGAAACGCACATTGAGATCGAGACAACATTATCAGATTTTTTACAGAGATGAAAAAATGTATCATGCACAAAACATATACATGCATCTCTGTGTGAACGCAACAATTTTAGCAGGTATGGGTAACATATTCGAGTAAGAATATAAGAAACGGATACTGTTGCAGTGAAGGTGGGGCGTACCTACCAAATGTGGGAATAAGGGGGTTGGGCAGGGACAACCCCAAGGGAGGGACAAAGGGTAACTGGAAGCTGTACCCAGCTCGAGGGACATGCATGCTGATGTGATATGATATGATATTTTATTTGTACCACGCTCATACACAATTGATTCAGAGCGTGACGAGGCAAGGGAGGGGAACAGGAGAGGACAAAACACTGATCTTACTAGGTCCTTTGACATTGAGAACACGCAAGTGCAGGGGAAAGGGAAGGGGGACAGTGCAAGGAAGAGGGGAGGAGTGGAAAGTGCTGAGCAAGGGATACAATAACAATTACTGGTAGAGCAGTCAACAGGGTGGCAAGTGCAAGATTAAAGCGCAGACAAGGGGTGTCTGATAAGTGCAGGTAAGGGGAACTGTAGGGTTACAGATACAGACCCAAGTGCTTTCCAGATGGAGGCCCCAGCCGAGGAAAGGGATCTACCCCCCCAACTAGTTGCTTGGAGAAGCGAATGACCCTGAGGGAGTTGGAGGTGGAGGAGCGAAGAGCTTCAGTGGGAAGGTATTTACGGAGGGAGAGTTGAGGGTATTGTGGACCCAGACCCCAGAAAGCCTTGTGGACAATGCAAAGAGTCCTGAATTTAATCCTTGCAGCCACTGGGAGCCAGTGAAGAGATTTCAGGGCTGGAGAGATACGATCCCAGGGCTCGAGGCCAAGGAAAAATCTACCAGTTCTGTTCTGGATGAGTTGCAGTGGTCGGAGAGTAGAGGCAGGGCGATTTAGAAAGAGGCTGTCCCAGTAGTCTTGCCTAGAGAGAACCAGAGCTCTGGAGACAGTGAGCCTCTGTGGAAAGGAGAACAAGGGGTGATACTCTGTATACATAAAAACATGGACACAAAGGAACCTGCTGCAAAAGTTCAAGGAAGGTGAAAACACAGGTATGTGCACTCCATGGGGATGCTGTAGGTGCACCTTTGACAGCAGGCTAGTTTAAACAAACAGCAAATACGCAGCGGCTGAGGGGTGGAGGAAGATGAATTCTGGCTACTTGTTTCCAGTAGAACGCCGTAGCTGGGAACAGCACTGGACGTTACAATGAAGTTCGATGAGCTAGTCCCACGGTTGCTTGTGGCAGCAGGGGAAATCAACCTTAACCGGGGAGGCACTCTCAGAACACCAAAGGCAGTTTCAATTCGCCCTTTTGCCAGTTGGTATGGGAACAAGGATGTGAAATGAAGGGGTGCTTTGAGAAAGGCCAAACAGACAGTAAGGTTTGGTGTTCCTGAAAAGCAACAAGTATACAGCATGTCCATAACAATGTTTGCAAGATTTATCATCGGGCAGGTGCTGTGTGAATGTCTCCCTTCCCACTAGTTCAGGGTGTCTTGTGTTCCTTCTTTTCTGGTGCTGACCAATGGCAGATGAATAAGTTGAGCAGGAGGCAATGTGGTGTCACACTGGGAGGGAATGAACCGGGAGATGCCAGGTCTGTTTTGCTCCAATCATGTCCAACTAACATATGTCTACCTATAGGGGCATGACGTATTGTAACCAGTCAGCTTCGTGAGAAAAGTGAAGACATGAAAATTGAAACTCAACTGTTTCTAAATACATACACCTTGTATTAGCTGTGTAAAAGCATTGTTCGCTCAGAGTCAGTTTGTCAGCCCTCACCAACCAGTTCCATTCCACTTTGCTGTCTGACTTGTGCTTGCCCGGCTGTAACAAACAGTATTATTTCTTGCCTGGTGTATGCTCCTTCTTGGACTACTACTGGTAAGTCTTTGAATACCTGCCTTTAGAGGCCCCAGCAAGATGCTCATTTCCCTCTGCCAACTGAGTGTTTTTCCGGCTGCCCTCCCTTGGGTGCGGGCCCAGTGACCGCAAACCAGTTCCACGTGCGAAAACGAGGAAGCCCTGCAGACGCTGAGTTCATGAAGGTCTGCCTGGTCCCGCGATGAGGGGGAGGAGTGATCTCACATGGGAGCCTAAATGCTGAGAGGAATCGAGGATCTATAGGACACTTGAGTGTATCCGTGCAAGAGCGTGCTGTATCATGGTTTCATTCCCACAGAGGAGGGAGGGACTGTATTTTATGGTGTTTAGAACGCATCCTCAAGGTGGGAGGGAGTGGACGTGTGTGTGGGCATACCTGCAGTAGAGCAGAAGAGATGTGTAGTGAGAGGCGTAGACGGGTGTTATTTTTTGTGTGCAGTTGTTGAAGCAGTGTTTTGAAGGAGCAGAGAGGGATGACGTGTGTTAGTAAGTGCTGTTGACCAAGGTGGAAGGGTCACCGCCAACAGGTATCTGGTGTATAATAGTGCACTTGGCATTCTAGCGGTGAGCATGAGCAAGAGGAAGGGAGGTGTCTTAGTGCCTACTTACACTAACAGGTAGAGGTGAGCCTCTGGAGAGGGCCATTGCATTACTAACCCAGAGTGAGTGGATGGCCTGAGAAGGGCAGTGTGTCTGAGGAGAGTGTGTGGTTGGGCCTGTCAAGAAGGCCAGAGCGAAAGGGAAAAATAAGGGGACAGCAGGTGACTGAGGGTGAGTGTGGATATTTTTGGATGAGGGTATAACAGAGGACAGGGAAGATAAAAGGAGAAGTGGGTGGGGAAGCCTGGGGTAACTAGGTTATATAGGAGGGACAACTAAAACACAGGATATAAATAGCCTATCGAGAAAGCCCCCTCGACCATATGTGTGAAAAAGTTCACCAACATCATGTTAAAATACTAAAGTATAAATTCCTGTGGGTCCAGGAGACCGCATTTCAGTGTTCCCATGCATGGCCTGGGGAGGAAAGTTCGATAGTAATTTAAAAGAAAATATGTTCTCGTATTTATTAACAAGGTATACAGGCTCCAAGTCAAAGAGCAGACAGAATATATTGAGGCTCTTGAGACTGTATGAGGAGAAGAAGGGTGAGCTCATGAAGGAGGGAGAAGGGGTTGAGGTGGAGGACCAGCTAAGTTCTCCACCCCCGCCCTATGGTGCCTATACGGCATTACGGCATGTGGCGGGGTTAACTAACCCGCAGCAAGAGTGCCCAGAGGGAGACGGAGCGATGGCAGGGAAAAAGAAGGACAGAGACACACAACAGGATGCTGCACACGAAAAGGGAGAGACGAAATACTTAGCGTACATTGAGAAGAGCACCTGACAACAGGTGGACGCATTATTTAATGAAGCAGAGAGGGTCATTGAACAGGAGGGATGGAGGAAGGATAGACAGAAAGGGGACATGGGGCACAGAAAGGATTGGTTGTCAGGAAGGATAAAGTTAAGAGTGGATTATGAGGAACAAGAAGAGGAAGAAGAGGAGGTAGAAGGAGGGGAAAAAGATAGTATAGCATCAGATAAAAAAGAGGTAGGAGAAGATTTTATTGATGGAGAGAGACGAAAGTGGACCCCCGGCAGGGTGAGGAGAAGGGGAGGAAAGCAAAGGAGACGAGGGCAACGCAAGGAGCACAGAAGGGACTGGTCGACCTCCTTTCATAGCAGGAAGGAGAAGGTAAAAATAGGACCATTGCAGGTGACAAAGAGGGGAGGAGAGACAGGATCCAGGGCTACGCAGATACCAGTGTTACAGAAGGGGTGAGGGGACACAAACTATGTACCATGGTGGTCAATGGACAGAGGCAACCTAATATGTAGGCAGCCCTCCAATGTGTCCGGGGTCAGCAAATGGATATATGTGCTCGAGAAAGAAACAACTGGGGTGACGCTGGCAATGGGGGATATGCACATTTTATTGTGGTCATAATAGGAGCACAAGGGTATAAAATATGGGAGCAGGCGAGGTACAAAGGGTTACCAATGGACACAAAAGAGTTACATTCAACAGCTGCCGAGCGCAGGCGTGGAAGGTCCTGAGAAGCATATACCCAGATAGTTAGGATGTAGGGGTAGAGATGGCAAACAAGATCAAGCCTGACTAAGACCCAGCATAGTATATCAAACAGGTCTAGGACGCTTGGATGTTGGAAACATGGAAGCCCTGGGATGTATGCATACCCTTTGTTCTACCACATATTGGTCCAGGGATGGCCAGTGATGTTCAAGCGTCTCTAGACAAGATTGTAGGAATAGAAGTGAAGAGATGACCAGAGATACAGGCAACTATTGTAAAAGGAAGCAGGAGAGCGAGAGGCAGGTTGCAGAAAATGCTACAAAGGCAGAAAACAGACTGGTGTAAAAGAAATTGTCATGGTACACAATGGGAGGAGCTTCTTGTACCCAAAACTGCTGCTGTGGTGCCCGCCCAACAGGAAGAGTTTCCTGTGGGGAACTATACCTCACAATGGGGCGCTCTACAGCAGGGTATTACATAATGGGGGGATTCTTTCCAATGGGGAGAGGATGCACACAGTGAGGGAGGGGAGTAGGATACAGGGTGTTCAGGCCATGCTTTATATGTGGGAGCAGGGGGCATTTTGCATACATATTTGGGCAACAGGCTCAGGCACAGGCAATACAGATGGCAGAGCAAGGGGTTTGTTGCGGCAAGTACAGTCCCATCAGACACAGTTGCAGCAGGGGCACCTGCCCCTGTCCCAGGACCTGTAGAAAGCCCAATGATGCCTGACAGATGACGAGATGGCATTTCAGAGTATAATACAACCATCAGCACCAGCTGCTGGAAGTACAGTACTGTTCGGGCAGAAAGTGGTACCTGACTACACTGTGGTCAGCATTATTGGACGATATCCTTTCCCATTCCTCCAGAGTAACCCACAACAATAGGGGCCCCACAGAGAGTTTGAGTGTGTCGCATCCTAGCAGTAACTGATGGCCCCAAAGAGGAACCCGCGGTAGCAGTGAGAATAGGATACAACAGAGAGGTGTCCCGACAAGAAAAACCATGTGGTAGCTAACAGTGTATTGCACCACTGTATATGTTTCAAGGAAGCTATATGCATTGTGTTAAATATTTACACATTATGAAACTTCTAATATTTGTTCTCTGTTGAGTTAGAGCAAAATCACACTGTGCTGGATCTTAAGATTTGTGTTTAACTTCACTTTTATTAAATGGATTAAAAAATATGTAAACATGCATAACACAGATTCATGTAAATACGAAGAAATAAGAAAGCAAAAGGAAGATATGCCTGTGGTATTTGTCATCTAGTAAGCATATATTGAAATCAAAAAATATTTGAACAATGGTGCAAGAAAAGAATTATCATCACATTTTATGAGCTGAACATTTGAACAAAAACCATATGCAAGAACAATACGAATAGCATTGTTCAATCATTAAAATTGCAAGAAACACACAGAAGCTTGTCCCTTTAAAAGATGTTGGAACTAGGTATTGTTGTTATGTTATTGTTAGAAGATTCTGTGTATAGAATCTGATCTTGGTTAGGTAGATTAGGGGTCTACGAAAGGCACTGGTGCAAATCCAATTTAGTGCACATCTCTTACGTGTGTCAATCGGAACACAAGGGTAATTACGTTTCGGCGGTGGAGGCTAGTATCCACCTTCCTCTGGACCAAAGTAGTGGAATGTTTTCAGTTGACCACTGAGGTGAAAGTGTGGAGAAAAAGGAAAATGCAAAAAGCCTAATGTTAGGTAGTATTATACCATGTGTCAGGATTGCATCCCTATAAAACATAATAGGTGTTTTAAAAGCCCTCATGGGGCAATATACTTGGTGTGCTAGACTAAGACAGGTGATTGTTTAAAATGGTGCCTGTAGATACTGTACGTTGTAATCTGCATGCAAGCCCTAAGTTGGACTGAAAAGCATGCATGTGTGGATTGTACAAGCACAGAGTTGAAGGGGTGGAGTGCCACAAGCAAAGAGATATATCCATGCGTGGGGGTCCATGGGGATGTGTTGTGTATTATATGGGGTTTGAGCCTGCTATATATGCAGTTAAACCCAGCTGTGAGGCATGCAGGCATGCTGAGCATCTGGACTGTAATGGTTGTCAAATCAATAAAATTACAATACCTCTCATTAAGGCTTTAAGCGCATCCCATGGATTCTGGAAAGCACTTCCTGACTGTGAGAGAAGTTTAGCACAACTCAATGTGGTAGCTCATTCGGTATTCTTTATTCCTCATTATGGAGATACACGGATGGGCCTGAGTACACAGGCAACAGAGGGCGCGAGTTTAGGAGCTCGCCTGGTGACACAATCATGTAATGGTGCAATCATTGTCTGAACATCCCTCTAACTGTGGCGCAGGATGCACAGTTTGGCACTACCTCATTTGTGGCTACCTGCAGAGTTGTGCTTGCATCTGGGGGAGTGAGAAACTCCCAGGGGAACCGGCATAGGCCTGTGTAATCGTGAGGAAGCCTAGATGGTGAAAAAGGGATAGCTGTATCAGGATATATGCATAAGCCACACCTAACGGCTATATTTGCAGTCTTACCATGTAGTAGTCGGCTCAGTGGCATGGCTGCTTTGTTCCTCTTGCGAGGGAGACGCGTCACTGCAGGCTTTGTTGCGAGGTTTCCTGGGCAACCGTGCAGCGCGTTTTGGGTCATATAGTGCATTAAAACTGCAGGAGGCGCCACATAGACGCAGTGGTGGAGTGCAGAACTGCACCCAAGTAGGGTGTTATTAATGTAACTGCAGGGCCCAATCAGGCCTCTAATGTACCTATCTGTATATGGAAGTTTGGGTAAGGTAAGTTGAGAATGCGAGCCCCAAGATAGGCGGGTGCCTGGAATGTTAGAAATGTGTGTCCGGCAGTATTGGAGTGTGCAAATCTAGTTCAAAATGTACCTATTGCAACCCAACAGTGGTGCACAATACAATCGCTGTGTGCCTTGCTCTCCTAGAACTGTCCGTGTAACCTCCCATGAATCAGTGATGTGGCAGCCAGGGGTAATGACAGTGTTATCTGCTCAGAAATACACTGCTGGTTCCTCATTTAGTCCTTTTGTCCTATCCAGTGTATGCACGCTTTAAATCCACCTAGCTTCCTTGTTAGTGAGACTTCTTTGAGGGTTAGTTGTATTTTTCACTACATCAAGAACTCACCACTTAAGATCATCAGCGGAATACTGGAATTCTAAGAAATGTGATACTAAGGGTGCTGTATGTTTCCTGCAACGGATCCTTGACCTGTGTTATTTTATCCTAATGTGTACTGGTATTTTGCTTTGTCCAACATAATGATGTCCACAGGGACATTCTATACAGTATACTGTGTTGCTGGTCTTGCAGTTTGACATGAAACGAAGATCCCATCTCTTGGTTTCAATCTGGAAATTAAGTGTCTTAGTCGTGCATTTACAGGCCTGACAATTGCCGCATGGAAATTGTCCCAAATTGGGTGTAGATCCCAGTTACTGATGTTCGATCTCGTCTGCTTGGCTTGTGAATGTACTAAATGATCTTTGAGGTTTTTAGAGTGCTAGAAAGCGAATAGAGGTGTTTGTGTGTTCAGTAAGTAAGTTGAGATCATGGGCCAATATTTCATCAGGCTTTCTTGATGTCAAAAGACTGAGTACTATAGGTGGTAACATATGTTATCCTGTCCTGTTGGTTAGTCTTCACCTTTGACTCTAGTAGACTTTCTCTAGGTGTAAATCTCACTCTTTTTAGTGCATGGCTTCACCAGTTTGTTTAGGGTATCCCCTTTCCCTTAGGTCACAACTCAGTTTATTGGCATGGTAGTAATAGTCAGCTGTCGATGTACAAATGCGTCTTAATATAAGGAACTGACTGGAGGGTATATTGTCTTTGAGTGACATGGGATTAAAACTAGAAAAATGGTGTGTCGTGTTACAGTCCATCATCTTTTTGTATAGAGTGCACACCAGGTATCTGAGTTCTACCTTTATGGTCAGATCCAAGAAATTAATGATTGTTGATCATATTCCATCGTAAACTGTATCGCTGGATGAAGGTCATTAATATATCGCAGAGGGTCCATTAATGATTCTTGGCTCCCTTCCTGGATAAAAATGATATCATCACTGTACCTGTGCCATTTCTTGATCTGTGGTTTATATTGATTGGCATCAAACAGGATAAATTGTTCTTCACAATTTGCCATAAAAATTGTTGCAAGGCTCGGGGCAAATGCTGCACCCATAGCCATTCCTCGGGTTTGTAAATAGAATTGGCCTGCAAATTGGAAAAAGTTATTTCTTAAAGAAATGGACATCAATTCCACGATGAATTCTGCCAGCACTCTTTGCTGTGTGTCATGGTGTGTCAGGAAGCCTCGTATTATGTCAATTGCTTCATCTTGCGGTATATTTGTATAGAGTTATTTGATATCCATGATTACCAGGAGATTGTTTTACGTATTGAAACTCTGGCCTTCAAATATTTTAATTGTTGCAGTAATATCTTTCAGGTATGTTGTTGTCTCCTGACTGATGGGTTGTAAAAATAGGTAAAAAAATTTGTAAATGGGTTCTAGAGAAAATAGGTCCAACAGAGTTCTCATTTTTCATAGCTACTGGAGCCACCAAATTTTGTACAAGGGAGGGGGAATCCCACTATCAAACAAAGTAATGGACACGCAGGGCTTCTCCGGGGATATGGTGACTGTTCCAGTAATGAAAGATTTACCACTAATAATAGGAACACATCACGTTATAGCACTCCTGTACTCCAAAGACACTCCCTGCAACATACTAGGTGACTTATTGAGCAAACTAAACACCACAATATAATTCACAGAACATTGGATGGTGTGCTCAATGCTCAATGCCAGGCGTCTATTACACAGCAAGTGTTTTCAATATGGGGGATATGTGATGAGATATTGTCCGATAATGGGCAGCATTTTACCAGTGACATTTTTAAGGAGATAACGCACCTCTTAAGAGTAAAACTTAAACTATGCAGGCTGCAATTGAACGGGATTGTTGAAAGATTTAACTGCTTGTTTAAAGAACGCTTAGCAAAGCTAACCACATCATTGTGCAAAAGCTGGCTGTATTGCCTCCCATTAGCGCTTTTTGCTCTTTGCAACTCACCCGGTGCGGATCATTATTTGACTAAAGAGAATGGAAAAAAGGGCATGGATTCACATTTGCAACATCCACAAAGACAACAGCAGCACACCCTCAGAAGGAGAAGGGAGGGACTCAACTTGATGGGAAGTATTACCTAATTGCCATTGAAATTTATTTCAGCTATAAGACTTTACAGAAAGCCCACAATTAGAGAAGAAGGGGGGCAAGCAAGAAATGGGGGAATGGGAGAAAATATAAACACACTATGAAAGAAATAGGGGTAGCATTGTTTTGTTTCTTCTCTTTTTTCTCAGTTTTTTATTGCATGAAGAAAGTGGGGGGGTGTCAGCCAACAATGGGAAGGAGACACATACGAAGATAAGTATATTTAGAGCTGATAAGTTCTATGACTCCATTGGGGAGGGAGGAGACACAGCATCTGGAAACGTATGATATGATGAGTGGAAATGGGCGGGGCGAGAGAGCACTGATGCCAGTTGCTATGTGTGATTACTAATCCTGCACGTTACAGGGACACCAAAACAATTTTTTCCACAAGAGGTAGCAGCAGAGAAAGGGGGATGCCTGATGAACCTGTCATTGTGTAGGACTCTGGACCTAATTCATTGGGCATGTAGTAGATGTGCAATGGATAGACGAAAGGTAGGAATGATATATAGACAATTATATACAGCTTGAAAGCATGACCAGGGAAGAAGCAACAAAGCATGTAATATTAGATTATATTACAGAAGGGATGCAAAGGCGGGAACAATCAAATACGACTTCCCAAAGGAGTACTTCCCACACCAATGACATAATCTGGAAGAATAAAGCATCCACAAAGTAGCCACGACAAGCCACAAGCAATCAAACATGTGAATTCTTGTCGTGGAATACAAGGGGATTCAGCCATCTTTTTAACAGGTTTGATGTTCCATTAGGAAATGTGCTCGTACTATGTCTCCAGGAAACCTGGTTAAGCGAGGTAGCTACAATAGACGGCTTTGTCATTGTAATGAATCCAGCTATTAAAAACGAACAAGGGAGACCGTCATCTGGTCTGTTAACCCTAGCAAAAATCAATACCTGGTGGTCAATTGTGACTTCTTGCTGTCCAAATCCCTATGTCCAGATGGTTTTGATGCGGACTGGTGATGTCAACATATCTACAAGGAAACATCTGCTAATCATAAATGGATATTGGAATCCGGAAAAAATCAGCACTAAGGCCTTCCTAAACTCGGTCACATGTATGATAGATGAAGCCATAACTTCGTATTTGAATATCTCGATCATATGTTGTGGTGATCTAAATTGCTCCTGGTTCAAAATCGACAACAAATCAAAGCACATTTTGCCACTACCGATCGATGAGGTAAATATTAGAGGCCAAATGTGGAGCTTGGCTTTGCAAAACAGAAACTGTCAAATGGTTAACAGTAACGTGAAAGGTGACCAACCACCGTGTGCAACGTGGTCAAACCAAAAATCAAGTTCTATTATTAACTATTTCTGGGTATCCCAAACCTTTTTTGCCCAAGAATTGAAGCTCGAAGTTCGTGAGATGCCAGACAGTGATCACGACCTGTTGTGCTTCTCCTGTATGTTGGAATGGTCACAATGTGCAAACAGTATGCTCTCCTGTTATCAGTGAATGCTGGGGGAAACCGTCTTCGGATGAATGACTCTCAAATCCATTCGTTGAGTCTGCAATTATTCAACCAGAAGGATGGATTGTCGGTTGAGTATGCACCACTTTTAGTCAATTTTATCATTGTCAAATCTGCAGACAGAGTGATGGGAATTTCCCACAAGCATCTCACATTGTCACTACAAACTACAGCAAAAAGGGAGATGCGTCGTGATATAAGAGCTCTGAAAAAGTCATCCCTCACTAGTCTTTGTGACAACAACCTTGAAAGTGCAATTCGAGCACGACGCCAAACTTACCGGAACTGGCTAAAATCTGCAAAAATGAACATTGAACAAGATAAAGCAGAACTAATGATGAAACTGTTGCTCACTAAGAATTCACGCGAAATTTGGGCGATTTTGAATACAGGAAATTTGCGTCATTTACCTTCTGTGCTATCACCCGATTGCACTGCTAGATACGATAGGCAAGTTATTTGCCTCTTTTCAATGACAATGACTTGCACAGTGGTCCTTACGAGAAGAAATCTAAGACGTTCGTCAAACTGGCTTTACCAAAGGAGTTGGAGTTGAGGTTAACTTACTGATCTTAAACATTTTGAAATCAGAAACCCTAAAAGCAAAAAGGAGATTACATCTGGCATTCATCAATCTGCGAGGAGCATTCGACAGTGTCAATCGTGTCAAGCTCTGGCAGAAATTGTCAAACTGGAATTGCCCTCAAAAGTTGCTACAACCAATTAAGGCGCTGCATTCTAATACTTCCATTCGGATTCGTTTACATAATAAAGGAGACCTATCGAAGAAAATCTTTACCAACAAGGGGGTGAAACAGAGATGTCCCCTGGCAGCCGAACTTTTCAAATTGTTTATTTCTGACCTTCCTAAACACCTGGAAGCTGTCAGATGCTTCTCGCCAAAGATAAACAACACCGAAATTTGCTGCATAACTTATGCAGACGATCTCGTACTAGTAGATCTTACACAGATCGGTCTCCAATGCCTGTTAACAAGTCTGTATGAGTATCTTAATAGGAATGATCTCAAATTAAATACAGGTAAAACAAAGATTGTGAACATTGGGGCTGGTGGTTCCAGAAAATACAAGTGCTTCTCCTGGAAAAAAAATGGAATCTCTTTGAGTTCGGTAAATTCCATTCGATACCTTGGAATAACCTTCAACACTTCCATCAATGAACATCACTGGAAGTTGGACATCACAAATCGGATGATTGAATTCAGCATTCAAGCTTCAAAAATAAATAAGCAATATGGCAAATTTTCACTTGAACCGGTACTAATTTTCTACATTCAAAAGGTTCTACCAGCTATTACGTTTGGATCTGAATCAGGCTGGAACATTGATGCTCTATTCTGGCAGAAGCTTGAAGGCTTATTTTGGCATCGGGTACTGCATCTACCCTCGTACATTTCAATGGTGTCTCTTCGATATGAATTATCAATAAATTCAATACATAGCTGGGTCATGTGGAAATCAATAATGGTGATACGAAAGATGAAGCTGCATCCACTGCCTCAGTAATACCAACTTTTTGAAAATTGTCCAGGCTGTGGGCGACCGGGCCTTCTTGGATACTGGCAGCAATTACTGGAAGCCACTCTAAACAATGCCGATTTGAACATAGCTGACTTGCTCAGCCAACCTCAGTGTGTAAAAAAGAAATTTGACCGATGGTGTTCGATCCAGAATTACGATCTGCTGAAAATGAAGCCTACATTCTTGAGATCGGGAATAGGCGAACACAAACTCAATGCTTATTGTCGCTACTTGGTAACTTGCCCCTCGCGACATCATCGTGACCAATTTTTGAGACTGCGTTTGAATACATTAAACAACAGGGAAATGCAATTCCTACGACATATTAATGAAGCAAACGGCAATCTTTGCAGATTCTGCAGTCTTCAAATTGAATCCATTGAACATCTAATTACCGGATGCCTTGCGCTAACCTCACGTCGACTACGTCACTTAGGAGACTTTACTCCTGTTGAATCAGACAATCAAAATTGGTGGTCTTATGCGGTTG
Organism: Ambystoma mexicanum; assembly: GCF_040938575.1. NCBI lineage: Eukaryota > Metazoa > Chordata > Amphibia > Caudata > Ambystomatidae > Ambystoma > Ambystoma mexicanum. The sequence continues at coordinate 357,014,440 of NC_090941.1, forward strand.
CCGGACATAACATTTAGTTGATCTGTGCAATCGTGAACTTCTTGGACTCTCTATATTTAACTGAAAAATGATGTTGCATGGAATTCTTAAATTGTTATTAATACGATGATATGATACAATTTTATATGCTGGATTGTTGATTGTTTTTTAAATTGTAATGGATACCAAGACATATATGATTATGTGTTGTAACAAAAGCTTGGCGACTTGTTGGTTTGCTAACAGGCTTGCTGCGCTGAGGTTTCAATAAAAAGAGAACAAAAAGGGGAGAACAATTAACCAATACACACAGGAGAATATATTGCAAAAACTCAACAGAACATGATATCCTGTGGTGCAAGACAATACCGCGTATTTGGATATGGGGTTTGGTGTTTCATGATGGGAAGTGGGAACGTGGGATGGTGCAGCGCCGTGCAGATGGACTGGTGGGATATGAAGAAGGGGTGGTGAAGAAAATAAGTAACAACTGCAGGGGAATATGGAATGCTAATGTACATGCCTTGAAATGGATAGATGAGAGACATCGACCAGTGTATATAATGCTACTTACACAGCGTTCCTTGTGTTTCAGAGCAACAGGGACAATCGTAATGGAGATGAACACAGGCTGCAGAAAGACAATGAGCATCCCAGTATTTCAGAAAGGGAAGGCAGCAGTGATGGACTACCTGTGGGACTGTGGATCTAGAGCCTGTGCCTAGCTGCCTTCAGATTGGGGATGGGTGTGCACCCTTGCGACCCTACACAACCCTGCATGGGTCATACACCAGGCAGACTTACTACCTTTCAATGATGCCCCTGCACTGCGGCAAGATCAGAAAGAGGTGGCCAGAAAGAATCATCACAGAGTTTGGATGTGATACCACAGCATCTAAGACTTTACAAAAAGGCATTTGGTCTTCTTTACATTCTTACTACTTCCTGGTGTACAAGCAGCCAAAAATGAGAAGTGGCAGCAGATTACCCATTATGAGGTGCTATGTTCTGCAAAAGTGACCGAAAAAAGACTGAATGCAGTGTGGGAGGAGCTCTGTGCCTTGCGCTTGTTGACCCTCCAGAACAGGTTAATTCTCGATCTAATGACTACAATGGAGAGCAGGGACTGCCATCAAATTGGGAACAGCTGCTGGATGATGAAACCCAACAACGATGCTGCCAATGCGACATTCACAAAAGCTGTTGAGGAGATTCATGTACTACATGAAAAGATGGTAGAGGAAATGCATGACACCGCCTCAGACAGTTGACTGGACTCACTATTTACCTGGGTACCCGAGTGGCTAGTGTCTATGTTCAAAATAATTGTCCCCATGCTCTTTGTGATGCTTGTTTCCTTATGTGTCGGACAGTGGATCATCAAGAACTGTAATTGTTGCAAAACAAAAGTATGGTATATAACATCTGCTAATAAAATTGGTGACAAGGATAGCGGATAAGAGACACTGTGGGCCTCATTACAAGGTGGGCGCAAAGGGATATGGACGGGGCCCGTTAAGGGACTTCAGAGCTAATAACGGTACCGCAATTTTCGGTACCGATATTAGTGCATTCCTCCTTCCCACTGAGCCCTATGGGGGCTGAAATGGGAATGGGGAATGGCTTTTTCAATGGGGACTTACCGGTCCCGCAACGGTCGGAATAGACCGGTAAATCCCCATTGAACGAGGGCGGACTAGGTACCGGTATTGGAGGTAGTCATGGCGCTGATAGCGCCATGACTACCTCCAACCTCGTATTGAGGCCCACAGCCTCCTAGGGTGAATGAGAGGGAGGACAGAGTGCATGTGGTCTTTGCAGTGCCACCACCAAATGCAGAGGACAATGATACTTTTTGTGTAGCATGTTCTTTAGATGGACGGGATTGCATAATAGTTTGATCCACACTGGATGGATACGAGGAAGAGGGAGGGGACATGGAGAGGGTAACAAGGCTATGGATGCCCAAGAAAAAGAGTAACGAAATGATGGGGATAAAGGTGTCAATTGAAATATTGATGAAAGGGGGCAAAGCAATGTAGGTGCTTATTCAGGGCCAGGCAGAGGGGTGCACCTACCAATTGCGGAAATAAGGGGTGGGCAGGAACACCGCCAAGGGAGGGAAAAGGGGTCACTGGAAGCTGTACCCAGCACCAGGGACACACATGGAGGGGAACAAGGTGGGACACTCTATATACATAACAACATGGACACAAAGGAACCTGCTGCGTAAATGCATGGAAGTTGAAAACACAGGTAAGCACACTCCATGGGGATGCCATAGGTGGGCCTTTCACAGCAGGCTAGTTTGAACACACAGCAAATACGCAGCAGCTAAGGGGTTGGGTAAGCTGGATTCTGGCTGCTTGTCTCCAGAATAGAGCCATCACTGGGATCAGCACTAGATGATACAATCAAGGTTGGCAAGCTAGCCCCACGGTTAGTCGTGGCAGCTGGGGAAATCAGCCTTTTCCAGGGAGGCCTTTTCATAACACCAAAGGCGGTTTCAAGTCGCCTCTTGCCAATGGGTATGGGAACAAGGATGTCTAATGAAGGGGCACTTCGAGAAGAGCCAATCAGATGGTACGTTTTGGTGTCCCCGAAAAGCAACAAGTACACAGTGTGTCCATAGCAATGTTTGCAAAGTTTAACATCAGGCAGGTGGAGTGTGAATGTCTCCCTTCCCTCTAGTTCAGGGTGCCTTGTGTTCCTTCTTTTCTGGCGGTGATCAATGGCAGACGAATAAAGATCTGGAGGTCAGCACATGATGTTATTACTAATTGCAAATAGTTTGCAGGGTGAAGTGGGAGGCAATGTGGCGCCACACTCAGAGGGAATGAACCGGGAGAGGGCAGGTCTGTTTTGCTCCAATCATGTCGAACTAAAATATGCCTAACTATAGGGGCATGATGTATTCTAACCAGTTAGCTTCATGAGAACAGCGAAGACGTGAAAATTGAAGTGCAAATATTTCTAACTCTATACACATTGTATTAGCTGTATAAAAAGTACTTTTTGCTGTGAGCCAGTCCGTCATCTCTCAAACAGCTCTTTTCCATTGTGCTGTTTGATTTGTGCTTGCCTGGCTATAATAAACAGCATTATTTCTTGCCTGGTGTATGCTCCTTCTTGGACTATTACTGGTAACTCATTCATTATATGCCTTAAGAGGACCCCTAAAAGACTGTTGATGATTAGTGGAGCAGAAATATTTGGCATGAAGATTAGCACACCATCTAACCGTAAATGATATAGAACCAGATTATAAAACATGACCACAAATGAAAGGAGTGCAGAGAATGCGCTTGTTTCATTTGTGCTGATTTCAGAAATTCTTAGGTTACCTAATTCTCATCTGAGCATTTCAGGAGAGGCTTGACAATAGCACAAAGATGCGCTGTCCATCCCACTTATATACATCAGTGGTGAGAGCACACTCCAAGCAATAATGTTTGACAGACCTCTAGCAACTATCTGGTTGTTGGGTGTGTATTTCAGTTAAAGTCTGTTAAAGGGCCTGTCTCGGTGAAACGACCGATAAAATAAAAAGCATTTCAATCCCCTTTTGGAGGATGGGAATGTTAGTTTGACAGCTGTGGATTAGTCCAAGACTGTCACCCCTAAAAAATGAACATGATTGCAGGGTCAGAAAGGACCCTGCCATGATATGTGCATCCCCTTGCATTCTTTGCACACTTGGGCAAATAAGGGGCTCTCTGTATGCCTTTTAAGCACGTCTTTATTCCCAGTGTTTATGCCTTTTAAAATGCTCTGAAACGAGGGTCATCCCTGCACTTTTTGAAACAGGATCAGGGGGAGCCAAAGATCAAGACAGGGTCATTTCTTACCCTGCCATGTATTTCTTTTAAATGTGACAACCACCGCTGTCAGACTAGCATTTCCACCCCTAAAAAGGTATGGAACTGTTTTTATTTCACTCATTTCACCAAGACAGGCCCTTTAACGGCTCTTCATAGTTAAATGCTCTCTCAGGAACCATGTGCTTGATTAAGGTTGTCATACACGAGCCTGCATGGACAGAGCAACTTTGAGCTACAGACCAGTCCTCCAGAAATGCTCAGGTCATCATTATGTAGAGGTGCTGAACCAGCTACATCCATTCTCTTAGTTTTGGAATAAATGCATTGCTTCATCATGTTGCCAACACTTTTCCAGATCATTAGAAGACAAATATACGTTGATTATCGGGTTACCCATAATGAATACTTTGAGCACAATATAATTAAAATCAGGCTCATGCTGGCGTACAGTCCATATCAAGTTCTAAATACATGTGACCACTTCTTTCCTGTATAAACAAGAGTGCAATGCTACACCATATGCCATGGTGTCCCTTTCACTAAAGATAGTAGTCAGCATTCACCAGAAACACTGTGGGGTATCCCAGATACTCAGTGACAGGTGAAAAATACCATTCACTGAACTATAGAGGAGCGAGCTTCTAAATGTAATACTCTGAAATAAAATTCTCTCAATCATTGCTCTGAAGTGTCTGCAATTCAGGGTAACAGCTTCAGTGCATGTCCAAGAAGGAGGGTGCCTCACAAACATCACATTTTACGAATACAAACTTCCTAAGATATTTGCGAATATAAAAAGTACACCATTTCTAATCAATGAATCGTTTCCCTGTGTTCTTTTTTCCCCCTTCTGCCTTAGCATTGTTGAAAAGTAAATAGATACATTAGAACTGCAACAGCAGATGAAAAGGTTCATGCACATTTTGCTTCTTCACACATGGATACAAGAAAATCAGGTTCAGGATATAATGATGTGGGGAAATGTGGGAACTGTGTGAGGAAGTGGCAGGAATCCAAATGCATTTGGATTCTGTTAAGTAAGACAATGGGCACTGGTACCGGTAAACCCTTACCGCCTTACTACGAGGTCCCTTTGCGGGTCCTCCCTTAATGCCTGGTTTTTCCAGGCGTTAAGGACGGGACCCGCAAAGGGACCTTGGTGCAATTTGCGGTACCGTAATTAGCTCCTTCCCCATTCCCATTATGCCCTATGGGGGCAAAAATGGGAATGGGGAAGTGCCTTGGTGAATGGGGAATTACCGCCCCCGCTCACCTTGGAGTAGGGCGGTAATTCCGCCATCCACCAAGGCGGACACGGTAAAATACCGGCGGCAACCATGGCGCTAATAGCGCCATGGTTACCGCCTACCGTGTAATGAGGCCCAATGACAAGTAAAAGAGGATTAGAGGTTTACGTGTTTGTATAGTATCACAACATTCAAATATGAGAACAGTTCTGATAAATCGCCAAGGCTGTAAAAAATATAGGGTGCTACTGTACTGCTTTATTAACACGTTATTATTTTGGTTTGTCTCTGTTGTCCCCGAGAGATGGTATATCACTGTATCTTGAGATAGTACACATGTCTGTACTTGTGAAATGTACAGCTGTGACAAGGTTGTAACACTGCTCTAACTAATGATAAGCATACTGTTATGGCTCTGTATAGTACATGCATAATCAAATGAATATCTCACAACTACAAATGGTTTGAAAAAGGAGTGAAAAACTACAATGTCATGTGGAAGTCTAGTTGGGTAATTCCGTTAATCTGATTACTTATCATAATTACTTTAAAAGTAAAATGTCTCACTCCAGTAGTAGAACAACTGTATTAATTAATACATATCCACTTGTGGAGAACAAATATAATACTTGATACGTGTCAAGGTGGAACTTGAAATCTTGTTTTTCTTGTGAATGGAAATATCCTGTCAGGCTCAGCATATATAAGACATTGGATATTAAAAGTGAATGTAAGTGGTCTTATACAGTGCCAATCTGCCATTATTGGTGCTTACCAGTGTGCATTGGTAGGTTGAGCCATGCATTGGGAGAAAATAAGAACAAAAAGAGGGGTTTCATTATTGGGGCAGTTGGAGAGGCAGATATTGTCTCGGGAGGATAGCTCAGCGGCAACGTGCTCGCCTTGGAAACAAGACAACACGGAGCAACTCAAGTTCGACCCCCGGGTCCGTGCTTAGAAACCTCTGAGTATTAAGCGCGTTATAAATAACCTATCATATCATATCAAACCTGTTGTGTTCTTTGGTGCAGATCGGAAGTACCCGGTTCATGTGTGTCAATCTGCTTTTTATGTGTTTGGCTAGGAAATGTGTCAGTATGTTATCCCTAGCCAAGAGCACAAGATCTGATAGACTAAAGCACTTTGGGTCTGGTTAACCACCGATGTGTGAGAGTGAGATCAGGATAAGGAAGTGAGCTTACTCATGGATTGGTTACTAATAATGTGCTAATGGCTAAGTCTGCATTCCCACCTCTGGCCTCTTGCATTCAGGCCCCATTTCATTAGCTCGCATTGCCACTGTCGATCCCTCTCTCTCTTTCACATCAATGTGTTGTAACTCATGTGCAACAAAATGAGCACCTGCAAAATGGCAGATAAGGGTGAAGGGGCAATCTGGAATTTCCCCAATTACCATAAACTACAGCTAAGGGTTATGGAAGGCAAGAACCTTTGTTTCATAGAACGAGCTACTTGAAATGTGGGATCACATTCAACTATTTTACCTGGCTCAAAATGCTGTTTGGCAGGCTGAGTGATGCCTCAGAGCTCAGTGTAGCATGCACTGTTGCTGTGCTCAGTGGATTGCTGGGAATTTTACCCATCAAGGGCAGGGCCATCTAGAGAAAGTCAAGAAGGCATTTGTGAGGCGTTCATCTGGTAGTCAAAGGAGAGACCAGAATCAATGCATGTTACTCTTAGGGGTATACCCTACTGTCCCCCATAAAACCAAAAATGATAATTCACCCTCCTCAGGGTTCACAACTTACCAGGTTTTCAGTCGGAACTGGGACTTTGTCATGTGTGATCTGCTATCCTTACTGGTTTTCATAAGAGCTTGCCTTGTAGACAGTAACTAGTGTGTAATAAATGTGCTACCAGATAGGGATAAACATATTATATGTCTACCCAACAGACAGCTCTTGTAGGATGTGGCTTATGATACTTTGGATTAACACACGTATGTCTTTTCAATACGCAATATGCAGAAAGGTCCTAGCAGCTCTGCATTCCTGTCTATCAGAAGATCGCTAAACAATACTTAACAAATTGATGCAATTTCTAGAAACAACATACCTTTTATACAACCTCTAACACATGTGTTTATTTCTTTGTTCATTAAGCACAGCTTTATTCGTGCCGACCCTAATGGCTCCCATGGCTACGTCATCCCAATCCACCCGAAATCCCTGTACCAGCCATTTAAAGAACAGGGACCCATCTAAGTTGAAGAGAAGATAACTAGTCGATCCTTGTGGAAGGTGAACTTCTAGTATAATCGGTATAAAAATACATTTTTTAACAAAGGGAGTAAGTAAACACAAAAACTCATGTTTTCCACCCTCTCTAGTATCCATGATATGACTCAACTAATTAGTCAATGCTGGATTGAGCAATTCGCTGACTGGAATTAAATGGGCCGCATACTAGCAGAACCATCAATTATATAAAATACTTTCCTCCTCTGCATTTGGGCCTATTGAGCAATGATTTGGACAGTGCAGGCACCCACAGACTTGTAGCAATCTTTTCCAAAGCACTGGATTGGCACAGGGATAGTCTGCGACTCCCAGTCAGTAATTATTGCCATGAGACTCACTATTTGTATCCATTAAAACTGCAATCTGAAAGGAGACACTATACACACAAGCCACTGCATCAAGTGAGTTGCATTGCAAAATGTTACAAGGTCACAAGTGTCTGAACATGGAACACAATGTAAAGCTCTTTTTTGCTAACCCATGTCCACCCCCTGTACAGGCCAGTTATGCCAGACAACCCTCTGACCTTAGCACCACCCAAACTCATCCCGATTCAGCCAATGGTCTTTACATTTTAAATTCCAACCAATAAAGCTGCAATGCACCTATCAATCCTTAGTGTGTCACATGTAATAGTTTTAGAATCTATTGTTATTATTATTAGTATTTTCATTATCATTCATATTGCATTCATAGAGTGTGGGCCTAGTTTTGGGAAGCAACTGAACACATTACACATTATAGGGAGAAGTGCATGGCGATAGAAGCAGATTGCAAGAGATAAAAACAAGAGAGTTGGGAGTTAACGACAGGAAACTTGGAGGGTGGAAAATATACAAAGCCCCCCCTAATCCACGGGGGCTCGGCTGGGCCAATCCACTTATCCTGTGAGGTCCTCCCGCCGTTGGGGGTGGAGATGTATAATGCAAACCTGTCAAAGCCTTTCATGGCTGTGCAAGGGTTTTCCACCCCAAATGGAGAGGTGAATGTAAAGACTAGAGGGGGGTCTCTGTACTCCTGCCCTCTATATGGCAGAGTAGAATCACAGAGCCCCCCAGCCAAGATTCTCTATAGGGTAGCTATAGACGAGCAATCAAGGCTTAAGCTCTCAGGAGGTGATGCAGGCTGGATCTTAAGTACAGTGTAGTCGCCAAGCCCCCACAAGGGAATGTCCACACACTATGTTAGTGATAACACAGTTCTCTATATAAATAAGGTTCATGTTATATAAACACACAATAACAGACTTTGTGCACAAGCAATACTATAATGATAAATATCTAAAATATCTAGGTGGTACCACAGTTAACTCTTGACTCCATTAAAATGTATCAACTGCTGACATTTGTAAATCAAATACAAGTCTAATAGCAATGTAAACAAACACCAGACACAGGAGGGAAACAAGTGGTTAAACAATTGGTACAATACTTGTCCCTACCAAAGACACAGTTCTGTGTGAGGATCCCCCCCACCTGGGCAACCTGTAAATAAAGTATATTGACAAGCACAGTCGATATTGTGTAGCAGAGTCATATTCCCTTTTAAAAATGTTCTACTACCCCAATGTACCTGGTTTAGCAGAGTTCTTCGGTGAGTCATGAACAGATCCTTCTTGAGTGATCTCCCTTTAAGGCAGGAGCCATGGATCATCGAGATTCCTCGAGGTAAACGTGAACAATGTCATCAAGGCAGCAGCTTCGGTACATGTCGACGATTGGCCGTGGACGTCCTGCGAAGATGAGGTGTGTAGTGCACCTTGATTATGAGAGTTTGTTGCCGCAAACAGTACTAAATGAAGAACGTAGGACCAACAAGGGCATTGAGTCATCGGAGTTTGGGGTCAGCGATAAGTACCCGACCACGGCTGGCTTTCAGATCTTCATCAGCATCTTTGTGGACTTCGGGTGGTGGGAAACCCAGTGATGGATTCTCCTCAGCTCGTCTGCGACCTTGACTTTTTCCTGCAGGACAAAGCGGTTGACGGTGATGAGCAAGGGAGTCCTTGATTTCAAAGTGTCTTAGACAATGGAGCGTTGCGGCTATGGTCAACAAGGTTACAGCAGTCCTCGTAAACTCAGTCAATGGTGATGGCCATTGACGGCCTCGGCGTCCTGGCGCTTCACTTCAGATTCCTCGACAGTCCCTGTCTCCGGTCTGCAGCCTTTGGATGACTGACTTCCATGGAGCCTTGGTGAAGGTTAGCTGGTGCACAATGTTCCCATGTAGCTCGGGAAGAGGTCTCCGAGTCAGTTCCTCTCTTGTATCAGTTCTTGGAGACACGACAGCTTTCAGATTGCGTCAAAGGAAAGCAGCAGCAAAACCTTCTTCTTCCAGCTGGGCTTCAAGATCAAGCATCAAGTTTCAACTTCAGCTTGTGAACGATTCTAGTCAGTGAGAGGCCCCCAGATATACTGTTCTGTCTCTCATTCACACTGCTGAACCAGGTTCAGGCAGCCAATCATTCAGAAGGGCATTCAGCAGTCAGGCATCCAATCAGGCTCACGGTGCATTCAGGCCATTCTTCTCCATCCAGACACTCACAACAAGGAATGTGGATTGGGGAAAGCACCCGACCATTCGGCACTCCCCTCTGCATTCATAACAGTTTCGGGCAGGGCTGTCTCAGTCATTGTGTCACACACCAGAAACCAGACACCCATAAAATGAAATGTATATTGGTCACACACTCCATTCACCTGGGTCCCACTCCAAGGCTGTACCCACAACATACAGTCACTGGGAAGGCTCCAGCCAGTCTGGCCTGGCTTTCCCTACAATACCATATATGGAACTTCTACCCAACAGCCAGTCAGGGGAAAGGACAGAGTCAGGGCTTCCCAGGTCTTTGGGAAAATATGGTAACAGGCAATAGAAAGCAATAGGCCACAGGGGCCATCTTGTCTCCTATCAGGCATCAACTGATTCCACTGGCAGGGTCTGGGTATCCCAAAATGAAGGATACTCAGAGCACTTGTCAAAAACATACAATAGGGATACAGGGTTGTACCCCCACCCATAAGTGCCTAAGGGTAAACACTGAACAGGTTATCATGCCACGTTCTTTCGAGAGAGGGGAGCCTGCTACCTTTTTTTGTATTTTTGGAAGGAACTTGGGGTTGGTCACCCTAAGTTACCTGTAGGCAACCAGATGTGGACTCCCTGCTCACTGTACTCAGAGAGGCACAGCTCCACCTCACTGATGAGGCCCAACAAGGCTCAAACACGTGTATGGGGTTGCTGTTGGTACTCTTGTTAAGAAGGGAATTGCCATAGCATTTCTGTGCTGGACTGGCCATGTGGGCGGGACAACGATTGATATGCAGATGGATCTTTCCCATCTGTGAAAGGCACAGTGAGCAAAAAGCAGATGGCTGCAAACTCTCGAAGTTGTTTAAAACCACTGAACAGGTAATCATGGCGTGTTCTTTCTTCTACCTTTTTTGTATTGTATCCCAAGGGTCTGTTCATCACAACATAAAAGAGGAAGAACTGCACTTCCAGGAGTCGCACATGGACACCTGTGCAGAAAACAACACAGAACACACATGATATAAGGAGTAGAGGACTAGGACATGGAGACCCTGTCCCTCCAATGCATTTCCAGCATTGCAGTGATCATACCTCAATGTAGCTGGAAGCCCCTGCTCAAGTGATGTTGAAAAGGTGAGAACACCTGCTATCTGGCTCCTGACAGAGTGCACTCTTGTGAGACCTGCTATTGCTATGAGCCTAAGGGAAGTCCATTTCACTGAGCTGCTTGGATATTACTCAACAGGATTTGCTGGAAGGAGTGGGGGTTTTTGTAGGAGCAAGTAGTGTAGGCAGTCACTCTGGCTGGACATGGATAGTGAAATGTTAGCTGCATCTGATATCTGCACTCCCTGTCTGGGCTGTATACTGTCACTGTTTTGGCTTTCATGTAATCACTGACTTGCTGGCTCAGCACGCCTCTGCAGTCTCTTTTCTGTGTAGTCACATACATTGGCAGCAGTTCAGCATATATAGAGATCTCTTATGCACTTGAATATACCACCATATTGATTATACGCCTCTGTTCTATATGCCTTTCTACTGAACACAAGAATCTGTTAGATACCAAGCCTTTTAATGTGCCTCAGCTCCTGACCCTTTGAGTGGAGCTGCACTATGTAAATGTCGTGATATAATTTCTAGCTCAATGCCATAAATAGCAGTAGATAATGACGGGAAAATTACCTAACCAGAGATCTCACAGTATGTATCTTAGTGTATGTCGATAATTAGCACTGTATAATTTAGTCTGATCCTTCTTTTGTTACCACTAAATGATTGTTATATGATTATTATGAAATGCTCTGTGATGTATTTTTATCCTATTGATCTAAAGGGTGTGATTTGGTGCTGGTGTATTATTTCATGTGTTTTATACTTGTATGTATGTTTTATGGTTATAATTTATTACTGAAATAAACAAATCTCTACTTCACCAAGTATTTCAGTATGTAGTGACCCAACTAAAAATGGGATTCTGATTGTTAGGTCTACTGGGGGGTCTGCAAACTGATTCATCCAGATTTATTTAAAAGGCATTTGTCTGTCTAAAATCTTCCAAGGTTTTAAATAAGTGGGGCATTGAGTAGAACGGATCCACTGTTGGCAAAAAGCAAAACCTTATAGCTTACCCCAACATAGAACACTCCCATAATGCATTTGTTATCTCTCACAGATTGGGGAAAGGGATCTGCATGTAAGTCAAGGATAAGCAGGGATAGGGGGAAATCTCAGTAGTACCATCCATGGGAGTTTGTGCAGTTTCTGTCATTATGGAATTCGATAAAAGGTGTTGTGTTTGAAGGCTTAATAATATTTCTTAAAAGCTTTTTAAACACGGGGATCATTGGTTTAAGTGAGAAAATCAATCACTTATTTTTTCTTTTGACTATTAGATCTTATAAATTACTCCTTGTCCAAAGCATTCGTGAAGCAAAGGTTCATTCTATCAAGGTCAAGTCCTGTCTGTTATTTTCTTTATGCTTTGAGATAAACAAATATTAGTAAGAATCATGAATATCCTTTCACGTAAATCTTTCCTGGAGTTTCTTCTGTTCATTGCTTATGTGACGGGTCAGAAGAAGGACACAGACTCTGACTTTGGATCTCACTGGTACTAAATTAATTTCTACTCCACTATGTTTCATATCACGGGATCCCTCAATACGATTGGCTGAAGATTCCAAGACTGTGGTCAGCATCCCTTGATGCAACATCGGTCTCCAAGTAGCCTAGTCAGTGGCCAGAAATATAATCTTACTAATGACAAGGTCACTCGAAGTAGTGAGCATCTGCCTATCAGTTTCCTCTTCCCATGGCAAACATGTGATACCTCATTCTTTTTATACATTGTAAATAGAAACAAAGCCAACATTCTAACATAGCACCTTACATGATCATGGAGGAAACCTTTTTTGAAAATGGAATCACTTTCCGTTCATCAGAAGCTTAATATCATGCATATGAAAGTATTCAAAAATGTATTTATGTGAACTATAAATGTGTTACATGTATATCCTTCACCTTATTGTCCCATCACCAGTGAAATAATGGTGTGTAGTGCAAATAGTTATTACATCTTTACCATCCCTGTCTGCGCACTCTGAGAACACTTCAGTCAGTAAGGTTATGAGATTTTTTTTCATTGGATGGCTTTACATGAACAAGTCTTTTAAAATCATATCTTGAAAACTGGAGCTGTGCATTTTGTTTTATATGAGTTGCCTGTTTTTGCAAGGCATTTGAGGGAAACTAATGCCCTGATTTTGGTAATAGCATTGCAAATCCGTGTTATGTGTTGTGCATTTTACAAATATCATTGAACATGCTTTTTACAGGCATTTGCCTCAGAGCTCTGACACATAAACATGAACACACTAGGCAAAACCGATGGGTTTCCCCTAGAACAATTGCTGTATCTCATGTGTAGACTATTGTGCACACTCTCTGTCAGGGCGAGGACTATCTGTGTCTGTGTCTGTATCAAGTATTAAGATAATTCTGATGTGATGGTATCACCACTACCACATTTTAGTGGAAAATCCTTTATTCACAACATATGTTTCCGCTAATGGCAGTGGACATTTGAAATCCAGCGCTTGCAAGTGCTGCAAAATGGAGCAGTGCGCCTGGTCACACATATTCTGGTTGGCGCAGGAGTAACGAGGGCTCGGCAATCCCTCCACTGGCTGTCAATCGAAGCTGGGGTCAAATTCAAAGCCTTGTGTATTATGCACTGCTAATGACAAAGGTTCTTTGGCCATTCAGGAGAAACTGCACAGATATACCGCATCCCGGTCCCTGAAATCCCCGAATGCAGCACTTCTGCAGAAACCTAAATAGAGGAGAGAGCGTCTGGGTGGCTGAGGCTTCTTCTCCATATGCTGCTGTGAGTTTCCAAGCGTGGCTTGATACAGCTACCTCTACCCATCCCTAAGCCAATTGACAACCCGTTGTGGCAGTGACATAACAGAGCATAATACAACCCAGATGGACTGATCATTTGGCTATGATGTGGAAATAGTTCACACATGGGCATTGCAGTGTTATTGCCACCCACACAGGAAGTATACTACCGAGCAAGGAGGAAAGAGAAGCTCAGGCAGTTGATTCATATAAGGACCACCTGATAGACTGGGTGTGTAAAACAAAACATGCATGAAGAAATGTGGATGCGTTCCATAATGATTGCAACTAGTTTGGTATGTACAAAGCATGGACAGAGGTGTTTCATGAGGGAGGAAATCCTGGTCACCTGGTTTTCCAGGACATCAGTACAACCCCAAACCACACATGCTAAACCATCAAGAGCTAAACCAAGCATTAAGAATTATAATGTACTGTTTAGCCTTTGCCTTCACCCAGCATTCCCCTCCTTGACAACGTTTTCAATTGAGGTACTGACTTTGACGTTCACTTGTGCTACGCCAATTTCTAGTGCCCAGTCTATATGCTGCATAATATGTCGGGCATAGACGGGCATTTCCAATTGAAGAACACTGTGAGTTTTGTTCTCACAAGTGAATACCAGGCCAACTGGGAACTTTCAGCAAATGTTACGGATTCAATTTTTTTCAGTTTGTCTTTTAGAAGTTGGACACATTGATTATTTGTTTGATCTTTTGTTTTAAAAATGAGCTTACACTGCCAATCTTGCCTTTATTTTAACACCGATATAGTGTCACTAGAATTCAAGCATTTGATGGTTTAAGAATGCATTGCATCTGAAAGGGATTTCTATTGACAGTATTACTGCTCTGTGTTAAACTTACATTTTAAAAGATTGTTTATATTGTACATTCAGATATTATAGTATATATGTTTCAAGGATTAACTCCGAAATAAATATTTGTTGACCTAAATTGAGCTTTTCACACTCAGTTGAGAGTCATCCTCGTTGCTATTGTCATTGGTGCCACATCACGAAAGAGCTTCAGAACATACCTCTGGAAAAAGATTGTGTCTGAATAATGTATGCCTCCTTACAGTATCATGTGTAAGATTGGAATCTAATGAAGACATCCCATTCAACTTGTTTGAGAGACTCTGCCCTAGGAACTTGATGCTGATCCCTTAAGGATACAACTATGGGCAACATAAACTAATATCTGTGGGATTAAATTGGATAGTACTGTGCCCTCTTTACTCTTGGTAAGGTCCTAATCCTGAGATTATGCTGGCAACGAGTGATTTTGCAAGTCCTCAAGCTTCAGTGCATCAATAATGTGTTAGTCCTGATGACTTTGTTCAAGCTCCAGTTTGTTTACCTTGCATTGCATTCTCACCCTCATCAGCATGCTTGCTGACATTAGAAATCACACTAGCGGGCATTCTGAACTTTAGTTGTGTGAATCCTAAAATTATCCTTTAGGTGCACCAATTGTGTGCTA
Organism: Ambystoma mexicanum; assembly: GCF_040938575.1. Classification (NCBI taxonomy): domain Eukaryota; kingdom Metazoa; phylum Chordata; class Amphibia; order Caudata; family Ambystomatidae; genus Ambystoma; species Ambystoma mexicanum. The sequence goes on from NC_090941.1 coordinate 357,029,670, forward strand.
GTAACACAACGTTCCAGTGGGAGAGCTAGAGGCGGAGCACAGCGGGCAGGGGTTGCCCTTCTGGATGCTTCCTCTACATCAAGATATGCTCCCCCCAGACTCCAACTAACTGTGAATTTGCTGACTGAGGGCTCATTTCGCTGTCTATAAATGTCCTCTACGACACTTTCATATCCCGAAAATCTTTCCCTTTTTTAGGAATGGAAACTACCATGCATGCTTTCCCTTTGAAATTACTTATGTGTTTTTGAAGAACAGCCTGTTCTGAATCTACAGATAAGTGGAAGGGGGCGACAGTGAAAGGAGATACAGTAATTCAGCAGTAAAGTTCAGACCAGAGCAAACAAGCTTGAAAGATACAGCAAGCTTGTGTCAGCCCCGCGGTACTAGTGCAATGAAGGAGGCTAGTCAACCAAGCTATCAATTCTGCATGTTCAGGTCCACATGTGCAGTTAACTCTGGGGCGGGCTGGGTGAAAATTACAGGTTATGGATCCAAGACAGAGAAGATGGTGTCAGATAAGAGTGAGATGAGAATATTCTGTAAAGCAACATATATATATATATATATATATATATATATATATATATATATATATATATATATATATATATATATCAAGAGCTAAACCAAGTAAACCAAGCATTAAGAATTATAATGTACTTTTTAGCCTTTGCCTTCACCCAGCATTCCCCTCCTTGACATCCTTTTCAATTGAGGTATTGACTTTGACTTTCACCAATTTCTAGTGCCCAGTCCATATGCTGCATAATATGTCGGCCATGGGCGGGCATTTCCAATTGAAGAACCCTGTTTTGTTCTCACAAGTGAATACCAGGCCAACTGGGAAAGAAGAATTTCGACTTTCAGCAAATGTTATGGATTTAATTTTTTCAGTTTGTCTTTTAGAAGTTGGACACAATGATTATTTGTTTGATCTTTTGTTTTAAAAATTAGCTTACACTGCCAATCTTGCCTTTATTTTAACACCAATGTAGTGTCACTAGAATTCAAGCATTTGATGCTTTAAGAATGCATTGCATCTGAAAGGGATTTCTATTGACAGTATTACTGTTCTGTGTTAAACTTACATTTTAAAAGGTTGTGTATATTGTATATATACATGTGTGTTTAAAGCACATTCCTCAAATAGGCCTCCAGGGTCCTCCTGTCCAGAATGAGCCAAGAGGCTATTGTGGATTCGTCTAACAATTCAGAGTTTAAGAAATCCCAAAAAACAAGCATAATCGTATCCAAATGTTTTTTGTCACCACCATATTCACTGTCGAGTCCTGCAGGGCTCTTGCACAGCACCTATGCTGTATAACATTTTCAACCTCCCTCTCTTCAATAACCTGGATCATCGCAGCATAGCCTACACCAACTATGCTGACGATACGCAAGTCCTTCTCCCTATGAACCAGACTCAGAAGCCACAGCTAAAATCTATGCAGCCATACAGACATGGATGTCAGAAAACAGCCTATGTCTCAATGGGGAGAAAACTGAGATCCTCCTCATAGGCACCAAAGAGACCCTCAGCAAACTCTTTCCCTATGTGCAAACTTCAATATTGACAATACTGCTATCCCAGTATCACCTTTAGTTAAAATGCTAGGAGTACTTCTCGACTCCTCGCTATCCATGTCACGCCAGGTCAGTACCATTGCCTCCTCAGCTGCACTCACCACCAAAATCATCAACACTGTCAAACCATTCCTATCTACCAAGAACTGCCTCAACTCCAGGGCAACAGCAGGCACCAAACTAGACTATTGCAATGCCCTCTTCTTAGGTACCTCTGCAAAAAACATAAAAAAAGCTACAAGTCACACAGAACAATGCCCTCCGGGCAGCCCCGAGCATCTCCAAAAGGGAACACATATCTCAGGCTAGGAGAGAGGGACACGGGCTGCAGATTAAAGAGTGCATCCTATTCAAGACCCTTGCAATCACACACAAATGCCTGTCACACAATGCCCCATCATACCTTCTGATAGTATCACCCCAGTCACCTCCTCTAGACCCACGAGAGCTCACCTGACCAATCAGATCTACGTGCTAGCCTTCAAACGAGCTAAAGCAGGGGGTGCGAGCTTCCAACACCTAGCACCAAAACACTGGAATTCCCTCCCATCAGCCTTCAGAAATGAAACATCATACTCAGTATTCAGGAAAACAAAACTTCACCTAAGCTGTCTACTGCACTGACTCTCTTTACATAAGTAACTGTAACATGCCACCTATGTCTCTGCCTCTACCGGTTCCACTGTAACCACAGAACCACCACTGTTGCCTTACAATGTTTATTCCACCAATACTATGTAATGTGTCTCGCAACCGCCCAACAAAGTAAGAATTCTGTAACAGCGCCACAATGCCCAAGGGCCGCTGTGCGTTTTATAAATATAAATAAATAAAAAATAAAATGAATACAGATGTTAATACAACTAATAAGTAATGCATTAGCTTATTACCACTACAATCTAGTTAATATGTAGCAGAGTGCAACAATTACACATTTCTATTTCCAGTCACCTTAAAAAAGAGTAATGCAAATACCAGCTTGATATTAATACAATGATACACCTATCAGAAAACGACCATAACTACAATCATATCTACATTTACCTTCATTTAATGTTAAAAACAAGGACAAAGTGTCCATGTTCATTGGAAAAAGACATTCATATTAAAGGAATGTGATCATCATAAATGTAATAACGCACGGTTCAATGTATGAATTACTCGCTAAATAATCAGTGCCATCTGTTTCCACAGCAGCAGCACATCATATTTGATTGTCAGTCCCAATGTATAAAGTGGAAAAAGAAAACATGGGACAAGATTGAAGGAGATAAGGCCTCATTATAGGTGTGGTGGTATCTTCGCAGTAAATCTGCTGAGAAACCACCAAACTGTATTACTGTTACCGCCACTTGGTGGTAGGTGTGTTAGTCCCCATTAATTGTAGTCCATAGGATTCCATGGGAGATTTCTGTGGTATTAACGCTGCATTTTTACTGCACCACCCAACTTACAATAAGGTCCAATATGTGTTTGTGGTTGATTGAATCATGCTTTTATGACACAGATGACAGACGATTTCAAAGTGATATCCCTAATGCTGAGATATGGAGAAATCAGAAATGCATCAGTAGGTAGATGCGTCAGTACAGTATGAGAGAAGGGTGTTAGGCAGACTTGCATGCAGTACCCTCTGGGACCAACACACACAATTGGGACTACAGGTGTAAGCAAGACCAACCTTTGATATGCGTCTGTACCACACAGTTTGTTGGTAGCAAGCTGAGCAGCCAGGCTTATCTCAAGAGTGAATGTGAGCAGTGCAAGTAGTTACACAGAGGACTTTCAATCACAGTGGTTCAGTGGTTCAAGTAGACACGTATACTCAAGGTTTCTTGGTAAAACACACATTAATTTATTACACAATCATTTAGAAAACATGTCACTAGTAGAAGACAGCTTAATATTGTATACCAATACACTTCAATACAAAACTCTAAGATTTTGAGACAGTTTGAGCTCCCCTGATATAGGAGCAAAATGGCAGTTCAGTTACTTAGCAGTGAGCGAAAAGGACAAAAGTAAGTAGAATAGATTACATATACTCTCTAGGCAGTGCAAATAGTTTCAGTTCACCAGAAGAGTTCAATTTAAGTCTACAGGCCAGGCCAAAGTCAATGGGCTAGCGTTCTGGATAGGAAAGAGTAGTTCTGGTATCAAACTGTAAAGTCTTTGCAAAGTTTCTTAGAAGTAGTTTAGGCGAAAAAGAATCATTTGCGGGGTCACAAGCTGATTAGGCCTGCAAGTTGGAAAAATGTAACCAACTTTCACTGCAAGGTTTGGCACAGTACCTTTATATGAAGAAACTAATGTTGCTGAAGTCGTGGTTCCTGGCAGTTCTTGCTGATCGCGCTGTTCCTGTACCTCAGTTGTGGGTACAAGTGGGAGGACATCGGGGGACTACTGCACTGCACGGATCATTGAAGAAAGCAAACAAAATGGAGACACTTCATTTCCAGTAGCTGTAGATTCAAGAGCACAAATTGGTGTCCATCTCCCTGCTTAATCCTAACCAGCCCTGAGAATGGTGTTCAGGCGCTTATGAGTTGATTGGTCCCACCAACTCAAATCAAGAAGCCGTCCTTGAAGGAGCTTCTCTGTCGAATGGAGTTAGGCAATTCGGACCTGCAGAAGGGCTTGACCGGGAAAACCAATGGTCCAGGATTTGTGGCAGCTGTCCACTTCCAGCTCGTCTTTGGTTCTTTCGTTCCAGTGGTCGACTCTGCCTTCCAGTCCATGAGACTCGCCTTTTAAACAGTTATCTCCCTTTCATTCCAGCCTATCTGTCACTCACCCAGCAGGCTGGTTGTCCTTACCGGACAGTCAGCCAGCCAATTATGCCAGAGTGCATGTGGGTCTCCTCGGAGACAAAGGACAGGGAGTTTCAGGCACCTCCTCACTTCCTGCCCACCCCAGACACTCAGACGCTAAGGGCACACTTCAGTCCTGAAGCCTGCCAAAGGCACACAAACAAAGGGACCAAACCTGGTTTGGCGCGCAGAGACAAACACTAGAAGGACCTTTCCGAAAAGAAATGGCGAAAAAAGAAGACCGGGTCCTGTTTAAACAAAGGGGCTTAAGGCGCCATCTGGAAAAACATGGCTCCCGTGAGTTTTAGCTACCGGTGTTCGCGGTCGGAAAAAATCATGGTAGTTTGTTGTAAACCACTGCCACCAGCCTTTTCAATAGGAAAGGGTACCATTTGACTGCTATATGAGTGTTTAGACACAGGGGATACTATGTAACCCCTCCAGCACTCCATTGTAAGATGGTGTGCGCTGGGTCTAGAATTTGGAAGTCAAAGTCAATTTCACTTTACAGTCTCTGGGAAACAGTAGATATGATATGCAATGATAGGTTTTTTATAACATGCTTAATACCCAGAGGTTTCTAAGCGCGGACCCGGGGATCGAAACTGTGTTGCTCCATGTCGTCTTGCTTCCAAGGCAAGAACGTTGCCGCTGAGCTATCCTCCCAATATAATCCCAGAGAAGGTATTTAAACCTTGGGGAAGTCTAAAAGACATCCCTTTGTCACTGCACTGAGGGTGCTGTGTAACACACATGAAAAGATGATGCCTATGGAGTTATCTAAAACTCCATAATCAAAGAACACAAGTGAAAAACACACATCAAAATACATGAAAGAGTGGGAAAAAAGGCTCACACTCTTTTCAGGTAAAAGATCAATCCCTCAAAATCCAGCAAAGTTGCTGGGGGTTTCTAAGGTGAAGGGAATTAGCACATTTATGAGAATTCTCCCTAACAAAGGGTAACAGAGAAAGAAACTTGAGGAGTCACTGAGAGGAGTCACTGTAGTACAGAAATAAACTGAAACTGGAGAGTTGTGCAGGCAATGAGCATGCTGCATGCAGAAAACAGAGGGGGGCAGTAGATGTGTTGAGAAGAAGTGCATTACTGCAGTCGAGGAAGGGATCACAGAGGAATATGAGCATAGAAGAGGATGCGTGCAGTGGAGAGGGAGGCAGGGAGGCTACTAGATCAGATACATCAGGTATGGAAGACAAGGCATACAGGCAATTGATTGTCTAGTGTGCTGAAAGGAGGAGGTTGTATGAGAGTGCAGGGAATATAACACTGGAAGACAGAGGTGAAGTATGAAGAAAGTGTAAACGATTGTGGAAATAACAGAGTGTGAGATGGACAGGTGGACAAGGGGTTAAGTATGTGGAAAAGGGGAGTGTAAACCATATACATTGGGTGTAGTGGGAGAGTGTGCAACAGGAACTGAGAGAGTTGACCACAGGAGATAGACGAGCACATGGGTAAGGGAGGCTCAATATTAGAGAGTTGTGTGTGGATTCACAAAGAGTGGGCTGGAGAGTGGTAGAAACTATCTGCATAGGAAAATAGAGGGTGCCAAAATGTGAAGAATAAGTGAAAGCAGTAACATTGAGACTATTGTTATAAAAGCAGGCATTAGGGGATTTACAAATATACCTCTGATGCGACTGTTAGACAAAATTTACCCCATTATATTATATTATATTATATTGATTTAACAAAACATTTTAATTTAGATTGGAAGGGCAAACACAGAGATGTTGGTTAGGTCTCCTCAGGGTTAAGGCTACACAGGCTACTGGGAAAGATCTAGGATTGGTTTCTATCAGTGGCTATTATTAGAAAACTGAGTTTATTTTACAAGAAATTGAATGGCAGAATCTAGAGCTGCTTATGCAGCAATATGTGACACTATGATAGCAAACAAAGCTGTGTGCCTTAACTTGTTTTTTCACAATTGTGACCAATGAATTATGGAAATGTGAATATCTAAAGATGAACAGAGGGAAAATACTTTGTTTTTAAAGGATTTGGAGAAAAAGGCCTGGTACTGGGATTGGTCAAATAATTGTGTGTGTGTTAAAGTGAAGACATAGTGCCTCATTACGAGAATGGAGGTAGCCATGCCTCTATTTGCGGCATGGCTACCCCCATTCCAGGTACCGGGTCCGGATTCCATGAATGGGCAATTACCGGGCCACTCCGACCTTGGAGGGCCTGAAATTTCCCCATTCAGGGAAGCCACCCCAGTACATCCCCATTCCCATGTGAGCCCCTATAAAGGAGCAGGTAGGCCACACTACATTCTATGGGCTCAAATGGATAAAAACAACTTGCTAAAGGTTCTCCCCCCACTATCGGGAGGGGCTGGGAAATGGATACACGCCTTTGAGAAAAACACAGCAGGAGTGCCGCTAGCGATAGTGGATGTGAAAAGCTTATTAGTGTCAGCAATTGGTGACCAAGTGTTAAGCGACTTCAATTCAGCACTCCAACTAAGTCAATGCCTAGTCTGGGATGCCCAAGGGAAGCCGTTATTTATATATTTTTATGACAAGTTCATAGATCTGGATTATAAACCCTTGTATAACGCCCCTCTCTTTGAATCCCCTTGACCTCACTGAGCCAAGAAGTAGGTTTGTTTTGCAAATTAAAAGATTTATTTGAACAATTAAACAATATATATATATATATATATATATATATATATATATATATATATATATATATATATATATATATATCACACCTTTTATGAATAAATTAATATTTGATTGCACACTTATGAATATAACGTTGATCAACAATGGGTAATGTTACAATTGCACACTCTTTTCAATCAGTGAGGAGTTAGTATAGAAAGGATAAGATAGCAGAGAATACTTTTATGGTTTCAAGGAAAAGCAATGATGGAAAGAATGCAGCACAGAAATAAACTGATATGGTTTCAACAAGAGATAATATGATCACTTTTTATTTTGACAATTCACTCACCCCCTATGCAATATAAGGAGATGGAAGGGGAGCACACAGTTTTCAGGAATACAATTAAATGCAATACAAATTCCAGTTCCCCCCTAGCAAGCTTAGAGCAACCGGTATGCTTTAAAACAGGCAGAAAGAGTTTTAAATGTCATTTTCAATGAAGTGAAAAATATGCTAAAAATGATTTTAATTCCCTATAGGAGATTCAGGGTAGGTGATAGCTACCTTGAATTAGTTCAGGTCAACACTAGCAATGATTCAAGAGGGATTATCAGGTTGAAAACGAATTTCAGCAATTGAAGCAATTGAAGCAAAAAGACAGATATTTTTGACAGGTGAAGAAGTTGAGTCAAATTGAAATTTGTGGCACTTTTTCTGAGTGCGTCGAGCGCGATTACAGAAAAAACTATAAGGAGTAGAAAGTCGGAAAGCTTAGATTCTTAACTTTAAGATGAAAGTTAAATCTCGCTTCTAGGACGTGCGGTTCAAAAGATACGGACGAGTTGATGGAGGTAGATTCTCAGAAATAAAGTAAGATTCAAATGACAAATAACACTTTCATAGGTTTGAAATCACAGAATGGACACACAATTTCTATGCACTTCTAAATAGGTGGAAATGGTTTGATTTAGATTATTTTAAACTAAGAGATTGCTTCTGCACAGCTCTGGCTGGATACTCACTCCTAATTTTGGAAGGAATGGGCCTCGTCACAGATCTGATCAACAGGTTTAGCTGCGGTTCTCTCTGCTCTGCTGGTTTGGATCTCTGGTTCTGGCAAACGTTCTTGGCACTGCACAGCAGTCTGGTCTGCGATTCTGGATACAGCACTGCTCTCTGGTTCTGGCAAACGTTATTGGCTAGAATCAAACAGCACCGCCCGGCTGTTTTATTCTGATGTGCCCCTTGGAAGTCTGGGGTAAATCAGTTTGCAAAATTGTATGGCCAGCTGAAAATACTTTTAGCTTGCAGTAGGCCTTCTGCTTCAAAGTTCTGGAGTCTGGTTTTCTAAGTTCTGGTCTCTGGATAGTGCCTGAATTTGGATGTCGTCCGTCAAAGTGCTTCGCAAGAAAGTGGAAAGTGAATGTGTCTACCTGCTCTTTTTATGTCTTTTGAAAATGGGTGGGAAGGCTGACTTTCTATGCCCAACCCTCTGAGGATCCTAATAGGTTAAAGGATTTTCTGTGCTCTCACTGGAGAACAGAGTTGTGAGTCAGAGTGTTGCTACATTTTACAATCTAATGAAGAAACGCCCCTTTGCTTGTACTGAGAACCCAATTTTTCATAATCAAAACATGTTTCCAAGGTACACAAGTTGTTAGGAATACATGTACACATCCCAGATTAATGTAATACAGTTCTCTGTTCAAGCCCCATGTTCCTGCGAGCTTGGGTTCAGAAACAATAACATTTTGCGCTTTTTAGTGGGTTTCGCCATATTGGTTTTTCATCAAATCTTCCCCAGAAGTACACCCCCTCTCTGGGCACATTACAATACGTTTTCAATTCTCTAGTGTAAGTACAGTGTCTGCAGCATTAATAAATTGTGGGGTTTGGTCTCCGAACATCGTAAGGAGTTGAGTTTAGTCTCAAATTGTAGGATACATTTTTCATATAAAGAATCTCCAAATTGGACATTTTTGTCAGCTTCATACAATACTTTATAAGTAATTTAATAAAACATACATTGCCTCTCCTTCAGTACACCCATTTGCTTGTCCCCGCCCCCGGGAACTTGGCTTGACTCAGAGATCAAATGTCTTTCCTTCCACCAGAGCAACTGTTGACAATTACACCTCAAATTAGCTTATCCTATTCAGTTGAAAGAAGCTATTGGCTCTTTCCTCCAGGCTGCAGGGAAATTCTCCTCCCCTCCTAATTTACATGTCAAGGCAATATCCTGTGCTGTTGGTAGTGAGAGCAAGTGGGAATGCTTCCCATGGACAGATGCCTCTTGAACTTTTAATTAATCAAACTGCCTTCTGTGAGGCGTTCTGAGGTGTGAAGGCTTCCCATTGACCAGCAAGGCTTTGAAGTTTCCAGCTAACTCAGGTTCCTTTTCAGCTCCTGAAATACCGGTCTCCTATCAGAGTTTAGATCGCTAGCGCTGGTTAGTGTCAAGCGCCGGTACTGTACCCATTTTTGGGAGCTGTCTTGAATTAATACATTTCAAAAAGGAGATTTTACTTGATAGCATATGATCCTTGCTAACATTGTATTAATGTGGATTCTGCAGTAGAGTAATATAAAACCCCCAATCAGAAGTTGGATTTTTTGTCCGGTGGTTTCGTGCCCGTGATTTTAGCAATTTTTGCCATTAATTAAAACAGATTTTGAACAGCACCATATTCTTTTGCACTGATTTCGCTCATGGCGCTTCTGGCCCATCACGCTCGCACTGGTGGGTGGCAGGTCAGGCGACCATTTTGGTGTGCGCAAAAACTGCGCGGCTTTCCTGGATTCTGGCGCAAATGTGGGCTTTTCAGCCATCTTGGATTTTCTAAGCCCACACCACCAAATGTTGCAGCATAATAACATGAACATGTGTCGATACACCTGACACAAGCAGACGCAGTGTGGGAAAAGGCCGGATTCCTCAGCGTAACGATGAGTTGTGACCACCACGATGGGTCGGCGTTCAATAACGTTCGAGCACAAGTATAGGATGCATTGAGCTGCACGTTTCCAGATATTCCAGATTTACATTTAGTCATGCAGTGCACAATGGAGGAGAACGAGGATCCTACGCAATTCATACTGTGGGTGCAGGATTTATGGAGTTGCGAAACTGGCACGGCGTGGAACCAGTCCACCGCCTTGTTTTACTTTATCATTAAAAAGGGGCTCCTGAAGGAGGTGCAGACGGCCTTGGACAAAATAGCTGGGATAGAAGCCAAGGGCTGGCCTGAAATACAGAGCATAATTGTGCACCACTGCAGGAGGATCAAAGAGAGAGAAAAGGAGATAGCACAAAAAAGGCTGGCAGACAAAGCAAAGCTGGTACAGAACAAATTAGTGAAGGTCGGCGCCGTCAACGCCAGCGTAGCCACAGACAAAGAAAACGAGGGGAATGAAGGAGCGGGAAACAGACCAGCAACAATCACGGCACTGCGGGCCACAGGTGGACAAGGACCGTGGAACGGAGAAGAGCAATACGGTGGACAACAGTGGCAAGAAAGACCAGCAAGAGGAAGAGGTGGGTACCGTAGCCAGAGAGGGGGGTTTGGAGGCATGGGGAATAGAGGATTTGGTGCTCAATGAATGAGAGGCGGACCACAAGGGCCATGCTGGAATTTTGGGAGATGGGGACAGTACTCCAGAGATTGGAGAATGCGGCCTTCAGGGTATTTCCAGGGGCAACAGCCCATGGAGAACAAACAAGGTTGGGGGTGCCCACACCCAGGTAGCCCCTATGGACTACCGATGGGAGGAGGGAGCAAGACCAATGCTATAACGAACCTCAGATGCAGCAAGGACAGCAACCACCGCCACAACCTATGGCAAGACAAAATGCAGTAGGAAATGCAAACAATAATTGTTATGCAACAGCCGCAAACAGTGCACCCACACCATACCGTGGCATGACCGTGGTTGGAGACAATGGCTTTTCAGTGCCAGGGCAAGAAAGACATTCAGATTAGGACAGCCCACAGGGGCACTGAGTCCTATCCACCACCCTATGTGCAGAAGAGGAACCACTAGTGGGGGCAGAGATAGGAAATAAGAAGTTTATCTTTATGGTAGACTCAGGAGCGGAGAAATCATGTCTTATGGAAGGGCGGTTTCCGCTCTCAGGCAGGAATTTAGAGACGCAGGGGTTCTCTGGGGCTATTTTAAAAGTTCCTTACACTAAAGATCTTGATATAACGGTGGGGGGAAAAATCGTGCGCACACCATTACTGTACAACAAAGATGCGCCGATCAATTTCCTGGGGAGAGATTTGTTAAGCAAATTAAATATGACCATCTCGTTTACAGAACGAGGAATAGTGTGTTCAACCCCAGGAGTATGCCCAGTACGAGCCATGTTGAAGAGCAGCACAGTAATGAACGAAGTTGTGGTGCGAGGAATACCCATTGATATAAGTATGTTTATTTATGGCATCAAGGTATTAGCACGAGCGGTGCCAGAGGTAACGAGAAAAGAATGGAGAACACCATCAGTTTTCATATTCCGCCCAATTGCACACACAGACGTCGTGCCAGGCACGATAATGTCCATAGACATCGAGGCAGTTCAAGTATACGGCAAACGTATTGTGGTCATAGGACTGGACGCGCATGGGTGTGAGTGGAGAACTGTGTTATGCATAGACCCAAACATAATGCTACGAGATATAACAGACGAGGAATTATTCACTGATGGTGAAAATGATGGAGAAATAATGATGGAAATAAGCATACCATGTGATATTATGATCCAGTACAGAGAGGTACACAACCCACTGATGGCTAGCATTAATGCCCCACTGACTATATTTGATAAAGACATGGCAAAGGTAGCACCTGAAATTTGGACCACAGGGCCCCACGATGTAGGGCTACTGCATGAGGTGACACCAATAAAAATAAAACTCAAGCCAGGTGCAATACTGCTGAGGGTAAAGCAATATCCCATATCAAGAGAAGCAGAGGAGGGAATTAGGGAAACCATAAACGCACTCCTAAAACAAGGCATCATAGTGCCATCAAACTCCCCATGTAATACTGTGATTTTCCCGATCAGAAAAGCAAAAGGCGGGGCGTGGAGGATGATCCAGGATCTCTGCCCACTCAATGACATCATTCAAAAAGAGTTCCCAGGATCCCAATACCTGACAGCGTTCACATTAGGGAACAACAGGTATGAACATCGCAGACTCCCACAAGGGTATTGCGAATGCCCCAGCATTTTTAACAGGGTGTTACGTGAGGACATTGGAAAGATAAATGTAGAGAGTACCATCATCCAATACGTAGAAGATCTACTCGTCTGCAGCCATACGGAAGAAAAGTGCAGAGAAGACTTGATAGCAGTAATGAATGTGCTAGCTACCAAGGGGTACAAGGTGGACAAAGGAAAATTGCAATACTGTCTCGCCGAGGTTGTATACCTCGGACAGCTAATATCAAAAGATGGGAAGCGAATACTCCCAGACAGAGCAGCTGTTATACGCAAAATAATAATTCCAAAAACTGTGAAAGACATGCAAAAGTTTCTTGGCATTTGTTACAATTGCCAAGCATGGATCCTTGATTACGCGGCATACACACGCCCCTTACTACAAGTGTTAAAAGAGACACAGAAAAATAGAGCCATAATAAAGTGGACGCAGGAAATGATAACACAGTATTTGAAACTAAAAGACCTCATTGCTGATGCCCCAGTCCTTGCGAACCCAGATTATGAGAGGGAATTTTTCTTGTTTTCACACTGTAATGGAACACTGATGACGGCAGTACTGACACAAAAAACATCTTTAGGTCACAAACCATTGGCGTATTGCAGTGGGACACTAGACCCAGTAATGCAAGGCATTTTGCGTGCGAACAGGCTCTCGCAGCTGCGGCCTTCGCGATTGAAACGAGCGCCACCATTGTCATGGGATGTTCAGTAACGCTATATGCGGAGCATTCCCTATTCGCCATCATTGAGCGATCAAAATCAACACTAACGAAACAAAGAGCAACAGCGTATGAAATAATAATTTCAAGCCCCAATGTACACATTCTAAGGTGTAAAACAGTAAACCCAGCAACATTTATTACAGAGCCATTAACGACAGAGGACATACAGGAACACGATTGTGCCACATATGAGGGGGAAGGTGATGACATCCCAAAAGCAAGTGAAAATGCCCTACAGGAGGGAGAAATATATTTCATAGATGGGTCAGCATCAATAAAACCCAAAACAGGGGAAAAACACGTCAGAATGGTGGTAGTGCGCATCGAGGAAGATGACTATCAGACGATTGTGCAAAAGCGCCTCCCATCCCATTACTCAGCACAGGCAGCCAAACTAACTGCCCTGATCGAAGCACTGCACACAGCCAAGGGCTGTGCGGTGACAATATACTCAGACTCAGCATATGCAACTACCACAGTGCACTCAGGGTTGTCACTGTGGCGTAGACAGGGATTCAGGAGGGCAGACAGTTCTTCAGTAAAGCATGAAACATTGTTGAATGAGCTAATAGATGCATTAGCAGTACCATCGGTAGTGGCAGTGGTAAAATGCCAAGCCCATACCAACAACACAGATGCAATCTCATTGGGAAACGCGGCAGCCGACGCAGCAGCAAAGGAGGCCTCGTATTTCAATGTGACACCAGCACTCGAATGCATTGTAAAAGCAACCACCACAGACCCACTAGAAGAAGCATACAATAATACCCCAATAGTGCAGATAATAGAATTACAAAGAAGAGCACCACAGGAGGAGCAAGAACTGTGGAGCAAACAGGGATGTAAACAAACAGCCACAGATCTCATTTGGAGACAGGAGACAACAGGAAAGGTTGTAATGACCATAGAGTTACTAGAAGTAGCATTCCAACAGCTGCATTTCCCCGACCATGTTGCAAAGCAACACATTGCCGCAGACATCCAGGAACACTGGTTTGTCCCCAATTTGCAAGAGCACCTGTCGAAATTCATTGTAGAATGCATAACATGCCAAACATATAATTCAGGAATGACATTGAGAACACTGCGCGGTACCCTGCCCCGACCAACAGGACCATTTAGAGAGCTCCATATAGACTATGCTGATATGGGAGAGCGGTGTAATGGAGCAAGATATTTGATTGTGATGGTGTGCCCCTTTTTCAAGATGGGTTGAGGCGGGCCCATGTCCCCACCCAGATGCGAAGTGTGCGGCCAAGTTCCTTGTTCGGGAAGTGTTTCCCCGATGGGGAATATGCGATGTGATAAGATCAGACAATGGTACGCACTTCGTGAATGACCTCTTTAAGGAAGTGACATCACTCTTGGGGTAAAATACAAACTATGCTCAATTTATCATCCGATGGCGAATGGGGTGGTAGAAAAGATCAACGGATTACTGAAGAGTTATCTAAGTTGTGTAACACACTGAAGAAGAACTGGGTGTATTGCTTGCCCCTAGCACTGTTCCAACTCAGGACGCAACCATGTAAAGACCACCATCTGAGCACCCACGAAATTGTGACTGGGAGGCAAATACACACGCCAGTATCCCCGACTAGAAGAGCATCGGATGTGCACAGGGCTGCCACAGTGCTGGGGGAAGAGTTCAAGGAATACCTGACCCAGTTAACACGCGCAGTACGCAGCATAGCGCGACAAATAGCACAGCCTTTTACGGAAAATGTGGCGACTGATACTACCACACCGGCCACAGACAGTTCAGGCGGGCCACTGATACCAGGAGCACATTTGTACATCCGCAGCTTTGTGAGGAGGTGGAATTCACCCAGGTTTCATGGCCCTTATGAGGTCATCCATAGTACACCCACTGCAGTGAAGGTGAAATGATTGAAGTATTGGGTGCACTTATCAGATGTGAGAAGGGGACACGATAGTACAATCCCCCAGGAGGCGCAAGATGGTGCCACTGGTACCACAAATGAGGTTGAAAAAGGATAACCAAATTGTCAGTAAAGAGAACATGCAGAGATAAAAGTTATGATATGTATTTTGTTCTGCACGACTTATCTCCTACTTCCTCCATTTCTATGTTTTCCTCCTTTCCTCTTTGATTGATCGATATCCTTTCCATACACCTCAACTCTCTCTCTCTCTATCTCCCACCTTCGTTTCGATTATTGTTCCATGCTTTTCTCCATCACTGTTTTACTATCATTCTCTCCATAGCAAAAGTACATGTGCAATAGAGTAAATGAACAAACATGACTAAAAATAATGATTAAACATGAAGTTGAACAAAAAATGTAAATTCATGTATATATTGTGGTGACTTAATGAATTTATATCGCCCCCCCAGGTGACAAATGGCCCAACGAACTACAATGGCGGAGAACCAATTAATGTTAGATTGTGATAGGGACGCCATTAGGGCTAAAAGGTTCAGTAACGTTGAATGTGTTTTGAATTGTGCTGCAGTTTTGCTGTCAGTAATGTTGTTTTTCGTAGCTTGGTATTATACCCTTTTATCTTTTGTTAATGACATGCATGGGGGAGGAAGTGGGGCTAACATGATACGAGAAGGATCGCATATGATATGGACTGGGGTAACGACTATATGGAAAGAGTCACATGAGATTAATGTCAACAATACAGATGTGATGCAACCCTCAGAATACATCACTGTAGGATCAACAAGTGCGTCAGTGTTACGTTTCAATATAAGTAATGCTTATGGATATAACGAATATGATGGAGATTATTATTGGCCAAATAATTTAATTAAAACTAGTACTAATTCACAGACAACCACACACCCTACCTCACACAATATTGCTTCTACTGATGACGATACACATACCATATTGAGTAGCAATGATACAACATGGGCTGGAATGTTTCCAATACATTAGAAAAGGGTGAAAAACAATAACAAGGAAGGGAGGAGGAGGAGAAAAAGGGGGGGGGATACGACATTTATCATGACCTGGGGTTAGACGAAATAGAAGATCCCCGCCACCCTGATCAATTAAATAAATGGTATTCCGACATGAGTGCCACAGCGAAGCAAGCAACAAATGAAAGCTGCTACGTCTGTTCACTCATTCCACATGCACAAGGAACACCGAAAATGTTAGTACCGCAGGAAGTGCCCTTGTCGGAGGCCCAATGTTTAATTCATCTGGTTTTATGCAGAATAAAGAGCACGTTCCAAGCGCACACCGTCACATTGAAAAAACTGGAGAGTGAGAAAACGTGCACAAGCAGACGCCAAGGAGTATTTTGCATCAAGGAACCATTTCTTGTCATCAAGGGGACGCGATATGCAGAAAATAAGTGGCACGAAGAAACTATCGAATGCAAAGCAGAAGCATTTTGAGGCCTATCCAATGACACTTTCCAATGGATAAAGGAGCTATGTGACCCTATCTGGTCGTGACATATCACAAAGCTAACGTGGGTCACAGCATTAGAAAAGCCTATCAAAATACAGAAAGAGGTGCCACATGAGCTGTGTTTCCATGGGGAGGGAAGAGTGAACATGGGAGAGACAAGGAAATGTAACAAGGTGGTCACAATACCTGACATGAAGAAAGGCACCGCTGCACTAATGGACATGTACTGGATTTGCGGCAAACAAGCTTACCTGCACCTCCCCGCATCGTGGAAAGGAACTTGTGCTCTAGCCACCCTCCACACAGCCCTGATGGTAATACCAGAGAGCCACATCCAAGGGTCAGCAGAGCAATCGTCTGGCATATCGGCAGCAGAGCAATCGGCTGGCATATCGGCAGCAGGGCAATCGGCTGAACAATCGACAGCGCCCCCACTAATAATAACAGAAGCTCCAGCATTTGAACTATTGTCAGAATATGAACTAAAGAAAAGATTGACATGAAGTAAAAGATCCTCCAATTACATCTCATCCGAATCATCGAAACTCCTTGCTGAGATCCCGCAGAAATACAAGCTCTTTTCATCAGCAGAGACATTCTTCGCCTCACGTCTTGTCCCGGGACTGCAAGCACGAACGAATGCCAAATGGTTGCAGATAGTGCACTGGGAGCTCATTCAACTGGCTAATGACACTGAAGAGGGGTTCAAAGTTATAAAAATAGAGCTCCGCGCGCTGCGCCTAATGACAATGCAAAACAGATATGTCCTAGATCTCCTCGCGGCGATGGACAGTGGTGTTTGCCGAAAAATTGGGGGGGCGTGTTGCACATTCGTGCCAACTGAAGATGCTGATAATGGGACACTCTCACATGTGATAACAGCAGTACACAATTTAGGAGAGAGAATGAGAACGGAAGGAGGAGCAGAAGAAAGCACACGGTTGTACAATTTGTTCAGTTGGATACCATCATGGGTAAATGTGGCAATGAAAATACTGATCCCCATCATCGTCTTTGTGCTCCTGTTCTTTTGTGTGTGCCAACTGGGAATACGGTGTTGTGAGAAAAGCATGCCAACCTCAGCTATGATGATGGTAACAATGGGCCGACCGACAACGGTAGCTAGCATGATAGATGCACAAATGCAAACAGGGGAGTACACTACACCAGAACACAGGATGACAGCAATTTACAGGCAATATGGGGATATAGTTGATCATTTGCATTATACAACAATAAAAGAACCAAGGGAGTTGCAATGGTACCAAGAAGTATGGGTGGATCTAGATGGGGATGGAGGAATTTACTTAATGTGTACTCCAGACGAATCTGCCAGAAGAGGAAATAGCTTAAGAAGTGTATGCAGAGCATGGATGCCAATAACAGGCACCCCCGCGTGGGACGAGTCTGTGGCGGAAGCTGAGTACTACTGAAGGGAAAATGAAAAGAATAAAAAATATAAGTATTTGTTACTTTAGATGTAACGAAAGTGGCGAATGTGTGGGAGCGAGGGGCTAACGGGCCCCTCTCTACCATCACTTCTCAGACCAAGTGCCTCTAGTGGTGGGTACGCCCCTCACCCTTATGCGATGTTAACTTTGGGTTACATTTGCGTAGATGGGACCACCGAGCAGGACACGGGGCATGAATTTTTTGTACCCCCTTTCAACTCCATCTTGGTGACCAGGCCTCACTGCGATAGTACAAAATGCCTCTCTCCCTTTTCCCCACCGCAGCAGCTCGGAGCACATGACCTCTACCCTCGTCCCCACTCCAACTGGAAAACTCTGCAGCTCCATTCTCACGCTGAAGCCGGAGCTGCTTGAAACAAATAATACATGTAACCCATCTCTTTTCCTCTGAGATCACTATCCTGCATGTGAACCAACATGAGCCAAGCACATAGCTCGTCCATCTCCACAAAAGTGTCCTTGCCCTCTTACCCTCGCCATTTGAAACGTATTGCCATTCTAACCCTGTGTCCTTGCAAGGCATTCCTTTCTTGTGCCAGACTGCCAACCATGCTATGAAGCCCACCTAACAAACCCTCAACTAACATTAGACCCCTGCTGCAGTATATTGTGCCCTATACTAACAAATGCCACATACCTGAGATTCTTGTGAGTCTAACCCTACAGTTCAATGACAGTATTATAGTGGTCAAGGCCCGTAAACCTGTGACCTGTATAACCCAAATGTTATAGATGATATAAACCCTTGAGTGATTTGTACAATGACATGATACACTACTGAGGGTCTTTTGATCAACCATTATTTAGTGCATGCATTATTCAGAATGTATTTTCTTAGCTTAGATAGTGACCACCGTGTTTCACAGTGATCTGACCTTCACCCATCCGGAGCACAGATGTCTGACGTCAATCCTCCCGCCAACAAAGCAACCAACCCGGAGGAAGAGATGATGGCCACACCTAAGACACCACCCCGGCTAACCAATCCAGGTCCAACGTAGCATCATATGTTAAAAATGTCAATGTCCTATATAAATGTGTTGTAACCTTGATGTGGTCAGAGCGCTCTCAGAGATCTAGATAAACTTTTCCTTGAACTCTTCCAGCCTGCTCTTTTGTGCCTTATTCCCTGTCCAGGGAGTGTCTGTATTATTCATTTTTTTCACGTATAGGGCACAAACAATGCTCATTCCTGTAAACATCCTGCTGGAACCCAAGACTCCAATACCCAGGGGCTGTCCACAATTGCAGATACCCCTGAACCAAATTATAAACAACTATATTTCCCAAAAGCCTGGTGGCAGATTCATATTCAAAATATAAATATAAAGCCATATCTTGTTCGATATGGTGGCCTGGGGAAGATACAGAAATACTGTCCAAAAATATTTCATTTCATTTTATTATCATCCTGATTTCTAGTGACTCTTTCTACTGTCACCGTTTTATGTCTGACTGTGTGCGGCTGAATTTCATCAAAAAAATGACTTTTCGGCCCAGCCCTTAATGCTTTCTTTGTTCTCGGCTTGGAAAGCTTTTCACCTTCCCAAGATAATATAATTACCCCCAAGGGTTAAGGTGAGGGGCCAATACTTCAAAGGTACATCCAGCCAACACAATGGGGAAGTTAGAGAAGCCTTAGAAAGAAGTGACCACTAGAAGTGGGTTCCCACCATATTCAGATTTCTAAGACATCTCACATGTGTTATGTCCTCTTTCCACTTCCTGCAAAAAAACATTTGTCACAAAAACTTGCATTGGACCCAATCATAAGTCTGTAAATGGAGCAGTCTGAAAAAATGAGCATGTAAGTGTGTGAGACCCTTGTCATTTTTGCATAGACTTGCATAATAGCCTGGCACTTAAGGGGTTAACTGATTCATCTTTGATCAACAAGAAGAAGAAGAAGGTTTCACATGGAGCTTTATTGAGATACAGTCTACCCAAAGTCCTCTCCAAAATAGGTGATGATAAAGACTTCCAAGAAGAAAGCATGACCATCCCCTCAACTTCAGAAGACCATTTGAAGTGACCTGTGGTTGGACAAGAACTGCCTGCTGCTAAGACACTGCTATCCAGATGTGGTAGCCCATGCAAGTGCTCTCTGGTAACTTTTATTGCTGGGAAGGGTAGAAGAAGGACTTACATTATCCGCAGGGACTCTGGTCAGAACACCTCACAACCCAAAAAGAAAGGAGCTGCTCTGGTCTCTCCTTTTCCCACCTCAAGCCACTTGCAAGAGTAGTCAACTAGTTTTGAATCTTTGTTGAGCTCCTAAAAGACCAATGGAACTTCCTTTACCCTTTTATCTTTTTTAGCCATCTTAACCAATTGAACACAAATGGACTTTATCCGTCTTGACATCGACATTACCCATATGAGAGCTCCAACTCAACCCATCTCAACACTCACTTGACCGCTCTGGGAGCAACTTATTCAAACTGCTACAAGTCCAAATTGACCAAGTGGAATGACTAATGAAGACCGTCATGACACTGTCTTGCACTGCTGGAAAACACCTAGAAGCCTAGCTTTATGTTGGTGAGTCACATGAAAATGCCAGAACGGTGTCTGTAGAACTTCTGTATCCCTCATCTGGTTTGTAAAGGCCTGGAGACATTTAAGACCCCACTCTTCACCATGTAGAAGGGATATACATAAACCTGAAAATTGCTACAGAAACAATGTCCTTTTCTAAACCTGTCTTCAAATCCCAGAGTGTCAATTTCATCCAACGGTCTTTGTAGCCTGTGGCTTCCTTTTCAGGATGGGTTATTTGTATGTATATTGAAATGCTTTTTTCAATGTAATGTTTATTGTATTTTGTACCATAGCACTATTGTTGTTTGGATGCTTCTTGGCTAGCGTGCATTCCACTTAATGATTGTATCCTGCCCTGGGCCTATGCTACATTAAAATTAGTGCAACATTCATGTCGTGCCTGTTTCACCTTTATAAATGAGATCACAGTGTTTTAACAGTAACTTGGGGCTGTGCAGGAGTTTCAAATACTACTCACCCTTGTGCTTCTGCAGACCAGTGGTCATTCCACCACGCCATGCTAGTCTCCATTCTTCATTTTCAAATAGACTACTACTCTGGAAACCTAAGACATATTTAGCATGCATTTAGCTAAACCCATATCATTGGTGGACTTATTTTTCATATCATATGTGTGAAAAGTATTTGAATATGTGTAACATGTTTCATTAAAACAATGCACATTTTGCATGAATGTGTATTAAAATGTCATGCAACCTAAAAACAAATATAACAGGAATAAGGGCTACTTTCAAAAGGAAATTAGCTAATGCAGAAGAGTGTATGTTGTTTACACAGCCATGTTTCTTGAAAAACATACAGACTTATTCAAATCATATTTCAATATTCTTCAAGCAGATAATAAGTAGAATGTGTCGTATTCATTGAATAGACTGAGTCAAATGTGTTGATAGCCCTACACTTTATTAAATCATAATTACCAGTAAGAACCACACAAAAACATGTTTTTCCTTTTTACATGTTACCTTGAAATGTTCATTTTAACTTGATTTTATAAAGGCTCAGAATCTAGATATTTTCTGAATGTGTAATGGGTGATGTGTCATGGAAAGACAAAATGAGGGAACGAGTTGAGAAAGTAGAAGCAAACATTTGCAAAGAAGAGAGGCCATTTGAAAATCATTGTAGAACCCCTACATGGCTTCCCCTAACAAAGAAGAAGGACTTATGCTTGTAAAACTTTCAGCTGATCACCTTTCTCCACCTCATGATGGTGAAATTGTAACTCTTACCTGGTGGCTTGAAGGGCGGATGGTGACCTCCCTGATCTCGTGGAGCCGAGTGCTGATTCGGAAAGTGTTTGATGACAATACCCACACCTCTAGATGGAACAAACACGTGTTGCATTCATAGATGCTCACACACCCTTTCATCCAAAGAGATAAGATTGTTTTATTTGTGTGGACTTGAAGTAAATGTTGTAGGTTGTTAATTCCCATTTCACGGTTCCCATTGGAAATGTATCCCTGAAGATGACAAGGGCTACAGTTAGAATTTATAGTAGAGAGTTCCCTCTTCTCTATCCATTCCTGAATCCCCAGAAAATTAGCTACCTAAAGGCAGCTTACCAGATTCATAGTTGTAGGTGTTCAGCAGCTCTGGTTCCTTTATGTATTATGAAGTAATGCAGGCGAAGCCTCTCTATTCTCTCTTGTTTCTTCTTGGAGTGTAAAATGTCCAAATGGTTCAGTGTGTACAGTTCTTTTAATATTGTTGAATGGGCTAAAATGTTCATGGGCTTCATTAAACTTGCACTAGTGGTTGTACACGTGCTTTGCACAGTAATTCGTACTAAAAAGAAATATGAGACAAAGGCATATTTATATTTGATACTTTTTACATTGTGTACACCATGGAACCTACCAACATGCCAAATTTCAGGTTTGTAACATGTTGGGAAGTATGCTGAACATTTCGAACAGACACACACACATATCCACAAATGTTCCCCCCAAAGAAAATTAGATAATGGAGGACATTACGACCTTGGAGGTAGCCATAACACTATTTGTGGCATGGCTACCCCCAATCCGGGTACCGGGTTCATGGAATGGGGAAATACCGGGCCATTCCAACCTTGGAGGGCACAGTATTTCCCCATTCAAGGAACCCATCCCCATTTCCATTCGAGCCCTAATACGGCTCAATGGGAATGGGGAACATGCTAACAACGGGCCCATTAATAACAGGCCCGTTGTTAGCATGCTGGACTGCTTGCGGGACCCGCTAAGGATGCCAGGTAAAACCAGGCATCCTTAGCGGGTCCCGTGAGCGGAACTCGTAATGAGGCAGTAGGGGGTTAACGGGGCCGGCAGCTCTACCGGCCCCATTAACCCCCTACGCCAGGGTCGGAATGACCCCCAATGTTATATTTATATTCTTTACTTTTAATACTGTCTACACAATGGCACCTACCCACATGCCAAATTCCAGGTTTGTAGCACGTGGGAAGCATGCTGAACATTTCGAACAGGCACACAGACATATCCAAGCATTGCAGATCGCTTTAAAAAAACGTTTAAAAAGGAAAAAAATAGAACAATGTATATGTTATACATTTTATATTGTCTACACCATGGAACCAACCCACATGCCAAATGTCAGGTGTGTAGCATGTTGGGAAGTATGCTGAACATTTTGAACAGACACACACACATATCTAATCATTGCAGACTGTTTAAAAAGTGCTTAAAAACAACATTTCAAAAATGTATATTTTATACTTTTTACATTGGCTACAAAATGGAACCTATCCACATGTCAAATTTCAGATATGTAGCATGTTGGGGGGTATGCTGAACATTGCGAACAGACACACACGCATACATATCCACAAATTTGCCCCCAAGAAATTAGACAAAGGTATGTTTATATGTTATGATATGATATGACATGATATGATATGATATGATATGGCATTTAGAACGCATTGTATGTTGTACTTGTTACATTGTCTACACCATGGAACCTACCCACATGCCACAATTCAGGTTTCTAGCACGTCGGGAAGTTGGCCACACATTTCACTGCAAAAATTCAAGACATTCTGGGCACTCTCTATTCCTTTTCTCCCTCCCCTCCACCCATCCCCCTGCCACCTATGGCCTGCCATCCCCCCTCTGCCTTTCTCTCCTCCTTCTCCCCTATCACATCCAATGAGGTCACTAGAGTTGTCCACTCGATGAAGGTCTCTTCAAAACAGTTCTCTCCCTGTTCTTACAAAACTATTAAGGACAATATTGTCTATTTTGCCCCAACACTTGCTGGTTTCTGCAATCACTCTTTTGCTACTGGGTCTTCTCCTCCTTTCACAAGCCCTCTCTTGCATGCCCCCTCCTGAAAGAACCTTTTGCTGTCGACTCATGTCCGGCTAACTAGCGCCCCATCTCTATCATGCATTCCTAATTTACATGTTCTCCCCTGACTTCGGTGTTGTGCAGATGACACACAACTCTTCTTCAATCTTCCCTCTGATCCTCTCCTTACTTCCTCCATCATACATGAATGCCTATCTGCCATCCAGTCCTAGTGTGCCTCCAATGCTCTCTGCCTCAATGCCAAGAAGACTGAGATCCTTCCCATTGGGACTCCTGCTCCCTCTTTATTCTCTTCACTCTGGCCACCCTCTTTGGGCTCTCCCCCTTCTCCTTCATCTCAAGCCAGAAACCTTGGAGTCATCTTTGATTCCTCTCTTTCCTTCCTCCCTTACATCCAGGACTTTACCAAGAAGGCCCTCTTTCAACTCCACCACCTCAAAGGAATACTTCCTTTCCTCACTTTACCCCAGAAACTCAATGTCTCTAGAGCTCTGGTACTCTCTGGGTTGGACTACTGCAACAACATCTTTCTTAATCTACCCTCTTGCTATTTACATCCCCTCCAGCATAACCAGAATAGGGATGCAAGACTTATCCTTGGCCTGAAGCCTAGAGACCACATCTCTCAAACCTTAAAATCTCTCCACTGTCTCCCGGTTGTTGCAAGGATCAAATTAAAATCCCTCTGCATCATCCATAAGGCTGTCTGGGGTCCGGGACCACACTATCTACAACTGGCTCTCACCAAATACTCTCCCTCCAGATCTTTACGCTCCTCCGGCACCAATTCTCTGCATGTCAAGTGCTTCTCTAAACAGCAAGCTGGTGGCCCATCTCTCTCCTTGGCTGACTCCATCCTCTGAAACTGCCTCCACCTTCCACTACATCTTGAGCCGGATCTCCTCAAATTCCAGAAGCTCCTAGAGACTTTCCTTTTCACCTCCTCCGCCCCCCTCTCCCTCCTTTGCTAAACCCCACAGTCACTAAGATTGGTGACCAGGACCCTTATGTTTCTGTCTGGGGCCTGCCCTCCCACCTCCAATAGCCTTCAGCCTCTGTCCACTCCCAGCACTTTGCCTTTGGGCACCCACTGCCCTGTGTTATCTCAGAGGCCTGCACTTATTGGCCCTCATTACGACCCTGGCGGAGATCCATGGTGCAATTTGCACCATGGACCATGGCGCAGAGCTGCCAACTCCGCCATGGGGGTTGGCAGACTTACCGCCCCATTCCGACCTTGGCGGGGCGGTAAGTCCCCAATCCCCATTTACCCTTCCCCATTCCCATTTTTGCCCCATAGGGTATAATGGGAGTGGGGAAGGCGTTAATTACGCCACCGTAGAATACGGTGGCGTAATTAACGAGGGGACCCGTAGCGCCATGGATATTTCCGCCCGGAAAATCCGGGCGTAAAAATCACCATGGCGCTACGGAAAGTCCTAATCTGGCGGAGAGGTACGCCATGCATTACGCTGGCGTAAACCCCTCTCCGCCAGGGTCGTAATGAGGGCCATTGTATTGACAGCTGATCACTCTGACTAAGTAATCTCTGCCAGGCACTTAACATCTGTTTACATCTTACTCCCTCACACTTCCCTATCTGGTAGTCCTTGCACTTACCCCTGCTCCCTCAGCCCTTCTCTCTCTCTCTGCACTTGCACATTCGGAATGCTCAGAAGGCCTAGTAGGATCGCCTCTCTCTTTCTCATTGTTATTATATTTGCCTTTCATTCCCATATTCACTCCCCGTTGCCCTGACGGCGCTTTGAAACCCAATTTACTTGATGTATAAGCGCCTTACAAATGCACAATAAATAAAATAAATAAAACATTTTGAACAGACACATATCCACACATTTCCCTTTTATATATAGAGAGATTGGTGCCTGCTAACTTGTTTTTCTTCCATAGCTCTTTCTGTCCTTAATGCTGCATTTCTTGTTTTAAAGATTGACAATGCAGGGTTAGAGAGGAAGAAGTCTCGTGTAGAAACAGCCAGGTAAGTTTTGGCAAAAAATGCAAACATTTCCTTGATGAGCGATGAGCGTTGCTGTAGAGCGAATTAAGCAGCCTGTTAACTTCACGCGTTGCATTTGAAGTGAGCTCTGCTTTCAGCGCTGATGTCAGAGCAGAGCATTGATAAGAAACGATCCACAGAGCTCCGTTACCTTCATGGGCTGAATGTGAAATGCTAGCACAGTGCAAGGCACGTGTATGCTTACTATACTGAAGGAGACCAGTCTGTATTACATTAAAGCGAGCTGGGCGGAGGAGAACGGTATAGCCGCTTATGAAGTCTTAATGCAGTTCACAAATGCAGAAAAGCAAGCGTGTAGGCACAACTTAGTTTACTGATGTTTTTCTTTTGTATTTCACAGATGCAGGCAATGCTTTCCAGAAAAAAAACAGCGACAGTAGTCGACAGGAGCCAGGAATACAGGAACACGGTAAGCGTTGTGACAAGTTGTTCATACTTGCAAGCAACACGAACCACAGGTCCTCATTCGGTAGGGTTTTTATAGTCCCAAAACTGCGCAACACTGCACTGCTCTCATTGTGTTGCATTTAGAGGCCCAAGCAAAGGCGTTCTTGATAGTCTTCCTGCTTGTAACCTGGCGGTCATTTTAGCATGATATTCATTGACTAGATGTGTCCCATGTTTTTAATGGTTTTGGCACCTGGTGCATGCAGCAATGATCTTGGCAGCCAGCAGTGGCTTCGACAAGGGGGTCTTGACAGAAAGACATACTAGATGAAAGTTAAACATACAAAGTTAAACATACATGCACACCTTGACAGAAATTGCTCAAAAGATATCAGCAGAATTTGCAATCATTCAACAAACTAGGGATCAGAAAAAAACAAGAAACGAAATAATTGAAAAAGGCCCTGGGTAACAATCAGGTTCCATTACAAAAACCTCATTGTCTCTTTGGGGCAATTCAAAACAAATTGAAAGTGTGCACAGAAGGCAAATGGTGCTGAGAAAGAGAAATCTTGAATATCAGTCTTTACAGACACTTCTGCAAATTAAAAAGTGAATTAGGTTATCATATTGCTTGTATCAAGGTCTACTAGAGGACATTGTCATTATAATATTGAAACTCAAAGAAAATCAGGCAAAACATGCACACCTCATCATAAAGGATGTGTAGTGGCAAGATGTGTTTGGTCACTTACAACACAATATATGCATAATCAAACAGCCGAAAACCCAGCTAATTCTAGATAAAGATAAAGAAATCCAAGAAATTCACTTACTCACAATATAACTGCAACAAGAATGGTCTCCAGATGATCAGAGCAAGGTGTATAATGAAATACATGCATGTCAGCAAGAACAAGATCCCAAATAGATAAGAGTTACACAACATACAGGGATCGCTGGCCTCCAGATCCAAAGCATTTGAGTGTAGAAAGGCCACTTTGATTGAATCTAGGGACCGGCTAGTACATTGTAAATGACAAATGATAACTGAAATGGTAATAATGATATATGACGACAGGAAATTAAACAAATTATTTTGGGTTCTGAATCAGAAGCTAAAGTTAAGAAACAAATACGTTTCTTGGAAGAAGGGAGACACTTCCCTAATGCTGCTACTACTTCTCTACTGCTGAGATCTTCCCCTGGGAAATACTAACAGATCTGGCACACCTATCATAGTCATGACATAGGGAGTGCTGGAGGCTACATGTATGCTTCACAAACACACTCAGAGGTACAAAAGGAGTTGTGTTCCCTATTGGATACAGAGGAATATCCAGGCATTTCCAGAGTGGGGGTGGTTCTTATTATTTTAGAAGTGGACAGGACAAGAATAGAGCACTCTCAAACAACCAATCAGTGAAGAAATATATAAACATTACAATATACGATCCAACAGGGAGACCAATTAGAACATCTAGCTAACCTGGAGAAACAAGAAATGCAACCCAGAAAGACACATTACAGATTATGAGCGAAACACAGAACTCCCAGGTAGATGAAATTTTGAGCAAGAACCGAAAAAAAACCTCCCAAATAAGTCCCAGAATTCCCATGTAGATGGGATTTTGTGCAACAACAGAAAAAAACACCATATTAACCAAAATAGTCAGGTCCATAACCCAGAGGAGCAATGGAGGAACGAGAAACGAGTGGACCCCATATACTAAAGACATATGAACACTTCCTACAGTCATAATGAAAGTTGATGGGGATTAAGAATTATCTCTGACCCTGACAAGGGAAATTGGACTCAATTAAGAAGACATAGAAAATAAATCTGCTATCAGATAATATAAAAGGCCCAATAAAACAGATTAAGGCCATTAAAAACAATATCACCTTATCACCACTTAACATAAAAATGCTAAATGTATAGTTTGGGTATAATTTAGAATTGGGCAAACATATGGTGACAGCATTTGGATTGAAAAGAAATATTGAAACAATATTAAATACATAAAACTGATCTTTCCCAAAGAGTTTTCAAATTTATTTGCCAGATTGGAAGAACAAACTCATTATACACTATCTCTTACAATATGACCATTTTAAAATATTTTTCAACACAGAAACATTCAAGAAGCGCACAACTACAAGGCAGACTATTCTTTGAAATGTGTTGGGGATCAATCTTTTAGGTAGTTAGCATGGGAACTCAATTAAGCATTTGGCCCAATTTTTTGACATATCAATTCAGAAAGTCAGGACTTTAAAAATGCTTTCTTACATCCCCTTCCAAAATACGCAGTGGCTCAGTTAGTCCATGGCTACGTTGATTCAACATGAATTGAGTTCTGTGTCATCCATGTTACAAAGATGTGATACAGACCCCAACACCTCCCCAGAACACATGAAAAAACCCAAACAGACACCTGCAATACCTTCCTATAAGGTACTTAGGGTGAACAGTACTCTTCCATTTGACTAAATGACGGGGGAACGGGTACTCTTCTGCTGTTAAAGATACTGACCGGTAAAGAAGACCATCTGCTCAAAGCCAACCAACTACTTCACCACCTGGCATTCAACATACCGATTCAATGAAATGGGAGAATTACATCAGTCCGGATAAATAGGTTGACAGCCTATTCTGGGCTACAAATATAATTATCCACCAGCGAGCGATAATCAGATACCCAGGATCAGGTTCTCAGGGAAATCCAAAACAGAATTACTCTCAGGATAGAAAACAATCACTCCCTCTATTATCATTTACAAAGACTTTTGTTGTCCTCCTCCTGATCCAAGGTTCCAGGACAAAAGATCCCAGTATCCTGATTCATCAACTGTTTGGCCTAGGCTCTTGTTGGGGGTCTGCCATGTAAATAATTGCAATGTGATTCCATCAAGAAGGGAACCCCACACAGTATTCAGTTGCTAATAAAGATCAGTAGAATAAAAACATTGTTTTTTTGAAGAAACATTTATTATTCTAAATCATATTCTTCAACAGTGAGGCCTTCCCCTATGTGGGGACCATGCCACACAACCTGAGTGCATCCCAGCTATGACCTTTTCCACGCACTCTGCCCAGGGCCTGCACTAAACAACCAAGCCCTCCACCATCACCTCACCCACCCCCGACAACCACTCGCAACTGCATCATAGGAGCATGCACTTTTAAGCCTAGTGCCTCTGATCGCCCAGTCACCCGAGCAATCATGCACAATGATCCAACACCACCACCGCCCACCCACTCCAACCTGCTATGCGCACCCATTAACGCACGCTCTCTCATTGCCCAGGCACCTGCATATCATAGACCTCATCATCACCAATGACCTCAACTTGCTACCCGTCACCGAGACCTGGCTCCATGACGCTGCTGGTCCGGTCCTCTCCATTCCGGTTCCACCTACTACACCATCCTCTGCAATGACTGGATTACTCAGAAAGGTGGCAGGTTGCTCTTATTTGCAAAAATACCCTAGCCATCCGAGACCTAGCCTCTGCTCCCCTACTCAACTACCAGCTGCCCTCAGCTAAATTGTCACTATCACCCACCACCACGATTACCATGCAAATTGTTTGCCGCCTTCTTGGCCCACAAACCTTGTTTAAAAATTATTTCACACAACTTCTCATGACCAACTTAAAAACTCATTCCAAAGTCATGGCCTTAGGAGTCTTAAACCTCGGCTATGCAGACCCCCTCGATAAAGACACCACATCCTTGGCCAGCACCACTACTGCCCTTAACTTCACATAGAAAATTGTGATGCATATGCATGCCCATGGGCACACACTGGACTGGTCTCTTGATCACAAGTGTGACCTAACCATCCTCTCCAAGTCCCAGTGCGCATGGTCCGATCACCATGTCATCACATTAACTATCCTACACCTGGACCAGGCTCGCCCTCTTTAAGCTGTCCCCCGTTCCCTCTGGCTGCTCCTGTAACCTCACCAGCGACTCCATCTGGCCACTGCTTGAAAATGCACCCCCCACCAAACTGCCTCGATGTTGACAGCCTAGTCAACCACTATAACGCCACACTCAATGCAGCTATTGACAAACTGACCCACTCAAAACACGTATCCCTAATAGAGCCACATGCAACCATCACTTGGTTAACCCATGGGCTCCTTGCCCTGCAGGCTGCAAAACATTTAGTGAATGCACCGGGCGCCTATACCAAACGGATGCCAACAAATCCTGTTTTACCACACTCACCAAAGCCTATGAAAAGGCAATCCAAAAGGTCAAAGCATCCTGCTGCAGTATACGGATTGTCAATGGTAAATCCAACTTTCACAAACTATTACCATCCTATGGGAACTTAAATCTCCTGCCCTGCCCCCCTCCTTGGTCACAAAGAATGACAACTGGTGCAAGGAAAGTCCAGAAAGCCCTGCTGGATAAAATGCTAGTTTACAACCAAAATTAAGCTTACATTAACCACCACTGACACTATCCCCCTGACCACCATCAGCGCTCACCTGCACCAGGTGCAAAGCAGACACGTGCATAGTACCCCTCATCAAAGAGTGCACTAACCTATTAGCCCCGCAAATAACAGACATCATTGTTACCTACTTTGCCTCCTGATCCGTCCCACACTCACTAAAAGAATCTTTATTTTTTATTTATTTTTTTATTTTAATTTTATTGGTTTAAAATCAAACCTTTAAAATATTACACAAACAAAATCAACAGAAGTAAAAACTACAAAATCCAGTGACCTTTATCTTTTCCCCCCGATTAAACCTCCTCCCTTCTCACTGC
This sequence comes from Ambystoma mexicanum, assembly GCF_040938575.1. Classification (NCBI taxonomy): domain Eukaryota; kingdom Metazoa; phylum Chordata; class Amphibia; order Caudata; family Ambystomatidae; genus Ambystoma; species Ambystoma mexicanum. The sequence goes on from NC_090941.1 coordinate 357,060,616, forward strand.
CCAAACCGAAAAAGTCACATGGCCAGATCTTATTTTCCATGATCAACCTTGAAAGCACTTAAACTCGTTCAGGTATTCTCACAATTGTCCGGATTGATCTTTTAGTTTATCATCTATGACGGCCAGGTAAAAGGTCAGGGGTATGATTAATTTCATATCCAATCCATTCCACATTCTCCTCCACCACTCGTCTGCACACGCAGACTGATTTTCATAATGCCACCGGCCCAGATTAATTGATCTTGCATCTTTCAACGCTGAACAAAAGAGGACTAAGTGTTTAAGGGACTCCAACTCCTTATTACAAAGGCGACAGATAGAATTTAGTCCCACATTGCACGCCCAGTGGCCGGTACGCTCTTTAGTTTTCATTGCATTCAGCCGAAATAGCATATATAGTCTTCTGGCTTCTGGATGTTGTAACCCCTTGATTCAGCAGGGGAATTTTTCATCGCATTGGCGGTTAAACGCTCGTTACATGTATTTAACCAGTCAGCGCGCCATAGGGTCACCTTGGCAGCTGTAGGATTTGTGTGAAGAGTTTTCAAGCTAATGTTGTTAAATGCTAAACGATCTTCACATCTTTTTATCCATTGAGAGAGAATATCTGAGCCTCCCGATGGAGCATTGTGGAATATCTGGAATTGGAATATTCCTTCCTCTACTCTAGTTTTTCGAAACAGTGCTAGTTGGTTCCGGCACATACTAGCGTGCAGTGAAATCAAAGCTAATTCATACCGTATGCAGGCTGATGCAATTCCAGGTGGTAAGTTTAAGGTCTTAGTCCAGAACATATGTTCTAGTGAATTCCAGTGTGTCGCCGGGCAACCGAAGGTGTTTTCCGCGCCGTAAGCCAGAATCGGCACAACTTTTTGTTCATAGAAATTACGCAGCAGTTGCAATGAAAATCGCCCATATTTTCTATGTATCACCAAGCCCTGGCAGGCCAGCTGACCACATTTTCGCTTTGAATCGACCACCCAAGGGTCCTCACAAATGCTGGAATTTAATTTCATGCCGAGGTATTTTAAATTTTTTGAGAGCTGCAGTTTTGTTTGATTTAGAGACCACACATATTTTAAGTCTCTTGAGTTACGACTTGTTTTTAAATTCTCGAACACCAGTATTTCTATCTTGGTTGTGTTGATCTTCAAATTATTCTGGCAAACGTATTTTTGAACAGCTTCAAGTTTGCGTTGAAGACCAATCGGTGTTAAATCTAGAATTACCAAGTCGTCAGCATACAACAGCCAGCTTACCTTCGATGAATTGAGTTTTGGTGGAAAAGATTGCACCGATTGAATTGCGTCCCCAATATCAGAGATAAACAGGCGAAAATTGCAGCTGCTAACGGGCAACCTTGCTTGACTCCTTTACACGTCTTGATTTGAGCTGACAACGTCCCCGCTGAACGGCAATTGAAGTATTAGAGTGAAGCTCTTTAATTGCTGCAAGTAAACCAACCGGACAGCCCCACAGTTCCAGTTTTTGCCACAACAGTTCACGGTCAATCATGTCAAATGCCATAGAAAAGTCAACAAAAGCAAGATACACTCTCGTGTTAGTCCTCAAAGCTTATATTTTCAGCAGATTTAGAACAAGCAGGTTTAGTGAACACCCTACAAGTTTCACTAAACCCGCCTGTCTTTCATCCACTCTTTTCCCTGATTTAGCCCAAGTGATCAATTTTACTTGCAACAGGGATGCAAAAATCTTGCCCAGAACGTCGAGCAAGGCCACCGGACGATAGTTTTCCAGTGATGCTCTGTTTCCTTTCTTAAATATTGGCACGATTATCCCAGTCTTCCATGAGGCTGGCACTTGCTTTTGCAAGTTGATTTTTGTAAATAGATCAAAACACAAGTCTGCCCATAGATCAACAAACTGTTTGATCATATAGTTAGACAACCCATCGGGGCCGGGGGCCCACGAGTTTTTTGCTCTCATGATTACATCTCGAATATCGTCCTTTATGAAATGTAAATTCCATGATGTTATGTTGGTAGTTGACGTATTTGGAGCAAGATCTTTGAAGTATAGGACTGTGAAGTGGTTTACCCACTCTATTTCAGGAATAGGGCAAGCTTGCAAGGCCACTTGCGAGGTTTCCATGCAGTTGATAGTTCGCCAAAACTCGCCACTGTTTTTATTCATAAGAATCTTCATCATTGCTTCAGCATCGTTTTGATGTAATATAAATCGATGACTTTTGATCCAATTTTTATAGGCTTGTTTGACTACTTTGTTTTTTACTGCTATTTCACTCTTTGGGCCTTTATTATTTTTTCGAATTTCAGCTTTTGTTGTTTTACCATAAGATCAAAACTATGTTCGTTCACAAAAGTTTTTCATGCCAATATTTTTGGTTTTAAATTGAGATAAAATTGGCACATATTCAATCTCATCTGACTTTGACTTGAATTGTTTGCATATCTTAGCCAAGTATTGTTCTTCCAATTTTAGGCGAAGACGATTTGTTTCCACTGTGATTTTAGTTTTCCACTTTTTGATTTGCGGACTTTGTGTGTCTTGAAATCGTAGTTCTAGCACTTCATGATCACTATTTTTCATGGTACGAACTTTCATGGTCTTAATTTTTCCCTGCAACGTGTCAGAAACAAAAATATAATCAATGATGGAACTTTGACCTTCCCGCTGCCACGTGGGCTTAGCCGGTATGTCTCCTTGCGTTCAACCATTTAGCATTGAGAGTCCTCTTACTTCCATTTCTTCTAACCATAATTTTGACAAATGACCTTTGGCGGGACACTGACGATTGAAAAAATCAATATTTAAGTCACCACAAACTATCAAAGCACTTCCACTGTTTGATTCCAACAAGTTATCAAGAATTGCAGTGACCTGATCAATAAATGGAAGTGACCCAGTCCGTTGGTGATTCCAATATAAGTTGATAATATGGATCACGTCGGAAAGTTTGAATGGAGCAGCGATTTTGCGTAACTCACAGACTTGGATGTAGGGCGTGTAATTCATTGAGTTCTGAAACCGGTATCCCGATGACCTTTTAATCAATGTCAAGAGACCTGCTACTGGGCGGCCCTTTTCTGCCTTAATGGCTGGATTGATTGCACATTCATAGTCTGTGATTGTTGGTAATTCACAGATCCAGGTTTCCTGTAAACAGATTAATTGTAACTCATGTGCCCAGTTATTATTTAAGAGATGTGAAAAACCACTCGTATTCCATGAGGCAAAAGAGCATTCTTGATCCACATTAAACTTCGGGCATTAGCTGTTCAAATTTGCATTTAGTGTCGTGGCCATCCAGTTCCAGTCTTCTACGGGGGCATGTTCTCTTTGAGTGCTTATTTTTATCAAGGAGGATTTTTCAGTTTGTCTCTCGTTATCTATAGTAATCTTAATTTTCACCATTGAACTTCTTCTGAAGCTCATGGCATCTTCAACCGCCGCAAATCTTTGGGAAGGCGAAGCGGCCGATTGCGCACTGCGAGTTAGTCCATTCCGGTCGGACGAGAATCGCCAGGTTTTCTCACTTTGATCCAACTTTCTCGCCACTTCAAAAGGTTTAGAGGTGCACTTATTAGAGGGCCAGGCTTCTCGTGGCTGATTTGACATCTCTTCTTTTTCGCGTCGTTCCGGGTCCCTCACTTTATAAGTGTCGAAACCCATTGATAACAACTCTTCATTTGCATCCAAAATTACATTTGCGATTAGATTCGAGTTTAGATGTAAAATCACCTTATCGGTGCACATTTCCTCTGGGAATTCAATAATTTTCAGATCTTTCGACTCCAAAGAGCGAAGACGGGGTACATGATGAAGCAGTCGTAGCACAATAGTTCTATTCAGAATACGTTTATCCAAACCCTCCAGTCGCTCAAACATTAACTTAATCAGCAACGATGGCTCTGCTGTTTGTACGGCAGGCATCCTGTTCTTGTTTTACAGATTTTGCGCCAAAATTTTGGGCTTATATAAGTCCGATTTCTGGAACTTATCTACTTTGGCATCAAGAGTTGCTTTTGCGCCTGATCCCAATTCCTTCTCAAGATACCCCTCATATAAGTTACACTGGCTTGAGTCGTCAGTATTTTGAACTTTCAACTGGCCTTGTATCCTTTGTCTTTCTCTTTTAGCTTGTAGTGTAATGAATTCCAGCACTCCTTGGCACTCTACCCTCGTCCTTCTCCTCTACAACTAGCGGAATGAACTCACACAGTCTGTCTCTCACTACACGTCCTGGACAGGTTAATGGAGCTTCACCCTTCTGTGACTCACTCAGGGTGCAATTTTGTTTCTCTAATGATGTAATCTTACAATCGCTGCTCGATTTTGTTTCTAATGCAGATACAGCAGCTTCTTGAGTGACGCGTATTTCCGCAACAGTTTTAACCATTTCAAAATTGAGTTCAATCTTGTCTTCATGAACTGAAAGATCCATTAATTCTGCTTGTATTGCCAAGTCCTCTTCGTTGGGCGGACTCTCCATCGCGTTAGACTTTGGATCATCTATTTCAAGGTGGACAATCTGAGTCTCCTTTATTGTGTCCGCTAATTTCAAACTGGTGGAAATAGCCTTGTCAACTAGTTGAAACATATTTAAATTCCATAAGAATTTTTGAGCTCCTTTTTGTTGCGATTTTTTTCGAGCAGGCATGTTCTTTTGCTTTTTCATTAGAGGATGATTTTTCTTTGAACCCATAGTTGAAGGCGGTTGCACTTCTAGATGTAAGCTTTCAAAAATAGGAAACAGACCTGCAGACTTCGCTGTTATCACCGCCACGTTCTGTGGGTCAGAAACCCCTTCTATAATTTTCTGAAGTGGAGATGAACCGGAGGAGATTTGAGGGTCCACTAAGGCTAGATTAGATGCATTATTTGCTTGCATAAAAGCTGTATTAAACGAAATATCAAGAGCTTTTACTAAGCAATCATTTTTGGAATGCGATTCATCAACAAGCTTTTGCTTGCGCACCTCGATTTCCAACAGAGCAGCGCTTTCTTTAGGCCCCTCATTCGAGATGTCAATCACTTCTGTTATTGAACTTCCTGGTGACTTACTATGCAGGAGAGATTGTGTGTGTGGTTGGACAGGCTGTAAATGAGGATCAGGCATCTTAGCCAGTTTTGAAGAGTTTACGCAGACTTTCGAATTGGCAGCTAAAGCTTTACTTCCCAAGTCTTTCAGGTTACCGTCGTCCCGCAGCTCATCTTTTTTTTATTATGGCTGTGTGTGATTTATGAAATAAGGACAAGGCTTCTTTTGCAACCTCTGCAAACAGCTTTTTGTCAATCATATCATTATTTTTAGCCTCATTTGTTGCTAGGATGCCCGCCATAATTTGATGATTCTTGTTTGTGTCTATCTCTCCCCTGCATTTATTCTAGGTGAACCAGTTTTTAATTCATCAGAGCTAGTAAAATTGTGTCATCCTTCACGTTATCATTTAAGGTTTCATATAACTTAGTGAAGGGTGTGAGAGAAATTGACATTGCCGATTTAAGAGCTATTAATAGATCATTAGAGGGCACGTGAACACAAGGAGCTGGCCGCTCACCTTCCACTCTCCCCTGTGCCTTATGTGGAATGCGTCTAGAGCATTCCCCTTCCCTCCTAATCTTAGGAAACGGACGTTCACCAATCGAGGAGTCCGACGTATCAGAATCGTCAGATGTCTCTTCACACACTGAACTTTCACTTCCAATGATGTAACGTCTCATGTTGCTGGACTGACCAGTCTTGGGTGGAATAGGCATTCTTTTCTGTGAATCGGCCACATTTACTTCTTGTGACGGTTCAAAACTATCAGAAGACTCTGTCACACATGGTTTACTTCTTTTATGATTACCAATTCCCCATATATCTGGATTTGAGTTAGTGACACTCATACAATTCCTTTTCTGTGGGGCTTTGGATAATAACTCATGAGGTAGATTAGATACATCCAACCGGTTACAAGATCTGGATTTGTTTAAACTTATTAGGTTCTGTAGAGACTACCTCTAATGAGTTTCTTTTGTCATTATTTAGTAAACCATTTCCTGTAGCATTTAGAATATTCTGTGTATTTTCACTATGCCATGTTGTATTCAAGCTAGAATCCTTAAGGGGAGTCTCTGTGGGCTGTGAAGCATAAATGGGGCTCTTAGCATTTTGAGGGGCGGCAAAAGAATCACACAGCGAGGCATTACAGGATTGCTCAGTGATGTGAGAGAATCGGAGATTGTACTTACTGCAATTTCGTGGCCAACGCCCGCGCCACCTGACCCGCTGGGCGAAGCAGTTAGCCCCATATTACACTCAGGGGGAGGAAGCGAGGCAGAGCCCGCTGCAGCATCCGCCAAATTCACCAGACGCTGCACAATCCCTGCCTCACTCGCGATCCCCACAGCGGCACCGGGCTCGCCCGCGACCATCTGCCACACCCCCTGGCCCAGCCCGCCAACGTCATCAACGGACGCCACGGCAGGGGATCTTGTGGCATCCTCCATTCTCCACTCCTCGGCAGCCACCTCGCACACCGGCACAACACTCATCGAGCCAGCGGTCTCCGCTCCACTCGGCGACAGCGGCAGATCGGCCCGGCCAATCCACGAATCAAGGTCGGTATTACTGCTCGCTTCAATCTCGATACCACTTGACTTTGCGTTCTTCATATTATTCATATTAGTTTTTTTGTTGGTCCTCTTAACTTGGTTTGAGAACATTGAGATCATGCCCCCATTCCCCTCTACTTGTTTTACTTGCAACGGAATGGGAGGAGGCAATGGGGAGGGAAGGCTGGAATTAGCCTGCACATGTAGGGTAGAGGGTGTGGATGTGCCACGAATAGGTAGTAGACCAAAGTCCACTGTTTTCAGGGGTTCAAACACATCTTCCAACGGCGTTACAGATGCATCTTCAGCTAAGTCAATATTGTCAGTTACTGAGCCACAGGAAAAGTATTGACTCCCTTTTTTGGTTTTCGATTTTTTCGCCTGCAATACTTCTATGTTTGCTGTTTGTCTTGAAAGCCACGCTTGTGCTCAAGAAACAAACAGGCGCATCACCACAGGCAGGAGAGCAGCACACTGGCTCCTAGCCCAAGAAACATATCAAATTCAAGATCCTCACCATCGCCCACCACTGCCTTGACAACTCCACCACAGACTGCCTGTCCAAAGAAATTTCCAAACAAGCCACAACCAGGCCAACTCAGTCATCCTATGTCAACTGCCTGAGTGTTCCGAAATTCAAGCGGAACAAAGCCAGAGGCTCCAGCTTCCCAGTTTCTTCTGCCACTCTGTGGAATGCCCTTCCGCCTACATTTAGATCAGAGCCTTCCTACACTGCGTTACGCAAGGAACTGAAGACTTACATTTTTCACTAACAGCCCCCTCCTGCTATCTGATTGTAACATTTTTCAGATTCCTCTTTAACAGCATTCTTCCTGCTAACTGTTTTGTTCTCACTAAGATGCAATCGTCTAGATGGCCAAGGATTAAGTACGCTTAACAAATGTTAAAATAAATAATAATAAATAATGTGCAACTCCATTAGTGATTACAAAGATGATTTAATTTGCATACTGGTTGACAATAAGGACCCAATAGTGTAATTATGTCTTGAGGCATGTCTACTGGGACAGTGGTTAATTCTAATTTGTTTTTTTAATAAACATAACAAATCCTTTCATTTATCACATACCTGAAGATGCTTATAACACTACGTATGGTAGAAGATCAGAGGCTCTTTTTTACTTGACAAGGGGGGATTTCATTGTGCGCTTCGTGTTCCCTTATGTGACAAAATAGTTTACTTGTGATACTTTGGAAGGTTAAATAGTGTTCTGAGTTACCAGTAACTACCTAAGCATTAAGGAATCATCCATCCAGGTAGATCCAACCTGTAGGTAATTAAGAATTTGACATTCCAGAAATATTTCCAAGTTTCGATCAGATGGTCAAAGAAAATATAGCTGATGCCCGTGAGAACGATGAATAAAGATAACAAGTGAGGAATGTTTTTTATGGATTTGAAGAAAATGTTGTACGGTAGACACCAAAACCGAACGATAAAAAAGAATTCAAGAAATCAATAAGGAGTGCACAATTTGCAAGAAAAATAAGATTTATTACATGCAAATACAGCCAGAAGGGTCAGTCAGCTCCGTAGAAGTGAAACACTGAAAATGATCTCGATCCACCCTTCTCAGTTTACAGTTTTTATAGACAAAACTACCAAAAAACATGTGTTACAAATATCAAGTAAATGTTAATGCAACATTTATCATTGGCTAGTCCTTATACAAAAATCTAAACATGATGTATGCAACCCAAACCCATTGGTCTGTAACCCCGCCATCATCATTTGAATGGCATCCCCTACGAATTACCTGATTTCGTAGTTAGCAAGAAACACTCAGTTTAGACTGGACAAAATTATTGATATTACTATTGCTACAATTGCCTTCTTCCATTGTCCAGGACAACTTGATGATGTACATGCCTCCCGATGTGACCCAAACCTGAAGCAAGTGTGAACAATGAAGTCAGTACCCTGTGGCAGAAAAATGGACAAACCTGACACTCCTCAGTGATGCTCAGACATTGCAGTTGTACATTTGGCAACACCTCATGGAATTATTTTCCAGCACACATCCTTCCATATCAGAAACAGGTTGGCTTCATAAAATCTGCAGCCCAGGTTCTGCTCTTGAGAATAATTTCTCTGATTTATTGGCTCTTTTTTAGCCTGTCAGCTGCAGTTTCAATGGTGCTGCTACCACTTCTCAATGGGGGCAGTATAACCATGTCATTCAACACGCTAGTTAGTTCTTTCCTCTTTGCCTTGTTCACATCAAACCGTGTCCTTCTACCTAATGTAGAGAAGCAGCTGCATGCCTCTGAAGAAAATCTCACCCCCCCCTACCTCCTGTATGTTGAAAGCTTGAGATTGTAGCATGGTTGACACCAGCAGTTGTGACCATACCAGAGCAAATATTCAAAAGACAGTATCTCTCAGAAAACCTTATCAAATGTATTCCCGAGGAGATGACAATCTGAGGGAGGAACTCCCTGAAGGAATATGAAAAACAAGAGAAAGAGGAGTTTGTGACATCACAAGAGACGGATGTAACGCCCTATGAATACTGGCTGAAGAGAATGTATTGACTTTATAGAACCTGATGACGAAGTTAAGAATTGAGTAAACTTTCATATGCGAAAAGAAGCATGTGTGTGACGCACTGCAGAAAATGCAAGTCATTCAATAATTGTACAGATGCAGCAACGCAAGTAGATTAAGCAATCTTAGAAGTTGGCTATACGTAGTGAATAGACTGCAGGCGGAGCTGCTATTGTATAGAAGCTGGACATTGGTGTCAGGAATTAAGTAAGCCCGTACCCAGGGAGATGAAATGTTGAGACCTGTGTTGCAGCAAGAATTAGCTGAGATTGTGGATACGAATGGCAAGTCTGTTTGGGCCTGGTGTCAAAGTGAAAGCAGCCAAGGCTGGTCATCTATTCTTGAAGGCGGTGAATGTGAGAATCCTCCCTTGTTAAGGTGCAAAGAGAGAATACAAAGCATGCCAAGTTTTATTCATTTAAGACATTTAAATGCTGAAGAATGGTCCAAGGATGGAAATAGAGTTGAGTTTGGAGTTCTAGAACAGCAATAGTGCATGCTCGCACTCCCTTATATTCTCACAGACAAGAATACTTTGCAAGGCCAAGTTCAAAGACAATGTTCATGGCAGAAGACATGGGTGATGAGAGACGTTGGGCTTGTTGGGTGGGGAGGTAAAGTCAAGTCCATCTCCTGGCACCTGGGTCAGAGCTTACATTCTGCTAAGTGAACCGAATGTTACAGACATGGCACAAGCATGCCAACCAATTGTAGAGGGCCATATACTGAAGGGCCTTATAGTTTGAGAGCCAATGATATACCTCTGTACTTAATAGTAGAGGATTACATGTTTTAGAGGTACGCATAAGTTGTCCACCTGACAGTAGATAGCCAACCACAATCCCACCCCTTATAGAAAGTATACTCAGCTGTTCCCCTTTTTTAGTATATACATGTGTTTTTATGTGAATTTCAACGAGAGCTTGAGCGAAACATCCGTTGATGTTCGTTGTAACTCCTTGTTTTAGACAATTGATAATAAAACACCAAACTTTGCCATCTTCCTGAATTGGTTCGATTATTTGTTTGTTTCTTCATTTGTTTATTTATTTGTATTGCGCTCCCGACCTGAAGGTATCAGGGTGCAATACAATTGGTGTTGGAGTTATTATACATCCCTATCCATTGCATGCACATTACCCAAAGGGCTCTAAGCTCACTGTCTCTTTCATGAAGCATCTGGGAACAGCAAAATCTTGCAACAGTAACCAATCTTTGTATGGCGCTACACCCTTCCTTCGAGGCTTTGGTCTCCTGAAACACCTGCTGGGGAGGAAAGCAAGAATAAAGTATAGTTATACGAACAGGGCAGAAGCTCAGAAATTAGGTCTAGTGCTTCTTTCTGACAGAGAGCTGCAAACTCTAACTAGGCCTAGTTCAAGGTCACAATACGCTGGCAATGTGGCAGGTGGCACTTCTACTAATAAAAAACAATATGTACCCTATTGCACTACTTGGCACTTCAGCCATGTACACAACACTAACTAACAAAAGGCATGTCCGAAAAGAACAGTGTCATAATCTAATTCTTTCCACTTCAACAAAAACATAATCTAATTCAATGATCCTTGCTAACTGTAAGTGACAGTATCATTTGCAGACTTCCATTCAACCATGTAATACTTTCGGGAATGTTTCAAAACTAAGTGAAATTCACACGAAAAAAAGACACTGAACAAATTATGAAAATGCTGACACTAAACTAACTAGCTGTCCATGCTAATAAAATGCTTGCAGCCTGAACCAACTTCCATGTTTGGGACATTGCACCTGCATGCCAATACTGCTCTGCATAGATCATTTGACTGTGTATGTACATCCTTTCACTAGACAACAATACCTATGGGATATGGCATCTTTATTTTCAGAACTTCCGGCTGCCTATCACATAATGAGTCGTATAAAGAGATCATCATTTTGGGGTCCTGTGGGATCATTTGTCCAATCCATGGATCTGAACAAGAGCTTACTCATGTTTTGTCAAGGAGTCCTCTCCCTTATATTGATAAGGGACTTGCACAGGGCCAAGTTTCTAATGTGTACTCTGCTCTTGATTTCACGAATGGTTATTGGACTTTCTCTGTACTCTGTAAACACCAATATAAACTTGCTTTTACATTTGGCGGTTAGCTGTGTAGCTAGACTGTAGCTAGACTCATAGACCATTTGGATAAATGAACAGTGGGAATTAATTCAATATATTTTTACATAAAGCCATGCCTGAGCTTCAGGAAACAGGGAACTACTAATTCAAACAAAACTGGGGACGGAAACTGGGTGGAGGTCCAACACATGGTGATACAAAAGGAATGATAGGAATGAAGATGCAAAACTATCTCTTCAGGTTGCAGAATAAAACAACACTTTTGTAAACAACAAAATCTCAGCCAATGCCCTTCATCCTCTTAACACGAAGGTTGAGGCATTACAGAAGTTAAAGAAACCACAGATGTATGTGAGTTACACAGTCTCTTAGGGTTCACCAACTACAGTCATAAATTCATAAACAATTCTACAGAGAACACCCAGCCTTTAGTCCTCATACTGAAGTCTGGGGTCAGGTGAGAGTAGAGGTTCTCTCAAACAGAGGCTGTGAAACACCTAAAATAGTCTTTCCCAATTGTCCTGCTTGTCTTATCATGTTAAAAACAAAGGGATTGCCTGGAAACAGGGCTTTCTAACACCAGTCTAACCACAGTCTTGTACCAGAAGCATGACCAGGTCAATAAGGCAATTTCACATGCAAGCAAAATATTTTCACCTGGTAAAATGAAGTTCAATCTATGCAGAAAGAAACACTCCTTGCAATAGTATGGCTGTTAAAAAATATTGTTGATTCCTACAATTATATTTGAGACCTACCTCCAGCCTCTGCAATATTTGCAAAACAACCAAATATGAATTGAGAATGTCTCTATCTCAAGGATTACGTCCTGAATTCGCTCTATGGATGACCACCCTATACAATCAGATATGTCCAAAATAAAAATAGTTCAACTGTTGAAGGTTTACCATATCTACTTGATAGGCTAACTGTGTAGGAGAAGACGAGGCAAAAGCAACTGACAATATGGAGGCATATATAGCATCACCTTACAAGGTGTATGAAGAAAACACCTGTCAGAGGATGTCCAGAATTTGTGTGGATGACTATTCCTATCATATCACAGAAAATAACAAGAAGGAATTAGCTGGTGTTGGAAATGCTTGGGTGAGTGCCCCCATGAACCCTTAGCCAGATATAAAATTAGTCCCTGGAGTATTCAAGTGGCAAAACTGTTGGCCATATATCAATCTGTGCATAGTGCTGTAATTCATATAGTCCAGGAACTACTGATAAATAACAATGCAGAGTATTTGCAAAATTAATTTCTTTAAAGAAACCGATAATTCAAAATAAAAACAGCGTGTGCCTTGTCCCATATTTTGGGATGGGTTATAATGGTGTGGGATAATAGTTCAGGGCTATTTATCCGTAAAAATAATCAAATGTTAAAACATTTATATACAGTCCACAGATTGAAGACAGTGCATTTGCTAATGGTAATGTTTTTTTAAAAAAAACAAAGTAGGGTAAGAAAATTGAACGTCAAAGGGGCACTGTCACAAATTAATGTGTTCTGAAGTAATAACAATTGTGCATTGGAGAACACAGAGACACGTCAAATCACTCTCAAAATCAACCCTCCAGTTGGCTCCATAGGGCATACATCTTTTCTACTGGCTTGTATGGTGCCATGGTTCATTTTAGAAAGTATCAGTAAAATACTTGACTGATCAGTGCAGAACACGTTCTACAATCACGAGGCAATGGCTGCTGTTACACTGTAACAATAATGAAATTCACTATATGAAATATTTTTCAAACATAAAGTGCAATGATACTATTCTGAAGTTGACTAATTCACAAGTAGTAAACTAAAATAATATTTTGCAATTATATTTTACCCCCTTTTCAACATTGATTTCTTTATATTTTCTCCTTTGTAGCTTTTTATTTTTATTTTCTTACTTCAATATTTTGTTTTATTCTTCTCATCATATCTGTTTTCATTTATCTTTCGCATTTACCTGCATTTCTATTTTCTTTTTTCTTTCTTTCTTTCTTTCTTTCTTTCTTTCTTTCTTTCTTTCTTTCTTTCTTTCTTTCTTTCTTTCTTTCTTTCTTTCTTTCTTTCTTTCTTTCTTTCTTTCCACTTTATGATTGTTCTCATTGTGATACTTATAGCTTAATTGAAGGAAAAAAGAAACATAAAGAAGAGATGGAACACAGAAAATAAGGAAATAAGAGAACAAAGAAAGAAATAAACAAAAAACGAGGAAAAGAGAGACAAAGATAAGAATATGACAGAAAAAGAAGACAAGTAGAACAGAAAAGAACATCAGAACAAAATAATGAAATGGGAATAAAAAGACAAAACGAACGACGAAAAGACAAAAGAGAAATGAGGATGGATAGAAAGAAGGAAAGCAATGGGACTAGGGATAAAATAGTATTGTGAATTAGTCAATTTCAGAATTGTATCATTGCACTTCAGAGTTCATAAAAAATTCCTATAGTCAAGCCAATTATTGATGCACCATAACAGTATGCATTGCTTCTCGTTGCTCCAGAAAGTGCAGAGAACAGTCAAGTCCAGGGGAGTTGCTAGGTCTGGAAAAGACCCGGGGCTAAGCTAATGTCGGAACTGTTGGGACTGGGGGCTACCTAGTCTTTTGGCTGTAGCTCCTGAGATTCTATCCGGGGCTACAACCAAAAGATCAGGGGCTATATCCCCCTTAGCCCCCCCCTAGCAACGCCCCTGGTGAAGTCCATTGCCACTGTCACTGTAACATTAGCTACTGGCGAAACGTTCTGATTGTCAAAATGTCCATAGGTTCAAGTACAGTGTTTACAGAAAAACGCATTATATCTACATTGATATACGGTAACATTATGTTGAATTGACCATGCACTCCATCACTTCATATAAGTCATACAATACATCATTAAGAGCCTGAAGTGCAGATTTTCGAAAGCCTCGGCAACTTCACTTTTTCAAGCAGTTAAAAAAAAGCATGCAACGGTGCTTGATGCTCCATTTTCCTTCCCAAAGATCCCCATTCACTTTGATTTGGTGTAACGTGCCACCACGTTCAAAGAAATGCCATAATGTTTTTTCTGCAGTGCATTTTGTCTGCTCTTCGCACATGCATATTTAGCTTTTGATTTGGGGTGAATGGAATATACGGCGTGGTTGCAGTCCATCACCGGAATTAGTTTCCTGGGATTAGCATAATGGTATTCCATGAATGCTCCTTCTGTTTGAATCCATCGCTGTGCCTGTTTGTTTACAGAAAAGCCAATCAATCAGTCCAGATCGTTAAAGAAATGCTTAAGCAGCAATGTTCTGTATAATTTTCAGGCGTCGTTTCTGAAACTGGGCGTAGAAAAGCGGAGGCTTCGTCATTTTTTATTCATTGTACCCTCCCCGTCGGGATGGACACCGGATTTACATGGAGGTTGATTATGCCAGCGCGAGGTATGATAAGGCTAGGCACATTTCCCAATGAATCGTCTGATTTGTATAAAGCAGAGTACATCATTTTGTAGTAGAAAATGACATGGTTTAAAAAAAGGTTTGTATGGGACAGAGAAGCGCAGGTTCCCATCTGAAATGCCAGCAACCATTGACTGAGGAACCTTCATCATGATGGCAACAAAATGGCGCCCGTCTTTATTTACAGATGGGGCTGTCTGGATGGTAGCCAGAGCTTGAAAAGCATGATGTGCTTTATTTAATCAGGACTAATTAAAACGACGAAGATCTTGAATTGCTGTGTAAAATGGGCTGCCTGATGTGCTTCGCGTGGTATTGTGGCATTTGGAAGAGTACCAAAGCCCTTGAGTATTTGATAGACTCTTTCAAGCACGTATACTTTTACCTAAATTTACCAAAATATATCAGCAATTTAAATAGTGTAATATGCATCTTCATTCCAGGCACCCGCGCCAGCTGACCAGATAACTCGCTGACCCACAGCACACACGTTGTGCAAGATGTGATGACATTTTAAATCATATTTATGAGAGGCATCTGGGACTCACCAGGAGCCAAAGAGGACATTGGACAGGAATCAGTGAAGCCATTTTTATCTAAGTGTCCTCTGATGCACCCTATTAAAATGAAGGCATAGCTGACACAACCTTTGATGAAAGTGCCGTGGCCAGATGGGCTCTGCGTGAGGTTAGTCATAGTTTAGTAGCTGTTAATTACTTTTAATTTCTCTGAAAGATTCTATGTATGTGGCATCATTACAGCGTTACACTTCCGATGCCCTATCCTTATGTTAAATCCCCTTGATAGCCAAGGAACATTCTGTCCAAAAAGAAAACAACCTGACTGAGCAACAACATTAAACATATTATCCTTATTTTATATTTTGTGTTATTATTATTATTATTATTATTATTATTATTAGTATTGCTTATTTTTTTAGATATGGCCAAGTCGGATAGGATTCTCTGTAACATTTGTGCAAATGGAACATTATATGGTCTAGTTTACCTTCTGTCATAATTTTGCAGGTTAGAAGTAAATGAAAGTTATAGAACCACGTGTCTGTATACTGCTGAAGAACAGTCACCATAGCCATTGCTAAAGCAAAGTTTCTCAGCAATAAGTAGGATAGGATGCATAAGAAAAACTTATACCACTGTTTTAAGCACCTCTTTGTAGTTCAACTGCAACACTAACACAAAAGGTAAACGTGTATTTCTAAATGGTATATTTGTATTTTGTGGGGGGTGAGAGTGGGTTGCCCCAAATGAACAGGTGTTCATGTCATTTGTCTTCCTCTGTTAGTTATAAAATGGCTGCACAGTTAAGGTAACTCATAAGAAAGTGAAATCTGGCTTAAAGGTACAGCACATAAGTGTAATCGTAAACAATAGAAGAGTACCTCCACACAATCTGTTTAAAAATGTGATTTATTATACACTAGCTGGGGTACCCGGCATTGCCCGTTCCCTGATTGAGTGGTGTCTCATGTGCCCTGGAGGATGGTGCTCTTGTCCTCATGTCGGCAAGTCTAGCTTCAGTTTGCTTTGGCATCTCCCTTGCCCTGGAGAAAGTTGCTCTTGTCCTCTGGCCGGCAAGTCGTGCTGCTCTTTGTTGTTGTGTTTCAGAAGCTATTGATTTTCGCTTTGCATAAGATGGAGCTTTTCCAAGTGAAGTTCTTTTTTTGTGCGGCATGTTTCATTCACTCATCGGCTTCAGCACATTTGAGAAAATGTCGAAGAAAGATTGATTGTGCTCTCTTCTTGTGAATGAACTTAAGTAAACTGTAACGTGCCATTTCCCATCTTTGGAGTGGCGTGATAAAACAAATGTAATTTATTTTTAATTCCCTCTAAAAATTCTTTAATAAACACTTTCAAACTGTATACGGTAGTCATATATTTCAAAGGAATAACCATCACATCGAACATTTTGCTTCAGACACTTTTCCAAATGTTGCCTCCTTCTAGCACCTACTGTAGTGAATGGGGGTGAGCATCAGTACATTTTTTGCATCCAAGCATAGACTGCGATCTTGCCCCAGACAAAAGAGGAATCCATGCAAAATTTGGTTGATGTTGGCTCAACGGTGTCGATTTGTACCGCCGGACAAACACACACACACACACACACACACACACACACACACACACACGCACACACACACACACATATTCAGCTTTATATATAAAGATGTTGTCACAATAATATGCACACAATTAGCACAAATGTTTAGTAAAGGACCACTTACTGAACAGATTTTGATCAAATGAAGATGGAAATATCCCAATTTCTATGTAAAATAAGGCTTGAATATTTCTTCAAAAATCAAGATAATGTAGATGAGGACAATAACAATGGCCTCAGACCATCTTCTTCATTCTATCCACATGAGAAAACTATGGGCCTCATTACAAGTTTGCCGGTCCGGTAACAACAGTGCCGGTAAGCTACTTACACCGTTGTAACCAGACCGGCAAACTCTGAGTTCTGCGAGCGGGTGCCTTTCTGCCCGCCAGGTCAGACCTGGCGGGCATAAATGCACCCACAAGCAGACCTTGATGGGTGTCATCTTATTGGGGGAAGTCTCTTTATTCCTGAGCGTCCACTAGCATCAATCCAATTCTGGAGTCTTCAGAATTGGAGAGACTTCCCCAATAAGACGATTGGGGTTGATGCACAGAATGAGAAATGTCCTATAAAAAACTAAGCACACCAAAAAGGTGGCATCTTTAAAGAAACTAAACAAGAATGGATCATCTGACGGCTAATAGGAAGAGAAAAACAAAGAAAACATAGCAACACAACGGTCTCGAGAAATTGCATATAGCCATATGGCCCTTGAGAAGACAAGACATTAGAAAATGGGTCGGGTATCAAAAGCTCAAGTCCCAGAATATAGTGTTTGTTTTACAGTGCGGTAACAACCACAAGCCCATATGGGTTGTTATTTATTTCTGAATAGAAGCAATTTTCCATCCTGAAGAAGGCCTAAAATACATCTAACCAACAACACTAGGGATAGTGCAGTATGGACTTAGAAGGCCGAAACATATGCTGACTGTTTATGAAGCGCTAAGATCATGCTTCATGCATCCATGTTGGAAAACCCTATGAAGGGTTTTCTAGAAAATAATGTGTGACTTACTTTAGGTTTAAAATAGACGTATCTTACATAGACCCCAGTAAGTTTGCCCTTGACCCTGCAGCTCCCACACACCTCCCCAAGAAACTAGCGCACCTACCCCTTGTTCCCTCCATGCTGTGCACCCCGCTGGTGCTTTTTGTTCATCATTGACTCTGGACATTTGCCCTTACCTACCTGGTTATGTTTGCATTATGTAATATCCTATTGTAATACATGCCCTGCAATGTCTCATCTGCATCTGTAACATGCTTATCAGTCTATAAATGTCTTCATCTGCCCTATTGTGCCCTGCCTAGCCTGCAATGTGCCCTGTTGTCATGCTTAGTTTATCACATTCTGCATTACCCCATTGCCGTTGCCTCTCTCGCACAGCGCCAATGACAATGCTTACGCAGCTGCACCTTACCTTAGCCCTGTGTACCGTAGCCATTTTTTTAGCTTTGACTCTGTACTGAGCCCTGATATTATGTTCTTTGTGCCTGTCACTGCAGTCAGCATCAGACACTGTACTCAGCCTTTTGTGCCCTGTTACTGCTTTTAACTTATGACACGGTACTTAGCCCTAGTTCCCCTGATACTACATTCTGCATTTGACCCTGTATTTAGCCTTGATTTTGTGTCCTTTGTGCCTGTCACTGCAGTTAGTATCAGATATTGTATTTCGCCTTTTGTGCCTTGTCACTGCAATGTCATCTGCTCTGTCACCTTCTGCCTTGTTGTAGCTTATTTGTAACACCATTCTGGAGTCTACGGCTATTGTGGCAAAGGTATTGACTGCCTTAGTACCCTAACCACCCAGTTTCCACTGTCTTAGCATATCTATTCATTTATGCCTGCCTGTGTTGGGTTGTATCCTGGCTAGCACGCCTTTCTATACCCTCAACTTGATTGTGGGCACTACTGATACATAATAAGTTCATGCAGTTGTCAGCACCTGTTTTAGCTTTAGTATCACTAAGTTGTGATTCTGATGTATGCGCTGTCCTCTGGCTCTCCAGGTGCACGTACTACACTATGTCCTATCATGCGTTCTTGCATATTATTAACCTATGTCAATCTACTGCTCTCACTCCTGTCCATTTTGGCCAGGCCTCTCACATACGCATCACCAATCCACTTCTCCTGCTCTCCCTCACCTACTGCAGCACCTGCATACCTTGCTCACCATCAGCTACGGATTCCACCCTGCCACACCATGGGTTGCCTTCTGCTAGTGGATAATGAGTACAATCACAACAATGCCTCCAATAACCAGTACCTTAAGGCCCCTGCTCTCTGGCTAGAACACTTTGCAAAAAAACCCACACCAAATCAATCTTGTGCCACCCGCATTAGAAAAAAGAAATTAGGATCTAGGTTCTGTCACGCTATCAGGCGCTCTAACTCTTTTGCCCACACCGTGACCAATCCCCCCTCTCCCAGTCTCAGCCCCCATACCAAATGCACTCCTAGCACCATCAACAACCCCAAAACTGCAGCCCCAATTGACAAAGTTGCTCAGATTAAAGGAACACTTATCAATGCCAGATCGGTCACTGCCCACGCACTAGACATTGCTGACCTTATCACAACCCAAAAGCTTGACTTTATTGCTATATCCGAGACTTGGTTACATGCAGCATCTGGACCTACACTATTGCTAGCCATACCTCCAGATTACAGTATTTCGCGCTGCGATCGTAACAAGGCTCAAACTAGAGGAGGTGGAGTTGCCTTCATCCACAAAAACTCACTTGGCCTAAGAGTTGTGCCTAATGTCAATTTGGAGTCTGCGGAAATTACTCTCAGTCAAGCTACCTCTAACGCCCAACCAAACCACCATCCTACACCTTATTTACAGACTACCCGCCCAGCTTCCTCCTTCACGGATGAGATCTCTACCTTATTACTGGATAAATCCAAAACTAACTTGAAAATCATTCTCCTAGGAGACCTCAATTTGGGATTCCGTGACCTGAATGACCCGCCCGCCATTGACCTCGCTAATACCCTAACTGACTTCGGATTCACTCAGCACATCCTAGAACCGACCCACATTAAAGGAAGGACACTTGACTAGCTAGCCGATACCAATTGCAACATCAATGTACTATTAATGCACCCTGCTTATGATCAGACCACCATACCATCACCTTTCAGATTGAAGCAGCCTCACGCCCTCTTCCTACTATGGCTCCGGCCCTCCCTACTAGAAACAAAAGGGATATAACTAGAGAGAAATTACTCCATCATTTACTCCCCTCCCTTAACAAGGTCACATACTCCTGCTCTGATCCTACGATCCTAGCAGACACTTATAACCAAGCGATGCTCTCAGATTTAAATTCTATCGCCCCCATTAAACTGAGAAAGCCTAAACCTCACGCGCACCTTAACTCTTGGTTTACACCGCAGTTAAGAGTGCTGCGCAAAGCTAAACGCTGCACTGAAAATCGTTGGAGAAGCCATCAGTCAGATGCTCACAAGGATGGCCTCATCCTAGCCACCCTTAACTACAAATAAGCCATCTACCAAGCCAAAAAAGAGTCTTTTAATAATCACATCATGCAAGCAGATTAAAATACCAAAGAACTATTCAAGATCCTAAAGGAACTTGAATCTCCTGCCACACCTCCGGACACCTGTAGTAAAGATAGCAATTGCTGCGCAAATATCCAAACTGCCTTACTGAATACAATCTTGTCCCTCCAAGCTAAAATTAAAGATAAACAAAATGGACTGAAGCTGGATAATCGTCAGGCCACTTCTATAATGACTCTTCCCTTGCCTTCACCTAAGAGCAAACCGTTTGCCTTCTCTCCACTCACCATTGCCGAAGTGGAAGTCATCATCAATAGAATTAAACCTTCCAATTGCCGAGGTGATTCCTGCCCTGCCTCCATCATCAAGGAATCGGCCCCTGACCTTGCCCCTTTTATAACAGCCTTTATCAACTCCTCCTTTAAACAGGTATTGTTCCTAGATTAAAGTCCTGAAAGATAATGGGAAATTAGCCTCCATACTACTCCTAGACCTATATGCAGCCTTCGATCTGGTAAATCACAAAATCCTGTGCCAGCACCTCCGCTTCGTACGCCCACTTCTCCGATTCAGCCACTGCGTGGATCAGCTCCTTTCCCAGCAGCAGACACATAAGGGTTTTCTACCCGTCAGCAGCCACTGACCCCTTCCCTATCAAATGTGGGGTCCCTCAAGGCTCGTGTGTGTCACCTACACTCTACAATGTGTTCACCAAACCACTCTTTGATGTTCTTGATTATCTGGGTGTCTCTTACACTAATTATGCTGATGATAACCAGATACTCATCCCCATCACAGGTGACCACCTTGTGGATACCAAGGCACTGAGTGAAGTATATTTGGTAATCCAGGCTTGGATGGACCACCACAAACTTTGTCTCAATGATGATAAGACGGAGCTCCTCACCTTGGGCTCTTCTCAACGTCTTAATAAATTGGACCACTTGTATCAGTCTTTTATCATTGATGGAAATGTCATTAAAGTGTCCCAGGATACTAAAACCATGGGCATCTATCTTGACTCCACCTTGAACCTGACAAGACAAACCAACACGGTGAGATTGGGATTGGCATATACCTGCAAACTCATTGCGGCCTGAAGACCTTTTCTGACCACCCCCAATAGCATCACTCTAGCCAGAACGCTTATCATGTCTAAGATAGACTACTGCAGTGCCCTCTATCTGGGGACTAGCCAGGCTAACCTCAACAAATTGCAAATCACCCAGAACAATGCCATCAGAGCGGCCTTAAATATTCCAAGAAACCAACACATCTCCGATATTAGGACTAACCTGCATTGGCTCCCGCTCAAACAGAGAATTGCGCTGAAACCACTTGCCCTTACTCACAAATGCTTGTCTAACAAGGCCCCCTCTACCTTTCCAAACGCCTTTCCCTCCACACTTCCTCCCGACCCCAAAGAACTGCTCAGTCTCACAGCTTATCTTTGCCGAGATTTAAACTCCAAAAAGCCGGGTGTGTGAGCTTCCCGGTTCTGGCCACTAAACTTAGGAACACTCTGTTATCCACTATCAGAACTGAGCCCTCATTCAATTCATTCAAATTGCAAATGAAATCTTGGTTCCTCGCTCAAATCTAAACTAGCCTTCTGCCTGTAGCTATCACATAGAGTTATCTGCCTCCACTAAATTTTGGCTCGCTTAAATTATGTTCCGTCGATAAACTGCCTAATGTGATCGCCTCAGCCTGACCAAGCTTAAGTTCGGCTGTATATTTCTGTGCTTCCTGTAAGCTTACACTTTGTGTCTATTTCCACGTACCTCTGTAATTATGTCTATAATAATATACCTTTGTATATTGTGTACCGTACTGTAAATTTACGTTATGCTGTAATTTTGTATATACTGTTCCATTTTGTAACTATGCCTATTAAGTTTTTCGCGCCAGTATGCCCCCGGCCCTGGCACACACTACAAATAAAATAAATACAAATACAAATACAAGTGATACACCAAGAAAAACGTATAGTAATAGCTGTTTTTTCATACTATTTTTGATTGATGTCCAACATGAATGTTTTGTGATTAATTCGACATATCGATTAGCTCTATGACTTTAAGTCACCTACTAAACTCCTTCTGTTGCATTAACGGTCTGTTGTTTTACCATGTGTGTTTTTTTAATGGTTTTTAGGTGATTTCTGATGTATTAATAAAATGATTGATAACTCAATAATTTGTGAATCTAGTAATTTTTGCGGAGCTTTTGTTTTTTTCCACGAGATGAAAGATTAGTGGATAAAATGCATTGTCCTGTTCTACAAATTTGGGATAAAGAGAGTGGTAATCAACCTTTCCAATTCAGTCAGGCAGTGACTGAATGACCCGGATGAGATGCACAGGTAATAATACTCATATTTTATGACAACAGGCATTACGTTGGCTCCCCAATGCCTCTGATAGAAACCAGTAGTGCCCATAGATACACTGATATTAGGCATCTTTAAATCCCTGTGTGTTCATCATCCCATTTCTCCTTATTAGCAACAGTAGGATAATTTGATAGTTGCAATGTCAATAGTGGAGGGTCATATCATTTTTGTAATGTTAACAGTTGAGCAGTACCTTTAATACCGGTGATTTTACCCGATATGTATAGATGACATTATTTGAATACAAGTATCCTTTGCAGTGAGCAACCAATGGAATAAGATGAATTACTTGTCCTCAAACCTTGCAATTGTCATCACATATTAAAGGGCGACCTGCTGCAATCAGGGCAATTTTGGCTGCATTTCCATGCAGCACCATCAGAAAAAAAACACTATATAGTTTTAACATGACAAACTTTTTGCCCTCTTTGCAAATATTGGTGTGGGACAGCACGTTACACCAATTGACGGTTAGTGCATATCCATGTTTATACAATGAATGTGCTCCAAAGGATTATTATGAATATTATAGGAATTATACAGCGCTGATTCTCCCCTTTCCCTCTAGGGCAACCTGAGCAAGCCAAGAGGAGCGTTACATTCACTGTAGTGTTTAAGCATGAGGAGGCCACACACATGCCATAAATAATTTCTGTATTGCATATTAATGATGCCCGCTGTCTGTTTAAGAGGTACACTGTATCATTGTTGTTTAACATTTATAGGGCACATTCATACAGCCATATATGCTCACTGCTTGATAACAAACGAAGATGGTTCCCAATTTGCAATCAAAGTTGCACCACAGTTCGAATCACTTTGTGAGTACTCTTGTATCTTGACTTTCTGGAGCACATTTAAGATTACTGACATGTGCAGAAGTATATATCAGCACACGACCTGTAGTCGCCTCCATAAACAGACAATGTTTAAAGTGACTTTATTACATTGCTGAATTGTTAAGGATACCTTTTGTTGGCATTATCTGAGAAGGTAACTATAAAAAAAAGTATAGCCCACAATTATGACGGCCCTTTCTGCTCCGCGGTCAATTGAATAAACAAAAGATTTTGAAAATGTTTTAAAAACACACAGTGACCTACCAAAAACATGTGCACTTCACTAAAAAAACTTTTCCAGCCTGCACATTACGGTGCACATTACAACCTAAAAAACCCTGAAATTCGCCAGTTATGGTATGCTAAGCACCCACTCCTGCCATTAGCACTGTGCACTGCTACCACTATCCCCCAGAACATGAAGGATGCCATTACAAATGTTATTGATGACACCACTGACGACATGACATGTTTCCCCCCTTTGTTTTTCTTCACTGCCATATTACACAGCCACACTAGTGGCTGTGTAGTTATATACATATATATGTATATTCAGTGAAAAAGTGTTGTTACTGTGCTGTTATAGTTCACAGTAAAACCGAAAAACAATTGACAATCCCTAAATATGGGACGCTAAACAACCATAACTCTTACCACCTACGTGCATTGCTAAGACTAACACCCAGAACATCAAAGATGACATCAGAAATGTCATTGATGACATCACTGATGACATTGCATGTCTAGCTGCCTCTATTGTTGTTCACTGACATATCTAAGGCAGGTGCATTTCTTCACAGTCAGTCAGTAAGTGAAAAAGTAAAAATGGCTATATTTTTAGTCCCAACCCTTGTCATATGTTCTTACAATACTTTCCTTAGGGGACATTTACATGATAGCAAACGTAAACATAGAAGAAGAGATCCTGAGATATAAGAATTTTTACTGTGAATGAAGGTAATGAGGTCGGGTATGAACAGTTTGTGGTAATACTGCACGTTTGTTCGCTTACTTTGCGTTCCCTGTATATGCTTATATTTGTATGCATTGTGGTCTCTTTGTTGCATGTGTTTAATAGTGCAATTGTTCAGAAAGGTAAGCATGAGTAGATGCTTATGTTTCACAGTATGGAACAATTCTGTAATGAAAGTTTATATCAATTTAGTAGCTAGGAATTGAAGATTTAGAATATTGCACCTCTATAGCACATGCTGTAGACAATGTGTATGTGACATTATGAGGTTGTTAATGCAAGGAAAGAAGTCAGTGTTGGAATGGAATTGTTGACCAATGGATTAGGTAATGAACTTTTTGGCATAAGATAGTTCTGTAATAATTTCTGAAAATTTGCTGCCAATATTATAATGACAATCCCTTGTGGAGACTCTGCATGAAAATTAAGAGCACATGTGATGTCATCAGTGATGTCATCAATGACATTTCTGATGTCATCTTTGATGTTATGGGTGTTAGTCTTAGTAATGCACGTAGGTGGTGCGAGTTATGGTTGTTTAGCGTCCCATATTTAGGGATTGTCAATTGTTTTTCGGTTTTACTGTGAACTATAACAGCACAGTAACAACGTTTCTTCACTGAATATACATATATACATACACAGCCGCTACTGTGGCTGTGTAATATGGCAGTGAAGAAAAACAAAGGGGCGAAACATGTCATGTCGTCAGTGGTGTCATCAATGACATTTGTAATGGCATCCTTCATGTTCTGGGGGATAGTGGTAGCAGTGCACAGTGCTAATGGCAGGAGTGGGCGCTTAGCCTACCATAACTGGCGAATTTCAGGGGTTTTTAGGTTGTAATGTGCACCGTAATGGCAGGCTGGAAAAGTTTTTTTAGTGAAGTGCACAGGTTTTTGGGAGGTCAACTTAACCATAACGTCCCCTTAACAAAGTTTTTTTTGTAGTGAATTTTACATGTTTTTAGTAGGGCAACATAACCATAACGTCCCTTTAGCAAAGTTGTTTTCACTGAATTCCATAGGTTTTTAGTATTGTATTTGAATCATAACATTACTTTAACAACATTTTTCTACTGCATTTATCAGGGTTCTAATAGTAACACATAAGCATACTACTGTAAAGGAACATTTGAAGTAACTGCCCACCTTCCGAAGAATTCCACATTATCATATGCTGGCGCAAAGCATGGGGGCATGTTCGAAAACTCTTACACACTTCACAATAACATGTGTGACTGGTTGCTAGTGCGGAAGTGCATTGTATATTCTTGTAGGAAGTTGTAACTGCACAATTTCTGGCGCAGAACTCCACAGGGCAAGTTTGCAGCACAATAGAAGCAAGAGTGCATACCGACATCTCTGGATCATTAACCCCCATTTCTCCCCAAAAAATGGGGGATGAATACCATTAGCAATCAAGATTTTACAGCAGTAACTCGTGGTACCAAAGAAGAGGATTTTTTGTCTTCAACCGGAACGCCTCTGGAGTTCCCGGCTGATGAAAACAAATCCTTTTCCAAGATGGCCACCATAGAAAGGGAAGACGGGTGTTGGATAGAAACCCTTCTTCGCTTTCCATTACAGCCTGCAGAAAGCAAAAATTAAACCGTGTGACCGTAATGGCAGCACCACATTTTTGTTCCTTGAGAAATGTGTCGTTATGAGCAAGACCTTTACCAGAAAGGCAGTCCCTGGTGGACATGGCGACTTCATTGCAATATTTTGTCCCTTCCAGTAATGGCCAGTAGCCACATCCCCGACATTGTGGCCACTAACCATACATAGAGCCTACCCCTCAGAGACGGATGCTGTACCCTTGATTTGTTATGTACATGACAACACTTGTTAAATATCAAAACATATGCGTAGAAAATGCAAAGGAGTAGTCTTCTTACGTCTGCACAAAATCCCAACAAACTCTGTGATGGCAAGCGCAATCACGTCAGAAATACTGCAAGCAACACCATTATCACTCACCTTTTGACACATAATTTCGTAAGTAGCACAGGTCAAAAGGTGTGAAGATATGTGTATTGGGAGGGTATAACCATGTATTATTTTACAAACATTTCTGTACAGCAAACACTTTCTGTGCACCTTACCTCATTTTTCCTCTTTTAGAAAGATACTAATCATTCTGAGCTAATGTTGGTTAATGGGGCACCTGGGTGACAGAAATTGGCCTGACAGTGACAGAAATTGGCCTGACAGCACTAAAGCATATGAAATGGGTCTGACCCTCCCGTAGCCAAAGCAAGTGGTATGCAATACCTTTCTCCATAACGTTCCTTGGCTGTGTAAATAAATGCGTCCATAAGGCCATAAGGATTTACGTGCCTTGATGCATCACCTACAAAAGAACACATTACGACCTGCAATGTAGCATGCCACATTTTGAAATAGGAGAGTACATTTGTTAAAAAAAAACACTAACATTTAAGAATTAGTAAAGTCGTTTTATTTCACAATAAACTGAGCGAAATCATCGCCATATGCAATTAGTAATGTAGCTTTGTTTCACAATAAACTGTGGGAAATGATCGCCCTATTCACATTTCCACAGAAGTAGTAAGTTTGTCTCTTTGGTCGCAATAGTAAGTTTGTCTCTTTGGTCGACAATGAAAATGTTAATGGTAATGGCCACTTTGTTGTTTTCCCACACAGAAAGTAAGCGTTGCTGGCACAGTAGTCGTTTTCCTCGCACATTGATTTGCAAGACGATGTCAATCACTGTGATCTACACCACCAGAAAGGTTGGAATGTTACTCCTTACGACGACAGCAGCATAAGGACATAGAGGTCCGACACGGTCATCCCACTGAATTATGACGCACAGACAACCGGTGACGAACAGTTGCATTTGACGGTTAAAAAAGCCATCACTCGGCAGCTGCAATCCGTGACAATCACAATAGAGAAGGAAGTAGCTGAGGGGGAAAGGGGAAATAAAACATTTATCAATACGCAACCTTTGGACAAACCAAAGTTGTAATACATAACATTTTCAGTAAAAATGATTTCAATAGGAGGAAATGCAGTGGGACCCTATGGACGGTGACAATGTGCAATCTTCATAATGTGAAAAAACAAATCAACGGCACAGAAAGCGGGAACGTCTTTATTAATAATAACATTTTTGTTTGGAAGTACCTGAGCGGTGAAAAGGGAAATAAAGGGAAAGGGGAAATAAAACATGTATCAATACGCAACCTTTGGACAAACCAAAGTTGTAATAATTAACATTACCAGTAAAAATTATTTCAATAGGAGGAAATGTAGTGGGACCCTATGAACGGCAACAATGTGCAATCTCCATAATGTGAAAAAAAAATTCAACGGCACAGAAAGCTGGAACCTCTTTATTAATAATAACATTTTTGTTTGGAAGTACCTGAGCGGTGAAAGGGGAAATAAAATGTGTATCAATATGCAACCTCTGCACAAAACAAAGTTGTAACACATACCATTTTTACTAAATATTAATTTAATTTGGGGAAATGTAGTGGACCCTACAAACGGCAACAATGTGCAATGTCTATATGGGAAAATAAAATCAACGACACAGAAACCTTGTAATTCATTAGTAAAAATACATTTTTTCTTTTCAAAATTAAAAATGTAATGCCAGTTCAGTATACAGGAGTAAAAAAAAAAAGTACATTATGTGGACCGCCTCCATTGCATTCAGTACAGTCCGACAGTAGTGTATTTGGAAGAATGCCTCTTTGGGAACTGATATTTAATGTTCATTACAAACGTTTTTGAAGCATAACCTTATCAAACGAAATATTTTTCAAACTGTTACTCCCTGCATTCTTTCTGCTTTTTCCCTGTAGCTCAAGGTTAAAAAACAAGCGACCCTTATGGGTGCCGACAAATATGTGGCCGCACTGAGCTCGTACTGAAAAGAGAAAATTAAGTGACCTTCACTCCGAATGCAAATACATTCTCATTTTGCAACAACATATCAGCAGCTATTCATGAGAACCGCTACTCCCGTTCACGTGCAGAAGTGCTGTGTGTACGAAATAGTGCAGGTGGCTGGCTTAGATTTCAAACTGTAGGATGCCAGTCTGACCGCAGTAATGTTGTTTATGTATTGTAACATGGACGCAGTAAATTCATTTTGTACAATGAGTAGCAAGTCCCACTGTACCGTATGACAGTGGTAACAAGAATACAACAATGTTTGACTTTCTACTGCCACATCTCATTAACACTCACCTTTCGAAACAGTGTTCCATAAGTGTAACAAGTGCATTGGTGTCTTCTTCGTTTATGTATGTTAGCGGCGATTTCCGCGTACAACAGAAAACAAAGTAAACATGGCGGATGTATCGAAAGATTATGACGCACTTCACGCTGTGGCACAACCAATCGGTGAAAGTGCAACATTGTCGCAGGAGGCACGCCATGGAATAGCCAATTGAAATCTTAATCACGGAGCGAACAGGAAAGTGTGACCGCGGAGTGGACATAGATAGCACTCATTTTTAGAGACATACTTTTTGATAATTTTTAAGGAAACTACTGGACGGATTGTCACAAAATTTACAAAAGCACGCTTTCGCGACCAAGCCCCTGCCGCAAATTTGGTGCAAATCCGTCCAGCGGTTTGGCCTGTAGCCGTGCGCAAAGTTTTCCCCCATTCAGTCTATGGCAAAAAAAGACATTTTGGGACCCCCCCTATAACTTTGCCCCCCCGGACCAAACATCACCAAACTTTGCAAAAGTGGGCCATATACTTTATCTGCAAAGTTTTGTGAGGATTCGTCCAAGGGGAGCAGAGTTATAAGCCGCCCATAAAGTGCTCTTCCTATGGAAACAGCAACTTAACCATAACTACACAGCCACTACTGTGGCTGTGTAATACCCATTGTCTGTTTTCTGTCCACAGCACTATGGTTAGTGCTCCCTTAAATCAACTTCTGACACAGATATTTTCTGTTCTTTGATTCAGGTTAGTGCATTTTACACACACACACACACAATCACCCTGAGGAAGACGCAGAGGGCCATATTAACAGCCAACAAGTTTATGTGATATGAGGAATATAACAGCTTGTATTTGTATACGTTTAATTTTACTGCTACTGTTAGTAAGCACCTCCTAGTGTTCAAAGACGTGTCTGTGCTTATGATGAAACAATTATGTGTCAATACAATCCTGATGTTTATGACCAAATGATTATGTATCGATATCGTTTTTGATGAAATACATGTGAATTGTCATATTTTGTTTTCTTAATAACTTATGAATAATGATCAGGAAAACACACTGTGTAATCAAAACTTGTACATATAATGCACATTTGAAATGTTGTCAAATGTGATCTTTTCACTAAATACAGACTATATTGATTCCTTGCTCACTTGAGTATGTGTTTCTGTCCATTTAAGTGTGATCATTCAATTCCATTTAATATATGTGTATGCTTTGTTTAGAATAACTTTGAACATACAGCGACAGTGTTATATGCAGTGGCTCCATTACACATGTTTCCAGTAATGTAACAACAACAGTATTAGTTACCTCACCAGATCATGAAATACTCAACATTACTCAACAGGTCCAATTTGACATTCAGTGAGGCCCTCAATTATTAGCAGTCATTCTAATTTTCCAAAGAAATTTTATCAATAGATACAATAGATGACAGAAGCAAGAAGGGGGGGTCTGTGCATGGGGCCCATCAGGCAAGAGGAGTCCAAAGAAGACCTTTAGTGGGGCAAGTGGACCTCATTAAAGTGATCCAGTTTCACAGTTCTATTCAACACCCCCGTGGAAGGGAGATTGCAGAGGTGAACCAGCATTAAGTGATTTTGAGAGCAGCAGAAAGAACTGTCACAATTGTCAGCTGGATGGGCAAAGTCAGTGAACAAAACTTTAAACCTGGGAGTATGTACCATACAGCACAGCTGGAGTATGAAGCCCCTCCAGTCCCCTGATGTAGAGCAGGCCAAAAAACGACAGTACAATGTCAGATCTAAGAAAGATCAATAATGACCCTAGCAAGGAACTCAGTTTGGAGTTGGAAAAAAGTGCAGTAGTATACTCCAGTGAAGGTCACTAAACTAGGAGAATGGTATCAGGGCCCTGCTGCACTGTACAACCATAACACAAAAGTCCCAGAAAAGTCTGCCATGACAGGATGCCTGAAGTATCGGGTGCCCACATCCCTTCAAGAGATTTGATCCATTTCATCCTGCTGGATCAAAGGAAAGGGACATATTACAAGGTTCTATTTTGACATATTAGAAGGAGGTCATTTGAATTAAGTTTCCTGGAGTCCAACATATGCTTCTGCATCACTTTTGTTAACATCCTTGGACCATTACTCTGTGCAGATGTTCGGGATCAAATTCCAACATTTAACAAAGATCATGTGCATATATGCAGCTTTCATGCCTATAAAGAAGAGTATATGAAAGCTCTATGCTGCAAGTGCATGCATCTTTAAAACATTTAGGGGGTAATTCATAGAATTCAGCGCACAAGTGGCGCACGCGGCTGGCGCACAGTGTGCGCGTGCGAATCCCTGCGCCAGCCGCGTGCGCAAAAATCCATTTCCGCGCACAGCGTATTCATGGATTCCAGCCACCAAAACCAGCCGTGGCGCACAGTGGCGCAGCGACCCTGCAGCAGCGCCAGTTACGCCCCCAAGAACGCCTCTCGCGCAGGGAAAAGCCATCAATATACCCAATCCAGCACAAAGGGCTGCGCTAACCCTGTACCAGCACAGCAAGCGGGCTACGTGTATCACTGGGGTGCGCGGGAAGTACCTCACGCGATTGGCCCTGTGCGAGCAGGGTATGCGTATTTCAGGGGTGCGCGGGAAGTTCCACACGCGATTTCATCATGGTGCGTGTATTTCAGGGGTGTGTGGGAATTTCCACACGCGATTGGGCCCGTGCGAGCAGGGTACGTGTATCTCAGGGGTGCGCGGGAAGTTCCACACGCAATTCCATCAGGGTATGTGTATTTCGGGGTGCGCGTGAAGTTCCACACGCGATTCCATCAGGGTACGTGTATTTCGGGGTGCGCGTGAAGTTCCACACGCGATATGAGCAGGGTACGTGTATTTCAGGGTGCAGGGGAAGTTTCACATGCAAAATCAGCAGGGTACGTGTATTCCAGGGGTGCGCGGGAAGTTCCACACGCGATTCCATCAGGGTACGTGTATTTCAGGGTGCAGGGGAAGTAACACACGCGATTTCCGCAGGGTACGTGTATTTCAGGGGTGCACGGGAAGTTCCACACGCGATTCCATCAGGGTACGTGTATTTCAGGGTGCAGGGGAAGTTACACACGCGATTTTCGCAGGGTACGTGTATTTCAGGGGTGCGGGGCAAGTTTCACACGCGATTGGGCCCGTGCGAGCAGGGTACGCATATCTCAGGGGTGCGCGGGAAGTTCCACATGCGATATCAGCAGGGTACGTGTATTTCGGGGTGCGGGGGAAGTTTCACACGCGAAATCAGCAGGGTACGTGTATTCCAGGGGTGCGCGGGAAGTACCACACGCGATTCCATCAGGGATCGTGTATTTCAGGGTGCAGGGGAAGTTACACACGCGATTTCCGCAGGGTACGTGTATTTCAGGGCTGCGCGTGAAGTTCCACATGCGATTCCATCAGGGTACGTGTTTTTCAGGGTGCAGGGGAAGTTACACACGCGATTTCCGCAGGGTACGTGTATTTCAGGGGTGCGTGTGAAGTTCCACACGCGATATCAGCAGGGTACGTGTATTTCAGGGTGCAGGGGAAGTTACACACGCGATTCCAGCAGGGTACGTGTATTTCAGGGGTGCGTGGGAATTTCCACACGCGATTGGGCCCGTGCGAGCAGGGTACGCGTATCTCAGGGGTGCGTGGGAAGTTCCACACGCCATTCCATCAGGGTACGTGTATTTCAGGGTGCAGGGGAAGTTACACACGCGATTTCAGCAGGGTATGTGTATTTCAGGGGTGCGCGGGAATTTCCACACGCGATTGGGCCCGTGCGAGCAGGGTACGCGTATCTCAGGGGTGCGCGGGAAGTTCCACATGGGATTCCATCAGGGTACATGTATTTCGGGGTGCGCGTGAAGTTCCACACGCGATATCAGCAGAGTACGTGTATTTCAGGGTGCAGGGGAAGTTACACATGCGAAATCAGCAGGGTACGTGTATTCCAGGGCTGCGCGGGAAGTTCCACACGCGATTCCATCAGGGTACGTGTATTTCAGGGTGCAGGTGGAGTTACACACGCAATTTCATCATGGTACGTGTATTTCAGGGGTGCGCGTGAATTTCCACACGCGATTGGGCCCGTGCGAGCAGGGTACGCGTATCTCAGGGGTGCGCGGGAAGTTCCACACACGATATCAACAGGGTACGTGTATTTCAGGGTGCAGGGGAAGTTACACACGTGATTTCCGCAAGGTACGTGTATTTCAGGGGTGCGCGTGAAGTTCCACACCCGATATCAGCAGGGTACGTGTATTTCAGGGTGCAGGGGAAGTTACACACGCGATTCCAGAAGGGTACGTGTATTTCAGGGGTGCGCAGGAATTTCACACGCGATTGGGCCCATGCGAGCAGAGTACGCGTATCTCAGGGGTGCGCGGGAAGTTCTACATGCGTTTCCATCAGGGTACGTGTATTTCAGGGTGCAGGGGAAGTTCCACACGCGATCTCAGCAGGGTACGTGTATTCCAGGGGTGCGCGGGAAGTTCCACATGCGATTCCATCAGGGTACGTGTATTTCAGGGTGCAGGGGAAGTTCCACACGCGATTTCAGCAGGGTACGTGTATTTCAGGGGTGCGCGTGAAGTTCCACACGCGATATCAGCAGGGTACGTGTATTTCAGGGTGCAGGGGAAGTTACACACGCGATTCCAGCAGGGTACGTATATTTCAGGGGTGCGCGGGAATTTCCACACGCGATTGGGCCCGTGCGAGCAGGTTACGCGTATCTCAGGGGTGCGCGGGAAGTTCCACACGCGATTCCATCAGGGTAAGTGTATACCGGGGTGCGGGCTAAGTTTCACACGCGAAATCAGCAGGGTACGTGTATTCCAGGGGTGCGCGGGAAGTTCCACACGCGATTCCATCAGGTTACGTGTATTTCAGGGTGCAGGGGAAGTTCCACACGTGATTTCAGCAGGGTACGTGTATTTCAGGGGTGCGCGTGAAGTTACACACGCGATATCAGCAGGGTACTTGTATTTCAGGGTGCAGGGGAAGTTACACACGTGACTTCCGCAGGGTACGTGTTTTTCAGGGGTGCGCGTGAAGTTCCACATGTGATTTCAGCAGGGTACGTGTATTTCAGGGGTGCGCGTGAAGTTACACACGCGATATCAGCAGGGTACTTGTATTTCAGGGTGCAGGGGAAGTTACACACGTGACTTCCGCAGGGTACGTGTTTTTCAGGGGTGCGCGTGAAGTTCCACATGCGATATCAGCAGGGTACGTGTATTTCAGGGTGCAGGGGAAGTTACACACGCAAAATCAGGAGGGTACGTGTATTCCAGGGGTGCGTGGGAAGTTCCACATGCGATTCCATCAGGGTACGTGTATTTCGGGGTGCGGGGGAAGTTCGACACGTGATTCCATCAGGGTAGGTGTATTACAGTGGTGCGCGGGGAGCACCACACGTGAATTGCACGTGTGGGCCCTCCCAGGTGTTCCCTCTACACCCTCCACGGCCCCTGCAGGTGGCTCACACTCACACCACAGGGGCCTACCCTGCACATGTCCTGCAGGCACCCCATCCACCATGGCCATGCCCCCCAGCCAACCCACATGTCAACTTGCACTACTGCCCACCAACGCATGTCCCCCTGCACCCCCAGCCACCAGGGGCACCCTCCACAGGCCCCCACCCATGTCTCCCACCACCCCCACCCCCCAGCCACCAGGGGCAGCCTCCACCAGGCCCCCACCCATGTCTCCCAGCACCCCCACCCCCCAGCACTGTGGGGCACCTGCCAGCAGGCCCCCACCCATGTGCAACTCATGTACCCCTGCACCCCCACCCCCCAGCACTGTGGGGCACCTGCCAGCAGGCCCCCACCCATGTCCAACTCATGTTACCCACCACCCCCACCCCCCAGCACTGTGGGGCACCTGCCAGCAGGCCCCCACCCATGTCAAACTCATGTTCCCCACCACCCCCACCCCCCAGCACTGTGGGGCACCTGCCAGCAGGCCCCACCCATGTCTCCCACCACCCCCACCGCCCAGCAGTGCAGAGGCAGCCTCCACCAGGCCCCCACCCATGTCTCCCACCACCCCCACCCCCCACTCCCCAGGGGCAGCCTCCACCAGGCCCCCACCCATGTCTCCCACCACCCCCACCCCCAACCCCCCAGTCACTAGGGGCAGCCTCCACCAGGGCCCCACCCATGTCTCCCACCACCCCCACCCCCCAGCAGTGCAGGGGCACCCACCACCAGGCCCCCACCCATGTCTCCCAGCACCCCCACCCCCCAGCCACCAGGGGCACCAAACACCAGGCCCCCACCCATGTCTCCTACCACCCCCCACCCCCCCAGTCACCAGGGGCAGCCTCCACCAGGCCCCCACCCATGTCTCCCAGCACCCCACCCCCCCAGCACTGTGGGGCACCTGCCAGCAGGCCCCCACCCATGTGCAACTCATGTACCCCTGCACCCCCACCCCCAGCACTGTGGGGCACCTGCCAGCAGGCCCCCACCCATGTCCAACTCATGTTCCCCACCACCCCCACCCCCCAGCACTGTGGGGCACCTGCCAACAGGCCCCCACCCATGTCCAACTCATGTTCCCCACCACCCCCACCCCCCAGCACTGTGGGGCACCTGCCAGCAGGCCACACCCATGTCTCCCACCACCCCCA
Organism: Ambystoma mexicanum; assembly: GCF_040938575.1. NCBI lineage: Eukaryota > Metazoa > Chordata > Amphibia > Caudata > Ambystomatidae > Ambystoma > Ambystoma mexicanum. The sequence continues at coordinate 357,096,050 of NC_090941.1, forward strand.
CCCCCCAGCAGTGCATGGGCAGCCTCCACCAGGCCCCCACCCATGTCTCCCACCACCCCCACCCCCCACTCCCCAGGGGCAGCCTCCACCAGGCCCCCACCCATGTCTCCCACCACCCCCAACCCCCAGTCACCAGGGGCAGCCTCCACCAGGCCCCCACCCATGTCCCCCACCACCCCCACCCCATAGCAGTGCAGGGGCACCCACCACCAGGCCCCCACCCATGTCTCCCAGCACCCCCACCCCCCAGCCACCATGGGCACCAACCACCAGGCCCCCACCCATGTCTCCCACCACCCCCACCCCCCCAGTCACCAGGGGCAGCCTCCACCAGGCCCCCACCCATGTCTCCCAGCACCCCCACCCCCCAGCCACCAGGGGCAGCCTCCACCAGGCCCCCACCCATGTCCCCCAGCACCCACACCCCCCAGCAGTGCAGGGGCACCCTCCACCAGGCCCCCACTCATGTCCCCTATCACCCCCACCCCCAGCAGTGCAGGGGCAGCCCCCACCAGGCCCCCACTCATGTCTCCCACCACCCCCACCCCCCCAGCAGTGTGGGGCAGCCCCCACCAGGCCCCCACTCATGTCACCCACCACCCCCACCCAACAGCCACCATGGGCACCGTCCACCAGGCCCCCACCCATGTCTCCCACCACCCCCACCCCCCAGCCACCATGGCCAGCCCCCACCAGGCCCCCACTCATGTCCCCCATAACCCCCACCCCCCAGCCACCATGGGCAGCCTCCACCAGGTCCTCACAATCCCCAATCATGTGCGTTATGGTCAGCCTCCACAGCCAAAAAGCCCTACCAAGTAACCCATTCACCCACATGGAAATGGAAATTACATGTTACACCCCCAATGTTCATAAAGCAAATGAACCCATGTCCGTCACACACAATGGTTGCAATTGAATGGGAAAACACCCAACATGACATGCATGAAACCAATGAGATGATACCACACAGTGAAGTATGAAAACAAAATTGTATTAAAAAAATTGAATGCAAATGAAATGAAACAAACTACAATGGCAATGAAAAAAAGATAAGCTGCATGTCCGTCTAAAAAAATCAAAACTACAAATCCAAATCCAAACAAATGTTGTCCAAAGTCACATTAAAAATAAAATCAATCCAATGAAGAACTATGTACAAAACATCCAAGGGTCCATGAGCCCAACTGAACAAAGGAAACCTACAAAAAACCCTAACTAAAATGCAACTATATACAAAAAGTGGAGCAGTGTCCATCGACTCCAAATCATAAGAAGAAACAAAGGAAACCTAAAACTAAAGAACTATATACAAAGGCGGCGGGCAAGTCCAGCGGCTCACTCCGTGGTGTTCCGGGCCAGGGCATCATCGAACTCCTGTTCGATGTCCCAGAGGCGGTCCTGTTCCATGGCCCGAGGGTCCGCAGGGACGACGCCGTCTCCTCCTCCAACCCCCTGCGGATTGCCTCGAGGCACTCGGCCCGCCTCAGGGCCCTCCGCATGGAGTTCTCCGCCCTGACCATTGTGAGCCACGCCTCTTCCGCCGCCGCTCCGCACCTATCTGCTGGCCCAACCGCTGCCACACAAAAGACACACCCCGTCCTGGGTCAACCTGCCCTCCGGCCGATGCCTGCCCCTCCGATGTTGAAGGCCCCGAGCCTTCATGGCTCCCACCACGTTGCTGCTGCTGCTGTGCCTCTGCCTGTGCACTGCCTCCTGCTGCCTGCACATCCTCCGCCGGCTGGGGTGCAGTTGTTGATGTGGCCACCCCTGCTGGACGTCCGACTCCCGACTGTGGCAGGGATGCCTCCTCCACCAGCCTGGCCGCACCGTCAGAGGCAGCTCCACAGGGCACCCAGGTGACTGATGGGTGGGAAGATGGCACAGAGGACGACTGGCGCGTAGGGGGTCCAGTTGAGGAGGGGGTCGGAGCAAGCCCCATCAGACGGATGAATCCGGCCTGGGTGACCTGTCCCAGCAGGCTGACGTGGTCAACGAGCCATTCGAGATGACGTGCAGTCTCTTCATGAAAAGACTGCAGGTCACCTCGCATGGCCCGTTGACGCAACACCACACCAGCTAGGACAGGCTCAACCCGGACCTGGATAGCCACGTCTGCAGGCAGAGGAAGGCCAGTTGACTTGAGCTCATCCCCTGCCTGAAAACGGGTCTGGACGTAGGCATCCCTGCTGGTGCAAGATGATGCAGGGACAGGATCGGGGACAGGATTGCACACAGGCACCTCCGCGGCGGCCTGTGCTGCCTCCTGTCCCTGGTCCTGCACTGCACCACTAGCACCAGTGGGATCCCCACCTCCAGACCCCGTCTCTGGTGCTTGCACGGCCTCCTCCTCCACCAAACCCCCCACCAACCTGGATGACTCCGTGCCATCTTCCCCTGTTGGGCCCTGTGGGGTCCCAGCTGCCCCTTCTGCTGCCGAGGAGTCCAACTCTAACCTCCGCCTCTTGGACCTCCCCCCGGCAGCTGTGGCCTGGGACGCGGCACCGGACTCCTCACTCCCCGACGAGATGACAACACGGGAGGGGAGCCGGGCCTTGCGTCTCTGGCTGGCGGTGGGATCCCCGCCGCTGTGCTCCACAGCACCTTCTCCGCCCTCTTCATCAGTTGACGCTGCAGACAGGGAGAAACAAAACACAGGCATCAGGGCACTGTACAATGGACACATACACACATGACAGTTGTACATGAGTGGCATTGGCAAACCTCAGACATGTCATCACAATCCCCAACACACATGTCATTACAACTCGCACACATGAGCCATACCACAGCCATATCGCAACTGCCACCACCATCCATACACATACAACAGCATGAGCAGCCAAAGGTGAGCCAGACATCACATGCAACACAGGAAGTGCACCACACATGTACACACACCACCACACTTGCATGCATGTGTACACCTCTGCCAAGTGTCGCACTGTTCAGACGGGCATCCATGTCACATCTGCCAATCAGGCTTCCACATACCGCTGTCACATGCATCCATGTTGCATCACTGTTGCACCCTTGTCAAATACACACACATGCACATGTACACAGTGCTGATACATGCAGCCGAAAAAAACATACATGCGTGACATCACGGACATGTCTACTTACATACACATTCATCCAAACATGTGTGCCCACACAACTGCATTTGGCATGCAAGCCTACACACACAAGCACCATCCATGTCTCACAAATTACAGCCCTCACATGTGTCAGGCCCATGGCCCTGTACACCCCCACCCTTACTCGACCCCATACAAACAGATGTGCAACCTGCACACTACTGAATAATCACCACACGCACTGCTCACAATCAGGATGCATGTACACTCACCGCACGAATCCAGACGGGTCTGCTTCTCAAGGACCTGGACGTGGAGCGTTGGGGATATGCATTCCAGGACCCTCATCTGTTCTTCCGACAAGTGGCCCCGGCGCCCCTTGGCATCCGCTGCCTTCAAGAGGCGCCGGGCCTTGTTCAGGGTCCTGGACCTGAAGTCCTCCCAGCGCTTCCTGACATGTTGTAAGTCGTGGACTGCCACCCCCTCCGCGTTGATGGCAGTCACGATGTCAGTCCAGATCCGAGTCCGTCCTTCCTTGTCGGCGCGGGAACATCCGAAGAGGGCATCATACTGCCCCAGGACTTGCTCCACCAGGACACCAACTTCGGTGGCACTGAAGCTGGTGCCCCTCTGCCTCCCTGGCCGGGGGTTGTCAGTGGTCACAGATGGTGTTTGCCCCGACATGACAACCCCAGAGGCAGGAGTGGGTGGGCAACTGGGTCCTGGGGCTGGGCTGTGGAGCGATGGAATCCCAGTCGGGAGTCTTCGGTTCCAGCAGGGGTGGTCACAGCAACAGCACCCCTGGCTGATGTGCAGGCAGCAAATGGCAGTGCACGTGGGCAGCAGGCAGTCAGGCAGCAGCAGATAGCAGGTGGGAGCGTGCTCGGGGCTCTGGGGGGCAGTAGTTCGGCCTTCTGGGCAGGAGCGTGGTCTTCTGTGTGCTTACGCGTGGCCAGCTTGATACGGAGTGATTTGGCACGTGAAAAATCTGCATGTCAGCGTGTAATTCGAGGAAAGGCCCTTAGCGCGTAAGCGCGTCTGCACGCATACGCATTTTCATTAGACAGAAGGCCCCTCAAGCGCAAGCGCCCCTGTGACGTGACGCGTACAGACGTGCATGGGCCCTTTCCTCGTATTACACGCGGACGTGCAGTTTCCACGTGCGTTTACGCGCATGGCCCTTTCCTCGTATTACACGCGGACGTGCAGTTTTTCACGCGCGTTTACGCGCATGGCCCTTTCCTCGTATTACACGCGGACGTGCAGTTTTTCACGTGCGCTGAAATGCCCATGCACGTCTGTACGCGTCACGTAGCAGAGCCCCGAGCACGCTCCCACCTGCCATCTGCTGCTGCCTGACTGCCTGCTGCCCACGTGCACTGCCATTTGCTGCCTGCACATCAGCCAGGGGTGCTGTTGCTGTGACCACCTCTGCTGGAACCGAAGACTCCCTACTGGGATGCCATCGCTCCACAGCCCAGCCCCAGGACCCAGTTGCCCACCCACTCCTGCCTCTGGGGTTGTCATGTCGGGGCAAACACCATCTGTGACCACTGACAACCCCCGGCCAGAGAGGCAGAGGGGCACCAGCTTCAGTGCCACCGAAGTTGGTGTCCTGGTGGAGCAAGTCCTGGGGCAGTATGATGCCCTCTTCGGATGTTCCCGCGCCGATAAGGAAGGACGGACTCGGATCTGGACTGACATCATGACTGCCATCAACGCGGAGGGAGTGGCAGTCCGCGACTTACAACATGTCAGGAAGCGCTGGGAGGACTTCAGGTCCAGGACCCTGAACAAGGCCCGGCGCCTCTTGAAGGCAGCGGATGCCAAGGGGCGCCGGGGCCACTTGTCGGAAGGATAGATGAGGGTCCTGGAACGCATATCCCCAGCGCTCCACGTCCAGGTCCTTGAGAAGCAGACCCGTCTGGAGTCGAGCGGTGAGTGAACATGCATCCTGATTGTGAGCAGTGCGTGTGGTGATTATTCAGTAGTGTGCAGGTTGCACATCTGTTTGTATGGGGTCGAGTAAGGGTGGGGGTGTACAGGGCCATGGGGCTGACACATGCAAGGGCTGTAATGTGTGAGACATGGATGGTGCTTGTGTGTGTAGGCTTGCATGCCAAATGCAGTTGTGTGGGCACACATGTTTGAATGAATGTGTATGTAAGTAGACATGTCCGTGATGTCACGCATGTATGTTGTTTTCGGCTGCATGTATCATCACTGTGTACATGTGCATGTGTGTGTATTTGACAAGGGTGCAACAGTGATGCAACATGGATGCATGTGACAGCGGTATGTGGAAGCCTGATTGGCAGATGTGACATGGATGCCCGTCTGAACAGTGCGACACTTGGCAGAGGTGTACACATGCATGCAAGTGTGGTGGTGTGTGTACATGTGTGGTGCACTTCCTGTGTTGCATGTGATGTCTGGCTCACCTTTGGCTGCTCATGCTGTTGTATGTGTATGGATGGTGGTGGCAGTTGCGATATGGCTATGGTATGGCTCATGTGTGCGAGTTGTAATGACATGTGTGTTGGGGATTGTGATGACATGTCTGAGGTTTGCCAATGCCACTCATGTACAACTGTCATGTGTGTATGTGTCCATTGTACAGTGCCCTGATGCCTGTGTTTTGTTTCTCCCTGTCTGGAGCGTCAACTGATGAAGAGGGCGGAGAAGGTGCTGTGGAGCACAGCGCGGGGATCCCACCGCCAGCCTGAGACGCAAGGCCCGGCTCCCCTCCCGTGTTGTCATCTCGTCGGGGAGTGAGGAGTCCGGTGCCGCGTCCCAGGCCGCAGCTGCAGGGGGGAGGTCCAAGAGGCGGAGGTTGGAGTTGGACTCCTCGGCAGCAGAAGGGGCAGCTGGGACCCCACAGGGCCCAACAGGGGAAGATGGCACGGAGTCATCCAGGTTGGTGGGGGGTTTGGTGGAGGAGGAGGCCGTGCAAGCACCAGAGACGGGGTCTGGAGGTGGGGATCCCACTGGTGCTAGTGGTGCAGTGCAGGACCAGGGAAAGGAGGCAGCACAGGCCGCCGCGGAGGTGCCTGTGTGCAATCCTGTCCCCGATCCTGTCCCTGCATCATCTTGCACCAGCAGGGATGCCTACGTCCAGACCCGTTTTCAGGCAGGGGATGAGCTCACGTCAACTGGCCTTCCTCTGCCTGCGGACGTGGCTATCCAGGTCTGGGTTGAGCCTGTCCTGGCTGGTGTGGCGTTGCGTCAACGGGCCATGCGAGGTGGCCTGCAGTCTTTTCATGGAGAGACTGCACGTCATCTCGAATGGCTCGTTGACCACGTCAGCCTGCTGGGACAGGTCACCCAGGCCGGATTCCTCCATCTGATGGGGCTTGCTCCGACCCCCTCCTCAACTGGACCCCCTACGCGCCAGTCATCCTCTGTGCCATCTTCCCACCCATCAGTCACATGGGTGCCCTGTGGAGCTGCCTCTGACGGTGCGGCCAGGCTGGTGGAGGAGGCATCCCTGCCACAGTCGGGAGTCGGACGTCCAGCAGGGGTGGCCACATCAACAACTGCACTCCAGCCGGCGGAGGATGTGCAGGCAGCAGGAGGCATTGCACGGGCAGAGGCACAGCAGCAGCAGCAACGTGGTGGGAGCCATGAAGGCTCGGGGCCTTCAACATCGGAGGGGCAGGCATCGGCCGGAGGGCAGGTTGACCCAGGACGGGGTGTGTCTTCTGTGTGGCAGCGGTTGACCAGCAGATAGGTGCGGAGCGGCGGCGGGCAGAAGAGGCGCGGCTCACAATGGTCAGGGCGGAGAACTCCATGCGGAGGGCCCTGAGGCGGGCCGAGTGCCTCGAGGCAATCCGCAGGGGGTTGGAGGAGGAGACGGCGTTGTCCCTGCAGACCCTCTGGGACATGGAACAGGACCGCCTCCGGGACATTGAACAGGAGTTCGATGATGCCCTGGCCCGAAACACCACGGAGTGAGCCGCTGGACTTGCCCGCCGCCTTTGTATATAGTTCTTTAGTTTTAGGTTTCCTTTGTTTCTTTTTATGATTTGGAGTCGACGGACACTGCTCCACTTTTTGTATATAGTTGCATTTTAGTTAGGGTTTTTTGTAGGTTTCCTTTGTTCAGTTGGGCTCATGGACCCTTGGATGTTTTGTACATAGTTCTTCATTGGATTGATTTTATTTTTAATGTGACTTTGGACAACATTTTTTTGGATTTGGATTTGTAGTTTTGATTTTTTTAGACGGACATGCAGCTTATCTTTTTTTCATTGCCATTGTAGTTTGTTTCATTTCATTTGCATTCAATTTTTTTTAATACAATTTTGTTTTCATACTTCACTGTGTGGTATCATCTCATTGGTTTCATGCATGTCATGTTGGGTGTTTTCCCATTCAATTGCAACCATTGTGTGTGACGGACATGGGTTCATTTGCTTTATGAACATTGGGGGTGTAACATGTAATTTCCATTTCCATGTGGGTGAATGGGTTACTTGGTAGGGCTTTTTGGCTGTGGAGGCTGACCATAACGCACATGATTGGGGATTGTGAGGACCTGGCGGAGGCTGCCCATGGTGGCTGGGGGGTGGGGGTGATAGGGGACATGAGTGGGGGCCTGGTGGGGGCTGGCCATGGTGGCTGGGGGGTGGGGGTGATAGGGGACATGAGTGGGGGCCTGGTGGAGGCTGCCCCTGGTGACTGGGGGGGTGGGGGTGGTGGGAGACATGGGTGGGGGCCTGGTGGAGGCTGCCCCTGCACTGCTGGGGGGTGGGGGTGGTGGGAGACATGGGTGGGGGCCTGGTGGAGGCTGCCCCTGGTGACTGGGGGGGTGGGGGTGGTGTGAGACATGGGTGGGGGCCTGGTGGAGGCTGCCCCTGGTGGCTGGGAGGTGGGGGTGGTGGGGAACATGAGTTGGACATGGGTGGGGGCCTGCTGGCAGGTGCCCCACAGTGCTGGGAGGTGGGGGTGGTGGGGAACATGAGTTGGACATGGGTGGGGGCCTGCTGGCAGGTGCCCCTGGTGACTGGGGGGTGGGGGGGGTGGGAGACATGGGTGGGGGCCTGGTGGAGGCTGCCCCTGCACTGCTGGGGGGTGGGGGTGGTGGGAGACATGGGTGGGGGCCTGGTGGTGGGTGCCCCTGGTGACTGGGGGGGGTGGGGGTGGTGTGAGACATGGGTGGGGGCCTGGTGGAGGCTGCCCCTGGTGACTGGGGGGGTGGGGGTGGTGTGAGACATGGGTGGGGGCCTGGTGGAGGCTGCCCCTGGTGACTGGGGGGGTGGGGGTGGTGGGAGACATGGGTGGGGGCCTGGTGGAGGCTGCCCCTGCACTGCTGGGGGGTGGGGGTGGTGGGAGACATGGGTGGGGGCCTGGTGGAGGCTGCCCCTGCACTGCTGGGGGGTGGGGTGGTGTGAGACATGGGTGGGGGCCTGGTGGAGGCTGCCCCTGGTGGCTGGGAGGTGGGGGTGGTGGGGAACATGAGTTGGACATGGGTGGGGGCCTGCTGGCAGGTGCCCCACAGTGCTGGGGGGTGAGGGTGGTGGGGAACATGAGTTGGACATGGGTGGGGGCCTGCTGGCAGGTGCCCCTGGTGACTGGGGGGGTGGGGGTGGTGTGAGACATGGGTGGGGGCCTGGTGGAGGCTGCCCCTGGTGACTGGTGGGGTGGGGGTGGTGGGAGACATGGGTGGGGGCCTGGTGGAGGCTGCCCATGCACTGCTGGGGGGTTGGGTGGTGGGAGACATGGGTGGGGGCCTGGTGGAGGCTGCCCTGGTGACTGGGGGGGTGGGGGTGGTGTGAGACATGGGTGGGGGCCTGGTGGAGGCTGCCCCTGCACTGCTGGGGGGTGGGGGTGGTGGGAGACATGGGTGGGGGCCTGTTGGAGGCTGCCCCTGCACTGCTGGGGGGTGGGGGTGGTGGGAGACATGGGTGGGGGCCTGGCTGGGGGGTGGGGGTGGTGGGGAACATGAGTTGGACATGGGTGGGGGCCTGCTGGCAGGTGCCCCACAGTGCTGGGGGGTGGGGGTGGTGGGGAACATGAGTTGGACATGGGTGGGGGCCTGCTGGCAGGTGCCCCTGGTGACTGGGGGGTGGGGGTGGTGGGAGACATGGGTGGGGGCCTGGTGGAGGCTGCCCCTGGTGACTGGGGGGGTGGGGGTGGTGGGAGACATGGGTGGGGGCCTGGTGGAGGGTGCCCCTGGTGGCTGGGGGTGCAGGGGGACATGCGTTGGTGGGCAGTAGTGCAAGTTGACATGTGGGTTGGCTGGTGGGCATGGCCATGGTGGATGGGGTGCCTGCATGACATGTGCTGGGTAGGCCCCTGTGGTGTGAGCCACCTGCAGGGGCCGTGGAGGGTGTAGAGGGAACACCTGGGAGGACCCACACGTGCAATTCACGTGTGCTGCTCCCCGCGCACCCCTGTAATACACGTACCCTGATGATATCGCGTGTGGAACTTCCCTCGCACCCCTGTAATACACGTACCCTGATGGAATTGTGTGTGGAACTTCCCGCGCACCCCTGGAATACATGTACCCTGCTGATGTTGCGTGGGATACTTCCCCCGCACCCCGAAATACACGTACCCTGATGAGATTGCGTGTGTGACTTCCCGCGCACCCCAGAAATACACGTACCCCGTTCAATCGCGTGTGTAACTTCCCGCGCACCCCCGAAATACACGTACCCCGCTCAATCGCGTGTGTAACTTCCCGCGCACCCCCGAAATACACGTACCCCGCTCAATCGCGTGTGTAACTTCCCGCGCACCCCCGAAATACACGTACCTCGCTTAATCGCGTGTGTAACTTCCCGCGCACCCCCGAAATACACGTACCCCGCTCAATCGCGTGTGTAACTTCCCGCGCACCCCCGAAATACACGTACCTCGCTCAATCGCGTGTGTAACTTCGCGCGCACCTCCGAAATACACGTACCCCGCTCGCACAGGCCCAATTGCTGTATGTTGCCACTTTTGTGATGCGCTGGGACTCTACCGCCTGCCTTCGTGTGGCGGACGTGTTTCAGCTTGTGCGTGTCTTTGGCTGTGCGTGGCTTTGCCCTATTCAATTCCATGAATACGTGTGGTTCGAGTGCGTGTGGGCGTTCCGTCTGCTTCCCTGCAGTACATCCCCAGTTACGCCCTTATTTTCACGCGTTGTTCCCCATTCCGCGAGTTACGCCCTTTGTCCCGTCCACTTTCTGGTGTATGCGCCGAGGTTGTGCGCTTTCACTGTGCGCATCGCGCACGCCTTTCGGGATGTTGCAGTGACTTGTGCGCCATGCACGGTTTGGCGCACATCCCGAGGTGGACACGCGCAGGGACTTCCATGAATCGCACGCGTGCGCGTGCGCCTGTTTCTTTGCGCTTGCGCCTGCTTGCGCCTGCTTGCGCCTGCTTACGCAACGATTTTTGGCGCAATCGGCCCCAAAGTGGTCTCCCAATCAGTGCTGATTGCAACTCACAAATATTTGTAAGAATCAATATGGACTACTGAAAGGATGTGGATTCCAGAGGTATCCCATACAGCCAACCCTCTCAAGCACACATAGGAACAGCCACTCATAAATGTGTGAGCTCCTTTATTGGAGCTTCCACCAGGAAATGACCCTATGCAGGAATTCCCAGCTTTCTACCCAATCATATCAGGAAACACATAACAGTTTCCTGGCTACTGCTTTTTTGTTTTAAAAAAAGAACTAGAGACATCATTTTAAAATCCCCCATAAAGAAGATAATAATAATAATAATAATAATAATAATAATAATAATAATAATAATAATAATAATAATAATAATAATCTCCCAGTTTAGGGTGATATTTTGTTCACCTTAAACTGAAAACTAACTAAGACAGTTTGAGCAAGGTTTTGCCGTATGACTCAACTGGACTTACTTGCATTTTGCCACAGTCGGGTAAAGGGTGCATGTGCTATGGGTGCTTGTAAAGCAGATGTATTGTGCTGCGATAAACAGCAAAGAGGTTCCTGATGATATATTGCTTTAAATACATGTATACTACATTAACATTTTGATCTGGCAGTGTTGTTCATCGTAGATGTTAGCTCATCGATCAATGTCACAAGTGAACTTGGAACCTGGTTTGAGTTAAACAATACTTTTCACACATTTTTCAAAGATTATACACATTATAGCAAAAACAAATCCAAATGCAATATACATTATATCATTAAAATCCACAATAGGGACTAAACAATTAAAATAAATTAAGAGTCACAGTCATACATTCACTATACAACTGCATCATCACTCTGTTTCCTTTGAATTTTAGATAACTTAGATTAGAATCAAAGTAAACATTACTCTCACAAAAACATATACAGCTGTCAAATTTAATCAAATCGAATTCGCCCCACAGTTATAATGGATTCTAAAAGACCAAATTAGTATTCAGACAGTAGGTCCAAAAGTCTTCCATTTTAATTGTATCATAGATATGGACCAGATTGCTAGAGTGGTCATATGGTCTCCCTAACCATACAGGATTCTCGAATCTAAGCATCTAGCCATACTGTGAAGGTTAGCTTCGAGATGTATACCTCACTAACCAAAAGCTCAACATTTTTGTATACTTAACTCACACAAAACTTCACACAACCACCTCTCACACAGCAAACTGCATGCACAACGCAAAAACAGACAACACATAAGCCACACCAACATCACACTGGACTGACATTGATCAGATACTCGCATCAAAACTCAGCGCACGGTGTAAACTGAACTTAAGCTGCCAACAGGACGCCACTTCTCCCACTATCATACTCCCTCTCCACCTTACTAACCCACCCTGCCTTCTCATTTGCAGATCCGCCTGAGAGCCTGGGGACCAATTCCATTGGTGACGGTACACGGTACAAATACCTTTAACATTATCATCACTTAACATTTAACTAATGAAGAGGCCCTAAATTAGGACACCCTGTAAATAAATGCCTTACGATCTCTAGGATATTTGAACACTTACAAATTCATCAGTATCTGACGTCCTGTGGGATTTGCCACATGGTGCCCCAGATTGGCTGTAGGGGAACGTGGTTAATATGTATCAAGAGGCATAATTGGCATACGCTCGATGTGGAAATTGCATAAATGAACTTTGGGGATCCTATATATATGGGAGACAAAGGCAACTGAAGCATGATGTGGGATATTTTGAGCCACTCAGATGAGCTCTGTTATACCGCTTTGCTGCTTTGATGCCAGAAACAGCACAAAATGGATGCGCTGACTCCTGTGCACGCCAAGATACCTAAACTGAGCTTTGCAATAACCAGAAAATGGCTGCACCGCCCTGCGAACACAAATTTCAGATGGGGTGGAATAGAGTACTCACTGCAGGAGTATGCCAGTGTGCTCTGCAACATTTTACATGGAGCAAAGGAAAGAAGCAGCATTATTGTGCTGAAAACCTAAAATGCCTCTTTAAAATGCCATCGTTTCAAACTTAAAAAGTGCTGTTTTGGCACTAAATTCATCATTTCTACTGAACCACTGTGATTAAAAGGCCCTGTAATGCCCAGGATCAGTCTTGAGTCTCAGATGAACCGGGCCTCATTTTGAATGGCAGCTCCTGCAAAAAGCATCTTTGGAAAAGCAACCAGGGACTTTGTTTTTCAATTTTCCATGGGAAACACAGCTATTTATTTGCAACAGTAGCTAAAGTATCAGCTGTCCAGAGAAAGACTCTAAACAAATGCTCGATGCATTTATCCATGCTGCAAACAATTCCAGCACTCAAGAGAAGGACTAGAGCTGACTAAAATGTGTATTTGCTGCAGATGAAAACCGAATTTAAAAGAATAAGTTAAATGTTCTTTTTCCTGAATGAAGAGCAAAATTGCCTATTTTTAAAAGTATATTATTGTGTAAAGGTTTGATTATTTAAGAAGATAAAGGGATTGCTACTGTTAAAAATCCACCTATAAACTGTTTTAATTCCATAGGTTTAAAGTAAAGATTTCAAAGGTGAAACTCAAAGCTAAACCCAGTCTGAGTTAATAAACTGCCGGTGCAAGCCCTGAGAAAGGGTGACACCTCAACTGCTGGAACAGGAAGAGGTTAATTGCTAGCTGGAAGTTTTAGATCACCAGGACAATGTTGCCTTTCAAGTCACATTAGACATTTGTCTTTGCCCCATGCTGAGACAATAGCAGGCTAAGACACTCACCCTTCCGATGGGAGGGGAAGGAAGCTTCACTCGTAAGGGAGAGGCCCCTCATTCTACTTCAAAGGGATTGACATGTGCTTACACTTGGTCAAACGAAAAAAAAAACTGACAAGTGACATTTGGTTTAAAATGCCTATTTTAAATATAATTCTAATTTTATGCTATTCATTTGAAGACTTGGTAGGACTCACTACTGCATAAGGAACAGAACTTATAAAGAATGGCCGATTGCGCAAAAAGTATTAATGTGGTGAATATAACATTTTATACTGATTTTATACTGATATACTAGGGGTAAATGCGCATCTATCTATACAATTGGGAAATTTTAGGCCAAATCTTTCATGGTTAAAATTGCCAAAATGTAACAGAAAGTCAAAACCAGGTCCCACAGACTTGGGAGTTGGATTGAATTGTGGCCCACAAAATATGTAACCTGTGCACCTGATCTTCTTAGACGTCATAACTAAATAAATATGTACTTGTGGGAAAGTTAGATTTTGGTCCCAATGGCTAGGGGAGGTTCTAGACATTGTAAAAGTAACATCATAAAACATGACATCCTTTTTGTGATCCAATCAGCAAAAGGCAGAGTGGAGAGTGTGCTTTTGCCCAATCCTAGCATTGGGGTGTGGATATTAAGGCTGCCCCTGCTATATAATTTAGTAATGTCATTTGGCATGATAAATAAGGGAACCTCACAGCACACAAGGACACTGATTCCTGACTTCTTACTGATTTTCTGCATGGCGCCCTGTTCCTGATTTTCCTTACAAAGCTAAAGCCTCAGCATTGCCGAACTCCTTTTTCAGCTAGGCCTCAAATTCTGAAATAAATCCCAAAACCCAAGGGAAGCATTTTGATCCAGTCTGGCTTGCTATTACTAAATGCATGCCTGCTGCAAACTCGCCATCCCACTGATCTCCAGGTGCAGTCCAGTGCAGTCTCCAGTCCAAAGCAGTCCGGTGGCCAGAACCACCCAGCTGACCCTATCCCGTCAGATGTGCCCTGCTGTCCTTGGTAAGGCCTGATTTGTGTGATGACCAGAACCCTTGATGGTCCAAATCCTAAATTAAAGTGGACTATAAGTATTAATAGGAAGCTTAGAAAATCATTGCATACCTTGCCTTGTTTTGTTCCATCCCAATCTCTAAACCATCCTATTATTATCCTGATCACTGTAACATTGTTAGTATCCTTATTGCCACCCTGCCTTTGATTCCTTGCGCTAGTGCTAACTTCTTTAAGTAATTGTGTCTTGTGAAATTCTAAACCCTCAATCCGCCTTTGGGTAATCGGATTGGGTACGCTAGGGCCGGCACAGAGGTGATGGGGTTGGTTCCACAGATCAACTCTAGAGCTTACTGTGTTTCAATCTGGTAACCTAGCCTGAATGGCCTAGTGTAGAGCAAAACTGTCATTGCAAAAATGGATTTCTGTTTTCTTTTTCGCATCTTTATTTTTCAAAAACGCCTCCCATTCAACATTGCATAACTCCCTCAATTTAATAGCTAGACACTTCATTTCAACTCTGGATTATACCTAAGACCCATAGCTACATCCTAACTTTAAAAATGCACTCCAAATATATTTCACCCGTTTTTCTTAAAAACCATTTGGTTAATTTTAGGCGGGAATCCGCATTTTTGCAAAGTTTTACACTCTGATTTTCACTCTGAATTATTTCCCAACTTCCATTAAGATTCAAAGTGTTTACATTTGCTCAAACTATAGCTCATGATTGTTAGCATCTTTCCAATGGTACGTCCATAGAGATCTATACTGAATTAAGGATGTTTGCACACTTTTCATTGTTTTGCTAAGCCATTTTCGAATGTCATTTTAAAAAGTGTAAGATTGCAAACCCGTTTTTCTCTTTTGTTTGTGGCGGGAAGGTGGTATTTAAATTCTGTTTACCGTTCTTTATTCCTGAATACCTGCTGCATCCGTACATCTATTCAGAATTGCTTATTGGTGTGTTGATGAATATTGCAGGGGGAAATCCTAACCTAAGTGCTATCTTTTCAAACAAGCCATAAGTGTTCTTTTCTCTGATGTTTTATATTCTGCGTTGCTAAAAGTGAATTTAACTGCCATGCGTACCTTATTATCTGTTATTGTCACCACATTGGTGATTGCTGCTCCCTATTCAAAAGTATATGTTTAATTTTAGTTTTAAATAAATAGATAAATATTACCTTTACCAACCATCCTGATTCCCAATCAGGAAATTTGTTCAAATATTGTGGTCATTCATTCAATCGTCTACTATCTTCATCTAGTTGTATATTCAATTTGTATTCTGATTTGAGTTTTTGTGTTAATATCCAATCATCTCTTTTAATTTTCAATTTCAATTTCTGAGGTCTATTTATCACCATTTCTTCTGTGGCATCCATTGCTTGCAGCTGTTGTTTGCAATATTATTTCCAAACATTTATTACTGTTGCATTTGTCGCCATTTGTTTATCCTGCATTATCATCACTGCTGGTATATTTTCATCTGTTAAGGTTTTTGTATACAAGTCTAGGTTTTTCCACTTCACGAAAGCAGTTAGAGATTGCAATCCTAGCTCAAACCTGATTCTCGGAATAGGATATGATTTTGGCAGACCTTCCTCCAAAATATGCTTCAATCTTTATCCAATATACAGTCAAAATGTTTATCATGGATTCACTACCATATGTTAAAATCGCTGCTACTTTTTTGTATGATTTTCAGATAGTAGGGGTTACCAATTACTTCAACAAGTCTGGTGTTTGGAAGGAAGACACAGTTAGGGTTGGATCCCCACTCTCTAGCTTAGTGAAAGATGGACAGCCTCTAGGACCATTGAAATCAAAATAATAAAAACCCTTCAACCTCATCTGGGTGTTGATGTGTTGGCAAGGCTATATGTAGCAATTGGCAAAATTCATAAACTTTAAACATCTCGAAGACCAGAATAATAGCTGTATGCCAAATTGGTTTGTATGCGTCTTATAGTGGACAAAAGAAGAGAAAATGTATTGGATATTCTGCAGCTTCAGGGCAAAATGGGCAGACATTACTAACTATGTCTTTGTCTCTTCCGAGCTAAGACTCAGTGTTCATATGTAAAGCATACAAACTAAACCTAACCATACATTTAGAAAGTGAGTTTGACCAGACAAGGTACAGGTCGGAAGAATTAGTTGACTTGTAATAATATGTAGCTCCCTATTACTCAGTTCACTTAATTCCATCTTTTCCCAATATCATGTGTAAGGCCCAGTTAATACAAATTTAATTTTGAAAATCATTTGTCAGTTTAGACTTCCTATGTCCTCCATGTAGTTCAAAGTAGCAATTACTGTTAATTTCTTTTTCATACAAAATTCATCCCAAAAATGTTGCCAGCACTGAGATTCTCACGTCGATCAGCAACATTTTAATTAATTCTGTTTAAGGATTAGATGAGGTTTTCAAGAACATTTAAATGTGTTTTAATTTCCAGTCACACTTTGATATGGTCCATACCAAGCGCAACAGCAAACCCATACATTGGTGCTGAACTTGGCAAGCTCAAAATATCACCACATGTGTTATTTCCTTTTGTTTTTGTGGCACCAGCATCTGTAACACCCCACACCGTCAAGCTATATGACTCGGTTGCTAGAGTTTTGGCCAATCAGCCACCAATACAGATATAATGGATGGGCTTTCTATTGTGTTCAAAATCCCCAGACTCCTCCAATAGCTTACCTCATACTTAAGTGTATTTTCTAAAAAAAAATGTAAGCATCAGGTCAAGAGAGAACATCATGCCGAGATAGTCAAAGTGTGAAAAACACTCCATAGCTTCTTCTCAATGTACTATTTACTATGTACTCAATGGCAATCTAATAGTGCTTGTTTACCAACTACGGCACAACATCACTGCCTATCCTTAACAAAAATGACCAAATGGAAATTTTGAATCTTATGCCAGACTCTGGAGACAATCTATCCTATACAAATTACATTCAAATCTCTCAATCTTTGACAGTGAAAGAGCCAGTTCTCTCTTCCAGCCAACCTTTCAGGAATTATAATATCAGTATCTGACAGTGCTCGATTAACAAGAGAATATCAGTTATGCTTTATGTCGGTCAACAGACCATACGAGTAATACAAATATACAAATCACAACACAAACAAATTCACAGCACATTATCAAAAAAGTTTACAAAGTAAATTTCACATGGTTGCAGTTTAAAAAAGGAGAAAAGATTAGACGTAATCATAAATAAAATTCATATGGTTTTTATAACATCTCTACGGTACAGATTCAGAAAGTGCATAGTGTTAACTAAAAGTGGGCCCAGTGGTAGTATATGTCTGGTGTACACCCACATTAATATACAGGTGACAAGATTAGGTAATACAGTGCAATCTTGCACTCCATTCATTCAACAGATAGTTTACAACTGAATGCACAACTAATCATTGTTTGAGTTAAATGTGAGGGGTCAGTAATGTGAGGGGGACAAATGTTGGATGATTGTTTCAAACATGCCATTGTATTAAGGTGAAAACAATATCAAATGCCTCACTATCTCTACGCTGTTGAGGATTTCCGTGCCTAGGGAACTCAACATGATGCAAAAGAGATCTTGGCCACGCTGAAGGAATTAGAGAAACCTTTCATCAAGGTGCAAGAAGATGTGTGTAGAGATCTGGATTGGTGTGTATTGATCCAAAAAACTATGCTGGACAGAATTGAAAAAATTAAAGACAACACACATAAAGCAAAAATTCATGTCGCTCCACAGTCTAATAAGATAATAGTTAAAGGAGACATCTGTATTCATCAGAGAGCTCCCATCTTTAACTTTAAGAGCATTTTAGAGGACGAGCTTCAGACTGTTCTGCTTAAACTTAAAGCATCCTCTTGTAAAGGAGATATATTCGCAGAAACAGCGATTAAGGCTTCCTCTGAATTACTTATTAGTTCCATCACAAAAATAGTTAATGCTTCTTCCAAAGAAGGACAGGTCCCCATGAGATTAAAGGGAGCTTGGGTCACCCCTTTGCTGAAAAAACAAAGGCAGGACACTAACACTGCCACTAACTATCCATTTTTGTTCAAAATATTGGATTAAGTTGCATACAAAAAAATTCTGAGTCACCTACAAAGTCACCCTATACTCCATTGTGGGCAGTCGGGTTTCAGCACGGAATCTACACTATTAGATCTCAAGTCCAACATGTTGACCAATATTAATGAAGGTAAAACTATGCTGCTGATGGCCTTAGACTTGTCGGCTGCTTTTGATTTGGTCGAACATCCTCTGCTATTAAATAGACTGCAAGAAGTGGCCAACTTTATTGATTTAGCTGTGAAATTAATCTAATTCCTTTTAGGCAATATAACAGTGAGGGCCTGCAGTAATCAAGCAGAGGCCCTTCCAGCTTTGCTTAAATTCTGAGTCCCATAGGGTGCCTCCTTGTCTCCGGTTTTATATAATATTTTCACCACCCCGTTTTTCCAACTATTACAGCAAAAAAGATCTGTTTCTCAAATTAAGCCAACGACACTTAATGTCTCATTCCACTGTTGGGCAATTATGAGGAAGATTCTAAAATGTTGAGAGATATTTATGACCTTACACAATATCTTATAGATATGAGTGGCTTAGACCTGAACCACGAAAAAACAGAATTGATGATTGTTGGTTCTAGGCCCAGACTGAAGACGCTTGAAGGAGACTATAAAACATTTTGTATTGCTGATCATGATATCATTACGAAAGAGGGGATAAAAACCTTAGGAATCATACTCGACCAGACTCTACGTATGACAGCACAGGTGAATAATCTAGTCTCATCGTCATCTTATTACATTTTCTTACTTTCTCAGATTTGTCCATTTCTCTCTCAAATGAGTTCTGAAATGGTTGTTCGGGCCATTATCTCTTCTAAAAGTGACTACTGTAGTAGTCTCCTGGTAGGACTTGGTAAAGGATATCTGGCCAAACTACAAGTAGTACAGAATAGTACCATCAGAGCCATTATGGGGATACAGAAATGTGAGCATGTGTCAGAAGTATGGAGGAGTCTGCAGTGGCTCCCCATAGAGGCCTGAAGAGACTTCAGGCTATTGACCATTATTTATAAATCCTTAGCAGGATTATTTCCAGATTATATATCCTGCAGGCTCAAAAACAAAGTGGAAACTGGAACTTTGTGTTCTAATAGTCAGAAATTTCTACAAATACCAAAGATTAGGTTAGCGTTGGTAAAAAGGAGGTCTTTCTGGGTAGCAGCACCCATTTTGTGGAATTCCCTGCCTCTGGAATTCCGAAGCTGGACGTCCTAAAATTCTTTAAAGAAACAACTGAAAACATATCTGTTTAGATAATTAGTGTCTAGGTCTCCTCGCCCCTGGTGGGTACTTCCTTCTAGCTCA
Source organism: Ambystoma mexicanum (assembly GCF_040938575.1). NCBI lineage: Eukaryota > Metazoa > Chordata > Amphibia > Caudata > Ambystomatidae > Ambystoma > Ambystoma mexicanum. The sequence continues at coordinate 357,115,708 of NC_090941.1, forward strand.
GGCTTTATACCTCTTCAGCGTCTGTATTCCTCCAGGCGACTCTGACTGCACCTTACAAATAAATAATATAATGTAATGTAAAAAAATAAGGGGAGACACTCTAACACAGGATGATTGGCCCTCACACTTAAACATTCAATACAAAGAAAACAATATGACAATTCAAACAACATAAACAAATATAGTTATTGATATTGATATTGATATTTTATTTCTATCGCGCTCGTACACAAGTGTTTCAGAGCTCGACAAGGTAAGGGAGGTGAAAAAGGGAGAACAAAATATCGATCTTACTAGGCCCAGTTACATTGAGAACGCGCAAGTGCATGGGAGAGGGGGAGGTGAAAAGTGCATGGAAGGGGGAATAAGTGGAAAGTGCGAAGCAGAGGATAGACAGATAAATAATAATAAATAAATAAATAATAAACACAACAAACAGTGGTAGTTTGTTAACCAAAGTAGCACAGTCTTAATTTAGTTCTTGGAATTCCAGTGACATGGTAAAGTTTTGTTAACCAAAGTTCCAATAACAGAGTTCTTCTTTTTGAAAAAAAAAACAGACTTTCCACTTCCTCAGAATAGAAACAATGTTGTTCCCAGCCACAATGCTTTTTCATCACTTCTAGAAGACTTGACATAGATCAAAAGAAATACAACTTCTAGAAGGTTTGTGGAACATACGTCTTGGTCAACAGTACTTATTCATCTATTCAAATCATGATATTGTCACAGCTTCAGTACTGTGTGATACAGCCACAGCTTCAGTACTTTATGATATAACCAGAGCTTCAGTACTTTGTGTGATACAACCACAGCTCCAGTACTTTGTAACTTTGCAAAAGGTATATTTCAATAATCTGACTGAGCACCAAGTTACCCTTCCCCAACTTTGCTTTCACTTTCTCTGCCAACTGTTAGCCAAATATTTACCCAAAAGCCTTGGTGCTACTCACTTGGATTTAGGTAATGCTTTCACATAGATGTCTTAAGCAAGATTAAACTTCTGCTGGTCTCAGAGCATTGATATGATTACATTTGGCTCTGAGGAAGACTGCTTTCAATGTCAATAGGGAAGCACTCTTGGTGTGGGTGATGCTTTCTCTTTCTCTTCAACCGCGTATACAAGGAAACAATGTTTAACCACTTGACTTCTTGAATGAGTTGTAATTGTTCGTGAGAAGAGTTAGAGTTAAGTATTCCTTTAGAAATCAAAATTAGGCACACACGACAACTGCTTTCCAGGTTTTTCAAGGTTAGAGATTCAACAATGTCTTTCGTAATTTTTTTCGGCACAATGGTAGACACGCAACCACTTCTTCATAAAGTTTGAGCTTAACGGGTTTAACAATGGTCTTGGTAACATTAGCTCTTCACATGAATGAAATGTGAATTGCTTGATCACACACAAGTGTTACTTTCCCATTGTACATTTATTTAAAGACTTCAATGAACACTCCAGCTCCCTTTTCCTTATACGGGAGTGCATATTTGAACTGCATACTGTAGCCGGCAATGCTTGCGCAAGGAATCAGAATGCCAGGTTTGACTCAGCGTCTTATGTGATCCTTGTTCTGCAGATTGTCCATCTTCTATGACTTCGGGTACTACATCTACTGCTTCTGGCTTCTCAGGGACCCACACCCTTCCTCACTGAAGGTGTCTTTGGTCCACTCACTCGGTTTTGGAGCCTTTCTTGCTCCTGAGACCTGTGACTCACCCACAGCTCCTTGCTTAGGTTTCCAACACGGCTCCTGCCCAGCAATATGGGCAATCAGGCTCACATGGGGAAAGACAGTCTCTCTGCACGTCTTCTGCTGCATAGCATCTGTACTTAAAAGTCTGGGAAACCAGGACCCTCTAAGAACAAGCAGGTAAAGTCTGCTGTATCCACGTTCCAGTGTCCCTCTGGTTCTCCCACTTCTACTTGATCTTCCAGCACCAGACCTTCTTCCTTCTGCCTCTGCTACTACAGTGCTCACTCCTGCCACAGTTCCAGCTCACTCTCATTGTCTGCACCTGAGGGGCCTTTTATGCTTCCCAGGTTCCTCCAGGTGTACGCTGGGTGGGGGGTCAGTAATGCAAGCAACTGCTTGCATTTTTCTCAGAATTTCAATTTTATTTCAAAGGAAAAATGCAAATAAAGCCTAGCTAAGCCAATTCTACCAAGGGATTCCCTACCTAGTATAAGATCTAAATGAAAATCTCCTTGGATACACAAAACTGGCCTTCACACTAAACAACAGACGATTCAGAACAAAGCCTAAACAGCATAAAAAAAAAGATGTATGCACTTCCTGGCATGGCGGAAGTGCCAGGAAGTGCAGTTTAGCAGTCGGGATATCTGCTTCTGTGAGCTATGAACAGTGACTTCTTCGTATGCCCTTGGATCTAGTACTTTGAGCTTAATTTACTTGTGGCCCTGCCCCCTCACTGCCACCAGCCTTCTTAAACAGACCTGCATGTGCAGCAGTGTGCGCACACAGCAGAAGTGCCAGGAAGTGCAGTTTAGCAGTGGGTATCTCTGCTCCTGTGAGCCATGACCACTGACTTCTTCATATGCCCTTGGATCTAGTACTTTGGTACGCCTATTTCATCAGGTGGACTTTGTACCCTAACTGGACTACGAACACTGCTGAAGTATATCTACTTGAAAAATCTTTGTTATTTACTTATATATCTCTCTATTTTAATTCTTAGAGCTTAATTTACTTATGGCCCCACCCCGTCGCTGCAGCCAGACTTCTTAAACAGACGTGCACGCGCAACACCACAGGTGCACAGCGGAAGAGCCAGGAAGTGCAGTTTAACAGTTTGCGGTGAGGGGTGATGGGAGAGGCCATTATCTATGTGGTTTTCAGTGCAAATTACCTGTGTTATAGTATACCATCTACAAATACTGGCCGATTTGTTTACTCTTAACATATCTCTAGTTGTTTTCTCCATCGTTTCAAATTGGAAAGATACCTCCTGTGACTTTGCCTCTTGAATGACTTAGATACTCTACAAGCCCCTGCCTGTTCCTTCTCACTGGCTTTGGTGCTCTGTGTGACGTTGATTTCTCACATGAGCTGGATTCCGACTCTGCATAGGACGAGTATGTTTCCTGGTGTACAGATTCACCGTTCTTTACTTGCTTGTTGGCACTGTGTGCGATGTTGGTTTCTCGCATGAGCTGGATTCCAAATCTGCATAGCGCGAGTATGTTTCTTGGCATACAGTTTCACCGTTCTTTACATTTTTGTTGATTCAGATTCAAACTATTGTGGCTACTTCGCATGTTACTAAAGGCGCGCAAATTGCAACCTCGCTTTTGTTTATTTGTTGAGGTTTAGAAAATGAATGTATCTACTTAGCCTCTCCTTAATAGAGCTATAGATCGTGAGATTTATTGTGGTTTACATGTGCAAGTGGTATTCAACCGTGAAACATTTTCGCAATACTGCTCTGTTTTCTCTCTATAACTGTTTACAGTTATTTCCCGCTGTAATTTCAGAGGTACTATTAATATGTATTTTCACCATATCACACCGTCCTTTTTGGCCTCTTTCAATGGCAGGAGGCTTAAGAAGTGGACACTTCCACTTTGATCAGTCGGCTATTGACTCTGCTGATACAGATGCCATGCTTCACGGCATTGATGAGGGTGCAAAAAAATTAAAGGATGACCAAATCTTATGCTCGCATGGGTGCTGATACAGATGTTTCTGCTAATAAACTGATATGTCATAAGGTTGCCTTCTCCCATGCTAGGGCTCAAATTCATACTCCTTTTTCCATCACACAAGAGTCTCACTCTTTTCCATTACAGGAGATACATGATCTCGAATTGTCTACTTTGCAAAATTCATCCAATCAACATAATAACAGGGCAGATTGCTCTTCTTCTTCCATCCCGTTGGACATACATATCAATCCTTGAGCCGATGTATCTATGTTGGCTCCGGAAGTCATTGCTGAACTAGGCAAAATGATACAATTGTCTCTGGGGCCCCCCACACCTGGAACATCTATATTTGGGGGCATCGCAAATGTATATTTGCATAACCAATACTCTCACAATGTTAACAACAGAGCTACTCCTCTAAATCTTGGAATAAGCCAACCAAGCACCTCAGGCACTCTATCAGCTAGATCTCCCAATCGCAGCCGTTGAGCTCCTCTCACGATAGAGTGGATCTCTCTCAGAGGATGAACTATCACTCCACCAAGAGGGAAGATTTGTCTCAGATCCCTCTTGAACACTCTGCCAATGCCTCCATGTTAGATAATCCTTTATTCCAAGACTCCAACAATCTGAATAATTTGGATAATCTGTCTTTTCCTGTTCTTATACTTAATCTTCTTGACAACGGTCATGGCATCACTCATCTCGAAATCAGAGACATGAAATCCTCAATTGTGGACATCTTATTTAAGACAAACAGATTAGAGGGCTTCATGTGTGCACAGGAATCTAGACTAGACCATATCTTATGCAAGTCTTGTCATGCAATCAATACCTCAAAAATGGTAGCCTCTTCTCAAAGGACGGTACGCCGGGTGCGCTCAATTCAGACACAAACTGATAATTGCAATAACTCTGTGGATCTTTCTAAAAGGTCATGTGCTCAAGCAGCCTGTTCCTCCTGACAAGAATACAGTTGTTTCAAGCCTCACCAAATTATTGCACAGCACAGCTCTCAACTCTGAGAGAATTAGTAACTTGGAATTACAAATTCAAAAGCTACAAAATAGCAACACTACCTATATAATTGTGTTGCTTTATCACCATCAAACGATTTAGAAATCGTAGCTCTATAACCCTACTGCTCTAACCAATATTACTGAACATAATGCGATTTCAAACATCATTGAATCGACATGCGTTGATCATTAATCCGCTCTCCCCGAAGCAAAGACCCCCACTTATTACTTATCATGATATGCGAAACTGCTTGAGAACAGAGCACATAAGGGAAGGATCAATAGATTGAATCAAATAGAAGCTACAGGTAAAAAGCCAAAAAAACAAAATATAGCAAAGCCAAAGTGGCATGACACCAATGTAAAAAGTCTGTGTAATTTATCTCCTGAGGATGTCCTGTTGGATTTCAACCAACTGAATGAGGAGAGCAAATATGCTCTTCATCTTCATGATGCTAAGCTTCTGTTCAGCGACAACTCTGGTATAGTGGTCAAAATACAAAGTCTAATGTGAATAAACAAAAAACAAATCTTGACTGGATGCAGGTTTAGAGTTGGAAGCACCTTTGAACTTGAAATCAGTACATGCTATGAAACTCCCTACTCACCTAATGACTGGTTCTAACTCTATTAAACACACACAGCGTTCCATGTTTTATCCTGTTATTAAAACTAAAAAGGTTTCCTCAACCTCATCTTCGGATAACACTTCAGAATCACTTCGTGAGGAATCTATTCCTGGTACATATACTAGCACTACTTCAGAGGTCATTTCACCCGCAACTAATCTGCCCATTACTAACGTGCAACATCAACACTTCCCGTTGGTGTGACAAAAACAAATCCATGTCTAGGGCTAGTCAGGATATTGCTAACACTATAGCCCCTAACGAGGTTGCTCCCATTGACTTTACTCTCGATTCCATCAATATAATTGGGTGAATCAGTGATCCCAAAATAAACGGTAGGCAAAGACTAAATCATTCCTTTAATTTACAGGCCTTCAAATATATTCCATCACTTAGGTTTCTAATTTCGGACGACATCGAATGGATGACGCTTAGTCTGTCCAACAATAATTGAATGATTTGTCAGTTACATTCTGACATCATCGCCAAAATGATTTGGCAACATAGATCCAACCTAATTCATATAGGATTATCACCACACTTATTTAAAACTCATGAGGAAGCTATGGCCTTTGTTGAATTTCATGACTGTTGCATCATGCTTGCTGAAAACTCATTATCCACTAGTGACACTATTAAAACCAATGCTGAAACTCAATTATTACAATTTGCTTCCCTGTGAGCAGTTATAAAGCGCTGGTCTTGGCTTGAGCCACTATTGAAAAATCTCCCACCTACCAAAAATGTGGTGGCGCAACCGTAGTCTCAATTCTTGCAGAATTGCTTCTTGGAATATATGTGGTTTTAAAAATCTGGCTTCTTGGCTCAATTCGCAAACCACAAATGTTCATCCAGATGTGATCTTTATCCAAGAAACTATGAATGTTCACAACTTTCAAGTAAATGGCTACACTACTTACCTATCTCCTGCCACAATTGGCTCTTCAGGTAGACCACGCAGCGGCTTGGCTTAATTAGTAATAACTTGAAAGTTGTTTCTAAGATAGTTTCCATATTGGACGATATGTTGGTTATTGATTTACTTATTCAAGGATCTAGTCCTATTTCCCTTTTATTGATCGATATATACTGGAATCCAGCCACCATATCTCTTGATGTAATGTTTGCTAAATTTACTGTCATCCTAGAAGATGCATTCTGCCGCAATTCTGAATATAAGTTTGTTATTGGCGGCAACTTTATCTGTAATTGTTGTGACAATATAAAGCCACCTTTTCCTAATTGCTACTCTAATAGCATGTCCATCTCTCTCTAATAGCATGTCCATCTCTAATCTTAGAGGTAGAAGGTGGACGTATTTTTTTCTCAGATTGGGATTTCTTCTTTGTTCTCGCAGATAATAGTGAAAACAATTTTACTTGCCATAGTGGAATAAAGAAATCCTATATTGATTTTTTTGTGGTGTCCTCAAACCTTATTGCATTGTGTGATCCTGTGACCACCTTTAATCCTGGCCTCAATGACCATCTAATTATTAATCTCAAGATAAATATGTCTATTTTGAATCTTGATGCTTCTGCTGAGCCAAGAATGGTAGAGATCGAGCAGCCCCCATCTGTCCATCCGTTGGAACAGCAGGCTGTGTCACGAGTTAACCGAAATGGTTAAAAAAGAAATCATACTGGGCACCCATGTGTTAATCTACAGTATTGACATTCATTATGTGGAAGCCAGGAATAGCGGCACTATTAAAAGACTGCTTTAGAACCTAACCCGTAGACAAAAAACCATAAGCATTTGTTGCACCCATATACATCACCCTGAACTGGTCAAGCGTAAACATGAGAAAAATAGACAACTAAGGGTGTTAAAGGTAGCTAATGTACTCGCTCCATTATATTGCAGCATGAACAAGCAAATTTGTCAAAAATACAAACACTCTATCCATTTTCTCAAGCAGTCATTATATATCATCGATAATCAAAAGATGGTTCGCAATATATTTGCAAATAACAAAAGATCTGTATTGACCTTAATGAGAAAATGCTGATGTTTCTTGCACTCGGATGTTGAGTTCCTCAATCTCTGCTGAGACATGGCCATCTATTTTATATGTCAGCAAAGTAGCTTCTGCATCAAAATACAACACGTTGTCTCCTGGTATTTGTACATGGTCTGTGAAAGACATCAAGGGGGCGATTGTTAATACTCTAAAGCTGCAGGTCAGGATGGTATTCTGGCCTGCATCATTAAACACAACCCCCCTTTGTGGGATTCGATTTTTAAGATCAAATTTGACAACATCTAAAAATCGAATACCATACCTGTGTCTTGGCTTACTTCAATTATCATTCCCATCTTTAAAAAAGGTGATCCTTCTAAACCTGATAACTTTTGACCAATTGCCTTAATGGATGTCTCTGCCAAAGTATTCACCATGCTCATTCTCAGGGCAATGGATAGTCACATCTCTCAATATGACATATTTTCTTGCTTCCAAGTAGGCTTTTGCAAAGGTAGGGGGACCGTTCTAAATGCAACAATTCTAGCACATGATCTTGAATGATCTAAATTAATCAATACAGGACCAGTATATGTGGTGTCTCTTGACTTGTCTGCTGCTTTCGATTGTGTCATATGACAGCTCTTGTGGGATAAAATGTTGAGGCTGGGCTTTCCATTGCAGTTAATTTCTATGCTATCAAAAAAGTATTCCGACACATGTTACAGGGTCAGGATAACTGTAGATGGAGCCCTATCTGACCCTATAAAGACATATGTGGGTGTCAAACAGGGCTGCAATTTGGCACCCACTCTTTTCAACTTATATCTCTAGGATCTGGATGCGGTTTGGAATCACGATGTTGGCTTCCATGTCAAGCTCAGAAAGCTCCATCTCGAATGGATGGCGTTTGCTGATAATATCATTCTTTTTGACAGAACGCTGATGGTCTCCAAGCAAAAGTTCAGAAATTCTCTATCTTGTTGCACTCAAATGCAAAATAAAATCTATGATCACAATCTTCACTAAAAGAAAAAGAAAACTGTGTATATTTTAGTGGTCCATAGATGGTGAATTAATTCATCGCACACTGGGATATCATCTGTGCAATGTTTCTTCCATTAACATGTGGAGAGTTACTCTTAATCAGAAAATCACCCCGCTGATTTCACAGATGAAGGTCATGTACAAACAATTCTGCAAATATTCAATGCTGCCAGTGCTTGATTTTTATACTCTTAAAGTAGAAGCTATCATTTTATTTGGTCTAGACATGTGTCTACTGAACATTGAATCCATGCTTGATCAAGTACAGGGGCAAATTCGGAGTGTACCATACGATTAGCTACCTCACTTCCTAAGTCGGTTTCAAGACATGAACTTGGCATCTCATCTCTTGCTGCAAAATATTCATGGAGACTACTCTCAAATTATTTAAAAATGAAATGCCCCTCATCGTAACTCACTTCATGTAGATCTTTCTAGCATGTTAAAAGATCAACATCCAGTATCAATGCTAACATTTGATGGCAAAATTAAATCACTATTACACAAAATTGAAGCAAATTGTGAAGATGTATGTATGCGCCCGGCATATGTTAGACATACACTTTATGAATATGACTGACGTGTTACTATAGAAACGATAAGAGCATATAATAGTTTAAAGGAATATTCTCTTTTTCTGTAAAAAAAAAACTCCTCAATTGGCTTATCTACAACTTTTTTCGCCGTGACAAGGTACGTGACGTGTATTTAAGACTTTGATTAAACCAATTTCCAACTCTCGAGAGAACCACACATTGGAAGATCAATAAGGATGAGTCCATTATATATTCTTGTCGCTATTACCATAACGCTCCACATGTGGAAACATTAAAACATCTAGTCCTTTATTGTTCTTTTTTTGAGGCTAACAGAGTATCGATTTTAGTTATTTTTCATTTAGGAGACTCTATTGGTTCGAGGGAAATGTTATGGATTAGACTTATGTGGGTTAAAAAACAATCTTTAGTTTTGGCCCTAACTCATTTCTTAAATATTATTAACCATGCATTAAGTACAAAAAATGTACACACCTGAATGTGCACTTAATTTTATTTTTAGGACAAATGGGTTAACAAGGATAAGGACCTAATTTGATTCTTGTGATATAGAGTTTATATGTTAGTTTTGTTTGATACTATTTTTGCCTATATTAGGTCACAGGGTTGGAGCTTAGTGGAACTGTGGATTCCTGCGCTGGCTTACATACATTGGTTTGTCCATGCATTGTGGATATTAGTGTGGTTGATGTTATGTCTCCAGCTGCTTGTCTGATGGGTTCCAAAGGGACAGAGCTCCTGTAGTCCCAGTTCTGGGAATGTACGGTTTATTTGGGGGATTGGAACCCTGTTGTACGATGGTGCTAGATCAGGTATTCACCTGTTCCATTAGGAGTGCTCTGATTCATTCTTCAGTAATAGTTGACACCATTTTGGGCTTTGAGAAAAGAGTGTCTTTATTATGCCAAATGGTCAATTGTACTTTTTAGCTCAAAATATGTGTCACTTGTTTGACATACAATCCCGGTGTACAATTTGTTCAGACTAAGGTCATAAGCTGATTGCTTATAGTTTCAGTGCAACACGTGTTTCAATCAAAGGTTTTTTTCAAGGCTGTGCAGTTTAGTTATGGAAGTGCAATGGTGCAGTGATTGTGACAGGTAAGTGCAATTTGTATGATCCAATTCATACATGTTGCGAGACCAGTTACATTCATGGTTACATTCAGTACATGTTTAAGGTTCATTGTATGATGTATACATATTTATAATCATATTGCAGTCATACGTGGTGAGCCGCGAGTGAGGCATGCACAGTGCTGCATGTGCGTGACACGAAGGTACAATAACAGTTAGTTAATAGATAAGTATTTATTAACATATATGTTTAGACAATAAAGTTCATATTATTACAGTTCAAGGAAAGGAAATGAGAGGGAGACAGTAAGTATCAGTCCTTGGTCAGGTGTGTGGCTATCGTTGATCAGATAAGTAAATGAGGAAGAGCTTATCAATAACATGGTAGTTTCTGTTCATGTGTGGGTCTTGGTCAGGTGTGGCTCATGTATGGTTGACTGGGTAGCATCTGTGGACAACATGGAGCATTGTTAAGTTGGCGTTACCTCGCCCAAGCTGCTGGCTCTAGGCCACATGAGGGTGTAGTACATTAAGATTTGGAGTGAGGGGTTATAAGCGGCCATGTGTTGTTTGGGAAGGCGTGTGCGCGTTGTGGTGGATTAGGGGCTGAGTGTTCCCACATTTCCTGAGTATCTTGTAGGGTAAGGGGTGAATCCTCTAAATAGAGTGCCTGTGGGACATGTACCGCTGGGACACGGTCCAGAGTAGATGCCAGACGAAGCGAGGCTCTTGCTGTGCAGTCTGCTGTCAGATGCCCGCAGCTGTACTGCTGTGTGATTTAGTGCAGAGTGCTTGTGTGCTCACGAGGGTGCCAGGTGCTACGGGGTGGCTGTGTGTGTAATGTTGCATGCAGGCTGCATTTGCAAGCAATTGTCTGTGCTTCGGGTAATGTCGCAGACGGGTGGGTGGGGGTTGCCATTGAAAGTGAAATCATGAGTGGGGCTGTCTCGTAGGGGGTTGGTCCGTTGGGACGTGACGTTCGTCTGATAGTCCGCAGCTGTTCTCGTGTGTTACTAAGGGGCGAGTGCTAGTGGACTCTCGAGGGTACCATTCTGCTACTCGTGATCCAACACTAACAGCGGCAGAACAAGTAGCTGTAATGTTATTGCATTGGCGGTATCCCGGTGAAATTACCACTGGGATACCGTCAACCCTTGTGATGTGTCCCCATAATGTCTTATACGCAACCTTTCTTTCATGTGAAATATTCCTTTAAATCGAAAAACTTCTTAAACCATTTACGATAATCTTCTCCCACTTAATGGGGGACAAGGGACAAGTGACTTCTCTGATAATGATTCTTATGCAACAATGGAAAAAAAGATGTTCTTCTAACGCAAGTGCTTTACTTAATGTTGAATAAGTGCGCACTACAATTCCCTTTGTTGTAAAAGAATTCCCACGACTGTGAACAACTTCACTTGTTTCAACTTCTACGCGAGTGTGAATTCAGCTGGTTACAGTTACCGGCACAGTATTTAATCTAATTTGGAGTACAGAGTTTCATTTGCCGGCTCCAAAATCAAAATGGTTGTGGGCTGCTTCCTCTTCCCAACTTTCTCCTACTACTACTACAGGCTCTCTCGGGACCCACACCCCTCCGCCGTACGGATGTCTCTGATCCGGTCTCAACAATGGAAAGTCTTCTTTTCTCCCATTTCCCTTAGCTTGCTTCTGCGCACGTGCCTCAGGTAAACACACAGCTTCAGCTTTGCATTCACAGAAATAAGGGTCATCTGGAAATAATGACAGCTTCTCCCAGTCTCTTCCAATGCAGTCACAACCAAACACGGTTTGTGAACACATGACCAGCTCAGAGCCTGCAGGTGGAATCTGATCTTCCTTCACTCTGGCGTCCCTTCTGTAATCACACTTCCTAGTAAACTGCTATCCTCGTGCTCTGCTTCTTCTTCTGCTACTACTGCCAACCTTCCAGCTCCTGCTCCAGCCTCTTTCTACTGCTCCTTCCTGTGGAAGCCTTTTATGCCCCTCTGGTGGGTTAACTGGCTTCTGGTGTAGGTCCTTAATATTAATTGCCTGACCCTGCCAAAGGATATTAGGCCTGCCTGCTTGTTCATTACCTCTACATGCCTCTTCAGCCCTCTTCTTCGTCACAGTCCCAAAGGGATTCTTGGACACCAAGTCTATTTTAAGGAAATTGGATTTTCTTGATTCCTTACTATTTTTAACAGCACTTTAACTTCCCCGGGTGTTTTTGGAAGAGGAATTGTGGGTATAAATAGAGGTTGCAACACTTTCACTAATCTCAGTAGTGTACCTTTGATATTGAGGAGGACAAAGAATGTGTGTGGGAATGTGACAGATTTAGAGGTTTGAATCCTAGGTTTTAACAATTTAGTTTTAACAATAGGCTGAAATTCATCAGAACAGCAACAGGCTTTTACCTCTCTTGTAATAGTTTTAAATGTATCCGAGGAAAAATACCATGTTTCAGCCTGGGAAATCTCCCCACCACCCCGGGCCTCGTCGCAAACCCAGGTGATCCTCCCGCAGTACACCAGCCCAGAATTTGGACCAGAAGGTGCCTGCCATTTTCTTTCTAACTTGGAGGAGACCCCAGGCAGGGTTTTAGTGGGGGATCTGCAGGATTCTCCACAGCTGCTAGGCTTAATTGCCTTCCTTATCCCAATACTCGTGGGATTATGCGACAAGTTGTCCCCAACAAAAAAAGTTAATTCTTTTAGGTATTTACTTGACTTTAAGGGTAGATTTGCTTCCCTTAAAATCATTTAAAATGAACCTTAAGAATTAGATGTTACAGAGGAAGGCAATTTATTCAAGGCAACATTCCCATATTCCTTTACATTATACCTTTCGGAGTAAGGATGATTTTCAGGTTGAAATACCCTGAAGGGTCTTTCCATTGGTAAGGCGTGTTTAGATTGTATGATACTTGCGCCCAGAATACCAGATCTTATCTGTGGGTCAGTGACATTATAATGCCAATAAGCCATTACCTGTTTTGGTAACCTGGAAAGGTTTTCCCTTTCACTGGACAAATACTGTGTCTCATCCCACATGATCTCCTCAACATCCTGGGCCCTGTCTCTTCCCAGGTGATCCTCCCACAGTACACTACCCCCATGATCAGGATCAGGAAGCATCTGCCTTTCTCTGGCCAGCTGGGACAAGAATTTAGTAGGGTTTCAATGTGGGATCCATAGGATTCTTCACATACTCTTCCCCTAAAGACATGCCCACCCAGTCCAGTTTCTGGTCCGCTCTTTCATCTGTCCTCCCCACATTCCTAGTAGGTTCACCAGTTTCCCGATAGCAAATTGGGTCCTCAGAAAATAACTCTTTATGAGACCATGAATTGTGAGGAGAATCCAACAAATATTTTCCCTTTACTTGAAACCACATAAAATGGTTTGTGCTGGAGAGATTAATACTTGATTAATAAGATACTCGTTAGTTCTTATTTTCAATTGGGCCACATGGAAAATCAATTCATCGCTACCCAAGACTAAAGAAGAAGGAAAATCGGTTATTACTGCCACTAATATTGAAAGATTTCTTCGCAAAATAGAAACATCAAGAATGGTTAAGGGATGCCTTCCTAGCTGACCATGTACACAATGCATTTCTTTATATCCCATGGGCTTACACACGGACAGAAGCAGACCAGCTTAAATAGCAGAGTTTTTACTTAGAGTGTCTAACTGACCCCAAATTGTTCTTCTCCTGCAGTACTACATGGAAACAATAACTGGTTTTCTCTCCAGCACAAACCATTTTATGTGGTTTCTTACTTGACCCCTTTGCTTATTTATCTTCCCTCTTGCAAGAGGTTTCTAGGGCTTTCTTTTAGCATTTTACTGGTTTGGACACAGAGGATACTAGCATAACATGTTTCAGCCCTTGTTTCCTTATCTTGCCCACCCTGACTTTGACCTTTCAATAATAGTGTGCTGTGGAGATCACTTATATTCGAGGGGCAACACCTCACCTGCTGACCATGCTCCCCTCTAGAAAAACATAATTTCCGATCAAGGGCCGAGATGAGATTGGGATAGAATAGCAGGTATATTTTCCTCAGATACTTCCTCTTTTTGGCGGTCGATAACCTAGAGGATACCAGAAGTCCAGCCATGAGAGAACAAGTTCCTCTTCACTCTCTGTCAAGGAAGTTGCTGACCTTGATAGGATATCTGCTTCAGACGGGGTAGAATTATAATCTAACAAAGAGGTCTGAACAATTTTGGAATGGGAACTTCCCAATGTCCTGCCTCTGAAATGCCAGGGTTTTACATAGATAATGGGAAGGCAGCATTATCATGATTTTCTTTATCTGGAGTTTGTATTAAAGAGGCTTTTATTAGTTGTTCACATGTTCCATCACTCTCTAAAGCATCAACTGGAACAACCATAGTTTCAAGTGTATTATAATTTTATGTTCTCTTAGGGAGAGGAATCTCTGATATTGTTGCGATTTCTGGAGTTTTGCTTTCTTCCTATATTAAGCTTGACTCATTCTGTGTGTAATTGGATTCAGAGGTTTTCTCTGTTACCCTGCTGTGAGTCAGGCAAAAAGAGTTCTGGGACCCCCCTCACTTCAAGTTGTTTTTCTGGATTCTCTCCATCTTATTGTCTAATATCAGACTGGGACAGAAAGTTGGCTTCATGTACCAAAATTGAAGGCAAGACCCTCTTTACGCACACTTCAGAATAAAGACAACCCGCTAGGGAAATAGGCCAGGAGATAGCATTGCACGGATAACAAGGTGAATTCGTACAGAATACAAATATCAGCAAAGGACTCTGTTACTCAAGAGCACTCTAACTAGTACAATAAAAATCAATGGATTATAAACACCAAATACATCACTCCATATAGTGCAATTCAGGGCCACTGATTGGTGGCAACCTACACATGAGCTTGCTCCATAGGGGATGCCAAGCAGTAATTGCTTGGTTCTTCCTCGTCGGTCTGAATCCACGTGGGGCAGCTGGGCCCATCCTCACGGTGAAGGTCGCGGCATGCATAAAATACATTGTTTCTATCTAACCTAAACACACTAAGCCTGAATAATAACTCATTGCGGCAGGCACCTGGGTGGCACAGAAAATGGTGCCAGGGATAAGGGAGGATAAAATACAGTTGCGCTGACCCACACATTCAGAGCTAAATTGATACTGCAGTTCCCGCACTCAAGGTCTACCCCCTGGGGTTTGATATTTAATGTAACCATCCTGGTACCTTGTATTACAAGGGATATGTGTTGTTGCTAGGAAGAAATTTGATTGTGTATGCTTAGATCTTCTGTGGACACACAATGGGGGTTGTGACCTGGTGGTCACTTGCTTATCAAGGAATGCAAAGGTATGGGGGTCGAGTCAGTGGTGTAAAGCCAGATCCAGCCAGACTGGGTGGGGTTTACAGTCCTAATGGCAGCTTAGTGGAGATGAATGGATGCAGCGCAGAGCCTGGTGTTGTCTGACACTCTTGCAGGGCACATTCTTTTAGAAGATACTAAATATTCGCAACACAAAGGGAAACAGACTTCCATGGGAACAGGGCTCGTGTGGAACCAATGTGTGAACTGGGGGACACAAGCAACACAGGCCTGCGCTTATCCCTTTTGGGCCTAATACAAAATGGATTTGAGATATATAGGCCTTTCTAGTGCTATGCATCTACTTGTAAGTGCTGCAGAGTTTCTACATGTTAGCTAATAATGCGGATTTAACCCCCCCTTGTATATTATATCACCTTGTATGGTGGTTGCCTTATTTGGCAGCATCTAGGGGAGTGGGATAGGCTAAGTTCCATCCCAACAAAAGCCCAACCAGCTCACCTCTCTTAACTTGTACTAATCTATGTGATCAATTCAAAAGGGCTATTTTTCTTTCTTTCTCACCAAAAATCAGAGGTAACACCCTTAACATTCCCTTTTGTCTCTCTCCACTTACGGGCATAAGATAAACAGCTGAGCCTGATGGAGCTTTCACCATGAGCTCTATGGAAATGTTGATTTTGTCCTTACTGGGTACTTGATAATACCAGGGAAAGAAGAGAATATAAGTGTTACCCTCCACATATTTCCTAGTGGGAAGAATGGCCTGGTTGGTTAGGGGTTGAAAAACAAACCACATCCGAGATAGAGAAGGAGGTCACGCGTTCAGGCCCACTACTACAGAATTTTACTGTTTAAAATCATTCTTCAGTCATAAAAGGGATAAGATTGGGTCCTATACTGGGAAAAGAGATGTTATTCAGCTTACTCCAATATATACCAATATTCATCTTGAGCGGCCACTGATTAAAGGGACTTCTCTTATTCCCCTGGTTCCTTTGATGGAAAAGGAATTAAAGTTAATTTCCTTCCCTGTAAGGCAGGCATCAGAACCAGGTTTCAAATGTGAAGTACAAGTGGCACAAGAAGGAGTAATAGGCTCAGACCAACCCTTTTCCGACTTAACTTCAGTTTGATCAGAATCTGCTATATACATAGTAGATCCGCATTGTTTATCAGCCGACTCCTATCCAACTCCGAACACCATATGTGAAGGGTCATTAATGAGAGGGGGCAGCTGTTTGATGATTCATCCAACCATGTTGTTTTAATAAGGTGAAAATATTATCAAATGCCTCACTATCCCTGCTCAGTTGAGGATTTCCCAGTCTAACAAAACTAAGGGGAAACACTTTATCACAGGATGACTGGCCCTCACACTTAAACATTCAATACAAAGAAAAAGATATGGCAATTCAAACAACATAAACAAAGAAAGTTGCAGTTTCTTATGAACATTTTCAGTAACCTGGGTGAACTCCCTTCCCCAGAATGCAAGATTAATGCAGCTCCACTGTTCATCAAAACACAATGAAGAAAATCCACATAGGCAGCAAAGTCTTGATTCAGTTCTTGAAATATCAATGGTAAGATTTCAGGGTTCCCATTCCCCTTCCTGTGGGACTCCATGGCAATGGGAACTTACTGTTCCTCCACTTCCCATAATATCCCAGTATTACCAGGAAATCAGGTGGCAGAAATGGTAATGCGAGTCTGCCGGTAACGCAGACTTGTAATGAGGGGCATAGTCTCATTTGTTTTAGAATTACATATTTGTCACATAATAGACCCAACCTTAGGCATTGGTCATTTGCACTGATATTTCACCCAAATGCCAGGTGGTGTAAGATGTTCTTTTCTTCCACCCAGGCTTACCAATAAATGTCTTGGTAAATATCTCCCTCACCCTCGCATAAAGCAATGGCATTGGTTAGTAGTTCCCAGGGTCCTCTCCACCACCCTTTTCATACATCCGGAAAATTTCAGCCTGAGTCCACATCAAGGGGACAAAATTCACTACCAAGGTTACATTGAAAATCTTGGTGAGATATGGGGCTCATTTCAGGGGCTATGATTTGTAAAAGTCAACCGGTACCTTATCTGGGCTGGGTGTTTTTCTGGCTTTTTAGCTCTTGAGCAGTTGCAACTTCACCTAGTGTTAGGTTTAGGGGAGCAGGGTCTCTCTCACTATCAACTATAACAAAGAGGCTTGTATCCTTAAACACTCTGAATTCTGCATAGAATGATGAGAAGTGTGATGGCCAGACTGATTCTGGAATATTGCACTGAATTTGCTTTTGGCCTCTGTTGCTTCCCAACCCACTAAGACTCCAGAATATTTTTGAATCTTTATCAGTGATGGCATTAATGAGGGCATTCCAGTGATCTCTACAGTATTCCTCCTTTTTCTCTTTCAACAGACTCTTATACGTAGGGATTTTGTTACTGCCTCCTTCCCCCTGCAACAGGATTTTCCACACTTTTTATCAGATTCTCCTTTGCCTTCCTGCAATATTGATCAAACGAGGGATTTGTTTTTATCATATTCCTGCAATTTAGTCTGGCATTGGCCGTTTATGATAGTCTTACTTTACCCACAAGCATTACATGTGACTTTAATACATCAAGGGTGCCCCACCATCGTCTAACAAAACACTTTCTCATGTTGGAAGGATAGATTCATAAATTGCAGCTGCTTTCTCAGTTCAGTTAATTTTTGCCCACTTAAACACTTTTCTGGCCTTTCTGGATAGCCTTAGTGCTACATTATCCAGAGGTTTACTCACTCCCAGGAGGCCGAACTATTGAGGGGCCATCCTCAAAGTCAGAGGCTGGTGGTCACTCTTGCCCCATTCAAGCACTACAAACTGCGCCTGTTCAAGCACTACAAATGCCATAATCTGGGACCCCATTTCCAGATTTACCACAATGCAGTCTGTAAGCGAGACCCAAGGGCATTTCATGTATGTATATTTGGCAAACCTCCCATTGCATGTTTGCATGTTCAAAGACATAAAAATACTTGCGAGTAGTAGTATTTCAGATCCATCCCTAGTGAATAAGTGGAGCCCCAGTAGCTCCTTGCATGCATTGTCAATCTGTTGTGCTTCGGTATCTAGAGAGGATTTGATCCATATTAAAAGACCCCTGATCGGTCTCCCCTGTCTTCCCTTAGCTGCTGGGATATCAAAGGTTGTGTAGCCCTGGAGATGGATTGCCTCTGTTACCCAGGTCTGCTCAAGACAGATAATTCTGTACCATCTGACAAAACCTAGCCACTGGCTATCCATAATATTCCTGGCCAGCCCGCCAATATTCCGAGATAGAATGTGTGCCACTGACTCCCCTGAGTCTGCTTGATCATCACCACAAGAGGCCGGGGGTTGGTTGCAGTGCACATGATATCATGCCACAGCCCCTCTTTCCCCTCGGTTTGACTGGGGGAACCCGATTCCATTTGCCTCATTTCCCATCAGTGTCATCACCCTTACTGCAACAAACATTGGGGCATGGGCCCTGCGGCCACTAAACTTCTGAGGTCCCACTGGATATCTAAGTGCCTTGTTCCATGGGTATTATATGAATATGTAACTTCTGGCAGAATAATTTGGGACCCTGCTGGTGGGTAAGTCTGCAGCTTATTGAAAGGAGTACCTGCGCAAGCTCCTCCCCAGTCAAAAACATCTGTATGCAATCCTGGGTGCAGTTAGGCATTTTTTTCCAGAAGCATTCAATAATGTTGTGTAGTAGGGAATGGGTTATAGAAACTGAATGCTCCTGTGCTAAGCTCTGTGTAATCGTCATTCTTTTTCTGGTGTTTCTTTGCAAGGTCACAGGGAGGAAGGGGCAAACCCAATGGCCCTTGTGGAGGTTTTGTACAAAGAAGTCCTGGTTACCTTGCAGTAAGTTATGATATATTCAACCCTTGTAAATAAAAAGGATCTCACGCAGGTTGCTGTGTCTTCACATGTGGTTTTTATTTCCACGATGTGGACATATAGTAAAAGGAAGGTGGTCAGCCGACAAGTGTTTCAACCACAAAGGGTCTTTATCAAGGCAAAAGTAGTATATCTGTGGGATTTTATCCCATGTTGTTCTGGATGCCGGTTGGACATTGTTCTTATCAATCTTGCAGAATCGAGTGTGTGGAATAAATAGGCTCGTAAAGGGGGGTGGGATAAGGTGAGCAGTGACCGAAATTAAGCAATGAACAATTGAGCTGTTGAAATATGCACTGCGTGTTTGGTTTGTATTGTTTTTTGTTTGAATAAATCAATAAAATTGTTCAAAAAAAAAATCTTGCAGAATCCCTTAGGCTGTTGCCATTTTCGGTGTGGGTGCATGTCGCTCATCTATACAGAAACCAAACCCTTTGTGAACCACCTACTGACAAAGCTAATGAAAAACCTAAGAAGGATACGGCCCCTGGAAAAATGTTCCCATCCTCTGCTAAAAGAATAGAAGGGGATCTGGATTTCAAAGAAACCTCTTTGTAGAGAACAGACCCTAGGAGACACCAATAAAGTAGTTCTCGAATTAACAGAACCAGTATTTGTCCCCCTTATCTACATAGTACTAACAACAGCTCAGAAAAACATACAAAACAACCCATCATCTAGACACTTACTAAATCAGACAAAAAAAGAGTTCTCCAGAGGTTTCCTAACCCCCCTTATAAGAACTAGATACCTTCTGTTGCATACAATGTTCATTCTGTGTGAATCAAGGCCATGGGATGGAATTCAACCCCAAAAATTTAGAAGAGGAGTTGATGGAGCCCTAAAAGAGAGGAAAAGAGGATCATCCTCCTATTATACTTGAACCTGTTGCCACGATAAAAGGTGCAGTGAAATCTCTATGCCGACCAGGTTGGGGATTCTACCATTCCACCATTCCACTCATCAAGTGAAGAATCTATGTGTGACCGGGAACTTGAATTAATTGGACAGGAGAGGGTAAAAATATCAGCCCTATTAGAAACTCTTAGTGAATCTCTGATCGTGGGATACTCCAACGAACCGTTTGATGAGGTCGGGGAAACAGAGGCCTCCATAGTGGAACAAGAGGGTGAAAATAACTCCAACTCCTTTGAGGAAGAGTATGGGCATTCTACAGGATGTCTATACCCGGAACATGAGGAGGTTTCCTATGAAAAGTCTGGATCTACGTGTTGGGAGGGAAATTAACCTATCCCACCTCCTAGGTGCTTTGGGGTAAGGCAAGTTCCCTTGAGAGACATCTCAAAGCCCAGGGTGGGCAGCATAATGGTCCCCGCACGATCACAATATTATAAGCAATATAGATGCTTAAACGTAGTGCACACATATAAGCAGACACCATTTTGTAGCTATGGCAGAAACATAGGGACTGCATGACCATGGAGCACTCAGTGTATTAGACAAAGGCCACAAACCTGATGAGGAAATCTGAATAGGCCCAAGCGCTGATGAGAAGAGGCCCAGGCCGCTCATAGTTTCCACTGAAACCCTCCTGTGTTTTAAGATTGTTGCCAATAAGTTTGTTCTAAGAAATAATGTGCCCCGCACGGCTACGAGACATTCCTGGGTGGCTTAGTGTATGGGTTATTGCAAACCTGCCAAAGCAGGCCTACGACCCCCACCCAGCCAGCCAACTACGAGTTATAGCCCATGTCCCTGCCCCAGTCCTAAAACCCCTGAATTCCAAGATACCAGTTGACCTCAGACCACCAACCATAAACCAATCCACCCTAAAAGATCTAAGAGTATGGTCATCTCATCTGACATGATTTGTAATGCAACTTACAGGGAGGGATGGATTCAAAAGTGAGGGTGGAAGCCTTGGAAGCCCAGAGATGTGATCGGGATGAGTGAAATGTGTGTGCATGTGGGTTCCTCCAGTGCCAGTCTTTTGAGCATGCCAGGTGCTCTGTATAATGATAGAGTAGCACTATTTTTCAAATGTAGCTAACTGCTCTTTTGGCCTTGGTTCCCTGGAGACGATGAGGCTGACCCCACGTTATGGAAGACGGATGCACTTGGCTGAGACCAATGGCCTGCCATCCCCTATTCACCTATGGAGCATGTTGCCCATGTATTGGGTCATACCAACCAGCCACAAGGGTTTTTACCATATGTAATGTCACTGGTGATGATGTGCCCCCTTTTAAGCTTATGCTTGCCCCCTTTTTCCTCAGAACGTTCCTTGGTGCTAGAGTCCTTTGCTGGTACACCTTTTTTGTAGAAATAAAACTTGTTATCCTGGCAAGAATCTCTCAGCTTTTTTTCCCTAGCAGGTTGTATATCTTCTGGTGTGAGTATTTAGGGGTGTGCCTTCAATTGGTGACCCCAACGTGATCCCAGCAGCCCCATCCCTGCAGAGGTGTCGAGGCAACTCCTCCAGAAGGCCCACACCCACCTACAGCGACCAGTCCTGCAAATGCCTGCTTTGGCCGGTTTGTCTCGGGAGGATAGCTCAGGGGCAGCATACTCACCTTGGAAGCAAGACAACACAGAGTACCACCACAGGTTCGATCGCCGGTCCGCGCTTAGAAACCTCTGGGTATTAAGTGTATTATAAATAACCTATCATATCATATCATATCATATCATATCATAAAACACATATTCCTGAGTGGCCTTACAGATGCCATCTTTGCAGAATTCCTGTCTGCTCTTTGGAGTGGGGCGTGGCTCAGTAAAGAAAGTGCAGGCCTGTTTTATTGTGGACTTTGTGATGGAGGAGTTTGGGTGAACATGCGCACATGAGTATAACCTTGCAAATGATAACAAGTAGGGGACAGGTGTATGCTCTCACTGAGAAATGATATACGACCAGTTCTGTCACAAGTTTTGACACTCTCCTCCCTGTGAGCTACAAGATCCTCTCCAAACCAAGAACCAATCGTGCTGGGGGCAGAGTAGCCCTGATATTTCCAGAGTGAAATCCCGGCCACTGTCATCGCTATGCAGGCCTACTACTCCTTTGAATGAATGGTCTGCAGGAACTCTTTCGCTCCAGGCCTCTCTCTAACTGTGGCCACCATCTACAGGCCACCTGGCCAGTTCGCCCTCTTCCTTTCTGAATGGGCCGACCTCTCCTCTTCCCTCCATGCCTCTATTCTCAACTTCTCCTCAGAGATCTCAACATCCACCTGTATGCTTCTAATCCCTCCTCTGGGCTTTTCTGCAACCTCTGTGAAAATGTCTCTCTTTCTAGTCTGCCCTCTGGCTTAACAGACTCTGCCGTACATACTTTGGATGTTTTCATCATCTCAGACATCCCCCTCTCTAACCCTCTCACCACTCCTCTCCCTTGGAATGACCACTTTCCACTTTCCACTCATTTGAAACTCTCTATCGCTCAGGCAGAGCACACGCCCCAGCACTGCCACCTACCTTCTCAGTCATTCGGCCTTGAAGCATTTGTGAGTGGATGCCTTTGCTTCTACTTTCTCTGCTCCTCCTACTCCTGCGGCTGACTCACACCCTGACACAGCCCTTTCTACACTGCATCTTCCTATTTTCAACACCTTGGACATCCTTGCCCCTGTCATGAGAATCCAGCTGAAGCTTACCTCCAAGTGCAACTCTTGGTATGATTCCGACCTCGCCATCCTGAAACGCAAGTGCTGGGTGACTGAGAGGAACTCGAGGGCTTAGGGTGCATCTTCTGACAAACTGGCTTGCCACCTGCTCCAAAGGCAATACAGACGCTCTGTCCTGTCCAAGAAGAGAGCACATATTAAAGCCTGCATCTCTGCAGCCTCTAACAACATGGCCAAACTCTTTAAAATCTGCAAGGAACTGGCCAATCTTGTTGCAGTCCTGTTGCAGTCTCTACCTCTCTTGGCCCTCTGTACGGCTCTGGCCTCTCACTTCTCCTCTGAAACCCAGGACATCCAGTCCTCTATCTCCTCTTCTTCTCCCTCTTCCTCTCTTGGCCCCCATTTGGCCATCTCTCCCTCTCCTCCTCCTGTCTCCTCTTTCTCTCAGACAACATCTGACAAGGTTTCTAGACAAGTCTGATCTATGAAAGTGTTGTCCAAACAGGTGCTCCCCTGCTCCTCCAGAACAGTCAAGGACCATATACTCACCCAAGCTCCAGCCTTGGCCAATTTCTGTAATCACTCGTTTTTCACTGGAACTTTCCCCTCTCCACTTAATACTTCCTTCAGTGCACCCCCTCTTCAAGAAGCCGCCTGCTGATCCTACCTGGCTGGCAAACTATCACCCAATCTACATCATCCCTTTCCTGGGCAAACTCTTGGAAAAGCTGGGCATCTTCCAACTTATTCTTCATGCTGATCTGTTGGTTTTCTCTATGACCATCAGTCTGTCTTCAGAGCTGCCAGAGGCACGGAAACTGCTCTCCTGAACACCTGTGAAAATCTGCTCTCTAACCTTGACTCCAGCATTCCTTCTGTCCTCATCCTCCTTGATCTTTCCTCTGCTTTCGACATGGTCAACCACGCCATACTGATCAATTGACTCTGTGAGAACCTGGGCATCACGGATCAGGCCCTGGAGTGGCTGACCTCCTTTCTCTTGGACCACACCTCCCATGTCCAACTTGGTCTCTTTCTCTCCACCACCTCTCTCTCTACCTGTGGAGTTCCCCAGGGCTCTACCCTCTTACCCTGTTTTTTCACCCTCTACTTGGCCCTTTTGGCCCCCCTGATTTCTACTTTCTCCTCTAACTTTCAGTGTTATACGGATGATACTCAGCTTTAGTTAAGGCTCCCCTCAGCCTCCTCTCATCTCTCGCTCATTCCTGATAGTCTATCCACGATTCAGGTATGGTGTGCCTCCAGTGATCTCTTCCTTAATGCCAGTAAGACTGAGATCCTTCTCCTTTCGACCCCTGCCCCTGCTTTCCCTCTCTCACTCTGGCCACCTGCCTTGGGCCCTCTTCCTTCACCTTCCTGTAGGGCAAAAACCCTTGGTGTCATCTTTGACTCCACTCTCTCTTTCTCTCCTCACATCTCGGGCTTCGTCAAGAAGTCCCACTAGCAGCTGCACCTCCTCAAAGGGACTCTTCCCTTTTTCACTTTCCCCTGGAAGCTCACTATCTCCAGAGCCCTGTCTCTCTCTCTATCTAGCCTGGACTATTTCAACTGTCTCTTTCTCAATTGGCCTTCCTCTACTCTCCGCCCTTTGCAACTAATCCAGAACAGGACTGCAAAACTTATATTTGGCCTCAAGCCCAGGGACCGTATATCTCCAGACCTGAAATCTCTCCACTGGCTTCCGGTGGCTGCAAGGATGAAGTTCAAGGCCCTGTTGTACTGTCCACAAGGCTTTCTGAGGACGGGGCCTGCACTACATTCAATGCTCACTTCCAAAATACCTTCCTTCTCAAGCCCTTCACTCAGCTACCTCCAAATCTCTAAGGGATATACACTTCTCCAGGCAGAGAGTGGGGGGTAGATCTCTCTCCTCCGTAGGTGCCTCCCTCTTGAATGGCCTCCCTGCCCCTCTTAAACATGAGCCAGACCACCTGAAGTTCCGGAAGCAGCTCAAAACCTTCCTCTTCTCCCCTGCTCTCTCTCTCTCTCCCTCCCCTGCTGAACTACCTGAACTACCTGTCTACTGTACTGAATGGTTGCTTGGCTTCCCTCAGAGTCTCACTGGATACTAGGCTCTTTCTTGATCAGTCACCCTTGCACTGCCTCCGGACATAGCACACACTTAGGGCCTGTAACTGTAAACCTACAGTCCCTTGTGTAGCGACAGTGAGCAGAACTGCTGAAGAGACTCTATCACACTACTTCAACTTCTGGTTCGCAAGGCATACAAGGATGACATGGCCAAACTCCAGTATTGTCAACAAGAAATACTCTATTTGGTCAGCTAATAGCAAACGGCAAAAGAGTCAAAACAGACAGAGCGGCATCTGTGCGTGCCCACCCCCAAACCAATAACAGTGAAAGACATGCAAAAATTCTTAGGATTGTGCAACTTTTGCAGAGCGTGGATTTTAGACTAGGCAACATATACCAGACCACTCCTACAGGCCCTCAAAGAAGCACAGAGAGGTTATCACAAACTCAAATGGATAGCAGACATGATGCAAAATGTCAGTGGTTTAAAGAAAGTGATATCACAGCCCCAGTGCTCACCACCCCAGACTATGCCCAGGAATTTTACATAATCTCACATTCCAACAGGAAACCCATGACCACTGTGCTGACCCAGTAGAGTACAATGTGCCGCAAGCCATTGGCCTATTACAGTGGTACACTCAAGTTATGCAAGGGCAATTCGCGTGCGAACAAGCACTTGCTGCAGCTATGTTCGCAATTGAAAACACGTCCACAATTGGGATGCTCAGTCACTTTGTATGTGGAACAATAAGTATTCCCCATTTTGGAAATATCAAAATCTACCCTGACCACGCATAGAGCATCAGCATATGAGATTACCCTCTTAAGCCCAAACATTCATGTTATGCGATGTAAAACAGTGAACCCCACCACTTTTTTGACAGAAATGTGTACAGACAAAGATTAGGAAATACCTGACTGCCAGATATGAAAGGCAGGAGGATGACATTCCCAAAGCAAATTATACCCCATTGGAGGAAGGGGATGCTCTCTTTTATGATGGGTCAGCAACAATCGATCAGGAGACAGGACAACGGCATACGGGCACCACAGTAGTGCACCTCGAGGGAGGTGAATATTAGACAATAATGAAAAGACTACCCATGCATTATTCGGCACAGGCAGGAGAACTCATAGCACTCATTGAAGTTCTGCAGGCATCACAAGAGTGCCACATATACATTTATTTGGACTCAGCATATGTCAATACAACAGTGCATGCCGGGTTCTCATGATGGAAGAGGAGGGGTTTCTAGAGAGTAGACAGCCGAGTGCAACATGCCACACTGCTAGATATATTGATTTTCACATCATCCCAACCTTCTGTGTTGGTGGTTATTAAAAGCGCCGCCCATACAAACAGCACAGACAAAATGTCACTGGTGAAATGGCAGTTTACCTCCCGGTACCCACAATTGCCTAATACATTGTGACAACACAAATAGTCAGCAGAACATCCCAGCTCATTGAACTACAAGAAAAATCACTAAATGAGGAAAAACAACTGTGGACTAAGAAGGGGTGCAAACAACCCCCGACTGATCTCTTGTGAAGATAAGAGTGCATTGGCAAGGTAGTAATACCATATGAATTGTTGATGATAGTGTTCAACCAACTTCACCACCCCGCCCACAGCTCGAAGCAACACATTGCAGCAGGCATACAGGAGGATTGGTTTGTCCCCGATCTTCAGGAACAATTCACAAACATGACCATACATTCCACCACGTGTCAATGTTTTAGCACAGGCATGACACTCTGGACTTTATGGGTCTCCTTGCCCTGCACTATTGGCCCCTTCTGCAAGCTTCACATAGATTATGCCGAAATAGGAGAAAGATGAACTGAGTCGCAGTACTTGATTGTTGTGGTCTGCCCTTTTTCACAGTGGGTTGATACAGGACCTTTGGCACACCTGGATGCACTTCACTTGTGTATAAGCGCTTAATTTCTTGTCTGTGAAGTTTTCCCCCGATGGGGTGTGTGCGATGTGTTACGGTCTGATAACGGCACACATTTTTTAATGAACTCTTTAAGGAGATCACAGCACTACTTGGCATTAACCACTTGATGTGTTCAATTTATCACCCCAGGCCAACAGCTTTGTGGAGAGGATCATCAATCTGTTCAAGAGCAAATTATCTAAGCTCTGCACCACATTAAAAAAGAAATTGGTGCACTGCTTACATGTGTCTCTCTTCAGTTTGTGCACACAACTAAGCAATGACCACCATCTATCACCCCATGATGTGGTAACTGGTCGGCGCATTAACACATCCATATCCCCTGTCAGGAGAGAATCCGATTCCCATAAAGCAGCAATGGTCCCAGGTGAGGAACTTAAGGAGTATTTGACAACCCAACACGTGCCATTAAGTGCATCTCCTGACAAATGTCACCGCCTGAAAAGAAGACACAATAGACACCACACATACAGCAGTAACAAGCTTTCAGTCTGCACAACTGGTACTGCCTGGAGAATTAATTTACATACAAAGTTTTGTCAGAAAGTGGAACAGCCCCAGGTTTCATGGCCCCTACGAGGTTATATTTTCTACCACTCACACCTTAAAGGTGAAAGGGCTCGGCTATTTGATACATCTGTCTGATGTGCGCAGGGCACCCCCAGACAGCACACAATCACCTTGAGAGCCCCAGCCCCTGCTTCCCTACCTCAGAGCAATTAGACAGACACATCAGTAAAAATCATATTTAACCCATAGTTTATACACAAACATATCAAGTCAAGATCAAATGGAATGTTTATGAAATGTCTCTCTCTCTCTACCCTCTCTCTCTCTCTCTTCCCTCTTTTTTTCTCTTTTTTCTTTCTTTTGTGTGCATTTATTTTCAGACAAAGAAGACAATGGAACCAGCATCATCAGATACATCTGTATATATTACAAAGAGTGTTATCTACCAGACTGTTCCTAGATGTTCCTATTCATACACATGTGCACTGCATTTTAGTGTGGCACTATTTGCCGTTTTGATGTTTGCATTTGGAATTTATTGGTGAGCTTCTTTTTATATATGGAGCTCATATAAAAGAGGGGGGATGTGGAGTACATATGCAAACACCCCCAACAGCACTGTAAATATTTATAAATATAGAAACAATTGTAATAACAGTTATAACAAACCAACTAATACACCTGCATATATGAGCAAGAAAATTAGCATAATATTTCCATTTATTTTCAAACATGATTTGCATAACATAAGTATTTATGATAATATCAGTGATGACACCTATCACGGACTTGCCCTTGATGCCATTGAGGATGTACAACATCTTGAAATGACAAACAGCTGGTACACTGACATGAGTATGGTAGGCAGACAAACAGCGAATGGTAGCTGTTATGTCTGTTCACTGATCACGCACGCATAGGGGGCACCCAAGGTATTAGTACCCCAGGAAGTACCAATTATAGAGGCACAGTGTTCATCGTATGTAGGGTTAAAGGCATCTTCCAGGCACACAGTGTAAAACTAGAGCTCAATGATCCAGATCCTAAGCAATGTAACGACAACCTGAGAGACATTAAATGGCTTCAGCAGCCATATTTAGTGATTCAAGGACTGAAGTATATAAACAGCAAGTGGCAAGAAACCACACTTAGTTGTCTGGCAGAAGGACTCTTAGGATATGAAGAGGAAATCCTGGCTCGAGTGGAAGGAACCTGAGCACAAACCTGGACAGAGCACATCGCAAATTTGACATGGATTGCAGCGATAGAAAAGCCAGTGAAGGTTCACAGAGAAGAAGCCTATGAACTTTGCTATCTTTCTCGGCTCAAATGAAAAGTGTAACAGGACCCTCCAGATCCCAGACTTGAAGAATGGCACATCAGCTGTGATGGGTTACTACTGGGTCTGTGGCCAACACACATACTTGCACCTTCCGCATCATGTTTGCTGGCCATGTTGCCCTCAGCACTATTAGTAATCCCAGAAGACCACCTCCAAGGGGGACCAATACCTGACATGACCTGACAGAGCTTCACATCGTCTCTGGGTAAGGGCAGTACAAGAAACTGCAGAGGAAGAAGAAGAGATCATCAAACTATCTATCCAAATACTAATTGCTTGGGGACATTCCTAGCAAAAACAAAGAGGTGATGGCTGGAAGGTTTAGAATTAATCTTAACCACTGGCATTGCTCTGGGCAACCCTCCAGACCATCGATCTTCACCTGCCAAGCAATTACAGAAGGGGAAAGACCATATGCAAATCAGACTTGGTCCCACCCCAAAAGGGGCAGTCCAGCCCGAACTGCTTGGTCACATCCCTTCTGCACGAGACCACAAGCATCCCCAAACATGTTTCGGCCTTGTTGGGCCTCATCAGTGAGGAGTGCTTGGGACTCTATGCCCAGCAGGCAGGGGACCCACGTCTGGGCATACCCGTCCCACTCGTGGTGACATAGCAAAAACAAAGAGGTGATGGCTGCAAGGTTTAGAATTAATCTTAACCTCTGGCATTGCTCTGGGAAACCCTCCAGACCATCGTACTTCACCTGCCAAGCCAAGCTATGATCTAGCGACTGTTCCCAGCACAAAGCCCACACACAATAAAGTCTCAGACATCCTAAAAAAAATGAACATTTTTCATTTTTTATAAAGACCAAAACATCCTCCGGTGCTTTAAGGAAGAACAATCGTAGAGTCAGATTCAATTGTAAAAAAGCAACACTGACACGTTCATGATGTTTTTAAGAAGATACAATCTTTAGAATTAAAGGTATTTGAGGTTCAAAATGTATACTGATAAAAAATGACAAGAGTAATTATGATGATAATATTTTCTGAACAAACAATGACTAATGAATTTTTAACTTCCAGAATCTAAAATCATGGAAACAAGGTACTGATCCGCACCTGATAAAGGGCATTCAGAGCCCGAAATGCGTAGTGCATTATAGAAACCCTCAAATAAAAGAACAATTGGCTTGCTAGCCAGTTACAAGTTTGATATATGGACTAAAGTTTCTCTTAAAACAATAGGAAATGTACCCACGGGGGAAGAAAATGTTACACTTTGTTGTTTGAATTGTGATTTATATGGAAATGTTTCAAGCATACTTTACTTTGATATACTGTCAAGCATGAAGTAATGCTAAAAGCGTGCAATAATTTATGTTTTGAACATTGAAGAAATTAGAAAATGAATGGGGTACATTAGTTACCACCAAAACAACTTTGGTTAAATAATTAAAACTGGTGTAAAACCACAAGAAAACACAGTATTCATTTTTGCATAGTTTTATGCTCAAAAGTGTGCACGGAGCCAAGGTCATTTTTGCTAAAGTGATCCCAAAATTGTTCCAAGGAAAATAATCTATCCCACCCACCTAGGCAAATTAGGGTAAGGCGAGCCCCATTGGGAGACCTCTAATACCCCAGGAGGGAAGGGAGCGGCCCAAGGGTCCCCACACTATCACAATATTGTAAGCAATATAGATGCTCAAACGTAGTGTGTGCCTATAAGCAGATGCCATTTTGTAGCTATGGCAGAAGCATAGGGCCTGAATGGGCATGGAGTAATCAGTGTATTAGACACAGGCCGCAAACTTGGCAAGGATATCTGAATAAGCCCAAGCGCTGATGAGAAGAGGCCCATGGCATACCTAGTTTCCAATGAAACCCTCCATTGTTTTAAGATTCTTGCCAATATGTTTGTTCTAAGAAAGAATGCACCCCAGAAGGCCACGGGACAGTCCTGGGTACCTTGGTGTAGGTGTTATCGCAAACAGGCCGAAGCAAGCCTCCATCCTCCATCCAGCCAACCATGAGTTATAGCCCATGCCCCTGACCCAGTCCTAAGACCCCTGAAATCCAAGATACCAGTTGACCCAAGACCACCGACCATAAACCAATCCACCCTGTAAGATCTAAGTGTTTAGTCATCCCACCTTATTTCATAATGACATGATTTGTAATGCAAGATAGTTCAAAAGTGAGAGTGAAAGCCTTGGAATCCCAGCGACCTGATTGGAATGAGTGAAATCTGTGTTCATGTGGGTTAGTGTGACCTCGAGACTCCCCCAGTACCAGACTTTTGAGCATGCCAGGTGCACTGTATAATGATAGAGTAGCACTATTTTTCAAATGTAGCTAGTTGCTCCTTTGGCATTGGTTCCCTGGAGATGATGAGCCCAGCAGACCCCATGTGATGGAAAACAGATGGACTGGGCTGAGACCAATGGCCTGGCATCCCCCATGGAGCAGGCCGCCCATGCATAGGGTTGCACCAACCAACCGCGCAGGTTTTTATCATATGCAATGATGTCACTACTGACAACGTGCCCCCTTTTAAGGTTGTCCCCTTTTTACTCAGAACATACCTTGGCAGCAGAGTCCTTTGCTGGCATACCTATTTTGGCCTTTTTTCCTGGGTTGTATTTTGTCTGGTGTGAGCATTTAGGGGTGTGCCTTCACACCACCGGGAGCTACACAGCCAATGATTGGGAAAGCCCTGATCTAATTTTTGAACCACCATTGGAGCAGGGAAGCTAACCAAAAAAGGAAATTGGGTGTGCAAATATTTTATTTACACATGTCAGGGAGATAGTACCTCCACAAGAGATCAGGAGGGAACAGATACATGTTGCATGTTGCTTCCGTAGAGAGGTTGGCCATATGACATGAAATTGCCCATTTAATCGTATTGGTCTTACCAATGACCCGTTGGAAGAAAAACCCAGTTGGGATAAGTTGAACAGAGAGGGAAACCCAGAGAAATCTAACCGAAAAGGAAAGAAAATTATGATCAAGGAAAAAGCCCATTTTGCTCTGGATACAAGGGATAAAACTTCCTATAATATTCTGACTCCCTCTTCCCCACCTTCCAGCCCTACAGCGGGAAGCCGGTGTTCATGGGGAAGGTATGTGAGAAACCTAGGAGTATTTACTTTACTGTACGTCATTCATACCGCGCAGACTTGGACCCATGGGCATTAGGGCGCATACTTAGACACAAACATCAACAGGAAAACACAGAAAGAGGAATCATAATGAAGGGCATGGCGCAAACATCAATTCAAAGCAAGGAACGAACGTCAGAGCAGGATCTATGCGAAGAGCTAGGTCTTAAATTTCTTCTTAAAGCTAGTAAGCAATGCGTGACCTCGGAGGTATGATGGAAGAGCATTGCAGGCTGCTGGAGCTGCTGTAGAAAAGGCTCCGTTTCTCATCTTTTTAGATTTGCTCCTAGGAATGTTCACTAGGTTCAGGAAGCTAGATCTAATGGGGCGGCTGTTCGAATTATTCAATATTAGACCTTGAAGGTAGTTCGGCATTAGACCAAACCCGCATTTCATGGTTATTGTTAGTAGCCAAATCTGGATTCGGGATGCCACGTGAATGCCAGAGCAAAGATCTTCTTGCTTGAGAATGTGATTGTGGCGGATCAGTCCAAATACTATTTGGACAGCCCCGTTCTGCACCACTTGCAGCCTATTAGTAATATTCTTGCTACATCCAATAAGAAGGCTGCCACAGTAATCCATCTTTGATCCCATAATAGCTCTAGCCAACATCTCAGCATTAGCTTGAGTGATAAAAGGACCCAGGTGGGTGAGCAATTTCATAAAGTAAATAGAAGATGAGACCAGACTCTTCACATGCCTCTAGGGTGTTCACTTTCTTCTGTGGTTTAATAATAACATCTCCCAGATGAAATTCAGAGTAACAAGGTCCAAAATTCTTAATCATAGATTGTGTGCCAATCAATGTTAATTCAGTTTTGTCCCTGTTAAGGGCTAGATTATTTTCTATCATCCATTCTTCCACTATAGAGTAAACTCTATTGAGTTCCTCCTCGTCACAGGAATGGGAGCCTGCCAAAGGGACTACACACTGGGTGTTGTCGGCGTAGTCGGTAAACAGCACACCATCTTGTTCTAGAGTGTTAAAAAATGGGGCAGTGAAGATGTTGTAGATACCCGCGGACAGGTAGGCCTCTGGGGTACTCCAAACGATACAGACACAGGATCTGCAGTTGCCTCATATATAAAGAAGCGGCTAATTCAGTTACCAAGAAACAAAATGGTCCATTGATTTGCCTCAGGTGAAAAATTAGCTACTTCCACTAGCCTGTCAGCCAGGATCGCATGATCAACTAAATCGAATGCGGCTGACAGGTCTAAGAGCATGAGCATAGATGCTCCGCCCTTGTCCATTCTTTACAGGAGTCTCGAATTTTAATTGTAGTAGAGCGGTTTCTGTGCCAAAACCCTCTTGGAATCCGGATTGACAGGGATTTAAGATAGGATGAGAGTCAAGATGTAAGGAGATTTGATTATAGGCCGCACGATCTATGATTTTTAGTAGGAAAGGGATGTTCGCTATTGACCTGTAATTCAAGGGATTATCAGTGTCCAAGCCTGTTTTTTTCAGGATTGGCAAAACCCAAGCTTGCTTGATATTAGAAGGACGTTGGCCTTCTAAAAATGATGCGTTAATAAAGTTGCAAATGGGCTCCAACAGAGGCAAAGGGCAGGTTTTTATGATTAAGGTGGCGCATGGGTCTTCCCTACAACATGTAGTTTTAAGTTGTTCAATAATACGAGACAGATCCTGTTCTGATATACAGTTAAAAAAAAATTGAAGTATCTTACAGATAGAGACTTCTCTGTAGTAGTCTGTGATATGACCTTTTTTGGGATATATTTTCACTAATAGTAGAAAGTTTTTTTGCATGGAGTCCTTTATATCTTGGTGCCAGGAGACACCTGTCTTTATGGGATGACGTATGGGTTTAATGCCTGTTTCAATTTCTTCTAGAATTTTAAAAAGTTCTTCAATATTAGACTTGGCATTTGTTATTCTAGTGTTATGAAAATATTTTTTTTGCCATAACAATTGCTAGCTTATAGGCTTTAGCCTTTACTTCATATGTGGCCAGATGTTCAACGAGTGGGTTTTTTTCCAAATAAAATATGACTTCGTCATCAAGGATTTACTTTTTTGCAGGTCAGGTGTGAACCAATCTTCAATGGTTCTTTGAACTATAGTTTTTTGTTGTTTTAGGGGAGCCAATGTGCTAGTAATGTGGCTTAGATTAACAATGATAGCCTGTGACATGGATGCAGCCGAATCTATTTTAGAAAACTGTAATCCTGGAGCTAATAGCGGCAAAATCTTCTCCTTGGTCAGAAGTGTGGTGTTTCAACAAGTTTAGTCTTAGAAGGAAACTCTGCTTTGATAGTAAAATGAATAAATGAATGATCAGACCATGGGCATGTTAGTATCTCATAATGTATTCACTGTGCCTCTTTGTAACTTGGTAAACTCCGCTTCCCAAGGTTTTAAGTTAGCTTTAGTTCCAATGTTCGACAAAAAGAAACAAGGAAATCTGGGTTTGCAACAAAGTTCCAACACAGGGATTTGCCCATGTAAATCCAGAGAATCCTCTATTCAGATAGCCAGGGTAGGGCCATCACTTTTGGATCCCAACGCTGGGGCTGGACTAGCAAGGGAGGATCACCTGGGTTTTGGGAATCCGGGTTTGAACTCAGGAAAGTACCCTAGAAGAGACAGAGTATTCCAACAGGACAATAAGTGAAGTGATCCCAGAACCCTTTATGGGTTCTGCAGGTCCCATTGTCCATAACCCAAGAGAGCGATAAACAGGTCATCCCAGAACAAACCCAGAAAAGGGGAAAGCACAGTAAGACAAAGAAGTCACCTTAATCCCAAACCTTCTTTCTCTTTCCCTTGTTCAGATCATGGGACGTGTTATACAGACCCTTGCTTGCATATCTGGGTGTGTAACATAGGGAGATATTTGATTCAAATAGAATCACCTTTTGTATTAAAAAAGGGCCAGTGGATCCCGCCTAGCCTTTACCAATCATGTTGTGATAATATAGCCTGTAAATATCAATTCCCATCTTGCCTTGACTCCCCCTTCTAATTTTCTACAAGTACAAGGGGGAGGCAACCAAGAGAGGTAAGGATTACCCCCAGAAACAACATGGGGAAAGTAAGGGAAACCTACCATAGAATGAACTTAAACTGTCCCACTGATAGTCAGGCAGAGTCAGCGATTTACTATTTATCACCTGACTCCACTTAACTGTTTTCACAACTATTAAAGGTGAGGTTTCACACAAGGAAGAGAGCGAGCTGGGGAGGCGAAACTGGACTAGAGTCGCTAAGGAGCTGGGAGCTGCAGAAAGGAGAATCTGGAATGACCTGGAAAGAATGAAAGAAGGAACAAGCAAAGAGGAAAGAAGGAGAAAGCATGTTATTGGCATAGAAAGAAGGGAAAGGCACACTAACGGCACACTAACGGCACAGAAGTAAAAAGCGAAGTCCTGAGTGAAAGAAAGGGGTGCAAATGACCCAGACAGAAGGAAAAAAAAGTGCAGGGGTGCATGGAAGAGTTATACCCATGTGCAAGAGGCATGATAGGAAAAGGGCAGGTGCAAGTCTGCACAGCAGAAGAAGGAGAGCATGCAACAGACACAACACAGAGAAAGTAAAGGAAGGTGCAAGTCTAATAACATACTGAAAAGGAAGACAGAGAGAAAGACAAAGATGGTGCAAGTGTGCACAACAAGGTAAATGGAACACAGATAGATGAAAGGGGTGCACCTGAAGATAAAAAAGTACAAAGGAAAGCAAGTGTAAGAAATAAAGAGAGGGGCAACGGATCAGAGTGGTCGCGCTTAGAAAGAGCAGAGCCCCTGATTCTACCCCACGCTTGGGAAAGGGAACCCTGAGGGGCCTACCAGAAACTGCATAGGTACATCCTGACAAGTTGAACTGGTGTTTGAAACTGAAAGGGGCCTACGCTTGTGGAAGGGAACCTTGAGAGGCCTACCAAAGAAAACAAAGTGCATCCTTATAAAACTGAGTTTGTGTTGGAAGCTGGAAGAGGCCTGAGCTTGGGGAAGGGAATCCTGAGAGGCCCAACCAAGTTGGAGCAATATTGTTTTTTTTAGTGTTGAAAGGATTGATGCTTGTGGAAGGGAACCCTGAGAAGCTTCAAAAGGGTCTGTGTTATATTTCTTTTGCCTGTGTTGCATACAGATTTATTCAGGATTTAAAACCATAAAAGCATCTTATGATCAGAAATAAAACATTTACATAAAATCAACAGTTCATATTTAACAATTCACAATAAAAAATATTAAGGGGGTCATTACGAGGTTGGAGGTATCCATTTCGCTATTAGCACCATGGCTACCCCCTTACCGCATTCCGGGTCCCCGGAATAGGGACTTATCGGGTCATTCCGACCTTGGAGGACCCGGTAAGTCCCCATTCCGGGAACCATTCCCCATTCCCATTTGTGCCCCATAGGGCTCAATGGGAATGGGGATGGAGCTGGTAAAACCAGGCGTTAAGGAAGGGACCCGCTAAAGGACCTCGTAGTAGGGTGGTAAGAGATTACCGGCACCGGTGCCCTTACCACTGCCGGTAATCCCTTACCACCCACCTCGTAATGACCCCTTAAGACATATTCCGGCGCACACTTGTGCTAGCCACGTTTCGCCCTGTATAACCAAGTTCTGTGAACAATTTTTGCAATAAAATAAATTAGATTTACATCAGACATACTCTTACAGAATGTCACAGCCATTTCTATTGTCCCAATTGTAACAATTTATTGAGAAGCCACCCTCAACACAGGGAGTCCCTTCCCTCCCCACTCAAGTGCTTATACAACAAACTGCTTAACAAATTACTTTTTTAGCCCTATCTCATACACATACCATGCCCATTGGATCCCTCACCCCTGAGCTAACAATGAGCCAAGAACCCAGCTTGTGGATGTGAAATATATTGTTATGTATTTAAATTCAAAGTATTAGAAATTAGCACGGAAAAATATCAAAAACACCACTTTATCCATGGCACAATACAATCAACTTCTCTCAGTGTTAATAAATCAAAAAAGTGAGTTAAAAAGAACACAATCACAATTGTCATTTCTTTTTTCAATTTCACTTCACAAAATAATTACACTGATCAGTAATACAATGTTGCTCAAACATTTGGTTTAAAATAAACACAGGGTGATATATTGCTTTGTTTTTCAGACCCCCCTTGCTTTGGTCTATGTTGGTAAGTCTGACAGAAAAATTGGAATGCTTTGGGGAATTCTGGATTTCAGACACCCCTTACTGAAAGGCCTGTGTTGGGGAAGCTGGATAAAAAGGTTGGACTGATTTAAGAACGAAGACACCCCTCTTCCTTATAGAAGTCAGGGTTAGCTGGACATCAATGATTACCCACTTAAATTATCGGCTATAATTTTCAGCGCACACTAGGAAGTGAGCTTTGTTAATTTCAAATATTAACAAAATTCACCCCTTAGTGTTCTGCCAAATGGGGAATTAATTAAATTAATATTTTTGGTTAAATATGCTAAGGATCTGCACAGTTCCCCCCCGCCACCCCACCCACGATAAAGGGAAAAGATTCAAGGCAACTAGACTCCCCCCACATTTAGGTTTTCAAGAGCTTAGTTCTACTTACATAGCAAGCCTCTGTTTAAGGTTCAGGAAAGCCAGCTGCATCTCAGGACACTCTGGAAAGATAGGGCAGGGGTCTGGTCACTCCACTCTCAAAGATGGCCTCCCACTCTTCACCACAGGACCCAGTCAGCTTTGAGGCCTTCCTAGAAATAGACAGCTCCACCCAGATGCACTCTCAGCAATCTGCTCTGGTGTCTCCTTACAGCTGTCAGATGGTAAGTTTCAGCAGCCTTCCTGATGGTCTGTCTCTTCTCTCTGCCCTCCTGTCTTTCTCCTTTTTCTGACTCCCCGGTTTTTGTGTGCCCTCTCCCTTATATAGCAGCAATGACATCACCAATGTTACAATCTTGGGGAAGTATCCTGCAATAACCCCTGCCACTAGGATTGGACAGTGACCCTCTCGCTCCTCCCAACTCTGCCGCCAAGTCAGCATTTGTTTAGGGTACTTGAGCAACATATGGCAATTGCTATTTGTAAATTCCCCTTTGTTCTCCTTTCAACTTTTTGGCAACACAACTTCATAATTTTACTAGCAACTGCCATTTCTGATTTAGCTAATCATGTAGAATTAGATAAGCCCTCCACCAAATCCGTACGATGTAGCATGGCCATGTGGCACATTTCTGCAGTTTCCATAAAAATCACAACATTTATGAATATGTAAGTTAATAAGCATATCCCTAATTTCATTTTCCACCCACTCACCAACTTTCACATTTGGAACATGTTCAGATCAGCCAGAAACCTAGTCTAACTGGGCATTACAGTTCTCAGAGTCAGAGGTAGATGCATTTTATATCCCCAAAATCACCTGGAAATTACATAAATAATGGTACAAAATGAAATCAATCCACATTATGGTTGCTGAGAAAAAGGCCGTGCACCCGGAAGTACAGTGAAGTACTGTTTGCTGGAAGGAGACGCTGCCGTATTTATCTCTCGCTTTCGCCCTGATCGCTTGAGGAGAAAATCATGTGAAATTACGCCTGGAGGACGTCTTTACACGGTGCACGCTGTGCCTGACTTTTGAGGGTGGTACTATTGTAATCAGCCCCTCCCCTTGGTCTTGTGATGTGAGTCATAGCTTTAAGACCCAGGGCACCAGCGCACCCGCGCGCGCACCCGGAAGTACAGTGAAGTACTGTTTGCTGGGAGGAGACCATGCCGGATTTATCTCTCGCTTTCGCCCTGATCGCTTGAGGAGAAAATTACGTGAAATTAGGCCTGGAGGACGTCTTTACACAGTGCACGCTGTGCCTGACTTTTGATGTGACTGTCTTCATGAACTTGTGTGCGCGAGCACTTCCAAGACTTTCCTGAGCTTCACCCCTTGGTAGAGAGTGCGCTTAACGCACGTTGTGTCCATTTTGCAGACGTCAGCATTTTGCAGATGCCATATGCTGTGCAGTGCACGGGCACGCTCACGCTAATTTTGTATGTGTAGTCCCACACCTTCAAGTGACGTCCTGATTGATTTACAAATGTACTCACTAGTCCTTTATTGATCTTTGTTTCTCTTTTCTGTAGGGTGGTACTATTGTAATCAGCCCCTCCCCCTTGGTCTTGTGACGTGAGTCGTAGCTTTAAGACCCGGGGCACCAGCGCACCCGCACGCGCACCCGGAGGTACAGTGAAGTACTGTTTGCTGTTCGCGGTGCGCGTGTGAGGGTGCGGTGTCGCTTTCCCTGGGTGCAGTCCGACTGGTAAGCAGAAGGGCCTTCCACTGGTGTTACTTATGAAATTTGGGTATAGCCTTATTAATTTAACTGATTTACCTTCATAAGGTTAGAGAGTTCTTTACTGAGCGTCATCCATAAGGGTCTAGTAACTGTGTATCAGGTTCTACTGCACACGAATCATGGATTTTACACTTAGAAATGGGAAAAAGAGGAAGGAGTGTACCTCAAAAATGCTTGCCACGTTGGAATCCCAAAAAAATGCAAAAAAAAAAAATGATGAAACTAATTCAACTACATCGTTGAATGGGAAGACATCTTTTTTGTCCATGTCTCTGCAATTGGACGAAGTGAGGGACATGATCGAAACAAAACCTGCACTTGACACCCAGACTGAGATTAAAGAAGTTTGCTCTCTAAAAGCAGCGAATGAAAATATTACTTCTGACCCATTCGATAGGGATGAGCACACAGAAGAGATCCAAAAAGAAATCATTGCCGACATTCATGAGAACAAATACTTGCCTATCTCAGACATTTCTATGTTGGTGCCGGTAATTATGTCGGATTTAGATAAAAGAGTTAAGCTCTCGCTGGGACCCTCGACACTGGTGTCCACCCATGGGCATGGAGAGAGCACGTACACTTTCACAAATCTTGTGAGTTGCATGACAGATTAACCAGCCCCGAAAGGGGTCTTAGTGCCAATCCTGATACCTAAACGCCTCTAACTAGCTCTCCAGTTAAAAATGTAGCCGACAACAGTAAGATGCAGAAAACTATCAGGGTAATTCATAGAATTTCGCAGAAAAGTGTCGCAAGCGGCTGGCGCAGAGTGTCCGCGTGCGATTGACTGCGCCAGGCACGTGCGCTAAAACCGATTTCCGCGCACAGCGTATTCATGGATTTTAGGCTCCCAAACCAGCCGTGGCGCAGAGTATCGCAGCGACCCTGCAGCAGCGCCAGTAACGCCCCCAAAAACGCCCTCGCGCAAGGAAAAGCCATCAAAATCGCTAAATCATTGCAAAGGGCTGCGCTAACTCTGGACCAGTTTACAGGGCTGCCAAACAAGGAACGCAAAGCGGGTAACGTGCATATCAGGGGTACGCGTGAAGTTATACACGCGATTAGCCAGGGTACGTGTATTACAGGGGTACGCGGGAAGTTTAACACGCGATTGGCCAGGGTACGTGTATTACAGGGGTACGCGGGAAGTGTAACACGCGATTAGCCAGGGTACGTGTATTACAGGGGTACGCGGGAAGTTTAACACGCGATTGGCCAGGGTACGTGTATTACAGGGGTATGCGGGAAGTTTAACATGCGATTAGCCAGGGTACGTGTATTACAGGGGTACGCGGGAAGTATAACACGCGATTAGCCAGGGTACGTGTATTACAGGGGTACGCGGGAAGTTTAACACGCGATTGGCCAGGGTACGTGTATTACAGGGGTATGCGGGAAGTTTAACATGCGATTAGCCAGGGTACGTGTATTACAGGGGTACGCGGGAAGTATAACACGCGATTAGCCAGGGTACGTGTATTACAGGGGTACGCGGGAAGTTTAACACGCGATTGGCCAGGGTACGTGTATTACAGGGGTATGCGGGAAGTTTAACATGCGATTAGCCAGGGTACGTGTATTACAGGGGTACGCGGGAAGTTTAACACGCGATTAGCCAGGGTACGTGTATTACAGGGGTACGCGGGAAGTTTAACACGAGATTGGCCAGGGTACGTGTATTACAGGGGTAGGCGGGAAGTTTCACACGCGATTAGCCAGGGCACGTGTATCACAGGGGTACGCGGGAATTATCACATGCGATTTGGCTGTGTACGTGTATTACAGGGGTACACGGGAAGTTTTACACGCGATTCGGCTGGGTACGTGTATTACAGGGATGCGATTTGGCCAGGTACGTGTATTACAGGGGTGCGCAGGAATTATCACACGCGATTTGGCTGGGTACGTGTATTACAGGGGTGCGTGGGAATCATCACACGTGATTTGGCTGGGTACGTGTATTACAGGGGTGCGTGGGAAGTCACACGCGATTAGGCTGGGTGGGTCCTCCCAGGTGTTCCTGTACACCCTCCACGGCCCCTGCAGGCAGCCTACAAAACAGGGGACTACCCTGCACACCTGCTCATGTCCCCCTGCACCCCCACCCCCCAGCAGTGCAGGGGCAGCCTCCACCAGGCCCCCACTCATGTCTCCCACCACCCCACCCTCCCGCCACCAGGGGCAGCCTCCACCAGGCCCCCACCCATGTCTCCCACCACCCCCACCCTCCCGCCACCAGGGGCAGCCTCCACCAGGCCCCCACCCATGCCTCCCACCACCCCCAACCCCCAGCAGTGCAGGGGCAGCCTCCACCAGGCCCCCACCCATGCCTCCCACCACCCCCAACCCCCAGCAGTGCAGGGGCAGCCTCCACCAGGCCCCCACCCATGCCTCCCACCACCCCCAACCCCCAGCAGTGCAGGGGCAGCCTCCACCAGGCCCCCACCCATGTCTCCCACCACCCCCACCCCCCCGCCACCAGGGGCACCCTCCACCAGGCCCCCACCCATGTCTCCCACCACCCCCAACCCCCAGCAGTGCACGGGCAGCCTCCACCAGGCCCCCACCCATGTCTCCCACCACCCCCACCCCCCCGCCACCAGGGGCAGCCTCCACCAGGCCCCCACCCATGTCTCCCACCACCCCCACCCCCCCGCCACCAGGGGCACCCTCCACCAGGCCCCCACTCATGTCTCCCACCACCCCCACCAGTGCAGGGGCACCCTCCACCAGGCCCCCACCCATGTCTCCCAGCACCCCCACCCACCAGCACTGTGGGGCACGTGGGCAGCAGGCAGTCAGGCAGCAGCAGATGGCAGGTGGGAGCGTGCTCAGGGCTCTGGGGGGCAGTAATTTGGCCTCCTGGCCAGGAGCGTGGTCTCTCGTGTGTGAGCGCGTGGACAGCCTGATAGGGAGTGAAATCCCACACGTCAGCAAAGGCCCTTAGCGCGTAAACCCGTCAACAGCATATGCGCGCCTATAGTCACCTGCACGTGCAGGAAATTGTTGCGTGACACGTCCCAGTGTCAAAGCGTGTGATTGGTGAAAATGGATCTACACGCAGAAGTGACAAAGCGTGTGATTGGTGAAAATGTATCTACACGCAGGAGTGACAAAGCGTGTGATTGGTGAACGTACACGCCGCGTAAGTGACGCTGTACGTGTGGGCCTGTATATAAGGTACATGTAGAACACCATTTCCTTGTACGTGCTTTTCGTGGAGAGCGAGTGGGTGAATTCTGTACTTCTTGTCGTTTCACACGCGATTTACTTCACGGCGTTTCCAGTTCGTATTCCCTGTTACCTCTGACAGCTTTTTCTATTTTTTCTCTTTTACTGGTTTACCTGGGCCTGTTCCCTCAAACAGTGTCCCCTTCTACTGTTGTCCTGTCTTCTCAGACAGCGTACACATCTTCTTTTGGCGGGGGTTTAGCCAGCCAAACGCGCTCATTTTTCACGCTCTTTTACCTGGCAGACGGTGAGTCACGCACGTATCCAACTTCTGTGCTTGCCCCGTGTGTAGCCTACCCCTTCAGAGGTCATTCTAGGCTGCGTGTGACACGCATACGTTCATTCTTGTGTTACTGGGTGCCACAGCGTAGTGCAGGTTTTTCTTTCTGCACACGTGGTCTAGGAGGGGTTGCGTGCACGTCATCTCCCTTTTTTGGGCCTCCTGTGCGTTGCGTGACCCGTCATCTTTCCCCAGGGGTTACAATCAGCCGTGCTAGAGCACTAGGGTACAATTACCATCTGGTACCCAACCCCTTTGACCCCCAATTGCCCAGGACAATTGTCTACAGCCACTCCCATACGCACATTAATATCAGTGCCATGGCTGGGAGGCGAGGATTCCGTAAGGGTGGCAAAGGTGGAAGAGCCACAAGTGGTGGCCGTGGTGGATCCGGTAGGGGACGTGGTCGTAACTTGCAGGGTGAGCCTGTCCCCCCATGTGTGGAGGACCAGTCAAGGGCACCCATCATCCCCCCCCTCCCCCCCTCCCCCCTCCCGTTGAGGCTGAAGTGGCTGACACCATCCATGCTCAGCCCTTGTTGGACCAGCCCATTGTGGCACCAGACCTGGCTGACTCCATGGCTGACTTCCAGGTCAGCAGGGCTACGACACGTGCGCTGGTGCACGTTGATGCCATCATGCCACGTGGATCTGGGGCAGCAAGGTCATCTGCTGCACCAAGGAGGCAGGGCGGAGAGGCTGCAGGGGCAGCTGCGGCTCCATCCACCCCAGCCCTCACACACCCAGCCAGGACAGTGTCGGTCCTAGTCCATGCTGCTGACATTCCCCCTGACACCATCACACTAGAGCCAATGCCTGCACCAACTCCCATGCTGAGTGTGCAATCCCACACTCCTGATACAGAGTCCACCAGGGCTCCTGCCCCTAGTGTCCAGAGCTGCGCAGGACACTCAGGATCACCACCACCTTCCAAGCGGAAGAGGAAGAGTGCTCGTCCGGCACAGGCTGATGCCCCAGACACGGCTACACAGTCCGGCCCGTCCAGGAAGCCCAGCTTCACGGATGACGAACTGAATGCACTTGTCGAGTATGTGTCCGGACATGACAACGAGATGGTCATTGTTGCAGGATCCAAGACCACACCTGCACAACGCCAGGCACACTGGCAGACCGTTGCGGACATCGTAAGTGCCCTTGGAATCGTGAGGCGCACAGCCAATGATTGCTATAAGCGCTGGAATGACCTAAAGCGCAGGGCAAAGAGTAAGCTGGCCTCAAGTCATGCCGCAACTCTAGTGACTGGAGGTGGGTCTCCAGTAGTTGACATGGAACTCACTCCACATGAGTCAGTCGCTGGGACCTACGTCACGGA
The DNA here is from genome assembly GCF_040938575.1 of Ambystoma mexicanum. NCBI lineage: Eukaryota > Metazoa > Chordata > Amphibia > Caudata > Ambystomatidae > Ambystoma > Ambystoma mexicanum. Next base: position 357,159,642 of record NC_090941.1, read on the forward strand.
GGAACAGATCCAAGGCGTGGGAGATCTGGCTGATTACGAGGCATTGTCCGGTGAGTGCACATGCATGTGTGTGTCATCCATGTGCATGGTGTGTGTGTGAGGGCTTCTGTTCGGGTGCCAGGTGAGAGTGTGTGCGCCTGAGTCGTATGGGTCAGCCATGTGCTTCATGCAATCCTTCCTGCGCAGCTGCATTTGGCCATAGCAGTATCCCTTCTGCCAACAGTAGACATCTAGCACAACTGCACGCCAGTTGCCCTTGAAGTGTCACCTTGCCACAACATATTTGCTTATTTTTCACTGTTCAATCAGTCAGTTTGTTTGCATTCCACCACTTTCACTAGGCATGTCGCTGTCCACTAGTCACATGTCTGACATGGGTATGGTAAAGTGGAGTGACTTTGTTACCTGGATATCATTTGTACACACATGTCCCTGTGCAATTGGACCATTTCAGAATGGCAGCTCCAGGTGAAAAATCTGACCTGTTAGAATTAGAAAAGAAATTACATGCGGGAACTGGACTGAATGAATAGGTGCTGCCCTCCTCTCCATCTTCACTCAATAGCAATGGTACATGCCATCTGTGTGATGGCATGTGTGTTTCACCTGGCAATCACAGGCCAATGTGTGATGCCACTGCCAGGCAGCATGCAGAAAATGTGTTCATCTTCCATCTTGGTGTCATCAGTGTGTGCCATTTGCCTGCACTTCATACGCAGTGAGGGTGCATGCATGGGAGGGTTTTAGTCATGTGGGACATGTGTCAATCAAGTACTGGTTCTCTTGCTTCTCAGCCCTCAATGTGTGCCATGGTGCTAATGCCTGTTTCCATTTCTTTGTTTTCATGTCTTTGCAGGGGAAGACACACCTGATACTGCTGGGGTTGTGGAGATGGTGCAGACCCAGGAGGTGTCCCAGGGCCGACCAACCACCAGTGAGGGACGTGGTGTGGTGGTGGGGGAGAACCCACAAGTGCTGCAGGTCGTGCTCTCAAGGGGTGTCTCTGGCTGCACCTCCCCCGAGCTGTACTCAGGTGTTGATTCGGATGAGACCTACGTGCCGTCGCAGGTGAGTGTTCCAGGGAGGGATTCTGTTCTGTCTCACCCACCTGCACCAGGGTCAGTACCCTCCATGGGGATGTCAGTGTTGGCAGCTACGCCTTCGGTGGTTACGGATGCAGGGTCACACTCCGCGACATCTGATCCTGTTCCTGGGCCAGCAGATCAGAGGGGGAATGCAGTCCTGCAGCCTCAGGCAGTGCCGGCACAGCAAGGCGCAGTTCGCCTTGCCCCAGACAGGTGTGGTGCCCGCCGACGTGGTGGCCGTACGCCACCCGGCAATACCGCATGGGAGCAATCCATTTACGGTATGGCTACCCAACAGGCTGCATCATCCGAGATGATGGCTCAGGCCATGGATAGGGTGGCCACTTCCATTGTCCCCCCAGAAAGGCTGATGGAGCGACTAGAGCAGGCAACCGACTCCATCTGCCAGTCACACAGGGAGGACATGTTGGGGTCCAACAGGGACAGGCGGGCGGCACTGGCGACTCTGCAGGAGGCCATCTCCATTGAGTCCCAGGGCCACAGGGAAGCCCTGAGGCAGGAGCTCCTACACCTCAGGACGACTCTTGTTGAGCTTGAGGCTTCAACACACCAAAGGACAGAACAGCAGCTGGAGCGTCTCACCCGTACGCTCTCAGCTGAGATGCAGGCAACGAGGGCGGAGGTCCGGGCATCCCGTGAGTTGTTGCATGGGGACCTCCGCACACTCATCCTCCAGAACCAGACCTACCACACCCGCATGCTTGCAGCCATGGAGGAGCAGACTAGGGCCTTGCGTGGGCTGCCTCCCATAGTGCAACCACCTCCGGATGCAGCTGCACAGGGTGATAATAGCGATAGCAGTGATACTCCCACAATAGGGTAGCCGTGTGGGCCATGAGCCCATGGAGGTGTTTTATCTTCCCAGGATCCACGCAGGTGGGTTCTGGTGTGCATCCTGTCCTCGGACCTCCTGGGTGGCCTCCCCAACCCCCCCGGGCCCATCAATGGCCATTTTTGATTGTTTCTTATTTTCATTTTTATTTTGATTTCTTTTATTCCCAATTTTTTTGGGACAATGTGTTGGCTTCGATCTGTTGGCTTCGATCTGTTGGCTCCGATCTGTTGGCTCCGATCTGTTGGCTCCGATCTGTTGGCTCCGATGTGTTGGCTTCGATGTGTTGGCTTTGATCTGTTGGCTCCGATCTGTTGGCTCCGATGTGTTGGCTTCGATGTGTTGGCTTCGATCTGTTGGCTTCGATCTGTTGGCTTCGATCTGTTGGCTTCCGTGGTTCCTGTGGGCATACGCTGCATTGTGGCTGGGCACATGCAGGCTTGTAATGTATTTGGTTCAGATGCTTGGGTTTGAGTCACACACACCCCTCCTGCTTCCCGTTTCCATGGGCTTGCAAAGGGTGTGCCCAAGTGACAGTGAATTACACAGTGACGTTGGACTCCCATGAGCTGTGTGGCCAGTCTGTAGTCAATACTGTGTATACATTCATAGTGCATATTGCTGTTGTGTTGTACACTGCATGTTGCATTGATGTGTAACTCTTCTTCTGTGTCTACCTCCCAATTTGCAGGTCCCTTCCTCAAGTCCACACAAGGACCTCTAGTCTGGAGATGGGGACCATGTTGGCAGCAGTGCACCTACAACTCTACATGGCGCCAACACTGCACAGTTGGTAGTGGTGGGAGTGCAGGCATTTCCAGGTGGTGAGACTACTAATATGTAACATTTGTGATGTCATGTTAATGGTACTACGTGCTCAAGTATGTTGTTGGTCCGGCATTGCTGTGAGCATATCAGGTGTTGCAGGTTTCTAATAGTGCCACTGTACATAGTGAGAGTGATGTCATGTTGTGGGGATTACTTTGTTTACCTGCAATTAGCATGACATGGCACGGTGTGTCGTGTGGCAGTGCTGGGGTTGGGTTGGCTGACATGGCACTGTCCTCTTGTTGCATTTTGCAAGTGGGTATTCATTTTAGCTGCTTCAATGTGTAACTTCACAAAACTGCATTGGTGGTGTCTGTGTGGGTAGGGATGCACACATTGTGACACTTCCAGGTGAACAATCTCAGGCTGACATGGTATTCCCGGTTCATTCTCCAGACATTCATGATCAGTGTCAGGTTGAGTCATCATTGATTGTCAGATGGAATGTGCCAGGGCAGTGTGCACTCCACAGGGGTGTGATTTCTATGTGAAGTAATTAGCCACTAGCTGTGTACGGGCTGCCTCCCCCCGTGCCCTTTCCCCTCCCATGCGCAGCGGCTGTGCATGTGGTTGGGGATGTGGGGCCACCACCATGTCCACGGCCAGGCCCCGGCGTGTTGCAACGTTGTGCAGGACACATGCTGCGACTATGATCCTGCACACTACTGGGGGAGCGTATAACAGCTGCCCGCCAGAACGGTCAAGGGAGCAAAAGCGTGACTTTAGCACTCCGAATGTGCGCTCCACTATGCCCCTGGTTGTAATGTGGGCTGTGTTATATCTTACCTGGGGTGGCGTGGTGGGGTTCCGAATTGGCGTCATCATGTGGGGGCTGAGAGGGTAGGCACTGTCCCCTGTGGAGGTGGGGATTGGTATCATTGGTGAGGTTGTGACCTTGCTCAGTATCCAACATGCATGCATGTGCAGTGGCATACATACTCACCAAGCAGCCATGTATCGCCATGCCGCCCAGCTTCTAGGTCCCGGCTTAGGGTGGACATTCGGTAAATGAAGCTGTCGTGGGTGGAGCCGGGATAGTTGGCATATACTGAGGTGATGATTTCCTTGGCATTACATGCTACCTGCACGTTGATGGAATGCCAGTGCTTGCGGTTCCTATAGATGTGCTCAGATGCCCTGGGGGGACGTAGAGCCACATGGGTGCAGTCGATGGCACCTAGCACTTTGGGGAATCGTGCCACTGCGTAAAAATCCAGGGCGGCAGCATGCCTTTCTGCAGGTGTTCTGGGCAGGTATATGTGCCTGCGGACTGATGGGCGTGCAGTCATGATGTTCAAGACCTGGTGTAGGCAGCGTGACTGGGTGGCCTGTGACACCCCACCCACTATGGCACTTGTCCGCTGAAATGATCCAGTGGCTAAGAAGTGCAGTACATTGAGGACCTTCTCCAGGGGGCTGAGTGCTTGGGAGCACAGGGTGGGTGATGTGAGGTCATCCACCCACTCACTCACCAGGTCCAGTATGATGTGTGGTGGAAACCTGTACCTCCCATACACCTGGTCATCAGGCATCCCGAAAAGGCTGGTTCTGGGTGTGAATATTCTGGCCCTGACTATCCTCCTCCTTTGGTAGCCCACTGCCACTGCTGCTAGGAACGGTATGTTCATCCTGGCGTCTGAGCTTGTAATTGTTAAAGTCCGCAATTTTATGCTTTGCGCGTGTTCTAGGCGAGCGTGTGACCCGCGCACCCCTGGAATCCAGTTCCCAGTCCAATAGCGTGTGGAAATTCACACGCACCACGGGATACAGCGTGTGACCCGCGCACCCCTGGAATCCAGTTCCCAGTCCAATAGCGTGTGGAAATTCACACGCACCACGGGATACAGCGTGTGACCCGCGCACCCCTGGAATCCAGTTCCCAGTCCAATAGCGTGTGGAAATTCACACGCACCACGGGATACAGCGTGTGACCCGCGCACCCCTGGAATCCAGTTCCCAGTCCAATAGCGTGTGGGAATTCACACGCACCACGGGATACAGGTTCGCTGACGTACTTGCGTGTGTAAGTGGCCGCGCACCCATTAAATACACGTACATAGGCCAATCACGCGATGACACTCTGACGTGCAGTATTTCCACGTGTGTTTCGTCATCACGTGCTGAGTGGGGAACGCCCGTGCGGGTCACGTCAGACGCGCTTACGCGCTGAGGGACTCTGGTCCAATAGAATCGCGTATGCGTGCTGACGCGCTTACGCGCTAAGGGCCTTTCCTCGGATTTCACGCTGACGTGCAGGATTTTCACGTGCCAAATCACTCCGTATCAAGCTGGCCACCCGAAAACACACGGAACACCACGCTCCTGCCCAGAAGGCCGAGTTACTGCCCCCCAGTGCCCCGAGCAGCCTCCCACGTGCTATCTGCTGCTGCCTGCCTGCCTGCCTGCCTGCCTGCTGCCACCGTGCCCTGCCATTTGGTGCCTGCACATCAGCCATCTGCAGGGGTCCAGTTGCTGTGTCCCCCCCTGCTGGAACTGAAGACTCCCAACTGGGATTACATCGCTCCACAGCCCAGCCCCAGGACCCAGTTGCCCACCCACACCTGCCTCTGGGGTTGCCATGTCGGGCACTTCCACATCTGGCACCAGTGGCAACCCCAGGCCAGAGGGGCAGAGGGGCACCAGCTTCACTGCCACCGAAGTTGGTGTCCTGGTGGAGCATGTCCTGGGGCAGTATGATGCCCTCTTTGGATCGTCCCGCGCCAGCAAGGAAGGACGGGAGAGGATCTGGGCCGACTGTGTGGTTGCCATCAACGCGGAGGGGGTGGCAACCCGCAACGTCCAGAAGATCAAGAAGCGCTGGGAGGACTTGAGGTCCAGGACCCTTGTGAAGGCCCGGCGCCTCATGGAGGGGGGCCGGGGCCGCATGAGTTCCATCCAGAAGAGGGTCCTGGAACGCGTACGCCCAGCGCTCCACGCCCAGGTCCTTGAGAGGGAGGCCCGTCTGGAGTTGAGCGGTATGTGTCCAAGCATTACTGTGTGAGACAGGGCATGTTGCGGTGTGCTGGTTCTATGATACTTGCCTGTATGTGTGCCATGGGCCATGTATGCATGTATGTGTGCAGGGACATCATGGTAATGCATGTGCGACCAGTGATGTGTGACCCACATGGTTGTTGCATGTGTTGAAATGCGGCATGGGGAGCCCTATGCAGATTTTGGACAAGAGAGCATGCCAGTCTCTGTACCTGGACATGGATGGGGGTGAAGGATGGGTGCTGATGCCAGGTACATATATGGTAGCCATGTCTGTGTGCCTGACCTGCGTGTCTGTGACTTGTGCATGCCATGGATGCATGACACATGTGTGTGACAATGCACAGATTCAATGGCGCACCCAACTTACCCTTGTTTCGCCTGTGTTCGGTGTGTTTGGGGCCAGATGGATGTGACTGAGGTGAAGTGTGTGCATGTGATATGCATGAGCCATGATGCATGTGAGTTACATATCATTGAATGTTTCTAGAGTCCATTGGACATGCATGGAAATGTCCATGGCATGCACCATGCCTGTTACTGTGTGTGTTTTGCCTGGACTGACCCATGTGTTGTGGAGGGACATGATGGAAGTGTACTTTGACAGTGGTGCTCATCTGCTATTGCTTCCTGTCTAGGGGACCATTGTACAGTAGCCTGATGCTTGTGACCTTTGTCTCCCTCTACGCAGCGGCTAGTGAAGAAGAGGGCGGAGATGGCGCTGTGGAGCAAGGCGGCGGGGATGCCCCCACGGCTGCAGCGGAAGGGGTGGGTGAGCCCCCACAGGGGCCTGCTACGGCGGGAGACGGTGAGGAGCCATCCAGGTTGGTGGTTTGCACAGAGGAGGAGGAGGCCGACACTGGTGCACACATGGGGCCTGGTGGGAGCATCCCTGCTGGTGCAAGTGGTGCAGTCCAGGGCCAGGGGCATGAGGCAGCACAGGTCACCGTGGAGGGGCCTGTGCATGTCACTGTCCCTGACCCTGTGAGTGCACCACCATGCACCAGCAGGGATGCCCCGTCCCAGGCCCGTCCGCAGGTAGAGGGGATGTCCATGTCACCTGACTCCCCTCCACCTGCGGACGTGGTAACCCCTGGCCGCGTGGAGAAGGTCCTGATTGGGGTCGCGATGCGCACGGCTGTGATTCGTGATGACGTGCGTGCTTCCCGGGAGGAGCACGCACGTCATCACGAAGTGCACCGTGCCGACGTGGCCCAATTGGGATCGGCCATGTTCGGGGGTTTCCTGCATGTGTTGGCCAATCTGACGGCCCTCTCCTCCTCTGTGCAGGCTATCCACCGGTCGTTCTCCTTGCCGTCTTCCGGCCCAGATGCCACCAGGGCCCCCTGTGGACCTGCCCCGACCAATGCAGCCAGCTCGATGGGGATCCCATCCCTGCCACAGTTGGGAGTCGGAGGTCCAGCAGGGGTGGAAAACACTGCAAGTGGACCCCAGCAGATGGAAGATGTGACGGCATCATCGGGCAGGGCACGTGCACGACGGCGTCGGTGGTTTCCATCAGCCTGGATGCCGTCGTGCTGGCAGAGGCAGTGGCGTCGGAGGCAGCAGCGGGCTCGACGTGGGAGGCATCATGGCTCGGGGCCATCAAGATCAGAGGGGCAGGCATCGGCCGGAGGGCAGGGCAACCCTGGGATGGTGGTGTGTTCCGTGTGGGAGGAGTTTGGCCAGCGGATAGGTGCGGAGCGGCAGCGGGCGGAAGAGGAGCGGCTCGCCATGGTCAGGGCGGAGTTCTCCATGCGTCGGGCATTGAGGCGGGCTGAGTGCCTCGAGGAAGCTCGCAGGGAGTTTGAGGTGGACATGGGGTTGTCCCTGCGAGACCTCGGGGCCAGGACAGAGTCCCGCCTCCAGGACATCGACATGGAGTTCGATGATGCCCTGGCCAGCAACATCACCAAGTGAGCCGCAGGACTTGCCCGCTGCCTTTGTATATAGTTATTTAGTTATTTAGTGCTAGGTTTCCTTTATTTATTTTTATTATTTTGGACCGCTCGGACAATGGCCACTTTTTTGTACATATATTTTTCATTAGTTAGTGGTAGGTTTCATTTTTGGTGTTGGGCTCATGGACCCTGGAACATTCCTGTATATAGTTTGTTTTTTTGGGAGATACATTTTTTTAATTTCTTATTGTTTTCACCATGACTTAATGGTTTTTCATTAATTTCCTATTACATGATATTGCTTTGGACAAATTCATTTTAATTTTTTTTTCCTTTGTTTTTTTGTTTATCACTTTTGTTCTCGGACATGGACCATTTATTTACTTAGCCACATCGTTGTATGTTTGAAATTTCAGTTATTTTTGGTATTTAATACATTTTTTATATTTTCTTACACTTGTGTTATTTTCTCATTGGTTTGTTACATGTCATGATATGGGTTTTGACATTCACTTGCACCCATTGTGTATGTGTGTGTGACGGACATGTGTTCTTTTGCATACTTGGCATTGGGGTTGTGTCATGTGATTGCATTCACTATGTGGGTGGATGCAATCCGTGCCTGGGTGTTTGTGCTGGGTATGCTGGCCATTACTGCCATGATTGTGTATCGTCAGGACCTGGGGCCAGGGGGACATGTGTGGGGGCCTGCTGGCAGGTTCCCCACAGTGCTGGGGGGTGGGGGTGGTGGGAGACATGAGTGTGGGCCTGGTGGAGGCTGCCCCTGCACTGCTGGGGGGTGGGGGTGGTGGGTGACATGAGTGGGGGCCTGGTGGAGGGTGCCCCTGGTGACTGGGGGGGTGGGGGTGGTGGGAGACATGGTTGGGGGCCTGGTGGAGGGTGCCCCTGCACTGCTGGGGGGTGGGGGTGGTGGATGACATGGTTGGGGGCCTGGTGGAGGGTGCCCCTGGATGGTGGGGGGTGGGGGTGGTGGGAGACATGGTTGGGGGCCTGGTGGAGGGTGCCCCTGCACTGCTGGGGGGTGGGGGTGGTGGGTGACATGGTTGGGGGCCTGGTGGAGGGTGCCCCTGGATGGTGGGGGGTGGGGGTGGTGGGAGACATGGTTGGGGGCCTGGTGGAGGGTGCCCCTGGTGACTGGGGGGGTGGGGGTGGTGGGAGGCATGTGTGGGCCTGGTGGAGCCTGCCCCTGCACTGCTGGGGGGTGGGGGTGGTGGGTGACATGAGTGGGGGCCTGGTGGAGGGTGCCCCTGGTGACTGGGGGGGTGGGGGTGGTGGGTGACATGAGTGGGGGCCTGGTGGAGGGTGCCCCTGGATGGTGGGGGGTGGTGGGAGACATGGTTGGGGGCCTGGTGGAGGGTGCCCCTGGTGACTGGGGGGGTGGGGGTGGTGGGAGGCATGTGTGGGCCTGGTGGAGCCTGCCCCTGCACTGCTGGGGGGTGGGGGTGGTGGGTGACATGAGTGGGGGCCTGGTGGAGGGTGCCCCTGGTGACTGGGGGGTGGGGGTGGTGGGAGACATGAGCAGGTGTGCAGGGTAGTCCCCTGTTTTGTGGGCTGCCTGCAGGGGCCGTCGAGGGTGACAGGACCCACCCAGCCTATTCGCGTGTGGAACTTCCCGCGCACCCCTGAAATACACGCGCCCAGGCTATTCGCGTGTGGAACTTCCCGCGCACCCCTGAAATACACGCGCCCAGCCTATTCGCGTGTGGAACTTCCCGCGCACCCCTGAAATACACGCGCCCAGGCTATTCGCGTGTGGAACTTCCCGCGCACCCCTGAAATACACGCGCCCAGCCTATTCGCTTGTGGAACTTCCCGCGCACCCCTGAAATACACGCGCCCAGGCTATTCGCCTGTGGAACTTCCCGCGCACCCCTGAAATACACGCGCCCAGCCTATTTGCGTGTGGAACTTCCCGCGCACCCCTGAAATACACGCGCCCAGGCTATTCGCGTGTGGAACTTCCCGCGCACCCCTGAAATACACGTACCCTGCTGTAATCGCGTGTGGGACTTCCCGCGCACCCCTGTAATACACGCGCCCAGCCTATTCGCGTGTGGAACTTCCCGCGCACCCCTGAAATACACGCGCCCGGCCTATTCGCGTGTGGAACTTCCCGCGCACCCCTGAAATACACGCGCCCAGCCTATTCGCGTGTGGAACTTCCCGCGCACCCCTGAAATACACGCGCCCAGGCTATTCGCGTGTGGAAATTCCCGCGCACCCCTGAAATACACGTACCCTGCTGTAATCGCGTGTGGAAATTCCCGCGCACCCCTGAAATACACGCGCCCAGGCTATTCGCGTGTGGAACTTCCCGCGCACCCCTGAAATACACGCGCCCAGCCTATTCGCGTGTGGAACTTCCCGCGCACCCCTGAAATACACGCGCCCAGGCTATTCGCGTGTGGAACTTCCCGCGCACCCCTGAAATACACGTACCCTGCTGTAATCGCGTGTGGGACTTCCCGCGCACCCCTGTAATACACGCGCCCAGCCTATTCGCGTGTGGAACTTCCCGCGCACCCCTGAAATACACGCGCCCGGCCTATTCCCGTGTGGAACTTCCCGCGCACCCCTGAAATACACGCGCCCAGCCTATTCGCGTGTGGAACTTCCCGCGCACCCCTGAAATACACGCGCCCAGGCTATTCGCGTGTGGAAATTCCCGCGCACCCCTGAAATACACGTACCCTGCTGTAATCGCGTGTGGAAATTCCCGCGCACCCCTGAAATACACGCGCCCAGGCTATTCGCGTGTGGAACTTCCCGCGCACCCCTGAAATACACGCGCCCAGCCTATTCGCGTGTGGAACTTCCCGCGCACCCCTGAAATACACGCGCCCAGGCTATTCGCGTGTGGAACTTCCCGCGCACCCCTGAAATACACGTACCCTGCTGTAATCGCGTGTGGGACTTCCCGCGCACCCCTGTAATACACGCGCCCAGCCTATTCGCGTGTGGAACTTCCCGCGCACCCCTGAAATACACGCGCCCGGCCTATTCGCGTGTGGACCTTCCCGCGCACCCCTGAAATCCACGTACCCGGCCAAATCGCGTGTGAGACTTCCCGCGCACACGTATTTTTTGTCAGCGTGTCCGTGTTTGTGGGTACCCCTTTGCACGTCATTTTTCCAGGAGGGCCACAGTATAGGACATTCATCATGGCAGTATATGGGTGCTATTTGTTGGCGCACCTTTTGGCCCACATTTCTTACAGCCGCTGAGACGCTACCGCCTGCTTTCTTGTGGCGGTCGTGTTTGTGCCTGTGCGCTGGTTTGAGCGTGCGCTTTTTTGACCTATTCTATTCCATGAATACGTGTTGTAGGCGAGCGTGTGGGCGTTCTGCGCACTTTTACCCTGTGCTTCCCCCGTGACGCCCACATTTTGGCAAGTTGTTCCCCATTCCGAGTGTTACGCCCCGTGTTCCGCCTACTTTTGTTGCGTGCGCCGCGCTATGTGCGATTTTCGCTGTGGACTGTGCGATTTTCGCTGTGACCTGGCGCATGCCGTTAGATGGCCTGTGCGCCAACGTGCGCCGCGCACTTTCTTATCGCACGTCCGATGGTTTTCTCGCGCACGGCCTTCCATGAATCGATGTGCGCTGCTTTTCGTGCGATTTTCGCAATTGCACTGCGATTTTCGCTATTCCACTGCGAATCGCACGTTTTTGGCCACTTGCGCCGCGCTAATTATTCCATGAATCGGCCTGTATATTGGAACAGAGACCTTTTAACACATCTGTACCAATATTTAATTTTTCGAATGTGTCTGATGTTTCTCTATCTCAAGACATAATTAATGAGGAATGTATTGAGCAAAAATTGAGTGACCTACCTATCTTTACGAGAGTCCTAAATTTGCTCGATCGTGGGCATGAATTTTCACACTTATCATTACAAGAAATGAAAATGGAGTTGGCAAATAATAAGGCTCAACTTTCAAAAATTGAAGGATTCATGTTAGCTCAAGAAGCTTGCCATCTATATCACTCAGAATGTCATATCAGAGCAGCCTCAATGGTTAAAAAGGAGTTGTGCCACCACACAATTGGTGGAAAAAGAAATGTTGCCTCACACACTTCAGACGAACAATTCCTGTTAAATGGAATTCCGGTAACCTTTGCACAAATACTTCAGGGCAAGGATAAAGGCGAAACCCAAATTAAAAAACTCAGTCGTGCTACCAGCGACAATATGGATTTCTTGGAAATTGCAAAACTTCAGCATGACAGATTCTGTCAAATTGAATCAATTCTGTCTCAAGACAATGTGAACGTGAAATTAGAGAAAACACTCTCTGAAAATGGTGATACTGCAGGGACTGTAAGCATGCCTGTCAACTCGCCAGATAGTCCCTCGACATTGACGAAGATGATAGAAAAAGAAAAATTGAATGAAATATACCAGGAGCCTATTAACGCTCATGATAAACTCTATTTTATATCTCGACGAGCTAAAAGAAACCATCTGAAAGCATTGAAGAGAAGACACAAAACTAAGGGACATTCAGCGAACACTGAGACAAAAATACGTGAACTAGCTGCTGAGCTTGCAAATGATAAAGCCCCAAAATCGTTATGCATCAAAACAATATCATCTACAGAGAGGATAGAACCAAACCTGAATTCAAATGAATTAAATGACAAAAATAAAACCGCTCTACAAATCAGACCCATAAAAGTTCCTGAATTGAGTTTGCCAGTAAAATGTAATCCAGATAATAAAAAAAAGAACACACTGAAGGCGCTCCCTCAAAAGAGTGGAATGGGAGATGTTATAAATATTAAGGAAGCGGGGCTGCAACCTATTATTGAAAACATGATTCAATCACAGGTTACAGCCTTCTTTAAAGGAATGTCATCGAAGAAAACTGACAGTTTAATGCGCAATGTCAAAAGTGAATGCAATAATGGCTGCGCCGACATTTCAGACTCAAGAGAGAGTGGCGAAGATACTAAGATAATAAGCGCACTCGCGTCTGAGGCTACAGAAAAACCCACTAAAATAGTGGAAACAAATACCAAAAACGGAGGAAATAAACAAGACACACAAAGCCCACAGACGCAGACGAATGACCAAATACTACCATAGCCTATGCCTTGTATTCCAACGCTTGAAGAAAGGATGCAGCCACCAAAAAAATCATGTAACGAGAACAACATCCCGGAACCAGATTCCCCCTCGTTAGATCAGCAGCAGGGGGTCGGATGTATCTCCAACGCAAAAGATCACGTAGAGATTGAACACAAAATATCTCAGATATTGAGGGAAAAACAAATTTCTCAAATATTCCTACAATTTCACAATATACCTGGAGAAATGCGAAATATTATCGGCTGGAGAAGCGATCCTAAGATTAATAACATGGTTCGGATTAATCGATCTTTTCTTATGAACTCACTCTATAAAATTCCTTCCTTACGAAACCTAGTGACGAATGACATAGAGTGGATTCGCCTACCAGCAACGAATAATAACAGAATGCTATCGAATATGATATCACCCATTATTGCCAAATTGATTTGGGAGCATCGCAGTGATCTTTTGTTTCTTGGATTAGAAATGGTAGGGTTCGACCACATAAAAACTGCAATGGATTTTATGGAATTCCACCCTCCCTTAGCAGTGGCCACTGAATCCAATGCCGCCAACCATGGGCAAACAAACTCACAAAATGTCATGATGGAACAGCTCACTGCCCTCACAAATGCCCTTAATGGGCTTAAATGGCTAGAACCTCTGGTTAAAACAGTGGTTAATAAAATGCCTCCCGTTAACACGTCATAAAATAATGACTTAGTTATCATGTCATGGAATTGTTGTGGCATGAGTAATTTTTTAAAATGGAGAAAACATCCTCAAACAGAGCAGGTTCCGAACATATTGCTTATCCAAGAAACTATGGCGCTTAAGGAGGTGGAAATCGAGGATTTCACTGTTTGTGCCCAGCAGGCAAAGAAAGGTGTTGAAGGCAGACCCTTGGGAGGCCTTATGATTCTGATTGATACTACCTTAAACTTTGGCATCAAGAATACATATCGCTCTGATTTATTTATTATATGCAACATTTATTTTGATGTGAACCCACATGGGCACCTTCTCCTGATTTCTCTTTATTGGAATCCACTGCAATATAGTATAGAAGAGGCATGCATGCTCTTTTGTAAAACTCTCATTGAAGCCCTTTCTAATGCACCTCTTGCGGAAATATTCATTGGAGGTGATTTCAATGCAGCGTATGTTCCTAACCATAGCAATAGGAATATCAATTCTCCTTATTATCAGGCTTCTCTTTGTAAAGGAGACACTTGGATCAAGTTTTTCAAAATGTGGAACATATTCCTACTGTTAGTTTCAGCCTCCCATGAGAAAGTAATAAGGTGGATAATTCAACAATTATAAACTGGAATTGCAAGATGATTACTATACACTTGGCAAGGATGTCTAAAGCTTGCGTCATGAAAACAGCGACTGAGGAAGAGTATAGACCCTTTTGTGTTGTCATTGCCGCCTTAAAAAGAAAGAAAAACCTGAATATCCGTAATTTAACAAAAGCCAGGTCTTCTATGTCTCAAAATGACTATTGTCTACAGAAACAAAAAATAATCCTGAATTATAAAAACGTGCTCAAAGAGTCACGTATCTTTAAGAAAATTCAACAAAATCAAAGAATACTTAAACTATTATGTAATAGGAAAAACAAATAAATCTGGAAAACGATAAGATCGCTCGATAAAAACACCCCCCGGGAATTTGAATCATGCATTGACAGCGCAACATGGTATTTATTGTTTTCTCAAAAATTTGCACTGCCCGCTGAAATTTTGCCGTATGAACACCCTCCTGATTTTCAGTCAATTCCTGATTGCTGTCCATGGAACAGGAATGACATATTGGTGGCTATTTTCAAGCTAAAAAGCTCTAAATGTCCAGGACCGGACGGCCTTCCACCTTGTGTAATTAAGGACGACCCACTGTTTTGGTCGACCATGTTTCTCTCTATTTATCAAGAGATATTTCGCTCGAAGAAGATCCCAGGTTCGTGGCTCACGTCAATTATTATTCCGATTCACAAAAAGGGTAGCATGTCAGATCCCAATAATTTCAGACCAGTTGCAATTATTGATGTGGCAGCTAAAATCTTCGCCGCACTAATTCTTCAAGAGCTAGAAAGATCTGCTGCTAGAAATAACATTTTGTGTGCCTCTCAAGTGGGTTTCTGTAAAGGGATGGGTACCCCGCTTAACGCAAGTATTTTGGCACATATTATTGCACACGCGACATGCCCCGACAATACACCTGTATTTGTAGCATCTTTAGACTTAAAAGCGGCCTTCGATTGTGTAATTAGAGGGAAGCTATGGGAAATACTCCAACGAGCTAAGATACGACAACACCTCATTATACTGATAGAAATGCTATATTATCAAACAAACTTTAAAGTAAGAATTGACAGATTAGGGTCCCTTACGCAACCAATACCCTCTTGGATAGGGGTGAAGCAAGGCTGCAATCTTGCAGCAATTCTCTTCAATTTTTATCTTGCAGGGATCAATGAGATTTGGGACGAGGAAAACTCTTTTCCAATTTGCATTGGATCGCTCTCCTTGTCTTGGCTTGCATATGCGGATGACATTCTACTCTTTGACCGCACACAAGCAGGGCTTCAACAAAAACTAGTAAGCTTTATGGGCTACTGTAGACTTAACAACTTGCGGGTGAATCCCCAAAAATCTAACATAATAGTTTTTGCAAACAAAAAAAAGGTACGTCATTTCGCATGGAGAGTAGATGATGCCCCGATTATGATAACTATGGAACTCCCCTATCTTGGCCTTATTCTAACAAAAAACATGTCGCTTAAAAGAATCAAAGAAATTCTCACCATCAAGGCAAACACTTTAAAATGTCAAATGAAGGTGTTACAATATAAGATCTGTAAATTCTCATTAACACCCTTGTTAGAATTCTACCTAAAAAAAGTAGAGGCAATCTCGCTCTATCGGGTGGAGTTATATCTTTGTGACCTGGGCCCTGTATTAGATCAATTACAAGGGCAGTTGTGGAAATATACCCTTGGTTTACCTTCATCCATCCCAAACGCGATTATCAGACATGAATTGGGCTTGAATGCTTTATCTGCCAAATACAATTGGAGATTACTGGCAAACTTTGGGAAAATCTTATATCTGCATAGAAACTCACTATATACAGATTTACATATTATGATTTTGAATAATAATCCACCATCCATATTGCACTTTAAAAAACGTATGCTGGGGATTATGGAAAAGATCAAATCTACCATATGAGGACCTAGAGCTTTTCCAAGAAAAAATTAAAAAGAAAGTCTTTCATTTTGATTGGTTGGACACTTGCACGAAGATTGCTAGTTACTCTTCCTTCGGAGAGTACTATACATTTCTGCATAAACAAGTTCCACGCATGACGTATTTGACCTTATGTCCCTTCCCCAAGGTCCGTCAAGCCTTTATGAGGTTTAGACTTGACTTGCTACACACAAGGGTCAGACAAAAGCACTGGTTTAACCAAGGTGCGGGTGATACATGCACTATATGCCGTTTTTGCAAGCAAACAGTAGAGTCGCTTAAACATCTTTTGTTATACTGTACTCATTTTGAATCTATACGACCTAGAACGTTAGAAACATTTCAAGACGCAATTACGATTGAAGGCAGAGAATGGATCTGGATCAAATGTATGTGGGGTACGACAAATACATCTATAATCAAAACTACTAGACTAGTAAAGATTATTGAGACTGAATTGATACAGTTCGAATAGGTTAATACCTATCTGTCTACAAGGTAATGGTGTCGAATCGCCTCTACATATGTGTGAATTGGTGCTGCACTGTTGAAAAGACGTACTGTAAGTAATGACCATATTTTGGTAGGATTGCTATTCCTACTTTGCTGTTGTTAGCATTGTTCCTTGTACTCGTATTGTTTTGTATTGTATGTATGATTTTATCTTTTTATTGGAAAATTTGATTCTGTTAAATTAACAACTGAAACGCGTCGAATTATGAAAGATTTGTAAAGGTCTTGATATTCCTTTGTATCTTGACTAAAAACAAACAAAGAAATTTTATAAAAACAAAAAAAAAAGGCCTAAATGATAATAGTCCTTTTAAATTAATTGTGAATGTTAATGTGGGCCAAATGGCAGTTTCTGCCTTCCGGCCATTTGTTTTCACTCGGTCAGCCTGTGACCAGAGGTTTTTTTATGAGTCTCTCTGACATTGGTAATTTGCTCTTTGAAGTTGCAGCCCCCAATCTTCACACCTTTTGGTCATGCTCCAGCCAAGGATGACTTCCCTTGAAGTCCCTGCTTTCAGAGTCAGCAGGTCTGGAGAATACTGGGCTTTCAACACCTTCAGCAGGAAATTCTATTGCGGGTTGTCATTAGATGGGAGATGTGACATCTAGGCTGCAAGAGGAAGATTTCCTTTGTGAAGTTTTGACCACAGCCAGAAACAGGGCCTGCCTTGGGCTGACATTTTCCATGAAGACAAAGTGGCTCTTCCAATGTCCCTGGAGTTTTGTAGGTGAAGCATTATATGCATTGCTTTTGTCAACCCACACCTCATGTTTTGTTTTCCTGACATTGTTCTCTGAGTATTGATATTTTTTTCACGTTTGCTATTTTTTAAAGCCGTTTTTATTTGGACAAATGTGCGGGCCGTTCTTGTTCTCTATGTTAAAAAATCCTGTTTTCCATGTCACCGGGAACTTTGATTCCTCCTTCTTTTGTAAATTAAAATGCTGCTTGTCCATTGGTAATGACAGGTAGGTCCCTTTCCACATGGCTCTTTAAATGTACTTGAAAAACAAAAACAAGTGCTAGGCCGTTTTTGTTTCAGTGTTTACCATCTTGCTATTTATGTAATAGGGACTTCTGTTTGGGGCCTTTAAATTCACCCCACACAATTTCCTTCAAACCTAACACTGGCAATAAATAACACTTCCTCAGTCGAGTGTACCCTGGACAGAACAGTAGAAAATGCAAAATTGATTCCTCAGGATTACCACAAACTTTACAATGCATGTCCCGAGAACTTGACCACCTTGCCATGATTTTGGCCACCTTGAGCGTGTTTCTGCGTAATTGAATGAATAAAGCTTGGGCATGTCTGGAAGACACACAGTCTAAATAGGGTTAAAATCCTACCATCTGTTTCAGCATTATATAAAGTGCCCTGTCTTCAGCACTGTGCAAGCACTTTTCTTTTGTTGTGTTTGGAACTTGAGCAAGTTGAAGCTTGGGGAAGGGAACCCCAAGGAACCCAAACACAATGAAGGTATTTGAAAACACTCAAAGGGCTCTGTTGAGAAGGTCTTATGAACAGCTCTTTTTGATTGAAATAATTTTTGTGACACTGACCCAACTGCACCGGGTGAGAGGACCACCTGAAACCAACTTTGGATTCCAATTTTCTTTTGAACCACTCTACCTTTTTAAAGACTTTGTATCATGTTTTTGTTAAGAGTGAGGGCAAGCATAGGTTTAGAGACAGACAGACTTTTATTTTGGACTATCAGACAGCAACGGCCATTAGACACATAAGTTAAGGGAACCACCCCTTTAGAGTTAGGGCCAGTTAGGCATTACACCAACCCAGGAACCTTAGTAAATTAAGGTTTTAAAACAAACAGCTTTGAGTTTGTGTCTCTCTTTATAGCATGTATGTCTCACAGTGTGTTTACTTTATAGTGTTGCATCTCATTGCTGTGCTAAAATCCAATTGAAATACATTTAACATCTTCAAGCCAAGCACTGGTGTTTCCCCTCCTCTGATTACCCCCTATAATCTTCTTATTGCACACACCCTGACCCTCTAGATTAAGAGTTTATCCCTCATACTAAGATTCACCTTGACCTCGTTGACATCATTATCATGTCTTTCTATCAGTGTGAACTTGTCCTAAAATACAATCCTGGTACATGCTCCAAAACCTTTATTAATGGGATATTCTATCTCTATTCCCTGTTTCAACTCCCACTCACTAGAGAGAGATCCTAGGGTGCCATTCCATTCAGAACGTAATTTGTGCCATGGCAGATCGAACTACAGACTATAGTCTCTGGAAAGTAATTGATATGGTTTCCACTCCTACCATTATTGCTCCTCTTCATGGCCCCTTCACCCGAGCATTGCAAACCAGGTTTACATCTACATGTATGCAACTTTACAAAATGCCCAAATGAATAAATAATTCCACCTATTTGGCATAATACAAATCCAATCAGCTTCATATATGTCAAAATGGTTGAACTCAACCAGACAAAACACCAAAAGCATTACTATCGTTGCCCTAGGCTTCAAGAGATTGGGCAATTACTTTGCTGCGAATTTCTGAACTCCAAAGACATTCCAGGCATCCATTCAGTCACCCCATGTACGGCACATTACCTAGTCATTCCTTGTGGTGTAGGTATGGTACATGATTTACCCAGTTGTCATCACTATGATGCTGGATTAACATTTGTGGATACAGGCCAGTTTACATATTTCAGGCTAGGCAGGAAATTAGGGACAGTGCAGCCAAATGTTGTCCCAGGATGTCTTCAGAGATTTTCTGATGCATATGTGCTTGGGGCACCTCATTGAGTCAGGGGTGCCACAAGCTGAACAGTACTTAGGAGTACTTCCACTTTCTTCTCCTGGGGACAGAGACCCTTAGAAGTTATTTCATGCCCCAAGAAATTGACACGGGTTCTGCACCATTGTGCTTTTTGGAAATTATTCCTGGGTGGCTGATACATTTTGGTAAAATGTTCTGCCGTGATGCACCTTTCCTGAAATTGTTAAATTCAACACAGTTTACTCTTAAAGTAAAGCAAAAGGACAATGTAGGGATAGGTGTAATCTATTTGCATTAGCTGCCCAGTCTAAACCGTTGTGTATACTATGACATGTTTCTAAAAGATGTATCCCTTAAGATTAATTCTTTTTAAGCATTCCATTCACATTTTCACCCGTTTACTGTACATATTTTTTTATTTCCAAATTAGGTAATCTGCAAATAGAAGTATATTTATTTAAAAGCACACTCTCTTTTGCGTCTTATTTGTGGCGGTACTT
The DNA here is from genome assembly GCF_040938575.1 of Ambystoma mexicanum. NCBI lineage: Eukaryota > Metazoa > Chordata > Amphibia > Caudata > Ambystomatidae > Ambystoma > Ambystoma mexicanum. The sequence continues at coordinate 357,179,433 of NC_090941.1, forward strand.
GAAAGTGACCTTTGAACATATTTCTCTTTAACATCAGCCAAATTGTCCATCAGACTGTAACATCTCAGCACTCCTCTGGGTGTATCCTATCTCTGATACACTCTGGTCAGAGTCTTATGAAATGGTCTTTATTATGTTTTGCCATTAGGTGATTCCTTGTCAGTGACCTGCACCAGCATGCTCTGGACCTGGTCAAAAATACATTGTGAGGAGGAAAATAGTGTGACCTAGAAATACTACTGGTCTCATGGGTGTTCAGGAGACCTTCTTTCTTTGCATCTTGGTTGGTCGTGTGAAGGGTTGAAGAACTACACATTTTCCTTTAGGATTCTCTAGGATATCACAAAAAGAAGAAAACCAAAGAAGTCCCCACACAAATCCGATCTTAAAGTACCCCTAAGGAACTTTAAACAGCTCTCCTGAGGAAGCTGCAGTGGGCAGAGAAATATGTTGAGGGTTGGATCTGTTCAGCATATGAGGTTGGAATTTGTTTGAAAATGAAAATTGAATCTGCTCCAAAATTGTGAATTGTTGAGGATTGGATCTGTATGAATAGTGTGTGAACATATAAAATCATTGTTGTAAAATACAAAAATCGTACATGTTTAATTCAACTGTTTGTTTACATTTTTTTATCGAAACCTGGAATCAATTCTTCACATAAATATGTTATTACTGAAATGAGTGTATGACATGTTATATGCAAGGGGATGTGCTACATAACATTTAAATGTCAGACCAATATATATTAAGTGAAACAACTTTAGTTGAGACACAGTGAAGGTGAATCAAATTATCACAATAAAATCCATGCATTTCAGCAGTTGTTGGATGACACCCTGAACTGGGAAGCTCCATGTTGTTGTCATCCAGGATGTCATTTCTCAGGTCATTGCTGATCCCACCAATGATATCCTCAATCTTCTCATGGGCTAAGCAAAGGAGACCATCCAATTTAAATTTGTCATCCATTCTAACACCTGCCAAATTTCATAAATGTTGTTTACAATGAATTGGTTGACCTTAAATGTGTGTCAACAAAGATTTTTTCACTGAATTTCACAAGGTTTATTATACTATATTTTACCTAACCTTTATCAGTAAATAGCCATTAACCACGGCCAGCAATTAAGGTAAAGAAATTGTGTCCCACTGGCTACGGTCTTTAGCCATGCTCACTGACCACTTTCCCTACACCAGGTAAGAACCCATGGCCCACTGGGCAGTGGGAGCATCCACTTCCACTTAGCACCATGGCACACTGCCCACGGCCTTTCACCATGGCCAGGGGCCACATCCTACTGCTCTACCTAGTATCCCCTTCATTAGTAAATAACCTTGTCTCACTGCCCATTGACCTTGGGTGTGGCCCCTGCCACCTTGCACCAATTGAGATAAAAGGCTGTGAACGACTGGCCACATCCGATAGCTGTGGCCAACCCCTCGTTGAATTCATTAGGATATAAGTCCATCCATTACCCTCTTTGGTTACAGGCACTTGCACAATTCTTACAATTATGGTATAACACCCTACTCTATTGGGGTAAATGAAATGCTATTGTGTTATTATTCTTTTGTTTCTTTTTCTTCCCAGAGATTTTTCCTGCCACTTTTCTTTGGAAATATTCCCATAGGAATACTTGTATGGGTGTTTGATTACCACAGGAATAACTCTTGTGGGAACGCCAAAGGGTCTGATTTACAAACATGCTTTTACATGGGAAAGTCCCATTGAAAATATTTTTGTATATCAGGCCCAGAGTGTTTTCAGTCATACAATAAGTTGAAAAAAACCTTCACAATTAAATTTCATGTTTTGCCCCCCGTAACTCTACATGTACCCCAATCCTTGTTGGTTCTGCCATACACCAGAAGCCAAACTGGCCCCAGCCCTTCTCTGTATATCGTTATTCCCTCATTTCTTCCCATGGCACATTTCCATTCCCGCAATAATCTCACCAATTAACCACGGTATTATGCAATATTACTGAAGAAACAGAAGACCAAAAGTGCAGTACTCCATACTGGGTCATCCTTCACCCACCGGACTCCTATCCAGATGTGAAACCTCCTCTTCACTACCACAAATATCATGTTGAGTGCTTCACTTTTTCACATTCCCGAAAGATTATCAAGGGAATCTCTTGCATCAAGCACAAAAAGAGGCTGCCTTTCTTTTCAGAAATGCCTCTTTGCTGTTATCTGCATATAACAAATATTTAGACTGGGCACCACTCTTCTTTGTCAAGTTTTCAAAAAAACGACTCCTCGAATTAACCATACCCCCAAAAGGTACATCTGCATCACTTTGTGCCCAACATGTTTCTTATGTTTTGCAACTTCATCCAGGAGTGTTACTGCAAAGGACGTGTCTTTGTTGTTTCCCATTGTTCGGGGCGGGGGGGGGGTGGAGTAGTAGGGGGGCAGGGTGGCAAGAGGAGGCACTAGAACCCAGCTGAACCAAGTCTGCCTCACTTAAGGTGCAGGAAGCCAGCCCATGGCAAAGCCTGTGCATAAGGTGTGCTTTGTTGTTCGCTGCTGGAAGTTGGGTGCTGTGGGACCTTGAGAGGTATACTGCACATCCATACAGAGCCTTGGAGCGCTGTGAGTTCGGACATTCTCACTTAGCGATGCTAGGAGAGGTAGGGGAAATGCGGTCGTGACACACAGTGTCTGTGTCTTATTTAACCCCAATTATTACTCTGAGCAAGTCAACAGCCAAATTGCAGTGCCCGCCCATATTGCCAGTGTGGACTTCTTGATGGCGTCCATCTGTTTTTGCAGGTGGTTCACACGTAAAAAACACATTTAACTTCTTGCAGCTGGGTGCACGCGGCAGAGGTTGAGGGGGAGAGATGGATTAGATTCTGACTACTCTCCTCCTGCCCACGTCTGCATTTTTGCACTGCATTTCTCCTGGTTGGTGTTACAGGGGACGTGGTATGGACATCCGGCAGGCCCCATGGTACTACAGACATCAGCACTCTGGAGGCCCAGAGCCTTTGGGGGTTAGGGGCTGCTCTGGACATCTGGCAGGCCCCCTGGTGATACGGGACAGCAGCACCATCTGGAGTGGGGGCAGAGAGAGCCATGCTCCTGACCATGCAGATCTCTGCCACCGTACTGGCACGAGGGTGCCATAGCATCAGGTCATGCAGGCCTGTTCTTCCACGTGTAGGACTACATGCCTACATAAATGAGACACCGCTTTGGGAGTCTGCACCCGTTCTGGTGCGCATGTCTGCAGAGGCTCCCCCATGTTATAAGGGCAATACACAAGGGAGGGACACATTCCGCTCAAAAGGGCAACCCATTTAGGAGGGTCACCCACCACATTCCTCCTTTTCCATTATAACAAACAAATGTTACTAAAACATAAATGATCCCCTCCCCCAGTTACAGAACTACATTATTAAGGTTACCCCAGAATCCTAGGTTCAACAACAAATACTATATGCCACTGCTACACACATGGGGCTCACATAGTTATACACATACAAGACATATCAACACATAACCCGCAGGTGACAGTTGCGGTTGTGGAACTTCTGATGAAAGTGTTGACAGTTCAACCACATATTTCAAAACTCTTTATGAACCTGGGGCCAGTGGAACTTCCACCACTGAATGACACCATTGCTAGCTGCTGGCACCATTTAAAGCATGCCTACAAATTTACGGGAATACAGCTTTACATACATTTCACTGGGATCATTTTAAACACATGTTCTCCTTGCAGGCCTCTGGCATTTAAACACACAGTTACTGTGTCCTCTCTGAGCACTTGCAGGATTGCAGGGGACCAGTTCACTGTGCTCCAGTGTCCGTTCAGGATAGTCATTCCCACAGGTCCAGGTCTGTTGATGTTACAGTTCAAAGGCCAGTAAAGCTGCACATGGGGGGCACCAGGGGCCACATCGGCTAAGTCTCTTGATGTTGGGCAGTCAGCGAGACGCAGGTATCAGAGCGCCCGGTCGCGCCTCACAATGTCGACATGGCAGGGGTGTCTCTTCACTGTCAGGGACTGGAGGGTGCACAAACACTCATATAGAGCTGAAACCCTCTCTGGCTCCTAGCACTTCTTCTGCTTCTGAGTGGTGGACTTGAGGTCTGCGTTGGCCAGACATGGATGACTACATGTGACCTGGTGTCAGGCCACTTCTTGTCCTTCCCCCAGGCAGGAGTCACTGCTGTTGATATTGCAAGTGTTGTCCCAATTCGGGGTTGGCAGAAATCGCACCCAGGGCCCCATCGGCCTGTTCCAGGAATGGCTGGCCCTGCAGGGTGCACGCCATTGGCAGGACGATGAGGCCACTTGATATCCAGGCTGGGCGACACCAGGGACAGGATGGCAGGTCCTCGCCACTTCTTCACTTTGACGCCGACTTGTTTACTTGTAGAGCATGCTATTCAGGTGTGGGGCACACTAGGCTATGTGTGGGAGCCTAACACTGGGTGTATCGAGTGTAGGAGGACCACCTTTGATCCTGTGCGCTGTCCTTCTTTCTTTGCCGCAGTCCTCAGCCTGCGAACACACACACAGCCTTCGTTACAGTATGCATCCCCATCTGGTTTACTTTCCCCACTCCCCTCCGTAACATGACTGTTGACAACAATGATGTTGTGATGTTAGAGGGCTACGTGCTGACGCATGGCCCCCTCCATGGATTGCAGGGCTGTGCCAGCATGCCATTCTATGTGGAACGCTCTCATCTGGGATCTGGACCCCACAACACAGGCGACAGTTTGGCAGTATGCGCCTGTGACAGACAGGAGTTGAGCGAGGCTGTGCTAACTTGTAATTCACTGTCTCCATCGGGAGAGCACTAGTCCTTCTGTTCTCGTTTGAGGTGGGGCACCTTGTGCAAAATGGAGCGTGTGATCTATTTCACCCACTTAGCCTCTGGGTCCAGGCAGATCTGACTCCCACTCTTGATTGTGGCACTGACTTCCACCCAAGGGCAGTGGGTGCCATGTGGGATGAGTTTGTTGTTGGCAATCTGAGAAACACTTGGACTCAGTGTTCATGTAATGTCAGTGTAGCTCGGTCCTGTTGACTGTGGCAAAAGGAATCTCTCTCCTTTTTTATGTACAGGGTACATATACCCGCTTTTTGTGATGCAGTGGTGTGACTGTCACAGGATCTATTTTATAAATCAATATCCACACATTTATAACTACATTTTAATAATACCTGGCAGATGAGGAGCAGGTGCAAGTGGATCTAGGTCACCTGGCCTACGCACCATCCACTGTCTGAGCCCTGCCTCTTCCTTTCTGCTCTTAAATCTTAGATCATGGGGGACTGTCTCCTGGGTGTCCAAATCAAAGGGCAAAAGAAGAAAAGGGCAATTCCTGTTTGGGACTGTTCAGACCAGGAGGACCCAGGACGTGAACCCCTGTTCAGACAGCAGGTAAGCATGCACCTACATGTGTATAATCCATCTGTCAGGTTCTCTGGTGCTGGGGTGAGGACAGGTGCTGCGTGACACAGTAAGTTGTGCATTTGTAAACGTTTTATTCTCACGCTGCAGTGCGTGTGTGCCCGCTCCCCCTTCCTTTGTCCCGGTTGCATCCTTGTTTGTTGGCCCTCCACCATACCTCCCTCCCACCACACTCCCATTGGTTGGCAGACCCTTTAAATCAGCCTCCCAAGTCACCCCCTGCCTGGCAGCCCCTTCGGCCAAGGACGAGAGGCTAAGGACAGCTCCAGTGGTGTCTGCCGGTGTCTGCCGTGGCAGCAGGTAGCCTGCAGCCATCGACCCGCTGCGACTGATCGGTAAGTCAAATCTGTGTGTATTGTATTCTGATGTGCTCAAATACTTGGCCGACAACTTGGCTGCAGGTGATCCATCACATCGTAGGTCCCTGCATCCTGTTCGGTTCCCCACTACTGCGTTTCCATTCATTCCTCTTACACCTCTCCCCTTCCCTCTTCGAAATATTGTGTGCTATTCTGACGCTGTCTCGTGTTCCACTGTTTTTCTGGAATTGATTTGCATTGCCTGCATTCTTCTTCTAGGTTCCTGGTGTGTTCTCTGCCTTGATGACTGTACTGTTGACTGTATTGGCTTGGTGTTTTCTCTCTACGGTTCTTGATATTGAGCCTCATTACGAGTGCGGCGGGAAGGGGTTAATGGGACCGGTAAGGATGCTGGTGCCGTTGACCCTTTACCGGCGCATTCCGAGGTCCCTTAGCGGGAGTCGCTGAGACACCAGGGAGCTAATAATGGGCCTGCTATTTGCGGGCCCATTATTAGCTCCTTCCCCATTCCCATTAGGCCCTATGGGGGCTCAAATGGGAATGGGGAATGGTTTTCAGAATTGGGATTTACCGGGTCTTCCAAGGTTGGAATGACCCGGTAAGTCCCCATACCGTGAACCCGGATCCGGACACGAGTTTGGAGGCAGCCATGGCGCTAGTAGTCCCATGGCTGCCTCCAAACTCGTAATGAGGCCCCCTGTGTTGCTATCCACGGTTTGCAGCATCAAATTGCAATTTCCTGCATTCTTCACTTACAGGTTCACTGGTGACCTCTGTGTTTCGCTTTGGGTCCTGTATTGCATCTGCTGTCTTTACTTCCAGGTTCCCTGTTGTGATTTGTGATTTTGATATTCATTCTGATGGTTCTGTACTGCATCTGATTTGTAGGTCTGTTGTTCTTGTTCTTTGTTGTGCCCCCCCCCATTTATGCCCCCCATGTGCCTCCCTCCTGTCTGCCTCCCCCTGTGTGACCTTCCCTCCTCCTCCCCTGCCTGGGCTCCCTTCTCACTAACCCCCTAATTACTCCCTGCACCCCCTATGGTGCTCTCTGCCTCACCTATAATTTCAAACTGCTTTTCTATCAACTATCCTATCCCTCTCACTGATTCTGGCAGGAAGAAGCTCAAAAGGGACATCCTGGTCTCCATCCTCCTCCCTATCGCTGATACCTATACCCGTGCTTCCTCCAGACAGACCCTTACCGACATACTCTTTGTCATTCCCTCTCCAGGCCTATGGACCCCCCATATGGTCTCTGTTCTCTCTCCTTTTTCCTCTTCTCCCGTTAATGGTGGCACTCTGTGGGAGGCCTTTCTGGCCCTGTTTCACTCCTCTAAGACCATCATTCATATCTACTTAAATGGCACCTTCTTGGTCCAGGGCCCTCAGGCCAATCTCCTCCTCTTTGATAGATGCTTCCCATGCCTTATCAACTTCCTTTCCTCTCCTGCTATCCCTTCTTACCCCTCTTTGGCTCATCTGCCACCTCCTTCCTCAGCAACCTCTTTGGCAACCCATGATACTTCCCTGACCACCCTGTTGCCTCCCTCCTCTGCCACCCCTCGGACCTCCCCTTATCCAACCCTCTCACCACTCCTCTCTCTTGGAGTGATCACTTTCTCCTTTCTTACCACCATTCTAACTCTTCCCCCAGGTCAAGATGACTCCAGAACTTCCACCTACCTTCTCAGTCATCAGACCCATGAAGTGTGTGTCAGTTGAGACTTTTGCTGCTACTTTCTTTCCCCCTCCTGCACCCTTGGCTGACTCAAACCCTGACACAGCCCCCTCTAACCTTCATTTCTAACACTCTGGATGTCCTTGTCCCTGTCATGAGGATCCGCTTGAAGCCCAAATCCAAGTGCAACTCTTGGTACGATTCCGATCTCGCCACCCTTAATCACAATTGTAGTGTGGTGGAGAGGAAGTGGAGGGCTTCGGGTTCACCCCCTGACAAACTGACCTGCCGCCTACTCCAAAGGCAGAACAGACTTTCTGTCTTCTCTAAGAAGAGAGCCTACATCAAAGCCCGCATCTTTGTTGTATCTAACACCTCAGACAAACGTTTCAAAATCTACATAGAGCTGGCCAATTCTGCTGCAGTCTCTACCTCTCCTGTTCCCTCCCAGGCCCTCTGTACGGCCTTGGCCTCTCATTTCCCTACTAAAACTTAGGATTTTCTCATTCCTCTGGCTCTTCAGCTGCCTCTTAGCTGTGCCTGGGTGAGGGCCACCCGAGAGGCAAGGTCTCCCAGCTTCCCGGCACTTCGATTGGTCGCCTATGAAGCTTAATAAAGGGCTACATAGTGTGGCGCCCGATACAGTAAGCGCCAGTTTATACTGCGGATATCGCTGTGATAGCCTTCCTTTGGCTGAGAGGTGTTTGCTTGCATATTTAGTTGCGGCTTGCTCTATTTTCAGTGATTCCGTTCTGTCTTAGTGGGTTTTTACTATCCGAGGCTCCTGGTTGATACTATGGCAGTCAGAAAGAAGGGTGGTGCTTGTCGTTTACTACCCAGGAGCCAAGGGTATAAAAACTTCACCCTGTGGCCGCATGATAAATTGACTGTAAGAGTGGCTGAAACAGGCCCTCTGGGCTTAGTGGCATCTTCTCCTTTGCATATTAGAGACCATGTTTCAAAGGTCTTGGCTCTCAGTTCTCGTAGGAGACTGAGACTGCAAGGTAACCACTCTGATGTGGAAATTCATAAAGCAGAGGACCTTGTCTCTACATTTAAAAGCCATACACAAGAACTTGACAATTTACCATCATTGCCCGATCCTACAGGACTTTTTTCGTTGAAGAGTATACCTGGAGCTGATAAAAGTGACACCATAGAGCCAGCCTTTATCCCTGTTGTGTCCTCATTCCTTGATGGGTTAGAAACACACAGGTAGGAATATGGATAACTTTACATCACCTACTGTAGCTCCACCAGGGGGGGCCAGGCCCATCCCTTCTCAATCACAGCTTACGGCTCTCTCTCAATGGCCATGTCTCATGGCTAGTATTGCAAAAGAGTTAATCCTATGTACTAGACCCTTCGACCTTGGCTTACTAGTGAATGCATTGAATGACTGGATGTCGGATTTTCTCCCACCTAGAGTTAATACTGCTTCACAAACAGATGGGTCCAACAGTTTAGCCGTCGGGTCCCAGCCACCTAAATTGGACAACGCCTGTCAAGACAACATACAAATGTGATGTTAGATCAAGCATCACAAACTGATCTCTGCAGTAATGGGCCACGGGTGCCCATAAGACCAACCATGGCTTTCAATGAAAGGGTAGAATCCTCCAATAAAACATTGTGGGTCATTATGAGTTTGGAGGTAGCCATGGTGCTGTTAGCACCATGGTTGCCTCCAAACTCGTGTCCGGGTCCGGGTTCCTTGAATGGGGACTTTCCGGGTCATTCCAACCTTGGAGGACCCGGTAAGTCCCCATTAAAAAAATACCCATCCCCATTTCCATTCGAGCCCCCATAGGGCTTAATGGGAATGGGGAGGGAGCTAATAATGGCCCGTTAATAACATGCCAGTTATTAGCTCCCAGGTCCCTTAGCGGCTCCCGCTAAGGACGGCTTGTTTTACCAGCCAGCCTTAGTGGGACCCGCTAAGGGACCTCTTAATGCAGCGATAAGGGGTTAATGGCACTGACATCCTTACCGGCGCCATCAACCCCTTACTGCCAGCCTCGTAATGAAGCCCATTGTATGCTCTGAACAGGATTTACATCCTCCCTCTCTGGCACCTGTTTTGAAATTGGGTCAAAAAGTACTTAAACCATCTACAGCGACAAAGACCAAATGTAAAATGGAATCCTCACAGAATCTGCGTTTCAGAAAGCTACAAATGCTTAAAATTGATGATACGAGTATACATGCTTTTATCATGGACCAGAGGAACTTTGTCATCACCAACATATGTAAAGTTGAGGGTCAGGAGTCCAGAGAAGCCTTGCATAATAAGGTTTTAGCTTGACTTAGACAGAGAACCGGGCTGGGCGTGGTCAGATTATCTGACTTGAAGATTCTCCGCTGGCTGGATTTAAGAGACTGGTGCTCGCAACCAAACACTGACTGTGTCTTAGTGGATTGTGGGGTCAATTCTCTACCTGCTTTTCTAATATCGTGTAAATACTTTCCTAGAGAGTCATCTGACTGTAATTTGATTCTCTGATGTACCTGATTTTAAGGAGCTGCTTCATATACGCCACTCCTTAATATGCCTTACTGACTTTTAGTTTATTTTTCTTGCTTATGATGCTGCTCTGTATTCTCCTCTGGTTGCTAATACACCCCTGCTGATTGCTTTTTTGTGTTATTTGTAAAACTGTTTGTATTTATGGTGTTTGTACTGTATGTGCCCTCATGCCTTTGGGTCTATTGTTGCGCGATATAAGTGAAAAAAGTAAAAAAGTAAATTGTCTCTGGAACTACCTTGGTATTAGTGATCAGGCCCTGGCCTGGTTGTCCTCCTTTCTCACTGACGACCCTCTCAGTTCCAACTGGTGTCTTTGTTCTCTTCTATCTCTCTCTCTACTTGTGGTGTTCCCCAAGGGTCTAACTCTCTCCCTGGCTTTTCAACCACTACCTGGCACCTCGCTACATTCTGAACCAATATTCAATGTTATGCGGATGATACTCAGCTCTCTTTCAGGCTCCCCTCAGGCCCCTCTGCTTCTTCTCTCATACCAGACTGTCTGGTTGCAATTCAGGAATGGTGTGCCACCAATGATCTCTGCCTTAATGCCAGTAACACTGAGATCCTCCTTATTGGGACACCCGTTCCATCCTTTCCTCTCTCTCTGGCCACCCACTCTGTCTTGCACAAGGTTTTAGAAATCTTTGTAGAAAATGAAACCACTGTAGGGCCACCGACTGGGAGGCTTGGTAGGAGCAAAGCTGCAAGCAACTCTGCAAAAGCAATCCATACATGTCTCAACTGAATGCTAGCAAGGCTACACAACAAGAGGAAAGCAACCCCTTAGTTTTACAGTACCTTTGGTTTGAAGAAATTGGTTCCAACTGGCTTCTGTTCCAGTTGTAGGTCTGCAGATCCTGTTGTTCCTGAGCCTCAGTCGTGAGGACAAGAGGGAAGACGTCTGGAGACTCCTGCACTACGAACTGAAGGTCGACAGCAGCAATTGGCAGTACTTTGTGGTTTCAGCTTCTCGTGGCTCTCACAAATAGCACCACTGCGGTTCTCGGATACTTTTATGGACTTCCCTCGCATCTGGGGTCCAGCACTCTGTTGAGGTATCCCAGGCTTGGTCTGTCCTGCTTCAAGGTAGTCCGGAGGATCTCCCTGGAGCTTGGGTCTGATTTAAAAGGGATACACTCGATCCTGGTGTTCCTCTCCCTGGCAATCGATTCCTGCAGCAGCAAATGGAAGTACAGCCAGCTCCGAGAATATGTCCTGATGTGTTCGCTTTGGGGTTGATTGGTCCCATCAACCAAAGGGGAGAAGGCGTCCGTTGCAGTGCTTCTCTAGTTGAAGCTGATTTAGAGCTTCAGCATTGTAGCAGGTTTTCACCGGGCAAACCAATGGTCCAGGAGTTTCAGCAAGCATCTCTTCCAAGTTCTTCTTCGGATTACTTCGTGCAGCGGTTGACTCTGCCTTTCAAGTCAAATGCCTTGTCATTTATGCAGGTTTCTCCCATTCATTCGCAGCCTAGCTGTCACTCACACAGCATGGTGGCTGTCCTCCAAGGACAGCCAGCGGGCCAATGACCTTTGGGTGTATTCCTGTAACCAAAAAGAATAAGCATGGGGAGTTTCTGCCACCTCCCTCACTTCCTGCCCTGCCAGACACGCTGAAGCCTGATGCGTGCTTCAGCAGTGAAATCCACCAATGACAAAACTAACAAAGTGACCAAACCTGGTTTGGCGCACAGAGTAAATCTCATGAAGGACCTTTCCAACAAGAAATGGTGAAAAAAGACCAGGCCATTTTTACTGCAGCTACAATTGCAGCCCACGGTAGAAACAAATAATGGTAGGAAAAAGTAAACCACTGCCACCAGTCATTAATTGTAGAAAGGGTAACATAAAAGATGAGTATGACTAAAGGGCCTCAATAAAGGGCCTCCACTGCCCTATGTCCAATCCTCAGCCTCTTCCATTAAAAACCCTTTTTACACCACTGTGAGTGCTTTTTCGGAAAGGGTTCAGACCCTGCAAATATGCTCAGAACAAGCTCATTCCAGGGTTTGCTTCCATTGTGTATCCCATAGCCATGGGCCGTTGCAACATATCATGGGACCTGGGAAGAGCAACAGAATGTGTTGGGGTGCACAGGCCAGCAAGACAGGCACAATGTCACTATTCCACTGTTGAATCTTTAGGAACCATAGGTTAATTATCAAGGTAATATGACATGATTTGGGTGCCAAGAAATCTCAGGTAAAACTAATTGCAGACTTCTGGTTTTCACAAGATGATCTATCATGTATTCATGTAACGCTATCTCCAGTTGAATAACATGTTTTCTCTTCTAGTTTGTCCAGTTAATCAGATCCCTATCTACCTGATTCATCTAGTTGGTTCAGCTAATCAGAGCCCCATAATACCTTAATAAAATGTGACCTGCTATATAAGGCCCAGCTCCCCGTCTGTTACTTGTTGGGATTTGCAAAGCTGTGAGTGAAGGAGTACACAGGACAGGCTCATGCCACATTTATGGTATGTAGAGGCTTTATGGAGCTTTGGGGCACATGCTTTGTGAGTTTTTAGGAATTGCAGATGTTTGCTGATGTACATTTTGCTACTTTGCTGTCTTTTGTGTGTTTTTTGCTAGCATGTCTGTGCTGCATTGTATTAGCATTTTTGAGTGTGTTGACATTGTGTTGTTAGTTTTCCCACGCATTACCAAAGAAAACAATCTTGCTCTTTCCATTAGTCACTTTTCTCTTTTGTGACCTGTTTTAAAATTAGAAAAAGCAAAATAAATGTCCTTCCCCTAATCACATAATGAAAATAAACACAAAAATATAAATAGTGTATCCTTTCTCTGTTTTCTTTTGCATGTTTTTGCTGTGATCTTGTATCCCCACTTGCTGTTCTGTTGATTTTGTTTGTATTAGTATGGTACAGGCATTTTAAAATTTGTTGTGTTTCTCTATTGGGGTTGTGATGGGGCACTTAGGGCTGGTTTAATAGTTCACAGGTACAACATTCTCTTTTTTGCAATTTGCACCACCAGCAATCCCCATCTTTGTCTAGGGACACCTGAACTGCAATGGAGTCATGAATGCCCCAACTGTTTTTTACCTCAGCAGTCTGTTAGTTGCAGGGAGCTGGAATGCCTAGCAGTAGAGGAGAAACTGAAGAGGCACAAAGAACTCCACCGTCCTTCTCTTCTTTATGGCGTTGTGCATGGAGGTAGGAATTCGGGAGTCATCGGTGCGGGACTGGGAATACAGCAAGACACCTCACCCATAAGAGTAACAACAGGCTGTGGGAGAGCTGGAGAATATTTTATGGAAATACTCTGTGGGTTGAGTTTAGAAATGTAATGGCTGTCTCACCTTGGGAAAGAGAACTTTAGTGAGTGGATGTTCTCTATGAAAAAACAGAGTATGTTAAAAGGTAATAAAAATAATAAAATAAACTGAGATGTGAAGAAAGGGACACTTTTAGTGGGCACCTGAACCAAGTGAGAAAACAGGAGAAGCATATAGAAGGTATAGCTCCAGTGGGGGAAACTGAGAGATTTAAGGTGTGGCTGTGCCCTTTGACAGAATCCAAGAAACTAAGGTGGATCTCCACCATGTGGTAGAACCCAACAATCACAGTGAGACTTGGCACACTTTGAGAGATCCCAAGAACCATAAAGAGAGGCTGCACTCATTGGGATGATTCAAGAATATTAATGGTCGACACCGCCCTGTGAGAGAACGCAAGACCAGTAAGTGGTAGATGCACCCTGTGGGAAAACCTGAGAATGTCAATGTGTGGTTGCTTTCTTTGGCAGAACCCAAAAACCATTACGGATGACGTTGTCCTGAGGACAAATCTGGGTTTTAGGGCATCATTACAAGTCAGCCGGTCCGGAAAGAACAGTGGTGGTAAATCCTCCACCACCGTTCTTTCCGGACCGGCTGATTAAGAGTCCTGCAGGCGGGAGGTGTCATACCCGCCAGGCTTGACCTGGCGGGTTTAACACCACCCGCCTGCAGGCAGACATGGAAACACCGGCACCATTACAACATGGTGCCGGTGTTTCCACTTCCCCATTCCCATGGAGTCCTATAGGACTCCATGGGAATGGGGATTAACAGAATTCCGCCTCTGGAATTCCCGGGTCACCGGGGTCGTAATGCCCCCGTAATTCTGGGAATCACAGAGGCAGAATTGTAATACGAGTCCGGCGATAACCTGCTGGAATTTCTGGCACGGTTACCGCCGGACTCGTAATGAGGCCCCTAGAGTGGTGGCTGAGCTCTCTAAGAGAACATGTAAATATTTGACAAGTGGCAGGATAATCATTGGACAAGAAAAGGATAAAACAACCTTACTTACACAATAGGCAACGGCAAGTGTAGGACAGCTTCTGGTCATTGCTGCTTAGTCACTACTTCAGATAAACATATACCAACTAAACACACCATGAAACTCACCCACTCCAGTTTTCAGTATCTGAGTTGTCATGGATAACAAAGTATCCCATCATAAGTGCTGATGAGTTAGCTATGAGTAGATGTCCCTCTTCACTGTTCTAAATGTCAATTTTAGGCTTCTTCTATTGTGAAATATAATAGTCCAGCCTCACGAAAATCCCAAATTGGCAGCAGGTTCACTAAGGAGGTATTCAGCATCTCACACAAATTCTCCTGTCCAGACAGACCACTTGCAGTATCTGAACTGTAACGAGTCACCATCTCTTCCAATACGTAAAGTGTACAGAGGATAGGCATTAAGCATCTATACATCTGATGGTCCACTGTCTGTTCCTATTGATGACCCATCTCTATTTAGGATGTCTAGGTCACTAAGCTCACAAAGCTTTCAGCAAGTGTCAGCAATATAATGTCAGTTGATACAGTCTGTCAAGCACAAGCATCATATTCTAGGTGAACTTGGCAACGTTTAAGCTGGTTGGTGATCTTCCTGATGTTTGCATTCTTCCTCCAGTTAATGTTTCAAGGGATGCAGATAATAATCCTTGAACATTTGCACAGTGTATCCTCCTTTTAAAAGCTGTTGTGAGTATTCCTCTCCCAAGAAATGCAGCCAAAAAAGCAAGCTGGGTCCATAAAGAAATCAATCAGGTACTCAATGGCTTCATAGGTTTCACATGTCAAGGCATGAACCCTCTCCATGTTGGTCAGGTTGAGCTCAGGCAGCAGATACAACAGAGTGTGAACCTCACTCAGGGTTGAACTGGCATGGCTAACATGCTTAGTGGCCTTCTCAAAAATGAGCAATGCTGTGCACACATTTGACAGTAGCTGCTACTGATACCGTTTTGGTAGCTGTTACTGACACTGGCGGGATCACAATGAGGGATCACTGCTATGCTCTGCTCGGATATAGGGTGGTGGAGCTATGTGTCCCATCGCAAACATTAACACAGCTGCAATATTTTCAGACGATATTGTGCTGACTGTTGAAGATATGTTGCTTGTCTGATAGTATGGAGGATGAACCTAAATATGTTGACCTTTCCATTTTTGTTCATGGTGCTTCCACATATGGGTCCACACAAAATATGGTATGCAATAATAATAATAATTTTCATTTATATAATGCTACAAACCCTCAGGCATCTGAGCACTGCTTATTATTGCCCATGGTGTCTGGTGCTCATTTATCAACCTTGGCTAAGAACATTGGGGTTATCTTTGACTCCTCACTTTCCTTCTCCGCACACATCTCTGATGTCTCCAAAAAATCTAACTTTTTACTTCTCCTCCTTAGAGGTACTCTGCCTTTCCTCACCTTCCCTCAAAAGCTTACTGTCTCCCAAGCTCTGGTTCTTTCCAGACTGGATTACTGTAACTGCCTCTTTCTAAATCTACCTGCCTCCACTCTCCGACCTCTACAACCAATCCAGAACAGGACTGTGAGACTTGTCCTTGGCCTCAAGCCCTGGGATCGTATCACTCCAGCCTTCAAATCCCTTCATTGGCTCCCAGTGGATGCAAGGATTACATTTAAAACCCTCTGCATTGTCCACAAGGCTTTCTGCGGCCTGGGTCGAAAATACCTTCAACTATCCCCCCGTAAATACCTCCCCTCTCGAGCCCTTCACTCCTCTACTTCTAACTCCCTCAGGGTTAGTCGTTTTGCAAAAAACAAGTTGTGGGTAGATCCCTGTCTTTGGCCGGTGCCTCCCTTTGGAACAATCTCCCAGTCACCTTGAAACTTGAGGAAAAACATCTTTGCTTCCGGAAACTTCTCAAGACCTTCTTTGCCTCTGCCTTTGCACCCCTTCTCCTCTGTTGATCTGTTTCTTCTCATGGCATTGTGCACCTGGCCACCCTCTGTTCTTTTGGGCCCAGGTACCTGCTCACCCTGCCACCCTCCTGCACTGCCTCCAGGCCACCATCTGCACTAGGGTTCTGTATCTGTACCCATACAGTCCCCCGCCCACGTTTCTTCTGCACTTATCAGATATACCTTTCTGACTAACTTTCACCTGACACTTGTTGGCTGCACTACCATCGTTTAAAGTCCTTATTTATTATTTATTCTATTTAACATTTATTTATGTTTTCTCTCCTCTGCTTCATACTTTCCACTCCCCCCCCCTTTTCTTGCACTTTTCCCCCATTTTCCTTTCCCGTGCACTTGCGCTTTCTTAAATGTCACTGGGCCTAGTAAGATCACTGTTTTTCTGTTTTTTTCTCCCTTGTTCTCCTCCCTTTTTGCCTGGTCGCGCTCTGACACATTTGTGTACGAGCGCAATATAAATAAAATATCATTTAATCTCTTAGAAGGATGAAAGGCTGAGTTTGGCCCTGCTGGGATTCAAACCTGCTTCGGTAGACTCTACACAGATGTCAAAGCGAGCACTCTACTTGCTGTGCTATATGGCCGGTTGTCCCTGCCTTCACTCAGCACACCACTTTCTGGAAAAGTGAGGAGGAAGGAGCCCAATTTATTTTGCTGTTTATTCTGTGTGAACTACTGCACATTTTCGTTATGCACTAGTACACAGACTGGGCTCATTGCACATGATGCTGACAATGATGGTGATGCTGTTGTTCTGGATGCCATATAACAATATCATGTGCTTTCTTATCTGTGACAGAAAGATCATTCCTGAAAGAGTGTGTACACAGGTGGCCCAATCCTTTATTAATTATTACTATATCCTCTGCACCTTTGTTGCTCTTCTCCTCTTCACCCTCCTCAATATTGCTGCATTCCATTAGCAAGGCTTATTCCCATTTGGACTCTAATGGATCATAATAATTTCCTTGGTCATGATCCATCTCGTCATCATCAGTCGCTGGGACAAAGGAGAAAGAGACATGTGACTTTCAAACCTTTCTGCTTTTCATGAACTCTGTGTGTATCGGTCTTCCTGAGTTTTCATTAAGCAGGATCTGCACAACTCTCAATCTGCCCCTGTGATAGAGGGTGGAACTTGAATGTGCAACCTCCACTGATATTTTATGTAGACATTCAACATTAAGGTACATGTACCTGGGGTTACTTGTCACTGGTGAGAGGAAAATTATTTGGCTACTAGTTCAGTAGGCCCCATGCTATTCTGGCTTCCCTAGTGCACATAGGAAATGCTACCACATGAATGAAAACATCACAAGCCGAAAATCACCCCCGGCTATGACTTTTTTGTGTAATGAAATGTTGTTCCAAATGTGTTTTGCACTAACTGACTGGTGTATCATCTGCCTTAGCACATTGATGCACCTCCCTCTCCACAAAATCTGGTGAGCATGTCTCTGCAAAAAGCTGCCCTCAGGGATTCCCGTCTCCTCCCATTCCTACTCCCAGGTGGCCCATCCACTCGCTTCAAGAGACAGATGCTGACTGATGTGCCACTTGCTTGAATTGCATAAGCTTCCTTGCGGAAAAATCAGCCACATGTATCTCTCCCAAAAACTATTCTTAGGGATTGATGGCTCCTGCACTCCTGCTACCGGTTGTCAGCTGATGGCACATGCCTCATCTACTCACTTCAAGAGACAAACATCATCTGGTGTGTCAGTGTCATGGCCACTGGTCAAGGGCCAAATACTTCACCACCTGCAGGGTCCCAATGGACCCGGTCTTGGCGCCTATGGCACCAAGCTCATTACAAAGTGTGCTCTGCACAAAGAATACAGAAAGCACGTGCCTCTAGGCAGAAGACAGGAGGCGTGGCAAGGTGGGGCCACAAGGCGGTTCCTAAGGGGAGTGGCTGGGGCCAGGCTATATAAGCGTTAGTCTGCTAGAGCAGCGTAATGATCACCGCCGTTCAGAAGACTCTTACCTGGTTCAGCATGTGCGTCTTCAGTCCCTGGAACCTCCAGCAACTTACCTGGAATCAGAAACACCATCGCTAGAAGCACTGCAGTCTGCTTCCCATCTGCAGCCGCTGCGCGCATCTTACCTGTGTCAGCCTCGCCATCGCTTAAAGAAGCACTTCTACCACTTCAGACTCTGCAGCAGCCGCACTCATCTTACCAGTATTCACGAGTACTCCGCGGGTGCCGCCTAGCATCCTTACCCGTCCCGAACTTCAATCAACATGGGGCCATCTTCTGGAGCAGCATCCACGTGGATCTTCATCTCTGGCCGCCTGCAAGAATTCGGAAACCGCTCACCAGCTAACACCGACCAGCTGCACCTGCAAAGGCAATAGAAAACACAAGGTGAGCAAGTCGCATAGACTATAACACATTAAGCAGCGCAACTCACGAACTTGGCGCAGTTTCTGGAACAGTCTACTTATCACCAGTAGGTCCCCCAGGAAAGACCTTTTTCATCACCATGCGCTCGTGGGCCATCTTCATACCTAGGGAGAGAAAGGACAATATATGGTTACGGACAATAATCATTGGGGAAAATTAACACAAAGGATACGGACAATCATCATAGTAATAAACCTACCTTCAAGATGGAATGGTCGCAGCCGGTCTGGACCACCACACCCAGGACCAGTGATGCAACTAGGTCCATCCGCAGCACCCCTGCTGAAGGAAAGCAGGATGGAGAGCCCATCATTACATCAAAACTGGTGAGCTTGCAGGGGCAAACTCTTGCGCACTACATTCTGGCACAAAAGGGTCGAGGGGAATCACAGCACCACCACGCTATTCTCACTGCCTATCATCTTCTCTCAGGACCAGCACCAGCACCCTGGGTCCTCGAAACCAGTGCAGTTGGGGGTGAGAAGCAATCCAAGGGAGTCAACTCCTGGGAGGGTTCCAACCATGCCGCAACGTCCCCGCAGAGACCAGGTGAGTGTAACAGTCAGCAACCTCTCTGAATGTTTCTTTCAAACAAGATCTGGCTAGTTTGACTCTCCCACAAGCTGCCTCAAAGGCACGTGTCTTGTACATTCACTTCAAGAGGTGGGCACCAACTAGTGTGCCTCCTACCTCCCTGAATCTCTCCCTGTCCCACTCAAAGCAAAATAAGGCAACAATGTCTATCTTAAAAGCTGCCCTAATGTATTTCCAGCACCTACCACTTTCCGTCAGTTGTCACTTGATAACATATGGTTCATCCACTCACTTCAAGAGATGGCGACTGACTTGTTTGTCACCCAGCTCCCTGAATCTCAGCTGCACCCTCCAAGAAAAATCAGGAAAATGTATTCTGCCTGCGAGCTGCCTTTGGGGATTTCAATCTCCTCCCTCTCCCCCTCCCTTATGTCATCAGATGCCACTTGTATCATCCACTCACTTCAAGACATATGCACTGATTGGTGTTTCACGCTACCCTCACATCTAATCCTCTTCCTCCCAGCAAAATCAGTTATATATGTCTCTCCCGCATGCTGCCCCCAGGGATTCCTGCTTCTTCTCTTTCATATGAGGTGTCACCCAACAGCAGATGACTTGTCCACTCACTTCAAAGGACTGAAACTGGCTTGTGAGTCACCCACCTCCCTGAATCACATCTGCTCCCTCCCAAAAAATCAGGCAAATATGTCCCTCCTCTATCTGCCTTCAGTAGTTCTTGCCTCCTTTCACTCCTCCTTGTAGGTGTTGCCCATTGGCACATTTCTTGAACACTTACTTCAAGATATGTACACTGAGTGGTGTGTTCACCCCACTCCCAACAAAATTGGGCAACCATGTCTCTCCCACAAACTTTCCTCAGGGATTTCCCGCTCCGCTTGCTGCCCCTGATGTGTATCACTTGATGGCACACGTCTCATTTACTTACTTAAAGAGATTAACACTGATTGCTGTGTCACCCGTATTCCCATTTCTCAGTTGAACCCTCACATAAATATTAGGCGAATGTGATGGCATCTGATGTTACTCACATTAAGAGACAGACACTGATTGACCGACAGACCAGACTAACATACCACCACTGACTGGTGTGTTACCCACCTCCCAAAATAGTTCCTTCCCCCTCCAAGAAGAAATTGGCTACTGTGACTCTCCCTCATCTGTAGACTTTGGTAGTCAATGGTTTATGTGCACTTACTGGAAAGTTCATTGTAGACCTTCCAATGCCAAGAGTTTTCAGGATCTTAGCCATTTGACAACCAGTGCTATTTCTGATTTTACAAACAAATACTAAGAATTAGATTAAATGAAAACCATGGACAGGCCAATCCTGGACCATGAAGAGTAATATATAACACATAATGAAAGCCATCTGATCTGTTCTCCTCTCATCTCTCTCCATCAGCACCCCGCTGGCTCTATACCATGCATGATGGCTCAGTTTATGTGTTATGTAAGAAGATGAAATATTTCTTGCATGAAACTGTATACTGATTTGGCATAGAAGGCCGCTTTGGAGTCATCTGTTAACTTCTTGAAAAGTGCATGGCACTTGCCTCCTGGAGCCCTCGGGCTATTTGTCTCTTGCAAAGGTGGATTTTTACTTTTTTCAATTGGTAATTTATTTCTGTTCAGCTGGCACGGTAAGTTTGAGCCTGATTGTTATAGTACATTGCCCAAATAATGTCTGTTATAGATAGCAGCTTTTCAGTACAGCTATTCACTGCGGGGGAGCCAGACCTCTATCCTGCAGTACAGAATGTCCACGATTTGAATGACACAGGAGAGGGCAACTTTAGATCAGCATTGTTTGGCTGTTGGAAAAGGCTCGCACACATTAAATAAATGGTCTTGTTGTACTCACAAATATCACTAGAGTTAAGCACTCTTCTGGGCAATGTGCTGTCTTAGTTTCTTTGATCAGGATCCAGTTGAGGTGCTTGCTGGGTTATTGGCTATTAAAACCCTAGTAAATATTAAGCAGGAGTACATTAAGGTACACATAGTGGTTGTGTGACTTTTAAAAAAATGTTATGTCACAGTTATTGACAGCATGCCTCCTGCCATCAAGCAAACACATATAGTGTTGTATTGCTTTTAATACACTGGATTATGAGGCCAATGCTAATTTACATTTTCCACTTTTATATTTAGACATGCCCTTCTGCCATGATGCTGAATTAGAATTCCTACCAATGGCATCTTCTAAAGCTGGCTTTGGGAGATGAGTTGGTTCTTTTGACTTAAAACGTTCAAAAGGTCACTTGCCCATTTAGAGAACACATTATGATAAATGGATCCCTTATCCTGCAACTCTGACCAGTGTGTACCATGGCCAGAGCAGTACTGTATGTGTATGTCCCTTCAATTTACTGTATTCAATATACTGTATCATGGATTCTTGTACGCATAGGCCATTTTACTTCAGCAATGTACTGTAGACTAGATGTTTAGTAATGTCAGTAGAAGTTACTTTGTTCATTTCCTGTCTGCTCACTAGGTGCACACATTTAGATAAAATGTGCCCCTGTTCAGCAACTGTTCACCAAATGACTCACATCAGCCCTAAGCATACTATTTAATGGGGTGAGTGGAAATGAGCTGTAGCCTACAACAGCCCCAGGCACACAAATGTGCAGGTTGCAGACCCTGCGTCCCCCAATTTCCAATGGCATTTATATGGCAGCATACTATAACAAGTAAAGTACCCCTGGTGATTCGCAATGTTTAGTAGTGTACATTGATGCAATCTCCTGAGATGCATGTATTAAGATAAGCAATGTGTTTTTTTCTGAAATTATTCCTCCTCATTGGGACACCCACTCCCTTCTTCTCTCTCTCTCTCTCTCTCTCTCTCTCTCTCTCTCTCTCTCTCTCTCTCTCTCTCTCTCTCTCTCTCTCTCTCTCTCTCTCTCTCTCTCTCTCTCTCTCTCTCTCTCTCTCTCTCTGTCTCTCCCCCCCACTCTGAGCCCTCTTCCTGCTCCTACCTATGAGGCTAAGAACCAACCTTGGTGTCATCTTTGATCCACACTCTCCTTCTCTCCTCAAATCTCTGACATCTCTAAGAAGTCAAACTATGAGCTGCACCTCCTCAGAGGTATTCTTGCTTTTCTCACTTTCCTCCAGAAGCTCACTGTCTCAGACCTCTGGTCCTCTCTAGACTGGACTACTGCAACAGCCTCTTTCTAAATCTTCTGCCTCTACTCTTTGATCTTTACAACTTACCCAGAACAGGACTGCGAGACTTGTCCTTGGCCTCAAGCACAGGGTTTGTATCTCTCCAGTTCTGAAATCTCTTCACTGGCTCCCTGGGGCTGCAAGGATCAACTTCAAGACCTTCTGAATTGTCCACAAGGCTTTCTGGGGGCTGGGGCCGCTCTACCTCCAACCTTTCCTTCCAAAACCTTTTCCTTCTAGAGCTCTCCACTCATTGAACTCCAACTCTCTGAGGGTCACACGCTTCTCCAAGTAGAGAGTTGGGGGCAGATCTATATCCTCAGCTGGGGCCTCCCTCTAGAACAGACTCCATTCCTCTCTCAAACTTGAGCAGAACCACCTCTGGTTCTGGAAGAAACTCAAGACCTTCCTTTTCACTTCCACTTTCTCTCTTCCTCTCCCCTGCTGATGCACCTGACTACTCCGTGCACTGGTCCCTATTCAAACTTGGGCTCAGGCTCCTGCATGTACAGATGCCCTCACACTTCCTCCGCGCTCCCCAGCACTCAAGGGTCTGTATCTGCAACCCTACAGTCCCTTCTCTCTGCAATTATGAGCCACCCAATGGCTGTACTTGTGAGTTAACTGCACTTCCTCTTTCTTCATCCCCACACTTGCGTGATCTGAATGACACAAGGCCTAGTAAGATCTTTATTTTGTCTTACCTTGTTTCACCATCCTTGTCTTGTCGCGCCTAGAAACACGTGTGTACAGGCGCATTATAAAGGACACATCATATCATACACAAAGAGTTTTACTACAACTCCCCTAAGCAAGACCTAAGATATTCAATGCGGGGAGCTAATGGCAGCCGTACTCTAAAACATATTTTGAGTAATAGGTTTGCATGCACTCCTCGCATCAATTGCTCTCAATATTCTTATGCCAGCACACAGTAGTAATGTAATGTACCTGTGATGTTTCATACATTTTTAGTAATATTAGTTGACGTGACTTTTTTTTATTTCCCACCTGCCCTTTGTTGCGCTTCCCATGTTGATGAAAGTTAAAGAAATCTAGTTTGTTGTTCTCTTTTTTTTTATTTGCAGATATCGATTGAACAGAAAAGCAGAAAAGTTTAAATAAAAAAACACACATTCGTAAGTAAACACATATATGGATGAATACAGAAAGGACTACATTAAGTAACTAGTTTGCATTGCTTGGAGGTCCTGCATTTTGGGCTGGTCGTGTGGTGTATCCGGGGAGTCATTGTGTGTTGGTCCTTGTTGGATGCCAGAGTCCCTTTCCATTATGAATTTGGGAAATGGCAAGCAGGGGAATTGAACTACACAACTAACCAGACATGTTGACAGAGAATTTGCAAACATTTGTTTATCTCGTCTTTTATGTATTGGGTCGTACCCTTGTGATCGTGCTCAGACAAATAACAGTATGGTGTTCACCAAATTACGCGGCATGGAAGCAAACCTGACTTTTTATATGATCATTGATTCTGTTCAAACCTGGTCAGCTATTTAATGGAACATGGAGCATCATCCCAGGAGAATGTTTGCATATGCTAGTAATGAACTGTTTACTCTCTTGGGTAAGATCTTCCAATTGCTAATTAGTCATTGGGGGGCACCACCCCTCTTCTTTGTTGGATACCTAAAGAGGTATGGGTTTCGGAGATACCATAGGGGTTAACTGGACGAAGGGATTTTGAGGAAGGATGGGTGTTACTGGGTTACCAGTGTCAAGTAGAAAGGGTAGGCAACAGTAAGGTCAAGTGGGCAAGATTTCAAGCATAGGACACTGATCTCATTGGTAAATGAGTGAAGGAGGCAGCCGACCAAGAACACAGGCGCTGCCTTTTGAGGTTACTGAGTGCATGTAATGAAATGCTGAGGTGCTTGTCATGGGCTCTTCATGTTGGGGTTCTTCCTCAACAATTAACTGTAAATGTGCCTACGTGCTTACTGTAGCAGCTGGAGCTGTGTAGTCAACCATCTCATGTGCTTTTCCACCATTCATATTACCAGGCACACCTTTGTCATTAGGTGGCACAAATCTCACTTCTAACAGTGGAGTTGTGAGAAAATACTCTTCATCTAACACTGTATTTGGAGCAAAGGTAAAGGTCATACAGCATGTTAATTTCATGGGCCCTCAGAAATGGGAAGGATACTACAGACATACTATGCACCATACAATAACACCCCTCTTCATTGGTCACAGAAAATGATCAAGGCACATGTAATTAGGCAGGCTTTACTAACATACAGTGTCAAACCCTTTCAATTCCCATACAGAATAAACAGAACCCTCTCCAGGGATGGAACTAAACACTGGATGAAGTAGACAGAGTAAGTACATGCAGGGTCAAACATGCTACCTTGCTCGTGATGTGGTTTGTTGCATTATCCTTTCTCTGTTCTGCTCACCAACATTCATGGGTACTATGCATCGATGTGCTTTCTTACACAATCCTAAACACACCTCATTTTGGGTGATTGGACCAGGTCGAACCGCAGATAAACTTTCTCAAACATTTAGCTTGAAGGGAGCTCCTTATCAGACCTTGGCAGATTTTAAATGACATGATGTTATTGCTGAAGGCCTGTTTTTGTCAACAAACTGGAGTGGAGTTAGTGTAGTTGAGTAGGGTAAAGGGTAGGAAGAGGTTGTGAGTGACTGAAGCCCAGTCTGCAAGTTAGATTTAGGGTAACATGTGCATTGCTGTGTGATGCATTCTTTGATTTGAAGTGGGCGACCAACACAAGTGCCAACACCAGAGATTTGTTGAGGTGTGTTACAAATAAGTTAGTGTCTCTCTCTCAAAGCAAATAGAGTATGCATGTGTCATTAGGTGACACATTGTAGGTGGAAAGGGAGGAGCCACAAATCCCCAAGGGCAGCTTTTGGTAGAGACTCTTTTGCCTCCTGATTTTGCTGTGAGGGTGCTGCTCAGATTTGACGAAATGGGTGACACATCAGTCAGCGCCCATTACTTGAAGCAATTGAACAAGACATGTGTCATTGGTTGAAACCAGGTTGGAGGAGAATGAGTAGCCAGGAATCCCTGAATGTTGATTGTGCTGGGAGGCAGCAGCTGGGTTTCGGGAGGGAGTTTTGGTGACATGTCGGTCACTATCTACCTCTTGAAGTGAGTGGATGAGACATGCTGGACCAAGGAATCTGCTCTTTACATGACTGAATTGATTCACAAATCGAAAGACTGCATGAATTGTGGTTCTACGGCCATGTAGATGTATGAGCAAGACAGTTACCAGCAAGTGCAACTTCCAGGAAGAAATTAATTGTGCCAACAAATAATGTAACCCTCAATATAACGACTCAAGCCAATAACCAGTTGGGATCCGTACAGTTGTGCAGGGGTGTTATAACATGATTATTGAATAATAGCAATGTCTACTAATAACTACTAAAAGGGACAACACTTGATATAATCACAACAGTAAGGCAGACCGGAAGAAGGCAACCCCACTTATATGTGTTGCTGAATCCGGTGGACCCACAGTAAGGGATAATCTAAATTGAAACAGTACCCTCATTTGTATAATCTTTCAAATGGTTCAAATGATTATTACCATCTTTTAATCGGGGTCTTTGGATCCCCAGGCAGGGAACCAGAATTGGGGGTAAATAAACAGTCAGTCCCCTAGATAGTGTTCACTGTTTTTAATATTTATGAGTATAATTGTTGTGTTAGAAGTATCATGTGTATTGTCATTGTTTGGTGCACTGGCACATATAAAAGTTATTTTTTTTGCACATATTGAATGAAAAGAGAGTAATATAGAGATAGACTTTTTAGTTCCTTCTTCTTTTTCTATCCATTATCGTAGATAGGCAGTGCATCACTGGTTCTTAAGGAAAGTAGGTGGTGCTGCTAGGGGCTGTTAGCTTTCCCTGTCTCCTTTGAGAAGATCAACAAAGTGCTGTTTTTCTAAAATTTGTGAATGCATGTGCAATTTCGATTTGGTTGAGGTTACCAGCCCATTCTCGGTGCGTGATATAGATGGAGCCCTGGGCAGGCCCTGTTAGCTCACGAGTTGGCACTAGTGGCCCTCTTGTGTGTTAGGGGATGAGACATGTGCCATCATGTGTGTCAGGGAGAAGTATCATTGTTATGCTTCATCCCCTCTCCTAGTGACACCCCCAGCACCTTTTGCTGGATTTATAGACCTTTTTCTTCCTATCTTGAATGAGGGCAGCGTTTTTTAATTAATTCATTATATTTGCTCTGACTATTGGAACTCTGTTCTCTTTGTGTTACCATTACTATGTGGTCTGCTTTCCGTCATATCTCTTTAAAGGCATCTGTGTTTAACCTTTGCAGCACACAGCACCCTATGTTCAGTGTTGTTGGGAACCCTTTGGGTTCTCCTTTGAGATTCTTTCCTTTTCCTTGCTAACTACAGTTCTAAAGGATAGAGGGATACGTTGTACCCTTCCTATAACTTTATACTCTGAGAGATTAGCACAAACCACTCTATGCGGAGTGCTAAGGGGATGCCTGGTAGCCCACTTGCCTCGGCTCCTGTGACATTTTAGTCACAGTGACAACCCTAGAGTTGAAATGTTCTACAAACTATTGTACTATTTTTTTATTGCACACTATATACACAGTTTCAGTTGTGCATAATTAAAATAATTATTACAATTGTTCTTTTATAACGTGCTTAATACCAGTTTCTAAGAACAAGTACAGGATTCAAACCTGTGTTGCTATGCGTTGTCTTGCTTCCAAGACAAACGCGTTGCCCCTGAGCTATCCTCTCGGCTGGTCACCTATGGTCACAATAGGATCACCTAAATTATAACATGGCAGCTCTTTTCTTTTTTTTGCCATTCCTCATTCAGTTGTGATTTGTTAGCCCTTTTTCTACAAGCCTGGGAAGAGGAAGTCTGTGTGTGTCTTTTGCCTTTGTCGGGAACCCCTGGGTTTCCCCGCCTAGGCCCCTGTGTGTTTGGGCAGGTAAGAATTGGGGGAGGAGTTTTTCACTCCCTTGCCCTTTGTGTGTCACAGTGCCTGCATGGAACCAGTTTCCACTGCGGGCTGACTGTCCTGATTGGACATCCACCCACGCCTTTCTGTAAAATGCCTAGAGATTTTGCAGAGGAGTGTGTGGGAAAACCAAATAAAATGTGAGGTTCCTGAAGTGAAAGGCAAGTCAACTACTGGAACAGAAGAACCAAAGCTGAAGACAACCAGAGACGCCTGCAGACCCTTTCAGTAACTGTGAAGCGACCACTGCTGTCCTGACCCTGATTTCTACTCGACATAGGAGCTCCAAAGTGGACAACTCCTTCCCTTTGGCTGGTGGGACCAGCAATACTGAGACAAACTACAAATTGAGCTATCTCCCGAGGGGCTGTGCCTTTCCAGAGCTGCAGACTGCAAATACCAGGAGACCTCTGACCCATTTGCAGTGCAACATCTTTGCAAGGCTGAATCCATTTAGAACTTTGGTGAGCTCCAGTCGGACCTCCAGAGGCACGATTCCACCCATCTAAGTGCCCTCTCCAGAGTGCAGAAGTTCAGAATCAAAAAAGATCGACCAGGTGAAAACCGTCCTTTGTTGGTGCTGAGAAAAAGGTGCCAAAACCGCAGATCAACCAAGGAGCATGAAGAAATGTGTGCCAAGGGTCCTCAGAGACCTTCCTTTCATCACCAGACAGAGGAATCAGGAGACAGGGTCTGTCGTTGCTGCACAGAGGAAAATCCAGCTACTAAGGTACTGTGGGGTGAAAGGAATAACTTATTGTTAACCGAAGAGTCATTCCACAGGAGTGTGTGAAGAGGTGTCTGGGTTTCCACCCTCCCTCTGACCCAGGATTGCCAGCTTGTGTCCCTTTAGTGAGTCTTTTTTCAGGGTCCTCTGAACTTGTGTTATATTTCAACATAACTTATCCTAATCACTGAAAGTATCCTGAGGAACTTTGCTTGTTCTGCTACTTAGAAGCTCCAAAAAGTGTCTCTATAACGTTAAGCTCTGCTGCTGTGTGTATAACCAACCTTTTTCCTTCCAAAAGACTTAATCTGATGTGGTTCTGCTAACTAAATGCAATTACTGTATATCTGTAAAGTAACGCAAGTGCTACAGATAATACAGTAGAACTGTCATTAGAGTCAAACTCTGTAACAATTGTTACTGCAAGCAACTACTATTGCAGTAATTATGAGTTGAAGAACTGGTATCACCCAAGCTCTGGTTCATTCACAATCTGTATGATTGTATACAGATTTTACAAAGCATTGAAGCAGACTTGTTGCTTTATATTTGTTGGTGATTTATTAATACACAGCCGACACGTGTTTCGACCCAACGTGGGACTTTTTCAAGGCGTGTGTGGAGATCACAAAGTATATTTCGGGAGATTGACGATTTTGTGACTTTTCCAATAATACAAGGTTAGGATACAAGGTCGGGATACCAGTCTGGGATGTACTGGCGAAAGTGACATTTGATCAACCACACCCATTCACCCTGCACAGGGGTGGAGCAGGGTCTGGCCCTGTGCTATCAGTATAGGTGATTTCGGGAGATTGGTGATTTTGCAATTTTTCAAAAATAGGAAGTTATGACACAATAAAACATAGACAAGGCTATAGCAGAACTCCACATGCATGTCAGCTACAGACCCGTGCAGCGCTGGGTGGTACCGCTAGTTGAATATAAAGCAGGCATACAAAAGGTAGTTCCATATATGTAAACTCGCATAGGTTAGAGGAACATCCTTAATTGCAAGGTACCTCGAAAGGAAGAACTGTCTTGATTTGGAACCTTACTTGGACAAAATCAAAGACAATGAAGCAAATGTGCTCTGTATGACGTTCCAGCTGGGAGTCTAACCACTGGGAGCTTTAATGATTGTGTGGAAATTGGCACCCAATGATAAATGTATGTATTGGTGGGATATCTTTGAAGATCTGACTCCTTTTCTAATCTCTAGTCTTGCATATTCAATCCTAGGAAATAGGTGGATTTTACTTGTTTTTAGAAATTGTAATATGTGTACCATAAATTTGGCTTTTTCCTATTGTTATCAGCCTGTCGATGATTCATCACAAAAGGGGATTTCTCATTTTTTTTTTAAATATGCCTGGGCGTAAAGGAACCTGTTAAACTCCACAGGAGAGTCATTCCAATTAGAAGAAGACAAGTGAAATATGTATTATGGAGAAATAACCCCCCCACCCTCAGTGGTGAATGTTTTGTGAATATATGTATCTCATGGACATTGAGACTTTGTAATTGTTATAATGTGTATGGTGTTCTGTTGTTTTGATTTCATATTTATTTTTTTATCTGTAATACATCGTTCATTTATACCACTACTACATATCTTTATCAATCAAAAACAGTCCTCAGTGATTCAGACAACCAAATATACCTTTCACTCTCCTTATACATTATCAGTGACATGCATGCATTCGGAGAATTGAGTTATGTTTGGCAAATACCATTACTGTTATGTTGAATTTAAAAATGCTTATAATAGAAAAGAGTGAGTAGATTATGACTTTGCAGCTAACCAGCAACACATGCCACATTGCCACCTAGTAGCAAGCCCTGAAAGTTAATTTCCAGTTCAGAGCCACTAATCAATTCGTGTTGGGCATGCAAACTGGATCAAGAGCAAGCTTTTTTATCAAGACAATGATCTTTCTCATGAAATGTGAATGGTGAATCAGTTACTGCTCTGTTTGTTTGTTTATTGATGTGATAATGCGCACCAAACCCTGGGCAGCAGTACAAGAAGTCTCAAAGCTTAAAGACAATGCCAGTCGCAGGCAGGTACATGTGTGTGCATACATACATACAATACAGTGCAAAAAATGTACATGTCAAGGAGCATAGAAGGTATAGATATACATATGTACATGACAATACAGTACTTAACATTGTGTATAATTTGAAGGCGGGCCTACAAGGAATGCGTAGTCAGGTGCATTGGTTGCAGTAGTTGTGTCAAGTGCAATGGTTGCCTTGGTTATGTCAGGTAGGTCAAGAGGCAATGGGAAGGGTAGAAGCGGTTATGAATCATTGATGCGAAGCCATTTGAGTGCATTTTGTCTAAATTTGGCGTAAGGTTGTGGTCGTCTGAGGTCAAGTGGGAGCGTGTTCCATAATTGCACAGCTTTAACTGGGAAACTAGTTCCTCCAGCCGTGGACCGATTAAATCTAGGAATTTCAAGCATATATGTATTGGCAGATCTCGTGGGTCTGGAGGTTGTTCTTCTGGAGATTTTTTTCCGACAAGTAGGGAGGTGCTAGATTGTTTAGACATTTGGAGGTGAGAGAGACGTTTTAAGGAGGATTCTGTCCTTTGTTTTTAACCAATGAGTCTCTTTCCTGAATTTATTGATGCGTTCTCTTTAGGGGATATTCAGCGCTCCTCTCAAGGCATTGTTTTGCAAACTTTGAAGTTTGTCTGTGACATACTTGTTGGCTCCTGAGTACAGGGCATTGCAATAGTCTAATCTGGACATAATGAGAGCATTGGCCAGGGTGATGCAGCTGGCGCAGGATAGGAATGGTCTGGAGGCTTGGATAAGTTTGCAGGTATAGGCTGTTGTGGAGGCAAGGGAGTTGACTTGCTTCTTGAGGGTGAGAGAGGAATCCAGGTAGAATCCTAGGGTTTTTACCAAAGGCATCACCTTGATGATATTATTATCAATTTTGAAGGATATGTAGTTTGGGGTAAGTTATTTTAGATTGGTGTCAGAGCCGAGGATCAGTATCTCAGTTTTATCGTCATTCAGGCAGAGGCCATGGGATGCCATCCATGCCTGAATGAGGATGTATATCTTGTTCACCAAGTCCGAATCCACTTCGAAGTTGCCCAATAGAGGTATGAGGATCTGGGTGTCATCTGCATAGTTAGTGCAGGTGAGTCCCAGTCTGTCCAACTTGTCGAACAGTGGCTTGGTGAAAATGTTATAAATAGTGGGTGAGACACAGGACCCCTGTGGGACTCTGCATGTTATTTGGATGGGATCAGCAGAGGCTGAAGTCGAGAAAATCTCATAGTCCAGTTAACTAGAAAGGATTGGACCCAGGCTATAGCTTTCCCTGTGAAGTTGGCAGCGGTCCTGAGATGGCTTCATAAGACTGTATGATCCACCAAGTCGAAGGCTGCCGACAAGTCCAGTAGGAGTAGCAAAGATGTTTTCCGCTGTCCTTTAGCTCCTCGATTTGTGTCTTGTGGTCTAGCAAGGCTGTTTCAGTGCCATGGAGGGGGCGGAAGCCCGATTGCCGGGAGCCTAGCAGGTGATTGGCTTCCAGGTAGTCCTGAATTTGTAAGTAGGCAACTCTATCGATAATTTTAAGTAGGAAAGGCACAGTGGTGATGGGTCTGTAATTGGTAGGGATGGATCTAGGGTTTGTTTTTTAAGTAAGGGAAGCACCCAGGGTTCTTTCAGATTGGTCGGTACTGTATTCAATTTAAAGGAGGAATTTATGAGCTTCGAGATGAAGGGGGCAAGGTCCCTAGCTGCATCCTTTATTATTTGAGCAGGGCAACTGTCGCCCTTACAGTTTGAGGGTTTGAGGGAGAGTTTGACTTTTGCTGTATCAATAATTGAGATAGTCTTGAAACTGAAAGGAGGAATGGCACTGGTCTCAGAGGGCAGTGGCGGTTATTCATCAGAGAGGGGCAGTGTGTATGTTAGTTCACCATACCTTGTCCTTAGGGACAGTGTCTGCCAGTTGGATAGGGGATTCCATTTCTCGGAGGATGGAGAAGAGTTCCTTAGTGCTTGATTTGGCTTTTGTGATTCTGTCATTGAATATATTTTTTTAGTGTTGATGATTTCTTTTTTATAGAGTTTGGATAGTTGGGTTAATTTGTCTTTGTTGTTATCAGTACGGGAGCTGCGCCAGATAGCTTGCAGCTTTCTTTTTTGTTTTCTTAGATCCTTGAGTTGGGGAGTGAACCAGGCATTTAGATGTGCTTGTTGCTTGCCTTTGCACAGTTTAACTGGTGCGATAATGTCTAGTGCTAAGGTTATGGCATTGTTGAAGGTCTCTACTAGAGTGTCGGTATTGTAGTTACTTTCCAGTCCATTGATAGCAGGAAGGAGGAGAGGGTTGAGTTTTTCCACAGTGATGTCCTTGTTACTTCTGGTGGGAAGGGAGGGTGCCATATTAATAGTTTTAGGGCTAGGAGATCAAGTGTAGCGGTGAAGGTTATTAAGTAGTGGCCCGTCCAGAGTTGCAGGACAGTGTCGGTGATGGCGATTGCAGTTAAGATCGGATACCCAGTCGAGGGTCCTACCCTTAAAATGGGTGGGAGAGAGAACTTTTTGGGTAAGCCCGTGGTCGTTAAGTAGGGCTGCTATTGATTGGGCATGTTTGTTGTCTATAGCGTTAAAGCCAATATTAAAGTCACCCATCAACAGGGTTTGTGAGTGGCCTTAAGTATTGTTAGCTTTGAGACTGGTTAAGTAATTTTCAAAGGTTCCTAGTGCTCCTGGGGGGTCTGTATATCAGGTGGATAGTCAGTGTGCGGTTGTTGGATAGCAGAAGTTTAGGTTCATGAAGGCAAGGTAGTCTTGACCTAAGTCTCAAGTTTCTGTCTTTGGGTGGGTTTGTTTTAGTAATAGCAAGGGACATGATTGTGAGGATCCAAGCGTGAGTAGGAGGGTCTGGGTCTTCAGATTTTTACTCATATTAGGCAGGTTGGTAGTAAACAGCAGGTGTTTTAGGCTAGCGGTTGGTTGCGATTTAGCAGTAGGGTGTCACA
This sequence comes from Ambystoma mexicanum, assembly GCF_040938575.1. NCBI lineage: Eukaryota > Metazoa > Chordata > Amphibia > Caudata > Ambystomatidae > Ambystoma > Ambystoma mexicanum. The sequence continues at coordinate 357,212,554 of NC_090941.1, forward strand.
AAAGGGCAATGTCAATATTCAGTTTCCGCAGTCTGGGCTAAGAGGGATTCTGTGCTGATAGCTGGATGCAGATTTTACAGTAGGAAACAGAGGTTGCTTTCATGCTATGCCTGGTTCAGTTTCACAGTATGGGCTGAGATGCTATATGCTTGTGATTAGAAGCAGTTTCAATAGTAGAGACAGAAGGCAATTTCAACAGTGGGAGACAAGCAGTCACATTATGCTGCACCTAGGTTCAATTTTCAGAATATGGGCTGGAATGCTGTATGTTAGCTATACCTAGATTCACATTTTGGCAATATGGTCTGAAATGCTAGATGGTATTAGTTAAATGCAATTTCAACAGTAGGAGACAGAGGTCACTTTTATGCTGCACCTAGGTTCAATTTTTACAATATGGGCTGAAATGCTGTGTGTTAGCTATACCTAGATTCACATTTTCGCAATATGGTCTGAAATGCTATATGGTAGTAGTTAAATGCAATTTCAACAGCAGGAGACAGAGCTCACATTTAAGCTGCACCTAGGTTCAATTATCACAATATGGGCTGAAACGCTGTATGTTAGCAGCTATGTCCATATGTAGCAGTCGGGGTGGGCATCGCTTTCGTGGTCTACTTGGGTGCACTTTCACAGTGTACACAAATAGTTTTCAGATGAAAGTAGTGGTGTCAACATGGCAGTACGTAGCACTGCGGTATGAGGATCTAGTCTGAATGGGTACATAGAGGTGATTGTCGCAGTACACTGGCAGTGCAGCCAAAAGGCGTTATCAAGCAGTTCACAGTGCAAACAACATGTGTTATCAGAGTAGTACACAAGGCATTGCCACCAAAGGGCAGTAGCAAGCAGTTCACAGGCAGTGAAAGAAAAACAGGTGTTATCAGAGTAGTACACAAGGCAAGGAGTGGATTGCGGTGTGAGTCTCGAATGGGTCTGTTAGTTGGGGGTGGGCTTAGCATCGTAGGGCTTCTTAGGCTCATACAGTGCGGATGGGCATAAAGGGGATGCCGTGGCACACTGTTTGGATTAGCAATGCTCACGTACTTACTCAGTGAGAGGCTGTTGAGACAGCGTGACTGGCCGATGGTCCGGACGCTCAGGACAGGCTGGGACAGGCGGTGGCCTTGCATTCGTGGGAGATTGGCCGGCTCTGGACTCCGGTGTATGGTTGGCTGTTTTCAGAACAGCTGCAGCCAATCAAAGCCACGGTGGCTGGCTGGGGCCATTTCGAGGTGGAAAGGGAGGCAGGGCGGCCATCTTTAAACAGAAGCCTTCCTCATGTAAGGCAATGGCAGGCAATTTGAAAGCACTTTCTCTCAATTCGCACACTAAATTTTGTGCATTTGTTGAAAGCGGATGATGTAGCGGCCTGATGTCAGGGTAAAAGGAGATTACCGCGCAAGATTTCAAGGAGTAATCTTATTTTCCAATCAATCCTGGATATTGTAGGTAGGCAGCCTGCCTACGTGAAACACCAAGGTAAATGCAGAGATGCTCGCAGGTCCGGCTCCATTTGGAGCTCCTGCTCCTCCAGGGGTCTCCTTCTTCTACTCAGGCTGGGACAGGTGGTGGCCTTGCGTTCGCGGGCCTTCCGGGAGTGAAACAGAACTGGGAGAAGCCGTTTCCTATTTTGGAGATCTGGATCCTAAAGACCATCCTGAGCTGCGGACTTTGCTAGCAGACGGCGGACCCTCTAGGGCAGATTCAGAAGAGGTCAAAGTGAGTGTTCTACTCTTGAAAGACTTCTCCAACAGGCAGCTTCCCACCTGGATGGGCAAGAACCAGGGAAGCACAGGCTGTACTGAGAGGATGGCCTAATTTACAGTGAGCCTATTGAGTCTACCCAGGGGACTACAGAAGGCTTGTAGTGCCTCAGGTGGTGAGACCCCAGTTCTACAGTTAGCCCATGAGATTCATCTAGCTGGTCACTTAAGTTTTAAGAAGACCAAGGAAAGGATTTCTCTGTATTTCTACGGGCCCAACATGGAGTCTGATGTAGATAAATTCTGTAGAAGCTGTCATACTTGTTAGAATTCTGGCAAGAGTGGAGCCAAGAAAATGGCACCTTTGGTGCCCCTGGCAGTGGTGGGAGTTTCTTTTGAGAGGGTCCCCTAGACCCTCCCACATCTTCAGGCAACCAATTTATATTGGTTGTGGTAGACCATGCTACCAGGTATCCTGAAGCCATACCTATGAGGACTGTTACTGCTCAAGAGTTGGTTTTCCTAAGGAGGTTATCTCAGACAGAGGGGGGCAATTTTAAGTCCCACTACATGCAGGTCATGTGGAAAAACTGTGGAGTAACCTACAAGTTCTCAACAGCCTGCCATACCCTAACCAATGAGTTGGTGGAGAGTTTTGATAGAACTATGAAGAGCATGATTGGTGCTTTAGAGGAACCCCTTAGAAGAAAGTGGGACCTTCTACTGCCATTCCTTCTCTTTGCTTATAGAGAAGTCCGTCAGGAAGGGGTTGGTTTCAGCCCCTTTGAGCTCCTCTATTGTCATCCAGTTAGAGGTCCATTGGCCCTAATAAAGGAAGGTTTGGAGAGTTCTCCTTCCCTCTAGCCAGTGAGAGTCACGGACTACGTGTTAGGTCTCTAAAGCAGAATGACACGTTGACACAAATGATGACAAATGATGACAGAAGCTTCTGATAACTTGAAAGCAGGTCAGGCTCTGGTTAAACATTGGCATGGCCAGAAGGCCAACATGGTGGAGTTTACTCCAGACCAGCCAGTTCTAGTTATGGTACCTACAAGGCAGAGGGACTTGAAGGACAAATGGATTGGACCCTTCAAGGTTGTGGGCAAACCTGGAGGGGTCAATTACTTAGTGGACTTGGGCAACCTCAAAGAGGCCCCTAGGGTCTTTCACACTAACCGCCTGAGGGTATATGTATCCAAACCAGAACTGGGAGCTTTTCTCTTAGCCTCTGATCAAGAGGAGGAGGAGAGTGAACCTGTACCTGACATTCTCAAGGGACAGTCTTTAGATGGAAAAGCAGAAGGAGTTAATCTGTCTTTCGAACAGCAGGTGGATTGCAAAGTTCTGTTAAATCAGTTTGCATCCCTGTTTTCACTGACACCAGGCTTGACCACTTGGGGCCAGCATGATATTCTCGCTGGTGACTGTCTCACTGTCATAAACAGGGGTTACAGAATGTCAGACCATGTAAGAACCCACATACAGGAAGAGGTCAAGAAGATGGTTTATCTTTGGGTAATGGAGCTATCTACAAGTCCATGGGCTAGTCCAGTTGTAATAGTACCTAAGGCAGGATCCAAGGAGTTGAGATTCTGTGGGGACTATAGAGCTCTTAATGCAGTCACCACAACTGGTCCTAGGACAGATGAGCTGGGGGACAAAGTTGGTTCAGCCAAGTTCTTCAGTACATTTCACCTAACATCAGGCTATTGGCAAATAGCTCTGGCAGACCATGCCAAGGAGAAAACTGCATTATCCACCCCAGGAGGCTGCTACCAGTTTAAGGCTATGCCTTTTGGACTAAATAATGCACCTGCTACATTCCAAAAGATGATACATCATGTTCTGAATTGGATTGAAGACTTCTGCATGACATACTTGGATGACATTGCAGAGTTCATCCCCACTTGTGAAGAACATCTTGACCACCTGGGATATGTATTGCAGGATCTTGAGCAGGCCCATCTGACCATAAAGGCAAGCAAGTGTCAATTTGGTAAGAGTGAAGTGGTCTACCTTGGACATGAGGTAGGAGGAGGTGAAATAAGGCCATTGCCTTGTAATGTACAAATTGTACAAGACTGGGCCACCCCTACTACTCGAACCCAATTGAGAGACTTTTTGGGTCTCACAGGTTACTATAGGAACTGCATTGAAAACTATGGGACCATAGCTCCTCCCTTGAATGTGATCTCCTCACCCAAATTCCACAAGAAGGAAGGTCAGGTGGAATGAGGAGTGCACTAAGGCATTTGAAGGACTTAAGAAAACCCTTTGTCAAGCTCCAGTCTCGAGAGCTCCTGACTACAACCAATCCTTTATTGTACAACCTTATGCTTCAAATACAGGAATAGGTGCAGTTCTGAGTCAGCTGGGTGAGAAAGCAGGGAACACCCTATCTGCTTCATCAGTAGGCAACTGAAGGACCATGAAACAAGGTGGGCAACAATTCAAAGAGAATGTTTTGCTATTGTGTGGTATCTGAAGTAGTTTAGACCATACTTGTATGGATCTACTTTTGTAATTCAAACAGACCACCAAACCTTGAGATGGATAAAGCAGATGAAGGGTGGGGGATCATAAATTAATAAGATGGTCAAATGGCCTTCAGGGCTTTGATTTCACTGTAGAAAACAGGTCAGGGTGTAATAACCAAAATGCTGATGGTCTATCCATAAAGTATGACCGACTGAAGTAAGGACATTCATCCAGGAGTGGATTAACTCCTCCTGTCCCTTAGTCTGGGGGGGGGGCGAGTGTTAGGGAGAATTCTCAGAAATGTGCTATTTCCCTTCTACCTTAGAGACCACCAGCACTTTTGCTGGACTTTAGGACTTTTTAATTTATAACCTGGAGAGAGTGAGACCTTTTTTCCACTCTCTCATGAATGTTTCCATTGATTTGAACACAGTGTTTCTTTTGACTTTGGAGTCTGACAAACTCCATAGGCATCATCTTTTTACATTGTGTCACACAACACCTTCAGTGCAGTGACCCGGGGAAGTCTTCCAGATTTCCCAAAGGTTTAAAAACCTTTTCTTGGTTAAACTACTGTTTACAAGAGCAGTGAAGTGAAATTGACTTTACTTACATTTTGTAACTTTCTAGGCAAAGTACACATTAACTTACAATAGGGTGCTGGAGGGGTTACTTAGTATCCCATGTGTCTAGTTTCTCATGTACAAATGTCTATGTTACCCTTTCTACAATGAGTGACTTGTGGCAGTGGTTTACTTTTTCCTACCATTGTCTGTTTCTCCCACGAGCTGCAATTGTAGCTTCAGTAAAACACCAATGGGTTGGCGATTTTGTCAAAATGGCCCAGTCTTCTTTTTTTGCCATTTCCTGTTGGAAGAGTCCTTCGTGAGATTTACTCTGCACGCCAAACCAGGTTTGGGCCTCTTTGTTAGTTTTGTCTTTGGCGGGTTTCACTGCTGAAGCACGCCTCTGGCACCAGCGTGTCTGGCAGGGCCGGAAGTGAGGGAGATGCCGAAAACTCCCTGTGATTAATCTCCTTGCTTACAGGAATTCACCCAAAGGTCATTGGCCTGCTGGCTGTCCTTGGAGGACAGCCACCATGCAATGTGAGTGACAGCTAGGCTGCAAATGAATGTGAGAAACCTGCATTAAAGGAAAGGCTTTTGGATTGGAAGGCAGAGTCGGCCATTGGACGAAGGAATCCGAAGAAGAACTTGGAAGAGACGCCTGTTGCAACTCCTGGACCATTGGTTTGCCCGTTGAAACCCTGCTACATTGCTGAAGCTCTGAGTTCGCCTCGACTACAGAAGCGCTTCTCCCCTTGGGTTGGTGGGACTAATCAACCCCAAAGTGAACTCGTCTGGGCATCCTCTCAGAGCTGTCTGTACTTCCATTTGCTGCTGCAGGAATCGATTGTCAGGGAGAGTAACACCAGGATCGAGTGCATCCTTTTTAAGTCAGACCACACCTCCAGGAAGATCCTCCGGACTCCCATGAAGCAGGACTGACCAGCCTGATCCACCTCAACAGAGTGCAGGACCCTAGATGTGAGGGATGTCTATAAAGGTATCCGAGAACCACTGTGGTGCTATTTGCAAGAGCCACGAGAAGCTGAAACCACAAAGTGCTGCTAATCTGAAGTTTGCCTATTGCTGCCGCCAACCTTCAATTCATAGTGCAGGAGTGCCCAGACGTCTTCCCTCTTGTCCCCATGACTGAGACTCAGGAACAACAGGATCTGCATACCTACAACTGGAACAGAAACCAGCTGGAACCAATTTCTTCAAACCAAAGGTACTGTAATACTAAGGTTTTCTTACCTCTTGTTGTGTAGCCTTGCTAGCTCTCAGTTGAGACTTGTCTGGGTTGCGTTTGCAGAGTTGCTTGCAGCTTTGCTCCACACAAGCCTCCCAGCTTGTGGCCCTACATTGATTTCATTTTCTACAAAGATTTACAAAACATTGTGCAAGAATGTTTACCTATCTGCAAGAAGTGCTTCAGTTCACCTAGACTGTTGTTGTTGTTCAAATGACATTGGCTGTCCTGGCTCCCTGAAAGACTCGTCTTACCTCTGACTTTGTTCTTTAACTATACCTCAACAAAAGTCAAACGTTAGATAACTTGTGTAGCTGGGAACGGGTTAATTTACTTTGCATTGGAGGGTTCAAAAAGTACTTACCTGCAGAAGAATATTTGTTAACCATTGTTCTATTCCCTCATCGTTTCCTTTTGACACTAACTTCAGTATTGTTCTAAATGTGCTAGTGATATATCAATGTCCACAGTGTCCTAGTTATTTAAGTCACCTCAGGGTGTAGGAAGTGTATGTGTGCCATCCCAAATGGTTATCTACTTATTTATTGAAACTGAGGATGCATTTATGAAGTATATTATTGTGTTACATTAGTTGCTCCCTTCTAAAGAAGGCTTATTCAACTGACTGTTAAATTAATAAATAATTGTTTAATCAAGAAACCTTGAGAGTAAGGTCCTCATTACGCGGACGGCAGTTGACCAAGGTGCTATTAGCACCTCGGTCCATGCCGGTAATATACCGGCACCGCCTTGGAGGAAAGGGGAATTACCGCCCTATTCCAAGGTTGGTGGGACGGTAATTCCCCCTTCCCCCATTGCCCTTCCCCATTCCCATTTTTGCCCCATAGGGCATAATGGGAATGGGGAAGGTGCTAATTACGGCACCGCAAATTGCGGTACCGTAATTAGCTCCCTGGTCCCTTTGCGGGTTGGTTTTTAACGCCTGCAAAAAGCAGGCGTTAAAGTCTCCAACCCGCAAAGGGACCTCGTAGTAAGGTGGTAAGGGTTAACGGTCACCGGTACCATTAACGGTGACCGTTAACCCTTACCGCCATCCGTGTAATGAAGCCCTAAGTGTTTATCTGGATACCTATCACTGTGAATCTCTGTGGAATAACCCTACAGCTCACATTGACACCTCTTGAGATAAGCCTGGCTGCTCAGTCACTCTACCAACTTGTGGAGTACATGCTTATACGAAAGGTTGGGTTAACTATTGCCAAGAGGACAAAGCTGGTGCAGTCTCCCACAGGGTACTGCATACAATCTTTCCTAACAGTGACTGGATACCAGATAAATGTTCTGGAACCTGCAAGTTATACAGAAGATGCCTGGAAACATGATGTTGTGAAGCTGGCCTTCAGTCCCAGAGGCAGTGGTGCCGAACTTCAAGACTGTTTTGGCAAAGTTCCTGAAGGATGTAGATGAAAGCTAGATGTGTCGTGCATGCCCGGCGCAGCATCCGTATATAACAGTATCTCACGCAGAAGCTATGGGAGAAACAACAGTCACTCAAGAGAACACAAGCACGAAACTGCCTCACTGCTAACCGAGACAAATATAGAGAGAGACAGAAGACACAACAATAGAATCAAAAAGACCGGGGACAGTCTCCTTTTACATCCCAAGTAGAGAGTGTGTGCATTTCAAGCCAACCAAGGGAACAATTGCAAGGGAACAATTGCAGTGCAGTTGTGCACACACCCTGGTGTGCGGGCAGCCCGTGCAGAGGGACAGATGAATATGGGTCCATATGCGGTCCTGAAGAAGGTGGTTCAATAGAAACACTGCCAAAACATTGAGCTAGTAGAGTGACACAAATACACACTCTAACACACACTTTAATAAGGCGACGTTGAAAAACTGCCAAAATGTTGAGCTAGTAGCGTGATGCAAATGCAAACTCTAACATGCACTTAAATAAGGCGACGTTGACCCTGATACATTGGACCTTTTATTAGTTACTATAGGCACTGTAGGTCTTTAAGGAATTGTTAAAGCACATAGGCACTTTCAGTTGATGAGGTGTTTGGAACAAAGGCACTTTCAGTTGATGAGGTGTTTGGAACAGAATCAATCACTGTGTTAGCACGTAGGCACTTAATTTTACTATATTAATTATTCATCATGATGTTATATGTGATGTTTATGTGGTAAATATGCTATCATGAATAATGGATTGTTTGAGAAATGTTCATTTGTTTGTCAAAATTAAAGAAAAATGATGAAGAAAATAAAACATACACAAGAATAATAATGGAGATATATCCAACATTAACTGCCTGGAATAGAAACAGCATTTACTGCCATGGACCTATGTGAAAGTCTCATACTAATATTTTTTTTTCTGGAACACCCAGTGTGTTGGAGCCATGTCCTTTGCCACAGGCTTTCCCAAGTACAGACTAGTTTGATGTTATCAGTGATCAGTGATCTCTCCTTCTCTCCACACATGACAAACCTTGTCAAGAAATCCAATTTTCAGCTTCATCTCCTCAGGGGCAAATTGAGCTTCCCCCAGAAGCTCAATATCTCCAGAGCTGTGGTTGTCCCTAGGCTTAACTACTGCATTAACCTCTTTCTGAACCTTCCTCTCACCTCCCTTCGCCCCTCCAACTAATCCTGAATAGGACTGTGAGATTTATGCTTGGCCTTAAGCCGAAGGACTGTATCTCTCCAGCCCTGAAATCTCCCACTGGCTCCCGGTGACTGCAAGGATCAAATTCAAGACCTTCTGCATCATCCACAAGGCTGTTTGGGGCCTGGGATCTCTCTACCAGGGCTAAAGACGAGCATACATGCGGGTGGACGGAGTCCACCCACTTTTTTATAGAGTGGACTCAGTCCCCTCCAGCTAAAAGTAGAAACATTGAAAGTCTTCCTTGAATTTTTGAATTTAAGCCAACCTCAGGAATCTAACCGCTATCATCAGGTTAGTACGCTGGATGCTCCACCACTGCACAATATAACCTGATGAACAATAACACACAACTAAAGGTCAAATGTCTCATTTTGGTGCTGCACGTACCAGGGAAAACATTTATATTGGTTGGTGGAGTTTAAAATATGCACATCGTTTAATGTTTTCAAAAACACTATTAGAAGAAAATATCCTCCTCTCTTGGTTTTGTATGTGTTGAATTTATGACATTTGTCCTGTGCAATTTGGATGGTTATACAAAGTAAATTTAATGAAATGTGTATATTTCACCTTGATATGCTTATTTCTGGCGACGTCACATCCCATTCGTTTGTTGATGTGTCCCCCCACTTTTATTTTTAGGACTTGACCCCTGCTCTCTACATCCAGCTTCACCTCCCAAAATACCTCCCAGCCAGAGTCCTTTGGTCTTCTGGTACTACCTCTCTGCTGGTCAAACGTTTCCCCTAGCAGAGAGTGGGAGGTAGATCCCTCTCTTCGGCTGGCACCTCCTTCTGGAACAGCCTCCCACCCACACTTGAGAAGGATCTTCTTAAGTACCGGAAACTTCTGAAGACCTTCCTTTTCTCCTCTTCCTTCCCTCTCCCCCTCCCATGCTAAACTCTCCATCTGTCACTGGACTGGGCCCTGTTTCCTTCATAGTCTTACAAGGAGCAGACCACCCCCATCACTCCCCTCCAGCATCCTCCATCAGCACTTGCATTTGTGCTCTCTTTCCCAGACTATGTCAACTTAGTCCTCTTTGCCCACTGCACTCTCCCCGCCCCTCTATGATATGATATAATGTGGCATTTATAACATGCCTATACACACGTGTTTCACAGCGCAAAATGCCTTTCATCTGGCACTTGCCATTTCGGCCCAACCAGCACTCAGCCGCCCCCACCCTGGGTGCACCCCACTTCTGCACTTCTCCCTCTATCCCCCTTGCACTTATCACCTCACTCATGCACTTGCACAGTAGGATTGCCACAAGATCAATATAACCGTTTTCGTTGTATTCTTTAATTTACCATGTTACCCCCCCTATGTAGCACCTGGAAACACCTGTTTATAGACGCCATACAAATGCCCAATACATACATAAATTGCTGCATAGAGGGGCACACTGCTCTGGCCCTCTTTAGTGCTCCCAGCCGCAGGTATTGCAGCCTCTGTCACTTGCTTCACCAGGGCAGGAAGAGGCAAGCTCTTCAAATGCAGACAGCATTGGTGGAATCACACACAGCCCTAGCTTTGCTTGACACAGAGATGGGAAAGCTGCTCTGGCTCACTGCCGTGTCCTGCTGTGTGTTTCAAAAGCAAATAAAGCAGTGCAACCATTTAAGACCTAGTTGTACCTCCACCGGCTAGATTTTAAGTGACATCCTCTACCCCAGACACCCCAGCCCCTAACCATCATTCCCACCCTTCATCAGAACACAAAGCAATGGTAATAATTTACATTGAATACATGTAAACTACATTTAGGAATGTCTCTATGTCAATATAATTCTCCTTTTTATGTATCAACACATTACCACTGCACTGCCTGGCTCATCTTCAACATTAGGATCTTGTAAACTATGTAATGCCACCCTCATAACAGACTTTCTCTGCTCTCTGACATTGCTGCTCTACTTCTGCCCATCTGGTGAAAGTGGCTGGCACACCAAATAAATAACACATAAAAAGCATGCAACAATTCTGAGCCAGTGGGGATACCTGGATGGATGTATTTATATTATCGCAAATCCATCACACTCCCCCCTTCTGCTAGTGAGCCATATTGCTGCAATGCTTGGGATCTAGGCCCTTCAAAACAATAACGTTGAATTAATTAAACCATTTTTCAGTAAAACAGATTGCGTCAGGCTCGGGAGCCTATTAATACAAATATAGAAAAGCTGTTTTGCCGCTGATTTGGTATTAAACAAAAGCCCTTTTACTCAGGGAAAAGTAGGCACGCCTGAGGTGGAAGTAACCGCCATATGCCATATTACAGAAAGAGTGAGCAGAGTGTGTTTGCTGCTCTGAATCTTTGTTTTCCTGTGGAACTGCTGCCGTGTCGTGAAGTCCCAGACCGGAGTCTGTCTTCACTTTCATCGAACCCATCAGGCGGAGCTATAAACACCCACCCCTCGGCGGAGCCGAGGCGGAGTGAGCAGAGTGTGTTTGCTGCTCTGAATCTTTGTTTCCCTGTGGAATTGCTGCCGTGTCGTGAAGTCCCAGAGCGGAGTCTGTCTTCACTTTCATCGAACCCATCAGGCGGAGCTATAAACACCCACCCCTCGGCAGAGCCGAGGCGGAATGAGCAGAGTGTGTTTGCTGCTCTGATTCTTTGTTTTCATGTGGAATTGCTGCCGTGTCGTGAAGTCCCAGACCAGAGTCTGTCTTCAATTTCATCAAACCCATCAGGCGGAGCTATAAACACCCACCCCTCGGCGGAGCCGAGGCGGAGTGAGCAGAGTGTGTTTGCTGCTCTGAATCTTTGTTTCCCTGTGGAATTGCTGCCGTGTCGTGAAGTCCCAGACCGGAGTCTGTCTTCACTTTCATTGAACCCATCAGGCGGAGCTATAAACACCCACCCCTCGGCAGAGCTGAGGCGGAGTGAGCAGAGTGTGTTTGCTGTGTCCGCAGGGGAAGTACAAAGAAGTACTCTCTCGATATGTGGCTGACTTCCTCCTCCATCAACGTGCGCGCCATTTCCTTGCAGCGCTCTAAATCTGAGTGGGCTCTATCACGATCTCAGGTCCATGAGACCTTCTGCCTACGGTTACCAATTGTAAACAATGTCATTTTATTTCCGGGAAAGATTTAAACTCAGTTGGTCAAGTTATGCTGGCAGGGCAAAATAATAAGGGAAGTATTGCAACCAAAACCGAAATTCCTTTGACTCTAGCACCTATTTCTAAATCTGCATATGTTGAGTCATGTTTCTGTGCATGTTCGGCTAACAATCTAAGTGGCAAAATCATCATGGACTCCAAACAAATCTGTGTTAGTAGTCCCGATGAAAAAATAAGCTCATTGTACAATCTAGCGCAAAAAGCACTTTTGATCAAAGCGAAAAATAAAACACCGAACTTAGGACTCAATGTTGGTCTTAAAGCAAATTATCACAATCCTAGTGATCTTGTAACATTGAAAAAAACAAGCGATCACTTGCCAAAGGTGGCGCTGACTTAAGCTCACGAGAAAGTCTTTGAGGATCAATCACAAATACAACAACGTTCTGAAGGAGCTATGTTGTCAGCGAAGTACTCGGTCACCAGCCCACATCTGCATTATGCACAAACTCAGAATCCGGACGACTCTACAAAAAACCGTCGCGATTCTCTGATTGTTGCTGACAAACTGATTAAAGACTTAAGAGTAATGAATCAGTCAATGGTGGCTGCACAAACCATACAAAAACAAAACATATCATCAATGTTGGAAAACTTAGATTCGCAGTCACCTGTGACCTCTCCTGAAAATCTACTGGCTGCTCAACCTGTTATAGTGAGCCTTGGTCAGAGGCCCATGATATATTTGTTTCACCAACCGAAACGTAGAAGGATGGATCATAGCTTCCATGGATCAATTCCGTTATCACAGAAACGGCTATGTACTGACCTGGAACAGGTAACAGGAAACTTACTACCAATAATTACAAAGAGAGGCCCCAGAATAAGTCCTCCATCTAGTTCGGATACAAGTTCGTCAGATTTTGAATCGCAAAACTACACGAATCAAAAAACAAATGGACGGATGATTCAACCAGACACTGACAGACAAAGTAACCAAGGTAAGATCGACAAAAATGGGCAACAATGTTTTAATCTGATCGAACAAGTAATTAATGAACTTCGACCTAACTTAACATCGGCCCTGACAATCACAGTAGCACCTTTAATCAAACTTTATGAACAGCTGAACGAATCATGCCGAGATCAAAACACGCTGTTGGCTTTACTAAATGCGAAGATGACAAGTTGTGAAGATGAAATTAAAGGACTAAAAAGCAATTCGAAAAACGACACAAAGGCATGCGGCTCATTTATGGAGATAATTAGAGAGCAGTTAAAAACAAATGCAGATGACAAAGGCCTCTTTGCGGAGGTAGCCAAAGAAACTGTAGCAATGATGAAAAGCTACCAAACAACACATTTTTCTTCTTCTCAAAGGAGTGATGATCGTATGCAAAAAGTTGGCTCACAAGTATGCTTTGATCCTAAATCTGTTAAAAACCAAAGACAAGAGGCAACAGGCGATGCGGTACTCTGCAACACTGATGATGATGTGGACACTCCGCAGAGAAACCACAAAGTTATCACCCGAGAAGCTCAAATGATGATGCCAGAACCAATCGTGGATAAGTCTTCAAATAACACAATTGTATGAAACGACACTCTCCTGTTAAATCTACAACTGGATTCTGGAGAGCTGACAGCTTCTTTTTGTGAAACTTTGCCTTCCACCTCCGCACAACCACTCATGTCTTTTCAGAAGTCAATTGGGACTGAGATCCAAGCGGAACCCTGCCTTGATAAAGCAATGGAGAAAAGCCAACCTACCTTTCCAATTTTCCAAAAATCTTCCCAAGGTGTAAACGACGTGAATGAGTCAGGAAACGCAAAAAAAGACTACCAAAAACAACAACGAAAATCCAAAAACATAACAAAACGAAAAAATCTCCAAGCCCGAGGCTCATGTAAATTCTTAAGGAACGTGAATACCTTAAATGCCTTGTTACAGATGAGATTAGATTCTGAAGCTGCGAATCCCACTAAACCTAATGTTTGTTTAGAAGCCGCTGATCAACCGGGTACGTCTGGAGAAGATGCCGCTCATGTCGCAGATCCAACAGCGATCTTAGAGGATGATCTAACAGAAGTTGACAATATCGCAGTATTAATAAACCTTTCCACATACGAAGACGATCAAGGCGAACTTAGTGAACAACAGCCAGCCTCCAATCAGCCAGAATCTTCTAGCGACAAGCTGCCAAAACCAGCGGCTGAACCATTGGAAAGAGATTGTGGGAGAACAGGAAGAAGGTGCGAAATTATTAAGCATCTCCAAGAATCCAACACTCTAATACCGAACCATAGTAACAAACTGCCAACGGAGCCTATCTATTTAACCCTAAGTGAGCGTCTAAATATAATAGAAGCAAAAATAAAGGCAGCTCTACAAATGGCAAATACCAATGATCCGTGTCGTGTAAATGAAGATCGGCAAATAAGTGGTATTAGCTTGAACAAAACTGGACATGAAGCAGGTGAAAGATTTCACTCAAAGCAAAGTTGGATCTCAAAAACTCAAAAATCAAAACAACCATCAACAAAAACAATAAAGACAGCAAATTACTGTCTGATTCTAGAGCAGATCCTAAAAGGAAAAGATGAGCTAATCTTATACCGTAGAACTGTCTTTCAACTGTTTAATCATATACCACAATTGAGATCAATTGCTTCCGAAGAAATTAGGACAGTGGAATTTGTTAACGAAAATCTAATTGATGTTGTAAAACTCCATATACATTCAAGAATTGTGAGAGACCTGCTGCTGTCGAATAGCTCTGATTTGAATTGCCTAGGCTTCGATATGTCCCAATTCCAAGAGGTTGAATTAGAGCGATTATATAGTCCTAGTGTGATTTCCAGAAATAACTGGCCAAAAAATCTAATGAACAAGCTCAGACTTCACGGCAACCTGATAACCATTACCAACAGGAGAAATCGGAGACCTCTGATCGCGTAATCGTTCTGAATGAAAGCCAAACACGTCAGGAAAAAAGCCAGAGATCGGAGGAACGTGATGTAATTAAAATCACGTTCGCAGCTGAAGCGACCACCGATATGGAAAGCGCCGAGGCAAAGAAAGTAGGTGACCCAATGGAGAAAGACTCCTGGTCTTGGTTAGCAAGTGCGCTAAGCACCAACCTAGACAAATAATGCCGGAAGCAGCAGCCGGACCAGTCCCTAAGGATCGGGTCATGGAACACCCGAGGTTTTGCTTATGTTTTTAACACATTCCCAAACGAACTCAAGCAGCTGGACGTAATTTGTCTCCAGGAAACATGGGTGTTAGAATGCCCGGTTGTTACAAATTACGAAATCGCCTTTAACCCGGCAGTGAAACTAATGAAAGGACGACCGAAAGCAGGTTTGATTACATTAACCAAGAGTGGAACATTTTTAACCATGAGATCCTCAAAAATCATTTCGCCATATGTTCAAGTGACTTGGATTGAGGTTGGTTCTGCCAAAAATGGCAAACAAGATCAATTCGCCATTATCAATCTTTATTGGCAACACGATGTCTCAGACGAATCAGAATTTCTCGATCAAATATGCAATCTGATTGACTCGTTGCAAAGTGACGAAGCAAAACCTCACATAATATTAAGTGGCGATTTGAACATGCCCTCTCTTCATCTTGTGGATTCTAATCAAACTGCCACTAATTCAGCTGTGACCAAAGACGCTTTTAAGATAAAAATGGCATGGGTTGAAGAAATGGATCTAAGGAGAATGGCCCTCTTGAACGGAAACACAAACGGGGATATACCTCCGCAATTTGCATGGAGCAATGGAAAGCACCACTCAATCTTGGACTACTTCTATTTGTATTTTGTATTTGTATTTGTATTTATTTATTTATAATGCGCACCTAACCCAGGGGTAGCCAGGCGCAAAGGCAGCAAGAGGGTTGCAAAACTTAATTACATACAGTTGAGTGAGGTCCAGCTGCGGTTACAGTGTATCACGCCGAATAGGAAGGGTAGAACATATACACTATAGGCAATACTATGTACATATTTACAATCATTTATATTCAATGAGGTGAGAAGCCACATGGTATTGGAGCATCCGGGCTTCGGAAGGTTGTTATGAGTTGAGAGTTTTTAGCCAGTGGATAGTCCTGGCTCTGAACTGGTGGTAGGGTAGGTCCTCCCTGCCGGTAGGAGGAAGGGAATTCAAGAATTGCACTGCTTTTACTGGAAAGCTGTTGCCTCCAGACATTGTGCGTTTGAACCTGGGCACCAGAAGAAGGTTGGAATTGGCGGGAAAGGGTGGGTCTAGTAAATCTGGAGATGAGGTATTGAGGGGCTGCTTGGTGGAGGCATTTATGAATCAGAGGCACCAATTTAAGGAATATCTTGTCCTTGGTGGCTAGCCAGTTGACAGATCTTCTGGAGTCAGAGATATGGGCTTTCTTCGGGATACTGAGGGCCGCTCTAAGGGCATTATTTTGGAGGATTTGGATTTTGTTTGAGATATATGTGCTACAACCTACACATAGAGCGTTGCAATAGTCCAACTTGGACAGGATCAGCGCCCTGGCCAAGGTGGTATAGTTGGTGGGGGAGAGAAAGTGTTTGGCTGCCCTAATGAGTTTGCAAGTGTAGGAGGTGGCGGAAGTATGTGTCAGACTCAATTCTTGAACAAGTCTCTAGTCTAAACATTGCAGAAATGACACAAAACGACCATAATCTGGTGATAGCCACTATAGATGGAATCGATAGAACAAAGAGGGATCTCTGGCAAACCCCGATCACGGTCGAACCAGGTCGAAACAGGATTCGATGGAACGAAGGAAAAATGAACAAAATGTCAATTATTCTGGAAAATACATATAAAGAAGATATGGACATAAACAAAGAATATCCGACAATGTTTGACCAATACTCAGAGATTGTGCGTGGCCCGCTAAAGAACAAGCTGCGTCATAAGCATAAGTATGATCCAAAGATAGTGGTAAAGAAGCGAGAGTTGAGAAAAATACAACGACAACTGAAAAAAAAAGGAAACCAAGAATGGTGGCTGGAATTTGACAAAATCAAAAAAACCTACAAATCATGGCTAAAATTACACAAACAGAACATGCTACAAGAAGATGCTGAAGCAATGTTAAAGCTCATGACCAATAGAAATCTAGCAAAATATTGGGAAGTCATAAATAAAACGGAAGCTCCACAGAAAGCGCTCCTCTCAAGTTTAGTCCCAGAGGCCCGAAGGATTAAACATTTCTCAGGCTTGTCTGCATTACAAACTGTTATCAGCTATGAACTAGCAGATGATAAAAAAGATTGGGAGCTGCAAATCACTGAACAAGATATACTCAAGAACATACAAAAACTTAGTACCTCAAGAGCCCCAGGGCCCGATGGGCTTACAAATTACCTCTTAAAAGAACATCCTGAGGCTTGGTCAAAGTTTTGCTTCAACTTGTTTCGAAACCTGCAAAAGAAGCAAAGAATTCCAATGTCATGGAAGACGGGCATTATAGTGCCAATATTTAAAAAAGGAGATAGAAGCCAGCCAGGGAATTTCAGACCAATCGCTCTCCTGGATGTACTTGGAAATTTTTTTGCAACTCAGATATTAAATCATTTGACCGCATGGATACACGACTCCAACAACTTCGACAGCCGATAAACGGGATTTGTGAAAGGAGTGGGTTGCGCCCTGAACCTGTTGATGCTTAACATTCTGAAAATCGAGGCGATTAAGAACAACAAGAAGGTTTACGTGGCATTCGTTGATTTGGCCTGTGCTTTTGACAGTGTAGATCGACAGATCCTATGGAGAAAACTTGATCACCTTGGCTGCCCAGGAAATCTGCTAACACCAATACACGATCTACATTCAGAAACATCAATTCGCATAAGGCTAAACCAGGCGGGTTTGCTCTCCTCCGCAATTCTAACATCACAAGGAGTTAAGCAGGGCTGCCCACTGGGGGCAACTCTGTTCAATTTCTTAATCTCAGACGTAGATGAAGCTCTGTCAGAAGTCTGCTCCTTCCCTCCGAAGATAAACAAGAGAGCGCTGCATCATATGGCCTGTGCAGACGATATGGTCATTTTAGATCAGACCCCAATAGGACTACAGCGAAAGCTGATAGCTCTAGAAATGTATATGGAAAAAAACGGGCTAACAATTAATCCATCTAAAACCGAGATCTTAACTTTTCAAAATCTAAGGAGAAAGACGAGGAACAAAGAAGCTAAATGGTACATTGGAAAGAAGTTAATAGCCCAAGCGACCCCAGTGCAGTACTTGGGAGTAACAATCAGCTCAAATATAAACGATGATCCAATGACGCAAAGGATCAGACGAAAATGTAGAATGTTAACAGCTCAAGGAGCTGTGATTAACAACAAATATGGGAAGTTCAGTCTGAAGCCTGTCATGGACTTTTATCGAGTTAAAGTTATACCATCGTTAATATTTGCAGCGGAAACTATGCTTGGATGCTCACATACCATCTGGCCTTGGTGTGAAAACACTTTTTGGTCCAAGATTTTGCGACTACCAAAAGGAGCTCCGATTGTGTGCCTTCGGTATGAACTTGGGTTGGTCTCGATAAATGTCCAAATACAATGGAGCACTTTAACCTTATATCGGAAAACCATGGGAGCTGACAGCTATCCGCAGTTCCAAATCCTAAACTCCGGTGGGGTGGAGTGAACAATGTCTATACTGGCGATGTGGAAAGAATCATGTGCAAAAATTTTAAGCGATCTGGCATCGGATCTATATACATTGATTCACAACCCAAATAACATTAAAAAAAACCGATGGGACCAAGATTGGTCTGAAACTTCGGAACAGCGAAGAGTGCATCGTTGCATTAAGAATGCTCCTATAGAAGCACGCCAATCCTTGAAACTTCCTAAATATTTGGAAATCTTCCCCTCCATCCACAAAAGAAGAGCTTTTATGATGTTCCGCCTAAATCTGTATCGCACTAAGGAAAAAATAAACATCTGGAATAAATCCGTAATAACCGACGATGAATGCCGTTTCTGCAAAAAAGTCAAAGAAACACTAAAACTTCTTGTCCTGATATGTCCAAAGTTTAACGGAATAAGACAAGCCATCCTTAAAAAAGTAAACGACTTAGCAACATGTTGAAGCTCAGAAATAGTGTGGAGTTTACTCCACGAAGGAGACATCAAACAAGTAACTTTTGCTCTAACATTCTTTTTGGAGAACTTGGAAAAGTGTTTAAGTAACGATGGGAAATAATGTGTGAAGCCAGATGAAGGGCTTCCATCTCATCTGACAAATATGCGCTTTCCTGCCCATTTACTTTTCTTGTTTATGCTAGTATTAGCTTTTTGGACCATTTGAAATAGTATGATTTTTGACAAATTGGGATGATCGCTCTTATTCATCTTTCTTTCCTTTTTTTTCTGATTTAATGGCCTATGTTTGTTTGTCTCCTTTTCTTTGTCTTTTACTGTGGAAAACCTGTATTTTAAAAGTTTGTAATGAACTAGTAAAATAAAAAAAAGAAAGTTTGCACCGGTGCAAATACAAAGGTGTACAGTATTAGCACTAAGGCGATGTTTTACCCTTGTGCCGAAAACATTGGGGCCAATGTAGAAAACCTTTGCACCATGGCAATTGACCTTTTGCATAGTATGAGCAGTAGGGCAAAAACTCTCCTATTGTCAAAAACATATCATTTCAATTCATTTTTGCACCAGGACAAAGTTTGCCCTAGTGTTAATATCATGATATATTAGCACTAGTACACATATCGAACTGGTACAAACATTCATCGGAAGAATAGTTTTTTGCCCATGGGCAAACTTTGCCTTACTGGTAATGACATGCACAATTGCACTTGTCATGGGGCAAAGGTTTTCTAATATGTCCCCAAGGTTTATGGCATTAGGAAAAAACTTTACGTTAGTTCTAATACAGTGCAACTTTTCACTTGTGCTGCTGGAAAGTTATTGTAATCCGGCCCCATGTGCCTACATGAATCTATCAAGGGGTCCAGCTAATCGATCATATGTTGCCAGAGTTTCAAGGTGATTAGATAATATTATACCTTTTCCGAATGTAGTCCATCTCTGCAGTTCCACTGATGAGTAGGAGACGAAGGGAGTATAGTCTGTGTGCCTCCAGGACATGAACAGGTGCAAATGGGCTTGCCTTTGGCACTCCTTTGGCATGTCACTGGCATATCTGGGATATGTGTTTTCTGCGAGGCCTGAGGGCAGAGCAGTTAAACTGTGCACCATATGGTGCTCTAGAATTCCCCTTTCCATAAAGGCTGCCAGCTCAAAGATAGAAATACCATGCCTGCCTGGCTTTGGCTTTGTGGAGCAAACTCTATTCCTATAACAATTACACAGTAATAAGATTAAACTCAATTCAGATAAGAAATGAACCCACCCCCCCAATTAAGCAAACAAATCCCCAGTAAAAATAATTAAACTGTCTGAATGTCAGTGAGGAAAATTAAAACATCTGAACTAGGCACAGGTCAAACACATCATCAAAAGCTGTGCAGTCCATGTCCCTACCCTGTCCTATCAACTAAGTAATAACTGCAAATTGACAATAATATATATATATTTTTTAAAAAACAGGTAAAGCCCTAACTACACAGAGAACAGAGGAATACATTGAGCCTCTAAACAGTTAATTGAACTAACAGATACAATCGCAAATATTAATTGAAAAAATAATGGTAGCAAATGCTGATATTTCTAGGTAATGGATTACAAGAGACAGGGATTACACTGAGCTGCATTCCAAATATCTATTTTAGACCCTCCAAACTAATGATACTACAGAAAAGAGGTGTGAGTCTCGAATGGGACTGTTGGTTGGGGGTGGACTTAGCGTCGTGGGGCTTCTTAGGCTCATAAGGTGCGGATGGGCATAAAGGGGATGCCGTGGCACACTGTTTGGTTTAGCAATGCTCACGTACTTACTCAGTGAGAGGCTGTTGAGACTGCGTGACTGGCCGACGGTCCGGACGCTCAGGACAGGCTGGGACAGGCGGTAGCCTTGCGTTCGCGGAGGTTGGCCGGCTCTTGACTCCGTTGTATGTTTGGCTGTTTTCAGAACAGCTGCAGCCAATCAAAGCCATGGTGGGCTGGCTGGGGCCATTTCGTGGAAGAAAGGGAGGCAGGGCGACCATTTTTAAACAGAAGCCTTCCTCATGTAAGGCAATGGTGGGCAATTTGAAAGCACTTTCTCTCAATTTGCACATGAAATTCTGTGCATTTGTTGAAAGCGGATGATGTAGCGGCCTGATGTCAGGGTAAAAGTAGATTACCACGCGGGATGGCAAGGAGTAATCTTATTTTCCAATCAATCCTGGATATTGTAGGTAGGCAGCCTGCCTACATGAAACACCAATCTAAATACAGAGATGCTCGCAGCTCCGGCTGCTTGTGGAGCTCCTGCTCCTCCGGGGGTCTCCTTCTTCTACTCAGGCTGGGACAGGCGGCGGCCTTGCGTTCGCGGGCCTTCCAGGAGTGAAACAGAACTGGGAGAAGCCATTCCCTATGTTGGAAATCTGGATCCTAAAGACCATCCTGAGCTGCAGACTTTGCTAGCAGAAGGTGGACCCTCTAGGGTAGACTTCAGAAGAGGTCAAAGTGAGTGTCCAAGTCTTGAAAGACTTCGCCAACAGGCAGCTTGCCACCTGGATGGGCAAGAACCAGGGAAGTACAGGCTGTACTGGGAGGATGGCCTCATTTACAGTGAGCCTATTGAGTCTACCCCAGGGGACAACAGAAGACTTGTAGTGCCTCAGGTGGTGAGACCCCAGTTTCTAAAGTTAGCCCATGAGATTCCTCAGCTGGTCACTTAAATTTTAAGAAGACCAAGGAAAGGATTTCTCTGTATTTCTACTGGCCCAAGATGGAGTCTGATTTAGACAAATTCTGTAGAAGCTCTCGCACTTGTTAGAATTCTGGCAAGAGTGGAGCCAAGAACATGGCACCTTTAGTGCCCCTGGCAGTGGTGGGAGTTCCTTATGAGAGGGTAGGGATTGACAGTGTTGGTCCCCTAGACCCTCCCACATCTTCAGGCAACCAATTTATATTGGTTGTCGTAAACCATGCTACCAAGTATCCTGAATCCATACCTATGAGGACTGTTACTGCTCAAGGGTTGGTTTTCTTAAGGAGGTTATCTCAGACAGGGGGGGGCACTACATGCAGGCCATGTGGAAAAACTGTGGATTGACCTACAAGTTCTCAAAAGCCTACCATACCCAAACCAATGGGTTGGTGGAGAGTTTTGATAGAACTATGAAGAGCATGATGGGTGCTTTAGAGGGACCCCTTAGAAGAAAGTGGGACCTTCTACTGCCATTCCTTCTCTTTTGCTTATAGAGAAGTCCCTCAGGAGGGGGTTGGTTTCAGCCCCTTTGAGCTCCTATATTGTCATCCAGTTAGAGGTCCATTGACCCTAATCAAGGAAGGTTTGGAGAGTGATCCTTCCCTCAAGCCAGTGAGAGTCACTGACTACGTGTTAGGTCTCTGAAGCAGAATGACACAATGACACAAATGATTACAAATGATGACAGAAGCTTCTGAAAACTTGAAAGCAGGTCAGTGTCATGATGCCTACCTCCAAGGAGCCAGGTCCGACCCAGCAACCCCAGAGGCAGGCATCATTTCCCCCAGGGGAGTGCCAGCGGGCCCAAGCTGGGGCCCTTTGGACGCCGTCCTGGCGCCTTAGGCGCCAGGCTCATGTTGGACCTCTGTCCTGGCGCCTTAGGCGCCAGGCTCATAAAGCTAGACATGTGTTCAAGTGTTTTAATGTGCACTTACCTGATGCAGACCATGCTGCCACATCCAGGCCCTCTTGAGGCCTGAATGGAACTACTTTACCTGTGGGACTACTTTCCACCCGGATGTGGTTGGGGAAGGATACATACCTGATCGGTGGAAGGATACACACTTGGAACCTCTTCCAAAGCTATTTAAACCACACCCGATCAGCAACTCACTCTTCGCGTTGTTCTGCTCCTCGCAGCTGGACGCTCACCATGTCGGCTCCTGCATCTGGACCTCAGCCACGCCTGTCAGTATCCTGGGTCACCTGCAAAGGGAGACAAAAGACCTTACCTGCTAAATCAGCACCACGGAGACATCACACCGACGATCCTGAAAAGGAAGACATCATTTTTAAAAGCATTTCGCTACGATCGCTGCAGCGCTGCATTTCACTCACCTATCCTGGACGCCACCATCTTCAGCAGCGATCATTTGGATCCACAGCCACTTCCCAGAGCCTAGAGAGAAAAAGACAAGAACAAGGTGAGAGAAGGAAGGGAATAGGAAAAGCTCAGTTTCCTTCTAAGACTTACCTGTTGGGTCATTCCCATTTCATTTCGGGTCTTGCCGCTTCCAGGCATTTTCCGGACCCCGGCCCCTATGGGGAAAAAAGACAGACATTGAATGAGCGAATGCAAAGACATTACCCGAGCGCTCATCCAGAACTTACCTGTCATTTACTGGAACTGCACGTTTCACTTCGGGTCAGCGCCATATCTCCGGCATTCCGAACCCCGGCCCCTAAGGGGAAAAAGACAATGAACATTATTATTAAGCTTGGACTTTTGAACTTGCAACAGAACTTTTACAGAGCCTTACCTGAATAGTCAAGCTTACCTGAACTCCCATCAATCCTCAATCCAGTGAAGTAACTGGGTTTCAACGCGCCCCTGCATCAGAAGCAGGATGGAGAGCTCATCCTTCCTGACCCTAAGGTGAGACTTCACGGGGAATCGTGGAAGGGTATCGTGGAGGGTTGGAAGAGAGTGGGAGGCTTGACCATAACTCAGTCAGTAGGTAATACTCCCTTTTCACGTACAGGCGAATATTCCTGCGAGCCAGAGAAGCCAGAGTAGAGGGGCCCTTCCTGTCCATCTTCAGAGTCCTGCGCTTCACCATTGAAGAAGCATCAGCACTCGAAGCCAGACCTGCGCCTCCGTGGGAATCAGGTGAGCGTTACAGAACGCGAAGCCTACCCACAATTTCCCACCCGGGCGCTATGGAGACTTTCGAGACTGACCAGCTGGCCCAGCTTTTGGGGGAATTACGGGCAGAGGTGCACTCAGCCCGCCAGGAGACTAACGCTCTCAAAAGAGAACTGATCCTATCCAAGGAAAGAACAGATGACCTAGCCAAAAGGTTATTACAGGCCCAGGCAGGGCACACTCCTTTACCTAATTCCGGAGACATTTCCACATCAATGGGTTTGAATAACCCGGTACAAATTAATCTACCTGGACACATGCCTTTGACCCCGCCTGAACGTTTTGCGGGGGAGCCCAAGAAATATGCTGTCTTTATGAACCAATGTCGTTTACACTTTCTATGCAGACCCGGAGCCTTCCCTAACGACCAGACCAAGGTAGCCTTTATACTTTCTTACCTCAGTGGCAGTGCTGCCGATTGGTCTATTCCATTGGTAAATCAGGATGATCCCATTCTCCAGAATTTTCAGGGCTTCCAGGCCAGCATGGAAAGATTGTTCGCTCGACACTCTCAAGGACAGGCCCTTGATAACGAACTGCTATCCTTACGACAAGGTAATCAGGATCTTCTGCCGTACATTGCCACCTTTAACAGACTGGTTGTGGAAACTGGATGGCCAGAAAACAAAAGGATCACATTGTTTCATCGTGGCCTGCGCGGAGAGCTTAAGGATGTTCTAGCTCAGATAGTAAACCCACCCCAGGTCTGCGCAGACTACATAGACTTGGTGGTTCAACTTGATCACAGACTTCAAGATAGAAAAGCAGATCGTTTCAAGTATGAAACCCGAGTACCGATCAAAACCCACGCTAACTCCAAGAGTACCGACGTATCCGAACCTATGCAAATCGGTGGTGTTAAAGGACCATTAACGCAGAAAGAACGAGAGAGAAGGCGGCAAATGCAACTTTGTCTGTATTACGGAACTTCCGGTCACTTTCTTCGAAATTGTCCAGTTAAACCACCTAAGAAGGTGGTTGGAGCTACTGATAACGAATTATTGACACCTGATTCGGGAAACGACCTAGCCCGACAAGCGTAGGGGTCTGCTTGCCGAGCTTGAAAACTAACTCTTTGACCTCGCATTTTGTCATGCCAATGGTGCTCGTGGACCCAAACAGCCTCAGCAGTTGCATGCTATAAAAGCATACATCGACAGTGGAGCTATTGGAAATTACATAGACCGTGAATTGGCTTCCAGGATTAAGCTTCCTCTCCGCCCGAAAGTAACCCAAGATGTCATTACTACAGTAGATGGAACCGAAATAGCCTCAGGGCCTGTAACGCATTCCACGGTTGAAGTGACACTGGTGGGTCAGGATGGACATCGGGAAGCAATCGTGTTTGATGTGATCAAGGCCCCACAATTTCAAGTAATTCTTGGAATTCCTTGGTTAGAAACACATAATCCCAGAATTGACTGGCGAGCAAAGAAGATAAGTTTTCCTGATTGTGAACCAACTTGTTATCCAAGAAATCCAGCTATGGGTCTAGCCTCAGCAACTTCCACCCCTGTACAGCTACCGTCAGAATACCAAGAATTCCAAGACGTTTTTCAGAAAGAACAGGCTAACACGTTACCTCCCCATCGGTCTTATGATTGCCAAATCGATCTGGTACCCAATGCTCAACTACCTTGTAGTAGGATTTATGCTCTTACAGAACCTGAGAACCTGCATTTGCGTCAGTATTTAGATCAGTACCTAGCCAATGGTTTTATTCGCCCGTCCAAGTCTCCTGTCTCCTCAGCTCTGTTCTTCGTGCCGAAAAAAGAGGGCGACCTTAGAACATGTATAGACTATCACGCCCTAAATCAAATAACGATTAAGAATCGTTATCCTCTGCCCCTGATCCCTGAGCTTATCGACCAGGTAAAAGACGCTTGTGTGTATACCAAGTTAGATCTCCGAGGAGCTTATCACCTGGTGCGTATAAAAGAAGGCGACGAATGGAAGACTACATTCCGCACCAAATTTGGGCTTTTCGAATATCAGGTGATGCCCTTCGGGTTGTGCAATGCACCTGCCGCCTTTCAGTACTTAATGAATGATGTTCTTTGGGAACTTATTGATGTCTGTGTCATTGTTTATATTGATGACATCCTGGTGTACTCTTCTTCAGAATCCGATCACAGAAAAAATGTTAGGGCAGTTCTTGAGAAATTGCGCCAGCACAGACTATTTGCAAAGCTCGAAAAATGCGTTTTTCATACCACAGAAGTTGAGTTTCTCGGATTCATCCTAACACCTCAAGGAGTCCGAATGGACTCGCGAAAGGTGGACGCCATCCTCAAATGGCCATCTCCTAGCTCGGTGAAGGGAGTTCAGAGCATGCTCGGCTTCGCCAATTTCTATCGAAGATTCATCCCAGAATTTTCCCGAACAGTCCAACCCATCACAGCTCTCCTAAAGAAAAACAAACGCTTTGAATGGACTCTTGAGGCCGAACAAGCCTTTCAGGACCTGAAAACCAGATTCACCACTGCACCTGTATTGAAGCACCCACACCCAGACCTCCCTTACACTGTGGAAACCGACGCATCCAGTTCGGCCATGGGAGCTGTCCTGTCGCAAAGAGACCCAGAAACTAACCAACTACACCCTGTGGCCTTTTGGTCCAGGAAATTTTCTCCTCCTGAAATCAACTATGCAATTACCGACAAAGAGTTACTGGCTATTAAATCTGTTTTCAAGGCTTGGCGTCACTACCTTCTCGGGGCAAGACACACCATCACCGTAATTACGGACCACAGAAACTTACAGGCCCTCATTACAACTGAGGTGCTAAGTGCACCAACTTTACCACCATGGTGTAAACTATGTTTACACCATGGTGGATGGCGGATTTACCGCCCCATTACAAGGTGAGTGGGGCGGTAAATCCCCATTTCCCATTTTCCCTTCCCCATTCCCATTTTTGCCCCATAGGCATAATGGGAGTGGGGAAGGCGCTAATTACGGCACCGTAAATTACGGTGCCGTAATTAGCACCAAGGTGCCTTAGCACCATGGAACTTAACGCCTGCAAAAAGCAGGCGTTAAGGTGGGAATCAGGCGTTAAGGGTTAACGGTGGCGTTAACCCTTAACGCCTGAGTTGTAATGAGGGCCACAGTATTTAAAGACGGCCAAAGCTCAATCTTCACGACAACTCCGATGGGCTCTATTCTTTGCGGAATTTGATTTTGTAATTACCTATCGCCCTGGCTGCAAGAATGGAAAAGCGGACGCCTTATCCCGGATTGGCATGGAAGAACCTAATTCAAGCTTAGAACCTGTGCTCATCATACCTGAGCAAAGAATCTTAGGCTTAACTTCATTGCAAACTATTGAGGACATCCAAACGCAAGTAAAACAACTTCTAGACTCTTCAACCTTACTGGAATGGAGTCAAAAGGGTCCTCATTACACCGTTAAGGATGACTTACCCTACTTCCAGGAGCGGTTGTTTCTGCCAAGTAAAGAATTGCAAGAACTTGTTATTGCCCATCATCATGAATCTTCAATGGAAGGACACCCTGGTATCGCTAAAACGGAGGAAAAAAATCAAACGCCACTTCTGGTGGCCTTCTTGGAGAAAAGACATAAAGTCTTTTGTTCTGTCTTGCGGAATTTGCGCCCAAAACAAGGCTCAAAAGAAAACGCCAGCCGGCCTACTTCAACCCTTGGATATTCCACCTGCACCATGGCACACCGTGTCAATGGACTTTATAACCGACCTGCCTCCTTGTGCTGGTTACAACACAATCCTTGTAATTGTGGACCTATTCTCCAAAATGGCCCACTTTATCCCTTTAAAGGGTTTGCCTTCAGCTTCCACCTTGGCCAAGGAATTCCTGGAGAATATAGTTCGCATACATGGTTTCCCTTCCATTTTAGTCTCGGATCGTGGAAGCCAATTTATTTCCCATTTTTGGAAGAAGTGTTGCCAACTAGCACAGATAGATGTGCGGTTATCCACCAGCCACCACCCCCAGACCGACGGACAAACCGAGAGAACCAATCAGACTCTCGAGCAATATCTTCGGTGCATGTTACACCAATCCGAGTTAAATTGGAAAGACATCCTTTGGATCGCAGAATATGCATACAACAATTCAGTGCATTCTGGAACCGGACAAACCCCTTTTTATACTTTGTATGGTCACCATCCTCGGACCTCTGACCTAGATCCACCTCTGACCCTGGAAATGCCCGCAGTAAATCATCTGCATTCCACAATAACCCGAGCCTTCAAAGAAGCTGCAACTCATTTACAGCAAGCCAAGAAAAAGTATAAAGAAAACTCTGATTTGCACCGAAGTAAAACTCCTCCTTACCAAGTAGGAGACCAGGTATGGCTAGCAACTAAACATTTACCCCTCAAGGGCCCGCGAACCTTCAATCCCAGATTCATAGGACCTTATCCCATCAAGGCTATAATCAACCCAGTGGCCTTTAAACTGGATCTACCGTCCAACATGCATATTCATCCAGTTTTTCATGCATCACTTTTGAAGCCAGTACAACCAGGAACCCGATTGTCCAAGCCTCCAGATCCAGTTCAAATTGAAGGGGAATTAGAATTCGAAGTTAAAGACATTTTAGACTCCAAGGTGGTAAAGTCGAAACTCTTCTATCTTGTTGACTGGAAGGGATATGGACCTCAGGAGAGATCGTGGGAGCCTAGTAACCATGTCCACGCACCTCGATTAGTACAAAGGTTTCACTGGAGATTTCCGAACAAGCCAAAACCCCCGGAGGAAAGAACCTTCGGAGGGCCTCGAGGGGGGGGGGAACTGTCATGATGCCTGCCTCCAAGGAGCCAGGTCCGACCTAGCAACCCCAGAGGCAGGCATCATTTCCCCCCGGGGAGTGCCAGCGGGCCCAAGCTAGGGCCCTTTGGACGCAGTCCTGGCGCCTTAGGCACCAGGCTCATGTTGGACCTCTGTCCTGGCGCCTTAGGCGCCAGGCTCATAAAGCTAGACATGTGTTCAAGTTTTTTAATGTGCACTTACCTGATGCAGACCATGCTGCCACATCCAGGCCCTCTTGAGGCCTGAATGGAACTACTTTACCTGTGGGACTACTTTCCACCCGGGTGTGGTCGGGGAAGGATACATACCTGATCGGTGGAAGGATACACACTTGGAACTTCTTCCAAAGCTATTTAAACCACACCCGATCAGCAACTCACGCTTCGCGTTGTTCTGCTCCTCGCAGCTGGACGCTCACCGTGTCGGCTCCTGCATCTGGACCTCAGCCACGCCTGTCAGTATCCTGGGTCACCTGCAAAGGGAGACAAAAGACCTTACCTGCTAAATCAGCACCACGGAGACATCACACCGACGATCCTGAAAAGGAAGACATCATTTTTAAAAGCATTTCGCTACGATCGCTGCAGCGCTGCATTTCACTCACCTATCCTGGACGCCACCATCTTCAGCAGCGATCATCCGGATCCACAGCCACTTCCCAGAGCCTAGAGAGAAAAAGACAAGAACAAGGTGAGAGAAGGAAGGGAATAGGAAAAGCTCAGTTTCCTTCTAAGACTTACCTGTTGGGTCATTCCCATTTCATTTCGGGTCTTGCCGCTTCCAGGCATTTTCCGGACCCCGGCGCCTATGGGGAAAAAAGACAGACATTGAATGAGCGAATGCAAAGACATTACCCGAGCGCTCATCCAGAACTTACCTGTCATTTACTGGAACTGCACGTTTCACTTCGGGTCGGCGCCATATCTCCGGCATTCCGAACCCCGGACCCTAAGGGGAAAAAGACAATGAACATTATTATTAAGCTTGGACTTTTGAACTTGCCACAGAACTTTTACAGAGCCTTACCTGAATAGTCAAGTTTACCTGAACTCCCATCAATCCTCAATCCAGTGAAGTAACTGGGTTTCAACGCGCCCCTGCATCAGAAGCAGGATGGAGAGCTCATCCTTCCTGACCCTAAGGTGAGACTTCACGGGGAATCGTGGAAGGGTATCGTGGAGGGTTGGAAGAGAGTGGGAGGCTTGACCATAACTCAGTCAGTAGGTAATACTCCCTTTTCACGTACAGGGGAATATTCCTGCGAGCCAGAGAAGCCAGAGTAGAGGGGCCCTTCCTGTCCATCTTCAGAGTCCTGCGCTTCACCATTGAAGAAGCATCAGCACTCGAAGCCAGACCTGCGCCTCCGTGGGAATCAGGTGAGCGTTACAGTCAGGCTCTGGTTAAACATTGGCATGACCAGAAGGCCAACATGGTTGGTTTCCTCCAGACCAGCTACTTCTAGTTATGGTACCTACAAGGCAGAGGGACTTGAAGGCCAAATGGATTGGACCCTTCAAGGTTGTGGGCAAACCTGGAGGGGTCAATTACTTAGTGGACTTGGGCAACCTCAAAGAGTTTCACAATAACCGCCTGAAGGTATATTTATCCAGACCAGAACTGGGAGCTTTGCTCTTAGCCTCTGATCAAGAGGAGGAGGAGAGTGAACCTCTACCTGACCTTCTCAAGGGACAGCCTTTAGATGGAAAAGTAGAAGGAGTTAATATGTCTTCCAAACAGCAGGTGGATTGCAAAGTTCGGTTAAATCAGTTTGCCTCCCTGTTTTCACTGACACCAGGCTTGACCACTTGGGGCCAGCATGATATCCTTGCTGGTGACTGTCTCACTGTCATAAACAGGGCTTACAGAATGTCAGACCATGTAAGAACCCACATACAGGAAGAGGTCAGGAAGATGCTTTATCTTGGGGTAATAGAGCTATCTACAAGTCGATGGGCTAGTCCAGTTGTACTCGTACCAAAGGCAGGATGCAAGGAGTTGAGATTCTGTGTGGCCTATAGAGCTCTTAATGCAGTCACCACAACTGATGCCCATCCTTTACCTAGGACAGATGAGCTGGTGGACAAACTTGGTTCAGCCAAGTTTTTCAGTACATTTGACCTAACATCAGGCTATTGGCAAATAGCTCTGGCAGACCATGCCAAGGAGAAAACTGCATTTTCCACCCCAGGAGGCTGCTACCACTTTAAGGTTATGCCTTTTGGACTAAATAATGCACCTGCTACATTCCAAAAGATGATACATCATGTTCTGAATGGGATTGTAGACTTCTGCATGGCATACTTGGATGACATTGCAGTGTTCATCCCCACTTGTGAAGAACATCTTGACCACCAGGGATATGTATTGCAGGCTATTGAGCAGGCCCATCTGACCATAAAGGCAAGCAAGTGTCCATTTGGTAAGTGTGAAGTGGTCTACCTTGGACATGAGGTAGGAGGAGGTGAAATAAGGCCATTGCCTTGCAATGTACAAACTGTACAAGATTGGGCCACCCCTACTACCCGAACCCAAGTGAGAGACTTTTTCGGTCTCACAGGTTACTATAGGAACTGCAATGAGAACTATGGGACCATAGCATCTCCCTTGAATGTGATCTCCTCCCCCAAATTCCACAAGAAGGAAGGTCAGGTGGAATGAGGAGTGCACTAAGGCATTTGAAGGACTTAAGAAAATCCTTTGTCAAGCTCCAGCCTCGAGAGCTCCTGACTACAACCAATCCTTTATTGTACAACCTTATGCTTCAAATACAGGAATAGGTGCAGGTCTGAGTCAGCTGGACGAGGAAGGCAGGGAACACCCTATCTGCTACATCAGTAGGAAACTGAAGGACCATGAAACAAGGTGGGCAACAATTCAAAGAGAATGTTTTGTAATTGTGTGGTATCTGAAGAAGTTTAGACCATACTTGTATGGATCTACTTTTGTAATTCAAACAGACCACCAAACCTTGACATGGTTAAAGCAGATGAAGGGGAGGGGGGGTCATAAATTATTAAGATGGTCAAACAGCCTTCAGGGCTTTGATTTCACCTAGAAAACAGGTCAGGGTGTAATCACCAAAATGCTGATGGTCTATCCATAAGGTATGACCAACTGCAGTAAGTACATTCATCCAGGAGTGGATTAAATCCTTCTGTCCCTTAGTCTGAGGGGGGCGAGTGTTAGGGAAAATTCTAAGAAATGTGCTAATTCCCTTCTACCTTAGAGACCCCCAGCACTTTTGCTGGACTTTAGGACTTTTTAATTTATAACCTGGAGAGAGTGAGACCTTTTTTCCACTCTCTCTTGTATGTTTTCATTGATTTGAACACCTTCAGTGCAGTGACCCGGGGAAGTCTTCCAGATTTCCCAAAGGTTTAAAAACCTTCTCTTGCAGTGAAGTAAAATTGACTTTACTTACATTTTGTAACTTTCTAGACAAAGCACACATTAACTTACAATAGGGTGCTGGAGAGGTTACTTAGTATCCCTTTGTCTAGTTTCTCATGTAAAAATGTTTATGTACCACAAACTGCAATTGTAGCTGCAGTAAAACACCAATGGGTGCCCATTTTGTCAAAATGGCCCAGTCTTCTTTTTTTTGCCATTTCCTGTTGGAACAGTCCTTTGTGAGATTTACTCTTCACGCCAAACTAGGTTTGGCCCCTTTTGTTAGTTTTGTCTTTGGCAGGTTACACTGCTGAAGCACGCCTCTGGCTCCAGCGTGTCTGGCAGGGCCGGAAGTAAGGGAGATGCCGAAAACTCCCTGTGCTTAATCTCCTTGGTTACAGGAATACACCCAAAGGTCATTGGCCTTCGCTGTCCTTGGAGGACAGCCACCATGCTATGTGAGTGACAGCTAGGCTGCAAATGAATGTGAGAAACCTGCATTAAAGGAAAGGCTTTTGGATTGGAAGGTAGAGTCGGCCATTGGACGAAGGAATTCGAAGAAGAACTTGGAAGAGACGCTTGTTGCAACTCCTGGACCATTGGTTTGCCCATTGAAACCTTGCTACATTGCTGAAGCTCTGAATTTGCTTCGCCTAGAGAAGTGCTGCAACGGACGACTTCTCTCCTTGGGTTGGTGGGACTAATCAACCCCAAAGTGAACTCGTCTGGACATCCTCTCAGAGCTGTCGGTGCTTCCATTTGCAGCTGCAGGAATCGATTGTCAGGGAGAGTAACACCAGGATGGAGTGCATCCTTTTTAAGTCAGACCCCTGCTCCAGGAAGATCCTCCGGACTCCCATGAAGCAGGACTGACCAAGCCTGATCCACCTCAACAGAGCGATGGACCCTAGATGTGAGGGATGTCCATAAAGGTATCCGAGAAGCACAGTGGTGCTATTTGCAAGAGCCACAAGAAGCTGAAACCACAAAGTGCTGCTAATCTGAAGTTTGCCTATTGCTGCCGCCAACCTTCAATTCGTAGTGCAGGAGTGCCCAGACGTCTTCCCTCCTGTCCCCATGACTGAGACTCAGGAACAACAGGATATGCAGACCTACAACTAGAACAGAAGCCAGCTGGAACCAATTTCTTCAAACCAAAGGTACTGTGTTACTAAGGGTTTCTTACCTCTTGTTATGTAGCCTTGCTAGCTCTCAGTTGAGACTTGTCTGGGTTGCGTTTGCAGAGTTGCTTGCAGCTTTGCTCCACACAAGCCTCCCAGCTTGTGGCCCACAGTGATTTCATTTTCTACAAAGATTTCTAAAACATTGTGCAAGAATGTTTACCTACCTGCAAGAACTGCTTCAGTTCACCTAGATTGTTGTTGTTGTTCAAATGACATTAGCTGCCCTGGCTCCCTGAAAGACTCTTCTTACCTCTGACTTTGTTCTTTAACTATACCTCAACAAAAGTCAAACGTTAGATAACTTGTGTAGCTGGGAACGGTTAATTTACTTTGCATTGGAGGGTTCAAAAAGTACTTACCTGCAGAAGAATATGTGTAAACCATTGTTCTATTCCCTCATCTTTTCCTTTTGACACTAACCACAGTATTGTTCTAAATGTGCTAGTGATATATCAAGGTCCACAGTGTCCTAGTTATTTAAGTCACCTCAGGGTGTAGGAAGTGTCTGTGTGCCATCCCAAATGGGTATCTACTCATTTATTGAAACCGAGGATGCATGTTTCAAGTATAGTATTGTGTTACATTAGTTGCTCCCTTCTAAAGAAGGCTTATTCAACTGACTGTTAAATTAATAAATATTTTTGTAATCAAGAAACCTTGAGAATAAGTGTTTATTCGGATACTTATCACTGTGAATCACTGTGTAATAACCCTACAGCTCACATTGACACCTCTTGAGATAAGCATGGCTGCTCAGTCACTCTACCAACTTGTGTATTACATGCTTATGCAAAAGGTTGGGTTAACTATTGCCAAGAGGACAAAGCTGGTGCAGTCTCCCACAGGGTACTGCATACAATCTTTCCTAACAGTGACTGGATACCAGATAAATGTCCTGGAACCTGCAAGTTATACAGAAGATGCCTGGAAACATGATGTTGTGAAGTTTGCCTTCAGTCCCAGAGGCAGTGGTGCCGAACTTCAAGACAGTTTTGGCAAAGTTCCTGAAGGATGTAGATGAAAGCTAGATGTGTCGTGCATGCCCGGAGCAGCATCCATATATAACAGTATCTCACGCAGAAGCTATGGGAGAAACAACAGTCACTCAAGAGAACACAAGCCTCACTGCTAAGCGAGACACATATAGAGAGAGGCAGAAGACACAACAATAGAATCAAAAAGACCGGGGACAGTCTCCTTTTACATCCCAAGTAGAGAGTGTGTGCATTTCAAGCCAACCAAGGGAACAATTGCAAGGGAACAATTGCAGTGCAGTTGTGCACACACCCTAGTGTCCGGGCAGCCCGTGCAGAGGGACAGATGAATATGGGTCCATATGCGGTCCTGAAGAAGGTGGTGCAATAGAAACACTGCCAAAACATTGAGTTAGTATAGTGACACATATACACACTCTAACACACACTTTAATAAGGCAACGTTGAAAACTGCCGAAATGTTGAGCTAGTAGTGTGATGCAAATACAAACTCTAACATGCACTTAAATAAAGCAACGTTTACCCTGATACATTGGACCTTTTATTAGTTACTATAGGCACTGTAGGATTTTAAGGAATTGTTAAAGTACATTCAGTTGATGAGGTGTTTGGAACAGAATCAATCACTGTGTTAGCACGTAGGCACTTAATTTTACTATATTAATTATTCATCATGTTGTTATATGTGATGTTTATGTGGTAAATATGCTATCGTGAATAATGGATTATATGAAAAATGTTCATTTGTTTGTCAAAATTAAAGAAAAATGATGAAGAAAATAAAATATACACAAGAAAAATAATGGAGATATATCTGACTTTAACTGCCTTTGGAATAGAAACAGCATTTACTGCCATGGACCTATGTGAAATTCTCATACTAATATTTTTTTTTCTGGAACACCCAGTGTGTTGGAGCCATGTCCTTTGCCACAGGCTTTCCCAAGTACAGACTAGTTTGATGTTATCAGTGATCAGTGATCTCTCCTTCTCTCCACACATGACAAACCTTGACAAGAAATCCAATTTTCAGCTTCATCTCCTCAGGGGCATATTGAGCTTCCCCCAGAAGCTCAATATCTCCAGAGCCGTGGTTGTCCCTAGGCTTAACTACTGCAATAACCTCTTTCTGAACCTTCCTCTCATCTCCCTTAGCCCCCTCCAACTAATCCTGAATAGGACTGTGAGATTTATGCTTGGCCTTAAACCGAAGGACTGTATCTCTCCAGCCCTGAAATCTCCCACTGGCTCCCGGTGACTGCAAGGATCAAATTCAAGACCTTCTGCATCATCCAAAAGGCTGTTTGGGGCCTGGGACCTCTCTACCAGGGCTAAAGTCGAGCATACATGCGGGTGGACGGAGTCCACCCACTTTTTTAGAGGGTGGACTCAGTCCCCTCAAGCTAAAATGAGAAACATTGAAAGTCTTCCTTGAATTTTTGAATTTAGGCCAACCTCAGGAATCTAACCGCTATCATCAGGTTAGTAGGCTGGATGCTCTACCACTGCACTATATAACCTGACGAACAATAACACACCACTAAAGGTCAAATGTCTCATTTTGGTACTGCACGGACCAGGGAAAACATTTATATTGGTTGTTGGAGTTTAAAATATGCACATCGTTTAACGTTTTCAAAAACACTATTAGAAGAACATATCCTCCTCTCTTGGTTTTGTATGTGTTGAATTTATGACATTCTTCCTGTGCAATTTGGATGGTTATACAAAGTCCATTTAATGAAATGTGTATATTTCACCTTGATATGCTAATTTCTGGCGACGTCACATCCCATTGCGTTTGTTGATGTGTCCCCCCACTTTTATTTTTCGGACTTGACCCCTGCTCTCTACATCCAGCTTCATCTCCCAAAATACCTCCCAGCCCTTTGGTCTTCTGGTACTAACTCTCTGCTGGTCAAACATTTCCCCAAGCAGAGAGTGGGAGGTAGATCCCTCTCTTCGGCTGGCACCTCCCTCTGGAACAGCCTCCCACCCAGACTTGAGCAGGATCTTCTTGAATACCGGAAACTTATGAAGACCTCCTTTTCTCCTCTTCCTTCCCTCTCCCCCTCCCATGCTGAACTCTCCCTCTGTCATTGGACTGGGCCCTGTTTCCTTCATAGTCTTACAAGGAGCAGACCACCCCCATCACTCCCCTCCAGCATCCTCAACCAGCACTTTCATTTGGGCTCTCTTTCCCAGACTATGTCAACTTAGTCCTCTTTGCCCACTGCACTCTCCCCGCCCCTCGTTGATATGATATAATGTGGCATTTATAACATGCCTATACACACGTGTTTCACAGCGCAAAATGCCTTTCATCTGGCACTTGCTATTTCGGCCCAACCAGCACTTGGCCGCCCCCACCCTGGGCGCACCCCACTTCTGCACTTCTCCCTCTATCCCCCTTGCACTTATCACCTCACTCATGCACTTGCACAGTAGGATTGCCACAAGATCAATATAACCGTTTTCATTGTATTCTTTAATTTACCATGTTACCCCCTGCCCCCTATGTGGCACCAGGAAACTTCTGTTTATAGACGCCATACAAATGCCCAATACATAAATAAATTGCTGCATAGAGGGGCACACTGCTCTGGCCCTCTTTAGTGCTCCCAGCCTCAGGTATTGCAGCCTCCGTCACTTGCTTCACCATGGCAGGAAGAGGCAAGCTCTTCAAATGCAGACAGCATTGGTCAAATCACACACAGCCCTAGCTTTGCTTGACACAGAGATGGGAAAGCTGCTCTGGCTCACTGCCGTGTCCTGCTGTGTGTTTCAAAAGCAAATAAAGCAGTGCAACCATTTAAGACCTAGTTGTACCTCCACCGGCTAGATTTTAAGTGACATCCTCTACCCCAGACACCCTCAGCCCCTAACCATCATTCCCACCCTTCATCAGAACACAAAGCAATGGTAATAATGTACATTGAATACATTTAAATATCACCTTATGGCACAAATGTAAACTACATTTAGGAATGTCTCTCTGTCAACATAATTCTCCTTTTTGTGAATCAACACATTACCCCTGCACTGCCTGGCTCATCTTCAACATTAGGATCTTGTAAACTATGTAATGCCACCCTCATAACAGACTTTCTCTGCTCTCTGACATTGCTGCTCTACTTCTGCCCATCTGGTGAAAGTGGCTGGCACACCAAATAAATAACACATAAAAAGCATGCAACAATTCTGAGCCAGTGTGGATACCTGGATGGATTTATTTATATTATCGCAAATCCATCACACTCCCCCCTCCTGCTAGTGAGCCATATTGCTGCAATGCTTGGGATCTAGGCCCTTCAAAACAATAACGTTGAATTAATTAAACCATGTTTCAGTAAAACAGATTGCGTCAGGCTCGGGAGCCTATTAATACAAATATAGAAAAGCTGTTTTGCCGCTGATTTGGTATTAAACAAAAGCCCTTTTACTCAGGGAAAAGTAGGCACTCCTGAGGTGGAAGTAACCGCCATATGCCATATTACAGAAAGTTTGCACCGGTGCAAATGCAAAGGTGTACAGTATTAGCACTAAGGCGGTGTTTTACCCTTGTGCCGAAAACATTGGGGCCAATGTAGAAAACCTTTGCACCATGGCAATTGACCTTTTGCATAGCATGAGCAGTAGGGCAAAAACTCTCCTGGTGTCAAAAACATATCATTTCAATTCATTTTTGCACCAGGACAAAGTTTGCTCTAGTGTTAATAGCATTATATATTAGCACTAGTACACATATCGCCCTGGTACAAACATTCATCGGAAGAATAGTTTTTTGCCCATGGGCAAACTTTGCCTTACTGGTAATGACATGCACAATTGCACTTGTCATGGTGCAAAGGTTTTCTAATATGTCCCCAAGGTTTATGGCATTAGGAAAAAAACTTTACGCTAGTTCTAATACAGTGCAACTTTTCACTTGTGCTGCTGGAAAGTTATTGTAATCCAGCCCCATGTGCCTACATGAATCTATCAAGGGGTCCAGCTAATCGATCATATGTTGCCAGAGTTTCAAGGTGATTAGATAATATTATACCTTTTCCGAATGTAGTCCATCTCTGCAGTTCCACTGATGAGTAGGAGACGAGGGGAGTATAGTCTGTGTGCCTCCAGGACATGAACAGGTGCAAATGGGCTTGCCTTTGGCACTCCTTTGGCATGTCACTGGCATATCTGGGATATGTGTTTTCTGCGAGGCCTGAGGGCAGAGCAGTTAAACTGTGCACCATATGGTGCTCTGGAATCCCCCTTTCCATAAACGCTGCCAGCTCAAAGATAAAAATACCATGCCTGCCTGGCTTTGGCTTTGTGGAGCAAACTCTATTCCTATAACAATTACACAGTAATAAGATTAAAATCAATTCAGAAAAGAAATGAAACCCCCTCGCCCCCAATTAAGCAAACAAATCCCCAGCTAAAAATAATTAAACTGTCTGAATGTCAGTGAGGAAAATTAAAACATCTGAACTAGGCACAGGTCAAACACATCATCAAAAGCTGGGCAGTCCATGTCCCTACCTTGTCCTATCAACCAAGTAATAACTGCAAATCGACAATAATATATATATATATTTTTTTTTAAAACAGGTAAAGCCCTAACTACACAGAGAACAGAGGAATACATTGAGCCTCTAAACAGTTAATTGAACTAACAGATACAATCGCAAATATTAATTGAAAAAATAATGGTAGCAAATGCTGATATTTCTAGGTAATGGATTACAAGAGACAGGGATTACACTGAGCTGCATTCCAAATATCTATTTTAGACCCTCCAAACTAATGAGACTACAGAAAAGAGGATGTATAATGGATTCTAGTTTCTGAAGATGAGCAGAATAAAACAGTGGCATACCACACATATCGAGGAATTGTAGGCAACTGGAAAACGTTTAGATTGATTTCTAGAATATAATGGTCAGACACTGCAGGTCCAATGTGTGCGCCACTGCTGGACACACTACACACACATTAAGGAAACAAAAGCGAAAATAGTGGAACACAGAAAGAAAGGGAGTTATTAAGGAAACACTAATAGAAACAACCAAGAATGTGGTACACTCCTTTCAGAGGAAGGGACAGAGAGAGAAACGAGATATATGATGCAATTTCAGAATGAACAAATACTGGACTAGGCATGCAAAATTGATAAGCAACAGTATCTAGCATGAACTTTTGGATAATTTGGCCTATTTCCTGCTCATATGATCCAAAGGTCATCTTTCAAACTGTGACTGTAGCTGTTACTCATTTATGTTGTTATATTATTTTATTTAAATGCTTTTGGCTAATAATATAGGCTTGTACATATACAAACAGAGTAAAAACACAGTACAAGAAAACCACAATAAAAAACATACTTTTAATATCACACACATTATTTCATATTTCCACAGCATCCTGGAATGTGCACCTTACATTGAACCTTACGCAAATTTCCCATACAGGCAACCACATTTACAGCCACCGTATATCACCGGCCCGTACATATACTTAAGGAGAGATCATCTCATTTTAATAGAGGCAATATTTTATCCCAAATGTGCATTGCAGCCACTGGAATAACTAACGACTCTGCCCCCATTATTGTTACCCAGAATTGATCCTTTTCTATATTTTCAATAGATACACAGAAACCATGGTAGCTGTTTGAGTAGTGTCTCTGGGTAGACCTACAGCTAGTCAGTAAGTGTTGACTAGTTTCTCTTTCTTGTCTACATAGTCGACACAGCCTGTGTTCTAGGGGTACACATATCCACGCCGCCATGTATTCCAGGACCAGTAACAAGTTTAGCCGCAAATACAGGATAAAGCACCTTCATTTTTGTGCGCATATTTTTGTTAGGTACGTTCGTGGCCTTAACTTTGTAAACCCGTATGACCTAAATTCTTGATATCGTCTTTAGCTTACAAGGCTGTCAGCAGTCCTTACCTGATCCCACTTGATCAACTTTGTCTTAATATCATAGAGAAAATAACCAGGACTATGCATTTCCACCATCTCTAGCCCATTGTTTGTAAAATGACCTTGGACCTTGGTTACCAAGTCAAGTTGAGCCAAATATATCGGTCGAAAACACACAGACAGCATGCTTATCTGTTCAGATTGTTTTATGCTCCTTAGCAGATTTCATCAAGCAAGCTTCCATCTCATATGGGGGGACATGACTCCCAGATCCAATCTTAATGCTCTCACAGGTACTCTCACTTCTAGGAGGTCAATCCATTCCACTTGCCTCCATTTTCCATAAGAGTGTCAGTCCCATGCAGTATACATGGTACGATTGACTTCAAATCGACATCTAGGAAGCCCTCTACAGAGCCGCCATCCACTCTGTTTATAATCCCCTAAACTAGTTGCCATCTACCGATGGCTTTTGATGTTATATGCAACTAATATTTTGTAGGATCAGGGCACCATAAAAGGGCAATCCTAACTATAAATAGTTGTCTACTACTTCCAGATTTACACCGCCAATGTGCCATATATATCCAGAGCCACAATGTCCTTTGCCATGCAGTTGTAATACCTTAGTTTTACGCTGGTTAATCCGTACTTGATTCACCTCCGCATATTGGGCAAGTGCATCCATGTATCACAGCAGACCCACCAGAGTATGATCTAACAACACAGTGTTGTCTGCATACGTGATCCATGGCACCACAGTCAAACAAATCTGCGGGGGAAAACTGCCAACCCAGTCAATGCCTCACTCATGACCGCCACATAGAGGTAAAAAAAAAGGGGTGACAAAATACAACTCTGCTTGAGTTCTCTCTTTGCAGACATGGGTGCAGTGACTGCACCTTCTTGAGATAATCTAACACAAACTGCATCTTGAATACAGAAAGTGTTTGTTTATACCCCACCCTTCGAGTTTAGCCCACACAATTGATCTCACAGCACAGTCCAAGGCTGCTGTGTAATCAACAAAACACAAGTACAGTGCCCCATCCAGATCCCCCAAGACACCAGCTGCCAAAAGATGGAGTCCCCATATAACCCTAGTGGTGGAGCAGCCCTTTCTGAAACCAAGATGCAGGGGTTTCAGTAATCTTTTTTATCTTAAACCCAACTTGTTAACATTTGAAGCAGAATAGGAATAGTGGCAACAACCTTACTGCTTGTA
Organism: Ambystoma mexicanum; assembly: GCF_040938575.1. NCBI lineage: Eukaryota > Metazoa > Chordata > Amphibia > Caudata > Ambystomatidae > Ambystoma > Ambystoma mexicanum. The sequence goes on from NC_090941.1 coordinate 357,253,774, forward strand.
TCTAACATTGATAACAGCCTATAATTGCCTGCCTAGGCGCAATCTCCTTTCTTATAGACTGGTATCAATGTGCAATTACACCAGCTCCTAGGTATAGCTCCACATGTTATGATGTCAGCATACATGGCATTTAGGAATATCGCCCAGTAATGAGGGGTGTTTCTCAGGACAACATTCGCCATGTCGCCCATAACCGGGGCACACAATGCTTTCAGTTTAGTAAGTATGTTAAATATTTCCTCTTCGCTAGTCTGAACCTAAGGTTCTCTTGCTGAGGGAGTATTAATCAAGGGTCGCTCATCAATGCTCTGTCATCCCAATACAACTTCCTCATTTGTTTGAGCCAATCCGATTCACGAATACTACCTGTCTCTCTTGGGCCAAAGACTGCAAGATAAGTGTGGTACAGGTACCAGGATTTACATGCATTGTTAATCATAGTGAACACCATTTTCTATTTTGCCGAATTAGCACTCTGCTTATGTAATTGTACCTAGTTCTTGTATTTGGTCATAAGCACCCCTATGAGATGCTTCTTCTTACTCCTTTGCAGGTGCCTATTTCTCTTTGTTTCTGCAATCCTCATATAGAGGGTTAGTTTCTTCCTATGTATATTGGCATCAAACAAAGGCATTTGCTCTTTCCCCTGTATAGCTACCACCATTTTCCTTTGCGCCAGTGGTCACACATCTTGTAGTAGTTCACACATATCACCTGCACATTGTTCTAGCAGTTCTATTTGGGAAGGGTACCTAAGCACTATACGTAAGTTGACCTCCTCAATTTTCAGTTCTGTCCATTTAATGCGATGGCCCTGCAGACTGGCCATGGCTTTAGTTAGCACAGGATTTTTCCTTTTTTGTTGATGGTGGAGAAATATCCTCCCCTATTCCAAGTCACTACTCAGAGAAGGTTCTCATTTATGCTCTGAACAATAGGCTCCAATTGGAAATATTTGTAGCAGTTCTGTTAATCTTTTCCATTTTGAAATAAGTCATAGTTGTGTGCTGTAAACACCCAAGTAGGTCCTTCACATGTTACCAGGGCATGATCCACCACTCATCCTCTACGGCTATACAATGTGCGTTAAAGTCACCGACTACCATATGATTATTTTCCTTCCAAAGTAGCTGGTACTTTTCCACACATGAGCACAGTTCCCTTGTATCATCACCTTCAGGTGAATCATAGATATTTAACACTAGTATGCTGTTAATTCTAGTCAACAGGTTTCCAATCTCCACAAACAGACAACCAGGGCAATCCATGACTAAACCATATCTTTTAGCATTTAGGTGGTTTTAACCCAAAATACATAGGTCTTCCTTTATTAGATTTAGTTGCTGGTAAAACATCTGGTACCAATCCATTTTTATGGTAGTCAATAGCCAGGTTTCCTGCAGCATAAACATTTTGGAAGAATTCAAAGCGTCCATGTCCGCAATATGGAATGTAACAAACTATAACCCTGGTTCAAGGAAAGTACCTGAAATCTTAATTCAGTCTCAGGAAGTCAAGATCTGGGTTCTTCCAGCACTGGAATCCAATTCCTAGTCGTCTGCGTGTGTAGAGAAGTCCTTGCCGTTTCCCAGTTCATGACTTGCATTTTATGCAGCCAAGGGTCCCCTTTTGGGTCTGTCCCTTTTTTCCTTACATAATATATAGCAGTGTCTCAAATCTGCCATCATTTGTGTCACAATGTTGTACCTGTATGGCCAATCCCACGTCCCGCAGTTCCTCAACTGAGGATATTATTTTTTCTACTACAACTAGCCTTCCAAACATGACTACTGCCCAATTACTCGGACTATGCAATGTAGGTAATTCCACTTTTTCAATATCCTACAACGCCAGAAGCCTCAAGGCACCCACTCGGTGGAACAGATTCCTTAAATTACCTCGATTAAAAAAACGACTATTACTTGTTGTATCCACTTCTTCAATGCATATGCTCAGTGAAATGCCCTCTGTCAGTTTGAGTCTTGTTTCCCGTGTATCACTGGGATGATATCTAGTGCCACAATCACAATACTTCTATTTCTCAGAGTCCAATGGCATAGATTGAGGAGGCATTAGTTGTGGCTGCATATTATAGCCCCACTGTTCATTTCCAGTTCCTAAATCCCTTTGATAAGGAACGTTAGGTAGAAAGGGTGGCACTGGAGCACAGCTAGTTTGCAGAGGGCAATTGAACCTAGTTCCAATGGTTAACTGACTTTTCTGGTTTGGAATGCTCACCCCTCTCTTTATCTGCAACCCTGTTTCTGTTTGCATCCTCACCTGCATTTGCCATCATATCTGGGAACTGAAGCCATTTATCTAACATTCCAGTCTGGCCAGCTACCATATGTTGTTTATACTTGCTTTTAGGCACTTTTTGTGACTCCATATTAACCTTCCCAAGTGGCAGTCTATGGGCAGTGATTGCCAGTGAATCCGCATTCAACGGGGGCTTTGCTGGTAACTTTTCTTTGGATGTTACTGCATCGAGAGTCTTGTGCCTGTGGCTTTTGTGCTTAGCTGGTAATATTTCCAAAGGTGAAGGAGGCACCTTTATCCTTGACATTTGTTCTAAATCAGGATTATCCCTCAAAGCACTGGCATCAGAGAAAACAGATTCTTGTTGTTGCACCAAGGCATCAAACATTATCAAGGGTAGGGAATCTAGCATACTGGATTTTTGTTCTGAATTCCCAGTAATTTTGAATTGGTGTCTTCCAAGGCCGCCCTCTTTAAATGGCTCCACATCCTTGGCGCTATTTACCTGAATTATGTCCACCTCTCTAGCCAATATCTGTTTAATTGCCCGCTGCTCGATTGCCATAGTCGAGCACAGTCCAAATATTGCATCAACTGTTACTGCCATGGTATTCAAACATGGATTAAAACTCACTTGATGTTGTTGAGAAAACTTGTCTGTGGTGTCACCAGTGTCATCAATAGTAGTGGGCACTGATACATCCAACATAGTTTGAGCATTATCTACCAAGTCGGGGGTGGATGAGAGGTTTGTGTTTGGTATTTGTGTTGGAATCTCTGAGTTTGCTCCATTCCTCCCATCGATGTTCTTCGCAAATCCAAGCACATATTTAATAACGAGTAGTTTTTGTCTATGTTTGCTGTTCAAATACGTGAAAGAAGAACTGTTACAGGACATGGAGGTGGTACCAGCTTGACTACCGGGAAAAGGTTTGAAAGCCTTTCACTTTGATCAAGGGACTTGCTACTAATTTGTGACCTTTTTGCCACATGGATTCTTAGTCCCATTCATACTATTCAATGATCCAGTCTCAGCCCCTGTATTTGTCACACTGGTATTATTTCGTTTGAATTATTATTTTCCCGTGGCGGTATGTTAGTAGCCAATAGTGTCTTGATCATGCTCCGAGTTTCGGTCATGACCGCTACTTTGATCACTAGTTTGTTTCAGGGAATATGTAACTGTCGCTTACCCAGGCTATATACAGCGTACGCTCGGGATAGCAAATGGTTTGTATTGCTTTGCATATATGCTAAGGCCAACAGACTGCTCATAACTTTGCACACCAGTGCCGTCTTAAGGTGTGACAATCCTGGGCCGATGCAGGAAGGAAATAATCACCACTCAGTACACACTTGATGCGCGTTACTCATTTATCCATTAGGATTAGGAGGGGGGTAGGTAGGGATAGGAAGAAGAGCAATGTTGTTTCAGTTGGCACTTATTTCAGTCTTTTGATGTACACATGTTCATTTGACTAGTACACTCACCAGTTACCTGCTTACTGGCTCCCCTGTGGCACCCCATTGACCACCATAGATCACTCCACACCACTCTTCTGCCCCGCTTTGCACATATTTATGTGCTTTTTAAAGGAGTTTCTGGCTTTAGGTCCTGCCTCCAGTAGAGTTAAAAAAAAATAATAAAATAAAATAAAATCACATCCTCAATACTCCACCACCATAGAACATTCCACACCACACTTTGCACATATAAGTGCTTTTTAAAGCAATTGCTGGTTGTAGGTCCTGCAAAGTCCTGCCTCCAGTACTGCTAAAGAAAATGACTGCAAATCATTGACACTCCATCACCATAGACCACTCAACTTACTAATTTAGGCATATTTGTGAAACAACAGACAAATATAAATTGGAGAGTGAACCTTAAGGTATAGGCATTGAAACAATGGGGCGTATGAACAATTGGTGTTGAACCAAATTAAACTTTGCCCAAATCTATCAAGGCTCTTGACATTTCTAGATTGATACCTGCGGGTGTACATTCAGCTAACCGATTATTTCTAAAAGACAATACCAACAAACTGAGAACACTGTATGATTTCTGCCAATACATATGAGAGGAAACTATGAGGACTGATTCATGTGAGTGAACTCATAACAAATATCTACTTGAAACATAATGAAATTAATTTTATAAAAATATGGAACATTATTGGAAATAGACATGGAGGAAAAAGAATGGCAAATGTTACAAAGTAACATATTGGGATCAGGAAGCAGTAACGGGAGCCTTGCAGGGATAGAAAGAAACACTGACTGTGAGATGTGGTCACTAGATCTGATATGTAGGGGATTTTCTGTCGTCGATTCGGCCACCCTGCTTCCGTCTCACAAGGTGTCACAGAGCCATGCACCTAGAGAAACCTTCCTTCCCAAACACACCATATTGAACAATATGTTGCATAAACACCAGATACAGGTCTCTACAGTAGAGAAACCAGGGATTATGGGTTGTCCAGAGACAGGAAATTCTGGCATAGGAAGTTGAGTGTATTGAGAGAAAACACTTTACCTGCAGTGGCTTCCCTGGTCTTCACATTTTTAAAAGAGGACTAGGAGAGCTTAGCGTGATAAGCCTATTTGGATTGTCAAACTCAGACCTTTGCTAGTGTAGGCATCCATTATGTGGATGAGCATGCAAACACCTGCCGGGAGTTATACCGCAAACCCTAGTGGGGAACACTGAGAACCCTACTGATTCAACAAGGAGCACGGAAACTGGTTGGGTTGAGACATGGTAGGAGCTGGAGGATTGAGATGTTAATTGAATTCTCTGATAGGCTGTAGCCCAGAAGGGTGACTTTTGCTATGGTATTGTACGACCTGCAGAAAGAAAACAATAAAGAAGGATGAGCACATCTTACACAAAGAGTTCCCTAGTTCACAAAGGTTTTTACTTGGTCTTGTCCCAGTACAAGTGTACTGAGAGATTGAAGCATCACACATGACCTTTGTGTATTCAGCTTGTTCTAAGAGTAAAATGTCCTATTGTGTTGCAGAAAGCACCTCTGCTCTTGTGGCTTTCATCCAGATTAATAGTTCTCAAGTAGAGCCCTGTTTTCTGACATGAGTGCAGCACTTTGCAATTATGAATCTCATGATAAGGCAAACCTAGACTTTGATGCGTGATATTGGAAGCAGTTGTAGAGAAGGAGCTAAGTAGCCCCACCTCAATCACTTCGCCCATATTGCTTATCTGCTGGACACCAGAATGCAACACACGTACAAAGCCCTTTGAACTACAGATACCGAGGAGAATCCTGGAAGCAAGGTTCCCATTGTGACAACCATAACAACATATGAGACAGTATGATGGCTGTCCGAGTCATAGTCCGGAAGAAAGCAGGACACATTGAAGAAACTAAGAGAAATAATGATGTCATGCAAATGAAAAGCTGATGTATATGGAGAAGAGATTCAGAAACCAGAGGATGTTGATGATTCTATAAGGCATCAAGAAAGTATCAAGATGAGTGACATTTTGGTAACAAGATGAAGATACTCATGCTGCAAAAATAATGAAGATACTAAGCAATTTCACACGTGTAAATATGCAAAGAAACGCAAGCAGATGAAGTATTCTTTAGGCTAGCTTTATAATAAATAGTGTGCGGCATGCACCAGCATGTACATATATATTTATATTGGAATGAGTAGAAGATGGATGTTCCCACTATACAATAGAAGTGCTGAGCAAAAGATGGAAGGCCGCTTTTTCATTTTTACTGCGATCTGAAAACAAGAAAATTATAGGCGAAAACTCAGAAAGGCAAGGTTGGATGAGCCAAGAAGCCAATGTCTTATCCGACTGGTGTGAACTGACATTGGATACAAATCGTGTGAAAGAGCAAAGCTTCCTGTTCAGGAGGCATGAACGAGAACAAGAAGATGTCAGAGGTCTATTGGAAAATAGCTTTTTCATACACTGAAAGCTCAAATTTGTGGTCTTTAGTCATGTGGGGAGGAGAAGTTGGACGAGGATGATGGTCACACCTATGCACGAGGGCAGAGTGTGCCTTCACTCCCCTGAATTTTTCAGTAGCAAGGAACATTTTCAAGGAAGAGTTCAACGCCATGTTAATTGGTGGTAAGCTATGGTTAAGACTAGCTTATCTGCACCTGGACGCTCAGCCTGCATGCTGCTAACGTAGGTTTGGGAGGGTACTGACGGAGGTTAGAAAGTAACCAATGTTAGGGGAGTGCATGATCAAGGGTCCTATAGTTGTGTAGCCAATTAGACGTTGTATATTTAGTGATGTTCATAGTGATACATTTTTAGAGAAGGGCTTTGTTGCCCCACCTGATGTTTAGAAGCCTATCACTTTATTTCACCACCCAAACGAGTATGGATCGTATACCTAGATGAGCTGTTTAGACCCTATAACATTCACCCATATGTTTTAAGTTTTTCCACGTAGGATGAGGTTAGTGATAGGCAGGTTAACCTCATCAATGACAAATATTTGCTATAAAAGTGTGATTTTTTATGAAAGGCTTTGAAATCGTAATGAGAGACGTCTGCTGATGTCCATTGTACTCCCTGTTTTAGATAATTGATATTAAAACAGTTATCCTTTTGCCAACTATCTGAGTTGTTTTGTTTATTGATGTTTGAATAAAATTCTGCATCCCCATCTATCTCAAGGGTATTGCTATCTCATCTTAAAGGGCTGGAAGGTCCAGTTCACGTGGTAGCAGAGATTTGATGGTTAGATAATCCATCGAGATAAGTAAGCTTTTGATGTCCCATAAATATTACACGACTTCTGCCATTCGGCTGAAAAGACGCAAGGCTCCCTGTAGATAGCAGTTTTTAGAATAACGCAAAGTCTTGCAAGCCAGGTTAGACAGGTCCCCTTGTTTTCACGCAGAAACCCCTGCCGGTGTCTACAGAAAGCTGAATGGACAGAAAGTTGAAGAGGCAACTGAGGAGGCATGCAATCCCGAGATTCAGAAGTTGAAAGATTTGAATAGTGAGTACAAAACTGAGCGAGGTGGCAAAAGAGTGAATGGGCACTGGGTGAGGAAAGTGATAAAAGTGAAAACGAGTAACGGAGGGAGGTAATGTTAAATATTTTGTAAAAATTGACTTGAGGGGAGGCCAAGCAATTTAAGGAAAAATTGTGAAGAGGAGCCACGATAGAGAGTATGCCTAGCGCTTGCATTTTTAAAGAATGTAACAGGAGGAACAACACCTAAAATCCTATAGAGGAAACTGTAGCAAATTGATTTGGTTAAAGACTAACCTAATGAGGGGTGTTCACACTCCGTATGGGGAATTTTTAGGGGTAGAATTAGTCTTATGAGAGAAGACAAGAAGTATATGTGGCCAGCCAAGTGTGTTTGCTTGTCTGTCTGTTTTATGTGATAGTTTAAAAAATGATGAAAAGATAAAATGAAGTTGATGAAAAATGCGAGAGTTGTTAAGGACTAAGTGCATATTCAGAGAAATTGAGTTGATATTTTTAGCAGATGAAAGTAAAAAACAAAATTATAAAAGGTTTTGAGCTTGCAACGATTGGTGCTCACTCATATTGTTTGACTGTATGAATAAGTATTAGCATACATTTGCAAAGAGTAAACAGTGAGTATTGATGGTCAAAGAGTGACGTGTCAAAATGGGGGATATTACTCCACTTATACACCTTTGCAAGCAATTGCCAAAACACGCACCCAAACTGAGACAGTTTAGTGTGGAATGGGTTAAAGGAACCACAGACAAGATGTTCATGCCGTGGCCACAAAGGGGATCGCTATCAAAGGAAGTCCTGCAACACATGACAACATATTTGCATGCTGCACATACGGGGAAAATGTTAGACACACGACTAGCGAGCTTAGAGCTCTGGAAGATGGAAGGAGAGAGAATATCTGCCTCCTGTTGATTGGATACTAAATGTATGCAGAAAGGGGGGTGAAGAGCAGACAGCGATAGTAAGAAAGATTAAGGGCTGTATCCATTAAGGGAGCTCAAGTCAGCAACAGGATTTAGCAACCCGGCATATGAGTCGCCTGTGCAAAGCAGAGACGAGGGCCCAGAGAAAAATACTGAGAGAGATGTAATCTCTAAGGTCCTGAGGGGAAAGGAGAGACACGATAAGGAGAAAAGTGATCAACCAATTACATCTCTAGCTATAGCACAAGAAATAAAGAGATTGAAAGGAGAAAAAAGATAAGGCTGATGAGTTAGCGCTTATACAGCACAAACGGATGGGTAGTCAGATTTTGCTCAAACTCGATGGTAAGAGCATAGAGGATGTATGGCAAAGGGAAGATCAAGATGATCGGGACAAAAAGGATAAGGAAAGAGAGGAAAGATAAAAAAGACGATAGAACAAAAAGAAAGGATAGACAGAGATGAGAAGAGTTGTACCAAGAGGAGCAACTGAGAAAACAGGAAAGAACAGAGGAACAGAGAAAATATGATAAAAGACTGAGGGTGATCGAAGAGCAACAAAGATTAGAAAGGAAAAGAAGGGAAGAAGAGAAACAGAAATTAAGGGATACAAGAATGCAAAGACGACACGATAAAGAAATGCGAAGGGCAAATGAGAGAAGGGACATGAAAAGGAAAGAAGAAGATACAGTAAGGGAAGAAGAAAGGAAGCAAAAGGAATTTGATGATGAAATGGAACGAAAGAGAAATCAGAGAGTACGCAATTTTGATTGCATGGAAAAGGAGGTAATGGATCCTAATCCAGTAGGGTCATGGGAGGATATAGAAGAGTTCTTCCCAGAACACAAGCAAATAGCAGGTCTGTCCAGAGCAAATCTGGAGGATGAGTTTGACTCTAGAAGTATTGGAGAGGAAATAGAAAAAGTTTATCATGAACTGAAGTCCCAGAAAACATTGCAGGGGAAAGGTAAAAATGATCGACTTGAGAGCACGTGGTTGTACAGTAAGGAAGGAGCCACAAGTAGTTTTGAACCAAAGGAGCTGTCTTTAGATAGACTTACTCTGAATAAAGATGATGAAGAGAGAGGTCACATAAGTTGGGGACAAGAGATGTCGGATGAAGATAGAGAATCCACTTATGGAGAAGAAGGCAATATATGTGAACCTGAAAGGTGTTTGTCAATGGACAAGTAAGTAAGATGGTCAGATTTAGACCTCCCTATATCTCGGGCATCAGATTCTGTCACACGGCTAAAACAACCTAAAGAGAGACCCCATGGTCAGAGAGGGGACTCGCCACCATATGTGTGCAGTCTAAGATGACTACCAGGTAGTAGGCTGTGTGGAAGCACCGTTCAATAACTGGAGAGCGGCATTTTGGAGAGTGCTTAGAGTTCTATATCTGGACACATCAGATATGGGAGCTATAATGATGAAAAAGATGCAAGAAGGGGATGATCCGCTTGTTTACATTCAGAATTTCCAAGAGCAATGGTCTTTGGAGACACGTGAGGCTTGGGGAAATCTATACCTGTGCTCTATCATATATTATACCAAGGGCTGCCTGACCCAGTACAAAAGTAGCTCAAGAAGTTAGTGGGCATGGAAGCCAAGCCATGGTCCGAGATTCAGCTGACCATCACGCATTATTGCAGGCTTCTTCAAGAAAAGAAAACTAGTGCATAAAAAACTATCCAAGTACGCCATTGAAGGGGCGATGCTGACGAGTGGAGATGGATCTGGTTCACAGCAATCAGCAAACATTCCACAAGGGAATAATCAAAGACAGTTTGACCAAGGTAATAATGGTTTTATTCCAAGGGGAAGGGGAGGATTTTGAGGAAGAGGCTTCCCGAATAATCAGGGAAACCTCCAGAATGATCAGAGTGGGTTCCGGAACATGCAGAATGATAACCAAGGCATGCAGGGAGGACAGATTAGGAGACCTCCTGTATGTTTGACATGTGAAATTACAGGGCATATTGCACATATGTGTGGAAGTGAAGGATTTGTTTAGAACATTCCATTTTCGAGAGGAGGGATGTTAAACCCACCTGCATACTCGCAGCAGAACAGAGATGGGTTTGCTCAAAATCCGATAGCACAGCAGACCCAAGTGCCAAGAGTACAGCAACATTTTCAAACACAGCAGCTGCCAATGAATCCGCCGCAAGGGCAGTCGCAGCAGTCAGCTTTGCAAATACAGCAAAGTACGAGAACAGGGGAGTTAATGAATCCTAGAATAGGAGCTGTCATTGTCGATGGAGGGAGTCCATTCAAAGGTACGGGAATGAGACTTTACCCACAATAGGACAGCTCTCTGGGAGACTTTCAGGCCGATTCATGGAATTCCTCACAAAAGTGTCGCACGCGGCTGGCACACAGCGTGCCCGTGCGAATGTCTGCGCCAGCCGCGTGCAATAAAATCAATTTCCGCGCACAGCGTATTCATGGATTCTCGCCTCCAAAAGCAGATGTGGCGCAGAGTGGCGCAGCGACCCTGCAGCAGCGCCAGTTACGCCCCCAAGAACGCCCTCGCGCAAGTGAAAGCCATCAAGATCGCAAAACCATCGCAAAGGGCTGCGCCAACCCTGTACCAGTTTACCGGACTGGCAAACAGCAAACGCAAAGCGGGGAACGTGTATTACGGGTTTCGGGAACACACGTGCGCAAGAAGTTTCACACGCGATCTGGCCTGGGGGAGCGTGTGCGTGTATTTCAGGCGTGCGCGAGAAGTTCAATACGTGAATGGCCTGGGTGCGTGTATTTCAGGGGTGCGGGAGAAGTTCCACACGCGAATGGCCTGGGCGCGTGTATTTCAGGGGTGCGCGAGAAGTTCCACACGCGAATGGCCTGGGCGCGTGTATTTCAGGGGTGCGCGAGAAGTTCCACACGCGATTGGCCTGGGCGCGTGTAGTTCAGAGGTGCGTGAGAAGTTCCACACGCGATCGGGCCTGGGGGAGCGTGTGCGTTTATTTTAGGGGTGCGCGAGAAGTTCCACACGCGATCGGGCCTGGGGGAGCATGTGCGTGTATTTCAGGGGTGCGCGAGAAGTTACACACGCGAATGGCCTGGGCGCATGTAATTCAGGGGTGCGCGAGAAGTTCCACACACGACTGGCCTGGGCGCGTGTATTTCAGGGGTGCGCGAGAAGTTCCACACGCGATCGGGGCTGGGGGAGCGTGTGCGTGTAATTCAGAGGTGCGCGAGAAGTTCCACACGTGATTCGCCTGGGCGCGTGTATTTCAGAGGTGCGTGAGAAGTTCCACATGCGATCGGGCCTGGGGGAGCGTGTGCGTGTATTTCAGGGGTGCGTGAGAAGTTCCACACGCGATTGGCCTGGGCGCGTGTAGTTCAGGGGTGCGCGAGAAGTTCCACATGCGAATGGCCTGGGTGCGTGTATTTCAGGGGTGCGCGAGAAGTTCCACACGCGAATGGCCTGGGCGCGTGTATTTCAGGGGTGCGCGAGAAGTTCCACACGCGATCGGGCCTGGGGGAGCGTGTGCGTGTATTTCAGAGGTGCGCGAGAAGTTCCACACGCGATTGGCCTGGGCGCGTGTATTTCAGAGGTGCGCGAGAAGTTCCACACGCGATCGGGCCTGGGGGAGCGTGTGCGTGTATTTCAGGGGTGCGCGAGAAGTTCCACACGCGATTGCCCTGGGCACGTGTAGTTCAGAGGTGCGCGAGAAGTTCCACACGCGATCGGGCCTGGGGGAGCGTGTGCGTGTATTTCAGAGGTGCACGAGAAGTTCCACGCGTGATCGGGCCTGGGGGAGCGTGTGCGTGTATTTCAGGGGTGCGCGAGAAGTTCCACACACGATTTGCCTGGGCGCGTGTAGTTCAGAGGCGCGCGAGAAGTTTCACATGCGATCGGGCTTGGGGGAGCGGGGTATGTGTATTTCAGGGGCTCGCGGGTGGTTTGACACGCGATCGGGCCTGGGGGAGCGGGGTACGTGTATTTCAGGGGTGCGTGAGAAGATCCACACGCGATTGGGCTGGGTGCGGGTATTCCAGGGCTGCGCGGGAAGTTTTACACGCTCGCCTACAACACGTATTCATGGAATCGAACATGGCCAATCCGGAAACACGTATGCCAGCAGGAAGTAGGCGTACGTCTACCCGCACAGCATAAAAGTGCACGCAAACAAAAAACAAACTCAGACGCCAGGATGAACATACCGTTCCTAGCAGCAGTGGCCGTGGGATACCGCAGGAGGAGGAGGATAGTCCGGGCCAGAATTTTTACACCCAGAACCAGCCTTTTTGGGATGCCTGATGACCATGTGTATGGGAGGTACAGGTTTCCACCTCACATAATACTCGACCTGGTCAGTGAGTGGGAGGATGACCTCACCTCACACCAACCTCTGCTCCCAAGCACTCAGCGTCCCTAGAGAAGGTCCTCAATGTACTGCACTTCTTGGCCACTGGATCATTTCAGCGGACAAGTGCCATAGTGGGAGGGTATCACAGGTCACGCAGTCACGCTGCCTACACCAGGTCTTGGCCATCATCACTGCACGCCCATCAGTCCGCAGGCACATATACCTGCCCAGAACACCTGCAGAAAGGCAGGCTGTCGCCCAGGATTTCTACAGGTTGGCACAATTCCCCAAAGTGCTAGGTGCCATTGATTGCACCCATGTGGCTCTACGTCCCCCCAGGGCAACTGAGCACATCTATAGAAACCGCAAGCACTGGCATTCCATCAACGCCCAGGTAGTATGTGATGACAAGGGAATCATCACCTCAGTATACGCCAACTATCCAGGCTCCACCCACGACAGTTGCATCTACAGAATGTCTACCCTAAACCGGGACATAGAAGCTGGGCGGCATGGCGATACATGGCTACTCGGTGAGTATAAATGCCACTGCGCATGCATGCATGTCAGATACTGAGTAATGTCACAACCCCACTAATGATACCCATCACCACCTCCCCAGGGGACAGTGCCTACCCTCTCAGCACCCACATGATGACGCCAATTCGGAACCCCACCACGCCACCCCAGGTAAGATACAACACAGCCCACATTGCAACCCGGGGCATCGTGGAGCGCACATTCGGAGTGCTCAAGTCACACTTCCTCTCCCTTGACCGTTCTGGCGGGCAGCTGTTATACGCTTCCCCAGTAGTGTGCAGGATCATAGTGGCAGCATGTGTCCTGCACAACGTTGCAACAAGCCGGGGCCTGGCCGTGGACATGGTGGTGCCCCCACATCCCCAACCACATGCATGCCCACTGTACATGGGAGGGGAAAGGGCACGGGGTGAGGCAGCCCGTACGCAGCTCGTGGCTAATTACTTCACATAAAATCACACCCCTGTGGAGTGCACACAGCCCTGGCATATGCCAGCTGACAATCAATGATGATTGTAACTGACAATTATGATGTGTCAATGGACAGTCAACTGTCACAACCATACCAGCCTGAGATTGTACATCTGGAAGTGTTCCATTGTGTGCTTCCCTACCTACACAAACACCACCAATGCTGTGTTCAAAAGACACACTTCTATGCTGCTAAAATCATTACCCCCTTGCAAGACACACCATGACAACAGTGCCATGTCACCCAACCCCTCCCCAGCACCGCCACCCAACACACCATGGCATGACATGACATGTGAGAGCAAACAAAGTCATCCCCCAAATATGACACGTGTCACAAAGTACAGTGTCCCTAATGGAAACTGGCCACACACAATATGCCCACATAAATGTAGAAACAACAACACACATGACCAAATACTTACCACAATACAATCGACATAGCATAAACATGACAGTACTAAGGCAAAGGATACGTAGTCTTACAACATGAGAATGCCAGCACATCCACCACCTCCAACTGTACAGTGTTGTTGCCACGCACATCTGGAAGTCCACTGCTCACAACATGAGCTCCATCTCCAAAGTGGACGGCCTTGTGAAGACATGAGGAATGATCCTGCAAATTAGGAGGGAGACATGGATGCACAAGCACACATCAATACACCATGCAGTGCACAATACAACAACAATATGCACTAAGAATGTATACACAGCATTGACTACAGACTGCCCACAAATGTCGTGGGAGTCCAACGTCACTGTGTAAGTCACTGCCACTTGGGCACACCCTTTGCAAGCCCATGGAAACGGGAAGCAGGAGGGGTGTGTGTCTCACGAACCCAAGCATCTAACCCATACTCAGGACAAGCCTGCATGTGCCCAGCCGGAATACAGTGGATGCCCACGGGACCCACACAAGGCAACACACTGCAACAAAAAATCAAAAATCAAAAATCAAAAATGGCCATGTGTGGGCCGGGGGGGTGGGGGAGGCCACCCAGGAGGACCGAGGACAGGGTGCCCACCAACAGCCACCTGCGTGAATGTTGGGGAAAAAAAACACCTCCATGGGCTCATGGCCTGCACGGCTACTAAATTGTGGGAGATTCACTGCTGGATTCGCTCCCCTCAACCTCTGCTGCTGCTGCCACAGGAGGTGGTGGTGCTATGGGATGCAGCCCACGCAAAGCCCTAGTCTGGTCCTCCATGGCAGCAAGCATGCGGGTGTGGAAGGCCTCGTTCTGGAGGGATATGGTGCGGAGATCCCCATGCAACACCCGATGTGTTGCCCGGACCTCCGCCCGAGTTGCCCGGGCCTCCGCCCGAGTTGCCTGCATCTCTGCTGAGAGCGTACGGGTGACGCGCTCCAGCAGCTGTTCCGTCCTGGTGACAGTGGAAGCCTCAAGGTCCACAAAAGTCTGCCTGAGGTGCCGGACCTCTCCCCTCAGGGCTTCCCTCTGTCCCTGGGCATCTAGAGAAATTGATTCCCTCAGATTTTCCAGGGCCACCTGTCTGTCCCTGTTGGACGCCAACATGTCCTCCCTGACTGATTGGCAAATGGAGTCTGTTGCCTGCTGTAGTAGCTCCATCTGCCTTTCTGGGGGGACAATGGAAGTGGCCACCCTCTCCATGGCTTGAGCAATCATTTCTGATGATGCTGCCTGTTGGTTGGCCATACCGTATATGGATTGCTCCCATGCGGTATTGCCCGGTGGCGGACGGCCACCGCGTTGGCGGGCACCACACCTGTCTGGGGCAAGGCGAACTGCACCTTGCTGTGTCGGCACTGCCTGAGGCTGAAGGACTGCATTTCCCCTCTGAACTGCTGGCCCAGGAACAGGATCAGATGTTGCGGAGTGTGGCCCTGCATCTGTAACCACCAGATGCACACCTACCAACACTGACATCCCCATAGTGGGCTCTACCCCTGGTGCAGGTGGGTCGGACAGAACAGTATCCCTTCCATGAACACATACCTGCGAATCCACATAGGTCTCATCCGAATCAACAACTGAAAAGAGTTCTGGGGAGGTGCAGCCAGGGACACCCCTGGACAGTATGGCCTGCAGCAAGAGAGGGTTCTCCCCACCACCAAACCACATCCCCCACTGGTGCCTGGTCGTGCTTCTGATCCCTCCTGGGCCTGCACCATCTCCTCTCCCTCAACAGCATCAGGTGCGTCATCCTCTGCAAAAACATGAAAGACAAAAAATGGAAACAGGCATTAGCACCATGGCACGCTATTAGGCCAGACAAGCTACAGTACCAGTACTTGATTTACAGATGTCCCACATGACTATAACCCTCCCATGCATGCACTGTCCATGAGTTGGAAGGGGAGGAAAATGTCAGACACTGATGACACCAAGATGGGAGAGCAACACATTAGCTGCATGCTGGCTAGCAGTGCCATCACACATTGGCCTGTGAGTGGCATGTCCAATACACATACATGACACATGCCATCACACAGATGGCATGTACCATAGGCATGTCATATATGTGACAATAGGGCAGAGTGATGCGCAGTAGAACCAGGTGAATTTCTACAATCAGCCTGAATGAACACAGCTAAATACGGAACAATGTTGTAGCAAAATGCCACTTCAAGGGCAACTGGCGCGATGTAGTGCAAAATGCCTACTGTGGGCAGAAGGGATACTGTAATACCCAAATCCCAGGGCGCCAAATGCATTGGATGAAGCACATGGGTGGCCCAAAACACTCAGGCACACACACCCTGACCTGGCACTCAACCAGAACCCCTCCCACAAACAACATACACATGGATCACACACACATGCATGTGCACTCACCGGACAATGCCTCGTAATCTGGCAGTCCTCCCACACCTTGGATCTGCTCCTCTGTGACGTAGGTCCCAGCAACATGCTCATGTAGAGTGAGTTCAATGTCCTCTTGTGGGGACCCACCTCCAGTCACCAGAAGGCGGCATGACTTGAGGCCAGCTTTTTCTTTGCCCTACGCTTAAGGTCGTTCCAGCGCTTGTAGCACTCAACAGCTGTGTGCCTCATAAACCCAAGGGCACTTATGCTGTCCGCGATGGACTGCCAGTGTGCCTGACGTCGAGCAGGTGTAATCCTACACCCTGAAGTGACCAACATTTCGGCGTCATGTTCAGACACATACTGCACAAGTGCATCCAGTTCGGCATCATTGAAGCTAGGCTTCCTTGGCGTGCCGGATCGTGCAGCCGTGTCGGGGTCATCAGCCTGTACTGGACGAGCACTCTTCCTCTTTCTTTTTGTGGGTGGTGGGGATCCGGAGTGCCCTACGCCGCTCTGGACACTAGAGGCAGGAGTACCGGTGGACTGTGTAGTAGTAGTGTGCGATGGCACACTGACCACATGACTTTCTGCAGGCATTAGCTGAAGTGTGATGATGGCAGGGGGAACCTCAGTCTGATGTACCGGACCAACACTGTCCTGGCTGGGAGAGTCAGAGCTGGGGTGGACGGAGCTGCAGCTGCCCCTGCAGCCTCCCAACCCCACCTACTCGGGGCAGCAGATGACATGGCTGCCCCTGTACCACGTGGCCTGGTGACACTGGCTTGCGCCGCCACCCGTGGCCTAGACTTGGCGACCTGGAAGTCAGCCTGGGAGTCGCCCTGTGCTAGGTCAGGTGCCACAACGGGCCAGTCCAACAAGGGCTGAGCAGGGATGGTGTCAGCCACGTTTCCCTCAACCATGGGGGGGGATGTGTGTCCCTGACTGGTCCTCCACACGTGGGGGGTTAGGGGTAGTCTGCAAATCCTGGCCACGTCCCCTACCGCGCCCACCACGCCCACCTCTTGAGGCTCGGCCACCTTTGCCACCCTTACCACTTGCTCGCCTCCCAGCCATGGCACTGATGGAGTTGTGCGTATGGGAGTTGCAGTGGACAATTGTCCTGGGCGATTGGGGGTCAAAGGGGTAGGGTACTAGATGGAATTTGTACCCAAGTGCTCTAGAAAGGCTGTATGGAACCCCTGGGGAAAGATGACGGGTCATGCAACGCACAGGCACCCCTAAAACAGAAAATGACGTGCACGCGACCCCTCGTAGACCACGTGCGTGGGAAAAGGAACCTGCACTACACTGTGGCACCCAGAAACACAGAAATGAACGTATGCGTGTCACACGCAGCCTACAATGACCTCTGAAGGGGTACGCTACACACGGGGCAAGCACAGTTGGTAAATACGTGCGCGACTCACCGTCTGCCTGGGAAAAGAGCATGTAAAAAATACGCGCGTGTGTGCGTTGGCAACACCCCCGCCAAAAGAAGATTTGCACTCTGTCTGAGGAGACAGGACAAAAGGAGAAGTCAACGCTGTTTGAGGAAACAGGTCGAAGAGAAAATCAGAAAAATACTGACAGAGGGAACAGGGAGTACGAACTAGAAACGCTGTCAAGTAAATCGCGTGTGAACCGACAAGAAGTACAGATTTCACCCACTCGCTCTCCACGAGAAGCAAATACAAGGAAATGACGTACTACACGTACCTTTTATACCGCACCACACGTCTAACATCACTTCCGCGTATACGCACTGAGGCACTATCCTCCAATTACGCGGGCTGACACTCAGACATGCAGCTTTTGGTCTTGTAACATTCCCCCGGGTACAGGGACACGCCCGCGCGTGTCACGTCACAGACGCGCCTGCGCTGTCAGGGCCTTTGGTCCAATGGAATCGCGTACACAGGCCAATCGCGTGTGGAACTTCTCGCGCACCCCTGAAATACACGCGCCCAGGCCAATCGCGTGTGGAACTTCTCGCGCACCTCTGAAATACATGCGCCCAGGCCAATCGCGTGTGGAACTTCTCGCGCACCCCTGAAATACACGCGCCCAGGCCAATCGCATGTGGAACTTCTCGCGCACCCCTGAAATACACGCGCCCAGGCCAATCGTGTGTGAAACGTCTCGCGCACCCCTGAAATACATGCGCCCAGGCCAATCGCGGGTGGAACTTCTCGCGCACCCCTGAAATACACGCACGCGCTCCCCCAGGCCCGATCGCGTGTGGAACTTCTCGCGCACCTCTGAAATACACGCACAAGCTCCCACAGGCCCGATCGCGTGTGAAACTTCTCGCGCACCTCTGAAATACACGCACACGCTCCCCCAGGCCCGATCGCGTGTGAAACTTCTCGCGCACCTCTGAAATACACGCACACGCTCCCCCAGGCCCGATCGCGTGTGAAA
Source organism: Ambystoma mexicanum (assembly GCF_040938575.1). Lineage (NCBI taxonomy): Eukaryota > Metazoa > Chordata > Amphibia > Caudata > Ambystomatidae > Ambystoma > Ambystoma mexicanum. The sequence goes on from NC_090941.1 coordinate 357,272,499, forward strand.
CTTCTCGCGCACCTCTGGAATACACACACACGCTCCTCCAGGCCCGATCGCGTGTGGGACTTCTCGCGCACCTCTGAGATACACGCACACGCTCCCCCAGGCCCGATCGTGTGTGGGACTTCTCGCACACCTCTGAGATACACGCACACGCTCCCCCAGGCCCGATCGCGTGTGGAACTTCTCGCGTGTGTAGAACTTTGGCGCACATTTTTTTCCTGCGCAGGGACGCTACCGCCTGCTTTCGTGTGGCGGACATGTATGGGCATGTGCGCGTCTTTGGCCGTGCGCTGTTTTTCCCTATTCGATTCCATGAATATGTGTTGTAGGCGAGCGTGTGGGCGTTCTGTACTTGCCTCCTGTACTTCCCCCGTGACGCCCACATTTTCACGAGTTGTTCCCCATTCTGCGTGTAACGCCCCGTGTTATGCCTACTTTTGTTATGTGCGCCGCGCTATGTGCGAATTCGCTGTGGACTTATCGCACGGCGTTCGATGACCTTTGCGCCAGCGTGCGCCACGCACTTTTTCAGCGCACATCCCACATTTTGCGCATACACGGACTTCCATGAATAGATGTGCGATGTTTTCTGTGCGATAATCGCACTTGCACTGCGATTTTCGCTATTTCACTGCGAATCGCACGTTTTCGCACGCGTGCGCCGTTTTTTCGGCGCACATTAATTACATGAATCGGCCTGTTAATGTGTTATATACTATCGATATTGCCTAATCCTCAAGAGGAACCAAGGGTTGACTTTAATATAGGAGGCACATTTTTTCCATTTTTAGTAGACATGGGTGCAACGTGCTAATTTATATGAGAGGGGACATTTTTGATGTCTGGAAATGCCATGAAAACTCAGTTTCACAGGAGCTACAAGTAGAGTTCATTTTACTGATGCGTTACCATTTCTATAGGAGAGTGTGATATGCCTGTACCATTATTATATTCAAGACAGACGCCTGTCAATATATTGGGTCGAGACTTAATGACCAAGTTAAATAGGACAATCTCATTTACTGATGAAGGCATAGTGTGTTCCACACAAGGAATGTATCATTAAATGTACGTACATTTGTTATGACATTTGCAAGAACGGTTGCCATTTGAGAAGTGCCATTAGAACCAGAAGAGTTTTACTATGGGGTAAGCATTCTATTGACATAGCTACAGGATTAGTGGGTAGAACTATGAAAATACCGGACAAATTTCTATTCGGACCAAAGATACCTATGGATGAAGAGGAAGGGCACATCTCTCCTTTAGAATTAAGCAGCCATAGTGCGAGGAGACATAGCTCTGCTTGATGGGAATGACCATGAAGGCAGACGATGGAGCACAGTGATTGCCATTGAGAGGGTTCTAGATTGACTGACATCACTGATGAGAAGATGTTTGGAGATTATCTAGCTGATGATCTAGTGATTTTTGAGATAAGTATTACTTATTGGGTAAGAACCATTAAATGAGAGGTTCCTCGGAAAATGATGTTAGGACTAAAACGCCCAGAGTATTACGTGGAAGTTATGGCAAAGATACCAGTTTCATTATGGATAAAAGGCCTGTTGAAGGGGGCTGCAGAAGTAAAGATTCACTTTAAACCACAAGCAATTTTACCTCGAGCACAACAGTATCCCATGTCTCGAGAGGCGGATAAAGGTATCTTTAAGACGATATCTGCGATGATGGATCAGGGTATTTTAGTAACATCAGAATCACTGTATAACACTGCTATCTATCCGATCAAGAACAGGAAAGGGGGTGTGTGGCATTTAATTCAAGATTTAAGACCGATTAACCAGATTGTAGAGGCTGAGTTTCCTCTAGTTCCTAATCTGGCGACAATCTTATCTAACATACCTGTTGAGGCATGATATTTTTCTGTGATTGAGTTGAAAAATGTGTTTTTCTCAATATTATTGCAAAAAGACTTGCAAGATCTGACATCATTTACGTTTAGACAAACCCGTCTGAAAAGTACTCTCTTGACCCAGGGGTGCTCTGAGTCTCCGTCAATTTACAACAGGGTCCTACTAATGGACTTGACCAATATTGATTTATAAAGTATTGTATTACAGTATATGGATGACATATTAGTCTGTTGCACCAAAGATGAGAAGTGCAGATGCAATTCAGTTCAATTGATGATTATTCTTGCAGACAAAGGATATAAATTGGACAAGGAGAACTTAGAGTACTGTCAGTAGGAAGTGCTGTACATAGGACAGTTAATCGCACATGAAGGAAAGCAGGTTACTCCGGAGAGGGCTGAGGCTATATTAAAAACAGTAAAGCCAGTCACAGTAAAGCACATGCAGAGATTTTTAGGATTATGTAATTATGTGAGATTGTGGGTCTTTGATTACAGTTCATACATAAGGCCCTTGTTTCAAGCTTTGAAAAAGCAGAGATAAAATTGTTTGGAACGAGGCAATGAAAGAAGGGTTTGACCAACTGAAAAAAGGCAATTTGTACAGCTCCAGTTTTAGGAATTCCCAATTATGCAGAGGAATTCTTCCTGTTTTCGCACACAAATGGCACTGTTATGGCAGCTATACTCACGCAGAGAACTACATTGGAGTATCTGCCCTTTGCCTATTACAGTAGGATTCTAGACCAGTATTGTGGGGTCACTTTCCGTGCGAACAATCTTTGGCATCTGCCGCCTTTGCCTTTGAGAAGGCTGCCAGCATAGTTATGGGATGTTCTATGATAATATTTGTCGAGCATGCATTGTTTGCAATTCTGGAAAATCCTAAAGGTACATTGAGATCTCAAAGAGCTTCTGCCTATGAGGTGGTCATATCGAATCCAGCGTTTAAAAGAGTTTGATGCAGAACAGTGAATCCTTCCATGTTTGTAGCTGAACCACTGGCAGAGGGTGAGCATACACACGATTGTTCGAACTATGTTGAGTTCTATGATGAACTCTCAAGAGTTAAGGAAAATGCATTGGCAGCTGGGGAAATTCTCTTTATTGACGGTTCGTTTAGAATCAATCAAAAGGATGGACAGAGATATACAGGTGACACTGTAATAAAGCACATGGCCAATGGAGAGTTTGAAGTATTGTCAAGTGCACAACTACCAACTCATTTTTTGGCACAGGCTGCATAATTAGTGGCGCTGATTGTCGCGCTTGAGAATTATGCAGACCAGGAAGTAACAGTGTACAGTGACTCCGCCTATGGGACATGAACAGTGCACACATGATTGGCACATTGGAAAATGAGGGGCTACCTCTGAGTGGATGGCACACCAGTGTAGCACGCAGCGTTATTGGAGAGATCCATTGGAGCACTACAACTTTCAGTAACCATTGTAGTCGTAAAATGCACAGCTCACACTAAAAGAGCAGAATTTATGTCCTGTGGGAATCAAAAAGCAGATGAGGAAGCCAAACATATTGCATATACAGAAGTGGTCATGTCTTTTGATACGCCTGGTGGTGATGATGAATCTCCAAGGGGAAGCGCCCCAAAATGAAAAAAGACTTGTGGATGCGGAGAGGGTGTTATTTAAACCGCTCTGATGCATTGTGACAAGAAGAAAGCACTGGTAAACTTGTGATGCCGTTGGCCTTATTAAGGGTGTCGTTGGAACAGCTACACTACCCTGCGCATACAACTAGAGAGAGCCTCACCGCAACAATAGCAGAGGATTGGTTTGTTCCAAAAATTGTAGAACACGCATTTTATATAGAAAATTGGATCGTATGTCAAAAGTTCACTGCTGGGCACACATTGTGCACAATTAGAGGAGTCAATCTGAGACCTAATGGTCCCTTTCAGCATTTACACATCAACTATGTCGACATGCTGCAAGTCTGTAGTGGATACAGATATATGATAGTGGTATTATGTCCCTTTTCAAGGTGAATCGAAGCTGGTGTACACACCCAGATGATGCCACCTGTGCAGCCAAATTTCTAGTACGAGAAGATTTTCCTAGATGGGGACTATGTGAAGTCTTGAGATCAGATAATGGCCCTAATTTTGTTAATGAAGTCTTTGAACACCTAAGTAAGTTGCTATGTATTAAGCACAAGTTTTCATCAGCATATCACCCACAAGCAAATAGTGTCTGTGAGAGACTCAACGGCCTGCTTAAGGAGAGAATAGCTCAATTGAAATTGACCCTGCAAAAAGGATGGTTGCATTGTCTACCACTGGCATTATATGCATTGAGAAACCAGCCATGGTCAAAAAAACATCTTACCCTTCACGAGATAGTGACACGGAGGCGGATGAAGACACCCCTCACACCTCCATCTATAACTAGAAGTGATGCCCAGCCAACAGCACAACTGTTAGGAAAGGAGTTACGTGATTATCTTACATGTATGACTTCAAGTATCTCTGTCGTTTCAGCTCAGCTCAAACAAAAGGGTTGTAGGGCAGCGCAGAACACAGAAGAAGATGCTACAGCAAAAGGAGCAGATCAATTGTGCCTTCCTAAACTTTTTCCTGGAGAAGCAGTTCTAATTCGCAATTTCACTCTGAAGTGGCATGAACCACGTTTCAATGGCCCTTTCATTGTGGAAGATGTCACGCCGTCTGCAGTCAAAGTGCAGGGCAGACAATCACATTTTGCATGGGGGCAGGTCTAAAAAATTTGAAGACCATTGCCCTAAGGGAACCCCTTCATATTATACCATTGCCTATTGAGACATTCACTTTATCAATCAAGCATTATAAAATTAGATCATCTATATTGTGCATTTACGCACAGTCTACAAAAGCTGAACATATTTTAGCAGCATGTGGCTACACTTGTTAAAAGTGCCTCAGACAATTGTTAACTAACTGGAAACCTATATTTCCTTGGCATTCCTGATGCATACGCGCTAGCAGTCCACACATTACAATATACATTCCTGAACACATCAGGGAGATGACCTCAGAAGTCTAGCATGTCTAAAAAGAAAGTTATTTTAAAATTAACATTTGCATTTTTTGGAATCAAAATTGGAATCCAGTTGATGGTAAACAAACAAGGCAATTTAACTGGTAAAACAGAAGTATGATGGCACAGGGACAGTACCTTTTAAACTAAAGACTGTGACAATGTAAATGTAAGACATATCTTTTTAAAAGAGGAAGGTAAATTAATCAAACAAAATATATTTGCTAACTTGATGAATCTTCCCACTCTTTCCACTTTTGACTACAGGGGAAAAAGACAGCTGCGTTTGAAGCTGTATCCACAACACATGGGAGCAGTTACCCCCAGGAAATCAATTGTTACTAGTGGGGATTCTGACACACCTCCCCGCTGAATAGTCTGGCTTCCTTAGAAGGTAGAGCTGGGAACATTCACTTCATGGGAACCTTCCATAGAGGTGGTAAATGTTATCATCTGGACTTGCAGGTAGCCAGATGATAGTTAAGAACAGTTTGTGAGTATTCCGCAAAGAAATGTGGAATATATTAGCCAGGTGGGAGAAGGGTTTCTAAAAGACAACAGAGGAGAGAGCCAAACCAGAGGTTGTAGGACTAAACTGAATATCAATATGGACAAGAACATACTTTGGTGGTGTCTTCTGTGGGAGAAAAGGATGCAGAAATTGTATTAAAACTGACAATGCCGATTTGTGCCCCCCCCCAGCAACCCCAGTCCTGTACCAGCTCATGATGTCTGTCCAGATGTGGCGAGTGAACCCCAAAATGAGGAACTGCTGTGGACAACTGCTGATTTTGTGGAGGTAAAGTGGGCGAAACTGGTAGCCAAGGGAAAGGCTTGTGCCAGCCCCATCTCAACTTGCTTGTGTGGGCAGACCATGATTGCAGCCCACAGCGTACTGGGCGTTGCTGGAACACACTACATCCTGCATGTCTGCTAAGCACAGGGCAGTTACACTGACATTGATTTAAACAATGCCTGTCAGGAGTGTCCCCTGTTAGTTCTGTAGTGCAAAGGCACAAAGAAGAGTGAGGCAAACAGCAGTCGATAGTTGTGACAGTGAAGTGAAGAAAATAAAAATAAAATAAAATGGTTGTTTGTCCTCTGGATGATCTTGTGGCAACATTGAGGGAAAGTTTCACTTGAACTAAATACATTTTGTGCCACTTGAACGGAAGACATTCTTTCAGGTTTACAAATGGCAAACATACCAGGAACAGACTTTTCCAGTGATAAAAAGGACTCACTATTGTACCACTGTCTTGGTCATGAAGGCCAGGTAATCTATAAGTGACTCCCAAAACCTGCAGAGGCTAAACGAGAGGGTCTGAATATTTGTTTAAATAACTTGTTGAAGTTGCACAAGCACTTTGTCATTAAGGAGAATAGGTGTCATGTTGCCACAAGAAGCAAAGAAAGGAAATGTTGATTGAGGAATTTTTGACTGCCCTTTGTGGCCTCACCATAAAATGTGGCTTTGAACACTGCAGAGGTGAAAAAGATTTAAGAGATCAGCTCAGGATTAAGTGCACCAATTACAAAATAAGAGACGCTTAATGGACAGGAAGGTGATGTAACTTTGGATAGGGTGATACAGAAGGCAAAAATAGTGGAGAACACTGAGTCATGCTTCAAGGATTTGGATATAGGACCCGGAAAATCTATGGATAATTTGAATGTAGTGGAATGGATACAAGGAAGGAACAACAAAGACCAAAACAGGGCAACAACAAGGAGAAGACCAGATCAGAAGAAAATGCATTATGTCAGGAGGAATAAATATGGGAGGAAGTGTTATCGCTGTGGCAGCTCTGAAATTGTAGCCAAGGACAAGGACTCTTTTGTGGTGCACAACGTGTGTAACGATTGTGAGAAAAAGGGGCATCTAGTGAGATGCTGCAAGCAGTGGGCTGAGTATGATAGGTCAAATCAGGGAGTTTAGTCCCTGAATGGTTTTATGCTTAATGCAATGCAGAAGATAAGGGGGTGTATGTGGTAAACATAATAATGCCCACCCAAGGAAAAAGAAACCTTGTTCCATGATCAAAGTGGATTGTGTAGGTATAGAAATGTTGAATGACAGTGGTGACTATTAAATCCTTGTTTAACGTGGATACATGGAAGCTGAAGTGTTGTGCCCTTCTGGAATCCACTGTTTCGGCACATGGTAATTGAAATGTTGATATGTACCAATTGAGATTATTGGAGAGTTTTTTTGTTTTCAATTCATTCATGGAGAAGAGAATGCTAAATTCAATTTATATACTTGTCAACTCAATTTATGAAGAATTGCACCAACAATACACCAATTCAGGGATACTCAAGACAAAATACTGATAGTAATTTTTTTCTATAGGACATATAACGAATTGAAGGATGTTGACAACATTCCTGAAATGTATCCTTTTTATGTAGGCTTAATAGCCACAGTATATCATTCAAATCTAGTAAACATCCACCAAGGAAGGCAGCAAGCACCAAAATTACTGCTGCACATTTGGTGGTGATGACGTCATTGCGTTGATTAATGCAATGCACGTAACAAATAGTTTGGTATTCCCATAATTTTATTTTTCTATAGAACATACAAGTGTGTCATTCTTGCAATGTATCTTTTATATTTAGGTTCATCAGCCATAGAATAACATTCAAACATAGCAAGCATCCACTGGTGTTAGCGGCATGCGCCAAAATGGCCGCCGCAGGCTCAAGCGTGATGACATCATTGCTTCAATTGACGCAATGATGTAATATGAAAACAAACATAAGAGGCCATTTTGAAATGCCAATCCCTTACACGGATCGGCTTTGCAGATTCTGTGGACAACTGCATCCAGAGCACACCTCAAACTCAGGTAATCTAATCTATTGTAGTGAAACTATGCATCCCTTCACCACTATAAAAGTAACCCAAATCGTATACTAATGTAGACACATATATTTTTTGATACTATGCAGAAATTGGAAAACAAAGAAGGCGCAAATTAACTGTTCACCTACACAGTGAGTAGAAGTGTGAATAACTAGCAAAGCATTACAGTCTTGGCATACATCACAATACAATCTCTGATCTTAGTACAAGACTGTATTTAGTTTTGTACTTTATCACTATTATCTTTTGATATCAAAACTATCTTTTCTTTTTGTTTTAGAACAATATACATCTACGAAAACACTAGATAAATACATTATATGGCCCCCTGAGGACCCACACGAGATATTATGGTGAAACACATGTTGAGGTCAATGGTTATTTGAACCTAGTGACAAATGCAAGCAATTGTGGATGATATTGCAAGAGGTCAAACTTATTTTGAACTAAGAAATAAATACAAATAATTTGGACTCATATTGCTAATGAGATACTGAATAGACTGAATGATGAACATTGTATCATTTGGTCTCCAGTGTGTGAAGATAAACACTTTGAATCCCAATGAATCTAAAGAGCAAGTGTGAAGATGAACACGTTGTATTCTATATGTTGTAACATTTGGAATCTATTTTAATAACACATGCCAAAAATAAAAATCAATAATTCTAAAAAACACAAGCCACAACACCCTTCAGGACTCCCAGTGTTTGAAACTATCATATCAATACTTTGAAATGAATACAGCAGAGTGCATCTGCAATACAACTGGAGCCAAACAGTTATTGGAGAGTTTGATGCTATGCTTCAATTTAAGCACTGCACAGTGGAAGGTCGATTTCCATTCACAAGAAAGGGTGGAGACCTGTTGTCTTGGGATGCTCAGGAAGACATTGGCATAAAATTGGACCCAGAAAATCCTGACCAGATACCTTTGGTGGAGGTGAAGAACGATGTGGGGAGTCTATTTGATGAACCAGACAACTAATGTGTTTAGAAATGAGACAGGGCGTATAAAGGGATGTAGGCACTGTTGAAAACGGAAGAGTAGTGTGATTTCCATTAGAACCAAAGTGCATACATTACCACCTGCTATGAGGGGGAGATTGAGAGTAAACTGAAGAAATTAGTGTCTGAGAAAATTATAGAATTGACTGAAGCATCTGAATGCATAATTCCAATTGTGGCATTGAGTAAGAGTTTAGAACTGATAAGATATGTATAGATTTGAGGGGTTAAGCAAGAATGTGATTGCTGGCACTGAAGATTAAAGCATTAGTGTTGGAAATATTTGGTGCTAGAATGATCTCCATTATAGATCTCAAATTGGCATACAGCCAAATACCCTTACATCCCAGTTCCAGATATTTGACCAGCTTTAACATTCCTTTTGGTTTATACAGGCACACAAGAATGATATTTGGATTGATCACATCCTCAAGTGCTTCTCCGAGAATCATGGACACATTACGTGGGGGTGTTAAAGGCATGAGGTGTTATCATGATGAGATATTGGTATGGGATAAGATAAAAGGACACCTGATGAGTGACTGTACTTTTTGTTGGAGAGGTTGAGTTAAGCAGGACTGAGGATGTTTTGGGATAAATGCAAGTTTTGGAGAAACAGGGTTGATTATTTGGGACATGAACTGTCTGATACTGAGGTTTGGCCTAAATTGGATGCCATAGAGGCTCTATCGAACATTAAATCTACAGCTACTAATACTTCTTTCCTTGGACAACTGAGTACTATGGGAAGTGTGTGAAGAATATGAGAGGCAAAACTCAAAGTATAATAGGATTTATTTGAAATGATGTATGATTACAGTTAGATGTGCAATGTGAGGAAGAATTCAGAAGTATTCAGCAAAGCATAATCAATGTTCCAGTGTTAAATGGCTTCCGGTGAGATAATGCACTGATGCCAGTGATGATGGTATAGGATGTGTAATGATGCAGCCTAATGATAAGGAAATGTGGATGGTAGCATTTGTGTCTTGCATGTTGAGGGATGCAGAGCACAGGTATACACTGCTGGAAAAGGAAGCATTAGCATGCATGTGGGGAGTGGAAAAATGAAAAACGAATGTGTGTGGGAGGTGATTCAGTATTGTCAATGACCATAAGCCTTCAGTGTTCATATTAAACAAAAAGGGTGTTGATGGACTTTAAAAAAGGATAGTTGGATGGATCAGTAGCATGCAAGATTTGGACTTTGAAGTTGTTTGAAGTTGAATATGTTCATGAGGACAGGAATGCAGTGTCCGATGCCTTGTCAAGAAACATGACAGTAGGTGGTGAAGAGGACTATTAATTGATGGCAATGAGAGCTAACGTTTGCAAAGGCGAGGAATTGTGGTGCCAAAAGGAATATTTGAAAAGGAGTGGAATGAGCATGTGCTTTGGATGATGTATACGGGAAGTTGCCACATGATCTTGCAGGGGGCTGGCTTTGCAACAGATTGGGTGATATACTTAGAGACTTTAGAAGAGTATGTATGGAGGGGTATTTACTAGAGATAGATGGTTGCACCTCCAGGGATGAAATACCTGGTGATGGCTATCACCCATCAAGGACATTTGTGCATATGCAAGCAAGATGATATGAGTGATAAGAGAGGATCACTGGTGGTCAGATATAGATGTGGCCATAGATGCTAAATTGAAGGAGTGCACAGTATTCAGGAACATTAATGACGTATTGCAGACCTGAACCACCCCACTCCTGATAAAGGTTCTGCCAGTCCCAGATCTTGTTTGAGATTTGGTGGCTATAGATATTTTGGCCCATTTATATGTGTGGAGCACACAATATAATTATGTGGTAGTGGTGGTGGATGTTTTATCAAAGTGGTCAGAGGTATGTCTCACGAAGCAGATAATTACCACGAATATAATACAATTGCTAGAATCAATATTTTGGAGAGAGGAATTTTAAAAGAAATTGATTTCAGACGATGGTATGCAGATTGTGTCAAAGGAAATGGAGGAGTTTATGAAGGAACATTGAATGCAACACAACTGTGGTGCTATATTTTCCTAAGGGAGATCCAGTAAATGAGTCGTTTCAACAGGTCAGTGATGGAAGAGCAACTGGTGGCGATTGGGTACGATCTGTAATGGAGTGTATTTCAATATTGAATAGTGCTACAAGAATATGGAGAGGTATCTATGCTCAAATATTTGAAGAGGTGCTAACCCAGTACGAGATTGTGCCCTGGGTGGATTGGAAGATCTGTATGACAGGCATGATATGATATGATAGTTTATTTATAACGCACTTAATACCCAGAGGTTTCTAAGTGCAGACCCGGGGATCGAACCTGTGTTGTTCCGTGTCGTCTTGCTTCCAAGACGAGCACGTTACCCCTGAGCTATCCTCTCAAGACTATACTGGTGAAAAAAAGTGAAGATGAAGTGAGGGAAAGAATAGTGTTGTTCCAAAAAGAGCTATGACAAGTTGAATTGCGTGCACAAAACTGATATGCCTGGAGGGACACTGGTAAAAGTTAATTGTTCTTGAAATATTCTGAAAGGGTGGTTTGAATTTTCCCAAGCAATTGTGGTTATGGATGATTTCAGTAACTTAGTGAGACTAGAGAATGGTGAGGTATGGAAAAAAGTGAGAGTGGTGGTATTGCCATTTAAGGATGTGAGGCATGTGAAGCATTAAAAAGGGGATGAATGGTCAATGGGTTGGAAGGTGAAGAGGTGTGTTATTTAGCTGGGATGATTGTTGGTGGAGGATATGAAGCGAGTTCTTTTCCATATAGTTCATTAAGTTTCTCTGTCTCTCTGGCTTCTCTCTCTCTTGTGTTTTCTTTCAAACAAAACTTCTCCATTGTGGCTACTACATTCACATTCCTATGTGGAATCCTCACTGAATGTTCTTAACTATCACCTGACCTCCTGTAAGTCCAGATGCAATAGTAAACATTTCAAAAAGGATGATTAGCATGGAAACCCTGAGAGGACATTTGATGAACAAATGTCCAGGTAAGCTTAGAAGCCAGAAACCTATAGAAAGAAGAATGTGGCCTAGCCATACCTACCTCAAATCAGGGAGTCTGGGTATGACAATGCAGAAAAACAAATATCTGTAAGCCAGGTTAAATAGGAAGACATGAAAAGGGATTAAGGATTTGATGATATATGGGTCTGAAATGGGTCTGAAACCCCCTATTTGGGTAATCAACTACTGGAATAAACTCTGGAGCAGAAGAAGGATACAGCTACACAATTCCCTTTTTATAGAGCAATGACAAGATTTACAGGAGAGTTGATGGCTCTCCCATTTACTTTCTCTGAGGAAAAAGAGTGATCACTGCTGTAAGAAAGCCTGCCTGCTATGAAGACCTGCTCGTACCGAGGGAGCACATTCCAGAAGTGCAGCAAAGAGCCTATAAGCAACTTTGAAGCATTTCCCTGCACTGAGTAGAGCATGGCAAATCACCAAGTAGCCTGGTGAAAGAACCCACACTTTGCTGCAAACTCAAAGGTGCTGCCTGTTGCAACGCTGGATGCAAACTCCAGCATTTCCAGATTCAAGCTACTTTTAGTGGATCGAGCCCACATCAAGGTACTTTCATGCTTCAAGCTGTTCTGGGAATCCAGTTGAGTTGTGAAGTAGACACCACCTGCTGCTTATCCAGTACATGTAAGGCCAACTTACTGCACTGAGCCATCATGACCAAATTCCCTAAAATCTTCATTTGTGAGCCATCCATTGACCATTATAGCCACGCCAACTAAAAGCACTGATTCCTGTATCTGGACACCACCAAACTACTCAAGCCACCCATGGAAAGCAAAACATCTATTAGTTCTCGAATCCAATTGAGCCACTTGCCTGCTTCAAACCACAACTTGTGCCAGTGACAGAGTGCTAAGAAGACAAGCTTGATGCTGTTGAGCTTTTTCAAAACTCTTAGGAAGGGGTGAATGGACTCAAGGCCCCTAAAAAGGCTTTTCTAGGTTCTGTCCCCCCCCACCCTTTATATGTTGCATCCTAAAGACCCATAAGGCACCATTCCAAAATGATTTGGCACTGGGCATTTTCTCTTTTTGTACATTTTATAAAAGCATGTTTTTTTGGTAACACACTATTACTGTTGTTTGAATACTGCTACACTGGTTCACACATCCCTGAAGGGTATAGCCTGCCCTAAGCACATTTATTTATTTATTTGAATTTCTAAAGCACACAAATCATCCCGGGGGCGTTGTGGCGCTGTTACAGCAGTGCTTACTTAGTTAAAGAGAAAGTGACAGGAGCACCTGTCTGTGGTTCTTAATTACAGTAAACCATAGCCAGACAGGTGAGAAAACAGTGTACAAAACAGTCAACTAAACTAAGACATGTAAAAAGACATTTGCAGATTACATTTCCTCCTGTGAGGGCAAAGAGTTAAGGGGTTGTGATATAGAGAGCAACTGGTGAGCTAGTTCACGAGTTTGGTTTTAAGCGATATGCGGAATGCAGGGTATAATGTCTCGTTTTGAAGAGCTGTGGGGAGGGTTTTCTAATACTTAGGCAGCAGGACTCTGAAGCAGGCACCTTCAGCTTTGGCCCTTTTGAATGTTGCAATTTTTAACTGGTTGGCGTGGTGTGATCTTATGGGTCTGACTGAGGTAGAAAAGAAAAAAAGAAAAGGCCAGGCGCGCACTCCAGTTCCCAAATGGTTAAATCCCTAATGTAAATGGTAACAGGGTTGGATCCTACAACATGTTCAGAAAATATACAAGGGTTAAGTCCCAACTGCCACAAAATGTTCAAAAAATATACCAGGGTTAAATCCCAACTGCCAGTTTAAATGCACAGTAGTTCTGCTACTCGAAGTACTTTTGAGTCTCCAACTCTCTTCAGGGAGGCTGTGTTTCTTTTCAGCTGTTGCCAATTGCTTTTTTAATTACAGTCTCAAGTAATTCTGGTCTTTGTAGTGATGGCACAATGTTTTGTTCAGGAGAACTGCTATTGCTGGCATAAGGAACGACATTTGTGCATCATTCGCTGCCTTTATCATTTCCTTTCCAAGAGTACTGCGAACCCTATGCATCAGCTCAAACAGCTGTGAGTCAGTCTTAGTGCATTCCTGTATGAAACCCTGGATTCAATCATGCCATCTCATAGTTACTTTGATTCATTCCCCATTTGCGAAGTTTCCAAACCACTAATGGAAGCAATTCTACAGTTGATCAGTTTCCATCAGTTAAAACACTTTGATTTGCACAACAGCAACCTTTGACTATAGTGGATATGTTGATGATGAATGTTATGGTACCCTCAATACTGAGCCTTTCCTCTGCATGCTAGCAGATATTACATACCCAGAACTGGCCATTTGTTATTGTTGTAGGGAGATGATTGAGGATTTAGAAACATTTCTACTGTAGAAGCTAAAGCTACCTCTGTGATGAAATCACGACTACCCCACAATAGTACAGGGAAGATCAATTGCTTTTCTACTCAACCCTGCATTACTATTAGTACACCAGTGACTGTTCATCAAAGTGGATCAGGCACACAAATGAAATGTATACCTCCATTGCCTCTTAAGGTAGCATGTTTCATGATGCTAAGAATCTGTTAATTGGTCTCCGCTGAATCCGCCACAAACAAAACCCACATAATTACTTCTGTATGCTTTTAACTCATGGTCCAGCATGATCGCTGAAACCGAGCATATTTGAAAGTCAGCATTCATTTCATGACTATTTTCGCCACTGCGAGGATACGGACTTTGACCTGTTCTAAAATGGGTGACGTTATTGTGTTGCATTGTATTGCCTAGCAACCATCTCCCCTGGCTGCTGCTTGCTAGTGCTGTGATAGGCCCCCTGCTAGTCTTAAGGGGCAACCAATAGGGAACCGACAGTCGGACACCAGCCCCCCCACCTAAGGCCCACACTCAAGGCCCCTTACTGTCTGTGGCTGTGAACCCTGCATCCTGCCTATTGGTGCATACTGTGATTCTGTGACATGTTGCACTCTGCCCAATTTGTGCTTACTACGAACCTTGCATCCTGCCTATTGGTGCATACTGTGATGCTTGCATCCTGCCTATTGGCGCATACTGTGATTTTGTGACTTTTTGCACCCTGCTCAATTTGTGCTTACTGTGAACCCTGCATCCTGCCTATCTGGTGCATACTGTGATTCTTGCAGTTCTGATCTACAATGATAAGATTTAGGCAAATCCCAAATAAAAATCGAATACAACACTAGTTGAACAAGATTGAAGTTTGGGATGGTAATGACTTCAGACAGGAGAGAAATTACAAGTGCAACACAGTTAACTGCAGCATCAGTACTTGATGCCATAAAGGTGTTGCCCTTTAATCCCTAAACCACTGCAAGACTATTACAAATAAATGAAACAGAATAGTGTAAGTGGCTCAAAGAAAATGTTTCAGATGTGAAGGATTTTCTCAAATTAAATTCAGAGGTCTAAGTTCCTCATAATTTCTCTGAATTGGGCTCAGTTGAATCATCAAGGCTATGCTGGATTGGAATTGGTGGACTGGGTGCATTGCAGTGTCTGGAAAGATCAAAGCTTAATACATGGAGTGGTACAGGGAACACTCCCCGTTCAATGAACCAGAATATTGGTAATGAAGTAGCATATTTTGCACTAAATGTTTGGCCACAAGCAGGGTATGGGTACTTCATCATGAGAGATTTCTATGCATGAACTCATTGATGTGGGAGCACAGATGGCTAAAAGTAATGGAGGAAAGCTCCACTCAAAAGTTATCACAAGAAGTGTAGGAGGTGAACTCTACAGAAATGAATCTAAGTTGCAGGATTTTCAACCTTGAGACTCAAGTCTTATTAGTACATGGTGATATACTCTTGATGAGTACCTTATAGGAATACCTGAAGAAAAGATAAAGCAGATTAAGGCAAAGCAGGCATTCTTAGAGAATCATAAATGAAAGCCCAACATAGTCTTTGTGGGCATCCCAGAACATTATGAAGAAAAAACAAAATACGCAAATGGATAAGGTATTGTTCAATTTGTTTGGATATTGCAGCCAACTGTTTATTATTCAGCTCGTAGAATGGGCTACCACTGAACCACACTTGAAAAACCGAGGAGGAACATTTCCAGGAAATCAGGAATTAACAGAACATCCTATGGTATTTGTTAGTCTCTGCATGGAGTGGCCATTCCCCCTGAATTATCCCTGACGATAGGAACATATTTGAGCCCTTGAACCATCTTGATGACGTGGATTGACCACTTAGTACTGATAACTTACTCGCTTCCACCCTTCTATTCCTGGACTGCCAGTAATAGCACTCAACAAGGCTGCTGAGCATGTACAATTAGATATACACAACTCCAATGTCTTGAAAGTTGTCTCTTGAAATATGTCTGGCCTAAAGACTAAGCTAAATATATTGCATTGAAAGATATAATATATTTCCAAGAAACCTAGGCCATTTAACCACTTCATTTTCCTGGTTGCTCTGCAGTGTTTAGAAACAATCTAAAGAAGGTAAAGGTAAGTAAATGTAAATGACAACTCGCTGCTGAGTGTCACCTTTCTCTTTAGATTGCGCCCTTGACCAACCCTCGGGCCCAGTCACCACCCTCCACTTACCCGCCATCTTTGGCTGAGTCTTCTTGTCAAAGACTCCCTATACATAACTGTAACTTTTGGGTTTTCTTTCTTCTTCTTTTTATTCGGAGTATGCAAGTTAATCCTTTTTGTTCAAATGGTCACTGGTGGTTACCTGTCTGCATTATAGAGTGGACTATCAGCCGCACAAATGTGTTTCTCCACCCGGAGACCTTTGCAGCAGTCTGAATTCAGATGCACCCTGAATATCCTTTAAAGAAAAAGACACAAGGTTAGATTAGTCATTGTTCCATCGGTGTGTGCTACCTTTAATCTGGCTTTGCCAGTACATCTACAACATTGTCACCTATTAGGCTTCTCCACTTGATGCAATACCTGTCCTTACCTGTTTGAGCCATTACAAGTATTTGTTTGATAAAACCGTCCCCACTACAGCCTTTAGTGGGCAGGCATAATACATTTGGCACACTATCACCCCTAGTTCTTGGCATTCTGTTGACTTGGAGCAAATCTATTATTTGTATGATGTCTCTTTAATCTGTGTATTCATTATGAAAAAGTCTTGGGCTTTGAATGCTTTTGAGATTTGATGAGATTGAATTTATTATTGTTTTTGCATAATCCTTTTCTAGAAATTGAATTGCCCCTGATGAAGAGTGTGCAAAACTCGAAACGCGTTGGGCCCCCTTAGACAACATCACATGAATAAAATGAAGATTGTTGTTGTGACCTAAAGTGACTGAAAGCTCATTTTTTTATAACTGTTTTTCGTCTAAATTGTATTCTCTCCAAAATATGTTACAACTTCTTACCTAAAATATCGTGAACCTAAATGATGAATTTTTGGTCTGGTTTTCCAGACATAAGATAGTGTGCAGGGGACGTGAGTTCCTGACTTGGGAACTTGTTGTCTTTTCTATATTTAGGCAACCTAGGTGTCAAGGTTGCATCTCTCTGATCTGCACCTTGAATAGTTTTTGCAACTAACAACCCACTGACTAAGTATTTTTTAGAGTAGATTATAATCTCTGACAATAGGGTGTGCTTCTACTGTCCATATTTTTCTTTTTTCTCTGCAGTGTTAACTCCGGCAGTAAGTGCTTTACAAGGTAGAACAAAGGGTGGTTTTATAACCTGGAATTCCACCTCTCTGGATGTTGATTTAATTCTGGCTCCACCATGGTCGCTAAATCCTCAGGTTTTAAGAGTTGAGGGTAAAAATAAGAGCATTGCTAAAATGATTTATATGAACAACAGCGGCCGTGGCTCTAACAGTTTATCCCCTGTTTTCTCATACCTGGAAGAAGCACTAAGACATTATCATTAGAAACATGGTATCTCTCAGAACCGGACCAGCTTCTTTTGATTGGTGGCTATATAAATTCTAGAGTTCATATGCTCTTATTTTGGTGATTGAGATTGAGGAGAGGTACAAGTGATGTCTGGAATATTCCTGTAAATGTTTCTAAAGTGCCATTTACAAACAAACGCAGCAGAATATTGAAACCGTTATTAGAGAATAACTAGTGAATGGAAGTTCCCGCTCAGATTGTTCCACAAATAACTAATTTATAAAATCACTGAAGGGCCGAATGTATTATTTCTTGGTCGGGCACTATTACTGGTGGTGTGTTATCGATCTAGAGGTTGTGACTAGGGCAGAGAGTGAGCATTACCATCAGTTGTTATCTCTGCTCATTACTGGTAGAGAAAGAGAATTGAGAAGTTCCTGTTAGGCAATCCCATTGACGATCATTTGATTGAAATATGTACAGCTCTAAATGACATCATCCACAGGTCCTGTTCGACTACCAAGCCTCCTAGATTAGCAAAGAAACAGAGAAATTGGTTTAATAAGAACTGTAGAGCTGCAAAGCAAATTCTTATGAATTTGTTAAAAAATCCAGCATCTAAGGCTGCTGAAAGAAGACGGGATTGGGAAACCTATAGATTTGCCAGGCAGGAGGCAAAGAGATCAACTGTACATCGGTCTTGGGTTTGTATGTTGGAAGCCTGCTATTCAAAAGATACTAGTCTTCTAAATTGGTTGCGCCTTGGGAATTGTCATCTCAATTTCACATCGCATGTGGATTCCAAAACTATTACGTTTCTGGACCTGACCATTGGATACCACGAGGGCCATTTATATACAAACCAATATCCAGTCAGCATCTGAAATTGCTCAGGAACTATCTCCCCTATGGTCAATTTCTGTGGTTATGAAGATATTGCAGTATCTTTATTAAAGGCTAACAACCTCTAACAGAACCTTCCTCTCTCACACGGTCAGAGGGCGACCATACACATTTGTACAAAAGGGAGAAAGGGTACACCAACCAATTTACAAAATTACCAAATTCACTGATCTAAACTAGACTAGGTCTGTGATTCCAGGCCTCCCTATACTTATAGTCTGGGAAGAATAGGCTAAGTATTATCACAATGTATCCCAAAGTTTTTTTAAAAGAATACTTTAATAATGGTTAAGAAAAAATACTCATAAAAATGTCAGACCCAACATTGCACACATGATGAAAACCTAATAAACAAACAAATGACACTAAAATTCGACAACAATAACACAACCAAATAAGACAGTACTATTAATACACTCATTGAGTATATCACGCAAATGACATAAAAAATCCTGACATGTTTCAGTTCTTCCAGGCTGTCATTGCATGAACTTTCTTCAGGGGAGAAGACACATTTTCTTGATAATCACCATGCATTCCAGGGCCACATGTAGGTTTTCCACAAAACGAAGCAAAAATTGTTCCTAAAACAACAAACAAAAGGGTCCATCAATAAACACCACAACCCAGTGTCTAGTATAGTCAGTACCATGCTCAGGATGTAGCATCACTGAACTATCCCTGTACCTCCCAACAATTGGAGTACCAGGACAAGGTTCAAGGATAGTATCACCACCTTGACCAGCCAAAGTATCAAACAATATACCTTTTATTGAGTATTTGTGGTGCTGATGCCTTCAGTACATTCACAAATAGCTTCAACATTCCACTGGCAACTTTGTATTGAATTCATGGAAGATCTTGAATAGCTAGAAGTCTCAATTAAACCTGCAAGCAAACACAAGACAACT
This sequence comes from Ambystoma mexicanum, assembly GCF_040938575.1. Taxonomy (NCBI): domain Eukaryota; kingdom Metazoa; phylum Chordata; class Amphibia; order Caudata; family Ambystomatidae; genus Ambystoma; species Ambystoma mexicanum. The sequence continues at coordinate 357,291,965 of NC_090941.1, forward strand.
GAATCAGTTGTCTGTGTAGAAGTGTAACAAGAAGTGGAGAGACAGACACCACCACCACTGGAAAATGCCCAACTCTTGTAGCCATCACCAGTATAGCCAAAAAGATACAAAAAATGAAAGAAAATATCCACCAAGATACTCGTCTAATACATATACCACAAAAGGTGAGTCACAAGGGGCTCAGAATGAATGGGGGTCAGAAAATCCAAAGCCATATATTATTTAGAATCACCCTATTAACTGTCACCACCAAAGTATCATGCAGTGGCTGTGAAATACCTCCAGAGCGGGCTTCTGTAGTACAGAACCTTCAAAAAGATGGACTGTCCATATAGCGTGTAACTAGAAATTAAACATATAAACAAAAGGAGCTTAGCTTACCCAGAAGTACTAAAACACTATGCACATGGTAACTCTGCGTCATAACAGAACTCCAAAATAAATTCTGTAGACATACCTGCACGGCGGAAAGCCATCACCAAGATTGAACCGCGCGGGGCTCCAAAACTCCCATCAAACACCATGCGTATGGCGCAAATCGCTACCCATTTCCTAAGGACGTGCCGGTAAATCTTGGGCCAGATGACTTCAGCTGGCTCATCCTAGACATAATAAAACCCAACCGGCTGCAACTTTCTACCGCTACAAGACTGTACAAATTGGAGCAAGAGTAGATTTTCAGGCTTAGGACACATGAACATGGCTTAAATAAATATCTACACTAGGCAACTATCATGGGCTGACGCATGTTGGGATTATATTGCTCCATGTCTAAAATGGGTATAAGGTACTGGGTGGGATGAAGCAGTGCATTGGTAACCACCGGAGGCTTCATCAATAGAATGGAAGTTCCCCTTCTAGAAACTATGTCCCCCCATGAGGTTAGTAGTTGAATAGGCAGTCAGTCCACACCAGTTTAGCAATTAGTCTTCTGCAAAGGCATAGTGCAGTAAAGGTATGTTGGCTGATGAAAACTTGCTTTTGCTGATGATACCCTAAAAATGTGTTTGCTGATGATGCCCTCACTAATAGGCCATCATCTAGACTTGCGTATATTGATTGACTAATGTTCTCAAAGAGTCCATCACGTAAGCCCATATGCATATATTCACCCTGTTGTGCATAGCCGGCTTGATCTTTTACCGATTACGATATGGCTTTAGACCCATTTAATCAGGAGGCATGCCAAACTCAAGGGAGCGCATAACAGCATTCTTCTGCCTACTTGCATTCCACTTTCACTCGCGTCACTTCTCTAGCATGGTGGAGTTGAATTTTCTAATACGGGTTTGAGGTGAGCAGCGTGTGACACGTTAGTGGATCACGTGCAGTTTGTGTCCAGCGTATGTCTTCTCCCTCTTTTTAAGTGTGGAAGCCGCCGGGATACTTCGCTAATTGAGAAGCAGAGTAACATCGCCAGTCATAGGTTAGATCAATCCCACAGGTAAGCTTTGCTTCCATTAATAGTCATGCCTGAATACCTGTTCAGTGTTTGGCTTTCCCCATACACGACACACGGAATGGAATGGAATTAGTTTTAAATGCAAGGCTTGGCAAAGGACCTTAAAGATAATTTACACGTTTATGCTGTCCTTTTCTTTAGGGTGTTCACCGTGCTATCACACTTGGGAATCAGGCTGCTTGATCTTGTAGATGGCGGATTGCCACAGTTTAGCAGTTCAATGTCTGTCTGAAATAACATGGCAACACAGGTAAGCTTTTTTTGTACTTAGAAATATACGGTCACCATCTGTGAGTTCTTGAAAAGTAATAATATTAATAATAAAACAAAAGTTCACTGACTTCCAATTCATGTATATCTTTATGTTTTTTTCTGTGCATTAGATAATCGCAGTAACCAATCTGAATTGGATACAGGTTCTCACTAAACAGCAAGAAGAATTGTATTGCTTACACCACAGAAAGACAGCCTGTCACTTTTGAGACTAATTAAAGGTGAACAGAGAGGCATGTGTGTGTGCCAGAGTTTAGAGCTTTTGGGCAAACTTTGGTACCAGGTTACAGCCACAGGATTAGTAATGGCCTCGGTTTGCTGTGCTTTTTTTCAGGTTATTTAGAATAAGATGTGGCAGAGGGTTGTGAATCCACAAATTGAACTTGCTCACCTGGTTGAAAAGAAAACACGATGCAAGTCTACGCACACATACCTTAAGGTGAAGATTGTTTCTGTCACTTGACTTCCCAGTACAGCACCTAGAATAGAAGATAATTTGCAAGGAGGATGGTTGTTCCATCACTGTACCTCTTAATGTCTTTTAAAACAGTTTATTTTATTCTTGTCTACAGGCTTTTCGCTTTATCGGTCCCTTGCTCTGGGTGTATACCCCACCCAGGCACATTGTGGCCTCATGTGGATGTGACCACCCATTGAACTTTGCTCCATAATTTTAACATTTATTGATTTTACTGTAAATTTCTTCATATCAGATATAGGAATAAGATTCTAACATTGGTCCCTTTTTGAGTCGGCTGTGTTCATCACCCTTACTCCAAACAGAATTGTTCTGCCCTGAAGAAGGTTTGGCTTGTTGACACCTAGAGTCATGCAGCTGAAGCTCAAGTAGGCCAACTATCAATTGAAAGCCAACTCAAGAAAATCTGTGATTCGTTCTAGCCAGAGTGGTGCAGCTTTTATCTGTGAGATTGGTTTAAGAAATTCAGCAGGCACTTCTGCACTTTTGCACTTGTGTTCTATGGACTCGTTAATTGCAGTCACCAGACTGGAATAATTATTAAACATGATGGTGGGGTGATGGGCAAACACCCCATAACATAAAATAAATAATGACCAAAAACGCCCACAGCGAAAACACTATGGTCAAAATAACTGTGTTGAAAATAGCCACGATTCAAACAAGTGCAACAGGAAAGAACAGGAGCAAAAATCAACCATTAGTTTATAAGGGTTCATCCCAAACACTTGTTGGATTGAGTGGAATGTTTCTAGTAGAGGTAAGGGAGAACAGGTTGTTAGGGCCCCCCTACATTCCGGGTGAGTTGTAAGTTATGTTCATACAATTGTTAGAGACATTCCCTTGTCTGAGCCCCAGTGACGGGTGCGAGGAAGCCATTGAATGACACCTATCCAATGCACCTTGCATGACCCAGAGACTCCATTTTGTATTAACTACAACTCCATCTTTAGACTAGGCCGCGCATGAAACTCACAGAGGCAAGCAAGTACCTCTCCCTTGTCCACCGCCACGCACAGCCAGCCCAACAACCCCCGCCTCCTCCACACTGTCTGCGCTGTGGCTGTCCTGTTCTCACAGAAGCTTAGGTGCAAATTGTTGCAAGCTGACACTGTATCTCTCTTCTTCCTCTGAGATCACTGCCCGTTGTGTGACCGGGCCGGAGCCTGGCTCATGGAAACCATTTGTCTCCACAAACCTGCCCCTGCTCCAACAACCCCCACCGTTAAGAGTTACTGTCTGCAGGAACCTTAAACCCCTCATCCTTTTGATGTATCTCCCCATGGGCCAACCTCAATTGCCACCCCCCCCATATAACTAATGCTGTTCAAACATATATCCTCCATGTACCAACACAATCTGACACCCTTGTTTGATCCTCGAGGCGCCTGATAGATATACCCCAAAAGTACACGGCAAGATAAGGCACCTGGACCACCGCCCCTCTGCCCCACTCTAGTCCAGGTCATGAATAATTTATAGGCAACAATGTGTTATGATGAGTCTTGTGTGTCATATTAAATCTTGCATGGCCATGATTACTGTGAAGCTTAGTCAAGAAGCAACAAGTTCAACCTCAGCCAATCCAGCACCAGCACAACTATGCAATGTATAATGTCTTGTTCAACTAAACCAATGAAATGTATTTTAGTAACCCTTATAGAACACGTCATAGATTACACGTTTTGGATTTATAATGTGATTATTCTGTATTGTTGGCAGAGTGCTCTCAGAGCAGTAGAGTCCTCTGTATACCTCATCTTATTTTTATATAAAGATATCCTTGACTCGCTCGCAATCTCTCCTGGTCTCATTCCCTCCTGTGGTGTGTCCTTCAGTGTTTATTTCTCTGATATATTTTAATTGTAATTTTGGGGAATAACCACTTTCATAGACCAGCCCTGAACATAATATGTTTACATTTATTTTGAGCTTGAGATGTGTAATTTTGAACATGCTTAATGAGATTCAAAAGAGAAACAACATTAAGCATTATCTACTACTTATTTATGGCAACTTGTTTTGTTGCAAGAAACACATTGGCACATATGCTCAAAATATGGCTGGGTTCATGAGCATGTATTACCCTGTGCAGCTGCATCTCATGGAAATCACATTACTAATCTGTAAAATATCTATCTTGTTGCAACTAGGGCACATGGTTATTAATTAATAAAACATGAGGATATACATATATCTGTTGGAAACTATCACAAACTTGGAGATTATGGGTGAATTCTTTTCCCCCCACATCTTGTGGGATTCACTATATGCCTTGTATACATCAGAGTGCATGGTGAATAAGAAACTGAATAGGTCATCCAGAAAAGGCATGCACATATTGAGATCCCTTGCGGCATGTTGGTTTTACATGATGTTATAGGAATGGATGATATACTTAGACTGATGGACTGATTCACCAACTAGAAGGGATTATGCCTATAATTGTAAGTGTCATAAATCATATTAAGGTATTCAGGGTTAGAAAATATAGGGTCAGAAATTGAATACACTACGTTAAAGAAAATTGAATACCATGATATATAGACTACATCTCTTTGAAGACCAGGTAACTTGAATAATGCTGTATTTAAAAAAATTGGGTCAACTGGAAGTAGAATATTTTCTGATTAATGAAGGTACCAATAATTTGAATTAGCACCCATGACAGTGGTGCTAAATAGTAGAACCAGAACACCTGTTGTATCAATCAGCATAAACCCATGTTCTATGCATGCCTCCTGCACCACTCCTGTGGGGTGCTGATTGTTTAATTGAACTGCTGCCCTGGTATCACTTTCACCCATCACATATCAGCTTCCCCACCATAACAATCACACACTTGCTGACCCTCCCAACCTCATCCAATCCCTGTTTCACCTACCTGACTACCTCTGCCTCTTCTTCAAGTCCCTCTTTAATCTAGGCTGAGACACTTTTCAGGCTGCAACCTCAGGGTAAGTGCCCTCCTCCTTGTGTGACCCCCACACCGACACTCTTAAGACACACATACTGAGTAGCCTCTGCCGGGCATGCCTCTGCTAAGGGCCACAAGGCAAAGGGAAGCTCCTGGAGAAGCAGCTCCACTCCATGTTTGCCTCTGTTCACCTGGGAAGCCTGCCACAGTCAACCAGCAGTGACTGATAAGGTAAGTGTGGTGTGGGTGGGGAGCACAGCCATTACTGTACTCCATTAAAACCCATCACTCTTATTACCCATTGTAAGTATAGTCTATTTGTCTAAGGTATCTATACTTTGCATTTAACCTAATTGTGTAGGGTAGCATCACCTTGCTTTAGCCTTCTGTGTTAGGGAGTGAGTTCTCGCATTTTGCTTAATTGTGCAAGGTTGCCACACCTTGCATTACCCTTCTGTGTTAGTCAGCAATTTCTCGCATTTAGCTTAATTGTGCAAGGTAGCCTTACCTTGCTTTAGCCATCTCTGTTATTCAGCTATATCTCACATTTAGGCCATTTCTTTTAGTCTGCATTTAGCCTAATTGTGCAAGGTATCCTTACCTTGCTTTAGCCATTTGTGTTAGTTAGCCATATCTCGCATTTAGCCCATTTCTGTTAGCCATCTATATCTCTCGGATAGCCTAATTGTGCAAGGTATCCTCACCTTGCTTTAGCCTTATGTGGTAGTCAGCCATATCTCTCATTTTGCTTAATTGTGCGAGGTAGCCTCACCTTGCTTTAGCCATCTGTGTTAGTCAGCTATATCTTGAATTTAGCATAAGAAAACCCGAAAAGGGGGAAAAAAAGTTCACATGGAAGGGTACTATATTAATTTAAGTACCCAATTATGGGAATAGAGTAGGAGAAGAAAAAGAGGCTCAATCATTGCAAATTCACATTTTCACATTTTAATAATCATCACAAGCCATTGTAAAATTGCATAATATATAAACAACATGACAACAATAAAACAGATGAATTAATGTTAGTATACAATACTTGTCAAATCTAATACATTAAATCATTCAATCACAATTTAATTACCACAATACATAACCAAGTATTAATCAAGGTAAAGCATCACTGTCTCTTATTTTTAGATTTCATTCGAATAATAAGGATGCTATTGACAAAATAGATAGCTGCCAGTAAAATAAAGTGCTATGTGCAAAAAAGTGCTGAGTGCCTACTGTTCATACATGATCTCTACTGTTCATACATGATCTCATTACAGTTTCGGCGAAATCAACCTATCTGGCTCAATTAAGTGAGCCAGTAGTCGCCTTCTTCAGGGCGCACTAAATAATGCAAATATAAGCCTGGACCATACTAATGCTAAACTTTTGACAATAGCACAGTAGTTCTCACAGGTCAAACTTTATACAGTTCATAGGTCTTGATTGTAGATCTTGAAGTCTTTCAGAAGCATTAGCCCTTAATCAAACACATTAAAACAAACAAATGGAAAAAACACAAAAACATATATTAGAATAAGAGAAAATATAAATCAAATGAAAGCGCCTCCTAATATTCACCACCTCTAGCCATTAAAAGAAAACCTGGGGATATATATATTCACCTAAGTTAGTCCACATATGGTGCCGAGAATTGTATTTATTTCGAATCTGCCACCCAAGCAGGACTGAAGATGAAAATTAATTTACATCTAAAAAGACAAAAATATGAAGCTAGTGAGATATCACAGGATTATCTCAAACTTCACAAACTAACACACAGTATCCCCTGTCACCACAGGGAGTAGATCACTATGTTTCCCTTCAGTTACTAACCTTGGAATATAGAATGTTTCAAAATCTGGTCATATCACCGATAGGCCAAATTGTAGATGGAACTGGAAACATTCCAAACGTAAGGACCTTGGACGATGTGGGGTCGTGCCAAAAGAAAAGGCCAGATGGTACAAGCCTTGGGTAAAAAACCCTAAAGGAAAAGTATAGAAAATTGCATTTTAATAGTGCAGGCAACGTAGCTAGCAAATGATAACATGCACATAATACAAGTGCGTTTCAAATTGAAACCCAAATACATCAAGGTTAAAAAGGTTCTTTCAGATAGGTATCCTCAAACCTCTAAAAACTAAAATGTTAGAGAAGATGTTGTCAGAAAAAATGAATAGCTGCTTAGATAAAACAAAAATCACTTGCACAGCCAAATCTATGTTTACAAAATGTGATAAACGACTCACAACCTCGCGTGTGCCCACTTCTAACCCGTGTATTAGTAACGGAGTCCTCACCTAGAACTGCCTTCTGAATCGTCTCAAAAACGACCAACGTAAGGGCACGTCATGAGATAGAACATCCGCGGCTGTGTTTATAAATACACGCGAGAATAAAGATAGAAATGGGACTAAGTATATAAGCCCTGGTCCCATCGACACTAAAAAGGGTCTAAGTTCAACTCGCAAAAGCAAAAAAAACCCGGACGAATACATGCCGGCATACTTAGAGTGAGCCAATAGTATTGCATACCTAAATCTGTTAAGAAACCGACATAGAGGCGCGCCATCAGATGTAACATCCGCGACTATATTTATAAATACACGCGAGAATGAAAATGGAAATGGGACTACGTATAAGGGCAAAGGCAAAAGAAGACGAATGCTTGCCAACAAATGTTACATGCGTGAATATGTTGAATAATAATGAGCGAAAGAAAGCGGGGAAACACCCACAGGGCTCTAATAAATAAATCTTTTGATTATATTAGGGTATACAATGGAGCCATTCTTCTTGGCGATTAAGTCCTGTTTCATAGCTAGTAGTGTTATACATCCACCATTGCTCCCTTTGCGCCAAGCGAGCTGCTGTGTTATTGACGTCAGTGCCGTAGACTCTTTCCAACACGCACCATTTCAAACTATTCGGATCATGGTTGTTTTCGAAAAAATGTGAAACTAATGGGGCAGACACAATTTTATTTCGAATTTTAGATTTGTGTTCACCAATTCTGGTTTTAATGGGCCTAGATGTTCTGCCAATATACGTTTTAGCACAGGGACAAAATATCACGTAAATAACGTTTTTGGTGTTACACGTAGTATGATGGTTAAGATTCCAAATCTTTCCATTAATCACTACAGAAGTTCCGGTAATCGAAGAAACACATTGGTTACAGAAACCGCATGGAAAGTGACCTTGGATGGGCTTAGCGCCCCACAGTCCTGTCACCGTGTTCAATTTAGGTCCAATGCTAGACCTGTCAGCTTTAGTGAGCCAATTTTTTAGGTTCTTACCTTTCTTAAATGCAAAAATAGGTTTTGCAAGTTCTGGATTATTTAATTGGAGCAGGTGCCAATGCTTCATAATGCTTTGTTTGATCTTATGATGAAAAGTATTGAAAGTCATGGCACAAACTAACCGCTCCTTAGTGATATCTTCCCGAGAGTGTTTCTCAAGGAGAATATCACAATGTTGAAATCTAGCTCTTTTTCGAGATTGTCGAAGTAAATGCTTAGGATAACCTCGCTGCTGCAGTCTGTCTTCGATAATATTCGCTTGGGTCTTGAAGTCTTCAACTTTAGTACAATTACGTCTAGCCCTAAGAAACTGACTATAGGGAATACTCTTACGCAACGATTCAGGATGGAAACTATCGAATCTTAAAATAGTATTCCGATCAGTTTCTTTTCGATACAAATCGACGATAATGTGGCCCTCAGAATACTTGATTAACAAGTCCAAGAATGGGAAAGAGGTGCTGTTGGCTGACATAGTAAATTTGAGATTCATATCCATAGCATTCAGCCATGGAAGAAATAGAAGGTGATCTGCCTTTGTTTTATCCCAAATTATAATTATATCATCGATATAACGTTTGTACAATTTGATGGCATCTCTAAAGGGATTAGTGTCTGACAAAATGCACCTACTTTCAAAGTTCCACATAAAAAGTGTGGCGTAGTTAGGGGCGAAAGCCGCCCCCATCGCCGTTCCTTTCACTTGTAAATAGTAAGAAGACTTGAAGCGAAAATAATTGCGCGAAAGAGCTACCTCAAGCAAGTCTATTAATATTTCATTTGGAACTAGTTGAATGCCTGGCCGTAAATCCAGAAAATCTTTCATTACTTTTAAAGATTCCGTTTGTGGTATATTGGAATATAATGACTCCACATCTAAAGTCATAAGCATATCAAAATCAGGGTTGAAAGGAAAACCCTCAAGATGCTTAATAGCATCAGTGGTGTCAGCAAGGTATGTTTCGGTGGAAGCCGCCAATGGCTTCAGAAAATAATCTAAAAATTGGCCAATGGGTTCTAATATAGATCCACACAATGAAACAATAGGATGTCCCAGCGGATTAAGTAGGTCCTTATGTATCTTAGGAAGTACATAAAAGAGGGGAGTCCTATTTCCCTTAGTGGTGAGGAAAAGGAACTCCTTATCATTAATAGCTCCACCTTCCAATGCTTGTTGAGCAATCGCTACAATTTGGGCTCTGATGCTCTCTGTAGGGTCACTCTGAAGTTTCCTATATATAGCTGGATTATCAAGCTGGCGCAGAATTTCATTATCATATTGGACAGAATCCATAACAACCACTCCACCGCCCTTGTCTGCTTGCTTTATGATTATGGAAGTGTCAGATTTAATTTCTTTGAGGCTGGCCCAATCTTGTCTACCAAAATTGAAACAAGAGCCCCTGCTATAGTTCTTAAGTGTATTATAGCAGGAGTTAAAATCTTTTAGGACCGCCTTTTCAAATACCGCTGTCTCATCAGAAACCATTTGTAAGGTAGGGGTAAAGGTAGATTTACATTTCAAAGTGGTATAAAGGCCATCATCATCATTGTCCTGGGACTGATTGCCAAAGTAATCACGCAGTCGTATTTTACGAAATAGACCGCGTAATTCTATCTCTACCTCCATTTTGGAGGGGTTTCTCATAGGGACAAACGAGGAACCCTTCTCCAAAATTCGGGTCTCATGTTCACTAAATTGTCTCTTCGAAATATTGTATACTGCCGATGGTGGGGGTACCTGCGGTATGCCCTTCTCCTGGTTTCGAAATAGTTTGATAATGGGGGGACCCCTTGTTCCGGGGGCTGAAAAGGGAGATTGGGCGGAGGAAACGGGGTATGTGGACCTTGAGGAACAAAATTAGCCTGGCGAGTATAGTTATGATAATTCCAATGAGGCCGTCCTCGGCCTCGATTATATCCTTTATTCCAATTCTTGCCCCTATCCCTATTACCTCGAAAGTTTTTAGTGGGATATGATCCACTACCGTCAGATGAAGTATCCGAAAATGTAACTCTCTTGTAAAAAGGAATAGTACTCTGTTGAGGATTATTAGAATCTCGCCAATGTCCTGGGCCCTGATAATCTGAGGACAAGTAAGGATAAGCCGCCTCCTTGGAAAAGGCTAGAATATCCTTTTTTAATTTGTCCATCTTTTTACTAGTAGTGATTTTAACAAAGTCCTTGGTATGTTTTTCTATAAGCTCCAGTTTCTCCTTTATATTAATGATGGTAGTATCAAGAGCAAATATTGCCTCTGCCTTATCTATTTCGTCCCCAATAATAGAACTTTTTTTAAGGGCGGTATTGATAGTCAACAACATCCAGTCGCGACTACATTTAGTCGCGACACCTGAGAATAGTGTTTTGTATTCTTCGTCGTCTATGAATAGACATGGCTCGTTTCTAACCAAAAGACCCTGGGGGATGATATTCTTTTTTAAATATTCTGTCAACAAGTGGCTATGCATCTCTGTTCAAAATTTTTTCTTTTTCAATTTGATAATACTGTCACTAGTAATCATGGAACCATCGTCCAGGCCAATAGTCCCATCAATGTTGTCAAAGAATGATGGAACATTGATGGCATCCGCCAACTGTTCTTCACTAAACGAGACCACATCCACAGCTGCCATGATCAAAGAGTCGCACAAAGATTATTTATGTAAAATCTACACTTAAGGTGAAGGAAAAAGGATCTACAATGCGAGAAAAAGGATACTGTGTAAAGCAATACGGCTAAATTACCCTCAATATTGTCTCAAAATTCAAATTAACCTTTCGATTAACCCATGCAACACACGGTTGCACTAGTGATACAACACACCGGATGGGTATCCCCTAAACCATGGAACTGGGGAGCAACAATATAACATAAGAAAACCCGAAAAGGGGGAAAAAAAGTTCACATGGAAGGGTACTATATTAATTTAAGTACCCAATTATGGGAATAGAGGTGGAGAAGAAAAAGAGGCTCAATCATTGCAAATTCACATTTTCACATTTTAATAATCATCACAAGCCATTGTAAAATTGCATAATATATAAACAACATGACAACAATAAAACAGATGAATTAATGTTAGTATACAATACTTGTCAAATCTAATACATTAAATCATTCAATCACAATTTAATTACCACAATACATAACCCAGTATTAATCAAGGTAAAGCATCACTGTCTCTTATTTTTAGATTTCATTCGAATAATAAGGATGCTATTGAAAAAATAGATAGCTGCCAGTAAAATAAAGTGCTATGTGCAAAAAAGTGCTGAGTGCCTACTGTTCATACATGATCTCTACTGTTCATAAATGATCTCATTACAGTTTCGGCGAAATCAACCTATCTGGCTCAATTAAGTGAGCCAGTAGTCGCCTATCAGCTATATCTTGAATTTAGCCCATTTTTGTTAGTCTGCTATGTCTTGCTTTTGCCTAATTGTGCAAGGTAGCCTTACCTTGCTTTAGCCATCTGTGTTAGTCACCCATATCTTGCACTTAGCCTAATTGTATGGGGTAGCATCACCTTGCTTTAGCCACCTCTGTTATTCAGCTATATCTCGCATTTAGCCAATTTCTGTTAGTCATCTATATCACTCGGTTAGCCTAATTGTGCAAGGTATCCTCACCTTGCTTTAGCCATCTGTGTTAGTCAGCTATATCTCGAATTTAGCCCATTTTTGTAAGTGTGATATGTCTCGCTTTTGCCTAATTGTGCAAGGTATCCTTACCTTGCTGTAGCCACCTGTGTTAGTCAGACATATCTTGCAGTTAGCTTAATTGTGTGGGGTAGCATCCCCTTGCTTTTAGCACTTTTGTGTTAATCAGCCATATCTTCCATTTAGCCTATTTCTGTTAGTCAGCCATATCTCACATTTAGCCTAATTGTGCAAGGTAGCCTTACCTTGCTTTAGCCATCTGTGTTAGTCAGCTATATCTCGAATTTAGCCCATTTTTGTAAGTCTGATATGTCTCGCTTTTGCCTAATTGTGCAAGGTATCCTTACCTTGCTGTAGCCACCTGTGTTAGTCAGACATATCTTGCAGTTAGCTTAATTGTGTGGGGTAGCATCCCCTTGCTTTTAGCACTTTTGTGTTAATCAGCCATATCTTCCATTTAGCCTATTTCTGTTAGTCAGCCATATCTCACATTTAGCCTAATTGTGCAAGGTAGCCTTACCTTGCTTTAGCCATCTTTGTTAGTCAGCTGTATGTCGCATTTAGCCCATTTATGTTAGTCAGATATATCTTGCATTTACCCAAATTGTGCAAGCTAGCCAAAGCTGCTAGGTACATATAACACACCACTCCGGTGTACACTAGCCACAGGCATGGCTACCCAAGTTGGTCACATAATCTCCACCTACTTACACCCGACTATGGCCCTAATTATGAGTTTGGCGATAAATCAGCAGTTGTTCTGACATGGCGGATTTAGCATTACTGCTGTGCGTCTCTGTGGAATTACCACTGAATTAAAACCTGGCAGGTGCGTGCACACACCAATGGTGGTAACGGTAATTTCGCCCCATAGAGTTACCGCTGAACAACCCATGGTATGAAGAAATTCAGTAAAAGAATTGCGGAATTACCACTATGGCGTTCAGTGGAAATGCCACTGGAGGAATTTCGTCATCACTATAAAAGTAAGCTCCACGGTGGCCATTTTGAAAATCACAATCCATCAAATATCTCCAGATAGGAGTGCCATTCAGACACCCAGCTAAGGCCAAACATGTTCACAGGAAAGGGCAAAGGCAGGGTGCCTAATATGAGGAAGCATAAGCCCAACTTCAGTGAGCAGGAGCTCAAAGTTTTGGCAGAGCAAGTGGTTGCCAACTCAGATGAGCTATATGGGGCATCTCACAGGAAGACCAGCCAACAGAGCAAAAACCACATATGGGCTGAAATCAGGTACAGGGTGGTGGCCATAGGGCACGTCCAACATGATGTTAAGGACATGAAGAAGAGGTGGAATGACCTCAAGGCCAGGAGCACCATCTCCATCCACCACCGGAGGTGGCACAGTGGAACCCATACAACTGACACCATGGGAGCAGATGGTCAGTGGGATACTGCTCATGGTTGGGATGGAGGGCGTTTGCATGGTAGAGCTAGGAGCCAGCAGCCAAGCTGAATCGGGTGAGTACCACAGTAACCCATCCAACAAAGAATGGACAGCCCTGCAGGCAAACACACACACTGCCATGCATGCAAGCAAACAAGGTGACCCCCAGCAAGCAATCACCATCCATGTGAGGCAAAAGGCCCCAATGACAGCAACAAATGACCACATGATCCCGTCCTGGCATGACACCCATGCACAGTCAACATAGCCACCATGCAACTTGTCCCTGCCCATGGATTCACAACTGTTGATAGTTGCCCCGCTGCTACAAGGCCCTCAACTACTATGGCCCATGTACAGACACATTGAAGAGTACACATCTGACAACATGCCCACCTGACCCACCCACAACCAAATCCACTCCACCATCCTGACTGCACCACCAGATACCTGCCGCCAACAGTCCAGATGCACCACTGTACAGGACAGCCCATAGCCCAAACAATCCCTTGGATGCACCTCCAAATGAAGCTGGCAAACCCACACCTGGCCATCCAGATGCAATGTATGCCATTTACACAGTGTCCGACACATGATGTCAACCCCTCCAGGAAGCCCAACGCGCAGTGACGAAATAGTACAAGTGACAGTGAATGTTGTTTTGCCAAGCACTTCAGCACCAATGTGGTAACGCACATGCCAATTTGACCCAACAGGAACTCAAGACACCCAGTAATTGTCCCATGAGGCTGGCCCCTCCATGACACCAGCACCAGCTACTGCCAGCAAGCAGCCAGGTCAAGGAGTGGGAGTGTGCCACCCAAGAAGAGGCACCAGTCCATTAGGCCACTGACAGGCACTCAGGCTGTTCAGATGGACAATCCCACAGGGCCAACACAGACCCTAAGTGTGCTATCTGTGCCACCACAAAGATGCCAGTAATCACAGCAGGTCACTGCAGGCAAATATGTAGACCACTATGAGGGTGCCTCCCCTGCATCCAACCTCCTACATTCCCCCATCCTCCATTCTTCCACTGAGTCTTCCCCCCTGCGCAGCCTCTCCTGACTGCACACACCTCCAACCCAGCATTATTTCCGCCGTGCCCTGCGCTATGCGCAGGACTCATTTGACGATCAGGCCAGGGATGCTCAGCATCATGCCCAGCACGAGGTACACAACGAAATGCAAATAGTACCGACAGTGCCTGCCCCCACACTCCAGGCCATCTGGGACTATCTGCACCAGATGGAACAGAGGCAGGCAGAATGCACACTATTGCACAGGAACACTTGGGGCATGCTGAGGCCAATGCATAACTGCATCCAAAGGGCACTCGAGACATTTGGCACAGTCAATTGACCATTTCTGTAGGAGCACAATAACATGCAATGCAATCCTGTGTCTCACCAGTCAGAGGGTCTGGGAGCTGGCTGAACGACAGTCCTCATCACACGAGACCATCGCCAGAGCCATACATCTGAGCATGGAACATTTATGGTTGAGTGTGCAGGGGAGATCGCAGTCTGCTAATACTACTGAGGGGTCATTGCAGAGCATCCAGCCAAAGCGCTCACAACAGCTTGCCTCAAATGCTGCCAGACCTGCAGACAATAGGGATAGGCGCAAGCGCTAATGGGAGTAGTACTTGGTGTTGGGGATGGGTTGGGGGTGGTAGTTGGTGTTCGGGATGGGGGCTGGTAGTTGGTGTTGGGGATGGTCTTACCTTGTTGCCTGTATTAAACACACTTGAATCTTCTTTATATTGATAGTATTCATTTAATGCAATTTAGACAGTTGCATTCATTGCAAGTATGGGTGTCATGTGTCTGCATTAAAATAAATGTCCAATTAGTTCCTGGCGAACCATTCAACCATCCCGATCTTCCCTACATATGGCCTGGGGTGCCCTGTTACCTCCTACAGACTCTTCCTCATCAGAACTAGGGGTGTAATTGTCCTCATCTTCAGGCATTGCTACATTCCTGCGACTGCACATATTGTGCAGCATGATGCAGACCACTATGACTTTCCCTACTTTTTTAGGGCTGCGCATCAGTGCACCGACTGTGTGATGTAGGCACCTGAACCGGGATTTGAGGAGGCCAAATATCTTCTCAATCTTGTTCTCCTCTCTGCCTCATTATAGGCCATCTCGTGTGGTGTAGCAGGTTTTCTCACAGGGGTCATTATCCATGGCAACTGCAGCTATCCAGCATCACCTGCAAGGCATGAATGGACTATGTGAGACATGGCGGTGTGTGGTCCTGGGAACAAGTGCATGGTCTCGACCTACATACCCTATGTGCAGGTCTCATTGGATGAGCACAGGGCACCTTGTGTGCATCGGGGTTGTTGGGACATGGGCAACATGGCTACCTTGCAGTCATACGCATTGTGGAAATCAGCATTAATGTGTAGTTTCTCACTGTTGTGACATTGGCAATGCACTGGTCAGCTATGGTGTGGCAGTACACCATGTAGGGTACATGGATATGCTTACATGGGTTGTACGTTGACCTGCTTGCTTGGTGCTGCCTTGCATTGCTGGATGCCCTGTGTCATCACATGTGTAAAGTCTGTGCCCTGGGGTGGGTCTGTCAGGGTGCCTGGCCTATTCTGGGAATTATTGTTGATGCATCATGGGAATTGTGGTTCATTCACTTTACTACGGCTTATGTGCCAACGGTGCATTTCAGTGCTTTTGGCAGTCAGGTCTGTAAGCTACTTACCCACGAGCCAAGTGTGCTGTCCTCAGTGAATCTCCATGTACGCAAGCAGGGTGCTGTTGCACAGAATCAGTGCAGCATGTGTGGCCCCAGGATATCGGGCACAGCAGTGACTGATGGTGAGATAATCATCACAGGTCATCTGCACGTTCATCGAGTGATATTTTTTCCGGTTGTGGTATGCCTGTTCTGTTGCCATGGGGTACTAACAAAGCCACATGGGTGCAGTCCAATGCTGCAATGGTGTTGGGGAAATGTGCTATGTAGTAGAACCTTGCCTTGGCAGCATGTACCTGTGCCTGGGGGATGGACATGGAGATGTGCAGATGTGCGCACATCAATAGGGCATCCAGGACTTGGTCCAGCACCTTTGAAAATGTGGACTGAGACATGCCATGCAGTGCCCCTACTGTGCGTTGTAAGGCACCTGTGCCACAGAAATATAGGACAGCCACACGCTCCAGCAGGGGGGGTGGCTGTTCGGATGGAAATGGCACTCTGGACTTATGCCTGTGTCAGGGTGAGCAGGTCGGCGATGGTTGGACAGTCCAGTCTGTATACGGTGACTAATTGGCTCTCTGTGAGTGTCCATGGGGATGGTCGGACACGTAGTATAGGTGTCATCTGCTCCATGCATATCCTACGCCTTGGTTGCACCTACCTCCTTCCCTGCTGGGGTCCAGCATGCTGCTGTGGCTCAATGTAGAATAGCAGGTTGTGGAGCCCGTAATCTACATCTGCTTGTGGCTGCATGTTGCTTGGATGTGTGCTGGGGGTGGGTGTTGGGCCTTTTATACTCCACCTGAGTGGATCAGGTGCACCTGGACCTTGATTTGTGATACATGTATGCATTTACCTCCACCTTTTCTGCGGTGGTAATTTTGCTGCTTTCTTGGAGGAATTACCTCCGATTTTTGTAAAGGGTTTTTGATATTTGGCTGTAATTCAATTGGATCAATTAGCCCAGTCACTGTTTCTGCTGATTATTGGCAGATTTAGCGCGGCAGGTCACTCCTAATTTGGCATGGTGGTAAAGTTGACGTTAACGGAGTAAGCGCCAACTTTCCCACTTGCCTCAAAACCATTGACATCATCATGCAGCGCAGGAATTGTCAAATTCGGGCACTGAACACATGGAAAGTCAGTAGCACTCACGCCAATCTCCTGACTCCTCTCCTCGGCACACATTCACAAGCCTGATCTCATGGATTACTGTTTAACAGAGCCAGCCCAGCCTTGCAAATCCTTATTTGGCCAAAGGCACACACACTGTAATCTTACTCTGTGACGTCAAACATTCTGCACTTTGGTATCTGAGGGTGTTCCCACCAGAAGCACATTGAGATTATAATAATGGAAAAAGGTGCTATATAATGACAAGTACAATACAATCTAGCTATAATTTATATTGTAAAAGGACAAGACCCCTTTACTAAGCCTGGCCTGCCAGTTTCCTATTCAAATGTCTTTTCAAAAACCACCTAGTTTGAAGGCATGGAATACTAATTGCATTGATTAACTGCTTCACAGACAGGCTTTGGCATTTACTAAAAATAATTTGTTGTTTGGAAAGTCGCATATCCAAATTGGACTCATAAAAAAAATCAGAAATGTAACCATTTATAACAGTGATATAGCAATTTCTGTACGGAAAAATAATGTTTCTTTGAGGAGGTTGTAAAGTCAGTATGCATCCTAGTGTGACTAGACAAAAATGAATGTATACAGCATATCACTAAGCACCTCTGAGATGAAGCAAAGGATACAGTTATAGACTCTTCTCAACATATTGGATTAAAATTGTTAGTTTTATATTAAACTATGTCAGGCAGCAGATAATGTAGAAGGGGTAGCATAAAATGTGAAATTAGTATAGAAATTGAGGAGTCTCTGGAGGTGAAAGCATCCCTTTTCAGTAATGAAATTCAACCTTTCCAAGATAAAGTCCATCATACTGGGCCAAAATTGTATTGCACTATAAGTACCTGAGGATGTCACCATACAGATGGAACAGGAAGAATTGGGTGACATTTTTACCAATACCAAAATGTGAATTCAGGCATTTGATTTCCCAAGATAAATTGTCCCAAAAATGAAAACATGGATAGCCTCATAAATAAAGTCTACAATTGACTCACCAAACAAATGGGAGAACAGACAAGAAAACAATCGGTAACAATGATGAAAACATTTTAAAACAGATGCCACTAGCAGAATGGTGATCATCATTTTGGAGAGAGACCCACGTTTGATCCCCTACAAAAGGGGAATGGATCCCTGGCCAGGTTTCTTCTTTGAGATCTAGGTTATCTTGGTGCCCCACAGACAGACGTTCCAATGAGAGTCAATTCCATGCAGGAATTCAAGTGAAATAGGCTTCCATTTGGTTGGTGTAATGGAACATCTGGGTAAAAATCGGATGTTATAAATGTCAACATATGACCAATATCAGGAATTACAGTTTTGTTCAGAGGTAAGCCGGCACCAAAATGTAGGGTGCTTGACAACTTAGGTATATACATGAGTGATCATTTCCCATGGAATACTCACATTGAAAAGGCAACACTCAAGATGATGCAGATGGTGGGATTATGTTGCAACCCTAAATCGTCTTCTTTTTATTTATTTATTTTTTTTTTTTTTTTTTTCTATGGAACGCTTCACGAATTTGCGTGTCATCCTTGCGCAGGGGCCATGCTAATCTTCTCTGTATCGTTCCAATTTTAGTATATGTGCTGCCGAAGCGAGCACAATCGTCTTCTTTTTAATCATTAAGAAAAGGAAATACAGACAATATCAGGCGCTTGGGATCTCAAAAAATGATTTTATAGTCCTTAGGAATGGTTATTTCCATACATCATGCCACACAGGGACTTTCATACATGTACCTGAGCTTGCCAAATATGATGATCGGTTGAGGGCCACATCAACAAGAGGTAGCACACCGGCTCATCACCAGCAAGCTCAGATAAATGTATGAAAGGCCCTGTGTGACATAATGTATGGTAATAACCATCCCTAAGGACTATAAAACCATTTTTTGGGACCCCCAGCGCAGACGATCCATGCAGCAGGGGTGTTGTATTAGACATTGTTAAAGTTTAGATTATAGCATAGCAATTGCTATATAGGCAGTGCTTAGTCACGTTAACTAACACCTAAGCCAGTTCTTTCCAATCTTTGTAATCATACAATGGTGATATATACAATTAAGCTGATACATATGGAGAGCTGCTGTGTGGTATATGGTAGGATTAACCTATGTCAATGAGCTGCAAGTAGAACAATACAATTATCTTTTTTTAAACTTTGGTTCTACCACATTTAAACTCAATTTATAAAACTCATATAGAGGTGAACAAACCATACATGGGTCCTAACCCCCAGCATAACATTACAACTTTGGGTAAGGATCTGGTCTATTAAACAAGCAGTACTCACTAGTTTACTCCTCATTCACCTAAGACATTTGGCTTGTATTACAAAAAATAACGTGGGTAGATATTCACCAACAATTACCAAGGATAGGGCTCCAGCTTTTTTATAAAGATCCTTGGACTATATAAAAAAACCTCAAAATGTCTTATTAAATCTTTCAGGTGAATGATAGGACAAAATAATTAATTAATTGATTAATTAATTAAGTAATCACAGAGTAGTAAGCAAGGAAATGAAAGCGAGGTTAAGAACATACTTTCCTCTTGTTAAACAAGGTGTATTACCATCATACCTACTATCGGTAAACAATTATACGCCAAGGGTAATTTTGACTAGGTTGTCTCTTGGGAAATTGACATTAAAAGTAGTGATTAGAAGCTGGGCGCAAGAGAATTATGAATAGAAAATGTCCTTGTGTTCTGAGTGAGGATGAATGTTGTTGCATTTTATATCGGTTTACCCACTTTATAGATCAGAAAGGAAATGAGAAATTAAACCCCTCTTAAAACTCACAGGCATTTTGCAGCAGAGAATTTAATTTGTAATGTTGTTACAAGATGTCTATGTCTGTTTTGAAATATGTAATTATCTGTTAATTGCTTTCTGTGTAGAAAAAGAGTAGAGGACAATAATTCATGTAATTCAATGTTTTTGAGATTGTATGGAAATAATCTGATTTCTGAAATAAAGAATGTGTTTGTGTTGAACATTGATGTTTTTACTGGAAAATTGTAAATGAGATGAGGTCATTAGATCAACGCCAATATGTTCCTTTATAAATCAACGCAAATATTTCTGTATTCTTAGGTAGAAGCCACATTTCTCAATCCCAACAATGGCTACTAAAAATAAGGGAATTTAAGTCTAAACTGGAGCTTCTTGAGTCAAAGCTATACTGAACATGTATTTTATTTTTCTTTATTTTCGCATTTATAAATCACATCAAACCCTGGGCTCTGATAAAGGCAGTAAGGATTTAAGAATTGGCGACAAGGCAGGCGCTCTGTTGCCAGTCAAGTTTTCCTGCATTAGCTTCTTCTCCAAATGCACGTTTTCATGACTCCATCAATCTTCAGGGAGGCTGTGTTTCTTTGCTTTTTCAGGCGTGTCTTCATTTCCTTTTCAGGTGTGGCAAGTTAATTGAGTCTAAGGATTCTGGTACTTGTATTTTTCGCACTTAATTGTTTTTGCGGGTGGCTGGAAACAACACCGTCCATAGCACAAATCTTCCCCTTGATGGGGGGAGGGGGAAAGCCATGGTTGTGGGCTCTCCATTGTAAGGCATGATGACTCTGCTGCTGCTGCCTTTTGAGCCCGGGACTCCTGAAACAATGTTTAAGAATTGGTGACACGGCAGGCGCTCTGTTGCCAGTCAAGTTTTCCTGCATTAGCTTCTCCTCCAAATGCACGTTTTCATGACTCCATCAGTCTTCAGGGAGGCTGTGTTTCTTTGCTTTTTCAGGAGTGTCTTCATTTCCTTTTCAGGTGTGGCAAGTTAATTGAGTCTAAGGATTCTGGTACTTGTATTTTTCGCCCTTAATTTTTCTTGCAGGTGGCTGGAAACAACACCCTCCATAGCACAAATCTTCCCCTTGATGGGGGGAGGGAGAAAGGCATGGTTGTGGGCTCTCCATTGTAAGGCATGATGGCCCTGCTGCTGCTGCCTTTTGAGCCTGGGACTCCTGGAACAATGTTTAAGGGCCTCATTACACGGAAGGCGGAGGACCAAGGTGCTATTAGCACCTTGGTCCATGCTGGTAAAATACCGGCACCGCCTTGGTGGAAAGGGGAATTACCGCCCCATTCCAAGGTTGGCGGGGCAGTAATTCCCCCTTCCACCACTGCCCTTCCCCATTCCCATTTTTGCCCCATAGGGCATAATGGGAATGGGGAAGGTGCTAATTACGGCACCGCAATTTTGCGGTGCCGTAATTAGCACCAAGGTCCCTTAGCGGGTTGGTTTTTAACGCCTGCAAAAAGCAGGCGTTAAAGCACCAACCCCCTAAGGGACCTCGTAGTAAGGTGGTAATGGTTAACAGTCACCGTTACCATTAACGGTGACCGTTAACCATTACCGCCTTCCGTGTAATGAGACCCTAAGAATTGGTGACAAGGCAGGCGCTCTGTTGCCAGTCAAGTTTTCCTGCATTAGCTTCTCCTCCAAACGCACATTTTCATGACTCCATCAATCTTCACGGAGGCTGTGTTTCTTTGCTTGTTCAAGCGTGTCTTCATTTCCTTTTCAGGTGTGGCAAGTTCATTGAGTCTAATGATTGTGGTACTTGTATTTTTCACACTTAATTTTTCTTGCAGGTGGCTGGAAACAACACCCTCCATAGCACAAATCTTCCCCTTGGTGGGGGGAGGGGGAAAGCCATGGTTGTGGCTCTCCATTGTATGGCATGATGGCCCTGCTGCTGCTGCCTTTTGAGCCCGGGACTCCTGAAACAATGTTTAAGAATTGGTGACAAGGCAGGCGCTCTGTTGCCATTCAAGTTTTCCTACATTAGCTTCTCCTCCAAATGCACGTTTTCATGACTCCATCAGTCTTCAGGGAGGCTGTGTTTCTTTGCTTTTTCAGGAGTGTCTTCATTTCCTTTTCAGGTGTGGCAAGTTAATGAGTCTAAGCATTCTGGTACTTGTATTTTTCGCCCTTAATTTTTCTTGCAGGTGGCTGGAAACAACACCCTCCATAGCACAAATCTTCCCCTTGATGGGGGGAGGGGGAAAGCCATGGTTGTGGCTGTCCATTTTAAGGCATGATGGCCCTGCTGCTGCTGCATTTTGAGCCCGGGACTCCTGAAACAATGTTTAAGAATTGATGACAAGGCAGGCGCTCTGTTGCCAGTAAAGTTTTCCTGCATTACCTTCTCCTCCAAATGCACGTTTTCATGACTCCATCAATCTTCAGGGAGGCTGTGTTTCTTTGCTTTTTCAGGCGTGTCTTCATTTCTTTTTCAGGTGTGGCAAGTTAATTGAGTCTAAGGATTCTGGTACTTGTATTTTTCGCACTTAATTTTTCTTGCAGGTGGCTGGAAGCAACACCCTCCATAGCACAAATCTTCCCCTTGATGGGGGGAGGGAGAAAGCCATGGTTGTGGGCTCTCCATTGTAAGGCATGATGGTCCTACTGCTGCTGCCTTTTGAGCCCAGGACTCCTGGAACAATGTTTAAGAATTGGTGAAAACTTGACTGGCAACAGAGCGCCTGCCTTGTCACCAATTCTTAAGCAATAAGGATTTGTCCTGTATTCTAAGTAAAGGTCAAAGCTTGTATCCCACACAGAATTGAAACAAAGTTTTGAGGGCCAGAGGAGAAACATTTCACTTTGTACAAACGTTGTGATACCCGAGGGTTTGGTCATTAAATAAATGCAATCAATAAATAAATAGATTTGAATTAAAAAATACAAATAAAACTCTGTTGTTTGTGGGAGGACCCACTTATACACAGCATACACCGCGGAGCGGTGAGCGGAGCCGTGAGCTGAGGCTTGAGCAGTCTGCAGCAGTCTCTCTACTCTGTTGTTTGTGGGAGGACCCACTTATACACAGCATACACCGCGGAGCGGTGAGCGGAGCCGTGA
Organism: Ambystoma mexicanum; assembly: GCF_040938575.1. Classification (NCBI taxonomy): domain Eukaryota; kingdom Metazoa; phylum Chordata; class Amphibia; order Caudata; family Ambystomatidae; genus Ambystoma; species Ambystoma mexicanum. The sequence goes on from NC_090941.1 coordinate 357,315,219, forward strand.
GCTGAGGCTTGAGCAGTCTGCAGCAGTCTCTCTACTCTGTTGTTTGTGGGAGGACCCACTTATACACAGCATACACCGCGGAGCGGTGAGCGGAGCCGTGAGCTGAGGCTTGAGCAGTCTGCAGCAGTCTCTCTACTCTGTTGTTTGTGGGAGGACCCACTTATACACAGCATACACCGCGGAGCGGTGAGCGGAGCCGTGAGCTGAGGCTTGAGCAGTCTGCAGCAGTCCGCGGCTGATCCCCGCGGGCCCGACCCTATGGAGCCCACTGTCGTCACTGAAGAAACCGTAAATCCTTCCCCAGAACTCTCCAATCTGAAGACTCCTGTGGAATCCGCTTGGGAAGTACGGAGACTCAGGAGCAATCACAATCACAAGGTCTCGGAACCCCATGTACTCCCTGTACAGAAGGCCGCAACCAGAAAAGCGAAGGAAACAAGGTCTGTTACCAATCCGCCTTCCATTATAACTCTTTCACCAAACAAAGTCATAGGAACGGCAAGATCACAGTTCGACTTTGAAAATCCTTTTGACATTACTCGGCGTTCCCCATTTCTGTCCCCTATTAATCCCTCTATTACGAATCCATTGGTGAACACTGGGAAGAATGTAGCCATTATGACTCATATAACTCATATAACTCCTACAAGCCACTTCAACTTTTCTGGCATCGCTACCAACAAAACGGCACTAACACTCGCCAATACTCCACCTGCCGTCTCGCCCCAAGTAGAAGACCCGAACATGCCCCCAATCCTTCCCATTTCACCTGTGCTGCGGGCCATGGCGCCGGAGGCGCACCCCCCCCTCGGGGGGTTATGCGAGCTGCGTTCGCCGCGATTGAATCCTGCGGCGTCGATTCTCTCTTCCTCCCCCTGTGCGATTACTTCTTCCCAGCCTTACCGCCAGCCCTTTGAGGTGGCGAGCGGAGCGGAGGCCGTGACTGTCGGAGGACGGCCGGCCGCTGCCCCTGAGCTGGTTGCCCCGCAGGGGGAGCGACATGATATCGCGCCTACAGGAGTCGGCCCGCTGGCCGGAGGACAAGTTCCGGGCCAGGAACCAACGAAGGGCAGCGGTGGGAGGGCTCTGCCTGGGGAGGTGGACCCTCCCGCCCCCGCAATTAAGTCCAACTCTCTCTGCCCGTCACAAACCTTGGAGGACTCGACTGAAAGCATGCAGGGCCGTCGCCAAAACGCCTCCACTGCTAGCATTACCAACGTAAGACCAGCAAGCACGACGGTACTAGCTCAAATCCATGTGCCAAGGAGTCCTAGCATAGACTCGCAAAAGCAGAATAATGAAGGCCTGCAGATGGAAATCGAAAAAATGGGTAACAATGCATCATTGAGGAAGCTCCCGACTTCACCATCGGAACTACATATAAACAAAGAAGTAAAAGTTCAAAGCTTTCCAATACCCACAGAGACCCCTTCGACGACCACAAAAAAAACTTCTGCTCGACAACAATTGACAGAAAAAGATTCAAGAGACAACATAGAAGCAGATTGTTCTATGTCTCAAAATACTAAAACCCCTAAGAATCAAAAATCTAAAAAACGAGCTTCTCTTGACAAAGCCGGCCAAGTAGCAAAAGCATCACGTCAAAAACGGACGAAAGAACCCAGTCCGAGTTCACAGAATATACCAACTTCAAAACTCAAAAAAAAATCATTAACAAAAAAAAATCTTCCACACCCGCTCCTATCAGTTGCACTTAAAGATTTTTTTAAAAAACAATGTAAAAGAAAATTGGACCAAGCACACGAACTTTCGGATGCGGAGATCCTCGAAGCCATTCAAGATTTTCCCCCAGTATCCAAAGTAAGGAAAGTGTTACAAACAACAAAAGAAAAGTCATTTGGTTCATCCACAAACGAGAAACCTACATTGGAAAAACAGCTGGACCCTAAAGAAGCTTCAAGACCTACAGACGCTCAAAATTCGTCCATAATAAACCTTTCTGAAGAGACGACGGAATATGGTACTCCAATAAAAACGATTCCAGGAGGACCGCCCAAATCAAATCTAACACAACCAAAATCGCAAATACAAACACTCAGTGGTATTAAAGCCACGACAGGTCAATCTCCGAACGGGTCTCCACAATCCAGAGTTGTGGAGAGCTCATTAAAAGAAACATCACCCCCAAGAGCAATTTCGGCACTATTGCCACCCGCTATTCCACACAGATCCTCTGGGTGTCCATTAGCGGAACACCGGGAACCTGACAAACTTTGGTCACAACCAATATACTTGAAAAAAGCAGTTCAGACAGATGAAAGCTTCGCGCTACCAATGCCTTCATCACCGCTTAGATCAAGGGATCGGTCGCCACCTAAAAACAGGAGGCTCAGCGAAATATCTACGCCTTGTGCCAAGGAAGCAACTCCGAAAAAACCTGACCTTACAACTATTATGTCAGCTATAACAATAGCATTAGCACCTTTCGGAAAATTGTATGAGAACATCAGTGATTCCTTAAAAGATCACATCACGGTCACAGCAATGATGCACACTAAATTGAGCTTCGTTGAAGGTTTCATAACTGCCCTGGATCAAAGGAACAAGATACATAGCGACACTTGGGACTTAAAACTGGCTTCGCTAGACGAACAGATCAATTTTCTAAAATCTACTACCAGAGTTAAAAAAACCTTGATTGATAAAGAAACCCAGACAACGGCACCAGCTACATCTAAAGAACTCGCGCCGGTGTTTACAAGACAAACTGACAAGCACACCCGCATACTAAATAAAGCACCTAAACCTGCTTCACCCAGTGAAGGGCCTCAAAAAGCGACACCTGCAGGGGAATACCATCCCGTGCTGAAACTTGCTTCGGGTACCCATCAAGACAGTTCCCACCTGAAAACAGTGTCCGCTCTTGACCTAGTGTTAGCACCAAAACCATCGCCAAAAAACAAACAAAAAAGGTGGGATGACATCCAGGCTACATTACATCGAAGTGAAAATAACGCCAACAAAAAGCCAGATTTTATGCCGTCCCCCAGGACCTGTGAGGAATTCGTGTCTCGAAGCCCTTTGATCGATCTAACGCAACACTGGGATACAATAGAAAACTTAGAACTATTAGTAGAAAGTGTACCTGATTCTAAGGATGAAACATCTAATACACCCCCTGGATCTAAAAACGATAAACTTATGATGACACCAACCAACCTCAATCCGGAGAGTAAGGCCAAAAGTACAACATCATTGCCTCCACTTCTTCTGAATCTACACCAAAAGGAGATCTCAAAACACGTGGCAATCTCTTCTGAGCAAACACATGCTAAACAACGAAAACTGTCAAGCACAAAACCAGAGATGCTCCAAAGCTCTCAAGTTTCCATACCAAAAGCTACCCGTCTATTCAAAATCGAACAAAAAATTACGGACGATCGCTATTTGATTCTGAATAGAAGAACAGTACTTAAGATCTTAAAACAAGTGGATACTCTTCGGTCTTTAAAATCAGACGACTTCATCCTAATTGAGCCATACCACAGATCAAAGCAAGCAAAAGCATACCTCCACATTAAGTCATCGGCAATTCGCGAAATCCCAGAAGGCGTTTATACAGAGCTAGAACAATCGGGCTTTATACTTACAGAGGTCCCGGCCCAGAATACAAGTACTAAGAGTAAAGAAAACCTCATGACGCCACTTAACAAAAAATATAGATTTAAATCTCGTACGGAGGACTTATATGGCTCAGCGGGACGAAGAAAATCCTCACCCTATCGGAGAGAATCCAACTACAACCCTACTAGATCAAACAGAGACCGTCCCAGCTTTCGGGACAAGCCTAGACACGACCAATCAGAAAATGAAAGAACACAAACAAGAAGAGACCCTAGAAGCCATGATTATGGGAGATTCCAAACTCGCCGATACTCCCCAAAAGTACGACAACAAGACCGTCGACTCTCTCCACTCCAAGAAAGTGAAAGTAGGATAAATCCACCACACCCCTCGACAACTAACCTGGACAGTGTGCCAAAAAAGGGTCGCTGGTCTTGGATACGAGATGTCTTAACACCAGGACTAAAAAGATAGCAGCAAACAGGGGGCTCCATTCCAACTCTTCAGCCCCACTGTCTGAGCCAGAAAGATCCACAAAATTCATGTCTGTCCATCGCATCATGGAACACCAGAGGCCATACGCACTTAACCGAACATGACAGTTACAACTTAGGAACCCACGACATCATTTGCCTCCAGGAAACCTGGCTATTGGACAAACCGGCTCTGGATGGCTACAATATAGAGATTTCTCCGGCCCACAAAGGTCCTCTTGGCCGCCCATCATCCGGCCTACTGATAGCCGTCCGTATAGGCTCAGGGATACACATCACTAAGAAAATAGAAGCATCCTACGGACTGCTGGCAATTTTGGCTACATGGCCGGAGAAATCCTCGCCAAAAGGCAAAATCTCCTGTGAACCGCTTGCTATTATGAACATATACTGGAACCCCCAAAAAACATCACCAGAAATCTTCTGTGATGCCGCTTCTAACACCATTGATGAAATTAGAATCAAACATCAAACTTCGAATATTATTATCTGTGGGGACTTAAACGCAAACTGCGTGATCTCAAACGCGCCTAAAACAAACGCACTAACCAGCACCCTGGCAGAGAAAAGGGGGAAAAAATGGCTAACATTAATGACCTCTAGAAGCTTCCACAACGCTGCAAACACAACAAAGAACCAAAACTTGATCCCTACATGGGAACGTGACAATTCATCGGCCACCCTGGACTATATTTTTGTCTCTGAACTAATCTACCACCGAATATCCACTTTTGAAATAATCAGAACCAAGGAGAGCGACCATAATCTCTTGAACCTTACCTGCAAAACTGCTGCGCATGATCAGCAATTCTACAACCAATCGATTGAAACAAATTCCCAGGCAACTCGCCTCTGTATGTCTACCAAAGACATTAAATCATTAACTGCCAACTACAAAACACTAACCTCCGCCATCGACACCAAAGAGGCAACCTTCAGAGACAGTTACATTCCATTACTTCTTCCTTTTAAAAAACCACGGAAAATCTTTAACGATTCTGCGCTTCAGCACAACCACGTGTACAACGCCAATTTGGCTACCAAACGTAGGACGCTAAGGAAAACAAAGAAAGAAGCTGCTGCTTTAAATACAACCACCTCACGGGAGACCTACCTCACTGAAAAGAGGAACTACAAACAATGGCTGAGACACGCACGAAGTTCCCTCTACCAGGCCGATGCGGAAAATATGCTTAAGGTGTTAGCCTCGAAAAAATCGCGGGAGTTCTGGTCTATGATAAATCAAACAAACCATCACCCGAAAGCTGCCATGACTAACTCAGTCGCTGAAAAAAACTGGGTCAAACATTTTTCCGACCTTTTTGAAGCACCGTCAATTACTACCACTTTTCCAAAGCAAACGCCAACGAGAAACTGGGTGGACCTCTCCGACGAGGATGAGATAAGAAGAGCCATCACAAGACTAAAAACTTCGCGAGCCCCGGGCCCGGATGGGCTAGCAAACTCGAACCTCAAGCAAAACCCAGACGACTGGGCAGCTGCAATGAGCTTAATATTTAAAGACTGTAAAGATCAAAAGATAATACCAGACTCTTGGACCCAGGCCGTCATTGTTCCGATTTTCAAAAAGGGCGTTAGGGAGGACCCTTCGAACTATCGTCCTATAGCCCTGCTGGACGTTATAGGCAAGGTCTTCGCTACGATGCTTTTGAGTCACTTCCAGAGCTGGGTAAGGCTATCCCCCTCGGCAGACCCACTACAAACAGGTTTTCAAAAAAACGCAAGTACGGCAGCTAATATAATGATCCTGAGCATCATCAAAGATAAAGTCTTGTCTGGAGCACCAAGAGTCTTCCTAGCATTTGTTGACCTTTCCCAGGCGTTCGACCGAGTTGACAGGTCTAAATTGTGGAACAAATTGAAAGCATGGGAGTGTCCTGAAGACATCTTGGACCCCATAATCGCCCTTCATTCGAACACCAGGGTGGCCGTTCGCCTGAACAACCAAGGACTTCTATCAGAACAAATTCCATCTCATCGTGGAGTAAAGCAGGGATGTCCGCTGGCCCCCGCACTCTTTATATCTTTCCTAGGTGACTTTAAAGATTCTCAAGACACGATCAGGTCATTTCCACCTAAAATCGGCAATGTAGGAATCAGCCGGCTTTTATACGCCGACGACCTGATAATCTTGGACCATACGCAGGTCGGACTCCAGCGACAGCTCGACAATCTTGCTCAATATACAAAGGACAATAACCTAGAGATAAACAAATCAAAAACTAAAGTCCTGATTTTCCAAAAACAGGGGACCAAAAGGAAAGAAAACCCACAGTGGTTTCTCCATCAAGCAAAAATTGAAGTTGTTACAACGTTTAAATACTTGGGAGTTGAAATTGACAGCTCCAAGAACGCAAGTGCAATGCAACAAACTCTATGGACAAAGGCGAAACATCTAACATCCCAGCTTCGAGCAGTTCATAGAAAGTACGGCAAATTCAGTCTCCTCCCTGCAATCCAGTTCTACAAAGCTAAAGTAATCCCGTCTCTAACATACGGTATGGACGCAACACCCACAATCCCGTCGACGATCTGGACCAAACTAGAAGGCCACATCTGGCGAACAGTACTTGGCCTTCCTAAATCTACATCTTCTGCAGCAATAAGACGCGAATTGGGTCTACTCTCTATTGCTGCAGTAGTGGCTCAAAGTACGATTCAACTATTCAGAAAAATAAAGCATCCAGAGAGTCTACAAATATACCGTATGATCAACGACGAAATCACTAAGGGAAACAACAAGCTACTTAAAAACTGGGCTGAAACTCAGCAACAACTCCTGCAGGCGATAGCCTGTTCAGAAGACGAACTTATCGTGAATCCGTTAAGAATAAAATCAAAAATGGAGTGGTTAGACTGGACAAACACGAATGAAAAAGCAACTTCAAACAAGCTGCTAAGCCACCTACCACCTGCATTTAACAAACTCAAAGAGCCTATGGAATATTGTAAAAAATATCCTAGCAAGTGGTCAATGAAAACTCTACTGAAAGCACGCCTTAACTTGCTTCCTACAAAAGAAATTCTAGCCATTCGAGCAGCCACTAACGAGAAATCATGCCGTCTCTGTAAAAACTCTGAAACTACAGAATCCATAAGACACCTCCTCATGGTTTGCCCAGCGATTGCCCAGGAAAGAGACGCTTTTTTTGGTCCATTGCTCACAAACTCTTTCATTAACGACGAAGACACGTGGTGGACCCGCCTGATTACAGGAGCCCGAACTAGATGGCTAATCCCGACGGCGAAGCTACTAAACATCACCATGGAAAAGATTAGCCATCTGTGACATCTAACGAGAAAAGTCATTTCATTCCCTTTTCAACCTGGACAAACCATGGATGATGTAAACACTAACATTACTTGAAACACTTATTTGCAACCCTATACACTTCGTCTTTTGCCAGCTATATGTAATCATGAGAACCCTTTTTGTAAAAATCTAACAAAGATTATATACAAATAAAACAAAAAAAAAAAAAAAAAAAAAACATTAAATGGGCCATGAATCAATGGAAAAGAATGTTAATATCACCCGAGGCCATAACAAACTTTGGTGAGATTTCTCAAAACATGTTTGACTCCCACATTGTCTCTGTTCTACTTATACACAAAACCTAGTTCACATCTACATGGCACTTAGGTGTTTATGTGAAGTTCAGCAAGAAATATTTGCCAGGTTTAAAGGGCAGGCTCTGAGAAGGACTTATATTCTGCAGAGTTCAAATTAGTAAATATGCTGCTGAGCGTCAAATCAAATTTAGAATTGCAATGGCCATTCACATTCTATAAAAACAATACTCCTAGGTGACCTCAACCTGGGGTTCAATGATAAAAAGGACAGACCTTCCACAGCGCTATCTCTAGCACTACAAGAATTAGGCTTTGAACAAAAAATCTGCTTGCCTACGCATTGCAAAGGTCGCACATTGGACTGGCTAGCTGATCACAACTGTAGCATCGATATCAGCTCCATCACACCTATCCCTTGGTCTGACCACTCACTTATCCACTTTTTCATCCCCACCCCCGCAAGCACAGAAAACAAAGTCAAAGTAAACACAAAAACCATCACGCCATTCAAATTTAGAGAAGTCACCGAATTAGAGATAATAGAAATTGTGAGAAAAATCAAGCCATCTAACTGCAAAGGTGATGCCTGCCCCGCCAAACTAGTCAAAGACTGCGCAGAAACATTGGCACTGTTTCCCACATCATTCATCAATGCCTCCTTCAACACTAACTCAGTTCCAGACAGCCTAAAAGAAGCATGGGTGCGCCCACTCCTCAAAAAACCTACCCTAGACCCCAAAAACGCTAACAACCACAGACCCATCACCACCGTCCCCTTCTTGCTCAGGATCTTGGACAAAGTGGCTTACACATAAATCCAACGAAACCAAATCCTAGGGAAAAGACAGTCTGGCTTCCACCCCCACCACCATCCACTGCGGTGTCCTACAAGGCTCCTGCACTGCCCCGATACTCTACAACATCTTCACCCTCCCTCTCGTCAATGGTTTAGATCATCGAGATATAGCGTACACCAACTACGCCGACAATACTTAAATTCTACTCCCCCTTTCAGGCATCTTTGAACAAGACACTGATGCAGTAACCAACATCTATACAGCCATCCAAACATGGATGGCAGCAAATGGACTATGCCTAAATGGGGACAAAACAGAGATCCTCATAGTTGGCACAAAAGAAACCTTAAACAAACTTCCATCACAATACAAAACTTTCCTAATCGATAACTCCACCATCACAGTCTCATTGGCGGTAAAAACACTAGGAGTTTACCTCGACTCCTCACTATCCATGTCACGGCAGGTAAACGTCATAGCATCCTCCGCTGCACTCACCACTAAGGTAATTAATGTGGTGAAACCTTTCTTCTCAACAAAAAATTGCCTGTCCATAGCTGGAGCCACACTAGGCACCAAGTTGGACCACTGCAGTGCCCTCTTCCTAGGCACCTCGACAAAAAACATTAAAAAAATGCAGGTCACTCGGTACAATGCATTAAGAGCAGCCTTGAGTATCCCGAAAAGGGAACACATCTCCCATGCTAGAAAAGAGGCCCACTGGCTACCCATAAAAGAACGCATCCTTTTCAAATCTATGGCCATTACTCACAGATGCCTCTCCGCTGAAGCCCCACCCTATCTATCAGATAGGATCACCCACAATGCATCCTCCAGACCCACCAGGTCACTCTTGGCCAACCAGGCCTACGTACCCACCTACAAAAGAAGTAAAGCCAGGGGCTCCAGCTTCCAGTGCCTAGCTCCTAAAAACTGGAACGCTCTCCCCACGGTACTTAGGAATGAAAAATCCTGCCAAACCTTCCGCAAACTTCTAAAAACCACTCTCTTCAACTAACTGTCTCTGCATAGTGATTGTATGTATCTTCTTCCTATAACAACATGCATTCTTACACTCTGTAACAGTATGTATCCTGTAACTATTGTATGCAACATGTTCTTACCACCTACCTCTGTAAACTATGCCTCGTGAAATGACATGTAATATGTAAGACTTCTTGACCAGCGCCACGATGCCTCCGGGCAGATGTGCGCTATACAAATCCAAATAAATAAATAAATAAAAAATCTACTTTAAAGGGTAATTCCACAAGGGCGATTAACATCTATGTCAATTGTCAAGCAACAACTGAATTGATGACTATTATGGAAATGATATGATTGCATGCTGTTGAACATTTGAAGAAATTAAATTGGAGTTAGACACAGGAAAGTTTGTTGGATACAGGAAAGTTAGAAGACACAGGTAAGAATCGAGAATTATAGTTCCCCGACTATTGGACCATAAAATTGCCCACTATACTGGACAATACACAATCAGAAAACGTAGTAGATATGTGGATACAGCAGCTCCCCAAGCCATGACAATGAGGCATGCTTAACATAGTATTCACCTTCTTACAGATCAAAGGGCACAATAAGCACTTGAGAAGGGACCAGTACTACCTAAAACAGTCCATGGGGAGATGACATCAACTGTAACCTTGGGGGTAAGAAACTTCTATTTGAGCAAAAGCCACTAGTGGCATCACATAATTAAAACGTATTGTAATACACAAACATGGCTTCCCCATTTACTTCACAGGAGGCAGAAGGGACAGCATGCTGGGGAACTAGGTCCTTTAGCACCTACCACAAACAATTAATATTGTCTTAAAATACCACAGATATCATACCAACCAGGCAGCGGCGAGGGAAGATTCATAGTCAGAGGAATCTGAGATTGGGAACAGTGAACCCCAAGTGATGATTGAGCAGGTCATTTGAGGAGATATGCATAGATACCAACCAATTGATTGTAAACACCCACAGATGGGTTGTTTTAACTGGCTATTGGAAGTTTACTTACTGACTTTGTTTTTCATGTTTTTGATTTTTACAGGAAGCATTTTCTAACTTACTAAAGAATAAGTCACTCTGAAAATAAAGAATAGAGGTAATTATGATATTTAGAAGAAAGTGACAGAAAGAAGTATTTTAACTATGGAAGATAATATTCCAAGATAAGAATAATAATAAAAATATTGATTACCCATTGTAGATCGGATACCAAACTTTTTGAAGAGAATAGACAACTCCTGAAGAAGGGGGCAAAAACACCCCAAAACATGTAGAGACACAAGTCAACGATTGAACATTCCATAAGAAATTGCTCTGTAGAGTTATTATCCAATGTTAAATTACATGCAAATCAAGACTTGTAATTGTCTTTTCAATTGTGAAATGATGAAGTGACAAAAAACAATAACAGATTGATGAATTTACATGTGAAAGTTTGATATGACATGACATATAGAATTGCATACAATTTTGTTACTAAATATCTTTTTATAAAACAATTTGCGTACCTTAGCAGACTCACCTCCCTAGCCTTTAGGGTGGTGGCTCCCCCCTGGGAAGAAGGGAGAATGGCCCAGATTCATCCCACCCCTTAAATCCTCAAAGACCAGGACATAAGCCAACACATTCCATTTCATATCGAGCCACCTTGTCTATTGAAGAGTTTGATAGCAGCAAAGAGAGTTGATGTCTTGTAGAAAGGAAGTTGAGGCACATTAGGTTTCTCCTTGTGACTTACTGGTAGGCTTTGTGGCAGCTGAAAATTGATTGAATGTTGTAGCTGCCCTGAGGATAGGTCAAACCAAGCATGTGCCCTGATTAGCCCATGTCTTCCATTTTGTGATGACTTGCTTCATAATAATGGTATTTGAATCTAGATGAGGTGGTAAGTTAAGCCCAGACAATCAGTATCCACTTTAGCCACTGCTACAGTGCCCAAATTTGTTAGAAAAACCACCAGCAACCTAACAAAGAGATGAAACTGCAATGTCAGCTCTGTGGAGTTCGGGCCTCCATGTTCTGGAGCATTTGCCATTCAGTGCAATGCAGTGCTCGACACTGCAATAGCCAGAATCAGCAACTGCACTACCTAACAATGGCACAGTGGTAAATGCTGAAGAATATTTGGTATTAGTTGCACCCTTTTGAAGAGGCCATCCAGCAGATAGCCATAACGCTACAACGCAGATGGCCTCATTCCAAATTGAGTGTTAATTAGGCATTTAAGACACCAAATTATACACAAAATGTGTTTCCTTTACTGTCACTCGGTCCCTTGGAATTAACACTGGATTCCGAGTGGTGGTATGGTGGTGTTAGTCAACATTTTTGGAGTCCATAGGGCAACATGAGGATTTTGGTGGATTTTCCATATGTAGTAATTCTGCCACAGTGAATATGCTGATTTTGGGTGTTAGCATAATTGATCTACCTCCTGCATCATGATAGAGGTAAATGTGGTAGTAATTTTGTTACCACTAAAGAAGTGCTGGGAACAGAATCACCACCACTTTTTTACTGCACCACCAAACTTTCATTGGGACCCTATTTAATTTGCTATCACATGAGTATCCAGTGGAATTTCTACTTGCAATAGTACATTAATATGAAATATCTGGTGATGCAGAAGCAGGGCTACTGTCTATAAATCTGCACTCAACCTTCCGATAGGATTCACACACTGCTGGAGGAATGGAAATGTGGAATACCTCCAGGCATCTGTTCAAATGTGTAGGTTGCAATAAAGGTACAATTAAAAGCCCAGATGGAAAAAGAGAGCAGAGACAAAAGTCAGACACCTAAAACCATGTGCAGGACTCCATCACTGCAAAGATTTTTTTGGGAAAGTGCACACTTATTCTTACATCTTCTGACACTTGGTCCAGTGATACCAAGGTGAGAGTTTGGAGATTGGAAAAAAGAAAGAGGCTGTGGAACAGACTAAATCCACAGTTTTACCGGCTACATACATTTGGATTCCTATGGGAATTGAGCAGGACCACTATATACCAGATGAATCATGTCAATATTTTTTTTATTTTTTATTTTATTTGATTCGGCTGAATTTAATCAACCTTTCAAAAAAAATTCATTTAAAACAAGTCATAATACAAAAAAAAAGAAAAACACATTCATTATACTTATATTAAAAATTGATTAGTGCACATCTTCATTTCTAATCATCTCAATCGTTATCATCAAACTAATATAACAGATTTAACTCACATTGCTACTAAAACAGAAAAAACAAACAAAAGAATTCACAGTCATTTACATATCTGATCTTTAACCTGTTCCTCTAAATTTAAGCTTTGCAAAAAATTAACTGCTGCAATTTGAATTGCCATGTTGGTGCATCATAACAGTACCGCCCAACATTTGGTTGATGAAAAGTTCCCAAGATATTCACAGTGTCTTGTGAAGAAAATTTCTCGTTTTGACCTAAGCATGGTACATTCAGTGATTAAATGAGTAACAGTTTCAGGAATAGTATCAACTTTGCAAAAACAACAATAATTTTGGTCGATACTCACAGAGCGTCGTCTTGCTTTTATATCATTTGTAATCCACAAATTAAAACGGAGTCGAAGGATGCCAATACGATGTTTAGGAGAAGGACAATGTATTAGATATGGTGGTAAAATGCCTGCCCTTTTCGGGGGGAAACGGAGTATGTCACCATCACAAAAGGTTAGACACTGATCACAAGTGTTGATCCAATCCATTTGGTGAATCTTGCTTTTGGCTTTATCAGGATTGGTCAACAACAAATCAATCGTTATGTCAGCTTTAGCTAAAATATGGTAAACTTTGTCCAACCAATTGGTTACAAAGGCATATTTGGCAGTAAACAAGTGGTGTGATCGTTTTTTTAACAGTACATCCTCCTTTGATGACAGTAGGCATTTCCTGAATAAGGCGCACAGGCGCCAACTGTAATGGGCCTGGAGAGAAAGCACCACAAGCTCATATCTCAGCCATGCAATTGGTGTGCATTGTGGCAAGTGTAGTACAGATCGCCAAAATTTGGCTTCCCATTGATTACATTTAAATGGGGACTCAGTTGGCATTGACTCTAGACCATGTAACAATATTGTAACAATTTGTTTGGTCCAGAAGTGCCACACCGGCAAGATCAAAAAATGGGCCAAATTTATGCATGATGATACGTGCTTGAGAAATGGCTGATGTTAACTTGGTCTCCACCCGTTCCAGCTGTCCTTGCACTTTCCACTTACCCTCAAAGATCATTCCCAGGTAGCAATTGTTAGGTACTACCTGAATTGGGATTGTACCAATATTCCAGACAAACGAAAGAGACCCTAAATGTCTGGGTGAGTACTGGACAATTTGTGATTTGGAAGAGTTGATTGATAGTTCATTTAAACGTACATACTCTAAAAACGCATCAAGTAAGGGTTGTAGGCCAACTTGAGTTCTTGAGATAAGGACCAAATCGTCAGCGTACATGAGCGCTTGTAATTGGACATTGTTAATCTTGGGAGAATCTGAGATGGTTTTTGACAAAAATTCTTTAACATCATGAATATAGTAGTTGAAAACGGCAGAGGCCAGTATACACCCTTGCTTTAGTCCTCAATAAGTAGGAATTTTGCCTGTTAACAGCCCATCTACAGTGATTCTAATACACACTGATGTCTCATGATGTAATGAGAAAATGATGTCATATAGAGAGGACGGGAAATGGTCTCTCAATAGTTTTTCCAATAAGAGATGACGACTGACAGAGTCGAATGCTGTGTTTAAATCAATAAACCCAAAAAAGACCTGCTGCTTTATTTCCTGACATTGTGCTTTGATGGCATTGAGTGTCAATAGATTAATGTTTGTTCCCATTCCCGCCTTGTGAATATCTTACCCGGAGCGTCTAAAAGCGCTATTGGGCGATAATTAGATGGAATAGTTTGATCGCCTTTATTGAATATGGGGATAATTATGGAAGATTTCCATGAAAGCGGAATATTACGTGTCCGTAATGTGTCTCTGAAAATTGTAAACAGTATGTTTGTCCAGATCTGCGGGTGTGTTTTAAACATCTGGTTAGATAACCCGTCAGGCCCTTCTGCTCGCGAAGAGCTAATTTTTTGTATAATGTTGTAAATTGTTTCATGAGATGCTTCCACATGCCATATCGATGTCGAAACTGGTTTATACGAACGACTAGCAAACTGAGGATCGGCATATAAGGTGGAAAAATGACTAATCCACACTTGCTCAGACACACCATTTAGGTGAGCATCAGCTTGTTGGTGGCAGGTGTGGCTATTTAGCAAAAACCACATACCAGAAGAATTTTTATTGTTCATCGCTTGAGCCATTGCTTCACTATCTTGTTGGAAAAGAGTTGACTTCCTACCACACAGCCAATTGATTCATGTCAATATTCTTGTCACATGCCAACTGGGTAGTCATGAACATCCACTGCAATCCTGAGTTGGCAATATGGCAGTGTGGCCTTCTGAACTTGTTTAATTATCTAACAGAGGTCTGAAGTATCTTCATGACGAGCAAGCTTTTAGGGCTTTTTGGCAGTATTGTTTCAGATGATGGCAAATGAAGAACAGGGCACGATAGCTCGGTTTGGGGGCTGCTATGTAGATATAAAGGCACAGTAAAACACATAATGCAGGAAGGCAAATAAGAAAGAAGAACAGACAAGGTAAATAAGTACAATGGAACAGGAAGAAAGGGCAGACCACAGTTAGTGGAAGACAGGTAAGCAGACAGGGATGCTCAGATCAAACAGTACCAAGAAATGGCCCAGACAAATTCTGAAGAGTTGCGATAGTGGCAATTGTGTGATGAAAACATTGAATATATTTTGAGGTTGCAAGAAACACTGAAATAAAGCCTGGTTTCTGCCTTGCTACAGAAACATGTTATTGATCAAATGCAAGGTGAAATCAAAACATGTTTAATAGCAGAACTAAGAGACACAGTTTCTGAGTCACCAGGACACTTATATTCAGTGTATGGACACCCAAAATAAGCTACAAGGACAATATAATAACCATTCTGCATGTAATAATGCATTGTTAGATAATACTGAAACACTGAAACTACGCATAGCAGTATTTAAACAAGAAAACAACAAATTTAAGCTCATAGAAGTTGAGCCCCACACTACATGTGATTAAATTGATCATAATTTGAGTGTCACAAAATAACAGAGATTAGATCTCACATACGCGTGATGTTCCAATTCAGTAGAAACATCAACTGAGTCAAAAATGAAATCAGACACAGGAAAATGAGGGGTTGAGCCAAGTCTCTTCCTGAGAACTAGACAAGCTAAAGATGCCAATTTTCACCTACGAGATCAATTGGAAGAAATGGAGCCTGATCTGAAACAAGCAGCCCAACTAAATGAGTCCTTTGAAAAAGAAATGTTGCACTGGCTAGAGAAAAATCATGAATGTTCTAGCGTAATTCAGAATTGCCAGCACAAGAATTACATTTTACAACAGGAACTGCAAGCTAAAATGGACGTGTTAACTTCCAATAGAAAAATGCTGGAAGCTAATCAGGCCCGTATGTGTGATTTGAGACAACAATTAGTCTAGTATAAGCAGAAAGTGGTCATTGAAATGGAAAGAAAATTAAATATTATGCCAGGAAGTAAGGGTCCATAAAATGGCCTTACACCCACACAGCAGAAAAGCACAAGAGACAGGTGCTTTAGACAGGGGATTATTCCCTTCTGCCAAACGCCTCATTCCACCTACATAACACTTCCGGTAGTCAGTCTGAGGTTTGTAATATGCCTGACCCCTAGAGAGTTGAGAAGAGTCTCATGTCCCCTTTCCCATATATATCTGATAAGGATGGCGAGCATTCCTTGTCAGCCATAGATGACCTCTGGACTCCACCAGCAAGAAGGGGGAGGGCATTTTTGCATGTCAGGGAGGAACAGGATGGAAAAGAAAATACATCTAGACCTGAGGAAAAATATCAAGTAGTATTGAGAGACTGAGAAATGCAGAAAATTATCCAGCAGAGCAACCATCTAGCCCAATTGACTGAGATAGAAAACACAATTTTCAGCTAAGGAAGGGTACTTTGAAAGTCTCTTACCATCAGGGAGACTGTGAGAACTCCCATAGACCATACAGAGAAACAAACAGTGTTTATTTGTAACCTTCAGAAGAAGAAATCCAATATTATCTGATGTCTAAAATGGAATACTTGGAACATAACCTGAGACATACTGGAGAAAAGAACGAAGGGAGGAGCTTGTGTACTGTACATCTAGAATGCATTCACAAAATCAGTAGAGTAGGGAGGGCCCAGATGACAATAGGGAATGGGCTTCCAGCAGTAGCTCTGACTCTGAGGGAAGTGTGGCCACAGTTTCAAAGATGTAGGAATGGGCAGATCCCAAAACAGTTTCATCAAAGACCCCAAAAAGCAAATAAAAGCCATAAAACATTTTCTGATCCTTATCATAAAAATGCTAAATATTTAGTGTGGGGACATCTAGAGTTCTATGAATAAATGATGTCCACATTGGAATAAGGAATGCTTTAAATAACATGGAGCATGCAAAGCTCTTCTTTGCAGGGCTGGAGGACCAAAACTACCATAAATGCTCCACAGATATGGCAGCAATTTTTAAAACATTTTTCTACACACTGAATCCCTCAATAGGCCTGTAAAGCTGCATACAATATGGCTAGGACCAATCTCCAAGAGAGTTTGCACAACACAAATTGATTTATAGGCCAGTAAACAAAAACAGTAGGAGGTTTATTAGCACAATTACTAAGGGACTTTGGTGATTTGAGAAGTCTTGAATGGGTGATTTCACAAGCTATAAGGATTTATGAAGTCCAAAAGACTACAGAAAACAAAAACAATCCCTAAGCTCCCAAATCATCTACAACACCTACTACAGCGTAAGTGGTCGAGGTGAAGAGTGCCCATCTGCCCAGTACCAATTGAGCAATGCTCAGTGTTCCTAAAGACAGACCCTTCTGACACCAGTACATATATAAGTCCATGGTACAAGGGATCTAGGTTCATCGTGGACTACAGATACACTTGCCCGCCAGAGGGGGAAATCAAATCAAAATCAAGAAACAATTCCCACCGGGCATCCTAATCAGAATTTCTCCCTGGAAATAAATGCAGCAACCCCTCCAAATCAAAATTTCAAAAACAGCTTCCCTTCACATCCTAGATTCCAGGACAATAGAGCCTAGAATCAAGGGGAGTGGAGGCCCAGAAATGAAGGTTACAAAAGTGATTTTCAACAATACCCACATTACTTTTCCAGGAAGGATAGTTACCCTTCGAGGGACCATTAAAAGTATGAACAAAGACCTCCCTACATCTTGACGGAAGGTGACATGATCTCTCAAGTTGAGCGACAGGTAAAGCAATCGACAGAGTATTTGGACACATGTTGAGGGCCAAACAGAACCCTCAGACTACAAATACCAAAATGTCGCAATATCCAAGTCAGGTGCCTCAGGGGAACAATGACAAGAGGCAAACACACCAAATAATAGAGTCCTAGTGGAAGAAGAAACAGGTTATATGTAGGAAATGTTTTGCCAAGCCTTTGAGGAAGCTTCCTTTCAGAACCATAAAAAGACCCCTGAATTAAATAAAGAAATGCAAGAAAATAGTGGTGACAACTCTTTCCACTTGGAAATAGAACCATAAGAACAGAAAAAAATAGCAAAACTGAAAGAAAAAAACAGAGACAGAGGAGGACCCAGAAAACCCAGAAATGAGAGTCTTCTCTTTCAGAGATGGTGTGACACCTCCTATTGAAAAGTGGGTGAATAGAAGACCATGAGTCAGAGAATGTGGAAAAAGAGACTGAAAATTGTGAAGAAACCTATACATCTAAAAGCCAATCTGATAATGCTCTGAAAAGAGAAGACACCAATGAGTCTGCGGGAAAGGGGGATACACCTACCTCATATTTTATGTCCAAATGAATGTTTATTAAGACAGGTTCCCAAGCCAACGTGCATAAACTTGACCTCAATGAAGGAATTGAATATTTGGTGGTGACCCAAGGTCAAGTTTGCAAGATTAATGACATCAAGAAAATTCATGCTGAACTGTCCAATTGCTCACACTTTTTTTGTGAACTATAGTTTAAAGAAAATTCATTCTGTGCTCCTATTCAAATCAAAGGGCAGTGTGATTTTTTTTGTAGGCTGTCCCCTCTGATTGATTGCATGAACCAGGATTTCTAGATCTAAGCAAAGCTTCCAATCAAGCTGAAGAGAAGTACCAACTTGTCACCTGGAACGGCACCTGTTAATTGATTGAATGACTTTACAATAATTTTCAGAATAATCAGGTTCCAGAGATTAACATCATCTCAACAGGAGAAGAGAGTACTAAGGGGACCTCATCCCAACTGCTAAAAATTGGTCTCGCTCCAAAAACCAAGTGGTTCTCCAAATTGGAAGAGGTGCTCTTAAGTCCTACCATCTGGGGTACCAAAAGAAATCCAAAGTTTCCCTGAAATAATTCCAGAAAAACATTAATAATTTAACTAACATCCAGAAGTAGGGTGAACACACATTCTTTTGCATTCAGACAAATGGAGGGATAGATCCTCTGCTCGCCAGAGTCTAAACAATGGAACTAGCATCATAAGCACAGCACTGTTACATTGACTCCAAAATTATCCAATCATTCCCTCCAAGTAGGGCGTGAGTCTGAATATTCAAAACATGTACTCCCTAGCATGTTCAAAATTTCAACTAGCAATAAAACTATTGACCATATTCCTTAGATCGCTAGAGATGCTACTTCTGAATTTTAATTGAGTACTGATATTCTCCATCAATTTGTAGTTAATTAGATTTTATTAATAAAGCTTGGTCAAAGCTAGGGGGTTACTCAATGGGCTTTAACATTTTTGTAAAAGCATTTTGGTCAGCTCAGCTGTTGCATTATGCTTTTGAAGTACAAGCAAAAGAAGAGGCTGCTATCCCAGGACAGGTGTGACAATTTACAATACCAATCAAAACAAAGGGAGGACATACCCTGAAAAATAAGAAAGCATTTATATACTTACATAATACCCTCCAGCAACATGGGTTTTAACTACATCCAAAATCTCTAAATGAAGACATTATTAAAATACTGGTGTATAAAAGCTATCCTCAAAGTCTTACCTTGAGTGCATACACCTCTATTTTAATGGCGGTTGATTCCCAATACTATTCTATTGATTTAGACAATGAAATCATAGGTCTGCTTCTTGAAGATTGCTATGGCAAGAGCAAAAGTATTGAACCAGAAAAGATTAACACCCGACAGGGGGGATATTTCTTGGTGTATTCTTCATGCCCCTATGGGGTAGAAGATGTTACCTCTGACATCTTGTAAAATGAGGTGGTGTTTAGAGTTAATAAGAACTAAACCCATTAAAAGAAATCTCTCCACCCAACTGGAGGATACCTCTGAAATATCAAATTCAGAGGTGTTTCCAGGTTTCCAGCAGATGGCCGAAGAACAGATCAGTCCGGCTGATGCCTGTGAGTCTGATGAACAGCAACACCAACTGAGACAGGTATTCCTGGATTTCCAGAGTATCTTCTCAGCTGACTCTTATGATTGTGGGCATACAACTATTCATTCAACAAAAATAGTGGTGTGCCCTGAATTGGCTCTAGTGCTTGTAAGACAATACTGGCTCCCTCTTGCTTCCATGGAATAACTCACAGAGATGATCAGAAATCTGGAATCCTGTTGCAGAATTTGTCTGATTGGCAGAACTTTTAAGAACCCAGTACTGGGGATGCAAACCCAAATGGACAATTGGACTTTGTGCTCACCTGGGGGAAGGTGAATGCACGCTGCACATGTGAAGATGACCTCTTCCCTATATTGACCAAGGATTGACACTGATCCAAGGATCAAATGGGTGCTCAACCATGACTTGACAAATGGTTATTGGATGCATGCACCCTTTGGATACAAAAATTCAGGAAATTAGATCAACATTTACCTTCACACGACTATGCCTGATTGGCACAAAAGAGAAAGATGTGCCTATATAGATGATCTGTTGATCAAACGCGTGTCTGTGGAAGGACAACTGTCAAAAAACAGTTCTTGTGTAGCTGCTAAAGGCGTGTGCACTATTACCTTTCCAGAAAGCATACTGATGTAAAACCAGAGTGAACTTTCTGGGTAATGAAATAACAGTTGGGGGTTTCAATAACCAGAAAATAAAGGTTGGGGCCTTATTCAAATTGAAGAACCTGCCAATTCTGCGTGAGTTGCTAAGATTACTTGGACTGACTAATTATAGTTGAAAATTCATGGAGGATTGTACAGAGATCACTTGTTCTTTGGTCAACTTATTGAAGGCTCAAGTAAAGTTGAAGTGGTGTGGAGCACAACCCAAATCATTAAAGCAATTAAAAATAAGCTTGTCACAATCTCCTTGTTTGGCTTACCCCATCAGGCTTAAGGAGTTTTTCTTAGAGACTGATTTCTCAGGTACTTGCTTGATGGCAATGTTATACCAAAAAAAATAACAACAAGGTGATCTCCTAGACAAGCAAAACTGTATCGGTCATAGAACAGAAATTCAATGATTGTGAAAAAGTACTTGTGGTAATGGTGTGGGCATTGGAAAACTACAACTTGTTTATTCAGGGGGAGCACATCATAGTAGAGAGCTCCTACCAACCATTAAAAAAATGTACAAATTGATAGAGTACAGGCTGGGAAGGCCTCTAATTCAAGAATTGCTATGCGGATATTGTCAATGCAGGCCTTTTCTGTGGAGGTCAGGTATGGGCAAAATAAGAAGAGCCCAGTAGCTCAAGCATTGTCAAGCTTACACAATTGTGTTGAAGAACATTGTCATCAGGATAAAATTCCAACAGCCACTGATAATATAGAGGCATAACTGGCATCCCTGCTTAAAGTATAGGAAGAATACCCTTGTCAGGATATACCCACAGTTCAGGAAGATGGGTGGTCCTACCATATTACTGAAGACAGGAAGCAAGAATTGGTTGCGGGCATTTGGAACGTGTGGGTGAATGAACTTCCCAAACCCTCTGCTGTTTACAAAGTGTATCATCGAAATGGTCAGGTGGCAAAACTGCTGGCAATTTAACAAGTTGTCCTCACTCTATAGACTACCAACTCACAGAACGGGTGATTATCACTGATTCTGATTATTTGCAAATGTATTTGTGGAATGCCTGATTAATTGGAAAAACAGAGACTTGCATGTGCAGTTAATAAACCATTAAAACATGGTAGATTGATACAGACTATTGAAGATCTGGTGACGTCTAACGGAATGACCTTCTATTGGAGAAAAAAATCAAAAGTCAATCCAAGATAAAGGGTCCTGATAAAACTGGAAATTATTTGGCTCACCAATTGGACAAAATAGGAGCTCTACCGGGGCACCTTATAAATGTGGAATACCTCATGGGACAAGATCCAGGTCATGTTCATGACAAAAGCACAAACTTGCACTAACAGTGAACTTTCAGCTGCTCTGTGGAGTAATGATGCTCCTGATGCAGACTTGAACACTGCTCAAAATGAAGATCCCATTATTGGGAAATTCTATGAATATATAGACGAGCCAATCAATTTACTTCTGACAGAATCAGATTATCAAAGAAGGGAATGACTAGCGATGTTGATGACATTTCAGAATATGTTGTAGATTCAAGACAGGCTTTTGTTGAAGAAATGCCATTCTCAGCATAATGACTATTCGGTGGTACCCACCTCATTCCAAAGTCTGATGCTAAATCATGCCAGTGACTCAACTACTGCTTGTCATAGGGTACTTAAAAAGACCCTTGTGATACTCTGAGAAGTTGATTACTGACCACACATAGGCAAGGACCTCTATACATATTTAAAGGGATGTCTCAACTACTCATGCATTTTGAGAATTTGAGGAAGCACCTACAACATGCTTTTGCATATGTCCAACACAATCTGGAAAAGTCTGCTTAAGGGATGAGGCATCACAACTTTGTCAATTGAGCACCAATTGGCACCCATCGAGGACTATTTTGAACTCATTAATCTCTGTAATCCTCCTCGGAATACACCTATTGCTAATTTTGTCTTTACTTTGCGTTTGAAAGACTTTGGTACATCATTGCTTAATTTCACAAACTACCTATCCCATAATGCACCATGTATCAGTTCTCATTCCCTGGCTATTCCTATGTACAGTCTTAGAACTACAATCCCCAGAAGCTTTAGAGATGAGTACGGCTTTCATTTTCCCAGGACCAGAGTGGGAGGAGACAAAATACCTTCAGGTGCAATTAGCAGCCAATTAGCCTGCATCAGCACAGGGCAGGTCAATATTTAAGCAGCTACCTGCAGGAGTACAGGGCTCCTTCACTGAATTCACTTCCAGCTCATTGTGCCTATATCCTTGCATGCCTTCTGTGTCCTGTTGCTTTCAGGGCATGCTCCTGTTCCAGTGTCATGTGCTCCCTGAATTGCAGCCCTGCTACTCTGCCTATACTCCCCTGCCTCCTTCCCTGCACCTCTGTGCTTCCTGAACTGCAACCATGCCCTCATGCTTGCAGTCTACCATTTCCTGACTACAGCCCCTTGCTTTCTACCACCTATTATCTTGTCCGTTGTTCTCTGCCCATAGTCTGTGTTACCTGGCTTTAGCTTCCAAGGTTCCAGTCCTGAGTTTCCTTGTTATCTGTCTGCAGTCCTGTCCATGTTATTCCATTCTAGATTTACAGTTTCTTGAATTCCTTCTTACCAATCTGCAGTTCATTCCTTGTTTTCCTACTCCAGATTATCAGTCCTGGTTTTCCGGTTCCTGGTCTATAATTTAGTCTGCTGTTCCTTGAACTTTCTTTTCCTCTTTCATTCCTGGTCTCTGACCTGAATCTTGCTTACATTGACTTCCTATTCTTCCCTGGATATGTGTGTTACTGTTCTTGTTCTCACTTGTACTTGTATAATTCCTTGGTTCAGAGTTTGGCTGCTGGGTTTCCCAGCAGGTATCTCTGCTCCTTTCCTTTGTTGTGTTTCAGTACTGTACCTTGTACCATATTGTTAACAGTGTGCTGTTCCTGCTTCAGAAGGCCATCAATGTTCAGTTCCTGCTGGACCAGTACAGGATGCAGTCTTGTGAGTACTGTTTCCTTGTTCCTGCCTTATGGTCCAGACGCAGACACCCACTCCTGCTGCTCCTTACCATGACCATTTAGCGCGGGCAAGGCTAGAGTTTCCCCAGACACTGTGGGAAACTCTTCCCCCATTCTGTGTACACCCCAAGTGGGAACCTAACTTGTGTGTGCTACTTGTACTTCACGTCCCTTTCTGTTCATTTCCTTTGTTGCCTGTCTGTAGTTATTGTCTATCCTGCAGGACTCCTCAAACTCCATACACTCTTTTTTCTTGTACATTGTTCTCCACTCGGCTTTGTTGGCACATACCTGCTGTCAAACCACTGACATGAGCACCTACTATGACCTCAAAACTACACAAAAAGATTATGAGGTAGATGACAGGGTGCATTATTTATTTTTTAAATAAAATAAATAATTTATTGTGATATAATCCAAAATTGGATTTTACACAACTCATATCGCATAAATAATAACAATACACAATCGATAAATTTCATATACATATACACATACATTTTCATGAGTTTCCATTAAAACAACCGTATAGGCACTGGTTAATCAAACAACAATAATGATGTCATTTCAATCGTTCATTCAACCATTTAAAAGTTTTCACAATCCCATGTGTCAGCAATATATTAAAACAGCAATATATTAAGAATGAGTAAGGGTTGTTTTCACTAGAGTAAGTAGGGGCTTTATTTGTGTCCATACCCTAAAAAGGGCTAACTGTAAGCTTAAGGTAACTGGATTCAAACATCCATACCAGAACGCTTCATCTTTTATCGCATCATAGTTGTGGACCCATTTTCCATAAGCATTCATATATATTGGGCCAAGTTTTGGACACAAGGTTAGAACATGCCGCGCGGATTCAAGGGCTCCTGTCACCTGGCATATTCTACAAGTCCTGGACTCGCATGGGATTTTTAACCTTGGTCCAATTATAGTAAGGACTGGTAACTGATTTGTTCTTAGTTGTAGCAAGAAAAGTCTTACTTCAGGTGCTGGGGATAGCAATAGAAATACCTGGGGTCTTAAATATCTATGTGTAACATGAGAGACAGCTTTGTATCCCTTAAGCTTTATTAGATGTTCTGAGTTCATACACCAGTCCCACTTGTTAAGCTTATCTTGAAATGCTCTTTTCTGGTGAATATAAGGCACATGTTTTAATTTTTCATATGGCTAGTTAATCTCCACAAACAGTGATTCATTCAGCTCTTTGTAAGAACTACCTCTAGGATGTTTTTCTAGGTAGTAGCTTTGTCCTGCCAGCCTGAGCAATTTACAACGAGGGTTTGCTAAGGCTTTCAAATAAAAAGAGCCTCTTGCCCGTAGTGCCATTCCTCTCAGCGAGATTAGGCCCAGTTCCAATCGTAAATATTGTACTGAACAAGAGGGTCCTAGGCCAAAAATGCTCCGCCAATAGAACCCCTTTAAGATGTTTAGCCACGTCAGATCCTGCATTGCCAAAGCCTCCAGGCCATATAGCAAAGCAGGTACAAAACACTGTAGATACAGTTTCATGATACCAGCCATACTAAAGCCAGCAGTACCCTTTGCAAATCTACAGGCCTGATGGGTAAGCAATTTCGCTCTCCTCTTTTTTGTTCTAATAATGGCTTCGTAATCAGATAGAGCCTTAAAATCCAGCCCTAAGTATGGATATTGGTCCACCACCGCAATTGTACCCAGATTGGTAGCAATTTCCGATCGTCTCGGCCCTTTGCTTGCAATCTCCATTATTTTTGTTTTTTCCAGGTTTACTACTAATCCTAATTGTGTTGAATAGACCTGCAGTTCATTAAGTAAGTTCTTGATATCCGTTAGTGTACGATCAAAGAGGATCAGATCGTCTGCATATAGCATTCCCGTGACAGGGGTTTCATTCAGTTTAGGTGGACAGTTTGATTTTAATGCCATGCGGTTCAACAGGTCTGCTATATATAAGTTGTATAGCATAGGGGCAGTTACGCATCCCTGTTTGACTCCGATATTAATACAGATCTTCTCTGATACCTCGCCCCTATCATTTAGTCGGACCCTTGTTGAGGTGTTACTATGCAGGGCTATCAATATGTTTATAATCCAGCTTGGGCACTCCATTTCCTTTAGCTTGAGCCATAGTATGTCCCGCTTAACCAGATCAAAGGCACTAGTAAAGTCTACAAAAACCATATAGAGTGTAGCCTCCTTACTGCTGGTGGTGTTGTTAATTAGCTGATCTAGGACCCTGATGTTATGGGTGGTACCTGCCCCTGGCCTAAAGCCCGTTTGTGCAAAGTGTAAGATCTGTCTTTCTGTGGCTCATTTTTCAATCTCTTTAAGGACCAAGGTATTAAAAATTTTACTACTCACATCCAGCATCGAGAGTTTGTCGATAATTAGCAGGTAGAGTACGCTCTCCCTTTATATATACTGGTATCAGTACAGACTTCCTCCAAGTAGAAGGAATTTGGCAGGATCTGCAGACCCTAGTGAATAGAGTAAGTAATATCTGCGCCCAATTATGTGGATCCTGCTTCAATACTGCATTGGCCAGACCATTTGGTCCTGGGGCATTAGAAGATTTTAAATTCAGTATAGTCAGTTTAATACACCTATATTTGAGGGGGAGAGGCCAATTTGAAACCCTCGTGATACTATATGAGTTAGACATATTCTCTCTATAAAATTTATTGGCTATATGTTCAACCCATTTTTCACCCGAGATAGGGTTTAAAATCTTCAAATTCTGTTCCCGCCCCCCCGCCAGTGCCAGTATTTGCCATATCTTACGACTATTTTTACTGCAGAGGGCTTCCGCGAACTTTTGCCATTGAGTTCTAATTTGAGACTGGCGATACCTTTTTAGCCAACTACGATATTTACGTTTAATCTGTAGAGACTCAAGGTTACACATATCTCCCATAGCGTTAGTAGTTCTACGTGCTCTTAGGGCTCTTAGAGCTTGTCGCATCAGGCGTTTCTGATCTCTGATGTTTGCGTCAAATGTAAGAGTGCCCCCACTCTTCCAGCTTATCCGCGTGGAGGGAAATGGTTTAAACAGGGAGTGTGTTAAGTATGTAATCCAATTTTCAATTTCCTCGGGGCTCTTTCCCCTCACTAGCTGCTTGATGGTCTTGTGGCTGGGGAAGGAGATAGCGTTCATTTTTTCAATATATCTTTGGGTCCATCTGATCTTATTGCCCGCGTGATTTGATACCCACTATCTGCTAGAGTCCTCCTTTGTCATCTCCTCCCCCCCTTCTATACCCAATGTGAGAGTTCCGTTGTCGCTAAAATCATTTAGCTTGATATTTAGGTACTTAACACATGGAAGAAAACACTCTGATACAACCATATAGTCCAGCACAGAGCGCTTATTCCCCACTGACCAGGTCGCTTTCCCTGGAATATCTCCACTTGCACGACCGTTTAATATTGTCAAATTCCACACTTTGAGTATATCTAACCAAAGTCTCCCTTTGTTTTTATTCTTAAGCAGGGGCATATCACACATATTCTGGACATAAGGATAGTTCCCGCCCCCCCCTCTAGGTCACAGCATTTTGCATTCAAATCGCCTCCCAGTATAACTGCCATCTTATTTCCACCAGTACACCAGGCTGTCATCAAAGTGTCCAATTTATCCCCAATGGCTTCTGTATTGTACTCCCCCGGGGGGTCATAAATATTAATTATCAAGACCTCTTTACAGCCTGCCCAGCCACCCGGGGGATTTATTTGGATAGCCAGTACATTTCCTCCTAGAGTATCCTGATAGATCAGTTTAGGGTTGTAAGAGGTCTTAGCACCAATTAACAGACCACCTCTTTGGTCTTCCCCTTTTACCTCTAACTGCCCTACATTAGAAAGTTACATAGCCATCGAATTCCACTTCAAAAGTTACCCATGTTTCTTGCAATAAAAATAGGTCTGCAGATAGTAATACATTACAAGACTCTCCCTCATTTAACCAGTGGCTGTGTCCCCTCGTATTCCAGCTGATAATGAAAGTAATTCAGTCTTTTTTCTTCTGTGCGATCATTCCTTGCAGCCACTCCCACCCTTGTTCATCACTTAATCTTTGGGCCACTTTGGTTGTCGCAGAAACCCCAGAGCTATTAGTGCCGGCACAGGAACATTTTTGGCATTTCCCCCCCCCTACCAAGGTTGGTATGGGTACGTCTAGTTTGTATCCTAAGTATTCCAAGGATGTCCGGTTAGACCTAATCATATTTGCTGTCTCAGGTAAGTAGCAGTGTATTGTTGTAAGTTTTGTTCCCTTTAAGCGCGAAGGTTCCACAAAGTCAATGTCACTAGTATTCAATATTCGTAGTGAGGGTATTTTTGAGAAGAGGGCAAGTAGTGTGGATCTATTTATTTGGGTACCCATTTTCCCTCCCTCAATAGGCGCAATAGTTAAGTTTTTGATATCCAATTTCGCCGGCACCAGAAAACCCTCACAGCCCAAGTTGGGCGTTTTAGTGGGGATATATTGTGAATGGGGCACCTGTTCCCGTCCAGCCGAGGATAGAGGATTTTGTATGACTGTACCTAATTCAGAACAAGTTGACAGCTGGTTTTCCGAATGATGGCTAGCATGTCCCTGTTGTTCATCCATTAGCCAGCTGGTTAGGGTGCCTGCTGTTTGGGCTGATCTTCTTTTTCTTCTGGCAGCCCTTTTACGTTGTTTTTTAGATAAGATTTTTGCTGAAGGTCGCAGGGTGGAATTGCGGGGAGGGGGAGGAGGAGGGAGAGGGTTGTTGACTTTATCCTCGCGTTTCTTTGTCTGTCTTTTCTGTTTTCTAGAGGGTAAGGGTCTATTTTCCAACTCCCCCTCACCCACAGGTATAGATCTGTGTTCCTCCTCGGTGGTAGTTTCCTTATCTAAGGTTGGTAATGAAGTTGCCCCTTCCCGTTCCTTTGTTGGGATGGCAGTGGATGGAATTCTCCTCAGGTCGATACAAGGAATGTTAGGTTTTTTGACTGGTGCACTCAACAATTTGTAAAGGGCAAGAACCACTCTCCCCTGAGCTTTTTGGTCTTCGTGTATCCTACCACATAATTTTAACAAGATTTTAATAGCAAAATTAAGTCTTGTATTTCCAGTTTGTGTGGTTTCATGGGTACTATATTCCGTTGGTGAGGGGTCTTGCAAAGAATTTTCAGAATCAAAGGCCATGTTTGGACTGGCAGATAATCTTGGCGCCTTTGGTGAGTTTGTCGGATTTGTCAAAGGTAGTAAGGGGAAGTCCTTTTGTGAAGCAGAGGAAGTACGAGTGGGATTAAGCTCTTCCCCTACAAGCAGAGATTTTGCAGCATGTTGCACTGTAGGAGATGTCAGCCCTTTTTCCTCCAAAGAGACAGGTATAAGGTCACTTGTTGCAATAGATCCTACTGTCTTTGCCTCTATTTGTTTCCCCTCTTGTGATCCCATAAGGTTTCCTTCCCCTTGCTATTGCGGTTTCATTTCGGCTTGAGGTTTTCCCGGCATCTTTATCACCCCTGGGTAAGCCGAATAGGAGGGGCAGCAAAATTCAGGAAAAAGATGAGGGAGGGGATATAAGATGAGAGATGGGCTGCTGGGATGTGTGAAATGCAAATGTTAGATATGAGGTTTAGATAAATTGCAGCTCTTTGCACTCTTTTTTTTTTCGCACTCTCGAACAAGGCTATCCTTTCACATGCAGTCAACTAATAGTGTTGCAATACTTGCACTTACTTGGAAAGTGCGATAGCCGAAAGGGATCAAAGAGGAATGCCTCCGCAGTCTCCCGTCCGGTTTAAGCGCCACCAGCGCCTAACAGCCGCACAACAGCCGTCGGGCTTATCTCCTCCGGGCTTGACGCCGCGAGGGTGCCTGCCTTGGCTGTAAATAGGCCGGTTGGTTCACATGATCCGGTACGTGACGGGAATGGAGCTCCGCCTCTATCAGGAAGCGGTTCCCTCCACGGCAAGAGCAAACCCTGCTCGCAATGCCGGAGGACAGATAGAATCTTCAAAACAAACAGCCGGGCAGCAAATCAGTAGCAGTTCCAAGTTGATTTATTACGCCTCTCGGGCGCCTGCCTTGGCTGTAAATAGGCCGGTTCGGTCACGTGATCCGGTACGTGACGGGAACGAAGCTCCGCCTCTATCAGGAAGCGGTTCCCTCCACGGCAAGAGCAATCCCTGCTCGCAATGCCGGAGGACAGATAGGATCTTCAAAACAAACAGCCGGGCAGCAAATCAGTAGCAGTTCCAAGTTGATTTATTACGCCTCTCGGGCGCCTGCCTTGGCTGTAAATAGGCCGGTTGGGTCACGTGATCCAGTACGTGACGGGAACAAAGCTCCGCCTCTATCAGGAAGCGGTTCCCTCCACGGCAAGAGCAATCCCTGCTCGCAATGCCAGAGGACAGATAGAATCTTCAAAACAAACAGCCAGGCAGCAAATCAGTAGCAGTTCCAAGTTGATTTATTACGCCTCTCGGGCGCCTGCCTTGGCTGTAAATAGGCCGGTTGAGTCACGTGATCTGGTACGTGACGGGAACGAAGCTCTGCCTCTATCAGGAAGCGGTTCCCTCCACGGCAAGAGCAATCCCTGCTCACAATGCCGGGGGACAGATAGAATCTTCAAAACAAACAGCCGGGCAGCAAATCAGTAGCAGCTCCAAGTTGATTTATTACGCCTCTTAGGCGCCTGCCTTGGCTGTAAATAGGCCGGTTGGTTCACGTGATCCGGTACGTGATGGGAACGAAGCTCCGCCTCTATCAGGAAGCGGTTCCCTCCACGGCAAGAGCAATCCCTGCTCGCAATGCCGGAGGACAGATAGAATCTTCAAAACAAACAGACGGGCAGCAAATCAGTAGCAGTTCCAAGTTGATTTATTACGCCTCTCGGGCGCCTGCCTTGGCTGTAAATAGGCCGGTTGGGTCACGTGATCCGGTATGTGACGGGAAAGAAGCTCCGCCTCTATCAGGAAGCGGTTCCTTCCACGGCAAGAGCAATCCCTGCTCGCAATGCCAGAGGACAGATAGAATCTTCAAAACAAACAGCCGGGCAGCAAATCAGTAGCAGTTCCAAGTTGATTTATTACGCCTCTCGGGCGCCTGCCTTGGCTGTAAATAGGCCGGTTGGGTCACATGATCCGGTACGTGACGGGAACGAAGCTCCGCCTCTATCAGGAAGCGGTTCCCTCCACGGCAAGAGCAATCCCTGCTCGCAATGCCAGAGGACAGATAGAATCTTCAAAACAAACAGCCGGGCAGCAAATCAGTAGCAGTTCCAAGTTGATTTATTATTATTTGATTTATTATTTATTTTTTAAAGTAACCAAGTCAAGGAGAAGACGTTTTTATCTTCTTGGTGAGGTGATTTTGAGATCATCAATAAGATCTCTCCTG
This sequence comes from Ambystoma mexicanum, assembly GCF_040938575.1. NCBI lineage: Eukaryota > Metazoa > Chordata > Amphibia > Caudata > Ambystomatidae > Ambystoma > Ambystoma mexicanum. The sequence continues at coordinate 357,346,228 of NC_090941.1, forward strand.
TCGCCTATGAGATCTGCATCACAAAACAAGATCTGATTGAGGAAAAATAGTCCAGATCAATCAAATAAAAAAGCTGCCACCCTTGATCAGCTTTGAGAATGACTGAGGAGTCATATGAAGTTAGGGCTGTAGAAAGTACTGAAGAATAAAATCTAAAGAGCAGCAAAAGGAAAGGAAGAACAAGGAGAAGTAGTTGATTGGTTACAAAATTAGAGTACAAGAGATTGAATGAAATGAATGAAACGAATGAAATGAATGAAAATAATTGTATGAATTAGTGACGTTAATATAAATATTCCATGATAGGATGTGCTGTTTTCCTAAAAAGTGTGTTTCGACGCATTAATAAACCATTCTTTCTACCCTTCTCTTTAGTTTACTGATGGGAGAATGCTTTGCAGGACCTGTGAGACAGGATAAGGCAATTTAAAGAAATAAAATGGAGAGTGGAGAAGAAACCAGAAGAAAAAAATGCATTCGCTTTGTTGCCTGTGCTGCCGCAATGAGTATGAGCATGAGGGGATGATCTGTAGGTAAATTCATGCAAAGAAAAGTATGCAAGGAAAGACAAAACACCACGTTTAAAAGAAATGTGCAAGCTGTGACCTATGCACAGCAACAATAAAATGACACTTACACGGGAATGTACAATGTTTGCAGGTCATCTAGCATAAAAGCGTATTATCAATATTATCTGAACAGGCACAAACATGAACAGTTGTATTACATGAATGTACCCAGCAACTTTGATTAAAATGAAACACAATCTAAACTGAGATAAGCACGGTATGAAAAAAACCAGACACATAGAATTGTGCCTGCATTCTCTGGTAGCATTTGTTATTTCCTTGGATATTTAAGAATCAACATTGCAAAGTCACTAATAGGACTCTGATAAGCACATACAATGTTATAATGTTGTTCGGTTGAAATGACAATTTCAACATGTGGACTAAATACACTTTTCAAGGCTGTACTGGCGACATATAAGCTTTTGAGGATATTAAAGCAAAGTGACATCTTCCTTGCCTGTCCCCAACTAGCCACAAGACATGGAGTTGGCTTTCTCATGAAAGAAATGAAAGACTTACTGTTGAAGCCCACTGTAAAAACAGATAAAGCCAGGCCCTGCAATAAAAGCCAATGCTATCCATTTACAACGTACATCTACCACAGGATCTGTGTCAATAAACTTAAATACACAAGAAATAGCCCATGTACTGCGTCCATAGTGGTCCATTTTAGCTAATCAAATATTCCAATCAGCCAGGGCCTCTGCTGAAGAAAGGAATTTGACACCTCTTGGGACTTGATATCTCCCTCAATGGGGCATCCAGTTCTGTCAATCACCATAGAGGTTGGGACTGAAGTCATAAATAGCCCCAGCATTCTATCTACAAAGTGCTTTTGCCATGACGACAGACCTCTGGGTCATACATACCTCAACTATTAAATTTCCAGGATGGAACTACAGATGCTGGGCAGAAGAATTAGTCACTGCCATGAAATTTAGTAACTGTCTAAATCAAAAAATAAAATTAAATAAAAATAAGCATTGCATGAAGTAGAAGAGAAAAAAACGAATTTTGAACATTATATTGGTATTTCATGTTTCACATATAACTTTGATCAAAAAGTCATTGAGATTTTTTTTTTTACATTTATAAAGCACACTAAACCCGAGGGCATCAAGGTGCTGGTTACAACATAGAAAAAGAATCGAGCAATGCAGTTTCAGTTCATAGGAAGATCAAGCAATACAATTTCAGTCCAACTATGGTGTGCCTAAATCAGGACCACACTCTGAGAAAAGAGAAAAGTCATCAAGAGCACCTGGACCCGATTGTCTAACTAACATCAACCTCAAACAACACCCTGAAGAATGGACATCACTGATCAGCCAGATTTTCACTCGATGCAAAAATGCAAAATCAATTCCCACCTCATGGACTACGGCGGTAATGGTTCCTATATTTAAGCAAGGAACAAGAGAAGATCCGAGCAACTACCGCCCGATAGCCTTGCTAAATACCATCTGCAAGGTCTTTGCATCACTTCTTCTTGTAAGATTTCAAAAATGGGCCAAGCCAGCCCCGTGTGCTGACCCCTTCCAAACAGGTTTTCTGAAAAACGCGAACACCTCTGTGAACATCATGCTATTAAACATCATCAAATGCAAGGTCAGAGCCGGTGCCCTCAGAGTGTTTTTAGCATTTGTTCTCGCCCAGGCCTTTGACCGAGTGGACCGTAAAATGCTCTGGGAGAAACTAGCATTTTGGAAGTGTCCTCCATCTATTTTGGCCCCCATAAGGGCTCTACACACCGACACAAAAATACGAGTACGTCTGAGTCGGCAAGGCCTTCTCTCAGCAGAAATACCCTCTTATAGAGGCATTAAACAGGGATGCCCGTTGGCTCCAGCACTCTTCATCGCCTTCTTGGGAGACTGCAAGGAAGCTGCAGCAACGGTTTGTGCCTTTCCACCTAAAATCGGAAACACAACGGTCTCTCGTCTCTTATATGCCAACGACTTGATACTTATAGATCAAACTCCCGTCGGTTTTCAAATCCAACTGGATAACTTGATGTCATATATAAATCAAAACAATCTAGAAATCAACAAAAGCAAGACCAACATTTTGACCATGGAGAAAGCACCAAGGAGATCTGTGAAACCCAGCTGGTCCTTGGGAGGAACTAAAATCAAGACAGTAACCCATTTTAAATATCTGGGAGTGACGATCGACTGCTCAATAACTGATGCTCAAATGCAACAAGTCCTCTGGGCGAAAATGCAAAATCTCACTGCACAAACTAGAGCGATAGACAGACAATATGGAAGGTTTTCTCTGCTGCCGGCTATCCAATCTTATAAATCAAAAGTAATGCCTTCAATCATCTACAGGATGGACGCTAGTCCTGCCATCCCCCTCTATGATATGGCCTAAACTGGAAGGTTTTCTTTGGCGATTCTTGCTTAACGTATCAAAGTAAACACCAATTGCAGCTACTCATCAAGAACTGGGTTTCCTCTCTCTATCAGCTATTATCGAACATAACAGCATGCAGCTTTTTTGAACGATCTTGATGCCGGACAGCCCGCAAGTATACCAAGTGATTGCCAAAGAGGCCTCAAAACGCACATGTAGCATCCTAAATTCTTGGCTGGAAAAGAAAAAAGTGCAGCTAAATGATATAGCATACTCAGTAGACGTCCTTATCTCCAGTCCTCAGGGAGTAAAAGAGAAAATGGAGGATCAAGTTTGGATTATTACCTTAGATCAAGTATCCAGTAACAAAATCTTGAACCATCTACGTCAAACATCTCGAAAAAGAAAAGAGACAATTGAATACGTGAAGAAATTTCCAGATAAAATTTTAAGAGGAATATTTTTGAGAGCACGCCTCAACCTCCTTTTGACCCGTGAAATTCTTGAAATAAGGTCACTGTGAAATACAAAAGAATGTCGACTCCAGAAATAATCAATCAGAAACTGTAAGACACGTGTTGATGTCATGCCCAGCCACACGAGAGGTGACGAAAGCATAACTTTCACCTTTGTTTTCTGATTGCGACCTCCGAGAAGAAGTGATCTGGTGGACGGGTCTTATATCAGGTGAAAATAACAAATGGACCATTGCTGCGGCAAAGATTTTAAAACTTGCAATGGAAAAATTGTTGAAAACCACTGTGGTTTTAATGAACCTCAACAGTCCTTGTAAAAGCATGAATCGGCTCAGTATAATAAAATAAATTTAAAAAATAAAAAGTCTTATAATGTTTCCAGAAAGTCCAGTAAGATTGTTCCAATCTTAGTGATATGGGTAGAGTGTTCCAGTTCTTGGATGCAATGACCAGGAAGTTCAACCTTCCCGATCTCTTTTTCCTAAAGCGCGGGACGAGGAGTCAGTGGGAATGGTGGGGGCAGGTAGGTCTTGCTGATTGTGCTTTTTTTGTTTTTAAGAGAGGTATCTGTGGGCTGTGTCCACCAAACATTGGTGTGTAGTGGCCAAAGTTTTGAAAATATTTCTCTCACTTTTTCTAACAGCGGAGAAGTGATCACTCTTTGGGATGTTTAGTGCTGCTCTTAGTGCATTGTTTTGGATGACCTGTAGTTTCTTAATGTTATGAAAGAAGGGTCCTGCAAATAAGGCGTTACAGTAATCCAGTCTAAAGCCAGAGAGTGGACGGGCTAAGGTCAGACAGCTATCGGTAGTTAGAAATGGTCTGCAGGCATTAATCTGCTTGGTGGTGTGTGCCGCTGTTGATGTAATGGCATTGACCTGCCTTATTGGGGACAGGGTGGTGTCTAGGTGCACACCCAGGGTCTTGACAGTATTGGAAACTGGGACAGTGTTGCCCTCAATTTTGAAAGATTTGTAGGCTGAGTCTAGATTGCTGTGTGAGTAAAGCATGCCGATTCTAGATATTTCGGTTTTGTTGTTTTTTAGGCAAATAAGGTGGGACACCATACAAGCACAACTACTTGTGTAGTTTGGTAGACTGTCTGCAGGACGATTAGATCGGAAGAGTACTTTCCAGTGAGAGGGAGGAGGACCTGTGTGTCATTGACATAGTTTGTGCAAGATATCCAGTAGGTCAAAAAAGGAGCTTGGTAAAGATATTGGATAGTGTGGGGGAGACACATGATCCTTATGGGACGCTGCAGATACCAGGGGCAGGAGGGGCAGATGCTGTACCTGATAACACTCTCACAGTTCTGTCAGACAGGAAGGAGAAAATCCAGGAGATGGCTTGAGGAGAGAAGTGAGCTGCCAAGTCAATGTGATGGCACAGGATTTGGTGGTCTGCCAAATCAAAGACGCCCGACCGGTTGAACAGGGGGAGAAGGGCTACATTACCAGAATCTTTGATTTCATCCAATTAATTTTTTTAATTTAGTTTGGCAGATTCCGTACCAGAGCCAGATCGGAAGCCAGATTGGCACAGAACTAGCAGCTTGTTGGATTCCAAGAATACCTGGAACTGCAGGTATGCTGTACGATTCAGGATTTTGAGGAGAATTGGGACATTGGTGAAGGCTCTGTAGTTAGTTTGGATACCTGGGTCTAGCATAGGTTTTGTTAGCAGTGGAAGGACCCAGGCATCCCTGAGCCTGGTGGGCATTGAACATGAGGAGAATGATGCATTCATGAGTGTGATAATGAAAGGAGAAAGGGGTATGGTACAGTCCTTGATGACTGTGGCTGGGCAGATGTCCCCTTTGCACCGGGAAGCTTTGTGGCCTTTGATAATCTGAATGACCTTAGTTTTCGGAGACTAGTTTGACACTAAAGAGAAGTTTTGTTGAGCAGCCATAGGCGCACTATTAGCAGGGACTGAACTGACCATTTTCAGGGAGTTTTTTCCTAAGGATCTTTTCTTGGAGCATATCTATTTTTTGTAGATGTGAGTTTTGAATGTTGGAACACAAGATCTATCCTTGGTGCAGTTTATAGGAAGCGGTGCAGGAGATTCCAGCTCGTGCAGGATCACAAAGAGCTCATGGGAGCTAGATCTTCCATTTGCAATTCTATTGTTAAAGGTGATGCTTTTTTCATGCAGTATCTCCTTTTTATAGGCCCTTGCTGTGAATGAGAAGATGACTTTGATGGTTTAGGAAGGATAATTCCTCCATTTAATTTCATCCTCACGTTTGAGTAGGCGTAGAGCTTTCAAGTCAGAGGAGAACCAGGTGTTACAACGCAAGGCTGGGTTGTCTTTATGCAGGTTGGGGGGAGCCAGTGTGTCTATAGCTTGAGTCAAGGTTTAGTTATTCAGGTCTACTTAGGTCATCACTTACAAATGTCTGTGAGGGTGCCAGTCTGTCCTAGAGAGACAATAAGCAAAATGTGGATATTTTGTGTGTATTCTGAGTTATTAAAGAGGGTAAGGGGGCTCCAATTGGAGGTATGTTGGTCACTGGTATGTTGAACTGAATGATATTTTGATCAGTCCAGGGGCAGGGCAACTTGGAGGAAACTGCAATGTTTGATTCAAGTTGGCTAACCAATTTAGGGTTTGTCCTTTGCAATGTGCAGGGGAAAGAATACATAGTGAGAAGCCTAGTGCATTAAGCGAGCAGTCTAGGGAAGCAGCCTTCTTGTCTGAATCATCATGAAGACCAAGGTTCAAGTCCCCTAGGAGAATGGTCTTGGAGGATCGCTTGGCATTCGAGAGCAGGTGCAGGATATGCACTTCAAAGGAGATGATTGAGCCCGGAGCATGATAGATGAGATTTAGGGTTATCATGGTAATATGGGATAGGCTGAGCTAGTTGTTAGTATCTCTGCAGAGGGATCAGGTACATTGACTATTTCTCTAAAAGGTAAGGATTCTCTGGCTATGATCACTAAGGCTCTGCCTTTGGTAGGTGATCTATCTTTGTGGTAGATGGTGTACTTGGGACTTTGCATTCACTAATGCTCCTTTTAATGGGGTATATGTAGGTATTAGCATGGGCTTGCTATGTTTGACCTTAGTATGGCAAGGTTGGTGGATTTCTAAATCCTTTTGAGCCCTTTGAGAGGGACCCACGAGACTGCTTGGTCGGGAGCCTGATGGAGAGGGCACAGTTTTAATTACTGGACATGTGCCTAAAATAATGGTTGGTAGCTCATCTGTTTCAACACTGTGACAGAGCATGCATGTTGTGTCTTGTGTGTTAACAGTGTGGGAGATTTATGCCAGGCTAGGCTGAGCAGTGCCTGGTCTATGGGTGGTGCAATGCTCCAGGATTGGCTTATTTTTCTAGCAAGGTTGGTGCGAGCGGGCAAGAGACTGTAATTGGCAGAAAGCCATAGGACGTGACATATATGTTAGGGCATGTTATAGAGCAGGCAGCCACTAGTGAGCTGCAGCTTTTGGGAGGCCTATGGGCTGAGAGCATAGGTGTATTGGTGCATTAAGTGTTGGCTCTGTAGGCCCAATGGGTATTGATACTGTGGGCATGCAACCCGGAAGCGAGGTTATTAGTGGAACAATGCTGCTCATTGGTAAATGGAGGCAATCGTGGGCCGAGGATGGGTGTCTTAGGATGGAAGGTACAAGTGGCTAGGCGAGAGCTCCTTACTGAGCCTATTCACAGTGCCCAGGCGCAACACGACCTATGCATTTGCTCGGACTCCAATTCGTTCCAGGACGACAATGAAAGGGGGACATTCTGAGCAATTAATACATTTGGAATACTGGATGGAGGGAGGAAAATGGAGGGAGCTATTGCATTTGGCCAGGGAGGTGTTTAGGGACATACTGAGTGATTGTTTTCACCGTAAAGGTCAATATGAACATACCTCAGAATTTGGTACTTAAAGCCGTCCATTATCTGACAGGGCTCGATGGGAGTTTCTGCATATGGCATCAAAAGTCTGCCTTTAAAGGGGGCTGGTGTCACCTGCAGCCTCCCAGCCTCACCTAGGTAAGAACAATCTGATGGCCTGATTGGTAACATATTACATGTGTGGAATATGATGTTTTTAAAAGTTACAATACTTAATGCAGAAATTACCAAGATGAAATCACATCAAATGGGAGGGAAGCTTTGTTTTGAAGTTACACCCATCGTATAATCCTCTTCATTAATATGTCCAATGACCATGGGCGGTTGTGTTAGTGTGATGTCACTTTTGGAAGACTGTCCAATGGCATTCAGGAGATTGAATAGATTGCTCTCTTTTTTAACCCATTTTGTATTATTAACAGTACACTCTAAATGAAGCCTACTTAGAGTTCAAGTCCCCGGCCTCCTTCTGTGGAAGACAGCATACAGACTGTGCATGGAAGCTGATTCCATGCTGCTGACTAATGCTAACTGGGTCCTAGAGGGGGACGATTGAACCAGTCCTTAAGCGGGTACCCACCTGTCTGTGAGACAGCCAAAATAATTTAGTATTACATAAAGGGAAAATAAAGGGAGCAATACTATAATGATAATGATACTACAAAGGGAACTATATTAAACACCAGATCTTGCTATTTGTAAATACTGAAGAGTGGGGCAAAAGTACTTATGCTGTGCAGAGATAGTGACCTTAGAGGCACAAAAGACCATAGTATAGTTCTAGCCACTCCATTGCATTGGTACAAACTATTTGCAAACCTCGAATGTATCTCGTTTCTGCACTATCAAACATGGAAGACTCTTCCATTATGAGTTTGACTCTAGGTTAGTCAAACCATATCACCATATAAAGTTGAAATCATGAATACAATCTTCAGGCCTAGAGAAAACAAGCTTCACAGGGACCACAAATGAAAGGCGCGTTTTCCATTCCTTTCTTGAATTTATTGTCAATGCCTAGGATTAATTTGCAAAAGGTTGCATTTTGAACTATGCATACGATTAATGGAGGTGGGTGTATTGTCACCACTAGATGAGGGACTATGTTAGTCTAGTGACAATCAGTGATTGTAGTATTACATTGTAGCCTTCCAATATGCAATTGTAGCCTTCAAATATGCAATTGTTTAAGTAAATTTAGACTTGGGGCCTCATTACACAGTAGGCGGTAAACCATGGCGCTATTAGCGCCATGGTTCATGCCGGTAATTTACCGGTACCACCTTGGAGGAAAGGGGAATTACTGCCCTATTCCAAGGTTGGCGGGGTGGTAATTCCTCCTTCCTCCATTGCCCTTCCCCATTCCCATTTTTGCCCCACAGGGCATAATGGGAATGGGGAAGGTGCTAATTACGGTACGGCAAATTGCGGTACCGTAATTAGCACCCTGGTCCCTTTGCGGGTTGGATTTTTAACGCCTGCAAAAAGCAAGCGTTAAATTCCCCAACCCGGAAAGGGACCTCGTAGTAAGGCGGTAAGGATTTACCGGTACCGGTAAAATACCGGTACCGGTAAACCCTTACCGCCTACTGTGTAATGAGGCCCTTGGTATCCTTTTCCCTGACTGTGTAACTAGTAAATGGTTTAGTTTCAAAGCAACAATATGTAAATGCAGATGCTGCAACAATGTGAGAGTTGTATGAATCTCGTGCTATTACATTTATTTTATAGATGTTAAATCAGTCATTCGATTTGTATTGAATTGAATTCAAAACCCTATAAAACCATTTGGACAATCAAAATATGTTAGTACACGTCATTCATCTAATCCAAATGTACAGTCCCTTGAACATTATGCAAAAATAATCTAAGTACACCACATCTTCTTGAGCATGTGTTGGTCATTAGAAGCATTGCTTCTTCTCTTGCAGGATACAGGGGCTTTCTGGTGGGGTTGCCTTGATTTTGATGACATCCATCTCACAAGTTTGTTCACAAACTTCCTCCTCACCTGTTCACTTGTTTAGAAGGGTGGAAATAGGAGGAGTGAAAAGGGCATTAATTAGTGTAATCTGAGTGCACAGCATAATACTTCAGTTTTAAACGGACATAGGATCCACTGGAAACTTTGTTGAAATGTGGCATTTTCTGAATTATGCAAAAGAAAAAATAACACTTAAGACATTCCGGCCAATAAGGGTAAAGGAAGTATATTAATCAATACAACTGGCATATATTCAGATAGCAAATATAATGCCTATTTTTCTGTTGTTTTTGTAGTATGTTATATCGTTGTTCCTAAAGGCAGCAATTTAATATCCTAAAATAGATCATGCATTCTGGGTTCTTTTTCAATCTACATTATTATTAGGCTGGTTCCCTCAGTCACATACGTTTGCATTCACAAAGCAACCACATATACATGTAGGTCCCATGTGTGTATGCCACAGTTCCACCACATGGGAGCTGGCTCACATATAAAACTTTCCTCATAGAGAGCGATTAGGGCGGGGGCAAGAAAGGTCTAAGTGACTCTCTTGTGAGGTAGGTCCAGATCCCTGCACCATACCATGGGCTTGTATCTCAGTCCTCACTCTAAATGTGGGGGAGTGTCCTCACTGACACTAACAGGAGTTGTGTTGTCAAAAAGAAGGCTGGTGCACTATCATCAGACCTGTGTCAGAATGACTAGTCCCTCTACCAACCTAGCTAATTCTGTTCATCCAGTCGTTTTTCTTGGGAACCTCTTTCTTTCTGGTGATGGGAAACGTCACCCCATGGTTTGTTGGTGCATTCCATGACTGTTGAGTCTCTAGTCCATAATGTGTTCTTTTGTTTGTTAATAAATGGGTCCCAGATAGTTAAAAAATATTTTTGTGGATATATCCGTAAATGGAACTTGGGATGGATATTAGAAAATAGATTAAAATCACACAACACTACGTTGACAGACATTTGGCAACTATGCAGACTCGTTTTATTTTGTCTGTTTAAGCTGGGAGATAAACCTCGAGATACTGTTACTTGGCATTATGGAATAGTTTTGACTCATCTGATTAAATTGAAAAGTGCATATTAAATCACATAAATACAATACTGAAAGGTGCATATTAAATACAAACAAGGTAATCCTCAATTTAGTGAACAAAAAAGAGGATGCATATAATTCATGTAAGGAGAAGTAAAGAGACCCAACCAGTGTCTCAGTGGATTGTGAAATCCTGTCTATTAAGTGGGCTGACCAATCAAAGCTCCCAATAAACACAGGGTTTAGATAAGCCACTACAGCAGATCTTTCAGTGCTAGGCGCGGAGCCTATGACCAGAGGCATTGCTAGGGGGGGGGGGGGTAAGGGGGCTATAGCCCCTGGACTTTTGGATGTAGCCCCGGATAGAATCTCAGGAGCTACAACCAAAAGGCTCTCTAGCCCCCAGTCCTGTCAGTACCGACATTAGCGTAGCCCCGGGTCTTTTCCAGACCTAGCAGCACCCCTGCCTATGACCAGCATTTGGAAGGCATCTGGGACAGGCTCAGGGGGCTATAGCCTGTGAAAGGATTCCCATGGTTGGAGATCCACTAACAACTCAGCTCAGACGTCGTCCTTCAGCTGCAGATACATTTCAGAAAAACATGTCTTACAAAAACACATTCTCAAATACCAGTGATGTACACACAATGTCTAAAACTAAAAGAAATCCAAACAAACTCTCCACCAGTTCGCGGATCCTCTCTCAATGCAACGGGGTTGTTGTACATGATTTATACATTTACCAATACCTGAAAGAACATGTATTTAAAGGAGAAAATCACATAAAAGAAACACGTGAGTCCTTTCAATTTTCATCTGCTAACACAAAAATGACCACAGTTGACATGATAAGGGGATATACACTATTAGACAAAAATGCAAATGATACCTGGAGTACAGACAATGTTTAATTACTTTATTGACTGTAGCTATTAAAAAATAGGTTATACTTTTTGGAAAAACATTACCACAAAAAGAAAAAGCCACTCCTATGACCGCTCAATATGCCCAGTCGTCTTACAACATGCTCATAAATTTGCGGGAATAAACATTGACACTACATACACCAGATACGCTAAAAGGGGGCCTAGCCTCGCTACGATTGGCTTTGATTAGGTTTGTTCCCTCATACATTCGTGTTTTTTTTTCACAAACCAATCACACGGGTATTTAGACCAAATTCTTGCACCCTGCATCTGCACCACATGGGAGCAGGGTAACATATAAATTGTACCTTAGGGTACAGTTTGGGAGGGTGGGCATAATTGTCTAAGTGACCCTCTTGTGTGATGGGCTCCAGGATACTGGAGCGTCCCATAGGCTTTCATCTCTACCCTCATTATAAATGTAGGTTGGGTGCATCCACACTGACACTAATAGATTTCCAGAAGTCGTTTTGTCAACATGAGGGCTTGTGCGCCATCTGCAGAATGTTTCCGGAATGACAAGTCCACCTGGACTCTTGCAAGTTGTGTTAGACTGTTCACTAGTCATAGAGCAGCACTCCAGAATAGCTGCCTTTCCTGTGGTGGGACACATTGCCCCAGGTTCTGCTAGTGAGGTATCTGCCTTTAGTGTATTTAGCGCACAAAGCAGGGGCTATTAAATGGGCTCCAGAAAGATGTACATATTTTATTAAGGACTACACTAACATCATCAATGTTTTCTTAGTCTGGAAAACCACTGTGGAGGAATGCAGAGGTTTTTAGGATTGTTTGGATTCTATTCTTACTACTATTAATGTTACTTTGATATTGGACATGAGAAACTCTGAGTGACTGATTTACACACATTGTTTAACACGTGAAACCATTGAAAACATGTGTGTAAATCAGGCCCTTAGAAGGACATCAGCACCATTCAGATCTATGTTTCATGATACAAGAAAACAGATCACAATTATTTTCTTACAAGCACAGTCCACACGCTCCCAGAGAATGCCTGTAACTCTATATTATAAGGAACTATTCAGAGCAGACATAATACATAGTACAACTGACAAAACTCACACTATGATGACTGCATTTACCCAACGATGTTCCAAACTGTATTGAAAAAGGCTTATGAAAAAACATTGGACATTTCCCATAAGCCAACATTGATTCTGACTAACAAGTCGACTGCGTTTTCATATACAAACTGTATTTGACGAATGGATCCAGTAGATCATCGTTAAAAAAGAACACATTGGCATGTATTTCAACTAGCGGATGCCAATCGCAATATATTATTTGTAAAAAGAATATTAACAATTAATGAAATCACTTTATACAAGCAGGATACGTGTAGCCAAAGCTCCTTAACAATAGCATATGGCGCAGCAAATGGGGGAAGCAGATAACAAGCCAAAAGGCATGTACCACTAATCAGGAGGAAAGGAAACTGAATGCAGATTCACCTGGGTTCCAAGGTTTAGGTTCAAGCAGCTGAAAAGAACGAAAATGGGACAAAGCCCATGGAGCTTGAGGGACAAAAAGTGTCATTTGAGACGAAGAGTGAAGCGATCTGGATGGGACATACACAGTAACCTGATCAGAAAGATAGTATGGATCCAAGGAGTGAATGCTTTTAAGGATAATAAATAATAGATGACACTTAAAACGAGCAGGGATAGGATGCCAACATCATGCTCTAATCATGTCTAAAAGGAAAACACTTTGCACATCCACATTATGGAAATAAAAACATCCTTTTAAAGTTTTGCTAGCTGCATCACTGATCATGTTATCTACGCTTTGACATGTCTTTGTGGCATTATGTACATGGGACAAACAAGAAGCAAACTGAAAGAATTCATAACAGACGACAAACGTGACATCAGGAATCAAAACATGAAATTAAGTGTTACCCGACAGTATGTACAAATGAAGTTGAAGTGGTGAAACCTCATCAGAGATCTTCTTAAAGAACCATTGAACTGTTAAATAGAAGGAAAAAAATAACTTTCCGGAAATGTTGTCTACAAAGTGAATTGTAGAACATTTTTACTTAAATTGCCAAGTGGAAAGTAAATACATATGCCATGTCTGTATATATGCTTATGAACAAGACTGCTTTTTTGTTGTTTTCTTAAAGTTGTATTTATGCACTTGACAATATTTAAAAGCCTATATTTAAAATCACACTATATACATGAGCAGTTACACAGAGCATGACTACCGCCATATGTTTGTTTAACTCGGGGTCATATCTCGCATGCTCGTACTGGCATATGGGGCAATAGGACTGTGCCTGAAGTAGCATCCCATGTTTCCAGAAGGCCATTTAATTGGAAAGATTACCACTTTTCTTGACAGAGTGGGCCAGTTTCATAAGTTACTACACTGGTTTTAACCAATGTTACTGAGCAAATATATTTTAAAATGCATTATTTGCAACATATTGTATCACAAATACCCCCTTGGAAAGTACACAAATGGTCTGTACCTTATAGTAATGAATTGAAATGTGTGATTGTGGGCCAGATTTTTATTTGTGTGAGGTGGATTATGCCCCAGTTCGAACCTTGCTAGTTACACCCACATCTTTTTCGATTAGAACTTTTACAGCTATGTTACAATGCACAAATCTACATGTTCTGCTGAGAGATCCAGTAGATCAGAGGTTAGAGTGTGGATTTACCAGTTGCATGGTTGCAGTTTCACAGCACCTCATTGGCATGAACATACTCAAACTTATAGGTTGATCTGTGTTGGGAGGAAATAGATAAACCTTTACATTTGTAACACCTTTTTTTTGCGCTGTTTTAAAAATATTGGTTTTGAAGTATTTGCATTACAAATGGCTCAGAGAGAAACAACACCATTGCGTATCCAAACTGACATTGCCAGTTCCCTTATGCATCTTCAACCATTATACCTTTGACCGCCAACATCAAGGGGGTAATTCATAGAATTCAGCTCAGAAGCAGCGCACGTGGGCAACGCAGAGAGGGACCTTGCACCAGCGTGCACTAGCTGAGTGCGCCAAAACCCATTTACACGCACAGCATATTCATGGATACTTACATCCATAACCAGCCGTGCCACAGAGTGGCGCAGTGACCCTGCAGCAGCGCCAGTTACGCCACCAACTGCGCCCCGTGCGCCAAAAACATTACACAAATCCCCTACATGGTGCAAAGGCCAGTGGACCAGCATACAGCCCCCCAAAAAACGAAAACGGCACAAAGCCCTCACGCGCCAGCGAAATCGCGTGTAAAATTCCATGTGCACCCTTCAGAATACGCGTATTGTGCTCGCGGCAGCGAAATCGCGTGTAAAACTCCTTGCGCACCCCTGGAATACGCGTACCCCGCTCGCGCCGTGAAATCGCATGTATGACTCCCTGCGCACCCCTCGGTTTACACGTACCCTGCTTGCGCCAGCGAAATCGCATGTAACACTCCACGCGCACCCCTGGAATTACGCATAACCCATGCACGCCAGCAAAATTGCGTGTAAAACTCCCCTCACACCCCTGGAATACGCGTACCCCGCTCGCGCCAACCCAATCCTGTGTAATTCTCACTCCCGTACCCCCGGATTCACGCAATAGTGGGGTGAGAAGCCACATGCACCCCCTGCAGCCAGACCACACCACAAGGGTGGACCCAATACCCCTCCCCATGCCCCGAAGGCAGCCCATCCACCCTCCCCATGCCCCGCAGGCAGGCCATCCACCCTCCCCATACCCCGCAGGCAGCCCATCCACTCTGACCATGCCCTGCAGGCTGCCCATCCACCCTCTACATGCCCCGCAGGCAGCCCATCCACCCTCCCCATGCCCCGCAGGCAGGCCACATGGTACCATGCACTTGGGAGCCCTGACTCATGTCCCCCACCCCATCCCCATTGTCGGGCACCTGCCAGCAGGCCCCAACTCATGCCCCCCCATTGACGGGCACCTGCAAGCAGGCCCCAACTATGCCCCCCCCATTGACGGGACCTGCCAGCAGGCCCCGACACATGTCCCCCCACCGACCCCCATCGACAGCAACCTTCCAGGAGGCCCCGACACATGTCCCACCAAACACCACGTCGTAACAAAACAGACCCATGGCCCTAATGCCAACCCAAATCCCTGCCGCTCCCTCTACAAGCATGCAACCATCCACTGCACCCACTCCCTACTAAATTACCCATGCCATGAGAGTCTGAAGACAACCAGCATGGCCATGAATAAATGTCCAACAGAGTCACACAGTGTCAACACATGACTGAGGCAATGCTCATAGAGTCATGCACAAAACCAATGAGAGTAGATCACATCAATAATGAAGAAATAAGAAATGTATTAAAAAGTAAACAAAATGACATAATGAAAATCACACATGCAAATGAAGAAACATTGAATGCAATAACAAAAATAAAGTGAAATTCAATGAAAAAGAAAAATCCACGACATGAAAAATGAAAAGTGGTCCATTGCAAAAGTCCATAGAAAGTAAAGAAAAAATCAAAAGCACAAAAAAACCATTGCTCCATGGGATGATGTAATAACGAAAGTATGCACATGTCTGGTACTATTTACAATTAAAGTCAGAAGGGTCCATGATCCCAAAACAAAAGGAAACCTACCTAAAATCCTATCTAAAATACAACTATATACAAA
Source organism: Ambystoma mexicanum (assembly GCF_040938575.1). Taxonomy (NCBI): domain Eukaryota; kingdom Metazoa; phylum Chordata; class Amphibia; order Caudata; family Ambystomatidae; genus Ambystoma; species Ambystoma mexicanum. Next base: position 357,362,128 of record NC_090941.1, read on the forward strand.
AAGTGGAGCAAAGTCCGTGAACTCCAAATAATAATAAAAACCAAATGAAACCTAAACCTAAATAACTATATACAAAGGTGGCGGGCTAGTCCGACGTCCACTTTTTGATGTCCCGGGCCGGGGCATCATCGATCTCTACGTCGATGTTCCGGAGGCGGGCCTCTTCCCTTCCCTGGAGGTCTCGCAGGGATGCAGCCATGGCCTCCTCCAACTCCATGCGAGTTGCCTCGAGGAACTCAGCCCGCCTCAAAGCCCTGTGCATGGAGTACTCCACCCTGACCATCGTAAGCCGTGCCCTCTCCACCCACCGCCGCTCTGCACCTGTTCACTGACCCAACCACTGCCACACAGAAGACAATCCCAATCCTCAGTCTCCTGCCAGCCGGACGATGCCTGACCCGATGATGTAGAGGGCCCCGAGGCCACATGCCTCCTATGCCGAGCATGCCGCTGCCTTTCTTCTGCCTGCTGCCGCCGCCACGTCTGCTTCTGGGTAGATGGCAACACCCGGGGCGTCGTGCAGGTGCCCTGCTTGTATTTGCCTGCACATTGTCTGTTGCCAGGGGTCCAGTTGCTGGGGTGACCACCTGTGAAAGAGTTCTGACTCCCGACTGTGGCAGGGATGGGATCTCCACCAGCCTGGCTGCGTTGTTTGGGGCAGGTCCACAGGGGGCCCTGGTGGCATCTGGGCCGGAAGACGGCATGGAGAACGACTGGCGTATAGTGTGCACAGAGGAGGAGAGGGCCGCAAGACTGGCCGACACATGGAGGAAACCCCCGACCATGATACCTCCCAACTGTGCCACTTTGGCACACATCTCGTCGTGATGAGGTGCGTGGTCCCCCCAGGAAGCACGCACGTCATCATGAATGACACGTGTGCGCAACGCGACACCAATCAGGACAGACCCAATCCTGTCACAGGTCCCCACGTCCGCAGGTAGAGGAGTGCCAGATGACGTGGACCTCCCCCCTACCTGCAGACGGGCCTGGGACGGGGCATCCCTGCTGGTGTATGGTGATGCAGTCACAGTGTCAGGGACAGTGACATGCACAGGCCCCTCTGCGGTGACCTGTGCTGCCTCCTGCCCCTGGACTGCACCACTTGCACCAGTGGTACCTCCCCCACCAGGCCCCATGTCCGGCTCTGAAGCAGCCTCCTCCTCCTCCGTACACACCACCAACCTGGATGGCTATGCACCGTCTTCCGCCGTCGCAAGCCCCTGTATTGGCTTACCCGCCCCTTCCGCTGCAGCCGTAGTGGCGGACGCGGCACCAGTCCCCTCGCTCCCAGATAATGGAATTTCCTGGGAGGCCTCCACCGGCCGGCGACTCGGCCTTGGGTCGCCGGCCAGTGGAGACATCCCTGCCGCTTTCCACCCCAGCGCCGTCTCCGCCCTCTTCTTCACTCTCCACTCTGTAAAGGGAGACATTGAACACAAGCATCAGGGTACTGTGCAATAGTCCCCCAGATAGAAAGCAATAGCCTATGAGTGGCACTGTCAAACGTCACTTCCATCATGTCCCTCCACAACACATGGGTCAGTGCAGGCAACACACATGCAGGAACAGGCATGGCACATGCAACACACATTTGCATCGATGTCCAAGGCACCATAGAAACATCCAATGGTGGGCTGAGACTAACATGCATCATGGGCCATGCTGATCACATGCACACATATCACCGGAGGGTCATGCATCTGGCCCCGTATACCCCCAGACACCGTGGATACAAGGATGACTAGGCTGTATCAGTGAATCAACACATCGTCATGGACATTTGTCATGCATTCATGGCGTTGACCAGTCACTCACACACTACTCAGACACACAGACATGTACACCATGCATGTCCATGACAGCAGCACCCATCTCTCACACCCCAACCATGTCCAAATACAGACACAGGCATGCATACATGTGTGCATTCCGCATGCTGCTCCGCATGATGCATTGTAACACATACACCATCCATGTGGGTCATGCCTGACTGGACTCACATGCCGCACCATCATGTCCCTGCACACACACATCCATACATGACCCATGTCACACATACAGCCAAGTAGCTAACTACCAGCACACTGCAACATGCACTGTTTAAAACGGGAACGCATGGGCACTTACCGCTCAACTGCAGACGGGCCTGCATCCTGAGGATCTGGTGATGAAGCAATGGGGGAATGGGCTCCAGGACCACTTATCTGCTGGGTGGTAAGGTGGACCCGGCACCCCACTGCATCCACTGCATCCAAGAGGCACCGGGCCTTCTTGACGGTCCTGGACTTGTAGTCCTCCCAGCGCTTCTGGACTTGTTTGATGTCACGGGGTGCCACCCCCTCTGCGTTGATGGCACCCACTATGTCCTTCCAGATCCTCTTTCATCCTTCCTTGTTGGTGCGTGATGTGTGAAGAGGGCATCATAATGCCCCAGGACTTGCTCCACCAGGATGCCAACTTCATTAGCACTGAAGATGGCAGCCCTCTGCCTCCCTGCTGGGGGATTGCCACTGGTGCCGGATGGTGTTGTGTCAGACATGGCAACCCCCAAGGCAGATGTGGGTGGGATACTGGGTCCTGGGGCTGGGCTGTGGAGCGATGGGATACCAGTCGGGAGTCTTCTGTTCCAGCAGGGATGGTCACAGCAACTGGGCCCCTGCAGATGGCTGATGTGCAGGCACCAAATGGCAGGGAACTGTTGATAGCAGGCAGGCAGGCAGGCAGGCAGGCAGCAGCAGATGGCTTGTAGGAGTTTCCCCGGGGCTCTGGGGCACAGGAAAATGGCCTTCTGGGCAGGAGCGTGGTCTTCTGTGTGTTGTTGCGTGGCCAGCTTGATGCAGAGTGAATAGGCACATGAAAAAACAGCACGTCAGCGTTTAATTCGAGGAAAGGGCCGTAGCGTATAAGCACATAAGTGACGTAACGCGTGCAGGCGTTTCCTTCTGCATGTGTTAATGGTCCATCCATGCGGGTCTGCAGCGCCCTGTACGTGCTTTCAGTGGAGATTGACGTGTGTGTTTTTCCTACTTTGGGGTTCACACGTGATTACTTCACAGCGGTTACAGTGCCTACTCGTATTTCTTTTCCACGCAGACGGTGAGTCTCGCACGCTATTGCACGCTATTTTTCCTACTGCGGGTGCCCCTGTTTATCGCGTACCCCATTTATTGAGGTCATAGTAGCCAGCGTGTTAATCGCGTACCCTTTTTTGTGTTCCTGGGTGCCACAGTGTACTGCAAGAGGTTATTTTACACGAACGTGGGCTACAGGGGTTGCATATACGTTTTTCTTGAATTTTTGGGGTGCCTGAGCGTTGCGTGAACGTCATTTATCCCGAGGGTCCACAGGAGCACAGGGGTGTGTCTACCATCACGTATCATTCCCCCTTTACCCCAATTGACCAGGACAACTGTTCAGTGCAGCTCCCATTGGCATTAGTACATCCGTGCCATGGTTGTGAGGCCAACAAAGGTTATGGGGGGCTCAGATGGGTGTCCTGCCAGTGTTGGGAGTGGTCGGGCACGTGGCCGGGGTGACCAGGGAGTATGTGGAGTCCAGGGTGGCCAGGGTGGCCGTAGAGCGGGAAGAGGCAGGGGCAGGATGTCCAGCCACATGCTGGTGCCTCCATGCCACCACCCCCTACGGCTCCAGGTGATGCTGCTGTTGCATCCGACCCTGGTACCCTTGCGACCCGACAGTAAGTAACATGTGCTGACACAGGCCCACCGTTAGTGGTAGCTGCAGATGCAGTTGTGGCGACCACCACACAGCCAGCCACCCGCCAGGGTTACTCATAATATGGTGGTACGGTATGGACGGTGCCAGTGACGTACCGGCACTGTCTATGGCATACAGCCATACTCATAATGACCACCTTTGTATGTGTGGGAGATTTTTGACCAAGTGAGTTCATCAGGTCCCATGTCAGGTGTGAATGTCTCATGCCTGTTTACATTTCTCACGTTGCACTTAATGACGATTGTGTCATTTGGTTGGCTGTTCAGCTGTTGCATGCCATGGTATGGTATGGAGGACAGGGGTCATGGGTGTTGGGAGGGATTGGGTGACATACCAGTGATTTACATGGCCTGTTTTGCAGGTGGGTAGTAGGATATGCACCTTGCATGTGTTGCTTTTGGTTATGTTTAAGTAGCTAGGGATGCACACAATGTAGCACTTCAATGAACACATTCTCAGGGTGTTAAGGTTGTGACAGTTGACTGTCTCTTTATCATCATCGAATGTCACCTGGTATGTGCCAGGCCTGTGCGCACTCCGCAATGGTGGGAGTTTAGGTGTAAAATGTGGCCATAAACTGGGTCCGGGCTGCCTCGCCACGTACCCTTTCCCCTCCCATGAGCAGCACCTGTGCATGTGTTTGGGGATGTGGGTGCACCACCATGACAACCGGTACGCCCCGCCGTGTTGTGACGTTGTGCAGGGCACATGCTGCCACAATGATCCTGCACACTACTGGGGGTGCATATAGTAGCTGGGCGCCAGAGCAGTCAAGGGAGCGTAGGCGTGACTTGAGCACTCTGAATGTGCGCTCCACTATGGCCCTGGTTGCAATATGGGCTGCGCTGTATCTTACCTGGGGGGTTGTGGTTGGGTTCCATATTGGCGTCATCATGTGGGTGCTCAGAGGGTAGGCACTGTCCCCTGGGGAGGTGATGATGGTTGTCATTAGTTGGATTTGTGTATTTGTCTGTGTGTGACATGCATGCATGTGCACAGGCATTTGTACTAAACAATGAGCCATGTGTCGCCATGCTTTCCAGCTTCCAGGGCCCAGATCAGGGCGAACATTCTGTATATGAAACTGTCATGGGTGGACCCTGGATAGTTTGCGTGGAAAGAGGTGATGTTTCCCTTGGCATCGCATACAACCTGCACGTTTATGGAATGCCAGTGCTTGCGGTTGCGGTAGATGTTTTCAGTGGCCCTAGGTGGACGTAGCACTACATGGGTGCAATCTATGGCACCAAGCACTTTGGGGAAGTGTGCCACCCTGTAGAAGTCCAGGACCACGGCCTGCCTTTCTGCGGGTGTTCTGGGCATGTATATGTGCCTGCGGACTGAAGGGTGCGCAGTGATGATTGCCAACACCTGGTGTAGGCAACGTGACTGCATAGCCTGTGAGACACTCCCCACAATGGCAGTTGTCAGCTGAAATGACCCAGTGGACAAAAAATTCAGTACATTTAGCATCTTCTCCAAGGGGCTCAATGCTTGGGAGACAGGGTGGGTGATGTGAGTTCATTCTCCCACTCAGTGACCAGGTCTAAAATGATATGAGGTGGATACCTATACCTGCCATAGACCTGGTCATCAGTCATCCCAAAAAGGTTGGTCCTGGTCAAATAAATGTGGGGCCTGGCTATTCTCCTCCTCCTGTGGTGTCCCACAATCACTGCTGCGAGGAATGGGACATTCATCTTAGCTGTATATGCTTGTTTGTTGTTTGCATACACTTTTATGCTGCGCGGGGGCGCTTCCGCCTGCTTTCGTGTGGTGGACATATTTGTGCATGTGTTTTGACTTGCGTGGATTTTCCCTATTCGATTCCATGTGTTGTTCACTAGCGTGTGGGTGGTGCGTGTGTTTCCCAGCGGTACTTCCCCAGTTATGCCCTCATTTTCACGCGTTGTTCGCCATTCTCTGTTTTCCGCCCCCTTTTTGGTGTGTGCGCTACACATTGTGCGCTTTCGCTGTGCGCATCACTCACATCATTCAGGATGTCGCAGTGACGTGTGCGCCTGTGTGCGCCACGCACGGATTTTGCACACATCCCGTGAAAAAACAAGCAGTGCCTTCCATGAATCGCATGCGTGCGATTTGCACGCTTGCTATAGCTTTTTTACGCTTGCGCCAGCTTGCACCACATATTTCGGCGCACATTTATTCCATGAATTACTCCCCAAATTTCTAAAAGGCAACTTGATGTTTCAGAGATTAGAGCTTGGGTTTATCAATGGCAAGAGTGAAGGTTTAAGTCCCTCATTGTTTTTAGTCAAAAGTATGAACATTTGTTTGTGCGCACTAAGATTTGTTGTTGTTAGTTTCTGCCTTTAGATTCACAATTCACTTGTTTGTTTGGTGTAAACATTTGGATCAAGACTCCTTGTTTGTTTATGCAGAAATTGGTTGTTTTAATGGTTGTCCAAAAAACAAAATATCTTGCCCTCTGACGTGTTTCACTGCCATTCCATTGTGTGGCAGATCCTCAGGAGGGATTATCTCATTTTGGGCTCAAATTAAATTCAACTGAAATATTAACAAACAAAGACATACTTTAGATTTACAGTTGTATGTGTTGCAATTCAAATAATTGTTCAAAACATTACAAATTATAACACTGATTAGATTGCAAATATTAGAAAAAATCAAGGTGAACTACTCATTGTTTTGAAAGGCAGAAATAAACTTATTATTTTTCAGATGTTTTCACAAAATACACATTTCTCAAGTTTTTACAGATTGCAGTCAATTGCACCCACAGTGAGTTTTGTTAGAAGGACCATTTCATTTGCTCATGCTTGCTTTACAATTCATACTCACATTTGTTGTATATTGTAGTTTGCTGTAATAATTTCAGCACGTTTTGTGCTCAAAAGATATTTTTTGTCCTATTGTGTTTCCCTACTTAAAGAAACGTTGGGTCTCACCAAAGTTTGCTGGTTCCTGAAGGCAGAACCTAAAGGAATGAGTGAAAAAATATTTCAATCCTTTCACTCCCTATGCTTGTGCTCTATTTGCTGATAGCATTTGTGTACAAGGACTTGTTTGTCTGTACATAATAGTTTAAGGCTGCTTACCTTCATTTCTGGTGGTTCTGCGATTGTTATTCCTTTTGCAGGAGGAGCGGTATGCTAACCGCCTGCTTCCTAGTTCGGTGTGTGTTTCCCGACTTCAGAATGGTGCCGAGATCACGTGTTAAATGTGTTCACATGATCACGCCTGCCATTTTGGAATGGAAAAGTATGTGGCATTAAGCACGTCGCACATTGATGTGTGCCGTTTTTCTAGATTCCTGAGTAAGCTCATTTATGAATCTTTTTTTTGAGAGAAACAAAGAAAATTGCCTAGCTATGCTATATTGCTTTACTTCTAAAATGTTTTTTAGACATAATTCTAAGCTTATTCATTCATAGTCACGTGATATTTTGGTCACGTGATTTAAGCTATATTGTTACCTACTCTATTCCCATGGGTCTAAATGTTTATTTGAAAGATTAATGAATCAGGATGAGCATAGTTGTTATTTGTTTTAACCAACCAAATAGAATTAGTGTGAATGCAGTTACTTCATGTTTGCTTGGCTAAGAAGTGAATTTTGTTTGCTACAATAAATTGATCATCTCCCCTTCAGAGTTCAAACCTATGTAGCATAAGTCCAAAATACAAATCCAGTATACTTCTCTTCTCCTGAGCATTTTTTCAATGTTGCCTCCCATTGGTGGTACAGTAATTTTTTCTATTCCATAGAATCTTACATCATTTTTCAATGAACCTTTGGGTTCAGTCTGATGGTGGTATCCCAAAGGGTATCTTGGTTCTTCCCTGATAATTGACCTCATATATTCTTGTATCCTTTGCTTTAGTTTACTTGTTGTGCTAACTACATATATATATAATATTCAACCGGGTAGGTAAAAACATGAGTTTATCTTTATTTCCATTACAAAAGGTTTAGAGAGCGAGACCAGCAAATGTGTTTATCCAAACCGATATTGGACATTCCCAGATGCATTGTCATTCATACACCTTTGACCAAAATGTGATAATGGAAAAAGCTATGGTTTCAAAATCGATAGAGGGATACCCAGTGGCTCCAAGAGTATGGGTTTATCCTTGGCTAAATTGCAGTTTCAAGTTCACTCTTTGGCATGACAAATTTCAAACTGTTTCATTGAGCTGTGTGTTAGGAGGAAGTAAGTACAATTGTTATGTTTTTTTACAGTTATGGAAATATTGTTTTATCTTTTTTCCATTACAAATGTCTCAGAGTGAAGGACCAGGAAATCTGTTCACCCCAACTCACATTGCTATTTCTAAGAGGCATGTTCATGCGTTAGAGTTTTGGCCACCATGACATAATGCAAAAAGGCAGTGCTTGCGAAGTGACACCCTGTGGCACTGAGATTTGAGCATTATGTTAATCAATGGCAAGTTTGCAGGTTAAAGCCCCATTGTTGGCTTGAAACAAATCAAATTGGTAACGTTTAGTTGTGCTTTGGGAGGAAATAGATAACCTTTTTACTGTTATAAAAGTATTGTATTATCATTGTTTCCATGAGGAATGGCTCAAGGAGAGAAAGACATGCATATTTGTTTATCCCAACCGACATTGCTCTTTTCGCGAGGCATCGTTATCCATTACACCATCGATCACCATTTCCTAAAACTCTGAAAGGAGAAGAGAAAAACGTATACTAACATGGGATGCTTCAGTGCGATGCACACCAATGATACTCATATCAGTCACTTAACAAAGAAAGTTTGTGTACGGGGCTATTAATGTCTCACGCTTTAAGAATAAAATAATATATACAGATAGCAATGTACATGATTATTTCATTTGTATGTAATTTGAATACATGAATCCATAATATTACATGCATTCTACATAGAATATTACTTCAACTTCTCATTAATTAAATTGATATCTGATGAAATTTCAGGATCTGGTAGGAATTTATCAAAAAAGTAATCTTGCTGTACTTTTTAGGATAATTGGAACATTTCCAAATAATTCGGACAAAAATAGGCATAAAACCTCAGGTGTAAAACACATCTATTAAAAACAGTATTGTTCGTGAGTATCTAAATTGTCTGAAAACAGTACCCCAAAGAATGATGGATTAAACATTGCTTGATAGAAGAGTCTCATAGAAAACTCTATTAAAGAATGACATATCAACATTAAAGATAAGAAGATTTTAAAAAATTAGGCACCATGAAATGGATCTTAAATCTGAAACCAGTTACAAAATGGAAGACTCACTGTGATTTACAATAGTGTCTGCATAAACAAGTGTTGCAGAGTACGACGCCAAAAGACATGTCGACAAAAATGGCGTATATTTAATTGGATGTCAACATTAGTGTCAAGTAGAGAGTGTAAGGTGAAATGCAAGGACGTTATCTAGGTAACGTCAAAGGACTTAACCTAAATCTGCAGTCTAGTTAGTATCTACGTTGATAATAAAGGGTAATCAAATGTGTTATGACCAAGAATTAAATAGTACCTCAAAAAGTAGAGAGCAGAATCATTAGCTAAAATGTCATTGGGTTTTGTGTGTCATGGTGAGTATACATCCATACATTCAGCAAAATATGATGACATCACCACGAATAGTGTAAAAGGCGTGGAAGACCACGTACATTGGACCCGTGGTCTTGTGTATCTCTCGATTAACGTAACAAATGGTAAGAAGCCTATATCTAGAGTAGAATTATAAAGAATAGACAACTAAATTAATGTGGAACACACAAGTTCCTAAAGATTCCACAAGAAATATTTACCTTGACAATACATATGCTACACCTCAATCAGTAATTCTAGTAAGTACTTGTGTTAAGATCTTTAGATCTAGATTCCAATAGGCAAGGGTATTATAGAGTCAAGAACATTGAAGTTCATCCTCTCCAAATAGAATAATATGACAAAACCTTAAGTTTCAAACATTTTGATAATGACAAAGATAAATCCATAAGTTGCAATTAATGTACCATATCTGGCAAAATAGGTATATATTCATTATATGAAGACACCCCAATTGAAGTCTTCATTCATTCCTAATGGCTACATGGAATTTAGGATGTGGATCCTGTAAAGTTCATGTTGTGATAACCTTTTCTTGATGTCACCCCCTCCAGGGTTTTTGTGTATTACATCCATATCACTACTCTTGGTTGTGTGATGTTATGTCTTTTATCTTTGAAGTGGTGAGCAACAGGTGATCTGAGATTGGAGGTATGAATATTTGACTTGTGTTCTGTGCAACATTCTTTTGCTTTCCTGCATGATTGACCTACATAGTGAGTGCTGCATGGGCAGCTCAATCCATATAATACATAACAACTATCCCAAGTCACAGAGTTATGTAGTTTTATCTTATGCCCAGTGCAAGGGTGTTGTATGTATTCTCCCTTCATAATATTTTTACAGTTACTGCAACTGAAGTAAAGGAAAGTTCTATATTTCAGGTGGCTTAGTGTAAGTTGTGTCAACATTAGATTTCTCTCTGCTTTAACAGGTTTATCACGGAAATTGTGACATCTTTGTAAGCCATTTTGGGTGGATCAGCAAATGTGTTTTAAGTTGTGGATCTAAATGAATTAGCTTCCAGTTAATTTTAATAATGCAGGTTATTTGTTGACATTGCCTAGAAAATGTAAATACGTGTATAAGGTGGTCCCTGTTGCTGTTTTAGCCAAAGCTCAAGTCAAAACCTCTTCATGATAACCGCTTATGCAAATACATTCAGGAAAATTGTTGTTTTCAAGTTCAAGATTTGATCCACCAGTCTTAAAAATTGGCTATTTGGCAAATTAACCTTAAGGTGTTGTGGAAGAAAGCTATGATAATATAAGGTGTTGTTACTCATTATCATTAGTATTATTATTATTATTATTATTAGTAATAATAATAATATGGTATTTATTGAACGTGGACCTTGCTTTGAGAAGCAATGGAGCACTTTACAGATTTATACAACAGTACAGATTTATAACAGAGCACTTTTCAGAGGTAACAATAGATATACAGAGGGTGGTAAGGTTACAGAAGGGGCACGGAGGAGGGGTACAGCTGTGCAGGGTGGCAGGGAGGAGAGGGGCGGACGGTGTCTAGCGACCAAGATGGTGCGGGGGCAATGTGATGGCCTAGGTGTTGAGGAAGAGTGACTCCTTCAAGAGGGGCATTTTGAGTTATTTTCTGAATTGTTGGAGCGTGGGGGAAGTATCAGATGCCAACAGGCAGTAAGTTGCATAGTCTTTAGGCATAGGCAAAGAAGGCTTGTTTTCTGGTCCTTTCCTTTTTGCAGAGGCAGATTTCAAGTCTACACCTGTCCTGCCTTCTGGTGGTGCACTGTCCGCCTGAGATGCTACGTTTCTTCACAAGGTAGCTGTGTGACTTGAGGGTGACTACCTTATAGATGATGCAGCAAGACTTGAAGGTGATATCTGCGTGAGGTGGGAGCCAGTGAAGGTCTTGAGCCCGGGGTGGTGTGGTCAAATCTGCATAGACCCATAATGAGGCATGATGCCATGTGTTGGACACTTCTCAGAAGCACAACAGAGGATGAAAAGAGGCATTCAAGGAGGGTTTGCCCCCATGCAGGTGGGATAGGATCAGTGCTTAAAGCTGTCCAGATGGAGTAGGGGATTTACTTTCGACAGGATGAAGAACTGATACCAAGCTGTCTGAGTTTCCTTAGATATGTGTGTCTTGAAGGAGAGGTATTTGTTGATGTGGAACCTGAGGGACTTGGTACAGGAGGTGAGCCCGGCTATGAAGCCCTCAGGGGTCATGGATGATAGCCAGGTTTGTATGTCTGGCTGTTATCATCTGTAGGTTTCCTCTATATATGTTAGAACATATATTGTCCTTGTGCAGTTTAATCTCAATATCAAGATAATTAAGGTTTGATTTCCCAATCTCTAATGTGAACATGATTCTAGAGTGGGCTTCATTAAGGTACTCTACACACACATATAGCTAAATTTCAGTGCCAGTCCATATACTGAAGATGTCTTCAATGTAACATTTCCATGTTAAGAGTTTCAAAGAGATGCATATTTGGGCTGAGATACGTGTGGTTTATAGCTGATGCATGAACATATTTGCATAAACTGGGGCCATTGTAGACTCCATTGATGCAGCAGAAATGTGCAGAAAATACTTCCCATCAAATCTAAAGTAGTTATTATATGTGAAGGCATCATGAAGCAAGACACAGATAACAGATTTAAAGTTCAAAATAAAATGGTTTATCAAATCAAATGTTAGAATGTTAGAAGGCTTAACCTGACCTACGCTAAGGTGGGATTTCCCTACCTGAACTGAACTAAGGAAAATCTGAGTCAAAGAGTCCAACTTAAAAGTCTGTCTGTGTCAAAAACCTATCCTCGCTATCACACCTAAAGCTAAACAATGTGTAGGGATGTCAATAATAAAAGAAATGGGGATCAACACAACGTTCTGAGCTTCTTCCAGCTCTTTGCTTCCTTTTCTGCTCCCCTTCCTAAAGTTCATGAAATGTTCACAAAAGTCTCAAGATAAACTTCCCCAAGTTCAATGCAATATAGTTCCACATAATCCTTGGGTTTCCCTTCCCCAAGCTCAATACAGCACAGTTCAAACGAAAAGGGGTCTTGAGGCTCTGACCTCAAGACAGTATTTGCAGTTCATCCAGTATCAGGGTTCCCATCCCCAAGACTTCAACATAGCAACTTGTAATGCTTTCAATCTTTTAAAGTTCAACACAAATATAGGTCCACTTGACCCTCCTTCTGGATTGTATTACCAGTTCACTCACAGTGCTTCTTCTTGGTTTATTTCACAATGTCTTTGGCTTTCACAATGCGGGGCTCCCTGTTCTAGGCACAGTTGTCAGAACACAGTTATTCCATCACAGTTCGCGCAACCACAAACCCTAGGCTCTTCAGCCCACACAGGTTTTTCTGTATTTGACCCTGTGTACAGATTCACATTCACTTAGCTTCTCTTTGGTGGCCCCTTGGGTGTAGGTGCTGGTTCGAACTCTCCTGGCTTATCCTGGTTAGTTTCTTGGGGTTGCCTTTATGTGCCACACGTCTTATGCCAGTCTTTGGCCTTGCCACCCTGCATCCATTAATAGAGTTAACTTTTAAGATGGTGTATTCCTCCCACCTTTCTGTCACACTCTTTCACACTTGCGCTTTGTTCTGTAAGCTGATTTCAAATGGGCACTTTCCCTTTTGCCTTTCATCAGCTATTCGCTTTGCCCATAAAGTTTTATTCAGTTTGCTATACAATATGCTGAATTCATCTTTGTTTCAAGTTTTCATTTTGTTCAACATTCAGTTTACATGCTTCAGCTTAACTTCAAGTTTTCATTCAATTTGGGATTCAATATGTACATTTTAACTGTGTTTCAGTGTTTCATTCAGTATGTGATTCAATATATTCATGCAGCATTTTGTTGCTCATTCATAGCCCCTTCAAAGTGCCCCACTTTTGAGTGCTCTTCCCTTGTAATCACCGATATTTTGGCATCCGACTACTCTACTTCCAGTCAGCTTCACAGGCTGGCGGGCTAGTCTCTGAGAGCCCTGCTTACATTCTGGGTGCTTCCTGACACACGCTGGCGGCTCCACTTATGCTCCACGGATGCAGACCACATCCTCTTCTTCTCTCTGGCTCGCAGCTCCAGATGCATTCCCTCGACCGCAGAGGCTCCCCCATCTGTGGTATCCCCGCACCCCGACTCGCTCTGAGCTCAACAGGATCTATGGGATATCTACTGGTGTCTGGGTTTCTCCTCCAGGCCCACCACGGCTGCCTCCTCGCAAAAACGGTCACCTGCTGGTCTCTCACACAAAGGCCTCCCTGTTGCCCTCTTTGCAGTGTCTTTGGTCTCCATTTATACACCTGCAAACCCTTGATTGGTTGCAGGTGTAAAAGGGACATGCATGACCTTTAAAGAAGTCTACTGGCAGCTTCCTCATCCCAGTACTGGAGTGGTGAAATTAGGTTGTAGTGTTCATCACTCCTAGTCACCTCTTCCTCATCCCATTACTGTCAGAGGTAAAATGTGGGGAAAGAGAGGAGAGGTTTTACAATAGCCTATAAAGGTTGGGGGAGGCCTATGTTGGTTTTCAATAATGAAAGGGGGATACCATGTCTCACCTGTGGGTACCCCACTCCCAATCCCCAAGGACCCTCCTCTCTGAATCCTCCCTCACTTCTCCATCCCCAGGATCAGGATCCAAAAGCAATGGCATTTTCCTGGCATTTTCCTGGCCACCTAAGAAGAGGAGCAGGAATGAGGATACCCTATACAATATAATCTTTGTCAGTTCAAGTACCAGACTCTTAGACTCTTATTCGCTGGAAAGATTTCTTCCTGTAGTAACATCCATTCCAGTGCATTTAGTCCTTCTACATGAGGAATTGAAGTGTTGAGAATATATATCCCCTGGAATGTTCAATTTGTTTACTGTCTCAAGGAAATGAGAAGTCTCACAAAAGTATGTTTTAGTATTCTGAACTAGTGGTTATAACAAGCGACCCAGAAAAATTGCTATAGGGTCAAATATTTATTTATTTATTTATTGGGTATTTATAATGCGCCTATACATCACATGCTGTTTCAAGGTGCATCAAGACAAAGGAGCGGAGGAAACAGGGATGAAGAAAAGAAGAAACAAAACAAAACAAAAACATTCCTACCACCCTTTAGACATTCAGATCATGCTAGTGCTGTAATATGAAATGCAGAGGAGAGGTGGAGGAGGGGAAGTGCTGGAAAGGGAGGAAGAAGCAAAGCTAAGGTGGGAGGGAGGAAAATGGTATGTTAAGTGCAAAGTGAACAGGGTCAAACAGAGTGCAAGTCTGGACATGAGGAAATGACATTGGAGTGGGTGCAAAGTTTGGGAAAGCCTTTTCTCAAGGTGTAGGAGTCTACATCAAGTATGCAGGTACAAGTAGGTAAAGTGCAACATTGGAATGCCTCACCACATGGTGCAGCAGCCACATCAAGTTTGCAGGTACAAGTAGGTAAAATGCAACATTCGGATAGGTGTACAATTTGGCAAAGCCTCACCTGCTGATCATATGTGCTACATCAAATAGGTAGGTAAAATAAGAAGTACAGCACAGGGAGGAGAGTGTCAATCCGGTGGTTACAGGAAGGTTAAGTACAAAATACAGTGCAGGGCTGAGAGTGCCAATCCGGTGGTTACAGGAAGGTTAAGGACAAAATACAGTGCAGGGCTGAGAGTGCCAATCCGATGGTTACAGGTAGGTTAAGTACAGAGTACAGCGCAGAGCTGAGAGTGTTAATATGGTGGAACAGGTAAGTAAAGTACAGAATGAAGCAGGTACACAAGTTAAGCAGCAGTAACATTGTGGGTGCACAGGTTGAAGAAGTCTTACCTTGTGGTGTGTGGGGTTGGTATGCCAGCAAAAAAGGTGCACAGCAATGATTAATTGGAAGCACAAACCAGCAGAGCATCACATTCAAGGTGCATGGGGGCTATGTTGGTAACTCAAACTTGTGCACGTAGGAAGTTAGATGACACTAGTAAGTATGGCCTGGATAACGAGGTGCATAACCAGCAGACAAACAAGGGTAAAAATAAAGTTTATGGTGTAAAGTACCCGGCGGAATGCATGGAGCGTGGGGCTGCCGGTAGGCCTCTGAAGTAAGTAGCTCCATGTTGTAGGCAAAGTCAATCACCAAGACAGGTATGGAGAGAAGAATGAGGGAGCATAACAGCCATCTTACCCTAGTAGCAGATCATGTGAGGAGGCAGAGCATAGCTGCAATCAAGCAAATTAATACAGATGGTACTGCTTGACGCGGACAAGGAGCTAGGCAGGCAGATGGTGAAGGATCCAAAGAACGGCTGCCCTGGCGGCCAGGCCCAGACAGGGCCAGACAGGAATGAAGTGTAGGCCATGAACAAAGACCATTAACGGGCCAGCATCACCTGCTGGCTCCGGAGAGGAAGAGGAAAAAAAGATGAGGTGGTCCAATCAGTGGAACTCAGAGGTGGGTCCATGGAGGGTCTGCAGGCCTCAGTGTCGGTAGGGGTGAATCCGGCGGACATGATAAGAGGGCAAAGAGATCTTTTGAATGCTAAGCTCAACAGGGTTTACTGCTGGCTGAAGGAGACATGGGGAGACCTCAGAGGCACTGCAGTGTCACATAGGTGTTGTTGCTATCAGATATGATCTCAGTATCTGCAACTATCAGCCTGAATGTTTTTTTTTCAGATGTTTGTGTATTTTTGGGAGAGCATAGAATACTAGGAATTTGGAAACCTTTGAGTAAGAAAGTATTTCGTAGTTTCTGTTATCGATTTATGTTTAAGAGCTTTACCAAGAACTTCATTAATAAGCAACCTGATCTCACTTACAGCGTTGGTTTCTAATTTGATATATGTTTTGTCATCTTTAAGCAAACCCACACAACTAGTGTGGTAAAATAAGGTATCCAAAGCAACAATAGCCCCACCCTTATCAAAAGGTTTTATTGTGATTGATCTATCCTCGGACAAATTCTTAATAACTTCCATTTGGTTCTTCCTGATTTTAGTATTCTTGTCAGGATTATAGTTAACTCTCTGCAGTTCTTGTAAAACTTTGAACTCAAATATGTTAATAGCAGAATTATGTATGCTAGGATAAAACATACCCTTAGGTTTCATCTCCAAATAATCATAACTGGAAGAGGTTTCATCAATATCAGATACTTGATCAAAGAGGATTATCTATTTCATTTTACGTAACAGCCTAAATACGTTAAGATGTTCCGAAAAAAGTTCAGCATTCTGAGATTTAGAAAAAGAAAGTCCTAAACATTCAATTCCTGGGGTGTAGGATCTCTACATGAAATATTCTTTAAAATAAAATGTATGTCTTGCCTTTGTTTCTTACATTTCTTTTTGCCTGTTTGGGTTTTGTTTTTATAAAAAAAGTTGATGCGTGCATATAACCTGAACTAGTGGGTGTCATTTTAAGACCTGTCGCTAAATCATTGAGCTCAGGGCATCAGTGGAGGTTTTTGTGATGGGTTCATCTCCACTACTTGTGGTCTTCTACTTAATTTTGAGGTATCTTGAGGTGTTTTCTTGGATAGTGGTTGTTCGGTCTATTGAACTTGTTTTGTTGATAATATTCCTGCCAGGTATATATTATGCCATGCAAGTAATCTAAAGTATCCCTCCTGAACTTTCTAATTTTTCTTTTGTTCTAATTCCTTTTTATGAGATTCTAAAGTGTGATTAACCTTATCCAAAATGGTCTGTAAAATGTGATGAGTTACAAAAGAATTGTGTATGAGGAGCAGAATCCTACTACTCTTTAAAACTGCATGCCCATATCAGGGGAAAAAAATAGTCACCCCTTTCCTTTGTCGTATCCTTCGTGTTTCTCCCAAATGCACATTAGGTATGCATTATCCTTGCATACAACTGTTCCGGATGGATCATGTGCACAGTGGCCGCAAGGTCCTTGCGTTGTTTAGTAATACATAGTATAGACACAAAATAAATGGTATTGCATGATTTACAGGAACATGCTCCTATGTAAATAAGAGAACATGTGCAGTGCAATGAGCATGCAGCAACTTAGAGACGATACATTTAGTATTATAGAAGGGTAATTATACCCATTGATTTACAAGTGGTCCAGCTTTACAAGCCAAATTGGAAATGTGATTGCACAAGGGATGAAGATCAGCTGAGATCCATGTTGTTTGATATCGTTATACCACCAATTATCTGTCAGTCACCTGATCATGTCTTCTTATGCCAAAACAACAAACATTTATAGATTCCAAACCACATATTCGTTTATAGTTACATGAACTGCTAGACTTTTCTACAACTACATAATGTAAAGTGATTATGTTGATAATGTGCAAAACTATTGTCAATTGCTGCCAAAACAATTATTGATATGTCTAAGTTATATTCCTTATTCTAGTGATTTTCTTTTTTTCTTTTAATGATTTTTATTGTTCAAGATACAGATAATGATACATGTGTTAGCACTTTACAGACTTTGAGTGGAAATGGTAACCATAAAGGATGAACAGAGTTAACAATCTTAACAAGGAAGAGTATCATCTTTATCCAAGACATTCATTAATTGAATTAGTTTGTTGTATTAAATTGAACAAGAATAGAATATAAATTGGAGGTAGTGCTGATTAAACCTGGATTATTATAAAACATATCTGTAAAGAGTAACTGATATGGAGATAAGAATAGAGATATGGGGAGACAAAGAGGGAGACAGACAGCAGACATACAGAAACAGATGGGATCAGGGTGAAGTGGGAAAGATGGATATTTATTTATTTATTTATTCACATTTGTTTGGCGCACAGGCAGCCCATTGGCCATCGTGGCGCTTGTTACAGATATGAAAAAGACTTGTCGTACATACAGTGAAGTCCTTACTTAGTTGCAGGAGAAGAGTAGTAACTACAGGAGAGGCGGCGAGAGAGGAGAGGAGGAGGAGAGAGTAAACGAGATGAGGGAAGAGGAGATAGTTAAACAAGGTGGTTTTCAGCTTTTTTCAGAAGGCAGTGAGAGAGGTTTATACCCTGAGTGTGCTTGCTAGTGCGGTCTATATCTTAGGGGCAATGTAAGGGAAACTTATTCCACCTGCTCTAGTTCGTTTGATGCGTGGGACCCTAAGTTGGTTGGTGTGGCATTGCCTAGTTGGTCTGGTGGAGTGAGATCTTTCTAGCGTATCAGACAGGTATGAGGGTGCAGACAGGTTGATACATTTGTGTGCAGTGGTGAGTATTTTGAATGTAATGTGCTCTTTGACAGGTAGCCAGTGTGCTGCCTTTCTAGCTTGCGAAATGTGGTCCCTTTTTGGTATATTGAGGGCTGCTCTTAGTGAATTATTCTGAGTAGTTTGGAGTTTATTGAGATTGGAGTTGGAGGTGCCAGCTAGTAGTGCATTACAATAATCTAGTTTGGCTCCAATGGTGGCTCTGGCAATAGAAAGGCAATTATCTTTGGTTAAGAATGGTTTGATGGCATTAATGAGCTTGGTGCTCAGGGCGGAGGCAGAAACAATGGAGTTGACTTGTTTGTCCATAGAGAGTGAGGCGTCAATGTGGACTCCAAGAGTTTTAACAGAAGGTAGAACTGGGATGACACAGTTGTCTATGCAGAAGTTGGTGTACAGTGGGTCGAGGTTAGTGAGAGTGGATTTTTGGCCAAGGATAAGAATTTCGGTCTTATCTCTGTTGAGACATAGGCCGTTCGTGGCCATCCATGCTTGGATGGTGGCGTATATATTCTGGAGGGTGGCAGCGTCCTGATGGTAGAGTCCTGTGAGCGGGAGGAGTACTTGGGTATCGTCAGCGTAGTTGGTGAATGTGATCCCAAGTGCGTCCAGTTTATCAAATAGAGGTTTGGTGAAAAGATTATAGAGGGTAGGAGCCGTACATGAGCCCTGAGGGACTCCATACCTGATGGTGGTAGGCTCTGCGTTTGCTATATTGGAAAACACTTTCATCACTCTTCCTTCCAGGAAGGAGGTGATCCAGTTTGTGGCTTGTTTTGAGAAATGTGCGGCCTTAGTGAGATGCTTCATGAGGATGGCATGATCGACTAAATCAAATGCCGCCGACAAGTCTAGGAGGAGCAGAAGGGCCGGCTTGGCTTTATCTAAAATTAGGGTAATTTGGTTCTTCAGATCTAATAAAGCGGTTTCAGTGCCATGACCTTTATGGAATCCGGACTGCCTTTTACCTAAGACAGAGTTGTTTTCCAGGTAGGACTGTATCTGCATGTGTGCAGCTTTATCTAAGATTTTTAGAAGAAATGGAACCGTTGTAATGGGCCGGTAGTTGTTAGGTTGGGCAGGGTCCAGGGTTGGCTTCTTTAAGAGCGGGCGCACCTACGCCTCTTTAAGGCTGTCAGGGACTTTGCCCGTCTTGAATGAGGCGTTAATGAATGCTATGATGATCGGTGTGAGAGGTGCAGCACACTCTTTAATGATGTTGGGAGGGCATATATCGCCTTTGCATTGAGATGGTTTGAGCTGTTTGAGGATGTGGAGAGTATCTGATTCGGTGATTGGAGAAAAATTGAATTTGGGGGTGTGCTTGTCTTTAGCGGTATTGATGGAGAGGGGATGTTGGGGGTGCAGAGCCTTGAAGTGTTCTGCTATTTTATTTTGAAGAAGGTCTATTTTAGTTAACATCGCTGTTTGGATGCTATTGCACCAGGCCTCGTCCTTAACAATCTCATCTGTACAGATTGGGGGGACGGTGAGCTCTTTAAAGATGGTGAAAAGCTCTTTAGAGTGGGAGTTGGCTTCCAGGATACGTTTGTTGTAGGTTTCTGACTTCGCCTTAAATATGGCACTTTTGTATTTTTTAGAAATACAAAGAAAGTCTGCTTTGGTGGCATCACAGGGATTGGCCTGCCATGTTTTGAGGGCTTGGCGCTTGCATTGGCGTAGATTTAATAAGTCCTCTGTGAACCATGAGTTGGAGTGAAACGATTTTTTTTCTTTTTTGTTTTCAAGAGGAGCTGTGGTGTTGATGGCATGGGTGAGGGTCTCTTTGAAGATCTCTGTTAGAATGTTAGGGTCAGAGGAGAAAGGAGGTGCTAGGCAGGGGTTGTTGAGAAAGGGACGTATATTGTCTGCTGTACGTTTTTTGGCACTTCTGGCTAGCTTGGCCGGTGCGGGTATAATTGGTTTGGAGTATAAGGATATGGGGATGCAGAATTGAAGGCAGTTGTGATCAGACCATGGGAGGGCTGTGTTGGAGTTGAGGGTGGAGCCACAGTTATGATCTACCGCCCAATCTAAGATACAACCTTTATTATGGGTCGGGCAGTAATTATCTGTGTGAATCCTAGATCTGTGATGTTTCTGGCGAGAGTGGTCGCTGCTTTGTCAAGTTTATCATTGTATCCAAGGTTTAGGTCTCCTAGAAGCAGCGTTTTGGAAGTTTGTTTGATGTTTTTTCCAAGGAGATGGTTGACTATGCCTGTGAAGTTATTGATAGGGCCTGGGGGGGTCTATATATGACATGAATGTTTACTGTATCTTTGGGGGAGTGGGTGAGTTTGGCCGAGAGGATGTCAGTGGTGTCTTCTCCGGTGGTGGGGGTCTGTCTTAAGGCTAGGGTGTCTTTAAAAATTAGTGTGACCCCACCTCCTATTTTAGCTAATCTGTCCTGTCTTAAGATCGAGTAACCTGGCGGTACAGCTAGGCTGATAGTAGGGCCAGAGGCAGAATGCAACCATGTTTCTGTTATGGCTAACATATCTAAGTCTTGGCTGGTAATAATATCATTGACTTCTAAGGCGTGGGCGTTGAGTGAGCAAACATTTAATAGAGCACATTTAAGGTGTTGGAGCTTTTTTTAATTGTGGTGGCTTGAGCCATGAGCAGTTGCATTGAAACAGTTAAGATAACAGGTGAAATCGTCCCATTTAACATTGTATTTAGGAATTGTGTTTTGATTATTAGCCATGCACATTTCCAATTTATGAGTTTGACATAAAGCGTTCCACCATGCTCTGGTAGAGAGCGATTAAAAGTCTTTCCAGTTCGCTGTGATACATTTTATGGTAATGCAGATGAATAGATCGTATAATCTGGCAGAGTCAGGTGGAATATATGTTGTAATGGCCATACTTCCTAAAAATATACTTACAGGAGAAAAAGGAACATCTACAGAGAAGATACGCTTAATGACCTTCCAAATATCATACCAAAATTTGACAATACATGAACATTCAAAGAACATATGCATATAAGTAGCGGGAGATAAGCCACATGACCACCATTTAGCATCATAATTCGGGTTAGCCTTAGCTAATTTAGCCGGAGTAATGAATGCTCTATGAATAAAGAAGTAGTAGTGTTGTGTAATGTTGGTGGCAGGCTGTTAAACTGTGAATTGCTCTCTATAATGTTCTTACACAATAAACTGTTTATAGTGCAATGCTGACAACCCGTCTTGCATTAAGGACTATAGAAGGCAGGATGAAACCATGTGCAAAAATCCATCGAATAAGCAGTTAACAAGAACCCAGCCTTTCAAATCAGGACCCAGCAAAGAGAATATAAACTCTCTGTACCACCAAGGTTCTTACCAAATAAAATAATATGTGTGCTTTTCCAGACATTACATAAATGCTGGGCTCAACACTTTGCATCATATACTAAGCAGACATAAAGAACATCGATCAAGAAGAGCTTGAAACATGTAATGTATACTTTTTTTGCAGCACATCTCTACGAAACAATTACTGCCAAAGATGACTGTAATTAAAAACAGTTCAAAACTTCTCTTAAGCAATATACTTTATTGTCCCCCAAATTGGGAGTTGCATCAACTTACTTTTCAAAATCGCAGAAGTTTTACTTACCTGCTTCCTAACTGTGACATTCTCCAAAGAAACACTTAATGAGACTTCTGCTAGCTTGGAGGTGAACCTTCTCTCTACTTCCACTCTTCATGGTAAAATAGCGTTATTTTCTCTCTTTTCATCCTTTAAACTTTATATAAGAAGTAGCAGCTGTGTAACATGAGGCGCAATGGACGATATGCTCATATTTCTGTATCAGCAGAACATTTCTTTGTGTTCTGCTGCAGGGCCTTAAAACAAGTTTAGCTATATTTCCACGGAAGATACCGACCAAATATTCGATTACCACCATTCAGTTAATCCACCAGATGACGAGTTGCAGCTTGATGGTTTGTATCCACATTGATGGAATCCAAAAGAGTTAAAGTGATGGGCCCTCATTACGACCCTGGCGGAAAGTGACTGACCGGAGCGCCACAGCGTAAATAGCGTTTCCGCCATTGCACGAAGGAGCAAAGTGCGGCCCATTCCGACCCATCGGGCACGAGCACCACGCCACGGCGGAAGTGCAAAGTCCGCGATGGCGGAAATGACCCCAAAACGGCCCACACCGCCGCCGTACGGCGCCCTAGGTGCAATACCGCCACCCCTCTTAGCGGTCACCGCAGTGTGCGCCTACCGGAAAGTACGGTGACCGGAAATATACGGAAACGGAAGTTAAAACATGGGCCCGGAACGGGAAACATCCCGGCGTACACCTATAAAAACACTAAAACCACACAACCACTAAAATCACTACCCTGAAACACACCCCAACCCGTCAACCACCCTAGCGAAAGCAAGAAAAATGGGAAAAGTAGCGAAGAAAGCGTGCGACCGCAAGCGGCAGGTCCACTTCTCCCGTGAGGAACTCACCGTGCTAACAGAGACCCTCCAGGAGAATGCAGCCGTCGTCTTCTCCACGCAAATGACCAGAACGGCACTTGCAAACAAGAAGACCATATGGGCTCTGGTGGCACAGCGGGTAAGTGCGGTGGGGACCGCACCCCGCACCCCACAGCAATGCCGCAAGCGATGGGACGACCTGCGGATACGCGTCCGCAGCATACTCTCTGCCAACCGCAACATTGCCACAGCCACCGGGGGAGGTCCTGAATCACCCATCAAGTTGACCCCCTGGGAAGAAATCTGTGCCTCCACCATCGGAATGGAGAGCATAGAGGGAGTCGGAGGGATGGAGAAAGGAGTGCAGACATCCGAAGATTCAGGTAGGTGGGCCAGATAAAACAATGCCAAATCCACACAGTCCATCCATGTGAAGTACCATGCGTCCACATAGTGCAACAGAAACACATGTCCAGGAGAACGTCCACACACATCGGCCTGATAGCGCACGTTAAAACCCACAATAAATACATAAATAATTAAAAACCCCTAATACACGCACTACACGTGCAGCAGGCACACCCTAACTGCAGGCTGCCAAACAACTGCACCCTCACTCCACACACAAATCAAAGCACCTCCAAGGCCCCGACCCAAATCACCCTCAGGTACCACCCCAAAGCATGTGATACAATGCCATTCCAATTCCCACAGACCCATCAATAACCCTCGCCCTCCTTTACTCCACCACAGGGTCCGATCCAAACGACGAGCTACAGGACACCCCTACCAGCACACCTGCAAAGAGGGCCAAGACCAACGGCCAGAGACCCTCCACCTCAGCTGCACGCATCAAGACACGGCAGCAGCACAAATCAGGTGGCAGCACAGAGGAGGGAACATCAACAGGCACCCCAGCAGCCAGCATGCCCACAACACCACCACCACAGGTCCCCCCAATGGATGCCACAGAAGGCACTGCCTCTGGTGGCAGCAGCACCATAGGTGACACCCCATTGATGGCAGCATGCTCGGACACAGAAAACGGGGATGCCGAAGTCAGATCCATCCATGACCTGTCCCAATCCCCCTGTCTGTCCCATCCCGTACAACATGAGGATACCACGCAGGGGCACCCACAAGACGACGACTGGCCATCCCCCACAAGCCCTGTGGCAAGGCAACATGAGGACAACAGCCCCTCTGTGACACCCCCGCAAATGGCCATGGCCCAGCAGAGGCAACAGTCCCTCGACCAGTTGATCGAACAACAGCAGCAACTGGCCACACTCCTCAAGGACCATGCCGATGAATGTGGGGGCACTAAGGCAGACATAGAAACATCAACTGAGACACTTAGGGCAGAAATGGAGAGAGGTACAGAGACGCTAAGGGCACAAATGGAGAGTAGCACCGAGAGCCTGAGGGGGGAACTGCATGCGACGTCCAAAGACGTATGTGCCGAACTTGCCGCAGTGCGCCGTGTGCTCACTGAGCTCTCGCAAACCCTTAGGGACATGCATGGACGTGAGCAGGCAGACACATCATCCGTTGCAAGTTCCGTCCAGGGCTGCCCCCAACGTAGATCTGGAAGGAACCTGCGCTCCACAGGCAGGGGTGCCCCTGATACCCGCAGAGGGGGCTTGCAATAGCGACAGCCCACTGACAATGAGCATCTTTGGACACTGGTGTTCGGGGGGAGGTAGGAGGGTGGAGGGGGTGTGTTGGGCTCACTTGGGTGGCGGGTCGATAGGGTGTTCAACATGACATCACATATGCCATAAAAAGTGCACGATAAACCAATGAGATGTGTGGACATTGATCTTTGTGTACTAGGCCATCATAGGCGTACAGTCCATATTGTGCATGTCCCAGACACACGCAGTGCCACGAGTCCCGTGTCCATGTATCAGCCACCAGGCGTGAGTGCTAGAAGCATACATCAATGAGATGCTGACGAATGTCACGGGCCTCCGGTGCCTCGCAGACTCCATGAGGTGCTGCCACATCCCCACCCTCATCATGACCATCATCAGGTGCTTGCAGTTCTGCGTCAGGGGGCATGGGCACATTTCTACGTACGCACATGTTGTGGAGCATGACACATGCCATGACCATCTTTGCAACCTTCTCATGGCGGTACAGGAGTGCCCCGCCAGACCTGCTGAGGCAGCGGAAACGACCCTTCAGTAGGCCGAATGCCTGTTCTATGACTACACGGGTACGTGAGTGGGCATGGTTGTAGTCCTCCTCATGCTGGTCCCGTGGGTTCCGGACTGGTGTGAGGAGCCATCTCTTCAGTGGATATCCAGCATCACCTGTATGTGGACGAGAAACGTATGATGTGGAATGCCATTGATACGTACGCACACCCCCCCCTTCCTGCCAGGTCATTGCCAATTCACATACCCCACATCATCATGCATGTAATGAGACTCACCGAGTAGCCAGGATCTGTTCCCTGCGTGTCGCTCCATGTAGCGTGGTATTGTAGAGTTCCTCAAGACCATAGAATCATGGGTTGATCCAGGGAATCGGGCACAACAATGTGTAATGATCCTGTTGGAGTCACACACCATTTGTACATTCAGGGAATGAAATTGTTTTCGGTTGCGGTACTGGGCCTCCATGGCATGTGGGACGACCAATTCCACATGGGTGCAGTCGATGGCACCAATGCAACCCGGTATGCCGGCAAGTGCATGGAATCCCACTTTTGTGTTGGTAATTTCCTGCTCCGAGCATGGTAGAGAGATGTAGTCGTCTGCGTGCTGCAGGAGGGCATCGAGCACTTGCAATAGTGTCCGTGAGAACAGTGGCTGAGAAATGCCATGCAACTGTCCGACTGTGTGCTGGTAGGTGCCTGTGGCCAGGAAGTGGAGTACAGACACCACCTTCAGTAGGGGTGGGATGGCGGTTGGGCTATCTATCATGCTGACAAGGTCAGCCTGTGTCATGTCCACAATGGCGGCTATGGTGTCCCGGTCCAGACGGTAGAGGGTGTGGATCTGCTCATCAGTGAGGTTGAACGGATGCGCTCGGAGGCGTGGGATTGCGGGCTGCCTGCGTGGTGGTAGTGGCTGTGCTGGTGGGCCTTGCTGGCCCTGCCTTGGCCTCCTCCTCCTCCTGCGTCTCCTCCGTGCGGCTGGTTGTAGTTGGTGTTCGTCTTCTTCTTGGAGTTGGAGCACTTGCAGTGCTATCAGGTCCCCCAGGGCCAACATCGCGAGTCCTGCCGGTAGCATTTCGGTGTGGTTGTGGGAGGAGACTGGCTGTGCAATTTATGTGTTTTCAGGCTGTATGGCCTCCACCTGTGGTGATTAATTCCACCTGTGCAAACTGCTCTCCCCTTTGGCCGAGCACGTCCCGCGCACAACGCTGCAATTCGGGGAATGGTATCTTGCTATTGCAATCATGTATTTGTACCCGATGGCCGTGTAAGATTGGTTGATATGTTCATTCTGCTGTGGTCCCATTGTTTGCCATACTATCTGTGCAGTCGCGAACAGACTTGTGAAGGGTCAGTGGAACGTAGTACTCGAGTAACGGTGGGCACTCATGCATCACTGTACCGAGTTGCAACGACGGGCGGGGCGTCCCATTTGTGGGTGAAGGCAGTTGCCATTTTCACACACAGCCGCACTCGATGGAATAATTAGTGATTTCAAACGGCCACAGATGCCTTTTCGACGTGATGTTGCAAATGAGGAATTCGAAGGGCGGCGCTTTCGGTTTCCAGCTAGCGGCGAGGAGATGCCCACAGGTCTGACTGCAAATATAACGTTCTATTGTTCAATGTCCTTGAGACAGGGCCCATGGCGAGGAAGCAATGATTGATATGAATAGTTTGGGATGCGCAATAGCTACGTGGGCGATGAGGCCGGCCGTTCCCAAATACATGTTACTTCACAACACTGGAATTACGGGCTGGGGCACTGTGGATTTTGCAGGCTGCATAACGCACAGACTCAATGGATGTTTCTAATGTTATGTGAGTAATTATTCAGGCGTTTTGATCCCGGGATGAGGGAATGATGAATGGATGCATGGGCAGGTGATTTGATACAGAGTTTGCCATGTACAGGGCTTCTTGGGATGTATCCGCCTCCCCTACGCTATGTGATGCAGGGCTGCCATAGTGGGACCATCGTCTATCTGGCCTTGTTGAGCCCTCCCTGTCTCGACGCGCCCTCAGACACTTGTGTCCATGCACGTTAACATTCCCATCTGATGGATTCTGTTTTGACAGACGCATGCACAGGTACACTCGTTTGTGATGGTGTTTGCACCTCGATATAGATGGTTATGAGTCGCAAGTGGTTTTGGGGTGGTGATGATCCTTTTGAGTGGGCTAGCATGCATATGGCTGTGGATTTCGTGTGATCATTGAAGTGAGTTGTTCGAATGTAGTTCTGATGGCCATTCTGTTCTTTTTCTTTTCTTTTGGTTGACAGGTATCTCCTCCCCTTTTGCCACTGCCATCTGTATGCCACTCCTGCAGATGGATTTTACTCCCGACACCTGCTGCTTCGTGTTAATCAGTGGAGCAGCATTACGATCTTATGGGACGATCGCCAATGGCCCACATGCCCTTACGCAGTACTGGTGGCTCGGAGCAACATTTCGGCCTTTCAGCTGGACTAGTGCCTCCCCATTGGGACGGCCCTGCGGTTCTGTGCGCTTCCATGTTGCCTTTTCGTACGTGAATGTGGCTCTGTGTACCATGGGGGAACAGGGCGACACACAAGTAGTGGCTGGTCATTTCTTGCGGATGCAGCCCACAATGGTGATTAGTGTTTTGGAGTTCATGGCCTGATGGCTGTATGGGCTTGGTGACTTTGATGTGCATAAAATTTCTATTCTGATTTGGCCCGTGTAGCGTTTTTCTTTGCAAGTGATGTGGCATATGCCTATTTGGGGGGCGATGTATTGTGAGGAGATCTGCATTGGGTTCCAGCTTCGGGGTTTAGTTGCGTGGTACTGTACTGGGCGCGTTTGCCTACTAAGCCCGTGAGGTCAGGGATGGGGGCTGCCTATATGACCGTTTGAATGTTGTCATGCTCAGGGGCGGGGGATTGGGTTTTGTGTAACAGATGCCGGTCAGCCAGGTGGACTGGTGGAATGATGTGATTCTCGGAATATTGCTGGTCACAGGTGCCTGTGTTTGCGTGCGTTTCTTGGTGGGGGACTGTGGTCATGTCCATTGGGATGGCTTCTGTATTCGTGCCATCTGTGCCCTGCAGCTCCCATTGGCCCCTGTTGTGTTTCTTTTGTTCGTTGGCATGCATGGGTGACTTGTACATTTCAATGGTTGCATTGTGACTTCATTGCACCTACGGGGAGTTGTACTTTGTGGGCAGGGAGCGGTGTACAGGCACTCAGTGGGGCCGTTTATGGTTGATTCGCGATGCCGTACTTCTCACCATGGCGGAATGGTACATTACGCCATGCCTGATGGCGTTAGGTACATGTCCGCTAGGGTTGGAATTGGCGTACCCTTGCGCCATGGTGGTGTTTGCGGTTTGGCATGGCGCGCGCGCGCGTGCTTGGTGCAGTTAGCGTTGGCGTTCACTACGGTGTCGCTAATGGCTTCGTACTTTGCGGTGACGGGTCATAGTCGCACCGAGCGCTATTCGATGGCGGTATTGCATTTCCGCCATCGTTTTCCGATTTCCGCAAGGGTCGTAATGAGGGCCATGGAAATCTCAAAACTATGAATATGCCAGTGGTGTACATTGGTGGTAAATCTGCTGCCACCACTATTTACATCCCCAACAGATTCCACGTAATGACCAGTGGGTCAGCAAGTAGACTCAATTGGTCACATGTTACATCTTGTGGAACACTTTTCCAACATTCATATCACAGTAAATAATTACAATGTCTTCTTATGAAAAAGAAAACTGCATTGAATCCTAAAATAAGATTTGAGATTATTGTTGCAACGATTATACAGTTGTATCATTGATTTAAAAGCCACTCTAAACATGCATTTCACCTCCTGGGCGCTCTCTCACACAGGGCTGTCCAAGGCAGGACAGTAGCTGTGTATGTCAGGGTAGTTGACTTTTTTCCACATGGTACAAATAACACGGCTATGACGTCAGTCCAGTCAGATGCTAGCCCGCTGGCTTGTCTTCCAATGGACAAAGATCTAATGATGTAGTCTTTTGAATCAGCAATGGCTATTTTCCTAAAGGGCCACAATGAGTTATCTTGCATTTGAAAGCAATGGCATGGGACATTAGTCAAATCAAATTGCTTGAAATCTCTTCTCTGCCACCCTGTTGATGCAGACACTATAAGCAGATTCGGGAAAAGGTGAAATTGGTGACTTTAAGGTTCAGATTATTGTTTGTGATCCTGGCATTCACTTGGGTGAGACAGTTGGTGTGAAAATGGCCCCTGCCCTGCAGGAGTACAAGGGTGAGTAGTGGCTAAAGTGCCTACTCAGCCCTCAAACTCCTACAAAATAAGAGTGAGCCCAATCATAAAGGTAAACAGGCACAGTTAAGAAATAATCCTCCTACCCCTTTGGTGGTAACATGAGCTATATACTTTCAAAAGGGGAGTGCATGTGATTCAGTTGCAACCCAAACAGCAAAGCAGAACAGTCCAACATAAAGGGAATGCCCATTGACGGAAGGCTCTATGAAAATGATGTGTTCCAGAAATGAACACACCATCTGCAAGAATAACTAAATACAAGGACACTATACAAAACCCACCCGCGAGGAAAGAACACAGAATATGCAAATATAGAAAGATATAGTACTCTGGGTAATGAATTGGGGTGAAAGGCAATTCAAAACCACAGTATTCTGTATAAGGATATGTTTGTGTGTTCGGAAAGGGTTCAAAGTGACCTAACCAGTTTCTAAGGTCCAAAGCTGGAATAAGAGAGCAGTTATAAGTTAATAATACCTTTCTGCAGATCTTGGCAGTTCAACAGCATCGGACCAGGCTTATTGGTACTGTTTGGGCAGTTTTAATCAGGCCCCAGAGCAGTGGCCACATTGTTCTAGATGAGGAGCAGTTGTCAAGGCAAGATCGAGCTGAGGTTTGTTGTAATTTGGAGAAGTGTGGCTCATAAGGGCCACCGGGGTCAGTCCAGCAGTCGGTTCAACAGCAAATATGCTGGTGACTGGATATGCAGTTTGAGGCGGGCCATCTGATGAAGAATCAAAGGATCACAGTTCGATGAGCCCACCAGTGTCAGTTCGACTGGCGATGAAGATCAGCGGCTAAGATGACGATAGTTCAAAGCGCAGCTCAAAGTGGTATTCATTGAAGTACAGATTGTTAGGGCCACCAGGGTCAGGTTGAAGATGCTTGTGATGGGATGGACAGTTCAAGTAGGTTGGCTTCAGTGCAGCAATGGGTACAGCAATGAGTTTCTAGTTTGTGCCAAGGGAACAGATTCAAAGGGTACAATATAGCGGTTTTTAGATCAAGTGAGTGCTAAAGGCAGCACCAGAGGGACCTCTTGGTCAAACTCGGTTGAACGAGCTTGAATCACAGTTTAAACTAGTTCAATGGCAAGAACACAGGGTTCCATGAGGTTGTGGCTCTCAGGTGCTGTGAGTCCCACTCCAAGACCTTAGGAAAAATATGGGCCCTTATTCCCAGGCTCCCAAACATGGGGGTGGCTGGTAAACAACTGCAGGCATACTTCAACATGGTGCGGTTCTGGGTACCATGGTGGCTGGCAGAGATACAGGCTGTGCTCCAGCAGCAGGTCACCACAATGGGAACATTACCGCTACTTCCAGAGTACATCATATAAATAGCATTAACGTAGTCACTCCATTTGTCATGTGGGATAGTTGTTTCCAAATGATGCCTCCTCAAATAATTTAGACTATGGGCAATCATTGGCCAGAAAGTGCTTAAGTTCCCTTCAGTGTTCTTTTTAAGGTCATCCAAGGAATTGATCATGATATTGTGTTTACATGATTTTTAGGTAGCCTTATAATGTTTCCTGGCTACTGGGATACTAGATTCGTTATTACTACTTCCACTGACCCCATCCCCATCACCTGTGGGCTCATCCATCTCCCCTACTCTGTACAATGTGTTCACAAAGCCCCTGTTTGATGATCTCGATGATCTTGGTATCACCTACACCAACTATGCTGATAATACCAGATCCTCATCCCGCTGACGGGAGATTACGACAAGGATTTGGCCTTGGTGAACAAAGTGTACCTCATCATCCAGGCATGGATGGACTCTCATAGTCTATGCTTGAATGATGACAAGACTGAGCTCATTATCCTTGGCACCACCCTCAATCTAAATAAACTTGATCACAAATACTCAAGTATCATCATAGACGGTGACTCTATTAATGCAGCCAAAGAAGTTAAAACACTAGGATTCTATTTTGATGCCACCCTTTCCTTCTGCAAACAGGTCAGCTCCATAGCCTCCTCCACAGCCTACACCCGTAAATTAATTAGAGCCGCTAAACCCTCCCTCTCGACCCATAGCTGCACTACTCGAGCAGGAGCCCTAATTCTGTCAAAACTGGATTATTGTAAAGCCCTGTACTTTGGAGCCAACGAATATGTTACAAACAAAATCCAGATTTTGCAAAATAATGCTCTCAGAGCAGCACTGAGCATCTCCAAAAAAGAACATATCTCTAACACCAGGAGAGCTGCAGTATTCACATCCATATCACAAGCTGCTGCTAGCTAGATGCTCTGTGCCTCGAGAAACACCTCATACATCATCGCCAGCGTCACGTTCTGTGTTTCATGGATGGAATATCGAATGCAGCTTGAAACATTACAGAGGAGCTGAGCTTACCTGGCGGCGCCCATGTGTTCTCCCTCCTATCCTTCCCATTATATTTATATGTAATATAAATAAATGTAATAATCGTTCGGTTGTCCACTTCCATTTATTTATATACTTATATATATATGATATGCCCATTCTAAAATTGGCGACGAGGATCCTGACACGACTTCTTTTTCTCTCCTGACGACCATTGAAGCTGTGCCACTCCGCTTGCCAGCGACGAGCATTTAGGCCACTCCGCTCACGCCCGAGTGTTGTAGCGGCCCCCGGAAACTGAAAACAGATTTAAGTAAGGTAATCGTTGTGATTGTATACACAGCTGTCCTGCTGTAACACACCACACATCACCTCAAGCCTCAAAATCCTTGCACATGCGCGTTATGCTTCAGTAACGCTGCAAACTATGCAAATACTTCCACACATGCGCGTGTCTCTATAAGCAAGTGAAACACAATTAAAGTGACATGTTCCGGTCCGTGTATAGAAGTCAACCATCTGAAGATTTTTAAAGCCACAACATCACATATCTAAAATACTCACAACTTGGACGTGAATACTGACTACAACTAAAGAATTTGTTAAGCCAAGGCACAAGTTTAAATAAAATAAATAAACGGTTGCCAATTGCTATTTAGCAATGTCAGGAACCTTTTAATATATAACATGTAATGAGACTTTAATTTTTTAATCAGTATAGATACCGTACATAACCAAGGATAATTGTACTCTTTGAGTAAGCAAACCACCACAGCCGCAGCAAAATTGTCTCATATTCACCACGGAGCACAATAAGTATGTCCTTCAACAGCGTACCTCCTTCCATGTTTTTTCTACCAGAGGCTGGTGTGCCTGTAATACCACGGAGGAGATGGATTAGATCATTTGAACATTACGCAGGAGTTGTGTGTGGTCAAAATTGCAGTGCTGAAAAAAGAAAATTGTTGTTTTTACATTGTTTAGGTCCAGCTGGCCAAGACAAATTTGAGACCTTGCCAGAACTTCCTGTGGATGAAGACATCGATCTTAATGAATATGAACGTACTGTCAAGAAGATCAACAAACATTACGAGAAAAAGTTGAGTACCATATTAGAACGGTATAAATTTGGGAAGAGAGTATAAGAGGAGGGAGAAAGTGTTGAACAATATATTACTGTACTAAGGAAATGTGCCAAAACTTGCAATTTTAATGAGCAACTGGATGAAAGATTGAGAGATCAGTTTATGTTGGAATGCAGGAGCACCAAAGTGAGAGAAAGAGTATGGTCTGAGGACATTCCACCTTTAGACAATGTGTTATGTGTGGCCAAAGAGGTAGAACACACTGAGGAATGTGTAAAAGAATTAGAAAACAGAGTGAAATCTGTCCAAATCAAGTTTGATACAATAAAACCTAATATTACTCCACTTAATACCACTGATACCAAAGAGTAAATAGCCATGGTGAATAATGCCTCTGTCAGACGCAGATCGATTGACAAGTCACACAGGATATCACATAATGAAGAATAGAAGAATAAAACAACTTTCAGAGGGCAAACCAATAACCGCACCAGGACAAGTAGTCCAGTCAGACAAATAATCAGCCCAAGGAGAAGGAGACAAGGCAAATGTTACATATGTGACAGCATTGACCATTGGGCAGTTGATCCAGACTGCCCGGCACTAAAAATAATATGCAGCAATTGCAAAGGGAAAGGACATTACTCCAGATGTTGTATATTTTGAAGTACATCCATGAATTGGATAGGTGGTAATAACGACGGTGGTCCCAGCGAAGAAGAAGATGAAGATGAATGTGTATTTATGATAATGAATGATGAAGATGAGGAAGTTATGGAGAGCCCTAAAGCCACTGTGTGCATAGATGGCATAAACATGGGCATGATGGTAGATTCGGGCGCCAACTATACCCTAGTACACAGAATATGTGGGATAGGAAGAAGCATGAGTATCTACACGAAGCTGAAATCAACCCCAGAGAATATGGAGGTGTTAAGATTGACATAATTGGGTGGTTTTGGGGTACATTGAAATTTAAAGACAGGAAAGCCAATGGGAAAATATACATCACAAGTGTGGGCAAAACACCTCTCCTAAATTGGATGCATCAAAGCAAACTTCAAGTGAAATTGGATTTTACTGAAAACAAAGCTGTTCTATCAATAGGAGGTGATGAAATCAAATCCAATAACATGAGTGATGTCATGAAAGCTGTGTTTCGATAAGGAATTGGATGTCTCCAAGGTTATGATCATGAAATCAAATTGAAATCTGGTCATATTCCTGTAGCACAAAAATTAAGAGGCATACACCTATCAATGAGAGACGAAGTAAGGAAAGAAATCAAAATTCTGGAAGACCAAGGTATTATTGAAAGTATAGATGCTAGTGAGTGGGTCTCACCATTAGTTGTACTTAGAAAGAAATCTGGTAAGATCAGGATATGTGTGGACAATGCAGAACTAAATAAATGTGTTGTCCCTGACAGACATCCTCTTCCTAATATTCAAGAACTAATTTCCACGATTGGTCCATCAAAATTCTTTTTGACATTAGATTTGATGTCAGCATATCATTAGGTGAAATTGCACAAGAACTCTAAACATCTTACAGCCTTCATCACACCTGATGGGCTATATCAATATAAAAGGATGCCTTTTGGATTGGTATCTGCTGTATCTGTGTTTCAAAAAATAAAGCACAGACTATTTGAAAGGCAACCAGGAAACATATGTTTTCAGGATGACATTCTGATCTATGCAGACAATCAAAGGACTCATGATGAAAGATTGGTGTATGTGTACAAGAAATTACATGAAGCAGGGATGACTCTAAGCAAAGATAAATGTAATATTAATTGTTCTGAAATTGAATATTTGGGTCAAAGTATTTCGGAAAAGGGCATATCGCCGAAGAAACAGTTGGTTAACACAATAAGAAACATGCCTAGACCGAGTTCTAAGGATGAAGTGTGTACTTTCATTGGTATGGCATAATATTATTCAAAGTTTGTACATTATTTTGCAATACACACTGTTCCGATGCGAGAACTTCTTAAGAAGAAAACTTTTGAATGGAGTAACGAATGTAATGAAGAATTTGAATTCATCAAGTCGGCTTTGGCTGAAGCCCCGGCATTGAAAGATTTCAGGAGTGAGAGAAAAACCATTATTACTACAGATGCAAGCAATTCTGGGTTAGGAGCTGTGCTCACTCAGGAAGCAGATGGCAAGGAGGTTTTGATCGCTTTTGCTTCAAGATTATTAAAAGGAGCAGAGAAGTCATATGCTGCTATAGAAAACGAGGCTTTAGCTATAAAACGGGCAGCTGCAAAGTTTAGAAGTTTTATTTGGGGTGTCAAATTGGAGTTTTGAACTGTTCACAAACCATTAGTCCATGTCATCCTGACCAAAGGATTGGGTAAAGTTTCTAATCGCATTAGGAGATGGGTAATGCTTTTACAAGAATTCAATTGCATCGTCCGATATGTACCAGGAGTTAAGAATACTGCTGCGGTTTGCCTATCCCGCCTCACCAGTCTGTCTGAAGTTGGAAGTGATAGTGAAGATGACATGGAAATTGTTTTGAGTATAGAGACGACATCCATTCCGCAAGATGAATGGAATGAAGCAGAAGACTGTAAATTGACACGTTTGAAACCACTTGTTGCCAATCAAAAATCCTTAACGAAAGTAACATTTGAAGAACTTGGTCTCTGAGATTATTGGAGGGTGGCAAATGAATTATATATGTGCAGCAACATGGTCATGAGAGGTGACAGAATAAGTCCACCATCAAGAGTACGTCAAAGACTAATTGAATTAGGTAATGAATGTCACCAGGGAATAGTGAAGCACAAGCAAAGAAAATGAAATGGCTTCTGGTGGCCTGGCTGTGATCTTCAAATAGAGCGGTTTATCCGAGATTGTATCCTTTGCAATGCAAGTGAGAAAGGTTGTGTAGGTGCAAAACACCCAATGGTTGTGACAGAGATTCCTGAGAAAGCATGGGATGAACTGGGTATGGATGTGCTTGGTTCTGTGAACAGTAATGGAATACAACAATATTGTCTAGTTGTAATTGATTTTCTAACAAGGCCGGTGGACTTATTAATCAGACCTTGTATCACTGCTAGAACTGTTACTGAATTTCTTTTGGAATTTTGTGAGAGAGAGCGATTTCCGAAAAGCATTATGACTGACAGCCTAAGCCCGGCGCGCAGGGGGCGATTTGCTTTCTGTGGATATACCGCTGTTTGGCTGTGCTGCGAGTGAAGAGAAGCAAAGAGAAGACGCGAGACCTGGCTCTGCCCCTTTTTTCTCACTCTGCCCTGACCAGGAAGTGGAACTATAAAAACATCACCCATCGACCCTTGCGGCGCTAAGCCCGGCGCGCAGAGGGCGATTTGCTTACTATGGATATACCGCTGTTTGGCTGTGCTGCGAGTGAAGAGAAGTGAAGAGAAGATGCAAGACCTGGCTCCGCCCCTTTTTTCTCACTCCGCCCTGACCAGAAAGTGGAACTATAAAAACATCCCCCATCGGCCCTTGCGGTGCTAAGCCCGGCGCGCAAAGGGCGATTTGCTTACTGTGGATATACCGCTGTTTGGCTGTTTGCTGCGAGCGGCGAGCGGAATCCGTGGATTGAAGCCCGCCCCCCCGCTCATGCTAGGATATCTGAAAACAAAACCAACACGTGCTACAGTAGAGAGACGCGTGCTGGTTGTAGGATGATAGCGCTGAGGTGCCGTCAATCAGAGCCCAGTGCTCAGAGCCCAGAGCCCGGAGAGAACGTCCCTGCAACGAGCTGCAAAAAAGACCAAGTAAGTACCAACAAAGAAAATGTTACTCACAATTTTGCCCAAACAAGATTTAGAGATACCAGGGACCTATTACTTGTGCATGATGAAATCAAACTCTTAGGCTATCATTACAGTACCAGATCCAAGAGCTTGCCAGAAACTCTGAGAGGTGCAAACGCGCTGAATAATAGCCAAACCGTTGCTGCACACACGGAGTTTGTACAAATGACTCCGAGCCCACATAGTACAATGGATGTTTCTACATCAGTTCACCTTCTTAAAAAAATAGTCTTGACTGAAGCACTAAGCAGCAACCCACTAGGTGTGCGACCCGAAGTTATCTGTGAACTAACAGTCACATTGGGTGACATTACAAACACTGCAACAAGCAACCAATGCGGACATGCTGACATCGTTGAGAGTGGCCCAGAAAAAATAAACAAAGGACGCAAAAGGACGCCACCAAATGATGATTTCGAGAGCAACTATGATAAGATAATCACCAACGACGAAGTATTTACAACAGAGGCCGCACAAAAACAAATCATACCAGACATATTCGAAAACAGAAACTGCAATTTACCGTAAGTTCCTTACATAAACACTGACACTCCACACAGGAGAGACTCTATCACTGTCGTCAATAAACTGCTAAGTGACCTGAGAAATATAAATCAAACTTTGACAGCAAACCATTCTGCTAGTAATGAATCAACCAGTCCACTTGAAGGACTAGCAACGATAAAAGCTAAAGCCACTCCAAGTAAGAATTTACCAATACACAAATGTACAGATGGCAAGAGGCCTGAAACCTGTAAGGCCCAACCTTTGAAGCGACGGAAAATAGATCTTAGCCCGACCGAGCCTCTCCAGTGCTCACAAAAAAGAAACAACAGTCGACCAAGAGGGAAAGAAAATAATCCAACCTAATCGACGCAAGAAAGAACAAGCATGGAAAGCCGCCCATCGACGGCCGAACCAGATGATTCGACTGACACCGATCCTGATTCCACCACAGACTCCTCCAGACACTTTCCTAAAATACAGAGAGGTCCAGGTGACTACCTGAAATGGAGAAAAATCCCAAATGATGATGACCAACGAAAATGGTGCACAAATTTAATAGGCCAAATTATAAATGAGCTCCGACCTAATCTCACGTCTGCATTGACGATTTTGGTGGCCCCACTTATAAAGCTATACGAGCAACTGAACGATACAAGCAAAGATCAAAATACGCTCATAGCTTTGCTGAACTCAAAAACAGTGAATCTTGAAATGTTGTGGGCTGACATCATAAACCTTAAGTTTGATTTTATTATTAAATCTGGGGAAGTCCCACCCTCTTGGCTAACCGCCAATATAGTACCTATTTTTAAAAAGGGTGATCCATCTCTCCCAGAAAATTATCGTCCAATATCGTTAATTGATTCTGAGGCTAAGATCTTTTCTATCCTTCTCTTAAATGAATTGGAGAAAGTAATCAGGGCGAATGACATGTATTCGAAATATCAAACTGGATTCAGGAAGTCTATGAGTACAACCCTAAATGCTTATATCATGTCGCATGTTATTGCTGGAGTAAAAGAAAGAAACTCTAATCCTGTATATATAGCAATGATTGACATGAGTTCTGCTTTCGACACGGTGATCCGCAATTTACTGTGGAAGAAAATGTTGAAGTTAGGGATTCCAGCTGTGTTGATGTATTGGATTATTAAGTTGCACACAAACACTTCGTATAGAATAAGAATCTCCCCAGAAGGTGGGACCACAGCCCCTATACGTACAACAATAGGTGTGAAACAGGGCTGTAACCTCGCAGCTACCTTATTTAATTTATACCTATCCGATCTTGGTGAAAATTGGGAAAAGGGCGATTTGTTTTCTGTTAAAGTGGGGAGCATTCATTTGAAATGGATTGCATTCGCTGATGATATTATTTTGTTTGACCCTACTCCAGTAGGGCTCCAAACCAAACTCTCATTATTTGAGAATTTTGCAAAAGCACATAATCTGACACCTAACCCAGCAAAAACTGCCATTATGACCTTTGGAGTGAAATCAAAAAACGTGAATTTTAGATGGCAAATATTGAATACACAAATTTGCTGTGTGAATAATGCTATCTATTTAGGGTATCATATATCAGCCCTTAACTCTATTAACGCATGGTCAAATATTATTAGAAATAAAACTCGACCACTGTTGTCCCAAATGAAAAGGATTTATAGCCAGTACTGCAAATTCTCTTTAATCCCGTTAATAGACTTCATGACATTAAAAGTCGAAAGTGTCATATTGTACACATTAGATATTTGTCTGTGTGACATGACTAGCGTGCTTGATAGTATACAGGGCTCTCTTTTAAAATCTGCAATGATTCTCCCGATGTCAACTCCTAATGCCATTATTCGACATGAACTGGGTCTGGTTTCATTATCAACTCGTTGGAAATGGAGACAATTGTCCAATTACGTTAAAATTCATTATCCTCCTATCAATTCATTGTATATCGATTTAAATAAAATGTTGGGCATGCAAACTCCAAAATCCCTTTTTAATTATCAATTGAAAATGCAACAAATTTTAGATAATATAAATACAACCGTTGAGGACATGCAATATCGTCCCGGTTTTGTTAAGAAAAAACTTTTTGAAATGGATTGGTGTATTACTATTGATTTAATTAAAACCTATGTGTTGTATAAGGAATACAGTATGCATGTAAAACAGCGCATTCCACGTTATGACCATGTTTTGTTATTCCCTTGCGAAAACATCCGAAAGGTATATATTCGCTTTAGATTAAATCTATACCATACACGGGAACGGACTAAAAACTGGGAAATGAATAAATTAAATGATCGCGTGGGATGTCGATTTGTTGAATGTAATGAATCGTACGAAACGTTGAAACATTTTATACTGTATTGTCCGCATTTTAAGAATACAAGGACACTCAAACTGAGGAAATTTGCGGAAATCGAATTTGAGGACTGCCTTGAAGTTTTGTGGACCAGAATGATGCAGGGATGTCACAAACCCTTAATATATGAATTGGCAAGCTTTTGTAAACACATTGAGAATGAATTAGAGCTATTTTTGTAATTGTAAAATGATTATTTGTAATATTTTAAATTTTGTAAAGGTTCTGCATGAATTGTTGTGTATTATGAACCAAATACAAATAAAAAAAAAAAAAAATGGAAATTGTTGACATGAAAAAACAAGCAAAAAACAATGTCAAATCTTATGAGCTAATGACAATGCCCCTCAAAGAACAGATGAAAACCAACGCGGAGGACAAAAGACTTCTAGCTGAATTGGCAAGAGAAGCTATCCAAACATTGAAAAATCAAACTCAAGCAGTGATAAAGCATAAAACAACTGAGTGTGAGCAAGAAACGGCCGAAAAGCACAATAAAAACAAATCCAAAGAAGATAAGAACGTCGTGATGGATCATCAAGATGTGATGCCGACCAATAACGATGCTGATCACAAAGCAAAAAATCCATTAAATAAAATAGCCCAAGCAACCCCAGTTGGTGAAATAATCGACTTGGATGATACTGAAAGCCGTAGCTCGAAAAAAACTGAATGTACACATAAAACCACCAAAGCTGTAAAGACAAGCCGTGCAGTGGAAACCGAAATCGAAAGCCAACCTTCCACTTCTGCAAATGCAGATGGCTTAGCGGAACTGCCGACAATTGATGTTGATTTGGAAGGTCATAGAGCAATTTCTGCAAATGTGGAAGCAGAGTTTGAATTGTTCACCAACGAAGTGGAGCTCCAACATGTGCCCCTTCCGTCCACAAATAAAGATTTTATCAAAGAGTCAACAATTGAATACTTCTCAATATTCAAAAAAAAAATCAAAGAAAAGAGTCCAGAGGAACCTGATGATGAGAGAGAGAATCAAACTCAAGAAACAAATAAGATAGACAAAAAACATGCCCAAACGTAAAAATAATCAAACAAGAAGTGCGTGCAAATTTTTGCGAAACATAAAAAACTTAAACGCACTTCTGCAGACAAAGATAGACAAAGAAGAACAAATAACTACCAAGGAAAAAAAAACTACGGATGCCAAATCGCCGAGCCTAGCACCAAAGGACAATCCACAAATCACAGGTAGCCAAGATTTGCAAACAAACGACAGAGCAGCCATGATCGACCTGCTTGTTAATCTATCAACTCATGACTTCGTAGGAAACATCGAAGATGAGATAATTCTTGACCTCTCGGACCCCGACGATGTGGCACCCAAAGACGCTAACACTTCTGTTGTGGTCGGATCCGAGCAGATCGAGCAACTGCTGAACATAACTCAGAAACAGCGAGTTTGCAGAATAATTACACCAGCCACGAAAGGTCAAGTGGATTCAGCAAGCTCAACCTTACCAGAACCAACCATAAGGCGATTTACATCTATTGGCGAACGCTGGTCCCAAGAAGCTAAAATAAACCAGACAATTGACTCCAACCGAGGAGCCAAAGGTAAAGTGAGGGAGGCTAAATCTGACAGAGATAGAGAAGAAGATCACCAACAAAGCCAAGTAAGTGAACTGAGAGAACTGAAACATGCTTTTACACAACAAGAAAGGAGAGAGGAAAAAAGAGAAGATCAATACAGCTCCCAAATAACAAGAACAAATGTACCAACAAGAAGAACCAAAATAAACGCAAATTATTGCTTGATGATTGAGAGAGTGTTCTGCGGGACAGACAATTTGATATTAAACAGACAAAATGTCCTCCAGTTGTTTAAACACATACCGCAACTAAGACCAATTGACACGGAAGACATCAAAACTGTTGAGTTCCTAAACGAAAGAAAAATGGATCAAGTGCTGCTACATATTCATTCAAGAATAGTGAGAGATTTGATCTTAAATAACAAATTCGACCTAAACTCCCTAAGTTTTGATGTCTGTGAGATCCACGATGAAAACTTACCAAGAAGTCCAAAAGAAACGTTGCCTGTAAAACCAAAGGAACAGCTCAGTTATAAACCACAAACAAACATAGGAAACGAAGTTCCATTAAATGGAAATAAATCGAGTTTAGGCCGACAAGAGAAATTTAACACTCAAGCCGAACCATTAAATGAGCAAACCCGCCAAGATCACTTACCCAAAGATGAAATAAAAATAACTATCATTCAATCCACAAAACCATGAGACAAGGCCGGAGACGATCAGCAAACAGAAAACAGAGAAGGGAAACAGGCTAGATGGATATGGCTAGCTACAACTCTAAATTGTGAAAGAGAAACCTAATGCCAAATGATATCCAAGAGCAATGATATATCTTTGGGTTCTTGGAATAGTCAAGGATTCTTCCATTTATACAACATGAAACTGAAAGAATTAGAAGACCTCGACATTATCTGCTTGCATGAGACGTGGGTTCAAACGATGCCAGTGGCTGTAAACTAAGAAATAGTACTCAAAACTGCAATAAAATAAGCCAAGGGAAGGCCCAAAGCAGGACTGATAACCCTGATAAAGAAGGAGCGACATTTAAAACTAATTTCATCTGAAAATCCGTCCCCATACGTCCAGGTGATGCAAGTAGCAATGAAATCCGAGAAAAAAAAGAACGAGAAGAACCTTCACATAATTTTACATCTAGTGGCAACATAAAGATTTGGACGATTCTGATTTCCTAGACTTGATCTGTGAAATCATTGATAAAATAAAGGAATCAGGAACAAATGCTAACATCATTTTATGCAGAGATTTAAACATGGACTGCCTACACCAAAGCAATTTTAAAAAAACAAAATCAGTCGGAACAGCGAACAACCTCGGCCAAATCAATGCAGTTTGGTCTGAAGAGATGGATGCAGAAAACATGCAGCTACTGAACGGAAACGTCAGAGGAGACATCCCTGCAAGACCCACCTGGGAGGGAGAGAAAAGTAAATCTATACTAGACTACTTTTATATGTCAGA
Organism: Ambystoma mexicanum; assembly: GCF_040938575.1. Taxonomy (NCBI): domain Eukaryota; kingdom Metazoa; phylum Chordata; class Amphibia; order Caudata; family Ambystomatidae; genus Ambystoma; species Ambystoma mexicanum. Next base: position 357,404,659 of record NC_090941.1, read on the forward strand.
GAACATATTTAGTGATGTAATTACACTAAAAGTTATGACAATGCTCCAAAGCGATCACAACTTGCTTACAGTACTAGTAAAGGCAGATTCTTGGAAAAATCAAATAATAGCTGCACCAGGTCGACATAAGGTGCGCCTCGATTAACAAAAAATTAACAACTTGACACACGCTCTGTCCGAAGCACCAAGGTACGAAACCGATAACGGGACCAAATATATAGTAGCTTACTCGAAAAATATACTGAACTTCACAGTTCATCAAAAACCGATCTACAAACCTCAACATGTTTATAATATGGAGATAGTTCCGAAAAAAAGAGAGCTACGAAAAAACATTAGAACATTAAAGAAACTTGAAGAAAAGGAGAAGCAATTTAAAACCAAAATTCTCAAGAAAACATATAGAACCCGGCTATCAACGCGCAAATACAAAATCATACAGCAAGATGCCGAAACAATGCTAGTTCTGATATCCACAAGAGCTGTGAGACATTTCTGGTCCGCAATCAACAACTTAGATGCTCCACAAGGAGCACTTCTCTTAAGTACCGTGCCCGAACAAAAGTGGATTGAACACTATACTGACTTGTTTAAGAAACAAAATACAAGAGGAGCGGACCCAGTGGAGGACCAAGCAGAGTGGCCACTTAACATCACCGAAGAAGATATATCAATAAACTTTAAAACGTTGAGCTCCTCGAGGGCACCTGGGCCCGATCGCCTGACAAATGCACACCTTAAGAAACATCCTAAAGCCTGGGCAAACTTCTGCTATACTCTCTTCCAAAACATCAAACAAGAAAGGAGAGTTCCAAAATCGTGGAAGACAGCGATAATAGTCCCAGTGTTCAAAAAAGGAGATTGTTCAGAGCCGAAAAACTACAGACCCATTGCGTTGCTTGACGTAATTGGGAAAGTCTTCGCCACTCAAATACTGAAACAACTTGGAGCATGGATTAAGGACACAGGCCAATACGATATCCGGCAAACTGGCTTCGTCAAGGGTGTAGGATGTTCTTTAAATAAATGATCAACTTGATAAAAATGGAAGCGCTAAAAAACACAACAAAGGTCTACATATCATTTGTGGATCTTGCATATGCATTCAACAGTGTTGATCGCCAACTATTATGGACTAAGATGAAACAAATGAACTGCCCTCCCCACTTACTAAGACCAATTCAAGATCTGTACTCTGTACAAGATCTGTACTCAGAAACATCGATCAAAATTAGGCTGAATGCGAAAAGCTCCCTATCAACTCCAATAAAAACTGAAAGAGGCGTAAACAGGGCTGCCCTCTGGGAGCAACACTATTCAACCTATTAACGGCCGACGTCAGCCAAGACCTAAATCTGATTAGACCGTTCCCTCCTAAGATAAACGGTCAAAATCTGGGACACATGGTCTACGCTGACGACATGGTTCTATTGGACCAAACACCAATTGGGTTACAAAGAAAACTGACAGCCCTAAAAAGATATACAGACACAAACAGCTTGATAATAAACACAAACAAAACTGAGATATTAGTGTTCCAAAATCTAAAAGGAGGCACAAGCAAAAAAAGCAAAAAGCACTCATGGTCAGTCGGCGATGCACGAATTGCTTGTGTAACTCAAGCTCAATACCTTGGCGTCACAATAAATTCCAACTTAACAGAAGAACCAATGGTACTAAATATTCAGAGAAAGTGTAAAATGCTGGGAGCACAAGCAGCTGCAATAAACAAAAAATAAGGAAAATTCAGCCTAAAACCCGTGATCGAATTTTATAAAGCAAAAGCTATCCCGACTTTAATTTTTGGTGCTGAAACAATGCTGGGCTGCTCCTTCATCACTTGGACTTGGTGTGAGAACACCTTTTGGCTAAGAGCATTGCAACTTCCAAAAGGGGCACCTGTCATCAGCCTACGATACGAGCTAGGTATCCTATCAATCAATGCAAGGATACAATGGAACACCTTAACCCTGTATAGAAAGATCCTGGGAGCAGACGATCTTCCTCAATTTAAAATCTTAAGATGTCTAAACAAGTCACCTTCCGACACTGTTTTTACGCAGTGGAAGGCAAATTGCAAAAAAACACTAGAGACCATTGGTACAAATGCGGAAACCTTGATACTAAATCCCAATAAAGTAAAGAAAAAAGTATGGGAATGTGACTGGTGTGAAACAATTGCGCAAAGAGCAACCCATACGAAAGAAGCCCCTCCAGAAGCAAGAATGCTCAACAAAACACCAAAATACTTTGAACGATTCCCAAGCCCCACCCGAAGGAAACGCTTCATCATGTTCCGCCTAAATTTATTCAAGACGAAACAAGCATTAAATCTCTGGCAAAGAAGCAAAACGTTAGATGAACTTTGTCGCTCTGTGGATTACAAAAAGAATCCCTAAAACATTTAGTTCTGAATTGCACTCATTTCCAACAGGCGAGAGAAACTCATCTAAAAAAGACAAACATAGAGAATACCTACCAAACTAACAATGCCATATGGGCGCTACTCCACAAGGGTTCAAACAGGCAACTGATGTTCGCACTAACGACTTTTCATGGAGACCTGGCAAAAAAAATGGAATTAAAAGATCTCAATGCCGAGAGGACAGAAGTGGACATATAAAACAACAAAAGAACGCGAGATGTGAATAAAACCCGATCCATCTGAACTCCGAGCGAACGTTGCCTGTTTGCCGACGTGGTTACCAGTCTAATCAGAAGGAAGTTGCTTTGTTTTTATTATTTTAAAAGTCTGTAACAAACTAATATAAAATAAAAAAAAATTTAAAAAATTAAAAAATGATGGCTGACAATGGTACACAATTTCATTCCAAAAGGGATGGAGGAGTTTTGTAATAAAAACTCTATAGAACACAAAAAGAGTTCTATTTACCATCCTCAGACGAATGGAGTAGTAGAACAGTTTAATAATGTACTCAAAGAGACTATTCAATGGGCGTGGTCAAATGGAATTAACTGGGAGAAAGCAGTGAGGGAGAAAATTGTAGCACATCGTTTTACTCCACACTCCACCACAGGTTTATCCGCATTTGAGTTAAGTAGAGGGAGGAAAACTAACACCAAAATGGTACCATCATGGATGAATAAATGGAGTGAAGTTAGGAGAGATTTCGGGTTGGTGTGTGAGAATATCAGGAGAGTTCAGTTGAAAAACAAACATGCCTATGATAAACAATCATCTGTGAATGAGAGAAACATAAAACCTGTAGTGGGAAGCATGGTAAGAATTAAATTTCCACCTGTGCTAAAGAAAGGTTTGAATAAATGGTCCAAACCTATTAAAGTTATGGAAGTATTTAAACATGCCATCAAAACAGTTGACAGGAGGATATGGAATACAGAGAGAGTGTGTATGATGAAAGCACAGGAGAATAGCGGTGAGACTGTCTGTAGACGAGTGGATGATACTGGAAGTAGAGCAGGTTATGTGAGAAAAGTATCTAGGTTAGAGAATGCTAAGGGAGTGTTATTACCAAAAGTGTGCAACAAGTGTGTTAAAGATATTTCCTTGCCAGATGTCACCACAGATCCTCCTCGCCGATCGAGGTGGGGAAGAGCATGTCGAAGACCAAGACATATGGCGGACTTTGTGTAAATATGTTCAGTTTGTGGACCCCATGGATACATGACAGTTATATATATTTTATTTGGTTTACAAAAACCACTTGTCATCGTGAAGGAGGGGAGATGTGCAGTATTCACATCCATATCATGAGCTGCTGCAAGCTAGATGCTTTGTGCCTCGAGAAACACCTCATACATCATTGCCAGCATCACGTTCTGTGTTTCATGGATGGAATATAGAATGCAGCTTGAAATCTTACAGAGGAGCTAAGCTTACCTGGCGGCGCTCATGTGTTCTCCCTCCTATCCTTCCCATTATCTTTATATGTAATATAAATAAATGTAATAATTGTTTGGTTGTCCACTTCCATTTATTTATATACTTATGTATATATATATATATATATGATATACCCATTCTACAAGAGCCAACAACTGGCTCACCACAACCGACAAAATCCTGCTGAAGGTAGCTTCACTTACTCACAAATATGTCAATAATGCAGCCCCTCGCTACCTCGTAGACAGATTCAAGAGATAGACCCCTTACCGATCTACCAGAACAGTGAATTCCAACCTCCTTACAGTGCCTAGATTTAATAGGAGGTAATAGCTTCCAGGTGAAAGCGGCCCAACATTGGAACTCCCTGCCACCCACCTTAGGGACAGCCCAAACTCACCCTCACTTCAGGTGCAATTACATTCAGTGGATAAAGGAAAATGACTGCTAACCTCACCCTGTTCACGCCTTCCCTGTATACATTTTGTAAATTGCTGTTAGTGCATCTGCCTCGTACTCGTATCTGTACTACCTATATATATACTTGTACATTTGTGTACAGCAACGTAACCAAGCTGAAAATATCCTTGTTGCCCTTGCGCCCTGATACCCTTGGGTCTGGCGTGCATTACAAATGAATAAAACAAACAAACAAAACATACTCTTGGTCTTCAGTCCTGTCAATAAGTTTGCCCTTTGTTTGAACTCCTAGGTGAACTAGCTTGGAGTCCTGTTTCGTATAGATGCCTATTTACTTGTACAAAATGTTTCCCTAGGCATATGCTAAGCACCTCAAAATTAGATAGTCTTTCTTTGGGTGAGGAGCGTTCTTTCAGGCATCTATCAATCAGCAAGATGTTATTTGCAAATAGTTTGTCAGTTATATCCTTCTCATTGGATTCCTTTGATTTGAGCTTAATACACCCTCAAATGTACAATCTTTGTTGAAGCAAGTAACTCCATCGATATGTGTGTTTGTATTTATCAGTATGAGGTCTGAATGATCACTTTCAGCCCTTTGCAAGACTTACAGGGAGAAAATGAGATACAAATGTGCAATACAAATGACTAAGTATTCGAATATAGCCGGTCAAGTGGCACAGCGAGTAGAGGGCTCGCCAGGTTCGAATCCCGGCGGGGCCAAACTCAGCCTTTCATCCTTCCGAGGTCGATAAATGAGCACCACACACCGTGGGTAATAATAAGCAGCGCTCAGATACCTGAGGGTTCGTAGCGCTATATAAATGCAAAATTATTATTTATTATTATTATTATTATTATTATAGATCCTTCACATGGTTTCTTAAATGTTGGTTTACCTGTGACATCCGACATCACCCTGCCATTCTCAGCTCTCACACCATTCAACCAAAGGACTTCATGCATGCAGAGCCTAATCTTGTCCATTCTTGAATCACTCAATAAATATCAGGAATACCAAGTGCTATATCCTGATTGTCATCAAATAATTCGTTTTTGGGACCATGTCCAATGTTTAAGTTAAAATCACTGAATATTATCAATCAGGGGTTATTTACTGGTGACAAGTGTACAATGGAATTAATCTTTTTCTTCAGTGTTTCCATTCAGTTCCGATGTTCACATCTTCTCAGGACCCTCTAGGAGTTAATTGGCCAAGTCAATGGAAAGCCAGTAAGCTCATCTTCAATGATGTGCTGGGCTCACAGTTCAAATGCGATTCCACGTGCATGCCCATTGCTCGGGACAATACAGCATTGGCCCCTAGAATGTCTGCCAAAGGCTTATATAGTCTAGGTTTCCTGCATGCATAGTATATGACATGAGTTGAGTAGCTTCAGAAAATTGTTATGCTCATATGTATCTTTTAGGTCAGTTATATTCCAGGAAAGTATCCTGATGATGGCTAATGTGTTGTGGTTCATCTCAGAAAAGGTAGTATGCTATCCAGACCCCCTTTCATTAATCTCAGTGATAAAACATATTTTACACCTGTGCCCGGATGTTTCAGTGCCTTTAACTGCAGTCCGTGCTCTCCAGAGGCACAGAGCGATTTCAGAGGTTACATGTGCTCTGTTTGACAGCTGCTGTGACAGAAACATGAATGCAGCACATACGTTGCTTTTAATTCTACACCTCTGTTCCAGAATCAGTATTATTATTATAATCTATCCACCTGGGGTCAGAGTTACAGAAATCTTACACCTGTGCAAATGCAAAGTTGCCCAGTATTAGCACTAGGGCAAAGTTTGCCATATTTTCAAAAACATTTGTGCTATTTTAGAAAACCTGTTTAAACATGACAAGTGCAATTCTGCACAGTAATAGCACCAGGGAATAGATTTCCCTTGGGCAGAAAATGTTTTCAATGCATTTTTACACCAGGCAATGCTTTCCCTATTGCTAATATGGAATGGTGTTAGCACTAAGGCAAACCTTGCCTTAACATGGCCTTAATGTTCTAGGCACTAGGGCAAACATTGCTGTATTGCTCAAACCATGCAACTTTGTACATGCACCAGTGCAACATTTCTGTAATCTGGCCCCTTGTTGCAGGATACAATTAAAATATAAGCCATACCTCTTTTTGTATGCTGTTGAGGAGATTACATAATCATTACAGCCACATCTGATTTGTGGCATATCAGCATCTTCCTGTGAGCTCAGACAGGTATGGGAGGCTCTGTGGATTGCAGGCACCTGCTTTTCTGGATTGTCTATCCTTTCTGTCCCCTCCACTGCCTGTGGAACAAGGCACTCTTGGAAGGATTTCAGATGGCAAGGCACACTGGACACAAGTACAGGGCTTGCTTTCCTCCTGTTCTGTGTGGCATTTTGACCATTTTCACATTTTGACCCTCAAGAATGTATCTGAATCTCTTGTGCAATAATCTCAGAAGATCTCAGCCATTGAGGTGAAGGAGGGCTCCGAAGCAGCAGCAAGCTAAGCTGCCTATCAACTCCTAGGGCACATTGATGGTGAACTGCTGTTGGAGAAAGACCTGCATCTCTGCCACCTAAACCAGGATCGAAGGATGAACTGGAGGTGGAGAACACTTGCACATGTTAGTCAGCCTCCCTCCAGGTTGGGAGAATGAAAGGAAGAAATGATCTTGTCCAAGAGCTCCTAGCTTTTTGACTCCCAGTATCCTGAGAGCCACACCATCCAATAGCCCAATTTTTGATTCTCTCAAACTGATTGAATCGCATCTGAACCATGTTCGATAAGTTCACACCAGCAGGACCTGACAGGTTGTTGGTGGTGCTCACCCAAATTTCAAACTATCATTGTTTGCATCATCAAATTGACTCAACGCCATCTCACTCCATCAGAGATACAACACCTGTTTGGTTTGAGCACCAACAAACTTTGCAGACAACATAGAAAAAATGCATTGAACTGTCAATTTTCTCATCAAATCCCAACTGAAAACACTGGACCATCATGTCACACATCAAAACAGCAGTACTTATCATTTTCAACCAACCCTTCGATCATCGAAGAATGACTGTTGATACATAAGTCCTGAATTCACATTTATCTAGCAATGTCAAGGTCATGCCGGATATTAGGTTGCTATATCTTTTGACTGCTCTATATTTAACTTGAGGAGGGGCAGGGCGGGCAAGGTAGGTTGCTCCTTAATGTCGAAGGCTTACATTGGGGGCAACATAACTAGAATTACTGTGAGAAAGTGCCTAACCTTTCTCTCCTAAACAGTCTTTTTGTAAATACCTCAGATTCAAGGAAGCAATATGCCTATTTTTCAATTACAACTGGTACTCAGAAATTGCTATAAAAGACCTTAATCAGAAATTGATAAACATCTCTGGCGGATAGCTCAGGGGTAACAGGCTCGTCTTGGAAGCAAGACGACAGCATTGCAACACAGATTCGATCCCCGTGCTCTGTGCTCACAAACCTCTGGGTATAAATAACCAATCACAATTAATTATAAATTCTATTTGATTTTTGCTCAAATGAATTAATCTGTAACAGGTTTCAGTAATCTCAAACAATGTCACAATTTTCCTTAGTGGCAAATTATTTAGATGTTTAGTTTTTTATAAAATGTGTTTCTTCACAATTCTTGATGCCAACATGTTTGGATCTGTCTATCTTCTTCAAGGTTATTCAGTTAATTAATAAAGAAACATTCAATTTTATTCCAAAACACAAAATACTATCCAATGAATATGTTCTCATATTCATTATGTATCTTAATTCAAATCACATCTTTTATCTCTGTTTTATTTTTCCCTTTTTGTAATCAGTGACTACAATTTTTCACCAAAGAAAGTCTTTTGGATATTCTTATTAATGCATTAAATGTACAGTGTCAACATTCTTAGACAATTATGATTTCAATTACAAAAGAAATGAGAATTGTGAGGAAGGCATCATATGACAGGTTATTTATAATGCACTTAATGCCCAGAGGTTTCTAAGCGCGGACCTGAGGATCGAACATAATGTTTCTCAGTGTCGTCTTGCTTCCAAGGCAAGCACGTTGCTCCTGAGCTATCCTCCCGATACAAGGCACGGTATCAACAGCAGACACAGACACAATAGATTCAAGTTTCAAAAACCTTTATTTTGTATTTGATAAGGTTGGGAGGATTCCTAACTGGCCCTCGACCATTAAACAAATAACAAACAAGTGCAAGTCAGTCTAACCAAAATACAAAAGGCTTATTGTAACGCTCACCTGACTCCCACGGAGGCACTGGCCTGGTTCGCGCTGCTGTGACCTCTTCTAAGGTGATGCGCAGGGTTCGGAAGACGGACTGGACCGGGCCCCCAAATCTGGCTTGTCTGGCTCGCAGAAGTATCCTTCTGTAGGCGAAAATAGGGGATTAACTGTCTGCGGGGTAATACAATCAGCCTCCCACTTTCCCCTCTCACCCTCCTCGAAACCCTTCTGTGATTCCTCGTAGTGTCTCACCTTAGGGTCTGGAAGGACGAGCTCTCCATCCTGCTTCTGATTCAGGGGCGCGTTGGTATCCAGTTACTTCATTGGATTTTCGGATTGGTGAGAACCAAACTTGCTTGGCTTCCAGGTAAGTTTTTTGATAAGAGGTTCCCCTTGTATCCATGCATTAATGTACTAATGCTAGTGTCTTTTCCCCATAGGGGCCGGGGTACGGAATGCCGGGGAACAGGCACCGACCCGAGATGAGAGGTGAAATCCTTGTAGAAATCAGGTAAGTCTTTAATGAGCATTTTTTGGTAATGTCTTTTCATTCGCTCATTAACGCTGATGTCTCTTTTTCCCCTTAGGGGCCGGGGTCCGGAAATGCCAGGATGCGGCACGGACCCGAAATGAAGAGGGAATGAATCAACAGGTAAGTCTTAACATGGAGATTTAGCTTTCCTTATTCCCTTCTCTCTCTCACCTTTTGTTCTGGTCTTTTTCTCCCTAGGCGCTGGGGCGTGACTGCGAATCCGGATGATCGCTGCTGAACATGGAGGCGCCCAGTAAAGGTGAGTGGAATGCGGCACTGCAGCGATCGACGCAATGAGCTTTAAAATAAAAGTCTTCCTTTTCAGGATTGTCGGCGAGATGTCTCCGGGATGCGGATTTTGCAGGTAAGGACTTTTCCTTCTTCTGTTCTCTTCTTCTCTTCCCTTGCAGGTGATCCAGGATGCTGGCAGGCGTGGCAGAAGTCAGGATGCAGGAGCAGACACGGTGAGCGTCCAGCTGCTAGATGCAGAACAACGCAAAGCACGTGTGGCTGTTCGGGTGGGGTTTAAATAGCCTTGGAAGAAGTTCCAGGTATGTATCCTTCTTCCAATCAGGTATGTATCCTTCCCCGACCACGCCCGGATGGTAAATTAGTCCCACAGGTAAAGTAGTTCCTTTCAGGCCTCAAGGAGATCGGGATCCTGCAGCATGGTCTGCATCAGGTAAGTGCACCCAAGCCCATCCATAATGAGCCTGGCGCCTATGGCGCCAGGACTGATGTCTTGTATGAGCCTGGCGCCATAGGCGCCAGGACACTGTCCAAAGGGCCCCTATATGGGGTTGCTGGGTCCTTCCTTGGGGACTGGGTGTCCGATTTTGGGGACGCAGGGCTTGAACCGGCTCCCCGGGAGCGGGCATCATGACACTAATACAAAAAAAAATCTAACATTGAAAAGGAAAAATTGTGTCCTAAAAGGAATGTTGTAAGGGTTTAGGTAACCACTCTCTTCCCCACATTCAGAAGCATGGGATCTTGAGAGTTTCTTAAAAGGATAGGTTGATGGCACGATTCTATCAATCTGGCACACTTTGGCTTACTGGTAAAATTCAACAGTTCAGTATTGGGCTTCATGCTTTTGACAGTTCTACAAGCTCTTTAGGCTTTCTTCGCCTTGCCACAAATACACAGTTCAACTCTTGAGTTTTACTTTACCACAATTCAACACAGGCTTCCCTCCGCCGGGCTCAAACCTGTATTTCTTTCCACACTTAACTCTTCATTTACCACAGTTCAGCACAGGCTTCCCTCTGCTGGGCTCGAGCCTGTCCTTCTTTCAACACTTAACTTTGACTTTACCACAGTTCAGCACAGGCTTTCCTCTGCCGGGATCCAGCCTTTCTTTCTTTTCAAACTTGACTTTTACTTTACCACAGTTCACCACAGGCTTCCCTCCACCAGGCTCAACCTGTCTTTCTCTCTTTGTGGGATCCCTTCCCCAAGTTTTGTTTCATACAACTCTTAACTATCGATGTCTTTCTAAACTGCAAGGATTTTACATAGACCTCTGCATGACCACTTCGACCTCACTTTAAACAATTTGACAATCTTCTTCAACTCGCCACACCAATGCTTTTGGTACTTTTAGTTTCTTGGAATTATAATTTCCTTACGCTTCCCTCTTGGCATGCTTAAAGTTCATACTTTGACTTCTTGGTGTATTTAAAGTTCACATACCTCAGTTTTCATCCAATCGACTTTCATTCATGATCGCGGTAACTGTCTTGTCTTTGTTTACCATTTTGTTACAACTTCCATCATTTCACAGAGACTTTTGAATGTGTGATTCTGCCTTGTAGGACTACTCTGTAACTTTGTATAGTCTCATCACAGATCAGAATTTGTCTTTTCCACTAAGTGTTTTATCGGCACACGCGCAAAATTCAACTCTTATTGCAGTTTCATTTACTTTTAACTCAAACCAGGCTTTTGGTGTTTTCGATAGCTCATCGGTCGTGTTAATTGGGTTTCTTTCTTCAACGCCTTTTGTGTAGCAGTTAAGGCCATTGCCAATAGCTCATCACCTCCTCCCGACTCTGTCATTCACCCTCCAGGGAAGCGAGCCGCCTTCAAGCACTTTGAAGTATATCCTTTCTTCTAAATCGGTTTCAGTCTTGGAATGCTTAGAGCTTTCCAAAAGTTTAGAATTCTCTCCTGGCTCTCTCTCATTCTCTGCAGTTGCTGATCAGCCCTTTGGACTTCCAACTTCTATAGCCCAGTTTGAATCAGCCTTGGAAGAGCTGCTCCTTCTCGTACCCAGCCTTGCTCACTGTGTGCCTGTACGCACCACCTTTTATCCTTAGAGGGAGTGTTAACAATTGGCAGGTGTATGTAATTAGGATTATGTGCTTGACTCTGCCTGGTCTCATTAAAGGGACAGCCCCAATGCAAGTCACTAGATGTAATCTTCCTTGCCTCATTCCTCATCCTCCTCAGCTCAGTATGTTGTCAGTGTCAAGTGGGGAGGAGTTATGGGAGCTGCAGTTTCACATAAAATAGGTAGGGACATGGGTTAGATGGGCCGTGGAAAAAAAGGGGATACCATGTCTCACATAAGGTGCTTCTCCCCCACTCCAGAGGATCCCCTACCCAGGTGATACTCACTCGCCTGTCAACCCCCAAATTCAGGATCCAAAAGGAATGACCTTTCTCTGGCCACCGGAGTATGGGATCCCCGTGGACTAGGTTGTAAAACACCCTGTGGTTTTTCACAGAATTGAAATTAAAGTTCAAAGTAAAAGCAAAACTTGAAATAGATATAGATGAACATACAAAATCCAACTGTGTTTTACGAAAAGATCTATTAGACCTGCATCAATTGATGCAGCATAGGACTGCATGTAGCACCCGCTCAAATCTGACTTGACACCCACTTGCAGCCTGTGCACAACACAACTCAGTTCCTTAGAACATGGTTCAACCCACAAACAAAACAGTCTGAAGCCTGGCTAAATACTGTCTAACTACCTATCATTGGAATCAGGTACTTTCAAGTGACTCTGGTCCAATTTTTGAATCTCTAGAAACTGGTATAGTCCTGCTTGCACATTTTTTCATCAATAAATACAACTTTTGAAAACATTGTTTCATTTCTTGTTTGTTCTCCTCTATGTAAATGTATCAAGTGTGCCGATATAGTTAGTTTCTGTACTTAGTTTTAAAGGGATTGATTTTTGATAGTTTTAATAGTTAGGTGTATGTATTTGTATAAAACCTCATTTGGACAATCTTTTATTTTCGAATTGTAATACTATTGATGTGTGGGTTGCTATTGGATGGCATTCACACCCCTTCTGATAGGAAAGACTTCCCTCGGCCTACATTATAGCCATTATAGCCAAAGGTGAAGGAAGTATACCTCTTGGTGGAGTCTGGTTTACCTTTATGATTGGGATTGCTGTTGGTGTGTAGCAGTGTGGGGACTACATAGGCGTTCAGCCGCAACTCATGCTGGGATTTGATACTTACGGTGCCTTCTAAAATACAAGTTTTGTTCAGTTGATGTTAGAAATACTGACAGGCATTTCTTCTACTATGAAAGTCAACATGATTGTTGTGCAGAACTTTGAGCAAATGTCCTGCACAAACTATGTAAAGAGAAGGGACTCCCTCAAGTCAGTAAGGACAAGAAAGCTGAATGGCTGTAGAGTCTACAGGCTTTTGAGGAAGCTAGGAGGTGAAGGTGTTCCAGGGGGCCTGCAGTGTCTAGACCCACAGATCAGGTCCCAATTCCCTGGAGGGCAAAGACGTGGTGGAGGGCAGTGGTGTAGATAGCAGTTCTCAAAAAAATCCTGGGAGGGCAGGGTGTGTAGCCTTTCAAAGGTCCAAGTGTTCTGTCAGGCTCCAGGCGTTTGTTAAGTCCTATGTCTTAGCCAGGTGCTAGAGAAGTCTCTCTAAGGCAGAACAGTCTGAGAGGAATATCCTCTTATAGGAATGGAGGTTGTCCTTAGATGAACAGAAACAGAGGGATGAGAGACAGAAAGAGCAGAACATTGTAATGCTGCACAACCTTGAGCTGGAGGAACAGAAGAAGGCCCAAAAACATACTCCCAGTGTGAAGGGAAGTGTTTCCAGGGGTGGCTCCAAATGAAAGTCTAGGCTCCACATCACAAAGTATTTTGTCAAACCATATGAATTGGGGAAGGATATTGTTGACTGGTTCAAAACTCTGGAATGTGTGGCTTTGGAGAACTGGCCAAAGGGGAAGTGAAACCTTTGCACATAGATCCTTAAATTAGCATGGATCGCAGGTAACAAAGTTGACATTTTTAAGGGCATGTTCAATGTGGTTGCATGTGAGAATATCCTAGAGAAATCTTCAATGGTTTTATGTAGTGTACAGGAGTATCCCAGGCCCTAGAGATCTTTCAAAAGATGCTGACAGGTATGTGTGCACTCGAGTTTAAAATAAGGATTAGTTGAATCCATCCAAAAACAGATGATGAGGCATCTGATAATTGCAAACATATGGAGAGAAAGGACAGACGTTCTGACCCTTCATGCAAATGAGGCACCCCAAACATAAAGGGAAATCCCAGACCAATAGTTGCTCAACCCCCACAGAGCAGAAGAGCGAAGGCACCTCTGGCACTGAGGAAGTTGCACCTGCAGCACCCAGATGTTGATTTCTGTGTACAGAGATGCCACATAGAAAGGGAAATCTGGTCTGCATGGGGTTAGGCAAGCAGGCATTGTTACTGTTGGTCACCTAGATAGCTATGGCGTTAGCACCAGATTCAGCTATCCCAGAAATCTGAAGGGCCTGCCAGAACAAAATGAGTTGTCTTCAGCTGGAGTCTCTGATTGCATTGACCTTTGCCAGGTACAGAAGGAGTGTCCCACACTGTCAAGACTGTGTAAGCAGACAGGGAAGCAGGCAGAGGGTAGAGTTTGTGAGTCACTGCAAAAAGGGGAAAAAGCACAGAGCGAGAACCCATGCCTATTCCAAAACAGCGAACAGGTGCAAGGTAAAAACCCTGACCTGTTCAAAGACAAAGAAGCCAAGAATTCTGAGGACGTGAACAGCCAGGAGTTGGTTGAGCACCAAGGTCTCAGGGGTTTCCTATCAGACATTGATCCTAACATGCTTGCTGGTCCTTTGTTGTGAGTGGCATTTGTGGTACGGTCAGATTCAATTTCTGACACCAAAGGATAGTTTATTGTTCTTAATTTTCATCAGGCTCAAACAATCTTTTCCAAATAACTTAACTAACTTAACTGATAACCTAGCCCCATTCTATAAAAGAAAGATACAAAAGGTGCTTGTCAAGATGTCTGTAAACTAATAACAGTTCTCTGTCAATACTTCTATCCTAAATTATCACTGTCCCTATTTCCCAAAGAAAACATAAAATAATAATAATAGGAGGGCTTTCTTGGACTATGAATGCAAGGAGATGGCTGATGGTCTTTGACCCTCTACCACTATCCCTCTCAGTGAATTCCTCTAACCATAGTTCCAGTTCATACAAGATAGCAAATGGATGTTGTGAACTTCTTCAGGAATACTAGTCCTAATCTTTCTCCATCTCCTCCAACTCTGGGAAACTTTCAATCTTTTTTCTTCCCTGTTTCTGGAGTTCTCTCAGTCTCTATTCCACTCTGGGATTCTCATATTCTTTCACACTCCCTCTGGGGTATTTACTGTCCTTCTCCCACTTCGGGGTGCTTCCCCTATTCCTTCCCACTTTGGGGTGTTATCTATCCCTCCCCACTCCAGGGCTTTTCTCTGTTTCGCACCCCACTTAGGTTAGTGGATTCCGGTTTGGCGTGCAGTTGCTCATTAAACCTTCCAGATAGGATCTGCACCAGCGGGATGAGGATCTCCCTCCACATGCTTGCAGTGTCTCAGGCTCAGCAAAGATGCCTACACAACCTTTCAACTGGCTCTGCTTTGACCATCCGGGGCAATCTTGTCTCGTTCCTGCAGCCTCTCATGAATGCTCCGGCCTGCCTGCCCTTGCATCTCTCCCCTCTTGGGTTAGTCTCCTCGGTCTAACTACTGATACCGATATTCCCTGTGATGGCCTTCTCTGTGATTGGTTTGCAACAGTACACTCCCCCAGGGGGCTGGCTCCTTCATTTTTCCTTTTGGTTTTTAGGAGATTGGGCACAGGTAAAGTCAGAAGCCAAGTCAGCCATTGCAAAATGTGTGTACGGTTATTGACACCCGAAGTCCCTGTACATCATACATGGGAGTGAGTAGCTCAGTGAGGAAAGTTGACTTATACCTTTCTCGGGGCCCCTGTTCACTAAGGGGAGTCACCCCAAAGGGATCCCACTTATCCTATCCCCTAGGGGGCGTTAATCATAGTGGGGCCAAGTCAATAGTCCCAAAGGGGGTGGCTCGATTTAGGAAAGAGGTGACGATCTCAGTAGAATCATCACAGACATCTGACAGCATGTCAGATAATTTTTACAATCCCGGGGTGGATGGGAAAATGGAAGTAACTGTGCCCTCTGGCTAGTCTTGCCAAGGTACTGCTAAGACAGAAGTGGAAATACAAACATCCTTAAATTCATGACCTATGGCAGTGTGTTCTTGTGAGAGGAAAGATAACTTCTCTCAGTTGGGATCCCCAAAGGAAGTCATAGCTGACAGGGGACCCTATTCCACGCCTGTGGCAATGCAAATAGCACAGAGACATCAGCAGGCCTCTGCCTGTCAAACAACCTTTCAGTTCTAGAACTGCCAGACTCTGGGCAAGGAATTCAAAGCAATACAGGTACTTGTAGATCTGGAATTGGAATATACTCAGGCGGCTGAGCTCAGAAGTTGTTGATCACCCCTTTACCTACTTTCACAGGTGGCTTACGGGGACAGAGATAAACTGTACCCCATTTGAAAAGAATCTAGTGCTTGAGCATTGGACCAGGTCTTGTTTATGCAAACTTAGACCATACATACCTTAAAATTAAATCATTACAGTGATTTTCAGCTTATGGTACTTGCATCCCTTCTGTTTAACCTTTTGGATGTTGCCCGGGGTACCATTCATGTGCCACATTGTACATCAGGGAGGTTGCCTGTCTTGCTCGTGTCGCTGAACAACTGGACAGTGAATTGTGGAGTTTCAGTACAAAGGTGTTGTGCTCTAGCATCTCTTCCACTCAGATCCTTGTACACTGGATTGTTATATTGTGTTAATTGGCACCTGGAAAGCACTACACATAGTGCTTGTATGGTCTAAAACTGCCTAAGGAGAATAGTTATAATCCAGGAGAGCTGTGGTCCAGCATTGCATTACAAAACCTTCAAGTTCATTGGCAAACAGTAGCATGGCTATTAGTAGAGAACACTAAATAGGCTTAAGATTGAAATGTGCACAATTACTATTTACCAGGCTGGACTGTTCACTTATAATCGGGTTATGGTTATTCAATGAGGAGGTAAAGCAAAATAACATAGTATAGCATGGAATTGAAAAAATAAATATAGCATGGAGTGCCACAGCATTTGCACATAGCACAGCATAAAAAGACCTAGCAACATAGCTTTAGACTATTGGCTAGAGAAACTAAATGGCTTAGATTAAAGTGGCTGTTGTTGTGGCGTGCTTCATGAAATACATTAATGCACGCACAAGAAATACAAATCGGGATTGCCTAACATAATATAATTGCATAATAAGAAATCATAACCTCTATTTAAACATTGATTAAATGTCCATTGAAGACACTATGCAGGGTTGTATGTGTTTATAAAATATGTACTGTGTTTCTTGCATTAGTTGCACTGCAGAGGCATCTGCATAATAATTGTATTGCATAGTGTATATTGTGTTGCAGACGTGCTGCATTCGGGGGACTTTGGGTATGATATATGAGTCATGGGAGGATAGCTCAAGAGCAACTTGGAAGCAAGACGACACTGAGCGACGCAGGTTCGATACCTCTGGGTATTAAGCGTGTTATAAATAACCAATCATTATACATAGCCGTGGGGTATGTTGTAGGAGCTGTACTGCAGTTTGTGTATGTGTGTGTGTTTTGTAATAAGCGAAATTACATGACAATTAACATCTATCTATACATGGCTATTTAGAACTTATGACACGCATTCATCAAGGGAAATTTGAATTTACAAACAAGGTTTGGTCTCCCCTCCTTCTCCACAAGCACTAGTTATGTCTGAATGTATTGAAATGATGTTCAACAAGATATATGACATTTAGAAGTAGCAGATCATGATTTGATGGAGTGCCCACAAATCAACATTCCGGATTTCATCATCTCATCATGAACTCGAAACCTGATCTTTGCAGAAGCGAGACGAGCAGAGTGATACAGTGTGGACAACATGAAGCTATATTGCACTAACATCCCCCTACGATAGTCATGTATTTATTTATTTATTTGCTAAATGCTACATTCAAGGAAAGTGCTTCAGAATGTTAACCTGGTTTTGGATTGGAAACTAAAGGAATCGCAGTAACGAAGGTGAACTTGTACTTATAGGCATCAGTTGGAACATGTCCAAACAGAGTTGTTATTTTGCACAGGCACATTCAAACAAGAATGGTTTGAAGGATTTCTGGAAATTATGACGGCCATTTTCCAATCGCAGGTGGTGTGCTAAATTGCTCCATTAGTATGTATGGCCCAGTCATTGAAAGTCAGTATACTCACATTCATCGGCGGTTAGATCGGCCTACTTACAGGAATCATGCTAATATCGGGGAGAGATCATTTGGGGTTAATGGCGTTTCAAATTGTTACAGTGGTAGCTAGGGTCTTCGTCACTGAATGCTCTATGATTAATGCTTTGAATCTTAAGCCCAATCCTCTGCTGAAAGAGAGGGCAGTTCAATGTGATACTGTGCTTTTCACGTTGAGGGCAGCTCAGACTTGAATCAAATGCGAGTCTTGATTATTTTTCCATTTTTCATTGGAAAGGCTGCATTCCAGCCATTGCAATATTCAAGTTTTGATAACAGTGATTCCTGCCCCACTTTGATCTTGTGGAGTAAGTCCAGGATTAGCATACTCGTCTAGAGCATGTGAGGATGAAATTGAAGGGATTTAATGAAGTTGGTGTTTAGAGGTGTAAGCGTCACCATAGAGCTACATACTATTCACAGGCTTCCAGTCTTTTCCACTGATGTGGGTGTGCATCTCTGTAAACAGGGAATGTGAAACATAGATTTGGAAACTCTCTTTGCCCAGAAAACCGTTGTCTGGAATGAAGTATGATAAGAAATGTCCCATGTTGTTTTCAGACAATCAGTCTTTGGGAAACAGTGTTCGCCATAGTAGCACTAAATACCACATTTCTGTTGGAAATTTCAATCTGTGTGTTAGTATTGTGTATGTTACATTATAGACACAAAAGCCTAATAGAATTAACGTTTTTGAGTGGTTAGCGCCAAGACATGACATGATTTGCTTGCAAACAGTCAATGAGCTAGACATCATGAGGAGTCTATCTTCCTTCAAGGATAGGAACATCGAAACAGATTGGTCTATAGGTTCCTAGAGTTAAAGGGTTCAATATATTTTTATTTTTAAGTAGAGGTTTAAAGCATTAAGGGAGTTGGGCATGGTACATGGAATCAAAGAGGAGTTATAAACCTGTGCAAAGAAAGTGCTATGCTAGTTAACAGATCTTTCATCATGCAGGCTAAATATCATTGTCCACAGCTGTGGGGTTTTCCTTTTTCCAGAAGATATGGTTGACTTTAGGTATTGAGTTCGAATGTTTAGAAGAAAGTTAGAGTTGGTGGGTTGGCTAGTTGAACCCCTCTTTCAATGTTCTTGCTACAAAATTAATTTGATGATTTTTACTTTGGATTTGAAAAGGTGGACTAAGTCATTTAGGTATAGGCAATTAGCTTTGTATTGGAACAAGTGTTTGGGGTTGTTGTTGGTACTCTTGTTCAAAGAGGAATTGCCATAGCATTTCGGTGCTGGACTGCCCATGTGGTTGGGACAAAGGCTGATATGCAAATGGATATTTCCCATCTGTGAAAGGTACAGTGAGCAAAAAGCGTGTGCAGCAAACTCTGATCTCAGAACAGATTATCATGCCATGGTCTTTCTGGAGAGGAGCGCCTGCTACCTTTTTTGAAATATTTGCAAGGAACTTGGGGTTGGTCACCCTAACTTAACTGGGGGCAAACAGATGTGTACTCCCTGCTCTCTGTGCTCTGAGAGGCTCAGCTCCACCTCACTGATGAGGCCCAACAAGGCTGAAACACGTGTATGGGGTTGCTGTTGGTACTCTATTTCAGAGAGGAATTGCCATAGCATTTCGGTGCTGGACTGCCCATGGTTGGTCACCCTAACTTACCTGGGGGCAACCAGACGTGTACTCCCTGCTCTCCGTGCTCTGAGAGCCTCAGCTCCACCTCACTGATGAGGCCCAACAAGGCTGAAACACGTGTATGGGGTTGCTGTTGGTACTCTTGTTCGGAAAGAAATTGCAATAGCATTTTGGTGCTGGACTGCCCATGTCGGCGGGACAAAAACTGATATGCAAATGGATATTTCCCATCTGTGAAAGGTACAGTGAGCAAACAGTGTGTGTTGCAAACTCTCATCTCAGAACAGGTTATCATACCATGTTCTTTCTGGAGAGGAGCACCTGCTACCTTTTTTGAAATATTTGCCAGGAACTTGTGGTTGGTCACCCTAAATTAACTGGGGGCAACCAGATGTGTACTCCCTGCTCGCTGTGCTCTGAGGGGCTCAGCTCCACCTTAAGGATGAGGCCCAACAAGGCTGAAACACGTGTATGGGGTTGCTGTTGGTACTCTATTTCAGAGAGGAATTGCCATAGCATTTCGGTGCTGGATTGCCCATGGTTGGTCACCCTAACTTACCTGGGGGCAACCAGACGTGTACTCCCTACTCTCTGTGCTCTGAGAGCCTCAGCTCCACCTCACTGATGAGGCCCAACAAGGCTGAAACACGTGTATGGGGTTGCTGTTGGTACTCTTGTTCGGAAAGAAATTGCAATAGCGTTTTGGTGCTGGACTGCCCATGTCGGCGGGACAAAAACTGATATGCAAATGGATATTTTGCAAACTCTCATCTCAGAACAGGTTATCATACCATGTTCTTTCTGGAGAGGAGCACCTGCTACCTTTTTTGAAATATTTTCCAGGAACTTGTGGTTGGTCACCCTAAGTTACATGGGGGCAACCAGACATGGACTCCCTGCTCACTGTAATCAGAGAGGCTCAGCTCCACCTCACTGATGAGGGGCAACAAGGCTGAAACACGTGTAAGGGGTTGCTGTTAGTACTCTTGTTCAGAGAGGAATTGCCATAGCATTTTGGTGCTGGACTGCCCATGTGGGCGGGACAAAGACTGATATGCAAATGGTTATTTCCAATCTGTGAAAAGTACAGTGAGCAAAAAGCGTGTGCTGCAAACTCTCATCTCAGTGCAGGTTGTCATGGCATGTTCTTTCTGGAGAGAAGCGCCTGCTACCTTTTTTGAAAGCTGTGTATTGGTATTAGATTTGTAAAGTGCATTAATGAATTAATCTTTTATGACACACTTAATACCGGAAACCAGTCCGTAAGCGTGGGATAGGATTCAAACCCATTGGGCACTGTGTTGTTTTACTTCCAACACAAATGCATTGCCACTGAGCTATCCTCTGGCCACTGCTCACCTTCAAAGAGACAGCGAGGCTCTAGCAAATCGAAAGAGAACACCAACTATCAGACACATGAGAAAACCCTATCTTATGAATAACTGCATGTTACACTACTTGTGACTTGAAATAGCTTGATGGGCGGGGGCCCATGGTTCTCGAGCAAGAAACCCAAAGGATGTGCCCCCTACTGCTGATATTTGGTCTTCGCCAATACTAACAAATTGGACAAATACAATCTCAGCTGTCCGGAATACAACGAGTCAGACTATCGTGAATAAAAGCTGATCCATTCTATTGAAGAGCTTGGTGAACCATACAGGGCCCAGATATTCGGTTTTGCAATAATCAAGGCGACTTGCGAGGAAAGCATTCATTATTTCAATCCGAGCAGGAACGTTAAGTAATCAAAGTCCAGTTTCAAAGATTTTAGCTGGAAAAAGAAGCTACTAATACGTGTATTAATCTTACTGAAAAAGAAAGATCAGAATCAAAACAGGGACCAATGTTCCTGACAGATGAGCTCTTGTGACAATGAGATTGGGTAGCTGACATTGGATCAGGTTAGTCAGTTCATTGTATTGCTTGAAGAGATCACTTGATTGTTAAGAGAATCATAGAGTCATTTACAACATTTTTGTTTCTCCATATTGCGGCATTAAGCCCCCGTTGCAAGGGCTGGAATGGAGGTAACAAGCTGGCAACATTAACTTGGCCTCTGAGCCCTTATCCCCTACTTCCAGCCCTTGGAATGGGGGCTTAACGCCATTAGCACCCCGGGTTACCAAAGCAGTAACTAACGGTGCTAAAAAAAAGTATTTTCAGCCACTGAACAGGATGCCTCACGCTTCCGGTTCAATGACTGAAAATACTGTGCTACGCTGTGCCCCTCTTCCCTTTCCGTAGCTTCCGGAGAAGCTGGATAGCTGCAGCGGCAGCCTGCGCCACCAAAAAAATTGGTTAGTGGGGTTTGGGAAGGGGGTTGGAAATGCAGAAGAAAACAAACTGAACCAGCCATCAGATGCCTTGGAAAGTGGGCTGATATTGTAGGTTTCAACCTGCGTTTCTAGCCACATGATTGCACAACGTTGCAACACGGCATGGCGTACCGGTGGACATGGTGGTGCCCCCACATCCCCAACCACACGCACGGCCACTGCGCATGGGAGGGGAAAGGGCATGTGGTGAGGCAGCCCGTACCCAGCTTGTGGCCACATTTTTCACCTAAACTCCAACCCCTGCGGAGTGCACACAGGCCTGGCACATACCAGGTGACAATCGATGATGAGAAAGGGACAGTTAACTGTCACAACCTTACCACCCTGAGAATTTGTCCACGGAAGTGCCATATTGTGTGCAACCCTAGCTACTTAAAGCCAACCAATCCCAATGCTGGATGCTATTACACTTGACTAACCTCTGGTATGCAGTCAGCAGTATAAGGTGTCCTTTTACAGCATTTAACTTGCACCATCATTCTTATTTGAACTCAGATAGGCTTTAAACAATTGATGTTTACTTTTTATAGTCAATTTCTCTTTACTCTGAGAAATCTAAGGAGAGTGAGCTATGTCTATGTCGTGTTTTCATTGTGTGCTCAGGATCAAGAGATTGCTTAATCACCCTACCACAATCACAGAAGAGCAGTGCAAAGGGTTCATGAGTTAAATGAATCCCATGGTCCCCTTAAGCCTTAAGGCTTAAGGTTAGAGGTTGGGTAGATGTATCTGCCTAATAGGTTTGGTGCCAAGCAACTTCCAGGTTGCATTTAACTAGTTGATGATCCAACCAAAATGCCTCTGACACAAAGAGGTTTATGACTTCACAATCAAGGTGATATTTATGTTTCATGTCTAAGATTTACATTTAGGGTACAGACACTGTTAGCACTTAGAGGCTGTTGGGTCCCCTGCATGCAATGTACATTTACACACCTGAGTTTAAAGTAATGAGTAAAGGCAGGATACATCATCATAAGTCTTTTCTTTCATTCTCCATTTTGTTTAACATCTAAATGGTTATTGTAAGATATGCTTTTTTTTCTCAATACTTACTATGTACTCACTTACTATGTATTCATATGTATTCATATGGAATCTGCCGTATTCCATAACATCCATATTGTATGCCTATGTATGCCTATGTGAAAATGTCACGGGGCAAAAAATGAAAAATACTTTGATGAAGCATGAAGAAGACACAGCAAAAAGGATGATTTCATTCTGGAAGTGTAGCTCAGGGGCAACACTCTGGTATTGTAAACAAGACTACACTGAGCAGCATTTGTTTGGTACCCAGCCCTGGACTTAGGCTGGAACAGCCTCCCGATCACACTGAAACTTGAGGAGAACCATCTCCAGTTCCGGAAGCACCTCAAGACCTTCCTCTTTGCTTCTGCTTTCGCTCCTCCTCTCCTCTGCTTATCTGTTCTGCCTTGGCATTGTGCACCTGGTTACCCTCTGAATTTCGGGCTGAGGAACCTGCTCACCCTGTCACCCACCCACACTGCTACCTGGCAATCCCTTGCACTGGGGTCTGTATCTGTAACCCTACAGCTCCCGCCCCTTTTCTGCACTTACCAGACACACCATGTCTGTTGCCTTAAACCTTGCAATTGCCACTGGCTGGCTGCACTACAACTGTTTGTTTGTTTTTTATTCATTTATTTGTTTACTTATTCCTTTGCTCTGCACTTTCCACTTCTCCCCCCCTCCATGCACTTTCCCTTTCCCCTCTCCCCTGCACTTGCACGTTCACAATGTCACTGGGCCTAGTAAGATCCTTGCTTTGTTTCTCACTTGTTCCCCTCCCTTGCCTCGTCGCGCTCTGAAACACTTGTGTACAAGCACAATACAAATAAAATATCAATATCAATAGCTTAGAGGCTGGAGTCCGGCATGAAGCGCAATATAAACAAAAATTAAAAAAGGTAATAAAAATGGAATGAGCAGAAAACTAAAGCGTAAATGCATTACATCTTCTTTTTCTAATTTGTTTTCTCACACAACCATTAAAAATAACTCCATGTTATCTTGTGCATTGTGTGGATCATCAATCCAAAGATCTTCCATTATGATCATGCTGTTCGCTGCATTGACAATTGTAGGCATAAGGTCCATTAATTCCTCTCAGAATCTGGTACAGTAAACTGGTGGTCTGCATTGTGTCTAAATATGCCAATAGAATTTGCAATTGAGAAAGATTTAATCAGTAGATGTTCATAGGTTACAAATGTATCCCTATTAATTGTCTAACATTCATATCATTCAAGTAAGATATGGGGGTAATTCATGGAATAAATGTGCGCCGAAATTAGTGGCGCAAGCTGGCGCAAGCGTGAAAAAGCTAGCGCATGTGTGCGATTCACACACGTGCGATTCATGGAAGGCCCTGCACGTGTTTTTCCCAGGATGTGCGCCAAATCCGCGCTTACCTTACACGTCACTGCGACTTTCCAAATGCGTGCGCGACAGGAACAGGGAAAGAGCACAACTTCTCACGCACACACCAAAAAAGGGGGCGGAACACATGGAATGGGGAACAACGCGTGAAAATGTAAGAGTAACATGGGAAGTACAAGTAGGAAACACATGCAGCGCCCACACGCTAATGAAACACACCTATTCATGGAATTGAATAGGGAAAACATGCGCACGTCAAAGCATATGCACAAAACGTCCACCACAAGAGAGCAGGTGGAAGCGCCCCCACGCAGCATAAAAGTGCGTGCAAACAACAAACAAGCATATACAGCTACGATGAATATCCCATTCCTTGCAGCAGTGATCGTGGGACACAGCAGGAGGAGGAGAATAGCCAGGCCCCACATTCTTTTGCTCAGGACCAGCCTTTTTGGGATGCCTGATGACCAGGTCTATGGCAGGTATAGGTTTCCACCTCATATAAATCCTAGAGCTGGTCAGGGAGTGGGAGGATGAATTCACATCACCCACCCTGTGCTCCCAAGCATTGAGCCCTTTGGAGAAGGTGTTCAATGTACTGCATTTTTTGACCACTGGGTCATTTCAGCGGACAACTGCCATAGGGGGGGCGTCTCACAACCCATGCAGTCACGTTGCCTACACCAGGTGTTGGCAATCATCACTGCACGCCCCTCAGTCCGCAGGCACATATACATGCCCAGAACACCTGCAGAAAGGGAGGCCGTGGTCCTGGACTTCTACAGGGTGGCACACTTCCCCAAAGTGCTCAGTGCCATAGATTGCACCCTTGTGGCCCTACGTCCACCTAGGGCCACTGAGAACATCTACCACAACCTCAAGCACTGGCATTCCATCAACGTGCAGGTTGTATGCGATGCCAAGGAAATTATCACCTCTGTCTATGCAAACTATCCAGGGTCGACCCATGAAAGTTTCATTATTAGAATGTCCGCCCTGAGCCGGGCCCTGGAAGCTGGGAAGCATGGCGACACATGGCTCATGGGTGAGTACAAATGCCTGTACACATGCATGCATGTCACACACAGACAAATACACAAGCCCAACTAATGACAACCATTATCACCTTACCAGGGGACAGTGCCTTTCCTCTGAACATCTACATGATGATGTCAATACGGAACCCCACCATACCACCCCAGGTAAGATACAACACAGCCCATATTGCACAGGAGCCATAGTGGAGTGCACATTCCGAGTGCTCAAGTCATGCTTCCGCTCCCTTGACCGCTCTGGCGGACAGCTACTATATGCACCCCCAGTAGTGTGCAGGATCATTGTGGCAGCATGTGTCCTGCACAACGATGCAACACGCATGGTGTGCCGGTGGACATGCTGATGCCCCCACATCCCCAACCACATGCACGGCCGCTGCGCATGGGAGGGGAAAGGGCATGTGGCGAGGCAGCACGTACCCAGCTTGTGGCCACATATTTCACCTAAACTCCAACCCCTGCGGAGTGCACACAGGCCTGGCACATACCAGGTGACAATCGATGATGAGAAAGGGGCAGTTAACTGTCACAACCATACCAGCCTGAGAATGTGTCCATGGAAGTGCCACATTGTGTGCATCCCTAGCTACATAAAGACAACTAATCCCATGTGACCAAAAGGAACACATGCAAGATGCATACCCCCCCCCTGCAAAACAGGGCATGAAAGTACTGATATGCCACCCAAACCCTCCCAACCCCCATGACACCCGACTGCCAAACCATACCATGGTATGCAACGGCAAAATATCAAACCATATGCACAACACATGACACAATATTCATGAAGTGCCACCTGAGAAATGTAAATAGGCACCAGACAATTACACCTGACATGGAATCTGAAGAAATGACTGACCAAAACTTCACACCCTGACAACAGTGGCACAAATGCATGCCATCAGTGGTGCAAGCAACACAAGTCAGAATACCTGTTGCCATGCACATTGGACAATAGAAAATTGGCATTTCAAACACTGAGTGCTGCATGTGTGTCCCCTGCAACACAGCCCTGTCTGGACAGCACAGTGAGTGTGCATTGCATTGGGGAAACACATTGAGCATCATGAAAAAAGTGCAATCAACCAAACAGTACCCTGTCATGCAAGTACACGATCAATGAATCGGAAGTGAACATGGATTGTTGGGACACAGCATGCCTGAAAAGGCAATCTGGGTGCACGTGTGTGCATCCTGTCGATGTAGTTGGTGTGGTGGGGCGTTGCCTAAGTGTTTGTGTTATTAGGGACATGCATCGAATACATGCATGTGAAATGAAGTGTGCCTCAGTGTCATGTACACAGCACATGTGAACATTGCACTCAAGGACCCCCCTGTGTGTTAAACCACACCCATCCGCTGACACCTCAAAATAAATCCCAACATAGGATCAGCCATTGACCAGCAGAACATATCATGTACAGAGTACCCCACATCGACAATGGCAGACAGTGAGCAATCACTGATTCATTGAAAATCCTTATAGGGCCTAAACACAAAGTGCATCAAAGTGCCTCGAGGAGGGAGGGAACACGGGAGAATAGCAGTACATTCCTACAAGTCCTTCAAACAGTCCAGAATGTGAAAATGAACTCTCAAATCAAAGTACATAGTACAAGTGCCTGGAACAATAAGGGAAAGTCTAGTGAGGGAATGTCAGAAAACAAAACTAGCATCAACATTGCTATGCCTGATGGCAATAGTTTCAGTGCAGGAGTCACATAAGGAGGGGGGTGAGGGAAGAGGAGGGAAGATGTGATGAGAGTAACAAAACAAGTGACAAACTGTGGAAGGTCGATGAAGAATGAAGATAGTGTTGGGGAGGGGGAGAAGGAACACAGAAGAGAAAGGGGGAACAGGCGACCTGTAATCAGTGGTGGAGGTACCGATGATAAAAGTAAGTGCCAAAATAAAACTCAAAAAGGTGAAGGTGGGGGGCGCATGGACGGAGGCTGAGGGGGAAGTGTGTGCAAATAGCAAGCGGCTACAAATCACCATGCCTGATGGCAATTGGGGTAGTGCCGGAAAAAGACAGACAGAGGACAAGGACGAGGGGAAAGGGTGGTGGAGAGAAGGAAGGAGGGGGCCATGGTGTAAAGGCAGGAAGGGGGAGAAGGGGGAAATAAAGCACACACAGACACAGGGGGCAGATGGAAAGAAGACAGAGGGAGACTGGCAGGGGCAGGTGGAGACTGGCGGGGGCAAGGGATACAGGGGGAGACTGGCAGGGGGCTGGTGGAGACAGGCGGGGCAGTGGAGACAGGGGGACAATCAAGGGACCCAGAAGGATGGTGGACAGGGGTGAACAGGGGTAAACAGGGCCTCTATTGTGGGCCATTGGTAGTGGTAGAAGGCTCCAGCCTCCTGGTTGGCCGGATTGTCACAAGGCCCAAGTGCAACCAATTGGAGGGGTGGAGCAGGTCCAGGCCACAAACATGACAATCAAGTCAAAAGCAATGTGGGCATATTTCCAATGGTACAACAAAACACCAGGCAGAGCTGCAAGATGGCAAAAGCAGGGGAAGCAAGGAAATGGGGGTAGTTGAAACGTGTGGTGACAAGGATAACTCAGCGTGCAGTGTTCATGTGGCATATCAAAATTACTGTAGGCCAAGTGTTAAAATGCAACAGAGTCAGCACACGGACCCCTCCCACCATCAGTGTGTGTTACACAGCCAAAGGGTGTATGGCACCACCTACAGCAGGGAGTGCATGAACATAGACAGTCAATTCTTTAAAAAATCATAAGCAACATGATGAAATGCAGAGTCAACAGAATACTCACCAAAATGGAGTGCAGACATGCATTGGGGAAGCCATCCAAAATAACCACTAGGGGTGTACACACAAGTAGGACTGCAGGATGGCCACAGATATAACGGAAGCCCAATGCCCCTGTGTGAGATGCTGTCACACCGAGCCATCCTTGCGAGCCCATGGAAAGGGGAAGCAGGAATAGCATATGTGTCAGGACCCCAAGCAAAACACATACACGAGAGAAGCCTGAATGGGCCCAGCTGGAACACACAGTGAATGCCTTGAAATGCCACAAAGCACCACACTGTCACATGAATGCACAATAGACCCAAAAAAATATATATATATATACTTGCAGGAAAACATGAAAATAAAAAAATGGCCACATATGACCCAGGGGGTGGGGGCTCACCCAGGATGGTGGAGGTACAGGGTGCGACTCAACACCCACATGTGTAGATGTCGAGATAAAAAAAAACTCACTGGGCTCAGCGCCTGCACGGCCCGACCTATGTGGGAGATAGGTTGTCGTCGTCACCCTCTGGATGCAATTCAGAAGATGGACGGGGCACAGTTGCCTCACCACACCTTTCCACGGCTTGCCCCTCAACGGCAGCAAGCATGCGAGTCTGGTAAGCCAGGTCCTGCATGGCAATGACACATAGGTCTGCATGCATTACCTCTCATGTCACACGTGCTTCCTCCTGCAAGGACTGACATGGAAGATGGAGTTCTGCCTGCATGGCCTCACATGACATACAGAGTACCTCCCGGCTTGCATGGAGTTCAGCTGAGATCATTCTCTCAAGCCGCTCCATCCTGTCTTCTGCCCGCCTACTGTCGTCCATCATGAAAGCACCCAGAGTAGATCTGAGGTTTTGATGTTCGACCCTTAGGGCCTCACGGTGTGCCTCTGCCTGAGCAGAAATAGCTTGACGCAGAGCCACCATTTCAGCCCGGTGTGCCCTGTAAAAGGCTGCCATGCCCAGCCTGAGTGAGCGGCACATGGACCGCATAGCCTGCTGCTGGAGCTGCACTTGCCTTTCAGGGGGGAGGATGGAACGGGCCACACTTTCCCTACCTTGAGCCATCATCTCAACTGCTGCCCCCTGTTGCTGTGTTATGGCAATAACGGCATGCTCCCACTCAGTTGACCCCGGTAGCGCATGGCCACCGCGTTGCCGGACACGACACCTGCTGGGCCCAAGAAGCCGTGGTCCTTGTTGGGTTGGTGCCGCCCACGGCTTCAGTACTGCATCCCTCCATTGACCTTATGCCCCATGAACATGGCCAACTGGTGTTGAGTGTGACTGTGCACCTGTAACCAGCACAGGCGGACATTCCAACCCCGCCTGACCCCCTACTGTGGACAGAAGATCATCCAACACAGGATCACTTACCGGCGATGACACATCATGATGCAGATCCGGCTCAACATTATGGTCAGAGGATATATCAGAGCCTGACTCAGAGTCTGCTCTGGACACGATGGCCTGGAGCACCTGTGGGTTCTCGTGGGCTGCCACCCCATGACCACCACTGGTGCCTGGATGGTCATGTGAACTAACCACCGTGTCCGGGATGACATCTTCATCCTCTGCCTCTAGTGCTTCATCACCTGCAACATAACGAAAAGAAACAAGAACACACATGTCAGTAGCACATACCACACATATACAGATCACAACATTGACAGCCAACACATGAAGCACACATGTCACACACAACTCAAAGACCAACATGTATTCAGTGGCATTGCAATGCCAGGGTTTCCCGAAAGCAGAAAAGGATGTGTGCAAAATGTGAAGACAACACATGTTTTGCATGTTGCCCATCATCTGCATCACACACAACCTCTAGCAGGCACATATCCAAGGCAGAAATGAGAGATGGCAAGAAAGAGATGGCACATAGCATAAGCATGTGGGAACACACACATAGCCACAGCTGGCAATCACACCAAACACAACATGACACATGTAACATGCATGTTCATGTGCAGCACTCAACAACCATTGACTATGCAGAGTACATGTGTCACAGGAGGCACCTACACTACTGCATTTCGATAAAGTGAAAGGAGGGACATGGGTACATACATGGCAGGTCACTATCACACAGCAGCATTGTGTTGGCATGTTGAAGGGCTGAACTTGGCACAGGAGTGGGTGTGTGCGGTGCAGTGCATGTGTACCCCCTCAACTTCCAACATCAACATGTGTGTAGTGATGTCAATCTCCAAACATGACGGCAGTGTAAGTGCAATTGCAGCCATCGTGTGCAAATGGCATGCACCATGTAGGATGGATACCGTGAAACACCCACCCTCTGGGCAATAGCAGGGAGGCACTGCATGGCAATAAACAAGGTTCCCCACAGAGCTGTGCATTGGCAGACAGTGTTGGCATGCATCTATAGCATGTCGTCAGGCAGATGTCACTACAGCCGATGAGAAGTGGACATGATGCAGGACAGATGAGGAACCATCAATAGTACACCCATGCATGCAGAAGACACAACACCAGTTGAAAAGAGGCAGTGGGCCTGTAACAGGGTGAGCCATGTGCATGACACAGATGTGGACACCCTACAGTCGTGCGTGATGACACACAGACCCACAGTGAGCATGAAATGGCTGTCCAAATAACATGACACTTGGATCATCCTGTAGACATACTACAATGAGCAGGCAGTAAAGGACACCTAGGAGCATAAATGAAATGCACATGGAACATGAATGTGCACACATGTGCAGGAGAACCCACTGCCATCAGCACAGTCAGAGTGAGACACACTGCACCAAGGACAAAGGATGTATATGACATGTTATGACTTCTCATCAAGATTACACTCATACACAAGTGGCTCAGAGCGCAACCAAGAAAAGGGAGGGGAACAAGGGAGAAAAGGAAATGAAAACAATGATCATACTGGGCACAGTGACATTGAGAACATGCAAGTAAGTGCATGGAGAAGGGATTAAGGGTTGAAGACCCTGGAAGGGGGAGAAGTGGAACGTGCCAAACAGAGGAGACCAAAGAATTAAAATGAAGTCCAATGATAGAATAGGCATTCAAAAGATGGTAGTGCAGCCAGCAAGGGGCAAGTGCAAGATCATTTGGATAGGGCAAATATGATGAGTGCAGAAGAAGAGTGGGGACTATATGGGTACACTTGCAGGACCCATTGCAATGGGAGGCATGGAGGTAGTGCAGCAGGGAGGCAGGGTGAGTGGGTACCTGGGCCTGAAGGATAGAGGGTGTTCAGGTGCACAGTTCCAAGAGAAGAAACTGTTCAGCTGGGGAGCAGAGGGGCTAATGCAGGAGCAAATAGGAAGGTCTTGAGGTGCTTCCAGAAGGAGAGATGTTTCTCCTCAAGTTTCAACGTGGCAGGTAGGCTGTTCCAAAGGGAGGTCCCAGCCATAGACACAGAGTTGCCCCCAGCTTATTTCTTTGATAAACAACTGATCCGGAGGGAGTGTGAAATGGAGGAGCAAAGGACTCTAGAGGGGAGGTATTGGCAGAGGGATAGTTGAAGGTATTTTGGACCCAGGCCCCAAAAATCCTTTTGCACAATGCAGAGGATCTGAAGTATCATCCTTGCATCCACTGGTAGCTGATGAAGGGATTTCAGAGCTCGAAAGATAGGATTATAGGGCTTGAGGCCAAGGACAAGTCTTGCCGTCTTGTACTGGATTAGTGGTAGAGGGCGGAGTGTGGAGGCACATCGAATATTGAAAGAGCCTGTCAAAGTAGTCCAACCTTTAGACAACCAGAGCTTGAGAGACTGTGAGCTTGTAGGTGAATGAGAGGAAAGGCACAACACCCCTGAGGAGGTTAAGCAAGAAGTTAATGTATCTCAAGAAATGTCAGAAATGTGTGTGGAAAAGGAATGTGTGGAGTCAAAGGTGACCCCGAGGTTGTTGGCCTTGCAGGTGGGTGAAGGAGGAGGGCTACGGGGGGCTGGCCAGAGAGTGAGGGGTAAGGATGGCAAAGGTGTACCGATGAGGAGGATGTCAGTCTTGCTGGCATTTAGACATAGATCATTGAGAGTACACCAATTTCAAATGTCAATGAGGCAATCAGAAATGAGGGAGGGAGAAGCGGTGGCCAAGGGCAGCCTGGAAATTAGTTGAGTGTCATCAGCATAACACTGGAAGTCGTAGCAGAAAATGTAAATGCACTAGGCGAGAGCTGCCAGGTGCTTTTTGTAAAGCCAGGCTCAGCGGTCAGACCCCTGGTGAACACCACAGGTAGAGAGAGAGATTGATGAAAGGAAGGACCCAAGTTGTAGCTGGGAGAGTCACACATGCCAAACACACATGTCATTGAGTAACGCGCATCAATACTCACCGGACGATGCATCATAATCCATCCTCTCTCCCACTCCATGGATTTGTTCTTCTGGGATGAACTCTGCAGCGATCTCCTCATGCTGAGTGAGTTCATCCTCCTCTGGTGGTGGCCCACCACCAGTCACCAGAGACATGGAATAATTGGAGGCACACTCTTGTTTTGCACTGCGTCAGAGGTCATTCCAACGCTTGTAGCAGTCCTGAGCCATGCGCACCTGGAATCCCCTGGCTGTCACACCATCTGCAACATGCTGCCAGTGGACCTAACGCTGGGCAGGCGTTGTATGGCATTGTGGGCCCACAAGCATATCGCATTGGTGTGCCGACACGTAGTCCACAAGGAAGTCCAGTTCCTGCTTGCCGAAAGACTTCTTCCTCATCGTGCCAGAGGCTGGAGCCGTGTCTGGGGTCTCAGCCTCTTGCGCAGGAGCACGCTTCCTCTTTTTGGGTGGTGATACTGATGCTGAGTGGCCAATGTGGCCCTGATCAGTATGGATGGTGGCGCTGGTGGACTGTTGGAATGAGGACAGAAAGTCTGGCTTGGGTCTGACTCACTGCCGGGGTGGTGTTGGCTGCATATGCCCATGCAGTTACCACCATCCGACTGCTTGGGGCAGCAGATGTCATTACTGCCCCAGATACGTGTGCCCCAGTCACAGCTACACTGGACACACCTGGCCCGCACCTCCGGACAACATGGAAATCGTCCTGGGAGTCCTCATCATGCAACGCAACATGCGAATGCCTGACCCTAGCCCGGGTGGTGGTCCCCACAGGTGCACCTGCAGCTACCACCACCGGCCCATGACAGCAGATGTAAATTGCTGTTGGTTCATATGGGCGCCAGGTTGGGCGCCAGGTTGTGATGCAACAGCTGCATCAGCAGGAGCCACAGAGGGTGGTGGCATGTCTGTACCAGCACATGGCTGGGCATCCTGCCCCAGTGGGGCCCCCCTGCCTCTTCCCTCTCTGTAGCCACCCTGGCCACCCTGGACTCCCTGTCCCTCCTGGTCTCCGTGCCCACGTGCCCTACCATGCACACCCCTGGGAGAAGGTTGCCCCCCCTACCTTTTGGTGGCCTCCCAAACATGGCCGGTAAATAGCCGATGGGAGATGCACTCAACTATTGTCCTGGGCAATTGGGTTGAAGGGGTCAGGGTACTGGATGGAATAGGTACCCCTGTGCTCCTGCAAGGCTGTCTATGGCCCCTGGGGAAAAATGACGGGTCACCCAATGCTCAGGCCCCTCCAAAAAATGTAAAAAATAAAATATTGTAAAATTACAAAAGAAAAATGTGAATGTGACCCCGGTAGCCCATGTGCGTGGATTTAACCTCCAGCAGTATGCTGTGGCACCCAGGGACACAAAATACATGTACGCGTGGAACACGCAGGCTACTATGACCTCAAAAACGGTACACGATGCAGAGGGGGAACCACAGTGGGAAAAATAGCATGCGCGACTCACTGCCTGCCTTGCGTGGAAAATAAAAAGAAAAACACACGCGCTTGTGCGCGTAGGCAACACCCCACCAAAAGAAGAGGTAAGAACTTCAAACGCTGTGAAGTAATTGTGTGTGATTCCAGAAGAGTAAACACATGCGTTGGTCTCCACGAACAGCACGTACAGTGGACTGCTGGCCTGCTGAAGGCAATGCGCACGCGTGTAATGTCACTGGCGTGCTTACGCTCTAAGGCCCTTTTCTCGAATTACACACATTCACACGCGGATGTGCTGTCTTTGCACATGCGGATTCAATATGCACCCGTACAAGGGAAATGCCCACGTGCATCACGTCACTTATGTGCTTACGCGCTAAGACCCTTTCCTCGAATTACACGCTGGCGTGCTGTTTTTTCACGTGCCAATTCACTCTGCATCAAGCTGGCCATGTGACAACACACGGAAGACCACTCTCCAGCCCAGAAGGCCATTTTCCTGCCCCGCAGAGCCCCGGGGAGCCTCCTATAAGCCATCTGCTGGTGCGTGCCTGCCTGCTGCCAACAGTGCCCTGCCATTTGGTGCCTGCACATCAGCCATCTGCAAGGGTCCAGTTGCTGTGACCACCTCTGCTGGAACAGAAGACTCCTGACTGGTGTTCCATCGCTCCACAGTCCAGCCCCAGGAACCAGTTGCCCACCCACACCTGCCTCAGGGGTTTCCATGTCCGAACCAACACCATCCGGCACCAGTGGCAACCCCCCAGCAGAGAGGCAGAGGGCTGCCAGCTTCACTGCCAATGAAATTGGCATCCTGGTGGAGCAAGTCCTGGGGCATTATGATGCCCTCTTCACACCATTGCGTGCCAAAAAGGAAGGACGGAGGAGGATCAAGACGGACATAGTGGGTGCCATCAACGCGGAGGTGGTGGCACCCAGCAACATCAAACACGTCCAGAAGTGCTGGGAGAACTACATTTCCAGGACCCTCAAGAAGGCCCGGTGCCTCTTAGACGCAGCGGATGCAGTGGGGTGCCAGGGCCAGCTTACCAGCCAGCAGATAAGGGTCCTGGAGCGCATTCACCCAGTGCTTCACCACCAGATCCTCAGGATGTAGTCCCGTCTGGAGTCGAGCAGTAAGTGCCCATGCATTCCCGTTTAAAACAGTGCAGGTTGCAGTGTGGTGATAGTTAGCTACTTGGCTGTATGTGTGACATGGGTCATGTATGGATGTGTGTGTGCAGGGACATGATGGTGCTGCATGTGAGTCCAGTCAGGCATGACCCACATGGATGGTGTATGTGTCACAATGCATCATGCGGAGCAGCATGCCAAATGTACACATGTATGCATGCCTGTGTCTGTACTTGGACATGTTTTGGGTATGAGAGATGGGTGCTGCCGTCATGGACATGCATGGTGTACATGTCCGTGAGTCTGAGTAGTGTGTGAGTGACTGGTAAATGCCATGGATGCATGACACATGTCCGTGACGATGTGTGGATCCACTGATACAGCCTAGTCATCCATGTATCCACTGTGTCTTGGGGTATACGGGGCCAGATGCATGACCCTCCGGTGATGTGTGTGCATGTGATCAGCATGTCCCATGAAGCATGCAAGTTTCAGCCCACCATCGGAAGTTTCTACGGTGCATTGGACATGGATGCAAATGTTAGTTGCATGTGCAGTGCCTTTTCCTGCATGTGTGTTGCCTGCACTGACACATGTGTTGTGGAGGGACATGATAGAAGTGATGTTTCAAAAGTGCCACTCATGTGCCATTGCTTTGTGTCTAGGGGACTATTGTACAGTACCCTGATGCTTGTGTTCAATGCCTCCACCGGCCGGCGACGCAAGGCCCAGTCACCCTCCTAGGACATTCCATCATCCGGGAGCAAGGGAACTGGTGCCGCGTCTGCCACTACAGCTGCAGTGGAAGGGTTGGGTGAGCCCTGACGGTGGAAGACACTGCGGAGTCATCCAGGTTGGTGGTGTGTATGGGTACAGAGGAGGAGGAGGCCGCATGCATGTGACTGTCCCTGACACTGTGACTGCACCACCATGCACCAGCAGGGATGCCCTGTCCGCAGCTAGGGGGGAGGTCCACGTCATCTGGCACTCCTCTACCTGTGGATGTGGGGACCTGTGACAGGATCGATTCCGTCCTCATTGGTGTCGCGTTGCGCACACGTGTAATCGTGATGACGTGCATGCTTCCTGGGGGGACCATGCACGTCATCACAAAGAGACGTGTTCCAACGTGGCCCAGTTGAGAGGGCTCATGGTCGGGGGGTTCCTGCATGTGTCACTCTATTTTGCTGCCCTCTCCTCCTCTGTGCACACTATACGCCAGTCGTTCTCTGTGCTGTGTTCCGCCCCAGATGACACCAGGGCCCCCTGTGAACCTGCCCCAACCAATGCAACCAATGCAGCCAGGCTGGTGGAGATCCCATCCCTACCACAGTCGGGAGTTGGAGCTCCAGCATAGGTGGTCACCCCAGCAACTGGACCCCTGGCAACGGACGATGTGCAGGCACATTCAAGCAGGGCACCTGCACGACGGCCCCGGGTGTTGCCATCTACCCTGAGGCAGTCGTGGTGGCAGTGGCAGGCAACAGAAAGGCAGCAGCAGGCTCGGCATAGGAGGCATGTGGCCTCGCGGCCATCTACATCATCGGGGTAGGCATCGGCCGGTGGGCAGGAGGACCCAGGATTGGGAGTGTCTTCCGTGTGGTAGCGGTTGGGCCAGCAAATAGGTGAAGAACGGCGGCGGGCATAGAGGGCACAGCTCACAATGGTCAGGGCGGCAAACTCCATGCACATGGCATTGAGGCGGGCTGAGTGCCTCGAGGCAACTCGCAGGGAGTTGGAGGAGGCCATGGCTGTATCCCTGCGAGACCTCGAGGCCAGGGAAGAGGCCCGCCTCTGGAACATCGACGTGGAGTTTGATGATGCCCTGGCCCGGAACATCAAAAAGTTAGCCATCGGACTAGCCCGCCGTCTTTGTATATAGTTATTTAGGTTTAGGTTTCATTTGGTTTATATTTTTATTTGGAGTTCACGGACGTTGCTCCACTTTTTGTAAATAGTTGTATTTTAGATAGGGTTTTAGGTAGGTTTCCTTTTATATTGGGATAATGGACCCTTCTGACTTTTGTTTTCATTATTACTGACTTGCACATATTACTTATTTTTTAGATTTTCACATGGAGTAATGTTTTTTATGCTTTTCATCTTGGGCTTTATTTCTATGGACTTTGGGTATGGACCACTTTTATTTTTTTATGTTTTGGATTTTTATTTTTCCTTGGATTTCACTTTCTTTTTCATATTGATTTCATTATTTCTTTATTTGTATGTGTGATTTTCATATTGTCATGTGTTTTTATTTTTAATAGATTTCATAATTCTTCATTCTTGGTGTGGCCTACTGTGATTTCATTTGACCATGTTTCCATGGGCATTGGCTCAGTCATGTGTTGCCACTGTGTGGCTTTGTAGGACATTTGTTGATGGGCATGCTGGTTCTTTTCAGATTATCATGGAATGGGTGATTTAATAGGGAGTGGGTGCAGTGGATGGTTGGGTGTTTGCACTGGGGGAAGGGGTGTGGGATTTGAGTTGGCATTAGGGACATGGGTCTGTATAGTTATGACGTGGTGTTTGGGGGGACATGAGGCAGGGCCTGCTTGCAGGTGCCCGTCAATGGTGGGGGGGCATGAGTCGGGGCCTGATGGCAGGTGCCTGTCAATGGGGGTGGGTTGGGGGGACATGAGTCGGGGACTGCTGGCAGGCGCCTGTCAATGGGGGTGACATGAGTTGGGGCCTGCTGGCAGGTGCCTGTCAATGGGGGTGGGTCATGGGTCAGGGATTCCATGTGCATGGTGCAATGTGGCCTGTCTGTGGGGCATGGGGAGGGTGGATGGGCTGCCTGCGGGGCATGGTCAGAGTGGATGGTCTGCCTGTGGGGCATTGTAAGAGTGGATGGGCTGCCTGTGGGGCATGGGGAGGGTGGATGCGCTGCCTGCGGGGCATGGGGAGGTGTGTAGGGTAGACACCTGTGGTGTGGTCTGGCTGCAGGGGGTGCATGTGGCTTCTCACCACACTGCTGCGTGAATCTGGGGGTATGGGAGTGAGAATTACACGCGATTGGGCTGGCAGAATGGGGAACGCGTATTCCAGGAGTGCGCAGAGAGTTTTACACACGATTTCGCTGCGGCGAGCGGGTACGCATATTCCAGGGGTGTGCAGTGAGTTTTACATGCAATTTCGCTGGGGCGAGCGGGGTACGCGTATTCCGAGAGGTGCGCATGGAGTTTTACACACGATTTTGCTGGGCGAGCGCGGTTCACGTATTCCAGGGGTGCGCGGTGAGTTTCACACATGATTTTGCAGGGGCGAGCGGGTTACGCGTATACCGAGGGGTGCGTGTGGAGTTTTACACGCGATTTCGCTGGCACGAGCGGGGTACGCATATTCCGAGGGGTGCGTGTGAAGTATTACATGCGATTTTGCTGCCGTGAGCGGGGTACTCGTATTCCGAGGGGTGCACGTGGAGTTTTACATGCAATTTCGCTGGCACGAGCAGGGTACGGGTAATCAGAGGGGTCTGCAGGGAGTTTTACACACGATTTTGCTGGTGCGAGCGGGGTACGAGTAATCCAAGGGGTGCGCTGGGAGTTTTATACGCGATTTTGCTGGGCGAGCGGGGTACACGTATTCCGAGCGGTGCGCATGGAGTTTTACACAAGATTTTGCTGGTGCGAGCGGGGTACGAGTAATCCAAGGGGTGCGCCGGGAGTTTTATACGCGATTTTGCTGGCGCATGAAGGCTGTGTGGCATTTTTAACGCATTTTCGTGGGCTGTATGCTGGTCCACTGGCCTTTGTGCCATGCAGGGGATTAGTGTGAAGTTTTTGGCGCACGGGTGGGGTTGGGGGCGGAACTGGCGCTACTGCAGGGTTGCTGCACCACTCTGCGCCACGGCTGGTTATGGATGTAAGCATCCATGAATACGCTGTGCGTCATAATGGGTTTTTGCACAGGCAGCTGGCGCAAGCTGGCGCATGCTCCCTCTGTGCGCCAGCCATGAGCACCAATTCTCGCTAAATTCTATGAATTAACCCCATAATATAATGCCCCTAGTTTTATTTTCCTATATGTTATTGAAGAGGCATTTGGTACTAAGGAATTGTGTGAGATTATGCAATTCTCCGGGAGCCATGCTTTGTCGATTCCCAGAAAACCTGCTGTGTTGATGATGACAATCTCCAGAAAACCTGATTGGCCTCATTACAGGTCGTGCGGAAATAACAGTGGCGGTAAACCCGCCGCCACTGCAAATTCCAGTCTGCCTGATCCCGACTCCTGCAGGCGGGAGGTGATGTTCCCGCCAGGTCTGACCTGGTGGGTTTAACACCGCCCGCCTGCAGGCGGACGTGGAAACACCAGCACCATCACAAGATGGTGCCGGTGTTTCCACTTCCCCATTCCCATTGAGTCCTAAGGGACTCTATGGGAATGGGGATTTACCGAAATCCGCCTCCGGAATTCCCTGGACACTAGGGTCGTAATGCCCTGGTATTTACAGGAGTCACGGAGGCGGAATGTTAATATGAGTCTGGCGGTAACCAGGCAGTTTTACCTCCTCGGTTACCGCCGGACTCGTAATGAGGCCCGATGTGTTGATGATGATGATGTCACAAAGACTGAGGATTGGGTACTGGTATTGATATCATGTGTTTGCAGAATGAGGTCAGCATTTAAGCTGATTTTAGCTTCAGTGGTCAACACATGGACAGGGATAAGGCATGGTTTGACTTATTTTTTTTTTTTAAATGATGAAAGGAGCTGCTGAAACATTATTCTAACTCACGCAACTTAAAGCTGTATAGCTTGAATATTGAAGAACACGAAAGTCTGGTTAGAGTGAAACCAAGTGAATGCTGCAATGCTGCATATATTTGATGGCAAGAAAGTTGCTATTTGAACAGTACTAGAAAGTGTTAAACACTACAAGTTTGGAAGGCATATGGAAATCCTACAAACATTTCCTGCATCAAGACTCAAAACACACGTAGTTGCTGGTTGCGTGACCTGTGATGGGTTGACCATGTGGTCTAACAACTGCGCCTAGACCAAACAACACAAAAGGTTGGAAAGTAGCAAAAAGGTGAACAATTGGTGAAGTGAACCAAAGGAAGGTCAAGTAGATCCCATGGTCTTTTGTGAATTGGTAAGCAGAAGAAAAGTGTAAAATGCTTAAAGTAAATCTTGGGGAAGGGGACCCTGAGATCAGAACCTAGAGAATATACATCTTGGGGAAGGGATTCCTAGGACCACAGTGTTGTTTGAACTTTGTTACCTTTGGTACTTGGGGAAGGGATACCTGAGACCGGCAAGTGATATGAAGTGTGATATTTGTGAATCTGCAGAAGGTAACCTCAGGACTTGATCAGTCCTTATTACCACAAGACTACATTGGAACTGCATTGATATTGATAAAGAGAACTTTAAAAGAACTTAAATTGCCAAACATTGGAACACTTACATTTGGTTGACAGTATTTCCCCACTAGTTTTGTTGTAGTTGTGACAACAAGCAAAGGTTTTTGACACAGCCTTTTGTTTTTGGCCTATAGAGATAGACTTTCCTTAGATTTCTTTAGGCAGGGTAAACCCACCATATCATTAGGTTCCTGATTATTAATAAAGCTTTGTTGAAATATATCTCTGTTGTCTGTGTCATCTCTCTTGATACCATGCCTGTCTCACATTTGGTGTCAGAGTGGGATGCAGATTAACTGAAACAGATTGAGGAACCATTATCTTACTAATGGTGTTACCACCAGTTGGGGAAAAGATTATAGCTAATGTTGAGGACCAAGATAAAGTATTGGTCCTCAAACAAGCCATTTCCATCAAATCCCAAATTCCAGTCCGAGATCAAGACTTGTTCTTCCAGTCCCAACTACTTTTAGACACTCTTCCTCTTTCTACCTATCACTTAAAACAGTGGGACCATAGTTCAGTAAGAATCCAGAAACCCCTTACCTTCATAAAACCTAGTATTTTAGGAACCTTTCTTGCAGGAAAAGGGCTCCCATCCATTGACCTATCATCCTCCTCAAACAAGCCATCACAAACCATCTTCAATCTCCCCAGTCTTACTCAGAATAACACAGAACAAGAGCTCGAAGGAGAGTCAGAACATTTTTTTCTGAATCCATATCTGAAGGGAAATCAGATAAGACTATAACTAATAATCCTAGGATGGCAACACTTGAAGAGACATTAACCTGTCTAGCAGATCACCATCTTCAGGCTGAAAATAGTTTATAAACGGGGTTAGAAACTCTAATTGCTGCCCAAGAGAAAGCTAACATTCCACAAGGAGTCTTACAACCATATAAGGAGGGAGATGAATTAGGAAATGTT
Source organism: Ambystoma mexicanum (assembly GCF_040938575.1). NCBI lineage: Eukaryota > Metazoa > Chordata > Amphibia > Caudata > Ambystomatidae > Ambystoma > Ambystoma mexicanum. The sequence continues at coordinate 357,445,795 of NC_090941.1, forward strand.
TTCCTGAATTTTGAAAGTTTAGCTACACAATTTCACTGGAGAGAAACATTGAAATTATGCAATTTAGGTCCCTTACTAACAGCAAAACTCCATACTTCATATCAACTGTTAAATCTCCATGGAACAGCTACTTTTACTGAAATTGAAAAAGGCCTATTACCGAGGTTAGGACAAACCAGTAATTTCTATAAACAAAATTGTATAAACATCCAATTAAACCTGGGTGTCATGCCCCGGGGTTCCCAACGCGGTTTCCAGGGCCGTCCCATGGGTCATGGAGGCTGCCCTGGAGCCTTTCACAGCATCGGCTTTGCCGCAGGCTGAAAAGGATTAGGCCCAGGACTTCCTAGTCGCCTGGAACATAGACAACGTGCCTTCCTCGTCATCTGAAAGGATTCTATTTACCATGGTTACGGCTATGACTCAGCGATCCTAAACCATTGCTCTGTTCAGGTTCAGCTAGTTGCGTTCCTGTGATATTCTTTGTTTCCTTGAACTCCCAGTTTTTCGACTCCTGGACTGTTATTTGGATTTCGCCTACATTTTTGTCCTGATCTGCTTCTAGCGATTCAACCACTTGGACTGCCTTACTGGTTTTCCTGGACCCTCTGGCTACGAACTCCAACCATCCTTCTGACTACTCCCTCTCTACGTCTGACGCAGTATCTCTCCTCACCGCGTTTTGCCCTCTCTTCAATTCCTGTGGTTACATCCTCCTTGCAAAATGTGTTAGATGCGACAGCAGCTTCTAAGCGTTTCACCCTTCTTGCACATGCTCCGCATACACACACAGTAACCGCTGCTCAATCTTGACACCCTGAGTTAGCTAACGAATGCTCTGCTGCATCCCACCATTGGCTAACATTGGATTACGACTGTGGTTTGATAGGACTCTCGTTTGGGGATGCTCTGCTGTGCTCACGTCTACTCCACCCATTGGACACTTTGCTGTACTTTCACTACAGGCCAAACACTAGGATACTCTACTGGATACCTCCCTGGATGAATCTCTAGGACGCTCTGCTGCTTCTCTGTCATTTTTGTTTCCCAGAAACTCTAGTTCTACCCTTAAACTGCACCCTGCTGCCGTTCGGTTGAGGGTTTCCTGTGATAGGCGCTCTCCTTGGGACTTGGTTCTTTCTGGTGCTCCCCCTGCACAACTGTTTGCCACTGGCTGCTGGCTGGATAGCAAGTAGGTGTCCTGCCTAACCACACAGAACAGGTAAGAGTGGGTGTGACTGAGGGTGGTTCCGCTGGGAAGCACAGTCTTTTGTTGTGGTACTCAACATATCCATTGTATTATTTTTTTCTAGCCCTGCTGCTGTTCTTACCTTTTCACTCAAGCCCCTGGCCTGTCAGGTGCTTTTATTGTCCTGCAGGCTGCGCTCTTGGTGGGAAAGACTTTCTTTCGTCTGTGTTGATACAAATCTTGAATACTCCCCAAGAACCGTTGTCGTCCTGGTTTGTGGTCTCTATACTGCAGTCCACAGAACGTGACACCGGGGGAAAGACCTGTAGAGCTAGGAGAATTAATAAATAATACAATATCATTATGGTCGGCTAAAAAAACCTTACCTGACATAATCGAAATATTAACTATTGAGCAGTTTGTTAACACCTTGCCTCCTTTCATGCAAAGAGCAGTGTTAAATAAACTTACACTGACCTTGGTTTTTGAGACCGCCCAAAATGAGTAGATGCTAACCGTCACTTTCATTCATTACACCAGAGAGCCGAGGTCATCCATGTCCTACTCATTATCCACAAGATTGGGCATGAGTCGCTAATAAGCTGAGGGAACCAGTAAATAGAGAAAGTGAAAAAGTAGACAAAATAATTGAGTTTAAAAGTAGAGAAGACACAAAAAGTGAGGAGTTTAGACCAGGTCCTTGAAGATAAGGTAACAGTATCTGAGATGGATGGGGATGCAGATCTTACTCATAAATCAATAATCAGACCAACTCAGGAAGTTTGACAAAAATCAAAGCTGTTTTAATAACAAGTATTTAAAACAGGGAGTCCAACGGACATCAATGGACACCGTACAGAGTGATCTCAATATATTTCATTAAAAACATTGCTTGTATACTAAATATTCCTCATACATGACATCACACTACGTGGCAAATAAGAAAACCTATGGGAGATTATGGTTGGTCAACAGGGAACATCTACATATACTTTATATGGGATACAGGGACATGATTGGGGCTCTTAGATCAGGGGGACGATTAAGCCCATCCACGTGAAAGTCATCTTTTGTGTCAGTCTAATACTTGACATACTATTGGCTTCTCAAACTATAGGGCTCCTTAATACGTGGCCCTCTATGATTGGTTGGCACATTTGTACCCTTCTGGAATAATCCACTTTCTAGCAGCAAGCAAGATGGTACCCCAGTTGCCAGTGTGTGGACTTGACTGTCTCTCCCCACCGAATTAGCCCAACATCTATCATCACTCCTGCAGTCTGCCATTCAATTAATTCCTTTGAACTCAGCCTTGCAGAGGCTCACTATGCCTGAGAATTAAAGGGAATGTGGCATGGCCTTGTCCTCAGGTTTCAGTGAAGATCGCCCCAAAGTCTGTTTTCATCTGTCCATGTTGTTGGAGACCACAGGTTTGAGCTCTTTGTTGTATTTAATATTCTTAAATGAAGAAATCTTGGCACCCTTCACCAACTTCCGTTCCACCTCAAACAGGAGCTTATCCTGCTTCTCATTTTATTGTATCTTCTTGAGTACATGACAAGGCTCTCGGCAGTCCCAACTCTTGATACTGGGCCAGGCAAGCCTTTCTCAAATCTTCCTTTCGCTGCCAGCTATACTATTCTGTTGTGCCACACTTCCCTTCACGAGTCCAAGTTTGCTAAAGTGTATCATGCAACATCCAGATTCTATACATTCCTATATATATATATATATATATATATTGGCGCATCACCACAATCTAGTCACTACAGAGCCAGCCTTATGATTACTTCGTATACTTGCGTTACTTTGTCTGTACAATTGTAAAATGGTTTTGCATTTTCTTCAGTCCTTCTCTGCATGTGAAATCTTCATTTTGCTCCCGAAATGTTGCTTACTTCACTATTTCGTCTTCAGCTTTTATAAGATCTAAATTCTTACTTTATTTGCATCTCTTCTGGGTGCGTCATCTCTACTTCACGTGATATCATCCGTCTTTTCTTTCATTTGTTTTCACACTTCTTCCGCAATTTCCTTCAGAAGATCATAATTTCTCTGTGGATACATATAGGGTTTTCTCAATGGATACCTTGTTTTAGGGACCTTTGAAGATATAGGCACCATTATTTGTGTTACGCATGTTGCAATTTCCGGTTGCCAACATATAGGCAGAGTAGGGGCGGAAATTCTGGTAAAGGTACTTGGCTCCTCCTCTACAGCATCGAAACTCCCCAGCATCCCACCTATCTTCAGCACTACTTCAAATGTTGTGTGTCAAACAGAAGGTAAGCAGAAGCCTAAGAGCCATATCTGCTTTACTAAATCACGCCCTATCTCATGGGTTATAACTCTATCCTGTGAGCAATACATTCCGTCACCCTCCCGCTGCTTCTTTCCACCCACTTTCGACCTGCACCTAAGGCCACCGATATCAGAATTGCCTCACTGTGAGCCGTTCAATGCCTGCCGCCCACCACTATTCTCACAGCAAAACCACTGGTGCTGAACAACCCAAATCTGCTCATTCCTTTAGAACCCAGGCCTCCTCAGATGCTAGTGCCCCACGCTATCATACCCCCACGATCAAAGAAGCCCCAGAATCAGATTGTGATACTGGCCCACAATAAGTTCAGTCCCTGGCCCCGGCAGTTTAGCGGCACATTTAAAGACAGGCCCATAATCTGTGTGCCCCCAATTTTGACAAATCACTGTCAGTATACTGGCTCCAATTGTTGATAATGTATTCTCCCATGCTAAGCCTGCTAACAGGCCCATGGCTGCTAATGTGGATGCTGTACCCTGTGCTGCTGAAACTGCTAATATTGTTAAGACATCTATGCAAAATGTTGATGATGTTGTTAATACTGTTAAAAAATCTATGCCCCCATGTGCTACTATAGCACCCACCCATGTAATAATGTCAATTTACCTGCTCCAAATGTTGATAAGGCATCCCTCCCTGCCAATAATGTCAGTTTCCAAGCAATTCCTGATGGTATGACTGCCCCTAACAGGGCCAAACCCACCTACATGGATACCTTGCCCGTGACCACTGATGCCAGAAAGGCCTTTATTGAGGTCAGTTTAGACCTTGCGAAAATCATTACTTCCACAATCCCCAAATACTGTGCGAAAAATGCTTCTTCCTATGCTAGACCTGATAGAAGACCCCGGCCCACCATTCACACTCCTACGCTAGCCAATTTTCCCAAACCAACACACAGTAATACCCCAGTCGCTACAGATGTGAGTACAGTAACCACCAAGATAAGCCCCCCTAAATCACCCTGACAGCTACAGCCCGCCTCCCCCAAACTACTGGCCTTGCAATCCCTTCTAACATCAGACACATCAACCCCTATCCCCTCTACCCAAACCAGGCTCAAAGAGCAGAAGCCTGCATTGCCCCCCTTGGATTGCACCTTAATCAATAACCTGCTACCTTCCGGCGCACGCTTTGGACATCATCAACCTTCTCACATCTCACAACCTGGATGCCCTAGCCATTTCCGAAACCTGGCTCCAGGATACATCTGGCCCTGCAACCTCACAAGCTCTCCCTACAGGCTTCACAATCTACCACCTATACCGCCCCAATGCCAGGGAAGGGGAGCATAGCCAAAGAGTCCCTTCCTTTCAGGCAGATCAACACAGCTCTTGAAGGAAATTAGGATATCCTGTCCATTAAGATGACCACCGGCACCATCTCATTCCATATTGTCTACGACCCCCCTGGCCCCCTGTTCAGCTTCCATGAAAATCTCATCCACCTCCTTGGAGATAACATAAAGAATTATTCCAAGATCATCCTAATAGGTGACATGAACCTGTGCCTCAATGATCCCGAGGACTTGCAAGCCAAGAAACTCACCATGGCATTTGAAACCCTTGGCTTCACACTTTGCATGACTGTGGTCAGACCATCACTTCATCCACTTCTCCATTCCCCAACCCAAAAAACACAAACCTGCAACCATACCACTACCACCTGATTTAGCACACAGCTCATGCAAGCGGACAAAAGAAGGCTTACTGCCTTTTCTGGATGTTCCAAATCTCAAACCACCCTTCTCCAAGGATCCCAACATCCTTGCAGATCTCTACACCTCCACAATAGCAAAGACAGTCAACTCCATTGCCCCCCTAATGGCTTGGAGAGCAAAACCCCATTTGACCTTACAAGTCATGGTTAAGCCCAGACTTACAAGAGCACTGAAAGAAAAAACAGATCACCAAATGTATATGGCAAAAAAAAATGTTTTTCCATGAAACTGTGGTTCACCAAGGTATCCAAAGCCTGTAAACATACGATTGTTCTGTACAAATCAACACCCTTCAATACAAGGATTGCCAACGCAAATTCAGATGTCATTTACAGAACATTTACCCATCAAGGTAGGTAACCAAGTGGTGTTAGCTCTGCTACTGTTTTCAACTGAAACACCAATTAACTTGTTAGGAAGGGATCTGTTAAGCAAACTGAATATCACAATTTAATTCAGGGAAGGACAGGTATTATGTTATGCTAGGGTCCTGGTGATGACGCAAGCATTTTACAGTGTGCACCCAGATTTCTTATGTATGGAGAGACTGTGTTGTTCAGCTGGATGTCAGGTATCAGAAACAAGCCATGGAGGGTGCTGTTAGAATTTTTGTTTAGGCCAGAAGTGCCCCAAGATATTGTGCCAGGTACTAGTATCACACTAGATTTGGAGAGGTGTGGATTGTAGATTATAAAATATTGCTCATAGGGACTGACAAAGAGGGAGATGAGTGGTGTGCAGTTTTGTGTATTGACCCTGTTCAACCATTGAGTGGGATGTCAGATGGACAGCTGTTTGAAGATGCTGACAATGATGGTGAAATGATACTGGAGGTTTGTATCACATGTCAAATAATGATTCAGCATAGAGATGTACCTTGTCCTATACTCACTGCCAAGCCCATGCCTGCATATTTGCAGGAAGATATGTTAAATGTTCTCAGCACTTTATGGACAGACAACCCCATGATGTAGGTCTCTTAGAGAGCATTGGAGAAGTATGTATCAAATTGAAGCAAGGAGCAGTGTGACCCAGGGTATGACAGTGTCCATTGTCAAGAGAGGCAGATGAGGGACTACACGAGGCAATTGTTGCAGTATGGGAGCAGGGCAGGGCATTGCAGTGCCTTCAGTGTAAAACTGCAATACATCCTGTCAAAAAAGCAAAAAGGGTCAAGTTGGAGGATGATACAGGATTTACACCCATTGAATACAATTGTTGAAGCTGAGTTCCCGATTGTGAAAGCCGTACAGTGAACCCTGTCACATTTATTGCAAAACCTGTTCAGGAAGGTGAGGAAGTGCATGATTGTGTTACCTATAAAGGTCCTGCAGATGATTTAGTATGAGCAAGGGAAGATGTATATGATGGGTCATCAACGATTGATCAGGACACTGGCTAGATACACACGGTGCAGCAGTGATGCGCCTTGAAGATGGGGAATATGAGGTTGTAGTTCAGAGACCAACACATTATTCGGTTCAGGCAGCGGAACTGATTGCATTAATTGAAGTATTAGAAACATCCCAAGGATGCTTTGTGCCATTTATTTGAGTTCTGCATACATGGCAACCAGCATACACTCAGGGCTGTCCAGATGGAAGAGTAAGTTAGTTTGGAGGTCGGACAAGACACCGTGCAGCAAGGGGCTTTGTTAGAGAGATTGGTTTATGCTTTGTCCCACCCAACACTAGTAGCAGTGGTAAAATGTACCACTCACACCCAAAATACAGACCCTGTTTCTCTTGGCAATTATTCAGCAGGCAAGGCTGCTAAAGAAGCAGAGTAGTAACCAGACATTACGGCATATCCTGAAGTTGCAAACCAGCAGTTGCAGCTAGCTATCAAATACACTGCAGTACCACTCAGTCAAATAATTGAGTTACAAGGACAGGTGCCCCTGGAAGAGAAGGAGCTTTTGGGCTAAAAGGGAGTGCTCACAGTCACTGACTGATTTGATATGGAGACAAAATACTACAGGTAAAGTAGTAATGCTGCAGGAGTTGCTTGCGGTTGTTTTTGAGCAACATCACTACCCAGCACATGTATCGAAAAAGCACGTTGCTGCGGATATCAAAGAGGACTGGTTTGTCCCCAATTGGCAAGAATATGTCAACACGTTTGTGGAAATTACAAAACGTTGTGAAAAAATATTTGACATAATACCGCCTTACAGTAAATATTGGCCTAAGCACATTCGCATCGCACTGTAATATCGCATAGAATGAACCTGAAACAGGCTGACTATGGCGCCATTTTGATCGCCTCCTGCTTTCTGTTCCATGTTCAGAATTTGTGTTTTCGGCTTCAACAGAGCAACATGAACTTTGTGCTGCTTTATGCTGTTAACATAGATAAGAATGTTGAAGCTGCTAAGGTGGATTGTTTATCCTACACTGAAGAACCTTTGTAGCTAAACAATAGCTGTACTAATGAGTAATTTAGATACAATCTGTCCCAACAATGCCTTCCCTGTTCGAACAGCAAAGTAAAATAATGAATGGCTAAACGTGCTCTTTTGCAGAAATCTCTCCTTGGAACAAACTGACTTTAAGCTCAAGAACAAATGTTAGACAGATATAAGAAAGTAAAATGAGGAATGTTACCTTTGTGTTTTGTGTTTGGAAAACATGTAAATTGTTTGATGGAAAAAAGCTAATTATGCAAATATGTTTAAGCATAAATTAGTCATGTAGTTAGGTCACAAACCCTAGGTTATGTATTACATGAAGAGGGGCTGGACGATGTGTCCAAGGCTGTGAAAAATGTGTATAAGTATGTGCATTTGTGGAATGTTCAGCTCTCTCTCATCTCACAGTGTCTGCTTGCAGGCACTGCAGGGTGTTGAGAACCAAACAGCTGTTTGTTAATAAAAGTCAAATTTTAACGTTGACCTCGTGACTGGCGTATTTCTATTATGCTGTAGTGAGCCTTGATATCCTTTAATCTTTCAATGTGGTATCTTTACAAGAGACAAGCTAAAACTTGACAACTAATACTGTGCCATCTAAAACCTGGTACTCATCTTTACAACACTGGCCAGACTCTCAGGATGTTGTGTGGCACATTGCCCCATCCAACAAGCCTGTTCTGGGAACTCCACAAAGAGTATCTGGACATGCTTAAAAGGTGCAGTAATTACTGTTACCTTATTGTCATAGTATCTGCATTCTCTATTGGATTGAGGCTGGTTCTTGGGCACATCCTGATGCAAAATCAGCAGCTATATTTTTGGTACGCAAGTTATTTCCTCGCTGGGGGGTAATACAATCTGATATGTCCCAGCATGAGATAGTGATGGGGAGAAGAATGCCAAGCCTCTCACACCTACATGCACAGCATCAGTTGTTCACAGGGTAGCAGGAGTTTTGGGGGATGAATTTCAGAGGGTATATGAGGGAGCTAACAAAGAATTTAAATGTTTGTCTCACCAGATTGCTCCTAGAAAAGAATACACAGTTGAAGCCTCCCTGACAGATTAACTGAATTTACCAGTGCTGAAGTTATATCCAGCGGACCAGGTGTTTGTGAGGAATTTCATCTGTCGATGGAACAAGCTGAGATTCCAGAGGCCTTTTACTGTTATCAATTATATTCCCTTTGCAGGTCATGTATAGGAGTTGCTGTACTGTGTCCACGTATGTGATGTTCAGAAAGCACCCAGCAACGCTCCACCTTCTCATGAGAATGAAGACATTACTCAGTGATATTAAAGTATACTTTGCAGAATGTGCCCTGATGATACCGGAGTTGATCAGTCCTTATACTATGATTAAGAGTTTGCATTTTTCTGCATAGTTGTCTGCTTTTTCCTTTCTCTCTGCAGGTTCAGCAATAAAAGTGTTGTGCAATATATATTTTATGTTATTTATGTTATTTTCTTTTTGGAGTAGGTATAGTATTGTTTGTGGTTATTTTATGTGGCTGGGCCTATAAAGAGGAGGTATGGGAATGAAACAGATCTATTGTTGTGGATGATACAAAACAGGACGGAAACTGAGGCAGAGATAGGATATAATCAATATAAAGGGGGAATAAATGATACTGTGGCAGAAGTGCATCACCCCGAATTGGATAACATGTGTTATAATCACTTGCGTGAAGTGGTGAGGGAGATATCAAAATGAGAGCTGCTATGTATGCTCTTTGATACCTCATACGACGGGTGCACTCAAGCTGTTTATACCTCAATAAATGCTGCCTCTTTTAGCCCAGTGTGTGGTACACTTGGCTCTGTGCAAAGAACAAAGTATTTTTCAAGGGCACACGGTCTAAGCGGTAACAAGGGACAAAAATTATGAAGAATGTGCCAAGAAAAAAGAACAATCCTGTTGTAAAATAAGACCATTGCTGCAGATGGAAGGATTGTTGTTTTCCAACAATAGATGGGTGGCAGGAGTAGTGAGCTGTGCAGCAGAGGGCTTACTGGTGTTTTTGGAAGATTTATTGGCACACATAAATAAGAACTGTGGCATGACATGAGGAAAGTATATGCCAAAATTAACATGGATCGCGTTAATTGAAACACCAGAAAATGTACAAAGGCCAGTGGACTATAGCCTTTGATTTTGAGGAAATTACACTATACCTATAGGAACAACCATTAGTTGTAATAAGACACTCTTCATCCCTGCCCTGACCAAAGGCACAGAGTGTGTTAAAAATACGCATACCTACACCTCCTCCCATCATGGATAGGTGAATGTTCACTGAACATCTTACACTCAGTAGTTCTGGTGGCTCCTGACACCAATTAGACTGTTAGAAATGTGCCGCCCCCAGAACCAACTAAGCAGCCATCTGACAAGCATGCCCATCACTCACTAAGGATTTGTTGTAAAAAAAAATTGAATTATCTAAGGACTCCTCAATAAAAATTGAAGGTGATCCTGGATCAATATTAGTTATTCACTAAAACTAAGACTTTTTTCACCTTCCTCCTGGTTCCAGGTATCCAGACTGCAACCAATTGGTTGCAGATCACCAGGTGGGAGATGCTTTAGCTGGTGAACCAGACAGAGCGGGAAAGCAGGCTTATGAAGCCTCCAGAACAGATACGTTCTTTATTTTTTCTCATGGCTATGGAGCGGACGTGTGCAAGAAAATTCTGTCTTGCTGCACATATAACCCCCATATGATGCAGACAATGGGTCTTTGACTCAGATAGGGCCTCTTCACAATTTGAGAATTGCCACAGGAAAAAAAAATAGCAGGAGTGAATGCTGATGACTGGTTTGATTTAATGTTTTTGTGGGTCAGGTCATGGTTAAAAATAGCCATAAAGTGGTTGGTTTCCATCGAGGGTTTCCTGCTTGTGCTATTTTGTATGTGTCAAATGATCTTGAAATGCTGTACAAAGACCCCGCCGAAGAGTGCTATGATGATGGTGTCACTAACAGTGGGCTGAGCTACTCCTCTCATAAAACACAAGTACATCCAAACTGATAGACGGGAAGGGGTTACAAGACCAAAAAAGGTACAAGTGTTTTTGACCTCAGCCAGACCCAGAGAAATATGTGGAGCACTGGGTAAATCTAGCAGGAGATAGAGAGTTCTACTTTATGAAGGATACCCTGGAAGTACACAAGGGTGGGGGTTTACATCATGTGTGTAGGGTGTGGGTACCGAAAGATGAGGAATATAGAAGAAAGGAGGCAGAAGTGTTAGTTAATGGAATATTAACTAAAGGGGGGGATGTTGGGATGTGCATACATCATCCCAGTCTGTCAAGAAGGTTCATATTGAGAAAAAAACTTTTTTTTAAATTCATTGTGATTCGGGTAAGAGCCAGTCAACCGTACACACAATTCATCCAATCATATCAATACACATACATGGATTATTGCGAAACTTTAAAAAGAAAACACAATATTAGAATCAAATAAACACATATTGAACTATTAATCCATAAAACCATGATTAAACATCCCTCTATAGGTCTTACCTGGGATTGAAATTAATACATTTCTTAACAACAGATACTGTGCAAAAGTGACAAGTGCTGTGGAAAATAATCAGTGCTGTGCAAAAGAGCATATACTTTACACAATTGGCACGTTCTAGGTGGACTTTCTCTGACACTCTATGAAATGTTAATCACACCTACTAAGACAAAACACATACATGATGTGATGCTATCTTTAAAAGGGTTTACGCACAAACTGGTGAGTCTATAAAACATATTCATTGAGTTTGCAAAATTCAAATATTGTGCACATCTATTCACAATGCTAATCAGACTTCTTGCAAAGAGCTACATTCAATTTATATATGTTGTTTAGATTGAATCATGTTTGCAATATTACACAGAATGCATTGCCCAGATTTCCAGACTCTCTCTGCACCCTGGATTCTTTAATTAAATGAATCTCCCTGACGAACAGCAAATTTAATCTTAGTCTGAGGAATTGACCATGCCAGAATGAGTGTGGAAATCTCTGCAAATACAACAGAAAATAACCCTCTGGTTTATCCATAGGGATAAGCTCCTATAAAGTTTGTAAGTATTCACCTTTTCTACACTTATACAGCAATCCTACTTCCTAAGTCTTTTCTTTACCATCAAGCGATTAGAATCTGGATTATCAATCCCCAAATAACATTCAGTTAGAATAAATTGAAATTATTCATCAGGGTTAATTTAGACTGATCGTCACAGTTTTCAGATCAGTATCCAGGGAACCTGGAGTAAGGCTTAATAACAATCTATACAAATATAACATTTTCTTTTTGACTATAAAGGACAGAGAGTCCAAACCTAGCTCTGGGTGGACAGCAGTAATTGGAAGGCAGTCAAGTAAGCCTAGTGCTTTCCGCCAAATAACCCCGTCAACTTTATCCATGTCAATTAACTGGTAAAAGCTGCTATCTTCTCACTGTACGTTAATGCTGGGATAACCTTTAATTTGTACAAATCCAAGAATGGCACAAGAGAAAAGCAGCAATATTGCATATAACTCCTCTGAGTCCTGTCCAGAAAACATACATAATGGGCATAAGTTAAGTATCAAACAGATAGGTCATTAATCCATGGTGGGACAAAACCTGAGTCTCTCAAACACACACCAAGGTCAGATAAATAAAGATGAATCAGTCAGGTGGCCAACACACAGCCCTGCCTCAACCTCCTTTGTGTCCGTAACTCTTGTGACAGGGCCCCCTGCCTGTTCAATTTGACCTGTAATCCTGTAGCCTCATGCAAGTAAATCAGAATCGCAAATAACGACTTCAGGATATCCCATTCTTGTAGTTTGGCCCATAGACGTGAGCAGTTAACTGAGTCAAATGCCTAGGAGAAGTCAATTGCCATCACAAAGACTGGACCTGCATTGCCCTTCAAGGCTTATTCCTGTATACATGATAAAATAAAGTCATTTAAGTTTAGAGAACGGCCCTTTCTAAACCCAGTCTGGTACTTAGACAGATGCCCCGTTGTATTTGCTGAGCATTCTAGTTCCTGGAGCAATAGGGAAGAGAAGATTTGACTTTCTTAATCCAATAATGAAATCAGGTGGTAATTCAGAGAATTACTTCTATGCTATTTCTTAAATATTGGAATTACCACCAATCATTTCCAGGATCAGGTAGTAGACTCATTTATCAGTATAGATGCAAATAGGAAGAACAGAATTGTGGCCAATGTGACTGGATCGATCTTAAGTAATGTATTCAACATTCCGTTTGGACCAGCAGCTTGTGAGTTTGAAGCTTTCCTTATTGCATCTTCTATCTGGGTAACACTAAAATGTAATACCCATGGGCAATTAATACTAGGGGAAGGCAAAGAAACAGCTGGACACCTGTATAAGTATTTGAAATGCTTATCCCACTTTTCTTCAGAAATCAGATTATCCTGTTTATAGTCCTGACATTGCACAAGATTATTGATCAATGCTCAAAAAGTATGTGTGTCATTACTCAAAAAATGTGTATCAGTCTTTCATCCTCTTTCTGCTGATACAAGTATATATGGGATCTATACCAATATTTGAAAGATAGTTTAAAAAAAGATTAGAACATACCATTGTGGGAGCCTACTGAGGTGTGTGCAGTGGAAGGTGCATATATTTTGTTTAGATAGGTTTGACACACATTAGATACTCACAAATAACAACATAGAAAGTGCAACAAATGTATTAATGTTGTGGTTGCAGAGGTAATAGATAAGGCAGCGTTATAGGCTCTGTGTTTAGTTGTCGTATTCAAAGTTATAGTTTGAAGTGAAGTGTACGGGAAGAGCTAAAACAGGTGGAAGATGGAGTCAGAAAGGTACTGTGGTGCAAGTGAGGTCAGCATGTTAATATGGCAATAGTGTTGCCATATTAGAAGTTAAGGCCTAATACATGATAAATAGAATAGAACGCAGGGCCTGATGTGGTGCTGCGGTTCTGCTTAGCTCAACTCCAAAAAGAAATCCACTTTCCCGTTCCCCAGACAAGAAGCCAAGGTAAGAGGCACCTGCGATGCACAGATAAATACTAATTATATTTAGCTGCTGGACGGTGACATGGTGGGAACAGAATGTTTACTATGGGGAGAGAAGGAAGATGTGTGCCCTTTGAAGGACAAATTCATGAGAATAGGGCATAAGGTTGTGTGATGCCAATTGGTAAGGAGAAAATTTAGAACACTACTGCCCTGACCTAAGAACGGACAGCCCATTTGAATTACAAGCACACGTATAACCGAAAACAAATAAATCCCAGAAATTCAGACTCAAGAGTGGTGCCCTGGTCATGTCATAACTGGGCATCTGGGGTAGAATGAGATAAGGGGGTCCCCCATGTCTGGAACATTCCACGATTGGGGGTAGGATCGAAGGTGATGCTAATACATTTAGTACAACGTCAGAGATGCAGCTTGGGTGCGCTGCGGCGTATGGTATAATGAGAAAGCCTTTTGTCTAATCAAAGCTGAGATGGCCTTGCCAGTTTACTTTGATCGCTTCTGGATTGGAGGGGTGCACATAATGTGACAGTCTCTATTAATGTGTCAATAAGTTCAAACACTGTCTCCCTACCTGGGTTCAACAGTGACAAAGTAGTGGGCCACGTGTCAGTGGAATGGGTTTAGATAAGGTGTGGCCAATTGATCAAGGGACAATACGGGGTAGTAGCATGTTTTGAAGGTAGCCAATGAGGGTGGTGGGAGAATAATGTAACCTATGTATTCAGATTTTGTAGTTTACCGCTACATAACCTGTAACATCTTGGGAAGTGATGAGCTCCATGTCACTTCAGGTCTAGGGACCGTCTGAGACCTTTTTGCATGTAATAAACCTTGTTTTCCCTGGCAAAGAGGTGCAGTGATTATTTGGCATGTTGCATCAATTTTACCACACAAATTTTGGGTTGCTGTTCTCTTTACAACTAAAACATTGTTTAAATATAGTCAACCCTGGAGGGAGGTGGGGGGGTTAACAAAAGTATATAAAAATCCTCCACGGGCTCATGGACACCAGTTCACATGAAGATGGGGTGGTGGTGGCAAGAAGTTAGGGGTGTGTGGGCACATAGCCAATGGCATCAACTGCAAGGTTCAGTTGGTACTCCTATCCTGTGGTGGATCCTGGGATGGTGCACTCTGGCCACGCATGGCCAAAGCCTGGTCCTCATAGGCTATGGCCACTTATGAGATGGATGAGTGCATGAGTGACCCAATTGCTATAAGGTCCTGACGATGGTTCTCATGAGCAGCTGTAGACTCATCCTTCGTAATGGTGCGTGATGTCTCCAACTGCATGCCATGTCTCTTCCGTGAGATAGACATCTCTTGGCAGTGGAAGTCCTTTGTGGCAAACATTTCATCATGCAGAGATTGCTTCAAGTAATCCATGTCTATACAGTGGAGTTCCCTTAAGGCCAAAATCTCCTCCTTCAAGCATTTACTCAGGAAATCCATGTTATGAAGTTAGATTCCATGTTATGAAGTTAGATTCCCTTGAGGACAACACCTCCTCAAGCAATGTTTGCTTCAATTGTCCATCTCCTGCCACTGACAGTTCTTTGAAGCAAATAAATCATCAGCCGGTCAAGTGGCTCAGCGAGTAGAGCGTTCGCTTTGACATCCGTGCAGAGCCTGCTAATGCAGGTTCGACTCCCGGCGGGGCCAAACTCAGCCTTTCATCCTTCTGAGGTCGATAAATGAGCACCACACACCGTGAGTAATAATTAGCAGCGCTCAGATACCTGAGGGTTCGTAGCGCTATATAAATGCTGAATTATTATTATTATTATGCAGGTATTGTCTCAAAGCCAAATCCTCATTGCAAATCACCATTCTCAATTAGTGTGTGCCGCATTCCAATAGAGATGACATTGTCTGCCAGGCGATGAATGTCCCTGGCCATCTCCTGCAGGACCTCACCCCATTGGGCACTTGCATGCAGCAACTCCACCTCCCACTCAGAGTGTCTGGCAGGTACATGCGTGGCCTACCAAGGCAAGATGCAGAAGCCCATGCCCATCTCAGTGTGTGTACTGTCATTGGCTAGCAGTCTATAACCTTCCGACTGACACCAGCCTCTGCTGCTTGATGCCAAAGGCAATCTTGCAGACACAGAAGACACCATTGATGAAGGCATCCCACTGCCATGCCCAGGTCTCCTTGGTCACCGCCTCAAACTCAGAAGCCTTAAGGATCTCCATGGCATCCAGACTACTCTGTGGTGTACCCTCCACCATGTTCCTAAGTTTGCCTTCCACATCTGATTCAACAGCATCTTTGGAAGAGTTGGCAGGCCTGCTGATGATGACCTGCAATTCTAGGTGATTCTCACCAAGCATGGCAATCCGGGCTGCAATGGTGGATGGTTGTGCCTCATCCTCCTCCTCGTCAGCTGCATCCTCACCTGCACAAAGTCAAACAACCATATTCAGAAGCCTACCTACCCAGCTGAACATTCATATGTCAATTGAAATGCATAGAGAGACAATCGGACCAGCCAAATATACATCAGACATTGAAAAAAGGCATTGTTAAATGTGGAAGGCACATGTGATTTACATTCAATGCCCTCTATAATCATGTTGGTGCACATTAGGTCCTGCATCAAGCCTTGGGTTGGAGGAGCAGGTAACCATGCATTCATACATACATGTATGAGAGTGGAAGGCCTAACAGTAGGCAGATGGAGTAATGTTCTAAATTGCTGAGCCCCTTCTCTACTTCATCGATGCCTACTTGCAACATGTGGAAGTATCACGTTTTCTCATGCTGACAGAACTTGCATGAAGACAATTTTGGTGCCAAATTGCCCATCACGCTCTTCTCCACATTGCTCAAGGACAGATTTGTGGTTACCCATGCTCACATGCATCTTAATTAGTGTAAGGAGAGTGCAGCGTGGATATGACCAGTGTGCACATGCATGACCACTGAACAATTGACACTACAAATGTGGAATGAACATCACTCAAACATCTTTTGGCCAACCACAGTTTCTTCTGTCTGGAACACACCCTCATGTGACTTCTCACTGACATTGTAGAACACCATGTCTACTGGCCACCAGGGCCAGGGAATGGATAATGCTGACACTGTCCACTGCTTTATGTTATTTCATGTGAGTAAAAAAAAATTTGTGTTCACAATGCACTATTCATAAGTATGACACTGTGAGTGTGTCTTGCAGGCAGTTGGCACACATAGGTGCATTGGTGTTGCTGAATATTTCTCTATACAGTAAAGCGTGCTGAAAAATCAATTTCAACCTCAAACAGAGTTCAAGCATCCACCCTCTAGTAAACACAACATGTAATGGATGTGGCCATGAATTCATTACTTTACAACTCCTGGATGGGTGAGAAGGACTCAGAACAACTGTACTTCATCATGTGAGAGTATATCATGTGTTGAGGAAAGCATACACATCATGCTTACAAGGCACTCACCTGATATAGCTGCATAGGTGTCCATGCCTCCCATTCCAACCATCTGCTCACTGTTTATGAGTCCACTGGTGACATCTTGAAATGGAGTCAGCTCCTCAGCATGTGGTGATCCACCTCCAGTAGCCTGGGCTAAGGCCACATTGCTGCTGAGCGTCTCCTTGGTATGTCACACGAGGTCGCACATCCTCTTGTGGAACTCTTCTGAAGTGCACCTCACCACCCCACATGCATTTATCAAGTCTGTGATCTCCTTCCATATCCTTCACCTCTGGGTAACAGGAAGGGTACTACCAGCTCAGGGGTGCATTCGACCTGGTGTTCATCGACGTAATCGGTGAAGTGTGTTAGCTCATCATCTCAAATGCGCTTCTTCCCTGGTGGTCCCTTCTCCTTCTCTTGTGCCTCTTTGTGGGTTGCTGCCCGTTCCCACCCTGCATGCTGGCCCCTCTTAGTCCAAGTGGACTTTGGTGGTACAGGGGGTATTTAAGCCCACCACCATTTTCAGCAGGTGACCCTTCTTGTGCCCTCTTCTCCATACTTATCCTCTCCATTGAGCCCTCACACTTGTGGTGCAAGAGGCATTCATGGCAAGGCACCCTCAAATTCAGGTGCACAATCTGCGTGGTACCCCCAATTTATTGTGGCCTCCACACATGCAAGGGAAGTCTGTGTCATGCCCTCAATATATTGCCACCTTCATGCATGCAAGGGAAGTCTGCTTTGTACCACCAATATATCACGCCCTGTGCACACGTAAGGGTAGGCACATTATTAACAGAATTACACACATAAGCACAATGTGTGCAGTGCATCACTTATGCATATCAGGCTCTTCCTCTGATTTCATCACTCCTGCCTCTTGTAATGTGTGATATACCTGGCCCTTGCTCTAGCACCTAACTGGTGCCATTTCTTGCCTCCTCCCGCCTTATTTGCCTCCAAAGCACAACATCTCCTACTGCATGGTAGTGTGCCACTGGATGCTGACCACTAACACTGGCTTGGTGTGCCTGCTATTCCCCCACATCCTGTTCCTTTGTTCCACTCCTGTCAGGATCTGTGATCGCCTCATTTGCCATCTAAGGAGTCCCACCTCCCTTTACCACCAACATCGCTCCACAGTGCTCATAGTCAAGGCCCAGCTTCACCCCACCAGCACTGTGCTTCTCAGCTGGAGAGGTTGGCATCATGGGTGTACGTCTCCTGTCAAATTATGATGCCCACTTCATGCTGTAGAAGCAGCTTGAAACGTTTGGTTGTCAACATATCTGGGTGGACGTCACGGCTGCGATCAACATGGAAGGAGTGGCAGTCCATACTGTGGACCATGCTAAGAAGTGCTGGCATTACCTCAGGATCTTGAGCCAGGCGAAGAAAAAGGCAGCCCTCGAGACAGATGCTGCTGTGGATGTACACCGTGCAGGCCACTATCGGCTGTCACCCCTTAAACTCTGAATCCTAGAGAGGATACACCCAGAGGTCCATGCCCAAGTCCTTGATCTGCAGTCATGCATCCAAGCTGCTGGTGATTACTCATAGGGTGAACATTTCCACAGATTCAGTATGTTCTGCATGGGTATAAATGCATTGAACAAGTTAATGCTTTTGACTACCTGGGTCTAAATTGGGACCTGTCAAGCTACTGAATGAGGGGACATCCAAGGTATGTCATTATGATATGTGTTTGTGTTGGGGGCAAGAACATTGCTGCTTGAACCTAAGCAATAGGTGCATGTATGTGTTGCTTGCTTTCATGTTAGACTGTCAGGGGTGCATGTTGGTAGATGTGTTTTGGTGTAGATGTGCCCATGGTGCCTTGGACAAATGTGGCCAGGTGCTCTTTCCTTGGCCCTGCCTGCAGGACACACTTAAACCACTGCTTTATTGTGTTTGTCACACGAAAATGAGTTGTTGTCATGTGTATGTGGGCAGACATCAGTGCATGTCTCATCATTGTGACTTGTCCTTTTGCCAGTCAGTTGTAATACTGTAATAGGTCAGATTATCGAGCATGGGCCTGTGCGTGAAAGGCAGTACTTGCTGACTGCTGCTGACAGCATGCAACTGTTACTATTGAGGAGAGTACACCTGCATTGGCACTTATGATTGAGTTGTATGTTCTTAGATGCCTTTTCCACAATTGTAGCAGCTGGAAAAGAGGGCATGAGCAATGCTGTGGAGCTGCAACCCAGGGACAAGGCATCCAGATGCAGGCGCAGACCCCAGGCATGCACTGTTGTTTCCACCTCTTCTGAGGATGATGTGCCTGGTGGAGCATACCATACATCTGGCAATGCTGCTGAGGATGAGCCCCAGGATTCCATCATTGTGGTGGACGCATTGGCAGCAGTGGGACAGGGTGGTGTTTACGTTGCCACACAGAGGCCCCAAGCCTTGGAGACCTCATTTGAGGTTTCTGGCTTGATGGAGGAGGAGAGGTAGGAGAAGGCCATTGCAGGCCTACCCACAGTGTCAGGTGGGGGTACTTAGGGAGATGTGCGGTCTGCATACTTGTCCCTGAGACAGGGGTTTGTGCAGTCCACCATGGAGGGGTCAGCACAACCTCCTGTCCAAGGGCCATCTGCTGCAGCACTGGCCACCTTCAGAGGCCGAAATGCGACCGATGTGGTGAACCAGGATGCACTGCTTCCAATGCTGATGGGTGGCATCTATGTGTGATGCTGTGGAAGCTACTCATGTGTTACTTGTCGAACAACAAGGGCAAATGGGCCATGACATGAATGTGTAGAATGTCAGGGAGTTTCAGAATTAACGTGCACAGAACAAGAAGGTATGAGCACACAATTGCCCGTGGTTGGACTTGGGGAAGGCCATATGCAAGGATGGAGTGCTCTGAGGGCCGTTCTGAATGACTTAAAATCAATGTGGCAGGTCACATGTAGTTGATTAGTGCAGGAGTGTCATTTTCAAATCTTCTGACGCCAAGTTACAGGTGATCAACAGCATTCTGCAGTTTCTGCAGCCTGGTAAGTAGAAATATAGGCAGGCCAAGACCACTGCTAGCCACACAGACCTAACCGAACAGCACCAATGGGATTGATGCCTTTATTCTACTAGGAAAATGTAAGTAGGGGAGGCTCTTCTCCAGAGTTGTCAGGTAAAAAAAGAAATCAAATGACTGCACTACCTTGGTAAACAGTTATTCAGGGACGCGCACAAGCACTATTTATATTGCATACTAGTTTGTAATGAGTCCTATCCTGCCGACTCATAATGAGGTACATTTTGCCATCTGAACTAACATGAAGTCGAAATGAATATTTTGTTTATAGTAAAAACCAATGGCAGTTGCATTAACTGTGCCTACATTAAAATAATGCTATCAATTAAATGTGTTGTGTCTGAACCATGCTAAAATACTTTAAAGCAAAAATAACCTATCATAAAATTCGATACTAGTAGATTTAAGAAAATAACTTAAAAACGATGCAATGGAGGAGTTCAATATTGTATGTGTGTGTGTATTGTCAAGGACACTTGGTAAACACAGTCAGCTCTACCATCAATTTCAACATTTTTTTGTTCTGTTTTTATGCCGCAAACTCATTCCTATTTAGCAATTCGTGATGCATGATCTGTGAAACTAAGAAAGACTAACTGGTCGTTCTAAGCTCCTTTCCTCATATTGATTTCAAGCACAGATCAAATGAGTAACAGGCTGCTAAAAAATCTTTATTGCTGACTATAATTTGCTAGCACAATACGCCATAAATACTGCAATCTTCAAAATCCTGAACAAGAGTTAAAGGCTATTGAATGCAGGAATGGATAAAGTACAAAACCCATTGCATCTATAATTGAACAGAATACCGCCTTCACAATGAGGCCTCCTGAGCGAAAACAGAGACTGACTTCCAAAATAAACAATATTGATGCTTTTCATATCATTAAATTCCTTTTGGGCTCAACTCATTGTGTGATATATGGAGCAGAAAATGAATGTCATTAAAATACATCTTATCACCTTGGTCTTTTGCAAACTAAATGAATTTCATGATTATGGGAAACAATTGAAAGCTTGCCAGATTCTGTTGACTTATTCTTCCTTAAAGTAAATGAGTTTTCGAAAACAGCAGGTGATATTTGAACACAAATATGCAAGGCTGATAGTTTAGCAAATTATTTTTGAGCGATATCCCAGATCTTGTATGTTATGCATTGGCAGAAATGTAACCTTATGCAAAAGTTTGGATTGGCTTATGGTAATGTTAAAGGTATTTGTACCGTGCATTGTCACCAACGGAATTGGTCCCCAGGCGCTCAGGCATATCTGGAAAAAAGAAGGCGGGGTGCAGGTTTAATCGGGTGAAGCAGGAGTAGGAAAGGGAGAAAGGTGATGTCCTGTTGGCAGCTTTAGTTCGGTTTTCACTGTGCACTGATCTTGGGTGTGAATATCGGATCTATGTGTGTCCTTGTGTGCTGTTGGTGCACGTTATGTGTTGTCTGTTGTTGTGGTGTGGTGAAGTGCGTATCGTTGGCCGTGAGAGAAGGTGGTTGTGTGGATTTTTGTGTGAGATAAGTATGTAGAAATGTGAGCTTTTGCATTAGTGGGTTATGTGTCTCTTAGTCATAATAATTTGTGTTCTATGTTTCTGGTTATCCTATGGCGTAGGCATATTATTTCTCTTTTTCTTTCCTGTCTGTCTAATTGTTAGGAGTGATGGCGTGGCAAATTCCCAGCTGTGTTATTTCTGAACTTTGTGTACCAGGTTGAGGCATGCCTTGTCCCCCATTCTGGTATTGGTGCTATTTTTTTACAATCACCCGCTCCCTTCCTATCTATTTCCTGCCGGTGATCCATCGCTGCCTGGGTTTATTTTGTAGGCCAAGTTGTTATTGACATATCATCCTTACCATTACATCGTCGATAATTGTTCTGAAAACTTGTCTCCACATTTGTCAAAAGGCAACAAAGTTATAAGCCTTCTAAAAATGTTGAGACCCACCTCTAAACTAGCCCCCTTCTGACAAAATCCCACCAAACTTTAAAAAAAAAAAAACATTAATATCTAGATCTAAAATCTTTTTGTAAACTTTTGTGTAGATTCGTCAAATGGCACCACATGTATAAGCCTACAATATTTTGGGACCCCCTCCAAATTAGTTTCCTCTTAACAAAACAGCTCCACACTTTCCAGAACCATTCAGAATCAAGTGTAGAATAACATTGAAAAATGTAATGCAGTTTCATTGAGTGGCTCCAAAGTTATAGGCCATCCAAGAACTGCTTTTCACCAACCTTGTAATGCAGAAATAAGCATAGATGCCTCCGAACACCTGAAGTGTCCGCAAACTTCACAGGACTGCCCCCGAACATTCAGACTGTTGGCATACTTTCGGGGTGAAAAACACCCATTTCTTGGCCTCTTATGGCCATATCCCTTCCCATCCTCATCACTATTCACTTCCCCAGAGATTGTTTGATAAGTTTGACAAGTGCAATGTTGTGTTTTTTTATATTTTTTTACTGCGATGTCCACAGACACCGGCGGATGTCCGCAAATCCAACATGGTGGGTGTTTCCAAAAATCGGACGCTCTTCACGCTTTTCAGCATCCAATCAGGGGGTGCGTCCAATGTCTGCGGACATCACAGCACCCTCTAGGCCAATCGGATGCCTGTCCGTGGACCGAACAGAGAAATGGAGCTGTGGAGCCAGATATCACTCATTTTTTTTTACCTACATTTTGCCTGTTTTAAAAAAATCTACTGGACACATTTTCACCAAATTTGCAAAAGCACGCTTTCGGGACCAAGTCAACACACCTGCTGCAAATTTGGTGAAAATCCATCTAACGGTTTGGGCTGTAGGCGTGAGCAAAGATTTTTTCCATTCAGTCTATGGACAAAACAAAATGTTGGGACTCCCCCATAACTTTGCTCCCCCTTGTCGAAACCTCACCAAACTTGCCAAAAGAATTCAGAACGGGCCATATACTTGCAAAGTTTGGTGAGGATTCGTCCAGGAGGAGCGAAGTTATAAGCCGCCAAAAAGTGCTCTTGCTATGGGTTTAGCAACTTAACCATAACTACACGGCCGCTACCGCATGGCGAGTGATGTAATTTATGTGAATGACTGTGTGCATGATGTGAGTTGCTAGGTGTGCATATGTGAGTGAATGGTGAATTGGTGCATTCAAAAATTAGCAAGTGACTGGTGTGTGAATGTGTGTACTTCTATTGAATGCCTGGATTACTTACTGCTACCCTTTATTACGTATATTCCTGATCTTCGTCGTCCCAGTACTTTCCTATGAAGTACCTTACCTCATGCAGGGACGAGGAAGAGGGACTTGGAGGGAATGCTGGGCCGAGCTGATTTTGGGTGTTGGAGGAGGAGAGTAGGACGGAGCTGGCATGAGTGGGAAGGGTGGGGCATGAGGGGGTTGCGCTAAAGCGTAATTGGCATCCATGTTAAAGCAGGTATGATATGTGTTATTAGAAGCTAGACTGGCATTTTGGCACAGATATTCAAGTAATTTCTTACTGCGGCATGACTTTTTGATGTGGTATTATTAATAAAGTACATTATAAGTGTTAACACCTGTCTAAACTGCCATTTGGATGCAGCTAGTCTAGCCTTTACTTACTCTGGCATTGTATATGTTAAAGTAAGCATGATAAGTGTTATTACATGGTGAGATGGGCATTTTGGTGCAGCAAGTTGCTTTTTTTACTCTGCATCGTCAAGGCTACAGCACACATGACTAGTCTTATTACATGTCTGGTCTACATTGTGGAGCCAGTTTTGACATGTGTTCTCATTGTATTTATATTAGAACAGTGGTAAGATAGCTCAGCGGGTTGAGCACTCACTGCAGCCATTTATGTGATCTGTAGGTCACAGGTTTGAATTCAGGCAAGGCAAACTTTGCCTTTCATTCTTCTTAGGTTGATAAATTAGTACCAACTTCGGTTGGTATGAAAATTGTATGTAAATATGTGCAATTTATAGCGCGTGCGTGAAAGCACTGCATAAATAACACATTATTAATATATCCTTTAAACTGTTGGGGACTAGCATCTATTGGATTTTTGGATGCTGTATTATCACAGCAACTGGCAATGTAGGGGCTCTACTTATCATGTAATGATAATATCTGACACACAGCTATAATTGGTATAATATGGAAGTAACTGAGCATACAATCCTGAAGTGGTATATCTACGGCTGTGTGTCTGCCTATGTTGATTCTGTTGGGTCTATCCCTTGTGAGGAGTTAGAAATGACAGGCAGGCACAAAGTTGTAATATCTTCATTAACAGAAATCTTTATGAAAACACAATGGTTTGATAAAGTCCTCTATGCCCCTATCCTAAAGAGTGTTTTGCTACGTAAGAAACTAAAAAAAAGATCACTCTGTGTCAAGTCATGACAATTATATAAACGGCTGTCCAAAACATACTATCCTGACCCTCATACTAAAATAGAACAACTGTGTAAGGATTAATGCAAGTAGATACATTTTACAAAAATAGTATTTTCCAAGGAGAAACCCCTTGGGTCCAGATGTTGGTTCCCTTCTACTGGATATTTCAGGTAGGATGGCAAAAAGTGTCTTTTCAAAACAAAAGTTCCCTAAGGATGGCAAATGTGTCTTTTCCAAGCAACAGTCCCTTAAGGATGGCAAAAATGTCATTTCCAAGCAACCGTTCCTTAGGAATGGCAAACATGTCTTTTTTCAAAGAACAGCTTCTCAGGGATGGCAGGAATGTCTCTTTCAATCACATTTCTTTCTCAAGAATGGCAGGAATGACACTTTCAAACAGCAATTCCTTTGCTTTTTTATGACAGACTCAGCATTCTCTGTAATGAGTTCACAAAAAAAGGATTGTGTTCAAATAAGATGTTCCATACAAGATTCTCTTTAGCTCCTTTGATTATCTTGGTAGTGGTGTTTACGTCTCAACATAAAGGAAAGGTCTTTGTTCAACTTCACAATTTCAAATGCCTGCTTCCCTAAAGTCTCCTGTATGCTTTTCTACCATTTGTTCTGTAAAGTAAGTATGTTTCTTTCTGTAACTTTAGTGGACTTTCTGGTATACTCCCCTGCTAGGAATCCTTAGTAGGTCCTTTAGATATTGGTGTACTCTCCTGCACGGTATATTCCTACAAGTTTAAAGTTGTTAATTATCTTTAAAGTGCCTGGTGTTCTACTGCTATGGTTGCTGTTCATCAGCTTTCTAGATGCTCTGTTACACTCCCCTGGCAGGTATTTCTCTCTCAAATACTCACTGCCTTCTGTACTTCTTTCACCAGGACTGGTCTTGGTTTTAACTGTCCTTCAATTTAACACAGTTGCATTATAACTTCACTGTGCTTCTTCATTGGCTTGAGATACTACTTGTTCCAACTTTCCCCAATTGACATTTCATCCATGGGGATTTGTTCAAGTTTTGCCTTTGAATATGTTAATTAGGGTTTATTTACTTGTAGTACTACTTGCTCCAACCTTCTCCACATTGACATCTCATATGTGAGGACTTGTCTAAGATCTGTCTTTGTATTTCACTTGATCGGTATTCAAATGTTCTTACTTGTTTCAAAGTTCTAAATGGCTTACATGCCTGTCAGAATGCCCCTGGAGCCTTAATGGTTCTGGGCAGACACACTGGTGTATTTCAGTGTTCCCGAACCTTGGCGAGTTGCTGCAATGAAGTTTCTGCTTTGGTACGGCCTCCCATGCCCTGCATACCTTCCTCCTGCACTCCTGACCACTATGCATTCACCCACCAGGAAGACTGCTGCTTCTTGGAACAACCACAATGCTGGTAGCTCTGCTACTGCCGGTCCGCACACAGTGCTTGCACAGTGCCTGCTGATCTATCTTGGCCTTGTGTCACACTAAGTCTTTGCGAGCATCAGCCATGGAAATACCTGCGTTGTTCAGCACAGCCCTTCCCTGCGCTGTCTGCTGCTTTGGAACTACCTTCCTCTTTTTATTTATTTTTGTTGTTTGTATAGCACGCTGAGCCCAAAGGAATCTGGGCACTTGCTTACATAAACTGTTACATTTGTTACACATGTTAAAGGCATACAGTAATATGCAGGTAACATCTTTAAATGTTAAGTCACATAATAGTCATTAGGCAATATGTACATATTTGAGTAAGGAGGTGTGTTTTAAGTTGTTTGCAGAAAATCCAGAAAGATTCCTGATTTGGACAGATAGGGCATTCCATAGTTTCCTGCCATTATGGTAAAGCTGCTGCCACCTGCTTTTTGGAGCTTGAATTTGGGGGTGACAAGGCAGTGCTTGTATCCTGATGTAGTAGGCTTGATGGAATGTGACTTGGAGATAGTGCCTGCAAGGTAGGCGGGGGTAACCCGGTGAAGACATTTGTGAGTAAGTGTGAGCGTTTTAAACCAGATTTGTTCTTGAAGGTAGCCAGTGAAGTTTTGGTCTGGTTTCAGAGAAGCGTGCTGATCTGGGAATGTTGAGCGCTGATCTGATGGCATTGTTTTGAATGACATGGAGTATATGGATGTTGTAGGTCGAGATGCCGGTGTATAGGGTGTTGCAGTAGTCCAGCCAGGTCAGCTCCAGGGGTCTGGCCAGGGTGATCCAGCTGTCAGGAGAGAGGAAGGGTCTGCAGGCGTTGATGAGTTTGCATGTGTATGAAGTAGCTGAGGTGGTGGTGTTCACTTCTTTAGCTAGCGTGAGGGAGGAACCCAATGTCTTAACCTGGTTGGAGACTGTAATGGTGTTGCCACCGATATCAAAGGATTTGAATGCAGTGCTAAGTTTGACAAGCCTTAGTTAAGAGCCTAAGAGGAGCAGCTCAGTCTTGATGTAATTAAGGCACAACCCAAGATGTACCATCCATGCTTGGATGGTCATGTAGATGACATTAAGTGTGTCAGTGTCAGCGGCGTGGTCTCCGGTGATGGGTATGAAGACCTTGCTGTCGTCTGCTTGGTGTCGTCTGAACAGTAGCCTGGAGGAGGAATTAGTGTTTGTCTAGCTAGTTTGAATGGGCCAATTCACACAGAATACAAGCAGTTGAATTGTTTTTGAGTAACAGAATACTTTTAGTTTACTGGAAACATTTCTGTAGGTGGTGATAAGCAATTAGTGTCAGATTGAATGGCTGCATGACTCAGTGAAGAAAGTGTGTGAGCACACTGTGGGCAGTAGTACAGAGGTGTACTTTGCAGTGAACCTGCTTGTTTGAACAGTTACATTCACAAACACAACATGTTTTTAAATTGATCTGGGGAAGAACATATTTTTGGGGTTGCCGTAAAAATTGTTGGAGGCAGTGGTGGGAAATTATTGGCATGTTGAACGGCTGTATGATGCAGCACGCCACCTGCTTGAGCACACTTTGAGCAGTACGCTAGAAGTGGAATTTGCACGGGATTAGTTATTGAAAAGGTGAACTCACATACAAATCATGCAGTTCAGTTATTTTGGAAACAAATCATATATTTGGGTGCTTGAAAATGTGTCGGAGGCAGTAGTTGTCAATTAGAAGATGGTTGATTGGCTATGTTATCCAACACAGTGCCTGCTTGATCACAGAGAATGAACTAGGTTGGAGGATGAATATTCACTCTACTATGGAGAACAATTACTTTTGTTGCTTAGGTAGATGAGACCATTTTTGGCCTGCTGGATACATTGTTGTAGGGTGTGATGAGCAATCAGTGACAATTTAATTGGATGTATGACACAGTATAACAGTTACTTGAGTACTCTGTGAACAGTATGCAGAGGTAGGAATGTGTGCTCAGCACACAAAATAAGTAGTTTAGTTTTATTGTTGTTGAGGTGTTAGAAACATTGTTGGAAGTGGTGACGGGCAATAAGTGTCAGTTTGATTTGCTATGGAATGCAACACACAACCTGATTCAGTACATTGTGTTTAGTTATCCAGAGGAAGAGTTTTCCCAGATCCTGCTTATTTGAACTTGCACTCTATGACACAAAACAAGCAATTTGATTGTTTTGGGGAAGAGAACATTTTGAAGGGTGCTGGAAGAATTGTTGAATGCAGTCTCAGGCAAATAGTAGCAAGATAAATCAACACACCACTTCTTTGAACACACAGTGAGCAGGAAGCTAGAGGACGGATTTGCTCAGACCAGCTTGAATGGACACTGAAACATAAAAGAATTGCATTGTATTTGCCCTAATTGTGGGGGAACAGAAACACATTTGGGGTCCTGTAGATATTGTTGTGATCACTGACTGTGGGCATAAGTGGCAGACTAAATGACTGTCGACATTTATTTGGAAAAGTAATTTTTTCTATAGAGCATCTCCAACAATTTGCTTTGCACATATGCATTGAAGCTGCTTGAGTAAACACACACTTATACACAAGCAATTGAAATGAATTTATGTGCCACACATTTGGGGGAACAGAAACACATTTGAGGTTGCCAGAAAATGAGTTGAAGGCAGTGGTGGGCAATTAGGGTCACATTGACTGGCGGCTGTGTCACACAATACACCACCTACTTGACCAAACTCTAAACACTATGCTGGGTGAGTAATTGTGCTGGGCGAGCTTGTTTGAATGTGTGGACTCATTACACAAAAAACAGCTCTATTGTTTTGGGGAAGAGATCATTTTGGGTTGGCCAGAAATTATTTGGGAGATAGTGGTAAGCAAATAATGGTATGTTGATTTGCTGTGTGGCAAAACATACAACCTAGCTGAGCACACTGTGAAGAGTATGCTTAAGGAGGAATTTGTGCATGGCTAGCTTGTTTGAATGGGGCAATTCACACACGTTAAAGGCGGTTACATTGTTTTAGGGGAAGAGAACATGTTGGGGTGCCAGACAAATTGATGGAGGTGATGATCAGCAAATAATGGCATGTTGATGCCCTTTGGGCTGTAACAAACCCCTTGCTTGAGCACACCGTGAGCAGTAGGCAGAGGAAGGAATGTTACGCTCAGCACTCAAACAAGTAGTTGAATTGTTTTTTAAGAAAATATTTTTGAGGTGGAAAAGAATTGCTGGAGGTGATGGTGGGCAATCAGTATCAGTTTGATTTGCTGTGAGATTCAACAAACAACCTGCTTCAGCACATTGTAAATAGTTGGCCAGAGGAAGAATGTACACAATGCCAGCTTGTTTGTACTGGCCCACTCTCGCACAAAGCAAACAGTTGAATTGTTTTGGGAAGAGAATATTTTGGGGTGCTGGACAAATTGTTGGAGGCAGTCGTGGGCAGGTAGTGGCACGTTGAGTGGCTGTGTGAAGCAACACACCACCTCTTTGAGCGCACAATGAACTGGAAGATGGAGGAGGGATTTGCTCAGACCATCTCGTTTTGAATGGGCTCTCAAACATAAAACAATTCTACTTACCCCAACTTTGGGGGAACAGAACCACATTTGGGGTGCTGTAAATATTGTTGTGATCACTGGCTGTGGGTATAAGTGGCAGGTTAAATGAATGTTGACTTCTATTGAGAAAAGTTTTTTTTTTTCTGTCGAGCATCTCAAACAATGTACTTTGCACATACGCGTGGAGCTGCTTGACTGAACACACACACAGTTGCATTGAATTTATTTGCCACACATGTGGGGGAACAGAAACAAATTTGGGGTTGCCGGAAAAAGGGTTGGAAATAAGTTGTGGGCAATTAATGTTAGATTGATTGGCTGTGTGACAAAACATACAACCTAGCTGAGCACACTTTGAAGAGTAGGATGGGCGGGGAATTTGTGCTGAGCTAGCTTGTTTGAATGTGCCAATTCACACACAATATGCACAGTTACATTATTTTGGAAGAAGGTAATGTTTTGGGGTGCCAGAAAAATTGTTGGAAGTAGTGATCAGCAAAACATTGCAGGTTGATTGCCTTTGTGACGCAACACAACCCCTGCTTGAACACACTGTGAGCAGTATGCTGCAGGAGGAATTTGCACGTATCCATCTTTGAACGGTGCACTCACACACAGAAAATGCAGTTGATATGTTTTGGGGAAGAAAAAACATTGGATGTGCTTGTCAAATTGGTGTGATCCCTGGCTGTAGGTATAAGTGCAGATTGGATGACTGTTCCATTTTATTGAGAAAAGTATTAGGTTCAGGTGAGTAGATTGTGACAGGTTGATTAGATGTGTGACGAAACACAACAGCTGTTTGAGCACACTGTGAACAGTAGTGCAGACAAGGAATTTGCTTTGATCCAGCTTGTTCGAACTGGTGCAGTCACACACAAAACACATATTTTAATTTGTTTTGAAGGAAGAAAATATTTGGGGGATTCTAGACAAACTCTTGGGGGAAGTGGTGGGCAATTACAGGCAGATTCAATAGTGGTATGATGCAGCACATCACTTTTTTTTTAGCACACTGTGAACAGGAGGGTGGAAGTTGAATTTATACTGGACCAGGTTTTTGAACCAACAAACATACAGACCCTTAGAGATTTACAGGAAACAATGACAAAACACACGAGTTGCAAGAAAAAACAGTTTTAATGCAATTTATAGAAAAAGAAAATTAGGCCGGCAGGTCAGTTTCGTAGGACAGGTAGACTGAGCGACTCTCAACACGCCCACACTACATTACATTATTTAAGGACGAAAACCACATGATTATCATATCACACGAGATATCAGGTGTATTACAATCCCCGTCTCTGCATTGGCTATCAACTATATAAGCACCTAAATACAATGTATGTTCTGACATCTCATTGTTTAGTGCAATCCTAGTGATGTAGCAAGTGCATGCCCCTGCAGACACCCTGTAGCGATCAACTTGAAACAGTGAGCTTCTCTCCCATGGGACCAGTACTCTGTCTTGTCAGCCTCTCGTTCTCAGGCCTTGTAGCCCCTCAAACAGTAACACACTTTTGTAACTATTGTGAGACCCAGACTCAAAGTATTTGTTTTAAAAACAGTATTTACTCAGGTACCTGACAGCCCCTAACTCTGAAGGGATAGTTCCCCTAACTGATGTTTCTAATGGCTGTCTGTGTCTAAATCTAGGCTTGCCTTCAATCTTTACAAAAATGGGATAGGAAGTCTTTTTAAAAAGGAAAAAATAGTGGTTCAACAAAAAAAGTGGGATAAAAGTGGGAAACCAAATTTGGTATTTTCCCCCAAAAATATATTGCTACTGCCTCTGAAACACAGGGAGAATCAAAAAAAAGTTAGATTACTTTGGTGCAGAGGTCTTCAAACTGTGGGGCACGCCCCCTCAAGGGGGCACGGCCGCATTCCAGGCGGGGGGAGGGTGTGAGAGCCCAGCATGAAATAAAAAAATTAAAAAAAACTTTTTTTTTGCTTGGAGGAAATGGGCAGGGGCAGCTCACATGGTCAGACTGGACCATAAAACGGCCTTATGCACCAATGAAAAAGTGTCCCGCTGTTGCAAATGGATATTCAGTTCTTTAGTCAAAGACTGTTTGAATAGTATCGAAGGGGGTGTTTTTTGTTCAAATGTAAACAAATTGTGATATTTAAAGAATATTTATTCAGCAACAATGGTCAACACTACTAGCTGCATAGTGAAGCAACTCCTCAAACTGGCCCACATTGGCCAAAAAAGTGTCCCATTTTGACTAGCCTACACTAGCATTTTGCATTTTTGGTACGGTCATCACCCTATTGCCCTATAGGCCAGTCCAAGGCTGGCGGCTCATCCATAATAGGTGAGGAGCATCCACCCACTGGCCCCCTGACACATTATGGAGCAGCCAAGGAGCCAGCCCAGTGAAACACTGAGCACTCCCTCAGCTGCTTTTTCCAGCTGATGGAGTGCTCCTGGGCTGGCTGAACTGTCAAAGGGAAACACTCTTTGCCTTTGACAGTTCAGTTCCCCAGCTGCACATGATCACTGAGCCATGCAACGCTGGGGGCGTTTTGCTTCGCCAGCCATGCATAGCTCATTGGAAATGCTGGCTGGGGCACTGCATGTATGTATGTGCGAGGGGGTGCTCCTGCACCTCCTCGCACATATGGGCAGAGCAACCTGGAGTGGGGCATTTTAGCAACCATGCGCTGGCCCCTGCAGAAGGTACGTTTATGGTGATTTATTTCTTATTTAAATATGTGTATGAATGCGCGTGTGATTGTGTTCTGGGACTATGGTGGGAGCAGAATGGGCGGGAGCACTGGGATAGTGGTGGGAGCAGGGTGGGGAGAGCAAAGGTTCTGTACTGGGAGTAGGGTGCGGTGACAGTGCACAAAGTTCATCTAGCACATTTGGGGGGGCCCAGCCTGCCCAAATTTTGCTCAGGGGGGCCCAGGCCAAAAAAGTTTATAGACCACTGCTTTAGTGGGTTTGTACTGGTGAAGCCATGCCCAGCTTCTAACGTATTTATTGCATATACAAGGACACACTCCATTAATTTATGAGAGGAGTGTGCAGCCTCCTGCCTGTCACTATTTCATTTAGAGTGAGGTGATGTTCTGCCTCAGGACTATTTTTTAGTGCAAAAGGAGTGAGTGGTAAACAGTACTACCAGGAGAGTTTGAATGTATCATACAGTTTAGCTAGCTTTTGTTCAAAAGGCCATTCAATGTTTCTAAAAACCTGTTAACCTCGGGGTATCACACTGAACATACTATTTGGTTTGTATTCCCAGCAGAGATGCTATCTCTCTGAACATGTGATTGCAGAAGTGGGCCCTGTTGTCAGATTTGATGATGTCACATAGGCTCCATCGGGGAAATACTTTGTGCACAAAACATCTGGCCACGTATTGGCACAAGGGTTGGTGCAGAGGCCACATTGATCCATCATCAAAAAGGACCAACCACAACATTAACACAACAGTAGTTACTGCAACTGTTAACCATGTTGAAATAGTCAATGTGGATGTTCCTGAAAGGACCGGATGGGTGGGCAGGGTTGCGTTGAGTGTTTTAAGTGTACACCCTATGGTTTACTGTTGACAGATTATACAGTTTGCTATACCATCAGTAAGCATCTTTTGGAGGTTTGGAATAAACCATTCTTCCTGCAAGTGTGTATTGGGAAATGCAGTTGGTCACCAGCAATGGTGAGCAATTCTAAGGGCATTACTGGTTTCTTTGCAATATTTGTCACAAAATGAGATCAGTAGGAGAATCAGAACACCCTTCTTTTACCTACAGTTCCTTTTCTTCTGCAGTTGCATGCACTTGTAGCTCGATGAGCTGAGCTACACAAAGGGCATTGTAAGATGTTGTGCTGTCCACATGCTGTGGGGACAATTCAAGGAACAGCCATTCTGTGTCATCTGGATGTGTAGGTATGCAGCTTTCTTGGTGGAAAATTCTGCAACACTATTGCCACAGGAAATGGGTTCTGTGTTGTTAATGTGAGCTGCGCATTTTACCGCTGCTACTGCAATGGGGGGATGATGCATCATAAGCCTAGATGGTAGTGCTGAAGGTTGTACCAGTGTACCATTTGATTTTTGAACCACCTCCTATGCCATCTTGAGAGGCCTCAATGTACGTTGGATGTGACGTCAACTGAGTCCGAGTAAATGGTGGTGGGAGATCCCCAGGATAATCCTTAAGCACTTATTAGGGCCACAAGTTCTTCTGCTTGCACAGAATAAAGAATAAATGGAAGTAGAGCAATGGCACCAACACTGTGTTCTGCTATTGCTTCATACCCACTACTGCTGCCCCTGCTCTCCTGACACCATCATTCTGGTCAATTGTTGAGGAATCATCAAAGAAAAACACCTTTCCCTCTCCTAATGCATCTTCCTTAATGTGCCCTAGTTCATCAATGCAGTCATTGTAGATAGTGCAATTATGCACCAGATCGTTTGCCTGCACTGGCCCTGCAACACATGTTGTTTTGTTGAGGATATGACACCTTACAATGTGACTGAAGAGATTTGATAGGATTCTGTCAATTTAAAGGTGAAGCCATGCCCAGCTTCTAACGTATTTATTGCATATACAAGGACACACTCCATTAATTTCTGATACTATATCCTTAGACAGTCACACCATACTTCCTGCTCTACACCCAATGAGGCCTTCTACCCATTTATCCTTAAAGAAATCGGCTCCTTCCCTTTGGTTATAAAGAAAAGAAAATATACCAGAGGAAATATACCTACAAAATAGGCCCATCTAGCCTAACAGCTGTTTTGGCGTTCAAAATGTCGCAAGACTTTAATATTACGATGATCAGTATGGATGGTGATGGAATGTTGAGAGCCTAATAACAAGTGTTTCCGTTATTGACAGCCCCTCTTGATGGCTAGCAAGTCTTTTTCCAAGACAGTGTAATTACATTCAGAAGAGGAAAAGGTATTGAACATATTTTCTATTGGATGTTCGAGGCCTGTAGGAGAAACTTGTTTGAGGAATGCTCCAATAGCTGAATGTGATGCATCTGTTTCCAAAAAGAAGGGCTTCCTCTGATCGGGAAACCTCAGAATCGGTGCAGAAGAAAAGGCATTTTTGTGTATGTCAAAGCTGTTTTGGCTATCTTGTGTCCACAGGAAACTCTGTCCCTTTTTGAGCATCGTGGTTAAGGGTGTTATTTTGTAAGAAAAACTAGGAATTAATTTCCTATCGAAATTAGCAAAGCCCAAAAACATTGGATATCCTTAATATGTTGTGGGGTCTTCCAGTGTAGAACCATTTTGACTTTATTGGGGTCCATGCTGCTCTATCTCCTGACTAGATAAATCCCAAATAAAGAACAGTAGACTGGTGAAATGAACATTTCTCGATTTTGGCAAAAAGGTGGTTTTGTCTTAAATGTTGTATAACTTCGGTTACATGATGTTGGTGTTCTTCAAAAGAATTGGAAAAGACAAGAATGCTGTCTAAGTGGACCACCAAGGAATGTAACAATAGATCTGCAAAGACATGGTCTACGAACCTCTGGAAAATGGAAGGAGTGTCTGCTAAGGCAAATAACATTATTCGGTACTCATCATGACTGAATGGGGTGCGAAACACAGTTTTCCATTTATCGCCTTTACATATTCTTACCAAGTGGAAAGCTCCTCTTAGATCGAACTTGGAAAAGATTTTGGCTGCTCGAACAGCTTCCAAAATGTTTGGGATGAGAGGCAGAGGATATCAGTCTTTAATAGGGATTTTATTTAGTCCTCTTTAGTCAATGCAATTCCTTGCAGTCTTTCTTTGGGATGAAGAATAAGGAAGCACCTGCTGGAGATTTAGAATCCCTTCTGCGATCATGATGCAGATTGGTCTGTAAGTAGGTGCGCAATGCTTCCTTTTCAGGTTCTGATAACTTATAGATACGCCCAAAGGGTACTTGTGAGCCAGATAATACATCAATGGCACAATCATCCTCTTGTGAGGGGGTAACTCTTTGAATTCTTTGATTGGAAATGCATCCAGGAATTCATGATAACATTCTGGCAGACATTGAAGAGTCGAGATGGTAGGATTACATGTTTCTGGTTTTTGGGTGTTCATATGTGAGTGTAAACCCACTACTCCTTGTTGAAGACAGGATGTCAGACAATATTCAGACTCCAGAAAAAGAGTTCCTGCAATCCAATTGATGTAAGGGATGTGCTTTCCTAGCCAAAGCAATCACAATATGAAAGGGTAATTGGCTGACTTTATTACATCAAATGTTACCCTCTCAAAATGAGAGGAAATGGACATAGTTAGGTCTGCAGTTTGTTCTTTAATTGGTCCAGAAGTTAGAGGAGGACCATCTACGCCTTCTTCATGAACATGTACAGTTTTCTTGATCCTGGGTATTTTGTTTGCTCAGCACACTCAGCATCCATAAAGAGTCCTGCGGCTCTGCAGTCTATGAGAGTAGGAATTCTTGTAATCGTTTTGTCAGAAAAACATAGCGACACCTGTAGGACTACCATGGAATGTGGATTGTAGATACAGCTCAGGGAACTTTGATGATGATGATGATGATAGGTTATTAATAATGCACTTAATACCCAGAGGTTTCTAAGCATGGACTCGGGGATCGAACCTGTGGTGCTCCGTGTCATCTTGCTTCCAAGGCAAGCACGTTGCCCCTGAGTTATGTTCCACAGAACTTTTCTCAACAAACCCATCCGCAGTCCCTTCATAGATGTGTAGAGGCATTTCCCGAATCCCGTGGAGGGGCTAGTGGACAGTCCTTTAGAACATAGTTCTTGGATCCACAATACATACAGAGACCCAAGGTCCTTCTCCGGTTTCGCTCTTCCGGTGTCAGCGGTCCATGAGCTGTTCTCAATTGCATTGGTACTTCTTCTTCAGAAGGTTTTGATACTTTTGGATGGTTGTCACATGGCGTTTCAGAAGCGACCCAAAAGGTCCTACTCTTCTTCTTTTCCAGGATTCTCTCTTGTATATGATAATCTAGTTGTTACACCAATGAGACCGTTTCCTTTAGGTTATGAGGACAGGCCATTCTGGAACTTCGTCTTTTAGATCCGCATTTAACCCTCTGAAAATGATGGTGAGCGATGCATCATTGGGCCAAGCTGTTTACTATGCCAATTGTTTGAACTGGGTTATATAGTTCAAAATGTGCATACTGCCTTGCCTTAGATCTAATAGCTTTTCTTGTGCAGAAAGCACCAATTCGCTTTGGCTAAACATAGCCTCTAAGCAGTTTATAGAGGCAGGATGTGAATCCAGCAGTTGATTGTTTGTGGTTACTGATTCTGTTGTACAAGCAAGGGTGTTTGCTGACAAATTTGATATCAGAAAGCTCACCCTAGACTGATCCATAGGGTAAATTAAGGTTTTAAGGCGAACTAGACTATACAAGCATCAATACATTTCTTAAGTCGTTTAGGGTTTCCATCATATTTTCCAGTGGACAACGGACCCGGAGGAAGTTCAGTATGAGGTTGTGTGGCCATTTGTCTTAGCAGTGTATTTTCAGTCTTAAAATGTTGCACTTCCACATTCAATGATTGGACTGCTGTGGCCAACTGCTGCACTTGTTGATCCACTCTCAACCAGACTACCATGAAAGAGCAGCTCTACCCCTTTGACGAACATGTGGCTGGATCCTGTGTGTCTGCAAACTCCTGCGAAGCTAGGTAAGCCCTGCTGGGCAATTACTCAATGAAATCTGTGCACCAAAAATCGGCTGCGCTATCATTTGCAAATTTCATAAGTATTTTCTCATTTATCGCAGCACCATCGAGCTATGTTCTGCTTCGTGATGGAACATTTTTTCATCTGTTTAACAGTCAGCTGTTCAGAAATCCTTTGCTTCGCAAGGCTGGAAAACACTCTAAAATGGCCACCACCATCTAACATCCAAGTGTTAACAATGTTGCGCTGCTTGGAGGATCTGATGGCCAGCAGCTGCTTTAATCTGGCCAATCAGGGAGCCTGCAGGTGAACTCCAGCCCCCCCCCCCACCTAAGGTCCACACTCAAGGCCCTTGTTAGTGCCTGTTTGTGTCGATGTGGTGGAGCGTGGAGCCCCAATTCCTTGACCTCGCCATTATGGAGGTAAGCCCCCGCTCCCTCTGGTTATCCCTACAATGTCTGGTACTATGCGGTGCTCAAACGGCACATTTTCCCATCTCACAACAGCACTGGACTTCTCTACTGTGCCGCCCCACCGATAAGATTTGGTATTAACATTGGCCGGCAAACGATCTACAACTTTCTCTGCATATTACTACAGTTGTTTATATTTCATTATGTGCCCTTTGATATGTGCTATGTCCATACCACCCCTATCCTGACCTAACCACATATTCCCTACCTTGTGATTCCCAGTTACAACATAGTGAAACCACCCAGATAGTAGTGCCCACAATGTGTCCCCTGCCGGCATGCACCGCTGATACTGGCACCTTGTCTACACGCCCAATCCAATATTTGCACCCTGACTGTGTTTAAGATGAGATTTGCAACTGGTCTGTGCTGATCTATTTGCAACTAGCCTATGCCAATCTGATATGTGCAACTAGCCTGTTCCAATCTGATATTTGCACCCTGACTGTGTTTAAGGTGAAATTTGTAACTAGTCTGTGCCAATCTGATATTTGCAACTAGCCTGTGCCAATCTGATATTTGCAACTAGCCTATGCCAATCTGATATGTCCAACTAGCCTACACCAATCTGATATGTGCAACCAGCCTATGCCAATCTGATATGTGCAACTAGCCTACACCAATCTGATATGGGCAACCAGTCTATGACAATCTGATATTTGCACCCTGACTGTGTTTTAGCTGATATTAAGCACACATTGCTCCACCTGGTCAGCACTTCTTGAAACACACTTTTGCAGCTACAGACCTCCGCTAGCCCACCAGCAAGCAACTGACTGGACCAGCCTGCCAGCCATCACACTCTAATGCTTGGGGCAATATCGAACAACCTTACCCTTTCATATAAAATCTCATCTACTAACCACCCCACTCACTCAGCCATGCATATTTAACAACCCACCATCTGCCACCACAGACCACACCACAACACCTCAATAATCAATACCACTATCGCCCCCTCCATCCTACAGAGAATGAAAGACTCAGTAACAAATCCAAAACTACTCATCACACTAAGAATACTCACCATTCCAAGGAAAGCAACCCCATCATACTTATAGCAAGCAGGACTCACAACAGGCCAAAAGAAATAGGCTTGCCCCCCACCATCATAGGAGCTCTCATTAATGCCAGATCCAACCCGCGCACGCCCTAGCTATATCAGACCTTATCCCTGCCAATGACCTAGAATTCATCGCCATAACAGAAACCTGGCTACATCCAGAAGCTGGCCCATCCCTTACGCTCGCCTTACCAGATGGCTACTCCATCATCAGAAAGGTCAGACCCACCTCTAAGCGAGGCAGAGTCCCCTTCATTTCCAAAAAAGAACTTAAGCATAAGAGAAATACCAAACCAAGCCTTCCCATCATGAGAATCACTGACTGCTAAAGTAACCCTCTCCGCTACAGCTTCTCTCTTCATCCACCTAATCTTGAAACACTCAGGCCCTACCTCATCATTTGAAGAGGACATAGCACACTACTAATATCAGACCTCAAGCCCTCATCCAAGGTCATCATCCTAGGAGACTTCAATATGGTTCTCAATGATAACAACAACACCCAAGCCACCGCTCTATCCAACACCATAGAAGCACAAGGATTCTCCATTCGCTCTGCAGGCCCCACCCATATCAAAGGCCCCACCCTATATTGGCTACCTGACCACAACTGCACCATCAACATAACTAACAACGACCCCTGCCCGTGGTCAGACCACAACACAATGCTGTTCACCATCAACAAATCCACACATTCTAGATTAGCCACCATCATTGCATCTGCAACCCAAGCTCGCAACTACTGCAACATCACACCAGCCAACATGCTCCCACTGCTCTCCACGATTACAGATCACAATGACAAGATCACTGACCCCACTACCCTTGTAGCCACCTACAATGAGACCATGGAGGCAGCCATTAACAAAGTGCCCCCCCCCTTGGCACATGCATAGCCAAACCCAAAGCCCACATAAATCATTGGTTCACCTCAGAGCTTAAGAACTTACACAACAGAAAAAGAAATGCAGAATCTAACTGGAAAAAAAAGAAACAGCCACAACAACAAACTTCAATTTGCCACGTTAGCCTCAGAATATAACAAAGCCACTTTCCAAGTTAAGAGCAACGCAATGTCTCAGGAGTATAGCTCAATGGCAACGTGCTTGCCTTGGAAGCAATACGACACGGAGCAACACAGGTTCGATCCCCGGATCCACGCTTAGAAACCTCTGGGTATTAAGCTCATATCATATCATATAACACAAGCATGGAAAACTCCAATTCCGGCACCAAAGAGCTATTCTCTGTCATGCAAGAATTAGAATCACCCTCCCAGGCCCCTGACACTGTTATCAAAGATCAGGAGTGGTGCAAAAGCATACAAAAAACACCCCTGGCCAAAATCACATCCTTAAAACAGAATATCAACCTAAAAAAACTGAAACTCGCCCCTTCAGCCCAACCACCTACAACAGAACTCAACCCCCCGAAATCACACCCCAGGTTTGAATCCTAGCCTATTACAGTAGATGAGACAATCAAAATCATAAAAGGCCTCAAACCCACAAAATGTCAAGGAGACATCAGCTCAGCCACGCTGTTCAAACATTGCGCCAACAAGATAGCCCCGTTTATCACATCTTTAATTAACAACTCCTTTACCTCCAACAAAGTACCAGAAAACCTGAAGGAAGCATTGGTACTTCCCCTTATTGAAGAAACCCACTCTGAACCCTAACGTGCCAACTAACTATAGGCCCATCAACACAGTACCCTTTCTATAAAATGTTTCGATAGAGTTTGTTTGTTTGTTTGATTATTTATTTGGTAATGCGCACCAAACCCTTAGGTAACCGGGCACAGCAGGTAAGAATGCTTGAGGCTTCGTTGCAGCATGAAATCAGTACATTGCAAAACAGGACAGATACAAATGGGTTGCATAGGGATACAGTACGTTACATAGATTCATGTAAGAAAGGTAAAGTAGAATAAGTACATTAACAGTGTATGAGTAAGTGCTCCAAGATGTCCAGGGGTCAAACATCATTAGACCACAGCCAGTTTAGGGAGTTACCTCTGAAGCTAAAATAGGACTGATCAGTTCTGAGGCTCAGAGGTAGTACATTCCAGTGTTGAGCAGCTTTCACTGGGAAACTACCTCCTCCAGATTTGGTTAACTTGAACCTGAACGTCTTAGACAGTGGGTATTGGCTACTCTGGTTGGGCGAGTCAATGTTTTTCTGGTCATTCTCTATATGAGGTATGGGGGAGCTGGTTTATGTACAAATCCAGAACTATCCCGAATAGCACAATATTCTTGGCCTTCACCAATCAGGATTTAGTCTCGCCCACAGCACCGAAACAGCCTTGGTAGATCTTAAAATCCAAATCGATCAATTCAGAGACAAAGACAGCCTTGCCATCCTCCTCTTACTAGACCTCTCTGCAACCTTTGATTTGGTGAATCATAACATCCTTTACCACTACTAGCCAGCGATGCCCACTCCTCAAATAATGCCATAAACTGAATTGAATCCTTCCTGTCAAATCTTTCTATTAGAGTCTTCTCCCCTACAGTGGCATCACCCCCATCCCCAGTCACGTGCAGAGTTCCACAAGGATTGAGCGTCCCCCCCACTCTTTACAATGTGTTCAGGAAACCACTCCTTGATCGACTAGACAAACTGGGTGTCACATACACAAACTATGCTGACAACACCCAGGTGCTTATACCTATCACGGGCAATCACAACGCTGACTCCAAATCCCTGAACGCCATCTACGCTGCCATTGAAGCCTGGATGGCTCAACATGAACTCTGATCATTGTCAGTCCATCCAGGTTGAAGAACCTCCCATCCACTTATATTCCCTTTGACATTGATGGGAACAAAATCACAGTGGCCAAAGAAGTTAAAACTCTAGGGGTTTATCCTCGACTCAGCGCTAACTCTCACCAGACAAGTCAACGCCATAAAATCAGCCTTTGCATACATTGCAAAACTAATCACCGCCTGCAAACCTCTACTAACCACAGAGAAATGCAACACACTGGCCAGAGCCTTGATTCTCTCCAGGATCGATAATGTAACGCCATCTTTGCAGGCTCTTCGGCTAAAAATATCACCAAACTTCAGATTGTGCAAAACAATGCTATCCAAGTGGCAATCAACATCCCTAAATCAGCTCACATAACTACTACCAGTCAGAGACCGTATTAAATTCAAAATAATCTTACTTACACACAAATGCCTGTCCAACACTGCCGATCGCTACCTCTCTAACCAAATAACTAAAGCAAAACCATCTAGACCTACAAGATCAGCCTATCTGGGTCAGCTGACCACACAGAGATACAAAAGATAAAAGACAGAAGGCGCCAGTCTCCCAGTTATCGCAGCCAACTACTGGAATTCCATGCCCCCATAGCTCAGGAATGACCCTTCACTCTGGTCATTGCGCAAAAAACTCAAAACCTGGCTCTTCAACTAAGATATCAAAAACTACTGCTAGTCCATTCCGAATCCTTTCCTAGCACCCTCAGACAAGGCAACCCTAAGGGTCCTAGAAAACCACTTTACTACGTGTGCCACTGTGCGTACATCTTGTTGTTGGACCAAGATGAATAAGATTCTGAATGTAACCTTTATGTATTCACACTCTGCATTTGACTAAGCTTGAAAGTAACTGGATGTAACCAATGTCCTTATGCACAAGACTAAAATGTAACTGACTGTAACCATATTCTTAAGCACAAGCGCCCAGATGCCCAAGGGTTAGGTGCACTATATAAATGTAATAAATAAATAAATACAATGTCTGATTCTATTGGTGTCGCTATCTATTAGGCATGCAATTGTACTCACAGTTTGTTGACTGTAGTGGTGTGCCAGAGTACTCCCGATTTGTAGGTTGTTGCAATGAGAGGAGAAATGGGAGGGTTCCCATAGCATGTTCAGAGGCCTGTGTAAGGAGCAAGACTCCTTGTACCCCGTGGGCAGTGCCCTCGGGAAATCCTTGTGGGGAATAAAAGCTGAATCTAGAACTGGTGATACTGGTGAGGTAAGTGGTAGAATGAATCTCCAAAGGGATGGATGAAGTGTCTCCAAAAAGGTAAAGCCCAACATTCCTGTGTTCCAACATGAAAAAAGTTCCAAATGCCAATCAATAAGGAAAATATAGTCTTCTTGTTTAGCAGCAGGGTAGATATAACAAGCAGCCCTGTCAGGAACTCTAACAACGGAGCGCAGGTAGAAGAGCAGGAGGACAAGTGGAAGCGTGAGCAGATAAGCAAAAGACAGAAGGTAGGAAGATAGAACTGTGTATAGGGGCA
The DNA here is from genome assembly GCF_040938575.1 of Ambystoma mexicanum. Classification (NCBI taxonomy): domain Eukaryota; kingdom Metazoa; phylum Chordata; class Amphibia; order Caudata; family Ambystomatidae; genus Ambystoma; species Ambystoma mexicanum. The sequence goes on from NC_090941.1 coordinate 357,488,721, forward strand.
TAGGAGGCCCATACAATCTGGGGGGACTGGGGACACATTGGGGACTTGGGTGGGGAGAGGCAGGAATTGCATGGCCGCAGTTACTCCTTTACAATTTTTCCCGTCACTGACATATGCAGTAGATTGTACAGGAGCTTACCCAAATGTATGGAAATACTTTGGTCTTAATAATATTCCCCCCAGGGCCTTGTTTTCTCTTCCACCTCAGTTGGTGTGATGATCCATTTCACTTCTTGTGTTTCTCCAGGTCTCCCAGCTATGGACCTTTAGAGAGATCTTTTTATAATGCTCTCACCTGCGCTTTAAGTGCAGATGCTATATGGAGTTTCTCCAACCCATCCTATCCTAATCCACTTGAACCCTCAATGATGGAACAAGAGTGTGCCCCTTTATAGCAGTGTATGAGCTGCAATCATACCTCGGCACCAGGGTATTCACTGGATTTACATGGATAGTGCAACAAGTGCTGTTGTGAATCTCGAGACTCTGCTTTATTCTTTCTGGGTCACCCAGATGGCTTATGGTAGCCTCTATTAAAACTTGTCTAAAACTGATTATTCAGCTTGTGGTGGGTATCAGAAATTCAGTTGCATCCCTATTTTAAAACAAGTGTTGGCAACGCCAACCGTTTGGGCTTTAATGTAGGCATGGAAAAGGCACTTGCCAGGCACCACCATAGTGGTATTAGGTACCCTCTGATCATAGCAGCTGCAAAATGGTGCAAGTACCTGGACATTTAAAGGAAGTGCCTGGCAAATGCCCAATACGTATACACAAGCAAATATTGCCATTGCTGGTTTTTAGCAGGACATCAGTGAAGGAAATACAAAGTGCTAATAGAGTGGCTGAAGGGATCCCTGGATAAGACATTTGTATTACACCAGTAATATGTTCCCAACTCCAATTAAGTTATTAACTACACAGGGCTGTGTAGTATGATATGATATGGCATTTATAACAGAGGGAAGACAGACAGGCAGGTGTCATTCAGATCGCCCAAGTGCATGAGAAGGGGAAGGAGGAAAGTGCAGATGGGGTGTGGGGGGGGGATAGTGCAGTACATGGGATAATAAGATAAATAAACAAAGTCAAAGGAAGGCCAGCAAGTGGCAAATGCAAGGGTAAGTGCAGACAACAGGTGTCAAGTGCTGGTAGTGTGACTGTAGGGATACAGAAAACATTCCCCAAGTGTGGGGGTTGCCAGGAAGGCAGTGCAGGAGTTCGACTTCTGGGGGAGGGGGCCTGGGTCTGAGATCAGAGGGTGGCCAGGTAACGAGTGCAGTTTCAGTATCAGCCAATAAGTCAGCAGGGGAGATGAGGAGAAAAAGCAGAAGCAAAGAGAAAGGTTTTGACGTGCTTCCGGAACCAGCGATGATTCTCCTCAAGTTTCAGGGAGGCTATTCCAGAGGGAGGCCCCAGTTAAAGAAAGAGATCTACCACCAACTCGTTGCTTGGAGGAGTGTCTGATCCTGAGGGAGTTGGAGGCGGATGAGCGAAGAATTTGAGAAGGAAGATATTTAGGAAGAGAGAGTTGAAGGTATTGAGGCCACAGGCTCCAGAAGGTTTTATGGACAATGCAGAGGGTTTTCAACTTAATCCTCACAGCCACTGGGAGCCAATACAGAGATTTCAGTCCTGGAGAGATATGATCCCTGGGCTTGAGGCCAAGGACAAGTCTCCCAGTCCTGTTCTGGATGAGTTTCAGAGGGCGGAGAGTAGCAGGCAGATTTAGAAAGAGGTTGTTGCAATAGTCCAGCCTAGAGAGAACCAGCGATCTGGAGACAGTGAGCCTCTGGGGGAAGGAGAGAAATGGAAGAATACCTCTGAGGAGGTGCAGTTGGTAGTGAGACTTTTTAGAGATGTCAGAGATGTGAGAAGAAAAGGTGAGTGTGTAGTCGAAGATGCCACCAAGGTTTTTGGCCTCACAGGTGGGAGCAGGAAGAGGGCCAAGAGAGGCTGGCCAGAGAGTGACAGGAAAGGAGGGAGCGGGTGTGCTGATGAGGCAAATCTCGGTCTTACTGGCATTAAGGTAGAGATCATTGGCAGCACACCACTCCTGTATGGCGGGCAGACAGTCAGAGATGAGAGAGGGAGAAAAGGTGGCTGAGGGTAGCCTTAAAGTGAGCTGAGTGTCATCCAGATAGGACTGGAAGTTGGGGCAGAGCACGGCAATGCGGTGGACAAGAAGTGCCAGGTATTGGTTGAACAGTCAGAGAAAGAGGTTAGACCCCTGAGGAACACCACATGTAGAGATAGAGATAGAGATAGAGATAGAGATAGAGATAGAGATAGAGATAGAGATAGAGATAGAGGAGAGGAAGGACCCAAGTTGAACCTGGGAGGGTCGATCAGAGAGGAAAGAAGTCAGCCACGCCAGGGCCTGACTGGTGATCCCCAGGTTATCACAGACGGTTGAGCAGGATGGCATGATTGACTGTGTCAAAGGCAGAAGAGAGATCAAGTAAGATGAGGACACAGGGGGTGTTGGAATCAAGGTTGGAGAGCAAGTCTTCACAGGTGTTCAGGAGAGCGGTTTCCGTGCTTCTGGTAGCTCTGAAGCCAGACTGATGATCATGAAGACAACCAACACATTCAGTGTGAAGATTGAGCTGGGAGATGGCCAGCTTTTCCAAGAGTTTGCCCAGGTAAGGAGTGATGGAGATTGGGCAATAGTTAGCCGGGCAAGACGGGACGGCAGAGGGTTTCTTAAAGAGAGATTGCACAAAAGAGTGCTTCAGAGTTGAAGGGAAGACTCCAGTGGCGAAGGAGTAGTTGTAGTAGTCGGCCAGGGCAGGAGCTAGGGAGTCAATGTGGTCCTTGATGGCTTTGGAGGAACAGGGATGAACCGGTTTTGATGAGACTTTCATAGAACGGACTTGTCTAGAAACCTTGACTCGGGAGAACAGGGGAAAGGCTGAGAAGGAGGGGGAGAGGTGGCTGAAGAAGGGTCAGAGGACGAGCAGGGAGCAGAAGGAGGAAGGGGAGAGGAGGAGAGAGAGGACAGGACGTGCTGAGTTTTAGAGATGAAATTAGAAGCCAGTGCCATGCCGTGCAAACATCCCTAAATCAATGGCTTTATCTAAACCCGAAACACATCCTATGCCATTTCTGCCATACACTACTCTCCCTGTGTTCTGGTCTTTCCTGAACCCCTCTCTCCCCTGCACACACTGGTCACCCCGAGCTGAAAACCATCCCCATCTTTCATCTGCACTCCGTTCTTGTTCCCATCTCTCCCCTCCCTTGCTCGTCTCTTTTTCTGTCCTCTGCACCCTTTCAACCCTTTTTCACGTTGCATTCCCCCCTCTACTGCAGCCCAGTCCCTTACTTCCCATTCCCCCATGGCCAGAACCCCACATCTCTCATCTGTACACTTACTCAGCACTTTCTCCTCGGTCTTCAGAGCACCCCCGATATCCTTGGGCGCTTTTCTAAAACTAATCGTCATGCTCCATTTTCGTACCTCATTTTTGTGTCTTCTCCAGGTCACTGTCGAAGCAAGGCCCAGCCAGTGCTGTGCACACATGCTTGTATCTATTATTTACACTATAATGTTGCTTGCCGCTTGCCGAATGCTGCCCCCCGCATACCGGCCTGCACTGCACTGGTCTGAGACCACATGTTTGCCTCACCTGCACTGTATGCAGTGTCAGTATACATTTACACTCATCGCTCTGTAGTGATGAAGTCCAGGTATGGACACAGCAGGGGGTTGAGGGGGGCAAGTGGGTAATGGGGATTATAAGCCACTTTAACTGCCATAAGCTAGTGCACTGTTCTGGATGTGCTAAGGGAATGGAACGGAAGATTACAACATGCTTCTTCTCACAGCAACAGCATTAATACTGCATATACCATAGGGTCCCCTGGGAGCTCTGGGAGGCAAACACACAACACAAGGGAAAGGAAACTGCAACAGAGCATGGACAGTAATGTGCACTGGCACGCAGGTCCATGGGGGAAAGAGGCCCGCTAACAAGGCCATACAGTGCTGTCACTGTCACCAGGTAAGTAGCACGATGTAAGTGACTGGCCTGCAATTATTTTCTGGTTGTTGAGCTGTGGGGTCATATCTTTGTACTATTTACACATTAGCCTGCAGTGCAGGTCTAAGCAATTTCTCATTTCTGCATTCATGTAATACAGACTATTCTTTGTAGTCGACACGATTTCCAAACGGTCAGCTCCCTATCATGGCTTTTTTTTTGTTAAACTTATTTTTATTGCATTTTTAAAAATTACACATAAGAGTAAACTGTGGGCCTGAAACAATCTGTTTCCCTCCAAACTCCCGCCTCCCCTGCCCCCCCTAAATCCCCACCGGTCGATTGATGCATATCTAATTGTTGGTATGTCCTTTGTACTGGTTCCTCATGTAAACAGGTCCAGGATTCCGATTTTATGTGGCACCATTGCAGCTTATACTTTGAAGGTATTCCAGCTCCAGTCCCCAATCTGTTCTGAAGTTTTGTCGGGCGCCTTGTATGTTATACGTTATGCGCTCTAATGCTATGAATTGCCAGACTCTCTGTAGCCATTCTGTCGTATCTGGCAGTGATTTCAGTTTCCATTTTTGGACTATTGTTAGCCAGGCGGCAATCAGGAGGCCCATAAAATTCCTCTGATGGGTCTTCGTCATCATTCTGTCTTGGGGGTCCCAAAAGCTGCCCATCCACACCTCTTATTTTATTAGTTCTGCTCCTTTAAACATTTCTAGTATTTGGGTTTTTATCTCCGACCAGTAGGCTAGCAGTTTCGGGCAGCTCCACCAGATATGTCTTCAGGTGCCCTCTTCGTTGCAGCCTCGCCAGCAAATGTTTTGTTTTGTATTGTACATTCTGTGTAGTCTTTCTGGGGTGTAGTGCCATTGGATCATTATTTTTGTCCATGCTTCTCTTTGCTGGATCGCCCGTGTCCATCCGGGGATGATATGCCATATGTATTCCCATTGACTTCTCGTGATCTCTTTCCCCAGTGTTATTTCCCATCTTTTCATATACTATCATTTTGGGGGTCATTACGACCCAGGCGGTAATTACGCCAACTTTACCACCATGGTGTAAACTACGTTTACACCATGGTGGATGGCGGATTTACCGCCCCATTCCAAGGTGTGTGGGGCGGTAAATCCCCATTTCCCATTTTCCCTTCCTCATTCCCATTTTTGCCCCATAAGGCATAATGGGAGTGGGGAAGGCGCTAATTACACCACCGTAAATTACGGTGGCGTAATTAGCATCATGGCGGGTTAGCGCCATGGATTTTAACGGCTGCTAAAAGCAGCCGTTAAAATTGGAATCAGGCGTTAAGGGTTAACGACAGCGTTAACCCTTAACGCCTGGGTCGTAATGAGGCCCTTTGTGTCTTCTGCTAATGCATTTATATATTTGTATAGAGTTGAGACAAACTTTTTGTCACCTGTGTGTTACATAATATATGATTTGAATGGGGTTAGATCTCTTGTTGCCGCCTGCCTCATCCTTGGTGTAGAGAGCCAGTGATGGAGTTGTTCATATTGGAATCTCTCTTTTTCCATGAGGCCGAGGAGTGAGTGGCATTCCATGAAAGTTCTAATCTGTTGGTCTTCATACATGTCCCCCAGTGAATTCTGAATCTTCCCATTTTTTTAACTTCCCTTTTTCCGAGTCAGGTTTGAATTCCGGGTTATCGAATAGTGGCATGAAGGGGGCTGGGTTTATTGACAGTGTTTCTTTTTTTGCCTCTCTATTCCAGATGTCGAGGGCAGCGCTCATGATCTAACTGATCCTGAGATTTGGATGCCAATGTTCGGGGCTGGTCCACAGAAGGTGTTGGAGGTTTTTCCTTGCCACTGCCCTGTCTTGTGTCGGCCATATTTTCTGTTTTGTGTTGGGAATTTATTCTTTCAAGACCCAAAATTGTGCCGCCTCATAGTATTTCCTGAAGTGTGGGAGTGCCATGCCTCCTTCTAACTTCGGGGCCGTAAGCGCTATGCTGGAGAGTCTCGGGGTTTTATTCTGCCAGATGTATTTGTTGACCATTTTAACTAGTGCTTTGAAGAACTTGGGCGGGATTCTGATTGGTAATGTCTGGAAGTGATATAAAAGTCTGGGTAGTACCGTCATTTTTATCACTGTTATTCTGCCCCACCAGGACGTCGAGAGAGGGGTCCACTTTTCTAGATCTTATCTTACTTTAGCTAGCAAGTGCAGGTAGTTCCCAGCGTATAGGCTTTTGATTGTGTTGGTGAGGGTGACCCCCAGGTATTTGAGTCCTTCTTCCGCCATACAGAGTTTTAGCTCTCCTGCCCGTTGCTGTATTTCCTGTTTGTCTCCGGCAAGTACCATTATCTCTGACTTTTGTCTGTTTATCTTCAGGCCCGATACCCAGCCAAACTGTTCTATCATTTGGATTAGTGGGGGCATAGTGTCTGCCGGTTCCGCTAGGGCCATCAGCATGTCGTCCACGTAGGCTGCTGTTTTATGGGACATGCCTCTAATAGTGATGTCTTTAATTTCAGGTGTGTTTCTTATTTTCGTCAGCAGCGGCTCCAGGAAGATGGTGTATAGGAGTGGGGAGAGGGGGCACCCCTGTTTGGTGCCTCTTTCGATTCTTATTGTGTCTGAGAGCTCCCCGTTCACCATGATTCTGGCTGTTGGTGTGTTGTAGTTGCCCCTTATCATGTCGATGTATGTTTCGCCGAGGTCAAATTCCTCTAGAGTCCGGAAGAGCATGGACCACTCCACGTGGTCAAATGCTTTTTCTGCGTCTATTGCCAGGAGGGCAGCTGGGGTGTTAGTGATCCCTATTTTCTCAATCAAGTTGGCGATTCTTCTAATTTTGTCGTGAATTCTTCTGTTAGGGATAAATCCTGATTGGTCCTGGTGTATCAGTTTGGGAAGAAGGGGGTGAGTCTATTGGCTAAGATTTGGGTATATAGTTTGGCGTCTACGTTTATTAGTGCTATGGGTCGGTATGCGCCTGGTGACTCTGGGTTCCACCCTTTCTTATGAAAGACCAATATTTTTGCCTCGTTCATTGACTTCGTAATATTTGCGGATTCTTTCAAGGTGTTAAAGAGTTCTGCGAGGACCGGGCATAGTATTCCCTCGAAGGTTTTGTAAAAGGTGGCCGTAAAGCCGTCTGGGCACAGGGCTTTGTTTTTTGGCAGTTCTCTTATCACCTTTGCGACTTCCTATACCGTTATCTGCGCATTGAGGGCCGTTTTCTCCTCTAGTGTGATGGTTGGGAGTTTGATTTCTTTTAGATAGTTTATTTGGTCTATGTCTGCTGGTTTGTCCAATGTATATAGATCTTGGTAGAAGTCCCTAAATATTTATTTGATGTATTTTGATTCTGTTCTCACTTGGTCCTTGGAGTCTCTCAGGGCCAATACTGTTTGTCTTTGTTGTTTGCCTTTCAGCTGCCTCGCCAATAGTTTGTCTGCTTTGTTGGCTTTCATGGCATACCAATGTTTCAAGTGGAGCAATTGGCTCTCTGCCCTTTTGGTTTGATCGCCTCAGTTGTCCCTGTATATGTCTATGGGCTGGGCTCTCTTTAGTTTCTGTGTATGCTTATTTGCCATTTGCACTCTAATCTTCACTAGGTTGTTTTCAAGCTCCCCTTCCCATCTTCGGGATAATCTACCATTCTGTGCTTTTAGAGCAATTTTGTGTCCCCTCATGACCGCCTTTAAGGCTTCCCATATTGTGTCCCTGGTTACTTCTGAGGTGATGGTTTGGTCAAAGAACTCTTCTATGTAGCCTCTGATTGATTCCTTCATCAGTGGGTCCTGCATGACTTCCCTGGGAAGGGTCCATTGTCACAGGCCAGATTGTTTACTGATGTCCGGTATTGAGATCTAGATGGGGGCGTGATCTGAAATTGGAATGGGGCCCGTCTCTACCTCCTGAATCTCTCCCAGAAGGCTCACCAACGACCAGATATAATCAATTCTGGAGCTTGTGCCGTGCACCTGGGAGTGATAAGTGAATCCCGGTGACGAGCCTCTAAGATTTTGCCACACATCCACTAGTGATAGTTTTTGCATGGTATTCCTTAGTGATTGTGATGGAGAGCCTTGTAGTGAGTGGTTGGGGTTCGATCTATCTTCTCCTGGATTCCAGGCCATGTTGAAATCCCCTGCCAAAATCATCTCTTCTTGTGAGAAATTTTCCAGCTTGTGCAGAGTGTCTTTTAGGAATCCATCTTGGGCCGAATTGGGGGCATATATCGTTGCTAGAGTCAGGGAGCGATTCTCCATTTAAATGTTTGCTGCTAAAAATCTCCCTTGCTTGTCTTCCAGGGTTTCTCGTATTTGGACATTGAGGGAGTCGACGAAGGCTATTAGCACCCCCTTTTTTTATTTTCCCCATCGTTTGCTAGTATTATCCTGTTATAGCCTTTCGTTGAATTTTCCCCTTATCCTTTTTCTGTACATGTGTCTCTTGTAACATTACAATATCATATTTCCCCTGGCGTAGTTGGTGTTTGACTTTTTTCCTTTTGACTGGGGAATTTAATTCTCTGATGTTGTGCGTTAGGATTTTCAGCCCCATCCTGTTATGTGTGCTTCAGCGCTTTGTTGCCATTTACCTGTTTAATTGCTATGTATTCTTCACTGCGTGCCGGTGTGTTTCCCTTCCTTCTGCTGTGTTCGCATCTTGAGCTTTCGTTTAAACAGTCCCAACCCCACAAACTGATACCCAACTTCCCCCACCCTCCCTCCCTTTCCCTTACAACTTCCCTGAAGAGGGCCCTCGGCCCTATGATCGATTGGGCGTGTTGCTCTTCGCACCATGCCCTCTCAATCTCAAGGGAAACTTTGGTGTGAGGCGTCCTAAACCTCACTAGTCGACTCTTAGGATTCCCTTGCGATGCCTGCTCGCCGCAGCTACTGATGCCGATGGTCGCTTTCCTATTGCTGAGATTTTGATGGAAGACCAGCGGTCGTTGTTCTTGGACTACCCTGTGGTTGGAGCCATTATTTATGCCTTGTTGCTTCTGTGGCACGTCTCGATTTTGCCTTCGCTGTAGACCAGCCTCTCAGGGCCCTTTTCCCTTGGAGTGGTTCCCTGCCATTGCTCTGCGAGCCCTCTTTCTCCTGTAAATTCAGAATCCATTCTCTTCCTTGCACGTGGTGATCCTTTGCTGCTTTCCTTCCCACGTGAATAATAAGCCGAAGGGGAACATCCATTTGTAACGTATATGTTTTGCCGACAGTTCTTTTGTAATGCGTGGCATCTCCCTGCGTTTTTGGAGGGTGGATTGTGCCAGGTCTTGATACAGTTGTGTTTCTGAGCCATTCATTCTGATGTGATCCATCGTCCGGGCTTTCCGTAGGATCAGCTCCTTCTGGGGTCTGATGTCATAGCTATCAGGACGTCTCTGGGGCGAGCTCCTGGTTCTCCACTGCGGCACAGGCCTACTCTGTGAATCCTATCTATATGAATTACTGTTTCGTCCTTCTCTTCCAGGATATCTCAAAACACCTGTTGGACTGATTGTTTGAGGTCCCTGTCTTCAACGGTCTCTACCATATTTTTGATCTGAATATTGGCTCTGCGTGACTGATTTTCTAAGTCTTCGCATTGGGATTCTAAATCTTGAGAGAGTCTCACTAATCTTTCCTGTACTTCCGCAACTTGTTGTGTTTCTTCGTCTATGTCCTGTACCATCTTTTCTAGTATGTATGTTCTTTCTTCTAGGTTCCCTATGTCTGTTTTCAGCTCTTGGATCACCTGTTTCATTTCTCCCATCATGGTTTCGAATTGGGTGTGCATGGAGGTCATGAATTGATCTTGGAATTCTTTAAACCATTCCTACACATCTTCTTTGGTGGCCATGTCTGTGTTGTCTTCCTCACCACAGCCTCTTCCCCCTTTCTTGTTTTGCACGGTTAATTTCTGGTTCGTTGGCATGTTCGTGCCCCAGAGACGGTCCAGGTTCTGTTCTGGTTTCAGCTTGTTAGAAGCAGCTTGTGCTTGCCTGCCCCTGGATTTGGACATGTGTGCTTCTCCAGTTGAGATTTGGGCTGTATGCTTTGGAAGTTCCTCGGAGTGGAGCTAGGGTCGCTTATTGAAATACTGTGGGGTGACATTCTCCCCGTCGCCTGAACTCCCTTCCTTTGCTGTTTGTTGCGCCCGTCCTGTGGGGAATGTTCAGCTTGGGATTACTGCTTCTGGGTTGGTGGGTTTAGGGAGTAAATAGTCTCTGGCAAATGGCACCTTTTCTTTTCCTCGTATTAAGTTTCTTAATAGATGGCAGGGGGCTTTTATCTCCTTCACGTTGCTATCTAGAGGGGCTTGCCCCCAAGGCTCTGCTCCGGATGTGTGTTGAATTGGTGGGGCAGCGCACCCCTGTCGAGTTCTTCGTATATAGGGAAGATTTGTGCCTTTCCTCCCTCCTTCCGCCTTTTGGGGCTGTTCAGACATTTGGGCGATGATGTCTATCCTCCCTGGGGGTTTTGCTTGGATGCCCCTTTAGCCCTCTTCTCTGGGCTTGCTGTCTGAGTTATGCTGTGGTGGGGGAGGGGGGAGTCTTTCCCGAGTCCCTCCGTGATAGCCCCTGGGGTGTAGGCGCTGCTTCGTTTGGTTCTCCCTCACCCTCTCCTCATCTCTTCTGTGTTTTTGCCGTGGAATAATGTGGGCTCCTGCTGGGCGTCGGGTGGCCCCTCTCTCTCTTCACTTCCCGGCGTGGTCACAGGCGCTGAAACTGCTGGGTCACTCCCATTTACCTTCTGCCTCCTGCTTCTGGCCTCCCCAATGGATGGTGGTGGGGCGCCCGGGGAAGGGGGCTCGCCTACGCGATCCCGCTCCGCTTCTCCTTCTGGTGTACCTTCGCTGACGCTGTACGGCTCTCTCGCCCTCCGAGGCTCTCTGTCGCGGCATATTTGTGCGGCATGGAGGGCAGTCCCTCCCCCTCTGACTTCCTGGAGATCCTCCGGGCAGGTTCGCATCTGGCCGGGGTCTCCGTGTCTTCTATGGAGCCCCTGTTTGTGGAGACTTCTGGCCCCTCCGCTTGGTTCCGAATCCGGTGAACCGGCTTCTCGCCTTGTCGGTCGCGGCGAGTGGGGGTCCTGCTCTTCTGCAAAGTGCAGCGTGACTTGAGGGGTTGGGAGCCGCTCTCTTCCGGCTGCTGTGGCTTGGCCCGGTTTAACTCTCCGGGTCTTGCTCCTAGGCAGCAATGGGCGCGGGTCCGTTGTAGGTTTGGAGCCCCTCTCCCAGTGCCTTCTCTTCTCCGGGTATTGTCCGCCGTGTTCCACTCTTAACTGGGGCCGCGGCCCTGCTTTATTGTTCAACTTAATGTTGCGGTCTCATGCTGGCAGACAGAGCTCCTCTCACACATGTCTGTTCAGCACGGCCGCCATCTTGGAATCTCTATCATGGCTTTTTAATTCCCACAAGGTGCAGGTGGTGTGGCGGTGGTGGTGCTCTGACCTCTCACTAAACTTACGGTTCCTTAATCCAAATTCGAGCTCTGCAGAGCCTAAACAAGCCCCCCTCCCCCTGGACCCAGGCCAACCGCTCCCTGCGACGCACACCTCTCCTCAGCCACAGCCACAACAGTACCGTAGTTGGGTTCAACTGCTTCAAATAAATCCTCAGACGTATGATCACATCCCTTTGCTCCAGGTACAGGCTGAGGCAACTTGCATTTCACACCCACTTTTGTGGTCCTCACGAATGCCCTCATGGTCCTCAAGAATGCCCTCATTATCGGGAAGATCACACTTCACAATGCACCCCATTATGAGCTTTAACATGAAAAAATAGCTTAATTTTCCAAATTGTGGAGGTCTTCCCAGAATAGCGCTCCGGTGTATGTGCTCTAGTTATGTCAGCACAAACCAGTTTGCCTGCAGCGACCTACAAAGAGTTCCACCAGCGGGTAAAAATCAGTTAATATTGAATCCCTCTGAGCTGGGGGCTTTCTTCTGAAGTCACATAGATTTGCGATGCACTCGTGAGCACGTTGCGCAACACAGGGGTCTTGGGTGTTGATTTATCATTTATGTTCTGTAATGGGGCTATGCGAAACGTGAACAGTGCATGCAACACATCAGGGACGTATTTGTTTTGCTCATCGTTTAAAAGTGCACATTGCATGCACAGAACATCCCAATTTAGCAGTTGTGTGCTGTTGGGTCACCTGCATGCAATTTTAAACTTTCACGAGGGATGGGGCAAAGCCTGTCTTTTCCTGTTATCATGAAATAAAATGAGGGTTTGACCCTCAGGTTTTTCAATTCATGATGAAGCATTAAGAGGCCAGGATTCCCTGATCAGTTTGCAACACGCTGCACGTGTTAAGAAACTGTAGAATTATGCCGCTGGCACATTCCCCCTACTAAATCCTCCCTATGCCGGCCTGCACTGCACCTGGGAGAGGGGGCCATTTGACTTACCTTTAGTATGGTAACTGAGGTCTGAGGAGGTCGAGTCGCAGTCAGAGTCTCACTCTCTCTCCCTCGATATTAACACACACTCTCAGCAGGAGCACGCATCGCTGCCTGGCTTCTCCTTCGTTCTGGAAGCTGAGGCCTGGCAGCAGTGCACTGCGCAGGGGCACTTGCAGTTCCCCAGCCTGGGCACGTTCCAATTGCACAGGCGCGGGGCATGCATGAGCAAGCAGCAGAAGTTCTTGATTTAGCCTGCTGCTGCAGACAGTCTGAAGTTAACTTGTACTTTTGCACGCATGCCATTTCACCAAAATGCCAGGGGTAGCGGAAGTGACATCACATGACCCTTAACATGTGATGACATCACAGGGAGTGATGTCATTAGACCCCACCCCGAAGTGATATCGCGGGAAGCGATGGAAATCAACCTTTCACCCCTTGACAAAACAGGAAGTGGCATCACATAGCATTGTTCCTAAGTACACTACAAAAAATATATTTAGGATATCACTACAATATGATGTACATTTCATACAAGAATGGATCGCCATATGTATTGTTAGGATCAGTGTGTATAGACCCATATTACCAAATTGCTTGAATGCAAGCGCTTTATATAGAAAGAATATACACCCAATATCACCCAACCTGTGTTGGTACTCATTTATAGACCTCAGAAGGATGAAATGCTGAGTTGAGGTGTTTAAGAACAGACTAAATCAGTGACTCACCCCTGAAGTGTGCCTGAAATTAACCTTTAATGAGTCTAGCAATTATTATATAGAATTCCAGAAAGACACATTATTTGGTTTTCCTATTCTTTTTTATTTAGGGTCAGTGCTGAAAGTGTTTGACTTGTGGCAGGCTGCAGACATATTTTACATGCTGAAGTGACACAAATTCTGGGGGGGATAAATTACATTATATCCCCCCACTTAAAATTGTGGGGTGATTTGTCCCCCCTGTTCACCACACCATGTCCTATGCCATGACTGTGTAGGAGCAATAGGAAAGGAAGAAAAGGGGAATACGAAAATAGCAGAACAGAACAGAAGAAAGAGGAAAGGTCAGTGGAAAAGAGAGGGAGAAAGTGTGAGGAAAGAAAAGCGCAGCGTGAGCAGTGCCGGTAATGAGCAGGGCACGATCTTCACAGCGTAGCTGAAACCTGGGAAATAAAAAACGGAAACCGTAATGAGAGAAAAGAAGGTAAAGCCAAGGCTAAAGTATAAAGGAATAGCAACAAGGCACGGCCGGAGATCGGAAGATAGAAAAATGAAGAAACACAGGCAAACAAAAGTAGACCACAGAATGCGGTAACAGAGAAAGATATGTTGGATGAAGCGATAAATTGAAGAATCCGATGGGGAAAGTAGTGTTCAGTAAGGACCATAGTAGCGACGCACTGGAGTGACCTGTCTCCGGTCAGAAGTAGGAGTTTGCCGGAAGGTATGCAATCACCATTTGGGAAAAGACTAGACCGCTGCACTGTAAGAATTGATGGCATTTAAGAGACGCCATCTCCAGAGACTCTAGAGTGGATTGGATGGCATTTCTTCCATTTGTGCCACAAAGACTGTGTGATTGGGTTCCTAACACAACACCAACTAAGATGACCTCAGAGCCAAATACCAAACATGGGAGGGGAAGAGAAAATTGTAATGGACATGTTTCATGATTCAACGCTGAAACATTAGCTGCTACCATTGCTGGGGATGTACGAATCATGGGTTTTAAAGTAGCACACCATTAGTCAATAATCACAAATTCTACATCCGCCACTGCTACAACAAGTTGTGCAAGCAATCGAACTCCAGTTGTGGCGCCATCTAGTACTTCCAATGCCTTCTTTGGCTTAGCTGTTTCTGCCATTTCAGTACAGCCTGCCCAAACACCAAGTTGTCTAAGATAAAATTCTGGCACAAGTGGGGATGTATGACATTCATCCTTGATGCAACATACCAGAATACAGAAAGGTCTGGGAGCCCATTACCAAGAACAAACATGGACAAATAACCTGTTCTATGGGAAGCTTCCCACTCAGGAGGGTCTACATGCATGTTTTAGCACACTGTACTTTTCACAGAGGGAAAATATCAGTCTGGTCCCACCCACTTAGGCAGTCGAGCACCAAAATGCTATTCAATTCCTCTTGAACAAGAGTACCAACAGCAACCCCAGACGGGTGTTCCGGCATAGTCGGCCCACATGAGTGAGGTGAAGCTGTGCATCTCTAACCACAGTGAACAAAGGGTGCATTTATAGATTACCCAGGGTAACTGAGGGTGAAACCCAAAGTGCCTAAAGATTCCCAAAAAGGCCTGGGAGCCCTGTCTTCCAAGATTGAACACTGCCAAATGACCTGTTCTATGGTAAGGTGCCTACTCAGGAGGGTCTACAACCACCTCTTAGCTCGCCATACTTTTATCAGAGGAGACAAATCCATTTGCATATCAGTCTTTTTCCACCCACTTAGGCAGTCTAGCACTGACTTTCTAGGCAATTCTCTTCTGAACAAGAGTACCAAGAGCACCCTCGACACTTGTTGTGGCCTAGTCGGGCATCATCAGTGAGAAGAAGCTGTGCCTCTCTAAGCACAGTGACCATGGGTCCGCATCTGGATTACCCTAAGGAACTTAGTGGGAAGTGGAAGAAATTCCAAAGAAAATAGTATTTGAACCATGTTGGTTCTCAGAAGAAGGGAACCCACACTCTAGTTCAATACAAGAATACAGGTCTGTGTTCTACGGGGATTATGTTGAGCTGCTAGGTGAGTAGTCTGCCACTGGAGCAGAAGGAGGTCAGGGGCAGGGGAACCATGACCAATTTTCCATGTTAGAGGAGAAATATGTTATTCAGCCTAGCACCAAAGCTGCATCTGCCACCCCATCCACTACTTTGCCTATGAATTTGATGATGGAGGACGTTTTTGTGATGTTGGTAAAGGAGAAGATGGTGTTTGTTTGTTTGTTTGTTTGTTTGTTTGTTTATTTATTTAGTATGGCACTCAAAACACAGAGGTAACAGGGTGCAACAGAGAGCAACATAGAGCAGGAAGGTAGGATTACATAAAAACTTAGTTGCAGGATAAGGCACACATGAAAAGGAGCATAGCATTACATTGCATGGAATGTGCATATATACATATAGTTAATAGATTGCTTACATATTTACATATTTAGTACTGTGCATAGAGACAGTTTGGTTGAACTTGCATATTTACATATTAGTATGTCAGGTTTGAGCAAAGGCATGGGCAGTTGAGATGGCAGGGTTAGTCATAGGGATCATTGGACCGCAGCCAGGTGAGGGTGTTTCGCCTGAAGCTAGAGTAGGATTGGTCTGTCATAATGTTGAGTGGGAGGGTGTTCCAATGTTGGGCTGCCAAGACAGGGAAGCTACTGCCGCCGGTTTTCTTTTGTCTGAAATTGGGTACCTGTAGGCAGTAAGAGTTAATCGATCTGGTGGGGCGGGAGGAGGTTTTTTTTCTTTATTCTGGATGTGAGATAGGTGGGGGCTGCGTTGTTTAAGCATTTGAAAGTGAGTGATGCCGTTTTGAGAGAGATGCGGTCAGAGATTTTGAGCCATTTGTGTTCTTTCCTTTTGTTGGAAATGTGTTCCTTGGAGGGTAGGTTAAGGGCTGTTCTGAGAGCATTATTTTGTAGTGTCTGTAATTTGTTGGTTATGTATTTGTTGGATAGTATTTGGGCATCGGCAATGATGATGCAGCTAGCTTGGGTGAGGAAGGCTCTACTTGCCCTGATTAGCTTGCATGTGTAGGCGGTAGAGGATACTAGTGAGTTGACTTGTTTTTTTAGTGACATGGTTGCATCAAGGTGAAAACCTAACATTTTCACTGTTTTGGCCACTGGGATGGTGTTGCCATCAATGTTGAAGGCCTAATAGTTGGAGCTGAGTTTTCATAGATTAGTGTTGGATCCGAGGAGTAGGATTTCGGTTTTCTCATCATTCAGGCATACGCCGTGTGTGGCCATCCAGGCCTGAATGATGAGATATATTTTGTTTACCAAGGCCGTATCTGAGTCGAAGTTGCCCGAAAGGGGTATGAGGATCTGGGTGTCATCTGCATAATTAGTATATGAGACACCCAGTCTGTCCAACTTGTCAAATAGGGGCTTGGTAAAGATGCTGTAGAGGGTGAGAGAGACGCAGGAGCCCTGGGGTACCCTGCAAGTTATTTTGATGGGGTCTGCTGAGGCTAGGGTAGAGAAGACACTCATGGTTCGATTGTCCAAGAATGATTTTATCCAGGCTATGGCCTTTTTCGAGAAATGGGCAGCTGAGGCCAGGTGTTCGACCAGGACTGCGTGATCCACCAGGTCGAACGCTGCCGACAGGTCGAGGAGGAGTAACATGGCAGTGTTCCCTTTGTCGTTAATCTCATTGATCTGGGTTTTAAGATCGATTAGGGCTGTCTCTGTACCATGCTGCGGTCTGAAGCCTGATTGGCGGGTGCTTAATAGGTTGTGAGTTTCAAGATATTGCTGAATTTGCAGGTATGCTACTCTGTCTATTATCTTTAACAGGAACGGCACCGTGGTGATGGGCCTGTAATTGGTGGGAATAGCAGGGTCTAGGGTTTGCTTCTTGAGGAGAGGCAGGACCCAAGATTCTGTTAGGTTGCTTGGTATGGGGTTGGAAGAGAAGGATGCGTTGATCAGCTTGGTTATAAAGGGGGCTAGGTCCCTGGCAGCATCCTTGATTATCTTGGGAGCGCAGTTGCCGCCTTTGCAGTTAGATGGTTAGATGTTTCTGGGATAGATATTTTGGTGAACCTGAGGAGATTCTGGCCTGAAGGGTTGGTTGTTTTGGCGTGGTTGCTGGGAGCTGCTTCATTAGTGGTGAGGGAGTCTTTTTGACTCCCTCACTGTTCTGGCCATGATGATGACCAGAACAGTGTCTACATTACATCTTCTCATAAGAGAAGACTGAGAGAGATGTTTTTGGATACAAGCACGATTCACTACCCAAGCTGTAGCCTATAACGAGTGTTTGAGGAACAAACCCAGCGTGAAAGGGCATCCATATAAACCACAACCCCCGCATGGTCTCAGAGTGTCAAATTAACACCACAACACACTCATCTTATTACACACTCTTTGTCACAAACCACTTGTCTGCACTCTCTTTGTGACACCTCAGAGAACCTGAGGTGACAGTGAGGTTTGTAAATCAATGACAGCACCTGCCAGACTATCACATCAGACAGTATTACCTCTTGCACCTGTGCACATTGTGGATCACCATGTTCCCCCTTCTGCTTCTGCTCAACAGCCAGTGACAACTGTGAATACACAGTGCATATGTACTGTGTGGCTTTCCTTGTAAAACATCAACAGCAGTAACTTGCCACCTGCAATCTTTGCAGAACCTGCAGTCTTTGCAGAAAATATGTGCCTTTTGTAAATAGAACACCAATTCTGTGCACATTATCACTTTTGTGGCATATGTTATGAAATTAGGGTCAAGAGTGGACCAATGTATTACAGAGTATACATCCTGGAGCCAACAAACACTCAGCATCATGCTTCTGCAGCCCTGGCGGTTGAACCCAGAACTGGGAGGTGTATCCGTCCCACTAAGTATTGTGTCTGCCAGGTTTATCATCAGCACTTAAACTAAAAGTAGTGGCTAGGGGAACAATGTTTACATGTCAGGCTAGATTCAGCAAGTCATTTTACCACAGTCATGAATATCATTTCATAAATATCATTGTAACCTTCCACGAGTGCAGCCGTTCAATGCTAAACTGGGAAAAATGCTGCAGGTAGACCTTACCTGAAATACATCTTTGTTAAATGATGATGGCAATTGATGTTATACACTGACAACATCCCAGCTGGTCTAACTGGGCCTCATTAGGACCCAGGCGGTAAGGGGTTTACAGCGACATAGTTTACGCCATGGTGGTAAAGGTACGACCCAGGCGGTAACTTACCGCCTGGGTCGTAATGAGGCCCACTGTGTTGTATAATGTAGGCGTTGTTGTAGAGAGAAAGGTTTTAGACAGGTCAGAACGTATGAATGTCCTCTGCACTATGGATGTGTGGCCAAGTGGCTAAATAAAATAATAACATGGATATTCTCTAGTGGAAAGCAAGGAAAGTCAGCAGATAACATGAATACTGCTCAAAAACAGTCCACGTTGCCTTTTTATTTTAATGTTAGGAACCAAAGAGGAGCAGGCATCTGGAAAAATGTGGAGAAGATGGTGGCAGGGTGGCTACATTCCTGGCAAAATTAGGCTTTGTGGCTGCAGACAATGGTTCCAATGTCATTGTTGCACGAAGGCGTGGGAGCACAATGCATGTGCCAAGATGCCACCCTGTGGTGACACATTTTTTGAGTGATTGTTCCACTGTCTGTAGTATGTTTGCTTTTTATATAGACGTTCTCCTTTCATTTCATTTCAGTCAGAACACAGCATCATACATACAGGAGCAGCACAATCTCCCATACCATCTGCTAGGAAAAATCTGTTCTAACTCACTGGAATTCACCATTGCATGTGTTTGACCTGCTGCATGAGCAAATCAATGTTTTGAGTTACTACAGCTACAGTTGCAGTCAAGCACTGAATAGGGTGTTCTTAGCCCTGTCCCTGGCAGGTCATACACAATGGGCCTCATTACACGGTAGGCGGTAAGGGTTTACCAGTACTGGCAAGGCCACCGGTACCGGTAAACCCTTACCACCTTACTATGAGGTCCCTTTGCTGGACCCGACCTTAACGGTTGGTGTAGACCAGCCGTTAAAGTTGGGACCCGCAAAGGGACCTTGGTGCTAATTACGGTACCGCAATTTGCGGTACCGTAATTAGCCCCTTCCCCATTCCCATTGAGCCCTATGGGGCAAAAATGGGAATGGGGAAGGGCCATGGAGAAAGGGGGAATTACCGCCCGGCCAACCTTCGAATAGGGTGGTAATTCCCCTTTTCTCCATGGTGGTACCGGCATGGTACCGGCGGCAACCATTGTGCCAATAGCACCATGGTTTACCGCATAACGTGTAATGAGGCCCAATGTCTACTTTTTGGAAAGTCCTTTTGAGGGACCCACAAAGCATGTGAGACAAAGCTCTGTGTCATTATTGAAGTACTTTCACTATTGTATATTTGCTTGAAAGAAACATGTACAGAATAGCAACTATTCATAATAACATGGGGAGACTGACATTGCACAGCTGGTCCGGCAATCTTTCAGAATGTCACAAATAATAAACACATTAAAGAAATCATTGAATATCTTTTGGCATTAACTTAAGACTAAACTGGCTACATTCCAGACTGTGGGAAGTAGGACGACAAATACAAAAGGCATAGTAGGAATGGAATTGAGAACACTTGGCTACAGAGCAGAGGCGTGAGGAACAAGCAAGAACAAATGAGCATCCCCAACAGAGAGCAAAATGTCTGTTTTAATCGAGTAGCACCCACTGCAACTGTGTCAGTTACAGGGTTACCGCATGTAGGGTGAGCAACTACCACACATATACCTCTGTGGTACTTACCACCAGAATCTGCATTCTTCAATGTGTCTGGGCTTGGGACAGAAACAGCTAGTGGTAATGAGTTTACAGCTACACAGATGGTGGATGCGTATTTAAGTGAAACATGCAAGCTTGGCCAGGACTACAACCAACTGCAGTATAGGTTCTCCAATCAATCTGTGTGGTCAGACACACTTGTCGGCATAGCCATTGGCATCCTAAGCTGAGAACAGCTAGTTTATAATTAGGGCATCGTCTTTCTTACTGCTGGTGCCATTGTCTCTGACGAGACTACAAGCTTCTCTGCAACTCACGTAAAACAAGTGACATTGATTGATGAAAATTAATGAATATCATGTTCCAGTTGAATATAATAAGACACTGTTGCTTACACAATTAAATCAAGAGGATCAGTCGGTAGCAGGTCATACTTGATACAGATGATGACCTACTGTGTCCCAGTGCACAGGGCAGCCTGTGCAGTGGTGGGGGAAGGGGGTACGTTGGTTTCCCTTGATACTACTAGCTAAGTAGATGTAAATATATGTTGGTGCTAATGGATGGTGGTGATCGAGCTGATGATGACAACTGTTTCAAAGATGCACCCAGCCACATTCTTAAGTACCAAGTGTGCTGTATTTTTTGACTCTACTATTACAGTGTAACTCAAATGCATATGATCAATATACCAGAGAAGTTCTAATGATGAACAGATACATTCACACACCCATTTTGCACATCTCTCCTGTCTCGCCATGTTGAGGGCATACACTCAATTTGTATGTCTGTCCTGTCTCACAGCAGTGGTGCTACAGGCAGAATGTTTACATCTATCCTGTCTCGCAGTAGTGGGGGCACAGCTTGACATTTTCAGTGGTGGGGGAGCACACTCAATTTTCACATCTCTGCCGCCTCACAGAGTTGACGGCCCAGACTCAGTTTGTATGTCTCTTATGTCTTGTAGGGGTGAGGGCACAGACTTAAATTGTATGTCCGTCTTGTCTTGCAGGAGTGAAAACACAGACTCAATTTGTATGTCTATCCTGGCTTGTAGGCATCATGGCGCAGGTTCATTTTGAATGGACCTCCTGTTTAGCAGCTTGCATTTTTACTTCTCTGCGCTCTACCAAGAGTGGGGACACAGGTGTGGGCATACATACTCAAATTTACATCTCTCCTGCTTCGTAGGGGTGAGGGCACAGTCTAATTTTGTATATCCCTTCTGTCTCGAAGGGGTGAGGGAATAGGCTCAATGTATTAGTCTCTCCTGTTTCACAGAGGTGGGAGCAAATGCAAAGGTATACATCTTTCCAGTCTTGCCAGGTTGGGGGCACAAACTCAAATTTGATATCTTTATTGTCTCACATGGGTGAGGGAAAACGCTCACATTCTTTGTCTCTCCTGTGCCACTATGGTGGTGGCACAGCATGAATTTCTAGGTCTCTTTTGCATCACACAGTCAGGGCCCACACTCTATTATTGCATCTCACCTGCATTGCAGGGATGAGGAAACATAGTTACTTTTTCTGTCTCTCCAGTCTCACGGGGTTGGGAGCACAGCTTTAATGTGTATGCCTCTCGTGCCTTGCAGGAGTGGGGGTCCACACTCAAAGTTGTAGTCTCTCTTGTCTCACAGGGCGGAGGGTACAGACTCAATATTTATGTCTGCCCTGCTTGCAGGGGTGAGGGCACAGAACGCAATGTGTACAGCTTTCCTGTCTCACAGGGGTAGGACACAGCCTGAAGGTTTATGCCTGTTCTACCTCACATGTGTGAGGGTACACAATCAATGTGTAGACCTGGATGTCTATTGCTTACTTGAAGCTTAACCCCTCCAAAACCAAATCCCTACTGCTAACCAAGAACACCTTTACATCCATACCTGGCTCTCGGTTATGAACCTTGAGGGCTACACATCCCAGCTGACCACTTGCCCCAAGTCACTTGGGTTCCACATTGACAGACATTGCACCCACCTTCCAGGAGCACATAGCAAAAAAGACACAAATGGCTTGATATCATTCCCCCTGTAGAACATCAGGCCCTTTTTCCTAGCAAGCAAACTCAGATCTGCTCTCCGACCCTTGGTGTACTTCCCCATCGATGGTCGCAATGCCATTCTGGAAGGCCTTCTGGTGAACACACTGGCACACCTGAGATGTGTCCTACATGTTGCAGCATGACTCTGGAAATTCAACTACATCAACCTGATGCAAATCAAATTGCTCCTGCTACCACTGCACGGCATGTATCACCTCCAATTCCTGATGCATCATTTACATGGCCATCAACTTCATGTCCCCTAGCCTCATTGTTGATAATCTCAGCATTACTGGATGCCTATGATCCACCAGAGGTAAGGGCATGTCCAGACTATGAACCCTCCCCATGTTAAACCAAGGCTTGTCACTGCACTTCTACATTGCAGGAAGGAGTTCAAGACCCTTTTCTTCAAAGAATGGCTACTAGCTACACTACTCAACTAATCTGCGTGTATTACCCTGGTTGCTTGTTGACTCCTTTGTGCAGAATTGCCTACCCTACCCCTGCCCCTTTGTTAGCTCTGTGCTCCACACCATCTCTGCTTCCCCCACTGTGTACTTCCCCCATGTCTTGGCTGTTACATCCCACAGCTAGGTCCACGCTCATTGAATAGATTACACATATTAATAATTAAAAAAATAATAATTATATTGATTATAATAATAATACTCAAAATAATAATGTGTTGCTCCTATCTGGCAAGGGTAAGGTCCAACATTCAATTTATTTGTCTTCCCTGTCTCGCAGAGGTTAGGAAACAGCCTGAGTTGTTCTGTCTCTCCTGTCTCGCAGGAGAAGTGACACACACTACATTTTTACAGTTGTCCTGTCACACAGAGGTGAGGGCACAAACTCAATTTGTAAATCTTTTGTATCGCGCAGGCATGAGGGCCCAGACTCAATGGCCTTCATTACAACACCGGTGGTAACCAATGGCGCTATTAGCACCATGGTTGCTGCTGGTATTGTAACAAGTCCGCCAATGGTAAATGGTGAAATATCGCCCCATTCCAAGGTTGGCGGGGCTGTAATTCCCCCCCATTGGCCCTTCCCTATTCCCATTTTTGCCCCATAGGACTCAATGGCACTGGGGAAGGCAGTAATTACGGTACCGCAAATTGCGGTACCGTAATTACCTCGGAAGTCCCTTTGCGGGTCCCTACTTTAACGGCTGGTCCAGACCAGCCATTAAGGTCGGGAGCCGCAAAGGGGCCTCGTAATCAAGCGTTAAGGGTTTAACGGCGCCGACACCTTTTACGGCGCTGACACCTTTTATGGCGCCGTTAAACCCTTAACGCCAGGGTCGTAATGACCCCCAATTTGTTTGTCTCTCCTGTTTTGCAGGGGTCAGTATACAAGCTCAATTTGTTCGTCTTTCCTATATCCCAGTGTTTGGGGCACAACCTAAATTTTGACATCACTCTTGTCTTACAGGATTGGGGACACACTCTCAAATTTTATGTCTCTCCTGTGTTGCTGGGGTGAGGGCATACAACACATGTTTATTTCTTTCCTGTCTCGCAAGGGTGGGGTTACAGCCAGGCATTTTATGCTTTTTTTCAGTTTTGCACTAGAGAAACATACACTCAATGTTTGCATCTCTCCAGTCTCTCATGAGTGAGGGCATAGACTCACTTTTTACATCTTTACTGTCTCACATAGGTGAGGGCACAGACTCATTGTGTGTCTCTTGTCTTGCAGGGTGGGGCACATCTAGTTTTACTTCTCCTCTGTCACACAGGGGTGGGGACAAACACTCATGTGTTACATTTCTTAATTCTTGGAGGTGCGAGGGCACAAACTGAATGTGTATTTATCTCCTGTCTTGCAGAGTTGGGTGCAGCACCAGAATGTGTATGTCTCTCCTGTGTCACAGGACTGGAATCCCAATAGCTTTACGTGGTGGGACTCACTGCATAACATCATTACACAATCTCAGCCAGGCTATACTGTTGACACCTGGGAGACTCTCAGGCATAAATAATTATTAGTGTGTGTTGTTTCAGGAAAGATATGTGCCCCCATTTACAAGCTCACTCCCCAGACACGCAAATCATGTACGTCCTACCCAAAAGACGATTGGGAAAATACTTTTAGAGTGACTGTGAATTGATTAAAATCCTATCCAAAACAATTCCATCTTGAATCCTGAGTTAGGACACCTACTTTTTAAATGCATACCCTGAATTGAAATTGTATTCTTCAACACCCACGATATTTCACCAAACTAAATTTAACAAAGTTTAACATGTCATTTGAAATGTTTCCCATTTTGATCTTTTGTATACAAAATTAATGTTTAAAGGGAGAGATGCAAAAAAAAAATGAGAACCCCCCCCCCCTCTAGAAACAAAACAAAACATATTTACAGAGTTCCCTTGTACCATGCATTTCAAACCAAACTATCAGCATTTTAAAATGTGCTCTGGTGGTGCTCATCATTTTGATGCTATGCACTAAAACCTGCCATCCCATGCAGCAATTCTTCTCTGGCTGATGTTGTGCACCACACACTTGGCACACTGTCATGATATGTCAGGCAATGTTTTCCATGGCACTGCCCACGAGGACTTTGACCCCGTCTTCCACATTCCCTACAGTGGCAACTGGGATTTATCTGGTCCTTCTGTGGGTGGGTACCAAACAATCACTGCATGAGCTGGCCCTGCTCACTGCTGAGGCAAGTTTGTGCTTCAGGCAATGGTGTCAACATTCAGCTGTGTGCTCCTGGGTGCTCCCTGATGCAGTCATGACTGAAGTGAGGTTAGGGTGGGTGGAACTTGCCATACGCAACCTGGTGCCAGAAACACAATTGGTTAACAGAGGGCTGTGGTATTCTGCCTACTAATGGTATTTTACCCCAGGCACACGATGCAGTCCATGGATACAACATCTGATGCTGAAACCCCACAAGTCACCTTAAAGTAATCTCAGGCCAAAGAGTATAGCCTGAACTGTCCTCCCGCCCTCCTTGTATTTTCAGAGGAATTTTCGTTAAACCCTCATTGGACTCATGCCTCTTCCTGACCCACCTAGTACTGTTTCTCCTCCTTACCTCTGCAGTAATCTGCTGTCCTCCTCATGACCCCATGATGCAGCCTCTCCTCATGACACCTGCAGTACTGGTTGTGCTACCAGGTAATGCTTCTCCCTACCTCTTTGTCTGGGTCACCACTTTTCCCACCATCACCCCATCAACCTCAATAGACTTCTCCTCACCACCAATCCCTCCCCATATTTCTGCATAAATAACACCTGCTGGAGGTTGCCTGTTCATCTGACCCTGACAATGCTTATAAACTATGCCTCCCCCTCTTCTGATTCCATGTAGGAGGATAAGACATGCACA
This sequence comes from Ambystoma mexicanum, assembly GCF_040938575.1. Classification (NCBI taxonomy): domain Eukaryota; kingdom Metazoa; phylum Chordata; class Amphibia; order Caudata; family Ambystomatidae; genus Ambystoma; species Ambystoma mexicanum. The sequence continues at coordinate 357,513,998 of NC_090941.1, forward strand.
TCAACATATTCCAGATCACTGTACTCCTCCTGCACAGACAGCACACATCAGATTCCCCAATGCATCCCAGGCATTTTGCACAAGAAAAAAGAGCGTCTGCCAAAATAAATGAAAACTACTCTAAGAGAAGATATAATGAAGGTACCTCAACAAAAATATCAGAGTAAGGAAAAATAAAGGTTTACCGAACGTATGTAACAATGTCATCACATTCTAAGCACAACACAGCCACCATTATCCCCCCACTCCCTCTTTTCTTCTGCATCCACCTGGGGTACATGTTTCAGCTGTTGTTGAGAATGTAGGACGTCCATTTATTTCTCTGCACGTTGTAATATGAATGTGAGCTGGGTGCAGAGGGATGCATGAGGACTGTGGTGAATCCATATAATAACGCATATCAAATATCAACTGCAAAGCCTTCATAAAACTGCTTTTAAAATGTGCACACGCATCCACATTAAAATGTATCTACCCAGATTATCACACATATTTAAAGTCCCTGTTCCATTTTCTGCAAATAATATAATTTGTATTACGCGGAGCATTAGACCGACTACAGTTCTCTTCCTATCATATCCGAAACAATTGGTCTCCAAAAGCAGGTACTACAAACATAACATACATTGTTCAAACCCAATTTACACCAATAGATGTACAAGCCATCTTATACTAGGACACTACAGTTTACTAGCTAACCATAGTGCATCATTGGACAACAGTATCATCAACCACCATCCTGTTTAACTCTAATAAGCTATGACCTAAACTGATAGGGGTTAATATTTGTGATTGTCAAGGTCGAATAGCCCCTGCAACAAGCATCCTAGTGATGTCACAGATATGAAATAAATTAAACAAGAAATGTTTTCGTCAAAGAATTGTACCTTGGACACAATATTAAGTAGTGGATCATATTTTCTCTTAACATCTGGACACAACTTGCAGTGAATTTCTCAGCTGCCTGATTTTTGTATTCTCGATTTTTGCTGTGGTTTCAGCCAATGGCAGGATCCCAAACCCAATCTTCAAGTAAATATTAGTATCAGAGAAATGATCCACCTCATCTATATATTTTTCCAGCCCTATACTTTTTTTTCATTTCCAGGTACAATTTCATACATTGTCGTGTCATATACATCTTTAAACTACAACATTATGACAACATTTTCATTATACTGCTGCTTGCCACCAGGGTGGATATGGGTAGACTAAACAGAGGAAGTTTGCATATTTGAGGTTGTGGGTTGTTGCTTATTGCATAAACATGCACACTTCCTCTGTTTACAGTCTCCCCATATCCACCCAGGTGGCAAGCAGCAGTATAATGACAACTTGTGGCTGAAAAGTTTACAGCCAAGACAAGCTATATATGCCTACAACCTATGTGCATTGATGTCTATAGACTTTAAAATGTTTCTAGCAAACACACAGGGAGATAATTTGCACAAATGTGAGTTCAGACTCAGAGGCTTTGACATGCGTTACTTCCCAAGATAAGTGTGATGCACGAAACCAGTATTATACCCTTTTCAGTGGCATTTGATGCTGATTGAAGTAAAACACACATCCGGCCACAAGTGACATGGGAATTTGCTGTTAAAGACAGAAAGGCTCTGTTGCACTGAAAATACATGTTTTCTATGCACACTGCACAGAGCATAAAGACCTACGAAAGGGTTAATTTCTATGTTGTATTGATCATCTATGCAACACACAGTGAAAACCTAGTTGCATGCTTAATCTCAAGATGAGTGTGCCCTAATCAAACGTCATCAGCTGTCCACATTTCATTGTGAAAAAGAGAAAACCGAATAATAAATATGTTAATCATGAATATTATTTTGAAAGGATTCATTGCACAATGTTAGACAACATTTACATTTTCTTTCTGAACATGTTCTTGAATATTGTAACTTGGACTTTATATAATCAATCGAAATGTACATTTTGAAAATCCAAGATCTTGAAATTCTGATGCCTGAAAGTGAAACATGCTTAGACATCATTCTTACACATATAAAGCAGAAGCTAATTGGCTGCAACTATAATGAGCGGGCTGCACATGTTCAAAACGTACTTATAAAATAAACATTTTGGTAAATACAATGTTATTCAATTTGCCACAGAGCCCACAGTGAATGTAAACTGATCATGGACAGTTGATAGCAGCTCTCTGTTCCATGGAGGATATCTAAGAGTGATGGCATTTGAAATATAAACATTCAACAAATGGCATGTTATTTAAATAGGACATGGATATCAGAGTGAAATTCAGCTGATTAATGTAGGGATTCAATAAATGCCACTCACTAGAGAGACTTGGAAAGGAAACAAGGGTAGTTCAGATGAGACGGTGCTTATCCCCTGTATAACTAGCTATAGTAGTCCTGTCAAGGGGCCTAGAGTTGTCACTTTGCCCATTTTATAAATTCTAAATTGTAATGCTTCCTTCAATAATTGAGATGGAAACCTGAATTACAGAATTTACTTCTCTAGCGAAAAGAAGCAAGCAGCTTTCAGGCGCTTTCATCCCAACACAGTAAATATGTTCATGGGTCTAAAATTAGCATTATGCCATTAGGTAAGTGTCTTTCTAGTATTGTTGTGCTGAGGAAACTATTGGTTCCTCGTGATACCAAGGTTCGGCACAGTGACCTCAGCCTGTGCTGTCCTCATATGTCTTTGACCAGGATAAATGGATCCATAAAAGCACATTGGGTATAAGAGAGAAATCCTTAGCTGGGGGATTTCCTATATTTATTTAATCAATGGATTTAGATATATTTCTATTTAATGGGGTTTAAAGGGGTTTGTATGTATAACCTCACCTGTTCTTTGGCATGCCAATCCTGACAGAACCATGATTTTGAGTATTCCTTTCATTTTTACTATGCCAAAATGGCTTTACACACTGCTGCTAGGTTGCTGTTTGGTTCCTAATGTCACAGCAAGCAAGGGACGGACATCTTGGCATATCCTGCCTCACGTAGACAAACTTTAACCAACACGTGTTGTGGGTGAAAGGTTCTGAATTCATCTTGACCACAGGAACTGCTCTGGAAAACCTTCCACAACGTTGTTTTTAGACCAACAAGCCATATGAAAATGATTTTTGCATTAGAGATGCAACCTAAGCCACACTAATGATGCCCAATGATGGCAGAACATGTCTGGGGTTACTTGTGGTCTTGTTCAGTAGGGCTGTGACATAGCAGTTTGGACTGGACATCCTCTTTAGGGTACGACAAAGTCTGATTTGTCAATGTTCTTTTGAACACTATTATTTTTCTTTTAGCAAAGTTTAAGCTTACTGACTACACAACAAATGCAATGTTGTATTCCTTTCTGATGAGGAGTTGCATTTGGGTCGGCAGGACAAAGTTCTCCTTTATGATTAACTTGCAAATTGATTAACAGAGTATCTGAAGCATTTTGATTTGGGTAGCTTCGCAGATTCATGGTGGTTTTAAATTGGCTCCTATGTCATGTCTGTTCATTAATATGTCAGTTTGTGCTGGACTTCCCTTTTAGTGGTGGGACCAAAAAAGATTTATATATAGATTTTCCCCTTCTGTTCCCCTTAAATGTATATTTCTTGATGTACAAAAATGTTGTTTACTTCGGGATAATCAAAAGTGATATAGGGATTTCTTTAAACCTATGGGTATTTTCAAAAGCCAGAGCCAAGGATGGATGAATAGTGAGTATAAACAGGATGAAGTAGCCTTATTAAGAACCTTTGAAGGCAGATGGCCATGATAGGGCAAACATCTTAAGTTCCATGGCCAGATAGAAAAAGGTCAATCAGTGACTGCAAATTCTAACTTAAAGGAAAAGCATGGGATGAACTTTAACAAGCAGCAGGTAAGACTAACTCTAGAACTTTTTGGGAGCTTGAAAATAAAGGACAATTTTTACGACACACCACTGTCACTTATCCACTAATGTACCTGCCATTGAGTGGGTTAACCACTTCTCTGTTTCAAATGGAAGGGCATAAGAGAGTCACCATCTGCATACAGGGCCATATCCTTGCTTGATGACCAATTTAGTTTTTTTGGGAGATTATTTCTGACTCTCCTTCAGGAGTGGTGTGGCAAAGGCAAGATTTTAAGTGAAATTCTGTTTGATTTTAGAGGAGGCTCGGTAACAAGTGACATTTTTTAAAATGCGTATCTTATTGTGTGTATGTTTGAAAGATGACAAGATTTATCTTGCATTCGTGGATCTCAGCACTGACTTTGCACATGTAAATAGATCAAAGGTATGGCAATATCTTAAGACTGTAAATTGACGAATGGATTTACTTGCACTCCTGGCCAAATTACAACATGACAATGAAGCCTGTGGAGCATGAGACACTTCCTTGGTTTCCTGTGAAAAGAGGTGTGAGGAGGGGATGTGTTATAGCCCCTTTACTTGTCTCCCAGTAAATTAGGAGCCAGAAGGACACACTCACTAGGTTGCAGCGCCTGTATTGAAAAAAGATATAAAGGTGGACCTATTGAGATCTTACGGCAAATGTATCAAATTAAAACCAAAGCAGTGGCCAGATACGGTGCCAGAATCTAGAGATTTGCTGATATTGCCCCATTACGCTCCCTGGAAAATTAATTTCTGTAAAAAGTTTTGGGTCTCACCCACATATGCCAATCAATTTTTCACCCACACGGAGTTAAATATGCCTCTTTCAGTCAACGTTTTACAGTTCGAATGCATTTTCTTTGGCAAAGGGTTTGGGGCAATAGGAAATATGGCTTTACCAAATGTAGTTTGAACAAAATGTTAAGGTCATAGAATCATTGTATAGAAATACCTTGGTTTAAGCATATCAAAACTTCCCCAAGAAACATCAATGCTGATATGTACTTTTGGGATCCTTCTGCTATTAACACACAAGGAAACACAATAATTAAGGAAAATATGACTGGAATAAATATTATCAGTAGGGGGGGGGATCTAGATCTAGCTAAATCCTCTAAAAGAAGACATATACTTTTTACAACTGGCCCACTTCCCAGCTACTTATCATGGGCTAAATATAAATGCTACAGATGTTGTATGGCACATGCTTTATTTTTCTGGTAAAGCTGAGTGACTGCCAAATGGACCAATGAGTATAATAGTAGTTGCCTATTTTGTACGACTGAAAAAGAAGATTTGATGCATCTGTGTTTTTTTTTGTCTATTATATAGGCAACCACGCAAATATTTTTTATTAGCTTATCTGAGAACCATCATTTTTTATCAATGTTTACCCGCAATTTAGAATGTTTTGAAGTCTGACACTCCACTAATTGCATGGTCACTGTTATCTTTCTAATGAGCAGTGGTCAAAATTAGAAACAGTCTATGGAATGAGCTTCTTTAATTTTGACAGTGAAATAATAGCTGTTATTTGTCATTTATATGGTTTAATATATTACATTCATGTTATCATATTCTGGTATGCCTTTCATATTGTATTTTTATATGTATTTATATGCAAGGTTTTATGGAACATGTTTTCCAAAATAAAGCTGGCCAATGTATGAAATAACATAGTTCTAGTTCACCAGAGACAGCACAATTCATTCCCTGGTGTCTAAAGTCGTACCAGGGAATGAATTATGTTAATTTATGTTGTGCATACACCAATTAAGGTCTTGATTGTTTTCACTTGGAAATGCTTGCTGGGCAATTTTAGTAGAATATAGTGCATGTTCTATAGATCATATTCTCCATCCTTTGACGTAATTGTGTGTCAACATCAAAGTATATGCTTCCTGGGTTTTCAGTGCTGAATCCCATGTCCCTCAAGTTGTAGTCGTGGGCAAATGGTGTGCAGAGATTTGAACTCTTTCTTTTCTATTTTATTTCTAAAGAGCATATGGCTTTGTATTATATATGGACAGATTTCCTGGTCATTCATGGATTATTTGCGCCGAAAAAAAAGGGATTTGTGCACCATTCTGTCCGCAAATCCCTGTTTGTTAAACAGGGATTTGCAGGCAGAATGGCACACAAATCCCATTTTTTTTGGCACAAATAATCCATGAATTACCGATGTGTCGGCATTGTCTTTTAACATAAACATCCTTGGGCTGTGGGTCACAGTTGAAGCAGTGGAGAGAACCTTTAGAACAACCTATACATGTAATGTGCCGGGGTGTAGTGCTATGCCACCAAAGTGAAAAGGTGGTGTATAAATATTGTTCATGAAATGAATTCAAAATTTGATGAGCATTGGCCTTCCATGGCAGTGTGGGGTCTCTCCCATAGATAATTAGAACATGGTATCCGGTGGATAGTTTTTAATTTGCTGATGTGCACATGGATACTAGTTTATGCACTTTTTGCACTTGTGTGGGCACTGATGTCACAGATGTCGATCTGCGTAAGGCATATGTAGTGGGAAAGAACTGTGAGTGGTATATGCGTTTAATAATAGGAGTGTCAAGAAACAACGTTTAGTATCTGTGTAGTGTCAATGAATGAAATGTATTTTTAATTGTTAGATGGTAAGGTTGTGAGTACATTCTGATGGTGAATACAAAGTACATTGATCACATGCACGTAAACTCCTGGAACCGGGATTATCTGCAGAAGAGAGAGGGGTAACCTACTTCTTTTTGAGATGTTATTTTTGTGAGTTGCCCCCTTGTGAGTAGGTCCCCCGAAAAAAAGAAAATAGGGGAAGACCTTTTTAAGACCAGTAACAAAGAGAACCATGCAATGCAGCTTTTACAGATTATCAATCCCTCCATTCCGAGTTTGCTGATTGGCTTGGGAGGTGGAAACAGTAAGAAAAATGAAAGATAAGCTTGGAATGCAGGATTCTGTTGGTGGTTAGAACCTAGTTTCCACGTTTTCTAATTGTAAAAATAAAAGAAAACATGTTCTAATGGACAATATAGACCTCCATTTGATATTGTAAAGCAAGCTGACCACATTGAGATAAGCATGCCTCCCCACCATAGCTCAAACAAAAGGGGAATGGCCATCTCTAAACAAATCTCTGTGACTGGATCACTGTAATCATGTCACTAAGGCAAAACCTATTCATTAAGATAATCAAGAGTCCGCAACAATTGCAAGTTGAACCTCAGTATGGACTATCCTGAATAGCTCAATTGAAGACCGATAGCCAGAACGATTCCTTTGAGGCATTCCAGCTTGAAAGAAACATGCTGGACCAACACAGAGGCAGTGGTAGACATGTAGCAAAAAAAGTAGTGGAACTGTGACCCGGGCGGTGAGCAAAGTGCAACACATTTTTCAAGGGTTGCAGCCATGCTGTTTGACAGCCAATTGAGTTGAAACAGATTTCAGTTTAGCTATAGCTGCTATTGGGTGGTAAAGTGGAGACATGTGCTTGAACTTCACAAAGAGCAGTTCGAGAATGGTGAACATGGTTGCAAAGAGCCGTGCAACAGTTAACAGCAACAAATAAAAGTAGTATAACTTTGCTCCCGACCGTTCTCGATCACTTCGACCACTGCACAGAGGTATGGAAAGAATTGCTTTAGACCTCCAATATCTCTTACCTGTTACTCCAAATTAGCTAGATGCTGAAACATAGCATGCTATCAATCAAGGAAGAAGATTATAGAACATGCAGCTGGCTAGTACATCTGCCATAACAGTGGGTGGCACTGGAAAGACAAAACTGACATAGCGACTTGAATACAACTCTACCAACAACTCAATGAAATCTCATTTTACAAAAAAAGTAGTACATGTTCTATAGATTTGAATATGCAATGGATGCAATAGAAATACTGCTTTAACTATATTTGAAATGAAAAATCGATCTAAGTGCCACTTACAACTTCTGGAATGGCACAAAGGTGTCTGGGAAATTACCTCATATAATTCAGCCATGTGACAAAGTTAGGTCGTTCTGGGTGAGTAGTGCTCAAAATAATGGATTTACTCTAACACCGGATGATCGGAAATTAATATTAGGAGTCAATTATATGGATAATTGTTCTGCACTGAAAAGTCATGGATCAACCATGTGAGTCATACAGGGATCAGAAGTCTATGCTTCCTATGCACTCTCATTTGCTATGAAAGAAAACATGAACACATATAATATTGTTTGTTATTGCGTTTTAGATTGGCACACCCCTTGGTGTGATATATGGTCTGTTTGGTAGCAAGTGATATGTAGTCATGTAATATATGGTCTGTTTTGTAGCAACATACCTCCCATCTGTCTGAACTCTTTCTCTTTTTGCGCAATCCCTCTCCTTGTCTATTTTGCACACAAAAGGCAAGTTATAGCCCAAAAGTCTTCAAATATTGAGTTTACTCTTCAAGTGGATGGGGGATCCCCCTCTTGTAGACAATGCATGAGCGCGTGTTCTATCAGAGCAAACATGTCACAATTGCTTCTCTTGTTTAAATGTTTTGTCTGTGCCTCTATCGCCGTTTGCCCTTGTTTATAAAATAGCATAAAGAAACAAAAAATATAAGAAAAACAAACTGTTTTAATGTAGTCTCTTGTATGGAACTGCATACTTAGCTCTAGACACTAAAATGTTTTGGATATATCCCCTTTAACGTAATTCATACCATTTGAATAGTGTAATTACAATGATATTTATGTGTACATGTATGTGTAAATAATTATATTTATTAAATCATTGAAGTATGTGTTTGAACATTAGTTGGGTCCAAGACAGCCGATCTACCAAATCATGCTCTGCCAGCCACAGACAAAGCAGGTATAGCCTTTATAAGTCAACTAGGTTTAGAACATTGGTGAAGACTAAGCAAAAGGCTTCCCTGAAAAAGAGATCGGTATTAGTGAAGAAAATGCAACCATTTTGAAGAAGAAGCAAGATCACATAAAATGACAATACGTTTTTAAGTAACTGATCAATCAGCAAGAAATGCATACGTATTAACAACCGATTCTACAATACCACTGGGTGAATGAGGGGTTAATCAAATGATTGAATGGATTCAAGAAATAGAACCAAATATTTGTCAAATACCACGTGATTCTGTACAAATACAAGGTTGGTGGACCAGATGCTTTGGCATACACATCAGCATGTCTTCCCAAAATATAGTCCACCTCATGTTGTATGCTAACATGCTAAATTGTGCCACCTCTGGTTGAGTACAAATCTTCCCATACAGTGAAGATGGGTATAAATGAGAGTTTTTTTTTCTACTGAGTAATTTACATTTTTGAAGGAATTGTGAATCTATTTTATTTGCATTCACAATAAGCATGCTCCAGGAATACTGCCTCGTCAGGAAATTAACAAAGGTGTAGAGATATGTCTATGAAATCGTTGAATTCAGACATTGGCATTATTTAATGGTTGTGGCATTGTATGAGCATTGTGTGGAAAGTACTAATCTGAACAAACGGTCGATGTAAATATTGATATTCCCAAACAATTCTGATGTAGTCCACCAAGGTTTTTGAAAAAACTAGTTATTGGGACACCTACTCTTTCAGGTGCTTCCTGTCCCATCCATCTGTTCAGAAGGACTGCAGCAAGGGAATCTGCTGAGAATCAGTTCCCCACTTCTACTAATGTAGGGTCTCCTGGAAGCACATCTATGTGCATCTATTCTGTGTCCGTCCACAATAAACACATATATGCTCGTTCTATTGACAATCAATAAAGTTACTTAGATTTTTCTATGCATTATTCTAACTTAGTCTCTGCCATGATTTATCTATTTCATGTATCGAATGAACACTTGCAGCGAAAATTAATGTGACCTGATGGCACAGAGACATGTAGGAAATGCTCTTTTGAATCCGCAGGGGCATCTTCTAGTGGAGGGAAACCATTGTCCCGGGACAAACTAGTGATTGAAATTGTGAAACCCCAAACATTTAATATATAGCCCTACTAGGGCTCTGGAAACATTAGGAGGGGAGCACCTACCATATATGTGACTTCTGTCCACTCTACTCTATCCCGAAGGATGGTAATCAGAAGACTCTGACGAGGAAGGAATAATCACATTTCTACTAAAATAGAGTATCATGAAAAGTACAGTAGGGAGTGGTTAATGATCAAATCTGGAATAATTATATCATTTTGATTTATTAAAAGTATGTGTTTTCTTGAATTTGATTACTCTGCTTTTTTTGTGTAGTAATGCACTTTGTTTGTCTATTGCGAGACTAAATAATCTTCTAACAAATGGAAAGATGAACTCATTACAATCTTTTTTGTATTGGGTGGTTATTACTGCAAGAATTTGAACTACACCTCGGCAACAAAAGAATGTAGAAAATAAGGGAGGTCTGACCCACTGCTGCCTCTGACAGGAGTGGGCCATTATGCGTACCCTGAAATGTAATGTCCTCAAAACTCAGTGTGATGTCCTAGCAGCTCATTCATGAAGGGTGAAGTCAATAGCAGGGAGACCCAAAGAAAAAGTAAGGATTGTAGCAATCATCCTTGTGCCAGGGGGGTGCCTGGCCGGTAATGGCCTGCCAGTCTGAGTTTTTGGAGATCCAAGTAAATTGAAGGCCTCTGTGAGGATTTTGGCCCGTTACCAGCCAGGTATGTAACCCAATAAGGGAATGATAGGTGTAGGTACTCTGGAGTTCCGTCCAGTATGGACATCGTTTTTTTTATTTTATTTATTGTTCTGCACATATTGTGTGAGCTTAATCACCAGTTTAAAAAAAAAAAAAACAAGATGACGCTGCCATAATCAATAGAAAAGGGACAAAATCCCTTTTCTCTTTCTATGGCTGGTAATGAAGACATGGACAGAGCACCACTACTGGGGCAGAGCGCTCTGGTATAGCAGGTACGTGGGTAGGGAGGGAAGGGGTTGGGTGAAGGGCTGTGGGTTGTTTTGGGAGCAAGGGGATGGGTTAGGTGGACAACAGAGAGGGGCAAGGCGGAATCTGCAATATGGCTGGGAAAATGCAGGTATATACTGCCAGTTCTTGTCTGTGTTTCCAGCTACCTGATTGGCTGTGTGCCCTTCCCCAATGCAAATGTTTATTCACCAAGACAAATAATTGAACATCCACTCTACTTAGTGCTCTCTAGTCAACTGACAGTGAGGGAAAACTCAAAATCTCAGGTACTAAACACTGGACACATTCAGATGTAAAATCACAGCTATTTTTACAATAAGATAGGGAGTCTAACAGGATCCTAGAAAACCACAATGATTAATTACATAATCTTCTACCATGACATCACAGCAGGAGGTTGCAGTCTTCAGAAAATGAAATAGTTCTTAATTGCAAACTATGGAAGCCATGACCAACAATACGATGTAGTTTATGAAATCATTCTGCTGAAAACATGTGGTTGCTTCCTTACTTTACTGAACTGCCTTTCGGCTTTGTTTCATGTGCACTGGTAGACTGATTTATCTGGCTGTGTTCCCTTGTACACACTTTGAAGCTAAACAATATGTGTGTATCTGTTCCACTCCTTAATTGACTTGACTACTTCAGTTGACTTGCATTGCTCTCTCTTCTAAATATGTACAACAACACCCTTGTAATCCCAGTCGATCAAATAACTATCTTCTGGCTAGCTGCTTCCTGCATTTCTAAAACAATGATTACATCCTCACAGCCGGTGCCAGTTAAATGTCTTGTTCTGAACCTGGAAGACAGCACCATCCACTTCAGGGCAAGTGTATATTTACAAATCCCGAATTGCCAATGATTTGACAATAAATAATCAAAGCCTTAAAATAAATGTGACACTTTTGAAACGTGAGTGGGTTGGCAGTGGAGGATTTGATAAAACATGTCAGGGTTTTTCTTGAAGAAAGAATCTAACGCTGCGCAACAGCTCAAACATTACATGTCATTGTCATTAAAAAGCAAAAGTCAGCTTTCAGTGCATTGACATGAGTGGAGGAAGACTTACCTTTGTTAGAGACAACATGCTTTCCACACAACTTTGTGTGACAGCGTTCTTCCTTCATTTCACTAATGGTTTGTTCTACCTTGAGACATGCACCCATGCCTGTAGCATCTTCCCATGCATGTCAGGACCCCACAGGAACGTATGTTCTTTACAATATGCGACGAGAACGTAATGTTGTTCTTGAAAAGGTGAGGGAATAGGTATTCCCTGAAAAAACTGTGCCACACAGACTGCAGCACATCTGTTATGTGTAGGCAGTCCTGAGTGTGGGAAGGTATTAGTGGACTCAGCTGTTGCATGTGAAAGGGCCATAAAGAGACAAGTCAAGCACCGTCCAGTGAAATCACAGAAAGAGAGACATTATAGAGAGGGAGTTTTCGAATCAGACACGACTACACATATGTGGAAACAAGGATGAACTATTTATTCTTGGATGACATTGAACATGGCACGGCATGGAGCTCAAAGCCTTATCTTGAGTTATGCAGATTTGAACACAAAACAGGGAAGAATGATCATGGGTAAGGCTTGGGAAACCCGCAAAAGAGACCTGCGGTTTTTTTCAGGTCACTAAGCGAACGATTTTGTTACCCACAAATATGTGTCCCTTCAGCAATACAGACCCTGCAAAGTATGCTTAGGACACCTTCTGACATCCCCTCACTTCTCCCCGTAGCCTCATTCCTCCCCCAGCATAGCAAGAATAGTTTAAACCTAAACTACGTCTATATTAGTACCACTGAAAAAGTCAAATGGCATTCAGGCTGAGTAGGGAAGTGAGGTATTTTGTAGGAAACTGGCGGATGGCAGCAAAGTGCACTCCGTTGATGGACCCTCAATTTCTATGCCAGGTGACCTCATTTTTGATATATAAATCTCGGAAAAGTTGTAAATGTTCACGGGATGTCAGACCACCCAAACTGTTAATGCTTCAGTGAATCCCCAAACTTGTTCACATAGACGTCAACGGGAGGCAAATCGGGTTGACCAACAGGTAGGAATGGTTGTACTTCACATACATTTGTGGTTAAACCCAGTTTGTTGTAAGAAGTTATGCACTTTGCAACCTTAATTACTATGTCACATGTCACGCCATACCCAGTATTGAATATTAGGGACATAGGGGCCCTGGTCTTCCACTTTCCCCATGAAGCACATCCATTGTTAGTAGTACTAATAAACCTGCCATCCATGACCCTGCAAAATAGTTCCAGAGAGGATCTAAAATCACTCATTAATAATGCAGCACAATTGCTCAAAATCAAGAAGTTCAGTGGGTCCTTTGAAACCTGTGAGATCCTATAGCTGGGGTAGTGCTGAATTGTCTCAGGGCCAACTCATATTATTTTTTATCTTATTTAGACGGTGCAGGTTGGTCGGCCAACCTCATTGAACAAGAGAAGTACTACAGGATGAATGTGGGGAATGGGTTAGCAGACCATTTCATTATTTTTACCCAGGATTCTTGATGCAAGAGCACCTATCCAAAACAATCTGTAAACATTAGCCCAATCTAAACTCCTAAGAGAGGCTAAAAGAGAAAAACCTTTGTGCAATATAGGGTGCCATATTTAGCCTGTGGGGTTGGAATTGTTGGAAGGGTGGAATTTAAGATTGTATAGGGAGCAGGGAATTCCTCACCAGATCAAATTACTAGACAGAGTGGCTATAGCAAGAGAAATGCCAGGTAAACTGATGAGGCGAAAATAGAAATTGGTAGAAAGGTTAAAGTGTGGGCTGTGGATGGGACAACTGGAGTCAAAGAGTGAGATACTGTATCTTCTGTACACACCACTTTGATGTGCCTCCCTACAATGTGTGGATCCGGGGTGATATCTGAGCTCAGGAGTGGGGTTAGATCTGAGTGTGATAAGAAGAGCCAACGATGTGGGGTGGGAGGGCAAGCTGACAGTTCGGTATTCTAATACAGCGTGGCTCATGGGCAAATAAGGGGACAAAGATTGGGAGGGGAATGTGAGTAAACACAAGTTGATCTGTTTCCAGGAAGCCTGGGCTCTTGTATAGGGTTAAGAGGAGGGCTACATAACACACATGGCTATAGCTAGGAAGGGTTGTCTGATCACTAGATAAGCAGACTCTTGATTCATAGAGTTGATTTGCTGGATGTTACTTTAAATTAAGTTCACTTGGGGTCTTTCCACATATTTTACCTCTTGTTGATCTGCAAAAATGCCCCTCCCTCATTGTCAATTCATTTTTGCAACAAAGGTATTAATGGCACTGTGAACTCTACAAATAAGAGCTAAGTAGTGACCGATAATATCAACAATGTAGTGGGTTCAATGGCCGTTAACCTACTAAAGAACATAGAAGGGGAAAGAACATAGGGTTTGTTTACTCCAGCCTTCTCAGACACAAGGCGAAATACATTGTGAAGGTCAGTGGATGTCTTTGCTTTATGGTATGGTTTGAGGATGCTGAAAGGGAGATCTAAGTTGAAAAAGGTTATCAGCCTGGGCATTCTCCTACTCTTGATATAAAAAGTACTACTAATTATGTATGTCTTCATACATTTGGGTGAGTGGGGGACTTTGTTAGACATACATGTAGTTCAGCAGGTGGAGGCCGACCCTGGTCCAGTGCAGTGGATACGAATGAAGTGGCCAATAGTGTTAGGGCAGTACCATGGGGCTCCATTGTGTCCATGAACATACTCCCTGCGCTTTATTAGATGGGTTAACCTTATCGAAAAACAACTTTGAATCCTGCTCTTCTCTGTGGGCGTTATTGCAGAGTGTGCCAAGAAAACAAGTAATAGATACAAGCTCTAGATAGCTGTGGTTTGACAATGAAGGCCTTATGAAATAAGGACACTTTGCCCAGATTTGCAAAGGGGCAGTTAATCTCAAATTTTAAAAAGGTGATGACTGGACTCAAATGATCACCCCCATATAACTCATTAGTTTTGCAGCAACCATTTTCAGAAAAAACGTTTTCTCCAGGGAGCTCAATACTGGGCTCATTATAGCAATATAATCTCTGCAATCAAGGCTGCATTTTGGGAGATCAACAGAACGATATGCTAACATTCTGAAAAGGAAACATGCTGTATTGAATGGGGTAGATTGATAGCTCTTTTGAGGATCACAAAACAACTTCTTCTGGCTCTAGGGATATGCTATGGCAAACACTAGTTGAATTTGGAATGTCAGGGCATCTGATTAAGGTAATTCAGTTGTTTCATGAAGGTAACATCACCTGAGATCATTAACTAAGGGTTTACCCGTAACGGGGCGACTGTTCCAGATATGCCTATTAGAACCCCTGTCCGACTCTGTCAACCCCATATTTTCTCCAACCTATTTTCATGTTTAAGCCGGAGGTTGCGCAGCATTGGTGCTGTTAATACTAAAATGGTGGTAACCATTGCCCTTGCTCCATCACATGGACCGGTTTTGGCCTGCCAAGACTGCATGGTCAAGTTTCAGTGGCAATGCCTTGAACCTCATTTGGCCAACAATATTGATAAAACTATAGTTTAGTCTGGGGGAGAAGCAAGGGATTTCACAAAGAAGTAGTGGTGGGACGCATGTCCATAGAGAGCGTCATCATTTTGATTATTTGGGGCTGAAGCTTTAGGCCTCAGGGAAATGGCAGAACCAGATTTCTAAAAGTGCTTAGATGATTAACCTGTCTGTGTGGGGAAGGATAGATGAAATATACTTCATGGTCCTCTTCAAATTCTGTGAACATACTTTTTGAATCTTATAGAGTCAAGGTTATGAAGCAGCATTGTGTGGGATCAAGATGAGGATTTTTGCAACATGCCTGTAGATTTTGCTGGAAATGTGTTCTTAAACCTGCCTCTGAGGTTGAGGCACTTTAATATTTTGCACCAGTAGGAGGCAACTGCCCATAATCTTGATAGCCAACATTGCTACCTTGAAGTTACTTACCTTGTGATCATGCTGGCTGTGGCTTAATGCACATATAGGGGGTCTATCATGCCCAAATGAGTATCTGCCTTCTGCCCTACCAGTTATTCTGCTTTCTTGTTTGGTGATTGTAGTGGTTCTAAAGGACTCCTTTAAAACTACAAAACAATCATCATCTGGACAATTAATTTTGCTCCAAAATCAATCATGAGCATATAGCAAGGACATTTTGGTCAGGTCAACAATAATATTTGGGGTCAGAAGTATAAATGCAGGCTGGTTTTCTGTCTTTGCAAATGAGGCTGCATGTCCTACAATTGGCTGATCTTGTGGATGTTGGGGAAATAAGGGGAATGAAGGGCAAACATGTATTTTATGTTGGCCTGTCACAAATGACAGTAGCACATTTACTTTTCTTATTTTGCACCAGAACACAGCCTTGAGCTGAATGCGACTGAAACCAGTTCTTTTGAAGGCAGAACCTGGCTTTTTCTATTACTGCTAGGCACATTTGGACCCATTCCAGATATTTGTAATGAAAAAGTGCATCTGAAATACTTTTTTAGAAATGAAATTAATGACTCTGCCAAAGTTAACATTACCACAGAGCTCAAACCACCGTCCACCTTCTTCCCCTCAAATACTATGGTAAGTTCAGCGATCTTGGCCTCTGAAAAAAAGATTCTGTCAGTGACTAAGACCTTACTAAGCTCGAAAAAACCACCATCATGACAATTTGGGTCATGATGAAAGAGATGCTTTAAGAAGCTTACCAAAACAATACATTTTTCATAATAAAACCAGCCGATAAAGAAGGAGGGTTTGTTTTGTGGTCTAGAAAAGCTTACAAACAGAAGCCTTAAAATCATTTAGAAAATCCCCTGTTTTACAGAATATTGGACAGCGATTCAACCCAATGTTTGAAAGGGGAAATAGCCAGCCTGATTGCACATGTGTTCCGCCAGTGATGAACAAACCTTCCTAAAAAGGTCTAATCTGACCATTCCAGCATTTTACATCCTACCAAAAATTCATGAAAACTGTTGTACTCCACCGGACAGATAAAGAAAAATGCCACAGAAACAGCTACCTGCCTACACACGTACTAGGTGTGCCTAGTTGCAAAAAGTGCTACCTTTCATGTCGATTAATTAAATATGACAGAAGTAATAGAGATATACATCTTTTAATTTATAAATAGAAAACACTGAATGGGATTTATATTAAAAAGAAGACAAAAATGCATTTTGTTTGTACATAACATCACATAAAAAACATATAGTGGAAGTCATTGTTTTCAACCAAAAACAATTTTTTTGAACTTAACACAGTCATCGTGTACTGGTGATATTGTGGGATTAGTAGAAATGTGAGGTGAACATCTTGTTGTTAAATAGAACCTCAAAAAACAATTTGCTTGTCCTTGACTCTGTCGACACCGAAAAAGTGTGTTTCTAGGTCCTCCACCGGGCAGATCCATTTTTTCTGCAATAGGATCTGTCTTAGAACCCCTGTCCATATATTCAGATATCTTTTTAAGATCATTTGTGAGAGAAATACGCTTGTTCATAAAAGACACCACCATAATGATTAATATTTTGTCTGGAGGGAAAATTGGTGCAAATGATCCCCTTGTCTCTAGATGTGGAGTCTTTGTACACCAGAATTCCACAAATGCAAACTGCAACGGTAGTGAAGGAGTACCTAGAAGAGGATCAAGACACCCAACCTAGTTCCCACACAATTTGTACTAGAATGTATCAGAATCGTCCTCAGCTGAGAATTATTTCCTCTTTGAGGGTCAATTCTATAATCGCCAACATGGCATAGCATGGATGTGACTTTTGCACCTGATATAGCCAATCTTTATATGGATCATCTGGAACAACAGTCCATTTATAGTGTTGACAACCCATTCGGCGTGATGTCTGGCGGCTGGCATCGCTATATAGATGACGTCTTTTTGATCTGGAAGGCACGCAAACACAATTGGCATCTTTCCTACCTTGGTTGAATGGACAAGACCCCTAAATCAATTTCACCATGGTGTATGCCTCCAACAAAATGGCTTTTCTCGATCTGTTAATTGAAAGGTAAGAATTAGGAACCTTAGCCACTATGCTGTTTAAGAAACCAACCAATAAAAATACACTTCTTCAATACGACAGTTTCCATCCTCTAAGCCCAAGAAACAATCTATTGATTGCCCAATGTCTAAGAGTACGTAGCAATTGTACCAATGGCTTAGAATTTGAAAAACATAGTAAAGATCAACAAGCATACCTCAGAGAACAGGGTTACCCGACCAAAGTAGTACGACTAGCACACAAGGGAGCACAACACACCCCACGTGAACAGTGCCTTAATCCCCATGTCAAAACCAAATTAGATAAAATCACATGCGTCACCACATTCAGCCCTATAAGCAATGAACTCAGGAAACTTCTTAATGCACTGGCAGTTTGTGCAACCCCCCGATTATCAAACAGATTAACCTAGATTTGCCTTCAAATGGCAACTCAATCTAAAGGATTCACTGGTACACACCTATGTAGACAAAAAAAGGAGAGTAGTACAACCGAATGTACTGTGGAAACTTCCCCCATTGCTAGTGTGTGGGAGTGGTGAGCCAGTAGGCCCCCGTCCCTCCCTTCCTTTAGTACAAACTTGGACCATGTGCCTCCAATGGTGGGGAGTGCCCCAATTGCCCTTATGTAATGCCAGCATCGGTTGGCACTTGCGTAGATGGGGCTGTTGCACAGGACACAGGGTATCCATTTTGTGCCCCCTTGACTCCATCTTGGTAACTAGGCCTCACTGCGATAATATGAAAAGGCTTCTCTCCCCTTTGTAGCGCCACGCACACAGCGCACATGGCTCCCACCTTTTCTCTCGCTGTGTCTGGAAAACTCTGCAGCCCCATTCTCACGCTCAAGCCGGAGGTAATTGCAACAAAGAACAAATGTAACATCCCTGCATGTGAACCGATTTGAGCCAGGCTCTTTAGCTCATCCATCTTCACAAATCTGTTCATGCCCCCTCAAAACTACTACCAGTGTAACTCTGTGTCCCTGCAAGGTATTCTCTTGATGTACCAGATGTGTGACCTTGCCACGCTGCCCACCTAACTGGCCCCCAACTAACATTAGACCTTTGTTGCATTATATTGTCTCTCACTACTAACAAACGCTAACCTGCCTTAGATTTTTATGAGCCCAGACCCTTGCTTCAATCAATGTTATCATGTTGGTGAAAACCCTTAACCTGATGTCCCATATAAGCCTCAGTTATTAATGATGTAAATACATGAATGAAGTTTATAGGTTTACAATGATTTGTTCAAAAGAGTTGCAATGATCATTATTTAGATCATGCATCACTAAGATGTATTATGTTAGCTTACTTAGTGGCCACCCCGCTTCACAGCAACCTGACCTTCACCCTTCCTGGATGCTGATAGCCGGACCACGTGATGTTGACCCTGCCACCAAAGGAGCAACCAATCCGGATGAAACAGTTCCTCTATAACATATAGTACTATAATGTCTACTGAATCCTGCACTGACTTAGTACCCTATGTTGATTGCATCATTTATGACGATTTTTCTCTTTATAATGTGATGTAATCAAAAAGTTTGTCAGAGCGCTCTTAGGCAGCAGAGTTCTTTGGATGCAAATTCTATAAAACATTTTGAACTGTCGCAACCTGTTCTCTTAGCCTGATTCCCCGTCTGGGCTATGTCTCATTTATTGTTATTGCACGTTTAAGACGGTGAGGGCTCTTACATTTTGGGACCCACCGCAACGTGATTTGGGAAAGGTGCCTCGAGGCCCATGCTGTACGGCGAGATCTGGGATGCCCCCTAGCAAAACCATTGCATCCGCAGTTGACCAGCCTGTGTGCACAACGAGAAGGGGCCAAGGGTTCTCGGTTAATGAATACCCAACTGAAAAAGCTGCTCGCCGAGGCGGGCCATGGCCTGGTTGGGGTGCAGACCAGATTGTGGATAAACCGTGAACGGTGACTTTTGGACCACCCGACTAAACACGTGAGTCCTGGTTGCGAAAGTTCCCAAGAGGTAAGGGAAGGGCTAAGAAAGAATGGGAACAGGTAACAGAGTGGGCAAAAAGAAAGTTAGGGTCTGTGTGAATAATACTGAGACTTTTCTGATCTATCCTTTATATGGCCATTAGGTTTTGCGGAGATAAAGAAGTAAGAGAGGAGTGAGGAAGCCTAGCCTGAACGGGGTAGAAGGCGGCGCCGCATAGCATTGTCTCGTCCAGTGCAGATAAATAAGTGAAGATAAAGAGAAAATATCAGGATTCTCGTATATGTAGTACACTCGGAGTAGTAATTTAGAATATTCTTTTTCCGTGTAAACAGAATTCTGGGTAAGGTAGTGAGAGGGAGTAAGAGGAGGGGAGTGCATGAGAAAACTAGAGCAGACGGTAACAAACTAAAGTCAGTGGAAAAGGGG
Organism: Ambystoma mexicanum; assembly: GCF_040938575.1. Classification (NCBI taxonomy): domain Eukaryota; kingdom Metazoa; phylum Chordata; class Amphibia; order Caudata; family Ambystomatidae; genus Ambystoma; species Ambystoma mexicanum. Next base: position 357,534,242 of record NC_090941.1, read on the forward strand.
AGTAAAAGCAAGCAGGTATTATATGTTACATGGTGTATGTTTTTACGAATCATGTTTTCACGTGTGTCAAGGTGTTACATGTTGATCTGTTAGTAACTGTTTATGCGCATATAAGTTGAAAAAGAAAATGAATGTTGATTAAGAAAATTGAAAATGCAATGTATACGAAAATATTTTAAGTAATGGTAAATGACGAATGTCATAATTGAAATAATTTACGGTCTCAATAAGTTGTGAAAGGGGGAAAGGTTGTTGAAAAAGTGTTGGTACCAAAAGGTAAGAAGAAAGTTGCATAAAACATTGAAGTGAGAAGAGTGTCAACCAAGCACCTGTGTGTCTGCACGCAGGAAATTGTATTATCATGGGGGGAATAATGCCATTAGCGCACATTTGCCAACATCTCCCATTGTATAGTGAGAAGATGCAGAAGTGCCATGATCAGTGGGTGATGGATATAAAGGGAGATAGCGTAACACCCATATGGCCAGAAGGAGGTTCTTTTGAGAAGAGGGTGCTGGATCTGGTATCTACACATTTGCTGGCAAGATATAAGGGAAAACAGTTACAGAACAGGAGGGAAGTGTTAGATTTGTGGCGAATGTTTGAGGAGATAATGCCCGCAGGTGAGGTAAGTACACACAAAACATTTGAGAAAGAGAAGGCGTCAGAGGTGATAGGTGGTACAGCAAGAGGAGAATGTACGACAACCACAACTGAGACTGATACTACTAAAATATACCCGTTGATGACAAGGCCTGCAGTAGGATACAGCGAGCCCCAGTATGTACCCACGTGCCCTACCCTGACCACCCCAGCAGAGGCAGCAGCCACTGCACCACCCCTGTATGATAGAGGGGGGCTTTACGGCCCCACTAGCGCCCCACCAGTGAATTTAGCATGACTAACTGAGGATCTAGACAGACAGCTTGCACACGCGCAGATAGAAATAACACGATTAAGAGCGGTAAGCGATAGGGGCCAGATGTTGCCAGGGGGAGGGGAAGTGCCACCATTGGCAGCACCAGACCTCACGCCCCACCAAGTGTCGCAGGAGAATCGGTGCCAGCGACACCAGCACCATCGCAGTCAGCACCGATAACAAGAGGGCAAGAGCAGGAGTGGCGATCAGGAGAGTTTCTGTTCCATTTAAATGGTAAGCCTGTGAGAATAATACGACCAACAACCCCAGACAGCCAGCGTGGGGAAGGACAAGAAGAAAGGGAGCAGGAAGAAGAAGTAGATGAGGTATAGAGCGATTTGGATGAATACGAAGAAGGGGGAGCGGCGCTGGGATCCCTGCTGCCATTCCATATCGATGAACTAGATAATATAATAATAATAATAATAATAATAATAATAATAATAATATATGAAAGGGTGCCATCAAGATGGCAAGGCAGGTTAAGACAATGAGTAGGAAACATGCTGGTGAGTAAGACAAAGAAGGGGACGGTAAGTAAAACAGGAAGAAAGCACAAATTACAAATTCCACTGATACACAAAGTGTCAGGAAGGTTGCACTACATTCCGTGGTCCCAAATGGATAAGAACAACCTGTTGAAACTTCTCCCCGCACTCTCGGGTGGGACGGGGAAATTGATACAAACATTCGAAAAGAACACAGCAGGAGTCCCATTAGCAATAGGGGATGTGAAAAGTTTGTTGGTGTCTGCTGTTGGTAATCAAGCATCCGCAGTGTGGGTGAAGGCGGGTTTCCCGGGAGTGACCAGGAGTTGTGACCGCCATGATGGATCGCCATTCAATAACGTTAGAGAACAGGTATGGGATGCATTGCAGCGAACATTTCCAGACATTCCAGAGTTACACTTAGTGATGCAGTGCACGATGGGCGAGGAGGAGGAACCTATGCAATTCATCCTCCGGGTGCAAGACCTGTAGAGAAGTGAAACGGGTACACTGTGGGATCAATCCACTGCCCTGCTCTATTTCATAATTAAAAAGGGGTTTCCGAAGGAGGTAAAGAAGGTCTTGGATGAAATTGCTGGGATAGAAGCCAAGGGCTGGCCTGAGATTCAAAGCATAATTGTACACCATTGTTGGAGGATCAAAGAAAGAGAAAAAGAGATAGCGCAGAAAAGGTTGGCAGACAAAGCGAAATTAGTATAGAATAGGTTAGTGACGGTTGCAGCGCTGAACACAACTACATCAACTGATAAAAGCAGTGAAGGGGATGACGGAGCGGGAAATGCACCAGCCAGAATGGCTGCAACATGGGCTGCAGGAGGACAAGAACAGTGGGACGGAGAGGAGCAGTACGAAGGGCCCCAATGGCAAGGGAGACCAACAAGAAGACGAGGTGGGTACAGGTGACCAAGAGGGGGATTCAAAGGAATGGGAAACAGAGGGTTTGGTGGGCCCGGGATGTGAGGAGGACCACAAGGGTCATGTTGGAATTGTGGAAGAATGGGGCACTCTTCAAGAGATTGCAGAATGCAACCCGTGGGTTACTTTCAAGGACAGCCCCCTATGGGAAATGAGCAGCAATACGGACATCCACACCCAGGTAGCCCCTACGGGTTACCTATGGGTGGGGGTGCGCAAAATGATCAATATTATAATGAGCCCCAAATGCAGCAAAGACATCCACCCCAGAAACAGCAGCCACAACAGAGGGCAGCACAACAGCCTATGGCCAGACAAAATACAATAGGGAACGTGAACAATAACATTTTTGCAACATCAGCTAATGGTGCACCTGCACCTTTTCAGCAGTAGTAGGAGATGTTTTCTCAGTGCCATGAACTGAGACTTACGCAGATTAGGACAGCCCAGAGAGAGCACATGCATGTCCAGTCCTATCCACTACCCTACGTGCAGAAGAGAAACCACTAGTGGGAGCAGAGATAGGAAACAAGCAGTTTATCTTTATGGTAGACTCAGGAGCAGAAAAATCATGTCTTATGGAAGGGCGGTTTCTGTTCTCGGGAAGAAATTTGGAAATGCAGGGGTTCTCTGGGGCTATTATAAAAGTTCCTTACACAAAAGATCTTGACATAACAGTGGGGGGAAAACAGTGTGTGCACCCTTACTGTATCACAAAGACACGCCAATCAATTTGCTGGGAAGAGATTTGTTGAGTAAGTTAAATATGACTATCTCTTTTACTGAGCTGGAAATAGTGTGATCAACCCCAGGAGTATTTCCCGCGCGAGCAATGTTGAAGATCACTACTATGACAAACGAAGTTGCAGTAAGAGTGGTGCCCATTGACATGGACATGTTCATTTACGGCATCAGAGTGTTAGCTCGAGTGGTCCCAGAAATAACAAGAAAGGAATGGAGGGTGCCCTCAGATTTTACCTTTCGTCCAATTGTAAATACAGTCTTGTGCCAGGTACCATTTTGTCTATTGATCTAGAGGGGGTTCCGGTCTCAAGCAAACGTATCGCAGAGATAGGACTGGACACACATGGATGAGAATGGAGAAAAGTACTTTGTATAGACCCACATATAATGTTGTGCGATTTAACTGATGAAGAGCTTTTCACTGACAATGAGAGTGATGGGGAAATAATAATGGAAATAAGTATACCATGCGACATCATGATTCAATGGAAGGAGATACACAACCCACTCATGGCTAGTGTGAATGTGTCGCCCACAATATTTGAGGAAGACATGGAAAGAGAACTGCCTGAGATTTGGACAACAGGCCCCATGATATAGGGTTATTGCATGAATTAACACCCATCAAGATAACATTTAAGCCAGGTGCCATACCCCCAAGGGTTAAGCAGTACCCACTATCAATAGAAACAGAAGAAAGGATCAGAGAAACAATAAGTGCTCTAATAAAACAAGGAATAATAGTCCCATCAAACTCTCCATGTAATACAGTGATTTTTCAGATCAAAAAAGCAAAAGGAGGGGCGTGGAGAATGATACAAGATCTCCTCCCACTCAATGAAATCATCCATAAAGAGTTCCCATTAGTGCCTAACCCAACATCAATACTGTGCAGCATACCCAAAGAGGCCACATGTTTTACGGTGGTAGACCTGAAAAACGCTTTTGTTTCAATCCCACTCGACCCAAGCTTTCAGCACCTCACGGCGTTCACGCTAGGGGGGAACAGATACGAACATTGCAGGTTACCACAGGGATATTGTGAAAGCGCCAGCATTTTCAATAGAATCTTACATGAAGATCTTGGAAATATTGATGTAGAGAGCATGGTAATACAATATGTAGATGATTTGCTCATCTGCAGCAAAAGCGAAGAACAGTGTAGAGAAGATTCTGTAACACTGTTGAATTTGCTAGCTACAAAAGGATATAAGGTAGATAAAGGAAAATTGCAATACTCCCTAGCCGAGTTTCTGTACCTAGGGCAACTAATATCAAAAGATGGCAAAAGAATAATTGTTGACAGAGAAGCTGCCATACGCCACATGATAATACCAAAAACAGTAAAAGACATGCAAATATTTCTCGGCATATGTAATTACTGCCGCACCTGGATACTTGATTACGCGGCATACACGCGTCCACTGCTGCAAGCACTAAAAGAGTCCCAAAAGAATAATGCCCCAATAAAATGGACACATGACATGATGAAGCAGTACTAAAAGTTACAAGACCTGATCGCACACACACCGGTTCTTGCGAACCCAGATTATGACATAGAATTTTACTTATTTTCACACTGCAATGGCACACTGATGACTGCAGTATTGACACAGAAAACGTCACTAGGCCACAAGCCATTGGCCTACTACAGCAGAACACTGGATGCGGTAATGCAAGGCCACTTCGCATGTGAACAAGCTCTCACTGCGGCGGCCTTCACCATTGAAAAAAGCGCTACAATTGTAATGGGATGCTCAGTGACGCTGTACATGGAGGATTCACTCTTTGCGATTTTAAAAAGATCTAAATCAACATTGACAACACAGAAGGCAACAGTTTACGAAATAATAATATCCAGCCCAAATGTTCATCTGGTCAGAAGTAAAACAGTAAATCCAGCCACGTTCATCACAGAACCATGCACTGTAGAAGACATGCAGGAACATGACTGTGCTACATACGAGGGAGAGGAAGATGATATCCCTAAAGCAAGTGAGAATGCATTACAGGAAGGGGAAATATACTTCATAGATGGGTCAGCATCCATAGATTCTGAAACAGGGGAAAAACACGTGGGGATGGCAGTGGTTAGAATGGAAGAGGACAATTATGAAGCGATTGTCCAAAAACGCCTCTCTTCTCTTTACTCCGCACAAGCAGCAGAACTGGTGGCATTAATTGAAGCACTGCATACAGCAAAAGGATGTGCAGTGACCATATATTCGGATTCAGCATATGCCTCAACAACAGTACATTTAGGATTATCACAATGGTGACAAAGAGGGTTTTGAAGGGCAGATGGGTCGCCAGTACAACATGCTACATTACTAAATGAACTAATAGAAGCAGTAGCAGAACCATCAGTAGTGGCAGTGGTGAAATGCCAAGCCCATACTAACAACACAGATGCGATATCATTGGGGAACGCGGCAGCAGGCGCAGCAGCAAAAGACGTCTCGTATTTCAATGTATCTCCAACAATTGAATGCATTGTCAAAATGCCCACCGCACAACCAGTAGAAGAAGGATATAGCAATACACCAACAACACAAATAATAGAGTTACAGAGGAAAGCACCAATAGAAGAGCAAGAGTTGTGGGCCAAACGAGGGTGCAAGCAATCAACGACAGATCTGATCAGGAGACAGGAAGTGACTTGGAAGGTAGTGATGCCAGTAGAACTATTGGAAGTAGCGTTCCAGCAGCTGCATTTCCCGGCCCTTGTAGCGAAACAACATATCGCTGCAGACATACAAGAGACTGTTTCGTTCCCAACCTGCAGGAACATCTGTCAAAATTCACCATAGAATGCACCACATGCCAAACATACAGCTCAGGGATGACACTAAGAACATTGTGAGGATCTCTACTGCGTCCTGTGTGGCCCTTCAGAGAGCTCCACATTGATCATGCAGACATGGGGGAGAGAGGTAATGGGGCAAGGTATTTGATTGTGGTGGTATGCCACGTCTCAAGGTGGGTGAAGGCAGGACCATGTCCCCACCCGGATGCAAAGTGTGCTGCAAACATTTTGGTACGGGAGGTGTTCTCAAGGTGGGGAATTTGCGATGTAATAAGATCAGACAACGGCACACATTTTGTGAATGATCTCTTCAAAGAAGTAACATCGCTCCTAGGGGTTAAGCACAAACTGTGTTCTATTAATCATCCAATGGCTAACGGTATGGTAGAAAAGATCAATGGCCTGCTCAAAAGTAAATCGTCAAAGTTGTGCAACACACTTAAGAAAAACTGGGTGTATTGCCTGCCGCTAGCACTGTTCCAACTCAGAACGCAGCCAAGCAAAGACCACCATTTAAGCCCCCATGAAATTCATTTAAGCCCCCATGAAATTGTGATGGGCAAGCGTATTCATACGCCACTCTCCCCAATAAGAAAAGCATCAGATGCGCCCCGGGCTGCCACAGTGCTGGGGGAAGAATTTAAGGAATACCTTACCCAGTTGACGCGTGCAGTATGTAGCATAGCACAACAAATTGCACCACCCTTTACTGAGAATGCTGCGACAAATACTGCAATGCCAGCCCCAGACAGTCTAGGGGGCCCATTAATGCCAGGTGACAATGTATATGTAAGAAGTTTTGTTCGGCGGTGCAACTCGCCGAGGTTTCATGGACCTTATGAGGTCATTTATTGAACACCCACAGCTGTAAAAATCAAGGGACTGAAATATTGGGTGCATCTCTCAGATGTGAGGAGAGCCCGCAATACTGCACTCCCTCAGTTTGAGCAAATAAGCTACACTGAAATAGTCAATGGAGTGGAAAAGTAATTGCAAAAAGATTAAAACAAACAATGAATATGAATGTGTTTGCATAACTCTCTTTCTTTCTTTCTTTCTTTCTTTCTTTCTTTCTTTCTTTCTTTCTTTCTTTCTTTCTTTCTTTCTTTCTTTCTTTCTTTCTTTCTTTCTTTCTCTCGCTCTTATGTCCTCTCGACAACATTCCTTAGAGTATCTTTTCCTGCACTCGCCATCAAATCAAATAAAAGGTAAAATAAATTCTGTACATAAAGAAATTATGTCAGTAGCTCAGTATAAGCAAAATGTAGAACAGTATTATATTGAAAGATTTATAGCAACAAGTAAGAGAGTAAAAAGGAAAATATCACAAACGGTAATGAACTATGCAATGTAAAGAATTAATGTATGCTCGTCACTTAAACATTTTATATCGCCCCTCCAGGTAACACAATAGCCGAAAGGAGCGTGCTCACAGACAATGGCTTAATGTTAGTTAGGATTGCCAATAGAGCCAATAAGTACAGTAATGTTGAGTGTGCTTTGAAGTATTCTGCTGTCATGTTGTCTGTAATGTTATTCTTCATGGCCTGGTACTACATCATCCTATGTGTTGTCCATGATGTGAAAAAGTGGGTGAGCGGAGCACAGCTAATACGAGAAGGGTTGGTACTAATATGGACAGGGATAAAAACAATATGGAAAGAAAACTATTCTACTAATGATTATGATGTTAATACAACCTACACTATGATGCACTTTAAAGACATAACAACAACCCCCCTCCTTCCAATTACTGCTCAATACTCGTATAGTGACAATGAAAATAATGAGTATGATGGTGACTATGTTTGGCCAAATGAACTCAACCAAATAAATGTTAATGCACCGACAACCAGAGACCCTACCTCACTTTATATTGCTGCTACTCATGAGTCACCAGAACCGCTAGCTGAACACACAGTGAATAATGTTATTGACACAGCATGGGCAGGGGTGTTCCCAATACACTACCGAAAGGTTAGAAGTTACTGCAAAGGTGGAAAAAGGAGAGAAAAAAGGGAGGCAGGTGGGAAAAGATATGACCTCTACCATGGCCTGGGATTAGATGAAATAAAAGACCCCGCCACCCCGACCAGTCAAATAAATGGTACTGAGACATGAGTGCCACAGCAAAACAAGCTACCAATGGGAGCTGCTATGTCTGCTCACTCATACCACACGCATCAGGGACGCCCAAAATACTGGTGCCACAAGAGGTAACCTTGTCAGACGCCCAATGTGTAATTCATTTTGTATTGTGTAGGATTCGGAGCACCCTTCAGGCATACACAGTTACAATAGAGATGCTGCAGAACGAGAGAACATGCACAAGCCGACGCCATTGAGTAATTTGCATCAAAGAACCATTCTTCGTCATAAAAGGAACAAGATTCACGGAAAACAAATGGCATGATGAAACAATCGAGTGCAAAGCTGAGGCACTCAGAGGACTCACTGAAGAGAACTTTCAATGGGTAAAAGAAACGTGTACCCCCGTCTGGTCCCAGCACATTGCCAAACTCACATGGGTCACTGCGCTAGAAAAGCCAATCAAGACGCAAAAAGAAATACCACATGAACTATGCTTTCACAGAGAAGGGAAAGTGCCCATGGGTGCCAATAAACAATGCAACAAGGCAATCATAATCTCAGACATGAAGAAAGGAACAGCGGCCCTCATGGATACATATTGGATCTGTGGCAAACAAGCATACCTGCACCTCCCGGCGTCATGGAAGGGTACCTGCGCCCTAGCCATCCTACATTCGGCTCTGATGGTAATCCCAGAAAGCCACATCCAAGGTGGAAAGGGAGAATCGGCTGGCATATCGGCAGCAGGAGAATCGGCTGGCATATCAGCAGCAGAGCAATCGGCTGACACTTCGGCAGCACCCCAACCAGTGGTAACAGAGCCTCCAGTATATGAACTGTTGTCAGAAAATGACTTAAAAGACAGACTCTCTCGCAAAAGAAGATCATCCAATTACATCTCCTCCAAATCATCTGCTCTTCTTGCTGAGATCCCGGTGAAGTATAAGCTCTTTAACTCTGCAGAGACATTCTTTGCTTCACTCCTAATGCCAGGGCTCCAGGCCCGAACTAACGCCAAGTGGTTACAAACAGTCTGCTGGGAGCTGTCCAGCTCGCCAACGACACTGAAGAAGGGTTCAATGTTATAAAAGTGGTACTTCGTGCTTTGCGCCTAATGACAATGCAGAACCGGTACGTCCTAGATCTCCTCACGGCGATGGATGGCGTTGTTTGCCGAAAAATCGGGAGCAGATGTTGCACATTTGGGCCCTCTGAAGATGCAGATTATGGAACACTTTCCCATGTGATGTCAGAAGTACACAGCCTGGGAGAAAGGATGTCAAAAGAAGGAGGAGTAGAACCAAGCACTTGACAACATGTTCAGCTGGATACCGTTCAACACCATGATGAAAATCTTTGTTCCTGTCATCGTCCTCATAATGCTATTTTTATGTGTGTGCCAATTAGGTATCCGATGTTGTGCAAAATGTTTGCCTAATTCAACTATGATGATGGTAACGATGGGCCGACAGGCAACGGTAACAACTATGATAGACGCACAAATGCAAACTGGGGAACCTAACCCACCAAAATATCGCATGACAGCGGTATACCAGCAGAATGGGGATAGGGTTGACAATTTGTATCACACCACCATAAAAGAACCAAGAGAACTGCAATGGTACAATGAAGTGTGCGTGGACCTGGATGGGGATGGAGGGATATATATGACGTGCACCCCTTATGAATATGCGAGGAAAGGGACAGTCTGAAAAGCGTATGTAGGACATGGATGCCCATAAAAAGTACACCAGCCTGGGATGAAGCAATAGCTGAAACTGAGTTTATCGAAGAGAGAACAAAATAACTAATGGTTTTTTACTTTAGATGTAATGAAAGGGGGGAATGTGTGGGAGTGGGGGGCCAGTAGCCCCCCCGCCCCTCCCTTCCTTTATTATAAACTTGGACCATGTGCCTCCAATGGTGGGGAGTACCCCCGTTGCCCTTATGCAATGCCAGCATCGGTTGGCACTTGCGTAGATGGGGCTGTTGCGCAGGACACAGGGCATCCATGTTGTGCCCCCTTCACTACATCTTGATAACTAGGCCTCACTGCGATAATACGAAAAGGCTTCTCTCCCCATTGCAGCGCTGCGCATACCGCGCACATGGCCCCCAGATTTTCTCTCACTGTGTCTGGAAAACTCTGCAGCCCCATTCTCATGCTCAAGCCGGAGGTAATTGCAACAAAGAACAAATGTAACATCTCACTCTTACTCTGAGGTCACTGCCCAGTGTGTGAACCTGCTTGAGGCAGGCTCTGTAGCTCATCCATCTCCACAAATCTGTCCATGCCCCCTCACCCTCGCTATTGGAAAATTACTGCCAGTGTAACCCTGTGCCCCTGCAAGGTATTCTCTTGATGTACCAGATATGTGACCTCGCCACGATGCCCACCTAACGGGTCCCCAACTAACATTACACCTTTGTTGCACTATATTGTCTCTCACTACTAACAAACGCCAACCTGCCTTAGATTCTTTATGAGCCCAGACCCTCGCTTCAATCAATGTTATCATGTTGGTCAAAACCCTTAACCTGACGCCCCATATAAGCCTCAGTTATTAATGATGTAAATACATGAATGAAGTTTATAGGTTTACAATGATTTGTTCAAAAGAGTTGCAATGATCATTATTTAGATCATGCTTCACTAAGATGTTATGTTAGCTTAGTTAGTGGCCACCCGGCTTCACAGCAACCTGACCTTCACCCTTCCTGGATGCTGATAGCCGGACCACGTGATGTTGACCCTGCCGCCAAAGGAGCAACCAATCCGGATGAAACAGTTCCTCTACAACATATAGTACTATAATGTCTACCCAATCCTGCACTGACTTAGTACCCTATGTTGATTGCATCATGTATGATGATTTTTCTCTTTATAATGTGATGTAATCAAAACGTTTGTCAGAGCGCTCTCAGGCAGCAGAGTTCTTTGGATGCAAATTCTATAAAACGTTTTGAACTCTCGCAACCTGTTCTCTTAGCCTCATTCCCCGTCTGGGCTGTGTCTCATTTATTCTTATTGCATGTTTAATACAGGGAGGGCTCTTACACTAGGCCACTTTAGAAGTGGCAAATGCTCAATTTGCTCCCTAACAAAAGACACAAAATCTGTCGACCTATATGGTCTAGATTGGCATATTAAGTCTTTTACAAATTGTAAAACCGAATGGGCCATGTATGTTATTAAATTCCCCTGTAATCTCTTCTACGTGGGCAAGACAAAACGGCAGGTGAGACAAAGGATTTGTGAACAGAGGTTGTGTACAAATAACTAAATAGAGGAGAAACCTATGGTATCACATTTTACGCGATACAACCATAAACCCTCTGAAATGTTCTAGGTTGTAATCCAAACCATCGAAGCAAGAACAAGAGGAGGAGACAGAGACCTCATTTTGAGGAAAACTGAACTTAAATAGATATTCAAATTGGATTCTGTAAAAAAAAAAGGCTTCAACACAAACATTGACTGGGGTTTGTTTATGCACTAAAAACCGGGAAATATGAAAAAGGAGTTCACTACAGTTACATTTACAACTTTGTTACATTTACAACTTTGGTATTTGGCGTTGGGCCAAGATATCAACTATATCTTATCTCATAGCCATAAAAGAAGTTCTGACACCCTTCTGATGAAAAAAAACACATTAATGCTGCATAAATCCATCACCCCTTAAAGAAGTATATGTCTGAACCCACTTTTGTGCGCACCAGACTAGAAATGCATTTAGAAGAAACAAGAAAGAATAGACAATCCAAGCTTGATTTTTAATCAATGCACCTACATGAAGCTATGAAGGGTGTACTTATTGAGTTTATGGCCCTTGGAACATGCATATATGGCTGGATGGGATTACACGAGAATAATTCTAAGTCCAAATAACCGGACAAACCCAAGAAGATGTCAAGGTATTGTTTTATTAACAATTGTCTAAAACAGGGAGGGTACAACAAACATCAACGGACGGACACTGAGGCGCTCAGTGATTCCCACAAAAAACACACTTTATAAACTTCATTATACATCAGAGTGACATCATACTATGTGGCAATAGTGAGAAACCTCTCATGGGTTGGGATTTGATAAGGGAGACATCTAGATGCACAATCATATAGGAGCTAGGATTGTTATTGGCTGTCTGATATCAGGTGGACAACTTATGCCTACCTCTTCAAACATGTCATCTCAGAAACATCAGATACACAGTGTTTCATTGGTCTCACAAGCTATAAGGTCCTTCATTATATGGACTAATACAATTGGTTGGCATGCTTATGCCATATCTGGAACATTCAGTTCATTTAGCAGCACGTAAACTAAGACCCAGAAGCAGGGAGATAGGACATGAAGCTACCTCACCACCCAATTAGCTCAGCATCTCTCATCACCCATGCCTTCTGCCATGAAATTGACTTTCTACATGGCCTTGCAGAGTATTCTCATTGTAGGAATGCACAGGAGTGAGGGCACTCACTATCGTGTCTGGAACTCCAACTTCAAGCCCTATTTTCAGCCTCCACTCATTTGACAGGAGATCACAATTCTGTTAATTCTGCAACTTTTAAATGCTTTAAATGAATTAAGACTTAGCATCCTTTGTATTCTTTCTTGCACCTTAACGTAAGAGGATTCATCCTCTGCACACTCATTCTTCTCTAGAGTCGATATCTGTCCTTGACTTCTCAGTTCTTGACTTCAGGCCAGACAGTGTCGCCATGCAGCTCCACTAGCCTGCTATTCTACTGCGACACAGTTTCTCGTTCATTCTTAATGATTCCTTGGCTTCCTATTTCATGATACCAATGTCCAATTTCTATACAATGGCGGCTTTGCCTGCACTCTATTTACTACTTATTGATAGACTATACAATGACTTGATCTATCTTGCGTTTCAGCGTCTATACATTCTTTATGCTTCTGATTTCTGCAGAATGTTTTATTATGTAATTGTCTTCTTTTACAATTGAGAGTTCACTTAATTCTTTACCTTGCCTTTTCTCCTTTAGGATCCATACATCATCTTCATTCAGTATCTTGGGACGTCATGCACACTTTCTTATAATGTCATCAGTTCATGTTCTGAGATGTTTCTCATATTCTTTCAGGGAGTTCCTCCTGTAGGCTGCCATCAACTCAAGGGTAATTTCAATATGGTTGCCTTAATGGATACCGTCTTCCATATGCTCACTGTATTATTGGTACAGTAGCTGAAGTTATACAGGGCATGGTGTCTTGGCTCCAATACAGGGGAAGTAAGGGGGTAGGATCTCCTGTGAATGTATGAGTCTGCTCTGCTACATTCCCCCCTTCTGGTCGAGCCCTCGACCACCTCCTAGAGTGTTTCTGCTACTTTAGATCTTTTCTTGAAGACAGGTTTCTTGGGTTTTCATATCTTTATCAACCCCCTCAGGGTGTCAGCATATTTTTTATGTGTTTATCCACACTCCAGGTCATGTAATTGCATTCACCTCTTGGGGTACAGAAGACCCAATGTGCCATGTAATTCTTATGATCCTTTGGGTACCAGACTTTGTTCCTTCAGGTAGCACAATGTTTGTTTTAATACAATCTCTAATGGCGTTATCGGTCAGCACACTGTCTTCTGGTTCATCCTTTGTGTCAGACGTGATGTTCATTCCCACTGCTTCCTTTGCCATTTTCTGGTATTGTCCAATTATTATCCTTATGATACAGAATCCAAACATTATTATCACCAATATTGCTCCAAGGAACTTGAATACATTTGCCATCCAATAAGGAACCCATGAGAACAGAAGTGAGAACCAACTATCATCTCCAATGGCATCTGTATCCTACTCCATTTTTGTGTGCAGTTCTGTCAACACTGATATAGCCTCTGTCAAAGTCTTTTTCACCATCTTGAGATGGTATGAATGTACAACATGATGGCCCTATCTTGGCGCAAACACCTCCTTCCATTGCTGTAATCAGATCGAGCACATACCTATTCTGGAAGGTCATCAGTCTTATGACCTTCAGTTCTTCTTTTATGGTGATAAATCCTTTTGTAGTACCATTGATTGTTTGCAACAGCTCCCACCTGGTGATCTGTAGCCATTTGTCATTCACTGCTGTTTAAATTCCAAGCATGAACATGGATGTCAGCATCATTGCAGTCTTGCTGAACAACTTGTGCTTATCAGGAATGTCTTTAGTGATTTTTGTGATAAGTAATTATCTCTCTTCATCCGCCAGAGTTTAAGTGACCTTCTTTTTCTCAAGTGCTCATCCACTTTTGGAAATCCTTAAATTTTCAGATCACTTGAAGGAATCACCTAATTTGGAATATGGATGTATACCAAGGAAAACACTCCACCCCAATTTATGGGCAGTTTCATATATGAAAAAATAGGTATGAGAGGAAAAACTTCAATGTGCCAACCAGGAAATGACCAATGATGTATGTGCTATTGTTGGTGAGTCATAGGGTCAATTAGCTCACTGATACTTGTTTGAAAATTAATTGTGTACTTTTCTGAAAATAGGTCCAAGTGTTACTTCAGACTGATACCAATCAACATTTGTTCACAAAACTGGGTGAGTCATATGTTCAAAAAAACTTCTTTCCATGGTGAAGTTTTTCCTCCCATACATATTTTTTCTTGATAATCTGTATGTGTGGCAGCGACACAAATTTGGAAGAGCTGCTGAAAGACAACCAATATTATGAAAAACAGCTATTGAGAGGAATCTCCTAGGGAGAGCTTCGTAGGCTGAACCTTTTTTCTTCACAGCAGTTTCATATATGCACTAAACCTGCAGGCCCAATATCGATCCATTAAGGTGTTCTCCTCATTCCTGGAACATCAATTATGGTTTTGCACCCTTTATTCTCTCCAACTCCCTTTTATCCCTTGCTCCGAAAGCATAGTGTTGCATTAACCAATGGGACTACAGTCACTGGGCCTGCTTCGTCTTCCACTCATGTCAGCAGTTTAGAGTACTTGGCCCATGATTTCAGACACTCATCATTCACCTTCTGCACCTCTTACACTGCCTCCATTCTCAGCAGATGAGCTGCAGAGGACATCATTTCATCTTCCCATGCTTTGTTTGAACTCAGTCATCCATAGATTGGCAGCTGTGAATGTTCCCACATTCAGGTATTCCAGCCCTTTCTGTTATGTCAGAGCAATTAATCCACTTTATTTCTTCAACAACCATTATGTCTTGTCCTGCAGAAGGATACACAAGCATCCTATCTGTCCATCCAAGCTCCTTTTCCATTTGAGTTGTCTTGATATAATCATCCTGGAATGGAAATGTCTGTCTCGATCTCCATCGCAAGGTTGACCAGTTCACTTGAAACTATCCTCTAGTAGTAGATGGAGCTAGGTGAATGAGTCACTTGCATCTTGCGCTGACATCTCTTTTGCAATAAAGGTTCTTACTGTACTCATGGCACAGGGGATGAGAGAGCAGACATACTAGTTCTCATCCGATGCTCTCTCCCCCACCTTTCTCATGTGTTGGTACCACATATTATTACCCAGGTGAGCTGAATTGTCAGGATATTATTCCCCGTTTATCTTCTTCTGCACTTCTCTTATGCCATTTGAAATGGCCAAAGAGGTCAAAGAAATTATCATCATTTGTACTCATACTAGGAAGAATCACAGGTGTCGTGTTTCAATTGGACCATTAGGATAATAGATATGACTGAAGTATAAAAACAAAAATTGCAAGTACAAGCTGATGTGTATCTGTTAGGCGATCCTCTGCACACTGATCCACTGTACACCAGAACACTGCTCACATTTCCCCAACACCTCCCTCCAGGGTTCGAGGCTCATGTGATTCGGTTAACCCAAAGGACCGAAAGCTCCGTACCAGGGCTCGATTGCAACCCTTCCTGCACTGGCAGTTGCCATGGAGAACATACAGCAGAAGGGGCGGCCTTACATCTCCACGCCGATCACGTGATCCAGAGTGGCGTTCCTCACGTGACCTTGGTGGACGTCACATGACCCAGAAACGTCACATGACCCAGAAACGCACAGTATATAAGGCTTGAGACACGGAACACTCATTGCTTCTCAGCTGTCTTCAGACCCTGTTTGGCGTTACGTTTTGCTCTACTGTTTACCTTGACCTTGGAACTCTATCTTGGACTCCTTCGGATACTCCTTTGTACCTTTGCTTGGAACTGTTTACCTGTTGCTGGATTTTGGACACAACCCTGACTTGCCTTTGGATTATCCCTTGGTACCTTGTTGAA
This sequence comes from Ambystoma mexicanum, assembly GCF_040938575.1. NCBI lineage: Eukaryota > Metazoa > Chordata > Amphibia > Caudata > Ambystomatidae > Ambystoma > Ambystoma mexicanum. The sequence goes on from NC_090941.1 coordinate 357,550,475, forward strand.
CTCCTACGCCATTTCCCTCTTGGGATTCAAGTCACGCCTTCAGTCCTACAGGTGGCTTATCCTGCATCCACGCTATTCTGCGGTTCTACTGTTCTAGGGACCGCCTTACCTGAGTCTCGAACCTCCCTTCTAGGTTTCCTGGGTTTTCCTAACACCAGATAGGTAAGACTATTCAGATCCTTTGGTTAATGTGATATATTGTAATTGCCTGGTACTTAACCTCGTTCTTTTTGACAGCAGCATCGGTGTTCCAGAGGTTCCGTGGATACGGGAAGTAACATCTCCCACCTGTGGCCCCAAAGGTCGCACAGCGGGTTTCTTTTAGTTCCCCTGTGCGTCACTTGAGGACAGAGGTTTCAACGGTCTACACGACACTCAAGTCAGAACAGACTGAGAAGCCGTATAGTCGTGTTAGACAATGCAGGGATCCACGGAAGAACCCATAGCTGCTTTAGTCCAGGCGATCACAGTATTAAGGGCAGATATGGCCGCCGCGAATACGGTGATTCACTAAAGATTAGATTCCATACAGAGTGTCCAGCATTCTCTTCCTGCAAACCCCGAATTCGGAGATGCTAGCACTGCAACCACACCTCCTCCCTTGGCAAATACCCCAGCTCCAACTCCGGTGGTCCTCCCAAACCCTTCCCCCCTGGCCGCTCCTGAACGTTATCAAGGTGACCCCAAGAAATTCAGGACCTTCATCAATCAGCGCAAATTACATTTCTTGTGCAGACCTCTGGCCTTTCCTAATTCTACTGCTAAAGCCGCCTTTGCCCTTTCCCATTTGGCCGGGACTGCTGCCGCTTGGGCTAATCCTTTATTGGAGAATAATAGCCCGGTTCTTTATGATTTTGATTTGTTAGTTCTAGAAATGTCTCGAGTCTTTGATACCAGACACAAGGCACAGTCTAGGGATTTGGAGTTGTTAGAACTAACTCAGGGCAGAGGGACTTTGATAGATTACATCACCCGGTTCAATCAATTGGTTGCCGAGACATCATGGCCAGAAAGCAAGCGGGCAGTTATCTTTTATAGGGGGTTGAGTAACATAATGAAAGATGCTTTAGCAGTGATACCTTCCATGCCCACTCAGTATCAGGAACTAGTGGATCTTGCTCTGCAGGTAGATGCACGGCGATCAGAGCATAGAGCTGAGTTGGGGGTTTCTTCCCACCCTACAGTCGTCAGTACCCCTGCTTCTAGTATGGAAGAACCTATGCAAGTAGGAGGTTTACGTAGCCCTATTACAACATCTGAGAGAGAACGTAGAATGGTGGTTAATGCATGCTTTTATTGTGGCACCACGGGACATTATGTGAAGGAATGTCCTCGACGTCCCAAGAAGAGTCAGGTTTTTCGGACAGCTCGACCTTAGATCCGGAGATCAGGTCGAGTGTTCAGTCTTCATCTCCGGGTACCCCTCTTGCCTTTGCTCGGTGTTCAACCCATCTTTGTAAAGGCCACTCTTTGTCCCTCTACAGGTATTTCTCATGCAGTCACGATCATCATTGACTCAGGTGCTACTGGGAACTACATAGACATTGCGTTAGCCCATTCCCTCAATCTAGCTTTAGTGGTAAAAACCCGACCTGAACCTGTTCAGGCCGTAGATGGCACTGCATTAGTCTCTGGTCCTGTTAGACACCAAACTGCACCTCTATTGTTGACCATACAAGACATTCACACAGAGACGTTAAGTTTTGATTTGATTTCCACACCTCAATTCGGTATTATATTAGGAATACCATGGTTACGTGAACACAATCCTCTGATTAATTGGCAATCAGGCACGGTGCTCTTCGAGTCTGAGATTTGTCAGAACTATTGTCTCCCAACCCATCAAGCAACCGATACTCCTTCTCGGGCCTTGGGAGCCTTAGCTCAACTCACGCTGAATGATGATGGATCAGAGGTTGTGAATTCCCATACCGTTGGGGGGGTGGTGTCAGGGATTCCATCTGAGTATAAAGCATTCGAATCAGTTTTCGATCGCGGTTCTTCCGAGGTACTTCCTCCACACAGACAATATGACTGCCCAATTGAATTAATCCCTGATTCCACCATTCCTTCGGGCAGGATTTATTCCTTGTCTCCCTCGGAAGAACAAGCATTGAAACAGTATGTACAGAACGCCCTACGATTAGGACACATCCGCCCCTCTACTTCACCAGCTGCAAGCCCTATATTTTTTGTACCTAAGAAAGAGGGGGATTTAGGTCCTTCTGTGGATTATCGGTGTCTTAATGCTAACACGAAAAAGGATAGATATCCAATTTCGTTAATCACACCCCTTCTGGACCAATTATCTCATGCTTCTGTTTTCACCAAGCTGGATCTTCGCGGCGCATACAATCTAGTGCGCGTTCGCAAAGGCGATGAGTGGAAAACTGCTTTTTGTACCCGTTACGGCTTGTATGAATACCTAGTCATGCCCTCTGGCCTATGTAATGCCCCGGCAACATTCCAGCGTTTTATGAATGACATATTCAGGGACATTCTGGATGTATACATGGTTGTGTATTTGGACGACATCTTGATCTTTTCACGTAATCGTGATGACCATGTAAAGTATGTCCGAGAAGTATTATCCCATCTGAGGGAACATTCCCTATTTGCCAAACCCGAGAAATGTCAGTTCCATAAAACGTCTGTTGAGTTTCTGGGATTCCACATTACCCCTGGGGCGTTATCCATGAACGAATCCAAGGTTAAAGCAGTCCTAGATTGGCCAGTTCTTCAAACACTCAAATCTTTAAGGCCTTTTTGGGATTCGCCAACTTTTATAGGCGTTTTATTTCCTCCTTTTCCACAATTGTTGCCCCGCTCACGGCCCTGACCAGCCCTCAGGTACCCTATCGATGGCAGAGGGAACATCAGGAATCTTTTGAGGCTTTGAAAACCGCTTTCACTACTGCACCGGTGCTCCAGCACCCCAATCCCGATCTTCCGTTCATAGTTGAGGCGGATGCCTCTTCTTTTGCTCTTAGTGCGGTATTGTCTCAGACATGTCCTACAACAGGCAAATTGCACCCGGTGGCATACCATTCCCGTAAGTTCTCCAATACTGAGACCCATTATACCGTAACGGAGAAGGAACTCCTGGTTGTCATGGACGCCTTTCGTGTCTGGCGCCATCATCTTCTAGGGGCTAAGCATCCAATCACTGTATACTCAGATCATCGAAATCTACAGGATCTGGCCTCATTGAAGTGCATCAATAGCAGACAGGTCCGGTGGCATCTTTTCTTTTCCTCTTTTGATTTCCATATTATGCATCGTCCTGGAACCTCACATGGAAAAGCGGACGCCTTGTCACGTTCCCCGGGTGGGGTCAAGTTGCCAACCTTCCCTGACACTGTTCTCGGTAAGAGTCATGTGATTTGTCTCTGCACTCCCTCTTTGTCATTGTTAGATTCTGTACGATCTTGGACTAGCAATCATTCCGACCAATTGCGAGATTGGGATCCCGTGTATTCTGATGGTTTGCCTTTCGTGCATGAACGTCTGTTTCTTCCCACACCTGACACTCGTAATTTGGCCCTTGAGTGGTCTCATGATGCTCCCTTCAATGCCCATCCCGGTCAAGAGCGCACTTTGGATCTCCTAAAGCGCTGGTGTTGGTGGCCCTCTATGAAGCGCGCCGATCACGTGATCCAGAGTGGCGTTCCTCACGTGACCTTGGTGGACGTCACTTGACCCAGAAACGTCACATGACCCAGAAATGTACTGTATATAAGTCTTGAGAAACGGAACACTCATTGCTTCTCAGCTGTCTTCAGACCCTGTTTGGCGTTACGTTTTGCTCTACTGTTTACCTTGACCTTGGAACTCTATCTTGGACTCCTTCGGATACTCCTTTGTACCTTTGCTTGGAACTGTTTACCTGTTGCTGGATTTTGGACACGACCCTGACTTGCCTTTGGATTATCTCTTGGTACCTTGTTGAACTCCTACGCCATTTCCCTCTTGGGATTGAAGTCACGCCTTCAGTCCTACAGGTGGCTTATCCTGCATCCACGCTATTCTGCGGTTCTACTGTTCTAGGGACCGCCTCATCTGAGTCTCGAACCTCCCTTCTAGGTTTCCTGGGTTTTCCTAACACCAGATAGGTAAGACTATTCAAATCCTTTGGTTAATGTGATATATTGTAATTGCCTGGTACTTAACCTCGTTCTTTTTGACAGCAGCATCGGTGTTCCAGAGGTTCCGTGGATCCAGGAAGTAACATCTCCCACCTGTGGCCCCAAAGGTCGCACAGCGGGTTTCTTTTAGTTCCCCTGTGCGTCACTTGAGGACGGAGGTTTCAAGGGTCTACACGACACTCAAGTCAGAACAGTATCACTGTCAACAGGTTTCATGTATTATTCTTGAAAGATATATGATCCTAAAAACGAATCTGGGTATTGCTCTCTCTTCCAATTTCTAATAAGGAATTGACGTTTGGGTATTATGTTGATACAACTTTACTTTTTCAAAGAATCTCTAAAACAACGTTTAAGCTCTGGAATTCTCTGCAAGTCCATTAACTTCCTGCTTAAATATTAAGGAGTGTCCAAATGAATTCCAGTCCAAAAGAAATGTATGCTAACGACAAACTGTTTTATTGTCTTTCTTCTTGGTCATCGATTGTGTCTGTATACACAGCAATTCTTCTTCTTGTCTTGTTTCTTGTTCAACGGGTGCTGGAGGCAGGGTCTCACCTTTGTAGATTTTTATATCTCCTAAAAGTGACCAAGCTCTTCTTCCAGCAACCCTGACTGCAGTAGGTTAAACTTCTTCTACACAAAAGGACCATTATATCTTAGTTCATGCTATCTACAAGTAAAACTCTTGTTAGGCAAGATTGTATGCAGTATCTCATGGGATATTGCCCAGCCTTGTCCTCTTGGCAATAGTTAACCCAACCTTTGGCATAAGCATGCACTACACACACTAGTAGAGTGACTGATCAGCTAGTCTTATCTCAAGAGGGGTCAATGTGAGCTGTAGGGTTATTGCACAAAGATTCACAGTGACAAGTATCCAAATAAACACTTACTCTCAAGGTTTATTGATTAAACAATTATTTATTAATTTAACAGTCAGTTGAATATGCCTTCTTTACAAGGCAGCAAACATATGTAACACGATAATATACTTCAAAATATACACTCACAGTTTCCATAAATCAGTAGATACCTATTTGGGATGGCAGATAGACACTTGTATTGGAATTCGGGTCCCAAGTGTCTCGTAGTATGATGTACTTTAGCATCACACATTTTCTGCATGTCTGTTGTTCATTGAAATGTTCTATGCTTTGTGCACAATTAGACCATTAGGTCTTATTTTTTTATTATAAACATTTACAGCTACTTCAAAGGTGTGTCGTTTATAGCATGTAGTAGACTTTCTGGCTGTGTGAATGGATAGGAGTGACCCTGTCCACTTGTGTTTTTTTTAACACAGACACTTCCTACACCCTGAGGTGACTTAAATAACTAGGACTCTGTGGACATTGATATATCACTGGCACATTTAGAGCAATACTGAGGTTAGTGTCAAAAGGAAAAGATGCAGGAATAAAACACTGGTTAACAAATATTCTTAAGCAGGAAAGTAATGTTTTGAACCCCCCAATGCAAAGTAAATTAACCCTTTCCCAGCTACAGAAGTTATCTAATGTGTGACTTTTGTTGAGGGATAGTTAAAGCATAAAGTCAGAGGTAAGAAGAGTCTTTCAGGGAACCAGGGCAGCCAATGTTAATTGAGCAAAAGTCTAGGTGAGCTGAAGCACCTCTTGCAGGTAGGTAAAAAGTCTTGCACAAGCACAATATTTTAGTAGTCTTTGTATAAAATGAAATCACTGTAGGGCCACAAGCTGGGAGGCATTTGAGGGGCAAAGCTGCATGCAACTCTGCCAAAGCAACCAAGTCAAGTCTCAACTGAAAGCTAGCAAGGCTAAACAACAAGATGTAAGCAACCCCTTAATTTTACAGTACCTTTGGTTTGAAGAAATTGGTTCCAGCTGCCTTTTTTTCCAGTTGTAGGTCTGCAGATCCTGTTGATCCTGGGCCTCAGTCGTGGGGACAAGAATTGGACATCTGGGGACTCATGCATTACGAATTGGAGGTTTGCGGCAGCAATGGGCAAAATTCAGATCAGCGGCACTTCAAAGTTTCAGCTTCTCACAGCTCTTCCCAATAGCACAACCAGGGTTCTCGGATACCTTTATAGACTTTCCTCACATCCGGGGTCAAGCACTCTGTTGAAGAGGCTCAAGCTTGGTCAGTCCTGCTTCATGGAAGTCATCTTCCTGGAGCTCGGGTATGACTTAAAAACGATGCACTCGATCTGGTGTTCCTCTCCCTGGCAATTGGTTCCTGCAGCAGCAATGGAAGTACAGCCAGCTCTGAGAGGATCTTCAGATGAGTTTGCTTTGAGGTTGATTGGTCCCACCAACCCAAGGGGAAAAGTCACCTGTTGCAGGGCTTCTCTAGTCGAGGCAAATTCAGAGCTTCAGCAAAGCAGCAGGGCTTTACTGGGCAAACCAACAGTCCAGGATTAGCAGCAAGCGTCTCTTCCAAGTTCTTCTTCGGATTTATTCGTCCAGTGGTTGGCTCTGCCTTCCAAGCAAAAGACCTTGCCTTTTATGTAGGTTTCTCCCATTCATTTGCAGCCTACCTTTCACTCACACAGCAGGGTGGCGAAAAAAGAAGACAGGGCCATTTTAACAAAATGGACACCCATGGGTGCTTTACTGCAGCTGCAATTGCAGCCCGTGGTAGAAACACACAACGGTAGGAAAAAGTAAACCACTGCCACCAGCCATTCCCTGTAGAAAGGCTAACATAAAAATGTTACATGAGAAACTAGACAAATATAATATGTAAGATAATGTGTGCTGGGTCTAGAAAGTTACAAAATGTAAGTAAAGTCAATTTCACTTTAATGCTCTTGGAAACAGCAGTTTAACCAAGATCAGTTATTTAAACCTTTGTGAAATCTGGAAGATTTCCCTGTGTCACTGCACTGAAGGTGCTGTGTGACACAATGTAAACAGATGATGCCGATGGAGTGTGTCAGGCTCCAAAGTCAAAAGAAACACAGTGTTCAAATCAATGGAAAATACATGCGAGGCTGGGAAAAAGGTCTTACTCTCTCCAGGTTATAAATTAAAAGTCCTAAAGTCAGGCAAAAGGGCTGGGGGTCTCTAAGGTAGATGGAAATTAGCACATTTCTGAGAATTAATCTGCAATGAAAGAAACATTGGTAGTCATACATGTCAAATAAGCATGTTACATCATGATGCATCTCATCATCTAGAGTCTGCACTACACACTGCGCATCACTCTGACTCCAGATGGGGGCGTAAGAGGTGTCCTGTTAGGCAAAGTTGGTATGCAGTACCCTCAGGGAACACTACACACAACTCTGACTACAGGTATAGGAAACCCAGCCTTTGGTATACGCTTGTACATTAATATATCACTGTTGCATTTAGGATCATATAGTAATACGTCAAAGGAAAAGATTATTTAGAACAAACAAGAGACTACAAATATTCTTAAAAAGGCAAATACTTTTGGATCCCCCCAAGAAGATTCATTCAGTACAATAGTCTAGGCCAAAATCAATGGGCAAAAAGTCTTTTATAGGATGAAACACTTCTGGTAGGTACATGGAAAAGTCTTTGCACAATGTTTTAGAAGTCTTTGAAGAAAAGAAGAATCACATGTAGGGCCACAAGCTGATCAGACTTGTGAAGGTGCTGTGTGACAAAATGTAAAAGATGATGCCTACGGAGTTTGTCAAACTCCATAACCAAAAGAAACCCAGTGTTCAAGAATCACATACAATACATGAGAGAGTGGGAAAAAAGGGTCTCACTCTCTCCAGGTTAAATAAATCAAGTCCTCAAAATCCAGCAAAGTCGCTGGGGGTCTATAAGGTGGAGGGAATTAGCTTATTTCGGAGAATTCTCCCTAACATTCGTCCCCACAGACTAAGGGAAAGGGGATTTTTTCCACCCCTGGATGAATCTCCTTACTTCAGTCGGTCAAACTTTCTGGAGAGACGATCAGCATTTTGGTGAATACAACCTGACCTGTGTTCAATGGTAAAATCAAACCCCTGTAGGCTGATTGACCATCTTAACAATTAAGGATTTATTTTCCCCCTTCATCTGCTTCACCATTTCAAGGTTTGGTGGTCTGTTTGTATGGTCTAAACTTCTTCAGAGACCACACAATGGCAAAACATTCACGTTCTATGGTTGCCCACCTTGATTCTCGGTCCTTCAGTTTCCTACTGATGAACCAGATAGGGTGTTCCCTGCCTTTCTCATCCAGCTGACTCAGAACTGCACCTATAACTGTATTGTCTGTAAAATAAAGGATTAGTTGTAATCAGGAGCTCTTAAGACTGGAGCTTGACAAAGGGCTTGCTTAAGTCCTTCAAATGCATTAGTGTGCTCCTCCTTCCACCGGACCTTCTTGGGGAATTTGGGTGAGGAGATCACATTCAAGGGAGAAGCTATGCTCCCATAGTTCTCAATGAAGTTCCTATAGTCACCTGTGAGACCTAGAAAGGCACTCACTTGGGTTTGAGTAGTAGGGGTGGACCATTCTTGTGCAGCCTATGTTTTGCAAGGCAATGGTCTTATTTCACTTCCTCCTACCTCATGTTCAAGGTAGACCACTTTATTCTGACCAGGTTGACATTTACTTGCCTTTATGGTCAGATTGGCCTGCTCAAGATCTTGAAATACATACCCTAGGTGGTCAATATTTTCTTTCCAAGTAGGGCTGAACACTGCAATGTCATCCAAGTATGCCATGCAGAAGTACTCCATCCAATTCAGAACATGATTCACCATCCTTTGGAATGTAGCAGGTGCATTCTTTAGTCCAAAAGGCATAACCTTAAACTGGTAGAGGCCTCCTGGGGTTGAAAATGTAGTTTTCTCCTTGGCAGGGTCTGTCAGTGCTATTTGCCAATAGCCTGAGGTTATGTCAAATACACTGAGGTACTTGGCTGAACCAAGCTTGTCCACCAGCTCATCTGTCCTAGGTAAAGGATGGGCATCAATCGTGGTGACTGCATCAAGGGCTCTATAGTCCACACAGAATCTCAACTCCTTGGATCCTGCCATTGGTACTAGCACAACTGGACTAGACCATGGACTTGTAGATGGCTCTATTACCCCAAGATCAAGCATCTTGTTGACCCATTTCTTTATGTGGTTTCTTACATGGCCTGGCATTCTGTAACCTCTGCTTTTAACATGTAAACCGTCACCAGTGAGAATCTCATGCTGGCCCTAAGGGGTCAAGCCTGGTGACAGTGAAAACAGAGGGGCAAACTGATTTAACAGAGCTTTGCACTCATCCTGTTGTTCCAGAGTCAGATTAGAAGAGAGACTAACTCCTTCTATCTTCCCATCTAAAGGTTGTCCCCTGAGGAGGTCAGGTAGATGCTCACTCTCCTCCTCCTCTTGTGCAGAGGCTAGAACCAAAGCTCCCAGCTCTGGTCTAGAGACATAGGCCTTAGGCGGTTGGTGTGAAAGGCCCTGGGGACCTCCTTAGGGTGCCTAAATCCACCAAATAATTGACCTCTCCAAGTTTTTCCACAGCCTTGAAGAGTGCAATCTGTACAAGTCCCTAAATCACCTAGCCCCACCATATCTAACTAATAAATTCACCATGAAACCATCCACCAGAACCACTAGATCTTCCAACACTCTGTGCTTGACAGTGCTCAGATTCCGCTTAAAAAGAGCTGGAGGGGCTAGCTTCACAGTACTTGCCTCCCAACTCTGGAACACCCTACCATTCAACATCAAAAGTATCGAGTCCTTCCAGATCTTTAGGAAGCTTGTTATTAGCAGGCTCCTGACAAAGAGTAGCACCACTGACACCTGGCTTCACTTCCCTCTGCTCAGTAAACTGCTGTATGTGATACTAAAGTACCACCCAGACATACGCGTTCACCTCCCACTGCTTAACTACGTCTGCACATTCTGTAAGTGGCTGTATATTGAAATTGTATATTGCAAATTGTATATTGTTTAAACATATAACTGTAAATTGTATATTTCACAATTATGTAACCGTCTTCTTTAAGCGCCCTTCTACCTCTGGGTTTGGAGTGCTATACAAATAGATAAAACAAACAAACAAACAAACAAACATTTGTTCTGTAAGGCCCTCTGCCTTGTAGGTACCATAACTAGCACTAGCTGGTCTTGAGTAAACTCAACCATGTTGGCCTTTGGTCATGCCAATGCTTCACCAGAGCCTGACCTGCTTTCAAGTTATCTGAAGAGTCTGTTGTTATGTGTGTCATTCTCCTTCGGAGACCTAATACATAGTCAGTGACTCTCACTGGCTTGTGGGAAGGAGCACTCTCCAACCCCTCCTTGATTAAGGCCAATGCACTCCTAACCAGATGACCATATAGAAGCTCAAAGGGACTGAATCCAACCCCTTCCTGAGGGACTTCTCTGTAAGCAAAGAGAAGGCATGGCAATACAAGGTCCCACTTTCTTCTAAGAGGTTCTTCTAAAGCACCTAAAATGATATTCATAGTTCTATTAAACCTCTCTACCAACCCATTGTTCTAGGGATGGTAGGCTTTTGAGAACTTGTTGGTCACTCCACAGTTTTTCCACATGGCTTGCACGTAGTGGGACATAAAGTCAGATCCCCTGTCAGAGATAACCTCCTTAGGAAAACCCACTCTGGTAAAAATACCAAGTAGGGCTTTAGCCACTGCCTGAGCAGTAACATACTTCAAAGGTATTGCTTCAGGATTCCTGGTAGCATGGTCCAGCACAACCAATATAAATTGGTCGCGCCTGAAGATGTTGGAGGGTCTAAGGGCCCAACAATGTCAATTCCTACCCTCGCAAAAGGGACTCCCACCACTGGGAGGGGCACCAAAGGTGCCACATTCTTGGCTCCACTCATGCCAGATGTCTGACAAGTGTGACAGCTCCTACAGAATTGACCTACATCAGACCCCATCTTAAGTCAGTACAAATAGAGAGACATCCTTTCCTTGGTCTTCTTAAAGCTTATGTGACCAGCTAAAGGAATCTCATGTGCTAACTGTAGAAACTGAGGTCTCACCACCTGGGGAACTACAAGTCTCCTGTAGTCTCCAGGGGTAGATTCAATTGGTTCACTGTAGAGGAGGCCACCCTCCCAGTACAACCTGTGCTTCCCTGGCTCTTGCCCGTCCAGCTGGGTGAAGAGTAGGACACTCTCTTTGACCTCTGCTGAAGTCTGCCCTACAGGGGCCACATTCTGCCATTAAAGACTGCAGCTCAGGATCGTCTTTAGAAACCAGCTCTCCAACAGGTGGAAGGTCTTCATCCAGCTCTGTGTCTTCAGTAGCTGACTCAAACTCTTCTAGTTGGACCTCACACTCAGCCTCAGCTGGTGTAGTTGTCACCGGTTTGACTTTGGACTGTCCTGTCAGGGATGTCCTGGTTTGATGCACAGGCGTGCTATCTTTCTTGTTTCCTGAGACCTTGGGTTTCCCCTTTGTCTCTTGCTTCTTGGAAATAGAAGTTGGCTTTCCCTGTGGATTGGATGTTATAGGATCGTGTGTAACAACCCAATGAGAGTCATTTAAAGTGAACTCTCTGGCCTTCCTAGTCTGCTCTTGCTTCCTTTTACTGGGAGGCCTGGGGTTACTTGATATAACTCCAAGAGTGTTTAAGTCATTCCCCAGCAGGACCCTCCCATGCACCTCACTTTGTACACTGACAGGTATTCTGACAGTCAAATGGATACACTGGATGAGAGCTGATAGTATTGGAACAATCTGGATAGGGCCTCCAGCAATCTTAGTAGGGCCTTTGGGTGCCTTATTAACATCCTTAGGTTTGAAAAAGCTTTCATCCACCAGTGTGATGCTGGCCCCAGTGTCTCCAATGGCAGGGGTCTCCTGACCATTTACAAGTACACTGTCCTTGTAGTATTCTTTTGTGTTATCTTGTATAGAGCTATACACATCTACATTCCACTGTTCCCACAGACCCAGGGACACTAAAGAAACACTGGCAGAGACTCCAATGGGATCTTCAGCCAATAGTTGAAAGTTTCCACTTGCCATATGTACTTCTCCCTCAGGGATGAAGGCTAAGGAGGCAGTGTGGACACCTGAAGGTTTACCCTAGCATCTGGGATCCCCTTCCACGTGGTCAGTTGACCCACAAGCATAACATTTTCCAAATGTTTTGACAAATAAGGGCTTCTGCTGACCTCCCTGTAGTCTAGCACCAGAGGTTTCACTAGACTGACCTGGTTTCCCGTGTGGCTTACCCTTCTTATGTTTGCGGCCCTTTTTTGGATGGGAGGTTTTAGAATTATATTTGTCATCTTTCTTGTGCTGTTTCCCCTCATCCTTTTTATGAGTGGACCCAGAACCTTTGTGAGTAGCCCTGTTGGCAATCCACAAGTCAGCGGCTTTTGCTATCTTATTGGGATCAATATCTTTTGAGTCAGCTAAGTGCTGTCTCAGCTCAGGAGAGCAGGCATCAAAAATAGATTCCAACAAAAACTGATTTCTCATTCCTTCAAACGAGTTCACACTTAACCCAACCATTTAGGTTTTTCAAACATTCACATACCAAGGTAGCCCAAGGGGTACCACCAGTTTTTTTTCAGTCTTTTTGAGGGTCCTAATCTTCTTAAGGTACTGGGAAGGAGTTTTCCCAAATCTTGCTATCAAAGCTAGCTTCACATTTTCCTACTCCAACCTTTCAAGTTTCCCCACCTCCAGTACAGCATCAGTTTCAACCTGGGGGAGCCTAAACAAAAGCCATGGAATCAACTGATTCCCTGTGAAACCCTGAATCCCATAGTTATATTCAAAAGCACCCAACCAATCCAGAATATCAAGTTTCACATCATACATACTCACTGCTTCTTTAGGCATACAAGAATTCTTTGGACTGGAAGACCTAGAAGACTCTGGGATAGAAACATTTTCAAGAGACAATTTCTTCATTTCAAGAGCATGTTGCATTTCCATTTCCCTTTGTTTGATATCCTGATGTTTGCTTTCAGCTTGGATCTGTAATTTTTTTAACTCTAACTCAAGTCTCATTTGTTCAAGAGACATACATTCTGGACTCAGTGATGAACCTTGTGGGTTCCCTGTGGCTAAAGGTTGAGGCAAAAGGGCCTGTTGAGGTAAAGAGGGGCTCTCTTCCTGAGACTCCTCTGACTCTTCTGACTCTTCAACAATATTAAAGTTAGGGCTTCATTACATGGTAGGCGGAGAACCATGGCGCTATTAGCGCCATGGTTCATGCCGTTAAAATACCGGCACCACCTTGGTGGAAAGGGGAATTACCACCTCATTCCAAGGTTGGTGGGGCAGTAATTGCCCCTTCCACCATTGCCCTTCACCATTCTCATTTTTGCCCCATAGGGCTCTATGGGAATGGGGAAGGCGCTAATTAAGGTACCGCAAATTGTGGTACTGTAATTAGCTCCACTGGTCCCTTTGCGGGTTGGTTTTTAACACCTGCAAAAAGCAGGCGTTAAATTCCCTAACCTGCAAAGGGACCTCGGAGTAAGGCGGTAAGGATTTACCGGTACCGGTAAAATACCGGTACCGGTAAACCCTTACCGCCTACCGTGTAATGAGGCCCTTAGACTTGAATTATCATCCTCATTGTCATTTTCCACATTTCCTGGGATAATAGGTGTGACAAGCCTACTACCCAGACTTTGATTATTCAACAGTCTTGCAATTAGTTCATTTTTCTTTCCTTTAACATGGAGATTCCTGACCATACACATTTCTTTCAGTTGATCCACTATTAAAATGATCAGGGCTTCCTGCCTGAAGTTATCCATATCTGGCATGTTACAATTGCTTTTCTAGTGGAGCTTAGCCTTGTGAAGGTTTTAAGTTGAACAAAAGTAAAGCACATTCTTAGTGTAACAACTGTACAATATATCCTCACTGCCTGCCACCAGTGTTAGGCAAAGTTTGTATACAGTACCCTCTGTGAACACTACAAACAACTCGTACTACAGGTATAGGAAACCCAACCGTTGGTATAAGCTTGTACTATACAGTTTTGGTAGCATGTTGAGCAGCCAGGCTTATCTCAAGAGGGGTCAATGTGAGCTGTAGTGGAGTTACACAGAGATTTACAGTTACAAGTATTCAAATAAACTCCTACACTCAAGGTTTCTTGAATAAACAATTATTAATTTATTTATCAGTCAGTTAGAATAAGCCTTCTTCAGAAGGGAGCAATATAATAGTAACACTCAAATACACTTCATGAAATACACACTCTTAATATCTTTAAATCAGTAGATACCCTTTTGGGATGGCCCACCGACACTACTGTTAGGAGTATGGGATGGAGGAGGTGGAAGAAGGGCCAGGGACTCAGGAGATGGTATATCAGAAAATGAACTACATTGCCCAGCAGTACTTGGGACATTTGGTAGTTCTTGCCATGCGCGTGTGTGGCCAGCTGACACATATTAGTACAGCTTATCAAGGGCCAACGGCGCACGGCAGGTGTGGCTTATTTTGTGCACGAGGCGAAGCCATGCTGGAGAGTTAGGAGACAGTCAGCGCCTGTATTCATCTTTCCTTTCCCTGGGACCCTGAAGCGGCGGACGAAGGATACGTGGAGCTTCCATGTCAGGAGCTCGGTCTTGGTGAGCGAACACGTTCCGCTTGCAGTGGTGGAGGGAGGACTCACACTGCTGCTACGGGCGACAAAAGATTTCGTCCGGGAAGGCTTGCGAGCTTCCCGGATGAAAGATAAGTGTTGAATTCCATGTTATGTAAACGCTGGTGCTTCGGTCATTGTATTTTCTTGATTTTGCGCAGAGGCAATTACTTTGACTGACTTTTCATGCACAATCTGGATCATAGGTTATGCGCACACTGCTTAGAAAGGGAAAAGTCTCTCTTGCTACTTAGGTTTTCTGGAGTGTAGGTGCTTCGGCACTTGAGGCGTTCACTGGACGTATTGCCTTACTCAAGTCCCAGTGAAGGGAACTAGGGTATGCAGAGTGAGGCAAACAACGACAGTCCAGGGACTGTGTCTGCTCCATGTCTAAACAAATTCATGTTGCATGTTTTGTAAGTGTGCAAACGCTTGCCCAGTGTGCCATGTGTGATGTTTCTTTTCATGTTGGGAACACCTCCCATATATATCTTTCATCCTGCTTGCTTATATGTAATCCATTCCATTGTATGTTCATGCGTGCCTGTATCAAGCGGTACTGGAAAATAAGTGGTCAGGAAAAACAGTACATCAAGGTCTGTACCAAGGGAATTGTTTTGTGCTGGAAGTGGAGTTTATGATCTATGTTAGGTTGTCAAGGTATTAGACAGTGTAGGGTTTTCTCCTGTGCTTCCCAAGTCCTATTCACATTAGGCATTTCCCTAACCCTCTCTCCGGGGTTCCTATCTTCCCCTCCCCGTCCACAACCTCTCCCTAACCCTCTTCCCCCCACTGGCTGCCACGTGGAATCCTGTTGTTGTATATATCAGGTACCTGTGCCAACCACGGGTGGAGGGTCGACTTCATTCAGCTTCGGTGGTTCGGGAGAGAGTGTTGACACCTCTCACCCCATTATTGTGTACAGGACTTTGACAACTACCTACACCCTGAGGTGACTTCAATTGCTAGGGTGCTGGGGTCATTAAGATATCACTGTTGCATTTAGGATCATATAGTAATAAGTTAAAGGAAAAGATTATTTAGAACAAACAAGAGGCCCAAATATTCTTAAACAGGCAATCACGTTTGGATCCCCCCAAGAAGAGTCATTCAGTACAATAAGCTTGGCCAAGGTCAATGGGCAAAAAGTCTTATATAGGATGAAGCACTTTTGGTAGGTACATGGACAAGTGTTTGCACAATGTTTTAGAAGTATTTGAAGAAAAGAAGAATCAAATGTAGGGCCACAAGCTAATTAGACTTGTGAGTAGTAGAAGATGCAAGCAACTCTACAGCAAGAGTTAAGTTCTCTTAGACTTTGTACAGTACCTTTAAAAATGAAGAAACAATGCAGTATGATATGATATGATAGGTTATGTATAACATGCTTAATACCCAGAGGTTTCTAATCATGGCCCCAGGGATCGAACCTGTGCTGCTCCTTGTCATCTTATTCCAAGGTGAGCACGTTGCTGCTGAGCTATCCGCCCGAGAGTAAATGACTACTGTTCCTATGTAGCTCTGCAGATCTCACAGTTTCTGGACCTCAGTCGTGGGGACAACAGGGAGGACGTTGGGGGACTCCTGCACTGCACTGGGACAGACAAAACTTGCAACTGGCAAACTTCACTTTCAATGGCTATTCAGTGTTTCAGCTCCTTGCGTCTACCACAAATAGCAACACTGTGGTTCCTGGCTGTCGAGATGGACTTTCCTTGCTTCTGGAGTCCTGCACTCTGTTGAGGGGGCTTAGTCTAAGGCAGCCTTGCTTCCTGGGAGTCCAGAGGATCTTCCTGGAGCTCTAGGACAGCATAAACGCAACGCACACAATCTGGTGTTCCTCTCACAGGGTATACGGTTTCCAGCAGCAACTGTGGAAATTCAACCAGCTCTGCGATGGATGTCCAGGTGGCTTACTTTGGAGTTGATTGGTCCTACCAACTCAAGGGGAGAAGACGTCCTTGGAGGGGCTTCTCTGTCGATGCGAACTTGGTGTTTTGGCACTGTAGCAGGGCTTCTGTGGGCAAGCCAACAGTCCAGGGGTTTCAGCAGGTATCCTCTTCAAGTTCTGCTTCGGTTACTTCATCCAGTGGTCGACTCTGCCTTCCAAGCCAAGAGTCTCGCCTTTTATTTAGTTCTCTCCCATTCATTCTAGCCTAGCTGTCAGTCACCCAGCATGGTGGTTGTCCTTGGGGACAGTCAGCCAGCCAATCACCACAGAGTGCATTTGGGTCTCCTAGGAGAGTAAGCACTAGGAGTTCGGCAACCTCCCCTACTTTCTGCCTACCCCAGACACCCTGGTGTCAGAGGCAGGCTTCACTCATGAATCCCGTAAAAGGCAAAGCGAACAATGAGACGAAAACTGGTTTGGCACGCAGAGTAAATCTCAAGAAAGACCGTTCAAAAAAGAAATGGCAAAAAAAGAAGATCGGGCCATTTTGACAAAAATGGCACCCTTGGGTGCTTTACTGCAGCTGCGAATGCAGCTTGCAGTAAATGCACACCACGGTAGTTAAAACAAAACCACTGCCACCAGCCATTCAGTGAGGAAAGGGTAACAAAAAAAGTTACATGAGAAGCTAGACAAAGGGGATACTAGGTAACCCCTCCAGCACCCTATTGTAAGATAGTGTGTGCTGGGTCTAGAAAGTTACAAATGTAAGTAAAGTCAATTTCAATTCACTGATCTGGGAAACAGTTGTTTATCCCAGAGAAGGTGTTCAAACCTATGGAACTCTGAAGGACTTCCCTGTGCCACTGCACTGAAGGTGCTGTGTGACACAATGTAAAAGATGAGTTTGTCAGACTCCATAACCAGAAGAAACACAGTGTTCAAGAATCACATAAAAATACATGAGAAAGTGGGAAAAAAAGGGTCTCACTGTGTCCAGGTTAAAAAAATGAAGTCCTCAATATCCAGCAAAGTTTATGGGAATCTCCAAGGGGAAGGGAATTAGCACATTTCTGAGAATTTCTGTCACTAACTCATGGGGCGCAAGATGATGGTCTAAACCTGGTTTTGAAGGGCATACAAGGCTAGTGGTAGACAGTATAGCCATCCCTTTTTCATAGTTGATCGGATCTTGGCTATCCTTTCTTTTATGAGGCCATGGAGTCGCTCACATATCCTGTTTGCTTGCGCCTGCTAAGCAGAAGAAATCATATCTGTTAAAAGCGCTCATTAACAAAATGGGGCCTATTATCAGACCTCAAAACTTTGCACACTCCCCATCTCAGAAATAGTTTGTGCACCAGAAACTTCTCTGCGCAAGTGGCATCAGGGTGTGTACAAGGACCGGTTTTGATCCACCTAGACAAGGGACACAGTAATGCGTAGAGGTACTAATAGATACCTCTATTCATTACTTGTCTGCAGCATATCAACATAATCGATATGCAAATATTGAAATTGACATTTGGAAGGTGTATTACTCCTCTTAATGTTCTCAGTGCATGCCCAGCTATAAACATCTGACACACGATGCAATTCACAATGAACTGTACAATGTGTTCCAATAGAATGGGAACAAACCAGCCTTCTGCAATGGTGGCTGCAAGACTTTCTCTGGTTATATGTGCGGGTTAATGCAACTGCTCGAGTGTGACTTTCAACAATGCCACTGGCATCACTGGCTTTCCAGTGCTTTCCTGTCTCCATAATGCTTCCGTGGAAGATGGTCTTTCCCCTTCTGTAATGGTTTGGCAGGCCAAGAACAATGGTCTGTAGGGTTGCCCAGAGCAATGCCAGTGGTTAAGATTCATTCTAAACCTTCCAGCGATCATCTCTTCGTTTTTACTTTGTCACCCCGAGTGGGATGGTATGCCCAGACGTGGGTCCTGTGCCTGCTGGGCCTAGAGATCCAAGCTACTCCTCACTGATGAGGACCAACAAGGCTGAAACATGTTTGAGGATGCTTGTGGTCTCACGCAGAAGGGATGTGACCTAGCAGTTTGGGCTGGACTGCCCCTTTTGGGGTGGGAACAAGCATGATTTGCTTATGGTCTTTCTCCTTCTGTAATGACTTGGAAGGAGAAGAACGATGGTCTGGAGGGTTGACCACAGCACTGCCAGTGGTTAGGATTCATTCTAAACCTTCCAGCCATCACCTCTTTGTTTTTGCTTTGCCACCCCGAGTGGGATGGGTATGCCCAGACATGAGTCCCGTGCTTGCTGGGCCTGGAGACCCAAGCTACTCCTCACTGATGAGGCCCAACAAGGCCGAAACATGTTTGGGGATGCTTGTGGTCTCGTGCAGAAGGGATGTGGCCTAGCAGTTCGGGCTGGACTGCCCCTTTTGGGGTGGGGCCAAGCCTGATTTGCATATGGTCTTACCCCTTCTGTAATAGCTTGGCAGGCAAAGAACGATGGTCTGGAGGGTTGCCCAGAGCAATGCCATTGCTTAAGATTCACTCTAAACCTTCCAGTCATCACCTCTTTGTTTTTGCTTTGTCACCCTGAGTGGGACGGGTATGCCCAGCCGTGGGTCCTGTGTCTGCTGGGCCTAGAGATCCAAGCTACTCCTCACTGATGCGGGCCAAAAAGGACAAAATATGTTTGGGGATGCTTGTGGTCACGTGCAGAAGGGATGTGACGTAGCACTTTGGGCTGGACTGCACCTTTTGGGGTAGGACTAAGCCTGTTTTGCAAATGGTCTTTCCCCTTCTGTAATGGCTTTGCAGGCATAGAACAATGGTCTGGAGGTTTGTCCAAAGCAATGCCAGTGGTTGAGATTCACTCTTAACATTCCAGCCATCACCTCTTTGTTTTTGAAAATTATAGAGTTACAGGAATGTGCCCCTTAGCAAGAGCCAGCAGTATGGACAAAGAGAAGGTGTTCTTTATCCCCAAAGTTTTAATATGGAGACAAAACATTTCAGGGAAGCCGGTTATGCCCCAGAAGATTGTCCTTGACCAATTGTATTACCCAGCACACAAATCCAAAGAGTACATTGCAGCTGACCTACAGTAAGAGTGGTTTGTCCGAAATTTGCAGGATCACATGGAAGAGTTAATTATCAAATATGTAACATGTCAATGTTATACTATGGGGCATACGTGGAAAACGATTAAGGCAACATAGCCCCACCCTTCAGGGCCATTTCAACACCTCCACATAGATTTTGTAGATATGCTTAATAGATGCAACCTTTTGTTGTTATGTGTCTATTCTCCTGGTGGCTTGAAGTAGGTCCCGTTGCCCACCCCGATGCCAAACCCACAGCTAAATTCGTCCCATGCAAGGTGGTCCTACAATTTCGTATCTGCAAAGTGTTGAGGACCGATAATGGACAACATTTTTCCAATGAGCTCTTCAAATAAATCACTTCCCTATTAGGCATAACACATAAATTGTGTTCAGCTTATCACATGCAAGCCAATGGACTTGTGGAGCAGCTCAATGGTTAACGAAAAGAATGTCTTGCAAAGATTTATGAAACACTTCACAGGTGCTGGCTGCACTGCTTGCCTTTAGCTATATTTGCTTAATGGAACCAGCCTGGTTCCGATCATCTCATCACCTAACCCCACATGAGATTCTTTTGAGCAGGAGACTGCAATCACCACTTACTCCTGTCTGCACAGCTTCTGGTGCTCACTCACAGTTCAGCAGAGATCTTGGGAGATGATTTTCAGGGCTATTTTAGGGAGCTTACTAATACTCTTAAGTTCATATCCCAACAGATTGGGCTCTGCCAAAGTTGACTAGCTGCATCAATACAAGACGCACAATGCCACAAGAAGAATCATCACTGCTAAAGAAACAACAACTTTACCGGATAGGCAAGATCTTCATCAAGGACTTTATGCAAAAGTGGCGGAGTTCGGGCAGAGTTCAGTCTGCGGCAGATGCTGGTGCGGTTAGTTGCTGTGAGGAGCTGCAGCTAAATTGTTTGATCTGGAGGCCCTGTGCTTTGATTCTCTATCCCTTTAAGGAAAAGAAGCCCTACTGCCTTTAAAAACTCGCCCGAAGCGCGGAGCGTGCGCGGAGTTCGGGCAGAGTTCAGTCTGCGGCAGTCCGCGGCTCAACGCTGCTGAGGCTGAAATCGAGGTTGACCAACGAGCGATCAATGACTTGCCGGAGAGAAGGTAAGAAAGCTGACATTATGTCAGAGCTAGGGCCCCTGACCCGTGCCATGTCCAGACAAACATTGCAAGCCAACGGAAAGTTGAACTTATTGAGAGCGGAAGGCTCCCAGTCCTTATGTCTGGACGAGCTTGAGCCAATGGAAGCGGTTGTCTCCTTAGAATCCAATTCATTGACCGATACTTCCTTTCAGAGAGACTGCATGATGAAAGAGGGGTTGTCAGATGGATTCTCTGAAAGTCATGAAAGGGACCAGCAGAGGCTGTGTGGGCCATATACTGAGGGAAAAACACCCCCTAACTTAAGTTCGAGATTCACCCTCGCTACAAATCCATCAAGCCCACACTCGCCTTCTAAACCCCCGCTGTCCGGCTGTATTAACAGTGCTTTTTGTAATCCTTGTACCTCGCCATTACGGGGTCTGCCTCCACCTCCTGAACTAACACCTGAACTAGCGAGCGATCACGTAGTGCTACCATTAGACTTGGAAGCAGGTGATACTTCTTCGTCGAATGCACTTCGTACTCAGTCAACGACAGATTTGCCCCTAGCAGTCCTGCCTGACCCTGTGGCCGGCCAGGAGGAAATCGTGCCCGCTGAAGCCAGCGCAACCACTATAATTAGTGAGCATATCGAATTGAAGAGAAACGCCTTCCCACTCCTCATAAATGTCTCTTATCATGCGATTGAAGAAACAAGGGAAAGGCCGATGTACGAGTGCGACGTGACAGACCTAGAACTCATCGAACACGAGAGAGAAATGGCACTGGTCTCCGTTGAGACTTCAATGCTTGAAACTAAGAAACCCGTGAATAATAGCGATATTCAACAACTCGAGACGGAAATGAGAAGCGAATATACTGACCTTGAGAGAGAGAGATCTGGTCGATTTTCGTCCAAAGATACCTCGGACAACCCAAAAATTAAGTCAAGATCGAGTGCAGAAATTGCAAAAAATTTGAACAAAGCTAAAGCAATCCGGAAAGAGAAATGCGCCACTGCTGAGTTGCAAAACTCCTCCACAAATTCCCCTGCATGCAACACAAATTCGACTCAGGTATTAGACCTAGCAGGGCGTGAAGCAAGACTTGCAGAACGACTGAAAGTCGATTTCGAAATAATGAAAGAACGGTTGTCTATAGGCTCCTTAAGAACTGGAATGGAGCCTTCTGACAATCATAACATGAAGGCCCGCCCTGTCGGCCCTTACAACGCCACAACAGTTTCCCCTCCACAATTGTTTCATCAGGCGCCAGGAGAGGTGCAGAGAAATGTGGATGAAGTCTCAAGCTATCACAAAAACAGACCCTCACGGCTTGAGACCCTAGGGGGGGACGGTGTCTACAGCAACTTCCAAAATTCGCAGACGAGGTCGGTATCTACCTGTTCGACCCCAAGAACCCCGACAAATCTCAATCCCATGATTAATAAAAAGGTGGGACCCGGAGAATCGGTGATAAAGAAGAAAAAGGATTTGCTAATTCCAGTTGATGGAAACCCAGATGGCGATGTAGCAGCAGCCTTCAAATCAAATCTATCGGCTGCAGCTGCCCTTCAAATACATAATAATGTGCTAGCCGCCTCGTCGGTTGCCTTACTACCTTTCACCAAATTATATGAAAACTTACACGAGGCGCTTCAATCAAACGGAGGGATGCTTTCCCATATTGTGAATAAATTAGCTAAACAAGAACTTCTCATCGTACAGCTGCAAAATAATCTTGAAACTGAAAAAACGGCGTTGTTACAGATGCAAAAACAAGTAAACGAGGGTATGGCAAAGGACAATCAGGAAAAGAAAGACTTGATATCATCTATTGCTGCCTGTCTAAAGCAATCAACTGCGTTAATGAGAATGATGCGCCCACCAGAGACAGATGATCTTGAAATTATTACTTCGGTGCTACCAGAGAAAGAAAAAAAAAAAAATTATGTGCGGATTCATTGACCAATGAATGCACAAAAACAATGCAGGTAATTGTCCCCTTAATACCGCTTCCAAAAGAAAAAGACACCACTGGAACAGCCGACTCTGACAGAATAGAACTGAGGTCGAAAGAGTCAGTCGTGTCCAATGACGAGGCAGAAATAACAGGGACTGCTGAGCCAGCTTCTATGTTGCTCAAACTCAAGCCAGGAGTGTTGGAGCCCGAATCTAAGTCCCAAGACACCAAGAATTGTGCTAACCAATCACGACCAAGTGCTTCTTTCGGGATTTTCAATGGAGCCGCAAAAACCTTCAATGGCCTGGGAAAAAACCCAACTACAGGGAAAGAAAATATCGAGAAACCTAAAAAGATGCGGTCCCTAGTAACACTCCGAAGAAACGAAAAGAAAAGAAAAATCATTGTGATCCTCGTCAACAAACTAACAAAACAAGAAAATGTATACGTAACCTGACGTCTCCTGCCAAACCGACTCTTTTCACAAGAATCCAAAAAAATAACGCACCAATATTTCCTAAAGGGAGCGAAAGATCAAGTAAAGATGTCGTAGAAGTTGCAGATGAAAAGGGAAACCCAAAAAAACGTCAGAGATTAGAATCGGAAGTAGCAGAAAGTTTAAATAGAACCTCATCCATTGATCTTTGTAATCTATCAACGTATTCAATAGAGGATGATTGCGTGACAGTTAACCCAAATATTATGACTAGCTCGAGGAGTAGTATAGAATCAAATGAGTCCCCTAATCTTGACCGAAATGAATCCTCTACGTCGAAGGAAAAAAAGGCGAGAAACCCTTGGATTCTAAAAACCAAATCTTGCTCTATGGACTCTGCTTACCGGGCCCAGTCGGTCTGTGGAAACAAAAAAATGTCCAGAGGAGACATGTATGACGCACGGACAAAATCCAAACTGCCAAATGAGGACCCATCCACTTGTGGCAAACATGGTAGCACTACTAATATCAGAAACCTGAATCCCAATTGTACAGCCCGACAAAGACTAAACGAGGTGGAGAAGAGCAAATCAAGGGACCATGAGTCATCGACTGATAGAAACCCACGAATCGCAATTACGAACATCCATAAAGATGATCCCGATGTGAATTTGAACAGAAGGAACGTAATGCGCCTTTTACACTCGGTGCCGGCATTGAGAATTGTGACGTCCAATGATATAGCCATCATTGAATACATGTCCGAGAAATACGCAGACAAAGTTTATCTTCATATACCTTCCAAAGCAGTACGCAATGTAATCCTGGCAGCAAAGGACGAAATACTGCAGTTTGGCTTCGAGATAAGGGAAGTTCTGTCTGACTCGGCTAGCCAAAGACCATCGGATAGCAAGAATCCGACAAACAGGTCTGGATATAAGGTGTCTCCTCAAAAACAACGAAGGAGTGAATTAAGAAAACATATGAGAATTGAATTGCCTTTGCATCGCTCTGGAAAAATCAACAAATATGATGAAGGTTCAAAGTAGCTAGTCCCTGATAACGAACAGAACTTGATTTCCTTTGTCTCTTGGAACACGAGAGGCTTCCGACATCTCTATGAAAGCTTTCCAATTGAGTTGAATGATAATCTCATAATCTGCTTACAAGAAACATGGCTAAGATGCCCGCCAGTGAAAGAAGGCTATGTTACAATGCTGAATCCTGCAGGGAAAAATCCACACGGACGCCCTTTCGCCGGCTTGATAACCATGATGAAAATCGGATGTGACTGGAAGGTGCTCAATAGCGAAAACCCAAATTTGTTTGTGCAATGTACGCTGCTGCAACAAAAAGATCATGATAAGAAACGGCCCCAACAACTTCTAGTACTGAATATATATTGGAATCCAGCGATGATCACCACTAAGAGACTAACAGTCACGGTAATAAACCTGCTAGAAAAGTACATGTATAAGAAGAACAACATCATACTTATAATATGTGGTGATATGAACCTGACCTGGTTCAATGAAAAGGGCGTGCCGTTAACCAAAAGCTGTTCCAACAGTCTCTTAAATCAGGAGAGAAGGACCATCTGGGACAATATCATGGAGGCCTACGATTGTGACATGGTGAATGGTCAAACGGATGGAGACAGGCCACCAAAAAATACGTGGCACAATATGGGTATTACAAAGGTACTAGACTACATATGGGTCTCAAAACACGCATGGAACCTAATTCATGAACTGAATGTAATCCCCACTAAAAACAGTGACCATGATCCGTTGGTATTACAGCTGAGGATTACATCAGGAACTAAAAAGTCAGCAATGACTCAAGTCCTGGAACTAAATAATGGAAAAAACAGGTTACGATTATCTACTGCTCAGATATCCTGTATCACGGCGAAACTAGATGCAGTAGACCCAATGTCCCTTCGCAACGTGGATTATGTGTCACTGTTACCTTTGAAAAGCTTATCGAACCTGTGGAAAAAAAACTCTACCAAAAAACATACCCATGAATGGAGCACAAGAGTATAAGAAGAAAAAAAGCGTCTAAAACGTGACATATGTATGCTGAAAGCACAAGGCGGTAGTAACAGTGCCATCTTGATAAAAAAGAGGACTCAAACATATTGTAACTGGTCTAAAGCATTTAGGTTCCAACGTGACCAAGAAAGAGGCAAAGTCATGTTGACTATGATGAAATCACAGAAATGCAGAGATATTTGGCAAATTCTAAATAATTGCACGGCCAACAATGCGATCAAAATGGCAAACGCGGTCACTGAGGCAGAGTGGAATAAACACTTCACTAATGTCTTTGCAGGGGATGTGGAAACAGCGAGATCTAAGGTCTGTAAACTGGGACTGCACTGAAGCCAGGGACGATATTTTATCTGCCATTGAAAAATTGAATAACTCTCGAGCCGCTGGCCCTGATGGCATTTCTAATGTAATGCTTAAAAAAAACAAACTGGAATGGGCGAAACTGATTGAGATTTTATTTGCCAACATTAAAAAGCATAGAGAAATTCCGGCCTCATGGACTTCGGCAATTATAGTGCCCATATTCAAGAAGGGCGATCGAGCTGATCCGGCAAACTATTGGCCGATCGCCCTACTAGACACCATCGGCAAAGTGTTTGCGAACTTCTTGCAAAAAAAATTAACTAAGTGGGCCGACAAAAGAGGAATCATAGATACCAGACAAACTGGTTTCACAAAAGGCGTTGGAACAGAAAACAACTTGACCCTGTTAAACTTACTCAAGCTGAATGCTATAGAAAAAAAAACACAGCTGTTTATAGCATTCATTGATCTCCATCAAGCATTCGACTGCATCGATCGGGAAATCCTATGGACAAAATTAAACAATTGGAAGTGCCCAGATGAGATTCTGTATCCGATCATTGCATTGCATACAGACACGTCCATTCAGATAAGATTGAACGAAGCCGGAACTCTGTCTGAGAAAATGAGGACCCAAAGAGGCGTAAAACAGGGCTGTCCCATTGCAGCATGCCTGTTTAAGTTATTCATTGCGGATATTCCATCAGCACTGAAGGATGTGCGTTGCTTTCCGCCGAAAATAAACGGATCGCACCTAAACTGCTTGGTTTATGCGGACGATATAATCTTAGCAGATACCACGCAGATTGGCTTACAACGTCTATTACATAAATTACATCAATATATGAATGCAAATCATTTGAGTATAAATGTGACGAAAACAAAAATTATGAAAATTGGAAAGCACAAAGGAACAAAGAAAAACTGCTTCAAGTGGCAAATTGGAAACTCGAAACTGGAGGAAGTACTGGAATTTAGATATCTAGGCATAATGATATCCGCTTCAATTTGTGAGACTAGTTGGTCAAGTGATGTAGGCAGCCGCATGAATATTTTGGCTATACAAGGAACCAGAATCCACAACCTGTTTGGCAAATTTTCCCTAACCCCGATTCGGCAATTCTATTTGCAAAAAGTAATCCCATGTGTTACCTATGGAACAGAAGCAGGTTGGAATCTCGATCACAAACTGTGGGCTAAATTGGAAGGCCATTTCTGGCGACCTGTGCTGAAGCTACCAAATTGCTTCCCAATCTCAGTAATAAGGCATGAACTTGCGCTGGATGACCTACATACAACAGTAATTTGGAAATCACTAGCATTACTGAGAAAGATGACAATCATGAAGAAAGAACCTGCCTATGAGATCTTGGCGATGGATGATGTGCGACCATCTGAGCAGATTCTAACCTCTTGGTCCTCAAAAATTCATGACATCATGCAAGCAGCCAGTATAAGTAAAGAAACATTGATAAAATGGCCCCAACTTGCAAAGAAAAAATTAAAAGAATGGGCTTGGGTACGAAACATGGAGCGTCTGGAAATCATGGTGTCGGTGCCTAAATTAGGGCCAACTTCTAACAAATTAAACACAATGCCAAGATATCTTGTTCAGTTTCCCTCAAGACATCACCGTGACCGTTTTCTTCGTCTAAGAATGAATGCGTTTCGAACAAAAGAAGTCTTACTAAGACGAAAAGATCCATTGATTTGTGATAACTGGTGCAGATTCTGTTTAAAGGAAATCGAAACCATAAAACACTTGGTAATCGGCTGTCCAAAACTGAACTCGAAAAGATCGAAACATCTGAGCAAATATGCACCGATAAATGGAAATATGGAGGACTGGTGGTTCAGAATCCTGAGTGGGAGTTCCGTCATTCTAACTTGCTCAGTGATAAACTTTATTGACATGCTTGATATTTAATCTTGCGGGCCGGTCATTAGAACGGTTATCCTCGTGTTATTCTTCTTTTTGAATTAGGGAATTGATTAGAGAATTATGTATTTCAAAAAGTTTATTAATAAACTAAGAAAAGAAAAAAAAAAAAAGTGGAACCAACCTAGGTTTGTAGGCCCCTTTGAAGTGACTTACACCACACTGACTGCCGTGTAGGTTACTGGTTAGAGAGCATGGCTGCATTTGAAGGATGTCTTGAAAGAAAAAGACAAATACCCCTTCCTGGAGAAGAAAAGGGGGGAGAAATAAGGGGAGCTGCCAGCTAACTGTAACTTTTTAACCTCAATTTGTCTTTTTGGGCGATCAGACTCTCTTTTTTCAGCTTCACAGAAGAAGAGATTTGAGGATATAATATAATATAATATAATATAATATAATATAATATAATATAATATAAATATATAAATATAATGAAATATATGCTATTTTTGATTGTTGTTTTCTTTCTTTTCTTTCTTACTTTCCTTTTGTTTATCTGAGAATGTGTATGTATCTAATTGATTTTCTTGTAATGTTTTCTAATGAAAGTGTGAAATGTTTTATTTTAAACTATTAACACTCTTTCTAATGAAACAAAAATAATCCATACCTCCCTTGGCTTCTGGCTAATAGAGCAAACTAGCGAGAACCCTAGAATTCACAGGTGTAAAATGGAATTGTAAAGTCACGGTTATCAATATTTACACAGCAAACACTGACTCACTTGAATATTATGACTGGGTTGCCAAGCACTTGCTGAAGAACAGTGAAAATGTGCTTACTTGTTGGATATCTGGATGTGCAGGAACCCGTCTGTGCGAAACTTCACTTTCTCCTCCCCAGTGCTCAAAGCCTCATCCTGGATCAATTATTTGTTTGTATCTCCAAGGAAAAGTGGGTGGGTGGCTGATTGCAGCATATTTCCAATGATATGATATGATATGATATGGTATTTGTAACGCGCCTATACACAAGTGTTTCAAGGCGCGACGAGGCAGGGAGGGAGGGAAACAAGGGGAAGACAGACAAACGATCCTACTAGGCCAGGTGTCATTCAGATCGGGCAAGTGCAGAGGTAAGGGGAAAAGGAGAAAGTGCAGGGGGGGAGGTGGGGGGGAAAGTGCAGTACACGGTAAGTAGCGTAATAAAATAATAAATAATAAATAAAAGGGCCAGCTAGTGGCAAGTGCGAGGTAAGTGCAGAGCAAGTGCTAGGAAGGGGGCTGTAGGGATACAGTGACAGTCCCACAGTGCAGGGGGAGCCAGGGAGGCAGTGCAAGTGGAGAGTGGCTGGGCCCTGGACCGAGGTCGCTGAGAGTGGCCAAGATGCAGGTTTAGTGCAGAATTTCAGTGGGGAGTTAAGCAGGTTTAGCAGGGGAGAGGGAGAGAGAAGGCAGAAGCGAAGAGGAAGGTTTTGAGCTGCTTCCGGAACCGGAGATGGTTCTCCTCAAGTTTCAGGGAGGCAGGAAGGCTGTTCCAGAGGGAGGCCCCTGCTGCGGAGAGAGATCTACCCCCAGCTCGTTGCTTCGAGAAGCGGCTGACCATGAGGGAGTTGGAGACGGATGAGCGAAGGGCTCGTGAAGGAAGATATTTAGGAAGAGAGAGTTGAAGGTATTTAGGCCCCAGGCCCCAGAAGGCCTTGTGGACAATGCAGAGGGTTTTGAACTTAATCCTCGCAGCCACTGGGAGCCAGTGAAGAGATTTCAGTCCTGGAGAGATACGGTCCCTGGGCTTGAGGCCAAGGACAAGTCTCGCAGTTCTGTTCTGGATAAGTTGCAGAGGGCGGAGAGTGGAGGCAGGCAGATTAAGATAGAGGCTGTTACAGTAATCCAGCCTTGAGAGAACCAGGACTCGGGAGACAGTGAGCTTCTGGGGGAAGGAGAGGAAGGGAAGAATACCTCTGAGGAGGTGCAGCTGGTAGTGTGACTTCTTAGAGACGTCAGATATATGAGGAGAGAAGGAGAGTGTGGAGTCGAAGATGACCCCAAGGTTTTTAGCCTTGCAGGTAGGGGCAGGAAGGGGCCCAAGGGAGGCCGGCCAGAGAGCTGCAGGGAAGGAGGGAGTGGGTGTGCCGATGAGTAGAATCTCAGTCTTACTGGCGTTAAGGCAGAGGTCATTGGCGGCACACCATTCCTGGATAGCAGACAGACAGTCGGAGATGAGGGAAGAAGAGGAGGAGGCCGAGGGTAGCCTGAAAATGAGCTGGGTATCGTCCGCATAGCACTGGAAGTGGGGGCAGAGAGCGGCGATGCGGTGGGCAAGGAGTGTCAGATACTGGTTGAAAAGCCAGGGAGAGAGGTTGGATCCCTGGGGGACACCACAGGTGGAGAAAAAGATGTCGGAGAGGAAGGAGCCCATTTGGACCTGGGAGAAACCTGTCACTGGTGGGTATGAGCCTGGACCCACCGGTGGTGAGAAAGGCTGGCTGGGGCTGACATTTCGAAGTAGATGGGATAACCAATACAGCATTTGAAGCTAACCTTAGGAAATAAATCACTCTGTTTTTTTTAACTAAATGAGGTGTCCGTATGAGCCATAGTCACTCTTTGGGAGGTTTTTTAATGCTATGTGTGGGGATGTTGTATTTCCACTGAATGTGAAGTTCCTGGGACAATTGGGCTAATCTAGATAGGCAAGAAGAACAGCTAATGAAATGAGAATAGGAATATGATTGTACCTATAGTTCCATGCTTCTTGCAGAAATACAGCAGTTCCAAAAAACCATCCATGGAGAAGGCAAGTTCCTGAGGGATAAGAACTTGGCTAGCAATATGGAGAAGGACAAAGACCCAGCAAAACACAAGACTAACCCGGGTGCAAAGGAAACGCATAGTTGTGCATACTAATAGAGATGATGGCGGCAACCTACCACATAGTGGTCAGGAAAGAACAATAAGTTAGTAAAAAACTATAACATGTTATAGAGATGTCAGTAACTGTGGAATGAATAGATTGGTACTTGGATCAAATTGGACTAAAAATATGGAACCTGGGGAGAGAGGCCTTCTCGTTATGCCACATACTGAACAAGAAATACGCGAGGGGATTGAAGACCTACCAAGTTGGTAAATCTATGT
Organism: Ambystoma mexicanum; assembly: GCF_040938575.1. Taxonomy (NCBI): domain Eukaryota; kingdom Metazoa; phylum Chordata; class Amphibia; order Caudata; family Ambystomatidae; genus Ambystoma; species Ambystoma mexicanum. The sequence goes on from NC_090941.1 coordinate 357,581,014, forward strand.
GCCTACTGTTAGGGAGAATTCTCCAGAATGGCTAATTTCCCTTACCTACTGAGTCCCTCAGCAGCTTTGCTGGATTTCTAGGATTTATTTATTTCACCTGGTAAGAGTGTGAGTCTTTGTTTCCACTCTTACATGTGTTGCTGTGTGTGTTTAACATTTTTGTGTTCATAGACTGTGGAGCTTCACCTACTCCATAGGCATCATATTTCTACTGTGTGTTACACAGCACATTTAGTGCAGTGACACAGGGTTGTCTTTTCCAGAATTCCCACTTTTAACTCCATTTTCTAGTACTGACTACTGTCTCCCAGAACATGTAAAGTTGCCATTGACTTAATTAGTCTTTTTAAAATCACAGACACAGTACAAACTATCTTACATAGAGTTCTGAAAAGGGTTAATAGTTATCCCTTTTTGTCTGTTTCTCATTGAATATTGTTTTGTTCCCTTTTCATTAAGATTCAGCTAGTGGCAGTGGTAACTACCCTATTTTTCTACCGCAGATATTTTAAATAGCCTTGGTATTGTTTTAGGGCTATTTTAGTAGCCTCAAACTTAAACCCGCTGGACCATATATACTTTTATACGGTTCCGGCTGGGTTTATTCACCATTTCTTTTTGTAAAAGTCTTTCTCGTTTTACTCTGCGTGCCAAACCAGGTTTGGTTCCTTTGTCTTCCGACCTTTGGCGGGCTTCTGCCCAGAAGCCCTCCTTAGGTGCCTGAATGTCTGAGGGGGACAGGATGTGAGGGAGGGGTTTGAGACTCCCTGCACATGGTCTCCTTGGACACCCATGTCGCAAAATGGTATGATTGGCGCTTGTGACTATCCCGGCAGGACAGCAACCCTGCTGTGTGATTGACAGCCAGGCTGTGTGAATGGGGGGAAAACTGCATAAAAAGCAAGTCTCTGGGACTGAGAAGGCAGAGTCGCCACTGGATCGAGAGAACCAAAGAGAAACTGCCATAAGAGGACCTCTACCTCGACTGAACCTCCCGGTGAAGCCCTGCTGCGGGCCCGAATCTCTAAACTTCAACGTCAGGGAAGATCTGCAAGGAATCTTCTCCCCTTGAACTGGTGGAAACAACTAGTTCACCAAACTGCAAGCCAGGCCTCCCTCCTCTGGTCGAATTTGCTGTGCATAGCTACAGTGAACCAGATAGCCAGATGGAACAGGACCCTGCTTGTGTTTTAAGGAGTGCACCTTTTATTTGTTGCTTTGCTATGCTGCTGGTTTCTTCTCTCGGCAGTGCAGGACCATCCAGTCTTCCTACTTCGTGTCAGTCTGACAGTCGCTTCAGGAACCGTGAGCCTGCAGGACCTGCCAGGAACGTCTGCCTTAGCTACAGCCTTCTTCTCCATTTAAGATACTGTTCAAATCCGGTCGTCGTTCCGTCCGACCGCGGTAAAAGTGTTTGAAATATTTTGCCAATCTGAGAGCTTGTCCTTCTCTATTCTTTAAAGTAACTTTTCGTCTGACCAACTTCGTTCTGAACACTTGGCACAGACTTAACCGCAAACTACTCTGAACTGTGTGATCCTCTGCAAAGACTTTGGTCCATTGACTTTGGCCTAGGCCTCTTGATTTGATTTCCTCACTGTAGTTACTTTTTCTAGATTGCCTTGCTTCCTTACTTGTTGGTGCTGCTCAACGTTTGTCTAACTTTGTTTTTCCCTCGCTTTTTAATTACTGGAATGCCATTTTGCTCACACTTCATTTTGAGCTTAACTTGTCCAGGATCTATTGGGGCTGGTGAAGTCTATTAAGATTGTGATTTTTCAACTGCTTGATAATAGTGACATGTTGTATAACTGATGTGAAGATAAATGTATATTCTTTTACTCAGAAACCTTGAGTCAGTGTTTGTTTGAACCGTAGTAATTGCTCTCCTTCGTGTAACTATTGATACTGCTCACTTTACTCTTGAGATAAGTCTGGCTGCTCACCCATCGCTACCACTTTACTGTGTAGTACAAGCTTGTACCAAAGATGAATTTGTACTGTCACTTTTAGTCTTAATTGTGTGTGGTGTTCCCAAAGGGTACTGCATATGTTTCTGCCTAACACCTACTATCATACTCCCATTGGCAAAACGTGCCACAGATCCTAGGAAATGGGCAGCCTACAGGCCGGTATTGCTCATTAACACAGACAACACAATTCCTGCCAGGATTCTGGTGAACAGGCTCTTACTGATTGGGTAAAAATGTGTCCTGGCAGATCAATCCGAGTTCACCCCTGGCAGATATACTTATTTCGGGTTGAGTATGTTTGGCTTGATAAAAAAAAAAGAGGGTGGATGTTCCCAAATCGGGCAACTCCCGTCCGCTGCACACTATCTATAATCTGTATGTACAGAAAAATAGTTTAACAATGTGGTGTACTCTAATCAGGCAATGTATTGATAACATTGTCAAATAGAGTCACCAGATGGTCTTCACATGTTTTAGATACACTTATACATCAAATCGACCAACAAATTTCAATCAAAGCGAACGTGCCGGGGTACTAATAGCAATAGGTTAAAGCTCTCTCTTCGCTCAGGCTTCTATCACCCCGGGGGCATTACCCAACCAGTAATGCCTCCCCTGCTCCGCTACTATTGCTTTATTAAAACTTCTGCTGGAAATGTGTCAACCACTCCTTCAATTTCTTTGTACCCAAAAGTATAAAAACACAAGTCTACATCAGATTTTCCACCCCTCTGTTTGTACATATTCAGTGTTACAAATTGGTAGTCTCTGAATAGATCAGTAATTCTGGTCACCCCAATCTTCACCATAGTTTAAAGGTATATATTTTCTGCAATGAGGTTTATTCTGTGCACCTGTACAGCCGGAACAAGTGGTTAGTATAAAAGTGTCAACTTGAATATGGTTACAATGCATTCCCTTGCAAGGCACTTGCTAGCGACATTATTAATTTCCCATGGAATCTATAAAACAAGACAAATTATTTTTGCTTTATAGAAACTATGAACATTTTCGTTTTATGTACCCCTGATGAAGAGAGAAATCTCAAAACGCGTTGGGTCATCACATTATGGATTAAAATCAAGTTCTTGTGTAAAATTTTGCTACTGTCACTCATTTATATTCGCTTTGATTGAAATTTGTTGGTCGATTTGATGTATACATTTATCTAAAACATATGAAGACCATCTGGTGACTCTATATGACAGTGTTATCAATACATTGCCTGATTAGAGTACACCACATTGTTAAACTATTTTTATGTACATACAGATTATAGATAGTGTGCAGGGGACGGGAGTTCCCCAATTTGGGAACATCCACCCTCTTTTTTGTTCAAGTACCAACCCAGATGCCAAGGTTGAGATTATCTGCCCTGCACCTCAAATCCTCCCCATCAGACAACCAAAGATACCAAGATTTCCTTCAAATTTTCATATAACAACTATTCCAAATCTAGGTGTGCATAGTGTTGAACATTTGGTTCTATGTTTGGCATGATGTCTGAAGAAGAACCAAGCATTGTGGCAGCAGTTGTGCTTCTTGACACTAAGAAGACATTTGACTCCATTGTGCAGCCCTTACTTTTTTCAGTCCTTAGGCAAATGGGTTCAGGCAGCACTGGAATAAATTATTATTGCCACTCAAACAAGGCGTTTTTGCACTTCCTGATCCTGAGGCTTATTACTTGTGAGCCTTAACAGCATAATAAAACGATGTAGGCCGTGATCAACAGTTTGTTTTATAGATTCCATGGGAAATTAATAATGTTGCTAGCAAGTGCCTTGCAAGGGAATGCATTGTAACCATATTCAAGTTGACACTTTTATACTAACCACTAGTGCCTGCTGTACAGGTGCACAGAATAAACCTCATTGCAGTGCAGAAAAGATATACCTTTAAACTATGGTGAAGATTGGGGTGACCAGAATTACTGATCTATTCAGAGACTACCAATTTGTAACACTGAATATGTACAAACAGAGGGGTAGAGAATCTGCTCTAGACTTATGTTTTTATACTTTTGGGTACAAAGAAATTGAATGAGTGGTTGACATATTTCCAGCAGAAGTTTCAATAAAGCAATAGTAGCGGAGCAGGGGAGGAATTACTGGTTGGGTAATGACCCCGGGGTGATAGAAGCATGAGCGAAGAGAGACCTTTAACCTAGCCCCAGGGGCATTACCCGAGCGGTAATGCCACCTCAGGGTTCTATTGCTATTAGTACCCCGGCACATTGTACTGGGTGAGTAATAGTATGTTTTAGCGAGTTGAGAAATGGCATTGAGACCGTTTCTCAACACATAGTCCCACCTCCCTTTCCATGCTGGCCATTGAATAGTGAATTGAAAAAAGTAAACAAACAAAATGGCTGCCATGGAACATAGGACATGAATAGGACGCTATCCTGCCAAGACATGAAAGATGATATCACAAATGTCATTTTTATCACTATTCAATTTCCGCCATGCAAAGGAGTAGTCCCTTCTCACTTTCCATTGCGGCCATTGAATAGTGATAAAAATAAAGAAAACAAACAAACAAAATGGCCACCATGGAACAGGGAGAAGGGACTACAAGTAGTCCCTTCTCCCTTCAAATGGTGACCAGACGGCGAACGGGAAGGAACTTCGAGGGATGCAGCACTTTTCCCTTGAAGTGAGGTAAGTCTTTGTCACCAGGTAATGACCTGGCGAGGGCTAATCAGAATGCTTGTTACAATCTGATTACAATCTGATTGGCCATCGCCTGGAACTAATGTTGAATGGGGAAGACCTAAATGGTATCAACGATACATTCCAAACTAATGGGGTAGAACAAGGTAGGGTGTGCCACAAGTGCAAAGATAGTTGTTGCATTAAATGTATTTGCGTACGTCTGTCTCTATAAATAGCTATTTTAAGCCAATACATTTCAAATTCCTGTCCAAATATATTATACTCTGGTTAAATTACATAAATCCTATTCAGAGATTATCCATAATTGACAACATTGAGCCATGGGCCAGCCAATTTCCTCCAACTGATGTGGAACTGTTGGGTCGTTTGGGGCTTCTGGGTAAATGCATTTGAGGGCACTGGGAAGATGTTTGGAGAAGATTTCAAAATGGATCCAATGACTGGACTAGTGGGCTTCACGAAAAACTCTCGTCACGTGCTAGGAAAAAAAGCAAGTCTTTTCTTCCTACTTGCAAAAAGATGTGTAGCAAAAGTATGGGATTGAGGTCCGCCACCAACTAGAAATGTGTGCTTGAGGCACATTGCATTCTGCAATGATGTCAAGGAGCACTACCAACAGACATCATGATCAACCCAACCAAAGGATGTACGGACTTTATATTTTAATTATCTTATCAATGGACCAGCTCTGAACCCTCCCTGATGAAACTGGAATAAAACACATCATGGTGCATTAGCAGAACACTTTTCGGCTTTAAATTATAACTACTGATATATATCAAAACAGTTATAATTTTGGGGCGAAATGCCCTGGGGCGTCAGGCCACCACTACCAAAAGGGTTGGCCCACCGCTGAGGGGCATATCGCCATTAGCACCCACGTGGTTTCCTACACAGCGGTTGCTAATGGTTTTTAAAATAAATACAATAAAAAAAATAAATGTACCTTTACTGTGTGTCCCCAACCGGACCACACAGTGCTACTGCAAGCCGCAGTCCATTTTCAATGTTGATGACTGCAATGCCCTCAATATGAAAACGGACTGAGGGACAGCAACACTGTGTGGCCTGGCGCCATGCAGGCAAGGTAAGTTTCCTTTTTGGGGGTGTAGAAAAAAATACACCATTAGCAAAAAATGTAGGAAATTACACAAATGCTAAACTGAGTGGGAAAGGGAAGTGGGGAAGTGAAGTGGGCGCTAGCTGCTTAGGCAGTACAGAATGCAGGATTATACCATACAGTACACCCCGTGTTCTGAGCCTTCTGATTGGCTGGCGCGGCCCTCCAGGGTGCTAATAAGTGAGAAACGTAAATATGATACTGAGTTGTATCCATAGAAGCTCTGCAACTTCATATATTATGGAATGTCCAATTCATTTATGAAGAGGGGATTGGTCATTGACACTTGTTATGTTACGAGTTGTCTTAATTTGTGTTATCTTTATATAATAACCAATAAAATAATGTTTTAATTCATTTGCTAAGATACAAAACACAGCTGCATAATTCAACGAGTACTTATTTTGCTGTTTGTATTTGGCTTCTGATTCCCACTTCTAAATATGCAACCACAGAGCAAGCCTAGTACTGGACTGAAATTGGGTTTTTGTAAACAATTCAAATTGTCTATTAATGCATTTGCTAACTAGCAGATGTGATTTTATTTTCTACTCTGTTTGAAGGATTGTGTATAGAAGTGTTGTCTTTAGTAAAAATGTCTGTGAAAATAAATGTAACAAATGAAACGTAGTAATGCAATCTAAGATAGGTTTGGGCATGTTCTTGTGTTTTACTAACAAAAAGGGCTTCACAAATCAGTAAAGCATTGATGTTGGTCGCATTTTCACCTGCTTATTGCTAGGTTTTCAAGATTTTATTTTAATGTGAATTTTTAACCATATCGATTTGACTGTGATTTTCAGACATACAATTGCATTGTCAATGATCAATTTTTCACGTTGTGTGTCTTGAGATCGTGAAACATTTCACTTTTCCACACATTGTTACTATTCATGGATTGTTTAAATCAAAAAGTTCAAATTAGACATTCTGACCCATCCCAACAATGAAATGCATTCATTATTTATTTGCAATTTCAGCATTTTATCACTTGTCTTTCTTTCACTGCTTCCGACTTTTTTTTATATTTTGTGTAAATCATTTTATATGCTGCAAACTTTACATCAATGAATGACAAAGGAAACCTAACATAATTGTTGAAAGATGTACTAAGCTATAGGTAACATTAAACGACTATTTAGTTTGAATGTCTTAGGAAGGCCAAAACATTATTCATCTTGTAGAGTGGGAAAGTATCAGTGTTCTGAGCAGACACTGCCACACGTGTGAACAATCGATTCAGCTCTGATGTTGATGAAAATGGCTATTGCAAACAGTGTTCCCCCAACCTTTTTAAACCTTGCATTCACTTTGAAATAATCTGATCATATAGCTTAGCATTGATAGTTTAATCATTTTCTAAGCCTTATCTCTCATATAGCATCACCAGTGCACTATTTCTCACTCAATGAGAACCAGTGTCATTGTTTTAATATAGGAATAAGGTGGCCAAACGTCATAGGTCAACTGACATTCAAGATGCACCATGAAATATTGCCATCAATTGCCATCAGGGGAGCAAGTGCAGCTTTCATTTACATTCATTTCAACTTATTTTGTTTGAGAGTGTGTTCAATAAAGACGCCCTAGTGATTATATACAAAGTGATATAATCACCTCAACAATTCCCTTTGCATATAATCACTAGGGCTGCTTTATTGAACACACTCTCACACAAAATAAGTTGAATTGAATAATTGAATTGTGACAAAATTGGGGAACAGAAACATTTGGGGGGTTGTGAAAATGATTGGAGGTGGTGCTGTTTAGAGGGGTTGAGCATTAGTGGCAAGTTCACTGGCTCTGTGACACAACACACCAACTGTTTGAGCACACTGAGTGAGCAGAAGGATGTAGGAGGCATTTGCACTAGGCCAGCTCATTTGAACGGGCAATCGTAATAGAAAAATAAGCAGTCAAATTGTTTTGGGTTACAGAAAATCTTTGAGAATAGTGTGAAAATTGTTGGAGGTCATGGTGATCACATGTGATGGGCATTACTAGCCGGTTGATTGGCTGTGTGACACAACACACCACCTCTTTGAGACAGTACGAATTAAGAGGATCTGATTTAAGAAGTGTGAACATTTCAACTACTTTCTGTAGTTGAGTTGAGGGCTGGTGGAACAGAAAATAACACTAGTTCCTTTTGAAAAAATGTCTGTCAGTGCATTACTTACTTCAAGCAACAAAATTAAGATTTCCTTAGAGCCAAAAGCCAAACATAGGAGTGCTGGATTAAGATGCCTTGGAAATGGTGCATGGTTACATGACGAAATATTAGTTGCTTTAATTGCTTGAGATGCAAACATTCAAGCTGGTAGGATATGCTACATTTATGTTATGTTTTCTTATGTTATGTTGATAGGAATGCACCGCTTTCAGTTGCACCATCTCCAGGTGCTCAGGTGGATATAAAAGAGGTATGGGAGGGTTTGTTAGTTGAAGGAGAGGGTGAGCACAAAAGTGTATTTGCTGTTATGTTGGTAGTTTCAGTTTCACTTTGTGTGGGTTTGCATCTAGGTGGTATTGGTCAGGGTGTGCATGGGTGCTTCAGTGCGAATGGGAAGCCTTGTGTACCTGTGGTGTATGGTGCATTGGCTCTGTTGATATTGTGTTTGCTGAGTAAACTGAAAGCCAATGCAGAGTAAAGCCGAATAACGTATGTGGAGGATAAGGCATTGACAAAGCCATCCACCAGTGAAATAATCTGGATCTTCTATGACATGGGAAGACCTTTGTTGCTATCTTCATCTCCTTTGAATAGAGTTCTTAACCAGTCTTGTGTCCTGTGCTGCTATCATGCCGACGATGAACTTCAGAAGTGTTCCCTGGAGCATCCCAGAGCCTGACCATCACTGAAGAGGCCTTACTTACGCATCAGACACCTTTTTTGCTGTAGGTCTGACATTTCGTAAATCACTGTCTCGGAACAGGAACCTTGCATCCTGCAGATGCTCCTCTTCACCAAGAAATGGGGCCTTCTTGGAGAGAGATTCGATTCCCTGCAAGATGAGGGCCTGCCGGACACTGGTAAAACAATAATCAAATACCACAAGCTGTAAATCCAGCACTGATACGAGAAGTGCTGAACACGTTCAAACTCCAGTTGAAGGGGAACTATTAGTTCTTGCAATGTCATCTCTGGCTTAGCTTTTCTGCTGCTTAAATATAGCCAGCCCAAACCACAACTCACCCTAAAATCAGAGTCTGCCACAAGTGGGGATGTATCATGTTCTACCTTGGTGCAACATGCCAGCATTTATGTCCAAGGTCTTCAGGGGTCTGTAGAGGTGTAAACTGAAGAGAATTCCACTGCATCTGTGGAAGAAGGAGGAGATGTTCTTGATGGGAGCTTGGAATAATAGCACTCAGCAGTAGGTCTGAGGCATCAGAGCCATGTCCACTTGCCATACATAGGTGAGACTGAGGTTTCTCAGCACAACTGTCTCGCTTTATCTCCCACCTCATTTGGCCACTGATTTTGATGATGGATAAAGTCATGATGATGATGGAGGTCTTGATGATGACAACCAGGCTGTTGACTATTCCCTCTTCTTGTAAGGTGTCACTGGGAGTGGATGTTATGGCTATAAACAATGACATTGGCCCTCATTATAAGTGAGCCGGTCCGGAAATAAGGTGCAGATAATTTTGTTTTTCGGACCGGCTCACTCTGAGTCTGCTGGTAGGGGCTGTGACCTTACAGTAGTCCAGGACCCTATCGGCAGATAAATCACTGAAGCAACATCACCATTACTAAAGGTGCCAGTGCCAGTGCTTCAGTGGTCTCATTCCCGTGGTGTCCTATGGGACTCCACGGGAATGGGAACTTACTGTTCTGCTGCCACCCTTAATATATCGGGCGATGGAAACGGTAAGCCGAGGTTGCCGGTAGGCAACCTCATAATGAGGGCCATTGAGTCCAACCCCAGGGAGAATTGGAAAAAATATATGTAGCCTGAAAGGGCACCTACTATCACCAAAACCAATGCACACGTACAAAGTGTGGAAATAAGACAAAGGACTTGTTCTGTGTACACTCTATTTGCGACGCATCAGTGACCCTTAAGTCACCGAATGTCAATCAACAAAAGCTTGTACCAGACCATCACAAGAGCAGCATCTAGACAATTGCACTTTTTGTTGAAACATATGAATAGTGAGATTGCACATACCAATCCGGGCAAGTCATCTTTGCTGGGTCATATGAAGCAACATCATGCAGAAGAGTGGCATCAGCATTGTGCACATCATACTACCAGGACCCAGAAAACAGTCAACAGTATGCTGTCACTGGCATGAGCTGTGAACCCAGAACTGGGAGGTGTGTCTGTACCACAGCAAAGTAGTGTGTGTTCCATGCCATTAGTAGTATCCCAAAACTCAAAGTAGTGGTCAGGGAACAATGTCTGTTCTCCATCCCAGACTAAGTGAGTCATCAAGTGCAATCATAACTATCATTGTAACCATCCATGAGTCGGGTTGTTGAATGCTAAATTATGAATATTATTACTATTATTATTATTATTATTATTATTATTATTATTATTATTATTATTATTATTATTGTATTTATTGAGCGCTGACCTAGCTTTGAGAAACAATGGAGCGCTTTAAAGAGGTATACAACTATACAGATACACAAAAGAGCGCTTTAAAAAAGTATACAACAGTATTGATGCATAATGGACCGCTTTTCAGCAGTAACAACAGAACACATACAGAGGGGGGGGCTACAGAGGGGCACCAATGTGGGGTACAGCTGTCAGGGTGGCATGGAGGAGCGGGGCATACATCATCTAGCGGGCCATGCGGTGCAGGGGAGGCGTGATGGCAAACTGGTGGCAATGCTGGCAGAAGGCCATCTGCCTAACGCCTTTTTTTAAAACAAAGTGTTCAGAGATCTGATTGTTGGTGCTGATGCTTGCTGGCTAATTCCCAGCGAGACATATTTTTCATGCAAGATTTTATCTGTGTTTATGATGCAGTAGATATTGTGTTGAGAAAGACCTTGAACGGTTTAGAGAGTGGGAAAGTCCACTTGACTATGTGTATGTCGAAAAGTGGGCAAAGCAGTGATTACATGGCCGTAAGAGCACATTGGGTTATCTTCCCTGCTAGTAGTGAGGAAGTGAAATCATAAGATCAGCTTCATGCTGTACACTAAATATCCACTTTGGTTTTGCAAGGTTTTCATTGTGTGAGCCACACAGGAACAAACAACTCAGATAACGTGGAGCAGGTGTGACAGACTAGCATTGAGTTCTGTTGCAGCAGACAATGGCTCAAATGTCAATGCTGTACTAAGAGCAATTCATTTTGTTTTCTTTACACAAACAGAATCACAGGAGAGTTCTCTGCAGATCAAAAGGGAAAGGAATAGATTAGAAAGAGCAATATCAAGGCAGAGGAAAACAAAGCATTTAATGTTTTGCTGTGAATGTAAGAATAGGTCAATGCAGAAAGCTTTAAATGCAAAAAAGTAGCTTTGAAAAGTCAGAGGAGTGAGCAGAGAACAGGTTTTAACCATACATTAGAAGTATGACAAGAATAAGAATTAACTATTAAACAATGGCGAAGGGAAGATATATTAATCATGATAAATACAGAGCAACAACAAGATTATGTAAAAAGAATGCTACTAATGTAAAAACAGCCATGATGAATGCCTACACATGTTGGGCTATTAAGACAGAAACATGTACAATCACCTATCTGAGTAAAAATGTACATCAGGGTCTGTACATGACAATTTATGGAAAGGAAGCACATACATGTGAATTAATCTGTACCTATGACATAAGGGGTATATTGGTTTTCATATAAGAATATTGTTGTAAGAGGTTACTATCTAAGAGCGTACTTTGTTTTTGTAATAGCAGGATTAAATGTTTTTTTAAAGAATGTACAATGAATTGTGATATTCTTTGAATAAACATCTGAGCAGTGTAGCACTTTATCCACTTTCTTGCACTTTGTGAAATAGCACTTTAGATACAGGTACAGATTTTCAATGTATTTGAGCAAATGTGGTTATAATTGTATAGGAGGTGGATTAAATTAATGCATGTTGAAAAAACAAAAGGTTTTATGTGACAACTAAAAGTTAAAAATGTAAGGCTGCATATATTCACCCCACATCAAGTAGTTCATATGTAGGCTGGGTTAAGGGGTGGGTGTGAGACTGGTCCCCTACTGAATGGTATGGTAAAACTATTAATGTGCCATGCTCTGCACACTTTCTGCATGCTGTGGTGAAAAATGTTGTCAGCAATTGCTCTGCTGTCTGTGATATGCTTTCTGTGGTGCACAAAGTCTGCTGTGGTGCATTTCAGTGCATTGCAGGTGCAGCACAATAAACTGCACCACCATCTGAAAATGTATGTTCAAGCACAGTGTAATGCAACATTTCATGTGCTTGACGGGCTGTGTGTACACATTATTTCTCTAAGTGACTACAGCTACTATCAGATTAACACTGGATGGGGCCGTCTTTACCCAGACTCAGTGGCAGCTTATGTACAATGTCTGCTGTTTGCCGCACAGTGTCTGAGTCATAGCTCTGTGACACTGAGTGAAATACTTTGATCGACATGCTCAAAAGGAACCTGCCCAGAAGAGCCCCAGAACATGATACAATGGGTAAGACATTGTCCTGCTGTAAAAGTACTGCTGACAATCTTTCAGAATGCCAACCTATAAAATGAATGAAATAAAACATTGAGTACCATTAGGCATCAGTTGTTGACCACGTTTTAAAGTCAACGTGGCTGCATTACCGACTGTGAGCTGTAGGACAACACATACAGAAGACAGAGCTGAAATGTACCAGACTGCACTTGAGAGGCATTTGCAAGATCACTTGCTTGCAGAACAATGGCTTGAGGGACAGACAACAACATCTGAGCATTCTCGTCTACTGGTAAGTACTATGTCTTCATCTAGTTGTACCCTCACCACTGCAACTGTGTCAGGTGAAGGGAGTCCCATGTAGAGTGTGCAATCAATTCTCAGACATGCACCCAGATGCAATTCACATCAAGATTCTTCATTCTCCAATGCGTCTGTTCCTAGAAGAACATTAGTTAACAGCTAAAGGGCTACTGCTACGCACATGGCAGATGTGTATTTGAGTGACAGATTACAGCTTGGTAAAGACACTGACCACTAAAGTATTGGTTCTCCCAACCGTCTTTGCATCCAGCAGACATATCCATGTAGCCATCAACATTCTCAGCGTCCCCCAAGCTAGTGTACACTGATAGTGCATTTTTTGTGCTGCTATCATTATTTTCCGTCACCCCAGAAGGAACCTCTCCGTAGCTCATGTAGAAGAAATGATATTCATTAATCTGAATGAGCATATTATAAATGTAGGCTACGGAATGGATACTGTTGCTTTTGCAAGCACATTGGCAGGATCCTCAAAGTTTGCAACTGTTGCATCAGAAGGTCAACTGGGTCCCAGTAGACAAGGCTGTTTGAGCAGTGCAAGGGTGACAGCCTTTGTGGTTTCTGTTGATACTACCAGCTCAGGTTCTCGATATTTATTTGTATTGTGTGGCTGAAGAATGGTGGCGACTAAGGTGGCAATGAAGAACAATTTTTATAACACGCTCACCGTTAGTGTTAATTGCCATTTATGCTACATGTTTTGTGTTCACCACCAGAGCCTATCACATGTGTGCATGATAAATGTACTGTCAATGTTCAAATGATTGAATAGAGTCTTTTACACACTGAATCTTTATATCTCTCCTCTCTCACGATGTTGGTTGCACCTGTCCCCATTGTTCAAATAGGAAGAGAAAGTATGTCTCTCGTCTCTCAGAGGAACTGTCACGGCTCCAAAATCCAGGTGCAGGAGTGGCGCGAACCAACTACCCCCACTACGGTCTGGGCACCTGCAAGTCTAAGCTCACACAGGCCTCCGAGACCCCAGCAGGGAAAGAGGGTTAGGATCTCGTTGGTTTGATGGGTCTCGAACAGCGGGTAACCGGATAGATGGTTAAGGAAAGGGGAAGTAGACAGGCAAGGGGACACATGGGAAAAAACAACAGTCACAACATATTTACATTCTATTGCCCCACATACACACAGTGCTGTACAATAACTTTTGATGCAAAAGGCACTTAGCTCTGTGGTTGAGTGCTGGCCTCCTGCCTGCGCACTCTCAGGTCCGGAACTCGGAGCAGTTTGCTGCTGCAAGAGAGTTTAGTATTAGTGGCCTGTGTTAACTCACAAAGGCGAAATACAACCACCACAAACCTACATTAGTGACACATGCCACTTTGAGTTTGGTTAGTGCTAGCACATGCACATTACACCTAATTCGTTAATCTGCTCTCTGAGCTTAATAGTGTCCGACTAAAAGGGTGTTCAAAACATGCGGCTCAGGTTCGCCGCACGTGGCCTTAGAGAATAAGATCCTTCGTGCTGCCAAAGTTTTGCCACACGTGCCCTAAAATTAAGCACTAGGTGCTGCCAAAGTTTGCCGCACGTGGCTGTGGGCTCCCCGTGCTGCCAAAGAATGCCGTACGTGGCTAAGGGCTCCCTGTGCTGCCAAAGTGCACCGCACGTGGCTGAAGACTGGTTGGAAAGCAAACGCTGTGCACGTTAGTCAGTGAAGCATGCAAGCCTAGATTGCGTCGGATAAAGCTATGGAGCTGGTAGGCACTTAGCTTTTCCCTTTAGCAGGAGATGTAGTATGGGCGGGCGGTGCCCCCTGCGTGTGCCCCTCAAAGGATTGGAAGCTCCTATGTGTCTCTGCTTCTTCCGCGCTTTCCCCCGTAGCTGCGCTTATAATTCCCAAGCAGGGTTGGGTCGCCAGGGCTTTGCTGTACTTTTCTTGTCTATGCGAGGGGCCAGAATGGTGATTCCTTGGGGCGTGGCCCCTCGCGTGATCCCCGTCGGCAGGAGCTCTGGAGGATGCGTCCGTTCTAGTCGGGAGCTCAAGCACAAGCCCCGTGCCTTTGTTATTTGCGCGTGCGCGAGCCCCTCCCAGCTTGGGAGTGGAAAAGTAGTTCCCGGCCCGGAGGCTGCTGGGAGTTGTGGTCCGGAGGGCCTTTAGTCTGCAAAGGGGACAGAGAAGTCTCCTATAAGGCTGGAGGCTGTTTTTTCTATGTCTGGGCCCCTCTTTGAGCCCTGATTCCCCTTATAACGCCCTGCACCCTGACAGGAACGGGGGCACAACCTGAATTTGTACATCTATCCTGTCTTGCAGTGGCAAGGACACATACTCAATTTGTGCATCTCAACTGTTTCACAAGGATGACAGCAAACACTAAATGTTTACATCCCTGCTTTCTTGCGCAAGAGGGTGCACACCTGAATTTCTATGTCCCTCCTGTCTTGCAGGGCTCAGGATTCACACTCAATTATTACATTGACTCTCTCTCTTGGAGTGGGGATGCAGCATCTATAT
Source organism: Ambystoma mexicanum (assembly GCF_040938575.1). NCBI lineage: Eukaryota > Metazoa > Chordata > Amphibia > Caudata > Ambystomatidae > Ambystoma > Ambystoma mexicanum. The sequence goes on from NC_090941.1 coordinate 357,596,212, forward strand.
TTATGTCTCTCCTGTCTCAAAGAGGAGAGGAAACATACTTGATGTTTACATCTCTCTCTCGCTCTCCCGCTCGCTCTCTCTCTCTCTATCTCAGGAGACATAAATCAGAATAGAAGGAGTTGCACAATAAACTGCAGTGAAGTATGAGCTGACAACATTCATGTGGTGGGACTCATTGCAAAACACCATTAACATATTGTGGGATATCTTGACCCACTCAACAGTATTTCACCACATCACCAAGTTGCCTGTGTGCAGAAAAATGTAAATGGCTGTGCTGGCTCCTGCACGTACCAGGACCTCATAACTGCGTTTTTGCAGAAACAAAAAAAAGATGGCTGCACCGTCCTGCCAAGCACACTTCAGGCAGGAGGGAACAAGGGGACACACTGATGGAGCATGCCAGTGTGTTCTGAAACATAAAAATGGAATCAAGTGAAAAGGCAGCACTGTGATTAAAAAGTCCATGCCATGCCCAGGATATTGCATTGTGCCTCAGCAAAACCAGGCATAATTCCTGAATGACAGGCCCTATCAAACCAACTCTGAGAGAAATGAACAAGGAACTCCACTTTTACTTGCACGGGAACACATGTTCATTTCTTTACAAAAAATATCCCAAAGCTCAGCAATTCAAAGAGACTCTAACTTTCTGAACCAGGTCAATTTCAAGGCATTTGTGCTTCAAAAACAAAACTCCTACATTCAAGAAAATAACTGTGGCTGCAAGGCAATATTGGGAAGTCAGATGGCAAAATCGAATTTGAAAGGAAATGCTAGCAGTTTTCAACTGTGTAAAATATGGGCTTTTGCAAAACCAAAGGAGAAAAATGCCCATTTAAAAAGTAAACTGTTGAAGGAAAGCCTGCCATTACCTAGCAATGTGAAGGGGTTTGTGGCTGGTGAAAATACATACAGGGGCTATTTTTATTCCACAGGTGTGTTTTAATTCAGGACCAAAATAAGAAAATTAAGATTTTATAACACATGGGCAGAATTTGCAAGCTCTCAAACACCACTTATTCCAGATGGCCGAGCCCTAAAAGCTTCCCCCTAGGAAGGGAGACACACCATAAACTTCCAGGACACAAAAGTGATAATTGCCAGCGTCAAAAACTTTGAATGGGCCAGGACAAAGAAAATTCACACGCTCATCAGACATTCGTCTGTGTTCCAGGCTGGGACAATGGAAGTCCTGGGACACTCACCTGTCAAGTGGAGGAGGCCATAAAACCTTCAATCAAACTGGGAACCCACACCCCACACAGGGCTGAAGTGACAGTTGGTTACAGCTAAAAAAAGAATAAATGGTCCAGTGCAGGACAAAGGACTGCCATTTGCTTCAGAAAACGATTTTATAAATAAGCTTTAAAGACGTTTTATCTTTGCAGCAAGAATTATTAAAAATGTAAACAGTTTGCAGTTTTAAATATAACTTTATGGGCTTTCTTTTAAGACTTGGTACAATTCATTGACACCTGGGGGACAGAAATGGCAAAATATGGCAGATTACGAGAAAAGAATCCGTACTGCAAATGCAAATTTTTGTACATACATCCCTTGTGATAATTCACACCCATGTATAAAGTTATAGAATTTTGAGAAATATAAATCCCATTGAAAAGCGCAAAAAAATGGTAGAAGGGCGAAACAAGGTCTCACAGACTGGAGGATTGGACTGCAATGTGCTGCACAAAAAATGTAACCTGTGTATATACTTTGTTAAGAGATTGCAATTGTATAAAGGTATGTTTGTGGCAAAACTATGGAAGGTTTTCGGACATTGTAAAACTTACCTCATAAATCTGACATTATTTTCCTGAAATCCAACCAGCCGAGAGTAAGGCGGAGACTATCACCCTTGTCCAATCCCATTGTTATAGGCGTGTTTAGTTAAACCTGTCCCAGTCATATACTTTGATGATGTCACTAGGCATTATAAATAAGAGTCCCTGACAAGACTCTACACACACACTCTTCCTACTTTCCTGAGCCGGCGTCCTGTTCCTGCTCCATCCATCCAGATTCCAGATTCCAACTACAAGGCCAAAGCATTGCTGACCCTACTCCAGGGCCCACTGCAAACCCCAAGCATTGCTGATCCTGCTCCAGCAAGGCCTCCATTCTGAAAACCCATTAAAAATCCCAAATAACCAAAGGGAAAGCTGTGGTGTTTTTGGAAAGCATCCTGATACCACTAACTGCATGCCATCCTGCCAGCCAGCTGATCTTTAGTATCCAGTGACCAGAATTGCCCTCCCAGAAGTGCCATTCAGTGATCAGAACTGCCCAGCTGTTTGCCAAGCACCCTTCTGTGTAGTGACCAGAACCCTTGATGGTCCAAAATCCCAAACTAAAAGTGGACTGTAAGTATCATCCCCACCCCATCTGAACCCAAAGTATATCTTGTCTTGCCTTGGTCATTATCCCAGCTCCAAGTCATCATATCCTTATCCTGATAACTTGTAAAATTGTTACCCTTTAGGGCCCCTATTTTCTCCATCGCTAGAATGTGCCATACTTTGACCCACCAGCACGCGACTATTGGGCCTTCGGGGTTCTTCCATCCCTGGGCCAGGGTTATTCTCGCCGCGTTTAGTAGTTGAGTAATCAGGGCAGCATTGTTGCCTGTTTCTGCATAGACCCCTTCAACTGCGGTCCCCAGGAGTATTACCTTTGGGTCGTGTGGGAGCATTTTCCCTGTGATCACTCTTATGTGTCCCAGTATCTCCTTCCAATATATTTCAGCCTTGGGGCAGGTCCACCACGTGTGGTAGAGATCCCCCCGGCTGCCACATTGCCTCCAACAACTAGGAGGGTAGGCTGGATTCATTCTGTTTAGCCTGTGTGGGGTTAGGTACCATCTTGTGAATAGTTTATACGATGCCTCCTTGATTGTCGTGCGTGATGGCAAACTGGTGGCAATGCTGGCAGAAGGCCATCTGCCTAACGCCTTTTTTTAAAACAAAGTGTTCAGAGATCTGATTGTTGGTGCTGATGCTTGCTGGCTAATTCCCAGCGAGACATATTTTTCATGCAAGATTTTATCTGTGTTTATGATGCAGTAGATATTGTGTTGAGAAATACCTTGAACGGTTTAGAGAGTGGGAAAGTCCACTTGACTATGTGTATGTCGAAAAGTGGGCAAAGCAGTGATTACATGGCCGTAAGAGCACATTGGGTTATCTTCCCTGCTAGTAGTGAGGAAGTGAAATCATAAGATCAGCTTCATGCTGTACACTAAATATCCACTTTGGTTTTGCAAGGTTTTCATTGTGTGAGCCACACAGGAACAAACAACTCAGATAACGTGGAGCAGGTGTGACAGACTAGCATTGAGTTCTGTTGCAGCAGACAATGGCTCAAATGTCAATGCTGTACTAAGAGCAATTCATTTTGTTTTCTTTACACAAACAGAATCACAGGAGAGTTCTCTGCAGATCAAAAGGGAAAGGAATAGATTAGAAAGAGCAATATCAAGGCAGAGGAAAACAAAGCATTTAATGTTTTGCTGTGAATGTAATAATAGGTCAATGCAGAAAGCTTTAAATGCAAAAAAGTAGCTTTGAAAAGTCAGAGGAGTGAGCAGAGAACAGGTTTTAACCATACATTAGAAGTATGACAAGAATAAGAATTAACTATTAAACAATGGAGAAGGGAAGATATATTAATCATGATAAATACAGAGCAACAACAAGATTATGTAAAAAGAATGCTACTAATGTAAAAACAGCCATGATGAATGCCTACACATGTTGGGCTATTAAGACAGAAACATATACAATCACCTATCTGAGTAAAAATGTACATCAGGGTCTGTACATGACAATTTATGGAAAGGAAGCACATACATGTGAATTAATCTGTACCTATGACATAAGGGGTATATTGGTTTTTATATAAGAATATTTTTGTAAGAGGTTACTATCTAAGAGCGTACTTTGTTTTTGTAATAGCAGGATTAAATGTTTTTTAAAGAATGTACAATGAATTGTGATATTCTTTGAATAAACATCTGAGCAGTGTAGCACTTTATCCACTTTCTTGCACTTTGTGAAATAGCACTTTAGATACAGGTACAGATTTTCAATGTATTTGAGCAAATGTGGTTATAATTGTATAGGAGGTGGATTAAATTAATGTATGTTGAAAAAACAAAAGGTTTTATGTGACAACTAAAAGTTAAAAATGTAAGGCTGCATATATTCACCCCACATCAAGTAGTTCATATGTAGGCTGGGTTAAGGGGTGGGTGTGAGACTGGTCCCCTACTGAATGGTATGGTAAAACTATTAATGTGCCATGCTCTGCACACTTTCTGCATGCTGTGGTGAAAAATGTTGTCAGCAATTGCTCTGCTGTCTGTGATATGCTTTCTGTGGTGCACAAAGTCTGCTGTGGTGCATTTCAGTGCATTGCAGGTGCAGCACAATAAACTGCACCACCATCTGAAAATGTATGTTCAAGCACAGTGTAATGCAACATTTCATGTGCTTGACGGGCTGTGTGTACACATTATTTCTCTAAGTGACTACAGCTACTATCAGATTAACACTGGATGGGGCCGTCTTTACCCAGACTCAGTGGCAGCTTATGTACAATGTCTGCTGTTTGCCGCACAGTGTCTGAGTCATAGCTCTGTGACACTGAGTGAAATACTTTGATCGACATGCTCAAAAGGAACCTGCCCAGAAGAGCCCCAGAACATGATACAATGGGTAAGACATTGTCCTGCTGTAAAAGTACTGCTGACAATCTTTCAGAATGCCAACCTATAAAATGAATGAAATAAAACATTGAGTACCATTAGGCATCAGTTGTTGACCACGTTTTAAAGTCAACGTGGCTGCATTACCGACTGTGAGCTGTAGGTCAACACATACAGAAGACAGAGCTGAAATGTACCAGACTGCACTTGAGAGGCATTTGCAAGATCACTTGCTTGCAGAACAATGGCTTGAGGGACAGACAACAACATCTGAGCATTCTCGTCTACTGGTAAGTAGTATGTCTTCATCTAGTTGTACCCTCACCACTGCAACTGTGTCAGGTGAAGGGAGTCCCATGTAGAGTGTGCAATCAATTCTCAGACATGCACCCAGATGCAATTCACATCAAGATTCTTCATTCTCCAATGCGTCTGTTCCTAGAAGAACATTAGTTAACAGCTAAAGGGCTACTGCTACGCACATGGCAGATGTGTATTTGAGTGACAGATTACAGCTTGGTAAAGACACTGACCACTAAAGTATTGGTTCTCCCAACCGTCTTTGCATCCAGCAGACATATCCATGTAGCCATCAACATTCTCACCGTCCCCCAAGCTAGTGTACACTGATAGTGCATTTTTTGTGCTGCTATCATTATTTTCCGTCACCCCAGAAGGAACCTCTCCGTAGCTCATGTAGAAGAAATGATATTCATTAATCTGAATGAGCACATTATAAATGTAGGCTACGGAATGGATACTGTTGCTTTTGCAAGCACATTGGCAGGATCCTCAAAGTTTGCAACTGTTGCATCAGAAGGTCAACTGGGTCCCAGTAGACAAGGCTGTTTGAGCAGTGCAAGGGTGACAGCCTTTGTGGTTTCTGTTGATACTACCAGCTCAGGTTCTCGATATTTATTTGTATTGTGTGGCTGAAGAATGGTGGCGACTAAGGTGGCAATGAAGAACAATTTTTATAACACGCTCACCGTTAGTGTTAATTGCCATTTATGCTACATGTTTTGTGTTCACCACCAGAGCCTATCACATGTGTGCATGATAAATGTACTGTCAATGTTCAAATGATTGAATAGAGTCTTTTACACACTGAATCTTTATATCTCTCCTCTCTCACGATGTTGGTTGCACCTGTCCCCATTGTTCAAATAGGAAGAGAAAGTATGTCTCTCGTCTCTCAGAGGAACTGTCACGGCTCCAAAATCCAGGTGCAGGAGTGGCGCGAACCAACTACCCCCACTACGGTCTGGGCACCTGCAAGTCTAAGCTCACACAGGCCTCCGAGACCCCAGCAGGGAAAGAGGGTTAGGATCTCGTTGGTTTGATGGGTCTCGAACAGCGGGTAACCGGATAGATGGTTAAGGAAAGGGGAAGTAGACAGGCAAGGGGACACATGGGAAAAAACAACAGTCACAACATATTTACATTCTATTGCCCCACATACACACAGTGCTGTACAATAACTTTTGATGCAAAAGGCACTTAGCTCTGTGGTTGAGTGCTGGCCTCCTGCCTGCGCACTCTCAGGTCCGGAACTCGGAGCAGTTTGCTGCTGCAAGAGAGTTTAGTATTAGTGGCCTGTGTTAACTCACAAAGGCGAAATACAACCACCACAAACCTACATTAGTGACACATGCCACTTTGAGTTTGGTTAGTGCTAGCACATGCACATTACACCTAATTCGTTAATCTGCTCTCTGAGCTTAATAGTGTCCGACTAAAAGGGTGTTCAAAACATGCGGCTCAGGTTCGCCGCACGTGGCCTTAGAGAATAAGATCCTTCGTGCTGCCAAAGTTTTGCCACACGTGCCCTAAAATTAAGCACTACGTGCTGCCAAAGTTTGCCGCACGTGGCTGTGGGCTCCCCGTGCTGCCAAAGAATGCCGTACGTGGCTAAGGGCTCCCTGTGCTGCCAAAGTGCACCGCACGTGGCTGAAGACTGGTTGAAAAGCAAACGCTGTGCACGTTAGTCAGTGAAGCATGCAAGCCTAGATTGCGTCGGATAAAGCTATGGAGCTGGTAGGCACTTAGCTTTTCCCTTTAGCAGGAGATGTAGTATGGGCGGGCGGTGCCCCCTGCGTGTGCCCCTCAAAGGATTGGAAGCTCCTATGTGTCTCTGCTTCTTCCGCGCTTTCCCCCGTAGCTGCGCTTATAATTCCCAAGCAGGGTTGGGTCGCCAGGGCTTTGCTGTACTTTTCTTGTCTATGCGAAGGGCCAGAATGGTGATTCCTTGGGGCGTGGCCCCTCGCGTGATCCCCGTCGGCAGGAGCTCTGGAGGATGCGTCCGTTCTAGTCGGGAGCTCAAGCACAAGCCCCGTGCCTTTGTTATTTGCGCGTGCGCGAGCCCCTCCCAGCTTGGGAGTGGAAAAGTAGTTCCCGGCCCGGAGGCTGCTGGGAGTTGTGGTCCGGAGGGCCTTTAGTCTGCAAAGGGGACAGAGAAGTCTCCTATAAGGCTGGAGGCTGTTTTTTCTATGTCTGGGCCCCTCTTTGAGCCCTGATTCCCCTTATAACGCCCTGCACCCTGACAGGAACGGGGGCACAACCTGAATTTGTACATCTATCCTGTCTTGCAGTGGCAAGGACACATACTCAATTTGTGCATCTCAACTGTTTCACAAGGATGACAGCAAACACTAAATGTTTACATCCCTGCTTTCTTGCGCAAGAGGGTGCACACCTGAATTTCTATGTCCCTCCTGTCTTGCAGGGCTCAGGATTCACACTCAATTATTACATTGACTCTCTCTCTTGGAGTGGGGATGCAGCATCTATATTTATGTCTCTCCTGTCTCAAAGAGGAGAGGAAACATACTTGATGTTTACATCTCTCTCTCGCTCTCCCGCTCGCTCTCTCTCTCTCTATCTCAGGAGACATAAATCAGAATAGAAGGAGTTGCACAATAAACTGCAGTGAAGTATGAGCTGACAACATTCATGTGGAGGGACTCATTGCAAAACACCATTAACATATTGTGGGATATCTTGACCCACTCAACAGTATTTCACCACATCACCAAGTTGCCTGTGTGCAGAAAACTGTAAATGGCTGTGCTGGCTCCTGCACGTACCAGGACCTCATAACTGCGTTTTTGCAGCAACAAAAAAAAGATGGCTGCACCGTCCCGCCAAGCACACTTCAGGCAGGAGGGAACAAGGGGACACACTGATGGAGCATGCCAGTGTGTTCTGAAACATAAAAATGGAATCAAGTGAAAAGGCAGCACTGTGATTAAAAAGTCCATGCCATGCCCAGGATATTGCATTGTGCCTCAGCAAAACCAGGCATAATTCCTGAATGACAGGCCCTATCAAACCAACTCTGAGAGAAATGAACAAGGAACTCCACTTTTACTTGCACGGGAACACATGTTCATTTCTTTACAAAAAATATCCCAAAGCTCAGCAATTCAAAGAGACTCTAACTTTCGGAACCAGGTCAATTTCAAGGCATTTGTGCTTCAAAAACAAAACTCCTACATTCAAGAAAATAACTGTGGCTGCAAGGCAATATTGGGAAGTCAGATGGCAAAATCGAATTTGAAAGGAAATGCTAGCAGTTTTCAACTGTGTAAAATATGGGCTTTTGCAAAACCAAAGGAGAAAAATGCCCATTTAAAAAGTAAACTGTTGAAGGAAAGCCTGCCATTACCTAGCAATGTGAAGGGGTTTGTGGCTGGTGAAAATACATACAGGGGCTATTTTTATTCCACAGGTGTGTTTTAATTCAGGACCAAAATAAGAAAATTAAGATTTTATAACACATGGGCAGAATTTGCAAGCTCTCAAACACCACTTATTCCAGATGGCCGAGCCCTAAAAGCTTCCCCCTAGGAAGGGAGACACACCATAAACTTCCAGGACACAAAAGTGATAATTGCCAGCGTCAAAAACTTTGAATGGGCCAGGACAAAGAAAATTCACACGCTCATCAGACATTCGTCTGTGTTCCAGGCTGGGACAATGGAAGTCCTGGGACACTCACCTGTCAAGTGGAGGAGGCCATAAAACCTTCAATCAAACTGGGAACCCACACCCCACACAGGGCTGAAGTGACAGTTGGTTACAGCTAAAAAAAAGAATAAATGGTCCAGTGCAGGACAAAGGACTGCCATTTGCTTCAGAAAACGATTTTATAAATAAGCTTTAAAGACGTTTTATCTTTGCAGCAAGAATTATTAAAAATGTAAACAGTTTGCAGTTTTAAATATAACTTTATGGGCTTTCTTTTAAGACTTGGTACAATTCATTGACACCTGGGGGACAGAAATGGCAAAATATGGCAGATTACGAGAAAAGAATCCGTACTGCAAATGCAAATTTTTGTACATACATCCCTTGTGATAATTCACACCCATGTATAAAGTTATAGAATTTTGAGAAATATAAATCCCATTGAAAAGCGCAAAAAAATGGTAGAAGGGCGAAACAAGGTCTCACAGACTGGAGGATTGGACTGCAATGTGCTGCACAAAAAATGTAACCTGTGTATATACTTTGTTAAGAGATTGCAATTGTATAAAGGTATGTTTGTGGCAAAACTATGGAAGGTTTTCGGACATTGTAAAACTTACCTTATAAATCTGACATTATTTTCCTGAAATCCAACCAGCCGAGAGTAAGGCGGAGACTATCACCCTTGTCCAATCCCATTGTTAGAGGCGTGTTTAGTTAAACCTGTCCCAGTCATATACTTTGATGATGTCACTAGGCATTATAAATAAGAGTCCCTGACAAGACTCTACACACACACTCTTCCTAATTTCCTGAGCCGGCGTCCTGTTCCTGCTCCATCCATCCAGATTCCAGATTCCAACTACAAGGCCAAAGCATTGCTGACCCTACTCCAGGGCCCACTGCAAACCCCAAGCATTGCTGATCCTGCTCCAGCAAGGCCTCCATTCTGAAAACCCATTAAAAATCCCAAATAACCAAAGGGAAAGCTGTGGTGTTTTTGGAAAGCATCCTGATACCACTAACTGCATGCCATCCTGCCAGCCAGCTGATCTTTAGTAACCAGTGACCAGAATTGCCCTCCCAGAAGTGCCATTCAGTGATCAGAACTGCCCAGCTGTTTGCCAAGCACCCTTCTGTGTAGTGACCAGAACCCTTGATGGTCCAAAATCCCAAACTAAAAGTGGACTGTAAGTATCATCCCCACCCCATCTGAACCCAAAGTATATCTTGTCTTGCCTTGGTCATTATCCCAGCTCCAAGTCATCATATCCTTATCCTGATAACTTGTAAAATTGTTACCCTTTAGGGCCCCTATTTTCTCCATCGCTAGAATGTGCCATACTTTGACCCACCAGCACGCGACTATTGGGCCTTCGGGGTTCTTCCATCCCTGGGCCAGGGTTATTCTCGCCGCGTTTAGTAGTTGAGTAATCAGGGCAGCATTGTTGCCTGTTTCTGCATAGACCCCTTCAACTGCGGTCCCCAGGAGTATTACCTTTGGGTCGTGTGGGAGCATTTTCCCTGTGATCACTCTTATGTGTCCCAGTATCTCCTTCCAATATATTTCAGCCTTGGGGCAGGTCCACCACGTGTGGTAGAGATCCCCCCGGCTGCCACATTGCCTCCAACAACTAGGAGGGTAGGCTGGATTCATTCTGTTTAGCCTGTGTGGGGTTAGGTACCATCTTGTGAATAGTTTATACGATGCCTCCTTGATTGTCGTGCGTGATGGCAAACTGGTGGCAATGCTGGCAGAAGGCCATCTGCCTAACGCCTTTTTTTAAAACAAAGTGTTCAGAGATCTGATTGTTGGTGCTGATGCTTGCTGGCTAATTCCCAGCGAGACATATTTTTCATGCAAGATTTTATCTGTGTTTATGATGCAGTAGATATTGTGTTGAGAAAGACCTTGAACGGTTTAGAGAGTGGGAAAGTCCACTTGACTATGTGTATGTCGAAAAGTGGGCAAAGCAGTGATTACATGGCCGTAAGAGCACATTGGGTTATCTTCCCTGCTAGTAGTGAGGAAGTGAAATCATAAGATCAGCTTCATGCTGTACACTAAATATCCACTTTGGTTTTGCAAGGTTTTCATTGTGTGAGCCACACAGGAACAAACAACTCAGATAACGTGGAGCAGGTGTGACAGACTAGCATTGAGTTCTGTTGCAGCAGACAATGGCTCAAATGTCAATGCTGTACTAAGAGCAATTCATTTTGTTTTCTTTACACAAACAGAATCACAGGAGAGTTCTCTGCAGATCAAAAGGGAAAGGAATAGATTAGAAAGAGCAATATCAAGGCAGAGGAAAACAAAGCATTTAATGTTTTGCTGTGAATGTAAGAATAGGTCAATGCAGAAAGCTTTAAATGCAAAAAAGTAGCTTTGCAAAGTCAGAGGAGTGAGCAGAGAACAGGTTTTAACCATACATTAGAAGTATGACAAGAATAAGAATTAACTATTAAACAATGGAGAAGGGAAGATATATTAATCATGATAAATACAGAGCAACAACAAGATTATGTAAAAAGAATGCTACTAATGTAAAAACAGCCATGATGAATGCCTACACATGTTGGGCCATTAAGACAGAAACATGTACAATCACCTATCTGAGTAAAAATGTACATCAGGGTCTGTACATGACAATTTATGGAAAGGAAGCACATACATGTGAATTAATCTGTACCTATGACATAAGGGGTATATTGGTTTTTATATAAGAATATTTTTGTAAGAGGTTACTATCTAAGAGCGTACTTTGTTTTTGTAATAGCAGGATTAAATGTTTTTTTAAAGAATGTACAATGAATTGTGATATTCATTGAATAAACATCTGAGCAGTGTAGCACTTTATCCACTTTCTTGCACTTTGTGAAATAGCACTTTAGATACAGGTACAAATTTTCAATGTATTTGAGCAAATGTGGTTATAATTGTATAGGAGGTGGATTAAATTAATGCATGTTGAAAAAACAAAAGGTTTTATGTGACAACTAAAAGTTAAAAATGTAAGGCTGCATATATTCACCCCACATCAAGTAGTTCATATGTAGGCTGGGTTAAGGGGTGGGTGTGAGACTGGTCCCCTACTGAATGGTATGGTAAAACTATTAATGTGCCATGCTCTGCACACTTTCTGCATGCTGTGGTGAAAAATGTTGTCAGCAATTGCTCTGCTGTCTGTGATATGCTTTCTGTGGTGCACAAAGTCTGCTGTGGTGCATTTCAGTGCATTGCAGGTGCAGCACAATAAACTGCACCACCATCTGAAAATGTATGTTCGAGCACAGTGTAATGCAACATTTCATGTGCTTGACGGGCTGTGTGTACACATTATTTCTCTAAGTGACTACAGCTACTATCAGATTAACACTGGATGGGGCCGTCTTTACCCAGACTCAGTGGCAGCTTATGTACAATGTCTGCTGTTTGCCGCACAGTGTCTGAGTCATAGCTCTGTGACACTGAGTGAAATACTTTGATCGACATGCTCAAAAGGAACCTGCCCAGAAGAGCCCCAGAACATGATACAATGGGTAAGACATTGTCCTGCTGTAAAAGTACTGCTGACAATCTTTCAGAATGCCAACCTATAAAATGAATGAAATAAAACATTGAGTACCATTAGGCATCAGTTGTTGACCACGTTTTAAAGTCAACGTGGCTGCATTACCGACTGTGAGCTGTAGGACAACACATACAGAAGACAGAGCTGAAATGTACCAGACTGCACTTGAGAGGCATTTGCCAGATCACTTGCTTGCAGAACAATGGCTTGAGGGACAGACAACAACATCTGAGCATTCTCGTCTACTGGTAAGTAGTATGTCTTCATCTAGTTGTACCCTCACCACTGCAACTGTGTCAGGTGAAGGGAGTCCCATGTAGAGTGTGCAATCAATTCTCAGACATGCACCCAGATGCAATTCACATCAAGATTCTTCATTCTCCAATGCGTCTGTTCCTAGAAGAACATTAGTTAACAGCTAAAGGGCTACTGCTACGCACATGGCAGATGTGTATTTGAGTGACAGATTACAGCTTGGTAAAGACACTGACCACTAAAGTATTGGTTCTCCCAACCGTCTTTGCATCCAGCAGACATATCCATGTAGCCATCAACATTCTCACCGTCCCCCAAGCTAGTGTACACTGATAGTGCATTTTTTGTGCTGCTATCATTATTTTCCGTCACCCCAGAAGGAACCTCTCCGTAGCTCATGTAGAAGAAATGATATTCATTAATCTGAATGAGCACATTATAAATGTAGGCTACGGAATGGATACTGTTGCTTTTGCAAGCACATTGGCAGGATCCTCAAAGTTTGCAACTGTTGCATCAGAAGGTCAACTGGGTCCCAGTAGACAAGGCTGTTTGAGCAGTGCAAGGGTGACAGCCTTTGTGGTTTCTGTTGATACTACCAGCTCAGGTTCTCGATATTTATTTGTATTGTGTGGCTGAAGAATGGTGGCGACTAAGGTGGCAATGAAGAACAATTTTTATAACACGCTCACCGTTAGTGTTAATTGCCATTTATGCTACATGTTTTGTGTTCACCACCAGAGCCTATCACATGTGTGCATGATAAATGTACTGTCAATGTTCAAATGATTGAATAGAGTCTTTTACACACTGAATCTTTATATCTCTCCTCTCTCACGATGTTGGTTGCACCTGTCCCCATTGTTCAAATAGGAAGAGAAAGTATGTCTCTCGTCTCTCAGAGGAACTGTCACGGCTCCAAAATCCAGGTGCAGGAGTGGCGCGAACCAACTACCCCCACTACGGTCTGGGCACCTGCAAGTCTAAGCTCACACAGGCCTCCGAGACCCCAGCAGGGAAAGAGGGTTAGGATCTCGTTGGTTTGATGGGTCTCGAACAGCGGGTAACCGGATAGATGGTTAAGGAAAGGGGAAGTAGACAGGCAAGGGGACACATGGGAAAAAACAACAGTCACAACATATTTACATTCTATTGCCCCACATACACACAGTGCTGTACAATAACTTTTGATGCAAAAGGCACTTAGCTCTGTGGTTGAGTGCTGGCCTCCTGCCTGCGCACTCTCAGGTCCGGAACTCGGAGCAGTTTGCTGCTGCAAGAGAGTTTAGTATTAGTGGCCTGTGTTAACTCACAAAGGCGAAATACAACCACCACAAACCTACATTAGTGACACATGCCACTTTGAGTTTGGTTAGTGCTAGCACATGCACATTACACCTAATTCGTTAATCTGCTCTCTGAGCTTAATAGTGTCCGACTAAAAGGGTGTTCAAAACATGCGGCTCAGGTTCGCCGCACGTGGCCTTAGAGAATAAGATCCTTCGTGCTGCCAAAGTTTTGCCACACGTGCCCTAAAATTAAGCACTACGTGCTGCCAAAGTTTGCCGCACGTGGCTGTGTGCTCCCCGTGCTGCCAAAGAATGCCGTACGTGGCTAAGGGCTCCCTGTGCTGCCAAAGTGCACCGCACGTGGCTGAAGACTGGTTGGAAAGCAAACGCTGTGCACGTTAGTCAGTGAAGCATGCAAGCCTAGATTGCGTCGGATAAAGCTATGGAGCTGGTAGGCACTTAGCTTTTCCCTTTAGCAGGAGATGTAGTATGGGCGGGCGGTGCCCCCTGCGTGTGCCCCTCAAAGGATTGGAAGCTCCTATGTGTCTCTGCTTCTTCCGCGCTTTCCCCCGTAGCTGCGCTTATAATTCCCAAGCAGGGTTGGGTCGCCAGGGCTTTGCTGTACTTTTCTTGTCTATGCGAGGGGCCAGAATGGTGATTCCTTGGGGCGTGGCCCCTCGCGTGATCCCCGTCGGCAGGAGCTCTGGAGGATGCGTCCGTTCTAGTCGGGAGCTCAAGCACAAGCCCCGTGCCTTTGTTATTTGCGCGTGCGCGAGCCCCTCCCAGCTTGGGAGTGGAAAAGTAGTTCCCGGCCCGGAGGCTGCTGGGAGTTGTGGTCCGGAGGGCCTTTAGTCTGCAAAGGGGACAGAGAAGTCTCCTATAAGGCTGGAGGCTGTTTTTTCTATGTCTGGGCCCCTCTTTGAGCCCTGATTCCCCTTATAACGCCCTGCACCCTGACAGGAACGGGGGCACAACCTGAATTTGTACATCTATCCTGTCTTGCAGTGGCAAGGACACATACTCAATTTGTGCATCTCAACTGTTTCACAAGGATGACAGCAAACACTAAATGTTTACATCCCTGCTTTCTTGCGCAAGAGGGTGCACACCTGAATGTCTATGTCCCTCCTGTCTTGCAGGGCTCAGGATTCACACTCAATTATTACATTGACTCTCTCTCTTGGAGTGGGGATGCAGCATCTATATTTATGTCTCTCCTGTCTCAAAGAGGAGAGGAAACATACTTGATGTTTACATCTCTCTCTCGCTCTCCCGCTCGCTCTCTCTCTCTCTATCTCAGGAGACATGAATCAGAATAGAAGGAGTTGCACAATAAACTGCAGTGAAGTATGAGCTGACAACATTCATGTGGTGGGACTCATTGCAAAACACCATTAACATATTGTGGGATATCTTGACCCACTCAACAGTATTTCACCACATCACCAAGTTGCCTGTGTGCAGAAAACTGTAAATGGCTGTGCTGGCTCCTGCACGTACCAGGACCTCATAACTGCGTTTTTGCAGCAACAAAAAAAAGATGGCTGCACCGTCCTGCCAAGCACACTTCATGCAGGAGGGAACAAGGGGACACACTGATGGAGCATGCCAGTGTGTTCTGAAACATAAAAATGGAATCAAGTGAAAAGGCAGCACTGTGATTAAAAAGTCCATGCCATGCCCAGGATATTGCATTGTGCCTCAGCAAAACCAGGCATAATTCCTGAATGACAGGCCCTATCAAACCAACTCTGAGAGAAATGAACAAGGAACTCCACTTTTACTTGCACGGGAACACATGTTCATTTCTTTACAAAAAATATCCCAAAGCTCAGCAATTCAAAGAGACTCTAACTTTCTGAACCAGGTCAATTTCAAGGCATTTGTGCTTCAAAAACAAAACTCCTACATTCAAGAAAATAACTGTGGCTGCAAGGCAATATTGGGAAGTCAGATGGCAAAATCGAATTTGAAAGGAAATGCTAGCAGTTTTCAACTGTGTAAAATATGGGCTTTTGCAAAACCAAAGGAGAAAAATGCCCATTTAAAAAGTAAACTGTTGAAGGAAAGCCTGCCATTACCTAGCAATGTGAAGGGGTTTGTGGCTGGTGAAAATACATACAGGGGCTATTTTTATTCCACAGGTGTGTTTTAATTCAGGACCAAAATAAGAAAATTAAGATTTTATAACACATGGGCAGAATTTGCAAGCTCTCAAACACCACTTATTCCAGATGGCCGAGCCCTAAAAGCTTCCCCCTAGGAAGGGAGACACACCATAAACTTCCAGGACACAAAAGTGATAATTGCCAGCGTCAAAAACTTTGAATGGGCCAGGACAAAGAAAATTCACACGCTCATCAGACATTCGTCTGTGTTCCAGGCTGGGACAATGGAAGTCCTGGGACACTCACCTGTCAAGTGGAGGAGGCCATAAAACCTTCAATCAAACTGGGAACCCACACCCCACACAGGGCTGAAGTGACAGTTGGTTACAGCTAAAAAAAAGAATAAATGGTCCAGTGCAGGACAAAGGACTGCCATTTGCTTCAGAAAACGATTTTATAAATAAGCTTTAAAGATGTTTTATCTTTGCAGCAAGAATTATTAAAAATGTAAACAGTTTGCAGTTTTAAATATAACTTTATGGACTTTCTTTTAAGACTTGGTACAATTCATTGACACCTGGGGGACAGAAATGGCAAAATATGGCAGATTACGAGAAAAGAATCCGTACTGCAAATGCAAATTTTTGTACATACATCCCTTGTGATAATTCACACCCATGTATAAAGTTATAGAATTTTGAGAAATATAAATCCCATTTAAAAGCGCAAAAAAACGGTAGAAGGGCGAAACAAGGTCTCACAGACTGGAGGATTGGACTGCAATGTGCTGCACAAAAAATGTAACCTGTGTATATACTTTGTTAAGAGATTGCAATTGTATAAAGGTATGTTTGTGGCAAAACTATGGAAGGTTTTCGGACATTGTAAAACTTACCTCATAAATCTGACATTATTTTCCTGAAATCCAACCAGCCGAGAGTAAGGCAGAGACTATCACCCTTGTCCAATCCCATTGTTAGAGGCGTGTTTAGTTAAACCTGTCCCAGTCATATACTTTGATGATGTCACTAGGCATTATAAATAAGAGTCCCTGACAAGACTCTACACACACACTCTTCCTAATTTCCTGAGCCGGCGTCCTGTTCCTGCTCCATCCATCCAGATTCCAGATTCCAACTACAAGGCCAAAGCATTGCTGACCCTACTCCAGGGCCCACTGCAAACCCCAAGCATTGCTGATCCTGCTCCAGCAAGGCCTCCATTCTGAAAACCCATTAAAAATCCCAAATAACCAAAGGGAAAGCTGTGGTGTTTTTGGAAAGCATCCTGATACCACTAACTGCATGCCATCCTGCCAGCCAGCTGATCTTTAGTAACCAGTGACCAGAATTGCCCTCCCAGAAGTGCCATTCAGTGATCAGAACTGCCCAGCTGTTTGCCAAGCACCCTTCTGTGTAGTGACCAGAACCCTTGATGGTCCAAAATCCCAAACTAAAAGTGGAGTGTAAGTATCATCCCCACCCCATCTGAACCCAAAGTATATCTTGTCTTGCCTTGGTCATTATCCCAGCTCCAAGTCATCATATCCTTATCCTGATAACTTGTAAAATTGTTACCCTTTAGGGCCCCTATTTTCTCCATCGCTAGAATGTGCCATACTTTGACCCACCAGCACGCGACTATTGGGCCTTCGGGGTTCTTCCATCCCTGGGCCAGGGTTATTCTCGCCGCGTTTAGTAGTTGAGTAATCAGGGCAGCATTGTTGCCTGTTTCTGCATAGACCCCTTCAACTGCGGTCCCCAGGAGTATTACCTTTGGGTCGTGTGGGAGCATTTTCCCTGTGATCACTCTTATGTGTCCCAGTATCTCCTTCCAATATATTTCAGCCTTGGGGCAGGTCCACCACGTGTGGTAGAGATCCCCCCGGCTGCCACATTGCCTCCAACAACTAGGAGGGTAGGCTGGATTCATTCTGTTTAGCCTGTGTGGGGTTAGGTACCATCTTGTGAATAGTTTATACGATGCCTCCTTGATTGTCGTGCGTGATGGCAAACTGGTGGCAATGCTGGCAGAAGGCCATCTGCCTAACGCCTTTTTTTAAAACAAAGTGTTCAGAGATCTGATTGTTGGTGCTGATGCTTGCTGGCTAATTCCCAGCGAGACATATTTTTCATGCAAGATTTTATCTGTGTTTATGATGCAGTAGATATTGTGTTGAGAAAGACCTTGAACGGTTTAGAGAGTGGGAAAGTCCACTTGACTATGTGTATGTCGAAAAGTGGGCAAAGCAGTGATTACATGGCCGTAAGAGCACATTGGGTTATCTTCCCTGCTAGTAGTGAGGAAGTGAAATCATAAAATCAGCTTCATGCTGTACACTAAATATCCACTTTGGTTTTGCAAGGTTTTCATTGTGTGAGCCACACAAGAACAAACAACTCAGATAACGTGGAGCAGGTGTGACAGACTAGCATTGAGTTCTGTTGCAGCAGACAATGGCTCAAATGTCAATGCTGTACTAAGAGCAATTCATTTTGTTTTCTTTACACAAACAGAATCACAGGAGAGTTCTCTGCAGATCAAAAGGGAAAGGAATAGATTAGAAAGAGCAATATCAAGGCAGAGGAAAACAAAGCATTTAATGTTTTGCTGTGAATGTAAGAATAGGTCAATGCAGAAAGCTTTAAATGCAAAAAAGTAGCTTTGAAAAGTCAGAGGAGTGAGCAGAGAACAGGTTTTAACCATACATTAGAAGTATGACAAGAATAAGAATTAACTATTAAACAATGGAGAAGGGAAGATATATTAATCATGATAAATACAGAGCAACAACAAGATTATGTAAAAAGAATGCTACTAATGTAAAAACAGCCATGATGAATGCCTACACATGTTGGGCCATTAAGACAGAAACATGTACAATCACCTATCTGAGTAAAAATGTACATCAGGGTCTGTACATGACAATTTATGGAAAGGAAGCACATACATGTGAATTAATCTGTACCTATGACATAAGGGGTATATTGGTTTTTATATAAGAATATTTTTGTAAGAGGTTACTATCTAAGAGCGTACTTTGTTTTTGTAATAGCAGGATTAAATGTTTTTTTAAAGAATGTACAATGAATTGTGATATTCTTTGAATAAACATCTGAGCAGTGTAGCACTTTATCCACTTTCTTGCACTTTGTGAAATAGCACTTTAGATACAGGTACAGATTTTCAATGTATTTGAGCAAATGTGGTTATAATTGTATAGGAGGTGGATTAAATTAATGCATGTTGAAAAAACAAAAGGTTTTATGTGACAACTAAAAGTTAAAAATGTAAGGCTGCATATATTCACCCCACATCAAGTAGTTCATATGTAGGCTGGGTTAAGGGGTGGGTGTGAGACTGGTCGCCTACTGAATGGTATGGTAAAACTATTAATGTGCCATGCTCTGCACACTTTCTGCATGCTGTGGTGAAAAATGTTGTCAGCAATTTCTCTGCTGTCTGTGATATGCTTTCTGTGGTGCACAAAGTCTGCTGTGGTGCATTTCAGTGCATTGCAGGTGCAGCACAATAAACTGCACCACCATCTGAAAATGTATGTTCAAGCACAGTGTAATGCAACATTTCATGTGCTTGATGGGCTGTGTGTACACATTATTTCTCTAAGTGACTACAGCTACTATCAGATTAACACTGGATGGGGCCGTCTTTACCCAGACTCAGTGGCAGCTTATGTACAATCTCTGCTGTTTGCCGCACAGTGTCTGAGTCATAGCTCTGTGACACTGAGTGAAATACTTTGATCGACATGCTCAAAAGGAACCTGCCCAGAAGAGCCCCAGAACATGATACAATGGGTAAGACATTGTCCTGCTGTAAAAGTACTGCTGACAATCTTTCAGAATGCCAACCTATAAAATGAATGAAATAAAACATTGAGTAACATTAGGCATCAGTTGTTGACCACGTTTTAAAGTCAACGTGGCTGCATTACCGACTGTGAGCTGTAGGACAACACATACAGAAGACAGAGCTGAAATGTACCAGACTGCACTTGAGAGGCATTTGCAAGATCACTTGCTTGCAGAACAATGGCTTGAGGGACAGACAACAACATCTGAGCATTCTCGTCTACTGGTAAGTAGTATGTCTTCATCTAGTTGTACCCTCACCACTGCAACTGTGTCAGGTGAAGGGAGTCCCATGTAGAGTGTGCAATCAATTCTCAGACATGCACCCAGATGCAATTCACATCAAGATTCTTCATTCTCCAATGCGTCTGTTCCTAGAAGAACATTAGTTAACAGCTAAAGGGCTACTGCTACGCACATGGCAGATGTGTATTTGAGTGACAGATTACAGCTTGGTAAAGACACTGACCACTAAAGTATTGGTTCTCCCAACCGTCTTTGCATCCAGCAGACATATCCATGTAGCCATCAACATTCTCACCGTCCCCCAAGCTAGTGTACACTGATAGTGCATTTTTTGTGCTGCTATCATTATTTTCCGTCACCCCAGAAGGAACCTCTCCGTAGCTCATGTAGAAGAAATGATATTTATTAATCTGAATGAGCACATTATAAATGTAGGCTACGGAATGGATACTGTTGCTTTTGCAAGCACATTGGCAGGATCCTCAAAGTTTGCAACTGTCAACTGGGTCCCAGTAGACAAGGCTGTTTGAGCAGTGCAAGGGTGACAGCCTTTGTGGTTTCTGTTGATACTACCAGCACAGGTTCTCGATATTTATTTGTATTGTGTGGCTGAAGAATGGTGGCGACTAAGGTGGCAATGAAGAACAATTTTTATAACACGCTCACCGTTAGTGTTAATTGCCATTTATGCTACATGTTTTGTGTTCACCACCAGAGCCTATCACATGTGTGCATGATAAATGTACTGTCAATGTTCAAATGATTGAATAGAGTCTTTTACACACTGAATCTTTATATCTCTCCTCTCTCACGATGTTGGTTGCACCTGTCCCCATTGTTCAAATAGGAAGAGAAAGTATGTCTCTCGTCTCTCAGAGGAAGTGTCAAGGCTGCAAAATCCAGGTGCAGGAGTGGCACAAACCAACTACCCCCACTACGGTCTGGGCACCTGCAAGTCTAAGCTCACACAGGCCTCCGAGACCGCAGCAGGGAAAGAGGGTTAGGATCTCGTTGGTTTGATGGGTCTCGAACAGCGGGTAACCGGATAGATGGTTAAGGAAAGGGGAAGTAGACAGGCAAGGGGACACATGGGAAAAAACAACAGTCACAACATATTTACATTCTATTGCCCCACATACACACAGTGCTGTACAATAACTTTTGATGCAAAAGGCACTTAGCTCTGTGGTTGAGTGCTGGCCTCCTGCCTGCGCACTCTCAGGTCCGGAACTCGGAGCAGTTTGCTGCTGCAAGAGAGTTTAGTATTAGTGGCCTGTGTTAACTCACAAAGGCGAAATACAACCACCACAAACCTACATTAGTGACACATGCCACTTTGAGTTTGGTTAGTGCTAGCACATGCACATTACACCTAATTCGTTAATCTGCTCTCTGAGCTTAATAGTGTCCGACTAAAAGGGTGTTCAAAACATGCGGCTCAGGTTCGCCGCACGTGGCCTTAGAGAATAAGATCCTTCGTGCTGCCAAAGTTTTGCCACACGTGCCCTAAAATTAAGCACTACGTGCTGCCAAAGTTTGCCGCACGTGGCTGTGGGCTCCCCGTGCTGCCAAAGAATGCCGTACGTGGCTAAGGGCTCCCTGTGCTGCCAAAGTGCACCGCACGTGGCTGAAGACTGGTTGGAAAGCAAACGCGGTGCACGTTAGTCAGTGAAGCATGCAAGCCTAGATTGCGTCGGATAAAGCTAAGGAGCTGGTAGACACTTAGCTTTTCCCTTTAGCAGGAGATGTAGTATGGGCGGGCGGTGCCCCCTGCGTGTGCCCCTCAAAGGATTGGAAGCTCCTATGTGTCTCTGCTTCTTCCGCGCTTTCCCCCGTAGCTGCGCTTATAATTCCCAAGCAGGGTTGGGTCGCCAGGGCTTTGCTGTACTTTTCTTGTCTATGCGAGGGGCCAGAATGGTGATTCCTTGGGGCGTGGCCCCTCGCGTGATCCCCGTTGGCAGGAGCTCTGGAGGATGCGTCCGTTCTAGTCGGGAGCTCAAGCACAAGCCCTGTGCCTTTGTTATTTGCGCGTGCGCGAGCCCCTCCCAGCTTGGGAGTGGAAAAGTAGTTCCCGGCCCGGAGGCTGCTGGGAGTTGTGGTCCAGAGGGCCTTTAGTCTGCAAAGGGGACAGAGAAGTCTCCTATAAGGCTGGAGGCTGTTTTTTCTATGTCTGGGCCCCTCTTTGAGCCCTGATTCCCCTTATAACGCCCTGCACCCTGACAGGAACGGGGGCACAACCTGAATTTGTACATCTATCCTGTCTTGCAGTGGCAAGGACACATACTCAATTTGTGCATCTCAACTGTTTCACAAGGGTGACAGCAAACACTAAATGTTTACATCCCTGCTTTCTTGCGCAAGAGGGTGCACACCTGAATTTCTATGTCCCTCCTGTCTTGCAGGGCTCAGGATTCACACTCAATTATTACATTGACTCTCTCTCTTGGAGTGGGGATGCAGCATCTATATTTATGTCTCTCCTGTCTCAAAGAGGAGAGGAAACATACTTGATGTTTACATCTCTCTCTCGCTCTCCCGCTCGCTCTCTCTCTCTCTATCTCAGGAGACATAAATCAGAATAGAAGGAGTTGCACAATAAACTGCAGTGAAGTATGAGCTGACAACATTCATGTGGTGGGACTCATTGCAAAACACCATTAACATATTGTGGGATATCTTGACCCACTCAACAGTATTTCACCACATCACCAAGTTGCCTGTGTGCAGAAAACTGTAAATGGCTGTGCTGGCTCCTGCACGTACCAGGACCTCATAACTGCGTTTTTGCAGCAACAAAAAAAAGATGGCTGCACCGTCCTGCCAAGCACACTTCATGCAGGAGGGAACAAGGGGACACACTGATGGAGCATGCCAGTGTGTTCTGAAACATAAAAATGGAATCAAGTGAAAAGGCAGCACTGTGATTAAAAAGTCCATGCCATGCCCAGGATATTGCATTGTGCCTCAGCAAAACCAGGCATAATTCCTGAATGACAGGCCCTATCAAACCAACTCTGAGAGAAATGAACAAGGAACTCCACTTTTACTTGCACGGGAACACACGTTCATTTCTTTACAAAAAATATCCCAAAGCTCAGCAATTCAAAGAGACTCTAACTTTCTGAACCAGGTCAATTTCAAGGCATTTGTGCTTCAAAAACAAAACTCCTACATTCAAGAAAATAACTGTGGCTGCAAGGCAATATTGGGAAGTCAGATGGCAAAATCGAATTTGAAAGGAAATGCTAGCAGTTTTCAACTGTGTAAAATATGGGCTTTTGCAAAACCAAAGGAGAAAAATGCCCATTTAAAAAGTAAACTGTTGAAGGAAAGCCTGCCATTACCTAGCAATGTGAAGGGGTTTGTGGCTGGTGAAAATACATACAGGGGCTATTTTTATTCCACAGGTGTGTTTTAATTCAGGACCAAAATAAGAAAATTAAGATTTTATAACACATGGGCAGAATTTGCAAGCTCTCAAACACCACTTATTCCAGATGGCTGAGCCCTAAAAGCTTCCCCTAGGAAGGGAGACACACCATAAACTTCCAGGACACAAAAGTGATAATTGCCAGCGTCAAAAACTTTGAATGGGCCAGGACAAAGAAAATTCACACGCTCATCAGACATTCGTCTGTGTTCCAGGCTGGGACAATGGAAGTCCTGGGACACTCACCTGTCAAGTGGAGGAGGCCATAAAACCTTCAATCAAACTGGGAACCCACACCCCACACAGGGCTGAAGTGACAGTTGGTTACAGCTAAAAAAAAGAATAAATGGTCCAGTGCAGGACAAAGGACTGCCATTTGCTTCAGAAAACGATTTTATAAATAAGCTTTAAAGACGTTTTATCTTTGCAGCAAGAATTATTAAAAATGTAAACAGTTTGCAGTTTTAAATATAACTTTATGCGCTTTCTTTTAAGACTTGGTACAATTCATTGACACCTGGGGGACAGAAATGGCAAAATATGGCAGATTACGAGAAAAGAATCCGTACTGCAAATGCAAATTTTTGTACATACATCCCTTGTGATAATTCACACCCATGTATAAAGTTATAGAATTTTGAGAAATATAAATCCCATTGAAAAGCGCAAAAAAATGGTAGAAGGGCGAAACAAGGTCTCACAGACTGGAGGATTGGACTGCACAAAAAATGTAACCTGTGTATATACTTTGTTAAGAGATTGCAATTGTATAAAGGTATGTTTGTGGCAAAACTATGGAAGGTTTTCGGACATTGTAAAACTTACCTCATAAATCTGACATTATTTTCCTGAAATCCAACCAGCCGAGAGTAAGGCGGAGACTATCACCCTTGTCCAATCCCATTGTTAGAGGCGTGTTTAGTTAAACCTGTCCCAGTCATATACTTTGATGATGTCACTAGGCATTATAAATAAGAGTCCCTGACAAGACTCTACACACACACTCTTCCTAATTTCCTGAGCCGGCGTCCTGTTCCTGCTCCATCCATCCAGATTCCAGATTCCAACTACAAGGCCAAAGCATTGCTGACCCTACTCCAGGGCCCACTGCAAACCCCAAGCATTGCTGATCCTGCTCCAGCAAGGCCTCCATTCTGAAAACCCATTAAAAATCCCAAATAACCAAAGGGAACGCTGTGGTGTTTTTGGAAAGCATCCTGATACCACTAACTGCATGCCATCCTGCCAGCCAGCTGATCTTTAGTATCCAGTGACCAGAATTGCCCTCCCAGAAGTGCCATTCAGTGATCAGAACTTCCCAGCTGTTTGCCAAGCACCCTTCTGTGTAGTGACCAGAACCCTTGATGGTCCAAAATCCCAAACTAAAAGTGGACTGTAAGTATCATCCCCACCCCATCTGAACCCAAAGTATATCTTGTCTTGCCTTGGTCATTATCCCAGCTCCAAGTCATCATATCCTTATCCTGATAACTTGTAAAATTGTTACCCTTTAGGGCCCCTATT
Organism: Ambystoma mexicanum; assembly: GCF_040938575.1. Taxonomy (NCBI): domain Eukaryota; kingdom Metazoa; phylum Chordata; class Amphibia; order Caudata; family Ambystomatidae; genus Ambystoma; species Ambystoma mexicanum. The sequence goes on from NC_090941.1 coordinate 357,621,188, forward strand.
TTCTCCATCGCTAGAATGTGCCATACTTTGACCCACCAGCAAGAGACTATTGGGCCTTCGGGGTTCTTCCATCCCTGGGCCAGGGTTATTCTCACCGCGTTTAGTAGTTGAGTAATCAGGGCAGCATTGTTGCCTGTTTCTGCATAGACCCCTTCAACTGCGGTCCCCAGGAGTATTAACTTTGGGTCGTGTGGGAGCATTTTCCCTGTGATCACTCTTATGTGTCCCAGTATCTCCTTCCAATATATTTCAGCCTTGGGGCAGGTCCACCACGTGTGGTAGAGATCCCCCCGGCTGCCACATTGCCTCCAACAACTAGGAGGGTAGGCTGGATTCATTCTGTTTAGCCTGTGTGGGGTTAGGTACCATCTTGTGAATAGTTTATACGATGCCTCCTTGATTGTCGTGCATTTGGATGATTTCTGGGCCCTTTTCCAGATCTGGCCCTACTCCTCCTCCGTGATTGGGGGCCCTAGATCCCTCTCCCAGTTATCTCTATAGGTTATTCGGTCTTCTATTCTCGCCTTGTCTAAGAGCTTATATATCCTAGTCATAGCTTTATGGGTCTGGCCTTCCTGCAAGGTGAGATCGAGTCCTATGGGAGTCCTAGTGACCACCCTCTTCACCCCTCCCTGGGAGATCCAATGCCTGATTTGTATATATTTAAATCTCTCTCTTTCTGCTATGCCAAAATTCCGTTTGCATTCTTCAAATTGTAATGGGGACCCTTCGTGGTAGAGATCTTTGAGGTGGGTCAGACGTGTCGGCCCCCAGCTTGCCCAGAAGCTATCCTGTTTGCCCGGGGTGAAGTCTTGATTGTGTGCCACCGGTGTGAAAGGCCCCAACCCGGAGGCTATGCAGTGTCTTCTGAGTGCTGTGTCCCATGCTTTTAATGAGGATTCGGTGGATTCTAGTAGGTGGCCCTCTGGTCCTCTTGTCCCGGATCATAGCGCGTGTAGGGTCCTAATCGGGATGTTAGTTTCTCCCTGTTCTATTCCCACCCATCCCTTGTGAGGGGTGTCTCCCATCCATTTCAGCATGGGGGCTATCCAGGATGCCAGTGCATATCTTTCGATGTCAGGGAGTCCCAGCCCTCTCAATAAGGGTGGTCTGGTCAGGATTTTTTTTCTGTATTCTTGGTTTCTTTCTGTTCCAAACGAAGGTCACCATGTCCTTCTGTAAGTTTCTACATGTTTTAAAGGGGATCTCTATCGGGAGTGAGCTAATCACATACATGGAGCGAGGCAGGAGGGTCATCTTGAGTGCGGTTATACCCGCGAACCATGAAAGTTATTGTGCGTCCCATCTCAGGAGGTCTTCTTTTAGTTGTTTGCATAGAGGGACTATATTCTCCCCATGTAGGTGTTTATATTCACGTGGTAATTGGACTCCTAAGTAGTCTATTGCCTTAGTTTCCCAGGTCAATGGGTGTTGGGCTGACATTCTCTGGGGTATTGTTTCTTCCTCTGTTATGTTGAGAGCTTTAGATTTTGTAAAGTTAATGGTGAACCCTGACGCTTTAGCAAATTCCTGGAGTCTTCCCAGGGCTTTGGGTAGTATCGCTTAGAAACAGTAGGATATCATCCGCGTACAGGGCTACTTTATGTTCAAGCCCACCTGCCTGTACCCCTTTTATTTCACTGTTCTGCCTTATGGTTTGTGCGGCTGGCTCCATAGCCATTGCGAATATAAGGGGGGATAATGGGCATCCCTGCCGTGTGCCTCTACGGATTTGTATGTTCCAGGTGGATCTGCCATTGACTATAAATGTAGTGGAGGGGAGTTTATAATTTGCAAGGACCATCTTTGCAAAGGTGGGGTCACAACCGTACATGTATATGTTCCACTAGCGGGTCGAACCCTGTGCATTGCCCACATTATCACTGTAATTATAGCTGCTCCATATTAAAAAGTGTATAATTTCTTTTGAATTTTAAAATAAATAAATACATATTGTATTTTACCAACCAGCCTGGTTCATGGTCCATTGTGAACCAGGGTATTTGAAAAGGGGGTTTGATATGAGTGGTGTATCATCTCAATATTGAATCAATATCAAAAGATAAGCATTTCAGTTGTGCGCTGCATACTAGGCCGAGACCAAGGTGTGTGCCGCCTGATTGAAATCCTTAACAAATTCTCAGCAAGACATTTCTCATTGGTGCCACAGTGTAGACTCTTAAGAAGCCTGACCTTTTCTGTGCTAGGTAATATTACTGTCCCTATTTAAAGGCTCTCTCACTAGACATGCTAATGTTGCAGACAAAGGATAGAGAGACTATAGTTTTGGTGAGTGTCATATGATTTTATTCCTATCTGAAAGATTCCCATCCTGAATCCTGAAATACTGTGTTTACTTTTCAAATTTCTACCATCATTTAAATTTTTATTCCTCTACACCCAAAGCATTACACTTAGTTGAACAACATGTATCATATAATTGTTTGGGTATTTAATTTCTGTTGTTTGTTTTTAGGCTTTCTTTACAAAGTTGAATCTTCATATTATGTTCTTAAATTTTTTAAGGGAGGAACAATTCAGCAAAAAGTGTCATGCTATTTTAAGTTATATTGATTTATACCATGCACCGCTAGAACCCAAGGGTAGTCTCCAGAAGCTCACCCAGCTCTAAAAGAAAGAGCACAGGGTTGGTTAGTGAGAGGAGAGTGATAGGTTAGGTCCAGAACCAGGAGAAACTGGTGTCTGTGTGTTTCTGCTTGCGGGTGGTTGGTTGCATGCACTGTCTTATAGAATCTGTACGGTGTAAGGTACAATACCTGGGTTGTTTCTATGTGACTGTTTGTTATGTAGGAGTGTGTCTATGTGTTTTATGTGTAGGTTGGATGGTATTTCAGGTTGTGGGCACTGGCTTGTTGTATCTGTATGAGTAAGGTCCAGTCCCCAGGTTTGTTGTTGTAAGGTCTGATCTTCAGAACCAAAACAAAAATTATTTGTAAAGTTCCATGCCATCACAGCAAAACTCTAAAATGTGCTCAGGGTGGTGCTTCTTAAAATTATCTTATTGATTGGCTATCACTGCCTCATGTGCCAATTTTCAAATCTGAAGACGTGCCTGCACACAATGCATAATATCCTCATCTGTGAGGCACTGTTGTCCATGGCACTGCCCTCGGGTGAACTGGCCCTGTGGTTAGGAATGATTTAGCTTTTGGCAACGTTTCCTACATAGTTTTATGAACCCTCAATATGTTTGCTTTTGTTTTTGAACCTGTCCTGACATTTTAAAGGCAAGTGAAGCTGAAGCCCCTTTGCTCATTTTGTTATGGGGAAACTGATCAGTTTTTTAGACTATCAGTACCGGGAAACTATGTTTCCTTTTTTACTTTTACACTTGTGCACATTTTTAACATTGCAAAAAGCATCTTACAAAAGCAGTTTAATGGGGACATTTGTGTTTCACCCTAGACTTTTATAATAGTGATTTTTGGTTACTTTTATATGTGCCTAAAACAAGCTGGTGGCAGAAACAATATTTGTACCATTTTTCTTTTATTTGTAGTATGCACATTTCTGTTTACTGCGCATGGCTGCTAAATGTGGCAAGTGCCGTAAAATGGCCACACCAATAGAGTTTTGCTTGTTCATTAGCTATACTGTTGTTTGGCCTTCCTCCTGCCTTGCCAGGTCAGGAAATCCCATACAAGGTCATGCACTTGCCTGGGAAAGCTGCTGCCTTCACTGGATAGGGATGCCTTTGTGTTTGCATGGCTCATGAAGTGGGAGGAACTGTTAGGTCAATTTCAAAATTCCTGTAGCCTGAGAGTCTGGGTGTGGGGCATAGCTGAAACCAATGGTTGTCCTTGAGTGGAAAACTACTGGCAGTCTAAATGATGCAGATCCTTAGTATTGGTGGGATTAGACTTGTTTGCAGGCTGGATTTTGGATTTCAAGAGGACTTCTGCAGCCATTTCATAAGATCATCCTTAGAGACAAGAATCCCTTGTGGAAGAACAGCCAACCAAAGATCCAAAGAAGACTCTGAAAGAGGCCCAGCATTCCTTCCAGCATCCGGCCTGGTGAAGACATGTTGGACTACCTGATCTGTGAAGTCCCTGTGCAGTTATTCAATCCCTGGACTAGTGGGACCAACCAGACTCAACATTTTATCAAGGATCCAGACATCCCGAGCCTTCGGAAGTGTCCCTGGTCCACCCAGTGGACTGACCAGCTGTACAGTGGGATACCTCGCTAGATCCGTCTCTGTTCCGCGTTTGCAGCCAGAACTTTTGTGGTCACCAGCTTGTGGTGTAAGTCACCTTCCTTCTGAATTTTAGCCCCTCCATCTTCATGGCATACTGCCCTGGAAGGTGTTCTTCAGCCACAACTGGAAGGACGCCTGCCATTGTCTGTGTGCAGTGTCCTCACTGGAACTCAAGTTCCCCCATCCTGTAAGTGTCCTGAGAGGTCTGCATCAGTGCTTTCTGCATTTCTCCATCACAAAGGGTTGCACTGTGCTCCTGGACCTGGCCGAAAGAACCCTTGCACCCACAGCTCCTGTGCACCTCTCATTGGAACCAACAGTGATGTTTAAATGTTGCAGTTTTGGAGTATGAGACAAATGTTATAGTATCTTCAACATACATTATTTTCTTCTTTTTTGTATACATGAACTGGTTTAGAGAGATGAATAGGGTAACATGGATAAGAATTATTATTATTTTTTTATTAGTGATTTGGTTTTATAAATTAAACCTTTTCACATTGTTCCACAACATTAGCACACAATTGCTCAGTCATGCTAAACATTGATACAATCATATATGCATTAAAATGTTAACTAGAAATGTACATTAATCATAAAACTCATCAAATTCTAAAAATGGTACTACACATTCATTTGACCCATATTTTGACATGATATAATTATATCTGAACTTACATTATCTTAAATACCTCCAATATCATCCAATACAGGCATAATAGCTGAGTGATGTTATTCCCTATCATCAAATTGGCCCATACCATTTCTTGACGGAAAACAGTGTGTTAATCACTGAACATTTTAAAGTGCTTGTGTTTGATTGGTGCCGTAACTTCACAGTACAGGAAAAGATGTTTTAACATTTCTTGACAACATTGTTTATTACAGACAGCATCTCCTATGAACTTCTAACAAGTTCATCCTGGGACCAGTAAGTTGGAAAATAGGCAATTGCTTACGTTTAAATCTCAGATAGACATCCCTAGCTTTATAGCATGGAAATAAGCTAATAGACCGTAACAAGAATGTTCTCTTTCTAGGAAAGAAGCTGTAGTCTGCCAAGAATTTACAGGTACTCATTTGGTTCACAGATTCTGTCCAGTCCAATTCATATCATTTCTTTTATACATTAGATGCATTTTAAATCAATTTAGAATGATCTCAGCCTATATTAAACAAAACAGCAAGCATATCAAAGTAATATCCTCAACCAACGATTTCTCAATCGAGGATATCAATCTAACATCATCAATAAAGCATGCGTCAAATTCATGAACACTATGAAATCTGATCTTTTGATTGATCTAACTAAGTCCAAGGATCCACCTCAATATATTGCTCTTATTACTCCGTTTTCAAATGACTCGATATTATACAGATTGGTCCAAAAACATTGGCACATCTTGAGACTTGACAAAGACCTTGAACCATTTTTGTCTGTAAAACCAAAGTTTACCTTTACTAGAGCACCCACGATAAAACAGAAAGTGAGCCATCTTATTTTCAAAACAAAGTCTCTAGTTCTGAGGCTCAATGGTTGCAGAAACCTGTGGGTTTTTACAAATGTGGGAATTGTAACCAATGCCCATGGGGTCCTGAGAAGTGCAAATCTTTCATTGACAATTTTGGTACAGAAATAACCATAGGAGACTTTATCAACTGTAAAAGTAGCATTGTGGTCTATGCCATATTTTGTGTCTGTGGCAAGTTATACATCGGCAGTACAATTCACCAATTAACAATTAGGATAAGAGAACACCTTGCAAGTCTCAAAATGTGCAAACCCAAATCTCCTTTAGCCTTACATTGGCAACTCTAACTTCAGCTTAACAACAAAGCTGATCTTCGATTCATTGGACTTATGAAAGTGCAAAGGGGAAAAAGAGGAGGCAATTTTCAACTGAAACTCAGGCATATGGAGGCCAAATTAATTTGTTTCTTACGATGTACTACTAGAGGTTTGAACACGGATCACGAGATGAATGTGTTCTTATAATATCTGATTTGTTACACTTACGGGCAGGCCGCATCAACCTGCGTCTGTTTTCACCAACAAACAAGTCTGTTTTCCTGGGGGCCTTCAGCAATGGAATTTAGTAGATTAACATCATGTCTCAGCTAGTCCTTCTTGGAACCTCACATGGTTCCCACATGTAATATTTATTGCTCACGATTCTATTTCACAGATATTTATGTGGATATTCATCATGAGTAATTTTCTTCTTTCTTTTTTCTTATTTTGTCTTTGGCAACATTTTCAATACTTGCCCATATTATTCAATTTTTTATTGATCCTACATCTCAATTATCTCCTTATTTTCAATTTATTGTCACCAGTTTGTGAATCTTAATAGATCAGTCCGGTTAATGGACTAACTGTTAATGCCTCTGTTTGGTATGGAATTTTGTTTGCTGCCAATTTACTAATTTTGGTCTGAAACTGGTACTAACTGTCCAGTGGTCAGACCAATTTTGATTATATTCATTTAACTGCTTTACAACCACCTTTTGTAGTTATAACTGGCAGTTCTTCTCTCATTGACTTCATACACACATGATTCATTATTAGGCCACATTATTAGCAACTCAATCGACTTTTTCTGCTCATTTCAATGGCCGCTTTTGTGTACTCTGACGTCATACACTGTTGCGTATGACGTCATGACGCCGCTATAAGTCACTTCTGTGACATTCGCGGATGAATACGTCAGTGGTTTGGAGCCGTGCTGCTCCTGCCTGATTGCGAGTTGTGATTTGTCCCTTTAATACTTGTGATTGCCTGATTGTACGGGTAAGAAACCTTTGCTGGAAAGAATGAAGTGACATTTTATCTTTTACAGCCCCCAGTCTACTGTGCCTGGCAGTGGACTGATAAAGCATTTAATCTCTTTAATGTATACCCTTTGGTTTTTTTTGCAGGCTATACATTATTATCTGCCATTCTGGCGCAATTGTTATTTAGTTGGTTTTGCCATTTGCACCATTGCCGTGCTGCTATCTCTACTCATATTCATTGATATTCAGATATAAATCCCCAATGCCAATTCTTTTCACTATGACATCTTGCACTCATTGCAAATGGGGTTATTTATGGGAATCATTTTCTTTTTTCCCTTAAGGACATTGGGCGCAGTTTGTAATTGGTTTGATGAGATTTCACCAGTACTTTATATGGCGATAACTATCAGTGAAAGTTAATCCTTTGTCTTCAGGTATCTTACCTATGCCATATTTATTTCATACTTATGTTTCTCTTTTCACTTATTTAATTTAACTACCTCTCATAGTATACTACAAATCATAATGTTCCTTGTTCTCGCAGGACCTTATGTTTGAACTAATCACCTAATTCTTGGGTAAGCTCGATTCAGGAAATTAATTCTTTCGCTATTAAAATGACTTTTTAGACAGACCTTGGAGTCCTGCGTCTCCATCACAAGGTGCCTTGTAACCAATCTTTAGTTGCATGTCACATATTGGTGAGTTAGACCCTTTCCATCCACCAGGTGGTCGTTGCTAGGAGCTTTGTTGGTGAACCCTGGTGGTGGGTTCTTTCCGCCCGCCTGTAACATTTGAACTAACTTATCCTATCATTGTGGGTGTAATTATATATATTTTCCTTACTAACGTTTTAGTTTATTTTTGTATTGGAGGGTTTAAATCTAACCTTGAACTACTGCTTTAGACCGGGGTGTCATATTATTTTTCAATAATTTAATTTTCTTTTCATATGATTTCTTCCTGCAATTTCTGAACAACATTGAACTGTTTTCCCTGCCCTCAACCTGAAATGTGGTATGGTTTTTTGACTTTTTCATTGCAAATGAGGTATATCATTCATGTTGTGCCTGGTTCACCTTCATGATTTACCCTGCTGCTGGTTCAGTAGTAGCGTGGGTCTGTTTAGGACCACTCAACCAGTGAATATTTAGCGAGGTTTCTTATGCCTTTTCACTCCCAAACTTACAATGAAGGTTGTTACTCAATTGGATTTCTGTAAGCACCAAAATGTATTTGTTTGGGGTTCTCGTGCACTGATTTGATGCCTCTTGTCATTGGCTTTCCTCATCATTGACTTTTCCTTATTGCTCAATCCCTTGTGTGAGCCCAAAATCAGGGAGAACTAGACGAGTGTGGCAAGATTTGCATTTCTTTCGTTTTTCTGACTCTGTGAGGGGTTGGAATTTTCATGTGAACATTTCCACAACGTGGTATTCGCCAGCGTTCTTCCCTGACACCAGCCCTATCAAATATGTACCCTTTGGATGCTATCATTCATGCTCTCGGTTACCCTATTTTCACATCCATGGATGACACCTACATTGTTCGGTGATCCAGCCACAATATGATTGAAAAAGAAATGCCTCTGTGATGTAAATGGCAGGTGACAATTGCAATTTGAATTGATTGAAACTCATTAAAATATAATTCCAACACCATGATAATGATTACCATTTGCAGAGTCATCCTCTGTTGCTTGACATTTTCTGGCTCAGGATCAAGGATTCTTTATCTGCTTTCATAAACGTCAGTTTGATTTGCAAACACTGTAAGACTGAATGTGTCCTCATCGGTCCGCCCGCTAAAATACAACTTGTCCAACAATGGCTCAATGATATGCACTTAGAAGGATTTGATCCACAGCTCTCAGTCTCCGCAACATCTTTAGTCTTCACCATTGACAGCAATCTGTCCTTCCAGAGACACATAGCCAAGAAGGCCCAAATAGCCTGGCTCAGAATCTCTAACCTTCTAAATATCAAACCCTTCATCCCTCTGCATGACTTCCAGACTGTAGTGCAGGCCCTTGTGGTTTCGAACATCGATGGGGGAAATGCTCTCCTAATACCACCCAGGTGCTCACGTGCCTCCTCTAAAAACAGTCCACCACGTTGCAGCACGTTTTATTACGGGAGCACAGAAAGTTCACTGAATTACCCCCATCCTATGCAAACTACATTGGCTTCCACTCCAAGTTAGGATATTGTTCAAGACTGCATGTATCACCTACAAAGCAGTGACGAGTAGCACGCCAGCGTACCAAACGGCTAAGATCCACATATCTGGTGGCACATGCTCCTAGCGCAGCAAATCGACAAACCGGCTTGAATCACAACTCATCCGTAAAGAGAGGACCGCAAACAATCTTTCTCTTGTCATTCACCCACCCTCTGGAACTCAATTCCAGTGTCGGCTCGGAATGCCCCCACAATTCTGAAATTTTGCAAATCTCTGAAGACATGGCTCTTTCAACACATGACCAAGGACTTATTACAATGGATGCACATACCGGCACACAGACCTCACAATACTGCACTAACGTCAAAGGATGTCAGTGGAAATGCCAGCTACCCACTCTCTGTGCATCGCCCACTGCTCTCGAGCTAGGTGCACGCTTTAAAGAAAAACTTATAAAAATAAATGATCTTCTCCATAACACTTCAAAGACAGCCAATTGGTTTGTATGGCTTGTCTAATTTTAAGATCTGGGGATGTCAGCAGAATCTCAGCAGTGACATCCAGTAAAACGTTTTTTTTTTATTTATTCTTCAAACCCACTCACTTTGGCTGTCCCAATGATCTTTACAACTACAGTTGGTTCACACATCTGCACACAGGCTTCTCATTCAAGTCATTTGCCTAAGCACATACTAACTTTCTTCATTGTTTACACTGCCTCCAAGTGCAGCTTCAAATGTACCCCGAAGCGCTCTCTGCTGCACGCCAGCCACCACACGGCATTGGTCTTTACATTTTGCCCAGCTTTTCCGCAGCAGGCCTACTTGTGCTCGTCAGAGTTGCTCCACATTCTGTTCTCTATGGCTTGATCTAAAAGGAGCAACTGCAGAAAACAGCGGCATCACCCAGAACAAGCAAAATATGCAGATAAGCAAAACAATTAAAAATGGCAATTCCACAAGTTCCAGAGATTGCATTAAACTCCCTGCGACACAGGCGGTTATTTCCTGCATTCAAAAACATATGGTTAGCTCCGAAGCGCCTCCTCTATGATATTAATGACTGGAAAGTGCTCTCGGTCCTGTCATTCCCATATTCCTCGAGTCTGCCCATTTGTTCATTTGAAAGTACTTCCCACATTCGGCGAAATCTTCTGCATAACAAAGTGTTCAGACCGGCTGGTATATGCCCCACTACTCGCCTTTGGATTGATCCATAGATTAGAAATAGGATATACGAGATCCAGAACAGCCCAGAGAGTAAGGTAGAATGCTAGTAACAGCTCTCCTTAAAGCATTCTGCATTTTATGACATGCCAGGGGGACGGGCCAATAGGGAACTCTGGAGATTTCCCAGTAGGCCTCTGCACCATAGGCCATTTTTGTGTGGCATTACCAAATGTTCCCGTAGGAAAAGGGTTGGGCTTGCTGAAAATGTGTAATATGGGGCACTTTGAACATTATTTTTCCGGGGCCTCTTTTGGTACCCAGTCCACCGCTGATAACGTGCTCAATTATTTGCATTTGCTCGGTCAATTGTACCAGTTAATTAACTTTTGATTGAATACTGGGGTTCAGGAGAGGTTTCCCTCTCCAAACATCCAGCATATGCACTTGGCCTGAACACATAGCTAGAGGATTGATTAAAGTAGAACGTGCATTAGAGCAAGTCTTTAGAATTGTGTTTCTTGATCATGGGCTTGTTAGGCGCTTATACAGGAAATATATTCTGTTTCAAAGTGCCCATAGGGCAGCAGGGAGGGAACATGGGATAGCAGTATAATTAAATACAACAAAAAAAAATACAGAGGGGCAAGGGACGACAACACCTACTATGCCGTGTGGGTATTCAGAACGTGCAAGTGCAGGAAAGAAGAAAGCAATGGGGTAGGTGCTATGGTGTCCGTGCTCGAGGGTGAGCCGCAGATGAAGTGCAAGGTATGGTAAGTGCTATGCAGCCAAGAGCCTGTTATATCATAACAGGTATAGTTGTAGATCTGATAGTTCCATCAGGGGGTATCATGGCACTATAGATAGATAACAGATTTTTATTGTAAACCATCTGAATGGTACTCATTCTATTTGTGGATTGCTTTCCGCTTCAAAACGCCTACTTTGGATCTGTTTTTTAATCTGCATGTTCTGTGTTCTACACTCAAAAGTTGTACATACGTGTGAAACATCGCTATGCTGTAGCTTTAGAGGAAATCAGTCAGATACACTGAAACACAACCAAACATGGTATGTGATAGGCACCTCCGATATACACATCAAATCCCCAATTGTGTGCGTGTTGCTTCTAATAAAGGACAGCCATGAAGCACATACATGCTGACAAACTAGTCAGCATGACCAATGCCCAGAAATAGGACATGTATAGATTCGTAAAGAATACACATGTCTCTAATAAATAGCTACAAGCTATATAAGCAATCTTTCTAACACAAGTTGAAAGAACATCATATCTACTTTAAGGTGCAAGCACTGTTGGACTGGCAGTCAAAAGACACACAATTTGGTGATAACAAAAGGCACAAAAAAAGCATCATTACAAAGAATATACATAGGTGTTTATTTGAAATGAAAACATGGAATATTGCTTTTTTATGTATGCATATCTTTAAAATGTATTCTCTTCGAAAAAGTTTCGGAGTTCCTTAGATTACATTAGCATTCACTCTGAAATACTATCCGCAATGCTCAGAGCATATTATGATTCGAGATTGTGAAATATGGACATTTACAAAGTAATTGTTACAGTAATGTAGGCATCCACCAAGTCGGGATCCCAGGGTGCCTCTCATGCTGGCACAATAGCCACCATCACTGTACAATACTAATGAGGCCTGACTTATTGATGCTTTCAATTGAAGTGAATGGCTTCTAGTATTTTATGACAAAGAAGCTACGCAGTGTGAACCCTACTAACCAATGTAGTGTACAATGTGGTGCATTAAGATATTTTGTATGCCTATTTTTACAAAATAATAAAAGAAACATCCAGAACTTCGAATGAAACATTTTCATAATGTACACATAACACACATCAGAATATAACGTTAAATGTGACTAGATCAAAAGAAAGTATATTAACAACTCGGATATGTCACTTTTAAGATGAATGTCATGTAGATGGTGAGATTGTGATTAATTGACTTGTGCCCTGGAGGAGTACAAAGGATAAGCAAAGGCTGAAATGCCCACTCAGCCCCCAAACCTCTACAAACCAAGAGCCAACACAATCAAAAAGGGAAAACAGGCAAGCCAAGAGATATACCTCCTTCACCTTTTGCAGTAATGTGGGCCGGGGGAAGGCTATATTCTCAAGAAAGGTTTGAATGTGGTTCAGTAGCAACCCAAACAGCAAAGTATAACACCACAAAATAAAGGTTTGCCAAATCAAGTGTTTAGAAAATGATATACTTTAATCAAACACAGCATGTACAATAATAACTAACTAGAAAACACTGTAAAAAAAAACAACCCTGTGGAAAGGACACAGAATATGCAAAGATAGGATAGGTGTAAAACTCTAGGTAACGAGACAAGGAAAAGCCAATAACAGATCATACTTTTCAAAATATTTTTTTTGAGGTTACAAAAGGAATTGAAGGTTTGAGGGAGTAGTTGGAGTAGCCGTTTTAGCAGGATTCCCTGCCTGGCAGTCTTTCTACCCTGTACGTTCTCTGGAGGCAGAGCCATTTCTTCAAAAACCCCTGCACAATGCAGAGCGGCGCAGAGTAGATGCAGAAGCAGTCATAGCAGGACTCCCTGTCTGGCAGTCTGTCTACCCTTATTACATTCTCTGGAGGCAGAGTCATTTCTTAAAAAAACCATATACACCACGGAGCAGCACAGCATAGATGGAGTAGCTGTCATAGCTGGATTTCCTGTCTTACAGTCTGTCTACCAATACTATATTCTCTGGAGGCAGAGCCATTTCTTCAAAAACACCTGCACACCGCTGAGCGTCATGGAGTAGCAGTCATAGGTGTGCACATGTCAAAGTGGCGGCGGCATGCAGACTATTGAGTTCAACAAGAATTCTGTTACGATTGGAGACAGCCCGATATTGTACAGTAAGCACATTAAATCTTGCTGAATGAAAGGTGGAAAGAGGCCGTGATCTTGACTTTGTTTTTGAGTTAGAACTAACATAAGTGGCCACCAGAAGGGGACCTCAGAAGTTTGTCGGTATTGGAGAGTAAAAGTTGGGGTCGGTGAATGTGGGCTCTATTGCCTTTGAGCCGACCCTAGCTCTCTCCCGGATATCCTATTGCACTGATGGTACTGACTGTTCTGGCCCAAAGTGTGAGATACTCTGTTAAGTAAATTGCTGTAAATAAATCTTTTTACCCACTACAATGAATATTGGAGGGTAATGTAAAATGGGACTCAGTAGTGCACAGCAGGAAAGAAAGTCCACAGTGAGGGTGTTCTGAAAGTACATAGCATGTTGGAACCACTGAACAACAATTCTACAAACAAAACATCTCAGCCCAAAACAATTAGGGGCTATTTTGGAATTGTACAACCAATGGAGAAGGAGGATGGCACCACCAGGGCAGAGTGATCATTATTGATGGCGTATCCTAAGGAACCATTGGTGAGGCTCAAGGAAGCCGGTACAAATACCACACGGAGCCACAGGTGTTAGCCTCACAGGAGCATCTACAACATTGGATGGCCAAACCTACTTCAGGGGAGTATGATAGAAACCATCCTGCCTCCCACGTTGTCCCCTCTGCTATCTACCTCCTTTGATAATAACTACTCATTGCTGAAGCGTTGTAATAGATTGAGTAGAAATTCATTGGGACTGGTAGAATGGAATGCATTGCTAAATTCTTCTTCTATCTTTGGTAATGTGATCGGTATGCAGCTGTCTGTTTCCCCAGATCTACAGAGGCTAATATCAACCTCAAGCTCCACCAGTAGTTGTGAAAATGATAGTGACTGTTTAAGTGAGTCTGATATAGAACCAGGAGAAACAAACGCACTGGAAACTGTGCCATCAAATAACTTGTGAAACACGTTGGGGTGCCAGGTACATCCAACCTTGAATGCAATAGCAGCCTCAATCGACTCATTACTAATACTCTGTACCACCCTGGCCATAGAACAGTGTGAATCTAAGGAAATCCTGGCTAAGGTCGTGGACATTATTTTAATTGCCAATTACCAGATTCATTATTCCTACTCAGAAAACTTGTTGGGTAACACAGCGCTGTCGGTAAATACAATTAATAGGATCACATTGAGTCAGACAAGGGATTATGAAAGTCTCGATGAAAGTATATGTTGTACCCACCTGACAATGTTGATCAAATTAAGCCAATGTCAGGCTCTGAACAAATGTGTATAGAATCACACAATCTGACATTGTTAATTGAAGAGGTGTATCTCACAGAATAAGGTAAAGACCAAAAAAGAAGGGAAACACAGAAAGAGGAAAAAAGTGCCTCCCCCCACTAAATGCAGAAAGGAAAACTATAATTTAAAAAAACAAGTTGGAAGATCAGATGATTTAAACACACCTGAACCATTGAATGGGGGGAGTAGTGAAATACTGGCAATAGACGCTGTCATAGTATTGCAAAGTTCAAGGGGAACAAAGCCTACCGTTGATTCTAACCTACTGGCGGACAGCACTAAGCGACAAGTAGTACTGCACAGCACTCTAGAATTAATGGCTGCAGCCAAGACAAATTAAAAAATCATCAGAAACTATACAGACACTTTGCCATCTACAAGGAACTATTGTTTGCATGGAGGACCTAGCTATTTATGGGTAGGAGAGAGATATGAGAAAAAGAAAAGCCCTCACACAGTGGACGCAAAGGAGCAAAGTCTTATTGAGCACTCCAACATGTTTATGCAAAATGAATATGATGATCCATGTGAAGAGTATAGGATAGCTCATCAAGGTACTGGGTTCTCAATGATGGGAGGGGGATTAAATTAGAAGAGATGTGTCCTCTCTCTATTAGCCCATTCCTGAATAGGAGTTCTGTAATGAACTTATTTCATTGTACACCAGCACATAAAAACATTAATAGAAAGGACTTTGTACGACTCACCCTACCAGATATATACAGTTCCATGAATTGGTAATAGTGAAGTTTACTACACCATCTATAGCAGCCTTGGTAAGTATCAATCAGTGCAACCTTGTAGAGATGGGGTATTAGCTCACAGTTTGCTGGAATACAGAGTGGTAATCCAGAGGAGATAGATCTTATTTGGGTGCAGAAAAATGTCCTACATGCACACCATTTGCCCTTTGTCAAATCCAAAATAAGGTGTACAGATGTGAGGAGCAACAATGTATTTTGGAAATTGGATCTGTCTAAACATGTTGATAGTAGCCAAGCGTGAAGGACTGGGAATTCAGCCCAATTTAGGTGCATCTCCTAGAATTCACAGGGCCATAATACTTTTCTGACAAATCCAGTTGGATTGCAAGTGTTAACCTCACGTGATGTATTTTTATTACAAGTGACTTGGCAAACTGATAAATGTTTTGTTGACTTTCTTAATATAGTTTGCTGTCCAGCTATAGCGAATGTGTGTGGACGCCCTATGGGGCAGCCTAGCTATAGGGGCAAAAGTCTCTTTATGTTTAGAAATCTTGAAAACGGGTAAAACCTTGTTGCATGCATTGTCTGTTGTTTTATATCACAAATTTCATTTACAAACCTATTTATAAATATAAACAACCCCCAATGCAATCTATAACAGCAAAATACATACGAAAGTGTCTGATATATTTGATCATTGGTATGTGCGTTATCCTCAGGGAAAGGAGATTGCAGTGAGGGACTTTAACAAACATATATACAGAAATGATGGTGACCCCCTCCTATACAGATGGCATTAAACAGTCAAACTCATCGGGAAGAATGGCAGAAAGGCCATTGAAAATCAAGGAGTGGAGTAGGTGTTTGGAAATGCATAATTTAGTATGTCTCAATTTAAAAAGGGAAAACTAAACAAACTATTGAATATACATGGACTAATGGGAAGTCTGCGACCTGCATTGATTAGGTTTTTTGTTAGCCAAGAAATCTGGTCCCATTGTAGTCCTATAGTTCTTCTTCAGACTAATCTAAGCAACCACTTGGCACTGACCTGGGATTATATTTTATTTTATTTATATTTATATAGCGCGCAAGAAGCCCAGGGGCATTGAGGCGCTGTTACTTGCAATAACTTAGTTACATGGTACAGGCATTAAAGCGATTGTTAACATATTATGAATACTACAAGATATCATACTGTTGTTACAGATATTGCATTGGGACGTATATTACAACATATAATGATAAGTATTTGTGCTGGTGTGTCGGGTCTTATGTGAAGAGGGTAGTTTTCAGAGTTTTGCGGAAGGTGGTGAGGGAGGCCTCCCCTCGGATAGTGGGAGGTAGGGCATTCCAGTGAGTGGGCGCTAGATAGGGGAAGCTGGATCCGCCCGCTTTTACTCTTTTTACTAGTGGCACCGAGAGCATGTTGGTGTAATATTACAGCGAGGAAGAGAAAAATAGTACCTAGAAATTACTGAGTGGGGGCTGTAGTTAATAACCAGGGGAACCGTATTTGTTGGACGGACACAATTATAGAGAAACTTAATTCCCACTTCCATAAATATTTGATATCATTTATGAATAGGCTGAATGAGTGTGACTGGGATGCGAACAATGCATTTTTACACCTTTTTGATAGCTTGAAGCTGTATGGTGTGAGTAAGTAGGAAAATAGAACAGCACATAGCCCCTTTGATATGACAATATTCCCAAAAGAGATTGAATTGTGAAAAGATCCAGCAAGGCTTAAGAAGTGAGCTGATCTCACAAAATCGATGCGTACAGCTTAACAAAATAATATCAATCACAAGATGCCATAACAGGGTCAGACAATATCGGCGATCGCTTTTCAGTGCAAATTGAACAAATAAACTTATGTTTAATCTCTCACACTCGTGATACCAAAATGTTCTGGTCCTTTTTTCGGGTCTTTCCTGGGAGTAAATTCAGCACAGGAGCTAACCCTATTGCAGAGAGAGTATGGATATCATATCTGGGAGTACTATATTATTACCGCTTGATAAAGTGCGTTCTACCCGTACAAGGTCCCATGAAATGGGAAATATTAAAAGGTTTTGAAGCTAATTACATAGTAGCAGTAATTAAAAGGCTAAAAGCATCTAGGGCACCTGGTCCGGATGCCATTCCCAATATAGTATACAAATATAAATATGTCATGACCTACAGAACTATATGACCTGGTCCTTGTCTCAGTGGGGCTTACACTCCCTGGTACTCCCAACATGGCTGTCCAGCGTGAAACACCTTCCTCGTTCCACACGTTGGACGTAGTGTGTTCTATTAATCGACCAAGCCCTCCGCGGCTCAACGCGTCTCAATGCTTTTGCGAAGTAGCGAACAGACATGTGCTCCGTAGCTCGCGGTATTGTTTTCCCTGATTTGAGACGCCACCCGACCAAACTCAATATGGACATGGAAGCAGCCGTTCAGGACCTGATGCGTGGCATGCAAGAACTGTTAACCGAGGTACAGAATCTCAAAGCGGAAAATGCCACTCTTAAGCAATTGGTTCTATCCCGTGATTCTGCCACAAAAGAAAGTGTGTTGCTGGGCGGCATAGTTGAAAAATACGATGGGTCGGCAAAAACCCTTCGTGGATTCCTGGATTCATGTTTGGTCCACTTTACCTTTAAGCCCTACTACTTTTCGACTCCCAGAGCTAAAGTGGGTTTCATAATTTCTCACCTTTCAGGAAATGTATTAACCTGGGCTATGCCCCTCGTTAATTCCGGCGATACCCTCCTAGATGACTATGATGGGTTCATACAGGCCCTTAAAACCATGTTTGATCGCCCAGAGCAGGTCTATAGTGCCCAGGAACGCCTGTTAGACTTCCAGCAGGGATCCCAGGATATGCTCACCTTTGTAACCCGATTCAAGCAATTAGCCAAGGAAGCTGATTGGTCCCCTGAGGCGAGTTTTACCCTTTTCAGGAGAGGACTGAATGAGGAGATAAAGGATACGTTGGCCCGAGTGGCTCGCCCAAACTCATTCCAGGCACTAATGGACCTTGCCATGCAAATAAACGTTCGAATCCAGGAAAGGAAGGCAGAGAAGAAGAAATCCTCCAAAAGTGTCCTTTGAGAGTACCACCAAGACGGACACAAACCCAGGCTCAGTCACTGAACCAGAACCCATGCAGATAGGAGCCTTCCCTGGACCTATATCCCCGCAAGAAAGGATGAGAAGGATCCATACGGGGTTGTGCATGTATTGTACCTCAGACTTGGTTAGGGAGTGTCCTCTAGCCCCTCCTCGGCATTCGGGAAATGCCAGCTCCCGATCCTAGATGGAGCAGAGCTTCAGGAGAGAGATGTTTGCTCCACATCAATTCCATCCTTGAACTCTCCTGGACAAAACAATTTGGTAATACTGCAGGCCTTCCTGCATATCGCCCTACAGGAATAAGACCTATTCCATCTTGGCCTTGGTAGACTGCGGAGCTATGGGAATTTTCATTGATCACGATTGGGTTGTTAGTCATCATATCCCATACGAGAGACGAAGCACCATCCAGCCAGTGGAAGAAATCGACGGAAGACCCCTCACTTCAGGGCCCAAAAGCCTGCAGACTAAAGAGATCCAGCTTTCTATAAACCATCATCAAGAGCGGATCAGATTCGACATCATTAAGTCAGCTCATTACCCCATGGTATTGGGTATGCCCTGGTTACAGAAGCACAATCCGTATATCAACTGGACAGCAGGATCACTATTCCTAGGCTCAGAGTTTTGTATGTCTCACTGTCTATTCCTGGATCCCTCCTGACACCCCCTAAAGAACCACCAAGAGACCAGCAAACAGCACTCATGGTTTCCAATATCATACAAGTCCCTGAGGCCTATCAAGGATATGCTGATGTATTTTCAACTGCCATAGTCCAGGCCTTACCCCCTCACAGACCTGAAGACTGCGCCATAGATGCAGATCCCTCAGCAGTGATTCCCTTTGGCAGAATGTTCATCCTTTTCGAATCTGAAAAGAAGGCCCTCCGAGAATACCTGGATACCAACCTCGAAAATGGCACCATAAGACCTTCTAAATCTCCAGCGGGTGCTTCGTTGTTCTTTCTTCCCAAGAAGGACACCAAGGAACTCAGACCTTGCCTCGACTATCGTGGCTTAAATCAATGCACCCTCAAAGACCGGTACCCATTGCCCTTGATCTCGGATATCCTGGAAGCTGTGAGAGGCGCCGTAATATTCACGAAGTTGGATCTCTGGGGTGCCTACCATTTGATCCGTGTCCGGGAAGGAGACGAATGGAAAACAGCTTTTAGAACACCCTTTGGTCACTATGAATATCTTTTCATGCCCTTTGGACTAGCTAATGCCCCCGCAGTTTTTCAACGTTTCATGGATAGGGTGTTCTCAAACATGTTATTCCTCTTCGTCTTTGGACGACATATTGATCTTTTCCAAGGACCTTCTAAAGCATGAAGAACATGTAAAGGCAGTATTGCAACGTCTCTGTGAACACAAACTTTTAGCCAAACCCGAAAAATGCGTGTTTCATGTTACTTCTGTTCACTACAAAGGATTCATCCTTAGCCCAGAAGGAATTGGTATGGATCCTTCCAAGGTAAAGGCCATACTGGCATGGCCCGCTCCCACGTCTGTGAAAGAAATTCAATCCTTCCTGGGGCTTGCCAATTTCTACCGGAAGTTCATATCCACCTTTTCCGAGATTGTTCAGCCGATCGTTGCTCTCTTGAAGAAAGACACCCCCTTTATCTGATCTACACCGCAAGATAAGGCATTCCAACATTTAAAGGCAGAGTTTACGCAAGCCCCCATCTTAGCCCAATCCGACATAAATTGACCATTCCTAGTGGAAACGGATGCCTCTAACTACACCCTAGGAGCAGTGTTGAAGCAGGAATTTGAAGATAAACTGGAACACCCATTGCTTACCTTTCACGAACCCTGACTCCCAGTGAGACACACTACTCTGTCCTGGAAAAGGAACTGTTAGCCATCCGCCAAGCCTTCACTGAATGGCGACATCTACTTCTGGGTGATAGACATCCGGTTCAGGTCCGCACGGACCATCGGAATCTTCAAATTCTACAGTCATTGGAGTGTAGGAACAGTCGTTAGGCGCGTTGGGCCTACTTCTTTGCCCAGTATCAGTTCCACATCACTCATGTTCCCGGATCACAAAACTTGATTGCTGACGCCTTATCTCGACGTCCTGACTTTGTAACTACTGAAGATAGGGCCTACCCTAAGATGTTTCCCCACACGATCTTTGTAGCTCAAGCAGTCAATCTCCTCGAAGAAATTTGAGTGCAAACCCAATCCTCTGATCTGTGGAAGGATATTTCAAGGAAGAATCAATGGAATCTAAGAGTCAAGGAAGGATATTTATTTAAGGACAATGCACTGGTCATTCCCTCACAGAAATTACAACAAAGAATAATAAACCTCTGTCATGATACCCTTCACTCCGGACATCGTGGCATAACCAACACCCTCCGCCTCATACAAAGACAGTTTTGGTGGCCTGGAATGAAGACCAACGTACAGCAGTATGTCCAAGTTTGTGCTATCTGTAGTCAAAATAAACATGATAACAAGAGACCAGCGGGTCTTCTACTGCAACCTACACTGCCAACAAGGCCATGGGAATTCATTGCTACAGACTTCATTGTGGAATTACCACCTTCCCGAGGATACATGACCATCATGGTTACCATTGACTTGTTCACTCATATGGCTCATTTTACACCCCTGTGTAAGTTACCATCCTCATCCGAACTTGCTGGAATCTTTCTGGAACACATATTCCGTCTGCATGGACTTCCTTCCAAGATCATTTCTGATTGAGGACCTCAATACCTCTCACAATTCTAGAAACATCTTTGTCGCATTTTGGGAATCCAACGCGCCCTCTCATCAGGTTATCATCCACAAACCAACTGGGCCACAGAACGTGCTAATCAGACCCTGGAACAGTATCTTCGATGTTTCGCCACCAAGGTTCAGGATGACTGGTCGCTCCTGATACCCGTGGCTGAATTCGCCTACAACAATTCCGATCATTCAGCACTTAAGACCAGTCCCTTTTATTGTAGCCAAGGTTTCCATCCATCGGTTCTACCCTCTGTTCTCCCTCATCACATGCCGGTACCTACTGCCAACTCCTGGATCGAAACCCTCATCAACGTACACCAGGAGGCCAAAGAAAACTTAGAGAAGGCCAGAACACAGACTAAGAGTTATGCGGATTCCAAAAGAAGACCAAGGCCTTCTTATGCAATTGGTGATCAAGTCTGGTTGTCTTCAAAATTACTACCCCGACATCTATGGCCAAACAAATTGTCCCCTCGGTACTGTGGTCCATTTCCCATCAAAGAAATTATAAATCCAGTCTCATACCGGATCAAACTACCAGACTCCTGGAAGAAAATTCACCCAGTTTTTCACACGTCCTTATTAAAACCCTACATCCGATCCTCCCAGAAATCCTGCAGACCCCCTCCTCTACTTGTCGACAACCAACTGGAATATGAAGTGTCCAGAATATGCGACTCCAGGTATAAATGGGGTCAGCTTCAATACCTGGTTGAATGGAAGTGATATCCTCCTAGTGAAAGAATCTGGGAACCACTTTCTAATCTCAAGACCTCTCGACTGCTCAGAAGATTTCACCTCATACACCCGGGCAAACCTGGAGGAACGGGTCTTTGGAGGAGGCATGCTGTCATGACCTACAGAACGCGCCCCTTTTGGACTTCCTGGTCCTTGTCTCAGCGGGGTTTACACTCCCTGGTACTCCCAACATGGCCGTCCAGCGTGAAACACCTTCCTCGCTCCACACGTTGGACGTAGCGTGTTCTATTAATAGACCACACCCCCCGCGGCTCCCCCCGTCTCAATTCTATTGCGAAGTAGCGACCAGACGTGTGCTCCGTAGCTCGCGGTATTGTTTTCCCAGATTCTGTCCCTTCTAAACTCCATTCCTAGTCCCTCTCCTTTCCTTCTTACTTCCTGGACTTGTGTGCTGTGTAGTGCACCCCCTTACTTTCCCGGATTCCTGGATCGTTGCATCCCGGAACTTTGAACGCAAGCTGGAGTCAGAAGAGACTCGTGCAGCCTTATTCAAGACCCGATCCATCCGCAAGAAGGCATCGACCAAGAAATCCAGCAAAGATCGGACTCAGGTGAGAAGGGAGGAACTCCTTGACAAATTAATCTTGCTGGGCAGTGATCTTGAGCCAATGGTTTGGAAAGATCTTGGCACAGGGCCAGATCCCAGACAGTTGGAGGGAATCTCTTTTAGTCCCCAATTTCAAATAGGGTGGAGAAGCTGAGCCCACAAACAATAGACCTCTTTCAATTCTGGACCCAAGTGCCAACATTTTTGCCACACTGTTATTGAAAAAACTTACCAAATGGGCAGATGATACAGGTAATCTGCAAAATTGCTAAACTGGCTTCCGAAAGTCTCATAGCACACTAGACAATAACTGTGCACTTCATATTAAATATCACAAGAGAAATCTTTATATGTGCTATGTGGACTTTTTTCGAAAGCATTTGACAAAGTTTCCCACCGAAAACATTGGAGTAAGCTTATGAAGTGGGTATTGGACCCTGTGTTACTGCACTTTATGAAGGCCTTGTATACTGACACAGGGGTACCTTATGGATGTTGCAAGAGGGGAAACTTAGCACCAGGCTCGGACCAATGTCAGACTAAAGCAGTGGCACCACTGCTTTACAATATGTATACCTCGGATTTTGATCTGCGCCTGGCTGAGGTGAGGAATTTCTCTCCTCAGAATGAGAAAGATCAAATTCCTTAGTTAATGTATGCAGACGATACAAAACCTATGGATCACACACCTATTGGTCACCAGAACACTATTGATGTGCTTGCGAGATATGCTAGAGGGAATAATTTGTCCATTAACTCTTTGAAAACCAAAATTATGGTGCTTGGTAACAGAGCTAAAAGGTCAGGATCCTTTATATGGAAATTGAATGGTAACATGCTTGACGTGAATAACCAATATATATATATGTATGTATATGTAGGGATCCCAATTAGTGTGGTACCAACTAATTCTTACTATGGTGATTATACAATCCCTCATACTTTAAAGACATGGGGCCTCATTATGAGGCTGGCAGCTGGGTTATGAACGGTGCCATTAAGGCACCGGCACCATTCATACCGGACTGCCACATTATGAGTTCTGCTCGCGAGTCCCTGACAGCCTGCCAGGTCTTACCTGGTGGGCTGTGCGGCACCCTCGAGCAAAACTCATGATTGCACTGGCACCATTGTAAACAGTGCTGGTGCAACCATGCTCCCCACACCCATTCTTCCCTATGGGGCAGAATGGGGATTGGGAGCCCGGCATTACCGCCTCCCGCGAATGGGCAATTACCGGCCCACTCATCTCGTAATATGCTGGTTATTGCCCAATCGCGGGAGGTGGTGCCGGTAGCGAGCATGGAGGTAGCTGTGCCTGCCATACAGCCACAGGGTTCCGCCTTGCACGTAATGAGGCCCATGGTATTTACCAAAACGCTATATTTTTAGCGCAGGTAGCAATATGGAAGGTGCCATAAATATATACCAAAATATACCAAAGCACCATCATACCTGCTTTATTATTTGCACTGGAATTACTTTCATAAAGGTATGTGAAATTCTTGGACAAGCTGGATGGAAAAATACTTAGATCGATGATAACTGTTCCTAAAGGGTAGAAGCCTTACGCTGTGAATTGGGCTTTCGCTCTCTTCATGCACACTGGCTATTAAAGTGCTGCAAGCTCTACTGTTGCCTTTTGCTTAGATCTCCAGAGTATAATACATTTATAGGTTTGGTGGCAATGCTACTGCAAATAGAACCCCTAAATTATTTCTAGGGAAGCTACAAAAGGAGGTATATCACCATTGTGGTAATAAAAACTTTCCATTAGAGGAGGTTGTGGAGATCCCTGGTTATGAGAAGCAGTTTAAGAGCAAGACCTGGGCATGGGATAGAGCCGAATGGATGCAAAAACGTGGTAAAAGGGATTGTATCAGGAATATACTCAACAGGGATTTACTGCTGATGGTCCCTGCTCTTATTTGCTAAAACCATGCAATGGAAGCATGAGGGAATGTGTCATTTTTCTTTGTTTAAATATTATTCCTACATATGAATACACAGGTAGTTGGATAGGCATTGAATATGAAGATCGAAAGTGTAGACTATGTCAAAATTCTATTAAGACCAATCTGCATATCTTGACACAATATCCATAGTTGAAAACCCAATTTGAAAGGGCATATGCCTCTTTTGTTATCGAGAGTGGAAATATTGAAGTAAATCAGTTTTGGAGCACTCTATACGGTGCAACGTTGATAGCTATAAGAGGTGCAGATTTTTATGTGTGGAAAGAAGCTGTAAATATTCTGGATTTTTAAAACTGGGGCTGCACGAAAGGTTCCTATGGTCGAGAGTTGTGGATCAATCAATTGGGCTGGACAGGTTTTATTTGGGATATTAATTGAATGTTTTAATCTCAATGAGAAATTGTGAAAGAAATTTGAATACACTGTTTTGTTTCTTTCTTTAATATTTTGAGCTATTTATTGTTGATAAGGATTGTAAAATATCTTGTTTTTTTAAATATGTGTGCTTAAGGTTTTATTCTTTTGTAACCAAAAGCACAATACATTATTAAAATAAAACATTAAAAAAGGGATTGAAAATCACCTGTACAGTCTCTAGGGCCCAAAGATAGACCTGGGGGTTAGGGTGGGGGGGCAGAGACTAGCTATAAATACCTTTGAAAAGGTCTTGGTGTTTCAACTGCATTGAACCAGGCTCCTCAGTGTGATCCCGAGTTCTCTCAATTGGAAGATGCCACAGGCGTGGTGATCTAGCAGCCAGCTGATATTTGAACTGAAGGTGGCTGAGGTCTCGAATCGCCTACTCAAGCTGTGTGGATCAGGCTGTCACCAGGTTCAATCAGCAGTCTAAGTTTGACGGTGGTGAGCTAGTACCAGGATGTGCAGTTGAGTTGCTTTTCGGGAGACACCAGGGTTGGAATTATCCCCTTACTGGCATGGCAATGGCAAGACTGATGCATCGGACGGAGACTCAAGTAATTGAAGGCAGCAGTACTTTGTTGGTTCAAGCTGATGCAACAACGAGCTTTAGCTGACACGGTGCAGCCACAAACAGAGTCTAACAGTCTAACGGCAGTTCCAAGAGCAAAGAACTCCAAAGGGAGTGTTGAAGGGTCCTGATAGTTTGCATAGTGTGATAAATGTTCTTGCTGTGGGTCGTCATTGAAGAGAGGAATCTCAGCTGTTCTTGCTTCCAGGTGCTGCAAGTCCCACTCCAGGGTCTCAAAGGCCAAATGTAGCCCTTTCTCTGGCTCCAAAACACAGGGGAGGATGGCACACACAATTCAGTTGTCCCAAAATATTGTGAGTTCCCAGGAAACAGGTTAGCTGGCAGAGATGCAGTCTTGATCCAGCAGCACAGGTCACCAATAATGGTCCTTGAGGATAATTAGGGGACAGAGCTTGCCTCTGCCTTGAAACACCTTCCTTCATCTCACAAGTGGAGGACAGCTTTCCCAGCAGGGTCCTACAAAATCTTCTTTCAGGATTGGTGTCCAAATGATGAGTCAAAGATAATTCAAAGATGTGGTGTGAGACCCATTCTTTTAAAGGCAAAAGCCCACAAGTGATTGGTATGAATCTAGGCTGCTTTAGGGGTCCAGTCCCTGCTCTTGAAAGGAGTGGACCTTGTCCTTCTGACATCACACCCAAAGTGTTTTGTGCTACAGTAAGTGGAGTGAACAGGAGGAAAGAGAAAGCGAGAAACAAGGTGGCAGATGTTTTAAAAACCTGAACAGATCTCTGTTGGCTTCACTAACCCCATCCCTTCCCTTCTCAATAGAATTAAAGGCCCTTTAGAAATGCAGTACCCTGGCAAAAGGTCTAGAACTTGAATGGGTGTGCCCTTTGATTCATGTTCCCAGGCCAGCTTTCTGTGAAGTGGCTATTTCTGGAGAACAAGCGCTACCTGCCTTTACAAAGGAACTAAGAGAGGAAATCCCCCAAGGCTATAGTCCTTCCAGTGGGTAGAGGTGAGCCTTGTCTGGAATGAATACACATTACCCTTCCACAGCTGAACGGGGTCTACAGGGCTGACACTTGTGTGATGTAAATTCAATGTGAGGGGATAATGTTGAGAGATGCTGGCCACCATGCTCTATTCCGGTATGGTTATATTTACAGTTTACTGTGCCATCAGGTGAGGATCCTCAGAGTTATGCAGTTTTTGGAACAAGGGTGCATATCTTAAATGCAGCCCCTGCGTGGCAAAAGCTTTGCTGTCACTGCAGCTGGTAATAGGGCCCCTGGGAGCTCTGAAACTGCACTCTGCCACTGGTAGAGCTGGCACTATGAATCCACATACTCATGCAACAGGGCACAAGTTCAACCAATACCTGGCACGCCTTGCCCACCGCATCACTGCTCTCTGCTCCAACTTTTAGTGTTATAAAGATGACACCCAGCTCTTCTTCAGGCTACCCTCAGCCGCCTCTACTCCTTCTCTCATTCCAGACTGCCTGTCCGCAATTCAGGAGTGGTGTGTCTCCAATGATCTCTGCATTAATGTATGTAAGACAGAGATCCTCCTCATCGGAACACCAGATCCCTCTTTTCTCTCTCTCTCTCTCTCTCTCTCTCTCTCTCTCTCTCTCTCTCTCTCTGGCTGCCCACTCTGGGCCCACTTCCTCTTCCTACTGTTAGGCTAAGAAACTTGAGGTCATCTTTGACGCCACCCTCTCCTTCTCTCCTCACATCACTGACATCTCTAAGAAGTCAAACTATCAGATGCACCTCCTCAGAGGTATTCTTCCATTCCTCTCCATTCGTCTCTTTCCCCCATAGGCTCACTGGGCTTCATTCCGAGGTTGGCAGTAAGGGGGTAACGGTGCCGGTAAAGGTGCCGGGTCCGTCAACCCCTTACCGTTGCATTACGAGGTCTAGCGGGTCCCGCTAAGAGCACCTGGTCTAACCAGGTGCCCTTAGCGGGACCCGCTAAAGGACAAGCATGCTAACAGCGTGGCCGTTATTAACGGGCCCGTTCTTAGCATGGTCCGCATTCCCATAGAGCCCTATGTGGGCTCGAAAGGGAATGGGGATGTGTTCCCTGAATGGGGAAATACCCGGTCCTCCAAGGTTGGAAAAGCCCGGTATTTCCGCATTCAGGGAACCCGGACCCGGTATGCGGTATGGGGGTAGCCATGCCGCAAATAGCGGCATGGCTACCTCCAACCTTGTAATGACCCCCACTGTCTCCAGAGCTCTGGTCTTCTCTAGGCTTGACTACTGCAATAGCCTCTTTATAAATCACCATGCCTCTACTCAACAAGAGTTGCGCGACTTGTCCTTGGCCTCAAGTGCAGGGATCATATCTCTCCAGCTCTGAACTCTCTTCATTGGCTCGCAGTGGCAGAAAGGATCAAGTTCAAGACACTCTGCATCATCCACAAGGCTTTCTGGGGCCTGGGACCGCACTACCTCCAGCTCTCTCTTCCTAAAAATCTCCCTACTCGAGCTCTCCGATCATCCACCTCCAACTTTCTAAGGGTCAGTCGTTTTTTTCAAGCAGAGAGTTGTGGGCAGATCTCTATCTTCGGCTGGGACCTCCCTCTGGAATAGCCTCCCTGCCTCTCTCAGACTTGAGCGAGATCCTCCTCCGGTTCCGGAAGCAACTCAAGACCTTCCTCTTCACTTCTGCTTTCTCTCTTCCTCTCCCCTGCTGATGAACTGTCTGTTCCATGCACTGGTCACCTGGCCACCCTCTGAATTTGAGCCCAGGTCCCTGCATGTCCAATTGCACCTCACACTGCCACATGCCCCCCCAGCACTTGTGGTCTGTATCTGTAACCCTACAGTTCCTTCTCTCTGCACTTATTAGCCATCCATTGGCTGCACTTTCTTATTTACCTGCACTGAGCCACCCGCATACTTCACTTTTTCACTACCTGCACTTCTCCCTAGTCACTCCCTCCCCCCTTGGCACGTCTCCCCTTCCACTTCCCGCCACTTGCGCGATCTGACTGACACAAGGCCTATTAAGATTGTTGTTTTGACCTTCTTCTGTACCCCTCTTGTCTTGTCACGCCTAGAACTATCTGTGAACAGGCACGTTATGAATGCCATATCATATCAATTATACACTATGCTGTTGGCATAGAGATTTTGAAAGGGGAATCTGGTCAGCAGATTTGCTTTACAGAGATGGAATTAACTGCATCATTGTATTATTTAATACAAATCAAAAAAGCCAGGGCTCCTACACCCTTGACGGATTTCAATTCCTCACACAACTATATACATATAAAGTGTGTAGTTCTTACTTGCATGATGTACTTTCAGAATATATACTGTTGTAGCAAAGTAAGATTAAATGAAAATTATTCTATCACAAAAAAAAATGTCCTATGCAACAATGGTCCTTATTATTCCTATTGAATGAGTTATGTTTCTTTGGCTAAGTGGATGTGTTGGGCTTTGTCTTATTCGGTGTCAGATGCTCATATTTACACATCTTAGGTGGGGCAGGTGAATTGGCCCAAAATGGACCTGCACATTTTCACAGGTCACTAAGCAAATGCTCAGTGTTCCATTCCTATCCCCAACCGCACCCCATAGACACCCCGCCCCCTGCATATCAAGAAGAATTTAAGCTTTCTTTTTTTGTTTCTGGTGCAAGAGCGCTGAAGGTGGACAATACCACGTTTAACATGCCCACTGCCCAGGTGGCGTCTTTCAGGCCCCATTTAGGCAGTGGAGGTATGTTACAGGGCCGTGTGAGCAATGCCAGTAGCTTGTGCTCCTTTGCAGGGCCCTATTTTATTTCCTCATGGTGACTTCAAACCTGTCCAGATAAACATCTCGAAAAGTTACAAGAACTCATATCATCTAAAGTTCAGCTGGTTTGCGAATTCCATCACTAGTTCACTCCTCACTAGCCTTAACTGCTGAACACATATATTTAAATATGTGTTATCAACCTCACAAGTAGAAGTGATCCAAAAATTACATGAACACTGAAGAGGGTGTAACTTAATTACATATTTCTAACAGAATACATGATCAAACATGAAAGCCACACAGTGGAATAGATTAATTTAATCTAAACAAACAAACCTGAAACCTCTCTCTTTTCCCTGTAAAAAAGTGAGATGCTGTGTTCTCACAAAACAAAAATACAGTCATACTGGCTTTCCTCTGTGAAACCATATGTGCAACTCCTATTATATCAGTGGTGTGGAAGAATGGAACATTGCCAGAATGATTAGGACTATGAATTCTGGCCATGTAGAATTCATAGTCCTAATCATTGCCAGAATGATTAGGACTATGAATTCTGGCCATGTTATAAAAGAGAAAACAGTGCCGACCTTGATTGTTGATGTTGTGGTACAGAGTTTAGCACAACATCAACAATCAAGGTCGGCACTGTTTTCTCTTTTATAACATCTTCTGTACATGGCCAGAATTCATAGTCCTAATCATTCTGGCAATGTTCGGTCCAGCCTCATCAACTTCTCTAGAAGCAGGTGTTAAGCACTCACGTTGGTTCGTTAGTCGAGTGTTACTGCTAATATATATTCTTGCAGCCCTTTGAGGCCTGTCCAGGGTTAGTTTGCATGTAACGACCAACCCAAGGATCAGAACATGATTGTTTGATAAATCCTGCAATTGCTAAAGTAATGGCAGTTTCCCCTGCATAGGACTGCTTTAAGTGGGAAAGCAATCGGATGGGGTTGCAGAAGATGTAAGAAAGATGTACCATTAGCATCACATCTGGCAATATGGAATAACATCTCTAGTTTTCATTGCTTTCTTGTTAAACTGTAAATTAACTTCATGTAAAAGCTGAAAACTCCTGGCCAGACAGGTGAGAAGATGGGGGTTTCACCTCAGGGGTGTGCTTGACAGGAATTTCAAGGAACTAGGCCGATTTACCGTGAACATGCTGAACAGTAATATTATCCTTCTGAAAAGTAGTGATGCTAAATATAGTGATAACTCATGTAGTATGTTCCTCCTCCTGTCTCTGTGGGGCTCTTTGAGGTTCTCAAGGTCTTGTTCTGATGTCTCAACATTTAGGTGAATAAGAGATGAGAGTAAGTATTTAAAATAGTTCCTGGAAATGTAAGGATCCATCCGGATCCTGGGAATCTAGTGATCCATCCAGATCCTGCTTCAAATAGACAATACTTCTAGCAGTTACCTTTAAGTTAAAAGTGCTGACTTGAAGCATTGGATCACAAATGAAACAGGGTCATTGCTTGAGGATTAAGAGCAACACACAGCTACTCATCTAGTAAAAAGGAGTACTGGGCTCTATCAGAAAAGGCCTTTTGGTTCAAGAGTAGTCTATGCACTATTCTTCAGCTATGTCAGGTAAGGCATAGTGCATCGACTACTCTCAGTTCAGGTGTGCATGATGTATAGAATACCTCTTCTCCTTTTCTGTACAGGTGGCAATGGTGTGTTTGCTTTTTCACCAGGTTCAAAGTCGTTGGTAATTAATATTGTAAAAAGTGTGTTTTCTGGCCATGGAATTGTGCAAAGTTCCTGTCTTTGTCACTATGTAAAGGTTCTAATTTTTTAATTACACTGCCACTCAAATGTTTTCATTGCTGCAGGACCTCCTTTTTCAAAAGATTAAATCCTCTGTCAGTCAACACACACACCGACACCACCTCCCACTCCCCTCTCAGGTTCGGTAGAGTTGTTTTTACCCAATAGGTTGCACTACAGAAACATAGGAAAATGAAGTAGTACCTCTACTAAATTAGGGATACCTGAGACAACAGATCCCTAGTGAGGAGACAACTGCAAATCCTTTCAAAGATAATCAAATACATCCGGTCGGCAGTCAGCTCTTTCTGTCACATTCATATGCATCTCATTCAGCCCAGGACCAAGCTTACTTTGAACGCCAGAGAAATACAGTTCGCAAAGGGCTTTCTGAGATGGAGATTGCGTTTTTGCCATGAACAGTTGACATTTTATGATGGGAAATCAGAACATAAAATCTACATTTATGTTTTCAAATAGAGCATTAAGGTTTGGTTTAACACTGACATGTTATGTCATGTTATGTTGACTTATAGTGTGCACCGTTGCCACCAACTGGGGTGGTCTCCAGGCGGTCACTTAGCTCTGCAAGAAAGAGGACGGGTGGGTCAGTGAGCGTAGAATGACAGCATAGGTCCAGAATCAGGAGAAACTGGCCCCTGTGTTGGCTTGCAGGTGGGTTATTTGTGTGCACTGGCTTGTTGTATCCGTAGGGGTGAGGTCCAATGCCTGGTTTGTTTGTTGTATGTGAATATTTCTTATTTTGGTTGTGTGTTTGTGTGTTTGATTTGTAGATTGGCTATTAGTTAAGACTGTGTTTGTGCAAACTGGCTTGTTGTATCCATCGGATAAGGTCCAGTGCCTCATATTTGTTTGTTGTATGCAAGCGTTACTTATGTTGTGTGTGTACATTTGTGTGTAGTTTGGCTAGCCCATAGGGTGTGCAGAGTACATGGGAGGTGTGTTGGAGGGGAGCGAGTGTAGGGTGGTTAGTACATTAGGCACTCTCAAAAGTTCTTCCAGGTTGCTAATCTTCACGTTTTTATCTAAATGTGATACATGGCTAATCCTCACAAATCTATCTAAGTGTGACGCATGGCTAATGTTCACAAATCTATCTAGTCATAAGCATGGCTAATCTTCTTGATTCTATCTAATGTGACGCGTGGCTAATCTTCACAAATCTATCTAGTGTTATGCATTGCTAATTTTCAAAATTCTATCTAATGTGATGTATGGCTAATCTTCACAATGTGCCTATTGTAACATGTTTCTTGCACCCTCTATTCATCTAAGTACAATTCCTTTACTGCTCCCAAAGTATATCTAGCTGCAACACATTTCCTTTCCCACCCAAAAATCTAAATCCAACACAGAGTCTTCCCCTTAACATACGTCTAGATGTAACACATTTCCTTCCGTAATTCAGTACAGTGGCTAACTATGGAGCGCATAACAGTTCAACACAATGGCTATCTATAGAGTTCAGTTCAATTCAGCATGACTAACTATAGGACACAGCATGGCACAATGGCTAACTATGGAGGGCGGTGCGGTTCAATCCATCATAATGGCTAACTATACAGCGCAGCACAGTTCAACACAATATCCAATTATGTAGGACAGCACCGTTCAACACAATGGCTAACTATATGGCCTAGCACAATGGCTAACTATGGAGGGCAGGGCAGTTCAATACAATGGCTAACTGTTGTTAATGTGTCTTGTGCCACACACTGTTGCCACTTGCTTGGTCTCTTGGCTCTCTGGCAGATCTGCAATGGGGATTTGGGGTTTGTTAGTGGGATTGAGTGGGAGGGATTTGTTCGTGTGATTGAGCAGGAGAAGAGGAATTTAATAAAGCTTAAAAACCAATGGGAAAAATTCCAACAAAACAATGAACATGCATTTTGCTATGCAGTGCGCATTTCATAGCGGTGCATTAGCGCAAAGTGTGAGGTCTGAAGCTGAGCACCTTCTACATGATAAGCATGTCATTTTACTCTCACAACACTTTGCAAGCAATTGAACCAAACCTGGCATTCAGTTTCACCCACAGACAAAGAAGGATCTGGGTTTTCCTGGCTTAGTATCTGCAGTGCCCATGGCCAGTGCTCAATTTGCAAAAAAAAGAAGTGCCTGGGCCCAAATATGTTTTAGCACACCTGGGACACATCACGCCCAGCAACTCCCAGCCCACTATTGTCACCACCCACCACTGCGCCCCACAGTGTCAGCATGCTCAGGGTCAAAGCTGCAACTCCTGCTGCCTATTGTGGGTGAAGGTTCCACTACCCATATCAGATGTGCAATTATCAGCTACCAATTGACAAAAATAACATAACATACCAGTTTAATGCAAATGATTGACTGCTTCATTATACATATCATCATTGTTAAAATTTTGCTTGGATTCTATAGGTGGCAAGTAGAACATGTTGGTCATCTATCAACAGAAAAAAATAAGCAAACTTGCTTTCCTCCTGTGGAAAATTGATTGACAAATTCAGGAAAAATAATTCCCGAACTGAGGAACTTGTCTGCCAGACACTGCAGCAATATCTGTTTGTATAGGTTGGCACTAATGACAGACACGTCTCTTAGGTACTGACCTTTTCTCTGGCATTGCCCCTTTGCGGGTGCTGCTGGGTAGTGATTGTCCTCTTGTTGTCAACCCACAATACTGTCAACTAAAACAGGGGATTGCCCCAAAAGTGGTACAGCTATGGTGGGGGTCCAAAATATAACAACAACAGAAATTCTAAAAGCTGTAAAAAATCCATTTAACCTAATTTCTTTAAGAACTCATTCATAATAGGTATCAAATACCTGAAAAATTATAGTATTGTGCAAGTACATGTATTCATTATTTTGTATTTTATTGTTATTTTTCATTCACTTCTTTGTTGTGGTGATGTGTTCATTCATATGTATTTCACTATTCAGATGATCTATTTATAGGGTATTCTTTGTTCATGTAGTGTCCTTCATATTGATTTTGAACCCCAAAAAACCTTTTTTTCAATATTTTTTTATTTACTTTCTTCAATATTTTGTAAAATTTGTGTGCTTTTTATTTAATAAAACACACTATTTCAATATAAAAACCTTTTTCCTTTTTTCTCTTACTTACCTCGTTAGATTATATATACGGGTTACTCAGGGTAATTGAATAATTTTTGGATATCTTTGATACCTATTATGAATGAGTTCTTAAAGAAATTAGGTTAAATTGATTTTTTACAGCTTTTGGAATGTCTGTTGTTGTTATACCCACACTAGTGTGACAGTGTTACTGCTTATTACAGTAGTTGAGCTACACCAATGTTTTTCAGGATGACCTGAGCAGTGTGTTGATATGGCCAGCACAAACACCCAGCATTGTCACCTTCCCACTCATTGTTACACAAAGAAATAGGTAGCGAGCACTGTCCTGCCCACCTGGGTCATCCGATTCATGAAAAACAATGAGTTGGCCCAGATGAAGATACTATGCTCAGTTGACATTTTTGTTGATTGTTGTGTGACAACTTCAGAATCAGATTAAAAATAATAAAGTTGCAAAAACACCACATCATAATCAGATAGAGTCTGAGAAAATAGGTCTCTGTGCTCAAAAATAGGCACTAAGGCTAAGCCCTGGCCACGCCCCCACCGCAAATTAAGCACTGCCCATGGGCGTGTTTATGTCCCTGACCAAGAATTGAACCAGTTTTAAATTAGTAATTATCAAGGCGAGGGGATAGACTCTTTTTTTCCCAAGAGAAAATGCATTTTCTAAATGGATTTGGGCCTTTGGATTAGATCCTTTCAAATGTGCTCCTAAATTCGTGGTGAAATCCTGGCCTCTTACAAGATGGCAGTCACATGACTTACCCATCAAGCATTTAACAAACAGGACAGCCTTGAATAGGCAGTCAGTAAAAGGATTGGGCTAAGGTGGACGCAGGTTTGAACTTTATGAAACCAGATCTTACACCATCCATACGCCAATACTCCAGCTTGTCATTAAGGAAAGAGACATTGCAATTATGCCATTGCTCGATAAATCCTCAAATCAGGGGGGCTATGCATTTTGCCAACCTGCACCCACATATCTTGGTAAACGGCTGGCCTCTACTATGTCACCAGAGTCTTGCAGCAAGTCCAAACCCTAGCAATGTTAACGAGGAGGAACCTGGGTATGTTATGTACACTGAGCAGATCCAGCTGTGAGATGGAAGAAGAACTCTGTTGTCCCATGTATTTTGGGTATTTGTTCAGAATGTTTTCAGCCATTCACTTTCACATCCTTGATGAACCCCAGTCTCCCACATGCCACTAGAGTCACGTGACTTACCCCGTTCATCACACTAACCAGTAGAAAACATGGCCTTGCTCTGCACATAAAACAGACTCAGCAGAAAGAGTAAAGGAGCTCCCTTTTCCCAGGTGAAATCAGCATGCTTTCCAACATTATTTGGAGCATATTATAATGCCCTATTTCCAGGCATCCCATACATATCCGTCTTCCACAATACCTATTGATCCCCCGGCAGATTATAGAATGCAAGAATAAAGTGGATTACCCATCCCTTTCAATGCTAACCAGGATAAACATGTGCCCTTCTCTCCCCACAAAAAAAACATCAAGCAATGAGAGGAGAGGAGTTCTGTTTTCCCAGGTGAAGTACATTCTGTATAAAGCATTATTTGGGTAGTTGTATCTGACCTTTGCAGGCATTCACCACCCCACATTGCTCAAATGATCGTTGTCAAAATCCTGACCTCCTATAGGTTGTCATAGTCACGTGATGTGTGTATCTCATCATCTCAATGCTAACCAGGAATAACTTGGGCCCTACTATGGGATGTGCATTAAAAGACCGAGTTCCAAAATATTGAATTACAGAATTGTGAACCCCACTTGTTTGCATTTTGTAAGATGATCTGTTTTTTTTTTTGGCCTCCGCCACTTATGTAATGTATGCGAGGGACACCTCCACCACCCCCAAACTCCCAATATTGAACTAGCATAGTGGGGGACACCCTGCATCCCCCGCTCCCCTTGTTTGGTATTTTGGGATTCAGTCTTTTCAACCAAGCCAAATGTACACTAATTGGGCATTCAGTCTTTTTTTCGGTCTTTTGGGACAAACCCCTGCTGTGCACAAAAAGCAGTTCCTGTGGAGAGAGGAGAGAAACTCCAGTTTCCCAAGCACATTTTTTCACTTTTTCCAATATTACTTAGCCCATATGATTAGGCTCTTTCCATCATCCTGCTTCCCGCCCCTTACAACAATCCACAGCAACCGCCTGGATCCTGGATGAATTTGAACTATTCCAACCTATGCAGGGCTACCCACGAGGAATCCATGCCCTGTTCAGCATACAATACTGGTCCATCAGTGATGTCATCTATGTTCTCCCGGGTGAAAACGGCACATATTTGAAAATTTGCTGTGTCTTTAGTTCATATCTGTTGGACTCAATCGACTTATGAACCTACTCACAAAAACTCTGTTGAACTCCCGCCCTCCAATAGGCTGCCACTGTCACTTGGCCCATTCCCTGGAGCATTTTACCAGCTTACATAGGTCAGCCCTTAACCAGC
Source organism: Ambystoma mexicanum (assembly GCF_040938575.1). NCBI lineage: Eukaryota > Metazoa > Chordata > Amphibia > Caudata > Ambystomatidae > Ambystoma > Ambystoma mexicanum. Next base: position 357,657,695 of record NC_090941.1, read on the forward strand.
AGTCAGCAACGGGCAACAATGAAGGGTGACCTCTTCGCAGGCTTCCATAAAAAAGAAAAAAAATAATAATAATCTCCTGGGGAAAGTGAAACTCCCTTCTGGATACACATACCTCAAGTGGCCTTTTTAGAAATGATGCAGAAAACATACCAGCACAAGGCAGTCATTAGTTTTAAAATGCACGCATCAATAAAACAAAAAGCAATTTACCATTGTGTGCTTGTCCCCATTAACTAAACCCAATCCTCCTAAACATCTACATGCATACATGAGCTAAGCACTACACTATATAGGCACTCATTTTCGATGAACTGAGCCTACAGTGTCAATGCCATCTATCACATGCTGTGCTGTAAAGTACCACACAGGACACACTGCTGCTGTTGTTCATAATTCAGAACCTTTGAGACAACAATCATATCACAAAGAAATGTGTAGCAAACAATTTCCTATTTATCCCACTGTACATTACTGTAGGAAAAGCACCTAACAATGACAGATGCCTGCACCTTGTCCTCTGAACTAAGCACTAGGAATGAGGGTTTAACTAAACTGCCCCTTTCCCGAGTCACAGACTAATCTACCCTGTATTCCTGGTGTCCTTTGTGATAGTACTTCTAGCTTATACTGCATTGTGATTCTAAACCTGGGGTAAACAGAGCGTAATGATTTTACTTCTAGGGCATTCTGCACAGCAGGCTGAATCTTAAATTGTGATCTGCTGTGATATTACTCTGAGGTTGTAGCCCAATGTAGTACGGCTGCCTAATGTGATGTTACCCTTAGGTGTAACCTCAATCTAATGTTACTTGTAGGTTGTATTTCACTGATATTTCACTCATGGGTTTGACTAACTGGATAATGCTCCCCATTGTGATTTCGCTACTAGATTGTGCTTCACTGTGAATTTACTTGCAGTTTGTACCCCACTGAGATGTCACGCCAAGGTTGTGAGCCACTGTATTAATGCTACTCATTGTGATTTCACTGCTTGATTGTGTAACGCTGTGACTTTACTTGCAGTGTGTACCCGAATGTGATTTTACCCAGCCATTGTGCAAACCTATGATTGTACTTGTAGGCATCGCCCCCTTTTTATTTTACTCGCTGGTTGTGCAGCACAATATTACTGATCCCTATCGTGATTGCAAACCTAGGTTGTGAACATTGTGATTGTATGCTGCATGCACTTTGCCTCTGTTCTTGACAGGTGTTACGTTTGAGGGCGTTTGAAGTGTGCAGGACAGTGCTACATTTTATGTGAATTAGGTTGGCTTTTCACTTTGGTGGGTTTATTTGGAAGTTTGCCTGCTTCCTCCCAAACCTCGCCCATGTAAATCCCATTCATCATGGTGTAATGAGTCTTCATGGATATTCCGCCCCATTTTCTGCCCTTGTGTTAGCCCTTCCTTTGCGTTAATATAACAGAAACACGGTAGGGTGCAGTGACCTTTGTCTCAGTGTAAGGGGTGGCGTGGAAGCGCAAAGGGCCTTTTGTGATTTTCAATCAGCCTTTGTTCCATGTGCAACCTGGACGATTTTAATGGAAAGTCACCTTGTGCAACACAAAACATTGCGTCAATCGGGCCCACAGTCTCATCTACCATAGTACAACTGTAATCCACCAACATAAAATATGCATGTTTCTCATAGTTGCCTGTCAACTGAAGATATACATTATCGAGTTCGAGTACCAAACAATTTCCCTAAAACACCCTGTCATGAAAAATACACAGCGGTCAATAAACCATACAGTTTACCAACATATGAATGCATTTCATGGGGGGATGGTTTTCCCATAACCTGTATCAATGCAAAGCATTCAATTTCTTAAACCATAAAAGTCCTGGAGAAAATGAAGAAAATCCGATGGGCAGTAATTATTTGTGGCGAGGAGATCGAAGAGCATTTTACAGGAGGACACACAAATTAGATTTACAAAGTAACAAATCTTGCGCTTCAAGGTCCGAAGCCATGCGCCGTGAATCTAGTTCCGTGTCAGCATTTCCATGGGCTGCTGGGTCACACTTTGCTCTATTTACTGACTTCCTTGGGCATGATTTAACTCCATTGTCACAGTCTCCCTGTATGGCGCCATCCTCTGAAAATCCATCAATACATCATCAGTGGAGGATGAAGCCTGGAGATACATCATAACAATGCATCAGCAGTCCTGACACTGGTTCAGTACATTCATAACACTGGAGCCACGTTCTGCTGCTAGGTGGTAGTGAGGCCCTGGGTCTGGGCAGCATAAATAAACTAACAGAATCAAGTGGGATTCAATTATAGCTCCAGAAATGAATAGCCTGATTGACAGATCTCAAGGTAACATATGAAGGAAGAGCAATTGAGTCATATCTTGAAGATATGATCAGCCAGGAGCTCTACTGCAGCCTGTGAGAACACCGAGACCCCAACCCTCCTATCAGCGAATAGATCACATCCTCGGTGACAAGCAAGATCAAAGGACGAACAGGAGACGCTGGCAGCAACATTGCGCTGGAGGATGCTTTCACGGTAGCTAATGCATTTGTGTTTCCAAAGAACACAAGTGCTAGGCAATTATGTGTTGCTTATTTCTGAAGATAATTCCGACTTCTTTGCCATGGACGTCTTTCAAGATGTGTCCTGAAAACTGTCAACCAACTACAACTGTTTTGGAAAGAAAGATACATGAGAATATCACTTTACTTATTCATCATAGCATGTGAATCCTAATTAGAGCACCTGTCAGATGTTCCTGACATTGAGGAGATGTTTCATTTTCTCTTTATTTTTAAGGATTCTTCGGAATGTGGGAAAGTCATACAAACAAGGTGGTCTGTTACAACTATTCTTCTGTATAATGATTGGCTGGCTGGCACATTTAGCTTTCACATACACATATATACTGCAAATAAGATTGGCTTTCACCACAGGCTAACCTAATGATCCTTGCAGAAGAAGTCTGTCTGCTACCTGGAAAAGAAACAACAAGCACGAGATGTTAGTCGAGGATCACCAGCACATATAACTGCACCCACGATTTCATTAAAGGAGAAGAAGAAACTCGTTTTAAAGGAGATGTCCCAGAAACCTCTGATTAAGACTAGTGCCTAGATATCGCAGATTCACTGAGTGGTTACAGACCATTGATTTTAGGTTTCTGACAAGTCTGTTGGCCTACATTGGTGAATCCCCATTACTGCTAATATGTCAATGATATAATTTCACGTTTGATAAAAAAAAATCAAACGAAAATGTGCACACATTGCGAATAGATCTGAACAATAGTCAAATGGGGTTGAGTGCACACATAGACTGCCTTTCTTTTCCCGACGAATTTAGAGGATTTTTTTTGCTCTTTATTTATTTATTTATTTATTTATTTATTTATTTATGACGAACATAGGCAGTCATACAACGAGCTATAACGTAGGTAAAACAAAAGTGTTCTAAACGTCAGAAGCGAGTGCCATGGGGTAGATTGCAGAAACATCACACTGGTGAAAATGGAACGCTGATCGGTACTTGCAACACAGCAAATATTGCCCTTGTATACAAAAAGTAATATGTTAATCCATTTTTGCAAGGGGGCAACAATTACACTAGAGCTAATACCATTCGGTGTTAGCACTAGAGCAAACTTTGCACTGGTGAAAAACTGCAGAGAAAAAAAGAGGTATTTGACTCAGGGCAGACTAAAAGTGTTTGTAATGCGCGTCACTGCACTTGAACCAGTGCAAAGTTTTGGTAATGTGTGTGGTGCTGTCCCCTTTAAGGGAACGCACGCGGTGGCGTGATGTTGCACGCCACCGCGTGTACTATTAATAAAGGGGCATTTGCGGCCATGTCATTCGCAACCGAAGAGCCCGAGCAGAGAACTACGTCTCCGAATGAGTCATTCCGGAGGGAGGCGGCCCGGGGCTCACGGAGCACTACGGTGGGGGCCAGGGACTCCCCCACCGACTTGTAACAGTGCCGACGAAGAGCACGCTATGCCCGGTCCCGGCGTTGAATTTATTCTTGCAAATTTTCACTGAACGAGGGAGAAATCATCTCGTTCCATACGCAGGGGGAAGGGCAGCCCACAGGGTGGCGGCCATTTTATCCCCTGATACTGGGAGCTTCTCAGAGCTCCAGTGAGGCCTGTGAGTGCCATCCAGGCACAATTTTTGGAGCATTTGATAGCTGACTGCTGTCCCTACATGCAGATGGCATCTTTTTGGACACTTTTCACTGAGTGAAGTGTAAGCCCTGGGAGGGAGGCCTGCTATTCTGTGTCTCCTGACCTAGGCTTTTCACAGACTCAATTTGTGGACAAACTTAATTCACTGGACACCAACAGCTAGCCACTGGACCAATACTACGGCTGGAGGCTGGTGAATGTGTGTGCACACTGGGAGAAGTCTCTTGGGGTTTTTTGAAGATCAAGGTGGCCTGGAGGCCAGTGATCCTAGTGGAGAAGGGGAAGATCAAGCTGGCTGGGTGAGTTGCGGCCCCTGTGCATGAAGAAGGGGTGCCTGTGTGCTTGAACCCATGATGACCAGGCCAATCAGGATGGGCCCAGGCTGTTCCACAAGGACAAGCAAACCCACCACCACAACTTCCAGCAATGGCCCAGATGAGGGCTCTGGCGGCACTACCACCCATTCCGAATGTTATGTGTCGAGCCCCCCATCCAGCCCGGGGCCCAGGTGGAGGAGATGGGTTGATCGCCTGCACATGTACTTTCGGGCCACTATGGAAACCATCGATGACAGCAAGCTGGCCACGCTGCTGTATGCCGTCGGCCCAGCGGTCCATGAGATTTTTGACTCTCTTCAGCCAACGAACAACACCTATGCAGCATCAAAAGTACCCCTGCAGAACTACTTCCTTCCCTTGGCCAATGCGGATTACAAGAGGTTTGTAATGCTCTCCACCAAGCAGAAGGAGGACAAGACCCTCGACACATTTCATGGTCGCCTCAGGAGGCTTTCTGGGGCCTGTGCTTGGGACAACGCCGATGACATGATTAGGAACAAACTGATTCAAGGGTGCTCCTCAGGCAAGCTGAGGAGACAGGTACTAAGGGAACCTGGCATCACCCTTCCCCGCATCCTGGAGCTGGGCCGCTGCCAGGAGATTTTGGAGGTACATGCATCAGGGATGGAGGCAGGGTCCCGTGCAGCCAAGTCAGAAGAAGTGTGTGCGGTGGGCCGGGGTGGCAGAGGTGCCCGAAGACCGCCTGGGAACTTCTGTGACAGGGGCGGAAAGCCAGGCGAGGCATGTCACAAGTGCGGGTACGACCTGCCCCACCCCGGGGAATGCCCAGCTGCAGGGAGGCCATGTGATAGGTGTGGGGTGATGGACCATTTTGCAAGGGTGTGCAGAGCGGCCCTGCCAGTGATGGTCCCAAGGGGCCCAGTCCGGTCTGGGTTCTTCCGGCAGTCTCGCCCTCCCAACATTGCCCAAATAAATCAAGGGGAGGAAACTGCCCAACCCGGGGATGAGGAAGAGGAGGAAGAGGAGAAAGAGGAGAACATCTTCTTTGTTTCTTGCATTGACGCCCTCCAGTCCAAGGGTCGAAGACAGCCGAGATGCGTCGTTGCTGTAAATGACTCTCTGGTGCTGGTGGGCACGGGTGCCTCGGTTAATGTTATGGCCCGTCAGCATTATGATGCCATGCCCTGCCCCCCTAGACTGTCAACCCCAAAAGCGTGCATCTTCACATTTGGGGGATTGCATCCATACTGTGGATGGTGCATTTGTGGCTCGGGTGGGGCATGGAAGTATTGAAATCAAGGCCTGGTTCTTTGTCACCCCAGTCAGTACCAACACCTTACTGAGCTGTGCGGCGGCGGAAGCTCTGGGACTGGTGTGCTTTGCATACTCCGTGTATGTGGAAGACATACAAACGCTCCTGGACAAGTACTCAGGGCTCTTCCAAGGAATTGACCGAATGGTTGGGGAACTGGTACGACATTACATTCATGAGTCGGTGCAGCCAAGTGCACTCAAACATCGCAGGGTGCCGTTCCATCTGAGGGATCAGGTGGACAAAGAACTTGACAATCTGGTGAACCTGGACATTATAGAAGAGGTGGAAGGTCCGACACCCTGGGTGTCTTAATTGTGATCGCCAGGAAGCCGAAGCAACCGGATTCGCTGAGGATCTTTGTGGATATGAGGCTTCCCAATAAAGCTATCAAGAGAGAACGCCATCTAACTCCCACGATTGATGACATTATCGCTGAGCTGCAGGGCGCTCGTTTTTTTTCGAAGCTTGACCTCAGGGCAGGTTACCATCAAGTCCCTCTGCATCCGGAGTCACAGTACATCACAACCTTCACGACTCACTGAGGTCTGTATAGATACAAGCGACTCAGCTTCGGGGTATCCTCCGTGGCTGAGGTATTCCAAAACATCATCAGGGGGGCCTTGGCGGACCTAGAGGGTGTTCTCAACATCAGTGACGACATCCTGGTGTTCGCCAAGTCAGAGGTTGACCATCTACAGAGACTTGCAAAGACGTTCGAAAGGCTTCAGTCGCTGGACCTAACACTCCACCGTAAGAAATGTGAATTCCTGAGGACAAGCATAGAGTTATTTGGCTTTATGTTCAAGGAGGGTGGAGTGTCTCTAGACACCAGGAAGGTAAAGGACATCAAAGAAAGCAAAACCACCTGAGAATGTGTCTGAGGTGAGAAGCTTCCTGGGGATGGTAACTTACTGTGGCCGGTTCATCAGGAACCTTTCATCCAGGTTGGAGCCGCTGCGGGCTCTCACCAAGAAGGAATCGGCGTGGCAGTGGGGCCCGTTGGAACAGGCAGCGTTCCAGGACATTAAGAGTGCCCTCACTGAAGAAGACACAATGGCCTTCTTCGTCCTGGCCCTGCAGTCTGAGATTGTCGTGGACGCAAGCCCGTTTGGCCTTGGAGTGGTTCTGACGCAAGTGGGGTGGGACTCCTGCATCCGCCCAGTGGCCTATGCCAGCAAGGTCCTCTCTGACACTGAACAGCGATACTCGCAGATAGAGCGGGAAGCGTTGGCAGTCCTATGGGGGTGCAGACATTTCCGGCTTTACATCCTGGGAAGGCCTGTGACTGTGGTGACTGACCACAAGCCCCTCTTGCCTAGCTGGCTCATCCACCAAGCCACCGGAGAGGATCGAGAGGTGGATGCTTGCCCTGTTGGAGTACGGGGTCTCGCTGGTGTATCGGCCAGGGTCAAAAAGCGCGGCCGACTACCTCTCTCAACATCCGTGGAGACGCCAGGGCGGAGAAGACAACGACTGTGCGGAAGAGGCCAGTGACCATGTTCAGCTGGTGGTCGAAGCCGCCACTCCAAATGCCCTGCCGATAGAGGATCTAGAAGCCGCAGGGGCTAACGACGAGTGCTTCTGTATTCTAAAGGCAGCTCTGCAGCAAGTTTCATGGAAGAGTGTCCTGGAGTCGCTGGCTGGCCGCACGCAGGAAACGAAGGTGGCACTCGAACAGCTGTGGAGAGTGCGAGAAGAGCTGTAATTCTCAGACAAAAGACTGCTGCTCAGAGGTGACCGAATTGTGGTCCTGCAGGCGAAAATACAGGAGGTGATAGGCCTCGCACACCAAGGCAATCAGGTGGCGGCGAAAACCAAAGCCCGACTCCGCCTCAAAGTCTGGTTCCCTGAGCTGGAAAAACGAGTGGATGACTATGTCGCTTCAGGCGTGTGGTGCCAGGCAGCATCACCTGCCCAGAGGGAGCCTGCCATAGAGGCCATGCCACACGGCACGAAACCCTGGGAGGTGGTCCATGCCGACTTTGGGTCTACATTGCAGGGGACTCAAGGTACCCAGAAGTGGAGTTCATCCAGTCAGTGACCTTCGAGCACGTGGTGGTGGCAGTGGAGAAAGTTTTTGCTGTCCATTTTTTTTTTTTTTTTTTCATTTATAAAGCGCTCACACAGCCACAGGCATCGAAGTGCTGTTACAAGAAATGGGGCCCCATTTCAAGGAGAGCGGTTTGTGGCCCTAATGGAAGGTTGTGGGGTGCACCACAGGAAGGTCACACCCCTGTTGCCACGTGCCAATGGAGAGGCAGAGAGGATGATGCGCACGCTCAACAAAGTCTTTCGGATCGCGAATGGACAGGGACAGAGTCTGGAGAGGGCGCTATACCAATTCCTGAGGGTATATAGAACAATCCCACACATGTCAACGGCGGTAGCCCCTGCCGAAGCTCTCTTCAAGCGATGCCCGAGAGGACTGATACCCGAGGTGGGGGATAAGGAGCCACCGGTCATCGACATGCAACAGGTGGAGCTGGAGCAGCAACTGAGAACCGCACAAGAGAATGAGAGGAGAGGTCTACAACAGCAACTTGTGCACAGGGACGAGATCTTGATAAAAGACAGGCACCCCGGCGGGAAGCTGTCACTAACCTATGAACCTGAGCCGCTGGATGTAGTAGCAGTCAAGGGGTCTATGGTGACTGCGTCTGACGGTAGGCATCAGTCACCCGGAATGTTAGCTTCTTCAAGAAGCTGGGTGAGCCCCGGGCTGATGCGCCAGCCGACCAGGACTGTGTGGACATACCCGATGAAGGCAGTGGTGCCGAGCCCCTCCCTCGGTCCCTGGTGAGGACGCCACCCGACGATGTGACCCCCAACCCCGAGGCAAGCAGGAGGTACCCCCTGAGGGGAGGGTGAGGGAAACCTGCTTGTTTCAGTGACTTTGTATTGGACTCGTGAAGGATCCTGGCATGGAGACACCTGCTGGGTGGGGTAAGGGGACGGCTGTGAATAAAGGGGCTCATTGGGAAGTTTAGTTATTTGGGTTAAGGGTGTTAGAGTGTTTATTGTGTTATTTGGATTTGTGCAGTGTGTTATGCTATTGTTTATTTGTCCTCATGAAAAAGGAGGAGTGTGGTGCTGTCCACTTTAAGGGAACACACACAGCCGCGTGACATTGCACGCCACCGCGTGTACTATTAATAAATAGGGGGGTTTCCGGCCGCGTCATTCGCGACCGGGGAGCCCGAGCAGAGAACTCCATCTCCGAGTGAGTCATTCCGGAGGGAGGTGGCCCGGGGCTCACAGAGCGCTACGCTGGGGGCCAGGGACTCCCCCACCAACTTGTAACAATGTGGTACCAGAAAGACTCCTCAATATACCGCTTGCACTAATTGTTCTCTGCATGTATCCCTTGAATACACTGCAGTAAATATCGTACAGTGGCCAAGTAACATACAGAAAGTCTAACAGACCCTGAAACATGTTTTGTGTAAAACACGTAATCATTATCAAGAGCCAGCCAAACACTCTGTAGTCAACCAACCGTAAACATAAAAAGAAAATTAAAAACGTAACTGATGCACACTCAGGCATAAACATGATTAAACACAGGCATTGTGGACCAGATAATATACACGTTTCCCATATGGAAAAACACGATTCAACTGATTCTAACAGCAGGCTCAGAATTATCCAACATTTGCACCCGTGCTAAAACTTGCACAAAGGGTTTGAGAATACAGAATGCAGCAAAGAGGTTTTTCCAGAAGCCGTATTATCTATTAACGTTTCCACTAGGGCAAAAAAAGACTCAGACTCACGGCTGCACAACATAACAAGACAGATGTTTATTACATGTTATTTCCTGTTATGCAGCAAACAAATCTAAAAAAACCAAGAAAACAGTCTGCTTATTTTTTTGTGCCACTGAAACGATTTTAAGGTAATAAGGATTGGGGCTGTCTCTACTTTGCCTCATAGTTGGCCCACGCTGTGTGGCTTTTGCGACTAAATTGGCCCTACACTGTGTCATATTGTCACAGGCTCTGGCAGAGGGCCCAGGAGCCCACACACAACCCAAGGACACATTGCTGGGTAATAACTGGTGCACGGGCGGACGTGCATGCCTTTCATTAACTTGGTGACACATGTCACACGTGTCACCACACACGTGACTTTGGCACGAGTCCAGGGGGGCTTAAGTCACAACATCCCATGCCAAGTGTAAATCTTAATTTAAAACATAAGTGTTCGGGTGCCCTGGTGGACAGACAGCCGAGTGGGCAATTGTAGAAATCAAACAAAAGACAAAGAACTGGTGCAGTTGGTCGATAATAAGGTGGTTACTGATTCTAAAGCCTATCTGTATCGACCTATAATGCATAGAAAGATTTAATCAAAACACAGTAACTTCGGTGCCAGAGAAAAAACGCACAGACCAATAACAGGTGTTCATGAAACATAAGAATAATGTATTACTTGTGAGTAGTAACTTTGCATAGAGACAATACAAAACATTTCAAAATCTAATGCTCAATACTTGCATATCTAGTGATGTGGATATACATATGCAATGTTCAATTTACTGTAGTAATCAACTAAATAAGGATGGAGAGAATAGATGTTCCATAAAAGATGCAGAAGACCCAGTGTAAGAACAGGTGTGAAGACCTAAGTGCTGGCCGTCACAGAAACCCCAAAGTGGAAAGAAAAACGAATAGAAGACGTATGCATAAAAACACATTACTTTTGTGCCAAGGTCAATTAAATATTCATTGAATTTAAAAGGACCGTATCCTAGGTCCTAATGTTGCACTTGCTGGGGGTTGCCTAACTAGTTAGCATGGAGGAGTCTCATTCGTTATCGGAATTAGCCTGACAAATTGCACCACCAACTAAGAAAGGCCATGCACCACCACCCACAGAATCTAGAAAGATCTATCGATCTGAGATCCTTTCCGTGTCTGGGCCCGGTGAGGTTTCCCATGTTGTTTGTAAATCTTCAAACAAGAAAATGCAATGCTCAATGTAAGGTGGAGTGCATGCATGGCAAAACCTTACATTGCTTTTAGCTACAAACACATTAACATCGCACAGGTGGTTACAAGATGTCAGTTTAAGCAACAGTGTACTTGATCACTGCTGGATAGAGTTCCTTGCACTTGGGAGCAAGCAAGTAAAGCCGCACCCGGGGACACAGGTGGCCACATCAGCTGCAGTTCATGTGGTGGTGGCAGGGGATGTTACTCACCTCCCATTGATGCCCAACCGCACAAGCACCCTCTTTGTGGAGGGCTGCATGTTGGCAGGCCAGTCCTGATAGTTGGCCAGTCTGCAGGGTGGCTGGCGTTGGTGCCCTCCCCCCAAGGCCGGAGTCACCTGTCCCTGTGGCGGCTTTGTTTCATTACCGGAGAAGGGCTGAACTTTGAGCCAGGCTGCCCTCAAGCTCACCTTGACAGGAGTGGGCCACAGTCCAAACCCACCCAGGAAGGAGGGGGACAGGCAGCAGTCATGGATGCGCCACATTTCCTCTCCCCCCCAGGTGGGGTTATTCATGTCCTTATGTAGCTGGCACCACGTCACCTCTCCCTGCAGGAGCTCTCCCTTCAGACGGAAAAGTCAAGAAGTGAAGGCTGCGGTGGCCTTCTCTCACCGGGCGAGAGTAACCATCAGCACTATCTTCTTCCCCTGTTGAGGGGGGGTGGAGTTATTTCATTTTGTTCAGCGGTGGTCCCGGCCACCTGATTCCAGGCTGCTCCTGGTGGGAGCTATTAACAGTGCCGCTTTGGCAGCTGCTCCTTCTATCCATTGGGCAGGAGTGACTGCTGTCAACCGGTCTCTTCCCCAGATGGGAGACAATATCTGTCCGTAATATGGCAGGGGAGGCCTTGCCGTTATTGCGCTCTCTGTCCCCCAGGAGCAGCATGAGCAGTTGTCCCTCTGCAGTGTTCAGCTCCCCATGCAGATGCCATCAAAATTGTACAAAAGGCTACAGCAGATATGCCCGTGTTCCCTGCTGCTGGCAGCAACATGCAATCAGCAAGCACCCCCAGCAGGGAGCACCAAGAAGCCTCGCTCAAACTCCACCATGCAAGAGCGAGCTTTGCCGTGCCTGGTGGAGCGGACAGAGCAGGCAGTGGCCCGGGTATTGGGATCAGCTGGGGACTGCATCCAACGTTCATCGGCAATTGTTATAACGTCATGGGCTTCAGCAGAGGACCGGTGCCCAGAGTCAAACCCAGGAGCCCGCACACGACACAAGGACACATTGCTGGGTATTAACGGGCGCACAGGCGGCTGTGCATGCCTTTTATTAACTTGGTGAGACGTGCACCGAGTGTTGTCACACACATGACTTTGGCAGGAGCCCCGAAGGGACTTAAGTCACAACACACTGTCGCTGCACCTGGACTCAGGACCGAGAGGGTGAGAACACTGGCATCCTTCTATTCAGTTCACTGCTGTTGTTCTGCCTTTTTGGGTTATGCTGTTTAGGTCTGAGAGGCTATTTTGTGACTCTTCATTTGGTTTGCCAAAGACCAGTGTATATTAATTCACACACTTCACAGAGAGTGGCAACTGATTGTGTGGGTATTCACAAAATCCTCCCTAGTGTTTTTTTTTCTTTTATTGCAACAGGGCTTGGGCTGTAGACTGGAGCACAGAGCATCACAGATCACATTAGCACTGCTATAATATCCACTGGTTAGGATCTGCTGTTTCTCGTGACCACTCATTCTCCTTGTACTGTTATTTTGTATGTGAAAATGATTTCCCAAAGAGGGTAGCTTCCTGGCCTGGGTACTTTGCTGAGGTGCTGTCCTGCATTCCAGGTATTGCCACTTTCCTGCTAGCAATAATAGATATTTCTATTGTGGACCAGCTGAACAATTGCAACTGCTTGGTGACATTTTAATGCTGGGAAAGCTACATTGGCTCTGGGGATCTGTCATTGGTCCTTTATAGGTAACTGCAGATGATGACGTGACTGGAACATACAGGCCTGGAGTGCACAGGCCCACTCACTGACTCTTGGCCAGCAGGGTGTTTAAGTTCCCTTAGAAGAGGGGCGTAGGAGACACTCAAAATCTGGGGGGAACAGGGGACACCCTAGGGACTTTGCTACAGACTAAATCCAAACTTCAATAAGAATAAGTGCTAACGCGTAAAAGCTCCTCCAAACATATGTGTTATATTTATTTTAAGAAAGAACACCATATAATGGCAGTTTTAAAAACACTTCAAATAAGTTGTAGATGGCTTGTCTATGGCACAAAATGAAAACATGATTGTAATTTGTATCAAAACAGAAATACAATATGTGCGCACTGCTAAAACAAATGTTCAGGCATTTGAAATCTAACAGGGATTTTAAGGAAATAAAGTTCTATAAATCTCTCTGAAGATCTCAATGTAGTTGTAGTGAGGGGGATTTGATACTGGTATATTGTTCAACTGATCTGTTGCACTTGAAGAATGTTTTGTAGAGGGTCACAAACATTGGTGGAGAAACCCAAACTGCCGGTGTCCTTTAGCAGGAAGGTGGCATAGTGTGAGGGAACCCACACAGTGTGATTTCTGTTGCATGGGGTGCCACTTCAAGTTCAGAGTTCCAGGGCCCCAGAGCACTAACAGGGCACTACTGATGGAAACTCCCTCAAGATGCTGGCGTTAACACATGGTGAGTGAGAAGAGATCAAGGCAGACCCATTCTCCCACCATTCTCATGCATACACCATTGACGTTGTCACAACCCTTCACAGGCAACATTAAGAGTGTGGTGTGTGGTTATCTGGTTATTGATAAAATATCTCACCTATTCATAAATAATTGCTTGAACAACAAAATAGGCTGCGTTGCACAATTTAAACTTTGTTTCCATACATATTTACTACATCACACACACTGGTTAATTTACAAGGGTATAAAGAATCATAAGCAAGAAATAAAATTATATAAAATACACACAATATGGCAAATAAGATAAACATGAAATTCCATCTAGACAGATCAGCCCCATCGCCTTAACTGCTTTTTGCCTTCTCCTTCACCATCTCTCTTTGGAAGACTAGCATAGCTACATAGTAAAAAGGACCAAATATTTCATAGCCAATGGGGATTATGACCATTTGTTAAGTTTTTTGTGGCATTCAGTATGCATGACACATTATTTTGCTATTGCTTATATTTCTACCAGATCCATGTTATCTTTATGTATATTGCCCACTACAACATGATTCAGTCTTTTCTGAGTCATTTTTGAATGTAGCAAGGGTTTCAGTCATTACAAAGCACTAAAGCTTCTATCAGCCTCATAGGACAAAGCTGGAACACTTAAGATGATCTGCAGTGGCTTCACCTGTACAAAGAAAGCTCTTTCTGTGGGAAGGATCCTTCCAAAAAATGTATACCCGTTCTGAGACTGAAGAATACTTGTTGATGCTGGATAAGGTTGTTAATTGAAATATTGGATTTCTGGGTTGTCAACAATCATTTCAGAGCCTCTCACTGTTGGTGGAATAGTTGAATGGAAGAGAATGGAAGGTGAAAGAAGTGACTAGACATGAGGAGAGTTGTTAACAAATTAGAGTGAGGGTGGTTGTAAAAGAAGAGGATCTGGGTGGGGGAGCATTTGAAAGAGGGAGAGGAGACGCAGATGCAAGGGCCAGGATGATAGCTCAGGGGCAACGTGCGCTCTCTTGGAAGGAAGACAACACCGAGCAGCATGGGTTCAAAACCCGGTTCCCCTGCTTAGATGCTGGACTCCAACGTAAAGCGTGATATAAGAACCCCATTTTATGTACTGAGCACAATAAAGGCAATCAGATTCAATTACTAATTTGCCTATTACCATGCCTGCTGTAATACTTTAGACTTAGAATACGTATTGATGAAGCCAACAGATTTTGGCTCATCTTTAAGCATTTTATAGACATCTTCATAACTCCAAGCACTAATGCCAATTAGTACCCGGCGAGCGTCAATCAGAATGTAACAACCATTCTGATTGGCCCTCATGGGGCAGTCTCTCATCCAATGAGGAGGCTCGAAACAGGGCAATCCCCGCTCTGAGTCTCCACACGGCTGGAGGCTGCCATCATCCCCTGTCGGGGATTCAGGTAAGTATTTTTTTCCTCCACCCCTCTCCCCTGCAAACTATCCCCTCCCCTCCCAACCCCACTTTCCTTCTTTTTTCTCATTTTTCGGGAGCGAATGACTCAGAACACTTCCGTCCCCAGTGCGTCCGCTCCCGATGGCCGCCATGGAAAGGGAAAACAGACTCCGTTTTCCCTTTCCCAGCTGCAATTTTTTATACATAATTTTATTTCTGTTCTGTTCTGAAACTAATGCTATTAGTATGCTATTAGTACCCTGGTCTTGCGAGCCAAAATACTAATAACAATAAGCCTATCTCTGCTGGGGGATTACCGAGTTAGGTAATGCCCCGGGCCTATAACTATGTGCCACGGGGCATTACAAGAGTTCGTAATGCCCCTGCGGCGAGGGGCTTATTGCTTAATTATCAGCTATTTCCATCATGAGCCCATAGAGTACCGCAATTTGTCAGGTATTTCTATGATGTGCTCTGGTACGTACACCATGTACCATATCTCACTTCCCTATACCAGGTAATGACATCAAAAGCCCTGGCACTCACCATTTCAAGATTTTCCTATTGAAATTCCAAGTACGCATACCATTACTAGGTACAGCCTTCAATAAACCAGGTTTTTACATCACTACTATTCAATACCTTGGTACCCACACCATTGTCAAGGCTGTGCACAAATAGTATAACAGAACAATCTCCATGATGCAAATTAGGAGGCAGTGCCAGGATCCCTGATGTCCAGATATCACAGCAGTGAAAGATTCCATTGCACCCAACTTGGACATCAATGGCAGATTCCATTATGCCCACTTTGCTTTCGAAAGGGCAGCTACTAATATTCCAAGTTATCAAAAGCCATGGTGAATTCAAATGTACCAAGTTAGCACAGTGAGGCCAAATTCCATTATTTGCATTCATCACAGTAAACAGAAATACCATTATAACCACCAGCACACTAAGCCCAGACCTCAATATGTGTTATAGCATGCAAATACATTACCTGTAGGTGTGCGTGTGTGTGGTGCAGTAGAATGATTATGTGTGGTCCTGGGACAGTGTGAGCTGCAGGGAGGTGTGTGTGGAGTGCACTTTTGGAACATTATATGTGTGTGTCTGCACAGCACAGTTTGGAGGAGTATGTGTGCACATAGAATTGGGGGGAGAGTGTTCAGTACTGTGGGCCTCATTCCAAGTCAGATGGTCTGGTAAAAAACTGCCGGTATTCCTGGATACCATCACTTTACCAGAGTGCCCGACTACTGGTTTGCCTTTGGGCCACCTGGGTTGGAGGTAAGCCATGCGCCCCACTGGCAAAAAAAGCCTTCATTACTGGCACCGGCAGACAGCAAATCCCCTCATGGAGGCCTATGGGACTCCATGAATGGGGATTTACACTGTCGTTCTGGCACTTGGAATCTGGCGGCAATGCTGCCTGACTGGGGGCTGGAAACAGTATCTCCATTTGCCGGTATCAGGGGGGCTCTACCGCCAAGACCAGCAATCCCGGAATGAGGCCCAGTGTATGGTGTCTGTGCAGTACTCGAGCAGTGTGTGTGCGTGTGTGTATGCTGTGCTGGACTGGTGATGTGCGCATTCAAGTTCGTGCTGAGTCCACGCTGTAGCAGTGCTGTGGGTGCAATCAATTCTGGGGCAGTTTGTGTGTGCAGTGTTGGGGTAGTATGTGTGTGCAGTTCTGGGGCAATGTGTGCACAGTGCTGGTGTTAGTGTGTCTTTGTACACTACACTGAAGTTCTCGGGACAACATGTGTGTGATGGTGATGGTAGTGGTGAGTGGTGAGGTTGCTTTGTGTGTGCAGTACATTACTGTGGGAGTGTGCAGAACAGTTTTGGGGTTGTGAGACTGCACGCAGTTTGGGGATGGTGTAAATGCATGGCGGGGGGAAGTGTGTACAGACCAGGGTTGGGACTGTGTGCATTTATGTATTGTGTGGATGATGCAAATGTAGAGATGTGTGCTTGTGTGCAGGACAGTGTACGGTGTGAGTCTAGAGAAGTGTAGATGTGCAGTGCAGTGGGGTGTGTGTATAAACAGTGCTGGTGGATGACAAGTTGGTGTTTGCTGGTGGTGCTGTTTGTGAATGTGCACTGCTATGATCTTCCTGGTCAGTTCTGCCATGTTTACTGCCAAAGCACACTTGGGCAAATGCTGTACCTGCTTCATGCTTTATAATTGAAGGAGGTCCGCAATGGTTAACACATCTGAGAAGACATTTCCTTTAAATGTATCTAATAAATCAAAAATGAAAAACATTCTCACAGACGTTTCACTATGCCAACTTTCAGCCAAAATTAAAAATAAACGTATATATAGTCAAAACATTGGTTTTTATCTCTCACTGACACAATCATGCAGTTTCTTAGCACTCTTGTAATTAACACATATTTAAAAATATTTATTTCTAAAAATGTCTCAATGACACTCAGTAGGATGAGTCTGAGTTGGCTTTGATGGGATGGGATGCAGTTGGTGCACCATCCCAAAAAATGTAGTAAATGTCCAGCAAAATTATCCAAGCACACATTTACTGACTCTGTTTGCATGTGTTTATGGGAAAAGTAGCAAAGCTTGTCTCTGGAGTTTTTAGGTCAGCCTAGCAGGTGGCTCTGGGGCAGGGCCAGCTGAAAATGTATAAAAGCTGGTGGGTATTTTCAGCATGATGTTTGGGAGCCCACTTTGCCTTACAACTGGTAAAAACAGTCATAGGTGCAAATGGGGTGTTTAAATTATAATACAGTCAAATGAAGGCAGCAAGGTGGCTAATAGCTGCATATTATCAGAGGAAGGGCTGCCATCATGGGGCTAAAACACTAAATGCCCCCTGAAAAGATATGAATTGCTCTTTGACAGTAGGGTGCTAATGATGGGGAATTCTGAATGAAAAGGCAACACGGTGCTAGGAATATTTCTAGAGATTGCCAGAAGGTGACAACGGTGACTCTTCATTTGGTTTGCCAAAGACCAGTGTATATTAATTCACACACTTCACAGAGAGTGGCAACTGATTGTGTGGGTATTCACAAAATCCTCCCTAGTGTTTTTTTTTCTTTTATTGCAACAGGGCTTGGGCTGTAGACTGGAGCACAGAGCATCACAGACCCCATTAGCACTGCTATAATATCCACTGGTTAGGATCTGCTGTTTCTCGTGACCACTCATTCTCCTTGTACTGTTATTTTGTATGTGAAAATTATTTCCCAAAGAGGGTAGCTTCCTGGCCTGGGTACTTTGCTGAGGTGCTGTCCTGCATTCCAGGTATTGCCACTTTCCTGCTAGCAATAATAGATATTTCTGTTGTGGACCAGCTGGACAATTGCAACTGCTTGGTGACATTTTAATGCTGGGAAAGCTACATTGGCTCTGGGGATCTGTCATTGGTCCTTTATAGGTAACTGCAGATGATGACGTGACTGGAACATACAGGCCTGGACTGCACAGGCCCACTCACTGACTCTTGGCCAGCAGGGTGTTTAAGTTCCCTTAGAAGAGGGGCGTAGGAGACACTCAAAATCTGGGGGGAACAGGGGACACCATAGGGACTTTGCTACAGACTAAATCCAAACTTCAATAAGAATAAGTGCTAACTCGTAAAAGCTCCTCCAAACATATGTGTTATATTTATTTTAAGAAAGAACACCATATAATGGCAGTTTTAAAAACACTTCAAATAAGTTGTAGATTGCTCGTCTATGGCACAAAATGAAAACATGATTGTAATTTGTATCAAAACAGAAATACAATATGTGTGCACTGCTAAAACAAATGTTCAGGCATTTGAAATCTAACAGGGATTTTAAGGAAATAAAGTTCTATAAATCTCTCTGAAGATCTCAATGTAGTTGTAGTGAGAGGGATTTGATACTGGTATATTGTTCAACTGATCTGTTGCACTTGAAGAATGTTTTGTAGAGGGTCACAAACATTGGTGGAGAAACCCAAACTGCCGGTGTCCTTTAGCAGGAAGGTGGCATAGTTTGAGGGAACCCACACAGTGTGATTTCTGTTGCATGGGGTGCTACTTCAAGTTCACAGTTCCAGGGCCCCAGAGCACTAACAGGACACTACTGATGGAAACTCACTCAAGATGCTAGCGTTAACACATGGTGAGTGCGAAGAGATCAAGGCAGACCCATCCTCCCACCATTCTCATGCATACACCATTGAAGTTGTCACAACCCTTCACAGGCAACATTAAGAGTGTGGTGTGTGGTTATCTGGTTATTGATAAAATATCTCACCTATTCATAAATAATTGCTTGAACAACAAAATAGGCTGCGTTGCACAATTTAAACTTTGTTTCCATACACATTTACTACATCACACACACTGGTTAATTTACAAGGGTATAAAGAATCATAAGCAAGAAATAAAATTATATAAAATACACACAATACGGCAAATAAGATAAACATGAAATTCCATCTAGACAGATCAGCCCCATCGCCTTGACTGCTTTTTGCCTTCTCCTTCACCATCTCTCTTTGGAAGACTAGCATAGCTACATAGTAAAAAGGACCAAATATTTCATAGCCAATGGGGATTATGACCATTTGTTAAGTTTTTTGTGGCATTCAGTATGCATGACACATTATTTTGCTATTGCCTATATTTCTACCAGATCCATGTTATCTTTATGTATATTGCCCACTACAACATGATTCAGTCTTTTCTGAGTCATTTTTGAATGTAGCAAGGGTTTCAGTCATTACAAAGCACTAAAGCTTCTATCAGCCTCATAGGACAAAGCTGGAACAATTAAGATGATCTGCAGTGGCTTCACCTGTACAAAGAAAGCTCTTTCTGTGGGAAGGATCCTTCCAAAAAATGTATACCCGTTCTGAGACTGAAGAATACTTGTTGATGCTGGATAAGGTTGTTAATTGAAATATTGGATTTCTGGGTTGTCAACAATCATTTCAGAGCCTCTCACTGTTGGTGGAATAGTTGAATGGAAGAGAATGGAAGGTGAAAGAAGTGACTAGACATGAGGAGAGTTGTTAACAAATTAGAGTGAGGGTGGTTGTAAAAGAAGAGGATCTGGGTGGGGGAGCATTTGAAAGAGGGAGAGGAGACGCAGATGCAAGGGCCAGGATGTTAGCTCAGGGGCAACGTGCGCTCTCTTGGAAGGAAGACAACACCGAGCAGCATGGGTTCAAAACCCGGTTCCCCTGCTTAGATGCTGGACTCCAACGTAAAGCGTGATATAAGAACCCCATTTTATGTACTGAGCACAATAAAGGCAATCAGATTCAATTTGCCTATTACCATGCCTGCTGTAATACTTTAGACTTAGAATAAGTATTGATGAAGCCAACAGATTTTGGCTCATCTTTAAGCATTTTATAGACATCTTCATAACTCCAAGCACTAATGCTAATTAGTACCCGGCGAGCGTCAATCAGAATGTAACAACCATTCTGATTGGCCCTCATGGGGCAGTCCCTCATCCAATGAGGAGGCTCGAAACAGGGCAATCCCCGCTCTGAGTCTCCACACGGCTGGAGGCTGCCATAATCCCCTGTCGGGGATTCAGGTAAGTATTTTTTTCCTCCACCCCTCTCCCCTGCAAACTATCCCCTCCCCTCCCAACCCCACTTACCTTCTTTTTTCTCATTTTTCGGGAGCGAATGACTCGGAACACTTCCGTCCCCAGTGCATCCGCTCCCGATGGCCGCCATGGAAAGGGAAAACAGACTCCGTTTTCCCTTTCCCAGCTGCAATTTTTTATACATAATTTTATTTCTGTTCTGTTCTGAAACTAATGCTATTAGTATGCTATTAGTACCCTGGTCTTGCGAGCCGAAATACTAATAACAATAAGCCCCTCTCTGCTGGGGGATTACCGAGTTAGGTAATGCCCCGGGCCTATAACTATGTGCCATGGGGCATTACAAGAGTTCGTAATGCCCCTGCGGCGAGGGGCTTATTGCTTAATTATCAGCTATTTCCATCATGAGCCCATAGAGTACCGCAATTTGTCAGGTATTTCTATGATGTGCTCTGGTACGTACACCATGTACCATATCTCACTACCCTATACCAGGTAATGACATCAAAAGCCCTGGCACTCACCATTTCAATATTTTCCTATTGAAATTCCAAGTACGCATACCATTACTAGGTACAGCCTTCAAAAAAACAGGTTTTTACATCACTACTATTCAATACCTTGGTACCCACACCATTGTCAAGGCTGTGCACAAATAGTATAACAGAACAATCTCCATGATGCAAATTAGGAGGCAGTGCCAGGATCCCTGATGTCCAGATATCACAGCAGTGAAAGATTCCATTGCACCCAACTTGGACATCAATGGCAGATTCCATTATGCCCACTTTGCTTTCGAAAGGGCAGCTACTAATATTCCAAGTTATCAAAAGCCATGGTGAATTCAAATGTACCAAGTTAGCACAGTGAGGCCAAATTCCATTATTTGCATTCATCACAGTAAACAGAAATACCATTATAACCACCAGCACACTAAGCCCAGACCTCAATATGTGTTATAGCATGCAAATACATTACCTGTAGGTGTGCGTGTGTGTGGTGCAGTAGAATGATTATGTGTGGTCCTGGGACAGTGTGAGCTGCAGGGAGGTGTGTGTGGAGTGCACTTTTGGAACATTATATGTGTGTGTCTGCACAGCACAGTTTGGAGGAGTATGTGTGCACATAGAATTGGGGGGAGAGTGTTCAGTACTGTGGGCCTCATTCCAAGTCAGATGGTCTGGTAAAAAACTGCCGGTATTCCTGGATACCATCACTTTACCAGAGTGCCCGACTACTGGTTTGCCTTTGGGCCACCTGGGTTGGAGGTAAGCCATGCGCCCCACTGGCAAAAAAAGCCTTCATTACTGGCACCGGCAGACAGCAAATCCCCTCATGGAGGCCTATAGGACTCCATGAATGGGGATTTACACTGTCGTTCTGGCACTTGGAATCTGGCGGCAATGCTGCCTGACTGGGGCTGGAAATAGTATCTCCATTTGCCGGTATCAGGGGGGCTCTACCGCCAAGACCAGCAATCCCGGAATGAGGCCCAGTGTATGGTGTCTGTGCAGTACTCGAGCAGTGTGTGTGCGTGTGTGTATGCTGTGCTGGACTGGTGATGTGCGCATTCAAGTTCGTGCTGAGTCCACGCTGTAGCAGTGCTGTGGGTGCAATCAATTCTTGGGCAGTTTGTGTGTGCAGTGTTGGGGTAGTATGTGTGTGCAGTTCTGGGGCAATGTGTGCACAGTGCTGGTGTTAGTGTGTCTTTGTACACTAGACTGAAGTTCTCGGGACAACATGTGTGTGATGGTGATGGTAGTGGTGAGTGGTGAGGTTGCTTTGTGTGTGCAGTACATTACTGTGAGAGTGTGCAGAACAGTTTTGGGGTTGTGAGACTGCACGGAGTTTGGGGATGGTGTAAGTGCATGGTGGGGGGAAGTGTGTACAGACCAGGGTTGGGACTGTGTACATTTATGTATTGTGTGGATGATACAAATGTAGAGATGTGTGCATGTGTGCAGGACAGTGTATGGTGTGAGTCTAGAGAAGTGTAGATGTGCAGTGCAGTGGGGTGTGTGTATAAACAGTGCTGGTGGATGACAAGTTGGTGTTTGCTGGTGGTGCTGTTTGTGAATGTGCACTCCTATGATCTTCCTGGTCAGTTCTGCCATGTTTACTGGCAAAGCCCACTTGGGCAAATGTTGTACCTGCTTCATGCTTTATAATTGAAGGAGGTCCGCAATGGTTAACACATCTGAGAAGACATTTCCTTTAAATGTATCTAATAAATCAAAAATGAAAAAACATTCTCACAGACGTTTCACTATGCCAACTTTCAGCCAAAATTAAAAATAAAAGTATATATAGTCAAAACATTGGTTTTTATCTCTCACTGACACAATCATGCAGTGTCTTAGCACTCTTGTAATTAACACATATTTAAAAATATTTATTTCTAAAAATGTCTCAATGACACTCAGTAGGATGAGTCTGAGTTGGCTTTGATGGGATGGGATACAGTTGGTGCACCATCCCAATAAATGTAGTAAATGTCCAGCAAAATTGTCCAAGCACACATTTACTGACTGTGTTTGCATGTGTTTATGGGAAAAGTAGCAAAGCTTGTCTCTGGAGTTTTTAGGTCAGCCTAGCAGGTGGCTCTGGGGCAGGGCCAGCTGAAAATGTATAAAAGCTGGTGGGTATTTTCAGCATGATGTTTGGGAGCCCACTTTGCCTTACAACTGGTAAAAACAGTCATAGGTGCAAATGGGGTGTTTAAATTATAATACAGTCAAATGAAGGCAGCAAGGTGGCTAATAGCTGCATATTATCAGAGGAAAGGCTGCCATCATGGGGCTAAAACACTAAATGTCCCCTGAAAAGATATGAATTGCTCTTTGACAGTAGGGTGCTAATGATGGGGAATTCTGAATAAAAAGGCAACACGGTGCTAGGAATATTTCTAGAGATTGCCAGAAGGTGACAACGGTCTGCAATTTGCATGTTGCACACATTTAATGTCCCAAATGAAAGGGTTGTTTTTTTCCGTTCCAACCCGGGGCACCTGCTCCCGGCCCGTAAAGTGCCATGGCACATTTGAACTGAAAAAATGTGAAGGCTCTGATGCCATCCCTACTCTGGGGTGAGTGGTGAAGTCAGCAGGTAGCAGCTCTACACCAGGGGCAAGCAAGTAGGTTAAGCAGGTGATGTAGCATTCCCAGGGCTGGGGACTGAAAAGCTCCTTCAGTTGAAAATTAGGTCCAGGTTGGGAAACTGCAGCTCAGCCAAGACTCCTCTTGTTCAGGTGGTGAATGACATTTTACTCAAGCATCTGTCTTGTATCTGTTATTTCATTCTGTATGTGTGTTGTACCTGTGTTGTGATTTTGCAGAGGCCATTTTGTCCATTTAACCTAGCACCCCCAAACAAACGGTCTAGGAAAAGTCACCCCTCTTCTTAAAAATGTGCCTTGCAGTGACAATTGTCTCATCCTCTCTCTGTGGAAAACTGTGAAATATCAGTTTTGCAACAGATTTCTAGTCAGGCTTTGATCCTCTATGCCCAAAGATAGATCATTATCGTTTAAGGTGGACAAACTTCTGCCCAAGCTTGACAAAGAAATTGATAGGATGACTATAGCAGAGAAAGGGATAGGCAACTGGAATATTTCTGATGGGTTAACTGTTCTCAACTGAAGAAACTGGTGAATCCTAATAGGGTCAGCTTTGCTCCATACCATCAGATGACAAACAACGGGGTGCACCCTACTCCTAATCCTGTGTCACTTCCTTTCTTTTTGTCCTTTGGCGCCCTCGCGCAGTGTTATTGCTGTATCCCCTGCTTTCCTTCCCCAGTCCACCCGACTGCCCATTAGCCCTCCCTTCATCCCCCATTGGCTTCCAGCACTCGCTACTGCAAGCAGATGAAGAGCTGAGGCCACCCCTGTACTCCAATTTAGCTTGGGAGTACAGGTGAGTGTTGTGCCAGCTTGCCCTAGCTCCCAGACCCTTCATTTTCGTGTTTGCCTGTTTCCCTTCCTTTCTTTTTGTCCTTTGGAACCCTTGCGCAACGTTAGTGCCATTTCCCCTGCTTTAGTTCCCCAGCCTACCTGGCCGTCCATTAGCTCTCCTCTCCGCCCCCATTGGCTTCTAGAATCCTCTTTGTTCCGACCTACCAGGGCAGCCCTCTTCCCTTGCAGCCCTGAGGCAAAGGGCAGCTCCTACAGAGGCAGCTCCAGACTTTGATTGCCAGTGATCGCTAGGGGAAGCAGTAAGCCGCCATCTAGCAGTGACTGACAAGGTAAGTGTGATGCAGACAGGGGGCACAGCAGTCACTGCACCCCATTAAACTGCCCCGCCTCTCTAATTTCTCTTAGTTCACTACCACCCAAAATATCTCATATGAACAAATTGTCTTAGTCTCCCACACCCAGACAAACTGTGTTGCTTAGCCATCTCTTCCATCTAGGTGATCTATGTTAGTCAACAATATCTCACATCTATGTAAACTGTGTTAGTCAATAATATCTCACAACTAGGTGAACTGTGTTAGTTACCAATATCTCGCAAATAGGTGAACTGTGTTAGTTAACAATATCTTGCATCGTTAGCATTGTACTAGTTAGTAATATCTCGCATTGTTAGCATTGTGTTGGCCATTATTGTACTCCATTAACTACCTCACCAATCTCATTACCTAATTCCCTACTCTCCAGGCACCCAGCCTACTTGTCGCTTATCAACCATAGTCAGCATGTACCTCACTTGTATAAGGTAGCCTTTCTGAATTTAGACTCAATGTGTAAGGTTACCATCCATTGCATGAAGCCAATTGGGTTAGTCAGCCACAGTTTACATTTTCACCAGCTATGGATCGGGTAACATTGTGAATATTGGCTTGTGTCACATCTAGACAGAACAGTGAAAATGAGCTTGCATCACATCTAGATGGAACTGTGAACATTAGCCTGAGTCACATCTAGACAGAATTGTGAATATTAGCCTGCGTCACATCTAGACAGAACTGTGAAGATTAGCTTGCATCACATCCAGACATAATTTTGAATATTACCTGCCGTCACATCGAGATATAATTGTCATGATGCCCGCTCCCGGGGAGCCGGTTCAAGCCCTGCATCCCCGAAAGCGGACATCCAGTCCCCAAGGAAGGACTCAGCAACCCCATATAGGGGCCCTTTGGACAGTGTCCTGGCGCCTATGGCGCCAGGCTCATAAAAGACGTCAGTCCTGGCGCCATAGGCGCCAGGCTCATTATGGAAGTGCTTGGGTGCACTTACCTGATGCAGACCATGCTGCAGGATCCCGGCCCACAAAACCTGCCTCGTTGTATATGCATTTTTCTGTTTGTATCTGGTCAGCCGCAGGTGTGGGTCAGCTTTTCTGGGGAAGCCCTGGATCTCGCCACAGTATAGGGACATCAGGAAATATCACATTGGATGGTCACCAAATGAAGGTGCCCACACCCTGACACAATAGCCAACAATCTGAATAATGGACACACCCCAGTAGGGAATGAGACCAGGAGATAGATTTGCAAATAGAAGAAAGTATATATGAGATATAATATGCACGCAGAAAACTCTGCTGCCCAGAGAGTGCTCTGCCAACAGATACATGGGCAGCACATTAAAAAGGCACCAAACGTCATGAGTGACTTCACATTACAAACGGACAATTCGGCAACACAATTGGGTCAAGCCGCCGGTACTGTATAGATCCATAAATGTCGATGTCATAGGATTGGAGGGTGCTTAGGCATCACTCCGGAATCACATGGGTCAGCTGGGCTCATCTTTGTGAGACGAAGGTCAGGCCAGCAAAAATTACACTTTCCCTGACTAACTGATCTTGCAATAACAGCATTTGAGAGTATGAGAAAAATGACACTCCTAAAGTCAGGCAGGAATGTTGGTGCTTCCCAGAGTTCATAGACAAATTATAGGCAGGAATTATACCCTCTGTACCCCGGTAGCCATAAACCCAGAATCCCTGACGCAGATGACCACCTTGAAGGTTTTTGAAGGTTTTTGGTCTACCTGATGCTTCATGATACGAATAGACAAGAATATATGAGTGTCTAGGGTCTGGGCCCTCGGGGGTGCCTTCGCTCGGCCACTACAGAGGGTCATGTGTGAATCTGTATCAAAGAGCAGAGTGGAATGGGCCTGGTAGTTTACAGCTTAGCAGGGTGGGGGTCAAAAAGGAACACAAGCAGGTTAGTGGAGATGGATGGGCTCCCAGCGGGGGCTTGATCTGGTCTCACACAGTACAGTGAACACATCTGTTCTGGGACATCACTGAATGTTGCTACAATGAATAGCTAAACATCAGTGAGAACAGGGTTTGTGCGAAGCTGGCAGGAGGCAATGGAGTGGCGGCCTGGGATGGTGGGGTGAGGCGCAGGACAGAGGGAGAGACAGGCTTTTACAGATCATTTTCGGGCCTAGTAAAAGATGGCATCTAGCAAACTACCTAAAATTGAGTCTTTGCATGTTAGTCAGGCCTAATTACATGATCTCCTTGTTAATAATTAGTAGGTGATTAACACAGATTACAGTTGGGGGAAACGGGGATGTCTCCCACCTTCAGCACAAGTGAGATCTGTCATGTGGGAGTGGGTAGAGGGGGGGAATAGACCACCTCTCTGCCAACAAGCTGTGGAGCCTGACCCTAATCTTCACAGTTTTGTCTAGCTGTGACGCAAGCTAATCTTGACAATTCTGTCTAGATGTGAAGCATGTTAATCTTCAAAATTATATCTAGATGTGACGGAAGATAATATTCACAATTCTGTCTGTATGTCACGTAAGCTAATAATCACAATTCTGTCTAGATGTGACACATGCTGATCTTCACAATTATTGTAACGCTCACCTGACTCCCACGGAGGCGCTGGCCTGGTTCGCGCTGCTGTGACCTCTTCTAAGGTGATGCGCAGGTTTCGGAAGACGGACTGGACCAGGCCCCCAAATCTGGCTTGTCTGGCTCGCAGAAGTATCCTTCTGTAGGCAAAAATAGGGGATTAACTGTCTGCGGGGTAATGCAATCAGCCTCCCACTTTCCCCTCTCACCCTCCTCGAAACCCTTCTGTGATTCCTCGTAGCGTCTCACCTTAGGGTCTGGAAGGACGAGCTCTCCATCCTGCTTCTGATGCAGGGGCGCGTTGGTATCCAGTTACTTCACTGGATTTTCG
The DNA here is from genome assembly GCF_040938575.1 of Ambystoma mexicanum. Classification (NCBI taxonomy): domain Eukaryota; kingdom Metazoa; phylum Chordata; class Amphibia; order Caudata; family Ambystomatidae; genus Ambystoma; species Ambystoma mexicanum. The sequence goes on from NC_090941.1 coordinate 357,685,267, forward strand.
GATTGGTGAGAACCAAACTTGCTTGGCTTCCAGTAAGTTTTTTGATAAGAGGTTCCCCTTGTATCCATGCATTAATGTACTAATGCTAGTGTCTTTTTCCCCATAGGGGCCGGGGTACGGAATGCCGGGGAACAGGCACCGACCCGAGATGAGAGGTGAAATCCTTGTAGAAATCAGTTAAGTCTTTAATGAGCATTTTTTGGTAATGTCTTTTCATTCGCTCATTAACGCTGATGTCTCTTTTTCCCCTTAGCGGCCGAGGTCCGGAAATGCCAGGATGCAGCGCGGACCCGAAATGAAGAGGGAATGAATCAACAGGTAAGTCTTAACATGGAGATTTAGCTTTCCTTATTCCCTTCTCTCTCTCACCTTTTGTTCTGGTCTTTTTCTCCCTAGGCGCTGGGGTGTGACTGCGAATCCGGATGATCGTTGCTGAACATGGAGGCGCCCAGTAAAGGTGAGTGGAATGCGGCGCTGCAGCGATCGATGCGATGATCTTTTAAATAAAAGTCTTCCTTTTCAGGATTGTCGGCGAGATGTCTCCAGGATGCGGATTTAGCAGGTAAGGACTTTTCCTTCTTCTGTTCTCTTCTTCTCTTCCTTTGCAGGTGATCCAGGATGCTGGCAGGCGTGGCAGAAGTCAGGATGCAGCAGCAGACACAGTGATGGTCCAGCTGCTAGATGCAGAACAATGCGAAGCACGTGTGGCTGTTCGGGTGGGGTTTAAATAGCCTTGGAAGAAGTTCCAGGTATGTATCCTTCCTCCAATCAGGTATGTATCCTTCCGCGACCACGCCCGGATGGTAAATTAGTCCCACAGGTAAAGTAGTTCCTTTCAGGCCTCAAGGAGGCTGGGATCCTGCAGCATGCATCAGGTAAGTGCACCCAAGCACATCCATAATGAGCCTGGCGCCTATGGCGCCAGGACTGATGTCTTTTATGAGTCTGGCGCCATAGGCGCCAGGACACTGTCCAAAGGGCCCCTATATGGGGTTGCTGGGTCCTTCCTTGGGGACTGGATGTCCGCTTTCGGGGACGCAGGGCTTGAACCGGCTGAAGAAGGGATTCCAAAGATTCCCCCCCCTGGGATGATGGGTACAGGATCTGGATTTGAGTATGCTTCTTCATTCGTATGCGGGACAGAGCATCAGCCTTGCCGTTTTGGCAACCAGGTCGATAAGTAATCACAAAATCGTATTCTGCAAAAAATAACGCCCATCGGAGCTGACGAGAGGACTGAGACTTGGCCGCCTTAGGTATTGTATTGTAAATTTTGGTGATCTGTAATCACAGTAATGGTGTGTCTGGCTCCTAGCAGATAATGTCACCAAGCCTTGAATGCTGCCTTGATGGCCAGAAGCTCTTTGTCGGTTACAGCATACTTCAGTTCGGGTGCTGTGAATTTTCGTGACCAAAAGGCCACCGGGTGAAGTTATCTGTTTTAGGGACATTCTGAGAAAGAACTGTCCCCATCACCAAACTGGACGCATTGGTTTTTACCACATACGGGAGATCTGGGTGAGGATGTTTTAAGACTGGGGCTGAGGTGAATTTTCTTTTTAAATCTTGGAAGGCCTTTTCTGCTTCATCCAACCACTGAAAGCGTTTGTTCTTTCATAATAAGGATGTGATGGGATGCACCAAATGCGAAAAGCCTGGGATGAACCTGCGATAGATGTTAGCAATCCAAGCATGCTTTGGACTCCTTTGATTGAAGTTGGAGAAGGCCATTTGAGGATAGCGTCCAACTTCCGCGAATCCATACGAACACCACATGGAGTTAGAACGAACCCACGAAACTCGACCTCTGTAACGTGGAAGAAACATTTTTCTAATTTGGCATACAGCTTATGTTGCCAAAGTTTTTCAAGTACGGCACGGACGTGTTTCACATGATCCCTCTCGGAAGCTGAGTACACCAGGATATTGTCAATATATACGATGACACAAACATCGATTAGCTCTTGAAACACATTGTTCATAAAATATTGAAACGCTGCCGGGGCGTTACAAAGCCCAAAGGGCATCACTTGATATTCTAAAAGCACATACTTAGTGCAGAAGGCGGTCTTCCATCCGTCCCCTTTTTTAACTCGTACGAGATGGTATGTCCCTCTGAGATCCAACTTAGTGTAAATTCGAGCTTTCTTTACTCGGTCCAGCAGTTCCGAGATCAGAGGCAGGGGATACCGATTTTTCACTGTCACTTGGTTTAATGCGCGGTAGTTGATACAAGTTCTTGGGTCTCCTTCCTTTTTAGTAATGAAAAATAAGGGCGAGGCCGCCGGAGAATTGGACGGGCGAATGAAGCCATTAGCCAGGTACTGATCTAAGTATTGTTTTAGATGAAGATTTTCGGGTTCAGTGACGGGGCGTAAATTCTGCTGCATGGGATCTGAGCACCAGGTATTAGGTTGATCTGGCAATCATATGGTCTATGGATTGGTAAGGTATTGGCTTGGTCTTTCTGAAAAACATCCTGAAAATCCTGGTATTCCTGGGGTAGCTGATGTACCAGACTTGTGACTGTTGCGATTGTGTTGGTTAGGGATTCTTCTGGATAGCAGGTATTAGCACATTCTGAGAAGGTCAGCCTCTTATCACGCCAGTCTATGCAAGGATTATGTGTTTCTAACCACAGCATTCCCAGAATTACTTGAAATGGCAAGGCCTTGATTAAGTCAAAGACAATGGTCTCTCGATGCCCATCTTGGCACAACAGCGTCATCTCCTTCGTCGAGTGCATTACAGGACCAGAAGAGATCTCTGTTCCGTCGATGGTGGTGACCAAATCAGTTGTTGCCTTTTGGCAAAGAGAAAGACACATTCTTGAAGCCAATTCTTGATCCATATAGTTACCCATGGCTCTGCTGTCGATGTAAGCCCTGACTGTGTGCATACGAGACGGGTGCTGGTGACTAATTAGGATTATTAGTAAGGCTAGATGCGAGGTCTGGGAGTCCTTCTTTTTGCTCAACAAGCAGACCTCTATGCTTGCCGGGTGGTGTAGTTTTCCGGCTCAGGTTCAGCACTGACTTTATCGGCGACCCCAACTGCCTTCTTGGTTGGTTTCACTGGACAGTCACAGAGAAAATGGCTGGCCGTCCCGCAATATAAGCACAATTGTTGTTGTCAGCTCTTATCCCTCTCGGATTTAGACAGTGGCCACCATACACCTCCAATTTGCATGGGTTCAGATGTGTCTGTGTTCTTGGGAGTGTTGTCCTTCAGACGCACAAACCCTCGATTCTCCAGTCTAGCTCGGTCATCTTACCGGTTCTGCAGTCTGTGGTCTAATTGTACCACAAGGTCGATGTATTCCGCACAGTCTCGGGGTGGATTCACCACTTGAGCTAAGACGTCTTTCAATTCGCCTCTCAGCCCATGATGAAATAACGTAGTCCTTTTGTCTTCTGGCCAACTGGTTTCCACCACTAATCTGTTCAAGGTTGCAATATAAGTTAACAGATCCTGGTTCCCTTGACGAAGAGAGAGCAGTTTATTATCTAAAGCTTGGGGGCAAACAGGTTCTCCATATTCTGCTGAAACCCCTGGAAATCTCGGAGAAGGGATTCGTCTTGATTAACTAGTGGTATGGACCAGTCTGCAGCACTGCCACTCAGGTATGAAAGAACAAAAGCCATCTTTGCTTGATCGTTCGGAAAGGCCCCTGGCCTGCATACGAAGTGTAGGCGGCACTGGTTCATAAAACCTGCAAACCGTTTAGAGTCTCGCGCAAAGCGTTCTGGTAGAGCCAAAGGTATGGCTCCCGGAAGGACCACTTGCACTGTATTACTTGACTGAGTTGGGACTGATGCCCCCATTGCGGCTAACGGCATGAGCTCAGCCTGGGCTTGGAGTAATTGTCTGGCTAGGTCATCGGTGCGCTCTTTTGCCACAATTAGTTCTCTCCTTAGAGCGTTGGTCTCTTATCAAACCGAATGCACCTCTGCTCTGAGTTCTCCCAAATCTGGGCTAGTTGATCAGTCTCTGAGGTTTCCATGGTGCCCAGGTAGAGGTTTGTGGAGGGCTTCGCTTTCTGTTACGCTCACCTGGTCTCCACAGGGGCGCCGAACGGAACTGGATGGTCCGATGTTGAATGGCTCCTCGTGCTCCCTCTGATTCTCTCTTCCGTCACTGAAACAGGTTTGCCTAAAAGTTAAACGAAACCATACGGAGGAGGGCCAAATCCCGCCTCCCGTGGCCTTCTTGTGCCCCCCTCTGCTATGTCTTACCTTAGCGTTATAAATGGCAGACTCTCCATCCTGTGACTGACTGTATGCAGCGGTGCGTAGTAGTTCAAGGATCTAGTTACTTCACCGATCCTGCAGAGTTCCAGACAACTGTGACTCAATGGGGTAAGTCTTTATACCAATGGTATGGATTGCTTTAGAGTTCAACTTGCCAAAAGTTCACTTATGTGTCTCTTTCTTACAGGTTTCCCCTTGGTGCAAAAAGAATGAAGCAGACTTCTTCCCAGGAACGTTGAGCTGGATTCCAAGATAAGTTTCACACCAGCGTTATGCGATAAAGTCTTTACATGCGGTATTGTTCTTCTGCGTAACTAACCTGCTGTCTCATTTGTATTCTGCAGGTGCTGTATCTCTGGGGCGGAGATCGCGTGGTGGTGCCTTGCAGGAACATTAGGAAGTGCAGCCTTCAGGTGAGAAATAGCGTTGCGTAAAGTTAAATGTCCAATGAGGCCTTTCCCAAATGCACAGCTAACCTGATGTTTTCCTTGTGTTCAACAGGTGCGGCAGCTCCAGAGTGACGATCGAGTGATGGTGGCGATCAAGTGATGGTGCTTCGATGGATCGCGGGGACGAGCAGCCCTCTGGTGAGTATTAGCGTTGCGCAGGATAGCAATGTAGTTTATGTGGTTTGCGCGGCTACCTGATGTCTTTTCCTTTTCAGCTCAGCAGAAACGGAAACTCTGGAGCGATCGAGATGGAGCATCAGGTAAGAGCCTTGTTCTGTTTTCTCCTTTATCTTGCTTCCTTTGCAGGTAGCTCATGAAAAACTGAACGGGCGTGGCTGAAGACAGGCATGACGTTAACAGACACAGTGAGCGTTACACTGCAGGAGTGCAGAATAACGCGAAGCGTGTCCTGTTCTGAGGGTGTGGTTTATATAGCTTTCAAGAGTAGTTCCCAGGTAAAGTAGTCCCTCCAACCACACCCTAGCAAGTAGTTCCTCAGGTAAAGTAGTCCCTTCATCCTGCCTCAGACTGGTCTGCACGTGGTTCTCTCCCTTTGAAACCTGCCTTACTTGTGATGGCAGCATGAGCTTGTCGCCAACGGCGCCAGGACCAAGTCCAGGAAGCCCTTATGGAATCCGTTAGGGCCTCAAAGGTCCCCATTGGTGCCAGTACCCTGGGCAGGTTGGTCTGTTCCTGATGTCTGGGGGCAAGTACTGTGACAAGAGCCTCCCTGCCTCCCTAAAACTTGAGGAGAATCATCTTCAGTTTTGGAAGCACCTCAAAACCTTTCTCTTTGCTTCTGCTTTCTCTCCTCCTCTCCCCTGTTGATTTTCCTGCAGAAACTGAATCTCCACTGGTTACCTGGCCACCGTCTGATCTCGGGTCCAGGTCCCCTCCAACACCAGTCGCACACATGCACTGCCTTCCTGGCAACCCACACACTTGGTGACTGTTTACTGCATTCCTACAGTCCCACTACTAGCACCTGACTCCTGTTGTCTGCACTTGCACTTGCCACCAGCTGGCCATACTTTACTTATTGTTCATTCTATTTATCCCATGTACTGCACTGTCCCTTACCCCTTCCCCTCTGTACTTACCCTTTCCCCTTCCCATGCACTTGCGTGATCTGAATGACACCTGGCCTAGTAGGTTTGTTATCTCATCTTCCCTCTTTCCCCCCCCTGCCTCGTCCCGCCTTGAAACACTTGTGTATAGGCACGTTATAAATGCCATATCATATCATATCATACACCACTGCAGGAGGATCAAAGAAAGGGAAAAAGAAATAGCTCAGAGGAGATTAGCTGACGAAGTAAAGCTGGTACAGTATAAGTTAGTGAAGGGCGTGGCAGTAACTGCTGCACCTCCCTTGGAGCGGCAGGGAAGTGGAGTGGAAGGGCGGCTAGTGCTACAGGCCAGGATGACAGCTACATGGGTAGACATCGGTCAAGAGCAATGGTGTGGAGAGGAACGATACACGGGACCTCAATGGCAGGGAAGAATGCCAAGAGGAAGTGGGGGGTATTGAGGACCAGGAGGAGGAGGGGGGATATGCATATGGAGAGCAAAGACCAAGCGTGGGTGGACCTGGACCATGCTGGTTGTGTGGGAGGTGGGGACGCTTTGCAAGGGAATGTCGTATCTTACCTGTAGCAAATTACCAGAACACCCAGAGGTATAGTAGCGAACAGCAGTATGAGCACCCACACCCAGTTAGCCCGTATGGACTCCCAATGGACCCCAACACACAGGACGGGCAGCCTGACAATAGGCCCACACCGGGATACACTGCACAAACAAGTCCAACACAGCAAAATCACATCACACACACACATGCAAACCCATATGCCACCAAAGCTAACGGTGCTCCAGCACATTATCAAGGAACGTGTGTGCTAAATGAAAATGTTTTCTCTTGCCCAGGAACGAACACCCACCCAGATTAGGACAGCAAACAGCCCTTGCATGTCCAGTCCTATCCACTAACTTACGTCCAGATGAGGAACCACTGGTGGGCACAGAGCTAGGAAACAGCCGTTCATTTTTATGGTGGACTCAGGGGCATGGAAATCATGTTTATGTGAATGTGATTTTCCATTATCTGCCAAGAATCTCAAGATGCAGGGATTTTCTGGGGCTGTAGTAACAGTTCCTTACACAGAAGAGCTAGATGTCAAAATAGGAGGAAGAACAGTGTGAGCACCCCTACTGTATCATGAGGACTTGCCCGTGAATTTACTGGGACGAGACTTACTAAGCAGATTGAATATGACCATCTCATTTACAGTCCGAGGTATTGTATGTTCCACCCCGGGTATGTGCTCCATGCGAGCAATGCTTCTCATACAAACAGTAGCAAATGAGACAGTTGTCCAAAGGGTGCAAACTAACTCAGACATGTGTGTTTATGGTATACAGATGCTAGCAAGGGTGGTGCCAGAGATTACACGTAAGGATTGGAGAGTGCCCTCTGATTTTGTTTTCCGCCCAGTAGCGACCCCCGAGACAGTACTTGGTACCATTTTGTCTGTTGATTTGCATGGGGTTCAGGTCTCTGCAAAATGTATTGTGGCAATTGGAATGGACATGCACGGGTCTGAGTGGAGGACAGTAATGTGTACTGACCCAAACATAGCACTGCACAAATTAACTGATGAAGAGATTTTCGCTGACAATGACACTGATGGCGAAATAATACTGGAAGACGGGTGACAAACCCCCTCACGGCGATTGTCAGCGCACCTGTGACAAAGACTTGCAACTAGTTCCACCCAATTTATGGACCACGGACCCCCATGATGTAGGGTTGTGGCGCAAAGTGACCCCAATAAAAATAAAGATCAAACCACGAGCAGTGTTGGCAAGTGTTGCATATAGTAAGACAGTACCCTCTATCAAAAGAAGCAGAGAAAGGTATAAAAGATACTATGTAAACAGGGCATCAATGTACCCTCGAATTCCTGATGTAATACCGCAATATATCTGATTAAGAAAGCAAAAGGGGATCGTGGAGGATGATGCGGGATCTCCGTTCACTTAATGATGTTGTCCAAAAAGAGTTCCCTCTTGTCCTGAAACCGGTGTCCATTTTGTGCAGCATTCTGAAACAGGCCACCCACTTTACTGTAGTGGACTTGAAAAACACCCTTTTTTCAGTGGCCCTTGATCCAGGCTCTCAATACCTGGCAGCATTTACTCTAGGGGGGAAACGATACGAGCATTGCTGATTGCACCAGGGGTACTGTGAAAGCCCTAGCATTTTCAAGAGAATATTGCACGAAGATCTCGGCAATATTGCTGTTCAAAGCATTATCATTCAATACATTGATTACCTCCTAGTGTGCAGTGAAGGAGAGGAGATGTGCAGGAAAAACTCAGTCACCTTGTTAACATTATTGGCCCACAAGGGGTATAAAGTAGATAAGAACAAACTTCAATACTGTTTGGCAGAGGTGTTGTATCTCGGCCAATTAATATCCAAAGGGGCAGGACAAAGACTGATATGTTTGGGATATTTCTTCTCTGTGAAAGATAGTGAGCTAAAGACTCTGGGTAAGTCCCTCGTAACCAGGACTAATGTCTGGCAGAGGGACTCCCAGGACCCCCCTTGTTAAATCTGCATATTTAAGTAACTTTGGGTCTCACCCTAAGTTACTAGGGGAATCCAGACGTGGACCCCTTGCTCACTATTCTTAGAGAGGCACAGATCCACCCTACTGATGAGGTCCAACCAGACCGAAACACGTGTCTGGGGTTTCTGTTGGTACTCTTGTTCAGAGGAGAATTGCCTCGCATTTCGGTGCTGGACTGCCCCAGGGCAGGACAAAGACTGATATGTTTGGGATATTTCTTCTCTGTGAAAGATAGTGAGCTAAAGACTCTGGGTAAGTCCCTCGTAACCAGGACTAATGTCTGGCAGAGGGACTCCCAGGACCCCCCTTGTTAAATCTGCATATTTAAGTAACTTTGGGTCTCACCCTAAGTTACTAGGGGAATCCAAAGGTGGACCCCTTGCTCACTATTCTTAGAGAGGCACAGATCCACCCTACTGATGAGGTCCAACCAGACCGAAACACGTGTCTGGGGTTTCTGTTGGTACTCTTGTTCAGAGGAGAATTGCCTCGCATTTCGGTGCTGGACTGCCCCAGGGCAGGATAAAGACTGATATGTTTGGGATATTTCTTCTCTGTGAAAGATAGTGAGCTAAAGACTCTGGGTAAGTCCCTCGTAACCAGGACTAATGTCTGGCAGAGGGACTCCCAGGACCCCCCTTGTTAAATCTGTAAGAGAATAATTCCTGACAGAGCGGCAATAGTACAAGCAACAGCCAGACCCCACACAGTGAAGGACATGCACAAATTCCTTGGCATATGTAATTATTGCAGGGCATGGATCTTAGACTATGCCACATACAAACAACCCCTAGTACAGTCTTTAAAGGAAGCACAGAAAGAAAACAAAGCTTTAACTCGGACCCCTGAAATGCACACTGCTTTCACGACATTAAAAGAACTTATATGCACAGCACCCGTCCTCGCCACACCTGATTATGAACGAGAATTGTTCTTGTTCTCACATTCAAATGGAACACTGATGACCATGTTATTGACACAAAAAACATCATAGGGCCATAGACCACTTGCTTACTACAGTGGTACCTTCCATTCAGTGATGCAAGGCCTTTTCGCATGCGAACAGGCTCTTGCTGCAGCTGCCTTGGCGATTGAAAAAAAATTCCACAATTGTGATGGGATGCTCAGTAACAATGTTTGTTGAACACTCTCTTTGGTGTGCCATACTTGAGTCCACACTCCCCACATAAAGCGCTACTGCCTATGGGATCATCATCTCAAGCCCAAACATTCATGTGATAAGTTGTAAAATGGATAACCCAGCCACATTCCTCACTGGAAGATATGCAAACGTATGACTGTGCCACATATGAGGGAGAAGAAGACAACATTCCCAAAGCAAGTGAGATTTCCTTGAGTGAAGAAGTGTATTTTGTCAATGGGGCAGTGTCCATTTGTCCAGAAACTGGTGAAAAGCATGTTGGGGTGGCAGTAGTGAGATTGTAGGAAGGGGAGTGTGAGGTTCTGATACAAAAGAGATTGCCAATGCATTATTGAGCTCAAGCAGCAGAATTGGTAGCTTTAATTGAAGCACTCCATGCAGCCAAAGGATGTCCAGTGACAATATACACAGATTGAGCATATGCAACCACCACAGTGCATGCTGAACTATCTAGATGGAGGAGAAGAGGGTTCAGGAGAGCAGATGGCTCACCAGTGGAACATGCAGAATTACTTAAAAACGGATAGAGGCACTTGCAGAACCATCAGTACTAGCACTGGTAAAATGCCAAGCCCATACTAATAACAGAGATGAAATATCACTAGGAAATGTGGCGGCGGATGTCACCACAAAACATACAGCATACTTCCAGAAAGACTTAGCAACTGAATGTGTGACGTAAGAACGAGCGGAAGAGCCCATAGACAGTGTCTATAACGCCCTCCCGACAGTACAATTAATAGAGCAACAGAGAAATGCACCCCAGTCAGAACAAGAACTATGGGCAAAACAAAGCTGCACACAGTCACCCACAGACCTCCTATGGAGACAGGACACAACAGGGAAAGTAGTGATGCCTGTAGAATTGGTGCAAAGAACATTTGCACAGTTACACTTTCCAGCTCACACATCAAAACAACACGTTGCGGCAGATGTCCAGGAGCATCAGTTCATCCCCCGCCTCAAGGAACACATTATTAAATTGACAATTGAATGCATAACATGACAAACATTCAGTTCTGGAATGACTCTCAGAACATTGCGGGGAATATTGCCCCGCCCCATCGGACCATTCCGTGAACTGCACATTGATTATGCACACATGGGAGAAAGGTGCAATGGTGCTGGGTACTTAATTGTATTGGCTCTTCCCTTTTCCTGCTGGGTGGAGGCTGGACCATGCGCCCACCCAGACGCAAAATGTGCAGCTAAGTTTCTAGAAAGAGAAGTGTTCCCATATTGGGGCATATGCGATGTCATACGTTCTAACAATGGGACACATTTTGTGAATGACCTCTTCAAAGAAGTGACCACGTTATTGGGAATAAAGCATAAAATGTGTTCAATTTACCGTGTGCATGTGAACGGGATCTTAGAAAAAAATTGACGGTCTCCTTTAAAGTAGGTTGTCCAAACGGTGCCACACTCTTTAAAAAAATGGGGTTTACTGTCTACCCCTGGCTTTAGTTTAACTGCATACTCAACCCAGTAAGGACCACCATTTGTCCCCCCACGAAATATTAACTGGATGACGAATGCAAATGCCCTTGTCCCTGGTAAGACGAATGTCCGATGTTCATAGAAGTGCCACAGTGCTCGGAGAGGAATTTAAGGAATACCTCACACAGCTTACAAGGGCAGAAAACATGATTTAAAAGCAAACAGTTCCCCGTTCACTAGACAAAATGAAACAGATACGTCAACAGCCTCAGCAGATAGCCCTACAAGCCCTTTAATGCGCAGAGAACTAGTATATGTCCACAGATTTGTACGCAGATTCAACAGTCCAAGTTTCATGGCCCTTATGAAGTAATATGCTGCACGCCTTCGGAAGTGAAGGTGAAGGGCCTGAAATACTGGATCCACCTGTCAGATGTTAGAAAATCACATGACAGTGTAGTACCCGGAACACTCCAGCAAGATGAACGAGAAGCAGCAACTCCTTAATGAATACAGGATAAAACTGCCTAGTGGCATAAAAGATTACTAAGCAACAACAATATAGTGGTTCAGAGAAAGATACGTCCTTAAAAATAATGTACTGCTTATTATGCTCTCCTTCTCTCTCTCTCTCTCTCTCTCTCTCTCTCTCTCTCTCTCTCTGTCTCTCTCTCTCTCTCTCTCCCTCTCTCTCTCTCTCTCTCTCTCTCTCTGCCTTCTCCCTCTGGTCCCTCTCTCTCCCTCTTTGCCTCTCTTCCTTTCAAACTTTTAAATGTTTGACAATGCTGATACTGAAAATGTGTTTAACCCCTTATATCACACTCTGTAGGTGCAACTATGATGGAACGTAGCTCATTGGTCACAAATAGAATTGAGTTAGATAGAAGTAGGAATAGTATAAGTGCTACTAGGGCATACTTGTAGGGATGTAGCCTTTATTTTACGGCCTTTGTATTCTCTGCAATATTATTGTGTTTGGGGTTGTACTGGAGAGTTTCTTTTATTGTTGGGGACGTACAAGAAGTGGGGGATCTAATACAAGAAGGGAACAGACTAACATGGGATGGTGTGAAACTAATATGGGACCATAATACCTTCTTAAGCATTACAACACTACACAAGAATCGTACAAAGGTGTCATCACAGCCTGGGCAATTTGCAATGAATGAAAGCGAAAATGTAATTTAATAAGGATGCCAATGTAACATCTGATGTGGGTCTCTCATTTATCGCTCATATGCTTTCAGTGCTACACAAAACCCCTAGTGGTGATGATAAAAGATACAGAAAGTCATTAACTAATGGTAAAAATTTGGCAATACGCAGGCAAGCAGCAAACAAAGCAATCAAAATATGATGCACCCCATGGGTTGCTATTGGATGAGGTGGAGGATCTTCGTCATCCGGATCAGTCTAACAAGTGGTACTTTGATATGAGCACCACAGGGAGACAGTCAACAAACGGTAGCTGCTATGTGTGTTCACTGATACCTCATGCGTCAGGAACACCTAAGGTTTTAGTGCCACAAGAATCACCCTTAGTGGAAGCCCAGTGTCTTATTCTTCTCGCACTATGTAGAATAAGGAGCACCTTCCAGGCACACACATTAAACTTACAACTGTTTCTTCCTGATGAAAATCTATGCAAGAAGAAACCTCAAGGTACGACCTGCTTTAAAGAGCCATTCTTTGCAATCAAAGGGACAATGTTCGCTGAAAACAAATGGATGCAACAGTGAAGTGTGAGGGAGAAGCGCTACGTGGCTTATTGGACAAAAGACTGAAATGGATGGAGGACACATGCTCCCACATGTGGTCTCAACACATCGCAAAACTAACGTGAGTCACAGCTCTTGAAAAACCAATCAAGATCCGGCATGAATAAAAATATGAACTGTGTTTCCAGGGGGAGGGAAGTGTACCCATGGGCTCCAAACACACGTTGCAACAGAACTCTCATAATACAAGACATGCAAAAAGGAACAGCTGTGTTGATGGACCACTACTGGGTGTGTGGCACACAGGCATACTTGCAGCTCCCGTCATCATGGAGGGGCCATTGTGCTTTGGCAATGCTACACTCTGCACTGCTGTTGATTCTGGATGACCATATCAAGGGGCAGGGGGTGCCCATTCCATGGCAACTGGCACCCAAACATCCAATTGAAGAGCCCCCCATCTATGAAATACTATCAGAAGACAAACTACAAGATCAAGTGCCCCGCAGAAAGAGAGCATCTAATTACCTCTTGAACGAATCTTCAAACCTCTTGGTACAAATACCTGATCAGTACAAACTATTCATTTCGGCAGAGACATTTTTTGCATCACTTATCCCCAGCATCCAGGCACGAGCAAACAACAAGTGGCTTCACATTGTGCGTTGGGAGCTGATCCAGATGGCCAATGACACAGAAGAAGGATTCAATGTAATAAAGGTAGAACTTAGAGCACTTAGGCTGATGACAATGCAAAATTGTTATGTGCTCAACCTGCTCACAGTTATGGAAGGCGGTGTTTGCCGAAAAATAGGGAGTGCATGTTGCACATTTGTGACTTCTTCAGATGCTGAAAATGGGACACTCTCGCATTTAATATCAGCAGTGCATGAACTTAGAGTGCGGATGAAAGAAGAAAGTGGCGTTGCAGCTAGTGACTGGTTTAGTGCGGCATTTGACTGGGTACCATCATGGCTCGGTACTGCAATGAAGTTACTGGTTCCTGTTACTGACTTTCTCCTGCTGATTTTCTGTGTGTGCCAACTGGGAGTGCAATGCCATGCAGAAGTGATTCCTAATAGTGCGAAGATGATGGTGACTGCAGGCAATCCAAATAGAAATGGGAAAATGCCTCATGATAATTGGGAAGCCCAAGTACAAATGGGAGAAAGTGACAAACCCAAATATCACATGGTGGCCATTTACAACACAGGAGATATAGTATATAGTCTATGGCACACAACCATCAAACAGCCCCAGGATTTAGAAAACTACAGGGAGGTGTGGGTTGACCTAGCGGGAGATGGAGGACGCATTTGTATGACGTGTACTCCTGAGGAATATGCGCAGCGTGGATGCCAATAAAGGGTACACCTGCATGGGATGAAGCTGTAAAAAGGGCAGATTGAAGTTCTGGAGGAGGGTATTCATTACTTTAGGAGTAATGAAAGGGGAGAGTGTTGGGAGAGAGGTGGTCTATCAAGCCACTCTCACCACTCCCACATGCACTGATCTCACTTGTGCTGAACATGTAGATGTCCCCCTTTTCTTCCCCCAACTGTAATCTGTGTTAGTAACCTACTAATTATTAACAAGTAAATCATGTAATTAGGCCTTACTAATGTGCAAAGACTACATTTTAGGTAGGTCGCCAGACACCATCTTTTACTAGGCCCAAAAATGATCTCTAAAAGCCTGTCTCTCCCTCTAGCCCGTGCCTCACACCACCATCCCAGGCACCCACCCCACTGCCTCCTGCCAGCTTTGCACAAACCCTGTTCTCTCTGAAGTTTAGCTATTCATTATTGCAACCTTCAGTGCTGTCCCAGAAAGATTTGCGCTCACTGTACTGTATGAGACCAGAACAGGCCCCCGTCCTTTTTTACCCCGTCCCTGCTAAGCTGTAAGCTACCAGGACCATGTTCCTCTGCTCTTTAATACAGATAAACATCTGACCCTCTGTAGTGGCCAAGAAAAAGGCACCCCCGAGGGCCCAGACCCTAGACACTCATATATTCTTTCTTATCCTAACACTTGTTTGTATCATGAGGCATCAGGTAGATCAAAAACCTCCAAGGTGGGCACCTGGGTTGGAGATTCTGGGTTTATGGGTACCGCGGTACTGAGGGTACAATGCCAAAATATAACTTGTCTTTGAACTCTGGGAAGCATCCATATTCCTGCCTGGCTTTACAAGTGTCATTTGTGTTATACTCTCAAATGCTGTCATTGCAAGATCAGTTAGTCAGGGATAGTGTCATCTTTGCTGGCCTGATCTTCACCTCGCAGAGATGAGCCCAGCTGACCTAATTACTGCAGGAGGGACGCCTAAGCACCCGCCAATCCCATGAGGTCGACACTTATGGATCTATACAGCACCGACGACTCGATCCAATTGTGTTGCAGAATTGTGCATTTGTAATGTGATGTCACTCATGACGCTTGGTGCCTTTTGACTGTGCTGCCCGTGTATCTGTTGGCAGAGCGCTCTACGGGCAGCAGAGTTTTCTGCGTGCACATTTTATCTCATATAAACTTAGTTCTACTTGCAATCTATCTCCTGGTCCCATTCCCTACTGTGGTGTGACCATTATTCTGATTTTTGGATATTGTGTCAGGGAGTGGGCTCCTTCAAACTCGAAGGTGCAGGAGTAGCACAAACCAACCACACCCACTGCTGTCTTGGTGCCTGCAAGTCTAGGCTTACACAAGCCTCCTCAACCCCAGCAGGGAAGCAGGGTTAGGGAAAGCTGGTTGTATAGTTACAGGGTGTGAGGGTAACCGGGAAGAGGATTAGGAAGAGGGAGTGGATGGGTTGGGGAACATAGGGTAGGCTTGGAAACAATGCATAACATAAGACTACAGCATACTCATGCCCCCACATGCATGCATTCCCACATTGTTATAACATGCACAAGACACTGGTCTACACCAGTAAAGGCACTTAGCTCTGGTTGTGAGTGCTCGCTGCTGTTGTGTCCCTTGTTGCCTCCTGCATGTGTGCTCTCAGGTCCGATAAACAGGAGCAGTTCAAATGCTGAAAAGAGAGCTTACATTAGTTTGCATGGGTTATGCCACGCATGGCTCACACATGTTTTATGCAGCTAAACTTGGTCAATGGCCTGGGGGGCATTCATGCAGCGTGAAGCCGCATGAGGCTTTTAACATGCAAGCATTGGACTCTGGGGCCGCATGTGGCTATACACAACACAGCTTCCTGGCAGAACATGGCTCTGATCATGCGAGACACACGTGGCTAATTTGCATGCAGTGTAATAATCTGGGCGTGCGACAGCTAGTAAGCTGTCCAAGCAGTAAATTGCAGTTCTTCTGATGCGCGTTTCATACAGGGAGGTTTTTTTAGCATGTGTTGGTCTGCGTGTGTTGCCCAGTTGCTACTCTCCCCCTCTGGGCCCAGCGGTACTTATCTGTAGTGAGCGAGGGGCCGGAAAAAAGATTCCTTGGGGTGTGGCCCCTCACAAAACTCCCTGTGACTGGAGCTCTTCAGGATGCAACTTATCAGGTCAAAATCTCAAGCACAAGCCCCATGCTTTATAAAAAGGTAAATAGATTTTGGATTTATTTTCTAGGGGCAAAAACCAATACCCTGCTGTTAGATCTAAGGTAGTAAAAATCCTCGGCCCCTGGATTTGAGCAAGGCTGTGGTCAATGAATGGGAAGCCACCTTAATACAGGCAACCTCTTATTCAGTTCTCTTGAGTCTGCGCACAACCGCCATTGACCATTGGGCTTCAACACACCCAATATGTTTGTGTTTTAGGTACTGTGAATCATTGTAATGATTCTTCTTGGCTCTAAGTTTTTAATTATTTCTAAACAGGACAAGGGTAGCCTATATTGTCGCACAAATACAGGTTCCCTAAGATAGCCTTCTGGCAGTGTAGCAACATGCAGATCAGTACACCCACACTCATAGACATCCTTAGCAAATACCTCCTTGAATTAATTGAATATTTATCTCAATTGGTCTTTTTCAATAGTGCAAGCATCTGCAACCTGCATTTGCTCCTCTACCATTTTAGAACATTCTGGAAAATCCTCCAAAGGAGGAATTTCTGTGCTTTATTCTAATTGTATGGCAGTGTACATTTCGAGAGAGGCCACTCTCAAGTACCTTGATACTTCAGCTTCCAGCTCCATTTGCTGTTTCTCCTCTGTCTCATTTTCATCCACCTGAAATAGGATGCAATCATCCTGATGATGACAAACCACATGTTTGTGTTCACAAGGGTACACTGACTGAATTCTGAAAATCCCCTTTGTCTTAGAGTCTAACAACTCAGGCAATTCACCCTGTGAGCGGACATAGCTTTCAGGAATATTTCCAATAACTGGGTTGTTTAAATCTGCAGTGTTGTATTGTTCTTGCATTGCCAACCCTAATGGGGTACCTTCTTCCAAGTAAATATCCTGACATCTTTTGTTAACCACATGTATTCAGATGGAGCCATCCCCAACTTCCACTAAAAGTGTGTATTCAGATTCTAGCACCTACTGCCTCATGGATCCATTGAGACACACATACATTGAGCTCCTTCAATTTGTATCCCTTCCTGTACGTCAATGCTATTGTAAATTACCATGTGAATGCAGGAATGGTAACATCCTTCTTTACTTGAAGCTCAACTGCATAGGGCATTATTTGCATCCAATGGTATGCTTGCCTTCCATCCTCAAATGCAGGTGCTACCCGACCAATCTGGACCAAACCTTTTGATTCAATAAATCTAACACCATACTAATTCTGTGAATGCTGTCATTTCCCAAATAGAATGTGGCATTGGTTCCATGCACAATCCATATGTTGTGATGAATGCTTTTGGACCCTAATGTTATTTTCAACATGCATCTCCCAACAATTCTTTGTCCCAAATCAAGACCATATAATATGAAAACGTGTTGATTTCTGTATGTCTTCACTCTCAAGCATTTGTTTGAACACATTCTCATTAATTAAACTCCTTTCCTGTTCTAGGACGAACACTGCCTCAATCATTTCCGGGTGCCTATTCACATGCACAGGTATCCAGGCATGACCTTCCTTCATGTGTATTTCTGCAATTGTTGAAATATACTTCTCCTGATCTGGCTATGAAACCTCACTTTGTGACTGATTCCCTTGTGTTCCTTGCATTTCACCCTGGCACATGAGAATGCCAGTGACAGTAGGTAGACAGCCATTTTGAAGATGCACTTCCACTGCTCTCTCTGACCTAGCAATGATGCAACATGTATTTGCATTGCTAACCTGGCTGACCACATTGTGAGGTTTCAGGGGCTTTTTGGCCAATGACCACAGCACCCCATTTACTCCATCAATGAGGTGTGACAATCTCTTCAGACAATTTGTTCTTAATAAGAATGGGGTCTCCTCAATAGGTGTAACCACCACTTCTTGCCTCAGTTCATGTTTCCCTACCTTAATGTCAGCTTCAGTGGCACCTACTACCCATATTGCTTTAACATTGAAATTATGCACAGGGCCTTCAATCTGTTATGATAAAAACATTTTTAAAGAGCAAACTTTCACCACAAGGGGCATCATGACGCTAAGGCTCTACACCAAGCAGATGAGGGATCGTAGCAACTAACCAGCATTTAGATGGCAAACAGCCAGGGTTTTATGGCACGCCTAAAACTAAGATGGTCATCGGTAAGGCTAAGAGACAGGGGAAGGGAATTCCATAGCAGTGCCACCAAGACTGAAAAGGAACGACTGACGCATGGCACTGCAATGCAAGCCCAGTTAACAGATCTCAAGGAACGGGCTGGAAATTAATGGGCCAGACCTATAAAAGCCATGATAGACAATGCATAGTGCTATGAATTTGATCCGACTGGCCGCAGGGAGCCAGTCATGCTGCCAAATTCTGTAGCAGCTGCAGACGACACAGAAGATAAACCGGCTGAGCCAAACACAAGGAGTTGCAGTAATCCACTGAGGCCACAACTGAAGAGGAGACTACCAAGGTCTGAAGCCTCAGATTGAGAAAAGGGAGGACTTGCCGTAAGGTGTGAAGTTTGCAGTAGACCCCTTGACATACAGTGCTTAATTGTGGAAGTATATAGAGGGATGCCAAGAGCTTAATCCCTACATTCTTTACTACTACTTAAGACTTGGGTACAGGGCCCAATTCAGGAGGCCAAAAAGCGGCCGACCAGAGTGATACCTTAGAAGGGGCCCTGACAATCAAAACCTCAGTCATCTCACCACTGAGTCGAAGCAAGTTGGAGCTCTCCAAGCAGAGATTGCCAAAAGACAACAACAGTAACACTCGGCCATCGATGAGTGCGCTAGATAATCGCATAATAACCTGAGTGTCATCAGCATATGAACAACACCGAAACCCAAAAGAGTTTATCAAAGAGATTGGAGATAGATATAAACATTAAACAGAAAAGGTGAGTGAGCAGAACCCTGGGGAACCCCACTGGTAGGAGGAAGAGAAGCAGAGGTGAAAGGAGATAACAACAAAGATTGGGAGCGATCCGCAAGAAAAGAAGAAAACCAGTTAAAGACCAGGCCAGCAATCCCCACAGAGGCTAGTCTCTGGACCAAGATGGAATGTCTCAATTTCAACATGTCTTGTGGAAGTAACCCTTCATTTATGCTATACAACATTTTTCTTGACATTGCAGTCACCTGTACCCACCATTCCACATACATTCCATTGCTCTTCCACTGTAATGGGACATAATATCTGTCTTCAGGTTATTCAATTATACATAGGACATGTGAAATGTGGCTAATCTGAGGACTTATTTTCTTAGGTCTGTCTGGCTTCTGGCAACAAAGAGGCATGTGAAATGACATTTAATCCCCCTTTTTGCCTGTCTTTTTCAATTTCTCTGTTTATTTTTCTGTCCTGAGAAATAATTTGGAGTTTCACTACTGTTTGGCCCCTTTGTATAGCGGAGACTCCTGAGTTCTCACCCCAACCCATTTCTGATATCTCCGCATCATTGTGATGTCCTTACATACCTCCACTCTGGTGTATAACTGTTTTGTGGTTCCATTAGCATCATGTCAGAATGTTGTGTTTGGAACTCACCTGGCTCTTCTACCACACCTGTCAACCTCACCTCTTGGAACATCTGTAACACTCTAAATACTCCTCTGGCAACTCTCCTGCAAATGTCTTTTGGGGAGCTTTAATTTCTGTGGAGATATAAGCACCATTATGTGTTTATTTATTTATGTATTCGGTATTTGTAAGGCACCTATACAACAAATAGTGTTTCCAGTTGCAACAAGTAAAAAGTGGGGAAGGAACAAGGGGAGAAAAGAAACAATAACAATAGCAGTAAATCAACAATGGCAGCCCTAGTAGGCATTGTGACTTTCGAACTTGCAAGTGCAGTGATGAGAAGTGAAGGAGACAGGGACTAGAACGGTTTAGAGTGGACCAAGGGATGGGAAAGTGTAAATGGGAGCCTAGCAGGGGAAGCGCCAAGGAGTAACAGGGGAGGAGGCCACTGGCTAAATGCTCGGGTGGGGTGTCCCAAGGGGGGAGCCCAGCTGCCCGGTGGGGGCACAGAGGGCAGTGCAGAGGGAGGTGGGTACTGGTGTCATCTTGGCAGGGGGCCTAGTAGCCTATAAGACTCATGAAGGACCAAGCCGCCAGTCTCAGCAGCAGTGGAGAAATTAGCAGGAGTCGGAGATAGGGAGGAGGGAGAGAAAAGAAGAGTTTTGAGAAGTTTCCTGAACTTAAGGAGGTCCGGTTCAAGTCTGAGAGGGGCAGGGATGCTGCTTCAAAGGGAGGGGCCAGTCATAGAGAAAGACTTACCCTGCACTCTCTGCTTAGAGAAGTGTTTGATCAGTAGAGAGTTGGAGCTAGAAGAGCAGAGGGCTCTGACATGGAAGCATTTAGGGATAGAAAGTTGGAGATAATTGGGTCCCAGGCCCCAGAAAGCCTTTTTTGGATGATGTGAGGGCCTTGAATTTGATCCTTGCGGCCACTGGGAGCCAGTGGAGAGTTTTTAGAGCTGGAGAGATACGGTCCTTGGGCTTGAAGCCAAAGATAAGTCTCACAGCCCTATTCTGGATTAGTTGAATGGAGCAAAGGGAGGAAAGGGGCAGAATGAGGAAAAGGCTGTTGCAGTAGTCCAGCCTAGAGAGGACCAGAGCTCTGGAGACATTGACCCTCTGAGGGGAGTTGAGAAAATGGAGAATGCCTCTAAGGAGGTGAAGCTGAAAGTGGGCCTTCTTGGCAATGTCCAAGATGTGAGGGGTGAAGGAGAGAGAGGAGTCGAAGATGACCCCACCATTTTTGGTCTGACTGTATGGTGTGGGTAGAGGGCCCAAGGAGGGTAGCCACAGGGCAAGGGAGAAACAGGGAAAAGGTGTCCCAATAAGAAGGAGCTCAGTCTTATTGGCAATAAGACAGATATTAGCCATACACCATAACTTAAGAGACTGAAAGGGGAGCCATCAGGTAATAAAAAAAACTGTCACCTGCCTTTCTGTTTTCACCTATCATTTCATTCAATTTTGTTTCATTTATTGTCAATGCATTCAGTGCACCATTAACCATGCAACAGTCCACTTGCTCACTGGCCATCAATTGTTCAAAGGTGTGCTTTATCTTTTTCATGTGCCATGTTCTGTTTTAATTGTCTTTTGGTCCTTTACTGTGTGGGTTCCTCGTGTGCATTTCTCCTTTCTTTTTTTTATCTTCACACACATGAATAGTTTGGTTTAACTCTAGAATAAACTACCCACCTTTCTTTTCTGTGTTTTTATTTCATATGTCATCATTTGGTTGTTTTCTTAATTTTAAATCGCTATGCAGCTCAGTTTGTTCAGACAATGGTGGATCATGTGTGCCTTCATTGTGGAGAGTATGCCTGATTAGTTATTTGTTAATACCCTGTGCAATGTCACTCTTATGTTCTGCATTCTCAACAGACTGCTGTTTTTACCCTGAGAACAGCTTTACAATCTGCCCAGCTAACATTTTAACATGTGCCTCTAAGCACTGGAATCCATCCAGATCCCTAAAATCATCTCTCTGTGCTATTGCGCGTTACTGATTAGATTCATATTGGTGAGTCCTGTTTTGATTTGTTTCAGGAGACTGATTCTTGTCAGTGTTTCCCCTGAACTCCTGGGACAGAGGAGGTGGGGAGCATAGGATGGCTGTCCTCTGCCCATAATCTCTGTGTGTGGAGGTATGAACATAGGAGTAGGGCTTTAGGTCACATTATGTCTCTGATTTGATTAATGCTGGTTTCAATTTTTGATTAATCTATCTACATGTCTTGGCCCTATTTGATTGCCATAGATCATTGTTGCAGGGTTAAATCTACATTGTGTTCTCAATATCTGGTAAGGTCCGTTGTGCAATTGACTTTGGGTGTTATTATACCCTACCAAGTCATATCGAAGCCACACTCGTGGCAACCTGCCAAGTACCTGGAACTAATGAAAGTATCCCTCTGACTTGGGTCTGTAGATTGAAACAGTTGCCTTGAGTGCTACCTTTCTCTGCATGGCCACACCCGTCTGGCTTTGCAATATGTCAGTTTTTGTTTGAGCAGTCTCTAATGACATGTTGTTTCCTGATCTGATTTCTAAAATGGCAGGGACAGTCTCTTTTGACTTCTGCTTTGATTCCTTGCTTTTATTCTAACTGTGTGACATTACTTCAAATCTCAATGTCAATTGATATAGAATCCATTGCAAAGTATTATCTCTAGTAAAGTCAGAGGCCAGTTGAGCTACCACTTTTGTAAGAACTGTTTTGGGGATTCATCCACCTGCGCTGATGAAGAACATGCTACTCGTTTTGCATATTGAATTTGTTTTCTGATTTCTCTCTCAAAATGATTCCATGGTAAAATTCTCCTGCACATTAAGGCTATGTATAAAACTAGCATAGCCCAAATTCTTTGTCAGTTGAAGAAATCAAACATATTCTATTTTTAGAATGTCCAAAGTGCGATACAATTCGAGAACATTTTCCAGATGGACTTCAATAGTCACTCCCAAATCTTTTCTAAAAGGATTCAAATGACTTTTAAGATTTTTCATGATCTTAAGTAGATTAGCATGTGCTTCATCTTGAACAATCACTCTCTGCTCTTCAAAAACAGACCTAGCCTCCAACACTGGATCATGGCCATCCATGTGTAAGCATTCAGCAGCTGGCAGAGTTCCCAGACTGTCACTTGGCATAACCACAATGAGTGTCATGCCCTGCTGTGGGATATTTTAACCCACTCATCCAAGCCTTGCAACATCACTAGGCATTGGTGGCAGCAGAAACATCATAATGGCCGCCGGAAAGCATGCTGCTCGCCAAAAATCATCCAAAAATGCACAGTGAAAATCGGAAAGATAGGCCACCATCCACTTTTGCCTCTGTCAGTGTTTATACAGGAGACAATTGCAAGACCCCATCCTTTGGCTGCACACAGAGCAAAATCAGTGCAAAAGAATACAGAGCTGTTCAAAAAATCAATTTTATTTGGTGTCAAAAATTGCTAAAAATCCTGGCTCACCAAACCACCTAAAAAGATCCAACCATCTTGTTGGGTGTTCCACATTACTTTACTGCAAGAATCCACATCAATATCATGTCAGAAAGAATCATATGTTATTAGGACAAAATCTCCTTGTAAAGATATTGATGGGAAGAAAGCTGTCAAAAGTGGGTGCAATACCGTTACTCAACCCTACCAGAAAGCCAGCATTTTAAAACAACTACTTTTGTAAGGTTAAACAATTGAACTCAAACTATGCCAAAGAAGAGAATTCCATCAAAATACCAGATAGAGTGCTACGCAGTGATTTCATGTTGAAAAAGACTTGATTAAAGACATGTTGCTTATTTTAAGTTATAAATGTATTTTTTTCCGTAAGGAACTAGGTTGCAATCGATGAGGAAGTAACTTGATTCAGTTCAGACTTCAAAAGGCTTGCCTTTCATGAGAATCCTTCACACCTGGGGCTCCACACCAGAAGGCAGGATATCAAAAGGGAGGAGATCCCTCTGCTGGAAGGAGGAAAGAGACAATAGATTCTTTCAACTGAATAGAATATGCTAAATTCGGGTGTAACTGTCAACACTGCTTTGGGAGAAACAAGACATGTGACCTCTGAGTCAGAGCCAAGCTTCTGGAGGTGGAGACAAACCAATGGGTGAACTGAATTGAGGGCAAATATATGTTTTATAAGAATACTGATAACTAATTATACCAAGCGGAACAAAATGTCAAACTTTGAGATTCTTAAAATGACACATGCACTCACAGTTCAAGACTAAGCTGGACGCAGTGGGATGTTCTTAGACCAAACCCCATAATTATTAATATTGTAGCTGCAGTGTTTATGCTAGGAACATAAGAACTCACAGTAATATGCTCAGATATGGTGTGTATGTCTGTGTAAAATTTGGTGCAGAACCCATTTTGGCAAACCCACCAAAATCGCGAATAGGTTGTCATTTCTGAACTAAAGCTCTTAGGAAAATCAGAGTTGGAACAGAATATACCTTAAGTAATTTGCGATGTGTAGATGTACTATGAACAACTTGTGCATCTGGGAAGTATGGTTGTTATGAAACATTTATTTTCTAGGTAAAAGCAGAGGCAGGTATGTCAGCTAAGCCATAAACACAGCATCATGATGACATCTCATGACACTCTGGTCCTTTCTCCAATCAGAACCCAGACATTTCTCTGACCTATCAAATCCTTAGAGGGTTGGGCATGTAAAATCAGCCTCCACACCCAGTTTGAAAACACATGAAAAGAGACTGCTCAGGACAGATGGGACACACTCATTTTTCCACTTCGACTGATTCCTGTGCAGCACTCTGCCGGACCAGATCCAGATAATATCCAGAGACTCCAGATATATCCAGAGACCAGACTCTAGCACCAAGCTCTAGAACTTGAAGCAGAGAGGTCTAATCCACAAGCTGAATCCTCTTCAGCAGGCCTCAAAATCTTTTGCAACCTGATTCTCAACAGCCAGGCTGTGCTGTTCCATTCTAGCTCAGAATTCTGTGCTAGAACCGAGGTCCATACCCAGAAAGCAGCGCTGTAATCCAGAACCGTAAGATCCAGTCCGAGGGACTGAGCAGACCAGTGGCCGTGCTGTGAGCAGAACCACTGCCTGAGACCGTCCGGTGGCGAGTGAAGTCCAAACCTGACCAGATCGGTGACCATTCCAAAACTAGGAGTGAGTATCTAGTCTAGAACTGTACATAGTCATCTCCTAGTCTAAAGTAATCATATTCAATCCATCTCAACCTATTCAGAACTGCATTTAGAATTTGGTGTCCATCCTGGTGATTTCAAATCTGTAATGTGCATTTGTCATTCTGAAATCTTGACTTTATTTCTGAAAATCCAATTCTTTATAGTTGTTCCATAATCGCGATTTACGCATGCGGAAAAAGTGCCACGAATTGCAATTTAGCTTACTTTCACCACATGTTAAAAATAGCTGCTTCTTGCTTTCCACTGCTGAATTTTGTTTTCAATCTGGTAATCATTCATGAATCATTGTTAGTGTTGACCTGAACCAATCTAAAGTAACTAGCACTTAGTCTGAATATCCTTTAGTGAATTAAAATCATTTTAGCATATTTTTCCATCCATTGCAATCACTTTCAAAAGCGTTTTGACCTGTGTTTAAAATCATACCTGTTTTCTCTAAAGTTGCTGGGGGGGAACTGGAATTGGGCTGCATTACTGATTGTATTCTTGAAACCTGTGTACCCTCCTTCCCATCTTTTCATACTGCATAGTGGGGGGAGTGAGTAGTCGCAGGGGAAAACGTGATTATATTATCTTCTGATTGAATTCATATCAAGTTTATTTCTGTGCTGCATTCTTTCCCATCTTGCATTTCCTTGAACCATAAACGTATTCTCTGTTACCTTATCCTTCCTCTTCCTACTCCTAAGTGATTAAAGAGATTGTCAATTTTGTATTATTACCCATTGTTGATTACGTCCATATTCATAAGTGTGCTATTCAAATATTATTTTATTCATAAAAGTGATATATATATATATATATATATATATATATATATATATATATATATATATATATATATATATTGTTTAATTATTCAAATAAACCTTTTAACTTGCAAAACAGACCTACTTCTTGGCTCAGTGAGGTCGGTGAGATCCATAGAGAGGGGCGTTATATAGGGGTTCATCATCCAGATATAAAAACTTTGACATCAAAATATATAAATAAGGGCTTCCATTGGGCATCCCAGACTAGGCATTGACTTAGTTGGAGTGCTTCATTTAAGTCACTTACAGATTGGGGGCTCGTTGCGGGACTTCTGGATTACATCTACCATTTGTGTAGCTTAATACACTGTGCTAACTAATAGGATACATAAATCCTGTTGGGCTACCACGCTGTGTTACGCTGTAAAAGCACCCCTCAAAAAGGAATGCTCTCCGGAAACGGTCTGTTTTGCAAAATAAAATAATAAACTTCTGTAAGTCAGGAAGGAAATCAATTTCCAGAATTATGACATTGGTAGATATCAAGATAGCTAGAGAACACCTCTCACATAAGCTATTTGTGAGAAGTGAGTGGACTGAGCAAGACCAGAATGTGTGGTTGCAGGCAATCACACAACAGGTCACTGCAACTGGGTTAGATATCAGGAGAGATCAGGGTCCCTTACATGTGGACCTGAGTGAACTATATATGGCCCCGAAAGCCAAAGATGAGCACAGCAAGATTGTCAGGATAGCGGCATATTTATATTTATATATGGAAGCCATACAGGACAAATGTGCTGAAGGCCAAGATCTGGCAAGTAGGCAACTGTTGGCATTAGAGAAGGCCAAATCTGATCTGGACTCTTCAGAGCAGAGGCTGCAGAGGAGCCAGGAGTCAGAAAATGATAGTAGGTAGTATATAATTAACATAAAAGAGGATATGGGTATCCTGCAACAGGAAAGGGCAGACAAGGATACCAGAATTCTGGCCTTGCAGAAGGAGTATCAAGAAGGTTTGGACTCCCTACTGCAGAGCCAGAAAAAGCTGGAGCAACAGATAGATTTCAACAGGGCATGCACAAAGCAGGTAGCCACCCTGCAAAGCCAATTGGATAAAGAAAAAGAGGAGAGCAATACATTGATTTTGAAAGACCTGGATACCCAGGCAGAGTTTGATGAGGAGTGCCAGAGAGCTGGTTCCCTTCAAAGGCAGAGGGACGACCTGGCGGCACAGATGCAGGCTCTTACTCAGGAAAGGGACACCGTAGGCCAGGAAGTCTGCCACTTAAAAAGGAAAATGGAAGAAAATCACCTGACCCTCCAGGGACTGGGCGACCTCCAAAAAGAGCATCAGAACTTGTTATAGCACACCAGGAGGGTGGAAGATGCTCTGGCAAGAAAGGAGCAGGCCAGTAGGGACGGAACCCAGGAGGTAACCCTCCTGCAGCAAAGACTGACCCAGTACCCCAGGACCAACCAGGAAGCACAGAGGGAAAATGAGGCTCTCTGTCAGCACAATGATAAGCTCCAGCAACAGGTATCCATGCAGGAGAGACTGATAGAGTATAGTAAGGCCTTGATTGAGGAACTGAAAGCACAGGCTCTGGCAGGGCAACAGGGAGCAGGGCTGATAGAGATGAGGTTTGCTGGGAAAGGGAAAAACCTGAGCATAACCTCAGGAGCCCTAGTACCAGAGCCCTCCATCTCTCCCAGTCCCTGGACTCTACCACCCCCATGTCCCCTGGTGCACATGAGCCCAGGGCCACGGGGATGGGAGATTACTATCCAGTCAGAAGTATGGGGCTCATAGGCCAGTACCTCCCAGGAATGGATGGGCGGGCATCCGGGTATGGGTACCCAAGTAAAGTGCAATTTAGTGGGGAACCCCGGGAGAGCAGGCCCACTAAGGGCATCCTGAAAACCTTTGCCCAGTTAGTTCAGTGGGTGGGGTTACCCATCAAATCCGGGCAGCAAGGAGGAATCTGAAGACTCCTCTGAGCATCCCAGGACACAAGAGACTAGGTCCCCACATTCTGCCAGCCATTCCCAGGCTCGCAGAATCTGGGAAAACCTGGAAGATCAGACGGGCACCTCTGGGAGCATTGCTTCTGAGTCAGAGGATGAATGGACCAGGGTTACCCAAACCAAGAAGGCCAATAAGGCAAAAAGGGCCATGCTTAAGGACCCCTTAAAACAGATCAAAGCAATAAGGAGCGTCATCACTCCTTACCATAAGAACTCCAAGTATTCTGCTTGGGAACACTTGGAGCTCTTTGAGCAAATGATGGAGAATTTCCATTTGAAAGACAGCAGTAGCTGCATTCAGTATGTAAAATGGACATTCTCCCCAGAATACTCCAATTTCTTTGCAGGGCTGGAGGATCAAAATCATTCAAGATGATCCACCTACAGGGTGGCCATCTTAAAGCACTTCTCTGTTCATAGAAATCCCCAAGAGGCTTGAAAGGCAGCCTACAATTTGCAATGTGGGGAGGATCAGGCCCCACAAGAATTTGTGCAGGAGTTGAAGCGTGCCTTTGTGCAGACTACCAAAAGGGTGCGCACGGACAATAAAGAATTTGTAAATACGTGTTTCCATGCCTCACCCAAGTACATCATGACCCAGCAAGTGAGAAATTTTCATGAGAAAAGGTCACTAGACTGGGTCATTGAACAGGCCACCAGAATCTATGAGGTGCAGAAACCCAAAGAAAATAAAAGTAATGCTCAGAAAAACCCCAAACCGACCAGAACCCCTGCTGCTGCCAAGGTGGCAGAGGTAAAGGTTGCCCCCATTTTGGATTTGGAGATGGGGGGCCTAAAAACTTGCCTGCACAGAATAATTCCAATCCCAGAAGGCCCTCGGGCCAGTCACAGACAGGGAGTCAAGGAGGTAGTCCCACAAATGGGGTCCCTCACTCCCCTGACTATGTAAGTCCCCGCTACAAGGGAAACCGACCCATCCTGGGTTATGTGTGGACTCCTCCAGCCCAAGGGGTGGTGGGGGATCCAACCAAGCACCTAACCCAGGGAACTTCCCTCCTAACTTTCCCCAGGAGGGCAGAAATTCACCAAATCCTGGTCAGAACTTTTTCTCCAGGTATCCACAAAACTTCCAACCCCAAAATCATCCATCCTTCTTTCCCCAATTCCCTGAGCCCAGACAACCTAATCCGGGAGAGGGGAGGCCAAGGGTGGAGGGGTACCCAAATCTTCCCAACCCGGGGTACTACCAGAGAAGGGATAGCTACCCTTCCCGGGATCAGCCCAGGGGAGAAAACAGAACCCTGTATCAGCCTGAGCAGGTTTCACAGTTAGAGCGCCAGGTCCAAAATATGGTTCAGGATTTGGGTCGCATGCTGAGGGCTCAGCAGAACCCTCAGATGAGCATGCCGGCACAGAATGCTCCAAACTCTGGACCTGATGCTCCAGAACAATGACGGGGGCAGCACCCCGACAACCCACTGGTTCCCAGGGAGGAGGCACAAGGGGAAGGGGGGCGTAAAGCCTTGGAGGAAGCTTCCTTCCCCACTTGTAAACAGCCCCTGGAAACCCAGGAACCACAAACAAAATCTTTTACCCCTGAAAGTCTGCAACCCAAGGAGCAGAGAGGAGGTAGGAGAAACAAAGGACCCAAACAGGCTCATTTTGTGGAGGAGATACAGATCTTCCAATTTGAGGAAGAGGGATCCTCAGAGGATCCTGGGAAAAAGGATCGTCTCCTTCAGAGATGGGGGAACTCCTCCCAAAGAAAAATGGGTCCCAAGGGATTCAAATCCAGACTGGTTAGATGTGGGGACTGAGGTAGCGCTGCCCATCATCCCATCCCAGAACCAACAATATCAAAATCCACTGGTTGAAACCCATCCGGGTGACTGCCTCCAAAAAGGGGGGGGTGGCCCAGAACCGGAACCAGGGCAACCAACAACTTCTCCTATTACTAGTTGCCAACTTTTTCTTTCAGATTCCCAAGACTCCCCACAGAATTCTGCCCAAATCTCTTCTCTCTCCATGTCCAAAACCAGAGAATTAGCCCACCAGTTGTCCAAAAATGTGCATTATCTGTGCCCCCTTGCGGAGAAGGAGGGAAGATACTATGCCCCGGTACAAGTACAGGGGCAGAGGACAATTTTGGCACTGGTGGGCACTGGATCCCAAGCTACCCTTATGTCCAGAAAGGCCTTTGATGAACTAAATTCAGGAAGGGGGGAGAAATACCAAATCCCTCTCACCTCTCTTCCTGGACAACTTCAGAACTTTGACGGGAAGGAGATTCCCGTCGAGGCGACTGCGGATTTGGACATTAAAATTGGGCGACACAAGGTGAAACACCCGGTCATAGTAGTGACTCCAGAGGGCACCCCCCGTTTACTAGGGAATGACCTCCTGAGAAGGTTGTCACCCATAATAGATTGCGTAAACAAGGTCCTCTCGACCCAGACTTGCCGACCAATAAAATTAAAACAGAGTGTCAACCATGTTAGTTTAAAAGGCACATGCCACATAGTTGAACAAAAATCTGACCAAGTAGAATTTCACTTCCAGAACAACCAAATTCCAGACGTGACAGTACTAGCAGTAGGACAACAGACTGGTGATGGGGGGTCCTCTCTATTTCTGAAAATCAACCTTCCTTCCAGTTTAAGGTGGTATTCCACACTGGAAGGAAACAATCTGAAATTCTTTACCAATCCACAATCAGATACTTCCTGCCCTTATGGTAAGGAAGATGTGACTTGTGACTTCAGAAGGGATGAGGTGATTTTCCAGGTCCATGAGGGCTGCCTTTCCCACCTGAAGCCACCAGTCCAAATCAGCACTCTGACCAGGGACTTCGCCACCCAGCTGGAGGAGGCCGCTGAGATAGCGAAACCAGAAGTCTTTCCAGGTTTCAGGCAGATGGTTGAAGAGAGAATCAACCTAGCTGATACCTGTGTAACTCTGGAGCAGTAGCAAAAGTTGAAACAAGTTTTCTTGGATTTTCAAGATCTCTTTGCGGTGGACTCATATGACTGTGTCGCACCGACATCCACTCAACAACAATTCCCACGGACCCTGGCATGACTCCAGTGTTTGTGAAGAAATATCGCTTGCCTCTCGCATCAATGGAGTCCCTTCCAGAAATAGTTAGGAACCTTGAGTCCCGGGGGATAATCCGTCCAGTCCACAGCACCTTCAATAATCTGGTGCTGGGGATATTGAAGCCAAACGGCCAGTGGAGACTCTGTGCCGACCTCAGGGAGCTCAACAAACGGGTCCATACTTCCCGATGGCCTCTTCCCTACATTGACCAAGGGCTAGCCCAGATCCAGGGGTCACAGGTATTTACTGCAATAGACCTGACCAATGAATACTGGACTGTGCTTGTCAGTAGGGAGGACCAATACAAGCTGGCTTTTACCTTTGGGGGCCAGCAGTACACATGGACCCGGACTCCCTTCGGATACCTCAACGCCGGCAATGAATTCAACATTTTTCTCAATAAGGCCAGGCCCTACCTGGGTGAGAGGGGTAACCTGGCTTATGTAGATGATGTCCTCATTAAAAGCTCAACTGTGGAGTGGAAATATAGTGGAGATCCGTTATGTTCTGACCCAGTTGAGGGCCGCCAGAGCAAAATTTTCCTTTCAGAAAGCACAGTGGTGTAGAACCCGTGTTAATTTCTTGGGGCATGAGATTACTCCTCAGGGTCTCTGTCCCCAGGAAAAGAAAGTGGAAGCACTTCAGAAACTGAAAGACCCACAACTCTGCGGGAAATAAGGAGCCTCCTTGGACTGACTAATTACAGCAGAAAGTTCATTGAGGGCTATGCAGAGATCACCAGACCCCTGATTCATCTTTTGAAAGGGGGGGACAAGTGGAAATGGGGTCCAGAACAAGCCGAGGCAGTAAGACAACTGAAAAGAAGCCTCTCACAAGCGCTTAGCCTAGCTTACCCTGTCAGAAACAAGGAGTTTTTCTTGGAGACAGGGTTCTCTAATACATGCTTGACTGCAGTATTATACCAAAAGCATGACAAGGTCAATAAAGTAATCTCCTATGCGAGTAAAACTTTATCCTCTGTGGAGGAAATATTCAACGATTGTGAGAAGGCACTCCTGGCAATGGTGTGGGCATTGAAGAATTACCACCCGTTTATCCAGGGGGAGCACACCACACCAGCCTCTGCAATATCTCCAAAGTGAAAGAATCCGGACCGGAAATGTGAGTAATTCCCAAATTATTCCTGGATTCTGTCAATGCAAGGCTTTCCTGTGCAGGTCAGATATGGCCAAAACAAGAAGAGTCCCCTCACGCAAGGTCTGGCTGACTTGCATGATTGTGCCAGAGAAAACTGTCTTGAGGACGAAAGTCTAAAAATAAAGGACAACATGGAGGCATACCTTAATTCCCCACACAAAGTCTTTGAAGAAGACAAGTGTGAGGGAATACCCACTGTCTATGTGGATGGATGCTCTTACCATGTTGACAACAATGGGGGAAAAGAACTTGTGGCCGGCATATGGAATGCATGGGTGAATGAGTCCCCAGAACCCTCCGCTGGGTACAAGATTGGTCCCCGAAGTAGTCAAGTGGCATAGTTGATGTCTGTGCATCAAGCCATCCTCACTGCTGTCCAACATCAAGTCCACGAACTGGCCATCATCACAGATTCAGATTATGTACGGAACGGGTTCATGGAGCACCTGGTTAATTGGAAAACCAGAGGCATGCTATGTGCTATTAACAAGCCCTTGAAACATGGGAAGTTAATCCAAAATATTGATGATCTGGTCACCTCGAATGGGTTGCCCATCTACTGGAAAAAGATCAAGGGTCATTCCAAAGTAGAGGGACCTGACAAAACTGGAAATGACTTAGCTGATCAGCTGGCCAAAACTGGGGCCATCCAAGGGGATCTAATAGAGATCGAGTCCCTGTTGGGGGAAATCCAGGTCACTGCTATCACTAGGTCCCAGACAAATGCTCACAATGATCTTTCAACTGCACAATGGAGTAAGGAGACCCCAGATGCTGATTTGATTACGGCTCAGAAGGGGGATCCAATAATTGGCAAGTTCTACCAACACATTGAGGACCCTGAGAACTTTCCCCTGACGGATACCGATTACATTGGGAAAGAATGTTCCGAATCCAAGACGGTTTGTTGGTAAGGAAATCCCAAGCTGGTCATGATCAGTGGGTGGTTCCTACCTCATTCCGAAGCCTGATGTTAAGTCATGCCCATGATGCGGCCACAGCCGGTCATAGGGGATTTCATACAACACTTGAAATCTTAAGAGAGGTTGCATACTGGCCACACATGGGGCAGGACCTCGACCACTACTTGAAGGGGTGTCTCGTGTGTGCACAATTTCAGCCAGCATCCCTCACACACCGTGCGCATCTCCAAAAGAGGGGGATGACACTGCCATGGTCAGATTTACAAGTCGACTTTATAGGGCCCGTGATTCGCTCCTCTAGGAGGAATAAGTACATGTTGATGGAGACATGCTTATTTACTATATGGGTGGAATGTCTCCCGGCCCCAAACTGCAAGGCAGAAACAGCAGCTGCCCTCATGATCAACCACATATTTTTACGTTTTGGACTGCCCCAAAGGATTGAGTCAGACAGAGGTAGCCATTTCACCAGCGAAGTAATGACAAAGATGTGGGAGATACTGGGGGTTAAAAGCAAGCTACATATTGCTTACCGGCCAGCCTCTTCTGGTGCAGTGGAACGTTAAAAAAAACCATTGGGCCTCATTACGACCCAGGCGGTAAGTTACCGCCTGGGCTGTGACTTTACCACCATGGCGTAAACTATGTTTACGCCATGGTGGTTGGCGGACTTACCGCCCCATTCCGACCTTGGCGGGGCTGTAAGTCCCCAATCCCCATTTACCCTTCCCCATTCCCATTTTTGCCCCATAGGGCATAATGGGAGTGGGGAAGGCGTTAATTACGCCACCGTAAATTACGGTGGCGTAATTAACTCCATGGTCCCTTAGCGCCATGGATTTTAACACCTGCTAAAAGCAGGTGTTAAATCCGCCATGGCGCTAAGGGACCTCGTACTCAGGCGGTAAGGGTAGGCGCTGTTTACGCCGGCGTAAACCCCTTACCGCCTGAGTCGTAATGAGGCCCATTGTGAGAATCTTAAAAAAGTTTGTGGCAGATTCAGGGCCAAATTGGGATATCCGATTACCGCTTGTCCTAATGGCCATCAGATCTACCCCTTCATCTGCAATTAAAATGTCACCATTTGAGCTGATGACTGGATGCAGGATGGTGCTTCCCCAGCATCTGCTTTACAGGACCCAAGAGCAGACATTGATCAATGCCTCCACAACTCATGAGTATGTTGAAAATGTAAGAAAACACCTTCAACATGCTTTTGCCTATGCTCAGCGAAACCTAGAAAGATCAGCCGACAGCATGAAGACCCACTATGACTTAATGACTACTAGGAAAGAATACAATGTAGGAGGCTGGGTCTATCTATACAATTTCCAAAGGAACCAGGCCAAACAGCGGAAATATCTGCATACCTGGAAGGGACCTTTTGAAATTGTAGACAAGATCTCACCAATCGCCTGCAAGATTTGCATCCCCAAAGGCAGTTTGGCGGAGGGGGAAGACAAATGGGTCCACATTAATCAGCTAAAGTGTTGCCATCCCAGGCAACTGGAGGAGTCCTCCGGAATCTCAGAGGGAGCCGTTCCAGATCAATAAAAATTCCAACCCTAAAATATTCCAAATATAAAAATACAGTAATAAGAATGCAAATGTCTCCTGATTTATAAAATGTATATGCTCACCCCACTACATTAATAGTGGTGGGAAAATGTCTATGAATATGTTTCTGGCACTTTGCTTTGTCATCCTAGGAGAGAGGAACCATGGAGACTGACCAAGGAGGACGACCTGGGGACCGGGAGCAAAGATCCGAGGGGCACAGAGTATCGCTCAATACTCCCATCTGGACTTGCGAGGAGAACCGATCGATCCACCTCTGATGGAAGAATGGAAGAAAAGACGATGGACTTTGCCATGTTGGAATCCGGAGAGATGAGGCCGACATCATAGTCCTGCGAGTTCCATTGATTGACAATCAATGCAATCGCAAGAGGGGGGCTTGTGGGATGTTTTAACCCACTCATCCAAGCCCTGCAACACCCTTAAGCATTGCTGGCAGCAGAAACATCATAATACCCGCCGGAAAGCATGTTGCTCGCCAGAAATCATCAAAAATGCACAGTGAAAATCTGAAAGATAGGCCACCATCCACTTTTGCCTCTGTCAGTGTTAATACAGGATACCATTGCCAGACCCCATCCTTTGACTGCACACAGAGCAAAATCAGTGCAAAGGAATACAGAGCTGTTCAAAAAATCTGTTTTATTTGGTGTCAAAAATTGCTAAAATCCTGGCTCACCAAATCACCTAAAAAGATCCAACCATCTTGTTGGGTGTTCCACATTACTTTACTGCAAGAATCCACATCAATATCATGTCAACAAGAATCATATGTTATCAGGACAAAATCCCCTTGTAGAGATATTGATGGGAAGAAAGCTGTCAAAAGTGGGTGCAATACCGTAACTCAACCCTACCAGAAAGCCGGCGTTTTAAAACAACCACTTTTGTAAGGTTAAACAATTGAACTCAAACTATGCCAAAGAAGAGAATTCCATCAAAATGCCAGATAGAGTGCTACACAGTGATTTCATGTTGAAAAAGACTTGATTAAAGACATGTTGCTTATATTAAGTTATAAATGTATTTTTTTTCTGTAAGGAACTAGATTGCAATTGATGAGGAAGTAACTTGATGCAATTCAGACTTCAAAAGGCTTGCCTTTCATGAGAATCCTTCACACCTGGGGACTCCACACCAGAAGGCAGGATATCAAAAGGGAGGAGATCCCTCTGCTGGAAGGAGGAAAGAGACAATAGATTCTTTCAACTGAATAGAATATGCTAAATTCGGGTGTAACTGTCAACACTGCTTTGGGAGAAACAAGACATGTGACCTCTGAGTCAGAGCCAAGCTTCTGGAGGTGGAGACAAACCAATGGGTGAACTGAATTGAGGGCAAATATATGTTTTATAAGAATAATGATAACTAATTATACCAAGCGGATCAAACTGTCAAACTTTGAGATTCTTAAAATGACACATGCAATCACAGTTCAAGACTAAGCTGGACACAGTGGGATGTTCTCAGACCAAACCCCGTAATTATTAATATTGTAGCTGCAGTGTTTATGCTAGGAACATAAGAACTCACAGTAATATGCTCAGATATGGTGTGTATGTCTGTGTAAAATTTGGTGCAGAACCCATTTTGGCAAACCCACCAAAATCGCGAATAAGTTGTCCTTTCTGAACTAAAGCTCTTAGGAAAATCAGATTTGGAACAGAATGTACCTTAAGTAATTTGCGATGTGTATATGTACTATGAACAACTTGTGTATCTGGGAAGTTTGGTTGTTATGAAACATTTATTTTCTAGGTAAAAGCAGAGGGAGGTATGTCAGCTAAGCCATAAACACAGCATCATGATGAGATCTCATGACACTCTGGTCCTTTCTCCAATCAGAACCCAGAAATTTCTCTGACCTATCAAATCCTTAGAGGGTTGGGCATGTAAAATCAGCCTCCACACCCACTTTGAAAACACATAAAAAGAGACTGCTCAGGACAGATGGGACACACTCGTTTTTCCACTTCGACTGATTCCTGCGCAGCACTCTGCCGGACCAGATCCAGATAATATCCAGAGACTCCATATATATCCAGAGACCAGACTCTAGCACCAAGCTCTAGAACTTGAAGCAGAGAGGCCTAATCCACAAGCTGAATCCTCTTCAGCAGGCCTCAAAATCTTTTGCAACCTGATTCTCAACAGCCGGGCTGTGCTTTTCTATTCTAGCTCAGAATTCTGTGATAGAACCGAGGTCCAGACCCAGAAAGCAGCGCTGTAATCCAGAACCGTAAGATCCATTCCGAGGGACTGAGCAGACCAGTGGCCGTGCTGTGATCAGAACCACTGCCTGAGACCATCCGGTGGCGAGTGAAGTCCAAACCTGACCAGATCGGTGGTGAGGCCCATTTCTATTCCTTTGCAAAACTAGGAGTGAGTATCTAGTCTAGAACTGTACATGGTCATCTCTTAGTCTAAAGTAATCATATTCAATCCATTTTAACCTATTCAGAACTGCATTTAGAATTTGGTTTCCATCCTGGTGATTTGAAATCTGTAACAGGCATTTGTCATTCTGAAATCTTGACTTTATTTCTGAAAATCCAATTCCTTATAGTTGTTCCATAATCGCGATTTACGCACGCGAAAAAGTGCCACGAATTGCAATTTAGCTTACATGTTAAAAATAGCTGCTTCTTGCTTTCCAATGCTGAATTTCGTTTTCAATCTGGTAATCATTCATGAATCATTGTTAGTGTTGACCTGAACCAATCTAAAGTAACTAGCACTTATTCTGAAGATCCTTTAGTGAATTAAAATCATTTTAGCATATTTTTCCATCCATTGCAATCACTTTCAAAAGCGTTTTGACCTGTGTTTAAAATCATACCTGTTTTCTCTAAGCTTGCTGGGGGGGAACTGGAATTGAACTGCATTACTGATTGTATTCTTTAAACCTGTGTACCCTCCTTCCCATCTCTTCATACTGCATAGTGGGGGGAGTGAGTAGTCGCAGGGGAAAAAGTGATTATATTATCTTCTGATTGAATTCATATCAAGTTTATTTCTGTGCTGCATTCTTTCCCATCTTGCATTTCCTTGAACCATAAAAGTATTCTCTGCTACCTTATCCGTCCTCTTCCTACCCCTAAGTGATTAAAGAGATTGGGCCTCATTACACAGAAGGCGGTAAGCCATGGCGCTATTAGCGCCATGGCTGCCGCCGGTTCCTTACCGGGTCCGCCTTGGTGGATGGCGGAATTAGCGCCATATTCCAAGGTGGGTGATGGCGCTAATTCCACCATCCTCCATTACCCCTACATCATAGCCAGTCAGCCCCATAGGGCTCAATGGGAATGATGTAGGTGCTAATTACGGTACCGCTAATTGCGGTACGGTACCACTAATTGCGGTACCGTAATTAGCGCTGAGGTCCCTTTGCGGGTCCCGTCCTTAACGCCTGGAAAAACCAGGCGTTAAGGGAGGACCCGCAAAGGGACCTCGTAGTAAGGCGGTAAGGTTTTACCGGTACCGGTACCCTTACCGGTACCGGTAAAACCTTACCGCCTTCCGTGTAATGAGGCCCACTGTCAATTTTGTAATATTACCCATTGTTGATTACCGTCCATATTCATAAGTGTGCTATTCAAATATTATTTTATTCATAAAAGTGTAATATATATATATATATTGTTTAATTATTCAAATAAATCTTTTAACTTGCAAAACAAACCTACTTCTTGGCTCAGTGAGGCCTGGGAGATCCATAGAGAGAGGCGTTATATAAGGGTTCATCATTCAGATTTAAGAACTTTGACATCAAAATATATACATAAGGGCTTCCATTTGGCATCCCAGACTAGGCATTGACTTAGTTGGAGTTCTGCATTGTAATCACTTTCACTGCTGTTCATGGGGCCTTGAGCACAGCTCTGGATTTCTCAAATATGAATTATGCTGTTTTCTCTAAGCTTTCAATGCAAAGCTTGTGTCTCTTTATGAAGTACAGAGCCTTCGTTTTGAGTATTAAATCATTCATTTCTAAACCTGTACACTGTAATCATTGATTGTTCCCTTTTTTTCTATCATCTTCAGACACCAACCTAAACACTTCACTTTCTAACAATTGTATATCCTAAGCAGATTGATTATTTTGTAAGCATTGTGATTTCATCTCTGACAAAGCAACATCCCGGTCGAGCCAGATGCCATCGAAAACTGTTTTTATGTGCTCAATCTCCGTCACACATTCAACCAATTGCTTCCTTTCTTCTCAACGTCCACATTTAAAGCTTCACTTTTGACCTTCAGTTGTGCACTGGGCGGCCCGCCCTCCCCTTTAGGGGGGCCTCTTCTAATTATAACACTTTTTCATGCATGGCTTCCAACTAAAATCACTATCCTTCCTTTTCAGAGTAATCAATCTATGGTGAATAAACCATGTTTTTGCTCCTAAATGGATCATGCAATCTTGCTGACCCTTTCTATCATTGCAGTGAAAAAGTCTAAGCAAACAAGAAGGTCGCACCTGCCAGGGGATTCTTTCTCAATTTCTAATTATAATAATTCTCAACAACTCGTGATAGATTTTGACGTCCAGGTTGTTAGAGCACAGCAGAATATGGCAGCTATAAGGTGTCATGCCTAACAAACGGTCTCAGCCATAGCAATCTCTGGCATCTCCATGAAGGCATCACCATGAAAATTGTAAAATATATTCCCTTGTCACTTTCTGTTAATAACAATATATAGAATTGTGTGTTCCTTGGCTAGGCATCAGCAACCTTAGTACTGCACTAGGCACACATCAGATTTCAACAAATTGGGCCTCAATACGGGTCCGGTGTTAACCGTGCCATTGCTACTAGAAGGTTGCCGCCAGACCCATAATGATTAACTGGTGCCTGACTTCCCGGTAACACCGGGGGATTACAATCCCGGCGGTCTGGGAAGTCAGGCGCCAGCAAATGGTAAATCCCCATTCCCATAGAATCCTATGGAAATCTATGGGAATGGGGACCACAGAAGCACTGGCACCATTAATAACAGTGCCAGTGCTTCCATGAAAACTCTGTTGGCAGTTAGAGTTCTGGCCAGCAGGTCTGACCTGCTGGTCAGGACAGCACCTGCCAGCAGAGTTGTAATATGCCAGTCCGGAAACTACTGTGCTGGTAAGTTCTTTTGCATAACAGAATTATTCCCACAACCAATTTTGATTCAGGGAACTTCCTTGGTGTCTGGGTACCATGGAGATTGAAGGAGCTATGCCTTCTGAGTCAGTCTGACCTGGCCAAATCACACCTAACAAGAAATTCCAGTTTCTATAATCCCTTTCAGTACCGGTGCAGTGAATTCATGAGATACACTTCATGTGGATGTTCTTGTTTCCGAGCCATACCACAGTGTAATCCCGGGTACACTGTTGTTTTTAAACTGCTGTAGTCGGGGAAATGGTGGCGTGCAAAGGTAAGTTTTGACACATACAATGCATTCTGCACGTGTAAGCCAATCTGTGAAATACACATTACTGCATTTCACATAGTGCCTTACACGTGCAGAATACATTGCACATTTAGAAACATTTCTCCCATTCATTACTATGGAGTAACTTAGACCAAAATGGCACCCTGTTGCTCCGTAGTAATGAAGTAGTATGCACGTTCTAGTGTTCCTAGAACTAAGGCGTACTGCTGCAAGGGCGTTTCAAATGGCAAAAGAAATGCTGGTTCGAAAAGTTTCGCTATGACATTAGTATCCCGGGGCTACAAACCCCCGAATACTAATGGCAATAACTGCCTCGCTATGCTTGTGCCTGTAACTATGGGCCCCAGGGGCATTACCTTAGGTGGTAATGGCCCACCAACTCAGCGGTTAGTGCCATATTAACACTCACTTTAGCTTCACCTGAGACTTTCACGACCCCAGCTCCTCAGTCCTGTCTTCAGCTTTGCCTGTATCAGCACCAGTCATAGCCTCCACCATTCAGCCCAAGCCTCTCCAGAACACTGCCTTGGAATGTTGTAATGTAGCCAGGCAGACAGATACCAAATCTGCTTGCAACAGCTTTCAAGGTCCCAGCCAGGCTTGGCAAAACACCTTTATGCTCGAACTGCACAGCCCGGATCTCACACGCAAGGCTCTCTTTCCAAAGTTTGGAGAACACAGCACCAGCCCATGATCAAAATCAGGGATTGTTAAATCACGGCCAAGCACTCTGGCTTTTGGCAAGCTAACCAATTCTTCCTGAGCTTGGAAGAAAATGAAACATCCATCCTCATTTCCTGCGACGCAACAATGACCATGTTTTTATTATCCATGGCCTGTCATCTTGGTACACCACACATTTTGCCTTGCAAAGCAGGCTGCTCACCCTTTCATTTATGCTTTTCTGAATCTAGCCCTTGCAAGAAGATCTGTTTTAAACAAGCAGAAACTGGTTTGTAATGTTAATATGGTAAGGCCTGAAGCCCCCAAATCTATCCCCCCTTTATTTACCCTCAATGCTACACATTAGTACTAATAACCAAATCCCACACAACACATGCTGCAATGTTAGAATCAGTTGAAATTGGTGGGAAACCATTTCTGTTCTGTTGAACTTAGTGGCACACCATCTCTGTTGAACTTTTTTGGCACACCATTTCCCTACAAATTATAGGACAACACTAGATTGTTAACAAAACCTGGAGTATTATAAAATAAAGATCTATCAATTCTCAAACTAAATATACAATTTTCTAGAGGTAACCTGGTAGATTTGACAATACAGTTAGGAGGCACTACACCAAATTGGGAAATATGAAAAGAAGTGCAGTATAATTTAACAATAAGTAAATTGAGACCAGCCAACCATATACTTGCATAAAGCTTAAACTGGCTTTTGTAGATAACCATTCTATGCTTGTACATCTTTATTGGCTATTGCCAACTAACTTTGTTCACGTAATATTAGGAGCATATTCAAAAAATGCAGCTCAACTAAGGGTCATTTTTTTTAAAAAACTATTTGTTTAGGACGCCAGACAAAGAAATGTAATGATTTTAATCAAGACATGTACAGTAAGTAAGTAAGTACAAATGCTTGTCATAGTGGGGAACATTGTTAATAAGCATGTCTTGGAGACCTTGATTCAATATGTGACTTAACAATTCCCTAACATGTAGAATTCATAGAAAGTAAAATCCATTGATATTTGTTTTGGTGGTCATTTTGAGATAGAGAGAGCCTCACATGTCCTGCAATTCATTTTATATCCTGAATAGTACAAACATGCTTCAACTATGTGCATCAGCACTAGTAATTTATCAAGATTTATAACTTTAAATTTCATAAACAAATAACATACATTTTACTCTTTGTGCTACTGACTTGACATCCATAATTTCAATATTATTTTGAATAGATATAGAGATCGGTTCTAATGACTATAAAAATAATAAGAGAGAAATGGAAATAATGTACATCCTTGTCTCGTCCCTCTAGCTATCATAAGATCCTCTCATGTGCCTTAATTACATGAACTCATTGCCCTGGATGCTTCTTCAACATGTTATACTCAGTAATGATGGATTCAAGTAAACCAAATGTGGGCGAAATGTGAAAGGAGTAACCCCACACACAAAGTAAAAACATTTTTCAGCCTCCAGGAACAAAGTGAGTATGGGTGCATCTGTTCCTCTTTCCATCCAATAGAGTAGTTATCTTGTATTCATTTTAGCTGCCC
This sequence comes from Ambystoma mexicanum, assembly GCF_040938575.1. NCBI lineage: Eukaryota > Metazoa > Chordata > Amphibia > Caudata > Ambystomatidae > Ambystoma > Ambystoma mexicanum. The sequence continues at coordinate 357,727,339 of NC_090941.1, forward strand.
CGCCTGGGGTTAGTCCCACTTAGGAGCTGTGGATTAATGTTGTAAAAGCTGTTGCCATAGAGTCGCCAACATCTTTGAATAGATATTTATAAACATATTTAGCAATACAGTTGTTTAAGCGTGCTCACATCTCATTCTATTTCAGAATCATATGTATTGTGCCAATTAAAGCAGGGGTGTCTAAGTACTGAACCAAGCCCGTTTTTGTCCCTAATAGATAAGAGGAACCAAGCCGACACTCAAGTTACAGCTGAGAGATCCAACACAGCTACAAGATTTTCAGCATTCACAGCATAGAGCTACATGATTTTCAGTGTTCACAGCAAAGAGTAAAAGAGAGGCAACCACAATTAGTGGTAAACCTTACAAGTTTTACTCAGAGCTTTTAATGACGTGGCCCATATTAATAACCCAATAACAATGGGTGCCTCCCCTTGCAGGTCTCCCGCAGTACCCTGCAGCTATTCAAGTTCATCGATAGCCAACAGCAGGCAAATATTGAAGATGGGGATTCTCCAATCGCACACAGTAAGTTCAATGAAACATGGGGAGTGAGGCTATACTGCGGTTAGTTACACATGCATGAAACACGTGATAGAACATTTACTGTTTCCTGTTCTACACCTTGTTTGCCCACAAATGAGTTCACCTTCAAGTGATAGAGTCGCCTAAATAGGAGAAAGAAATCCTGAGAATCCCAAGCCTACAGTGAGAGCTAGTCCTGGTGGTAAGTCTGGGTTCTCTTTACATTCATGTGATACAAGCATGATTAGATGTGTTCGAACAGAAAATGTACAAGTGGGGACAGAACCTGTATGGTAATAGTAGTTTGTTGTACTGTAGAAAAGACTCTAACACAGAAAGTGGGGATCAGCAAGGCAAACCTCTTGTCCCAAAGAAGGCTGTAACCATCAGAGAGCCACAGTGAAGAGGCCCGCACAGTCCGGCCGAAACACGTGTTGTCATCTTTTTTTGTTGTTTAGCTAGAGACACACTATCAGATATACGGGGTGTATAGGAATCGACAAATAGTCTTGTTGTTGTTAAGCCTTCATTTAAAAAAGGCTATAACAGAAGGTTTGCAATAGTTTGGCAGTATGAATGTGGTCATAAAGGGGTACACCTGATCAAATAGGTTGAATGGAGTTGGAGTCAACAATTGCATAATGTATTTTTGAAATGAAGATAGTTGTCTAGCTTTGATATTACCAATTGTCATTCATGGATTTTGTACAAAAATAAACACTTATTTTGTATTACATATAGTTATAATTGATTACAATCAGTCCACCATTTCAGGTCTTGATCAACTGTTTGTTTAAACCAATTAAAGTACACACATTATAGTGCAATGATTAAGACAAATTGGACCCAGAAAGAAAACCAAGAGACAGAGTAAAGGAAACAATGATATATACAATTTCATGTGGCAGGTCAGGAGTGATTTAGTCTGGCAGATCTCTTATGTTTATGTGTAGGTGTGGCCGGGGTCCTCCAGAAGTCACCCACATTATCAGCAGAGAACAGTTGGGCCCATCAAAGACTGCCTGCCACAAGAATAGAAGACTCAGCCATGGGGCAAAGATACTTTAGCAAACAAAATAACAGGAATCACGCCAGAAAATCAAGTATCCTCCGGATCTCCTGTGTTCTAAGCATGTGTCAGCCGGTTTTATTCCAATGTGATGTCACAAATCCAGGTTGCAATCCAGAAACCTATCACACATTTATATAGATCAGTTGGGATACAATACATATAGAAGATATTTTGGTTAGATCTACAATTGTTAGCCATGTCTAGGGGCCCCTCCTAGCACCACCTCTACTAGAATCAATCTACAACGTAAGTTTGAGAGAGTGAGTTCAGTTAGCAACATTGTGGGCAACACTTTAGCTTTTTTCCCTTCTGGTTTGATGGGAACAGTCCTCTTCGTCTACCTTGGTTGAATGGGAATTGTCCTGTTCGGCTGGGTCACGTTTCTGGAGACCACGAAAGGGAACTGTCCTGCCTTTAATTATGAGGATTTTAGCCTTATTTTCTGCAGGTGGCTCATTGTTTTGGTAACTGTAACTCTCAGTCTCCACTTCACCCTGGTTGAGTGCCTCATTTCTGCTTGCCTCTCGCTACAGCAATCATTCCAGCTTTTCTACATACTCGAAGTCTGTATCTTCTTTGCCATCCATTTCAGAGACCTATAGCTTCTATATCATTCCTTATGGCTTCTCTGTGTTAGTAGCAGTAAGGAATGTGCAAGCTAAATATATGAATACTTTGCAGTGCCCGCTTCAGTGAATGATATAAATATAAAGAGATATGTATGTGTGTCCGTCCTCTACCAAGGTAGGTCATAAGCATGTGCTTTGAGCCTATATGCAATAAACTAGTGCATGTTTGTTTAACTTCATGATGGATGAATATGTACTTCATGTATAAATCAGCTAACTTGTGATGTCAGTGATGATATCATTAATGTCTGGTTTTGCAGTTAGGCGACTTACTCGATCAATGTCATTTCCATGTCATCCAAGTAATTGGGTCTCATTACGACATTGGAGGTAGCCATGCCGCAATTTGCGGCATGGCTACCCCCATTCCGGGTACCGGGTCTGGGTTCCTTGAATGGGGAAAACCGGCCCATTCCAACCTTGGAGGGTCCGGTATTTCCCCATTCAGGGAACCCAGACCCAGTACATCCCATTCCCATTTGAGCCCCCATAGGGCTCAATGGGAATGGGGAGCATGGTAACAACGGGACCGTTAATGACAGGTCCGTTGTTAGCATGCGGGACCGCTCGCGGGACCCGCTGAGGAGGTCTGGTAAAACCAGGCATCCTTAGCGGGTCCCGCGAGCGGACCTCTTAATGAGGTAGTAGGGGGTTACCGCTGCCAGCCCGTTAACCCCCTACCGCCTTCCTCGTAATGAGGCCCATTGATTGGGTATGGTCTACACGGCTTCTCACACCTGTGATATATTGATGATTACGGTGATGGGCCTAAAAGTGATACACAACTATTGTTTCTATGCCTTTATGTTGAAAGTCGTGTGGGGGTCATGAGGCTCAGATTTGACCCCCCCATCTACAATCCCCCCTCTGATTGACCTGTCAACCACATTACATGCAGGTCTCTCTTGGGTTGTCTGTAATTTCAGGAGCCAGACCTTTGTTATCCCTCAAAGATGTCCATAGAAATTTGCATGGTCATCCAGGCTCCATGTCACGTAGCTGAAGTCCCCATCAGGGTTGCTCCAAACTCATTTTCCCCAATAGTCACAAGTGTTGTAGGAATACTGGAACACCATTCCTGTCGGGAACAGAGGACACTGTGTCAGTTGTGATTTAAGTGCATTTCATGTTTTATTTTCTTCATCTTCTTCATTCTCTACGTCTATCAGCATGTTCCTCCCTAGAGCCTTCTTAGTTATCTTTCTACACTGCATGATGATTATCCTGATGACACAAAACGTCAGCAACACTAATGTCAAAGCTGCTGCCAGTACTTTCAGTCCATTGGCCATCCATGTTAGTATCCATGAGAATATGTATGACAGCCAACCTTTTTCCTTTCCTACATTTTTCATTTCTGCCTCAATTTTCGTGAGCAGTTCTTAGAGTCGGTTGATGGCCTCTACTAGCATCCCTTTGCCTTTGGAATTGGCAGGAACAAATGTACAGCAAGAAGGCCCGATCTTGGTGCAAACACCTCCCTCCATGGCTATGAGGAGATCTAGAACATATCTGTTCTGGAGGGCCATTAGTCTAACTGCTCTCATCTCTTCCTTGATGGCGATGAACCCCTTGACAGTTTTGTTTATTGTCTGCATCAGCTCCCAATGCATAATCTGGAGCCATTTGGCATTTGTGCTTGTCTGTACTGCTGAACAATAGATGCAAAGAAGATCTCAGTTCTGCTGAACCACCTGTGCTCTGGTGGTATTGCATCCAATGCATTTTCCATATCTGATAAGGCATAGCTCCCCCTTTTCACTCTAGTCGACCCTACAGATTTCTTCTTCCTTTTGCTGGTTTTCATTTTAGGGAACCCTTTAATTTATATGTCCTCATAAGACACTAGTAATGCTAGAGTGTTCAGATGTACAATTTAACATATTCCTCCCCAATTGGGTGGCAGTTGTGGGTATGCCTTCGACCCACAGGCCCAATAGTGGTCCATGAGCACTGCTGTTCCAACCTTCATGCCTGGTATCTTGAAATCTGCTTACAGCCTTCATTTTCTCCATCCTCCACTTCATCAGCATTCTGGAAAAATAAAGCTGCTCCCTTGAGTGGTATGATGGGCATGTGCCCTGCTTTGTTTTCTACTCATGTGAGCAGTTTGGCACTTGCTTCCCATTCCTTGAGGCACTTGTCATTTTCTTGCTGTACTATTTCCACTGGAACCATTAGGATAGCATGTGCTTTGCTCCCAATCACTCCTTCTTTCCATCCGTCTGCTGTGCATACTTGTACATATACCAGCATATGTGATCTTTGCCAGCATCCTGGCATTCCTCCTATTTCTACAGGTCCTTTGTTGGAAAACTGTATCTCCTTTTTTGTCAGTGTCTGTACTTTCCCTTTGCGCTGACCCTCTGTGATATACTTTATACTTGTATCTGTATTCCAGTAATCGTCCAAGATTTCCAGAGTTTTTATGTAGTTATCTTCACATGGGAACGTCTTTTTGGACATCCACCTCACTGTGGTATGTTTCCCTTGAAATCATCCTCTAGTGGTGCATAGCGATAAATGAATGAGGCATCGTGCTCTTGCTGCTGGAATTTCAGTTGCCACAAATGTTCTAGGTTCATTCATGGCATAGGGGATGAGAGAGCAAACGTAACTGTTCTCTTTTGTCGTTTGTTTCCCCACTTTGGCCATGTGGCCATACCACATGTTAGATATGCAGTTCGAATCAGCTATTTAGGAATTTACCTGTTAAAATCTACTTTTGCACTGCACTGCGCCTGAGTCTCTTTACTTCTTTAGCAATGCTTATTGTCTGCATAGATATGGTTTCCATAACAGCATGGATCAGGGTTATGTTAGTAAGGGTCAAAGATTGTGCATGGGGAAACATCGACCTTCGTAAAGTACGTGGTGTAAAGAGGTAGAGACAGCAGAAGACACAAAATATTAGCACAACATTGCAAATTATATTATTCTTGAGTGTTTCTTTGTGTGGTTCCAAGGGTTTGTGCAACTCACCTGAAAAACCTGAGAAATACGTTATTGTCGTGTATGTTAGATTAAGCTCTACACCTATAGTGTTGGGTGAGTGCTATGAAGAACAATTGCTCCCACACTATACAGGTTCTTGAATCCCCAAGCAGATTAATGTTAGACGGGTTTCCACAGATCAACTGTGGGTAGATGTGGACACAATATAACAGAAAGGCATGCAAAAACAATTGTGGAGGAATTATTCATTGAGTTTCTGTCCATATCACAAAGCGGATAAAACATTTCAGAAATTGGTGACGTGTAATGCTTACCTGGTATCCACGGGGATGTCACGCAGCCTGTTCGGACCTCTTACGACCTCAAACCCTTCCCTGGAGTCTACTCGACTGGAGACTGGGGCTGAAACACATGATTGGTAGAGTCTAACGCCCTATTGTCTCTGTGTACTTGAACCCCTTCTTCCCCGGGGTCCAACCCTTCCCTTTGATCCACAGCTCATCTTGTTTCCTTGGAAAGTGTGCTCTCCGTCCTGCTTTCAGCGCAGGGGCGCATTGATTGATGCAGGCTCGTTGCTGCCTGTCAAGAGTCTGACAGGAAAGTATAATGAGTCTTTTGAACAGTTCTCTAACTTCGTTCTTTTCCTTCCTGAGATGATGGCCGACGTCCGGGGATGGCGGCGTGCTGCTGAGATGAGTAGTGCTGAAGGTGAGTGAGAGCGCGATGCAACCCTTTCGTATTTGTATTGAACTGAGTTCTTTTTCTGTGTCTTTTAGGTGCCACAATGTTTTCAGCGTGGATGCCGGTTATGAAGAAGAAATGCGGTGAGTAAGCGCGGTATGCAGCGCCTCTAGATGTTTCCACGCTAACCTGGAGTGTCTTTTCCTCTTGCAGATGGATAAGAAGTTCCGGAGACAGAGTTCCCCGGGAGCGGCTGGGATTCAGGTAAGCGTTTGAAGCTCATACAGTCTTTAAAAATAAGCAAAGATTTGCTGAATGCTTACTAATGCCTTTTTTCTGTTCTTTTCCCTTTTCCTTAGGGAGCGGTGTGCCGGGATGGGAATGACACCGCCGAAGATGCCCGCAGAACAGAAGAAGCGATGAATGATGGGCAGAAGCGCCGCAAGGTAAGGCTGTTCCTAACGGTGTTCTTGTTCTTGCAGGAGCTGAGCGCAGAAGAAAGATGCAGGCCTACTGGAGACCGATCCGAAAACGGTGAGTGTCACACTGCAGGTGCAGAAAACGCAAAGCATGTTTCTCAGCCTGGATGTGGCTTAAATAGTCTCTGGGTATCCCAGGTGTCTCTGGGCTGAACCACACTCAAAAAACTAGACTGCACATGCGGTTCTGGGAACCGAAATATGTGGGGGCATCCATCTTGTCCCCATCAATGCACTACAAGTCCAATCCTCAATGTTATCCTTTGGGAGTGAGTGAGTCTGGTGTCACAAGCGCCAAGTCTGACTCCAAGTGGGTCTTTGGAGGGATGGAGAGGCCCTTGAGGGCCATGTAGGTGATTGTGGCCTTGCTCCAGCATAACATCTTGGGACATGAGGGGCAGGAATCATGACAGCCGTCTACTAAGGACCACGTAGCTTGAACTGTCCTTACTTTCTTGACAAATACCTATTGTAAGAAAATTGCAGTGTGCCTATTCTAGGTGTTCCTATTGTCCTCCCCTACCTATCTTGCTCTGGATCGTGCTGTCTATGGTTGTTCTCTTCTTCTTTGTCTTTTCTTCTTCTTACATCAAATTGTCTTCTCTTAGACGGGAAGAGGTCTCACAGCGGCAGGGCGTAAAGTCTCCAATGTAGTTCTCAGCTTTCTACCCATTCAGTTTCACTGCATGCTCCTTGGCTTGTTCTACAGTATAGGGGCCTTTGACTCTGGGTTTGAATCAGGGCCTTACAAAGTTCTGCAGTAGGACCATAACCCCCGGATAAAGTAGTGGTTGCCTGAGTCTTTCACTTGCTGCTGGGATGGTATCTTCCTCACTGTTCTTAGATCTCTCCCCCTGCAGTTGATGAGAAATAAAAGATACACTAGTCATCAAAGAAGCCACATATTTGCACATTTTATTTACCAACACATCTGAGGATGCATTTTCATCTGTCACTGCTCTATTGGGAGGAGCCAGGGGTAGTCGCATGCCCCGTCCTGTTACCACCTCATGGGGTGTTACGTGGTGGTCGGATCCGGGCTGATAGCGCACTACAAACAGAGCTAAGAACAAACAATTAAGCCACTCCTTTTTTGAGGTGGCTTTTATTTTTGTGATTTCTTCTTTGAGCAGGCCATTGAGGCATTCACACACTCCGTTCAGTTGCAGGTGATAGTCACAGGAGAATTTGTGCTGTATCCCCAGTAGGGTTGTGATGTGCTCAAATGTCTCATTCACAAAATGATGTCCATTGTCTGACCGCAGGACCTCATGCACGCCCCATTGTGGTAGTATCTCTCTATCATGGAATTTTGCTGCCCTGAGGGCATCGAGGTGCAATCAGGGACCAGCTTCGATACATCGGGAGAATGGGCACACAACCACACCTGAATTATATCAAGATAGTCGATGTGGAAATGTTGGAAATGCCCGATTAGGTGTGGTATGTCTCACCTCATTACACGTAAAGTATGTCCTGCAGTGAAATTCTTACAAGTGTCACAGATTTAAAAGCTGCTACATGCTCTGACATATTAGGACAACACCAATCTTCCCAATGTGAGCAGCAAGTACCTCTTTAATCATATGAGTGGGATAATGAAGTTGTGTGAGTGTAATATGCAATAGTTTGTGTTTATTTATATAAAGTATCATACAGTGGCAAAATTGCCAACTTTTAATACTTGACAACTCCTAATTAATAAAATCTAGTAAAACAATATCACAATATCGATTCAGTAAAAGCTGAAATAAAATAAAGCATCAAATCACATTAAGCAACATAGTCACCAAAGTAGGGCGCATGGAGTGCAGAAAATTGCCACTATTTTCCACCATAGAATAGTAAAGTAGATAATACTAGTCTCATGGTTTCCAGTAATGAACTTAGCCCAAAATTCAGCAGAGGAGTGTGAACCCTTCAGGCCAGCGGCTAGCAAGGAATTCCCCCTAAGGTACTTAGTGGAGTGACAGGAGAATAAAAGATGAAGGACAGACTCCAGTAAGGGTTCCCCACACAGCCGACAATTCTTATTGTCCCTCGGTAGCCAGCCCCCCCACTGTCACCAATGTCTTCACAGTGTTAAATTTGTATTTAAGGTAGTATCGTACCAGATTATTTCCCACAAAGTGGTATATATAGGCTGGTGTTTTATCCCTTTCCTGGATGTATGCAACAAAACCAGTAGCATTGTTTTATGTTGTTTTATGTTGCTAAATTGTTATGTAACTGTTGTTCGTAAGAGTGGTTTTCAGGGTTTTTCATGAAAGTTGTAAGCGTCACCTCTATAAGTGGCTCTGATGCTAATGCCAGCCACTTTTTCGCTGAGATTCTTAGTCTCATTAAGTGGCTAGATGGCATCAGGCTTGCTCGCATTTGGAGCACTTCCTGCATCAGCCCCTTCAAGGTGTTTTGTGTGGCATTGTCTTCCAAACAGTAGAAAGATAGCAGAGGTGAGCTTTAATGTGGACAGGGACAGCCTCCAATTCAAGGTAAACCATTTCGAATGAGGTCTGAGGAGAAAGTCTCAGCAGTCACTTCAGTATAGCACATTCCATTTAGGATATTTCTAGCGGCTTGGACGATGCCCAAGTTTCAACCCCAAATAGAATGAAAGAAAGATCTTCAGTTGGTATAGACTCATCAACCCCTTGATAGAGAATCCCCCACCCTTATGAACGAAGGACCAGATGCCACCTGCAATCATGGAGGATCTAAACTTGATCTGATCCAGGTGCTGATTCCCACTTAACTTACAGTATAAGTGAATGCCCGCCTCCATCAAACGACTTTAACCTACTTATGTGCTGGACTGAAACCATGATTTTAGTTTTAGTGATATTCACAGTGAGTGAGTTGATGTCAGAATAGACTTTCAGACGGGACAGGGAAGACTGGAGGCCTCCGGGTGTAAGGTCCATCAAAACAAGGGCATCTGCATATCCCATCCATTGCAGGAGGGAGGTGCCCAGCTTGGGGGGAATAGAGATGGTGTTCAGGATGGCTCCTTCCAAGTCGGACAGATACAAATTAAATAATATTGCAGCTAGAATACAGCCCTGTTTGTGGCCGTTCTGGGTTAAAATCCATCTGCTTGCACTTCCAAGATGGTCTAATTGGACCTTCACCCGGGTGCCATCGGGCAGATAAATGATAATTTTTAAGAGACCAGAGGGGATGTTCCAACTACGTAGATTTATCCAAAGCCTACTCTGATCAACACTGAAATCGATAAAGGTCATTTAGACAGGGAGTTTTCTGATCAACCATGCCTGTTGGATTATGGTAACCAAAGCTAAACTATTATTGGTGCTGCTGTGCCCCTTGCGGAATCCTGTTTGGTTAAGAGGAATAATATTAATTAGCTCTGCCCACTCCTCAAGCTCGTTTAATAGAACACGGGTAGCACTTGTGTATAGGCGCGTTATAAATGCCATATCATATCAAATCATATCATATCATATCAAAGATCTTTGCCGAGGCATCTTTCATGGCAAATAGACAATAATTGCGAGGGTCTGCATGGCTACCTTTCTTTAATACTGGGACGATTATGCTGTCCCGCCGGGATGATGGTTTGGTTTGGTTGACACTAATGCATCGGAAAAACCAGTGTAACATATTTGCCCAAACTGCAGGATTCATCTTAATAAGTGAGTTAAAAATCCCATCAGGGCCAGGTGCCCTTGAAACCTTACTGCCGGTGATGATGCGTCTCATGCCATTCAGGCTTTTCAAAAACATCTAGTTTGTGTCGCTCACTTCAGTTATATAGTCTTACTTCCCTCTGTTTCCAAACGCCTACTAGACATGCGCTATCCAGGAGGATTCAGAGGCTCCATTGATAGTTCTGATAGAACTGGCCTTGCCATTAATGGTCCTCCAGAACAGGACAGCATTGTTAGTTAGAGACGAGTTGACTAAGATATGCCATCGGGAGCACTCCACTTGGAGCTTGTGCCATTTTAGCCAGTGCTCGTACTTACTCTTGCTTATCTTCACTGTGTAGGCATGTTCTATCGGATTTAGTACCAATCTGGCTAGGCTTCGAAGCTCGCATCCTAATGCTCTCTTTTTGATGCTTTTAGCTTGTCAAATGCATGTCGATGTGTCTTTCTTAAGCCAATCCACTCCTGGTTGCAAGCATTGGGCTCTGTGAGCAAGTCTTAATGATCCCCATGCAAGCCTTAAAATGATTGATAACCGTTTTGGCATCCCCACTATTTAATGCAATGTCGGTATCAAAAGCAGCCCCAGTGAATGCGTTTAGGTTGGATTGTGTGACCCGCGTGACCTTGCCAATGTTTCCTTCACCGCATGATATCCGATTTAGTGTAGTATTAACAGTTACACAACCAGAGATTACAGGTCCAGGGTGGACCATCTACAAACACAAGCAAATCACGAGGGGATAGTGGTCACTCTCAAGGTGCTGGCAAACAAACAGGTCAGTGATCAAGGAAGTAGAGTTTGCAACAAAGACATATCCCAAAATGCTACTCCCTTTAGGCCGCACACAACTACATTGAGATGGGTTGTCTGAGGGGTAGGTCCCATTGGCCATCGAGAAACCTGCTGAGTAAAGCAATTGCTCCCAAATAATTCCGTATTTGCAGGTCCTGGGTGGACCACTATCTTTCATGTTGGGAGACAAGTAGTCTGTGTCTTGCTCACTTTGCAGGGCAATAGTAGGAATGTTTGCATTAAAGTCCCCACTGATCATGGCTCTGGTATTCCTTGAGAGATTACTGGCAATTGCCTCCACTTTTTTGATCACCGCTGCATGACTGAATTTATACAGATGGTCATATATATTTATGATAAGAGTGTCCCTGCCAGCACAGTCAGGAGAGTCCTGCGGGAACACCAACTTGCTAGCTAGCAAGTTCTCACATGAAGATGGGACCTGAATCAGTCCAAGAGGATTCTTTACCTCCAGGGCAAGACTTCCCTTCATGCGGCCCCTGCACCCCTGAATAGCGAGGGAGTTGAGTTTGGTCAATCCAACAACCACAAGTGGGTCCTTGGGCCACGTCTCCTGGAAGGCAATGACACTAAATTTATTGATGTGTGCCAGCAGGCCATCATGCTAGAACAGCTGAGAGGGTTCCTGTTTGTCCCAACTTGATGTGGAGATTTCAAAAGGCCCGATTGGGTGAAGTATGGCTCCCCTCACTACACATAAAGTATGTCATGCAGTGAACTACTTACAAGTGTCACAGCTTTCCATAAATGCTGCTACATGCCCCGACATATTAAAATAAAACCAATCTTCCTCAATGTGAGCAGCAAGTACCTCTTTACCCATATGAGTGGGATAATGCATTTGTGTTAGTGCAATCTGCAATAGTGCTATTAGGAGTACTAACTTGCCTTTGCATTCCTGTCGACAGAAAGCATCCGTAGGAGATATTGAACATCCCCTTCTCACCCTTAAGTTGATCTCCTCTGTTGAAGTCCCTCCCAGAAACTCCATTATCTGTGTGGCTGGTGATATATTATAGCCTTCCCTTAGAATCACATTGCGCACACGTATATGCGTTTGTGATGGGGTATTGCAGTATGTTATTCCTGAAAAATATGCTGTGCACTTTGCATCTGTGTCTGCTGCTCCGTTGCTCCGTAGACTGCATTCTCCCCCCTCATGTGTGCCTGGCACTTAACAAACACTACTGCTTCAAGCGTGTCTATAAGCATACCCAATAGGGGTGCGTGCTTCAGCTGTGTTCCGTCTTAATGGCTAAAGCCCCACCTCTGCCATTGTAACAGCCCAGAGTGTACTGTAGATGTCACGTAGGCCAAATCTGAACACATTGTGATTTACTGGTCCCTGAGCGCTTCTAGGCCATTAAGAAAGCCACTAATTCTGCTGCTTGTGCTGAAAAATGTGAAGGGAATCTCGCGCTGGTTCTTACTTTTGCTGCACCATCTGCTTTTAGTCTCACCACTGCCATTCTTGTATGACTTTCCCCTGTTGTCTGGTCTATTGTTTATTATCCATCAATTTAAAGTATCTCCTTCCCCTCAAGTGGCTTTTCCTCCACCTTGGGAAGGTAGTCATACTGTTCCATGTATGTAGTAGAGTTGTGTACATAGTCTCCCTCTTTTACAATCTCAGCTTAAAATGTTGCTGGATTGACTTTCCTGCACCTCACTACCTTGATGGCTGGTTTCACAACAATTACCTTATATCCAGAAGCTTGCTGTGTGGTCAATGTACTTGTGGGTCTTTTGAGACTTGCAAAGAGTGTGTGCTCCACGTAAAGTGTGGTGCTGAACCACATGGTGATACTCACTGACTTCTCGACCGCGGCAGGAGCCAGACCTTGCTCACAAGGGTAATGCCTACTCATCTCTAGGTCTAAACGTTCGCTATAATAAGCTAATGGCCTGCAGTCCTCTGCGTGAGCACCACATTAATTACTATTCCATTGGAGTGTGGGGACATACAACATTTGTCGTGATAGCCTGGGATACCTAGTACTGGAGCTGGGCATATTGCTTTCTTAAGCTCTTCGAAGACTTCAGTCTTTTCATGTATCCATACCAACTTACCATTCCCTCTCTGTGCCTCCCTAAGCCCATTCAAAAAGGGTCTTGTGTATGTGCTATAGTCAAACATCCAGGCTCTGCAATGATTGCAAAGGCCCAGACACTCCTGCATTTCTCTCACTGTCTTTTGCATCAGTATTCTTCTGATCATCTTAGCCCTTTCTGGAGTCCCTTTTGCCCTTCTTGTGATATCAGCTGCCCTACGTATAGCACTTCCCTTTGGCCATATTATAATTTTCACTTGTCCACCTTATAACTCTTTCTGCCAATACTGTCAGCAAATATAACAAGTCATTTTAACAAATGTTCCTCTAATTTTCTACAAATTAAAATATTGTCCACATATTTAATCACTGTGCTCGCTATCTGTATGTTGCCTAGATCCATCTGAAGGACCGTATTAAAGATGGAACGTGACTCGCAGTACCCTTTTTGGAATCTTGTGCATTTCCACTTATGCTTTCTATATGTGAAAGGAGTTAATTCCTGTGACTTTTCATGGAGTGGCATAGAAAAGAAGGTGTTCTTCAAGTCTATTACCATGATGTGCGCAGCTTCCATTGGGATGCTGCACACAATTGTTGCTGGGTTTGAAACTAAAAGGAATACTGCTTCAACAATTTGGTTCAACAGGTGGAAATCCTGAATAAAAGACCATGATCACCCTGTCACCTTTTTCAACAGATACACTGAGGTGTTGGATTTCTGATTGTGAGGGTACCAGAATGCCTTGCTTCACTAATGTGGCAATCATCTCATAAAAATCCTCTTCTGCCTTCCTTGATAGAGGATTCTGTCTTGCCCTTGGTAAACTAACCCCTGGTTTAGGCTTTATCTTGACTGCTCCTATCCCTTTTAGTAGACCTATGTCATAGAGATTATTGGTTCAAAAGACACTGGGTACCCGCCTTAACTCTTCCTTGAGAAAAGGTGGTGCTGGTTTCCGCAACACAGCCATTATCTGCGGCACTTCCCTGTAATGAATTTCCACCCAATGTGTAATGCTTATGTCAAACACCAACTCAGTATCTGATCGATCATCTTGGAATAACTCCTCATCTGTCATGTCAGTCAACCGGTATCCTTCCCCTACTGCAATAAGAGTTCTCCATGATCGTCCTGTATCATCAGTCCCATGCAGTACTATTCTCTCATCCCTCGCTGTAACTGCCTCAAGTTCTACTGAGATAACTTTTACTTTTTCCTCATCTAAAGGAACCTCTGATCTGAATAGGAATTTAGTGAGTATGCGTACCAGTCTACACTGTGTCCCTGGAAGCCATGCAATTAACACTTCTACCCCATATGAAAACAGTTCAATGTCTACCTGCACCCCCTCTGTGCTGTCAGGCCACAATAAGCTTGGATGAATTCCTTCACATTCATGTAATGAATCCCTGGCATTGAGCACACTATCCCTTGGTCTGTGAATGAAATGGTCATGTTAAGTCGGCTCATCTTCTCTCTACCAATTACATTCACTGGTGTCTGTCGGAAATATAACAGTAGCATGGTCAGGTTGTGTTATCCCACAGTAAGTGGTAGTTTTTCAGTAAAAGGAACCAAATCCTTGGACCCATAAAATCCCTGCGCATTCATGGCAATGACAGACATTGGGTATCTCCCCTCCCTTATACAGGACCTAGTCACCCCCGTATCGATGAGAAAAGAAAAAGTCGTGTCATCTATAGTCACCCCTATATGTGGTTCCTCAGCCTGATTGGGTGTAACAGATAGGACTGAACACACCAGGTCTGTCTGTGGCCTGTCATTTTGTGGATATAATGGCATTCCCATCCCTGTAAATGGATTGCTCCCTACAATAGTTGCCCCTCCTCGTCCACTCAGACACTAATTCATATCTCCTTGTCCTGCAAAACCTCCTCCAGGCATCTGTGGAAGCATTCTACGCATGTTGAACATCTACTTATTTTCTTCCCCTTGCATTTTATACTTAGATAATTTCTTCTGCACTAACTTTGATTCTTCTTGTTTCCTCACCTCACACTTCTTTCTCTCATTCTCTTGCATTAGCCTGTAATAGTGCACTATGGTTAGCTGGATTTCTGACCACAGCTTAGCCTCCATTCCCACTAGTTTCTTAAGCTGCTTTTGTACTTTTGAGTAACCCCTGTTATAATATGTGGTAACATAACCCCACTGTTTTGTCCCAGCCTCTATCGTCTAAAGACGCCATTTCTATTGAACATATTGAATATTGTGAAGTGGGTCTTTGTCCTCACGCATTTTGCATGCCATGATCGTGCTTATGCCCGACATGTCTGGTTATTGCACCCTTAGAGCTTGCCATACGGCCGTTGAGCAGTAATTGAATGGCACACATTGTGTGCCGTGTTTTGTGCAGTCACTCCAGGATATCCTGCTCTTCTCCATACATCATATACACTTGAGGGCATCCCCAAGTCTGACTGGGCTGGGGTAGTTATAACAAAATGCAAAGGGAAATGCCCCATTGGAAAATATTTAGATCACCGGAAATAAATTCTTTAAAGAAAAAGAGAGGGTTCACATGATTGGTTCTAAACACATAAGTAAAATAAGGGGGTGGGGGCATTTGGGAGTATATGGTAAATCTAGGCAACCACAATTAATTATAGGTTTACCAGTGATTTGAAAATGTCTCAACCCTAACTCTCTAACTAGTTAGTAGGTCTGGTTTATGATTAGGTTACCAAAGCCCTAATAATGGTCTCCCTTCTAAATAGTTAGGCAGTAAGGGTTGAGATATTAACACATCACTGGTTAACCTATAATTAATTGTGTTTGCCTGTACTTACCACCATATACTCCCAATCTCTCTGCCCCCTCATTTTAGTTATTTGTAAAGAACCAATCCTGTCTGAATGTATATTGTTGTATGCTCTATTGGTTGTATGCATTCTGTTTCTTGTTGTTAAATGTCTGATGAATGTATGTTCATTGAGCTTTTGAAAAGATAAGAACGTGACTTTATTTTTGTAGAATAAAATACATTACCTGTATAATACAGAATTAAAAAAACAAAATAATCAATTGTTTGTGATCTTTTTAATGTTTATACAAAGCTTTGGAGTCAGTTTGCCCTTAACTAACTGAGGCAATACTTACCAGAGTGTCATTAAGTGTCCATGCCTCCACCACATCTGAAAAGTGTAAATAATGTATTTTTGGTGATGTAAATAGCTTCTGCGCATATGGAGTGATATTGTCTGTGCTCCGCGGCCAACTCTCGGAATGTGGTAGTCAACCTGCAATGTCCTCCTCTCCTCTACCTATATTTTCTTTGCCTCCCCATATTGTGTCTCTGTATGTGCTTGCTTCCTAGGAGAGTAAAGAGTGTCTTCTCTCGTCCTCATCTTCATTCCCCTGTGAATCCTCATCTGACCCTATGGTCCCAATGGTACTGTCGCTGTCCCCTTTTCTGTCTTCATCAAATCTCAGTCTCTTTAGGTTGTGTCTTCCTGCTGTTTTTCCCTTGTTCGATATGTAACTTTGTGCTCCCCCTCTCTGAGGGTTCAGCACTCCTGTCTGCCAGTGGGGAAACAGTTCTACTTCTCCTGCTCCTGTAGAGTTCCCCTATCCTTCTTCATATAACGTTCCGATCCTCATCATCTAAATGTGGCAAATCCAGTTTAATTTCTATTGCTTTCGAAGAGTGTCTTTCTCTGCTCTCATCTTTGTCTTGTTCATTTCTGCACTCCTCTCTTTCTCTGCATCAGTGTTCTTTATTGAGCTGCTCGACTTCAAACCTCCTTTTCTGCTTCTGTATTTGCAGTTGCCTTTCACATTCTTATTCTGTTTTTCTCCTTGCTATATCTTCTAGCTCTCTCTATTTTCATTTATTCCTTTCCTCTCTCTCATGCTTCTGTTTGCTCCCTCTCTTTTCACAGTCTTTCACTTACTTCCTTTTCATCCCCAATTGCTTCCCTGCATCCCCTGTCTCTCTTGCTGTTTTCCCACCAAGTTTGAGCAATATCTGTCTGCCTACCCATTCGTTTGGTACCATCGGTTGTTGGCCTTCACTAAGCCTTGTTTTCCCCAAGTCATTGTCCGTTAGCTTTGCTTGTATATCGCCACACTCTCTACATTTGCTGCTGCTATCTTGTGCCAATATACTCGCTTGCTTTGCACCATTAGGTGCGCTTTCACCACTATATGCTGGAGGTGTGAAAGTGGGATTGGTGTATACTACCACTGCTTTTAATTTCTTCATGGGGTAAAATCCCTTGTTTCTGTTGCTGTGTCCATGTCGGCTGGTTGAGGAGGAGGAGGTGGAGCCAAGTTGCTGTTCATCCACTGTGTCCCATAGGCTCAGCATCCAATGCCGCGGAACTGGGTCCCCTTCCTAGCCCTGAAACATTTTCCATAACTCTAATATAGCGAATAATGTGCTCAGTGTATTGCCCTTATATGCTGCCTACAAATAAGTGACCATTTGTTGCTGAACACATTTGGAAAAATGTCCATCTGTGTACCATGGCTTTACCAACTTGCCCTCTGTGTCATGAGTCCATTCCATGCTATACTTTTGCCTTGATCCCATGGGAGGGACTTGCACATATGCTGTAGAGGTGCATCCATCATTTTCATCAGATTATGTAACACTTTATCAATACTTATAAGGGCCTCATTACACGGACGGCGGTAAGGGTTAACGGTCACCGTTAATGGCAACGGTGACCGTTAACCCTTACCGCCGTACTACGAGGTCCCTTAGCGGGTTGGAGTTTTAACGCCTGCTTTTTGCAGGCGTTAAATACCAACCCGCTAAGGGACCTCGGAGCTAATTACGGCACCGCAAAATTGCGGTGCCGTAATTAGCGCCTTCCCCAGTCCCATAGAGCCCTATGGGGCAGAAATGGGAATGGGGAAGGGCAATGGCGGAAAGGGGATTTACCGCCCCTCCAACCTTGGAATGGGGCGGTAAATCCCCTTTCCGCCAAGGCGGTGCCGGTATTTTACCGCCATGGTCCAGGGTGCTAATAGCACCCTGGACCACCGCCTTCCATGTAATGAGGCCCTTACTTGGCCTCAAATCAGGATTTTGACACATCCAATTTTAATCAATACAATATAACAAATATTTTCTTAGCCTCTCCTGCTCACCACCAAAAATGCAGACATGCTCCGTGCACCTCCCGCCGTGAAGGCTCAAAGCTCAACTCCACTCGCAAGCTTCTCAAGCTCAGCCCAAATGGCACAACACTGATTTTTAATCACAATCAACAAACTATCCAACAAGTTCTTCCGCATTCTGTACATTTGAAGTCCTATTAAACAACCTCAACAGTGAAGTCACCACTACCATAGAGGAAGAAAATGTGATACTCAATATTAAATAGATGTGTCCGCTTATGGCCTGCCCCAAACACAATGAATGCACAACATAGCATGCTGTTTTAAAGGCTAGAACTAGAGAAACAGACACTTTGATGAGATTATCCTCTGAATAAAGAACACCAAATTAATGAGCATACATACCGTGTGTGCACCTTGTCTGCACATTGATTATTTCATGTTATTGCATAATGCAAACCGAAGATTAACCTAATCAAGCATGTTTTATTATTTGTGCTAAAATAAGGGCTAGAATCTGAGTGATACACTGAGCTCTGAGATTATCTTCCCGAACAATGGACAATAATTTGCTTTGAAAAAGATGGCCAAAACTCATGTTGGCCTAGTTATGAAATTACTTGATTTTGGAAGCACTGAAAAATGTGACAAATATTTCAATATTACATTCTACAAATTTACTTTGAGCGCAGTGCTTTATGATTGGTGTGCACACAAGTCTTACATTTTTAAATGATCCTTATTTAAATTAAACAAAATCCTTTTTCTGTCATTTACACACAGCCAATTATCCGTCATTCGTGTCTCCGGGAATAAGAAAAGAGCTTGCAGATGCTCAAAACCATCCACTGGATTTCCTGCCAGTCTCCAACGGATTTGTGTATCGTCTGTTTAATTGTGGAACAATACTTCAATCTGAATTTGCAGATTTTGAAGGGTCTTGATGCACCCATTGAACAGTGTGGAGTAGGGCAGGGATTGTGTTGGGCACCACCCATGAAGCTGGTAGGGTTGGATTCATAATTATCCAGCTTCACCTGAAGAGACCGTTTTATGAAGAAAGGATTAAAAGCATTTTGTAGCTGTTCAGTCACGTTTTAAGTCCGAGGGAAGTCTATTCAACAGGATTTGATGATCGAACTTGTCAATTGCTTTACACAGGTTGAGCAACATCATTATGCTGGACCCAACTGTTTTGATTAGTTGGAGGAGATTCTCAGTTTCACCCAATAAGTTTGTTTTCCTTACCTTAATTTCAATTGAAATGAAATTGCTGCTGCTCAAGTGCTGGGAATCATCAAGGTAATCCCTTAGTTGGGATGCACATTATCCAACATCTTAGTGAGGGAACAAGGAAGTGTGTCTTCAGATGCAGCCTGTTTTTTTCCGGTTTCATAGCTCTTTTAATGCCACTAGGGATAGCCTATTGATTGTTACCTATATATAGTCTTCTGCCAGCCAGGGGACAAGTAGAACTTCACGGGTTCTATTTTATTCCAATGGGAAATCATCATGCCCAGATGTTTTCACAGTAGCCATGCTTGGGATAGCATATCTAATCTCTTCCCAATTTATGGTATCACTAAAGGTTTATCTACTCCCTGGAATACCTGCGAATAGGAAGAGTAACTTATAAAAAATCATTCAGAAGTTAAGTCACATGAAGTATCATGAAAAAGTGCATATAGTCTTGTAACACCTACTGGACAAGAAATAAGGGAACCAACATCAGTTCTTTTAAAAGGAGTTCCTCAACCATTTGTATTCATTTAGGCTGAAAAGCGTACCATTGTACAGCTTGTTCTCGTATATAATACTTTTGCTGAATGATGCAATATGTCTGCCAGTGGGATTTGGCAGGCCAGCAGAGTATTAAGTAATGAACAGGATACAATATAAAAATCCTTTCAGCGACCAGGACCCCGCATGCAGGAATGATGAGTACTATCTTTGGTTGTGGGATAAAAGCATGACAGTTCAGATAGGCAAAACATTTGTAAAATGGTCTGCTTCCAATACTCTACATTTCACATTAGTTTAACCTATTTCAAATAGGATCAACAGCCACATTCCAATCACCACCAGGCATGAGCCGCCAAGTTCTAAGTCTTTTTAAAGAAAAGAATCCACATTTAGAACATTTGGGGTGCAAATAGGGCTTGCAATATGGAATTGTGTACATGAAGGATTTCCATTACTTCCCAAATATTCCATCTATCCAATGCTTACTCCTTTAAAATGTTACAGATTTTCATAAGAGCATCGGAACCCCCCATTATCTTCTTCTTGTCCCTTGGAAGGCACTGCAAAAGAGTGCCGCTTCTAGCCAGTCTCTTTAATATTTCCGATTCCCCAGCATTTAGTTTTCCTGAAATAGTAACATTTTAAACATTTTTGGCTGCAGGTACTGCAATACCTTCTTCATTTAAAAAAAAAGTAGGTAAAACAATTTATATTCATGTTTACAATGTTAAGTTGCATCATGATTAAATGTAGTTAAAGTAAAGATTTTACAGTTTACTGCACTAACCAGTGTCAGTTAACTCAAAAGGCACTAACATGGATTTCAAGACAGAAAATAAGTTTCAGCCATTAGGAGAAAGATTAACCACATAAATCAATATGAAAATACAGTGTTCCTGTCAAATACAACAATCATCATTGAAGTATCACTGGTTAAAAGTGAAGTCCATAACAGATAGGACTGCATTGACTGAGGCTGGCCATTTCCATGAACTCAAGCAATTGAATCTCGAATGACCTGCAACATGACAAATGCAATGCAGGTAGATATACATTTCTTAAAAAAAATGATAGTTATCAATAGGATAACATGCCCTACCAAAGACAGATATTTATATATAAGTAGACAGCTAGAGACAGAACAGAACCATGGGTAGACTGGGCATTACTACCATGTAAATAGGGCAGTAACCAATTATACGTGAATGTAAGTAAATTAGTGAGACAAGTTTAAGTGATAGATTATATATTAGCAGCCCATCAAATAATTATGTAATTATTTATTTATTGTGATATAGTTTAGATTATAAACTTTACACAAAACCTATAAAATAACACATTTATACTACATAATCCGAATATATATACAAAAAGTAATATCATAAAGATAAAACATGTAAAAATCATCTTCATACAATCAGATATATAACACACAATTATCTGTACGATATTAATATGCAATTGCTTAATCAATTATTTAAAGTGTTATACCCAAACTAACTTCAACCCTCAGCCAGATGGTATACAAGGCCGTCAGCAGGCGCATGATATTGGAATTAATACAGCAGTGCCAAAAAATGTTGTCCTTGATATACTTATTATCATGGGTATAACTGTCCAGAAGGGGATTAAATGTAATAGCCATTTCAGGGCATTCAGTCAGAAGATGCTTTGCCATTTCCAGCTGATCTTGAACTTTGCATGAACGGCATATTCGCAATGTGACAGCAATCTTGTCTTTTCTTCCCGTGACCATCATCGTGGGGAGTTGCTCCAATCTAAGTAACAAGATAAACCGTCTAAGTCTGACTGATGGGCAGATGTTCAAATATCTCTGTGGTTTCTTGAACTTGTACGATCTATGTTGCACGAATGTATAACTTCTTAGGTTCCTCAGATGTTCAAAGTTCTCAATCCAATCCCAGAGCTCTATTCGTTTGCACAGAGCCCTTTGAGCTTTTTCTGAATAACCCCCATCCCTAGAGTGCCAACCTATTTCATGGTACAATTTGGACATCTGATCGATAGTTGTGCAAACCAAATTCTCCCTGGCCATTTCCTGATGGACAGCTGTTAAAAATCCATTACTAGTATCTCAAGTCATTTTTAAGTACAGTGAAGCTCGCTTCTTCAATACTAATGCCTTTAAAGAGATTAAGCCCAATTCTAGTCTAATAATGGCCATTGGGATACAGGGAGGTAGGCCAAGAATGCACTCCGAAATCTCCCTTCAATCACCTGCAGCCACCTTAGATCAATCTCCAGTAGGACTTCCAGCCCATATATTATGGCCGGAGAGAAAGCATTTACATAAAGTTGGCGAATGCCCCACAATGTGAAGCCGCACTTTTTAACAGTAAACCTGTAAAACAGGGCAGTCATTGCGCCGCTCTAATAGTGCACACTTGTTTACAGGCCACATTGTCACCAGTGACTTTGAAATCAATACCCAGATATCGATATTGGGGAACATAGAAAATATTCACCAGGCCTACCGTAAGTAATACACGGGATACTTTCTTGTTAGTGTATCTCATAACCTTTGTTTTCCCTAAGTTAATGCTAAGGCCGTTCAACTCTGTGAACTCCCCTAGTGCAGCCGCTGATCTACGTATCCCACTAATAGTATAGTCTAAAATCACCAGATCGTCTGCATACGCTAATACAGGGCAGGAGGCTTTACCAATTTTAGGGGAGCCGTTGCTTGTGGCAGATATTTCTTCGGGGATGTCATACACATAAGGATTATAGATTAAAGGTGCTATAACACAGCCTTGTTTTACTCCCCTAATTTGTGTAACGTTAGCAGTTGTGTGGCCTTCTTGGTCTAATTTCAGTTTCACTGAATTATTTTGATGTAGGAGTCTTAGATAATATAATAAACCTTTCGGACAACCCATTAAATTTAATTTCCACCACAAGCGGCTTCTGGGGATAGAATCAAAGGCCACTGAGAAGTCTATATATACAGCATATAGTGGAGCAGCCCCTCCTCTTAGAGCTCTAGCTCGTACGATGTCCATAATCATGATGTTAAGGGAGGTGGAGTATCCCTGTCTGAACCCACTTTGAAATTTGGACAGTACATCAGAACCCTCTGCCCATAATTGTAGTTCTTTTAGCAAGAGTGAGGCAAATATCTTCCCTGTGGCATCTAACATTGAGAGCAACCTATAGCTGCTAGGGTCAAGTCTATTTCCCTTTTTAAACACAGGGATTAATATTGCCGTTTGCAATGAACGGGGTATTTTGCCAGATTTTAAGATTTTCTCAAATAATATTCTAAGTAGGCTGGCCCAAAACTCGGGGTACGATTTAATAACAATATTGGCCAGTCCATTAGGGCCAGGTGCTCGTGAGGATTTTATCTCCTTAATTTTATTCAGAATAAGTTCATATGATGTATCAAACGGAGCTACTAGTGGGGGACTGTCCAGTACTGTTAGTTTATCGTCCTCAGCATTCCAATTTTCGAGGAATTTTACCCACACTCTGGCTTCAATGGGGTTAGTCAATGCCCCATTTTGGGCACCTCGTGCCTCACCCAAAAGGGACCAAATGTTACGTTTTTTTCCTTCACATATGGTCTTCACCATTCTTTGCAAGACAAGTAATTTGTCTGCTCTTCTTTTTGCTTTAATGGCCGCTCTTTATCTGTTTTAATCCCTCTCACTTTTGCATAGTATCTCTCCCCAAGAGCCATATCTTTTTTGGCCTACGGAGCTCAGCTCTGAGGTACCTTTACATATCTCTGATCATTTTGTCATAGGGCAGTTTTTTCCCCTCCGATCTTATCATTGACCCCAATGGTGTCTGCAGAGGTGATCATCATTGATGCCAAGTGTCAAGACCGGTGGGGGGGTCTGTACTTCCGCTCTCTATATGGTAGAGGAGAGGCACAGAAGACCCCAGCCAAGATTCTCGATTACGGTAGCGATGGACGAGCAATCAAGGCCTAGCTTCTCAGGAGGTGATGCAGGCTGGTTCTTAAGTACAGTGTATCCCCAAGCCCCCCTCAAAGGAATGTCCACACACTGTATTACTGAAAACACAGTCTTTATATAATTAATATTCAAGGGTTATGTACACTTATCACAATAACGCACTGTGTGCTCAGGAAAATCAGCAATGGTAAATATCTACAATTCTAAAGTGGTACCACTAATATTAGACCTCATTAAAGTGCATTCACAATACTGTTAAAATGGCACACAGATCAATAAGAAGGAAACCAGCAATAGAGAGAGGAGAGATAACAGAGGGTTGAAACAATAGGCAGAATACTGGCCCCTACCACTGGACACAGTTCTGTGTGGAGATCCCCCCACCTGGGCAACCTGTAAAATAAAGGGATATGACACAAGCCCAGTCCATATATTGTTCAACAGTCTTATTCTCTCCTACAATGTTTTTACCCCCCCAATGTACCTGGTGGAGTCGAGTTCTTCGAAGAGGCGTCGACAGATCCTTCTTGAATGACCCCCTTTTAAGCAGGAGTCACGGATCGTCGAGAGGCGTAGAGAAACGTCGAAGACCTCGGGGTTCGGCGACGGGGAATCGACGGCCCTTCTTGAATGCCTTCCCTTTCAAGCGGGAGGCACGGGGCGTCGAACGTCCGTCGACAAACGAGGTAGAATGATGTCGAAGAGGCGGCAGCTTCGTCCGAGCGGTGCTCGTCGGCGTCGGGGCGTCGGCGTCCTGCAAGGCGGAGGTGTGCGGGGCACCTCGATGACAATAGTTCTGGACCGCAAAGATTGTAGAGACGGGAGCCCAGCAAGGGCGTCGAGTCGCTCGAGTCTTTGGGATCGTGAGGTGGCGGGAAACCCACCGGCGGATTCTCCTCGGCGCGTTGGTCGTCCTCGACTTTCTCCGGCAGGGCAAAAGCGGTCGACGGTGCGGACGAGGGAGTCCTTCGAGTCAAATGTTCTTAGGCAAGGAGCGGACGGCTCCGGTCGTCGGCGGCACGGCGTCAAGTGGTTCCCACGGCTGGGCAACACAACTTCGACGGGCCTCCAGCGGTTACACAGACCTGCGAACCCTGGTCGACGGCAATGGACTTCGACAGCGTCGAGGTCCGGGTGCTTCACTTCGATCTCCTCGGCGGTCCCGTCTCGGGTCGGCAGCCTTTCGAGGGTCTGACTTCCAGGGCGCTTCGGCGAAGATTCAGCGGTGCTCGATGGTCCCTCGGAGCACGGGAAGAGGGCGCCTTACCAGGTCCTCTCTCGGGTCAGTCCTCGACGATTTCGACAACCTTCAGTTCCGTCGAAGCAAATGCCACAGCAAGTCTTCTTCTTCCAGCTGGACGTCGAGGATCAGCAAATCCAGTTACTCTTGAGTGGAGACTCAGCTTCTGAATGCTTCTGAACAATTTCCAGTGGTGAGAGGTCCCCAGATATACTATTCTGTCTCTCATCCACACTGCTGGCACACACACAGCAGCCAATCACACAGAAGGGCATTCATGCAGTCAGTCAGCCAATCAGGCACACAGTGCATTCAGGCCACACTCCTCCCTTTCAGACACTCACAACAAGGAATGTGGATTGGGACAAGTACCCAGCCATTCAACACTACACACTGCATTCAGGCCAGTTTCGGGCAGGGCTGTCTCAGTCTTTGTCTCTCATGCCAGAAACCAGACAACCACAACAAGGAGTGTATATTGGTCACACACTCCATTCACCCAGGTCCCACCCACAGGAGGTACCCATAACATACAGTCACTGGGAAGGCTCCAGTCAGTCTAGCTGGGCCTTTACAACAACACCATATATGGAACTTCCACCCAACAGCCAGTCAGGGGGAAGGGACAGAGTCAGGGCTTCCCAGGACTTTGGGAAAAACAAGATAACAGGCAATAGAAAGCAAGAGGCCACAGGGGCCATCTTGTTTCCTATCAGGAATCAACTGATTCCAATGGCAGGGCCTGGGTATCCCAAAATGGAGGACACCCAGAGCACCTGTCAAATTCAGCATGGAGCTGCCACCAGCCCATACCCTGCTCTGTGGGCCACCCACAGGTGCCCAAAAACATACACTAGGGGCACAGGGTTGTACCCCTACCCATGGGTGCCATAAGGGTATCCCATGGGTCTGTTCACCAAACCAAAAGAGAGCTGCACTGCCAGGAGTCCCTCATGGACTCCTGGGCAGAAAACATGACAGAACACACGGTAAAAACAGAAAAAGGACAAGGATTCAGAGGCCCTGTCCCTCAGATGCATTTCCGGCATCACAGTCGCCCCCCCCAGACTGAGGTGGAGGGTGCCTAATCTCCCACGGGATAGACACCCTCATCCAGACGGTCAACATACCTTCTGGAAAGGCCATCTGCATTATCGTGACTCTTCCCTGGTCTGTGCTCTATGGTGAAGTCTAGCCCTTGTAGGCTAATCGACCACCTGAGCAATTTCGGATTCTCACCCTTCATCTGCATAAGCCACTTCAGGGGCTTATGATCTGTTTGGACCTTGAAGGTGGACCCCGTAAGGTAGGGCCTAAAACGCCTAAGGCTCCAAACTATACTAAAACATTCCTTTTCAACAGTAGCCCACCTAAGTTCTCTACCCTTGAGTTGTCTACTGATGAATATGATAGGATGTTCTCTCCCTTTGTCATCTAACTGGGACAAGACAGCTCCAATTCCGGTGTCGCAGGCATCCGTCTGGACGATAAAGGGTCGGCTGTAGTCAGGCGCACTCAACACAGGTGCCCTACACAGACTTTCTTTCAAGCCATCAAAGGCCCTCTGACAGTCTTCAGTCCAATTAACCTTCCTAGGCTGTTTGGGTGAAGTTAGAGCTGTCAGGGGTGCAGCTATGGTTCCATAGTCTGCCATGAAATTGCGATAGTACCCAGTGAGGCCCAAAAAGGCTCTCACCTGGGTTTGAGTAGTGGGAGTCTCCCAGTTCTGTACGTCCTGTACTTTACTGGAGAGAGGTTGGATTTGACCCCCTCCTACCTCATGACCAAGATAGGTAACTTTCCCCTGAGCTATCTGGCACTTGGTGGCCTTGATAGTGAGGTTAGCCCTTTTCAAGGCCTGCAACACCTTATCCAGATGTGTCAAATGCTCTTCCCAGGTGGAACTGTAGACGGCAATGTCGTCTAAGTAAGCCACACAAAAGGCTTCCAGCCCACTGAGCGCATGGTTGACCAATCTCTGGAAGGTGGCAGGGGCATTCTTCAACCCAAAGGGCATGACCCTAAACTGGTAGAGTCCCTCAGGTGTGGAGAATGCCGTCTTTTCCTTGGCATGGTCCGTCAGAGCTATTTGCCAATAGCCTGAGGTAAGGTCAAAGGTGCTCACAAATTTGGCAGCACCTATAGTGTCCACGAGCTCATCAGCCCTGGGCAATGGGTGCGCGTCAGTTTTGGTGACGGCATTGACTCCTCGGTAGTCCACACAGAACCTCCAATCCTTGGTACCCGCCGGGGAACTTGCCTTGGGGACAAGGACCACTGGACTGGACCAGGGACTGGTGGAGGGTTCAATAACACCCAGATCCAACATCTTGGCGACCTCAGCCTGGATGTGGTTTTTGACGGTATCTGACATACGATAGCTCCTGCTTTTGACAGGCACACTGTCACCAGTGTCAATTTCGTGCTTACACCACGGTGTAAGGCCCGGTGTCAGTGAAAACAGAGGGGCATACTGCTGGAGCAAAGCCCGGCAGGCCCTCTGCTGCTCTGTTGTCAAATCGGGAGAGAGTTGTACTCCCTCCACTGAGCCATCCTGAGGGTTGCTATGCAGCAAATCAGGAAGGGGCTCACTCTCATCCTCTTCTTGCCCTGAAGCTAGCAAGAGACATGAGACCTCTGCTCGCCTGTGGAAAGGCTTGAGCCTGTTGACATGGAATACCTGGGGGGCTACCCCAGAGGCTCCCATGTCCACCAGATAATTGACTTCGCCCATCTTGGAGATGATCCTGAAGGGTCCAGTCCACTTGTCTGCCAAAGCTCTAGGCTTGGTAGGCTCCATCACAAGGATTTCCTGTCCCGGAGTCCAATCCACTTGCGAAGCTTTCAGGTCATGCCAGTACTTATTCAATTCCTGGCTGGCCTTGAGATTTGCTGTTGCCTGACCCATCATTTGTGTCATCCTCCGCCTGAGGCCTAACACATAGTCCCCCACTTGCTTGGCGGGACCTGGAGGGGTGGCTTCCAAGCCTTCTCGGATCAAGGCGAGGGGCCCCCTCACGGGATGTCCAAAGAGTAACTCAAAGGGGCTGAAACCAACACCCTCTTGAGGTACCTCTCTGTAAGCAAACAGCAGGCATGGCAGGAGGAGATCCCATTTCCTCCTTAGGGGCTCTTCCAAAGCACCTAGCATGCCCTTGAGAGTTTTGTTAAATCTCTCAACCAGACCATTGGTCTGGGGGTGGTAAGAGGTGGAGAACTTGTAGGTTACCCCGCACTCTTTCCACATGGTTTTCATGTAACTAGACATGAAGTTGGATCCTCGGTCAGAGACAACCTCCTTGGGGAATCCAACACGGGTGAAAATGCCCAGGAGAGCCCTGGCAACCACCTTGGCAGTAACAGTCCGAAGGGGTATTGCCTCAGGGTACCTGGTGGCATGATCTACCAAGACCAGGATGAACCGATGTCCACCTGAAGTGGGAGGGTCAAGGGGACCGACGATGTCGATGCCCACCCTCTCAAATGGTGTGCCAACCACTGGTAATGGCTGCAGTGGGGCAATGACCCTGCCTCCAGTCTTGCCAGACAACTGACAAGTTGGGCAGGTCCTGCAGTGGGACTCCACCTCTACTCCCATCCGTGGCCAGTAGAAATGGGCAGAGAGCCTCTGCTTAGTCTTCTTGGTCCCAAGATGACCAGCCAAGGGCACCTCATGCGCCAACTGCAGTAGGAAGGGCCTGTAAACCTGGGGTACCACCAACCTCTTGCGGGCACCAGGTTCGGGCTTAGTGGGCTCACTAACAAGGAGCTCACCCTCCCAATAAATCTTGAATGTCCTAGGCACTTCACCTTGTGCCTGGGACAGGGCCTGTTTCCTCAGGCCCTCGAGAGAGTGGCACTCTCTCTGTCCCTTACAGAAGTCTGCCCGGGAGGGTCCCCCTTCAGCTAACAAGCATTGAAGGTCGGGATGATCCTCCGGGTTGAGAACCTCTCCCACAGGAGAGTCTTCTGTCTCTTCTCCCACAGGAGTTGAGTTTGGGTTTTCCGCTGGACCCAGCCCGTCCGGAGCATGGATCCCATTGGGTGCTGTCGGAACAGCAGGAAGAGAAGGTGTTCCCTCCACAGAGGTGGCCTTCTTGGTCTTCCTTCTTCTTGCCTTAGGCCTCGCCTTTGGCTCGGATACCTGACTCACAGCCAGACCCGGTGTCACCTGTGACCTAGTGACTGCAGCAGCAGTCATGGGAAGACCATCCGAGATCAACCCCAACTCTACTAGATCATTTCCTAACAGAATGTTAGCAGGGACATTGTCCTGAACCAGGACAGGAAGCCTTGCTGTCTTGTCTCCAATCATGAGTGTGACTAGGGCTACAGGCGATAATTTGGGAGGCCCACCAGCTAACCTGGTGGTTTGCAGAGGAGCACCTTCATAGTCCTCTGGCTTGAGCAGGGTCCTGTCCACCACTGTCATGCTTGCCCCAGTGTCTCTCAAACCAGTAGAAGGCTGGCCATTCAAGAGGACACTTCTCAAAAATCTACGGGTGTTCTGTGGGATAGTCGCCAGTACTTCTGCGTACTGGTCCCAGGCCCCAAGGGACACTAAGGAAATCTCTACTGGAGCACCAAATGTGATTCCTGTAGAGGAGGGGAGGACAGTGGCCTCCACCTCAGACACGGGGTAAGGGTAGGTCAGGCTGACAGCCTGTACTCCAAGTGCCTTACCTTTACACTTGGGGTCACCCCTTTTGTGATCCAGAGCCCCACAATCCCAACAAGTGCCAGGAGTGCGGGGTACGATACTGGAACCACTGGGAGCCTGCTTTGCAGCAGGTGGACCACTACTCTTATTCCCACCCACAGAGGACTTATCCCCACTAGATTTTTGGGTCTTAGGAGAGGAAGGTTTTGGTTTACCCGACTGTGACTGCTTTTGGGACTCCTCAGCTTTCTGAGAGGCCCCCTTTTCTTTGTCCTTGTCCTTCCCACTGGAGTCCTTAGGGGACACCCGGTGGGAGACCCACTTGTCAGCCAACCTAGCCAGCTTAAAGGGGTCCAAAATGTTCTGGTCAGCCACATACTGACGCAGCTCTGGTGAACAGGCTTCAGAAAAATGCTCAAAAAACAAGAGGTGGGACAACTCAACAAAAGTTTTCACCTTGTATCCATCAATCCACCCCATCATGTTCATGTGCGCAGTACTCACCCAGTCAACCCAAGACACATTCTCTCTTTTCTTAAATTCCCTGAACCTTTTAAGGTATTGGGCAGGTGTCTTGCCAAACTTGGCAATCAAAGCAGACTTCATACACTCATACTGACCCCTTTCTTCCACACTCAGCTTCAGAATACAGTCATATCCAGTTTGAGGCACTCTGCTTAACAAACACTTAGCCCAATCTCTTTTATCTACATCATGAATTGCACAAGCCATTTCAAACGCTTCAATCCATTGGAGGATATCTGAACCCTCCACAAACACACCAACCAAATCTTTCATAAACTTGGTGGCTGGGGACCTGCCACTCTCAATTGGTCTAGCTGAAGTCTCCACTCTAGCTCTCTCTAGCTGGATTCTCTGACATTCAGTGTCCTTGTCTTTGAGCGCAAGATCCCTATTCTTGAGTTCCACTTGCTGTGCCAGCTCCTCTTTCTTAAGCTCAGCTTCTATTTCCAACTTGCGATATTCAAAGGCCAATTTCATCCTTAATAACTCAAGTTCCATGGAATTGCTGGGGTTTGGAACAGAGGCAGCAGGAATGGTGGCATTCCCAGAAACAGATTCAGCGACAACCCCAGGGGCAGAGTCCTCACTGGTTGCATCCCCCCCTTCATCAAGGGTTTCACCATCAGTCTGGTAGTCCACCAGGGCAGCTATCAGCTCAGCCCTAGACTTATCCACAAAGTCCAACTCCCTGGCTT
Source organism: Ambystoma mexicanum (assembly GCF_040938575.1). NCBI lineage: Eukaryota > Metazoa > Chordata > Amphibia > Caudata > Ambystomatidae > Ambystoma > Ambystoma mexicanum. The sequence continues at coordinate 357,758,115 of NC_090941.1, forward strand.
CACAAGCACTCTGGAGAGCCTCTAAGCTCATCCGAGTCAATTTACCATTTGCAATGGGCTCCATTGCCTGTAATGCAGTTATTTGGTACACACCCAAACCTTAATCTAATAAAGTGCGGATATTTTGTAAGTGGCACGGTTATACACTGAGTCTTAAAACCATAAGCATCCCACCGCTGCCACCAGCTTGTCAAGACCGGTGGGGGGGTCTGTACTTCCGCTCTCTATATGGTAGAGGAGAGGCACAGAAGACCCCAGCCAAGATTCTCGATTACGGTAGCGATGGACGAGCAATCAAGGCCTAGCTTCTCAGGAGGTGATGCAGGCTGGTTCTTAAGTACAGTGTATCCCCAAGCCCCCCTCAAAGGAATGTCCACACACTGTATTACTGAAAACACAGTCTTTATATAATTAATATTCAAGGGTTATGTACACTTATCACAATAACGCACTGTGTGCTCAGGAAAATCAGCAATGGTAAATATCTACAATTCTAAAGTGGTACCACTAATATTAGACCTCATTAAAGTGCATTCACAATACTGTTAAAATGGCACACAGATCAATAAGAAGGAAACCAGCAATAGAGAGAGGAGAGATAACAGAGGGTTGAAACAATAGGCAGAATACTGGCCCCTACCACTGGACACAGTTCTGTGTGGAGATCCCCCCACCTGGGCAACCTGTAAAATAAAGGGATATGACACAAGCCCAGTCCATATATTGTTCAACAGTCTTATTCTCTCCTACAATGTTTTTACCCCCCCAATGTACCTGGTGGAGTCGAGTTCTTCGAAGAGGCGTCGACAGATCCTTCTTGAATGACCCCCTTTTAAGCAGGAGTCACGGATCGTCGAGAGGCGTAGAGAAACGTCGAAGACCTCGGGGTTCGGCGACGGGGAATCGACGGCCCTTCTTGAATGCCTTCCCTTTCAAGCGGGAGGCACGGGGCGTCGAACGTCCGTCGACAAACGAGGTAGAATGATGTCGAAGAGGCGGCAGCTTCGTCCGAGCGGTGCTCGTCGGCGTCGGGGCGTCGGCGTCCTGCAAGGCGGAGGTGTGCGGGGCACCTCGATGACAATAGTTCTGGACCGCAAAGATTGTAGAGACGGGAGCCCAGCAAGGGCGTCGAGTCGCTCGAGTCTTTGGGATCGTGAGGTGGCGGGAAACCCACCGGCGGATTCTCCTCGGCGCGTTGGTCGTCCTCGACTTTCTCCGGCAGGGCAAAAGCGGTCGACGGTGCGGACGAGGGAGTCCTTCGAGTCAAATGTTCTTAGGCAAGGAGCGGACGGCTCCGGTCGTCGGCGGCACGGCGTCAAGTGGTTCCCACGGCTGGGCAACACAACTTCGACGGGCCTCCAGCGGTTACACAGACCTGCGAACCCTGGTCGACGGCAATGGACTTCGACAGCGTCGAGGTCCGGGTGCTTCACTTCGATCTCCTCGGCGGTCCCGTCTCGGGTCGGCAGCCTTTCGAGGGTCTGACTTCCAGGGCGCTTCGGCGAAGATTCAGCGGTGCTCGATGGTCCCTCGGAGCACGGGAAGAGGGCGCCTTACCAGGTCCTCTCTCGGGTCAGTCCTCGACGATTTCGACAACCTTCAGTTCCGTCGAAGCAAATGCCACAGCAAGTCTTCTTCTTCCAGCTGGACGTCGAGGATCAGCAAATCCAGTTACTCTTGAGTGGAGACTCAGCTTCTGAATGCTTCTGAACAATTTCCAGTGGTGAGAGGTCCCCAGATATACTATTCTGTCTCTCATCCACACTGCTGGCACACACACAGCAGCCAATCACACAGAAGGGCATTCATGCAGTCAGTCAGCCAATCAGGCACACAGTGCATTCAGGCCACACTCCTCCCTTTCAGACACTCACAACAAGGAATGTGGATTGGGACAAGTACCCAGCCATTCAACACTACACACTGCATTCAGGCCAGTTTCGGGCAGGGCTGTCTCAGTCTTTGTCTCTCATGCCAGAAACCAGACAACCACAACAAGGAGTGTATATTGGTCACACACTCCATTCACCCAGGTCCCACCCACAGGAGGTACCCATAACATACAGTCACTGGGAAGGCTCCAGTCAGTCTAGCTGGGCCTTTACAACAACACCATATATGGAACTTCCACCCAACAGCCAGTCAGGGGGAAGGGACAGAGTCAGGGCTTCCCAGGACTTTGGGAAAAACAAGATAACAGGCAATAGAAAGCAAGAGGCCACAGGGGCCATCTTGTTTCCTATCAGGAATCAACTGATTCCAATGGCAGGGCCTGGGTATCCCAAAATGGAGGACACCCAGAGCACCTGTCAAATTCAGCATGGAGCTGCCACCAGCCCATACCCTGCTCTGTGGGCCACCCACAGGTGCCCAAAAACATACACTAGGGGCACAGGGTTGTACCCCTACCCATGGGTGCCATAAGGGTATCCCATGGGTCTGTTCACCAAACCAAAAGAGAGCTGCACTGCCAGGAGTCCCTCATGGACTCCTGGGCAGAAAACATGACAGAACACACGGTAAAAACAGAAAAAGGACAAGGATTCAGAGGCCCTGTCCCTCAGATGCATTTCCGGCATCACACCAAGCATGCCCCATTGTTGGTTTTGATTTGATGACTGGAAGGGATTGTTCTTTTGGGTATTCTACAGGATATTTCTGTCTTGTTTGTGGCACATAGGACCATAATAAAGAATCCTGGTATGTCCTTCTTTGTAGGATTACTAAATTTGATCATAGGGTCACTTTCAATTTCCAAAAAGCAGATGACATGACAGTTTCCGTTTTCCAGATTGGTGTTAGATTATATACGTCCCTTGACCCTATGCTGTAATTGTTCCATCCAAACTTCCTACATTTCCACAGATGAAATGTAGCTCTATACAGCTGTCAGTCTTCCCAAATGCACCTGTAGTACATATCTCTTGCCCTTAACACATGCATGAGTGCTGGCTGTTCATTTATTGTTTGCTTCAACCAGCTACTGCAACAAAATGATTTGCTCCAATAAATATCTCTATATTGATGCAGAGGTCGGAAGTGGAGGCAGAAGTGGTTTTCGTTGGTTCGTGGTTGGGCGTCTGTGGAAAGTAAGTTAATCTGCGCCCTGCCTGTTTACATACGTTAATGCCCCTTTATGTTGATTGACTTCTCTTCAGCCTTCTTAGCGCCCACATCAACCCGCATTAACCATGACTCAGTGAACTGGTGTTTTCCACACACATGCTCCATAACCCTTGTAAGTGTATGGGAGGAAATGTCTTCATGGCCCCCCTCCCCTTAATTCTCACCAAGCATCCAGGCTATGACTTGTCCAGCAGCCACCCATACACCTGTGGCCAGGTATGCGGGATGACTGCGGGCCGACACATGTGGCTGCAATGCTCATCTGGTACGATGGTACCAGACTTCATTTCGTGACACACTCAGATTCTATTTTGAACATAACTGCTTGGGCCTCACTGGCCCAAGCAGCCCACAGGGCTGCAGCTCTCCCCTCCTGATCATGCACAGTGAGCAAGTTCCTTCCCCTGCCCTCCTCCCCTTGGCGGCCCTGCTGCAGGCCTGTTCTCATGGGGGACTAGGCACAAACAAGTTACATGACAAACACTATCAGGCCGATTCATGGAATAATTAGCACGGTGCAAGTGGGCAAAAACGTGCGAATCGCAGTGGAATAGCGAAAATCGCAGTGCAAGTGCGAAAATCGCACGAAAAGCAGCGCACGTCGATTCATGGAAGGCCGTGCGCGAGAAAACCAGCGGATGTGCGATAAAAAAGTGCACGGCGCACGTTGGCGCACAGGCCATCTAACAGCGTGCACCAGGTCACAGCGAAAATCGCACAGGCCACAGCGAAATTCGCACATAGCGCGGTGCACGCAACAAAAGTAGGCGGAACACGGGCGTAACACTCGGAATGGGGAACAACTTGCCAAAACGTGGGCGTCACGGGGGAAGTACAGGGCACAAGTGCGCGTAACGCCCACACGCTCGCCTACAACACGTATTCATGGAATAGAATAGGGGAAAAAAGCGCACGCTCAAACCAGCGCACAGGCACAAACACGACCGCCACAAGAAAGCAGGCGGTAGCGTCTCTGCGGCTGTAAGAAATGTGCGCCAAAAGGTGCGCCAACAAATAAGACCTATATACTGCCATGATGAATGTCCCATACTGTGACCCTCCAGGAAAAATGACGTGCAAAGGGGTACCCACAAACACGGACACCCGCTGACAAAAAATACGTGTGCGTGTATACCGGGGTGCGCGGGAAGTCTCACACGCGATTTGCAGGGTACGTGCATCACAGGGGTTTGCGTGAAGTTATTCACGCGATCGGGCCTGGGGGAGCGGGCTACGTGTATTTCAGGGGTTCGCGTGAAGTTTCTCACGCGATCGGGCCTGGGGGAGCGTGCTACGTGTATTTCAGGGGTTCGCGTGAAGTTTCACACGCAATCGGGCCTGGGGGAGCGGGCTAAGTGTATTACAGGGGTTCGCGTGAAGTTCCTCACGCGATCGGGCCTGGGGGAGCGTGCTACGTGTATTTCAGGGGTTCGCGTGAAGTTTCACACGCGATCGGGCCTGGGGGAGCGGGCTACGTGTATTACAGGGGTTCGCGTGAAGTTCCTCACGCGATCGGGCCTGGGGGAGCAGGCTACGTGTATTACAGGGGTTCGCGTGAAGTTCCTCACGCGATCGGGCCTGGGGGAGCGTGCTACGTGTATTTCAGGGGTGCGCGGGAAGTTCCACACGCGAATAGCCTGGGCGCGTGTATTTGAGGGGTGCGCGGGAAGTTCCACACGCGAATAGCCTGGGCGCGTGTATTTCAGGGGTGCGCGGGAAGTTCCACACGCGAATAGCCTGGGCGCATGTATTTCAGGGGTGCGCGGGGAGTTCCACACGCGAATAGCCTGGGTGCGTGTATTTCAGGGGTGTGCGGGAAGTTCCACACGCGAATAGCCTGGGCGCATGTATTTCAGGGGTGAGCGGGAAGTTCCACATGCGAATAGCCTGGGGGCGCGTGTATTTCAGGGGTGCGCGGGGAGTTCCACACGCGAATAGCCTGGGTGCGTGTATTTCAGGGGTGCGCGGGAAGTTCCACACGCGAATAGCCTGGGCGCGTGTATTTCAGGGGTGCGCGGGAAGTTCCACACGCGAATAGCCTGGGCGCGTGTATTTCAGGGGTGCGCGAGAAGTTCCACATGCGAATAGCCTGGACGCGTGTATTTCAGGGGTGCGCGGGGAGTTCATCACGCGAATAGCCTGGGCGCGTGTATTTCAGGGGTGCGCGGGAAGTTCCACACGCGAATAGCCTGGGCGCGTGTATTTCAGGGGTGCGCGGGAAGTTCCACACGCGAATAGCCTGGGCGCGTGTATTCCAGGGGTGCGCGGGAAGTTCCACACGCGAATAGCCTGGGCGCGTGTATTTCAGGGGTGCGCGGGAAGTTTTACACGCGAATAGCCTGGGCGCGTGTATTTCTGGGGTGCGCGGGAAGTTCCACACGCGAATAGCCTGGGCGCGTGTATTTCAGGGGTGCGCGGGAAGTTTTACACGCGATTTCTGCACGGTACGTGTATTTCAGGGGTGCCGGGGAGTCCCACATGTGATTTGACAGTGTGGGTCCTCCCAGGTGTACCCTGTACACCCTCCACGGCCCCTGCAGGCAGCCCACACCACAGGGGACTACCCTGCATCCCTAGTCATGTCCCGCAGGCAGCCCACCCAATATGGGCATGCCCCCCAGCAAAGGCACATGTCTCCTTGAACTAATGAACACCAACTCATGTCCCCTTGCACCCCCACCCCCCAGCACTGTGGGGCACCTGCCAGCAGGCCCCCACCCATGTCCAACTCATGTCCCCCACCACCCCCACCCCCCAGCACTGTGGGGCACCTGCCAGCAGGCCCCCACCCATGTCCAACTCATGTCTCCCACCACCCCCACCCCCCAGCCACCAGGGTCACCCTCCACCAGGCCCCCACTCATGTCACCCACCACCCCCACCCCCCAGCCACCAGGGTCACCCTCCACCAGGCCCCCACCCATGTCTCCCACCACCCCCACCCCCCTGCCACCAGGGTCACCCTCCACCAGGCTCCCACTCATGTCCCCCACCACCCCCACCCCCCAGCAGTGCAGGGGCACCCTCCACCAGGCCCCCACTCATATCCCCTATCACCCCCACCCCCCTGCCACCAGGGGCACCCTCCACCAGGCCCCCACTCATGTCTCCCACCACCCCCACCCCCCAGCAGTGCAGGGGCACCCTCCACCAGGCCCCCACTCATGTCCCCTATCACCCCCATCCCCCCGCCACCAGGGGCACCCTCCACCAGGCCCCCACTCATGTCTCCCACCACCCCCACCCCCCATCAGTGCAGGGGCAACCTCCACCAGGCCCCCACTCATGTCCCCTATCACCCCCTCCCCCCCGCCACCAGGGGCACCCTCCACCAGGCCCCCATCCATGTCTCCCACCACCCCCACCCCCAGCAGTGCAGGGGCAGCCTCCACCAGGCCCCCACTCATGTCTCCCACCACCCCCACCCCCCAGTAGTGCAGGGGCAGCCTCCACCAGGCCCCCACCCATGTCCCCCTGCCCCCAGGTCCTGACGATACACAATCATGGCAGTAATGGGCAGCATACCCAGCACAAACACCCAGGCAAGGATTGCATCCACCCACATAGTGAATGCAATTACATGACACAACCCCAATGGCAAGTATGTACATGAACACATGTCCGTCACACACACATACACAATGGCTGCAAGTGAATGTCAAAACCCATATCATGACATGTATGAAACCAAAGACAAAATAACACAAGTGGAAGTAAAAATAAAAAATGTATTAAAGATTAAAAATAAGTAAACAAATGAAACATACAACTATGTGGATAACAAAATAAATGGTCCATGTCGGAGAACAAAAGTAAAAATCAAAAAACGAAAAAGGAATACAAAAACAAATGTTGACCAAAGCAATATCAAGTAGAAGCAAAAGAATGAAAAACCATTTCCACATGGTGAACACAATAATGAAAAAAAGAAAATGTTCCTTCAAAAAACAAACTAAATACAGGAATGTACCAGGGTCCATGAGCCCAACACCATAAAGGAAACCTACTACTACCTAATGAAAAAAAATATATACAAAAAAGTGGCCATTGTCCGAGCGGTCCAAAATAATAAAAACAAATAAAGGAAACCTAACACTAACTAACTATATAACTATATACAAAGGCAGCGGGCAAGTCCTGCGGCTCACTTGTTGATGTTGCTGGCCAGGGCATCATCGAACTCCATGACGATGTCCTGGAGGCGGGACTCTGTCCTGGCCCCGAGGTCTCGCAGGGATAACCCCATGTTCAGCTCAAACTCCCTGCGAGCTTCCTCGAGGCACTCAGCCCGCCTCAACGCCCGACGCATGGAGAACTCCGCCCTGACCATGGCGAGCCGCACCTCTTCCGCCCGCTGCCGCTCCGCACCTATCCACTGGACCAACTGCTCCCACACGGAAGACACCACCATCCCAGGGTTGCCCTGCCCTCCGGCCGATGCCTGCCCCTCTGATCTTGATGGCCCCGAGCCATGATGCCTCCCACGTCGAGCCCGCTGCTGCCTCCGACGCCACTGCCTCTGCCAGCACGACGGCATCCAGGCTGATGGAAACCACCGACGCCGTCGTGCACGTGCCCTGCCTGATGATGCTGTCACATCTTCCACCTGCTGCGGTCCAGTTGCTGTGTTGTCCACCCCTGCTGGACCTCCGACTCCCAACTGTGGCAGGGATGGGATCCACACCGAGTTGGCTGCATTGGTCGGGGCAGGTCCACAGGGGGCCCTGGTGGCATCTGGGCTGGAAGACGGCAAGGAGAACGACTGGTGGATAGCCTGCACAGAGGAGGAGAGGGCCGCCACATTGGCCAACACATGCAGGAAACCCCCGAACATGGCCGATCCCAATTGGGCCACGTCGGCACGGTGCACTTCGTGATGACGTGCGTGCTCCTCCCGGGAAGTACGCACGGCATCACGAATCACAGCCGTGCGCATCGCGACCCCAATCAGGACCTTCTCCGCACGGCCAGGGGTTCCCACGTCCGCAGGTGGAGGGGAGTCAGGTGACATGGACATCCCCTCTACCTGCGGACGGGCCTGGGACGGGGCATCCCTGCTGGTGCATGGTGGTGCACTCACAGGGTCAGGGACAGCGACATGCACAGGCCCCTCCACGATGACCTGTGCTGCCTCCTGCCCCTGGCCCTGGACTTCACCACTTGCACCAGCAGGGATGCCCCCACCAGGCCCCATGTGTGCCCCAGTGGCGGCCTCCTCCTTCTCTGTGGAAACCACCAACCTGGATGGCTCCTCACCGTCTCCCACCATAGCAGGCCCCTGTGGGGGCTCACCCACCCCTTCCGCTGCAGCCGTGGGGGCATCCCCGCCGCCTTGCTCCACAGCGCCGTCTCCGCCCTCTTCTTCACTAGCCGCTGCATAGAGGGAGACAAAGAACACAAGCATCAGGGCACTGTACAATGGTCCCCTAGACAGGAAGCAATAGCAGATGAGCACCACTGTCAAAGTACACTTCCATCATGTCCCTCCACAACACATGGGTCAGTCCAGGCAAAACACACACAGTAACAGGCATGGTGCATGCCATGGACATTTCCATGCATGTCCAATGGACTCTTGAAACATTCAATGATATGTAACTCACATGCATCATGGCTCATGCCTATCACATGCACACACTTCACCTCAGTCACATCCATCTGGCCCCAAACACACCAAACACAGCGGATACAAGGGTAATTTGGCTGCTTCACTGAATCTGTGCATTGTCACACACATGTGTCATGCATCCATGGCATGCACAAGTCACAGACACCAGGTCAGGCACACAGACATGGCTACCATATATGTACCTGGCATCAGCACCCATCCCTCACCCCCACCCATGTCCAGGTACAGAGACTGGCATGCTCTCATGTTCAAAATCTGCATAGGGCTCCCCATGCGGCATTTGAACACATGCAACAACCATGTGGGTCACACATCACTGGTCGCACATGCATTACCATGATGTCCCTGCACACATACATGCATACATGGTCTATGGCACACATACAGGCAAGTATCATAGAACCAGCACACCGCAACATGCCCTGTCTCACACAGTAATGCTTGGACACTTACCGCTCAACTCCAGACGGGCCTCCCTCTCAAGGATCTGGGCGTGGAGCGCTGGGCGTACGCGTTCCAGGACCCTCATCTGGATGGAACTCATGCGGCCCCGGCCCCCCTCCACGAGGCGCCGGGCCTTCACAAGGGTCCTGGTCCTCAAGTCCTCCCAGCGCTTCTTGATTTTCAGGACGTCGCGGGTTGCCACCCCCTCCGCGTTGATGGCAACCAAACAGTCGGCCCAGATCCTCTGCCGTCCTTCCTTGCTGGCGCGGGACGATCCAAAGAGGGCATCATACTGCCCCAGGACATGCTCCACCAGGACACCAACTTCGGAGGCAGTGAAGCTGGTGCCCCTCTGCCCCTCTGGCCTGGGGTTGCCACTGGTGCCAGATGTGGAAGTGCCCGACATGGCAACCCCAGAGGCAGGTGTGGGTGGGCAACTGGGTCCTGGGGCTGGGCTGTGGAGCGATGTAATCCCAGTCGGGAGTCTTCAGTTCCAGCAGGGGTGGACACAGCAACTGGACCCCTGCAGATGGCTGATGTGCAGGCACCAAATGGCAGGGCACGGTGGCAGCAGGCAGGCAGGCAGGCAGGCAGCATCAGATGGCACGTGGGAGGCTGCTCGGGGCACTGGGGGCAGTAACTCGGCCTTCTGGGCAGGAGCGTGGTCTTCCGTGTGTTTTCGCGTGGCCAGCTTGATACGGAGTGATTTGGCACGTGAAAATCCTGCACGTCAGCGTGAAATCCGAGGAAAGGCCCTTAGCGCGTAAGCGCGTCAGCACGCATACGCGATTCTATTGGACCAGAGTCCCTCAGCGCGTAAGCGCGTCTGTGACGTGACCCGCACGGGTGTTCCCCACTCAGCACGTGATGACGGGGCACACGTGGAAATACTGCACGTCAGAGTGTCATCGCGTGTAATTGGACAAAAGTGCGCGTACACGCGATTGGCCTATGTACGTGTATTTAATGGGTGCACGGGCACTTACACACGCAAGTACGTCAGCGAACCTGTATCCCGTGGTGCGTGTGAATTTCCACACGCTATTGGACTGGGAACTGGATTCCAGGGGTGCGCGGGTCACACGCTGTATCCCGTGGTGCGTGTGAATTTCCACACGCTATTGGACTGGGAACTGGATTCCAGGGGTGCGCGGGTCACACACGCTCGCCGAGAACACGCGCAAAGCAAAAATTTGCGCACTTTAACAATAACAAGCCAGACGCCAGGATGAACATACCGTTCCTAGCAGCAGTGGCAGTGGGCTACCAAAGGAGGAGGAGGAGGATAGTCAGGGCCAGAATATTCACACCCAGAACCAGCCTTTTCGGGATGCCTGATGACCAGGTGTATGGAAGGTACAGGTTTCCACCACACATAATACTGGACCTGGTGAGTGAGTGGGAGGATGACCTCACATCACCCACCCTGTGCTCCCAAGCACTCAGCCCCCTGGAGAAGGTCCTCAATGTACTGCACTTCTTAGCCACTGGATCATTTCAGCAGACAAGTGCCATAGTGGGTGGGGTGTCACAGGCCACCCAGTCACGCTGCCTACACCAGGTCTTGAACATCATCACTGCACGCCCATCAGTCCGCAGGCACATATACCTGCCCAGAACACCTGCAGAAAGGCATGCTGCAGCCCTGGTTTTTTACGGTGTGGCACGATTCCCCAAAGTGCTAGGTGCCATCGACTGCACCCATGTGGCTCTACGTCCCCCCAGGGCATCTGAGCACATCTATAGGAACCGCAAGCACTGGCATTCCATCAACGTGCAGGTAGTATGTAATGCCAAGGGAATCATCACCTCAGTATATGCAAACTATCCCGGCTCCACCCACGACAGCTTCATTTACCGAATGTCCACCCTATGCCGGGACCTAGATGCTGGGCGGCATGGCGATACATGGCTGCTTGGTGAGTATGTATGCCACTGCACATGCATGCATGTTGGATACTGAGCAAGGTCACAACCCCACCAATGATACCAATCACCACCTCCACAGGGGACAGTGCCTACCCTCTCAGCCCCCACATGATGACGCCAATTTGGAACCCCACCACGCCACCCGAGGTAAGATATAACACAGCCCACATTACAACCCGGGGCATAGTGGAGCGCACATTCGGAGTGCTAAAGTCACGCTTTCGCTCCCTTGACCATTCTGGCGGGCAGCTGTTATACGCTCCCTCAGTAGTGTGCAGGATCATAGTGGCAGCATGTGTCCTGCACAACGTTGCAACACGCCGGGGCATGGCCGTGGACATGGTGGTGTCCCCACATCCCCAACCACATGCACAGCCGCTGCGCATGGGAGGAGAAAGGGCACGGGGGGAGGCAGCCCGTACACAGCTAGTGGCTAATTACTTCACATAGTAATCACACCCCTGTGGACTGCACACTGGCCTGGCACATTCCATCTGACAGTCAATGATGACTCAACCTGACACTGATCCTGAATGTCTGGAGATTCAACCGTGAAAAGCATATCAGCCTGAGATTGTTCACCTGGAAGTGTTACAATGTGTGCATCCCTACCCACACACACCACCAATGCAGTGTTGTGAAGAAACACATTCAAGCAGCTAAAATGAATACCCACTTGCTAAATGCAACAAGAGGACAGTGCCATGTCACACAACCCATCCCCTGCACCGCCACACAACACACCGTGCCATGTCATGCTATGTGCAGGTAAACAAAGTAATCCCCACAACATGACAAGTGTTGCGATGTACAGTGTCCCCAATTGAAACTTGCTACTCCTGAAATACTCACTGTAATGCAGGACCAACAACAAACTTGAGCAGGTACTACCATTGACATGACTTCACTAATGTGATAAATCAGTAGTCTCACCACCTGGAAATGCCTGCACTCCCACCACTTCCAACTGAACAGTGTTGGCGCCATGTAGAGTTGTAGATGCACTGCTGCCAACAAGGACCCCATCTCCAGACTAGAGGGCCTTGTGTAGACATGAGGTAGGGACCTGCAAATTGGGAGGCAGACACAGATGATGAGTTACACATCAATGCAACATGCAGTGTACAACACAACAGCAATATGCACTAGGAATGTATACACAGTATTGACTAGACTACCCACACATGTAGTGGGAGTCCAATGTCACCATGTACTTCATGTCACTTGGGCACACCCTTTGCAAGCCCATGGAAACGGGAAGCGGGAGGGGTGTGTGTGACTCAAACCCAGGCATCTGAACCTATACATGACAAGCCTGCATGTGCCCAGCCATAATGCAGCGTATGCCCACAGGAACCACGGAGCCGACAAATTGTCCCAATAAAATTGCGAAAAATATAAAATAAAAAATAAAAATAAAAATAAAAATTAAAAAAAATCAAAAATGGCTATTAAAGGGCCCGGGGGGTTGGGGAGGCCACCCAGGAGGTCCGAGGTCAGGGTGCACACCAAAACCCACCTGTGTGGATCCTGGGAAAAAAAACACCTCCATGGGCTCATGGCCCACACGGCTACCCTATTGTGGGAGTATCACTGCTGTCGCTATTATCACCCTGTGCAGCTGCATCCGGAGGTGGTTGCACTATGGGAGGCAGCCCACGCAAGGCCCTACTCTGTTCCTCCATGGCTGCAAGCATGCGGGTGTGGTAGGTCTCGTTCTGGAGGATGAGGGTGCGGAGGTCCCCATGCAACAACTCACGGGATGCCCGGACCTCCGCCCTCGTTGCTTGCATCTCAGCTGAGAGCGTACGGGTGAGACGCTCCAGCTGCTGTTCTGTCCTTTGGTGTGTTGAACCCTCAAGCTCAACAAGAGTCGTCCTGAGTTGATGTAGCTCCTGCCTCAGGGCTTCCCTGTGGCCCTGGGACTCTATGGAGATGGACTCCTGCAGAGTCGCCAGTGCCGCCCGCCTGTCCCTGTTGGACGCCAACATGTCCTCCCTGTGTGACTGGCAGATGGAGTTGGTTGCCTGCTCTAGTCGCTCCATCAGCCTTTCAGGGGGGACAATGGAAGTGGCCACCCTATCCATGGCCTGAGCCATCATCTCGGATGATGCTGCCTGTTGGGTAGCCATACCGTAAATGGATTGCTCCCATGCGGTATTGCCAGGTGGCATACGGCTACCATGTCGGCGGGCACCACACCTGTCTGGGGCAAGGCGGACTGTGCCTTGCTGTGCCGGCACTGCCTGAGGCTGCAGGACTGCATTCCCCCTCTGATCTGCTGGCCCAGGAACAGGATCAGATGTCGCGGAGTGTGACCCTGCATCCGTAACCACCAAAGGCCTAGCTGTCAACACTGACATCCCCATTGAGGGTTCTGACCCTGGTGCAGGTGGGTGGGACAGAACAGAATCCCTCCCTGGAACACTCACCTGCGACGGCACGTAGGTCTCATCATCCGAGTCAACAGCTGAGTACAGCTCGGGGGAGGTGCAGCCAGAGACACCCCTTGAGAGCACGACCTGCAGCACTTGTGGGTTCTCACCCACCAGCACACCACGTCCCTCACTGGTGGTTGGTCGGCCCTCGGACCCCTCCTGGCTCTGCACCATCTCCACAACCCCAGCAGTATCAGGTGCGTCTTCCCCTGCAATGACATAATGACAAAGAAATGGAAACACGCATTAGCACCATGGCACACAATGAGGGCTGAGAAGCAAGAGAACCAGTACTTGATTGACACATGTCCCACATGACTAAGACCCTCCCATGCATGCACCCTCACTGCGTATGAAGGGCAGGCAAATGGCACACACTCATGACACAAAGATGGAAGATGAACACATTTTCTGCATGCTGCCTGGCAGTGGCATCACACATTGGCCTGTGATTGCCAGGTGACACACACATGCCATCACACAGCTGCCATGTGCCATTGCTATTGAGTGTAGATGGAGAGGAGGGCAGCACTTATTCATTCAGTCCAGTTCCCGCATGCAATAGCTTTTCTAATTCAAACAGGTCTGATTTTTCACCTGGAGCTGCCAGTCCAATATGGTCCAATTGCACAGGGACATGTGTGAACATATGATATCCAGGTAACAAAGTCACTACACTTTACCATAGCCATGCCAGACATGTGACCAGAGGACTGAGGAATGCCTAGTGTAAGTGGTGGAATGCAAACAATCTGTCTGATTGAACATAGAAAAATAAGCAACAATGTTGTGGCAAGGTGACACTACAAGGGCAACTGGGGTGCTGTAGGGCTAGATGTCTACTGTTGGCAGAAGGGATACTGCAATGGGCAAATGCAGCTGCGCAGGATGTATTGCATGAAGCACATGGCTGACCCATACGACTCAGGCGCACACACTCTCACCTGGCACACAAACAGATGCCCTCACACACACACACCATGCACATGGATGACACACACATGCATGTGCACTCACCGGACAATGCCTCGTAATCAGCCAGATCTCCCACGCCTTGGATCTGTTCCTCCGTGACGTAGGTCCCAGCGACTGACTCATGTGGAGTGAGTTCCATGTCTAATACTGGAGACCCACCTCCAGTCACTAGAGTTGCGGCATGACTTGAGGCCAGCTTCTTCTTTGCCCTGCGCTTTAGGTCATTCCAGCGCTTATAGCAATCATTGGCTGTGCGCCTCACGATTCCAAGGGCACTTACGATGTCTGCAACGGTCTGCCAGTGTGCCTGGCGTTGTGCAGGTGTGGTCTTGGATCCTGCAACAATGACCATCTCGTTATCATGTCCGGACACATACTGGACAAGTGCATTCAGTTCGTCATCCGTGAAGCTGGGCTTCCTGGACGGGCCGGACTGTGTAGCCGTGTCTGGGGCATCAGCCTGTGCCGGACGAGCACTCTTCCTCTTCCGCTTGGAAGGTGGTGGTGATCCTGAGTGTCCTGCGCCGCTCTGGACACTAGGGGCAGGAGCCCTGGTGGGCTCTGTATCAGGTGTGTGGGATTGCACACTCAGCATGGGAGTTGGTGCAGGCATTGGCTCTAGTGTAATGGTGTCAGGGGGAATGTCAGCAGGATGGACTAGGACCGACACTGTCCTGGCTGGGTGTGTGAGAGCTGGGGTGGATGGAGCCGCAGCTGCCCCTGCAGCCTCTCCGCCCTGCCTACTTGGGGCAGCAGATGACCTTGCTGCCCCAGATCCAAGTGGCATGATGGCATCAACGTGCACCAGCGCACGTGTCGTAGGCCTGCTGACCTGGAAGTCAGCCATGGAGTCAGCCAGGTCTGGTGCCACAATGGGCTAGTCCAACAAGGGCTGATCATGGATGGTGTCAGCCACATCAGCCTCAACGGGAGGGGGGGAGGGGGGGAAGGGGGGGGGATTATGGGTGCCCTTGACTGGTCCTCCACACATGGGGGGACAGGCTCACCCTGCAAGTTATGACCACGTCCCCTAGCGGATCCACCACGGCCACCACTTGTGGCTCTTCCACCTTTGCCACCCTTACGGAATCCTCGCCTCCCAGCCATGGCACTGATATTAATGTGCGTATGGGAGTGGATGTAGACTATTGTCCTGGGCAATTGGGGGTCAAAGGGGTTGGGTACCAGATGGTAATTGTACCCTAGTGCTCTAGCAAGGCTGAATGTAACCCCTGGGGAAAGATGACAGGTCACGCAACGCACAGGAGGCCCAAAAAAGGGAGATGACGTGCACGCAACCCCTCCTAGACCATGTGTGCAGAAAGAAAAACCTGCACTACGCTGTGGCACCCAGTAACACAAGAATGAACGTATGCGTGTCACACGCAGCCTAGAATGACCTCTGAAGGGGTAGGCCACACACGGGGCAAGCACAGAAGTTAGATACGTGCGTGACTCACTGTCTGCCAGGTAAAAGAGCGTGAAAAATGAGCGCGTTTGGTTGGCAACACCCCCGCCAAAAGAAGATTTGTACGCTGTCTGAGAAGACAGGACAACAGTAGAAGGGGACACTGTTTGAGGGAACAGGCCCAGGTAAACCAGTACAAGAGAAACAATAGAAAAAGCTGTCAGAGGTAACAGGGAGTACGAACTGGAAACGCCGTGAAGTAAATCGCGTGTGAAACGACAAGAAGTACAGAATTCACCCACTCGCTCTCCACGAAAAGCACGTACAAGGAAATGGTGTTCTACACGTACCTTATATACAGGCCCACACATACAGCGTCACTTACGCGGCGTGTACGTGCTAGGGCCATTGCCACCAATCACACGCTTTGTCACTTCTGCGTGTAGGTCCTTTTTCACCAATCACACGCTTTGTCACTTCTGCGTGTAGGTCCTTTTTCACCAATCACACGCTTTGTCACTTCTGCGTGTAGGTCCTTTTTCACCAATCACACGCTTTGTCACTTCTGCGTGTAGGTCCATTTTCAACTATTACACGCTTTGACACTGGGACGTGTCACGCAACATTTTCCTACGCGTGCACGTCGATTTACATGCAGATTGATTTTCGCGTGCAAAATCACTCGTATCAAGCTGGCCACGCATTCACACACGGAAGACCACGCTCCTGCCCAGGGGGCCAAATTACTGCCCCCCAGAGCCCCTAGCACGCTCCCACCTGCCATCTGCTGCTGCCTGACTGCCTGCTGGCCACGTGCCCTGCCATTTGCTGCCTGCACATCAGCCAGGGGTGCTGCTGCTGTGACCACCCAGACTGCTTTTCCGTCGCCCCACAGCCCTGCCCCAGGACCCACTTGCCCATCCACTCCTGCCTCTGGGGTTGCCATGTCGGCCACTACAACAGGTGGCACCAGTGCCAACCCCCGGCCAAGGAGGCAGAGGGGCACCAGCTTCAGTGCCAGGGAAGTTGGTGTCGTGGTGGAGGCTGCCCCTGCACTGCTGGGGTGTGGGGGTGGTGGGAGACATGAGTGGGGGCCTGGTGGAGGCTGCCCCTGCACTGCTGGGGTGTGGGGGTGGTGGGAGACATGAGTGGGGGCCTGGTGGAGGGTGACCCTGGTGGCTGGGGGGTGGGGGTGATAGGGGACATGAGTGGGGGCCTGGTGGAGGGTGACCCTGGTGGCTGGGGGGTGGAGGTGGTGGGAGACATGAGTGGGGGCCTGGTGGAGGGTGCCCCTGCACTGATGGGGGGTGGGGGTGGTGGGAGACATGAGTGGGGGCCTGGTGGAGGCTGCCCCTGCACTGCTGGGGGGTGGGGGTGGTGGGAGACATGAGTGGGGGCCTGGTGGAGGTTGACCCTGCACTGCTGGGGTGTGGGGGTGGTGGGAGACATGAGTGGGGGCCTGGTGGAGGGTGACCCTGGTGGCTGGGGGGTGGGGGTGGTGGGATACATGAGTGGGGGCCTGGTGGAGGCTGCCCCTGCACTGCTGGGGGATGGGGGTGGTGGGAGACATGAGTGGGGGCCTGGTGGAGGGTGCCCCTGCACTGCTGGTGGGTGGGGGTGGTGGGAGACATGAGTGGGGGCCTGGTGGAGGATGTCCCTGGTGGCGGGGGGGTGGGGGTGATAGGGGACATGAGTGGGGGCCTGGTGGAGGGTGCCCCTGCACTGCTGGGGGGTGGGGGTGGTGGGAGACATGAGTGGGAGCCTGGTGGGGGCTGCCCATGGTGGCAGGGGGGTGGGGGTGGTGGGAGACATGAGTGGGGGCCTGGTGGAGGCTGCCCCTGCACTGCTGGGGGGTGGGGGTGGTGGGAGACATGAGTGGGGGCCTGGTGGAGGGTGCCCCTGCACTGCTGGGGTGTGGGGGTGGTGGGAGACATGAGTGGGGGCCTGGTGGAGGGTGACCCTGGTGGCTGGGGGGTGGGGGTGGTGGGAGACATGAGTGGGGGCCTGGTGGAGGGTGCCCCTGCACTGCTGGGGGGTGGGGGTGGTGGGAGACATGAGTGGGGGCCTTGTGGAGGGTGCCCCTGGTGCCGGGGGGTGGGGGTGATAGGGGACATGAGTGGGGGGCTGGTGGAGGGTGCCCCTGCACTGCTGGGGGGTGGGGGTGGTGGGAGACATGAGTGGGAGCCTGGTGGGGGCTGCCCATGGTGGCAGGGGGTGGGGGTGGTGGGAGACATGAGTGGGGGCCTGGTGGAGGCTGCCCCTGTACTGCTGGGGGGTGGGGGTGGTGGAAGACATGAGTGGGTGCCTGGTGGAGGGTGCCCCTGCATTGCTGGGGTGTGGGGGTGGTGGGAGACATGAGTGGGGGCCTGGTGGAGGCTGCCCCTGCACTGCTGGGGGGTGGGGGTGGTGGGAGACATGAGTGGGGGCCTGGTGGAGGGTGACCCTGGTGGCTGGGGGGTGGGGGTGGTGGGAGACATGAGTGGGGGCCTGGTGGAGGGTGACCCTGGTGGCTGGGGGGTGGGGGTGGTGGGAGACATGAGTGGGGGCCTGGTGGAGGGTGACCCTGGTGGCTGGGGGGTGGGGGTGATAGGGGAAATGAGTGGGGGCCTGGTGGAGGGTGACCCTGGTGGCTGGGGGGTGGGGGTGGTGGGAGACATGAGTGGGGGCCTGGTGGAGGCTGCCCCTGCACTGCTGGGGTGTGGGGGTGGTGGGAGACATGAGTGGGGGCCTGGTGGAGGCTGCCCCTGCACTGCTGGGGTGTGGGGGTGATAGGGGACATGAGTGGGGGCCTGGTGGAGGGTGACCCTGGTGGCTGGGGGGTGGGGGTGGTGGGAGACATGGATGGGGGCCTGGTGGAGGGTGCCCCTGGTGGCGGGGGGGTGGGGGTGATAGGGGACATGAGTGGGGGCCTGGTGGAGGGTGCCCCTGCACTGATGGGGGTGGGGGTGGTGGGAGACATGAGTGGGGGCCTGGTGGAGGTTGACCCTGCACTGCTGGGATGTGGGGGTGGTGGGAGACATGAGTGGGGGCCTGGTGGAGGGTGACCCTGGTGGCTGGGGGGTGGGGATGGTGGGAGACATGAGTGGGGGCCTGGTGGAGGCTGCCCCTGCACTGCTGGGGGGTGGTGGGAGACATGAGTGGGGGCCTGGTGGAGGCTGCCCCTGCACTGCTGGGGGGTGGGGGTGGTGGGAGACATGAGTGGGGGCCTGGTGGAGGGTGCCCCTGGTGCCGGGGGGGTGGGGGTGATAGGGGACATGAGTGGGGGCCTGGTAGAGGGTGCCCCTGCACTGCTGGGGGGTGGGGGTGGTGGGAGACATGAGTGGGAGCCTGGTGGGGGCTGCCCATGGTGGCAGGGGGGTGGGGGTGGTGGGAGACATGAGTGGGGGCCTGGTGGAGGCTGCCCCTGCAATGCTCGGGGGTGGGGGTGGTGGGAGACATGAGTGGGTGCCTGGTGGAGGGTGCCCCTGCACTGCTGGGGTGTGGGGGTGGTGGGAGACATGAGTGGGGGCCTGGTGGAGGGTGCCCCTGCACTGCTGGGGGGTGGGGGTGGTGGGAGACATGAGTGGGGGCCTGGTGGAGGGTGCCCCTGCACTGCTGGGGTGTGGGGGTGGTGGGAGACATGAGTGGGGGCCTGGTGGAGGGTGACCCTGGTGGCGGGGGGAGTGGGGGTGATAGGGGACATGAGTGGGGGCCTGGTGGAGGGTGCCCCTGCACTGCTGGGGGGTGGGGGTGGTGGGAGACATGAGTGGGGGCCTGGTGGGGGCTGCCCATGGTGGCAGGGGGGTGGGGGTGGTGGGAGACATGAGTGGGGGCCTGGTGGAGGCTGCCCCTGCACTGCTGGGGGGTGGGGGTGGTGGGAGACATGAGTGGGGGCCTGGTGGGGGCTGCCCATGGTGGCAGGGGGGTGGGGGTGGTGGGAGACATGGGTGGGTGCCTGGTGGAGGCTGCCCCTGCACTGCTGGGGGGTGGGGGTGGTGGGAGACATGAGTGGGGGCCTGGTGGAGGGTGCCCCTGGTGGCGGGGGGGTGGGGGTGATAGGGGACATGAGTGGGGGCCTGGTGGAGGGTGCCCCTGCACTGATGGGGGGTGGGGGTGGTGGGAGACATGAGTGGGGGCCTGGTGGAGGGTGCCCCTGGATGGTGGGGGGTGGGGGTGGTGGGTGACATGAGCAGGTGTGCAGGGTAGTCCTCTGTTTTGTGGGCTGCCTGCAGGGGCCGTGGAGGGTGTACAGGGAACACCTGTGAGGACCCACCCAGCCTAATCGCGTGTGTAACTTCCCACGCACCCCTGTAATACACGTACCAAGCCAAATCGCGTGTGAGAATTCCCGCGCACCCCTGAAATACACGTACCCTGCTGAAGTTGCGTGTAAAACTTCCCGCGCACCCCTGAAATGCATGCGCCCAGGCTATTCGCGTGTGAAACTTCCCGCGCACCCCTGAAATACACGCGCCCAGGCTATTCGCGAGTGGAACTTCCCGCGCACCCCTGAAATACACGTAGCACGCTGGGAGACATGAGTGGGGGCCTGGTGGAGGGTGCCCCTGGTGGCGGGGGGGTGGGGGTGATAGGGGACATGAGTGTGGGCCTGGTGGAGGATGCCCCTGCACTGCTGGGGGGTGGGGGTGGTGGGTGACATGGGTTGGGGCCTGCTGGCAGGTGCCCCACAGTGCTGGGGGGTGGGGGTGGTGGGAGACATGAGTCGGGCATGAGTGGGGGCCTGGTGGAGGCTGCCCCTGCACTGCTGGGGGGTGGGGGTGGGGGTGGTAGGAGACATGGGTGGGGGCCTGGTGGTGGGTGCCCCTGGTGGCTGGGGGGTGGGGGTGCAGGGGGACATGAGCAGGTGTGCAGGGTAGTCCCCTGTTTTGTGGGCTGCCTGCAGGGACCGTGGAGGGTGTACAGGGAACACCTGTGAGGACCCACCCAGCCTAATCGCGTGTGATAATTCCCACGCACCCCTGTAATACACGTACCCAGCAAAATGGCGTGTGATAATTCCCACGCACCCCTGTAATTCACGTACCCTGCCAAATCGCGTGTGATAATTCCCGCGTACCCCTGTATTACACGTGCCCTGGCTAATCGCATGTAAGACTTCCCGCGTACCCCTGTATACACGTTCCCTGGACAATCGCGTGTTGAACTTCCCCCGTACCCCTTAATACACGTTCCCTGGACAATCGCGTGTTGAACTTCCCGCGTACCCCTGTAATTCACGTTCCCTGGACTATCACGTGTTGAACTTCCCGTGTACCCCTGTAATACACGTTCCCTGGACTATCGCGTGTTGAACTTCCCGCGCACCCCTGAAATACACGTACCCTGGCACCCTGGCTAATCGCGTGTATAACTTCACGCGTACCCCTGAAATGAACGTTACCCGCTTTGCGTTCCTTGTTTGGCAGCCCTGTAAACTGGTCCAGGGTTAGCGCAGCCCTTTGCGATGATTTAGCGATTTTGATGGCTTTTCCTTGCGCGAGGGCGTTCTTGGGGGCGTTACTGGCCGCTGCTACAGGGTCGCTGCGATACTCTGCCCCACGGCTGGTTTGGGAGCCTAAAATCCATGAATACGCTGTGCGCGGAAATCGGTTTTAGCGCACGTGCCTGGCGCAGACAATCGCACGCGGACACTCTGCGCCAGCCGCTTGCGACACTTTTCTGCGAAATTCTATGAATTACCCTGTAAATCTTTCACCTTCCACAGTCCCTTACTGACCTGCAAATGACCGGGCCGAAGCCGGATCTTAAGAAAAACAAGCTGTCTCCATAACACTTGTCTTGTCCCCTCAACATATGCTGTGGATAAACCCCAACCTTGTTCCCCGTTTGAAGTGCCAGACACGTATGCCAAGCCTGTATGCCACCCTGGTTCACCCTTGCAGATAATCCCTCTGAAGGAACTATACATTCACTTCTGTTGTTATATACCACGAGATTGATTGCAAATAATGAAACAAGGCGACCCTCACCTATCCCCCCATCTGCACATAGAGACGCCCTGACTTGCATGTTTAAGCTCCTCGCCCTTGATGAAATAGCACTGGTTACTGTAGACTGCACAAGGCAATGTTTAACACAAATATGTACTCAATGATTTTCTAAACATGTATACTTTTCTACATGACTTATCAGTATCACCGTATGCAGGGCCTTTTTATGGTATGTGGTACAGAATATATAGAGCAGTTTTCTCATTCGTATATATATTTGCTGAGAATTGAACCATGTAACCCATGTAATAAATGGAATATTGTACACCCTGTTATTGTATGTATACATAAACTAACCTGTTCCTACCTCATTAATGTGCCCCATGTGTGTGTGTGTGTGTGTCCCCTGCCCAACTTAACAAGGCACGGCCAGCAAGCGTATAGGGCCTCTTCACCCCTCTCTAGCAGCACCGCATACCAGCCCCCCACCCTTCTCCCCCCTCTGGCCAGGCCGAGATGTAAAGCTGTGGGCCTCCCGGCAATGCAATGCTATGATTGTAACCCCTCACCTACCCCCTGGAGTCAGCACAAGGTATTCACCCTCCTGGACCCCCAGGCCCCTCTCATTCCACGCCTCTCTGATGTATATCATGTGCCCTCTGACTGGAAAGCAGTCTAGTTCACCCCAACCTTGACTGACCATGAGGGCCAGATATTTACTCTTATACTAACGTACTCTAAAGATATCCCTCTGCTAGATCTAACGTGAAGAAAGTGACAGATGTATTCATGGAATGTGCCCCCTTACAAGTCACCTGAACCCATGAAAGCTGCTCACCCCTCGTATAGCAATTTGTCTCCAAGACAATGAAATTCTTGCTTCCAAGTTATGTGTTATTTTTCTTGTGATGTTAGAATAACGATTTGTAGGATTTACTGGGCATAGTGATTTACAATTACCAATCATTGAGTATGTGTGGCCACAAGGGCAAATGTTAAAATAGTCTAGATGTATCTATCAACCATCATCTGACCAGAGCTCCACCCCGATGAGCCCAGCTGACCTGCAAGCATCACCATGACACCTCAAGGAGCTTCACCAATCCCGAAGCTTTGCACCTATGCATCTATAGGCACCCTTTGCTATTGCCCAATCTCATCGATTCATGAATCCCTTAGCTCCCACATCATAGGTGACGTGGTTTTGTGACAAAATGTGAATGTTTGCTGATGTCTGGCAGAGCGCTCTCAGAGTTTACAGAGTTCTCTGCTTGCTCTATATTGATTTAGATAAACTTTAACTTTTTGACTTCACCCGCACTTGGTCTTGGTCTCATTCCCATCTGGGGTGTGTCCATCATTGACTCTCAATGGGGAGTTTTAAATGCCTTTTTGGGGGACACTCAATTTCACAAGAAACCCAAACAAAATCTGATCCACATTAAGTTCATTAACTATGTCCGTCCGATCCGCCGGTCAGGAAAAGCACATTGCATTTGCCCCAAGACATTTTTCCTTCCGTTTGATGCCTGCACCTGACCTCTGATCCACCGCTGGTTGTCGTGGTTTATGAGGCGCAATGGTGCAGGAGCCTGTGGTCATTACTGGACATGGGCCAGGGGAAGAGACAGACTAAGGTGGCTCCTTGACCTGTCGGGTGGTCCTGTCCTGTTTCAAACAAGTTTTTGGAGTTTTACAGAGTCTTGGGATCGAATAGAGCAGACATTTCGGATATTGTGAAATTCTGTGGACGAGACGCGTCTCCGTCCTGAACATTGGTCACAGGCCATTGGTTACTGGATACTGTATTTGGACTTGGCTCCTGTTTTTGTCCCTTTTTGGTTTTGGGTTCTGTGCTTGAAATACAGCTTGAAATACTACGCATCAAGTGCTGCAAGCAGGGGAAATTCCTCTTTTGCTTTTATTTTTTTCATTTTTGGGGGAATGTAGCCAAAAGTTGACTCAGCAGTCTTTTAAGTATTTTTCACGTGTCTCTAAGCGTTTTGTCATCTCTCCTTTAACTTGCCTTTGCAGCTTTTATATAATCATATTACACGGCTGGCGGTAGCAGCTGTGTAGTTATTGGTAAGTTGCTAAACCCATAGGAAGACCACTTTTTGGGTGGCTTATAACTTTGCTCCCCCTAGACGAATCCTCACCAAACTTTGCAAGAAAAGTATATTGCCCGCTCTGAATTTTCTTGCTAAGTTTGGTGAGGTTTCGTCAAGAAAGGGGCAAAGTGACAGGGGGGGTCCCACATTTTTTTTCTCCATAGACTGAATGGAGAAAAATGTTGCTCACGCGTACAGCCCAAACCCGCGGGACGGATTTTCACCAAATTTGTGGTAGGAGCGGTGGCTTGGTCCACGAAAAGCCTGCTTTTGTAAATTTGGTGGAAATCCGTCCAGTAGTTTTTTTAAAAACAGGTAAAATGTAGGTCCAAAAAGATTTGTGATATCTCTCCGCGGACACATTTCCCAGTTCACTCCATGGACCAGACTCTGATTTGGCCAAGGAGTGACATGATGTCCGCGGACATACGACACTCCCGCAGCTTGGCTGGACGGAAGTGTGATGTGCATCAGAATTTTCAGAAACGTCTGCCATTTTGTATTTGTGTATATCTGCGGATACCACGGCAGTAAAAGGGCTCCAAAACATGCTTTTGGGCATCTGGTGGTGGGAAGAGGGGCTGAAAAGGGTGGGGAAGTGAACAATGGTTCATATGATGTGTTTGTTTAGGTGGAAGAAGACAGTGTTGTGTCAGTGGGGTCCACGAACACCGCGGCAGTTCACAGATAGATCCTCAGGCGAGCAGTTTATGTGGTGACTGCAAGCAGGCTTAATTAGGGTAGGGGAGTGAATTGTAGAAGATATGAGGATGTTTGTATATGCTGTATTATGCTGTGGTTTGTGTGGCAGCCCCTAGACTCTTGGGTGTATGGCCGGAGGCCAGAGGCCATGCACCCAAGAGTATGCCCACTGGTTGCAAGTTCTGCAATAGTATGTGTACAGAAGTGGACAGGGCCTCAGGCGGCTGGATTATTGCACCCAAGAGTCTGCTGACTAATTGCACATACTGCAATAGTATGTGTACAAAAGTGGACAAGGTGTGTGTCAGGTGGTTTGTTGGACTGTCTCGAGATTCTTGGGTGTACTTGACTGAATGCAGTGGGATGTAATTGTGGCAAGCTACTATAGTTTTGGGTGTATGCCTGGAGGTGATACACATAAGAGTCCAAGAGTGTGTCCATTGCTTGAAGTACTGTAATGGTATGTGTAGAAATGTGGATAGGGTCTTATTGGAGTTAAGGGTTTGCTGAGTAGTTGCACGTACTGGAACAATATGTGAAAAGAAGTGGACAGGTCCTCAGGGGGTGGGTTATTTTTGTGGGTTGTGGCCAGTGTACTGATTGTTGGGTGCATGGGTGTGCTATGCTGTGGTGATTGTGAACACCTACTGGAGTCTTAGGTGCATGACTGGAGGCTATACAATCTAGAGTTCAAGAGTGTGCCCACAGATTGAAGTACTGTAATGATATGTGTAGGGAAGTGGATAGGGCCTCAGGTGGCTGGCATATTAGACTCAAGAATGTGCTAGCTGGTTGCACTTACTGGTATGCTGTATATATAGAAGTGGAGAGGGACTCAGATGGGTGGCTTATTTGTGTGGGTTATGACCAGTGTACCGATTGTTGGATGTATGGCTGTGTTATGCTGTGGTGATTGTGACCATGTACTAGAGTATTGGGTGCATGGCCGGAGGTGATGTATTGAAGAGTCCATGAGTGTTTCCACTGGCTCAAGTACTGTAATGGTATGTGTAGAAACATGGAAAAGGCCTCAGCCGGCTGGCTTATTGGACTCAAGAGTGTGCTGACTGGTTGCACGTACTGAGATACTATGTGTACAGAAGTGGACAGGGTCTGAAGTGGATGCCTTCTGTGTTTGAGTTGTGGCCACTGGGCAGATTATTTGATAGATAACTGTATTATGATGTATTGGCTGCGGGCAGTTAGTAGAGTCTTGGTTGCAGAGGCCATGCATCAACAAGTTTGTCCATTGGCTGGAAGTACTGCAATACTATGTGAACTGAAGTGGATAGGGGCTCAGGTGGCTATGTTATGTTTGTGGGTTGTGGTAAGTGGGCAGATGTTTGCATGCACAGCTGTATTATGCTTTGGTGGTTGTGACCAGGGTCTAGAGTATTGGGTGCATGGCTGGAGGCTGTAGAAAGTAGGCTGTGCACCCCAGGGTCTAGGCCCTGGGTAAAAGCACCACAGTATAATATAGGTATGCATTCAACATTGTGATAGTGGTACATGGATTGCAGAAATATGTGTACATATTGCAATTTGCAGATTATAAAGAAGTATGACACCAATGATTGTTTACTTACTGTTTGTATTTTTGAGGGCCTATGTAGTTTTTGTGCATGGCATGTGGAAATATAGGAGTAATTGTTGTTTCATTCTCTGTGACAAAAGAGAACATAACATGTTAGGGCAGGTACTTCGTAATGTTGTATTGCTTTGCATTGCAGCCATTTATATACTTTGTGGACCATCATAATTAGTACTTCATAAGTACTATGCTTTAAACAAGTGTACGGTGCAATTTGCTCAGTTCCTGTATTTGTTTGCATAATCATTGGGTCTGTGGCAGAAAAAAAATCCATGCAGGATTTAAAAAAAAAAAACTCTACTTTTATTTGTTGTTGGGCCTCATTACGACCCAGGCGGTAAGTTACCGCCTGGGCCGTGACTTTACCACCATGGCGTAAACTACGTTTACGCCATGGTGGTTGGCGGACTTACCGCCCCATTCCGACCTTGGCGGGGCGGTAAGTCCCCAATCCCCATTTACCCTTCCCCATTCCCATTTTTGCCCCATAGGGCATAATGGGAGTGGGGAAGGCGTTAATTACGCCACCGTAAATTACGGTGGCGTAATTAACTCCATGGTCCCTTAGCGCCATGGATTTTAACACCTGCTAAAAGCAGGTGTTAAATCCGCCATGGCGCTAAGGGACCTCGTACTCAGGCGGTAAGGGTCGGCGCTGTTTACGGCGCTGTAAAACCCTTACCGCCTGAGTTGTAATGAGGCCCCTTATGTTGCACAGTCAGTTTTAGTGATGAGTGCACTACTTACAGCAATGTTTAAAGTGCATTGTTGCAGTAGGAGGAATTGAAATGGTGTATGATTTTTATTTTGGAAGTGGTGGTAGTATGATTGCAGTTAGATACCAGTTGGCGTAATCTAACTGCTTACCTGTTTCCTGTATTTAGCAGTATTTGTTTATGTGTTTGTTAGCTGTTGATGTTTTGTAAGTACTGTGGTATTGCACAGTAATATTGCAGCATTGTGGGGGAGTTAGATGCCTGTTTGCATATTCTAACTGTTGATAGCTTGTAAGTTGTTGAGGGTATGTTTGTAGCACTGTGGTTGCTGAAGGTTGAGTTTGGCAGTTTGACTGCTGAAAGTACTATTGAGGTATTATGGTTACAGTTAGATAGTGGTTGGTGTATTCTAACTTTTTACAGTTTCTCATTTTCGCATGGTATGTTTTGAAGCACGTTCATTCGTGTTGGTACATTTACATTATTCACTATTGTGAAGTGCCCTTGCAGCACTATGGATGTAGTTAATGATATTTGCATATGTCTTGCATTGGTATGGGCATTTTTAGGCAGCTGTTGCCTTATTCTACTAGTTGGTGGTTTCAGAGGTTACTGAGGACAGTTTGTATACCCTCATACTGAGTACTATGTAGGAAACAATATTAGTGTGTCTTTTCTACATTTGTTGTTTCTGTGACTATAATCATTGTTTTATTGGGGAAAGAATTGCATAGCAGGGCAACTGATGTATTTGTTGGATAGTTGTTGTATGCTAAGTTGTTCCAGTTCCACAGAGTAGAAGGATATTGTCTATTTGCAATTATAAATGTACTGGTGGGTGTTGGGCAGTAGGTTATTCTAATTGTGTAGATCAGTGAGTATATTTTGGTTTCAAGAATATTAAGGAGGCATTTGCAAGATTTGTTGGTAATCTCTGTTTTAGAGTAATGGAAGTATCATTGTATTCAAGCCATCCACATTTCTTTTTAATGCATGCAGTATAGTGACCTGCACTGGTTGTGGCGCCTGTGTGGTAGATTGTGCCTACTGTTGTGAAGGTGTTCTAGTCAAGGATACTTGTCCATGTGTGAAGCTAGTAAGATTGCAGTTGTTTTTGGTACCATCTGCATTGTATCTTAAACACATTACTATTACGTATTGGTATGTGGTTGTATCTGTAAGGTGGAACGATTATCGAAATTGCAAGTAGTACATAATTTGCTATGGTATGCATTTTGTACGAGCTGCTGAAATGAAAGGCATTCACAGGTAGGTATAGCTACATAGACATAGCGCTTGGTAGAGACTTGTTCCTGTATCACTTGGTTGCAGAGAGTGAATTCATGTTTCCACATGTATAAAATCTGTAAGATTTAATTCATAGGTAGGTTTTTTTTCCAGTAATTGCAGTAAGTACATTAGAAATTCTTGGGGATCTTTTTGTGTGTTTTTAGTTAATTGCACCATTTCCGCACCGTAGTCCAATTCCTGCCTTATTCCTGAGACACTGTAAGTGTTCTCAGGATTGTTTGTTGCATTTCTGTTAAGGAGTAGCATTTGTAAACACAACTGGCCCGAGCCTTTAAGTAAATGTTATCAACAATTGGTGCCAATTGGAATAGAACATTGATTGCTACATTTCCATTGCAATTTACACCAGTTATATTGGAAAATTTGAATGGACCAGATAGTTCTGTATCTGAGTCATTTGATGGAAGTCCGTGTGGTTTCTTTGAAGAGGAAGTTCTTCGTTTGTGCAGTTGGGCATGCATTTGCCTTTTCAGTACATTCTTCTGTGGTTTTGGTAATGGAGTATGAGCTGATTTCAATTTCTTTAGTCGTACTGTTGGGAGATCATGTATAAGTTCTGATTGCACTAGTTTTCTTTTACAAAGTTTGTCTTTTTGTGGAACAGGGTATATTTTGAGATAGGGCGTGTAGAGTACAAGTAGTCTGTTGTACTCAACGATGCAAGGAATGTCAGCATTGACGTTACTTGCATCAAAATTGACCAGAAATAGTCCTTTAAGTGTACATAGGCGTGACAGTGCAAGGTAATTAATGCCTTCTTTAAATGAAAGGAAATTATATTTTATTTAGATTGCGCTCATACACAAGTGTTTCAGAGCATGACCAGGCAAAGAGAGGGGAACAAAGGAGAACAAAAACAGCGATGTAACTAGGCCCAGTGACATTAAGAACGTGCAAGTGCATGGAAAAGGGGGAAAGTGCATGGAAGGGACGAGGAGTGGAAAGTGCAGAACAGAGGAGAGAACAGAATAAATAATTAATAAATAAAAATGAATAAATAAATAAAGGCAATAAACAGTGGTAGTGCAGCCAGCAAGTGGCAGGTGATAGATTAGTCAGATAGGGAATATCTGATAAGTGCAGAAGAAAAGTGGGAGGGGGACTGTATGGGTACAGATACAGACCCCAGTGCAAGGGGTGGGCCGGAGGCTGTGCAGGAGGGTGGCAGGATGATCAGGTACCTGGGCCCGAATGACAGAGGGTTGCCAGGTGCACAGTGCCAAGAGAGAAAACAGATCAGCAGAGGAGAATAGGGGCAAAAGCAGAGGCGAAGAGGAAGGTCTTGAGGTGCTTCCAGAACCGAAGATGCTTCTCCTCAAGTTCCAAGGTGGCCACAAGGCTGTTCCCAAGGGAGGCCCCAGCCAAAGACAGCGATCTACCCAGAGCTCATTTCTTTGAAAAACTACTGACCCTGAGGGAGTTAGTAGTAGAGTAGAGAAGGGCTTGAGAAGGGAGGTATTTACGGAGGGATAGTTGAAGGTATTTTTGGATCCAGGCTCCTGAAAGCCTTGTGGACAATACAGAAGGTTTTAAATGTAATCCTTGCATCCACTGGGAGCCAATGAAGGGATTTCAGAGCTGGAGAGATGCGATACGAGGACTTGAGGCCAAGGACAAGTCTTGCAGTCCGGCTCTGGATTAGTTGTAGAGGACGGAGAATGGAGGCAGGTAGATTGAGAAAGAGGCTGTTACAGTAATCCAGCCTAGAGAGAACCAGCTTGGGAGACAGTGGGATTTTGAGGCATGGCAGAGTACCTCTAAGGAGGTGCAGTAAAAAGTAAAAAGCTGGACTTTTTGGAGACATCAGAGATGTTTGCAGAGAAGGAAAGTGTGGAGTCAAAGATAATGCTGAGGTTCTTAGCCTCGCAGTTAGGGAAAGGAGGAGGGCCAAGGGAGGTGTCATGATTACTAGCCAGGGGGGTCTCCTTTAAATCTTTACCCCCTTTAAGGCAGTTGGGGAGATCAGGTAGGGGCCAAGTGGGTGCAATCCTGGCATTCAAGACACTCACAGCAGTCACTCAGAGTAAACACTCCTATCTCTTAGGGTAACTGCATACTTGTTTCCTGGTATTTGCATCACTTCCTGCCACTCCAATATGGACATTGAGGGACACCCTGGCATCCAGGAAGTTACAAGGCATTCTAGTGTTTGGGTGTGGCTGACTATAAAAGCCACGCCCAAAGAGCAGCCCATGCTTCGTGTGCTTCCTGTAAGCTCGAGAGCACATGCTTACCGCCGCCTGGTTCTCAGTCTTCAGCCTTCCCGATTCGATTCCATCCTACAACCGGAGGGAGCACTCGCTTCATTAACCCTGCAACGAGAAGAAGGAGAGAAATAAAACAGTTAGCTCACAGTGAGTTACACGCACCTGCAAATCGCTGCGCCGCATGCTCTAAAGCAGAACATTTACACTTACCTCGAACATCATTGGCTGCAGAAACCGCTGTTCTTCATTGCGGGCACCTACGGCGTGCCTCAGGTAACCTGCTAGGAAATAGAAAAGACATTAGTCGCTTGCAGCAGAAACCGCTGTTCATCTTTTCGGTCATCTACGGCCCGCCTCGGGCATCCTGCAAAGAAAGAGAAAAGACATTAGTATTCTTTCGCCATCTCCGCTCACCGCTGTTGCTGCAGTCCAGTGCTGTGAACTGGCACATAGCACCATGGCAGAACGGAAACACCAGAATTGCCCAGTGAGGTAACTGGGCAGTTAAGAACATTGAGACTCTACTTACCTAAACTTACCTGCAAACTCACCTGAACTGAATTCCCAGTGCAGAAACTGGGTAACACGAACCCTTGGAGCTAAAGCAGTGCATTTAACAGCAACTCCAAAGCAACTCCCAAGAAATAGCGCCCCTGCATGAGCAAGATGGAGGGTGCACACCAAATTGAACACACAGGTGAGACACGCACCAGGGTGCTTAGATATATAGGTGGGTTGGGGAGGGGCAAGGAGGGTTGCTATCCCTTGGAGCTCACCCCTAACAATTCACTCTTTTGGCAGGTCAGACTTCCCACTAACTGAAGGGTGGTGTAGAACCAGAGAAGAAACCGGGGGGACTCCATTGCTCCTGCAGATACTCAGGTAAGCATGACAGGAGGCAGGCGGAGAGTGAGGGGAAAGGGTGGAGAAGGTGGACCGATGAGGAGGATATCAGTCTTGTTGGCATTTAGACAAAGATTGTTGTCAGCACACCAATTTTAAATGGCGATTAGACAATCAGAGATGAAGGAAGGAGAGGGAGTGGCTGAAGGAAGCCTGAAAATGACTTGGGTGACATCAGCATGGCACTGGAAGTTTGAGTAGAAAATGGAAATGCAGTAGCCGAGAGTTGCCAGGTATTGGGTGAAAAGCCAGAGTGAGAGTTTACACCCCTGGGGAACACCATAGGTGAAAAGGGAGATAGAAGATGGGAAGGACCCAAGTTGTACCTCGGAGGGTTGATCAGAAAGGAAAGAGGTCAGGCAGCCCAGAGCCTGATCAGTGATACCAAGGTTGTCACAGAGATGATTGAGCAGGGTGGTATGGTTGACCGTGTCAAAAGCAGAAGAGAGATCAAGTAGGATGAGGACAGAGGGGATGTTAGAGTCAAGGTTAGAGAGCAGGTCTTCATGGATATTCAGGAGAACAGTTTCTGTGCTTCTGGCAGCTCTGAAGCCAGATTGGTAATCAAGGAGGGAGCCAACAGCATCGGAATGAAGGTTTAGCTGAGAGATGGCCAGCTTTTCTAGGAGCTTACCCAAAAGGGAGTCATGGAAATTGGGCAAATGAGAGGTTGCAGAAATCGACAAGGGCCGGAGTAAGGGTATCAATGTGGTCATTAATGGTTTTAGAGGAACGGGGATGGACCCGTTTGCTGAGGGTTTCATAGATCGCACTTGTCTAGCAACCTCATCAGGGGAGAAAAGAGGAAAGGAGGAGAAAGAGGGGGGGTAGATGAGGGAGGGTCAGCAAGCTGAGTAGGAGAGGTGAGAGGAGGGGGAGCGGAGGAGGGGGTGGACAAGATATCCTTGGTTTTAGAAATAATGTGAGAGGCAAGGGTATTTCAAAGTGCCAGGAAGGCGAGTGGAGTCGTGGAGACTGCAGCTGGGTTGGCCAGCTCATGGCAGATTTTAAAGAGTTATGCTGAGTTGCTAGATGCCGCAGAGACGTGAGCTTGTATGTGGACTCTCTTCTTATTGCGGACACAAATCGTTATTGCCTTTGGAGCAGGCGACAGGCCAGTTTGTCTGAGGATGAGCAAGAAGCCCTCCATTTTCTCTAAGCTGCCCTACACTTACATTTAAGTGTAGCTAGGTCAGGGTCATACCAAGAATTGCACTTCAAACAGATCCTCATGACTGGGGCAAGAGCATCAAGAGTGGCAAAAATAGAGGAGTAGAGCAGGGACTTGGCTGTGTTCAGGGTGTGAGTCAGACTGGGATGGAGGAAGGGGGGAAGAAGGCTGTGCAGCCAATATCAATCAATGCTTGATCTAAGGTTAGACGTTGCTATTTATGAATAGTGACTGCGTATGCTAGAGGCAGAGAAATCGGTTCTCTGGGTAAATACATGTTTTTGAAAAATAGGAATCAGGCTATTGCACGTCCAATTGTTTTAACTACTGAAAGATTTTCAGAGTGGATATTGACAAACTGAATGCTTTTGTCAAGTGGGTATGTCTGGAAGCCAACAACTGTACCAAGTCCTACATTAACGAAAACTTGCTCCATGTCAAGCATACAAATTTGCTTTACTCTTCAGTTTAAACGCAATGTTAACATTTTCGCCACACCAACCTGTGTTCGAGATAGAGTTTTCTAAGGTATTTAGTCGTGCTGTGGCTTGTTCACACATAGGTACTGTCAAACCGTGTACATCCAGTTTGTCTGTGAAATAAATAGTGGTTGCATTTCTTTTTTCAGCATTGCTTCATTGAATTGTGCACAGCTTGCTAGAGTTGGCATTAAGGACTTATAGTTGATATTTTTGTGTGCCAATCAGTAGCATATGTGTTATGCCCGTATTGCTCATGGATGCATCTGGTATGTGGTATCCATTTAGGATAGAATGTGCTTCCTTAGATAGTACACCAATCCGAATGCCTTTCAAAATGTTGGCGTAGGTGAGGTCTGCAGACTGATGCATGTTTTCAGTTAGTTATCTGTATTGAAATGTTGCCTGAGATTTATATTCCCTATGCTGGCAAGAGTTTTACGGCACAGTTTGTGTCCTACGGTTTTACAGATAAGTTCACCTTTCACTGGTGTTAATTGAAGGAGATCTCCGAAAACAATAACATGTTGTCCTCCAAAGAGTTCTTCGTATTCTGTTTTGAGGACCTCTTACAATCTGAGGTGAATCAAAGTCAACATTAGGTTGAAGACCATGCTCACCTCATCTATAAGGAACATTTTAATTTGTTTCAAAACTCTGCGTAGCTCCATATCAGCTTCTGTTGAAAGTGTGTAGTAGTCTAACTTTTTTTGGTATTCTACTGGAAGGATGAGCAATCAGTGCAAAGTGACACCATATATGTTGTAGGCAGCTAAACCTGTGGAGGTGGTTACAACAGCTGAACGCTTGTCATTTGTTAATTGTTGGAGGAACTTACTGATGATTTTTATTAAGATAGTTTTGCCTGAACCAGCTTGACCACTTGCATACAGCAGTACAGGTTTATAGTGTTGACAGGTACACATTTTAGTTTCGTGCTGCACACCATGTACAATTTCTGTAGTTAAAAAAAGTTACACTGCTCATTGTTTAATTGTGATTTCAGTAGAGCAAAGTCTTCTGCAGATCGCTCATACTGAAACATGGTGTTTTCTACTTCAGTCATGGCTAATTCTGCCACATTTGCTATGAGTGGCTGTCCAAGTGTTTCTTGGCTTCCTGTAAGAGGAGGTGGACTGCTCTCATGATTGTCTTGCCAGACAGGAAGCTCACTGGCTCCCGGTTACAGAGCACATCAAATTTAAAATCCTTGCCCTCACCCACAAATGCCTCAACCTTACAACACCATCATATCTATCAGAGACTCTAACTAAATCAACCTCTACGCGACCTACCAGGACTCACTACACCAACCAATTACACACTCCACGCATCAACAGGGCTAAAGCCGGAGGGTTAGGCTTCAGCTACATAGCCGCCAAGCTATGGAATGCACTACCCTCAGAGATTAGATCAGAAAACTCTCTCCTGGCCTTCTGGAAAAAAATCAAAACCTCCTGTAAAATGCCTGTATTCAAAATTGCTACTGTTCCCTGCCTGTAACTAAGCTTATCTCTGTAACAAGCGCCACGATGCCCCCGAGCTGCTCCGTGCTCTACAAATTCGTATATATAAATAAATAAATAATACATATTTTAGTTGTGCTTGAAGTTCTTCTTGTTAGCGTTCATTTTCCAACATGGTTTTGTACTGTGTAAAGTGAATATCTGTTATAGTGCTTTCACTTGCATTGAAAACATCTTCATAGGAGGCATGGTTGTCTAATAAATATTCTTCTTTTCTCCATGGTTTAAATAGTTGCAGTAGGGCCATGTAGTACAGTTATTTGTATTGAGGAATCTTTTATGACAGCTTCATATGATTAATCAGGCTGCATTTGGTAAGTTTAACCAGGATGCCCTCACAACCTTTGATTGTTGATTTAGCTTTTTTCTAATCTGGTTTGACGTTATGTTTGTATGAGAAGTTGTGGGCTATGTGGTATAGGCACATGGTTTCCAAAGCAGTACTCTTGTTTGGGTAGTATGTGTTCAATAGATAGTTTTTCAAAATCTCCTGACTGTTGGGATCATTTTTGGCTATTGTTTCTATGTATTAGTACAATTTGAGAACTATTTTTCTGGATGTAGCAGGACCAAGGCTTAGCCAGACTATGTTGCCAGATTTCCCATGTAAGGTTGTGCCGGTTAAATGGTCTGCAGCTTCATAGCAGCCACATTCTCTAGGGGGAGAGCATTTTTATGCCAAAGCTGTACAATTTCTGTGACAGTGTTTTGTTAGATGATATGCCATCCCAGAGGTCTTTCAACTTTGTTTTCTCTGCTTTTGTTTAGTAGGCTGTGATGTATTGTGCAACTGCAGTGGAATTGTCTGCAATGTACTGCTCATCTATATTTGCCTTCCATAGGGGAGCAATGATGCATTGTAATCATTGATGTACTTTGATGCTTCAGTTCTTTTTATGCAGTATGTGCTCTTTGTTGATTTGCCTTTCACACTGTGTCTAACCAAAGACATGAAGCTGTTTACTTGTCCTGTTGCTGAAACTGGTCTAGGGAAACTAAAACAGCATTTGGTGTAGTATTTACCTTTGTTTTTATATTTGTGCCGACAATACTTGCCACACTTGTGTCTTTGAAACTGCAAAATGTGTGCATGTAGGTTGCTATGTGTACTTTCTGAAGCGATTTCGCAAGTGACGTATTTGTGAATGAACTGCAAAACAGTTGCCTCACTGTCCTGACCAAATTTAGGAGCATGTTTAATCCACAAAAGCATGCGGATGTGTGGTGCTCCTCTGGCTTGATATTCTTTTCCCAAAAGATCTGTTCCACTTATCCAAGGGGAGCAAGTGTTTTATGCAAGTGTTTTATAACAAATGAAGTGCAGCAAGGCAATAAACCCATGATGGAAGTACATTGATACATTTACAGGATCAAGAGAGCGAGTTCTCCTGGTATTTTCATGTCCATACCTGCTTTGTCTTTGTTTCATTTGCTATGCGTAGGAAAGCATGCAAGTGTTCTTCCCATGCATACTCTGCACAATTTAAAGTGATAAACCATGCGGGCAGGCCAAGGTTTCGTAGCATACATCGTACATCTGCATGCCTTC
This sequence comes from Ambystoma mexicanum, assembly GCF_040938575.1. NCBI lineage: Eukaryota > Metazoa > Chordata > Amphibia > Caudata > Ambystomatidae > Ambystoma > Ambystoma mexicanum. Next base: position 357,794,260 of record NC_090941.1, read on the forward strand.
GGAACCAGTATTCATTCGTACCACACATTTTCCAAGAGATTTGTAATACTTGACTGTAAAAATTCATCTTTCTCTTAAACCCTTGAAGTAGCAGCATAGCAGACATGGTTTGAAAATTGGAACCTGTTTGCAGTGTGTGTGCAACTCCATAACATAGAGTTGCTAGTTCACTTTCAAAATGGGGGTGGAATATATATTCCACGTTTTGTCTGAATCTGGGGTCTTCAAAATACATTTGTAAAGAGCGGTATTCTGATGCTATTATTTGTGTGTATCTTTTATTGTACCTTCTACCTTTTCCAGTAGGAAAATTTAGAGAAAAGTGCTTCTACAATTTTTTCCCATATACTGAGTGGAGATCCTTTGGCTTGCCACATTTGATATGTTACCAGCGCATCGTCTATGGTGTCTTCAGAGTGCAGTGGGTGAACTGTATAGTGGTCTAAAATATTGGAGACTGTAGTAAGATCTAGAAGTTCAAATTGGCAGGTTGCTGAGAAGTATTGAATTATTTTGGTGGTGTCCCTCAGGTTTTCTTCAATGTTTATTTCTTTGTAGTATTCCTTGTTGTCTTTAAGATATTGCAGGGCTTCTCTAACCTTGTTTAAGTCCACTTCTTGCTGCCAATTTATTTTGTCTTTTGTAGTTCCACCATTCACCAGGATAATCAAAGATTATTCTATTGGCCATTGCACTCCTAGAGTGTCTACATTTTCTTTGAGATCTAATGGCAAATAGACTACTTTGCCACAAATGCCTTTCAGTAATTCAGAGGGAGGCAACTTCACTGTTTTTGGTTGAAGTCGTATTAATGCTTGAAATCGGCGTACTGTTTGGATTATAATGGTCACATAGAAATTAAGGGGCCGATTCATGGAACAAACGTGCGCCGAAAATCCCAGTGCAAACAGGCGCAAGGAAGCGCAAGCGTGAGAAAGCAAGCGCACGTGTGTGATTCAAGGAAGGCGCTGCGCTACTTTCCCACTGGTTGTGCACCAAATCCGTGCATGGTGCACGCTGGCGCACACGTCTCCAAACAGCGTGCGCTAAGCACACAGCGAAAGTGCACATAGCGCAGCGCACACAACAAAAGTAGGCAGGACATGGGGCGTAATACGTGGAATGGGGATTTATCCATCAAAATAGGAGGCAAAGTGATGCATGCACCTCTACTATATTCAGAAACCTCACCAGTAAATTTGTAAGGGCGTGATAATTTGAGCAAACTTAACTTGACCATCACCATTACAGATCAGGGAATAGTATGTGCTACCCAAGGAATGTGTGCTGTGAGGGCAATGCTGATAATACATGCTAGAGGAGGGGAGGTGGAGGTTCACAGCATTCCTGTTCACCCCAATATTTTCATATATTTGATTACAAATTTAGTTGATGCAGCGCTGCAGATCCGGAAAGTGTGTTGGTGGATACCATCTGATTTTATCTTTAGAACAGGTGTGACCTCAGAGCTTGGCAGGGACAATACTTTCACTGGATCTTTAAGGGTTGGTGTCAAAGAACAGGATTGTGGTCATTGGGACCGATTCAGATAAGTGTGAGTGGCGCACCATATTGTGTATTGAGCCAACTGTACCCTTGAAAGAAGTAACAGATGCAGAATTGTTTGAGGAGCAGGTTAATGACAGGAAGATTGTGCTGGATATGTCCAAACCCTGTGAGATAATGGTGCAATACTGCAAAGCACAGTGTTACATGATGGCCCTTTTAACAGTGCCCCCTTTCACTGAAAATGATCTAGAACAGGTTCCTGATAGGTTATGGACAACCAAAATCACACTTAAAACATGTGCAGTTTTAGCCCAGGTGAAACAATATCCACTGTCTAAAGAAGCAGAGGAAGGGATAAGAGGTACAATTTCTGCACTCCTAAATCAAGGGATTATCATGCCCTCCAGCTCCCCATGCAACACACACATAGTTCTGATAAAGAAGGCAAAGGGGTCAAGTTGGAGAATGATCCAAGATCTCAGCTCGTTAAATTACATTATACAGGCTGAGTTTTGGGTAGTTCCTAATCCTGCAACCATTTTGTGCAGCATATCAAAACAAGCAACACATTTCACTGTTGAAGATCTGAAAAATGCCTTCTTTTCCATACCCCTACACCCAGATTCTCAATATCTCACTGTGATTATTTATGGCAGAAAACAGTATGAAATACCTGATCAATTCAGGCTGTGCAAAAAGAAGAGACATATTTTGCTGCTCGTTTAGTTCCAGGATTACAAGAAGTGGACAATACCAAATGGCTACAAATTGTTAGATGGGACCAGATACAGTTGGCAAATTACACTGAACAAGAAGTTAACATGATCAAGGTTGAACTGAGAGCCATCTGGTTAATGATGATGCAGAACCGGCATGTACTCGATCTGCTTGTAACAATCGAAGGGGGCATTTGTAAAAAAAATTGGGGAATATGGCTCTCCCACACAAATAATAGAGGACTTGCATACCCTCGGAGAACATATACCTATGGAAGCAGAGATTCTTAAGAGTGATTGGTTCAACAATCTCTTCTCGTGAGCACCCTCATCGATGGGAGCAGTTGTGAAGATAGTAGTGCTGGTGGTGGTGTTCATGCTGGTGATCTTCTGCACTTGCCAGTTGAGACTTCGATGCTTCACTCAATCACTAATAGTGCAATGATGATGGATTAAATTGAGGTAAGCAGTGCACCTTGCGGTACCTAAGATGGGCAGGTACAAAATATTCAAATATGTCCTAGATGGTGAGAATAGAGCAAAAAAATGATACCCCTGGAAAACTTACTACAGCCCCACCGGATCTTGAAAACTATGAGGAACACTGGGTTGACTTAGAAGCAGATGGGGATGTACATATTTGACTTGCACCCCAGAGCAGTATGCTCAAGTGGGAGAAAGTTTGCGCTCGGTAGGTATGTGTGGGTGCACAAGAAAAGAACATTGAGGTATGAAGAGGCTGAGCGGATGGCAAGGGAGATTTTTAATAAAGGATGAATGAAAGGGGGTATGTTAGGGAGCAGGGACGGAGGTCACAGACCCCTACATGATTTAGGATGAGGTGGTTGTAGAAGGAGGTGGTATGGAGAAGCTAAGAGAATGGAGGTGGGAGGGGAACACCTGTAGAAGCTAGATTGTACTGGAAATACAGTGAATTTTGGTACTAACAGTATGTGAGGAATGAGAATCCATTTAGAAGATAGATGCCATTTTGAAATCGAGGCCTAGTGTTAAAGCTATGCCAGTACGCATAATCCTGTCCCGTGTATTTTCTGCTCACAGCCCTGCAGAAGGTTAATTAATTGGAAATACACAGTCCTCCATTGTGTCTTATCATAAGTGCACGTAACCCAGAAGGAATGTGCCCTGTATCACCAAGAGAGGGCTGGAGTTGATCTTTGAAGAAGTTATCCCACAGAAGTGGGCTAGGGGCTTTAGGCCTTTGCCAGTCCAGACCTTTAAGATGTAGTAGCCAGGGAACCACAAGCACAAGACACATGCATTTGAGTGCACTGACCTACTCAAGACCCCTGGCCATAAAACTGTACATTGGCCAATCAATCAGGAAGATTATAGAGTGGTGACAGGTTGCCCCCACCATTGGTTTATGTGATTTGTGCTGCGAGGTGCAAGGGGAGAAGGTAACACATTGAAACTGCGGGTGGGAAAGTTGTGGAAGTGCTGGCATGTCTGGGATTGGAGCCGGGGTTCACATAGTTCTGAGAAGTTATCACAACCTTGAACGTATCCACCTGGCTCATGCTCTTGATTTCAGGGACACTGTAGAAGCTATGAAATAATGAATTGTGTAATTAAATTGCCAATTAGAGCCTTTGTACCCAATTACAGAAGAAGAAGATCTCCACAGGATGCTGGGACCAATCGTCTTGCATCCCAGATGGAGCAACCTATATGTGTATAGGGTCATACCAACCAGCTACCGGAATTTGTAACCTATGTAATGTACGTCACTTGTGATGCTGTGTACTTAATAACCACTTGCTTATGATGTTTTTGTCAAAGCGCTTCCTGGCAGGAGAGTTCTTTGCTGGCACGTACTGTATTTCATGAGAATAAACCTTGTTCTCCTTGTAAGAGGTGTGCTAGGTCTTTTTCCCTAGTGGGTTGTATTTTTTCTGATGTGGGCGTTGATGTGTTACTCTACATTAGTAATGTTTCCATTTTTTAAAACAGTGCCTTGCATAAAACTTTGAAATTCTACTTGTTAAACATCTTTATTTGCATTGCTCAAAATACTGTCTGCTGACTTTATAATTATTCGGTGCTTATAATACACTTTGGAATGATTATGACTTAATTCTGCATGTTCGTGATATTGAAGATATACAATGATTTTAAGTCTGCTATTTTGCAAACATTTGGTTATTTTTTGATGATATATTGTGTAGTACTCTTGTGTTACGTCATATTACAGTATATTTGCACAGATTTATTGAATACATATTATTGTAATTCATTGATGTAACTTCCTACAGTATAGCATTTACTATACATCTGCGCACTAATCTGACTCTCTGTTGCTGTCAAAATATATCTGCTAGGATAAACAAATAAATACATTTTACTCTTCTATACTAAAACACAGTAGGTGTGAATCTGTAAATCCACCAGAAATACACCAGATACAAATCAATCAATGGAAGAATTGACAATTGTTGGCAAAATCAGTGTAGTAATACATATCAAACATTCTTGACAATGTGTTAGTTCTCTTTTTGAGATAACCATTTTATAAAGTTCAGCGTTCTTTTGAACAGAAGTTCTGCAGCCTCAACCGCAAAGGATTTGGGTGAGACATGGCACAGGGCCTCATTACGACCCTGGCGGTAAGGGGTTAACGCCAGCGTTAGCTGCGCCGACCCCTTACCGCCAATTACGAGGTCCCCTAGCGCCATGGTGCTTTTAACACCTGCTTTTAGCGGGTGTTAAAATCCATGGCGCTAAGGGACCATGGAGTTAATTACGCCACCGTAATTTACGGTGGCGTAATTAACGCCTACCCCACTCCCATTATGCCCTATGGGGCAAAAATGGGAATGGGGAAGGGTAAATGGGGATTGGGGACTTACCGCCCCGCCTAGGTCGGAATGGGGCGGTAAGTCCGCCAACCACCATGGCGTAAATGTAGTTTACGCCATGGTGGTAAAGTCACGGCCCAGGCGGTAACTTACCGCCTGGGTCGTAATGAGGCCCACAGTACCAAGAGCTCCTATTCTAAATCATTGGGCCTCATTACAACCTTGGTGCTAAGTGCACCAACTTTACCACCATGGTGTAAACTCTGTTTACACCATGGTGGATGGCGGATTTACCGCCCCATTCCAAGGTGAGTGGGGCGGTAAATCCCCATTTCCCATTTTCCCTTCCCCATTCCCATTTTTGCCCCATAGGGCATAATGGGAGTGGGGAAGGCGCTAATTACGCCGCCGTAAATTACGGCGGCGTAATTAGCACCATGGCAGGTTAGCGCCATGGATTTTAACGCCTGCTAAAAGCAGGCTTTAAAATCAGAATCAGGCGTTAAGGGTTAATGGTGGCGTTAACCCTTAACGCCTGAGTTGTAATGAGGCCCCTTGTCTCTAAATACTGCGAATATTTCTTGTTCAGCATTTCAACACACAAGCCACAAAGGTCTGCACTGAAAAAGCCTTGAGTCTGTCTTAAGTCTTCACTGTGTTGAGTAACTTAGTATTAGGACCTAGTTATATTGTGTACCATAAAAAGAAAATAAGCAAAACATTGTACAAAAATACAACACATTGAGATGCACATCGACAAGTGAGCTGGAGCAAGACATGTTTAGATGTTTTAGAAATACAAAACGAAAACAGAGTGAACAGCTGAAGTTTTCACTCATTCAGAGCTAGGCGTAAGTGTGGCTTGACATATCCGGAGATTACCTGATAGTATGTTGTTATGGGTGGCTGTGTGCATGACACCTGTACCAATGTGTGAGTGAATCCCTATTGGTTCAGAAAAGTGGTTGCTCAGAATCAGTGATGGTGACCAGTAATTGGACCGCCAATGATACATTTTTGATGAAATCGGTTCAGGTACTACAACACGAATCAAACATTTTCATTGTTTGCATTAATAATTGATGATACTTGCCCTAGTACATGGTTGTCCAAAAGCAGTCCTCAAGGGCGGGATACATGTTGGATTTTCAGGAAACCCCTCATTAATATTCATGCAATAAATGTGAACACAGTGATTCTAAATGTATGCACATGTTTACTCATGAATATTAATTAGGGACATCCTGAAAACCTGTCATGTTTCTGGCCCTCGAGGCCTGGATTTGGACAACCCTGCCCTACAGAGATGAAAAAGCATTGCCCTGATGAAGGCTGGCCAATAAATAAAAGGATCCCACAGCTGTAACGCAAGTTGGCCACTGAAACTCAATGTTTGGCTAGACTATAAAAAAATGTTATGAATTGTTGACTTATGGCTGTATCAGCAGAAAATAATTATATGCCAGGCTTCATAAATACATAGTGCATATAGCGAAGTGTACTTACACTTGGACTATTGATTTAGTGCCTGTTTTAGTGTGCATTTGTGTAGACAGTTTTATTGGCGTGTATTGTTTATTTATGTTTGTTGCCAAGCATCTTGTCATGTGTACAACCATTGTGATCACTAGGGGCAAAGCACTAGCACTTTATGAATGTTCAACATTTTCATGATATGATCAAATATGGTTGTGGTACTGTATGCACTTTCAGTCAATGTTGTGTCTTAAGAATATTTATTGTATTCGATTCTTTGAACATTTGTATATGTTTTGCAATAAATAAGGATTGATCCTATTGTCACATGCCTAGTGAAAAATCTCTCAACTTAACAAGTTGTCATTAAATATGCTAAATTGCGGGCAGGCTCCAGTTCTTGTGTTTAGATTGTGCAACAATGAATGACACCTCTTCAATTCTCTTCAAATATGCCATGCCTCTGTTGACTATCAGGCAATAAGCACACTAATTTCCTGCTCTGTATGCTGGACTGCCAACATATTTTAATTACTGTCCTTTTGTGTCCAAAAAGTTAATCTCCAGCTGAAAAGCACCATAAGGTCGAACTGCTTCTTTCAACTTCTTCTTCCTCTTTTGCTTCATCAGCCAGCATTGAACCCACAGATTGATCCTGTCCTGAGCTTTCTCGAATTCAATGATGTTACTTAGCAACATGCTATTTATTTGTTCTTCTTGAACATATCTGGTGCCAACTACACCAAGGGTTTGTCCCCTTAGAATCTAATGACAAAGAATAAACATTGGGTCAATGGAAATATGGCAGTTTAATGGATTCTGTAACTTACTTTGAGCCTCTCTTTTTTTATATCTCTCAGAGACATTTCTTCCGCCTCTCTTCCTTCCACCTCCTTCAGGTTCCTGCAGAATTCCTTCTAGGACTCAAGGAACAAAAATTGGCTGTTTAAGATCAGTGAATATGTCAGTGTTTCTTCTCACCCTTATTATTTAACTTATTGAGGTGATTCATTCTCCCTTAGTCTAATGAGTCCACAATTATGAAGACTAGCACGAACCAGGGCAATATAATCAAAACATGTCACATGTTAGTGTAGACTCTGTTGTGCAAACTCCTTACTGCTTCCTCTCGAATTGAATATGCATAACATCCATGATTACGAAATGCACTAATGCACTGTGATCAATATTTGACATATTTTGACACTCCAGATAATGTGTTAGCTATATTTAGCTTTGACAGTTACTAATGTGCTAATTGTCAACTTTTTGTAACCCGTTTTATTTATGTCCATTTTTATTTCTTTTAGACCGAGCATTAGATACAAATGAATATTGAGTATTTTTTTGTTTGTTGTTATTTTTACTAGCAGGTGTATGCTTGCATTATTTTTCAACATGGTAATACATGTCCTTGTATCGCTATGATTGTCATGTTCCACTAGATTTAGTAGGCGTTATGGTGTGGTATCTAGAACAGAAACTGCTTGGATAATGCTTCATTTTATATTATTATGGGACCTTTTTAGTTCATATGTTTGGGATGCCTCAATGTATACGTGCAACAGTGCACAGAAGTAAGCAATCTTACATTCCTATATTCAAATTAATAAGACACTAGCAGAAGTACCCGTTCTGCAAACAGGTTCTGTAGACAAACATGATAACACTGATCCTGTCAGTCGCTGTTCCAATTCACTTATACATTGATGTGCTTTGCACCATGAAGTAAACTGCACTGAGAATAGGCATGTGTGGCTGGCTGACATACCCCAGAGAAGACGATGAGGGAAGCCGAGAGTTGGTGTGCTGATGCATACTGGGATCGCCTGTGCTCTCTCCCCACCTGACGCCTCACCCTAGTGTGGTGGAGTTTTTTGGAGTGCATTGCGGTGCAAATATTTTGGAAACCGTGCATTTTAAGGCCTGGACCTCGACTTTTGTTCTTCATGTCGGGACAGGTCCTTCTACGATCGCATTGATGTTTCGCCGGTTTCAGGCAACCATCACATGTGGGTGAAGGTACTGAAATCTGGGGAATGGGGTCAGGTGTCCAAATGTCATGAATCTTGTAATGTCCTGACGTTCTTGAGCTGAAATCCAGAGAACAGGGTGGGGTGTCCAAATGTAATATAGCCAGCCAGTAATGTTTGGAGGGCCCTAACAAGCAACTATGAAACATTTGGTGCAGATTGTAGAAAAGGTGTGGAATTGTATAAGGAGCAATGCTTCGCCAAGCCACAAACCCGCAAATACATTTTGACTTGTGCTGAAATCTGGGGAACGGTGTGGGGTGTCCAAAGGTCATGTAGCCAGTAATGTCCGGTGGGTCCTAACAGGTAACTATGCAAAATTTGGTGCAGATTGGTAAAACAGTGTGGAATTGTATAAGGAACAGCACTTCACCACAAATCCTGCCAACACATTTTCACTTTCATATATATATATGTTTCTTTATGTTTTGCAGCAACAATACATTAAATAAACCACGTTCTGTAATCCAGAGAATTTAAATAAAAATGTTGCTTTTGGGATTAGCAACAGACACATTTCAACATATCATATGGTACACAATACAAGTTTGTTTCCAATTCATGCCCATTGATTACCCTATGTCCCATGAGCAACCCATATGGAGTTGCTAATTTTTGAAAGATTTTTTATTTTTTATTTTAAGTACCAATAACAAACAAAGGTAAGATGTAATCAAAGTAACAGAGTAAAAACATAACCAGCGGAAACACTGCAAGCTAACGATACAGCAATCAGGTTACAGCAAGCAGGATATCCATGACGCAAAGATGAAAGAGAAAACAGAAAACAAAAACAAAATAAAAAACACACATCATGTATCATGAAACCACACATATAATCTATACAACAGGACTCTGTCATAATACCAGCATAATACCAGCAGGGCAACCAAAACCCAATAGGATTCAGTTGCCCTAAGAAAAACCTATCAAATTCAGTGCAAAAACTTTTTTGTAGGGACTTTAGGGTTAATTTGCACTAATAACAACCTATCCATTTTATGGTTACAAGTAAACCAAAAAAACCCAGAAATTTGGCAGTTATGGTAAGCATAAGCAACCATAACTCTCGCCACCACTGTGCACAGCAAGGACTAACACCCATGACATCAAAGATGACATCATAAATGACACACAAAGGAAACTCTGTAAATAGCAAAATGGACAGCCTAGAAGCCAAAATGGAAGAATTTGGAGAACAATTGTGCCGCCTTAAACGATTGAGTACAAGGGTATATTATGGACAAAATAAAATAGCACTGCCAGACCTGCATGTGTACCCCTTCCCCATGTCACAGCCCGCCATCCCCTCATAATCTGTGTGATGGGAGACATTACGGTGATACCTCAATCCCTTCCTTCCCTCATGACCAACTTGTGCAAATCCCCAATATGTATCCACTTCTGCTACACCTTTCCTTTCCTATCGGTGTGTATGAATGTGTGCAAGTAAACGTTGATATTTAAATTGTTGCTGAGTGTATATGTGGTATTTTTTTTTTAAATGCCACTATGACTCAGCGGCTCACAGTCCTCGTAAGAATAACAGCAATTAAGTAAAAGGGTGGTGTCCTACCGACACCGCACCTGCCCAGCCTATCTGCAATGACAATGGAGGCATCCATACGACACCAGTACGACCTGCATGGCTGAATCTTGTGCACCACCTATAATTACGTGTGGGAGCGGATGTTTGTTCATTGCACAAGTACATGCATGTGTATCTGTTCCTCTGTGTCCTGGTAACACCGCCACTGTGCAGCATATGTAAGCAAACTTTAATTAGTTAGACCCACTCACCCACATCCTACAGGTAGCTATACACATAAACATCCCACCTGCTATATCCTATAAACATCCAGCATGTCCCAAAATGGTTGGGGCATGTGTGCTGCGCTATTAATCAGTACAGAATTGGCAACGGTGTGCATAGGACACCTGTGCACATGCTCACAACGTATTCCACTCAAAATGCTTCCTGCGGACAGCCATCCCAAGGGAGACCATTGCCAACGTCACCATGCGACTGCACCCCTTATTTCGGGGATATGATCCAGACCATTGGACAGCGGAAAAGTACAGTGTTGTGCAATCTACGGAGTGTTTTTCTTGAAAGTACACACTTACAAACACACCACAATGTGCCATTGCACATGTATATATGTTTTTGAACAATATAGGCCTGTTTTCCGGGTGCAAGTTCTCCATAGCAGCCCTACAAAAGGCCACACTCCAGAGCTTCTCCGCAATCTGATTCTATCTTTTCAGAACAGAGTAGCAGGCCACATAGGTTTGACATGTAATTGATGTTGGTCCGAATCTGCTGTGCTACATTTCCTTTGTAAGTAATGGCAACAATGTCAGCCCAGATCACTACGCACAGTGATGGAGAAAATAATAAACAGCCCTTCCTGTGAACCACACCCTCAGTTGCGATAGTCCCCAATGTCCCATTTCCATCGATAGCATGCTGATAACGGTAGTATGTGGCATGTGCATTTCCCCAAGTACGGGGAGGGCCGTGCCCCAATAAGGCAGAAACATTCCTTCTTCCCTTTCAACTTTCTTATGTCCAGCACGGTGTCATTGGGTACTGCTAAATAGTTCCACACGCATCCACCAATCACACTGAAGAGCTCTCCATGTAACAGTAGCAGTTCTGTACAACAGTCCTCTGCGTACACTCCACACCCAGAAATGTTATTGCGCAATCCCTCAGCCTCCACAGTCCCATTTCCATGGCCTCCATCCTCAAATAACCCGGATATGGCTTTCGTGCTGCATGCAGGCATGGAGGAATACATTGCAACTAGGGTACGGGTGTTCATTTTTAGTGGAGGCTCTGAAAAGAGCCTTTTTTAAATTTATTAGGTGCTTCTAGAGAAACATCTTTTTTCATTTTTTATTTGATTTTGTGTTTTCTTGTGCTCACATTGTTACAGTAAACTCTTCAACACATCCTATAGATGGGCAAACAAAACAGCATTACCAACTGGCGAGAACTAAATGCCATTTATGGGAAAAGTCAGCATTTCCACAACGAATGAGGTAATTGTTGCAGAAGAACATTACCCCAGCGGACAACAAATTAGACATGCTTCTGTTGATGAGACTCCTTCTAACCTCTGGCAGGGAATAACATACATTAGCATTGTCCCATAATCTTCTTGGTGTTATGGATGAGAAAAGCACCTTGGCAATGGGAAAAAGCCTCTTCATTACATACAGCAGCCTCTTCAGTCGACAGAACAAACGCATGCCACCGTAGTGCACAACGACAACATCAACAGTAGCAAAATTGGCCAGGTCTCTGCAAAGTGTATGCATATCGGCAAAACTGCAGTCATGGACACCGCACCACATTGCGTCCACTCCTTCCAAACTGAAATTGCCATCCAAGTGTCTTTCCTGGGCATACTTGTTCAGATTTATCACAAAGGCATCACCCAAAATCAACGCAATGTGTTTCTCCATGTCAGCCAGCCTCACTATGCAAAGTAATGTAAAACAGTATGACCACCCCTTCCTATGAACCACACCCTCAGTACCTGATTGGATAATCCCCACAGTGCCATTTCCATTGGCCAGCATGGTGAGAAGCGCAGAATGTAGCATGTGTGCTTCCCAAAGTAATGCGAGGGCCTTGCCCCAATAAAGTAGGAGCAGTCCTTCTTCCCTTTCCACTATTTTTGTCCACCACTACCTCATTGGGTACTGTTAAATAGTCACACACGCATCCACCAATGCTATCCAAGACGCTAGCGTCTATCATTCTTAGTTCAGTACAACACTTCATATGTATAGTTACACATTCAGCCTGCAAGTGTCGTGTCATTCGAAAGCACGTCCAATAGAAAGTTCAGTAAATGAATGCAATATTTGTGCATCCACATTCATCCACATGAGCAACCATCACCACAAAATAGAGGTATGAATGAATACTTTTTCTGCAGTATGTTTACAACTTTTTTATAAGTGCCTCTGCGCACGGTATCTGCCACTGAGCGTCCATTACATTCTTAAAAAGCATACTGTTTTTTTCCCACCCCCTACCATCAAGTGGCATATGCTTGCAAGGTTTTCATTTACCCATATCATCCATTGTAATAAATAAATAAACTGTCTTCTGTCCTTCCGACAATACTTTAGACGTACATTTCAGTTCTTCGCAACAAAAGTACTAGTTGGATTTCCACCAAACACGCAAAAGCACGCTTTCGGAACCAAGCCCCAACTCCTGCCGCAAAGTTGTTTAAAATCCGTTCAGCCGTTTGGGCTGTAGCCTTGCGCAAAGTTTTTGCCCATTCAGGCTAGGGAGAAAAAAAATGTGGGCCCCCCATATTACTTTGCTCCCCTGCACGAAACATCACCAAACTTGCGGGAATAATTCAGGGCGGGTCATATACTTGTTTTTCAAAGTTTGGTGAGGATTCCTCCAGGGGGAGTGAAGTTATAAGCCGCTGAAAAAGTGGTCTTCCTATGGCTTTGGCAACTTAACCATAACTACACGTCCGCTACTGCCGGCCGTGTAATGTATTTATAGATGTTTATCCAGGAAGGATCCATCCCCATATATAGAAGATTTTAACAATTTCCCCATTGTGCTTGAAAAGGGCTCTCTCGTACTTGGACAAGGTCAACAATTCCTCTACCCAATCATCAATACAGAAGGTAATGGTGGATATCCATGCACGTAGGGTCATCTTTTTTTGAAGCATGCAACTCTGCAGCAGCTAGATTTTCTTTGAAAATGACAGGTCCGCTAATAGAAAGGCATCCCCAAGAATCGAAAGGGAAGTGTACCATTCTACGAATGGTACACTCCAACACGAGGCCCTTCCTCTGACAGACCCCTTTCCCAAACGTCTCTAGTCCAAAGTATTTGGCTCAATGTGCCCCTTGCCTGCTTATATTTCCAGCACTGGTCACTCTCTGAAAGGTGTCTCTTAAAGAGTTCTTTTAGGGGCCCACTATCTCCTAAAGAGTATTTTAGTCTGAGAGGTCCTCAGACCCCAATATATGATTGCCAAGTACACATTGTTACAGCATCTCTGCCAGCAGCTAGGGCCAATCATCTCACCCAGTTGACTGGCCCAGACATTTGCAAGCTCAGAATCCCCTTTGCAACTTAACACAAGGACATTGTACAAAGTGGCAGGCAGATTGGCGGCTCGGGCACAAATTTCCAGCACTGACCAAGCTACACTCTGTGTGGTTATCGGCAGAGGGAGAGCAGGCTTAGATGCAATGTCCCCCCTTAGCTGTCTCTATTCAGCATAGCTGCAGCCTCTCAAATCGAACACTCTGCACAGACATGTAAAGGGAATCCATATTACATCCTCAAAAAGGTGTTTAATGTACCGAATCCCACCCAGATACTGGGACGGTCAGAATAAGACCTTCCCCTTTACAGTCAAAGCTGGATTCAGCCAAATGGATGATTCAGGGATTAGGAACGGGTCGCTGCCCAGAACTGGCAAGATGCCACACCAGCACTCACGCAGAAAAACAGACTCAACGACCGAGAGCCCCTTCAGGTCATTGACAACAATGCCATAGGTTCCAGCTCAGACACACTGATTGATTTGAATTCGGCCACAGGTCCAGAGTAGCCTTTATCATGTGACATAGATGTCTCATGTTGAATCCGAGATGATATTCAAATACATTCTGCACATTCATACCACCCTTTTTCAATGGGAGCTGCATATTCCACAGTGCTAGCCTAGGCAGCTTGACATCCCACAAGAATTTCTGATACATTTGGCATCTTGAGCAGAAGCATGGAAAGGACATAATTGACCCTCGGTGCAAAGTTCATTTTGATGCAATTGACCGTGCCCCACAGTGACAGTTTCAGAAACGATCATGTCTATGTCAGTCCTTAGTTTAGTCAACATGGAATCAAAGTTGATCTTCAGCAACAACTTCACCTCTGGTCCAATCGAAACCCACAAGTACTTCATCCTCTAAGGACACTACATAAACTCCAGGTGGTCAAACATGGATTGCATGCATTAGCAAGTGATTGGAAGTACTTCAGACTTGTTCCAGTTGACCTTGTAACCAGAGATGTCAGAGAAGCCCCACATGTCATCCACCATGTAAGCAATGCTTGACTCAGGGTCACGCACAACCACCAGCAGATCATCCACGAAGAGGCAGATCTGCCAGAACACTCCCCTCTTTCAAGATCACACATATTTCCATTACCCCTCAACCTCATAGCCAATGACTCCATTGCCAGAATTAACAACAAAGGGGAAAGTGGTAAGCCTTGTATTGTCCCCCTCTTCAGTTGGAAGGACTTAGAAACAAGACCATTAGTGACCACACTGGCAGTGGGAATTGCAAACAATAACCCCACCCAACGCATGAAAGTCGGTCAAAATCCCATTGACTTCAGGCTTTGAAAGAGGTTATCCCACTCAATCCTATCAAATGCCTTCTCTGCATCAATGGAGATTGCCACCACCGGATCCACCAGCTTACATCCTTTTTCAATGGTGAAAAGGAACGTCCTCATATTATCCACCACAGATCTTCCTGTGACAGAACCACCCTTGGGAACCTTTCTGCCGATATTTTCGTCAGCTCCTTACAGTCAGTATTCATCAGGCTAATCGTCCTACAACTCGCACCCCGCGTCAGAGACTTGTCCATCTTCAATAAGACAATCACCAAGGCATGCCTCATGGTGACTGGTAGTGTCCCACTCTCATACTATGTGGCGTATACATCACATAGCAGTTGAGGTGTACAGTCAGGCAAGATCCGATAGAACTCAGACATGAGCCCATCAGTACCAGGTGTTGTGCTACCTCTCAAATTTGAAAATTCTGAACGGATGTCTTCCAGTTATATTGGGGCTTCTAGCAGAGCAGCAAGGTCATCTGACAACCTAGGTACTGGAGGCAGATTCAGAATAGAAGGAATTGTGTTGTGCCCACACATGGTCTCAGAGTCATATACATGTTCATAAAACCCCTTGAACACTCGATTAGTGTATTTATGAGTCACCAGTAAGTTATCAGTGGTGTCTCTCATTGCTGTGATGGTCTGCTCACTCTCTGCCACCTTCAGCCTGTGGGCAAGCAGTCTTCCAGCTTTTTCTGCATGTTCAAAATAATAAATTTTACTCCTGAACAATGCGTAATCTGTCCTGTCAGAGATGATCTTGTTCAATTCCTATTTCTACTTTCTGAGCTAAGATCATACTCCCAGGCCATTGCTTGTAATAAAGCACCACTCAAGAGCCTTTGCTTCCTTGGACAGTTTCCTGAACTATTTCTTCTTCCTGCAACGTCCAGTCTTTGACATCAAAACTCCCTGCATGTAGCACTTCAATGACGGCCAAACTGAAGAAATTGAGAAATCGTCTTTTTTATTAATCGCAACAAAATGTTCCAGTTCATTCGAAACCTCATCCTTTATATAATCGTTCTGCAAGACAGAGATGTTCATTCCCCATAAAAAGTCTTAGCGTATATCGCAGTGAGAGGTGCATCGCCACTGGTGCATGATCAGTAATCCCAATAATTCCAATGTCTGAGTCATAGCAACTTGGTGTTACATGCCCTGAAGTCAAAAAGAAATCAATCTTTGACATGACATTCAGAGTGAAAGCGGTAATACCTTTCCGATGGATGTTCCAGATGCCATATGTCTTACAGGTGAAGTTCAGCAATCAGGTTATCAAGTGACTGCTTACTGTTGTTGGCACCCTGGATCTGCCACCATTTGAGCGGGCAAGCATTGGATCCATATACAGTTAAAATCCCCACCCAAGATGACAGAATCAACATTGTAGTTGACATATCTCACTGAGGCTTGTGTCTATGAGGTCTCCATGTTAGAAACACCTTGTTCAACACTGCACAGTACTTTATTGATGCCACAAGTTGTTTGTATAGTTTTCCCACTTATTTGACATATATTTTCTTAAGATTGAAGGAAATTTAAGATTTGGACATATGGTCATTTTTTTCTTGTTACGCATTTCAAGGTCACCTAGAACTTCACCCTTATTAAAAGGACTAATTTGGGTCAGATTGGTGGAAATGACTAGTTTAATCAACTTTACAGTATAGTCATAAGGTGTCCTTGACCCTTTAACTGTCCCCTACAGAACTCTCTTAGTGGGTTGTCTGGCATGTCTGATCTTACCTGGACACTTTTAATGTATCCCATATTGTTTCCATGTATCTCACGTATTAGAGTATGCTCTGACTATCCATAATTCCAACATAATACATACTTTGGCTCCATGCTAACAGCTTTATTGTATTTGCACAATGGAAAAAAGTGAAATCACTTCCAAGATACATTTTAATGCATTTGTGAAGTGTTTATTCAGTATACAGTACAACATACTGGAAGCAATGTGTTGCTCGTTTGATAAGATTTGGTTGATACAGCACATTACACTGACTGTTATTCTTGCAATTAAGTTATTTCTTTTTCTGTGCATTCTTTTTCATCTTCAAACATTCAATGGTTTCTAAAAAATAATACATAGGTAATATTTAAGTCAATGTCAGATTTCGAAAATGTGTGTTATGGACACCCTTGTAAACATATATTCAGCTCGGTGCCTCATAATGTATGCTTGTTGGGCTAAGCACCTTCACATCACACCACAATTAGCGCAACAACAATGGCTACATTGCCATTTTGTGTTATCCACCATCTTGGCTGCAATATCCAGTTCCTTGTTCATTTTGCATTTTGCACTTTGAACCCGGTAGGAGACCACTGTATGAACTTTCTGACACTTACAGACAGGAATGCACATTCGGCTGAACGTTTTGTTGTCTTACACTGTAGAACCTTGAAATCCTTGCAGAAGCATAGCTAATCTGCAAGTTAGGTGCCCTCCTGTCTCGGCCATGTTTTCTCTACTGACCTGTTAACTATAATAATGTTCATCTGAAACGTGCTCCTTCAGAGAAACTGTATTTCCAAGCTTTGGAGCAGACTGACCTTAGGCTCCTGGAGCAACATAGATAAGCTGCACAGAGAATGTTACTTGTACTAGAGAATACAATATGCCCCCACACAACGCTTTGCCCTGTTCCCAGACAGTTAATTGTCTGCGGGAAGACGTGGAAATATGCAAGTATTTTGTCATGGTAATACCATCTACGTGGATAGTTCATGAACCCTATGGTGTCTATCACATGAAGGGGCTGGACAAGCTCATTGTGTGCTATACCTAAATGTATATATGCTGCTGTTTTCTATGAAACAGGGCTATCTCCCTCCCCATTGCTTGTGTGCATGCATCGTGGGGTGCTGAGTCCACTTCAAGTTATGGTAATAAACATTGTTCTTTGACCTCATGACCAGGGTATTTTGATTTCTTTGTAGTAAGCCTAATTTTGGTCTTTCAGATGGTGCCCGAACAGGGACCCTCCCGATGATGTCCATTCATTGTTTGGCGAAGACAAGGCTGTTGGATCGAGATCAGTGAGCACAGGGCACCCCTGCAAAAGAGACGTGTTTCCTCGCAGACTGCTACGCATGATCTCCAGCCGATTGCAGCACCTAGAGGCCATCACGGCGAGGGTTCGGAATCGAGGCGTGTTTGGAAGAATCACCAGCGTCGCCAATTGTCCGTTGAACTTAATTGGAAATCAGGTGAGTCTATATCAGACCGGAAATGTCCTGATGACTTGTTGGTAATAGTATTTACGCGTAAATATTCTGGCCAGGTAAGACTGTGATTTTAGTATGCCTAGTAAGTTGTCATCCTGTTTAGCAATGTTTTGTTGCTGAGGAAGACAATCTAGTAACTTGGAACATGGTCAACCCGCACCACCTGAGGGGTCACTGATGTACGACATGTATATTGGATACGGCCTTGGTGCTATTTTGTTTAATGATATTTGACATTGGGAAACCAGACTTGCTCCAGACATTCAGTGGCCGGAGTTGGGTAGTTTTGAGGTGGCCAGAATAGAATATTTGGAAACTGTATTATTACGTAAGAAAGCTAGACCAGCTGCATTTGACACTGTTAGAGATTGGAAGAAGGAAGCGAATAAGCTACTTAAAAGTAGAGAGAAGCATGCACGTAGACATTTGACGAATGCTGAGAAAGCCTAAATACATGATCAGCAGAAACAAGTACTAGCCAATGGGAGTTTGGATAAGGCCTTTCAATAAGATGTGCAAAAAATATACAAATCCCAAGATTTGCATGTATCAGACACATTATTGAATAAATTACTGAACGAGCGACCGTATGATTCAGGAACTGATTCAAATGCACCACCTCCTTATGTATCACCTCCTCCCGCATCTGCACCCATTCTGATTATTGTAGCTGCTGCTGCTATGCCAGTCGTATCAGCTGCACTGGTCGCAGTCTTTCCTCCACCGCCTAGGGCACATGATTTACTTTTGCTTTTGTTAAAGACTAGTTCCACTTCACTTCCAATGCATGATGTAATTAACGCTGATTCGAGAGTGACACATAGTATGATAAATGCAGAGAGAAAAAGGGAATTGCATGCATGGGCTGAGACATATATAGAAGGGGGTGACGAAACCTCTGTTGTTAGTGCGATGTCAGACCATGGTGGTATTCCTGAGCAGAAGATATTGATAGAACAAATGGGGATATATCTGGCCGAAGTCCGGGGTGATTTGACTGATTCAGCTATTCCACAACAATTGCGGGATTTTAAATTTTTGTATCGTTCAAGGGATACCGCAACGAAAGTACGCAAGCATGTCACAAAATTGTTTATATATAAGAGGGAACTTGACAGTTTACATAAAGATAAATTGGATACGTTTAAGAGACAAACATTGTATGTGCAGAAACTATTTTTGCCTCTGTTGAAAGTGATGGTTGAATATTTACAAGATGAATGTATGAAGAGAAACTTGTGTTGTCCTGCAGAAATGATGATGATTTATAAGAGAGTGATAGGCAGAATTATACGCAGTACCCTTTGGGAACACCACACACCATTAAGAGTACAAGTGACAGTACAAATTCACCTTTGGTGCAAGCCTGTACTACACAGTAAAGTAGTAGCGATGGCTGGGCAGCCAGACTTATCTCAAGAGCAAGTGAGCAGTATCAATAGTTACACAAAGGATAGCAATTACTATGATTCAAGCAAACACTGACTCAAGGTTTCTGAGTAAAAGAATATACATTTATTTACACATCAGTTATAAAACATTTCACTAAAGTAAGGCAGTTGAAAAATCACACTCTTAATACACTACACGACACCCAATAGATCCTGGATAAGTTAGGCTCAAAATGAAGTATGAGCAAAATGGCACTCCAGCAATTTAAAAGGGAGGGAAAGACAATTTTAGGCAAAAAAAGAGCAGCACCAACAGGTAAGTAATCAGGGCAATCTAGAAAGTGGAACTACAGCGATGGAATCAAATAAAAATGGCTTAGGGTCAAAGTCAATAGGACAAAGGTCTTAGGCTCAAGATCACACAGTTCAGGGTAGTTTGCAGCTAAGTCTTTGCCAAGAGTTCCGGACGAAGTTGGTCAGCAGAAAAGTTAGTTTAAAGAGTAGAGAAGGACAAGCCCTGAGATTGGCAAAAAGGTTTTACACACCTTCCCCGCGGCTGGACTAAACAAATAACTGGATTTGCACAGTACCTTTAAATGGAGAAGAAGCTGTAGCTTAGGCGAACGTTCCTGGCAGGTCCTGCAGGCTCAGGGTTCCTGAAGCAACTTTCGGACTGACATGAAGTGGGAAGACTGCAGGGTCCTGCACTGCCCAGGGAAGAAACCAGCAGCAGAAGAAAGCAACAAATAAAAGGTGCGCTCCTTAAAACCCAAGCAGGGTCCGACCTTCCTGGCTATCCGGTTCATTGTAGCTCTGTACAGCAAATTCAACCAGAGGATGGAGTCCTGGCTTGCAGTTTGGGTGAACTGGGTGGTCCCACCAGCTCAGGGGAAGAAGATTCCTGGTAGACCTTCTCTGTCATTGGAGTCTGAAGATTCGGACCTGCAGCAGGGCTTCACCGGGCAGTTCAGTCGTTGTAGGGGTCCTCTTCTGTCAGCTCCTCATCATTTCTTTCATTCCAGTGGCGACTCTGCCTTTCCAGACCCAGAGAACTGCTTTTTATGCAGTTTTCCCCCATTCACACAGCCTGGCTGTCAATTACACAGCAGGGTGGCTGTCCCGGCCGGACAGTCACCCCAGCCAATCAGATCAGAGTGCGACATGGGTCTCTATGGAGACCCTGTGCAGGGATTCCTAAACCCCTCTCTCACATCCTGTCCCCCCCAGACATACAGGCTCCTGAGGAGGGCTTCTGTGTAGAATCCTGCAAAAGGACGGTGAACAAAGGAACTAAACCTGGATTGGCGCGCAGAGAAAAACACAAGAAAGAATTTTACAAAAAAGAAATGGTGAATTAACCCAGCAGGAACTGTATAAAAATGTATATGGTCTAGCGGGTTTAAGTTTGAGGCTACCGAGATTGCCTAAAACAATACCAAGCTTAATTAAGATAACCGCGGTAGGAAAAATAGGGTAGTTACCACTGACACCGGCCAAGTCTTAATGAAAAGGGAGTGAAAAAATGCTCCAAGAGAAACAGACAAAAGGGATAAGTATTAACCCTTTCCAGTACTCTATTTAAGATAGTTTGTTCTGGGTCTGTGGATTTAAAAGACTAATAAAGTCAATGGCAACTTTACATGTTTCTGAGAGACAGTAGTCAATCTCAGAAAATGGAGTCGGCGTTGGGAAGTCTAAAAGACAACCCTGTGTCACTGCACTGAAGGTGCGGTGTAACACACAGTAAAAAGAGGATGCTTATGGAGTAGGTGAGGCTCCACAGTCCATGAACACAAAAAAATGTTAAATACACATAGCAAAACACATGTAAGAGTGGTAAAAAAGGCTCACACTCTTACGAGGTGAAATAAATAAATCCTAGAAATCCAGCAAAGCTGCTGGGGGACTCAGTAGGCAAGGGAAATTAGCCATTCTGGAGAATTCTCCCTAACAGGGAGCATTTTCCCCCGACACTGTGTTAACTTCCCTGTCACTTGATCTGGCTCTATTACTTAATAAACGTTCAGAACTTCCTACTGTACAATTTCCAATGAGGGGGGTACCTCCAAAATTTGTCCCGAAAGTAGAGATTCCAGCTGTGGTGCAGACCCCCGAGTCCACTATTCCAGCACACTACATTTCACAGTTTGTTCACGTTCAATTTTTGAGACAGGAAGTGAATAGTATCAAACAGTCTATTCCCGACATTAGGAAGAATGATACAGAGTTCTACAAGGAGATAAAATCAGTTTTGAATTCATCGGTTTTCACCTTGGGTGATATTGACCTATTCTTTCCTGTTATCCTACCTGCAGATTTATGGAAGCAGATTGGGACTGTGGATGATCAAGCAGGGATGGGTGATACTTGGTATGCTTCAGCACAAGCTGATGGGGCTAGGAAAGCAGGCGGGGAACCACCTCCGGTGATATTGATGTTACCGAATCACACAGTGACCAAACTAAAGACTTTGGTGCCTTAGAAAAGGATTATATGGGACAAATTGACAGCATACATGCAAGGAAATACCGATGGTGCAACTGAATCTTTCAACAGGTTTGAACAAGCATTTTCAGACTTTAGTGGCCAAGATTTCAGTATGCAGCTGGGAAAAAGACTATTCATTGACAGATTTGTACGGGGATTGTTGCCTGACATTCATACTTAGATCATGACATCTGAGAGTGCATAGCAAGCAAAATCGCAATCCGAAAAACTACATATGGCCCAGTATTATGAGAATAGGGTAAGTACTGAAAAGGAGAAGGTGGAAAAGAAGAAGAGTGATTTAAAGACTAGAGTCCTTTTGCAGCAGATAGGGTTGAGGGGTTGGAATATGCAACCAAGGGGCAGTACGTGTCGCAAATGTGCACACAAATGGGTCCTGTACACATGAACCAGTGTGCGTATTGTAGACAGGAGGGTCATTGGAGGTCCCAGTGTCCATCCTTCCAACAGCGATTGAATGGTACATATGGTATGATAGGGAGGCTCTCAAGTGGTCGCCCTGGTATAGCATGTCTTGGTAGAAACCAATTTGCACAGAATCAGCAGATTCAACCACAAGATATGAATGTGAATAGCCAAGGAGGACAGCAACAGAATGCGACTAGTGGTAATGTTTTTTATAATCGTTCTCACGCCTTCTTCACTGAAGATTTTAAAATGTGACGATGTATTGTTCCGCTTGGACAGCTCGAAGCAGGTTCTGGAACTGACACCTATTCCCATACATCAGAAGGGGCCCTACATTGAGATCAAGGTCGGGCATAGGGAGCATTTCTTTTCAGTAGATACCGGGGCACAGAAGTCTTCCATTGACCATCTGTGGGCGAGATATTCCACTGTCAGGGCAGAGTAATGTTTCCGTAGGGTATTCTGGTACACCAGTGGTTAGTCCAGTCTCTCAGCCGGTACCGATTGCACTGGGCCCATTTCTGTTGATGCCGAATTTATTGTTCTCCCAGATTTGAGTAAATTTGACAATCTCTCACCAACAAAAATTCTGCTTCACAATTCTTGTCTATGCCTTTGCTGAGTGAGGTGAGTAGGCTACCCACACATGTATGGGTGGTAAATGATAATGATATAGGGATACTTAATGTTTTACCAATTCAAATAATCCAGAAGTCGGGTATTACACAGCCACATATTCCACAGGACAAGATCTCAGTAGAGGGAGAATGTGCTTTGAAGAGTATTGTTCCTTTTTTGATACACCAAGGTGTGTTTGAAGAGATTTCTGGGAGTGTATGCAATAGCTCGATTTTGCCCGTATATCAGAAAGGGCACAATGCTTTAGCTTACCGTTTTGTGATTGATTTGCGTGCAATTAACAAGATTGTTGCTCCACAGTTCCCGATTGTGCCTGATGTTCCAACTATTTTGACTATGATTCCGGCTATGGCCACACATTTCAGTATTATTGATTTGAAAAACGTCTTCTTTAGCATCCCTGTACACACTGATAGTAGGTACCTGTTTGAGTTAACTTTAGGAGGACGCTCTTTTACATTTACAGATGTCCCTCTGGGACACGTGAGGATAGCTCAGGGGCAACGTGCTCGCCTAGGAAGCAAGATGACACAGTGCACCGCAGGTTCGATCCCTGGGTCTGCGCTTACAAACCTCTGGGTATTAAGAATGTTATAAATAACCTGTAATATCATATCATATCCCTCAGAGTTATGCCAAGAGTCCAAGCATATACAGTAGGGCAATTTAAGAAGAACTTGATATGCTTGAGTTACTGTCCACTTGCACATTGCTGCAATACATTGATGATCTGCTTATTGCTGCAGACTCTGGTGACACTTGCAAGGAGGGTACCGTGCTGCTACTTATTCATCTGACTATGCATGTGCACAAGGCTTTGTTGAAAAAGTTTCAGTACTGTCGACAGGAAGTCGCCTATTCAGCCTATCTCCTGTTGAAGGAGGGTAGGCGTCTGACACCTGAACATATACAAAGCATCTCTGGCATGTCTGCTCCAAATACGCAGAAGGAGCTTTTATTGGCATGGCTTTGTATTGCAGACAGTGCATCTGGAATTTTTCGCTTCAGATTAAACCTATGTTGGTACTGACAAAGAAGAATGTTCCTTTGCCTTTTGCCTTGGGACATAGATTGCCAGAATGCTTTTGATATGCTTAAAGCTGTGTTGTGCTCAGTGCCAATATTGGGCACACCAAATTATGAAAAGAGTGTTTTTTTATATGTGCATGAGAGAGAAGGTTGGGCTTTGGCTGTATTGACACAGGAACATGGGGGAAAGAGCAGACCGTGCATCTATTTTTTGTCCACATTGGACCCTGTTGGATGCGATTTGCTGAAATATTTAAGAGCTGCGGCTGCTGCTGCCGCATCAGTAAAACAAAGTGAGGGTATGGTTTTAGGTCACTCTTTAACCGTGATGGTAGCTCACTCTGTTGATGTTTTAATAAACAGCACACAGACTCAGCTTCTCACTTCTGCTCGACTAACGAGATATGAGCTGATTCTATTTGCACTGCACATCCAAATTAAGAGATGCTGTACTTTGAATCCAGCTGAACCTTTGCCATCTCCACAAGAGGTAGACAGCACTAATACAATGTCCCATGAAAGCCTATATGTTACAGAACAAGAAACAACAGGTAAAATTATTTGAGTGATACACCTTTGAATTCTCCAGATGTGGAACTATCTTGTGATGGTTCTTGTTTCAAATTACCTGATGGTACTTCCACTGCTGCCTATGTAATTACCACATTAGAACTATTGTTGAGAGCAGAAATATACCGAATAATTCTGCTCAGGCTGCAGAGATTGTTGCATTGACCAGAGCCTGCGAGATTTCTCAAGGGCTTTGCGTAAACATTTATACTGACAGTCAGTACGCATTTGGTGTGGTTCACAATTTTGGACGATTATGGGCTGAAAGGAGATTTTTAACATCACACAGCACCAAAATCCAGAATGGTATTTTGATAGTACAATTGTTATCAGTACTAGCATTTCCAATACAGTTAGCAATAATGAAATGTGCCGCTCACCAGAGGGTGAAGGAAGATATAGGGGAAGGATACACTTTTGCCGATAGAATTGACAAACAAACTGCTACCGATCCACACTCAGGGCTGTATACGTTGGACTTGGCAAGATGGGTTGCTGACACCAGTATGATGGAGGAGGGGGTTAACAGCGTGAAGACATTCAGGCTGAGGGAACAGCAGAAGAGATCAAACAATGGAGGGAAGCTCCAGCTGGGTTGGATGTCGAGGGTTATTGGGTGGACAATGAGAAACAAAGATGGATGCTGCCCAATGCTTGTGTGACTGCTGTAGTTATTATGGCTCATGGGCCAGCACACATATGTGCAAAGAAAATACGCCAGCATTTATATCATGTATGGCACAACGATAATATTCCAAAAATTGCGGAACGTTTGGTTCTGAACAGTATTATATGTTTACAACACAACATTGGGAAGGGAATGCCAATGACAAAGGGTAGTTTTGAACCTCCCTCCATGCCATTTGAAGTGATTTATTTTGACTTCATCAAGATGGAGCATTGCCGGAACTATAAGTACTTGTTAGTTGTAATCTGTGCATTTAGCAAATGGGTTGAGGCTTTTCCACTGAAAGATAGCACTGCTATGTCAACGGCTAAAGCCATGTTAAAGGAATATTTTCTTAGGTTTGGCCTGCCGAGAGTAATTTGGTCTGACAACAGAACTCATTTTATCGCTGATGTAATTCTGCAAATATGTGCAGGATTACAGATCGATAAACGTTTTCACTCAGCGAGAAATCCTCAGAGTGCCAGTTTGGTGGAACGCCACAATGGTAATTTTAAGAATAAGTTAGCAAAGGTGTGTGGACACAGTTACCTGAAATGGCCTGATGCTTTGCCGGTAGCCTTTCTTTCAATGCGGACATCTGCACAGTCAAAGACAGGACTTTCCCCATATGAAATTGTAATGGGAAGGTCTGCGAATGTGTGGAATCCACCGATACCTAAAAAGTTGGCCAGAATTGAGTATCCATTATTGTCCGATTGTTGTTAGCAGTTGAATCAAAACTTGCGTTTAATTCACCAACAGATTTGAGCAGCTTTGCCAGTAAAATACGAGGGTCCAGCTCGTCAAGTTCGGCCTGGGGCCTTTGTGCTGTTGAAAGACATTGAGAGGAAGACGTGCCTTGCACCTCGTTGGAAGGGGCCTTACCAAGTGCTTTTGGCCATGCAGACAGCTATATATGTGGCTAGCAAATGCCATTGGATCCATGTGACACACGTGAAACGAGTGCCACAGCCTATGCCCATGATAGGTGTGACAAAAAGGAAATTGATCATCGTGTACCTGTCCTGATCGACACCAAGAGTGAAAGGAAACCACTTCCTGAGTCCATGGGGCTTGGGGAGACTGCTATTTCTTCTTCATCTTCTTCATCGACTGGCATTGTTTCTACAGAGCTCGACAATCCTTTGTTTATGATCATACTGTACGTAGAGCTTTGAGGTACAATCTTCGTCCACGAAACAGGATTTAGTTCAGGGATTGACATTATGTTTTGTAATAGAATAGGAAAGTGTAGTAGGAATACTGCACCCACAAGAAACCAACACTGTGCCATTCCTTTGTCATTCCCCTTCAGACAAGATAAGGGGCAGGGAGCAGCAAAGAAGACGTCAAGCAAGATTGGCCAAATGGTCAGGTGCCACCTACGGATGAATTTATAGAGCCTCTGAAGGACTATGCCCGCGTTTGGGATGCTCGTGGAGATGAGGACATGATACATTTCCAGATTGATGGGCCTGTTTTCCAAGGGCCATGGTCCCAGAGTACAAAATGGATAATAATTCCAGTGATAACTTGTTTCATGATCATATTGATACCTATATTATGGTATTTGGAGAATGCACATCCACTCCACTATTAGTGCATCCACTTTGTCTCCCCTACACATGTACGCACACACTCTTCATCCACGTGACCTCAGCCATAGAGGGGGTTATCATAACAACACCCTCATGATGATCATGAACGCCACACATGCTACTCTGAATAAAACCAATAGCTGGGTTTGTTCTCATTTGCCACAGTATGGTGCGAAGGGGTTAGGTTGGTATATTCATCCTCTCCCTCGGTCCACTGCGTGTTATGACTCATTTAGGGCACTGTTCTTTGGACGATGGAACAACAGTGCCACTGGTAACTTTGATGGTACGAACATTAATGAATTCGATCAATTTGTTTTCTTGCCTCTAGGGTGTTCGGTGTTTGCAAACAAAAGCACACTCAATACTGCCTCTGCTAAGCATTCTGACAAATATTCCAGGCCATACCAGTCAATGATTTCTTTCAAAATGACTCCAGTGGGGAATAAGGAGGCTGCTCCTCCATCCTACACCTTTAATTATGACCCTGATGGATTCTGTCCCATTATGTTGACGAAAAGAAGGTTCCCGACCTATGGGCTCATATGATAAATGCATAAGCACTGCTGTTCTGGTGATAGAGGATAGGCCTCTGTATATAGGGGTCTCCATCTATTTCATCTGTGGGAGTGAAGCTTATCCTTGGTTATCTAAAGACTGGATGGGTACATGTTTTTTGGGAATACGTTTGCCTGGGGTATATATAACTTCTACTGCCGATATATTGAAAAATTGTCCTAGGAGGGATACAGAAGGTGACACTCCCCTGCAGGTATTGGGGGATATTGCTAAGTCCATGGTTCTTTTCTGGGGAACAGATAATCACCTCTCAAGACATTAGGAAATTGGCTTGGATTCTGGAGAAAACTATCAATGAGACTACTGATATTTTGTTCAACATGACATTGGAACAAAAGGATATTAGGTTAGTGGCCCTTCAGAACAGGATGGTCTTAGACATCATCCTGGCTGAGCGTGGTGGTTTATGCAAAAAGGTCGGGTCCGCGTGTTGCGTTTACATAACTGACTCCTCTCCCACCATTTTTAAAGCAATCAAGAGATTGCACATTTTGGGTTCGGAAGTCCACATTCCTCAACAGGACTGGGATCTTAGTACGTGGTTCTGGAGCTTATTGAGAACCTGGGGTTGGAACATATTATCTGTGCTTGTTGCTGTTCTTAGTATCATGCTATTCTCTTGCTGCTGCATCCAATGCTTACCTGCCCTCTGTTCTATGTTAGGTGATTGCTGTGCACAAACTATGGCCAGAATTAAACCTAGTCCACACCTGCCTGTATATGTCACTAATGCACTGATCATGCAGGACGTTGCTATAAAAGAGTTTATGGCTATCAGTGTCTATGAGAGTGATGATTCGGGGTGTTCTGATGATGATACTGTATCTTGGTCATCTCATGATGCAATGTATGGATGATGCTCTTGGCGTAGGCTTGTAAAAATATATTCAGTTTGGTGCCTCAAAATGTATGCAAGTTGGCCTAAGCACATTCACATCACACCACAATTGCTGCAACAACAATGGCTATGTTACCATTTTGTTTTATCTGCCATCTTGGCTGCATTATTTAGTTCCTTTTTCATTCTGCATTTTTCACTTTGAATGCGGTAGGAGACCCTGAAACATGCTCCTTCAGAGAAACCGTATTTCCAAGCTTTGGAGCAGACTGACCTTAGGCCCCAGGAGCAACATAGATAAGCTGCACAGAGAATGTTACTTTGTACTAGAGAACACAATATGCCCCCACGCACCACTTTGCCCTGTTCCCAGACAGCACATTGTCTGCAGGAAGATGGGGAAATATGCAAGTATGTTGTCATGGTAATACCATCTACATGGATAGGTCATGAACCCTATGGTCCGAAGGGGCTGGACCAGCACATTGTATGTTATTCCTAAATGTATACATGCTGCTGCTTTCTATGACTTGGGGTTTGTGCGAAGGCATCATGGGGTGCTGAGAGCCCTTCACGTGATTGTAATAAACATTGTTCTTTGACCTCATGACTGGCGTATTTCCATTTATTTGTAGTAAGACTCATTTTGTTCTGAATGAGAATGCATGTCTCATAATTGTCATTTGCTGTACATTTGTTCTATTGGGAGTGTATTTGGCATTTCTTCCCACCTATAAAACTTCCTATCTTCTCATGTATATAAATAACATTTTCTCTTTAATAATAATCAAACAACATCTCTAAATTCTCATATTGTCTCTTTTCGAAAATGTATAACCAGTGAATCCCTGTCATGCTGGATTGCAGTCTTAGGGCCTCATCACAACTCAGGCGGTAAGGGGTTTACGGCGCTGTAAACAGCGCCGACCCTTAACGCCTGAGTACGAGGTCCCTTAGCGCCATGGCGGATTTAACACCTGCTTTTAGCAGGTGTTAAAATCCATGGCGCTAAGGGACCATGGAGTTAATTACGCCACCGTAATTTACGGTGGCGTAATTAACGCCTTCCCCACTCCCATTATGCCCTATGGGGCAAAAATGGGAAAGGGGAAGGGTAAATGGGGATTGGGGACTTACCGCCCCGCCAAACTCGGAATGGGGCGGTAAGTCCGCCAACCACCATGGCGTAAACATAGTTTACGCCATTGTGGTAAAGTCACGGCCCAGACGGTAACTTACCGCCTGGGTCGTAATGAGGCCCTTAATCTTGTTTGAGGGACTGGTCGTTGTTCATGTTCTGAGTAAGTGGTTAGGCCATTGAAAGATGTTAAGTAAATATGTCAAACAATTGGGTTGTGAATGATGTTCCTGTCAAGGAAATTTAAAATATACTACAATGCATCCTGTATACTTGCAGGTTGATAGTAGCAGAGGCTGGACTACTTTACAAATCCAAAGCATTGAACGGCACCCAAAACACAATGAGATAGCCCTCCAAACATGATCTAACTCTGGATGGTTTTATCTGCAAAAAGTTGAATGTTTAAAATGTTGATTGGGGCCTTTAACTGCGTTTCCTTTTTTTAATTGGCATCCCCTCATGTCCCCTTTCACCTGCCCTGACTATCCCCTTCATTCAGCCCTCCCAACACCTATCCATGTAGCTTTTTGGTCATCAAGATCATACTGCCATAACCAAATAATCTACATCTACATTGTTGAGGGTCAAACAACTGCACAATAGGTAATACACAAATCAATGTCGACAAATTACAATATTTTAATACCACAATGTCACTCATTCATTTGGTTACCCACCTTTGAACATGTTTTCCAAAAATATGTATAGCCCAGTCTAGTCATACCATCCTACTTAGTTTTTTATTGCCATGTGCGTGGTTGCCTAAAATCAACTTTGTGCCCTCTGACAAATAGCTGATTATGAATGAGTTAATTAATTACCATCATATCATCACCCAAGCATTGCTAACCACATGCAAAAAAGGGGAAAAATACAGCAAGTCAGAAGGAAATTCCGATAAGTCCTAGGATGTGATGGACATTCATGATTTTATTAATGGCACAGAGATGAGTATTATGAACTACACTTTTCTTCATTTGTACACACAGCAGCAAGCCAATACAAAAACAAGGCTTCAAATTACTGCTTCCAGAATCCTCTCATGTCCCACCCCCTTCCAGTCCTCCAGTCAGTGGGGGCCTGAAATAACTGCAGACATTGCACAATTAAAAAATGGGCAATGTACTCCGCATTTGCCACACTACATGCAAGTCAGCATAACGTTTGAGGCACACTGAGGTAACATTGGAGACCACACCAGTTACAACTCAAGAACATATTGTATAGTGTCACATTGTATGCTAGTCAGGGAATGTTAGCAGCTTTATTGAAATCACTACATCGTCCTGAAACTACACAGAGAATACAAAACACATTTTTTGACTAGGGGTCTCATCACGAGTTTGACGGTAATGCAGTGGTTTTCCCAAGCCCCCCTGGCGGATAATCCGCCAGATCACGAGTTTTCGTGCGCGCACACCGGGACATGGCGTTTGCGCAAATAGCGCCCAACAGGTAGAACCCGTAAATCCGGCGCACTGTGCGCTACTGCCGTATTACGCTATTAGCGTGCAGGAAACGTGTCACCGTCGGAATGGGAAACAAAGCGGCGGCCATTTTGAAAATCACAATCCGTCGGATATCATAGCCCCTGGAAGCCATCCACCCCATTGAACACCAAAACATGTCAAAGGTGTGCACTAGGGGCAAGACTGCCCTGGACAGGGTGAGAAAGCCCAAATTCAGCGACCAGGAGCTAGCTGTACTGGTGGAGGAGGCTGAGATCCATCATGAAGAGCTGCATCAGCGCAAAACCAGTGGCCAGCGCAGAGCACAGATTTGGTGAAACATCAGCCAAAGGGTAACTGCTTTGGGGCGCATGCCCCGGGATCGGGAGAATTGCTGCAAGCGCCTCAACGACCTGCGTGTGGGAGTCTGTGGCATCCTCTCACAGCACAGGAGTGCAAGCAGGGTCAATGGAGGAGGGCCACCATCACCCCCACCCAAACTCACACCTTGGGAGGAGAGGATGAGTGCCCTGATTGACATCGGCACCATCGTGGGGATTGGTGGAGCGGAGGCAGGCACTGGCATTGATCCAACTGCAGGTGAGTCACACCCCGAATGCATGCAACTGAAAGTACCACATATGCAGACCCCGAGTGAATGAATGTGAAGAAAGGTGTATGAGGCACTGCAGACACCCATAAGTGAGCCCTACATCCATTGAACCGTAGTGCTACCTAGACGACCCTGCACGTGCAGTGCATCAATGTAAGGGGCAGGGGATAGACATCCATAGCCATGGGATAGCTATGTAGAGTGTGAGTGTGCAGGAATACATCCCCAAGACCCTGAGCGCAGTGCACCCCAACCCTGCATGTAATCATGTCACACAAACATTCCCCTGCAGTGTACCTCCCCACTCACACCAAGCACCACATGGCCACTGAACAAAATGCAAGTTGAATGCATGATTGATACTGTCTCAAATCCCACTTGATGGCATGAACTGCATGATACTAATGTTGGTTGCCTTGATCTCAAACCACACCCTATGTACCCCACAGGCACACAGCAAACCCAATGGGATGAAGATGATGGGGAGGAGGCCACACCATCACGGCGGCCAAAGTAGCAAGCCTCCACCAACACCACCACCCCACAAAGGGGCCGCACGGAAGGGAACCGACACAGGCCACCTCCCACTTCACCACAATGCAGCCCTACCAGATCGCTGCAGCACCCACATGCCCACAGAGAGTCCACGTCCAGCTCACCCCAAGCCACCAGGCTTAGCCCCGCTGCAGAGGGACTGACCTGTGGATCTGAGCCCGATTTGGGAGTGACACCTCCACGTGCACATCATGCAGGAGGTCTGCATTCACCTAGAAGCAGTGACGCAAAAGGGATGGTCACACCACAGTGAAACCCAAGGCCAGGCACACAGCAAGCACAAAGCCCAAATGTGCATGTGCGTTGTGTCCGCACACCACAGCCAGACAAGGACACGCCATTGTATGGCATCCCTGAAGACCGGCACACAGAGCCTGGCAGCCCAATCCCAGCCGGCAACATGTGCCCATGCAGCCGCCCCCAACAGCACACAAGCGGCAAGCCAGCACCTGCCACATCAGGGGTGCCCTTCAGCACAGGGGCAGCAGTGATGGGCCGACTGGACATGATTGAGGCTAAACAGGGTAAAGTTAAATCAATGGCCAAGGTGCACAGCCGGCACATCAAGGCTATCAGTGCATCCATACGCCATGGATGCAAGTACAGAGCACGTGACAATGCGCGCACACGCAGAGTTGTAGAGCAATGTATCGCTGCCCTGACAGGGTTTGGACAAAGGGTGACAGAGTTGTGCAAGGCAGTGTCAGCACTTGCAGAGCAGACAAGGGAGGGAAACAACCTCATCCGACAGCACATGCAGGCAACCGGGTCAGTCCCTTCAACCTCAACCACGCCCACAGAGGGATCCCTTGTGCCGTCTCCTAGGCACCGTTCAATGCGCCTCCTTAGGTCACACACACCAGAGGTGCCCGGACAAGGAAAGCACCCACGACCATCCTAGTCAGACATGGCATTGTTGTGGGTGCCCTGATAACAAACATGCAACTACCTGCACTGTTGTGGGGAGTTCACTGGGGGGAGGGGGGATTGTGTGCTGGGTGTTCACTGGGGGGAGGGAGGACTGTGTGCTGGGTGTTCACTGGGGGCAGGGGGGTTTGTTGCACTGAGAATAAATCACGTTTCAAAAATCACAAAGCATGGACAGTAGTGAATTTGAAAAAGTGCTATTTAATGTTGAAGTGACATTTGTTGAATGTAGCCGTTACCCGTTTAAAAAAAATACATCAATCAATCCCTGTCTGGACAACCTCCCCTCCCTCAGCCCAACCCTTTGTGCATGTGCAACACCTTCAGGCACGTCACCACCTTCACTCCCATCCTCGGGTGGCTGCACATGAGCATCAGGGGGCAGTGGCACATTTCTGCGACAGCAGATGTTGTGCAGCAAGGCACATGTCAGTACAATTTTGCCAACTATTTCTGGTGCATGATTTTTTTGAAAAACTGTGGCTTTGAAAAACCTTGCTCCACCAGGGCGACTCCTTACAATCCCGATAGTTATACGTGCAAGATTAAAAGTTTCAAAATCCGGTCAATGAAGTCGCAGGTCAACTGTATAAGGACGGTAAAAAGCCTAACCGTCCCATACGTTGAAGAAATTAATTAATGAAAATACAGGACTCTGCGCCAACAACTCAAGTTGAGTTAAATCTTAGATTATGCTTTATTGATCATCCATGACCATTGAGCCCATAATTGATAACATGTTTCGGCTCCACTGAGCCTTTTTCAAATCCGGGCCGAAATTTGATGTAACCAGTTCTTATGACTATTTGTCCATGTAGTAGTAACGGGGTACAATCCCCAATATCAATCAGTTCCTGGAACACAAACAGTCCGAAGCGTGTGACTGTTTGTGTTCCAGGAACTGATTGATATTGGGGATTGTACCCCGTTACTACTACATGGACAAATAGTCATAAGAACTGGTTACATCAAATTTCGGCCCGGATTTGAAAAAGGCTCAGTGGAGCCGAAACATGTTATCAATTATGGGCTCAATGGTCATGGATGATCAATAAAGCATAATCTAAGATTTAACTCAACTTGAGTTGTTGGCGCAGAGTCCTGTATTTTCATTAATTTATTTCTGGTGCATACATCAATGCCCCTCCCATACGGTCGAGG
The DNA here is from genome assembly GCF_040938575.1 of Ambystoma mexicanum. Classification (NCBI taxonomy): domain Eukaryota; kingdom Metazoa; phylum Chordata; class Amphibia; order Caudata; family Ambystomatidae; genus Ambystoma; species Ambystoma mexicanum. The sequence goes on from NC_090941.1 coordinate 357,828,545, forward strand.
CACTGGAAGCGTGCCTTCAGCAGTCTAAATGCCCTCTGCACGCAGATCCGTGTACGAGCATGGGCAAGGTTGTATGCCCGCTCCGCTGCCCTGTGTGGATGACGCACAGGGGTCATGAGCCACGTGTACCGGGGATATCAAGAATCTCCTGCATTTGGGGACAAGTTAAGTTCAGTGGGTGTACAGAGCTCAGTCATCAGTGTCATTTTGGAATACTTGTCATTTGGTAAATAACATTGTGGAGTGTGCTGTGCTACGAGCAGCATTGAATCAATGAGGTACTCACAAGTTGGTACGCCTCTGTTTCAGAATGTAGCAGTACTAATTCACTTGTCACTGGGTAAGGGAGCCCTTCCATCTACTTGTGCATGCGAGAAGTGGCTGCCTCATGTGTCATTGCCATTCCCTTTGGCTGAAGTTGCATTTGCTGGTTGTCACTATTCTGTACTGTTCTCCATGCATTTCCTTGGCCATTCAGGGGACAGCGTTTGTGAGATGTACATTGCCATTACTCAGTCTGCTTATATGTGGTGCAATTGTGGATGTGGCGACTTTTGTGTTACATTTGCATAACTGTGGGGTGGGCAGGGTGGGATGTCTATACTGTGTCAGTGTTGGGAGCCATAGTGCTACTCACACAGGAGGCTTTCGTGGTGGTAGGCCTTTCATATGTCACTGTGCTGACACATGTCATTTACATCCTGAATGGGTTTGTTCTGCTGTGTTAGACATGTCCAAGGTTTCTCGTGCAAGCTGCTTGATTGGGAATGCTGCAGTAATGGTACTGTCTATTGAAAATCAGGGATTTCATTGTGTGTGACCAGACCCATCAGTTGTGGATTAACATGCATTATGGTATACATTCGTACTCACCCAGCAGCCATGTGTTTTGCCCTTGGTGCCTTTACATGTACGCTGGCAGGGGACTGTTGCGCAGGACCATGGAGTCGTATGTGGATCCTGGGTAGCGGGCACAGCAGTGGCTGAAGGTGAGGTCAGGGCCACATGTCATCTGCATATTAAAGGAATGGTACTGTTTCTGGTTTGTGTAGGCTGCCTCATGTGCCAGGCGTGGTACGAGTGCTACATGTGTGCAGTCCAGGGCTGCTATTACATTTGGGACTTGGGCAATGGCATGGAATTGACCCTTCAGCTGGTTCACCTGTGCCTGTGTGGCTGGCAATGCGATGTGCTCATTCACATGATTCAGCAGTGCATCCAGCACCTGTCCCAGCATGGCACTGAATGTGGACTGGGCCATGCCATGCGTCATGGCAACGGTGTGTTGGTAGCTGCCAGTCCCAAGGAAGTGTAGCACAGACACAAGCTTCACTAGCGAAGGTACTGCTGTGCTGATGGCTATGCGGCTGCCGATGTCAGCTTGGATTGTGTCCAGCAACTGGGTGGTGGTTGCCCTGTCCAGCTGATATTCAGTCACCAACTGGCCATCAGTCAGGGCCTAGGGTGTTCGCCTGACCCTGGGGATGGCTGGCCACTTTGCTGGTGCTGCTCTCCTCCTCCTTCTCCTCATCCCCGCCACCCCCTGTACTCCCAGGGCCCTGGCCTAGTTGGCTGGCCTCTGTAGCTCCAGGCGCAGCAGGTAGAAGTCAACATCATGGGTCCCGGCTCCAAATGGCAGCATGGTGTTGGGGAGGGTGTGTTGTGCATGGGTGGGTCCTTTGTAGGCCTCTGATTTGCATTGGTTTCACCTGTGCCCTTATTGCTGTCTCCTCCCTGCTCCTACTGGTGAAATGGTGTTGGGGAGGGTGTGTTGTGCATGGGTGGGTCATTTGTAGGCCTCTGATTTGCATTGGTTTCACCTGGGCCCTTATTGCTGTCTCCTCCCTGCTCCTACTGGTGGAATGGTGTTGGGTAGGGTGTGTTGTGCATGTGTGGGTCCTTTGTAGGCCTCTGATTTGCATTGGTTTCACCTGGGCCCTTATTGCTGTGGCCTGTGTTCTTTTACCTCCAGCTTTTTTCTGGGGGTATTTTCGGCGGATTATACTCTGCTTTTCTGGCACTAATTGCGTTTACGCCGGACTCGTGATTACAAATGTTTTAGCGCGAATGGTTACTGGCGCTTTTACAGACGACGCTTGTACTTGCGCCAGCTGTAAGGGCGCCAGCAGTATTTGGACTTGTGATCCGATGGATCCTTAAAATCGGCGCTGATAGCGTTACCGCCCATTCTAAGGGTTACCGCCGAACTCGTGATGAGGCTCTATGTGTGAGGAGTACAATACTGACCCTGTTTCTTAATTATGTGGTTAAAATTCGCATTTCAATATGGCTTTAAAATCATCAAATAACATCTGAACTGGAGGGGAACTTCCAGCAAGTCTTGAGAAATGCCTCTCTTTGGTCGATTAAGATATGTATTAAGTAGGATTGCCCTCTAGGATAGAGGACATTTTCTGGATCAAACGGCTAGCATATGATCTAATTTACATACCCACAATTTCTATGCTGATGTGACTCTGAACTTTAGGTGAACTTCCATTGTTGGTTAGTAGGTGCCACTGTGGCATGGGTGATTTGGCTCAAATGGATTCTTCTTCTTTCAGATTTAAGACAAAAAGATTTTTTTTCCAATGCCTTTTAAACCCACCAAAACTTTTCTGGTGTTTGTTAAACATGCTCCAATGTTCCAACTGCAAGGTTGTCAGACTCTACTACACTGATGATTTTTAATAAGGGTGAAACAGGTATGCAGCTGCTTGCAGTCTTGAAGAAGGTCTGTTGTTGGTTGATTAAACTATGTTTAAATTAGCAATGCTTTGAAAACAAAGAGAATTTTCTCGAGCAAAAGGCTTATGTTTGAGGTAATTTGCATGCCCACAATGTCTTGCTGTTGTTGCTGTGATCCGTAGGTAAACTTCAACTAATAGTTACACAGTGGTGTTATGGCATGTATGACTTGCCTCAAATAAATTATTCTACTTGCTCAAAATAGAAACAGTAATTTCAGGAAACTACAGGAGCCCACCTTAACACTGCCTTGGCCTAACATAACAGTTACATGTGAAACGGAGTTGATGTTCCTTCCTTTTTATGTCAAATATAACTTTCAGATAGAAATGTGTACTTTTTCCAAACCATTATAAGTTTCCTGCTTCCAGGTGTTTAATGGTAATTTAAATAAGACAGCAATGTCCAGGCCCACATTCCAGGCATATTGTTCCTTCATCCAAGGAAGTTCAAAATGTTTTTTTATTCATTTTAAGAAAAGGCTGTGCTGTAGTTTTCTCTTTTCAAACCATTTCATGCTACAGCGTCTGACGAAGCAGCCTGTGGCACTTCATCTCTGCGTAGTATATTGAGTTAGTCCAATTAAAGGTATAAAAACCTGAAGTAGGTGTTATTTCAAAACTAGACTGACACAGCATTGAACAAGACTACAACATTTCTTGCCCAATTTAGCTTGGATGTCACAGTGGTAAACAACACTGTGAAGTAGTGTGTGATGTAAAGTGTCATAGTATGAACATTACATGGTGGACTATGAGTTACAAATATTAATGTTTATATCCATTGAAACAACCTTGTTAAAGGAATGTTATGGTTAGTTTGCACTAATAAAACCTATGTAATTCAGTAAAAACTTTGTTAAAGGAATGTTATGGTTACAAGAAAAATAAAAAAATAAAGCATAAATTAACCAGTTCTGGTAGCCTAAGCAACCATAACTCACGGCACCACCATGTACTGCTAAGACTAACAACCAGGACATCAAAGATGACCTCACAAATCTGTTTTCCAGACTTTTTCCCCAATGTGCTTTCCGCAGACAATGGCGGCTGTCTGTGGATCCATTAAGGCAACCGTTCTGAAAATATGCTGCACCTCACGCTTTAAACCATGCAATCAGCAGGTGCATCCGATGTCCGGGGACATCACACAGCCCCCTGATTCGTCCAGGGGTGTGTCTGTGGACCAAACAGCGAAGTGAGACTCGGACCAGATACAGCTGTCACACATTATTTTACTAACTTTTAGTCTGTTTTTAAAATAAAACAAGTGGACTGATTTATACCAAATTTACAAAAGCACGCTTTCAGGACCAAGGTTCTGCTCCTGGTGCAAGTTTGGTGAAAATCCATCCAGAGGTTTGGGCTGTAGAGGCAAGCACATTTTTTCCATTGTGTCTATGATGATTTAAAAAATGTTGGGCCCTGTAATATATTACAAGGCCTGCGGTCTCGGCTCTGTAGTTATGGTTAACTTGTTGAACCCATAGAAAGGGCACTTTTTGTGCAGCTTATAACTTTGCGTCCTCTGGACAAATCCTCACTAAACAGAATGATTCTGCAAAGATCGGTGCGGTTTCGTTAAGAGAGGCCATAGTTATAGGGGGATCCCATCATTTTTTTAAATCCTAATAGACAGCCCAAACCACTGGACAGATTTTCACCAAACTTGTGCCAGGAGTGGCGGCTCGGTCCCGAAAGCATGCATTTGGAAATTTGGCGTAAATCCATCCAATCGTTTTTAAAAAAAATTCCCAAAACGTAGGTCAAAAACAATTGGTGATCTCTGGGTGTGATCTACAGACTCATTTCCTGATTCAGAGTCCGCTGACACCTCTCGAGCAATCAGAGGGTGGCTTGTGGTCCACAGACACTGAAAACACATGCTGATTGGATGGTGAAAAAAGTGAAGTGCCTCATCATTTTTTAAACGGTTTCCATGTTGGATCCGTAGACAGCCGCCACTGACCGTGGATACAGCAGTGAGCAAAAAGTCTGGAAAACACATTTAGGGTTATTTGGTGGCCGAAAGAGGACCTGGAAAGGGTGGTGGAGTGGAATAAAGTTTATATGGAGCTGTTTTTATGGGTGAAACAAAGGTTTGCAGGTGCCACAGATTCGTCAGACATCACTGCTGACTGCGGGTAGCGCAGTGATAAAAAAGTCTGAAAACACATTTTGGGTTATTTGATGGCGGAAAGAGGGACTGGAAAGGGTGGGGAGTGGAATAAAGTTAACATGGAGCTGTTTTTATAGGTTAAAAAAATGTGCACAGGTGCCACTGAGTCCACATTCAATTTGCTGTCTGATTGCAGGGGTTTCTCTGTGAGTCTTGATATTTGAAGGTGTATATAATGTATTTGTTACATGGTTTAGTTATATTGTGGTGGTTGTGGAAGGAAAGTTAAGTAGGCATTTGTTAGATTTGCTGGTAACCTATGTTTTAGAGTAACATAATTGTTATTTTATTCAAACCAACCACATCTTTTTTGACATATGCAGTATAGTGGCCTGAAGTAGTTGTGGCACCGGTGTGGTAGATTATGCCCACTGTTGTGAAGGTTTTCTTGCCAAGAGATACTTGGCTGTGTGTGAAGCTAGTAAGCTTCCAGTTGTTTTGGTACCATCTGAAATGTACCTTAGAAGCATTAGTATCACATATTGGTCAAGTGAGTTTATTTGTATGCTAGAACGATTGTCTCAATTACAAAAAGAGCATAATATGCTATCATTTGCATTCTGCATGGAATGATTCAGAATTTGGTATGGACACATATACAAATCGTTCTTTAGGGATGTGCTCTTGTGAAACATGGTTGTAGAGAGTGCATATATGTTTGCGCGTGTATGCAATCTGAAAGTTCTCCTGGTGTTTTTATATCTATTCCCTCTTTATTTTGGATTGCAGTGCATAAGTAGTCTTGCAACTCATCCCATGAATATTTGTGAATTCTTCACAAATTAAAGCAACAAACCATGTGGGTGGGCCTTGGTTCCAGAGCATTCAAAGTACATAAGCGTGTCATCAGAACCATTATTCTTTTGTACCACACATGTTTGCCAAGAGATTTGTGATATTTCACTGCAAAACGTAATCTTTGGGCCTCATTACGAGAATCCCGCTAAAACGGGATCATTACCGGCATGGAGGAAGTAGCGGGTCTGTGCTCATTAGATGCTGCTAATAGCAGCTGATTACGAGTGTGTGAGCATGAGCGAACCCCCATGCCAGTAATGGCCATACCGCCATGCCACTAAAGGCCCTCCAACCCCCTGATAGCGGCATCACGGGACCCGCCGACACCACCTACGCCAAGGAGAAACCCCTTAATACCGACCCGGTAATAACATCATGTAAATACCGGGCTCGTAATACCGGACCCGGAAGTAACGTCATCGCGTTGGAATGGGAAATGCACCGGCAGCTATCTTTAAAAACACAATCCATTGCAATACTCCCAATCCACCGCTGCTGCAGAGGAGAGACCAGGGCCATTGTATACAACATGTCCAAGGCTACCCGTTAAACCAACCCCCGCCTGTGCAAGAAGCACTTCTCTGATAAGGAGTTAAATATGCTCACAGAAACTCATACTGCCCATGACGATGAGGTTTTCACGCATAACCTCAAAGGAAGGTGCAGCTGAGGAAGAAGGACATATGGGAGGAGGTAGCACGCAAGGTGTCAGCGGTGGGCACCACCCCACGCAGAGTCAAAGACTGCAAAAAAGATGGGACGACATCCGTCTCAGGGTCCGGAACATCCTGGCCAGCAATCGTAGGGAGGCCATGGCCACAGGCGGGGTGCCCACTCCCCGGTGAAACTCATGCGCTGAGAGGAAACCTGCAGCACAACCATCCAGATGGAGTCGATAGAGGGTTTCTGGGAAATGGAGGCAGGTGCCACAACATCTGGAGATGGAGGTGAGTTACCCAGCAAACCCCAGTAGGACAAACCATGATGTAGCAAAAGTGACATGAAATTGAGTCTAGGCAAGGCAATGCATGGACCATCATACACACATTTACAGATCCATGTCTAGATGGAGGCCCAAACCCTGCCACACTGAAATGCATGCTGTGTGCCTATCCCATTACCAACAAACACTCAACACGCAGGGACGATTTGTATGTCATACATCACACAAACCACAATACAATGGTATACCACGTGGCACAATTCAATGCCGATTTGAGATGCCACGGCTAATACCAATATGCCCCCCCTTGAAACTACCCTTTGTGACACACCTGTAAAATAGCAATGCATGAGAAATGAAAAACTCCACAACACTATATCATGCATCTTGCATGTAACACCATCACTGATGCCCTGCATCCCTTCTTCCCCCACAGGCACTGATGGAAAAGATGAGAGTCACAAGGTCATCCACGTCCAGGGCCAGACCTCCTGGCATTGGTCAAACCACCTCCGGGGCCGCATCATGGCCCACAGTGCAGGCCAGGGCAAGTGCAGAGGCCATGCAGGCACATGAGGACCCCACAGCAGCGGATGAGACTGTGACCACAGAGCTGCCAACAACAGTGAAAGGGGAGGCTAGTGGCACCCATTCCGCAGCCACAAGTTCATTGGGTGAGGCAGCAGCCACAGCCCCACTCAGAGACATGGACGTAGGAGCGGAGGAGTACGTGGACCTATAAAGAACAATCCATGTGGCATATCCACACACCTCAAGCCCCCGTCCACCCCCTAACCCGCCACTCAGGCCTCACTCTCCAGCCCCATGCGGGATTCCGCAGTTCTACTGCACAGTTCAGACATCGTTACCACCCCGGAGGCCAGCCCTGCAATGGATCACCCTGCGCCAGCACCATCAACCTCAGCCGCCCACACTGACATAGAGGCACGCCTGTCAAGGGTGGAGGCAAGGCATGATGCAATGATAGCGCTTGTGCGCCAATATGTGGCTGACAGAGTGGAAACATGCAGGGAGATCCGTCAGGCCAATACTGCGACCATTGCGGCAATAAACATCAGTGCTGTCATGATACGTGACAGTTTGGGGGCCATCACGCAGGTCCTGACCAGCATGCTCCAGCACATGCAGCACCAAGAACCAGCACCGGCGGTGGCAATACCATCTGCATAAACCCCTCGTCCACACCTGCATCCTCCACCGCCTCCAGTCTTGTGCGAATGACAAGGTGGAGTGCAAGGCAGACCAAAATGCTGCCCCGGACACTAAATAAAAAAAATGCAAATAGTGTGGGATGACATTGGGTGAGGGGAAAGTTGGTGTAGGTGGTATAGAGGGCATTAAGGGGTTGTTTATTGGGGGGTATGGGGTGTTCATTGGGGGATTAAGGGGTTGTTTATTGGGGGTATGAGGTGTTCATTGGGGATTAAGGGGGGAGTGGGGAGGGCGTGTGAGTGGTGGAGGGAGAAGGCACTGTTTCGTAAATAACCTTAGTACACCCATTGTGTTTGAAATCATTTCATGCCTGGACATTGTTCATTTCGTGTGTGTCCATTCAATTCATTACCGCGCACAGTGCCCAACTCCCCACACACCCTGTGTCCATGTCGACACAGTCCCAGTGCTCAGTGTAGCACTGACACATAACCATCAACGTCCCTGTGGTTCAGAAGTAATCGTCAATCAGTGATTGGCGTACAGCACGGCCATCTTGTGCATCACGTACTGGCAGGGGGTGCTGCTTCTCCATCATCATCATCCTCATCATCCTCACCCGGTGCATGCATGTCAAGGTCAGGTGGCAGTGGTACATTTCTCTAGATACACATGTTGTGCAGCATGACACACACCATGGTGATCTTTGCCACCTTCTCAGGGCCATAAAGGAGTGCTCCACCAGACCTGCTTAGGCAGCGGAACCGTGCCTTCAACAGGCCAACGGTCTGCTCAATCATGATACGGGCACGGGTATGAACACGATTGTATTCCTCTTCATACCTGTTACGCGGGTTCCACACAGGGGTAAGTGGCCACAGCTTCAAGGGATATCCTCCATCACCTGCATGGGGGCACAGGGAGGTTTGTGTGAGTCAATCTGAGCTGACACCCTTATGAATCATGGCCATGGCCGCAGCTATGTGGTGTTGGCATGCACATGTCCCTGTATGTATGCACACAGATTGTTTTGATGCATTGTTTAATGCAATATGGCCTGCTTGTGCGTCTTGCATGTTGTCAGTGATGTACGACATTGCTCTTATGTATGGCATTGATGTGTCATGTTCGGGTTGGGATGTTCAGGTCAACAGTGTTTAGTTCTGAGTGCCTGGTCCACTCACCCCCTCATCCCACCGAGGTGGAGTATGCATCTCCCCCAATCCCACCCAGGTGGAGAATGCATACCCCCCAATCCCACCAAGGTGGAGTATGCATCCCCCCACCTCACCACCCTGATGCACTGCCATGGCCCAGGCAGGCAATTTACTGAACAGCCAGGCACGTCGTCCAGCATGTCGCTCCATGTGACAGGGTAGCGTGGAGTTACGCAGCACCATGGCATCATGTGTAGATCCAGGATATCGGACACAACAATGTGTGATGATCTTGCTGGAGTCACATACCATCTGCACATTGATGGAGTGGTATTGCTTGTGATTGTGGTACACTGCTTCTATTGCATGAGGGACAACCAATTCAACATGGGTGCAGTTGAGGGCACCAATGCAATTGGGCGTGCCTGCCAGTGCATGGAAGACTACTTTAGTGACGGCAAGCTCCTGGGCAGTCCGTGGTAGCGATATGTGGGTGCTAGCATGCTTCAGGAGGGCATCCAGCACTTGGGTCAGCATGCATAAAAAGAGTGGTTGTGATATACCATGTAGCTGGCCCATGGTGTGCTGGTAGGTGCCTGTGGCCAGGAAGTGGAAAACAGTCACTACCTTCAGTAGATGCGGGATGGCAGTGCAGATTTCTATCAGGCTGACGATGTTGTCGTGTATCATGTCCACCATGTGGGTGATGGTGTCCCGGTCCAACCGCAGGGTGTGGATCTGCTCAGGGGTTAGATTGAATGGACTGGGTCTGATGCAAGGGATTGGTGGCTGCCTATGTGGTACAACAGCTAGTGGTATCATTTTGGTGTGAGAAGGGGTGTGGTGTGTGGGTGTATTCCTTTTGTACTGGGACAGGCTCCATTGACTCCACCCGTGGTGATTGTGTGCACCTGTGGCAGTTGCCTACACTGCAGGTTGCTATTTACGGGTGGTCTGCGATGCCTATATTGCTACTGTCGTGCAGGCCCTAATTACCGCCTTCGGGATGCCGGTAAGTGCATGCCCACGTAACATGTGATGTCCTCCTATTACCGGCACCCTGGTATTTCCGCCGCGAAGGGGCGCGTGTATGCGCGCATGCCTGTATGAAGGGGCACAATATGGGCGGTGGCGGTATTGGCGGGTTGTCGGGTCGTAATGGCCCGTACCCGTTAATGATGCTGGTAATACCATTCCTCCTTCCTATTTTCATTACCTCCATGATCATAATGAGGCCCTTTGTCTTTTATCTATTGAAGCAGTTGTGTAGTGGACATGTTTAAATAATTCAAGTCTGTTTTTAATTTGTGTGCAAATCCATATCATAGAGTTGCTAGTTTGCGTTCGAACAGGAGATGGAAAATGTATTCTACATTTTTTCAGAATCTGGGGTCTTCTGAATACATTCGTAAAGAGCGATAGTCTAATGCTATAATTTGTGTGGACCTTTCATCATATCTTCTTTTCCTGTAGGAAAGAGTAGAGGACAAGAATGTGCTTCTACACTTTTCTCCAATATTATCGTTGGGGATCCTTTGGCTTGATGCATTTGATATGTTTCTAATGCACTTTGTATGGTGTCTTTGGAGTGTAGTGGGTGAATTGTGTACTTGTCTAAAATGTTGGCTGCAGTAGCAGTAACAGGATCTACAGGTTCAAATTGGGCAGGTGGTGTTGAACCTTGAATTTTTTGGGTGGCTTCTCTTAAGTTTTCCTCTATGTTTATATCTTTGTTGTATTGATTGCTTTCTCTGAGATATTGTAGGGCTTGTCTAACTTTGTTTATGTCGACTAGTTGTTGCCACGTTTGTTTGTCTTTTGTTGGTACAACATTAACTAGTACAATCAAAGATTGATCTATTGGCCTTTGTATGGCTAGAGTGTCTACATTTTCTTTAAGATTCAATGGCAAATATACTACTTTGCGACAAATGACTTTTAGTAACACAGATTGAGGCAATGTGGCTGTGTTCGGTTGAAGGCATATTATAGCTTGAATTTGGTGTACTGTTTGGATTATAAGGCTCATATACAAATTAAGTTGTTGGAGAGCCTTTGGAAGTGGGAATATTTTTAAGTTACTTGTGATATCACGTGACAGCATTTGGTTACTGCCAAGCTTTGTACTGCAGTATGTGCAAACTATTGAGGGGTCAGTTATTTTGTATTTATTTTCTGTTGTTAGATATTCAGGTAATTGGAACCAATGGGATTCCTCATTGTCCTCTATTGTGTAGGCCATATCTACTATATTTGTGCTCTTTTCATAAAATGTTCTGTGACAACAGACACATACTTGTTCTGGTATTTCAGCAGATGTGTTTTTGAAACTAAGGTATTTCTTTTTTGTATGTGTTTGTTAGGAAGTTGTTGTTTGTGAGGTATTCGCTAATGTTTTCTGAAGTTACTGAATTTTCTACCAACCTTTTTTTTTTCCAAAATATTTACTTTGGTTGCGACCTATTTGGCAGTTCAGTGTAGGAGAATGTTGTTGAAATGTGTGAGTTTTGGAACAGGAAGTTTTTCATAGAACATTCTATGCACAGGATTTTGTATAGTGCAATGGTGTATTGCTAACATTTTAATGTGGTGGCAGGCATTTTTTCAAGCAGTTCCTGAAATGCAGGCTAATGAATGTCCTAGCAGTCCACTGCGCAGGAGTCTATAGTTTGTGAAGTTGTCATTCTACTTGTGTCTTTTAGTTTCTCATAGTGATTGTGGAATTGTGGTAAAAATTTGAAGGATTGTTGGCTTAAGCTACATATTGAGTTGCATGTCCATTTGTACACTGGCCGATTTGTTTGTGCAAATGGAACATTTGGTTGAAAGTTTGTTCGGGAAGTTTTTTCTATAAGGGTTTCTTTTGCCATAATGGTGTATCCTATCATTTCATACACTCAGCCATCACTGTCTATGGCATTTGTTGTTTTTTTTTGTTCTTGTTTATAAGGCTCTTCATTGCAATATAGGTCAGTGCAGCTTGTGTGAATACATTCACCTCCATAGAAGTGTGGCAAACTATCTATACTGACATTGTGCATGTTTAGAAGTACTTTTTGTGAAAAGGGGGCGTGGCTAAGCACCATAACGGATGGCAGCATAACTCGGAGCTCCTGTACATAATTGTAACCTTTCCACGTTAGTATATGCAGGTTAATCTTAAAACTTTTCTTTTTCTTACCATTACTTGTTAAAATGCTGCCGGTGGTGTTTGGAAAGCTTTGGCAGTGCATTTCCATGTGTTTCGCTTCACACAATGTTGTTGTGCAGCTCCAGAGGCGCGGTCTGTAACTCAATAAGGTCACGCTGGAAGTGAAGCCCAAACATTCTGTCAGCTGTGCGGCGACGCATTTAGAAGGCGTTGCTTATACAAGGAAGCACGCTTGCTTGATAACAAAGGTAACCCAATACTCGAACATGAAATTAAGTGAAAGCTGCATGTTTTCTCACACGGTGAGCAGCAAATCTCATAAATAAAACATATTTTGAAGAGTTATGAATGATATTCAAGACAATTCATAAATGAAAATCTACAAGCAATTTATTTTCATTTACCCTTAACAATATTTATGGTGGCAAGACTGTCTTAAAAATATATGCTCTTAAATGACATTCAGCTGTAAATAAAGCTGACAGGGTATTCATAGACTATTATCAGCTACGGGTGTGGAAGATAGCCAAAGGAATGTCAGCCACTGGAGCTATTTTTACCAAACATTTAAAGTATGATATTGTGTGTGCATTCATGAAATCCATTATGTTGCTAATTGTAACAACTCTATAAGTGCAATGTTAATCTTTTGCTGGAGATGTCTAGCCATACAATGGATAATACTTGTGTGAAATCTAAAAGGGGCTCATGTTTCCTTCATGATTTCATTGGAGAAAACATACCTTTTGGCTCACTACTTGAATGCAGACTGCTATGGAATAGTGATAAAAATACTTTATTGAACATCTTACCGATTATTGGAAAAGAAGCACAGCAACAAAACTAAACTGTGTTTAGGGCCTCTTTACGAGGTGGGCGGGTAAGGGGTTAACCGCGGTGGTAATAGTGCCGGCACCGTTAACCCCTTACCGCCCTATTACGAGGTCTCCTTGCGGGACCGGCAAAGGGCACCTGGTAAAACCAGGCGTCCTTAGCGGGTCCCACTAGGAGACCAGGGAGCTAACAACGGGCCTGTTATTAACGGGCCAATTGTTAGCTCCCTCCCCATTCCCATTGAGCCCTCTGGAGGCTCGAATGGGAATGGGGATGGACCGGGTCCGGGTTCCTCGAATGAGGAATTACCGGGTCCTCCAAGGTTGGAATGGCCCCTTAAGTCCTCATTTGAGGAACCCAGACCCGGTATGCGGTTAGGAGACAACCATGCCGCAAATTTCAGCATGGTTACCTCCAACCTCGTAATGAGGAAGTTAGTCTGGTATTATGCATTCTGTTTTAACATGACCTCAAAGTAGGGGCATTCCAAAGACATCACATCAATACCTACAAATACTTTCCTCAAAAGACAGGAGAGTGATTCACCCACACCCAAGGAAGACACACAGGATACATTAATGCAAGCAATATTAATGGAATTAAAATCAAACTCAGAATACAATATAATACCTTAACTACAGAATATACAGAATATACGTGTGCTAATCTTTTTAAAATATAAATCAAAAATGTATCAATTCTCCAATAAATCTGGCAAGGCATTGGCTTCATACCTTAAATTTAAAAAAAGATAAAACAAGAATTTCTGATATAAAGGACTAAATGGTAATGAAGTTCTTAATGATAAGGACATTCTACTACTATTATCTGAATTTTAGAAACAAATGATATACATCTAAAACTACAGCAAATAGAACTCATCCATCAGACTTTCTCAAACATATACATTGTAATACATATGATAATTCTAATCTCCAATCTTTAAACAATCCCCTGTCCTCAAGGGAAATCTATACAGCCATTACAAATCTCAAAAAAGGCAAAAACCCAGGTCCTGATGGTCTCTCTATTGATTATTTTGCCCATTTTAAAGACATTTTAGTTCCCAAACTTGGTGAATTATATTCATCCTTTATCGCTGTCAAAAACCCACTGGCTCCTTTTCTGAAGCAATGCTAATTGTATTTCCTAACCCTAATAAAGACCCTGAATTGGCCCACAATTACAGACCCATATCCCTAATCAACACATATTGTAAGATATTTTCAAAAATGTTCCACATTTAATTAAAAGTGATTGAGTGGGGTACATCAAAGGGAGAATGTCCTCATCTAATATCAGACTATTCACTAACATTATAAATATTATTCAAAATTCCCCCAGCCCTTATGCAGCAATAGCATTGGATGCGGTAAAGGCCTTTGATAGGGTGGAATGGGGCTTTATGTTTGAAGCTCTGGCTTGACATGGAATACCTGACCACTTCATATCAATGGTTAAAGTATTATATTCCAATCCTACAACATCAATTTTTATAAATAATCAGATGTCCCCATTATTCCCCCTTCAAAGAGGTACCCGTCAGGGCTGTCATTTATCCCTTTGTCTGTTTATATTGGCATTAGCACCCATTTTAGAAGCTATTAGACAAGAAGATAATATAACTGGTATTCAACAAAAGAAAATTGATATCAAAACAGCTGCTTGCGCAGATGATATACTACTTTTACCAAGGGTATCAAATTCATATCTTCAACACCTAAAACGTATCATTACACAATTCTTCTTTGCATCGGGGTACAAACTTAACGTAAACAAGTCTGTAGTGATATACACTGCACAAGTCCTCACTGTTCAAGTTTAGGAATGAAATGGTACCCAACAAGTATTAAGTATCTAGGCATCCAATCTCCTCATTGATTAAGAATATGGTCATTCAGAACACAGCTACCACCATCACCAGAGTAAAAGAACTAATGAATACTTGGTCACCTCTCTATCTTTCCTGGTGGGGGCGACTGGAGGCTCTTAAAATGATGATTTCACCTATTATATTGTATTTTCTTTATATGTTTCCTAGTCCCTTTCCTGCATCTTTCTTCAAATCTTTAGATTCCTGCGTTCTCAACTTCCTATGGGGGAAGAAGAAAAGAAGGATCTCAGTACGTAAGATTAAAAAATCTAGATCCGAAGGTGGAGTGGGGTTTCCAGATTATAAAAAATACCATATTGCATTTGTTCTAAGACAGACACAGTTATGTTTTTTTTCCAGACAATATAGATATCCCAAACTGGTTACTCATAGAGTGAGCGATGGTCTCCCCTCATGTTCTACCTGATTGGCTATATATCAATCATAAGAATCAAAGCTTTACTAGTGTTAATATCTCCTTTAAGTACTCCAGTTCATACTTAATCTCATCCCTTTTAAATAATTCTCAGTTTATATCCCAATATATTTGGATGAACCCCTTAATTAAAATTAATAATAAAACTAATTGTTGGAGATCATGGCTATCTCTTGGTGTTAAATATACAGGACAGCTGTTTATTCAAGGTACTCCATTAACCTTTGAAGAATTAACAACTACAAGTCCCAAGGTTTTTCCTCCAGAAATATGTTAGTTTGATAAATGCTATTATGGAAAACTATGATTTGTTAGTTACCAACCTGTATAGTTTTGTTGCCCAAAGGCTAATCCATTTATCAAATCCTAATATTACAGCATCTATTTTTTACAAAATACATTCATCTATGTTAACAGTTGAAACTCTGTGTAAATGGCAAGAAGCATACAATCAAGACTGTTTTCCCAACACCATTCAATCTAATTGCCATGTGTATGCATTTCTAAAGTAATTGTCTTAGCTATCCTGTTGCAAATGCTGTATTTCTTCCACCACAGGGCTTTCATAACCCCTCTCGTGCTCTTTAAAAGCAGAATATCTCAAAGTGCCAATTGTTAGAGTTGTTCATACTCTCAAGGATCTTTCAAGCATATGATTTTTGAATGTATTTATGTTAAAACTTTTTGGAAAAGATTGGGAAAACTCTTAGAAAAATCTTCCAATTAGAGCTAACTATTTCTTTTGATGTCCTATTTCAAGGAGGAGAAATCATTCAACCTGGTATTGATAAATATAAAGCATATCTGTTTGGCCTGTTTATCGCCACTGCCATCCAAACCATAACTTCAAATTGGAAAAATCTTAAAGGAGTACATTTTAAATTGTGGTGGAATTCTGTTTTCAATATTCATAGGATGGAAAAATGCAATGCTATCTCCCCATTCTTGTTGCACAATTATTTATTAAAATGGCAATCTTTCTTAGATTATTTAAATAATGAAATATCTAGCCAGGATTATAGAATACTATTAGCTAAAATTGCTTCTACTTTCAAACAAAATGACCCCTCCCATCCCCCTTCCTTATGTTCATGTCAGTCCTGTAAGTCTTGTACGTACACATATTTTTCTTACAAAGTAGTTATATAACTATTGGTTTACTAGAAACTGCATTTTATGCATTAGAATGAAATATTATATATACTTTATGTAAGATTCCACTGTTGCTTAGAAGACAATTCATGAACTCCTACTAATATAGCCAATTGTGGCACTTGCAACATTCCAATTACTGTTTGAATTGTTATATGAACCTTATATACTAATTGTTTTTTGTGTGTTTTTTTAATGATGTAGTTTATACATAAACTTTTCATTTCATATATTTTTCTTTTGTTAATACTATCATATGTTTTGAGTCTTCTTTGCTGGCTCTCTCATGTTCCTCAGGTTACAGGATCGTTTGAACTGCTTCTCGCTGGTTCTTGTTTCATGATTTTTCCCCAGAATGATGTTATGATAAATATCAGTTTGTTGTCATGCCCCAGCAGTATTTGTGCCCAACGTTCTTCTGCAGAGTGCACTTCTTTACTAATATTAAAGTAAGTTCTGCATAGTGCTCTTTGGGCCTGTAATGTCGGACATACCATAATGATGTGGTATAGGGTTTCTAAGGTTCTGTTTTTGTCACAGAATCTACATTGGCTATTTCCTTTGTCCTGTTGCTTGATTATCGCCAATCTGGCTCTGGTGGGCAGTAAGTTCAGGCACAACCTCATGTAAAGCGATCTTATTCTTGGATCTGGAAAGATCATAAAGTAGGCTGGTAGTTGTGTTATTGCCCTTGTGTCTAGTGCACAGTTCAGGTTTTCTTTATAGGTATGTTTCTCTATGATTGTTTTGCACCAGTCATTCCATCTATATTTCTTCTTTGAGTTTTGTGGGTGCTGTAGAAACATCTCCGCTGATATATCTTCTAGAACCAGATGTTGCTTCTGTTCTTCCATCAATTTTCTTAGGGTAGTAACGGAGGTTGCATTCGGAGTTATTTCCATTATTTCTATTGCAGGAATTTTATCTTCTGTGCTTATCTTTCGATATAGACATAGTTTTTTCCAGCACACTATCGACCTTAGAGATTGTAATGCCAACTCGAATCGTATTCGTGATATTGGAAAACTCAAATGTAGATTTAATATGTTCCTCCAGAATATTGCCTCTAGTTTGGCCCAGATCGCTGGATCCAGCTTTAACAAGGTTTCTGCTCCATATACTAGTGCTGGAATAACTTTGGTTTTGTAGAATGTTGTTATTGGCACAAACAAAAATTTCCCATACTTTTTGTGTAATATGGCTCCTTGTCTTGCAAGCTCAAGTGTTTTCTTTTGGAGCCTCTCGGCCCATGCTGTTTCTTCTTTTGTTTGGTTTATCATAATTCCCAAATATTTAAAGGATTCCACTACTTTTAACTGATGGCTGTTGATTGTTATGTTTAGGCTCTGTTCCTTGGTTTTAGGCTTCCTAATGGCCATTAATTTATTTTTTTTATGTTTATTTTGAGCTTGTGTTTAGCCATGTATGTTGATATTCGGCCCATGCTGAGTTGTAGGCCTTGTGGTGTTTTGTCCAGCAGTATTATATCGTCGGCATACATCATTATAGGCAATGGTGTGGAGTTTACTTTGGGTGGATTGACTTCAGGATCGCTCACTTCTTGCTCTATCTCTGCTGTAAACAAGTTAAATAAGGTCGCTGCCAGAGGGCATCCTTATTTAAGGCCATTCAATGTTTCTATCTCGATTGTGTGTATTCCATCATTGGTCAGTCTTACTCTTATTTTAGTATCAGAGTACAGCAGTTTGATGGGCTGCAAGATGTGGTCTGGGCATTTCCATTTTTCAAGCTTATTCCAAAGGTGCTGCCGATTTATGGTGTCCAACGCCAAGTGTAGGTCTACAAACACCATCCAGACAGTTGTCTTTGTCATCATGGTTTCTTGCTCTACTAGGTTAAGTAGGAAAAGATTTATTTTTGAAACCTGTTTGCCTCTTAGCAAATCGGTTTTCCTCCGTTGCCCATGTTGTTAGGTGTTGCAGCAGGATTGTAGCAAAGATTTTCCCCAAGGGGTCTAGCAGGGCTAATGGCCTATAATTGGCTGGATTTTCTTTTGGCCCTTGTTTATATATTGGGATGAGCGTGGCGGACCTCCATGTTGATGGTATTGTGTTGTACTTATTTATTATGGTTATAAATTCAACCATCAACATTGTCCATCGGTCTGGGTCCTTCTTCATTACTTCGTTTGACAACCCTTTGGGCCCAGGAGCCCGTAATGTATTTAGCTTGGTGATTATTTGGATGATGTCCTCTTTGGTACCGGCGATAGACCACTCAATGGTATTTGGAATCTTGTCAATCACTGCTGTGTGCCTCTTTCCATAGAGTCTAGAAAAAAACTCTAGCCAATGCTTTTCGAGCACATTTTGTGTAAAATGGTGTTGTATCGAGTATGCTGAGTTTAGATGTGCCCAAAGGTCTCTAGTGTTTTGATACTTGAGGCAGTCGAGCATTTGTTCTGCATCCGCCTGTAGTAATGCTCTTTGATGTGTCTTTAACCAGTTTCGGTAGGTAGTTTATTCTTTTTGGATTGTTTGCTTGGAACTTAGGTTGGAGTTTTTCTCTAGGAGTTTGCATTTTTTCCTTAACTCTCTTTTTTTTCTCTGATTAAGGGATTATAATGATGTCTGCGCACGGGTTTGCCGGTCACACTGGGCATCTTTGTTCTCTTATATGGGATCAGGAGCCATCCATAGTTTAGCTTTTCGATCATAGTTTTCTCTGTCAACATGAAGGTTCCTATCATGGCTTCCATCTGGTTTGGATTAATTCTTAGACGCGTTTGTTGCATGTTGAGTGACATTGTTGGAAGATATTGTTTCTGACTTTGTATGCCTTGAGTCAACCATGTCAGTGTTAGTATGCTATGGTTGCTATGGGTGGTATGCAGTATTTCCATCTTTCTTTGTGCCTGATAGATCCTTAATGAGATGAAGATGTAGTCCAGGATAGACTCCGCCGAACGATGTTTCCAGGTTGGGATCGTTTTGTGTTCTTTTTGGTTATGGTATATTCCTGCATTCATCAAGGATCTCATCTCGATTTCTTTGATCTACAATTTTTCTTTGATCGATAAGAAGGTCAGTTCTATGGGTTTCCACTGTTGGTCCATTAGATGCATATTTAGATGCCACATATCACTATTTTGATGGAGAGGTATGTTGTGATTATGCGGTGGAATTCAGTGATGAATTTATCGATGAAGGATGTTTCATTGATTGCCACTGGGTTCCAGTAGAGATTGACAATGAGTAGGGTTGAGTGGTCCCATTTATTCTTCTTCTGGGGCCCATGTACTACTTCTCTTTGCAGTATAACAACCTGTATCCAGGGATTTATATATTTGCATTCCATCCTGTCCATGGTGAATCCATTTTTATCAGCATCAGTTGCCCTGCTGACGGTCTTTCCTTTTGGTGAGTTTCTGCTGGATTGTGGATGACCATGTATCCTTCGCATACTGGTGGCTGCGTCATCCACGTTTCCTGTAAACATATGATGTGGCCATCAGTTAACATTGTGTGTGTCTGCCTAAAAAGATGGCCAAATCCTCTAGTGTTCCATGAGACCAATTTCATCTCATCCTGGTTGGCCTCTGTTGATTGATATCTTTCTTGGGTGGATGGATTTGGTCTTGTATTCCTCTCTTTGCATTTGTCCGCTCCCGATGTAAGAACCATGTTCAGGTTTTCTTTAGCTCTCCCTGTTGGTTTTATATAGTAAGTATCAAAGTCTGTATATTCAGTATACATGCTTCTCTCCGTTGATTCACGGTAAAAGATTCTCTGGTTCCTCTGTTGGTCTTTTTTAGGGTTGATTATTGTGTTCGTCATTGGTTCTGTTTGTGTCGTACAGCTAAACTCTATGTGATCAAATTGGTTTGCAATATCTAGTATCTCTTGCATGATGGACTTTGCCTTCAGTTTGATTTCTGCTTTGTTAAGTGTATCGTCATCTACGAATCTGACGAGGTTGATGTCATGAGATTGTATATGCTTCAATTCCTAGGATGCTCCTAGTAAGCACAGTGTGTTAGTTCTGTTTAATATCACTGGGCTTTTTGATGGTTTTGTTTGTTTCAGTGTTAACCAAAACTTTTCTTGCATCTTTGTATGATTTATGAAGATTGGCGTTCGCAACAATGGATATGCAAAGTTTCTCTCCTCAAGATTTGTACTGTTGTCATTGCTTTGGTTTATATATTGTTCCCTGGGTCGTGGGTTTTCTTTTGGTTTTCCTTTGGAATATCGTCTTTCACCTGAGCATTGGCTCGGTAGATTCTTAGAAAGTTCCAGCTCTTAATCCGAGATCTCTTCACAGATCAGGTTTGTGGTTTGTTCAACTACTGTGTGAATACCTGGATATTAGTCCAGTATGATCATGTCTTCTTCATTAGGTTCCTGTACGTAGACGGCAGTCTCGGAGATATGTTACGTTATGTTACATACACTTGTAAAGCGCACGGTCGTCAAAGGCATCATGGCGCTGGTGTGGAAGCTACAAACTGAGTGGAGGCAATATAAACAGAGAGCTAAAACAGAGTGGTCTTTAAAGCTTTCCTGAAAGTCAAATGATTAGCAGAGGATTTAAGTGATAATGGAAGAGTATTCCAAAGCTTGGCCACGGCAATGGAAAAGGCTCTGCCACCAAGTCTTTCTCGGTTAAACCTGGGGACCGTAAGAAGGTTGGTTGTAGAGGAGCGGATATTACGTTCCAGAACATAACGGGAAAATTTAGATTGAAGAAATTCCGCTCCTAAGCAATATATTGCCCGGTGGACAATACATAATGACTTAAACTTGACTCGCTGCGCCACCGGAAGCCAATGGAGTCGGTGAAGCAACGGTGAAATATGGGCACCATAAGGGGAGCCAGTGGTCAGTCTGGCTGCCAGATTTTGCATACGTTGGAGCCGTGGAGTCAGATTCCACTTTGTATGTTGACAACTCCATTAGGTTTTTCTGTATAATGACGTCCTCATCATTTTGTATCATCGTAGTATCCCTTATTGCTTTACAGCTGTTGTGTGGATCTGCTTGTTTTTTGGGCTGCTGAGGTTCTAATGGTTGGCTTGTGAGCTGCAGTATTGTCCCAATGTGGGTGGGATGTGGTAACGTGAGATTGCTTAGGAATGGTCATGATCCTGTGTTCCGCTTTGTTGTCTTTTTCCCATTGGGTTTTGGCTTTTGTAGCGGATTCATGATTGGTTGTTTTGAAAAAATTTGAAAGGTCTGTGTTTCATTCACTGTTTTGATCTGGTTCCGTGGTTGGTCTTGCTGCATGCCTGCTATCTTCGTCAATATTTCTTTAGGATCTTGTTCGTTTTCTGTTTGTGTCTCTTGAGGTTGTGCCTGAACCAGTTGAGGTACAATTATGGGGCAAGGTGAAGAGTCTGTCAGTTTCGTGGTTATTTTTTAAAAAATAAGTACTTTTTGTAATGTATTGATTCATTTAGTTAGTTTCATTCTGTTTAAAATCAATATAAACAACATTCTCTTTAGTAGAAATGCACTGTCAAAGCTTTGAGGATTCGTCTGCAGGTGTTTTTAAGGTAAGATTGTGACTTTTTAGCTGTCTTTATAAGATTGTTAAGAACTCTATGGTGGAACATTTTTTGTAAAATTATTTATTGCGATTGTGTTACTGAGGCTACGTTACCATTGGTAATTATAGTGTTAGGTTCATTAGTAGGTCTGCTTTTTTGTACATCTTTTTTTTACGTTTAGCTTTTGCAAGAGGGCCCTTACTTTATTTAGTGGTGGCTGGTTGTGTTTTGCTGAGTGAGGTTACTAGCTGTTTTGTGTTATTGTTTTCTATACATTGTTGTAGAGGTGGATGACTATATGGCTTGCTTTCATTCTTATCTGCTCTATGTGTTCTTTGTGTTCTACAGAGTTGATTTTTAGCAGGTATTCCGTTCTGTCTGTTGGGGAAAAAAAGACAGTTTGGGTTTGAAAGTTGTGAATGTATATGCATGTATTGCGCATGGGTGTGTGGGTGTGATTGTAGAGATTAATAGAGTTCTGTGGGATTGTGTAGTGTGATTATAGGTGTATTTGGGAAGGTTGTAAGAGTAAGAGTATGTACAGGTGTGATTGGCTTGGGTTAGTGACTAAGGGAGTGGTGGTGTGATTGAATAAATAATGACATTTTGATGTTTTGAGGAAAGCAGTGGTTGTTATAATGGTGTGATTTAGTGCATAGATATGAGGGCTGTGTGAGTGTAATGAAAAATTGGTGAGGAAGTGTGCGTATATGTGGTAACTTGTGATAGTGATTTGGAAAGCTATGAATGTGAAACTTGTTGGGTTGGAATAGGATGCAATGTGGATAGGCATATGGAATAATAAGGAAGTAACATTGTGGTATATAAGTTGATGAGAGATGGATGTGGTCTAGCCAGTAAAGAATGGGTAGTGAATTGGATAAAGAGCAAAAAAAATAAAGAGCAAGAAAAAAGGTACACAAAGTGCTGCTATACCTGCTCATATGCATTTTTTTTTACTTTCATGAAAATGCTCCTAAAAAAACATGTTTAAACACAGAGGGCCTCATTACGACCCTGGTGGTAAGGGGTTTACGCCAGCGTTAGCTGCGCCGACCCCTTACCGCCAATTACGAGGTCCCCTAGCGCCATGGTGCTTTTAACACCTGCTTTTAGCAGGTGTTAAAATCCATGGCGCTAAGGGACCATGGAGTTAATTACGCCACCGTAATTTACGGTGGCGTAATTAACGCCTTCCCCACTCCCATTATGCCCTATGGGGCAAAAATGGGAATGGGGAAGGGTAAATGGGGATTGGGGACTTACCGCCCCGCCAAGGTCGGAATGGGGCGGTAAGTCCGCCAACCACCATGGCGTAAACGTAGTTTACGCCATGGTGGTAAAGTCACGGCCCAGGCGGTAACTTACCGCCTGGGTCGTAATGAGGCCCAGAGCATTTTACATGTTTCATTCCATATAAAGGTCACAATTACGAATCTTCCAGTCCAGTCCTGTATTTCTGTGTTGAGTACTGGTACTTGTTGTTCGATATTTGTAATGGGAGAAGTGGAATTAAAAGTCACAGAATGAAAAGAAAAAAACAAATATTGAAAAGCACCTAGAGATTGGAATGGGTCATGTTGGGAAGTATGCATGCGCTGCCAACATATTAAACTTCCACACAACAAGTGCCACTTAAAAATGTTCTATGTATCTTTTCCATCTGCTTTTCCTTTCTTTTAGAAACAAGTTACACACAGTGCTACTATAAATGCACATAAGAATTTTTTAACTTTCATCAAAATGCTTCTAAAAGGAAAACATTTTAGCCTTTCAGAAATGACAAAGCAGGCATTTTTTTCCCAGAATTCAATTGCTATTATCTTTTGGCTTGCTGGATGGATTTGGATGAAACTTTCAGAACTAAATTTGCATCAAGTGACCCCCTCACAAACTGCAAACTTGCGAATAATATGTTTTTATCCCTACCATTTTTCCATAGAGAAAGTTCGACAAAATAAAAAATCTATTTGGGCATAAAGCGTTCCTTGACTAATTTGGAGGTAATTCATCAAGTTTAAAAAAAATATTTGACATAGACATGGGGGCACCCCCTGTTCTTTTAAATGTGTATATGTCTCTTGGTGCTTTCCAGCAGGGAGGCTGAGAGAGACTAATATCTTTTGACTTTCTGGATGAATTTGGATAACATGTTCTAAACAAAGAGTTTGTTAAGGGCGACCCAAGAACTGGGACTGTTGGGAACAAGTTGTTAAAAAATGAAAAAAATACTAAGAAATCATGAAAACACAGTTTTCAGCCTAATCTCATTAATTTTCCTATAGAGAAAAGGTGATGCTTTTGAAGAGCCATAGAGACAAAACCGATGTGAAGATTTGGGCGAAATAAAAACAATTTGGACACAAAGTGTTGACTTTATATCCTTGGCTGGTTTCAAATAAATCCATCTTCAGTTTTACATGGTTCAGCAGAACAGCAACAAAGAACACATATGTGCAACCTATTTTTTGGTATCGATAGCCATACCATAGAACAGAGTGCAACACAGAGACACTCTTTAAAACACATTCAGGTTCTGAGTGCCACTCAAACACGCTCTTTAAAACACCAAAAGTGGGCATAAAACCCTACTCAGAAAAATCACATTTCTACTGCTCTGTGAGCATTTATAGATTATTTTGACTGCACCTAGTACACTCAGAGTTTCTACAGCATACACCTCAATGTACATCCTGCTTTTCCAAACTTTTTTTTCTTGAAAAACTACTAACAAATGGTGCCACACATTTTTCAGTATGCAGAAGTACCACAGTATTTTAAGAAATTAAAATAAGAAAGTCCTACCATTGACAGAGCAGCAAGGCGTATCTTAGGAGAAAGAGAGGGCTATAGATTGGTACAAAGAACTTGTAGCATACATATGGTCCAAAGAACCACTGACAAACTGATGTATTGTAAAAATAATGGTTTATCTTATATATACACAGGTAAAGAGAATTATTTTGAAAGATAAGCACTAGTATCATTTCTAAACACAATTACAAAAACCAACACAATACTTATGGTATGCAAACCAAAGTATAAGCCTTATTTAGAGTAGCAGTATGCAGTTCAAGGTGAGTAATACCTAGTGATGCACATTTAGAATGGCAGAATGCTATTCATGGGGAGTCAAACTACATTAGTAGAGGTTTAGAATGACTTTATGCAATTCAAGGTAAGCAGTCCCCTACAATATTATTTGCTTTCAGGAACCAACACAGTTACAAGTATACCTAGCCACTTGCATACGTTATTCTATTTCAGAATTTATACACTTACACTACTATTACTTTTCAGAACTCAGTTCAAAGGTAAGTAACTAACTTATATAATTTCAGAGGGGCAGTAAGCTGCTCATGGACAAATAAGAACCCAAGATACACATTTAGAATGGCACCAAGATATTCAGGTGAGAAAACCGCTATTGGTCATAAACTCTAATAGAAGAATAGTCTGTTTTAATAATGATACTTTTCAAAACAGTTTGGCACAATTCTAAGGTCAGTAAAGAACAGTGTATAATTTTATGAGGGGCAGAATGCAATTCTGGGATAAGTGAGTACTCTGTAAGACTGTTTTAGAAAGGCACTACGCAGTTCAGGGTAAGCAAAACCCAATGTTGCACTTTTAGAATGGCAGCAGCTATTCAAAGTGTGTAAACCCTATTTGTAGACTTTTACACTTATTCAGTTTCAGAAATAACAAAGAATACCAACTCAATGGGCCTCATTACAGGTTTGGCGGTAGCCATGCCGCTATTGGTGGCATGGCTGCCACCAAAACCATGTCTGGGTTCTCTGAATGGGGAATTACCAGGCCATTCCGAGCTCGGAGGGCCCGGTAATTCCTCCCTCTGGGAACCCGGACCTGGACATTCCCCATTGCCATTTGAAGCCCCATAGGGCTCAATGGGAATGGGAGAGGGAGCTAACAACAGGCCGATTACGACCGGCCTGTTGTTAGCTCCCTGGCCCCCTTGCGTGACCCGGTAAGGACTCCTGGCTTTACCAGGCGTCCTTACCGAGTCCCGCGAGGGGACCTCGTAATCTTGCGGAATCGTATTAACGGGTCTGCATCCATTAGTGGAACCCATTAACCCATTCCGCATGGGTCGTAATGAGGCCCAATTACTTTCTAGAAGAGTGGAGCACAATTCAAAGGTAGGTTAATACCTTCTTAAACTGTTCAGAGGGGCAATAAGCAACTAAAAACTTAGTGACACTTTGTAACTTATTCTGTTTCAGGAATCAAAGTTACACACTAACAAATTTACAAGTAAGTACTTTCCAACACTTGTTATATTTTGAAATCAGAGTCCATATAATTAAGAATCTTTCCCTATTTTAAGGCATGAGTGATCTCAGAGGCAGAAGATGGACACTACTGGTCTAGTGGCCAACAGTAGGCAAGTCCGGATAGGGATCAGATGCAGGAATGTAAGAGTTCCAGAGGATATCTCACCCAGCAAGTACATATAGATTTTAGAGTACATAGAAAGTGTTTAGAGATTTCGTAGAAGGCTCCCTCATTGCATTTTAACATTAGGCATGGGTGAACGGTATGGGCAAAATCCCAAACACATGAATCACCCACTCAGCCACATAGGATTGACACAAGACTTAGTCTACACAGTACCTCAGCAGTGAAGAAGAAGAGCCTACAGGCAGACACCGTCTGGAAGCAGCAGCACTGGACCCCGTATCTGGATTTTTGGTCGTGGTGATGAAAGAATAGACACTGGATGGGGACTTGCAGCAGCAGTCAACAGAAGAAGCTCCCAACAAAGGAATCTTTGGTGCTTCTCATGGCTCTGTGGATGTGGCACCCTTTTCAAAGTACCAGATGAAGAACAGTTGTCGATGGTTGGATTCTCCTTGCTATTCTGGTCCTGCATTCTGGTGAGGGGATTACAAGGAGTCATATCACATCTCTGGAGGTCCAGCAGGAGTCCACCAATGTTTCAGTGCAAATCAGACTTCAGAAGATGTTGCACAGCACTCCGGATTAAGGTCTCACTGTAGTGGCGGTTTGCAGCACAGGAAGGTCAGAGCATGTTGCGGGATGACTCATTTTGCAGGTCATTTTAGGAGTTAAGGGTCCCAATAGTCCTAGATTGCAAGGAAAAAAGGGTCAGAACAGGCACTGATTGTACAGCAGGCATCTGCATCTCCGGCTGCTGGAATCAGCTACAGCCATCTTCTTTTCATCTTCCTCTTCAAAATCAGCTCTAGTTGTCGACTTGTCTTCCATTTCCAGATTGGAGAGTTATACAGGAACCTACACATAACTTCTGCAAACTCTCCCTGCAGTTTACAAAAAGGGGTGGGTGGCTGTCCAATTAAGAAAGCCAGCACCCCAGTGGGAATTGGTTTAGCCCAGGCACATTAGAAGACAAAGGGCTGCTGAGTTGCAGGCTCCTCTCTCAATTGCTGCCTTCACAGGCACTCTGCTTCATTCAATTAAAATATTTCTGTTTCTCTTTCCGTTTCTCTACCGTTCATTTACATGGTGGCTTCATGGGAGTCTTGGATTCTGTGTTCGAAGGATAATACCCGCTTGTGTTGTTCAAGCCATTCGCACCAAATTCCCCAGTGACAGCAGACAGTACAGGGGATTTTTAAACACTGTGCAGCAACCTCAAGTATACCATTTTTAGTTTGTTTGTGCCATCAACATCACCAAACTAAAAAAATACAAAGGAGCATGTACAAAAAGTTGTTTGATTTTTTCAATGGGTCAAGAACATGCCCAATGGTCTATGAGGGTCATGAAAAAATAGTTGGTGCCCTTTAGCACGCACCTCGTCCACTTCCATCCCCCCTCCAGTATCCCCACTCCAGTAGTGGGTGGGTGGGAATGCTCAAGGTGCCAAACACCATGTACAACTCAAAAGGATCTTCAGCACGGTGACCATTGTTCACATGGCCCCCCAGACCTAATGTTTACCGATACACCGTCCCTTCAATCATGTTCTGGGCCTTTTGTGCGCACCTCATGCCCATCCATCCACCGTCCAGTATAAAGGGCAGTTCACACCTATGACCGTGCACTACTGAGGGGTGGGATTGGGAATGCTGAAGGTGCCAAACACCATGTACACTATAAAGGGATATTCTGCATGGAGACCATTGTCCACATGGCCTCCCCAGAGCCAGTGTCTCCAGACTCCCCTCTTCAAGACCCTGTCCTTGCAATCAACATATGTTTGTGTCCCTTCAGCAGTGTTTCGGGCCTTTTGCGCTCACCTATGGCCCATCCATCCCCTCCAGTATCAATGGCAGTTCGCACCTGTGGCTGTGCACTCACAAGAGGGCTGAGAAGATGGAAACACTCAAGGAGCCAAACACCATAAACACTTCAAAGGGATCTTCCGCACAGTGACCATTGCCCACATGGTCTCCCCAAACCAAGTGTCTCCAGACTCCCCTCTTCAAGACCCTGTTCCTGCAATCAACATAAGTGTGTGTCTCTTCAGCAGTGTCCTGGGACTTTTGCGGTTGCCTCATGCCCATCTATCCCCCCTCCAGTATCAATGGTAGTTCACACCTATGACCATGCACTACAGAGGGGGCTGGGTGGGTGGGAAGGCTCAAGGTGCCAAACACCATTTACACTTCAAAGGGTTCTTCTGCACAGTGACCATTGTCCACATGGCCTCCCCAGACCCAGTGTCTCCAGGCTCCCCTCTTCAAGACACCGTCCCTGCAATCAACATAAGTTTGTGTCCCTTCAGCAGTGTTCTGGGCCGTTTGCGCTCGCCTCGTCCACATCCATACCCCTCCGCAGTATCAATGGCAGTTGGCACCTATGAACAGGATCGTACTAGGACATACGTTTGTCATGGGGAACCAAAGAAAACAGGGTCCACAATTGGAAGTCGCTATTCATTCCGTTTTGGACACTGTTTGAATAGTGCCTGAGGGGAAGAATTTTGAATAAATGGTGATGCAAATTGTGCATTAAAAAATATGTATTCACCAACAGTGTTCACTACTACTAGCTGCATATTGAAGTAACTCATCAAGCTGGCCCACATTGCCCAAAAAAGTGGGACACTTTGATAAAAATAAAATGGCCCATGCAAGCATTTCTATTTGCGTTCCGCCCTGGACCTATTGCCCTATATGCAGTACAGGCAGGCCTCTGCCTGTGCTCTCTTAAAAGGGGCTATGTCAGTATGGCAGATCTGAAACATTGGCAGCGAGGCTGAGTGGGTGTCAAGGAACACATCACACATTGACATACACACCCACTTTTCTAAGCCTTTTTAAACACCTTGACATTTACCAGGAGAACATCTCTGCTATCCACAAGGTTCTCATCATCGAGCTACCTATTCCCCGGCTAACTGTTCCATGGCTACTCAATCAGCTCATTTGTTCATCCAAGTAATGGTAGGTCGCAGTCGATTGTGTGATGTATGTTGTTCTCGGTAAATAGCACATTGCATCACTGTGCATAGTAACAGAATGGAATGTTTCCTGGTCCATGTTTAAAAGCATGTTTTCTTTTGGTGCTTGGGAGTTCATTCAATGCACCAGTAATATGTTACAATTTGCGATATAACAATCAGTTCTGGCAAAAGTGATTGCTATATTAATTAAACTAGGTTACACAGGTTTTCTTTATTTATTTAAAACCAATTTTACAGACAAAACTGTGTAATAGTTGCTTTATTCACATTCATAAATTATTATTTGTAAAAATTAATTATATTTTTTTTCTACAGATCTTACAGACTTTTCGAGAATGACTTCATGTATAATATTCGGTTGCCCTTCTGTGAGCCATGTCAAAACTCTGGGCACAGTCGTGCATATATTCCCAAAGGATATCAATTTAATAAGAAGATAGATTACAAATTGTGGATTTCCAGTGGACGAGGTTGAAGTTAGAGCCCAGGCTGTCTTGGGAGGTGTGAGGGCCATTGATACCGCATCTGCAGCCTGCACTTAACCAACGATATGTATGAACAATCAAAGTACACAAAAAAGTGTTGACCCAGAATTCTTTGTAAATTGCTTCCAAATGCAATTTCGGCACATGCAGGTGAGTAGTGGACGTTGAATTTGTTATATTTGTTGGTATGTAGGACAGTGGTCTGTATAAATATGTCTCCTCAATGATCTCTCAATTAATTTAAAATTGGTTATTGAAAAGGTAACTACATTAATGTGTTCAGTGTTTATTTCCATCAATGTTGTATTACCCAAGTTTCCCTAGTTACCAGAATCACCCAACTTTGAAAATGTTTCACTTTAGACTATTTTCTCTATCCCCGCTTTAGGGACACGCTAATAAATCAGTGAAATGTGACCCTTAGTAAAAATGTCCATAGGGCCCTTTAAAAGTTGCCCCATGTTTTCGAAATGTGTTGGTTGACATGACCTTTTTTATGTAGTGCACACTGATTGAAGCACAGACCCTCATCAGTGACGAAACCACTGACACATCTAGTATCCTAATGGTGAGCCCAACCGACATGCACAAAGTGATATTTTAGAGCGTTGGATGTAGCAAAATTTGTAGTATATACCTGTTCCATTGTACTCTTTTCTGACAATGCACTGAAAATGAATGAGCAAGATTCTTCATTAATTACTTTTCCGGAGTCAACATCAACCTCACTCGCCTATCAAGTAATTATATTTTACTAGTCCTTTATATGCAAATGAACAATACATGTATGTGTTATGCTTGGAATTTAAACATTATTATGTATTGTATTGGTTATTTACACAAAGTGGCATGTACGGGTGTCTCTCAGTATGCACCATCGTCTGTATCTCATGTTTTCAGTTTAATTTTGCTTTTACATCCCTATAAAACAAGTACTAAATTATAGGGGGAAGCTGGAATTTGACTACAATCACTTCCTCATTTGCAACAGGTCCAGAGTATGAGGTATGCATACTTACAATTTTCTTGCTACAATGAAAGTAAATCCTACAAAAGATATATTTTGAGACTGAAATGCGTGTAACATTGCACTGTTCCAAACTTTTCTGATTTTGGTTCTAACATTACACTTCCTCCCTAATGCAGAATAGATTTGAAAGGAAACATTAGAAAACAAACTACATTTGAAGGCAACATTATAATAACTATGTTTTGCACGGTGATCTCAGATCAAGTCCATGTGTCATCTCGGAAGGTTATCAGGTGAAATCTGTAATGTATACAATGACTGACTCACGTACACAGTTTTGGAGGGTATGTTCATAGGAATGTTCTGCTTGTGTTGCCACAGCAAACCTTATAGTGCTCTGTGCGATGAAAGATTTTACATTTAAGTTTGATTGACATTTACATTGTTTTATGATTCTTCTCTCCAAGGAATGTACTTAAGATGTGGAATTTGAAGAGGCACATGGATCAGAGGTATACATAACCTAATAGGAAATACAATTAAGCATCACATTCAATTTGGATTACATACGTATAATGTTGTAATGTTTTAAATTATGTCATGTTGGTTCTGTTGTGGATATGTACATTTGATTGATTGAATTTAAAAGAAATTTGCTTGATTTAAACCATATAAAACACTATTTTTTCACCCTGATGTTGCAGTCAGCAAAGCGAAGTCCACAGTTTCGAAGCAAATTAAGAAAACAAGAGTAAAGCACAAACCAATTTGTTTTGGAGACATGTTTAAGTGGATGATTTAGTCGTGTGATGTGTGCTATTCATTGAGCATGTTTTTCTATAAATCTGTAATAGCCCCAAAGGAAGAGGAGAATAAAGACTCAGACAACAACTGAAGCCAAAGATGTTGCTTTCCAAATGGATATAACAATGGAGCAGCTACTATTTGAGGCACAGCATGGTCCAGTCAATATTCAGACTCATGATGCATATGTCCAGAGGCCAGAAAATGAATGGAATCTAACCTGCGAACCATACAAAGTTACCATGGACCATTGCTACTTTTTGGAAAATGGCCCAGATGAAACTGAAGACAATGAAGATGCATTGCAATTGCTTGCAGACACTTTGGGCCTCATTACACGGATGGTGGTAAGGGTTTACCGGTACCGGTATTTTACTGGTACCGGTAAATCCTTACAGCCTTACTACGAGGTCCCTTTGCGGGTTGGGGAATTTAACGCCTGCTTTTTGCAGGCGTTAAAAACCAACCCGCAAAGGAACCGAGGGATCTAATTACGGTACTGCAATTTGTGGTACCGTAATTGGCGCCTTCCCCATTCCCATTATGCCCTATGGGGCAAAAATGGGAATGGGGAAGGGCAATGGTGGAAGGTGGAATTACCCCCCCCGCAAACCTTGGAATGGGGCGGTAATTCCCCTTTCCACCAAGGCGGTGCCAGTATTTTACCGGCATGAACCATGGCGCTGATAGCGCAATGGTTCTCCGCCATCCGTGTAATGAGGCCCTTTGACACAATCTACACCCTCTAAAAATATTCCACCCACCAAACATTCAATGTTACATGTTTCTCGTATTCATGAGGAAATATCACAGCCTGAACTAACAGAGGCTGATGCATCAATGCAATTGACTGACAAATGTGCTCAAGATCTTCACTTCAGTATGCCTCGTTTGAGGAATTGTCCACAACCGTTGTGTCGCAAAGCACAGTACTGCAGGGCGATTGGCTATTAAAGGAGCAAAAATACATTGTTTTCGACTGCTGCTTGCTAGAGATTGTACAAATGATTAAATGTGATCATAAATTAAGAGGGAGCATATGCGGGGAGCCATTGGTGAATTTCTCTCTTGTATTACAAGGCACCAAGCTGAAAATCCAGGCCAGCTGTGTCCACCTCCATAACATATTTTCATGGTTTGCTCAACCGATGCTCGGTAAAGTGCCTGTTGGAAATGTACTTTGTTCAGCAGCTTTACTGTTCAACGGATTGACTTTCAGTAAGATTTCCACTTTCTGTCAATATGTGGGACTTGAACTCCTTGCTAAAACCCAGTACTACAAATCAGAGGGAATTCTTATTCCCCGCTATTAGTCATGCCTGGAAACTTGAACAGATGGCAATGGATAGTACATTCTCTGGCAAAAGTGTCAGGCTAGTTGGAGACAGACAGTGTGACAGTGCAGGATTTTCCGCTACTACTTCACTTATCACTTTCAAGACATGGAAAGCAAAACAATTGTGAGTTTGGTCATTGTGTATGTGTCTGTATGTACATCGTCTGTGCCCATGGAGAAATATGGTTTCATTAAATCCATCTAACATCTGGAATCGAGAGGAATGCAAATAGACCTGATAGCCACTGGCAGGCATGTTGGAATTGCAAAGGCCATGCAAGAGCAGATTCCACACATTCAATACTCAATATTCAATATTCACATTCAAATCAATCAATAGATAAATTACAGCTGCTGGTAAAAAAACGGTTTGGAAAACCTTTTAAAGTGGTCTCAATCGATCAGCAACCATCTTTGGGGGAGCTCCAAAACTTGTGATGGATCTGTAGAAACTCTACTTGAAAAATGCCATTCATTTGTGCACCTTTGTTCCAACAGGTAAACAAATGTTGTGAGCACACAAGATTCCTCAATTTATTGTAAAGGGGGCTGTGGTATATGAGGAAGGATACATCAAACAAGCGAGTACATTAACCACTAGCTACCCACCTCTAACACACCCAAGGGGAAGGCTACTTATCAGAAATGATCCTCACAGTGGAATTTTCATACAATTCTGTCTACCACCACGGTCAAAAAGTTATCTTAAAAATATTTTAATCAATATTTACTCCAAACATAACAGTAAAAACATCATAAAAAGCCATATACAGTGTTCATCATTTACGAAAGCCGTGATGGACAAGATGGAGAGAAAACAACACTTCACACTTATGGCTGTAGTTCACATCACAATGTTTACAATCTATCAACATTGGTTATTTAGCGTGATGTTAGTAATAGTGTGACTGAATCGCATAACTATTATACACAAATATGGTATAATGGCGTCAGCCTTTGTTCCAACATACACTCGTGGAGAGAAAATCAACATTCCCACGAATGTGCACGTGGACGTTTATGGAAGGAGCAGGAACGCATGAAGAAGTGGTTGGTGCCATGTTCCCCTCCACACAAAGCACTTGAAAAGATTGTGTATGATAGAACGCTTTCAAGAGACCTGAAGGGACTCACCATTTTCTGCCATAATATGTGCTTAAAGTACAAGCCTAAAGGTTGCATTTCGGCTTATACAGTATGTAGGCCAGAACAAGACAGGCTGTACTACAATGGGATCATTGGGAGGGAAAAATCAAAAAGTGCAGGAACTTTCAGGATGCTCTGTTACCTCAAGGCCTTTACAAAACAAAGCAAACAATGGGAAGCCAAGCCAATATAGCAGAAATGGATTTTTAATTCATGAAAGATCTCACTTTGACTGTATTGGCCATGCATACTCATGGAATGGCTCCTGATTTTGTTCCCAGGACACATACAATGCCACAGAAAATAAGCCTTGTCCTCCAAAAGTGGAACTTGTTGAAAGGTTGAATTCCAGATTTAAAAGATTTGTTGATGTCTTTAAAATCTGCTCATAGTCACATTTTATATATGGTCCCTAATGTTTTGACATTGTACAGAAACAATCTAATGGTATTACACATGCAATTTCAATGCTAGATAATGTATTGAAAAATATGCATTTACGTCAATATAATCGGATTTATGATGCATTAATGTATTTCTTTTACCTTTCCTTCATATATATTGCTTATACTCTGTCTTTGAGACAGGTGTTTGGTATTGCTGTTGGTTCCTTTGTTCAGAAGAGAAATTTCCTAGCATTTCGGTGCTGGACTGCCCATGTGGGTGGGAGAGAGACTGATATGCAAATGGCTATTTCCCATCTGTGAACCGTACACTCTGCTAGACCCAAACCCTGTGCACACATGCAATCCATGGCACTTACGCTGATGGCCTCCCCTTAGCAGATGCAATAAGTCATTCCAAAAAGGGGTATGTTTGCTGAAAGGTCAATGGAAAGGGGTCAAAAGGATGTCATCTCTGACATAAAATCTATCCTATGGCTCCATTTGGCTACATGGATCAAATTCTGGTCCCCAGCAACAATCATAAACTATTATTGGTCCTGAGACCATGCAGTCTCCTACTTTAAACTAAAGCCATTGACAGTTACAATATATTCACCTACGCGCTGTTGGATAATTGTTGTCTGTCAAGCTCCACGCAACCAATTTCTAATCCTACTCCCTCAATGGCATGTGTTCATATTGCTAAATCCTTTTGACTGGAAAACAATGCTCCTAACAAGAATATGAAAAGCCAAGTTCCTGAGATTCCTTGAATTATTCAGCAGCACAGCACCTTGTCAGCACTTAGGGTGTAATCAAAACATGAATGATGCACGAAGACTGTGTTCAAGCTGCAGATGCGATGTACCTAAATAATACAGTGCTATGCATTGCCTTTTGTTGGAAACAACTGAGGCTGATGTGTTCAACTACATGAAAAACGTTGCTAATTACAAATAAGCGATTCTCCTTTTATATCATTACACGTGTCGACATTTTTCACTAGGAAAATAAATATTTCTAAGATTATCTGGATCATTTAATAATATAACGAATGAGCATGTCCTGAAATGGTTCGGATTCATCAAGGGAGCATTCAATAACAGTTTCACGTAGCAAACTGTAATCCAACTTTGGATGTTCAGCGCTATTTTCAATGGGGCGTTAAAAAATATGACTGGTGCTAAATCTGGCATCAGGCAGACTCCTCACTGCCAATCCATGGGGTAAAAGCAGTGT
Source organism: Ambystoma mexicanum (assembly GCF_040938575.1). NCBI lineage: Eukaryota > Metazoa > Chordata > Amphibia > Caudata > Ambystomatidae > Ambystoma > Ambystoma mexicanum. The sequence goes on from NC_090941.1 coordinate 357,864,280, forward strand.
CATATATGACACCTTTGCTTGCTAAACGCCACGGGTTATGTGTGTTGATATTTTACCAACAACTGATAGAGAATTTACCGATTGATCTTTATTTCTTCAAAGACATTAGAGAGCTCCGACCGCTCGCCATGAACTTGCCAATTATGGGAAAGTCAGGACTCGCAGAATAGTCCATCGTTTCTTTCAATGTCAGTTCACGGAATTGCAGCTTGCACGCTTGCGCCTGCCCACATAGAATACTTACATGTAATATATGGCTGAAGCAAATATAGCATGAATGCATCATTTATGCTTTTACAAAAAAATTGGAAATTCAAATACTAATAAAACTTTCACCCCGCTAACACGCAATGCATCATTGAAAACAGATAATCTGTTTGATAAGTATACTCTTTTCTAAGCGCCGGTATTATATGGAACAGGCGGCCGTCAGGGCACCTTGCCTAAAGGATTCATGCAGACACGGAGCTCTGTGTAACACGCCTTCTTTATTATGCATTGGTTCGAAAATAACTCGTGAAACACTTAACATGTGTTTCCTGTCTCAAAGTCCATAGACGGTGAAAGGGGACTGTGTCCTATAAACTCTAGAACTCTACAAATTATGCAACAAAAGTGCACGACCACATTTACAGATTGGCCACACAATACCATGCAATTAGCACAATTCCTGTGTGCATAGAAAAAAGGTGCGCTGGGTTCTACGCTTACAAGGACTCCAGAAGGCTGGGCCTGGCAGTGCGCGCCTGGCAGCAATCTGACATTCACGTCGAGCTAAAAGGTTTTACCAACATTTCCTCTTCCCAGCCTGAATGGGACATGTGAATGCTGCCATTTCAGCACCCTATGAAGGTATGTCCAAAACTAAAAGCATGTTCACATTAATACGAAAAATTGGCAGTAAGCTTAGAACAGAGCTGCAGGATGCCACCGTGTGTCTTTGCATATCTCCCCGATTGCACAATTCTGGTGTTATATGTTTCAGTGATAACAGCCAGTTCTGACTGATCATGGAGAACAAGATGATCAATGAAAGCCATTTTAAGCTTTATGATTTCACCTGGATACAGTGATGCATCCATATACTCCATCCTTCTTAGTTATTGTTTCTGAGGGTGGATATGCCTCTGAGATGGTTTAAGAAATCAGAGCACATGTGCTCAATCTGGACACATCAGAGTTGAACTTTCAGTTATCACCATAACCGTTGTTTACAAGTACCGTCCATTGTAACTGGGGACACTGCCCATATGCTCCGAAATCTGAAGCCCTCATGATGTAAAAGGGACATTTGCCCAGCTACAATCATCAAGGACTGCTCAGAAGCAGACCTAGTCCCGTTCATTACGAGATTCATCAATGCCTCCTTCACATTAAACCTTTTCCCCAACCAGCCTAAAAGAATCATGGACCCTCCCATTATTTAAAAAAAAAAATAAATAAACAATCTAGACCCATCTGCACCTAAAAACTACCGTCTGATTACAACAGTCCCATTCCTGCTAGAAATCCTGGATAGGGTGGCCTACAACCAAATACAACACTTTTTAGAAACCAACCACATTCTGGGAAAGTGCCATTTAGGCTTGCAGCCAGGACATGGCTCTGAATCTGCACTGTTAGATTTAAAAAAACGTCTCAACAATTTCAGAGATGAAGGAAAGCCAGCCCTTTTCCTTCTCCTCAATCTATCAGCCACCTTTGACTTGGTGGACCATAAAACACTGTGCCACTACCTTACGGTTGCCTCCAACTTCTCTCAAATAGCCATGACCTGGGTTGCCTTATTTCTCAAAGGAAGATCCATGAGAGTCTCCTCTAGAAACATCTAGTACCCCATCTGTTCCCATTCATTTGTGTTGTTCCACAAGGATCATGTGTTTTCCCCACCCTCCATAATGTGTTCACCAAACCCCTCTTCGACCTCCTGGACGCCATCGGCATAGCCATAAATGCCTCCATGACCTTGCTCCCCCCTACCTTGCCCAGAGAATTTCACGACCCTCCTCGGCCAGGCCCACCAGATCTGCCTACACCAACCTGATTTCTACTCCCAAAACCTGTAGAGTACGTGCGGGCGGTTCGAGCTTCTCAGCCCTAGCAGCCTCACATTGGAACGCCCTACCTTCGCTCCTCAGGGGGATTGACTCTCACCTAGCCTTCCGAAAAGCCTTAAAAACCAGGCTGTTTGTCTAAACCTTCCTGCCTTTATATCTACAGGCTCACGAACATCATTTGTAACTATGTTCCGCTCCTCTCTCTGTAACTAAGTACCTTTGTTTCCTATGTTTACACAATCTTGCTGCTTACGCCTTCATGTAATAGCGCCTCGATGTCTATGGGCTGCAGTGCGCTCTATAAATGTAAATAAATAAATATAGCCTACACCAACTATGCCAATGACACTCAAATCCTCCACCCCCTGTCTAGCACCTATGACAATGATTCCTGCACTATCAACAACATCTACTCAACAATCCAGGCCTGGATGGCCATGAACCATCTATGCCTGAACGATGAAAAGCCTGAAATCTTGCTACTGGGATCACCAGCAATGCTGGAGAAGCTTAACCCCCAATTCACATTCTTCATGATCGATGCAATACAGATCCCTGTTTCGCATCAGTGAAATCACTTTGCGTTCACCTGGATGCCACCCTTTGCCTCACCAAACAAGTAAATGCCATTGCCTCTTCTGCCGCTTACACTTCCAAACTTATTAATGCGGCCAGACAATTCCTCACACCTACAAGTTGCCTGACCATCGCTCAAGCTGTCATTGGTGCAAGGCTTGGCTACTGCAATGCCCTCTTTGCAGGCACTTCTAAAACAGAAATTGGTAAAATGCAGGTAATCCAAAACAATGCTCTACGTTCAGCACGCAACACTTCACAAAGAGAGCACATTTCAGCAGTAAAAAGGGAGACTCACTGGCTCCCCACCCGAGAAAGGATTATTTTCAAAACACTTACCATCACTCACAAATGCTTTTCTAATTCGGCGTCGGAGAACCTGGCGCAAAAAATCATAAGATCCAACGCTATCAGACTTTTAAATTCAAAAGAGCCAGTGACGGGGATAGCTTCCCTACTATGGCTGTGATTCATTGGAACTCCCTTTCACCCTCTCTAAGAGCAGGGTTATATTGAAACCGCACATAACACAAGAACGCATGTGGAATTCTAAGTCAAGACCGGAGGCTTGTATAATGCTCACCTCTACTGTTTAATACTCGAGCAGCTTCACAAGAAAACAATGTAAACCACACAAAATCAAGGAAACTACAACAACCAGAGCAAAAAGAGTATTTTTGTAATTTCACTTGATAAGCTATTAATGTCCATTCAACACTCTCAACCAATCCTGTTCCATTTGGGTCTAGACCACCCTGTTTGACTGAATCTCTTTCTCGTTATTTGTTGCTCTAGCAGCAGATAAGTGCCATTTCTTATTGCTTTCATTGGTGTGTGGAATTAAGCTTTATTGTGTGTGAGGCGTTAGTGATGGTTTTTATATACTTAGGAGCTTGTCAGCTTGTCGACGCAGAGCAACATCAACGCAGGCAAGGCAGAACATTTCCGCTAGGGACTCCCAAGTGCATCAGGGCCTCCGGCTCCCGCACGTTGTTAGGTAACAGCTGCAGGGGGCAGACTCCACAGAAGTTCACAGGCAAGAGTGACAGAACCAAAGGGTTCCGGCGATGGTAATTCAAAGCTCCCTCAGCCGAGTCAGTCGCATTATTTCACCAGCACTTTTTCCCTTTATTCTGCATAGTGCGATTAACACTGAGGCATATAGTTATAACTGGGAGAGAGCAAAGCCAGCATCTACTGTTCGCCTCAGCGCAACCTGGTGGCAAGAGAATATATTGGAAAAATCTTCTCACGATCACAAGACAGGGTGGCAGAGACCCCAGAGGTGCACCCCTGAATGTTGATCTTCATGGTAAGGTACACCAAAAACTCTTGTAGAGCTTGTCAGGACAAGCTCCTGTATGCAGTAGGCCCATTGGCCAACATCCTCCAGATGGTGGAAGAGGCCAAAGAAGGCAAACCCATTGACCCTCAAATATTAGCAGGATGGGCACAGCAAGCGGTATGTCTTGGGCATTGCCAACTGTGTGATCACTGCATGACATAAGCAATCCATTTTGGTGAAAATCGACCCCAAGCATGGGGAATTAGCATCCTCGGAGGCCGCAGTGGCAGCCAAAGGGCTACTTTTTGGCGAGACATTCGTCAAAGATATGCCCAAGATTGTGAGCACCTTTGCCACCCTGTACACAGCTCAAACATCCCTGATGAGGGTCTTCACCACCCGGGTTTTTGTCAGGGCTGGCAGAAGCAGGGGCTGCTTAGCCAGCCGCAGAGGCTGGCTGAGTGGCCAACATTGCAGAAATGTCATGGATAGTCTACACAATCAGTGCTGTTTTCATGTATTGGAAACTACTATGCAATTTTCTGAAATATGTATGCTCCAACTGCACCAAATCACAAATATTGTGGTACCAGAAATGCCATGCGGCAATGAATAATGGACCGCCAAATCACAGGAATGAATTGTCACCATTTATTTTAACCACTTCCAATAACACCACTACTAGTCGAGAGAAGCCAGAATATGCATCTAACTCGCACGTATTATAGCCTCAATAATCTGAGTGATGGCAAGGAAGAGAACATGCGGAACATCCTCTTGCCTGCTCTCTGATAAGGAATCTCAAAACAATAACTGTGTGAATATGTGAGAGAAAAAACATAAAACATAATACACATACATAGGGCCTAATTTACAAAATGTTTAGCGTGGAGCAAAGTGTCTTTGCACTGCAAAAGTATACTTTGCATTGTGATAAATTGGCCTAATTTACAAAAGGTTTAGCACAGAGCACGCCCACAACAGGCCCCCAACACACCCCCATGGCAAACAGAACATTGTGTTGCTGAACAACATTTGTGCCAGGCCCATGGAAAATAAGTATCCAAGGATTACTTAGCAGTAATCACCATTACTTCCACACCTCTCCTGAAATCAACAAGTCCTCGTCACAATAGTAATCTGTGCCCCAGCAACCTACATTAAGGCAGTACCCACAAGTACACAGTCATTCCATTACCCATACTATTCTGAGCCCCAATGCCGTATTTTAAGGGAGCACCCACAAGTCCACCCTCATCCCAGTACCCCTATTAATCTGCGCCCGAGCCCTCTACATTAAGGCAGAACCCACAAGTCTTCCCTTATCCCAGTACACCCACTAATCTGTACCCAACCCCCTTCATTAAGGAGGCACTCACAAGTCTGAACTTGTCCCAGTACCCTCCCTAAACTGTGCCCCCAAATTCACATCACTCTACACCCCCAATCATATCCCACACAGTACTTGCCCCGACAAGTTTGCACAATACAAAAATGCACCCCAAATACACATCACCCCAACACCCACTCTTACTCTTTCAGTGCACAGAACCAGCACTAGGAGTTGGAGGAAATGTAAACTTTTTGACTGAATAGCCATTGAACCATCTCACTTGCAGAGGTCCATGATGAATCCCCAGTCCACCTAACTAGACCATTTACACTCCCATGTAATTTGGCGACGACATTTGCCTGACAACAGATCACTGGCTGCCCTCCTCCATACCTCCAGCACGTAGGGACAACACAATCTGACTCCAACAGATGTACAAATTGTGTTGCCTGCTGAACAATATGCTGGCGCACACTCATGATCCACTGGGAAAAGGGTACAGTCACATACCCAACAGTAACGTATACTCTCACCTTTTCACTGTCCCTACAAGGTGATGAACAGGCTTGTGGGCCTTCTTCAATATGATGGTGGTGTTAGCCTTACAATCATTGTAAAAGCAACAACACTCACCACCTATGCATCTTGAACACCCATGGTCCAGTTCACTGTGGAGCACTTACATTCCTCAACTTCCCCGGCCTGTGTCTTCCATGAACTATAACTGGGAGACAGCCACCTCCATCATGATCACTTAGAAGTAATGCTGGTGAACCCAGGACAGTCACCTCGTCCATGGCTTCCCCTTGGATAGAACTCAGCTGCACAACAGCCAACCAAATACTCTGTGCACTTCAAAACAGCCCTGTTGAACAATTGCAATGCTACCTACGTTGTGGTACTTTTTCGAGAAGCCTATACAAATATCAAGATTCCATTTCTGTTCAGTAGTGCTACTGATATGTTTAAATCTGTACATGGATGAGAGGTGAAAAAGCTGTTATAGTGTTGAAGATCCTACTTTGAATTTGTGCAGCATTAATGCCTTTATTTCAAAAGTCATATACTTTATCATTTGCCTCTATCTTTGAACGTGTCATGATCTCTGCTTCCAAAAGATCAGGACTTGCCCGACTCCCTTGGAAGCAGACCCATAACCCCGGTTCCGAGTGCCAGCCAGTCCCAATTGGGACCTTTTGGACCCTGTCCTGGCACCAGTGGCACCAGGCTCATAAAGATGCCCAGTCCCAGCGCTGGAAGCGCCGGGCTCATAATGCTTGGGTGGACTTACCTGCAGAAGACCATGCTGCTTACTTACCTGCCAGTTGAACCCCTGATCCTCTTCTGTTTGGGACTACTTTTCCTGTTGGGTGGGGCAGGAGCCACTCCCTAGGTTCAGAACACTGGAACTCTTCTGGAAAGCAGGAACTCTTTTCTTACCTAGGCGTGGCTGTGGAAGGAGACACCTAAGCACTACAGGAGGCTATTTAAACCACACCCGATGGATGAATCTTGCTTTGCGTTATTCTGCATTCTCTGCAGCAGAACGCTCATCGTGTCTTCTGCTTCTGATCCTGGGCCTAAGGGAACAAAGGCTTACCATCCTGGAATCCAGTCTTCAGCAGCACCTGTAAAGACAAAGAAAGAACAGGTTAGCACTACGGTCTTCAGTGGCAGCGCATCTCTTACCTGGTCCATCGGCTGTCACCAACGCCTCGCGCTGCATTCCGGCATCTGAAAGACAAAAGCTTACCAGCTCTTCGCACGCTCCGGAGGCCTTCGGGGCTACATCCCGCATCTGAAAGACAAAAGAAGGTGCATTTAAAGACATTGGGCAACTTTATTACTCACGTGCCATTACTCCTTCCCACGCCGAATCCAGTGGGTATTCCAGCACCCTTCAGCTTCTCTAAAGCTCCGAACTTGTACCTGCAAGATAAAAGGGACAGCTAGTGCGCATTGTGAAGCAGGCTACAAGCGCTTACTTACGTGCTTCCAGGCGCTTCTATTCCTCACGCGGGTTCGATCCTCAACTCTCATCAGCCCGCCATCCGCCATCGCCGGAACCCTGCAAAACAAGAGATATCATTACAAAAGACTTTTAAGACATTTGAAGTGCCCAGAACTTACCGTTCGTTCAGTTAACGATGGACAGCAGTCCTCTGAGGTCAAGAGGCCTGCACCCTTATCCAGTGAAGAAACTGGTTACGGCACCCTGCCCCGAGGCAGATGGAGAGCTCGGCGTTCACTTACCTAAGGTGAGGGTGTTAACCTTTGGGGTTCTACAGGAGAAGAGAAAGGGAAGAGGAGAGAGGCACCCAATAACCCCAGTTCATTAATCCCATATTTTCTATCTGCAGACATATTACTCTTCGAGTCAGACATACAGTGCACAGAGGTCCAGCCCAAAGAGCCAACCGTGTGTTACACATCACCTTTGAAGATACGGCATTCACCCAGTCAAGACCGGCACCTCTGCGGGAATCAGGTGAGCGTTACAGAACGCAAAGCCTATCGCAAAACTCCCACCCAGGCGCTATGGAAACCTCGGATACCGACCAGCTAGCCCAGTTACTTGGGGTACTAAGAGCAGAAGTGCATGCAGCCCGTCAGGAAACGAATGCTCTAAGAAGGGAACTGATTATTTCCAAGGAGCGAACAGACGATCTCGCTAGACAATTGCTACAGTCACAAGCCGGACAAACTCCGTTACCCGCATCAGGGGCAAATCTTCCTTCAACATCCTCTACGAACCCAGTGCAGATCAACCTACCTGGGAATGTACCTCTGGCTCTGCCCGAACGATTTTCTGGTGACCCAAAGAGGTTTGCAGTATTTATTAATCAGTGCCGGTTGCACTTCTTATGCCGGCCAGCAGCCTTTCCAACTGATCAAGCTAAGGTAGCTTTCGTGCTTTCGTACCTTAGTGGCAATGCGGCAGACTGGTCGATCCCTCTAGTTAATCAAGATGATCCGGTTCTCCATGATTTTCAAGCTTTTCAGCTCAGTATGGAAAAACTGTTTGCAAGACATTCACAGGGGCAGGCCTTGGACAATGAGCTCCTTTCATTGTGACAGGGTAATCAAGACCTTTTGGCTTATATTGCGTCTTTCAACAGACTGATAGTGGAAACTCGATGGCCTGAGGACAAAAGGATTACGCTGTTTTATAGAGGTCTACGTGGAGAGCTCAAAGATGTGTTAGCCCAAGTAGTGAATCCCCGCAAGACTGTTCGGACTATATTGACTTAGTCGATCAAATTGACCACAGACTGCAGAACAGGAAGGCCGATCGTTCCAAGTTTGATGCTCGAGTATTTTCCAAACCACCAATTCCTACCAAAGGAGTAGACTCTGGAGAACCCATGCAAATAGGGGGCCTGAAAGGACCACTAACACAAAAGGAGCGGGAAAGGAGAAAACAGCTGCAATTATGCCTCTATTGCGGAAACTCGGGGCACTTTCTTCGAGACTGTCCGGTGAAACCAGCCAAGAAGGCAGTAGGAGCTGCAGTTACCAGGGTCACAAACTCTGAGCAGGGAAACGACCTCGCCCGACAAGAATAGAGGTCCTCTTGCCGAGCGTTAAAACCAGTTCCGTGGCCTCGCATTTCGTGATAACTATGGTCCTCATTAGCCCTGAACATCCGGATCGATTACATGCGATTGAAGCTTACATCGACAGCGGTGCCATCGGCAATTATGTGGATCATGAAATGGTTTTGAGGATGAATCTGACTCTTTGTCCAAAGGCTGTAAAGGACGTCATTACTACGGTGGATGGTACGGAAATAGCCTTCGGACCAGTAACGCATACCACCCAAGAAGTGACGCTAGTAAGTCAAGATGGACAACATGAGAGGATCGTGTTCGATGTGATCAAGGCCCCTCAGTTCCAGATTATTCTAGGAATTCCTTGGTTAGAGAAGCACAATCCTCAGATCGATTGGCGAGCAAGAACGGTTCAGTTTCCAGAATGTATCTCTACTTGTCACCCTCGACCTGGTGTTGCACTGGCAGCAATTTCCTCGGAGGCTCCCCAGTTACCTCCTGAATACCTAGAATTCCAAGATGTTTTCCGGAAGGATCAGGCTAACTCTCTACGTCCTCATAGGTCTTATGACTGCCAGATAGACCTGATACCTGGATCTACTCCTCCTTGTAGTAGAATTTATGCCCTCACCGAGCCTGAGAATCTTCACCTCCGACAATACCTGGATCAATACCTAGCGAATGGGTTTATTCGTCCTTCCAAGTCCCCTGCTTCCTCAGCTTTGTTCTTCGTTCCAAAAAAAGAAGGGGACCTTAGAACTTGTATAAATTATCGCGCCCTGAACCAGATCACCGTTAAGAATAGATATCCGTTACCTTTGATCCCTGAACTCCTGGACCAAGTCAGAAAAGCATGCATATATACAAAGCTGGATCTTAGAGGAGCCTACCACTTGGTACGAGTAAAAGAGGGCGATGAATGGAAGACGGCCTTCCGCACCAAGTTTGGGCTATTTGAATATCAGGTCATGCCCTTCGGACTTTGCAATGCCCCGGCCGCCTTTCAATATTTTATGAACGATGTCCTCAGAGAGCTCATAGATGTGTGTGTTGTTGTTTACATTGACGACATCCTCGTTTATTCTTCATCGGAAAATGAACATCGGAAACACGTGAAAATGGTCCTCGAGAGATTCCGTCAACACAAACTTTTCGCTAAATTGGAAAAATGTGTTTTCAACGTGACTGAAGTTGAATTCTTGGGATTCATATTATCACCTAGCGGAGTGCGTATGGATTCAAAGAAGGTCGATGCAATTCTCAAATGGCCATCGCCATCCTCCGTAAAAGGTGTTCAAAGCATGTTAGGCTTCGCTAACTTTTACCGCAGGTTTATCCCCGAATTCTCTCGAATAGTCCAGCCCATCACCGCCTTGTTAAAGAAAAACAGACGTTTTGAATGGTCTACCGAGGCGGAACAAGCTTTCCAGAATTTGAAGACTAGATTTATCTCTGCACCGATCTTAAAACATCCTCGCCCAGAACTCCCCTACATCGTTGAAACTGATGCTTCGAGCCTTGCCATGGGGGCAGTTCTATCACAAAAGGACCCAGTAACCAATCAGTTGCATCCCGTGGCATTTTGGTCCCGCAAATTCTCGCCTCCTGAAATCAATTACACTATTACTGATAAGGAACTTCTAGCTATCAAGTCCACCTTTAAGGCTTGGCGGCATTATCTTCTGGGGGCCCGACACACCGTTACTGTGATTACAGATCACCGAAACCTGCAATATTTGAAAACCGCAAAAGCTCAATCCTCTAGGCAACTCCGTTGGGCACTATTCTTTGCCGAGTTTGACTTCATAATTACCTATCGACCTGGTACAAAAAACGGTAAAGCTGATGCCCTTTCTCGGATGGGAGTGGAAGAACATTTGATCAATCCTAAACCTGTACCTATCATTCCCGAACAAAGAATTCTAGGTGTAATCGCCACACAATCCATAGAGGAAGTTAAGGATAAAGCCAGGCTTCTGGTAACTCCAGCAGACATACAGAATTGGCATCTGCAGGGAAAGGACTTTACGATGAAGGACAACCTATTATATTTCCAAGAACGGTTATACCTGACCAGCACAGATTTACAGAAAAGGGTAATCTCTTTTTATCACGATTCTTTAATGGAAGGACTTCCCGGTATGACCAAGACCTCGGAAAAGATCAAGCGCTACTTCTGGTGGCCGTCTTGGAAAAAAGATATCACAGACTTTATAATGTCCTGTGGAGTATGCGCCCAAAACAAGAGTCAAAAGGAAAAACCAGCCGGCCTCTTACGCCCTATTGACATCCCGCCTCGCCCTTGGCATACGCTTTCTATGGACTTCATCACCGATCTACCTCCATGCTCCGGATACAATACGATCCTGGTAATCGTGGACCTATTCTCCAAGATGGCGCATTTCATTCCACTCAAAGGCTTACCAACAGCAGCAACTCTGGCCCGAGAATTTCTCGAAAACATCGTCCGACTGCACGGTTTTCCTTCAGTTCTAATTTCGGATCGAGGTAGTCAATTTATTTCTCATTTTTGGCGAAGTTGCTGTCGGTCGGCTCAAATTGATGTGAGACTTTCGACCAGCCACCACCCTCAAACCGACGGACAAACCGAGAGGACCAATCAAACTCTGGAACAGTATTTGCACTGCATGCTACAACAAACTGAAAAAACTTGGAAAGATATCCTTTGGATAGCCGAATATGCCTACAATAACTCTGTCCACCCGGGAACTGGGAAGACCCCGTTTTTTCTTTTATACGGTAGTCACCCTCGAACCTCGGAGTTGGATCCACTCCAAGATCTTGGAACACAAGCAGTAGACCACATGCATTCTACAATCACCCAAGCCTTTAAGGAAGCCGTTTCTCACCTTCAAAGGGCTAAAGAACAATACAAGAAAGGAGCAGACCAACATCGGAAAGAAGCCCCCCAATATCAAGTAGGAGATCAAGTCTGGTTATCCACCAAATATCTACCTCTAAAAGGACCACGCACATTCAACCCAAGATACCTTGGTCCCTATTCCATCACTACCATAGTAAATCCAGTAGCGGTCAAGTTGGACTTGCCCCCTCACATGAAGATACATCCGGTCTTCCACGTCTCTCTATTAAAACCCGTGCAACCTCAAACCCGACTAACTACATCTCCAAAACCTATTCTAGTTTATGGAGAACTCGAGTTTGAAGTCAAAAGCATCCTGGATTCCAAGATCTCCAAATCTAAACTATTTTACCTGATTGACTGGAAAGGCTACGGTCCCCAAGAAAGATCCTGGGAACCTGCAGAATATGTCCACGTGCCTCGTCTAATCAAAAGATTTCATCGAACATTTCCTAACAAGCCCAAACCCCCGGAGAAGCCCGGTTTGGGAGGGGCCTTGGGGGGGGGGGTGCTGTCATGATCTCTGCTTCCAAAAGATCAGGACTTGCCCGACTCCCTTGGAAGCAGACCCATAACCCCGGTTCCGAGTGCCAGCCAGTCCCAATTGGGACCTTTTGGACCCTGTCCTGGCGCCAGTGGCACCAGGCTCATAAAGATGCCCAGTCCCAGCGCTGGAAGCGCCGGGCTCATAATGCTTGGGTGGACTTACCTGCAGCAGACCATGCTGCTTACTTACCTGCCAGTTGAACCCCTGATCCTCTTCTGTTTAGGACTACTTTTCCTGTTGGGTGGGGCAGGAGCCACTCCCTAGGTTCAGAACAATGGAACTCTTCTGGAAAGCAGGAACTCTTTTCTTACCTAGGCGTGGCTGTGGAAGGAGACACCTAAGCACTACAGGAGGCTATTTAAACCACACCCGATGGATGAATCTTGCTTTGCGTTATTCTGCATTCTCTGCAGCAGAACGCTCATCGTGTCTTCTGCTTCTGATCCTGGGCCTAAGGGAACAAAGGCTTACCATCCTGGAATCCAGTCTTCAGCAGCACCTGTAAAGACAAAGAAAGAACAGGTTAGCGCTACGGTCTTCAGTGGCAGCGCATCTCTTACCTGGTCCATCGGCTGTCACCAACGCCTCGCGCTGCATTCCGGCATCTGAAAGACAAAGGCTTACCTACTCTTCGCATGCTCCGGAGGTCTTCGCACTGCATTCCGGCATCTGAAAGACAAAAGCTTACCAGCTCTTCGCACGCTCCGGAGGCCTTTGGCGCTACATCCCGCATCTGAAAGACAAAAGAAGGTGCGTTTAAAGACATTGGGCAACTTTATTACTCACGTGCCATTACTCCTTCCCACACCGAATCCAGTGGGTATTCCAGCACCCTTCAGCTTCTCTAAAGCTCCGAACTTGTACCTGCAAGATAAAAGGGACAGTTAGTGCGCATCGTGAAGCAGGCTACAAGCGCTTACTTACGTGCTTCCAGGCGCTTCTATTCCTCACGCGGGTTCGATCCTCAAATCTCATCAGCCCGCCATCCGCCATCGTCGGAACCCTGCAAAACAAGAGATATCATTACAAAAGACTTTTAAGACATTTGAAGTGCCCAGAACTTACCGTTCTTGCAGTTAACGACAGACAGCAGTCCTCTGAGGTCAAGAGGCCTGCACCCTTATCCAGTGAAGAAACTGGTTACGGCACCCTGCCCCGAGGCAGATGGAGAGCTCGGCGTTCACTTACCTAAGGTGAGGGTGTTAACCTCTGGGGTTCTACAGGAGAAGAGAAAGGGAAGAGGAGAGAGGCACCCAATAACCCCAGTTCATTAATCCCATATTTTTTATCTGCAGACATATTACTCTTCGAGTCAGACATACAGTGCACAGAGGTCCAGCCCAAAGAGCCAACCGTGTGTTACACATCACCTTTGAAGATACGGCATTCACCCAGTCAAGACCGGCGCCTCTGCGGGAATCAGGTGAGCGTTACAAAACGATAGACAACCAATGACTTCTCTTGTTTATAGGCATGATTAACAGTAAAGGTCGGGGTTCACTGCATATGATATAGACTTTCACATTGTGGTGTTACTTACATCAAGTGAAGGACCACACTCCCTGCACAGTTCGTTGCGTGATTACCAAGAATCATGCACAGTCCTTGAAAAAAACTGTGTGACTCTAAACAGTGTTTTGTGGTGTGACACAGGGGCTTCTGGGAGTATGTTATACCCATGCGACTTGCCTCTTCTAATCAAAAGCACAATGGCACTTAAATACATCAGTTGAAGACATTGAAAATTTAATCAGGAAATCTAGTAGCCCAAAGGCCCCGGGGCCAGATGGCCTAAGCAATCATATACTTAAGGCACATCCTCGTATTTGGGCTACAATCCTTTTTAAGGTCTTCACTAACGTCAAAACAAAACGATGCATATCTAATTCATGGCGCAAAGTGTTAGACAGAATTGCATGCAGTACCCTCTGGGACCACCACATACAATTAGGACTACAGGTGTAAACCAAACCAACCTTTGGTATAAGTTTGTACCACGCAGTTTTTGGTAGCAAGCTGAGCAGCCAGGCTTATCTTAAGAGTGAATGTGAGCAGTACAAGAGGTTACACAGAGGTCTTTCAATCACAGTGGTTCAAGTAGACACTTATACTCAGAGTTTCTTGGTAAAACACTTATTCATTTATTACACAATCATTTAGAAAACATTCACTAGAAGGAGGCAACTTAATATTATACACAAACACACTTCTGTACTAAACCAATAAGTTTCAGACGAAGTTAGGCTCCCCTGAGGTAGGAGCAAAATGGCACTTCAGTTACTTTCAATGGTAGTAAAAGGCACAAGTTAAGTAGAATAGATCATAAATACTTTCTTACGCAGTGCAAATAGTTTCAGTTCACAAGAGCACTCAATTCAGTTCAATAGGCAAAGACCAAAGTCAAAGGACTAGTGTCTTGGATAGGAAAGTGCAGTTCTTGTAGTAAACGGTAAAGTCTTTGCAAAAGTTCTCAGAAGTAGTTTAGACGAAAAAGAATCATGTGTAGGTTCACAAGCTGATCAGGCCTGCAAGTTGGGAAAGTTACACAAACTTTCACTGCGTACTCTCAATCGGGTTGGCACAGTACCTTAATATGAAGAACAAAATGCAGCTGATGACGTTGGTTCCTGGCAGGTCCTGCAGATCTCACTGTTCCTGAGCCTCAGTCGTGCGGACAAGAGGGAGGACATCAGGGGACTCCTGCACTGCAAGGGATAGTCGGAAAATGCTGACAAGATGGAGTCTCTTCAGTTCCAGTAGCTGTAATTCAAGCACACAAGCTGGTGTCCCTCTCCCTGGTTAATCCTAAACAGCCTTGAAAATGGTATCCAGGTGGCTTACGAGTTGATTGGTCCCACCAACTTAAAGGAAGAAGTCGTCCTTGAAGGGGCTTCTCTGTCAAGATGAACTTGGCAATTTGGACCTGCAGCAGGGCTTTACCGGGCAAACCAACGGTCCAGGAGTTGCAGCAGCCGTCCTCTTCCAGCTCTTTTTCCGTTCTTTCTTTCCAGTGGTTGACTCTGCTTTCCAATCCAAGAGGCTCGCCTTTTAAACAGTTCTCTCGTTTTCATTCCCGTCCAGCTGTCACTCACCCAGCAGGGTGGCTGTTCTTGCCGGACAGTCAGCCAGCCAATCATGCCAGAGTGCATTTAGACTAAGCACAGGGAGTTTTGGACACCTCCCTCACTTCCTGCCCACCCCAGACACTCAGATGCCAGAGGCGGACTTCAGTTCTGAATCCCGCCAAAGGCATACAAACAAAAGGACAAAACCTAATTTGGCGCGCAGAGACAAACACTAGAAGGACCTTTCCAAAAAGAAACGGTGACCGGGACCTGTTTAAACAAATGGCTTAGGGCGCCATCTTGAAAAACATGGCTCCCATGATTTTTAGCTACTGGTGTTCGCGGTCAGGAAAAATATGGTAGTTCGTTGTAAAACCACTGCCACCAGCATTTTCAATAGGAAATTGTAGCATTTGACTGCTACATGAGTATTTAGACACAGGGGATACTATGTAACCCCTCCAGCACTCCATTGGAATATGGTATGTGCTGTGTCTAGAAATTTGGAAAGACTAGTAAAGTCAATTTCACTTTACATTCTCTGGGAAACAGTAGTTCATCCCATAGAAGGTATTTAAACCTTTTGGGAAGTCTAAAAGAAATCCTTGTGTCACTGCTCATGAAAAGATGATGCCTATGGAGTTGTCTAAAACTCCATAATCATATAACACAAGTGTAAAACACACATCAAAATACATGAAAGAGTGGGAAAAAAGGCTCACACTCTTTCCAGGTAAAAAAAAAAAATCAAGTCCTCAAAATCCACCAAAGTTGCTGGAGGTCTATAAGATGAAGGGAATTAGCACATTTATGAGAATTCTCACTAACACAAAGCCATTGTGACCTCCATTTTTAAGAACGGGCATCGTGCTAATGCTGGGAACTATAGACCCATTTCACTGTTGGACGTTGCAGGTAAAATCTTGCTAATTTTGTTTCTGTTTTATGGGATTTTATTGCATGGGCACTGAATTTTCCGAAGTGTGACCCCCACTAGATTGGCTTTATAGCTCGGATGGCTACATTTGTACATTTGTCAACCTTGTATGCCACTAAGAAGCAGCATCATGCCATGAATCGCCCGTTATATTTTGCGTACATTGACTTCCATGCAGCATTTGATTCCATCTCAAAACAGATCTTGGTGAATAAATTGCAAAAAGAAGATTGTCCTACTACCATTATAGGATGCAAGATCCTCAAACAGTTCCACAGTTTTTGGACATATTGATTTCATTCTCAAAAAACAGTTTCTTTAATTATTACACAGCTTTCCCTGAGCACGAAAGCAACAGCGGACAGATTTTAATACAAACAAAGGGAAGTGCAACTGTGCACCCTCGTCAAGGATGTGGAAGGAGAGTTACCTAATGACAAGCACATCTGAGTATAAGAGATTGGTGAAGCAGATAACTCAAGTGAGTGCTGCCCGAGGCTGCTATTCAGTCCGGGTGTGTTTTAAACAAAACACGGTGTACACAAGACTATATAGAAACATACAACAAAGGGTATTTTCACAGTTGTGTCACAAGTAATCGACACTGTAGTGTTTCGGCCACAATGGCTTGGTAGGAGCTTGTGGTTGTGATGGCCTTCATCAGGAAAGACTTGTTGGGTGGGTCTGTCCGTGGGTGTTATCGTCCAGCCGGAGTCAGGCGGAGTTGCTGTGCTGTCAACAATCCTAGGAGCAGTCCTAGGGCTGGTGGTGTAGTAGATACACAGTGGAGTGTAGATCTGCCGTGCCTGGATCAACTTACTCAGATGGCACTGGGCTTATGATTAGCCATAGATCGGCTATGAATTCCTGGAGTTCTTGCTGTATTCACGCCACCGAATATACAAAAGCTGTGTAATAATTCAAGAAACTGATTTTTGAGATTGAAATAAATATGTCCAAAAACTGTGGAACTGTTTGAGGATCTTGCATCCTGATTACTTTTGTTATTAATATATGCACCCTCCTGGGCATATCAGGACCTCGCCAGGTGCCCTGTATTTTCTCTACTACCATTATAGACATTTTCAACGAACTTCACAGCAGAACCTCGCTCCAAGTCAGACTGAATATGCAGGGCATGCTATCTACACCAGTGTATAGTTCAAGGGGGTGTATTCTCGCCTCAGCCCTCTTCAACTTGTTTCTATCTGACTTACCGGATGCGTTTATACATCTTATAGCAGATGCCCCCACACTGGGCAAGGACAAAGTAATGGCACTCTTATACGCGGACGATTTTGAATTAATTTCTAAGACACCTATAGGCTTGTTTAATTTATTACAAGCATTGTCAACGTATATAGGCATAAATCAACTAACAGTTAATAACAATAAATCCAAAATCATGATTTGTTATGCTAAGTACACAAAAAGGACCAAGAGGAGGTGGCTGCTCCAAAATTCTGAATTGGAGATTGTAGATACATATACGTATCTTGGTATGCGAATTGACAATTTACCATCTGACAGGGTACACTTCCAGAACATGGAGGCAAAATTAGTACTACCTATCTCACAAACTAAGATGATAATACATAAATTTGGCAAATTTTCTATAAAATCAGCAATTGCCTATTATAGATCGAAAACTATTCTAGTTCTTTTATACGGTTTAGAATCATGGCTTAATACAACACACATACAGTTTCAAAAACTGGAAGGCAAATATTGGAGAACGGTCCTAAACTTACTCCAATGTGTGCCATTGGCGCTCATACATTATGAGATTGGCCTAACATCTTTAAAAAGCATTTTCCAGTGGCAGCAGTGTGTCCTGTTCAGAAAGTGCCTATTATCTAAAGGGCCTAAAACATTACTCTCGTCGCTTTCTGATTACCTGCTTACATCACAGTTGAGGGTTGTTGTGGAATGGAGAAATACTGCATTTGACATCATGGCTACCGCCGACTGCATGTTTAGTGTCCTTTCAGAAAATCCTGAGAGAGTTAAGCAAAAAAGGTGTATCTGCGGGATTGGATGAAGACATGGGACCACTGCAGAATATACAAAGATTTTCACAACAATCCATTCGCAGATAAAAAAACTCGGAATGTGCGAGCTTTATCTGTCTTTACATCCTTCTGTCGCCGATAGATCGGCTTTCATACGGTTAAGACTCAACCTTTGTCCGACTAAAACGGTCCTGGCGAAACGAAAATTAATTAGCCATACATTGAACAACTGCAGGTTCTGTCAAATTGCTAACCAAAAGGAAAACCTGTGACATCTCATGTTAGAATGTCTTGCATTATCAAGTATTCGTAAACTGCATTTGTCCAAACATTATACTCAGTTTCTAACATTTTATGATGATGACGATGGAATTTGTTGTTCACAGGATGTCTATTTGCATTTCAGTTGTAAATGTTATTCAAACTGTATTGGAACCATAAATATCTGTCTTACTAGCATCAGTGGCATATAACGGTGGTTCTAAGATGTCACTGTGTCAATTGGGCATAACGTAATCGTGGATTTTTATCTTTTTTCATTTGTTAAAACACAATATTTTGTACTTAGAAATCGAATTTAAAAGTATCACATATGTAGAAAAACTCAATATGTGATGTATTTTGATTTGTTTTTATGAGCTATGCCTTTTCTTGTGTTTTAAATAATATTGTAAAGTTGTGTAATCAGCTAATTCAATACAAACAAAAAAAGAAAGAATTCTGGAATATATTTATGAAAGCTCCCACATATTTCACTGGAGGCATTCACATTGTAGTTGTATTGAAAATATTAATAATTTACATACTTATCATACTTTCCTCTTTTGACTGATCACATGTCTTGATTGTTTTAGAATTTGGGAAGTGGAAATACTCAATTGTAGATATGCCATGGGTCTTTAAAAGTAACAACCCAAGGACCCTAAATACAAGCAAGAACATAAAAGTAAAGTCTTAAAACAATAAAATCAATGTTTTCAAAAGTTGAGGTGATTTTATTTGTAGTGATGGGCATTGCCCACTGAGTTTTCTTATTCAGAACTTCCCTGGCTCTTCTAAGCTGTGTCGGGTTATCCAGTGTTTCAATTCGACTGCTGCTGTTTCAGATGTATTAACTATAATTACCTCTAGTCAGAGAAAGTATTATAAATCACATCTGACATGTGTTGTTCTGTCCTGTTGTGCTTTGTGGGCCGAAAGGTACATTTTTTATAATGCTGTATCCAGTACGAGTTGGGAAACACAATATATGTGTATGGGACTGAGTAAAATAAATGCGGTAACATTTATCATGAGCAAGAGGCAAAGGTTCCAGTATATACGTGTTCCCATGAATCACTAAAGAACACATATGTGTTACCGATCTTTCTGCATTCGAGGGAAAATAAACATGCTGCCATCTTCGTAAGAATGTATGAATACATTCGTCACAGTTTAAGGTTAAATGTACACATAACAATGCAGTTAGTGTCCTGACATATTGCACCTTGGCTTTCACATGTACTTGGATTATTGTGCACATTTTAGAGGACGATTGCCAATCTTTTATTCTGGAAATGTTGTTCATGACACAATGGCACTTTATGTGACTTGCAATAAATAGGTATGTTATAGCAATCAAAATGTATTAAATATTGCAAACATGTGCTTGTGTTGGTCAAATATGAATTTAGAACCACGGTCAGCTGTGCATTTTGCCAAAACCAAGGCGACAAATGTCTTTCTTTTGCATCCATCTTTAATGGGTAATATTTGCATATTGAATGACACACATGGAAGGCTTTGCCCTGCCTTCCAATCACAACCGAGTCCGGAAAAGGCAGGCGAAAGTGGTCTTCCTCAATTGTCTTTCCTGCAGGCTCACATTGCGAACTTACCTTATGAACCTACAGAACTTCCAAAAAAATATGCTTCTATTATCCATTTCAAAAAATGTGCGTCTGTTGTGGATGGGTGACCTTGGTCGAATCAGATTCACCCCTCACTAAACAATGCTGGATCGAATCGGATCAAACAAATCACACCTTTTGGATTTGAAGCTCAGAATGAACTTCTAAACGTTTAAACTGGAATTCAACCTGCTCGAATAGATCAGATTATTTGATAGTTGGACTTGGGCCTTATACAACTTTATGGTAATATTTAATTCAGGGTTAGTATTGGCCATGATGCAATAGGGCCATCAGGAGTTATTCTGTTGCAGAAATAGAGTTCCAGGCTTTGTGTACTTTATCTAAAACCATCCTTTCTCAAAATCCCCATCTAGTTTCAAAACTGCACTTATATTTGTAGTTAAGTCCTTTCCTTTTAGAAAAAAAAGCTTCATTCTGGATTACATTGAGTGGGTGGAAAGCATACAGAAACTATGGGCTATTTCATTGGGGTTCATTTCCTGTTGAAATACGCAAATGTGTTTACCCTTACTGACAATCGGTGTGGTGGAATTACAGCTAGCGAGCTGATGGCATAGGTAGTCCTCTTTTACTGAGTTTTCTCTGCTTTGATTTTCATTTCCTATGTCTTTCTGTGTCGTGGATCTCTTCAAATAACACTGTTACCCTTGAAGTCATTGTTTCTTCTCTCAGGAATGTTTCTCATTCTCCTCGACATGGCACTGTCATTATTTTCCATTATTCTAGGTCTCTTGTTCCTTCTCCTCACTCACTTTCCTTCTTTTGAATACCCATTTTCAAATGTGTGTCATCTACTTTCTATGTAGGTCTTAACTTCTATCGGCCCACTGATCCTCTCACTTCTTTTCTTGCTGACCTCAGACGCACTTGTACATTTTCTTCTCCCTCTCTCTTCCCCACTTGTGGAACTCAATCTTCATCTTTTAATTGCCCATAATTCTCCCACACTTCTCATACCCTGAATTCCTTTCATCTGTCTCAACTTTCTACTCCTCCCTCCCATTTATATGGCCCCTCTCTTGTTCACTTCCCTCCCTGTGACACTCCAGTATTCACACACCCTATTTTGACACTTCAGTAGTTGCACACCCTATTTACTTTCTTTCCTTCTTTCTTTCTCTCTTTCTCTCTTTCTTCTTTCTTTCTTTCTTTCTTTCTTTCTTTCTTTCTTTCTTTCTTTCTTTCTTTCTTTCTTTCTTTCTTTCTTTCTTTCTTTCTTTCTTTCTTTCCCTTTCCTTGTTCCTCCCCTCCTCCTCGTGTTTCTCTTCTGCATCATGACCTTCACTCCTTTAATCATTCAACCTTTCTTTCTCTCTTACTTCCACCCATATTAAGAATTGTAATTTTTTGCTCATCAGCAGTGGCTTCCTCCAACGAAAAAAGTGATGGGTGGAAGACTTTGAATACATTTGAACCACTGGCACTACTCTGGACAACCTTCCACACCACTGTTTGCTAGCTTGTCTGTGCCATTGCAAAAGGGGTCCAGCCATATGCAAATCAGTAAGATACTGACACCAATGGTAGCAGCCCAGCGGAAACTGCTTGGCGAAGTCCCCTCTGTAAGGAAACACAAGCAACCCAGACATGTTTCAGTCCATCTTGACTAGGCCTTATGCTCCATGCTTGATCTTATCCACCCTTCTTGACCATTCTTTTCATACCTGGCTCTCTCCCTCCTGTTTATCCCTTTGCTCCTCCCAACGCAGGGATGAGTACCGATGGAAGAAGTCAAATGCCCCTGACGACCTTTTCATGTTGTCATCTCTCCATTCTTCCTATGACTCTCTCTTCTTTCTGCAAAGAAGCAGTTCTCCTCTTCTCTTACACAGTCTCTCTCTCATCAGCATCATTGTCTACTTCAAATACTTGGCACCATTCTCTCTCGCCGTCCTCCAGATCCTTCGCTTTCCTCTCCTTTCTCTGCTACTAACTTTGATGATTTTTTTACTTCTAAAGTCACTACTCTTTGCTCCCCCTTCTCCTCCCCTTCACTTTCTTCTTCTTCTGTTCCTTTTTCTCCTTCACATCCATCTACCCTCTCCGCCTCTTTGTCCTCTACCACTTGTAAAATCCCTCTCTGCCCTCCCTCTTCTTTTTTTCTCCTGACTCAGAGACATGTAAATATCTGGCTTGGACTCATGGTATTGCTTCCCCTGATCCTATTTCCTTTACCTGAATCCCCTCATTATGTCTACTTCTGATTCCTTACCTCACATCTTTAGTCAATCGTTGCCTTGCCTTCTCTATCTTTCCTTCTTATTTTAAGCATGCAGTTATCATCCATAGCCTTAAAAAGGCTTCCTTGGACTCTTCTCTGCTGTCTAATGTTCATCATGTGCCCTTCATCTCTACCTATCCAAAGTTCTTGAACAGATTGTATGTTGTCAAAATTCTTCTTTTCTTCACCTTCATTCTCTTCTCCGCCCTATCCAACCTGACTCATCCTGCTGAAGCTGCACTCTTACACACCTCAAACTCCATATTATCTGCTAGGCACAATAAACAATCCCCAATTATCTTTCTCCTGAACCTCTCTGTTGCTTCTGATACTATTGATCGCTTTATCCTTCTCTCCTATCTTTCTTCACTTGGTCTCTAAGGGTTTGTCTTAAGGTGTTTTGAATCCTATCTTTCTAATCATCTGGTGAACTGTCCCCCTTGTTGGGATGTACGTCTTATGTCCCACACGCAAGAGGAAATATAAACTCAGAAAACCCATAAAGCATGAGGCAGAACCACCATCCAAGGCCAAAGGTCCATTTCACAAGCAGATCACCCTGTCATTCCCACCAGATCCCTTAACTGAGAGATAAATGGAGAACAGCAATGCAGACACACGCAGAAATACATTTTGAGTTTAGAGGCACAGAAAGATGGCAGGTACTAGTAACCAGCAACTATACGCCAAGAGTCAACTTGCCACACACACAGATATAGGGAAGCCCCTGTGCCTGTGGTACCAGCCTTGACTCCAGAGAAGCCAACAGCTAAGTGGTTCATCAAATCCGGTGAGTTGAGGGGAGAGCCAATAAGATCCGGGCTGTGTTGAGTGAGAATCACAAAGTGGCATGTTTTGAATCAAAGCTGATGAACTTTGAAGGAATGGTAAAGAGTGTGAAGGGGAGACCAGCTGCAGAGGGAAACTGGCACCATGTGGGTGATAACTCTCAAGCCCCATATCAGAGAAACTACAGATAACAGAAGGCCATAGGAGGGTCAAGCAAAATCCCTGTACAATCAAAAGACTTTGATCTACAAGCACTGTGAAAGAAAGGGAATTGAATCCCAACGACATAGGACAACTGTGAATGTGAAATAAAGAGGGTTCCGAGCCCAACCGAGGGAGATGCAGAGGAGAAGCCATCACCCAAACAAAAGACATTGAGAAATTGAGGGGAGAAATCCTGCAAAAGGCAAGAGGGGTCCGAGTCCGACCAAGGGAGATCCAGCGGTGAAGCTATCACCCAAAGTTGATTTATTAAGGGCACTGTGATATATTTTGGAATACGATACGTGACTGGTCAGAGCCCAGAAGAGGGGGACCCAGGGGTGAAACCATCACCCTATGTAAAATGATAGTAAGCAATTCAGAAGGGTCAGTGACCAGAAGATTGGGACCCAGGGGTGAACCCATCACCCAATGAACACTGAAAACGAACTTTGATTTGTTAAAGCAGCTTTTGTTTTTGTTATTTGAACACATCAGGCCCCGAAGGCAAGATACTTTCTAAGGGAATGAGACTTGGCCATCAATGGTCCTTGGAAAACTGACCAAGGACACAATCTTACCTCTACTTGACTGACTCCTACCTCAGTACCTAGACTCCACAGATACCAAGTTTCCTTGCGGACATGTAAAAAAGCCACTCTGACCAATGCTGTGAATTTGGTCGCCCCTCTAACCCCACGCAGGGCTAAAGTGGGCAGTCACATGAACTCCTGGTTCACCCTAGACCTCCAAGCTCTATGAAGAAAAAAAGCACCTTGCAGAAGCCTCCTGGAGAAAATCCCCAACAGAATCAACCAAACTCACATTCAATATGCTGGCAAGAAAATATAAACAGGCCATTGTGGCAGCCAACTATGCTGCATACAACACCAGAATGGCTAATGCCAGCTAGAACTCCAAAGAGTTTTCTAAAATTACTTAGAGAACTGGAGACACCCTCCACCCCCCCCCCCTACCATTCCTGAAAGATGAGAAGTGGTGTTCAAACATCCAGAATGCTATGTGTACTAAGATAAACTCCCTACAACAGAAAATGGCTATCAAACAAGATGCTCTCCTACCAACAAAATCACACCCCTCTGCCCTGCATCACCTAAAAGCCCCTTACCCCACCCTTTCACTTCAGCAAAATCACTGAAGCCAAAACCTCCAACATTCTTAGAAGTCTAAAACCATCAAGATGTAAAGGAAATATTTGCCCAGTGAACATCATCAAAGACTGCTCAGCATCCCTAGTCCCGCTCATCGCTAGATTCAAAAACACCTCCTTCTGCTCGAACCTAGTCCCAACCAGCCTAAAAGAATCCTGGGTCCTCCCATTACAAAATAAAACACCCTTGATCTGTCAACACCCAACAACTACCGCCCCATCACCACAGTCCCCTTCCTACTAGACAGGGCTGCCTACATCCAAATACAACATTTCCTAGAAACAAACCACATCCTGGGAAAGCGCCAATCAGGCTTCCGACTAGGTCATGGAATGAAATCTGCACTGATAGACCTGAAAAACCTGCTCGATAGATTCAAAGATAATGGAAAACCGTCCCTCCTTATGCCCTTTGATCTATTGGCCGCCTTTTACCTTGTGAACCATAAAACTTTGTGCCACCACATCACAACAGCCGCAAACTTCTCCCTGGAAGCCAAAACATGGGTAGTCTCCTTCTTAGAACAAATATCCATGAGAGTCTTCTTGGACATATCCTGTGCCCGCCGATACCCATCCCATGTGGGGTCTCTAAGGAATTCTGTGTATCCCCCTCCATGTACAATATATTCACCAAAGCCCTCTTCGACCTCATGGATGACATCGGCATATCCTATATCAACTATGCCGATGACACCCAGATCTTCCTCCCCTAACTGGCAATTTTGACCACAACTCCCAAAACATCCACACAATCTACTGTAACATGCAGCCCTGGATTGCCATGAACCACTTATGCCTCAATGATGAAAAGACAGATATCCTATTGGTAGGCTCACCTATGATACTTGGGAAGCTTACCCCCAATCGCCGGGATCAAGATCCCTGTCTTTACCTCAGTGAAAGCAGTGAGTGTCCACTTGGGTGCTTTCCTATCGATGACAAGAAAAGTAACCTCAATCGCCTAGGCAGCTGCTTACACGGCCAAACCTATTAATGCAGCCAGACAGTTCCTCACCCCCACCAGCTGCCTCACCATCACCCGAGCAGTCACAGCTGCTAGACTCGACTACTGCAATGCCCTCTTTGAAGGGACCTCCAAACAGAACCTCAACAAATTGCAGATGATCCAAAATAACACACTTCCCTCAGCACTTAACATCTTGAAACAGGACCACATCTGTGCAGCAAAAAGGGAGGCCCATTGGCTCCCTATTCACGAGAGGATCATGTTTAAGACACTCTCCATCACCCACAAATGCCTCGCCCACAGCGCCCCGGAACACCTCTCGCAAAACATTGCAAGGTCAAATGCCACCAGGCCGGTAAGGTCCATACACTCAAACCGACTAGCAGCAACAAAATTCAAAAGGGCTAGATGGGGTGGCTCCAGCTTCCCCACGGCAGCAGTGAACCTATGGAACTCCCTCCTGCTTGAACTAAGATTCATGGCACCGCACTGGTCCTTCCACAAGGCTTTAAAAATGTCGATTTTGACATAAACTATTCCTTGTTCTTTGGTCCTGTGGCCTTTTCCTGCCAGCTGTGGTTAGAAATTGACTGTGCTCCTTATTACTATAATGCATTACTGTGAGCTCCTATTCTACGTGTAACTGGTCTGCGCAACAGCGCCTTGATGCCCTCGGGCTTAGGCGCTTTACAAATACAAAAATAAATTAATAAATTAAAGAAATACTGTTTGAGAGGCAAAGGAAATATGCCTGTGGGTCAGAACAATGGATGCAATTGAACCATACCAATTTGAGCGCTACAAGAAACACAGCTGCGATAATACACCTTTCTGGCAATGTGGACACAATGCCTAGTTCCATCCACCATCATCCTTTAATGCGGTATATTCCCTCGTGAACCTGCATGCTCCAGTACTTGCAATTCCTGAAGAACATTTGTTGATTCCCAAGAAGAAACCCCCGTCCCTTACTATGCCCCGGACAGTTCAAAGACAAAATTACTCACAGACATTGAATCACAAGAAAAGATCAAATTACCTCAGCAAGGAAGCAGACAAAGCCCTAGAAGAAGTTCTGACTTAAAATTACCTATTTACAAAGACTGAGACTTTCTTCACCTCATTTCTAGCCCCTAGAATACAATCAAGCAGCCATGAATGAAAAGTGGTTGCAAATAGTGCAGAACCTGGTCCAGCTGGCAAACACAACTGAGCATGGACTCAATGTCATTAGGGAAGGACTGAGGGCACTCTGCATCATGGTACTTCAAAATTGTATAGTCCTCTACCACCTCACAGTCATGGAAGGAGGAGTGTGTAGGAAAATTGGCATTTCTTGCTGCACCTATAATCCCCCAAACAATCAAGACAATGGATCCCTCACTGTTGCAATAAAGGCCTTGCATCATTTCGAGATTGAAATGGAAGACGAAGGGGGAACTAAAAGAGAGAGTGATTGGATGTCAGAAATGTTCTTGTGGATGCCAAACTGGTTGGCAAACACTTGCCGGATATTGTTTGCCAATTTTTTACCAATTTTGATCTTCTTTATCCTGATTTGGAGCATTTATGACGTTATAAGAGCCTGTTGTGAGTCCTCTGAAGAAAGTCTTCCCGCGGTGGGGTGTGTGCGAGGCTTTAAGGTCAGACAATGGCACACATGTATTCAGTGCATTATTTCAGCATGTTAACGCACTACTTGGCATCAAGCACTGGATGTATTTGATTTACCACCCACAGGCCAATGGCATTGTGGAGAGAAAATGGGGTCAATTCCTGGAATAAATGTGCGCCGAAAAGGGGAGCGCAAGCGTGAAAATCGGAGTGCAAGCGTGAAAACTGCAGCACACGCGTGCCAAAGCCGCGCACATCGATTCATGGAATTTAGTGCGTGTGTAAATCCTGAGATGTGCGCTAAAATCGTGGGTGGCGCACGCGGGCGCACACGTCACTAAATGGCATGCGCTACGCGCACAGGGAAAGCACACATAGCGCAGCGCACACAAGAAAAGTGGGCGTGTAAGGATATTTGGCGTGTTACAGCACAGAGTACAGCACTACTACACAGGTAGCAAACAGCACAGAGTACAGCACTACTACACAGGTAGCAAACAGCACAGAGTACAGCACTACTACACAGGTAGCAAACAGCACAGAGTACAGCACTACTGCACAGGTAGCAATTTTTTTTTTTTGCAGCACCACCACAAGGGTGCGGTGCATTGCTATATGTGTTACCAGATTAACAAGGAAAGACAGGCCATTCAGTCAAAAACGATTTTAACATATAAGATGCAAATCTATTTTTACAGTTAAAAGCACATGTGCACACCCAAAAATGCACACTATTTTTCACCTGAAATGCCTATGGTGCGAGAGACACATTTGAAAATAATAACTAACCTTACTGACAACTAACATGACTAATGAAAGATAATCCACTAATAAAAATGTGTCTCCACTGCAGAATTAGGCCTATTCTGAAAGTGAACTTTTAAACGCACATCCATTTTTTTTCTGTTCTCTCTGCTGCCCTGTCCACATAACTACAGGAAGCAAATGGGCTCGAAAGAACAGGAAATCAGTTGGTTACAAAGTATTACTATAAAAATGAGCCATTGTGTAGAGAAGGAGGAGATGGCGTGATTAATTCTGATTGGAGCAGCGTCATAGCAAGTATCATGCTAGAGGGAGTGATCAGGCTTTTTGCTGGGGGGTTTTTGAGAAAGGAGAAGGGCAGTCGAGATTGGGGAGAGCTGAAAGAAGGACCTTTCTTCTGGCTGAGGCATTCCTATCTGCAAAAGCTGAGAATTCCAGGCAATGACCCCGGTTTGAGAAGGCCAGCGTTCCTTTTTACTGGAGTTAATCTTCAAGGGAGCCACATTCAGAAAGAGAACCGCCAAAGAGAACAACTAA
The DNA here is from genome assembly GCF_040938575.1 of Ambystoma mexicanum. Taxonomy (NCBI): domain Eukaryota; kingdom Metazoa; phylum Chordata; class Amphibia; order Caudata; family Ambystomatidae; genus Ambystoma; species Ambystoma mexicanum. The sequence continues at coordinate 357,892,708 of NC_090941.1, forward strand.
AAAGATAAGGTAATTACAGAAATGTGGGAGCTGAGTGTGTACGATAATATGCAGTCAGTGTAGGATTCCTGTGCATGCCTTAATCAAATGCTAATGTTGCAATTTGAGTTCTGTTCTCCGCCACTCTCTTTGCAGTGTGTCATAGACAATGCTTTTACTGTACCATTTTATTTATTTCTGTAAAGAATGAGATCGTGTTTAATTGCAACTTTTATAATACAGAAAAATATTTGAAAACAGACGGGTGGTGTATTTACTATTGACCATTGCACTGTTTAGTGGATTATCTTTCATTAGTCATGTTAGTTGTCAGTAAGGTTAGTTATTATTTTCAAATGTGTCTCTCGCACCATAGGCATTTCAGGTGAAAAATAGTGTGCATTTTTGGGTGTGCACATGTGCTTTTAACTGTAAAAATAGATTTGCATCTTATATGTTAAAATCGTTTTTGACTGAATGGCCTGTCTTTCCTTGTTAATCTGGTAACACATATAGCAATGCACCGCACACTTGTGGTGGTGCTGCAAACCTGTGCAGTAGTGCTGTACTCTGTGCTGTTTGCTACCTGTGTAGTAGTGCTGTACTCTGTGCTGTTTGCTACCTGTGTAGTAGTGCTGTACTCTGTGCTGTTTGCTACCTGTGTAGTAGTGCTGTACTCTGTGCTGTAACACGCCAAATATCCTTACAGGCGTAACACGGGGCGTAACACGCAGAATGGGGAACAATGCAGGAAAATGTGGGCGTTACGGAGGAAGTACAGGAGGTAAATGCTCGCAACGCCCACACGCATGCTAACAACACGTATTCATGGAATCAAACAGGGGAAAGGCATGCGCCAAAAAAGACACGCTAATCCGGAAACAAGTACACCAGCAGGAAGCAGGCGTAAGCCGCCCCGCACAGCATAAAAGTGCACGCAAACAACAAACAAGCTCAGACGCTACGATGAATATACCGTTCCTCTCAGCAGTGGTCGTGGGACACCGCAGGAGGAGGATGATAGCCAGGCCCCGCATTTTTTTTTTACCCAGGACCAGCCTTTTTGGGATGCCTGATGATCAGGTGTATGGGAGGTACAGGTTTCCACCACACATAACCCTAGACCTGGTGAGGGAGTGGGAGGATGACCTCACATCACCCACCCTGTGCTCGCAAGCACTGAGCCCCTTGGAAAAAGGGCTCAATGTACTGCACTTCTTGGCTACTGGTTCATTTCAGCGGACAAGTGCCATAGTGGGGGGTGTGTCACAGGCCACGCAGTCACTCTGCCTACACCAGGTGTTGGCCATCATGACTGCACGCCCCTCAGTCCGCAGGCACATATACATGCCCAGAACACCTGCAGAAAGGCAGGCCATGGTCCAGGACTTTTACGAGGTGCCACACTTCCCCAAAGTGCTAGGTGCCATTGATTGCACCCAGGTGGCTCTACGTCCTCCCAGGGCCACTGAGCACATCTATCGAAACCACAAGCACTGGCATTCAATCAACATGCAGGTAGTATGTGATGCCAAGGGAATCATCACTTCAGTATATGCCAACTATCCAGAGTCAAGCCATGATAGTTTCATATTCAGAATGTCACCCCTAAACTGGGAACTGGAAGCTGGGCGGCATGGCGACACATGGCTGATTGGTGAGTATACATGCCTCTGCACATGCATGCATGTCAGACACTGAGTAATGTGAAAACCCCACTAATGATAGCCATTATCACCTCCCCAGGGGACAGTGCCTACCCTCTGAGTACCTACATGATGACGCCAATTCGGAACCCCACCACACCACCCGAGTTAAGATACAACACAGCCCATATTGCAAAGCGGGGCAGAGTGGAGCGCACATTCGGAGTGCTCAAGTCACGCTTTCGCTCTCTTGACCGCTATGGTGGGCAGCTGCTATATGTGCCCCCAGTAGTGTGCAGGATCATAGTGGCAGCATTTGTCCTGCACAACATTGCAACCCGGCGGGGCGTGCCGGTGGACATGGTGGTGCCCCCACATCCCCAACCACATGCAGGGATGCTGCGCATGGGAGGTGAAAGGGCACATGGTGAGGCAGCTCGTACCCAGCTTGTGGCAAATTACTTCACCAAAAATCCCAACCCTGCGGAGTGCACACAGCCCTGGCACATACCAGCTGACAATCAATGATGATGACAAAAGGGACAGTCAACTGTCACAACCATACCAGCCTGAGACTGTTCACCTGGAAGTGTTACATTGTGTGCATCCATAGCTACTTAAAGACACCCAATGCTTTGTCACAAAAAGACACACATTCATGCAGCATGAACGACTACCCCCTTGCAAAATACCACATCAAAATAGTGCCATGTCACCCAACCCCTCCCCATCTCAGCTACCCAACACACCATGGCATGGCATGCAATGTGAAAGCAACCAAATGAATGCTCAACACATGACACAAGTGTCACAAAGTGCACTGTCCCTAATGGAAACAGGCCACAGACAATATGCTCTCAGTAATCAATAAGAAACAGCACACATGAACTAATACTTACCAGCAACACAAGACATCAGTACACGATGAAACAGTGGCAATATATGTCAGTAAAAAATGTAAGTAGTGCAAGTGTCACAATCTGACTAAGGCAGCATATCGACCCCCTGCAACTGCAGAGTGTTGCTGTCAGGCAAATGTGTCAGTGTACTGCATACAACATTAACTGCATCTGCAAAGGAGATGGGCGTGTGAAGACATGAAGAAGCTACATGTATATAAGGATAAAGACATGGATGCCCAAGCAAATATCAATCAACCAGTGGATCATGCAGTGGAGAATCGAACAACAATCCCCACTAGGGATGTACACACAGTTTTGATTACAGACTGGCCACACAACTCATGGGAGCCCAATTGTCACTGTGTAAGTTACTGTCACTTTGTCACACCCTTTGCAAGCCCATGGAAAGGGGAAGCAGGAGGGGTGTGTGTGTCAGGAACCCAAGCATCTAATCCAAAGACAGGACAAGCATGCATGTGCCCAGCTGGAATACACAGTGGATGCCCACGGGAGCCACACAAAGCAACACACTGTAAAAAATGTTTTAAACAAATAATAAAAAATGTCCATGTGTGCACCAGGGGGGGAGGCCACCCAGGAGGGACGAGGTACAGGGTGCACCCCAACTCCCACATGCATGGATGTTGAGAGAAAAAACAAAAACCTCCATCGGCTCATGGCCTGCACGGCTAGGTTACAATGGGAGAACTGTCGTCGCTGTCATCACCCTCTGCTGCTACATCAGGAGGTGGCTGTGATATGGGAGGCAGACCACGCAAAGCCCTGGTATGGTCCTCCATGGCAACAAGCATGCGGGTCTGGAAGGTTTGGTTCTGGAGGATAATGGTACAGAGATCCCCATGCAGCACCTCACGGGTAGCACACATTTCTGCCTGCATGGCCTCGCGTGATGCCCGGATCTCCTGATGGGTTGCCTGGAGCTCAGCTGACAGTGTACGTGCCAGCTGCTCCAGCTGCTGTTCTGCCCTTGTACTCCGAGACACCTCAAGTTCACCCAGAGTATCTCTGAGGGACCTGTGTTATAACCTTAGGGCTTCCCTGTGGGCTTTAGACTCTACAGATATGGCTGTGCCCAGAGGCTCCAGTCCAGCCCATCGGTCCCTGTCGGATGCCAACATGTCCTCCCTGTGTGTGTGGCAAATGGAGTCTGTTGCCTGCTTCTGGAGCTCCATCTGCCTTTCAGGGGGGAGAATGGAAGTGGCCACCCTATCCATTGCCTGAGCCATCATTTCACACGATGCCCCCTGTTGTGCTGCTATAGTGTAGATGGGGTTCTCCCACACAGTATTGCCTGGTGGCGCACGGCCACCGCGTTGGCGGGCACCACACCTGTTTGGGGCAAGGTGATGTTCACCTTGCTGTGCTGGCACTGCCTGAGGCTGCAGGACTGCATTCCTCCTTTGATCTGCTGGCCCAGGAACAGGAGCAAATATTGTGGAGTGTGACCCTGCTTCTGTAACCGCCACAGGCGGACTTTCCAACACTGAAATCCCCATAGAGGGGTCTACCCCCGGTGCAGGTGGGTTGGACGTAAACACTCACCTGCGACGGCACATATGTCTCAATGCCTGATTCAGCACCTGATTCATAGAGGTCTCCGGAAGTGTACCCAGAGACACCTGTGGACAGCATGGTCTGTAGAAGAAATGGGTTTTCACCCACCACCACCCCACATCCTCCACTGGTGCCGGGTTGTGGCTGTGATTCCTCCTGGGTCTGCACCATCTCCTCCTCCTCAACAGCATCACGTGCCTAATCACCTGCAAAAACATGAAAGATAACAAATGGAAACAGGCATGAGCACCATAGCACACACACATAGGCCTGACGAGGCAGAGATCCAGTACATAAATGACACATGTCCCACATGACAATAACCCTGGCATGCACGCACTGTCAATGAGTTGGAAGGGGAGGCAAAAAGCAGACACTGAGGACTCCGAGATGGAAAAGCAACACATGTGCTGCATGCTGGATAGCACTGGCATCACACATTAGCCTGTGAGTTGCATGTCCAATACACATACATGACACATGCCAGCACACAGATGGCATGTAGCATAGCCATGGTACATTTGACAAGTACAGCCATATGGCAGGAAATAGGTACTGTCTCCCATCCATGTGAGATGGACATCATGATATAAAACATTCAAAATAGTGCGACAAAACACTCATGTGCCACACGCTGCAACAAATCCAGTGTTCATTGATGCAGTGATGGCAGGCAGATGGATACATCAATGGTTGGTCACTTCAACATGACAGAAGACAACAGTCATGTTCAACATTCAAACAGAGCCCAAAAATGATTGTGTGCAGGCCATGTGTAGGTGCACATTACTCAATCAGCCTGAATGGTTAAATCATTCCCATAACAGGTTAATAAATGTGGGCCATTTTGGGGTGTAATCTATGACAGATGTATGTTACATTTGTGGCAGTACGGCAAAAAAATGCATGGTCAAAATGGCAAGGATTAAAACAATCAGGCTGAATGAACAGGAAAACATTTTGAACAATGTTGTTGCAAGATGACAGTTGAAGGGCAACTGCAGTAATCTGGTGCTAATTAGCAACTGTGGTCAGAAGGGATACTGTCATACCCAAACCCAAGGCCGGGGAATGGTTTGGAGGGACCACATGGGTGACCCATACCAGTCATGACTACACAGCCTCACCTGGCACTCAATCAGAACACATCACCCAAGCAAAATACACATGGATTGCACACAGATGCATGGGCACTCACCGGACAATGCTTCAAATCTGGTAGGTCTCCCACGCCTCGGATCTGATCCTCTGTGATGAAGCCTCCAGCGACAGACTCATGTTCAGTGAGTTGATCATCCTCTGGTGGAGACCCACCGCCAGTCACCAGAGTAGAGGCATGATTGGAAGCGAGCTTGTTCTTTGCTCTGCGTTTCAGGTCATTCCACCGCTTAGAGCAATCATCAGCTGTACGCTTCACGAATCCAAGGGAACTAATGCGTTCTGCGATGGTCTGCCAGTGGGCCCTAAATTGAGATGGCGTAGTCTTGCACCCTGCTGTCACCATCATTTCGCGGCTATGTGCCAACTCATAGGCCACAAGTGCATCTAGTTTGGCGTCATTGAAACTAGGCTTGCTTGACGTGCCGGAGTGTGTAACCATGTCTGGGGTCCCAGCCTGTACTGCAAGAGCACCCTTCTTCTTCTTGGAAGGTGGTGCGGACCCTGAGTGGCTTACGCCGCTCTGGTTGGTAGGAGCAGAAGCGCTGGTGGACTGGGCACTGGAAGTTTCCAAAGGCACAATGACCAAAGGTCTCACTGCAGGCATTGGCTGCAGGGTAATGTTGACAGCACCAACCTCGGTGTGATGGACTTGGAACAACACTGTTCCGGCTGGGAGACTCAGAGCTGGGGTGGATTGAGCTGCAGCTGCCCCTGCAGCCTCCTCACCCTGGCTACTTGGGGCAGCAGATGACATTGCTGCCCCATATCCACATGGCGTGGTGACAGCAACTTTCACTGCCACACATGGCTTAGACTTGGTGACACGGAAGTCAGCCTGGGAGTCATCCTGTGCCGGTTCAGTTGACAATATGGGCCGGTTTAACAAGGGCTGAGCTGGTATGGTGTCAGCTACATTTCCCCCAACCATTGTGGGGGGCACAGGTGTCCCCGATTGGTCCTCCACACACTGGCCTCTTGGGCAACCCTGCACATCCTGGCCACATCCCCTACCGCGCCCACCTCTTTGAGCTCGGCCACCTTTGCCTCCCTTACTGCTTGGTCGCCTCCTGACCATGGCACTAATGTTGGTGTGCGTATGGGAGTTGCAGTAAACAATTGACACACGGGGGCAACCACAGTTGGAAAATACGTGCGCGACTCACCGCCTGCCTGGAAAAAGAACGTGAAAAAGACGCACGTGTGCGCTTAGGCAACACCCCCGCCAAAAGAAGAATTGAATGCCCAGTTGCCCACCCACACCTGCCTATGGGGTTGCCATGTCGGACACAACACCATCTGGCACCACTGGCAACCCCCACCAGAGAGGCAGAGGTCTACCAGCTTCAGTGCCAGGGAAGTTGGTATCCTGGTGGAGCAAGTCCTGGGGCAGTATGGTGCCCTCTTTGGAAGTTTGCGTTGCGCGCCGACAATGAAGGACGGAAGAGGATCTGGATGGACATCGTGACTGCCATCAACGAGGAGGGGGCGCCAGTCCACGACATTCAACACGTTCGGAAGCGCTGGGAGGACTTCAGGTCCAGGACCCTCAACAAGGCCTGGCACCTCTTGAAGGCAACGGATGCCAAGGGGTGTCAGGTCCGCCTAACCAACAACAAAATGAGGGTACTGGAACGTATACGCACAGCGCTCCACCTCCAGGTCCTTGAGAGGCAGACCCGTCTGGAGTCGAGCAGTAAGTGTATATGTGTACTGATTGGATGCTGTGCATGTTGAGGTGTGGCAGGAGTGTGCAGGTTGAACATATGTCTGTGTAGGGCCATGTATGCATGTGTATGTACAGGGAAATGAGCCTGCTGCATGTGAGTCCTCTCATGTGTGAGACACATCTATGGTGTATGTCTTGGTAAGCATGCTTGGCAAATGCAGGTGTGGGTGCACAAATTATTAAATCCTGTGTAGGTACTGTGGCATGGTTGTGGTGTTACACATGGATGCTGCTTCTACCTGCATGTATCTGCACTATGTACATTTGCATGTGTGTGTATTTGACAAGTGTGCAACTGTGATACACCATGGATGCATGTGACACTGACATGTAGGAGGCTGATTTCCAGATGTGACATGGATGGGGATGTTATCAAAGCGACAGGTGATGGAGATGTACAGATGCATGTATGTGTGGTGGCGTGTGTGCATGTGTTCTGCACTACCCATGATGCATGCGACATCAGGCTCACCTTCTGCAGCTCATGCTGTTGTTTGTGTATGGATGGTGCTGCCTGGTGCAACATTCCTGTTGTTGTGCTCATGTGTGTGAGTTGAAATGACATGTGTGTTGGGGAGTGTGATGCCATGTTTGAAGTTTGACACTGCCACTCATGTACAACTGTAATATGTGTATCAGACCATTGCACAGTGCCATGTTGCCTGTGTTCCATCTCTCCCTGTCTGCAGCGTCAACTGATGAAGAGGGCAGAGACGATGCTGTGGAGCAAAGCGGCAGGGATCGTACCGCCAGCCGGAGAAGCAAGGCCCAGCTCCTCTCCTAGGTTGTCATCTCGTCGGGGAGTGAGGAGTCTGGTGCCGCGTCTGTGGCTGCAGCTGCCGAGGGTAGGTCCAAGAGGTGGAGGTTGGAGGAGGACTCCTCGGCAGCAGAAAGGGCAGCTGAGACCCCACAGGGTCCGATGGAGGAAGATGGCACGGAGTCATCCACGTTGGTGGCGGGTTTGGTTGAGGAGGAGGCCATGGAAGGGTCACACACAGGGTCTGGAGGGGGAGATTCCAATGGTGCTAGTGGTGCAGTCCAGGGGAAGGGACAGGAGGCAGCACAGGCCACCGTGGAGGTGCCTGTGTGTAATCCTGTCCCCGATCCTGTGACTGCATCATCCCGCACCAGCAGGGATGCCTACGTCCAGACCCGTTTTCAGGGAGGGGATGAGCGCACAACAACTGGCCTTCCTCTCCCTGCGGACGTGGCAATCCGGGACTGGTTTGAGCCTGTCCTGGCTGGGATGGCATTGCGTCAACGGGGCATGCGAGGTGACCTGCAGTGTTTTCGTGAAGACACTGCACATCATCTCAGATGCCTCTTTGACCGCGTCGACCTACTGGGACGGGTCACCAGGAATGGATTCCTCCGTCTGCTGGACCTTCTTCCGACCTCCTCCTCACCTGAACCCCCTATGCGGCAGTCGTACTCCGTGCCATCTTCCAGCCCATGTATCACCAGGGTACCCTGTGGAGCTGCCTCTGACCCAGCGGCCAGGCTGGTGGAGGACACATCCCTGCCACAGTCGGGAGTCGGAGGTCCAGCAGGGCTGGCCACACCAACAACTGCACCCCAGCAGGATGAGGACATGCAGGCATCAAGGGCACAGGCACAGCAGCAGTAGGCACAAGGTGGGAGCGATGATGGCTCGGGGCCATCAACATCAGAGGGGCAGGCATCCGCCGGAGAACAGGAGGACCCTGGATTGGGAGTGTCTTCCGTGTGGCAGCGGTTGGTCCAGCACATAGATGCGGAGCGGCGGCGGAGGGAAGAGGCACGGCTCACTATGGTCAGGGCGGAGAACTCCATGCGCAGGGCACTGAGGCGGGCCGAGTGCCTTGAGGCAATTCGCAGGGAGTTGGAGTTGGACATGGCGTCATCCCTGCGAAACCTCAGGGTCATGGAACAGGCCCGCCTCCAGGACATAGAACAAGAGTTCGATGATGCCCTGGCCGGGGAAATCGGCAAGCGAGCCATAGGACTTGCCCGCCGCCATTGTATATACTTAGTTAGTGTTAGGTTTCATTTATGTTTTTCTTTCATTTGGGGCGCTTGGACTATGGCCCACCTTTTGTAGATAGTTCTTCATTAGGTAGTATTTTTTGTAGGTTTCATTTCAATGGTTGGGCTCATGGACCCTGGATTTGTTATTTGTATATAGTTGAACAGTGGATTTTTCGTCAATTTTATTTTATTTTTCACCATGGAGCAATGGATTTTACTTATTTCTTTCCATTTGGATTTCCTTTGTTGGCGGTGACTTTGGACACATTTTCATTTGGATTTCTTTGGATTCTGATTTCACATTTTGGAACAATGTGCATTTTATTTATTATTTCCATTATTGTGTGATTTCATTTCATTCCCTTAATTTTGTGTTGAAGGTTTCATACTTCAATGTGTGGTATTCTCTCATTGGTCTCATGCATGTCACAATGTGGGTTTTCACATTTACTGGCACCCACATGTGTTGATGTACATACATGCCATTTGGGTTGTTTCATGTAATCGCCATTTCAATGTGGGGTGGATGTAATACTTGGTTGGTTCTTTGGGCAGGGTTGGCGTGTGTTGGGATTTTGGTGGCCATGAGGGCCATAATTTTGGATCATGATGACGTGTTGGAGGGGGACATGAGTCGGGGCCTACTGGCAGGTGCCCCTCACTGCCAGGTGAGTGGTGGTACAGAGGGACATGAGTCGGGGCCTGCTGGCAGGTGCCTGTCACTGCCGGGGGGTGTGGGTGCAGGGGGACATGAGTCGGGGCCTGCTGGCAGGGGCCCCTCACTGCCATGTGGGTGGGGGTGCAGGGGGACATGAGTCAGGGCCTGCTGGCAGGTGCCTGTCACTGCCGGGTGGGTGTGGGTGCAGGGGGACATGAGTCAGGGCCTTCTGGCAGGTGCCCCTCACTGCCAGGTGGGTAGGAGTGCAGGGGGACATGAGTCGGGGCCTGCTGGCAGGTGCCCCTCACTGCCGGGTGGGTGGGAGTGCAGGGGGACATGAGTCGGTGCTCACTGGTGCATGGTGACATGTGGGCTGGCTGGGGGGCATGCCCAGGGTGGATGGGCTACCTGCGGGGCATTCCCAAGGTGGATGGGCTGCCTGCGGGGCATGGCCTGGGGTGCAGGGTAGTCCCCTGTGGTGTGGGCTGCCTGCAGAGCCTGGGAAGGGGGGAGAGGGCACACCTGGGAGGTCCCACACTGCCAATTCGCATGTGATACTCCCCGCACACCCCTCAGAATACACGTACCCCGCTCGCCCAAGCCCTATCGCATGTGATACTCCCTGCACACCCCTCAGAATACACGTACTCCACTCGCCCAAGGCCTATTGCGTGTGCTACTCCCCGTGCACCCCTCAGAATAAACGTACCCCGCTCGCCCGAGGCCTATCGCGTGTGATACTGCCAGCGCACCCCTCAAAATACACATACCCCGCTCGCACAAGGCCTATCGCATCTGATTCTCCCCACACCCCTCGGAATACACGTATCCCACTGCCCAAGCCCTATCGCATTTGATTCTCCCCGTGCACCCCTCGAAATACACGTCCCCCGCTCGCCCAAGCCCAATCGCGTGTCGTACTTCACGCGCACCCCTCAGAATACACGTACCCTGCTAGCACAAGGCCTATCGCGTGTGATTCTCCCCGCACACACCTCGGAATACACGTACCCCGCTCCCCAAGGCCTATCGCGTGTGATACACCCTGCGCACCCCTCAGAATACACGTACCCCGCTCGCCCAAGGCCTATCGCGTGTGATACTCTCTGCGCACCCATCAGAATACATGTACCCCAATCTCCCAAGGCCTATTGCGTGTGATACTCCCCGCACACCCCTCACAATACACGTACCCTGCTTGCACAAGCCCTATCGCGTGTGATACTCGCCGCGCACCCCTCAGAATACATGTACCTCACTCCCCAAGGCCTATCGCATGTGATTCTCCCTGCGCACCCCTCGGAATACAGTCCCCCGCTAGCCCAAGCCCTATCGCATGTGTTACTTCACGTGCACCCCCGAAATACACGTACCCCACTCCCCAAGGCCTATCACGTGTGATTCTCCCTGCGCACCCCTCGGAATACACGTCCCCCGTTAGCCCAAGCCCTATCGCGTGTGTTACTTCACACACACCCTCGAAATACATGTACCCCGCTAGCACAAGGCCTATCGTGTGTGATTCTCGCCGCACACCCCTCGGAATACACGTACCCCGCTCCCCAAGGCCTATCGCGTATGATTCTCCCTGCGCACCATTTGGAATGCACGTACCCCACTCCCAAAGGGCTATCACATGTGATTCTCCCCACGCACCCCTCGGAATACATGTACCCCGCTAGCCCAAGCCCCATCACGTGTGTTACTTCACGCACACCCCCGAAATACACGTACCCCGTTCGCCCAATGCCTATCGCGTGTGAAAGTTTGTACGCACCCTCCAAATGCACTGTCCCGGCCCTGTGAACTGATGCTGGGTTAGCGCGGCCCTTTGTGCTGCATTGGGGTTTTCAATGCCTTATCCTTGCGCAAGGGGCGTTCTTGGGGCGTAACTGGTGCTTAAGGATGTTCTATGCGCCAGCGCTCAAAATGGCTTTGATATTCCATGAATACGCGGTGCACCAGAATGCTGTTTTGCGCACACAGCTGGCGCACGCTGGTGCATGCTAGCTCTCTGCGCTGCTCGCGTGCGCTGCCTCTGCGCTGAAATCTAAGAATTACCCTGTTAATGGGCTCCTTAAAGATAAGTTATTAAAACGGTGTACCACGTTGAAGAAAAACTGGATGCACTCCCTGCCCCTGGCCCTCTTGAGTTTACGCATGCAACCAAGCAAGGACCACCATTTGTCACTGCATGAAGTAGTCACTGGCTGGCATATGCATACTCCCATATCCCTGTAAGAAGGGCTTCAGATGCACATAGGGCAGCAGTGGTGCTAGTCGATGAGTTCAAGGAGTATTTGACCACAATAACTAAGGCCATTAAATGTGTCTCCCAACAGATTGCACCTCCCAGGATTGTGATGACAGAGACACTGGATGTCGAGACTACTAAGGTGACAGATCCCGAGAATATGACCACACAACCACTGCTGCTTGGGGACCTCATATATGTCCCCAATTTCATTTTCAGAAGGAATAACCCTTGATCCCGAGGGCCCTACGGGGTGGTGTTATGTACTCCCCTCACTGTGAAAGTCAAGGAATTGTGTAATTGGGTTCACCTCTCCGATGTTCATAGGGCACCTCCTGAAAGTACACTGTTACACCAGTTGTCTTAAAACAAGGGGTAGCAATACATTTTCCCTGTCTACCTCACCGGCCTGTCGAGGGGCAATACGTGTGCGGTAGCATGTTCCAGTGGCAGGTCAGAGTTTAGCTGCTAGCTCCATATTTTTTCTTTTTTCAGGAGTGCTTTCTTCCTTATTTCTTTTTCCTTTTCTTTCTCTTTCTCTCTCTCACTCTCTCTCTCTCTCTCTCTCTCTCTCTCTCTCTCTCTCTTTTCTTTCCCTCTACTTTTTCTTCTTTCTTTGTGTACAACATATGTTGTGTATGTTTTTTTCTTTTCATTGTCTTGTGTGTCTGTTTTTTCATTTCAGGAAAGAAAAAAATGGAGGTGACTAATGTAAATATTTTGTTAAGTAGGGACCCGAGGTGTAGATGCACGAATGAGAGAATATAGACCTATGTTTATATTTTATTGGGATTGTATTGGGATGCTATTGGGGGAGGTCCTATAAGGGGGGAATGGGGACAATAGGATTCTATATTATCCAAATGGGACAATACATATATTAGTACTAATGTGAACACTAACAATAATAATGCAAAATAATTTAATTAATTTAATATGTACAATCCGATAGGGGGGAAATAGTGAAAAAGGTTGTTTTCAACAATTAGAAGATCGTCTACCACTGTGATGCGATACAATGATACTTCCGATCTTGAAATCAGGTATAGAATAATGAAAGAGAAGTACGACAAAAGTATGACACATAACAAGGGCTGAGGTTGGATATGATTGAGGATATTCATCATCCCCGGTGCACCAACTCATGGTATTCTGACACAAGTGGTGTGGGGAGAAAAGCTGTGAATGGAAGCTGTTATGAGTGTTAACTCATTCCGCACGTGTCATGGGCTCCTAAGGTGTTAGTACCACAAGCAATCCCAAATATAGAGGCACATTTTGCGCTATGCAGAATAAAAGGAACGTTCCAGGTACATAGTTTTCAACTGAAAATGGTTGGTCCAGATCCTGTACAGTGGAGCGGCTATTCAAAAGACATTAAGTGTGTGGAGCTGCCATATCTGATGATGAAAGGGCGTACGCATGTCAATAATAACTGGCAGGACACCGCACTACCTTGCTTGACAGAAGGACTGGTAACCTATAGCAAGGAAATGATCGCATGAGTGCACAATTTCTGTGCAAACATTTGGACAGAGCTTGTCACAAAGTTGATGTGGAGTGCACAAGGAAAAAGAATATAGATTCTGTTTCCACAGTAAGGGTACAGTTTTTGTCAGCTCAAACCAACATTACAATAAGAGTCTGCTGATAACAGACATAAAGAAAGGAACAGCTGCAATGATGGATTATTACTGGGTTTGTGGACAAGCTTACTTGCACCACCCACCATTATGGAGGGGCTGTTGTTTGCTGGCCATATTGAACTCAGCACTATTAGTGATCCCAGAAGAACACCTGAAGAGAGGAGCACTGCCTGCTGAGGCACCAACTAGCCTCCCCACAGTCAAAAATGAAGATGAGGGTCTGTTGACCGCACAAGGGCTTCATATCCTGCCAGGGAAAGGACAGTTCCAACAACCACAGACAATGAAAAGATTGAATTCCATATCCAAAGACTCTTCCACATTGCTTGCTGAAATAGCAGAAGAATACAAGCCCTTCAGCTCAGTAGAATCCTGTTCCCCATTTCTTTCTTGCCAGAATACAGACAACTGAAAATGCCAAATGGTTGCAGATCGTCAGATGGGAGCTGGTCCAGCTTGCGAATGACACAGAGAATGGGTTCAACGTGATCAAGGTTGAGTTGCGTGCGTTGAGACTGCCATGTGCTGGACATGTTAACAGTAATGGAAGGAAAGGTTTGCAAAATGTTTGGTGATTCCTACTGCACATTCGTGCCTCCAGAGGATGCAGGGAATGCATCATTATCCCACATCATCGCAGCTGTCCATAGCCGGGTTTTTGCATGAAGCTGGAGGGAGGATTACAGCAAATTGATTGGTTTACTATGGCATTCACTTGGGCCCTGTCGTTGCTTGAAGCAATCGTGAATGTATTTATGGCCATTATTGTGTTCTTCCTTGTTATTTTCTGCACCAGTCAGTTGGCCCTTCGATGTTGTGACAATATGGGACCTAATAGCGCAAGAATGATGGTATCAATTGGGGTTCCAAAAGCAACTCGCGAAACTAAATATATAGAAGTACGGACTGATGTCCAACAAGGTGGCCCTAAATATAAAAGTTGATCATCTATACCACACTATCATTTCTCCACCCCGTGATCTAGAAAATTATATTGAGTCTGAGTGGACCTGTCAGAGGAGAGAGTATGCATCTATATGACTTGTTCTCTTGAAGAGTACGCACAGTGCGGCCAGTGTGTAGGGACTGGATGCCAATTAAAGGAACTGTGTGGAAGCCAAGAGGAGGGAATGGGAGTGCAGCGATATAGCAGAATTTGTTACTGTAAAAGTAACAAAAAGGGGAATGTTGGGAAGGGTGCAGGCCCGCCCTACCCCGCTGGGTGCCTTAGAGTGAGGTGACATGCATTTGAAGCACTATGATCGGCCAAGGAGTAAGGGGTATGGTTAGCGGACCACCTCAAAATATAAAATGACTCTATCCAACATAACCAAATGTGGTCTATCCATATAGTACAGCATAATGCGCAAGCAGAATTGCTATTTTTGTGTAGGTATTACTACCTACAGGTGGAAGGGAAGGCATGTGTGGTAAATGTGGCTTTGCATACACCGGGCCAAAATTGTGAGACAAGAGAAATCCCCAGCCATGCCTGACCTCCCATGAAGACAGCCCACACCCCAACCACCACAATTTCTATTCATTGTTCTAACAGTGTTGAAAAGATGTTCGAGAGGAATGTGCCCTAAAATGCTGCAATCACAGACCAGCGTCTGGTGTATATGTTATCTCACACTGGCCAAAGCATGACCTTGCCCATCCCCGGGAGACCACGACCACGAATTATAGCCCATATAACTGACTAAAACTTTAGACCTCTGAATTCCATGGAACCAGGTGCCCTTTGACCACCAACCCCAAAGTAACAAGTCTTGATATGTTCAAAGTGGACGGACAGGGCATATCATTGAAGCAACAATTGTGTGATTTGTATTGTGAGAAGGGATACATTATAGTTCAAAATGAAGATGGAGACTTTGGAGCCTGATGGCACCGACGGTAGTCACTGAAATGTGTGAGTGATGGTTAGAGCTCCCCAAACCTCCTTTGTGCCCATCTTAAGGCCTGCAAAGTGCACAGTATGAGTGATAACATAGTTGTATGGTAGGAGTATAATTTATTTGTTTTCTGACCTTCATCATGAAAAGAAAATGTTCACTGCTGTGCCCACGTGATGGAAGACAGATGGATCAGACTGGAAACAATGGCCTAGCATCCCTTATGGGACATGCATCCTCACGAGACTTTGCAAAACTTTGTATATGGTCACCTCAGAACGATTTTGTGATGTTTGGTGCAGTTTCGTTTAGGGAGGGTGACATTATAGGGAGGGTCCCAAAATGTTTGAAATCCTTATAGACACAATGGAAACAAAGATTTGATTGTGCCTACACCCCCAAACCGCTGGACAGCAAGTCAGTGGGTGGGGAAAGGGTCTGGAAATCAAATTTGTGGTTACTTTGTGGCTGAAAGAGGGACTGCAAAGTGTGGGAGAGTAGAAACAAATAATAAGGAACTGTTTTTATTGGTGAAAAAATTATTTGCACGTGTCGCAAAGTCCACGGACAATACCACTGACCACAGACAGCGTGTTAAGAAAACAGTCTGAAAAACATATTTCGGGTTATTTGATGGCTGAAAGATGGCATTGAAAGGGTGGGGGAGTGCAATAAAGTTGTTATGGAGTTGTTGTAATAGTTGTAAAACATGGTGCTACTGCCGCCATGTCCGTGGTCCTGTCCTTGTCCGTGAAAATGAACACATGTCCGGGGACGTCAATGGAATTCAGGGGTTCTAGGGGACTCTTGCTATTTGAAGGTGTACTATACGTACTTGTTAGATGGTTTGACTGTATTGTGGTGGTTGCGACAAGTGGCCAGATTCTTGGGGGCATGGACACTGTTCACAAGCTTTATAGTGATATGTGTAGAGTAATTATAGTTACTCTAAGGGAAGTATACTGTATTAGTAATGTGGTGGGATCATATAATTGAAGTGTACATGATATCTTTGAGTGCCTTAGAATTGAGGATAATGATGGAATATGTAGATGAAGAAATAAATGAAAGATAACAGTGGGTATGGAAACTAAAGGTTGAATCCCTGGTTCATTTTATGTGGGAAAAAAAGTGTAATTTGTTAAACACAGCAGTTTAAAACATTTATTTGCATTCAATTGTTCATATACATTTCCTTTTTAGATCATCATAAACAGTACAATGTAAGTACTGTGTTTGGTACAATGTTAGAGTGTGTTACACTGTTGTGGTAGTGATGTAAAATAATTACTGGGTCACCTGTAAAAAAAAAAAACTGTGGATTTAAAAAATAAAAATGCATTTGAAAGTATATATATGTTACGGAGTACATATGTTTGGTAGCATTGATACATATTATGAGTGTAGGTGTGGTAGGATGTTTGTTGGTCGTCTGTTGTAAGTAAACATATGTTTAAAGTATTTAGATACCTGTTGACATATTCTAACTAGATTGACTTTTAGATGAATGATTGCAGTAACAATACTTCTTATGTTATATTTGAAGTGCATTAGAATGAAAGGGATTTTTAAAGTTGTTATATACCCACTAGCGTATTCTAACTCTCTTGGACATTACAATTGGTATTGTAGTATTATGGGTGTAGTTAGATACCCATTGGTGTGTTTTAACTGTTTATTGTACCATAGTTTAGTGTGCAAATTTAGATTGAAGGAATATTACGTATGCATTTGTTAGATTTGCTTGCAACCTATATTTTGGAGTAACATAGGAGGCGTTACATTCAAACCAACCACTTATTTTTTTTTTAACAAATGCAGTATAGTGGCCTGAAGTAGTTGTGTCACCATTGTGGTAGATAATGCCTATTGTTGTTAAGGTTTTCTTGTGATGAGATACTCGGCTGTGTGTGGAACTAGTCAGCCTACAGTTATGTTTGGTACCATCTGCATTGTACCTTAGATGCATTAGTATGACATATTGTCCTAATGAGTTTTATTGTATGGCGGAACGATTGTCTAATTTGCAAAAATGGCATAAAATGCTATGATTTGCATATTGGAGCAGCTGCTAAAATGGAATGGATTCAGAATTTTGTATGGATATATACACAAATCATTCATTAGGGATGTGCTCTTGTGAAACATGGTTGCAGGGTGTTCAGGTATGTTCCCACGTGTATGAAATTTGGAAGATTTCATGTGTACAAATATTTTGGGTTTCCAGTACTTGTAGTAAGTATATTGGAAATTATTGAGGAACTTCTTGTGTGTTTATGGTAAATGTCACCATTCCTGCACAGTAGTCCAATGCTTGCCTTAAACCTGAGACACTGTAATTGCTGTCAGGATTATTTGTGGCATTTCTACAAAGGACAAGCATTTGCAAGCACATCTGGTTTGAGCCATTTAAGTTAATGTTATGTACACATGGTGGCAATTGGAAGAGAAGTTTGATTGCAGCATTTGCACAGCAACTTACTTCACTTGTGTTTCTGAATTGAAATGGGGCAGAAAGGTCTGCTTTTGTATCTTTGATGGGCCTGCAGTTGTTTTTTGAGAAGAGACATGTGTCTCTTTGTCTTCTGATGGATGTACAGTTGCATTTGTACAACAGAGTTTAATGGTTGCATTATTTGATAGACTAGCCAATTAAAGTTTGTTTTTCAGGTTTCAGATACAGAGTACATAGGTAGATGGGATGTACAGCGTACATAGCCTGTTGTATTCTAGGATTCAAGGAATGTCAGCGTTGACTTTGTTTTCCTCAAAGGTAACTAGAAATAGACCACTGAGTGTACAGAGATGTGAAAGTGTTACATAACTCAAACATTCTTTGAATACTGTGCTGCCAATGTCAATGAATGCATGATTTAGGGTCAAACCCTGTGATTTGTGAATAGTGAGAGCATATGCAAGGGATAGAGAAATGTTTTATCTGTGTATGTGCATGTCTTTGAAAAGAAGGAAACATGCTATTATCCGGCCTATTTTCTTAACTTCTTCAAGTTTGTCAAAGTGGATGTTGACAAATTGAATGCTGTTCTCGTTCACATGTGGATATGTTTGGAAGTCAACAACTGTACCAATTGCTCCATTGACTAAATCTTGCTCTATGTCAAGGTTATGTTTTAGGATTACTCTACAGTTTAGAGGCAGAGTTAATACTTTTTCTAATATAGCTGTGTTAGAGATACATTTTTCAAAGGTATTCATTTGTGCTGTTGCTTGCTGACACTTAGGGAGTGTCATGCAATGCACTTCAGGTTTGTCTGTGGAGCTGATATACACTATCGGTTGCATTTATTTTTTCAACATTGCATCGTTAATTGACTTCAACTTGCAAGGGTTGGCATTAAAGACATGCATTTTATATTTTGTTGAGTTAATTGTTCTATGACATTTGGGGCAGATGTGTTTTGCCCACATAGTCCATGGATTTGTCTAATTTTAAAGATAGAGATTTTGCATCTTTAGTAAGCCGACCAGTTCTAATTATTTGTAAAATGTTAGCATAGGTAAGATTTGGATGTTTTGAGTCAGTTCTCTGTAGTGAACATTTTGCCAGAGGTTTACATTGCCAATGCTGGCGAGTGGGTTATGGCATTGTTTGTGTCCTAATGTGTTAAAAATAGGCTCACCTTTTACTGGTGTTAACTGTAGGTACTGTTTTCCTCCAACCAGTTCTTCGTAATTGGTTGTTAGGACTTATTGCATTCTGAAATGAATTAAAGCCACCATAATGTTGGAAACCATGCTTACTTCATCTGTCAGGAGCACTTGCATTTGTTTTAGAATTCTGTGTACTTCAGTAGGAGTTTCTGCCCATAATGTGAAGTATTCTTATTTGTTTTAGTATTCTACTAGGAAGAGCAGCAGTTGGTAGAAAGTTACAACTCCTATGTTGTGGGCAGCTAAAGATGAGGCGGCTGTTACAACAGCTGAAAGGTTGTTGTTTGGTAAATTTTGTAAACATGTACTGATTATTTCAATTAAGAAAATTCTACCAGAACCTGCTTCACCACTTACATACAGGAGCAGAGGATTATAATTTTTACAGCTGCAAGTTTAAGTTTCATGTTTAAGACCAAGTTCAATTTCTTTGGTTACTTCTGGATAAATGGTGAGTTGTTCATCATTTAGCTATGATTGGAGCACTGGCAATTCTTCTTCAGATTGTTTAAATTGATACATGGTATTTTTTACCTCACTCATGTCACTATCTGCTTTATTTAGAATTAGTAGTTCTCCAAGTCGTTCTTGGGTTCCTGCAAGGGAAGGTTGGCCGCCCTCAGTAGTGTCTTTATCCAGTATCGCTTCAATGTCTAACTCTTGTTGGCGTTCATTGTCCAACATTTGTTTGTATTGTTTGTAATTCACATTTGTTATACTGCTTTCATTAGCATTGAAAGCAGCTTGAAATGAGTCATGGTCACCTAATAATTCTTCTTTTCTCCAAGGTTTAAAATGTTGTATTGGGGCCATGTAATACAGTTCTCTATGTTGCAGAGAATTAAAAGATAACTTTATGTGATTAATTTGGCTACTTTTTGTAGGTTTTAGTAGGCTTCTGCCACAATTTGAGACTGAATATTTTCCAGTTTTCTCATCTGGTGTGACATTGTTTTTATATCAGTGGTTTTGGGCTATGTTGTATAGACACATGTTTTCCAAACAACTACTTTGGTTTGGGTAGTATGTGTCAATTAAATTGTTTTTGTAAATGTCTTTGTTGGTTGGATCATGTGTGGCTATCGTTTCAATCTCTCAGTAGGATTTTAGTACTCTTTTTCGGGATGAAGCTAGACCAAGGTTTAGCCAGATAATGTTTACAGATTTGCCATATAAAGCAGTTTCTGTTAAACGGTCTGCAGTTTTGTAGCACCCTCATTCTCTATGGGAGTGCATTTTTATATAGAAGCTGTATAATTTTTGTGACAATGTCTGGTCAGATGATATGTCATCCCAGAGGTCTTTTTGCTCTGTTTTCTCAGCTTTGGCGGACCAGGTTGTGACATATCTTGCAACTGCAGCAGAATTGTCTGCAATGTATTGGATATCTATATTTGCATTAATTTCACAAGAGGGCATTGATTACATTGTCATTAAGCTATTTACTTGTCCTGTTTTGGAAAATGGTCTAGGGAAACCAAATCAACATTTGATATATTATTTACCTTTGTTTTTATATCGACGTCAGCAGTATTTGTCACACTTATGTTTCGGAAGTTTAAGATTTGTATACGTAGGTCACTGTCGGTGGTGTTTGAAGGGATGTCACATGTAATGTATTTTTGAATACATTGTAAAACAGTGGCATCACTGTCATGTCCACATTTAGGAGCATCTTGTATCCACAAAAGCATGTGAATGTGTGGTGCTCCTCTAGATTGGTATTCTTTTCTCCGAAAGAAGTGTTCCACTTCTCAGAGTGGAGGGGTATTTTTCTAGCAGATGGGTTGCAGCATGGCAATGAAGCGATGGTTAAAGTACATTGAAACAATAACAGTGTCAAGAGAACAGAGTTCTCCTGGTGATTTTATATCTATTCCCTCTTTATTTTGGTTTGCAGTACGTAAGAAGTCATGCAAGTCACCTCATCCATATTCTGCACAACTTAAATTATCAAACCATGTGGGTGGGCCTAGGATCCTTAGCATACAATGTACATCAGGAGACATCACAACCAGTATTCTTTTGTACCAC
The DNA here is from genome assembly GCF_040938575.1 of Ambystoma mexicanum. Classification (NCBI taxonomy): domain Eukaryota; kingdom Metazoa; phylum Chordata; class Amphibia; order Caudata; family Ambystomatidae; genus Ambystoma; species Ambystoma mexicanum. The sequence continues at coordinate 357,913,866 of NC_090941.1, forward strand.
GCATGATTGTCAGGAAATGTATGATACTTGACTGCAACTCTTCATTTTTGTCTTTTATCTTTTGAAGAAGCTGGATAGCACATATGTTTGAAAAACTGGAGCCTTTTTTTAATGTGTGTGCAACTCCATAACATAGAGTTGTAAGTCCACTTTCAAACCGGAGGTGGGAAATGCATTCTACATTTTGTCTAAATCTGGGGTTTGCAGGATACATTAGTAAAGAGCAATATTCGGATGCATCCATTTTTGTGAATCTTTCATCATATCTGCCTCCTTTTCCTGTTGGAAAGAGTAGAGGAAAAAAATGTGCTTCTACACTTGTTCTCCCATATGCTCATTGGAGAGCATTTGGCTTGACGCATTTGATATGTCTCTAATGCATCTTCTATGGTGTCTCTGTAGTGTAGTGGGTGAATTGTGTGCTGGTCTAAAATGTTGGCTGCACTAACAGGATCTACAAGTTCAAATTGGCCAGTTTGTGGTAAATCTTGAGTTATTTGGGTGGCTTCTTTTACATTTTCCTCTATGTTTATATCTTTTTAGTATTCATTGTTTTCCTTTAGGTATTGTAGGGCTTGTCTAACTTTGTTTAGGTGGACTAGTTGTTGCCAAATTCTTTTGTTGGTACACCATTAACTATTACAATCAATGATTGACCTAGAGTTTCTACATGTTCTTTAAGATCTAATGCAAATATACTACTTTGCCACAAATGCCTTTTAGTAACCCAGATGGAAGTAATTTGTCTCTTTTCGGTTGAAGGCGTATTAAAGCTTGAAAAGTGGGTACTATTGTTAATTATAATGTTCTCATACAGGTTAAGTTGGTGGAGAGTTTTTGGTAGTGGGAAGATTTCTAGGTTATTAGTAAAAGCATGTGATGGCATTTGTTTACTGTCTTTGTATTGCAGTATGTGATAACTATTGATGGCTCAGTTTTTTGTACTTATTTTCTACTTTTTGATATGAAGCTAATTGGAACCATTGGGATTCCTAATTGTCTTCTATTTTGTAGGACATATCTTCTGCGTCGGTTCTCTTTTTATACCAAGTTTGGCAAAAACAGGCACATACTTAGGGGGTCATTCCGAGGTTGAGGTAAGTAACTGTCCTTACTGGCATGGAGCAAATACCATGTCCGTGTACGTCAGAGACCGCTGATAGAGGGCTATTACAACCTCGCAAGCAGAAGCTTTTCACCATGGCGGTAACGACATTACCGGCATGCCGCTAAAGTCCGAAAAAGGCCCTTAGCACCATCAAGTAAATCGCAGATTGCACTACCGGCATGAATCAAGACGGCATTAGCGCTGACCTCTATCATCGGTGACCACTATCCGCGGTCACCGCTAATAACGGTCACCGTAAATAAGCGGAACCGGAAGTAGCGTCATCGCACAGGAACGGGAATGAGCAAGGCGGTCAACTTTAAAAACACAATCCATTGCCATCCTCAGCAGCCACGACCTGTAGGATACTGCTGTGTGTGAAATCCAAGCCACTAAAAAACCACAATGCCCAAGGCTGTGAAGAAGGGTGCATCCTTCCAGTGCAAGGAGCGCTTCAATGTGGATGAGTTGACCATGCTCGCAGAGACCCTGGAAGAAAATTCAGATGTCGTGTTTGCCCAGAGCCTCAAGAGGGAGGCCATAATTAGAAAGAAGGAGATCTGGGCCATGGTGGCACAAAAAGTAAGCGTGGTCGGTAACACCCCCCGCACAATCACGGACTGCAGGAAGAGGTGGGATGACTTGCACCTGCGAGTCCGCAATATCCTCTCGGCCAACAGGAGCCAGGCCATGTCACCTGGCGGAGGAGCAAGCTCTCCGATAAAGCTGTCCCGGTGGGAGGACATATGCGCAAGCCTGATCGGCATGGAGGCTATAGAAGGCGTGGTAGACATGGAGTGTGGTGCCACGTCATCTGCAAACGGAGCCGAGTATCCTAAGAAAACACTGTAATTCAGAGTCTGATGAAAGTCCACCAATCTGTCTGTCTAAAGAGGCAAGCCATGGCCCAATACACACACATTCCCATGAAAGTTGTCGGACGCAGCACAGACACATGCAGCAAGGCAATGCCATACCTCACACAAACCACACTAAGATGTAAATGGCATAAGTCACACTGCATGCAGGCCCCAAGAAATATGCATGTGACATACCATGTGTCTGCCCCAACATGAGTGACCACGACGTATGCCTGCATTACCCACCCGTATAGCAAGCAACATGATCATCCAAACTCAAATGCCCATTACCCTCTATAGTGTAGATGAGCAATTATACAAATGTATGCATGATGCCTATCAAACCATCACTCATGCTGTCTCTCTCTTCGACCCCCACAGGCTCAGACCATGACAGTGAGGCGCGGGACTCACCCCGACAGACAACCAAACCCCGGAAGAGGGCCCGACCTCAAGGCCCAACACAAGGCCCGCCATTCTGGAAACCACCCCCAGATGCCATGGCACTGGTGCCGCCAAGGGCCGTCGAGACAGAAGCCGCAACTCCTGTCACGCTGCCACAGGACACAATTGAAGCTCCACACTCAGCAGAGTCCAGTTCAGTCGGGGAGGCAGCAGCCACAGCAACCCTGGCTGAGGAGGAGGTGCAGGAAGAGGTGTGGGTGCCCATGGAGTATGACTCCTCCGAACTGCCTCGCACACCAAGTCCAGCACCATCCCCCAGATCACATCTTTAGAGTCTGACCACGCCACCTCCCAGGCTCAGTCTTGGGGGGAGTATAACCAAGGGGCTATGAGTCCCATACTGGAGCCCATAGAAGTTGAACATGACACCCAAGCACCCTCCACCTCCACAGTTGTACCAGCGGGGCCACGGCGGCATGTGGAGCTGACTGCCCTTGCGTGTCAATTTGTGAGTGAAAGTGCCCAATCAAGGCAGGAGTGGTGCGAAAACACTGCCTCTCTGGGCAAGATAATTGCCGATAACACCACCTCCCTGGGCAAGATCTTTGCAGAAAATTCAAGTAGACTGTGCGAGGAGGTATCCGCCCTGTGGAAGGTCCTCGGCCGCATTGCTGATGTAATGGAGGCTGAGCGTCCGGCCCCCCAAATGGATCAGGCAGCCACCCCATCGTCCTCCAGCTCAACAAAGTCCAGCCCTGGACATGCCACCACCAGGTCCAGGGAGTAGCAGGAAGTAGACTGGGCAGCCTGATGAAGGCAATAGACACTTGTTGGGACATGTGTGGGGGAGTTGTGGGGGCAGAGGAGGAGGGTGAAGGTGTGTTGGGGATTGTTGGGGGAGGGGGAGGGGGGTCAGGGTGTGTTGGGGAGTTTTCGGAGGAGGAGGAGGGAGGTGAGGGTGTGTTGGGGAGTGTTGGGGAGAGGGGGTCAGGGTATGTTGGGGAGTTTTGGGGGGGTGAGGGTGGTGGGGGTTGGTGCACTTTCTTCTTCATTGTAAATTTCAATACACCAGTTGTGTAAAAAAATATCTTGAGTGGACATTCATCATTGTGCATGTGTCATTTATTCATATACAGTGCATAGTGTACATGGACTCCCACACCCAGTTCACTCTGTCAAACTGTCATGTCACCCTCTGCAGCCATGTGTTTCAGAAATATTGTGAAATCACTGACTGACGCACAGCACGTCCCTCCTGTGCATCAGCACCACGATGATGTGCAGCCACATCTTCTTCATCTTCTTCATCATCACCAGGTGGTAGCAGTTCAATGTCAGAGGACAGGGGCACGTTCCGTCGGATACACCTATTATGCAGCATTACACATGCCATGATGATCTTGGAAACCTTCTCATGCCTGTAGAGGAGTGCCCCACCCGACCGTCTAATGCAGCAAAATCATGCCTTCAACAGGCCAAAGGTCTGCTCAATGACCACACAGGTACGGGTGTGGGAACAATTGTAGTCCTCCTCATGCCTGTTCTGTGGGTTTTGGACAGCAGTGAGAAGCCAAAGCTTCAAGGGATAGCCACTGTCACCTGCATGGGAGGCAACAAAAGGTACATGTCAGTCGAATCATGATGGACAGCTGTACTAGTCACACATGCCTGCAGATTATCGTTGGTCACATGAACATGTCCCTGGTTGTATGCATGCCATTTTCAGGCCCTCATTGTGTCCTGTGCCATGGACTAATGGTGTGGTTTGCATCTTCAAGATGATACACAGTGTGCACTGCCGTTTCGTTGCACATGCATCGTGTACGCATACAGCTGTGTGTGTGTTTAATTTGTGATGTGTTGTCTTCTGTAGGAATTGGGGCGTTGGCAGTAGGCTCTGCAATGTTACGCATTCAGTGCTGATTTTTGCCATGGTGACATGCTGCATTCCTGTGGTTGTGGCAGCTCTGTGACAGACAGTGGATTCCCTTGGTAGTTTGGTTCAATGCACTCCCATGGATGCTTGTCCTGTGTGGTGATTTGCTGGAGACAGCAACATAGTGCATATTCAATGCATGTTGCTGGATGGTGTTAGGGAAGGTGAGGTCTTCTGATGAGTGGTGCACGTTTAGTGGGATGTGGGGGGATTTACTGTTTGTGATGTTGTGATAGGTGGCGACCTTACTTCTGTCCTATGGGATCTGGATGTCATGTTCTGTTTGGGATGCTTTGGGGCACAGTGTTTAGTGATGTGCACATCATGCTGTCACATCAACATTGACACCATGGTGGTGTGTACATCTCTCCCCCCAAATCAGTGCCATATGCCTGTCATGCAACTTACCAAGCAGCCAGGCACGTCATCCAGCATGTCGCTCCATGTAGCGTGGTAGTGTGGAGTTACGCTGGACCATGGAGTCATGAGTTGATCCGGGATATTGGGCACAACAATGTGTTATGATCTTGCTGGTGTCACATGCCATCTGCACGTTAATGGAGTGGTATTGCTTGTGGTTGCAGTACACCACCTCCATGGCATGCGGGACCACCAACTCCATGTGGGTGCAGTCGAGGGCACCTATACAATTTGGAATGCTTGCCAGTGCATGTAAGCCAACTGTGGATCAAGAATCTCCTGGGGAGTCCGTGGTAGGGATATGTAGTCCCTTGTGTGCTTGAGGAGGGCATCCAGCACTTGGTTCAGAATTCGAGAAAATAAGGGTTGTGATATGCCATGCATGTGCCCCACTGTCTGCTGGTAGGTGCCTGTGGCCAAGAAGTGGAGCACCAACACTACCTTCAGTAGGGGGGTGATGACGGTGCGTATTTCAATGAGGCTGACAATGTCATCGTGTATCATGTCCACGATAGTGGTAATGGTGTCACGGTCCAGTCGGTACAGGGTGTGGATCTGCTCTGGGGTTAGGTTGAAAGAACTGGCTCTGAGGGATCGGGGGCTGCCTGTGTGGTACTGCTGGCTGCACTGGTGGGGCATGCTGGACCTGTCTCACCCTCCTTCTCCTCCTGCGTCTCCTCTGTGGTGCCTGCTGTTGCTGTTGTTGTTGTTGCTGGTGTTGCAATGCAAGCATGTCCTCCAGCTCCAGTATTGCTACTACTATTGGAATTATCTTGGTGTGTGAAGGGGTGTTGTGTGTGGGTGTGCTCCTTTTGTACTGGCCCAGACTCCATTGCCTCCACCTGTGCTGATTGTGTGCATCTGTGGCAGTTGGGAACACTGCACATAGCATTTTACGGTTGTTCGAGATGCCGGTATTACCAGCATGCTGGTATCCCCTATTAGCGCCTTCATGATGCCGGTATTTGCTTGTCCGCCTGACTTGTGATTTCCTCCTATTAGCGGCATACCGGTATTGCCGGTAGGATGGTCCGCGTGCCCGCGCCCATGCCGCTATTTGAGGCACCGTTATTAACGGTGCCGCTAATAGCGGGGTCTTAGGTCAGAATAGCCCAGAGCGGTAAGAAATGCCTGTAATCCTTTACCAGCATTGTTTTTCCCTTACCTCCAACCTCGGAATGACCCCTTAGTCTCATATTTCAGCAGATGTGTTTTGAAACTTAGCTATTTCTTTTTTGTATGTGTTTGTAAGGTGGGTTCTGTTTGTGAGGTTTTCGCAAATGTTTTCAAAAGTTACTTAATTTTGTAAGTCAATTTCGTTCCAAAATATTTATTTTAGATCTGTTCTATTTCTCGAAGGAGTTCTTTGGCTGTGCCATGTAGGAGAATGCTATTTAAATTTAGCAGTTCTAGAGCAGGACTTTTTTGCATAGTACAGTCTATGCACAATATTTTGTATAGTGGAATGGTGTGTAGCTAACATTTTGATGTGATGGTACATGCTTTTGCAAGCAGTTCCTGAAATGCAGGCTAATGGATGTTCTCACAGTCATGTGTGGATGTGCACTGGGCAGGAGTCTATGGTTTGTAAAGTTTGTATTCTACTTTTTTCTTAGAGTTTCACATAGTGATTCAGGAATCGTCATAAAGATTTGAAGAATTGTATAATTGTTGTAAATTACATATTGAGCTGTATGTCCATTTGTACACTGGACGGTTTGTTTGAGGCAAAGGAACATTGGGTTGAAAGTTTGTTGGGGAAGTTTTCTCTATAAGGGTTTATTTTGCTATAATCGCCTCCTACCATTTCATGCCCTTAACCATTATTGTCTATGGTAATTGGGTTTCTTTGTTCTTGTTCATAAGCTTCTTCATTGACATATGGCTCGGTGCTGCTTGTGTGAATCCATTCACCTTTACAGAAATTGGAAAAGGAATCTCTGTTGACATTGTGCATGTTTAGAAGTACTTTTTGCAATATATTGATTCATTTAGTTAGTGGTTTTATTCTGCTTAATATTAATTGAAACAACTTTATTTTTGGTAGAAATGTGCTCTCAATTAGAGCTTCAAGGAATAGTTTTCTGCTGTATTTTTTAAGGGAAGATAGTGACTTTGGAGCTGTCTTTTTAAGATTGTTATCAACTCTATGTCGGAAAATGTTTTGTAAAATACATTTCTTGGATTGCTTTACTGTGGCTATGCTAATATTGCTAGATATAGTAACATGTTTATTACTCAGTCATTTTATATTTCTAGATGTGTTTTTATTTTTAGATTTAATTGCTTTAGTGGTGGCTGGTTTACTTTTTGTTGAGTGAGGTTAATAACTGTTTTGTTTTAATGTTTTCTATAAATAGTTTTAGAGGAGGATGAATATATGTCTTGTTTTTATTCTTATATGCTCTATTTTCTCTTTGTTTTATATGGAGTTGCTTTTTAATAGGCATTGTGTTTTGTCTGTTGGGAAAAAAAGAAAGTTTGTGTTTGAAAATTGTGGAATGCTTATGCATGTATTATGCATGGGTGTTTGTGTTTAGATGAGAATCAACATAATGTGAATGTTGCAATATAATGAGTACGAGTTAAAAACAATGTTGGTGAGTAGAAAATAATATTCTAGGATAATATACAGTGAAAATTCATTGTTAAAATTTGAGCAGTGAACATGCTATACTCATGCACTTGCCGGAATTCCAGGAGCAGGCAGGAGCCCCTCCTGAGCTCCACCCATCTAGGAGCTCCCCACTGATCCCTCGCATCGATCCCTTGCCTCGAGCTTCAAAGGACAGGAGTCCTATCCGCAGCATGTATTGTAGCAAGCTGCTTCTGCTTCGGCATCACAATCAGCTGATTGGGAGCGCGAAGCACACGCCAGCCTGATCCCAAAATGGCCGACCGACACAGCGTGCAAGAGAGGCCAGCCTCTGGTTGCTAAGCAAACCACTTACTTAGTGTCGCAGACGCCCCAGCCGGCAGGCGGAAGCCGGCCCACCACGGAGAAGGCCCGCGAGGATAAGGCCTGTTCCTGCGCCTGTTCTGAGCACTCTGGGCCACAGACGCTGCCCCTCCACAGTGCACAATGCAATATAGTAGCAACTAGATTCGATTGGGCAACAAATCAACAAGTCTAAGGCAATTGGGCTGCAAAGCAATTATGGTATCATCTAAATACGAAATATAACGTTTGGGCAGCAGATCAGCAATTCTAAAGGAAATTTGACTGCAAGTCAGTAGGTCAGAAGGCAGTAGGGAACAGTGCAGTTATAGTAACATCTCGATTCAACATATTGCGTTTGGGATACGAATCAGCGAATCTAAAATGCGGTCGAGCATGATGAGGGAGAGTTTAGGTAACGCACACGCGTGTGTCTTCTAGGCTGGATTTAGTGACGTAGTTGAGATCAATGCGCTAGTATCACCCAAAAGAAAGCGGGGTGCCACAAATGGATGGGATGCCCATGGAGTACAAAAGTATTGAGCCGACGTAGTAGGCTAGGCAAAGGTGTTACAGAGTGGTGGTTTACTGAGGGAGACGTTAGTTGCAGCAGATCAGGTAAGTTTGTGGGGGAGGATGATCAATTCATGGCCTCTATGCTGCAGTAAAGTTGTGGGCCCAAGTGATACCTTAGAGAGTGGGTGTTGGAGGTCGAGGGGTTCTGGCAGACAGCAGAGTCGGCAAGAAACAGGCTGGGAACAGGCACCGGCCTTGTTCCCTCTGGCCTTGGTAGACGAGGGCCGGCTTCGCCTGCCGGCAGCCAATGGATGAGGTAGTAGCCTCAATGGCCAATCAGCAAGGCTGGTACTGCTACTGGGTGCCTGGTAAGGCACGGATGGTTAAGGGCATGAGTAAGGCAGCCATCTTGTAGAGGGGTACCGCGTGTACCTTGGAACTGGTACTGGGGGCAAAGCAAGCTCTTTCAGGTGCCAGGTGGGTGCAGGGCTGCACAGGCACGGATTCCTGGATGGGAATCCTATCATCAGGCGTAACGAGTGGGTGGTGAAAAAAATCTAAGATCGAGGACAAATTGTCAGGAGTAGCGCAGAGGGGCAGCACTTACCCGCGTATCTAGATATCACCTCCCTCCCAATGAGTCCAACAGTGCCTTAATCACTTGGTCCCTGCCGCCTTAAACTGAAATCCCTCCCTGCGCCACCTCACCATACTTAACAAGTCACGACATGTGGTCACTGCCCTTTGCTAGCCTCTACTTTACCCTTATAGCCGTTCTAGGATCCTTATCCTTCATGCTAGACTCACCCGCCAGTACCCTCAAGTCTCACTACTTGTACACCCCGCCCTCCACCATGCTCCACTGCTCTAGTCCTCCCTCTAATCCTTACCTCAACGACCCAGCCCTGTGGCTCAAACACTTTGCCACCAAACCTTCACCTAATCTGTACAATATAGGAACACTAGACTTAGATCTAGACTACCCCGACCACCCTGCATTCAGCGTAACCATACCGCCATATCACAGCTCATCTTACCCACGCCCCCAAACACACCGTCCTCCACCACACCCACCTCAACACTCAAGGGAGCCCTTATCAATGCCAGATCCCTCACGGCTCACGCCCTTGACATCGCAGACCTTATCACGGTCCAAAACCTTGACTTCTTAGCCATTACTTAAACTTGGTTACATGATGCCTCTGGCCCACTCCTTGCACTATCCATACCTAAGGGCTACGCCATTATTAGAAATGATCGACAATCCAACTTGTCTAAAGGAGGAGGTGTTGTATTCATACATAGTGAAAAGATCACTATGAGAACTACTGCCAATGCCCAATTCAGCTCTGCTGAATCCCTATCAGCAAAGCTATCCCTCTCACCTACTAACACTGCAACACTCCACCTTATATACAGACCTCCAGGTCCACTTCGTTCTTTCACTGACGATGTCACATCCACCTTGTCTGCCAACACGAAGCCTAATTCCCCGGTATTGTTATTAGGTGACCTCAATCTTGGCCTCTCCTATCCCAAGGACCATATGGCCACCGAAGTTGCCACTACCCTCACCAACCTAGGGTTCCAGCAGCGCATTCATGATCCTACCCACAACAAGGGCAGAACGCTAGACTGGATAGCAGACTTCAACTGCAAAACCACTATCAGCTCCAACACTGCCTGCGCTTGGTCTGACCATCACGTCATTACCTTCCTCATGCCAGCCACCATCCCTAAGCCTACACCTACCATAGCCCCGGCTATACCCACTAGAAATAAAAAGGACATTACCAGGGAGAAACTGCTTCCCCTCATCCTCCCTATTCTGAACACTTGTGCCATGATGCACAAGGACCCCACCGTCTTAGTAGACACTTTCAACAGCACTCTGCTCAAAGCCATCGAGACCATAGCCCCGTTAAAAATTTGCCACGCCAAACAACAGTCCCACCTGAACTCTTGGTTCACCCCGAAGCTTAGTGATCTACGCAAAGAAAAGCGTAAGGCCGAAGCACTCTGGAAAAGCCATCCTAGTGCGACCAACAAAGCCTCCCTCCTGATTACCTCACTTAACTACAAGGAAGCAATCCTTCAAGCCAAGAAAGAGACGTATAACCTACAAATATCCCAAGCAGAATCTAACACAAGAGAACTTTTCAAAATTCTCAAAGAATTAGAATCCCCATCACCTACCCCCGATTCATGCACTAAAGACAGCACCTGGTGCAACAATATTCAAAATGCGCTTCTCAACAAAATAACCACTCTGCAACGTAAAATTAACGACAAACAAAACTCTCTCCGCACGCCCCTCTTAAGCAAAACCATGCCACCTAAAACCACCACCCTAGACTCTCCTTTGCCTTTCAGCTTCATGCCGCTCACCCCCCTCGAGGTTGAAAAAATCATCTGCAACCTAAAACCCTCCAACTGCCAAGGGGATGCCTGTCCAGCTCCTATCATTAAGGAATCGGCCCACGACCTTGCACCCTTCATTACAACCTTTATCAACTCCTCATTCCAAACGGGAGTGGTCCCCAACAACTTGAAGGATGCCTGGGTTATCCCTCTTCTAAAAAAAAACAACCCTGGATCCTGAGGTCCCTACCAACTATAGGCCTATCACGACAGTCCCATTTCTCCTAAAAATCTTAGACCGAGCAGCGTAACTACAGATAAAGAACTATCTGGAAACTAACAACCTTCTAGGCACCAGAAAATCCGGCTTCAGACCTAAGCACAGTACGGAGACAGCCCTCTTAGACCTCAAAACCCAAATTGAGGATCTCAAAGACAAAGGTAAACTAGCCCTGCTACTACTACTAGATTTATCCGCTGCCTTCGACCTGGTCAATCATCAAATCCTTTGTCATCACCTAAAAACTGCAGCTCACTTCTCTAACAATGCCACAAACTGGATTAAATCATTCTTGGACAATACACATATGAGGGTATTCTCACCCACCTCCGCTGCTGACCCTGCGCCAGTCCCCTGCGGGGTTCCTCAAGGATCATGTGTATCCCCTACCCTCTACAATGTCTTCACTAAACCCCTGTTTGATGTGTTTGATTATCTGGGTGTCACCTATACCAATTATGCCGATGACACCCAGATACTCATCCCCATCACGGGTGACTATACGGTAGACTCAAAAGCTTTAAATTACATATACCACGTCATGCAAACCTGGATGGCACAGCATGAGCTATGTCTTAATGATGACAAGACAGAGCTCTTCATCCCAGGGACACAGCAAAGACTAAACAAGTTGAACCCCATGTTCAGCTCCTTCAATGTCGATGGAAACTCCATAAAAGTCTCCAAAGATACTAAAACCCCCGGAATTTACCTTGATTCCACTCTTTCCCTTCACAGACAAACAAACGCAGTAGTAGCCGCCTCCGCCTACACTTGCAAGTTGATCACAGCATGTCGCCCTTTTCTCTCTTCACAGAACTGCACTACCCTTGCTAGGACGTTGGTCATGTCCAAACTTGACTATTGTAACGCTTTATACCAAGGCACCAACCAATTCAACCTGGACAAACTCCAGATTACACAAAATAATGCCATCAGATCATCCCTCAACAACCCTAGATCAGCCCACATCTCCGAAACTAGGAAGAACCTTCACTGGCTGTCAGTCTCTCAAAGGATCACACTAAAATCTCTTGCCCTGACTTATAAATGCATGAATAACCAGGCCCCTAGCTATCTATCCTCCCGGTTTACCCAGTATATCCCACCTCGATCACTTAGGTCTGCCACTAGCCAGAGGCTACTGATCCCCAGATTCAAGCTCCAAACAGCCGGGGGTCCAGCTTCCCAGTTCTGGCAGCCAAACTGTGGAATTCTGTGCCTCTACCTATCAGAAATTTGCCTTCCTTGAACTCATTCAAACACAAAGCCAAACTGTGGCTAGTCTCCTCTGAAGACCAACTGTCACCTTGTTAAGCATGTCTACGTATTTATCTGTTCTCGAATCTGCAATGTGATCTTATTCTAATGTTCAATCTAGATGTTCTATTTATATGTTTATTTGCAATGTTATATTGTTATTGTTATGTAACCACCGCCTCAAGATACGCGCCCGGTAGCCTACGGGCCTGGTTTGCGCTATAAAAATAAAACAAATACAAATACAAATACACAGCCCCGACATGAGAAGACTCCTGAACATTTTTACCCCATCTGCATAACTGTCCAGGGCCCCCGTTGTATCCTGTATCTACCAACGAGGTGCAATTGACGACCCAGCTCAAACACGCACCCCCATATCCATCTGGCCATGTGAGTAAACCGTCACTCTGCCATACCAAACATATTCCCTTATGTGTAATCTGCCAAATTGTATCAGCCAACCTATGATACTAGTGCGTACCGCACTTCACCACAACATGGCTCTCCCTGCTATATGATTTACCTGTTAAATCTTCTCATACATTAATGGTGCCCTATACTGCATGGTTTCAGTGCCTGTATACCACGCTTTAACCTCCCTTTTGTAACATAGGTAGCAAGGGGATCTTATTGTACAAGTCTGGACATTTGATATTGCAGCGTTTACTCTGATCATTTGAATCTAGGTGGCCCAGTACCTGAGCCACTTGACTGTTGTGCAAGCCCTCAATGGAACTCTTTTAACACAGATGATCATGGTCCACTGTGCTACGTGTAGTGCCTTACTGTCGTGTAGCGACCATTGTGCTACTGTATTGCATTGTATTGTTGCACCCTCACTCTCTAGTAGGCCATCAGTCTGCATAATACGTTCCTGGTACACACTGTGATTTCTGTTCGTACAAGCGTCCCATTGTGACATCGAATCTAGGCGCTCTAGCAACAGACTGTAGGTTACCTGGCCTTTGCTTGCTAAGATGCACAACGTAACACTCAATCTGCTACGTCTCTCCCTTTTATGCTGCCTCGGTCCTCACCAACCCGCTTACACCTGTGGCATGTGCTAGTTTATCTATAGAGCCCAACATTTGTATGGTTCATGGACGTTAACTGACCTTATTTGATTGTGTTGTGCCTTATAGTCACTAGCAGACCACATTTTGATTGGGCTATGCCCTATGGTCACCAGTAGACTACATTTTGACTGTGCTGTACCTCATCGTCACTAGTAGACCACATTTTGACTGTGTTGTGCCTTATGGTCACTAGTAGACCAAATTTTGACTGTGTTGTACCTTATGATCACTATTTAACATTAACGTGCCTCATGCTATGCCTTGCCCAATGTTGATGACCATATCACGTTAGACACTCCCGAGTTCTACCCACTTATCTGCTCCATTTAGCGGTAACCGAATCCCCTACCTCTGATACCGCACCATCCTGATATTGGAATATGAAGGATGCCAAACTTAGCAATACTGCTCTGTACCATGGCTGCTGCCATACAGGTGGACTCTAGCAGCCAATAATACATTGGTCAGTCACCAGCACCTACTTTAGACCTTAGCCTACTAACCCCTTCAAATACTGTGCAACCAAATCTCTCCATACACTACAAGGCCCGAGAGACAATACCCTATGCCTCTTTACCATGCGCCACGTCCAATAGAAATAACAGATTTCGCGCTAGACTAGCCAAATTATCTGAAGCACTGAGAAGAGCTCTTCCGGCCACCAACCTCAAAACTAATTACAAACCTAACCTACGGCCGCCTAGCCATTCTAAATTGCCTCCTCCAATGTCTATCTTGAACGCGAATACCATTCAGCTCAATAACCATAAGCCTAAAGTTTGCAATATCTCTAACAAATCTACCCGAGTCAACAAAACACCTGAGGCCCCCCCTCTCAAAGGAGCGCTTCTCAATGCAAGATCTCTAGTCGTTCACGCCACCGATATTGCCAACTTAATCACTGAAGGGAACCTGGATTTCCTTGCAATTACGGAAACTTGGCTTCATAATGCAGCAGGACCTGCCCTTATGCTAGCTATCCCTGATGGCTACACCATAGTCAGGCAAGACCGAGATAATGCCTGAGGTGGCGGTATTGCTATTATCTCTAAAACTGCTCTTGGCCTCAGACTAGTCCCTACCCAACTATCACAATCATGTGAAACTCTCACTGCCAAAATTCAGATAAATCACTCGCAATCCCTTACTATACACCTTATATATAGACCACCTGGCCCTCTTGGTACCTTTGAGGAAGACCTGCAAAATATAATTATGAATAACAAACCTACCACGCAACTACTCCTATTAGGTGACTTTAACCTAGGCTTTAATGACCAAATGGATAAAAACGCAACTGAAATAGCCAATACGATCAAAGCACTAGGCCTCACCCAAAAGTCAATAAACCTACCCACCTTAAAGGGAGAATATTGGACTGGATAGTGGACCTTAATTGTTCAGCCACTATTTCATCTATCCTGCCATTAGCATGGACAGACCACTTTCTGATCTCCTTTCACCTATCCACTACAAAACCCACTCCACTGGCTCAACCATTAGCGCCACCATGCTCAACCAGAAGTAAAAAAAGTATCACGGTAGAGAAAGTTATCCCTGCCATTCTGCCCACACTTAACGCACTGCCTGAAAATCTTGACCCTAGTAGCCTAGTTCAGGAATTCAACGACATTATGCTCACCACACTGGATACAATTAACCCTATCAAACTTAGGCCTAGCAAACCAATAGCCCACTTAAACAAATGGTTCACTCCACAACTCAAAGACCTCCACACTTTAAAGAATAAAAGTGAAACTAATTGGAGACTTTGCCCCTCTAGCGAGAACAAAGCCAAATTAACCTCACTTTCCTCACACTACAAGAAGGAAATCTGCCAGGCAAAACGCAACTCATACGACGAGCGTATTGCTAACTCAAATTCAAGTATGAAAGAACTCTTTTGCATACTCAAAGAATTATAGTCCCCAATTGTTATTCCTGATGTCTGCACTAAGGACAAATCCTAGTGTACAGACATCCAACATGCCTTAGCGAATAAAATTGACACACTCCAGAACAAAATTCAACACAAAAAAGAAGTTCTGAATTTACAGCACTCACCTAACACCCTCCTGCCTAACGAGTCACCATCGGCACACAATACTACCTTCCATTTTTCTAAAATGTCTACCCTAGAGGTAGAAAAAATCATCCTATCTTTGAAGCCCTCGAACTGCAAAGGCGATATTTGCCCAGCACAGCTAATAAAAGATGCTGCCAGAGAACTCTCACCTTTCATAACTAAACTGATAAATGCTTCATTTGCTACAGGTACCATACCTGCTATCCTCAAACAATCCTGGGTGCTACCCCTCCTCAAGAAACAGACACTAGATCCTCTCTTATTCCCAATAACTACCGGCCCATTACCACGGTCCCATTTCTACTCAAAATATTGGATAAAGCCGCTTATATTCAAATTCAAAAACACTTGGAATTGCATAAACTTCTAGGCAACAGACAATCTGGTTTCCGTCCACTACACGGAACAGAGACAGCCCTAATCGACCTAAAGTCCCAAAGAGACGAGCTGAGAGACAAAGGAAGGACAGTACTCTTGCTCCTACTTGACCTCTCTGCCGCATTTGATCTGGTCAACCACACGGTCTTATGCCAGCACCTTGACTCTGCAGCCCACTTCTCCACGGGCGCCATCAAATGGATTGAGTCCTTCCTGAGCGAGAGAACCATGAGAGTCTTCTCCCCTTCAGCAGCTGCCGACCCAACACCCATCCTATGCGGTGTTCCCCAAGGGTCCTGCGTCTCGCCTACCCTTTACAACATCTTCATTAAGCCACTGTTCGACGATCTGGACCAGCTGGGTATCACCTACACTAACTATGCAGATGATACTCACATTCTCCTCCCACTTTCTGGGGATTACGGTACGGACATGGGTTTGGTGAACAAAGTTTACCTTATCATCCAAGCATGGATGGCCACTCATGGCCTGTGCTTGAACGATGATAACACTGAACTTATAATTATGGGTTCGCAGGCTAATGTCAAAAAACTAGGCCAAGAATTCTCATCATTCAGTATTGACGGTAACACCATTAAAGTCTCCAAGGAACTAAAAACCCTTGGATTCTATTTGGACTCCACACTGTCCTTTGATAAACAGGTCAAATCCCTTACCTCTGCCACGGCTTACACCTGCAAATTACTCAGAGCTGGTAAACCGTTCCTCTCTGACAATAGTTGTCTGATCCTGGCTAGAGCTCTAATACTCTCCAGAATCGACTACTGCAATGCCCTCTACAGTGGTGTCAATAAATCTACCATTCAAAAGCTCCAAACACTACAGAATAATGCCCTAAGAGCAGCCTAGGCATAAATAAAAAAACTCACATCTCTTCCTTGAGACGTCAACATAAATGGTTATCTACATCTAACAAAATACTACGAAAAAACGCTCTCCTTGACACATTAAGCCCTTAATAACGCAGCCCGCAGCTACCTCATAGATAAATTCCAGAGAAGAACTTCTCTCAGACCTACTAGAATTGGGAATACTAACTGTCTGACTATTCCCAAATATAAGGTCACCACCATTGAGGGTAATAGCTTTACTGTTAAGGCAGCTAAAAGCTGGAACTCATTGCCTCAGGAGCTGAGAGCAGACCAAACCTACTTACATTTCAGGAAAAATTAATAAAACATATCATTGCTACGGATCCTTAGTCTCCCATTACCCTTAGAGGACTTGCCCACTTCCATAGCGACTTGGTCATCCTGTAGTAACAGCGGACTACTGTATTAATTTTGACTTTTGCATTAATTTCTGTAGACCTTGTGCATTGTGATCCATTCGGGAGCCTAGTATCTTAAAAAGGGCCCCACGTGGCACATTCATCCTCTGTATAGTGCCTATTGTTCATTTATTTAATTTCATTGGCTATTCTTTTCTTCGTCCTATTTTGCACACTGTATATATCCTGTATTCATCTAAAAAACTGTATATCTTGCTATTATGTAAATATTGTAACCAGTGTATACGAAACTATGTAAGTCTTGCATTTCCATATTGCTGCGCCATTTTACTCACGAGTCTGGTGCGCTTAACAAATGAATAAACAAACAAACAAACAAACTTACTTTGTAGGATCTGAAGAGTGTTCTTTTTTCTGTAGCTGTTTTCTTCAATCTTTATTTTTTCTGTAATTGTAAAAGAAAGTTAGTGGGTGTATTTAGTAATGGTGAATTATTTTGAGTAAGTAAGTATGTTATTTATTCAGGTACTACCAGTTTTTGGGAAAGGGAGTTAATGAAAGTGGGTTATGGGTGATTCAGTAAAGTATGTTATGTACATTGTTAGAAAAATTGGACTATTGATATTAGTATGAATGACTAATCTGTACTTAAAGGTACCAGTAAAGAAGCTACCGGCAGCTTTTCTTGACCGGCTTAATCTGTGTTTAGTGGTAGGGGCACTGTACTCTTGGCAGGTTTTATCTGCTGGGAGTTGAGGCCGCTACTGCCAGGTTGCACACTGAAGCACCGGCACTGATACAAATGGTGCCAGTGCTTCATGGTTCCTATTCCCATGGAGTCATATAGGACTGTATGGGAATGGGAATTTAGTGTATTGATACCGATTGTAATATTTCGGTAGCATCGGGATATCAGGTGGTGATAACAGTAATACAGGGTTGAGGGCAACACGCTGTCTACCGGTGGGTTTTGGCAGCAACGAGGCCTTATGAGTAGTGTTGTTATGGACATGATAAGGTATAGGGCAAAATGGGTGTGTACAAAATATGCATATCTCGGTTATTTTTGTGCTGGAGATTTTAATAAGAGAAGGGCTGTGTTTGTTGTGCAATGTATTTGTAATGTGTTGCAGTGTTTTTAAAGAATAGGGAAACTGTGGCCTACTGTTAATGCAATTGATTGTCGTTGGAACAGTGTTTGGTGTGTTATGTTGGTGGTTGGAACAGAACAATAGTTTATATGTAAAGAGAAGTGTTGTATATAAATACTTTGGGCCTGAATAATGGAATTTTTTGCAGAGTGAAAAGTGACTTTGCACTGCTGAAAAGTGTGTTCAGACCGCCAATCGAAACCCTGATTCATGGAACTGTGTAAAGAGTATTTTTGCAGTAAAACGTCAGTGCAAATTTGTTTTTGGAGTAGGTGAGTTTTCATTGACTTTGTACCACAAAAGTACACTTTGCACAGTAACACGAATAAGGGTTTGTGTTGGCAGTGCAAAGTTACTTTTTAACAGTGGAAAACCAGTTTGTACTGTGTAAAATAATTGGAAAACTGGGCCGTTTGGCAGTATATATGTATGTGAGAGCAGGTGGAGAATGATAGCACTACAAGGGATGTAATGAGAAAGGTTGGAAAGTTTTATGTTGATATGGAATAAGAAATGGAAAATGATGTGCATTTAAAAAAATATATTTTTAGGAGGATTTTGCTAAATGTTAGACAATGCATATGTGCTTTTAGTAGCACTGTGTCTAAGTTCTTTGTATAAGAAAGGAAAAGCTGAGTTGAAAGATTTGTAGATCTGTAAGTGGCAATTGATGTGTGGAATTCTAATACGTGGGCAGTGCATGTAAGTAACTGTCACTTGATGTTACCAGGTGCAGAGTGCTGTAATATATGGCATTTGATAGAGTAGGTAAAAAGAGAATATGCTTATTGAGAAGATTATTACAGGGTAAGTGGCCAGCAATCCTGTATTATAGGGTTGAGTCGGACTCCCATAGGTACCCCTCAAAATGCTATCGTTAATAACTTTTGATTGGAGTCACGGATTTGACCGACATTGTGAAAGTGATTAAGCACTCGCGCATCAGAATCATTTTGCAAACTTTTGTGTAGATTCGTCAAATGTCACCACATTTACAAGCCCTTACAATATTTTGGGACCACCGTCTAATTATTCCCCCTCCTCACAGAATCCCACCAAACTATGCAGAAACATGTATATCTAGATTTAAAATTGTGTTGCAAACTTTTGTGCAGATTCATCAAATGGCACCACATTTATAAGCCTTTACAATATTTTGGGACCCCCCCTCTAAATTTGTTCCCTCTTGACAAAACAGCTCCACATTTTCCAAAACCATTCAGAATCCAGTGAATAATACAATTCCCAAATGTTATGAAGTTTCATTGAGTGGCACCAAAGTTATAAGCCATCCAAAAACTGATTTTCACCAACCCTGTAATGCAGAAATAGGCATAGATGTCCCAGGACATCTGTAGTGTCCATGAACATCACAGGACTGTCCCCGACCATTAAGAATCTTCACGGACTTCGGGGATGAAAACTCCTGTTTTTGGCTTCTTATGGCCACATCCCATCCCATCCTCATCACCCCTCATCTCCCCAGAGATTGTTTGATGTTAGTAAAGTGCAATGTTGTTTTTTTTAATGTTTTTACCGCGATTTCCACAGACACTGGCTGCTGTCCGCGAACCCAAAATGGCGGGCGTTCCAAAAATCTGACGCACTTCACGCTTTTCACCATCCAAGCAGTGGGCGTGTCCCAGGACCGCAGACTTCACAGCACCCTCTAAGCCAATCGAATGCCCGTCCGCCGACTGAACAGGGAAGTGGGTCCGCAGACCGGACCCAGATAGCACTCATTTTGTTTACCTACTTTTGGTCCTTTTAAAAAAAAAATACTGGACGGTTTTACACCAAATTTAGAAAAGCACGCTTTCAGGACCAAGCCTCCGCTGCTGCCGCAGAGTTGGTGAAAATCCGTCCAGCGGTTTGGGTTGTAGGCTTCAGCAAAACTTTTTTCCATTGCAGCTATGGAAAAAAAATGTGGGACCCACCCTCTAACTTTGCCTCACCCTTGACTAAACCTTACCACATTTGCCAATAAATATCTGAACTGGTCATATACTTTTTTTCCAAAGTTTGGTAAGGATTCGTCCAGGGCTAGCAAAATTATAAGCCACCCAAAAAGTGCTTCCCTGAGAAGGACTACTGGTTACTTACCTGCTTACCCGCCTGCTTACCCGCTGTACCTGCTGTATCCTGAACGCTTTTTGTGAGCGAACCCACATCGGAACGCTCTTCGCTTCCTGGAGGAGGCGGAGCTACGGACGACCACGTGATCTCTCACGTGACCTTACCAACTCCATTTACAGCCGGCAGAATCGGCCGAGCGGCGCGAGTGCTTCCCTGAGAAAGACTACTGGTTACTTACCTGCTTACCCGCCTGCTTACCCGCTGTACCTGCTGTATCCTCAACGCTTTTTGTGAGCGAACCCACATCGGAACGCTCTTCGCTTCCTGGAGGAGGCGGAGCTACGGACGACCACGTGATCTCTCACGTGACCTTACCAACTCCATTTACAGCCGGCAGAATCGGCCGAGCGGCGCGAGTGCTTCCCTGAGAAGGGCTACTGGTTACTTACCTGCTTACCCGCCTGCTTAACCGCTGTACCTGCTGTATCCTGAACGCTTTTTGTGAGCGAACCCACATCGGAACGCTCTTCGCTTCCTGGAGGAGGCGGAGCTACGGACGACCACGTGATCTCTCACGTGACCTTACCAACTCCATTTACAGCCGGCAGAACCACCCTTGCGGCGTAAGCCCTGGTGGCAGAAGGGTAGGTGCTGTTAGGCTGTTCGGCGTGGACGGCTGTCTGCTGAACGAAATATTGTGCTCCCATCTTAATTAACTTCTTTGCTTCCACTCCGCCAACCGATAAAAAGGTCTTTCTGGCGTGGTTTTCGGCGACGAATCCAGCTTGTATAAGTTCGCAACCGGGAGCCCTCGAGCTATTGCCACGCAATTCCAGCATCGATGACGTTAACGCCAGAAGGGCCACAGACTCGGAAGAAAACGCTGCAACACCGACGAATGCTCAATCCTTGGACTGCGATGAAAGCAGCACCCGGAACAAAGGTAAGCAAACCTGCTGCACGAGCTTTGCTCGCATCACTCACCTTACCTACAGCCTTACCGATACCCCTATCAAATGATTACTCTGACCACACAGAACAACCTCTCGTCCATCATCACCATAATTTATGTTCTGAAGCCCTGAACTATGAACATCCAATCGAAGCACCTACAATTTTCCGCCTCAGTTCTAATGATCACATACCGCCTACAACGTCAGCGTCAGTTTTAGTTGCACACTCACTTGTAGATCAAAATCACCAGGAAAATCTTGGGAGATCTGTACCACTTTTGAGCCGGGATTTGCTAGACATCTCCAATGACGACGCTCCTGAACTTCAAGCGATCACAGTCCCTCTCTCTATCTCTGTCAATCCTCCCTTGACTTTCAAATTATGTAATAATACTGAAGAAATTCTGACAGCGCAGAATGCCAGCTCGGCTGCTACTGCGCCAACTGACCTCCTGTTGAGAGCTACCACAGCAGCTGCTTCTCTGGATATAACACATGATATCACGACCCACCTAGGCCCTTCAGTGCCTGATGATCAGATTCCCCAACATACACCACCAGTTCAATCTTTGTGCCATACTAACCCCGTTGCCTCTTCCCTGACGATAAGCGACGACGAACTGTTAAATCTGCCAAATGATGAGGAATTGGAGTGTGCTTTTAACTGTGCACAAATAGTACCATCTCCACAGCTGAAATCAACTTCAAAGAATCCTCAAAAAAATGTATTACCAAACCTACATCTTGTAGATCCTACGTCCTGTCATAAATCCTCTATTCTTCCGTCTGTTCTGGTAACAATGACTGCGGAACAGCCACCAGAATACAATCATGTAGGCCCTCAAAGCGAAGGAACCATTAAAAAAATTCACGGTCCTTCCATGCGCCTAAGAGGACGCCCAGTAACAGAGTGTGCCAACAATTCCATCCCAAATTACACACCTGAGCGCTCGGACAATGGCAACCGCAGCAGCTATGCGTGTCAAGCACCAGAGGAATCAGCTCCTACAAGAGCCCTGCGCTGTCACTCCTCAAAATTACCCGAGATATCAGCTCTAAACAAGAAATCCAATCTGGATTCCAGTACCCTCGCAAGGGCTAGACGCTTACAAAGAATAGCAGAGCTAAAATCAAATCTGCAAAATGTCCCAAAAGTTCAAGACCACCAATTGGCCCAAGCAAGCTCCCCGTTTTCTTTAAACAAGTCCTCTCATGGTGATTTTCCGTCGTCCAACTTACCACGAACCCTGTCGCCTATCAAGTCCAAGTTCCATTTGGACTGCTCAATCCCATCTTCAAATGAACAAGACCTAATATCTGCTAATTTGTTCCAGGCAAATGTCTCATCCGAAGTTATCACGCAAATTCATAACAATGTTCTCGCGGCATCTGCAGTCGCATTGGCACCCTTTACTAAACTTTACGAAGCTCTACAAACTCAAATAGCCGATCAAGGAGCAATAATGCTGACTCTGGTTCAGAAAATAGACAAAATTGATCTCTTCACAGATTTTCTGCAAAATCAAATTGAAAAAAACGCTGACCAGGCAACCAGATGGCAAGAACGTTTAGGCGATTTGGCCGCAAGACATCACTGTCAAAACGACACATTAACAGAAGGTCTGCTAGACGCTGTAAAATGGATGAGGAAAAATGCTAATCCTAATACTCAAAAATATGCGGCGCCATCAATCATAAAAAGTAATTCAGCAGCTCCAACCAGAAACGAGCAAGCGCCAAACGAGATATCTCTTGCAGCATTCAATGTCCGGTCCTTTGCAAACCATGATACTAGCGTTTCAGCTCCTATACATGTGAGCCAATCTGATTCGGAGACCCCCTGCGACTCTTTAAGCCATATGGCAACTGCTGCTCCTTTAGAAAAGGATGCTCTTCTCTTGTCGGAGAAATCTGCGGATGCTCTTGGTCAAACAAGTATGCAATCGACCACTTTTAATATATTTAATGGCACAGCCAAAACTTTTGCAATATCCAAAAAGACCAAGAAGGGCCCTAACATTGTCCAAAAGAAACTCTCCGACACTTGCCACAATGCAGTGCCACAAAAAAACACTCGTCAGAAAGTTAAAAAATTTATAAGAATCTTAACTACTCCAAAGAAAACTGGTCTGTTTGAAAGAATATTGGAACATTCAAAAGCAAGCTTATTACAAACTCAAAGGTCTCCCCAACTGAAAGGCCAAAATAATGGTACGTCTAAACAATCGGCAAAACGCCGACGCATAGACTCTGACATCCAAAATCTGTCTAGCTCGGCGGAGGTAGGCTCTGATGACCTATGTAATCTATCCACATACTCAATTGGAAGCGAAACACACAATGCGCCTTCCCTTGAAGCAACCCCAATGAAAGTATTTGACAAACTTGCAGAAAAGTCAATCCCGCTGAACGAAAATCTCCTCAAACGACGCTCTGGCGAAGCCTCAACAAACAAAAAAACAACCATTGCAAAGGCCTCACTCTCACTTGTCAACTCAAAACTAAATCCTAAGCTAACTCTGAATCAGAGGAAAACTGAAGTCCATTTTCGCTCTAGAGCACATGGTGACACTATCTCAGAATCAGAAACAACCTCATGGAAACTACAACTGCAGAACATACACGCGGATGAACACGATTTAAATTTAAACAGATCAAATGTTCTAAAATTATTCGCTTCTGTGCCTCAACTGCGGACAATTACGACCGACGACATAAAAATCGTAGAATATGCAACAGAAAAATCCACAGACCAAGTGCTGCTACACATAACCTCACGTGCTGTGAAAAACATTTTATTACAAGCAGTCGAAGAGCTTCTCGTCTTCAGCTTTGATATCACCTTAGAACCTGACTTGTCAAACCAAAAAAGAATTATGACCAGGAAGATAAATACAAATAATTCCGAAGGCACGATTTGCCGGACGTCCTTACGGAAATCCTTAGAATACCCACAAAAATCACGATACGACTTGGACCACTCAGTCGGAAGAGATGGATGCAGACCCGCAGCGAACAGAAGAACCGATCAACACCATTAACAAGGAGTGACTAGGAAGAACCTTACCTTGATGTCATGGAACACTCGTGGCTTCATGCATCTGTTCGACAATTTCACAGAATCTTGCGATGATGTCTTCATAATCTGCCTCCAAGAAACATGGCTTTGTGAAGTGCCCACCCGAGACGGATACAGCATCTTCCTAAATCCGGCCAAAAAAAACCTCAAAGGTCGTCCCTATTCAGGTTTACTAACCATGGTGAAAATTTACAACTGGATGACCCCCATTGTGGTAGTCAACCCGAATCCATTTGTGCAGTGCACGATTATCCGAATTGACATGATGAACCTCAAGACACCCAGCCACCTACTTGTAATTAACTGTTACTGGAATCCAGCAATGATCCATACCTTCGAATTCATCGATAAGGTAACAACTTTAATGGATGACGCCTTCATCAAGTATAACAACTTAGCAGTGATTGTTTGTGGCGATTTGAACTGCAGTTGGTTTCGATTCAATCCCCAGACAATGGAAAACAAGCAGATCCCGGAGTCGGAGGTCACTGAACGAGGCCAATCCTGGTCTCGAGCCCTTGCATCACGTAATTGTCAGATGGTAAATGGCAATACTAAAGGCGACCAACCCTGCAAGACAACCTGGAAGCGACTACATTGCAGAAATACCTTAGACTATATCTGGACCTCTAGAAATTTGTTCGAGAGGGTCGTGTCACTAAAGGTCATCCAGAAGGCCGAAAGCGATCATGACATGCTATGCCTATCACTAGATCACGAAATCCATCCGCAGCCTGAGACGTACGACATACCGCTATCAATAAATGCTGCTGGAAACAGGCTTAAAACCAACGGCCCGCAAATCCTGAAATTAGCAACAAATCTTGCTAACTCAAATGATGTCGAATACGTTCCTTTGCTCGAGGCATTCTTGCCAAAATATGTAAATTCAAGAATATATGGACATAGTCCAAAACATATATTTAGCAACGAAATCGCTGCAGCAAAAAAAGAACTGAGGAAAGATATACGCCTGATAGGAAAATCCCAACTTGATCAAAAAACCATACAAAAAGACATAAAAGATCGACGTCGGACATACAGAAACTGGCTCAAATCTCACTCAATGAAAATTGAACAAGACCGAGCTGAAACAATGCTCAAGTTAATAATCACCAAAAACACGCGAGAAATATGGGCTCTACTAAATAGAGGATTTTCAAAAACAATCCCAAACATCTCAAACGAAATTTCGAGCGCGAATTGGGCCGAATACTTTACAAAGGCATATGAACAGCGGCGCCAAGACCCACAAGCCCCTACGTTCATTTCCTCTGGAGCTTGGGATATAACTCCGTCCCAAGAAGACTTAGTACTGGCAATTCAAAAACTCAAGAATTCAAGAGCAGCCGGGCCAGACCAAATCTCGAATATCACGTTAAAAAAACACAAGCATCATTGGGCCAAATTTATGAAAAATCTGTTTTTTCAAATTTCAACGTCAAGACAAATACCTGCTTCATGGTCCAAAGCTATAGTGGTACCAATCTATAAGAAAGGTAGTCGAGACGATCCTTCTAACTATTGGCCAATCGCCTTGCTGGACACGATGGGAAAAATATTTGGATCATTTCTCCGACAAAAGCTGACAGCATGGGCGGCCAAGAAAAACCAAACAGACTGCCGACAAACAGGATTCGTCGAACAAGTAGGTGTCGATGCAAACCTAACACTACTAACTATTATAAAATTAGAAACCCTAAAAGCAAAGGAAAAAATCTTTTTCGCATTTGTCGATCTCAAACAAGCATTCGATGCAATAAATCGAGACAAACTCTGGTCTAAATTACGGGCGTGGAACTGTCCAATGTCAATTCTGGAGCCCCTCATAGCTCTGCATACTAACACCACAATACAAGTGAAAGTGAATTCACAAGGAGACCTGACTGAGCCAATTCCAACGTATAAAGGCGTAAAGCAAGGATGTTCACTTGCTGCTGAATTATTCAAACTATTCATCTCGGATTTACCGAATTGGCTGGATTCTGCGCACTGCTTCCCTCCAAAGATAAATGGAACTCCGATCAAATATCTTGTATATGCCGATGATATCGTGCTACTTGATCAAACGCAAATTGGACTGCAACACCTATTGATCTCCTTAAACGAATATCTAATAGCTAACGACTTACAACTAAATACAGGAAAAACGAAGATCATGTGTATTGGAAAAAGCGCATCAAGAAAAGATCAACATTTTAAATGGGCTATTGGAAAAGAAATTCTAAGCAGAGTAACTGCAATCCGATACCTGGGCATCATGGTTAACAACTCTCTCTGCGAAGCTGCATGGTCAGTTGACCTGTTGGAAAAGGCAACGAAACTAGGTCTACAAGGAGCGAAAATCAACAAAGACTTTGGAAAATTTTCAATAACGCCTTTAATTTCATTATATCTCCAGAAGTTCATACCCACCATAACTTTTGGTGGAGCGACTGGGTGGAATCTTGACCACTCCCTGTGGCAGAAACTTGAAGGGAGGTTTTGGAGACGAGCATTAGGACTTCCCAAATATATCTCAATGGCGGCTCTGAGGTATGAACTGACTCAGAACTCAATTTATAAGACAGTACTATGGCAATCCCTATCGCTGCTGAGGAAAATGATGCTAGGTTCACAAATCCCAGCATATGAAATTTTCGTAAATGAAAAAGAAAACTCACAGTCGAGCTTACTCCAAACATGGAAGTCCAAAATAAAAACCATCATGGATGCCGCCAATATATCTACCAACGAGTTGATTGAACGTCCACAGCACGCAAAAAAAAAACTTGAGGCCTGGGATTGGATAACATCATACGAACACCGAGCAATGCTTAAATCCACTTTATCAGACTTGACGAGTATGCTGAAACTACACTCCCTACCGAAATATCTCACAACTTGCCCCTCACGCCACCACAGGAACCAATTCCTGAAACTTAGATTGAATGCCCTGAATACTAGAGAATCATTATGGCAACGTCGATCCAAAACCATTTCTTCAAACAAATGCAGATTTTGCAACTTAGGAGAAGTGGAAACACTAAAACACTTATTAACAGCTTGCCCTCAGCTTATCATTCCCAGAGAGCTCCACTTGCTCTCTTATAAACCCATCCTATATGATGCGGATGAATGGTGGAATACAATCTTGGCCGGGAGAAATATTAAGCTTACCTGCAATATAATCAACTTCTTAGATGCGATACTGCGCATAGACCAAACTTGAAGAAGCGATCTAAGACTAGATTCATGTGAGAAGATCGATGGATAATACATAAAGAACTACCTCGGGAGAGAATACTCTAACTAACTGCATGAGTTTGCGTCATGTAACAAAAGTTTGATATTATTATTGAACTGCAGTCTTACAATAAAATAAAAAAAAAAAAAAAAGCGCTCTTCATATGAGTTGAGCAAGGTGGATCTCTAACAGTGAGGTGGAGCTGTGCCTCACATCTCTGAGTGCAGTGAGCAGGGAGTCCACATCTGGGTTCCCCCAGGTAACTGACCAACCCCAAGTTCCTTGCAAACGTTTTTCAAAGAGGTAGCAGCCGACCCTCTCCAGAAAGAACATGGCATGATAACCTGTTCTGTGTTATTTTTCCCACTTTGAAAGTTTGCAGCCATCGCTCTTTGCTTACTGTACCTTTCACTGATGGGAAATATACATTTGCATATCAGTCATTGTCCCGCCCACATGGGCAGTCCAGCACCGAAATGCTATGGCAATTCCCTTCTGAACAAGAGTACCAACAGCAACCCCATTCACGTGTTTCAACCTTGTTGGGCCTCATCAATGAGGTGTAGCTGTGCCTCGCTGAGCACAGTGACCAGGGAGTACACATCTAGGTTCCCCCAGGTAACTCAGGGTGACCAACCCCAAACTCCTTGCAACATTTTTTCAAAGTTATCGGGGGGACCCAAAGAATTTTTATTCCTGAAAAACTTTGGAAAAAACTTTGCTATCACGTACAGCCCAAACCTCTGGATGGATTGTCACCAAATTTGCAGCAGCAGCAGTGGCTGGACCCCGAAATTGTTGTAAATTTAGTCAACATCTGTCCAGTAGTTTTTTAAATAGAAGGCAAAATATACATGCCAAAAAATGAGTGATATCTGGCTCAGCTCAACTGACCGATTTCCCTGTTCTTTGCACCAACAGAACTCTGATTGGTCCAGAGGGCGACGAGATGTCTGCAGACATACGTTTTGCCCACTGATTAGCTGGAGGGAAGCATGATGCGCGTCATAATTTTCGGAAACTCCCAAAATGTTGTATCCTTGGATATCCGCGGATAGGGCGGTTGACGAAAGGCACTTTGGGGCATATGATGGTGGGAAGAGGTGCTGGAAAGGATGGGAGACTGAAAATGGTTCATATGATGTATTTGTTTAGGTGGAAGAAGACAGTGGTGTGTCTGCTGTGTCTGCGAATACCGCTGCATTTTGTGGATATATCCTCAGGCAAGCAGTTTGTGTGGTGACTGCAGGCAGCCTTCATTAGGGTAGGATAGGTCCTGAGGCAACCAGTTTATGTGCTGACTGCAGGCAAGCTTAATTAGGAAAGGGGAGTGGATGCACCCAAGAGTCTACCCACTGGTTGCAAGTACTGCAATAGTATGTGTACAGAAGTAGACAGGGCCTCAGGCGGCTGGTTTATGGGAGGGTTGGATAGGACCTTAGGCGAGCAGTTTATGTGGTGACTGCAGGCAAGCTTTATTAGGGAAGGGGAGTGGATTTTAGATGATATGAGGATGTTTGTATATGGTGAATTATGCTATGTTGTGTGTGGCAGGCCCCTAGACTCTTGGGTGCATGGCCGGAAGCCATGCACCTAACGGTCTGCCCACTGGGTACTGCAATAGTATGCGTACAGAAGTGGTTGGGGCCTCAGGCGGCTGGCTTATTGCTCCCAAGAGTCTGTCAACTCCTTGCAAGTACTGCAATAGTATGTGTACAGAAGTGGACAGGGCCTCTGGCGGCTGGTTTATGTGTGTTGGTTGTGGCCAGTGCACAGAATGTTGGGTGCATGGCTGTGTTATGTTGCAATGGATGTAGCCAGGGCCTAAACTCTGAGGTGCATGGCCGGAGGCCGTAGGCCTTGCAACCAAGAGTCTAGGCCCTGGCCACAACCCCCTGCAACATCATACAGCCATGTAGTCAACATTGTGATAGTGGTGTATGGATTTCACATATATGTATGCAAGATGCAATGTACAGTTTACAAAGAAGTAAGATACCAATAATGGTATACTTACTGTTTGTATTGTTGAGGGTCTATGCAGTTTTTATATAGTATGTCTAGAAAAGTGTACTGGCCGTAGGTGGCTGGCTTACTGGAGTGAAGAGTGTGGTGAGTGGTTGTTCGTATTGGACTACTATGTGTATATAAGTGGAGAGGGTCTCAGGTGGTTGACTTATGTGTGTGGGTTATGGTAGTGTATAAATTGTTGAATGCATAGATGTATTATGCTGTGGTGATTTTGACAAGGTACTAGAGTTGTGGGTGCTTGGCTGGAGGTGATGCACTGAAGAGTGCAGGAGTGTGCCCACTGGTTGAAGTATTGTAATGATATGCGTAGAAAAGTGGACAGGGTCTGAAGCAGCTGGCTTATTGGATTGAAGAGTGTGGTGGCTGGTTGTACGTACTGGAATACTGTATGTAAAGAAATGGACAGGGCCTCGAGTCGCTGGTTTATGTGTGTGGTTTGTGGCCAGTGTACAGATTGCTGGGTGCATGGGTGTGTTATGTTGTGGTGATTGTGACCAGCTACTACAGTCTTGGTTGCATGGCTGGAGGTGATGGAGTCAACAGTCCAGGAGTGTGCCCACTGGGTGAAGATGAGGTGAGCACTTGGATGGAATACTATGTGTACAGAAGTGGACAGGACCTCAAGTGGATGGTTTATGTGTTTCGGTTTTGGCCATAGAGCAGATTCTTGAGTAGTTTAATGCATTATAATGTATTGGTTGCAGGCAGTTAATAGAGTCTTGGGTGCAGAGGCCATGCATTCATGAGTTTGTGCATGGTAATGGAAGTACTACAATAGTATGTGAACTGAAGTGAGCAGGGTCTTAGGTGGCTGTGTTATGTTTGTGGAATGTGGTAAGCGGGCAGATGTTTGCATGCATAGCTGTATTATGTTGCAGTGGTTTTGGCCAGCACCTAGACTCATGGGTGCATGGCCGGAAGCCGTAGGCCATGCACCCAAGAGTCTAGGCACTGGCCACAACCACTGTTACATATTACAGCCATGCATGCAAACATTGTGATGCTGGTATATGCATTGCACAAATATGTGTACAGAGTGCAATGTGCAGATTGCAAAGAAGTATGAGACCAATAGTTGTATATTTATTGTTTGTATTGGTGAGGGTCTATGCCGTTTTGATGTAGTATGTCTAGAAAAGTGTACAGGGCTTTAGGTGGCTGGCTTATTGGTTTGAAAAGTGTGCTGACTGGCTGTATGTACTGGAATACTATGTGTACAGAAGTGGACAGGGCCTCAGGTGGTTGAGTTATGTGTGTGGGTTATGGTAGTGTATAGATTGTTGGGTGCATGGCTGTATTATGCTGTGGTGATTGTGACCAGCTATTAGACTGTTGGGTGTATGGCTGGAGGCCAGGTACCCAAGGGTTTGTGTTTTGCCTGTAAGTAGTGTAATGGTTTGTGTACAACACTGGACAGGGTGTGTATCAGGTGGTTTGTCGGACTGTCTTGAGATTCTTGGGTGTATTAGATTGTATGCAGTGGGAAGTAATCGTGCTAGCTACTATAGTTTTAGGTGTATGGCTGGAGGCGAGGCATATAAGAGTCCAAGAGTGCGTCCACTGGTTGAAGTACTGTAATGGTATGTGTAGAAAAGTGGCTAGTGTCTCAGGTGGCTGGCTTATTGGAGTAAAAGGAATAGTGTGCTCATAAATGTTATAGTACCGATCATACCGGCAAGTCGTCATACGCATATGTTGCTCATTCATAATCATTTTTCCTATGCATCTTACCTTAGTTTTCCTCACTTTTACACATACGATAACAACGTGTTGGGCGTCGCCATCTTGTGCTAATCTTATCCATGGATCGATCGCCCTAAGTTCAAGTGCACTTGCGGGAAATCAAAACACCCGCCCCTGAAGCTGACATCAGTTGTCCCAACAATTTGATGCAGCTACTTTCATTACGTTCGTGGCCAACGTAGTTCAATGTGCCACACCATCACCCATACCTGCACAAACAGGAAGATAAACACAAGATAAACACAGACATGCTCACACAGAGCGTACCTTCTCTATCTTGCCATAAATAGCATTTGCTTACTGAATATTTCAATAATACATCAACAATAGTCTGCAATGTTGCAAGTGCTTTTATGTTTGTCCTTTTGTGTCCTTGTCTTGCAATAGGGCACATAAGCAAAATTCAATGACCGACCTTGGTGCTTCGTGTGGGTGAAGACTATTCACCCTCACTTTTCACACTAACTTGGTGGTACATGTCTGGTCTCAATATAGTTAAAGTTATCTTTTCTTTTTTTTTCTATTCCTCAAAATGTATGTCCTTTGAGCAATTGATGCCTAGTATTCAAGGCCAAATTAAAATAAGGCACTTGTCCTATTCAAAGGCAGAGACGTTTAGCTTTCGATTTCGGCAAAGAATGTGGGAAAAACAAGGCATTGAGGTGGGACAGTGTTAGCATATTCTCGTGTCATTCGCAATCTAACCTGTGTCAGTTAGATAGACCTTAGCATTAGCTACATGGAGAGATGATCCTAGCTTACACACGCTGCAATGAATAGACAAATGAGCAAAAAGCAAATTGTAGACTTCCACCGCCCATGTAATACCGTTATGTACCGTGTTTTACCAATCAATGGTACATGTTCAGAAACTGTGTGTGACACACTGTGTGTGTAGATGGCTGAGCATACCTTGGTGGCAGGGCCATTTTAAGCAATTTTGGGGCCCTGGGCACAGACATCTTTGGGCCCCCCCTCCACCAAACCAAAGGAATTACTTTAATACTTTCAAAAATATGATAAGTGGGACATGGTTTTCAAATAGTGTGGAGTGTGACAAAGAATATGCAGTCAATGCAGGCA
This sequence comes from Ambystoma mexicanum, assembly GCF_040938575.1. Lineage (NCBI taxonomy): Eukaryota > Metazoa > Chordata > Amphibia > Caudata > Ambystomatidae > Ambystoma > Ambystoma mexicanum. The sequence goes on from NC_090941.1 coordinate 357,946,087, forward strand.
GTCATTGCAGGCTGCACTCTTTTTACTTTGTCTACTGTTTTTGGAGGCGGAGCAGATTGGAGCAGATTGCCTACATAACCTGATTTACACCGCGGACTGGACCGCAGAGTGTGACAAAGAGCGTGCAGTCATTGCAGTCTGCAGTCTGCGCAAGTCCAGACACCCACATCCAGACCGACTGCTACACCCTGCTACACCTTGTGAAGATCCAACTTTAATGATGCAATAATTATCGACCAGGAAACGTATTTCCAGCAACCCAGCCAAGTAAGTCCTCACATAACTTGATACCATCTCACTCCCAACAACACCTCGCTTGTCTACCTAGAAACTTTTGTAAGAACTCGCTAAAGGACTCTGCAAAGCAAGTACTGCTAACTCCCCCCACTCCCCTGAAGCGACTCAGACAGCGAACTTGCAACCTTCTTAAGATTGCTATCCGTGTGCCAAAACTGCGGGCTCTGTGCCTTTTACCGGCATGCTGTAATTTATACGTAAACAGAATCCGCCTGTCTCTTGGCGAAATTCACTGCCCCCCACCCCCCTCCCATCTCACAAACTCCCTTCTCGACATGCCTGGGACTGCGGGCTCCCGCCTTTGACCAGTGTGTCACCTGCAAACTACGAATAGATAGAATACTGTGCCGTCAGCAGGCACTGGCCGGGCGCACACAGAGAAGATGGCTTGTAGCAAACACAGCAGATTTAAGCATAAGTGAATTTCGCTGTCTGGGGGCAGACTACAACTCCCATAAATATGGCAGCACAGCAGGGGAATGAACAGACAGAGAGCCTTGCGGGCCTTCTTACACGGCACCGTTGGAAATCTCAATTATGTTCATCACTCAAACAGTACATACCGCCGTTAAGGGGTAATGAAAGAAGCAAACTGTTACAAATAGCAAATAGTCACATACCTCAAATGGAGGGACCAACAACAACAGAAGTAAAGACGTCAGTGCAATATAATGTGGCCTCAAAAGAAAACATGCCCATCTTCATACAAACTGAAATTGATTAAGCTGATATCTTAAATATAGACACATAAGCCAGATGACGCACAGAGAGCTGCCTCTCCCAACTCAGCCACGGAAGGGAGAAAATCACAAATGACAGAAAGGAAAGAGCCCTCGCCAGATGAATATGAAAGCTCAACCCTACCCTCACAAATACATCACACCCAAAGAGACAAAGCTAAAATCGCAAAACCGAGATTGAGAACACAATTTGAACGACAAATGAAATCAGAACTGTACACCTTTCCACCTAATTTTTTGACAAATCTTCGATTAGAGAGGCTCTCGCTAGATCTTACAGAAATCGAGTCACTGATGGAAACACATCAAAAGACAGGAAAAAGGCAGGTCACAAACCCAAGGTAAAGAACACAGAACAACTGGAAATATCTCACCCAATAACCTCTACCATAAAGATGCGACCATCATCTGGATCACCACATAGGGAACTCAAAACAAGTACTCCAATTCCCATTCAAAAACCTAGACCACTTATGGGACGAAACCCATTTAAACAAGAAACTGAACCACCATTTGACAACAATACATGCTCCTGTGAATCCATAAAACACACTCAACTTGAAACTTTTCCTACAACCATGTCAGACTTACAGAATATGCTCATAGCCTATGATAACATTCATGAAAATTCATAAATTAAACATCGAGACAATTAAAGATCAGTCAACTTTATTAGCCCTGATACATGTGAAGCAAATTAATAACGAGGCCTTCATGATAATAATACAAGAACATTTAAATCTAGAGGCAGAAGCTAGTGCGACTTGGCAAGTATGAGTAGCAGACATCGCTAGGCACAATAGAGTGGATAAAACACAATTTACGGCCGCACTAATCGCTATGATGGACTCTCACGATGGCAGAACCTCAATGACCAACAAAGAAAACATTAAACAACAACACATAAAAACTGATGAAACCACACAAACCGAGCAAGGGACATCTATGCAAAGCAAGGAACAATGTGATGAGAGACAAGGAAATAACACAAATAGGGTACCGGAAGGACATCTAATCGACCTAGATATCGAAACATTCACAATACATCTTCCATCAACAATGCCGCCATGCCAAAACAACGATGTGCAAAACCGAATGGTGCAATCCAACAAAAATACAGAATCCTATAGAATCTTTTTCCCGCCCTGCCCAGCTTTACAAACAAAACCACAAAAAGAAAACTCAAAGAAGGTAACACAAAAACAACAAAAAGGATCATGAGTCTTTCTTAGAAATGTAACTACTACTTTGAATCAAACAATAAAAGAGCAAAAAAAATGAAATAGTGCAACCAAAGAATTCAGCTTTGAGCACCATACCAATAGCCTCAAAAATCTTGATTACGAGACAACAGAGTTCAAACGAATCGGATGACACAAATTTAGCGGCTCTAATGAATTTGTTAACCCATCCAAATGAAGAGGCCGAAATCAACGAACAACAACAACTACACATGAACGAATCTTCACTAATAGTGATAGAATCATGTGAACAGGGCCTTTTGGATCACCAGGTTCTACTTAATTTCACCTGCAAAGACAATTCAGACTGTGACCTAAGAACCTTCAATACTAGATCATCACAGAACTCTAAAACAAGGAACAAAAGTGACTCAACCAATCAACAACAAGTGTTAAGATGATAACAACACTCTAGAGAAAGAGTGCCAGAGCATCTCTTGAAGCTCTCACAATTCAGCAACCCACGAAGACTAAATATCTGTAATAGGCTGAAACATGAAAGACTTAAACATCATAAAGACAGGCTCATCCTAAACAGGACAAACGTTTTACACCTCTTCCATGCTATTTCCGACTTCAAAGTATTAAAATTCAAAGACTTGCAATTAATTAAGTTTATAGAAAGCCAGAGACTGGACAGAATATGGATAGATTGCGCCTCAACTAAGATATTACATCTCATAGAAGCAACTAAACATCACTTTCATCTATTGGGATTCGAAATCATAATAGTCAAAACGGGAGAACTCCCGACACATAAGGAGAATAGAGACCAGAATTACCATGTAGAGGGCAGGTCTATCTGCTCAGTAATAAGCACCTGTAAAAGTGACTACTCGGAAACCGACCAGACAGACAGAATGATAGCCAAGAGAGCCCCAGTATTAAATGGTACCGAAATAGGCAATGCTCTGAGGTAACTAAACATCTATTCTGGAGAGACATGGGAAGCACAGCAACAAAAATGAGACTGCAAACTCCACAGCAACATTAACAACGAACAAAGATCAAGAATAGTTGAATTACAATCTGTTCTTGGAACACACGCGGTCATGGTCATTTATTCAATAGAGAAAGAACCGACTTCCGCAATTTCCAAATAATATTTCTCCAATAGTCTTGGATCCAACAACCGGTATGCAAAGGATTCTCTACTTATATGAGTCCAGCAATTTGAAGGGAAAAAGGGTGCCCCTCTTCAGGTTTGCTGACCCTAATTAAGAAGGGATCCAATCTAGAGACAATTGAATCCATCAACATAAATCCCTGGGCACAAATAACAATACTTCAAAAGATGAACCCAACTGGAAACAAATCCAGCAAGGATGGAAAAACATCCCCAACAACCAACTTGGGAATACTAAATACTTATTGGAACCCTGCAAAGATCCAAGATGAAATATTCATAGATTCTATATTCACAGACATAGATAAAACCTTCCAGAAATATCCCTTGATTGATTTCATAATATTTGGAGACCTCAACATCCACTTAGGAATTGCACTTGAAGACCATATGCTCGATCATCGAGCGTTAAGAAACAACATACAGAAATGTGATACGCCTAGATGCCCTGGACCCCATAACGGGCACACCTACCCCCACATGGGGCTGTGGCAACATCACAGCAATTAATGACTACATATATAGTTCTGAACGCATAAATAAGACCATCCAAACAAACATCAACATATTTTCACAACCTAGCGATCATTACACAATCACAAGAAAATTGTCAAACGAGAGCGCTTCCACAGACAGAATAGATCTACCACAGATGGACGTTAATAACAGCCTAAAAAAGTTGAGGCCAACGAAACGACAATTAGAAAAACTGCCTGAAGCATTTGAGAAAGTAAAGATGTAAGACAATGGAAAGATGAACTACGGATAGATTCTCTGCAAGTTCAGACAAGATTCAACTGCCAGGACCATGAAGAAACAGCATCCCGCACATTCACACAACAGTCATATTGCTGGAAAAAAGAGAGAACTACGAAATATATTGAAGCAACTAATGAAACATCCATCACCAGAGAACTATCGTATGATGAAACCAGCAAAACAAAAGCACAAAGATTGGATGAAATCAATCAGAATGACATTGGATCAGCAGGACGCAGAAACCATGTTGAAAGCACTAAAATCCCACAACACCAGGAATCTATGGAATCTACTCAATTCCCAACCCCACCGTCAAGATATGATGATATCAAATGTCCAAGAATCTAAATGGATCTCCTACTTTGTAGAACTGTATAAAGAGAGGCCACATGTGAAAGAAAAGGATGAAACCCAGCTAAAGGAAACATTGACATTTACATGGGACTTGGATGACATAATGAGTGCCCTCCAAAAACTGAATGTATCACGTGCTCCTGGCACCGATGGTCTCTCAAATTTCATCATTAAAAACAATCCCGAAATCTGGGCGACCTTTTGTACGAAGATCTTTGAACTCATAAATCGTACAAATCAAATCCCAAGATCATGGCAACTGGCGATACTAATGCCAATTTTCAAACAAGGATCGCTGAAAGAACCAGGAAACTATCGGCCAATTGCCCTTCTCGATCCTTTAGGGACAATTTTCACCAAATTGCTACTCAACTGAATAAACGGGCTACTAAAACAAAAATACAAGCGACTAGATAAACCGGCTTCATAAAAAAGGTAGGCACTAACATCAACCTATTCCTTTTGAACCTCATGAAGCTAGAAGCAATAAAGACTAAAACGTAAGTATATGCAGCTTTTGTCGACCTCCATCTTGCATTTGACATGGTAAATAGAACCATCCAATGGAAGAAACTATCGGAGTGGGGCTGTCTGCGAGATATATTGGAGTCAATAAAGTTGTTATACTCGAATAACAATGTCCAGATTAGCATGTCCAAAGAGGGACTAGTAACTAAGCCGATTCCAACATGGCATGAACTTTAATAGGGGTGCCCCTGCCGGCAGTCATATTGAACTTATTCACATCAGACTTTGAGGTAAACATATATACACCTACTATGAATCCCCCAAAACTGAACTAAACCATCCTCTAATGCATGATGTATGCCGACAATATTGTGATCTTGGTGAAAACACCTAGAGGCCTACAAATTGCATTGAATAACCTTCAGAAATACATGGACCAAAATCAACTTGAAATAAATGCTAACAAAACCAAAATCATCACACTGATTCAGGAACATGGTAAAAGAAAGAATAAACACTCTTTCTTTCTGAAAAATCCAAAACCTGCCCAAGTCGAAAACATTAAATATTTTGGAGTATGGATTAACCAATCTCAGAGAAGGATTGGGCAGATCACCTCAAATCTAAAGCTCATTGTTACGATGGGTGTACGAGGATGGTCATTATGGTGCCGCTGGCGTTACATGCCTTCACTTAATACCATTATTCCCAAGATGGTGCCGTACTCACATGGTGACAGTCCAGAGTTCCCGCAGTTACCCGAGGAAACTCCTCCCCCAAATCTAAACAGAGTACATCTGCAGCCGGAACAGAAGCCACAGTGTCACATCCCACCAGAAAGAAGATCAAGGAGCACCCACACATCAGCCTCAACAGGTAGACCATCAAATGGGAGAGCGCAGCCGCTACCTCGGTTTGACCCTGGACAGCAAACCCAACTGGGAAAGCCACATCGAGAATACTCAGCAGAAGGCAACAGGAAAGATGGCAGCGCTGTACCCACTCCTAAAGACCAAGTCCATGCCCCTCCGGAAAAAGATCAACGTCTACAAGGTGATCATCAGACCAACCCTGACGTGTGCCTCCCAGCATGGATGACCTGCCATGAGCGACACCGGAATAGCCTTCAGATAGTCGAGAACAAGGACCTGAGGATATCGTCTGGAGCTCCAATCTTCACAAGGATAGCAGAACTTCACAGAGACCTGGACATCAAGATGTTGGACGAACATCTAGTGAAGCTGAGTAGGAACTTCTGCCAAGGACTGGATCAGAACCCAACCCCTCTGATCAGAAGACTCACTGCCACCACTGCAAACCCTTTTGACCGCTACCCGCGGCCCATCACTGCGAAGACCCTGTGAAACCAGCCCTACTGTGACAAGACCACACAGACCAAGAAGAATACAAACCAACAACTACATACTCAACCCGAGAAGATGGAGTAATGCGGCTCAAGCCTCGGTATCCAAAATCACCGCTGATGGATATAAATCTATCAGCAAGAAGAAGAGCAAGCGCCACAGTGCGTTGCTACTACCCATAGTGGTTACGCTCCATAAGTTATCGCTTAGGAATTACCCGTTACCCTAATTCGATATCTTGCTCATTACTCTGCTACCGCAGTATCCTCTTATTAACCCTCTCTTCTAATCCCTTCTTCTTCCCAGAAAAACACCATCCGTCCAATCCTGTACTAACGGGCTGGAAGTTGTTACACTCACAGAATCGGCAACATGTAGCGTTTGCAGCATAGTAGGTCTTATTCCTCTCTTTCACCTTCCTTACTCACTTCTATCAGTAGGAATATTGTGCCTTTACACATCCACATTTTCCTACCATATCATTCAGGTAACCGCTTGTACCGGACTACAATTCCCAGCAGACACTTCCAGATTCACACTTCTATCTCGAGCTGTGCCATACATTGGCTCAGTAGGCGGAAAACAAAACACAATCTCCTCCCCTTCTTTCAATCCAATTTCCATACAAACACTTACCTTCTTTCTTTATTGTCCCAGATTTCCCTCGACCTGCTGATCCCTCCAGGATCCCATCTCTGAATTGCCTTGACCGCTTCTTCCGCTATCAGGAAAGTGTTACTCCGGCGGAACAGCCACGCAGCTAGTCTACACGTCCTCACTCCCGTGGAATCCAACCACGACCTACAATCTACGCTCACAAGCCACACAGGGTTTTTTCCCTTTTCAGGGTTTCCCTGCAGCATCCTCTTTTTGCTGAGTCTGAGGCGAGGAGAGGGTGAAGTAGGTGAATTCTCTATAACTTCTGAAGACCAGGTAGAACACTCCTTTGTTTTTTTTTGTTGCTCGATAAATACTGAGTGGTAAGCTAATCCACACATAAAACGTTGGTAATTGTCACACTCATTCTTTGGCGTGACAAGGGCTCATTCTTCATAAGAAATTTGGCAAATTCTCTCTTAAACCACTAATATTCTACAGGCAGAAGGTGGCAGCAATTCTGACTTATGGTGGTGGGACTATGATTAGCATCGACCCTCAAATTTGGCAAAAATTGGAGGGGATATTCTGGAGAAAAGTGCTATCCCTAACATCATGAATGCCCATGCCCTGTATCAGATACAAACTTGTTCTGCAATCACTTCAATCCATCATCACATGGAAGCAACTTGACATTTACATTAAATAGAACAATGATTACAATATACCTGCAGTAGAGATGCTCCATACAGAACAGGAAGCGACTAATGGGACTGCTTCAACAACATGGAAACACTTTGTAGATAACAAAAGAATAGAAGCAGCGATACCTATGGACATGCTGATTCAGAGACCCCTAAAAGCCAAATTGAAGCTAGCAAGTAATGTTTGGATACTCATGCAAGATCTTAAAAGCCGGTACCAGCTTGATCTCAGATGTGAAGGCGAAACAAGAGCCTTTAATATACTTCCAACACAAGAAATCATGGCAAAAAGGAATCTGATAGAGAAAAATGAACAGTCTTGTAGGTTTTGCAGAGAAAAAGGCATAATTGAAAGCATTTATTATGTTATAATTCAATGCCCAGCGCTGTCTCAGAAACGTCTTCTATTTTGTGAGATGTACCATAAACCAACGACATAGCTTGACGACTGCAAACAATGGGCACAAATTGTGCTTGGGAACAATAGAAAACTAGTAACGACTATCATTCAATTCTGGTCTGACATCACAAAAGACACAAGAAATGAGCAAATTGAAATAAAGACAAAATATATGAACAGATGTAATGAAAATTTCACTACAACAAATTTTCTTAATTACATGAGGAAAGAACATATTTTACATTTTTGTAATGTAAATATGTCTATTCATACGATGTAAACATGCACAAATGTAAGGTTTAAGATAGAACCCAAAACATTTTAATAAAAAAGAAATAGTGTTTCCATTAGAGATCAAAAGAGTAAAGCAGAACTTTAAAACTTTAAAGAGTAGAGCAGACTTTAAAATATGCTTCCCTGAGTCCTGCACCATCTGGTCAACTCCCTTCTGTCTCCCACCCCTCCCACTCAAATGGCCTACATAAATTGAAAGTTCAAGTAATGGGCTAAACAATGCTACCGGCATGTGAGCAGGCAAACCTTACAGAATACAGTACAGTTATGTACGAGATATTAGATGAAGAGTCCAGGATCACTGTATTGTCTGCTGGCAAAGCCAGGATACAAGGAACAATGTTTATTCATCTGTTGGAGGTGATTACCTAGGTTTTACAACACCCCATCTGAACAAACCAATTTCTAGATCTTCACCATAAAGATGACATGTTTGTTTTTATCGCAACTCCTATCTGGAGATACATTGCTGTTAATAGCACCTGTTGTGCTGCAAGACCAAGTACATATGCAGGCAGGTTTATAAACTTCAGACATAGGAAAGGCTCAGCCAGCCTTACAGGAATGTGCTATTCTAATCTTGCATAGGAACACACATCTCTGCAATGAGTGCTTCACACACTGAGCTAACTTCTGCACCATTGTGGCACTCAATTTAGTAATGTGCATTTCGAAATTGGCTACTGCACATGATCAACATAATCCCTGATATACACAGAGAACACAGAAAGAATTATATGATAAATTGATCGAGGCAGAATGTACTTGCCAAAACATGCAGGCAATAGGTTTAGAGCCTCAACACCATGCCATAAAATATCCTGATGTGTGCTATTTAAGTCTGGTGAACAAAGGAATCTTACTTCTTCAGATCAGGCCACCTTGTGGGCCTCCCCTCCAACATTCAATTCAAACTCACATTGAATTCACATTGAATTAATTTTCAATTCAATATTCAATTACAGTTTATTTTGCATTCAAATTAAATTTTTGGGCATTTAAGATTTGGGATTGATAACACGTTAAGATGTGAATGTAAATGCATTTTACAGAGAGCTACAAATCATTTAAACCTAGAACTACGCTTTACAACAAGTTCCGATTTTGGAGGACAAGGCTTGTTTGCAATGTTTTGTGGCATTGTATTGGCCCTGGAAACACAATCAATGTCAGATCTTTGACAAATTCAAAATCCATTTCCTCGTATATTGGCTTGAACACCCATTGTTTGCTTCGTTTTGTAAAGGCCGTGTAACGTAGTACTCCTAATTTTCCTGAAGTTCTTGCTTGATCCCTACTGACGTTATTGTTATGGGCCAGCACGGCTAATCTCGTTCTCGCCTCCATACTGTCTATGCCGAAGTGCAACCTATTGGGCCTGTACTTTAGGTACATATTATGGAACAACTCCAAATCTCCAGTGTGACAGAAATCCGTGAGTCCCTTCAGGTCCTTGGAAAGCGTGTTATCGTACACAATCTTTTCAAGTGCTTTGTGTGGACGTGAACATAGCACCAACCACTTCTTCTTCCATCTCTCCTCCCTCACCAACAGTCCATGTGCACATTTGTAGACATTTTGGTTTTCTGTCCATGAGTGTATGTTGGTGCAATGGTGCATCAATGAAAACCATTTCTTAAGTAGAATTTCCACAGATCCATCACAAGTTTTGGAGCTCCACCAAAGATGGTTGCTGATAGACTAATGACATTTTGAAAGGTTTTCAGAACCCGTCTTTTTTCCAGTATCTGTAATATTTTTATTGATTGATTTAGCAACATGCCATGCATCAAATCCAATACATAAAATTGACGCTGAATGTGTGGAAACTGCTCTTACATGGCCTTCACCATCGAAACGTGCCTGTCAGTGGCTATCAAATGTATGTGCATTCCCCTGGATTGCAGAAGTTGAATCGATTTGATGAAGCCATGTTTTCCCATGGCAACAGACGATTAACATTCACCACGACAGAACTCACAATCTTTTTACTTTCCATGTCTTCAAAAGTGGTAAGTGCAGAAAATCCTGGACTGTCACACTGTCCGTCTCCAGCTAGCCAGAAACGTTTGCCAGAGAATGTACTGTCTATTGACATCTGTTCCGCATGACTAATAGCGGGGAATAAGAATTCCCTTTGGTATTTGTAGTATTGAGTTTTAGCAAGCAACTCAAGACCCACAAACTGACAAAACTTGGAAATCTTGCTGAAAGTCAATCCGCTGAACGAAGTAGATTCTCAGCTGGCAATTTGGCGAGCATCGGTTGAGCAGACCATGTGAATGTATTATGGCGGTGGAAAGAGGTTGCTTGGATGTTCAGGGTGGTGCCTTGTAACACGTGAGACACATTCACCAATGGCTCCCCGCGTATCGTGGCCCTGATTGTATGTTCACATTTGAGCATGTGTACAATGTCTATCAGGCAGCTGTTGAACACAATGTACAGGGCCTGAGGGGTCTGGGTTATGTTTGTGGGTTGTGGCGAGTGTACTGATTGTTGGGTACACGGGTGTGTTATGCTGTGGTGATTGTGAACAGCTACTAGAGTCTTAAGTGCCTGGCTGCAGGCTATGCAATCAAGAGTTGAAGGGTGTGCTCATAGATTGCAGTACTGTAATGGTATGTGTAGAGAAGTGGATCGGGCCTTAGGTGGCTGGCTTATTGGAGTGAAGACTGTGCTGGCTGGTTGCACATACTGGAATACTGTATGTATAGAAGTGGACAGAGCTTCAGGTGGTTGGCTTATTTCTGTGTACTGTGACCAGTGTACTGATTGTTGGGTTTATGGCTGTGTTATGCTGTGGTGATTGTGACCAGGTAGTGGAGTATTGGGTGCATTGCGGAGGTGATGTACTGAAGAGTACACGAGTGTGCCCACTGGTTGAAGTACTGTAATGATATGTGTAGAAAAGTGGACCGGGCCTCTGCCGGCTGACTTATTGGACTCAAGAGTGTGCTGACTGATTGCACGTATTAGAATACTATGTGTACAAAAGTGGACAGGGTCAGAACTGGATGCATTGTGTGTTGGTTTTGTGGCCACTGGACAGATTATTTGTTAGCTTACTGTATTATGATGTATTGGTTGCGGGCAGTTAGTCTTGGGTGCAGAGGCCATGCATCAAATAGTTTGCCCATTAGCTGGAAGTACTGCAATACTATGTGAACTGAAAGGATAGGGGCTCAGGTGGCTGTGTTATGTTTGTGGTTTCTGGTAAGTGGGTAGATGTTTGCATGCATGGCTGTATTATGCTGTGGTGGTTGTGGCCAGGGTCTAGAGTGTTAGGTGCATGGCTGAAGACCGTTTACCGTAGGCTATGCACTCAAGATTCTAAGCCCTGGGTACAAGCACCACAGTATAATATACCTATGCATTCAACATTGTGATGCTGGTATATGGATTGCAGAAATATGTGTACAGATTGCAATTTGCAGATTGTAAAGAAATATGACGCCAATAATGGTATACTTACTGTGTGTATTGTTGAGGGCCTATGCAGTTTTTGTCCATGGTATGTGGAAATGTAGGAGTAATCGTGTCATTCTCTGTGATAAAAGAAAACATAACATGTTAGGGTAGGTACTTTCGTGATTTTGTATTGCATTGCTCTGATACTATCAAGACTCGACTAATGCAACATACTATTTCTAGGCACCATGACCACTAATCTCAACAAATTGCAATTAATACAAAATAAAGCACTAAGGGCAGCCCTGGGAATAAGAAAATCAGAGCACATATCTAACACCAGAAGAGAGCATCATTGGCTCTCTATGAAAGATAGAATCTTATTCAAATCACTGTGCACCACCTTTAAATGTCTACATGATAATGCGACCATATAACTAAACAACGTAATAACAAAAAAAGCTATTACAAGATCCTTAAGATCTAATAACCTCTCACTGCTCGCAATCCCCCATATTAAAAAGACCAGAGCAGGAGGTGCTAGCTTTCAGTATTTAGCCCCCAAACACTGGAACAGCCTGCCGCTCCACATCAAAAATGAGAGTACCCTCACTAGGTTAAAAAACTATTGAAAACTTGGCGATTCAATCAAGAGCAATAACATAGGCACTTTTTTTTCTTTTTTTTCTAATGTAAATATACCTTCCTCTGTATATAGGCTAGTGCCATGAATATATATTCTCTGTACTGCTCTTGTATATGACTTGCCAACTATTATTGGCCAATGTGATGCTTTGTAATTTATCCATATATCAAGCTGTCTGTAACCTCGCCCTGATACCTAAGGGTCTGGGCGAGTAACACATGTAATAAATAAATACATAAATACATAAAATTGAAGACATTTGTATACTTTGTGGACCCTCATAATTAGTACTTCATAAGTACCATGCTTTAAACTAGGGTACTGTGCAATCTGTGCAGCTCCTGTGTTTATTTGCATAATCATTGCGTCTGTGAAAAAAAAAATCCATGCAGGATTAAAAGAAACGTCTACGTTCATTTGTTGTTATGTTGCACAGTCCGTTCTAGTGACGTCTTCACTAGTTACAGCAATGTTTAAGGTGCACTGTTGCAGTAGGAGGAATTGAAATGGTGTATGATTTTTCTTTTGGAAGTGCTGGTAGTATGGTTACAGTTAGATACCAGTTAGCGTATTCTAACTGTTTATCTGTTTCCTCTTTTCAGCAGTATTTCTTTATGCGTTTGGTTGCTGTTGATGTTTTGTAAATACTGTCGTATTGCACAGTAATATTGCAGAATTGTGGGGGTAGTTAGATACCTGTTGGCGTATTCTGTTTACAGTTTCTCATTTTTGCAGGGTATGTTTTCAAGCATGTGCGTTCTTGTTGGTACATTTACATTTTTCACTATTGTGAAGTGTTTTTCCCGCATTATGGATGTAGTTACCAATATTTCCGTATTTATTGCATTGGTATGGGCATTGTCAGACAGCTTTTGCCTTATTCTACTAGTTGGTGGTTTCAGAGGTTACTGAGGACAGTTTGTAAACCCTCATACTCAGTACTTTTTTTAAGTACTATGTAGGGAACAATATTAGTGTGTCTTTTCTACACTTATTGTTTCTGTGACTATAATCATTGGGTCAATGGGGAAAAAATGTATAGCAGGCAAACAGATGTATTTGTTGGATAGTTGTTGTATGCTAAGTTGGTCCAGTTCCACAGAGTAGAAGGGCATTTTTCATTTGCAATTATATATGTACTGGTTGGTGTTGGGCAGTAGGTTATTCCAATTTTGTAGATCAGTGAGTACATTTTGGTTTCAAGAATATTAAGTAGGCATTTTCATGATTTTCTGGTAATCTCTGCTTCAGAGTAATGGAAGTATCTTTACATTCAATCCATCCACATTGCATTTTAATGTATGCAGTATAGTGACCTGCACTGGTTGTGGCGCCTGTGTGGTAGATTATGGCTACTGTTGTGAAGGTTTTCTTGCCAAGTGATACTTGCTGTGTGTGAAGCTAGTAAGCTTGCATTTGTTTTTGGTACCATTTGCATTGTATATTAATAACATTACTATTATGTATTGGCTATCTGATTGTATCTGTAACGTGGAACGATTATCGGAATTGCAATTAGTACATAATATGCTATGGTTTGCATTGTGTACGAGCTGCTGAAATGGAATGGATTCACAGTTAGGTATAGATACATAGATACATAGTCAAAGCGCTTGTTAGGGAATTGTTCCTGCATCACATGGTCGCAAAGAGTGCATATATGTTTTGACATGCATGAAATCTGGAAGATTTCATGTATAGGTTGGTTTTTGCTTTCCAGTACTTGTAGTTAATTCATTAGAAATTCCAGTGGATCTTCTTGTGTGTTTATAATGAATCTCACCATTCCTGCACAGTAGTCCAATTTCTGCCTTATTCCTGACACACTGTAAGTGTTCTCAGGATTGTGTGTTGCATTTCTGTGAAGGAGTAGCATTTGTAAACACAACTGGTATGAGCCGTTTAAGTAAATGTTTTCAACAATTGGTGGCAATGGGAATAGAACATTGATTGCTACATTTGCATAGCAAATTAAACCAGTTGTATTGGAAAATTTGAATGGACCAGATAGTTCTGTGTCTGTGTCATTTGATGGAAGTCCACTTGGTTTGTTTGAAGAGGTAGTTCTTTTTGTTTTTGCAGTTGGGTATGTAGTTTCCATTTCAGTAAATGTTTCTGTGGTTTTGGTAATTGATGGAATATGAGCTGATTTCAATTTCTTTGGTGATAATGTTGGGAGATCATGTATGCGTTCTGAATGCATTTGTTTTGTTTTACAAAGTTTGTGTTTTTTTTGCATGTGAAATTTGTATTGAAATCTCGGTTAGCATGAGTTACAGCTTGTAAGACACAACATGATAAAGGTATTAAAGTATTTCATGATATCAAGATCTCCTTTTTACTTGCAACCATATAATTCTTCCACTCACTATAACAATCCAGGAGCCGTTGAAGATTTCTAAGAAACAAACCTTCCCAACCAATATTCCCCCCCACCCATTACCCCAACTTGTTTAGTTCCAGAGTCTCTTCCCCAGTTGCCAGATCTTTCAGGTCTGAAGTTGCAGGTTTTGCTTACTTACGTTATATCAGTGCAAATTAATGTTTTTAAACATGAGCGGGTTGTGGAAGGAGGCTTCCCTGTCCTTCACAATGTCCGGAAAGGGAGTTCATACCGCTAGGAATTTTAAATATGTACCTGCCTTTAGGGCACATATCTTTTCCATCACCATCACTCCCCAGATCTGGACCCACCAGCATGCTTTCGTCAGGCAAGCCTCATTCTTCTCTCTTTTTGTGTACGTCATTCTAGCTGCCGTTAGTAAATGTGTAATTAACGTGGCTTTGTGTCCTGATGCTGTGTACGTACCCTTTGAGATCACTCCCAATAAAATTATTTTGGGTGACATTGGCAGCGCTGCTCCCATGATTTCTTTAATGTGACCCTGCACCTATTTCCAATATATCACTGCTTTTGGGCATGACCACCACGTATGAAACAGATCACCCCTTCCCCCACATTGCCTTCAACATGCAGGGGAATACTTTGCATTGATTTTATGTAGGCGATGAGGGGACATATACCACCTATATCATAGCTTGTACGCTTATTCCTTGATTGTAGGACTATGTGCTCACAACCATATCTGGCCACATTCCTCCTCTGAAATCTTCTCCACTGTGTCTTTCTCCCAACTTGCTTTAAAAGGGAGTTTGTCCTCTATGGACACATTGTACAGCAGTCTATACAATCGAGCTATCCCTCTCATGGTCGAACCCTCCTGCATTGTTAATTCGAGCCCAGCTAGGGTTCATGTGGCTGCTCTCTTTACCGATTGGTGGGAGATCCAATGCCTAATTTGTGTGTAGTTATATCTTTCTCTTTCCCCAATACCGAATTTCTGTTTGCAGTCTATGAAGGTTAGGGGGGCCCGTCCCGATACATGTCATGTAGACTTACTACTTCCGCTCCCGGCCAACCCTCCCAGAATTTCTGCTGCAGGCCAGGAGTGAAGTCGGAGTTATTCGCCACGGGGGAAAGCGGACCCAGACCCCATCGGATGTTTTCAATGCTTACCGCTCCGTCCCAGCTAATGAGCAACATTCTAATGGCTTTTGCCAAGCTACACCCATTCTCATGGGCTCTTACAGTGAGGGCCAGATGTGCTTTCAACGGGATATTTGTAGAGGCTTGTTAGATTTTGCACCACCCTTTTCATTTGACTTGTCCCGCCCCCTTCAGCATCAGCGCCAGGTGTGCTGCCAATACACATTTCCCCATATCTGGGTCTCCCAGACCTCCGAGGAGCGAATGGCACATCAGAAAACACCTTTGTATTCTGGGTTTCTTGTTTTCCAAATGAAGGTGAATATTGCCTTTTGCAGCTCCTTAATTAATCTAGGTGGAATATCTATCGGCACTGAGTTTACCACGTAAAGCAGTCAGGGGAGAAGGGTCATTTTTATTGCAGCGATTCTTGCAAACCATGACAATTCTTGGGCGTCCCATCTTTGCATGTCATCTTGGAGTTGTTTCCACAGCAGTTTTATATTTGTTCTATATAGACTCTCCCTCTCCCTTGATTTATTCCCAGATATTCCAGAAACCAAAGGGTAGGTTTGTCCCAGGGCCTGGACATCCTCCCTCTTTTCCGTTATGTTTATCGCTTTGGAATTGGAAAATTTTATTGAGAACCCTGATACCTCTGCAAACTCTTGTAGTTTTTACATGATCCTAGGCAGTGTGTTTTTGGTAGTTCTGTTGTACTCTACGATGCAGGGAATGTCAGTGTTGACTTTACTTGCACAAAAAGTGACTAGAAATAGTCATTCAAGTGTAGGTAGGCATGACAGTGCTATGTAACTCATGCCTTCTTTAAAGACTGTGCTGCAAATATCAATCGATGCTTGATCTAAGGGTAGACCTTGCGAGTTATGAATAGTGACTGTGTATGCTAGAGACAAAGAAAACTATTTTCTGCGTATATACATGTCTTTGAAAAGAAGGAATCAGGCTGTTGAGCGTCCTATCCATTTAAATTCTGAATGTTTTGTCAAAGTGGATGTTGACAAACTGAATGCTATTGTCACATGGGTATGTCTGGAAGCCAACAACTGTACCAAGTCCTCCATTAACTAAACTTTGCTCCATGTCAAGGTTATGCTTTAGCATTACTCTAGAGTTTAAACACAATGTAAATTTTTTCTCCAAACCAGCTGTGTTTGAGATAGAGCTTTCTAAGGTATTTAGTTGTGTTATGGCTTGTTCACACATAGGTACTGTCATACAGTTAACGTCAAGTTTGTCTGTGTAGTAAATTTGCACTAGTGGTTGCATTTCTTTTTTCAGCATTGTTTCATTGGATTGTGCACGGCTTTCTAGAGTTGGCATTAAGAAAATACAGTTAACATTTTTGTGTGCTAATTGTTTCATGACATCAGTAGCATATGTGTTATGCCCGTATAGCTTATGGGTGCGTCTGGTATTTAGGATAGACTGAGCTTCATTAGATAGTACACCAATCCGAATGCTTTTCAATATATTCAGTCTGTAGATTGACGCATGTTTTCAGTTAGTTCTCTGTATTGGAAATGTTGTCAGAGATTTAAATTCCCTATGCTGCCAAAAGATTTACAGCACAGTTTGTGTCCTAAGGTTTTAAAAATATGTTCTCCTTTCACTGGTGTTAATTGAAGGAGATCTCCAAAAACAATAAAATGTTTTCCTCCAAAGAGTTGTTCGTAGACTGTTTTGAGTACCTCTTGCAATCTGAGGTGAATCAAAGCCAACATTAGGTTGGAGACCATGCTCACCTCATCTATTAGGAGCCTTTTCATTTGTTTCAAAACTCTGCGTAGCTCCATAGCAGCTTCTGTTGAAAGTGTGTAGTAGTCTCATTTGTTTTGGTGTTCTACTGGAAGGAGTAGTAATCAGTGTACAGTGACACCACCTATGTTGTAGGCAGCTAAACCTGTGGGGATGGTTACAACAGCTGAAAGCTTGTTGTTTGTTATTTGTTGGAGGAACTAACTGATGATTTTTATTAAGAATGCCTTGCCTGAACAAGCTTGACCACTTACATACAGCAGTACAGGTTTATGGTGTTGACAGGTACAAGTTTTAGTCGTGCTGCATATCATGTTCAATTTCTTTAGTTACTTCTAAGAAAATGCTACGCTGCTCATTGTTTAGTTGTGATTTCAGTAGAGCAAAGTCTTCTGCAGATTGCTCATACTGACACATGGTGTTTTCTACTTCGGGCATGGCTAATGCTGCCTCATTAGCTATGAGTGGCTGTCCAAGTGGTTTTTGGATTCCTATCAGAGAATGTTGACTGCTCTCAGGAGTGTCTATATTTAGTTGTGCTAAAGTAGAGTAAAGGCTTGTGCTTCTACACTTTTTTCCCATACACTTATTGGAGATCCTTTGGCTTGCCGCATTTGATATGTTTCCCGTGCATCATCTATGGTGTCTTTGGAGTGCAGTCTGTGAATTTTACAGTGGTCTAAAATATTGGAGGCTGCAGTAGGATCTAAAAGTTCAAATTGGCCAGTTGCTAAGGAGTCCTGAATTATCTCGGTGGGTTCCCTCAGCTTTTCTTC
This sequence comes from Ambystoma mexicanum, assembly GCF_040938575.1. NCBI lineage: Eukaryota > Metazoa > Chordata > Amphibia > Caudata > Ambystomatidae > Ambystoma > Ambystoma mexicanum. The sequence continues at coordinate 357,964,530 of NC_090941.1, forward strand.
AATGTGTATTTCTTTGTAGTATGCACTGTTGTCGTTAAGATATTGCAAGGCTTCTCTAACTTTGTTTAAGTCCACTAGTTGCTGCCATTTTATGTTGTGTTTTGTAGGTACATCATTCACCCGGATAATCAAAGATTGTTCTATTGGCCGTTGCACTCCTAGAATGTAAAAATTTTCTTTGAGATCTAATGGCAAATAAACTACTTTGCCGCAAATGACTTTCAGTAATTCAGAGGAAGGCAACTTTGCTGTATTTGATTTAAGTCATATTATTGCTATTGATTTCAGTAGAGCAAAGTCTTCTGCAGATTGCTCATACTGACACATGGTGTTTTCTACTTCAGGCATGGCTAATTCTGCCTCATTAGCTATGAGTGGCTGTCCAAGTGGTTCTTGGATTCCTATCAGAGAATGTTGACTGCTATCAGGAGTGTCTATATTTAGTTGTGCTTGAGGTTTTTCCTCTTGTTGGCTTTCATTGTCCAACATGTTTTTGTACTGCTCAAAGTTTATATCTGTTATAGTGTTTTTAATTGCATTGAAATCATCTTAATAGGAGGCATGGATGTCTAATAAATCTTATTTTTTCCATGGTTTAAAAAGTTGCAGTAGGGCCATGTAGTACAGTTCTTTGTGTTGAGGAGTTTTTAATGACAGCTTCATATGATTAAACAGGCTTCGTTTGGTAAGTTTAACCAGGCTGCCCTCCAAACGTTCCGCTATGTATTTACCTTTTTTCTCATCTGATTTACTGTTATTTTTGTATGAAAAGTTTTGGGCTATGTGGTATAGGCACATGGTTTCCAAAGCAGTACTACTGTTTGGGTAGTATGTGTCCAATGCATTGTTTTTCAAAATGTCCTGGCTGTTGGGAACATTTTTGGCTATTGTTTATGTCTTGGTACGATTTGAGAACTCTTTTTCTGGATGCAGCTTAGCCAGACTATGTTTTCAGATTTCCCATATAAGGCTTTGCCGATTAAATGATCTGCGGCTTCGTAGCAGCCACATTCTCTATGGGAGAGCATTTTTATGCCAAAGCTGTACAATTTCTGTGACAGTGTTTTGTCTGATGATATATCATCCCAGGGGTCTTTCTGCTCTGTTTTGTCTGCTTTGGTTAAGTGGGTTGTGACATATCGTACAACTGCAGTGGAATTGTCTGCAATGTACTGTACATTTATATTTGCATTCCATAGGAGGGCAATGATTGCATTGTAATCATTGATGTACTTTGATGCTTCAATTCTTTTTATGCAGTATGTGTTCTTAGGTGATTTGACTTTCGAAATATGTCTAACTGAATACATGAAGCTGTTTACTTGTCCTGTTGCTGAAATTGGTCTAGGGAAACCAAAGCAGCATTTGGTGTAGTATTTGCCTTTGCTTTTATATTTGCACCAACAATACTTGCCACACTTGTGTCTTTGAAACTGAAAAATGTGTGAATGTAGCTTGCTATGTGTACTTTCTGAAGGGATTTTGCAAGTGACATGCTTGTGAATGAACTGTAAAACAGTTGCATCACTGTCCTGACCAAATTTAGGAGCATGTTTAATCCACAAAAGTATGTGGATGTGTGGTGCTCCTCTGGCTTGATATTCTTTTCTCCAAAAGAAGTGTCCCACTTCTCTGAAGGGAGGAAGTGTTTTATTACAAATGAAGTTGAGCATGGCAATAAAGCGATGATGGAAGTACCTTGATACATTTACTGGATCAAGAGAGCAGAGTTCTTCTCGTTTTTTCATGTCTACCTGCTTTGTTTTTGTTTGCTATGCATAGGAAAGTGTGCAAGTCTTCCCATGCATACTCTGCACAACTTAAAGTGACAAACCATGTGGGTGGGCCAAGGTTGCGTAGAATACACCATACATCTGTGTGCCGTTGGAACTAGTATTATTTCGTACCATGCATGTTTGCCAAGAGATTTGTAATACATGACTGTCAAACTATGTCTTTCTCTTGCACCTTTTGAAGTAGCTGCATAGCAGACATGTTTTGAAAATTGCAACCTCTTTTCAATGTGTGTTCAACTCCATAACATAGTGTTGCTAGTTCACTTTCAAAGAGGAGGTGGAATATGTATTCCACGTTTTGTCTGAACCTGGGGTCTTCAGAATACATTCCTAAAGAGCAGTATTCTGATGCTTTTATTTGTATGCATCTTTCATCGTACCTTCCACCTTTTCCAATAGGAAAAAGTAGAGTAAAGGCTCGTGCTTCTACACTTTTTTCCCATACACTTATTGGAGATCCTTTGGCTTGCCACATTTGATATGTTTCCCGTGCATCATCTATGGTGTCTTTGGAGTGCAGTGGGTGAATTGTACAGTGGTCTAAAATATTGGAGGCTGCAGTAGGATCTAGAAGTTCAAATTGGCCAGTTGCTGAGGAGTCCTGAATTATTTCAGTGGTTTCCCTCAGCTTTTCTTCAATGTTTATTTCTTTGTAGTATGCATTCTTGTCATTAAGATATTGCAAGGCTTCTCTAACTTTGTTTAAGTCCACTAGTTGCTGCTATTTTTTGTTGTGTTTTGTAGGTACACCATTCACCCGGATAATCAAAGATTGTTCTATTGGCTGTTGCACTCCTAGAATGTAAACATTTTCTTTGAGATCTAATGGCAAATAAACGACTTTGCCACAAATGACTTTCAGTAATTCAGACGGGAGGCGACTTTGCTGTATTTGATTTAAGTTATATTATTGCTTGACATGGGTGTACTGTTTGGATTATAATAGTCTCATACAAATTAAGCTGTTGACGTTGTTTTTGGCAGCGGGAATATTTCCAATAATTATTGATAGGCCGTGAAGCCATTTGGTTATTGTCAAGTTTTGCAGTGCAGTATGTCCAAAGTATTGCGAGGTTAGTAATTTCATATTAGTTTAATGTTATAAGGTAGAGAGCTAATTGGAACCATTGGGATTCCTCATTGTCTTCTACTTTGTACATTATATCTACAGTTTTCAAGCTCATGTATTAAAGGTTCTGCGACAACACGCATACTTGGTTTGGTAATTCAGCAGGTGTGCTTTTAAACTTTGCTGTTTCTTTTTTGTATGTGTGTAATAGAAGGTTGACATCTGCAAGGTTGTCGCTACTATTTTCTAAAGTTACTGGATTTTGTAAGTGCTCTTCAGTTCTAAAATATTTGCTTTGGATGTGGTGTATTTCTTTGTGCAGTTCTTTGGCTATACCATGTGGGAGAATGTCATTTAAATGCTCCAGTGCTAAAGCAGGACTTTTTGCATAGTACAGTTTGTGAACGAGATTTCTTAACACAGAATGGTGAGTTGCTCACATTTTTATATGGTGGAAGGTGCTTTTGCAAGCAGGTCCAGAAGTGCAGGCTAATGAAAGACCTCGTAGTCCTGTGTATTTGCGCACTAGACAGGAGTCCATAGTTTGTAGTAATTTCATTTTTGCTTTGTCTTTGGCTTTCACATAGTGATTGAGGAACTGCTGCAAAGAATTGATAGATTTTTGGTGCGCGTTACACATTGATGTGCACGGCCATTTTTAGATGGGGCTTATTGGTTTGGTGGAATGGAGAGCTGATGCTAAGTTTGATGGGGGTATTCTTGAAAGCAGTGTTTCTTCTTCCATTATGGTATTGTCTATCTTTTCATACCCTCGCCCAGTGCTATGTATGGCAATTTGGTTTCTTTGCTCTTGTTTGTATGCTTCTTCATTGAAATATGGCTGTGTGCTGGTGGTGTGACTCAACTCACCTGTACAGATGTTGCCAAAGGTATCTATGCTGATATTGCATTTGTTGCAAAGTACTAGTTGTAGTTTACTAATTAATTTTGATAGTGGTTTCATTCTTTTTAAAATCAATATAAAGAATTTACTTTTGAGGAGTATTGCAATGTCTACAAGAGCTTCCAGGATCAGTTTTTTGCAGTTTTTTTTAAGGATTGAGTGTGATTTCTCCTTTGTATTTATAAGGTTCTGAAGCACTCTGTGGTTGAACATTTTTTGAAAAATACATTTTTTTGAATGCTTACTTGTGATTACGTTACCATTTGTAGGTGCACTGTTAGCACTAGTGGTAGTTGTAATCTTTTTAGTAAAATTCTTTTTCTATTGACATTTTGAAAGAGGAGTTACAGTTTCTTTCCTGTTAGGTGCTTATGTTTTGTTTGGACTTTCTGTACAAATTCTGCTAGATGCGGATGGCTATTTTGCACGCTTTTAGTTTTGTTTGGACTTTCTGTACAAATTCTGCTAGAGGCGGATGGCTATTTTGCACGCTTTTAGTTTGATCTATCCTATTTCAGCATTGTTTTGTGCAGAGTTGCTTTTTGGTAGGCATTCTGCAATATCTGTTGGAGAAAAACAGAAAGTGTGGGTGTGGAGGTTGTGCAAGGTATATGTGTGCATGAGTGTCTGAATATGAGGGTAAGCATACATGTAGAGGTGTGTGGTTGTGTAATGGGCTGTTATTTTAGATTGGGAATGCTGCATTGGTATCTGTGTGTTACTAAACTGGTGTTCAGATGACAATAGGAAGTGGGCACCTGTTGAGGTGCAATGAGTGAGTGCGAAGAAAATACTGTTGGGTTGATAGAATTGTGTAGCCTACAGTACAAGAACATTTCACTGTCTGAGTAACAGGCAGAACACTACAACAATTTTGCACTTACTTGGATAGTTGGATATTGAGAGTAGGTTTCTTCTGGGTTGTATTTTCCACTGGAGACGCCACTGGCTTTCAGAAGAGTGGTGTTCACTGCAACTGTGAAAGAAGGAAGTAAGTACATATGTTTGTTAATGGCATGGTGATGTACTTGGAGAACACATTATTTAAAATTGTAGGAAGATGCCTTATCAGGAAGAGTTAATGTGTGTGTGAAATTGGAAAGCTTTGTACATGAATGGGGACTTGGGAGCATCTGGATTTTTGCTAAGGGGGTCAGTGGTTTATTTATAAGTGTGCCGTATGAGATGCACTTTTGCAAGAGTGTGTGTTGCTGTAGCACTATTTAGTTTGGAAATGGATTAGTACAAGTTGTAGTAGGGTGAGAAAAAGGTTCGGAAAGATGTACAGATTGGAAAGTTTTTTGTGTGTGGAATTCCATTAACTTTTCTCCAGGTAGATGCTTGCTACATGAGTGGAAAAATCAATTTAGTTGTTTGATTTATTTATCCAATGTACAAATGGCACTGTTCTCAATGCACACATATATTTCTTTGCTTTTTAAGTAACAGTGCATTCTGTGAACTGTGAAAGGTAAGTGGCAGGCACCCTGCTCACATGCATGCAATCTATGTACTTGGTATGCTTTGGTAAGATACATGTCGTTTTTCTTTTCTGTGTGCATTCTAGGAATTGTATAGCAGGTGTGTTAGTGGTTGTAAAAATTACAGAAGAAAAGAAGAGAATAACTGTTTTCACATTATAGTGGGTGATATGGGTAAATGAAAACGTTCAAAGCACATAGCATTCCAAGTGCCACTTGCTGATAGGTGATGGGACAAATGACTGTATGCTTTTTCAGTAGGTTATGCAGGGTAAGTGGCAGGTACCCTGCTCACTGTCATTTATAAAAGAGTTGCAAATGTACTGTACAAAAAATATTAATAACTGTAGTTTGTGTTGATGGATGGAGATGTGGATGAATGTGGAAGCAAAAATCTTGGATAGTTTTACAGTACTTTTTGCTGGAGGTGCTTTGCAATCACAGGAGAAATGTACTCTGAGTGTTCAACAGTACATCTACAGTGTTGAACTGAGATGATAGAGTTAGATGTAGATGTCTTGGATGTGATTGGTGGATGGTTGTGTGACTGCTTAACAGTAGCCAATGAGGCAGTGGTGCGGAGAGACAAGTGGAAAGGGAAGAAGGGTTGTCCCTGTCTTACAAGATCCGTGGACACCACAGTAGTTTGCGGATAGCATGTGCCACATCCGGGGCATTTGAGGTTGACAGGCATGGAAATGGGACTGTGGAGGCCAGGGAATTGGTTAATAAGGTTTCCTTGGTGTGGTGTGCAAAGAGAGACTGTGGCAGAAAGAATGTTTGCAGAGATGAGTACTGATGGCTATGGTTATGGCTGTGTCTTTGAGGAGGCAGAATGTATGGATTTTGGGTGACTTCTGGATAAATTGGTTGGAGGTGCATGCAGAGCACTGTGGAGTGGCTGCACATCTTGGATTACATCATGTGAATTTGCACTGGTATGAGTGCGTGGAATAAAGTGCCTGAATTCGGTTCCTATTTGTGCCACTTTGGTGACACACCATCATCCAGACATTATTATTATTCATTGTGGAGGGAACACTTTAGGACATGTTTCAGGAATATCTCTGCAGTTTGCGATGAAGGAGGCACTTGGGCAAGTCATGGACAGGTTTAGAAACTCCCGAGTCATTTTTTCGCGCATTGCCCAGAGACAGATGTGGCTGTGTTCTTCTTTATTTGGACCACAAATGGGGAAAGCAAGACACAATGTCAACAAGGCTGTTTGCACCTTTTTGAGAGATGTTGGCATGTCCTCCTTCAACAATGAAAATATGACGTTTCGTAGCATAAACATTTTTCACAGAGCTGGATTCCATCTTACTGATGCTGCCAAGCAGCTTTTTCTACAAAATATCCAAAATGTATTGCATTCCTTTTTGGAAGCATTTTTCCAGCAGGTGTTGGCGACTTCAACCATTTCAAAAACAAACAAATACCACAAAAAGGCTCTTTTCAGAGCCACTACTTTCTCCTGGAAAGAGTGCATGTTTTTGATGGCACCACCCCTTACCTTTTTTTAGATGTCAATGGACTACCGCGCTGTCCGCAGACTTTACAGGCTGCGCAGGGGCCTGCATCATTTCATTGGCAATTCTATTTTGAAACTGTGAAAGGTGGCTCTGAAAAGAGCCTTTTTTGTTTTTTAAGTTTTTTTTACATGACAAACAAGGGAAGGAAGGGAAGGGAGGATAGGGAAGGGGTACCAACCACAGATATAAGAAAGGGCAGGTGGAGAGAGGAAGATGTTGGGTGGGCCTTACTTAGGTAGGTGGCAGTTTTTCTCATGCTCCCGGACCATAGCCTCGAAAACAGTGACCTTCAAAAGTAAGGGTCTGCTACGGTGCGTATGGCCTGCAAGGCTGGTTCAGGGATCTGCTGCCCCACAGGAGTGTCCCTTGTGGTGGTAGGAACAGATACAGAGGATGCTCAACCTACTGCCTTGTTCGAAGGGGATGACCCTCCAAACTGCTGCCTTGTGGTTTGACCTCAGGTGTCACAGCATGGAGGTGATTCCGTAGCTGTACAAACTTGGTTTTCCGCGACCAAGCACCATGTCACACTCAGTGCATTTAACCTTGTTTGCGCAAGCATTGGGCACGTCTCCAACAGTGGTAAATAGCCTCTACACCCAAGACTCAAGCTGGCCACAGGCAATGGGGACTTCCACTACCTCATCCTCATTCTCTTCTTGATTCCTCTCTACATCACCAGAACTCTTCCCCTCCCCAGGGTAGTGGTAAGGGTGAGGGTAGGAGTGGTGCTGAGGCAGAGGCAGTAGCAGCAGCCATGGTTGCCATTAGTATAGTGTGAGGGATTGAGGAGGAATCGGGATAACACTATACTTGCACAGGAGTTAGTGTCAACTCTATCTAGACCCGGGAGGGGTATTCTATATATTTTACAGGAGAAAAAGTTCAAGGGCACAGGGAGCATTGAGCAAAGTGAACCGATCTGGTACACAGTGTACAAAATCAATCACATTTTAATAAGGGATAAACTCAAGTAAAAACAAGATTAAATAGATGCATAATATTTAGCACTAAGGTTAGGTGAAACAAACAGTGTATCTAAAAACACAAGTAGGAAACATAGGAAAACGTCTCATTCAATGAATGGTTTGTGTAACCACTTGACACATTTCAGTATAACAATGCCCTTGAACTCCATCTCCTGTATAATATATTGGTATGCCATTAGTATAGCACAGCTCCAAAAGTAGTACAGCACATACAGCACAGCAGAATTTGTGATGTCATCTTTGTTGTCATGGGTGTTAGTCCTTGCAGTGCACAGTGGTGGCGTGAGTTATGGTTGCTTAGTTTACCATAACTGGCGAATTTCTGGGGTTTTTCAGTTTTACTTGTAACCATAATATGAATAGGTTGTTATTAGTGGAAAGTAACTATAAAGTCCCTTTAAAAAAGTGTTTGCACTCAATTTGATAGGTTTTTCTTAGGGCAACTGAACCATGATGTCCCTTTAACAATGTAGTTTCACTGTATTTGATAGGTTTTTAGTAGTGCAACTTAACCATAACGTCCCTTTAACAAAGTTTTTTGTAAATGTGTTGCAAAAAATACTTTATAAAATATAAGCATATCTGTAGAATGTCTTCTTAGATGCAGATGTTGAATCTGCAAGTAGAGATTTTAGAAAGTTTCACAGTAGTTTGTGATGGAGATGGCTGTGATTAACAGGAGATATGTGCTCTCAGAGTTTAAGTGTAAATCTAAAGTGGTGAACTGAGATGAGAGGGTTAGAAGTAGAGTTTTAAGATGTGATTGGTGGATGGATATGTGACTGTTTTATAGAAGTATAGTAGAGAGTGTTACAAACATGAAAGTAGAAAGGGTAGAAGGGCTGCCCTGTGCTACGAGGTCCACAGACACCGCGGTAGTCCACAGACAGCGGACATGGCATCCGGGTCCTTTGAGATGCCTGGTATGGAAATGGGACTGAGGAGACCATGGACAATCGTGATGTCCACGGACACCAGGGATCAGCCAACCAGATTTTTTGGCTGTTGTGTACAGGACGACAGGGCATTAGGAGTTTTTATGTTCAGTGCACTGAAGATGGCTATGGCAATGTCTTTGAGGGAGCAGAGTGTATGGATTGTGGGAGACTCCTGTGTCCATTGGCTGAAAGTGTATTCTGAGCACTGTGGACTGGCTGAAATTCTTGGATTAGAAGAATTACAAGATGGAGTTCATGAAATGAAGTTGACGGAATTGTTCCCATTTTGTGAGAGAAGGGTCAATTTAAAGTATGCAGACATCATTGTTGTTAACTGCGGAGGCAATAGTTTGGGCTATGTCCCTGGGCTTTCTTTAAAGTTTGAAATAAAGGATACATTTGTGAAGTTGATGGAACTATTTCCACATTCAAAAACAGTTTTTTTACGGATTGCTCAGAGACAAATGTGGGAGCGCTCACTTTTCTTTTGTCGGCAAGTTGAAAATGCAAGATGCAATGTCAACAAAATTGCATGTGCTTTTTTGCGGGATGTTGGCATGACATTCCAATATGATAGTGTCAACATTTTTCAAATGCTGGAGTGAAATGTATTTGGCACTTCACTCCCTTCCCTCGCCCACCTTACCTTGCCTGTCTGACAAAAAAAACAAAAAATATAAAAACCAAAAACACAAAAAGGTTCTTTTAAGAGCCACCATTTTTGAACGAAAATACAAGTTCATTGATTTTAATTCTTGCACCCCACGTCTGGAATTTTGCTGATGTCTGCAGACATTCACACTTTCCATGGACTATGCAGCTAGCAAAAGGGTCCTGTCATTTTTTTTTTAGTTCTATTTTTTATCTGTGAAAGGGGGTTCCTAAAGGAGCCTTTTTTGTATTTTATGTTTTTGTATGCTTTTGGCTTTGTTTGTTTTTTGTCAGAGATGAAAGGTAAGGTGGGGTAAGGGAGGAAAAGAAGGTAAGGGGCACCAATCACAGAGATGGAGGGGCAGGAGGACAAGGGATGATGTTGGGCAGGCCTTACATTTAAGTGGGTGGCAGTGTTTCTCTTGCTCCTTGACCGCCGCTCAAAAGAATTACGAAACTTCTCCCCCCTGAACATTGGTACATTGCAGTACAAGCATAATACTGTGACCCTCAAAAGGTACGTGTCAAACGCATTCTTTATGGCCTGTGAGGCAGCCGCCAGGATCCTCTGTCCCACTGGCATTGCCTGTGTGGTTGCAGGAGCGGTCCAGGAAGATGGTGTAGATCTCAACAACCTGCTTCTCCCTGAGAAAGGAACAGCCTTTCCCAGAGCACTCCAGTGGATGGATTCAGTGTGGTGCTGCTCAGAGGTGGTCCCATAGGAGTGCAGACCAGGTCTCCAATGACTGAGTGCATCACACCTTGTCTGCCCAAGCCTTTGGTACACCCCCAACGGTGGTGAAAAACTGCCCCACCCATGCCTTCTTCCAGGTGCGGGTGATTTTAGCAGTTGTTCATTACATGTATCCAGAGATACATCAGTCAAAATACTGTAACTAATGAACTAGGTAGAATGTTTTGTATGTATATCTTATATTTTGACCGAAAGCATTCAGGTCCTGGTAAGAGAAGGTATCCCTAGCGAACCACTTCATTATCTGTATTTGTGTTGCTGGTTTTGGAATAGGGAATTATAAACAGGGGACAATGGGATTTTGAGGCACTGGATCCAGATTAAACAGGGACAGTGAATGATTACATTTAGATTGTCCTATATCCGTGTAGGACCACTCCACAGTCTCTTTCGTATGCACCCCTACCTTTTCAGGGCTGCAAATGAGTGGAGTCAAAGAGTGAATGGTATAGGGGCACCTGGGTAACCGGGCAGTGCAGAACTGGGCGAATGATAACAATTAGCAAAAGAGATGGGCAAGGAACAGTCACCAGCCCATAATATGTTTGTGCATTTTAACAGTGCTACATATGATTTATTTTTCCCTTTGGCATCATTTTACACTATAGAACAAGTATACTCAGTTTCTGATTGAAGGGGCTTTTAATTTATGCAAATTGGGAGCTCTTAAGTGGGTATTGATGCAACAGAAAAGTAAGGTGACTATGACACATTGGCAAACATTTGTTTGGGGAGGTGACTGCATGTAGAAACAACTGTAAGGTTAGAGGGATGAGGGAAGTCATTGACAGGTTGCGAGGACAGATATTGGGCCTCATCACGACTTGGGCGGTAAATGTGGCGGATTATCCGCCGGACCTAAATAGCGCTAACGCCAAGGCACCCGGAAGATAATCCGCCAGATCACGACTAATCGTGCACGCGCCCCAGCCCAAGGCGTTAGCGGGATTAGCGTGGACCCTTAAATCCGGCGCACCGTGCGCAAACGCCACGTCGCGCTAATAGTGCGCGCTTATAGCGCGCGGGAAACGCGTCACCGCCGGAACGGGAAATAAAGCGGCGGCCATTTTGGAAATCATAATCCGTTGGATATCTCAGGCACTGGAAGCCATCCACTTGATTCGAAGGCAGAAAATGAGTCAGGAGCGCACCAGGGGCAAGTCTGCCATGGACAGGGTCAGAAAAAACAAGTTTAGCGACCAAGAACTTGAGGTCCTTGTGGATGAGGCACTGACTCACCATCACGAGCTGCAGCAGCGTAAAACAAGCGCACTGTGCAGAGGCCAAATCTGGAAAAGTGTTGCACAAAAGGTCAGTGCAGTTGGCCGCGTGCCCCGGGATGGGGAAGACTGCCGCAAGCGGCTGAATGACCTGCGGGTTCGAGTGAGCGGCATCCTGTCCCAGCACAGGAGTGCAAGCAGGGCCACAGGAGGAGGCCCACCACCCCCCCGACCTCACACCATGGGAGGAGAACCTGACGGGCCTCATTGATGTCGGGACCATTGAGGGCATCGGTGGAGCGGAGGCAGGGACTGGCATTGATCCAATGGCAGGTGAGTCCCATCCCTGAATACATGCATCTGAATGAGAGTGAAGACATGTGTCTGAGGCACTGCATACACCCGTAAGTGAGGGCCACATCCCTAGAACGTCAGTGCTGCCTAGATGACCCTGTACGTGCAGTGCATAAATGACAGGGGCAGGGGATAGACTCCCATAGCCATAGGACAGCTACGTAGAGTGGTACTGTGCATCAACACAACCACAAGAGCCTGAGCGCAGTCCACCCCAACCACGCTTTCCCATGCAGTGTCCCTCCATGCACATCCACAACAAGCACCACATGTTGACTGAACAGAATGCAAGTTGAATGCTTTATTGTCACTGTCTTCATTCACACTTGTTGGCATGACCTGCATCACACAAATGTATGTAGCATTGTACTCAAACCACCCCCTATGTACCCCACAGGCACACGTCGATCCCAAGAGGCCGTTGATGATGACGATGAGGCCACACCGGCAATGTGCCCACAACACTGTGCCTCCACCAGCACCTCCCCCCCCCAAGAGGCCGCACCCACGGGAGAGAACACCGGGGAACACCCACCTCACTCCGACTCAGCCCCACCAGACAGCAGCAGCCACATGGCTGCAGGGAGGCTACCGGCAGCTCACCAGAAGCCAACATCCAGAGCCCCGACGCCGAGGGAGAGAGGCCGGAATCGCAGCCCGATGTGGGAGTAACTCCTCCACGTGGGCATCATGCCACCGCAGTACACACCCACAGCAGCAGTGATGGGGAAGGGGCGTCAACACCCCATGGAAGGCCAAGCACAGGCAGACAGCAGGCAGGGAGTCGGCATGTGGCTGTGCGTCGCTGCAGCACACCCCAGCCCGATGTGGACACCCCGTAGTATGGGATCGTTCAGAGCCAGGAAGCCCAGTCCAGTCTGGTGGCATGCCACCATGCAGCCCCCCCCTGACAGCGCCCAATTCGCGGTCCACCACCTGACGCGCCACGAGAGGGCCTTCTCACTGGGGCAGCAGTCATGGGCCGGCTGGACATAATAGAAGCTAAACAGGCCCGGGTGGAAGCAATGGCCAAAGTCCAGAGCTGGCACATTAAGGCCGTGAGCAATTCGATTAGGCATGGTTGCAAGTACATTGCCCGGGACAATGCACGCACATGCCATGTCGTGCAACAATGCACTGCTGCCCTGACAGGCTTTGGCCAAAGGGTATGTGAATTCTCGGAGGCTGTGTCTGCACTAGCAGAACAACAACGCGGGGCAAATGCCCTCATGCGCCAGCACATGATGGCCAGCGCTTCCGTGCCCTCAACTTCAACCACACCAACAGAGAGTTCACTGGATCCATCTCCAAGGCGCCGGTCCTTGCGCCGCCTGAGGGCACACACACCGGAGGGTCCTGGGAGAGGGAATCACCCGCGCCCATCATAGCGGTGCATGGCATCATTGGTGTGGGCCTGATCAGGCAACAGCACAGTTGGGGGTTGTACACTGGGGGGAGGGGGAATTGTTGGGTGCTCACTGGGGCAGGGGGGATTGTTGGATGCTCACTGGGGGGAGGGGGGATTGTTGGATGCTCACTTGGGGGAGGGGTGATTGTTGGGTGTTCACTGGGGGAGGGGGGATTGTTTGAGGGAAAATAAATCACGTTACAAAAATCACAATGCATGGACAGTAGTGATTGTTACAGATGCAATTTGATGTAGAAGTCACCATTTACCTATTACCCATTTCGAAAAGAACCCATCAATCAATCCCTGTCTGGCCAACCTCCCTTCCCTCAGGCCCACCCTTTGTGCATGTGCTACACCTTCTGGCACTTCATCGCCCTCACTACCATCCTCAGGTGGCTGCACATGAGCATCAGGGGGCAGTGGCACATGTCTGCGACAACAGATGTTGTGCAGCCAGGCACATGTCAGTAAGATTTCACAACTTCTTCTGGTGCATGCATCATAGCACCTCCCGTGCAGTCGAGGCACCGGGAGTGTGCCTTCAGAAGTCCAAATGCCCTCTCGACGCAGATCCGTGTACGGGCATGGCCAAGGTTGTATCCCCACTTCGCAGCCGTGTGTGGGTGACGCACAGGAGTAATGAGCCATGTATACTGGGGATATCCAGATTCATCTGTAGGGGAGAGAAAGCCGGTATGGGGACAAGGTAGGTCCAGTGGGTGTACAGAGTCCTGTCATCAGTGTGATTTTGCAATATTTGTCATTTGGACTATGACATTGTGGAGTACGCTGTCCTATGGGCACGATTGAATCAATGGGGTACTCTCTACTGTACTCATTCACATGTCGCAGGATGAGGGGGCCCTTCCATCTACTTTTGCTTGACAGAAGTGGCTGCCTCATGTGTCATTGCTAATCCATTGGCCTACAGTTTCATTTGCTGCTCTTCACTATTCTGTACTGTTCTCCATGCATTCCCATGGCCATTTTTAGGACAGTGTTTGTGGGATGTGCATTGTCATCACTCGGCCTACTTATGTGTGGAGCATTTGTGGATGTGCCAGCTGATGGTTTGGTATTTCATTGCTGTCGGATGGCCAGGCTGGGATATCAGTGCTGTGTCAGTGTTGGGAGCCATGGTGCTACTCACACAGGAGGCCTTGTTGTGGTGGGGCTTCCATATGTCACTGTGCCACCACATGTCTTACATCCTGCATGGGTGTGTTCTGCTGTGTTGGACATGTCCAAGGTTCATCGTGCAAGCTGCTTGGATGTGTATGCTGCTGTGATGCTGCTGACCATTGGGAATGATGGATTCTGTGACAGGCACCATCAGTTGTGGATGGACATGCTTTGTGGTATACATTTGTACTCACCCAGTAGCCATGTGTTTTGGCCTCGGTGCCTTTCCATGTACGCTGGCAGGGTACTGTTGCGTAGGACCATGGAGTCGTGGGTGGATAACTGGGTAGCGGGCACAGCAGTGGCTGAAGGTGAGGTCAGGGCCACATGTCATCTGCACATTGAGGGAATGGTACTGTTTCCGGTTTCTGTAGGCAGCCTCATGTGCCTGGGGTGGTACAAGTGCAACATGTGTGCAGTCCAGGGCTGCTATTACATTCGGGACTTGGCCAATGGCATAGGATTGACCCTTTAGCTGGTGCACCTGTGCCTGTGTGGCTGGCAATGCAATGTTTTCGTTCACATGATTCAACAGTGCATCAAGCACCTGTGGCAGCATGGCACTGAATGTGGACTGGGCCATCCCATGCATCATGGCAACGGTATGTTGGTAGCTGCCAGTCCCAAGTAAGAGAAGCACAGACACGAGCGTCACTAGGGGAGGTACTGCCGTGCTGGTGGCTATGCGGCTGCATATGTCACCCTGGATTGTGTCCAGCAACTGGGTGATGGTTGTCCTGTCCAGCCGATATTCTGTCACCAACTGACCATCAGTTAGGGCCCAGGTTGTAGGACTGACCCTGGGGATGGCTGGGCGCCTTGCTGCTGCTGCTCTCCGCCTCCTTCTCCTCAGCCCCACTGCCCCCTGCACTCCCAGTGCCCTGGCCTGGTTGACTGGCCTCTGTAGCTCCAGGCGCAGCAGGTAGAAGTCGACATCAAGGCTCCCGGCTCCAAATGGCAGCATGGTGTTGGGGAGGGGGTGTTGTGCATTGGTGGGTCCTTTGTAGCCTCTAGATTGCATTGCTTACACCTGGGCCCTCATTGCTGTCTCCTCCATGCTCCTGCTGGTGTAATGGGGTTGGGGAGGGGGTGTTGTGCATGGGTGGGTCCTTTGTAGGCCTCTAGGTTGCATTGCTTACACCTGGGCCCTCATTGCTGTCTCCTCCCTGCTCCTGCTGGTGTAATGGGGTTGGGGAGGGGGTGTTGTGCATGGGTGGGTCCTTTGTAGGCCTCTGGATTGCATTGCTTACACCTGGGCCCTCATTGCTGTGGCCTGTGTACTGTTACCTCCAGCTTTTTGCATCCGCCGCTTTTATGGCACTAATAGCGCTTACGCCGGACTCCTGATCGATGATGTTTTAGCGCTAAAGGTTCCTGGCGCTCTTATGGCCGGCGCTTGTACAGCCGGCTGTCCTTGCGCCGGCTGTTATTGCACCGGCGGTATTTGGAGTCGTGATCCGATGGACCCTTAAAATCGGCGCTATGAGCGCTACCGCCGATTTTAAGGGTTACTGCCCAGGTCGTGATGAGGCCCATTTTCAGGTATGGGAACCAGCAGTACCATAGCCTGGTTAGAGTTTCTGGTGATCCAGATGATGGAGGTCAGTTTCCAGGGTGGCTCAAAACTGTGCTGCTGAATGGGAACTGAAGGACTGGTAAACCCCCACTGCAGCTGCCAAGGGAGGACCCAGGTGGGAAAAAATATACTTAGACAGAGATGGAGACGAGAGAGGCAGCTTGTAGGAGCAGTTGGACTTGGAGTTGTGCAGGAAGGCTTTAGATCAACGACTGGAGTACAGAGTGGGCAGCAGAAGGGATATAGAATGGAGACTGTGGTGGTATGGCATGGAGCGGAGTTGAAGTAAAAAGGAGGAGGAAACATAAACAGGAAAGAGGTAAAGAGGGAAGCCAGGGACAGGACAACAAGGAGGTCAATAGAACAAGGGAGCATCCACATGGAATGCAACTAACCTATGTGTTGCGCTGCGCTGACTGGGTGGTTCAACTTATCTTTTTTGAACTCTGTTCCCGGTGCAAGTAGCAATCCAAAATGAACGGCACATTCTTGGAGTGACATCACAGCATCACTGTGTCGTACACCAATCCTGTTGGTCATCTTGCGATGGGCAAGAAGCAGATGTCAAAGGCGTTGGCCATCTTTAGATGAGGGAGTACGGTGGTTAGCACATCTCCTACAGATGTACAATCCGAGGGGAGGTCAGACCATTAAAGCATATCCCTTCCCCGACCAGTCTCAACTAGACTTCCAATGAAACTATCCAGTACATGAGGCTTCAGATTGGAAGCGGGGAAGACTGAATGTATACACAACCAGGAGCAGGCTAAGCACAGGGTAAAGGCCACTGGATCCATGCGCATATTGATCTGAAATCGTCCAAAGTAACAGGAGAAAATGCTTAGAGGGCACTAGATGTCTGGATTAGAAGTGGGACAATAGCCAGACATGATTACCTACAGCCAGCAGAGGCTTGTCTGATATTCTCTGAACAGCAACAGGAACACTTGAGGATGGTTGCCAAATGTGCAGTGGAAAGGACTGTTGGAAATTAAAGAATGAACAGTGTTGTTATATGAATATTCAGCAATGGTCAGGAGATCACACCAATTGTCTTGGCAGGCTAAGGCAAAACAGCTTAAGTGCTGCTCAAGGGACTGATTGAGTCTTGCATTCAGTCCATTTATGTACAGATGGAACCTGGTGGTCAGGACTCTTGGGATAACCAATCTCCTGCAAAGGTGAGACCAAAACTGAGAACCATTTTGGGGGCCTCTGTCTAACACAATGACATCAGGCAAGCCGTGTAAATGGAAGATGTGTAGCGGAAAGCAGTGTTCCATCTTGGGCACCTTAGTTACTCAGGTTAAGGGTTTGAAATGTGCCAACTTGGTCAGTGAATTGATTGTAACCATAATACCCATCAGTCCATTGTAAGGAGGAAGATCTTCGATAAAATCTGTAGCGATTCGCTGCCAGGGTCTTTCAGGTATAGGCATCAGGACTAGTTTTCCCAGGGGTCTGTGTTAGACATTCTTGGACTGTGGCAGATTTTACAAGCTGAAACGTAATCATAGACACCCTACTTAATTGTTGATCCCTAAATGTGTCAAAGTATATATTCTACCGGGTCACATGGATTCCCTCAGCACCAGCAGAGGTGCTATCATGGAAAATACATGCTACTTCTCTTTGCAACTCAATGCTAGGGACATACATATTCTGCCCATAAAACAAGAATCCCTGATCTTCTTCAATGCTTTCTTGACCAAGTAAGGCTTGAGTTTAGGATTGTTCTTCAAGGCATCTTGTTTTGTCTTGTTTTAACCTTTCCCTGGTGCTGTGTGCATGTAAGCTATGTGGAATGCCAGTGGAATGTTCATGTTTGAAACACTTAGGTGTGAGAGCTCCTGAGTGTTCCCTGGTGGTCAGTTGGTGAGCTGAGTGCCTCTGAGAAAGGGTGCCAGTGGATGTCTCCTATGTCTTCCTTGTAACTTAAAGACTTACCTGTATTTACACCATTGTGAACTGGATTTCAGTAAATAAGTTACTCTTCCAAAACATGGTGTCTCAGAGTCTTCTTCAGTAAAGACACATATTTTCACATCTCTACCACATTTAAGAAAATGAATGTGAAGATACATGAACATGGCTTGGCGAAATAATCTCTCTGCGGTAGGTTTTTAGGGAGAGGAAATCTGCAGTGATATTCTATGTTCAGGAAGGTAAGTCAATTGTAAGTTGCATTGCATGAAATAATATGCCCATCTGGCCTGTCTACTGTTGTAGTATTTGTATTGTTGTAGGAGTTGCAGGTTTGGATGGCCGTTCCTAATCTCCACAGGGCATCATGATCCTATTAGTAAATGTTTCAATTCCTGTCAAGCCTATTTCATAACAAACAGTTCTTACTCTAGAATTGTATAGTTCTGCTCTGCAGGATTTAGAGTATGTGAGAGATTGGACACGGGATGTTTTATCCCATCGCCTTGTAATTGTTTGAGGACAGCACCTATCGCTTCATTTGAGGTTTCAGACTCAACAATAAAGAGAAGGTGAGTATCGTGCTGACATAGCATTGGGGAAGATGTAAACACTTCCTTGGGATCTTGAAAGGCCTCATGAGAGGTGGAATTCCAAAGAAAACATACTCCTTTTTTTAGCAAGCAGGTCAATGGAAGGAATTTGTCCGACTAGTCAGATAGCAACTTCCTATATAAGTTTGCCACTCTTAGGAAGCATTGGAACTCCTTTACAGACTGAGGGGCCGGCCAATCACAGAATGCAACAAACTTGCATTCATCCTTTGCAATAGCTTCAGCTGAGAAAATAAAACCAAGATAGGTAATGGAGGATTGGTGAAAAAGACATTTCTCAGGTTTGGCGCGTAGGTAGTTAGAACTGAGTCATTATAGTACCCTATTCACATGGACTTTGTGTTCAGTCAGATCTTTTAATGAAAATCAAGATGTTATCTAGGCAGATAATGATGTAATTAAATAGAAGGTCTGCAACAATCCTATCCATGAACATTTGAAACACAGACAGAGCATTAGCCTGTCCAAAATGAATCATGCTGTACTCATAGTGCCCAAAGGGCATTCAGAAGGCCAACTTCCAATTTTCCCAAGCCTTTATGCCAATCAAGTGGTTGGCTCTTCTAGAGTCCAATTCTGAGAATATGGTGGCCCTGTGTACTGACTCTAGGATGTCTGCAATGAGAGGTGTGGGTATCTATCTTTGACGGTAACCTTCTTGAGTCCTCTATTGTCCAGGCATGGTCTTCATTCAGATTTTTTGGAACACAAAATAATGATGCACCAGCTGGAGATTTCGAACCAGTGATGAGACTGTTACACAGATTGGACTCAAAGTAGCCAAACATAGCTTTCTTTTCTGGCTTAGAGAGGATGTACATTTGTCCAAAAGGTATATGAGCATCAGGAAGTAGCACAATAAACAATCCTCTAGCCGATGGGGAGGTAATTGATTCCCTGTGATTTCCATGAAAACCATGTCAACACTTTGGTACTGCTTTGGGATACATTGAAGGTGATTGACAGAAGCTGGTTGTGTTGGTTCTAGAAAAACACTGGCAGTGATAGGGACAAGCCAGTCAGAGAAACATACGCAGAGGCAATACTTAACACAATATTCAGAGCCCAAAAATAAGGTACCAGAAGTATATATATAACATAATGGTTATGCACCCATAGCCAAGAAAGTCCCAACATGATTGGGAAATGGGCTGCCTTTATGAGATCATACCCAATCCATACTGATGATTAACTATAGACAAAGTCAATTTTGTGTTTTTTGCAGTAATGGGCACAGACAAGGAAACAACCATCTACTCTTTCTACTGGTAGGCTGGTTTCTTTGTGGACACGAGTTGCCATATACGAATTTACCCATTTATAATCCATAAAGACACATGTGGCACAACAATCAACTAAAGCAGGTGTTTCTGTCCTGGAAGACTTTAACATTTGGATTGTAACCTTTAAAATAATTAGACCAAGAGTTGTGTTCATATTGTGTGAAAGGAGAGAAGGTATGGGATGGAATGGAACTACTTCTTGGTCGGGAGTCCTTATTACAGCCGGGTGCTGTTATTTCCCAAGCACCTAGGAGGTGCAACCTGCCAATCTCAAACCACTTGTTCCGGGGATGCACGGTACATACATAGGGCTTGTGTTCTCCTTCCATTACTTTCTTCATCAGTAAGCAGGCTTCTTACATCTCCAATCTATGTTAGTTCTGGCTTGTCATTCCTCTTGGCTTGTAATGGTTGTATCAGTGTTCTAGGTAGTGCTTCCTTACTCTTCTTTCGACCTGTCTCCCTTGCAAGTGGTAGTCTAACTGAAGGACCAGGGTGATGAGTTCAGTCAGACGTCATGGCTAGGAACGCATGCTAGTTCATCCTTCAGCATTTTGTTTAATCCTCAATGAAATACAGCGATTTGAGTATCCTCAGACCAGGCTGTTTCTGAAGCTAACTGCTTGAACCGTGTCACATGTTAGCTTATCCAAGTTTCCTTGAGGGATGTCTAGTACTTTTTCCTGGGATTAATACGTCAATTCAGGGTGTCCAAGCATGGCCTGTAGACTTTTGAGGAGTCCAGGATAATCATCTAGAATAGGGTTTTTGGTAATGACCAAAGGGGAAGCCCAGTCCAGGGCACTACTGGCTATATTAGAAATCATATAGCTAATTTTGCCACAGTCATAAAGAAATAAAGTGGCCTCAAGGTAAACGGAACAGTACAGGCATCTATGAATAGTAGTTTTTTTCTGGAGTCACCTTCGAATTTACCTTCAGGTACGCATGCTTGTCCGTGGGTGACTGCTTGCCTAAGCGTGGCATTCTTCAGGTTCTGTACCTCAATAGTAAGGGCTTCAACAGTAGCTACAAATTGCTGACGTTGATCCATTTTTTCAGCCATCACAATCTGTCAGGTATTGGAACCAGCAAGTACTTTAGCGTGGTCAGAATTGCTGCTGGTCCAGATGATGGAGGTCAGTCTCCAGGGTGGTTCTCAACTGTGCTTCTGAATGAGAACAGGACAAGTGAACCCTCACGGTGCCTGCCAAGGGTAATCACAGGCTGAAAAAACCCTTCTTACGGAAAGATGGAGAAGAGTGAGGCAGCATGTAGGAGCAACTGGACTTGGAGTTGTGTAGGAAGTCTGTAGAGCAAGGACTGGAGAGCAGCATAGGCAGCAGATGAGATGTAGAATGGAAGCAGTGTAGGAAATGCCAGGGAGTGGAGTCAAAGTAAACAGGAGGAGGGCACAGAAACGGGAAAGAGCTGAAGAGAGCAGCCAGCGACGGCAATAAGGAGGTCAATAGAACAAGGGAGAATCTGGACAGAATGCAACTAACCTGTGTGTTGTGACTGTGTGGTTCAGCTTTCCTTTATGAAGATCTATTCCTGGTGTGAGATGTATTCCAAAATGTGCAGCACTATCTTGGAGTGATATCATAGTGTCACGCATCATATGCTAATCCAGTCAGTCATCATGATCTGGGAAAGAAGCAATGTCTAAGGTGGTGGCCATCTTTGGATGGGCGAGTTTTTTGGTTGTCGTCCAATAGAGTAACATGCTTCCATCTCCTCCAGATGGACCATCCGACGGGACGTCGGACCATGACAGTTATAGTATTTGGGAACGATAGGAGTGGCAACAAGAGTATGCATTTATGTTACGAGTTACTGGCAGAGAAGAAGAAATAGAAAGAGAAGGGTGAGCAAGAATAGGAGGAACAGGAATGTGAATCTTCTGAGGACTTTGTGGTGTTTTTACTAGCATGCGAGCAGCAATGAGAACAGGGCAAACACAGCCGCAGAAGTGTCCCCCTGCTACTAGAATGTGCCCATTTGCAAGCGGGTTCAGAATGTGCTATACGCCTGGGCCAACTTAGTCCAGGTATTCTGAAAATGTGAACAGATACTGACTATCCTTATGTATAGGGACAGTGAAAAAGGCTGAGCAAACATCAATTGCTGTGAAATGAATGACCTTGGGGATTCAGCAGTGTGGATATACCTTACCTCTTTATCACAAGTAGACTGTAAAGAAACTGGTATGGCATCAATCACTGCCTTCAGATCATCTATGCTGCTCCTATCCCCTGTTGTTGTATTTCTCATAATTTCTACCTGAAGGGTAGCCAGGACTGTTTCTCTATCAAACATGTCATTCCAATTACAGTAAATATTGCATCTGATCTTACACAGAATTTCCCTTGCTTGTAAATGCACTGGTTTCGTAGGACTCAAAAGAAATGCATGCTGCTCAGTAACGTGCCCCAGGATAATGGTGAGGAGTGAAGGATAGGAGTGTTAGATTTGCCAACAGCCTTGGCCGTCTCCTTAAACATAGGCACATGCAGGAAGGAATCCTTTGATAGGGCTTACCTGTTGACCTCTGTGTCCACTTAACATGCTACGAGTATTGCCTCTAAATTACACTGGAACTACTCCCCCCCCCCCCGGTTCATTGGTATCAAAGCACTTTGCAAAATCTCCTCCGACTCAAGTAGTCAGGATGGGATTTTTAAGTTAAGGTATTGTTCAGTGGTCCAGGGCAAAAAGATTACCACTGGGGTAGAGAAAAGGAATTTGGCTCCTTGTGGAGCTTTTGAAACCTGGCCTGCATCCCCTTATGGGGGTCCCCATGCATTGACCTGTCTGCTATATCCTTGTGGTACTGACTCTGTGGTCTGCAGGGGCATTCATTTTCCAGTGCCCTTTCTAATTACAATGGTTAGAAACCAATGGTTTCTGTGGGGCCCCTGTGCTCCCTCTGGGTTATAACTCCCTCTGTCACTGCTGCTCTGCTGAACCGTGCTGTCTCACCTGATCTGATGGGCCCCACTGTCTGTGCTGTACACGTTGCTCCCATTGTCCTTGTTCGGTCACTGTCCCTGCTGTCCCTAAGGGTCGGTTGTCCAGGGAAACCGCCTACTTGCCTCCCTTGTGTAATTTGTCCCATTTGGGGGACCCCTTGAACTATATTCTAGGGTATGGCTCCCCTTTGCATGAACACCAGAGAATTCTGCATTGTCCCAGCACCTGACCTTTTAAACTATGTGTTTATTCATCTATTAAGTAATTAAGTTTCTTTCTTCTGCTCCTGACTAGCAACGCACTGATTCACAACCGCCACTGGCTACACGTATGGCTTGGTCTGCCATCCAATACAAACATTCCTATAAGCCAGTAGCAAAGGAGTTGGATATAGCTTCCTGGGTGGTCTCATCCAGTTTGGAAATACCGGAATGTTGTGTGAATACCATCATCAATTTATCTAAATAGTCGCCAGCTATTCCCCTTTATGCAGCTTAGATTTTTCTGTCTTTGCCCAATCAGTCTTCCATTGACAAATCTCAGGTTTCAAGATAACTATTCTCTCCCTCGCTTGGACCAGACGGTTCACTATTCCTGGATCCTAGCCCAGTCACACAGCCCATTCTATCAATCTCTGTCTCACCGCATGTGGCATAATTATCTTCATGAACTGATTCAATTCTGCCCAATAAAAGTTGTACCATTGATGGAACATCTGCAGCTCTTCCACAAAATGCTGTGGTTCCAATCTTAAATCTAAAAATGTCGTCACCAAGTGTTGCAAGTCTCTTGATGTCCATGGGATATGCACGATAACAAGGTGTGGCTATTTCTGCTCTTTTCGTTAATTACCTTCCAGAAGTTGCCACTTTTTTTAACATGGTATTTTGAATATGGTTTTATATTTTATCTATAATTAATCAGCTGTCTACTTGAGCACTGCCTTACTTAGCATTTGTGCAGTCTGAAATGTATGTACTTTACATTATGACCCATTTTATGGGCATCCTTTGAAAAATATGAGTGACTACATTTTTTAACATGAGTGTCATTGTTTCAGTTTTGTAAAACAGTTTTACCCCGATAATCAGATATAACTTTGGGCTTCTCCTTTCTTGGTAAATAGCACTTGCCTAAGAGGCACTTGGAAGACTTGAGGATCTCTCCCATATATTGTTCCTATAGAGAGAAAAGCTGGGTTCTAGTTAGTGAACACTCCTGTGCTGAGCTCTGTGAATAGTTCGCTTGGAATCTATCTGTTTCTGCAGGGTCACAGGTTGGAAGAGGTAAACCCGATACCTCTTGGAAAGGACGTTTAACAAAATGTCCTTGTTACCTTGCAAGGAAAGTAATCTGACCCTTGCATTTGAAAGGATCTCACGCGTTTATGCTGTAGTTATTACATGTGTGTTTTTATTTGCATTGAGACATAGTTTAGACACATTGGGGGTCATTTCGAGGTTGGAGGTCAGGGATAAGTGATTGCGGTAAAGGATTACCGGCATCGCTTACCGCTCTGGGCTATTCTGACCAGCCAAACCGCTATTAGCGGCACCGTAAATAACAGTGCCTCTAATAGCGGCATGGGCGCGGGCATGTGGGCCATCATATCGGCAATAGCGGCATGCCGTAAACTGGAGGAGATCACAAGTGAAGCTGACATGCAAATACCGGCATCATGAAGGTGTTAAAAGTGGATTCCGGCATGCCGTAAATACCGGCATCTCTGACCAACCGCAAAATGCCATGTGCAGTGTTCCCAACTGCCACAGGTGCACACCATCAGCACAGGTATAGGCAATGGAGTCTGGGCCTGACCACCGTAAAATGCCATGTGCAGTGTTCCCAACTGCCACAGGTGCACACCATCAGCACAGGTATAGGCAATGGAGTCTGGGCCTGACCAAAAGGAGCACACACCACACCCCTTTCCATACCAAGATCAATCCAATAGTAGCTTCAACACTTCAGCTGGAGGACATGCATGCATTGCAACACCAGCAACAACACCAACACCAACAGCAGGCACCACAGAGGAGACGCAGCAGGAGAAGGATGGTGAGACAGGCCCAGCATAACCCACCAGTGCAGCCAGCGTAACCACGCATGCAGCCCCCAATCTCAAACATCAGAGCCAGTCCTTCCAACCCAACCCCGAGCACAACCACACCCTGTATCGTCTGGACCGGGACACCATCAACACCATCATGGACATGATACACGATTGTCAGCCTCATTGAAATGTGCACCACCATCCCCCCTCCACTGAAGGTAATGTCGGTGCTCCACTTCCTTTCCACAGCCACCTACCATCACACAGAGGGGTACATGCATGGCATATCACCACCCTTATTCACTTGCATCCTGAAGCAAGTGCTGGATGCCCTCCTCAGGCACACAACGGGATACATATCCCTACCACGGACTCCCCAGGAGATTCTTGAAACAAAAGGTGGCCTCCATGCCATGGAGGTGGTTTACCACAATCGCAAGCAATACCACTACAAACAGGTGCAGATGGAAGGTGACGCAAGCAAGATCATCACACATTGTTGTGCCCGATATCCCGGATCAACCACAAGAATGCTGCATGCCACCATGGGAAAAATCAGCACAGAATGCCTAACATTGCGGAGCCTACTGTCAACGCTCCCCATCAGAAAATCCTACAGAACACAACACATGGCTAAATTTACACAAACACAGCTGTATGCGTACACAATGCATGAGCTACAAGACGGCAGAGCACACCGTGTATCATCTTGATGATGCAACCCACACCATTATTCCATGGCAAAAGGCACATTGAGGGCCTAAAAATGGCGTGCATACAACCAGGGACATGTGCATGTGACCAACGATAATCTGCCGACATGTGTGACTAGTACAGCTGTCCATCATCAATCGACTGACATATAGCTTTTCATGGCTCCCATGCAGGTGACAGTGGCTATCCCTTGATGCCGTGGCTCATCACCGCTGTCCGAAACACACATAACAGGCATGGGGAGGACTACAATCGATCCCACACCCTTACCCGTGTGGTCATTGACCAGACCTTTGGCCCGTTGAAGGCATGGTTTCGATGCCTTAGCCCGTCAGTTGGGGCACTCCTCTACAGGCACGAGAAGGTGGCCAAGACCATCATGGCATGTGTAATGCTGCACAACATGTGTATCCGACGCAATGTGCCCCTGCCACCTGACATTGAATTGCTACCACCAGTGATGAAGAAGGGGATGAAGAAGAAGTGGCTGCACATCATTGCGGTGCTGATGCACAGGAGGGATATGCTATGGGTCAGTCAGTGATTGCACAATATTACTGACACACATGGCTGCAGAGGGTGACATGATATTCTGACAGAGGCCACTGGGTGTGTGGGTACATGCACAGTATGCACTGTATATGAATAAATGACACATGTGCAATGATGAATGTCCACTCAGGTCTTGCTTTTGACACAACGGGTGTAATAAATTTAACAATGAAAACGATGCAATAACCCTCCACCGCCCTCCCCTCATCCCCCTCCACCCACAACTCCCCCACCACCCACAACTCCCCCACACACCCTCATCCCACTCCCCATCCCCCCACAACTCCCCCACACACCCTCATCCCCCTCCCGCTGCCCCCACAACTCCCCCACACATGTCCCATCAAGTCTCTAATGCCTACGTCGGGCTGCCCAGACTATTCATTTGCATGCCCTGGACCAGGTGGCGGCATGTCTGGCCGGCGCAGGGTGCGTGATGACCTGCGGAGCGGGCTCGTCTGGGTCAAGCTAGACAATGACAGTGTGGCCGCCTGCTCGAATTGGGTTGCCGGACCCCCAGACTCCAAGGCATCAGCTATGCGGCCTGGTACATGGCACAGGACGAATACCTCCTCGCAGAGGCGGCTAGTGTTCTCGGAAAATATTTTGCCCATGGAGGCAGTATTCTCTGAGATGGTCCTGCCTAGAGAGGCGATGTTCTCCCGCCACTCCTGCCTAGCCTGTGTGCTGTCCTCAATGAACTGCCGCACAAAGGCAGTCAGCTGCTCTGCATGCTGCGGCCCTGCGGGTGCACCTGGGCAGGTGGATGGTTCCTGGGTATCCTGCTCAGCCTCAATACTTGCCACTATCGGACTAAAGTGCCCTTCAATTTGCTCCCGCCCAGACTGCACCAGGGTGGTGGTGTAGTCTGTCTCAAGGGATGAGATTTGGGGGGATGCCAGTGGACTGGGCGTGCAGGGCAGTTCTGATGTATCATCCTCAATGGGCACCTATGCCTCATCCTGTGGCTCCTCCACAGTCTGGGGTGCTGTGGCTGCCACTACCCCAGCCAAACTTGACTCCTCCGAGTGTGGTGCCTCGGCTGATTCCTCAGGCTGGGCAATGGGTGTTGGCGCTTCGGCCTCTACGGCCCTTGGCTGCACCGGTGCACTGGGAACTGGGGTGTCTTGACTGGTGGTGCACAGAGGCCCCTGTGTTGGCCCTTTGAGGTGGAAGGGCGGTTGGCATCATCCCGGTACCTCTTACGGGGTGTGGTCTTCGCAGGGGTTGAGTCCTGCCCCTCGCTGTCATGGTCAGAGTCTGTGGGGGTCGAAGAGAGGGACGGCATGAGTGATGTTTTGATAGGCATCATACATACATTTGGACAATTGATCATCCACACAATCGAGGGTAATAGGCATTTGAGTTTGGATGATCATGTTGTTTGATACATGGGTGGGTTATGCAGGCATACGTTGGGGTCACTCATGTTGGCCAAGACCTATGCTATGTGACATGCATATTTGTTGGAGCCTGCATGCTGTGTAACTTATGGCATTTACATCTTTGTGTGGTATGTGTCAGTTACGGCATTGCCTTGCTGCAGGCATCTGCATGTGTCTGTGATGCGTCCGGCTACTTTGCTGGGAGTGTGTGTGTGTGTTGGGCCATTGGTTGCCTCTTTGGACTGACATATTGGTTGACTTTCATTAGACTCTGCATTACAGTGTTTTCTTCGGACACTCACCTCCATGGGCCGATGTTGTGGCGCCACACTCCATCTCGCCGACACCTTCTATCCCCTCCATTCCAATCATGCTGGTGCAGATGTCCTCCCATGGGGTCAGCTTCATGGGTGAGCTGGCACCTCCTCCTGTTGCCATTACCTGGCTCCTGTTGACGGAGAGTATGTTCCCTACTCTGAGCCACAAGTCATCCCAGCATTTACGGCAGTCTTTTGTGGTGCGTGGGGTGTTTCCACCTGCACTAACTTTCTGTGCCACAAGTGCCCAGATCTCCTTTTTCTTTAAGATGGCCTCCCTCTTCATGCTGTTGGCAAACACAATCCCAGCATGTTCCTGCAGTGTCCCTGCTAGCATCTCCAACTCGTCCTCGTTGAAGCGCTCCTTGCGCAGGTGGGTAGCTCCCTTCTTAAGGGCCTTGTGCATTGTGGTGTGTTGGATTAAGGTTTTCTAACAAACAGCAGAGTCCCACAGGTCCTGTGTGCTGAGGATGGCAATGGATTGTGGTTTTAAAGATGGCCACCATGCTCCTTCCTGTTCCTGTGAGATGATGCTACTTCCGGTTCCGCTTATTTACGGTGACCGTTATTAGCGGTCACCGCTAATGCCGCATTGGTTCATGCCAGTAGGGCTATCTGCGCTATGCATGATGCCACTAAGGGCATTTTTCATGCCTTTAACGGCATGGCGGTAATGCCCTTACCGGCATGACGCAAAGCTCGTGCCCGCGAAGTTGTAATAGCCCTCTATTAGCGGGCTATTGACTACACAGACACGCTATTTGCACCATGCTGGTAAGGACTGTTACTTACCTCCAAACTCGGAATGACCCCCATTGTGTATTAGGTGAAGGTGAGCCGACACGTGTTTCAACCCCTAAGGGTCTTTATCAAGGCAGATGGGTAAGGTTCTTAGCGCCAAGTTCCCTGTGGTTCATAAAAGCCAGTGGCTAAGAGGTAATCCAATTTGCATTGAAAATTGTAAGGCTGTTGCCTGTATATTGTTCGCTTCGTCCATGACCAGGATAAATTGTCCCCACACTTGTCTTTGAAGGTGTATAAGAGGGAGGTGCATCAATCAATGTGTCCTCACGTGGCTACTTGTTCACTTGGAGCTTGTTGCCTAAGTGCAGAGGGCTCAATTATCTGGTATGCTTGCAATTTGGCACCTTCCAATGGTGGTGGCCACTGCTGGGGGTGTATTTGTCTCACTCTTATTGCCACTCTCATGCTAGTACAAAATCAACAATGTCCTCATCTGATGCAGATTCCTGCTCCTCTTGGTCTTCCTCCTCCTTCTCTTTCTCATTCTCCTTTTCGTCCACTATCTTGGGGCATAAATGTATACTCTTGTCCGAATCCACACTCAAGCATTAATACTTTAACATTTCCTTGCAATCTGTCATTCACTTTGCTCATCCCACTAGCCTGTATTTTTGATGTGCAGTCACTTCCTCTAGACATGTTGCAAACGCAAACTACTGATTCTGAGTCACTCTACCTTTCTGTTCCAGCAATGCCCATCCAAGAGCTCCCAATTTCCCTAAGTTAAAAGTCCCTTCAATCAAAATCTGAGTCTTTTTTTCTGTCCCATAAAATAATGCCAAGAGTCCAAAATATCACAGATAATACTGTTAAAAAAAGTAAGCATATAATGGGCTGGCAACCCCTTAGAGGGTTCCTCCACCTGCTTCAGTTGTTCCTTGCATATCTGTGTCACTTAATTATCACCAAACCAGTTCCCAACTGCCCATTAATCAAGTGCCCCTGTACCATTCCCTCTTTGACTGCACTCCTTTGGGATCCTGACAAGGGATGGGATGGATTACCAGAGACACTCCAGAGTGGTCCTGACAAAGATACAGGATTCTGAACCTGCAATCATTTAACTGCCCCTTTTTAATCAGGCTTCAGTGTTTCAAATTCCCAATATCCCCTTTTTATAGCTCCCAATTCCAAACCAGCGACACAAAAACAGATAATACAGAGACGTTTCCTATGGATACCATTTCTTACCAGGAACTGAAAGCATTCGGTCACAAAAATCAGACATACTTCAAAATCTAATTGTTTGTTTATTTATTTATAGCGAGCTCCAGACCTGAAGGTATCAGGGTGCGAGAACAAGAATACTTTGAGCTTACATAGTTACAATGTTACATAGTTACATATTTACATTGTTACATAGTTACGTAGTTGCAGGGCAATAGAACAAAACAGAGTATGATACAAGTAGAAATATAGGTATGGTTGCACAGATGCAAAGCAGGATCTAATATTGGGTACAAATATCTAGTGCAAGGAATAGCAAGGTGTGCTAAGGCTATGGATCATTGTCTTTAAGCCGATTAATTGTGTTTAGTCTAAAGTGTGGGTAGGATTGGTCTGACCTTAAGGTGGGTGGGAGGGAATTCCACATTAAGGCAGCTTTGACAGGGAAGCTGTTCCCACCAATTGTGGCCATTTAGAATAAGGGAACTGATAGGCCGTTTGTGTAAGCCGCTCTAGTAGATCTGGATGTCAGTCTTCTTTTGACTCTCTCTGTCAAGTAGCTGGTTGCTGCATTAATGAGGCACTTGAAAGTTAGTGGGGCAGTTTTTATTTTGTTAGTAGTTGAAAGCCAATTAAGTTGTCTTCTGGTTGTTGATATATGTTCTCTTTTGGTCAAGCCTAGGGCTGCTCTTAGACCGTTATTTTGAAGTATTTGGATTTTCTCCGTAATGTACTTATTGGATCCCAGATAGAGGGTATTGCAGTAATCCAGTTTGGACAACACAAGTGCTCTTGCCAACGTGGTACAGCTGCTGGTGGAGAGGTATGGTTTCACTGATCTAATCAGCTTAAAAATGTAGGCCGTGGAGGATGCCATAGCATTCACTTGTTTTGCCAGGGTCAGACTGGAATCAAGGTAAAAATCTAGTGTTTTCACCTCCCTAGCGACCTTGATTGTTTTGCCATCTATGCCAAAAGATGTGTAGTCATGGCTGAGTTTCTTAATGTTAGATGTGGTCCCCAGAATGATGAGTTCCGTTTTGTCATCATTCAGGCATAGACCATGGAGTGCCAAGCATGCCTGGATGATGAGGTATATCCTATTCACCAAGACCAAATCCTAGTTGTAATTACCAGAAAGTGGGATGAGAATCTAGGTGCCATCTGCATAGTTATTGTAGGTGACACCTAGATGGTCCAGATCATCAAACAGGGGCTTGGTAAAAATGTTATACATGGTGGGGGAGACACAAGATCCCTGGGGTACCCCACACCTGATGGGAACGGGGTCTGCATGCTATGACTTGGGGTGAGAAATGCGCTGCTGACTCTAAGTGGTTCAAAAGTACCTTGTGGTCCACCAGGTCGAATGCTGCAGAGAGATCCAAAAGGAGAAGTAATGCAGTTTTTCCCTGGTCTCTTAGCTCATCGACCTGGGCCTTAAGATCAATAAGTGCTGTCTCGGTGCCATGCTTTGGTCTGAAACCTGATTGCTGGGTGCCAAGGAGCTGGTTTGTTTCCAGGAATTTCTGAATTTGTAAGTAGGCAACTTTGTCTAGTATCTTTAGTAGGAATGGCACAGTGGTGATTTCCTATAATTTGTGGGTATAACCGGGTCCAAAGATTGCTTCTTAAGGAGGGGGAGGACCCATGATTCCTTTAGATTGCTCGGTATGGTACCTGTGGTGAATGACACATTGATAAGTTTTGATATAAAGGGCAATACATCTCTTGCAGTGTCTTTTATAATTTGGGCTGGGCAGTTGTCTCCTCGACAGTTTGAAGGTTTGAGTAATAGTATTATTTTCTCAACCTCCAGTATGGATACTTTAGTGAAGTTAAATCGCTGTTCTGGTTTGGCAGTGGTGTGTGGTTTGTCAATTTGTAGGGTAGCAGGTGGTATGTTTAATTTATTCTTATAGATTTTAACGTGGAGTGTGGCAATGTTATCACTGAGTGCTTTCTGAATGTTAGAGCACCATGTTTTATTTTTGACACTGTTGTCAGGTACCGGGATGGGGTTCTCCAATTCCTTTAGTATTGTAAAGAGCTCCTTGAAGCCTGATTTAGCTTGCGATATTCTATTTTCGAAACTTTCCATTTTGGCTTGGCATATTTCAATTTTGTATTTATTGGATGTATTAATGAGGATGGCTTTATTCACCTCAGATGGTACTAGCCTCCAAGTAGATTCACATTTGCATTTTTCTTTCCTTAGAGATTTATGGTATGGGGTAGAAAATGCATTTAAGTGTGTTCTGGGTTTACTGCTCCTCATTTTTTAATGGGGCAATGGTGCCAAGAGTCTTGGCCATAGTTGTGTTAAATTTGTTAACAAGGGTGGATGGGTCTAGTGTGTCTGGCAGTGAGTTTAAGGTTGCGAGTATAAGCGGTAGTAGTTTGTCCGTAGTTATATTCTTTTTATTCCTTGTTAGTGTGGGTGGTGCTAAAAGATTATTTTGGGTCAGGTGGATTTTGGCATTTATTGTGAAGGCTATAAGAGCATTGTCTGTCCATACATGTGGGCTGACGGTAGTCATAGTGGTATTGCAATTATAGTCAGTGTTAGTGAGAATTCTCAAGAATGGCTAATTTCCCTTTCCTATTGAGTCCCTCAGTAGCTTTGCTAGATTTCTAGGATTTATTTCTTTCACCTGGTAAGAGTGTGAGCCCTTTTTTTCCACTCTTACATGTGTTTTGCTGTGTGTGTTTAACATTTTTGAGTTCATAGATTGTGGAGCCTCACCTACTCCACAGGCATCATCTTTTTACTGTGTGTTCCACAGCACCTTCAGTACAGTGACACAGGGTTGTCTTTTAGACTTCCCAGCTCAGACTCCATTTTCTGGGACTGACTACTGTCTCCCAGAACACATAAAGTTGCCATTAGCTTTATAAGCATCTGTAAAACCACAGACCCAGTACAAACCATCTTACATGGAGTACTGGAAAGGGTTAATACTTATCCCTTTTTGTCTGTTTCTCTTGGAGCATTGTTTCACTTCCTTTTCATCAAGACTTGGCTGGTGGCATTGGTAACTACCCTATTTTTCCTACCGCAGTTATCTTAAATAACCTTGGTATTGTTTAAGGCTATCTAGGTAGACCCGAAGTTAAACCCGCTAGAACATATATGTTTTATTTCAGTTCTGGCTGGGTTTATTTGCCATTTCTTTTTGGAAAATTCTTTCTTGTGTTTTACTCTGCGTGCCAAGCCAGGTTTGATTCCGTTGTTCACTGTCTTTTTGCGGGCTTCTACGCAGAAGCCCTCCTTAGGTGCCTGTATGTCTGAGGGGGACAGGATGTGAGGGAAGGATTTAAGACTCCCTGCCAGGGTCTCCTTGGAGACCCATGTCGAACTCAGAAATGATTGGCTGTGGTGACTGTCCCGGCAGGACAGCCACCCTGCTGTGTGATTGACAGCCAGGCTGTGTGAATGAGGGAAAACTGCATAAAAAGCAGGTCTCTGGGTATGGAAAGGCAGAGTCGCCACTGGAACTAAAGAACCTAAGAGGAGCTGACTGAAGAGGACCCCTATTAAGACTGAACTGCCCGGTGAAGCCCTGCTACAGGTCCGAATCCTCAAACTCCAACAACAGAGAAGATCCTCCAGGAATCTTCTTCCCCATAGCTGGTGGGACAAACCAGTTCGGCCAAACTGCAAGCAAGGAGTCCCTCCTCTGGTCATATTCACTGTACAGAGCTACAGTGGGCTGGATAGCCAGGAAGTTCGGACCCTGCTTGGGTTTTAAGGAGTGCACCTTTTATTTGTTGCTTTGCTCTGTTGCTGGTTTCTTCCCTGGGTAGTGCAGGACCCTCCAGTCTTCCTACTTCGTGTCAGTCCGACAGTCACTTCAGGAACCATGAGCCTGCAGGAACTACCAGGAATGTCCGCCTCAGCTACAGCTTCTTCTCCATTTAAAGGTACTGTGCAAATCCGGTTGTGCGTTTCGTTCAGCCGTGGTGAAGGTGTCTGAAACCTTTCGCCAATTCGAGGGCTTGTCCTTCTCTTCTCTTTAAACTAACTTTTCTCTTGACCAACTTTGTCCGGAACTCTTGGCAAAGACTTAACCGTGAACTACCCTGAACTGTGTGATCTTGAGAAAAAGACTTTTGTCCAATTCTCTTTGGCCCTAAGCCTATTTGATTTGATTCCATGACTGTAGTTCCTCTTTCTAGATTGCCCTGCTTACTTACCTGTTGGTGCTGCTCAATTTTAGCCTAACTTGGTTTTTCACTCCCTTTTTAAATTGCTGGATTGCCATTTTGCTCACACTTTGTTTGAGTTTAAACTTGTCCATAATCTATTGGGAGTGATGTGGTGTATTGGTAACGTGATTTTTCAACTGCTTTACTTTAGTGAAATGTTATACAACTGATGTGTAAATAAATGTATGTTCTTTTACCCAGAAACCTTGAGTCAGTGTTTGTTTGAATCATAGTGATTGCTGTCCTTTGTGTAACTACTTGATAATGCTCACTTACTCTTGAAATAAGTCTGGCTGCTCAGCCATCGCTACCACTTTTACTGTGTAGTGCAGGCTTCTACCAAAGGTGAATTTGTACTGTCACTTGCAGTCTTAATTGCATGTGGTGTTCCCTTCTCATGGGTCGGCTGTGTCACTTTTCTGGGTAAAGCCGAGCTTGAGAGGGCATTGGCTATGTTTGTGGCTTGTACATCTTTATTTTTTTTTAAACAATTTTATTGATTTTATTTCAAACAAACAACAAACAACCAAACTTGCAGTACATATTGCAATATTTCAAATTTTAAGCAACTCAAACACTGTCTACCGCATCTCCTGTTCCCTCCCCCCCACCCAAGCCTACACTACTTCGATCTGCTTCTTCATCTTGCAGAGGGGTTCTCTCTCCTGTTTTCTCTGCTGGGTCCTGGTCACTCAACCAGTCTTGAGTGGACCCAAACAGTGTGGCTATTAAATGTTTCCAGGCTGTCAGGATTTCTGCTTCTTCATCCCCTCCAATGTTACTAGCTTCTTGCCATACTGCAGTTTCAGCTTCTGCCCATTTATGAAGGTCTTTCCATCATATTTCTATCCCTGGTCTGTGACATGCCTTCCATCCCATGGCAATTCTATGCTTCGCGAGTATATACGTCAAATCCTTTAGTTTACTTACATGTTTAAGTTTACGTGGTCTGGGAAAACCCCCTACCAAACATGCCCATGCTATTTCAACAGTTATCTTAATCCCTTTTTCCTCTAATCTGTGGGCTACTTCTCCCCAATATTTCTCAATTTCTGTGCATGCCCAGAACATGTGCGTCATCCCAGCGTTTTCTTTGACACATTTGGGGCATATGTGTCATTCTGCGTTTTTAAATTTAGCTATCCTCTGGGGTGTCCTATAAGCCCTGTGGGTTTTATACAGTTGTATTTGCTGTAGCCTCACATTCCTTGACACTTTCTTGTGGTACCCTTGGGCCTGCTCCCACATCCCTTCATTCATAGGGGCACCCACTTCCTCTTCCCAGTCCTGTCTTAGTTGTACCAATTCCTTTCCCACTTTGGACATCACCAGCTCATACATCCTGGATATCTCGTGTCCTCCCTCTGCTATATCATATATTATTTCTATGGCGGTGTCCGGTTTATCTTCCAGTACTATTTTGGACCATGTCTCTTTGATTCACCGGACCATCCTATGATATGTAATATATTGTCCCGTATGCAACCCTGTTTCCTCCACCAACATCCCAAATTCCTTTATCCTCCCCTCTTGCCATATGTCACCCATTGTTGCTATCCCTACCGGTTCCCAGTGTTTCTTGATCAACTTCATTAATTGGCCTTCATGGCTTGTACATCTTTATGATTGTTAAAGCCCAAGTTCAGATCTCCTAGTAAGAGAGCTTGTGATGTATTTTTTAGTTTTTTTAGTTTTTCATTTTTATTAGTTCCAATATTTTGACAGATCTATTTCAAGATATAAGTAATGAACAGGTGCTAAATTCACTGCAATAAAACAGGCAAAGACAATGACCAATACAATGTACCCCATCCATAAACTCCATCCCATTTCAGCATAACCCCTAATCAAGTTCCCTGACATGTTTTGACCTTATTGGGCATCATCAGTGAGGATTAGCTTGGGTCTCCTCGCCTTATCTTCTCTTTGTGGCCCACATGCATGCTGACCGGCCTAAGGATCCTTCTTGTGACCCCCCCCCCAACAAGGACTTCTTAATTTATATTCAGTGTGCACAGGGGTTATTGGGGAGGAGCCATATGTCTGGCAGTTTACCACATTGTGCAACAAGCCCAAGTGACGCAACCATCTATTGATGCAACAGAAAAGGAGCAGGATGAGATTTCAGAGAATCAACAGTCAAAGGTATATTCATGTGGGAATCTTGCAAGAAAATGAGCAGCTTCCCCTTCTAACCACACAGACCCAACTGACGTGCTCTGCCATCCAGGTTGGCTGTGAGGGCGCTCACTCCCCACATCACAAATAAAACTCAGAATAATGGACACATCCCAGTAGGGAATGAGACCAAGAGATTGGTTGTGAGAGCAACAAAGTTTATATAAGATTCAGCATCCAGAGACGTCTGCTGCTTTGAGAGCGTTCTGGCAAACAATACAATAACAATACATTTTAAATGGTTACAGCATCATCTGTGATGATTTCTATATAGTCTACAAGTTACATTTTGATTGGTCAGGGAAGGGGTTCGACTATAGTGCTGTAAGGGCCAGCTCCACGAGATTGGTTGATGCCTTGGTGGGAGGTCGGACATCATGTGGTTCATCTGGGCCGGTCCGTGTGGGGTGTAGGTCAAGTCTGGTCCGGGTGAGGTGGCTGGTACTGGCTAACTAATCTACACACTATCACAAGACATTCAGTAAATAATTATCATTACTACATCCTTGATATTTTACGAGAGGCCTATAAATTGTACATGTGGGTTTGCATTATCTTGCTTTAGATACCTGGTGAGTTGAAGGGTTTGGGGGTCTTGCCCTCCAGGTAACATGTGGGGGCGAGATTGATAGCTGTCGGGTCTGGCACATCAGAGCAGGAGGGGGTGGGATGAAACATCTTAATTTAGGACAGAATATACTGTGATAGGAGTCTGGTTTTATTGCGGGCACTCTAGGGTGGTCAGCAAGGAAGGGTCACACTTCTTTTGTATCAAATAGGATAGCTTTGGAGGGGCACAGGGTTGAACAGGCAGTCATTTTCCAACAGTGGGGTGAGAGGTGCAGGAGCAGGTTTGTTGAAGTAGATGGGCCACAAGTCATGATTCAGCCGGTCACACACAGGTCAGTGATCTCAGAGGAAGGAGGAAAAGCATACACTGGTTGTCGCAACAATTTGTGTTAGAGCATCCATGAGAAAGGGACTTGGGAGGCGCAGACGCAGGAGGAAAAAGGTGGGGACTGTCAGTGCTCGCTGTGCGCAGTGCTGCTGAAGGGAGAGAAGGCTTCACAAATTCTAGAATGCGGCATAGTCTAAAGATGGAGTCGAGGGTACACAAAATGGAGTCCAAGAGTGTCTTGCAATAGCCCCACCTCTCTATGTGCCAAGGACATGCCCTCTGAGGCCACGGAAAGGCATGGAAGGCGTCCCTCCATTATTGCAAGAGCAAGTGGTCCTTTTCGCATACAATGTATGGGGGGCAAAACCGGCCCCCTGCTTCCTTACAGGTGCCCTTATATCCCTCAAGACACTCAACCCCATGTCTCTGAATTGTCCTATGTAGGACTTCTGGAACACTATTTTGCAGATGTCCATTGATTACCTTCATGCTCTTAAGACATCACGTGACAAAGTACTTCCCTTTCAGCTCGGCAAATGCATCGACTTTGTTCGTGTCTTCCTCAGGTAATGAGTGTTGGTACTCCACCCGATGAAGAATATCTGTCCCAAATGAAAGTCCTATTTTTCTAACTTGCTAGAACTGACTGGTGGATCCTAAACATGGTGGCTAAACGGCCTTCAACCACTAACCACAGCAGTCCCAAAAATGGTAGCCTCAACACCTCTCTTGCATATGCCCATTTCACAGAGTCACTCACAAGTTCTACCAAACACCAACTGGTAATGGGGAAACCCTTAACAAAAGTCTGCTATGATTTAAATGAAAATAAAATGTGCTTGTGCCAGTTAAACATACCTGTGGTGAAGGGCATGTATTGAGTAGGTATGGATGCTCCCCACACCCAAACAGGTGGCCATTGTCACATTATCTCATGTTCTTAAAAACTGAAGAGGAGGGGTTCTGTATTAACAAGTGTGTGCAAACTCCTTACTCATGGGCCATAGGAAGCAAACATACCAAAGCACAAACTATAAACACAATGCAATGCAGTAACAACATGGAAAACACATGAATGTACCAGGCAACAAGAACCAGGAATAACATCATGCTTTTAAAAGTATAATTCACCAATTGTATCTCTTACTCTGACTGCTACACTCACTTCTACAAAATGGCTCTTGAAGTAGCAGAGAGTTTTCCAGGGCACACACGTTATGCTTGGTAGAGCAGCTGAATGGCACCAGGACTTTCCTGCTATATATATATATAGCTCATCATCTACGACAGCGAGAAAGCTCACTGTAGCCATGCCTGAAAATCGGTGAAGTATCCCACAACACAGTGAATACTGAAAAGAACTTGTATGGAGTGGAGCCGAAATGGATACACAGATGATATGGGAGAGGCCTAAAGAGGTAGTACTAATGGATTCACATTTGAAAAAGGGTGGGGGTGAGGTCGAGCTCACACTCTGACCATAGAAAAAGTCAAGTTCATGGGGTGATGGCTCAGCATAGGGAACAGGGAGAGAATAAGAAAGAGCGAAGGAATAGAAATGTTTTGATGTGTTATAAGTGAAATGAAAAACAATTTCGGCAACAGACAGCACTTTAAAAGAAAATTAGGAATTGGGGCTTGGTGAGCTAAAAGAGCTCAAAACAGCATTTGAAATAAGATTTCAGGGAGGTTACGCAAAGTAGGGATTATTTCTAACAGTTATTTTTGACAGATCTTCCCATTTGACATTTAAACATCTAATGCAGTATGGAGTAACAGCTTGCTAGAAATTAATTAAATTCCTTTTTCAACATGCTTGTGTTCCTTATTTGAGGAGGAATGGCGGTCTTCTTTTTTGCTATGCATACCTTGATTTCTGCTTTCATTTTCAACGCTACCCACTATTGAAAGCGTGTTTCACATTAATATGAGATCATCCATTGACAACATTTAGACCACAACAAACCTTACCTAGGTGAATCTAGAATGTGTGCAGATGGGAGACCCTGCATTAATCTCCTTTACCCACAGCCACACAGATTGCATCGAATGAGAAATGTTATTTTACTCCTTTCTTTGTCAATTATATTTGAACAGAAACTAGTGGGCATTAAGGCAAGCACTGTTCAACATCTTCAAACATCATATGTACCTGTTCAGTCACACCATGACGATTAAAGTTAACATCATTGCTAAAATAACGCGAAACCTCTGAAGCACCCGACTAATGAATGTACTACACACGATGTTGCCTGACGAAGAGACTACCACTATTGTTTTCCTTCTTAAAAACATCTATTGTGTGATCAGAGAACCAGATAGATGTTAGGTAAGCGAACACAAAGACAATGAATTATTAAGCAGCTTGAATACCACATCAACACAAACACGAATACTCAACTGACAATGAGAACATTCTGCTTGCAATGAGCATACATTTAATGCATGACACATAGGGCCCGATTCATGGACTTTTGTGCACGGTGCAAAATGTCTTTGCACTGCTGAAAAGTGAGTGTGCACTGCCCACACACACCCTGATTCATGGAGCAGTGCAAAGTGTCTTTGTCCGTCAAAAAGGCACTTTGCTCTGTTCCATTGATTGGGGTGTTTGTTAGCAGTGCAAAGTCACTTTTCACCGTGCAAAACATTCCATGAATCAGGTACATAGTTGCTAACTACAAACGTGTATCAACATAAAATAGCTGTTTCCTTACCCTTCTTAATGTGTATCAGAAAATGTCACACGCTACATTAAAAAATGTATTGCAACAGTTCATCTTGAATAATGATTTCATCGATGCTTATTGCTTTGAATAGAACGGTATACTGCGCACCCCTTTATATGTAGCTTGGTTACTCACATGAGTAGAGGAGGGCCTCCTGAGTATCAGGAGGAGAGGAGCACATGCTGGATATTGTTTGTAGTGTCCGTCAGATCAATGATGATCCTGGTATATTGGCACTGATGATGGACCACCCCTTGAAGGTAACTCAGTTAAGAAGAAGCTTTAACACTGTTGAGCTGCTTTTTAGTTTTGATCGAAAGGTGGTATTTACACCATTAAGACTGAAGGCTGAAGTTGTGCTTTTGGAGAAGTTTTCGCTTTTGTGGGAAAGGATAGCACTTTCTGATTGTAATGATACACTGTTGGGAAATAAGTTATATGCAAGAATGTTTTACCCAAGATGAGAGATCTGTTCAATCATTAAACAAGATTGCAGTTTGTCAGTTATATCTAACATTGAAATGTGATTTTCTGAAGATAAGCTACATTTGACAAATCATAGATGTGGGTGTACAATAAGTGGGTAGATTATTTGCCTACCGTTTATGGTTGATCATCTAAGCCACAGGGCCTGGTGCGGTGTGTGAATGTCCTTGTGTCAGCTTCAGCCACTGCCATGACAGCCTTACAAAACCCAGACAGAATCAAAACAAATGCATTATTTTACAAGTCAGTGTTAAGGATTATAACGCTGCCCAATCATAAATCAATTGACTAAAACGTTTGAAGCTCTTGTGCTGAGGTGCTTTTGCTTCAGCTGGACACAGTGCTAACGGTTAGCTACAAGGGTGGGCATATGCCTCACAGGAGTACAAGGATGAATACTGACTAAGTCACCTACTCATTCCTCACACTTCTACAAAAC
The DNA here is from genome assembly GCF_040938575.1 of Ambystoma mexicanum. Lineage (NCBI taxonomy): Eukaryota > Metazoa > Chordata > Amphibia > Caudata > Ambystomatidae > Ambystoma > Ambystoma mexicanum. The sequence goes on from NC_090941.1 coordinate 358,005,111, forward strand.
GGGAGTGATACTAATCATAAGGGTAAACTACGAACAATTAAGAGATTTTCCGCTGTTGCCTTTTGTTATAGTGTGTGAAGATGGCAGGCTGTACTCAAAAGAGGTGTGTGACTGTGATCCAGTAGCAACCAATTCAGCAAGGTACAACAGTCAAACATAAAGGCATGTCCAATAAAGGTTCTATAAACAAATCTTGAATTAGACACAACATATGCAAACATAATTAAAGAGAAAAACACTAAACAAACACAGAATATGCCAAGTTATAAAGATGCAGCATTTTGCTCAATTAAGCAGTGGTTATAGTTGATCAAAAAACACAATGGAGGTTATTACGACCCTGGCGCTAAGGGGTTAACAGCGCTGTAAAAGGCTGCGGCACCGTTAACCCCTTAGCGCCTAATTATGAGGTCCCTTTGCGGACCCGACCTTAACGGCTGGTCTGGACCAGCCGTTAAAGTAGGGACCCGCAGAGGGACCTTCGAGGTAATTACGGTACTGCATTTTGCGGTACTGTAATTACTGCCTTCGCCAGTCCCATTGAGCCCTATGGGCCAAAAATGGGAATGGGGAAGGGCCAATGTTCAATGGGGAATTACCGCCCCGCCAACCTTGGAATGGGGTGGTAATTGCCCATTGAACATTGGTGGACTCGTTACAACACCGGCAGCAACCATGGTGCTAGAGTGCCACGGGTTACCGCCAGTGTTGTAATGAGGGCCAATGTTCATAAATGTATACGCATTTTTGTAGTAAAATGGAACAAAAGTGATCTAATCAGTCTCTAGGGCCCAAAGTTGGAGCAGGGGACCAGTTATGAGTCAATATTACATCCTCACTGTTGTTCGTGGCTGGACATCAGTGAAGCAAGCATCTTGGTGCTGTGTGAGTGGATTGATAATCGGGAGAGTGCCAAAAGCAGCACGAGAGGGGTGATTTGAATGTGTAGAATGGAACTTGAAACACAGCTTGAATCACTTTGATGGCAAAACACATGAATCCTAGTTGATCTGGCTCTCATGTTGCTGTGTGTCCCAATCCAGGGGATCAGGGGCAATATAGGTTATATTTCTCATTCTCCCAAGCACAGAGGAAGCTGGAAATGTCCTGCATGAGTCCTTTCCATTCTTTGAGTTCCTGGGTACAAGTCTAAATGTCAGAATGGCAGGTATTGATCCAGCAGCCTCTGCCTTGAAACACCTGTCTTTACCTCTGAAGGACTTTGGAAAGAACTACTCCTCAAACAAGGTGTAAACAAATTAATCTTGAAGCACTGAGGCCAGAGCTGAATCGAAGAATGAGTAGGCAACCAACCCCCTCTGTTAAGGGAAAAGGTCCACATGTGATTAGATGTAAGAAAGGATGATTATAGTAGTCTGATCCCTCTCCTTGAGATAAGCGGTCTTTGCCTGCTTACATCATATCCAACGTGCTTTGTGTTAAAGTAAGTGATGGAGACAGGAAGGAAGGGAAAGTATTTAGAGAAACAATATAACCGAACCCTCTCCCACTTGTGCTGAGATCTTCCAGACTACAATAACTCTGGCCCCATTCTCAGACCTACAGTGGCAAAGAACATTTGGTTTCAAACACTGTAGTTTGACAATAGTCCTTTTGAGTGGCCTTTGATTCTTGCTTCCCTGAACAGTTGCTGCTGGGAGGCTGCTGTGCTGGATCAAGGTGATACCAGAGCTCACAAAGGATCAAAGAAGAATCACAGTCTTGTAGTCTTTTGCTATGCAGGCTGCTAGGGCCAGACTGTCTGACCAGAGTACTCACAATTCTTCTTCAACTGGCCTGGGCTCTCAGTGTTGAAACATGTATGATATACCTCGGATGTGGCTTCAAATAGTTATGTGAATTTCTATCCACCAAAACCTAAACCCGGTTATTGCTTTATTTTAACAGATTAAAATGTCACCCCAATAGTGATTCCTCATGACTGCGGTTTCGGAACAGAAGTGCAACAGACTTTAAATCCAGCCTCTTTCAAAAGGGCATCTGTGACCTCTGAACCTGCTCTGTGCCACTCTAGGTGCTGCAGAGCAGGGGACTGATGCAGCAGGGCACATATACCACTATGCTTTTGGCATATTGTGCTTATGAAAGAGGCATCTGGTTAGCATATCACTCTTTCTGAGATGGAAATTACAGCACCATTATGTCAATTAATACAAATCAAAAAAGCCAAGGTATCTAGACCCTTGCTCGATGCCAATTCCTCACAACGGTAAACTCTGAGAATAATGAAAACATGAAGATGCAATGTTGAGTGTTAAAATGCTAGTCTTAAGCATGTGGAAAGTAACTTGGCTGATCTGGCAGTTTTCATTACAAACTGACAATATATCTGGGCAAATGGCATTTGTAATGTGAAGACCTTGACCGCGGAATCAGTATGCACGTTTCATATAAAATCAGTTTTTTTATAAGAAAACTACTACATGGGGGTGGGTGTAGGCCTTCCCATCCTTGTTTTTACTTTGCATTTGGAAACATGTTGTCCAGCAGTGGATACAATCCATACATAAGGCGAGTACCAACTAGTTCACTGCTGACAAGAGGCCGAAAACAAAAATTTGATACTCCCAAGTACTTTAACATGGCACATAAATAGTATGCAATTTGACAAAAGGTGGTAGATGGATGTCCTTCAGCATGTTTACTCAAATAATAGGGTTCTTGCCTGCGCTTGTTGTGTTCATTAACAATTTTACCCACTCAACACCGTACATTACTATCATGTGTGTTTAATGTCTCTTCGTTTTGGTGCTGTCACGAAAAAATGCCTACTCTTGAGACATCCAGTTTAAAAAAAAAATATTGTTGTCTAATTTTATGTGACATTTTAAATTCACTCACAACAATAACCAACCTACTTTTTGTACTTGCTGTGCTTTATTACGCCTTATTAATAATTAGTGAGCAGTTGATTGGTTAATTAGAGTGACTCCACTTGATTTTTCAAGGTAATAATATGAATAGACTGTTTTTTTCAGCCATGGTTACATTAACCAATTTACAGTGTAAGTTCACTCAAAGCATTCTGCTCCTAAGAGGTCAGGTCCAATTACGCTGGATGTCTTTAAATTGGTAAAAGGTACCATCAGGACAGTTGTGTATTTTTAACAAGTGTCTTTTGGGATAGCACCCCAAATACATTGGGAAGAAGGTTTAGATTTCCTCCCATATACCTCATGTCTTCTCCTTCTCGCTTCTTGATCATTTTATAAGAACTCTGCACCACCCATGGTAACCAAAATGTTGCCACCTGGGGCACTTGTCATTAGACCATCCTCCTGCTCCATCTCTAACTTTATAGGTGAACCCCATGCACTTGGAGCATTTTTCAAAACCTTCCTACTCAGTGCATAATTTTTAGTAGAGGGCTCACTGTTTTGTCGACTATGAGGTGTTTGAGTTAGTAGTGGGTGCTTCGTAAATTGTCTCACTCAAGCACTTTCCATGCACATTTCTTCAAGGTCAACTGGCCATGAATTAGGGAAAGGTGAGAGATATCACCTTGGGGTGAGTCCCTTGGTGTCAAGAGGCCAAGAAGACCTCACCGTCTTGGTTCATGGATCACCTTAGAAAGACTCTTACTGGTATTCCGTGTATTCGAATAATACATCATTAAATGGTCTGCAGAATTAACAAAGCCATCCTTTGTGCAACTCGTGCTTAGTTGAGGAAATTACAACTCCCTGGTTTTTCCTTTTGACAGAAGAGTCAGACCACAAGAGAACAGATCTGTGCTAGTATAAGATCGCAATACTGCAAACAATGTGGAAGGCAGAACAGTTATTATTATTGTTGATTTCCAAGATTATTGTCACTGAAACTCAGGGTGTTGTAAGAACAATTTCAAATATACAGGACCTCATTCAGGGAAGTTTACCTGCACGCTTTCAAACAGGAATTTCATAGGCCCTATTTACCAGTATGGGTTGTCTAGGACCTGTAGCCTGGGCCAAAACTACCTCATTCCCACCTTCAGAGAGAAAGAACAGATTGTGTTATTGCTGTGTAATGTGTTTATTTGTTTTAAACACAAAATAGATGACAGGCAGCATGCTGTTAGCACAAAGAAATGCACCCAAATAAAATGTTCGAGAAACAAGCAGTATTACAGTCAGTGGTCGAAATGAGCGGGAGCGGTGCTCCTCTACTTTTTTAAATTAAGTCTTAGTGTTTCTGTACTTTTATTTTAAAAATAAATTGTTCCAGGATGGTTTTGTTTTAAAATAAAAGAGTAAGAAGATGTTGAAACTTGCATGTCAATGCACTGCAATGAACGTTCCCTTAAACAGCAGGTGCATGTGTTTAGGGAAAAAATCCCCAAAAGTGGGCAGTTAGACTTGAACCTGCTGGGCTATTTGGTGTAGATTAGATAAGAGAGTAAGGTTACTGTAGACATTATCTGCTGCAGGTGATCGTGCAAAAGCTGACCCTATGCTCCGGGGGACCTATAATTGCATGAATGTAAAGCAGAATAAGATCACACTGGGTGGATGGGTAGTCGATTAAAGGAGAATGTTTAATCAGAAACTAATACACCAATTACATTCACACTGCGCATGCACAAATCAGTGAAGTCCATGCATCAGTTGCATATGATTTCATGAACTGGAGGTCAGCCTGACACGGGTTTCGAGCCACCGCTCTTCTTCTGAGGCTTATGTGCTTGTTTGTCGCGAAATATATCTCAATTAGCGTAGGCCAGTAATATAATACTTGTTTGTTCCCTAAATATACAACTTCGCAGTTGCGTCCACAAATTAACTTATCTTGCCTTTCGGCACACTGCCATGTTGGCATATGCAAATTGAGATATATTTCAGGACAAACAAGCACATAAGCCTCCTTCTGGGAGACCTTCCGGTGACTGAACTGGCCCCTCCGAGATGCTCCTGATGCAAGCATGTATCATCACCTGCCATACTGTTGTATCCAAGCCCCTAAGCTACCTCACTGAAATTCTCAGTATCTCCAGAGTCCTTTGATCCACCAGAAATAAGGACCTATGCTGTCTTAAACTCCATCAATGCAGGAAGAAAAAAAAACAGAAGGCAGGTCCTCTCTGTCTATGACCGCAGACTCTGGAACCTCCTTGCCATCAACACCAGACTTGTCTTCTTTCTTTTACATTACAAGACTCTCCTCTTAAAGGAATGACTCCTCCCTAACAGTTTGCTGCACACACTCTCCACACACCCTCTAATATGACACTGGGTCATCTACTTGCCCGTTTCCGCCCCTGGTTGCATGCAGATACCTTGCTGCCCAATTGAATGCACTGCCCGTCCCCATTGGTGTTTCTGCTTCCTCACTGTATACTTTCCCCTCTGACTTATAAGTACTCTGTTGCCCTCTGAAATATGTCTGTGCTGAAAAAATATAATAATAATAACAATATTAATAACAATAATAATAAAAATAATAATAACAATAATAATACCATATTAGACATTGTATCTCACAAGGGTCCACTGGTTATGACTCTCAGTAATCAATGGTTATGAGAGCAAAAGTCACCTGCAATGGGACGGTAAGTGGAGGGAAGTTGAAATCCCTAAATGAACAAGCAGTGCATGTTATGAAAGCTACACATGCTTGGAGACCAGACTCGGACTGGCCTGTAGGGCAATAGGCCCATGGCCGAACCACAAACACAAAATGCCGGTGTGGGACCGTTTTTTGAGTCGAAGTGGACCACTTTTTTTGGCCAATTTTGGGCCAGTTTGATGAGTTAATTCACTCTGGGACTAGTAGTTTTGACCAGTGTTGCTGATTAAATATTATTTAAAATGCAGACTTTGGGTCACATGTTATCGAAACTCCCCCCGCTACACCCACCCTTGGTTACTATTCAAACTGTGTCACAAAAGGAATGATTAGCCATTTGCAACAGTGGGCCACATTTTCATTGGTGCCCGAGACAATTTTATGGCCCAGTCTGACCCTTTTGGAGACCATGACATCTCACTGACAAAACATGCTTACAATGGGAACATTGCAATAGCAGCAGCTGGTTTTCCTTAGATCCAGAAATCAATATGCCCACAGCAGGGAGATAGAATTGCAATCTTGGACTACGTATCCAAGTGCATGGATAGGATTAGTAGTACATCATGTTTTGGGGTTTTAGTTATTAGTTTTATAAAGAAGAAGTAAATTGACAAATTCAGTTAATGAAATGTACTTTGATTTTGTAGTATTTTTATAAAGCAGTTCTCTTCATAAAATAAGCATTTCAATTACAAATGCTGTTAAACCGGAGACGGTATATCAGGAGTGTATATTAGGGGTCTTGTAAAAGTAAATCGTCCCTCTGTAAGAAAGTGAAAGCATTGCCCCATGAGTTAACTTTCTCTTGTATATGTTAAATATGAGGTTTCAGAGAAAAAACAGGTCCTCCTAGTGCCTTTTTGAGAGAAATCTTGCTTGGGAAATGCATTATTGTTTCCCTGTCTGCTTTTGAAGTCCCAATGTTCAGAATGCAGTCAATACCAGAAGTAATTGACTGCACTCTGATCATCCTGATTGGAGGAGAGGTCAATAATTATTTTCATATACTAATTAGAGTACCAACATGATATGTAATGTCCTCAGTATTGCAGCATGTTTTTGCACTCAGACATTTTAGAGCAAGCGCCCTAATTTCACATAAAGAAAGACTGCTTCGGGACGTCTTAATTGTGATAGTTACCCCTTCTGAAACAAAATTGAAAAAAACAGATGTGTGCGTGTGTGCCATCTTCCAAACTGGAACAGTGCGTGCCAGTGTGGAAAACCTCAATTAAATTGAATAAAGCCAGCACACCGGCCCAGAAACCTGCCCCTACATATCTGAAACTGCAGCGTCCAACAGCTCCTTTTTTGTCACCAAAAGTGAAACAGATAGAATGCTGCTTAATCATGGTTTACATGCCAACATGTCATATTGTCGATTGCTCATTGCTCACTTGAATTATTGTTCTCCTTTCATGTTGATGCCGTCGCCAGGAAAGTCGAATGCATGCTTTTCAAGTCTTATCTGTTCTGTTTTCCAGCGAAAATCATTGGCACGTGTTAACTTCCTAGTTTTCTCCAGAGCAGAATAGGATTGTGTTCTACTTAATCTAAATCATGTTTAGTTGAGTGGCAGGGGTACGTGTTATCATGCGCAATTATTTTGGTCTAAAATGACCGAATATTGTGAGAAAGAACGTAATAATATTGTATGTATCTTTTTAATATGGTTTACTACAGTAAAGGACGTTAACTGCCAGGGAGCACCTTATATTACCGGCCCCATTTCCAGCTGCCTCATTACTGGGAAGAACTATTTTCCCTGTCATCTTTATCAATGGATGAATTATTAAAGCAAATATGTTTGATCTCTGTAAATTGACAGTTTGGAAGTCCTTAGTGGGAATATTTACCGTCAATAATGTATCCTTTTATAATTGTAACTGTCAATCAAAATTCCGGTTCCTTACAAGCTCCTTAAAATATTCATGCGTACTTTGTGTACATTATACGGCTCCAATCTTCATATAATCTCTGTGCTAAATGAGGCATGGTTCAACCTGCCTGCGTGGCATGTTCAAAAGGCAAGGATAATTAAAATGGCCTCTGTTGGTGTTGTGTGGGAGCTCCCGTTTCAGGCAGATCTAAAAGCGGTTTCATGATCGGTTGGAATTAAGGGTTTATGATAAAAGGTGTTACACTATAAAAGGCCGGATTGTCACACGCATGAGCGAAGTACCTGAAATATGAAAATCATTATAATTATGCAGAAATGTTACTCAAAGCAAAACACGTCTGTACGTTTTCTAAATGGAAACCCCGCCATCTTGGCCTACTTGCATCATGCGGGCACTGGCAATGCTTACATCTCTCTCTCAGAATCCATGTGATTGAGCGCATTTTGTACAAAATATTTCCAGTTCGCTAAAAAAGGCATCCTGTTGCGAACACGTTTGCACACATGCGACTGATGAGGAAATGTTAGATTGATCATTCTAAAACATAATTAAAATGAACTCTGGTTGTATACGTTTAAGTGGACATTATTTGCTAGATTGTTATCACTGAATGAATACAATTGCAGTTGGTTTGGCATGCCCTGTTTCGAATCCTTTAGGTGTCCGAGCGCAACTATTGCATTAGAGCACAGATAGAGAGGAATGGCATATTAGGAGGGACACAGCCTGCATGTGTTGTTTGGTTTATTCCCACCCATTGACTTCCTATGTCCATGCTAATCCCTATGACCATTCCTACCCAGTTTCTGCCCCACTCCACCCACAATACCTCCTCATGAGAACTCTTTGAACTCACTTTAATCAAGTATTACCATCAAACTTTACACTCAAAGTGCCTGCCAGTGTTTTTACAAAGCAGTCTTCTGGGCATTAAGGACTTAATTCGAGTTGTAAACCTACTACTGGTGTAATAAAAATGTCTTACCACGTCTGCCACCAGCCACTGAATTAATAAGCACTCTGCGTGTCCTTCACTGAAGTCCTTTTAAAAACAAGCATTGGCAAAGACAACAGTTTTTACTTGTGTATGAGTATTAGGTATTTGCCAGGCACTGTTATTAAATGTCCAGGTGCTTGCACCATTGTGCACCTGCTACTATCAACGGCGCTTAATACCACTATGGCTGTGCCAGATAAGTGCCTTTCCCATGCCTTCACAAAAGCCCAAACTGTTGGCATTGCCAATGATAGTTTTAAGTACAATGATTTGTCGACGTGCTCTCCAACTTGTGTCAAGGAAGTTGCATGAAATACAACGCATTCAAATAGGATGCTATATTTTCTCAAATATTTACGCTGCACGTTGTATGTGTTTGGGTAGGCATGTCAGATTTTGTTACTTTTCTTTTTTAGACAAACGATTTAATTCTCGTGAAGAGGAAATTATGTCATCTAGTTACTGTGCAGCCAGAGGTTCTGACATATGATGGCTGTTTCGTCACACCTGTTTTTTGTATTGGGTTTTGCATCCACACCATAGAAGGCAAGCCTGGGAGATCGGTGCCATGTTCACCCCTTGTAAAAGACACAAAACAAGCAAAGGTTATCAAGCACTCAACTTTTTTTTTAAAAAACATAGGCTCCTTCCAGACCACATCACGCAATATTGTAATATTTTTCACCCATGCCGGTGAAGGGCACTAATCTATTGCATTCTTGCACTCATTCATGAACACATTGGGGGTCATTCCGAGTAGGGCGGTAAGGGATGACGGTCACCGTTAACGAGACCGGTGCCGTTAAACCCTTACCGCCCTATTCCGAGTTCCATTTGCGGGTTGGTACTTAACGCCTGCTTTTTGCAGGCGTTAAAAAACCAACTTGCAAAGGGACCTAGGAGCTATGTACGGTGCCGCAATTAACGCCTTCCCCATTCCCATTGAGCTCTATGGGGCAAAAATGGGAATGGGGAAGGGCCCTTGGTGAATGGGGAATTACCGACCCCGCCAACCTTGGAATGGGGCTGTAACTCCGCCATTCACCATGGCGGAGTCGGAAAGATAACGGCGTCAACCAAGGCGCTAATAGCGCCTTGGTTAATGCCAGGGTCGGAATGAGGCCCATTGGGTGCTGCAGAGGCCAAAGGTGTGGATGAAAATAAGGAGTGAGTGGGGTAGTCAAGATAACTATAAGTGGAAGGGGTAGTATTTTGGGAAAAGGCATTTTTCACAGGTGATCAGGGTCAACATTCCTGAGACTCCTGAAGTTAGGGAGTAATTGAGGTAGTTGAAGTGTAACTGACAGTGGGCCTCATTACGAGGTTGGAGGCTTGTTAGTCGAATTTTCCAAAACCCTTCCGACTTTGCCCTGGTGAATGGAGCAATTACCGGTCCATTCCGAGGTCGGAGGGACCGGTAATTCCCCACTCACCAGGGCCTTTCCCCATTCCCATTTCAGCCCCCGTAGGGCTCAATGGGAATGGGGAAGGCGCTAATAACGGTACCGCAAATTGCGGTACCGTTATTATCCCTAGAGTCCCTTTGCGGGTCCCGTCCTTAACGCCTACAAAAACCAGACATTAGGAAGGACCCGCAAAGGGAACTTGTAGTAGGGAGGTAAGGGATTACCGGCACCGGTGCCCTTACTGGTGCCGGTAATCCCTTACCTCCCACCTCCTAATGAGACCCAGTGTGTTTAGTTGTGGTCATCACCTCTAATTGTCGATGATGTAAGTTTTAGTGGATACCTGGGTGTAGAAATAATTTCATTTTGAGGTGTTATTTGAACAGTTGAGGGCTTTCCAGGCAATCGAATTCTCAGTGAATCTTGTTTCTTAGAAGGGAGACTCTGTATAGGAGGAGTTTGCCAGACTTCTCTATTCTTGTTGAATGGCACTTGCTTAGGAGGGGTGATGAGGATCTGAAGTTACTGGCTGGCAAGTTCTGGCTGAAAAAGTTAGTTTTTCCAAAGGTGTTCCGATCCAGACGAAGGCATTTGAGTTTAATTGCATGCTTAGTTGGAGGACACTGAAGCACGTGTATTGCCACCTTGATGTGATCCCGTGTTTGAAAGCAAGGTTTAGACTTGGCACTTTGTTTAATGTTGATTGGATAGTACCATATTGATTCTTTGGTACATACTGTTTGTTAGTCGAATTTAGATAAGATAAGGCCTTTTGAAATTCTAATTTGTGGCGGCTTATGTTCGGAAGTGGAAGGGACTGATTTGAAAGTCAGAAGTGAAAACAATGTTTTTCACGGTTATGTTGTTTAGCTGGTGAACACATGAACCTGGGGTGTCCAAAGGATGCACACACTTTTAAATAATTTGAAATCGTCCAGTGTTTTTTCATGTTGAGGAAACCATTTGACTGAAGAGTGGTCGGAGAAGTCACGTAGAATGCCTGTTTTATTGCCGTTGCATCATAGGCTTCAATTTGACAACCAAACTCATATGTTTAGTAGAAAGTTGGATATTGTCTTAAAAGTATTATTTTTGAGGGGTAGTTTGAAGAACATCTGTGTGTCATTGATATAGATTTGGAAGGTTTTCATGGACATTACTGTAATGTTAGCGAGGGACAACACAAAGGCATTACATTGACAAGAAGGGAAGGTTAAGCCCTGTTTACATTGTTAAGTGCAGAGAGGTTGCTGGGAAATTAATTAGGACAATTTGGCTTGTTACTAGTGCATGCGAGGAGTTGCATCCTATCTTAGGTCTGTGAATACTGGATCAGTGAATGGGCATGCTCGTGATAGGAGAAGTTTAGGGATTTTGTAGTGGAGACATTTATGGTAGTGGTTTGTTCTGAAGAAGTGATGATGTGGTTGAGGTGCCTGGCATGAGTAGTAGTTTACTGCATGGCCATGGTCAAGGCAGTGATAACTGATATATTCTGGTTGCCATGTTATGTAAATATTTACATAATTACCCGACAGTTAATCTTCCTTGCTGGTTGCATTTGAAAACAACTAATATTTTTCATAATCATTCAGAAAATGTATTGTAAATTGTGATTTTGACAAAATTGATTTTGCGCAGATAGTATCCTTCTTCAGAGCAATGCAACCGTGTAGTCGTAGAGTCCATTTCATAGTAAATATGGAGAACTGACATGGTCATCTGGGGATTTTGTGTCTCTATCCCTGATTTTTGGGCTATCATATGCTCCATAGAATTTCGAGAAAAGCAGATCTTTGTGGCTTTATCTCACATTGAATCTGAAGTTTCCGTGCCAGAAAAGGAAACGAGAGGGCACATAAATCGCAGGTTGCGGTCCATAGTTCAGTTTCCTGCAGTCATTCTATTGTTTTGCTTCTCGTTTGCACCTCCTTAAAACCGAGGCACAATGCGAAACAGGATGCGGAGTGCAGACCAGAGTGCAGTCTCCTGCAGTCTGCTTGCGGGCTGTGTGCGGGCGTGCCCGCTGTCTGGTGGGGCATACAGAAAACATCAATATGTAGAAAACGCATAAGCAGATCCACCTGCTCAACCCAACGTCAGCAAATAACTACCAGGTGAGCGGGGATAACACTGGGGAAGTTGGAACTGAGGTAGAACAAGCAATCTTGCGTGAGACGGGGGATGGGTTGGGGGCCCAATGCCAGATGGCACCTGGTAAAAACAAAAGGTTTCACAAGAAAACGTAACTAAACTATCCGTACACGCTAAGAAATTACTGGCTCTACCAACATCTTTCCCCATTCCTCCCCACCGCCAGCTCTCTCATCTCTTGTGGTCAGATCTGACATCACTGGGCAGTCACTGCCGGTGATGCTTGCTTCACCACTATATGCCTGTGAGCATTGCAAATAAAGAGCAAGAAATCTCCTCTAAATACACAGAGCTGACTGCAACACCTAATCAACAGGCGTGTGTGAAAGAAGCAGCAATTATTCACAGATATAGCTCACAAGCATATGCATCGCGCACACCAGTCAAAGATGATGGCTCACAGATAAACCCGCAAAATAAAGCGGATGGAGAACATGACGACAATGCTGAACATGCACAATACGTGGCACAAAGGCTGGGTATGGATAAATCATATGCTGAAAAGGTCTTGTGCGCACACGGTTTGAGCACACAGCAATCACAGACTGAAGCTCGCAGAACGATGGTTGAAATATCTCAAAAAGGCAATTGCAAGTGTTCATCAGACATACTATTCAATGGGCCCTCAGACCGGGCATTACTAGATGAAGAACCATTGCTAGCAGAAGCAGACATTTATCATAAATATACCATTCTCTCAAAGGGTCTTGAGGCTGAATCAGAAGTAGAATCTGGAAAACAGCAAAAAAAGAACGTGGAAGATCAATTTAACAACAAAGGCCTAGAAGTAAAATCACCCACTAGAGGTAACGGAGGGGCCAGTCTGTATTCACTAACACCATCGACATCACTGCATGAAAAACTAGAACGGTATCACAGAAAGAAAGATGTGTGCTGGATATTCGAGGTCTATCCAGAGCAACAGTTATAGAAGACCGTCCTCTGGTACAACTTTCAGAGGCAGCAAGCTCCAAGCTAGACTTGGAAAATACAAAATGACTACAAGACATCCTCACAATGACATCTCATTTGGAGAATAGTCAAGAAAGAGGAAGTGCTGCTAAAGGCATGGAGACAGCAGCTGGACTTAAAGTTGCCATGAACAACGGAGACACTTTCAGTGAAACAAACAGCCTTTATGGCCCTGGTACTATCGGTCCTTAGCCGAAAAGGAGAGTCCTGTTCGCAGCAGTCAGACTCTGATTCAGACTCAGACTCATCCTTACAATCTAATCAGCGCCAGTATCCCAAACATCGAGTGCCTGAAAATAACAGCAGACAAAGGCGAGCAGGCAGAATATCGACTGCTGACGATCGAACTGCATTCCACCTACAATGTAACAGAATGTCAGGACTCTCCATTACTCTTGCCCCATTTATGAAATTATATGAGGCAATACATTACTTATGCAAAGATCAAGCTACTTTATTAGTGATGGCTCACACAAAGTTGCTTTATATTGAGAGTGTTGTTTCCTCTCTAGAAAAACGTATGGACAGAGAAGGCACCTCTGAATCTTTACTTCAAAAATGGTTGTGTGAGCAAATTGCCGAAATCGGAGTAGACAAAAAATTGCAACTGGAAGCTGCTACAGAAATGTTGTAATGGGGTAAGGAGCCCCTTAAATATTTAGCACAAGCAACAGCTGAACATGAAGACATACAAAACAGAATGACATCAACATCTAGGGCCTCATTACGAGTTTGGAGGTAGCCATGGTGCTATTAGCGCCATGGCTGACTCCAAAATCGTGTCCGGGGTCTGTGAATGAGGAATTACCGGGTCATTCCAACCTTGGAGGACCCGGTAATTCCTCATTCACAAAACCAATCCCCATTCCCATTTGAGCCCCCATAGGGCTCAATGGGAATGGGGATGGAGATAATAACGGGCCCATTATTAGCTCTATGGTCCCCTCGCGGGACCCGGAAAGAACGTCTGGTTTCACCAGATGTCTGTTCCGGGTCCCGCAAGGGAACCTCGTAATAGAGCAGAATGGGTTTACTGGCACCGGCACCACTATCAGTGCCGGTAAACCCATTGCGCCAGCCTCGTGATGAGGCCCTAGTCTAGAGATTCATTGGCCCCCTGGAGAAATTATAGAGATTACATCACTGCCACTTGAGACGGAACCAGGAAAACTAGTTGAAATTGCGCCTAGCTCTGACGTCACTCACAATGTGTTGACAGATCCCAAGGATGATGGTGAATTACATGAGGCCGTACCATCGAACAATAGGAGGCCACTACAACTGGACACAATTGAAACAGTTGATTCATCTTCTAATGAGGATGAGACCTTGAATGGGCAAAATTAGGAAATCTTCTTAACTTAAAAAAGGAGAAAAAGAATGGCTATGAACAAAGCTGCTGACATTCAAAACATCTAAGGCAGCAAATCGAAAAACCTACCATTAAAGAAAGCCTCAAATCCAATAACACGCGTGGATATATCTAAAACCGCAAAGGGATGGTAGACAAGATCACTAAAGCCTGTTTAACAACAGCAGCAAAAGTAAATAAAGGAATGAAACACGCATCTGTCAAAAAAAAATCCACAAAGTGAAATGATTCAACTTTAAATACCAAGTGCGCAAAATGCATCTATTGAAAATGTTAGAGCAGGCCAGACAACTGGTTCAAGATCTACTGGATCTTTCTGTATATAGTTTTGGAGAACATGACTTAATTTCAACAGAGGATAATCAGTCTGAAAAGAAAAATGTAACACAGAATAATCTGAATGATTCTCACCTAAGAAACATAACGCCACAAAGCATCAACAGTGATATAACGAAGGAAAAATAGAGGTCTTTCTAACATTAGAAGAGAAACAGAACATATTAGTTAATGGAATGGCTATTCAAAAGCCAGACTAAGGCAATTCCAGAAACAGCAAGGAATCTTAAACATGTTGCAGAAAAGGGAAGAGGTCACACTTTAGATTCACCACAACTGAAGTGGACAAAACAGGGATAGATGGGCCCAAGGATGCTCAATTGGCTGAATAATAAATCACATAAGCCCGTCCTCACAGTTGTGTAATACCTCGAGAAATGAGTACTCAAACAACTTAAATAAATTGTGCACAAATCCCAAGACAAATGCGTTTAACAGGCCTCGTGACTCCGATGGCAGAAGTTATATCTGGAAAGACTAGTTCAAGCAAATTATGGCCTAAAGATGAATCGCACAAATATTCTCAAGTTGCTTCATCATATTCCTGCCCTCAGATCAATTGATTCTAGTGACATCCAGGCGGTCCACTTTCCTATACCATCTAAATATGAATCAGTATGTATGCAGATTGCATCAAAGTTAATTCTGCAGACCAAGTAGAGCCACTGGGCTTTGATATAAGCAGCTGTTTTCAACAATGGCACACACTGGAATTATGTGACCAAAAGCAGTCACAAGAGGGAAATTTGCAGAAAAGTAGTAAACAAACAAGCATTGATAAGGCATTTCCATCAATGCCAATATGTCAACCACAGGCAATAATTCAAATTTATGAAGAAACAGAAGATGTTACGAAACATCTTATGCTAGTAACATTCCATAATCAACAACTTGTAGGTCGAACTATTCTCACAGAAAATAACATCATAAAAGCAACCCTTGAAAGCTCAAATCGGGACTGACCGGCCAGAGCTTTAAACACAACACAGACAAGATGAATGAGGTTCCTCTTGAGAAAAAGAGAATCATAATTGGCTCTTGGATCATAAGGGCATGCAGCCACCTCTTAAATACTAATCATTACAAATTCCACAAATACAATATACTCTGTTTTCAAGAAAGCTGGTTGACCGAAGCTCCGATAGCTGAAGGCGATGATCTATTTCTAATTCCAGCCCATAAAAGCCAAAAAGGGAGACCGTTGTCTGGCCTCCTAACCCTGATTAACACAAATCTGGGACTCACAATATTACCTGTAGTTAATCCCAATTTGAATATACATATTTTGACTCTTAAATTCACAGATCAGAGATTGGGAAGTGAAGAAGTAATGATCATAACGATCATTTGTCGTGACTTCAATGCCAAATGCACAATTTATGAAACAACATTCAATTGGAAGAGCAAGACAACGTGACAGTCAGCTTAGAAGAAATCCAGGGTGCAATCATGAATGAAAGAATTTAAAGAACGTAACATTCATATGGCAATACAACTGGAGACACTCCAGCAGCTCCTACTCAGAGCAATGGTTAGTCAAGTTCAACAATTGATTATTTTTTTGTAACAGAACATGTGTTAAATTGCATAGAGAAATTAGAGGTATTCAGATGGCACAGAGCGTTCATGATCTACTCAAATGAGCAATGTGTTGGACTCCTTGCGGATTGAATTCTAAATATTTATACAATACAGAGCTTACCTCAAATAGAAAGTGATTGCACCTCAGGTGCTGGGACGTGGCCAAACTGTGCAAACAATACATGCATTCCTCAAATAAGGAATAACTTAGGTCCAACTATCTACCGCTTTTGCATGCATTCCAAGAAAGCAATAAGGCAGGCCAAAAACCATTTTTTCAACATAATCATGTTTATGACAAAGCAATTTAAGAAAAAAGAGACCGTTACGAAATGTTGTGCTCTGCAGATAGCATACCAAAAAGAATAACTATTAATAAACACCACAAAAGGTTTACAAATTGTCTCATTTTGCATACAAGCATACACATTCAGAATCATGCCGAATGAATGATGAAAGCCATTGCATCTAAAGATTCAAAGAATTTGTGGGCACTGCTAAATGATCACACCACAGCACAAAAAGCATTCATTACTAATGATGTAAGTGAGGACATGTGGCTATCATTCTATGCTTCCCTGTATGATGACATATCTGGAGACAATGTTCCCAAAAAAACGATGGAACAATACAGGCATGGGATATACAATTATCCAAATCAGAAATTCCTGACCTCCTTATAGCCTCACGAGCCACAGTGCCAGATGGCCTGAAGAACTATATGCTGAAAAAAGCACCTGAGGATTGCTCATTGTTTTTTTTTCGAGCTCTTCTATACAATTGGATCAACAGGAAGCCTTCCAGCATCGTGGCATAGATCTGTGATAATTCCTGTCTTTAAGAAAGGAGCTTGGGTGGATCCAAAAAACTACTGCCTGATCGCCAATGTTTTGGGTAAAATCTATTGTTCCCTGCTATTGGCTCGACTAAAAGGTTTGAGTAAGGAATCTGGTCAACTGGACGACAGGCAATGCGGCTTTGCCTATGGTGTTGGATTCTTATTAAATCTGCTTCTATTGAATCTGCTCAAATTAAGAGCCCTATACAAGGGCCAGAAAACATACATTGCCCTCTTAGACTTTGTTCAAGCTTTCAATAGTGTAGACTGAAAGTTATTGTTGTCAAAATGAGTCCATTGGAAGTCCCTGAAGAATTTTCTGGACCCCATAACCGCACTCTACACAGGCACTTCAATTTAGATACAATTTAATTCTGAAGACTTCTGACTAAAGACATAAAAACTGCAAAAGGCCTCAAACAAAGCTGTCTGTTAGCCTCTGAGCTTTTCAAGCTATTTATATCAGACATGAGTTTAACAGTCCATGATCCAACATCCTTCGCCCCTAAGATAAATGATCAAGCAATAGGGCAACTGCTATATGCTGATGATTTGATCTTATTGGACCAGACTAAAATCGGTCTACAGCGAAAGCTAAATCTACTAAATGTCTACACCCAGCAAAATGACCTGTGTATCAACGCGGCCAAGACTACAATGTTGGTGCTTGAAAGCCTAGAGGGAAGAAGACCGGAAGCTAAATTCATCTGGCATCTTGCAAAAAAACCCTTATCACAATCACCAAAGGCGAAATACCTAAGCATCGAAATTAACTCAAGTAAGACAGATGCTAATCAGGTAACAGCATTGAAATCTAAGATGAACATCTTAATTACACAAGCCCGACCAATCCAGCACAGATACAGCACATTTTCCTTATTGCCGGTTTTGAGTTTTTATAAACAGAAAGTTTGCACCATACTAACATATGTGGTTGAGACTGCCTTATGTCTGTCATGGGAGATTGGGGCATCACTTGTTCCAGTGCAATTGATAAGACATTAGTTAGGGCTACGATCATTATGCGCAACAGTAGAATGGAATACATTAGTCCTTTACCGCAAGATGCGACTATATGATTCTGCAATAATATTTAACATCTTGAAACGCAAGCCTACTGATCCAAGAGATTGGACAATATAGCAAGGGGTCAAGTGCTGCACAGAGCGGATGGCAGATGCTGGAATAACGGAGGAGCTTCTTATAAACAAACCTGATGCTGCAAAAAAATAAAAAATACTTGAGCACATTTCCAAGCCCGACACATCGATCCCTGTTTATGAGATTTAAGTTTAACCTATTCCATAACAAAGAAATATTGGCATCTAGAAAACTAATACAAGAAGACAACTTGTTATGTCAACTGTGCCAAGGCCCAAATGAAACCATAAAACATGTAGTTCTGTAGTGCCCACATTTCAGGGCCCTGAGAACGAGGTACTTGGGCAGCTACATGAAAGACTTTTCTGTAACGAATGTTGCTGGCTGGTGGCATAAACTCGGGGATGGGCACAATCATCGCTTGGTTTTTGCCTTAACAAGAATGCTCAAAAAATATTCACAGTGATCACCTGGGAGACAAAACTCCATATGTTAAAGCCAAGCGTGTGAAATGTAGTGAATTGTCATGAGAGGAGGAGAACAGGGACATTATACGTATACTCTGACCTGTACTTCCTATTTCCACTTTAATGCAATTTCTCTTATTTGATGTTTTCGTGAGTTAACACAACCGTGCATTTTGCCTTTGCTGTTATTTACATTGACAGTCTTGCATGGAGATCTTAAGGTGTTCTGTTTCCCATTTTCTTTTTATTGTTTTTATTGCTCTCAGTGTTTTTCTTTTTTCTGTTTCTTTTAATGTTGTTGTTCTGTATTTTGTATACGATATGGCAAAGGTTTGAAATGAACCATAAGCCTAATAAAAATAAAACATTAAAAAAATACTCCATAGTATACATATGTCTGGAAGTCATTGCTCAGGAGTTCTGCAGAGTGTCTAATTTGTCCAAAGTCACTGAAGTTAGAAACAGTGTCCACAAAGTTCAAAATGTTGTTGTAAAAAAAAACTATTCAGTAACAACAACATTTGACGGATTTGAGTCCATGAACAAAAGGGATAAAGTAGCAGGTATGGAGCGTGTAACCCAATGCCAGTTGTGAAGACAGAGTCCAGATTGGAATAATACTAGAGGGACTTTAGCGCCTAGGAGCAGAAAGATAATGCCCGCAAGTAGATTTGGTTCAGTGGCCTTGCCAAGATTCTCTGCTGATGTTCCACACATAGGGTAGATATTTGCCTGAGGCAATCACTGAAATGACTAGTCTGTAGAGAGTCCCATTGACCTGGATTGATGAAAGAATTTTAAAAAGTAAGCAAAATAAGGCCCTCAAAGAAAATTAAATGATATACCCTTAAGAAATCCCTAATATATTTATATAGTGCTGTGGAAAGTTACCTCTGAAAATTAGAAACAGATTAATGTAATTAACAGGCCGCTGCTGAAGCAAATGATCTAGAGGATGTGTGAACTTTGAGAGATCAGTTCAATGTACAGATTAATCATGCAATTATTAGATCTCTAATACTGTTAAACCTTTAGAATAAATAAATGCCCTAAATGAGCATATGTTTGAGTCATCCAAAGAAGTGATGAGAAGGGGCTATAAATAGAGGAAATATAATCCATATAGACCTATGACCAAGACACGTTCTCCCTTTCAATTGTCTCTCAGAATGTAAGCATTATTTCAAGTTAAACATATTGCAACTGTTTTGATTTTTAAAGCATCACACAAATGTTGTTATTTCCCATGTGTAAAACTATGAGCCCAAAAATTAATGGTTTGTAGGTCATTTTTTTATTCTCTTATTCTATGAAGCGTTGATTCTGAGCCTTTTTTAGTGATTTGGGGTTATTCCGTGCAGTACTGTTTGAAATATTTAATTGAGAAGGGGGTACCCCCTTCTCCAACATAGATAGCGATATACCAGGTACATTACCAAGAAAACAGGTGTTTATAAATGAAACGGCCACCATCTTTTTTTTCTTGATTCGAGAGATAGCCGTAGCTACAGCTGAGGTATTGGAAAATAAAGCGTAGGAAAATAGCTATTTGCAGGTCAAATAAACTCCAAATGCCATCAGTCTAGAGTTTGGGGTTGGGAGATAAGAGGACACTGAGTGAAATTTGGGAGTTGGAGGGGGGTCTATGCACTGAATTTGCAACTGAAAGCTTTTCTGTAACCTCAGCTATGGGACAGAATACCCGACATCTCAACTGAAACAGCAGTGTTGTGGGGGAATGGGAGCAGGCAGGGGAGGTAAGGAGGCCATCAGGGGAATGGGGGAGCTGACGTGGATGTTGGTGGCTTTTTGTGAAGGTATGGGAGAGCAAGAAAGGCATTTGTTTTGCTGTTTTTCCCAATAGCCATGTCTATGCCAAAGAGAAGCAAGCAGTTCCATTGACGGTTATCATACTTGCAGGTTTAGAACTTCACACTGGCTTTGGCCTGACATATTCCTGTGGCTGGCTGACATTTTGATCAAAACTGCATCACAGAAACAACAAGTGTTTTGGGGGAATGAGAGAGGGCAGTGTAGGTCAGGAGGCCATCAAGCGGGTGGGGGGAGCACTTGATGAGGGGATTGGAGATCAGACCAGCATTTTTCTTGCACCGTTTCTTTTTCTGATAGCCGCAGCTATAATAAAACACGAACATCCAGTTTCATTGGTGTTCGTTATGTGCACAGGTATTCAGTATCACTCCAGGCACAGGAAGCCGTGTTAAAGTTGCTTGCCAGTTGATATGTAAATCTACATGTGGCTATGCGCTATAGTCGCAGTATTAAAGCATTAAGTCACACATTTCTGTGCAATAATCATATTATATCTTTGATGTTAGAGAACACATTTATACATGTATTTCTGATCCCATGTCCTTACCTCTACCATTGTTTCATTTGAACTTTGAAAGGTGAGCAATGTGCATTTTTGAGCATGTAAAAAATGTACGTGTAGCTGCCGCTATTAAAGGGTGATTATAGCGTTGGGTGGAATATCCACAGCTGGAAAGGATGGTAAAAAAAGAAAATGTGTATGCATGTTGGTGTTTGTAATTGGTTGGTATTACTGTTGTAATTGTGTACTAGTTTGTGATAGGTTCCTTAGTATAGTCCTCTATTCTGCCATTGATTTTGGAAAGTATAATATAAACTATTTTGTAGAGTTTTGCCATTTTGATTGCAGAACTCACACTGTGCACATGCTGAGTCTGTGGCTGATGTAAAAGTAAGTGTCAGTAAATATTTACATATGAAAATAGTTTTTTGCAGTGTGTGTGTGTAAAGTATATGAAGTAATGTCTTTTTTTGCTGCTGAAGATTACAAATGAGAATTTTAATGAAGATGATATGCTGTATTATACATTTATGTTTTAAGGGATAACATATGAAAAGGTTTATTTGCAATGTGGCTTGTAAACTATGTGAAGTATTTTTTTTTGCTCAAGATTAGACATTAGATTTGTAATCAAGATTATATGCTGTACTACATGGTCATTTTCTTTAAGGGATAGCAGTTGGGTGCTGGTAAAATAACAGCAGATTGGTTTTGTGCTCCACTTGAAGATGTTGTGCCTTAGTGGTGGTGGCTGGAGCTGATGTTGAAGAAGCTGCAGAAGAAGTGATAGCCGGAGATGATGATGAAGGAGGTAAAGCAGAAGTAGATGCAACTTCAGAAGGATGCTGACATAGTGAATTAGCCCCATGCATTTTTACTTTGTGGTGTCCAAGGGCTTTTCTATAGTTGTGCCGAAGCTTCTTCAAAAGGAGCACTACATTTCCTTTACCTGCTTCACAGTATGGTGTTCCTTCATAAGAAATAATCTCCAACTAGCCGAAGATTTTATTTCATTGCACAGAGCCTCTTTAGTGGTGGGATAGTGTTGGCACCCATATGATGTTGTCTTTACTGCTTGCACTTATGACAGACATGACAGTAATATTCTGGCAAGGGAGGAAAATATCAACATTTATCCACACCATCTTACCTAACCCTGAGTATCTCTGCCCATTCACCCTATTTGCACCTTTTCTAGCACCATTGTACCTTCACCATCTCTTACCGTATCCATACACCTTACCCACACTCTCTATACCCCTGCCCCACCCTATTGATCACTGCCCACCTACCCTACTACTACTGAATCTATTCAGCCTCCTTTTGGGAATGGTTGCCCTCCACAAGGAGCTCTTAGAAACTGAAAATGTATACCATGGATGTTCTTGTATTGGGTTTTTCAATCCATCTTGGATTTTGCCCCAATGTCACAATACATATTATATGTGAAGTCAACAACAGTGCACTACTTACAAATGTTGTACCAAAGATAGTGCATATGATGGATTACTTATGAGGGTAACTAACTGTATTGTATAAAGTATGTTTTCTAACAGATTTTATTTTGTTTTTTTTTACAGACAGAAAAGCATAACATATACCCTTGTCATTATACCTAAGTGTGTTGCCTAATATGATGCTTATTGCAAACTTTAAGCCTAATAAACACATTCTTTTATTTACAATGTTCATTTTAATTACATAATCACTGTGCACATATTTGTGTGGCCATGTCTAGTGTTTTTTTCCTCTGTGCACCTACTATATCTCACCTTCTCTACATCCACCCAAACTACTCTCAATCTGTCTACCCCAACCATCCACCATACTCCCCACCTGTGTATCCTCACCCACCTTACCTAACGCTGACTAATGCCACCTACTCACCCTACTCACATCTCCTCTACCCCTACCCTGCTTACCCCCACCCTGTTGACCCCTACCCATCCATCCTATTGCTACATGATCTATTGATGCTTCTGTACACTATTGCCACCATCTCTTACACTGTATATATATCTCAAAATACAACTTACAAGGATTAAAGGATACCGACATATATTAATATGTAAATATATTTTTTTAAATGCCATAGCCTTGGCTACCTTCACAATAGATGTGATTGGGTAAACCATGCACGCAGTTAATCAGAGCAACAACTGGAAGTCATAATCACAGGTATGATACTATCAGTCACAGCATGGCAAGCACAGCTGCATCTATCCCTAGTCTAATGGGACATTGTGAATTTTGGTGTTTTATGTAGCCATGGCTATAACGGTTTTTGAATTGCTGTGCCTTTAATGTGGTGTTGAAACCAATGTGTGATTGGATGAATGAAGATATATGATGTAACATGTTGTTGTATTGGAGGGAGGTGTGTACTTTGCATTGTACTGAGAGTGACCTTTTTTCACTATCACTTCTGAGGTTGAAGAGTGATATTCAAGTAGACTTTTGTAGAACATATTTATAGGATGAAAAATTGATACAAATTCTGAAAAATACATTTCAGCAACACAAACTGCATGAAATAGATCGCGTAAAACGGTGTTATCTTTTAGTGCAGTTTGGGTTTTATTTTGTCTGTTTTTATAACTTAGAAGGTGATCCTTAAAAAGGTTGTTTTGGAGGAGAGGAAAGGTGGAGGGTGGAACTGGGAAGGGAAGAACTTTAAGGATGAAACGTATATCAAAGGGATTGAAACAATGAAACTTTTTTAGGGTGTTTTGTTATTTGATTTCTTTTGTTATTTTGTGTTTTGAAAAAAGAGGGACAGATTGCCATTTAAAAAAAATCCTCTTTGTTCCTCCTTGCATTATATGTTGTGCCTTTTTACTTGTGTTCTCATATGTGTTGTTGTGTGTCTTAGTGCACAATTGTTGGTGGTGAGCATGTGTAAGTGATAACAGGTTTCATTGACTGTGTTGTGTGCTCATGTTTGACTTCAAGGATACTGTTGTTTCCACTTTCTATGACTGTGTCAGTGGTCTGGGCAGTTGATTTGTTGGCCATGAACACACACGCAGTTTGCCTCTCCCAGATGTACACTTTCAGGGTGTTATTATGGGAAAGCTGAATTATCCCTCCTTCATCATTGAAGTGCACCAAGAATGCAGCTTCACTGTGTGTGCTACGCAGGACTGCTATTAATGTGAAGTATGTTTGCACAAGCTGGTTGCATGCATCCTATCCCAGTGCCTTCTGGCCTGCCAATGGGATGGATAGTGCCTGTGGCTGCAGGCGATGTCCCTCCTGCAGATCTACTGGTATGCCATTCTGTGTGGCAACATTGTGTAAGACACAAGATGCTGCGATGATCTTGCATACAACTGGTGATTCATATAGCAATATGCCACCTGAGTGGTTAAAGGAACGGAAGCGTGAGTTGAGCACCCCGAGCATGTGCTCCACTATGCCACTAGTAGCTATGTGTGCAGCGTTATACCTTACCTCATCTTGGGTGGCAGGATTCCTGAATGGTGTGAGCAGAAATGGTGAGAGCAGGTAGGACTGTCCCCATGAATTGTGAAAATGATTGTTGTTAGCACTGATTATTATGGTCTGTTATTCCCTGTGGCATGTGACTGCTTTCATGATAGCTGATACTCACCGATGAGGCTGGTGTTGCCAAAGGTTCCCGATGCCAGGACATGGTTCAGTGACCGGCAGTGAATCAAGCTATCATATGTGCTTCCGGGGACATTTTCCTTCACATACATGATGATTCCCTTTGCATTGCAGATGACCTGTACATTGATTAAATTCCAATGCTTGCGGTTGCAGTACAAGTACATGTGCTCGGTCACTCTGGGGGGGGTGGGCTGTAGCGCAACATGCATGCAATCCATGGCTCCCAGTACCCGTGGGAAGCGTGCTATGGCATACAACTCCTGGCAACTCTCTCCCTTGTCTGCGGTGTACATGGCATGTATATGTGCTTACGCACACATGATTTAATGCAGCACAATACCTGGTGTAGGCACCGGGATTGCATGGTCTGCAATATGCCCCCAACAATGGCAGAGGTGCTCTGGAATGAGCAGATAGCCAAATAATGGGGCTGTGAGTGTATGGGAGCAGATGGTGTGAGATGCAAGGTCTTCCTCCAACTCTCTGGCCAGGTCTAGGAAGACATAGGGAGGGAATCCGTACTTTGCATACACTTTTCATCTGGCATCCCAAAAAGCTTTATGCAAGGATGGAAAATCCTGTCCCTCACGATCCTCCTCCTCCTCCCTCTTCCATGAACATAGACCACCGCTGCCACTAGAGCTGGTATCATCCTTGAAGTGCAACTTTGAAATGGTGTGCATTGCGTGCTAATATACATCTCCTTTGCGCTTTGTACATTCCATCATGTATCATGTGATATCATAAGGTGCATGTGTGCCTTTTCACTCCAGAAAGTTGCGATTAGTAATCTATGAATTGGGTTATGTCTGCGCTTGACTGGGTTATTTCTTTATACATAGCACGTACCTCAGCACGCCCACGTTATTCTTCCTTCTTCCTCATTTTGGGCACGGAATAGGGATTATGCATGTTCCACCCCCTCTTTGTTTCTTTGCGCTGGACCATCCCATGCTTTGCAGGTGTGTCTCGCAAAGCGCTCAGCATTACACAAAGTAGGGAAGGATCCGGGCAAAGTCTGATCCATGAATCGGCAATATGAGTTTAGTACCCCACAAAGTTCACTTTTTCAGCAAAAAGTCCCTTTGCAGCACGCAAAACTTTCTATGAATGGGGCCCTTTATGTCTAATTGTATGAGTTAAATCTGATTGCTCTGCCACACAATTACCATGAGAGTGCTCAGAGTTTCTTTTTGGTTAGAACAATTGCTTCACCTTTGGGTGAGAAAATTACTCGTCACTCACAGGAAGGTTTTGCTAAAATCTCAATTAAAATCACCAATAAATAATTTGTATTGACATGAGCCATCTTTATGATGGGAAAATATAGAGCTGATGAAGCAGAACACTCTTGACCCCAATTAGCACCAACCAGCACCCTTCCCACACCTTCAGAGATGATAACGCATGAAGCATAATGATCTTAGATGATGTGCACAGATACAGTATCTTGCTTGAGGTGGTGATTAATCAGTCAGGTTTCCCCAGTGATGATGAGTTATTTCAGAAACACTAAAGAAAAACATGCTTTGCCCCCCAGAGGCAAAATTCAGCAGCCTCAAAACACCCTGCTCACATCCAGTTATAGAATAACGCAATAGCTTTATCTATGAACCACCAAAAGAGCTGCTTTTAAATCAAATTTGTCACTTAATTCTGGCTCAATAGACATGCACTGTCCAAAGCATTCCACTGGAGTTGAAGAAGGAGCCGTCCAAGACAGGAGGAAGTTCTGACCACTCCCAGGGACTATCAGGAGTGACCAGTGTTGTGAACCAGGACCAACCTATTTGCAACCGATCTTCTATTCCAGAAAGCAGACCCTGATTCGGAGTATCGTATCACAGCCACTCAGAGTGCCAGACCAGCCAAAGCTCCCTCTTCACCCGCACTGAACCAGTCGCTCCATGTTACCTGCATTCTGAATGAAAGGGAAGTTGCTGGTATCTACATTCCTCCCACCAGCCGAACAATTGCACTGCATCTCCATCAGCCCGGCATGGAATTGCCAACTACCTGAAGCATCTGCTCAATGCTGTAAACTGAACTGAATCTCTGGAGGGTGACTCAGTGAACTTGCCCAGTTGCTACCACATGACTCAGCCCAACTAGCCCAAGAAACATTGCCTCATTGCTTGCACCTCGACCCCCCTGATCACCAATTTATGACTGTTACCCACTGACTCAACCCACTGAAGAGTCACTCGCCAACCTATGCCAGTGGATAAATCCTGACTTGGACATGCCAACATTATTGAGACCGCCCTGACCTGCAGCATTTGAACCACCAGTATTCGACCGCACTGAGCACCTGCATTCAACCCTTTTCAATGCCCGCTTGATGCCAGGGCCTATGCAATCTTATGTGACCGACTGAGCCTGATCAGCTCACATCAACAATCAACCCCGGTCTGAAGCATTTGCTCACAAATATCCAAATTCAGGTACTGTGTCACTGAACTGCCTGCCCCCCAGGTCCACTTGGGCCCTAGAGACTGGTTAGGTAATGATTGTCGCTGTCTTCACCAAGATATCCTTTTTGGTAGTACCTTACCTACAGCCATGGAACTAAGCTTGAAGTGCTACTTTCTCCAGTCTGTCATATTTTCTCTGTCTTTCCTCTGGGGTGGGTTTTTGTACAGTAATCTCTTTTCGTTCTATTTCAGATTGTGTGTTTTATTAAAGTGTTTATATTTGTATAGAACCTTGATTGGATATTCCCTTTATGTTGGACTGTGATACTGTGTTGTTTCGGTCACTACTCGTTCACCTTCAAACCCCTCTTCAGAGTATAGCGTGCCCTCGGTCCGCGTAACCACAAAAGGTTAAGGAGGTATAGCTCTTCACTGTCCCTGTTTTACCTTTATCACTGCATTGTTTTGGTTTATAGAAGTGTGAGGACCGAGTGCACCATTTTGTCCCTGCTCACCCTTGTACTCCTTTGTGGAAGAATCCAATTAATCACAGCAGTCTATCATGGCTCTGCCCTTCCAGGACGTCTTCTCATCAGAGGCTTGCCTCTGCATATAAATCTTCCTCCGCGCTGCATAGGAGTTTCTCTCTGATTCAAAATTTCTCTTAGGTTTATGTACATCATCACACAAAAAGGGGTGAGTGCTTCTTCTTTGACTGTGAAACTGGAGATCCAGCATTACCTGAAGCCAAAGAGTTTGAAGAAATGTCACTATTCGGTGAATCCAAAATAGTATAACAAATAAAAGAGGTGCGTTGCTGTTCTTTGAATGTCGAGTTCAGGGGAGATCCAGTATTACCTGGAGGCATGGAGATGGAAGAACCAGCTCTATTTGGTGGAGTCAAAACAGAAGTAACAACAGTCTTTCTCATTCCCACATAGGCAGACAATCTATTACGGACTGGGATTTCCTTTTCACAATGGGAGTGCATGTTCCCGAGATGGAAGTCTGTCCCAGTGAGCTCCTACTTGCCCAAACCCCTAGGGAATGTCTCGCTGAGTGTACTTACCTCCCTAGTTTGAAAGGGGGTGATGCCCCTGGGGAGAAGGGATGGGAATCCTGGATTTGTCACAGTACAATGTGGTTGCACAACTATGCAGTGATGCATATTAAAGACTATGATAGAACACACCTGTAAACTGATTGCTGATGGAAAGTTCCACACTAGTGCACAATGCCATGGCTCATAGGTTAAAATGGTGGCTTACCCACACACACCAGAATGCCCCCTCAGCAAATATTTGACAGTGATTGGCCATACAGCATAGAAAGACCTGTTGTCTTTACAACACAATAAGAAGACTATATTTGAATGCAGCTACTATGTAAAATAAATACCAATGCACTTCAATTGACTGTGAAACCTAAAATAACACAGAATCATTGCTCTGTGTTTCACCATGACAACATTGACAGAAGGGTAGCATGGATACAATTGTTTTACTTGTGCCATACTCCACAGTGCCACCTATTAGCCATGTGTGGTAGTGGTATGATTTGGTGCCACCAATTCACAGCCTAAGCCACACCCCATATTTAAAGCCTTTGATAATTGCACAATGACTTGGTACATAGATTAAAATGGTGTTACACCCACATACTTCAGAATGGCTCACTCATCAAATACTTCAGTATTTGCATGTGCATCATGGAGCAGACTCTTCCTGTTACAAATAAAAGAAGAATACATGAAAATTCAAAATTCAGCAAATAGATGGAATACATATCAATGCACTTGTCAGGATACACTAGACAAGCTCTTAGAGGTAATGGTTTGCAAATCTTGCTTCAAGTCAAACACTAGGCCACGTATTAACAAACTGATCAATCATATAAACTCAAACACAGTTTTTTGTCATTATTCAGGGAGTTAAACACTTCTGCATTGTATTTAATCAGCTGGTTTTGCATGGGATGGGGAGGGAAATATACCATTCTTTGTGTGGTCACTAAAAATGCTTGCCAGTGTTTCTAAATGCATTGCATGTGACATCCAAAACAGTGGCACTAAATAACCATGCATAGTACTGGACAGTTTATTTATTTTTTTATTTTATTTTATAGTTGTATATAGTTCAAATTAAACTTTTACAACTTACATTGTGTCGATACCTTTTAAAACATATTCCTTTAAAACATGTGCAATTCATTGTTAATCTTACAAATCTTAACATCATCTTCTACATTCAAAGCATGAAAAATTGAATATGTGGATTTCGCTCTTGATGAATCATTCTCTAAAAGCAATAGTGTTTTTTGCCACACCATAAAAAGTGGAATGTGCATTGCTCCTAAATAAGTATTTAAGAAGTATAGCCAGAACTCCATAGTTTTGATTGTATCCTAGTCATACACAAAGGGAGCAAACAATGTCACATAAGTGGGTCCCAGGCGAGGGCAGCTGGTAAGCACATGTTTTGAAGTTTCAATATTAGTTTCACTTTTGCACATATGGCATGTTCTCTTGTCTTTGGGTCATTTCCATTTGGCTCCCCAAAGTGCTCTAACCGAAAGTTGATTAGTCCCTAGAAGCAGTCTAAATGTATGGACTGCAAGGTGTGGGCACTTTAATAGATAACTTTTGGGGTGAAAAAAGATGTATAAAATTCCCTCGGTTTGGGTATAATGATACAAATTACTTAGTTAACTATGGTTGTTTACCCAGTCCCATCTCTTGTGTCTTTGTATAAATGCCTCCTTCCTTGTTTTGTATTTGCCACAGTATGGTTTAACAACAGACCAATTTATCTTTAAGTTTAATTCTTCCACAAGCTTCTTATATGGGTCTGTGTAACTCTGTTTAACATGATGTTTTCTGCCAGGGCTTTCAATACTGGAAAATCGGATTGTGAGGAGGCTTTCAATAGAAGAATGCCTCTAAAAAATTGGAATCATTGCATTTAGCAAAAGTAATCCTCATTCTGGTCCTACATATTGTATAGAACAGGAACAAGGCAATGGCAGAATCGTTCGCCAGAAAAAGCCTTCAATTGTATCTAACCATTTAAGGTCAGTAATGGATAGAGCCTCTAACCCATAGGATATTACTAGGATAAACCATTGTCTATATAACATTAGTATGCCACCCAGAGAGTAACTTGCATATCGGTTAACAAATCAATCGATCAACATTGTGATTTGCTTAGCACAACATGTCTTGGTCTCAAGTATGTGCTTGTAGTTGTTATTACAATGCATCACAATTCCCAAGTATTTATAGGTATCTAGATAGTCTTTAGTTCCCCAGCCAGCTTATCGTCATTCAGAGCCTCTGGAATTTGCTTGAATAAATTATCATCATTTGGGTCTTGTTCACATTGATTTTTTGTCCATTTTCTTTTATGTAGGCGCCTAACTCCTCAAGCATTACTTGTATCCTTCTGTAAGTATGGTCTACTGTGACTAAGTCATCGGCGTAGAGCATGGCAGTGACTTGAGTGGAATTTATTTTTGGGGGGCAGTGTGCTTTCTTTTCCAATCTAGTAGGCAAATGTGCTAGATACAGGTTAAATAATATAGTGGTCATTAGACAGCCCTGCTTCACACCTTTATTTTTTTTTTGTTGAACCGGACAGAAGTCCTTGACCATCTAGGCAAATCTGAGCACTAGTGTCAATATGCAGTGTAACAGCAATCTCAAGTAGACAACCCGGGCAGCCGAGCTTTTGACATTTTTGCCACATGATTCGTCTATCAATACTGTCAAATGAATGCTGCATGGAAGTCAACGTATACTACGTATACCAATGGACTGTTCTTAGATTTTGCTTTCATTATTATAGCATCTAACATCCTGATGTTGTGTATGGTGCTAGATCCCGGCCTAAATCCCGTTTGAATTGGGTGGAGTAAATTGTTTTGTTTTAGCCAGCTTTGGAGATGGTCTAACACAATAGCAGCAAACACCTTTTCTGTGGTGTCTAACAGGGACAGGAGATGGTAATTCTCAGGAAGAAGCCTATCACCAGTTTTATGCACCAGTACTAAAACGGCAGGGGTATATTCCCTTCTTTGCATATTTTTGTGAATAGTATTGATAGTAAGGCTGCCCAACTGTTGGGATCTTTCATCACTATAGCCACAATACCATTAGGGCCAGGAGCCCTAGAGTCGTTGAATTTAATTATTGTTCTCTTTATACTGGTTATAGTATATTTCAGAGATCATTCCTTATGTTACATCTTCTCAGTGGGTGTCAGTCTTGGTTCATACATTTTAGATTCAACATGTTTAATCCAAGATTCTTCTCCAATGGGATTTATGACCTGAAGAGTGGGATTTACGCGAGCGTTGTTTAGAAGCTTCCAAATTGAACAGGTATTATTATCTTTTAATGCTGCCATCATATTTTGCCATTGACTATTTAGTTTAGATGTGTGTGTTCCCTTAATCCGGTTTCTGTATTGGTGTGTTAGTCTTTTACATTCCGTCTTCACTTTACTGTAGTTGCATATTGTTTTTTTACTTCATATAATTTTTCCCGGAGTTGTCTCTTTGCATATAATATTTCAATGTCAAAGCAATTGTTTTTCTTTTTGCCCATGAAGGTTGAGGGGCCAAGTTTGGTTTCACAATCTGCAGTGATAATTTCTTAAGCAATAGTTATATTACATTGCTTTTCTGTATTGTCAATACATACGGGGTTTCTTTTACTACATGCCTTCTTTCACGGCAGATCTTTTTGATATTAGTAGTAGATCATTGAATACGTGTTCCACTGTTATTACATGTCATGTCAACCGGACCCCTGTCTTTCACGGTGTTCAAAGGCATATTTATACGTACATAGCAAATAGAATGATCACTAAATGGGGAAGGGATGACTTTAACATCGTTTACATATTACAACAATGATGAATTGTTGCATAGATAATCTACAATTGCATTTTTCTTGCCATTTGACCATGTTGATCTACCAGGTGTGTCACTAACAGTTCTTCCATTTAAAGCCCATAAATCCCACTCTGCCATATACTGACTTCATTCTATTCCTTTGTTGTTGACTTTCGAACAGGTCAAGGCACTTATGGGGGAAATGTTATGATAAGTTCCCTCCAACAAAGATGGGCAACATCTGGCATTTAAATCGCCTCCTAATAATATCATATTGTTGTTAGCTGACATTCCCCACTTAGTAATTGTTGCATCAATATAATTGACTATATTACTTGTACAGCTTCTGTTAGGGGACCATATACATTAACCGATAGGATATTAGTGGATTCAATTAATGATTTAGACATAATACATTTCTACAGCCAGTACATTATCATTCAAGTTATTCATGTCCACTATGTTTGAGGTGAATTTATAACTGACACCTATGATCAGTCCTCCGTATTGAAGACCTTTAGGGCCCATTTTTGCATTCACTTGATGTATAACATGGCTATCAATCTAAAGGTTGTTAATTAGCCATGTCTCTTGCAACATGAATATAAGGTATGCACTAAGGGCACTTAAAGAGCGACCTTTCTTTATGAAATGTGAATGGCCTCTCGTGTTCTATGAAGCTACTATAAATTCTAATTCTTGGAGATCTTCCATTCTCTATACTAAAGACTTCAGCTACTGCAACCCCTTTTGGTTATCAATGCCTTCAATTTTGAATTCTTCTGGTTAATTCTTCTTTCTGATTGGTGGTACAACAATGTTCGCAGACGGCAGTAGTTGAGGATTTGTTAACTCTTTGTCTAAGTTATAGCCTAAATCATCAAGTGATTCATGTTGAGTTGGAATTAAAGTTGCAGTAGCCGACAAGACACAATGAATGCGCGATACTGCTCCAAACCCCTTTTTTGTTGGTTCAATAAAGTCGAAGTCACATGATTTTAGAATCCACAGAAAGGGAATTTTTGCAAATAGGTTCACCAAAACAGTTCTGTTAATGTGTTTCTTGGCTCTTAAATCCGTTTTTTTCCTCTGATTACAACTACACATATGTCTAATGTACGTGTTATCCCTGTTTTATTAATGGTCTTTTAGGTCCCATTCCTGGGAATGTCATTTGGAAATGGGCAATTTGTCTTCATGTCACGTGGGTAAGATTGTGTTTCATGAAGTTCAGATCCACTTTGATTTACTTCGTTAGGAGGAGAGTCTGGGATAACCACATTACTAACATTACTTTCATGTAAGAGTCAGCTAGTTAATGTTCCTGCGTTTTGTTGTTGACGTTTTTTTTTTCCTATTCTCTCTCTTTCTCGTTTTTCTTGTTTTTCCACGAGCGGCAGGTATCGATGTAGATGTGGAATTTAAGGGTTGTTGTTGATCTTCAATCTCAGTGTCAGATCGGTTTACTTTCTCATGACATTTCTTTTTCAATTTGCGAACTTTTTTGATTCTTCTGTCTCTGTGAGTAGGGCATATGAGTGGGAAGCCCATTTGAGCATTTGGAGTTATGGGCCGCCAGTCTTCGTGTATGGTATTGATCATGATCGGAAACAAATTTGTGGTTTGTGCAACTTCCGGTTGTCTCTCCTTAAACTTCTCAATACTGATTCTAGGCTTTGACTGGGTGTGCAGAATTTCAAGTAATTCACTGTGTTTCTGCGTTTCAGTGTAGATGTGGTCATGTAATTTTAGCAATATTTTTATTGCGAAATTGAGAAGAAAGTTTGGTTGCTGGGCGCCAATTTCAGTGGAATTATCCACTTTTGAGTGCGGTATGCTCGGGGGCACTTCATCCGCATCTTTTTTACTGGCCTCAATGTCAGCCATCATTATCGCGACTGAACGTGGGCCAGGTGAAGAGTTTAAGGTAGGTGGAAACACGATCGGGGTGGTAGAGTCTTTGATTGGCGCATGACGGGCTGGATTCATTTAGTTTTTCCTGGCCAGGCTGCGCTGAAATCAGATTTATACGTCTTTTATCTGGATTACTTCTGGATGTGCCACATAACAAAGATCGAGTGAGGATTTATCATCTATCTAGCCAAATTAGGCGCCTGAAATTATACTAATGTTGTTTTCTCTCAAGGGAGGAGCCTCAGGTAGTGTGTCTGTAATTAAATCTTTTCTTGCAGCTATATTTCTGCTAGGTGTAAAGTAGGCAGTGGTATGGCCTGCTGCATTAATTCTTTGTGTTGGCTCTTTAGTTATAGGGTTAGTGGATTCTTGTGGCAGGGCTGGGCTTTTCTTGGTTCTGTGCCTAATTTCCTCTTTTTCCACCCGCCTGTATCCATTGGTTTTCCCATATGGTTTAGCCTTGCGTAAATTGTAGTGTTTATTTTTGCAGGGTACTTTACCAGGCATTATGTGAGTTCAGGGGGATCTTACCTGCTGCTACTCGCACACTCACCACTGACCGCTGCTGATTGCCTTCCACACTGCAGCGCTACATGCGTATTGGAGTGTTGTAAAGGATTCACTGCTCCTCTGCTCCACTGTGGGGCTCCACCTCTCTTTCCAATGGGCACAGTAAACAGACTCACTCTTTCACAGGTAACAGGTAACAAGGAAAGATTCCCGCTGCAGACCGCTTTCCACAGAGCTTCACACATGCAGTGCTACGCACGTACTGGAGTGTTTTAAAGGTTCACTGCTCCTCTGCTCCACTTTCTACATCCGCCTCTCTCTCCAATGGGCACAGTAAACAGAATCATTCTTTCACAGGTACCAGCTAACAAGGAAAGATTCCTGCTGCAGACTGCTTTCCATGCCGCTTCCCACGCACCCATTACTGGACTGTATAAGTATGGAAACAACAAATTCACTTACAATCATAATTCCACAAAACTCTCCGAAATATAGACAGTTCCACTAGCCGCACACACATAAAACAAATATGCACTGTGCCAGGTAGCATGAAAAGAAAACGTAAGCCCTTTTTAGCAATGTTCAGAACATTTATGGAAGAATAAAAACATGTCGGTGGACAAAATATTCATAAACTAGACAAGACAGTCTCAGTATATCCATTCTACAACTCTAGTGCCTGCTTACATAGCAATCCAGGCTTTTACAAAATGGATGTTCCTACGCACACGGAAGCAAGTCTGCTCATTTGTCACAGAGTTTCATCTTACTTTGTATTCCTGTTCTCCCTCCTTCAGTTGAACAGTGTTTTGTTGCATGGAAGGAAAACATTGCATTGTTTTAGTGATCAGAATAAGTATTTGGCAATGTTGATAAATACAATACTTGTGCAAGACTTCACCGAGGCATCTATTAACATGTGTTACTGCGGTGCACAATCTGCATGGGAACACCAATGTACTTACAAGTATCATTTAACAAGTCTGTCCGCAAAACAGACAGTTTCACTAAAAATGAAAAGGTGAAAACCATCACTGTGCCAGGCATCATGAAAAGAAACATAAGCCCTTTAATGCAAGATTCAGTACAAATAGTGGTAGAAGTGTACTGAACAAAGTAGTGGAACTGTGGTCTCAGCAATGGAAAGGGTAGGCGGAAGCATAGTGCAATATGTGACAAATCCAATTCAGATAGTTTCACCAGCAGCATAAAAGAGAAAAATACATTGCTGTATTGGGCAGCATGAAAACACAAGTCAAGCCCTTTAAAGCAAATCTCTCCCAAGCTTAAGCAACTCCATTGGACCTTAACACACGCTGCTTTAACAGAACTTTGGGCAAGGTGCAGTGGTCAAGCATGACCGAGCAACTCCCAATTCTGCCTAACCTGATAAGGTGCGCTGATGCTGGGAAGGTGGGTGTTTTGGTGGTTTAAAGCATGCCGAAACATATTTAAATGCAATGAGCACTAACCCATAAGCCCTGCCTCCCAGGTCTGCAATTTGCCATCTTCTCCAGGTCTCAGAAAGCTGCAGAGTTACCGCTATATAGATGAAGGACTAACAAATGTGAATGGCATGGCATGGAATGGCCATGGGCAGCCTTTAGGGATTGGTCTTAGAAGGCTGCATAGTTCCCACTTTAGAGATCCAGAAAGTACTACAGAATTTGCTAGACCGCTATAGGGTGGAAACTTCACATGTCGCTTAACAACATAAACAAGGCCAGACGTGTACAAAAAACAGTGGTAGAAGTGTACCAAAAAAAGTAGTGCAACTGTGGTCTCGGCAGGGGAGAGGGTAGGTGGAAGCATAGTGCAACATGTGACAAGGTGTTGCGGCCGGGGCATTGCAATAGTCTAAGGGACTGGTAACTAAGTCTCCTATTTCAACTTTACACTTGCACAGGGACGGGAATGGGCAAATCCTCTTTATAGAATGGTGAATTGGGTCTTAAAGAGTAGAGGAATGGTAAACAGAAACAAATAAAAGTAGTGGAACACCGCTCCCGACCATTCCCGATCACTTTGATTACTGAAAAACACATAAATAATTACACCAAGTCAATGCAATGCAGCACTGATCTGGAAAATGTGTCAAAGAACCGAGCGGCAGGGAAACAAAACATGATGTTAAAATCATATTTCACAAAACTCTCCCTTACTTGGACAACGTCTCTGGATAATAACAGGGTTGCTGTGGGGATTGATATTTCAGCAGGATGCAGACATGATCAGAAAGGCTCTCACTAAACGCTTAACTGGAATAGGCTGACATAGAGCAAGCTCTATCCTGTTCTACTAAAAGAGGCTGTTCATGTACTTTATGGTTGGGGTGGATTCATAGTTCAGAGAATCACCACCATCTTGATGGATCTCTCCTCTGACTACCGGAGGTTTAGTGTCTTAATAGGAGAGTCTGATTTCAATTTCATGAGGACAGTCACATTGAACCCCCAACATCTGATTTAATATTGTTTTGATTTGTGCTTTGGTCTGCACGATGCTACTATGATATGTGCACAAAACAGTTACTTAAAATTAAATCATAATATGTATTTTTGAAGAACCTTAACTTCGAAGTACACATGTAAGCACTTTAAGCAGAGAGCGATATCTACCTAGAGGGTGACACATAGATGTATGAGGAGATTCCTTCAACGGGTCTCCACATGGCACCGGATGAATGATTGAGTGCAACATGTGACAGATTTGGTAATTCCGACTCCAGTATGTTTGTTTTTTTACTCATTGCCTAAAGATTTTGACCGTTTTTTTGACAATGGCATTTTGCTAAAACGATGATATATGATCAGACATTTATAACGCGCCTGTACATAATTGTTTGACAAAATGATAACCGAGTCATCAGTTGAAGAATGTTCTGACCACGGCAAAGCCACATTCTTTTGCATTAATACCCATGCAGGTACTTTTGTAATTCTTATGTGCCATCTGACGAACATATCCTATCCTACCTCTTTTGAAAACTTCAAATCATAGATTTTTATTTCAGAAAAGATGTCTATATGCATAGAAATCTCTTAAGCAAAACACAGAAAAAAATCATATGTTGTGTGCTAACTCTTAATTCTTGCGAAAGTTTTTGGAAAAGTCAATTTTGTAATTATTTCAAATGTAATATCTCAATTAGAAGTGAACATCAATGCAAGTGATGCCGTTTGAATCATATCATTGATTTACAAGCAAATAATTATAATACTTTCATCTGTATAATCATTGCCCTGCAGTGCATAAACAAAACATCTTACAGTCGCGCTTGCCAACACCTAAGGGGACGAAGGAGCTTTTTAAAATGTGGAGCAAAAAATTGAAGTTACTTACAAAGAAACACACACATCAGACATGCTAGTTGGCAAAAGATGAGACAGATATGGCTCCCAACTGCTGTATTTCTCCAACACCGGTACCATAAATGCCCTCTTCTCTGAACATAAGATAAACAAAATAAAATAAACTGATTGCACATCATCTCGTGTGACTGAGTTCAGAACAGAGAGCTTTTTTAAGCAATATCTTTGAAAAAGGCTGCCGTTTTTCTAATGTAGCCAGATCAAAATGAGACCATTGGAAATATTGAAAGTGGAAACTTCCTTTTATCAGTATTTTAAACAGAAGTGACAGTGATTTAATGCCCTTTCATCAGTTCTCAATGATAGTAAAATGGCTAAAGTATTATAATGTTTATATGAACCCAGGCCTGCGTTAAGGTGACTTGTGCATCAGGAAGTGCCAGCCGTAAATGCACCTTCATTTTATGATTGTGTGCAGAAGAGTCCTTATTGTGATGCCATGTTGAAAAAGACCTGTACATGTGGGGAGCCCAACAATAGTCAGAAAGCAGCAAATGTGGAAAGCCAAACAAATTACAAAATGAATTGCACTTCTGTCAGCGTTTCACGTTAGCAACAACTCAAACATGCGTTGATTAAGTTAAAGTAATGTTAAGAAATCTGTCTTGCACGCATGTGAGTTAGGTACGGGTCAGGGGCCAGCTGTGGGCAGCGGGCTTACATTTTAATGTTATTTTTTATGAGATTAATAAGGTTTGGCCTATTGCCAATGTCATGGCAGACTTCAATTTTACTTCCTGTATTAAAAAAGGGGAGCAAATTGATCCATTCAATAATAGGTCATTGATGATAACGAATGCTGATCAGAAAATATTTGTTTCTGTATTGTCTCATTTAGAGTCTTAGGTTTCTGAGAGTATGAGATTAAACAAAAAAAACAACAGGTGGGACTTCGTAAGCACCAAAGTACAATTATGAATAGTTATATTATTAGACTTTTATAGGATTTAGCATGGTTATAAATATTGATCATGTCTATGTAGCCTCCATGGATCTCTCGGCTATTTTCGATTCTGTAACTAGAAATATGTTATGGTATAAATTGGCTAGCTGAGGGAATCCCTGAGGGCCTTTTAAAACTGCTTGTTTTGGTTCTTAACAATTCTAATATTCAGGTTAGGTTCAATGATCAAAGCCTATTGGCTGATATGGTTTACACAGGTACTGGTTTGGGGGTGGGATGTATTTTAGCTCCCTGCCTCCTTAACACATACATATCAGACAATGAAGAAAACATAGCTTTGGTTGCTTGTGCATCTCCTAAAGTTGTTGATTTTAAATATTGCTGGATGGCTTACACTGATGACATTATGTCATTTGATTGCACCCAGTGTGGCATCCAAAGATTGATCTCCGAATTTGCTCTCTATGCCACCAAATACAAATAAGTATTCATTCAGATAAGACCAGGATTATGGACTTTTCTCATTTTAATAAATCAAAAAATGCTTCATGGCACTTAAAAAGGGTGAAACTCCAAACTACAGATAGCTTTATGTATTTGGAGTACCACATATTTAATAAACACTCTAAATTGAGAAACACGGCTACTTGTTATTGTTATTGTTATTTTGCATTTGTATAGCGCCTTATATACCATTGGTATGGTCTGAAGGCGCTGGTAGGTTGAACGCCCTTGGGAACCGAAGTTCGGGTCAGTGGAAATATTAGAGAGAGTCCAAAGGTGCGTGTACGCACCGGTACGTGTGCAGCTGGTGCAGAATTCATGTGGTAGCTGCTTCTTAGCGGTAGGTGTGGTGGTTGAGAGATCAGGGATATGTGTTCGGTCTGGCTGGAATTATCCAGACCGAGTGTGGCGGCCTTAGGCCTGAGGAGATACGCCTGGCTGGGGGTGTGAGACCAGCCATGTTTACTTAGAGTGATGGGGGGTGAGTGGCAGATATTGATATGAGAACAGTTATACCGAATGGTGTCATAGTATCTCTGTGTTCTAGTTGAATGGTGGTGTAAGGAGAGAGTAAGCGTGGGGTGTGATATGTAGTATGCTCTTTCAAAGATTCCTTGCATTCCAAAACAAAATAAGCACGTCGCGCAATTCTGAGCGGTCAGGTCCGTTCTATGTGTTTTGGTTCACATCCGCTCTATGCTCTCCACGCGCCTCCGCTATCTACGCTCCTTCACTCTGCACGTTCCTCCGCTCTGCACGCTCTTCCGTTCTCTGCTCTCTGCACATAGCCGCTCTCCACACTAGACTGCTCTCTACACTCGACGGCTCTCGACGGCTCTCCACACTCTTCCATCCTCCACATTAATTTGCTCTTCAAATTCATCCGCTCTCCACACTCATCCGCCAATAGTATTCATCCTCCTAAACTCATCTACAACTCATCTATACTTGTCCACACTCATCCTTACTCATTCGCTCTCCCCACTCATCTGCTCACGTCCTCCACACTCATCCGCTCTCCACAGTCAGCCGCTCTCCACGCTTATCGGGTCTCCACGCTCATCTGCTCTCCACGCTCATCCGCTCTCCACGCTCCTCCGCTCTCTACACTCAACCGCTCTGTACATTCATGAGCTCTCCACATTCATCCGTCTTCCACATTCATTTGCTCTTCATCTTCGTCCGCTCTTTACACTCAACCGACCTACACACTCGGCTGCCCCCCACACTCATCCGCCAACAGCATTCATCCTCCACACTCATCTATACTCATCACAGTCATTCGTACTCCCCACTCGTCCAATCATGCCCTCCACACTCTTCTGCTCTCCACGCTCGTCCGGTCTCAACGTTCATCCGCTCTCTGCACTTTCTACGTTCCCAGTGATTTATTCCTATTGTCCACTTCACTGTTTTAGATCTCCATTACTCGTTTTAGTTCTGTTTGTCATTGTAGGTTACAGTCTGGTTAGTTTAGCTGTATTTTATTTATTTATTTATTTATTTATTTATTTATTTTGTGGTTTGCTGGGTCGGTGTTATTGTGATGATTGGTGTTGCTGGTTTGGAACCGGTTGGTTTTAGGGAAAGAGCCAGGTTTTTAGTAGTTTGCGGAATGCCGTTAAGTCCTTAGTTAGGCGGATGTGGGGAGGGAGCGAGTTCCATAGGGTTGGGGCCAAGGCTGAGAATGATGCTCCGCCTAACCTGACTGAGTTTGTCTTGGGAATTACTAGGAGGCCGGCTGAGCTTGATCTAAGGGTGCGAGTGGGGTGATAAGGTATTAACTTTTCTTGAAGATATTGCGGTCCAGTTTTATGTAGTGCTCGATGGGTGAGGCATAAGGTTTTGAAGGCCACTCTATGGGCTACTGGAAGCCAGTGCAGTGTCTTGAGGGCTGGGGATACGTGGTCTCTTGGACCGAGCGCGAGTAGGACTTTGGCCGCCGCGTTTTGTGCTCTTTGGAGTTTATTCAGTTGGTAGGCATGAATTCCGAGGTATAGGGGGTTTCCGTAGTCCAGTCTTGATATGACGATTGATTGGACCGCGGAAACTCTGTTGGGAAATGAGAGATATGGAAAGATGCGCCTAAGGTTTTTGAGGTGGTAGTGGCAGGACTTTGAAACATTGTTGACTTGGCGCGAGAGTGTTAGGTCGGAGTCAAGGGTGCATCCAAGATTTTTCACTGTGTTGGAGGGTGTCGGTGAGTTGCCCATGGCGGGTGGCCAGGGAAGTGGGTGCGGTAGAAGATCAGAGTTGCCGCAAACAATGATTTCTGTTTTGGATGGGTTTAACAAGAGGTGGCTTTGGGTCATCCAGCGTTCTATGTTCAGGAGGCAGGATGCAATATCAGGTCGGGAGTTGGGTTTTGCGTTCAGGATTTTTAGAATTAGTTGAGTGTCGTCGGCGTAATTGTAACACAGGATGTTGTGTGAACGAATTATTGGTGGGAGGGTGATCAGGTAGAGATTGAATAGGAGGATGGATAGACATGCTCCTTGTGGGACTCCTTTGTCGACTGGTTGGGCTTGGGAGGTAAAGTCGGAGAGTGTCGTTATTTGGTGCCTGTCTTTGAGGAACGAAGCTATCCATTTAAGGGCGGTTCCACGAATCCCTAGGGAGTGGAGGCGGTCCAGGAGGATTGCGTGATTGATCGTGTCAAAGGCGGCCGATAGGTCGAGAAGGATTAGTGCGGCGCATCCCGCAGAGTCGGCTGTCATATTAAGGTCATCCCAGATCGAGGTTAGGGTGGTTTCAGTTCCATGACGGGTTCTGAATCCTGATTGGGCGGGGTCCAGGAGATTGTTGGCTTCAACAAAGGCATTTAGTTGGGAGTAGGCGGTTCGGTTAATGAGTTTGGCAAGGAACCTGGTGTTTGAGATGGGGCGGTAGTTTTTGGGTTCGAGAGGGTCAGCGAAGGTTTTTTAATTAGAGGTTTGATGTGCACCAATTTGAATGCGTCTGGAAAGATACCGGCGGAAAGGGAGGCATTTATGATAGATCTTGCGTGTTCTCCTGCGCAGGTGGAGGCAAAGATTTCTTTTAGGGTTGTGGCTGGGCAGGGGTCCAATGGTGATCCAGATGGTTTGCGGGCGGATAGGAGTTTGAGAAATTGTTCTGGTGATATTGGACTGAAGGAATCGAACGTTGGTTGCGTAGAGGTCGCAGCTGATGGGCTGGCCGGTACGGGCGGAGGATTGCAAGGTGGCTGTAAGAGAGCCAGT
Organism: Ambystoma mexicanum; assembly: GCF_040938575.1. Lineage (NCBI taxonomy): Eukaryota > Metazoa > Chordata > Amphibia > Caudata > Ambystomatidae > Ambystoma > Ambystoma mexicanum. The sequence goes on from NC_090941.1 coordinate 358,047,503, forward strand.
TTGGTGGTTAGAGTTTTTGTCCTTTCGATAGTCGTGGAGTAAAAGTGGAGGGAGAGAGAGTCACACAGTGATTGTGACGCGGTCGGGATGGTTGTGTTACAAGCCGGATTGGTGAATTCGGAGATAATTTTGTGAAGTTCTTTGCTTTGGTTTTTGCAGTTTAGGATTCGGGAGTTGAAGTGGGCCTTTTTTGCTTTCCGGATTTCGGCTTTGTACCGATACAGGTGTCGGGCTAAGGAGGTCTTGCTCTCATGGGTTTTCTCTTTCTGCCATTTGCGTTCTAGGTATTTGTATTGTCTTTTAGTGGTCTTCAGCTCAGGGGTGAACCATCTGGGGAAAGGGCCACGGCGGGTTGATGGTTTGCACAAGGGAGTGAGCCGCATCAGAGATGCGTTGAGTCATGAATCAAAGGCCTCAGGGGTAGTTGGTTGTTGAGATAGCAGGTAGGTGGAGGAGACTGGAGGAGTGCCTCGGCTAGGTCTGGGATGATTATTAGTTTCTTCCAGCATTTGCGTATGTTTAGAGGTTCAGATGTGAGAACGGGAAGGGGTTCGGGTGAGTGGATGGCGAACGAGAGAATGAAGTGATCGGACCAGATGACAGGGGTGGGCGGCATTAGATGGGTCAGGGAGTTGGAGCTAAAGATGGCATCAAGGGTGTGTCCTTTATAGTGAGTCGGGCCGTTTATGTGGGGTTGGAGATTAATTGCATCTAAACCGTCAACCAGGGAGTATGTCATAGGGTTGGTGGGGATGTCGAGCCATATGTTGAAGTCTCCAAGAAGGATGAGGTTGGGATGGTTTAGTTGGAGGGTGGCAATAGAATCGCAAAGGTTATTTGCGAAGTGTCTATCGTAGCCAGGGGGCCTGTAGATTATTAGGAAGGTGTGTGAGAGCGATGGGGAGAGGGATAGTTTAACGAGGAGAGATTCGCAGGATGGAATGGAGGGTTGCTTGTCGATGATTGAGGCGCGGAAGAGAGATTTGAAGACGAATGCTAACCCCCCTCCCCTGGATGGACGGTTCAGTGGGATGAGGGAGTAGTCAGGCGGGAAGGCTTCATTAGCGATTGGGCCGAAGTCGTCAGAGAACCAGGTTTCAGTAATGAAAACTAGGTCTGGTTTGATTGAGGCGAGGAGATCAAAGATGCAATGTCTGTTTTTTGCCACAGATCGGGCGTTAAATAGGATGCAGTTCACATCGGCAGTCAAGGATGGTCTTGGTGCTGGAGCGGGATGGGGCGGTGGAGAAGAGGGTGGACAGAGGGGGGTAGTGTGGGTGATGATAGATGGGAATAGTGGGCGAGCAGAGAGATTGGCAGGCTTCGGGTGGGGTTGGAAGGCTGTGTGTGATAGGATGATCGGGTTTGGGTTGGGGGATTTGAAGGAGGGGTGTTGGCGGTTAGGGGTTTCAGTTGCAGGTGATGTGAAATCGAGGGAGAGGGGTTTCAGGCAGGGAGAAGCCATGGGGGAAGGAGGAGATTGCGGGATAGAGGTGATGGGTCGAGACAAGGGAGGTGAGGAGTGCTGAGAGATTGAAGGGGACAAGGAACGTTTCCGCATTAGCTTCTTTGCTGCGACTGGTGTGTGGGAGAGAGTAGGGGGGTCGGAGGGGGAGAGGGATGCAGCTTCAGTTCTTGCTAGGGCTAGGCGTGCAGTTTTTAGGGAGGGGAAAGGGTGTGGTCGGGGGGGCAGGGTGGCAGGGGTATGAGGGGAGGGTGGGAGGTGGGAGAATGCAGGGTGGGGTGTGCCAGGAATTATAGTGAGGGGAGCGGGTATGGGTAATGCTGGTGGGTCGGGGTGGGGTTCTGGGGATGAGTGGTCTTGGGGTGAGTGGCTCGCCATCGTGCCCCCCTGGCTTGGGGTTTGGAGAGGGGAAAGGCAGGGAGTGCGAAGGAGGTTGGAGAGATTTGGGGGGGGCGGGAGGGAAGACAGATCGGAGAGTGGGGGTGGTCCACGGGGTTCGTTTCTGGCTGACTCTTGAGGAGTGGATGCACTCATGATTGGTGCGAGCTTTTAGGTTGATTTAAGAGGGCTTTCTGATTGTAGTTCTGAGGCGCAGTGGTGGTGACACGCTTTTAGGCACACCTTAAGGTTCAATTGCTTGAAGATGATACTAGACTATTGGTGGTTTTCTAGATAGAATAGTAAACAGAGGTGATTTTAGTTTATTGGGTACACTTCTAAGTTCACCTGTACACAGAGAAGATATTCGGTCAGCCTCTAGATTCAATTTGCTTAGAGGGGGTATTAGATTAATAGTCACAGTTTTGGATTCTATATTACACAGATATACTGTTAGTTATACTGTTGGGATTGAATAGGGCACGGTAGTGGTGGACTTCTTTCAAATCACCTTTATACAAGGAGGGTATTAGGCATGGATCTAAATCAACTTTGTAGTTAGATTATTAGTCACTGTTTTAGATTCTACATTACATAGCTATGCTGTTAGTTATTTCTAAATCAGAGTTTCACAGTAAGGTTGTTGGGCACAGATTTAGATTCTATATTACACAACTATGTTTTTAGTTATACTAGTAGGATTGAATAGAGCACAGTGGTGGTGGACTTCTTTCAATTCATCTTTATGCAGGGAGGGTATTAGGCATGGATATAAATCAACTTTGTAGATTATTAGACACCGATTTAGATTCTACATTACACAGCTATACTGTTGGTTATTTCTAAATCTGAGTTTCACAGAGAGGTTGTTGAGCACACCTCTAAATTCAACTATCACCGATAGTCAATTGGGTCCACTTATAGATGTATAGACAGGCTATTGGGCACACTTCTAAATGTAACTTTCGGGGTGGGTAGCTTTCTAAATTCAACTTTCACAGAGAGGCAAGTTGGGCACACAACTAAACGGACTTCTCGCGTTCTGTTCACTTCTAAATGCAACTTCTAAATGCACTTCTGAATTCAACTTTCATATAGAGGCTATTGTGCACACTTCTAAATGAGCTTCTTAATTCAACTTTTCACAGAGAGGCTGTTGGGCACACTTCTAAATTCACAATTAGTCTATTGGGTACACTTCTACTTTTGACTTTCCACAGGGAGGCTATTGGGCACACTTCTAATGCAACTTCTAAATGCACTTCTTAATTCAACTTTTTACAGGTAGGGACTTGGGTACATTTCTAAATGCACAGAGAGGCAATTGGGCACACTTCTAGATTTAGTGAGGCAATTGGGCACACTTCTAAGAGCACTTTTAAATTCAACTTTTCATAGAGAGGCAAATGGGTACACTTCTAAGTTCACAGCGAGGCTATTGGGAAGACTTCTAAGTGCACTTCTAAAATCAACTTTCACAGAGAGGCAATTGGGCACACTTCTAAATTTACAGCGCGGCTATTGGGCACACTTCTAGATTCAGCGAGGCTGTTGGGCACATTTCTAAATGCACTTCTTAATTCAACATTTCATAGAGAGGGAAATTGGGCACACTTCTAGATGAACTTCTTAATTCAACTTTTCACAGAGAGGGCAATTGGGCACACTTCTAAATGAACTTCTTAATTCAACTTTTCACAGAGAAGCAGGTTGGGCACACATCTAAATGGACTTCTCGCGTTCTTTTCACTTCTAAATGCACTTCTAAATTCAACTTTCACATAGAGGCTATTGGGCACACTTCTAAATGAACTTCTTAATTCAACTTTTCACAGAGAGGCAACTTGGGCACACTTCTAAATGAACTTCTTAATTCAACTTTTCACAGAGAGGCAACTTAGGCACACTTCTAAATGAACTTCTTAATTCAACTTTTCACAGAGAGGCAAATTGGGCACACTTCTAAATGCACTTCTAAATTCAACTTTTCACATAGAGGCAAATTGGGCACACTTCTAAATGCACTTCTAAATTCAACTTTTCACAGAGAGGCAAATGGGTACACTTCTAAGTTCACAGCGAGGCTATTGAGAAGACTTCTAAGTGCACTTCTAAAATCAACTTTCACAGAGAGGCAATTGGGCACACTTCTAAATTTACAGCGCGGCTATTGGGCACACTTCTAGATTCAGCAAGGCTGTTGGGCACATTTCTAAACGCACTTCTTAATTCAACATTTCATAGAGAGGGAAATTGGGCACACTTCTAAATGAACTTCTTAATTCAACTTTTCACAGAGAGGGCAATTGGGCACACTTCTAAATGAACTTCTTAATTCAACTTTTCACAGAGAGGCAAATTGGGCACACTTCTAAATTCAACTTTTCACAGAGAGGCAAATTGGGCACACTTCTAAATGCACTTCTAAATTCAACTTTCACATAGAAGCAAATTGGGCACACTTCTAAATGCACTTCTAAATTCAACTTTTCACAGAAAGGCAAATTGGGCACACTTCTAAGTGCACTTCTAAATTCAACTTTCACATAGAGGCTATTGGGCACACTTCTAAATGATATTCTTAATTCAACTTTTCACAGGGAGGCAAATTGGGCACACTTCTAAATGAACTTCTTAATTCAACTTTTCACAGAGAAGCAAATTGGGCACACTTCTAAATGCACTTCTAAATTCAACTTTTCACAGAGAGGCAAATTGGGCACACTTCTAAATGCACTTCTAAATTCAACTTTCACATAGAGGCTATTGGGCACACTTCTAAATGATCTTCTTAATTCAACTTTTCACAGGGAGGCAAATTGGGCACACTTCTAAATGAACTTCTTAATTCAACTTTTCACAGAGAGGCAAATTGGGCACACTTCTAAATGCACTTCTAAATTCAACTTTTCACAGAGAGGCAAATTGGGCACACTTCTAAATGCACTTCTAAATTCAACTTTTCACAGAGAGGCAAATTGGGCACACTTCTAAGTGCACTTCTAAATTCAACTTTCACATAGAGGCAAATTGGGCATACTTCTAAATGCACTTCTAAATTCAACTTTCACATAGAGGCAAATTGGGCACACTTCTAAATGCACTTCTAAATTCAACTTTTCACAGAGAGGCAAATTGGGCACACTTCTAAATGCAGTTCTAAATTCAACTTTTTACAGAGAGGCAAAATGGGCACACCTCTAATGAACTGGGTGCAATTTGAGTTTAACTTTCTCAGAGAGGCTATTGGTCACAGCTTATAAGTGCACTTGGGAGCTACTTCTAAATACAGTTGGGTACACTCCTGAATGCAATTGGGTTCAACTTTCTCAGACAGGCTATTGGTCACAACTTCTAAATGCAATTGTACATATGTCTGAATTCAACTTCTAAAGTACTTCAAAATCAACTTTCGCGGACAGGTACACTTCTAGATTCGCTTTCAAAGAGAGGCTATTAGAGATTCCATCAAGTGTGGCATATGCTAAAATTCACACTTCTGCTCAGAGGTGGCGCAGGCTAATTTGTGTGGTTCTCTCGGGTTACTGTACTAGTTATCATTAGACTGCAGGCTATTGAAAGGTAGGTTAGATTGGCAGGAGCTTTCAGGAGCAGAGTAATTGCTCTACGTCCCACCCAAGCCAGCACTTACAGTTCTGTCGGTGCCTGGTGTCTGTTGGCTTCCTTGGCGTCCCCTGTGGACACCTGCTGACACTCCCTGAAGTCGCCTCTGTTGGAGTCGCCCTTGGCCTCGGGGCCCTTAGCCGCTGGGGCTGCCGGGCGGGGGCTGCCCTGGGAGGACTGGTGATGAAGGGAGGGATGGGCGGGGCAGGAGGCGGGGGGTGGGTGATACCAGGAAGGGGCTGGCCGCTAGACCCGGAAGGCAGAGCGGATGGCCCAATCAGAGTGCGGGGCGGGCTGGGAGGTGGCCTGGGGGGCGGGGGGGCCCGCGCCGAGGGGACTGGAAGAGGGAGTGGGGAGGGATGGAGGGGAAGACACGGGCTCGAGGTGGCCTGGGGGGCCTGCAACGAGCGTTGGGATGGGGAGAACAACACTACACGGCCCAATCACGGCACGATGGGCGGGGATGGAGGAGAGCGGGCTCACAAACCAGGAAGGGATGCGGGAGGGAGAGCGGGCAGCAGCGGGCTAAGCAGGGCCTTGGGGGACCTTCTATATGTTAGAAATGGGGTCGGATGGCTCACGGGACACTTCCACTCACCTCGGATTGCCGGTACAAGTGAGGAATTAAGAATTAAGACTGGAGTACTTGGTCCACAAATCAGAATGATACATAAGAAATACTGTAACTTTTCAGTTTGGTCAGTAGTGTATTTTTATGAAAGAAATGTAGTACCTAAAATGATCCATGGTACTGACATTATGCAGTCTTGGATATTAGTGAAGTGTGAATTCTATGAAGCTCTTATTTGGAGAAAGGCCATTCACCTACCTTACTGCATGCCAGTAACTTTTATTCTGTATGAATCGAGCCTGCTTTCTCTTTCAATAAGAGTCAAGTGGAAATATCTATGATTAATGTATACATGCCTTACTCCCTGGACTAACTCATTTTATGAAGACATGGACTCATTAATAGGTAATGGTAAGAACCAAACTGTAACACATTATGTTAAAACATGTACAGACACTTTGGAGAACATGTGTTTCACATTTGATGATTTAGCTAGTAAGATTGAAAGAATTGAAACAAGCACTATATGGGAAAAATTGGAGTGAAACCATTGAGATCATGCATAATTATAACACCCTGCACTGCTGGTAAAGTGGTTGGTTGCCTGCCAGCCTATTTCCGCCTCTTTCCTAGTCAGAAGAGATGCAAGACATTTATGAAATTATGAAATTTCATTTAAACATTTTATGAACGCAAGAAGTGCTATTGTGCTAATATATATTACATGGCCACGGTAGTGGCCATGTAGTTATGGTTAAGTTGCTGTTTCCATAGGAAGAGCACTTTTTGGGTGGCTTATAACTTCGCTCTCCCTGGAGTATTTGGGTCACTCTGAATTGTTTTGCAAAGTTTGGTGAGGATTCGTCCAGGGGGGGCAAAGTTATAGGGGGGGTCCCAAAACTTTTTTTTTCCCATACACATAATGGGAAAAACTTTGCTCACGCCTACAGCCCAAACCGCTGGACGGATTTACACCAAATTAGCGGCAGGAGTGGCGGCTTGGTCCCGAAAGCGTGCTTTGCTTTATTTGGTGTAAATCCATCCAGTAGTTTTTAAAAAAATGACAAAGATGTAAGTGAAAAAATTAGTGATATCTGTGTTCGCTTCGCAGACACACTTCCCTGTTCGCTCCGCGGACAGGACGGTGATTGGGCAAGCAGCTTGCATGATGTCCGCGGACATCTGACGTGTTCTCTCATTGGATGCGTGAAAGCGTGCAGTGCGTCTGGCTTCAGAGACGCCGCCATCTTTGTTCCTCGCATGAGAGGCTTTGTATCCCGCCTGCACAGTAAGTCCCCCACCCCCTCTCATGCCCGTGTCTGTCTCCTGTTCCTCCCACCCCCCGCTCATGTCCGTGTGTCTTTCTCCCTCCTGCCCACCGGCGGCTCATGTCCGTGTGTCTTTCTCCCTCCCGCCCACCCCCCGCTCATGTCCGTGTGTCTTTCTCCCTCCCGCCCACCCCCCGCTCATGTCCGTGTGTCTTTCTCCCTCCCGCCCACCCCCCGCTCATGCCCTGCTCGTGCCCCGCTCGTCTCTCCCAACTGCCCACCCCCGCTCTTGCCCCTTGTGTCTCTACCACCCCCGTGTGTCTCTACCACCCGCTGCTCATGTCTGTGTGTTTCTCCCCACCCGCCGCCTGCTCATGTCCGTGTGTCTCTCCCCACCTGCCGCCCACCCCCCGCTCATGTCCGTATGTCTCTCACCACCTGCCGCCCACCCCCCGCTCATGTCCGTGTGTCTCTCCCCACCCCCGCTCATGTCCTTGTGTCTCCCCCCACCCGCCGCCCACCCCCTGCTCATGCCCCGTGTGTCTCTCCCCCTCCCGCCCACCCCCGCTGATGTCCATGTGTCTCTCCCCACCCGCCGCCCACCCCCCACTCGTGTCCCGTGTGTCTCTCTCCCTCCCTCCCACCCCCGTGTGTCTCTCCCCCTCCCGCCCACCCCCCTCTCATGCCCCATGTGTCTCTCTCTCCTTCCCCCCACACCCCACTCATGCCCCGTGTGTCTCTCTCCCTCCCCCCACCCATGCCCCGTGTGTCTCCCCCCTCCCGCCCACCCCCCGCTCATGCCCCGTGTGTCTCTCCCCCTCCCACCCATCCCCCGCTCATGCCCCGCATGTCTCTCCCCTTCCCCCACCCCCCGCTCATGCCTCGTTTGTCTGTCTCCCTACCCCCCACCCCCGCTCTTGCCCCTTGTGTCTGTCATCCCTCCCCCTACCCCGCTCATACCCCGTGTGTCTTTCCCCCTCCTGCCCACCCCCGCTCTTGCCCCGTGTCTCTTTCCCCCTCCCGCCCACCCCTGCTCTTGCCCCGTGTCTCTTTCCCCCTCCCACCCACCCCCGATCTTGGCCCGTGTCTCTTTCCCCCGCTTACCAACCCCAGCTCTTGCCCCATGTCTCTTTCCCCCTTCTGCCCACCCCCGCTCTTGCCCCGTGTCTCTTTCCCCCTCCCGCCCACCCCCGCTCTTGCCCCGTGTCTCTTTCCCCCTCCCGCCCACCCCCGCTCTTGCCTCGTGTCTCTTTACCCCTCCCGCCCACCCCCGCTCTTGTCCCGTGTCTCCTTCCCCCTCCCGCCCACCCCCGCTCTTGCCCCGTGTCTCTTTCCCCCTCCCGCCCACGCCGCTCTTGCCCTGTGTCTCTTTCCCCCTGCCCCCCCGCTCTTGCCCCGTGTCTTTCCCCCTCCCGCCTACCCCCACTCTTGCCCCGTGTCTTTCCCGCTCCCTCCCACCCTCGCTCTTGCCCTGTGTCTTTCCCCCTGCCGCCCACCCCCGCTCTTGCCCCGTGTCTTTCTCCCTCCCGCCCACCCCCGCTCTTGCCCCGTGTCTTTCTCCCTCCAGCCCCCGCTCTTGCCCCATGTCTTTCTCCCTCCCGCCCACCCCCGCTCTTGCCCTGTGTCTATCACCCTCCTGCCCACCCCCGCTCATGCCCCTTGTGTCTCTCCCCCCTTACCCCCACCCCCCGCTCATGCCCCGTGTGTCTCTCTCCCTCCCGCCCACCCCCCGCTCATGCCCCGTGTGTCTCTCTCCCTCCCGCCCACCCCCGCACATGCCCGTGTGTCTCTCTCCCTCCTGCCCACCCCCCGCTCATGCCCCGGATGTCTCTCTCCCTCCCACCCACCCCCCACTCATGCCCCATGTGTCTCTCTCCCTCCCCCCACCCCCGCTCATGCCCCGTGTATCTCTCTCCCTCCCCCCACCCCCGCTCATGCCCCGTGTGTCTCTCTCCCCTTCCCCCACCCCCCGCTCATGCCCCATGTCTGTCTTCTGTTCCCCCCGCTCATGCCCCATGTCTCTCTCCTGTTCTCTCCACACCCCGCTCATGCCCCATGTCTGTGTCCTGTTCCCCCCACCTTCCCGCTCATGCCCCATGTCTATCTCCTGTTGCCCCCTACCCCTCCCGCTCATGCCCCGTGTCTGTCTCCTGTTCCCCCCACCCGCTCATGCCCCGTGTCTGTCTCCTGTTCCCCCCACACGATCATGCCGTGTATCTCTCTTGTTCCCCCCACCCCCGCTCATGTCCCGTGTCTCTCCTGTTGCCCCCCACCCCCGCTCATGCCCCGTGTCTGTCTCCTGTTCCCCCCACCCGCTCATGCCCCGTGTCTGTCTCCTGTTCCCCCCACACGCTCATGCCGTGTATCTCTCTTGTTGGCCCCACCCCCCTGCTCATGCCCCGTGTTTGTCTCCTGTTCTCCCCACCCCCTGCTCATGCCCCGTGTCTTTTTCCTGTTCCTCCCACCCCCCGCTCATGCCCTGTGTCTATCTCCTGTTGCCCCCCACGGCCCCGCTCATGCCCCGTGTCTGTTCTTCCCACCCCCCGCTCATGCCCATGTCTGTTGTTCCCCCCAACCCCCGCTCATGCCCCGTGTCTGTCTCCTGTTCCTCCCACCCCTCGCTCATGCCCTGTGTCTGTCTCCTGTTCCCCCCACCCCCGCTCATGTCCTGTGTCTCTCCTGTTGACCCCCACCCCCGCTCATGCCCCGTGTCTCTCCTGTTGCCCCCCACCCCTCGCTCATGCCCCGTGTCTGTCTCCTGTTCCCCCCACCCCCGCTCATGTCCCGTGTCTCTCCTGTTGCCCCCCACCCCCGCTCATGCCCCGTGTCTCTCCTGTTGCCCCTCACCCCCTGCTCATGCCCCGTGTCTGTCTCCTGTTGCCCCCCACCCCCGCTCATGCCCCGTGTCTGTCTCCTGTTGCCCTCCACCCCCCGCTCATGCCCCGTGTCTGTCTCTGTTTTCCCCCCACCCCCGCTCATGCCCCGTGTCTGTCTCCTCTTCCCCCACCTCCCGCTCATGCCCCGTGTCTCTCTCCTGTTGCCCCCCACCCCCGCTCATGCCCCATGTCTGTCTCCTGTACCCCCAATGCCTGCTCATGCCCCGTGTCTGTCTCCTGTTGCCCCCCCGCTCATGCCCCGTGTCTGTCTCCGGTTCCCCCCACCCGCTCATGTCCCGTGTCTCTCTCCTGTTGCCCCCCAGACCCTGATCCTGCCCCATATCTGTCTCCTGTACCCCCCCAACCCCCGCTCATGCTCGTGTCTGTCTCCTGTACCTCCCCACCCCCCCTGCTCATGCCCCGTGTCTGTCTCCTGTTCCCCCCACCCGCTCATGTCCCGTGTCTCTCTCCTGTTGCCCCCACCCCCAGGCCATGCCCCGTGTCTGTCTCTTGTACCCCCCACCCCCCCGCTCATGCCCTGTGTCTCTCTCCTGTTGCCCCCCAACCCCTGCTCATGCCCCGGTTCTGTCTCCTGTACCCCCCACCCCCCGCTCATGCCCCATGTCTCTCTCCTGTTGCCCCCCACTACCCCACTCATGCCCCGTGTCTGTCTTCTGTACCGCCCACCCCCCGCTCATGCCCTGTGTCTGTCTCCTGTTCCCCCCACCCCCTGCTCATGCCCCATGTCTGTCTCCTCTTGCTCCCACCCATGCCCCGTGTCTGTCTCCTGTACCCCCCCACTCTGCGCTCATGCCTGTGTCTCTCTCCTGTGCCCCCCACACCCCCGCTCATGCCCCGTGTCTGTCTCCTGTTGCCCCCCACCCCCTTGCTCATGCCCCGTGTCTGTCTCCTGTTCTCCCCACCCCCCGCTCATGCCCCGTGCCTGTCTCCTGTTCCTCCCACCCCCGCTCATGCCCTGTGTCTGTCTCCTGTTGCCCCCCACACCCCGCTCATGCCCTGTGTCTGTCTCCTGTTGCCCCTCACCCCCCGCTCATGCCCGTGGCTGTCTCCTGTTCTCCCCACCCCCGCTCATGCCCTGTGTCTGTCTCCTGTTGCCCCCCACCCCCCGCTCATGCCCCGTGTCTGTCTCCTGTTGCCCCCCACCCCCCGCTCATGCCCCGTGTCTGTCTCCTGTTCTCCCCACCCCCACTCATGCCCTGTGTCTGTCTCCTGTTGCCCCCCACCCCCCGCTCATGCCCTATGTCTGTCTCCTGTTGCCCCCCACCCCCCGCTCATGCCCCTTGTCTGTCTCTTGTCGCCCCCCACCCCCCGCTCATGTCCCGTGTCTGTCTCCTGTTGCCCCCCACCCCCCGCTCATGCCCCGTGTCTGTCTCCTGTTGCCCCCCACCCCCCGCTCATACCCCGTGTCTGTCTCCTGTTCCCCCCACCCCCACTCATGTCCCGTGTCTCTCCTGTTGCCCCCCACCCCCGCTCATGCCCCGTGTCTCTCCTGTTGCCCCTCACCCCCTGCTCATGCCCCGTGTCTGTCTCCTGTTGCCCCCCCCACCGCTCATGCCCCGTGTCTGTCTCCTGTTGCCCTCCACCCACCGCTCATGCCCCGTGTCTGTCTCTGTTGTTCCCCCCACCCCCGCTCATGCCCCGTGTCTGTCTCCTGTTCCCCCACCTCCCGCTCATGCCCCGTGTCTCTCTCCTGTTGCCCCCCACCCCCGCTCATGCCCCATGTCTGTCTCCTGTACCCCCACCTGCCTGCTCATGCCCCGTGTCTGTCTCCTGTTGCCCCCCCACTCATGTCCCGTGTCTCTCTCCTGTTGCCCCCCACTCCCCGCTCCTGCCCCGTGTCTGTCTCCTGTTGCCCCCACCCCCCTCCCATGCCCTGTGTCTGTCTCTTTTGTTCCCCCCACGCCCCGCTCATGCCCTGTGTCTGTCTCCTGTTCCCCCCACCCCCCGCTCATGCCCCGTGTCTCTCTCCTGTTGCCCCCCAGACCCTGCTCATGCCCCATATCTGTCTCCTGTACCCCCCCAACCCCTGCTCATGCTCGTGTCTGTCTCCTGTACCTCCCCACCCCCCCTGCTCATGCCCCGTGTCTGTCTCCTGTTCCCCCCACCCGCTCATGTCCCGTGTCTCTCTCCTGTTGCCCCCACCCCCCGGCCATGCCCTGTGTCTGTCTCCTGTACCCCCCACCCCCCCGCTCATGCCCTGTGTCTCTCTCCTGTTGCCCCCCAACCCCTGCTCATGCCCCGTGTCTGTCTCCTGTACCCCCCACCCCCCGCTCATGCCCCATGTCTCTCTCCTGTTGCCCCCCACTACCCCGCTCATGCCCCGTGTCTGTCTTCTGTACCCCCCACCCCCCGCTCATGCCCCGTGTCTGTCTCCTGTTCCCCCCACCCCCTGCTCATGCCCCATGTCTGTCTCCTCTTGCTCCCACCCATGCCCCGTGTCTGTCTCCTGTACCCCCCCACTCTGCGCTCATGCCCGTGTCTCTCTCCTGTTGCCCCCCACACCCCCGCTCATGCCCCGTGTCTGTCTCCTGTTGCCCCCACCCCCTTGCTCATGCCCCGTGTCTGTCTCCTGTTCTCCCCACCCCCTGCTCATGCCCCGTGCCTGTCTCCTGTTCCTCCCACCCCCGCTCATGCCCTGTGTCTGTCTCCTGTTGCCCCCAACCCCCCGCTCATGCCCATGTCTGTCTCCTGTTCTCCCCACCCCCGCTCATGCCCCGTGTCTGTCTCCTGTTGCCCCCCACACCCCGCTCATGCCCTGTGTCTGTCTCCTGTTGCCCCTCACCCCCCGCTCATGCCCGTGTCTGTCTCCTGTTCTCCCCACCCCCGCTCATGCCCTGTGTCTGTCTCCTGTTGCCCCCCACCCCCCGCTCATGCCCCGTGTCTGTCTCCTGTTGCCCCCCACCCCCCGCTCATGCCCCGTGTCTGTCTCTCTCCTGTTCTCCCCACCCCCGCTCATGCCCTGTGTCTGTCTCCTGTTGCCCCCCACCCCCCGCTCATGCCCTATGTCTGTCTCCTGTTGCCCCCCACCCCCCGCTCATGCCCCTTGCCTGTCTCTTGTCGCCCCCCACCCCCCGCTCATGCCCCGTGTCTGTCTCCTGTTGCCCCCCACCCCCCGCTCATGCCCCGTGTCTGTCTCCTGTTGCCCCCCACCCCCCGCTCATGCCCCGTGTCTGTCTCCTGTTCCCCCCACCCGCTCATGTCCCGTGTCTGTCTCCTGTACCCCCCTACCCCCCCGCTCATGCCCTGTGTCTCTCTCCTGTTGCCCCCCACCCCCTGCTCATGCCCCGTGTCTGTCTCCTGTACCCCCCACCCTCCGCTCATGCCCCATGTCTCTCTCCTGTTGCCCCTACCCCCCGCTCATGCCCCGTGTCTGTCTTCTGTACCCCCCACCCCCCGCTCATGCCCCGTGTCTGTCTCCTGTTCCCCCCACCCCCTGCTCATGCCCCATGTCTGTCTCCTCTTGCTCCCACCCATGTTCCGTGTCTGTCTCCTGTACCCCCCCACTCCGCGCTCTTGCCCGTGTCTCTCTCCCGTTGCCCCCCACACCCCGCTCATGCCCCGTGTCTGTCTCCTGTTGCCCCCCACCCCCTTGCTCATGCCCCGTGTCTGTCTCCTGTTCTCCCCACCCCCCGCTCATGCCCCGTGCCTGTCTCCTGTTCCTCCCACCCCCGCTCATGCCCTGTGTCTGTCTCCTGTTGCCCCCCACCCCCCGCTCATGCCCCGTGTCTGTCTCCTGTTCTCCCCACCCCCGCTCATGCCCTGTGTCTGTCTCCTGTTGCCCCCCACCCCCCGCTCATGCCCTGTGTCTGTCTCCTGTTGCCCCCCACCCCCCGCTCATGCCCTGTGTCTGTCTCCTGTTGCCCCTCACCCCCCGCTCATGCCCGTGTCTGTCTCTTGTTCTCCCCACCCCCGCTCATGCCCTGTGTCTGTCTCCTGTTGCCCCCTACTCCCCGCTCATGTCCCGTGTCTGTCTCCTGTTCTCCCCACCCCCGCTCATGCCCTGTGTCTGTCTCCTGTTGCCCCCCACCCCCCGCTCATGCCCTGTGTCTGTCTCCTGTTGCCCCCCACCCCCAGCTTATGCCCTGTGTCTGTCTCTTGTCGCCCCCCACCCCCCGCTCATGCTCCGTGTCTGTCTCCTGTTGCCCCCCACCCCCCGCTCATGCCCCGTGTCTGTCTCCTGTTACCCCCCACCCCCCGCTCATGCCCTGTGTCTGTCTCCTGTTGCCCCCCACCCCCTGATCATGCCCCGTGTCTGTCTCTGTTGTTCCCCCACCCCCGCTCATGCCCCGTGTCTGTCTCCTGTTTCCCCCACCCCCTCTCATGCCCCGTTTCTCTCTCCTGTTGCCCCCCACCCCCCACTCATGCCCTGTGTATGTCTCCTGTACCCCCCCCACCCCCGCTCATGCCCCGTGTCTGTCTCCCCCTCCCGCCCACCCCCGCTCTTGCCCTGTGTCTCTTTCCCCCTCCCACCCACCCCCGCTCTTGCCCCGTGTCTCTTTCCCCCTCCCGCCCACCCCCGCTCTTGCCCCGTGTCTCTTTCCCCCTCCCGCCCACCCCCGCTCTTGCCCCGTGTCTCTTTCCACCTCCTGCCCACCCCCGCTCTTGCCCCGTGTCTCTTTCCCCCTCCCGCCCACCCCCGCTCTTGCCCCGTGTCTCTGTCCCCCTCCCGCCCACCCCCGCTCTTGCCCCGTGTCTTTCCCCCTCCCGCCCACCCCCACTCTTGCCCCGTGTCTTTCCCCCTCCCTCCCACCCCCGCTCTTGCCCTGTGTCTTTCCCCCTGCCGCCCACCCCCACTCTTGCCCCATGCCTTTCGCCCTCCCGCCCACCCCTGCTCTTGCCCCGTGTCTTTCTAGCTCCCGCTCACCCCCACTCTTGCCCCGTGTCTTTCTCCCTCCCGCCCACCCCCGCTCTTGACCCCATGTCTTTCTCCCTCCCGCCCACCCCGCTCTTGTCCCGTGTCTTTCACCCACCCGCCCACCCCCGCTCTTGCCCCGTGTCTATCACCCTCCTGCCCACCCCCGCTCATGCCCCTTGTGGTTCTCCCCCTCCCGCCCAACCCCGATCATGCCCCGTGTGTCTCTCTCCCTCCCGCCCCACCCCCCGCTCATGCCACGTGCGTCTCTCTCCCTCCCACCCACCCCCCGCTCATGCCCTGTGTGTCTCTCTCCCCTTACCCCCACCCCCGCTCATGCCCCATGAGTCTCTCTCCCTCCCCCACCCCCGCTCATGCCCCATGTGTCTCTCTCCCTCCCGCCCACCCCCCGCTCATGCCCCGTGTGTCTCTCTCCCTCCCACCCACCCCCCGCTCATGCCCCGTGTGTCTCTCTCCCTCCCCCCACCCCCCGCTCATGCCCCGTGTATCTCTCTCCCTCCCCCCACCCTCGCTCATGCCCCGTGTGTCTCTCTCCCCTTCCCGCACCCCCCGCTCATGCCCCATGTCTGTCTTCTGTTCCCCCCGCTCATGCCCCGTGTCTGTCTCCTGTTCTCTCCACACCCCGCTCATGCCCCATGTCTGTGTCCTGTTCCCCCCACCCCCCGCTCATGCCCCGTGACTATCTCCTGTTGCCCCCCACCCCTCCCGCTCATGCCCCATGTCTGTCTCCTGTTCCCCCCACCCGCTCATGCCCCGTGTCTGTCTCCTGTTCCCCCAAACGCTCATGCCCCGTGTCTCTCTCTTGTTGCCCCCGACCCCCCTGCTCATGCCCTGTGTTCGTCTCCTGTTCTCCCCACCCCCTGCTCATGCCCTGTGTCTTTTTCCTGTTCCTCCCACCCCCCGCTCATGCCCCGTGTCTGTCTCCTGTTGCCCCCCACCGCCCCGCTCATGCCCCGTGTCTGTTCTCCCCACCCCCCGCTCATGCCCGTGTCTGTTGTTCCCCCCACCCCCCGCTCATGCCCCGTGTCTGTCTCCTGTTCCCCCCACCCCTCGCTCATGCCCCGTGTCTGTCTCCTGTTCCCCCCACCCCCGCTCATGTCCCGTGTCTCTCCTGTTGCCCCCCACACCCGCTCATGCCCCGTGTCTCTCCTGTTGCCCCCCACCCCCCCGCTCATGCCCTGTGTCTGTCTCCTGTTGCCCCCCACCCCCGCTCATGCCCAGTGTCTGTCTCCTGTTGCTCCTCACCCTCCGCTCATGCCCCGTGTCTGTCTCCTGTTGCCCCCCACCCCCCGCTCATGCCCCGTGTCTGTCTCCTGTTGCCCTCCACCCCCCCGCGCAAGCCCCGTGTCTGTCTCCTGTTCCCCCCACCCCCCGCTCATGCCCCGTGTCTCTCTCCTGTTGTCCCCCACCCCCCGCTCATGCCCCATGTATGTCTCCTGTACCCCCCACCGCCTGCTCATGCCCCGTGTCTGTCTCCTGTTGCCCCCCCGCTCATGCCCGTGTCTGTCTCCGGTTCCCCCCACACGCTCATGCCCCGTGTCTCTCTCTTGTTGCCCCCCACCCCCCTGCTCATGCCCTGTGTTTGTCTCCTGTTCTCCCCACCCCCTGCTCATGCCCCGTGTCTTTTTCCTGTTCCTCCCACCCCCCGCTCATGCCCCGTGTCTGTCTCCTGTTGCCCCCACCGCCCCGCTCATGCCCCGTGTCTGTTCTCCCCACCCCCCGCTCATGCCCGTGTCTGTTGTTCCCCCCACCCCCCGCTCATACCCCGTGTCTGTCTCCTGTTCCCCCCACCCCTCGCTCATGCCCCGTGTCTGTCTCCTGTTCCCCCCACCCCTGCTCATGTCCCGTGTCTCTCCTGTTGCCCCCCACACCCGCTCATGCCCCGTGTCTCTCCTGTTGACCCCCACCACCCCCTGCTCATGCCCTGTGTCTGTCTCCTGTTGCCCCCCACCCCCGCTCATGCCCAGTGTCTGTCTCCTGTTGCTCCTCACCCCCCGCTCATGCCCCGTGTCTGTCTCCTGTTGCCCCCACCCCCCGCTCATGCCCCGTGTCTCTCTCCTGTTGTCCCCCACCCCCCGCTCATGCCCCATGTCTGTCTCCTGTACCCCCCACCGCCTGCTCATGCCCCGTGTCTGTCTCCTGTTGCCCCCCCGCTCATGCCCGTGTCTGTCTCCGGTTCCCCCCACCCGCTCTTGTCCCGTGTCTCTCTCCTGTTGCCCCCCACCCCCTGCTCATGCCCCATGTCTTTCTCCTGTTGCCCCCCACCCCCCTCTCATGCCCGGTGTCTGTCTCCTGTTCTCCCCACCCCCCGCTCATGCTCCGTGTCTGTCTCCTGTTCCCCCCACCCCCTGCTCATGCCCCGTGTCTGTCTCCTGTTGCCCTCACCCCCGCTCATGCCCCGTGTCTGTCTCCTGTTTCCCCCACCCCCCGCTCCTGCCCTGTGTCTCTTTCCTGTTGCCCCCCACCCCCCACTCATGCCCCGTGTCTGTCTCTTTTGTTCCTCCCACCCCCCGCTCATGCCCTGTGTCTGACTCCTGTTCCCCCCACCCCCCACTCATGCCCCGTGTCTCTCTCCTGTTGCCCCCCACCCCATGCTCATGCCCCGTGTCTATCTCCTGTACCTCCCCACCCCCCGCTCATGCTCGTGTCTGTCTCCTGTACCCCCCCACCCCCCCGCTCATGCCCCATGTCTGTCTCCTGTTGCCCCCCTGATCATGCCCCGTGTCTGTCTCCTGTTCCCCCCACCCGCTCATGTCCCGTGTCTCTCTCCTGTTGCCCCCCGCTCATGCCCCGTGTCTGTCTCCTGTACCCCCCCACACCCCCGCTCATGCCCTGTGTCTCTCTCCTGTTGCCCCCCACCCCCTGCTCATGGCCCGTGTCTGTCTCCTGTATCCCCCCCACCCCCCGCTCATGCCCCATGTCTTTCTCCTGTTGCACCCAGTACCCCGCTCATGCCCCGTGTCTGTCTTCTGTACCCCCCACCCCCTGCTCATGCCCCGTGTCTGTCTACTGTTCCCCCCACCCCCCGCTCATGCCCCATGTCTGTCTCCTCTTGCTCCCACCCATGCCCCGTGTCTGTCCCCTGTACCCCCCCACACCCCTGCTCATGCCCTGTGTTTGTCTCCTGTTGCCCCCCACCCCCTCGCTCATGCCCCCTGTCTGTCTCCAGTTGCCCCCCACCCCCGCTCATGCCCCGTGTCTGTCTCCTGTTGCCCCCCACCCCCCGCTCATGCCCTGTGTCTGTCTCCTGTTGCCCCCCACCCCCTGCTCATGCCCCGTGTCTGTCTCTGTTGTTCCCCCACGGCCGCTCATGCCCCGTGTCTGTCTCCTGTTCCCCCCACCCCCCGCTCATGCCCCGTGTCTCTCTCCTGTTGCCCCCCACCCCCCGCTCATGCCCCGTGTCTGTCTCCTGTAGCCCCCCACCCCCTGCTCATGCCCCGTGTCTGTCTCCTGTTGCCCCCCACCTCCCTCTCATGCCCGGTGTCTGTCTCCTGTTCTCCCCACCCCCCGCTCATGCTCCGTGTCTGTCTCCTGTTCCCCCCCACCACTTGCTCATGCCCCGTGTCTGTCTCCTGTTGCCCTCACCCCCCGCTCATGCCCCGTGTCTGTCTCCTGTTTCCCCCACCCCCTGCTCCTGCCCTGTGTCTGTCTCTTTTGTTCCCCCACCCCCCGCTCATGCCCTGTGTCTGTCTCCTGTTCCCCCCACCCCCCGCTCATGCCCCGTGTCTCTCTCCTGTTGCCCCCCACCCCATGCCCCGTGTCTGTCTTCTGTACCCCCCACCCCCCGCTCATGCTCGTGTCTGTCTCCTGTTGCCCCCCACCCCCGCTCATGCCCCATGTCTGTCTCCTGTGCCCCCCCACCCCCGCTCATGCCCCGTGTCTGTCTCCTGTGCCCCCCCACCCCCCCGCTCATGCCCTGTGTCTCTTTCCTGTTGCCCCCCACTACCCCGCTCATGCCCCGTGTCTGTCTCCTGTGCCCCCCCACCCCCCCCCGCTCATGCCCTGTGTCTCTTTCCTGTTGCCCCCCACCCCTGCTCATGCCCCGTGTCTGTCTCCTGTATCCCCCCACGCCCCGCTCATGCCCCATGTCTCTCTCCTGTTGCCCCCAGTACTCCGCTCATGCCCCGTGTCTGTCTTCTGTACCCCCCACCCCCGCTCATGCCCCGTGTCTGACTCCTGTTCCCCCCACCCCCCGCTCATGCCCCATGTCTGTCTCCTCTTGCTCCCACCCATGCCCCGTGTCTGTCTCCTGTACCCCCCAACACCCCTGCTCATGACCCGTGTCTGTCTCCTGTTGCCCCCCACCCCCCGCTCATGCCCCGTGTCTGTCTCCTGTTCTCCCCACCCCCCGCTCATGCTCCGTGTATGTCTCCTGTTCCCCCCACCCCCCGCTCATGCCCCGTGTCTGTCTCCTGTTGCCCCCACCCCCCGCTCAAGCCCCGTGTCTGTCTCCTGTTGCCCCCCACCCCTGCTCATGCCTCGTGTCTGTCTCCTGTTGCCCCCCACCCCCCGCTCATGCCCTGTGTCTGTCTCCTGTTGCCCCCCACCCCCTGCTCATGCCCCGTGTCTGTCTCCTGTACCCCCCACCCCCCGCTCATGCCCTGTGTCTGTCTCCTGTTCCCCCACCCACTCATGTCCTGTGTCTCTCTCCTGTTGCCCCCCACCCCCCGCTCATGCCCCGTGTCTGTCTCCTGTACCCCCCCACCCCACGCTCATGCCCTGTGTCTCTTTCCTGTTCCCCCCGACTCCCCCGCTCATGCCCCGTGTCTGTCTTCTGTTCCCCCCACCCCTGCTCATGCCCCGTGTCTGTCTCCTGTTCCCCCCACCCCCCGCTCCTGCCCCGTGTCTGTCTCCTGTTGCCCCCACCCATGCCCCGTGTCTGTCTCCTGCATTCCCCCACTCCACGCTCAAATACCGTGTCTCTCTCCTGTTGCCCCCCACACCCCCCGCTCATGCCCCGTGTCTGTCTCCTGTTGCCCCCACCCCCCGCTCATTCCCTGTGTCTGTCTCCTGTTCTCCCCACCCCCGCTCATGCCCCATATCTGTCTCCTGTTCCCCCATCCCCCGCTCATGCCCCGTGTCTGTCTCCTGTTCTCCCAACCCCCCCGCTCATGCCCCGTGTCTGCCTCCTGTTCTCCCCACCCTCCGCTCATGCCCCGTGTCTCTCTCCTGTTGACCCCACCCCCTGCTCATGCCCCGTGTCTGTCTCCTGTTGCCCCCACCCCCTGCTCATGCCCCGTGTCTCCCTCGTGTTCCCCCCACCCCCCACTCATGCCCCGTGTTTCCCTCGTGTTACCCCCTCCCCCCGCTCATGCTCCGTGTCTCCCTCGTGTTCCCCCCACCCCCCGCTCATGCCCCTTGTCTCTCTCCTTTCCTCGCCACCCCCGCTCATGTCCCGTATGTCCCCTGTACCCCCCCGCTCATGCCCTGTGTCTCCCTCGTGTTCCTCCCCCCCTGCTCATACCCTGTGTCTCCCTCATGTTCCTCCCCACCCGCTGCTCATGCCCCGTGTCTCTCTCGTGTTCCCCCCACCACCGCTCATGCCCTGTGTTTCCTTCCTTTCCCCCCCACCCCCTGCTCATGCTCCGTTTGTACCCTGTTCCCTCTCACCCCCCGCTCATGCCCATGTGTCTCCCTTGTGCCCCCCCAACCCCACTCATGCGCCGTTGTGTTCTTTATGCACCCCACCTTCCCTTTCCATGGTGGCCATCTTGGTAAAAGATTTTCCTTCCTACACCGAGACGCCGCAGGCGTCCCAGCGTAGGAAGGAAAATATTTTTGTTTTTTTTACCACCCGGCATTCCCACTTTGAGGACATAAGATGTTAGTGGTCTTCATCTATTGAAAAGGATGTTATGGTCACGTTGTACTAATAAAAACCTTTAAAATTTAGTAAAAAAAAAATATTACAGGGACGTTATGGTTAAGTTGCACTAATAAAAACCTATGAAATTCAATGAAAAAACTTTGTTAAAGGGACGTTATGGTTAAGATGCGCTACTAAAAACCTATGAAATTCATTTAAAAAACATTGTTAAAGGGACGTTATGGTAAAGTTGCGCTACTAAAAACCTATGAAATTCAGTGAAAAAACTTTATCAAAGGAACGTTATTGTTCCAAGTAAAACCGAAAAACCCTTGAAATTCGCCAGTTATGGTAAGCTAAGCAACCATAACTCGAGGCACCACCGTGCACTGCTAAGACTAACACCCAGGACATCAAAGATGACATCACAAATGTCATTGATGACATCACTGATGACATCACATGTCTGGCTCACTCTTTTTTCTTTTGCTGACATATCTAGGCCACATGGTTTTCTTCAGTAACAGTCAGAAACTAAACATTTTATTTTATTTGTAGACGTATCCTTCAAGTAGGTTCTTACAGTAATTCTGTTAGAGTCCAGTCACATCATATGAAAGATATACATACAGGAAGACACAAGCTTGAAAGACAGCAATCCTTTTTGTGCATAAAGATAATCAATAGACTTATGAGCACTTTCTGATAGTTCTGTTGTTTTTTTTTATGGTTGTACTTTCCCTGTGGGTCCAATCACATCAAGTGATACATATACATAGGGTGAATAGCAGCTTTGAAATAGAGCAATCATTTATTTGCATGAAAATAATCAGTTAAGTTATGAATTGTTTCTGCTACTACTTGTGCTTTTTTGCTAACTTCACTTTCCCTGTATATACCCATATTGGTATGTGTTCTTGTGTCTTTGTGTTTTGTCTATAGTAATGTTTTATTAGCTACGTATTACATATTTCACAGTACACACAAATCTATTAAGAAAATAATTATCATTTCATTATTCAACATATTAACATTACGAATATTATACCTTCATCTTGTACACTGCACACCATGTTATGTTTCTGTATCAGTAGCTTAGTATACTAGATAGAACCCCATAATAGAATGCTATTTATATCAATGCATCATTCAATTAGTTAGATTAATTAGAGTATGATATTTATTGCAATGATCCTTGATACTTGTTTCGCAACATTATAATAAGAATCCCTTGTACACATATTTCATGAAAAGTACATACACATGTGATGTCATCAGTGATGTCATCAATGACATTTGTGATGTCATCTTTGATGTCCTGGGTGTTAGTCTTAGCAGTGCACGGTGGTGGCGCGAGTTATGGTTGCTTAGCTTACCATAACTGGCAAATTACAAGGGTTTTTCGGTTTTACTTGGAACCATAACGTCCCTTTAACAAAGTTTTTTCACTGAATTTCATAGGTTTTTAGTAGCGCAACTTTACCATAACGTCCCTTTAACAAAGTTTTTTTCACTGAATATATATATATATATATTCAGTAAAAAACTTTGTTAAAGGGACGTTATGGTTAAGTTTACTTAAAGTGCATTTACTTTTCATGAAAACTCTGTAGAAGGGATTCTTATTGTAATATTGACAAAAAAGTGTCAAGGATCATTGGAATAAATATCATGAGCTAATTAGTGCATTAAGGAATGTGTTGATATACATAGCATTCTATTATGAAGTTCTATCCAGTATACTAAGCTATTCATGCAGAAACATAAGCAGTGTGTGCAGCATAAATGATGAAGGTGCAATATTCATAATCTTGCCATGTTGAATACTGAAATGATAACTGCTTTTTTATTAGAGCTTTGCATAATGTGAAACATGTAATAGATAGCTAATAAAACCCAATTACTACATTATTGCATTACTGCACACCAAACACAAACAGACAATAACACATACAAATAGAGCATATACAGGGAAAGTGAAGTAAACAAAAAAACAGCAGTATTACCCGACAATTTTCATAACGTAACTGATTATCTTCATGTACAGAAATGATTGCTCTGCTTCAAAGCTACTACTTCCCTATGTATAACTATCACATATTGTGACTAGACCCTAATGAAAGTAGCGTACGTGCAATGTGTACAAATATGAGCATATTCAGGGAAAGTATAGTAATAAAAAAACAACAGAACTATAACACAGTGTTGATAACCGTACTAATCATCTTCATACATAGAAAGCATTGTTGTCTTCTAAATCTGTGTTTTCTCCCTTGTATATGGTTCATATGCTTTGAGTGGACCCTAATTGAATTACTGTAAGAACATATTTGTAGTATAAGTCTACAAACATAGTACTTTGTATTATAGTATAGTGAATTTTTAGTTCCTGACATTAACTGGCCTAGATATATCAGTAAAGGAAAAAAGAGGGAGCCAGACATGTGATGTCATCAGTGATGTCATGAATGACATTTGTGATGTCATCTTTGATGTCCTGGGTGTTAGTCTTAGCAGTGCACGGTGGCGGCGCGAGTAATGGTTGCTTATCTTACCATAACTGCCGAATTTCAGGGGGTTTTCGGTTTTACTTTGAACCATAACGTCCCTTTAACAACGTTTTTTCACTGAATTTCATAGGTTTTTAGTAGCACAACTTAACCATAACGTCCCTTTAACAAAGTTTTTTTACTGAATTTCATAGGTTTTTAGTAGCGCAACTTAACCATAACGTCCCTTTAACAATGTTTTTTTACTGAATTTCATAGTTTTTTAGTAGCACAACTTAACAATAATAACTTTGACTTTATGTACATATAATATGGAACATACTGAACCCTTTCTACTGAATTTGACGGTCCGCAGACATGTTTGGACAACAGTACCACCACCTAAAAACTCTGGGGAGGTATGTGTAATAGTTATATCATAACATAGGAACATTTAACAAATTCACAAAGCAGCACACATACAAAGTATATGTAGTAATACTTAAAAAATGTTACCCATATATGTAACACACTAACCATTCATGTAAATACAATATGTTTTAAAATGGAATATACCAAAAGAAGATAAAGTGGCTTCCACCATAATTACCTCACAGACGCTCCACAACCAACAGCAAGACCAGACGTATACACTACTGATTACATATCTCACCAGAAATAGTAAGTGCACTTCTTTTTACTCATATATTTATAAACTTTCTACATTTGAAAAAAAACATTACTTTTTTGTTTTCTCACAGAAATGTGTAGTACTCTCGACTGGCTAGAGGAGCATTTCCCAAGAGAGGAAATGTTAGAAAATAGTCCACCTAATGGTACACACTTTACTATACGGCTGTCCGTAACTGTTCGTTTTACATGTGACGCACTTTTAATTAGTTCAGGACCCGAACACAGTCCGCAGAACATCAACACGCATGCGCAAAACAATGTCCGTACATTGGGTGTCCTGCGGACGACCACTACCTGAGCGAACATGCTGACAAAACAATCATGTGACTGCGCCCACGCTCAACTCGTGCTCTAAATGCGGACACTGTTCGTGTCCCCGACCAGTTTAAAAGTACATTTCCAAGTAATCCACAATATTTCTCGTTAAAAAATCACCATACCACAAATCCCACATACTAATCCTAACTTTCCACATAGTTTTTGTGACTTTTTGAACCTTTTTTGATGTCCGATCTGTCTTGCGGATGGCGCGCATGTCCGCGACCCGCGCACAAGCACCCCGATATAAGACCACGCCATAGAGCGCATTCTCATTGTTTTTCTGACTATTCCACAGAGCACACTGCATTTTGCTGCATACTTTGCAGATTTTGAGATTTCCATCTCCAAGCCTATGACATCCATCGCTCGACTATTACCACATGGTTCTACATCTGCCTCAGCACCACCCCCACCCCCTCCACCACCACCATTTCCCCAAGGGCCTGAAGAGGGGAACAGGAGTGAGGATACAGAAGAGGAAGAAGAAGATGATGAGAATGAGGTAGAGGAAATCCCTACTACCCTCCCTCGGCGTTAATCTTGGGTGTGGCGGTTGTTTACCGTTCATGGAAACGGTCCTAAGTCTCATGCGAACCGTGTCACCTGTAATGAGTGCAAAATGGTACTCAGTCGCGGGAAGCATGGTTCGTATAGCTTTGGGACCACTACCATGAAGCGACACTTGCGCTCATTCCACACTGGGGCCATTTGCAAGGTTGTACCTTGCGAGAAGCGTAATGGGTTGATTGCCTCTACTTCATCCTCCGTTCCTGATCCTGTCACCACAAGGAACACCTCTGTGGGACAGCGTCTTCCTCAAGCTGCCTCACAGGCCATACAGAATTCTGATGGCCCTTACCTTTCGAGGGTCACAGTTGTATGTGTGTACTGTGACACAGTACTCTGCAGGGGGGAACGACTTCGGAGTGCTTTTGAGACGATCGTCTCAGAGCACCAGAAGACCTGCTCACTACCCAAATAAAACCCACTCTACATCTTCCTCTCTCAGCTCGCCCTTTCTTATCCATGTAGTTGGTGTCCCCCTCCCTTTACCCTCCTTTCCCTCCTCTCCTAGTGTGTCGTGTATAAAAAAGAACAAAAAAAATGCAAAATAACAAAAATCAAAAAAAAAAAATAAGGCTCTTTTCAGAGCCGCCTTTCACAGTTAAAAAATAGAAGTGAAGATACATAAAGCATAGCCATTTCCATTTCGTGAAAGTCCGCGGACGGTCCGCGAACAGGAAAACAATTGCATTGCTACCCTATTGAAACCAATGCATTTTTCTCTAACAGGAAGTGGTGGCTCTGAAAAGAGCCTTTGGGAGGTGTTTGAATGTAAAACATTTTAACTACGTAAAACGTACTTCAAAACGAATGCTGTATTTCTAAAAAACGTTGCAATGCATTTTGTACATTTCTCAGAAAAATCTGATTGCCAGCATAAGTAAGATGGACTCCATCTTTGCGAAAAATGTATGTAATACGAAACAAAATATTTTCATTGTTAAAAGAGGACATGCCAAAATCTCTTAGGAAGGCACAAACAGCCTTATTAACATTACGCCTTGCTTTCTTCATTTGTGGACCACATGAGAAAGAACGAAGCCACACTTGTCTCTGCGCAATCCGTGAAAAAATTATTTTAGAGTTTGGAAACATGTCCATTATCTTCTGAAGTCCTTCTTTCATTGCAAATTGCAAAGAAATTCCAGACACATGTCCTAAACTGTTCCCTCCACAATGAATTACAATTATGTCTGGATGTTCCTCTATCTTCAAAGTTGCACAGAGAGGTAGCAAGTCCAACCGCTTCATTCCACGCACTCCATGCCAGTGCACTTCCACATGTGGGAATCCAAGATCTATAGATACTCCACAGCTTTCTGCACGCACCTTCAACCAATGAATCCACGAGTCTCCCAAAATCCATACAATCTGTGTTTTGAAACACTCAGCCATAGCTATCTGTTCTTCTCTCTGCAAAAACAATATCTGAGAAAACCTCTCCTAGCACAACACACTCACTAAACTTTACTGACCAATCCCTTGCTTCATCCAATCTCATTTCCATACCTCCCCTCCCCAAATTCCCCGGATGTTATACGCGGTGTCCTAGAACTATCGCCATGTCCGCAAACGTATCGTAACGTGTACAGCCCTTCTACCATTTTAATTTCACTCTCTATGCCATTCCGTCATTGGATGTAGCTAAGCAATCACATGACCATCCACCAATCAAATCCAATAACTCTACATGTAACTGCATCATCATAGAGCAGCACTACAAATGTACGGTGTATCTCTCGGAGTACAAGTCTCATACCATTGACAACCACGATCTACGAGACATACTATACAAATCGCCAATATTTCTACTTGCAGCTTGGTCCATATCCATATACATGAACAGAAAGTACAGGTATGCATCTACACAGTACATGAACACATTTTCTAACCGACTTTTACCTTCTATAATCTGAAAAATGAATGGACGATCATTGTTTCATTGTCCTAAAATGATCTGTCACTTACAGACCTTTATATCGTTTAATTTCTTCATACACACACACACATGCAAATACTATTAAACTAACATTTTTGAAATAAAATATATACACAACATATAATCACACAAAATAACATACACACTCTATGATCAAATCTCAAACAATAATATTTGTACAAACACATAATTGGTTTTAATTGTTTTTGTTTATATAAGTACTTACATACATTTATATAGGACAAGCAGACTATGACATTCACTCACTGTTACGTGCAAAAGCAGGCTATGACACATAGCTCTCAACTCACACGCTTTTTTGGCGGGTGTCAATCACCTTGTAAAGGACTGACTCACCCGCCAAGCCTCCTGCACGCCCATTCATTCCAATGGGCGTCTCACCCGCCAAAAACAAAATCAGGTGATTTCACCCGCCTTTGCGACACACATGGTTGAGAGCTATGATGACAATGACTCACTATTACGTGGAAAAGCTTAGTTACAAGAATAGTGGTATACGTTGGTAGATTATGAATTCCACAAACCATAGTAAAGATATTTTCTTTCCTACTCTTAGTCATAATATAGTTTTAATGGTTTTCAGGAAGGCGCTGAGCATTTCAATTTAAAAAATCTATGTCTAAAATGAAAACAATGCTATATAGCAACCAAACTACTAATTTCTTTCTTTTACAATTGCAGTGAAGCCCATTCTCCTGAATAGAAGCAGCCGATTTTGATTTACAAAGAAAAACTAAGAAGCAAACTACTCATTTTTGAAAAACAAGTAAGTAGATTGTTACCATAATATTTGATTTATAACTCACACGCACTGTATGGTGCATTCATGGTATTTCTGTGCCTAAAAATAGAGATTCTGCACCATTCTGACCAAAAATCCCCCCGTCTTAAACAGTGATCTCTTGGCAGAATGGCCCTCAAATTCCTATTTTTCGGCCCGCAAATTACCCAACTGAGCCGCTAGAATGTAGATGTTGTAGAACAAACAACTGTTTTAATTGTATAGCTTTACCTATATTATTTATTCTTCTCCACACCACCCAACTCAGCCGCTAGAATGTAGATGTTGTAGAACAAACAACTGTTTTAATTGTATAGCTTTACCTATATTATTTATTCTTCTCCACACCACCGGCTTACTTTTTTCTGTCATCTGAACCCCAGTTTAGTAACACATTAATTGAAGAATACCCATCCCTGGTAGTTCAACTTCCCAATTCACAATCACACACCATTACATACCTCTTTATCATCTTACTCAAACAATCATGCACACAACAAACATGCATTGCAGAAAACCCCAACCCATACCTTCTGTATTTTTTTCAACAGACGCTACAGAATGCCCACCAAAAAGCAACTCTGTAGAAAGGGACGCAGAAGTAGAGCAAATGAAAAGAAAAATCTCCAACATAAACACCCATCTATAGCAGAATTTGTAAACAACGTTGAAACACAACAGCTAATACAGTCATGTTGTGAAACAGAAGAAGTTTCTAGTGCAAAAACTTTGCCTCCTCTATCACAAAGTAAAACAACCCAAAAAACTATTAACAGAAAATCAACTATCACTACAAATAAAACGTCTTCTATAAATCTTGATATAGTACAAAGTAAGCATACCAAGAAAAGTATATTAGCCAAAATGTTCCGTCACAAAGTCCTTCAAAATCTGATAAAAACAGGAGGGAAACCAGGTTCAGCACTTCAAACCTATTGTAGAAGTGTTGATATACAGTGCAATTCTTCTCAAAAGAAACTTATTTATTGTTGTGTTAAACAGAATTAAACCTCTAACAAAACTAATAACTAAACTTCAAGAAAGACTTCTCAATAAAAGAAATGTGAACAGAAATAACTTCTTAAATATCTGTGGAGGTGAATGGATTCACACTACAAGCACAGAACCATACTTTAATGAAGAAGGGTACAAACGAAAGCAAACAAATACAATTGACATACATAGCAGTGGTCGAGGTTATGAAAAAGTTAATAATACCATAATGGAACAAGAAGTACTCCTTACAAAAATATGCCCTGAAAACTTAGATTTACCCCTCCATTCGACTGAATCAGAACATCTAATTTACACATGGCCATGCACGTCAATGTGTAACATTCCCAAAAAAATGTTCAAATCTTTACGCCTATTCCTCAATCAATATGTGAAAAGCAAGGACAAAATCAAAATTAAAATACTGCAAAGTATGGATGCTTGTCCAGTACGCAAGCACACAGGACTGCAAGGACATTCGTTGGCCTGCATATCAGGAGCTACTTGCAAAACAACCTTCCATGATATCAAAAGGATATCAACACATGATGCAAGTATAAGAAATCTAGTTTATAAACTGTATTATGCAAAAAATCCTGCTTTAGAACTAGCCAATTTAAATAACATTCTTCTACATGGTACACCAAAAGACCTACTAGAAGAAATCGAGTATATACAGAAAAAATATTTTGGAAATGAAACCCACTTACAAGATGAAATAGCTGTCAACCAACTTCGTAACAAATCTGCACATGGCAACCTTTCACTACACACATACAAAAAAGAAATACTAAAATTTCAAAGCACTTCAGCTGAAGTACCAAACCACGTGTGTGTATGTTGCCGCAGAATGTGTTATTAAAGTAACACAAAAACTATAGACCTTTCATACAAAATAGAAGACAATGAAGATTCTAAATGGTTTGAATTAGCTATCTACCTTATAGCAGAAAACAAATACGAAATAACTGACCCCATAATACTTTGCAGTTACTGCACTATCAAACTTGACAACAACCAAACTCCTTCACGTGCTATCTCAAATAACTTGGAATTACATCCACTACCAAAACTCCTTCAACAACTTAATTTGTATGAGAGCATCATAATTCAAACAGTTCATCCATTTCAAGCAATAATACGCCTTCAACCAAAAACTGCAAAATTACCTCCCTCTGAATTAGTGAAAGGTATTCGTGGAAAAGTAGTGTATTTACCATTAGATCTAAAAGAAAATGTGCACACTCTAGGAGTGCAACGTCCAATACAACAATCTTTAATTATCTTGGTAAATGGAGAACCTACAAAAGACAAAAAAATTTGGCAACAACTGGTAGATTTACATAAAGTTAGAGAAGCCCTGCAATATCTCAAAGAGAATAATGATTATTACAAAGAAATTAATACCGAAGAAAACTTGAAAGATACAACTGAAATAATTCAAGGAACACAAGAAACTGGTCAATTTGAGCTCGTAGATCCTGCTACAATAGCAAACACTTTAGACTATTATACAATTCACCCATTGCACTCTAATGACACAATAGAAGATGCACTGGAAATGTACCAAATGCGTCAAACAAAAGGAACACCAATCAGCATATGGGAAAAAAGTATAGAAGCACGTGCTTTTCCTCTACTCTTTCCTACTGGCAAAGGAGGAAGATACG
Organism: Ambystoma mexicanum; assembly: GCF_040938575.1. Taxonomy (NCBI): domain Eukaryota; kingdom Metazoa; phylum Chordata; class Amphibia; order Caudata; family Ambystomatidae; genus Ambystoma; species Ambystoma mexicanum. Next base: position 358,077,856 of record NC_090941.1, read on the forward strand.
ATGATAGACCTGTTCAAATATCAGCATCAGAATATCGCTCATTACGAATGTATTCTGAAGATCCCAGATTTCGACAAAATGTGGAATACATATTCTACCTACTCTTTGAAAGTGAACTAGCAACTTTATGTTACGGAGTTGCACACATATTAAAATCAGGATCACACTTTCAAAATATGACAGCCACACAATTATTACAAAAAGTTCAACAAAAAGATGAGGTTTTACAGGCAAATCTTACAAACCTATTAGCAAATATGCGAGATACTAAAGATACTGGTTTCGACGCCATGGAGATGTACGTTGTATGATCAGAAACCTTGGCCCACCCACTTGGTTTGTTACATTAAGTTGCGCAGAATATGCATGGGAAGATTTACATGCTTTCCTACGCATATCAAACGAAAAAAAAAAAACATAGATATACTAACACCTGGAGAACTTTGTTCTCAGGATCCTGTTAATGTTTCTAGATATTTTCACCATCCCTTCATTGCTATGCTACATTTTATTTGTAATAAAACTGTTCCTCCCCTTGGAGAAGTGCAACACTTCTTTTGGAGAAAAGAATCCCAAGCCAGGGGAGCGCCACATGTCCACATGCTTTTATGGATTAAAGATGCTCCTAAATTTGGTCAAGACAGTGATGCCACTGTTTTACAGTTTATTGAAAAATATGTCACTTGTGAAATTCCGTCAGAATCCACAAATAGTGATCTTCATGCAAAAATCTTACAATTCCAAAGACACAAATGTGGCAAATATTGTTGTTGCAAATACAAAAACAAAGGGAAATACTACACCAAATGCCGATTTGGTTTCCCTAGACCAGTTACAAATACAGGTCAAGTGAACAACCTCATGTCTTCAGTTAGATTTAGTGTTAAAGGTAAGTCACCTAAAATACATATTGCATAAAAAAAAAGAAGAAGAAAAATATATCAATGATTACAATGCAATCATTGCCCACTTGTGGAATGCAAACATAGATGTGCAGTACATTGCAGACAATTCTACTGCAGTTGCACGATATGTCACAGCATACTTAACCAAATCAGAAAAGACAGAGCTCCAAGACCTCTGGAATGACTTGTCATCAGATAAAACAGTGTCTCAGAAATTATACAGCTTGGGCATAAAAATGCTGTCCCATAGAGAATGTGGATCCTATGAAGCAGCTGATCGATTAACTGGTACTGCATTGTATGGTAAATCTGCAAATATAGTATGGCTAATTCTTGGTCCAGCTAAATCTAGAAAAAGAGTTCTAAAATCATACGAAGATATAGAAACAATAGCCAAACATGATCCCAACAGCCAAGACATTTTAAAAAACAATTTATTGGACACATACTACCCAAACAGGAGTACCACTTTGGAAACCATGTGTCTATACCACATAGCCCAAAACTACACATACAAAAATAATATAAAACCTGATGAGCAAAACCGTAAATACAAAGTGACAAACTGTGATGGCAGCTTAGTAAAACTCACCAAACCAAATTTAATTAATCATATCAAATTGTCATTAAAGACTCCTCTTCCAGATTTCATACATGTGGAAACATACATGCTCTCTCTGCAACAATGTGACACAAAAACAAATCCCCAATGAGCGCTTTGTCTATATATCAATACCTAATTGTGAATCTGTTCCATTTCAGCAACTTGTTCCATTTCAGCAACTTGTACAAAATGCAAACCACGGTAGATTATCTTCTACCTGCAATTCGGATAATCGCTCTACGTTACTAATACAAACACATAGTAAATACGTAATACTAATGCTTCTACGTTACAATGCAGATGGTACGAAAAACAACTGCAAGCTGACTGGATTCACACATGGTCAAATTTCACTTGGTAGGAAAACCTTCACAACAATAGGTATAATCTACCATGCAGGAGCCACAACCAACTCAGGGTACTACACTGCATATATAAAAAAATAATGTTGATGGTTTGAATGTAATGATAGTACCGTTACTCTAAAGCAGAGATTACCATCTAATCTTACAAACGCGTATTTAATGTTCTTAAAACCAAAATTTGATAACTGAACTGTACTTAAACCTTAAGTACACTTGTAGTAAAAAATATAAACTGTCACAATATTTCAAAACCTATCTAACTGCCCAAAGATTCTACAACAACTAATCAGATAAATTAGTACCACTCAAATAGAGCAAAAAATAGATAGTTAGAATACGCCAATTGGTATCTAACTGTCCCAAAATGTACAAATATGCAAACAGATAAATCAATACCACGGAATTATATCAAAACATAAACAGTTAGAATACGCCTACTGGTATCTAACTGGGCCAAAATTTTACAATATCCAAACAAATACCTAATATCTTACTGCTCACAAAAACTGGAACAATCCAATGCATAAAGCATTAGGCAGAAAGAACAAGTAAACATGGAAAACAAACAAATAAATAAACTGTAGCATAACAGAAAAAGGTTTTTTTTTTTTATCCAACATGGATTTTTTTTCTCCCACAGACCCAATGATTTTAGCAACAAACACAGAAACTTTGCACATTGCACAGTACTCTGGTTTGTAATCTACTAAATATGAGGGTCAATAAAAAGAAGAAAATGTTGATTGTACAATGTAATAAGTATTTATAAAATACTAATACTAACATGCTATTTTGTTTTATTACAGAAATGAACAAGAAAAACATGGACTCCCGTTACTAAACCAAATAGTACGTATAACAAGATAAATACAACCATCGCAGCATCTCACACCCATACAAGCTTATAACATTGTTCCTTATAAATTAGTTTTTGACCGAAAGTAAAAGCCACTATGGGTGTGATATGCTGCGGTGGTTGTGGCCAGGGCATACACTCTTGGGTGCATGGCCAAATGGCCATGCACCCAACATTCTATACCCTGGCCACAACCACTGCAGCATATCACACCCATAGATGCAAACATTGCAACCATTGTTATGTCCGCGGACAGGGGGAAGGTCCTAGGACACATTCGACTTGCCAGAGGACAATACAAACAGTGTCCTCAGGACAACCCCATTTTCTTTATGTATGAACATTTCTGGACACCGCGATTGTTCTTAAAACATTTTCACCTTGCCAATGAACAATACAGACAACGTCTCCAGGATACCCCCTGCAAACATTCCAAGACCCCACAAGTGTTCTTAGAACACTTTCAAGTTGACACGAAATCCATTCTGTTTATTTACGAACATTCCAGAACAGCCGTGTTGTCCGCAGACAAATCGAACACAACAAAAGCATCTAGCACATAAATAAAATACAACTTTGAACCTATCTCATACTCCCCCATCCTCCCCAAAGACTTCTACACACCAACACACTCTACTAAATACACATTTTGAACAAACTTTCACTGCGCTGTCCGCGGACGTCCGCAAATGCAAGATGGCGGGCGCGACAGAAAATCTGACACGCATCACGCACCACGCCGCCCAATCAGTGAACACGTCGCATGTCCGCGGACATGACGCAACCCGCTGGGCCAATCGGGGTGCTACCGCGGAGCGAACAGGGAAGTCCGTCCGCGAAGCGAACACAGATATCACTAATTTTTTTGCCTTATATTTTGGTCATTTTAAAAAAAAACTACTGGACGGATTTACACCAAATTTGAAAAAGCATGCTTTCGGGACCAGGCCGCCGCTCCTGCCGCAAATTTGGTGTAAATCCGTCCAGCGGTTCAGGCTGCAGCCGTGCGCAAAGTTTTTTCCCATTCAGTCTATGGGAAAAAAAAAGTTTTGGGGCCCCCCCTATAACTTTTCCCCCCCTGGACGAATCCTCACCAAATTTTACAAAAAAACTCCAGAGTGGGCCATATACTTTTTTTGCAAAGTTTGGTGAGGATTCGTCCAGGGGGAGCGAAGTTATAAGCCGCCCAAAAAGTGCTCTTCCTATGGAAACACCAACGTAACCATAACTACATGGCCGCTACCGCGGCCATGTAATATATATATATATATATATATATATATATATATATATATATATATTGTGAAGACATGGAGGAAAGGAAAACCGCACTCCAAGCATGAGGTCAGCAGGTCCCACTAAAAAAATGACAAACTTGAATACAAAATACAGAACGAGTTTAATTCATGGTAAAAAAAAAGTATTAGGAAAGAAAAACACACAGCAATACAAGGCAGGAAGCCAGGGCAGTGTCCTGAATGACGCGTTTCGAGCTCCTCCGAGCGATTGATCACGTTAGGGAGACGTGAAAACAATCACAATACATATTGCAAGTTAGTCCTTTTTCCATATTGCCTTATTACACATATTGACAGCTTTGTCTCAAAACCATGGCGACCATATTGGAATGTAGCAGAGCCCTGAATTGGCCATTACCAGACAGATTTAAATGCCAAAATAATGCAGAATATAATGAAATACATCACGAAACATGCAGAATAATCATCACAATGAAATACAAGGGACGCATAATGAGAAAGGTGTCAGCAAATCTCGCTAATAGAGAAAAACACACCAATCCATAACCGTAGCATAAAGTGCAAGTGCATTCCTATGTCAACATATGAACAAGGTACATAAAAATGCAGCAAATCGCTGGCAAATAAAGTGCAAGTGCATATCTGGCTAGGCATGGCAACATGATATGAATATTCAATTGAGAATACAGCAAGAACGAGATAAAACTGTCTAGTGTGGAAACTCAAATGACAGTTGTAGACAGTCAATATATGCAACCCTTAAAATTAAAAACATGTTTCAAGCAAGAGCCAAAGGGTGCAAATCGCTGAACTTCGTAAAAACATCAGCTCAAGGCTACAGTATAGAGTGCATTCCTAACGTAAACATATGAGCAAGGTGCAAAATGCATTTCTTATGTAAACATATGAACAAGGTACATGAAGATGCAGCAACATGGCTAAACGATAAAGTGCAAGTGCATATCTGGCTCAACATGGCAACAAAGTAACACTATATAAAGACAGAGTAATACTGCCAAAAGTGGGAGCTCTATTGACAGTTACAGGCAGTTAATAATTGCAATCCTTGGAATAAGAAAAGTTTCTGGCAAGACCCATAAAGTGCAAATAGTAGGACTTCATGAAGACATTACCCAAGGATGCAATTTAAAGTGCAAGTGCACAGGACTGTATATATATCCAGTGTTGGTTATTGGTTCAAATGTCCACATAGAGAAGAACACCAGTAAAAAAACATACCTACACAGCAATGAGACTGGTAGAAAAATAAGGACATGGAAATAGTACGCAAGGCAGTATCAAAGACAGAAATTTGGAATTCAGATGTTATTGTGTATTCACAAAATCACATCTCCCTAAGACATCAGGAAGGCAAGGCAGCCGATCTAAGTCAACAAGAAAGTAAATCAAGTTGGATAACAAATATAAAAAAACTAAAACAGGTAGAGCAGCTCCAGGCCAGGATACGAAATCTAAATGATAATCAAAAAGAGTATTGAGTGATTGAAAACTGGGATCACACAAGGCAACAAAATAAGAGAAAGAGTAGGGTAGGAACACAGAGACAGGCAGAAGAGTCAAATACCCACAAAGGTATGCATCTCCTCGTCCAAATTGTGACCATTGGGATATTTAGTATCAAAATCCAAAATAAACCTGGTTTCCAGTTGTCTTGATCTAAGCATGCGATCACCTCCTCTTGGGTCGATCGGCACATAAGCTATGGCAAAGAGCGTAAGCAGATGGACATCACTGTCATGTTCCTGCCTGAAATGTTTCGCAATAGGGTACATGAGGTCAAAATTCTTGATTGCTCTGAGATGCTGCAAAATACAGAGCTTAAGTGTACATGTGGTAGATCCCACGTACCATTTCCGGCAGGGGCATGCAAGAACGTAAACTACAAATGGTGTATCACAATTGATAAAATTCTTTAACTTGAATTCGATGCCCATAATCGGATGTATGAAAGATTTACAGATAGTGGCATGGGGACAGGCTTTGCATTTTTGGCACTTGGTAAAGCCTTTGGGTAAGCCTGGTAGCCAATTGGTCAAGGTAGAGGTTTTTTTGGACAGGAGCTAAATAACTGGAAACCAGTCTATCCTTCAGTGAAGGTGCCTGTTTAAAGGTTATAGTAGGGCATTGGGTAGTAATGGGTCAAGGTCTTTGTCTAATCTAAGGATTTGCCAATGTTTCATAACAATCTTACTTACATCAAGTGAAGCATTGTTGAATGTCACAATGACGCGAGGATCATCCTGATCATTATTTTTCTTCCTACTGGTGGTACCATGTAGTAATAATTCCCTTGAGAGTGTCCTTGCTTTGGAGAAGGCCATTTCAATAATCTTTTTGTGATAACCCTGTTGTAAAAAATCAACAGCAGCCAAACTGCAACATCGGTCAAACTCATGAATATCTGTGCAGTTGCGCCAGAAGCGAATATATTCACCATAAGGGATGCTGTTGTTACAAGAAAGCGGGTGACAACTCATTGCATGCAAGGGGACGCCTGTATTGGTGGGTTTTTTATACAGAGAGGTATGAATGCCTAGATTGTCGAGTCTCACATTGACATCCAAATACACGATCTCAGAGAAGCTGTGACATTCAGTGAATCTCAGATTTACAGCATTGTTGTTAATACTGTCCACAAAGGAACCCCACTCCTTCTCATTACCCTTCCAAATTATAACAACATCATCGATGTAACGCCACCATCCAATAACTTGTGAGGGAAAACCAAGTAAAAGTAATTCAGACAAAAAAGTAGACTCCCACCACCCCATAGTCAAGTTGGCGTATGATGGAGCAAAGGTACTGCCCATAGCAGTACCTCTAACCTGGTGATAAAAGGAACCCTCAAAAAGGAAGACATTGTTGGTTAGACAAAACAAAAGCATATCCAAAATCATACCACATACCACATATATATATATTCAGTAAAAAAACTTTGTTAAAGGGATGTTATGGTTAAGTTGCGCTACTAAAAACCTATGAAATTCAGTAAAAAAACTTTTTTAAAGGGACGGTATGGTTCCAAGTAAAACCGGAAAACCCCTGAAATTCGCCAGTTATGGTAAGTTAAACAACCATAACTCGTGCCACCACTGTGCACTGCTAAGACTAACATCCAGGACATTAAAGATGACACCACAAGTGTCATTGATGACATCACTGATGACGTCACATGTCTGGCTCCCCCTTTGTTAATTTACTGACATATCTAGGGCACATGGTTTTCTTCAGTAGGAGGCAGGAAATAACAATTGGAAAGGTACTATATTAGTAGAGTTATCCCTCAATTTGTTTTTACAGTAATTCTCTTAGGGTCCAGTCATATCCTATGAAACATATACATAAGGGAAGACATAGGCTTGAAAGACAGCAATTGTTTCTGTGCATTAAGATAATCATCAGGGTTCTCAGCACTTTTGATATTTTTTTTATTACTATACTTTCCCTGTATATATTAATATTTGTACACATTTTACTCACACTATTTTGGGACTCCCCTCTAATTTTCCCCCTCTTGACAGAATCCCACCAAACTTTTCAGAACCATTTATATCTAGATCCAAAATCATTTTGACAACTGTTGTGCAGATTTGGCAAATGGCACCACATTTGTAAGCCTTTACCAAATTGTGGAACCCCCATCTAAGTTTTCCCCCTCTTCACAGAATCCCACAAATCTTGGCAAAACCATTTGGAATTAGGTCTAGAATCAAATTCCAAAATGACATGCAGTTTCATTGAGTGGCGCCAAAGTTATAAGCCATCCAAAAACTGCTTTTCACCAACCCTGTAATGCAGAAATGCGAACACCACAGTGCTGTCCCAGGACATCTGGAGTGTTCGTGGACTTTCGGGGATCAAAACCACCTGTTACTTTGCTTCTTATGTCCACTTATTACATGTGTAACAGTATGCAAAACTGTAATAAGAAAGTAGTTATCAATTCAGTATTGAATAACGCAAAATTATGTATATTACACTTCTATCATGTATGTTGCACACAATGTGTATGTTTCTACATGAGTATGTTAGTATACTTGATAGAATTTATAATAGAATGTATTTATATCAATGTATTGATTAATGCACTTATGCAAATGATCCTTGACACTTTTTTGTGAACATTATAATAAGAATGCATTGCACTGACTTTTTATGAAAATTAAATGCACATGTGATGTCATCAGTGATGTCATCAATGACATTTGTGATGTCATCTTTGATGTCCAGGGTGTTAGTCTTAGTAGTGCACAGTGGTGGCACGAGTTATTGTTGTTTTTACTTACCATAACTGGCGAATTTCAGGGGTTTTTCGGTTGTACTTGGAACCATAACGTCCCATTAACAAAGTTTTTATTTACAGAATTTCATAGGTTTTTAGTAGCGCAACTTAACAATAATATCTCTGACTTTTTGTACATGTAACATGGAACATACTGAACCCCCTATACTGAATTTGATGTCCGCAAACTCTTCTAATGTCCGCAAACATATGCGGACAACAGCAATACTACCCACAAAGTCTGGGGGGTATGTGTAATTGTTATATCATAAGATATGAACATTGGACAAATTCACAAACCAACACACACACACATTATATGTAGTAATAAATAAGAAGTGTAACCCATATATATAACACATTAACCATTCATTTAAATACAATATGTTCTAAAATGGAATATACCAAAAAAAGAAAGATAGGCTTCCAACATGATTACCTCACAGAAACTCCACAACTAAGAGCAACAGCAGATCTACAGACAAGTAAGAACACACCTTGCCAGAAGCTAGTAAGTGTACTGCATTTTACTCATATATTTGTAAACTTTCTGTATTAGATACAAAAAAATGGATAATATTTTTTTTCGCACAGAAATGTCTAGTACTGCGGAGTGGCTAGAGGAGCATTTCCCACGTGAGGAAATGTCTGAAGATAGTGAACCTAATGGTAGACACTTTACTATATAAACCTATTACTAAATATTATTTTATATACATTTAACATATACATTTTTGTTTTGTACAGACCATACAAAAATTGAAAATAGTAAAGAAAAAGAAGTATTGGATAAGAATCTCCAGCACATGGAAGAAAAAATGGACTTATTCATGGCAAAGTTCAACAATTTAAAAAACTTTGTGGAGGATCACTTGAAACAAAAAACTAGATACCATTGTCCCACATGTACCTGTCCCCCTCACCATATCCCAGTCAATTATCCCCAAACCCTCTCCATGAACCAAAACGTTTTGATGAAACCCTTCTTCACCTCATATGAATCCTATTGAAACGCCCAATTCTCCTGTGTTTGTCTCAGTTTCTGCTTCACCTTCTCTGTCATAAATTTAACATCCATATATAATAAAGTAAAATTATTATATTTAGTCCTAATTAATTTCTTGTTTTTTTTTTTTAAAAAGCAGTTCAGATGTCCGCAGACAGCACAGATGTTCGGAATGTCTGAGAAAAAACAAAAATGGAGGTGTCCTCAGAACACTATACTTGTCCGTATTGTTTGCAGGCGAGTTGAAACTGTTCTAAGAACACAAGCAATATCCTGAAATGTTCGTAAATAATCAAAATGGGGTGTCCTGAGGACGCTGTCCGTGTTGTTCACAAGCAAGTTGAAACTATTCTAAGAACACACGCGGTGTCCTGACATGTTCATAAATAAACAAAATGGGGGTGTCCCAAGGACGCTATGCCTGTCCGTATTGTTTGCAAGCAGATTGAAACTGTTCTAAGAAAAAACGCCTGTTCGTAACTGTTCGTTTAGCTTGTGTAGCACTTTTTATTAGTTTCAGGACCCGAACAGTGTCCGTAGAACAACAACGCACATGCGCAAAGCAGTTCCCATGCATTTGGTGTCCTGCGGACACCGGTTCCCTTCGCGGACATGTTTGTGAAGATATCATGTGACCGCGCCCATGCTGAGCGTGTGTTCTGACTGCAGACACTGTTCGTGTCCACGACCAATTTAAAACTCCCTTTTCAGGCTATCCACAATATTTCTCAATAATAAATCACCATAGCACAAGTCCCAGACAGTAATCCTTAGTTTCTACATACTTTCTGGGACTTTTTTAACCTTTTTTGGGTGTTCGATCTGTCCGCGGACAGCGCGTGTGTCCGCGAACCGTGCACAAGCACCCCTATAAAAGGCCACACCCTAGAGCTCATTCTCATTGTGTTTCTGGCTATGTTACAGAACACAGTGCATTTTGCTGCCAACTTTCCAGATTTTCATCTGAAACCTGATGGCATCCATGACTGCAGTACTGCCACCTGGTGCTACATCTGCCTCAGCACCACCCCCACCCCCTCTACCACCACCACCTCCCCAAGGGCCTGAAGAGGGGAACAGGAGTGAGGATGCAGAGGAGGATGAAGAGGATGACGAGAATGAGGTAGTGGAAGTCCCTACTACCAGCACTCGCCGTGAGTCTTGGGTGTGGTGGTTATTTACCATTCATGGTAAGGTACCTAAGGCACGTGCGAACCAAGTCACTTACAACCAGTGCAAAATGGTACTGAGTTACGGGAGGCCTGGTTCGTACAGCTTTGGTACAACTACTATGAAGCGACACCTAAAGTCGTTCCACGCGAGGGCCGTTCGCAAGGTTGTACCTAGCGAGGAGCATAGTAGGTTCACTTCCTCTACTACATCCTCTGTTTCTGATCCTGTCATCACAATGAACACTCCTGTGGGACAGCGTATTCCTCCAGCTGCCTCATAGGCCATTCACAATGCTGATGACCCTTACCTTTCGATGGTCACAGTTGTGTGTATGTACTGTGACGCAGTACTCTGCAGGGGGAGAGACTTTGAAGTGCTTTTGAGACACTGGTCTCAGAGCACGAGAAGACCTGCTGACTACCTAGGTAAGGCCCACTCTACATCTTCCTCTCTCCACCCGCCCTTTCTCTTATCCCTGTGGATGGTGTCCCCCCTTACCCTCCATTTTCCTCCTCTCCTAGTGTGTTGTGTATAAAAAACCAAAAACAAATATAAAACAACAAAAATAAAAAAGGCTGTTTTTGGAGCCGCCTTTCACAGTTTAAAAATAGAAGTGAAAATAAATGAAGCAGGGCCTTGTGTATTTTTTAGAAGTCCGCGGACAGTCAGCGAACAACTAAAATTTGGGGTGCTGCCCTATTATAACCATTGCAGTTTTGTCTGGGAAGAAGTGGTGCCTTTGAAAATACCCTTTTGGTGGTGTTTGTTTGTGTTGAAATGCTCAACGCCTACTACAAAATGGATGCTGTAATTCCAAAAAAGGTTGCAATGCATTTTGTACATTTCTCAGAAAAATCTGATTGCAAGCATAAGATGGACTCTCTTCGAAAAATGTGCTATGAAACATAATATGTTCATTGTGAAAAGAGGACATTCCAAAATCTCTCAGAAAGGCACAAACAGCCTAAATGACATTGCGCCTTGCTTATTGCATTTGTGGACCAAATGAAGAAGAACAAAGCCACATTTGTCTGAGCACAATCCGTGAAAAAATTACTTGAGAATTTGGAAACATGTCCATGACCTTCCCAAGTCATTTTTCATGGTAAATTGCAAAGAAATTCCAGACACATGTCCTAAACTTTTCCCTCCACAATGAATTACAATTATATCTGGATGTTGCTCTGTCTCCAAACTAGCACAGAGAGGTAGCAAGTCCAACCACTTCATTCCATGTACTCCATGCCAGTGCACTTCCACACGTGGGAATCCAAGATCTACGGCTACTCCGTAGCTTTCTGCATGCACCTTCAACCAATGTATCCACGAGTCTCCCAAAATCCAAACAATCTGTTTTCTGAAACACACAGCCATAGCTATCTGTTCTTCTCTCAGCAAAAAGAGTATCTGAGAAACTCTCTCCTGGCACAACACACCCACTAAACTTTACTGACCAATCCATTGCTCTGCTCATTCTCATTTGCATGCCTCCCCACCCCAAAATCCCCAGATTTAACATGCAATGTCCGCGGACTACCACCATGTCCGCTGACATATCATAACAGGGACAGTCCTTCTACCATTTCCATTTCACTTTCTGTGCCATTCCCTCATTGGATATAGCTAAGCAGTCACACGACCATCCACCAATGACATCCAAGACCTCTACATCTAACTGAAACATCATAGATCAGCACTTCAAATGTATTGTTAATCTCTCTGAGTACAAGTGTCATATTATTGGAAAGCACCTTCTACAAGAAATACTGTACAAGTCTCCAAGATTTCTACTTGCAGCTGCATGCATATCCATATGCATGAACACAAACTACAGATATGCATATTTTCTGTATAGTACATGTACAATTCTTATAGATTCATATAAACAAATTAACTGACTTTTAACTTGTATAACCTATAAAATTAACTTACTGTCATTTTTCCCATCTCCTATAGTCAACTGTGACTTCCAAACCTATCTGCTATTTAATTTCTTTTTACACACACATTTGCAAAGCATGTTGAACTAACATATTTAAAGTACAATATAAAGAGTTAACATACTCAAACAAAATTGCATGCACACACTATGTTCAAATATCAAACAACAATACTTGTACAAAAACATAAAAATCAATGTCTAAATTAAAATCAGTGCTATATACAAACAAAATTACTAATTTGTTTCCTTTACAATTGCAGTGAAGACCACTCCCCTGAAAAGAAGCAGCCAAATTTGAAGTACAAAGAACAACTAAGAAGAAACCTGCTCATTCCAGAAAAAGAAGTAAATTAAATACCACCATATTAATTGTACTATTTCTCAAACACACTGTAAGGTTAGTTCATGCTATTTCTGCACCTAGAAATAGAGATTGTGCACCATTCTGTCCACAAATCCCCATTTCTTAAACAGAGATTTACAGGCAGAATTTTTCGGCGCACAAATGACCCAACTCAGCCCCTAGAATTTTGATATTATAGAACAAACAACTGTTTTAATTGTATACAATTAGATTTACTAGTTGTATTTCTTTACACCACTAGCTTACTTTCTACTGTCATCTGAACCCCAGTTTAGTAGCACATAAATTCAAGAATACCCATCCCAACTAGTTGTAGTTGCCCAATGCAAATCACACACCATCACAAACATCTTTATCATCAAACTCAGACACTTATGCACACAGCACACATACATTGCAGAACACCCCAACCCATACCTTCTTTATTTTTTTCAACAGACCCTAAAGAATGCCTACCAAAAATCAAGTCCGTAGAAAGCAACGCAGAAGTAGAGCAAATGAAAATAGAAGTGTCCAAAATTAGCATCCATCTCTAGCAGAATTTGTAAAAAAAGTTCAAACAAAACAGCTAATACAGTCATTTAGCGAAACAAAACAAGCTTCAAGTACAGAAACTTTGCCTCCTCTATCAAAATGTAAAACAAAACAGAAAACAATTAACAAAAATTCAGCTACCACGACTGATAAAACTGCTCCTATAAATCTTTATATAGTGCCAAGTAAGCATACCAAAAAAAGTATTTTAGCAAAAATGTTCCGTCACAGAGTCCTTCAAAATCTTACAAAAACAGGAGAGAAATCAGACACAACCCTTAAAACCTATTGTAGGAAATTAATCTTGGAAGCTTTGATAGACAGTGCAATCCCTCTCAAAAGAAAGTTATTTATTTTAGTGTTAAACAAAATGAAACCACTAACAAAATTAATGACTAAATTACAAAAAAGACTTCTCAATAAACGAAATGTCAACAGAAATAACTTCTTAAATATCTATGGAGGTGAGTGGAGTCACACTACAAGCACAGAACCATATTTTAATGAGGAAGCATACAAACAAACCAAACAAATACAATTGCCATATATTCCCATGGACGAGGTAATGAAAAAGTTAATAATACCACAATGGAACAAGAAATACTGCTTACGAAAATATCCCCAGAAAACGTAGAATTACCTCTCAATTCAACTGAATCAGAACGTCTAGTATACATATGGCCATGCACATCAATGTGTAACATTCCCAAAAAATCTTTCAAGTCTTTACGCCAATTCCTATATCAATATGTGGAAGTCAAAGATAAAATCAAAATTAAACTACTGCAAAATATGGATACCTGTCCAGTGCGCAAGTACACAGGACAACACATCATTCAACTATAAGAAATCTAGTCTATAAACTGTACTATGCTAAAAGTCCTGCTTTAGCAATAGCCAATTTAAATAAAATGTACAGCAAAAGACCTACTTGAAGAAATCGACTATATCCAGAAAAAATATTTTGGAAGTGAAAGCTATTTACAGAATGAAATAGCTTTAAAACAAATTAGCAACAATTCTATGCATGGCAACCTTCTACTACACACATACAAAAAAGAATACTGAAATTTAAAAGTACTCTGCTCAAGTACCAAACCATCTGCTCAAGTACCAAACCATGTGTGTGTATGTTGCCGTAGAACTTTTCATAAAAGTAACACAAAAACTGTAGACCTAACATAAAAAATAGAAGACAATTAAGATTCTAAATGGTTTGAATTAGCTCTCTACCTTATAGCAGAAAACAAATACAAAATAACTGACCCCTTAATACTTTGCAGTTACTGCACTACAAAACTTGACAAAAACCAAACTCCTTCACGTGCTATCATAAATAATTTGGAATTATTTCCACTACCAAAACCCCTACAACAACTCAATTTATATGAGAGCATCATAATTCAAACAGTGCACCCCTTTCAAGCAATAATACGCCTTCAACCAAAAACAGAAAAATTACCTCCCTCTGAATTAGTGAAAGGTATTTGTGGAAAACTAGTGTATTTACCATTGGATCTAAAACAAAATGTGCACACTCTATGAGTGCAATGTCCAATCGAGCAATCTTTAATCATCTAGTAAATGGTGTACCTACAAAAGACAAACAAATGTGGCCATGCTCCCAAGACTCTATGCTCTGGCCACAACCACCGCAGCATATGACACCCATAGAGGGGCACTTTTAATGTCCGCGGACACGATTTGTGTTCTTAGAACCGTTTCAACTTGCCTACGAACAGTACGGACAGGCATAGCGTCCTCAGAACACCCCCATTTTATTTATTTACGAGCATCCCAGGACACATGATGTGTTCTTAGAACACTTTCAACTTGCCAGCGAACAAAACGGACAGGCATACCGTCCTCAGGACACACCCATTTCGTTTATTTTCTAACATTTCAGGACACCGCGTGTGTTCTTAGGACAGTTTCAGCTTGCTTGCGAACAATTCAGACAGTGCTAGCGTCCTCAGAACACTCCCATTTTGTTTATTTACGAACATCCCAGGACACTTGATTTGTTCTTAGAACAATTTCAACTTGCTTGCGAATAGTACAGACAGGCATACCGTCCTCAGGACACCCCCATTTTGTTTATTTACGAACATCACAGGACACATGATGTGTTATTAGAACAATTCAACTTGCCAGCGAACAATACGGATAGCGTCCTCAGGACACACCAATTTCGTTTATTTACAAACATTTCCAGACTCCGCGAGTGTTCTTAGAACAGTTTCAGCTTTCTTGCGAACAATACGGACATATGTAGGGTCCTCAGAACACCCCCATTTTGTTTATTTGCAAACATCCCAGGACACATGATGTGTTATTAGAACAATTTCAACTTGCCAGCAAACAATACTGACAGCGTCCTCAGGACACACTCATTTCATCCATTTACGAACATTTCAGGACACTGCATGTGTTCTTAGAACAGTTTCAACTTGCCTGCAAACAAAACGGACAGGCATACCGTCCTCAGGACACACCCATTTTGTTTATTTTCTAACATTTCAGGACACCCCGTGTGTTCTTAGGGCAGTTTCAGCTTGCTTGCGAACAATTCAGACAGGGCTAGCATCCTCAGAACACTCCCATTGTGTTTATTTACGAACATCCCAGGACACTTGATGTGTTCTTAGAACAATTTCAACTTGCCTACGAACAGTACGGACAGGTATAGTGTACTCAGGACACCCCCATTTTGTTTATTTATGAACATCCCAGGACATATGATGTGTTATTAGGACAATTTCAACTTTCCATAGAACAATGCGGACAGTGTCCTCAGGACACACCCATTTCGTTTATTTACAAACTTTTCAGGACACCGCAAGTGTTCTTAGAACAGTTTCAGCTTGCTTGCGAACAATACGGACATATGAAGCGTCCTCAGAACACCCCCATTTTGTTTATTTGCAAACATCCCAGGACACTTCATGTGTTCTTAGAACAATTTCAACTTGCTTGCGAACAGTACGGACAGTTATAGCGTACTCAGGACACCCCCATTTTGTTTATTTACGAACATCCCAGGACACTTGATGTGTTCTTAGAAGAATTTCAACTTGCCTACGAACAGTACGGACAGGTATAGCGTACTCAGGACACCCCCATTTTGTTTATTTACGAACATTCCAGGACACATGATGTGTTATTAGAACAATTTCAACTTGCCAGCAAACAATACGGACAGCGTCCTCGGGACACACCCATTTTGTTTATTTACGAACATTTCAGGACACCGTGAGTGTTCTTAGAACAGTTTCAGCTTGCTCGCGGACAATACAGACATATGTAGCGTCCTCAGAACAACCCCATGTTGTTTATTTACAAACATCCCAGGATACTTCAAGTGTTCTGAGAACAATTTTAACTTTCTTGCAAACAGTATGGACAGGCATACCATCCACAGGACACCCCCATTTTGTTTATTGACAAACATCCACCGTCCTCATGACACCCCCATTTTGTTTATTGATGAACATCCCAGGACACATGATGTGTTCTTAGAACAGTTTCAACTTGCCTGCAAACAAAACGGACAGGCATACCGTCCTCAGGACACACCCATTTCGTTTATTTTCGAACATTTCAGGAAACCGCTTGTGTTCTTAGAACAGTTTCAACTTGCCTATGAACCATACGTACAGGCGTAGTGTCCTCAGGACACCCCCATTTTGTTTATTTAGAACATCCCAGGACACATGATGTGTTCTTAGAACAGTTTCAACTTGCCTGCGAACAAAACGGACAGGCATACCGTCCTCAGGACACACCCATTTCGTTTATTTTCGAACATTTCAGGAAACCGCGTGTGTTCTTAGAACAGTTTCAACTTGCCTACGAACCATACGTACAGGCGTAGTGTCCTCAGGACACCCCCATTTTGTTTATTTAGAACATTTCAGGACACATGATGTGTTATTAGAACAATTTCAACTTGCCAGCAAACAATACCGACAGCATCCTCAGGACACACCCATTTTGTTTATTTAAGAACATTTCAGGACACCGTGAGTGTTCTTAGAACAGTTTCAGCTTGCTTGCAAACAATGCAGACATATGTAGCGTCCTCAGAACACCCCCATGTTATTTATTTACAAACATCCCAGGACACTTCATGTGTTCTTAGAACAATTTTAACTTGCTTTCAAACAGTACGGACAGGCATACCGTCCAAAGGACACCCCCATTTTGTTTATTGATGAACATCCACCGTCATCATGACACCCCCATTTTGTTTGTTTATTGACGAACATCCCAGGACACATGATGTGTTCTTAGAACAGTTTCAACTTGCCACCGAACAAAACGGACATGCATACCGTCCTCAGGACACACCCATTTTGTTTATTTTTGAACATTTCAGGACACCGCTTGTGTTCTTAGAACAGTTTCAACTTGCCTACGAACCATACGTACAGGCGTAGTGTCCTCAGGACACCCCCATTTTGTTTATTTAGAACATTTCAGGACATCCGTGTTGTCCGCAGACGAAGCGAACACAACAGGGGTGTCTACACCTAAATAAATTCAACATTTAACCCATCTCTTACTCCCCCACCCTCCCCAAACAGTTTTACACACCAACACACTCTACTAAATAGTATTTTTCCACCAAGTTTCATGGCGATGTCCGCGGACGTCCGCGAATCCAAGATGGCGGGCATTCCCGAAAATATGACGCGCTTCACGCTCTTCACCGTCCAATCAGCGAACACGTTGCATGTCCGCGGACATGACGCAAGCCGGTTGGCCAATCAGGAGACTGTCCGCAGAGCGAACAGGGAAGTGTGTCCACGGACCAACATAGATATCGCTCATTTTTTGTGACCTACATTTTGGTCATTTAAAAAAAAAAAATTACTGAACGGATTTTCACCAAATTTGAAAAAGTATGCTTTTGGGACCAAGCCACTGCTCCTGGTCCAAATTTGGTGAAAATCCATCCAGCGGTTTGGGCTGTAGACATGAGCAAAGTTTTTACCCCATTCAGTCTATGGGAAAAAATAAGTTTTGGGACCCCCTTATAGCTTTGCCCCCCTGAACCAAACCTCACCAAACTGCAAAAAAATTCAGAGTGACCCATATAATTAAGTTTGGTGAGGATTCGTCCAGGGAGAGCAAAGTTATAAGCCACCCAAAAAACATCCTGGTGAATAAATACATCATCACTTACTAGAAGCTACAGAGAGAATCTTATAAATGTAATTTCAATACTTCATGTGAAATCTGTGTGTGTCCTTGTTTTGGTCACCTAAACACGAGAACTTTGTCTCTGGAGGATAGCTCAGGTGCAATGTGCTTGCCTTGGAAACAAGATGATATGGAGCATCACAGGTTCGATCCCCGGGTCCGTGCTTAGAAACCTCTGGGTATTAAGCGCATTATAAATAAATTATCATATCATATATAATGACATTTCATAATTTACGTATCATCTTTTAAAAATGTTTAAATGGGTGTTGTTATTTATTATTCTATTTGCACAGAAAGTTGTCTGCAGTGTGGAATCCCTTTTTTCCTATTAAATCATTGTTCACTTTGAAATATTGTAATTATCTCTAAATTGTTATTAAAATACTTCCTTTCAAATCTGTGTGCATCCCTACTTTGGGCACCAATACACATAAGAAGCTAATACACATGTTCTATAAGTTACTGTATAAAAAATAAGTCCATAGTGTAATGTCAGAACACATTCCAGAACTTTAGTGAAAATTTCTACTCTTGAAATAGAAGTACTTTACAGAATGTACCAACTATTGCTTAAAGTAGGCTGTTTTCCATTTTAATTGAATTTGTATACTTCTTGAAAACTTTGTGTGCGTCTTTATTTTGGCCACCTACACACATAAGAGGAAAGACATATAATATTTCAAATTCCTCCCATAACATTCTTATTAGTAGAAAAATCTAATTTCTTTCCAAAACACTGTAAATTTCAAGTTTTATCCTTCACATTCTGCTGTTTACTTTTGAAGATGTAAACCGTTATGAGCTTCTACACTCTGTAAAACTCAAAATAATATATATAACCGTGTATGTAACCTAGTACTTATAGGGAACATGTGTATATATTTAAACAATAAAACAGAAGTAGAAGATTGAAGAATGGTGTTTGTTTTCTACTTTATATAATCTTCAGAATCCTATGTATACATTTGTTTTGTAGTGATTTTGTAATGCACCCTGGTGACTACCTATCCTCTAGTTTATATAAAACACATTTTAACCTATTCTCCCATTTCAATCATCCATTGTGCATCTTTACATTCACAAGGAATATAAAACATTTTAAAATGTTAGTTCTAGCAACATTAAGTAAGCATTCTTTAAACCATTTGGCAATCTCACTTGGTGTGTGACTATAGAGTCATTGCAGACAAGGCAATCTGCTTCGGTGTGCACATATGTTGTGAAATGTCCACAGTCAATGGATGCTCCCTCATGGAACATATTTGTGCATGCTTTGAACGTTTTCTTACGAATATAAACTTGACTATTTACAAAATTCGATATTGTTGTGTTACTTTTCCTGCACTGTATCTTTGATACATAATTAAGAGGTACTTATTAAAAACTAGATTTTGCACTGTAGACAGTACATTTCAACCACAGTCACTGTATTGCACATCATTAAAAGCGGGTGTTACAAAATAATAAGAATTCTCACTTTTCGGATCAGGGATAAGAACATATAAAATTATTTCTGAAATATCCAGAGAAGTACGTTCTATGTTACATTGTGGACACTTATGATTACACTTGTAAGAAATTCGTACATATCCATCTACACTAACAGTTTCCTGCAGTAGTACATTGAAGATAGTCATTAAAGATTCTTGACTATCTTCCTGTGTATATTAGGAAAAATGTTGACTTCCACCTGCAACAGCTATTACCTTTCAGCTTGTCATTGCTGAATATGTACTGTGTGGTCTTTCATCTACAGATATTTTAAGAAATGAAAGCTTTGCACATAGCTGTTTGCCTACTGTTGAAGCTATTTCTTGCATCAGTGGTGTCATTTGAAACAACATACACAAATCTGCATTGGAACAAAATTTAACTCATGTTTGATTACTGAATCTACAATGGGAGTATGTCATATTTGTATAACTTTGCAACACCAGTAGATTATTTTGTTTTCAAGTCTTAAGTCTTGAATGTAGATCTAGCGGGTTCCTTATTTTTCCTTACTAAGTGCTTATAAGGTACAGGTATACGGTCAAGGTGAGGAGAATAAAGTACACATAATCTATTATATTCTTCAATGCAATAAATGTCAGCTGTCAATTTTTACTCATCGAAGTTTAAATAAAAAATAAACCTTCAATATTTTGTACACCTGACAGGGCTACATAGGACAGTCCTTCCTTGAACACTGTATGTTCAATATAAATAAATGCTGCTTCTAAATTCAACACTTGTGATTTATGAATAATAATTGCATATGCAGATCACAACGGAAAGGTATCCTTAAAACCATTAAAAATGCAGAGATCCAAGAAATCAAATGAGATTCTTCTACACGATCAAACTTTACTTCAATATGTCCAATATTGTACTGTGAGGAAAAGCATGAAATTGAACCACTCTTCCCAATGCTCCATTGACTAGACCAATTTCTACATTCAAGTTCCTCTTTAACATTACTTGTGCCTTGATGCACAGTTTTAAAACCAATCCTAGACGTGTGGTTTTAGAAATTGAAATGTCTAATTGAATTCATCAAGCCTTTGTTCCTTTATTTAACTCTAATGGATAGGATGGCCATCTAAAACATTGCACAATTTTATCTCCACAATATTTTGCTTCTCAAAGAGCATCATTGCAGAGTTGAACATGTTATACTCTACAAGCGTACACATCAAAGCAACACAAGGCATTTCTTTTCTTGAAAAGTCAACATGACATCCAACACAGTGCAATCTGCAAGAAACATATTAGAAATCAGACTTCCTTTTAAGACTGCTTTCAAATTCTCCTCAGGAATACCTATACAAATTGTTATAAGCATTTCTGCATACTCTTAGTCCACATATTGCCTCATATTAATGATAAGTTCCTTGAATTCAAAACAATACCAAAGGTTAACATTACCAATACTCTCTAAAACTTTTTGACTGTCCTTAGATTGCAACATCTTGACAACTGGTAGACCTTTCACAGGAGTTAATTGTAACAAGTTTCCTAAAGCAAATACATGTTTACCTCAAACAAAACATCATAGTAAGTCTTCAAAAGCTCTTGCATTTGCAAGTGAATGAAAGCTAGCATCAAGTCTGACACCATGCTTACTTCATCTACAATCAAGGTATTTAATTTTCTTAGAACCTTTCCTCGGGAGGATAGCTCAGTGGCAACATGTTTGCCTTGGAATCAAGACGACATGAAACAACACAGGTTCGATCCCCAGGTCCATGCTTAGAAACCTCTGGGTATTAAGCATGTTATAAATACCCCATCATATTATATCATATAATATGTCTTGTGCTGCACTTGATGCATTTTTTCGATAGTCTAGTTTATTGTCATGCTCCCCTGGTAGCATCAACAATCGATGTAAACTAACATCTCCTCCATTGAATGTTGCCAAACCTGTTGGAGTAGTTACAATGGTTGACAGAGAGCAAATGGTTACATATTGTATCATAGCTCTTAATCCATGAAAAAAGACCTATTCCTGCTTGTCCACTGACATACAACAATAGAGGCTTATATTGGACACAGAAGCATTCATGCTTGTCATGTTGTAATCTGTGTAAGAACCTATCTTTGATTTTGTATAAAAAAAAAATACAAAAAAAAAACTACCATCTGCTCTACATTGAGTGTGTTTCCTAATGTATCATAATTTCCATCTACAACTTTAGTTTGTTGCCTGCACTTTCTACAACTTCAATGGCAAGCTCAACAACAGTTTGAATTATTGGCTCATGAACACATTTTAACATCCTTCCTGCAGAATCTTGACTGCACTCCTTTGCCAATTCAGCTGCCAAAGGTTCTTCTTGATGTAGTTTTTTTGCCCAGTAACTCTAAGTACTGCTCACAGTTTGGATATCTGATTAATCTTTTTTTTAGCAAAAAATGATGGTCCAAAAGTTTCAAAACTTCTAAGCAAATGCATGGAAGAACAACTGCAAAAGGGAAAAATGAAATAATTCATTTTCCTCTGCAGTTTGGTAAGACAGTTTAATTTGGTTGATGCGACTTGGATTCTGCTGTCTCACTAGGCAACCAGTGCATCATTGTACTTTAAATAATCCTCTGTCATTGATTGCTTCAATATTTCAATATGAGTAGCATCCTGCTACTTCATATAAACAAAGATCCTCCAATTCTACCGACCGATTTGTATAATAGATATCAATGAAGTTGGTTTTCAGAACCTCTGTACTATTCAGTACTCTTTCAGCCAACTGCTGGTTTTCACTCAAAGGCTTGATTACTCGATTTCTCATAGTAGCTGGGCCAAGACTTAACCAAAGTACATTAATGCTACGTCCATATAGAGGCAAACTGGTTAGCCATACTGCAGCTTCGTAGCTTCCACACTCTTTATGTGAGAGCATCTTCAGACCAAAGCTTAGAAATTTCTGACTAAGGGCCTCATCACGACTTGGGCGGTAACGGTAACGCTATTAGCGCGGGCGGTTTTAGCCCTACCGCCGAACTCCCCGGAGCTAAAAGCTCCGGATCACGAGTCCGGCGGTAATGTAAGTCCCCATTCCCCACTGAGCCCATACGGGAATGTCCCATTCCCCATTGGGCTCAATGGGGAATGTTCGTGCTAATACCGCCTGCGGATTTCCCACTGGCGGTAATAGCGCAAATTTTCGGCGGATTTCCCCCTAGCTCAGAGCTGGGGCGAAATCCGCCGAAGCCCTGATTCGGCAGACCCTTAAATCCGGCGGTAATAGCGCTACCGCCGGATTTAAGGGTTACCGTCGAAGTCGTGATGAGGCCCTAAGATTTTTATCCACTGATAAGTCTGCCCATACATCAGCTAATTACTCTTGTGTGCTTTAGTCATGTAGGCTGTAACATAATGAGCAATAAAAAAATTGTGATACACTTACGGGGTCCATGAAATACACTTCTCCTGCTGTCATGTGTTGTATGTATTCTTTATGTGGATTATTTTCATGAAATCATTCTAAAAGATCATCCCAACTATACTCAGTGCAACGTAAAGTCAAAAGCCAAGTTGCAGGACCCAAGTTTCTGATCATGCATTTAACCTCTGAGTGTCTTTTATACCAATATTCTTTAGTTCCTATCATTGTGGCAAGAGTATTGGTAAGTTTTCCTTCTAAAATGTAATGTATTTGTTTTACCTGTTCCAGCATCGCACATGCAGAAAGATTTTAAAATCAAGTTCCAGTCTAAAGTGTATGAGCAACAGCATAACATAATGGTTTATATTCACTTTCATACAAAAAGTGATATATATATTCAAGATTGTGCAGAATCGGGAATCTTCAGAATACATGTGTGTACAACGCTTTTCTGAAGAAGATATTGGAACCTTCTGATCATCTTATCTGCATCCTGCTCAAGCTCCTAAAGTGTTTTCCCATAAACGGATTGGAGCACCTTTTGTTGCTTTCATTTGGTATAATTTTAAACTGTTGCCCATGACTTTGCGTGAGTATAGAGGATGATTAGTGTAATGTTCATGCTCGAACTTCTACAGTATTTTAAAAAACACTGATTGGTTCACCTTTTGTTGCTTTCATTTGGTATAATTTTAAACTGTCACCCATGACTTCACGTGAGTGTAGAGGTTGGATAGTGTAATATTTATACAAACTATTCACTTTTGCAACAGATAGACATTGGAAGTGACCTTCACTGCTTTTGTTTGTTGACTCAATATTAAGCATAGACAAGTTTAGCACATTCTGACGGCCTTTGTATAAATCATTGTGCTGCCATAGAAACACTAAAGCGTCTTTCACCTTTCTGATATGTTGCCAAATGTTCTAATCTTTTGTGGCAATATCATTTACCAAAACAACCAAAGAATTAGCAATATCACGCTTCACTCCTAGAGTCTTCATATTTTCTTGCAAATTGAGAGTAAAAATACACAACTTTGACTCTCACACCTTGCACTAATGTTTATTTAGGCAATTTAGAGATCTCTGTTTGCAATCTAACAATAACTTCGAAAGGATGAACAGTTTGCAATGCAATCACTTGAAATCACGTGAAACATTTTCAGTTTTTGAAACACAACAGAAATATCAGGTACTTATATGCCATTTAAAACACTTCCAGTAGGAATACTGTTTTCTATTATAAAACCTGTTTACAAACATATAGTGCCTCACTTGTGTCAAATTGTTCTTCTACAAACCAATACAGGTAAAGTACTTCCCAAACATCTTCTGCACAGTGTTTAATTTTCTCCTCAATGTACACTAGTTGCACTTGAGATTTAGAAAAAGTGCTTTGAATACACACGCAAACAATGTCAGGTCTTTCACTAGAAGACCACTCAAAAATGTCAATACTTTTTTATACTGTAGAAAAATCAGATCCTTTGAAAGCATAGGATCATCATTTCCACTTCCTGTCAGTGTTTCATCTACATACACATAATCTATTAAATGCATTCTATTTACCATTTGAAGTATAGAAGGTATACTTTCTACAGTTCCAGCCAAAGGTGTTTGATTTAAAAGTGCAAGAGACATACATGGTGGTTACATACTGCTTTGAAGGAGCGTTTTCCTGCCTAAATGCTTGTGCTCCACGGCTGCAACTCCAGCATACTTTGCTCCCTCTGCACTGCGAGCGAGGCTCTTACCGAGGTCCCTACTGCTTCCTGGAGGAGGCGGACCTGACTGCGGTCACGTGACGGACCACGTGACTTTGAAGGTCCTTTTATTCACGGACTGAACCCCCGTGCGCGGTGTTACATACTGCTTTGAAGGAGCGTTTTCCTGCCTAAACGCTTGTGCTCCACGGCTGCAACTCCAGCATACTTTGCTCCCTCGGCATTGCGAGCAAGGCTCTTGCCGAGGTCCCTACTGCTTCCTGGAGGAGGCGGACCTGACTGCGGTCATGTGACGGACCACGTGACTTTGAAGGTCCTTTTATTCACGGATTGACTGCCCGTGCGCGGTGTTACATACTGCTTTGAAGGAGCGTTTTCCTGCCTAAACGCTTGTGCTCCACGGCTGCAACTCCAGCATACTTTGCTCCCTTGGCACTGCGAGCGAGGCTCTTGCCGAGGTCCCTACTGCTTCCTGGAGGAGGCTGACCTGACTGCGGTCACGTGACAGACCACGTGACTTTGAAGGTCCTTTTATTCACGGACTGACCGCCCGTGCGCGGTGGTACATACTGCTTTGAAGGAGCGTTTTCCTGCCTAAACGCTTGTGCTCCACGGCTGCAACTCCAGCATACTTTGCTCCCTTGGCACTGCGAGCGAGGCTCTTGCCGAGGTCCCTACTGCTTCCTGGAGGAGGCGGACCTGACTGCGGTCACATGACGGAGCACGTGACTTTGAAGGTCCTTTTATTCACAGACTAACCACCCTTGCGGCGTTAAGCCCGGCGGGGACAAGCCCTTTGGCTGTTGTGCGGCTGTTAGGCGGATGGTCAGAAGTGAGAATCCCTCACCTAAGGTACTGTTCAATACCAACGTCATCAATTATTCCAGGTTTCCAAACCAAGCACTGTGGCGAATTTTGGAATTTCTCTTGATATCAACGTCATCAATATATTAGGTTGTCGTTTCATATTTTAAAGACCACATAGTGTTTTAACTCAAGAAAGAAAGTGTTTTTATATAACATTCTATGTTCACCCTAAAAACAGACATGCCATCAGAGATAACTAGAGATCCGATGATCACTCCATCATCTATCATGCCTAATATACCGGACTCAGCTCTGCTTCCTCAAACTCCCATTAATCAAAACATTCCTAAATCACAGGAAAAGACCAAAATTCGTACTCGCACATCAAAAAAAACATCACTTTAACTCCAATTAACAAAAATCCAAATGACATTCGTAATTTTTATGTAAAAAAATCACATGTCTCAATAATCTCCAATTTGACTGATTTGGCTTCTTCTGTATCGATCCCTGCAGAGCCTTTACTACCTAACGGTGATGTAAATGTTTTGATCCCAATACAAAATCCCAATTTAAATAATGAGGCATCTGCTCCTCTTTTGAGCTCTTCCATCTCAGATCAAACTTTATTAACTGTACCTCATTCGCCTATTAAAATTATTAAACCTATGCAAATTTTCTCCACCGTTTTAGAAGAGTCATCTCCACATTCTGATGCGATGACAAATGAAAACCAAAAAACAGCACAAAATTCACCGTCTGGGAATGTTACATTGGCTTCAGTAATTATTGAAGACGTGGGACAAGTCTCTAATAACAAGTCTCCTTCATCCCCCTCACAAAATCCCCCTGAATGTAGAGACTTTGAAAGCTCAAGAGTTTCAATCATGACTGACTATGCACAAGCTTGTTCCATGGATTCAACAAGACAAGATGAGGAGATCTCTTTCTTGCAACCTACCCCTCGTCGCTGTCAAACCTCTGATAAGAAACGACAATCAACTGTAACTTTACCAAATCCTGTCCTATTAGAAGTCACCTTGGGGGCTATTAACACTACTATGTCTACTCTATTCAAGCTTTTTAACTCTTTGGATCAGAAGCTAGCTGTTCAAACCGACAAGATAAATCATATAAGTGACTGGATGAGAGATACCTCACTTAAATGTTCTAACGAGCTTTCTTTAGTAAATCTGGAGCAAAGAATTGTACAGCTTGAATCCAATTTGTCAGCTTATCAAGGTTCAAACGTACACTCAGGACCATCTATTATTCAGCGTCTCTCACACTTAGAGAGTATGATCCAAGATCCTCTAACTATTACGCCAGCTTTACCAATGTTTGTTAAAATTATTCGACCTATTGAATGTGTTGAGGAAGATGACACAGTAAAACATAACGAATCTTGGATTAGTGTTGATTCTCCTGTGAGAATTGTGGCTCAATCTATACCCTGTCAATCTCGTGGGGGCGTCAACCAAAATGTACAAAAGATAGGAGGATCTTTGTTAAATAATAGAAAAATAAAATTGCTGTCATCTAAAGTTATACAAAGAAATAAAAAAAGCTCTGTCAGATTTAAAAAAATGACCTCAAATACATCTTTCTTCAGATGTCACAAAATCTCTCACTCACAGTGCTGTTGGTTCACCAGTTATAGGCGATGAGATAACTAATACTGACTTAGTCGATATAGCCAGCAATTCGTGTGTAGATGAAGCTTTGCAAGACATCTCTCCTCCTTCTCAGGTTGTTCCCCCTCAAGGTATCCCAAAAGAAGTTCTCAAGTCATCCCCTAATTATGATCCTTTGAATGAGCTGGTGCTTCTCTTAACATCCAAACCTGATAATATACATACAAAACAATCTTGCCCGATTGTACAAACGACATTAGCTGTTCAAAATGGTGCCGTTTCGACAGGTGCGGGCAAGTTATCTCCTCCTCTCGCTCCGATGGCGAAAGTTGAAGATCGTTTAAGTGCTTTAAGAACTGCGGTGGATTCCTATTTACTTAATAGAATATCAGAAGTGCTACCTAAAGCTCCACATGTCCTTGAACATGCCCCTCATATACATAATTTTAATAAAAACTCGCAAAATGATGCCCGAGCTTTCAAAAACAGATCAGATAATTGCACGAAAATCATGCCTCTTTCTTCTAATAGCCAGCGCCTTCAAGATCCACCTAAAGATAGAAACAGGAGTAACATGGATATACGCAATGGCAGTAATAAACACTACATAAATGATGATAGTGCTGCATTTTCAAAGAAACTTAACCAGTATCATACTCCGATCCTGAAATGTCGCGATGGGTCCTTCCCAAAGTACGATTTATGTCGTGCCAGTGTCTTCAATATATTTGGAGATATAGAGGGACTGGAAGCCATTTCTTCATCAGATGTGGATCAAGTTGAGTTTCTCTGCGACAAGAATCTTTCCATCGTTAGGCTTTGGATAAAGTCTGGTATTGTTCGTAATAGACTATGGCACGCCAGAATGGATTTGTTTAATCTTGGTTTCTTGTTAGCTCAAGATCCAGCACAACAGCAATCTGAGGAGATCGATGGTAATAAGTCTATTGGTGGCACTAATCTCGAACCCTCATGTGCCTGCAATTATTGCATCAACCAATTGTCATCAGATCCCAATGTGGGACCTAACATCCGTTCGTAACCACGAGCAACCATCTCCACCAACGAACTTTCACCTGCTAGTTGGAATACCAGAGGTTACTCTCATTTGCAGTGGAATTTAGATAATGGTTTGAATAGTTACAATATTGTAGCCCTACAAGAAACGTGGTTATTAAATCCCCCTATATGGGACGATCATGAGATTAGTTTACTGCCAGCAGCCCCTGGTGGTAAAGGTAGACCCACAGCTGGGTTGTTAGTAGCAGTGAAAGTGAGCAGGGGTTTGAAAATCTCCCCCTGGCAAACACCAAATAAATTCATGCAATTGGTTAAGATCATTTTCAACTCACAGACATACGCACTTATTAATCTTTATAGAAACCCAGTAGCATTACCGATGACAGCTTTTATGATGCTCTTTGCTGTATTTTCGACAATATCTCAAATCAAAATAATGTCTCAGGAATATTGTTAATGGGCGATTTGAACTTTTCTTGCTTTCATTCGAACAAGAGGAACTGGATTCGGGAAGGTGCAAGATGGAATTCCTTTATGGAAGATCATGGTTTAAAGTTGGTAAATGGTGCAATCATAGGTGACATTCCACCTATGAATAACTGGGAAAGAGGCTCCTCCAAATCTACCATCGATTATATCTTTGTATCTAATGCCATCCTTACGAATACTAGCAAATTTGTTATAATCAAACAGATATCCAGTGATCACCACCTCTTAGCCTTATTTTGGGCGGTGGAAAGTGGTGATCACCTGAAAACTGCACTGTACTATAAACATACTTTATCTGTTAACAATGGCAGAAATCGATTCAAATGGTCTGCCAATAAATGACTAGCCTTGAATGATGCTATTCTAAAAAATCACAGCTCACACAAGTCTGGTTCTAATATAGATATCTTAAGCACCTTCGCAAATCTTTATCCTGTTTGTAGTAAACCAGTTAAAAGACATGTTCATGGCTTTGATCTAGCTCTCTGTGAACGAAAGAAAGCCTACAGAAGAGAGATCAGAAATTATCAGAAATTACCCATAATTGATCGAATTAAGACAGTTAAAGTTGCTTCTTCGAGATATCTAAATTGGGTTCGAGCAAGGAGAGCTACTTTGTATCAACTAGATAGTGAATGCTTTCTATCAACTTGCCGTGGTAAAAATTCAGCCTTGATCTGGGAGCTGTTGAATAAATGTAACATCTCATCCCAAGATCATGTGCAGCTCAATGGCGTACCTGAATCGATGTGGGTTACACATTTTTCGTCCTTATATGACGATCCTATGATGAATTACTATAATTACAATAGTAACGTTGTAAACAGTTGGACTTTACACTGTACAAGATTTGCTATTCAAGCCTTTATCAAAGCTTCTTCATCATCTAGAGCGGCAGGCCTGGATGGGCTGACCAATGTAATGCTCAAACAAAACATAACAGAGTGGGCACTAATCTTGAATAATACTTTTCATCATATATTACAAACTAAAAATATTCCGCAATCATGGCGTTCTTCTGTAATCATTCCGGTCTATAAAAAAGGTGATCGAATAAATCCTAAAAATTATCGTCCAATAACGTTACTAGACGTGCCAGGAAAATGTTTTTTTAGACTGGTGCTAAGAGATTTTAATGCATGGTCGAATAAAGTAAATCAACGTGACCCAGCACAAACTGGTTTTGTGGCAGGTCTAGGCACGAGCGTTAATTTAATTACTTTAAATGCTATAAAACAACAAGCAATTCATAAGAAACAAGCCAGATATTTTGCGTTCGTAGATCTTCATTCCGCTTTTGATTCGGTCTCAAGACCAAAACTTATAGATAAGTTAATCAAAGCGGACTGCCCATCCACTCTTATTGACATTATTTTTGCCCTCCACTCACAAACCAAGGTCTATGTAAGGCTAAACTCTGAGGGGATTCTATCAACCCCAATTCCAACGTATAGAGGGCTGAAACAGGGGTGCATTTTAGCGGCTGCCTTATTCAATTTCTTCATTAATGATGTACGTGACATTTTTTGCAAAGTAATCGCTGATGCTCCTAAATTGAACAATGTAAAAATGTGTGCCTTATGGTATGCGGACGATCTTGTGTTGGTATCAAAAACTTCAAGTGGTTTACGCAATCTTCTGTCAGCCCTATGCTCTTATTTCAAATAAAATGAATTGGTAGTAAACACGAGTAAAACACAAATTGTCGCGTATGTTCCTAAAGGCTTACGCAAACACTTAATGAACTGGCAGATCGAGGGAACTCCCTTAAAGACGGCACCAAATTATGTTTATTTGGGCCTTATCTTTGAGGGCAGTCCAACGTTAGACTCACATCTAAATAAAATTAAGCAGAGGTTAACCACGGCAATCTGTCAGACACGAGTAATCACTTCTAAATATGGTACATTTTCCATCAAAGCTGCCATTACTTATTGGGACCAGAATGTTGTAGCAACCATTCTTTATGGTCTGGAAACACTAATTGTCCCCTCAGGGTTTCTTAATCTATTAGAAGCCAAGTTTTGGCGTGCAATTTTAAATTTACCTCAATGTATTCCTGGTGTTTTAATAAGATATGAATTGGGAATAATTTCTCTAAGTGCATTATATAACTGGTGCCTATGTGCCTTATTTTTCGCAAATGTCTATTATCTACATATGGTAACTCCACATTATCCACCATTTCAAGCTATCTGCTCAATTCCGCAGAAATATTTCCGAAATACTGGTCTACGAAAATATTAACAATCATGGTGCATGCCGACATATCACTTGAATTCCTTACTGCTCATCCAGAGCAAGCAAAGAAGAAGGTGTATATGATGGACTGGATTGACACCAGAACTCAGTGTCTAACTTATAAAGACTTTGATTCTACAACCTTTGGCCCAAAACGTTTTAAAAACATTGCTTCTTATTTATGCTTAGCACCATCTGCTGCCTTAAGAACTGCCATTCTTCGTTTGAGGTTTAACATCTGGCCCACCCGTGAGGTTAAAACAAGAAGGAAACAAATCTCCTCTACCTTAACTGGTGTCGGTTCTGTAAAAATGTTATGATTGTAGAATCTCTTCAGCACTTAATATTGGAATGTCCGGCACTTAGTACTTTAAGAAAATTGCACTTTGTTAATCATTTTGCATACTTTGCACAACTTGATCCCAAAAATAGATGGGTCGCCTTGGCAGCCACTGAATGTATGAGTATAAGAATTGCAACAATTAATTTTTTACAGGCCTTGAACCTAGAATGATGATGATTGTACAGCATGTTATGAATTTATATGGTTTTCTTAATTGGATTTTATGCTTATGAATTTTTCTAATCTGTATAAATTGAAAAAGTTGACGTAATTTCAACTATATTCAATAAATAAATAAAAATAAAAAAATAAAATACATGGTGTTTTGCACTGATACAATTTAAGCAGAAGGTATCTCATTCTAGGATGATGTGCAGCCAGCATCTGTATATGATGAAAGTAACTATTGTATCTACTTTTATAAAGACAGCTTAGAAAGTGACCCAGAAGTCCATCTTGACTCTCTTTCAATAATATTATTTGTGTGCAAAACTTGAAAAAATCTCTTTAAGACTTTATGAGAAAAGTTATCAATATTGCACAAATAACTACAGGTCCATACCTAACTTTACTTTCTAGGTTTAATTCCAGATTGTCCTAAACTTTCGATGTCTCTACTTTACTGTCTTCAGGATTTCTTCTTTTTCTGAAATCACACCATATTGAACTGCCTACATTCTTGTCAACGGCAAGGGTCACATTCTTTCCTTGAATGTAACTCTCCTCATTAAAAAATATTTCTGTGCGAGAAGTGTGTTTTCACTCTCCACCAAACATCACAAACTGTGTCTGATGTAAGTACAGTAACTGTTTGTATATTGCTATGGAAAGGTGATGTCACCTTAATTAACTTGTTGAGTTTGTTCAATACAAACATCAACAACTTTCTGTTCATATGAAAAGCTTTTCTAATCATTACTTCTACTTTTTTCTTTTCCAAAAAACATTTCACAACATATGTAGATTTTGTCAACATACTTCTCCATAAATGTGTAAAGACGTGATAGTGGAATATTTTTCTATATGTACATTCCATCTAAAAATCTTTCATTTTTTACAAACTACTAATGGTATTGATACATTTTTCATTTGATCACGTACAGTTTGAATATGCTGGGTTCCACTAATTTGTTGACTTGGCATATCTCCTATCTGAAATTGGAAATGTTCAACTATTATCAATAACAGGCATGGATGTATTGTCATTATTACTACTTTGTACAGAATTTGAAACAACGCTTTTTAGAATTGTATATCATACAATGTTACTTCCCTGCAAACAATCCTTTCTTCTAGCATGTTCTTCACCCTTCTCTGTAGGTATAATTCAGCAATGCTGCAAAGAAACAAACACAATATCTACATACATACCTAGTCTTCTATAGTAAACCAAACATAAAACAACTTTCACTTACAAAGAATACATAACAATACAAAGAATACCATAGCATGTATCCACAGAAATAAAGCCAAATACACATGTAATGTCTGCTGAGGATAACAACAGTGGAAGTAGGGTGCAAAGTTATACATACGATACATACGCAAAGCTTACATTACTGTAGTACAAGATTTCTCAGCTTGTAAACGTATTTCAAATTGAAATACTGCTACTTACAATCTCCCTATTCAGTGTATTATAATGAATCTTGCGCTGCTACCCACCAAACCCAGAAGACACCAACTTAAAAAATATGTAGCTCCTTCTTCATGTTTTACCAGAAGGACATGTTTAACATTGGTAAGGCCCGTAGTGCAACTATTTTATTTGATAAAAACTTACACTGGCGATTAAATCTGTTTAAATGATGAATACCTCAATTTCTAAAGCTTATACTGAACAACCCCATATTATGAGAGTTTTTAATTTCACCTCTGTACCAAGTTCTTTTCTATTTTAGAGAATATCTTAAAACATGCTTACTTTTCTACATAGCATAATCCAGGCAAAATCAAGCACATACTGCAACTGTTAAATATAGGCTGATATTGCACTGCTGAGCCCCATAGTATGCCTGTTTTTCTTGGGTCAATAAATACTGAATACATATGTTTTAACTCCTTTACATAATCAGAGATTTCTCTACTGGGGACATTCCCACAAGCTCATGCTTCTAGAAACTGAGTAGACGCAAGGCTACATCCCACCAATACAGGCTAATAAGCTCTTTTCCACTTGACAGAAAATTGTAATGCTAAGGACAACAGTATCTTCTTGTTTGATAGGGAACCTAACAATACTATACTCCATAACGCCATATTACTGATAAATATATTAATTTCTAATTCACATGTTGTACTGCACTTTTTATAAAACGTCTTCTACTGACTAGAATTCAAACCTAATAGATTGGTAAATATTGCTCTAATAAAACCTATTGTAACCTACACTAATAAAAAAGCTCATCTTCTAAAAAGAAACTATATTAAGAGAAGGTTTCCTTTCACCACTGCAGCTCACAAAGCCCTTTCCAATTTCAACTTATATCTTAAAGCACAGTGTGTACTCTAAATGACATGACCAGGCAAAATCAACTCATACTGATATTGGTAAAGGTGAGCAGACATTGCACATCTTAGGCCCATAATGTGCCTGTTTTTCTTGGGACAATTGACACTGACAAACTATTCTGTAACTCTTTAATATTATCAGGGATTTCACTAATGAGAGCATTCTAATTGTGTTCATGTGTACAGGTTTACCTGCTAGGCTCAACATTACATACATTGTATGTGAGGGAAATGTGCATGGTTGAGGTACATAATGCAACCATTGTAATTGAAGAATGCTGCCACTTCTGTGACTAATGCTTCTACAAACTAAGTGAAGTAATGGTTAGATTACACAAATATAGGCTAGACGACTCTTTTCCACGTGACAGAATATTTTAATGCTAGGATCAACAGTAGCTTCTTCTATGACAGGGGACCTTAAAATACCATACTCCATAATGTCATATTAGTAATGTAAACATTATTTACTGCCACCCATATTCTTGTGCACTGGGTATACAAATGTGCTCTACTGAGTCCAATTCAGTACCTAATATATTTGGATAAATATTAATCCAATAAAACCTGTTGTAATCTACACTATTAAAGACGCTAATCTTAACCTCTGTGTATAAAACACTGAGAAGCATGGAACTTCTACATATGCAAAGCTTGCATTAATGTCACACATGCTTTATCTAGTTGTAGGATTAATTAACCTTTAAATACTGCTACTCACAATGTCCCCATTGAGTGATGTATAAATGATCTTGATTTGCTTGCCACCAAATTCAGAAGATACCAACTTAAAAAATGATGTAACCCCTCATCACATTTTATCAGAAGGGCACTTTTAATACTGCTAAGAGCTATGCTGTAACTATTCCTTGTGTGAGAGGGAAACATACAATACTATACTCCATAATTACATATTAGTGAAGGAAACACACACGTATACTGCCCATGCTGAGCAAACTGTGCATGCCTATGGCATATGGTACAACCATTCTATTTGCCAGAACCTTACACTGGTGATTACGTTACACTAGTGCAACCCTCAGACCTATTTCCTACTTGAAGGAGAGACTTGAAGCATTGATTATTAGCAAAGAAAAATATGTATCCTACCACATATTTATTTTTCAAATTAAGCACTGGGTTTACCAAAACCACAACATATAAAAAAAAAATACATTATTAATACTCGTGTTCATACCCCTACATGAACATACACTGCAAGATAAAGACTCTTTAGAAAACACACACACATTTTAAAATTACCAAGCAAAAGTATTTACAAAACACAACTACTTTTAAAACCATTTTAAAAGAGAATTTATCTGAGATACATTTTTTTATTTTCACTGCAACAAAAATATTCAGTGATTCTATACTATGTACACCCTACTTCTTCAAACTGAAATCAATTTTCTTCCCTAATAAACTACTTCCAAGAATTGTCACTACACATTTCCTAGATACACAGCAGCACCACATTATTTTTAATACATGTAGAAAAATAAAAAAGAACTTCCCAAAACCAAATTAACAGCAAATTATCAAATACATTTTTCATCAAAACAGTGACAAAGAACCTTTAATTGCCAATCATTTTTGTCACACATAACCTTACCATAACATACTACTGCTTGATCACTCTCCTGAAAACACTGAAAACCCTACTTTCAAAATAAGTTATAACCTTTACTAAAACAAACAACTAAACATATCTAATATCTCTCATATAAACCATGGGTCATATTATGCATCAGATACACAATACCTCATGTTTGGCTATTCCAAAGAGTGAACAGATCTTCACGATTGCCAAAGAGTCTACATCTACATAGTGTGGGTTCTGCATTCAGAATAACAAAAGTATAAAAAATGGTAGCTATCATACTTTTCAAAAATCAATTGCATAAAAACAGGACTGTAGTAAGCAAACAACTAAAATGGCCAACATATTTTTACTACAACCTACCACAGCCAAGTACTAACTTGCAACATTAACATAAGTTATGGAGCAAAACTTCAAATCCATCCTAGTCACCATCATAAGAAACAGATATGCAGATTCCATATTTCACAATGAATCGGACAGTCCGAGCGCCAACTCTGTGTGATCTTGCATCACTTTTTGGCACAATTTTCCCATTTTTAGGAGACATATAACCTTTAAAGTTCTGGCTACACATATGCCCCTTACTATTTTGCATATTTTCACCAAGTTTCATGTCTGTGCCATTTATGATTTACACCGAAAAACATTTTCTTCTGTCATTCCTGTTCACCATGGGCTAAAAAGACGCACTTAGGGGGTCATTACGGGTTTGGAGGTAGCCATGGCGCTATTAGCACCATGGCTGCCTCCAAACCCATACCGACTGTGCCCTGGTGAATGGAGGTATTACCGCCCCATTCCAAGGTTGGCTGGGGAGGCAATTCCCCATTCACCAGGGCCCTTCCCCATTCCCATTTGAGCCCCTATAGGGCTCAATGGGAATGGGGAAGGCGGTAATAACGGTACTGCAAATCGCGGTACCGTTATTACCTCCAAGGTCCTTTTGCGGGTCCCGTCCTTAACGCCTGGTAAAAACAGGCATTAAGGGAGGACCTGCAAAGGGACCTCGTAATAGGGCGGTAAGGGATTACCGGTACCGGTGCCGTTACCGCTACCGGTAATCCCATACTGCCCGGGTCGTAATGACCCCCTTAGTCTCTTTCTGTGTGCCTAAAAATGACATCATACCTGTCATTACATAACAATACTGCTTATTCAGGCTATCGAGAGAAATGTCTTAATGTAAAACTTTATTTAAAGTCCATGGAGTGTATTTGTCAGTATGTGTGTGGTCCTCCCAACCCCCACAGTAAAATTATCTGTCTTGACTTCAGCTTACACATAGGATCTCCTGGGAGAGAGTGCTTGAAGAAAATTGCACCTTATGTCAAACACAGCTTCACTCCCCTTCTTTGTATCTGATGGTAGTCCTGGCGGCCAGTCTGGTAAAGCCGGTTATTATCACACCCTCAACTCACTAATATCAAAGCACATGTCCTGGCAGCATCCGTTCACTGGTAGGTGCGAAATGTGGGAGGCAAGCTTTCCTGCCAAACTGGTGTGACTGCAATTCCAGGGCCTCAGCCAGGCTGCTTGAAGTCTTTGTGGGGGGAACAAGCATAATGTACATGACTTTGCAGTTTCTAGACAAAAGATATACTGCTAAGCATTGCATTGAAATTGTCATAAGAAAAAGAAACACTGTGTTATTTCTTTCATTTACTGCAGTTTGTGTACAATGGTTTGTAGAAAAAGTTAACACTGCTGTGTCTAAGTGGAAAACCAAAGTCTTTGCCTTTCAAGTAATTTCAGAGTACATCAGCTGTCCTGGAAATGTTTTTCCCCAATTCTTAGTACTCAGCAGAAGTAAAGCATGCCAGGGTGGGTTTTCAAGAAGAGCACAACTTTGTGATGTTTTAAATGGAAATCAAGAGCAAATTGCAAAGCCGTCTTGGAGGTCATGTGTCCAGCTTTAGTATTCAGAAAACAGAACAGCAAATGTGGTGCGGCACTGCATGTAGGTTATTTTCAGATGGTTTAAATGGAGATAAAATAATGCAGAGCACTTCTGGTGGCATTTCTTGTATTCAGTGCTCGCCACACATATGTGCCATGGAAAGAAAAGCGCATCCGGTTTTCCTTTTTTTTTTTAATGTGGTTTTGAGGTAAAGGGATTTTTGTCATGGGCCTTAAATGTACCCCACAATTCACAAACCTGCCCACCAAACCCATTAATTATGGGCCTCCAAAGCCCCCAATTCAGTACCAAACACGTTACCTAACTCCACATATGCCCTATAATCAATGCAATGACTTTTTAATTTGTACTATTCTAGGTACAATTCATTTGCCTTTAAGCTTGGGTTGCTTCTGGCACCTAAAATGCCATGCATTAACTGTCCAGAACCTCTTACCTCAACCCTCAGCAACAGCATATAAAGATCGACCTACAAGAACTCTTGGACATTGAAGTGTTTACATTTTTGCTCAAACCATCCCGTCAATGCCCATCATTGAGTGAAACCTTAATCAGCATTCTATAGGACCTCTGTCCAGTAAATATCTTACGCCTGACCACTTTCTTTCACACCCCACTTTCCTCTCCTGCAAGCTTTCAAATGGTTTCCTACAGTAATTCACATTGCAAAATAACAACAAATAAATACATACATGTGTAGGCTCTGATGTTGTCCTTTATTCACAGGGCAACAACAAAGCAAAGCACACATAGCCTTGCAAAACAGCACATGACAGCTAATGAGCGAGAATTCAAACTTACGCTCAGAGAACAGTGTAAACCGAACGGATGCTGCCAATAGCACGTCACACCTCTCTTGCGCTTTTCTCCTGCTCAGTTCTACTAACTTACACCTCCACCTTACCCTCTTGCTTAACAGATCCACCCGAGCACTAAGGTACCACGCAGGTAGTGATAGTACACAGTATAAAAAACCTTTAACATAACATAACATAACATAACATAACATAACATAACAGAGATCTGCAAAACTGATTGTAAGTAGTCAGCAAATAAGTACATATATATATATATATATATATATATATATATATATATATATATATATATATATATATATATATATAACTAAACAAGAAAATCAAATCTATGAGACAGCTTAATAAATAATACTCTGAAAGGTCTGTAGTTAGGCCACGTTACAACACAGCAGTCTACTCATAACTTTTAAGGAATTTACCCCAATAGTTCATAAGCAGCATTTAATTGCCCTCAAGCCTCAGTACCATCCTTGAGAGAGTTTTGGGATGGGACACTTCCTCAGTCTTCTTTTTTTTAAGAGCTATGTGGCCTTGTAGTTCTTTATTAAATCGAGGAGGGATGGATACTGTATGTTTATGTCAAAACCAATTTTGAAAAAGCATGTTGCCGGTGGTAGGGCGGAAAGCGATGTCACTGTCAGTCACACTGGTTAAGGTGTTTCTGTGATGGAGATCTTTGTGGGACTGTGCGTCGATTGTGTGATATATGCCAACATGCATTCTGAAATTCTGGGATATGTAAGCCTGTAATGGAAAAAACTGAAAATAGTCTGTGAGAGTCTGTGCCTAATAAATACAAACATAAAATAACATAAGAATAACAAAATGCTCTACAGTGGTGACTGTTAAAACACTGGGAATTATTAAAAACAATAAAGAAATCAAATAAGTATTAGTATTACACACATTCACATTTATCCTGTGGGGTGCTGCGACTTTCTACTAATGTTAATTGGGATAGGCAGGCAAGCCAAGTTTATTGTAAATAAAAAGACAAGCAAAAAGCTGGGTATGAATGTTAAAAAAGAAAATAAGAATTAAAAGCAATATGTGTTAAATGTACTTCTGTATGTACACAAAGGGGGTAATTCATAGAATTTAGCGCACAAGTGGCGCACGCGGCTGGCGCACAGAGTGCACGTGCGGCAGTCTGCGCCAGCAGCGTGCGCCAAAACCCATTTAAGCGCAAAGCGTATTCATGGATACTTACATCCATAACCAGCTGTAGCGCAGAGTGGCGCAGCGACCCTGAAGCAGTGCCAGGTTACGCCCCCAGCCCCGCCCTGTGCGCCAAAAACATCGCCCAAATCCAGTACATGGTTCAAAGGCCAGTGGACCAGCATACAGCCCCCAAACACGAAAACACATGGAAAACTCTCCACGCACCCCTCGGAATACACGTTCCTTGCTCGCGCCAGTGAAATCATGTGGAAAACTCCCTGTGCACGCCTCGGAATATGCGTACCATGCTCACCTAGTAAAATCACATGTAAAACTCCCTGCGCACCCCTCCGAATATGCGTACCCTGCTCACCTAGCAAAATCACATGTAAAACTCCCCGCGCACCCCTTGGAATATGCGTACCCTGCTCGCGCCAGCGAAATCATGTGTAAAACTCCCCACACACCCCTCGGAATAGTCACACCCCGCTCGGGCCAGCAAAATCACATGTAAAACTCCCTGCGCACCCCTCCGAATACGCGTACCCCGCTCGTGCTAGCAAAATCGCATGTAAAACTCCCAGCGCACCCCTCGGAATATATGTACCCCGCTGCGTCAGGTAAAATGCGTGGAAAAAGTCCCCCCTGTGTTATGGGCTGCCTGCGGGGCATGGACTGGGGTGATGGGCCGCCTGTGGGGCATGCCCAGGGGTGATTGGCTGCCTGCAGGCCATGGACTGGGGTGATGGGCTGCCTGTGGGGCATGCCCAGGGGTGATGGGCTGCCTGCGGGGCATGGACTGGGGTGATGGGCTGCCTGCAGGCCATGGACTGGGGTGATGGGCTGCCTGCGGGGCATGGGGAGGGTGGATGGGCTGCCTGCCTGTATTCCGGGGGTGTGCGTGGACTTTCACGCGTGATTTTGCTGGCGCGAGCAGGGTGCATGTATTCCGGGGGTGCACAGGGAGTTTTACATGCGATAGGCCTGGTGCAAGCGGGGTACGTGTATTCCGAGGGTGCGTGGGGAGTTTTACATGCGATTTTGCTAGCGCAAGCGGAGTAAGTGTATTTGGAGGGGTTGCGCAGGGAGTTCTACACGTGATAGGCCTGACACTAGCGGGGTACGTGTATTCTGGGGGTACGTGGGAGTTTTACACAAGATAGGCCTGGCGTGAGCGTGGTACGTGTACTCCGGGGGTTCGCATGGACTTTCACACGCGATTTCACTGTCGCGAGTGGGATACATGTATTCCGGGGGTGTCCGGGGAGTTTCACACGCAATTTCGCTGGCACTAGCGGTGTACGTGTATTCCAGGCATGCGCATGGACTTTCACACGCCATTTCCTGTCACGAGCGGGGTACATGTATTCCGGGGGTACGCGTGGAGTTTCACACGCAATTTGCGAGTGTGTACCCTCCCGGGTGTCCCCCCATCCCCATTCCCGCAGGCAGCCCTCACCACAGGGGACCGATCCACACCCCTGGCCATACCCCGCAGGCAGCCCCTCACCCCAGTCCATGTCCATCAGGCAGCCCATCACCCCTGGGAATGCCCCGCAGGCAGCCCATCACCCCAGTCCATGGCCCACAGGCAGCCCATCACCCCATCCATGGCCCGCAGGCATCCCATCACCCCAGTCCATGGCCCACAGGCAGCCCATCACCCCAGTCTATGGCCCATAGGCAGCCCATCACCCCTGGGCTTGTCCCGCAGGCAGCCCATCACACCAGTCCATGGCCCGCAGGAAGGTCACATGGCACTATGTACTTGGTAGCCCCGACACATGTCCCCCACCCCACCCCCATTGACGGGCACCTGCCAGTAGGCCCCGACTTATGTCCCCCAACCCCTCACTCACCCCTATTGACGGGCACCTGCCAGCAAGCCACGACTCATGTCCCCCCACCCCTCCACCCCACCCCCATTGATGGGCACCAACCAGCAGGCTCGACTCATGTCTCCCCTCCCCACCATTGATGGGCACCTGCCAGCAGGCCCCGACTCATGTCCCCCCACCCAACCAGTGACGGGCACCTGCCAGCAGGCCCCGAATGATGTCCCCCGATTTACCGGCAAAAGGCCCTG
The DNA here is from genome assembly GCF_040938575.1 of Ambystoma mexicanum. NCBI lineage: Eukaryota > Metazoa > Chordata > Amphibia > Caudata > Ambystomatidae > Ambystoma > Ambystoma mexicanum. The sequence goes on from NC_090941.1 coordinate 358,119,607, forward strand.
ACTCATGTCCCCCCAACCCGCCACCCACCCCCATTGACGGGCACCTGCCAGCAGGTCCTGACTCATGTCCATCCACCCCCCACCCCACCACCATTGACGGGCACCTGTCAGCAGGCCCCGACTCATGTCCACACTCTCCCCCCTTGACAGGCACCTGCCAGCAGGCCCCTACTCTTGTCCCCACACCCCCCACCAACCCCCATTGACGGGCACCTGCCAGCAGGCCCCGACTCATGTCACCCCTGCCCCCCATTGACGGGCACCTGCCAGCAGGCCCCGTCTCATGCCCCCCCCATTGACGGGCACCTGCCAGCAGACCCCGACTCAAGTCCCCCCACCACCCACCCACCCCCATCGACAGGCACCTGCCAGCAGGCCCCGACACATGGCCCACCAAACAACATGTCCTAACAAAACAGACCCATGGCCCTAATGCCAACCCAAACCCCCCCGCCTATCCAGTACAAGCACACAACCATCCACTGCACCCACTCCCAAATTACCCATGCCATGAGAGTCTTAAAAGAACAACCATGACCATGCATAAATGCACAACCGAGCCACACAGTGGCAACACATGACTGAGGCAATGTTCATTGAGACATGCACAAAACCAATAATAGTACACAACACCAATTATGAAGTTAAAATAAATGTATTAAAAAACATAATGAAATAACATAATGAAAATCAAACTTGCAAATTAAGAAATAATGAAAGCAATTAAAAAAAGGAAAATCCAATGAAAAACAAAAATCCACGACATGAAAAAAGAAAAGTGGCCCATCGCCAATGTCAATATGAATTAAAAAATAAAAAAGAATTAAAGAACATTGATCCATGGGAATTGTAAAAAAAGAAATTATGTACAAGTCTGGAACTATATACAATGTAAGTCTAAAGGGTCCATGATCCCCAAACAAAAGGAAACCTACAAAAAAGTGCTATGAATAAAAAATATATATACATAAAGTGGAGCAAAGTCCATGAACTCCAAAAAAAAGATAAAACAAAGGAAACCTAACCCTAAAGGACTATGTAAAAAGGCGGCAGGCAAGTCCTACAGTTAACTTTTTGATGTTCCGGGCCAGGGCATCATCGAACTCCATGTCGATGTTCTGGAGGCGGGCTTCTTCCCTGGCCTCGAGGTCTCAGAGGGATGCAGCCATGGCCTCCTCCAACTCCCTGTGAGTTGCCTCGAGGCACTCAGCCCGCCTCAATGCCCTGTGCAGGGAGTTCTCCAGCCTGACCATAGAGAGCCGTGCCTCCTCCGCCCGCCGCCGCTCCGCATCTATCTGCGGGCCCAACCGCTGCCACGGGGAAGACACTACCAATCCAGGGTCATATTGCCCTCCGGCCGATGCCTGCCTGTGATGTTGATGGACCCGAGCCATCATCGCTCCCACCCAGAGCCTGTTGCTGACGTGCATGTGCCCTGCCTGTCGATGCCTGCATGTCCTCCTCTTGCTGGGGTCCAGTTGGTGGGGTGTCCACCCCTGCTGGACCTCTGACGCCCGACTGTGGCAGGGATGTGTCCTCCACCAGCCTGGCTGCTGGGTCAGGGGCAGCTCCACAGGGTGCCCAGGTGATACTTGGGCATGAAGATGGCACGGAGGATGACTGGCGCATAGGGGGCTCAGTTGAGGAGGGGGTCGCTAGGAGATCCAGCACATGGAGGAACCCAGCACCAGTGACCTGTCCCAGTAGGCTGACGTGGTCAATGAGGTATTCGAAATGACGTGCATTGTGCTCACGAGAACTCTGCACGTCATCCCGAATACCATGTTGATGCAACGCCACCCCAGCTAGGAAAGGCTCAATCCAGTCATGGATTGCCACATCCGCAGGGAGAGGAAGGCCAGTTGTTGTTTGCGCATCCCCTCCTTGAAAACGGGTCTGGACGACGGCATCCCTGCTGGTACGAGATGATGCAGTCACAGGATCGGGGACAGGATTACAAACAGGCACCTCTGCGGCGACCTGTGCTGCCTCCTGTCCTTGCCCCTGTACTGCGCCACTAGCGCCAGTGGAATCCCACCTCCAGGCCCCATACAGGGGCCTTCCACGGCCTACTCCTCAACCGAACCCCCCACCAACCTGGATGACTTTGTGCCATCTTCCTCCATATGCCCCTGTGGGGGCTCAGCTGCCCCTACTGCTGCTGAGGAGTCCACCTCCAACCTCCGCCTCCTGGACCTTCCCTCGGCAGCTGCGGCCATGGATGCGGCACCAGATTCCTCACTCCCGGAAGAGATGACTACGTGGGAGGAGAGCTGGGCCTTGCATCTCCGGCTGGTGGTGGGATCCCTCCCGCTGAGCTCCACAGCACCGTCTCTGCCCTCTTCATCAGTCGACGCTGCAGACAGGGAGAGACAGAACACAGGCATCAGGGCACTGTACAATGGTTGGATACACACGTGACAGTTGTACATGAGTGGCAGTGTCAAACTTCACAGATGGCATCACACTCCCCAACACTCATATCATTTGAACCTACACACATGCACAAATTGACAGGAATCATGAGGCAAGCAACAGCATCCATACACACACACACACCGGCATGAACATCCGAAGGTTGGCATGACATCACAAGCAACATAGGGAGTGCTGAACACATGCACACACGCCAACAGACAGACATGCATCTGTACATCTCCACCACCTGTCACAGTGCAATCATCAGCATCTATGTCACATCTGCCAATCAGGTTCCTACATGTCTGTGTCACATGCATCCATGGCATATCACCGTTGCACACATGTGAAACACACACACGCACATGTATGCAATGCACGTACATGAAGGTGGAACCAGCATCCATGTGTCACACCCCAACAATGCCATAGTACATACACAGAAATACTAACATGTGTGCATCTCCACATGCAGTTGTGCATCATGCTTTGGAACACATACACATTGATGTGCATCACACAGTGTTAGGAAGAATTCTCATTCGATGGCTAATTTCCCTTAACTATGGAGTCCCCCAGCAGCTTTGCTGGATTTGACGTTTTTTTTTTTCTTCTCCTGCTAAGAGTGTGACTCTTTTTCCCACTCTTAGGCATATTTGCTATGTGTGTTCTAGGCTATTTTGTTGTGTTTAATGTCTATGGCGTTTATCTCACCACCATAGGAACCATCTTTATCCACATGTGTTACACAGCACCCGCCGTGCAGTGACACAGGGGTGTCGTAGCGACCCCCAAACATAGACTCCATACCCTGGGACTGACTACTGTCTCCCAGGGCATGTAAAGTCCCCATTGACTTTACTAGTCAATCTTTATGAACAAAACCAGTACGACCCATCTTACTATGGAGGTACTGGCAAGGGTTAATAGTTTTTCCCTTATGTTCATTTTCGAGAGGGTACCGTACAGTCCATCTCTCAAAAGTTTCTGGCTGGTGGCAGTGGTTACTACCAAAAATATTCGATTGCAAATATTTCCCTATGGGATTTTCCCACTGTTTGAGGCTACCACATTTACTGACACCCTCTAACATACCGCCGGTATATTTTTATAATAATTTTACTCTGGTAGGTTTTATTTGCCAGAACCTTTATATAAATTCTTTCTCGTGTCTTTCTCTAAACTCCTAACCCAGGTCAGGGATCCTTTGTTCGTCCTTTTGGCGGGCTTCTGCAAAGAAGCCCTCCCCTCCGCGCCACTGAGTCTGGGGTGGATCCATTGTGTGGGAGGGGGAGTAGGACCCCTGGACAGGGTTGCCTCAGCAATCCATGTCACACTCTGCCCTGATAGGCTGGAGGGTCTCCCACCAGGATGACCACTCCACTGTGTGAGTGACAGCTAGGCTGTATGAATGGGGATCTTTTTGCATAAAAGCAGGGTCCTGAGGACTGGAAGAGCTGGAACCACTGGAACTACGAAGCCGAAGAGGAGAGAAGCCAAAGACATCTGCAAAGACTGAACCACCGGTGAAGCCCTGCTGCAGCGTCTCACCACTTTTCTCCACACGACAAGAGAAGATCTTCATCTGCAAGAGCCTTCTTCCCTTGAGCTGGTGGGGCCAACCAGTTTGCCAATCGCCTTCCTGGACCTGCCTTGGTCGAATCACCAGCACCCTGTACTCACAGACCGGATTGCCAGGCACCCGTCCATCCGGACCGTGATTTAAAGGAGCATACCTTTTATTTGTTGGGCAGCACCGCGGCTGGTTTCATCCCTGGGCAGTGCAGTAACTCAAACCTTCCTCTAGCATCAGAGCCTCTCTTCCTCTACTGGATCACCCGAACTACAGGAACTGCCAGGAACAGCCGTCACCGTAGGGACCTCTTCTTCATTTTAAGGTACTTTGTTCTGCCAGGCCGCCCTTTTTCGCTGGTAGCCCTAAAGGTGTTTTAAATCCTTTACCTACCTGTTGGGTTGGCCGCCTCTATCTCCTAACATTCTCTTTCGCCTTCTGCATCCACCTTTTCGAATCGTATAACAAAGACTTGACTGCAGCTACAAGAAAATGTTACTCCTGGGGTCTTTGCCCTGTACCACTGACTCTGGCACAGGCTTATTGACTCTGGCTGAATTTGTTAGAAATGCCTTCTCTAGATTGCTTCTCAACTGGAACTGTGTTGATGCACCTAAATCTTATAACCACCTTTTCCTTCCCATTTTTTAAACTTGTGAAGTGCCATTTTGTTCGGTTTTCATTTAAGTATTACACAAACTAAAGTGCTGCCTTGCCTAAACTTGTTCACAAACTTCTGGGAAGTGGTGTTAGGGTGTGTAAGAAGATATTTCTGAATAACTTGTATTTTCCCTCCCTTGTGAGAAATTGATAGAGTGCCATTTGTGTTTGGTTTTCACTTTGCCGTTTTGCTCCGTTTTCACTCTTGCTCAAACTAGTATACAATTTAACTAGGGAGTTGTGTATACTTTTCTTGACTCATTTTAACATTTATAACTGTGATTAATGTGTTGAACTGGAAGTGTGTAATAAATATATATATTACATGGCCACGGGAGTGGCCATGTAGTTATGGTTAAGTTGGTGTCTCCATAGGAAGAGCACTTTTTGGGCGGCTTATAACTTCGCTCCCCCTGGACGAATCTTCACCAAGCTTTGCAAGAAAAGTATATGGCCCACTCTGAATTTTTTTGCAAAGTTTGGTGAGGATTTGTCCAGGGGGGGGAAGTTATAGAGGGGTTCCCAAAATTTCTTTTTTTCCCATAGACTGAATGGGAAAATATTTTTGCTTGCGCCTACAGCCCAAACCGCTGGACGGATTTTCACCAAATTTGGACCAGGAGCAGCGGCTTGGTCCCGAAAGCGTGTTTTTTCAAATTTGGTGAAAATCCGTCCAGTAGTTTTTTTGAAAATGACCAAAAAGTAGGTAAAAAAGAAATAATGATATCTGTGTTCGGTCCGCAGACACTTCCCTGTTCGCTCCGCGGACAGTGTCCTGATTGGCCGAGTGGCTTACGTCATGTCCACGGACATATGGCGTGTTCGCTGATTGGAAGGTGTTAAGCGTGAAGCGCGTCAGATTTTCGGCAGCACCCGCCATCTTGGATTTGCGGACATCCGCGGACAGCACGGTGAAAGTTTGTTCGAAATCTGTATTTAGTGTGTTGTTGTGTGGGAGTGTTTGGGGAGGAAGGGAGGGTTTAGATAGGTTAAATGTTGTGCTTTTTTGTGTGGTGGACGTTCTTTTTGTGTTTGATTTGTCTGCGGACATCGCGGGTGTTCTGACATGTTCTAAATAAACTGAATGGGTGGTGTTCTGAGGACTTAAAATGTGTCCGTTTTGTTCGCAAGTAAGTTGAAACTGTTCCAAGAACACTGGTGGTGTCCTGAAATGTTCGCAAATAAACAAAATGCGGGTGTTCTGAGGACGCTGTCCGTATTGTTCGTTGTCAAGTTGAAAGTGATCTAAGAACTCTCGCGGTGTCCTGAAATGTTCGTAGGGGGTGTCTTGAAGACGCTGTCCGTATTGTTCTCTGGCAAGTTGAAAGTGTTCTAAGAACTCTCGAGGTATCCTGAAATGTTCGGTAATAAACAAAATGGGGGTGTTCTGAGGACGCTGTCCGTATTGTTCGTTGTCAAGTTGAAAGTGTTCTAAGAACTCTCGCGGTGTCCTGAAATGTTCGTAGGGGGTGTCCTGAAGATGCTGTCCGTATTGTTCTCTGGCAAGTTGAAAGTGTTCTAAGAACTCTCGCTGTGTCCTGGAATGTTCGCAAATAAACAAAATGGGGGTGTGTTCTAAGAACTCACGCGGTGTCCTCAAATGCTCGTAGGGGTGTCCTGAAGACGCTGTCCGTATTGTTCTGTGGCAAGCTGAATGTGTTCTAAGAATCTCGCGGTGTCCTGAAATGTTCGCAAATAAACAAAATGGGGTTGTTCTGAGGACGCTGTCCGTATTTTTCGTTGTCAAGTTGAAAGTGTTCTCAGAACTCTCGCGGTGTCCTGAAATGTTCGTAGGGGGTGTCCTGAAGACATTGTCCGTATTGTTCTGTGGCAAGGTGAATGTGTTCTAAGAACTCTCGCGGTGTCCTGAAATGTTCGCAGATAAACAAAATGGGGGGGTGTTCTAAGAACTCACATGGTGTCCTCAAATGTTCGTAGGGGGTGTCCTGAAGACGCTGTCCATATTGTTCTGTGGCAAGCTGAATGTGTTCTAAGAACTCTCGCGTTGTCCTGAAATGTTTGCAGATAAACAAAATGGGGGTGTTCTGAGGACGCTGTCAGTATTGTTTGTTGTCAAGTTGAAAGTGTTCTAAGAACTCTCGCAGTGTCCTGAAATGTTCGCAGATAAACAAAATGGGGGGGTGTTCTAAGAACTCACGTGGTATCCTCAAATGTTCGTAGGGGATGTTCTGAAGACGATGTCCGTATTGTTCTGTGGCAAGTTGAATGTGTTCTAAGAACTCTCGCGGTGTCCTGAAATGTTCGCAGATAAACAAAATGGGGGGGTGTTCTAAGAACTCACGCGGTGTCCTGAAATGTTCGTAGGGGGTGTCCTGAAGACGCTGTCCGTGTTGTTCTGTGGCAAGCTGAATGTATTCTAAGAACTCTCGCGGTGTCCTGAAATGTTCGCAAATAAACAAAATGGGGGTTGTTCTAAGAACTCACGCAGTGTTCTGAAATGTTCGTATTATTCTATGGCAAGCTGAAAGTGTTCTAAGAACTCTCACGGTGTCCTGAAATGTTTGCAAATAAACAAAATTGAGGTGTTCTGAGGATGCTGTCCGTATTGTTCATTGTCAAATTGAAAGTGTTCCAAGAACTCTTGCGGTGTTCTGAAATGTTCGTAGGGGGTGTCCTGAAGACGCTATCCGTATTGTTCGCTGGTAAATTGAAAGTGTTCTAGGAACACTGGTAATATCTGTGGACATTAAAAGTTTCCATAGGCCATAGTTGAAATGTTTGAGTGTATGGGTGTGATATGCTGTGCTGGTTGTGGCCAGGGCATAGAGTGTTGGGTGCATGACCGTTTGGTCATGCACCCAACACTCTATGCCCTGGCCACAACCACTGCAGCATATCACAGTTATAGTTGCTTATAACTTTGGGTCAAAAACAAATTGTTGAGTGTATGGGTGTGATATGCTGCAGTGGTTGTGGCCAGGGCACAGAGTGTTGGGTGCATGACCATTTGGTCATATCACAGTTATAGTTGCTTATAACTTTGGGTCAAAAACAAATTTATAAGGAACAAAGTTATAAGATATTATGGGTGTGATATGCTACAATAGTTGTGGCTATGTTATAGAGTGTATAATATACTTACTATTTGGTTTAGTAACTGGAGTACATGTATTACTTGTTCATTTCTGTGATAAAAGAAAATAGCATGTTAGTATTAGTATTTTGTAATGACTTATTACATTGTATAATCAACAATTATTTTTTTTGGACCCTCATAATTGGTAGATTACAAACCAGAGTACTGTGCAATTTGCTCAGTTTCTGTGTTCGTTGCTAAAATCATTGGGTCTGTGGGAGAAAAAAAAATCCATGTTGGATTAAAAAAAAAACCTTTTTCTGTTATGCTACAGTTTATTTGTTTGTTTGTTTTCAGTGTTCACTTGTTGCTTCTGGCTAATAGTTTATACATTGGGTTGTTTCATTTTTTTGGAGCAGTAACATATTATTTATTTGTTTGGATATTATAAAATTTTGGAGCAGTTAGATACCAGTAGGTGTATTCCAACTGTCTGTTTATTGATATATTTCAGTGGTATTGATTTATTTGTTTGGATATTTTTAAATTTTTTGACAGTTAGATACCAATTGGCGTATTCTAACTGTCTATTTTTTGCTCTAAATTAGTGGTATTCATTTATCTGATTAGTTGTTGTAGAATCTTTGGGCAGTTAGATAGCTTTTGGAATATTCTAACAGTTTATATTTTTTTACTACAAGTTTAGTTAAGGTTTAAGTACAGTTTAGTCATCAAATTTTGCTTTTAAGAACATTAAATAAGCGTTTGTAAGATTTGCTGGTAATCTCTGCTTGAGAGTAATGGTACTACCATTACATTCAAACCATCCACATTTCTTTTTTATATATGTAGTGTAGTGACCTGCATTGGTTGTGGCACCTGCGTGGTAGATTATACCTATTGCTGTGAAGGTTTTCTTGCCAAGTGATATTTGACCATGTGTGACTCCAGTCAGCTTGCAGTTGTTTTTGGTACCATCTGCATTGTAATGTAGAAACATTAGTATTACGTATTTACTATGTGTTTGTATTACTAACGTGGAGCGATTATCTGAATTGCAGGTAGAACATAATCTACCATGGTTTGCATTTTGTACAAGTTGATGAAATGGAATGGATTCACAATTAGGTATTGATATATATACAAAGCGTTCACTTGGGATTTCTTCTTGTGTCACATTGTTGCAGAGAGTGCATGTATGTTTCCACATGTATGAAATCTGGAAAATTTCATTTATAGGTATATATTTTTATTTCCAGTACTTGTAGTAAGAACATTAGAAATTCTTGTTGATCTTCCTGTGAGGTTATAGTGAATTTTACCATTCCAGCACAGTAGTCCAATTGTTGACTTATTCCATAAACACTATGGGGTTGATTCATGGAGCAAACGTGCGCCGGAAATCCCAGCGCAAGCAGGCGCAAGGTGGCGCAAGCGTGCGAAACCCAGCGCACGCGTGCGATTCAAGGAAGACGCTGCGCGTGTTTCCCGCTGTCCGTGCGCCAAATCCTGCCATGGCGCACGCGTGCACACACGGCGTGCGCTACACGCACAGCAAAAGCACACATAGCGCGGCGCACACAACCAAAGTGTGCGGAACAGTGGGCGTAACACGCGGAATGGGGAATAACGCGTGAAAAAGAAGGCGTAACTGGGGAAGTACTGCAGGGAACTACACGGAACGCCCACACGCTAGCGAACAACCCGTATTCATGGATTCGAATACAGGAAACCCGCGCACGGCAAAAGACGATGATACACAGGCGTCAACGCGTCCGCCACACGAAGGCAGGCGGAAGCGTCCGCGCGCACAGTATTAAAGTGCGCGCAAACAACAAACACGTATATACAGCTTCGATGAATGCCCCATTTGTCGCAGAACTGATAGTGGGACACCGCAGGAGGAGGAGAATAGCCAGGGCACGCATTTTTGCACCACGGACAAGCCTTTTTATGGGATGCCTGACGACCAGGTCTATGGCAGGTATAGGTTTCCACCCCATATCATCCTAGACCTGGTCAGGGAGTGGGAAGATGACCTTACATCCCCCACCCTTTGCTCCCAAGCATTGAGCCCCTTAGAGAAGGTGTTCAATGTCCTGCATTTTTTGGCCACTGGGTCATTTCAGCAGACTACTGCCATAGTGGGGGAGGGGGGTCTCACAGGCCACGCAGTCACGCTGCCTACACCAGGTACTGGCAATCATGACAGTGCGCACCTCAGTCCGCAGGCACATATACATGCCCAGAACACCCGCAGAAAGGCAGGCCGTTGTCCTGAATTTTTTCAGGGTGGCACACTTCCCCAAAGTGCTCGGTGCCATAGATTGCAGCCATGTGGCCCTACGTCCACCTAGGGCCACTGAGCACATCTACCGAAACCGCAAGCACTGGCATTCCATCAATGTACAGGTGGTATGCGATGCAAAGGGAATCATCACCTCTGTCTATGCAAACTACCCTGGCTCCACCCATGACAGTTTCATATACAGAATGTCCGCCCTGAGCCGGGCCCTGGAAGCTGGGCAGCATGGCGACAAATGGCTTCTAGGTGAGTACAAATGCCCTTGCACATGCATGCATGTCACACACACACACACAAATACACAAACCCCAATAATCACAAACATTTACACCTCCCCAGGGGACAGTGCCTACCCTCTGAGCAACCACATGATGACGCCATTCCAGAACCCCTCCACACCACCCCAGGTAAGATACAACGCCGCCCATATTGCAACCAGGGCCATAGTGGAGCGCACATTCGGAGTGCTCAAGTCATGTTTCCGCTCCCTTGACCGCTCTGGCGGGCAGCTACTCTATGCACCCCCAGTAGTGTGCAGGATCATTGTGGCAGCATGTGTCCTGCACAATGTTGCAACACGGCAGGGCGTACCGGTGGACATGGTGGTGCCCCCACATCCCCAACCACAGGCACAGGCGCTGCCCATGGGAGGGAACAGGGCACGTGGCGAGGAAGCCCGGACGCAGCTTGTGGCCACATTTTTCACCTAAACTCCCACCCTGCGGAGTGCACACAGGCCTGGCACATACCAGGTGACAATCGATGATGACAAAGAGACAGTCAATTGTCACAACCCTACCACCCTGAGATAGATGGAAGTGCCACATTGTCTGCATCCCTAGCTACTTAAACACAAGCTATCCTGTGTGACCAAAAGGCACACATGTGACATGACATGATATGGCATTTGTAACGTGCCTATACACAAGTATTTCAAGGTGTGATGAGGCAGGGAGGGGGGAACAAGGGAAGACAGACAACGATACTACTAGGCCAGGTGTCATTTAGATTGTGCAAGTGCAGGGGTAGGGAGAAGGGAAAAGTGCAAGGGGAAGGGGAGGGGGGAGTGCAGTACAGGGTAAGTAGACTAAAAAACAAATAAATAGGCCAGCTGGTGGCAACTGCAAAGGTAAGTGCAGACAAGTGCTGGGAAGGGGGGGCTGTAAGGATAGAGAGACAGTCCCGCAGTGCAGGGGTTGCCAGGGAGGCAGTGCAAGTGGAGAGTGGCTGGGCCAGGGACCAAGGTCGGTGAGAGTGGCCCAGTTGCAGATCCAGTGCAGTTCCAGTGAAGAATTTTGCAAGGGAGAGGCAGAGAGAAAGCAGAAGCAAAGAGGAAGGTCTTGAGGTGCTTCCGGAACCGGAGATGGTTCTCCTCAAGTTCCAGTGAGGCAGGAAGGCTGTTCCAGAGGGAGGCCCCTGCCGCGGAGAGAGATCTACCCCCAGCTAGTTGCTTTGAGAAGCGGATGACCCTGACATGCAAGGTGTGAATCACACACACACCTGCAAAACAGGCCATGGCCATCACTGTTATGTCACTCAAACCCTCCCAAACCACAACATGACATGGCAAGCAATACCCATACACCAACACAGTAACAATAAGGTACACATTGCCATGTCAAAAATGTACAGTGGCATCAGACAATGATGCCTGACATGGAATCAGATGAAATGAGTGACCAACAACCTCCCACCCAAAATAAGTCATGTCCAAATGTATTACAAGAGTTGTAGACGTAACATAACAATGAATGCCTGTCTACATGCACATTGTGCATTGCAAAATCAACACTGCAGCTTCTGTGTGCTGTGTCCAACTCCTGCAACACCCAGCTCAGCACACAGCACAGTGAACAGCCATTGTGTGTGATGCACACCCTGAGCATCACATCTAAGCGACAGACCACATCAAAAAGCAAATTAGGCATGTACAGGATCCATAATTGGTCACAGAACATGTGCTGCAGGGACACAGTGAGCACCAGAAGGCAAACAGTGTACACGTGGATATGCAAGGGTGGTTGTACATGTAGTGCATCATAGTGCAAGTGTGTGGGTCAGTAAGGACATGCACTCAACATATGCATGTGCAATCAAGTGACCATCAGTGTCCTCTACACATCACATGTGAACATTCACCATGTGTACACCCCAGCATGTCAAACCACAACTATCCCACACACCTGAAAGGTAAACACAACACATGAACAGGCATTGATCAGCAGAACACAACATGTACATAGGATACCACCATTACAATGTCGGGGTTACCATCACACTGCAGGACAAGGCAACTATCAACAACAACCCCTCCCCTCCCTCACAAATGACCATGACCCACTGAACAACTGCACCTGGGTCATGGAACCTTCAACCCTCAATTTCACCTGGCCACAGGATCACCCTTCCCCTTCGTCACCATCTCCCACCTTGTGTGTAAAAAGGTGCCTGCACCCTCAGAGTCCACCCTCATTTGCAAAATCACAAAATCTAAGCCATAAAAACGAACCAGAACACCCTCCAGTAGATGACTTGACATAGCAGTACCTCACAAAGGCCAAGTACTACCACAATGATGTAACAACCAAGGTAGCACAGTAAAACAATGTCACAACAGGATGTGAACCATGTGTGGTACATAACATAGAATGATGCACCATGAACGGATGTGTACTGTCACAAGTCCTGTGTACAGGCGCGGGAGTGTCACGAAACAACCACCCCCACCGTGTCCCGGGTGCCTGCAAGGTCAAACTCACACAGGCCTCTGAGACCCTGGTGGGGAAGGAGGGTCAGAGATATGCAGTCGGGACAGGTGTTGGCACACTGGATAACTGGAATGAGTGGCAGGAGAGGGGAGGAGGAATGACACATGAAAGTAGGGAATGCACGAAAATGTACTACCTGCATGAACACATACACAATCCGAACAAACTTAGACATCATTGTCATGGCCTTCTGTAGTCCAGGCTTAGGAGTGGCACGAACCAACCACCCCCTCTAGGGTTTTGGCGCCTGCAAGTTTGGTGCTTACACAGGCATCCGCAACCCCAGCGGGGAAAGAGGGGTAGGGAACGTTGCTTGGATAGGTACGGGAAGCAGGAACACCGGGTAGAGGCTACAGGGTTTAAAATTGGATAGGACTCCGGGTGATTTGTGGAAAAAAAACATACCAAATTGAATTACACATTCATCCACGCATTAGTGCACCCCCCAGCAAGCCTATGCAGAGCAGTTTGAAAGAAAAACAACAAGACACTTAGCTCTGGTTTTGAGTGCTGGCCTCCTGCCTGCGCACTCTCAGGTCCGGTTACAGGAGCACTGCAATGCTGCAAAGAGAGCCACAGTCAATAATCTGTACGTGCCCATTACACAAAAACACACCACCAAACATGCCCCATAGCAACAAACTACTCTATAAACAGACAATCTGGTGTAGATGCTTCGTACCCATATATAACATTACCCCTGTGATGGGTCATACACAGTCAATGCAGTAAGTCAGCCGCCGGTGGGTGCGTGGCAAATGGAACACCAATGTGCCACAATTCACACAATATGCAATGTTCCCTGGGTAAGCAGACAGACCCATATAGCAAGGCATGACTTCAGAACAAGTCGTGTTCCACCATGACCGAACACAAAGTTGGCAGTGCATGTATCAAAATGTACCTGGAAATGAAATGCACTACACCCGAGTATGTCCCTTGCTATATGTCCCTGTGAGCTGCCCCTTTCCATGTCTCGGAAGGCTACATGGTTGATACAAGTGCCTCAATGAACCTTGGTGTACCGGAGGGTATGTGCCACTGCCCCTGCAGGTGTCCCAGACAACCTTACAATCAACAGCCATCAGTCCACCAACACATCTGAGCTGCATTGTGTGCTTCAACACCAATATTCGTCCAAGCTCTCCCTCAGTGCTGTGACTAAGCCTGCATGTGCAACTTGCCTAGTGCAAGCTTTGCTGTGTTGTGGCCCCCGTGTGCTGCTCACCTTGCCTGGAGATCCTTGGAACACGTCAGCAGTTCTAGGATGTAGGTCTGCAATCCCTGTGCCTCTGCTTGTGCACACATGTGCATGTGGGCACCAACAAACGTGTCCAGAATTCAGACGTCCAATGGGCCATGTCTGCTGGCAAAGGTGCTCTGGAGGCTCATCCCCCTGCAGAAAGGGCATGAAACGCATAATTAATGCTTTAAAGTCATCTGTGTGTGTCTCTTCAGGCATCTCATTACTGGACCATGTCAGAGACTTACATCAGAAATCACACCATCAGTCCGTCTTTCACATCCAAAGTGTGGAACACACTATCTACGGCATGAATTGCATCAAGCATGTGTACAGTAAAGATAAGAAACATACTACACAATGCTTAGCAATGAATGTACACATTAATCATGAAACACCCCATCTAGCAAAAGCTGAACAGTGGACAATAACACTGCAATCAACCCCACTAGTGGTGTCAACACAAGTCACACAGCACCAGACATGCCACAGATATGACAGTCCAAAGCCCTTGTGTAATAGGTTGTCACACCAAACCATCCTTGCGAGCCCATGGATAAGGGAGGCAGGAGTGTGAGTCAAGGACCCCAAGCAGCAAACACATACACAAGACAAGCCTGAAGGGCCCAGCTGGAACAGACATTGGATGCCTTCAAAGCCACAAAGCACCGCACCGTCACATCAAAGCACAATAGACAAGCAATTTTAAACTATATTAGCTAATTACACTAACTATGGAAAACCTACATAACCTAATTAAACCATCAAACAGAAATTTAACTAACTAAACTAAAAGAAAAATCAAAAATGGCCACATACGAACCGGGGAGGGGAGGCACCCAGGAGGGGGGAGGTACAGGGTGCTGCTCAACACCCACATGCGATGATGCTGAGCCAAAAAAAAAACCTCCATGGGCTCAACGCCTGCACAGCCCGACCTATGTGGGAGATAGATGGTCGTCCGAGTCTGGCTCATCCTGGAAAGGAGGACGTGGCACAGTAGTCTGGCCACGCCTAGCCGCAGCTCGCCCCTCGTCGGCTGAAAGTCTGCCGGACGGGTGAGCCTGGTTCTGTGTGGCGATGTGACGTAGGTCTGCATGCAGAACCTCACGTGATACACGTGCTTCCTCTTGCAAGGTAGCACGTGTAACACAGAGTTCCTCCTGCAAGGCCTGGCTGGACAACCGCTGCAGCTCCCGGCAAGCCTGTAGCTCAGCCGAGATGATACGCTCAAGCTGTGCAAACCTCTCCTCTGCCCGCTGCCTCTTGGACATCATAAGGACACCCAGAGTGGATTTGAGGGAAGCATACTCCCCCCTCAGGGCATCCATGTGCGCCTCTGCGTGAGCAGCAATTGCTTGACGCAGAGACGACATTTCAGCCTGGCGTGCCCTGTCTGAGGCCGCCATGCCCAGCCTGAGCGAGCGGGCCGTGGACAGTGCCGCCTGCTGCTGGAGAAGCACCTGCCTAGCAGGGGGAGCACAGATCGGGCCACACGCTCCATGCTCTCAGCGATGTTCTCCATTGCTGCCCCCTGCCGTTCTGAATTGGCAGTCATGTCTTGCTCCCACTCAGTATACTGCGGTTGCGTGCGGCAACCGCATTGCTGGGCTTGACCCCTGTGGGACCCAAGTACCGGGGGTCCTCGCTGTGTTGGCACCGCCCGCGGCTGCACGACTACATGCCCCCATCGACATGATGTCCCAGGCACATCAGTGACTGGTGTGGAGGGTGACCCTGCGTCCCGATCCACCATGGGCGGAGGAACCAAGACTGTCTGATCCCTCAGTGCAGGTGTCGCAGACAGAGGAGTGTCCACATCAGAATCACTCACCCCTGACACATGGACTTGATGCTCATCCAACTCAACATGGACGTCAGAGTCGTCATCAAGGCTGGACTCATAGGCAGCCAGAGACAAGATGGACTGTAGCACTTGGGGGTTTTCGTGGCCTACCACCCCACGACCCCCACTTGTGCCGGGTTGATGTAGTGGTAACAACCCTGTGTCTGGCATGACAACACCATCCTCCGCCTCCATTGCGTCATCATCTGAAAAATAGAGAGAAAAAAGGTCACTACACATGTCAGAAGCACACAACACACACACACACCGACAACAAATGCATCAGGCAGACATGTGACACACAACATATAACCTGGCATGCATGCTGTGTCAACTTTGAATTGCTTCTGTGATCAGACCTGTTGAAAGGTGGCAGTTTCCATGGAAGTGGGTCTATGCAGTGCAGAAAATGTGTACGCCACTCACTACCTACATGTACAAGGACTCCATGGTGTGTGCCAGGAAATGTGAAGGCAGTGCAAGGTCAAATTCAGGCATCATGTGCATTGTGCATTCAATGTGTACCATATCTAGAAGCCAAGCACCCCTCCACCCCAGTACAAAAGCAGGGATGCCTAGCATGGTATCAAAAGGCTGACCATACACCTGTGTATTGACAGGCGGTGTTGACTGGCATCAACAGCTTAATGTGATTCAAGTGACAACACTGCAAATGATGATGGAACAGTAAGCAGGACACATGATGAAAACTCTGGAGGCCGCCCACGTGTGAAGAAGACACAACAACAGTTGGACAGAGTCATTGGCCATTGAACAGGCTGAGGCCTGTGAGCCACACAGATTGTCAGACCCTAAACATGTGTGCAACGCGGTACTGAGCCACAGTTGACATGGGAAGGCTGATGAGATGCCATGCAATGTATGTCACCCAGGACTTGTATTACAATGATCATCCAGTCAAGGACACATAGGGGCATGCGTGCAATGCACATGGAGCATGAATGGGCACTCATGTCCCTGTGGGACATCTGACATATGCACAGTACAAGTGAGATACCCTGCATCAAGTACTAAGGTTGTACCACACGGCATATGTCTGGCAGATTCTATGCTGGAAGTTAGCATCTACAGAGGACGCATGAACAGGAAAGTACACATTGGCAAGATTGAAGCAGACCAGTGCAAAGGTGGAACTCGGGTGCAGAGTGGCGGAGGGGGGGGCAAGGGAGCATGCCTACATGGAGTCCCTGCATGCAGGCAGAGGAGACATGCATCACGGAAGCAGTGCATTACTTACACATCAGAGCCATGTACACGTCACATGTAGTGGCAATCATGCACAACACATCCCACAAGTGAAACACACACGCCCTCAACAAACACGCATCAACACTCACTGGACTGGGCATCAAAGTCCAGCATCTCTTCCACTCCTTCAACCAATTCAGGTGGTATGAACTCCGCAACGAGTGCCTCATGCGGAGTGAGCTCTTCCTCCTCTGGTGCAGGCCCACCGCCAGTCACCAGAGTCAAGTTGTAATTAGAGGCACGCTTAGCCTTAGTCCTGCGTTTGATGTCATTCCAACGCTTTTTGCACTCTTGCGCCATGCGCACCTCATGGCCGAATGAACTGACATGTTCCGCAACATGCTTCCAGTGGGTGTCACGTTGGGCAGCCGTAGTCTGACTATTGGCACCCACTAGCATGTCACGGCTGTGGCCCTGCACGTAGCCCACTAGGAAGTCCAGTTCCTGCTTGCAGAAAGGCTTCTTCCTCGACGTGCAGGAGGTCGTGGCTGTGTGTGGGGTCCCAGCCTGTGCTGCAGGTGCAACCTTCCTCCTCTTGGACTGTGGCGCAGACTCTGGCTGGCTAATGCCGCCCTGACCAGCATGGCCTGTGGGTTTGGTGGATTGAGCCAAGGGAGTGGCAGGTGGAGGGACAACCAAAGGACTGGCTTGTGTCAGTGGCATCTGGGTGCCCTCTAATGGACCCTGTGCAGCAACTCAGCTGTGGCAGGGTCATTGACCGCAGCGGTCCTGGTTGGCAGACTCACAACCGGGGTGTTGTTGGGTGCATCTGCCCCTGCACTTGCCAACACCCGGCTGTTTGGGGCAGCAGATGACATAACTGCCCCAGGGACACGTGTCTTGGTCTGAGCAGCCTGGCCTGCCCCTATGGTTTCCCTCCTGGCCTGTTGGAAATCTACCAAGGGCTCCTCAAGTGACAACGCAGCCTGCGCTGGCAGACCCTGAGCCTGGGTGGCGGTGTCCACAGCTGCACCTGCAGCTACCACTACCTTTGGGCCCGTGGCAGTCGATGGAGTGGACTGCTGGGTCACACGGGCGCCAGTGCCAGATGCAGAAGCTGCATCCCCCGGAACCACAGTTGGTGGTGGCATGACTGCACCGACACATGGCACAACATTGTGCTCAAGTGGCGCACCCCTGCCTCTTCCCCCTCTGTGGCTGCCCTGGACACCCTGGAGTCCCCCTACTCCCTGGTCACCACAGCCACGTCCCCGACCACGCCCACCACGAGGAGTACGCCCAGCTGAGGCGCCCCTCACCTTTGGTGTCCTCCCAACTATGGCACAGATGTAGTAGTGCCGGCACAGATGGAGTAGTGCCAATGGGAGGTATACACCACTATTGACCTGGGCAATTGGGGGGAAGGGGGTGGGAAGCAAGATGCTAACAGCCCCCCTGCACCTGCAAGGCTATATGTGACCCCGGTGATGTAGTGACGGGTCACGCAACGCTCAGGCACCCCAAAACTGCAGTAAAACCGTGCACGCAACCCTGCAGCCTACTTGCGTGGATTCAACCGCCCGCAGTACTCGGTGGCACCCAGTAACACGAATAACGCGTACGTGTGGGACACGCAGGCTACTATGACATCGAAAATGGGTGCGATACACAGGGGCACCCGCAGTGGGAAAAATAGTTTGTGCGACTCACCGTCTGACTAGCGTGATGCAGAATAACACGAGTAGCCAATACCCCCGCCAAAAGAAGAGATACATCCTTGATAGCTGTGAAGTTGTGATGGCGCGCAAAACAACAGGAAGCAGCAACACACGTCGGTCTCCACGAAAGGCACCTACAGCGAACTGCTGACCCCGCTCACGTTTAACCCATGCTGAGGGAAACGCCCGCGCGCGTCACGTCACTTACGCGCATGGGCCCTTTCATCGGATTACACGCAGACGTGCAGTTTTTCACGCGCGCTGAAACGCCCATGCACGCCTGCGCGCGTCACGTCACAGAGGCGCTTGCGCTTGAAGGGACTTCTGTCCAATGAAATTGCGTATGCGGGCAGACACGCTTACGAGCTAAGGGCCTTTCCTCGAATTACACGCTGATGTGCAGAATTTTCACGTGCCAAATCACTCCGTATCAAGCTGGCCACGCGTAAGCACACGGAAGACCACACTCCTGCCCAGAAGGCCGAATTACTGCCCCCCAGAGCCCCGAGCATGCTCCCACCTGCCATCTGCTGCTGCCTGACTGCCTGCTGCCCACGTGCCCTGCCATTTGATGCCTGAACATCAGCCAGGGGTGCTGTTGCTGTGACCACCCCTGCTGGAACCGAAGACTCCCGACTGGGATTCCATTGCTCCACAGCCCAGCCCCAGGACCCAGTTGCCCACCCACTCCTGCCTCTGGGGTTGTCATGTCGGGCACTGCAACATCTGGCACCACTGACAACCCCCGGCCAGAGAGGCAGAGGGGCACCAGCTTCAGTGCCAGGGAAGTTGGTGTCCTGGTGGAGCAAGTCCTGGGGCAGTATGATGCCCTCTTCAGAAGTGTGCGCGCCGACAAGGAAGGACGGACTCGGATCTGGACGGACATTGTGACTGCCATCAACGCGGAGGGGGTGGCAGTCTGCGACTTCCAACATGTCAAGAAGCGCTGGGAGGACTTCAGGTCCAGGACCCTCAACAAGGCCCGGTGCCTCTTGAAGGCAGCGGATGCTAAGGGGTGCCGGGGCCACTTGTCGGAAGATCAGATAAGGGTCCTGGAACGCATATCCCCAGCACTCCACGTCCAGGTCCTTGAGAGGCAGACCCGTCTGGAGTCGAGCGGTAAGTGTACATGCATCCTGATTGTAAGCTGTGCGTGTGGTGATGTGCCAGTAGTGTGCATGTTGCACATCTGTTTGTATGGGGCCGAGTATTGGTGGGGGTGTATATGGCCGTGAGGCTAACACATGCGAGGGCTGTCATGTGTGAGACATGGATGGTGCTTGTGTGTGTAGGCTTGCATGACAAATGCAGTTGTGTGGGCACACATGTTTGGATGAATGTGTATGTAAGTAGGCATGTTCGAGATGTCACGCATGTATGTTGTTTTCAGCTGCATGTATCAGCACTGTGTACATGTGCATGTGTGTGTATTTGACAAGGGTGCAACAGTGATGCAATATGGATGCATGTGACAGCGGGATGTGGAAGCCTGATTGGCAGATGTGACATGGATGCCCATCTGAACACTGCGACAGTTGGCAGAGGTGTACACATGCATGCAAGTGTGGTGGTGTGTGTACATGTGTAGTGCACTCCCTGTGTTGCATGTGATGTCTGGCTCACCTTTGCCTGCTCATGCTGTTGTATGTGTATGGATGGTGCTGGCAGTTGCGATATGGCTGTGGTGTGGCTCATGTGTGCACGTTAAAATGACATGTGTGTTGGGGATTGTGATGGCATGTCTGAGGTTTGCCAATGCCACTCATGTACAACTGTCATGTCTGTATGTGTCCATTGTACAGTGCCCTGATGCCTGTGTTTTATTTTTCCGTGTCTGCAGCGTCAACTGATGAAGAGGGCAGAGAAGGTGCTGTGGAGCACACCGGCGGGGATCGCACCGCCAGCCGGAGACGCAAGGCCTGGCTCCCCTCCCAGGTTGTGATCTCGTCGGGGAATGAGGAGTCCGGTGCCGCGTCCCAGGCCGCAGCTGCCGGGGGGAGGTCCAAGAGGCGGAGGTTGGAATTGGACTCCTCGGCAGCAGAAAGGGCAGCTGGGACCCCACAGGGCCCAACGGGGGAAGATGGCACAGAGTCATCCAGGTTGGTGGGGAGTTTGGTGGAGGAGGAGGCCGTGCAAGCAACAGAGACGGGGTCTGGAGGTGGGGATTCCACTGGTGCTAGTGGTGCAGTGCAGGAGCAGGGACAGGAGGCAGCACAGGCCGCCGCGGAGGTGCCTGTGTGCAATCCTGTCCCTGATCCTGTTACTGCATCATCTTGCACCAGCAGGGATGCCTACGTCCAGACCCGTTTTCAGGCAGGGGATGAGCTCACGACAACTGGCCTTCCTCTGCCTGCGGACATGGCTATCCAGGTCCGGGTTGAGCCTGTCCTGACTGGTGTGGCGTTGCGTCAATGGGCCATGCGAGGTGACCTGCAGTCTTTTCATGAGGAGACCCCATGTCATCTCGAATGGCTCGTTGACCGCGTCGGCCTACTGGGACAGGTGACCCAGGCCAGATTCCTCCGTTTGATGGGGCTTGCTACGACCCCCTCCTCAACTGAACCCCCTATGCGCCAGTCGTCCTCCATGCCATCTTCCCACCCATCAGTCACCTGGGTGCCCTGTGGAGCTGCCTCTGACGGTGCGGCCAGGCTGGTGGAGGAGGCATCCCTGCCACAGTCGGGAGTCGGACGTGCAGCAGAGGGGCCACATCAACGACTGCACTCCAGCCAGCGGAGGATGTGCAGGCAGCAGGAGGCAGTGCACGGGCAGAGGCACAGCAGCAGCAGCAACGTGGTGGGAGCCATGATGGCTCGGTGCCTTCGACATCGGAGGGGCAGGCATCGGCCGGAGGGCAGGAGGACCCAGGACGGGAAATGTCTTCAGTGTGGCAGCGGTTGGACCACGCCATAGATGCGGAGCGGCTGCGGGCGGAAGAGGCATGGCTCACGATGGTCAGGGCGGAGAACTCCATGCGGAGGGCCCTGAGGTGGGCCGAGTGCCTCGAGGCAATCCGCAGGGGGTTGGAGGTGGACACGTCGACAGCCCTGCGGACCCTCGGGCCATGCAGGAGGACCGCCTCCGGGACATTGAGCAGGAGTTTGATGATGCGCTGGCCCGGGACATCCAAAAGTGAGCCGTCCGACTAGCCCGCTGCCCTTGTAAATAGTTCTGTAGTTAGTGTTAGGTTTCCTTTGGTTTAGCATTTTTTTTTTGACCTTCTGGACAATGGGCCTCATTTTTGTATATATTTTTTTTTTATTAGGTAGTGTTATTAGATATGTTTCATTTCTTCTGTTGGGATCATGGACCCTGGATTGTTTATCTGTATATAGTTGACTGTTGGATTTTCATTTTTTTTTATGATTTACCCATGGAGCAATGGTTTCGATTTTAATTTTCCATTGGATTTACTTTTGTGGACTGTGACTTTGGACACCTTTCCTTTGGATTATGATTTGTGGTTTTGCATTATTTCACGGACATGCTGGTTTTTATTTTTTTTAATTCCCATTTTTGTTTGTTTATTTTTGATTCAATTTATGTTGCTTTTAATACATATTTTTTGTTCAAACTTCAATGTGTAGTATCATCTCATTGGTTTCATGCATATCATGATATGGGTTTTGAGATTCACTGACACCCATTGGGTGTATGTGAGGGACATGTCTTCATTTCCAAACTTGCAATTGGGGTTCTATCATGTTATTGCCATTTCTAAGTGGGTGGATGCAATACTCGCGTGGGTGTTTGGCATTTGGAGGCTGACCATAAGGGCCAGGGATCTAGATTATGATGACATGTTGGCTGGGGGACATGAGTTGTGGGCCTGGTGGAGGGTGCCCTGCACTGCTGGGGGGTGGGAGTGCAGGGGGACATTAGTTGGGGCCTGGTGGAGGGTGCCCTGCACTGCTGAGGGATGGGGGTGCAGGGGGACATGAGTTGGGCATGAGTGGGGGCCTGCTGGCAGGTGCCCCACAGTGCTGGGGGGTGGGGGTGCAGGGGGACATGAGTTGGGGGCCTGGTGGAGGGTGCCCTGCACTGCTGGGGGTGGGGGTGCAGGGGGACATGTGTGGGGGCCTGGTGGAGGGTGCCCTGCACTGCTGGGGGTGGGGGTGCAGGGGGACATGTGTGGGGGCCTGGTGGAGGGAGCCCCACAGTGCTGGGGTGGGGGTGCAGGGGGACATGTGTGGGGGCCTGGTGGAGGGTGCCCCACAGTGCTGGGGGTGGGGGTGCATGGGGACATGAGTTGGTGGCCTGGTGGAGGGTGCCCTGCACTGCTGGGGGGTGGGGGTGCAGGGGGACATGTGTGGGGGCCTGGTGGAGGGTGCCCCACAGTGCTGGGGGGTGGGGGTGCAGGGGGACATGAGTTGGACATGAGTGGGGGCCTGCTGGCAGGTGCCCCACAGTGCTGGGGGGTGGGGTGCAGGGGGACATGAGTTGGGGGCCTGGTGGAGGGAACCCTGCACTGCTTGGGGGTGGGGGTGCAGGGGGACATGTGTGGGGGCCTGGTGGAGGGTGCCCCACAGTGCTGGGGGGTGGGAGTGCAGGGGGACATGAGTTGGACATGAGTGGGGGCCTGCTGGCAGGTGCCCCACCATGCTGGTGGGTGGGGGTACAGGGGGACATGAGTTGGGGGCCTGGTGGAGGGTGCCCTGCACTGCTGGGGGGTGGGGGTGCAGGGGGACATGAGTTGGACATGAGTGGGGGCCTGCTGGCAGGTGCCCCACAGTGCTGGGGGGTGGGTGTCCAGGGGGACATGAGTTGGACATGAGTGGGGGACTTCTGGCAGGTGCCCCACAGTGCTGGGGGGTGGGGGTACAGGGGGACATGTGTGGGGGCCTGGTGGAGGGTGCCCCACAGTGCTGGGGGTGGGGGTGCAGGGGGACATGAGTTGGGGGCCTGGTAGAGGGTGCCCTGCACTGCTGGGTGGTGGGGGTGCAGGGGGACATGAGTTGGACATGAGTTGGGGCCTGCTGGCAGGTGCCCCACAGTGCTGGGGGTGGGGGTGCATGGGGACATGAGTTGGTGGCCTGGTGGAGGGTGCCCTGCACTGCTGGGGGGTGGGGGTGCAGGGGGACATGAGTTGGACATGAGTGGGGGCCTGCTGGCAGGTGCCCCACAGTGCTGGGGGGTGGGGGTGCAGGGGGACATGAGTTGGACATCAGTGGGGGCCTGCTGGCAGGTGCCCCACAGTGCTGGGGGGTGGGGGTGCAGGGGGACATGTGTGGGGGCCTGGTGGAGGGTGCCCCACAGTGCTGGGGGTTGGGGGTGCAGGGGGACATGAGTTGGGGGCCTGGTGGAGGGTGCTACGTAGCCCATGCCTTCTTTAAAGACTGTGTTACCAATATCTATCATTGCTTTGTCTAGGGTAAGACCTTGTGATTTATGAATCGTGACTGCGTATGCAAGACTTAGAGAAAATTGTTCTCTGCGTGCATACATGTCTTTGAAGAGAAGGAATCAAGCTGTTGAGCGTCCTATCCTTTTTACTTCTGAAAGTTTGTCAAAGAGTAAATTGACAAACTGAATTTTGTTGTCACGTGGGTATGTTTGAAAGCCAACAACTGTACCCAGTGCTCCATTAACTAGTCCTTGGTCCACGTCAAGGTTACGTTTTAAGCATTACTCTGCAATTTAAGGAAAATTTTAACATATTTTCTAAGCCTGTTGTGTTTGAGATAGATTTTTCTAAACTATTTAGTCTTGTTGTGGCTTGGTCACACATAGCTAGTGTCATACCATGTACATCTAGTTTGTCTGTGGCGCTAATTTCCATTATTGGTTGCATTTCTTTACTTAACATTATTTCATTGAATTTGAAACAGCTTGCAAGAGTTGGAATTAAGGCCATACAATTGACATTTTTTTGGGCTAATTGTTCCATAACATCTGTAGCACATGCATTATCGCCATAAAGTGCATTAATTTGCCGGGTTTTCAATATTGTTTCTGCTTCTTTAGAAAGTATACCAACTCTGATACTTTTTAAGATGTTGGCATAAGTGAGATCTGCAGATTGCTGCATGTTTTCTGTTAATTCTCTGTATTGGAAATGTTGCCAAAGGTTGACATTTCCTATGCTGCCAACAGTTTTACGGCAGAGTTTGGGCATCATTACACGGATGGCTTTAGGGATTTACCTGTACCGGTAAAATACCGGTACCGGTAAATCCCTACCGCCTTACTACGAGGTCCCTTTGCGGGTTGGGGGATTTAACGCCTGCTTTTTGCAGGCGTTAAAATCCAAACCGCTAAGGGACCTCGGAGCTAATTACGGCACCGCAAAATTGCGGTGCCGTAATTAGCGCCTTCCCCATTCCCATAGAGCCCTATGGGGCAGAAATGGGAATGGGGAAGGGCAATGGCAGAAGGGGGATTTACCGCCCCGCCAACCTTGGAATGGGGCTGTAAATCCCCTTTCCGCCAATGCGGTGCCGGTATTTTACCGGCATGAGCCATGGCGCTAATAGCGCCATGGCTCACCGCCTACCGTGTAATGAGGCCCTTTGTGTCCTAATGTTTTAAAAATAGGCTCACCTTTTACTGGTGTCAATTGAAGAAGATCTCCGAAAACAATAATGTGTTTTCCTGCAAAGAGATCTTCATAGTTTGTTTTGAGTACTTCTTGTAATCTGAGGTGAATCAAAGCCAACATTAGGTTGGAGACCATGCTCACTTCATCTATTAGTAGCATTTTCATTTGTTTCAATACTCTGCGTAGTTCCATTGCAGCTTCTGCAGAAAGTTGGTAATAGTCTAGTTTGTTCTGGTGTTCTACTGGCAATAGTAGTAATCGGTGTAAAGTGACACCACCTATGTTGTAGGCAGCTAAACCTGTGGGGGCAGTGAAAACAGCTGACAGTTTGTTGTTTGTCAATTGTTGAAGGAATTTACTGATGATTTTGATTAGGAATGTTTTGCCAGAAACAGCTTCACCACTGACGTACAGTAGTATAGGTTTATAATTATGGCAGGAACATTCTTTATTTTCATGTTATACACCATGTGAAATTTGTTTTGTTACTTCTTCAAAAATGCTATGTAGTGTTGATTGTAGCATAGTTAAGTCTTCTTTATCTTCATACTGACACATGGTGTTTTCTACTTCTATCATAGCTAATTCTGCCTCATTTATTATTAGTGGTTCTCCCAGTGGTTCTTGGCTTCCTGTTTCAGAAGGTTGACTACTGTCAGGAGTGTCTTTATCTAGTTTGGGCCTGAAGTTCTTTTTCGTGTTGCTGTTCATTGTGCATGTCAGTTATAGTGCTTTCATTTGCTATGAAAGCATCTTTATATGAGTCGTAGTTATCTAGTATTTCTTCTTCTTTTCTCCATGTTTTAAAGAGTTATAGCAGGGACATGTAATATAATTCTTTATGTTGAGGAGTCTTCAATGACAATTTGATATGATTAATTCAATTTGGTTTAGTGACTTTAACTAAGCTGCCTTCACAGTTTGTCACTCTGTATTTACCATTTATTTTCATCAGGTTTTATATTATTTTTGTATGTGTAGTTTTGGGCTATGTGGTATAGACACATTGTTTCCAAAGTATTACTTCTGTTTGGGTAGTATGTGTCCAATAAATTGTTTTTTAAAATGTCTTGTCTGTTGGGATCATGTTTGGCTATTGTTTCTATATCTTCGTATGATTTTAGAACTCTTTTTCTAGATTTAGCTGGACCAAGACTAAGCCATACTATATTTTCAGATTTACCATACAATGCAGTACCAGTTAAACGATCAGCTGC
Source organism: Ambystoma mexicanum (assembly GCF_040938575.1). Classification (NCBI taxonomy): domain Eukaryota; kingdom Metazoa; phylum Chordata; class Amphibia; order Caudata; family Ambystomatidae; genus Ambystoma; species Ambystoma mexicanum. The sequence goes on from NC_090941.1 coordinate 358,146,139, forward strand.
TTCATATGATCCACATTCTCTATGGGAGAGCATTTTTATGCCCAAACTGTATAATTACTGAGACACTGTTTTATTTGATGACAGGTCATTCCAGAGGTCTTGGAGCTCTGTCTTTTCTGCTTTGGTTAAGTATGCTGTGACATATCGTGCAACTGCAGTAGAATTGTCTGCAATGTACTGCACATCTATGTTTGCATTCCATAAGTGGGCAATGATTGCATTATCAGTCAGTCAAACAACTTTATTCGGCCAAAAAAATGACCATCAAAGTACATCCTACAAAAACATTTCTAAGAATCAGAGTACGGTTCTGATACAGAGTTGCATAAGATCAACCACAGAGAAGACAACAGGGCAGTACGAACAATCCACCCCCTCCAATGGAAACCATAAGCAGATCTTTAGGTCCAAAATCAGGTCCCACCATCCCCATGCCTCCTCCAACACCCATGGCGCCTCGGGCCTAAGGCAGTCAAATTAGCACCTGAAAGGAGGCTGTTGCTAGGGAAGACCCCAGTCTTTACTATGGCAGATCTAACAGGGGTGAAAGGGCTGAGGAAAGGGGGCATACTGATTGAAATCCCACTCTTCAATAACTTGCCAGCCCGTCCACAACCTCCCCAAACCCTGTGTGCTATACTATGGTCCCAAAAAGTCAATTTGATGCTGTCCAGGGAGTTTTTGCCCATGCTGGTAATTCTGCTGCACCCCGCCAAAGCCTCTCTACGTACAAACGGGCAGCCTCCAGTGGTATTTAGCCAGAATATGCATTTGTTAAGTAAAGCGTCCCTTGGCTCTGGCTTGTCTGCTGCCAGTTTGGGCACCCCCTGAAGAAAGACTATTGTATGATTGGGATTTCATGGACCCTGGGATTTGGGTTCGGTACAGTCGGAGACCATGGGGGCAGAGGCCTGTGCCTGTATTAGGTCAACGGCAGTCCCGTTGGGGGTGGACAAAACCAGAGGGACCTCTACAGGTAGACAATCTGACGGACTTTCCAGGAGTGGGCACGTGTGCCCTTCATCAGCTGGGGTGTTGATCATGGGCTCCTCCACTTCAGCAGTTCCATCTCCCTTCCTTTGAGCCTCTAGCAAAGTGTATAACAGATCCTTGATGATGGCCAGTTCCGCCAGTACTTGGGTACACCCACACCCCCCTATGCAAGGGCGCTTCCTCGGTGGGTTGATCAGAGGTCAATTTGGGCTCATGGTTACTCCCAGCAGGTGTATTGTTTTGGATAATGACCTCGACCGGCCGAGAAGGGGACACACCAAAGGGGGAGCTACCCCCTGAACTTGTAGATGAAAGTATATCGCTCCACAAACTATTGTGGGAGCTTGAGGAGGAATTGCCCCTTTGGGCAGTTTGGGCAGTTAGTGTCAGTCTGTCCCCCGCAGCCAAAACAGATGAAATGGGAGAGTCCAGCCGGGGCCCAGAGGGTAAAGCAACCAGACTCCGTGCAGGTAAGGGGAAGGGCTCTACCCTTGGACTATCCAGAAGATGACGGATCTCATTGAGCAGGAAGTGGGCATCCCCAAGATTTGCGGGTGCTGTGGCCTCATGGGCGGTTCCTGGTGCGCAATGTGTTATCAAGGCAGCTAAGGGACCCACCATCAGATTCCTCTTTAGCTGTCTGATTTTCCTCTTGGCGCCTGGAGGGGGGCCCGGGCCGAGCTCAGGTCCAAAAAGCACAAGGGGCACAGGTGCTGGGGTCCCCCCAGTGGCTTGAGCAAGGTGGTCCGGCATAAGGACCCAGAGAATTGACTCAGAAATAGGGCAGAAAAGGCACCAGTAAGGGATTGTCACCTAGGTTACCTCCTTTACGGACAGCAAATGGCAGCAGCTTCCATACGGTGAGCAGCGGCTTCAAACTCCAACCTCCCTCTGTTCAGTGTTGGAGTGACATCTCTGCAAGCAAACAAGGAGTGCAACGCTTCCCCTCTGCGGTCCGCGAACACCCCTGCGGGACGCAAAAACCCGCGCCCTTTCCCCGCGGGCTTCACCCGGCGGGCTTCAGAGTCCGGGCGTTTGTAGTGGGGGGGCGTGGCCAAAGTACGAAGGCCCTCCTGGGCCAAACAAAGTCCCCCTGCGGGACGCAAACACCCCGCGCCCTTTCCCCGCGGGCTTCACCCGGCGGGCTTCAGAGTCCGGGCATTTGTAGTGGGGGGCGTGGCCAAAGTACAAAGGCCCTCCTGGGCCAAACAAAGTCCCCCTGCGGGACGCAAACACCCCACGCCCTTTCCCCGCGGGCTTCACCCGCCGGGCTTCAGAGTCCGGCCGTTTGTAGTGGGGTGGGCGTGGCAAAAGTACAAAGTCCCTCCTGGGCCAAACAAAGTCCCCCTGCGGGACGCAAACACCCCGCGCCCTTTCCCCGCGGGCTTCATTATAATCATTGATAAATTTTTCTTCTTCTTTTCTTTTTATGTAATATGTATTTTTAGGTGACTTGCCTTTAACACTATGTCTAACTGAAGACATGAGGTTGTTCACTTGACCTGTATTTGTAACTGGTCTAGGGAAACCAAATCGGCATTTGGTGTAGTATTTCCCTTTGTTTTTATATTTGCGACGACAATATTTGCCACATTTGTGTCTTTGAAATTGTAAAATTTGTGCATGAAGATCACTATTTGTGGATTCTGATGGAATTTCACAAGTGACATATTTTTCAATAAACTGTGAAACAGTGGCATCACTGTCTTGACCAAATTAGGAGCATCTTAAATCCATAAAAGCATGTGGATATGTGGTGCTCCTCTGGCTTGGTATTCTTTTCTCCAAAAGAAGTGTTGCACTTCTCCAAGGGGAGGAACAGTTTTATTACAAATAAAATGTAGCATAGCAATGAAGCGATGGTGAAAATATCTTGAAACATTAACAGGATCCAAAGAAAAAAGTTCCCCAGGTGTAATGACTTATTACATTGTATAATCAATATACTTTTTTTTTTTGGACCCTCATATTTAGTAGATTACAAATCAGAGTACTGTGCAATTTGCTCAGTTTCTGTATTTGTTGCTAAAATCATTGGGTCTGTGGGAGAAAAAAAAATCCATGTTGGATTAAAAAAAACCCTTTTTCTGTTATGCTACAGTTTATTTGTTTGTTTGTTTTCAGTGTTCATCCTTTTGTTGCACTTTTTGTAATAATTGTGTAGCTGTCATATTTTGAAAATGTGATCCTGATTTTAATATGTGTGCAACTCCGTAACATAAAGTTGCTAGTTCACTTTCAAAGAGTAGGTGGAATATGTATTCCACATTTTGTCTAAATCTGGGATCTCCAGAATACATCCGTAATGAGCGGTATTCAGATGCTGATATTTGAATAGGTCTATCATCATACCTTCCTCCTTTGCCAGTAGGAAAGAGTAGAGGAAAAGCATGTACTTCTATACTTTTGTCCCATATGCTTATTGGTGATCCTTTTGTTTGACACATTTGGTATGTTTCCAGTGCATCTTCTATGGTGTCATTAGAGTGCAAAGGATGAATTGTATAATGGTCTAAAGTATTTGATATTGTAGCATTATCTAGTAGCTGAAATTGACCAGCTTCTTGTGTTTCTTAAATTATTTCGGTTGTATCTTTCAAGTTTTCTTCAATATTAATTTCTTTGTAATATTCATTATTCTCTTTAAGATATTGCAAGGCTTGTCTAACTTTATGTAAATCTACCAGCTGTTGCCATATTTTTTTGTCTTTGGTAGGTACTCCATTTACTAAGATAATTAAAGATTGCTGCATTGGACGTTGCGCTCCTAGAGTATGCACATTTTCTTTTAGATCTAATGGTAAATAAACTACTTTTCCACAAATGCCTTTTACCAATTCAGAGGGAGTTAATTTTGCTGTTTTTGGTTGAAGGCGTATTATTGCTTGAAATGGGTGTACTGTTTGAATTATGATGCTCTCATATAAATTAAGTTGTTGTAGGGGTTTTGGTAGTGGGTATAATTCCAATTTAGTTGTGATAGCACGTGAAGGAGTTTGGTTGTTGTCAAGTTTTGTAGTGCAGTAACTGCAAAGTATTAAGGGGTCAGTTATTTCGTATTTGTTTTCTGCTACAAGGTAGAGAGCTAAGTCAAACCATTTAGAATCTTCATTGTCTTCTATTTTATATGATAGGTCTACAGTTTTTGTGTTACTTTTATAAAAAGTTCTGCGGCAACATACACATACATGGTTTGGTACTTCAGCTGATGAACTTTTACATTTTAGTATTTCTTTTTTGTATGTGTTTAGCAAAAGGTTGCCATGTGTAGAATTGTTGCTAATTTGGTTTAAAGCTATTTCATTCTGTGAATGGCTTTCACTTCCAAAATATTTTTTCTGGATATAGTCAATTTCTTGAAGTAGCTCTTTCACTGTACCATGTAGAAGAATGTTATTTAAATTTGCTAGTGCTAAAGCAGGACTTTTAGCATAGTACAGTTTATAGACTAGATTTCTTATAGTTGAATGATGTGTTTGATGTGTTGATATTCTTTCGATATCATGGAAGGTGGTTTTACAAGTAGGTCCTGTAATGCAGGCCAATGAATGTCCTTGTAGTCCTGTGTATTTTCGCACTGGACAGGTATCCATATTTTGCAGTAGTTTAATTTTGATTTTGTCTTTGGTTTTTACATATTGATTGAGGAATTGGTGTAAAGACTTCAAAAATTGTTTGGGAATGTTACACATTGACGTGCATGGCCATTTGTACACTAGACATTCTGATTCAGTTGAATGGAGGGGTAATTCTAACTTTTCAGGGCATATTTTTCTAAGGTGTACTTCTTGTTCCATTATGGTATTATTCACTTTTTCATAACCTCGACCACTGCTATGTATGGCTATTGTATTTGTTTGGTTTTGTTTGTACGCTTCTTCATTAAAGTATGGTTCTTTGCTCGTAGTGTGATTCCATTCACCTCCGCAGATACTTAAGAAGTTCTTTCTGTTGACATTTTGTTTATTGCAAAGTCTTTTTTGTAATTTAGTTATTCGTTTTGTTAGTGGTTTCATTTTGTTTAACACTAAAATAAATAACTTTCTTTTGAGAATAATTGCACTGTCTATCAACGCTTCTAAGATTAATTTCCTACGATAGGTTTTAAGCATTGAACCTGATTTCTCTCCTGTTTTTATAAGATTTTGAAGGACTTTGTGACAGAACATTTTGGCTAAAATATTTTTCTTGGTATGCTTACTTTGCACTATATCAAGATTTATAGAAGCAGTTTTATTTGTAGTGATATCTGATTTTCTGTTAATTGTTTTTTGGTCTGTTTTACATTTTGATAGAGAAGGCAAAGTTTTTGTACTTGAAACTTCTTGTGTTTGAGTAAATGACTGTATTAGCTGTTTTGTTTCAACTTTTTTTTACAAATTCTGCTAGAGATGGATGCTTATGTTGGACACTTTTATTTTCATTTGCTCTACTTCTGTGTTGCTTTCTACGGACTTGACTTTTGGTAGGCATTCTTCAGGGTCTGTTGAAAAAAATGAAGATGGTATGGGTTGGGGTGTTCTGCAATGTATGTGTGCATGAGTGTTTGAGTAAGATGATGTATGTTATGGTGTGTGATTGTGCATTGGGAACTACAACTAGTAGGGATGGGTATTCTTCAATTAATATGTTACTAAACTCAGGTTCAGATGACAGAAAAAAAAATAAGCTAGTGGTGTGCAGAAGTACAAATAGTAAATCTAATGTATACAATTAAAACAGTTGTTTTTTCTATAATATGAACATTCCAGCGGTTGGGTTGGGTAATTTGTGTGTCCAAAAATAGGAATTTGTGCACCATTCTGGCTGTAAATCTCTGTTTTAGACATGGGGATTTTTGGACAGAATGGTGCACAATCTCTATTTTTAGGCACAGAAATAGCATGAATTAACTTTACAGTATGTTTGAGTAATAATACAAATATTATGGTGATATTCTACTTACTTTTTTTGTAAAATGAACAGGTTAATTCTTAGTTCTTCTTTGTTCTTCAAATTAGGCTGCTTCTTTTCAGGAGAATGGTCTTCACTGCAATTGTAAAAGAAACAAATTAGTAATTTTGTTTGTATATAGCACTGTTTTAAATTTAGATATTGATTTTTCCTTTATTGAAATCCTCAGCGGCTTCCTCAAAACCATTAAAACTATCTTATTTACATAAGATACATTGCACCAGTTTAATACATATGATATGTTCTTAATGAACAAATTGTATTGCAATGACTAACTGTAACAAACAAAATATCTTTAGTATGTCTTGTGAAATTCATAATGTACCACTGAATACCACTATTTCTGTAACTAAGCTGTTCTATGTAATAGTGCCTCAATGTCATGTTTAAAATGAATAAATTAAATAAATAAATAAAAATATGTAATTGTATAAGTATTATTTTTTGAGATTTGAACATACAGGTTCATGCATGCAATTTTGTTTGAATATATGTAGTCTGTAAGTTTCATTTAAAAAATGTTAGTTTAACATGATTTGAGTGCGTGTGTGTATAAAGAAAGTAAATAGTATAAAGGTTTATAAGTGATTGTTGATTTTAGGAAATTGGAGAAAAGACAGTAGATTTATTTTACAGATTACACAAGCTAAAAGTCAGTTTGAAAATGTGTTCATGTACTGTACAGAAAATATGCATACCTGTAGTTTGTGTTCATGCATATGGATATGCATGGAGCTTCAAATAGAAATCTTGGAGACTTCTACAGTATTTCTTGTAGATGGTGCTTGCCAATGATATGACACTTGTACTCAGAGAGATTCACAGTACATTTGCAGTGCTGATCTATGATGATGCAGTTAGATGTAGAGGTCTTGAATGTGATTGGTGCATGGTCATGTGACTTCTTAGCTACATCCAATGAGGGAATGGCACAGAGAGTGAAGTGGGAATGGTAGAAGGGATGTTCATGTTACAATATGTCCTCGGACATGGCGGTAGTTCGCGGACATCGGGAGTTACATCCAGGGATTTTTGGGTTCAGAAGTCATGAAAATGAGAATGAGCACTGAAAGGGATTGGTCAGGAAAGTTTAGTGGGTTTGGTGTGCCAGGAGAGAGTTTCTCAGATACTCTTTTTGCTGAGAGAACAACAGATAGCTATGGCTTTGTTTTTCGGAAAACAGATTGTTTGGATTTTGGGAGATTCGTGGATACATTGGTTGAAGGTGCATGCAGAAAGCTGTGGAGTAGTTGGAGATCTTGGATTTGCACATGTGGAAGTACATTGGCATGGAGTATGTGGAATGAAGTGGTTGGACTTGCTACCTCTCTGTGGTACTTTGGAGAGAGAGCAACATCCAGACATAATTGTAATTCATTGAGGAGGGAACAGTTTAGGACATGTGTCTGGAATTTCTTTGCAATTTGCTATGAAAGAAGGACTTGGGAAAGTCATGGACATGTTTCCTGATTCTCAAGTAATATTTTCACGGATTGCGCAGAGACAAATGTGGCTTTGTTCTTCTACATTTGGTCCACAAATGGAAAAAGCAAGTTGCAATGTTCATAAGGCTGTTTGGTTTGTGCATTTCTAAGAGATTTTGGCATGTCCTCTTTTCACAATAAAAATATTATGTTTCGTAGTACATACATTTTTCGCAGAGATGGAGTCCATCTTACTTATGCAGGCAATCAGATTTTTCTGAGAAATGTACAAAATGTATTGCGACCTTTTTTACAAATACAGCATCCATTTTGAAGTAGGTGTTAAGTATTTATAATTTTTGACATACAAACACCTCCCAAAGGCTCTTTTCAGAGCCACCACTTCCTTCCAGAGAAAAATGCAATGCAATGGTTATAATAGGGTAGTACCCCAATTTTTTTGATGTTCGCGAACTGTCCGCGGACTTCTAAGAAATACTGTGGATTACTTGAAAATGTACTTTTAAATTGTTCGGGGACACGAACAGTGTCCGCATTCAGAACACGCGATTAGCGTGGCCACGGTCACATGATTCCTTTGCGAACATGTCCGCGCGCGAAGGAAGCCCCTGTCCGCAGGACACCAAATACACGGACATTAGTTTGCGAATGCACGTTGATGTTCTACGGACACTGTTTGGGTCCTGAAGTAAGTAAAAGTGCATCACATGGCAAACGAACATTTCAGGACACTGCTTGTGTTCTTAAAACTGTTTCAACTTGCTAGCGAACACCACGGACAGGTATAGTGTTCTTCAGGACATCTCCATTTTCGTTTATTTACGAACATTTCAGGACAGCAATTGTGTTCTTAGAACAGATTAAACTTGCTAGCGAACAGTACGGGCAGGTATAGTGTTCCTTAGGACACCTCAATTTTTTTTTAATTACGAACATATCAGAACACCAATTGTGTTCTTAGAACAGTTTGAACTTGCTAACAAACAGTACGGACAGGTATAGTGTTCTTTAGGACACCTCCATTTTGTTTAATTACGAACATATCAGAACACCAATTGTGTTCTTAGAACAGTTTGAACTTGCTAGCGAACCCCACGGACATGTAAAGTGTTCTTCAGGACACCTCCATTTTCGTTTATTTACGAACATTTCAGAACACCCGCGCTGTCCGCGGACACCTACATTGTTTTTTTTTTAAAAAAGGAACCTAAGTACAATACAATACAAAAATATAACTTTGTTTAACATATATTAATAATTTATGACAGAGAAGATTAGGGGTTTCAACATGATTGGTATCAGGTGAAGAAGGGATGGAAGTCTCATCAAAACGTTTTGGTTCATGGAGAGGGTTTGGGGATAATTGACTGGGATATGGTGAGGGGGGACAGGTACATGTGGGACAATGGTACGGGGTTTTTGTTTTAAAATGATCTTCAACAAAAGTTTTCAAATTATTAAAATTGTTCAACAATAAATCCATTTTTGATTTAATGCTGTCAAGCGTGTTTTCCATAACAGCTTATTCAGAGGTATTTTCTATTTTGGTATGCTCTGTAGAAAAAATATATATATATGTTAAATGTATATGAAATAATAATAACTAGATGGTTTATATTGTGAAGTGTTTACCATTAGTTTCTCTATCTTCTGACATTTCCTCATATGGGAAATGCTCCTCTAGCCATTCTAGCGTACTAGACATTTCTGTGAGAAAATAAAATATATATATATATATATATATATTTTTATCTAATACAGAAGTTTAATAACTATATGAGTAAAATGAAGTACACTTACTATTTCAGGTAAGATATGTTCTAAGTACTTTGTAGGTCTGGTCTTGTTCTTAGTTCTGTAGTGTCTGTGAGGTCATTATGTTGGAAGCCAATTTATCTTCTTGTGGTATATTCCATTTTAGGACATATTGCATGTAAATGAATGGGTAGTGTGTTAAAAATATGGGTTACATTTCTTATGTATTACTACATATAATGTGTATGTGTGCTGCTTTTTGAATTTGTTAAATGTTCATAAGTTATGATATAAGAATCAAACATACCGCCCCAGAGTTTTTAGGTAGTGGTACTGTTCTCTGAACATGTCCGCGGACATTAAAAGAGTTTGCGGACATCAAGTTCAGTAGAAGAGGTTCAGTATGTTCCATATTTCATGTACATAAAGTCAAAGCTATTATTATTAAGTTGCACTACTAAAAACCTATGAAATTCAGTGATAAAACTTTGTTAAAGGGACGTTATGGTTCCAAGTAAAACCCGAAAAACCCTTGAAATTTGCCAGTTATGGTAAGCTAAGCAACCATAACTCGCGCCACCACCGTGTACTGCTAAGCCTAACACCCAGGACATCAAAGATGACATCACAAATGTCATTGATAACATCACTGATGACATCACATGTGCATTTACCTTTCATGAAAAGTCTGTACAAGGGATTCTTAGTGTAATGTTAATAGAAAAAGTGTCAAGGACTATTGGAATAAATATCAAGTGCTAATCAGTGCATTAAGCTATGCATTGATATAAATAGCATTCTATTATTAACTTCAATCCAGTATACTAAGGTACTCATGTAGAAACATAGGCATTGTGTGCAGCATACCTGATGGAGATGTAATATTCATAAACTTGCCATGTTGAATAGTGAAATTATAACTGTTTTCATATTAGAGTTTTGTGTGCAGTGAAACTTGTGATAAATAGGTAATAAAACCCACTTACTACATAATTGTATTATTATAGACAAATGACAAAGAGACAACACCACATACAAATATAGTAGCAGAAAGTGTTCATAACCTAACTGATTACCTTTATGCATAGAAATGATTGCTCTGTTTCAAAGCTGTTACTTACCCTATCTATATATATCACATGATGTGTCTGGACCCTAAGGAAAATAGTGTGAGTACAACATATAAAAATATGAGCATATACAGGGAAAGTACAGTAAAAATAAAAAACATCAAAACTATCAGAAAGTGTTGTTAAATCTACTGATAATTCTAATGCACAAAAAGGATTGCCGTCTTTCAAGGTTGTGTCTTCCCCAATGTATATGTTTCATATGATATAACTGGACCATAAGGGAATTACTGTAAGAACTGTAAGGATATTTGGCGTGTTACAGCACAGAGTACAGCACTACTGCACAGGTAGCAATTTGTTTGATGCAGCACCACCACATGGGTGTGGTGCATTGCTATATGTGTTGCCAGAGTAACATGGACATATAAGTAAAGACAGGCTATTCAGTCAAAAACGATTTTTACATATAAGATGCAAATCTATTTTTACAGTTAAAAACACATGTGCACATTCAAAAATGCACACTATTTTTCACCTGAAATGCCTATGGTGCAAGAGACACATTTGAAAATTAATAACTAACCTTATTAATAACTAACCTGACTAATAAAACTGCATTTAACATAACCCACTAATAAAAATGTGTCTCCACTGCAGAATTAGGCCTACTCTGAAAGTGAAGTTTTAAACGCACATTCATTTTTTTTTCTCTGCTGCTCTGTCCACATAACTACATGAAGCAAACAGCTCGAAGGAACAGGAAATCAGTTGGTTACAAATTTTTACCTTAGAAATGAGCCATTGTGTAGTGAGGGAGGAGATGACATGATTGATTCTGATTGGAGCAGTGTCATAGCAAGTATCATGCTAGAGGCAGTGATTAGAGTTTTGCTGGGGAAGCTTGAGGAGAGGGGGAGAACAATCGAGATCTGGCAGAGCTGGGAGAAGGACATGTTTCCTGGCTGAAGCATTCCTGCTGCAAAAGCTGAGAATTCCAGGCAATAACCCCGGTTTGAGAACGACAGACGCTTGTTTTCACTGGGGTTAATCTTCAAGGGAGCCAAATTCAGAAAGAGAATAGCCGGAGAAAACTCATGCAGAACAGATAAGGTAATTACAGAAGTGTGGGAACCGTGCGAAAGTGTGCGAAACTGTTCAGTCAGTGTATTCGAGGGAGTCCCAGTCCCTTATCAGCATATGTAATGTTACCAATTGAATATATTCTCGCAGTTCTCTGTTCATTTTATCACAAATAATGTTCTACCATTTCATTTATTTCTGTAAAAAAGGGTTAAACTGTGTTTAAAGGAAATTTCTATAATACAAAAATATCTGAAAACAGATAGCTAGTGTGTATTATTTCTCTCTTTCATTTTGCATGGGAAAAGGTTTAAACGTGGGTAGATTTTTAAACAGTGCAATTGTCATTTTAAAACAGATGTGTGCATGATTATATTCAGTATGGACAGTTGTGAGTGACTGTTTGTAGCATAGCTTGTTGGAGGTACATGAGCCAACGGGAAGAGAGACTCTCCGGACATAGTTCCATACCGTATATAAGGTAGTGGAAATTACCACAAAAATACCACAATAGCCCATGGTGGCACACAACACTAACACTGAAAATGTGGTATCCCTAAATGAAGGCCTGAGGTCTCTCTAGTGATCAAGAACAATCTAGATAAAAAACAAGGGATGTTGGATATTGGGGCCACAAATAAACCAACCACGCAAATTATCGCGCACATTATCTAAATAGGTCTGAATTCTGAAATAATGCAATGTATTATTGTTATGTGTGATCCAATATGAATACAGAGAGTGATTATTGCTAAAGGTATTTTGGCGGTAAGAAAATACCGCAAAGCCCCAAATATAAATATATTATTTTTAATACAAAGCTTTGGTCAGTGTTTCCTTGTACCCTGGTATTGTAGTTCTATTGTGTAAACCCTGAATACTGCTCATTTCCCTCTTGAGATAAATCTGACTGCTTAGCCACAGCTACCAACTAAATCTTTGTGCTTTGTGGTACAGACTGATACCAAAGTGGATTTATTGCTCATACCTGTAGTCTTAATCTTCTGTAGTGCTCCCTAAGGGAACTGCACAGGATTCTGCCTAACACACATGACAGGACTCACACTTAAGCCCACACTGCCAGGTATAAGAGGAGCCTTAATAAATGCCCGGTCTCTAGTGGCACACGCCACAGAAATAGCTGACCTTATCACAAATGACAAAATGGACTTCCTCGCCATTACAGAATCCTGGCTGCATCCAGCAGCCTGCCAAACAGTTATGCTAGCCATTCCGGATGACTACACTCTTCTAAGAATAGACCGTACCTCCTCTGGTGGCGGTGGCCTAGCCATAATTGTAAAAACTAGCCTAGCACTGAGACTTGCTACCCCACTAAAGGTAGACTCTTGCAAACTCCTGACCGCCAAACTAACTACCTCAACTTCTCAAACATTATCTATCCACCTCATCTATAGACCTCCTGGCCCTCTAGGATCCTTTGAAGAAGATCTCACTAACATCCTCTCGGATAACCTCAAAAATACATCACCAAGCCTTCTCCTAGGAGATTTTAATCTTGGCTGTAAAGACCCCTTAGAACCTAATACAACACAGATCAACAACTCCATTGAGGAATTAGGCTTCACCAAAAAGGTAACAGGCGCTACTCATACTAAGGGCAGAACCCTTGATTGGATAGTGGAACACCATTGTGTAACGTCCATTAATGCCATAACACCTTTGCCCTGGACTGATCATCATTTGATCTCATTCGCCCTTGAAACCACAGCTCCCCATTCTACTATAAGTATAGGCCCTGCTATTCCTACAAGGAACAAAAAGAACATTACAGCTGACAAAATTACTCCTCTGATCATCCCTACTTTGAATTATCTCCCTGACTCTGCAGACTCATCTACCTTGGTCGAAGAATACAATAAGGTAATGTTATCCGCCTTAGACACCATAGCACCTTTGAAAATTAGAAAATGCAAACAGAAAAAAACATGTTAATTCATGGTTCTCTCCCCACCTAAAAGCCAGACGACTCGAAAAATGTAAATGTGAACAGATATGGAGATTAAACCCTTCTGAAACTAACAAAAACAACCTCTCCAAATTAGCCTCGCTATACAAAAAGGAAATAATCCTTGCTAAACAAGAATCCTACAACTTGCGCATCACTCAAGCTAACTCCAACACTAAAGAACTATTCACAATCCTCAAAGAACTGGAAACCCCTATCCAAGCCCCTGACACTTGCCTTAAGGACAAAACCCGGTGCACTAGTATTCAGAGTGCTCTAGCTAACAAAATAACGACTTTGCAGGCAAAGATTAACAACAAAAAAGAATCCCTCCTCCTCGCCTGCACTCCAACAACACTACGGCCCTTGTGCCCTCAAACACCTCCTCACCTCTCACCCTGTCCGAAATATCTAAAACCCTTTTTAACTTTAAGAAAGTGTCCACTCTAGAAGTTGAAAAGGTTATCTTAACTCTCAAACCGTCCAACTGCTATGGCGAACCTTGCCCCGCACAAATTATAAAGGATGACGCAAGGGACGTTTCCCCTTTTATATCCAAACTTCATAAGCGCTTCATTCTCTTCTGGTACCATTCCCAACACCTTGAAACAATCATGGGTCCTCCGACTTCTGAAAAAACAAACACTTGACCCGACCATTCCCACAAATTATCGTCCCATTACGACTGTTCCATTCATGCTTAAAATTCTGGACAAGGCAGCGTACCTCCAAATTCAACAATACTTGGAATGCAACCACCTCCTAGGAGTACGTCAATCAGGTTTTAGACCGCAACACGGAACGGAAACGGCACTGATTTACCTTAAAGCACAAATAGACACCCTGAGAGACAATGGTAACACAGCACTACTTCTGATGCTTGACCTCTCAGCGGCGTTTGACTTGGTTGACCATAAGACTCTCTGCCACCACTTAGAATCGGCCACCCACTTCTCACAAGAAGCCATAGGCTGGATTCAATCCTTCTTAGACAATAGAACTATGCGGGTCTTAGCACCTTCAGCAGCCGCAGACCCTATTCCTATCACTTGCGGTGTGCCTCAGGGCTCATGTGTTTCACCCACTCTGTACAACATCTTCACAAAGCCCCTGCTTGATGATCTAGACGGCCTGGGTATCACCTACACTAACTATGCAGATGATAGACAGATCCTCATCCCTTTGACGGGAGATTACGACAAGGATTTGGCCTTTGTGAACAGAGTATATCTCATCATCCAGGCATGGATGGCCTCTCATGGACTATGCCTGAATGATGACAAAACGGAACTCCTCATTTTGGGTACTATGATAAATATAAATAAATTAGGCCATCTATATTCTAACTTCACCATAGACAATAACAATATCCCAGTAGCCAAGGAAGTGAAAACTCTTGGCTTCTACCTTGACTCTACTCTCACCTTCAAAAAACAAGTGAACTTCATGGCCTCGGCCACCGCCTACACGTTTAAGCTAATTAGAGCAGCTAAGCTTTTCTTTACACCCAACAATTGTATCACTCTAGCAAGAGCCTTGGTATTATCTAAACTAGATTATTGTAACGCCCTATACATAGGTTGCAACAAATACATTACCAATAAGATACAGATTTTACAAAACAATGCTTTAAGAGCAGCCCTCAAGATTCCCAAGAGAGCTCATATATCTGACTTCAGAAGATCTAACAACTGGCTCTCCACCAAAGATAAAATCTTCCTCAAATCTGCCTCCCTAATTCATAAATGCTTACACATGGCCGCCCCCCAGTACCTTACTTCCAGATTCCAGAGACAATCCACCAATCGACCCTCTAGAACAGCTAATACTAATCTACTTCTTGTGCCTAGATACAAACGTAAAAATACTGGTGGTAGTAGCTTCCCAGTCAAAGCTGCCCAAAACTGGAACTCACTCCCACCCTCCTTAAGAGAAGACATGCCCTACTCACGCTTCAGATCTAACCTCACCCAATGGATTAAGGAGCATGACATCTGACCTTCCACCACACCGCCACACCACTGTCCACTACTGCGTATAACTGTATATATATATATCTGTATCTGTATAATTGTATATATTGTATATAACTGTGGCGTGATGCTCTTCATTAGCCCTTGCTCTCTTGTATGATACAAGCCAACACTGTTTATTATTATTTTGTACTGTAACACACAGCAATGTAACCTAAGCTGAACAACCCTCTTTTCCTTCTTCTGCACCCTAATACCTTCGGGTCTGGTGCACATAATAAATAAATAAACAAAGAAACATGCAGCACGGTCATGTCCCTGCACATACACATCCATACATGGCCCTTTTCAGACATATGTCCAAGCTGCACACTCCTGGCACACCACAACACACACTGCATCCAATAAGTACTCATTGACACTTACCGCTCAACTCTGGACCGGTCTCCTTCTCGAGGACCTGGCGATGAAGCGCTGGGTTGATGGGTTGCAGGACCCTCATGTCATCTGTGGTAAGGTGGACCCGGCACCTCACTGCATCCGCTGCTTCCAAGAGGCGCCGGGCCTTCCTGAGGGTCCTGGACCTGAAGTCCTCCCAGCACTTACGGACATGTTGTAGGTCGCGGGTTGCCACCCCGTCCGTGTTGATGGCAACCATGATATCCAGCCAGATCCTCTCCCGTCCATCCTTGTCAGCGCGTCTTCTTCCGTATAGGGCATCATAATGCGCCAGGACTTGCTCCACCAGCATGCCAACCTCTCCTGCTGCAAAGCTAGCAGCCTTCTGCCTCTCTGGCTGGGGGTTGCCAGTGGTGTCTGATGGTGTTTCCCCCGACATGGCAACCCCCGAGGCAGGTGTGGGTGGGCAACTGGATCCTGGTGCTGTGCTGTGGAGCGATGGAACTTCAGTCGGGAGTCTTCTGTCCCAGTAGGGGTTGGTCACAGCAACTGGACCCCTGCAGATGGCTGATGTGCAGGCACCAAATAGCAGGGCACGTGGCCAGCAGGCAGCAGCAGATGGCTGGTGGGAGTTGGCTCTGGGGGGCAGGAAAATGGTCTTCTGGGCAGGAGCATGGTCTTCTTTGTGTTGTCGCATGGCCAGCTTGATACTAAGTGATTTGGCACGTGAAAAAACAGTACATCAGTGTGTAATTTGAGGAAAGGCCCTTAAAAAGCGCATATGTGACATAATGCGTGCGGGCGTTTCTCTCGGCACGGGTGCATAGTGATTCAGCACGTGACATCCGCGTGTTAATGCGTGTAATTCGAGGAAAGGGCCTATGCGAGTAAGATACGTGACGCGCGTGGGTGTTTCCCTTGGCACAGGTTAAAGGTGAGCAGGACCAGCAGTCCGCTGTACGTGCCTTTCGTGGAGACCGATGCGTGTGTTGCTACTTCTTGTTGTTTCACGCGCCATCACTACTTCACAGCGGATCAAGAATGTATCTCTTCTTTTGGCGGGGGTATTGGCTACGCATATTTTTCATTACCAAGGTAGTCAGATGGTGAGTTTTGCACGCTATTTTTCCCACTGCGGGTACCCCTGTGTATCGCTTACCCGTTTTTGAGGTCATAGTAGCCTGCGTGTCCCATCCGTACATGTTTTTCATTTCCCTGGGTGCCACCGCGTACTATGGTAGGTTAATTCCACACACATGGGCTACTGGGGGTTGTGTGCACGGTTTTACTGCAGTTCTAGGGAGCCTGAGCGACGTGTGACTTGTCACTTCATCACCGGGGTCACATACAGCCTTGCAGGCACACAGGGGTGCTGTTAACATCTAGTACCCCACCCCTTTCACCCCAATTGCCCAGGACAAATGTCATGTACACCTCCCATTGGCACTACTACTGCACTACTACATCTGTACCATGATTGGAAGGCCACGAAAAGTGAGGGGCACCTCAGCTTGGTGAACTCCACATGGTGGGTGTGGTCAGGGGCGTGGCTGGGGTGACCAGGGAGTAGGGGGACTCCAGGGTGTCCAGGATGGCTGCAGAGGGGGAAGAGGCAGGGGCACACCACTTTGGTAGGATGTTCTTCCACGTGTTGGTGGAGTCATGCCACCACCCCCTGTGGTTCCAGGAGATGCAGCTCTTGCATCTGGCACTGGCGCCCATGTGACCTAGCAGTCTGTTTCATCGACTGCCACAGGCCCAAGGGTAGTGGTAGCTGCAGGTGCAGCTGTGGACACCACCACCCAGGCTCAGGGTCGGCCAGCGCATGCTGTGTTGGCACCTGAAGAGTCCCAGGATGATTTCCAGGAGGTTAGGAGGCACACGGTAAGTGCATTCAGGGCTGCCCTGACCGAGGCTCATGTTCGTGAGGCAGTATTGTCATCTGCATCCCCGAGCAACAGGGTGTTGGCAAGTGCATGGGCAGATGCAGCCGACACCACCCCGGCTGTGAGCCTACTATCCAGGACAGTCCCGGTCAATGACCTTGGCACAGAGGATGTTGCTGCACAGGGTCCAGGCAAGGGCACCCAGCAGCCACTGATGCAAGTCAGGGCTTCCGTCCTTGTTCCACCTGCCACTCCCTCGGTTCAATCCACCAGTGCCACTGCCCCTACTGATCAGGACGGCATTTGACAGTCAGGGTCCAGACCACTGTCCAAGAGGAGGAAGGTTGTACCTGCACAAGAGACTGGGACCCCACACACGGCTCTGGCACCCGGCACATTGAGGAAGAAGCCTTTCTTTTTTTTTTTTTTTTCTTTTTTTTTTATTTTACTTGTGTATAATCAAAGAAAAAGAAAATGATTTTTACAAGAAGTTGATGGTTACAGTAGATGAAAATCAAAAGAAAATCAAAAGAAAGGTTCGCCAAGTTAAGACCCAGCGACTCAGCTGCACAGCAGTTTTCAAAAGTAGCAGAGAACTAACAGTTAAACAGCCATGGTCGGCAGGCCACTAGCTGTGCCGCCAATTTTAATGAAGGCTGCTTCCAATATTTTGGCCGTGACAACCGCCCAACGAGACTTCTCGCCAGATATTAAGCGGCACCACCACGTGTGCTCTTCGATCAAGACCGAGTCTAACCAAAGCGGAGACAGAAATGGGGCGCGAATGTCGTTCAAAGCCGGGCAGATTAGGAGCAGATGGCGGATGTTCTCCACAGAGCCAGGGTCTTCACACAATCTGCATGTAGTTGAACTGGTCTGCAGTCTTCTTCCCAGAAATCTGCCGTTTTTTTTGCGTGTAGAACTTTCATCATAGATTCTGCGTCCTGTTGGTATAAAACAGCACGACGTGCCCTAATCCATGATTTGTAGACTTTTTTTTTCAGTTCTCCAGCGGTCCCATGCCTCTTCGGTATTGGTGGCCTTTGCACGCCTTCTGAGATTTCTCAGGCCGTTTTTTTTCCCCGCAGTTTCCAGGTCATACTGGTGGGTGCAAGATTTGGGGGTAGCTAGGCCCACTGCCGGGTGACACCTATATTTTAGGAGCATGGGATAGTAGTCCGGCCTGGACGATGGCACGGAAGGTTGGTCGATCCCAAATTCAGCCATGTATTGATCGGTGATAGCTCTAATGTTGGTCAGGGTCAGTCGCAGGCGTGATTGTTTGGGATTTGTTTCAATCGATGGTAAATAGGAAGTTGAATTCCCCGCTAGGGAGCTCCAAGAAGTGGTGAGCATGTTATGGTCGCTGGCGGCCGTTTTAACCACCTTGAAGTCTTGAATTGCAGCACACAAAGCTTGAGACGCAAAAATATAATCCAATGTGGCTGTCAGCCGGCCCCTCTCCCAGGTTGGGAGAGGCGTCTGCCCTTCGCGGATCCAGGCAACGTTGTGTAGGTTCCGGGATGCCATGAGGGTCATCCATGCTTGTCCTCTGTGCTCTGCTTCAGTTGCATCGGATGGTTTTTTTCGGTCTGTCTTCTGCTGGCTGCACTTCGCATTGAGATCACCGCATACCAGTATGAAGGGAGTGTTCCATTCAATAAGGATCTCATCAAGGACCTCTGCCATAGTTTGGCAGAAAAGTTGCGTTGTGGTTCTTTGCGGGTTCCAGTAAGTGGTGATCAAAGCGAGTGGTGGGGATGAAGGTTGCTTTGACCGGCGATTTAGAGGTCCCGAAGCAGGGTTCCAATCAATTAGGACTGCCAATACCCCGTATGATCTAGCTGTGGTCCTGAGCATTTTTAGATTTTGGTCTGACCGTACACCGATGAGCAGACCCGCTGAGGGACGGCCTAGTAGCCCTTTTGTCGCCGGCGAAATCACAATGTCATACCCATCCATAGAGGGTGTATCTTGGAGCCAAGTTTCTTGCAGACAGAAGATGTCAAAATGGCCCAGGTCAGAGGTATTAGGGTCAGTCAGATGGGCGTGACCTCTGGTATTCCAGGAGGCCAGTGACAAGAGTTTGTCGCATAGGTGGTCATCGGCTTCCTTGGGTAATTGCTATCTGAGGCGGTGGGATGATAGAGCCCCTTTTATCCAGTCCCAAGGGCCAGTTTGAGGAACAGACTTTTTCGGAACTGGCGACGGTGGTGGTTTGGATTGCCCACCCGATCTATGAGGTGTGAGAGCTCTTCGTGGAGATTGCTCTCTCCAGCTTAGTTTCCTTTGCGCCCTGCGAGGTCGCTGATAAGGAGAGTGCCGCAGACGTTGTCTGGCTTGGTCTTGAGTCTCGATAGACCGCTTGGAAAGTTGTGATGGCCGTAGAAGTGGGTCCGGAGATCCCCCGGCGGGTCTTGTGGGGCGTTCGGGTGAGTCTTGCCTTGGCTTCCGGGTTCTTGATGGATAAAAAAAGTGTGACTTCAGTGTCTCTCTTCGATCGGTATGCCGTTGGAATGGACTATGGGCACAAGGTCTTCCGTGTGGGGATTGTCGGTCCTGTGTGTTGTTCTTAAGGGCCGGAGTCTTTAATTCTGACAGTAGAAGGCCTTGTGCTTTAAGTTCGTCGCTAGCTAGGGGGCCTATATCTTGAGTTGCAGACGAGTAGATGTGTAGGTAGGCTTTCGCTTTGTTGTCTCTGTGATAAGGCTCCACCCTTTTGAAATCATCCGAGGTTAGTTTGCGTAGCGAGGGTGTAGTCGATGTAATTTTTAACACAGTTTTTCTATTCAGGATGATGTACTTATCTTTGTTAGAAAGTTGCTCTATTTTAAAGACGCAAGTAGAATTATCCCTTGTGCGGAGAGTGTGGTTGTCTGTTGCACTTCTGGATGTCCGCAGCTCCTGCGGGGACGACCTGGCTGAGTGAGTTCTCATCCTGAGTCTGCTTTGGGCATCCGACAAGTATCTTGATGGAGCATCAGTATGTCGGGTCTTCGTCGTTTTGTTCAGCTCAGGGGCCTCCCTTCGGCTGGAGTGATGAGGCGCTCTGGAATTCAGGTTAGTCTCACAAGGAGTAGAGTCGTTCGCAGGGGCGGAATGCCCCTTGCCAGGCGGCGTTGATGATTGTATGCCTGAGGTCACACATTCTGCTATCGGTCTAGGGGAATGGGTGAGATCCATCACGGAGCCTGAGCGTGTGATATTTACAGCCGTGCTTCCAGGATCTCTAGAGGTGGAGGGCAGGTCCTCCCGTGGGGGGGTACGTTCATTTAGTTTGTCGACTAATGGGATTGGTATATCGATACCGCTTAATTTCAGGATTTTCTTTCCTTTAGGCAGGGGTTGAATCGGACCTAGGCAGGTTCCCAAAGCCAGATTTGGGATCGGTGTAGGCAGGTTGGGTGTTTGCGACACTTTTGCTTTGTGTAGGAACACTGGAGCAATTTCGTTTGAATATTTTGCCTGGGACGTCTGTGTAGATTTGTGCTTTATCGTTGGTGGTAAAGGGCCTTGTGTTGATGACGAGGCCACAGACCGCTCCAGATCTGAGGCTATCGCCTCTTTTGTTAAGGGCGGGGATTCGTACTTTAAGTCAATAGCTGTTATGTAGCCTTCTAAGAAGGTTAGCTTCGATTGTATACTTGCTAAGATGGCCGTGTTGTCTTTTGAAACATCACTTAGCGTTTCGTACAATTTGCAGAACGGGGCCATAGAGATGGTAATTGCCGACATTATTGTTGTCAGGTCTTTTCTGGTGTTGGGTGAGTCTTTCTGAGATGATGAGGACAGATCAGATCTGCCGTTTACTGACGAGACCTTTGGTCCTGGAGCCGCCGGGTTTGCCAGTGCGTGCCTGCGCCTGGTATTGTACTCTCCAGGGTCAGACGTGCTAAAAGATCTCAGATTTGGGTCCCTTGTTTGAGGAATCTGAGTCAGGGCGTCTTGGTGACTGGCGGCAGGCAACGTGGTGAACAGGTGGTTCGTTGTCCAGGGATGAGGTGACGTTTCTCTTTGTGGCCCCCCTTTGGGGTGCTGCAAGTCAAAGATTTCTAAAAGGGGCTGATAGGAGGTCCTTTTGTTGCTTAGTGTATCGACCGCTGTAGTGACCGCCGGCCTTGGAAGCGGTGGCGATGGAGCCTTCGCCTGACCAAGCTCTGGTGGACTTGAAGCTGAGACCTGCCGTCTTGGCGTGGCTGGCGCTGGTGCAATTGGTTGAACAGCTTCGGATGCAGTTTGAGTCAGGGTGACCAAATGGACGGATCCTAAATCAGACTGCGGGAAGGGCTTTTCTAGTGGCCCGCAGGGTGATGTCGTTGGAGCCGGGACTTGCCCGGGAAACGTGTCCTGGGGGTTGACGAAAGTGGAGATTTTCCTAGACTTAGACGTCTGAGGCGTCTCATCCAGGGCTTCAAGGATTTCCGCATCTGAGAGTTCTGAGTCATTGGACAGTTTCCGTTTGCCTTGCGTCTGGAAGAAATTCAGCAAAGCATTCGACAGAAGTGGAATAGGTAGAGTAGTTTTTGTGTGGGGCTTCTTCTTCTGGCCTTGTTGTAAAGCAGCCTTTTTAGGCTGTCTGGAGGCGACTGTAGGTTTGACTGTGAACAGTGGATCGGTAGACTTAGAAGCCGTATTGCCTTTTTTTTTGGAGATAGATCTTTTTTTCTTTTGGTGGGTTGTCAGTTTACGGCTGCCCTTGTCTGAGGTTTCAGAACAGGGGTCGGAGTCTGCCTCACTAGGCTCCTCCAGGAGGGGATTCGAGGAAGTTGGGAGATTATGCAGAACTGGGGGCAGGATGTCGAACGTCCTTGATGCCCCGGTGTCGGGGATGTTGCCGGGCGAGGCTGGAGCTTTGCCCATCTCTGGTGGTATAAACGCATCCGGTGCGGGGTGCTGGGCTGTCTTGACTGGGGTGGGAGGGGCCAATGGGTTCTCTAGACGTCCTTCACCACCGCAGTAGGAAGGGACCCGGCTGCCCGGCGTAGCAGGATGAATTAAGGCCGTAGTGGTCTGAGCAGCCGGAATGACATGTGAAATGAAGAGCGGGTCCTGAGCGGGAAGGTTGGTGGTCAGGTGGAGTGACCGCTGGGCGTCTTGTGGCTGTTGAGACAAGTCGGAGACACTTGAACTTTCTTGGAGGTTGGTGGCCGGCCGAGCAGGCGGGTTTAGAGGAAGTTGTGTTTCGCATGTCGCTTCACTTGGAACTGGGCCCGCCCCCAGACCCCCTGACAGGGGCCCTCCGGTCCCCGCACAGGGGTGGTCACTCGCCGAGGCGGTGCGGGGGTGGGCCGTGAAGGGTTCGATATCCCAAGACTGCCGCTGGCCCAAGCGGCCTCCTAGTGCTCTGCCTTTAGGAGCCTGTAGAGACAGAGAGGACCGTGGCTCTAAGGACGGGCAGAATGTAGGTAGTATAGATGCATTGCTTGGTCCCACCAGGTGGAAGGGTGGGTTCTGTCCGTGATCGTTGTCTCTACCAGGGAGAGAGGATTCTTTGGTGGACCCAGGGTGAGCGTGATCCAAGTATATGTCAGGTTGACCCAGGTTTTCTCGCGAAAGCGGGTTGCTGGCCGCTGACGCTCTTGACGGATGCAGAGACAGGACAGAACCTGCGGCGCTGCTGGGCGCTAACGTTAAGGTTTTCTTTGTGCGGCTCCTTAGGAGACGCTGGTCCAGGTCTTCCTCCATCACGGGTGGGAGAGGGGAAGGGGAAAGGGTGGGAAAGGGAAGGGGAAGAGAGGGCAGAGGAGCGGCAGTGGGAAAAGGGGGAAAAAAGAGAAGGGAGGAGGAGGAGGAAGCGGGGGGGCAAAAAAAGCTTGCCAGAGATAGGGGAGGGATATGGACAGAGAGACGGACAGAGGGAAAGAGGGGGAAGGGAAGGGGGAAGGGAGAAAGTGGATGGGTGGGGGGGAGAGAGGAACCAAGTCAGTAGCTTTGCCGCCAATTGTGAGCCGGCGGTAGCGGTAAATCTTGGGAGGCTGCCAGGCGCTGAGGTGAAGCCGCTTCTGGTTCGTGGGGTCGCGGCCAGCGCCAGCAGACACAAGAAAACAGGAGGAATCCTACCTCTTTATCCTTGTAGCACTTCAGCACATCAGTCCCTCAGATCGTGAGCCCTTGGAGAGCCGCCAGCTGTCAGCCCGCTGCTCCCGGGGCGGACTGGGGCAGACTGGAACTCTGCTCGGAACTCCGCGCGCGCTCCGCGCGGCCACGGGGTTTTTGAAGGTTGGTTGGGCTGGTTTTTTTTTTTTCCTTAAAGGTGAAACGCGATAAAACGCGGTGAAAGTGGAGCACTGGTACAGAGGCACGACCTCTCACAGCAAGGTTCTGGGGCAGACTGGAAGAAGCCTTTCTGCAAGCAGGAACTTGACTTCCTTGTGGACTACATGTCGGGACACGACTGTGATATGCTAGTGGGCCTGAATTGTCACACTACGGCTGCCCAGCGTTTGTCCCACTGGAAGCATGTTACGGAGGGTGTCAGTGCATTCGGACATGATGTGCGCACAGCTCAGGAGTGCAAAAAGCGTTGGGATGACCTCCGACGCTGTGCTAAACTGAAGCGTGCCTCCAATTATGCCATGACTCAGGTGACTGGCAGTGGGTCATCACCTGAGGAGGAAGATCTCACTTCGCACTAGTTGATCACTATGAAGTTCATACCAGCAGAATTGTACGAAGGAGTGGGAGAGATGCTGGAGTTTGATGCCCCGTCCAGTGAGTCTTTTCGCGTGTTTGTCCAGGCCATGTGTGGTTTGCTTGTGTGATATGTTGTGCTTATCTGCCACTACATGCTATGTGTACATGGTTCTCATGTGCGAGTCATGCAATGCTTCACTGATGCGTGACTGCTGTGCAGCATGCTGGACATATAGAGCAGACAGGGACTGTCCTCATAACCACACTTGCACCCTACTCACATGCTAGTCACCCGGCTGCCCCTCCGGTGCATGTTCCAGCTCACTGGCCCTTCTGCATGTAGCCTGGGGTGTCTTTCCACTCAGCACTGGGACTATGTCATCGCATGACTGATGTGCATCTGTGTTCTGCCTGCATGTGGGTACTCCACGTAGGCATGCTCCCTTGACCTCCACCCCCCTGCACCCCAATTTCACCATGGCACTGGTGGGTATCATGTTGGACTACTGCAATGGCCTATTCAACACTCATGTGTACATGCACACTTCCCCCTGCCAACCTGCCAGACACATACAGTGGGGTTCATCCTTTGTCCTTGATGCAGGTGTCTCACTCGGACTGTGCAGTTGCTAGATGATCTGCAGGGACATGAGTGCCCATTCATGCTCCATGTGCATTCCATGCATGCCCCTATGTGTCCTTAGCAGGATGATCATTGTAGTATGTGTCCAGGCTGACATACATTTAATGGCATTTGATCATCCATTCCATGCCCACTCTGGCTCTGTCCTGCATCACGCACATGTTTAGGGTGTCATAGTCTGTGTGGGGCACAGGCCTCCCCCTGTTTCAGGCCCCCTGACTCTGTTCAAATGGTGTAGTGCCTTCTGCACAAATGGGTGTACTACTGAGGGTTCATCATGTGTCCTGCTTACTGTCCCATTCTCATCTGCTGTGTTGTCAGTTGACTCAGATGATGCAATTGACGCTAGTCAACACTGTCTGCCAATACACAGTTCTCTGGTCAACCTTTCACTGCCATGCAATGCCTCCCTTCATGTTCACTAAGGGGGCGGTTGCCTGTAGCCATGCAACTCATTGCATGCACATTGCACTTGATGCCTGAACTTGCCCTTACACTGCCTTCATGTTTATTGATTGACATCATAATGTACTTGTTCATGTAGCTAGTTGGTAATGTACACATGTTCTGCACTGCACCAACCCACTTCTGAGCCATGTTACACCATTCTACATGCCTACTCACTGCTGCAATGTCAAAGTGACCTGCCATACATGCTCAGATTGTCATCCCTTCACTGTCATGAAAACCACGGGCACAGGTGCATCCTGTGACACTTGTACTCAGTATTGGAACACCCTAGTGAGTGTTTAGCAAAGTTGATTGGTCAATCTGTGACCCATACCAACTGGTATAGGCTACAGATTGATTGTAGTCTGCCAATTGGGTTGTAATGTATGTGGAGCTGCCTTCACGTGTGTATGTGCACACTTTCACATACATCGAAGGAAGCAGCGTTTTAGCTGCTTGCATTGCTGTACAGGTTGCTGTTCATAATCACCATACGGGTATATATGGACACGGGTGTTGTTGAACATTCTCACATGTACATATGCAAGCAGCTTCAATGTTGTGTAGTGCAACATTGCAGCTACTCACTCATGTGTGTGTAAAGGTGTTCATTTACACATGTGTTCTCTCCAGCTTTTTTGCTGAATTACTAAAATGTAGTTGATTAATGTTAATGCTGCTGCGAATTCAGAATTGTGCCAGTTATGTTCAACTAGCACAATCCTGAAGGTGCACTGTGGTGCAGTATGTGTACACCCAGGCCCACTTAACTAACCTGCTGGGGCCTGGCTGTGATGATTTGACACACTGAATAAGGGTTTAGGGCACATTCATAGCACAATGTGCTCATTCAGGACTTGAGGGGTGTTGTGGAGGCTTCATGGCCAGCAGCTTGGACCATACTGTGCGTTATGGTCCCTCATGCCTGGTTGCAGGCCCTTGCTTTTCTTGGAAAATTCACTATGTATGCATGGCCCATGAGGCCCGGTACGGGCCGAGCTGCAGATGGATGAAGCTATATTGGTGATGATGGATTAGTGATACATGTGTACATGCATATTACGTGTGTCATTGTGTGTTTGGATTCACTTGCAGCTGTGGCCATTTTGCAGTTCACCATGCTTATGGTATGTGTCATCTCTTTGTTGCCATCTGTCTTTTCATCCTGTGACATGTGCCTGACAGAGGTGGTCTGTGATGGAGGTGATACACTACATTCTGTACATGTGTAGGTTTTGCTGTGTAGTCACGTCCATTTCTGCTTTTGGGATGTGTTTACATATCAATGCCACTGGATGCATGCCGGAATTTCAGTTGTGTCTGACATGTCTGCTTCATGTGTTGGCTGTCGATGTGATATCTCTGTGTGTGTGGGTTATGTGCTTCTGACATGTGTACTCAAGTTTGTTTTTTTCACATTGCAGATGATGACGCAATGGAGCCAGAGGATGGTGATGTCAATCCAGACACGAGGTTGCTATTACACCAGCAACCCGGCACAAGTGGGGGTCGTGGGGTGGTAGGCCACGAGATCCCACTTGTGCTCCAGACCATCATGTCTAGGGCTGGCAATGAGTCTAGCCCGGATGATCACTCTGACATCAATGTTGAGTTGGATGCGCGTCATGTCCATTCGTCTATAGTGACTGATTCTGATGCGGACGATCTTCTGTCTGCGACACCTGCACTGATGGGCCAGACTGTGTTGGAACCTCCACCTGTGGTGGATCAGGATGCACGGTCACACTCCACACAAGTTGATGATGTGCCTGGGGCATCACGGCAATGGAGGGATGTAGTCCTGCAGCCGCGGGCGGTGCCAACCCAGCAAGGACCGTGGCTCCTTAGGCCCCACGGGTGTCAAGCCCGGCAGTGCGGTGGCCGTGCGCCACTGGGGCATACTGAGTGGGAGCGATCCATGTGTGCCAATTCAGAAGAACAGGAGGCAGCAATTGATATGATCGCTCAGAGCATGGAACGTGTGGCCCACTCTGTGCCCCCCCCCCTTGCCAGGCAAGTGGAGCTCCAGCAGTGGGCAGCACAGTCCATGGCCTGCTCACTCAGGCTGGGCATGGCGGCCTCAGACAGGGCACGCCGGCCTGAAATGGTGTCTCTGCGTCAAGCACTTGCTGCTCACGCAGTGGCCCAAAGGGGGGCCCTGAGGGATGACCATCGATCCCTCAGATCTACTCTGGCTGTGCTCAACATGACCCAGAGGCAGCGGACAGAGGAGAGGTTGGAGCAGCTTGAGAATACCATCTCGGCTGAGCTACGTGCATGCCGGGAGGTGCTCCAGATGTCTTGTCAGGCCCTGCAGGAAGAACTTTGTGTTACACGTGCTACCTTGCAAGAGGAAGAACCCGTATCACGTGAGGTTCTGTATGCTGACCTACGTGTCATCGCCGCACAGAACCAGGCTCATCAGCCCGCAGACTTGCTGCCGAAGAGGGGCAAGCTGCGCATATGCATGGTCAGGGTACTGTGCCATGTCCACCTTTTGAGCCAGAGGGTGAGTAGGACGACGACTTATCTCCCACACAGGTCGGGCCATCCAGGCGTTGAGCCCATAGAGTTTTTTTTTTCTCAACCTCTTCGCATGTGGGTGTTGAGGTGCACCCTGTATCTCTCCCCTCCTGGGTGCCTCCCCCCGGGTCATTTGTGGCCATTTTTTATTTTTGAAGTTAGTTTAATTAGTTAATATAGTTTAAAATTGTTTGTCTATTGTGCATTCATGTGACGGTGTGGTGCTTTGTGGCTTTTGAAAGCATCCACTGTCTGTTCCAGCTGGGCCCATTCAAGATTGTCTTGTGTATGTGTTTGCAGCTTGGTGTCCTGACTCACATATGCCACTCCTGCTTCCTCTATCCATGGGCTCGCAAGGATGGTTCGGTGTTACAACCATTTACACAAGGGCATTGGACCTTTGTCATATCTGTGGCCTGTCTGCTGCTGTACTACTTGTGTTAACACCCCTAGTGGGGATTATGGATATTTTCTTCACGGCATGTCTGCAATCAATTTTGGTGAGTACATTATTGAAATGTCCATTTATTGATGTTGATTGGGATGTATGTTAATTTCTTGCCTGTATACGTGCTTGATGCACTTCATGTTGTCGATGGTAGCATGCACCCTTTAGCTGTC
Organism: Ambystoma mexicanum; assembly: GCF_040938575.1. Lineage (NCBI taxonomy): Eukaryota > Metazoa > Chordata > Amphibia > Caudata > Ambystomatidae > Ambystoma > Ambystoma mexicanum. The sequence goes on from NC_090941.1 coordinate 358,174,535, forward strand.
AAACTCACACTGATGATGGGAGGGGGACGGGTGGTGACAATGTAAAGTTGGTAATTGTTGACTACAGCCCCTGGGGATTGTGGCATAGGAGGATGCATTAGGAATGTCATCCAAATGGCACAAGTCACGGTCCAGCCCTCACCTGAGATGTCCGCCTATACTATTACTACGCTCCATTCCATTTGGATGGCACGTTGTGTCTGTCTTCCCTCTTGGACTTTGATGCTGCCTGAGGGCACAGTTTTCCTACTTGACTATTGCTCTTTTACTTGTTTTTCACACTCTGGTGCCTTTAATCCTTGTTCTTCTTCCTGCTACCGTCCTTGTTGCAGATCTGTCCGACCGTCTCCCAGGCTGTTATTTCCACATACTCTTACACTGCCTCGGTTTGCCTCTGTATACTTCTGTTCAACAGCATCTTTCTGTTGCTCCTCCTGTCTTTCATCTATTACATCCATGACTTTATGTTGGCTGTTGGCTTTTACCAATGCTATTAAACTGTTGTGGCTCTTAACTTGCTGTCAGCTGTTTCCGGCTATCTTGCATTCTCTGTGCCTTTCAAGACTTCTGCTGTCTCTGCCTTTCTTTGTTCACGCTATCAAGGATTGATTGGATTTCAGCTCAACCACCTAGTTGTGCCAGCCTCCTTGGTTATTTTCAACTCAAGTTCCAGCTCTACCTGTAAGGGTACAGACCTGGGCTTGTGTGGGAGGAAGTCAGATGTAGGTCTCAGACATGGCCCAGTGACAAGCAGCATAAAGACACACACACACAGAAAACTTTACAGCCTTATCAAAAGCGTTTATGCCCTTTCTGCAGGAAAATTAGCCTCCCGGCTACCTTTCCCAGCAGACACTGGGCCAAGAACTACAAAACCCTGGCCACGTTGGGTGGTGCACATGTGCGCATGCATGCGCAAGCAGAAGCACAGGGATTGTGCTCAGACGTCCAACAGAAGCAGACATGTTTCCCGGAGCTCCAAGCAAGGTGAGCAGCAAGAGGAGCCACGCCCCAGCCGACCTTCCTCCGGGACCCTCGCACATGCAAGCTAAGTAGCACCAGGGCTGATGAACTTAGCCAGGCGTTGGGGAAGATGCTCACAGTACAGCTAAGCCGCGCTGAGGAGCAAATGCCAGGAAGCTTTCACAGTTGTCAGGGGCACACGCAGGGGGTGTCAAGCCATATCCTCATGACCCCCCTGACTCATAGGAGCTAAGTTATTAGCGCAGTAGTGTTCCTAGCCACAAACTAATACAGCACAAGGGGCGGCACTCAGCGAGGCACAAACTTGAGTGAAGTGCATATTATTAGCATATGCAATTAGCAACGTGCGCTGCCTATGGAAAGCCGCGAGTGGCAGACCGCTACTTGTACTGAAGTCGCACCTCGCCACATGCATCTAGCAGCACATCCAAGGCACATTGTATAATGTGTAATTCTTAACACATGGTCTTCTGTTTAACATGGGGCCACGTGTGGCTACCTTACTGCATTAACAGTGTATGAACCATCACAGGGGCAAGCAAAACTATAAAAGCAAAGCAGCAGACAAGAGTGCTTGTTTGGGGAGGAGTCACTAAGTTAGAGGCATGGATGGTGTTATGTGTGTGTGTGTGTGAAAAACACCCACAGAATAATAACTCATGCTCTCTTTGCAGCATTGAACTGCTCCTGTTACCGGACCTGAGAGTGCGCAGGAAGGAGGCCAGCACTCACCCCAGAGATAAGTCTCTCTTTTGCTTGCCTTTGAGCCATATTGTACAATGTGCATGAAGTACATGGTTTCTCTTATTAAGTATGTGTAATTGTCAATAGTTGTATTTTGTATTTTCAATACTTTCCCTTACCCATCCACCTCTCCTCTCCTGAGCCTCTTTCCAGTTATCCTAAATACTGATGCATATCCAACCAATGGATCCCTAACCCTCCTTCCCCACCTGGGTATCAGAGGCCTGTGTAAGTTTTACCTTGCAAGCACCCAGACCGCGGAGGGTGTGGTTGGTTCGTACCACTCGTGAGCCTGGAGACTGGAGCTGTGACACTACCCATCAGTTGTTGCATCCTCATTGATTACTGTGGACTGAAATTGCTACCCATCCTGTTGAACCATTGTTCAGCTGTGCTACCTTGGTAGTTATTCTATCATTCTGCTTGGACATGTGCTTGGCCATATTCAGCTACTTCAAGTCATCTACTGGAGACACTTTCAGGGGTTTCTGGTGCCTACAGGCTTTTTCCCTGGTTTGGGGGTTTGACTCCTTGGAGTTTGCTGTGATTTGGTATGTATACCAGTCAAGGTGGCCTTTGAGGGGTCTGGACCCTATTTACACGAAATGTGAAGCAAGGAAACCAAGGAGTAGGGGGATCCTGAAGCCGGGAAGACTAGAAGGAAGAAGCCAATGGACCTCAGACACAGTTCTTCTGAAGGTCATGGTGATGAGTAAATGAGGGAGGGCCTTTTGTTGTCAGACTGTACCCTTTGGCTACAGTGTTTGGGCACTTTCTGACATTGGGGGTCATTATGAGTTGGGCGGTAAAGCATACTGGGCACCGTTAAGGAGACCGGTGCCGGTAATCCCTTACCGCCCAATTCGATGTCCCTTAGCGGGAACCGCAAAAGACTTGTGGTCAGACCACACATTCTTTACGGGTCCCGCTAAGGGACCAGGGCACTAATTACGGGCCTGTTATTCGCAGGCCCGTAATTAGTGCCTTCCCCATTCCCATTGAGCCCTATGGGGGCTGAAATGGGAATGGGGAATGGTTGGTTGAATGGGGATTTACTGGGTCCGCACAGGTTAGAATGCCTCAGTAAGTCCCCATTCAACCACACTGGACCCGGACCCGGTTTTGGAGACAGCCATGGCGCTAATAGCGCCATGGCTGCCTCCAAACTCGGAATGAGGGCCATTGACATCGTGGTGTAATATGTACATGATGTTTTCTGCTGGTTAATGGTTGTAGCTGTGTTGTGTTTACTTTTCAGGTGTCAAGGGATTGTTGTGGTTTGACATACTGGGGTGTACACATGGCCAATGTTCACATGTGATGTTTAGAGGACACTGAGGGTCACTTGATTTCCCATGCATTTATTTAGTGCATGTCCCTACTGACACACACATTTACACAATGCTCCACCACACATACAACTATCCTTCCATGCCCACCCATGCACACAGATTGCCTTCTCTGGCGTGCTGTGTCCCTGCAGCGCATGATCACTTACCATTTGGGGATTGTGTACATGCATAAATAGGTTATTTTTGTTGCTTGTCCTTTTTATATGATACTCAAGGTGTATCCCCAACACAATGGCTGCTCACTGTGCTGTGTGCTGAGCAGTGTGTTGCAGGAGACACACACAGCACACGGGTTAGGGATTTGCAGATTTAGCTTGGCCAATGTGCATGCCAACAGGCATTCTGTCTTTTGTTGATGGTACCGCTGGTGGCATGCATTTGTGTATGACTTTGTATGTGTGGGAGGTTGTTGGTTAGTCATTTCATCTGATTCCATGTCAGGTGTGATTGTGTCAGGCCTCTTCCCATTTATCACGTGTCACTTTGTATATAATTGGTCATGTGTTGTGCTTTTGGTTTGCTCTTTTGCTGTTGCATGCCATGTCATGGTGTGGCAGACAAGGGTGATGTGGGTTGGGAGGATTTGGGTGACATACCAGTGATTGGCATGGCCTGTTTTGCAGGGGGGTGGTGTAATATACACCTTGCATGTGTTCCTTTTGGTCACATAGGATTGGTTATGTTTAAGTAGCTAGGGATGCAGACAATGCCACACTTCCGTGGCGGCATTTTCAGGGTGGTAAGGTTGTGACAGTTGACTGTCTCTTTGTCATCATCGATTGTCACAAGGTATGTGCCAGGCCTGAGTGCACTCCGAGGGGTGGGAGTTTAGGTGAAAAATGTGGCCACAAGCTGGGTCTGGGCTGCCTTGCCATGTGCCCTTTCCCCTCCCATGGGCAGCGCCTGTGCATGTGGTTCAGGATGTGGGGGCACCACCATGTCCACTGGTACACCCTGCCGTGTTGCAACATTGTGCAGAACACATGCTGCCACAATGATCCTGCACACTACTGGGGGTGCATATAGTAACTGCCCGCCAAAGCGGTCAAGGGAGCGGAAGCGTGACTTGAGCACTCCGAATGTGCGCTCCACCTTGCCCCTGGTTGCAATATGGGCAGCGTTGTATCTTACCTGGGGTGGTGGTGGGTTTCCGTATTGGCGTCATCATGTGGTTGCTTAGAGGGTAGGCACTGTCCCCTGGGGAGGTGAGGATGGTTGTCATTAGTTGGTTTTGTGTATTTGTCTGTGTATGAAATGCATGCATGTGTACAGACATTTGTACTCACCAATGAGCCATGTGTCGCCATGTTTCCCAGCTTCCAGGTTCTGGCTCAGGGCGGACATTCTGTATATGAAACTGTCATGGGTAGACGCAGGATAGTTTGCATAGACAGAGGTGATGATTCCATGTGCATCGCATACAACTGTACGTTGATGGAATGCCAGTGCTTGTGGTTTCGATAGATGTGCTCAGTGGCCCTAGGTGGAGGTAGGGCCACATGGGTGCAATCTATGGCAAAGAGCACTTTGGGGAAGTGTGCCACCCTGTAAAAGTCCTGGACCACGGCCTGCCTTTCTGTGGTTGTTCTGGGCATGTATATGTGCCTGCGGACTGAGGGGCGCGCAGTCATGATTGCCAACACCTGGTGTAGGCAGCGTGACTGCGTGGCCTGTGAGACACCCCCAACTATGGCAGTTGTCCGCTGAAATTACCCAGTGGCCAGAAAATGCAGGACATTGAGCACCTTTTCCAAAGGGCTCAATCCTTGGGAGCACAAGGTGGGTGATGTAAGGTCATCCTCCCACACCCTGACCTGGTGTAGGATGATATGGGTTGGAAGCCTGTACCTGCCATAGACCTGGTCATCAGGCATCCCAAAAAGGCTGGTCCTGGGCAAAAAATGTGGGCCCTGGCTATTATTCCCCTCCTGCGGTGTCCCACGATCAGTGCTGCGAGAAATGGGACATTCATTGTAGCAGTATATACGTGTTTGTTGTTTGTGTGCACTTTTATACCTCGCGGGGAGGCTTCTGCCTGCCTTCGTGTGGCAGATGTTTTTCCTCCTGTGTGTGTCTTTTGACATGCGCGGGATTCCCGTATTCAATTCTTTAAATTCGTTTTGTTCGCGTGCGTCTGGGCTTGCTGTGTATTTCCCAGCAGTACTTCCCCAGTTACACCTTCTTTTTAATGCGTTGTTCCCCATTCCGCGTAATCGGCCCACTTTTTGGTGTGTACGCTACACGTTGTGCGCTTTTGCTGTGCGCGTTCGGGATGTTGCAGTGACATGCGCGCCAGTGTGCACATCTTGGGGGAAACACACGCAGAGCCTTCCACGCTTGCACCAGCTTTCGCCACAAGTTTCGGTGCACATTTGTTCCATGAATCGGCCCCAAAGTAACAAAGATGGAGCAGATCGAAACACTGGAACCAGTTTACTAAGGCGTTGTCGAGCTTATGAGGCATTATTCCAATTAATATGGTGCACACTAGGTTTGAATCCTCACTCCACTCTCTCACAGGCAAACCAGATAGACATTCAGCCCTGCATCCGCTGCTGCTATATAAAACGACCAGAGCCTGAATGCCTATCTGCATAAAAGGATGCCTAAACCACACTCTGCTCTCCCAAGCAGTACACCTGTGGGCAGGGAAGCCTGTGAAGGTGTCGTTGCTTTCACCCTTGTTGAATTGCAAGTAACCAGCTACCAGCAAAATGATTAACATGATGACAAGAGGCTATGTCCGCTGTGCATTGAAGATAAGCTTGGTCAAAAATAGTTTCGAGATGTGGTGGCTAACTGTCCAATTTGCTGAATAAATATAGTGTTATGTACAAACAATGCTGTCAGGTACCGTGCTTTTTCTCACCAGAAAGGTTAGCACACTGGCTTACAACTGGCTAATTAAAGAATCCTAAGAGGTTTTTTGCAAAAAAAAAATTCTAATTCATCAGAAAATGATGTGCACTGAATAGCAGCAACTAAACATAATCTTCTCTTGCTCCAATACAATATGAAAGTTTCCTTTTCAGAGAAAATGTAGTCTTGTTTGTGGGAAAAATGCTGCACGGGTGTACTATCTCTGAACAAAGTGTTCTCTTTCCTCAGCAACATTCTAAGACTTCATGTTTCCAACTGGAATTGTTCTTGTGCTTTACAAAAAGATGGTGCACTGGTTGAAGCCATTGAGCATAGTCTTCCCTTGCCTCCAAAGAATGTTTAATGTTTTTCTTCGAAAGTAGTATATTCTGTCTTTTGTCAAAAAAATAGTACACACTGAGTTACAGCAACTTAATGTAATATCTTCTATGCAAAGTATTGTATGGCATTTGTATGCAAAGTATTGCATGACATATTCTCTGTGATTAGTATTTTCTCATGTTCATCGAAAAAAAGGCATCATATTGAATTACAGCTGTCCACCGTATATAATGTTCTTCTGCCGCTAAAATGAAAATACCTTTTTATTTTCAACCAGTATGGTCACTCACTTTCCACAAAAAGACCCTGCACAGATTAGGAGCCCATAATATAATCCCCTATAATTGCCTTCTCTGGCGTGCTGTGTCCCTGCAGCGCATGATCACTTACCATTTGGGGATTGTGTACATGCATAAATAGGTTATTTTTGTTGCTTGTCCTTTTTATATGATACTCAAGGTGTATCCCCAACACAATGGCTGCTCACTGTGCTGTGTGCTGAGCAGTGTGTTGCAGGAGACACACACAGCACACGGGTTAGGGATTTGCGGATTTAGCTTGACCAATGTGCATGCCAACAGGCATTCTGTCTTTTGTTGATGGTACCGCTGGTGGCATGCATTTGTGTATGACTTTGTATGTGTGGGAGGTTGTTGGTTAGTCATTTCATCTGATTCCATGTCAGGTGTGATTGTGTCAGGCCTCTTCCCATTTATCACGTGTCACTTTGTATATAATTGGTCATGTGTTGTGCTTTTGGTTTGCTCTTTTGCTGTTGCATGCCATGTCATGGTGTGGCAGACAAGGGTGATGTGGGTTGGGAGGATTTGGGTGACATACCAGTGATTGGCATGGCCTGTTTTGCAGGGGGGTGGTGTAATATACACCTTGCATGTGTTCCTTTTGGTCACACAGGATTGGTTATGTTTAAGTAGCTAGGGATGCACACAATGCCACACTTCCGTGGCGACATTTTCAGGGTGGTAAGGTTGTGACAGTTGACTGTCTCTTTGTCATCATCGATTGTCACAAGGTATGTGCCAGGCCTGAGTGCACTCCGAGGGGTGGGAGTTTAGGTGAAAAATGTGGCCACAAGCTGGGTCTGGGCTGCCTTGCCATGTGCCCTTTCCCCTCCCATGGGCAGCGCCTGTGCATGTGGTTGAGGATGTGGGGGCACCACCATGTCCACCGGTACACCCTGCCGTGTTGCAACATTGGGCAGAACACATGCTGCCACAATGATCCTGCACACTACTGGGGGTGCATATAGTAACTGCCCGCCAAAGCAGTCAAGGGAGCGGAAGCGTGACTTGAGCACTCCGAATGTGTGCTCCACCATGCCCCTGGTTGCAATATGGGCAGCGTTGTATCTTACCTGGGGTGGTGGTGGGTTTCCATATTGGCGTCATCATGTGGTTGCTCAGAGGGTAGGCACTGTCCCCTGGGGAGGTGAGGATGGTTGTCATTAGTTGGTTTTGTGTATTTGTCTGTGTATGAAATGCATGCATGTGTACAGACATTTGTACTCACCAATGAGCCATGTGTCGCCATGTTTCCCAGCTTCCAGGTTCTAGCTCAGGGCGGACATTCTGTATATGAAACTGTCATGGGTAGATGCAGGATAGTTTGCATAGACAGAGGTGATGATTCCATGTGCATCGCATACAACTGTACGTTGATGGAATGCCAGTGCTTGTGGTTTCGATAGATGTGCTCAGTGGCCCTAGGTGGAGGTAGGGCCACATGGGTGCAATCTATGGCAAAGAGACTTTGGGGAAGTGTGCCACCCTGTAAAAGTCCTGGACCACGGCCTGTCTTTCTGTGGTTGTTCTGGGCATGTATATGTGCCTGCGGACTGAGGGGCGCGCAGTCATGATTGCCAACACCTGGTGTAGGCAGCGTGACTGCGTGGCCTGTGAGACACCCCCAACTATGGCAGTTGTCCGCTGAAATTACCCAGTGGCCAGAAAATGCAGGACATTGAGCACCTTTTCCAAAAGGCTCAATCCTTGGGAGCACAAGGTGGGTGATGTAAGGTCATCCTCCCACACCCTGACCTGGTGTAGGATGATATGGGGTGGAAGCCTGTACCTGCCATAGACCTGGTCATCAGGCATCCCAAAAAGGCTGGTCCTGGGCATAAAATGTGGGCCCTGGCTATTATCCTCCTCCTGCGGTGTCCCACGATCAGTGCTGCAAGAAATGGGACATTCATCGTAGCAGTATATACGTGTTTGTTGTTTGTGTGCACTTTTACACTGCGCGGGGAGGCTTCTGCCTGCCTTCGTGTGGCAGATGTTTTTCCTCCTGTGTGTGTCTTTTGACATGCGCGGGATTCCCGTATTCAATTCTTTAAATTCGTTTTGTTCGCGTGCGTCTGGGCTTGCTGTGTATTTCCCAGCAGTACTTCCCCAGTTACACCTTCTTTTTAATGCGTTGTTCCCCATTCCGCGTAATCGGCCCACTTTTTGGTGTGTACGCTACACGTTGTGCGCTTTTGCTGTGCGCGTTCGGGATGTTGCAGTGACATGCGCGCCAGTGTGCACATCTTGGGGGAAACACACGCAGAGCCTTTCACGCTTGCACCAGCTTTCGCCACAAGTTTCGGTGCACATTTGTTCCATGAATCGGCCCCAAAGTAACAAAGATGGAGCACATCGAAACACTGGAACCAGTTTACTAAGGCGTTGTCGAGCTTATGAGGCATTATTCCAATTAATATGGTGCACACTAGGTTTGAATCCTCACTCCACTCTCTCACAGGCAAACCAGATAGACATTCAGCCCTGCATCCGCTGCTGCTATATAAAACGACCAGAGCCTGAATGCCTATCTGCATAAAAGGATGCCTAAACCACACTCTGCTCTCCCAAGCAGTACACCTGTGGGCAGGGAAGCCTGTGAAGGTGTCGTTGCTTTCACCCTTGTTGAATTGCAAGTAACCAGCTACCAGCAAAATGATTAACATGATGACAAGAGGCTATGTCCGCTGTGCATTGAAGATAAGCTTGGTCAAAAATAGTTTCGAGATGTGGTGGCTAACTGTCGAATTTGCTGAATAAATATAGTGTTATGTACAAACAATGCTGTCAGGTACCGTGCTTTTTCTCACCAGAAAGGTTAGCACACTGGCTTACAACTGGCTAATTAAAGAATCCTAAGAGGTTTTTTGCAAATAAAAAATTCTAATTCATCAGAAAATGATGTGCACTGAATAGCAGCAACTAAACATAATTTTCTCTTGCTCCAATACAATATGAAAGTTTCCTTTTCAGAGAAAATGTAGTCTTGTTTGTGGGAAAAATGCTGCACGGGTGTACTATCTCTGAACAAAGTGTTCTCTTTCCTCAGCAACATTCTAGGACTTCATGTTTCCAACTGGAATTGTTCTTGTGCTTTACAAAAAGATGGTGCACTGGTTGAAGCCATTGAGCATAGTCTTCCCTTGCCTCCAAAGAATGTTTAATGTTTTTCTTCGAAAGTAGTATATTCTGTCTTTTGTCAAAAAAATAGTACACACTGAGTTACAGCAACTTAATGTAATATCTTCTATGCAAAGTATTGTATGGCATTTGTATGCAAAGTATTGCATGACATTTTCTCTGTGATTAGTATTTTCTCATGTTCATCGAAAAAAAGGCATCATATTAAATTACAGCTGTCCACCGTATATAATGTTCTTCTGCCGCTAAAATGAAAATACCTTTTTATTTTCAACCAGTATGGTCACTCACTTTCCACAAAAAGACCCTGCACAGATTAGGAGCCCATAATATAATCCCCTTCCACCTACAAAGAGAGATAAGATTTTTTCTCCAGAATTTGAATGTCCAAAAGTCACCCATTTATAGCCATTGAAAATAATCTCTTGTCTTGCATAAAATACACTTTTATTTTCATCCCAATTACATTTTCTCTCAACACGAGATGACACACTTTGTTATAGCCACAGAGTGAAATATCCTGCCTGACTCCAAATAATTAGGTGTCACGTGCCTATGTGCCATGTACGTTGCTAACTGGTATGCTCTCCATCCCAGGTATAAGTCAGCAGAAGTGACAATAAGATGGCCTAGCCCATGTCAATGTTTAAAGTATTCATCACCTCACTCCTGTTTACATTATCTAGATCACTTCACTCGAATGTAATGTTTACCGCTCCCTTAACTAACACCTATCGAATTTGTTTAACTTCAACTCGATTCAGCCCTATTCATTTTTGATCCTCTTTTTATGACGAACTCCGTCTTCAATTGCTAAAACAGCCTCCTGCTTCTGACTGTGCAGCCAAGACTGGTCGTGAAATTGTGCTTTGGTCGGAGATCAGCGATACACTTTTCACAACCTGGTCTGAATTCTGTGAAAGCTTGATTCCATTGAAACTCACAGTATTCAGGCCATTTTGGAATTTGCCCAGATAAGATTCCTTGGATTTTCTGTTTATATTTAAGCAATATGCCCCGAGCGGAGGTGGCATTACCGACTCAGGTAATGCCCCGGGGCCAATATTTACAAAGGCACCGGGGCATTGCCAGAGTCAGTAATGCCCCCGCTGCGAGGGGCATGTAGCTATTAGTACCCCGGGCTGCAAAAACTGCGTGACCGGGGCAATAAAAGCTTTTTTTTATCCCGAAACGCCGCAGCGGCAGGGGACGATAGAAGCCTCCAGCCGTGTGGAGGCTCGGAGCGGGGATGGCCCCGCTCTCAGTCTCCACACAGCAGGAGGCTGCCATCGTTCCCCACCGGGGACAAGAATAGAAGTTAAGTGGGGTGGGGAGGGCAGGGAGGTGGGAGGAGGGAAGGAGGGAAAAAAAAAGCCAAAGCCTTACCTGAGTCCCCGCCAGGGGGCAAAGGCAGTCTCTCAGCCGTGGGGAGGCTCGGAGCGGGGATGGCCCTGCTTCGAGCATCCTCATTGGCTGAGGGGTTGCCACGCCCCCCCCCCCCCCCCCCCCCCCGCCGGGGACAAAGGCCGTGGAATCCCAACAGAGGGATTCCCAGCCTGGTAATGACTCGGCCAGGGCCAATCAGAATGCTCTTTCATTCTGATTGGGCCCTCGCCGGGTACTAGTGAGGAATACATGCGATTCAGTCCAAACATCAGGCGAGCCATAGGTTGCAGATCCCTGAAATCAAAGACAAAAGAAAATGAGACCAGAAACGAGATTTGGCCAGATGAATGTTAATATATATTCACAAGTCCAAATTTATACCTTTTCTGTTTGAAATGAAATTATCACATTTGTGAAGCGTTATTCTTATTCATACGTCATCAGAACACATAGTTGTTTTTCGCACAGTTTAAAGCTTGAGTGCCCAATGAAGTTTTGATGATGTCCCTCATGTGGCAATTACTTGTGAAATTAGTCGCTTGGTGCTAATTTGCTTTTTCCAAGCTATAATAAAAAACCTCTAAGCCTAATAATTGTACCTGCACAGCACAGGAGCAGGAAACTCAAACTCCTTCTTCTGCATTACTGGATTTAATCACGGATGTCAAGAGATACAAAATGAAGTCAGCACTACATACTGACTGAAAATCAAGAAGAACAGGTTCGGAGAAAATCTTAAAACAAAGTGAACTAGAGGATGTAATAAACAATGTTATTTCATTTTTTTACTGTACATATGAACTATTGCAGGTTGTGAAGTCAAAGCTTAACTTCAACAGCTCGAAAGCAAACTGTTGATATTCAGAGTATCTGGTTTTAGATATATGGTGGAAAATAAATAAAAAAACACTGCATCAGAAAAGGGTGTGTGGCTTTAATACATATTTATTTTCAATTATCAATAATTGCAATTGCTGTTCGCTGTGCGCTCTTTGTTTAAGAGAGAGAGAGACAGAGAGAATATGTGTGTGTCTCTTATTTTTTATGAACTCCCCAAAATAAGTACCCATTCGCTTCATGGAAACCAGAAATGCTATGTAGGAACTTCCATGAAGAATGCTCCTCGCACCCTGCAGTGTTCGTGCTTACCCATGAGGGGCTTCATTTACAAAATGATTTGTGTGGCGCAAAGTGACTTTGTGAAGCAAAGGTGTACTTTGCGCCGCACAAACAGATTAACCTGATTCACAAATCAGACTTTGCGCTGTCCCTTCCTACTTTGTGGTGTGCAGGATTTGCTTTGCACCACACATAGAGCTTCTGCATGGAAAGGGCTAGTGCAAATTAGAAAATAAGGGGTGGAAAATGCAAAACCTAATTGAATGAGGAAAATGAGGAGGAACATGGGCGTGGGGAAGGAGGCACTGAACAAACAACCAATGTGGCTGCATCAAGCACTAAGTAAGCCCTATTTACAGAATACATAGCGTAATCTGTCAGAATCCTAAGGCAACCAAAATGGGGCCAATGCCCCTTGTGCCAGAAAAAGCCACAGAAATCCCCAATATGGAGCAAAGGGCCGCGCTAACCCTGGAGCAGCATACAGCACCCCTACATCGAAATTGTGTGAAAAACTAAGCATACCCCGCTCGCGCCAGCCACATCGGGTGAAAATCTACTTGCGCACCCCTTCAATATGCGTACCCCGCTCGTGCCATCCAAAACGCATGAAAATCTCCCTGCGCACCACCTTGAATACGTGTACCCTGCTTGTGCCAGCCAAAACACGTGAAAATCTCCCCGCACAGACCCTTGAATACGTGTACCCCGCTCGCGCCGTCCATATCATGTCAAAAAGGCCTACTGTAACCCCGCGAATATGTGTATCCCGCTCGGCCAGCCAAATCGCATGAAAATCACATCACGCATCCCTTGAATATGCGTACCCCGCTCGTGCCAGCCAAATCGCATAGAAAGGGCTCCGTGTGCGGTGACAGGTGTTGGGGGTCCCCCCTGTGGTGTGGCATGGCTGCGGGGCATGGTCAGGGGTGTTGGCTGGTCCCCTGTGGTTTGTGCTGCTTGCGGGGCATGGACACTTGTGATGGGCTGCCTGCGGGGCATGGTCAGGGGTGTTGGGTGGTCCCCTATGGCGTGGGATGCCTGCTGGGCATGGTCATTGGTGTTGGGTGGTTCCCTGTGGTGTGGGCTGCCTGCGGGGCATGGACACATGTAATAGGATGCCTGTGGGGCATGGTCAGGGGTGTTGGGTGGTCCCCTGTGGTGTGGGCTGCCTGCGGGCATGGTCACGGGTGTTGGGTGTTCCCCTGTGGTGTGAGCTGCCTGCGGGGCATGGACACGTGTGATGGGCCACCTGTGGGGCATGGACACATGTGATAGGCTGCCTGCAGGGCATGGTCAAGGGTGTAGGGGGGTCTCCTGTGGTGTGGGCAGCCTGCGGGGCATGGTCAGGGGTGTTGTGTGGTCCCCTGTGGTGTGGGATGCCTGTAGGGCATGGCCATGGGTAATGGGCTGCCTGCGGGGCATGGCCATGGGTGTAGGGGGTCCCCTGTGGGGTGGGCTGCCTGTGGGGCATGGCCATGGGTAATGGGCTGCCTGCGGGTCATGGCCATGGGTGTAGAGGGTCTCCTGTTGAGTGGGCTGCCTGTGGAGCATGGCCATGGGTGTAGGGAAATCCCCTGTGGAGTGGACTGCCTGCAGGGCATGGTCATGGGTGATAGGCTGTCTGCAGGGCATGGCCATGGGTGATGGGCTGCCTGTGGGGCATGGCCATGGGTGTTGGGGGGTCCACTGTGGTGATGGACTGCCTGTGGGGCATGGCCAAGGGTGTAGGGGGGTTCCCTGTGGAGTGGGCTGCCTGCAGGACATGGTCACGGGTGATGGGCTGCCTGTGGGGCATGGCCATGGGTGTAGGGGGTTCTCTGTGATGTGGGCTTCCTACGGGCCATTGTCATGGGTATTGGGTGGTTCCCTGTGGTGTTGGCTGGCTGTGAGGCATGGACACGATGAAGGGCTGCCAGCAGGGCATGGCCATGGCAGTAGGGGGTCCCCTGTGCAGTGGGCTGCCTGCAGGGCATGGTCACGGGTGATGGGCTGCCTGTGGGGCATGGCCATGGGTTATGGGCTGTCTGCGGGGCATGGCCATGGGTGTAGGGGGGGCCTTTTGATGATGTGCTGCCTGCGGGGCATGGCCATGGGTAGAGGGGGTCCCCTGTGGTGATGGGCTGCCTTTGGGGCATGGCCATGGGTATGGGGAGGCCCCTGTGGTGATGGGCTGCCTGTGGGCGATGGTCAGGGGTATTGGGTTGACGCCTGTGGTGTGGGCTGGCTGCGAGGAATGGACACGATGATGGTCTGCCAGTGGGGCATGGCCATGGGTGTAGGGGTTCCCCTGTGGAGTGGGCTGCCTGTAGGGCATGGTCACGGGTGTAGGGGGGCCCTGTGGTGATGGGCTGCCTGCGGGGCATGGCCATGGGTGATAGGCTGCCTGGGGGGCATGGCCATGGGTGTAGGGGGATCCCCTGTGGAGTGGGCTGCCTGCGGGGCATGGCTACGGGTGATGGGCTGCCTGCAGGGCATGGTCACTGTTAGGAAGAATTCTCATTTCATGGCTAATTTCCCTTACCTAGTGAGTCCCTCAGCAGCTTTGCTGGGTCTCTGGAGTTGTTTCTTTCCACTTGGTAAGAGTGTGAGCTTTTCACCACTCTTACTTGTGTTTTGCTATGTGTTTTGACCTGTTTTTGTGATTGTGAGCTCTGGAGTACACCACTTCAGTAGCCCCCTTCTTTGGTTGTGTCACATAGCATCTTCTGTGCAGTGGCACAGGGTTGTCATTCAGACTCCCACCGACTCCATTTCTGAGGCGACTACCGTCCCCCAGAAAAGGGTAAAGTTACCATTAACTTTACTTCGTCAAATTTAACCACAGATCCAGTACAACACCATTTTACATGGAGTGCCAAGGAGTGCTGGAAGGGTTAACTCTTAACTCTTTTTATCTGTACCTCCTAGAGCATTGTTTAGCTCTTTTAACATTTAGACACGGCTGGTGGCAGTGGTATCTACCCTAAATTTCTACCACGGTTATCTTATTTAACCGTGGTAATATTGTAGGCTATTGTGTTAGCCTCAAACTTAAACCCGCTTGACCAAATCCTTTTTCGTTTGGCTCTGGTGCGGTTTATTCGCCATTTCTTTTTGTTAAACACCTTCTTGTGTTTTACTTTGCGGGGCAAACTGGGTTTGCCTTCTTTGCTCACTGTCTTTTGGCGTGCTTCTACCTAGAAGCGCTCCTCAGGGTGCCTGGGTGTCTAGATGGGCTGAATGTGAGGGTGGGGTGAGAAGTGGAGGAGAGGTTGGCTGTTGCAACTAACCCGTACCGGTGAAGCCCTGCTGCACTCCCGAGCTATCTACCCTTCAACGACTAAGAGGAGATCCAGTCTGGAGTCTTCTTCCCTTGAGCCTGGTGGGGATAACCAGCTCATTTTCTTCAGCCAGAGGTCGCCTTCGTCGAAATCGCTGCACACTACTATAGTGGTCCAGATAGCCACCTGGAGAACCTCTCCTGTTGTTAAGGTGCGCACCTTTTATTCATTGTTGCTGCTGCCGGCCTCATCCCTGTGTGGTGCGGACCCCCTCATCCTTCTTCTTCGTGCTTAAGCTGCAGGAAAGTGTGGGTCTGCGGAAAACCAACAGGAACAACTGCCGTGGCACCAGCTTCGTTCTTTGAGAAAGGTACTGTGTCCTGTTTGAGGAATTTTGGATAAAATCCCTATTTCGCTACTTTAAGGCTTGTCCTTACTTTTCCCTCCTACTTATAAGTTTTGCTTCTGAACGTTGACAATATCAAAGTACTCTTAGCAATGTTGAATCTCGAACTGTCTGACTGTGTGATCCTCGACAACAGGCACCCGGTGTCACTTGACTTTGGCTCCGGCCCCCTGACTCTTGAATTCCTGCCTATGTGTGTTCTTCAATTCTGTCTGCCTAACCAACATATTGCCTGTGATTTTTGCCCCCAACTCTCTCTTGGTGTTTCGAGTGCTAGGTGTGTTTTTACCCCGGTAGCATTTCTTTCCGCAGATACGCGTTTATCTAGTAGACCAAACTGTCAAAAAGTGATCGCTATTGTATTCACGGTAAGGTGTTCTGTTTCATAACACCAGTCCATTCAAACACAAGGTACTTACCTCGAATAATACTGTACAAAGTGAATTGGTTAGTTGTAGTATATTTTACGTGTGGTTTTTGAATTAATAGAAGTGTCGTGTTAATAACAAATGGTTTGAAAATAAATGTACTTATATTTTTACCTGAAACCTTGAGTCAGTGTTTGCTTGAGTCACAGTACTTGTGGTCCCTTTGTGTAATCTCTGCTACTGCTCATATACTCTTGAGATAAGCCTAGCTGCTCCGCTACTGCTACCACTTTGACATAGTAGTACAGGCTTGTACCAAAGGTAAAATTTGTATTGCCACCTTTAGTCTTAATCGTGTGTAGTGGTCCCTAAGGGCACTGCACGGGATTCTGCCTAAGAGTCACGGGTGATAGGCTGTCTGCAGAGCATGGCCATGGGTGATGGGCTGCCTGTGGGGCATGGCCATGGGTGTAGGGGTGTCTCCTGTGGGGAGGGATGCCTGCGGGGCATGGCCAAGGGTGTAGTGGGGTCCCCTGTGGAGTGGGCTGTCTGCAGGGCATGGTCATGGGTGATGGGCTGTCTCTGGGGCATGGCCATGGGTGTAGGGGATTCTCTGTGATGTGGGCTGCCTGCAGGCCATGGTCAGGGGTATTGGCTGGTCCCCTGTGGTGTGGGCTGGCTGTGAGGCATGGACACAATGATGAGCTGCCAGCGTGGCATGGCCATGGGTGTAGGGGGGTCCCCTTTGGAGTGGGCTGCCTGCAGGGCATGGTCACGGGTGAAGGGCTGCCGGTGGGGTATGGCCATGGGTGATGGGCTGTCTGCGGGGCATGGCCATGGGTGAGGGGGGCCCTTTTGCTGATGTGCTGCCTGTGGGGCATGGCCATAGGTGTAGGGGGTCTCCTGTGGTGATGGGCTGCCTTTGTGGCATGGCCATGGGTATAGGGGGGCCCCTGTATTGATGGGCTATCTGCGGGCCATGGTCAGGGGTATTGGGTGGTCCCCTGTGGTGTGGGCTGGCTGCGAGGCATGGGCACGATGATGGGCAGCCAGCGGGGCATGGCCATGGGTGTAGGGGGGCCCCTGTGGTGATGGGCTGTCTGCGGGCCATGGTCAGGGGTATTGGGTGTTCTCCTGTGGTGTGGGCTGGCTGTGAGGCATGGACACAATTATGGGCTGCCAGCGGGGCATGGCCATGCATGTAGGGGGGTCCCCTGTGAAGTGGGCTGCCTGCAGGCCATGGTCTAGGGTGATGGGATACCTGTGGGGTATGGCCATAGGTGATGGGCTGTCTGCGGGGCATGGCCATGGGTGTAGGGGGCCCCTGTGGTGATGGGCTGCCTGCAGGGCATGGCCCTGGGTGATGGGCTGACTGCGGGGCATGGCCATGGGTGTAGGGGGGTCCCCTGTGGAGTGGGATGCCTGCGGGGCATGGCCACGAGTGATGGGCTGCCTGCAGGGCATGGTCAGGGATGTAGAGGGGTCCACTGTGGTGATGGGCTGCCTGCAGAGCATGGCCATGGGCTGTGGACTACCTATGGGGCATGGCCATGGGTGTAGGGGGTCCCCTGTGGAGTGGGCTGCCTGCGGAGCATGGGCACATGTAATGGGCTGCCTGCAAGGAATGGTCAGGGGTGCAGTGGGGTCCCCTGTGGTGATGGGCTGCCTGTGGGGCATGGTCATGGGTGTAGGGTGGTCCACTTTGGAGTGGGCTGCCTGCAGGGAATGGTCATGAGTGAAGGGCCGCCTGTGTGGTATGGCCATGGGTGATGGGCTGTCTGCGGGGCATAGCCATGGGTGTATGGGGCCCCCTTTTGGTGATGTGCTGCCTGCAGCGCATGGCCATAGGTGTAGGGGGTCCCCTGTGGTGATGGGCTACCTTTGTGGCATGGCCATGGGTATAGGTGGGCCCCTGTGGTGATGGGCTGCCTGCGGGCCATGGTCAGGGGTATTGGATGGTCTCCTGTGGTGTGGGCTGGCTGTGAGGCATGGACACAATTATGGGCTGCCAGCGGGGCATGGCCATGCGTGTAGGGGGGTCCCCTGTGGAGTGGGCTGCCTGCAGGCCATGGTCACGGGTGATCGGCTGCTGTGGGGTATGGCCATGGGTGATGGGCTGTCTGCGGGGCATTGCCATGGGTGTGGGGGGCCCCTGTGGTGATGGGCTGCCTCCAGGGCATGGCCCTGGGTGATGGGCTGCCTGCGGGGCATGGCCATGGGTGTAGGGGGGTCCACTGTGGAGTGGGATGCCTGCGGGGCATGGCCACGAGTGATGGGCTGCCTGCAGGGCATGGTCAGGGGTGTAGAGGGGTCCACTGTGGTGATGGGCTGCCTGCAGAGCATGGCCATGGGTGGTAGGCTGCCTGTGGGGCATGGCCATGGGTGTAGGGGGTCCCCTGTGGAGTGGGCTGCCAGCGGGGCATGGGCACGTGTGATGGGCTGCCTGCAAGGCATGGTCAGGGGTGCAGGGGTGTCCCCTGTGGTGATGGGCTGCCTGCGGGGCATGGCCATGGGTGTAGGGGGGTCCCCTGTGGAGTGGGCTGCCTGTAGGGCATGATCACGGGTGATGGGCTGCCTGCGGGGCATGGCCATAGGTGATGGGCTGCCTGCAGGGCATGTCCATGTCTGTAGGGGGGTCCCTGTGGAGTGGGCTGCCTGCAGGGCATGGTCACAGGTGATGGGCTGCCTGTGGGGCATGACCATGGGTGATGGGCTGCCTGCAGGGCATGGCCATGGGTGTAGGGGGGTCCCAGTGGTCCTGTTGCTGGGGTGACCAACTCTGCTGAACCTCTGTGGCAGGGATGTAATCTCCACGAGTCTGGCCGCGGTGGCTGGGGAAGGTCTACAGGTGGCCCTGGTGGTATCTGGGCCAGAAGACGGCATGGAGTACGACTTACACATAGTGGGTGAAGAGGAGGAGGGGGTCGCTAGAGCGGCCATCATATGGAAGAAACCCCTGACAATGAGCAGTCCGATCCAGTTCACGATGGCACACCCCTGTTTGTGATGACATGCGTGATCATGCCTAGAATCATGCACATCATCATGAATCATGTGTGTGTGCATCGCGGTACCAACTAGGATGGGCTCAACCCTGTCACGGATTGCAATATCCGCAGGTAGAGGAATGTCAGATGACGTGGACTGCTCCCCTACCTGCGAACGGGCCTGGGCTGAGGCATGCATGCTGGTGCACCGTGATGCAGTCTCAGTTTCAGGGACAGGATGAGACATAAGCACCTCTGCAGTGACCTGGGCTGCCTCCTTCCCCTGCCCCTGCCCTGCACCACTTGCACCAGTGGCAACACCTCCGCCAGGCCCCATTTGTGGGACTGAAGCAACCACCTCTTCCTCCTCAACCACCACCATCCTGGATGCCTCTGCACCATCTTCTACACTTTTCTGCCCCTGTAGGGGATCACCTGCCCCTTTCACGTCTGTAGTAGCGGATGCAGTACCAGTCCCCTCACTCTCAGAAGATGTTGCTACATGGGAGGGTGACTGGGCCTTGCGTCTCCGTCTGGTGGACGCATCCCCTCCGCTTTGCTCCACAGCGCCATCTCCACCCTATTCATCCGTCGACGCTGTAGATAGGGAGACATTGAACACAAGCATCAGGGCACCGAGCAAATGTCTGCTGGATACAAAGCAAATGCACATGAGTGGCACTGTCAAACATCATATCCATCATCACCATCCACAACACATGGGTCAGTGCAAACAACACACATGCACATACAAGCATGGCACGTGCTACAGAGATTCACATCCATGTCCAAGGCACTGTGTGAACATCAGAAGGGGGGCTGAACTTCACATGCATCATGGGACATGCACATCACATGCACACACACCACCGGACAGTCATGCATCTGGCCATGTCGACCTCCCGTCACAGTGCATTCATGGACAACTGGCCCGCATCAGTCAATCATCCATTGTGATGCTCATGTGTCATGCATCCATGGTGTTTTCCATTCACACACTCACCACTCACGCACATGTACACCAAGCATGTCCATGAAGGTGACTTAAGCATCCATGTCTCACAGCCCTTGCATGGCCATGTACAGACACAGGCATGCACACATGTGTGCATCTTCACATGCTGGTGCACATCATGCATTGCAACACAGACATCATTGATGTGGAACACGCTTGACTGGACTCACATGCAGCACAGTCATATCCCTGCACACAATCATCCATATATGTGGCATGCCAGACATACGTCCAAGGTGCACACTCTAGCCAGACCTCAACATGCACTACGGAGGACAAGAACACATGGACACTTACCACTCGACTCCAGACGGGTCTGCAACTTGAGGACCTGGTGTTGAAGCGCTGGTTGTATGCGCTCCGGGAACCTCATCTGGATGTTGCTCAACTGGGCCCGGTGCCCCACATCATGCTCAGCCTTAACGAAGCACCAGGCCTTGTAGAGGGTCCTGGACCTGAAGTTCTCCCATCGCTTCAGGACATGCTTTTATTCGCAGGGTGCCACCCCCTCCTCATTGAAGGCACCCACAATGTCTTCCCAGATCCTCCTCTGTCCTTCCTTGTCAGTGCACAATATTGAGAAGAGGGCATCATGATGCCCCAGGACTTGCACAACCAGGATGGCAACTTCATTGGCAGTGAAGCTGGCAGCCCTCTGCCTCTCTGCTGGGAGGTTGCCACTGGTCCCAGATGGTGTTTGGTCCGACATGGCAACCCCCGAGGCACGTGTGGGTGGGCAACTGTGTCCTGGGACTGTGCTGTGGAGCAATGGGACAGCAGTGGGGTGTCTTCTGTTCCAGCAGAGATGGTCGCAACAGGACCTCTGCCAATGTCTTCTGTGCAGGCACCAAATTGTAGGGCATGTTGGCAGCAGGCACACTGAGTTGGTTGGCAGCAGCAGATAGCTCGTAGGAGGCAGCTCGGGGTGTTGGTGGGCAGGTAAATGGCCTTGTGGGCAGGCACGTGGTCTTCCATGTGCTTTCACGTGGCCAGCTTGATGTAGAGTGACTTTGCACGTGCAAAAACAGCATGTTAGCGTGGAATTCGAGGAAAGGCCCTTAGCGCGTAAGCACGTAAGTGACGTGACACGCGCAGATGTTGCTTTTGGCACAGGTTAAAGGTCCACGTAGGACGCCATTTTACTGTATGTGCTTTTTGTGGAGAGCGAGCGTGTGATTCTTCTTCTTCTTGGGGGTTCACACGCAATTACTTCACAATGGTTACAGTGTGTACTTCTTGTTTACAGCACCAGAGCTTACTTCTTGTTTTGCGAGAGAGTTGCCAAGGTGTTTTTTTCTTCATTTTTCCAGGCTGATGGTGAGTCGTGCACGTATTATTCTCACTGTGGTTGCCCCGTGTGTCGCGTACCCCATTCACAAGGTCATAGTAGCCTGCGTGTTCCCTGCACACTCTTTTTGTGTGTTTCTGGGTGCCACAGTGTACTGCAGGATGTTAATTCCATGCACATGGGCTACCAAGGGGTTGCATGCACATTTGGTTTTGTGTTTGGGGTGCCTGAGCATTGTGTGACCCATCATTCTTACCCAGGGGTCACAGACAGCCTTACAGGAGCACAGGGGTACCTATTCCATCTAGTACCCTGCAGCCTTCACCTCAATTGCCCAGGACAATTGTTTTCTGCACCTCCCATTCACACAAGTACATCAGTGCCATGGTTGGAAGGCCACCAAGTGGTAACGGTGGCAAAGCTGCGCGACCTCCCAGAGGCGTCCATGGTAGGGGACGTGGTGAGGATGACCAGAGTGGCCAAGGTGGCAGCGCTGGGCGATGTGGGCAGAGTGGCCCACGAGGGCAGTGTGTCCAGGACCATTCAGGGACAGCTATGCCCCCCCCCAGTTTGTCAGGGAAATACAGCTTCCACCACACCAGCTCAGGTCCTGCTAGCCCGTACCGGATTGGTCACAGAACAGGCACGGGATGTCTCAAAAGCCGACTTCTGTGTCACAAAGTCCAAGCCACATGTGGTGGTGAAAGTTTCTGTCACCAGGCCATCTGGATTTGGGGCAGCAATGTCATCTGCTGCCCCAAGCAGCTATGTTGTGGAGGCTGCAGGGTCAGCTGCAGCTGACACCACCCTAGATGTGAGTCACCCAGCCGGGACAGTGTTGGTCCTCACCCCTCACACCGAGGCAGTTGTGACGTTTGGTCCTGGCAACAGCACCCAGCAGCCAATGCCTGCAGTGAGACCTTTTGTCATCATACCATTGCCTGCTTCAAGTGGCAAGTCCACCTGCGCTTCAACCCCTACTGACCGGAGTGGATTAAGCCACTCAGGGTCCACATCACCTCTCAAGAGGAAGAAGGGTGCTCTTGTGGAACAGGCTGGGACCCCAGACATGGCTCTGCCCTCCGGCACGTCAAGGAAGCAGAGTTTCAATAATGTGGAACTGGACGCACTTGTGGGCTATGTGTCTGAACACGGCCACGACATGCTGATGACGGCAGGGTGAAAATCTACACCTGCTCAGCGTAGTGCCCACTGGCAGTGCATCGCGGACCACATTAGTGCCTTGGGATTTGTGAAGCGCACAGCTGATGATTTCTCGAAGCATTGGAATCACCTCAAATGCCGAGCTAAAAACAAACGGGTTTCTAATTACGCCTCTTCTCTGGTGACTGGCAGTGGGACACCACCACAGGACGATGAACTCACAGAACATGAGGCGATCGCTGGAAGGTTCATCGCAGAGGATCATATCCAAGGCATGGGAGACCTCCCGGATCTAGAGATGATGTCCGGTGAGTGTCCATGCATGTGTGTCCAGGCCCTGTGTATGTTGCTTGGGTGATGTGATGTGATTAACTGCCAGTTCAGGCTATGTAGTCATAACTGCCAATTGTGACCCATGCACTGCCTCCAAGCCATCCCCCGCCATTGGGTTTGGGGTGCACTGTATTCCTACAACCCACTGCGACCACTTTGCACATGATGACTGCACTTGCCCTTATACTGCCATCGTGACACAACATTGCAATTATGGCTTTTTGTCTTTTTACTGACAGTTGAGGACCTACACATGTACTTCACTGCACCTGCTCACTTCTTAGCCCTGTTTCAACCTTCAACATGCCTTGTGTCATGTCAAAGTGACCTACCATTGTTGTATCATGATCCTTCCGTCACTGTATTTGAACACACTGGCGTTGTTGCAGCGTGTGACATATGTGTGTTTTGTCACAGTCATTTCCATGTATTATTTGATTACATGCATTTTGCATGGATAGGGGACAGTAGTGATTCACTCCCTTCTGGGCCTGCCTGTCAGTTCTGCCATGGCTATGCTATGTGCCATATGTGTGCTGGCATCTGTCATGTTTGTTGAAGGTCCATGCCAGTCACAGGCTTCTGTGTGATGCAGGTGCTATGAACCATGCAGCACATGTGTTGCTTTTCCATTTTAGACTAATCAGTGTCTGCTTTCAGGATCCCCTTCCACTTCATTGGCACTGCATGCATGGCTGAGTTTGTGTCATGTGTGACATGTCTGATTAATGTGTTGGATGTCAACATTGTAATGCCTATGTGGGTGGGCTATGCTGTTAACATGTGTGTTCATGACTTCTTTTTTTATTTTGCGCAGGTGATGAGGCACTGGAAGCAGTGGAGAAGGAGGAGATGGCGAAGGGGAAAGAGTATTCAGAGCCCCAATCAGGCACCAGTGGAGGACATGGGGTGGTAGCGCACGAGAAGCCATTGGTCCTACAAACCATCCTGTCCATGGGTGTCTCTAAGTACACCTCTGAGGATCTCTATGGCTCTGGTGCTGAATCGAATATTGACCCATATGTCCCATCGCAGGTGAGTGATTCTGGCAGGGATGCTGTTCTGTCTAACACACCTGCACTGGCGGTAGACCCCTCAAGGGCCCATTCAGTGTTGGAATCTCCACCTGTGATGGTTACAGATGCAGGGTCATGCTCCACACTATATGCTCCTGTTCCCGGGCAGCAGATCAAAGGAGGAATGCAGTCCTGCAGCCACAGGCAGCGTCATCACAGCAAGGTCCAAGTCTCCTTGGGCCTGACAGGTGTGGTGTCTGGCAACGCAGTGGCCATGCGCCACCGGGTAATACTTTGTGGGAGAATTCCGTGCATGCCATTGCACAGCAACAGGGGACATCATGTGAGATGATGGCTCAGGCTGTGGAAAGGGTGGCCACTTCCATTCTCCCCCCCGGAAAGGCAGGTGGAGCTCCAGGAGAAGGCAACACGGTCCACGTGCAGCTCACACAGGCAGGACATGTTGGCTGCCAACAGGGACCGATGGGCTGAACTGGGGGCTCTGCGCACTGCCATAGCTGTAGAGGCACAGGCCCACAGGGATGCCCTGAGGGAAGATAACAGCTCCCTCAGAGCTACTCAGGGTGCACTTGGGATGGCCCAGAGTAGACAGGCAGAACTTCAGAGGGAGCAGCTAACACACAACATCTCGCCTAAGCTCCAGACAACCCGTGAGGAGATCTGTGCATCACGTGAGGGTTTGGAGGCAGCAATCCAAGCAACACATGAGGCCTTGCAGGTGGAATTCCGTGCTACATGTGTGGTGCTGCATGGGGACCTCCGGACCATCATCCTGCAGAACCAAACCTTTAAGACCTGCATGCTTGCTGCCATGGAGGCGCATGCCAGGGCTATGCATGGTTAGCCTCCCATAACATGCACACCTTCTCGTATTGCACAAGAGGGTGATGACAGTGACTGCAGTTCTCCCACTATAGGCTAGCCGTGCAGGCCATGAGCCCATGGAGGTTTTTATTTTTTCTTTCAACATCCATGCATGTGGGTGTTGAGGTGCACTCTGCACCTCCTCACTCCTGGCTGGTCCCCACCCACTGGTCAACCATGGCCATTTTGATTTTTTTCTTTTTCTTTTATTTTTATTTTCTTTTTCTTTTATTTCATTTGTTTCTAAATTGTTTTGTCTATTGTGCATTCATGTAACAGTGTGTTGCTTTGTGTGGCATCCGAAGGCATCCACTGTGTGTTCCAGCTGGGCCCATACAGGCTTGTCTTGTGTTTGTATTTGAGGCTTGGGTTCCAGACACATTTGCCACTCCTGCTTCCCCTTTTCATGGGCTTGCAAGGAGGGCACCGTGTGACAGTATCTCACACAGAGGCATTGGGCTTCCATCAGTTGTTCCGGCCAGTCTGAAGTTCAAACTGTGTATGCACCTCTAGTGGGGATTTATGATGGTTTCTCCAGTGCATGGTTGACATGTATATTGGTTTTAATATTGCTCATTGTGCATATTTACATGTTGCATCTTCATGTGTTACCTTGCCACGTGCGAATTTGGCGCACATCCCAGGGAGAACACACGCAGGGCCTGCCAGCTTGCCCCACAAATTTCTGCGCACATTTGTTCCATGAATCAGCCCCAAAGTAACACAGATGGAGCAGATCGAAACACTGGAACCAGTTTACTAAGGCGTTGTCGAGTTTATGAGGCATTATTCCAGTTAATACGGTGCAGACTAGGTTTGAATCCTCACTCCACTCTCTCACGGGTAAACCAGGCAGACATTCAGCCCTGCATCCGTTGCTGCTATATAAAACGACCAGAGCCTGAATGCCTATCTGCATAAAAGGATGCCTAAACCACACTCTCCTCTCCCAAGCAGTACACCTCTTGGCAGTGAAGCCTGTGAAGGTGTCGTTGCATTCACCCTTGTAGAATTGCAAGTAACCAGCTACCAGTGAAATGATGAACATGATGACAAGAGGCTATGTCCGCTGTGCTTTGAAGATAAACTCGGTCAAAAATAGTTTCAAGATGTGGTGGCGAACTGTCCAATTTGCTGAAAAAATATAGTGTTATGTACAAGCATTGCTGTCTGGTACCGTGCTTTGTCTCATCAGAAAGGTTAGCACACTGGCTTACAACTGGCTAATTAAAGATTCCTAAGAGGTTTTTTGCAAATTTTGTTTTTCTCTAATTCGTCACAAGAAGATGTGCACTGAATAGCAGCAACTAAACATAATCTTCTCTTGCTCCAATACAATATGAGAGTTTCGTTTTCAGAGAAAATGTAGTCTTGTTTGTGGGAAAAATGCTGCACAGGTGTACAATCTCTGAACAAAGTGTACTCCTTCCTCAGCAACATTCTAAGACTTCATGTTTCCAACTAGAATTGTTCTTGTGCTTTACAAAAAGATGGTGCACTGGTTGAAGCCATTGAGCATAGCCTTCCCTTGCCTCCAAAGAATGTTTAATGTTTTTCTTCGAAAGTAGTATATTCTGTCTTTTGTCAAAAAAGTACTACACACTGGGGGCCTCATTACACGGTAGGCGGTGAGCCATGGCGCTATTAGCGCCACGGCTCATGCCGGTAAAATACCGGCACCGCCTTGGCGGAAAGGGGATTTACCGCCCCATCCCAAGGTTGGAGGGGCGGTAAATCCCCCTTCCGCCATTGCCCTTCCCCATTCCCATTTCTGCCCCATAGGGCTCTATGGGAATGGGGAAGGCGCTAATTACGGCACCGCAATTTTGCGGTGCCGTAATTAGCTCCGAGGTCCCTTAGCGGGTTGGTATTTAACGCCTGCAAAAAGCAGGCGTTAAAACTCCAACCCGCTAAGGGACCTCGTAGTAAGGCGGCAGGGATTTACCGGTACCGGTATTTTACCGGTGCCGGTAAATCCCTACCGCCTACCGTGTACAGCAACTTAAAGTAATATCTTGTATGCAAAGTATTGTATGACATTTTCTCTGTGATTAGTATTTTCTCATGTTCATCGAAAAAAACACATCATATTGAATTACAGCTGTCCACCCTATATAATGTTCTTCTGCTGCTAAAATTAAAAGACTGTTTTATTTTCAACCAGTATAGTCACACACTTTCCATAAAAAGACCATGCACAGAGTAGGAGCTCCATAATATAATCCCCTCCCACCTACAAAGAGAGATAAGATTTTTTTCTCCATAATTTGAATGTCCAAAAGTCACCCATTTACAGCCATTGAAAAAAATGTCCTGTCTTGCATAAAATACACTTTTATTTTCATCCCAAATAACATTTTCTCTCAACACGAGAAGATGACAAACTCTGTTATAGCCACAGAGTGAGATATCCTGCCTGACTCCAAAGAATTAGGTGTCACGTGCCTATGTGTCATGTACGTTGCTAACTGGTATGCTCTCCATCCCAGGTATAAGTCAGCAGAAGTGACAATAAGATGGCCTAGCCCATGTCAATGTTTAAAGTATTAATCACCTCACTCCTGTTTACATTATCTAGATCACTTAACTCGAATGTAATGTTTTACCGCTCCCTTAACTAACACCTATCGAATTTGTTTAACTTCAACTCGATTCAGCCCTATTAATGTTTAATCCTCTTTTTATAAATGACTCCTAGTCTTCAATTGCTAAAACAACCTCCTGCCTCTGTGCAGCTTAGACTGGTCGTGAAATTGTGCTTTGGTCGAAGATCAGCGATACACTTTTCACAACCTGAGGGGCCTCATTACGACCCAGGCGCTAATGGGTTAATGGCGCCGTAAAAGGCTGCGGCGCCGTTAACCTATTAGCACCTAATTACGAGGTCCCTTTGCGGGACCCGACCTTAACGGCTGGTTTTACCAGCCGTTAAAGTAGGGACCTGCAAAGGGACCTTGGTGCTAAGTACGGTGCCGCAATTTGTGGCACCATACTTAGCGCCTTCCCCATTCCCATTGAGCCCTATGGGGCAAAAATGGGAATGGGGAAGGGCCATGGCTGCATGGGGAATTACCGCCCCGCCAACCTTGGAATGGGGTGGTAATTCCCCATTCCGCCATGGCGGACACCGGCATGGACCATGGTGCTAATAGCACCATGGTCCTCCGCCTGGGTCGTAATGAGGCCCATGGTCTGAATTCTGTGAAAGCTTGATTCCATTGAAACACACAGTATTCAGGCCATTTTGGAATTTGTCCAGATAAGATATCTTGGATTTTCTGTTTATATTTCAATTTATAAATCATAATAACAAGGAAAGTTACAAGTGTGCAAATATTGGGTCAATATGGGCAGTGAAATGCAATGCTCATTTCACCCAAACGGACTTGACCATGTAGGGCCTGCAACAGGTGGCTCTCCAGATGTTTTAAGCTACAAGCTTTAAGCTACAACTCCCATTAGCATTAGTTGGCAATATGCCCCGAGCAGCGGAGGCATTACCGACTCAGGTAATGCCCCAGGGCCCATAGTTATAGGCCCTTAACAAAGGCACCGGGGCATTACCAGAGTCAGTAATGCCCACGCTGCGAGGGACATATAGCTATTAGTTCCCCGGCCTGCAAAAACTGCGTGACCGCGGCACTAAAAGCTTCTTTTTTTTTTTGTCTCGAAAAGCTGCAGCGTTTTGTGAGAAAAAAAAAGACCACAAAGAAAATACCCGCTAAGTGCCAACAGAAGCGTTTCCAGCGTGTCCTCTCCTGGAAAAAAAAGAAGGAAAAAAAAAAAACATAGATGGCACCACTCCGAGTCTCCACACGGCAGGAGGCTGCCATCATCCCTAACTGGGGACAAGGGATAGAAGGTAAGTGGGGTGGGGAGGGCAGGGAGGAGGGAGGGAGAAAAAAAAAAACATAGCCTCACCTGAGCCCCCGCATCGAGCATCCTCATTGCCTAAGTGGTTATCACGCCCCCCGCTGGGGACAAAGGCTGTGGAATCCCGACAGAGGAATTCCCGGCCTGGTAATGACTCGGCCAGGGCCAATCAGAATGCTCTTTCATTCTGATTGCGCCCTCGCCGGGTACTAGTGAGGAATACGTGCGATTCAGTCCAAACATCAGACGAGCCATAGGTTGCAGATCCCTGAAATCAAAGACAAAAGAAAATGAGACCAGAATCGAGATTTGGCCAGATGAATGTTAATATATATTCACAAGTCCAAATATATACCTTTTCTGTTTGAAATGAAATTATCACATTTGTGAAGCGTTATTCTCATTCATACGTCATCAGAAGACATAGTCGTTTTTCACGCAGTTTAAAGCTTGAGTGCCCGATGCAGTTTTGATGATTTCCCTCATGTGGCAATTACTTGTGAAATTAGTCGCTTGGTGCTAATTTGCTTTTCCAAGCTATAATAAAAAACCTCTAAGCCTAATAATTGTACCTGCACAGTGCAGGAGCAGGAAACTCAAACTCCTTCTTCTGCATTACTGGATTTAATCACGGATGTCAAGAGATACAAAATGAAGTCAGCACTACATACTGACTGAAAATTAAGAAGAGCAGGTTCGGAGAAAAGCTTAAAACAAAGTACTTGAACTAGAGGATGTAATTAACAGCGTTTTTTTTAATTTTATTGTACATATGAACTATTGCAGGTTGTCAAAATACATTCACCCAAGCTTACCCAAGACAAGCTGCAAGGTGGCTGCTTCGTTTCAAAGCTCTTAATGGCGTGACCTATTTTCACTTAATGTGAAGTCAAAGCTTAACTGCAACAGCTGGAAAGCAACTGTTGACATTCAGAGTATCTGGTTTTAGATATAAGGTGGAAAAGAATCAGAAAACACTGCATCAGAAAAGGTGCGTGTGGCTTTAATACATATTTATTTTCAATTATCAATAATTGCAATTGCTGTTCGCTGTGCGCTCTTTGTTTAAGAGAGAGAGACAGAGAGAATATGTGTGTGTCTCTTATTTTTTATGAACTCCCCAAAATAAGTACCCATTCGCTTCATGGAAACCAGAAATGCTATGTAGGAACTTCAATGAAGAATGCTCCTCGCACCCTGCAGTGTTCGTGCTTATCCATGAGGGGCTTCATTTACAAAATGATTTGTGTGGTGCAAAGTGACTTTGTGAAGCAAAGGTGTACTTTGCGCCGCACAAACAGATTAACAATTCACAAATCAGAATTTGCGCTGTCCCTTCCTATCTTGTGGTGTGCAGGATTTGCTTTGCACCACACATACAGCTTCTTCGTGGAAAGGGCTAGTGCAAATTAGAAAATAGCGGGTGGAAAATGCAAAACCCTAATTGAATGAGGAAAATGAGGAAGAACATGGGCGTGGGGAAGGAGGCACTGTACAAACAACCAATATCACCCCATCAAGCGCTAAGTAAGCTCTATTCACAGAATACAAAGCACAATCTGTCAGACTCCTAAGGCAACCAAAATGAGACCAATTCATAGAATTCATTCAGTGTAGAAGTAGCGCACACGCCTAGCACAGAGAGGGAGCGTGTGCCACGTGTGCGCCAGGCAGAGTACAAAACAGCATTTAGGCGCACCACGTATTCATAGATTTCCCTAGCCATTTGCAGCCGTGACGCAGCGAACATCCAGCAGCGGCCCCCAAGAATGCCCCTTGTGCCAGAAAAAGCCACATAAATCCTCAATACGGAGCAAAGGGCCGTGCTAACCCTGGACCAGCATACAGACCCCTACACCGTAACCTGCTCGCGCCCGCCAAATCGTGTGAAAATCTACTTGCACACCCCCTTCATTGCGCGTACCCCGCGCGCAACAGCCAAAATGCGTGAAAATCTCCCTGCGCACCACCTTGAATATGCGTAACCTGTTTGCACCAGCCAAAACGTGTGAAAATCTCCCCGTGCACACCCTTGAATATGCGTACCCCGCTCGCGCCATTCCATATCATGTCAAAAAGGCCTACCATAAACCAGCGAATACGCGTACCCCTGCTCGGCCAGCCAAATCCCATGAAAATCACCTCACGCATCCCTTGAATACGCGTACCCCGCTTGCGCCAGCAAAATCACATGGAAAGGGCTGCGCGTGTGGTGGCAGGTGTTGGGGGACCCCCTGTGGTGTGGGATGCCTGAGGGGCATGGTCAGGGTTGTTGGCTGGTCCCCTGTGGTGTGGGCTGCCTGCGGGGCATGGACACTTGTGATGGGCTGCCTGCGGAGCATGGTCAGGGGTGTTGGGTGGTCCCCTGTGGTGTCGGCTGCCTGCTGGGGCTGGTCATTGGTGTTGGGTGGTTCCCTGTGGTGTGGGCTGCACGCGGGGCATGGACACGTGTGATGGGATGCCTGCGAGGCATGGTCAGGGGTGTTGGGTGGTCCCCTGTGGTGTGGGCTGCCTGCGGGCATGGTCACGGGTGTTAGGTGTTCCCCTGTGGCGTGAGCTGCCTGCGGGTCATGGACACGTGTGATGGGCTGCCTGCAGGGCATGGTCAAGGATGTAGGGGGTCCCCTGTGGTGTGAGCTGCCTGCGGGGCATGGTCAGCGGTGTTGTGTGGTCCCCTGTGGTGTGAGCTGCCTACAGGGCATGGACATGTGTGATGGGCTGCCTGCGGGGCATGGCCATGGGTGTAGGGGGTCCCCTGTGGGGTGAGCTGCTTGTGGGGCATGGCCATAGGTGATGGGCTGCCTGCGGGGCATGGCCATGGGTGTAGGGGTCTCCTGGGGTGTGGGCTGCCTGTGGGGCGTGGCCATGGGTGTAGGGGGATCCCTTGTGGAGTGGACTGCCTAGAGAGCATGGCCACGGGTGATAGGCTGACTGCAGGACATGGCCATGAGTGATGGGCTGCCTGTGGGGCATGGCCATGGGTGTTGGGGGTCCACTGTGGTGATGGGCTGCCTGTGGGGCATGGCCATGGGTGTAGGGGTGTCCCCTGTGGAGTGGGCTGCCTGCGGGGCATGGCCAAGGGTGTAGGGGTGTCCCCTGTGGAGTGGGCTGCCTGCAGGGCATGGTAATGGGTGATGGGCTACGTGTGGGGCATGGCCATGGGTGTAGGGGGTTCTCTGTGATATGGGCTGCCTGCGGGCCATGGGCAGGGGTATTGGGTGGTCCCATGTGGTGTGGGTTGGAAGTGAGGCATGGACACGATGATGGGCTGCCAGCGGGGCATGGCCATGGGTGTAGGGGGTCCCCTGTGGAGTGTGCTGCCTGCAGGGCATGGTCACGGGTGATGGGCTGCCTGTGGGGTATGGCCATGGGTGATGGGCTGTCTGTGGGGCATGGCCATGGGTGTAGGAGGGTCCCTTTTGGCGATGCGCTGCTTGTGGGGCATGGCCATGGGTGTAGGGGGATCCCCTGTGGTGATGGGCTGCCTGCGGGGCATGGCTATGGGTATAGGGGGGCCCCTGTGGTGATGGGCTGCCTGCGGGCCATGGTCACGGGTATTGGGTGGTCCCCTGTTGTGTGGGCTGGCTGCGAGGCATGGACACGTTGATGGGCTGCCAGCGGGGCATGGCCATGGGTGTAGGGTGGTCCCCTGTGGAGTGGGCTGCCTGCAGGGCATGGTCACGGTGATGGGCTGCCTGTTGGGTATGGCCATGGGTGATGGGCTGTCTACGGGGCAGGGCCATGGGTGTTGGGGGTCCTCTCTGGTGATGGGCTGCCTTTGGGGCATGGCCATGGGTATGGGGGGGCCCTGTGGTGATGGGTTGCATGCAGGGCATGACCATGGGTGATGGGCTGCCTGTGGGGCATGGCCATGGGTGTAGGGGGGACCCTTGTGGAGTGGGCTGCCTGTGGGGCATGGCCACAGGTGATGGGCTGCCTGCAGGGCATGGTCAGGGGTGTTGGGTGGTCCCCTGTGGTGTCGGCTGCCTGCTGGGCCTGGTCATTGGTGTTGGGTGGTTCCTTGTGGTGTGGGCTGCACGCGGGGCATGGACACGTGTGATGGGATGCCTGCGGGGCATGGTCAGGGGTGTTGGGTGGTCCCCTGTGGTGTTGGCTGCCTGCGGGCATGGTCACGGGTGTTGGGTGTTCCCCTGTGGCGTGAGCTGCCTGCGGGTCATGGACATGTGTGATGGCCTGCCTGTGGGGCATGGACACATGTGATGGGTTGCCTGCAGGGCATGGTCAAGGGTGTATGGGGTCCCTTGTGGTGTGAGCTGCCTGCGGGGCATGGTCAGCGGTGTTGTGTGGTCCCCTGTGGTGTGGGCTGCATACAGGGCATGGCCATGATTGATGGGCTGCCTGCGGGGCATGGCCATGGGTGTTGGGGGTCCACTGTGGTGATGGGCTGCCTGTGGGGCATGGTAATGGGTGATGGGCTACGTGTGGGGCATGGCCATGGGTGTAGGGGGATCCCTTGTGGAGTGGACTGCCTACAGAGCATGGTCACAGGCGATAGGCTGTCTGCAGGGCATGGCCATGGGTGTTCGGGGTTCTCTGTGATATGGGCTGCCTGCGGGCCATGGGCAGGGGTATTGGGTGGTCCCATGTGGTGTGGGTTGGCTGTGAGGCATGGACACGATGATGGGCTGCCAGCGGGGATGGCCATGGTTGTAGGGGGGTCCCCTGTGGAGTGTGCTGCCTGCAGGGCATGGTTGCGGGTGATGGGCTGCCTGTGGGGTATGGCCATGGGTGATGGGCTGTCTGTGGGGCATGGCCATGGGTGTAGGAGGGTCCCTTTTGGTGATGTGCTGCCTGTGGGGCATGGCCATGGGTGTAGGGGATCCCCTGTGGTGATGGGCTGCCTGCGGGGCATGGCTATGGGTATAGGGGGGCCCCTGTGGTGATGGGCTGCCTGCGGGCCATGGTCACGGGTATTGGGTGGTCCCCTGTTGTGTGGGCTGGCTGTGAGGCATGGACATGTTGATGGGCTGCCAGCGGGGCATGGCCATGGGTGTAGGGGGGTCCCCTGTGGAGTGGGCTCCCTGCAGGGCATGGTCACGGTGATGGGCTGCCTGTTGGGTATGGCCATGGGTGATGGGCTGTCTACGGGGCATGGCCATGGGTGTAGGGGTGTCCCCTGTGGTGATGGGCTGCCTTTGGGGCATGACCATGGGTATGGGGGGCCCCTGTGGTGATGGGCTGCATGCAGGGCGTGGCCATGGGTGATGGGCTGCCTGTGGGGCATGGCCATGGGTGTAGGAGGGTCCATTGTGGAGTGGGCTGCCTGTGGGGCATGGCCACAGGTGATGGGCTGCCTGCAGGGCATGGTCAGGGGTGTAGGGGGTCCCCTGTGGTGATGGGCTGCCTGCAATGCATGGCTATGGGTGGTGGGCTGCCTGTGGGGCATGGCCATGGGTGTAGGGGGGTCCCCTGTGGAGTGGGCTGCCTGCGGGGCATGGACACATGTGATGGGCTGCCTGCAAGGCATGGTCAGGGGTGTAGGGGGGGTCCCCTGTGGTGATGGGCTGCCTGCAGGGCATGGCCACAGGTGTAGGGGGGTCTCCTGTGGAGTGGGCTGCCTGTAGGGCATGGTCACGGGTGATGGGCTGCCTGCGGGGCATGGCCATAGGTGATGGAGAAACCAGTGATGAGGTCAACTTTGGACATCGATGTGACCCATCCTAAACTGATGACCACTTGAACTATCTGTTGTTGTGGCTTTTCATATATATTTATTATATATCTCTTTCTCTCTCTTTTTTATGAAGACAATAAGTAAATCAATTGTTATGACTTTTTTAGGATAAAGTTTTACCTTGCATGTTATATTGTGATGGGTGTATGAATGGTTATTGGATGCCTGTGTACGAATGAGATGGATTATATGTGAAACTATGTGAAATTATGTGTTCTTAATTCCTTTCCTGCGATGTAAAATTATTGAGTGCTATGATTAATTCTCGATTAAAATTTGATATTTAAATAATGGAACAGGTTCAATTAAATTTCTTTTTTCCTTCTGTCTCCAAAATTGTATCCTCTGGTTTTCTTCCGTAATTAGTAATGTACTAATACCCTGACCCAGAGTGTGGGGTTTCCTGTGTCCTTCAGATAAATACATAGGTGATGGGCTGACTGCAGGGCATGGCCATGTGTGTAGGGGGGTCCCCTGTGGAGTGGGCTGCCTGCAGGGCATGGTCACGGTTGGTGGGCTGCCTGTGGGGCATGACCATTGGTGATGGGCTGCCTGCAGGGCATGGCCATGGGTGTAGGGGGGTCCCCACTGGTCCTGTTGCTGGGGAGACCACCTCTGCTGAACCTCTGTGGCAGTGATGTGATCTCCACCAGCCTGGCTGCGGTGGCTGGGGAAGGTCCACAGGGGGTCCTGGTGGTATCTGGGCGAGAAGACGGCATGGAGGACAACTGGCGCATAGTGGGTGAAGAGGAGGAGGGGGTCTTAAGAGCGGCCATCCTATGAAAGAAACCCCCAACAATGAGCGGTCCTAGCCAGTTCAGGAGGGCACACACCTGTTCGTGATGACATGCGTGATCATGCCTGGAATCACGCACATCATCACAAATCACATGTGTGTGCATCGCGGTACTGACTAGGATGGGCTCCAACCTGTCACGATTGCAACATCTGCA
This sequence comes from Ambystoma mexicanum, assembly GCF_040938575.1. Taxonomy (NCBI): domain Eukaryota; kingdom Metazoa; phylum Chordata; class Amphibia; order Caudata; family Ambystomatidae; genus Ambystoma; species Ambystoma mexicanum. Next base: position 358,210,010 of record NC_090941.1, read on the forward strand.
GGTAGAGGAATGCCAGATGATGTGGACTTCTCCCCTACCTGCGAACGGGCCTGAGCTGAGGCATGCATGCCGGTGCACGGTGATGCAGTCTCAGTTTCAGGGACAGGATTAGGCACAGGCACCTCCGTGGTGACCAGCGCTACCTCCTGCCCCTGCCCTGCACCATTTGCACCGGTGGCATCACCCCCTCCAGGCCCCATGTATGGAACTGATGCAACCTCATCCTCCTCCTCAACCACCTCCAACCTGGATGCCTCTGCACCATTTTCCGCACTGTCCTGCCCCTGTGGGGGATCACCTGCCCCTTCCGAAGTTGTAGTAGCGGACGCAGCACCAGTCCCCTCACTCCCAGAAGATGTTGCTACATAGGAGGATGACTGGGACTTGCGTCTCCGTCATGTGGAGGTATCCCCGCTGCTTTGCTCCACAGGGCCATCTCCACTCTATTCCTCCATCGACGCGGGAGACATTGAACACAAGCATCAGGGCACCAAACAAATGTCTGCTGAATGCAAAGTAAATGCCCATGAGTGGCACTGTCAAACGTGATATCTATCATCACCATCCACAACACACGGGTCAGTGCAAGCAACACACATGCACATACAAGCATGGCACATGCTACAGACAATCAAATCCATGTGCAAGGCACTTTGTGAACATCAGAAGGTGGGCTGAACCTCACATGCATCATGGGACATGCACATCACATGCACACACACCACCGGACAGTCATGAATCTGGCCCAGGCTACCTCCCGTCACAGTGCAATCATGGACAACTGGCCCGCATCAGTTAATCATCCATCGTGATGCTCATGTGTCATGCATCCATGGCGTTTTCCAGTCACACACTCACCACTCAGACACACGCACATGTACACCAAGCATGTCCATGAAGGTGACTTAAGCATCCATTTCTCACACCCCTCGCATGGCCAAGTACAGACAGAGGCATACAAACATGTGTGCATTTTCACATGCTGGTGCACATCATGAATTGCAACACAGACATCATTGATGTAGAACACGCTTGACTGGACTCACATGCAGCACAGTCATGGCCCTGTACACAATCATCCATACATGTGGCATACCAGACATAAGTCCAAGGTGCATACTCGAGCCTCACCTCAACATGCACCACCAAGGAGAAGAACACATGGACACTTACCACTCAACTCCAGATGGGTCTGCAACTCGAGGACCTCGTGTTGAAGTGCTGGGTGTATGCGCTCCAGGAACATCATCTGGCCCGGTGCCCCACATCATGCTCAGCCTCGACGAGGCACCAGGCCTTGTAGAGGGTCCTGGCCCTGAAGTCCTCCCATCGCTTCACGACATGTTTGTAGTCGCAGGGTGCCACTCCCTCCTCGTTGATGGCACCCACAATGTCCTCCCAGATCCTCCTCTGTCCTTCCTTGTCTGTGCGCAATGTTGAGAAGAGGGCATCATGATGCCCCAGGACTTTCACCACCAGGATGGCAACTTCATTGGCAGTGAAGCTGGCAGCCCTCTGTCTCTGCTGGGAGGTTGCCACTGCCCCAGATGTTGTTTGGTCCAACATGGCAACCCCCGAGGCAGGTGTGGGTGGGCAACTGGGTCCTGGGGCTGTGCTGTGGAGTGATGGGACAGCAGTGGGGAGTCTTCTATTTCAGCAGAGATGGTCGCAGCAACAGGACCTCTGGCAATGTCTTCTGTGCAGGCACCAAATTGCAGGGCACGTTGGCAGCAGGCACACTGAGTTGGCTGGCAGCAGCAGATGGCTCATAGGAGGCAGCTCGGGGTGTTGGTGTGCAGGCGTGTGGTCTTCCATGTGTTTTCACGTGGCCCGCTGGATGTAGAGTGACTCTGCATGTGCAAAAACAGCACGTTAGCATGTAATTCGAGGAAAGGCCCTTAGCGCGTAAGCACGTAAGTGACGTGACACGCATAGGCGTTGCTTTCGGCACGGGTTAAAGGTCCACGTAGGAGGCCATTTTGCTGTATGAGCTTTTTGTGGAGAGCAAGCGTTTGATTCTTCTTCTTCTAGTGGGTTCACACGCAATTACCTCACAACGGTTGCAATGCGTACTTTGTGTCTGCAGCGCCAGTGCTTGTTTTGCTGTGTTTTTTTCTTCATTTTTCCAGGCTGATGGTGAGTCACGCATGTATTATTCTCACTGTGGTTGCCCCCGTGTGTCGCGTACCCCATTCACGAGATCATAGTAGCCTGCGTGTTCCCCGCATACTCTTTTTTTTGTGTTTCTGGGTGCCACAGCGTACTGCGGGAAATTAATTCCATGCTTGTGGGCTACCAAGGGGTCGCTTGCACATTTGTTTTTGTTTTTGGGGTGCCTGAGCATTGCGTGAGCCGTCATTCTTATGCAGGGGTCACAGACAGCCTTACAGGCGCACAGGGGTACCTATTCCATCTAGTACCCTGCTGCCTTCACCCCAATTGCCCAGGACAATTGTTTTCTGCACCTCCCATTAACACAAGTACATCAGTGCCATGGTTAGAAGGCCACCAAGTGGTAATGGTGGCAAAGCTGGATGACCTCCCAGAGGCATCCATGGTAGGGGACATGGTGAGGATGACCAGAGTGGCCAAGGTGGCAGCGGTGGGCGATGTGGGCAGAGTGACCCACGAGGGCAGTGTGTCCAGGACCATTCAGGGACAGCTATGCCCCCCCCCCGCAGTTTGTCAGGGAAATACATCTGCCACCATCCCAGCTTAGGGCCTGCTAGCTTAGCCCGGATTGGTCACAGAACAGACACGGGATGACTCACATGCCGACTTCTGTTTCACAAAGTCCAAGCCTCTGTGTGGCGGTGAAAGTTGCTGTCACCAGGCCATGTGGATTTGGGGCAGCAATGTCATCTGCTGCCCCAAGCAGCTAGGTTGCGGAGGCTGCAGGGGCAGCTGCAGCTGACACAACCCCGGCTGTGAGTCACCCAGCCGGGACAGTGTTGGTACCGGCCCCTCACACCGAGGCAGTTGTGACGCTTGGTGCTGGCAACAGCACCCAGCAGCCAATGCCTGCAGTGAGACCTTTCATCATCATGCCATTGCCTGCTTCCAGTGCCAAGTCCACCTGCTCTTCAGCCCCTATTGACCGGAGCGGATTAAGCCACTCAGGGTCCGCACCACCTCTCAAGAGACACCACCAGAGGACGATGCACTCACAGAACATCAGGCGATCGCTGGAGGGTTCATCGCAGAAGATCAGATCCAATGCATGGGAGATCTACCGAATCTAGAGACGATGTCTGGTGAGTGTCCATGGGTGTGTGTCCAGGCCATGTGTATGTTGCTTGGGTGATGTGTTGTGATTGACTGCCAGTTCAGGCTATGTAGTCATAACTGCCATGTGTGACCCATGCACTGCCTCCAAGCCATCCTCCGCCATTGGGTCTGGGGTTCACTGTATCCCTACAACCCACTGCAAACACTTTGCACATGATGACCGCACTTGCCCTTACACTGCCATCATGACACGACACTGTAATTATGTTTTTTGTCTTTTTACTGACAGTTGAGGACCTACACATGTACTTCACTGCACCTGCTCACTTCTTAGCCCTGTTTCAACCTTCAACATGCCTATTCACTTGTGTCATGTCAAAGTGACCTACCATTGATGTATCGATGAGCCTTCCGTCACTGTATTTGAACACACTGGCATTGTTGCAGCGTGTGACATATGTGTGTTTTGTCACAGTCATTTCCATGTATTATATGATGACATGCATTTTGCATGGATGGGGGACAGTAGTGATTCACTCCCATCTGGGCCCGCTTGTCAGTTCTGCCTTGGCTATGCTATGTGCCATCTGTGTGCTGGCATCTGTCATGTTTGTTGAAGGATCATGCCAATCACAGGCTTCTGTGTGATGCAGGTGCTATGCACCATGCAGCACATGTGTTGCTTTTCCATTTTAGACTAATCAGTGTCTGCTTTCAGGATCCCCTTCCACTTCATTGGCACTGCATGCATGTCTGAGTTTGTGTCATGTGTGACCTGTCTGATTAATGTGTTGGATGTCAACATTGTAATGCCTATGTGTGTGGGCTATGCTGTTAACATGTGCGTTCATAACTTCTTTTTTTATTTTGTGCAGGTGATGAGGCACTGGAAGCTGTGGAGGAGGAGGAGATGGCAAAGGGGAAGAGAATTCAAAGCCCCAACCAGGCACCAGTGGAGGGCGTGGGGTGGTAGCGCACGAGAATCCATTGGTCCTACAGACCATCCTGTCCACGGGTGTCTCTGAGTACACCTCTGAGGATCTCTATGGCTCTGGTGCTGAATCGAATATTGACCCATATGTCCCATCGCAGGTGAGTGATTCTGGCAAGGATGCTGTTCTGTCTAACACATCTGCACTGGCGGTAGACCCCTCAAGGGCCCATTCAGTGTTGGAATGTCCACCTGTGACCGTTACAAGTGCAGGGTCATGCTCCACACTATTTGCTCCTGTTCCCGGGGCAGCAGATCTAAGGAGGAATGCAGTCCTGCAGCCACAGACATGTGTGGTGTCCGGCAATGCAGTGGCTGTGCGCCACCGGGTAATACTTTGTGGGCGAATTCCATGCATGCCATTGAACAGCAACAGGGGGCATCATGTGAGATGATGGCTCAGGCCATGGAAAGGGTGGCCCTGAACGGCAGGTGGAGCTCCAGCATCAGGCAACACATTCCAGGTGCCGCTCGCACTGGCAGGACATGTTGACTGCCAACAGGGACCGACGGGCTGAACTGGGGGCTCTGCGTGCAGCTATAGCTGCAGAGGCACAGGCCCACAGGGATGCCCTGAGGAAAGAGAACAGCTCCCTCAGAGCTACTCTGGGTGCACTTGAGATGGCCCAGAGTAGACGGGAAGAACGGCAAATGGAGCAGCTAACACACAACATCTCGGCTGAGCTCCAGGCAACCTGTGGGTAGATCCGTGCATCATGTGAGGGCTTGCAAGTGGAAGTCCATATAACACGTGAGTCCTTGCAGGTGGAACTCCGTGCTACATGTGAGGTGCTGCATGGGGACCTCCGGACCATAATCCTGCAGAACCAAACCTTTCAGACCATCATGCATGCTTCCATGGAGGAGCGTGCCTGTCACGATCCACTTCCTGAAACCCCCCAGGCAGGTCCATGGGCCAGGAGGGGTCTCGGTTTGGGCCCCCAACAAGCTTAGGCATCCTTTGCCTAGGCCCTCTTGGGGCCAGTCCTGACGCCTCTGGCGCCAGGCTCATACTTAATGACGACTTGTGCTTGGGAACTACTTTATTTCAGTGCCAGGCAACATGGAGGCATCCACATAGCTTGGCTCCTTGGAACCAAGCTATGCGGTATAGTGTTTTGGGTGTGGTAGCCATGGGACTATTTTACCTGGACTACTTTCTTGATGCTATTTAAACCACTCCCGACTTGGATAGCACCCTTCGTGTTACTTTGCAATCCTGCAACGTGACGCTCATCGTGTTCAGCTGCATCTGCGAACCTCGGAAGAACAGCATCTGAAAAACAAAAGGACATCGGTCCGGGGAGGGGCTGCAGGCATGCGGGGTGTTGGGAGGCTCTTACTCCAGTTGCCCAGTCTTGAACATTGCCCAACTGTTTTCCAGGTGAACTTCTCCGCTGATTATACCTGGGAGCGGCTGAGAAGGGCACCAGAGTCCCCACATCTGGGTGGCGTCCCCGTGGATACCAAGTGAGCGTAATAGAACGCGAAGCCTGCCAAACTAATCCACCTGGGTGCCATGGAAACATCAGAATTAGACCAATTGGCCCAATTGTTGGGAGAACTTCGTGCCGAGGTTCACTCTGCCAGAGAGGAGACTAACGCTCTCCGGAGAGACTTGTTGGTGACTAAAGAATGTACCGAAGATATCAGCAGGCAAGTCTTGCAATCACAAGGGGGTCAGACGCCTCTACCTGGGAACAACCCACTGATGCAAAATCCTAGCATGTCATCCACTGTCTCTACTCCGGTACACGTTTTGTTACCAGGTACAGTTCCTTTGGCACCACTGGAGAGGTTTGCTGGTGATCCATGAAAATACGCAGCTTTCATGAATCAGTGTCGCCTTCATTTTCTTTGCAGGCCAGGAGCATTCTCAAATGACCAAGCCCGGGTAGCCTTTGTTTTATCATACCTAAGTGGCAGCGCCGCAGATTGGTCGGTACCATTGGTGTCCCATGATAATCCTTTATTACATAACTTTGGGGACTTTCAGAGGGAAATGGAAAAACTCTTTGCTCGCCATACCCGAGAACAAGCTGTGGACAGTGAACTCCTTTCCCTCCAACAGGGGAATCGGGATTTGTTGACGTACATCGCTACTTTCAACCGATTGGTTGCTGAAGCTAGGTGGCCTGAAAACAAAAGAACCACGTTGTTTGATCGGGGCTTACGAGGCAAATTAAAAGACGTTCTAGCTCAAGTGGTTAATCCTCCCAGAGATTGTTCTGAATTCATAGACTTGGTTGTGCAACTGGACCACTGGTTGCAAGACCGTAAAGGAGACTGTTCGAAAATTGACCCTCGGCCAGTGTACGTTCGACCTAGAGACAATGTAACTCGAATGCAAGAAAATACTGTGGAGCCCATGCAAATTGGAGGGGTACGACCCCTGCTAACAAAACACGAGCAGAATAAAAGGAGACAACAACAACTATGTGCTGCGGAAAGTCAGGGAATTTCCTGAAGGACTGCCCAGTGAAGTCTCAGAGGAAGATCGTTGGAGCCACGGAAAAAAAGATTAAGAGAAGGAGTGTCAGTCGGGAAACTACCCAGCTCGGCAAACGTAGAGGTCAGTTTGTCGAGTGAGGGAAAAGAGCCACCGACCTCACACTTTGCAATTCCGGTGATCTTAATTAATAACCAACGGTCGTCAAGAATGCATGCCATTGAAGCATACATCGACAGCGGAGCAGTTGGGAATTACATAGATCAGGACCTGGCTGCAGAGATGGGGCTTCCCCTGTGTTCCAAGCCGACTACAGACAAGGTAATCACGGTGGATGGGACAGAAATCGCTTCGGGACCCGTAACCCAGCGCACAGACGAGATAACCTCGCTGTGCCAGGACGGACATCAGGAACTTATTTTGTTCGATCTCATCAAGGCACCTCAATTCCGGCTCATACTAGGGATGCCATGGTTAGTTTCTCACAGCCCTTTGATTGACTGGTGGGCAAGAAAATTGACCTTTCCCAGCGACTGCTCTCCAGCCTGTTATTACCAAGAACAGAAACCTGCTTTCAGTATCTCTACGACTCCTGAAGTGGCAACTTTGGGAGTGACTAGTACCTTGCCTGAGGAATACCACGATTTCCAGGATGTATTCCAGAAGGACCAAGCAAACACGCTGCCGCCCCACAGGCCCTATGACTGCCAGATCGACCTTGTTCCCGGTGTTCAAGTTCCTTGTGGCAGAATCTATGCTCTCACGGAACCCGAAAACCTTCATCTGAAGGCTTATTTAGACCAGTACCTCGCAAATGGATTCATCCACCCATCAAAGTCCCCTACATCTAGTCCTTTGTTCTTCGTACCGAAAAAAGAAGGGGACTTAAGAACCTTTATTGACTACCGCAAATTAAACCAGATCACTGTAAAGAACCGTTACCCCTTGCCGCTCATGTTACGCTCACCTGGCTCCCACAGAGGCGTCGATCTGGACTGGACAGCTGCGATCTCCACCAATGTGACGCGTAGGGCCGAGATGACGGACTGGACCGGCCCACCAGCTTTGTTTGCTTGGCCCGTAGGAATATTCTTCTGCAAATGGAGAAAGGGAATTAACCACCCGTGGAGTTGAGTGTAAATCCCCCCACCCTGCTGTTCTCCCCACTGATCACCTTTGATGTCCCCTCTTATAGTCTCACCTGATGGTTTGAAAAGATGAGCTCTCCATCCTGCATTGAGCGCAGGGGCGCGTAGATAACCAGTTGCTTCACTGGCTCGAAGGAATTGGTGAGTTCCAGAAAAATATTGACTCCGATATTCCCGGCAAGACGCCGTAAGTATGTAGTTCGTAAGAGTTCAAATGCCTGACTTTCACTCTTGTCCGATTCCTTGCAGGTTGCAGCTTGACTCTACTGAAGAGTTCCTCGTGGCAACCGGTAATATTCTGGTAAGGATTTGTATTATCCAACACAGTTCGATAAATTAATGTCCATATGTAACCTGTTGCTTTCTCCCTTAATCAGGCGCTGAGAGAAAGTGTGAAGTCTCGGGGAATAATGCCTCCGGCGGTAAAATCAGGTAAGTCTTTTGTGGTGAGGAGGGTTCCCCTTGTTAATCCCTTTGTGTCACCTTGCAGTCCTTTTGTTTCCCCTTAGGGGCTGGGGTTTGGCTAGGATGCAGTGGGAGCTGCACCGACCCGTGAAGAGGAATAGTACACCCAGTGGTAAAATCAGGTAAGTCTATGAGGGGTATTCCTCTGTGTGTTCCCTTGCATCATGGTCTGCAATCAGGTAAGTTTACAGCATGGTCTGCATCAGGTAAGTTTTAATCTATGAGCCTGGCACCTATGGCTGACTCTCCATATGAGCCTGGCGCCACAGGCGCCAGGACTGCACCCAAATAGCCCCTAGCAGGGGTTGTTGGGCTTGCTTGGGGTAAACTGATTCCTGCTTCCGGGGTTGCTGGACTTGGTCTGGGTCCCCGGGGGTAGGCATCATGACAGCACTCCCCCCCCAAGGCCCCTCCTAAAGTTGTTCTTCCCTGTGGTTTCGGTTTGTCTGGGAAATTTCGGTGCATGAACATGGTCACTAGGTTCCCATGACCTTTCCTGTGGTCCGTAACCTTTCCAGTCGATTAAATAACAAAGTTTTGACTTTATCAGCTTGGAGTCGAGGATGTTCTTAACTTCAAATTCGGGTTCTCAGTCTACAAGGATGGGGTCTGGTGGCTTGGTTAGTCTTGTCCCTGGTTGTACTGGCTTCAAAAGTGACACATGAAAGACGGGATGAATTTGCATATTAGCAGGTAAGTCCAACTTGACAGCCACCGGGTTGATAATGGCCTTAATAGAGTAAGGTCCCAAATATCTGGGGTTAAAGGTCTGTGTTCCCTTTAGAGGTATATGTTTTGTGGCTAACAATACTTGGTCCCCTATTTGGTATTGTGGAGAATCACTTCTATGCCGATCAGCATCTTTCTTGTATTTTTCTTTCACCTGTTTTAAATGTGTAGTTGCTTCCTTAAAGGGTTGTGTAATCGTAGCGTGCAGATGGTCCACTGCAGACATTTCTAAGTGTTGGGGTGAGTCAAGGTCTGAGGTTCGAGGATGGTGCCCATATAAGGTATAAAAGGGGCTTTGTCCAGTTCCAGAGTGTACTGAATTATTGTATGCATATTCGGCGATCCAAAGAATGTCTTTCCAATTACTCTCTGTCTGATGTAATACAACGCAGGTATTGTTCTAGAGTCTGGTTGGTCCTCTCCATTTGACCATCGGTCTGGGGGTGGTGACTGGTCGATAACCTCACATCGATTTGCGCCAATTGACAGCATTTTTTCCAAAAATGTGAAATGAATTGACTGCCCCGGTCAGAGACCAACACGGACGGAAATCTGTGTATGCGAACAATGTTTTCGAGGAACTCCTTGGCCAGGTTTGAAGCAGAAGGTAATCCCTTTAAAGGAATAAAGTGGGCCATCTTGGAAAAAAGATCCACAATAACTAGAATGGTGTTAAATCCATTGCATGGGGGTAGATCAGTAATAAAGTCTAACAATAAGGTGTGCCATGGTGTAGGCGGAATGTCTAAAGGTTGTAAGAGTCCAGCTGTTTTTTTCTTTTGACTTTTGTTTTGGGCGCAAATGCCACAAGACATCACAAATGATTTAATATCATTTCACCAGGTGGGCCACCAGAATTGTCTTTTAATTTTAGCTTCAGTTTTTGCAATACCTGCGTGCCCCTCCATTAGGGTATCATGATAACGGGAAATGACTAGCTCTTGTAGTTCCTTGTGTGGCAGAAATAGCCGTCCTTGGTAATAAGGCAGATCATTGGTGATAGAGTAGTCTGGGCCTTTCTTTACCCAGTCCTGCAAGGCTGTAGGATCAAAGAGTTGCTGAATCTTTACCTGAATGTCCTCTAGTGTCTGTAGAGTAGTCATGCCAAGAATCCTTTGTTCGGGAATTATAGGTGCTGGTTCTGAGTTCACTTCTTCCTCTCCCATCCCTATTCGGGATAAGGCATCTGCTTTACCATTCTTACAACCTGGTCGATAGGTTATCATGAAATCGAACTCGGCAAAGAACAATGCCCATCGGAGTTGACGTGACGATTGGGCCTTGGCTGTCTTTAAATACTGTAAGTTCTTGTGATCGGTGATCACATAATGGTGTGCCTGGCACCGAGAAGATAGTGCCGCCAAGCCTTGAAGGTGGATTTAATGGCTAATAACTCCTTATCGGTAACCGCATAGTTTAACTCGGGTGCCGAGAACTTTCTGGACCAAAATGCTACTGGGTGAAGCTGGCCAGTTTCAGGGTCCTTTTGAGACAGGACAGCTCCCATGGCTAGACTGGATGCATCAGTTTCCACTATGTATGGAAGTTCAGGGCGCGGGTGCTTTAATACAGGTGCAGACGTGAATTTCGCTTTCAGCTCTTGGAAGGCATTTTCAGCTTCTTCAGTCCACAAAAAGCTTTTATTTTTTCGCAAGAGTGCTGTGATGGGATGTACAACATGTGAAAAGTCTGGGATGAATCTGCGGTAGAAATTGGCAAAGCCGAGCATACTTTGTACTCCTTTAACTGAACTTGGTGATGGCCCCTTAAGGATTGCGTCCCCCTTTCGTGAGTCCATTCGGTCAGGATAAACCCAAGGAATTCAACTTCTGTGGCATGAAAAACGCATTTTTCCAGTTTTGCATATAGTTTGTGCTGGCGCAATTTCTCAAGGACTGCTCGGACGTGCTTCACATGGTCAGGTTCTGAAGAGGAGTATACTAGAATATCATCGATATATATGACAACACAAACGTCAATGAGTTCACAAAGGACATCGTTCATCAAGTATTGGAAGGCTGCAGGTGCATTGCACAACCCGAAAGGCATCACCTGGTATTTGAATAACCCATACTTAGTGCGGAAAGCAGTCTTCCATTCGTCGCCCTCTTTTACACGTACCAGATGGTATGCCCCCCGGAGATCTGATTTAGTGTATATGCAAGCGTCCTTCACTTGGTCTAGTAGTTCAGGGATCTGAGGCAATATCTATCGGTTCTTAACAGTTATCTGGTTCAATGCGCGGTAGTCTATGCATGTTCTGAGGTCACCTTACTTTTTGGGCACGAAGAACAAAGTTGAAGATGCAGGGAACTTAGATGGGAGAATAAAGCCATTGGCAAGGTACTGGTCTAAGTATTGTCATAGTTGAATGTTCTCAGGTTCCGTAAGGGCATAGATCCTGCTACAAGGAGGTTGTGCACTGGGTATGAAATCAATTTGTCAATCGTACGATCTGTGAGGAGGTAAGGTGTTTGCCTGTTCTTTTTGGAAGACATCCTGGAATTCTTGGTATTCAGGAGGTAGTTGCATGACTGCTGTGGTTACTGTGGCCAGGCCTGCGCTCAGATTTTTCTTTGAGTAACAGATTTGCGCACAATCCGGGATGGTTATTCTCTTCTCTCGCCAATCAATGCAAGGATTATGTGTTTCCAACCAAGGTGTCCCCAGTATTATTTGGAACTGTGGGGCCTTGATTAGATCAAACACAATAGTCTCTCGATGCCCATCTGGACCCAATAATGTCATCTCTGCGGTGGAATGAGTTACAGGTCCAGAGGCAATTTCAGTTCCATCGACTGTGGTGATGACATTTGAGGTGGTTTTTCGGCAGAGAGGCAGATTCATCTTGGAAGCCAATTCGTAGTCCACATAGTTTCCTATGGCCCCGCTATCAATGTATGCCCTTACTGCGTGCATACGCGATGGCTGCCCTGGATCTACGAGGACCATTGGTATGAGGAAATGCGAGGTCTGAGTATCCTTCTTTAAGCTCGGCAAGCGGACCTCTACCCTTGTCGGGCGTGGTCATTTCTCAAGTCTGACTCCATATGGCTTTTATCAGCAGCTCCTACAACCTTCTTGGGTGGTTTTACATGGCAATCCCATAGAAAATGCCCAGAAGTTCCACAATATAGACACAATTGCATTTGCCGTCTCCTTTCTCTTTCCTCCTGGGTTAAGGGTCCTTTAACCCCTCCGATTTGCATGGGTTCTGAAGCATCTGCTCCTTTGGGGTTAGCGTGGATTTTGACCAACACCCTGTTCTTAAACTTGGCTCGATCAGCCTTTCTGTTCTGAAGTCTGTGATCTAACTGGACCACTAAGTCTATATATTCAGCGCAGTCTTGAGGTGGGTTCACAACTTGATTCAAGACATCCTTGAGTTCTCCTCGAAGCCCTCGATGAAATAACATGATTCGTTTTACCTCAGGCCATCCAGTTTCCACTATCAACCTATTAAAGGTCGTGATGTAAGATAGAAGGTCCTGGTTACCCTGTCGTAGGGACAAAAGTTTGTTATCCAGGGCTTGTCCTTGGGAGTGTCGGGCAAATAGTCTTTCCATGCTCGTTTGAAAGCCCTGAAAATCCCGAAGAATTGGGTCATCCTGAGTAACTAGTGGAATTGACCAATCAGCTGCACTGCCGCTGAGATATGACAATACAAAGGCTACCTTGGCTTGATCGTTTGGGAAGGCTCCAGGTCTGCATAAAAAGTGCAAGCGGCATTGATTCATAAACATGGCAAACCTTTTGGGATCTCCAGCAAAGCGTTCGGGTGGAGCTAAAGGAATATTTCCAGGTAGGTTTATGTGCACAGGGTTACTCGATAACACAGGAGCTGGATTTCCCCCGGAACCAGGTAGGGGTGTTTGTCCAGCCTGGCTTTGCAATAGTTGCCTAGCAAGGTCATCAGTTCGCTCTTTTGACAAAATCAGTTCTCTCCTAAGGGCATTGGTTTCTTGACGGGCGGAATGCACTTCAGCCCTCAGTTCCCCTAGTAATTGGGCCAATTGGTCAGTCTCTGAGGTATCCATAACGCCTGGGTGGGAATTTGTATGTAGGCTTCGCGTTCTGTTACGCTCACCTGGCTCCCACAGAGGTGTCGATCTGGACTGGACAGCTGTGGTCTCCACCAATGTGACGCGTAGGGCCGAGATGACGGACTGGACTGGCCCACCTAGCTTCGTTTGCTTGGCCCGTACGAATATTCTTCTGCAAATGGAGAAAGGGAATCAACCACCCGTGGAGTTGAGCGTAAATCCCCCCACCCCGCTGTTCTCCCCACTGATCACCTTTGATGTCCCCTCTTATAGTCTCACCTGATGGTTTGAAAAGAGGAGCTCTCCATCCTGCATTGAGCGCAGGGGCGCATAGATAACCAGTTGCTTCATTGGCTCGAAGGAATTGGTGAGTTCCAGAACAATATTGATTCCGATATTCCCGGCAAGACGCCGTAAGTATGTAGTTCGTAAGAGTTCAAATGCCTGACTTTCACTCTTGTATCTGGTAAGTCTATGGGGGGTATTCCTCTGTGTGTTCCCTTGGCTCACCTTGCTGTTCTTGTCTTCTCCTTAGGTGCCGGAGTGCGGCGGGAACATGCAGGAGGATGCAGTGGAATGTGAAGATGCTGCGAAGGCCGGTGAGTTCAGCGCGGCGCTGCAGCAGGCGATGCGACGCGCATAAAATAACTTATTTCTTCCAGCTTGAAGGCACGATGGATCGGGAATTCAGGAAAGGATCAAAGGTATTGCTCTTGTTCTAACCTTTTCTCCTTCTTTCTCCCTTTTTCTAGGAGCTCCAAACTCGAGGTGGGCGTGGCAGAAGACTGGATTCAGGCTTGCAGGCACGGTGAGCGTTATGCTGCTGGATGCAGAATAACGCGAAGCGTGTGCTGCTCTTCGGGCATGGTTTAAATAGCCTCCAAAGTAGTCCAAGGTAAATATTCCTCCCCAACCCCACCCGAGTAAAAACGTAGTCCCTAGGTAAAATAGTCCCTTCAAAGCCTCTTTTGGCTTGGAACTCTTGCAGCACGGTCTGCATCAGGTAAGTTTGCAGCATGGTCTGCATCAGGTAAGTTGTAATCTATGAGCCTGGCGCCTATGGCACCAGGACTGACTCTCCATATGAGCCTGGCGCCATAGGTGCCAGGACTGCACCCTAATAGCCCCTAGCAGGGGTTGTTGGGCTTGCTTGGGGTAACTTGATGCCTGCTTCCGGGGTTGCTGGACTTGGTCTGGGTCCCCAGGGGTAGGCATCATAACAGCTCATCCCAGAAATGCTGGACCAGGTCAAAGATGCCCAAATTTACACCAAACTGGACCTTCGAGGAGCATACCACCTGGTGCGGGTCAGAAGCGGAGACGAATGGAAAACTGCTTTCCGCACCAAATATGGTTTGTTCGAATATCAAGTCATGCCCTTTTGGGTTATGCAACGCTCCTGCAGCTTTTCAGTATTTCATGAATGACGTTTTGAGAGAGTTAATTGATGTCTGCGCCCTAGTGTACATAGATGATATCTTAGTGTACTCAACTTCAAAACAGGATCATATCAAGCACGTCCGTTCAGTCCTCTCCAAGCTCTGGGAATATCGTTTATATGCAAAGCTGGAGAAGTGCTTTTTTCACGTCACCGAAGTTGAGTTTCTGGGTTTTATTCTTACCCCAGGAGGCATCAGAATGGACCTAAAGTGGACGCCGTTTTGAAATGGCCATCACCAACGTCAGTAAAAGGGGTACAGCGCATGTTAGGCTTTGCGAACTTCTATCGCCGGTTCATACCAGACTTCTCACAGGTCGAACACCCGAACACCATATTGCTAAGAAAAAATAACAAGAAATTTGCCTGGACCGAAGAAGCAGAGAAAGCTTTTCAGGAACTCAAGAAAAGGTTCACCTCTGCGCCAATCCCGCGACATCCTTGCCCAGATCTTCCTTATATCGTGGAAACAGATGATTCCAGCATAGCGATGGGAGCTGTCCTCTCTCAAAGAGACCCAGTAGCAGGCCAGCTACATCCAGTGGCCTTTTGGTCAAAGAAATTCTCTCCTCTGAAGATGAATTATGCCATCACGGACAAAGAACTCTTGGTGATCAAATCCGCCTTTAAGGCCTGGCGGCACTACCTTCTGGAGGCCAGACACACCATTACAGTTATCACGGACCACCGAAACCTGCAATACCTTAAGACAGCTAAAGCCCAGTCTTCTCGCCAATTGCGGTGGGCCCTTTTCTTCGCTGAATACGACTATGTCATTACTTTTCGACCAGGGGTCAAGAATGGAAAAGCTGACGCACTCTCTCGTTCAGGCACTGATGACTTGGTATATGCGCCCCCAGATCCAGTCCCCATAATACCGGAAGACACCTCTTGGGCCTCACTACGGCCTTAACCCAAGTTGAACTGAGAGATAAGATTCAACGAACCATGAACCCAGATGCCTTCCTCGCATGGCAAGCGCAAGGAGAACAATATTGCATTAAAGATCACTTACCCTTCTTTAAAGATCGGTTGTATGTACCCACCAAAGACTTACAGCAACAAATTGTTTCAGGTTATCATGATTCCCTGATCGAAGGGCACCCTGGAATCACCAAGACTTTAGCCAAAGTAAAACAGAACTTCTGGTGGCCAGCCTGGCGTAAGGATGTCATTCAATAAGTTCAGTCCTTCGGAGTCTAGGCACAAAACAAGTCGCAAAAAAAAAAAAAACATCGGGTCTTCTGCAACCTTTGGACATTCCTCCCACTCCCTGGCACACTCTTTCCCTCGACTTCATCACTGACCTACCTCCCAGTCAAGGGTTTAACACCATCCTGGTAGTCTTGGACTTGTTCTCAAAGATGGCACACTTTATTCCGCTCAAAGGCCTCCCTGACGCACCCACTCTAGCCAAAGTGTTCCTGGATGGTATTGTAAAACTACATGTCTTCCCATCAGTCCTGATCTCTGATCGAGGTAGCCAGTTCATCTCCAACTTCTGGAAAAAATGTTGTGCAATGGCACAAATTGACGTCCGGCTATCCACTAGCCATCACCCCCAAACGGACAGTCAAACCGAGAGGACCAACCAGACCCTCGAATAATACCTACGTTGCATGTTACTCCATGAACTAAGAGACTGGAAGATTTGTTATGGATAGCCAAGTACGCATATAACAACTTCTTGCACTCTAGTACCGGACAAACACCCTTTTATACCCTTTATGGTAGACACCCACGTACCTCAGAACTAGATGTCCCAAGTTTGGAAATGCCAGCAGTAAAAACTCTTCACACCAACATCACTCAGGCTTTCAAAAAGGCCAAAGAACATCTTATTTTTGCCAAAGAAAAACAAAAGCAATTTGCCGACCAACACCGGAAAAAGGCCCCAGGCTATCAGGTAGGAGACAAGGTTTGGCTGGCTGCCAAGTTTGTACCCATCAAGGGAACCCAGAATTTTCAACCCAGGTACTTAGGACCTTACACCATCAAGGCAATTATCAATCCAGCGGCCGTCAAACTAGACTTACCACCTAACCTACAGATTCACCCAGTATTTCATGTGTCCCTATTAAAACCAATGCAGCCCGGTACACGGATTGGGACACCACCAAAACCCATACTTATTGACAGAGAACCAGAATTCGAAGTAAGAAGCATCTTGGATTCCAAGTATTCGAGGGGAAGGCTATACTACCTAGTTGATTGGAAAGGATTTGGACCCCAAGACAGATCCTGGGAACCCTGTGAAAACATTCATGCCCCACGTCTGATCAGAACATATCATCGCATCTTTCCAACTAAACCAGGGCCGGACAGAAGAAACACCTTGAGAGGGGCTTTGTGGGGGAGTGCTGTCACGATCCACTTCCTGAAACCCACCCAGCAGGTCCATGGGCCAGGAGGGGTCTCGGCTCGGGCCCCAACAAGCTTAGGCATCCTTTGCCTAGGCCCTTTTGGGGCCAGTCCTGGCGCCTTGGCGCCAGGCTCATATTTAATGAAGACTTGTGCTTGGGAACTACTTTATTTCAGTGCCAGTCAACATGGAGGCATCCACATAGCTTGGCTCCATGGAACCAAGCTATGCGGTATAGTGTTTTGGGTGTGGTAGCCTAGAGACTATTTTACCTGGACTACTTTCTTGATGCTATTTAAACCACACCCGACTTGGATGGCACGCTTTGCGTTTCTTTGCAATCCTGCAACGTGACGCTCATCGTGTTCAGCTGCATCTGCGAACCTCGGAAGAACAGCATCTGAAAAACAAAAGGACATTGTTAATAGCAGCAGCTTACCTGTGATTCCACCGTTAGCTGCCCTCCGCTCCTGCAAACAGCATCCAAGGAACACCGAGCCACCCGGACCATCGGACCTGCAAAAAGGAGAGAAAGAGGAAATTAGACATTTTACAATTGTGTCGGCAGCTTACCTCACGAGTCGCCCATTGACCAGCATCGCCTTGGGACTTCTTGCTCCGGGTGAGCACAGCAACCTACTGGAACAAAAGAGAACAGGTTAGCAAAAGCAAGGCATCATAGCGCTACGCATAGCGCCTACTTACCGCATCAAGGCACTCTCGAAGCACCATCACCTACCGGCGAGTCCCAATTCAGCCAACGTTCCACAGCGAACATCCGTGCACCTAAGGAGAGAGAAAAGACATTATTTAAATCCAAGAAAGGCATACAGTATAACAGTAATAAAGGGCCTGCATCAGTGAAGTAACTAGATCACACTCGCCCACAAAGGACAAAGCGCCCCTGCCAAGAAGGCAGGACGGAGACCACGCCAAAACCCATAACAAGGTGAGGAAAGGTCCGGGGAGTGGCTGAGGGCATGCGGGGTGTTGGGAGGCTCTTACCCTAGTTGCCCAGTATTGAACATTGCCCACCTGTTTTCCAGGCAGAACTTCTCTGCTGATTATCCCTGGGAGCGGCTGAGAAGGGCACCAGAGTCCCCACAGCTGGTGGCGTCCCCGTGGATACCAGGTGAGCGTAACAATGCCAGGGCTATGCATGGTTAGCCTCCCATACCACACACACCTTCTTGTATTGCACCAGAGGGTGACGACTGTGACGGCAGTTCTCCCATTATAGGCTAGCCGTGCAGGCCATGAGCCCATGGAGGTTTTCATTTTCCAAGGGGCTCAGTGCTTGGGCGCACAGGGTGGGTGATGTGAGGTCATCCTCCCACTCAGTGACCAGGTCTAGGATGATATGGGGTGGAAACCTGTACCTGACATGGACCTAGTCATCAGGCATCCCAGAAAGGCTGGTCCTGGGTAAAAAAACGCAGGGCCTGGCTATCCCCCTCCTCCTGTGGTGTCCCACGACCACTGCTGCGAAGAACGGTACATTCATCGTAGCTGTATGAGCTTGTTTCTTGTTTGCACGCACTTTTATGCAGGGTGCTTACACCAGCTTTCACCTGGCGTACGTGTTTCCGTCTTAGCGCGTCTTTTGGCGCGCTCAGGTTTGCCTTGTTCGATTGCATGAATACATGTTGTTAGCATGCATGTGGGCGTTGCGAGGATTTCACAGCAGTACTTTCCCCATAATGACCACATGTTCGCGTGTTGTTCCCCATTCTGCGTGTTCCGCCCCCTTTTTAGGTGTGTGTGCTTGGCGGTGTGCGCCTTCACTGGGTGTCTCGTGCACAGCCTTCGGGATGTCGCAATGACGTGTGCGCCAGATGCGGATGAATCGGGAAATGGGCTCTTGCATGGGTTTTGCATGCGTAAGCTGCGATTTTCATGCTTGCGCCCCCGTTTTCAGCACAAATGAATTCCATGAATTACCCTCAATACCTCCACCCTTAACCTGTCACAATGCACAAAGCGCAATGAAAAGCTATATGTTAAAATTGCTATGGACCTCAAACTCTGATCCTAATGCATGGAAGGAGGTGGAGGAGGGCCAGAATCTTCATACCACGCTCCACACTATTTGGGATGCCAGATGAGGAGGTTTGAAGTTTGAAGTTTAGTTTATTTGTAAAGCGCAAACCAGGCCCACAAATATACATAAAGTACATAGGACTACCATTACAAATTATGATACAGGTACATTATAGTGTGTATATACAAATAACCTATAATTACACCTGAAGGCAAGACAGGGTGAAAGGCCTCATAAGTCGTGAGAGAACAGCCACGATTTGGCGTTGTTCTTGAAAGGTGTATACAAGATACTGCTACCCTCTCCATATCATACTGGAACAGGAATTTTACATAGTTGCACACTTTCCACAGGTCCTGGGAGACATCGAGTGCACACATATAGTGCTCCAGCCACCCCATCTCCATCTGAGAGACAGAGCACATACCTCCACATCAGGAACCTTTGGAAACACCTGGATGACAGAATGTGATACATATTTGAGCATGTTTCAAGTTGGCGTACCCCTAAGATCCTTCAAGAACGGAAAGCTGGCTGGCCCTGATTGGATTCCTTTTGAGTTCTATAAAGAAGAGATGATTGTGTCGGTCCTGGGTACTATGCAGGGTTTTTAACATGATTCTCTCAAAAAGTAACATCCCGCCTTTTTGGCACCAGGCCATAATCATCCCCCTATTTTAAATGGGATGCAGAGATTCACCTCTGAACTATCACCTTATTTCTTTGCTAATTGTGGCTGGGAAAATCTCTGCAAAGTCTATTCTTGGCCACTTACAGTCGTGGTCCGATGCCAACCCCATAGTTAGTCTTTACCAAGTGAGATTCAGGAAAAACATTGTTACTATTGACCAATGTTTTCTCCTGTTTCTTTTAATTAAAAAAATTTACATTTATTTAAGATGAATTTATATGCTGCATTTTTGGATCTCAAAAATGCTTTCAACTCTGTTTCTAGGGCTACATTGTGGTGTATACTCGAAGCTCGTAAACCTCCCCAGAAGTCATTTTTTATAATATCCTCCTTGTATTCTCCAGGCAAATGTTTGCTTTGGTAGGGGGGGATACACAAAAGAATTCAAGGTGAACAGGGTATTGAGGCAAGGATGTGCCCTTGTACACCTGCTCTTTAACATATACATACAAGAAATAATTGATGCCCTGTTAGACAAGTGCCAGGATTACCCAGAGATGGGTTTAGTAAAATACTCAGTGCTTGTTTATGCTCATTATGCAGCAATAATATCAACAAACCCTGCGGGTCTAGAAAAGGCTTTATTGATCTTTGAGGCTAGATGTTTAGATCTAAAATTGGAACTAAATGTCGAAAATCAAAGATTATTTTTTTTTTTTCGGCAGAGCTCATCCTAGAAAGGGTTAGTCTCTTTCAGAATCGGGAATGCTTTGCTACACAGTCATATCAAGTGGAAATAAGAGTATCCTTGTCAAAGGCACAATTTCACCATACCATGTGCTCACCTCAGTGCTAGCACCAATTGCAACAAAGGGCTCACCTGACTGCCATCTTCATGTTGTCTTCCCCACACCATTGCTGCTGGACCTGCTCACCCCCACACAACACTGCCATGCACATGTTACAGCAATGGGGAAAATCAACAGCTTTGCATCCACTCCCTGCACATGCATGTCTCTGATACCCTCAACATGCCCCCGTCCAATCATGAAGATGCACTCCAGGAACCAGAGAAAGTAAAGTAGCCAACCACATGAAAGACAAACATTAATAAAAAGGTAATGTAACACACCACCCTCCCTCAACATTGCTTGACCATATTAATGGGAACACATCATTAACATGACACATGACAAATGAGAAGGACATAAGGGCATCCAATACCTGCACCTTACAAGTAATGCACTGCACACTACACACATCACCCACATGCATACATGACAACTGGATCATCCACCTATGTAGAAAGAGACAGTCCAGTGTTTCTCATGCCCATGCAAAATGGACAAGGGTGGACTGGGAAACAAAAGAGACCAAATGATACCCAAAGTGACCCATATCACACTTCAAATATAAGGCCAGCCCAATTTCTAGGAGAACATTTGGAGACACCACAAAAACAAGGCCCAGTATACAGAGACCTACATTGAGATCCCCAGAGTACCCAAAAGGCCAGTCCACCCCTGATCATGGAGTGGACACTGTATGTGGTTTTTAGGCTTTTGCTTACCTGATTCCTTGTCCGCAGTTCTTCTATGGTGCAAGTAAGTTCTCTTCTCACCCAATGCCAGGGCTGTCTGGAGTGCACAGACTGACCGGCAAAGGGAAGGAAAAAAACATGGAACAACTCCCACTGGAGTAGAACAAACCTTGGAGATAAGCTTGAATCACTCAGAGCAGGAGGCCAGGCAAAGTTATGTAGCGGGTACCCAATGCAGAAAGGAAACAGCCCATGTATTACCAGGTAAGCAGAGCAGAGAGAGGGACTTTGCGTGGAAGTTAGCACAGGAAACTAGGAGCGGCAGTTAGGGTAAACAGAAGCAGCACAAAGACAAGCTATGCAGAGAGGAAAGCTGAAGGAAGGCACAGAGAAGAGAATAATGAGGTTAGCACCAAGGTAGGAAAGGACCAAGAGAGTGTTACTGGCTACAGGAAAGTTGCAACGCAAGGCATAGTGTTCAAGGAGATGTTTTGAAGCAGTGCAGGTGGGGACTCCTCCTCTCCCAGAGTGAGACTACGTGATTCCATGATATGGCTGGCGACGTGCATTCTTGGTTAGCAATTGCCGGGCAGCACCATGTTGTGGTTGGCAGGATTCCCATATCAATTGGTGCGCAGTACGCCACCGGTCATAGATGAACGAGGGGCGGGATTGAGTGCTAACAATGACAAATGGCAGGAGACAGCATGAAAGGCTGACATGAAAGAAGTACAAATGGAATTCCACACAAACAATTAAGCTACTGCATAAGCTCCCACCAGAAGCATGTGCACAGGAACATCCCAAGAAGACTGTCTCCATGAAACAAGCCATGAAGGCAAAACCATAAACCCAAAGCACATGCATAGCTGATCAAGGAGACATACATACAGACAGACATGGAAGCCAACTCACAGCTTCAGTGGCAGTGAATATCACCGAAACGTCACCAAATCACATTATCCATGCAAACCCTTAGAGTACCACATAATGCCACTACTGGGGTGCATATGTCACCAGCCATGAACAAGAGTGACAGTGCAAAACCTTACCTTCTGGTACAGCTGTGTTGCTGTGAATCCCTCACCACCTCACCCAAACACCGAGCCTCTGCATTGGTGTAAGGAGGGCCAGTGTCCCACAGAGGGAATGAGGACTAGGATGGAACTAGGGTGCTGGGGGGTCCTCTCAGGGAGTATGTTTAATGGATGAGGCAAGATAACTGTAACAACATAGGACATTTGTTTGCACAAAGGAGTCAACCATACAGACTGCACATGTAAACATCAATGTAGAATGGGGTGTGCATGTCCTGTCCTTCAGCTCAAAAGTCCCTTGAGTGCGCAATGGCTCCAACATGAGAAGACAAAGAAATGACACTGTCAAACCTGGATGAAAGTTCTGGAAGCAGTAGGGACTGCCCAATTGAGAACATTTTTGGAAAGTCGAAACATCTTAGATAGTTGTAAAATGGGCTTCCGCCCCCTGATGGGAATCAAATCAATTCTGGTATTGGCACTGGTTGATCTCACCATGACCAGGGACGAGGCCGGCACGACAGGCCACATTCTGTTCGACCTGTTGCCCCCTTTCGACACCATTGATCATGGAATATTGATGGTGATGCTCAAGGAGGCAGGGTTTTCGGGGGCAGCATTGGACTGGATCCGTGCCTTCCTGACCTCACGCTCATAAATAGTCTCCCTTCACCCCTACCGTTCATCTCTGCTGCCGGTCACATGCGAAGTTCTGCAGTGATCAGCTCTGTCTCCCCTGCTTTTCAACTTATATATCTGCCCTCTAATGATTTGCATCCATCTGTTTGTCTTTTTGCTCTTCTCGTATGCAGAGGACAAACAGATCATGTTGGGAGTAGACACAAAGCAGGATGATGTAAGGGACAGTCTGAAAAATTGTCTTGAAACCATCTGGTGCTGGATATAGTCAAATTGTTTCAAACTAAATGGCAGGAAGACAAACATTTTGATCAGTGGAGGGATGGACCAATGCCTTTTGGGCAGAATCACTGGGCCCACTTCCTAAGCCTGCCAAGGTGGTTCGTAGCCTTGGGATTAAGTTATCAGAATCCCTATCTATGGAGGTTCAGGTCAACTCAGTATATGCAGCAGGTTTTGTTAAGCTTAAACAACTAAAGAAAGTCCTCCCTTTTATTCAAGATAAGTTTCATGCTCAAATTGTGGCAGCATGTGTAAATGGGAGCATGGATTACAGTAATGCCATCTACCTGGCACATGAAAAAACTTTAAGAGACTAGAGGGAATATTTATCTGGACCTCTTTAAGACAACCCTCAAAACGTCAAAACCACTAAACATACCACACTAATGCTTAAAGGGTCCCTTGCTTCTCCAGTACCTTCTTCTAACTCAGTCCTGCATGTTGTTTAACTCATTAAATTACAACATACTTATTCCAAACAGTTTTTTTTATCAAAAATATCAATTTATTTACTCTCCGTAAAAACACCACTAAAAAATACATGCACAATTATCTCAACAAAGACAGCATCTTGCACTGTTGTCTAAGTTCAATTATTGCACATTTGCCACTATTTTTGGTATCATTGACCACAGACAACTTCTACATAACATTCTATTTTCTAATACATATCTCTGTTATTAGATAGTTCATCAGTAGAAGACAAATTTTTCAGTTTTTCATTTACTTTTTATATCTTCTCCTTTCTTCACTGGCTACTCTAACTTCCCCATAAAAATTGTGCTCTACTCATTCACACTTATGTCATTCATACATCCTTTCATTCTACAATTCACACTACCCAACATGTTTCTTTCCTTTATCAGTTCTCATAATTTCAGGAAATTCTTCAGGGGTTAATTTTTGTATAGCAACAGTCTGTTATGTAGTGACCATTCGGTCTTCTTGTATTCTTTATACTTCTTGGTCAAGGCTCATGTGTTCGGTTCACATCTGTTTCATTTCTGGGCCAGAATTCCACAAGAAGGTATCTGTGAGAAGCAAGTGTATGAAGAATGGATTTAATTATTAACCCAACTTCTATGCAGTCTTATTCCTACATTCGGGGTATACAATTTACCATGAGAGAATATATTCTTCCAATTCTTCAGTACTAGACATGCACTACTTGGTAAAGGACATTATCACGACATGACGTCTTTTCATAAGGTGGTTTACCGTTTATCTAGTGACCTACCCTCTCTATTTTTTACCGTAATTCCCCTGTTCTTAAAAAAGGGGCATTTGATAATTTATTTAGTTTCCCAATGCTCTCACCCTACTGTTATGGTACACTATTTACCTTCTGGCTTTTACCTGCAGGTTGTTTATTGTCATCCATCCAGGTATCTATCTCTAGGTGCTTCTTAATTCTCAACACTTGTGTACTGCCTTTTTGGGTTCACCTTTTGCAACATCTATCAATACAGAAATGTCACTTACAGATACTCCTGGTTAAACTGGTACTACGTATCCTATGTATAATAAGCATAATCTGGTATTACACTTAGTTCTAGGGTATGTACCTTAATTAGGACTTCCCATGTTAGAGTCTGCCATGTTTGTTGTTTTAAGCTTATCCCGACCCTTCAGTGATCTTTGTACGAGATGAATGCCTCTTTTGCTTCAATGGTTACGACCTCGGTCGTCCCGGGTTCCCACGTGATCTATACACGGCTTCTTAGTGTTCTAAGTGCTGATATCTATAGAAGCAAAAAACAAAACGTGTATCTTTAAAAATTGAAACATTCCGCCCGCGTGATCTTTAAACAGCTTCTTGGTATACTAAGCGCCAATATCTCTCATAGCTAACTCACGGGACATGTCTTTAGAAATAGGGACATTCCGCTCTATTATATCTCCCTCCTACAGTCTTACATTCGCTGTCTCGTATGTTTCGCTTACCTTCTAGCTAAAGGGCTTGATCCATCTGCCTCGCGGGTTGCTGTCGGCGTTCTCTTGCTTCTTCTGACTTCCGTCGTCTCTGTTCGCATACCGGATGTTTTTGTCCGCGTCAAACTCGGTTCCTCCTTCTGGCTTGTGTCCATTTCCATGTTCTTTTCTAAATTGTTGTAGATAGGCGCGGTTCCATCTATCCAATGATATTCCTTCACGTCACCGTTCTGGCATTACAGGTCCTTTTTTCTTGCCTTCGTTACTCCGTATTTATTTCTTTCTTCTTTGGTACTGCCTTTCCTGCACCATAGATAAGGATCTAATTTCCTGACCCATCAAAGTTGTTCTTCACATATGTTTCTCTATGCTTTTTTCAAACTGTAAATGTTTTATTCAGCTACAGAGCTGAACACGTTAATTTCAATCGTATTTCCTCATCAATCGCTTTTTGGACAACACTATACGATTTTGATGCAAATTTATATCCAGTTCAAGTGGTAGCATAACTTCATTTTGTATCACTCGATTTTTTCATTGGGACCCGTCTCACAGCATTTTGTTAAAAAAATTAGTTCTTTTTCTTTTGTTAATAATTTCTTCCTGTCGATGTTCATATCATTACTCTCTTTCACCTTGGAAACCACCAACCACTTTAATTCTTCTGCCTTATGGATCATCTCAACAAAATGTCCTACCATAGGTGCAGAATGAATTCTGTTCCTTATGCAGCTCTTATGTTCCGTTATCCTGGTTTTTATTTTTCTTTCAGTCTTCCCTATATAGATTTTTTTGCAGGGACACCATATCACATATACCACAAATTTGGAATTGCAGTTAGTTAGTGTTTTCTGTCTCCACTCATTTCTCAGTCCAAGATCTATTTGAGTTGATTTCTTAGTTTGAGAGCAGCACGTACAACTGCCGCACGGTACATGTCCCTCTAGTATTCTCATTCCCCAACTCTCTGTCAGTGTTGGTTGAAATTTATATTGTTTTGTTATGTCATTGCGCATTATTTGGTCCTTCACAGTCTTAATCTACCTGGCACAGCCAACTTTTCTTATCCAACACCTGCAAGTGTTACAAAACACTGCAGGGCGCCTGGTCACACACATCCCTGCTGGAGCAGGAGTAACCAGTGCCAGAAAATCTCTTCACTGGCTTCCGATTGAAGCTCGGGTAAAATTCAAGCCACTGTGTATTATGCACCACACTCTATGCGGAAGTGGCTGCTTAGCCATCCACAAGAAACTGGACAGATACATTCCGGTACGCTCTCTGAGATCCTCAAATGCAGCATTGTTAAGGATACCTAAAAATAAGAAAGAATGTTTGGGTGGTCGTGCTTTTTCAGTGGCAGGGCCATGGCTTTGGAACTCGCTGCCTGAAAAGCTGAGGAAAATGTAGTATTTTTCATACTTCAAACATATTCTTAAAACTTTTCTCTTTAGGTAAATGTCTTCACCTGCCCACCGGTGACTAAACTACATCTGTTCTGACTATTGGTTGTCTCTATAAGCGCGATGATGCCTTTGGTGAAACAGTGCTATACAAATAGCTGATTGATTGATGGATGAGGACAAAAATAAAATACTCCAACTGGAGTGGGCTGCAAAATAAATACAGTCCAACCTGGAGGGTGGCAACAATCCAAAACGATAAACAAAAACAGTCCGCTCTGGATGGGGGGTGGCACAAAAATAAAAAATAAAAATGCATACCCCATCCACCGGCTCATTGGCACAAGGGACCATGAAGAAGTGGCATTGGCAAGAAGATAGGGATGTGTCTGAACATTGCTAAATGAAACAACTCTGTGGTTTTGTTAGTCCAGAAACTACCTTATAGTATGCAAAGTACGCATATTATGTTGGCCTGAAACCAATCGCATCATGCGCGATAAATCCACACGGAATCCTCAATGCATTATGAATAACCAGAGGGCGTCCATTTTGTGTGAATAAGCACCATTTGCTTTTTTCTTTTTCTGTACATCCGCTTTGCAAAATGTATTTTGAACTACGAACTTATGCCTTGAGGACGAGCTAAAACTGCATCTAATCACCGGCCCAGGTGCCGGCCTCTCCCGCAAGCTCTGTAGCAATAATAGTTAAAGCATGAATTATATTTCTTCTAGCGGTACTCCTTCGCGGAGCCTGGTATTTTCTCCCCCAGAATTGTCTGCCTTTGGTACATGAATAGAAACACACAGATAACGTGCTAAAGAATGTCTCTCTCTCTCTCCCACGAACATGATATTCTTGCTGTACTAAGGGCTTTATGTTCTCCAAAACAAAGAACTGTCTCTGCTACTGTTGCTAGAATAAGTATATTTAGACTGAATAAGGACTTGTCATAACGTGTCATAATTGTCATGATTGTCAATCATCGAACCCTAGCTTGAAAGATACATTATGGGTGGTTTGAAATGCCTTCTAAAGATTGTTTGTCATGTATAAATATTGTTGCTTGAGCGTTGCTCGCTCTCTTGCATCTCACGAGGTCTGGGTTCACACGTTGCGAGACGCATATGGTGATTGTGCCTTAGTTTCCATATGAGGGGTCTTTACAGCCTAGCAGTTCAGCTGGGACCACCATCCTGTGGTGGATCTTCAGAAGGCCCACACTGATGATGCAGTGCCTGCACCTGGTCCTCATTGGCTAGGGCCAATTGAGAGAGAGGGATGTGTACATGAGGGTTCTAATCGCTACTTGGTCCTAGTGATGTATGTCACGAGTGGCCACAGAGTCATTATGCATGCTCACTCTTTACGTCTCCAACTGCATGTTGAGAGATTGTCTCAAGGAAGCCATCTCTTGGTGGCGGAAGTCCCTTGTGGCAAACATTTCATCATTCAGAGACTGCCTAAAGGTATATGTGCCTTAATGGTGGGATGGGCTTAATGCCAACATCTTGGCCTGCAGGCATTTGCTCTGGGTTTCTGAATCTAGACGTTGGGATTCCCTCAAAGCAAACTTTCCTGCCTGCAGGCATTTTCTCTGGTCTTCTGTGCCTTGAGTTTTGGAATACTTCAAAGTCAACATCTCTGACTACAGGCATTTATTATGGGCTTCTGTGTCTTTATGTTAGGAAACCATTGAGGTCAATATTTCCACATGCAGTGTTTCCCACAAGGTGTCCATCACCTGCCACTGGTGGTCCCTGGAGTCCAAATATCATTATGCAGGGATTGCCTGAGAGCAGAACAATTATTGCTAATCACCTGCCTCAGTTGTTGCATGTCCTCTCTCCCGTCCTGGCACAATAGGCATTGTTCATTAGTGAGTGCAGCACTTGAGGAGATTACATGTTCAGCAAGGTGATTGATGTCCCTTGCTATCTCCTGTAGGATTCCAACCCATTGGGAACTTTCATGCAGCAACTCTTCCTCCCACTCTGAGTGTCCAGCAGGCACACGGCTACCACGTATGCGGTGCCTACCAACCCTAGATACCAAAGTCCGGGCCCATCGCAGTGAGTGCACTGTCATTGGCTGGCGGTCTGCAACCCTCCATTTGATACCAGCCTCTGCTGTTGGGTCCATTATTTATTTTTATTGTTTATACTTTATTGTGCATTTAGTTTTTAATTCAAACCTTAAGCACATTTATTACAGCATCATTTCATTTAAAATATGACATTTACACCTTAAAATAGCAAAAAAAATTAAAAGAAACTCAAGTTAATATGAGGTGCTTATCAACAATTCCCCATTACTTCAGAATTGATTTCACCTCAATTTGTCTCATTGCCTCCTTCTATATGTAATAGGCTGCAGCGATATTCTTACAACCGATTCAGCACAAATTGAATAGCTCTAAATTGCTCCGATTCAATGTAAGCATCAGAGGTTACAAATGTATTGTATCCCTTCCAATACTGAAGCTTTATGATCGGGCTGGTGGTCAGTAAGTGACGGCTGTCCTCTAAGTATTTGGAGCACAGATGACAAGTGCGCTCCTCCACTGGGGTCCCCTTCCAGGACCCAATGCTGTTGGCACAATATTCAGTTAAAGGCATAGGATGAAACGCATCAGGCCACTAGGACAGGGTTTTTTTCAAATAGGACCTAAGTGCATCTGGCTCAAAGGCCTGGTGTGAATATTCATTGTATCTTTTTTTGAGGCAAGATGGTCAACATTTTTTATTCTATCTCATATATTCAACTGTTTCTTTAAGGTGAAGTCCACCACATCAAAACTGGTTAGTAGGGAAAGTGGAATATTGAGGGTGTACAGATACGTGATGGCAGACTGTCTCACCTCTCTTGCAAACCCATTTTCATTTAGTCCCTCTGGCCTCCTGCCCATTAAAGTCATCAGAGGATTGGTGTTCACATATGGGGACGCTAGTTTGCAATAGAGCAATGTTCTTTGCAAATACCAAATGGATTTCAGTGATACCAAGCCATACTCCAATCTCAAAGCTTCTACTGGAACTGACGAGGAAACATTTGTGATGGTTCATAGTATTTTTCCCCCAATTTGGTCCAGCCAACACACTTGTCTTAATGGGAGTGCCTCTAGGCTGTACAGTATGGTTGGTATAATAAATGCTCGGTATACTTCTACCATGCCCTCAATGCTATGGCCACACCGGTTGGCTATATAGTGTTTTACAGCCAGCCATTTATGCTGAATTTATGGGTTGAGTATGTCACCCTGGTATGTATTGGATGGTTTATACTTTATAGAGAATACCAGGTATTTGTACTTCTCGACAACATCCAACCTTTTGTCGTTTAATATCCACAAGCATGGGGATTTTCTGAGTAGTCTTCCTACCAAGCACATGACCTTTGTTTTTGCTACCTTGATCACCATATGGTTGTCACTTGCATATTGGGCTAGAGCACCCAGAGATCTTTGCAGACCAATCAGAGTGGTATTGACTATAATTGTATCGTCTGCATAGGTCATGCTCAGCACTGGTGATCCATTTATTTTTGGAGGAAAGTTGTGTGCTTGATTGAGAGTGGTGTTCATGTCAGCAGCATACAGGTTGTAAAGCAGGGGAGCTAAAACGCACCCCAGCTTTAGACCCTGGTTTGTCGGGAAATTTTTACTTAGGGTTTCTTGCTGGCTCAATCGAACAGACACAGAAGTATTAATATGGAGCATTTTGATGAACTATAACAGTTGCTCTGCTATCCCAAGCACACATGTTTTTTCCCGAGCTGTGATCAGTGAATCAGTTCACAAGCTTTATGAAATTTACAAAGCAGCAATATAAGTTATTCTTTTTCTCCTCGTCAGCCTGAGCCATAATGTGGTGGACAACACATATGGCACTGATGGCGCTGTACGATTTTCTAAATCCTTTCTGGGACATTTTCAGGAGCCCCTTTACTTTCACCCACCTGGTGAGACGTTTTAACAATATTGTTGAAAATATTTTTTGACTAGCGTCAGCCATAGCCAATAATTGATAACTGGTAGCTTCAGACCTGTCACCTTTTGTAACTACCGGGACTAGGATTGAGCTAAGCCAACTGT
Organism: Ambystoma mexicanum; assembly: GCF_040938575.1. Classification (NCBI taxonomy): domain Eukaryota; kingdom Metazoa; phylum Chordata; class Amphibia; order Caudata; family Ambystomatidae; genus Ambystoma; species Ambystoma mexicanum. Next base: position 358,240,464 of record NC_090941.1, read on the forward strand.
CTGGGTATTTGTCACTCGTTTCAATAATACTGTATATGGTCATTAGTATTTTTGCCCATCTTTTTGGGTTAGCTTTGAACAAGAGGTTAGGTATGCCATCAGGGCCTGTCGCCCTAGAGGCTTTTGAGTTTTTAATAATATGTTCCATTTCCTCTAATTCCTTCAATTCCAACCCTGGATTTTGCAGAGCATATCGAGCCATACTTTCTGTCTCCATTTTTTGTATCTGTGTAAGGTTCTTGTATATACGCATACCAAGCCATCTCAGTCACTGGGTTTAAGTCATTGGGGCATGGTGCTTTATGATATTCATTGAAACGAGATCAGAACTTCCAGCTATTGTCTATTTTCAATAGGGTGAATACTGTTAGCCAGTTTGTGCTGGCCAATGCGTTTTTGTGTTGTTTCACCCTATTTTGTCGTGGGTAGAAAGTTGCTTTAAGCAGATCACTTTTTGGGTGTTGTTCTGCCTAGAGTTGTTACGGATTGCTGCTCTGTCTTGTCAAAGCTTGGTTTTTAGTTCATGGATGAAGGCATCCAATGGTGCCAATTTAGTATGTTCCCTTATTCCAAAAGAAGACTTATTTAATATTTGGAGATAATAAGTGTGGCACCTAACTAGCACCTCCATATACCAAGTCAATTCCCAAGGCAGTCCCTCCTCCTGGTGCTGTATTAGCCGTGGACAGGTGTTTGTATCTTTAAATTTCACAGCAGACCATCTAAAGTGGTTTCCCACACCATTGATTTGAATATCAAAATGTATGATTGCCAATTTGCGACCAGTTGACTTTAGCAGGTCCATTGACCATGTCATTGTGGTATCCCCACTTAAAGAGCATGGTGAGATAATTATTGTGCCATAAAGGTATTTTATTGCGGCTTTCACTGCCACATAGTCAATATGGGATTTTTGCAAGCCATTTTAACAAGTGTAGCAAAGGGCCTCCGGGTCCAACATGGTCAGCGGGAACAGAACAATATCATACGACTACAAAAACTGACTCCAAGAGCTGACCCGGAGGCGGCCCCACCCATCTGACTGGTGTAGTTCTTTTACATTTAGGTCACCAGCTAGCATAATAGAATATTTACTATACTTGTCATGACATTTTACATAGTTTCTCCAATTATCTTTTGAATAGCTTTTCTATAGATCCCTGAAGTGGGGTCATAAACATTGATAATCAGAATTATAGTCCCACAAGAAGGTGAAATCTTAGCACACACTACATAAGGAGACGAGTCATATGTTGTAAAATGCTCAAGTGAATAGTTGACTCTGGCCCCTATCGCCAACCCTCTGCATGCTCTTCCACGCACCATAGGGAGTATTCATAAATGTTAAATGTTTTTGTTAGCCATGTTTCCTGGGTAATAAAAAGTTCCGATTTTTGTTGGCATGGCTAATCTCATAGAACTGGAGAGGAATGACCTAAAGCCCCTTGTGTTCCATGAAAGGTATGCCATAGGTGTCACTATGTGTTCCAGTCAATTTCCCCCTCACTGAATACGCTTCGGAGCCCAGTATTACACATTTGTATGTGCCTCCAATTGCTGCCCTTTTATGTTGGTCAATGCTCTTGATGCAGCACATTCAGTAGTTGGTATGTTCCTGCTCTACTTTGAGGCTAAGGTGATTTGTGGGAAATTTGCTGATGTATCTGTTGTCTCTGTTTACAGCAAATCGTAAGAGTGGGGCCCCATTCTTCCAGAGTGCCCACCTGTGCTTTCAGCAAGGCAACCATTAGTGGAGTCAAACATCTGATTATAGCCCAATTTTTGCCCCACCCTACTTTTGGTAGTTCAATTCCTAGAATGTATGTTGAAGTAATTACTCACAAGGGCAAGAGTTCTTTAAATAGAGCAAGAATGTGGGTGTGGTTTAAAAAAGGGCTAGCATTTGTGAATAGATCTCTTCCAGTATGACCCATTTACCTAGTTCATTTAGCCCCTCAAGCCCATTTTCCCAATTGGCATGGTGTTTGGGAGGCCTGCTTGGTCCTTTTGTTTGGCCGCTGTTGGGGTTTCTGTGAGGGACTTATTGCTAGTTGCACTGTGTCCAGGTTCTTCACAGTAACAAGAGAGATCACTGCAATCAGCAGGGTTTCCCAGGTTTTTTGCCGGCTGGTGCCATCAGCTTGCTGGTTCATCACTAATGTTTTAGTGATTCGCTTACAGTGGCATTTTGTCTTGCTTTGCTGATTCGTCGTTCTTGACTCACATTGGTCAAGTTTGTTTTTTTGGGCCACCTCCTATTGATATTTACAGCCACCACCATTATGATAGCTGCCTGGGAGGTTTGTCTTTTTCTGCCGTTCCAGATTTTCTTTGCAGGGGAATGTGTATTACCTCAACATCTCATTCATCAGCTGATTCGGGTGGAGAGAAGGCCTATTTGCCATTGGAGAGGAGTGTATGTTTCCAAATTGTGCCCCAGATATTCTGTCTTAAGTCCTAGCATTGCTTTGCGGATTTTCTCAATCATGCTCAATAACAACCACTGTCTGTGTATTGTCAGACTCTTCCAAGCGGTTCGGGCTCTTATTCAGGGGTAATTGTTGATTGAACCGTAGTGCAGCAGCTATACTCTTCATTAAATGCTTAAGGCCCATCTGCTCAATCTTCATTTCTGTGATCACTACAGTAAGAGCATCAACTTTTGTTGTGAGGAATTATAAAGCCTGCCGTACTGATCATTCAATATCCGCTGGGACAATTTTGTCCCTAGTTTTCTCTTCATCAATGCTTTCACTGTATTCCTGTTCTGCATCTTGGAGGAGGAGGAGGATGAGAAGAGCGTGCTCATGTAAGGAGTTGCGGATAGAGCAGTTACAATGACATTTGGCCTCATTAGGAATGTGGCGGCCATGGATTGAATGATGCTGGTAAGGGACCGGCACCGTTCATTCCAGGCTGCCACATTATGAGGTCTGCAGCGCGTCCCGCTCTGGCATCATGAACGGGCCCGTTGTTCGCATCCTCCCCATTCCCATTGAGCCCTATGGGGGCTCAAATGGGAATGGAGACGTATCGGGTCCGGGTCCTGCGAAAGGGAATTACTGGGCCGTCCAAGGCCACTAAAAAAGGCATGGCTACCTGCAAACTCGTAAGGAGGCCCATTGTCCCTTTTTCCACCTGCTGGCAGATTTTGTTCCCCACCCAAAGAGGCACGTTTGAGGTCCATAACCATGTCTAACAGTGAATGATTATTGTCTATTGTTTGTGAGAGTGCTAGGTTGGGAGTTTCGCATGGATGGGTCTGTGATTCCATGTCAATTCCCATTTTGCCATGGCATTAAAGTAGCCAGTGATTTGAAGTTTCTGTTCCCCAATTTTATCACGCTAAACTCTGTGGTATTTTGTGTGTGTGCCTGTGTGGAAGCAGATTGTTTCGGGCTATTTCACTTTCTTCCTTGCTTTACTGTCTAACTGCAGAGGTCATAATTCGTGGAGCAGCACGGGTCATTGCCATCTGTTTGAGCTTTTTGTACATGTACATTAGCGGACCGTAATTTTCACCAGGGTGACCATCGAACACTCACCAATAGGCGCAAGTCACTCCGCTAAGAGTCTCGTAACACAAGCACAGGGAGGGATAAACTTAATACCAGGCAACAAGCTATGTCTTAGTCAATGAAAGAGTTTGTGTTCTTACACACATTCTTTGTCACGTTATTCAAGTCTCACCTTTCTGCCTTCCCTGAGTGCACTGGCTACCACGACTTAGCCACAACTCTGTGTATATATGCAGGGGAAACCAGGGCCTCGGACCAACCCGTACTAATTAGGGGATTTGTAAGCTCCTCAGCCATTAACAGAGGTAGACACTAGTGGCCACAAGCAGCCAATGCCGCCTCCAGCAAATACTAGATTGTGTTGTATACCTTGGGACAGTAAAGAGGAATATTAGGAGACACAAGGTCCCCAGCGTCCGCTCACCCTCAAGGTTCACCCACAGTTCTTACACCAGCTGTATTTGACACCAAAGGAGACCCAACCCGGTGCCCTGGCTGAGTCAGGTTTTGTCTCTGGGTGCTGTATCACACAGGAGTTCTCTCGCTCTTCTGAGCACAAGAACTGCAGGCAAATACTTAGATCCTGTGTCAAACCGCATCTATTATACATTGGGTTGGGCTGGGTCCATTATGGGGAATGGCAATTTAGCAGAAACTGAATCCACCGGCTCTACGTGAAAAATCCACAGCTGAAAAGAACGAGTCTCATTACTGCAAAGCTGATATCTTCACATTTTGAAAATGACAAATGCATTCTTTTTACATTTCCCCCCGCTTATGTACACCCCTGCAACACCTGAAGCCCATAATGCTGAACTAGGGGAACGGGGGCCACCCCCCAACCCCTGCCCACCTTGTTCAGCATTATGGCATTCTATGTTTCTACTATGCTGAATGAGCACAAAACACACATTCAGCATTTTCTTTCCATTCTTTTTGCCCATTACCGAATCCTCCATTGATGTAGGGCTTCCCACTGCAAGGCCCGGGGTCTCCTGGCTCTCCTCCTCACACTCAGCAGCCTCAAGGAACTCAAGGAGATCCATGGCATCTGGACTACTCATTGATGGGCCATACACCATGTCCGTCAGTATGCCCTCCACATAAGATTCAGCAGAATCATCAGAAGATGTGTTAGCCCTGCTGAGGATGCTCTGCAGCACGTGGGAATTTTCACTGGGCACATCACCCAGGGTTGCACTGGTGGATGGCTGTGCCTTCTCCTCCTCTGTTTTCTCGTCATCCTCCTCCACCTTCTCCTTCTCATCTGTTGTGTCAGCACCTGCACAACGACAGACAACAATATACAGAGGCATGAGCACCTGGCAGAACATGCATTTGTGAATGCGATGCATACCGACACAATAGGGCCAACCACGCATACATGACACACTGGAACAATGTGTGATGTATGTGTAGTTGAACAGTGTGACCTGAAAGGCAGAGATGACTGACATTTGAAGACCTGTGCAATCATGTCAGTGCATATTAGGTTGTGCAACATGCCATGGTTTGGAGGGGTATGAGAACATACATACATTCAGATATGTATGGGAGTGGAAGTCAGACCAGTGGACGGATGGAATTCTGTGCATCATTACTGAACCTGTTCTCTACCTCAACCTTGTCTACTTGCAACATGTGGAAGTCTCACATCTACTTCTGCAGACCAAACCTGCCTGCAGCCATATGTGTTGCAATAATCCCCAATAACCCTCATCAACACAGATATGTGATTAGCTCACACTCATATGCATTTAAACCATGTGTGAGGAGAGTGTGATATGGATATGACCAGTGCACTCTTGCATGGCCACTGAACCATTGACACTCCAAATGTGGAATGTACATCACTCAAACATTTCTTTGCCAGCCACTGCAACTCCTGACTGAGACACAACCTCATGCATATTTGCACTGACATTGTCACTCATCAATGTCCACTAGTGACCATGGCCAGAGAATGGATGACTCTGACATCATCCACACCTTGGTCTAATTCTGTGTTAGTCATGATTGGCGTTCACAATGCACTATCCACATGCATGGCCCTGTGAGTGTGTCCAATGAGATGTGTCTGGCATGCCATTGCCCCACCTATGTGTATTGGCGAGGCACTGAGATTCTGTATACAGTAATGTGTACTGTGAAAACAATGTCCACTGCACACGGACACCATGCATCCACCTCCTGGAATGGAAAAAAATTTGATGTAAGTGACAATAGTACTGAAGTACCCATGGAAGGGTGAGAATGACACCAGCCAACTACCACAACATTTGGCAGCATATCGTGCATACTTGGAAGCACATGAAATGTGCACATGGCACTTATCTGCTTTGCTGCATAGGTGTCTATGCCTGCCACACCATCCACCTGCTCACTGCTGATGAGTCCATTGATGACCCCCTCAAATGGAGTCAGCTTGTCCTCAAGTGGTGATCCGCCTCCATTTGCCTGGACAGAGGCCATGTTGCTGCTGAGCGTCTACATGGTCTGTCATATGAAGTCCCCCATCCTCTTGTGGACTGCTACCGCAGTGCGCCTCTCCACACCACAGGCATTGAAGTGGTCTGTGACCTCCGGCCCACATCCTACAACACTGGGTCAGAAGCAGGGTACTGCCAGCCCAAGGGTTCACCTCAACCTGGTGTTCCACAATGTAATCACATTGTAAGCACATTTTCAGGCGAGCACAGAGCCAGACACTTCCCCTCTACCTTCCCCCACGCACTTTTCCCTTTCCCCCTTCTCTTGCACTTGCGTGATCTTAATGTCACCTGGCCTAGTAAGCTCGTTGTCTGTCTTCCCTTTGTTCCCCCTCCCTTGCCTCGTCGCACCTTGAAACACTTGTGTATAGGAGCGTTATAAATGCCATATCATATCATATCATATCATATCATGCATCATCAAGACCCAGATACACCCCTCCAGCCTCAAGGGGAGTCAGGTCTGGTACTTCAACCAGCACCCCCAAGGCGAGGCTGTCAACTTCTCTGCCACATCCTTGCCCATTACGATGCGCTCTTCAACCTACTGCAGCTGCTTCGGACATGTGGATGTCAGAAGATCTGGGGGGACATCACAGCTTCCATCAATGCAGAGGGGATGGCAGTCCGTACCAAGGACCTCACCAAGAAGTTCTGGGGCGACCTCAGTAGGCAGAGACAGGCAAAGCTGACACTCGAGGAAGAGGACTCTGTGGAGGTGTGCCATGCAAGCCGACATTGGGTGTCACCCCTTCGACTCTGGGTCCTGGGGAGGCTAAATCCTCTGTCCATGACCAGGTCACTGACCTGCAGGCACAGATACAAGCTGTTGGTGAGTAATGTTGTGGAGGAGGTGGTCCAATCACACCCCCTTACCATTCCCGCAGTGAACCGATCATGCATAAGCCAAGGGGGGAGAGGCCTGCACCTCCATGGCACTTTGCCTTTTGATATAACATAGAGATTTACCAGCGTAACATGACCCACAGCCCTGTGGATAGACGAAAGTACAGGCCCATCTTTTACTAGGCATAAAAATCATTCCTCTCTAAAACCCAGCTCTCCCATCCCTAGCACCTCACACAGACAGCCCAAGTCACTGCCACCTCCCATCTCTGCCAGCTCCGCATGAGCCTTGTTCTCACGGAAGTCCAATCATTTATTGTTGCAATTGCCTAGCATCACTTCCCCAGATTATATTCTCTGCAGAGCGTCAGATCGAAGCCAGCCTCTACGCTAATGCCCATCCATCCCCACAAAACTGCCCATGCCCTGTCAACCCCCACCCCACCAGGCCAAGGACCTCCAGCCCCCAGTCCTCCACTCTCTTTCATGTTGATATCCATCTGACCTCCTCATACTGACCATTTCAGAACACCCACCATAGACTTAATCCTGTATAGTAGTATATTCCATACAATTCAAAACATATCTATCAGTGTCATGAGATATGGGGAAACAAATAGTAGATCAAACCCCCAAGGGAAGACACCTGGCTGCAGGGCCCTAGTATCAAAGTGCAAAAATCTGAATGCCTATATATTAACCCATGTTTTTCCAAAGTGCCACCTTTCATGAAAGGATTTTGTGGTTGCCATTGTTCTCATATTATCAGTTCCTGTTGTATTACCTTAGACAGTTTGGAATGTTTCATACTTGTCCAGAACTTCACCACAGAGATGATCCCAGCTGACCCACGTGCCACCAGACTGACTGGTAAACAGCGGCCAATCGCAGCTTGGCATCCCCTATAGAACAAACTGTGTCACATGGCCCCTCCATTCCGCACCCTGAATTTGTGCACTATGTGATGTGGTATTTGCTGACAAATTGTACTCTTATAATGTGCTGCCTGTGCATTTTTTGTCAGAGCGCACTCGGGCAGCAGAGTTCTTCGCTTGCTAACTTTATTTTATATAAAGTTTGTTATCCTTGCAATTCATCTCTGTGTTATCATTATTTCTACCTATGGGAAAGTTGCATGATTTTTGGGTGTCCGCCTTCAGTACCCTTTAAAATAAATGTAAATAGCCGCAGCTACATTGCAAGCGATGCAATTGGGCAAACTGCACATGCAGTTAGTCATAGCAACTTCTGGAGGGCATAACCGTTGCTTCGATGAGCCAATCAATACACGATATTCATAGTCATGGCTATCCTCAGGGTACATGCATACTCGTGATTATCTACAGCCCAACGCTACGCTGTGAGTTTCGGTGGGCTGCAAACCCGACATCTTAACTAAAATTACATCACAGAAACAATGAGTCTTGTAGGGGAATAGGAGAGGGCAGGAGAAGTGTGGAGGTCATCAGGGGAGTGGGGGGAGCTGGTAGAGATGTGGGGGTACTTGGTGAGCGGCTGGGAGAGCAGTAAAGCATGTTTTTGTTGTTTTTCTCAATATCCGCTTCTATGGCAAACAGTAAAAAGCAATTCTCATTGTGAGTTTGCATATCCGCAGGTATGCAGCATGACTCCAGACGTACGTAGCTTCATTAACGAACGATGCAAGCTGATTGGTTGATGCTGTACACCAAGCTATGGGAAATAGCCACAGGTCTTAAGCCATAAAGGTTGGATGTTAGACATACCATTTTACATGTATTTCTGATTCCATGCCCTCACCTCTACTTGTGTGACATTTGAACTTTGAAAGTTCGGTAATGTGTATTTTTGAGCGTGTACATATTTTATGCATGCAGCCGCAGGTTGAATAGCCGTGACTTGAAAGGATGGTTTTCAAAAAAGGTGTTCTATGTGATTTGGTGTTTACAATTGGGTTGGTGTTAATGTTTGAATTGTGTAGTTTTCTGTGATAGAGTTTTGTCATTCTGACTACAGAACTCACAGTGTGCACATGCTGAGTCTGTGGCTGATGTGAATGTTAGTTTTAGTAAATATTTACATATGAAAATGTTAATTTGCAGTGTGGTGTGTAAGCTATATGAAGTAATTGTTTTTTTGTTGCTGAAGATTACAAATTAGATTTGTAATCAAGATTATATGCTGTACTACATGGTCATTTTATTTTTAAAGTGATTTATTTATTTATTACATTTGTTGTACGCCCAAACCCAGGGGTACCACGGCGTATTTACATGAAACAGTTAAAGGCCAATGATAAGAATACTTAGACTTAGTTGTTACATGTACAGAGATTTGCATGAATTTATATCTTTACAGAGTATTTACAAGGGAGAGGAGGCAAGAGTGTTTACATGGGTACTTGATCTTGAACAGTTACAGAGCAATTATACAAATACTTAGACTTAGTCATTGCATATACAGGAATTTACATGAATTTACATCAGTACAGAATATTTACTAGTTTGAGGAGGCAAGCAGGTTAGTATTTATTGAAGAGCCATGTTTGGAGTAGTTTCTTGAACTTGGACAGGGATTGCTCATTGATGATCTTGGCTGGCAATGTGTTCCACATTCTGGGGGGTGCTATAGGGAAGCTAGAGTTACCAGTTGTAGTGTTTTTGAAATGCGGTATGTGAAGAAGTACTTTGGCAGTGTATCTCAAGGTCCTGGTTGTATCTTTACGGAATAGGCATTTGTTGGGGTAGGGGTGGGCATGTCCTGTAACACATTTGTGTGTGAGTGTAAGCGTTTTGTGAAGTATCCTCGCTTGGATGGGTAGCCAGTGTGCCTCTCTCCTGAGGTGCGATATATGCTCCCTTTTTCATGCCTAGAGCTGATCTTAGGGCTTTGTTCTGCAGTAGTTGCATTTTATTGATGTTTTTTTTTTGAGGTGCCTAATAGAAGTATATTGCAGTAGTCTATTTTGTTTGGGATAAGGGTTCTTGTTAATGTGATGCAATTTTGCTCCGTGAGCAATGGGCAGCTCAGTGATATAAGTTTAGTGGTATATGATGTAGATGATGCAAGGGCGCTGATGTATTTTTTCATGGTGAGACTCGAATCTAGGTAGACCCCTAGCGTTTTCACTTGGTTTAAGATAGGGATCAGGGTGTTGTCAATGACAATGTTTTTATAATGAGGGTGAAGATTAGCTAGTCGGGTGGGTGAACCTACTATAAGGATCTCAGTTTTTTCTCCATTTAGGCATAGGCTGCCAACCAGTTCTGGATGATGGTGTAGATTTTTTTCAAAATGATAGTGTCTTGTTCTAGATTGCCTGAGATGGGGATAAGAACTTGTGTATCACCTGTGAAGTTGGTATAGATTACTACCATTGCATCTCGGGCTGCAAAAAGTAATTTGGTATATGCATTGTAAAGCGTTGTGGAGAGGCAGGGTCCTTGAGCAACTCCTACTGGTACTGGAATAGGATCAGCTGCTGTGTCACCTATGGCTACCCTGGAGGTGCGATCTGACAGAAATGATTTGATCCAGGTGGTGGCTTCCTTGGAGAAGTAAACATTGTTTGCTAGTGTTTGGCACAGTTAACTATGATCTACCAAATCAAATGCCACGGACAGGTCAAGAAGTAACAAGATACATAATTTCCCTGAGTCCCTGACCGCATCCATTTGTTTTTTTAGATCCCGTAGTGCTGTTTCAGTGCTATGTCCAGGGCGGAATCCTGACTGTCTCTCTCCTACTAGATGCTTGTTTCAAGATGGGCTTGGACTTGGGTGTATGCATGTTGTCAATAACTTTCAGGAGGAAAGAGACTGTGGTGATGGGTCTATAGTTTTTAGGAATGATGGGCTTTTTGAGAAGTTGTGTAACCCACGCTTCTTTGATGTTGAAAGGGATGGAGTTGGTGTTAAATGAGGCATTTGCAAAGTTAGTTATGATAGGTGCTAAAGTGGGGGCACAGTCCTTGACTAGTTTGGCAGGGAAGTTATCTCCCTTGCAGTTTGAGGGTTTGAGTGATGCTATAGTTTTTTGTACTTGTTCTGTAGTTACTGGTGTGAAATGGAATTTAGGTATATTATTGGTGGGGATGGTAGGTTCCGGTGGAGTTATCTTAGTGGAGGTACCTAGTATTTTCCTTTATGATTGAATTTTGGTTTGCAGTGTGCTCATTTTGGCGGCTAGTGCTTCTTGGAAGGTTGAGCACAATGCTTTATTTACTACCACTGTACTGAGAGGATGGAGGGGAGTTTCCAGTTCTTTAATAATGGCAAATAGTTCCTTACTGTCGGAGGAGGCATTAGCGATACCTGTATTAAGGGAGTTAGCTTTATGAGAGTATACTTTCTTCTTGTATTGTTTAGAGATTTGTTGTAAATCTTGTTTAGTTTTATTGTCAGGATCTTTTCTAAATAAGTGTTCTAGGGCTCTTATTTTCCTTCTTAATTCAATAAGGTCATTGTTGAACCAGGAATTGCTGGGCTTGTGTTTAGGGCATTTGGATCTGAACAGTGCTATTTCACCAATGGCTAGCTTGAGGCAGGAGTTGTAATGTGCAGAGATTTCATCTGGGTTATGCAGGGACGGTGGTTGGGTGTTTAATAGTTTGTTTAGTAGTGGCATGAGGTTTTCTGGGGGGAGTTTCCTAGCATTTCTCATCCTGGTGGTAAGTGTGTGGGGGAAGGGAGTTGGGGTCCTTCATTGTGATGATTTGAAATCTGATGAGGGAGTGATCTGTCCAGTATAGTTCCATGATGTCTTCCAGGAGGGCTGTAATGTTGACTGTTAGGATCCAATCAAAGATACATCCTTTTATGTGGATTAGGGCGTTGAAAGTTTGCTTGAATTGCAATTCTAGAAAAGCATTATGGAAGGATGTAGCTCTGTAATCGAGTTGGTCATTAAAACCCAAATTGATATCCCCTAGGAGGATAAATTTAGTGTTGGGTTTGATGAGTGGGGAAATGAGCAGGGGTAGTTCAATGTCTGGGTTGTTGCTGGTACTGGGAGTTCTATACACTATTAGGAAGTTGATAGTGGTTTTGGGGTCTGTAGTGAGTTTAAGGGATAGAAGGTTGTAGCCTGGTAATGTTTCTGTCTTACATTCTCTGAATTTGAGAGATGTTTTGAAAATGATAGCAACTCTGCCACTGCTAGTTTCTTGTTGATCTGCTCTGAGTATCGAGTATTTGGAAGGTATAGCTAATGTGAGCAATGGGCCTGATGCTGCATCGAGCCATGTTTCAGTTATTGCGATAAAGTCTAATTTGTGTTCAAGGGTCAGGTCATGGGTGTCTATGGCGTGTGCGCCTAGTGATCTAACATTGAGTAGGGCACCTTTTAGTGGTTTGGGGTTAGGTGGTGGGCAGCTGGGAGGAGTAGTCTGTAGTGGTAGGGAATGGAGGGGTTGATAAAGTGTGTGTTTGTGGGTGGTTTGGTGTTTGGTACTAGGTGTGGATTTGGCCTGTATCTGATCACTCAGCCTGTTCATTATTTGGGCATTCACCAGTTGGTGACTGAGGGTATCTCTGGAGGTATTGTGAGAGGTGGTGCTCTTGGAGGTGCGGGAGGATAGCCTGATTGTTCTTGGTGTTCCTAGTATAGGTTTGGTGTGAGGGATTGAGGTATGGGTTCTGGAGGTGAGTCGGAGGCGGTGGGCTATGCCTAGTACAGGTTTGGATGTGCGGATGGTTAAATGCTGGAGTTGTGGGGAGCAATGGTGTAGGGCAAGGTAAGGGGTCATGTCTAGGGCAGAATAGGCAGGTGAGATGCTGTTGACATCTTTTTGCCGTGGTGGATATACTGATGGCTATTTGTATTTGGTGATAGAGCTATCATCAATAGTGCAATGAATATTGGCAGTGTGGGTATGAGTAATTTGTGTTGCAGTAATATGCTGTTTATTGACATGACTACTCGGGCTGGGGTAAAGCCTGATACTGATTGTGACTTACCAGTCATGTTCAGTAACTTAATACAATGTCGTAGCCGTGATGGAGCCGATCAAGGATCATAGGCGTTTATTTGCCAATAAATGCATATGATAGGCTATGCAAGGAAGGCACAATATGCTGAAGATACATTGGTGCAATTACGTTCTTACCTATTAGGTGAGTAGGATTGGCTGTGCAATAATCGGGGTTAGGTACAAAGTTCAAGACGCTGATGAGTTTAGAGCACTAGTCGAGACACAAAGGGCAGATGCCAGGTTCCACACACCATGACTCGATACAAGAATCAAGGTGTAGTGAGAAAAATTCAAAGTTCAATATGTAGTGGCTAAATACAGTATTCAAAGTGCAATGTGCAAGGTGCATGGTTAAACAGTCTAGCTACTACGTTCTAAACTACTAGGTGAATAGGACTTTCTATGCAAAGGAACGCAGTAAACTGATGGCACAGAGTGGGCTGGCTGTAATATTCAGGGCACAGTAAGACAGATGCAAAGTACCAGACACTGATGATCTTGGAGCACTCGTCAAGACACAATGGGCAGATGCCAAATTCAACACACCATGACTAGGTACATAATTCAAAGTGTAGTGGGCGGAATGCAAAGTTCAATAAGCAGGGCTAGATGTGATATTCATAGCGCGGTGGCCAAGGTACATGGTTAAACTCTCTAGTGGGCTGAGTGCCCTAATACACATTCAGTGGGTATTATGCAGTATCAACACACAGCGGCTGGGTACAAAATTCAACACACTGTAAACAGGGGGCAGTAACTCATACAATATGAGGTAGGAAGGAGCATATGGATTGAGAGGTGCTGTTTGGGGCATTGGGTGAGCAAGTAGTGCTTCTTATACATATTAAGGATAGCAGGGAGACAGATGGTAGGAACGCTTTATAATTGTTTGGACATTAAGAGCGTAAGTTGCAATTGCTGCAAACAGGGGGCTATGCATGAGGTTATGTCCCAAAAATTGTACCTTTGACAGACAAGCGTGATGAGCGGTCAATGTACTTGTTATTGCGGTGTGCTGCGAGTAAGCACCAGGCGGGTGAAGAGTCTTACAGCATAATATGCTGACAATAGTCCTGGGTGTAGATGCGGAGCCAGATGGCCTCTAGTGCGGATGAGAAGAGTGGGAAGGAGTGGTATTTGGAAGGGGCAGCCCTCCAGGTCTTCCGGCTCTGACAGACTCGGACAGGGGTTAGCTTTCATTACAACAGCCGGCTCTGCCTGCCGGCTGGTTCCGATTGGCCTTTGTCGAGGCAGGGAGACAATTATCAAGGCTCAGGCTTGTAATGGTGAGTGGAGTGTGTCTCAGGCGACGGTGGCAACCATCGTCTGCCGGTACAACTCTTGTGGTTGTTGATGGCGCCGGCTCAGGATAACGCTATTTTAGCGTTTAGTAGTGCAATTAAATCACCACAGAAACAAACATTGCTGGGATGCAGCGAATATAGTGCTAGCATGAAGCACTTGTGTCCTTTAGTCTAGGGACACAGATTGATGGCCGTGAGTGATCAGTAATTGCCCTGTGGCTTACCCTGGATGCAAGGAGTAGTGGGGCCACACTACTCTGCAGCGAGGTGCGAGCTCCGGCTCGCTAGGTGTGGTAACAGTTGGGTGCGGTAAATTAATAACAGATGGGTTGTGTGCTCCATTTGAAGAAGTTATACCTTGAATGGTGGTGGTGGCAGGAGATGATATTGAAGGAGCTGCAAAATAATTGGTAGGTGGAGGTCATGATGAAGGAGGTGCAGCAGAAGTAAGTACAGCAACAGAAGGACGCCGACGTAGTGAATGAGCCCCATGCGTGTTTACTTTGTATTGTTAATGAGCTTTTCTGTAGTTGTCATCCATGCCATCCCTATGTATGCGCACTAGATAGTTAAGTAATACAGAGGAGCCCTAGCTCTGTAATGCGATGGTTGATGGTCCACATTGCAGAAGCCTTTTGCAAACCTCCTTTAGAATATGGTGTTTCTTCATAAAAAAGAATCTCCAACTGTCTGAAGTTTTTTTTTTTTATGGCACAGAGCTTCTTTTGGAATTAATGGCCCTCATTACGACCCTGGCGGAAAGTGACTGACCGGACCGCCACAGCGTAAATAGCGTTTCCGCCATTGCACGATGGAGCAAAGTGCGGCCCATTCCGACCCATCGGGCACGAGCACCACGGCATGGCGGAAGTGCAAAGTCCGCGATGGCGGAAATGACCCCAAAACGGCCCACACCGCCGCCATACGGCGCCCTAGGTGCAATACCGCCACCCATCTTAGCGGACACCGCAGTGAGCGCCAACCGGAAAGTACGGTGACCGTAAATATACGGAAACGGAAGTAAAAACATGGGCCCGGAACGGGAAACATCCCGCCGTACACCTATAAAACCACAAAATCCACACAACCACTAAAAACACTACCCTGAAACACACCCCAACCCGTCATCCACCCTAGCGAAACCAAGAAAAATGGGAAAAGTACCGAAGAAAGCGTGCGACCGCAAGCGGCAGGTCCACTTCTCCCGTGAGGAACTCACCGTGCTAACAGAGACCCTCCAGGAGAATGCTGCCGTCGTCTTCTCCACGCAAATGACCAGGACGGCACTTGCGAACAAGAAGGCCATATGGGCTCTGGTGGCACAGCGGGTAAGTGCGGTGGGGACCGCACCCCGCAACCCACAGCAATGCAGAAAGCGATGGGAGGACCTGCGGATACGCGTCCGTAGCATACTTTCTGCCAACCGCAACATTGCCACAGCCACCGGGGGAGGTCCTGAATCACCCATCAAGTTGACCCCCTGGGAAGAAATCTGTGCCTCCACCATTGGAATGGAGAGCATAGAGGGAGTCGGAGGGATGGAGAAAGGAGTGCAGACATCCGAAGAATCAGGTAGGTGGCCCAAATAAAACAATGCTAAATCCACAATTTCCAATCATGTGAAGTACCATGTGTCCCCATAGTGCAACAGGAACACATGTCCAGGAGAACGTCCACACACATTGGCCTGATAGCGCACTTTAAAACTCACAATAAATACATAAATAATTAAAAACCCCTAAAACACCCACTACACGTGCAGCAGGCACACCCTAACTGCAGGCTGCCAAACAACTTCACCCTCACTCCACACACAAATGAAAGAACCTCCAAGGCCCCGACCCAAATCACCCTCAGGTACCACCCCAATGCATGTGATACAATGCCATTCCAATTCCCACAGACCCATTAATAACCCTCGCCCTCCTTTACTCCACCACAGGGTCCGATCCAAATGACGAGCATCAGGACACCCCTACCAGCACACCTGCAAAGAGGGCCAAGACCAACGGCCAAAGACCCTCCACCACAGCTGCACGCATCAAGACACGGCAGCAGCACAAATCAGGTGGCAGCACAGAGGAGGGAACATCAACAGGCACCCCAGCAGCCAGCATGCCCACAACACCACCACCACAGGTCCCCCCAATGGATGCCACAGAAGGCACTGCCTCTGGTGGCAGCAGCACCATAGGTGACACCCCATTGATGGAAGCATGCTCCGACACAGAAGACGGGGATGTCGAAGTCAGATCAATCCATGACCTGTCCCAATCCCCCTGTCTGTCCCATCCCGTACAACATGAGGATACCACGCAGGGGCACCCACAAGGCGACAACTGGCCATCCCCCACAAGCCCTGTGGCAAGGCAACATGAGGTCACCAGCCCCTCTGTGACACCACCGCAAATGGCCATGGCCCAGCAGAGGCAACAGTCCCTCGACCAGTTAATCGTGCAACAGCAGCAACTGGCCACGCTCCTCAAGGACCATGCCGATGAATGTGGGGGCACTAAGGCAGACATAGAAACATCAACTGAGACACTGAGGGCAGAAATGGTGTAAGTACAGAGACACTAAGGGCACAAATGGAGAGTAGCACCGAGAGCCTGAGAGTCCAAATGGAGAGAAGCACCGAGAGCCTGAAGGGGGAAACTGCATGCGACGTCCAAAGACGTATGTGCCGAACTTGCCGCAGTGCGCCGTGTGCTCACTGAGCTCTCACAAACCCTTAGGGACATGCATGGACGTGAGCAGGCAGAGACATCATCCGTTGCAAGTTCCGTCCAGGGCAGCCCCCAACGTAGATCTGGGAGGAACCTGGGCTCCACAGGCAGGGGTGCCCCTGATACCCGCAGAGGGGGCTTGCAATAGCGACGGCCCACTGACAATGAGCATCTTTGGACACTGGTGTTCGGGGGGGAGGTAGGAGGGTGGAGGGGGTGTTTTGGGCTCACTTGGGTGGCGGGTCGATAGGGTGTTCAACATGATATCACATATGCCATAAACAATGCACGATCAACCAATGAGATGTGTGGACAATGATCTTTGTGTACTAGGCCATCATAGGCGTACAGTCCATATTGTGCATGTACCAGACACACACAGTGCCACGAGTACCGTGTCCATGTATCAGCCACCAGGCGTGAGTGCTAGAAGCATGCATCAATGAGATGCTGACGAATGTCACGGCCCTCCGGTGCCTCGCAGACTCCTTGAGGTGCTGCCACATCCCCACCCTCATCATGACCATCCTCAAGTGCTTGCAGTTCTGCGTCAGGGGGCATGGGCACATTTCTACGTACGCACATGTTGTGGAGCATGACACATGCCATGACCATCTTTGCAACCTTCTCATGGCGGTACAGGAGTGCCCCGCCAGACCTGCTGAGGCAGCGGAAACGAGTCTTCAGTAGGCCGAATGCCTGTTCAATGACTACACGGGTACGTGAGTGGGCATGGTTGTAGTCCTCCTCATGCTGGTCCCGTGGGTTCCGGACTGGTGTGAGGAGCCATCTCTTCAGTGGATATCCAGCATCACCTGTATGTGGACGATAAACGTATGATGTGGAATGCCATTGCTACGTACGCACCCCCCCCCCTTCCTGCCAGGTCATTGCCGAATCACATACCCCACATCATCATGCATGAAATGAGACTCACCGAGTAGCCAGGATCTGTTCCCTGCGTGTCGCTCCATGTAGCGTGGTATTGTAGAGTTCCTCAAGACCATAGAATCATGGGTTGATCCAGGGAATCGGGCACAACAATGTGTAATGATCCTGTTGGAGTCACACACCATTTGTACATTCAGAGAATGAAATTGTTTTCGGTTGCGGTACTGGGCCTCCATGGCATGTGGGACGACCAATTCCACATGGGTGCAGTCGATGGCACCAATGCAACCCGGTATGCCGGCAAGTGCATGGAATCCCACTTTTGTGTTGGTAATTTCCTGCTCCGAGCGTGGTAGAGAGATGTAGTCGTCTGCGTGCTGCAGGAGGGCATCGAGCACTTGCAATAGTGTCCGTGAGAACAGTGGCTGAGAAATGCCATGCAACTGTCCGACTGTGTGCTGGTAGGTGCCTGTGGCCAGGAAGTGGAGTACAGACACCACCTTCAGTAGGGGTGGGATGGCGGTTGGGCTATCTATCATGCTGACAAGGTCAGCCTGTGTCATGCCCACAATGGCGGCTATGGTGTCCCGGTCCAAACGGTAGAGGGTGTGGATCTGCTCATCAGTGAGGTTGAACGGATGTGCTCGGAGGCGTGGGATTGCGGGCTGCCTGCGTGGTGGTAGTGGCTGTGCTGGCGGCCCTTGCTGGCCCTGCCTTGGCCTCCTCCTCCTCCTGCGTCTCCTCCGTGCGGCCGGTTGTAGTTGGTGTTCGTCTTCTTCTTGGAGTTGGAGTACTTGCAGTGCTATCAGGTCCCCCAGGGCCAACATCGCGAGTCCTGCCGGTAGCATTTCGGAGTGGGTGTGGTTGTGGGAGGAGACTGGGTGTGCAATTTATGTGTTTTCAGGCTGTATGGCCTCCACCTGTGGTGATTCATTCCACCTGTGCAAGCTGCTCTCCCCTTTGGCCGAGCACGTCCCGCACACAACGCTGCAATTCGAGTAATGGCATCTTGCTATTGCAATCATGTATTTGTACCCGATGGCCGTGTAACATTGGTTGATATGTACATTCGGCTATGGTCCCATTGTTTCACATGCAATCTTTGCAGTCGCGAACAGACTTGTGAAGGGTCAGTGGAACGTAGTACTCGAGTAACGGTGGGCCCTCATGCATCACTGTAAAGAGTTGCACCGACGGGCGGGGCGTCCCATTTGTGGGTGAAGGCAGTTGCCATTTTCACACACAGCCGCACTAGATGGATTAATTTGTGATTTCAAACGGCCACAGATGCCTTTTCGACGTGATGTTGCAAATGAGGAATTCGAAGGGCGGCGCTTTCGGTTTTCAGCTAGCGGCGAGGAGATGCCCACAGGTCTGACTGCAAATATAACGTTCTATTGTTCTATGTCCTTGAGACAGGGGCCATGGCGAGGATGCAATGATTGATATGAATAGTTTGGGATGCGCAATAGCGACGTGGGCGATGAGGCCGGACGTTCCCAAATACATGTTACTTCACAACACTGGAATTACGGGCTGGGGCACTGTGGATTTTGCAGGCTGCATAACGCACAGACTCAATGGATATTTCTAATGTTATGTGAGTAAATATTCAGGCGTTTTTATACCGGGATGAGGGAATGATGAATGGATGCATGGGCAGATGATTTGATACAGAGTTTGCCATGTACAGGGCTTCTTGGAATCTGTCCGCCTCCCCTGCGCTATGTGATGCAGGGCTGCCATAGTGGGACCATCGTCTATCTGGCCTTGTTGAGCCCTCCCTGTCTCGACGCGCCTTCAGACACTTGTGTCCATGCACGTTAACATTCCCATCTGATGGATTCTGTTTTCACAGACGCATGCACAGGTACACTCGTTTGTGATGGTGTTTACACCTCGATATAGATGGTTATGTGTCGCAAGTGGTTTTGGGGTGTGATGATCCTTTGGAGTGGGCTAGCATGCATATGGCTGTGGATTTAGTGTGATCATTGAAGTGAGTTGTTCGAATGTAGTTCTGATGGCCATTCTGTTCTTTTTCTTTTCTTTTGGTTGACAGGTATCTCCTCCCCTTTTGACACTGCCATCTGTATGCCACTCCTGCAGATGGCTTTTACTCCCGACACCTGCTGCTTCGTGTTAATCAGTGGAGCAGCATTACGATTTTATGGGACGATCGCCAATGGGCCACATGCCCTTACGCAGTACTAGTGGCTCGGAGCAACATTTCGGCCTTTCAGCTGGACTAGTGCCTCCCCATTGGGACGGCCCTGCGGTTCTGTGTGCTTCCATGTTGCCTTTTCGTACGTGAATGTGGCTCTGTGTACCATGATGGAACAGGGCGTCACACAAGTAGTAGCTGGTCATTTCTTGCGGATGCAGCCCACAATGGTGAAATGTGTTTTGGAGTTCATGGCCTAATGGCTGTATGGGCTTGGTGATTTTGTTGTGCATTAAATTTCTATTCTGATATGGGCCGTGTAGCGTTCTTCTTTGCAAGTGATGTGGCATATTCCTATTTGGGGAGCGATGTATTGTGAGGAGATCTGCATTGGGTTCCAGCTTCGGAGTTTAGTTGCGTGGTACTGTGCTGGGCGCGTTTGCCTACGAAGCCCAGTGAGGTCAGGGATGGGGGCTGCCAATATGACTGTTTGAATGTTGTCATGCTCAGGGGCGGGGGATTGGGTTTTGTGTAACAGATGCCGGTCAGCCAGGTGGACTGGTGGAATGATGTGATTTTCGGAATATTGCTGGCCACAGGTGCCTGTGTTTGCGTGCGTTTCTTGGTGGGGGACTGTGGTCATGTCCATTTGTATAGCCTCTGTATTCAGGCACTCAGTGGGGCCGTTTACCGTTGATTCGCGATGCCGTACTTCTCACCATGGCGGAATGGTACTTTCCGCCGTGCTTGATGGCGTTAGGTACATGTCCGCTAGGGTCGGAATTCGCGTACCGTTGCGCCATGGTGGTATTTACGGTTTGGCATGGCGCGCGCGCGCGTACTTGGTGCAGTTAGCGTTGGCGTTCACTACGGTGTCGCTAATGGCATCGTACTTTGCGGTGACGGGTCATAGTCGCACCGAGCGCTATTCGATGGCGGTATTGCATTTCCGCCATCGTTTTTCGATTTCCGCAAGGGTCGTAATGAGGCCCATTAACTGTTAAAGGTTTATTTGCTTGCACGTGTCATAAAATTTCGCTGGAATTGTGATGTTGAGACACAGCTACTTCCATATCAGCACTGCATCTGCTCAGCGTTCTTTTGGAAATGGTGCCTATCCATGATTATACCTACCTACTGATCCTAATTACACCTTTTCTACCAAAATTGTAGCAATACCGTCTCTACCCTCATTCATACTGCTATCCCACACTCTCTCTACTTCTACCCAGAGTACTCCACCCTCTTGGACACTACCCAGCAATGTCACTGCTATTGAATCTATTCAGCCTTCTTTTGGGAATGGTGGTCTTTGACAATGATCTTTCTTGTATGGGTTTTTTCAATTCATCTTGGATGTTTCCTCAATGACCCATTGATTATTATATGTGAAGAGAACAACAATGTACTACACACAAATGTTATACAGAAGATAGTGCATACGATGCAGCGATGCACGAGGGTAAAAAACAAAATGAAATGCATGTTTACAACCATAACTAAAGTGTTTTTTGGAAAGTCTTTCCTAAAGTATGTTCTCTAACTAATTATATTTTCTTTTTTACAATCAGAAAAGTGCAAATTATTACATAATTACTGTGTACATATTATTGTGACCATGACTAGTGTCTCTACCTCTGTGCACGTAATGTAGCCAACGTTCTCTACAATCACTCAACCTACCCCATCCTCTCTACTCCAATCACCCACCATACTCCTCCTGGTTTATCCTCACCCAGCTTATTTAACCCTCACTATCCCCAGCCACTAATCCTACTGACACCTGTTGTACTCTCATCATACCCCTACCATCTCTTCTCTTATCGATATACCATATCCACACTCTCTATTCCCCTATGCAGCCTTTCTTCATCCTCTTGACCTCTTCCCACCCACTCTACTACTAAAGAATCAATTCATGCTTTTGTACCCTATTCCCAGCATCTCTTACACTGTATATATTTTAAAATACAACTTAAAAAACTACTGAATACACACACATTACAGGGCCTGCAGTACCATCCCTGTAGCTATGGTTAAGTTGCTCAATCAATAGGAAGAGCACTTTTTGGGTAGCTTTTAACTTTGCCCCTCCAGGACAAATCCTCATGTACCTTTGCAAATATAAGTATATGGCCCCATCAGATTGATTTTGCAAATGTTGGTGAGATTTTGTGCACTTCGGCCAAAGTTATAGGCGTGGTCATCACAAAATGTGTTGTTTTTCCCATAGATGCAATGGGAAGCAAATGTTGCTCATACCTGCAGCCCAAACCGCTGGATGGATTCTCACCAAATTGTTGCAGGAATGGCAGCTTGGTCTCAAATTTGTAAATTTGGTGTAATCTGTCGAGTAGTTCTTTTAAAAATGGCCAAAACGTAGATAGAAAATAATGATTTATATCTGGGTTCGGTTTACGGAGTCACTTCCCTGTAAGGTTTGCGGGCAGTCATCCGATTAGTCCAGGGGGGCAACGTGATGTCCGCAGACATCAGACGAACCCGCTGTTTGGATGGTGGGAAGCATGAGGTGCGTCAGATTTTTGGAAACGCCCGCCATGTTGGATACACGGACAGCCACTGTTGTCCATGAACACCACAGTGAAAACATATTAAAAAACACAACATCGCACTTGTCAAACTAATGAAGCAATCTCTGGGGAGGTGAGGGGTGATTCTGATGGGATGGGATATGGCCTTAAAAAGCCCCCAAAAAAAACAGGTGTTTTTTCAACTCCGACATCCACGAACAGTCTGGATGTCCACGACATCCCTGTAATCTTTGCGATTATCTGAGATGTTCAGGGACATCTATACCTATTTCTGCATTACAGGGTTGGTGAACAGCTGTTTTTGTATGTCTTATAACTTTTGTGCCACTCAATGAAACTGCATGGAATTTTGGAATTCCATTCTAGACCTGGCTCTGAATGGTTCTGCAACGTGTGGTGCTGTTATGTCAAGATGGAGCAAAATTAGAATGGAGTCCCAAAATATTTTAAAGGCTTATAAATGTGGTGCCATTTGACGAATCTGCACAAAAGTTTGCAAAAAGATTTGAGACCTACATTTTCAGAGTTTGGTGGGATTTTCTCAAGAGGGGCAAAATTAGATGGCTGGTCTCAACATTTTTAGATGGCTTATAACTTTGTTGCCGTTTGACAAATATGGACAAACGTTTTCAGAAATATTACAGACCCAACCTTGAATGTGTGTGCCAACACTGAATGGATTTTGTTTAGTGGGGGCTAAGTTATATGACTATTTCAGGTACGTACATTTTGATACTTTAAAAAAAAATAAAACAAGGGTGGATTTGCAACAAACCCATGTACGGAGCCTTGCAAGGACCTGAAAGCATGGTTTTGCAAATGTGTCAGTGTTTTATTTTTTTAAAAGTGTCATGATGTAGGTACAATAAATAGTGATATACCTTTGGTGACTGAGGTATAGCTTTTGGCCATGGGCAGTAGCCGGCTTCAGGCCACTGGCCACGACCACGAGAGACCAGGAATGGGATTTAGGGGGTCATGACCACCAGTGGCAGTTGGTGTGTGGAAGCTTAATATGGTCATATGGTTATATGGATAGTTTTTGGAATTGATTGGTGGATGGATATGCGACTGTTTGAAAGCAAGCATTGAGGGAATGTTACAAATCGAAAATAAAAAATGGTAAAGGGTTGCCCCATGTGATGGTATGCACGTGCCATCCAGGTCGTTTAAAGGGCCTGGAAAGGGGACAGTGGAGACCGCAGATAGTCCGTTATAAAGCTCCTTCGATTATGGTCCTTATTGTATGCTAGAGAAAAGTATTTGGGAAAGCAAATTGTTTCTGTCCTTCTATATTTTTTTCTAGTGTAAAATTGTCCATTATTCACATTAGCATAACACAACATGCTAATAAATGTTGGGGAATCTTATTGAGTCTATCTACTTTTCTGAGATAGGTAAAGTAGATGGAGTCTATAAAAAACTGTGAAAGGTAGTTCATAAAGGAAACTTTTCTGGAGTTTTTTGATTTTTTTGCAGGAGAGGTCAGAAAGTAAGGTGGGGAGGGAAATGAGGGAAGAGGCACCAACCATAAATATGGAGGGGCAGGTGGATGGGGGTTAGATGTTGTGCGTGTTTTACATCTACGTAGGGAGAAGTGGGTTCTCATGCTCCTTGATTACACCTTCAAAAGCACCTCAAAATTGCTCTCTCATGCAGACTGGTGTATTGCAGTAAAAACAGAGTACTGTTGTCTTAGAAAGATATGGATCAACAGCCTATTTTATCGCTTGCAAGATAACTGGTGGGGTGTTGTGTCCCACAGAAGTAAGCTGTGTGGTTACAGTATTGGTTGAGGAAGATGAGGCGGAGGAAGACAGCCTACTACTTACTAAGAAAGGAAGAACCTTTCTGAGAGCATTGCTGTGGTTGGATTTGCTGTGGCAGCTGTTACGCTCACCTGGTCACTTCGGGGGACGTTGGGGCATGGTTGGAGCCCTCCCTCGACTCGGCTCCCCTGGATCGCCTCTCTCTCCCTGCTGCTGCAAAGCCTGCTGTTCTGGATGCTGGTATTGCCCCTGTTGTGTTGTAATGTTGACCTAACTGTCCTGCTTCTTATAGAAGGGTCACTAGTTGCTTCACTGGTCCTTGGAAGGGTTGATCCAGACCAACTGCGACCAATCCATTTAGAAGGTAAGTCTTTTGGTTATGATTATAGTTTGTTTATTATAATGTCTTTGTGTTGATCATTAAGAGTAATTCTTGCAATGTCATATCTCTTCCCAATAAGTATGAAAATGCAGATCAGAGTCGTGGAGCGAATCCGGGGATTCTCCTGAGGATGATGGTGCTCCCAAATTAGCTGGTAAGTTGCCCTATATGATGGAACTCTAGTCTCAAGTGCGGCGCGGCCAAACGTTCATTATCTATATGATTTGTAACCTGTTCTTTCTCCCTTGCAGGAGGAGGCCGGCAGTGTACAGCGAAGTCTTGATGTTCGACGCAGATCTGCGGTTGCAGGATGAAGGTACTGCGAAGGAGAAGAAAAGAAGCAGAGCCCTGAGTAGCTGGATGCCCAGATCAGGTGAGAAGAAGGCTACAACTCTGATAGTGATGGGATGCAGGTAAGGAAGCGCACAGCGATGGAGCGGCTTGAAGCAGGTAGGGTGCGCCTTCAGTGGTGGAGTAGCTGAGTTCAGGTAAGAGGCGCCTTCAGTGATGTAGTAGCTGGATTCAGTTAAGATGCACCTTTAGCGGTGGAGTAGCTGGATTCAGGTAAGAGGCGCCTTCAGCGATGGAGTAGCTGGAATCAGGTAAGATGTCTTCAGAGATGGAGAAGCTGGAATCAAGTGGATGCACAGGTAAGGACAGCGGTAAGCGTTACGCTGCAGAAAGCAGACTAACGCGAAGCGAAGGTACATGGATGGGTTGGCCTTATATAGGCTGGCCTAGACCCCTCCATTTAGCCCCGCCTAGTGGCTCCACCTTGCCCCTCCCAGGGACTCTTGCACGTGCCTGCCAGTGATGTTCTATGACCATGCCAGCCCTGCAGCACGTGCCTTATGCTCAGAGTGTGCAAGGCACACATTTTCATGAGCCTGGTGCCAGAGGCGCCAGGACTGGGTCCATTTGGACCCAGGGGGTGAGGAAGGACTGGACACTTGTCCAGTGGCCATGACAGCACTCCCCCGCAAGGCCCCTCTCACGGGCATTCCTTTCCCCGGTCCAGGTACGTTGGGGTTGTTATGGTGAAACCGCCTGATTAGTCGAGGTGCATGGACAAATTCCATAGGTTCCCAGGTGCGATATTGAGGTCCATAACCTTCCCAATCGATCAAGCAGTACAGTTTTGATCATACTATTTTAGAATCTAGGATGTCTTTAACCTCGTACTCAGGTTCTCCTCCAATAATTTCAGATTCCGGTGTTTTTTTGATCCTAGTCTCAGGCTTCACAGGCTTCAAGAGGGAAATGTGAAACACTGGATGAATTTGCATATTGGCGGGTAGATCTAGTTTTACTGAGGCTGGGTTGATGATGGCCTTGATGGGATAATGTCCAAGATATGTGGGATGGAAGAACCGAGGTCCTTTTAATGGTATATTTCTGACAGCCAACCATACTTTATCCCCAATTTGGTAATGTGGAGATTCCCTTTTATGCCTGTCAGGAAACTTCTTTTGTTGTTCCTTGGATTTAGTTACATTATTGGTTGCTTAAATAATAATAAAAATAATAATAAGGCTTCCTTAAGGGTTTGAGTAATAGTCTTATGTAGAGAGGTGATTGCCGGCATTTCTAGCTCGTCAAGCGGGTCAAAGCAGGAAGTCCGAGGATGCTGACCATTCATGTTATAGAATGAGGTTTGTCCTGTGCTAGTGTGGATAGAGTTATTGTATGCAAATTCAGTTAACCAAAGAACGTCCTTCCAGGATCCTTCTGTCTGCTGCAGCATGCAATCAGGTATTGCTCTAACGTCTGATTAGTCCTCTCAGTTTGACCATCGGTTTGGGGTTGGTGACTGATGGAGAGGCGAAGATCAATCTGCGCCTTCTTGCAACAACTCCTCCAGAAGGCTGAGACGAATTGCGTTCCTGGATCAGAAATCAGTACTGAAGGGAAACCATGTAGTCTGATTATTTGTTCTAGGAATACAGTAGCCAAAGTCCCAGCAGCAGGAAGTCATTTTAGTGTAATAAAGTCTGCCATCTTGGAGAACAAATCTACCACCACTAAAATTGTGTTGAAGCCATCACAGGGAGGTAAATTGGTAATAAAGTCCATGGATAACGTATGCCAAGGGACCAGTGGTATAATCCTGCAGGTTGGACTTTTGGGATTTCTGTTGTGCGCAAACTCTGCA
The DNA here is from genome assembly GCF_040938575.1 of Ambystoma mexicanum. NCBI lineage: Eukaryota > Metazoa > Chordata > Amphibia > Caudata > Ambystomatidae > Ambystoma > Ambystoma mexicanum. Next base: position 358,267,207 of record NC_090941.1, read on the forward strand.
GGTTGCAATAAAGTGGGCCACGTCCTTTCTCCAGGTTGGCCACCAATAATTCTTCCTGATTTTGACTTGTCGCTTAGTAATCCCGGGATGTCCCTCCACTAATGATTTGTGGTAATTGGCTATAATCTTGTTTTGAGCTTCTGTATCTCTGATGTATAGTCTCCCCTAGAAATCAGGTGAATTGTCTGTGATGGAGTACCATTCTCCTTTGTTTAACCATTCTTGTTGGGCGGTTTGGTCCATTTGAGACTGGAGGTCGACCTTCAAATCTTCTCAGCAGGCAGTTACTGCGATCTGGTTCTGAATTCTCTCCTCTGGAATGATGGGTACTGGTTCTGATGGTATAAATGTGTCTTTGTCTTCTCCCATTCTTGACAGAGTGTCTGATTTTCCGTTACGCACTACTGGTCGGTATGTGATCACAAATTCATACTCCGTGAAGAAGAGAGCCCAGCAAAGCTGATGATAGGATTGGGCCTTGGCTGTTTTCAAACATTACAAATTACTGTGATCCGTGATAACGGTGACAGTATGTCTAGCCCCCAGGAGGTAGTGTCTCCAGGTATTAAGGGCTCCTTTGATCACCAATAATTCTTTGTCGGTTATGGCATAGTTCTTTTATGGTGCTGTAAACGTATGGGTCCAAAATGCTATGAGATGTAACTGCCTGGTGTCTGGGTCACTTTGTGATAACACCGCCCCCATGGCCACACTGGAGGCATCGGTCTCAACCACATAGGGTAGATCGGGTTGAGGGTGCCGAGGAATAGGTGCTGAAGTGAAAGCCGATTTCAATTCCTGGAATTCTTTTTCATCGTCGGGAGTCCAAGAAAATGTTTTATTCTTCCTGAGTAAAGAAGTGATGAGATGAACGATTTGAGAAAATCTTGGGATGAATCCCCGGTAGAAATTGGCAAACCCGAGTACGCTCTGCACTCACTTGATTGATGTCGGGGATGGCCATTGAAGAATAGCTTCCACTTTACAAGTGCCCATGTGCAACCCTCATGGAGTAAGCATAAAGGCCAAGAACTCAACTTCCGTGACATGGAAAAGGCATTTTTCCAGTTTGGCAAATAGTCGATGCTTACAGAGTTTTCTCAGAACGGCCCTTACATGGCCCACGTGATCTTCCTTAGATGCTGAACAGATGAGGATGTCGTCGATGTAAACAAGGACACAACCGTCGAGCACTTCATGGAGTACATCATTCATAAAGAACTGGAATGCTGCTGGTGCATTGCATAACCCAAAGGGCATGACCTGGTATTCGAAAAGCCCGTATTTGGCTTGGAATGCTGTCTTCCATTCGTCGTCTTTTTTCATTCTTACCAAATGGTAAGCTCCCTGTAGGTCTACCTTTGTATAGATTTGAGCATTCTTTACTTGGTCAAGTAGTTCGGGAATGAGTGGCAGAGGGTATCTATTCTTCACAGTAATCTGGTTTAACGCCCTTTAATCTATACAAGTTCTGAGGTCCCCTTCCTTCTTTGGCATGAAGAAGAGAGCTGAGGAGGCTGGAGACTTAGACGGGTGGATGAACCCATTAGCTAGGTACTGATCTAGATATGTTCTTAGGTGCTGATTTTCTTGCTCAGTCAGAGCATAGATTCTGCTGCAGGGAATTTGCGCTCCAGGAACCAGATCGATTTGGCAGTCATAAATTCTGTTTGGAGGTAGGGTGTTAGCTTGTTCCTTTTGGAACACGCCCAAATAATCTTGATATTCGGAAGGTAATGAGCCCGAAATTCCTAGGATGGGTTTCCCCTTGAGTTGTAGATTCCTCACGTCCTTATGGTAGCAGCTCCTTGCACATCCTTGAGGGAAGGTCAGCTTTCTTGTGTGCCAGTCAATCCTTGGGTTATGGGTTTCAAGCCACATCATTCCTAGGATCATTTGGAACTGTGGGGCCCCTATAAAATCAAATGAAATGCTTTCCCGATAACCATCCTGACATGTCACCATTACCTTATCAGTGTGTTGAGTTACTGGCCCTGAAGACAGCTGAGAGCTATCCACAGCAGTAAGGTTTTCCGGTTGTGGTTTTTGCTGAAGTGGGAGGCCTATCCAAGCGGCCAAATCCTGATCGTTATAATTTCCCACCGCACCACTATCAATGTAGGCTTCTAGAGCATGTACTCTTAACGGTTGTTGGTGATGGGTTATCAATACCGGGATGATCAGGTGTGAGGCCTGTACAACTTTCTTAATTCCGCTCGTCAAGTGGACCCCTACACTTGCCGGGCATCTGAATTTTCGGACTCCTGTTCCTTTTCTTCGTTGCCATTGTCCGTGGCACCTACCATCTTCTTGGGGGGTTTAATAGGGCAATCTTGCAAGAAATGTCCAGCCTTTCCGCAATATAAACAAAGCTGTTGTTGCCTCCTTTTTTCTCTCTCAGCCTTGGAAATGGGAGCTCGTAATCCCATAATTTGCATAGGTTCAGTGGTTTCATGAGCCCTGGTCTGATTGTCCCAAGGTTGTATGTAAACTGATCTCCCTTCCACCCTCGTGCGGTCCATTTTTCGGTCTTGTAATTTGTGGTCCAATTGCAAAGTGAGGTTGATATATTAGGCACAACATTGGGGTGGATTGACAACTTGAGCTAGTACATCTTTAAACTAACCATGTAGCCCCCAGTAAAAAAAATGTGGTCTGTTTCTCCTCAGGCCAATTAGTCTGTGCTATGAGGCGATTGAAGGTAGCTATATAAGTCAATAAGTCGTGGTTTCCTTGTCTAGGAGATAGTCATTCGTTGTCTACTGCTTGTCCTTGGGTGTGCCTGGCAAACAATTTTTCCAATTCCTTTTGGAATTCCACAAAATTCCAAAGTATTGGATTGTCCTGGGTCACTAATGGTATGGACCAGTCAGCTGCACAACCTCCCAAGTAGGAAAGTACAAAGGCCACTGTTGCGCTGTCGTTAGGAAAGGCTCCTGATCGGCACAAAAAGTGGAGACGGCACTGGTTCATGAACACAGCATATTTGTTCGGGTCACCGAAGAAGCGTTCTGGTGGGGCCAGTGGGACTGCCCCTGGAAGTACCACCTGCACTGTGGGTGATGGCTGTGGCAAGGGGGTTGGTGTAATTACGGATAACAGAACTTGCCCTGCATGTGTCTGTAGCATTTGCCTTGCCAAGTTATCCATCCGTTCTCAGGCTACAATAAGGTCTCTCCTCAAGGAATTAGTCTCTTGTATTGAGGCATGCACTTCAGCCCGCAGCTCACCCAGTAATTGGGCTAACTGGTCTGTTTCAAAGGTTTCCATAAATCCCAGGCAGAGATTCAGAGAGGCTTCGTGTTCTGCTATGCTCACCTGGTCTCTGCAGGGACGTTGGGGCACGGTTGGAGCCCTCCCTCAACTCGGCTCCCCTGGATCACCTCTCTGTCCCTGTTGCTGCAAATTCTGTTGTTCTGGATGCTGGTATTGCCCCTGTTGTGTTGTAATGTTGAGCTATCCGTCCTGCTTCTTATAGCAGGGGTGCGTAGATGGACCTAGTTGCTTCACTGGTCCTTGGAAGGGTTGATCCAGACCAGCTGCGACCAGTCCACTTAGAAGGTAAGTCTTTTGGTTATGATTATAGTTTGTTTATTATAATGTCTTTGTCTTGATCATTAAGAGTAATTCTTGCAATCTCTTATCTCTTCCCAGTAGGTGTGCATATGCAGATCAGAGTCGTGGAGTGAATCTGGGGATTCCCCTGATGATGATGAAGCTCACAAATTAGCTCGTAAATTGGCCTTTATGATAAAACTCTAGTCTCAAGTACGGCACGGCCAAGCGTTTGTTATCTATATGATTTCTAACCTGTTGTATTCTTTCTCCCTTGCAGGAGGAGGCTGGTGGCGTAGAGCGAAGTCTTGATGTTCAACGCAGTTCCGCGGTTGCAGGATGAAGGTACCGTGAAGGAGAAGAAAAGAAGCAGAGCTCCAAGTAGCTGGACGCCCGGATCAGGTGAGAAGAAGGCTACGACTCCAATAGTGATGGGATGCTGGTAAGAGGCGCGCACAGCGATGGAGCGGCTGGAAGCAGGTAGGGTGCACCTTCAGCAGTGGAGTAGCTGGGTTCAGGTAAGAGGTGCCTTCAGCGATGGAGTACCTGGAATCAGGTAAGATGCACTTTCAGCGGTGGAGTAGCTAGATTCAGGTAAGATGCGCCTTCAGCGGTGGAGTAGCTGGATTCAGGTAAGAGGCACCTTCAGCGATGGAGTAGCTGGAATCAGGTAAGATGTCTTCAGAGATGGAGCAGCTGGAATCAAGTGGATGCACAGGTAAGGACAGCGGTAAGCGTTACACTGCAGAAAGCAGACGAACGCGAAGTGAAGGCACGTGGATGGGTTGGCCTTATATAGGCTGGCCTAGGCCCCTCCCTTTAGCCCCACCTAGTGGCTCCACCTTGCCCCTCCTAGGGACTCTTGCTCATGCCTTCCAGTGATACAGTGTTCGCATTAGGATTTGTAGAAAATAGTCCATGTCTGTCGCAGTTCACCGAAATCCGACGGCAATAATCACGAGTCATGCAGTAAACTTCGGCCAATGCGGGTGACTTTGCGGGATTTGGAATCAGGGATCAAACCCATAAATCAACTTTCATATGGAACTACCCAGTAAATTGTGTTGGCCCTGATTTGATAAAAACACGTGCCATCAGGTTATAGGGCACAACTGTTACTATTTGTGTTTAGGTCACTTATGACCAATTAATACATTTCAATACAACCCTTTATCAACTGGCGCAGAGTCCTGGAATTTCCTCTTTCGGTAACAATACAAAAATAACAAATGACAATACAAAAGAGGATTCGGTCAAAAGTGGGTCAAACGGATTGGAGAAATAAGGTTTGAGGAGCCAAAACTTCTTGCAGTAATTCAGGACACCTGTTCACTAGCAAAGACTGAAATCAGTGATTTGCTATGGGTGTAGTGAATATCTACGTGTATGGAGTCTCGCACAATGAGATTGGTCAATGTTGCATGCGCATATTTGGTCATACGAAGTGGGCATAATCGCATTAACGCAGATTGTGCTGTCATTCAGTGAGGATGTTGAGGCGGATATATGTCAAGTGCACCTGAGCAGCCATAACACGCATTCTGTTTGGTCAATTTCACATGCGTGCGTTATCATCATTGCCAGATCTACGCACATACCATCGGCTGTGGAATTAGACATGGATATATGTCATGTGTACCCACACAGCCGACAGGTGTGATCTGATTGGTCAATGCAGCACATGCAGATTTTGTCATTCGCCGTGATATAGTCACATCTACGCAGCTTGCAATGTCATTGGGTGAGGATGTTGACACAGATATAGGGGTAGCAACGTCAACAAATCATGCCTCCTGATTGGCCCGTTTCATTAACACAACTATATAGTGGTGAGAAAGCAAATCGTCGGTGTGTAAAATGCAAATGGTCATAGCGTGTCAACGAACCACACTGCCTGATTAGTTACTGCTGCACATGCAAATGTCATCATATGGCATGGGCTTAGCCATGTCTACACACAAATGTCATTGGGTTGATGTTGATGCAGATATCAGGGTAGGTCAACAAAACATGCCGCCTGATTGGTCACTGCTGCATGTGCAGATTTCATAATATGGTGTGCTTGTAGCAGCGTCTATGAAGATTGCGCTGTCATTGGGGGAGGATGTTGATGCAGATATATGTCATGTCTACCCATGCAGCTGCATTGCACATTCTGAATGGCCAATGCTGAGAGAGCAAATTTTGTCATAACCTCGGCTTCAAAAAGTGCACACCTCATCTCCCCTGGTCATCCTCATCTCTTGGTCTGACTATACTCTTTTCTTCTCCCACCTGGGTGCCTATGGCCTTTTGACCATTCCTGCAAAAGCCTTGCCAACCTCGTTCACTAACATCTGTCTGATGAAACGAGTGTCAACTGCTGCCTTCTCCTCAAACTTCATCCCCCCTTGCACTCCCAACTCAGATGCTACCACTGACTCTGCCCTCCGCAACTTCTACCTATCCATCACCAACGCCCTTGAAATGCTTTCCGCTGTCATGAGGATGAGGATGAATACTGCCTCTAAGCGTAACTCTTGGTATTACTCCGAACTTGCATACTTGAAATGAAAGAATGCGAAATGGAAGTGGCAAACCTCAGGGTCAACTTCTGACAAACTGACCAGCCACCAGCCCCAGTGGCATTAGAGAATCTCTCTCCATGCCAAGAAAAGGTCCCATATTCGTGCATGTATGTCTGGTCTGCCAACAACACAGCTGAACTTTTCAAAATCTGCTGAGCACTTGCCAACCCTTCGGCCATATCCTCCTTCCCTATTCCTTCTCAGGCCCTCTGCAACACACTCGCCACTCAATTCACAACTAAAACTCAGGACACCCTGAACAGCCTTGTCACTCACTCTCCGAAATCCAACCCTCACCTTCCTGCGTCCCTTGTCACTCACCCTCCTCCTGCCTCCTTTTCATATTTAGCCCTTGTCTCTCGAGAAGTCACCAGAGTTGTCCGCTCCCTGAAGGTCTCTTCCAAAAAGGTTTCCTCTTGCTCATCCAGAAACATCAAGGACACCATTTCCACTTTCGCCCCTTCACTCGCTGATCTCTGTAACCACTTCTTTGATGCATGCTCTTTCCCCTCCTCATTCAAGCACTCCCTTGTGTGCCCCCTCCTAAATAAAAGATCAGCAGACCCCTCCTGTCCAGCCAACTACTGCCCCATCTCCATCACCCACTTCCTGGGGAAACTGCTGGAGAAGTTGGCTCTATCACAACTCAACTCCCACACTGAACTTGTTGGCGGTCTCTAGGACCATCATTCTGGATTCCGAGCATCCAAGGCACAAAAACTGCTCTCCTGAACACCTGTGAAGAACTGCTTGGTTCCCGTGATTGCACCTGCCCGGCTGTCCTCATCCTTCTTGATCTCTCCTCTGCATTTGACATGGTCAACCAGTCCATCCTCAAACAAAGGTTCCATGACACCTTTGGAATCTCGAAGCAGGAATTGGAATGGATGACCTCCTTCCTAACTGACTGCTCCTCCCAAATCATCCTGGGCACCTTTTCCTCTCTTTTCTACTTCTTCATCTGTGGCATCCCCCAGGGCTCTATTCTCTCACCTTGGATTTTTATCATCTACCCTACTCTGCTGGCACACATCATCTCCTCCTTCTCCCCCAAATGCCAGTGTAATGCTGACGACACACAACTCTTCTTCAAACTTCCTGCTGACCCCCTTGTACCTTCCATCACCCCTGACTGCCTTTTCTGCCATCAAGGCCTGGTGAACGTCCAACAATCTCTGCCTAAATGCCAGCAAAACGGAGATCCTTCCTATTGGGACCCCTGCACTGACGTCATCTCTTAACTCTGGCCTCCTTCCATGGGCTCTCCCCCTGCTCCCTCTTTGGAAGCCCAGAAACCTCCAAGTCATATTCAACGCCTCTCTCTCCCCCCTCCCTCATACTCAGGACATTGCCAAGAAGTTCCACTTTCAGCTCTTCCTTCTCAAAGGAATTCTAGCCTTTCTCACCTTCCCTCAGAGGCTCAATGTTACCTGGGCCCTGGTTCTGTCTAGACTTGACTATTGCAATAGCCTCCTCCTGAATCTACCTTCTTCCACTCTGCAACCCCTCCAGCTAATCCAGAATAGGGCAGCAAGACTTATCCAGGGACTGCATCTCTCCTGCCCTACAATGTCTTTACTGACTCCCGGTTGCTTCACGGATTAAATTCAAATCCCTCTGTATCATCCACAAGGCCTTCTGGGGCCGGGGACCACATTATCTGCAGCTCTTTGTTATTAAATATTCCCCCTCTATACCTCTGCACTCTTCTAGCACCAACTCCTTTTGTGTAAAGTATTTCGCTAAACAGAGTGTGGGTGATCAATCTCTCTCCTCAGCTGGTTTCCTTTTCTGGAACAGCTTCCCTTTCTATTTTCTTCTTAAGCAGGACTTTCTTAAATTTCTGAAAGATCCTCAAGACCTTCCCCTTCATCTCTTCCTTCCCTTCCTCTCTCCTCTGCTAATCTCACACTCACTTGATTGGTGTTCATGGCCCTTATGCATCCTCGGGGCCCTGACCTCCCACATTGAATCACCCCAGCTTCTGTCTATCCTCACCGCTTGCCCCGGCTCACCCTCCACCCTCGGAGGATCACACTTACCTTTCATTGCACTTCACCTGCTGCTCACCCATGAGCATCCTGGCATCTATCCCATTCCCTCTGCCCTCTGCGCTTGCATGTTCTGGACACTCACAAGGCATAGTAGGTTTGTATTCCCCTCCCCACTGTACTTCTATTTATTTTTTATGTATTGTAATTTGTTTCTCATCCCTTGTCCCCTCCCTGTTGCTCTGTGGGTGCTTTGAAACAGTATTTACTTCATTTATAAGCATCTAACAAGCAAACAATAAATAAATAAAATAAATAAATACAATAAATTGGCTTGTGGGCATAGCATCAGATACCTTCTATGTTTTTCAGGAAGCCCCTTTACTTTTACTCATTGCTGTTTGGGTCTTGGTTCCTGACACATCTGTGTAATTCTCCAAGAACTGTCCAAACTTAATTTTTCCAGTCCCTTTTTGCTCTCCCTTATTCCTAAATCTCTTTAATTTGTCTTGTGTTATGTGGTTTGTCTACATTTATTATTTTACTTGATTATTTTCTTTTATTTAAAGTTTGTTTTCATTTGAAGTGCCCGTCTTATTTTGTGGTGTCTTTTTTTGTGTTAGTTCATTTTCCACCCGGTTCAACGTGTCCTCCGAACACAGCTTTGACGAGGAGTTGGTTTGGGTCTCTATTGCTTTACCTCCCCGCAAGAAATAGTTTGGGATGAAGACAACAGTGGGGTGCTGGAATATTTAATGGTGCAACAATACCATAGCCGGAAGGAAGTACAGTATGTCATGTCCACTTTGAATCAAAAAACACTGTGGAGGGGTCAGTGTTGGTATCGTCTCAAAGTCTGGGGACTTCAGTGCTAATTCAGTGCCTAGTGAGAGAGTTCACTGGGGCAACATTAATGAGTCACACTGGCTAGTTTATTTTAAACATAAATGAAAGGCCCATGGACCCCAGTCGATATGGTGGTATAATGGAAACACCTCTTCCTCTGTCCCTACAGCATCTTCTGTCCTTGCGGCTACATCACCACCGGGAACAAGTGCATCCTCAACTGGTACCCCATCATCATTAGTATTACTACTGAACCTTCTGCACTGCTGCCAGCCCACAATCTAACTCAGCACAAAGATATGTGCTGCATATGTGACAATTGGGTTGTGGCAGGAGATGCCACAATACCTGGATTGGTAAGAATGATTTCTAAACACCAGGATCACTGACACCAGTAGGCAATTTTTTTTCCTGTGGCAATTCCCCTACCCTTTTTGTGAAAAAATTAAATTAACAAAAAAAAAAGGAAATGCCGCAAAAAATGTGCCCTTTTTACCCATTGTTATATGTATCAAACCCTAATGTTCTTCCCTTGCCAGTTTCACTCTTCTACTTCTCTCTCCTCCAAAACAGCCCTTTTCAGGGCTATTTTTTCAGTTATAAAAGTATACAATAAAAACCTCAGACTGTTTAAATGGTTCAAAAATCCTTAATGTGTCCTTTTCATACGGTGTTTGTTGAAAAACAATACTTTTGTTTGTTTTTATTATAGCTGCAGATATGCTTCATGGTAGCCGTGAGTACAATGAAAGTAATGACAGTGGAAATATAGCCACGACTAGGTGTGCCAGGCACTAATTGGCGCTCTGTAGCCGTGGATTCGATCTCCAGTCATTGCTGCGATTAATCGTGCCTGCAGTTTAACCAATCACATTCTTCATGGTAGCCGCTGGTACAATGACAGTACTGGCAGTAGCCCTGTCTACAATGACTGTCTATCGGCCCTGGGAGTCTATGCCATACCATCTCTCATAGCTGTGGTTATGATCTTTTTTTTTACAAAATATATAAACATATTTAAATATGTAGATACATGTGTGTGGTAGTCAGTCCTGAAAAGTTCTATTTTGAGATATGTTGGGTGAAGTCTTTGTGCAAAGGTACTGTAACAATGTAATGATTTTCTCTTTATCGACCCCAAATCTTTATTGTAGGGAAGTAATGGTGGGATTATGTTTTCTTTTAGTAGTTACACATGATTGATTTTCTTCATCAGCCCTATTGTCTGCATGTTTACTGTCTATTTCTCAATTAAGGTCTTTTATGTCCTTCACTGATTCCATTTCATTTCGAATATTCATTAACAATTCTTTAATTTCTATTTAATTATCCATTATTCTATTTGTAGGGAATTCCTGAGATGGCTGTTGCTTAATCCTTCTAGATACAATTGAAGATATATTTGACTTTCAAGTACTTTTCCTGGTAGCACAGACATTTAAAAACAGTAAGCTAAACAATACCTATATGCTGAATGATCGTTGTTAGTTATACATATCATTCTTACTCACATTTTACATAAACATAAAGAATAAGCTCACAAAATCCAAAATGTTCTGTAATTTATTGTGGCTGCTTCTCTTCAGCATATTCCTTAAGTATGTCCTCCAATGGGATAATTTTCCTGGCCAGTCCATGAAGTTGGCCATTGTAGGGTGAGAGTAAAATCACTGTCTGTTTACTTACTTGTTAGAATGAACAATGGAAGAGCATTATCTGATGAAAGAAGGTGGGATTCTCTTCAATTACTTTCTAATTGGGTCTTTGTTGTTTCTATGGTGAACTACTGCCAATAGGACGTCAAGTATCTCAGATGGTGGTCAGATGTTCAACCTATAAGACAATGTCATTTTTTGATTGATGTTTATATGCACCAATTACGCTGGATGTTCCATTGCCTCATATAATGAAGTGTTTTTATATAAAGTAAAGTGATATTTCCTGAAAAAGAGGTGTGTTTTAGGAGATTGTGGAGTTAAAGAGGCTATAAATATTGTTTTTGCTGGATATTTAATAAACGGCTGCAATTTCAGGAGGAGATTGTGTCATTACATGTTGTGGAGTGTTGGATGATAAATTGCATTGCTCAGAAGATTGTGGAGGCACAGAGAATGTTGTGACTGGGACTAATAGTGATGTTGAGCACACAGGTGATGTGTATCAAAAGCATTGGCTTAGTACGTTTTTCTAGTTGTGTAATATCACTTTAGATGGAGCATTTGAAATGATAGGTGTGTTTGGAAAGACAATGAATTAGTCATCTAGGGAAAGAGCATAGAGAACATTTCCAAGGTTTGTTTAATTGTAATAGAGTATTTGAATGAACACATTTGTTTGGGTGACATATTGACAACAAATCTGAAAGGCTCTTTTAAGAGCCCACCATAGAAATTATGAAATATTATTGAAAATGAAACTGTTCTCTGTTGCCTATTTTCCTATAGCCATTGCTGTGCCTGCACCTATTTCCGTGGGTAGTGTGAAATATTGACCAAATTAACTTATTCAATTTGGAGTACAGCTTTGATACTATCAAGGAATACCATATTTCCTTTATCAGTTAGGTGTACCCCTTTGTGTCTTTACAGGTGAGACACATAGGGCCTCATTCAGACGCTGGCGCAAAGGGATACTGGGCACCGGTAAGGACACCGGTGCCGGTAATCCCTTTGTGCCCTATTCCGAGGTCCCCCAACGGGACCGGCAAGGTACGTTTGGTCGAACCAAACATACCTTGCGGTTCCCGTTAGGGGACTAGGTCTCAAATAACAGCCTTGGCATGCGCTGGGCCGTTATTTGCGCCCTCCCCATTCCCATTGAACCATATGGGGGCTCAATAGGAATGGGGAATGGTTTGGTAAATGGGGACTTACCGGTCCCTCCAAGGTCGGAATGGACCGGTAAGTCCCCATCTCACCAAACCGGAGTCGGACCCGGTTTTGGAAATATGTCCAAATAGCGCCAGGGCTACCTCCAAACCCGGAATGAGGCTCATAGAACTGGATTACATGCATTGGTATTTGTAAAAGGTTCTTCTTATCCCATGAACTCTCCTCACCATCATGAGCCTTGTCTCCTCCCAGGTCATCCTCCCGCAGAGCACCACCCCTAAGGTCAAGATAAGGAAGCATCTGCCTTTCCCTGGCCAACTGAGAAGAGACTTTAGGTGGGGTTTTAGTGAGGGATCCATGGCCTCAGTAGAACAGTATTTTCCCAAAGAGATCAAGTACAGAATTGAACAAAGTAGTGCAGGTATATAGAAATAGTGCACATCAACATGGGCAGTAGAAGTCAATGTTTTCCTCACAGGTATGTCATTATTGACTGCAGCATTGTAAGGTTCCCTTGCACAGAACAAGTCCCAGCATTAAGACATTTCTTCAAGTCGAAAAGAGCTATGTGACCTGCAGTGCTTTAATGTATCCTTCCCTCATTCAGACTCTGTAAGTATGAGGCATGGAAGTGCAAGCATTCATCACTTAGAAAAGATTGAATCAGCAGTCTAAGCTTCCATCAAATAGAATGGTTGCAGCATGGGCCTCAGCATTGTACACTTCCTTCACATAGAATGCATATAACATTGGCCCTAGCAGTTAAAGCTCAACTCATAAAGATCAATTGGGGGTTGGTTGAGCACTCAGAACTGTGGGTTGCTGTGCCCTTTGTCTAAGATCACTAATGCACTAGCAGCCGGTAGGTAGAAACTGGAAGGCCAGTGCTCATGGTGCCTGTTCTATATATCCTGGTGGCTGGTTTTAGTTCTTACTCAAGTGGCGCTTGTGCTGTACTTAGTATAAAAAGAGCTTCTTGTCCACACTCATTTGAGTAGTGCACGCATTCAGTGAGGACAAATACAACAGGCATATTCTTAAATGGTACGGCTTGATGACATCCTCCTGATTTGGACAGGTGGCAGAACAGCACTTGATGAATACAAAATATTTCTGAACACCAACAGCTTTGGGATAGAGCTGAGAGGGACTGAAAACAAACACACAATTGACTTCTTAGACATCAGAATCTCTGCCACGCCAACTGGACTAGAAACCAGAACTAACAGAAAACCGACAGAGGTCAACTCGGTCCTCTTTTCAACCAGTTGTCTCAAAAAGAATGTCATTGAAAACATACCCAAAGGTGAAATCATCAGGGCACATAGGAATTGCAGCACAACAAACTCCTACAATGAAGAATGTGACTTACTACGCCAGCGATTCCTAAGAAGAGGCTACTAACCAAACAACATCACAATGGCAATCAACCATGTGAGCACCATCCCCAGGACAAAACTACTCCAAATCAAACAGAGAGAGGCTACAGCCAAAGCTGCTGACAACATACGATTTGTGACAGAGAGAACAACAATGACAGTACAAAACTCCTGAAGATCTTAACTAAACATTGGCATATCCTGGGAGTAGACCAAGATATAAACGAATGGGTAACAGAGAAACCCAAAATATCCTATTGTCGGGCACCAACACTGAAGAGCATGCTTAGTCCCTCATTTATGGAACCTCTGACAAGCACTGCAAGCAAATGGCTAACCAAAAAACCTGTGTCAGGTTTCCACAAATGCAGAACTTGCTTCATGTGCTCCCATAACATCACCACTAATAGCGAACAATTTGGCACCACTTATGAAAAGAAGATCGATCAATTCATAACCTGTAGGTCTAAGTTTGTTATTTACGTGATCATATGCGTATGTGGCCTGAAGTATATGGGGAACACGATACACGAACTGCGCACAAGAATTAGAGAGCACCTCAACTCCCTTAAAACAGCTGAAGCAAATACCCACTATCAACTCACTGGCAAGAACAACACCAGATGGACAATCAGAAAGAGATCAGATTTGTCGGTCTGGAGATGATCAAACCAGATGCAAGAGGAGGAAACAGATCCATAAGACTGCGCAGAATGAGGCCAGATTCATATGCAGAGCACGCAACATGGAGCTTGGTCTCAACACCGAACACAAACTGAATGTTTTTCTGTGAATTACCATGATACCAGAGTATATCGTATTGTGACCGGCCATATGGCAAAAAACGTTTTTCTTTTTCTTTTTCTTCCTCCTGCACCTGACAGAATCACGTTGAACTGAATTATATACCTCAACACAACACTTTACCCAACCTACCAATTGTGTCCCTTCACCACCAGTCACGTCGGATGTCAACACCACCACGACAACTAACGACATGGGGTATTTAAGACCATCCCACCTGGTCACTGGTCTCTAGGGGAACAGCCCCACATTAACTTTAGATAGAAGCCCCCTTACTCTCCACCAATTCTAACCCCAGGACAACTACCCCGAGACCACACTTCACTCCCCGATCCATGGCCCTTCTGCACACCAGCCCAATGTGCAGCATAGATACACCGCAAGGCCGCACCATCCAGATTAAGCACCTCTCACCCCCTCCTTCCCCTCCTCAACTCAGCCTCGAGCACATCTGCGCCACAGCTTTCTTCAACTTGGGCTGTGGCCTCCAAGCGCCAAAGCCCTCTTCAGAGGTTCACTGTGAGGCAGGCTTACTCAGCCACTCACTAATAAGGGTACCACCCCCACTTATGCAATTTCACTTATCTTCCATGTGCCCATTAGCACTCTGGCACCCATGGACCCCTCCTCCCTCTCACTCAGAGAGGCTCCTTGGGTTTTTCATGTGCCAATGCACCACCCACCAATCCCCTCTCCACGCAAACGTTAGTCCATACTCCCACCCATGCTCCCAGATGGGTCACCAGCACCCCATGCCCTTGGCACACTGATTATTCCAACTCCAATTTCCGTGTACATACTAACATATCGCTTCCCAATCTACCTCTGGCACCTTCCTCTCCCTCTGAGAGGCTGCAGGAGTTCTTCTTTCCCCAGGGCACCAAGCTATTAATTCTTCTTAGTGCCAATATAGCCCTCTCATACACCAAGAATGCTCCCGCACATACTAATGACCCCAGCGCTTCACGAGCGGCCCACTGCACTCCATCAACGCCACATGAGCTATCCAGAGCCATGCCGTTCCACACCGCACGAGACAGAGTCCCACAACACGTCGGCTGAACCAACTCTTTAACTTCAGACACACCTGATGGTTAACACGGCACCGTGACCACCAATATCAGACCTCTCTCCAGGGGAGAACACCATGATCCCACACTACCAGATACTTTTAACCATGCTCAAGCAGACTTCAATCCCAACCTCCAAGGCAATAGGAGTGACTTACAAGTACATTTCTGTCTTCAACACTTGCAAGTACTAAACTTAATGACTATCAGGAGCTCAGTTGGAACACCCAACCAACCCAGGACATCCGGGGACTCCCAATCAAATCTCCTTCGCTCCAATCCTAAACCCAACCATGGACAGACATTAACCATGTGATCCAACCCAACCACCAACACACCTAACACTCTTTTGACAAATCTCCCTTCTTCTGACCATACTAACACTTGTTCAACAACCCTTCCTTCCTTGTTCTTTTTCCCACTGCTCCCATTACAAATGTGTTTGTACTAAATGCTTGCTATAAATGGAATCATGCCTCTTCCCTATATTATTGTCTGACTAAATAATACTTCATATATGGTGCTATGCATATTACAAATGCCCACGCCTCGTGCACTACAATTGATCACTGCATGTTCATTTGTACAAACTGTACCAAATAACTAAATACAAACTTCAAATTTGGATACCATTTCACCTCACATTATGGCCCAATGTGAATCAGTTATTCACACTCACCTTGCACTACTCACCAATAAATGCAATATGTGATAAACTATGGACCCATATAATCTTTGCAGCCTTGATAAAGACCTGAATGGTTGAAACACGTGTTGGCACCACATGTAAAGCAATGCAAATTTAACCATAAGTGTTTACATTATTAAACTCATCGGGTAATTGATTCAAACAAATAAAAACCAATGAAAAACAGCGAATGATGTGGACTCTACCTACCTACTCAACTGAGTGGGGACAAGAAGCTCTTTTTATACTAAGTACAGCACAAGTGCCACTTGAGTAGGAACTAAAACCAGCCACCTCAACTCATAAAGTACATAGGAATGACCTTAGTAGGGCAAGATCCCCTTATGTTAAAGAGGCACAGAATGGTTTCCCAAGTGTACATTTCCCCAAGAAAAACAGGCACAGTATGGGCCTCGAAAGTGCAATCTCAACATATATTTATAAAGTCGCAGTATGGGTTTGCTTGTGCCTGTTCCCCTTATGTACAATAGGCACAGAATGTGCCGTAGCAGTGCAATTGCATCCACATCTAACAGGTACAGAATGGGCCTTGGCAGTGCCTGCTCCAGTCGCATAGTATAGACCTTGTAAGGGCATTTTCTGTCCATGCTCCACTCACTTAGAACATACATAATGCTGGAAGCAGTCGCCGTGCTCGCTCTGATTAGTCCAATGCATACACAATGCTCACAATAAAAACCATATGCCTATAAATGAAGTGGTGCCGCTGGATACTGGCACAAATTAAGCACTGACTAAACTACTTGATTGGTTATATGCAGTTAATATGGCTTTGGTAACTTTGACTTTCTTGTTTCAATGTTCACTGTATTAATACCTGCGCATTCACTCTATTTGTATTCCCTGTATCCCTATAAACCCACATTATACTTGTCTTGTCTTGTCTACCTATCTATTCTATTTCATTTATTGTATCTCTGTCAAAGCATTCTGACCCAAATACCTGTACTCCCATGCATCCTTCTTAGTCCTACCACCTGTACCTCTTTCCACTCACCATATTTGTTTCTTTCTATTGCCACCCACTTGAGTTACTCCAATTTTCTTTACCTTTACAAACTCATCCTATCTCCAAGCACTCTACCTGCACCAGTGTACCACTGCATTTTGTATCCTCATCCGTTCAATCTATCAGCACTGCATCTATGCCTACTAACACATTTCACACCCTTTTTTCTATCCCCATACATTTGTCTTACATTCACTGTGTCTTTCTGCATTCTATGTACCTGCACCCATCCTAATTTCATCCTTTTTACTCATATGCCCTCATTCTACCCTCATCCACTGAACCTCTGCCCATTCTATGCTTATCCTGTCTGCTCACTTACCATCTATATCCCCAACTGTGCCTTCTCTACCCTCTGTACGTCCACTCAACCTATCCCCATTGTATCCACATTGTATCTACTTGATCCAATTCAACCTATGTCCACTCTTTACACTCTTACCTACCCATTTTACCCCACCCTCTGTCTCCAACCACTGTTCTCCCATTGTCTATATTCACACCTATGCAACCATCCACACACATACTTTGTATTCCCTCTACCCACACCCACCTTACCTACACTATTTGCATGTACACTACCTTTACCATGTTATCTCTTCTTTCTCTTCTTTCTCTACCAAGTCCCTCTGTACTTATCTCCATCGTGTCTATCCCTACCCACTCATTATACATAGTATCTTTTTACCCAACCTACTTGCCTAGCATTCAGTGTCTATAAGTGCATTCTCTGTACCTCCATCCATTGTATTTCTATTGACTGTACCCTCTACTTATACTCACCCTGTGCATCCCATCCACACTACCTGCACAATTTCTACTCTGATCCATGCTGCTTCCATCTTTTCAATCCCTGTCTGCTCTACTCCTACATACTCTACGTCTGGTGTATGTGCCTCCATCCACCTATGCATCTGCACAGACCTTCCAGGATTTTGCGGCATGAAATGGCACATTTTTTTGACACAAACCTTTATTTATTGCGCCATTTTTGCAGGACATTTTGTATTAACTGGAGGGTGTAAGATTGCCACATTGCATGAAATAGGCCGAGTACAAGGCCACAAAGAGAGCTAGGGTATCAATATTATGTATCTTTTGTATTCATTTAATAGGAAGAGTCCCAGATTTCTCTGGCTTGGCAGAACAGTGTTTGATTTGGCTATATTTCTGGTTTAATGTTCATGCCTATTTAATAGTATTAACTAAATTGATCATTATCAATTGTAATGCTGAAAATATTCCCCTTCTATGTTCCCCAATCCCCCAAACACCCACACACCTCTCTCACCAACACACATCTCACCAACTCTCCATCACAACTTACATTCCTTAACCTCTCACTCTGTCATACAAATACTCATGTGCTATGTCACACTGTCAAGTCACAATAATTTGCACTGCCCAGCCCCTGCCACACTCCAAATCATACTCCCAACTCACACCTTTACACTCTACAATTCCTCCCGCAATATACAGTCCTTCATTCTTTTGTGCTGCTTCTGCATCTTGCATCCTTTCTCCCATTCTATCGCACTCTTCCCTCATCCTTTTTCCCAATCTGCAGCTCACTGCCTCTTTCTGGCCAACCGCTTCCTCTCTGCTTTCTGGCTCACTGAGCACACGCTCCCTCTACTTTCTGTACCTCTGCTCGCTCTCAGATTTCTGGCCCACCGCCTCACTGCTTCCTCTGCTCTCTTGTGCAGCACTTCCTCCTCTGACCCACTGCTCTCCCTCTGCTTTCTTGCCTATCACTTCACAACTCACCCATCACTCTCCCTCTCTCTCATAGTGTAACCATTTTTTTTATTTTTTTTAAATGTAGATTTTGACCAGTTCCTCAAATAATGGGGCATTTAAAAAAAGAACGGAGGATATGCTATTTTTAGACAACCCATTTTTGGAGATGATCAGGTCACATTATTCTCAAAGGTGACCGGCGCATTTCCACAGGCTTGAGCTGTAGCACAAATTGTGCGCTGGCCAGCTGCCTTGAATGGTGTTCTGGGTTGTTTGACCAAAGTGTAATTATTTGCGGTGGAATTGACCGTAGTCAATTTCGCTGCGAATTGATTTGCACTTCAGCCAAACAACCCAAAATGTACCTTTCACCACCACCCCCCCTCCCCTACTTAACTGCTTGGTCGCTGCCGCTTCCCCTGCAACCCTGCGGTGCCAGATCCGTCCTTCTAACGTAGGTCGGATCCAACTCCGCAGGGTCCCTTTTTCGTTATTTACTTTTTTTTTCTCTCCCCGCCTCCAATTTTGAGGAAAAAGGGCAAAACACTTCTGCAACCACCCTAGACCAAAAATACTGAACATGGGGAGCGGGTGACACCCTCGCAACACATGTTCAGTATTTATAAAAATTGATTGAATAGTACTGGACGAAATAGGTAAAATTGTAACATTCGATAGATTTTTGTCATCAAAATGAGCAGTACTTTGAATAGAATCGCTTTCCCGACAGTGTTCTGCAAGCTCCCAGCGCCTTTCACAGGGACAGGCCCTCCGGGTGCCTGCCGCTGTAAAATGTGACCCAAAAAATGCATTTTTATCCTGTTTGAGGAACAGAAATGCAAGCGACACAGCAGCGGTTCATACCTTAAAAGAAATGCATGACAGGGTCAGGAAAGACCCTGTCATGCAGTGGCAGCCCCACATCCCATGCGCGTAGGGTTGCCTACAATTTCTGCACATTTAAAAGTGCATCTTGCTTGGAAATGAGGGATGCACTTTTAAAGTGACAGAAACGCCACTTTATTAGATCAAGGAGGTGAAAAATGCCATCTGAATGGGCGCGCATATAAAATGTGCCCATTCATGTGTCCCTTGTGGATTGGGCTGCACTTTTTTGGGGCGCAAGTGATGAGATGTGTTAGCGCATTTCATTTCATGTGTAAAAAAAAAGTTCAGAACCTGGCAACCTGAGTATTATTATTTTTAAAACAGTAATTTTTGCAGATTACTTAAAAAAAATATTTTAAAAAAATGTTTTTTTAAATGCTGTTTTTGCACAAAACGGCCGTTTTTGCGGCATTTTGCGCAAAACGCCCATTTTCACAGCATCTTGTGGGATCGCAAAATCGCTATAAGCTGGAGGGTCTGAATTCTCTGTATTCCTATCTACCCTTTGTACCGCTATTTAATTTCTCTTATGCAGTTACCCTATCCCCAACTGTTTTTATTTCTACGCAGGTAGTGTACCTCCTTTATTTGTACCATTACCTATTCCTTTTGAGTGGATCTTTCTTTTATGAAACTTTCTATTTAAGAGGAGTAGAAGTGATATGTATTTACTAATTACATTTGTTTGTTTACAGCATCAGTCTTCAAATTGGAAGTGTTGATGCTAATGTTTCATGTTTTGTAGAAACATGTTGTAATGGAAATATACAAATGGCTGTTAGTGAAAACATTTTTGAAAATGTCTAAATCCAGATGCAAGACATGCCAAGTCATGAAATGAATGGAACGAAATATATCTCAAGTCTGACAGACAATATGAAAAATGTATCACTGTTGTTAGTAGGGAGTACAACCCTTTTTTTTAAGAAAAAAGAAAGAAGAATTTCTTTAGGTGTTAGGCAGAGAAATACAAATATATATAGAACATTGTTCCACTCTCAAGTGTTTACAAATCTTTGGAGAAGTGTGAAATCAAAATATAGGTATGCGGTACAGTGTTTTCTATAAAAGAAAAAAAGTAAAGAGAATATTCAGAAAAGTTATTCATCTGAAAAGAAAATTGTTCATTTTTGTGATGTAGGAATGTAAGAAATTAATTAAGGCAAACACACCATTCTACAGAAAGATACAAACAGTTCATGCACTTAAAAGTGACAACTTTGTGAAGCCTTTGATGGAGAGTTGAAAAACACTTCCCAAATGGAAAGATGTTTTTAATTAAGAGAGTTACATTCACCAATGGAATGCAACCCTTGCAATTAATGAGAGTAGACGTAGCTATGAAGTCCAAAATGGAGTGATTTTTTAAAGCAAATTAATCCTAAAGACAGTCGGTAGAAAAGTAGAAAGTTTATGACAGTCTGCAATATAAGCTAGAAAACAAACTTTAGTATGGATGTGCAATTCGTTGTGCACTATTTTTATGTTTGCTTGTAAAGTCTTAAAGAGCTTTTTGCAAGTTTTACACAAAAATGATAATGCTCAATGACAGATCAAGATGTTGCAGAGAATAGGTTTTGATGTTTGTGAGAATAAAGGACTTCTGGGTCACTCTCTAGCTTGTCTTGATAAAAGTAGATGTAAGATTCAGTTTCATCCTGTACGGATGCTGGCTGCACGTCATACTAAAATTTGATATTTTCTTGTTAATTTGTATCAGTGCAGAACACCATGACTGTCACTTTCACTTTTAAATAAAACACTAATGAGTGAAGCTGTTGAAAGTTTACTTTCTACAGTTCAAGTGTTTAACATGATTTGTTTAAATGATTTTGTATATGTGGATGAAACATTTACCGGAAGTGGAAAAGATTATCTTATTGTTTCCAAGGATCTAAATTTTCAAATGTTTAAAAGAGGTATTGCAATGAATGAGTTGTCTTGAAGTGAGAGAGCTCACATTGTTTGTGTATATTGTCAACACACTTTATGTAAAGCACAAGTACAACTAGCGTGCATCGAGGAGAAAGTTACAGATATTGTACAAGATGTTTGAAAATACCTCTATCTTTATTTGTTTGTAGAACCACAATTTCACACAAGTGAGGCAATATATGTGTGCAGGCACTGCATTGAGTTTTACAAAAGAAAATGTATTCCTTCTAGAAGTGTCTTGAATGACATGGTAGGGCCTGATATCCCCGTTGTACTTCACAAATTGAACATGTTTGAAGTTACTGCATTACAAACTGTTCATCCTGTTAGACTGCAAACAAAGATGACAAAACGGCCAAAGAAATCATTAGTGCAAGGTGTGAAAGGTAGACTTGTGTATCTACCTCTCAAGTTGCAAGACAATGTCGACACCATAGGAGTGAAATGTGAAATTCCAAATTCTTTGTTTTAGTCAATGGTGTTGCCACAAAACAGCTTATAGACATCAGAAAGGTCAAAGAAGCCTTAGAGTTTCTACTGAAGCACCACGACTGTGCCATATATGTCTATGCTTGATGTTGAATCCACAGGCAAGATTAGTGAAGGCCAGTTCCAATGTATATCTGTTGCAGAAGGGAATAGTCTGTATGAACACTACACTATTCACCCTTTACACTCACGTGATGTAACGCTCACCTGATTCCCGTAGAGGCGCCGGTCTTGACTGGGCGTATACCGTATCTTCAAAGGTGATGTGTAACACACGGCTGGCTCTTTGGGCTGGACCTCTGTGCACTGTATGTTTGACTCGAAGGGTAAGATGTCTGCAGATAGAAAATATGGGATTAAGGAACTGGGTTATTGAATGTCTCTCTCTTCTTCCCTTTCTCTTCTCCTGTAGAACCCCAAAGGTTAACGCTCTCACCTTAGGTAAGTGAACGCCGTGCTCTCCATCTGCCTCGGGGCAGGGTGCTGTAACCAGTTTCTTCACTGGATAAGGGGAGCAGGCCTCTTGACTTCAGAGGACTGCTGTCCGTCGTTTACTGCACGAACGGTAAGTTTCGAGTAATTCTAATGTCTTTAAAGTCTTTAGTAATGATGTTTCTTGTTTTGCAGGGTTCCGGCGATGGCGGATGACGGGCTGAAGTGAGTTGAAGATGGAGCCCGTGTGATGAATAGAAGCGCCTGGAAGCACGTAAGTAAGCGCTAGTTGCCTGCTTCACGATGCGCTCTAACTGTCTTTTTATTTTGCAGGTACAAGTTCGGAGCGGCTGCAGGGTGCCGGAATACCCACTGGGTTAGATGTGGAAAGGAGTAATGGCACGTGAGTATTAAAGTTCCCCAATGTCTTTAAACGCACCTTGTTTTGTCTTTCAGATGTGGGATGCAGCGCCGAAGGCCTCCGGAGCGTGCGAAGAGTTGGTAAGCTTTTGTCTTTCAGATGCCGGAATGCAGCGCGAGGCGTTGGTGACGGCCGATGGACCAGGTAAGTGAAGAGCTGTCACTGAAGACCGTAATGCTAACCTGTTCTTTCTTGTCTTTATAGGTGTTGCTGAAGACTGGATTCAGGATGGTAAGCCTTTTTCCTTAGGCCCAGGATCAGATGCAGAAGACACGATGAGCGTTCTGCTGCAGAGGATGCAGAATAACGCAAAGCAAGATTCATCCATCGGGTGTGGTTTAAATAGCCTCCTGTAGTGCTTAGGTGTCTCCTTCCACAGCCACGCCTAGGTAAGAAAAGAGTTCCTGCTTTCCAGAAGAGTTCCAGTGTTCTGAATCTAGGGAGTGGCTCCTGCCCCACCCAACAGGAAAAGTAGTTCCAAACAGAAGAGGATCAGAGGCTCAACTGGCAGGCAAGTAAGCAGCATGGTCTGCTGCAGGTAAGTCCACCCAAGCATTATGAGCCCGGCGCTTCCAGCGCTGGGACTGGGCATATTTATGAGCCTGGTGCCACTGGCGCCAGGACTGGGTCCAAAAGGTCCCAATTGGGACTGGTTGGCACTCGGAACCTGGGTTATGGATCTGCTTCCAAGGGAGTTGGGAAAACCCTGACCTTTTGGAAGCAGAGATCATGACACGTGAAGTCATGGGCAACAGTTTTGAATTATACCAGATGAAAGCAACAAAAGGTGCACCAATCAGTGTCTGGGAAAATAGTTTAGAAGCTCATTGTTTCCATATGCTTTTTCCTTGCAGAAAAGGATGCAGATTGGATGATTCCAATTTCTTATTCAGAATATAATTGCACACCAATGCATTCTGAAGATGTGCAATTCTGAAACAATATTGAATATATTTTTCACTCACTGTATGAAAATTAATTTTCAACATTATATTATGCTGTTGCTCAGACACTTCAGACAGGAACAATATTTTCCATTTTTTCTGCATGTGTGATGCTGCAACAGAAAGAAAAAAAAACTCAGAAGGACAATTTACCAATATCCTTGCCACAATGAGAGGAATTAAGGAAATCTGGTATAGAAAAAACACACTGATTTGTAGCCATGTTGCACTTTATATGTAATAAAGAAAATGGTCCACTAGGTTCTGTGGAACATTTCTTTTGGAGAAAGGAGTACCAGGCACGTGGGGCTCCACATATACATATGCTGTTGTGGATTAAACAATGCTTCTCAGTTTGGTAAAGAAAGTGTTGGCAGTGTGATGGAGTTTATACACAAATATGTTACTTGTTCCATCCCTACTTAGCAATTAATGCTGATTTATGGAACAGGGTGGAAAGATGTCTAAAGCACTCATGTGAAAAGTACTTGTTCGTTAAAACCTTATTTTGACCGAGGTCATAAAAGCCACACAAATTGAAATAAAATTCCAAAATACAGTTAGTTGTTATTTACAACAAATAAGTAAAACAGCCCACGGAGAGAAAGGCAAAAAAGATAAGAATTACAGTGATACAGCTCTTATACAAGCTGTTCAAGTAATCCTAGGTTAGTTCTATGGCGCCAAGTAACTAAAAAGAGTGTAAAAAATGAGCAGAGACATTATCTTGTTTAAGATCAGGGAAACAGATTTACATGTGGTTCCGGAGGTTCAAACAACGGGTTAGAGGAGAGCAAGCTTGCAGCCTCCCTCATTGTCTGCGGCTGGCCATATTTCTGTGTAAATGTTGACCCCTTACTTCACTGTGCCAATTACAAAACTAGTAGGCACACCCAGTCTGTTCTTCAGATACATGTTTTCCACGACAGCTCCCACCGTTTAGCCCCTTATGTAGTGGTCTTTCTAGTCTGGGCCTTATGGGCTTCCAGGGCTACACGCAGCACCCCATTTCCATATTCAGCTGTGAACTTGACAAAGACACCGCCATATCTACCCAAGGAAGCCCTTGACTTCTCAAGCTGCATTGACCCGCTTCAGGAGGCAATCACCCTGACTCTCAGATAGTCATAGAAGTCCACCTGCTCGATAGCACCCTCTTTGAGAGAAAGTTTGAGGCCCTTGTGTTTCCCCGACATTGATTTTGAATATCATCGCTTTCATTTTGGATAGATTCCGTGCCAGGCCATTGTTTCTACAAAAGTTAATGAATATGTCCAATTGCCTGTGGACACTTACAGGTGTTAGCGAAAGCAGAACTATCAGATAAATTATGAAATATTAAAGTAAAGACAAGCACTCCACTTCAGATTTGACATTCTTAGGCCTGCTAAACCAGTTGGTCGAACAAATACTCTAATGTTATCTGTTCAACATCAAATTACTGGTTATTCCTCCAGGATTACGTACCATTTAAAACAGCATGTCAAAAGTGGAAAAGAGCAATAGAGCTGAAGTATGGGCAGACTTTTCAGTGGACACAAGTCTTAGAAATGTTTAAGCTTTGGACTCAAGATGCTTTTTCATAGAGAGTGTGGCAGCTATGTATCTGCGGATCAGCTAACTAGTTTTCCTCGGTATGAATGTAGCATTAATGTACTATGGTTAAGTCTTGGCCCAGCTACGACAACAAATTTGGTAGTGAAGCTTTTGAGTGAAATTCAGTAGTTAGCTGAAAGAGCACATGATAATACAGAGATACTCAAAACCTACTTGATTGATACCTATTATCCAAAAATATCTGCAGAGTTGGAGGACCTTTGTTTGTATGAAGTAGCAGAACATTACTCATATTGAAACATTGAAGCAAACAATGACACAGGATGGTTAGAGCACATGAATGTACTGGTTGCCTAGTGAGACATGAAAAGCCTGGTCTCATCAACCACATGAAACTGTCTAGCCAAACTGCAGAGAAAAAGGAAATATTTTATTTTTGCCTTTTGCAGTTCTTCTCATGGTGGACAGAGAGTTGTTTGATTGGAAGTTTTGAAGCTTTTGAACAATAATTTTTTTGCTAAAAAAATGACTTAATTAGATATTCAAAATTTGAACAGTAATTGGAGTTACTGGAGAAAGAACTACATCAGGAATAACGTTTGACAGTTGAATTGGTAAAAGAGACTCAGTCAAGATTCTGCACAAGGAAGTAAACATGTTTCAGGCTGACCAATTATTCAAACTGATGTTGAGCTCAACATGGAAGGGGTAGAAAGTGCAATGCAACAGACTAAAGTTGCAGATGCAAATTTTGAGACATTAGTAAGTAAAGTTAACATAAAGCAGAAAGTAGTCTATTTTAAAATCAAACATCGATTTTTAAACGGTTAACAAAATTACAAGCATGAATGTTCTTATCTCCAATACAGACCTCTGTTGATGTATGTCAGTGGACAAGCAAGAGCAGGACAATCATTTTTAATTCATGCATTGATAGTAATGATACAAAATGAAACCGATTACTCTGTGTAGTGTATTGTAACTGCTCCAACAGGTTTAGCAGCATTCCGCATAGGCAGTGTTACTTTACATTGGTTTTTGATACTACCAGTCGAGTATGACAATAAACTTGAGGATCAAAAATGTGTATCAAGTGCACAGAAGTAGGAAAAGTTATAAGAAAATAGTAGATGAAGCAAGCATGGTGTCTAACTTGATGCTAGCTTTCATTCAGTTGCGATTGCAAAAGGTCTTGAAGACTGACTATGTTGTTTTGTTTGTAGGTGAAAATGTCCTCGTTTTCAGAGATTTATTACAATTAACTCCTGTGAAAGGACAACCAGTCTTCAATACTGTGACCTAAGGATATACTATAGGCAGTATTGGTAGTTTCACATTTTGGATTTGTTTTGTATTCCAGGGACTTGCCATTAATATGAGGCAATCTGCAGAATTAGAGTATGCAGAAATGTTTAATAAGAGCTGTATATATATACTTGAGGAGAATATGATAACAGTCTTAAAGGGGAGACTGTCTCCTAACATAGTTCATGCAGGTTGCACTGCACCTGATGTCATATTGACTCTTAAAGAAAATAATATTACTTGTTTTGTTTTAATATGTACTGTTGGAGAGTGTGACAAGTTCAACTCTGCAATGCTGCTCTCTGAGAAGCAAGACATTGCAGAGATAAAATCATGCAATGTTTTAGATGGCTAACATATACCATTACAGTTAGATGAAACAGCAAAGGCACAATTAATTCAATTTCTAAAACAGCAGGTCTAGAATTGGTTTTAAAACTATGCATCAATGCACAAGTAATGTTAAAAATCTACTTGATTGTAGAAATTGGTCTAGTCATTGGAGGAATGGGAATAGTGGGAAGAGTGGTTGCATATCACACTTTTCCTCACAGTACAAATATTGAAAATAGAACATAATCTTGAAAAGTTTATTCATGTAGAGGACCCTTATTTGATTTTTCTGACCTCTGCACACTTCATGCCTTTTAAAGATACCTTTGTGAAAAGAGCACAAGTTCCATTGTGCTCTGCATATGCAATTAATGTTCATACATCACAAGGGTTGACTTTAGAAGCAGAACTGATTGACATTGGTCATACAATGTTCAAAGAAGGAATGGCATATGTAGCCCTGCCACGTGTAAATAACATTGAGGGTTCATTTTGAAAAATCTTTGATGAACCAAAAGTGACAGCTGATATTTCCTGCATTGAAGAATATAATAGATCATGTGTACTGTATTCTCCTCAAAATCAACTTAAGAGAGACTCAGGGTGAGTGAGGACACTGGGATCATACCCTGGCATGAACTACTATTAACAAGAACAAAGGATCCAAATGCCACTATACTGTTTCTTTAGGCCCAAAGTTACACCACAACTCAATTATAAATACAGTGATTTAATTAACAGAATACCTCTTCCAAGGATCACTCAATTTACTTTTACAGGCAGATTAAAAATATTTTATTAAGTAAAAAGTTTAAAAGCACAAAAAAAACAATCAAATTATATGAATACAAAAAATCAATAAAGTGGCATGTGCTGTACAATACCTAATATACAATGTATTGTTTCCAAAAAAATGAGTATCAAGAGAACATCAGTAGGTACGAAACTACCCACTCTATCACATTATCCACCGCTAAGAATACCCTTTTAACTACAAATGTACTCAACTAGACAAATGCACTCAACAATTAGCTGATATCTATACACAAGTCTTGAGACAACTTAACATATTAACTCTGTACACTGCTAAATTTCACAGTGGTTTTATACCAACATGTTTTGTTCTTTTTGTTATTAATCAGCATTCAAAGAACTTCTTCAGGGGAAACGTTAACGACAAGTTCTCAACACTCATTTAGTTGATGCTGAATGTTCAGTCTTATATGTTCAGTAGCTGGTTTCTTAATTCAAATTCTGTACTTGAGTCTAAAGAAACAGTATAAACAAGTATAATTAGTGCTGTTATTTTTTAGTTATGCCACATTCTATAAGTAAAAAAAACAGTCCATAGGCGCCCCTCTGCGAGAACTAACACGGCCCATTGACCTGTTCTTTGGTAAGGTACCCACTCGAGAGTCCGCCGCCACACTTTAGCTACATTTTGACATTCTATAAGTAAATCAATCATTTACAGAGGATTTAGTGCTGTTTATTTCATTAGTGTGGACAGACGATTGGTTAAATGGCCTTATTAATTGGCAGCAATCTGAAACAGTATGAAAAGACAAACATTGAGGATAACGTGAGCCCATTCATTAGCAAATTTAAAGACATGGTGAAACACATCTTGTATTACAGGGACGTTCCCAACCTCAATGTTGTGTTAGTACCCTCAGACATTCTATTACACTGGCAAGATAACACAGACCTAATTCAATTTAGGACAACATCTGACCTATCTGACCTATTTATCTACTCTCATCTACTATGAGTAAATAGTCACAGATACATCAGACCTACACTGTAAATTAGTCTCAACTCCATCCAAGCACCAAACCTCTGAATCGAGGAAACGTTTAAATGCACCATTAGGCGCTTTGTTCAATGCACCGTGCCTCTTTCTAATAGGTTTCCGAAAGCCAAAGCACTGCTATTGGTGTGCGTTCAACATCCAAAGTTCTGTTGGTCCTTGTTACCTAGAATGGAACACAGGGTTTTAGTTAGGGGAAACAACCTGTATGTCATATCTCAGAGGTCAACTCCATTTCACCTGCTAACCTAAACATAGAATATCATTACCTTGTGTAGCAAAGTACGTACTTGGATATCTCGACCTATACTACAAAATGGTATCAACTATTTTGAATCACCAAAACTCTGAATTGAGTGAGCGATCATACACACCATTAAAGCACTTCATCCCATGTACTGTGTCTCTTTCTTATTCACGTTCTGAAAGCCAAATCACTGCTATCAGTAAGACGTTCACCATCCAGGTACCCATTGGTCCTCGTTACTTAGAACGGAACACATGGTTTTAGTCAGAGGAAATAACCTGTATGTCGTATCCCGGAGATCAACTCCATTTCAACTAACAACCTAAACATAGAACATCGTTACCTTGTTGTAGCAAAGTAACTACTTGGAACTCTCAGTGTAGGGACTTCCCGCAACTGCGTACTCAGTCAAACAGTTGCCCACTGATTGTCGAGACGTGGTGCGGCAGCACTAGGCAAATACCTAGAGTAAAACTCAGCACTTCTTCCGTGTCTAGCTTTGTAAAACTCAGAGTCCAACCCGGTGGCCATCTTAGGAAAGTGTAAATACGAGATACATATGGGTTAGCACAGAAATTGGTGTGGGGACCAACTTCATCACACACAACCCGTGTGATATCTACTGTCACAAAATGTTTGTCTTAAGTTGATCAGCCGGAAAATAGAATGTTGAATATTAATTAAAGAATGTACAGTGGCATTTGGATAATTATAAATTATGCCAATCGACCATTTCATTAGGACTGCATTCTACCGTGCTGCATGGAAAAATTATGCGTTTTTCTTTTTCATACAGTCTTCTTTTGTCATTGGCTGATGTGCCGAAAGGTGAGATTTGTAAAAGGATTGCCCATCTCAGGGTATCACAAGAGTGTCCAATATCAACAAGGTGACCAACTAACGGTGCTGTCAGGGCCATATTTCTAATGCAGCTTCAAAGCTCCGGAATCCGTATCTTCACCCTCCTCTCTGTCATGCCTATGTATAATTTGTCACAAGGGCACTGTATTCTACTCACCTTGACCTTATACCTCTTCCTGATAAGCACTTAGCAAGATAAAATAAGCAACTGATGAAGCGACATTCAAATGAATGGCTTCCTCTTAAGTCTGCAAAACAAGGGCAGCGTTGGAAAGTCAAACAAATATGACATACTCCGACTGTAGGTTTAGTGATCAAGCAGGAGTTGAATGCAATAGCAAATGCAGTTTTGTGCATGTTGTTTCAAATGACATCACTGATGCAAGAAATAGCTTCAACAGTGGAGAAACAGCTATGTGTGGTACTTTTAATTATCAAATTATCTGTAGATGAAAGACTACAAAACACACATTCATCAATTTTTCTCAAAATTCACAGGAAGATATTTTTGAGGTGCTAGTGCAGGAAACAGTTAGTCTACATCGACATGTAGGAATGTCTTATGATTTGAAGCATGCGTGTCCACAGTGCAACAAAGAGAAAAGTGCTTAAGATCTTACAGAAAGGTTTTTATACCTTCCTGTTCCTGATCAGAAAAGTGTGAGTTTTTCTGATCTTGTAACAAAAGCTTTTCATGATATGCAAGACACACTGTTTGTGTGTCCTGCATGGGTATGCATGATTTGAGGAAGGCTGTTCTCTACAAACATTTGTGTTGCACAATTCATAACTGGCATGGAGCCTCATGCCAATGCTAGGCATATGTAATGGCACACATCTGTGAAGTGGACAGCTGTAGGGACGTCCAATGTCAGTTCTTGGTGAGAAAGTGTGCATTCAATGTGAGTTGCTGACAGCAATGATTCATACAGGAACAGTTGCCAAACTGAGATGTTTTGGGCATGTGAGGGACATTCATGCACGACTCATCCATTGGTTGATCAATTGCAAATGATGATTGCATCATCCACAGTAAGCAACTGAGACTGACATGTGTATGGATGTGTGGTAATAGCAAATTGGTACATTGGACTTTCAGGGACGGCATTGTGATATGTCAGGCCACTGCATGAGAGGCCATACATGGCATGTCATCATGTCATTTGTTGGGGCTGGGAACAACAGCATTGGTGCTTGATACTCAGCAGTGGGTGCCTGTACATGTTACATGCTTTTAGGTCAGACTGTCTGGGATGCGTGTTGCTAGATGTGGTTGGATAGAGATGTGCCTAAGCAGGGCTTGTAAACCTCCTCCACCGCTTACATAGTCATTAAGTGTGGAAATAAAACAAGGTCTGACTCGAGAAATTGTGCATGCTACAAGGAAATTTGACGTCTATGGTCTACCCAGTGGCGCCCTCTGTGTGCCTGTGGATCTCCACATGACCTGCAAAGTTCCCATTTGTTCAGCGGTGGCCCCCCCTGCCAGGAGTCCAGCACCCCCTTCCAAATACAGCTGTTCTTTGCCTCCCGGGGTCTTGCAGTGATGGGTGGTCTTTGCCAGGAGGCCATAGGATGAGGCAACAAGGCATTAACATGACAGAAGTGAGGCAGGAGGCATGACAACCCCTGCAGGCTCTGGTGTCAGCCCAAGTGAACTTTCTGAGGCATCAGGATGTGGAGAGGCAACAGAAATGTGATGCAGCCATTTCTAGGTCCAGGGCTGAGGTGGAGAAGTGGATGACATGGCACAAGCGGCCATCCTGGTGAGTGTTGCAGGGCAGCAGAGGAAATTGAGTCTCAGATGAGGGAAGCCCAGCAAGCCCTCCAGGCAACAACAGAGGCCCATCTGCAGGCGGCAGAGGTGGAGGGGGAATTAGCCTTGGCGGAGGCATTTTAAGAAATCACAACACACTATCCTGCTGACTTGTGTACATAGTTATTTAGTTGTAGGTTTCCTTTTTTACTTTACTTATTTATGTTTTCATGGCCAATCTTTCCCTTCCCTTTTTTATAAATAGTTTGCCTTACAAACATTTTATTATCATTATTCTACCACAGCGTTTGCTGTCTCTTTTTCCATCTGCACCTTTGTTTTGACCATGTTCTCCAAGTGAGTATGCCCTATGGCTGTCATGTGGGCTGCTGGCAAACTTTGTGGGTCATTTTGTAACTGTACTGTTTGCTGGGGGCATGTGTGTATGCTTTGCGTGTGTAATGTTTAGTATTTTTCATCCATGTTCGATGAACATAAGTGGTTTATTGTAGATGTGTGGAGGTGACATGTTTTGGGATTCATGTGTTTCACATCTTTCACATGCACATCTGCTGCTTGCCTACTTCAGTGCTTTTCAGCACAGGCATGTTGGCCAATTGTGTACATGGTGCACATGGGTGTGTGATACATGTATGTTGTGGTTGACATGGCGCTTCTTTTGTGAATATGTTCATGTTTGTTGACTAATGTTGTGGATTGTATGTGGTTACCATGGTGCATTACTTTGATTGACTTGTACATGTTTACTTGTGTTTCACATTTAGCAGAGTACACATCAGATGGATAAAGGTGGCAAAGGCTGGTTATCTGATCCCATTCCTTCTCCAGGCGCACTATATGTGTGTTGTCCATTTATCAGTGTTAGTTAAGTTAGTTATTTATTTTGTATCTCATATTGTCATTGTGCAGATCTATTTGGTGATGGGTGAGATGTTTCATGTTAGTGTTTAGGGTATCTCATTGGGAATGGGTACTCATTTCTTAATGTGTCTTGCCATATGTTCAGCAAGTGTTAGGTGTTTGTTGTATCTGGTGACAGCTCATTCACTTCTACCCATTCACTACTCGTTCTGTTCAATATATGGGGCCTCATTACAACCCTGGCGTTAAGGGGTTAACGGCGCCGTAAAAGGCTGCGGCGCCGTTAAACCCTTAACGCCAGATTCAACTTTAACGCCTGCTTTTTGCAGGCGTTAAAATCCAACCAGCTAAGGGACATTGGTGCTAATTACGGCACCGTAATTTACGGTGCCGTAATTAGCGCCTTCCCCATTCCCATTGAGCCCTATTGGCAAAAAATGGGAATGGGGAAGGGGCCATGGTGAATGGGGATTTACCGCCCCGCCAACCTTGGAATGGGGCGGTAAATCCGCCATCCACCATGGCGGAATCCGGCATGGACAATGGTGCTAATAGCACCATGGTCCAACGCTAGGGTTGTAATGAGGCCCAAGGTGTGCTCCTTTTAGGTCCAATTATGTTTTGGTATCCCCTTGGCACTTTCTTGTCAACACGGATGTTCTCACACTTCATTCACAGGTATGGCTCATTGGCATTGGGAATGGTGAGGTAGAATGTGGCCTCACTGTGGATCACTGGGCTACGCACATCACACGTGCACTATTTCACATGAAAATTGGGGGTCCAAAGTGAAGCTGCACTAACTGTATGGTTGGCTATTGATGTGCAGCTGAGTGTGATCCAACAGGCAGAAAAGGAAGATGCTATGGTCCTGTAATCAATGGCACTGCTCCCAGGTCTTCATATTGGAGGAGGATGTCTGGCAGGTATAATTCATGGTGGAGCCATGACAGAGGAGTTGAGGTAGAATGGGGCTCCACATTGGTTCAGAATTTCGGGTTCTGCCTTGGGTTCGGGCACAGGTCAGTGGGGTTTGTGGGATGAGCCGCAACTAGGGTGGCTGCTTTGGGCTGGGGGGTTGGGGCACAGGTCAGTGGGGGTTCTGGGACAAGGTCAGACTTGGAGGTGCTGCCTTGGGTTGGTGGTTTGGGGCACAGGTCAGTGGGGGTACTGCGATGATAGCAGACGTGTGGTTGCTGCCTTAGGTTGGGGGTAGGGCACAGGTCATTGGGGATACTGGAACAAGAGTGGATGTGCAGGTGCTGCTTTGGGTTGGGAAGTTTGGGCACAGGTCTGTGGGGGTACTGGGACGAGGGTAGACTTGCGTGTGCTACCATGGTTTGTGGAGTTGGGGCCCAGGTCACTGAGGGTACTGTGATGAGGATGGATTTGGGTGTGCTGACTTGGGTTGGGAGGTTGGGGCACAGTTCAGTGGGGGCACTAGGACAAAGATGAACTTGTGGGTGCTGCCTTGAATTGATGGTTGGGGCACATGTCAGTGGAGGTACTGGGAAGAGGGCAGACTTGCAGGTGCTGCCTTGGGTTGGGGTTATGCGGCACAGGTCAGTGGGGTTTCTGGGATGAGGTCAGACCTGTTAGTGCCTCCTTGGGTGGGGGGTTTGGGGCACAGGTCAGTAGGGGTATTGGGATGAGGGCAGACATGCTGGTGTTGCCTTGGTTTGGACTGTTAGGGCACAGGTCTGTGGAAATACTGGGATGATGGCAGACTTGTGGGTGCTGCCTTGTGTTCAGGGTTGGGGAACAAGTCAGTGGGGGTATTGAGATGAGGGTGACTTGCGGGTGCTGCATTGGGTTGGGGCACAGGTCAGTGGGGTTTGTGGAATGAGGTCGGACTTGGGGGGCTGCCTTGGGCTGGGGGGTTGGGGCACAGGTCTGTGGGGCTACTGGGACAAGGGAAGACTTGTGGGTGCTGCCTTGGATTGGGGGATTGGTCCACAGGTCAGTGGGGGTAGTGGGATGAGAGCAGACCTGCCGGGGTGCCTTGGGTTGGGGGCTTGGGGCACATTTTAGTGGGGGTACTGAGGTGAGGGCAGACCTGTAGGTGTTGCTTTGGTTTGGGGGTTGGGGCACAGGTCAGTGGGGCTACTGGAATAAGGATAAACTTGTGGGTGCTGCCTTGGGTTGGGATCTGGGGAACCAGCCAGTGGGGGTACTGGGAAGAGGGCAGACTTGTGAGTGCTGCGTTGGGTTGGGGGTTTGGTGCACAATTCAGTGGGGGTTCTGGGACAAGGTCAGACTTGGTGGTGCTTGCTTGGGTTGGGGGTTTGGGGCACAGGTCAATGGGGATACTGGATGAGGGCAGGCGTGTGGTTGGTGTCTTATGTTGGTGGGGTAGGACACAGGTCATTGGGTATACTGGGACAAGAGTGGATGTGCAGGTGTTGCCTTGGGTTGGGCAGTTGGGTCACAGATCTGTGGGGATATTGGGGTGAGGGTGGACTTGTGGGTGCTACAATGGGTTGTGGAGTTGGGCACAGGTCATTGGGGGGACTTGTATGAGGGCAGACTTGCGGGTACTGCCTTGGGTTGGGGCACAGGTCACTCGAGGTACTGCAATGAGGGCGGACTTGGGTGTGCTGCCTTGGGTTGGGAGGTTGAGGCACAAGTCAGCAGTGGTACTGGGATGAAGGCGAACTTGTAGGGTGCTGTCTTGGATTGGGATTTGGGGCATATGTCAGTGGGGGTACTAGGAAGAGGGCATACTTGCGGGTGATGCCTTGCGTTGGGGTGTGTGGCAAAGGTCAGTGGGGCTTCTGGGATGAGGTCAGACTTGGGGGTGCTGCTTTGTATTGGGGGTTGGTCCACAGGTCAGTGGGGGTAATGGGATGAGAGCAGACCTGCCAGGGTGCCTTGGGTTGGGGGCTTGGGGCACATTTTAGTGGGGGTACTGAGGTGAGGGCAGACCTGTAGGTGTTGCTTTGGGTTGGGGGTTGGGGCACAGGTCAGTAGGGTTACTGGAATAAGGACAGACTTCTGGGTGCTGACTTGGGTTGGGCTCTGGGGAACCGGCCAGTGGGGGTACTGGGAAGAGGGCAGACTTGCGAGTGCTGCGTTGGGGGTTTGGTGCACAGGTCAGTGGGGATACTGGATGAGGGCAGGCATGTGGTTGGTGTCTTAGGTTGGTGGGGTAGGACACAGGGTCATTGGGTATACTGGGACAAGAGTGGATGTGCAGGTGTTGCCTTGGGTTGGGCAGTTGGGGCACAGGTCCGCGGGGATATTGGGATGAGGGTGGACTTTTGGTTGCTACAATGGGTTGTGGAGTTGGGCACAAGACATTGGGGGGGCTGGTATGAGGGCAGACTTGTGGGTACTGCCTTGGGTTGGGGCACAGGTCACTCGAGGAACTGCGATGAGGGCGGACTTGGGTCTGCTGCCTTGGGTTGGGAGGTTGAGGCACAAGTCAGCAGGGGTACTGGGATGAAGGCGAACTTGTGGGTGCTGTCTTGGATTGGGATTTGGGGCATATGTCAGTGGGGTACTACAAGAGGGCATACTTGCTGGTGCTGCCTTGCGTTGGGGGTTTGTGGCAAAGGTCAGTGGGGCTTCTGGGATGAAGTTAGACTTTGGGGTGCTGCCTTGGGTTGGGGGTTTGGGGCACAGGTAATTTGAGGTACGGAGATGAGGGCATACTTGCGAATGCTGCTTTGGGTTTGGGATTTGGGGCACAGGTAATTGGAGGTACTAGGACAAGGACGGACATGCAGGTGCTGCTTTGGGTTGGGCAGTTGGGGCACAGGTCTGTTGGAATACTGGGATGATGGCGGACTTGCGGGTGATGCCTTGGGTTTGGTGTTGGGACACAGGTCAGTGGGGGTACTTAGATGAGGGTGACTTGCGTGTGCTTCCTTCGGTTGGGAGGTTGGGGCACAGGTCAGTGAGGGTACTGGTCTTATGCTGGACTTGCTGGTGCTGCCTTGGGTGGTGGGGTTGGGGCATAGGTCAGTGGGGGTACTGGTTTGAGGGTCGACTTGTGGGTGCTGCCTTAGTTAGGGGGTTGGGGCACAGGTCAGTGGGGGTACTGGGATGAGCTCAGACTTTGGGTTCAGCCTTGGGCTGGGGGTTGGAGCACAAGTAAGTGGAGTTTCTGGGATGAGGTTGGACTATGAGGTGAGCCTTGGGTTAGGGGTAGGGCACAGATCAGTTGGGTTACTGTGATGTGGGAACACTTGCAGGTGCTGCCTTTTGTTGGGGGATTGGGGCACAAGTTAGGGCTACTGGGATGAGGGCAGACTTGTGGGTGCCTTGGTTGTGGCATTGAGGCAATGGTCAGTGGGGATACTAGGATGAGGGTGGAATTTTGTGTTCTGGCTTGGGTTGGGAGGTTGGTCCACAGGTCAGTAGGGGTACTGGGTCAAGGGTGGACTCACGGGTTGTGCCTTGGTTTGGGCGTTCAGGCACAGGTCAGTGGGGGTATTGGGATGAGGGCAGATTTGTGTGTGTTGGCTTGGGATGGGGGTTGTCCCTTTTATGTTTTCTGTTTTTTTTTTTGTCTTGTGAGTGCCTTGAGGCCTTTGGGCGAATGGCACTATAGAAGAGATAGATAGATAGATAGATAGATAGATAGATAGATAGATAGATAGATAGATAGATAGATAGATAGATAGATAGATAGATAGATAGATAGTCAGTGAGGGTTCTGGGGCAACGTCAGACTTGGGAGTGCTGCTTTGGTTTGTGGAGTTGTGGGACAGTTCAGTGGGGCTACTGGGATGATGGCAGACTTGCAGGTGCTGTGTTGGGTTGGTGGGTTGGGACACAGTTCTATGGAGGTTCTGGGACAAGGGTGGACTTGGGGGTGCTGCCTTGGGTTGGGGGTTGGGCTACCGGTCAGTGGGGGTACTAGGATGAGGACAGACTTGCAGATGGTGCCTTGGGTGGGGGGTTGGGGCACAGGTTCGTTGGGATACTAGAATATAGTCAGACTTGCGGGTCCTGCCTTGGCTTGGGTGTCATGACCAGGTCAGTGGTGGTACTGGGACGAAGGCGGGTCTGAGGGTGTTAAGCAGAATTGCACACAGTACCCTCTGGGACCACCACACACAATTACGACTACAGGTGTAAGCAAGACCCACTTTTGGTATACATCTGTACCACACAGTTTGTTGGTAGCGAGCTGAGCAGCCAGGCTTATCTCAAGAGTGAATGTGAGCAGTACAAGTAGTTACACAAAGGACTTTCAATCTCAGTGGTTCAAGTAGACACTTTTACAAAAAGGTTTCTTGGTAAAACACTGATTAATTTATTTACACAATCATTTATAAAACATTTCACTAGAAGAAGGAAACTTAATATTATAGACCAGTACACTTCAAGAGACAGTTTGAGTGCCATTGAAAAAGGAGCCAAATGGCAGTTCAGTTAAGTAGCAGTGAGCAATTGGACAAAAGTAAGTAGAATAGATTAAATATATTTTCTAGGCAGTGCAAATAGTTTCATTTCACCAGAATAATTAAATTCAAGTCAATAGGCCAGGCCAAAGTCAATGGGCTAGTGTTCTGGATAGGAAAGAGCAGTTCTGGTATCAAATGGTAAAGTCTTTGCTAAAGTTCTCAGAGATAGTTTAGGTGAAAAGGAATCATTTGTGGGGTCACAAGCTGATTAGGCCTGCAAGTTGGGAAAGTTTCACAAACTTTCACTGCGGGAGTGGTATTCTCCCAATCGGGTTTGCACAGTACCTTTGTATCAAGAAAACAAATGTTGCTGAAGTCGTGGTTCCTGGCAGTTCCTGCAGATCTCTCTGTTCCTGAGCCTCAGTCGTGGGGAGAAGAGGGAGGACATCGGGGGACTCCTGCACT
This sequence comes from Ambystoma mexicanum, assembly GCF_040938575.1. NCBI lineage: Eukaryota > Metazoa > Chordata > Amphibia > Caudata > Ambystomatidae > Ambystoma > Ambystoma mexicanum. The sequence goes on from NC_090941.1 coordinate 358,305,387, forward strand.
GCACGGGATCATTGAAGAAAGCAGAGAAAATGGAGTCACTTCAGTTTCCAGTAGCTGTAGATTCAAGAAGACAAACTGGTTTCCCTCTCCCTGGTTAATCCTGACCAGCCTTGAGAATTCTATCCAGGTGTCTTATGAGTTGATTAGTCCCACCAACTCAAAGGAAGAAGCCGTCCTTGAAGGAGCTTCTCTGTCGAATGGAGTTTGGCAATTCGGACCTGCAGCAGGGCTTCACCGGGCAAACAGTCCAATGGTTGCAGCAGCTTTCCTCTTCCAGCTCGTCTTCGGTTCTTTCGTTCCAGTGGTCGACTCTGCCTTCCAGTCCTGGAGACTCACCTTTTAAACAGTTTTCTACCTTTCATTCCAGCCTAGCTGTGACTCACCCAGCTGTCCTTGCCGGACAGTCAGCCAGCCAATCATGCCAGAGTGCATTTGGGTCTCCTAGGGGACTAAGCACAGGGAGTTTCGGGCACCTCCCTCACTTCCTGCCCACCCCAGACACTCAGACGCCAGTGCGGACTTCAGTCCTGAAGCTCGCCAAAGGCACACGAACAAAGGGTCCAAACCTGGTTTGGAGCGCAGAGACAAACACTAGAAGGACCTTTCCAAAAAGAAATGGTGAAAAAAGAAGACTGGGACCCGTTTAAACAAAGGGGCTTAAGGCGCCATCTTGAAAAACATGGCTCCCGTGATTTCTAGCTACTGGTGTTCGCGGACGGGAAAAATCATGGTAGTTTGTTGTAAAACCACTGCCACCTTTCAAAAGGAAAGGGTAGCATTTGACTGCTACATCAGTGTTTGGACACCAGGGATACTATGTAACCCCTCCAGCACTCCATTGTAAGATGGTGTGTGCTGGGTCTATGAATTTGGAAAAGACTAGTAAAGTCAATTTCACTTTACATTCTCTGGGAAACAGTAGTTCATCCCAGAGAAGGTTTCTATACCTTTGGGAAGTCTAAAAGACATCTCTGTGTCACTACACTGAGGGTGCTGTGTAACACACATGAAAAGATGATGCCTATCGAGTCATCTAAAACTCTATAATCAGAGAACACAAATGTAAAACACATGAAAGTGTGGGAAAAAAGGCTCACACTCTTTCCAGGTAAACACATCTAAATCCTCAAAATCCAGCAAAGTTGCTGGGGGTCTCTAAGGTGAAGGGAATTAGAACATTTCTGAGAATTCTTCCTAACAGTGGGTACTGCCTTTGGTTGAAGGGTTGGGGCACAGGTCATTGGGGGAACTGAGACGAGGGCGGACTTGCATGTGCTGCTTTGAGTTGGGGTTTGGGGCACAGGTCAATGGGGGTGCTGGGATGAGGGTGTACTTGCAGGTACTGCTTGACGTCAGGGGGCAGAGGTGAAGTTTTGTTGGGGTATGCAGGTGCTGCTTTAAATTAGTGGGCAGAGGTGCAGTCTTGTTTAGGTATTCGGGTGATACATCAAGTTAGTTGTCCGGACGCAGTTTTGTCAGGATTTGCAGGTGCTGCTTCAAGTTAGGGGGCCCAGGCACCGTTTCATCAGAGTATGCGGGTTCTGCTTTAAGCAAGGCACAGTTTCGCCAGGGTACTCTGGTGCTGCTTTAAGTTAGGGGGCTGCGGTGCTGTTTAGTGGGGGGTGCTGGGACAAGGACTTCTCGGTTTTAGGAGTGCAGTGGGAGTAATGGTGATTACTGATAAGTAGTCTATGACTGCTTGTTTCCATGGTCCAGCACAAAGGTTGTTTGCCACTGCTATGTTCTGTTAGTAATGGGGCGTGGTGGGGGCATTCCAGACGCAACTCGTTATTCTTTGCTTAGAAGGTTTCTGCGCACTTTTGATTCGATAAATCGGCTCCCTGCGCTAATCTTTTTGTCCATGCAATGTTGTTTCTCGCTCAAAGTAGCTAGGTCAGACTTAGCATTTTGTTTGTAAATGAGACCCGAGGTCTCTGCAATCTCAAATGTACCTGTGTGCAGAAAGAGGGCCGGGATGTGAATATGAGGGGCGTGCAGGCCATCCCCCATGAATCTCTCTCTATCTGTCAGACCAGACAACATGATATAAATTGTCCCCCAGCACTCAAATTGGTATGGTCATCCCTCTACCCTTGACGGTATTTAAAATACACCGATTTAACAACGCTTTTTTATTATTGATCAGCCTTTTAAATTAAATATGTTGTTTTAATAATATAAAACACGTAGAATCATAATAAAAATGCAACTTGGTCCAATTCGAATTCTCCAAACATTTGTGGTTGAACCAAGAAATACGAAGTGAATTGTGTCAAGCTGATGGTGTTTACATTATCGTAAGATTGATTTGTAACTGTTGATTGTTGTTGTGCTTTTATGGGTGTAAGCCATAAATGACGTTTATTGATTGCAAGACATTTTCTTCCTATTTCCGAACCTATTGTATTGGTTAAAATGCACAAAAAAATCTCAATTGCACTTCTCATTCTTTGCATGAGTGTGTGCCAATTTCGAATGAACACAGTGATAATGCACCTAGCTTACTCACACAATCTCTCTCTGCATTGTGCTTTCCTAAATGTCTTGATTGTGAAAGGACAGCTCAAGTAAGTGTGAAGTAGCATTATTCAGAGCTTTTTTCCACGCGCACTGTTTTGAGACTAAGGGATGTTTTACGGTTTTAATGTCCACTCCCCTGCAACACAAATTGGAAGCACATTTTGTACATGGGCAGAAAGTGTCTGCTGGAGATTGTTTTATTTTTTTAATTATTATATTCATGAATCTTCCTGCAAGTAACATCTGTGTCTATTTTGAACAACTGAAGTGGGATTTTTTTTTTTTTTTGGTGTGTAAATTTAGCGTTAAAATGTAAACTCCTCCTGGACCCCCCTCGATTCAAAACCACTAGAGCAGGGGGCAGCAGCTTCACCACTTTAGCCCCCAAACACTGGAACACCCTACCCATCACCATCAAAAAAGCATCCTCCTTCAAGCTCTTTAAGAAACAGCTAAAAACCTGGCTATTCAACCAATATTAGCACACTTAGATAGGACCCCTCCATCGGACACTGTTGTGAATACTTAGGCCACTGTATATTTTCTTGTGAATATGTTATAAACTATGTCATGTATTGCACTGTCTGTAATGTTTGATTGTGACTAATTCCTAAGCTATCTTATAACCTCGCCGTGACACCTGAGGGTTTGGGCGTGTAACAAATATACAAATAAAAATAAAATAAAAAAATAAAATAAATGAGATACGCGAGTGAAATAACGCGTGGGCTTATCAGTAGTCGTTTGTTTGATTAACTTTGACTTCATATTTAGAGAAACTGAAAGAGTGAAGGGTGTAAGGTGGTCAGTGAAGCTTAACAATGCCTTCTGAAGGAAGCACGAGTGTCTGGCGTGAGGGGCATAATAACCGTCCATATAGTTAACCACTCTCAGGACATTAGCATCTGCATGAAAAATAAACACACACTGTGTATGGTCAGGAATCAGCTGCCATAGAACAAAGGACCAGCTAAGTGCCTTCCTCTGGGAAGCGCCCACTCAGAGGGACAATGCTCTCACCTTTCTGGATGCAATACACATGTTGTAGCTCAGACGAAAAGGGGGCTTGATTTGGAAGTCTATTATCTCTGTCCTGCGGATTTTATTAATATGGACTATCCTTAAAATGTCTGGGAACACTACAATCTCGATGATCAAATTACTTATGTTGTCTTTCTCCTTGCTAAACAGGAAGACCTTGTTAATTAACAGGCTTTCAGGAACCCCCTTGTGTTCCCTCCTCAGGCCCCCCCTTCGATGTCTTCCATTACATTGCTTCCTGGTATAATACAGACAAAGGCATAACGCCAACATTTAAGTTGAAATGTGAGCCACATCATGCTTGGGCTACCATAGAGAATCAGTTGGGAAACTGTTCCATTACAGCACGTTTTAGTGCATCAGAAGCAGATGCCCACCAACCAATTCAATACTTGTTCTGATGCAATGCAAAAAGAATGATTTCAATGAGATCAACCTTGTGCATGCGTTTAGATTCAGTACAACATGAGCGAGAAGCCATCTGGTGTACAACCTTTAGGTGCATCTTGTTCCTGTGATAAACTAGGGAAAAAAAAGTTAATTCAGAATATGACATTCCTTTCAAAATATCTTCACACCTAGCTCTTGCCTGCATTTATTGACTCATATTTGTTATTTTGAGATTACACGGGGGAGACAACTCTGTTTCTTTTTCACATTGTCAAGCAGGAGGTGGCGAATATCAAGCAAATTCAGCTAAGGATTGCCTCGGGAGCAGTATCCAGAACAGCAGAGGATAGCAAGCGCCAACTTCAAACTGTAGCTTGTTATGTTTAATCTGTTAATGAAGTTCTGAAGTTCTTCTGTTTTTCTTATAACCATTATAACACCCGAACAAGCTGGGCACTAGCAAGCTTTCTCCCTGAACATCCAAACAGTTGTCCTGAAACTGGAAATCTGGACCCCAATCCAGCCTAGCATGCTGCAGCATGGTTCATCACCAGCACCATTTGACTATGGACCTCATTACGACCCTGCTGCTAAGTGTTTAACGGCGCCGTAAAAGGCTGTGGCGCCGTTAAACACTTAGCACCTTACTACGAGGTCCCTTTGCAGGACCTGACCTTAACTGCTGGTCTACACCAGCCGTTAAAGTAGGGACCCGCAAAGGGACCTTGGTGCGAAGTACGGTACCGCAATTTGCGGTACCGTACTTAGCGCCTTCCCCATTCCCATAGAGCCCTATGGGGCAAAAATGGGAATGGGGAAGGGACATGGTTCAATGGGGATTTACCGCCCCGCCAACCTTGGAATGGGGTGGTAATTCCCCATCGAACCATGGTGGACCCGTTACAACACCGGCACCAACCATGGTGCTAATAGCGCCATGGTTTAGCGCCGGTGTTGTAATGAGGGCCTGTATCTCTTTAATTTGAATACAATTACATAGGCTTTCCCGTATGGCCAGGATACTGCTCAGCATCACATTTACAGCTATGAAAACACAGATGCCAGCCTCTCCCACCACGAAACTATCTAGTTCTGCTGGTCCGCTCACATATACGAGACGCGCAACTTCCAGGTTTGAGAACAAGTTTGCACAAATGGAGAAAAAAAAAGAAGCAGGCGTTCTCATGCTATGCCCTAGCCAACTGCAACAACATCCAGGTGTCAATTACAACCGTTCTGACACTCCTTTCCACCAGGAAAGGGCGGAAGACAATCCTCTTTATGGAATACCTAAAAGACATCCTGAATGCCTAGCTCCCACCTTGGGAATATCATGGCCTATACTACAGTGTTGAACCCCCCCACTCCCCCCCAATACGTGCACGGAGGTAAACTCCTTTATAACTCTATTGATATCATTGTAAAGCACTCTGTTGCTACTCAGGTTAGCACTGCAAAAAATCACATGCGTACAAACATATGAAACAGTGCTAAAGTGTGACATGTTTCATGATATCATGCAGTGTGTCTATCCACGCATGCTGAAGTTTAAAAAGGTCACGAACGGGTAAGCCAAGGAAGAGATATATTTTGACACAATGGCTTTGCAACATGTTTGGAGCAGGTGTCAATGAAAACTGAAGACGTGTGTTGTCATTGGGTGTGCAGGAAACGTCCTACAGCCAGGATGTATTGTTAATGGTTGATTGATGCGTACAATTCCAGCATTTCCAGGCAGAGCGATCATTAGATATTTTCCAAATTATGTTTATTTAGGTTATACACGTGTCAACGGTGCCTGACGTGTGATTGATAACACTTGGATTTAAACATTTGCAAATGTCACCTTTCCAGCGTCCTACATCTCTGCCTTGCAATCTTGCGCTCTCCATCCTTGTTTCATGGGACAGGAAGAAGATCAGGTGACCATGTGGTAGAGCAAAGAATGATGTGGGGGTGCACACAATAGATTAGCAACTAATTGAACAGTAATTCAACCAACGTTTTAGAAAAAGTTGAACATGTTTTAAGGTGCTTCTGTCCAACTGAATTGGGCGCTCGAGTGAGAGCTCTCGTCTACCCGATCATGGGTATAACTGTGACTGAGTAAAGATGTGGCAGCCACTCCCGACACTTTGGTTTAAACCTGTAACATATCGAATAAAACTCTGAGGTAAAATGAATTCATACATCTTGCAAGAAAACTAGGTGCGGTTCAGAATGTTGCTGTTAGACCTTGGCTCTAGTCTAACAGGGCAGTGGCTAACATACTCCTTACTGGCTTTGCTGAGGGTTTGTGATGTTTTGTACCCTTAGCATCCAGCCATCGAAATATATTTCTTGAAATGTCTCTCTCTATTTAAAACAGCGGACTAGGATTGCTAAATGCACCCCATACTTGCTAGAGTTGTAGTTTTTGACAACTGCGAGAGAGATTAAATGAAATGGCGTGACCAAAAGCATATCCAATCTGTGAAATGAGTTTGGCGCCCAGAAAGCAATGGCTGCCACAAAGGCCCAATGGCAGAAATGTGATTTTGTCCATTAGGACATTTATGGAAAGGGGAACGCCTTTCTCTGCAGAGACTCTAATACATTTGGTTATGGAGCTTTAGAAATGAAAACCCGTTATGGCTCGCTTAGAAGATCTTACAGTCACAATGGTGACAGAAATAAGTTCATCTGACTGTTTCAAAACACATCAAACGCATTTGGCTGAGTAACAGCTCTTCGAATAAGTATCGTCTCTAATAGGATGTTTTTATCTTGGATGTGGAACTGGAGGATCCGCTGTGAATCTTCAGAGGCTGTTTAAGTGCCAGCTATAAAGATAACACTTAATTTTTTATTTCCAGTGATGGAGTTGAATGCAAATTAAGATAACATTGCATGCGAACATACTAGGTGATTCGGCCTTTCTGTTGTTCTCTTTCTGACTCACTCGCTGCCTATTCCGCCCCTCCCTGGCCACGTCCCTTCTTTTTCTCCGTGAAGTCTTCTCCCATTCTCTCCTCCATCGCTTTGGCTGCCCCCCCCCCGCCCCCGCCCCCGCCCCCTTTTCCCTTTTGAAGCTAACTTTTTCCCTTTTTATTTTATTCTTTGGAGCTCAAAGTATGCGATGGTGTGTGATTGCTTGCTGGGTTAAAAGGTTGCATAGATTAGACTCTAAAGCTACGGTTTACATCCAAATTAATGTCACATCTGTAACAAATTAGGATGCTCAGCTATTGTCAAGCCGTGTGGGTCCAAGGTTGGCAAATTAGTTAATATTAGCATATAGACCTTCTGGCAGGATAGGACGGTTTTTTTTTCTTAGAGCTGGGCATTCTGTTAGATTTGTCAACTCGATGCTGCCACTGGCCTCATTATCTCATTTGTCTTAGTTAGGTTAAATTGGCGTTTATGTCTTTATAGCAAACGTTTGTTTTTACAGATGAGCAACAGAGCAGAGAGTAGGAGACATACTCTAGCGTGGAGATTTGTTCCTGTGCAATATTCTGAGCACATTCAACAATTACCGAGACAGGGCGCTCGCTTGAATAAAAAGTGAATTTTAGATGTCACCCCTCTCACAACAACTCGATAATGCCCTTGTTCCTTCTTTGTAAATGTGGTGCTCGCACCAGAAAAAATAAATCAATGCTTTCCCTTTCCTGCAAAGGAAAAAAAAAGGGTGACATGCCACGTTTTAATGAAACACCGACTCACGCAGGTGCATCTGACCCCGACAACTCAATGAAAAGGAAGGTTATGCGACGCATCGGATTACATTACATTCATGAGACAGCAGGAATGGGATTCAGCTTTCGTCAAGGCGTCTGTATATGTTATTGAAGTAATACCGCATGGAGCTCTTAGCACGTTTCTATGTTTAACATCAAATCCACACGTGCATCTTGTACTTCAAATACACTTAATTTAACTTCTGTTTAATAAACCTCATAAGAGTGCAGCCACTTTCCATGCAAAATTGTTCAACATGCGCCTTTTCAGCAATCACTCATTGCAAGGCCCGCGGTGTCCGCCTGCAGGCCCCATAGTGTGCATGTGGATTGACAACATAACTCAACATCACCATCACTCTCGCACCTGATTCTCCTTCACGCAACTTCCTCTAAAAACCCTAAACCAGGTCTTTGAGATTAAGCTGCATTTAGTGGTGGAAAGCATACGCCGAAGATCAGCGGTGAAACGTGGCTTGACATATGTCCTTCATCCCGCTACACTACATATATGTCTACCCTACAGTATGCACATCATTGAGCGGTAGGAGTGGATGAAAAGGCTGACATTTGCTCCACAGAGAAATGTATGATATTTTGCGCAAAATCCGACTGGGAATCTTCCCACCCAAAATGTCAGATCTTGGGTAGTTTTTTGCCTGACATTCCTGGCAATTATGTCAAAATGTTTCAGCCCTTCGATTACACAAATTCACTCACAAATTACATTCTGGGTGTGAAAATGAAATTTCGCCCAAATGTGGAAGATCAGAAATCTTCTCTCCCAGTGAAGTGAAAGGTGATAACTGCTGAACCCATATGCATGCAACTTGTGTTGGCCAACCCCTTACCCTCACCAGTAAATAATTTGGCTCACACAAAATTTGTCAAGTGTTGGCAATAAAAGGGCATAGGATTTTATTGTGCAGATATGGTTATGGGAATAACAATAATCACATATCAGATAATAGTATCATACTTTTGGGCACAGGGTCCTGAGGTTACCCCCTCGGGCCTTGTCCCACGACTTGTTGTGGACACCGTACAGTGCCCTGTACCTCTTTTCCTTTGTTCTTCTCCCTTTTTTGTAGGGTGGGAGGGTTTTGTGGTAAAGAAGCAAAGAATGGAAGATGTTGTGTGTACTGCTTGCCCCTGTCTGCCCCAAAGTGTTTGCAGTGGGGATTGCCCATGCTTTTAAAGCACCTGTTGGGTGTGGTGTTGCCGCTGTTGGCGTAATTGTGGTGGCTGCTGCTGGTGTTGCTGGCACCTGTGACAGTGGTGTTGCTGGGGCCGGTGTTGCTGGAGTTGCTGCTGGGGGGAGGAGATCACAGTGATGTCGGGCTTTAGAGGTATGTTGGGGGTGTATGTGCCCTGTGCCCGCTCCCCCCTGCGAGGGGTAGTTGTTTTCCCCTGATTTCAAGCAATGATTTCGAGCAATAATGACCCATGCCCAACCATAATGTTCCACCGCCTCCATTTTTTTTGTGTTTTTTATTGGTTTGTTAAAAACCTTTAAAACAATTAGACAGAATTACATCAAAACTGAATTGCATCAAAACATCAAAGCATCAAAATATGGAAGAACTTTGTCGGTACATCATACTAACAATCAAGTTTCCGAAATGAATATAAAAAGTTTCTGAAATGAATATAAAAATGCAGATTGGAAAAGGCAAAGAAAAACCTTGTGCTCAAATTAAAACCAGTCTACTATAAAGTCACGAATAATCAATTTAAACAGTTTTGCATGGCCCAATTATATTTGCACATTGGCACTAATAAGGTTGTTAGTCATCTTCTGCATTTTTTAGTTTTTTTTCTACTAATTCCAAGAAAAACGTTAGTTCAATTGTTAGTCTGCGATCAGCGTCTTGAAAAGAATATCTCCACCATTCTTCCATAGTCATTCATGCTTTTTTCACTATGAACCTTCCCAAATGATTTGCACGTTCTTGAATCAAGTTGGGGCATAATAATGTAAGATGTTTCAATGTTTCTGTATCATTTCCACAGAGTCTGCATATCAAGGAACTTGTATTTCCTGCTTCTCGTTTGCTCAAGTTTTCCCGAGTGGGAAATTGGTTCAAGCGGTATTTCATGAAAATTGCTCTTTGTTTTTTTTCAGGAAATGTTTGCAAGTATGACTGGACCACATTTAGTTTTTTCTCTTCAATTGGAATCAATTGCATGATTCTGTGTTTTTTGCATGAGTCACCAGTATCTATCCAGTCTTGATTCCAAAGCATTGACTTGACTTTATTTGGATTTTCTTGAAGAAAACTCATATCTGCTCCTATGTCCATTAGTAGTTTTTCGCAGTGTGTTGCCCACAATGATAAAATGGAGTCACTTGGTCCGTTAGTCAAATCATTTAAGATACTATATTGTGGTTGCGGTTTCTTGGCAGTTATTTTGCGAAATTCACTAAGTGTATTCCATGCTATTCTTCCATTGATAGCTAGCAGACTGAGTTCAAATCTTATACAGTCAGTGGACACTCCCGGTGGTAAACGCAACACTTTGGACCAGAAAGAGTGTTCCAGCGAGGCCCACACCTCAGCAGGGCAGCTGAAGGCACTCTCAGCTCCATGGATTAAAGCCGATATGACCTTTGTTTTATAGAAGGTCAAGACAGGTAATACAGAGTGTTTGCCATATTTTGTATTTCCGATGCAAGCTTGCGCTGTCAATTGTTTGCATTTGCTCTTTACTTTTTTGACCCATGGGGCATCATTTATACTTGAGCTCAGCAGCATGCCCAAGTACATTGACTGTTTTGTTAAATCAATCCTCCTTTCATCAAGTTTCCACAAACACTTCTTTTTTTTCAATAGGGTCTTTGTTTTTCTGCAGATCTTGTAGAATTAGAATTTCTGATTTTTGTGTATTCGCATTCAAACCATTTTGTTGGATGTATTTATCTAGTATGCATAATTTTCATTGCAGACCTATTGGTGTGAGGTCTAGCAAAACTAGATCATCCGCATACAGTATCCAGTTGATTGCTTGTCTGTTTATTTTTGGAGGGTAGATGTTTGCATTTTCATATGCATCACCCAGGCCCGACATGAACAGATTGAAAATAATTGAAGCAAGGGGACAACCTTGTTTTACACCGCAATATGTTTTTATGGATTCCGATAAGGTTCCACTTTTATCCATCCTTATTTTTATCTCGGTGTCAGTATGCAAAGCTTTTATTGCCAATAATAGGCTGATTGGGCACTTCCATTCGGACATTTTCTTCCATAGTAATTCTCTATCTATACTGTTAAAAGCTTGTGACAGGTCCACGAATGCGAGATAGATTTTTCTATTTCTTTTTATTGCATCCATTTTGAGTATATTGAGTAGAAATAGATTTAGGCCACATCCGACTCCTTTGACAAAACCTGTTTGTCGGCAATCCATGTGATTGGTCTCTTGGATCCACTTTAGGAGTTGTTGCTGCAATTGGGTTCCAAAGATTTTGCCCAAGACATCCAATAGGGCAATTGGCCTGTAGTTTTTTGGATCGGCTCTATTGCCTTAATTGAAAATTGGAATAATAAGTGCTGTTTTCCAACTTGTAGGGATTTTACCTTCGTTGGCTATTGAGGCAAACAACGATACCGAAAAATTTGACCACTCGTCAGGGTTTTGTTTGATGACAAAGTTAGTTAAGCCATCAGGTCCTGGGACCCTTGATGAAGAGCTTCGTCGGATGCTTGTTAAGATATCCTCTCTGTCAAATTGCAGGTTCCACTTTGCAAGTTGTGGTAGTGGGGGGTCAGTCTAAATGCTTCTTTTCTCATATACTGCTTGATAATGTTTGACCCACTCACTCTCCCCCACCATGTTGATTTGGATTGCTTCTTGGCGACACTCAATGTTATTTATCAGTTTCCAAAAATTGCAAGAGTTCTTATTGTTAAGGCCGGCCAGCATTAGTTCGCTATCTTGCTGGTACATGATAGTTTTATGCAAAATTTGCCAGTTTTTTATATCTTTGTTTGCTGATTTTATTTTCATGTTTTTGTTGTTCGCCTTTAAGATTTTTATGTTGTCTTAATTCTTTTCGGAGTTGCTGTTTTCTTTCGCGGACTTGCTGATCAAATAGATGTTTCGGTTAGAACAATGGTTTTTTGGTTCCTTTATCTTTGATCATGAATTGTTCTAGAAGGATGGTGTATTCAACTTTCTTTTGTGTTACTTCAGATTTGTACTTGTCGTATGAAGATGTAAGTATTTTCACTTCCTGGGGTTTTATTCAGAGCCGAGATCTATTGGGTTCTACCATCACTTGATATAAAGAAGTAGTCTATGATTGACAATTGTTTCATAAATCTCCAGGTTGACTCACGAGGAATGTCGCCCTTGATGTTAACATTGACCATGGTTACATTTCTTTCTTCCAGATCAGTGTGCCATCTTTTGGCCAGTTTTCGAAGTGGATTTTGAAGACCACAGCCATTTTTGCTCTCTTTCAGGCAATCTAGATTTAGATCCCAACAGCAAATAATGTTTGGGTTTTGATGGATACTGTTTATTTCATTAATCAAGTTGCATATCAATTTTAAGAATTTATATCTACCTGCATTTTTGTGATGCCAGTAGAGGTTTACAATATGGATTTGATTGATATTGTTGTTTGTATTATTTTTAGCAGATACCACTGTTTACTGTATAAAGGGAGAAAGATTTGTTGTTTTTACTAGAGTCCACCTGAGTTCTTTTTAATCATAGTTAGGAGGCCGGCTGATGGACGTCCCTTAGTTCTTGTTATGGCTGGATTTATTGCCAATTGATATTCATCAGAGATTGGGCAAGAAGCCATCCATGTTTCCTGCAAACAGATTATAGTTAGATCATCACTCCGGCTGTTTGATCCGTTGAACAAGTGTACAAATCCTCTGGTATTCCAGGATAAAATGTTTATAGTAGGACCAAATGGTCCTTGTTGGTATTAGCTTTTATTGCCACCCAGTACACCAGCCAACCAATTCCAATTTGAGTTTTTGTTTGAGTTTTGTGTGTCCATCGAAGCATTGTTTTCGTTACTGGAGATGCTTGTGTTTCCATTTATCGTAATTTTAATTTGTTCACCAAGAGTAAAATGTGCTTGACTCTTGGCTACTTTTTCTATTTCAGACCGCGGCCCAACAGAGTTGGTCGCTCTCTGTAAATTCGCACTAGAAGCTTGAGAGTCCTCAGGTCGCTGACACTTTTTTGTCTGAGTTCTGTCAGCTTCTCCACAGTCTCTTAATGGCTCTTCTAGAATGGCAATTGGAGTAGACGTTGGGACCTCTTCATGAATGTCAAACCCCATAGAGAGTAAGAACTGAATCGCATTCAAAAGAAGATCACTTATAAGTCTTGAGTCTATGTGTAGCCGTACTTTGTCATTCTGTTCGTCATTGACAAACTCAACCGTTTGAATGTCATTTGATTCTATAGAGCGGAGGCCCGGCACATGCTGCGAAGGCGTAAAACGTTATTTAAGTTTAGCGTTAGGCCATCCTTTTTATCTAAAATGCTTTCAAGAATCAGGGCATGTTTCCCAGAACTCTTATGTTTTCCAGCTCGTGGGCTGTGTTTTTTATTTGAGCCCCTTCTTTTTTCTTCATTTCCTGGGACTGTAGATTTAAGCAAAAGATCTCTTGAGCTAGTTTGTCAAACAGGAGGGCAGGGGGATCTCTTAGGCCTGTTGGTGTCTACAACATCAGTTTCATTTGAATTGTCAATTGAAAATTTTGAGTAGTTATTCTCAAATGCCGATTTGACTAACACACTCGGGATTCCTTGTCATTTTCTTTTCTCACCCATGGTCTCGAATTTTACTTCCGGATGTGTCATGTCTTAAGTTTTGGTGACGTCCAAAGGCAAGATCAATTGACATATTCTTCCACAATTTGCCACAAATTCAAGTGGCTTTTCCATCTGTGTTTCTGCATTTGGTACTGTAGTTGAGTTAACACAGATTTCCACTATTTGGACATCTATTTCTTCATAACACATCTCTTCTTCGTATGTGGATAGATTAAGCAGTTCAATCTGCGAGAGTTCCTCATTTTCCACATATATAATCGATTCTTTAGTAGAGATCTTGTTGATTATTTTGTGGTTTGTGGGGTCTCTCGTTTGGTTTTCACTCCTCTGCTCTGTGTTTACAGACATTTACTGCCTTTAAATTTCTTTGAAATATTTTTGAGCCCAAGTTATTTCGTTTTCTTTTACAATTTTGTTTTTTTTGGTTTTTTTCCTTGAATTTGATTTGTATTACATGAATATTGCTTTTTGAAGATTCCATATTTTTGTTTTTGCTCAAGCGGGGTTGTAAATACAACGAATCCTGAAATCTTTTCATTTTCCGCTTGTTCATTGTTGTTCAACCCAAGTTGGTAGGCTTCAAAAGGAGTTTCACCTGATCCAACAATAACATCCGCATTGGCGGAAGTAGAGGGAGTAGCCTCTGTGAGAGGCGGAACACTGGAACCCTCTGCTAGATTCTTCTTTTCTTGATGGATGCTGGCACCTTGTGTCATGGTTGATGCCCTTGGGCAAATATCATTATACAGCTGGATTGTTCGCAGATCTCTGGCGACTGATTTAAGGGCCAAGGTAACGTCAAGATTTTCCAACATTGTCAGAGCAAAGGCTGCTCTTCCTCTAAACGTACTTGCGTTACTTCTCTCTCAGCATGACATGCGCTTACTATATTATATTTTTCAATGGGTCTTGTAAGCTGTGAAGTCAAAGTGTCGTCAAGTACAATTTTGTTTGTAGTCATTCTCAATGGCAAGTGTGAGGTGCGGCAAGCAGCAAGATCACACTCATCTCTTCTTAGTTTTTTATTTATTTTCAGCAAGCCCAAGGTTTCTTTAGTCACTTCAGCTAATAAGTTCTTATCCTCACAGTTGACACGCTTTTGATTAGCTAGATCCTTCAGTGACTGGTCAATCCTCTGAATATTAGCCCATATATTATTAATTACTGAATCTCATTGAGAATCTGGAGCATGGATTTTGGGGTTTAGTAGGGCAGACAGAGTAGATAGATCTTTTATATTATCACTGATTTGTTCATACATTTCGAGCATTGGTGCCATAGCAATTGTCAGTGAGGACATGACAAAAGGTCTTAAATCATTTAGGGCTTCCTTGATTAGTTTATGGACATGGGCAACACTCTTAATTGGATTTAGACGATTCTGATTTCTCGCCTAAGGACAGCCCGACAGGTGGCGTTGATGTAGATCTCACGTCCTGTTTATTATATGTTGATTTTGGTGACAGAGTTTTAGCAGATGGCTTAGGTCTATTTTGCGAGCATTCAAAAGGAGGAGACGTGCTTGAGGCAACACGTCTTCGTTTTCTAGATCCCATTGGCCGATGATTCATCGGTGTGGATTCTTTGGTTGGGTAGAAAACTGGTTGCTGTGAGAACTCAGGGTCCTTATTGTGTTCCTTTGCAATTGGTATTTCGCCAGCAGAGGCCAGTTTTGAAGAAGTTTTTGAGATTAATGACCCATTCAGTTCCGTCAAATCTAGCAATAGTTTATTCACAATTTCCAGAGAATTTCGCCTTTTAGGTGGAGAAAGAACAATTTCACATGACGTGTTGCACTTTGTATGAGATACAGGGTCTGCATTTTCTTGTGTAATCACTTCCACCACCTCCTCATGGGTCAAATCAACTATGTGCTTTTCTGTGTGTTCAAAAGTTTGTGTATTTGTATTTACTTCCAGCTCTTGCACTACTACCGAGTTCTTCATGGATTCATCTCCTTTCCCAGGCAGTTCTGGGCAAAGTGTGGAAATGAGTATTTAGACCTCGGTTTTCATTGAGGCTCGCAAGACTCATTGTGGAGTCAGCTGCGCTCTCTAACCAAGTGCCGGTGCTTTCAGAGGTCAAGCGACTCTCCCTAGGTGTGAGCACGCCAAGCTCTGATCAGAAATCAGAATGAAGCGTCTGTGCAGCACGGTCAGCCAGCATTCACAGCTGCGGCAGATCAGTCCCTGCAGCAGTTTCACCGCACCCCGCGGTTGATTCATCAGGTCTCCCCCACACACCCGTTCCACAACTAGCAGCATCCGCCCCCATTTTCAGCTCAGCATTCCTCACTCCAAGTGCAATAACAACAGTAGTTTCCCTCAAAGAACCCAGACACCCCACCTCCTTGGGGAAGTATGATTTGCACGTTCACAGTTTGAGGTAGAATGGAGGAGGCACTGTGTGTGAGTTAGTTGGGGTGTTATGTGTGATATGAGTGAGCAGTCGTCTTCATTTTCAAAACAATCCACGTCATTTGTTATATTTCTATGCAATGAATTCTGTGGTAGGGAGATGGTACTGGGAGTGGGGGAGTGTAAAGACTGGAGAGGGGTGTCTGTACTTCCGCTCTCTATATGGTAGAGGAGAGGCACAGAGCACCCCAGCCAAGATTCTCTATTATTGGTAAAGTAGTCGAGCAATCAAGGCCTAGCTTCTCAGGAGGTGATGCAGGCTGGTTCTTAAGTACAGTGTAGTCCCTGAACCCCCACAAAGGAATGTCCACACAGTGTATTACTGAAAACACAGTCTTTATATAATTAATATTCAAAGGTATGTACACGATCACAATAATGCGCTTTGTACTCGGAAATCAACAATGATAAATATATACAATTCTAAAGTGGTACCAATGTTATCGAATCTCATTAAAGTGCATCAACTGTATGGTTAAAATGTCACACAGATCAATACCGAGGAAACCAGCAATAGAGATAGGAAGGAACGTAAGATGGTTGAAACATTAGGCAGAATGCTGGCCTATACCGATAGACACAGTTCTGTGTGGAGATCCCCCCATCTGGGCAACCTGTAAAATAAAGATATATAGCACAAGCCCAGTCCATATATTGTTCAATAGCCTTATTTCCTCCTATTGAGGTTTTACCCCCACAATGTACCTGGTGGAGTAGAGTTCTTTAAAGGATCCTTCTTGAGTGACTCCCTTTAAAGCAGGAGCCACGGATCGTCGAGAGGCGTCAAAGATGGTGAACTTGTCGTCGACGGCGGCGATGAGAAGTTCAAGGGTGCCGAGACCCCGATGTCGATCCAGGGGGTGCTCGCCAGGATGAGGTGTGCGGGTCACCTAGGCGACGGATTGTTCAGGACTGCAAAGAGTTTCAGATGAACTGTGGCTCAACAAGGGCGTTGAGTCGTCAAAGTCTTTGTGGCCTTCAGGTGGCTGGAAACCCACCGGCGTATTCTCCTCGGCCCGTTGGTCGTCCTCGACTTTCTCCGGCGGGACAAAGCGGTCAACATTGCAGACAAGGGAGGCCTTGGATTCAAAATGTTCTTAGGGAAAGGAACGGGCAGCTCCGGTCGTCGGCGGCACGGGGTCAAGTGGTCCCCACGGCTGGGCAACACAACTTCGATGGGCCTCCAGCAGTTACACAAACCTGCGAACCATGGTCGCCGCTAATAGACTTCGACAGCGGTGAAGTCCGGGTGCTGTGCTTCGTTCTCCTCATCGGTCCCGTCTCGGGTCGGCAGCCTTTCGAGGGTCTGACTTCCAGGGAGCTTCGGCGAAGGTTAGCGATGCTTGATAGTCCCTCGGAGCACAGGAAGAGGGCGCCTTACCAGGTCCTCTCTCAGATCAGTCCTTGACGAGTTCAGCAGCTTTCAGATCAGGTCGAAGCAAATGCAACAGCAAGTCTTCTTCTTCCAGCTGGGCGTCGAGGATCAGCAGTTCCAGTTACTCTTCAAGTGTAGACACAGCTTCTGAACAATTTCCAGTGGTGAGAGGTCCCCAGATATACTATCTTGTCTCTCATCCACACTGCTGGGTCACTCTCAGCAGCCAATCATACAGAAGGGCATTCATGCAGTCAGTCAGCCAATCAGGCACACATTGCATTCAGGCCATCCTCCTCCCTCTCAGGCACTCACAACAAGGAATGCGGATTGGGACAAGTACTCAGCCATTCAACACTACACACTGCATTCAGGCCAGTTTCGGGCAGGGCTGTCTCAGTCTTTGTCTCTCATCCCAGAAACCAGACAGCCACAACAAGAAGTGCATATTGGTCACACACTCCATTCACCTAGGTCCCACCCACAGGGCATACCCACAACATACAGTCACTGGGAAGGCTCCAGTCAGTCTGGACTGGACTTCACAACAACACCATATATGGAACTTCCACCCAACAGCCAGTCAGGGGGAAGGGACAGAGTCAGGGCTTCCCAGGACTTTGGGAAAACAAGATAATATGTAGTAGAAAACAAGAGGCCACAGGGGCCATCTTGTTTTCCATCAGGAATCAACTGATTCCAATGGCAAGGCCTGGGGATCCCAAAATGGAGGATACTCAGCGCACCTGTCAAATTCAGCATGGAGCTGCCACCAGCCCATACCCTGCTCTGCTGGCCACCCACGGGTGACCAAAACCATACATTAGTGGCACATGGTTGTACCCCCACCCATGGGTGCCGTAAGGGTATCCCACGGGTATGTTCACCAAACCAAAAGAGAGAGAGCTGCACCGCCAGGAGTCCCACATGAACTCCTGTGCGGAAAATATGACAGAACACATGATAAAAAGGCAGTAAAGGACAAGGATACGGAGGCCCTGTCCCTCCGATGCATTTCCAGCATCACATGGAGGAAGTTCAAATGGGATTTCTTACTTGGGGAGCCTCCGGATGGCTCACGATGTTGTCAGTTCGGAGCTACCTCGCTCAGTTCGGCGTAGTTGCAGCCGCGTTAATGGATGATGTAGATTTCGTGAAGGTTACTTCTCGAGACTCATGCCGAACAGGCCGAACTGGCGTTAAGGAGTTTACCAGGTGCCTAGTTAGCCTTGTGAGCCTCCAGAGACTCACGAGACTCTGCACCGACTCTGCGCCGCTCAGTGGAATGGAGGGGATTTTATGTACTCCACACCCTCTTGCAGTAGTAGAGATAGAAAGAGGACCAATGTGAGTTTTCCAAACAGCAGCTCCAGGGAAACAGGAAAAACAGAGTAACAGAGACTCACGAGACTCTGCACCGACTCTGCGCCGCTCCGCGGAATGGAGGGGATTTTATGTACTCCACACCCTCTTGCAGTAATAGAGATAGAAAGAGGACCAATGTGAGTCTTCCAAACAGCAGCTCCAGGGAAACAGGAAAAACAGAGTAACAGAGACCCACGAGACTCTGCACCGCCTCAGTAGCTGCTAGTAGTTGAGGTGATTTGGGATTTTGTGCCGGTGTTGGGGGTTCCTGTGATTTTCGTTTGCGACCCATGATTCTTTAGCCTGTTTGACACAAGGGGAATTTTTTTTTTCTTTGAGTGACTGGACTGCTGTATTTGTGGAGTGTCTCGTAAGCTTGCTATGTTGTTGCCCATGTTGGGTAACTGGCAGATGTTGCACAAACAGTTATAAGGCTTATGTTTAGCCAATTGCCTTCAGCCCCCAGAGCTGGCTTGTTCCCGGGCCTCCGTGTTGCCCCTGCTTGCCCCTCAAGCTTACTGTCAAATATTGTTTTCAGTGGCTAAAAGCATTTGTTTGTGTCCGAGCTCCAAGTCCAGGGTAGCGTAAAAAATATGCTCTGCTGTTATTTGTACTTCAGTCATGCATTATCACGTGCTATGAAACTTTAGGTGTCTGAGCGCTGCATATTATTACCCAGGTCTCTTTCCAATGCCCCCAATTTGTACAAGTTCAAAAAGGATCAGTGTGGTGTAACATCATACCCGTTGTTGGCATGGACCCTAGTAATGCATTTGTATAGTGCTATGAAGCCTTAGGTATATGTGCGCTGCTTATTATTTCCCAGGGAACCATTTTCTTGCCTGATCACGGTTTCTTGTGTGAGGTTTATAAAGCTAAGTTTCCCTGCGGCCTGGGATTAGACCTTGCTACATTCATTTCTGTAATTGACAACAGCGTGCATTCTGAGTCTGCCAGAGGATCTATTTCTTGTCGGCTGTGTGCGGGATGTTCATATTAGCGCACCCGTTGAAACAATAATACTCATTTTCCCTCGCAACCCGGCGTAGGGGCTCACCTGAAAGCTGAAATTGACCGCCGCCTACGCCGAGCTGCTTTGTTTGTTTATCCTTCCCTCATTCGAGCTGGACTGTAGTCCTGCTTCAGCATGGCATGTCCCTGGGGACTTTCTTCTGTTTATCCAGTTTTCACCGCTCGCTTCCCAGACTGCAATGTTCTGAACAGTTCAATGTTCAAAAAGGGAAAAAGACGCTGCGGATGCAGTGAGCTTCTTAGAGTTTGCTAAAGAAGCAAAGGATGGAAGACACTGAGGGAACAGTGTTTGTTTGGGTCCCGGTTCATGGTCCACAAACAGATTGCGCTTTCTTAGAGCATGCTGCTCTCATTTATAAGACCCAGGGGAGCCCTGGGTCTTTGAAGTGCATAGTGGTGGGGGCTGTGATCCAGCCCCGAGGCCGGTGTAGCCGACTGTCTGGCCCCCTGAGGGGGAGCAGGTCTTTGAACCTCTGCCCTGCCTGACTGTTTGTTTCTCTTAGGTGCTTAGCACCTTGTTGTTTAGAGGAAGGGTGAGGTGATTGTTCACACCTCACCCTTCCTTGGCTTTGTCAGACTGAGACTGTGTGTCTCTGACCCTGTGGGGGAGAGGAGCAGGCCAGGGGGTGGGGGCTGAACCTCTCCTGGCCTGCTGAATGGTAACATCAGTTACCCTGCCTCGCCTTGGGTAGCCCTGCGGCATTGCCCAGTCCAGTTTGACCTCGTGCTAACTCCCTATTCAGCAGATCCAGTTGGTGCCCGATGCTGACTTTTGCTTTGCTCAACCTGATTCCTACATTGCTCCCATTACTTCATTTTCCCACAAAACTGCTGCCCACCAAATATCATGAAGAACAGAGCGTCATGCACTATGTGACCCTTAAATACGTAAGACACACACAAAAATGAATAAAACGTATGCAAGCATGCACTACATCTGGCTGCATGTGGACAAACACAAGGACACTCCTACTAACACTGTATGAACCCATGAGCATCATGCAAACCAGACCCCCACAATATACTATACTTTAGTTCTTTCATAATGGAAACATGTGCATTTTTGGTGAACATTGTACAATGCCTAGTACATTGCACATTGATGAAAGACTATCAGAATTGAATGAACCACAATGGGGATAGATGCCTGCCATGCAAGGACTACAAAAACCACAAGAGGAAGATCAGCTGAGCATGGAAGACAAACTTACAAAGTGCGCACATAGGCCCCTTGACTTACCCATCCTCCATTTGAGAGGACACTCTGCCTGCCCACAAAACCCATGGCTGAACGCCTCTTTGCACCACTCTGCTATAGACCCTAGCTGGGATATAGCAGCATGCAAATCAATAACTTTTACATGATGGAAAGGGCCTTCTGGCTGCTGAAAACACGTTTCGGGTACATCCATAACACCAGTGGTGTGTTCCACAACAACGCAGGCAATTTGTGTCCTATTGCAGCATTGCACTCTTTGTTGTACAACATTTCCTTGAGGGGAAAGGTGCCCAAATCATGTAATAAAAAGAGAACGAAGTTAGTGATGTGTACGTCCTGGGACATCTGACAATGTAGACAGTATCATAAAATACAAGATTAAAACATATGGGCATTATTTGGTTTACAAAGTCCTTTTCTGCTAATTACAGCATTCTCCAAATTGTATCCCCACAATGCATATGTCCCAAACTGAACATTCTACAAAACGCATATCCCAAAATATCCCACTCCCCAAGCATAATATTTCCAAAAGAGCATCCTCAAAATGTCCAACACCATCTGATCTGAAGAAGTGATTTCCCTAAAATATTCGACTTATACCTACAATATTCTCCCAAATGCATGCCCCATATTTTCCAATACCTTATAAAAAGCATTCACGTAAGTTCATCTTTTAAAATGTCCGACTCTTCTGACCAACTAATTTCTCATAATATACAATATTTGTAAATCTCTACGTACAGTGGAGAATGCCTTAAACCATTCATATCTGTCCTTCGGAGTTCGTGAGATGTGTGCACTACTCATGCTAGTGTGTGTCCTTCTTGGCCTATCTGGGTATTGTGGGGTGCATTCAAAGAACCCAAACTTTCACATGAACAGCACGAGTTTAACCACTGAAACAAAAATGGTTTGCCATTTGTTTTTGTTTTTTTCAAGTAAAACTGAAGAGCAATGTGGAAAAGGGGCCTACCTGTCATTACCAAAGGGAAAGCAGCATTTTAATTCACATAAGAAGGAGGAATCAAAGATCCCTTTCACATGGAAAACAAGATTTTTACAGAGTGACACAAAAATGGCTTGCATAGGTGTACAAGTTAAAGCAGTTTAAAAATGAAAATGAATCACTGCTCACAGAAAAATGTCTGGGGAAATGACATGATGTGCAGGTTAACAAAAAGCAATGCATATTATGTTTCACATACAAAATATCAGTGACATTTGAAAAGCCAGTTTGTTTTAATGGAAAAATATCAGCCCCAATACAAACCCTTTTGCTGGCTGTGGGAAACTTCAAAAGGAAATCTCCCACTGCCAGTCTGGATGTTACATATCTCATCTAATCACCAAGTGCAATAAACTGTCCTGCTAAAGGTGTCAAAATGCAGTGTTCTCCAGACCTGCTGGCTCTGAAGGCATTGACTGCAGGAGAAGTTCCCCTTCACTAGAGCATGACTAATATGTGTGAAAATGGGGGCTGCATCTTCAAAGAGCAAGCTTTCAAAACAAATAGACTGATAAAAAAAAAAACTCTGGGTACAGGCTGGCCCAGTGAATTCAAATGGCCAGAAGGCAGGAGAATTGCCATTTGTTCCACAAGAAGATTCCTTTTCCTCAGCAAACATAAGGCGGATTGATTTCATCTACGTACCATTTTTTTAATGTAATTTCCAGGTGATTTTGGAGATGTACAATTCATCCACCTGTGACTCAGGGAACTGTAATGCCTATCTAAGATGTGTTTCTGGCTGACCTGAACATGTTCCAAATGTGAGAGTTGTTGAGCAGGTGTAGAATAAAATTAGGGATATGGGTAATAACTTACATATTCATAACTCTTATGCTTTTTATGGAAATGGCAGAAAGGTGCCACATGGCCGTGCTGCATGGTACGGACCTGGTGGTCAGCTTATCTAATTCCCCATGATTAGCTGAATCAGAAAATATGTATATTATGGCAGTTGCCAGGAAAATTATAAGGTTGTGATACATAACTATTTTTTGCCAAACATTTGAAAGAAGACAAATGACGATTCAATCAGAATTGCCATATGTTGCTCCAACCCCCTAAAACAATCCTGACTTGGAGGCTGTGTTTGGGAGGAGAAATAAGGGTAAGTGTCGAATCCTAGTTGCAGGAAGCATTGCAGGGTACTTCCCCAAGATTGTAAAATTGGTGGTGTCATCGGTGCTATATAAGGAGGACTGCTCTAGAAGGAAGGGACACACAGGAACATACACAGAGACAGACTGACAGAGAGAGAGAGAGAGAGAGAGAGAGAGAGAGAGAGAGAGAGGGCTGCTGAAACTTACCATCTGACACTTGTAAGGAAACAACAGAGGAGATTGCTGAAAGTGCATCTGGGTGGAGCTGTATATTTTTCGGAAGGTCTCAAAGCTGACTGGGTCCTATGGTGGAGAGCTGGAGGCCATCTTCGAGAGTGGAGTGACCAGACGTCTGCTCTATATTTCCAGAGTGTCCTGAGGAGCAGCTGGCCTTTCTGAACTGTAAACAGAGGCTTCCTATGTAAGTAGAAATGAACACTGGGAAACCAAAAGGTGAGGGAGTCTGTTTGCCTTTAATCCTTTCTCTTTATAATGTGCAGGGGGGTAGGGCAAAACATTGTGATACTTGGCCTATTTTACCAAAAATATTAATTTAATGAATTTCCCTGGAGTGAATGTTGTTAAAATTCAAAGTGAGCAAAGCTCACTTCCCAGTGTGTGCTGAAAACTATACCCTATACATTAATTGGGTAATACTTGTTGTTCTGCTTACCCAGAATTTTTTAAGAAGATGGGTGCCTTTGGTTTTAAATCAGTCCAACCTTTTTATCCAGCTTCCCCAACACAGACTTTTCATTGGAGGGTAGTCTGAAATCCAAAATTACCTAAATCATTCAAATTTTTCTATCCAACTTTGCTAACATAGACTAAAGTGGGGGGGGCAGGGGTTCTGAAAAACAAACCGCTAAATCACCCTGTGTTTCTTTTAAACCAAATGTATGGGCGAAACCATAATTGCCATATGTATTTGTACCAATCTTGAAATCCCACTGTTAGCCTTTTAAGCCCGCAGGAAAATCAAAATTGCACAACACTACATGATAATTGCTTTTGTTGTTGATCAGCATGACCTGCTAATAAAAACGGCTTTTAGAGGTAGGGCATTGTTCAGAAGTGGTAATTAAATGGATGGATTAATTCCTCAGAAATATGATGTCCAATATCCATTGGGGAGAGGAAAGTTCTGATACAGAATGTATTGGCTGTGGAGTTCCGCACAGGGCCTGTCTCTCTCTGGCCTTATTCAATGTGTTTTGTCCCCCTCTGTATGATTTAATGGATGAGCTGGGCATCCACTTTACTATCTATGCTGATGATACCAGCTCATCATGGAACTAAGTGGGGACTTCAGCAAAAACTCAGAGGAGGTCTCCTTCATCTATGAATCAATCAAGGTATGGATGTCGAAAAATTGATTGTGCATTAATGGATCCAAAATGGAGTTCCTCATATCTGGGTCTACACAATCATGAGCGAAACTGAATGCAGAATATGTAGGTTTCCAGATTGAACAACATTTGATCCATACCACTACTGAAGTTAAAACACTAGGCATTACGTTTAAACCCTCCATGAGTTCAGAAGCTCACACCAGTAATGTTGTGAATAAAGCACAATAACATCTAAGTCTGCTCCGGTTAATTAAACCATTCCTTTCTCAGGGTAATTGTATTATCATGCTCATGCCCTGCCCAGGTTGGACTGTTGTAGTGCTATCTTGGTGGGAGCAAATAAGAGATGCATCCATAGGATGCAGGTACTGCAAATTGATGCAGACCACATCGTAAAAAGTATCCCAAAGGTGACACAGTCACTGAACACAGAAGAAATATACATTGGCTGGCTATTGAGGAGAGTATTTGTTTTACCATCAGCAGTATTACCCACAAGTGCTTACACGGTTCAGCCCGGTTTATCTCCGGAATGGTTTCAAACTACAGCAGTCTGCCAGGAATACTAGGCCTAGTGACACCATGCTTCTCCGCTGCCCCATATTAGATGGGTTAGAGTTGGTGGTTGTTCCTTTCCGGTGCAAGCAGCCGCAACATGGAATAAGTTGCCTATGGAGCTGAGGATGATTCCAGACTTGCATCTTTTCAGGAAATGTCTGAAAACGATCTTGTTTAAATTAAATGAATAACATTTTTTTACAGATCTTTCTGCTCCCAGCAATCTTTTTGCGTCCTGATGACTGCAGGCTCCGGCGCACTATAAGAAGATAAATAAATAATTGATCAGCGTAATTATTTTTTGTAGTGAAATTTGCAGAAAGTGAAGAGTTGTGATTGTGTACTTTTCAACTCATTTTGTGATTTATTTATGCTGAGAGAAGTTGATTGCTTTGTGCCACGGATAACGTGCTGTTTGACATTTTTGTGCTAATTTCTATTACTTTTATTTAAATAAATCCAATATATTTCCAATACACTGGCATGGGCCCTGGCTCATTTTTAGCTCAGGGGAGAGGGATCCAAGGGGCATGATATGTGTCTGAGACAGGGCTGAAGAAAAGAATCTGTTAGTTTGTTGAGTCTCACCTTGAGTTGGGAAGGAAGGAAATCCCTGTGTTGAGGGAGGATTCTCAATAAACTCTTACAGTATGGCTGTATTAAGGTTGTAAACCCTCAAATTGTAGAAAGCAAAAATATATTTCGAATGCAAAATAATGTCTGGGAGTGTCAGTCAGCCTTATAAGACTAAAATGCAGAGGATACTCCCCACCCACATCAGACAGTAGTATTTAAAGACCAAAATACAACATTAGAATACATTTGTGCACAATATAAACATTTGTTGTAAATACATTTTAAGCGTCCTATTGACTCTTGCCTATTTAAAACCTAAGTCAGCAGAAATTTCCCTATTGTAATTGGTTAGTAAATTCCCCCATTCTTCATTGATTTCATTGGTTATTATATTAACGGGTTACATTTGGATGTGTATCCCCCACAGATGACCTAATGATGTGCAGCCAATACGAAGACTAAAATCTGCTATCACCAGCAATACATTGAAATGCAAGGCCATTCTCCTCTGTGAGACTAGATAACTTGGTACCCAGTGCTACTCCCTGCTGCTCTCCCACGATAACGCCTATCCTCATTACTATTGCATACTTGTGTGCTTGACTCCCTTGGGAAAAATGGCAGAATCACTAAAACAACATGGTGAAACACTCAGAGGCCTACCTTTTGATACAATGGTTAATGTTTGTACTGCTACTTCACTCTGCCACATACCTGGCACTCCATGGACTCTCTAGAGTGCTGCTGAAACAAGGCCTGATTCATTAACAATGACAAAACCGCCTGTGTTAGTCACAGTCTCTGAGCTTATATTTTCTCCTATATTTTGGATTTTGCACCCACATGTTAACAAGGATGTTCAATGGGCAACTGTGGTGGTGATATTGCTCTTTCCAAAGTAAGAGCTGAGGAGGTCTACCCTTTTATGGTTGCATGTGAATGTGCGGATTCATATCTGGCATAGGGCAGGTGCTGGGAGTGGGAGATTGGGAATGCCAAGCCACTGCTGAGCATCCAAAGCAGAGTATGAAGCTGCCAGACGGATGGTGTAGGGGTCAGATGTACAAATGGCCATGTTAGCATATTTGCTGGCCTGCTTCATGTCCAGTATTTGCTTCAACACTAGCAGCTGGAATTCCTACATGGAGTATTTAGCTTATCAAGCCAAGTGGATGCTGAGCTTGGATGACAGTCATGCCCGGTCTCATATCTTATCTCTTTTTCCATATCTCACAGGCCTCCTGCAACGCAATCTCACTCATGGTGCTGGTTTCATGTATATTGCGTACAACTGCCACATTGCATGGGCTCTCTAGGACAGGAACCATACAAGGTTTCCCCTTATCTAAGCCACCATGTTGTGGTCACACTCCATGGCCTGTACAAAAGGGTTTGATTTTGAGTGGGCAGCGATGTAGAGCCAGGCCATTTGGGCCTTCTTTACTATGTGTTAATGGGCAGGCAGGCTGCTGTCAATGGTGAAGCCTAAGAATGTTTAAGAATCTTGATGAATATGAGAGTTGTTAAAAAGTGAGATCAATAAATTGCAGAGGCAGTGGGTGGGTGATTTCTATGCCTTGTGTTTTACCTCCAAGATTAGAGGGGTTGCCGTCTTGGTGAGGAAGAATGCTCCAATTAAATTGTTAATATTACGCTCAGATGATGAGTGTAGGATCATTGTACTTAAGGTGGACATTCAGGGGGTTAAGGCAGTCCTTTGTAACATTTATGCTCCCTCGATGGACTGTGGGATGTATTTACCAAGGCATCCGAGCCCTACCTCCAAACTGTGCAGTATTGACATGGAAAACATCATTAAATTCATGGATGGCCAGAGCTTCCCAGAAAATGCACAGGGAAATGCATGAAGAATAGGCTGCCACTCATTTTTGCCGATGTTATGGGCACAGAAGGACACTGCCTAAAACCACCAGTGAACTACCCACACAGTAGTGTGAAACCATTGGGAGTGGCAATGCTGATTGCCAAAAGCAAACCCATAACTGTTGGGAATTCATTTTCTTAAATCCCAAAAAGGGGTGCAGTACCAGTACTCACCACTATCCAAAAGCCGGCGTTTTAAAACCACCAGATTTTACTTTTTTGTAGAAAACTGAATAAATGAACCCAAAACATGCCAAAGAAAGACTTACTGAGAGGTGGATCCAATGTAAAGTTATATTCTGAAGTGACTTGAAGGTTTATAACAAGACTGGCTGAGCTGTGGATTTCAGCAGTTTAAGTAAATGTGGACTGGAAGACACTAAAAAAATCTAAATGTTTAAATTGACTGAGTGACCTACTTCTGAGTGTCACATAGGTTGCAATTGTTTAAATGTCATAATTTTGAACTTAGAATCAGCATTCTAGCTGCATATGTAAAAAATTGTATTGACTTAAACTCGGTAACAAAAAGTGACATTTTTTCTGAAACCTGGCTTAAGGAACTGAATTCTGCCTGGCAACTACCCCCATCAGGAGTGAAACTTGAGTCACAGCTGTGTTCCCAGGCCTATCTGCCTTTTGCTGGCCACACTAAGGATATGCCATCTCTCTGATAATTGAATTAAGGGGAGCCCCCACAGAATACAGGAGCTCTGAACAAAGCCCTGTCCTGACCCAGGCAGATGGTTTATTGCAGATGTCGTAAATGTAGCTTCCTCCTGGAAGGACAAAGGGGAGGGGCACTGCCTGTGAGAGCAAGCTGGCATGGCAGAACTGGTAAAAACCAGAAATTCAACCTTGTGCTGGAGGAAAACCACACCCCTTTGGGGCCAGAACATAACTCTAAAAAGATGAATAACTCATAGTACGGACTTGTGAAAATTATTTAAATGACACCATAATTCTTGTGATTTTTCTGCCCACATTTTAAGAGGTTTTTAGAACCGGTGGCATGTTCAGGGGGGTTCTAGCGGAAAAGAGGATATTACTGAAAATGTGTGCATGTGAAAAATCTGACACTTCATCAACTAATGTCCATACTCCTTGCGCACATGTGTGCAAATTTGGGGTAATGTCCGGTATTGCAAACCAGTTAAAAAGTGCAAAATATTGCCATTTCTGAATGCAAGCTCCCAGGAAGAGCAGAGTTTGAACAGGGTATACCTCCTGTAATGCATGATGGGTGCATATGATTTTAAAACAATATGTACCTCTGCAAATATGAATTTGGTTCAAATCTAGATTTGTGTGCAAGTTAACAGGAGGAGTGGACTTTCTGCAGGCTGTAAAATGACATCACTCTGACACAACTTAGCTCCCCCAATCAGGGGAGAAATGAAAGCTTGGCCAATGATAAGTGGAGAGGGGTAGGGTCTAGTGATGCTGCACACACACCCATAAAAAAAACACATAAAAGCAGACAGACAGGACAGATAGGGACCTTCAAATCCATTTGCAGCTGGAAGCTCTGCCGGGAAAATCCATACTTTACCTCCATCAACTTCAGAGACCCAGACCAGACCAGCAGAGTAGAGCTGATCCAGACCACTGTTAGCAGAACCAGAGAGAGCTGACCCAGATCACTGTGAAGTGCAGAGACCGGCGTCCAGTCTAAAACCTGACCAGATCCCTGGCGAGGCCCATTTAACTCAAGAATATAGTGTGAGTACCTAGAAAACTGTGCAGAACCAATCTCTTAGTTAAAATAATATAATCCAAGCTATTTTAATCTAAGTAGAACTGCCTCCTAACTGTCACCTGTCATTTGTAAAGCTGTCACTTGTCATTTTCTAGTTGCAAGCTGCACTTGTCTTTTTGAACTTTAAAATTTCAAATCTGAAAAACGACCTTTATTTAATCGCTCATATCTCCGTGACTGTTTGTGCTAGAGACTTGCAGTAACTTTCATCTGGAAGCTGAGATCCTAGGCTTTCCTAAGACCCCAAAACGATATTGCTAGCCCTTGCAGTTCCTCTGTAATCGCACCAAACGCATTCGCGAATTTTGCCGCGATTTGAAAATTTCTCCACTTGCAAAAGATAGCTGCTTTTGCTTTCCTCTGAAAAAAATCGTTTGCCTCATAAAAACTATCCCTGCATCACTGCTAGAGTGAGCCTGAGCTAATATTAACTTGATTTCACTCACCCTGAACCTCCTAGAGGGAATTAAAAGCATTTTAACATATTTTCACTCCATTGCCAGCACATATCAAAGCATTTTGCGTGTGTTTTCAACTTCTGTAGTCTAAGTTGCTGGGTGAACTGAATTACATTTGAATTGCATTTCTGAGAATTGTGTGCCTTCCTTCCATTTCCTTGCATTGCATAAAAGGGGGGGGGGTGAATTGTCCAAGAAAGTGATTACATTGGCTTTTGCTGAAATCCTATCAAGTTATTTTTTGTACTGCATTTCATTCCACATTGCATCCATTTGAAACCATAAAAGTATTGTTGCTATCTTATCCATTTCATGTCAACTCCTTAGTGATTATAAAGAAGTGTGCTAGTGCCAGATTCTCCGTTGTTAATCTTTATCATACCAGATTAAGTGTGATATCCAATTATTAATTTATTATAAAGCGTGATATAATATATATTGTTTAAGTTATCAAATAAACCTTTAAACTTGCAAAACAGAACTACTTCTTGGCTCAGTGGGGTCAGGGGGATTCCAAGGGAGGGGTGTTATATAGGGGTAGTCATCCAGAACGCATGAACTGGACATAAAGATATATCAATAAGGGTTTTCATTCAGTATTCTAGACTAGGCGTTGACTTGGCTGTAGTGCTGAATTGAATCCTCTTACAGGACGATGGTTCTTTTTTTGGAAAAGTAGCTCAATTGTTGCAGGATTTTGATTCCCTAATATTATTCTGGGGGGCAATTTCAATCTGGCTTTTGACCCGACCTTAGATCGTAGTGGGTCACAAATGAATCAAAGGAGAGATCCTACTTTTTGTTCATTTCAGTCACTTGTTTCTGAGTTTGACTTGAAAGATTGTTGTAGATTGAGAAATCCAGACTTGAGAGAATAAATTTTATTTCTGGCTCTCACGATACACACTTACGTATTGATATGTTCCTTACTGCTGGCTCGATGACAACCAACCTAGCGAGTTGTGGCATAGGCAGTAATGCGGGTACAGACCATACACCAGTGTTTTTAGACTTAAACCTGGAGTTTGATACTCGCCGGTCATTCTGTTGGAAAATGAATACCTATATTATGCAAGATGAAACAATGGTGTATAAAATTAGATCCGAGGTGGGTCATTTTGTGGTAAAAAACATAAAAGGCGAGCTGAGCGTTAAGACTGTTTGGGAGGCCTTCAAATGTACAATGAGAGGTATTTTATTGAGATTGTCTAGTGGTAAGAGGAAAAGCTTGGAGAAAGTGAGATTGAATGTGGATGAACGCATCAAAGTGATTACAAAAGATTTGGTATCTGACCCAAATAATACTGACAAGAGATTAGAACTTAGAAAGTTACAGTGAGAATTGAATGATATTTTAACGGTAAGATCTGAGAAGGACTTGCACAGATTAAAGTGCTTGTAGTTGAACGTGGGGAGAAATGCGACCATTGGCTTGTCTATAGATTTCAACAACAGCAATCAGAAGGGGCAATAACCTCTATAAGGGGGCAATGCTCTGGTAACGTTCAATCCTAGTGAGATTAATATGGTTTTCAAGGAAAACTATATGAAGTTGTATCAAAATGAGTCTGGTAGCAGTGGTCTTGGGGGAACTTTTCTGGATGGTATGGAGGTTCCGAAGGTTACGGAATTGGAAAAATGTCTACTTAATAAAGAAGTGACTACTGATGAGATTAGGTTTGCCATCGGAAAGCTAAACTCAGGCAAGAATCTGGGGCCGGATGGATTGCCGGCTGAATTTTATAAAATTTTACCAGATTCGACTGTGGAGCTTTTGAGGGATATGTTTACTGAATCTGAAGAGATGGGTCTGCTGCCTGCTTCTACCAATCATGCCACTATATCTGTTTTTTTAAAGAGGGGTAAAGACAGTAGTTTGATGTCTAGCTATCATCTGATAAGCTTGATAAATACGGACAACAAAATATTAGCGAAATTGTTGGACATAAGTATTGAAAACTTACTTGTGAAACTAGTGCACACAGACCAATCAGGCTTTGTTCAAGGTCGTAGGACTTCTAGTAATATTAGAAACTTGTTGATGATGATGTCACAGGCCCAGGGCTTAGACAAAGATGTTGCAGTGTTCTCTCTATTAATTGGTCTATGTCCGAGGTCTTACCGATTACACGATATTGTCATAGGCGTTTGGTGTCTGACTGGGGTTTCCAGTGGTGCGACAAAAGATAAAAATATTTGGGCATTTGGCTGACACCGGTGATAGATGATATGGTGGAAGAAAACATGGCGGATGTGTGTAGGGATCTGAAAATGAATCTTCAGAATTGGTCTTTGTTATGTTTATCACTCTGGGGCAAAGTGAACGCTCTAAAAACGAAAGCAGTTCCAAAAGTCAATTACATATTGGATATGCTTCCCATGAAGATAAGTCAGTTTTATTGGATACAAATTGATGGCTTTATGCAGTCGTTTCTTTGGGACGATAAACCACCACGACTTCAGTTATGGAAGCTTCTGCCTATGGAGAAAGGGGGCCTGGGTGTTCCGAATTTCAAAGCTTATCATTTGGCTTTTTCTAGTCACTTCATATTCCCCTTCTTGAAAGAACCCCCAGATAGGTGGGCTGCGACAGAGGCGAGCCTATTAGGCCCGCTTCCTCCTAGGGCAATCCTCACTGCCACAAAATATGCAATGTAGGGAAGTTCCATTGACTGTGTTTTTGAAGGAGACATGGAAAAATGTACATGAAATGTTGGGCTCGGTGGCTTTGAAGACTTCTCATGCTTCCATTTGGTTGAACCTGGCAATAGCTGAAAGGGGTAAGCCTTTATTCTGGCTGGAGTGGTTTCTAAGTGGAATAAATTAGATTGGTGATATCAATAAGGATGGTAAGTGGATTGATGAGGAAGAGTTATGTGCAAAATATAGCATAGACAATCATTCAAATGGTCACTTCAGGAAATTAAAGAGATGTATAAGAGAAGTGGATGAGCAGGGTGATGCAATTGTGAATCTCTTTCTTAAGGAGAGAGAGCCAGGTTACGGATCGATAGCTAGCAGGGTGTGCAATCAAATTGTGTCTAATTATAAAGAGAATACAGAACTAAGAGCGGTTTGGAGCAAGAGATTGGAGTGTGTGACTTCATCTGAGATGTGGTTGGGGATGTGTGCTAATATAAAACTTTGCTCAATAAACTTGGAAGAACGATCAAGGCAAATAAAGATCCTCAACAGAGTTTACTGGAGTCCGGAAAGGTTGCTGAAGAGAGGTATGGTGGATTCTGATAACTGCTGGTGCTGTGGGAATGAAGTGGGTAGCTTGGATCATATGCTCTGGGACTGTGTATGAGTTTGTGGATTTTGGCAGGGTGTGTGCATCATTTGCCTGCGAATTCTGAATTTGGATATTGCACTGGATTTCAAAACGATGATTTTAGGATTTGATGAGTTACTTGAGGATCTTTCAGTCTCTCAGAAAAAAAATCTGTTCAGCGGGGCTTGTATATGCAAAAAGATGATATTAAGGAGCTGGAAATCACAAATTGCTCTGACGGTTGTCGATTGGATTGAGGAGAGGACCTGTCTTGCAAACATGGAGAGAGTAATCTACAAGAGGCAAGGGAAACTTACCTTGCATGCAAAGATTTGGGTTGGCTTTCTGAAAATGAACGAGTTCTATAATTGTAAATATGTGTATTCTTATCTACATGTAATTATATCGTTTTTGCTATTTATTATTGATTGTTAATTGTTATTCTGCAAAATGTACAAATAAATATTCAAAAAAAATAATTTGAGAGTTGCGGATCAAATCGTTCTAGACAGATATCATTCAGCCATTGTTGGATGATCTGTTGTTTAGCAGGGGGACAAGTGAGCATGAAACTGGTCTTTGAGAGGTTAAGTTTGAGGTACGGAGTCAACATCCTGGACTGAGTGTCAGCTAGGTAATTTAAGAAATTAATGCGGTCCTGTGAACATTTTACTCTCAGGAACTGCTCAGTATCGTAAGAAGTAGTCTATTTTTGCTATATGTCTCTCACAGCTAAGTGTGTGACTGATAATCAAAGTTTAGCTCTCAGGGGAGACATGTATTCCATCAAACCAGATGCCCTCAGGAGAGATAAGCTTAAGCCGGCTAAAGCAAATGGCATGCTACAGAAATATGTGTTCATGGCTTTAACCCTGTTGCACACTTTTAGTACATACAGCACAGATAAGATCTCTGGGCATATGGGGGAATTGGGCATATCAGAACACATTCATAAGTCTACTTTATTGCAGAGAAAGGTTGGCCAGAATGTATATGATGTGAAGAGAGTTGGTGAGAGCCCGGCTAGGGATATGGTGCTGCCTATGTTGAACGTACTGTAGGAGAAGTCCATGGGCAAGTATGCTGTTCCTATGTTAGTGGATACGTTGTGTAGGGGTAAATTGACCAATGACAAGGCAGGTAGTGTGCCAGTTTTGGGGGAGAATTCTACCAAGCCAGACGTTATCATGGATTAGGATATGCCTGTTCATTCTTTAACAGTTGTTGATGCAAGCAAGAACATCAATCCTGTACAAGGTACTCCCTTTGAATATATGACAGGTGTATCAGGGGAGGATTTCAACATACAAACAAGAAAGGTTATTAGGGATATTGGTGGTGTTAAATTCTATTCAGTGTA
Source organism: Ambystoma mexicanum (assembly GCF_040938575.1). Classification (NCBI taxonomy): domain Eukaryota; kingdom Metazoa; phylum Chordata; class Amphibia; order Caudata; family Ambystomatidae; genus Ambystoma; species Ambystoma mexicanum. The sequence continues at coordinate 358,339,606 of NC_090941.1, forward strand.
CATTGCATAATACAGTCATGATAAATCATGCAGTGGAGGTATCAGAGTAAATCACTGCCTATCACATAGATTTGTGTGCCAACACTTAAACATGGTTACATAAAGCTGCTGGACCATCCCTCTCACTAGCAATCCTGGCTGATTATGGTCTTATTCAGGTGGACAGAACTCTATTAGGGGGAGTAGTGCAGCCTTTGTTTTTAAAAAATGCATGAGGTTGCAAGGACCATCTGACTGTGATCTGATTTATGTTAAGCTCCTTAGTGACCCAAATGTTGCAGCTAATTGCATCTTGGTGTACAGACCACCAACCGCAATGCCAGATTTCACAGATCAATTTGTTAACATGTCCTTATCAAAACCAGCTTCGAAATTTCTGTTCCACAGTGATTTTTTTCTATGGTTGGATGACCCCTTTGACTTGGCGGCTGTATTGTTTGAATCCTCCCTTAAAGATTTGGGTTTCAAGCATCATATACATATAGGAACTCATGTTAAAGGACACATACTGGACTGGGTTGAGACAATTAACACCCTAATTAGTCTGCCCAATGAATCACCTTGCCCTTGGTCTGACCACTGTTAGGTGGTATCTTGTGACATCATATTTAGTAAAAAAAAGTTTAAATTTATTAGGATCCGCATTGTATGTAGAAATGCACGGAAAATCACACCAGCCATCTCCCTTCCCCCTTGCCCAAGACAAATTCAATATAGCATCCAGAAAGGATCTGGCCATGATGTAACAGGATACAATTTCCAAGGCAGTGGAAGCAGTAGCTCCATGGAAGTTGCTCACCATGCCATATAAAAAAACAATACATGGAATAGTACTGAGCTAAATTACCTTAAATTACCCCAAAGGAAATGTTTTCAAAAATGGACGAAATCAGGTTCTACTGGGGATAGAGAGGTCTGTTCTAAAGGGGCTAAGGATTATACATTTGCCATCATTAAGGCAAACAAATCTCACTATTATATTTGGATTTGGAATGCTGGATTAGATGTACAAGAGCTCTTCAAAATCCTGAAAGAGCTGGAACTTTTTGGCTCTAGTGAGATTACCAGCATAATGAAGGATCACAAATGTTGCACTTCCATTCCCATTCATGAAGCCCTATTTAACAAATTGAATAGGATTAAGTAGAACATCCTGGTGAAATAATTGGGGATTAAAACTGTATTTTCATGTGGATTAGGGGAGACCTTGGAGGCGGCTTGTATTATTTGGTTGGTGGTTTCTCCAACACTGTTCGTGTTTAAGCCAGTTTCTGTGACTGAAATGTTCAATATCATCTCAATCCCAAAACCAATAAATGCCAATGAGATATGTGCCCTGCTATGGTGGTAAAGGCCTGCTTACCTTCCCTCATCGCAGCTCTTATTAATTTTGTTAACCTTTCTTTTGCTGAGAGTAAGGTTCTGAACTCTGTGAAGCATGCATGGATTCCGCCTTTACTGAAGAAGCCTGGTTAGACTCGCTGAAGCCTGCTAATTATAGACTGATGACAAACGGCCCGTTTTGGCTTAACATTATGGATCCGGTTGCCTATCTGCGATTATTGGAACACCTAAATTACAAAAACCTCTTAAGCAGTAGGCAATTAGGCTTTAGTCTTTTTCATGGGACAGAAACTGCCCTCTTGGATTTAAAATCTAACATTCTGTGATAAATGGACAAGGGTCAGTTGGTAGTACCTGCTCTTAGGCCTATATTCTGTGTTCCACTTAGTTGATCACTCCATCTTGATTAAGAGACTGCTACACGTCGCTGCATTTTACACTTCAGCAGCAGAGTGGGACAGGTGTTCTTTGGTAAACCATCAGGTTAGAAACTGTAGTCAGGAAGCAACAGCATACTCAGTGGAGATTCAGTGTGTCCCCCACCCTTTATAATATGTTTACCCTGCCTCTGTTTAAGCCTCTTGAGGATAGGCGATCATTTTTTCCAGCAACGCAGATAACACCCAATGTTTGACCCCTCTCTGGGGTTTATTATAAAGATGTGGAGGAAGTTAATTGGGTGTACACCCTGTTTCAGGTCTGGAGGTTAAGAAATGGTTATCATTGAATGATGAGAAAACAGAGCTCATGAATGTGTATACAGCTGGGAGTTGGTGAAAGATAGGGTCTGAATTTAATAATTTTTCCATCTCTGGCTGTAGGCATGCTATGCTACCCAAAGTCTAAACATTGGGGGTGAACCTGGATCAAACCTTGACAGCAAAGATTAATAACCTTGTCTCATAGTCTGCTCACTACATCAAATTGCTCAGCCAAATGCGCCCGCTCTTGACCAAAAAGAGCTGTACGACGGTGGATAGAGCTAACGTGGGCTGTCAAGTGGATTACTGTAATGGCCTTCTCCTGGGCATTAGTAAAATAAATTGTACCAGGATTCAACTGATCCAAAACACTGTGGTTACGGTTGTGGAGGGTGTGTGCAGGCGGGATCATGTATGCCAGCCCAGGAAGGAGTTACACTGGCTTCCTATAGAAGCCAGGAATGTACATCAGATCTTAACAATCAAACATAAATGTCTTCTAGACACATGTCCCCCTTACCTTTCAGAGAGCTTGATTAAGCTTCCGAGTCGAAGGGCTTTAAGATCTAATGACTCAAACCTACTCTGGGTTCTTAGAACAAAACTGGTCATGGTGAGTAAAGGAACATTTTTGTGCTGCTGCACTCATGTTATGGAACACATTGCCACAGGACTTGAGGAGTATAGAGTTTTCGGACGGATTCAAGTGGAAATTAAAGATATATCTGTTCCATTAATGGTTTCACATGTTTCTTTGTGACCTTTAACAAAGTGGATATTGTTTCCTGCATGGTATTGTTGTATGTGTTTTTTGATGTTTTGTGCTAGCCCCCAGTACCTGCAGACCTGTTGTGCTGGCACTATGCAAATAATAACCTACATAAAATAAATACATATTTTTGGAAAGCTATAATGGGATCTTTGAGGAGCCCAGAGGATCCGTGTAAATAATTCAGCTTAATGGTCAGTGGGGCCATTGCAGGAGACTTGGAGTCATATAGAAGACCATATTTTCATCTGGAGAGCCTAGTGTTTTCAGTCAGACATAGGAGGTAAACCAATTCAAGGCATTACCAGTGAATCCCATCCTGCCACTATGGAGGGAGAGGAGGATGATGTGGTTGACAGTGTCAAAAGCAGCAGAAACGTCAAGTCAAGTGAAGGAGGAAATGAAGCTTTAGTAGCCCTTATCCATGGTGTGGAGGGCATCATCCACCAACTGGATGGTGGCTGTCTGGATACTACACATGGGTTGGAAACCCCACTGGTGGTCATTTAGGAAGTGTAGTTTTTAAATTATGGAGAGTAGTTTTTTAACAACTACTTCTCCCAATATTTCAGTTGGTCAGACCATCTGGGTGTTGGTTGTTTTTTTCAAAAGAGGTCATATGAGACAGGTCTTGAGGGTGCCCGGGAATGGCCCTTCAGTGAGAAAGGCGTTAATGATGCTGAGTAGTGTGTTGAGCACTAGGTCCATTAGTTGTGTAATGATGGAGGCCAGGATGATTGTCAGAGTAGGAGGTGTGTTTGCGGGAGGCAATCATTTTTAGCAGGTCATGGACAGAGAGAGGACAGGCTTAGCTCCAGAGGTGCAGTGTGCATGCTCAGATTCAGGGGAGCTAATGCTTGAGAAGGCTGCTTTGATGCTCTGTCATACGTTTTCTATTTCTTCAAAGACAAATGTGTTGATTTAAACGCCTGGGTCCTGCGTTGCTGCACCTCGGGGTCTGGTGAGGGTTTGATTGGTACTATGTAGTACTACTTTAAAGAGAGATTTTCCCCTGTTAGATGCTTCTACTAAGGTGATGGAGTAGTATCAGCTTGGTCTCTGTGAACAGAATCCGACAGTTGGTGCAGAGAATGTTGAGGTTGGTGTGATTTTCATGGTTTTGTTTTGTGCACCATCATTTCTCTAAGGCACTGTTTGAGCATTCATTAGAGATGAACTCAGGGGTGTATCAAGGGGCGGATGGTTTGGTCATAACCTGGCTAGTTTGTCGAGGGCATGATTGTCCGGAATTAGCTATACCAGAGTTATTGCAGAGGAATTCCCTGTGACAGGGAAGTCTGTAAAGCTTGCTTGTAGCTCATTGACCAAGATGTTTTTTTTTAGTTAGTATATTTTATTTCACAAACGTATGAGCATAGAACGGAATTACTTATGAATTGTTTCTCAGAACCACACATTTCAATGCTATCATCAGATAAGCTGACAGTACGCAGGTTGAAAAACATTGTCTCAATCTCATAAGTGTTGTAAAACAACAGACTAAAAGGAAAGAAGGGAGGAAATGATATCAAAAGGAAAAGAACATAAAGCCAATCGGAGGGGCAGATATATCTTAACAATGAGATAGACTCGAGATAGCAAGAGAAAGAAATAGAGGTATTCCTCTTGCACAAAGAAGTCCAGCTATACATCAAACCTTCTATAACATGCGAAATTGCAAAACACATTGTACTGTTTTGATTCACCCAATCAGGACAGTTGCACTGATGTTCCTCAAGTTTACAAAAACGTATATGTTCCTGCATTGCTGCAGTCTTGTGACTCTAGAAGTACAGTATTTTCCAACATCCCACTTCATCTCCAGAATGTTATATAATATTATGCAAATGTAGCATGAGAATCAGCTATCTGTATTACACAGAAGTGTACATTCAATCTCAAAATAAGAAAGTGGGAAAATGTTGTCTTCACCTGGTGCTAGTTGAATAGTCCTCCAGTAGAAACCACTAGCTGGGTCTAGAGCTTGGATACAAGGTTTTCTTTGAGAGATTAATAGCAGCCTGCATGTAGGCCACATGATTCTACCAGGCCATAACAGATAGATGCGTACGGTCCTTCCAATTAGATGTGATCACCTTAAAAGCAATTCCAATCAGTGCATTACAAAGTCTCACTTGATCAGTGCTGCTGTTGAATTTGTGGATTCACCTTTCTACATATGACTAAGAATATAGAGAATGGTGGTGAAACACCACATATGCAAGTGATTAAAGGCCATATCGATTTCCAAAAAGCAGATGTGTACTTTCAATTGAAGATGCATACACTTGAGATTTCCTACTTGTAGATGGCTGGAACAGCATACACTCTGACCACATTTTGTTCCAGGTCTTTCGAGTATTTATGGTTTCAAGAAGGCTCTGTTATACAACATGCACTAGGTTTGGTTCATTGAGCCTGTGTTTGAAGTAAATCAGACGTGTCTTGAGTTTATTGGCCAAAGACACTTTAAGATCTCAGATCCAGTCAATATTCCATTCATGTTCAATCCTGACATTTGAATGTGGTTAATCATCAGAAGATAAGGCTCTGTAAATAACACACACTGACATAGGGATCACCCTATAGCAACTACTAACTGATTCACCACCCTTCCAACTATACAGCCACTGTTTATAAATTGTATCTATCTCTGGATTTCACCCAAAGGTAGCTTGTATACCACTTACAACAAGGAAAATGGAAGTAGACATTCACTTGACCATATATAGTTCATATGTAGTATTCTCAAATTAGCCAATGTTCTACTTTCAGATTCACGTTGCCAGACAAGGTGGGAGAAACCAGAGTCCATTGCACACCCTATAACTATGCATAAATACTGGCTAAATGCACATTTTAATGGCTTCTAACCTGCGCCCCCAGCATAAATAAGTATGTATCACTTGTTCAATATAATCTCGACTTTCAATTCAATATTATTTTGTTTAACTGTACTGTGTTATGTGTTTAATTTGTAAACTGAATACCCAGGTAGCTAATACCAACCAGTTGCCAGAGGAGGCCAGGTGCCTCTATGTGTGATTTTAGACAGTATTTATTCAGAGGCATTAATTCTGTTTTGAATACTTTGAATTTGTACTCTAACACATTTGAGTGTTGTTCCATCATTTTTCCGACTGACCACTGATGCTGTAAGTATAGTGCTCAGGATCCCAGGCCCCTGTCCCCTGCATATGACCCACAGTCCCACGAGCACATCCCTCAAGCCTTTGCCTTCCATTCCCCTGCATGCACACCCACAACCACCGCTGATTGGTCCTAGGAGCAGACATGTGATACTGAAGTGGATGAAAGTATCTTCTATGTTCAGATTGGATCTCACTTTTTCTGAGCAACCAACTGAAGGGGTAAGTACTGCAGTCAGGATCCTAATTCCCCTCACATCACCCAAAGGCCCTCAAGCACAGCCCTGAGGGCTCTGCCCTCCATTCCCCTGCATACCTGCCCACCCACCACCTCTCCTGATTGGCCCGGGCATCAGACCATGTGATACCAAAGACAATATTACATTTTCTTTTGTTTAGTTATCATTGCCCTAATTTCCATGTGGATGAAGTCCTGTTCAAGTTTGCAGAAGTCATTAGGGAAAGTAAATGCTGGTAGTGGTGGGCGGCATTCTGAAAGTAGTCGTCAATCATGTTATGGAAGTGGGTGAGTTAGGGGTATATAAGACTTCCTAATACTTGTCAAACTCCATTCATATGTCCCTATCTGTAAACACTGCTGTGCTATCTACCTCTAGTGCAGAAACTTTATGGTTTTGGTTTCGAGTTTTAGGTAGGAAGATAGCAAGGTTTCTGCTTTTTTGGCCCCTCCAAAAACCTTTCAATGGTGTTGCAACAGCACACCTGATGTTTTGCATGTGCTCGGTTTTTTGTAGTCTATGGTTGCCCTCATGAAGACATTCTGTTTGTGAGGAGTAGCAGAGTGCATGTACTCTACATCCATATTGTTGATTTCGTTAAGGATTGCATTAGCAGTTTGTTTTGCTACTTTGTTCCTTCCGACCATGAAACTGATAACGTGGCCATGCAGCGCAGCTAAGTATGCATGTCATATTTAATTTTATTTAAATTACATTTTAATTCACGTTTATTTCAGAATGACATTCCATATAAACAAGTCAAGCACAACAGAAACATCATTACAAAAACATATTCTACTAGTGAAATATTAATTAAAAAATCAATAACATTTTAATTATGAAAAATCTTTAAATGCATAAATTGGTTAGTCTTCACATAAAGGACTATGTAGAAACTAGAATAAAAAGCAAGCTATAGATCATTGGCAAGAGGGTGCCCCCTCATAAATAAGCATTAGTAATTGATCTAGTGCTAAAGTGCAAGTGTTAAATTCCTTCAATTCAATAAATAATCATCATAAGAAAGTGGTTATTTCATTGCAAATTGCAAAGAAATTCCAGACACATGTCCTAAACTGTTCCCTCCACAATGTATTATAATTATGTCTGGATGATGCTCTGTCTCTAAAGTAGCACAGAGAGGTACCAAGTCCAGCCACTTCATTCCACACACTCCATGCCAGTGCACTTCCACATGAGGGAATCCAAGATCTGCAGCTACTCCACAGTGTCCTGCATGCACTTCCAACCAATGTATCCGTGAGTCTCCCAAAATCCAGATAATCTGTTTTTGGAAACACACAGCCATTGCTATCGGTTCTTCTCTCAGGAAAAAGAAGTTCTGACAAACTCTCTCTTACACAACACACCCAATAAACTTTACTGAGCAATCCCTAGCTCTGCTCATTTTCATTTGCATGCCTCTCCACCCCAAAACCCCTGTTTGTGATATGCGCTGTCTGCGGACTACCGCCATGTCCGTGGACATATCGAAAACCTGAGCGTGGTGAATGTAAAATTAAATAGTGTGCCCCATTTCCACTTTGAGGTTGGCTCTGAAAAGAGATGTTTCTTTTGTGTTTTTGCAGATGCTTGACAAACACCTGTTATTTTGTATTTTTTGGGGGGTTTTTCTTCTTACTTTACTACTAAAATCTTCACATAACCTTCTCTAAAGCACCCCTTATATTCCAAAACAGCAGATCATTTACCAAAAAAGATAAGGAAATGCCTTCTTCTTTACAATAAACAGCATTACTGGAATCAATATTCTCATTATTACAGAAAAACATACCAACTCTAAGCATGAAAGCACACATGCTTCGGTTGATTGCACACCCACCAATGTTTTGCTGAGGACAAAAAACAGAACTATTGTCCCATATTGCCCTAGGTAGTAATCCAGAAAAAAATACTTTGGCATTTGGAAGGATGTTCATTACTGCTTGAACCAAGTGTTCCAAATCTGCCAACAAAGTAGGCGCACTGACGTAGCCCAAATGGAAAGCACCATAGTGCAAAACTACCACATGCAGACTGTTCATCCTGCCCATATCTTCCCAAACTTGTACAATTCCCTGTACATTGCAATCAGGCACAGTTCTCCACACCACCTCTACTCCTTTAACATCGAAATTGTTTGTCACATGCCTGCATTGAGCATACTGCTGGAAAGCATGCACAAACATATCTCCAAGGACCAACACCCTGACTTTCTCCACCGCTGCCATCTTCACTACACACAGTCTCTTTCAACACAAATCCACATCCTCAACATCTGATTGGCTGATCCCTACAGTCCCCTTTCGTTGCTGGATTTGTTGGAAAACCCCGGATGTGGCACGCCCTGCCTGCAGACAGCTGCAGTGTCCTCGGAGCGTATAACTCTTAGCCAGCCCTTCTACCCTTTCCACATCACTCTTGGTGCCATTCCCTCATTGGATACAGCTAAGCAGTCACACAACCATTCACCAATCACATCCAAGACCTCTACATCTAACTCCATCATCAGAGTCCGCTCTACAAATGTACTGTTGATCACTCTGAGTACAAGTCTCATATCATTGGAAAGCACCTACTACAAAAACTACTCTACAAGTCTCCAAAATTTCTACTTGCAGCTGCATGCATATCCACATGCATGAATACAAACTACAAGGTATGCACATTTTATTCACAGTACATGTACAACTCTTATGAATGCATATAAACAGAGTAATGCAACTAAACCTGCATAACCTATAAAATGAACTTATTGCAATTTTTCCCATCCACTATAATCAACTGTCACTTCCAAACCTGTCTGCTATCTACAACACAGCTTTAAAAAAACAAGTGAATTTCATACACGTAAAATTCTACTCATTTGCAAACCATGTTGAACTAACATATTGTAAATACAATATAAAGGCTGCACATAGTCAAATGAAATGCATGCATACACTATGTTCAGATATCAAACAAGAATACTACTACAAAAACATAAAAATCAACGTCTAAATTAACATCAGTGCTATAAACACACAAAATTACTAACTTCTTTCTTTTACAATTGCAGTGAAGACCACACTCCAGAAAATCAGCAGCATCTGAACTACAAACAACATATCCGAAGAAACCTGCTAACTCCACAAAAAAAAAGAATAAGTGCAATATTACCTTAATATTCTTACTGTTACTCAAACACACTGTGTGTAGTTCATTCATGTAATTTGCGCACCAAAACAACAGAGATTTCTGAACCATTCTGCCCACAAATCCCCATTAATTAAGCAGGGATAAGCAGGCAGAATGTCACACAAATCCTCGTTTTTTTTAACACAAATAACATAACTCAACCCCTAGAATGTTAGTATTACAAAACAAAGAACTATTTTAATTTTATACCATTAGATTTACTATAAGTGATTCTCATCACCACTAGCTCAGTTTATTCTGTCATCTGAACTGCAGTATAGTAACACACAAATAGAAGAATAGCCTTGCCAACTAATTGTAGCTGCCCAATGCACAATCGCACACCACCACATACATCTTTACCATCATACTCAGACACTCATGCACACAGCACACATACATTGCAGAACGGCCCAACCATACCTTCTTTTCTTTTTTCAACAGACCCCAAAGAATGCCTACCAAAAAGCAAGTCCATAGAAAGCAATGCAGAAATAGAGCAAATGAAAATAAAAGTGTCCAAAATAAGCATCCATCTCTAGCAGAGTTTGTACAAAAAAAGATAAAAAAACAGCTGATACAATCATTTAGCGAAACAAAACAAGCTTCCAGTACAGAAACTTTGCCTCCTCTATCAAAATGTAAAACGAAACAGAAAATGATTAACAAGAATTCAACTACCACTACTGCAAAAACTGCTCCTATAAATCTTGATATACTAGCAAGTAACCATACCAAAAAAAGTATTTTAGCTGAAATGTTCTGCCACAGAGTCCTTCAGAATCTTATAAAAACAGGAATCAAATCATGCACAACCCTTAAAACCTACCGTAGAAAATTAATCTTAGAAGCTCTGATAGAAAGTGCAATCCTTCTCAAAAGAAAGTTATTTATTTTAGTGTTAAACAGAATGAAACCACTAACAAAACTAACTACTAAATTACAAAAAAGACTTCTCAATGAACGGAATGTCAACAAAAATAACTTCTTAAATATCTGTGGAGGTGAATGGAGTCACACCACGAGCACAGAACAATATTTTAATGAAGAAGCATACAATCAAAACCAAACAAACACAATTGCCATACATAGCAGTGGGTGAGGTATTGAAAAACCTAATAATATCATAATGCAACAAGAAATACTGCTTACAAAAATATCCCCAGAAAACTCAGAATTACCTCTCCATTCGACTGAACCAGAACGTCCAGTATACAAATGGCCATGCACGTCAATGTGTAACATTCCCAAAAAATCTTTAAAATCTTTGTGCCAGTTCCTCAATCACTATGTGAAAGGCAAAGACAAAATCAAAATGAAACTTCTGCAAAATATGGATACCTGTCCAGTGTGCAAATACACAGGACTACAAGGACATTCGTTAGCCTGCATTTCAGGACCTATTTGCAAAAGCACCTTCCATCATATCAAAATGATATCAACACATCATTCAACTATAGGAAATCTAGTCTATAAACTGTATTATGCTAAAAATCCTGCTTTAGCACTAGCCAATTTAAATAACAATATTCTACATGGTACAGCCAAAGACCTACTCGAAGAAATCGACCATATCCAGAAAAAATATTTTGGAAGTGAAAGCCACTTACAAAATGCAATAGCTTTACAACAGACTAGCAACAATTGTCCACATGGCAACCTTCTACTACACACATACAAAAAAGAAATACTAAAATGTAAAAGTACATCCGCTGAAGTACCAAACCATGTGTGTGTGTTGCCACAGAACTTTTTATAAAAGTAACACAAAAACTATAGTAGTAACATACAAAATAGACGTCAATGAAGATTCTAAAAGGTTTTAATAAGCTCTCTACCTTATAGCAGAAAACAAATACGAAATAACTGACCCTTTAATAATTTGCAGTTACTGCACTACAAAACTTGACAACAACCAAACTCCTTCACGTGTATCACAAATAACTTGGAATTATTCCCACTACCACAACCCCTCCAACAACTCAATTTATATGAGAGCATGATAATTCAAACAGTGCACCCATTTCAAGCAATAATACACCTTTAACCAAGAACAGCTAAATTACCTCCCTCTGAATTGGTGAAATGCATTCGTGGCAAAGAAGATTATTTACCATTAGATCTAAAAGAAAATGTGCACCCTCTGGGAGTGCAACGTCCTATAGAGCAATCTTTATTTGTCTTAGTAAAGGGTGTACCTACAAAAGACAAAAAAAAATGGCAACAACTCGTAGACTTACATAAAGTTAGACAAGCCTTGCAATATCTAAAAGACTATAATGAATACTACAAAGAAATAAATATTGAAGAAAAGTTAAGGGAAACAACTGAAATAATTCAAGAGTCACTCCAGAAACTTGTCAATTTGAACTTCTAGATCCTGCTACAAATTTTCAAATATAACTGGTGTAAATTGCTACGTAAATGTGGCAATCAATATTCTATTTCAATTGCCACCAATTGTTGACAATATTTACTTACACAGTACAGACCAATTGTGTTTGCAAATGTTAGTCCTTCATAGAAACGCAACCAACAATCCTGACAACACATATAGTGTTCATGGAATAAGACAAGAATTGGACTACTGTGCTGGAATGGTGAAATTCATTATAAACTCACAAGAAGATCCACAAGAATTTCTAATGTATTTACTAAAAGTACTGGAAAACAAAAACATACCTATAATTCATATGTGTGGAAACATACATGCACTCTCTGCAACAATGTGGCAGAAGAACAAATCCCTAATGAGCACTTTGTGTATGTATCCATACCTAATTGTGAATCCTTTCCATTTCAGCAACTTGTACAAAATGTAAACCATGGTAGATTATGTACTACCTGCAATTCTGATAATCGCTCCACCTTACTAATACAAACACATAGTAAATATGTAATACTAATGCTTATGCATTACAAGGCAGATGGTATCAAAAACAACTGCACGCTGACTTGATTCACACATGGTCAAGTATCACTTGGTAAGAAAAGCTTCACAACAATAGGTATAATCTACCATACAGGAGCCACAAACAATGCAGGTCAATACACTGCATATATACCAAAGAAATGTGGATGGTTCGAATGTAATGATAGTACCATTACTCTAAAGCAGAGATTACCAGCAAATCTTACAAACGGTTATCTTCTTAAAACCAAAAATTAATAACTAATGTGTACTTAAACATTAACAAAACTTCAATTAGAAAACTGTAACCAGTTAGAATACACCAACAGGTATCTAAATGCTCCAAGATTTTTCAACAACCAAACAAATAAATCAATACCACTAATAACTAATCTGTACATAAACATTAATAAAACTTCAATTAAAAAACTATAAACAGTTAGAAAATGCCAACAGGTATCTAACTGCCCCAAGATTCTATAAAAACCAAACGGATAAATCAATACCACTAAATTATAACAAGAAATAAACAGTTAGAATACACCACCAAGTATCTAACTGCCACAAGATTTTGCAACAACCAAATAGATAAATCAACACCACAGAAAAATAATAAGAAACAAACAGTTAGAATACGCCTACATGTATCTAACTGCCCCAAGACTTTGCAGCAACCAAACAAATACATCAATACCACCAATAAGTAATCTGTGCATAAACATTAATACAACTTCAATTAAAAAACTATAAACAGTTAGAATACGCCAACAGGTATCTAACTGCCCCAAGATTCTATAACAACCAAACGGATAAATCAATACCACTACATTATAACAAGAAATAAACAGTTAGAATACGCCAACAGGTATCTTACTGCCACAAGATTTTGCAACAACCAAATAGATAAATCAATACCACAGAAAAATAATAAGAAATAAACAGTTAGAATACACCAACATGTTTCTAACTGCCCCAAGACTTTTCAGCAACCAAACAAATACATCAATACCGCCAATAAGTAATCTGTGCATAAACATTAATAAAACTTCAATTAGAAAACTATAAACAGCTACAATACACCAACAGGTATCTAACTGCCCCATAATTCTGCAACAACCAAACAAATAAATCAATACCACTAAATTATAAAAAGAAATAAACAGTTAGAATATGCCAGCATGTATCTAACTGCCCCAAGAATATGCAACAACCCAACAGATAGATTAGCAACTAGATTAGAATATAAATAAAAAACTATAACCAGTTAGAATTCGACAACAGGTATCTAACAATCTGCAACAAGCCATATAGAACAATAGCCATAAACAACAAGTGAACACCGAAAACAAACAAACAAATATACTGTAGCATAACAAAAAAAAATATTATTTTTTAATCCAACATGGATTTTTTTCCCACAGACCCAATGATTTTAAAAACAAACACAGAAACTGAGCAAATTGCACAGTACACTGGATTGTAAACTACTAAATATGGGGGTCGAAAAAAAGCTGAAATGTCTAGTTTGCAATGTAATAAGTCTTTATAAAATATCTACACTAACATGATCTTTTCCTTTATCAAAGAAATTGAAAAAGAATATCTGCTCCAGTTGCCCAACTCATGAAAAAAATATATCCTATCACAAAAAATTAAACAGTAAGTATATTCTAATAGAACGCATGAATACTGCTGCATAATAGAACCATTGAAGCAAACATCTAACCATACACCACAATACAAAATGTTTACTTCCATGGATATGTTATACTGCAGTGCTTGTTACCAAACTCTACAATCTTAATGACATGACGTAGCCAAAACTTCACATACAATCTATACAAACCAAACAGTACACAAACTGTAGATTTGCAAATATTTGATAGATATTCGATTCTATGGTTGTGTCTATGGCTGTGATATGCTGCTGTGGTTGTGGCCAGGGCCTAGAGTCTTGGGTACATGGCCGAAGTCCGTAGGCCATAGGCCATGCACCCAAGACTCTAGGCCCTGGCCACAACCACCGCAGCATATCACACCCATAGATCACAGCCATAGAATCAAACATTTTAACTATGCCATATGGGCATTTTTATGTCCGCGGACACCACGTGTGTCCTTAGAGCAGTTTCAACTTGCCTGTGGACAGCACGGATGGGAATAGTGTCCTTAGGACACCCCTCATTTTGACTAATTACGGACATCCCGGACAGCGCGGGCATGCTGAACACATCAGGGCCACCTGCCACCTAAACAAAAACAGTATTTGACCCATCGCTTACTCCCCAAACCTCCCCAAGCACTCTTGCACACCAAAACACTCTGCAAAATTGAATTTTGCCTCTTTTCGCCGCCGCACAGTCGGCAATACAAGATGGTGGGCGCATCGGAACAATCTGACCCACTTCACGCTCTTCACCATGCAATCATTGAACACGTCACATGTCCGTGGACATGACACGCGCTGATCAACCAATCAGTTTCCTTTCTGCGGAGTGAAAGGTAAGTGTGAGCGGACATAGATATCACTAATTGTTTTAGACCTACTTTTTGATCGTTTTAAAAAAAACTACTGGACGGATTTTCACCAAATTTACAAAAGCATGCTTTCGGGACCAAGCCGCTACTTCTGCCACAAATTTGGTGAACATCCGTCCAGCGGTTTGGGCTATAGGCATACGCAAAGTTTTTTTCCCCATTCAGTCTATGGGAAAAAAAGACATTTGGGACCCCCCCCATGTAACTTTGCCCCCTGGACCAAACCTCACCAAACTTTCAAAATTCAGAGTGGGCGATATACTTTTTTGCAAAGTTTGGTGAGGATTCGTCCAGGGAGAGCGAAGTTATAAGCCACCCAAAAAGTGCTCTTCCTATGGGATTAGAATCTTACCCATAACTACACACCGTGGCTGTGTAATACCCAATCACCTTATATTATTATTCAGTGAAATAAACTTTGTTAAAGGGACATTATGGTTAAGTTGCGCTACTAAAAACCTATGAAAATCAGTAAAAAAACTTGTTAGAGGGACTTTATGGTTCGAAGTAAAACTGAAAAACCCCTGAAATTTGCAAGTTATGGTAAGTTAAGCAACCATAACTCACCCCACCACTGTGCAATACTAAGACTAACACCCAGACACAACATTTCTCTATATAAGCCAATTAATAACGATAACTTCATATATACTTAACACATTCTTTTTTTTATAAGACCAGACAACCAATAAAACTAATATACCAAAAGAGATGATAGAAGATCCTCTCAAACGAATGCAACTGAAAATGGATGTATTACTACAACACTTCAATCACCTAAAAGAGTGTATTGTGCACCACATTAAAGAAAACATTAAATACCACTGTTCCCCCTCTCCATGTCCCAGCCAACTATCCCCAAACCCTCCCTACCAAGAAAAACGGTACAATGAAACTTCCATCCCTTCCTCCCCTCCCATACATCATGTCCAAACCCCTAATTCCTCTGTATTTGTTTCAGTCTCTGCTTCCCCCTCTCTTTCCTAATTTTTCTACTGTTAAACAATAATCACATTTTAAATGTGTTCTTAGTATATGCCCATGTCTTATTATTTAGAGGTGTCCTAAGGAAATAGTACCTGTTCATACTGTCCGTAATTAAAATGGAGGTGTCCTTAGAACACACAAGATGTCTGCCTCTCCGTAATTAATCCAAATGGGGTTGTCCTAAGGAAAATATACCTGTTCATACTGTCCGTAATTAAAATGGAGGTGTCCTTAGAACACACAAGATGTCTGCCTCTCCGTAATTAATCCAAATGGGGTTGTCCTAAGGAAAATATACCTGTTCGTACTGTTCTTAATTAAAATGGAGGTGTCCTTAGAACACACAAGATGTCCGCCTGTGTGCAATAACCCAAAATAGGGGTGTCCTAATTACACCCCCGCTGTTCGTAATGTCCACAACCAGAATGAATATATCCGTAGAACACATATCCCATCTGCCTGTCCGCAAAGTTTTGACGCATATTTGTTTTATTCGGGGAGTTCAACATTGTTCGTAGAACACCCACGCCTATGCGCATCACACACTTGGGTCCTACAAACATTGTGCCTCTACGGAACTGTCCACTGCACGTGTGTCGCACTTTTAATTAGTTTGGGGACCCAAACACTGTCCGCAAAACACCCTCACGCATGCGCACAACTGGCACTACACATTTGGTGTCCTGTGGACAGCCGTCCCATTTGCAAACGTGTCCATGACGTATTCATGTGACCGCACCCATGCTGAGCGTCTGTCCTTATTTCCGGACACTGTCCGGGTCCCCGGACATTTAATAAAGTGATTTATGAGCAATCCAAGGTGTTTCACAGTAAAAGTTCACCATTACACATGTCCCAGACAATGTCCCAACCGATCTACATACTTTTTGGAACTTTTTGAGCACGTGCTTAGTGTTCAAAGTGTTCGGGGACGGTGCGGGTGTCCGCGAAGCGCACCCCAGAACCCCTATAAAAGACCACACCGCAGAGCTGATCCTCATTCTGCTTTTGGATTTCCAAGATTTACAACAGGACAATTGTGCAAGTTGCTGTTCTTGGTTCCTAGTTCCTAGTTCCTGGTCATTAACCTTCCAGATGGCATCCCATATTGTTTCTGCTGCTACTGCCTCGGTATCAGCACCCCCACCCTCTCCACAACTACCACGTCCCCAAGGGCCTGCAGAGGGGAACTGGCATGAGGATGCAGAGGAGACAGATGAAGGAGACAGATGAAGAGGATGAAGAGGATGAGGTAGTGGAAGTCCCTACTACTCCCTACTACTAGCACTCATTGTAAGTCTTGGGTGTGGCGGTTATTTACCACTGTTGATGGAAAGTCAAAAGCTCAAGCGAACAAGGTGATCTGCAATCAGTGCTGCATGGTGCTAAGTCCTGGCAAGCCTGGTTCATATAGCTTTGGTACTACATCAATGAAGCAACACCTAAAGTCATTCCACGGTGGGGCTATTCATAAGGTTGTACCTTGCGATAAACAAAGTAGGTTGAGTTCCTCTGCAACATCCTCTGTTTCCACTCATGTCACCACAAAAGAAACTCCTGTGGGACAGTGCACCCCTCCAGTTGCCTCACAGGCCATGCATGATGCTGTTGACACTTACCTTTCGAGGGTCACAATATTGTGCATGTACTGAGATGCAGTACTCTGCAGAAGGGAGAACCTTCGGACTGCTTTCAAGACTGCGGTCACAGAGCATGAGAAGGTCTGCGACCTACCTGAATAAGGCCCATCCTACATCTTCCTCTCTTAACCTGCCCCTTCTTATCCCTGTGGTTGGTGTCCCTTCCTTACCCTCCTTTCCCATCCTTTCCTTGTGTGTCGTGTATAAATAAAAACAAAAAATATTTAAATAAACAAAAAAAACAAAGGCTCTTTTCAGAGCTGCCTTTCACGGTTTAAAAACAGAAGTGACAAATAAATAGTGCAGGGCCCTGTGCATTTTTTCGAAGTCTGCTGACATCTAAAATATGTGCACTGCTGCCCTGCCACAACAATTGCACTTTTCTCTCTCAGAAGTGGGGGCTCTAACAAGAGCCTTTTTTTGTTGTTTCTTTTGTGTTAAGAAAACTTC
The DNA here is from genome assembly GCF_040938575.1 of Ambystoma mexicanum. Classification (NCBI taxonomy): domain Eukaryota; kingdom Metazoa; phylum Chordata; class Amphibia; order Caudata; family Ambystomatidae; genus Ambystoma; species Ambystoma mexicanum. Next base: position 358,357,511 of record NC_090941.1, read on the forward strand.
AAATGGCCAACACCTACTGCAAAATGGATTGCTCTAATTCCCAAAAAGGTCTCAATGCATTTTGTATATTTTGCAGAAAAATCTGATTGCCAGCATAAGTAAGATGCACTCCATGTCTGCGAAAAATGTGTGTGGTACAAAACATAATGTTTTCATTTTGAAAAGAGGAAATACCAACATCTCTCAAAAAGGCCTAAACAGCCTTGTTAAAATTGCACCTTGCTTTCTCCATTTGTGGACCAAATGAAACAGAACGTAGCCACATTTGTCTCTGCGCAATACGGGAAAAAATTACTCTTGAGTTTGGATAAATGTCCATGACTTTCCCAAGTCCTTCTTTCATTGTAAATTGCAAAGAGATTCCCGAACATGTCCTAAAATGTTCCCTCCACAATGAGTAATAATAATGTCTGGATGACGCTGTGTCACCAAAGAAGTACAGAGAGGTACCAAATCCACCCACTTCATTCCACGCACTCCATGCCAGTGCACCTCCACATGAGAGAATCCAAGATGTGCAGCCACTCCACAGCAATCTGCATGCACCTCCAACCAATTTATCCACGTATCTCCCAAAATCCAAACAATCTGCTTTCTGAAACACACAGCCATAGCTACCTGCTCTTCTATCAAGAACAATACCTACTGACAAACTCTCTCCTTAAACAACACACCCAGTAAACCTTCTTGACCAATCCCTTGCTCTGCTCAGTTCATTTGCATGCCACTCAACCCCAAAATCCCCATTTGTAATACGCACTGACCGTGGACAACTGCGCTGTCCATGAGTTAAATAGTGTGCCCCATTTCCCCTTTGAGGTTGGCTTTGAAAAGAGCCTTTTTTTTTGCAGATGCTTGAGAAACAACTTTTATTTTCTATTTTCTTTTCTTATTTTCCTCCAAAAATCTTCACATTAGCTTTTCCAAAGCAACCCTTACATTCCAAAACAGCACACCATTTCCCATAAAAGATAAAGAAATGCCATCTTCCTTAAAGTAATCCACATTACCAGATTCAATGTTGTCATTGTTGCAAAACAACATGCCCAATCTAGTCATAAAACCAAACATTCCTTGGTTCACTAAGCACCTCGCAAAATTTTGCTGACGACAAAAAACAGAACTATTGTCCCATATTGTCCTAGGTATCAACCCAAGCCAAATAACCTTGGCATTTGGAAGGACTTTCATGATTGCCTGAACCAAATTTTGCAGATCTTGCAACAGAGTAGGGCCACTAACATAGCCCAAATGCACAGCACCACAGTGTAGGACAACTACATGTGGATTATGAAACCTAGCCACATCCTGACAAACTACTAGAATTGCCTGCAAATTCAAATCAGGCACAGTGCTCCACACCATATCACTCTTTTTGTGTCAAAATGGTTAGCCACATTCCCAGATTTTGCATACTGCTCCAAACCATTCACAAACATATCTCCAAGCACCAACACCCTGACTTTCTGCTCCTCCGCCATTGTCACTATATAAAGCCGCTATCAAAATGAAGCAGAACCTCAACACATGATTGGCTAATCTTCAAAATACACTCCCAATTCATGCTCGGAAATCCTGAATGTAGCATGTCCTGTCTGCGAACAGCCGCACTGTCCACAGAGCACGTAAGTAACACTAAAGGCAGCCCTTCTACCCTTTCCACTGCACTCTCTGCACCATTTCCTCATTGGCTACTGTTAAGCAATCACACAATCATCCACAAATCACCTCCAAGAACTTTACATCTAACTCTGTCATCACAGATCTGCACTTTAGATGTGCTATCAATCACTCTCAGTACAATTTGTCTGTCACTGCAAAGGACCTACAGCAACAACTACTATAAAACTTCCCAAGATTTCCACTTGCAGATTCAAGCACATCCACATGCAAGAACGCAGACTACAGGAATTAATATTTTCTACACAGTAAATGTACACTTCTTCAGAAATACAATACATCCCGGGAGCATAGCTTAGCGGCAACGTGCGCACCTTGAAAGCAAGACGACACGTAGCAGCACAGATTCGATCCCCGGGTCCACGCTTAGAAACCTCTGGGTGTTTAAGTGCGTTATAAATACGGAAATAAGACAAAATAATTACGCAACTAAAAAACAAACATTTCCTCTGTGAGCGCTTAGATGCCCGTGGGATGTGTAAGAGCTTTAAAAATGTAAAACAAAATAAATAAAAATATTAACATAGTAAATGCCACTGACCCTGTATAAACTGTAAAATGAACTTACTGTAATTGCTCCCATCTGCTATGATGAAGTGTCACTTCCAAACCTTTCAGCTCTCCAAATTTATCTTTACATGCACACCTTTCTAGAAAAATATTGTTTCATATTTTAAGATGTGAAAAATAACAGTATAATTATGAAAAAGAATCTCCAGTGTGTTATAAAATTACACACAGCCAAGATGAGTATATATATCTTCATTCAAGCACATACACAGACCATATCATGAGAAAGGCTCCCAGATCAAACAACACCACTGCCTCAATATCAAATCCTTCTGCTTTGTTACCCACACCTTCACAAAGGCATAGATTGAATGCTTTTATGTACAATCTCTGCCATTTACCGTATAAAAATAGCACAAAATGCATATGAATATTTCTCGTAACATCCATTAACATAACATTAAAAAAACAAGTGTGCTCTATGCGTTTACTATTATACTCATTCGAAAAACATATTCACATAGGCAAAGAAAAGTGCAAAACAATGTCTACATTAACAAAAGTGCTATGAACACACATACACACTAACTTCTTTCTTTTACACTTTCAGTGAACACCAGTCTCTAACTGTTACTCAAACACACTAACATTTTAGTGTTGTAGAAGAAACAAATATATGAACCCTTTGCCATTAAATGTAGTATTAGTGCATCAACTTGCCAGCTACATACTTTATATTGTTATCTGAAGCCCAGTATAGTAGCACACAAATAGAAGAATAGCCTTTCCAACTTGATGTACCTGCCCATTGCACAATCACACACCTCCACAATCATACTTACCTTCATACTCAGACTCTCATGCACAAAGCACGCATGCACTGCACAACAGCCCAACCCACACTTTCTTTTTTTTCTCCAACAGACCCCAAAGAATGCCTACCAAAAAGCATCTCTGTAGAAAGCAACGCAGAAGTAGAGCAAATCAAAATAAAAGTGACCAAAATAAGCATCCTCTCTAGCAGATTGTGTACATAAAGTTCAAACAAAACAGCTAATACAGTCATTAAGTGAAACAAAACAAGCTTCCAGTACAGAAACTTTCCCTCCTCTATCAAAATGTAAAACCAAACAGAAAGTGATTAACAAGACTTCAACTACCACTACTGCTAACACTGGACCTATAAATCTTGATGTAGTAGCAAGTAAGCATACCAAACAAAATGTTTTACAAAAAATGTTCTGCCACAGAGTCCTTCAGAACCTTTTGAAAACAGGAGACAAATCATGGACAATCCGTAAAACCTATCATAGAAAATTAATCCTAGAAGTTCTCGTAGATGGTGCAATCCTTCTCAAAAGGAAGTTATTTATTTTAGTTTTAAACAGGATGAAAACCGCTAACAAAACTAACTACTAAACTACATAAAAGACTTCTCAATAAATGGAATGTCACCAAAAAATAGCTTCTTAAACATCTGTGGATGTGAATGGAGTCACACCACGACCACAGAACCATATTTTAATGAAGAAGCATATAAACAAAAGCAGACAAGCCCAATTGCCATACATGGCAGTGGACGAGGGTATGAACAACTTAATAACACCATTATGGAACAAGAAACTCTGCTCACAAAAATATACCCAGGAAACTCAGGTTCACCTCCCCAATCTACTGAACCAAAATGTCCAGTATACAAATGGCCGTGCACATCAATGTGTAACATTGCCAAAAAATCTTTCAAATCTTTACGCTAGTTCCTCAATCAGTATGTAAAGAGCAAAAACAAATTCAAAATTAAAATACTCCTAAATATAGATGCCTGTCCAGTGCGCAAATACACAGGATTACAAGGACATTCATTACCCTGAATTTCAGGATCTATTTGCAAAAGCACCTTCCATCATATCAAAATGATATCAACACATCATTCAACTATAAGAAATCTAGTCCAAAAACTACTATGCTAAAAGTCCTGCTTTAGCACTAGCCAACTTAAATAACCATCTTCTACATGGTACAGCCAAACAACTACTTGAAGAAATAGACCATATCCAGCAAAGATATTTTGGAATTGAAAGCCACTTACAAAATGAAATAGATGTACAACAAACTAGAAACTACTACATAAATAGCAACCTTCTATTAAACACATACAAAAAAGAAATACTAAAGTTTAAAAGTACCTCAGCTGAAGTACCAAACCATGCTTGCGTGTGTTGCCACAGGACTTCTTATAAAAGTACCACAAAAACTATAGACATAACGTACAAAATAGAAGACAATGAAGATTTCAAATGCTTCTAATTAGCTCTCTACCTTATAGCAGAAAACAAATATGACATTACTGACCCCTTACTGCACTGCAAAACTTGACAACAACCAAACGCCTTCACGTACTATGACAAATAACTTGGAATTATTCCCACTACCAAAACCCCTGCAACAACTAAATTTATATGAGAGCATCATAATTCAAACAATTCACCCATTTCAAGCAATAAAACACCTCCAATCAAAAACAGCAAAATTACCTCTCTCTGAATAAGTGAAAGGCATTTGTGGCAAAGTAGTTTATTTACCATTAGATCTCACAGAAAATGTACACACTCTTGGAGTGCAACGGCCAGTAGATCAATCTTTAATTGTCTTAGTAAATGGCATACCTACAAAAGACAAAATAAATTTCCAACAACTCGTGGACTTACATAAAGTTAGACAAGCTCTGCAATATGTAAAAAATAATAATGAATACTACAAAGAAATTAATATTGAAGAAAACCTGAGATAAACCATTGAAATAATTCTAGAGTCACCAGAAATCCTACTACAGAATCCAATATTTTAGACCATTATACAATTCATCATTTATACTATAAAGACACTATAGATGATGCACTTGAAACATACCAAATGTGACAAGCCAAACTATCTCCAAACAGCATATGGGAAAAAACTATAGCAGCACGGGCCTTTCCGCTACTCTATCCTACTGGAAAAGGAGGAAGGTACGCTGATAGACCCACACAGATAAAAGCATCAGAATATCCCTCTCTATGAATGCATTCTGACGACCCCACATTCAGACAAAACGTGGAATGCATATTCCACCTTCTCTTTGAAAGTGAACTAGCAACTCTATGCTATGGAGTTGCACACATTAAAATCAGGTACCCGTTTTCAAAATATGTCAGCTACGCAATTATTACAAAAAGTGCAAGAAAAAGATGAGGTTTTACAGTCAAGTATTACGAATCTTTTAGCAAACATGCGTGGTACAAAAGAATACTGGTTCCGACATCACAGAGATGTACGCTGTATGATGAGAAACCTTGGCCCACCCACTTGATTTGTAACATTAAGCTGTGCAGAATATGCATGGGAAGATTTACACGATTTCCTATGCATAGCAAACAAAAATAAAACAAACATAGATATAAAGACACCAGGGGAACTCTGTTCTCTAGATCCTGTAATATATCAAGATATTCCCATCATCACTTCATTGCTATTCTATACTTTATTTGTAATAAGACTGTTCCTCCCCTCGGAGAAGTTCAACACTTCTTTTGGAGAAAAGAATACCAAGCAAGAAGAGCACCACACATCCACATGCTATTATGGATAAAAGATGTTCCTAAATTTGGTCAGGACAGTGATGCCACTGTTTTGCAGTTCATCCAAAATATGTCACTTGTGAAATCCCTTCACAAACCACACATAGTGACCCTCCTGCACATATTTTACAATTTCAAAAACACAAATGTATGAAATATTGCTGTCACAAATATTAAAAAAGGGAAATACTACACCAAATGCCGCTTTGGTTTCCCTAGACCACGTGCAGCAACAGGTCAAGTAAACAACTTCATGTCTTCAGTCAGACATAGTGTCAAAGGTAAATCACCTAAGAACATATGTTACAAAAAAAAACAGAAGAATCAAAATACATCAATGATAACAATGCAATCATTGCCCTCCTATGGAATGCAAACATAGATGTGCAGTACATTGCAGACAATTCAGCTGCAGTTGCACAATATGAAGGGGCCCCTAGGGGACCTTCGCGTAGTGGAAACAAGGCAAATCACCACACACGAACTGACACAGCAGACACAAGGTTGTATTCCCAAAAACTAGGGTTTATTGCAAAGCAAATAGTCTCAGTTGGCCAACTCGGTCTCACGCCACGCAACGTGTGTCTCCAGATCTCAAGGGACGCAAGAGAGCAAATAACATACATCAGTTACATATATACAAAATGGACATCCTGCAATCAGTCATGACATGTTCATTACACCCATTGTACAGTTTCTTTGAACTGGGTCTGATGATTGACAATTTCAACGAATATGACACCTTCAAACATCTATTTTAGCAACAATATGCAACATTGCGAGTCTAGAGACATATTTCTTTGTTGAACAGAACACAGTGCTTCTGTTCTTGTAGGCAAGCTGCATACGGGGGAAGAGTCACATTCTAGGCCTTGCTATCTCCTATTTTCTATTTGTGTCCTGGGAGTCAGCACGCTCTGATTGGCTTAGGAAAGGGGGGCCGTAAGCAAAGCATAATTCAAACCTTTAGCTGTTTCTTTCTAGCATTTCTACCATATTAACGAGACTGGCTGGCATCAGTGAAATTATTAAATGCTGTGTTGCTCTCCTCCAAGGCTATATGTGGGAGGGGATTGGGCATTCCTCTCTGAGGCTGCCTATGTTATGTTTCAACGAATAAGTCCCAGCCTCGCGGCCTTGCTCTTTCGCTTTGAACAGCAAAGTAATCAGTGAAACAGAATAAGCAGAATAAGCAGAATAAGCTTTCGGCTAAGCAGTTTTGAACAAAAAGCATTGAGCAAACGTTAGAGAACAAAATGGTGATTCTAGCTACAGCAAAATGGCCACACATTGGTCAAACTTATGAGTCTGTATTTCTGACGTTTTAGTGCATGAGACGGTTGGTCGTCCGCCAATATGATACATTGCCATTGGTCGTGAGAGGTATCTATTTTTCTAGACTGACAAACCCCTCCTTTTGGCCGATTGCCAAACGCCTTATCCATATATTGCATCCTCCTCTGATGATGTGTCTGAAGTATCTGAATTTGAATTTGAACCTGAATCTTGCATGCCACTATATGCGTCTTCATTCTCACCAATATTTATGGTCATGAATTCTTCTATTGTTTTCATTTCATGAGTATCTTTATGATCTTGGCCATATGTTTGTTTTTGGGTTACCATATGCATACACTCTTCACTTATCTCAGTGCAAACTACGGGCAGACAGTGTATGCAACAACAGCAAGTCATAAATATTCCGAACACTACTACTAGTATTGCAATTAACTTCCATCCGCACGCACGTAATATTTCCCAGAACCAGGACCCTGCCTCCCAGTTCCCATTCATGGTATGGAGTTCAGAAGTCAGGACGTGTAACTTTCTTATCGCTTTAAAAATCGTAGGGGCGGAGTCATTTACGAATACGCAGCACGCTGATCCCACAATTGTGCAAACCCCCCCCCACGATCAATCAGGATTACATCAAGAGCCATTCTATTTTGCAATGTCATTAAAGTAATTCCTTTTTCTTCTAGCGTCATGTTGTATAGTATATCTGTTGTTATGTTTATTGTATTCTCTAATATTCTGGACAGTTGCCTGATGTTATAGAAATGTATTGCTTGGGCCAGAAATGGTACGAATGATTTTGCTAAGTCTTCTGTAATCAAAGCGCCGTCTGTACTCCTTCGTGGCCTAGATCTGGATAACCTAGCTGCATCTGCTGTCTCCAAGAGGAACACTCCTGGGAACAGTAGGCCCAAATAACATGTGCCTCCCCAGTTTCTGGGTAACCAGGGATACGCTTTTTCCCAGCATATAAAATAAACGGGATCACCTACATACACTGGATCTACTTCTCTTTTGAGAACCGCTGTATTCATGCAACCAATAAACGTTCCTACTGAATAGGAGCCTTTCTTCTTTAGGCAAAAAGGGACAGTTTGTGGGCTATAATTCACTGTATAGGAAGGGGGCATTGCATCTTTATTTTGTTCTGCTCTAACACGAAACATGATTACTGATGTTTTGGATGGTGGAGACAATCTATCTCGTCGTACAGGTTTAGGCGTAGGTTTTTGGATTATCATTCGTGCTTTATAAAATATAGAACAGCCTACGGGTCTCATAATTATTTCCTCAATTTCATTCATGTTTGTTTTATCTAATTGACCCGTATCACTCTTATTCCATTTCCCATAAAATAATGCACTCAGTGATGCACTGCCTGCAGAACTTAATGGTAATGGCTGCACATACCAACCTATTCCTTTCCCAGCATGCTGCGGTAAATGGGCGCATACCAAGCAATTATTTTTCTTTAAAATTGCATGTGTCATGTTAATTATGAGCAATAGGGTATTATTCCCATATCCTTCTCTGTGCCTCTCCTCCATTGGGGACAAGGTGTAAATAATTACATGAACCGGGCTTTCAGTGGTGGAGATATTAATGACCGGCAAGAGCATATTCAATGGGTGTGTTGCTACCACGTACCATAGTATCAACGCTGTCATTATTGGTGCTAACATACTCATAACACACATAACTATCATTAAGATCAGCATACAATTTTTTCGACAATGTGTTTTTTCTAACTTTTCAGTCTTTATACCTAATTTGTTATCAGCAGCGGTGCAGGAGGAGGAGGAGGCTAAAGCTGGTTCTGGCATTCCCTCTCTCACAGTCCTTCTTCTTCCGCAGTGGTCATCATGAATATCTCTCCTTGTGGCACTCGTCCGAATGTCAATAAGTTTGATAAATGTCAACAGTTCATTCTGCCAGTTCTTAGCAGCCCGGATTGCTTACTTGTTTAGGCAAGATCATTATGCATTTGCATGTTGATCAAAAGAACTCCAGAGCAGTTTATCAATTGCCTTTGTACCATGTGCGCCCCGCTTGTTCACTCGGGTACCGGACACATGGATTTTTGTGATCGCACCAAGGAGCCGCAAGCCTTGAGTTGCCCGATTTGCACAACTCTCATGCTTCTCTCCTCTAGACCTCCAGTTCCTTCTCCATCCGTGATGGGAACCAGAGGCAATGATGAAAGATCAATAAAATGCAGATTAGATCACTCCTTCCTTCAAGGCCGCAGATTGTACCGTTTAGCTCCTGGTACAGTGTGGTCAATGAATAGTGCAGGTGTACTCCCAGACTCAAATTCAGAGTCTTGTGGTGCAATAACAAGTGGCTGTGGGCGCCGCAGCGGTAATGCAGATTTCGTTTCAGGCAGTGGCACAATTGCAGATGCTGGTGGGCGCCAAAGTGGTACACGCTTTGTGTCGGCCCGCAGTGATGCAGATTCAGCTGGCCAACGTTGGGGCACTCTTTGCCCTTTCTCCTTTATAGCAATCCTTCCAGGCTTCGCTTCAAGCTTAACTTCAGGTTTAGGCAGATTCTGTAGTAAGGGACTGGCAACTTTCGATTCTGGAGCTGCTGTTTCTGTCTGGTCGTCTCGGTCAGGCAAGTCTTTCAGCCTCGGTGGGATCTTTTTAGCATGCGTGGCATGGATCCACGCCTTCATGCCATCTGGGTGCTAACGATGTCTTTCATTCAAAGTTTTTAAGTAGCACCCAGTCTCCTGGCTCCATCGCGTGCCCCAGACCAGTATACCTCACGGGTAAAGCCTCCTGCACCTGCTGATGAATCAAATGCAATTTTTGTATTAAAAGGCCACAATAAGTAATTAGCACAGGATGCTCAACTTCGCAAAGCCGCTTAGGCTGAGGTGCGCACCAAACATTCGCTGGCCTCCCCATGACAATTTTGTACGGGGAGAGCACAGTCCTTGCCTGTACTGACATGCGCATGCACAATAGTGCTAATGGTAATGCATCCACCCAACTCAACTTGCTTCCTGCACATATCTTACTGATCTTAGATTTTAAGATTCCATTATGGCGTTCAATAAGACCGGCCGAACTCGGATGTCTCGAACTATGGAATCGCTTATCAATCTGGAGACCTGCACATATCTGTAATATCACTGCGCCCACAAAATGTGGACCATAATCTGACCATATGACACGGGTCAGGCCGAACCGGGAAAAATATTCCTTTAGCATTACTTTTGCCGTGCTCATTGCCGTGCAGTCCTTTAAAGGATATGCTTCCATCCATTTGCTGAATGCACATATTACCACTAGAACATATTTCAAGTTTTGGCATTGCTCCATTTCTATGAAATCAAAATGGATTACCTCAAAAGGCATAGAGGGAGGGCCAAAACTTCTCCTGTCCGAGTCACTGTGCCCTTTCCTACATTGTGCTGTAAGCACGTGATGCAGTTCTGAACCAACCTTTCTGCATTCTTTTTTATGTTTACATTCTCCCATACCGTAGCTAGATGCTGGATTATTTTCTCAGCACATATGTGGGTAGGGCTGTGGGCCATTGTGACCATTGCATTTACATAGGAATTCGGCTACATCTAGTTTTTAGTTCTCTTGTCCACCCAACAACCCTCCAAATTTAATTCAGCAGAGCCCTCAGCCCACCCTTGTATCTCATCAGCAGTAGCTTCGGCCTGCAGTTCTTTGACAGTGGCAATCCCATCTTCTATCATGCAAGGCACTTCTGTACTGTCATCATTTTGGTATTTAAATCAGTAGCGTTTCCCTCTCCCACTTTACATGTCACTCTTTTATGCGCCTCGCATTTCACTATTGCTAGGTGCTTTGGAAACGTGAGTGCAGACAGCAATCATACAAGCAAAGGGCCATCTTGGATTCTGGCCCCATGTGATGTCAAGAAACCCCTCTCAGCCCAGAGTCGGCCAAAGTTATGAACCACGCCAAAGGCGTACTGGCTATCAGTATATATGTTCAGGTTTAAATTCTCAGACATCTCACAGGCTCTGGTCAAGGCTATTAAATCTGCGGCTTGTGCCGAGTTGTAGGGGATTCTTTTGCTTTCTACAATGTTCTCTAGGGTAGTGATAGCGTAGGCGGCAATTGATGTGCCATCAGGTCATTTAAAACAAGAACCGTCACAAAATAACTCTCCATCTGGCTCTTTCTGTGGGGTGTCACTTAAATCAACTCTCCCCTTCGTTTCTTCCTCAGTAACCATTAAACAATCATGGGGAGGTGATTCGTTGTCACCAAGTTCCTCTGTGTGCAGTGGCATTAATTCTGCTGGATTCAAAGCGCTACACCTCATATTTTGGATGTGGGGCGCGAATAAGATGATTTCATATCTAGTCAGTCTAGCAGAGTTGCGTCTGTGTTCTATTTAGTAGAACGTCTATGGCATGTGGCACCATCAAAATTAAAGTGTGCCCCAATACCATCCCTTCCGTTTGTTTCACTGATGCAGCAGCCGCTGCAACAGCTTGTAAACATTGTGGCAGTGCGCACGCTACAGGGTCCAGCGCGGAAGAAAAATAGCGGCATGGCCTATTTCTTCCACCTTGTTCCTGTGTCAAAACAGCCAATGCACATCCTTCACTTTCGCATACAAACAGTCTAAACATCTTCCCATAATTTGGTGTGCCCAATTTTCAACAACTCAAATGCTCTCTGAAATTCTTCATTCCACTGTAAAGGCATCACAGCATCCTTTTTTGTCAATGCCCCCATTGGTTTCGCCATTAATGCAAAGTTTCCAATCCACTGCCGGCAATAAGAAACCATGCCTATTATGGCTCTGACTCCTTTCTGTGTTTTTGGAATAGGCATACCAGAAATGCTCTCTATTGGCTCTGGCGTTAGTCTTCTCCCTTCTTTCGAAAGTAAGTAACCCAAATACGCCACTTCCTTTCGACAATACTGAAATTCTTTCAAGCTGGCTTTGTGGCCATGCACTGCTAAGTGTGTTAATAGTAAAATGGTACTTTCTTTACAAATCTTCTCTGTGTCTGCAACGATCGAAAGATCGTCTATATATTGTAGCAATACACAACCTGTTGGTAGCTCTAGCATATCTAGTTGTTCCTTCCTGCTGTAAATACTCAGACTTTCCGTGTATCCTTGTGGAATGCGCGTGAATGTGAATGACCATCCACCTAAAGTGAACGCAAACAAATATCTACTGTCCTTGCTCACTGGAATGCTAAAGAAAGCATTCTTTAAATCAATCATGCTAAAGTATTCTGCTAATGCAGGTATCATTGTCAAAATAGTGGCGACGTCTGGCACTAAGGGAAATTGAGGGTCGACTACCTTGTTTAACGCGCGCAGATCATTTATGAAACGATAGGGTACCTCATTATCTCCTTTCTTGTATACCGGAAGAATGGGGCTGTTGCATGTACTACCTGCAATTTCTTCAATAACCCCTAATTTCACCAAATCTGAAACAATCCTTTTCAATCCTTGCTCTCCGTCAGCTGAAATTCTGTACTGTGGAATACACGGCAGCATGGCCCCTTCTTTAAAAATCACTTTTACTGGCTCTATCTTTAAGCATCCCACATCATTGTCATTTATTGCCCATATACAGATTGGCACCTTACTCAACTCTCCTGGCAAGGGTTTAGACAAAAATTCAGACACCTGTGCATCTTGTGGCCTAATTGTTAAAAACACACCATCAGGAGTGCAATGAATAACTGCACCTAGTTTTTTCAATAAATTCAATCCCAAAAGGTTTTCTCCACAATTATCTGTTAAGAGAAATGGACAATGCTCAGTGAATGGACCTATTGTTACTGGGGCTGATTGGGGCACTGGGTTAATTACTGGTATACCTGCGAACCCTACAGAAATATTCTTTTGCCCTGACATTGGTATATCTGGAACCAAGTGATGATCTATTGAACACTTCTGCGCTCCCGTATCTACAAGAAAACGGTGCTTTGTATCCCCGACTCTCATCTCTACATAGGGTCCTTTCTGCTTCACGGGAATAGACACTGGTTCCGACCCCTGTCTTGGGCTGTCCTATTGAGGGAATAACACATTGTCCGATGTGTAATCACTGCTATTGCTGTAATACGCATTTTGTTGTGTATCAAAAATGTTCCCATCCCTTCCTCTAGCTCCCCCATTCTGGGTATTCCCGTGTTGTTGATTACTCTGGCCCTAACTCTGGTTGGTAGTGTTCTGATGCTGAGCTTGATTCTGACCTCCTTGGTTACTTGGGTGCTGCTGCATATTATTTCTATTTGGTCCATTTGCTCCTGGGTGCCCCCGGTGCTGTCTTCTCTGACAACCCCCAGTTACATTTTGCAAATGTGGGCATTGCGCTCTCCAGTGCCCTTCCTCTTTGCAGTATGCACACTGATTCTGCCCCAACGGTGCTCCATGCATATTTGAATTACTCCTTCCTTGTGCGTTCCCCCTCCCTCTGTTGTGTCCCGCTACTTGCTGAAGTAGCACTCTCGTCTTCAATAAGCATGCTCTCAAATCCTCCCCCACCTGTTTTAACAATAATAACTCATCAACAATCGCCTTTTGTGTCCTCCCTTTCCCAGCGTCCTTGCTACTATACCCAGGTGGGGTAAACATTTCAGTATATTCATTATCAAGTTCATTTTTAAACTCAAAAAGTCCATATACGGGGGTGTGGCTAACAGCGGGATGCAGTAGACATGCGTCTGCTCGGCTCCCGCGGCCGCACTAACATCCTGGTATAAAAAAGCCTGTTTTCGGGGGTAATAAGAGCTGGAAATACCCCGATGTGATGGCGAACCTCTTTGGGCACACCTGGAGCGAAGATCGAAGAGAACCATGGTCGGATTCGCCGGAGACGACCTTGTGAAGTTTTGTGGCGACAGCAGCTAGCCCGTCTTCAAAATAGCTGCAGGTGCACGCAGCTGAACGTCCTGTGCATATCCAGCGAGGCCGCGCTGAGGCAGTGTCCAACCCGCAACAGACAGGTCGATCACAGCAGAAGAAAGGTGCGGACCCAGCAGAGTCCCGGAGAGGCCCCGATCGGCGGACATACTCTCGCGGGACAGCACAGACAAGAAAGCGGCGGGCCTCCCGCGCTGGCTCCCGCCCTTCGGGGGGCCCGGACGGAGCATCATCACTGGCCGGGAAGTCAAGAGGGCCTGCAAAGGGAGAGAGGGCCATGCACCCATGTGAGCTCTGCCCTCCGACAACAGGTGAGCGGGGAGGCCCGGGGAGAGAGGCCCTTCCGCCTTTCCGCCCCTGCGGGAGCCGCTGATTCAGTGACATACGTGCGGACCCGGAGGCCAGTGTGAGAGCGAGGGATACGCCTTGCCCCAGAAAGCGTGCTGCTGCTGGACGGCGGGCGGCTGCGTCGGCTCTGGAGTGAGGACATATCCCCGGAGCACAGCAGCAACGAAGGGAGCGATTTGCCAACAAGGTAAAAGAGGCCAGAAGCACACTGGGAAGCGTAGTGCTCAGGCAAAAGCTGGCTGGACGGGCGCCCACATCGGCCCATATAGCGTACAAGGAGGACTTGGTGCTATGGGGAAAGACAGGCAGAGGAAGCTTCATGCCCAAAGCAGAATGGATCAGTACACCATTCCTCCACCCCAGCCCACTGAACACCACCCGCAATCCTCAGACGACATGGAGACGGACCAAGGATTCTCGCTCAAAGACATCATGGCCGCCATTACAGACTCCTGCACGTCCCTGGAGCAGAAAATGGATGGAATAAGCATGGATGTTTCCCTCCTCAGGCACGACCTCCAAAAACTAACACCACGCACCGGGGAGGCTGAGCAGCACATTTCCAACACGGAGGACAGGATGAACACCATGCAACAGCAGCTTCATAACACGATGTCCAAATTGAAGGTGCTGGAAGACAGAATTGAAGAGGGAGAGGGCAGGTCCAGATGCAACAATGTGCGCATCCTGGGTTTACCCGAAAAGGCAGAGGGCGCCTGCATGGAACTTTTTCTAGAACAATGGCTTTCCGACCTGTACGAGCCCGATGCCTTTTCCAAGTTCTTTTTCATAGAGAGGGCACAGGGTGCCCACTGGCAGACCACCGCCTGGCGCCCGCCCCACGTAATAGCAAGATTCTTAAATTACAGAGACCGCAACGCCCTACTGCAACATGCGCGCACCAAAGGAACTGTCACGTCCAATGGCTACAAAATGGCCTTTTTCCAGGATTACACGAGGGAAGTGCAAAGGGCAAGGCAATCCTTCGACTCCCTGAAAAGGCAGCTACACACGATGAGAGTGAATTACGGCCTGCTCTTCCCTGCACAGCTCAAGATTTATCACAAAGGCACAACAGTCCATTTTAGTGACTCTAAGGAGGCTGGGCACTGGGTCGAGCAAAACATAGAGGGAGATTGGTCTGCCCCCCGCGAAAATAGGGGAAGAAATCAAAGACCTCCGCCAGACCAACAGCGAGAACCCAGACGACCACCACCGCAGGACCCACCGGAAGACCTAGGGGGGTGATAACCCCCAACCCGCACCACGGCTGTCAAAATCCTGTGACCACTCTGAGATACACAAGTCAGACCATGGATCTTCCCACAGTACACACACACACACAATGATAGGCAGCACATACCCACCTGTAGCGGCCGCGGTATGCCCCAAGCCCTACAATAGAAGGAGAACCCCTTCCCTTTCTCCCCCCCAAGAGTGCAATAAATTCCAGGCGTAGTATACGCGTGGACTCCCTTGGGGATCACCTTTAGAGGAGTACTACCTTCCCCCCGGGTTCCACCTAGGGGAAGGCCATTTTTATTTGATATTAAGTTCAGTGCATGTTAGGTGTCCAGTTGACACCATAGATTCTTTGTTTGGGCGACCGATGCTTCTAGTTGGGAGGAGTATGGGGTGGGGGGTTTTGGGTTTGTTAAGCACAGCTTCATTAGGGACCTTTTGCGAACTAATAGAGGAACATGGCCAGAAAGGATGTCAGTACACCACGGGCATATTTCCAACAGGCGCATAACACTGCCGGTGACAATCAGGGCAGCCACCAACACATGCTCACATGGCAGAGGATCGTAATAATGTCGACACTCTCAGAACACTGAGGCTCATGTCGTGGAACGTCAATGGCCTGGGCAATGCAATCAAGCGCCGCCTGGTGCGCCAATTTTTGAAGAGACGGGGGACTGACATAGTGTTCTTATACGAGACACATCTCGCAGGTACAGAATGCACCCTATTTAGGCATACAAATTATAAGCTGACATTTCACTCAGGCTTCACGATGGGCTCAAGAGGCGTCATGATCTTGGTACACAAAAACATCCCCCTCCACCTTTACACGGTGACCCATGATGCAGGCAGCAGATACATATATGTGACGGGCGACTTATGGGGGAGATCCATCACACTGATAGCTATCTATGCACCACTGACCCTTCTAGAACCACTGCTCACTGACATTACCCCGTTAATCGCTAATGATACCTCCCACTGCTTGATACTAGGTGGTGACTTCAATCAAGTCATGAATGTTACCCTGGATAGATCGCACATACGAAACAGGAACCCCAATGTCCCCACTAGGCTTGCCTCGTTCGCCAATGCACTCGGCCTGCGCGATGTGTGGAGGGAACTTCACCCAGACACTAGAGCGTACTCTTTCCACTAGGGGGCCCATGCCTCGCTCTCCAGATAGGACTACTTCTTCACTCCTGCAACTGACCTATATAGGGCACAGGAAATAAACATGCTGCCTAGAGGCTTCTCTGATCACTCTCCGCTAGAAATGTTACTTATAACGTCATGGAGGATCCCACTGCTATGTTGGCGCCTGAACAGTTACTATCTGGGAGATCCTGTGCTGGTAGACAGACTACAGGAGACCACCAACACATACTTTGAGTTAAACACACAGACGGCACCGAATCCTGAAATGCTATGGGAAGCCTATAAAACGGTGCTAAGGGGCGAACTAATATCATGGACAGCGGCCAAAAGGAGGCTGCACATGAGTAAGATTCTTGAAGCGGAGCTTCAGGTCAAACAGGCAGAGGAGGGGCAAGTAAACGAAAATACGCCGGCCTCTACCCAGACGTTTCTACCAGCACAAAAAAGATTGCAAAGCACAGCGATGGACAACGCTCGCCAAGCGCACACTGCTATGAGAGCAAGGATCTATGAAATGGGTGACAAGGCCGGTAAGATGCTGGCATGGCTGGAAAGGAAGGAGCAGGGACGCAGTCACGTCCGGAGACTCGAATCGGACGGATCAAACGCAAGGGTGACGGACCAGGAAATAACCCAGGGCTTTGCAGAATATTACACAGAGTTATACAGTGAATCCGCAACCACTACCCTGAATGAGGCGCAGCGGCAACGGTTGGATCGGGAGATCACTGAGGATGAGATTCTAGCCGCCATTTCTGGACTCCAGACCGGTAAGACTCCTGGTCCAAATGGCTTCCCGGTGGAGCTATGGCGAAGGGTGGGTACCAACGTGATAGCCCCCCAGCTACTGCAAATGTACCTCCATGCACGTGAAAAGGGCATTCTCCCTCCAGACCTCTGAGAAGCAACGATAGTAGTGATACCCAAGCCGGGCAAGCCCCCGGAAAGATGTAGCTCGTACAGGCCCATTTCAGTCATCAACTCTGAGACTAAAATACTGGCAAAGCTTCTAGTGGACCGCCTACAAGAGATAATTCTCCCCTTGATTCACCCGGACCAGTGCGGTTTCATGCCACAAAGATCAACTCGCATGAACCCCCGCAGGCTATTCTCAGCTTTGGAAAGAGCCGACAGCATACAGGGGCCACTAGCCCTGTTAGCAATTGACTTTGAAAAGGCCTTCGATTCAGTGAGATGGGAGGCTGTCTGGACCACAATGCGCTGCATGAGCTTCGGCGAGAACTTCATGAGTTGGGTGAGGCTGCTATACGAATCCCCGGTTTCTAGGACCAGGGTCAACGGTTGGCAATCAGAACTGTTCGGTATGGGAAGGGGTACAAGGCAGGGCTGCCCACTATCGGCCATGATTTTCACTATTGCGATCGAACCCCTGGCGATTCTGCTGCAAAACGATCTAACCTGGGAGGGCTTCCGGTGGTCCGAGACCTGGGAAGACAGAATACCTCTCTACGCAGATGACCTACTCATCTACCTGAAGGACCCAAACACCTCCTGCCCCAGAGTTATGCAACTGCTGGGCCAATATGAGGCATTCTGTGGACTACGCGTGAACTGGTCCAAGTCCACCCTCATCCCTATAGGGAACACCTCATTGGTGAGTCTGGCGACCGGCCCCTACCAGATCGAGAAGGAGCAGTTGAAATACCTGGGGATACACATCATGACGCACCTTGCTGAATATACTGCCTTGAACCTCTCCCCCTTGGTGGCAAGATTTGCAGACGACACTCGCCACTGGATCTCCTTGCCACTGACGCTGATAGGTAGGGCAGCCTTGTTTAAAATGATTGCCCTCCCTAAATTCCTATACATCCTGCAAAACCTGCTATTGTATATTGACCATCGGGACTTCCACAAAATCGAATGCACCCTCCGGAAACTGCTTTGGAAAGGAGGACACCCGAGAATTGCTCTTGCCACCCTTCAGAGGTCCGTCTGGGTAGGGGGGATCGGGCTGCCAGGGCTGCAATCATATTACTTGGCCAGCCAGATGGAGGTGGTAAATGACATGCTTCACGGTGACGGGAGCCTCCCACACATCAAGGGCTTTCACTGTAACACTACAAATAAGCCAATAGAGCACCTCTACAGAAACTTGGATCGCCCTCCGAAATCTGATATGGCATCCCACATAACGAGAGTTTGGAAGGAAGCGCTTTGATCCTTGGGGTGGGGTGGGAAAATAACACTGGCCCAACCGTTGTGGAACAATTGCAACCTTCCCGAAGTACGAAAACTACTGAGATGCCCCGGGGGGACCTAGCGTGGAATCTCAACCGTTGGAGATGTGGTACAGGAGGACAACCTGGCAACATTCGAGATAAAGCAAGAGAGGTTCTCCCTGCCGGACACAGAGAGGTTCCACCACATGCAGCTGAATCATGCTTGGACGACCCATCGACAGATCACACAAGACCAGCCAGAAAGCTCCCCGCTTGAACGAAACATACTCATGGATCGGGTAGAGCGGAAGGTCACCTCCACCATGTACACTGTGATAACTTCCTTCGCGACATCGGAACTATCCAGTCTGAAATCAAAATGGGAACAAGATGTGGGCACACTCCTTCTGGAGGACTGGACGGAGGCCCTGATGTACCCGCGTGAAACCACCATCTCTTCGAGACTCCGACTCGTTCAGTTGAAGATCCTGCATCGCACTTACTACCCGAGAGTAGCAAGGCCGCGGACACAAAGTGCCTACGCTGCAAGCGAGAGGAAGGTACCTTTTTTCATATCCTGTGGGAGTGTAGTAATATTCAGTTGCTCTGGCAGAAATGCTGCGACAAACTGTCTAGCGTTCTGGGAAAGACGATACAGAGGTGCCTGAAACAATTGCTTCTGGGGGTCTCCGGGGAATCTGACTTATCCCGCTATGAGAAACTGCTGCGGTCAACCGTGTTTGCAGTCCTTAGGTGGAACATTGCACAGCTGTGGGGCTCGGAGTGCACACCCAGCTATGACCAGTGGGTCACGGACGTGGACATATGTGCGGTAATGGAGCACCGGGTGTACAAAGCAAGAGGGTGCCCGCAAAAGGCGGGGAAAATATGGAGAAGATGGGAAGAGGATAGCTGAAGGCCAAGGGTGACCCTGTAGCCGCTGAGACTGTGTGAGGTCCACCGAAAGGGAAATATTGACTCTGTTATGAGCACCCTGTGTCATGAAGTCATCCTATGTTAAATTCGACGGTCTGTTGGACCAAGGTCCCTGAAGCTGAGTTTGTTACTGTTATTGTTTCTCCTTTTGATTACTTTGCTCTTTTCCCACCACTACCCTTCCTTGGCACTTGCCCCTCCCTCCCTCCTCCCTCTCTTCCCCCTCTTCCTCCCCCCTCCCTCCGCTCCCTCCCGTATCCCCACCCTGAAATGTAGAGAGATGAATGTAATGTTGTTTTTACCTTGAATAACCAATAAAATCTTTGATTAAAAAAAGTCCATACACATGTTCCCTTACTTCTTTACCTCTTTCTCTACCATGTGCTAATGCATTTAAATCTAACAATCGTTGTGGCAGTAATTTCCCAATTAACTGTTTCCATCTTCTCACTAAATATTCACCCATGCATTCCAACACTACCTGTCTTTCATTGCTTCTTCGGAAGTCATACATCGAGTCCAATGCTGTCATCCCATCGTTCCCATCTATATACATCTCTGCCTAAACTTGCAATTCCCGCTTCCTCTCCTTGCTGATCGCACTGCGGGTCACTCTTGTGCATCCACTTTGTACAGTCCCATCTCTCGCCTCCATAGTTTCAAGTTCAACCGCGGGTGGGACGGACGGGACTGTGTCTGTTTCCAGGGCAGGAGGTGCGGTTGGGATAACAGGAAGTGACTGTTGTGGTACAGGCTGGCTAATGGGAGGTGCTATGTGCGCAGTCTGCAGCTGTGCTAAGATTTGAACAATTGGACGGGGCACGGGGGTTTGGGCAACAGGAGGAGGCTGAACAGTGTTTCCGGACACGTTCGTTTTACTTTCTGGTGTTGGACCCTGCTTTGTATCGGTCAACATTTTTTCTATTAAATCATCTGCTATATGCAATTCTCGTTGTGGGTATATTATTTCTATGTTCGACTGTTCGCGTCTACCTGTCCTTCTCAGACTCTCAGTCCACTCCTCCATCTCCTTTTCTTCCGCTATTTCAGTTTTTGATTTATGCCTGCGTGCATGTTTCTCTCTACTTCTCCAACGAAGCATAGCTTCCCTTCTCCAGTCCCTAAGGATATTGAATGCTGCGGGACGTGCTTTCTTTTTTATCAACACCTTCTCCAAGTTATCTATTCTCTCAATCTCAAAACTCCCATTAATCGGCCACTGAAAATCTTCTTGGTTTCTAGTTTGCTTATGCCAAATCTCACAGAACATTATCGCACCCACACCATGCTTTACATACATCTCGTATGCCGGCATTCCCCCAGGTGGCGCAACTTGGCCATCTTCCAAAGATTGTCTACTGCAGCGGAAAAAACCTGCTAGGGTGGACAATACCCCAGGCATGTTTTAACCTTATCCTCGGCTAATCAACCTTACATTGGGCATTTGATTTTGCAAAGTCAACTCTCAACTAATATCAGGGCTATTTCGAATCGGGGTACGACTCACCTGATAAGTCAAATTGTCCTCCAAGACACAATTCGTCCATATACTGATGCAACCAATGATGTCGTGTCTGCGTCTCTTGGCTCTGCCTCATTTCGGGACCCTCGCATCCTTGTTCTCTGGCCAGGTACATCGATCAGGGATCAGATGTATGCAGATCTGTATAGGAGTCTCATCACTTACACAGGGGCGCCCCGAACACCTCTTGATCCCGGCTCGATCGTCCCGTCCTCGCCGTTCTCTCCGCCTTTCTTATCTTACAACGTACACGATGCAACAAACGGGGGAGGGTCCCTGTTCGGGCGCCATTTTAATGGGGCCCCTACGGGACCCTCGCCTAGTGGAAACAAGGCAAATCACCACACACAAACTGACACGCCAGATACAAGGTTGTATTCCCAAAAGCTAGGGTTTATTGCAAAGCAAATAGTCTCAGTTGGCCAACTCGGTCTCGCGCCCCACGACGTGTGTCTCCAGACCTCGAGGGACGTAAGAGAGCAAATAACGTACATCAGTTACATATATACAAAATTGACATCCTGCAATCAGTCATGAAATGTTCATAGACGAGACTGTCTGGCATCAGTGAAATGATTAAATGCTGTGTTGCTCTCCTCCAAGGCTATATGCGGGAGGGGATTAGGCATTCCTCTCTGAGGCTGCCTACGTTATGTTTGAACAAATAACTCCCAGCCTCGCGGCCTTGCTCTTTCGCTTTGAACAACAAAGTAATCAGTGAAACAGAATAAGCATAATAAAATTGGCCACACATTGGTCAAACTTATGAGTCTGTATTTCTGATGTTTTAGTGCATGAGACGGTTGGTTGTCGGCCAATATGATAGATTGCCATTGGTTATGAGAGGTATCTATTTTTCTAGACTGACAAACATGTTACAGCCAACTTAACCAAAGTAGAGAAAACCGAGCTTTAGGACCACTGGGTTCACATATCATCTGACAAAACAAAATCAGAGAAATTGTACAGCTTAGGCATAAAAATGCTTTCTCATAGAGAATGTGGCTGCTATGATGCTGCAGACCATTTAACCGGTACTGCCTTGTATGGAAAATGTGACAATATAGTATGGCTAAGACTTGGTTCTGCTAAATCTAGAAAAAAGAGTTCTCAAATCATATGAGGACATGGAAACAATAGAGAAAAATGATCCCAACAGACAAGACATTTTGAAAAACAATTCACTAGACACATACTACCCAAACAGGAGTATCACTTTGGAAACCATGTGTCTCTACCACGTAGCCCAAAACTTCACATACAAAAATAATGTTAAACCAGATCAAAAGAAAGGTAGATACATAGTAGTAAATTGTGAATGCAGCTTAGTGAAACTTACCAAACAGAGTTTAATTAATCATTTCAAATTGTCATTAAAAACTCCTCAACATAAAGAACTATATTACATGTCCCTGCTACAACTTTTTAAACACTGGAGAAAATAAGAAGAGTTACTGGATACATATGACTCCTATGAAGACACTTTCAACGCAAATGAAAGCACTATAACAAATGTAAATTTTACACAGTACCAAATAATGTTGCACAATGAACAGCACAAAGATGTACTCCAGGCCCAACTACAAGTGGACACTCCCGAAAATAGTCAACCTTCTGTGACAGGATGTCAAGAACCATTTGGACAGCCACTAATAGCAAATGAGGCAGAATTAGCCATACCAGAAGTAGAAAACACGTTACAGAAGACTTTGCTGTACTGAAATCACAACTGAAAAATGAGCAGCATAGCAGTTTCCAAGAAATAACAAAACAAATTGAACATGGTGTGGAACATGAAAATAAAAACTGTACGTGCCAAGACTACAAACCTATACTTCTATAAGTGGATGGTAAAGCTGGTGCAGGCAAAACATTCTTAATGAAAATCATCAGCAAGTTCCTTCAACAATTAACAAACAACAAACTGTCACCTGTTGTAACTGTCCCCACAGGTTTAGGTGCCTACAACATACGCAGTCACTTTACACTGATTACCACTCCTTCCACTAGAACACCAACACAAATTAGACCATTACAAACTTTCCACAGAAGCTGCAATGGAACTACACAGAGTTTTCAAACAAATAAAAATGCTGCTAATAGATGAGGTGAGCATGGTCTCCAACCTAATGTTGGCTTTGATTCGCCTCAGATTACAAGAGGTCCTCAAAACAGACTACGACCAGCTCTTTGGAGGAAAACACATTATTGTTTTCGGAGATCTCCTTCAATTTACACCAGTGAAAGCTGAGCCTATTTTTAAAACCTTAGGCACAAACTGTGCCGTACAACTCTTGGCATCCTAGGAAATGTCAACCTTTGGCAACATATCTAATACAGAGAATTAACTGAATACATGTGCCAGTCTGCAGACATTACATACACCAACATTTTAAAAAGTATTAGAGTTAGTATACTATCTCAAGAAGCACAATCAATATTAAAAACCAGGCACATCCATACACTCTATGGACATAACTCATGTGCTACTGATGTCATGCAACAATTAACACACACAAATGTCAATTGTATTTCCTTAATGCCAATTCTTGCAAGCTGTTCCAAATTCAATCAAACAATGTTGAAAAAGAAATGCAACTAATAATTGAAATTTGCTCCACAGATAAATAAGACGTACATGGTATGACACTACCCATGTGTCAAAAAGCCACAACAAGACTTGGGGGCCGATTCATGGAACAAACGTGCGCCGAAAATCTATGCGCAAGCAGGCGCAAGCGGAAAAAAACGTGCGATTCATGGAAGTCCCTGCGCGTGTACACCCCGGGATGTGCGCCAAACCCGTGCATGGTGCACAAGTCACTGCAACATCCCGAAAGGCGTGTGCGACGCGCACAGTGAAAGCGCACAACCTCGGCATATACACCAGAAAGTGGGCGGGACACAGGGCGTAACGCGCGGAATGGGGAACAACGTGCGAAAATAATGGCGTAACTGGGGATGTACTGCAGGGAAGCAGACGGAACGCCCACACGCACTCGAACCACACGTATTCATGGAATAAAATAGGGCAAAGCCACGCACAGCCAAAGACACGCACAAGCCGAAACACGTCCGCCACATGAAGGCAGGCGGTAGCGTCCCTGCGCATTACAAAAGTGGCAACATACAGCAATTGGGCCTGTGCGAGCGGGCTATGTGTATTTCAGGGGTTCGCATGAAGTTTTTCACGCGATCGGGCCTGGGGGAGCGGGCTACGTGTATATCAGGGGTTCGCGTGAAGTTCCTCACGCGATCGGGTCTGGGGGAGCGGGCTACGTGTATTTCAGGGGTTCGCGTGAAGTTTCTCACGCGATCGGGCCTGGGGGAGCTGGTTACGTGTATTTCAGGGGTTCGCGTGAAGTTTCTCATGCGATCGGGCCTGGGGGAGCGGGCTATGTGTATTTCAGTGGTTCGCGTGAACTTTTTCACGCGATCGGGCCTGGGGGAGCGGGCTACGTGTATTTCAGGGGTTCGCGTGAAGTTTTTCACGCGATCGGGCCTGGGGGAGCGGGCTACTTGT
Source organism: Ambystoma mexicanum (assembly GCF_040938575.1). NCBI lineage: Eukaryota > Metazoa > Chordata > Amphibia > Caudata > Ambystomatidae > Ambystoma > Ambystoma mexicanum. The sequence continues at coordinate 358,382,419 of NC_090941.1, forward strand.
AATGAAATCGCGTACGCATGCTGACGCGCTTACGCGCTAAGGGCCTTTCCTCGATTTTCACGCTGACGTGCAGGATTTTCACGTGCCAAATCACTCCGTATCAAGCTGGCCACGCGAAAACACACGGAAGACCACGCTCCTGCCCAGAAGGCCGAATTACTGCCCCCCAGTGCCCCGAGCAGCCTCCCACGTGCCATCTGCTGCTGCCTGCCTGCCTGCCTGCTGCCACCGTGCCCTGCCATTTGGTGCCTGCACATCAGCCATCTGCAGGGGTCCAGTTGCTGTGTCCACCCCTGCTGGAACAGAAGACTCCCGACTCAGATAACATCGCTCCACAGCCCAGCCCCAGGACCCAGTTGCCCACCCACTCCTGCCCCTGGGGTTGCCATGTCGGGCACATCCACATCTGGCACCAGTGGCAACCCCCGGCCAGAGGGGCAGAGGGGTACCAGCTTCACTGCCACCGAAGTTGGTGTCCTGGTGGAGCAAGTCCTGGGGCAGTATGATGCCCTCTTCGGATCGTCCCGCGCCAACAAGGAAGGATGGGAGAGGATCTGGGCCGACTGTGTGGTTGCCATCAACGCAGAGGGGGTGGCAACCCGCACCATCCAGAAGGTCAAGAAGCGCTGGGAAGACATGGGGTCCAGGACCCTCATGAAGGCCCGGCGCCTCGTGGAGGGGGGCCGGGGCCGCATGAGTTCTATCCAGATGGGGGTCCTGGAACGTGTACACCCAGTGCTCCACGCCCAGGTCCTTGAGAGGGAGACCCGTCTGGAGTTGAGCGGTAAGTGGCCAAGCATTGCTGTGTGAGACAGGGCATGTTGCAGTGTGCTGGTTGTCTGATACTTGCCTGTATGTGTGACATAGGCCATGTATGCATGTATGTGTGCAGGGACATCATGGTAATGCATGTGCGACCAGTAATGTGTGAACCGCACGGTTGTTGCATGTGTTTAAATGCGACATGGGGAGCCCTATGCAGATTGTACACATGAGAGCATGGCAGTCTCTGTTCCTGGACATGGGTGGGGGTGAGGGATGGGTGCTCATGCCAGGTACATATATGGTGTCCATGTCTGTGTGCCTGACCTGCGTGTCTGTGACTTGTGGATGCCATGGATGCATGACACATGTCTGTGACAATGTACAGATTCACTGATGCAGCCTAGTCATCCTTGTATCCACTGTGATTGGGGTGTACGGGGCCAGATGGATGTGACTGAGGTGAAGTGTGTGCATGTGATAGGCATGACCCATGATGCATGTGAGTTCCATTACATTGTATGTTTCGAGAGTCCATTGGACATGTATGGAAATGTCCATGGCATGCACCATGACTGTCACTGTGTGTGTTTTGCCTGGACTGACACATGTGTTGTGGAGGGACATGATGGAAGTGTACTTTGACAGTGGCACTCATCTGCTATTGCTTCCTGTCTAGGGGACCATTGTACAGTACCCTGATGCTTGTGTTCTATGTCTCCCTCTACGCAGCGGCTAGTGAAGAAGAGGGCGGAGACGGCGCTGTGGAGCAAGGCGGCGGGGATGCCCTCACGGCTGCAGCGGAAGGGGTGGGTGAGCCCCCACAGGGGCCTGCTACGGCGAAAGACGGTGAGGAGCCATCCAGGTTGGTGGTTTCCACAGAGGAGGAGGAGGCCGCCACTGAGGCACACATGGGGCCTGGTGGGGGCATCCCTGCTGGTGCAAGTGGTGCAGTCCAGGGGCAGGGGCAGGAGGCAGCACAGGTCACTGTGGAGGGGCCTGTGCATGTCGCTGTCCCTGACCCTGTGGGTGCACCACCATGCACCAGCAGGGATGCCCCGTCCCAGGCCCGTCCGCAGGTAGAGGGGATGTCCATGTCATCTGACTCCCCTCCACCTGCTGACGAGGAGACCCCTGCCCGCATGGAGAAGGTCCTGATTGGGGTCGCGATGCGCACGGCTGTGATTCGTGATGCCGTTTGTGCTTCCCAGGAGGAGCACGCACGTCATCACGAAGAGCACGTGCCGACGTGGCCCAATTGGGATTGTCCATGTTCGGGGGTTTCCTGCATGTGTCGGCCAATCTGGCGGCCCTCTCCTCCTCTGTGGAGACTATACGCCAGTCGTTATCCTTGCCGTCTTCCGGCCCAGATGCCACCAGGGCCCCCTGTGGACCTGCCCTGACCAATGCAGCCAGCTCGGTGGGGATCCCATCCCTGCCACAGTCGGGAGTCAGAGGTCCAGCAGGGGTGGACACCACAGCAACTGTACCCCAGCAGATGGAGGATGTGCCGGCATCATCAGACAGGGCACGTGCTCGACGGCGTCGGTGGATTCCATCAGCCTGGATGCCGTCGTGCTGGCAGAGGCAGTGGCGTCGGAGGCACCAGCGGAGTCAACGTGGGAGGCATCATGGCTCGGGGCCATCAACATCGGAGGGGCAGGCATCGGCCGGAGGGCAGGAGGACCCAGGATGGGAAGTGTCTTCCTTGTGGCAGCGGTTGGGCCAGCGTATAGGTGCGGAGCGGCGGCGGGCGGAAGAGGCGCGGCTCACAATGGTCAGGGCGGAGAACTCCATGCAGAGGGCCCTGAGGCGGGCCGAGAGCCTCGAAGGCAATCCGCAGGGCGTTGGAGGAGCAGATGGCGTCGTCCCTGCGGACCCTCGGGGCCATGGAACAGGACCGCCTCTGGGACATAGACGAGGAGTTTGATGATGCCCTGGCCCGGAACACCACGGAGTGAGCTGCTGGACTTGCCCACCGCCTTTGTATATAGTTCTTTAGTTTTAGGTTTCATTTGTTTCTTCTTATGATTTGGAGTCGACGGACACAGCTCCACTTTTTGTATATAGTTGCATTTTAGTTAGGGTTTTTTGTAGGTTTCCTTTGTTCAGTTGGGCTCATGGACCCTTGGATGTTTTGTACATAGTTCTTCATTGGATTTATTTCATTTTTAATGTGACTTTGAACAACTTTTTTTTGGATTTGAATTTGTAGTTTTGATTTTTTTGGACGGACATGCAGCTTATCCTTTTTTCATTGCGATTGTAGTTTGTTTCATTTCATTTGCATTCAATTTCTTTTAATACAATTTTGTTTTCATACTTCACTGTGTGGTATCATCTCATTGGTTTCATGCATGTCATGTTGGGTGTTTTCCCATTCATTTGCAACCATTGTGTGTGACGGACATGGGTTCATTTGCTTTATGAACATTGGGGGTGTAACATGTAATTTCCATTTCCATGTGGGTGAATGGGTTACTTGGTAAGGCCTTTTGGCTGTGGAGGCTGACCATAACGCTCATGATTGGGGATTGTGAGGACCTGGGTGCAGGGGGACATGAGTGGGGGCCTGGTGGAGGCTGCCCCTGGTGGCTGGGGGGGTGGGGGTGGTGGGAGACATGGGTGGGGGCCTGGTGGCAGGTGCCCCACAGTGCTGGGGGGTGGGAGGGGTGGGGAACATGAGTTGGACATGGGTGGGGGCCTGCTGGCAGGTGCCCTACAGTGCTGGGGGGTGGGGGGGTGGGGAACATGAGTTGGACATGGGTGGGGGCCTGCTGACAGTGGCCCCACAGGGCTGGGGGGTGGGGGTGCTGGGAGACATGGGTGGGGGCCTGCTGGCAGGTGCCCCACAGTGCTGGGGGGTGGGGATGCTGGGAGACATGGGTGGGGGCCTGCTGGCAGGTGCCCCACAGTGCTGGGGGTTGGGGGTGCTGGGAGACATGGGTGGGGGCCTGCTGGCAGGTGCGCCACAGTGCTGGGGGGTGGGGAACATGAGTTGGACATGGGTGGGGGCCTGCTGGCAGGTGCCCCACAGTGCTGGGGGTGGGGGTGCTGGGAGACATGGGTGGGGGCCTGCTGGCAGGTGCCCCACAGTGCTGGGGGTGGGGGTGCTGGGAGACATGGGTGGGGGCCTGGTGGAGGCTGCCCCTGGTGGCTGGGGGGTGGGGGTGATGGGAGACATGAGTGGGGGCCTGGCCTGGTGGAGGGTGCCCCACAGAGCTGGGGGGTCGGGGGGTGGGAGACATGAGTGGGGGCCTGGTGGAGGGTGCCCCTGCACTGCTGGGGGGTGGGGGTGCTGGGAGACATGGGTGGGGGCCTGGTGGAGGCTGCCCCTGGTGGCTGGGGGGTGGGGGTGCTGGGAGACATGGGTGGGGGGCCTGGTGGAGTCTGCCCCTGGTGGCTGGGGGTGGGGGTGGTGGGAGACATGGATGGGGGCCTGGTGGTGGGTGCCCCTGCACTGCTGGGGGGTGGGGGTGCTGGGAGACATGGGTGGGGGCCTGTGGAGGGTGCCCCTGGTGGCTGGGGGTGCAGGGGGACATGCGTTGGTGGGCAGTAGTGCAAGTTGACATGTGGGTTGGCTGGGGGGCATGGCCATGGTGGATGGGGTGCCTGCAGGACATGTGCAGGGTAGGCCCCTGTGGTGTGAGCCACCTGCAGGGGCCGTGGAGGGTGTAGAGGGAACAACTGGGAGGACCCACATGTGCAATTCACGTGTGGTGCTCCCCGCGCACCCCTGAAATACGCGTACCCTGCTCGCACGGGCCCAATCGCATGTGGAAGTTCCCGTGCACCCCTGGTATACACATGCCCTGCTGATTTCGCGTGTGGAACTTCACGCGCACCCTGTAATACACGTACCCTGATGGAATCGCGTGTGGAACTTCCCGCGCACCCCTGGAATACACGTACCCTGCTGTAATTGCGTGTGTAACTTCCCCTGCACCCTGAAATACACATACCCTGCTGATATCGCCTGTGGAACTTCACGCGAACCCCTGAAATACACGTACCCTGCGGAAATCGCGTGTGTAACTTCCCATGCACCCTGAAATACACGTACCCTGCTGATATTGCGTGTGGAACCTCACGCACACCCCGAAATACACGTACCCTGATGGAATCGCGTGAGGTACTTGCCGCGCACCCCAGTGATACACGTAGCCCGCTTGCTGTGCTGGTACAGGGTTAGTGCAGCCCTTTGCGCTGGATTGGGTATATTGATGGCTTTTCCCTGCGCCACTGTGCGCCACGGCTGGTTTTGGTGGCTGGAATCCATGAATACGCTGTGCGCGGAATTGGATTTTAGCACAGGCGGCTGGCGCAGGGATTCGCACGCGCACACTGTGCGCCAGCCGCGTCAGCCACTTGTGCGCTGAATTCTATGAATTACCCCCTTAGTCTAGTAACAATTTGCAATTTGTGAGTGCGAAGGCATCTTTCGGTTATTGAATAGAGCACGGCGCTTCTGTTCTTGGAAGCAAACTACATACGGGGGGGGGAGTTGCATTCCGGACCTTGCTATCTATCAGGTGCTATTCGCGTCCTGGGAGCCGACATGCTCTAGCGGGCTAAGCAAAAGGGGGGCCGTAAGAAAAGCATAATTCAAGCCTTCAGCAATATTATTCTAACATATTCTACCATATAACGAGACTGGCGGGCAGATGTGAAATGATTAGATGCCCTGCAGCTCTGCTTCAAGGCTACATTCATGGGGGAGCCGGGCATTCTTCCTGGCACTGCCTACGTTCGTGTTTCAGCGAACTCTTATTATCCTCACGGCCCTGCGGCCTTGTCCTTTTCACATACAGACAACAATGTTCCACAGTCGAGCAGTGTAAGCGGAAAATATACTGCGAAGCAATAGGAACAGAAAGCAATGAGCAATGCTTAGAAAACAAAATGGCGATTCTTGTTACATCAAAATGGCCGTTCATTGGCAAACTCGAAAACCTATATTTTGTCATATTGTGATTGAGATGGTTGGCCCACGGCCACCAAAATGCGTTTGCGGTCTCAAAGTAGAGGTATCCGTATTTCTAGACTGACACAAACCCTCCTTTGGCCGTATGCCAAATGTCTCATCTATTTTTTGAAACCTCCTCTAGTGATGATGAATCTGAAGTACTTATATCTGAGTTTTGCATGCTATCGCAGACATCATTGTCTTCAGCAATATCTATTGCCATCAACTCTTTTACTGCTCTCATCTCATTTTGGTCTGGGCTAGTTCGATCATGAGGTTGTTTTTTCTTTGTTATCATATGCATGCATCCTTCCGTACATCCCTCAGTTACCTCTGCGCAAACTATGGGTAAACAATGTATACAACAACCGCACGTTAAGAATATTCTGAAGACCACTACTAATATTGAGATCAACTTCCATCCCCAAGATCGTAGTATTCCCCAAAACCAAGATCCTATTCCCCAGCTCCCTTCTCCAATGGGGAGTTCAGAACTTAGAACGTGCATTTTCTTTATTGCTTCAAAGATCGTGGGGGAATAGTCATCGACATAAACGCAACATGGTGATCCCACTATTTTGCAAATTCCCCCACGATCAACCAGGATTACATTGAGAGCCATTCTATTTTGCAGCGTCATTAACCTTATTTCTCTATCTTCCAACGTCATGTTAAATAATATATCTGTTGTTGTGTTTATTGTATTCTTTAGGATTCTGGACAGTTGCCTTATATTATAGGAGTTCTCTGTCTGTCCTAAGAATGGAATGAATGCTTTTGCTACATCAGTTGCTATTAAAACACCTTTGTCAGTCCTTTTGCCTCTAGTTTTGGATAATCTGGCCATGGCTGCTGTTTCTAAGAGGAATACTCCTGGGAACAGTAGCCCTAGGTAACATGTACCTCCCCAATTTCTGGGCAACCAAGGGTATGTTTTCTCTCCACATATAAAATAAACTGGATCACCTACGTATACTGGTTCTATTTCACATTTTAGTGCAACTGTATTCATACAACCAGTATATGTTCCGACTGAAAAAGAGCCTTTCTTTTTCAGACAAAAAGGGACAGTTCTTGGGCTATAATTCACTGTGTAAGATGGGGGAATTGCATCTTTGTCCCCTTCTGTTCTTACACGAAACGTCATTACAGATGTTTTTTCTGGCGGGGACAATCTATCTCTTCTATTTTGTCGTGTTATCTTCCGTGTACTTTTCCTCGTGGGCTCTGGGGCTATTACATGTGCTTTATGGAAAATGGAACAACCCACAGGTTTCATTATTATCTCCTCAAACTCATTCATGTTGGTTCTGTCTAATTGACCCGTATTACTCTCATTCCATTTCCCATAGAAGATTGCACCTAATGATGCACTACAAGCAGAACTTAATGGTAATGGCTGCACATACCACCCTATTCCTTTTCCGGCATGCTGTGGTAAATGGGCACATACCCAGCAGTTTGTTTTCTTCAGTATTGCATGTGTCATGTTCATTATCAGCAGGAAGGTGTTATTTCCAAAACCTTCCCTGTGTTTTTCTTCCATTGGGGGTAGGGTATAAGTGATCACCTGAACCGGGCTTTCAGTAGTGGATATATTATTTATTGGTAAAAACATTTCTAATGGGTGTATTGTTTCTACCCACCATAATATTAGGGCTGTCGATATTGGTGCTACCACGCTCATAAAGCACATTATTATCGTTAGTGCCAGCATACAATTTGTTTTACCATGCGTTTTTCTTAAACTTATAGTCTTCATAACTGACTCATTCTCAGCGGTGGTGGTGCAGGAGGAGGCTGGAACCGGTCCCGGCATGTTTCTCCTTGTCCTTCTTCTTTTTTATCACAGCTCGTTGTGGATACCTTTCTTCATCGCGCTTGCTCTGATCTTAATAAGTTCAATGGAATTGTAACAGTTCGGTTTTGCCTGTACTTTTTACCCTGGGATCGATTATTCGTTTTTAGGCGAGATCACTTGTCCCTTCTTATACTGCTCAGAAGACCTTTGATCAGTTTTCGCCTCAGTATCATGTGCGCCCAGCTTGTCCGCTCTGGTTCCAGACACATGTACTGTTAATCAGTTATCTCACTTGCCATAGTACCATGTGCACGGAGCTTGTCCGCTCTGGTTCCGGACACATGTACTTTTTATGATCACACCGAGGAGCCGCAAGTCTTGAATTGTCCGATTTGCACAATTCTCACGCTTCTCTCCTCTACACCTCTGGTTCCTTCTCCGTCCATGAGCTGAACCAGAGGGTGACATAAACACCAAAAAAGACTGCGGATCACTTTGTCTTCCAGGCCGCAGTTTGTATTGCCTTGCTGCTGGTATCGTATGATAGTGCCGGTGCACTTTCAGATTCAGGCTTGAAGTCAGACTGTGGCGCTACTGCAGGTGCTGGTGTGCGCCGCGCCAATGATGCAGATCCGTTTTTTGGCATGCTGGCAAGTGCTGGTGGGTGCCAAAGGGGTACACAATTTGGTTTTGCTAGTATCTACAAGGCAGATTTCACGTCGGTCAGCAGTGATGTCGATTCTGCTGAGCAACGTTGGGGCACTCTTTGCCCTTCCCCATCTTTGGCAATCGTCTCAGGCTTTGTTTCGAGTTTCACTTCTCGTTTTGGCAGATTAGGTGGCTGCTCACTGGCAACAGTTTCTTTCGTTTCTGGGACCGCTGCCTCTTTCCGGTCATCAGTGTCAGGCAAGACTTTCAGTGCAGTTGGAATCTTTTTGGCATGGGTGGCATGGATCCACGACTTCCTTCCATCCACCCATATTGCCGTCTGCGTCGCCAAAAGTACTTGATGGGGCCCGCGCGACTAGGGTCTAATGATGACTTTCTTTCAAAGTTTTTTAGCAGCACCCAGTCTCCTGGCTCCAGCGCGTGCCCCGGACTGGTGTATATCACTGGTAATGCCTCCTGCACCTGCTGATGAATCAAACGCAATTTCTGCATTAAAAGGCCATAATAGGTAATAAGCACAGGATGTTCTATCTCACTAAGTCGTTTTGGCTGAGGTGCGCACCAAACATTTGCCAGTCTCCCCATTACGATTTCGTACGGGGAGAACCCAGTTTTAGCCTGTACAGACGTACGCATGCATAATAGTGCTATTGGTAATGCATCCACCCAACTCAACTTGCTTCCCGCACAAATCTTGCTAATCTTTGATTTAAGAATCCCGTTGTGCCTCTCCACAAGACCGGCAGAACTCGGATGCCTTGAACTATGGAATCTCTTATCAATCTGGAGACCAGCACATATCTGTAATACCGCTGCACCCACAAAATGCGGTCCATTATCAGACCATAGGACCCGGGGCAAGCCAAATCTGGAAAAATACTCCTTCAACATTACTTTTGCTGTACTCATTGCTGTGCAATCTTTCAAAGGATATGCCTCCACCCACTAACTGAATGCACAGATCACCACCAAGACGTATTTTAAGTTTTGGCACCTCTCCATCTCTATGAAATCAAAATGAACTACCTCAAACGGCATGGAGGGTGGGCCAAAACTGCCTGTTGGAGTCACTGTTCCCTTTCCTACATTGTGTTGTAAACACGTGATACAGTTCTGCACCAACCTCTCTGCATTCTTTTTTATGTTTACATTCTGCCATACTGTAGAAAGGTGCTGTATCATTTTCTTGGCTCGATGTGCGTAGGGCTGTGGGCCATTGTGACCATTGCAGTCACATACAAATTTGGCAACATCCAGTTCCTAGTTCCCTTGTCCACTCAACAACCATCCAAATCCAACTCAGCAGATCCCTCTGCCCATCCCTGTATTTCATCGGCCATAGCCTCGGCCTGCATTTCTTTGACAGTCGCAACTCCATCTTCTATCATACAGGGTACTTCCTCTGTCTGAACCGTCATCATCTTGGTATTCAAATCAGTGGCAGTTTGTTTCACAATTCTGTCTGTAAATGCGTTTCCCTCTCCTATTTTGCATGTTACTTTTTATGTGCCTCGCATTTCACTATTGCCAGGCACTTTGGAAACGTGAGTGTGGACAGCAATCGTACAATCAAAGGGCCATGTTGAATTCTGGCACAATGTGATGTCAGAAACCCTCTCTCAGCCCAGAGTCAACCAAAGTTATGAACCACTCCAAAAGCATACTGACTATCAGTATATATATTCACATTAAAATTTTCAGAAATCTTGCAGGCTCTGGTCAATGCTATTATTTCCGTGGCTTGTGCTGAATTATAGGGGATTCTTTTACTTTCTACAACACTCTCTAGGGTAGTGATAGCGTATGCGGCAGTTGTCGTGCCATCTGGTAATTTAAAACATGAACTGTCACAAAATAACTCTCCATCCGGCTCTTTCTGTGGAATATCACTTAAATCAACTCTTCCCTTGGTTTCTTCCTCAGTGACCATTATGCAATCGTGGGGTGGTGGTTCATTCTTCCCAATTTCTTTTATGGTTGGTGCCATTAATTCTGCAGGATTCAAAGCGCTACACCTCATAATTTGGATATGGGGCGCGAACAAGATAATCTCATATCTTGTCAATCTAGCAGAGGTGAGGTGTTGCGTCTGTGTCCTCTTTAATAGAACGTCTATGGCATGTGGCACCATCAGAATTAAAGTGTGCCCCAATACCATCCCTTCCGTTTGTTTCACTGACGGAGCAGCCGCTGCGACAGATTGCAAACATCGTGGTAGTGCGTGTGCTACAGGGTCCAGCGCAGAAGAAAAATAGCCGCACGGCCTATTTCTTCCACCTTCTTCCTGTGTCAATACCGCCAAGGCACATCCTTCACTTTCACACACAAATAATCTAAAAACCTTCTCATAATTCGGCGTGCCCAAAACTGGAGCCAAGCATAATGCAGTTTTCAATTGATCAAATGCTTTCTGACATTCCTCATCCCACTGTAACGGCATACCGCATCTTTTTTAGTCAAACTCACCATCGGTTTCACAATTAACGCAAAATTACCAATCCATTGTCGGCAATATGAAGCCATGCCTATTATGGCTCTGACTCCTTTTTGTGTGTTTGGAATAGGCATACAAGAAATACTTTCTATGCGTTCTGGTGTTAGTCTTCTCCCTCCTTTTGAAAGTAGGGAGCCCAAATAAGCCACCTCCTTTCGATTATACTGAAATTTCTTCAAACTAGCTTTATGGCCATGTGCCGCTAGGTGTGACAGTAGTAATACAGTGCTTTCTTTACAAATCTCCTCTGTGTCTGCAGCTAGCAATAAATCGTCTATGTATTGCAAAAGAACACAAACCATGGGTAATTCCAGCATGTCTAGCTGTTCTTTTAATGCTCTACTGTAAATACTTGGACTTTCCGTATAACCTTGCGGAATCCGCGTAAATGTAAATGATCATCCTCCTAATGTGAACGTGAACAAATATCTACTGTCCTTGTCCACTGGAATACTAAAGAATGCGTTTTTCAAATCTATTACACTAAAATATTCTGCTGAAACAGCTATCATTGTCAATATTGTAGTGACATCTGGCACTAGAGGAAATTGCAGAGCTACTACCTTATTCAATGCGCGTAGATCAATTTTGAAATGGTATGGTATCTCATTACCTCCTTTTTTATAAACCAGAAGAATCGGGCTGTTGCATGTACTGCCTGTGATTTCCTCTATTACCCCTAATTTCACCAAATCGGTAACAATACTCTTCAATCATTTCTCACCTTCAACCGACATTTTGTTTTGGGGTATTTGCGGTAGGGTAACAACTTCTTTCAAAATAATCTTTACTGGCTCTATCTTTAAACATACCGCATCGTTGTCATGCATTGCCCATATACAGGTTGGTACTTTACTTAGTTCCCCTGGTAACGTTTCAGACATGAATTCTGACACAGGGGCATTGTGTGGCCATATCGTTAGAAACACTCCGTCTGCTGTGCAATGTATAACAGAACCTAGTTTTTTCAACAAATTTAATCCCAACAAATGTTCTCCACAATTTTCTGTTAGAAGGAAAGGACAATGTTCGGTAAATGGTCCTATGGTAACTGGGACTGGTTTGGACACTGGGTTTATGACTGGTGTACCTGCGAACCCTACGGAAATATTCTTTTGCCCTGACAGTGGTATATTCGGAACCAAGTGATGGTCTATTAAACACTTCTGTGCTCCTGTATCTACAAGAAAGCGGTGCTCCTCATTCCCGACTCACATTTCTACGTAGGGTCCTCTCTGATTCACGGGAATAGACACTGGTTCTGACCCCTGTCCAGGACTGTCCTATTGGGGAAATAACACATTGGGCCTCATTACGACCCAGGCGGTAATCTTCCGTCATTACCGCCATGGCGTAATGAGCGTTTACGCCGTGGGCCGATGGTGTAAAGAGCGCCACATTACGACCCATCGCGCATGAGCATTACGCCATGGCGGTAATGCAATTAACGCCCTGGCGGAAAAGGCCCCTACCGGCATCGTAAAGCGAGCAAGGTGCACTTCCGCCACCATAAGTAGCGGCCACCGTAATTAGCGGCCACCGTAATTAGTGGCCACCGTAATTGGCGGTGGCCGTAAAAAGCAGAACCGGAAATAGCGTCATCGCGCCGGAATGGGAAACAGCACGTCGGCCATCTTTAAAAACACAATCCATTGCCATCCTACCGAACAACACCAGATCCAACCCTGACACCTGTCCCAACCAATCACCCACCCATCCAACTACCCAAAAATGCCTAAAGCTGTTATGAAGGCATGTGACCGCCAGCGCCAGGAAAGATTCAGCCGGGAGGAACTCTGCATGCTTGCGGAGACCCGGCAAGACAACGCAGCTGTCGTTTTCTCCCCGGAAATGACCAGGACAGCGATAGGGAAAAAGAAGGCCATCTGGGCCCTGGTGGTCAAGCGCGTCAGCGCGGTGGGGACCGTACCCCGCACACCACAGCAGTGCAGGAAGCGCTGGGACGACCTTCGCATACGGGTCAGAGCCGTCATCTCTGCGAACCGCAACCTTGCCCTGGGTACCGGTGGAGGGTCGGAATCCCCACTAAAACTCCAACCATGGGAGGAGATTTGTGCAACCACGATTGGCATGGAAGCCATTGAAGGCGTCGGAGGGATGGAAAGGGGAGCTCCACATCAGGTGATGAAGATAGGTGCCTCAAACAAGACATGCCATAGTCACTGCAGTCCATTCATGTGTAGCACAAGGTTGCCCTAGAGTGTAAATGCAACACATTTCCACACTGCCCATAGCCACATGCGAGCACCACCCTGTATACACTGCTGGCACCCGCATACCTGCATCCACATTCCACACTAAAAGGAGACAACCTGCATGGCCCTGCCTGAAATCTTCCTCATCTACTGACCAGAATAATGTCTATCATTGTCATTCCAAAGTCCGCAGACACATCAATAACGCCCTCCCTCCTTTGCTCCACCACAGGCACAGATTCACACCCCGAGGACCAGGACACCCCTGCGACGAAGAGAGCCAAGAAGGCCAATAATACCGTCCCCGCGCCCTCAACCTCAGCTGCAGTGAGGCAGACCCCACAACAAGCAGGACCCACTGCAAGCATACCGGACGTCCCACCGACAAGCACCCCTGTAGTCAGCAGGCCAGCAGCAGCTGCTCCACCTCTACCAACATTGCCTGCCACAGAAGGCACCGGGTCAGCGGCCAGCAGCAACATGGGTGAGACAGCTGCAATAGCTGCATGTTCAGACTCAGACATTGAGGAGCACAAAGTCAGAAGCCCCACTGACCTACTACATTCCCCCTGTTTGTCAGACGCCAGCCCCCATGAGGATCACACACAGGGGCACACAGAGGTAGAGGAGTGGCCTTCTACCCCATGCCTAGTCCTCAGTCCACAGGAGGGGATCAGCCCCTCCATCACACCACCAGCACTGGCCATGGGCCAGCAGGGGCAGCAGTCCCTCGAGGACATCACAGAACGGCAGCAACAACTGTCCACGATGCTGGCTGAGCATGCCGCGGAATGTGTGGGGGCTAGGGCAACCATTGAACAGGCCACGGAGACCCTAAGGGCTGAAGTAGTGCAGAGCACTGCCACCCTGAGGGATGCCATGCAGGCCATGTCCAGGGACATCTATGCTGAACTTGCCGGCTTGTGTCGTGAGCTCACTGAGCTCACCCACACCCTACAGGACGTGCATGCACGGGGGCAGGCAGGGACATCCTCCACTGCCAGTTCTGCACAGAGCAGCCCCGTCCGACGTTCCAGACGTAACCTGCGCTCCACAGCCAGGGGTGCCCCGGGGGCCGGGAGAGGGGGCTTGTAAAAGCCTGTGGCCTGACAGGCATCTGTTGACACCTACATGGGGTGTGTTGGGGTGTGCAGGGGGGAGGGGCGAGGGGGTGTGTTGGGGTGTGCAGGGGGGAGGGGGGAAGGGGTGTGTTGGGCTGTGCAGGGGGAGGGGGTGTGTCATGACGTTTCATAGTTTAAATACACTTTTTTCTTTCCCAAAATGAAATGTGTGGACATTTTCATTGCGTATGTGTGCTTTATTGGTGTACAGTCCACAGTGTGCATGTCCCAGAGACACAAAGTGCCCCAAGTGCAGTCTGCATGTGATTCACACCAGCCGTGTGTGCTAGAAGCAGTGGTCGATGATACTTTGGCGCATTGCACGCCCCTCCTGTGCGTCGCCTCCTCCATGGGGTGCCGCCCCATCTGCACCCTCCTCATCCTCATCGTCAGGTGGTTGCAGTTCTGCGTCAGGGGGCAGGGGCACATTCCGTCTGACGCACATATTGTGTAGCATGACACATGCCATGACGATCTTTGCCACCTTCTCATGGTGGTACAGGAGTGCCCCACCAGACCTGCTGAGGCTTCGGAACCGCGCCTTCAATAGGCCGAATGTCTGCTCTATGACCACACGAGTATGTAGGCGAGAATGTATGTGTCAGTCATGTCGTCTGATCAAGAACATGATGTGCCACCATGGCTTGCATCCAACTGTTACTTCGGCTCACTTCTACATGCACTAATTGATTCACACAATGCAACCAGTATATGCTCGTGGCTCCCATGGGCTGTTTTGCATGCCATCACCCAATGTATGCAGAGGGGTTGAGTGCATTGTGAGTGCCCATCCTCTGTCTCCGTTCTCTGTGTTACTCACAGCCAGGAGGAGTATGCATCACCCCCCCCCCCTTTCAGCCAGGTGGAGTATGCATCATCCCCCCCCACTTTCAGCCAGGTGGAGTATGCATCATTCCCCCCTTTCAGCCAGGTGGAGTATGCATCATTCCCCCCCTTTCAGCCAGGTGGAGTATGCATCACCCCCCCTATCAGCCAGGTGGAGTATGCACCATCCCCCCCTTTCAGCCAGGTGGAGTATGCATCACCCCCCCCTTTCAGCCAGGTTGAGTATGCATCATTCCCCCCCCTATCAGCCAGGTGGAGTATGCATCACCCCCCCCCTTTCAGCCAGGTGGAGTATGCATCATTCCCCCCCCTTTCAGCCAGGTGGAGTATGCATCATTCCCCCCCCCCTTTCAGCCAGGTGGAGTATGCATCACCCCCCCCCTTTCAGCCAGGTGGAGTATGCATCACCCCCCCTTTCAGCCCGGTGGAGTATGCATCATTCTCCCCGACCTTTCAGCCAGGTGGAGTATGCATCATTCCCCCCCTATCTGCCAGGTGGAGTATGCATCATCCCCCCCTTTCAGCCAGGTGGAGTATGCATCATTCCCCCCCACTTTCAGCCAGGTGGAGTATGCATCACCCCCCCCCTTTCAGCCAGGTGGAGTATGCATCGGTGCGTCATTCACCTGCCCACTTCCATGACATTGGACTCACCGAGTAGCCAGGATCTTGGGCCTGCATGTCGCTCCATGTAGCGTGGTATTGTGGAGTTCCTCAGGACCATAGAATCATGGGTTGATCCGGGGACTCGGGCACAACAATGTGTGATGATCTTGTTGGAGTCACAGACCATTTGCACGTTGATTGAGTGGAACTGTTTCCGGTTGCGGTACTGTACCTCCATGGCACGTGGAACCACCAATTCCACATGGGTGCAGTCGATGGCACCAATGCAACCGGGTATGCCGGCTAGTGCATGGAAACCCACTTTGGTGTTTGCAATGTTCTGGGCAGTCTGTGGTAATGAGATGTGGTCGTCTGTGTGCTTGAGGAGGGCATCGAGCTCTTGGATGAGTGTTCGTGAGAATAATGGTTGTGAAATGCCATGAAAGTGCCCCACTGTGTGCTGGTAGGTGCCTTTGGCCAGGAAGTGGGGTACAGACACTACCTTCAGTAGGGGGGGGGTGGCGGTTGGAGTTTCTATCATGCTGACGATGTCGTTGTATATCATGTCTACGATGGCGGTGATGGTGTTCCGGTCCAAACGGTACAGGGTGTGGATCTGCACAGCAGTGAGATTGAATGGATTGGCTCTGATGCGTGGGATTGGGGGCTGCCTGTGTGGTGGCACTGGCTGTGCTGGTGGGGCTTGCTGGGCCTGCCTTGCCCTCCTTCTCCTCCTGCGTCTCCTCTGTGCTGCCTGTTGTTGTTGTTGCTGTTGTAGAACATGCATTGCTATCAGGTCCTCCAGCCCCAACATTGCTAGTCGTATTGGTATCATTGTGGAGTGTGACTGGGTGTGGGAAGGGGTGGGGTGTGCTCTTTTTGTACTTCCTGAGTCTGTATTGCCTTCACCTGTGCTGTTTCTGTGCACCTGTGGCAGCTGCATTCACTTTACATGGCCCTTTACGGTTGGTTCGCGATGGCGTAATTAGCACCATGGCGGTAAGGTACTTAACAGGCTGGGTGATGGCGTTAGGTGCATGTCCGCTTGGGTCGGCATTTGCGTACCTTTCCGCCATGGCGCTAAGTACGGTGTGGCCGGTCGTGTGCGCGCACCCTTAGCTCAGTTAGCGGCAGCGTTAACTACGATGCCGCTAATGGCATCGTAGTTAACGGACACGGGTCATGATCGGACCTGGCGGAAAACGATGGCGGTAACCATTTACCGCCATCGTTTTTCACTTAGCGCCAGGGTCGTAATGAGGCCCATTGTCCGATGTCTAATCATTACTATTACTGTAATACGTGTTTGGCTGTGTATCGAAAACATTTCCACTCTTCCCTCTATTTCCCCATCTCTGATTTCCATATTGTTGATTTTGCTGTCCCTTACTCTGGTTTGGGGCATTTTGGTGTTGGCCTTGGTTTTGATTACCTCCGTTATTATGATGCTGCTGCATACTATTTCTATTTGGTACATTCGCTCCTGGGTGTCCTCTATGCTGTCTCCTCTGACCAGACCCATTGTTGATTTTGCTGTCCCTTACTCTGGTTTGGGGCATTTTGGTGTTGGCCTTGGTTTTGATTACCTCCGTTATTATGATGCTGCTGCATACTATTTCTATTTGGTACATTCGCTCCTGGGTGTCCTCTATGCTGTCTCCTCTGACCAGACCCATTTCTATTCTGTAGATGCGGGCATTGCGATCCCCAATTTCCTTCCTCTTTACAATATGCACACTGATTCGGCCCTACTGTTCCCCCATGCATATTCGAACTACTCCTTCTTTGTGCATTCCCCTCGCCCTATATTATGTCCTACTACTTGCTGCATTAATACTTGTGTCTTTAGATTTACCCTATCCCTCTCTTCTTTTTCTTTTCCTGCAGTCACTCTGCGCTCATAATATTGGGCCATATGCAGCACTTCGCCCAACTTTTTTGCTTGCCATGCGCTCTCTGATGTCATTATTAGATCCTGAATTGGAAGTTTTAACCCCCTCACATATTTGTCAACAAATAACCTCTTTCCTGCTTCTGAACCCACATCCTGACCGCTGAAGTCTGTGAATACTTCTTCAAATCTATTAAAATAATCTGTAGCCAACTCATCTTTGCCTTGTACACATGCAGTCAATTTGTCCCATTGGATTCTTTTCTCTGGGACAATTTTTTTTAACTTCTGTACTATACGTGCTGGTAACGCCGCCATGTTCGCTCCTGGTGTCCCTCCAACCGCTTTATTTCTATCTTCTATTATCAAGTCCGCCCATGTAGCGCCAAAGGCGTTGTGTCATCTACCTTCCTTATTTGTTTCCATATGTCTGCTGGCAGGATCACCGGGAATATAAGGTCTATATCAGCCATGGTAAGCACCGATGATTGTAGGCAGGACTCTACTTCCTTGTAAAACCTTGCAGGATTCTTTCTTATATCAGGAATCGTCTGCTTTATGTTGTTCACCTCCTGTCTGGAAAAGGGGACATGCACATATTGGGCGGTGTAATGGGCTGGTGTGACCTGCACCGCTGCACCGCCCACTGCGGGAACCTCCACTTTGGGCACAAAGGTAGGTGGGACCTCTCTCATAGGAAATGCCCCACTTACCGTCCCTCCCCCTTCTCTTAGATGTAACAATATTCCCAGATCCAATGATAGGGCTGTTTCTCCTGTCCCTCGCTCTAGTGCTCTTCTATATACTGCCATTATTTCGGGCGGGCTGGCCTTATCGTTTTTTATATCTTTATCTAATAAATGTTCAACCATCGATTGTAGCGCTTTTCTTTTCATAGGCAAGGACTATTCATCAAATATCTTGTGTATCTCCATTGTGGGAATACTAGGATCTGACATCCATCTAAACGCTTCTCTCGCATGCATACTTTTAACTTGTCGCCCCTTTGTACTGACGACATCGAATGTCGTTGTTGTATATATGGCTCTACAGTTTCCTTCCTATTTCTCCCGATATCTCTACTCCTGTACCCAGGTGCAGTAAACATTTCGGCATAATCATTATCTAATTCATCTTTAAGCTCAAAAAGTCTATACACATGTTCTCTCACTTCTTCATCCCTCTGCCTACAGCATGCTAATGCATTCAAATCTAACAATCGCTGCAGTGGTAATTTCCCAATTAGCTGTTTCCATTTCTCCACCAAATATTCACCCATGCATTCCAACACTACCTGTCTTTCGTTGCTTCTACGGAAGTCATATATCAAAGCCAATGTTGCCGTCCATCATTCCCATCTATATACATCTATGCCTGTTGCTGCAATTCCACCTTCCTTTCTTTTCTGATTGCGCTGCGGGTTACCCTTGTGCACCCCCTTTGGTCAGTCCCGTTTCTTGCCCCCGCGGTTTCAACTTCAACCCCGGGAGGAACGGACGGTACCGAGTCTGTGTCTAAGGCGGGAGGTGCGGATGGGACAATGGGAACAAGGAGTGTCTGTTGTGGGGCTGGTTGGCTAATAGGAAGTGTTACGTGCGTGGTCTGTGGCTGTGGGAGGGCTTGAGCTACCGGTGCGGGAGCTTGGGCTACGGGCGGGGTCTGGGCAATAGCTACTGACGTGTCTGGTCTTACTTCTGATCTTGGGCCTTGTTTTGTATGGGTCAATATATTTTCTATCAATTCACCTGCTATGTGTAATTCTCGTTGTGGGTATATCTTTTCTATATTCAACTGGTCACGCCTGCCTGCCCTTCTTAGACTCTCAGTCCACTCCTCCTCTTCTTTTTCTTCCGCTACCTCACCTTTTGATTTATGCCTGCTTGCATGCTTTGCTCTGCTTCCTTTCTCCAGTCTTTAATAGTCTCAAATGCTGCAGGACGCGCTTTCTTTCTTATCAACACCCTTTCCAAGTTATCTATCCTCGCCATCTCACAACTACCATTTATCGGCCATTGATGGTTTTGTTGCTTTCTGGTTTGCCTAAGCCAAATTGCACAGAATATTATCGCACCCACTCCATATTTCACATACATCTCATACGCCGGCGTTCCCCCAGGTGGTACAATTTGGCCATCTTCCAAAGATTATCTACCACAGCGGAAAAACCTTGCTAGGGTGGACAATACCCCAGGCATGTTTCAACCTTCCCCCTGGTTAATCAACCTTACCTAGGACGTTTGATTTTGCAAAGTCAACTCTCAACCAATATCAGGATGCTTTGAATCGGGGAATGACTCACCTGATAAATCAAGTTGTCTGTATACTGACGCACCAAAGGATGTTGTGTCTGCGTTTCTTGGCTTCCGCCTCATTTCGGGACCCTCCTTGTTCTCTAGGCAGGCACGTCGATCAGGGATCAGATGTGTGCAGATCTGCAAAGGAGTCTCTCATCACTTTTACATGGCGCCCCGAACACCTCTTGATCCCGGCTCGATCGTCTCGTCCTCGCCGTTCTCTGCCTTTCTCAAGTACAACGTTACACGAAGGAACAAGTGGGGGAGGGTCCCTATTCGGGCGCCATCTTCACAGGGGCCCCTAGGGGACTCACTCATAGACGCCAGACACGAGATTGTATTCCCAAAGCTAGGGTTTTATTGCAAAGCAAAAGTCTCAGTTGGCCAACTCGATCTCACGCCCCGCAACAGGTATCTCTAGACCTCGAGGGACGCAAGAGAGTGAATTACGTACATCAGTTACATACATACAAAATGCATATCAAACAATCAGCTATGACATGTTTAACACCCCCCCTTCATTGGGTTTCTTTGAACTTGGTGTGATGATGGACATCTCCGACCACTATGACACCTTCAAACATCTATTCTAGTAACAATTTGCAATTTGTGAGTGCGAAGGCATCTTTCAGTTATTGAATAGAACACGGCGCTTCTGTTCTTGGAAGTGAACTACATACGGGGGGAGTTGCATTCCGGACCTTGCTATCTATCAGGTGCTATTCGCATCCTGGGAGCCGACATGCTCTAGCGGGCTCAGCAAAAGGGGGGGCGTAAGAAAAGCATAATTCAAGCCTTCAACGATATTATTCTAACATATTCTACCATATAACGAGACTGGCTGGCAGCTGTGAAATGATTAGATGCCCTTCAGCTCTGCTTCAAGGCTACATTCGGGAGGGAGCCGGGCTTCTTCCTGGCGCTGCCTACGTTCGTGTTTCAGCAAACTCTTGTTATCCTCACGGCCCTGCGGCCTTGTCTTTTCACATACAGACAACAATGTTCCACAGTCGAGCAGTGTAAGCGGAAAATATACTGCAAAGCAATAGGAACAGAAAGCAATGAGCAATGGTTAGAAAACAAAATGGCGATTCTTGTTACATCAAAATGGCCGTTCATTGGCAAAATCGAAAACCTATATTTTGTCATATCGTGCATGAGACGGTTAGCCCACGGCCACCAAAATGCGTTTGCGGTCTCAAAGTAGAGGTATCCGTATTTCTAGACTGACAAGTCTTTAAGGAAGGCATGAGCTACTTAGCACTATCATGCTTACGTACCCATGACGGGCTATTTCTAATCAACTTTGATGCAAGTAAAGTAAATGCTGATGTTCCTTGCATTTTAGACTACAATAGGATGCATTCACTCCACACCCCCATCTGAAAACCTATCCTGTTGCACAACAAGCACAACAAGCAAAATGTTGTTAAAGAAAACTACTTCAAACTGAAACAATACAGGATATCACTACAATTCCTCCAAAGAAAAAAAAAAGAAACTAATACTACATCAAGTACCACAATCAAACAAGAATCTAGAGGTCAAAGTAACTCAACTACTTCTTCAAAGAAGCAACACACACTCCAAACAAATGACTTCCACACAGAACTATCAGGTCCATTCAAATTTTCAAATGTAACTGCTGTAAATTGCTACACAAATGTAGCACTCAATATTCTATTCCAATTGCCACCAATTATTGAGGACATTTACTTACACAGTACAGACCAATTTTGTTTGCAAATGTTAGTCCTTCATAGAAATGCAACCAACAATCCTGACAACACTTACAGACAAGAATTGGACTACTGTGCTGGAATGGTCAAATTCACTATAAACTCACAAGAAGATCCACAAGAATTTCTAATGTACTTACTACAAGTACTGGAAAACAAAAACATACCTATAAATGAATTCTTTCATATTTCATAAATGTGGAAACATACATGCACTCTCCGCAAAGATGTGGCACAGGAAAAAGTCCCTAATAAACGCTTTGTGTATGTATCCATACCTAACTGTGAATCCATTCCATTTCAGCAACTTGTACAAAATGCAAACCATGGCAGATTATGTACTACTTTCAATTCAGATAATCGCTCCACTTTACAAATACAGACACATAGTAAATACGTAATAGTAATGCTTTACGTCACAATGCAGATGGTACCATAACAACTGTAAACTGACTGGATTCACACATGGTCAAGTATCACTTGGTAAGAAAACCTTCACAACAATAGGTATAATATACCACACAGGAGCCACAACCAATGCAGGTCACTACACTGCATATATAAAAAAGATGTGTGGATGGTTTGAATGTAATGATAGTACCATTCCACTAAAGCAGAGATTGCTAGCAAATCTTGTAAACACTTACTTATTATTCTTAAAACCAAAATTGAATACATTGTCTGTGTATTAACATAAGCTAATGCTCAACTTCAAAACTGTTCACTGTTAGAGTACACCAACATTTATCTAACTGCTCCAAGATTCTGCAACAAACAAACACATAAATAATTACCACTAAAATCAAACATGTAATATACAGTTAGAATACACCAACAGGTATCTAACTGCCCCATAAATCTGCAACAAGCAAACAGATAAACAAATACTACTAAAATCAAACAAGAAAAATACAGTTAGAATATGCCACCGGGTACCTAACTGGCCAAAAAAATCTGCAACAACCCAACAGATAGATCAATAGCATAAAAGAAAAAAGAAACAATTGGAATATGGCAACAGGTTTGTAATTGCCCCAAAAATCTGCAACAAGCTAATAGATAGAAGATCAGCAAGAAACAAGAAATATACAGTACAACAATGAAAGAAATATATTGTACCACATCATAGAAGGTTTTTTTTAATCCAGCATGGATTTTTCTTCCTACAGACCCAATGATTTAGAAAACAAACACAGAAACTGAGCAAATTGTGCAGTACACTGGTTTGAACTGCAGTACTTGTAAGGGTCAAACTATGAGGGTAAAAAAAAACAGAAATGTCTATTATGCAATGCAATAACTCATTATGAACTACCTGCTCTAACATATGCTCTTTTCGTTTATCACAGAGATTGAAAAAGTATGTCTTGTCCAGTTACCCATGTCATCAAAAAACTGCATACAACCACAAAAAACTCAACCAGTAAGTATCCAATAAATAAACTCAGAAACACTGCACTGCTTGTTACAAACTCTACAATCTTAACTGCATAACCTAGCCAAAACTTCACATACAAACTCTGCAAATGAAACAGTACACACACTTTTGGGTTGTGGATATTTGATGGGTGTTTGATTCTTTGGGTGTGTTATGCTGCGCCTACAGCTAAAGTAAATTAGCTAGTAGTGCATTCATTATGACCGCGGGCATGGCAAACACATCAAGGGCACCTGCCACCTAAACAAATACAGTATTTGACCCATCTCTTACTCCTCAACCCTCCCCAATCACTCCTGCATACCAACACACTCCCAAAATCGCATTTTGCCTCTGTTTGCCGCCGCGCGGTCGGCGGATCCAAGATGGCGGGCACAACAAAACAATGTGATGTGCCTCACCCCAGCCAATCAGTGAAAATGTTGCATGTCCGCGTACATGACATAAGCCGACTGACCAATCAGTGCCCTGTCCACGGAGCGAACAGGGAAGTGTGTCCGCGGAGCGGACATAGATATCACTAATTGCTTTGCCTTGCGTTTTGGCCATTTAAAAAAAAACCTACTGGACGGATTTACACCAAATTAACAAAAGCACGCTTTCAGGACTAAGCTGCTGCTCCTACCCCAAATTTTGTGGAAATCCTTCCAGCGGTTTGAGCTGTAGGCGTGTGCAAAGAAAAAATGAATTTTTGGGACCCCCCATAACTTTGCCCCCCCCTGAACCAAACCTCACTAAAATTTGCAAAATAAATTCAGAGTGGGAAATATACTTTTTTTTGCAAAGTTTGGTGAGGATTCGTCTAGGGGAGCAAAGTTATTAGCCGCCCAAAAAGTGCTCTTCCTATGGGATTAGCAATTTAACCATAAGTACACAGCCACTGCTGTGGCTGTGTAATAAACCAATCCCAACCCACTTTATATATATAATAATTAAAATGTCAATTGTACAGTAGATCAATTAGGACCTCGTGAATTTGGTCAATTAGGTCAAAAAGGTCAATTGTGATCAGTCAATTTGGGTAATACAGGATTATGTCATGACTGACGCATGCCGATGTATAAAACCTTTTGTGTAACCTAAATGTATTGCGAGTGTGTCAGCTACTGTTTGTTCACCAGGTCCCCTACTTTATTGAACTGATAATAAAGTAGTATTTCGCCATATTCCTTGAGTCTGTCTGGTTATTTGGGCCTGAGATCATTTATTGTGGAAATCCCATTCGGCACTTGGAACGCCCAAGGTGCTATTGCATATTTTGGTTGCAGTGCGGATGGTTCAGATCCAGACTCTTGGATTTTTTACATCTTCCACCATCAGCCGGAGATCGCAGGGTTTCCTGTGGAGAGTGGAGGAATCACACATGTAAATCGAGATGGTTGGCAGGTGCCTCTTTGAAGTCTGCTTTGAAGCCCAGCAGACTGAAGGCAAATTGGGCGATTGTGGAAGAGTCAATACCGAAGGGCTCGAACTGAACAACGGACATAAGTAGAATATCAATAGTGGCAAATAAAAGGGGAGGGATTGCAATGCATGTGTGGATATGTATAGTGGGAACATGTAAAACAGGATTTATTTAAGACAGGAAGAATACCTTGATTCCTATTCTCAAAGAGATAGAAAAAATGGGGTGTTAAGAGAGGGGATTCCTGTGGTAAGGCCAAAGATGGATGTGTTTCACACTCCAAAATGGGGTAAAATGGAGATTAGATAATTTCACTAGAGAGAGTAAAAAAGAATCGTAGAATTTGCTATGCACTTTTTTGTTTCGGGTTCTGAATATGTCAGTGTAAGAATGTGATTGGTTTAAAAAAAGACACATGTTTTTATTGTGATAATTTAGGTTGTAAACTGAAAATATAGGTTGTAGACTGAAAACATAGAATGATAGTAATAATTTGACTGTTTATTAGATCCTAAAAACAAGCAATTGGTGCCAATCATAGGAAGGTAACAGTTGAGGGAAGGAATATAGTAAAATAAGATTCTTATATTGTTAATAATAAAACAGCAGGACAGTGAGAATCAATAGAACTGTAACAAAGAAGCAAAGAGGATATGATTGTATAGGCTTGGAAATTGTTTGACAAACCATTTTTTGTTAATGGGCAGCAATTGATGGTGCTTGCCTGAATCCATTTTTGTAGTATATGAAGTATTGTGATAGAACGAAAGAATGTCATTGATAAAATATGAATTAATTAAAGTAATAGCAGAATAAAAGGTCTGGTAAGTATTAACAGTTAAAATACGACTTGTCATCATGGAAAACACACCTCTTCTACACTTGTGCAAATCATTACGAGGTACACACCTAAGTATTAGGAAATATCCTGCTGAATGGGTAAGAGGCACGCTGACAAAATGTTCATGCCTTGGCCTCAAGAGGGTTCCCTATCAAGAACAGTATTGAAACTTATGACAACACACTTATATGTTTGGTATACAGGGAACAAGTTAAAACATGTTTTTAGCCATTTTAGAACTATGGAAATGTATCAGAGCAAGAAAGAAGGCCCACCGAGAAGGAATGGATACTTAATCAGATGAGCGGGAAGGCACAACGCCCTTGGCTCCTCTTTTTCCTTCTGAAGACAGGAGTACAACCACTGAGAAACAGGAAAGTTGTTTTCTAAAAAAGTTAAAGGCAGTGGCGTGGTATATTAATCAAATATATGCACCCCCTGCTTATAGTAGTGAAGATAGTACAGAAGAAAGCAAGATTAAAGAATGCAAATATATGATTGATGTAGTAAATATGAGGAGCAGAATGAGAGAAGCGACAGACTGATTGAGATAGAAGAAGAGACCAAGAGACAAAAACGAGAGAAAGATAGAGTTAGTGGAGACGCAATTGTACAGGATGAGTGGATGGGAGGACAGATATTAAACAAATTAGATAGAAAGGGCTGTGATGATGTTAAAGAGATAGAAGAAAGAGAGGAATGGGAAGGAAATAAAAAGGAATGGGAAAGGGAATACATAGATGAGAAGGAAAAGAAGAGAAAGAAAAAAAACAAAGAGGTATGAAGAGCGGGTTATGGAGAGAGAGAGAAAGGATGGGGAGGAGAAGAAATATGAGGAAATAGAACCACATAGCTTGAAAGGAAGGAGGTTGCAGAGAAGGCGAGAAGAGGAAGAGAATAGGGAGATGAGAAGACAGGAAGAAGAAGAACAAAAGGAAATGAGAAGGAGCAGAGAACAAAGGGATGATGACATAGATCACATTGTCAACAGATGTGTAATACCAGTCAAAGGATGAGAGGACGAGAGAAGGTTCCAACAGCACAGCAGGGAACTGCACCAGATACCTAAAGAACTGATATGTGCTGATGCGCTTGAAGCAGAAGGTATAAGGAAAAGGACTGGGGAATTATATAGGCAGATGAGGAAAAAAGATGGTTATGAGACTAGAGGGAGTAGCAAAGGATCTCCACCAAGAGAAACAGGGAGACAGATTGGATAATGTCATAATGGACAAGCATGGAATGCTGTCCATAAGTAGCCTGGATCTTGACGAGGAAAGGGATAGCAGCCCATAGCCGTTGGGGTATAATGATGTCAGATGAAGAAAGGGAAGGAAATGAGAGAGCGTGAGCAGAGGGCCTTGTGGCTGTTCGATAGATCCAAAGATAGGTGAAGGAGTGAAATGGCCAGATTTAGGAGACCCAGAAAGAAAAACACCAGAACCTCTATCATATCCCGAACTACCACAAGGATGGTTGTATAGCATAGGGGAAATGTCGCCACCTTATGCAAGTAGATTGAGGTAATTGCCAGGATGAAGATGAGGGGGCAAAACTAGCCCCACTTGAAAGACAAGAAGCATGGGTTGATATGATTGTAGAACAGAATTTACACAATTCCCGTTATTAGATAAAGAAGTAGGGCGACTATAATATATACTATGACCACAACTGGATAAAGATAATTTGATATGCAAACTACATAGTTTAACTTCAGGAGTGGGTATATGGATTCATGAGCTATTAAAATGACCTTGGGCATGACACTAATAGTAGGTGACGTAAAAGGCATACTAACAGCTATTCCAGGGGAGATCTGACGACATTTGGAGATGAACAGGATATGTCAGTGTGACAGCACAAAACATGACACATGATGGAGTGACATATAACAATTGTAGAGCAGACATATGGAAGGCACTTAGAGTAAAGTATCCTGATACGTCTGATATGGGTGTGATTATGACACAGAAAATGGACAAGAATGGAGATCCTGTTGCTTATATTCAGGAGATTCAAGAACGATGGCATCTTGATACGAGGGAACCGTGGGATATAACATAGCGTTATGTTAACCTATTTTATGTCAGGAACTCCCTGAGCCAGTGCAAAGGCATATGAAAAAACAGGTAGGGATGGAAGCAAAGCCATGGCCAGAAATACAGTTGACTATCATACATCATTGTTGATTGTTACAAGAGAAGATTAAGAAAAAAGCAGAGACTAGGAAGCTTGAGGAAGCAAAGTTAGTCTAGAAAAAGTTGCCAAAATTCACTATAGAAGTAGCAGTACTGACAAGCGGCAAAGGAGTGGTCACACAAGCGTTGCCGCCTATACAACAAATCAAAATAGGGTACCCCATAGATCAGGGTGGGTACCATTTTTATCCACATGGTATTGGAAATGGTTTTAGAGGAAGATGAGGAGGGGTGATTTAATGGAGGACAGCCCAAACAGTGCTTGAATTGTGGGAGGCCATGACATGTTGCCCGAGCATGTAGAATTAGAGGGGGCATGCAACAGAACTGTCAGAATCCAAAAGGGATGACAGGTCATTTTCCATCATATAGTACAGAACCATTGGAGTATTATGCCCAAGATCACACACAGTATCAGACACATGGGTCGCAAATGCAGCATATGCAGCAGATTCTGCTGCAATCACAGTTGCCACAAGGGCCACCACAGCAAGCACCTATGCAAACACAACAAGTACATACACAACAGGAGACAATTCCAAAATGGAAGGCAAATACAGGATCCGCACAAACACCTACACCCAGGATAGGGAGTGTGATGGTAGTGGGAAGAAATCCTTCTACGGGTACAGAGATGAATGTATATCCACAACAGGAATGCCCACATAGTGACCAGTTTTGTTCAGTGCTATCTGTGATACCAGACACCCAAGAGGAACTGAGGGTCAGGGTAATGATAGGAGGCAAGACATTTTTTGTTTCTTTCAGACACAGGATCAACTTGTTCCTGTGTTCGAGAGGGAAAGTACCCAATGTCTGGGATCACCATGAAAGTGCAAGGCTTCTGTGGGGCTATGATTTTGATTATTATTATTGATGAATTACCAATTTTGAAAGGAGAACGTGGTATGTCTATGCCGCTATTGTATTCTTGGCAGACACCAGTTAACATATTAGGGCATGACTTCATGACAAAACTCAATATGACAATATCCTTTACTGACAGAGATATATGTTCCACTCCAGGAATACATTGCATGAATATAAGAGAATTTATATTAGCATTTACAGGACAAAAAGGATTGTAAGGTGTTCCTTTATACTCAGAAGTATTTTTTGTATGAAGTAACTATTTTATTGACATGGCTTCCTGGATTTATAAGTCAAATTCTGAGGATATCTGACACATTTTTTTAGACCCCAAGTGCATTTGGATGATGAGAAAGGACAGGTTATTCCCAAAGAACTAGAAGCAGTTGTAGTACGAGAGGAAAGCGTGGTTGTTCATAGGATGGGTGATGAAGGAAGAGCATGGAGAACAGTAATAGCTCTCGATGAAGGATATAGATTAACAGAGTTGATGGAAGAAGAATTGTTCAGAGATGAGAATTCAGATGATGAATTAATAATATTTGTCATGAGCCCTACATATTGGATGACAATTGAGAATAGGGAAATACCACAGAGAATGGCACTGGTAAAAAAGAAACCGTCATTTTTTCAGGAAGATTTAGAAAAAGTGCCAAGCATCTTATGGACAAACAGTACATATGGCATGGGTCTATTGACTGGAGCAGGAGCAGTTAAAATAAAGCCTAGAGCAGGAGTAATGTTACCACAAGCAAAACAGTACCCCATGTCCAGAGAAGCAGATGAAGGTATATTTGAAATTATTTCCACTTTAATACATCAGCAAATACTGGTGCAATCAGATTCCACATGTAACACAGCTGTGTACGCAGTTGAGAAATCTATGGGGGAATTGTGAAGATTTATTCAGGATCTATGCTTCCTAAATAATATTGTTGAAGCAGAATTTCCATTAGTTCCAAATCAGCTGCGATATTATGCAACATCCCAGCTACAACTTCCAAATTGCAAAACCCTATTAGCAAAACTTGACCTTGATCCAAATACAAATCTATACATTTTGTATATAGTCTGCCCACTCCTATGCCGACAGTGAATCGAACCTATGTGAAATGATCTCTTTCTCCCTTAAAGCAAAATCCAAAGTGGTCATGGTTGGGGATTTCAATCTGGGTTTTCATGACACATTAGATTTAATGGAAAACAATACTATTCTCGCATTGGAAAATCTGGGCTTCACTCAACATGGTTTGCAACCAACTCATTCCTGTGGCAGAATACTTTACTGGGTGACCTCAAATGGAATTGGCCTTGATATGGTTGAAATGAAGCCATGCCCATAGGCGGATCATAGCTTCATAAACTTTGAAATACCAATGATCTAAACCATAAAGAAAGTTAAGCCATCACAAGGGAGAGTGCTCTGTTGTAATTTATGAGAACTCACTCCAGTGGTGTTAGCTCCTTTCTTTGCCCCTTACTTGAATAACCTTGCTCAGTATAAGTCAGCAGCTGAATTTTCATCAGCATATTACAAGATGATGACCAAAGCTGTGGAGAGCTTAGCTCCTTCAGAAGCAAAGATTGGAAAAGACCTTACCATCCAAAAGCTGGTACTCATCAGAAATCCAAAACCTGAAATACAAGAAAAGTAAGGCTTTCTAGAAATGGCAAAAAACATTGGGCCTCATTACACGGAAGGCGGTAATGGTTAACGGCCACCGTTAATGGTAACGGTTACTGTTAACCATTACCGCCTAACTACGAGGTCCCTTAGCGGGTTGGTGCTTTAACGCCTGCTTTTTGCAGGCGTTAAAAACCAACCCGCTAAGGGACCTCGGAGCTAATTACGGCACCGCAAAATTGCGGTGCCGTAATTAGCGCCTTCCCCATTCCCATAGAGCCCTATGGGGCAGAAATGGGAATGGGGAAGGGCAATGGCGGAAGGGGGATTTACCGCCCCACCAACCTTGGAATGGGGCGGTAAATCCCCTTTCCGCCAAGGCGGTGCCGGTATTTTACCGGCATGAGCCATGGCGCTAATAGCGCCATGGCTCACCGCCTTCCGTTTAATGAGGCCCATTGTCTCCCGATGACAAGTCCAACTTCGCCGGTGCAGGTAAGGAGCACAAAGAAGCCACCTGTACTGCAAAAAAGGGACATTTAACACAGGTTAGCCCAACTGAACACTACACCTCCCCCTGTTCATTTCCGGCACTGGCAAGACCCACCAGCTCTTAACATTTTTAGAGGTGACCGAAGCAGAGGTTCTTGGCATACTGACCAGGATAAAACCCACCAGTTGCAAGGGGCATATCTCCCCAGCAAAAATAGTCAAATCATGTGCCCAGGCTCTTGCCCCCCTTATTACAAAGTTAATAAATGCATCGTTTAGAGGAATGTCTGCTCCAACAGATGTTAACCAGGCATGGATCAACCCTCTTATGAAGGTGCCATTATTGGATCTGTGTATGGCTGGTAATTATCAACCGATTACTAACTACCCCTTTCTCCTAAAGGTTTGGGACAAGATTGCTCATTGACAGATCCAGGCATTTCTGAGTGCACATAAACTATTAGGCCCTAAGCAATTGGGCCCTAAGCAATAGCACTGACTTTACTTTGCTAGACCTTAAGACTAACATTCTGCAATATATGGATAAGGGCAAAGCTTCATTGCTGAAGTTCCTAGATCTTACTGCCGCTTTTGACTTGGTAGATCGTTCCATCTAGGCCAGCACACTATCAGAGTGGGCCTCCTTCTCTAAGGAAGCAGTCAGTTGGGTGCTTTCATTCCTCTCAGACCGGACTGTCCAGGTCTTCCATGAGAATGCCATGTCAGAAGGACATTCTCTTAACTGTGGAGTACCACAAGGCTTGTGTCTGTCCACTAACCTCTATAATATATTTATGCTCACACTGTTTGATCAATTAGATGCTGAAGGTACTTGTTATGTCAACTATGTGGATGATACCCAGTGTCTCTTCCCACTCTCATTCATTTACATCAAAGACACTGAGGTTATCAATGCCACGTACAACCAAATTCGCCTCTAGCCCTAGACAACTCCAAAACTGGGTACTGGTTCTAAACTGTGCAGCTTAGATCACGCCTACTCTTCTTTTCGAATTGCAGACTGCCTTCTCCCTACTCTCAGAAAGTGAAGACTCTGGGAGTTACCATTGATCAAGAGCTCTCAATGAGGGCTCACATTAGCTGCTTAATGACAAACTCGTCTTATTACATCAGGCTCCTGGCACAAATCAGGCTGTATCTTGAAGCATCCAGCTGTGCCACTTTGGCTGGGCTTTCATAGGTAGCCGCTTAGACAATTGTGCCAGTATACTACTAGGCATTGGGAAAAGAGAAATCAACCACCTACAAGTTGTTCAGAACAACACAGTGAGTCATGTGGTAGGTCTGCCAAAACCGAACATGTGTCGGAAGCAAGGAAATCACTACATTGGTTACCTATTCCAAAAAGGGTCATGTTTCATACCCTATGATTGCACACCCCTGCCTTCATGGAAAGAGTCTGTCTTATCAGGCAGAACATCTCCCATGGCTACGGGTCACACATATCCTCATTCCAACAACATGCGTCTACTACAAATCCCCAAGGCAGAAATGTCACAGGTAGAAGATGGTTGCTTTCCACTTCTACACTGCAAATATGGAACGGCCTCCCCCCTGATCTGAGGATGTTCCCGATTCTTCCCAGATTTAAATGCAAATTGAAAACTTTTCTCTTTGAATGAAACATAACTCTACCATGCTGTTCTTGATCGTCTATCCCTCTTCTGATTGTACATGTTCATTATTGTTTGTTCGTTCCCAGCACTCTCATGCCTCAGGGCCTTTTGTTCAGCGCTATAGAAATAAATAAAATAAATGCAGCTAAATATTTTTCCAGTTGTATATTTTAAAAAATGCTTCCTTTTCATTTCCCCTTAATGAGGATTCCCAAGATTTGATCTCATTTTCGTATAGAAATCAGCGGTGGAAGCATACATGATTATTTTGTGAGTCCCCATCGATCTTTAATAGGGTCCTTCAGATTGACTTAGTTAACATGCAACATGAGAGCACAGTAATTCGGTACGTAGATGACATACTAATGTGCAGTTAGACAGAAGAAAAATGCAGAGAAGATTCGGTTCAGTTTACAAAGTGGACAAAGAGAACCTACAGTATTGCCAGGAAGAGGTCCTATATATAGGATAGCTAATCTCTCAAGAGGGGAGAAAATTGGTACCTGAGAGAGCAGAAGCAAATATGAAAACTCTAAGACTTGAGAGAGTGAGGGAAGGGCAGCAATATGTAGGCCTATGCAATTATTGTAGGGCCTGAGTTTTTGAGTACAGTACATTTATTAGACCACATTAAAAAGGACTCAAGGAAGCACAGATTGATAAAGGAGAGATAATATAGACAGATGAGATGAAAGAAGTATTTAAAGAATTAAACGGGTGATTTGTACAACTGCAGTATTAGGGATTCCAGATTATAATGTGGAGTTTTACTTATTTTCGCATTCAGATGGAGTGGTGATGACGCAGAAGACAACCTAAGGACATGGACATAAACCATTGGTTAATTACAGTAGGATTTTAGACCTAGTAATGAGAGGGGATTAAACCTGAGAACAAGCAATAGCTGCTGCGGCTTTTGCTATTGAAAAAGCGGTAAGTATTACAATGGGGTACACAATACCATTATTCATCGAGCATTCCTTATTCGCCATTTTGGAAAAACCTAAAAGCATGTTGGCTACACAAAGAGCGTCAGGATATCAGGTGATCATTTCAAATCCAGTGATCAAAATTATTACATGCAGAGTAGTAAATCCAGTGACATTTATAGCAGAACCAGCAGAGAAGGAAGATATTATACATGATTGTACAACGTATACCTAGTTTTATGACGGTATTCCCCATGTTAGAGAAAATGCTTTAAGGGGAGTGGAAATTCTCTTCATCGATGGTTCTTTGAAATTTGATCAAATGATAGGAGAAAGACATACAGGATCGGAAGTACTGAAGTTAAAAAAGAATGGTGAATTCGAAGTAGAGACAAGTGCAAGATTGCCTTCACATTGTTCAGCACAGGTTGCGGAATTAGTGGCACTTATCACTGCACTTCCGAGCTATGAGGATGAAGAAGTGACAGTGTACTCTTACTGTGCCTATGTAACGTCGACCATACACACATCATTGTCACATTGGAAAAAGGAGGGGCTTCCACCACGCAGACGGCACACCAGTGCAACATGCGTCGTTATAGGATAAACATATTAATGTACTAAAGCTCCCATTGGCTGTCACCATTATGAAGTGCACAGCCCATACTAAGAGGCCAGACATGATTTCTTGCAGTAACGAAGCTGCAGACGTTGAGTCAAAAAGAGCAGCATAGTTTCCCAACATTTCTAATTTTGAATTAGAATGTGTTAATCAAATGTCAGAATTATGCATGATGATGAAAGAATATTGCGAGGATAGCTCAGTGGCAACGTGCTTGCCTTGGAAGCGACACTACACGGTGCAACACAGGTTTGATCCCCGGGTCAGGTAGAAACCTCTGGGTATTAAGTGCATTATAAATAACCTATCATATCATATATCATATCATTTAATATTTTATCCATTATACAGTTAATTGAGCTGCAAGGTCAAACTCTGCCATAAGAACAAGATTAATTGGAAAAACAGGCATGTTTTTTATCCCCACCAAGGCTATGCGGGGACAAGATAGTGCTGGAAAGTTATGCCTGTGGCATTATTGAAAGTTATGCTGGATCAGCTTCACTATCCTGCGCACATAACCAGAGAGAGTGTTGCTGCTCTGATTGCAAAATTTGTTAGAAAAAGTTGCACAATTTATTGTGAACTTTATTGTCTGTCAGAAATTCACAGCAGGGCACACCTTTCAAACAGTGAGAGGAGCAATACCCTGTCCTAATGGTACCTTTCAACATCTACATATAGATTATGTTGATATGTTACAAACATGCAATGCCTATAGATATATGTTAGTAGTAGTGTGTCCTTTTTCTCGATGGATTGAGGCAGGTCCATGCATGCACCCTGATGCCACATGTGCTGCCAAGTTACTCGTACATCAGGTGTTTCCTAGATGGGGTGTATGTGAAGTACTATGGTCTAATAATTGTGCAAATTTTGTAATTGAGATTTTTGAGAAAATATTAGGCTTACAGCATATGTTTTCATCTGCTTATTACCCACAGGTGAATGTTATTTTAAACTGACTCCTCAAAGAGAAGATAGCAACGATAAAATTACTTTGAAGAATGAATGGCTATAATGCCTACCCTTTGCCCTATTTGCATTAAGAAACCAGCCTGGTTCCGATCACCACCTGACTCCTCATGAGTCAGTGACTGGATGCTGCATGAGAGTACCCTTTTCTCCTCTCTCTCAAATAGAAAGTGATGCCCACAGTGTAGCAAACACGTTAGGGGGTGAGCTGCATGATTATTTGACAAATATGAATGCTAGTGTTTCTTTTATATCCCAGCAGGTCAAAAACAAAAGGGAAGGGTTGAAGAAGATTGAAGAAGACAGCCAAATGATCATCCCAATTGAACTTTTGAAAACAACTGAGTTTGTATCCTGGAGACCAAGTACTCATTAAAAATGTGTTCCACACTTGGAATAAGCCCCATTTTGAATGACTGTACCTAGTAGAGGAGGTCCCACACACTGTGGTAAAGATTCAAGGAAGACATGCTTGGCTGCATTTGAATGACTAAAAGGAGAGACCCCTACCTGTCCTGCAACCATTCACAGGGAAGCAAGAGAAGAAGTTTCTGCATACACAGACCAGATTGGCTACCAAGAGGCAACAGGAGTCATCAACAAACAAACAATTTGAACTGTCAATCATTCCCAAGATTAAAGGGAAACAAATAAAATGTTTAGTGTTCACAGAATTATCGCTGTAAAACCGCCTGGTTACCGCCGGACTCGTTTTACCATTCCGCCTCTGTGATTCCCAGAATTACCGGGGCATTACAACCCCGGTTTTCCGGGAATCACGGAGGCGGAATCGTGTTAATCCCCATTCCCATTGAGTCCTATGGGACTCGATGAGAATGGGGATCATGGAAACACCGGCAGCATCTCGTAATGCTGCCGGTGTTTCCTCGTCCGCCTGCAGGTGGGCGGTGTTAAACCCGCCAGGTCAGACCCGGCGGGAACATCACCTCCTGCCTGCAGGAGTCAGGATCAGGCGGTCCGGAAACAAAGGTGGCGGCGGGTTTACCGCCACCGTTATTTCCGGACCGCCTGAGTTATAATGAGGCCCAATGTTTTTAAGAAAAGAAGAGCACACAATACTTTATGTTCTCTATAACGTTGCACACATTTCTGTGTGATGTTTTTACATACATTCTTCAATCCTATCCAGCTCTAGTGAGACAAATCTTTCCTATGGGCACCTTTTTTGGAAATCCTAAAACAGCCCTATTATCTGCAGGATCATCATTGCAACATTATCAAAAATGTTGTTATAAATATGTGTGGTGATTATAAAAAGTAGCAGGAACTAAACCTTGACTAAAAAAGAATGTGAATCTTCCATTTCGTAAGATGCACATTGCAAGCGAGAAGGCCGCTTAATCTGCAAAATGCAGTACAGCGCATGAGTTTTTTTGCAATATTCCTTGTAGCTACATTTTGTACAACGTGTAGCCTTTACCTCCTTACTGTGATAGCATTCTATCAAATGCTGTTTTAGAATATATATAGGGTTTCCCACAAGTGACATCTGTTTCTATCCCTAACAAAAGCACACGTGGCATTTCCCCAGATATTTCCTAACATATTAACCAACTTAAGAAGGCTGCTGGAGAAGATTATCAGAATATAATTACATAACTTGATAAGGTTGCGCATTTAAAGAATAACATGTGGTATCGGCACATGAGTGAGGTGAGGAGAAGAACGTCAGAAGAGAGCTGCTATGTATGTTCTCTCATTTCTTATGCCATGAGCACAGCTAGAACATTAATAGTGAGA
This sequence comes from Ambystoma mexicanum, assembly GCF_040938575.1. Classification (NCBI taxonomy): domain Eukaryota; kingdom Metazoa; phylum Chordata; class Amphibia; order Caudata; family Ambystomatidae; genus Ambystoma; species Ambystoma mexicanum. Next base: position 358,418,616 of record NC_090941.1, read on the forward strand.
GAATTACCTACACATGATGTGAAGTGTCTCACTCTTCTAGCAGCATGCATGACAAGAGGTCAATTTGAAGGGAAATGAGCAACCCTACAATGGATGTCAAAAAGAACGTTCCCGTATAAAGATGCTTCCATAAAAACTCAGAAGATGATAAATCAAAATGATCCTGTACTAATTCAGTGGTCTCAATAGAGGAGAGATGAAGATTGTGGAACACAAAACACTGCATTGTGCAGATACATAGGAAACACCAGTATGCTGGGAGAGACCTCAACTATTGGTATGTGGACCAGTAGCCACTAGTACAGGATGGGAAGACGCAATGTTAGGATGTAGTGCACACTTGTTGATGACAGCACCAGTAAAAATATTGCCAGTAGTGAATGATGAATGTCTTAAGGAATGGGCCAAGTATTTGACGCTAATTACATGGGCTGAAGATGAAGCAGGGCCTGTATCCATATTGCCAATAAAGAATGCAACACTGTGTTTCAGAAACAGTGGTCAGGCCAAAGTTAGAGAAAATAAAGGATCCACACACATAATTGATGTACCAGGAATGAAAAGAGGAACTGCCATGCTAATGGGCCACTATTGGGTCTGTGGATCCAAAGCTTATATGAATCAACCTAAATTGGGGAGGAATATGTTCCATGGTGGAGACACATGTTCCTGCGTTGGTGATCTCACAAAGTGATCTCCATATAGCCAACTTTAGGAAAATTGATGCAAAGAAAGAAGTGGTCGCTCAAACTCACCCGGCAGAATAGAGCGAACTTTTATTTGACAAAATCAATGGTTGTTTATTACAACATTCCAGATGAGCATATATTGTTCAGCAGGACAGCAGTGCTATTTACAGCCATATTTATGTCAAAAAATCAAGCTGCTTCATACGCCAATGGTAACAAATCACAAGGGAGCTGCTACAAAAAATTAACTTGACAATAAAAGGATTTAATGTGTTTAAAGAAGAATTGAAGGCTATTAGACTCATGACCCTCCAAATCAGATATGTCCTGGACTTAATTACATCAATGGAAGGAGGCGGGTGTGTCACGATTGGGCCTTCTTGTTGTACATACAAACCTGCCCATGATGGAGTAAATGGAACCCTGACAGAAGCTATAATTTTGTTGTCAACCCTGCATACACAAATGGTGGGAGAAATAGATGAAAGTGAAGACATAGATTGTTTTTCATATCTGTTAACATGGGTTCCAACATGGCTGGTGAATACCTTCAAAATGTTGGGAACAATACTAGTGTTAGTGTTGCTGGGATTCTGTCTTATAATAATAATCATAGGACAATGTAAGAAGACAGTGAAGAAAACTGTTGGGATGAAGATAATGACTGATGTAAATGCTGTGGCTGACGAGCATACACAAACCGAAAACACCACCTGTGAACACCTGAAAGGAAGCCCTATGGCACCCCAAGGAATGAAGTTGTATTATCCCACAAACCATAAGAACTATGTGGGATGTTGGTTGTTCTGTACACCAACTGGGCAGTGTTGCAATATGACCTGGAGTGTGGATGACCACATAAAGAATGCAGCTGACCTGATGGGAGTGACAAAGATATGGGTCCAGAAGAAACCACAGTGTGAAGAAAAGGTGATGAAAATTGAGGACGTGGTTGAGGACTAGAAGGGGGAATGTAGAGAGACAGATGTACACATCATTTATAGAGCCCACCCCCTCACCACTCTCATATTGGAAGAACAGCAAGAAAGCACTATGTTTGACACCTAGTATCATCCCAGTACCACATCAAAGGCATGAAAGATGTTATGTGCTCAGACAACCATATCAAATGTACCCTTGAACTGATGTGGTGCACATGGGCCTGCCAGCACCACATGATATAGACAAACTATAAGTAAAGTCTGACAGATGTAAAGTTATGCCACTAAAGAGAGAAGATAGGTGGACACTAAAACTGATGTATGGATATCTAAAGAATAAAGATGTAAATGAAGCAACAAAGTAAATATATATGTGAATGAAAAATAAAACTACATACACTAAGAAGATAAGTGATAAAAGATGTCATTGATATACACATGCAGAAATGAAAGGTACATAAGACAAAGTAGAAGCTTGCTAAAGTCAGAAATAGAACGCAAGTAAAGCAGCCATGTTGAGAAAAAAGACATCAGCATCATATACTAGTAAGCGAAAAGCCCAGAGAAGGGAAGCTAAGGCTGCAGTGCTGACAGGAGCTGAAATAAAACTTCATGCAAGAATAATGGATATTTGGTTGGCTCAGAATCAAGGATGCCACAGCAAGAAGCAACTGCAAGGCTTGAAAGGAGTCAAAGAGGATAAGCAATGTACGTAGGACATATTTCTCTTAGATTATGTAAAGGAGTGAACAGTTGCAAGTGCCGAGTATTGCTCCATTAAAGATGCAGAAAGTACATGCAGAATGGAGCAACCAAGTGTCCAGAGGACAAGTAAAGTAATAGCACTCACTGTTACACTCACCTGGACCCCACAGGGGTGTCGATCGGACCCGGATAGCTGCGGTCTCCTTCAACGTGATGCGTAGTGCAGAGATGGCTGTCTGGACTGGCCCGCCTAGTCTTGTCTGCTGGACCCGAAGAAGTATTTTCCTGCGAGTGGAGACAGGGATTAACCACCTTTGGGTTTTAGTGATGGCCTCCCAACTGTTCTTGCTCTCCCCCACTAATCACCTCTGATATCCCCTTAGTAACCTCACCTTATGTTCGTAAAAGATGAGCTCTCCATCCTGCGTGTCTTGCAGGGGCGCGTAGATACCAGTTACTTCACTGGTTTGAAGGCATTGGGAGAGTTCCGGTAAGTATTGACTCTGAAGTCCCTGGCAGGATTGGTAAGTATCAAGTGCAAAGAGTTCAATGTGCCCGATCTTCACTCTTGTCCCCTTCCTTCCTTAAGTTGCAACTGAGTTTGTGAGAAGAAGGTCTCGTAGCTGCTGCTGGCGTTCAGGTAAGAGTCTTTGTTACCCAACGCTGTCCGGTAACTATTGCATGTGTTAACGTGTTGTTTTTCTCCCTCTTTACAGATGCGGCATATGAAAATGTGGAGAGTTATGGAATAATACCGCCGGTGGTAAGTCTTTGGTGGTGAGAGGTTGTATTTGTTGATTCCCTTGGCTCACCTTGTTTTTTTCTTGTGTCCCCTAGGTGCCGGATTACGGCGAAGAAATGATGGAGACAGTGCCAGATCGAAAGATACTGTGAGAACTGGTGAGTATGGCACCGTGCTGGAGCTGGCGAAGCGACGCGTGCATGACTGATGTACTTTCCAGGTCCAGAGATGAAATGGGTCTGGAATTAGGTGAGGAATTTGAAATACGTTCGTTTTCTAACCTTGTCCTTTTCTTCTTCTTTATTCTAGGAGCTCCGGATTCGAGGTGGCCGTGGCAGAAGACTGGATGCTGGCTGCAGGCACGCGGGCGTGGCCGAAGACTGGATGCTGGCTGCAGGCACGGTGAGCGTCATGCTGCTGGATGCAGAATAACGCGAAGCATGTGCTGCTGTTCGGGTGTGGTTTAAATAGCCTCCAAAGTAGTTCCAGGTAAGAAGTTCCCTAGAGCCACGCCCGAGTAAAAAATAGTCCCTGTAACAAAATAGTCCCATCCAGGCCTCATGTAGGCTTGGACTCTTTTGCAGCATGGTCTGCATCAGGTAAGTAAAGTCTATGAGCCTGGCGCCTATGGCGCCAGGACTGATTTCTATGATGAGCCTGGTGCCTAAGGCGCCAGGACTGAACCCAGACAGCCCCTAGCCGGGGCTGGTGAGGTTTAAACAAATGTCTGGATGCCTGCTCCCGGAGCTGAGGGCCTTGGTCCTGATGCCCGGGGGTAGGCATCATGACACCCACTATAATTGAATCAAACACCATTAAATAGAAGAACAGAATAGACAAAATCATGGTCTCCTCACACATGGTATAGAACCAGAAAACAAGGCCTATTTGTAATGCTCCAGAAGAAGATAGCAATGTATCTTCACTCCCTTTAAAGGTTGGAAGAAGAGAACAGTCAGCAATATCAACAACAAAGAAGAAGCTTAGCTTATGACCTAACTGATGCGAGATGGGAGGCTAATTAGTTAAGAAAGGCAGTTGTCTGACGTTGCTCCCTTGCACCTGGCTTTCGTTGTTCACATGACATGATATGATATGATATGTTATGGCATTTATAACGCACCTATACACAAGTGTTTCAAGGCACGGTGAGGCAAGGGAGGTGAAACAGAGGGAGGACAGACACCGATCCTACTAGGCCAAGTGACATTGATATTGGGCAAGTGCAGGGGAGGGGGGAAGGGGAAAATGGCAAAGGGGAAAGGGGAGTGGGCAGTGTAGAACATAAGATAACAGTGAAATTAATAAGACAACAAATAAACGTGCACCCATCTCATTGTGAGTTCAAGGGTAATTGCAGACATCAGGGGTCAAGTACTAGTAGGGGCTGTAGGGATACAGAAACAGTCCCTGAGTGCAAAGGTTGGGGAAGTGCAGGTGTGCAACTGGAGTGAAGGGGACCTGGGCCCGAGTTCAGAGGGTGGACAGGTAACTACTGCAGTTTCAGAGTCAGCCAGGGGCTCAGCAGGAGAGAGGAGGAGAAAAGGAAGAAGCAAAGAGGAAGGTCTTGAGGTGTTTCCGGAACCAGAGATGGTTCTCCTCAAGTTTCAGAGAGGCAGGGGTGCTGTTCCAGAGGGAGGCCCCAGCATGCTGCTAACATTCCGAATGTTCATGGTTGGTAAGAGAGTGCCAACCAATTATGAGGGTCTATGCAATGGTGGACCGTACATTGTTGTACAGGCCTATCTGCTGCTGGTATATGTTATTATCTGCATTTTACGCAGTTATAGTTAGCGAAGGCTTTCCTACCAGAAAAGGGGCATCCAATGATGATACTAAAATTTTACAAACTATATGTATACGTTTCCCCTAACCAATCCCTCCACCCAGTAGGTTTTTACTGTTAACCACATAGGATAACATCATGGCTGACGTATGTCGAGGTATAAAATCGTTTGTTTAATCAAAATGCATTGAGACTGTGTGAGCTACAATCTGATTGTTCAAAAAGATTCCCTACTTCATTGAACTGATAATAAAGTAGTAATTTGCCATATTCCTTGAGTCCGTCTGGTTATTTGGGCATTAGATCATTTATTGTGGTAATTCCATTCAGCACTTGGAATGCTCCAGGTCTATTGCAGAGAGATAAAGTTGTTTTCCATTTTTCGAGAACATTTATGTTTAAGCTATTATACTATAGTTTAAGAACACCTTTTGTGAATACCAGGTTATAAACATTTGCATTGTCACTTTATTATTTTGTTTTAGTGTGAGGGTCAAGATAGAACATTTGGACACCAGGACAGCTTTTGATTTATGACGTCCTGGCAAAGACAGACCGTTAGTTTTGGTTCTTAGGTATTGAATCTCCTCTTTAGAATAGGGTCACAGAGGCATTTTCACAACCCTTTTAAGTTGAATAAAAGTCTATAACTAGCAGTTAAATATAATCTAAAAAGCAAGGACACATATACTTACTTGCTCCTCAGCATGCTATCAGATCCCAATTTAAAGACGAGTGGGATGTCCCTCTATATATTCCATTAGAAGGTCATTTGCTGACTTAGAAGATAACAGGAACAACTATATCTATACTATATCAGGTTATACTCAATTCTACATCATCACCATTGATTTAGCTAAAAGGGAAATGGTTAACAGACGTGGGAACCTTGGAAGACGAGGAATGCATTGCGGCTCCAATTGCTTCCAGAGAAGCTAATATATCCAGCAGGCTGTGCCTGGTACAATATAAGATAATACACATGTTATTGTACTAGAGAGGGACTATATCATAAGGGGTCAGACAAAGACTCATGCGGCATCAAGTCCAACACAACAGTATGGGGGTTCTTACAATGATATGGTAAAGCCCAAAATTACAATCATATTGGAAGAGACTTCTCACAATAACATAAAATACAACAGGAACCGTTTTTTTTAAATTCTTTTCTATTAATTTTCAATAGCAAGAAAAGAGGCTGTACAGTGAAATACACATCATGCATGGCATAACTTCAAAAATCACTTCAATTCCCCATCCTTGATAGTTGTCTCTTTACAAGTGTTTATCCTGTTTGTTACTCTTCCCAAATGCACAATGCATGCTACAAGTCTGCCACGGTCCTTGCAAATCCACTAGCACATAGCCAAACCAGGTCCTAGGACCTCCACAGAGCAACATGGTTTAATCCAAAACCTTGCATGCTCAAGTCCAATCCACCCACTTTCAATCCCCTCTCCCTTTCCGCCACCCTGCCCCTGCCCATCTCAGTTCCACACCATGTTCCTATCCCACCAGTATGACCACCATGCTGGTCTAAAACCGCCATATCATCACTGACCTCCCTCTGCCACACCACTGTCTCTGCCTCTGCCCATTTACTCATGTTTCACTGCCACCCCTCTACTGGGGGGGGGGGGCATCAGTGGTCTTCCATGTAAAAGCAATCCTGTGCTTAGCCATGACACATAAGAGATCCTTCATCCTGATAAGGTGTGCCTCTGCATGGAAGCTTGGGAACATTCCATACATGCATGCTTCAGGCAGCCAATCACACAAGGTGATCCCCCCATTTTGACACTTGGTCTGCGATCTCCCGCCAGAAAAGAAAAATCACCAGAGAGGACAACAACATATGCAGCATGTCTACCCTGTTACTTCTGCATCTAGTGCATCTCTGTTCTCCTGCTCCTGGGAACGGCAAGACTTCATGTGGGGTCAAGTAAGCACTGCATATGAAATATAGCTGTGTCAGTTTAAATGTAGCATTTCTGGATACCTTCCATGTGTATATTATTGCTTTTGCCCACTCCACGTACATAAGGACCCGTCCAACGCCCTCCTCCCACCGTTGCCGAAGTTCCTGTGTTATGTGTGTGTCCAGTAAAATGCCATAAAGCCTAGAGATCACATGGCCCCACTCTGATAGATCATAGAGTCAATTCAACACACTGTGCCCCTCCATTCCCTTCCTGATTTCTGGCCACCTGGCCTCTGCTGCCTTTATCAACATATGGTATGTTGTAGACTGGCCCCTGGGGCTATCATACCTCTCAGTCTTTCAGGGAAACCCATCAACGTGTCATCTTTAAACAAATCCCTCAAAGTGATTAGCCTGTTGGGTTCCCAGTGGAGTCTGAAGTTACGGACCTCACTGTGATCTCGCCCAACTATTGCCGTTAAAGGTGTGTAGGTGAACGATCACTGTATGCAAGGTTTAAACTAGGAATTTTGCCCATTGCTGCCTTTACACACAATTGGAAGGGCTCATATTCAGAAAAATTCCCAATGCGCAGTGCTGGCAATGAGACAGTCTCACATTATCTTCTCCTCTGCAATGTTACCCGGCGGGTAAGACAGATGTATTTGAGAACTATTCTGCTGGAGTCCGGTATCTATACACTTGGCCCGGCACAACTACTTCTAAGCCAATGTTCTAAACTTTCAGTAATGTGTGCTGTTGCCCATTATTTCCATAGAACATGTTGCAGAGGAGGAAGATGCTAAAAAAATAAAATGTGATGAAGCCATATGCACATTTTGTAGTACTATTTCAAAATCACTAAGTGTCATAGGCTGCAAGCATAGATCTCCTTGCATTTGTTTTTATTCGATTTTTAAGTTTTTCTAATAATATTTTGTATGTACTAATGTGAGATATGGAAGGTATCTCACTCTTTAATGTCTTCTATTGTAATGTTATGTATTTATTATGTTTTGACTTGATAACTTTTTGTTGAATAAAGATTGTTGAACAACGTATGTTGGTGCAGTACGGATCCGACCTGCCCACTAGTCTCCATATTCTACGCAATAGCCTCTGACTCAATTTTAGTAGGACAGACTTCCTCCGCAAGCTAGCATCTCCCTTCCAGAGTGCCTCCTTCAAGTAATATCGTCTAGCACCATACTGCAGTAGGCTAGAGTCCAGCGAAGTCTCATCTGCTTATCATGTCGTAACACAATGCAACTGCCTTTCAAGGTAGTAGGATTTGAAATGCAGCAGTTTAATACTCCCATTCTTAAAGTCCCTACATAGTGCGGCCAGTTAGATTCTGCAACTGTTGCCTCTCCAGATGAACACCCTGACCGTGGAGTCGAGCTTGCAGAAGAACAGCCCAGGGATGTCATAGGGTATATTTACAAATTGATACAATAGACTCTCCTGCACCACCATTTTAAGAAGTGTCACTCTACCAATAATGGACAGGGGGAGACTCCATCAGAATGCCATAGAATTATATATCCCTTTAAGTGCCTGCAGCATGTTCATCTCATGCTCCCTCTTACGATCATGATATATGTCCAGCCCCAGCTCAGTAGACACCCCAGCTCCAGACCCACCAGACCTGCCAAGGGGAACAGCCGCAATTTCTCCCTACTCATAATGATACCCGAAATCCATGCAAAGCCATCCAAAACCTCAAGCATGTATGTTAGGTTGACATCTGGCTTCTGCATATTCAACAACACCACATGTGTGCTTTCTACCACTGGTATGCCTGCATTTTTTAATGCGCCCAGAGAAAAGCCGCCAAGGGTTCCAGGGTTGGATGAACAGCATGGGTGAAAGTGGACACACCACCTTGGTTTTCTTTCGTAATTTCCACTTGTCTGGGATATACTTGCTAGTTCGTACTCTGGCCATCGGCATCCTATATATCAATCGTACCCATTGCAGAAATTGTGTACCAATCCAAAAGTGCCGCAAGGCGGCATGTAGCCAATCCGCACTGAGACAAATGCTTTTATTGCATCAAGCGTAGTCAATGCATAGTCTGACACAGCCCCCTCAACGTTGTCTGTCACATGGTGCAATGTATGCAAATTCGGGGACATGCTCCTGCCCTGAACATATGCTATCTCATCCAGGTGAATGAGGGCATTAATCACAGTCTGTTTGCCAGGAGCATAGTGAACATTTTGCAGTCCTGGTAAATCATAGAGCGAAGTATGTATGAGCTGCAGTCCAGTGGTGGCTTGCCAGGCTTGAGTATCCGTACTATTATAGAGTCGCTCAAACTGGCAGGCATCTGGCCTGTCTCAAAGTCCTCCTCTAGCATCAGCCAGAGTTTGGACACACGCTCACCAACATTTTTCCAAAAAATAGCAACAGTATGGTCGCCTTCACTTTGACTTCTGTGAGTGAAGCGTCGAACATTGCAACCTGCTCCCATTCCAAGCAGGGCAGCGTGATCTGCGGCAGGACATTCTCTATGTCCCTCACACTGCCCTCTGTGTTTTTGCCATATAGCCGTAGGTAGAACCTACTGAACACTGAATTGATATCACTTTGGGCCCACCATTCCTCCCCACCCTCCTCTTTAATGGATATGATAACTTCCCTCTTCTCCTTGGCTTGGTACAGGCAGGCCAGTACCCTCCCAGGCTTGTCCCTACTTTCGTGCAATCTCTCAATGAATTTTGCATAGTCAAATTTTCCCAGCCACTCCCAATCCACCACTCATGCCTGTCTTAGTACGATAAGCTTCATTTCATTCCCCACAGTGTGTTCCGCTTCATTTTCCAGTTCCTCTTTTTTTGACTCCTTTCTGGAAATGCTGTGCATCAGGTCCCTCTGTATCCCCCCCCATTTTACTGATTGCCTCCCGCCTAATCACTACGATAAAGGACTCCCACAGGGTCCCCGCACTGTACGCAGTCCTAGAGTTAACGGTGAAAAAACCCTCAATGTTATTTCCCATGTGGTCCCTAAACGGCTCATTAAGCAGCATTTCTGCCCTCCACGTCTCTAATGGGAGTCTGCTTACCACTCTATGCCATGATACTTCCAGTGGCGCATGGCCTGAGAGGATCCTGGCTTTATATTCAGCAGTGACAAATTCAACCAAAGATTTGGTGCTTGTGAGCATGCAGTCGATGTGCGTATGGTATACCATGTGGATAGGAATAATAATAACCCCTCCTGTCCTCATACAACAGCCTTCAAATGTCTCCCAGACCTAAATACTGCAGCAGGATATTTCAGGCCTCATCAGGAGTTGTGTGAAGTGGTAAAAATGCAACAGTAACGCTATTAGTGCTGCATTACTGCGCTGCCCAATACTGAGTTTGGAGGAAACCCAGAGCATTCACCTCCAGCTCTGAGCTGGAGGTCAACATGCTGACTTTCTGCCCATTTTTGGCACAATTACTGCAGCGCAATTACTGCTGTGGTAATTGTGCCAAAAATGCACCATTGAGTCCCATGGATGCTGAGAAAATGGGGACTTACCCCACCACTACAACTTGTGATCCACCGTTAATAGTGCTGGACCAAGTTGCGGTAATGCTAATTGCGTTGGGTGCTATCCTGGCAGATTTACAGCCAGGATACCACTGATAGAGCCTTTAGGGTCCGATTCATGAAACTGTGCTCAGAAATACTGCAAGGGCCGCATGCTAAGAAGCACACTGTGCAAAGAATGAAAAATGTGCACCCAGCGTGTTCATGGAATTTACAGTGCAAAGTAACCATAATCACAAGTTGTGGCCGGATCACCCTGATGTCCACACGCAAAGCATAAACAACCATAACAGCTACCTTTGTACGCTCCCATGGTAGCGAGTACACGCACCTTTCAAACAGTGCGTGGGGTCCCCCGCAAGCAGGCCTGCATCTCGGGGACCCTCCGCAGGTTCCCCTGTAACTGTATCTGGTACCCCAACAACATGCATATAAAAAATTGTAACTCACTAATTACTCAGGAAATCTGCATTCCTGCACCCCGCTACACTGCATATGTATACCACTAAGTTGGATCGGAACCCCGGTTATGTACATGGCCCCCAAAATCCAACATGCAAACCCACCTCCGTACTGTGATTCCTATATACAAGCGTACTTATGCCTGCCTTTGGGCGTCAGATGGTATGAGGGATGTGCATGGCCAATTCCCAGCTGAGAGGTTTCGTGATCGAATCCATGAATATGCTGCACAATTGTGGGCGTACGAGGGACTGCCTGTAGGTCGTCCCTTGAAACACCCACTTTTTCGCAAGTTATTCCCCATGTTTAGTGTTCTGCCCCCTTCCCAGCCCTCTGCGCAAGCCACGCCCTTGCTCTGCGTGGTGTCTCATGCAAGGCTCTCAATGGCTCGCAAAGATATGCCAAGCCTGCGCGACATCCACGTAAGTCCAGGAGAAGTCCTGTGCATTTGATTCCATAAATTGCTGAACGGGGACTTGCGCACAATGTTTAAGCGCACAAGTCCCTGATTTTCCACGCAAAGAATTCCATGAATCAGTCCCTTTGTTTTGTTGCAGGGGGTGCCAGCTTTGTGTAACTGTTATCCGACCTACCCAACCAAAGGTCTAAGGTACAATTGAAGTCCCCTCCCCATATCCACAAGGCTCCCTGATACAGTGCCAGCATAGGGCACAGGGACTTGAAAAAGGAGGCGTCATCATGGTTGGGGCTATACATGTTTATGATGCAGATCTCTTGCTGTTCTAAAAACCCATGCACAATAGCCATCTTGCCCTCATTATCACACTTAAATTAAAGCAACTTAAATGTCGCCCAAGGGGCTACCCATATAAGTGTGCCTCTAGCATATGCCAAACAGGCAGATCCATATGCATGTCCCCCCACGTTTTGATAAGTGTGGTCTGCCTAGCCGCCATGAGATTTGTCTCCTCCAGTAGTGCTATGTGTGCTCCTTTACCCCTCAGGTATGTGTGCACCCTGTTGCACTTGATGAGGCTGTTGAGCCCACTCACATTCCAGGAGATGATCTTAACATTACTCATCAAGCCTCTGCAGTTCTTACCAGCCCTGGCGTCCCAACCGCTACTCCCCCAGCTCTCTTCCCCATCTCATCAGGTTCCGGTACACCAGCAGTCGGCACCCATCCAGCACAGGGGCCCCATGCACACTACCACACAGCAGCATTCACTCCATCCAAGACAATATAGCATGCACTTTAGAACAACCCAAAACTCATTCTGAACCCCCAACATCCCCAACAATTACCCAACGACTACCAACTTGTCCATGCACATTTGCTTCTCATGCTCAGCCAGTCCTCCATGTGCCAGATTACCAGACCAGCATGCTGCAGCTGGGTACTGGTAACTAGCACCTAACAAAAGGAATAACGTGAATAAAGTGAATAGTGGGTTGCAGTGATAGTGGAGGAGCCGCCCACACCACAGTATCAAGGACAGCCGGTCACTCCCCTGGTCATTCTGCAAAGTGCCTTCCTCTCTCCCACTATATTGTAAACTTCCTGGTGCCCTGTTACTTGTCTTCCAGATGCAAGCACGCCATCGCCCCTGCCGCCCGTCAAATATCTGCATCGGGCCGACCCAGAAGCAGGGTCACCCCCATCCTGTCCATCCAGGCGTGCACACCATTCCTGTTAACGAAAAAATTAGAAGTTCCATTATGGATGACCTATAGCCTGGCAGGGTATATCAGCGTGTACGTCAGCCCTGCTTGTCAGAGTTGCCTTCTGCTTCTGTATTCTCATCTTATAATCTGGGTACACCCCTATATTAGCCAACCCCCTCTTGATGACCCCACCCTGTCTGGAGAATGCCAGGATTGCTTCCCTGTTCCTGTAGCTTAAAATCTTTGCTATCAATGGACCCTGCAGTGCTCCATGTGGGGACTTCCTTGTTAGGGACCGGTGGCACGTTCCACTGTGAAGCCCTGCAACAGGGTGCCCAGCCCCACTTCGTGCAGCAACATCTTTTCCACATACAATGTAGAGTCACTCCCCTCTGCTCATTCGGGTACACCCAGGTGTCGTATATTGTTATGCTGTGCTCTTCTTTCGGTGTCCTCAGCTCTGTTCTCCAGCGCCGCAAGCTTCATTTTCATTTTCCGCACCTACGACAGGACACCTGTAACATGTTGCTTATGTTCACCACATCAGAGAGCGCCCAGACACCTTGCCTTAAAGGTCCAACATCAATTATGACCTCATAGATTTTCTTCTCCAGTGTGGTCTGGAGCACTGCAGTGGCTTTTAAAATGTGATTTTGCTCTACCTGCGCACCCAGAGGCAAGAGCATCTGTGCTGCGCAGCTCTCCTCCTGGGGCAACCTGCCTCTCTCCAGTTTACATGCAAAAGCAACTATCCTGCATGATTTTCTCCTTATGCTGCTTTTCCGGCACGTAAACATGAGTATGTCCTCATGGTACAGTAGCAAATAGCAGCCACCCTCTCAATCTCACGCTGACTATGCAGTTTACCAGTCTCTCTGTTCAGAGCTTAGCCAGTTGGATGTATCTACTGATTATATGGGGGCTGCCCGATGATGCATGCCTATGTGCGTGAGATGCCTCCTCTGCCGGGCCTACAGTGCCAGCCTCTCTCCCCAAACAGGGACCGGTGAGTGCAAGTGCATACAGGTAATATATGGATAATGCCTGCCAGTGCACACAGCCAGAACAATCAGTGCAGCCAAATGGGTGCCATAGCTTCAGCCTTCATGCAGGGGGGGGCAGAGCCCTCCCTGCCAAGGAAAGATCAGGGTTTCCTCTATGCCAGCCACGTGCCGATATGTGTTTCCTGAGCAAGTTGGAGAAAGACATGTATACTTTTGCCAATGATCAATGCAAAATCCTTTGTATTGTCCAATAGCTATTCAGCCCAGGTCCACAATAAATTGTGCAAGTCTTGCTTCCACCCTAGAAGCCCTGAAAATATAAGTAGAATACTGCAGATCTAAAACATTGCAGGGCCATTTCCATGTCCAGGGCCAAACCCTGCATGTGCACCTCCTGTAAGTAGAGCCACGGGCAGTCCTGTAAATCCACATGAAGTGGCTGTGGGCGCTCCACTTGGAATTCAAAGAAGCCCCCGTTCTGGTGAGAGCCTGGGTCTGTGAGGCCGTGTGTGACCCTCTTGCCCCTTTGCAGCTCATCCCAGGCATGCTCTCCACAAGCACCCACCTGTGCCTTCAGGACTGTGCAGCGCGATGGTTCACACTACAGCAATCAAGGGTGGGCTGCCCTGTCACGTCTCCCATGCAGCTATTTCTTGCCAGTTTTCACGGCAGCCGGTTGGTGCTCCCAGCTTCCTCAGACCCCTCACGAGGCCATCTCACCCTTGATGCAGCTAACAGGGCTAGTGTGCACCTGGCGGTGCAGGCTCCCCATGCGCTCTGGTCCAGGCGCTCCAGGCCACACACCTTTGAATCGGAGACCGGGGCTATCCAGTACACCAAAGACGGTGGGGCGCTTCTGGTGACAGTGAAGCAGCGCATCTCCGGGTCCGCTCTGCAGCTGGCACAGGCACCAACGGCACTCCCAGCCTCGGCTTCTTCCCTATGCTGTCTCTGCCATTTTCCCTTTGGATCCTTGACCCCATAGTGCTTCTGCTATATTTATTTTATTTATTGATTTAGCATTTGCAGCGCGTGCCAAGCTCGTGGCCATCTGGGGGATGGAAAGCAGGTAATTACTATTACAGGCAGCAGTAGAAAACAACGGTTTAGCATAAATCATATTACACATACTTACAGACATAAGATATTTGCATATACATTTTTCATGTCAGTGCATAATCAATAATATGTACATGTGCCACCTTATTAACATTGGTAATATACAGTGAGCTGGAGCACAATAGAGCACAGTAGGTATATCCACAGTAGCATATAGTGAGCATTAAGGCAAAGAGGCTATACATAGCTTTGCAGTACTCAAGGTGTTTCAGTGACAAGAGCTGCCATTGAAACCTTCCGCTCTTGTCGGACAACTTTCTCAGGCTCATTCAGAACAATGTTATGGATATTTTAAAGCACAGGGCACATCATTGTTTCAGATCAGGCAAGAGCTCACTGCAAGAACGTCTTCACAGAATGGCTGCTGGCCAAGCCCCTCAAAATACAATAGGAACCATATGCCACAATGATGTAAGGAAGAACTACTACATAGATGGGGGGACAGTGATATCACAGTAGGAGAAACGTAATTGGTCTCAACTGCCCTAATGGGAGCTAAAAGAGATATAGCTGCTAAATGGGGAGGAATGGACACTCCTACTGACTGTTTCAGTATGGAGGGAAGGAATGGACAGATGCTTTGAAATAGAAGAGAGGGCTTACAGATCAAGAGGATGCCCCACAAAAAATCATAGAATGTGGGGCAAATGGTTGGAGATGGGTTTAAAAGATTTGTAAAGGGAAGACTCTCTAAAGATTCTAGAATCTCCAGAGACATTACTGAGGTCTGAAAATGATGATATCGCACAGTTGCAATCGATGCATGTATGGGGAATATAGGAGATTCCATAAAGAGGACTGAGAAGGGGCAAGGAAGGGTGAGGCTGAGGTTGGGTAAGGGGTTGTTATACAAATAAGTTATAAGTTGTTCATGTTTTTATGTTCTGCTTAACTATGCTGCAACATTTATGAAAAACTTAAAAGGTCGCAACTTGACCACGATTCAAGATTTAACAAGATATAATCAATTGATGACCTGACATACCCTTTCCTATGAGTATTAAGCTGGTTGGTTTCATTAAGTCTCCCATTACATGCAAGCAGATCAAGCTTCACTAAGACTTCTGCTACTGCTAGAGCATAGTTTTGCTCTTTAATGGGCCCTGATGATATACATTCCAGAATTCCCCAAGCGTACGCCTCTTTGCGTATTATCTCATAGATAATAGCTAGCATCTCAAATTTGACATTAAAATCACCCCAAAGTATAATAACACAATCCGCTTTAATACCCGCATTCCATTTTTCCCAACAGTTGTGGACTATATAGAGCGCAAAAGATTCCTGTGGTTCATTGAGACAGTTGCATATATTAATTAGTAAGATCTGCATATTATGTGTGGTAATGATTTTTAATTTTAGAACATTGTGAGAGTTAGTTGTTAATAATGAGCAAGATTTAAAGCCAGGTTACAAGGCCCCCACTAGGGCGACCCTTATTACCTTTGCTAGCGGAAATCGAGAAATGGACAACACTATTGATGGAAAGGTCTTCGATCGCTCATGTTTTCTGGAAACACACTACATATAAATTGGGTCCAGTCATCATTGATTAGGTTTTTCTGTAGGTCTGCAATGTTCCAGAAAACTATCATTGAGTATTCCCTGACAGATCTCTTACCAGCTGGAATTGGGCACAAGTAAGGCAAATGGGCTGGGGTTGGAAGTCCTGTCCACCATTCAGAACCAGAGTACCCCATAGACATCTTCTTCTGTTGTTAAGGACTTCATAACTGAGATCTGGGCTATCACTGACATTGATTGCCGTGGACTCTAATTATCATTTCTTAACAAGGTACCTGTGATTGACCCTCGATTTGAACATAGCAGATGGTTATGTGCTTTAATGTGTGGTGCCACAAACATGATTTGAGTATATGTACAATAGGGAAGAAAGGTTCTAAAGTCATTTGACAATGGCCTGCAGCAATATATTTATCTTTAAGTGTAGCTCTTGGGAAGTCAACACCATTGGCCGATGTATCTTTGTATCAAGAGACATATGCAACATCCTCCCTAATTATTAAATAGCAGCCTTTTTGTTTTCCTAAATCAGTATATTGTTTTGTTCCGTAGTGAATCTTCATTTTCCCATGAGCCAGGTTTTAGAGCAGGAACATTAACAAAATATACTGAATTATTCCAAGCGTAGCTATCTCACACTGATTCTTCGGGTTGGTTATCCCAGTCATTGGATATTGTCCAATCTTACTACTGTTATTTACACTGTGGTTAGATCTGGGTGGCTTTCTTTTGATATAGAATATTCATTCCCCTTTGGGTCATGCGAGTCTTGGTTCATATGACTTTTTACTTTTCTTCGGCAGTGGGTCTAAGGTTTCTTGAGTTGAAAATGACTATGATCCCCCTTGCCTAATAGTGGCAATCAATGACTTACTCTCAAAGGGAAACAACCCCTACAGGTTAGCTGCTGATGCCCTTCGACCGGCCCCAAGGAAGCCCGCCAAATGGCACAAAATAAAGCCTGAATCCATTGCTGCATTAAATGATGAAATCGACCCAATGATTGAATTAATTGAACCAGAATGGAACGTCACTGATCAGGTTATTCTGCGTGGCTCATGTGAACAGATCATAGGAAGGATAGGCCCTGCTCTCACAAGGAAATCGAAGCATAATAGGATCAATTTCTCCCATAAATCATGATGGAATGAGCAGTTGGTTTGGGCCTTGCAAGTGATGGGTTTAGCTAGGGCACGAGGCAGCATCAAGCTGGTTCAAAGTGCAGCAATAGTTCGACTTGGTGGAGGAGTGCAAAAGCTAGTGCCGACGCCTTCCCTCTTATTCATGGTGCTGTAAATACAGAGTGGCTGGTTCGGTAGAACAGCAAGCTTCGGTGGTCTGGCCCTACAGCTGCTGTGAAGCCTGCTCAGGGGACCTCGAGAACAGGATGGTTCTGTTCAGGATCTGCTCTCCCAGCTGCAGGAGATTCTGGTGCAGAGTGGTAGGTCCTGGTCCACAGCAAAGGTAACTCCTGATGTGCTCTTGGAGTAGGTATGGGGCAGACCTTCCTTCCACCTTGGATGACTCCTTCTTCACCTCAGGCTTTGGACAGCACAACGTTCCCAAAGGAATTGCAGTGAGTTCTTCTCAGATGAATCTTTGTGTCTTGAGAGGATCTGAGAGAATCTAAAGGAGTCAGAGACCGGTTCTTTTAAAGGTAAAAGTCCCCAGGTGATTGGACTAAAGCTAGGCTGACTTAGTCGTCCAATCCCTGTTCTTAGATGGAGTGTACTTTGCCATTCTGATGTCACACCTAAAGTGCTTTGTTCCAGAGGAAGTGAAGGGGGCAGGGAAGTGAAAGAGGGACAGGGGATACAAGATGGCGGGAATCTCCTTCTATTGACCTGTGCCTCCTGCCTACTCTAATCTCATCCCTTCCCTTCCCAATAAGAACAAAGGCCTGTAGAGATGCAGAACCCTGGTGTGAGGCTACTCCTTTTGAAAGGGTGTCCTCCTTTGATGTGCGGGCCTAGGTCAGCTGCCTCTGGCAGAGGGTGTTACCTGCCTTCACACACAGATCAAAGAAGAGACCCGGTCCTCCATGTTTCTGTTCTGCCATTTGGCAGTCTCCACCCGGCTGGCAAGAATACACATCACCTTCCACAGCAGAGAAGACACATAGGAGCTGACACATGCACTATATTATTGGGATGCAGTGGCCCTGACCATAAGTAGTGCCATGCAACATCCCTTCACTCGGACATAGCTTTATTTACAATTTACAATTTACCATCATAGTTTTGGTACATTCACATTCTAAAATGTGGCATACAGTACATCATGCTCAGGAATTGATTAAAGAAACGGGACATTGATCAAAGGGGAACCATAATATGAAAAATGTGCCTCAAGGGAAGCACAAATGAAAGTAAAGTAAAGAAGATATGTAGGGGCAATTTTAAGGGGGCTTTGAGAAATGCTTACATCACTTCCCATTGCACATTTTGCATACACATGTAGATGGGTTACACTGATAAATGCAGCAGCTTTATTTTATCTTACAATGCTGTTCTTTCAATAAAAAATGTTGGTGTGAGGAAAGACACACAGCACCAGTAAAGTGGCCAGGCAACATAATGATGCAATTTTAGTTTATAACTAGTTCTTTTTATTGCTGGTATGTTGTTTAGTAGAAGTGTTCCTATCGATAGCATCCATACACTCAAGTATGAACCCCAGCACACACACACACAGATCTCTGCAACAAGTGCTTAACTCACTGAGCTATCTTCTTTCACAACTCAAACTTACCAACATTCATGTCAACTCTGATTATTGCATTTGATTAATATATTCCCCAAAGAAAGATGGAATGGCCACAAAGTGTGTGCATGTAGGGAAAGCACAATCTGGGCTTTTAGAGGTTCAGTTTTTCTGACCTGAATCTGGTTGCAAAACATCATCAGCACACTATATGTGAATGTGTTTAAGTCTTCCTTGCCAGTTAGCCAGGTGGGTGCCCCTCCCAAAGTGCAACATCTCAGTCAGTTTATGCAAACAAATAGATCACAATTGTCTGGCCTGTTATAACTCTCCTTTTGTTGTCGGTCATTTCCTTAGCTGGCTCTGTTGGAGATTTAAGAGGTGCTAATGGCAAGGTTGTGGATGTCAGCCTGGCACCAAAGACGCAATGTAACACGCGTGCTGGAAAGCACAAACATGCAGAGAAGTAAGCATGTCAGTGTTTTTGTTTTTGAAAAGGATTGCCAACATTAAGCGGCAGGGTCTAAAACGAGATTTCAACCCACATCTGCTTAATCTAATTTGTAAAGGTCCACCTACAACATTTTGACCTGCACATAATTGCCAAATAAAATATTCTCAACAAAAGTCTACACAGACCAAAGAAAATGTATTGTGCATTGGGTCAACATAATTTGCATTACTATTACTTTCCTGTTACATCTTGGGATGCGGCCTATTCGTCACCTATTTTTCTTTTCTCTTGGGGACACAGGCTCCAAGGAGGTTACTTCGGCCAATAACAACTCTAAATCAAACGTGCCATGGCTTAGAAGGGGCCAGTATCTGACTGAGATAGCATTTTCCCAGCGTATCTGTGGCACAAGGCTCTATACAAATTATTAAAAGTCAAAGACATAATTCAGCTCTTATAGCATGCTGTGCGAAATCTATACTCCATTGATTTCAGAAGTGTTGCCTTCTTGGGATATTCATCCCCGCTTTCTGAAACCATACACTTATTTATATACCCATTGGACGGAGGAGCCCCCTCACTTTGTGCCTTGCAGAATCAAGAGCATAGGGGGGCTGCCACACCAGAAATACGTATCACTAAAGTGAGGACCTGCCAATGACCACCACATTTACTCCTTAAACAATATTTGTTTTAAATCTATGAGTCATTTTATTTTGGGTGCTTTACACTAGCCTGGAGCTTAAGTAATCAGTGGTTTCAAAGCTCAGCTAAACAGTACTAGTTTTATCTGCTTCTGAAAGGATGAAAGTCTGAATCAACCCTGATGAGCTTCAAAAACGGTGTCCTGCAGGTTACAGAGCTCAGTGCCCCATTTCCTTTTCTTTTAACTGTGTGTATATTTTTTTGTACTCTGTGCAGATTATTACAAATCCAACATCTAGAAAAAGGTAAACTGTTACTGTTGCTGCCAGTCTCCCGTGTCCTGCTGCATAAAAGCTGATATTTGAGATAGATGGCGGCAGGTCACCTCAAACATGTGCTACTGCATGAATAACAATCTGGCCGTCGGCTGTGGAGGCCAAAAATTAGATTCATTGAAGTGATGGGATGATATTAGTACACAGCAGCACATAAGCTGGCAACAATATTTACATCACATTCCACATTATTGCACTTTTAGACGACATTGTTCCAGAAAAAGACTGTGCTGATCAGGTACTGAAGCTAGGATTTAAATTGAAGTGGCTGCATGTTAAGCTCAGTAATGTGTACACTAGGCTACACATCCCAATTTGTCATCATGGGACTTTGCCCCAGATGCCAGAAATCCGAGTAACCTGCAACCCACAAAGCTGCCCTGTCCTATGAGGACCCTTCATCCCACTCGTCTCAAGCCTCAAAGAGGAGTGACTCAATGGAGAGCTCCTCAGGCTCCTGGGTGATGTCCTTCTGTGGCTGGGTGGGTGTAGGCAACAAAATGAAAGTGCTCACTGTGGGTCTGACAAACAGTAACAGTGCCAGCAACCTACTACACCATGCACCGAGGGACGGCAGAGGCAGATCAGCCACCTCAGGCAAGCTGCTGCAGTAAGCCAGGTGCACAGGTGATGGGGAAGCATCCAATCCAAGACAGGCAGGAATCAGGATGGAAGCCAGGGCCTGCTGCCTCTCAAAGCATATGCCCTGTAGCTTCTTGGCTCTGAGGTTTGCACAGTTGTGTTCACCCGCTTTTGCACACATGGTCACACAGAGCAGTCAGGGAAGGCAAAGAAAACAGTGACAAATGATCGGCTAACTGCAAGGATGGGCAGATCTATCAGACAGCACATGCACCTCTATGTCAATAATCATTAATTCTTTTTTTTTAGTTTCGGCTATAAGGTGGTGCTTTAGATTGGAAGAAATGGTATATGAGGAGGGACACAAAGCTTGAACGTGTTGTTTGCTTATTTGCCCATACATTGACTGCCCATGGATACGCTACTCCCTATGGCCATTCCCTCCCAGTTTCTGCCCTTCCCCACCAAAACACCTGCTCATGAGAAATCTTTCTACGTACTTTACTTAAGCCTTACCATCACAATTTCAAAGCAGTCTTTTTAGAGTGAATGACTTAATTAGAGTTTTATTTTAAACCCTCTGCTGGTGTAATAAAAATGTCAACCTGGTCTGCCTTCAGCTACTCAATTTATAAGTATCTGCTACCATCAATGGCCGGTAAATACCGCAACACAAAAGCCCAAACTGTTGGCATTGTTAATACTTGGTTTTTTTGTGTCTCAAATGTGACCGCAGGCAATGTTCTTCTCATTGTTTACATTATGATGTAAATGAGAGAAATAAAACATGGAAAATGTTTTCTGCCCTTGTGACTTCCGAAGCAGTGCCAGTCCCCTGCCTGCAACTAGGGCAGTTGGGTGCCCCCTAAGGCTGGGGGACCGGGACAGGGAGTAAGCCCAGAAACAGCAATTGGGCCATTAGATCAGAGTATTTTATGCTACAGGCAGCTGGTAAATTATTTATATTGCTTATTTCCGGTGCCTTTGTTGTTTCGTTAAATCAGTATCATGACTTGCAAAATGAAGCATATACTGCAACAAATTAAATGAAACATATCATTACAGTAATGTTCTGTAAATTCTAGAGCAGAGGAATCAAGCGTGAGGAATCGCCATCTGGCATGGGTGTAGAAGTCCTGGCTTTTTAAAAATGTGTATTAACTAATAAAATGATGCAGGTCATTCTATCTCAGAAAGGGTACTCTGCTAATCAGATTTCCCTTTCATACGCTCCCTTCCAAAAGCATAGTGCACACCTAGGTTCTGCTGGGTCGGTAGCCTACTCAGCAGCACCTGCTTTACCAATGGTAAAAAACAGGTTTAGAGGACACAGGTGCCCGTTTGACAGCTGCAGTTATATGCAGCACAGGAGGTTGCCTTTAAGATATGCACTCCTGTTCCAAAAACTACATACTATGAGAAAGCTGACCTGGTGTCACATACATATCAGCCGTATTAGCCCAGTTTAGCTGTGTAACGGATATGTGTATTCTCGCCAAACAGGCTGTACTTGCTGCTGCTAGCAAAACTACAGTCGTGGGTTTTCCTCTCTGTGTTCCATCTTGTGGGCAGGAAACATCCTCATCTGAGAGACAGCTGCTCCAAAGGAAGCTTTCGTGGGAGCAGCAATCAAAGGCCGCACTCATTCTCAAAATGACTAGTTTCATACTGCAGTGCTGCATACAACAGGCCTTTTATTCTATTGAGAAGGAGAGGGATAGGGGTTAGTGTAGAAAGGGGGAGCTCCTTGCAGCTGGTGGAAGTTCTGCTATCTTGTTTCTGCCTCTATCTTTCTCTCCTGTCCCTTCCCCTTCCTGTAGCACAAAGCACTTTGGGTGTGATGACAGAAGGCAAGTTCCACGTGTGCCAAGGACAGGGATTAAACTTTTCAATCATTCTTGCTTGTCCAATTGCCGGTAGATGTTTGCCTTTAAAAGAAGGGGTTTCACACCACTTCTTTGAATCAACTTTGAATTTCAACCCTTCTCAAAGATTTCATTGTATCCAAAGTCCTCCAGTTGTGAGCTTTAGGCAGGTGTTTCAAGGTAACTTGGGGTCGAACTGCTGCTGGAACATGACCTGCATCCCTGCCAACCATACTGCTGCCCATGGTCTAGCCATGATGAGCAACCCCTGAAGGTTTGAGAGCCTGAAGAAAAAAGGGACTCATCTTGTCCTTGAGACTCTGGAGTGGGATTCACAGGTACTGAGAGTCAAGACACCCAGGATTCCTGCCATTTCAATTTCAAAACACTGCGACCCATGATTTGAGTATGTTCTACCCACTTTGAACCAGCAGGTTGGTCTGGAGCTGCATTTGAACCGTTATACCCATTTGAAAAGGTTTGCCACCACACTGCCCCAGGTGAAGTGTGTTGCTGTCTCAGGCAAAACAAAGAAGCATTGCTGTAATTGCATCGCTTTAATCACTGTTCGAACCACCAGACTCTTCATCGTCACTCCACTGACTTTCAAACGGACTCTTGTGTTCTCTGTTAACCACATACTTCGAGCCTACACATCGAACCAAATTACCTGCGCAACCTGTCACCAGTTAGACCACCAAACCAAACCTGGTGAGCCCTCATGATTTGCATTGTTTGAGTAATGCTTTGTCTGTTCAACCACACCTCGTCATCTGCTTGCAGCTAGGTGACCGTGAATGCCATCTCTCAAACTCAAACCACTGAACAGCACTTAGAAACCTACTTTGACATTGGGCCTCATTCCGAGATTGGAGGTAGCCATGGCGCTATTTGCACCATGGCTTCCTCCAATACTGGGTCCGGCACCGGTCTGGTTCAATGGGGATTTACCAGTGCTTTCCGACCCTGGAGGGACCGGTAAGTCCCCATTGAACAAACCATTCCCATTTGAGCCACCATAGGGCTCAATGGGAATGGGGAGGGCGCTAAAAACTGGTTCGCTAATAGCAGGCCCGTTATTAGTGCCCTGGTACCTTAGCACGACCACACGTCCTTTACGGTTCCTGCTAAGGGACCGCGGAATTGGGTGGTAAGGGATTACCGGCACCGTCTCCTTACCGGTGCCCGGTATCCCTTACCACCCAACTTGTAATGACCCCCATTGTTGAGCCTCCAAGATACTGCAAAAGGGATTATTTATTGCCTGATAACTGCCTCCCTAGTCCACATTTGGGCCCAGCAGCTAGCTAAGTCACAATAATTCCTTTTGGCAACTCGTGAAAATATCTTTTTTGAAAATTGTGGTAGTTTAACCTTTTCTCCCCTGTCTCGTTACCTGGATTCATGCATTGTGCTATCTTTCACGTGCTGTGTTCTTTCTATAGCAGTGGGTGTTTGCAGTGTTTTCTAGCTAGTTATTAATGCATATGTTGGTTTAATTAAAGTAAATATGTATTCATAGAATCTTGATTGGGTATTCCTTTATTTTGGGCTGTTATACTTCACTGTTTGGGTTTCTACTCACCCCTCTTGAGAGCATAACATTCCCTCGGCCCACTGTACCATAAAAGGCAAAGGAGGTATATCTCTTGACTGCCTGTTTTACCTTTGTAATTGTGTTGGCTTTTGGTTTGTAGAAGTGTGAGGGCCAAGTAGGGGCTTTAGCCTTTGCTCACTGTTGTATTCTGCAGGGCTGAAGTTAATTTCTCACCAAGGGTCCAGTACTTTGTCCACATGATTGTAAGATTCCCTGTCGTTTACATGGCAGATGCAATTGAAGAGTTTATTAGACTGAAACTATTTTAGTCCTAAATGCTAAAACATATTTTAAAATATTCTTTCATGCCTGTCTAGTTGAACACTGAACATGAAATACCTTCTGACAGTGCGTTTCTTATTACAGCAATTAAAATGCTAGAATTAATATCCTGGGCATTGTCAATGGAGATCACGTGTAACAGCTCTTGTTTTTCTTGTATAATCCCCCTCAGCTAGCCACTGAAATGTTTTAATTGCTGAAATAAACCGCAGAGTCAAATTATGTTTAAGCTTTATGTACAGGTTAGTTGAAATTCGTATTTTCTACTTCAATATATTTTGTAAATGATCCACAACGAATATAGATGCAACATTTAGTTCAAATCTAAATTGACTAAAGGGATCAAACAAAATCTAGAGTGTGGAAGCTGTAAGAAAACACATATTATCATTGGAAAAAAAAAATCAGAAATCGAAAAGCTTAACTATTGCATTTGATACAATAGACGTTTTTGTGAAACTGGAATAATTCCAACATCCTGGGGTTTTACTTGTTCTATAAGTGACATGTTTGACGTGTAACAACAATATGCGCCTCATTACGAGTTTGGAGGTAGCCATGGTGCTATTAGCGCCATTGCTGCCTCCAAAATCGTGTCCGGGGACTGTGAATGAGGAATTACCGGGTCATTCCAACCTTGGAGGACCCGGTAATTCCTCATTCACAAAACCATTCCCCATTCCCATTCGAGCCCCCATAGGGCTCAATGGGAATGGAGATGGAGCTAATCACAGGCCTGTTAATAATGGGCCTGTTATTAGCTCCCTGGTCCCCTTGCGGGAGCCGCAAAGGACGTCTGGTCTGACCAGACGTTCTGAGCGGGTCCCGCAAGGGAACCTCGTAATAGGGCAGAATGGGTTTACCGGCACCGGCACCATTACCGGTGCTGGTAAACCCATTCCGCCAACCTCGTAATGAGGCCCAATAACCATTCCAAGTAATGCATGTACATTTATTTACCCACCGTGGGTATAATGTAATAACTTACACATTAGTCTGTACCCTTATCCCCAAGTGTTCTGATGAAGGCTTAGCTTTTAAACATGCTGTCATTAAATTAAGATGAAACTTAAGTGCTTAAGTCGATACAATCATTTACTCCATAATCATTTCTTTATTGGACATCATCAGAACATTTGAGTCCTGCATATTTTTACAAATTAATGTTCTGAGTTCACAAAACTGATATACCTTTTGACATCCAGAGGAATGCATGCCCTAATGTGAAGTATTGTCATTTATTTTTTATATTGATTAATTATAAAATGATGCAGGTAATTCTATTTCAGAAAGGGTGGCCTGCTTACCAGGTACCCATTTCAGCAAACTCCTTGTCAAAAATATAGTGTACACCTGTGCCCTGCTGAATTAGTACCCTGATTTTCAGCGCCAGTGCTCCAGTGGCACAGAGCAGAGTCAGGTCACAGGGGCCTTCTTGACAGAGAGCAAAGTCACTTCAGCGTAAGTGCAGCATTTAAAATAGGCACCTCTTTTCCCAAACCACATAGCTATGTGAGTCACTATACCAGTGACAGTTGTAAACCTTACATATAAGCCATAACTGAGTTTAAGGCATGGTGGCTATATCTCACCCTGATTAAAGACATATCAATTTAATGTCATACAAGTGTCAGCACTAAGAGCCCAACACAGCCGTGAAAAGGGTCATATGCATTCTAGGCAGAGAGCCTGGCTCTCACAGCTGGCAGGGCAGGATGGCTTTGCCTTTCCTTTGATCCATTTCTGAGGTTGGGTAACAACACTCTCCTGAAATCCTCCACATCCTTATGCACAAGCACTTTGGGTATGAGTTCAGAAGTCAAAGAGTGCACCAATATGGGCCAGTAGCAGATAGGTACACTCATTATGCTGCTTTCATCATTAATGCCCAGTAAAACATGTTGTGAAAAAGTAAACATTATATGTGCAGACTGTTTCCGCCAATGTGGGCCAGTACCACATAGGAACATTCATCATGATGACTTTCACCTAATACCCAGTAAAAAAGCCCTACCCCAGTGAAGAAATATGTCCACCTTAGACCAACCGATGTGGGCCAGTACCATGTAGGAGCGTTCATTATGCTGCCTTCCCCTTTGCTACCCAGTAAAAAGAATATTCAGCTACATTCAACGAGGGATCAAGGCTTTTGAGTTGTCTACTGAATACACCTTGATGGGTCCACGCTAGTGAGTGATACAGCATTTGGGGTCCCTACAATGAAATCCCAGTATGTAAATTTACTGATACATTGAAGTTAATGAAGACCTAAGATGCTCTATTTGTGAATAGACCAACATGTCTGTGAGGAGATTGAAGGAAGTATTGAACCTGTTTGAAATTGAAAATGGCAACAATGCCTGTTGCATATGATTCACTCTGCATAACCAACACAGAGGGCCTCATTACGATTTTGGCGGTAGGCATGCCGCTTTTGGCGGCATGGCTGCCGCCAAAATCGGGTCTGGGTTCCCAGAATGGGGAATTACCGGGCCATTCCGAGTTCGGAGGGCCCGGTAATTCCTCCCTCCAGGAACCCGGGCCCGGACCTTCCCCATTCCCATTTCAGCACCCATAGGGATGAATGGGAATGGGGGAGGGAGCAAACAACGGGCCGATTACGAGCGGCCCATTGTTTGCTCCCTCTTCCCCTCCCTGGACCCGGTAAGCACACCTGGTTTGACCAGCCGTTACTTACCGGGTCCCGCGAGGGGAGCTTGTAATGAGGCGGAACAGGTTTAACGGGTCTGCCTTCTTTAGCGGTCCCGTTAACCCGTTCCGCCTCACTTGTAATGAGGCCCAGAGTATTGGTGATTGTTCCCGGTCCTCATGATGACTTATCATCAGCAAGATTCATTCCCATACAGTCAACGGTTTTGTGTCAAAGAGAACCAGTCACTGGATGGAATTAATGAGTGACCTCAGCTAGTAGACCATGTATAGTTGATATTTGAAGCACAAACTTGTATGTTCTCTATGCTTTATCTTGATCTGCTCCAATGTGATTCGAATCAGTGCTTCACAGCCATTGCTGGATTTTGGACACTTTTGCACAATTGATTTGCACTACGTGTATGAATTGTTTTTTTGCTATATTTGTCAAAATGGCAGTGTCAGAGTGTGTAGGGACAGATTGGGTGTGTTAGTTGGGGAATTTATGATTAGAAAACAAGTTTGTTTTGTTGTTGCTTCTTGCTTATTTTCGACATGATTGGCGTCCTTAAGAAAACTAGTCCAGTATTCAGACCATTTTTCCACACGATTATGTGTTTTGTCTTAGTATCTAAAACCTTTTAAAAAATAATTACTTTTATAACTTCAATTATGATTTATCTCATGAAACACCATTGTATGTTGCATTCTGTTCAAGCAACCCCAGGTGTCAATAAGGTAAGGGGCACTGCTGTCCTTCTTTAAGGCAGTAAACAAAAACATAAATTCCATACAGCAGTGAATATTTTTCCAAACCGGACCCACCAATAACAAAACATGATCATTCATCAGGATGACTTTCACTTGATGCCCATTAAATAACGCCTTACCTCAGTAAAGAAATATGTCCACAGCAGACCAATCAATGTGGACCAGTACCAAGTAAGAACTCGCATTATGCTGCCTTTCCCTCTGCTGCCCAGTAGAAAAAATGCCATGAAACAGTGACTGTTCGTTCAAACTGGACACACCAATAAAAAAAAAACATACTCCTCGATGTCGTCGCGCCATGCTTGTCCTCCACCTATAAGAAGCTTGCAGCCCAGCTGGCACACACGCATCAGCATTCGACAACGATCATTTATACAGCATTCACTTTCACGTTCACACACATATATCAGCATTCATACGGCATCACGCATTCTGCGATACCTGCACGCCCCTCTTCCATATCCCAGTACTTACTTGTGAAGCTAGTGATCCCAATCATACAGGTGAACAAGGTACAACACAACAATATTCCACCTTTGACTCTTAGTATCATGGCCCGAGGAAAGGCTATACTCTTAGGAGGAGATGTGACCTGGAAACAGATTTTTTTTTTTTAATTTATTTAGCATTTGTAAAGTGCAGTGAACCCTCAGGCATCTTGGCGCTGGTAAAAGTCCATACATGAAAACAAGCAACAATAGGCAATGAGAACAATGATAGGATGCATTATGGTCTAAGGGTCTTGTGTGAAGAGCTAGGTTTTGAGTTTTTTTAGGAAGGACCAAAGGGAGGGTTCGGATCTGAGGGACAAGGGGAGGGAATTCCATTCTTTATCAGTCAAAACTGGGAAACTGCGACCCCCTGCATTAGCTCTTTTGAATTTGGGCATAGTGAGGAAGGGCGAGGTAGATGCCCGAGTGGGTCTGTTGGTATGGGGGTTTGGCTAGAATGTTAGAGAAGTACTTTGGGCCGTTTTGGTTAGACATGTATGTGTGATGGACAGGGTTTTGAATCAGATGTGGTCTTGGACAGGAAGCAAGTGGAAATTATGTCTGGCTGCAGAGATGTGTTCTTTCGTAGAGATGTTTAGTGCTGCTCATAGACTATTCCGGATGACTTGTAGTTTTATTATATTGCTTGTGGAGGAATCTGCGAAGAGGGCATTGCAGTAGTCGAGTCTGGATAATATGAGGGCTCTAGTTAGGGCGATGGAGCTACCTGTCATTAGGAATGGTCTGTAGGCATTAACACATTTAACAATATGTGCCACAGCAGAGGCTGTTGCATTGACTTGTCTAGTTAAGGATGGTGAGGAGTCTCGATAGACTCCTAGGGTTCTCATTTACTTCAGAAGAGTGATATAGTTCCCATCTATAGTGAAGGATTTGCAGTTGGCATCCAATTTGTTGAGTCCAGATTGGGTCCCTACCAACAGGAGTTCTGTTTTGTCATTGTTAAGACAAAGGTCATGTTGTGCCATCCATATTTGTCTGATTTGGTAAATTTTGTTGAAGGCATTGGTGTCCTTGTTGTGATTCCCAGTGACAGGCAAGAGGATCTGCATATTCTGCGCATAATTGCTGTTGGAAATGCCTTGTTCATCCAAGAGGTCAAACAGAGGCTTTGTGAAGATGTTATATAGTGTGGGTGATACACATGATCCTTGGGGCATGACTTACGGGACTGTGGCAGGAGTGGCGGCCGCTATATTGCATGATCAGATAGAAAGGATTCGATCAAGGCTATAGCTTTGGTGGAGAAGTGGGCTGTGGAGGATAGGTGTTGGCATAGTATTTTGTGGTTCACTAGGTCAAATGCTACAGAGAGATCGAGCAGGAGTAAGATGGCTAGATTCCCATTATCTATGATCTCCTCCATTTTGATTTTTAGATCAAGGAGAGGTGTCTCTGGGCCATGTTTGGGGTGGAAGCATGATTGGCGTAGGCCAAGGAGGTTGTTCTCCTCAAGGTGTTTCTGTAGTTGCAGTTATGCTGCTCGGTCAAAGATTTTAAGGAGTAAAGGGACAGTGGTGATGGGATGGTAGTTGGTTGGAACGTTAGGGTTCAGTGAAGATTTATTTATGATCGGGAAGACCCAGGGATCTTTTAGCTTGTTTGGGATGATGCCTTGAGTGAAGGATTTGTTGATGAGTAATGTGATGAAAGGTGCAAATTCTGTCAGGCGGTCTTTGATAAAGGGGGCGGGGCTGATGTCTCCTTGGCACTTTGATGGTTTCAGGCTTGTGATGATTTTAGGGACTTCTGGAATGGAGATGGGTCTAAATTGGAATAGATTGTTGAGTTTGGGCAAGGTGTTGGTGTCAGTGGGAGTAACTGGTTGCAGTATTTTTAATTTTTTTTGTCACCAATTTTGGTTTGTAATTTGGGGATTTCATCCAGGAGTGCCTTTTGGATTTTTGTGCACCAAGCGGTGTCCTAAGGCAACATTCTGTAGGGTTGACTGGAGATTCAAGTTCCTGCAAAATGGCAAGTAATTATTTTGTGCCTGTTTTGGCATTCATTATTCGCTTACTATAAGTGTGGCATTTTGCCTCGATAACGGCCTGTTTGTAGATTTTTGATGCAGCAAGGAACTGGTCTTTATTATTTCTTGAAGGCGCGGTGGGTGAACTGTACGTTTTTGAGGATATTTGTTAATCAGGAGTTGAGATGAGCTAGTGGTTTTGGTTTGTGAGTGCTCAGCGGAGTGGCTTTGTCTATCGCAAGAAGTAGAGTATGATTCTAGAACTTGAGTTGGGGTTGAATGCTAAGTGTATATGGCAAGTGTTCAGTTATAGCATAAGGAG
Organism: Ambystoma mexicanum; assembly: GCF_040938575.1. Classification (NCBI taxonomy): domain Eukaryota; kingdom Metazoa; phylum Chordata; class Amphibia; order Caudata; family Ambystomatidae; genus Ambystoma; species Ambystoma mexicanum. The sequence continues at coordinate 358,449,373 of NC_090941.1, forward strand.
CATGTTCTCTGGGGTGATATTGCGAATGTTTCTTGACCACAAGACTAAAGCTAATTGTGCTGGGGTTTTGGGTGTAGTGAATTTTGGGATTGAGAAGGTAATGACATTGTGATCAGACCAAGCGCATGGCTGGTTGTAGATCATGTTAGTCTTTCCGTTCATATCCGTCAACCAGTCTAATGTTCGGCCTTTGTTGTGTAAAGAGTGGGTGATGCGCTAGATGAATCCTAGCAATGCATTTGTATTGTTGATGGCCAAGGCGTTACTGTCTGTAGGGTCATTGAGACCTAGATTAAAGTCGCCCAGAAAGATAATTCAGGAAGAGGGTTTACAATTGTTAGTGAGGATGAAGGCTAAATCCTCATTGAAGGAAAGGGGTGGACCCGGTGGCCTGTAAATGATGCGGAAGGTCAGTGAGGCTGGGCCAGGGAGTGAGAGTTTGAATGACAGCAGTTCTCCTGAAGGGAAGGTTTGGCTGGGCAGTTCTCTGATAGACAAATGCATACTGGAGATAAGGGCCTCCTTTGGCTATAGGTATGTCTTTCCTAAGGATGGTATAGCCCTCTGCGATAGCTAGGGAGAGGGACGGGCTGAAAGCTGCTTGCAGCCAGGTTTCTGTGATGGCTAGTAGGTCAAGTAGGTTAGACGTGATGAGATCTGAGATGTCGGGGACATAGGCTAGCAGTGATCTGGCATTGATTTGCCCTCCTTTGATGTATACTAGTGTGTAGTTGTTATTTGCTATAGAGGCATTAATAGTATCATTAAATTCACTTAGGCAGGGCACATGCACTGAGGCACCGGTAGATACCTTTGGGCAGGTCACATGCACAGTGGCATCATTTGGTTCACTTAGGCAGGGAACATAAGATGAGGCATCATTTGGTTCACTTAGGCAGGGCACATACACAGTGGCATCATAAGATACAGTTGGGCAGGGCACATATGCAGTAGCATCTTTAGATTTATTTGGGCAAGGCACATGCACAGTGGCATCATTTGGTTCACTTATGCAGGGCACATACACATTGGCGTCATTAGATACATTTTGGCAGGGCACATACACAGTGGCATCATTGGATACATCTTGGCAGGACACATATACAGTGGCATCATTTGGTTCGCTTAGGCAGGGCACATATACAGTGGCATCATTAGATACATTTGGGCGGGTCACATGCACAGTGGGATCATTAGACCCATGTCCATGTCGGCGTACAAGTTCACCACGGCCAGTTCATCTGTTGGGGCATGTTGCAGTAAGTAACTGGAGTTATGAGTGGAGGTAGAGGAGTTCACAGACCCTGCTTTTACTGAGTAGTTGCCCATTAAGACAGACTGTCGCAGAAGAGTCACAGAAGAAGTAGTCCATCAGAAGGGCTCTCTTCCACTGTTTGGAGGCGGGACTATAAAATCAAGTCAGCGCACTCACCATGCGCGCGCTCCTTGGCAAGTGCTGGAAAGTACTGCTTGGCCCGCGATCTTCTGTTCCCAAGGATTGCATTCTTTTCAAGTTTGGACTTATACTGGACTTTATATCCCATAAGGCTCTCTTCCACTGTTTGGAGGCGGGACTATAAAATCAAGTCAGCGTGCGCACCATGCGCACGAACCTCCGCAAGTACCGGAAAGTACCACTTGGTCGTGATCTTCTGTTCCCAAGGATTGCAATCTTTTCAGGTTTGGACTAATACTGGACTTCATATCCCATAAGGTGCAAAACAGTTAGCATTGTGAATATTGTTACATTATTGTTAAGCTCCTGTTAACATAAGTAACACCCTATATCCTTTACTTTAGGCTCTCTTCCACTGTTTGGTGGCAGGTTTATAAAATCAAGTCAGCGCGCACACCGCGCGCACGCACCTCAGCAAGTACCGGAAAGTACCGCTTGGCCGCTTTGCCGCGCTTGTCGCGGTTTGCGGTCCAAATTTGTGCTCTCTGGTACTCGCGTCCTAGAACTGTAGTCTGCCCCTGTTTTAGCTGTCTAGCCCATTGTATTGACAATGAAGAGAACTCTGCTGACTTTAAAAACTGCCATGCCTTCTGTGCCGGGAGTTATAAGTACCAATGGCGTTAACCCTGTGTCTACACTTTCACCATATCCAGTCAAGAAACCTTGCTTGAGCTCCACTCCTCGCTCAGGTCTGCCAAAATCAAAATCTATTCTGAAATTTTAAAATGTTTTAAGTAGAGACATTCGCCCATTTTGCAAGGACCAATGTTCTGAACTTACCTATGCAGATAAACAGGTTGAAACTCTGACGGCGTTCATTACCTCAGCATCAAAAATGGACTTGAACAGTGAACTGACAACTAGATCGCTACATGAAGCAAACAAAAATGAGAATCCAGAAGCCACAAATAAAGTGGGAAATCAGGCAAAAGAGGACGCTGTTGCCAACCCATCCGTTATGTTTGCGAAAGAAAATTTTTCTGTGTCGGATAGCATATTATTATGCAATGCATTAACAGGTCTGACTGCTAAGAGTTGTAAAACTTCTAACATGAATATTGTTAATGTTCTGACTGTTATAGATATAGACATAAATAATTCTGTGTTTTCGACGCAGACCTTACAAGAAAACCTATCAAAATCTCCTGAGTTATTTAACCATGATAGCGATATAAATCTAAACTCAATCGAGAAACTTTCCTTCATTGCACCAACACCACGCAAATCTATGGCATTTCAGCCAATAATAGATACAAATACCCTTGAAAGTAACACAAGTTGTCTAACTGAAATAGCCTTAAAATCAATGAATGCTGCTATTCATTCGTTAGCCAGATTGTTTGAAACGCTGTTACGCTCACCTGGTTCCCACAGGAGTGTAGATCGAACCCTGACAGCTGCGGCCTCCACCAGCGTGAAGCGTAGGGCAAAGATGACCGTCTGGACGGACCCCCTCAGTCTTGTAAGCTTGACTCATAGAAGTATTCTCCTGTAGATGGAGAAAGGTATTTAGCCCCGTGGATGTGAATGCAGACCCCCCTCCCTGCTCCTGTTCTTCCCACTTGCCACCTCCGATATTCCCGGTCAGTGTCCTCACCTTATGTTTTTGATTGGTGAGCTCTCCATCCAGCGTGGAATGCATGGGCGCGTAGATACCAGTTCCTTTCCTGGTTTTAGGTGTTGGGGTTCTGGACGGTTATTGAGTCCGGAGTTTGGCAAGTTTTAAAAGAGTTCAAAATGTCCAAAGTTCACTCTTGCACTCCCCTACTGATTTGCGGTGGCAAATTCTGTCTGGAGGTTGCTGGCGGCGTTCAGGTAAGAGTCTGTATTACCCAAACTATCCTGTAGAGGTGCGGGAGATTAGCTCACTGTCTTTTCCTTTTTTCCTAGATGCGGCATATTGAAGGATGAAGCCTCCGGTGATAGCCAGGTAAGTCTTGTAATATAAGTGATTGTCTTTTTAGTCTTTTTAGGCTCACCTTGCTTTTTCTTGTCTTTTCCCCAGGTGCTGAAAATCACTGAAAAAGTGTCAGAGGCAGCGCCTAATCGGAGATGCTGTGGGCTGATGAAAATGGAGCAGTGCTGCAGCTGGGATGCGATGCGTGCCGGAAGAATGTCCCTTCAGGCTCGGAGTGATGCAGGATCCGAAATCAGGTGAGGAATCAGATTAAAGTCTGTAATCTAACCTCTTATTCTATTTTCCTTTCTCTCCTAGGGGCTCCGTGTTCGAAGCAGGCATGGCAGAAGGCTGGATGCAGGTTTGCAGACACGGTGTGCGTTACGCTGCTAAATGCAGAATAACGCGAAGCGTGTGTCGAAGATCGGGCGTGGTTTAAATAGCTTTGAAAGTAGTCCCAGGTAAGAAGTTCCAAGAACTACACCTGAGTGAAAAGTAGTCCTTGTGGAAAAATAGTCCCTCCAGGTCTCACGTTGGCCTGGATGCATGTGCAGCATGGTCTGCCTGAGGTAAGTGATGGCTATGAGCCTGGCGCCTTTGGTGCCAGCACTGATTTCTACTATGAGCCTGGCGCCTAAGGTGCCAGGACTGAACCCAGATAGCCCCTAGCTGGGGATTCTGAGGTTTAAACAGATGTCCGGATGCCTGCCTTTGGGGTGGATGGGCTTGGTCCAGCTGCCCGGGGGTAGGCATCATGACAGCACTCCCCCGCAAAGCCCCCCTAAGGTTGTTCTTCCTCTGGGCCCTGGTTTGTCTGGGAAGTTCCGATTGAATTTCTTCACTAATCGAGGTGCATGGACATGGTCACTGGGTTCCCATGACCTTTCCTGTGGTCCGTAACCTTTCCAATCGATTAAATAAAAAAGTTTAGATCTAACCATCTTAGAGTCCAGGATATCTTTTACCTCAAATTCAGGTTCTCCATCTATTAGGATGGGGTGACGTGGCTTGGCTAATCTTGTTCCGGGTTGAACTGGTTTTAGAAGTGAAACATGGAAGACGGGATGGATCTGCATACTAGAGGGCAATTCTAATTTAACTGCTACCGGGTTGATAATTTTTTTAATGGAGTAAGGCCCCAAATATCTAGGATTAAAAGTTTGAGTCCCTTTTAGGGGTATGTGTCTGGTTGCCAGCCAAACTTGATCTCCAATTTGATAATGTGGAGTGTCACTCCTATGCTGATCAGCATTCTTCCTGTATTTCTCATTTGCTTTTTTCAAATGTTCAGTTGCTTCCTTAAAGGCTTGAGTAATAGTAGAATGCAGATGGGTCACTGCCGGCATTTCCAAGTGTTGGGGTGAATCAAGTTCTGAGGTTCGAGGATGATGACCATAAATGGTATAAAAGGGGCTTTGTCCGGTTCCTGAGTGTACTGAGTTATTGTATGCGTATTCGGCAATCCATAATATATCCTTCCAATTGCCCTCGGTCTGATGTAACATGCAACGTAGGTATTGTTCCAGTGTCTGGTTGGTCCTTTCCGTCTGACCATCGGTCTGGGGATGGTGTCTAGTAGATAACCTCACGTCGATCCCACAAGACAACACAAATGACTTTATGTCCTTTCGCCAGGTGGGCCACCAGAATTGTCTTTCAATTTTAACTTCAGTCTTGGCAATAACTGGGTGTCCTTCCATCAAAGCATCATGGTAATTGGAGATTACCAGTTCTTGCAGTTCCTTGTGAATGCCAAATCTGAAAAACACTCGCAGCAGTTAGAACAAATGATATCATGGCTCTGCTATCGTGTCACTTCACACTGAACTGCTATTCCAATGCATTACATGCAGTGCCTCAGGGCATGTTCAGACATCCTTTTGACCTATGTTGTGCCCTCTGGTCGCTATTTGCCTCATGTTGTGCCTGTGCTGTGTTCTTGGTCGCCTTTAGACCACATTTAACCTATGCTGAGACCCATGTTGTGCCCTTTGGTCGCTATTTGCCTCATGTTGTGCCTGGTGTCATGTTGTGCCTGGTGTCGTGCCCTATGGTCACCTTAGACCACATTTAATCTTTGCTGAAGACCTGTGGGTGTGAGACCTATGTTGTGCCCTTTGGTCGCTACATGCCTCATGTTGTGCCTTGTGTTGTGCCCCTTGGTCGCATTTAGAAGCTGCACCCAATAGCCTCTCTGAGAAAGTCGAATTTAGAACTGTCCTCACCTGCATTAGAATTGTACCCAATTGCATTTAGAACCTGCGCCCAATAGCCTTTCTGCGAAAGTTGAATTTAAATCCGTTACCACCCGCATTAGAACTGCTCCCACCTGCTCCTGGAAGTGTATCCAATTAGAGTTGGAAGTTGCGCCGGTTAGCCTCTGTGAGAAAGTTGATTTAGAACTGTTCTCTCTTACATGTAGAAATGTACCCAACGGCATTTAGAAGTGTACCCAATTGCATTCAGAAGCTGCACCCAATAGCCTCTCTGTGAAAGCTGAAATTCAGAACTGTTCCCACTTGCATTTAGAAGTGTACCCAGTTGCACCTGAAAGTTTGCACCCAATAGCCTCTCTGTGAAAGTTGAATAAAGAACTGTTCCCACTCGCAACTAGAACTGTACCCCGCACCTCCTCAGAGAAAGTTGAATTAGAATTGTACCCTCTTGCAATTAGAAGTGTATCCAACAGCATTTTAGAAATATACCCAATTGCATTTAGAAGCTGCACCCAATAGCCTATCTGATAGCTGATTGTAAAATGGTTCCCACCTTAATTTAGAAGTGTACCCAATAGCATTTTAGAAGTGTACCCAGTTACACTTGAAAGTTGCACCCAATAGCCTCTCTGTGAAAGTTGAATTCAGAACTGTTCCCAGCAGCGTTTAGAAGTGTACGAGGGTGTGAACTAGACGATGATAATGACTGAACGAATGTGTGGAGCGGACGAATATGAGGAACGGACGAATTTGTACAACAGACGATGCTTAATATGCTTTGGAATGAAGGAAACACTTGAAAACATACATCATACCACACCCCATGCTTACTCTCCCTCTTACACCACCACTCATCTAGAACACAGAGATACTATGACACCATTCGGTATAACTGTTCTCATATCCACATCTCCCTCTTACTCCACATCACTCTAAGTAATCATTGCTGGATTCACACCCCCCAGCCAGGCGTTCTCCTCAGGCCTAACGCAGCCACACTCGTTCTGGGTAAAACCGACCAGAGCAAACACATACTCCTGACCTCTCAACCACCACACGTACAACTAAGAAGCAGCTACCACTCAATTTCCGCACCAGCTGCACACATACCTAGTGCGCACACGCACTTTTGGACTCCCTCTACTCTCTATACTGACCTGAACTTCGGTTCCCAAGGGCGTTCAACCTACCAGCGCCTTCAGACCATACCAATGGTATATAAGGCGCTATATAAATGCAAAATAACAATAACAACAATAACAATAACTAGACCATTTCTAACCTATGCTGAAGACCTATGTTGCGCCTTTGCTCGCCATTAGACCACATCTGACCTATGCTGAGCCCTGTGTTGTGCCCTATGGTCGCCAATAGACCACTTTTAACCTATGCTGAAGACCTATGTCGTGCCCTTGTTCGCCACTACACCACATCCGACCTATGCTGAGCCCTGTGTTGCGCCCTATGGTCGCCATTAGACTACATTCTCCTGCCACTGGAACTGGAAGGATGCTATACCCATCACTACTCCTCTGTATCATGGCCACAGTCACACAGGTTGCCCCTAGCAGTCAAGATCACATCGTTCAGTCACTAACACCTACCTCAAACTTTTGCCAACTCACCACTAACGCTATGCAACCTATTCTCTCTACACTCTGCAAGGCCCAAGTAACAACACACTATGCCTCCCTACCTTGCACCACACCCAATAGAAACAACAGACTCCGCGCAAGACTAGCCAAACTACACAAACCACTGAGAAGAGCCCTTCCGGCCTCCAACCTCAAAAATAATTACAAACCCAGCCCACGATTGCCCAGACAATCCAAATGGCCGACTCAAACCTCTACCTTGAATGCGAACACCCTCCAGCTTAATAACTTCCAACCTAAAGTTTGCCCCACTGTAGACAAACGCATCCAAGCCAAAACTCCGGAAGCCCCTCCTCTCAAGGGAGCGCTCCTTAATGCTAGATCCCTAGTCGCTCACGCTACGGATATTGCCGATTTAATTACGGAAGGGAACCTGGATTATCTTGCAATTACGGAAACCTGGCTCCATAATGCAGTAGGACCTGCCCTCATGCTAGCTGTCCCTGATGGCTACACCATAATCAGACAAGAACGTGATAATGCACGAGGTGGTGGCACTGCTGTTATTTCTAAAAAGGCTCTCTGTCTCAGACTAGCCCCCACCCAGCCTCTACAATCATGTGAAACCCTCTCGGCCAAAATTCAGATAAACAATTCGCAATCTATTACTATACACCTTATACACAGACCACCTGGCCCTCTTGGTACCTTTGAGGAAGACCTGCATAATATAATTATGAACAACCTGAAACCTACCACACAACTACTTATATTAGGTGACTTCAACTTAGGATTCAACGATCAAACGGACAAAAATGCCACAGAAATAGCCAACACCTTCAAAGCACTAGGCCTCACCCAAAAAGTCACTACTCCTACACACCTTAAAGGGAGAATATTGGACTGGGTAGCGGACCTTAACTGCTCTGCCTCTATTACTTCCATCCTGCCTTTAGCTTGGACAGACCATTCTCTGATCACCTTTCATTTATCCACCATCAGACCCACTCCACTGGCTCCTCCACAAGCACCACCATGCCCAACCAGAAGCAATAAAAGCATTACGGTGGAAAAAATCATCCCCGCCATACTGCCCACGCTCAACGCACTGCCTGATAATCTCGACCCCAGCAGCCTAGTTCAGGAATTTAACAATATCATGCTCACCACTTTGGATAAAATTGCTCCTATCAAACTCAGACCGAGCAAACCCATAGCCCACCTAAACAAATGGTTCACCCCACAACTCAAAGACCTTCGCACCTTAAAGAACAAAACTGAAACAAAGTGGAGACTCTGCCCCTCTAGTGAGAATAAAGCTAAACTAACTGCACTCTCCTCACATTACAAAAAGGCAATCTGCCAAGCAAAACGTGACTCCTACGACAAACGTATTGCTAACTCAAACTCAAGCATGAAAGAACTCTTCTGCATTATCAAAGAACTTGAGTCCCCTATTGCTATCCCAGATGTCTGCACCAAGGACAAATCCTGGTGTACAGACATACAACAAGCCTTAGCGCATAAAATTGACACACTTCAAAATAAAATTCAACTAAAAAAGAAGACCCTAAACTTACTGCACTCGCCTAACACTCCCCAGCCCAACGAGCCACCACCGGCACATAACACTACATTCCACTTCTCCAAAATGTCAATCTTAGAGGTAGAAAAAATTATCCTATCTCTGAAGCCCTCAAACTGCAAAGGCGATATCTGCCCTGCACAGCTAATAAAAGATGCCGCTAGAGAACTCTCGCCATTTATAACCAAACTGATAAATGCCTCATTTGCTACAGGTACGATACCTGCCAACCTCAAGCATTCCTGGGTGCTACCACTCCTCAAAAAACAGACACTTGATCCCCTCATTCCTACAAACTATCGGCCTATTACCACAGTCCCATTCCTATTAAGAATATTGGATAAAGCCACCTACACTCAAATTCAGAAGCACTTAGAAGTGCACAAACTCCTGGGCAACAGACAATCTGGCTTCTGGCCACTGCACGGAACAGAGACTGCCTTAATTGACCTCAAGTCCCAAATAGACGAGCTGAGAGACAAAGGAAGGACAGTACTCCTGCTCCTACTCGACCTCTCCGCTGCATTCGACCTGGTCAGCCATAAGGTCTTATGTCGGCACCTTCACTCTGCAGCTCACTTCTCTATGGACGCTATCAAGTGGATCGAGTCCTTCCTGAGTGAGAGGACCATGAGAGTCTTCTCCCCCTCAGCATCGGCCGATCCTACACCCATCCTATGCGGTGTCCCCCAAGGATCCTGCGTCTCGCCTACCCTCTACAACATCTTCACCAAGCCACTGTTCGACAATCTGGACCAGCTGAGTATCACCTAGACTAATTACGCAGATGATACTCAGATTCTCCTACCACTTTCTGGGGATTACGGTACGGACATGGGCCTGGTGAACAAGGTTTACCTTATCATCCAAGCATGGATGGCCACTCACGGCCTATGCTTGAACGATGATAAGACTGAACTAATAATACTGGGTTCGCAGGCCAATATCAAAAAATTAGGTCAAGAATATTCATCTTTCAATATTGACGGCAATACCATTAAAGTCTCCAAGGAAGTAAAAACCCTGGGATTTTACTTGGATTCCACACTATCCTTTGACAAGCAGGTCAAATCCCTTACCTCGGCAACGGCTTACACATGCAAACTTCTCAGAGCTGGTAAACCGTTCCTCTCTGACAATAGTTGTCTGATCCTGGCTAGAGCTCTCATACTCTCTAGAATCGACTAATGCAATGCCCTCTACATTGGGGCTAACAAATCTACCATTCAAAAGCTCCAAACGTTACAGAATAACGCTTTAAGAGCAGCCCTTGGCATAAACAAGAATACCCACATTTCTGCCTTGAGTCGCCAACACAAATGGCTCTCCACGTCCAATAAAATACTTCTAAAAACACTCTCCTTGACGCATAAAGCCTTGAACAATGCGGCCCCTTGTTACCTTATAGACAAACTTCAGAGAAGAACCTCTCTCAGACCTACTAGAAGTGGGAACACCAATTGCCTGATTATCCCCAAATACAAACTTACTACTATCGGGGGTAATGGCTTCACTGTTAAGGCAGCCAAAAGCTGGAATTCACTGCCCCAGGAGCTGAGAGCTGACCAACCATATCCACTCTTCAGAAAAAACCTAATAAAACACATCACTGCCTCCAACCCTTAGCCTCCCATCTCCCTGAGGACATCATCCTGCAATTAAGAAACAGTATATCCGGCTATATTCTTTCCTTTGTAAATATAGTAAATGACAAATATTGCAGCATGTGTATATGTAACCTATTGCTCATATTGTATATATCCTGTAGTCATGCAAAATTGTTTATCCTTTGATATGTTAATTCTGTAACCTATGTATATGTAACTATGTAAGCCTTGCATCTCCTTGCCGTTGCGCCCTTTTACTTACGAGTCTGGTGCGCTTAATAAATGAACAAACAAACAAACAAACATAAAATTAGCACAAGTATCTATTCTAAGAGTGCAAATCCCTGATTCCTTCTATTACAAAATGTTCTGTGGGTTCGCAAACTGATGTATATTTACATGACAATTATGATCTGAACTTTCGTGATCACTCAAACCCTTTCATCTTGAATCCAATCATAGATCTTGTTTGCCATGGCACTAAAGAACTGAATCCCAGTAGTAAAAAAGATTCTGAGACAAAATTAAATTATGCTCTTTTTAGAGGCAATAGCACAAATGCACCTGAACTGCCTTCTAGGAAAGTACTGAAAAAAGCTGATGCAGTTAAACAATCTAAAAATCAAACAAAAGTCAAAGTAACAGGCTCATCACAAACCAAATCATTTGTTAAAAATCTAACTCATCCTCGGATAGCAGCGGTCGCATTGTCAAAAGCAATAGCTAGAAAATATACACTGCAATCCCAAAGTAGAAAAAATCAGACTGCTGTTAATAAGACCATTCAAAATTAATCATATGGTCCCTTAAATGATCTGGTTGAGGCTGCCATAAACAACATAACTACGCAGACTCTAAATCAGCTTGAGACACCTAGTTCTCTGATCTCTAAACCTGTACCTGAAAATCAGAACCTATTTGATCGTCGTAAGGAAATCAGACATGCTATAGATGTCTATATGTCTACTATTCCAGCTCAGACAAACCTAAAAACATTCACAAAAGAAAAAACAGAGACAGCGGTAGATGTTGCCACTACTGACTCTCGTCTAAATGTTGTGAAGTTTGCAGAAATTGCATCGAAGGAGGACGGTGAGAAAGGGCAGCAAAAAATAAATTACATTGAACCTCCTGGCCAATTACTAATCGAAAAATATATAAAAAAGTTGATAGAATCGACTTTACTACAGATTTTAAATGGAAAATTGATCACAACTGACACAGATATTAGAACTACTCCTAATAATAACTTGAGGCAAGCTCATTTGGACCAAATAAAATTACCTAACTCTGTAACTCGCTCATCAAAACGTCCTGCTGTTCATTCTTTAACATTAATCTGTCGTCACCTGCCTGAAACACAATACAACTTGAATCGTGCCTCTATATTATCTATCTTTAATGAGATTCCTGCGCTGGATGACATAGGGACAATTGATATAGAGCTAGTAGAATTTAGTGATGCTCCAAACAAATCATCAGTAACTTTGTGTTGAACTCAAGAGTAGTGGTTAATACAATCTGGGCCGTCAAAACGCAGCTCTTTCACCTTGGATTTGTTCTATTAGCAGGACCCAGTTCCTCTGGTATTTCCCATAATAACATGACACGAAATCCCGCAACCAAAATGTTGTCACCCAAATTAACATCAAGCTCTCAAGCATGTAAATGCAGTCAACAGAATAATCAGTGTTAGCAATCTTTGAATGACTCTCAAAGCATGACCTTAATTAGCTGGAATTCGGGAGGATTTAAGAACCACATGAATAATAAGGACTCTAACTTGCAAATGCATGATGTCATCATGCTGCAAGAAACTTGGTTAATATCTGTTCCTTCGTGGGATAAATATGACATCTATCTGAATCCAGCTAACAAGGGCAGTGCTGGTAGACCTGTTTCAGGACTACTCATTGCGATCAAACAAAGTTTTTTCACAAAAAGTCATTTATGGTACATGCCAAATCAATTCGTTCAGGTGCTTAAACTTTTCAGAGATGATGTATTGTATGTCCTCATAAATGTATACTGGAACCCTCTAGGAATATCTGATGACAATTTTCTGGAAAGTCTGAACGAGGCTTTTGATTTGATCTCTTGTGAAAATAAAAACATTAAACTATTATTAGCTGGTGACCTAAATTTGCATTGTCTAGAACCAGCAAGACAAACAAATCAGAATCATTTACTAAAATGGAACAACTTTGTTAAAGCCAAAAATGTATTCATGCTAAATGGATCTTGCTCGACAGATATTCCGCCAAGGTCAACTTGGTCTAGAGATTCTAGCATAGGGATTATTGATTACATCTATGTCAATGATGAAATGCTGAATTTGACTGAATCCTTTCGAGTCATCCGATCTGATGCGAGCGATCACAATCAACTGAATGCTACATGGCTACCTAAACACAAATTGATAAGAACTGGTGATTATTTTCATGGCCGTACTATTATAAACACTGCCCGTAATAGACTCATTTGGACAGAAACATCTCTGAGAGCATTCAGTGATTGCTATGCTGTGCAGATAATCAATGACGGAAAGGTTAATGAGAATGCCCCAATTGTGTATCCTGAATTAATGCAAATGTTTCAACCAAAATCTATTAGGCATAAAACTAAGCAAATTCTGCATTTACATATCTACAATCATGACATTAGAATTAGGAAAGCACAAACTCGATCTGAAAAAAGACAAGCTCTGAAATTGCCTAAAGCCGAAAGAACTATTGCTCTCACTCAAATTAGAACTAAATATAAGAACTGGATAAAAGAAATGAAATCTAAACTTTACCAAAATGATGGGAGTTCTATGTTAAAAATACTATCCTCCAAATATTCTGCTAAATCTTGGAGAATAATAAACCAAGCGACGTCTGGGCAACAAATAGCAGTACAAATAAACCCAGTAAAAGAGGAGACTTGGATTCAGAACTATTCAACCATATATTCTGGATCCCCGTCTATACAGAACTGTTCCAGTTTTGAAGTTGGTAATCAGATTCATCTAGAATTTGATAGAGATGACATTTTATATTTCATCCTTAAAGCTAGTAGATCAAGAGCCCCTGGGCTTGATGGCTTATCAAACCTTATCATGAAGCAATTTCCAGAGCTATGGGCTGACATACTGAATGTCATGTTCAGAAATATTCTTTGCTCCGGGAAAATTCCATCTTCCTGGAAACATTCAATCACTATTCCAGTGTACAAAAAGGGTGACCGAGCTAACCCCGTAAGCTACAGACCAATCTCATTGCTTTATGCCCCTGGCAAAATATTCTGCCGTATTATTCTACAAGATTTAAATGAGTGGTCTAAACTAAATAACAAGAGAGACCCCTTTCAATCCAGTTTTGTACAGGGACTCGGCACATTAACAAACATGACCACTATAAATTTACTTAAATCACAATATGCCACCCAAAAACAACCGCTGTACTTTGCCTTCATTGACTTCCGTATGGCCTTCGATTCCATAGATCGAACCCCATTGTTTCAAAAACTGAAATCCTTTGGCTGTCCGTCAGCAATACTTGCTTTGATAATTCAACTTCACTCTGATACTACTATGCAAGTACGTCTTTCAACAGAAGGTCTTTTATCAGCAAAGTTCAATACCTATCAAGGTTTTACACAGGGCTGCATTATGGCGTCCATCCTGTTTAATCTCTTCATTCTTAATATAGGAGTTTCTTTTTCTGATATTGTCTCTGATGCTCCGAGACTTGGAAATCAGTGTATAGCTTGGTTGCTCTACGCTGATAACCTGGTACTGATTTCTCAGACCCCCCGGGGGCTGCAAAATTTAGTATCAGCATTAACAAACTATGTCAACATGAAGAAATTGGTTGTGAATCTTGAAAAATCCCAGATAATGATTTGTAGAAATTCGAGAAAAATCTTAAAATCTGAGTTACAGAATTGGACACTTAATGAAGAATCCTTGAAAATCGTAACTGACTACAAATATCTAGGATTAACAGTACAGAACACAGTTACAAATCCTATATTCTTCATAAATATACAGTCCAAATTGACATCTTTGATTTCACAGGCAAAAATTCTAGTCTATCGATATGGGAAATTCACTTATAAACACCTTCTTCTTTTTTATGAACAGAAAGTAATTGCCATTCTTACCTATGGAATTGAATCAATGTTATACACCGCAGATGGTGTGAGGAATCAACTTGAATCATGTTTCTGGAAAAAAATGTTACATCTTCCTATTAGCACTCCAATGCCAATTCTAAGATTTGAACTGTGCCTAGTATCTTTAGCCGGTCGTGTCATGTGGCGTATATGCTCTTTCTTCAGAAAATGTTTACTGGGTGTAAAAACTAATAACATGCTGAGTGTGGTAGCCTGGGAATTAATTTCATCCAAACTTGATTTTCCCTTTAAATGGCGTAATTTTGTTCTTAATGCCTTAATAGAAGCAGGTATTTTCTTAACATTTCTACTAGAAAATCAAACACAAGCCAAAAATAAATTCTACTACTGGGATTGGATAAAAAACCGAGAAACCTGCTTAAAATATAGACTTTGACTCTGCTAGTTTTGGAAATAAAAGGCTTCGACATATGTCTTCATATTTACTAAAGTGTCCTTCACCAATAATAAGGAAAAAATATCTACGTTTTTGACTAAATTTGTGGCGGACTAGAGATATCCTTGCTAGGATGCTAGGAGGAAACTTATATCACCTAACATGAATTATTGTCGTTTTTGTGGAATTAGCACTGAAAAAGAAACACTACATCATGTAATAGTATCATGCCCTCAACTTCATGTACAATGTGAGAAACATTTATCTAACATGTCGATTCTATCTGGAATTGCAGGTGATAAATATATATGGGTACAACTCTTTTCAAGAACAAAATTTACTGTTATGAAATCAATAGTGCAATTTCTTGAAGCAATCTATCCTGAGGGAAACAAACAAATGAATTAATTATGTAAATTTGATTTTATCTGATTGCAAGCTACAAATTGAAGTTATGCTTTTTTATCATAATGAATGTATAATAAGCATAATTGAAAATGTTGTTTTGTTGTATATTGAAACTGAAACGTTTTCTTTTGTATTTTTAAACTTTGAATTTGAAAAGTTGATTTATCAACTATATCAAATAAAAAAATTAAAACAAAGATTCATTTGGACAGGACACATGCACAGTGGCATCATTTGGTTCACTTATGAAGGGCACATACGCAGTGGCATCATTAGATACATTTGGGCAGGGCACATACACAGTGGCATCATTTGGTTCACTTAGGCAGGGCACATACACAGTGGCATCATTGGATACATTTAAGCAGGGCACATGCACAGTGGCACCATTTGGTACACCTAGAAGCAATAAGTCAGCAAATAGTATAGTTGAATGGTGGGCATCCGGGGTGGGGTTTTTGGGGACGTGGACTCCGTAGTAAGTGTGGGTTCATGGCTTTCATTTCTGTGGGGTTTGTCCAAGTGATACACATATGGTGGGTGTAGTAAGGGCAATGAGTAGTAACAGACAATCACAAACAACGGCATGAGGGACATGCAGCAGAGTGCCTAAGAGGATGTGTGTAAGTCACAGGGGGTTGAGCATTGGCAGTTCATAGAGATCAATCAGGCTTGTGTTACATTTTGTTATTTCATGTGGTGTGCAAGGCGGTAGCGCATCAGTAGGAAACTGGTGGGTGGTAGGCTGAAAGGACCAACTAGCCATGTGGACATTTGCAGGGCTAGGGTTAGGATTTTTTTACTGGAGTGTCTCGCAGCTTGCTTGTGCTGTGTAGCAGGCTCCTGGCCTCCAGTGGTTTTACAGGAAGCACCCTTGTGAGTGGGCCTTTGGAGGGGGCCATATTCGCCTGCCGGTACTCCTCCATAGGTACATTTGCATGTGGCTGGGGCCAATCGCTGATGACGAAAGTAGGAAGACTCGGCCCAAGACTTGTCGCCTCAGATGACACTGCCATGCAGAGCGAACTCAGAGGAAGACCCCTGCAGATGTGAAACTCGATGTGCTGACATGCACAACAATGCTTACCTCTGACATTGGCGCAATAGTATTTCCAGGGGTTTCAGGCTTGGTGCGGCATGTTAGGTCTTCAGTGGTTGCTGCAGCTGGTGACTGATATTAAAGTGGCTGACAAGGCCTGACAGGAAGCAGCCTTGTGAGTGGACATTTGGAGGTGGCCGGCATCGCCTTCCGGTGCTCCTTCAAAGGTCCATTTGCAAACAGCTTGTGCCGATCGATGATGATGAAAGTAGGCAGATTCGGTCCAAGGCTTGTAGTGGCAACAGTGGCAGCTATTTTGGTGCATAGCTCGTTCTCCTCAATCGGATTACACTGCCATTCAGGGTAAGCTCGGGGGAAGACCCCTACAGATGTAAAACTGTGGGGGGGCTGACATGCACAACAGTGCTTACCTCTGATGCTAACCCGATAATATTTGCACGTGTTTCAGACTCAGTGCAGCATGTTGGGTCTTCAGTGTTTGCTGCAGCGGTTGCTTGATAGTTAAGTGGCTGACAGGGCTAGACAGGAAGCAGTCTTGTGAGTAGGCATTTGGAGGAGGCCTTCTTCCTCTGCCGGCGCTCCACCATTGGTCCAATTGCAGGTGGCTGTGGTCAATCAGTGATGATGAAAGTAGGCAGACTCGGGCCAAGGCTTCTAGCGGCAATGGTGGTGGCCATTTTTATGCAGAGCTCATTCTCCTTGATTGGATTGCAAGGCCATGCAGTGCAAGCTCAGGGGAAGGATCATGCAGATGAAAAACATGCTGAGCTGGCATGCACAACAGTGCTTACCTATGATGCTGGCCCAATAGTATTTCCAGGTAGGAACCAGTAGGAACCCAAACAACATTAGTGGAATGATTCCAAAATAAATCAAGGTTCTATACAAATATATGCATTTAATGTAACTATCAATGCAAACAATTAATCATAAAACAAAAGGCCCACGCCTGTAAGAAAAACACAGAGGGTATAATTTTCAATGAGCCGTAATTTGGTGGTGGGTGCCCATTACCTGTAGACATACACATAAAAGGGTACCCACCGCTGAATTTTGGTTACTGGCACTGCGAGCGGAGTGCATACAAGCAGGGCAAAATGTGCCTTACAAGTCTATATGCCACCTTTTTCCCTGCACCTTTGCATTCCAATGTACAAATGAAGTAAATGTTGAATCCCATGTATGTGTGGCAGGCATAATTTACAATGTCTCCCTATGGGATCTGCCTGCTTTTTGTCTGCTTGCATAAAGCTGGTGGACCCCATAGGGATCCCCAGCATTTGTATGGATGAAAGGAAGGGAGGTGACAGAAACGTTGTTGCATGCCGCCCCTTCTCTCCACCATAAAAATGGACCAACATGAGCTGTGACGTGATTGCATGGCATAAAAGCCTTAGGCAAACTATTTCTGGAGTGATGCCAATGTTCAAGTAACTTGTCTTTGGGGCTCAACAGCATAGAGCTGGGCCTTTATGTGTTTTGCAGCAGTTCTGCTGATGTTGAGACCATTGAGTCATGGGGTCTCAAAGGCAGGTCGCTGTTGAGTCGGTTCAAGGCACAAGCTCTCATTGGATCGAGTAAGTGTTAGAGACAGTTGAGTCAGTGGTTTCAATGGTTGATTTTATTCATTGAGATGGTGGCAAAAGGACAAATCTGTTATGTTAAGTCAGCATTCAAGAAGTGAAGGCGCAGGCATCAATTAGGTACTCAACTGGTGATTCCTTGGAGCTCTCTCTCTTAACCTGTGTGGTAGACTACCCTATTAAGTTCCAGGTGAATCCCTCTTGATCTTCTTAGAGTATAGATATGAATCAACTAAGTGCATGATTTCATGTCCCTATAAATGTAAACTTCTACAGTGGATTGGTCAAAGGCAAGCCTGCTGTCAGTGGTCCAAACCACAAGCTGAAACACTCCCTGAGACCCTAACACAGACCTCTAGTGATGATCCCCGATTTGGCCTTATGCTAGTGGAGGCATTTCTCGGTACCACTTTTGAGGAAGAAGGGAGGGAAAATGAGGGCTATTTTTTTTCTAATTCAGCAGTTACTATACTGGGGAGACACCAGTACAGAGGGGACCTCTCGTTCTCAAATAGTGATACCCAGAATCCATCAAAGGATGGTGTTTGAAATCATCCATGCCAATCTTACATCAGGACTTTCGAGGACTGCTAAGTCCCAAGGGCAAGTTGTAAGTAGGTGCTACTGGCCAGGAGTTTACACCAACGTTAAAAACTTGTGTTAACATGCACCTTTTGCCAGAAGACTACCTAACACCGCCCTCCACCCGCTCCCTTAAAATCCCTCTCAATTATTGATGTCCTATTCTCTCGGATTGGGATGGATATCATGGGACCCCTAGAAACTTCAAACATGGTTAGCATATATATTAGTCATATTCCATTATGCTACCTGCTACCCTGAAGCATTCCCTATGCGAGACAACACCTTGCAAGAAATAATATTTAACATTTCTTAAAGAGGGCCGCCGTAATTTAAAGATGGCCACCGCGCTTTGGTCCCCCTGCGCCTGACCTTGTCCTCAATGCCTGCCTGACCTACACCCTGCATCCTGCCTCCGGATTGGTGCTGACTGGCAACACATCATGCCTCCAATCACCGGGCTGGCCAATGAGGTAAGGCCCAGAGAGAAGGCCATCCCCCTGACTGAGCTGACCGAGCGCAGCCACGAAGCCGGGCGGCGTCCTTATGCCCAAAAACTTCTGCAATTCATCTTGCCTCTAGTGCCCCTCCGGCTAACTCAACCAGCAGTGCTTGACCACCTGCAATGGAAGGTAATCCACTCTACCTGCACCACCTTTAATGTACTTTATTGACTCTGAGATACAGCGCTCTCCTTACTGTCTATAGTGCTCGCCCCCAGTTTGCTACCAACGTGCTCACCTGCAGCACCCCTGTTTAACACCTGCCATACTGCCTATGCTTTACCTGCTATGCTCCCTTATTGCACCTGCCTCAGACTAATGTGCACGATTCTTGAGTTAGTCTGCCTACCTCCTGCATTATCCAAACCTGCTGCGCACATATTCTAATCTGCTCCACATGTATTCTACATCGCTCTTCTGCCTGATAATGCTTGAGGTGCAATGCCTGTTTGACGTGCCACACTTTTGAACGGTGCCTTGTGTACTCTGCACTGATCCTTACTTGATGTAAGTGTAGTGTACTTGCATAACCTAACCTGCTGTGCCTCACTACTGATTGGTGCCCCATGTATGTTGCATTGGTCTTTTCCTGATATGCCCACATTTGCTGCAAGCCTGGTATCTGCTTTGCCTTTTGTACCTCTGCTATGAATGTGCCCACTCATTCACTCAGTACTGCCTAGACTGCTGCATTGCTACAACTGTACCCTGTGACCTTTTTGAGACCTTTTTGGTCGCCTACCATTGCACCCTGTGACCTATCCGAGACCCTTTTGGTCGCCTACCATTGCACCCTGTGACCTATCCGAGACCCCTTGGTATCTTGCCACTGCATCCTGTTACCTATTTAAGACCCTTGGGTCGCATGCCTTGCACGTTGCTAACTACTCTAAGTCATGCATTTTAGTTCATATTGTGATTCTTGAATATCATGACCCATATCATTAGATGAACCCCTGGCCATAACTAGCCACCTGCAATCTATATTGCGACACCTTAGCCAGACATCCTAGCGAAGTAAGGGAAGTAACTTGAACCATTTAACTACTCTAACTACCATGTGTAGAAACCTGACCTCCCTGACCCTCCTAACTACAATCATGGCCTTTGCTACCTACAGCACTAGCCCCCCCACAGACAGAAACCTGAGACTTAGGGCGGCAAGACTACCTTGCATTTATGAACCCGAAAGAAATAGCGCAAACAATACCGTTAGATCCCCAACTATACAGACACACTTGGATAAGCAAACTCAAGCCACGAAACCCTCAACTCCAACCCCGAATCCCACTCACTTTCATAAAAAGAAACACCCGAGTCGAAACAAGCACACAGATAAATCTGCAAGCTATCCTAGTCCTAAGAATACTTTATCACTTACTGGAACCCTTATCAACGCCAGATCCATGGTAGCCCATGCAACTGAAATTGCTGACATACTAAACAACAGCAGCATCAATCTCCTTGCCGTAACAGAAACTTGGCTCCACGAGGCAGCAGGACCCTCCCTGATGCTAGCTGTACCTGACAATTACCAGATCCACAGAGTAGATAGACTCAATGCCAAAGACGGTGGCCTAGCCATCATCTCTAAAACTACTTTGCCTATCAGACTCACCACCTCACCTCCCTGTGCTTCCTGCGAAGTACTCTCAGCAGAATTGCAACTCTCTAATAACCGCGCTAACTATTCACTTGATCTATAGGCCCCCAGGTCCCTTGGGAACCTTCGAAGATGACCTTACCACCCTCATAGCTAACAATACCCAAAATCACTCGCAAACACTGTTGCTGGGCGACTTTAACATTGGCTTCAATGAGCAAGATAATAAAAATGCCCTCTCTATAACAGCTATCCTAAACGACCACGGCCAACCCAAAAAGTCCTCACCCCCACACATGTTAAAGGTAGAACCCTTGACTGGGTATCTGAACTTAACTGCAACATAGTTATTACTGACATCATCCCTCAACCATGAACTGACCACTATCTAATAAATTTCACTGCCACACTTGACCTCCTCAGCCGTAAAATTATCAAAATGATACCACCACTCCCCACCAGAAGTAAAAAAGACATTACTATAGAAAAAAACTCATCCCCCTCCTCCTGCCTACTATCAATGGCCTGGAGAACAATACTGACCCAGACACCCTGGTAGACACCTTTAATAAAGCTATGTTTCATGCACTAGATACTATTGCACCACCCAAACTACGCAAAGCTAAACAAGAAGCCCACCTTAATGCTTGGTTCACACCCCAAATTAAGGACCTTAGAAAGCAGAAACAAAAACTCCAAACTATCTGGCGCAATTCGCCTACTGACGACAACAAAGTTAACTTAACCCAATTCACCAAATATTACAAGACAGAAATTATCAATACAAAAAAAATGTATTCAATGACAGAATTACTAATGCCAAATCTAATACCAAGGAACTTTTTGCCATCCTCTGGGAAATGGAATCTCCCATCCAACCAACCGACACGGTCCCCAAGGACAAGATATGGTGCACTAACATACAGGACGCCCTATCGAATAAAATGTCCACCGTCCAGCTTAAAATAACTAATAAAAAGGGCGCCCTCTCTCCTACTGCACCTCTAGTGACTGAACCTAATACTATCCCACCTTTTAGCTTCAAATCTATCTCCATCATCGACACTGAAAAGGTTATCCTCTCACTGAAGCCTTCCAACTGTGAGGGCAACAGTTGCCCAGCTCAAATAATAAAGGACGCAGCCAGAGATTTAGCCCTGTTTATCTCGAAGCTCATTAACTACTCTTTCAAATCCAACACAGTGCCAGCTAACCTAAAAGAATCCTGGGTCCTCCCCCTTCTTAAACAACAAACCCTTGATCCATCCATCCCAACTAATTATAGGCCTATCACCACTGTACCTTTCCTACTAAAAATCATCGATAGAGTAGCCTATCTCCAAATTCAAGATTACTTAGAAGCTAACCAAATATTAGGCTCGCGCCAATCGGGCTTCCGCCCTCTCCATGGCACTGAACAGCCTTGATAGATCTTAAAACTAAAATTGAGGAATTCAAGGATAGTGGGAAAACAGCGCTGCTACTCCTACTGGACTTGTCAGCAGCTTTTGATTTGGTGGATCATGCAGTTTTATGCAACCACCTCAAGCTCTCTGCCAATTTCACAGGGGAAGCTATAGCATGGGTCCAATCCTTTCTAGCCAACTGGACCATGAGAGTCTTTTCCACCTCTACCTGTGCCAATCCCATCCAAATTACATGTGGAGTCCCACAGGGCTCCTGTGTCTCACCCACTATGTACAACATTTTCACCAAGCCATTGTTCGACAAGTTGGACAGACTGGGTGTCACCTACGCAAATTATGCAGATGACACCCAGATCCTCATAACCCTTTCGGGCAACTATGAAGTGGACCTGGCTATGCTGAATAAAATATACATCCTCATTCAGGCATGGATGGCCACCCATGGCCTCTGCCTGAACGACGATAAAACTGAAATCCTGCTCCTCGGATCAGACCTTAACCTAACTAAACTCACCCCGGACTATGCCTCATTTAACATCGACAATAATACTATTAAGGTTATGCGAGAGGTTAAAACTCTAGGTTTATACCTCAACTCTGCTCTCACCCTTAAAAAGCAAGTGAACTCCCTCTCCTCTACAACGACTTACACGTGTAAACTCATCTGTGCTGCCAGATCATTCCTGTCCAGTGCCAGCTGCCTCACCTTGGCCAATGCCCTTGTCATGTTCAGACTGAACTATTGCAACGCCCTATACTCAGGTGCAAATAAGTCGGTCATTGCAAACTCCAGAGATTACAAAATAATGCCCTAAGAGCAGCTTTGAATATCCCACGTAGAGAGCATATCTCCAAACACTGGACTGAGGTCCACTGGCTAAAGATAAAGGACAGAATCCTCCTTAAAACTATTTCTCTCACATCCAAATGCCTCAACAATCAATCACCCCCCTACCTAGCTGAAAGAATTAACTGTAGACCCGCAAACCGACTGACGAGATCTGCCAACACCTTCTTACTTGAAGTCCCGAGATTCAAACTTACCACAGCGGGTGGATCTAGCTTCCTTGTTAGAGCTGCACAATCATGGAACATACTCCCACCTGACCTCAGACGCCCATTACCCTACACTAGATTTAGATGTAACGCTCTCAAATGGCTGCACAACAATGATATGTAACGATATTCACCCTTATCTAGCTGATCATGCTATACATATGTTAAGACGGTATTCGTCTATGCTTACCCATCTTGATCCTATATGTACTGTATCACTTGTATCATTTGTTGTAAGTTACCTCTGTTTTGTAATAGCCTGTGTCAGGCACTGTAACTAAGTTTCAAGTCTACTTGTATTGTTGCGCCCAGCTGCCCAAGGACTTGGAGCGCATTATCAAATAAACAAACAAACAAACAAACAAACATCTCATCCTCTTCTTAACCCAGGTGAGTGTTCCTAAAGAGATCCTAATGGCTCAGGATAAAACATGTATGAGCCAAATGATGCTGAGGTTAAACAAATCCTCCAGATCAAAATCCTTAGAACATCCATGTATCATCGTCAAATGGATGGGCTAGTGGAATGCTTTAATACAATTCTAAAAAGTATCCTAAAGAAGTTGGTAGAGGCTGATGGGAGGATTTGCGATATAATTATAACCTGGGCAATGTTTGCGATATAACAACTCCCCAAGCCTCCCTCAGTTTTCCACCTTTTGAACATCTTTACGGACAAGACCCACGAGATATCCTGGAAATAATGAGGGAGACCTGGGAGGAAAGGGAGTAGGCAATGTTACGATTGTCCCAAACCACCCATCATCTAAAAGAACATATGACAGTAGTAAGAAACACTTGTGTATAGGCGCGTTACAAATGCCATATCATATCATATCATATCGTAGTCCACTCTCACCTGGGTAAGGCCCAAGAACAGAAGAAAATGAACTATAACAGGAAGGCTGTACCCAATTCTTCTCTATTGGTCAGAAGGTCCTTGTGCTACTTCTCACCTTAGATAATGACATTCTTTCCCATTGGCACGGAACACATGAATATTAGAACAAACTGGCCCTTGTAATTACTGTGTTTCCTAGTCAGACATACATGTCAATATCCAGATCTATCACATCAATTATCTGAAGGATGGGAGGAAACATCCTGCTGAATCCACATCCATAGTAATGGCTAGTATTTTGGCAAATGAACTAGATGGGTTAAACCTAACACCCACTGAGCTCCCTAAATCCCAAAGGCAAGACAACCAGAATATTTTAACCCAGCTCCCAGATGTCTTCAACTGTGAACTTGGAAGAGTAAAATGAGTTTTAAAAAAATCATATCTATGCTGCCCCAGGTAAAGTCATCAATTTAAAACTATACAGGATTCCTGAGGCATGCAAATAAATAATTTTCCAGGAGGTGGAAAAGATATTGGCTACAGACATAATAGAGCCCTTCCAAAGTCCTTGGTCCACACCAGTAGACCTGGTGGCAAAATCTTATCAATCATAGAGGTTTTGTATGGATTTTCAGATATTAAATATGGTATCCCAGTTTTCCAATTATCCTATGCTTGGGATTGATTACCTTATTGGTCCACTGGGTTCTGCCATGTATCTCTCTCTCCAAAGGCTATTCCTCCTTTTCATTCTAAACCTGCACTGCTGTCATGTGGAGTCTCTCAGGGATCTGCTCTTTCACCTATACTATTTAACAGTTATATCAGGCCTCTTGTTCTTCTCATCTTATCTTATGGGTTTCGGTACTATTCCTATGCCGATCACACACAGATTCTGGTCCGCCTGGATCTTCCTTGATCCAACACGGTAGCTCGGATTAGGGGGTGCTTTGAGGATCTGGGGTCTTGGATGGTGACAAACTGGTTAAAGTTGAATGGCAATAAAACTGAGGTCCTTGTTGTTGGTACCAGTTCTTCTCTCTTGTTCTAGACAACTGACTTATGGCCTGCCTCCATGGGCCATTTTAATTACTTCCTCTCTTTCGATGGATGAGCAGATGGAGGTGGTATGTAAGGCCGGTCATTTTAAACTGTGCATTCTCTGGAAAGTTCTCCCGTTTATTCCAGCTAAATTTCAAGCTCCATTGGTCGGTGCTCTTGTGTTAAGAGCAGTTTACTACTGTAAATCATTGTACCTGGCTAAGGAACGTTATCTTATCAACCGTCTTCAACTCCTTCAAGATGCTTCTGCCAGTGTTATTCTCCACCCCCTGTTTGGGGTTCACATGTCTCCTTTGCTTAAACAGCTCAAGTGGTTTCTGATTGAGAAGTGATTAAGTCGATGTGTATCATTCACCGTGCTTACTTTGGACTGGGGCGGAATACCTTCAAGTGAAATTTCTGTGCTACGTTCCTTGTCGTAATCTTCGCTCTCAGTCAGTCTTAGTGGTTTCTGTTCCCTGTGTCAGAACCTCCTGCATGGGCAGGTGTGCTTTTTCAGTGGTTGCAACCAAGGCATGGAATGTTCTTCCTATTGTTCTTCATGCCATTGTGGAGCATCTGGTGTTTTGCCTATCTTTGAAAACCCTTCTGTTCTGAAACCTCCTATAAAACTGGACCTGTTGAACCCAGATGACAAAAAGAAAACAGCCTTCTCCACCCCTGCGGAACTGTTAATTTTAAAGTCCTACCATTCAGATTCTAATGGACCAAACCTCCATATTCCAGTTTTTGCTGTGCCTACTTGGAGGACATTGTCAACCACAGTAAGACTTGGATGGAACACTTCTTCCACCTTTAAAAGTCACCCAGGCCCTAGGACAAGCAGGTCTTACAGCTAACTCCAAGAAATGCCATCTAGTCCAATTGGCTGTTAGATAGCTGGGTTTCTTTGTTGGAAATGGGCTTTTCCAGCCTCATACCGAAAAGCTTAGGGCTTGAAAGCAAGCCCCTAAATGCTCACACCAGAGAGAATACAACCCACTAGGGAAGAAAGGCCCAAGTTGATCTTGTAAGAATAACAAGTTTAATCTCATGCACAGATGAGAGCAACAGCAAAGAACTCTGCTGCCAAGAACGTTCTGCCAAAGAAAGGTACAAGCAGAAACTTATAAACAAAACATTGTCATAAGTGATGCA
Organism: Ambystoma mexicanum; assembly: GCF_040938575.1. Lineage (NCBI taxonomy): Eukaryota > Metazoa > Chordata > Amphibia > Caudata > Ambystomatidae > Ambystoma > Ambystoma mexicanum. The sequence continues at coordinate 358,475,549 of NC_090941.1, forward strand.
GTACATATAGTAAACACCCACACGGCTGATTGGATGGACCCTATACAGTTGCTGCCTTTATTCATATGGGACAGCAGTTTATTGGTCCGAGCCCAGTCCATCGGTCTTCCATCACATGAGTGCTGCGGTGCTCATCTTCTTCTCACGTCCAAGGTTAGAAAACAAATTAATTACACTCCTTATATAAATCTTGTTTTTACTCATATGTGCACTTGGCAGGCTCTAAAACAGACACACAGGAGGATCCAAGGCACTCTAACCTTCACCCATACATTTCACTCACTTCTTCTACACCATCTGGCTCCAAGGTCCCCATCATCCTTTGGAACTATAATTTTCCCTCCCAGCACCTCACAATACAAATCACGTGATTTTCGCTTCAATGCCCCATCCTGTCCATCCTCGTTGAACATTCAAGGCTTCCCCTTCCCTACATTCCCCCCTTAGGTTACTTCTACAGCAGCACCTTCTAGAACAGCCCTGCGCTCCCACTCCTCAGTTTCTACATCCATGTATGGGTTATTCCTTTTTACTGGCACCCATGCCCTACACATTGATCACAAACTTTCCCCAGTGCGTGTATACTCTTCAGGTGAACAAGTCATGTAAATACAACCTCCTTCCCCACCAGGTCCACCCAAACCTCTGTGTAGTTTTCTGGATGAGGGGGTTGGGAAATGACAGTGTGGTTTAAAGGATCATTGTCATCTCCATATGGGATGGGACACATTTCATATGTTGGACCACCCTGTAGGACATCAGTCTGCACTTCAATGTGTTTTGTTTTGTGAGGTGCTTTTGAACCTCCAATTGATACCATCATTCTTGCACTTTAAGGTGCCACAGTGGCACAGCATCGAAGAACCAGCTGGCATGTGCAGAAAATGACTAAGATGAATACAATGATAGACATTAATATCTTCACGATTGTTTCTAACAACAATGGGACCCAGTTGAAAGTCATATTCATCCATGCATTGTCCTGAATTCCTCCCTCCTTCTTCATATGAACACCTAGGCAATGGAGCTGCAATGATGTGGGATAATGAGGCATTTTCCTCATCTTCTGGAGGTATGAACGTGAAACACAAAACGTCAAACTTTTTCCAAATCCCACCCTCCATTTCTGTGAACATATCGAGCACATATCCATTTTGCATTGTCATAAGTCTTAGTGCTCATAACTCAACCTTGTTCACATTGAACCCTTTCTCTGTTTCGTTTGCTTGCTGGCCCAGTTCCCACTGCACTACATGCAGCCATTTGGCATTGGCTGCCGCCTGCACCCCTGGCAAGAGTAGGGAAGCGAAGGACTCTGCTGGAATGAAAACCGGATAATCTTCTGGTATATCAGCAAGCAACGTGGAATTTCTTTCGAAATGTAATTCAACCTTTTCATTCTTTGCGATTGCTAGAATTGTACTTTTCCTAGCCAGATGTGAGGGTCTTGCATGGGCACTAGGATTTTATCTTCAGGTTTTCCAGTGGAGAAACTTGTTGGCCCCTCTGCCGCAGCACTCCCCCCTTCAGGTGCTCTTCTGTGATTACCAATAGCACTGAATGCAATGTGGCCAGTGAACAACAGCCCTTCCATGACGCTGGGAGGTGCAAGTAAGCTTGTCGACCAGAGATTCAGTACTAATCCATCAGTGCAACCATTCCATTCTTTATGTCTGTGATCAAGAGAGTTTTATTACATTGTTTGTTTGCGCCAACAAAGACTGTACCATTGCTGCGGAAACATAACTTATATTCTTCTTCCGTGTGCACTTACACAGGCTTTTCCATCATTGCAATCCATGTCAGCTTTGTGATATGCTCTGTCCAGATTTGTGTGCAGATGTTGACCACTCATGCTATTCTGTGCTTGCTGTATGTTACCATTTCTTCAGCCAAGCAATCGTAGTGTGATGTCCTTCCAGTTATTATTGTCATTTTTCTGCCCCTTCACTATCAGATAAGGTTACTCAACACAGTGGATGTTTCTTTTTTTCTTTTATTTCTTTTTTAATTTTATGGTATATGGTTCACAACATTTTTTTACAACATCAGCATTAACACATGTTAAGAAACTATGTTTCACAGTTTTACATATTACCCTGGGAGTTCAATTTAAAAAAGCACAAAAAATGACATTGGGCTTCATTACAAGTTTGCCGGTCTGGTAACAGCTACAGGCACTGCTGTTACCGGACCAGCCAACTACGCCATGGACCGGCACCCGCGAGCAGGCCATGTTGGATGCATCGGCACCATTCGCGAATGGTGCCGGTGCATCCGACATCCCCATTCCCATTGAGTCCAATGGGACTCGAATGAGAATGGGGAGTAATACATACCAGCACCCGGCAATGGAGATTTTCTGGGTCTGCCGGGGCTGGAACGCCGCAGTAAGTCCCCATTGCCTGGTGCCGGTAATGTCATGACTCCAGCATCAGCCGTGCCGCTTTTACCTGCACGGCCACCGCCAAGGTCATAATGTCCCCCACTTTACTACATAGATCACAATATATATAGTTTTATACAGAGTAGAAAAGATTCAAGAAGATACGTACATTACAGCAATATCATTTAAATTTAAACATTAAAACCAGTATAGTTCAGGTCAAATGTTATAGCCAGCCCTAATAGCAGCATTTGTACTAAAAGTTACATCTATGATAGCAACTTCATAGGGGCCTATATATATCCTCATTAGGGCCGGTGGTGCTAAGACCTGCTGGACATTATCGTGGTCATTAAACAAATTCAAGGATTTAATAAATTAAGATATCACCAATCCCTCAGAGGTATTCTGGATGGTGATACATCAAGACCATATATAGTGGTCATCCCCCCTCACTCCCCATATCACAAACTTGGCTAGGTAGTCCATTCTTTTTTCACATAAAGCCAGACATGAAAGTAGTAGGTACTTCACGGTTTCAATTTCCACCACCTTCTCACAGAATCGGCAGAATGGTTAATCAGACCTATCTTTTTCCTTCAAAATAACACCTCACGGGTTGTCAGGATGGTCCAACGTAACTTAAGGAGGAGTGTCCGATAGTATTGGTTAGAGAATTGCAAAGGAAGAGGTGGTATAACCACACATTTTTTATGCTCCCATGTAAAAGGCTCAAAGAGGGATACAAGTGGAATGTGTCCGTAGTTACAATCCAATCCTTCTCATATAACAATTGCTTTACAATATCACAATGTGTTACCAGGGTCTCTCTACCAAATCAAGATCACATAGGGTTTGGTCAGAAACATCCTGAATAATAGCCATGTACTTACTGGGATTTTACCCCAAACACCACTGAGGGGCCAGTTTACCCACATCATCTTACAGCGTATTCCACAGTGAGGCAATCAGACTGTGAAAGAGGGCCAACAATCGCCATGTTACCTGAGCCTCCAACAAGGTTATACCTAATTTGTACCTAATTGCCGCCAATGGGATGTTATAAGGCAACTTCAATGTCCATCTCCACAACCTTCCCTCCAGTATTTCCCAGAAATTCTGAAGCTCACTATAGTGCAGCTCCGTCCATTATGCTAGTTTGGGCACTATTTTACCCTCGTAGAAGGAAATCAAGGGTTTCAATGAAAAAAACACAGCCAAACATTTGATCTAATTTCATCATGTGGTTAGATAGGGGTAAGACTTTCTGTTTAAGGAAGGAGCGGGGTCTGCAACCTGAAGGTTGGGCCATTAAGGGGAAAGCCAAGTATAAAACATTTGAATTACCCTCTATAGGCACACCCTCCATACTGCAGCCCAACTTTTTCCTTCTCCGGCCTCTTGACAGAAACAAAATACGGGTCTTCCTGGGGTTAACTATAAGTCCATTCTTAGACGTAAACTATGCAAATGTATCCATCATTGGAGGCCCCACTTGGTGTGAGAAGCAGGAATTTACCTGCATATGCCAACCAAGAGATGCACAGTCCCCCCAGTTAAGGGGGTTACCCAACCCACCTCTTCCAAAAACTCTCTGATGTTGCAAACAAACAGAATAAAAAGACAGGAAGCAAACAAGCATCCCTATCTTAAGCCTACATTGGTTTCAATTAGATGGGACAGGTTACCCTCCAGGTTAAGCCTAACACAGATTCTAGCATTGTTGTAGAGGGACATTTTTAGACTAGGCAGTCCTCCTGGAATGCCCCATTTTGCCAATTTAGCCCATAGACAGTTATGGATAACACAGTCGAAAGCTGCTGGGATATCTATTGATGCTGTGTACAATTATCCTCCATATCTACCCCACACAGATCCCTGAAGGGCCCTCATTACTAATCCATTTAAATTCATGGAATGACCTACTCTAAATCCAGTCTGGAGTTTATTTAGACACTGGGAGCTGGTCATCCTCTCATTCACATGTAATAACTGGATTGAGGTAAACGTTTTGCAGTCTGCATCAATTAATGCAATGGGTCTATAGTTTCTTCCCTGATCTCTCTCACCACATTTAACAATTGGGACAGCATAGGCGGTTTGTCAGGTACTCAGGATTACACCGCTTTTTACAATGTTCTTTAAGATCAAGGTAAGGATCCGGCTGTCTGAGTTTCCCTTTAAAGTGTTGTTGGTCAGGCCATTAGGCCCAGCCGCTCAAGAAGCTTTAGTTTCAACACATCTTCATATTCAATTATTGGCAGGCAAACTTTAGTGCACTTAGGTTAATACGAGTCTCAAATGCACTCCGGGTGAACCCCAGAGAGATCAGAGAAGACAGTGACCCATTGGGCTTCAGAGACTGCATTCAGTTTACTAACTATTGCAGTGAGGTAGTGATCATTAATCAGCACCCAAAATGTCCTAAGATCTCTTTTAACCAATGTACACAACATCATTTAGCTTCCTTGTGCATCACAATTGCCTTTCTAGATCTACAGTACACTTTTGTTTGTCCTGATTTCATTCTGATATTTTTTTGCAGTTGGTCCCAACCGGAACAACAAATAGATCTCAGCTTTTGATGCATGGATGCTTTCTCAGAGGCAAGTTTCTGATCAAAAATATGCCTATGCTTATGGCTAGAAACACAGCCTCAGATTGTGGGATGCCTTATCAAACAGATCACCTAGGAAGTTTTCAAATTCCGACTTGGAAAAAACATGGATTTTCCACTCCAGTGAGCTGGTACTCATAACATTAGTTAATTCCATATTGAGGGCCCCTTTTTTCCTGAGGGGATCCCTTTACCCTGTCCCACAATTCTCAGATTAACCAAATCCCCTTTAAGTATATGGTTGATGAATATATTAAATTCAACTTTCAGGGCAATATGGTCGCTCCACAGGTTTGGAATGATTTTAACCCCTGTATTCGGATTAGAAGAAAAAAGTGTCCACAAATATATAGTCTATGGTTGAGGAGCTTTCTCCTCGATGCCAGGTTGCATTTGTAGGTTTTGTGGCATCCAATTTTCTATTCAAGCAAACGTAGCCCATTGAGTCAAGCTAGTGTGTCAATTTTTTGCCCCAATACAACTTATGTCCTCTATTCATCCCACATGGCAGTTCCTCGCCCAAATCATAATAAGATTCATCATTCGGTATACGGCAGTCCGAGTTGAGGTCACCTGCAGGTATGAATCTACCATTAGGGATGGCACATTGCCAATCCTGGATTAGGGTGATTATTGTATCTAGGAAATCATCCAATTCAACTATTCCCTTATGCCAATAGCCATTGATCAGGAGAATTTCAATCGGACCCACAGGAGAAGGGGCTTTAACGGAAAGAATCCCCAATGGAAGGTCAGGCACTATTCTAGCTGATAAGCCTAAGGTACCCTTGATTGTTATCATGAGGCCGAAAAATGGTCTCCCTGCCTTATCATATTTAGAAAATTTGGAGTAGACCTCATAACCATCAACAGATAAATTTACTAAGTGCCATGTTTCTTGTAGAAAGATGCAATTATTTTTAGCATGGCAACGGTTTCGGGGGTTTGATAGCAGGTGTGTATTCTCCCCTAGCATTCCATGACAGCATTTTCAGGTATATATCCTCCTCTATCAACCCTTTAAAGTCATTGTTTATCGAGGGGCGATCATTTCCACAGAGTGGCTGTGATTTGGGCCCAGTCTTGGTTCTGTTTATTATGGCCTCTGGACTGTTGACTCCCTTGCCACACACTATATCTATCAGGGTGAAAGACAACCTTCAGGTTGCCATCATAGTTGGAGTCTCTGTACCCCTCACACAGTTTTTGTTCAACCTTCACAATTTTTACCTCAAACCCCAGCTGTCTTAAGGCGTTAGTTTCAGCCATGGTTAAGTTCATTCCCAATTGGGAGCTACATAGATGTTACAAATCTCTCATCTGCCTCCTTCTGGAAATGTTATCCTATCTAGATCCCATTTAGATAGGAAACCCAGGTTTGGGATTTCTGAGAAGATTTTGAGGATGTTACACCGATTCAGGCAAACCGGCATACTCAGCCCCCAGAGGCTTCTCATTTGTATGGTTTTTGATGAATTAGGTTCCCTTCTAAGATTCTCATAGATATCTTTAAGTGACCCCCCCCAAACTATAATTATTACCTTGCATAGGTGGGATTTACTCTTCAGTTCACTTGCCCTCCTCAAGATACTATTGGAGCTATCCTTCCCAAACCCTGGTGTTTCTTATCTTGGTGGAGAAAGGGGTCTTTAAGTCGATCATAGGCCCAAAGTTCTGTATGAGCCTTGGCACACACATATCTCCTAAAGGATTAGACTGTTCTGGGAATCGTATAGAAGCATTAACCTTAACTCTAAGTGGGTTGAGCACCAAGTGGAGCATGCTGGGGAGCAAAGTTTACAAACAATTGCTTTGCTGTTTCACTATTAATCATTGAATAGTTCTCTGTCGCAGCAATGGCCTGCCACAATAGATCAGATATATTTCTTGGTGTGGTTATAATTGTTCTTGGCTCACTACTCTGTATAGTTCCATTATCAGTTGAATTAGTATGCACCTCCACTGCCAATTCCTCTAAGTTGTATGCAGAACCAGTCCTCTTGGTGTCAACCGGAATTATACATATATTCATAAAAGGGTCAGTCAGCATGCCCGTTTCAGTCCTTCAGGGTGTATCTCCCCGTCTATATTCATTTAGTGTAATTCCGGGATCCTCCACCCAAAGAATGATAACCTGTCACCCAAGTTGGGTACATTTTCCACAGAGCTTTCCTCTTGGACCGGTGTTCTATCTTCCATACGTTTCTCTGGGAACGGTGTTATCCCTTTTAATGAACTTGTGCCCCCATTTCCTTTTTTAAACATGGTCCTCAGGATAGTACGTTTCGGAAGATATTTTTGGGAGTCCCTTTATGTTAGTACAGGGCATCTTAAAGTCTATAATATTCGATTCAGCGTTGTCAGTCCCCAACTCTGAGGAAGGTCTAACTACCAGAAAGCTCAATTTATCCTCACTGCCAACAGTCCGGTCACATTCATCGACAGGAGTGGCCACCAGACCAGTCACGTTGCATAGTGCAGCAGCATCTACCAGGTTGGGTGCCTCTGCCCCTTCATGTCTTTTATCAACTCGCTTTGCGGTGTCCCTAGGGAGGTTCTCAGTCCCCTTGGAATTACTTAATTTCAAGACCAACCCACAGCTGTTTTCAATTCCTTCCAGACTGTTATATATTTTTGCCTGGAGGTCAGAGCGTGTTCTTTCTTCCACCCATATATCATTGTAAAGGTTCACAAAGGAACTGAGAAGCATATTTAAGGCTGATACTGTGGGTTATGTGAGGCATATTCTATCGTCCGCTTCCCTTAAAGTATGATGGATAGTGGCATCTTCTAAAATCTCTTCCTTAGACCCTTTTCTCTAAAACAGTTCTGTTTCTTAGTGTATTAATTTATAATATGTGTCAACTCAGTTGCAGACACTACCTGTGAAGCATCACATGTCTGCTGTACCCTACTATTGGAAAGACAGTCAAAATTATCATTTAGATTTTTTTCCAAAGCCAAATCAGCAAACTCTATGATATTAAGATCATGGAGTTCATTATCACCCATTTCATTGTCTCTCAGCTTCATTGCTGCCCCAACCATCAGGGAATGGTCAAATCTCACAGCCCCTTTAACTGGGATGATCGATTTAATATCGGTACTGGTGTATGTTTTACTCCCCAAAATATTTTGTTTTCTGACCTGAAATGGCTGAAAAGAGGGGAGCTTTCTTCAAGATTTATGAAAAAAATTTCCCCACATTGCTTTCCATTTGTGGTTATACAATCCTTCTTCTGGGCAGGAGGACAACCTTCAACCAATTCCATAGATGAACAATTAAGGAGTGTAAGCTGTTTCCATCTTTTATTAAGGGTCTTGCCCTGCGGAGTCATGTAGCCGTCATTCACAGTAGGAGGGCCGAAGGTGGTGTCACCATCCTCATGTGAAAACAGTCCCACCAGATTATAAACCTCCTCCCACAGATTATGGGTGAGAACGGTCACTAGTAGATCTTCCTGTAGTTCAATTGGGGTGTCTACCTCCACCCTAGAAACACTGCTGGTATCAATGGAGCGATCAACCTTCGTGCCGGGCTCCTGCTCCAAGTCAACACAGGCCTCTCCACGATGAAGGGATGAGACATAGACAGAACTGTCCCTAGTCTCAGCATTGTGAATTTGGGCTACGACCAAACAGTCCTCTTGCCTCTGGGGGCGAGTGTCTTTGAGAGCCTGATGATCAGCTTGGAGTTTCAAAACTACCTTGTGTGTAACATCTAAAAGGGTAATAGCCAGGAGAGAGCGATAGTAGATATATCTTTTGCCCCATTGGTTACATCAGCTATAACTGCAGTGTCTTTTATGCTGTCAATTGTGTCTTCAATATTTAATTGACTCCTGAGGCCCTTATGCATGATTAGGTATTAGACACAGGAGGCATTGGAATAGGACAAAACCCAACAAGACACTAATTAACAGATTACGGCAAGGGGAATCCTCCAACCAGGTAAAAAAAAAAGGTCACAGTTAAAATCACAGATCATACATACATAATCACCAAATGTCACCAAATATAAATGGAGGAATTCAAAATCGTAAACATTAGCTACAAACGTGAATTCCTAAAATACAGATTCATAAATTAAGCTTTCCCACGTGGCCAAGTGGTGCTTTTAATAATTTCAGTTTCCTTGAATCGCAGCTCTACGGGTCAAAACGAGCAGTAAACACAGATACAATAATGGCCACAGGGGAGCTCAAAGGACAAGGCCCACAGTTACTCTCCCGTCGGGTCCCTCCATGTGATGTTATTATTTGCTGGATAACAAAGTAATGGTCTGAGAAATTAATCGGATGAGAGAAAGATCAATAGGCACAGATAGAATAGCAGCCACAGGCGAACTCACAGACCGAGGCCTGCAGTTACTCCCCCATCAGGTTCCTCCGTGTGAGGTTAATATTTGCTGAATACTAAAGTAATGGCCTGAAAAATTAGTCCGAGGAGAGAAGTGGAAATTGCAGTCACTCCTAGGGGAGCTCAGAGGCCGAACCGAGCAGTCACTCTCCATACAGGATGCTGGTAGTCACCAGTTGTGCGCAATTACCAAGCGACACGGCTAACTCCTCATTCACAAACAAATACATGAGATGAAGGGGAGGATCAACATTGGTACTTTAGTCTGTGTTCTAACAGCTGTTATGTTAGTAAAATGATGTTGAGGCACATACTCAAAGTGTCAAGCTTGGTTCGCCAGTTTTTCAGGTACAAGTGGAGAGCAGACAGCAGACAACAGACTCCAGCCAAACATTGCTTCACACACCATGCCCTGCTCCACGCCGGTGTGGTGTTTTTAAAGGTCTGCCTACCAAATAGCAGTGAGAAAAGACTCCATAGGCTGTAAATTAACAAGCTTGCTACAGTATGTGCAGTAAGTAGTATGGAACGCCAGTAAAACCAGACACACACTGCTTCACACACCGCACTGCTCTCCACACCTGTGTGGTGTTTATATAGGTATGCTCACCAAATAGCAGCGAGAAAAGACTCTGTAGGCTGTAAGTTCAAACAAGCTTGTAGTAGTAGATAATGGAACACCAATAACACCAGACATACACTGCTTCACACACCATTTATTTGGTCGTCAGACACTTTACGAAATCCTGGCCCACCATTTGCAATATTCCACAATGGGTCTGGAATGTTCCTTTTATTCTGCATAGTGCAAGATGAACCAGCATTCTGCCTCTATAATTGGTACTGCTTGGGGCACTAAGATCTTTGGAATCCCTGACACGTGCAGAATCAGTCAACACACATAACAGCTCCCATTTGCCACATTTCTTCCCACACCACTCATATCAGAGTACCATGGCCACAGTTGCAGAGGGTAGGTCCACGAGGCAGAGGTTGGAGGTGAACTCCTTGGCAGCAGAAGGGACAGCTGTGCCCCCACAGGGGCCTACGGAGGAAGATGGCACAGAGTCATCCAGGTTGGTGGGGGGTTTGGATGAGGAGGAGGGCATGGAAGCCCCATGCATGGGGCCTGGAAGGGGGGATTCCACTGGTGCTAGTGGTGCAGTCCAGGGGCAGGGACATGAGGCAGCACAGGCCACCACAGAGGTGCCTGTGTGTAATCCTGTCCCTGTTCCTGTGACTGCATCATCTGGCACCAGCAGGGATGCCTCCTTCCAGACCCGTGTTCAGGGAGGGGATGCGCATACAACAACTGGCCTTTCTCTCCCTGTGGACGTGGCAATCCGTGACCGGATTGAGAATGTCCGAGCTGGTGTGGCATTGCGCCAATGTGGTATTCGGGATGACGTGTAGTGTTCTCGTGAGGACAATGCACGTCATTTTGTATACCTGTTTTGCCGCGTCACACTACTAGGACATGTCGTCAGCACTGGGCTTCTCCATGTGCTGGATTTTCTTGCGCCTCCTCCTCAACTGAACCCCCTATGCACCAGTCGTCCTCCATGCCATCTTCACACCCAAGTGTCACCTGGACCCCCTGTGGAGCTGTCTCTGAGCCAACAGCCAGGCTGGTGGAGGACGCATCGCTTCCATAGTCAGGAGTTTGAGGTCCAGCAGGGGTGGCCACCCCACCAACTGAACCCCAGCAGATGGAGGGCATGCAGGCATCATTAAGCACGGCACGTGCACGCTGGCACCAGAAGATTCCATCAGCCTAGATGCTGTCGTGGTACCAGAGGCAGTTGCATTGGAGGAAGCAGCAGGATGAGTGTGGGAGCGATCATGGCTCGGGCCATCAACATCCCGGGAGCAGGCATCGCCGGCGGGCAGGAAGACCCAGGATTGGGAGTGTCTTAAGTGTGGCAGTAGTTGGGCCAGCAAATAGATGCAGATGGCGGGCAGAGAGGGCCTAGCTCACAATGGTCAGGGCGGAGAACTCCATGCATCGGGCTTTGAGGCGGGCTGAGTGCCTCGAGACAACTCGCAGGGAGTTGGAGGAGGCCATGGCTGCATCCCTGCGAGACCTCGAGGCCAGGGAACAGGCCCACCTCCGGAACATCGACATGGAGTTCAATGATGCCCTGGCCCAGGACATCAATAAGTGTGCCATCGGACTAGCCCGCCGCCTTTGTATATAGTTATTTAGGTTTAGGTTTCATTTGGTTTTTATTTTGATTTGGATTCCACTGACTTTGCTCCACTTTTTGCATATAGTTGTATTTTAGATAGGGTTTTTGGTAGGTTTCCTTTTGTTTTGGGATAATGCACCCTTCAGACTTTCGTTTCAATATTTCTGGACATGTACATACTTTCTTTTTTTGATGTTCACATGGAGTAATGTTTTTTTTTTAATGCTTTTCAACTTAGGATTCCTTTCTATGGACTTTGGGGGTGGACCTCTTTTCTTTTTTCATGTTTTCGATTTTTTATTTTTCCTTGGATTTCACTTTCTTTTTCATATTGGAATCATTATTTCTTCATTTGCATGTGTGGTTTTCATTTTGTGATTTGGTTTTCTTTTTAATACATTTAATTATTCTTCATTATTGGTGTGGTCTACTATGATTTATTTTGTGCATGTCTCCATGAGCATTGGCTACATCATGTGTTGCCACTGTGTGGCTCTGTAGGACATTTGTTGATGGGCATGCTGGTTCTTTTCAGACTCTCATGGCATAGGTAATTTACTAGGGAGTGGGTGCAATGGATTGTTGGGTGTTTGTACTGGGGGGTGGGGGGTTGGGATTTGGGTTGAAATTAGGACCATGGGTCTGTATAGTTATGACGTGGTGTTTGGGGGGACATGAGTCGGGGCCTGCTGGCAGGTGCCCGTCACTGGTGAGGGGGACATGAGTCGGGCTGCTGGCAGGTTGCCGTCAATGGGGGTGAGGTGGAGGGACATCTGTTGGGGCTTGCTGGCATGTGCCTGTCACTGGTGGGGGGTGACATGAGTCGGGGCCTGCTGGCAGGTTCCCGTCACTGGTGGGGGGACTTGTGTTGGGGCTCACAAGTGCATGGTGCCATGTGGGCTACCTGCGGGGCGTGTGCAGGGGTGATGGGCTGCCTGCAGGGCATGGGGAGGGGTGATGGGCTGGCTGCGGGTTATGGTCAGGGGTGTAGGGGGGTTGTCTGTGGTGTTGGCTGCCTTTGGGGCATGGGGATGGGACGGCCCACCCGGGAGGTCACACACTGCCAAATTGTGTGTAATTCTCACTCCCGTACCCCGGAATGCATGTACCCCGCTTGTGCAAGGAAATCACATGTTATTCTCACTCGCATACCCCGGAATACATGTACCCCACTCGTGCCAGCGAAATCACGTGTTATTCTCACTCCCGTACCCCGGAATACACGTACCCGGCTCGCGCAAGGAAACCGCATGTTATACTCACTCATGTACCCCCGGAATACACGTACCCCACTCGTGCCAGCGAGATTGCCTGTCATTCTCACTCGCGTACCCCGAAATACACGTACCATACTTGTGCAAGCAAAATCATGTGTTATTCTCACTCGCGTACCCTGGAATACACGCACCCCGCTTGCGCAAGTGAAATCGCATGTAATTCTCACTGCCATACCCCCAGATTCACGGAGCAGTGTGGTGAGGTGGTGAGGAGCCACATGCACCCCTTGCAGCCAGACCACCCCACAGGGGTCCACCCTACACCCCTCCCCATGCCCACAGGCAGCCCATCACCCCTGCACATGCCCCACAGGCAGCCCATCACCCCTGCACATGCCCCGCAGCCAGCACACACAACATTGGGGACTTTTTCCACGCTATAGGGCTGCCGCGAGCAGGGTATGCATATTCTGAGGGGTGCACAGGTAGTTTTACACACTATTGGCCTGGCACGAGCGGGCTACGCATATTCCGAGGGTTGTGTGGGGAGTTTAACACGCGATTGGCCTGGTGCAAGCAGTATCCCTGGGGTGCGCAGGTAGTTTTGCATGCAATAGGCCTGGCATGAACGGGGTACACATATTCTGAGGGGTGCGGAGGTAGTTTTACATGTGATTGGACTGGCGCGAGCAGGGTACTCGTATTCCGAGTGGTGCACAGGGAGTTTTACATGTGATTGGCCTGGCGCGAGCGGGGTATGAGTTTTTCCGAGGGGTGTGTGGGTAATTTTACACGTGAAAGGCAGGGCAAGAGCAGGGTATGCGTATTCCGAGGGGTGCGCAGGGAGTTTTACACGTGATTGGCCTGGCGCGAGTGGGGTACGCATATTCCGAGGGGTGCGTGGGTAGTTTTACACGGAATAGGCCTAGCCTGAGCAGGATACGCATATTCCAAGGAGTTTTAGGGGAGCTTTATAAGCAAATGACTTGGTACAAGCAGGGTACGCATATTCTCAGGGGTGCACGGGGGGTTTTACACGTGATTGGGTTCTCACGTGAGGGCACTGGCCTTTGCAGCCATGTAGGGGATTTGTGCGGATGTTTTTGGCGCACAAGGCGGGGTTGGGGCCGTAAATGGCGCTGCTGCAGGGTCGCTGCGTCACGCTGTGCCACGGCTGGTTATGGATGTAAGTATCCATGAATACGCTGTGCGTCAAAATGGGTTTTGGCGCACACGGCTGGCGCAAGCTGGTGCACGCTCCCTCTGTGCGCCTAGCCGCGTGTGCCACTTCTGCGCTTGATTCCATGAATTACCCCCGTAGTTCTTTAAGGATTTATATATTTGAGTGAGACTATGGTGTGTGTACTTTTCAAGTTATCTTTATATAACAGTGTATTGTTGAAAGCCAGACATGGCAATGAGGAGGGGAAATGATGAGAGGGCAAGTCATTAATGAGTATTTGCCCATAATGTGGCAAGGGAGTTTGCAATTCTGAATAATGGTGCAGTTATTTTCACTTGATTGTGGCTGCTTTTCGGGGCACAAGTAAAGGACACATGTGGGTGGACAGGGTTACATTTTTGCAGAGGACGGACGCAAGTCCTTGGGTTTTTTGAGGTTGGCAAGCCTGTTCAAGTATTTGGCTATCAGGTCTTTACTCAGGCTGTCATGTTCCCGATGCAGACGCTTACTCACAAGACCACAAGAACAAGTTTTGTATTGGGATTTTGTTTTCCAGGGTATATTTCACAACAGATTGATGGGTTTAAAAGGTGAGCACCTTTTATAATTTGCAAGCTTATTTATTGGAACATTTCCTTTCTCAGGATATTTTTATGGTGTTCATTACTTGTTTTAAAACTCCAACGCTATTTTGTCTTGCAAACTTTCTTCTAAGGAGACAGACTAATGAACTACATTTGTATATTTCACTAATAACACAATAATGCCTTGAGAGCGGCGTTAGGAATATCCAAACAAAGTTCACATCTCCACAGTGAGGAGAAACAATAACTGGCTAATTACCCTTGACAAAATTAAACTCAAAATGCCTCCCTAACATTCAAATCACTTAATAACGCAGCACCTCTTTAACTCACTGAGAGGTTCAACAAAAGACTGACACCCCGACCTACCAGAACGATCTACACCAAATGTCTGACAGTTCCTCCATTCAAACAAACTACTGTTGGCAGAAATAGCTTCCCTGTCAAAGCTGCCCAACTATTTAACTCGCGGCCTCCAGGCCTAAGGGAAAACCAAACATATCAACACTTCAGGGGCAGCATTATCAACTGGCTTAAATCGAATGATCTACAAAAACCAGACTAAAGAGAGAAGGCCAACTAACCTCTCCTCATTGACATCTCCCTCACTCCAACAGACCCTTGACCTTCATCTGTAGATATCACTGGGGGTCATTCCGACCCTGGCAGTAGGGGGTTAACGGCCTAATACGAGTCCCTTAGTGGGCCCCACCAGGGCCGGTTGGTTTTATCATTCCGGCTTGCTTCTGTGGCTTCGGTGTTTCAGAGAGTGATGGACACTATATTGGAAGGGATGCAGAACATTGTGAAATTTCAGGATGATGTGCTTATATATGCAAATAGTGTGGCTGAACATGATGAGGTTTTTGCAAATGTATTGGGCAGACTGTCTGAAGCTGGTTTGACATTGAGGAGAGATAAGTGCGAGATAGGGGTTGAGAGAGTGGAGTACCTTGGGCATGAAATTGATAAGTGTGGAGTGAGACCAAAGAAATGCTTGGTGGAGGTGGTAAAGAGTGCGCCTGTGCCATCTAATAAAGATCAAGTGAGGTCCTTTTTGGGTCTTGCTGAATACTATCATAAATTTGTTAAAGATTTTGCGATGGTCTCCAACCCCATAAGGATGATAAGGAAGCGATTAGTAAAGCTCCCTCAATTGGAAAGTTTGATTCATCAGATAAAACGGTATTGGTGGTAGATGCTAGTGCATTGGGACTAGGAGCGACCTTAGTACAATATGATGTGGGAAATGAGGAAAGAGTAATTGCTTTTGCATCGAGGGCATTGAAGGGAGCGGAGTGTAAATACTCTGTTATCGAAAGGGAGATTTGGAGTGTGTGCAGGACAAGAGAGAAGGAACCCATGGAACATTGAACTGGAATCACCGCGCAGTGAGAAAAAACTGGGGTACCAGATTAGAACATTTCTGGACTCGGCCACATGAGGCGAGAACAGGGATTTTTCCTCTTTGGATTTATTGACTAAAGACGCAAGACACCCCCATACCTGAATCTTTGATCAGTATAGGCGCAGAGTTATCTAGCACCACTGCAGGATTTAGTCCATCGTTGACACGCGTCTTCATTATCTCCCGTGGAGATTGAGGTTTGATGACATCCTCCACCTTTTGACATTTCGGAGTGGTTGGAACAGAACCATCCGTCTCCTGAAGAAGGTCGCTTATATTTACTGGCTTAAATTAGGGGCCTATTGTGATGACCGAAACATATGTTGAGTTACAGCAAATAAGCAGGATGCTATTTGTTTTTGTATTAACACTTACTGTAATCACCAAGAGGTGTTGAATTTTATGTTAATATATTGGTTCTAGGTGGTCTGAGTACCACAAGTGTGGAATATTGACATGTATAGTGAGAGTGTGAATGAATGATGGAATGAATGGTGGTGTTTAAATGGGGATGTTGAGAACAATAAATATTTGTGTAAATTGTTTATAAATAAATATATATATTTTTTGACTAGACCTGGCATTGTTTAAATTCTATTTATTCTGGTAAGGAGTCTTTTGCTTCAGGGGGAAACTCTATTCTCCTTTTAGAGAGAGGTATTATTCTGCTGCAGAATCTCCCATTTCAAGGGCGATAATTTATTCGGAGACCGGGTCGCCAGCATCAAGGCATAAGCTTTATTCTAACACTGAGCTGCTCTCTTCATGAGGAAGAGTTTTCTTCTGCTACAGAGTCTCCCCCGTTAAGGAGGAATATTCAGGCTGAAAAAGAGCCTCACTGCTAAGGGTAGCGCTTATTCAGACGCAGAGTCTCTTCCTTCAAGGGGGTGAGTTTATTTTGATACAGAGTCTCCTTCATCAAATGAGGGATTTTATTCTGATACAGTTTCCCCCATCAAGAGGGAATGTTTATACTGAGAAAGAGTGTCTGCCTAATGGAGAGAGTTTACTCAGTGACAGAGTCTCCCCCAAAAAGCAATACAGAATCTTCTCTTTAGGGGGGATAGATTATTGTGATTCAGTGTCTCTCCCAGTAAGTGGTAGTCTTCCCGATCAACCAAGAGAATTTATGCTGATATACAGTTTTTGCCAATGGGGAATAGTGTATTCAGCTGTCTAGTATCTCCATAAAAATGGAGGTTTAATTATGTTACAGAGCCTAATCCAGGAAGTTGGAGAGTTTATTTGGATACAGAGCATTCCACATCAAGGGAGAGAATTCATTCTGATATTGTCTCTCCCTTTAAGGGGGATAGTTTATTCTGCTGCAGAGTCTCCCCCATCAAGGGGGGAGAAGTTACTCTGCTAGAGAGTCTCCCCCATCAAGGGGGACAGTTAATTCCGATTGGAGTCTCACCTTACAGGTTGACAGAGTCTTCTGCAACAGAATCTCACTTGTCCCCATTAAGGGTGAGAGTTTATTCTGCTACAGAGTCTCCCCTTTAAGGGCGAGGATGGTATTATGCTGCTGAGTCTCCCCTTCTAGAGAGGGAAGTGTGTATTATGCTACAGAGTCTCCCCCATCAAGGGTTCAGAGTGCATTCTGATATGGCGTATTCCCTTCAAGGGTGAGAGGTTATTCTGCATGAGTCTTGCCCATTACGTGGAGTGGCATTATACTGATAATGTTTCTCCCCTTCAAAGGGAGATTTGATTCTGCTACAGATGATCTGCTTTAGATAGGAGTTTATTCTGCTACAGTCTTCTCCATTTCATGGGGTGTGGTATTATTCTGATACAGAATCTCCCCCAACAAGGGGAGAGCTATTCTGCTACTCTCTCTCCCCCATCATTGGTGAGAGTACATTCTGATACGTAATCTCTACTTCAAGGGCAATAGGTTATTTTGATACAGAGTCTCTCCCTTCAATTGGAAGATTTTCTGCTGATAGTCATCTCATCAAGAGAGATAATGTGTTCTGCTACAGAGTCTCCCCTAACCCCATCAAGGGACAGAATGTATTCTACTACAAAGTCTGTCCCATCAAGGAGTAGAGGTTATTCTGATATGGAGTCTCCACTTTGAGAGTGACATTTTATTCAGCAACAGGGTCTCCCTCAAAAAGGGGGAACATTTTCTGTGCTACAGAGGGAGAGTTTGCTGTGCTACTGAGTCTCTCCATCAATGGGGAGAGTTTATGCTACTACAGAGTTTCCCATATCAAGGGGAGAATGTCTTCTGATAGATTCTCCCCCATCAAGGTGGAGAGTTTATTCTGATATGGGCGATAGGTTACTTTGTAACAGAATCTCCCTCACCAAGGGCGGGGGGATTTTATTCTGATACCGATAATCACCCTTTACGGTAGAGAGTTTATTCTGATACAGAGTCTCTCCCTTCAGGGCGAAGATGTTATCCTGCTTCACAGTCTCCAACAAGAGACAGCGGTCATTCTGTGACAGAGTCTCCCCTATCCATATCACGGGGGAGAGGGTCTTCTGCTATAGAGTCTTGTCTATCCCATTAAAGGATGAGTGTTTATTCTGTTTCAGTCTCCCCTTCAAGGTGGGTGGGTGGAGTTTATTCTACTACAGAGTCTCCTCTTTAAGGGGGAGTATTTATTCTTCTACAGAGTCTCCCCCATCAAGCCAGGGAGGTTATTATGCTACAGAGTCTCCCCAGGGGAGAGCATATTCTGAATTGGAGTCTCCCCTTGCAGGGCAAGAGGCTATTCTGCAATGGAGTCTCCCTTATCAAGGGGGACAGATTATTCTTATTTGCAGTCTCCCCTTCAAGGGGGAGAGATTATTCTGACAAAAATACTCTCCCTTCAGTAGGGAGATGTATTCCTGATAGTCTCCCCCATCAAGAGAGATTGTTTATTCTGTTGCAGTGTCCCCACTAGCCTCATCAGGAGGGAGTTGTATTCTGCTACAGAGTCTTCTTTATCCCCATCAAAGGGGAGAATATATTCTGCTACAGAGTCTACCCCATCAAGGGGGGAGAGATTATTCTGATATGGCGTCTCCCCTTCAAGAGTGATATATGATATGATAGGTTATTTATAACACACTTAATACCTAGAGGTTTCTTATTGAGGACCCGGGCATCGAACTTGTGGTGCTCCATGTCCTCTTGCTTCCAAGGTGAGCACTTTGCCCCCTCCTGATACTCTTGAGATATCCTCCCATGACTCCTGAACTATCCTCCCGAGACCCCTGAGAGAGAGGTTATTTAGCAACAGGGTCTCCCTCAATAAGAGGAATATTGTATTGTGCTACAAAGACTCTCCCTTCAAGGGGGAAAGGATATTCTGCTATGGAGTTTCCCCAATGGGGAGAGTTTATTCAGCTACAGAGTGTGTGCTATCAAGGGGGAGATTTTATTCTGATACAGAGTCTACCCCTTCAAGAGGGAAGTGTTTGTTCTAATACAGAGTCTCCCTCAATTAGGGTGGAGAGTTTATTCTGAAATGGATTATCACCTTCTAGGGTGATAGGTTGTTCTGCAACAGTTTATTCTGGTACATTGTCTATCCCTTAAGGGGGAGATGTTATCCTGGTACAGATTCTCCCCATCAAATAACAGAGTTTAAACTGCCGCAGAGTCTACCCCTTCCCTATCAAGGTGGAGAGTTTATTCTGCTACAGGGTCAGCCCTATCCATATCCAAAGGGAACGTGTATACTGTAACAGAGTCTCTCCCATCCCCATCAATGGGGAGAGTTTGTTTCTGCTCCAGTCTCCCCTTCAAGGTGTGTGGGTGGAGTTCATTGTGCTACAGAGTCTCCCCCTTCAAGCCTAGAGTTCTTTCAGCCACAGAGTCTCCCATTCAATGGGGAGAGTTTATTCTGATACAGAGTCTCCACCTTCAAGAGAGAGGGTTTATTCTGATACCGAATCTCCTCAATCAATGGTGAAGAATATCTTCTGCCACATAGTAACCCCTATCAAGTGGGAGAGTGTATTTTGGTCTCAAGTCTCAACTTCCAGGGTGAGAGGTTATTCTGCAACAGAGTGTCCCTTATAAAGTCAGAGAGTTTTTTCTGGTACGGACTCTTTCCCATTAGTAGGGGATTTTATCCTGTTACAGAGTCTTCTCCATCAAGGGAGAGAGTTCAATCTGCTAAAGAGTCTGCCCCATCCCTATTGAGGCGGAGTGTTTATTCTGCTACAGAGTCTTCCCTTCAAGAGAGAGTTTATTCTGCTACATAGTCTTCTCTTCAAGGGGTAGAGTTGATATTGCTTAAGAGGCCCCTCATCAAGTGGGAGAATGTGTTATGCTACAGAGCTTCCCACATCAAGGGGGAGAACGCATTGTGTTACAGTGTCTCCCCTTGAAGGGGAGGCCCAGCAATATTGCAATACAGAGAACTCCCTTTCTTGACTAGACTTTTCCATTGCCCTCCTTAGATGTGCAGAGACTTGGTATTAAAAATGCCAGATTGTGGAAGATGCAAAATGGAGGGGGGGATTACATTATTTTCATGGGGGAGAAAGTATTTCACAGCAGGAGATACCATTTCATAATACATTCTTCTGGGGAGACTCTATTTCAGAATAAAGTCTCCTGGAGGAGACTTGTTACGGGGAGTGTTTATTTCATGACACTCGCTCAAGAATGGGGGTGTCAGAAGAACAATGTCAAGGAGCATGAGGTGATTATCTCCAGCTATCAGTGTAGCAGAGCCTAATCGTAGAGGTTAAGCCATACGTGATGGACCCTGAGGTTAGAAAACTCAAATACTGACTGCCAATTATGCAAAGGGCAACCGGCTACAGCCAACCTTGTACCATGGAGAACCTTATTAATAGTGCATATCCTGCACATCAACCACTCTTGTGTTAGCTAGAAGCTTCTTCTGTATGTTTTTCCTGTCTAAAGCACCAACTGCAAGCACCGTTTGCTGTAGTACCCATACATTGAATGTGCCTGTTAAGAAGCCTCTGTGCCCATAATATAGAATTGCGATGATGATCAGTGAGTTACGACAGATGGTCAGGATATGGGTATTATCAACCCTGTCTTGCTCAACCTGTATGACTTTGTCTCCCCTATGCAGCAGCAGCAGCGTTTGCTGCCTTGCACTTCATCTTTTTTCTGTCCCAGGATCTTTAGTTTTTAGAGTTTTTGAGAAGACGCAAGGGATCAACTGTGTGATAACTTTACATGACTGATGAAAATATCTTAGACTTTCTTGAGGTTAAAATGGAACTATAGAGTCATTTCCACAAGCTGAAACTGGGAGCCTCTTCATGCGACATGTCTGTCGCATGCACAATAATATATAGTGCTGTGGCAGTCACTTGTTGGTATTAAAGAAATGGCTGCAAACCCCCTTTCTTAATACTCTGGGTCTACTCGCAAACTTTGCAGGCACACATACAGCCATTCCCAGGCTTGCATGAGTTCTTGCCCCATACATAAATGAGGGAATCGCCTTAGCTGGGCACGTGTTTCCATGATCAAAACATGGAAATGAGCAAGTAAGCCGCATATTTGTGCTACCATGGTGTGGTGCACAAACACACTACAATCGAAGGGTGCTCTATTGAAAGTAGATAGAGAAGCATGCCATAGGCAACGTCCACCGGATGGAATACAGTTGAAGATAACCATCTCCCTTTGGGGAAAGTCGCTCGCTCCATAAGAGTACTCACGTTTCACCCTCATGAACGATATCTTCTACCCGTGTTGCGGATGTGAAATAAGACCAGGCAGTTCCACATAGAGTGCTGCCTGTGTGCTTGCCAGAAGCTTTTATATATGAATGAATAATCCCGGGCACAAACGCAAGTCCTGCCATTGTCGCGGGCTATCGTCACTGCTTCTGGTACAACTCAGGACGTTGTTAATCGGCCTACACATCGCACGGCCTCAAGCCTTCTAAGCATTTCTCTGGATAACTGTAAGCATCCAAATCTTCCGGCAGCGGAACATCTTTATCCATCTGCCTCAGCAACCGACCAGCCAGTACCTAAACTCGAGGTTAGTCCCTAGCCCACTTTTTTTTTGTGAATTGACATTTTCAGCCGGGTTTCAGTTTTGGAAAGTGCACTGCTGCTTGGAATCCAGCGCATCATGGCAAAAATGCTCTGTATTTCTTATTCCTAAGTGGAAATGTTTATGTTTGAGTGATAATATAACATCAGTCTTCAAAGCTAGGGTATTTTAGTTTTGTTGCATCCAAAGTCCTTCATCTTTGTAAATATTACACTGTTTTTAGCCCACTTGAATTGCTCTGTAACTGTTTTCAATTCTGTTTTTGTTTGATTGCTTCTGCACATCATTTCTTGAGTGGCATTGCTTGGTCTGTCTGTTACCAATAAGTAAGGACAGGTAAACTATAGGTGCTCATAGTTCTCTGCTCATTAAGACTGAATTAATATATTCATCCAGATTTTGAAAGACAAAAACATTAGGCATTTGTTCATTACAAGTTTTCCGGTCTGGTAATAAACTGCTGCTAATAATGTTTGCCAGCACTTTTACCGGACCGGGACACTACAAGTTTTCTGGTACGGATGGAGGATTTACCTCCAGCTCAGAGCTGGAGGTACTTACAACCCCATGCGCCATAAAACGGCCGATATTACTGGCACAGTAATACTGTTACCGGTAATACCATCAAAATCCCCCCATGGAGTCCTATACTCCATGGAATGGGGATTCACTACCTGCGCCTGACCTCTTAATATGCAGGTGTTAACGGCATGACAGGAGCCGGCAACATTACTGCTGCCAGGATACTGGCAAACTCGTAATGTCCCTCTTTGTCAGAATACTCTTTCAGTTGAGGGTGAGGTAGAAATTCGAAGATAAAAATCCATCTTTTTTGGGAGAATTCTAGTGACCACCTTCCATGGCAAACCGACATATCATGTCTTGTCAGATTAAAAGAAGAACATCACAAAATTGTATGGATGCCTGCAGCAAATTATTTCAGTGGCTGTAATGGAGTGAATCATCTTTTCCTGAATACAAATATAAAAGTCTTAAAACATTCTGAGGGCAGGCATAAAGTCAGTGGGGCTCATAGGTTTGCCAGTCTGGAAAAAAAGGGCCTGTAATAATGTTTACCAGATCTTTACGGACCAGCAAACTACAGGTTTGGTGGTGTGAGTTACCTGACTTACCTACAGCCAAGAGCTCGATGTAAACACAAGTACAACACAAGCAAATTGATACGATATTTTATTTATATCGCGCTCATACACAAGTATTTCAGAGTGCGACCAAGCAAAGGGACGGGAACAAGGGAGAACAAAACCAGCGATCTTATTAGGCCCAGTGACATTAAGAATGCGCAATTGCATGGAAAAGGGAAAAGGGGGAAAGTGCGAGGAGGGGGAGAAGTGGAAAGTGTGGAACAGAGGGAAAGCAGAATAAATAATAAGTGCACTAAATAAATAAATACAGGCAGTGCAAAGTGGTAGTGCATCCAGCCAGTGGCAAGTGCATGATTTATCAGATAGGGTATATCTGATAAGTGCAGAAGAAAAAAGGGGGACTGTATGGGTACAGATACAGAGCCCAGTGCGAGGGGTGTTCCGAAGGCAGTGCAGGAGGGGGCTAGGGTGAGCAGGTACCTGGGCCCGAAGGACAGAGGGTGACCAGGTGCACAGTGTCGAGAGAGAAAACAGATCAGCAGGGGAGAAGAGGGACAAAGACAGAAGCGAAGAGGAAAGTCTTGAGGTGCTTCCGGAACTGGAGATGGTTCTCCTCAAATTTTTAGGTGGCCGGGAGGCTGTTCCAATGGGAGGCCCCAGCCAAAGACAGAGATCGGGCCCAAGGTTGTTTGTTTGAAAAATGACTGACCCTAAGGGAGTTAGAAGTAGAGGAGTGAAGGGCTCGAGAGGGGAGGTATTTATAGAGGGATAGTTGAAGGTATATTGGACATAGGTCCCAGAAAGCCTTGTTGACAATGCAGAGGGTTTTAAATGTAATCCTTGCATCCAATGAAGGGATTTCAGAGCTGGTGAGATACGATCCAAGGGCTTGAGGCCAAGGACAAATCTTGCAGTCCTGTTCTGAAGTAGATGTAAAGGGTGGAGAGTGGAGGCAGGTAGATTTAGAAAGAGGCTGTTATAGTAGTCCAACCTAGAGAAAACCAGAGTTTGGGAGACAGTGAGTTTCTGAGGGAAGGAGAGGAAAGGCAGAGTGCCTCTAAGGAGGTGCATTAAGAAGGTTGACTTTTTAGAGATGTCAGAGATGTGTGCGGAGAAGGAAAGTGTGGAGACAAAGATGACCCCAAGATTCTTAGCCTTGCAGGTAGGCGTAGGAAGAGGGCCAAGGGAGGCCTGACAGAGAGTGAGGGAAAAGGAAGTTGAAGGTGTACCAATGAGGAGGATCTCAGTCTGGTTGGCATTTAGACAAAGATCATTGGTGGCACACCAATTTTGAATGGTGATTAGGCAATCACAGATGAGGGAGGGAGAGGAGGTGTCTGAGGAAAGCCTGAACATGAGTTGGGTGTCATCAGCATAGCACTGGAAGTTAAAGCAGAAAATGGAAAGGCAGCAGGCGAGAGTTGCCAGGTATTGGTCAAAAAGCCAGGGCGAGAGGTTAAACCCCTTGGGAACACCACAGGTAGAGAAGGAGATAGATGATAGGAAGAACCCAAATTGGACCAGGGAGGATCGATCAGAAAGGAAAGAGGTCAGCCAGGCCAGAGCCTGATCAGTGATAGCCAGGTTGTCACGGAGACGATTGAGCAGGATTGTATGGTTGACTGTGTCGAAAGCAAGTAGGATAAGGACAGAGGGAATGTTAGAATCAAGGTTAAAGAGCAGGTCTTCACAGATGTTGAGGAGAGCAGTTTCTGTGCTTCTGGCAGCTCTGAAACCAGATTGGTGGTCATGGAGAGCCGACAGAGTCCGAATGAAGGTTAAGATGAGAGATAGCAAGCTTTTCCAGGAGTTTCCCCCAAGAAGGGAGTAATGGAAATTGGGCGATAGTTAGCTGGACAAGAGGGATTAGCTGTGGGTTTCTTGAGGAAAGGATGCACAAGCGAGTGCTTCAGAGGAGAGGGGAAAGATCCAGAGACAAAGGAATGGTTACAGAAATCAGCGAGGGCCGTAGCAAGGGTATAAATGTGATCCTTAATGGTTTTAGAGGGACACGGATGGACCTGTTTTGATGAGGCTTTCATAGATCGGACTTGTCTAGGAACCTCATCTGGGCATCTGGGCAGAAGAGAGGAAAGAAGGAGACAGAGGGACGGGGTGGCTGAGGGAGGGTCAGCAAGGCAGGAAGGAGAGGAGAGAGGAGGGAGGGTGTAGGAGAGGGTGGACAAGATGTCATGGTTTTGAAACTAAAGTGTGGGGGAAGGGCATTGAAAAATCTTGGGAGGTGGGAGGAGCGTTGACAAGCTCATTGCATATTTTAAAGAGCTCGGCCAAGTTGTTGGATGCCGCAGAGACAAGGGCTTGAATGTGGCCTCTCTTCTTGAAATGGACAGCGAGACGGTATTGCCTTTGGAGCAGGCAGCAGGTCAGTTTGTCAGAGGTTGAGCAGGAAGTCCTCCATTTCCCCTTAGCTGCCTTACACTTACGTTTAAGTGCAGCGAGGTAAGAGTCATACCAAGAATTGCAATTTGGCTTTGGACTGCAAAAGGATCCTCATGATAGGGGCGAGAACATCAAGAGTAGCAGAAATAGAGGATTAGAGCAGGGACGGGGCTGTGTCAGGGTGTGGGTCAGCCTGAGGAGGAGGAGGGGGAGAAGGTGGCTGCAAACCCTCGATTGACACATGCTTCATGGGCCGGATGTCTGAGAAGGTGGGTGGCAATCTTGGGGTAGGCTTTGCTTGGGGGAAGGAGATGGAAAGATGAGAGGAGTGAAGGCAATGATCACTCAGGAGAGAGGAGTGGTGAGAGAAGAAGAGAGCTGGAGGTCGGAGGAGATCAAGACATCATGTGTGTGGCCAGCAGAGTGAGTCGGGCCGGAGTGGAGGATAGAGAGGTTGAGTGAATCGCAGAGGTCATGAAAGAGCGCAGATGAGGAACAGGGAGAATCAAGATGGATGTTAAGGTCACCAAGGAGGAGGAGGTGATTAGTTGAGGCCAGAAGGGAGGAGGAGATGTCTGCCCACTCAGAGAGAAACTAGGTAATTTGACCAGGGTGCCGGTAGAGAGTAGCAACAGTGAGAGAGTAGCTAAGAGAGAGAGAGAGCCTGCAGACAAGGCATTCGAAACAAGAGTAAGTCTGAGTGGGGATTATAGAGGCAGGAATCCACGCAGGGAAGATCAGGGCTACACCCCCTCCAGGCCGGTTGGATCTGGGGGCAGAGAGGATCTTGTAGCCCTCAGGGAGGAGAGTGTCAAAACTTGTGACAGAGCTCACCATGAACCAAGTCTCGGTAAGACCAAGGACATCAAGGTCAAGTTCTTCACGCAGGTGGTAGATAACGGAGGAGTGTTTGACAGCAGAGCGAGAGTTGAGAGTGGCAAGATGAAGAAGGTTAATAATGCAAAAACACCAGAAGGTTGCCAGCCTTAAAGACCTTCCCGGTGGGGGGGTA
The DNA here is from genome assembly GCF_040938575.1 of Ambystoma mexicanum. Lineage (NCBI taxonomy): Eukaryota > Metazoa > Chordata > Amphibia > Caudata > Ambystomatidae > Ambystoma > Ambystoma mexicanum. The sequence goes on from NC_090941.1 coordinate 358,502,014, forward strand.
CAAATGAGAGGTAGGCCCTGCAGAGGTGTGGAGGGAGCTTGAGATGGGGCAGAGACAGAGGAAAGGAGGGCAAGGTAGCCAAGGGAGGAGTGAAGGGGACAGCAGGAGATGGGAGGAAGTTGATGAGGTGGGGAAGCATCTATCAAAGAGAAGGAGATTAGACTGAGGGCTTTGCACCATGACAGTGCCATTCAGGTAGACATTAATGATGACTCTAGAGGAGTCAAAGAAATCCATGAGGACTTCCCAGCAGGTGCCACCAATAATGGGAGAGGAAGAGACAGGACAAAGTACAGAGATCATATGAGAGGTCCATAGCTTTGGTGAAGGGATGAAAAAGAGGATGTCAGTGAGGGTTTGTCTGGCAGAGGCGCTGGAATAGGTATCAGCGATGGGGAGACCTGGGTTGGAAGCCAAGGTATCCTTTTTGAATTTTATTCTTACTAGACTTAGTGAGAAGGGAAGGGCAGGCAGTTAATAGAGAAGCACTTAGAGTAGATAGGAGAAACAGATAACACCATGGGCAAGTAAAGAGGGGAGGCAGTAGGAGAAATATGCAAGAAAAGCAGAAAGGAACAGTCACTGGGCTAGCAGGTTACAGTTGAGGGCCAAAGTCATGTGAAAAACAACCCAAATTTCAATTACCGAACTCACCCATATTTGACTTTCAACAACAACCCAAATTTCAATTACAAAACACACCCAGATTTGACTTTCAACATCAACGCAAATTTAAATTACAAAACATACCCAGATTTGACTTTCAACAACAACCCAAATTTCAATTACAAAGACAATGCTAAAGCAACATAGGTATTGAGACATGGGCATTTGAGAGCATACAGGGAGACCAGCTGCAGCAAGCGGAGGGAAGAAAATGAAGGTGAAAAGGAAGGGTAGGATGAAGGAGGGAAACTAACCCATCGAGAGGGAGTCTTGGTAGTCCAAATTCATGGCTGAGTGAGCTGGCAGCTCCAGGGAGATTAAGGTTGTGGTAGTAGCTTCATCTAGCGTCCCGGTAGCAGACAGGGAGCAGACAGGGGCCTTAGAAGAGGGCCTTGGAACAACAGGCCGGCTCCACACCTTCCGGTCATACCAATTGAACAACAGAGTCAGCCGATCAACAGGGCCCAAAGGCAGAACAAGTTTCAGTGCAAATCATGTAGCCATTTTGGAGTGGGTTGCAGGATACTGCTAATGGAGGGCAAAAGCTCTCAGATGGGCACATCAAAAAGCAAGGGGTATGAAGAACAAAAAAACATGGGCAACTTCACAAATGCTTCTCAAAACATGGGGCTGCAATGTTCATTGTTTTGTAACAGAAAATGCAATTTCCTTAATCATTCTGGTTTCATAGATTCATTAAATAAATATCCTTTTTTGTTATTTTCTTTTTCTATGAACTACAGTGGTGGAGAGAATGGGGGCCTCAAAAAGTTTACCGCTCAGAAGTGATCTTTAACATACCGTGCTGCTCGTAACAAGAGGGAAAGTGTGTGTGGTGTGTGCGAGGTCTGGAAGCCTAAGGATACTGCTGATAATGATTTCAAATGCTTGCCACAGAACGCAAGGTCAGCTGGTGATGTAATGCTTAGCTGGTCACAATTTGAAAAGAACATGCACGAGCGTGAGGCAACAGAACTTACGCTAAACAACAGCTCAATGATGATAAAGATGCACAAGTGCGAGGGCATCATGGCTTGGAAAAGAAAACTGAAAATTGAAGAAACAAAAGAGTGCCACGAAGACCGCTTGTTCAGCAGAGCGCACACATGCACGAGGAATGCAGGCAATGGGGCCAGAAGCCGGCCTTGGAACAACAGGTCCCCTCCACATCTCCCGGCCACACCAATTGGAAGAAGACAACAGAGTCAGCTAATCAACAAGGCCCAAAGGCAGAACAATTTCAGCGCGAATCATGTAGCCATTTTGGAGTGGGTTGCAGGATACTGCTAATGGAGGGCAAATGACCTCAGCTGGGCACATCAAAAAGCAGCTGCAGCTGTATGTAGCTGTATTAATTATTAAGGACATTACTTCTAGTGATTGTCTTCCTCTTGCATTCCATCATAATAAACCACACTTGTTTTTCCAACAGTTTCTTTAAAAGGTTCCTCTGTATTTTCTGATTTATTTAGACTGTTTTGCTGCCTCATATATCCGTTTTATTAAACGCATGAAAGAACATAATTCAAATCTATTAGTGTGTTATTGTAAAATGAAAGGTAAGAGTGTAGGAGATATGGGGCTTGATTCACAGAGTGTTTCCCAATGCGATTGCACCATTATAAACGTTTCTGCGAACCAAGTCCATGGTCTACTGGGTAAATTGAAGAAAGAGAAATAGGCAAAAGTCACAGCTTCCCACTTGAATAACTTGTGTGATCCTGTGCAAATTACGTTACCTCACAGGGCCTCATTCCCATCACTTCTCAAATCGAGAACCTCAAAACTGATTTAGTTAAGTTTTCACTTTAAAAAACTAACAAACAGAATCATGTATCTTGCTTCTCAGACTATAACTGGCATATGAACATAGTACTTAGGATAATGTGACTGCACTTTGCAGTGATCAGATCACATAGACCTGTGAGGCAGTAGCCATATGATGACAATGTGAGGCAGCAATAACTTGCTATGTGTTGCACCTGGCATATGAGACTTCAAGATGTGGTAGTGACGGGCCATATGAGACAGTACTGGCCTAAAAAGCAGTGTATGTAATACATTTCATATTCACAAGCAGCACCAACGGGAAAACATCAATTACTGTACGATAAAAAAGTAGGAAAGGCCCAGGTATTGTAACTGGAAGAAGAGCACGACGAGGAGGTTCATCCCATTGTTTCTGAAGCAGAAATGGGAGCAGAGTTATGCTCTGCCTTTAATGACGAGCCAGAAGAATCAAGCCACAGCTCAGAAAGGCAGCACATGGGAAGTTACTGGTCTGCCTCTGCTCCACCTGCCACATCCACTAAAGAAAAAGAGAATAGTAACGATGATGATTTAGCAAGATAACGGTGATGAGTCTGATCACAGGATGCAACACATGCAACACGTGATTTTGGAAACACGTGATACTGACGAGGCAAGTGAGAAGGACAATGGTGCAGAAGAAGGTGAGAAAGACAGAGATACTCTTACAGCTTTGTACAGGTCTTTCAAAAAGAGCCTGGCAGATCAGCAAGTCTACAATGCCATCATGTGGTAGCCACACCACCAATCCAACCTCCACCACATTCACAGCCAAATGAGTCTAGGCAAACATTTTCTTAGCCAACCGAGAAAAAAACCAACATGTGGAAGTTCAACATCTTAACACCTGCACTGTGTGAAATAAAACTGAGTGCATGGAAGGTCTGGGGTACATTTGGTCACCACATTTTTGTGGTGTCATCTGATGCGGAACGATACACAAGTCATGGGTGAGTTAAAAATTCCTCTTTTACAGCTCTCTCAACAGTAGTCAGGTCCAATATCACCCCCGTCCTTACTTTAACCACATAAAGCTTTGCTGCTGTGTCATAGATCTAGTGACCGACTTCAGTGGTTATTCACTGTAATAATATTAGTTACACTTTGCATTTGTGTTACCACTGTCTGTTCTTTCTTTAATAGTTCTATGCATGGTGGTTTTGGCAATGTTTCAGTCTGCAGGTCAGAGCCCCGCAGAAACCTACGGATCCACAAAATCCCAGTCTTGGGTTATGGTTCAACACACAAGTTGGAATCCGAGGTGGACCTTCTCCCAGCACTACTCCTCAGGCCATTCTGATACAACTGGCTGAAATGGATTAAGCAGCAGCAGATCTAGTAATGGACCTTTTATGACTGCACACATGTATAACTAGCCTGAGAACAGCAGATGAACTGTGCCATCTTTCCATCCATGAATAATTCACTGTCAGCCTGTCCCTGTTTTATCCTGTTTGGCCTGTCTCAAACTCGTTTTCTCTTTCTCTAATTCTGTCTCCCTCTCTTCCTCACTCTCAAAACCTCCTGCTTTCCCTCTCTCGATCACTATTTCCCCATATTTTCTTTGTCAATTTCTCTCGTGCATTCTGTCTCACTGTCTCTGGCCGTATTTCTATCTCTCACTCTCTCTCAGTCACACACACATATAAACACAAACAATTTTCTGTAAATGTTATTGGCTATTTTATTTTTTAATTCCCGTACACGCATCCTCATAAAATATGTATTTCTTGTGCGAAATGTTTCGTGTTTCTTGTGTGATGTTTTAGTCATCATTGGACGAGATTTTGTTAATGGAGGTAAAACGTTAAAACAAATCACGACATAATTAAAATACTTAAAATGAAAGTGAATCATGAAGAATGAGATTCATGGATGACCTACCAGATCTAGAAGTCAAGAACGATGGTTTGTGTAATCAAAAAACAACCCGTTTAAAGGCCCCACCGTGCTGACTATTGACTTTTCGCCTGACTTTTTCTCATGCACAGCATTATTTTAGGGCAGGCACTTTCCGTCATTTTAAATTCCATCATAACAATTTAACTCTGACCTTTTGTGACAGTTAGGTGCACTTCAAGCAAGTCATTTCCAACCTTCGTTCTTCACTCTCCGATGTACTGAGGACTGTCAGACCGCCTTGATTGTTTCCTGTTGTTGCTCCTAAATTGTTAGAGTGACAGATTTCCTCTAAGGGTCGCCATCGTTCGAAGCAACTGATTTTGTGAGCAGACCTTTCCAGATGTGCACGTGTTTTCTCTGATTTAAGGAGATACATTTTTTTTTCCTATCCAAAAATGTGAGCCATGTGAGAAACTAAGATCCAAAGTGCCATCAATTTGGAAACGTTTCACAAAGGCCAAGTCGCTTACATGTTTGAAGCATTGTTAATATGCCACCCTTTGAATCCGAATTGATGCATTTGTTCAGGCAAAGTCATTGATGCCTGGAATATATTATGTTATTTGATATTTGCATAGGGCCTACTACCGAAGTGCAGTGGTGGGTGAACGCCCTGCCTAAGACCCTGGTCTGATGAACATGTAAATGACAGTTGCTGTACAATGCATGCGAACATGTATCACCATGTTGGTGATAAGCAGGGATGACTACATTAATTTTCATGCAGGGCATATTGCAAAAGTCGAGGGAATGGTGATGTGTCAGAGACTATGACAGCTGCACCAAATTGTTCTTGGGACTCAGCTGTATTCTATGGTTACAGAACGAGAGGGGACTATGGTAAAATCAGTAGTAGCCAAAGAACAAGCGACAATCTTTCTTTTTTGCATCTGTGTGTGTGTTATCTTGCTGCTGCCTAAACTGAATGTGTGTTTGGTGCGCTTTAATTGAAATTGAAGTAGTTTTTTAATTACTTGGAGATTCCAGCACATTCTTTGCATTGTTTGCCTGGCTGCATGTGAGGTTAGTTTACTAACTTTAAAAACAGCATTTGGCTTTGTGCACTCTGTTTGAGCTACTTGGCAAGGCAAACTACATTTCCCAGCAGCCCAAGGCTCCTCAAATCAGTTGATCTGGTGCACACATGTTGTCGGTGCACGTGAGACATGCCCAGTCTTCCCCAGCTACTTAATCTGCTGTGAGGCACGCTTTTATGTTCTTTCTTTTTTTGGATCTGTGTGTGTGTTATCTTGCTGCTGCCAAAACTGAATGTGTGTTTGGTGTGCTTTCATTGATATTGAAGTAGTTTTGTAATTATTCGTGAGATTCTGTCACGTTCTGTGAATTGTATGCCTAGCTGCATGTGAGGTTAGTCTACTCAATTGAAAAGCAGCATTTAGGCTCTGTGCCCTCTGCTTGAGCTACTTGGTCAGGGAAACTAAATTTCCCAGCAGTCCCAGGCTCCTCAAATAAGGTGATCTGGCTCACCTGTCCCGGTGCACCTGATACACGCCCAGTCTTCCCCAGTCATCGCTGGAATAGACGTGTCAGAGTCTTCCTCAAGTAAACCCTGCCCCTCCGGTATTCTGTGCTTTGTCCATGTTCTTGAAACCTTGTGAGGTATAACATACTGTGCGCTAATTGTGTGCTTGGCCTCTGCACCGTGTTAATAGCTGTTCATTTCACTGTATTCCATACTCTGATGGAAGCTGCTGCATACCGTTGGTGGCCTGGTACTCCTTGGAAGGGTGTGGAAGACATTATACTTCAATCTAATGTGCTTTTTCTGCTCACGGTGGTCTTCCCATAGCACTGTTGTGTACTGTACTCTGTGAGCAACAGGCAAACTACTGCCGGTACTATCATGGGTTACCCAGACATCCTCAATCTGCTGCTCGCTGCCCAAAAGGCACACCACCTTGCCACTGTGGATAAACAACTGTCTTTGAGATTAGACCCCTCAGCTGCCCTGCCTTTAGCCAATCCTACACCCCTATTTCCCACAAGGCTTTTGCTCTGAAAAAATCAATAAGGACCTATGGAAAGAAACACCACTGCCTTTAGATAATCTTGACTTTGGTTGTGCTGCCCAGTGGAATTACCCCAGTCAACATCAATAAGGTCAACAAGAATATTAAATGTGCTCTGCCTCTGGCTTTGCCTCTGAGCAGGCTACTCCCTACTCTGAATAATGCTCAGCCACCAAATTTAGTTAAAACCTCTAGTTCTCTATGCTGTAGATGACCTTTTAAGATGAAAAATGAGACTATCTCTGTCGACCAGTTGGTGATTACCCCACATGTTATTCCTACTGAAACTGCAACAACTAACAAGGCCATCACTAATCTTAACTGCACCTTATTTAATACTTGTTCACTCCCTAAGCATGCTACTAAAATCCATGATTATAGTATGGAAAAAGACCTTGACATACTGTGCCTCACAGAAACATGGTTAAACAAAGCTAGTCGTCCACTGATTAAGCTAGCCACCAATGATGGTTATAACACCTTCTGTCAGAACCACCTTTCAGGCTAAGGGGCGGCTGGGGCAGCTATTATAGGAAGAAGCCAACTTAACCTGTTCCATTCTCGTTGCATACTTAATGATTGTGAAATTCCTCACCTCAAATTGACTCCATCAATGAACATCTGTCTTAATCTGGTTTTGTTTTACCGCCCTCCGGCTGAAACACCAAACTCTTACCAAGACCTCTTCCACCTTATTAAATCACAAAGACCTAACTGCTCTACATTGCTACTGGGAGACTTTAATCTCTGGCGTAATGACCCTGCCAACAAACAAGCAACCACCTTAGAAAATGCACTAAATAACGTCAATATTCACTACCTCAGTAGTGCTCCCACTCACATCAAAGGTCGCACAGGCCTCCATGGGTTTAAGGTAATTTTGTGAGATGTGGCTGCACTGTTGACTCTCCCATGTCCACTCCACCAAAAATGACACACTTGACCCTTACTGATATAGGCTCTTTGCCTCTTCCATTTCTCAGGCCCATACCATCAGCATGAACACACCAGTACCGGGAACCACTTACCGTAGTGTTCTTCTGCTCTTACTCAACCCAACTCTATTTTGTAGCCAATAGGTGCTCACCCTTGGTGACACCATTGTTAAGGTCAGTAAAGATCCGGAATGGTGAATACCGCACATAATCTCTATTACCTATTGTTTCTGTGTATAGACCTCTGTGACATCTTGTCACATACTGTATTGATTAGTATATTCTTTACAAACGTTTTAATCTACCTCCCCTTCACTTTCGTTAGGGGAGACCATGCATTGGCTCCAGAAGAAGGCTGACAATCTTTCAAAGCCGAAACGTCTGTGGATTTCAGCACCATTTGGTGCCCCCTTGCTCCACCTTTTTGAACATGGGACTATAATTAACTTTCCTGACATCGACCAACTATCAGGTCACACTTTAGCCTGGTCCTAGTAGACCTACCCGAGGCCTCTTACATAAGCTACAGTACTTCCGCTTTTCTGGCTTGTGGACATTGAACAAGATTGCACTGTACTCATAGGATACCAACATGCCTCTAGATAAGGTCCATGCTTTGTGTATCTATTTCTGCACTTGCTAAATATTGTATTGCTATGCACCATTTGATTGTTTTACATGAAGTAATGCTTATTGTGGACTCTTTCCTTTTGCACTTAAACTTGATCCAGTCCACCTTTGTTTTTGACCATTTAATTTGTACACCTTTGAATGACAAACGTATCATGACTTTAAAAAAAAGTTTATTTATAGAGCAACAGCAATATAAAAAAACTGTAGTATATTACCAATTTTGAGTGTTTGTATAACTGTACGGTGTTTCAAGATATGGCATAAAGTAGTGTTTGCCGTACATGAATTCTTGACACAGGTGAATTAATTTGTATTTGAATAACTGCAACTACTAACTACCACAGGCAGGACAACCCCCCCTAGTGTGAATCCTTTCATAGCCCACTGTCCTGATCCTGTTTTGGGCCCTCACTCCAGTTACCTACCTGACTTTCTGAGCCTCACGCATGAGCTATCACAATAGCTGAAGCCCTTATCATGTTACTACGAGGCAGGCGAGAGACCATTTTGATCCTAGTTTCTCTCTGAACCTATTAACACCTGGGCCGATCTTTCGTAGCATATTGCAGTTTACCAGCATGACAAAACAGATTTGATAATTCCACTGGGCTCAACATCTATGCCCCTCTTTCTGACTATTTAATACTTATACCTAGAAATGCAAAACATAATCTGTCACACTGTGAGTCAGATCAATCCGTTGGACACACAATACAAACTGGGAGGCAACCGAGGACTCTTCAAGAGCTTGAATTTGCCTTACACCACAGGAAAGTATCAAACGCAACGCACATGCTAACGGTAGCGTGATGACCAAGGGCAAACAGAAAATGCAAGAACCTCTAGTTAAAGGCGCAATTAGAGATTCTTTTCCTATGAATGCCCAGCCTGAAAACAACTCCACCGCTATGGACGAAGCTGAGGTGGCTGAGGTTGTGGTAAACAACACAAATCCTCGGGACAATTCGAATTATTGTGACATTGACAATAATTCTCGTCTGGAGCTCTGTTTGTCTATGCAGAGATACATGACTCCAGCAATCATGAAATCATTGGGGACACCCCTTAGTGGTTCCTTGACTGAAGAACCCCTACCTCAGAGGGACGAATCAATTAGATTGTCAGCTTCGCCTAATCTGGATATACGGGCGTATCCCTCTGTAGATGGAGGAGATATTGAAGCAAGTAACGCTTCCTCTGTCAGCCACTCTGACTTTGCTGAATTGCAATCGTCTATGGCCTCGCTCCAGTTTGCCCTTAAAATCTTGCTTAAAATGTGTGGCTGTATACTTGAGACCACAGCTAGTTTGATGCCATTGGACCCAGTCAAGGTATTAACATCTGGAAAAGAACATACAAAGCACCCACAGCCAGAGAACGAGCTGCCCGAAGCTAATGGGAAGCCTGATGTTGAACCTAATGGAACAGACACGTCGGAAATATTCTTATCCCCGTAAGCAGTGGAGTCTAGCCAAAAGAGCTGCTTTGAGCAAGAAACCATGTGTATTGGCTTCAGTCCTACTTGAGACTGTTCCCTTGGACAAGCGCCCTAAAAAGGCAAAGAAAAAAGGAGCATTAGCGAAAAAACGCAACAATAAGAAGATGGGCTACTTAACCAGCTGGCTCCTCTCTGACAATAAAGTTGAGAGTTGTAGAGACAATGGAGACCTACCCAACTTGGGAACTGTACAAGTTGATGATGATCAAGATAAGAACTTTTCGACACCAAATAAAGAATTTAAGGATACTCCTGCGGTGGAAGTGGTCAACACCAAACCAAAGGAATTAAGCAAAGATAAGGTGGACTCTCACTCCGGCAATCATATATGCCTCATCAAAAATCTTTATCAGCCAAGCAAGCAAAGCTGGCTAACAAGATCTGAGTTAATGGTAAGACTCAATTCTGTGCCACAACTACGGGTAGTAAGATCAGAAGACTTTGAGTTTGTTGAACCCCTGCATGTGACTAACAAAAATGTATCTGCAATTCACTGCAAATTCCTATCCTCAGATCAAATGATGCACAGCTTCAAGGAGAGCCTATGTGTGGTGGACATTGAAATAGACGTTGACCCTGAACTGGAAGATCCGAAATGGGCCAAGAAGTGCATGGCAGAAACACAAGAAATAATCTGCTCCCCTCCGTTGCCTAAGGGCAAACAGATTCAGATAGTTTACATTCAGAAAGTCTTAAAATGGCTTGCAGCTTCTCTACCTAAAGTTGTGAAACCGCAGTGAGAATCTGCGATTGTTTCATGGAATTCCATAGGCTTTAAGCATTTGTTCTCCCCTACGGGTTCACTTAATTCCCTCATTAATAACATTTGTATATGCTTACAGGAAACATGGTTGACCTTGTCCATTACGCTTAATGGCTATACAATCTATCAGTCCCTGGCCAAAAAGGGGAGGAGGGGCACACCTTATGGGGGCCTAGTGTTAGGTATTAGACATACTGTAAAATCACGCCACATAGGAACTAATCTTGAAGACAAAATAATTGCGGTTGAGCTAGAGGGAGAATATGCAGTTTGTAGAGAGAGTTCTCGTAATCAGCCTGTATAGCCCACCTGGAGGTAATGCAACAGAGACTATTCAGAAAGCTATCCATGATCTTCTTGCTTCATGGACATTGATACTTGGGAACAAAATGGTTGCAATTACTGGGGACTTAAATTACCATTTTAAAGGCTTTGAGGGTCCCTCTATTAATCCCTTGCACAACCCCAAAAATATTATTATACATGATGTCAAAGATCCTGAGGGGCAGTGTTCGCTGAGTTTCTTTAGCAAATGGGACTTGGAACTGATCTATGGGAGAACACCAAGTGACACTACATGGCAAAGTAGTAGATCTAAAAGTAGGTTAGACTACATATTTGTAAGTCCAGAAATAGCTACCAGAGTAATGGATATGAAGATCAATTTGAACGGGTGGAGTGACCATTGCTCACTTAACTTAACATTTAAGTCTGATGGTGTAGAACAGAAAGTTAAGCCATTGGGCAACATGACAGTTAACTACCCTGGCACTCGTATTCATTGGTCAGAAAAAACATCAACAAAGCAGCCCTTATGGCACAGTCATTGCACTCATGTGTTCTTGGCTAGTTTCTAAAAATGAGAGTGAATGATATTGAAGACTGGATTGCTTCTTTTACTTCTACCCATGCTACAACAGCGATCAGCATGATAGATAAAGATGACAAGACAATTGAACCCTTTGACAAAACTATCAGAGATACAAAAGGGCACTGAGAGCTGCAATTCGCAGGGCAAAAAAAAATAGTCATTCACCTGATTTGTATCATTCCATCTGCAGGTCTCGGAAAAATAAGTACAGAGCCTGAATTAAGTCTAGGAGAATCTCACAGAAGATCAGCCGTTGGCAGAATATGGTGCATATCATGTGCTCTAAAAATTCCAGAAGAATCTGGGCTATAATTTGGCAAGCCAGTCGGGGCAGTAAAACTGTTATTATCAACCCAGTAGGAGCCAATTAGTGGACAGAGTTTCTAGCTAGCCGTAACATCCCGCATAGCGAGATGGGCCCACCCGTAGTGGAAATGACACCTTTGGTATCTCCATTTAGCATCACAATTGACCATCTAGTTCTTAAAATTAAAACCCTAAAATCATCATGTGCACCATGCCCCAATGGCTTGGCAAATGTAGTAATGAACACCAAACCTGAATTCTGGGCCAACCTCCTGAAAATACTTTTTGAAAAAATCCTGGCAGAAGGAAAGATCCCTAAGTCATGGCAAATAACCTTTCTAGTTCCAATTTACAAGAAAGGTAATAAACTGGACCACAGCCATTTCAGGCTTCTATCCATGCTTGATTGCATGGGGAAAATGTTTGCGTCATTACTTTTAGAGAAACTGGAGGAATGGATTGCCAATGCTGGAATGCTTAACCGCTTCCAGAGTGGCTTTAGGAAAGGATACTCGACAATACAAAATATTACTATCTGGGACATGCTGCGTGCGAAGGCCATGAAAATTGGTAATCCTCCTTTGTACACCCTCTTTGTTGACTTTCAAGCTGCCTTAGAATTAGTTCGGAGAGAAAAGTCATGGGCTAAGTTAGAACTTCTGGGCTGCCCTAACAAACTTCTATATTATTTAAAACTACTTCATCAGGACAATACTGTTGCACTTAGGCTGGATAGTCAGGGGAATACGACTGCACCAATCTCACAGATCAGAGGAGTCAAGCAGGGCTGTGTGACAGCACCCTTTCTATACAACCTATTTACTTATGATCTCCCTGTTATTATATTTGCCGAACTCAATTGTCCCCCTGCTATCAGAACTGCCCATTGTCCAATATTGGCCTACACGGACAATCTTATAATCATAGACAGCATATTTAGTGGGCTCCAAAGATCTGCTAAGATCTTATGGAATTATGCAGAGACTAATGGCCTGATTATTAATCGGGGAAAAACCCATGGTATTCTCTGGCAGAAAGATCGCTCGGCCCCGATTTATAGTCCGCGAAACTGAAATGAAATACACAAAACAATACAGGTACTTAGGTGTAGAGGTAGACATCAAGAGGGAATATAACTTATGTATTCAATCACGCAAAATTAGGGCCGCCCAAATAACATCTTTGATACATCAATTTGCAACTAAAAACTGTGGATTCACTCTTTATGGATTCTGCCAACTTTATACACAGGTCTTAGCACCCATGATGGTCACAAGGCACTCCTATCTATTGATCTGAACTGGCTGCAAGTGGTAGAGGGTAAATTCTGGCGGAGAATATTAGGGCTTCCAACGTCCACTCCTCATTAGACTTGAGGTGGGTCTATCTACTTTAAAATCTATAGTTCTGAAAAAGAGAGCAGAAATGTATCTAAGGATGAGCAACACTCCCGAGAATCTCCTTATGGGATCTATTCATCAGGAAATCTCTAAGGAAACCACCAATTATTATCTCAAAGACAAAATGGAAAATGTCCTGAGGGAGATATGCTGGACCACCGGTTGCGGGGGGCTTCAGTTATCCAGTAAAAATTGCTTGTCAAAAAAGGTTGATCTCTGGGATTGGGTTGAAAATTACAAACATCTTGGTTAGCTTCAGAAATATCATTACATACATCATATGGTCTATTCATGTAAACACATGCAGAGCTATCTGAACCTGTGCCCTTCAAATAAGTTAAGACGATTCATCTTATTATTTAGAATGGATAATTTACCTATCTTGACAAATAGAAGTACATTCCAGTCCCCCTTGGAAATATTTTGCTGCATTTGTAAAAATTGAATGATAAGAGAAACTGCAAAACACATACTGACAGAATGTGTTAGTATGATAGATATGTACCATATATGTTATGGAAATGATGTACATGACTTGGAGTATATTAGGGAACCCATGCTTTGCTCACGCTGTATTAACTCCCAAAGCATTAAGGTACTAATTTCTGTGTTTAATATCTGGCTCAAAATTGAAAATATATTGGGTGTTTCCATCTAAGACCAGTTGACAACTCTAACTATCTGCAAACTAGTGCAGAAAGTGCCATTCATTTCTGAGTGACAGGTCAGTTTAGGATGAAAATATGGTTCTAAAGCTTTGTTTATAAGCTTATTTTAATAAATGCAGTTTTGATGAAGCAATGTTAGAGGCGAGATGTGCTAACTCTGTAGGCAAACTGTACTTTTATTAATGCTAAAATAACCCCTAGAGAAGTGAAAAAGATATTATTTTTGTATTGTAATTATTCTTTTTATTGCTTTACTTGGTGTTATCTTGATTTGATAGTATTTTGGAATGAGATGTTTTTTAATTGTATATTTAATTATGATCATGTACTTTATTCCTTCTTTCTTTATTGCTGCTCTTTCTCTTTTAATACACAACATAATCATGTGTAAAGTTTATTTATAAACTGTATCACATTATTAATAAAATTAAATTGACACAACAGAAAATTCAACTGGTGAAGGAAAAAGGCCTATTGAACTAGGAGAATTGTGTCCTTACTCAGGAGGTGCACCAGTTGAAAATGAATATAGAAAAGAGTCAGTCAGTTTCTCAGGAACTGACTGGAAATAGGCAAGAAAATGTAGAACTCATAGAGCGAGTGAGGTAAGCGGAAGTTGACCTGTTAGAGGCAACGCAGTGTAGAAACGCGCAAGCAATAGAGATTGGTATTTTGAAAACAAACCGCTTTGAATATGCGCACACAATGCAGGCCACACAAAAAGAAAGTTAGAATTAAATCAGGGAAGTAAATGATTGATGAACGACCCAGTGTAAAGTGCTCGAGACCAATCAGGCCCTGGTCTTAGAGTTAAAAAGCCAGCTCTCTGAACACCATCAGGAAATAAGTTCAGAGAGAAGCAGCTGTGAGAGTTTGGCAAATTAAATTGAAAAACACAAACAGGCATTGATGTACCATGACTAATCAGGATATGGGAACGGGCCCTCTGGTCCAGGGGTAATGCCCTCCTCATCAGGAACCTCATGCCAGTTAACTACAACTTCCTATGAGCTGACCGCGACTGACCTCATGCTTTCCACCTACCAAGCTCAAAGGAAACATGAGATACGTGGACTTACACAGACCTAGCCAAACTCATCCCGAAGGCCAGTCCTTATCTGAGATTGAGGAGTACGAACCTCTACCACACAGAAGGGAAAGTGGCTGTAGCAGTGCATCCTGGGAAGTAAGGAATAATCCAGTGAGTACTTCAGACCATACAAATTCCCTTGATGAGAAAATTAGGCAGCTGAACTTTAAATAAAAGAGATTTCAGAGAGACCATCTAGCTCACTTCTCTGGAGAGGAACATTTAAATCTTCAGCCCAGAAGGGGCATTCTAAACACTACTGTACTTTTAGAGCAAGGGGGGAATTCCCCAGATACCTTTAAGGAGGAAGGAGGAAACTGGGTTCTATCCTGGGCCTAAAAGTAACTACAGGGAGAGTGGCCCTGAGAGTTGACTTTTGCCCAGGTGAGTCGGAGTACAGACCCTGTGGTTCTGGAAGATATTCCCAGTCTCATAGAGCCAGGGAACACCTAAAAGACAGGGAAGGAGTACCAGTAGCAATTCTGAGTCAGAAGGTGAATGAACTCTGGTGCAAAAGAAGAAAAAGAAAGGGAAACAGAGCAAGGGTTTTGTTGAAGACCCAATAAGACAAATCAAAGCCATAAAGAACTTCCTGACCCCACACTACAAGAATGCCAACTATTTGGTAGGTGAGCACCTGGAACATTATGAGCAGATGATGGCATCATTCCAGATGAGAAATGATATCAATTGTATAGCATTTGCTAAATGAACTTCTTTGCAGGACTGGATAGATTTCGAAAAGCTTTACCACATAGCTGGTCCCTGGTGGCCATGTCCACTTTATCCCCATAGCCGGTCCCTCAAAGTCACAAGCATAAGTGTTCAGTAGTCAGCTTATCCATGACCCTCCTCAGTCACAAAAGGTATATCACTATTTTGTGTACCTATTGTGACACTTTTCAAAAATAAAACACAGGCACATTTGCAAAACCATGCTTTCCAATGACAATGCTCCTTGCATGAGTTTCCTGCCAATCTGTCCAAGTTTTTTTTTTTTTTAAAGTTTCAATATGTACGTAAAATAATAGTCATATAACTTAGCCCCCACTTGACAAAATCCATTGCACAGACATTCAAGGATGGGTCTATAATCATTCTGAAAACCGTTGTGCCGATTAGTCAAACAGCAACAAAGTTATAAGCCATCTAAAAATGTTGAGACACCCCGTCTAATTTTGCCCCCACTTGACAAAATCCCACCAGACTTTGCAACACCATTCAAATCAGGGTCTAAAATCATTTTGCAAACATTTGTGCAGATTCGTCAAAGGGCATCTAATGTATATGCCTTTCCAATATTTTTGGACCACCCCTCTAATTGTGCCCCCTCTTGGCAAAACAGCACCAAACATTGTAGAAATCTTCAGGGTCAGGTCTAAAATCAAGCCTGGCTGGTTATGGTAATGCCACACCTCGATTGCACCAGTGTTTAATCAGTGTTTGATGAAAATATTAAACTTTACAATTGAGGATACCTTTGAATCCACACCATTTGGTGCATTGAGCATTTAAAAGAAAATTTTCAAGACTATTAACTATTGTTGTGCATTTAACTCATGAGTGACTTAACCCTGCAACAGTCTTCATATTTCTACTACTGCACAGTGACAAAAACAATAATTCAAAAGATGAGTGGCAAGCTGATAGAGAACTTTGGTACTGGGCATATCATAAAGGAAAGATGAAGTCACTCTTAACCCTCATGTTTCACCTAATGCTATCTTCTAACTAGACCACACATATGCACCCACACAGAAAGATATTTAAGCATCAAAACCAGTATGTGCGCCAGAGAATTTTAAGGACGATCAGGGGTGGACAGTAGTGTGTATGAAAAATCAAATGTCTTCCATAATTTTAAACATCACTATTCCCCTTCCTTTTGTTTTACTGTTCTTTTTGATTCCTGTGTGAGATCAATGACTCCCTCATTCATCTGAAATCTCTGGTGATATCAATTTATGAGAATGAAGTCAGAAATGTCATGCTGAAACCAAAGTCAGATCTTAATGCACTTTACAAATAAACAAACATCCCTCAATCTTTTGAAGAATCTCCTTTAAGTATCCTAAAATCTCAGATGATACAGTACATTAGTATACAGTACAACATTTTCCTTCTGACTTTGTGTTACTTGAAATCATTTACAGGGTTGAATTTACTGAATTCCAGGAGACTCACTTTGAAACAGAGTAAGCTATTGTGTGCAAATGGCACATCGTACTTTGTCCACAATAAAACAGCCCCAGCTTGGGTTGAGACATGAGGAGGACAACATTGATTTTTTTGTGCAGTGTGTACACGTGCAGTTTTAATGGACCGTACAGTGATGGTATTTGTTTGGTTTGTTCTTGGCTATGGACTATAAACCATGACATGTGCAAGGAGAAGCAGTTGTTTCTTACACTTTTCTGAAGGAAGCCAATCAAGGCCTTCACAAACATGCTGTTCACTGGGGAAACATCTAAGAATTTTACAACTGGGTACCTGTCTAGTAAAGTAACGGCACAATATTAAGTGAAAGTCCATGTTCCAGGGCATTTCCAAGCATGGCTAAGAACCCATGGGGGGCAAATAGACAGAGAGCGGTATCCAGTTATATTTTCGAAAACATATTTTCGAAATGCCATTTGGTCGAAAACAATTTGCCGGAAAAAAAGAATGTTGATTTTTTTTTTTAATTTTATATCTTTTATTTTAGTCTTGTTAGTAAAAAAAGAAGTTTCAATTAACAAAATAAAAACAGGGAATTGGGGGCTGACCCCCATTTATAAAAAACACAAAAAAATAACATTGAAACATTTTTTTTTCAGCAAATTTGTGTCGAGAAAATGCCATTAGAATATATGGCATTCGGAAATGTCACTATAAACCGCTGAGACCATAGGTAGGGGGCAATGCGTTTGTCTTGGATGCAAGACAATGCATAGCAACACAGGTTTGATTCCTGGTCTTGTGCTTAGAAACTGGTCTCCAGTATGTAGCACGTTATAAAAGAACACTTATTTTTATCAGGTTTGCAAGCTTAAAACAAACACATTGCTCTCATATACCTACCAACACTCTCCATTCCATTCTGCAGCAACGAATATATAGACATTATAAATCCCAAACAACAAGTCCCTGAATGCAAATAATTCAAAGATCAGGTCACCAAATGTCCTCACCACTTCACACACACATTATAACCATAAAATTCCTTTACACATTCCACATCAATACAAAGTTTGTAGCTATTGAAAAGAGAGCACTTTGACCTGCTTGCAAATGCAAGAAAGGTATCCTGGTGGCTTTTTAACAACTGGATATCTGGAAGCTTTAGGACCCCATATAATCTTGATAGGTGCTGATGAAATAGCAATGTTTATCATGCGAAAAATTGTAGTATGTCCCACCCCGAATCAAGCAGTATGGTGAGACAGAGACTAAAGAATCAGAGAGATGCCCACCTTTAGCATAAATGCAATATAAAAAGGACTAGGGTTTGTGACTCCCACTGAAGTTCATCACAAACAAGTAATGGAGACTTAAACTACAATTCCTAATAAAAAATGGCCACAATCTTTGGATCGGGATCGATCTGACGACAATACAGAAATAAGGCGACTTTGAAGTTTGTTGGACATCACAGTATTTACTTTTTCTCCAATGGCAGGATGATTTACAAGGAGCTTCATGCTGAGTAACCATCAGAAATAGAAGCTATATAATCAAAGAAAGAAAAAAAGTAGAAGAAAGATATGAGAGAAATTAAATCCCTTTTGAAGACCTAATTACATATGAAAAAATAGGATACAACTGAAATATAAGGGATGTGTGATACACACCACTGCACTCAATCAATAAGAGTTTCTACAAGAAGAGAACAGAGCACGCTAACAGAAATCCCCTGAAGAAGTTCCTATAACTTCCATGAATTCTTTAAAGGAGCAAAACATGTTGGGTTAAGATTAATCGTAGTTGTAAGTCTAAATATAGTTGAGCAGAATCAGCACTCCAGCACTTTATCAAAGCTATTTAATAGATGTGGTGCTATACAAGTACTATTGCAATGTGCAGTGTTCATTAATTATATGTTTTAGATGAATTTGTTGTGTTGCGTAATGCTTTAGTGCTTTAGAAGGTATTGATTATAGGAACACATTTTTGTCTTAACTGTGTTTTTAACATACATTGAAAAGTATGTTTACATGCACAGTAATACATTGTTAAATATGGGAATAAAACATTAGAGAGCAAATTGAGTACTTTTCTCGCTTTAATACTTATATCGTTGTCTCTTGAATGCATGGTTCACAGCACTGGGCCTCTCATTAAACAGTTTATATTGTTTAACCAGGGTAGACCCTAGTGCATTTAATCTTAGTGTCCCTAACATTATTAGAAACTTACCTGAATCCCAACATATGTTAAGGTTGTCTTCAGGTGAACTTCCATTAGTGTGGGAGAGCGGATAGGTGGGCTATGCTCAGTCACACGTGAATCACATGTGATCCATAGCACCAGGCTGCCCTCCCCCAACCTAAATGCATCCCTTAACATGGCATGCAATTCCAAATAAAAAAAATGAGAAATTTAAATTAATGTTGTGTGATGTTTGTGAAACAACTGTTTCACAGTACTGTATGCTGCATAGATGGCAGGGTGTGAGGATGCTATGCATCATCCCTGTCAAGAATAATACAACAGTAGCATTGCCTCTTATGAAGACACCACTTAGATCACTAGATAACAGCATTCATGCTGTGCCCCAACCCCAATTGACAGCTTAATGACTGTGTTTGACTGGCGTAGGTGTAAGTAAAAAATGCATGGCAGACCTTTTGATTTACTGTGTGGTCTATTTTTCTGTTTTCAAAAATGGTTAATGTTTTGGACTTATCTTCAAATGTGACAAGTGGTATACTGTGTGGTGAAGCTCATGTTGACTATGTGTTCAGGATGTACAAGGATAATTGGGATCCTACAGCAGGATGACTGATCCAATCTGATTTAAATTGTACAAATGGTTAACTCGCTTAGTATACTTGTATGATATGTGCTTATCTTTCACAGCTGTTCATTGATACTGAGCGCTCTCCTTCTGAACAATGATTTTGATTTCATCATTTTCCTGTGATTCACCACTTTCCTATTTATGCTGCTGTTTGATCTCACCTGGCAAGCAGGTGTATCCCTTGAGGATACTGTTAAAACATGTATTGCCATAGATTCATCTCCAACACGTTGGCAGACAAGCACTGGTCTAACCACAAGCTTTCCCCGCTGTAAGCTACACCATTATTCTCTCACTGTGCACAGTCGGAGCTTAGGCAGTAGGTGTATAGTCCATCTCTTTATAATGGTTTTAGGAGGGGAGGCCAGTTGTCGTGGGTGACCTCACAGCCCATACATATGTGAGTGGAGGATGTTATATTCATCCACTGTATTACTCTATGTACAGAGGATAAAGCTACAGGGTGTTTTGTTATTTATTCGATGGTCATATAGACCTGATGATACTCTTCATTCAATGTTCAACAGGTCTTGCTCTCAAAATGTATGGTTACTGACAGAAAGAGAACTCACAACATGCTACATTTTTCTTTACATTTTATTTCTATTTATTGATGTTGCATGCATTTTGCAATAGACAAAAGAAACATCATTTGCTGTTCACTGGATTTAATCAGTGGTTTATTCAGTCAGAGAATATGCAGCTTTTACTTCAGGAGTAATGTAAGAAGGAGCCATTGAGCGTTTGTTTGTGTCTTGAAGGGAGTTTGATGATGAAGAGTCTTGTCAGATGAAGTGAGTTAAGGACGGGTGGTGTGGTGAGGGATGGTGCAACAGAGCCAAGGATTCCAACTTCCAACCTCAAGAAGTGACATATCGTTTTTCATTTTGTTTTCACTTCATTTAATAAACAACTGGTCTAGCCACAGCTGCCAAATTGGACACTTTCTCATTTCCATCTGTCAAATAATAGTGGAGGCCAGGCACTGACAAAGCTTGGGTAGAGGTCTGGATCATTTTGGATAGAACAATATCCAGCTGGGTATAAGGTGCACTCTGCATTGAATAGGTACTACTAGAGTAAACTGTTGTTTTGCCAGATAAAGTGATTACTTGAGAAATACATCCTTGACAAGAAGCCATCCTACATTCAACTAGATGCAAGCAGTGACCAATACAGTTGACGTAACACAGGTGAGATATGGTTATATCTCTACATACTGCTAAACAAAGGAGATACCCAGTGAAAAAAATGTTTTCAAGGGGAGCATGGACGACTTAGGTAGACCAACATAAATGGCAGTATCATAATAATGTTTGAAAGAATGAGTCATTTTACAACTGTCCAGAACATTTTAGTTGGGAAAAGAAGAACAAATCCAGTGAAGAATAAATAATTGGCATTAGACCAACTGACTCTTTTTGGCAGAGAGAGATACAGGCATCTGCAGAGAAACACACAGGTCTTGCAGAGTTAAGGAATTTGGGGATGTGTCCATTCCCATTTTGGCTAGAAGCCCAGGACTGGATGGCAGTGGTAGAGGTAACCATTCTCCCTGGCACGACAAGCACAAAATTTTATCTTAGAGGGGTTAACACTGAGGGTGGATTTGAGTACTAAAGCTTGGATGAGTAGGAGGAATTTCAGGTGGCAGAGGTGAACCTGCAATCACAAACTAAAATAGAGTTTTGTTTTCTCAGTGTGATGATGGATAAGGAGCCTGAAGATGGTCATCAGAACACCACATATTCCACAAGAAGAGAGGAAGACAGGAAATACACCAGCTGGATATAATGAGTACACCCACAAATATAAGGTGAAAGCCAATCCAATGGTGATTCCCTAATCACCATGTGGGTGGATAATATGAAAAGAATTGTCCCATGGTCTAGAACGTTAAGGGATGTGGAGGAAACCAGCAACACAAGCAAACAGGGTCACCTAATCCATCACTCAAAGAAGGACATCCACCACATGAAGAATAGCTGTCTTTGTGATATGGTTGGTTAAGAAGCCAGATTGTTAAAGTTAAAGTAGCTGAAAAAGATTGGAATTGGTTTGTAGCCTGTTAGCTTAAACCGTATCAATACATTTGCCCAGAAAAGAAAGCCTGATGATTGGGCCAACAATAATATCACCAGACTGACTATAGGAGGTCTGGAACATTTCTTCACCACTTCAAAGAGAATCCTGATTCCTTCAAAGAATTGTCAAATTTAACTTCCTTGTGGAGACAATTACACATGTTATTGATAGAATTGTGCTGATAGCACCACATATTTTGTAGACACCAACTGTATTAGCATTCAGAGCTTAGGAGTATCATGTGCTATTTTTAGCAAGATGGTTTAATTGTGACCTGAAGAGGATGTGTAGTAATGTTGTAGAATTAATGAAAATCTGAGCAGAATTAGAACACTCTGCAGTAGTGAATAAACAAAATGAACAGGATGAACAGGGAGGATAAGGGCTAGGCTCCCAGGTTGTAAAAACAATTATATGACATCTAACAGGTTGGGTGGAAAAATATATTAACTGCTAGTAGATAAAGGACCACATACTGGTACTCCAAAGTAGAAGCAGATATGCCTTGCTGTCCCATCTATTGTAGATAACTGTGTTAAATAACATAAGTATTCTTAAAACCTCACCATATGTATACACAGAATGTGGACATTCTCACCCGCATATTATTTATAGATGCTAGAAATGACTTATTTTAACACAATGTTGGGCAACGGGGCTCCTGTGTTCTTCCTTGATGCTACGGTGGAGGGCTGAGCTGTTTGCTATCAAAGGCAGCAACTTGGACCTCAACGTCCACGGTTGAACCAGAGTAACCTTTATGTAAATGTCCATGTGATGCTGTCAAAGGGCGAGGGTGTTTTCTATTAATGCTGGTCGGTGGAACAGTGATG
The DNA here is from genome assembly GCF_040938575.1 of Ambystoma mexicanum. Lineage (NCBI taxonomy): Eukaryota > Metazoa > Chordata > Amphibia > Caudata > Ambystomatidae > Ambystoma > Ambystoma mexicanum. Next base: position 358,524,502 of record NC_090941.1, read on the forward strand.
CCATGTGTGAAGCCTGTCAAAGGGGTGATACAATGTCCTTGGGGGGACTTTTATAGTGACAGAAGAAGTTGTACATTTCAAGACAGGGGATAGTAAAAGAAGGGACCACCTGCCAGTCCCCAGAAAGTTGCTCTGTTGTTTAATGTGTGCAGCCAGCTGCTCTTTCTCATGATCTGCAATCTTTAAGAGCCATAGAGTGTTTTCTTTTTTCTCCAGTCATCCAGATCAGAGGAAAGATGCTGAAAACACTTGTTTTAATCTCGGGGAATAGCATGCTGTTTTATCCAGCGTGAATACATACAATGCCTTATGTGTGCCCCTGCTCTGCCTTAAAACAACACATGGTTTAACTTGAACATCAACTGTGGGTAGAGTCTACATCTTTCCACCACAATGAAGAAAGTAAAGGTGTAAAGGTGTTTTGCCTGTTTTCCATGTTTGTTGTCCATTCGGAGAATACAAAATGCATGAACGGTATCTTTTTTATTGAAGTGTAACTGCAAGTGGTCCCCTCCATGAACTTCACTCATTAATATAGAATTACCCCGCCGTCTTTTTCTTAGGTGGTGAAAATGCCACATTTGACTGCAAAATGCTTTGTACATCCTCTGCTTCCAGAGTTCAATGACGTGGGAGCATCATGAACGTTCTGGGCTCTTTTGAGTTAACCCAATACCCCTCTTCTGCATTGAATGCACTGTCGCAGTCATTTCATGAGATAGTGCATTCATATGTGCCCCTTCATCAGGTTTGTGGGCCGGGTCATTGTACTGCTGTTGGTGGGGTTTACAGTGAGATTAAAAAGGAGACCAAAGCAGGTAACAACCTTGAAAATGAGGGTGGCTTGATAAGCACGTCCTTGCTGGATAAGCACAAACAAATCAAGCTCGTGAAAATGCGTGCTTTCATCGGATCTGTTGTTCATTTCTTCAGAAACAACTTAATGTAAAATAGCATACATATAAAATACTGAAACATTTATAAGCAGCATTTACGGTCCATAAAACTTGACTGTTTCTAGTAGGTGAAGAGGTTTGAAAACAACACACAGTGCAGTAACCTACATTCAGAGTGAAAAAGTACTTTTATAAATTCTTAGCCACACTGGAACCTGCTTGGCTTTTGGTTTTATGTTCTCATTCTCGGGTCGATTTCTTTTTAAGGTAGGCCCACTGCATCCCAGCACTGTTCTGAACTCAAACCTCAGCTATTTCGTCTCATATTCTACCTAGAGTAGAATTTCTGGGTCACCATGTTGAGCTGGTGCTGGTAACAGATCAATTATTGCCAAATATTGATAGTGTGGTCAGAAAAGAACCTGCAGCAATTGTGGCACCTGGAATCTCTTTCTTATTTATAAACACTGGAAGGGTCAGTATCACATCAGAATTCAACATCAGAATTCAAACCCATTATATTATTTCTGCAGTGCTGACTTCCTATTGGAGAGGTGAGGGTTGGGAGAATCAATTGAAGCAGGAAGACGTAGCTGGCTACTTTTTATGCAGCACAAAAACACAGTTCTATTTATGGTGCTAGTACAATATTTGGGCGCAATCTCAGACAGTAGTGCCTATATGTGACAATATTTTGTATACATTCAAACTTTCTGTGAGGTAAGCACCAAAGTAAGTGCCACAAGGCAATGCATATCTGCAACTGATTTTTACAAATTCCATTGCTGTTGTATTGACATATTTCGAATCAGTGGGTCATGAAGAAAATATGTTTTACTTTGTAGGAAAGTATGTTTCTTTTTCAATTGGTAGCTATGACTATTGTGGTTTAGTCAATGTTGAAAAGTAGTTAGATCCCTGTTGAGCTATTCTTTTATTTAAGTTAATAATGTTGACCTCATTCTATAATTTGTAAAGTTTTATTTTGTGGAGTACTTAATGTTTTAAATGAGATATCCATTGGCTTATGTAACTAACTGTAACATTACATAGAATGTACACTCCATGCATAATTGAATGTTTGCAGGCAGTAACTGTTTTGAGTGCTATAAGATATGTTACAAAACCAGCCAATTGTTTGATTTACATATGCAGTACAGTGGCTCAAGGTTGTTGTACATCATGTATGGTATATTATGCCTACTGTAGTGATTATGTTTTCACCAAGAGACACTTGTCCATACACAAAGCTGGTTAGTTCACAGTTCTTTTTTTAATCTGCTCTGTATCTCAAAAGCAGTAGTATGATTTATTGGCCATGTGTGTCTATTTGTATAGTTGAAGAAATGTCTAAAATGCAAAATGGGCACAACATCCCACGTGTACATAATTTAGAATTTGCTCCATCACGATTTGGTACAGATATTTACAAAAACCTAAATTTGGAGCATGACCACATGACCGTGTGAAACATGGTTGCACCAACAGAATGTATGTTTCCAAGTGTATATAATCTCTGGAATTCCATTTACAGGGCTATACTCTCTCTCGCTAGACCGTCTAGTGAGTAAAAGAGGAATTATTGGGGATCCTCATTATTGTTTATGGTGAATTTAAAAATCCTTGCAGATTGATGCACTACCTATTTTACACCTGAAATAGTGTAGATTATGTCAGGAGTGTGTGTGATATGTCTGTGCAGGAGAAGGACATGTAAACTTAGCTGTTCTGAGTCATGGAATTTGAAATTGTTCAAAAGTGGCATGATTAGAAAGGGCAGACAGGTTGCTCATGGGTCTAGCAAATGACTTTGAATATGATGGGTTTGAGGTCTTTGTGATTATTTTCCATGATAATTATAGAGAGAAGCAATGGGGTTTCATTTAGTATCTTTTTGAAGGATTTCATTTTTCATATTCAGAGTACATCTCAAAATGTGGAGTTTACAATGCATGGAATCTCTTATATTTAACAATTCAAGCGAGGTCTGCTTTTACTTTGCATCAGAATTCAGTCAAAATAGACCTGTGTGTGTACACACATACAAGAAACCTTATTAGTACATACCTTCTTTAAATAAGTTGTTGCCAGTGTCTATAGGTGCTTGGTTAAGGGTGAGACAATTTGATTTGGGAAGTTTTAGAGTGTATGCAAGAAACACGCAGACTTCTTCTCTTCTTACATATATACCTTTAAAAAGGAAGACACATGCTTCTGTACTGGGATTTGTTTTGAGTTTCTTCAAGTGTGTCAAATTTGAGCACAATTAATTTGATATTATTTTTAATTTTGATATGTTTGTAAAGCAACAACTGTTCCCATTCCTCTACTAACTAAATCTTGGTCTATGTCATGGTTGCATCTTAGAATTACTCTGTAATTGAGTCAGAGAGTGAATACTTTTTCTAGCCCAGCTGTGTTGGATACAGATTTCTCTAGGTGATAGATGTGTGCAGCCACTTGTTGACATATGCCATTAACTTCTAATCTGTCTATGCAGTTGATAAGGGCTGGGGGTTCTTTACATTTTTCAGCATTTCCTCAATAGATTAGATTCAGTCTTCAGGGATTGACATTAAACAAGCACATTGTTGAGTTTTGTAAGTTAATTGGTTCATCCCTTGAGAGCCTGATGTGTTTTGCCTGTACAGTTTATGTAAAACTTTACTTTTGGAGGATGTTTTTGCCTGCTCAATAAATACACAGAAAACAATGTAATATTTGCTTGTATAACCTTGTGGGTGTGTATTTGACATGCTGTAGTGTTCTCCTCCTTTCATTTAATCTTCCTCGGACACGGGCATTTTATATTTTACCTTGCTTCCTTTCTCTCTTTCAGCTTACCCTAATATTCGACATGGAAGTTTCCATTTAAGAGATTATATGTTTGATCCCCATACTTTGTAAGTATTGGTTCATTCTTTTTGTTTCTTTATATTTTTGGGTACGCTACTAGGCATTGGGTGACCTCACTAACAGAGGAATTAACCTTCCTTTTTTGGGGTCTTTTTTCTTTTTTTTGGTCTCTAGATTTTCTCGGCGATCAGACTCTGAGGCCTTGAGAAACCTGCACATGTCTACTTCATACAATTGAGTGTGCAGCCTTTCTCTTCTTCCAATTCATTGTAGTTTTATTGGCCTAGAATTTATTTGAGTACATTTACTTCCCAATTCTTCAGCCATTTTGTGTTTTCTTTTTCATTTTGCACAGATTAAATGAAGCTTGGCCTGCAGAAACTATCCACTCAAGTCTGGGATTTTGTTGAAACTAGGAAGAAAGAGAAGTTGCCATTCCCCTTTCTTCAGAGTTCAAATAATGAAATAGCTGAAGACAACAAGTTCATTCTTAGTTTGTCTCACATGTAGACACATCTTCTTTTTTCTGTACATGCAAACCGAATACATGGTAATGATGATACAGTTTGTTGATGATTTCCTCATATTCAAAACACAGTTGTTCAATGTATTGTTCTATTCTCATAGATTGTGAATCAATTATAAATGGACTCCCTTTTCCTCGTTGAGCAGGAGACCTAGGTTGTTTATGTACTTTGTACAATTTCCCCCAGCTTTGGGGGTTGCACTGTCTTGGCACTTTGTACTCTTCATGGCTATTGTGCAATTAGGAATTGTGTACATTTGTTTACTTATCCTTTATCCTTTTGTGCCAAAGCCAGCAACTTGCAGCTTAAACAATATAAAAAGTAATCCTAATGGAATGTATTACTTGTAGGTTCTATTGCACTTTTCTTCCCTTCTTTGTTATTATATAACTTTAATATTTGAAAACATGTTAGGCCTTCTGAATAATGCATCATTTGTAGCTGTTCCTCGTAGTGAACGTGATGGCATATAATTATTTTACTTATGCTGCCGAGTGTGGCATAGCATTCTTTGCAACCTCATGTTTTGAAAACAGGTTGGTCTTTGACTTGTATTAATTCTATGAGTCACTTAAATACAATGATATATTTTCCTTCAAACAGTTCTTTAAATGTAATTCTAAGGTCTTCTTGCATGTTGATGTTTATTTATTTATGTACTAGCAAAAAGTACCCGTTCTCTGAACGGGTTCTGTGGACAGATATCACAGCACTCTCATCAATTCTTGAAAATCAATTATCCTGTAGGCCGCTGTTCTGATTCGCTTATCACTTGATGTGCACTCTGAAGTAAACGGCTCTGAGAATGTGTGTATTTGGTTGGCTGACATATCCTGGACCATACGCTGGGGAGGTGAGAGTTGGTGTGCTGCTGCATACTGATAACTACTTTCCTCTCTTCCCAACCTGTTGCCTCACCGTGATGTGGTTCAGTTTTTTTTGTGGTGCATTGCCAAGCAAATGTCCCAGAAACCTTCCATTCTAGTGTTGAGGACTGGTCCTTCTACGACCACATTGATATTTCATCAATTTCAGGAAACTGTCTCATGTGTGAAGGTCATGAAATCCAGGAAAAGAGGTGGGGTGTCGAAACATCATGTAGCCATCAATGTCCAGAGGGCCCTAACAGGTGCAAATTGGGTGAAACAGTGTGTTATGTTGTATGAGGAACAATACTCTGTCATGCCACACACCCACATCCAAATATAGAGTTTTGCTCAAATCTGTGGAAATGGGTGAGATGTTCAAATGTCATGTAGCCAGCAATGTCCGGAGGGACCTAACAGATAACTATGCAAAATGAGGTACAGATTGGTGAAACGGCTTGGAATTGTATTGAGAGCAATTCTTCAACAAGCCACAAACCCACAAACAAATTTTGACTTTTACCGAAAAACAGAAAATGTGGTTTGTGTGTCCAAATGTCATGTAGCCAGTATTGTCTGCAGGGTCCTATGCAAAATGTGGTGCAGATTGGTGACATGGTGTGGAATTGCATAAGGAACAACACTTTGGCATGCCATGAACAAATCCACACGTTTTCATTTTTATATATATATATATAGAGGAGGAACAATGCTCTTTTGATCACAAAAGAAAGTCCAATAGTTAAGAAATCAGATTTGATGGGAAGTGGTGAGCTTCTTACAATCGGGTGAATTTGAGGGTCATTCTGACCAGGTTGAGGAGGGCAGTGAATGGAACAGTTACGGGGACAATACATAAGTGAACATACTTAGATTAAAGACAATGCACATTGAAAATGTTTAGGTGTAGGCAGGCGGTACTGCCAGCTGTGCTCAAGGATGACACCATCATGGGTGAAGTGCTAGAGTGGAAGCAGAGAAAGTGTGGGACATGGGCAGGTTAGAGGTGAGTGATTAATGTTAGCTAACAGGCAGATGAGAGGTAGGCTAGGAGGGTAATTCAGAGGTAAGGCGGCAGGCTTTTAGTTTGGTTTTGAACAAATTAATGTGGGCTGTTTGGCATGGGGAAGAGAATTCCATGCAAGTGGAGCAAGACAAGAGAAGGAGCAGAAGCGAGATGAAGCACTGGCAGGGAGAGGAGTCACAGGGGTAGTTGAGGAGGCAGAACAGAGATTATGAGAAGGCTTGTAGAGTTGGATCGAGGAAGGTAGCTACTGAGGTGCCTTACCGTGGACGGATTTGTGAACTAGGAGAGGTCATTTAACTCAGCGATCTAGCCTAGTGATGGTATGAGGAAGTTAGTGTGAAGTGAGGGACTTCAAAGAGAGTCCTGGTAGCCAAGTTAATTATCTTGTCGAGAGGACACAAAGCATAATTGTGGAGAGCAAAAAGGATGCTAACACAGTAATCCAGTTTAGGGAAGACAAGAGCAGTTAAGAGATGTTTTGCTGTGCTGAAAGGAAGGAGGTGTCTCATGTTCCTAATATTAAGGAGGTTGAGGGAAGCTGCTCTTTCAGTTTTGGAGATGAAAGTAGATAAGATGTGAGAAGGGTCATGGATGTTGCAGATGTTTCTAGCTGAAGAAGAGTAGTGAGAGTGTCTGGTGGGAACTGGATAGGTGGAGGAAGAGTTGAGAGAGAGCTTTCGGCAGGGAAGAAGAGCACCTCAGTTTTGTTAGAGTTTAACTTCAGCGAGTGCAAAGCCATTAATGGCAGAGAGACTGTTTGAAAATTAGTAGAACATTCAGGGAAAGAGAAGATTTGGCTGAAGACTGTGAATGAAGGCCGGCATTAAGTTAGAAACCATGCTTACCTCACCTACAAGGAATTTTTTTTTGTTGTTGTTGAATTCTTCATACTTCAAATGCAGCCTCTGCAAACAATGTGTGATGCTTTAGTTTGTTTTATTGCTCAAGTGGGAGGATTAAAGTTTGCTGTAAAGTTACACTTCCTCTGGTATAAGCAGCTAGACCTATGAGGCAGTAAAAACACCTGAAGTTGCTGTCTGTTTTTGTCTTCCAAGCACATACCAGAACTAACTTCACCACTAATATATGCAAGGTGAGGATTATAATTATTACAGTTGCATGTTGTGTTCTCATGTTGCAATCCATGTTCCATTTATTCTGGGACTTGTTGGTAAATGCTGAGTTGTCCAGCATTTCACTATGATGTGAGCACTTATGAATCTTTGTCAGATTGCTTGGATTGTACAATGCCATTTTCTACGTTGCTGTTTGCTATTTCTGTTTCAATAGGAAAAGGTGGGCGTCTGAGAGGTTCTTGGCTACCTACAAGATATATATGACTTTCTTCTGGAGTTTCTTTACCCATTTCTGTTTCTATCTGTTCTTCTTTATGATGTTCAACTTCTGACATTTCATTTTAATGTTAATAAGGTTCATTTATGAGGCTGCTTACAGTTGCCTCAAAAGCAGGGTTGCATGTATCACAACCACCTTATAATTGTTCTTCTTTTGTCCAAGTTTTGAATAACTGCAGTAGATCAATTTAATACAATTCTTTGTGGTTTGCAGATTTGAAGGATAGTTTAATTTGGTTAGACTAGGTTTTTAAATTCCCACTAGACATCCTTCACAATTTAAAACTGCATATCTGCAAGCTGATTCATTTAGTGGGGTATTCGTTAGTATGTATAGTATTGTGTTATTTCATATAAACACATGCTTTTCAAAGAAGGACTGTTTGGATAGTGTGTGTCAAGGAGACTTGTTTTTAGGTTGTCCTAGGAGTTTGGATTTTCCTGGCAAAATATTCAATTTCTTGGATTTAATTAAATCCTATCTGTTTAGATGAAGGTGGACTAAGGTTTAGCCAGAGGATATTATTAGATTTTCTGTACAAGGCTGCACATGTTAAATTGTCTGAAGCTTTTTATGATTTACATTCTCTATGTGAGAGCATGTTGATGCCACAGCTATACAGTTTGTGGGGAACGTGTTTTCGTATGGATTGTTATCCCAGAGATCTTTTAGCTAAATGTTTTCAGATTTCGATAAGATAGGTTGTGGCACATCTTGGTGACTGTAGTTGAATTGTATGTAATACATTAAGGGGCCGATTCATGGAACAAACGTGCGCCGAAAATCTACGCGCAAGCAGGCGCAAGCAGGCGCAAGCGGAAAAAAACAGGCGCGCGCGCACGCGTGCGATTCATGGAAGTCCCTGTGCGTGTTCACCGCGGGATGTGCGCCAAACCCGTGCATGGCGCACAAGTCACTGCAACATCGCGAAAGGCGTGCGCAACGCGCACAGTGAAAGCGCACAACCTCAGCGCACACACCAGAAAGTGGGCGGGACATGGGGCGTAATGCGCGGAATGGGGAACAACACGCGAAAATAAGGGCGTAACTGGGGATGTACTGCAGGGAAGCAGACGGAACGCCCACACGCACTCGAACCACACGTATTCATGGAATCGAATAGGGCAAAGCCACGCACAGCCAAAGACACGCACAAGCTGAAACACGGCCGCCACACGAAGGCAGGCGGTAGAGTCCCAGCGCATCAAAAAAGTGGCGCGCGGGAAGTTAAATACGCGATTGAGTGGGGTACGTGGATTTCAGGGGTGCTCGAGAAATTCTACACGTGATTGGCCTGGGTACGTGTATTACAGGGGTGCGCGAGAAAATCTACACGCGATTGGCCTGGCTACGTGGATTCCAGGGGTGCGCGAGAAATTCTACACGTGATTGGCCTGGGTACGTGTATTACAGGGGTGCGCGAGAAAATCTACACGCGATTGGCCTGGGTACGTGGATTTCAGGGGTGCGCGAGAAATGCTACACGCGATTGGCCTGGGTACATGTATTACAGGGGTGCGCGAGAAAATCTACACGCGATTGGCCTGGCTACGTGGATTCCAGGGGTGCGCGAGAAATTCTACACGTGATTGGCCTGGGTACGTGTATTACAGGGGTGCGCGAGAAAATCTACACGCGATTGGCCCGGGTACGTGGATTTCAGGGGTGCGCGAGAAATGCTACACGCGATTGGCCTGGGTACATGTATTACAGGGGTGCGCGAGAAAATCTACACGCGATTGGCCTGGGTACGTGGATTTCAGGGGTGCGCGAGAAAATCTACACGCGATTGGCCTGGGTACGTGGATTTCAGGGGTGCGCGAGAAATGCTACACGCGATTGGCCTGGGTACATGTATTACAGGGGTGCGTGAGAAAATCTACATGCGATTGGCCTGGGTACGTGGATTTCAGGGGTGCGCGAGAAAATCTACACGCGATTGGCCTGGGTACGTGTATTACAGGGGTGCGCGAGAAATCCTACACGCGATTGGGCCTGTGCGAGTGGGGCAGTGTATTACGTGGGTGTGCGGGAAGTTGAAGAGGTGAATTGCCAGTGTGGGTCCTCCCAGGTCTCCCCCCTACCCCCTCCACGACCTTTGCAGGCAGCCCACACCACAGGGGACTACCCTGCACCCCTGTCATGTCCCGCAGGCAGCCCATCCAACATGGGCATGCCCCCCAGCCAAGCCACATGTCCCCTTGCACCCCCACCCCCCAGCACTGTGGGGCACCTGCCAGCAGGCCCCCAACCATTTCCCACTCATGTCCCCTTGCACCCCCACCCCCCAGCAGGCCCCCACTCATGTCCCCTTGCACCCCCACCCCCCAGCACTGTGGGGCACCTGCCAGCAGGCCCCCAACCATGTCCCACTCATGTCCCCTTGCACCCCCACCCCCCAGCAGGCCCCCACTCATGTCCCCCTGCCCCCAGGTCCTGACGAAACGCAATCATGGCAGTAATGGGCAGCATACCCAGCACAAACACCCAGCCAAGGATTGCATCCACCCACATAGTAGATGCAATTACATGATACAACCCCAATGGCAAGTATGTAAATGAACACATGTCCCTCACACACACATACACAATGGGTGCAAGTGAATGTCAAAACCCATATCATGACATGCATGAAACCAATGAGAAAATACCACAAATGTAAGTAATAAATATATGTATTAAAGATGAAAATGAAGTAAAGAAATAAAACACACAACAATGGGGATGACAAAACAAATGGTCCATGTCCGAGAACTAATAGAAAAAATCAAAAAACAAAGGAATCCAAAAACTAATGTAGTCCAAAGCAAAATAATGGGGGGAAAAATAAGGAAAAACCATTGCCTCATGGTGAACACAAATATAAATCCACCAAATTTTTTCCAAACATCAAACTATGTACAAGAATATCCCAGGGTCCATGAGCCCAACACCATAAATTAAACCTACTACTACTAACTAATAATAAAAATATATACAGAAAAGTGGCCATTGTCCGAGCGGTCCAAAAAAAACGTAAAAAATAAAGGAAACCTAACACTAACTAACTAAAGAACTATATACAATGGCAGCGGGCAAGTCCTGCGGCTCACTCTGTGATGTTGCCGGCCAGGGCATCCTCGAACTCCATGTCGATGTCCCGGAGGCGGGACTCTGTCCTGGCCCCGAGGTCTCGCAGGGACAACCCCGTGTCCACCTCAAACTCCCTGCGAGCTTCCTCGAGGCACTCAGCCCGCCTCAACGCCCGACGCATGGAGAACTCCGCCCTGACCATGGTGAGCCGCTCCTCTTCCGCCCGCTGCCGCTCCGCACCTATCCGCTGGACCAACTGTTCCCACATGGAAGACACTGCCATCCCAGGGTTCTCCTGTCCTCCGGCCGATGCCTGCCCCTCTGATCTTGATGGCCCCGAGCCATGATGCCTCCCACGTCGAGCCTGCTGCTGCCTCCGACGCCACTGCCTCTGCCAGCACGACGGCATCCAGGCTGATGGAATCCACCGATGCCGTCGTGCACGTGCCCTGCCAGATGATGCCGGCACATCCTCCATCTGCAGGGGGACAGTTGCTGGTGTGTCCACCCCTGCTGGACCTTCGACTCCCGACTGTGGCAGGGATGGGGTCCCCACCGAGCTGGCTGCGTTGGTCGGGGCAGGTCCACAGGGGGCCCTGGTGGCATCTGGGCCGGAAGACGGCATGGAGCACGACTGGCGCATAGCCTCCACAGAGGAGGAGAGGGTCGCCAGAAGGCCACACACATGTAGGAAACCCCCGACCATGGCGGCTCCCAAATGGTTCACGTACGCACGGTGCTCTTCGTGATGATGTGCATGCTCCTCCCGGGAAGCATGCACCTCATCACGAATGCCAGCCGTGCGCAACGCAACACCAATCAGGACCCTCTCCACACGGCCAGGGGTCCCCTCGTCCGCAGGTAGAGGAGTGTCAGATGACATGGACATTTCCCCTACCTGCGGACGGGCCTGGGATGGGGCATCCCTGCTGGTGCATGGTGGTGCAGTCACAGTGTCAGGGACAGTGACATGCACAGGCACCTCCACGGCGACCTGTGCTGCCTCCTGCCCCTGGCCCTGGACTGCACCACTTGCACCAGCGGGGATTCCCCCACCAGGCCCCATGTGTGGCTCAGTAGCGGCCTCCTCCCCCTCTGTGGAAACCACCAACCTGGATGTCTCCACGCCGTCTTCCGCCGGTGCAAGCCCCTGTGGGGGCTCACCCACCCCTTCCGCTGCAGCCGTGGTGGCATCCCCGCCGCTCTGCTCCACAGCGCCTTCTCCGCCCTCTTCTTCACTTGCCACTGTGTAGAGGGAGACATAGAACACAAGCATCAGGGTACTGTATAATGGTCCCCTAGACAGGAAGCAACAGCAGATGAGTGGCACTGTCATACATCACTTCCATCATGTCCCTCCACAACACATGGGTCAGTGCAGGCAAAACACATACAGTAACAGGCATGGCGCATGCCATGGACATTGGCATACATGACCAAGGGACTCATGATTCAGACAATGTTGGTTTTAAACTCACATGCATCATGGGTCTTGCCATCACATGCACACACCTCACCGTAGTTCCATCCATCTGGCCTCGTACACCACAGACGCAGTGGATACAAGGATGACTAGGCTGCATCAGTGAATCTGAACATTGTCACAGACATGTGTCATGCATCCATGGCAGTTACAAGTCACAGACACGCAGTTCAGACACACACACATGGGCACCATACGTGTACATGGGACCAGCACCCATCCCTCACCCCCACCCATGTCCAGGAATAGAGACTGCCATGCTTCCATGTGTCCATTCCGCACAGAGCCCCCCATGTTGCAATAGAACACATGCACCAACCATGTGGTTCACACATCACTGTACTCACATGCCTGACCATGATGTCCCTGCACACACACATACGTACATGGCCTATGTCACACATACAGGCAGGTATCAGACATCCAGCACACTGCAACATGCCCTGTCTCACACAGTAAATCTTGGCCACTTACCGGCCAACTCCAGATGGGTCTGCCTCCGAAGGATCTGGGCGTGGAGCGCTGGGTCTACGCGTTCCAGGACCCTCATCTGGATGTCACTCAGGCGTGCCCGGCCCCCCTCCGCGAGGCGCCGGGCCTTATTGAGGGTCCTGGACCTCAAGTCCTCCCAGCGCTTCTTGATGTGCTTGATGTCGCGGGTTGCCACCCCCTCCGCGTTGATGGCAACCACTACATCGTCCCAGATCCTCTCCCGTCCTTCCTTGTTGGCGCGTGGTCTTCCGAAGAGGGCATCATAATGCCCCAGGACATGCTCCACCAGGACACCAACTTCCTTCTCACTGAAGCTGGTGGCCCTCTGCCTCTCTGGCTGGGGGTCGCCACTGGTCTCAGATGGTGCTTGCCCCAACATGGCGACCCCCGAGGCAGGCGTGGGTGGGCAACTGGGTCCTGGGGCTGGGCTGTGGAGCGATGGTATCCCAGTCGGGAGTCTACTGTTCCAGCAGGGGTCGACACAGCAACTGGACCCCTGCAGATGGCTGATGTGCAGGCACCAAATGGCAGGGCACGGTGGCAGCAGGCAGGCAGGCAGGCAGGCAGCAGCAGATGGCACGTGGGAGGCTGCTCGGGGCACTGGGGGGCAGTGATTCGGCCTTCTGGGCAGGAGCGTGGTCTTCTGTGTGTATTCGCGTGGCCAGCTTGATACGGAGTGATTTGGCACGTGATAAATCTGCACGTCTGCGTGTAATTCGAGGAAAGGCCCGTAGCGCGTAAGCGCGTCTGCACGCATACGGATTTTCATTGGACCAAAGGCCCTCAGCGCGTGAGCGCGTCTGTGACGTGTCGTGCGAGGGTGTATCCCTCATTGCACGTGATGACAGAACACACGTGGATTTCAACCAATCGCGTGTGAAAGTTCACGCCACCCCGGAACACACGTACCCAGGCTAATCGTGTGTAGATTTTCTCGCGCACCCCTGAAATCCACGTACCCAGGCCAATCACGTGTAGATTTTCTCGCGCACCCCTGAAATCCACGTACCCAGGCCAATCGCGTGTAGAATTTCTCGCGCACCCCTGAAATCCACGTACCCAGGCCAATCGCGTGTAGAATTTCTCGCGCACCCCTGTAATACACGTACCCAGGCCTATCGCGTGTGGGGACACCCGCACACCCCTGAAATACACGCTCCCCGCTCTGCGTTTGCTGCTGCCCTTTGCGCTGGATTGGGGATTTTGATGGCTTTTCCCTGCGCAAGGGGCGTTCTTGGGGGCGTAACTGACGCTGCTGCAGGGTCGCTGCGCCACTCTGCGCCACGGCTGGTTGTGGATGTTGGAATCCATGAATACGCTGTGCGCCTGAATGTGTTTTGGCGCACGCGGCTGGCGCAGACTACAGCACGCGCACACTGTGCGCCAGCCGCGTGCGCCACTTGTGCGCCGAATTCTATGAATTGGCCCCTGAGTGTCTATATTAGCATTCCACATTGATGAAAAAATGTAATTGCAATAAGTGATGCACTTGGATGCTTCATCTCTTTTAATCATATATGTGCTTCTAAGAGACATTCCTTAAACTAACAACATGCATGTGTACTTGACCTTCCCTGCAAACAGGCCTAGGGAATCCAACATGACATTGAGTGCCTGTGTTTCTATATCAGTGTTGGCAAAGATTTTAGTATGTAGGTTATTATTTATTGCTTCTGTAGGGACTTTGCATGTTATGTAATTTTTCAATACATTCTAATACAGTGGGCCCCATAAGGAATGTGGTGGTAATTTGACAATACATCTGCTCAATTACTTGCAAACATGCTTATCATTACCGATACTTCATTCTGTGGGTTTTCCATGGGATTACAAGTAGTGGCAGGGTGGTATTAATGCCCATTTTGATAGTCCACAGGGCTCCATGGCAGTTTTGGTGGAATTAACGTGAGCGCTAATCCCAATGTGGTAATTCCACAGAAATTGGGCCTTAAAATGGAAGATTTACTTTTAAAATGATGCTGGTGGAAAATCATCCACTTTAAGGTCACATTTGTAGTTCAGCAGTGTGGTAAAAATGGCAGTAATTCTGTTACCACCAAAATAAATTTGAATAAAAGAATAACAAACTTTTTTCACTTAGCACAAAACTTGAAATGTAGCCCAATGTATCACTGTCATGACGACATTTAGGAGAGATTTTCATCTGCCAAAGAATGAAATTATGTGATGCTTCTCTAGATTGTTATCCTTTTCTTCAAAAGTAATATTTTATCCCTCCAAATGGAGGACGATCTTTGTTGCAGATGAATGCAGCATGACTTCATAAAGGTGGAGAAACAAACATGAAACATTTGCTTGATATAGATACCACAGCACATCTGTGCTTTTTAAGTCTATTACTTGCATATATCAACTTTCAGTGTATAGGATCTTATTTAAATCATCCCATGCATATTCTGGATAAATGCGTGTAACAAACAATGTGAGAGGATACAGGTTCATTAGCATGCAGCAAAGATCTTTCTGATGTTGAAATTATTATGCTTGTGTGCCACTGATATTTGCCAAGGTATTTCCTCCTTGCCTCGTATCTTTTAAAGTATTTGAATATTTGACATATTAGTAAAGCAGGTTCCAGTTTTTGGTATATGAACAACACAACACATAGAGTTCCTAGTTAACTTTCAGATATAAGATGTAAAATGTATTCAATGTTTTGACAGTATCTTGGATCTTCTGAGTACATTCTGAAAGAACAATGCTCTGATGTGCTGAGTTTGTTTCAAAAGGTAATGTCTTCCTCCTCGTCCTGCATGGAAAAGGAGTGCAACACAGTATGTGTCTAAACTTCATTCTTTCTCATACACTCTTTGGAGAACCTTTTGCTTGACACCTTTGGTTTCTAAAGCATCTTACGTGGAGTTTATTGAATGTAGTGGATGGATTGGGCAGTGGTCAAGCATGTTATGTATAATGCTAGGATCAACACATTCAAATTGACCAGTTTGTGGTGCATCTTCATATGTTTTGTAATACTTTTTGTTCTATGTGTATGTCTTTTCAGTATTCATTGTGATCTTTGATAGATAGTAGAGCTTCCTTAAAGATAAATCATCTCATTTTTGCCAAGCCTTTCAGTCTTTTGTTGGAACTCTCTTGACCAATACAATTAAAGATGGATTTACTGGATGTCCTGCTCCTAGAGTTTCAACATCTTCTTTGTGGTTGATTGGAAAATGAACAACCTTGCCTCAAAAGCATCAAACTTATTTTGCTGGAGGCAATTAGGCAGTATGTGGTTGTAATCATAATATAGCTTAGAACTGGCGTACTCTTTGTATAATTATGCTCACAGATTGAGTTGGTGGAACGAGTTGAGAGCTGGCAAGCTGTTATTAATAGCTTCAGATTGTATTTGGTTGTCATTAAGAATATCATTGAAATTATAGCATAATAAGAAGAGATATGTTATGTTTTATTTATTTTTTACAGTGAGGTAAAAGGCCACTTTAAATTATAATACAGTTATCAACATACACATTGTAGTTAGTCACAGCACTTTTAAAGAGAACAAGCTCTTTCCATTAGGAAAATAACTAAACTTGTTTTAATTCCACAGCCTATAGTATAACATCAATGTAACATTGCCTTTAATACAGCATATATATTTCAACATACACATTTCACTTATTTTTAAATTCTAAAGCATAACAAATCCAAATAAAATGTGTAAATAAGAGTGGTGTGTTGTAAACATTTTTGGTACTTTATGGAATGTGCTTTTACAGGATGCTCCTGAAATAAAGCCCAATTAAAGTCCAAGTCATCTGGTGTGGATATGAATAGGACAGGGGTGCATGTTCTGAAGTGTTTTGATTCCACTTTTGTCTTTTCCATTTATGTATTGTTTTAGAAATTGCCCTACATATTTGAACTATCTTGGCCGCACATTGCAGATCAATCAGCATGATGTAGTGTCAGGACAGGAGGAGTGGTGGGTTCAATATTTCTTTGGGAATTATTTTGCTTAAAGTTTCTACGTTTAATAATTCCTCACACTAGCTCAAGTCCTCTAAAAAGTGTTGCTATTGTAATTGGATGTTTTTGTTCTTGGTTGTAGACTTCTTAATTGTAGTTGCATTATGTGTTGGTAATGTGAAGCTAATCTCCCTCCCATAATGTTCAGCAGTTACCTCCAATGACATTGTGCATGTTACTAATATAGAAAGTGTATTACTGATTTGATTTTAAGACTAGTGTGAATAGTTTTCTTTTTAGTTTGAACGCACCATCAATGATTGAATCTAAAACCAATTTTCTTTGATCATTGACAGATTTATTTGTGAGATTGATGGGGATTCTACGACAGAATCATTTTTGTAAAAAACTGTTTTTTAAAATTATATTGGGGCCACATTGACATTTAATGTTATGTTTCTAATTATGTTGTGTGTGTTGGGGTCAACTACTCTGTTGAAATGGTTGTGGAACCTAATTGCTTGCATTTGTTTTTGGAAGGGGTGGAGGAATTCGACCTATTTTGGTGGTTGGAGTTTTGCAAGGCAAGAGTTAGCTCTTCTCCTGCTTGTACATGTTCTATGAATTATTTGAGTGTAGGGTGAGTTTTTAGCTGTCCCCTGTTTTTTGTGTGCCCAGTGATGTTTTCTTTGTTTTCTTTGGACTGGGGTTTTGGTTGGTATTTTTTCTTTCTGTTGGAGAAAAGGAATACTATTTACAATGTGTTACAGTAAAGTATATGTTTGTTTTATAAAGGCTGCTAATGTTTATTAGTCCCTGGGAGTTGGTTTCACAATTTGTGTCTAACTAGGGACTTTACAAGGAGGACTATCATTCTGGTATTGTTTGTCTTTTGTGTACCTGGAGCAGTTGAAGACAGTGAGCTATTAGCTACCTGACATTGCTTGCTGGCAGCACCAATTCAAAGCATGTAAGCACTCATGCACAACCTTAGACCTGCTTGAGAAGTAAAAGGTTAGGAGGGGACAACATTCCTGCCATCCTATACCATGATCCAACATGGCCTGGTGGAACACCTCCCTTGTGCGTGTACTATTCACTTAACAATAACCTAAAGAAAGGTAATTCTACCACAGTCCAATACATTTCTCATCAGCAGTGGAAATAACTTTCATTTATGGTTAAATATTGATGTGCCTGTTATATGTTCTACCCTCTGCTTTATTCTATATGTTTGTCATTGTATCTCCCTGAAATGGATAAGGGACTCTACTAATAGTTAGTGCCTTCATCTTTTATTGTGGTCATTTATTTTACCCTTTTTTTAGGAGCTTGAGGAACAGAGACTGCATCCAGGTCTTAAGTTTAATAAAAGGTGTTGACACCCTTTTAAATTGCGTGGAAGTTATAGGTTTTTTTGGTGGGGCGGTGTTACTGGTAAGGTAATGGGTCTGGGTTCTTTGTTAAGGCTGTTGCTTAACTTTGATTTGTCACTTGCATACTTAGCCTTTACCTGGGTACTAATCCATCTCATTATGGAGGCTTATGGTTAAACACCAATAAAGGCAGTAAGATAACATTATAGATGCTAATTTAAAATCTCTGAGGCTATATCACACTTATAGTATATTAAGTGATATTTACAAAATGATATATCAGCTAAAGGAATCCTAAAATATGTTATAAGGATATTGCAAATTACTTAGGAGTTCTGTGATTAAATAGATGGGTGACACTGAAGGTTGAGCTTCTGTATAAAGTCAGAACTACTTGATGACATGTAATATTTGTTTTTCATATGGAAGGGGGTATTTCAATGCTTATAATGCATGGTCACACACTGTCATTATCTTTAATGCTGTTTGATTAATGTAACAGCTGTTAACATTTTTTGTTGATAGAGTCAACATAGAATTGACATAAAACGTAATAAAGTGCATCCAAAATGTTTTGTGCAGATTGGTTCTTGCGCTTATTAATTGATTCTCAGCAGCCTACAAAATAAATATATTTTATAAAGATGTGTTTTAGAAAGTGTGTGGCGTGCAGTAGGTTGCAGTTACAATTTTTATTAGGGAGATGGAAGGTGGCGTTTTGAGTGGAGGTTAAGTTGAATTCCAATGGTGGTTTAGTGGACAGTAGTGTGAAAATAACTGTTATCTTTTCTAAAAGGTAAGCTGCGAGGACATGGGTGTGTTTCTGGGTGGTGGCAGATAGAGGTTTGGCTGACAGGTGGCTGGGTATACGCAGTGTTAGCTTGGTTTTAAATATGAAATTGGATGCTTACATTGAGACAGGGTTCAGAATGAGCTTATTGGCTGTGCTGCTGTGTCCAATGAGGATGCTTAAGGGCGTAATGGGTTTGTTGTGTATGGTATCAAGAAGCAATTGCAAGTGGAACATCTCTGAGTTAAGTGATAGGGTAGGATAGAAGGTGAAATTGTCACAAATAATGCAGGAATAATAGTAGTAGTGGGATTGTGGGATTAGTGAGGTCATTGTGTGATGGAAGGATTTTTGTTGGTAACTCAGGACTGGGAGAAGCAGGAACATTGTTAGTTTAGTGGTGATTTATAATTTACTAGTGTAAATGCTGTGTACACAGGCTAATGTGCATACAAGAAATGTTCAGAGTATAAATATGTTATTTGGTGTAGTTTAATGTAATTAATAATAATAGAAACAAATAACTTATAGGGTCTTGCTCCTTTTACGTGCACGGGTAGTGACCTCAAACAAAATCTCATTGTCTTGGATTCCATTTATGGGTTTTGGACATATAATGTTGAGGAATGTAAAAGTAATACAATTTACACACAGCATGATTCAAAGTAGACATGAGATCATAAAATAAAGTAAATTGAAATCAAATAAAGTTTAAAATGTACATAAGCAATATTATTGATATAATAATACATACCAAGAAATTGACATTGAAAAAGAAATTCATTTGCTAAAAAAATAGTGCTTAATCAATGAATTTCTGTGTATATGTTTTTTTTTTAAATGTATATATTTTCTTAGTGTATGCAACTTGAAGTACGCTGTTAAAGTCATATGCATGTCTAGGGCCTTTTCTGTAGCTTTTTGGAAGTTATCATTGTTGAAATACACATTTTGTTGAACTTGAAGTCGTATTGATGAATTCATAAGTCAACAGCTCCCTCTAGCGGTGATAACAGGCGAAGCGGGCAGGACAGCTTCGCACAAACATACATCTGGCCTTTTACAATATAGTATGATAATGGAGGGTATGGAAATTGTAGTGAAATACAGATTATGTGGATTTCTTTACAGGTTGCGAAAAGGAGGACATTCTTTTTAAAGAAGGATTCTTCAGTCATTCTGGTTTCTGTGGAAGTGAAAAAAGGAAATATATTAATACGTTTCTGAAAATTGTAACAAATGATCATAGCAACATGCTTTTTATGATTTTTTTAAGTCAGCATTTTTTATTGACAGGCTGTATTTCTTCACATTCAAATGCACAAGTAAAATTTATAAAAGAGTTTCACTTTGAATGGTACATAAATAATATACAGTGTGGAATGTCATATTGCCTTTTAGGGCAATATGGGTGTTTGTTCATCATTATCCCCATCCTGCTATTTTCTCTCTCTCTTTCATTCTCCCTGAAATTGATAAGGAACCCTGAGTAGTTGGATGCTTCATGTTTTGTGGTGGCCATTTATTTTTCTACTTATGAACCTTAAAGCAGGGACTATGTCATGTATTAACTTTAAAAAAAAGCTTGTGGCATCCCTGTAATTTATCTGGGGTGCTAACAGTTACAGGTTAATTGGGTGGCATTACTGGTCAGAAATGGGTTGGAGACGTCTGCTAAAGCTGTGGCTTCACTTGATTGTGTAACCTGAGTACTAGACCATGTTCTGAGTGGTAATGCATCTTCATTGTGGGGACTGTTTCTTAAATTACTTTTGGGGCAGTAATGTAATGCAATAGATAGTAATGTATACGTATATGATATTAAATTATATTTGTAAAATTATATGTTGGATATAGAACTTCTTGGTATAACTTATAAGGATATTGCACATTACTGAGGAGTTTGCTGATGCAATAGAGGAGTGAGGCTAAAGTCTGAGTTTTTTTTATAAACTATTTGACTTCTTGCATTACGATTTTTATATGAGGTAGGGGACATTTAAATGGTCATTATACATGGTCAGACTTTGCGATGACCAGTATTCGGAACCACAGGGGCCGTAGTAGCCAATCAGGTTGTTTGACTCATGGGATGACTCTCACAATCCAAGTTCATGTTCCAAGCAAGGTGACATCTGCCTGCACCTATCCACCATCTGCTCTCCCTCTGCCCCTCGTTTACCAGATCCCCTCTCCACTACCATACATGCCAACCCGCCCAATTTAGGCAGGAGACACCTGATTGTTTAAAAACAAATGTTTGCTATTTTGTACTTTCTCTGTCCTCAAGAAGTTCTAACTCCAAAGCAATCCAATGCGCAAATTCAATCATCCAATTTTCTGTTAGTAAATCTCCCTACCCAGTGCTATAAAATGTTGGTATGTGTGTAGTACACATGCCCCAGCCCCCATTCTCTTCTTCCCACTTACTTGTCATTTGTGGCATTGCTATTGCACCACTACTCACAAGTGCCTCAGGCCACCATGAAATTGGAAGAGGGTCAGATTGACAAGGAGTATCTAAAAACATGTTGTGCAGATGCATTCTCGTTGCTCATGGTTTGAGTTGCAGTAGTGCAGAAACTAAAAATACTCTGTAGAGATGGGTTTTTGAGAGTGTTTTTTCTTCACTGGCTTACTGTAGACGTTTTTATTAAAGAGCTGGAGATAGGTGTTTTGAGTGGAGGTTAGCTTTTATTTCATGGTGGCTTTGATAGTGCAGTGACCGGTTATCCTCTTTAAAAGGTAAGTTGGAAGGAAGTCGGTGCTGTGGACGGTGAGAGGTGAATAGAGGACTAGTGGAGAGTGGCAGTGGATGAGGCTAGCACTAGGGTTGCTAGAAAGCTTGATGGACACGGCTGACAGCTTGCCTGAGAATCTACGGTTACATGGATAGATTGTGAGCTGATTGACTGTTGTTTCCAACGTGGGTGTTAAAGAATGTAATGGATTGGTTCTGTATGATGACACAGATATATTTTGAGTGAAATGTACTCTGTAACTTATGTGAGGGGGCATGTTTGTCAGTGAAATTGTGTGAATAATGAGGTAATGGAAGTAGCAGAGAAATAGATTTGTGAGGGAGATGGATAATGACAGAATGTGAGTGGCTAATTTGGATTAGGAACAGAAGGAGAGTTGTGCTTTCATTGTTGGCTAAAAATAGATTGTGGTAATAGTATGAAGATTGTACTGGAATACACATTACACATAAATGCTTACTTTTTTGAAAGACAGAAATATTTTTTTAAAGAAACCTTTCTTTTAAATTCTGGTTTCTGTGAAAGGAGAGATACAAAGGGAAGATGGTATTTGTTTTGTGAAAGTTGTGACACATCTATAATAGTTTAATGCTTTATATGACTTTGTAAACACAACCTCGTTTCTTCAATTTTGGAAAGCATTTCTGCACCTTAAAATTAATTGTCTAAATGTACAAATTAGATTCAATTTATAATGTACAGAAATTATATATACATTGTGCTCATGATAGGAATCGACAAAGTGCAATGTTGTTTGACAGTATCAGTTTTCATTTTATCTGTAGAAGTAGGAAGTTTGAGGTGCTATTGTTATTATTCTTTTGCTGTTTTCGAACAGAGATTGATGGGCTGGAAAGGGGTTTTTGTAGGTTCAGATTTCATTTTCAAATATTAAAACTGCTAGTTTGTCGTTTAAATATTGTCAATATATGGAAAACATGTTGTGTTGTACATTTTACCAATGAATAACATTGTATTAATATGTAAAGTGGATGATGTTACAATTTAACATCTAGTTTATAGCATAGTAGTGGGCCTCATTACAAGTAGGCGGTAAGGCAACAACGGTGCTGGTAGCGCGACCAGCACCGTTGCTACCGTATCGCCATACTATGAGTTCTGCTCGCCAGTGCCTTTGCAACCACCAGGTCTGACCTGGTGGCCTGACTGGCACCCGTGAGCAGAACAGGACTGTAGCACCGGTACTGTTATTATCGGTAATTATCCCATTTGTTATCCCAATTCCTATTCAGCCCTATGAGGCTCAAATGAGAATGGGGAAGAATTTTTTCCGGCGCACAGAAAAGGGCGTAATGACCCGGTAATTGCCCTTTTCTGGGTGCCGGAAAAAAATGAATACTGGCGGCAGTGGTGCCTGTACTACAGGCACAGCTACCGCCAGCCTCGTAATGAGGCACTTATCTGAAAGCATGGTACGTATGTGCACAAGAAAGTTGCATTTTTACACTGTATACTGTTAATTGTACTATCTGCAAATTAATTAATTAATATTTTATAATGCACTTCAAACCAGTGTCTAACCTCTAAGCATGGGACCATATATCTAACCTGCATTGCTCTGCACTGTCTTGCTTCCAAGACAATTCTGTTGCCCTTGACCTATCCTGCACGCCAAATTGTGGCATTTGGTGGCACTTTCTCAGCAAATAGTCGAAATGGTAGAACTTGTTAAACTGTGGTAAATGGTATCATATTTCAACAGTTGCATTGATAACCTTGGTGCATTAGTCTAGAAATATAGGGAATGAATGATAGCAAAAGAAATGTAAAATGGAGTAGCATATATTACTTATTTCTTAAATGGCTTGTATCTGTAGTTTCAAGAGTGGTGTGCTAGTATCCACTATTACTAATTTGGAAGCGATTAATTGGCCATACACTAAAAATATATAGTGCTAGTATCTTGTACATTGTAAATGCGTCTATTATATGTTTTTTACAGACTTGGTACGTTTTCGACATTGTTTGTTGAAACCTACCTGCAGGTGTTCGTAGATGTCGATGATTATTGATTCCGGAAGATTAAGCCTGTGGATGCTTGAAAAGGTATCTTGTAATAAAGCAGGCTCTGATTTAGTACACAATGAACTCTGAGTTGAAAGATGCATCTGAACTGTTGAGCTAAAGTGAAAAGGCTTCATCGAGGGTTTCTGGATGAGATTGGTGGATGGCTCTGTGGCTGCATTAATGCTATAAATCAGGGTGTTCTGCATAGATGTGGGTGAAAAAGAAGAAGGAATTGTGTGTGCTCCTTGTCCAGTGTCCGACAATACATTTGCTTGCTAATGGATGGGTAGCATATGCCAATCCAGGCACTCTGTTGTGCTTTTTTCACACCCTGTAGTGAAAAGAGGATTGCCACACTCGTGGACACTCACATCTGCCCCTAGTCAACATCAACTACAGAGGATCTGAGATTTGAACTTGATAGGAAAAGAAAGCAAGGGCTTCATTTCTTTTTTTGCATTGCTGAAAGCATGGAGGTCAACAAGAAGATGTTGAGTTTTCTTTTGTTGCAGGAGACTTGGGACTTGAATGCTTTGGTAATTCCTAACTGTAAAACTTGGTATATTACAGCTGACTAAAGGGTCATATGTTCATCCAAGTGGAGAACTCCTGATTTGCCGTCCAGCCGTGCGAGTTATGAAATGTCCATTCTCCAGGTCTTTCATGTTTGACTTTTAAAAAGCACAATCTTCTTCAATGTATGTTGTTAAGTATCTACTTGAGACCGAGTGAAGGTAAAGTCGATTTTAGACCATTGGAAGAATTGAAAAAGGTAATTTTAATTCAGCCACTTGCTAATTGTCGAAATTACAACCAGACAATCTTTAATGTCCAATATGAACCTCTTCAGTCTACAGACGATTTAATAGATGAAGAGGATATGATATGGAATACACAACATTTGTGTACACATATTCTGAACAGAAAACATCCAATATTGCTTCACTGCATTTAGAAAAGGGGCTGAGCGTGCAAAATTGGCAACTTGAAAGGGTTCTGTCAGAATACACGTTTAAAAGGGTTTCTCATTATCAAAAATAGATTTTCTATTTTATAAATTTGCCAGCTATCATTTATTGATCAATTTTTGTATTAATAAAAAGAGTAGAACGTGTCCATTAGCCTGTTAATTTAAAATGTAAATGTCCAAGTGATAGTTGTACACCTCTGTGCCACAAGTCCAATAATGTCTTATCATCAGATAATAAAAGGATCAGCATTCAGTGGCTCAATCTAGAATTGAATACATTTATGCCTCTCATCCATGATGATTTAATACTAACATTTGATCTTGTCTTAAATGATTTAGGAATAAATGAAATTAATGTTGCTCAAAAATACAAGGAGATTATTGAAAAATAATGGTTCCAGACATTACAAAGGGTCGCTAAATGGGGACATTAAATCATACAACTCAAGGTTTGTGGTACGAGAAGGATAGCAAACAGGCCTAAGACAATTGACATTAACTCTTGAATCAAAAGATCCAAGATCCTTAGAAAGGAAAATAAACTTTTGTTACAAGAAAAGAAGAATCTATGGATAACTCTTCTAAGAACCGCACAAGATAAAGATCAAAAGGTCTTTTCCCCAATTGTTATGAAATGATCCACAGATCCACTTCACTGTGAAACCCCAAATGCTATTATAATTAAAGAATAGAACAACCATTTTCGATAACTAATTTATGTTTTTGATACAAGAAAAGAAACATTGCATCCCGAACCACCAAATGTTCATACAACCGGGACGCTAGATTTAATGGCTGCCATTTACTTGGTCAGAGGTAAACAAAGCTGAGATTTTGGAAAAAATAAATAAGGCTCCGGGTATAAACATGATTCCTGGAGATATTTATTTGAACTGACCTATCTCTGGCCTCCCCTTTTAATATTTCCATTTAATCAGATACCTACTTCAGGTATATTCTCTAACAGCTGGGTATGTGGCAAAAACGTTCCTCTTTATTAAAAAGGAGAGAATAATTTTCTGGATAAGTATCACACCATCTCATTATTTATTTGTACTGCAAATAATTATTGGAAAGTAATATTTATCCAGATTGGAAGACTGGGCTATGAAAAGAATTTAATCTCAGAAGGCAGTTTTAGAAAATGTAAAGGTATAATAGTTTAGAATTTCTCAGTAGACACTCTACCCGAATAGCATCTTTAACAGCAATGTATTGAGGTTTCTCTTCTGCGACTGAACTCCACAATCGTGTGCATTTGGTGAGACCATAGAATCCCATAACTATCTTCGGAGGACCATGGATGATCTGGCCGTCCTGCCCCCAAAAACATCAGACAGTGGTGATACTATCAGCATGATGTGCTGGGGCTCTGTTCCCATTTATGAACATGAGGTCCAAGAAGATCGCTTTCTTAGCAGGAACCAGAACCTCAGTGAGATACTCAGTACATTTCCCACCCAGCTGTACAAGGGTACATTCAACCAGCTTGGCTGAGTGGGAATTCATCATCATTGATGCCCAAATTCACAAACACTTTTTTTCCCTCCTCCATGTAGAACTAACTACTGCTGGCCTTAGTCTACCCTTACAGACTGGATCTCCATACCTATGTCTCTGCAGGAAAGGCATCCCTTGGCTGCTGTGAATGTGGGTTCCCCAGTCTTAGAGGTGCCCTTACTACTCCTTTCTGTTAGAGTGGGCGATGTGGCAACTGGACGTTCCCATCAGGTTATTGTGGCCCTTTCTTGGAAATGGGGTGCAAACCTTTGCCTTTACCCTCCTTGGATCTACTTTTCTCAAACCCTTTGTCATCTGGTTTGGATGTAATGGCCACTGCCTTTATCTGGACATGAGCAGCCACAAAACGATTGGCCACGTTTGCAAGTTCCAGAGAGCCTGTGATATTCTTGTCCATTAGATGCTGGTTTATCTCACTTTAAGGATGCCCTCACATGCGATCAAATTAAACATGGCTTTAAACGTGTCACTTTTGTTACCTGTGACCCAACCACCCTGCTATTTCAGGGACTGATGCATAAATGACATAAAAGTTTGACTCCCCTTTTTGGTGTGGTCTGTAAAGCTCTTGTGGTATTGTTATGGGGTTTTGCAGAACTTCCTGAGGACGGTGGCCTTCATCTTAGAATAGATAGACCTCTCCTCAGGAGTCAAATTAATAATGAAATCACTTCTGACAGTCTGTAGGTGGCTCATGAGGGATGCACCCCCATCTCCTCTTCCATCTCCTGGAGGCGTAAACCCAACTCCAGCTTTTTCAACCAGTCAAAAGTACCCCTGCCCTCCTCATACGTTTGGTCTTAGTCCTTGGGGAGGTGGTACTGAGGCTTTGCTTGGGAGCCACCACTGGAGATGTTTCCTTCCACACTTGTCCCTCTGAGCCTCACTCTATAGCTTGCACAAAATCAAATAGTCCCTCAGCATCTGTTGGGTGAAAGATTTGTGCACCTCACTGCTTCTACTCCACTTTTCAGCCAAGAATTCTCTCCTTTTTCCAGGGGGTTGAGCCTTTTAAAGTTATCCCTGGCAGTGCTCTCCGTAGCCCAGCAGAGTTTTGGGATCAAGCCGAAGTGCAGGTTCTAATGGATGAGCGTGTCTTTCAGGAGGCCTGTTGCTCTTGGGATTCCACAGTGCCTGCCCTGTGGGAGAAATGCTGTGACGTGCGGAATCATACCAAAATGTCGACCTGACAATTGCGAAGGCTGAAAATGCCAACTTTTTTTTTTACCCCCACATATATATATGGGGGTATAGGATATAATATTAATATTGGGGGAGGCTGTGGAGGGTCTCCCCATGCATATATATGTGGTGTAAAGGTTTAAAAAGTAAAAGTCAGCATTTTTGGACGTCGCAATAATCACATAGATCCGTGATGTGCTATCACTGTTGGTATCTGCTGTTTCCATGTACCACAGGTGTATGGGAAACAGGGCTAGGGGATACAGCTCACTACTGGTGTCCTGGGAACTCTCCACCCTGCTGGCTCCTTCAAAAGCCATGAGGCTTTTTCACCATTTCAGCTCTCCTAACCTCACTACCATGAGGGAGTTCCCTCTTTTGACAGGTTTTGCGCAAGATGCTGCTTCCAAGGTCTGCACAGCACTCATATCAAGTTGCTTTGTTGTAAAAATAACTTGGCAGTGAAAACACATATAAAATGAACTCTTTTTTATTTTGGCTGGCTGAGCTTTGCACACAGTCTATCTATTTTCAAATCCCACCTCTGCCACCAAATTGACGACTTGGATTCTGCTGCGCAGGAGTACAAGGGAGAGTAGGGTAGAATTGCCCACTCAGCCCTCACACTTCTACAAACCAAAACCCAATGTAATCATGAATGTAAAACATGGACAATTAAGATCTATACCTATATTGCCTTTTGTGGTAATATAGGGTGAAGGAACACTGTGCTCTTAACAGGGGTGTGCATGTGATTAAATAATGACCCAAACAACAAAGTAATACAGTTCAAAATAAAGGAACATCCAATCAAGCTTCTATAAAAAAATAAATATACTTTAATTAATCACACCATCTACAATAGAAAGAAATACAAACACTGTACAAAAACCCACACTTGTGAAACAACGGAGAGGAAAGCAACAGACTCAGGAAAAACGCCCTCTCAGAGTACAGGGTGGTAGGCAAATAGCAAACACAAAAGGATATGTTTAGGTGAAAGAAGGTGCTCGGGTGGCCTAACCAGACTCTAAGATCCCATCTTGGGCTGGGTCTTCTTCAGATACACGTCCGCTTCTTCATAGAGTTCCCCAAGGTTCTGTTCTTGGCCCTTTTCTTTTTTCTCTTTTTTCATCTCTGTTGGCTGAAATGATTTCATTTATTGGTTTATCCCATCACGTCTATGCAGATGACACCCAACTTTTCTTGTCTTTTTTCTTCTTTTAAATCTGTTATTCATGATCAACTCTCGGCTAGTGTTTTAGCTTTTAACTCTTGGATGGCTGATCATTATCTTGTTCTAAATACTGCTAAAAGTTTGGTCCTTTTCTTTTCTGTTAATACAATTGCTCCTCCTTCGTTTATCTTGTTTCCTCCATCCCAGCTTTCCATTTCGCCTTCAACTGGTCACTTGCAACTTAATCTTGGCTCTGATCTATCTTTTTTATATCATGCTCTGTCTCTTCATGCGCTTGTCGTTAGCATGTTAATAATATTTGAAAAGCTTATTTTTTAACTTTTGATACTACTAAACATTTGATTGCTTGACTTATTTTTTCACAACTTTTTTACTATTCTACTGCTCTTTTTGGTGTTCGAGTTGCTCGTCTTGCACCTCTTTAGTCTGTTGTTGCTTTGATACAACTTCTGTATCTTCTTGCTGCTCGCGATTCTATCGTTTCCTCTCTTTCTGCTCTTGGTTGGCTTTCATTTCACTTGACTCAAATTTGATTTTCTTTGTATAGGCTTTAAATCTCTCTATGGCCCTGTGCCTGCCTATTTATTTATTTGTTTATTTATTCATTGTGCATTTGTTAGGCACTTAGACAACAAGTACATTGTGTTTCAAAGCACGCACAGGGCAACAGGGAGGGAACATATGATTGAAGAACAATTAAAACAATGGAGCATGAAGACAGACCTACTAGGCCTTGTGAGCATTCAGAACATGCAAGTGCATAGAGCAGAGAGGGGAAGAGGGAGTGGGGTAAGTTATAGGAGTGAGTGAGCAGCAGATGTAAGTATCTAGTGGAGGAACTGCTAGGGAGAGGTCAGCCGTAAAAAATAGGTAAGTGCAAGCCGATAGTGGCATAGGCCTGTAGGTGCCAAGGCAAGCGTTGGGGGCGGGCAGGGGCTGGTAGGCAATTGGGTGTGAGAGGCCAGGGCCCCGGGGGGTATGTAAGGGCCCTGGGCACCAATCTCAGTGACTGTGGGATTAGCAGAGGAGGGAGGAATGGAAGGAGGAGGTGAAAAGGAAAGTCTTGAGGAGCTTCCAGAATTTGAGGAGATCCAGTTCAAGAGGAAGTGGGAGGCAGTTCCATAGGAGGGAGCCAGCTGAGGAAAGAGATTGGCCACTGAAATGCTTGACAAACAGAGGGTTGGTACCAGAGGAGTGTACAGACCTAGAGCGAGAGTATTTGGTTAGAACAAATTGCAGATAGTGTGGTCCCTGGCCCCAAACAGCCTTATGGAAGATGAAAAGGGATTTGAATTTGATCCTTGCAGCAACTAGGAGACAGTGGAGAGTGTTTAGGGCTGGAGAGATGTGGTCCCTGGGCTTCAGGCCAAGGATAAGTTGTGCTGCCCTATCCTGATTTCTCTGGAGGAGTCGTAGAGAGGAATAGGGTAGATTCAGGAGAAGGCTATTGCAGTAGTCTAACCTAGAAAGAACCAGAGCTCCGATAACATTGAACTTCTGGGGGAAAGTGAGAAAAGGGAGAATTCCTTTGAGAAGGAATAGTTGAAAGTGGGACTTTTTGGCAACGTCCTGAATGTGAGAGAGGAAGGAACGAGAGGAGTCGAAGATGGCTTCAAAGTTTCTGGCTCCAGATTAAGGAGAAGGGGAGAGCCCATAGATGATGGCCAGAGTGAGGGGAAGAACGTGGGAGCAGGAGTCCCAATCGGAAGCATCTCAGGCTCTGTGGCATTGATGCAGAGATTGTTTGAAGTGCACCAGGTCTGGCGATAGGCAGTCTGGGATGATGGAAGAAGAGGGTCAGCAGGGCGTTTGAACAAGTGTTGTGTGTCACCTGTGTAACACTGGAAGTTCGGGGAGAAGGAGGAAATGAAGATTCCATCTGGAGCAAGGTAACTGTTAAAGAGCCAGGTAGGGAGGCTGGAGCCGTGGGGGACAGCACAAGTGGAGAAAGAGGTAAGAGGAGAAAGTGCCCATAATAACATGGGATCGCTTAGGAAGGAGATCAGACAGTCCAGTGCCCACTCCAAGATACCAAGGGAATTGTGGAGCCGTTTTGTGAGGATGGAGGGGTTGATCATGTTAAAGGGAGAGTAGAGATCAAGTAGAATGAGGACAGCTGGAGAGTTTGAATCCAAAGATGCAAGCAGTTCTTCACAGGTGTACAGAAGAGCAGTCCCCATGCCTCTAGATGCTCGGAAAACATGGTCATGGAGACCAGCAACAAGTTCAGTGTGTGAAGTAAGTTGGGGCAAGGCCAGCTTTTTCAGGAGTTTCCCAATGAAGGGTGTGATAGAAATAGGGTGGTAGTTGCTGGTACAAGTGGGGTCTGTTGAAGGATTTTTCAGGTGACGGTGCAAAAGGGACTGCTTGAGGGAGGAGGGGAAAGATCCAGTGGCAAAAGAGTGGTTCCAAAGTCAGCAAGTGCAGGGGCAAGAGAGCCAATATTGTCCTTAATGGTTCTAAAGGAGCAGGTGGAAAACTGTTTGCCTATATCTCTTCTCTTGTTTCGTTTTACTGTCCTGTTTGTTCACTCTGTTCTCAATCTCAATTTCTACTTTTAGTTCCTTGTCCGCTGTGTGCCCAGCCACAGTTTTGTTTTTTACCTTGTTAGCTCCTTTTCATTGGAATGCTCTTCCATTTCCTCACTGTTCTATTACTTCACGTTCTCAATTCTGTACTTCTGTGAAGACTTATCTGCTCCAATCTGATGTATGACCCGGATTATTCTTTTGATATAATTTGCAATCTCACTTTATTGAACTGATTATGGTTGTATGTATGGGAGTAAAACAGGGATGTATCTTGGCCCCACTTCTTTCTACATATATATTCAGGAATTCATAGATGTGCTATTAATTGGGTAGACGGCCAAAAATGTCAGCGGATAAATATCCAGCACTTTTTTATGCAGACAATGCAGTTCTAATATCAACGACTCCTAAAGGTCTAGATAATTCCCCTATCTGTTTTTGTGGCTAAATGCAAGGAGCTTCAATTAAATCTAAATATTACCAAGACTAAATCAATGGTATTCAACCCCTGCTACCAAAAACACAAATTAATTCACCTGAAAGTAGATGGTATTGCAATTGAGAAAGTTGACCACTTTCAAAGTTTGAAAGTTGACTACCTATGGGTAAGATTCCAGGAGCATTCTGGCTGGGGGGCACAAGTGGGTAAAGCAGCAATTTCATTTTGATAATCTCACTGTGCCTATTAGGTCTTATTTTGTGCGGCATGGGAGTGGTGCTGTATCCCCAGCATTAGATCTGTATGTAAACAGGCTGTACCTGCGGTTCTCTATGAATCAGAGCTCTGGGGGTTTGTCAATTACGGTGTACTAAATATTAAGGAGAACACATTTTTGAAGCACATGTTGATACTCCCTATACGTGCTCCTTCAGCTATTACCCACTTGTGTCTTGGTGTCACTGTGATAGGTGTCAAGGCTTTGTTCAGCTCTGCCTTTCTCTGGTTAAGAATTTGGCACCAACCAGGACAGGGCAAAAGCAAAGCAGCATTAGCCCACTTGCTGTCTTTGAATAGTGGGAAAAGTTTTAATTGGTTTGCATGTGTAAAGAATATGCTTAACATCCTGGATGCTTCAGCACTGCAGGAAAGTCCCATGGAGAACAGTGGTATGGCCCTGAGTAAACTAAAAAAGAAAGCCAAGATGCCAGCTTGGGACTACCTTTTAGCTGACGCTGCTAATTCTAAACTAGGGTTGGACTATCTTGCAAACAATTTGGAGATTGGGCCTAAAGGGTATTTAGATTTAATCCCTGGGGCCTTTGAAAGATCATTGTACATGCAGTTGAGATAGATTGGGCATTCTCCCAGTCACATTTGTAACTCACTGTTGGTAGGATAAAGACCCCAGAGATATGCCCACTGTGTGGGGGGACTAAAGAAACTCTTTTGCATTTCTTCTTGATTTTTGACAAGTCCCTGCGATTGAGGCATACATAGTTGAGATCAATCCTAAAGGAAGCTAGCAATCGATCATTCAGAACTACACTGTCCTTTTTTATTCACTGCCAATTACCTCACGTGATATTTGCAACTGCACGATATAGCCATAGTGTGTGGCTACTTAGGACAAAGGCTTTGAATTTGTTGTCCTCATTTCCAGGGCTGCGTGCATTGCTCTTCCTGTCTGAGATTTTTAGATTTCTAGATATTTTTATAACAGAGAATTGGTTGCAAACCATCATTTATTCAGCATTGAAATGCCACATGTTTGCTCATGGTTTTGCACATTTACTGTAACTTAATAAACTGAATGACTGTTTTACTTCTGTTTCTTAACCCAGTGTTTTTATACTTTTATGGTCTTTTTATGCAAAATAAAGTTATGTTGAAGAAGAAGAAGGTTCTATGTACAGCACTTTGGTTTAAAGCACTTTATGTATTACAAATAAAATACAAATATCAAATAATACTGTGGACGGAGGGGGCAGTTTGTAGTCAACCGTACCTGGTTTTGATACTTTGGTGGGTTCACTATGTCAAACCCTATGTCGAACGTAGATGCAAGTGGATCAAGCTCAGTTTGGGTATGGTGGATCAAGCGGGCCCAAGCAAGAGGGTGTCGAGCAGGGGAGAATGAAGTCTCTCTGTACAGTCATCAGACAGGGGGATCTCAATGATGCAGTTCATGGCAGTCCCAAGATCTCTTCACTGTTGGGCCAGGCATCAGCCACTGGGAGGGGTTGAGGTGTGATGCTCGAGCGGTTCGAGTCAGTCGCTGATGGCCATCGAAATGGTGATCTGGGTGCACCGATGTGTGTGTGTGGGTGAAGTGGCCGTTCAGTACTAGACTGGTTGAGCCATGGATGTACCCCTAGCTGGATGTGTGACTCTCCAGCGGTTCGAGTCCCGACGTCGAGCAGTTGATTTCGGCATGGTAGGTAATGGGCTCAGCTAGGGCATGATGCAGAGTCCAGCTGGTTCAACAGTTCAGATTTGTGGAGAGGTGCAAAATCAAGTGCCATCATCGTCCCTCTCATTCCAGGTGAGTTGAACATGGTGCATCCAGTTAGTTGCAACAGAACAGGGATCATCAGCTGGTCTGGTCCTCTGACTGCTGTGAGGCCCACTCAGAGGGACTCGAAGACAGGATTGTTCTGTTCAGGGTCTGCTCTACCAGCTTTAGGAGATTAAAGTGCAGAGTGGCAAGTCCAGGTCTGCAAAGGTCACCCCAATGTGACCTGGGAGTGGGAAGGGGGAGGATATCTATTCTGTCTTGGACATCTGCTTGTTCACCTATGGCTGAAGGCTTTGGAAATTATGATTTTCCAAAAATCTACTGAAGGGAGTGTAGACCCCTTCTTTAAAGGTCAAAGGTCATCATGTGATTGAGCTAAAGCTAGCCTACCTTACAGGTCCCATCCCTGATCTTCTGCAAGGTGAACTTTGCCCTTCTGATATCACACCCCAGATGCTTTTCTCCAGTGGATGTGGAGGGGACAGGAAGAGGAGAGAGAAGCAGAGAGAAGTAAAATGGTGGAAGTCTCTTTCTAAAGACCAGAGATATCCTGCCTACTCTGATCCTGCCTCATCTCTTCCCACTAAGAACAAAGACATTTTAGAGATGCAGTCCTCTGGTATAAGGATACTCCTCTTGAATGGGTGTGCTCATATGATGCCCGGGGCCAGCATAGCAGCTTTCTGTGCAGTTGTGCAGCTATCTCTGGTGGGGTGTTTCCAGCCCTCACAATGAGATCAAATAGGAGGCATGGCTATTCAGGTTCTGCCATTTGGCAGCCTCAACCCATCTGACCAGAATACACATCATCATCCACAGCAGAGCTCACTCCCAGGAGCGGACACATGCGTGACATCAATTTGGACGTGGCGATATAATCATAAGTAGAGTCATGCACTATGCCTTAACTCAGTCATTTATTTTAGAGTTTTTCCTGCTACCAGCATGGGTTACTTAAGATGATTGCAGTTCGGGTACAGGGGAGCATATCTTAAATGTGGGCCCTGTGCTGCCGAGACGTGGCTGTCATACTGATGCAGTGGGGCACAGATGAACTATGCTCTTTGGCACAGAGCTTATGAAAGGGGAATCGGATCAGCAAATTACCCTTTCAGAGATGGAATTAGCTGTACCAAATTATTATTGGATACAAAATCTGAAAAGCCAGGGCTTTGCACCATTGCCAGATGGCAATGCCTCAAAATCTGCATGCTGAAACGCATCTCCAACCACTGGTCTCAATGTAAGCCATGTCAGTGAACTGTTTGAATAACTCTGTCCAGTCCTAGAAATTATTCCACACTGTCAACTATGCTTTGTATGTTTTAATCATGTCTTGTCAGTGCTGTCCCCTCTTGTTGGGCTAATTCATGCCTACTTCATTTGGTGAACGTATGTTCCATTGCTACTTATTATCTAAAGTAAGAAGTTCAACCATGGAACTGTCACTGCTCATGCTTCTACAGCAGCAGTGATTCAACACATGAAACACATTCCCACGAGTAGACACAACCCCAATGAATTCCAGTTTTTGTTGAGTTTTTTTTTGCGAGAAGTTCCCATCAGTGCCTGGCCCATCTTGTTGACTCCTTAACTCCTATGACATCTCAGCCCTAATGCCTGCTTCTGACATAATGTTCCCTACCACATCGAGCTTGAAGTGTCCAAGGTGCACCAGGTCGAGCACTTCATGAATGTGAAGTTCGCACCAAGCCCAGCAAGACTATCTATGACACTCAGGAGTAAATCCCATCCCGTCCATGACCCAGAGGGTCCAGAGGAACAGCTCCTGACCTAGAGACACTCATCTGTTAAGCTGAAAGCAATCTTCAGGACAAAAGGGGAGGGGGACATGATCAGTACACAATCCTCAAGCTGGGAGCGGCGTCCTGCCAAGCCCCCTTGCACAACACGTGAGAATGCGGAAGCCCGTGCCACACAAATGAATACTATGCCATGTCTTCAGAGGCGTGTTTGAAGGTAGGTCCTGTACGCATAGGTGGACTGGCCTCTGGAGATTCCCTGGTAGGCCTCTGCACCCTATGCTTCTTTTGTGTTTTATTTCCACATTTTCTCATAAGAAAAGAGTTGGACTTGCTCAAAATGTGTGGGAACACATTGAACATTATTTCCAGAGCCTCTTTGGGTTCCCAGTCCACACCTGCCTATCCGCAAATGATCAAGTTCAGTGGCCTTATTATACATCTTTCTAAACTAAACGAGATTGCAAATGAAACAAATGTTAGAGCTGCGCCGTGGAAGAGGGCGGGTGGTAATGGTAAAATATTGCCTACCACCATCCAGGGTAAAACATTGGTATGTTTGCCTTTTGCGTGAATAAAGTTAGCTTTTGACGACTGCAATTGCACATTAATGTGATAGGAAATGCTAAGTTTCAAAGATGCATTTGATGAATATACTTGCCAGTTTGTGGTTTAACCTCGCAGCAACAGATAACCCCTCTTGTCGCATTCTTGAAATCTCGCAGCGGCACTTCTGTGATACCAGAAACCGCACGGGTGAAGATGAAGTGATTATTCAGCGTTATTTAAGCTCTGACATCGACACCACAGCTATAATCCTGAATATTTTTACTTCACTGCCTCTCCAGTTCTGTGCATATTTTAATTTGTAATAGACTTTATTCAAATAGGTGCTCATTCCCCAAGCCTCTGAGTAGCGATTCTTTTTTTTTTGTATTAAAGGATTCCTGCATAAATAACTGCAGAAAGTGGTAATACAAATCTAGATGTACTTTAACACGATGTAATGAGCACGTATCACCGGCGTTCAAATATCAAAGTCCAATACATGTTACTCCAGCGTTTTGCATTTAAATTAAGCATATCATGTGAAGCATGAAGCCTCACAATAAAAATCCAATTCGAAGCTAGTTTGGGCTCTAAAAAGCAGCCTTTCTTTTACTTGCATAATTGACATCTGTGCATTCTGCTCCTAACAGTAATTTCCTTGATGTGGGTGGCTTCATATTTCCTCAAGCACAATACTGGTTCCACAGAGTCTTTCTTCTGTGCATACTGAGCCTAGGAATACTTTTGACAGCCTCAATCGCACAGTGTACAAGCAGTGGTGGAAGTGGGGGGAAGCAGTTGGGAGCAACACACTCTAGAGTGCCCTCTACAAACTGTTGAATGGTTTCCTTTTAAAATAGAAGTGTAGGAAGAAGTTGAAACGTGTACTTCAGTGCACTGCACTAAACATTCCCTTAAACAGCAGGTGTGCTTGTTTGGGGGTTTCGATTGGGAGTGGGAGCGTGCGTAGCAATGGGGTTTTTGGGGAGCGTGGGCAGGCCAGCAGGGAACATAGTTCCACTACTTCTTATTATATATACACTTGGACCACTGTGTATAAGACACTTTCGATCTGTGTCTTCCTTTTTTCCATTTTAAAATCTCACTGATCGTCCATTTCACTGGTTCTTGCCAGATACTAAGTGCTGCTCTCGGTTGCGCAACACTATATCCCGGCATACCCACCACCCCCTTAGCCATGAGGGGCCAACAGTCAAGCTAACATAGCATTTTGTGTACACATTGTTAATGATAATTCCATTGGCTTACCTCCCTATACCTCCCTAGGCGCTTCTGCTTGTAAAGAAAAATATGGCTTACACTTGGGGCCTAACACAGCAGGCAATCATGTATTTAGAAATTGCTTAGAGGGATATGTCTTTGGATACAGCCACATTGTATATATTACCCACTGCACTTCATGACCACCTGTGCCCATACATGTGGTTCATAAAGTCAGTAGCCACCAAAGACTGGGCAAATATGCATCAAGAAGCACGTATAGCATTGTGTCCAAGGCAAAACACGTGAACAAAGTATATATGCAGCTATGCAGTACACATTTCCCTCTTATCATGACCATCACCACTCGCCAAATTTCAAAAATGGTGTCTTGCTAATGACCAAATCATTCCATGCTAACCAGGAGCCTGCATGTCCTTCGCTTACCCTTACTGCATCTAAGCTCAAGCAGCATACAATCCCGCCAGGTTTCTTAAATTACATATTGGCAATGGTGGACTCATCATACTGGCCTGGAGGCCGCACATCCTTTGCTCACCTTCACTGAATCTAGACTTGAGCAGCGTTACCAATACATAATTGAAGAAACGTGTGAGTTTATATACCGTTTAGGCTTTATTTGGTGTTTGTTTGGTTTGAATTAGAATGTTAGAGTTGTGAATGTGGATGATTGTGTATGGTGGATGTAGACATGGGTATGTTTGACTGTATGGAAGATTATTATCCAATATATTTATCAGAGATACAATTTTCTTTTTCATGTTCTTACAATAATTACTCTGTTTGTATTTACTCTTGATTGAACAACAATTTGATTAATGAATACATGTTTTAGATACTTTTGTAAATTAATTCCTCTGGATTCCTTCTCTTCTGTTGAAAATAACATATGTCTGATTTAAGCTTGTCCGGCGCTCTGAGTTAACTATTTCCATGGCACTCAAATATATGAAGGTCTCGTTTTGTGTTTACCTGAGTCAAAAAGATCCTCCCGGGCCAACTTTTCACTTCAGCAGCTTGAACCTTTTGTAAGGAGCTCAAAATGAGCTTCTCTCATTCACGGGCCAGCGATTCACGCTCTACCCATCCTTTGCCAGTGCTTTCAGTGTTATTATTGAGATATTAGGCATTTTCCCACGCCATCTGTTAGGACATATTGTTCTTTTGCAGCATTCCCATCTACTTCAATTGGGTCACCAACACATCTGCTGACAATTGTTTGACCCTCACCTGATTTTTGAAATGGAGCTATATTTTTTTATTTTTTATTTTTATTGGTTTGTACAAACCTATAAAAAGAAAACACAAACAAGACAACATATATATATATATTTTCCACAAATTCCATTTCTTCATCATCTGATCAGTTCATTCTCTAGTTTAGTGCACAGATTTCAGAGCTGACATGCAAGGATTAATCCACATTGGACTTTAACTATGACTAGGCTTCGGATTTATGATCACAGTGTCTAAACCGTCCTTTAGAACATGAAGAAACGCCACTAGAGCGTATAGGGCAGGTCAGTTAGAGCCGTCAAATAGTACTCTCCACCAATCGTCAGCCGTCAAGGTTTGGTATTATTGGACCAAAAATCTTTGATCGTTGGTGAACAAACCCAGAGCATGACATCGTCAAATGTTTTAGGGTCTCGTTATCAGTGTTATTGTTATTGTTATTTTGCATTTATATAGCGCCTTATATACCATTGGTATGGTCTGAAGGCGCTGGTAGGTTGAACACCGTTGGGAACCGAAGTTTGGGTCAGTAGAGAGAGTGAAGAGAGTCAAAAGGTGCGTGTGCGCACCAGGTATGTGTGCAGCTGGTGTAGAGTTCATGTGGTAGCTGCTTCTTAGCGGTAGGTGTGGTGGTTGAGAGGTCAGGAGAATGTGTTCGCTCTGGCAGAATTTATCCAGCTCGAGTGTGGCTGCGTTAGGCCTGAGGAGAAACGCCTGGCTGGGGGTGTTAAACCAGCAGTGTTTACTTAGGGTGATGGGGAGTGAGCGGGAGATGTTGATAAGAGAACAGTTATACCCAATGGTGTCATAGTATCCCTGTGTTCTATTTGAGTGGTGGTGTAAAGGAGAGAGTAGGCATGGGATGTGGTATGATATACATTCTTACAAATGTTCCCACATACCAATGCATATTATGTACGTCACGCAATTTATGCGATCAGGTCCATTCTATGCATTTTATTCATTTCAGGCGTTCAAGATTGTCCTACACACTCCTGCCTGCTCAACACACTCACGCATTCTACTTCACCTTGCGTGCTCTAGTCTATCCCTCATTTTCCAGTGTGCTTCACGCATGCTCTCATGTATTCCATACGCATGCACTCCTGACCTCCCTGCGCATGCACTCCAGTCTACCCCGCGCATGTACTCCTGTCTGCCTATGCACTCATCCGCTCTGTACACTCTTCCACTCTGTATTGTGACAAAAGCGGCACTTTAAGTCCAAGTCAGCATGCTTTGACCAAATACTTAAACGTTCCTTAGTTGCCAGTATGTTGAGCCTAAAATGCATATACAAGGCTCTGGTATGTTGGTCTGGGAAACAGTTTAGATAATTTTGCAACTGCCCACATACTCTGTTTTCTCCGGGGACATCCTTCATTGTTTTAGATTAATTTCTCGCAGTGCATGTGTTGATCCAGTCCAATCTCCACATCTTCTTCTTAGCCTGATCTGGGTTGTCCATCAGGATCTTTATCGAAATGTCGTACATTTATAACACCTCAAGACATAGTCTGTTCCATTGGAATAAAATTGTTTCAGATTTTTCTTTTTCCAAAGTCTGTAGTATACGAATTTGAGGCAGCGGATCTTTTTGCTTCGTTTTCCTGAACAAACTTACTAGATTCCAGGCAACTCGTGCTTGGATCGAGATATAGCCGAGTTCGAATCTTATGCAGGCCGTGGAGGTCCCCTTTGGTAGGCGTAACACTTTAGACCAGAAGATATTTTCCAATGAGTTCCACAACTCGTGTCCACATCCAAAGGCATTTTCTCCGCCATATATAAGTGCAGGCACCACTTTTTGTTGAAAAAAGGTGACAGTTGGTTACAAGGAAAATTTGCCGAATTTTCTGTTAATCAAGGAAGCCTGACAAGCCAACTGACGACATTTATTTTTAGTTGCATTGACCCAGGGCGCATCATTTCTGCTCGCATTGATTTTCATACCTAGATATGTGGTGTTCTTCACAATCTTGATCGGTTCTTTGTCAAGGTACCAGGTGAATTTTTTCACTTTCCCATTGTTGCCCTATAGTTTTTCAAGGACCAAGATCTTGCATTTTTGTTTATTTATTAGTAGACCATTTGCTAATAAATACTATTCAAGAGTAGTAAGTTTACGCTGGAGACCTATTGGTGTAGAATCCATAAGGATAAGATCATCCGCGTAAACAAGATAGTCGATGTGCGTACCGTTGATTTCCGGTGGGAAGGTGGCTAGGTCATTAAAGATCTCCTTGATGTCCGATATGAACAAGTTGAAAATGATGGCTGCTAAAGGGAACCCTTGTCTAACCCCTCTATATGTGTTTATAAGGGCTGATAGTGAACCTTTTAGATCTAACCTAATTTTAATTGAGGTGTTTGTATGTAGCTCGCAAATAGCAGCCAGCAAGCTGGGTGGGCAATTCCACGCGCTCAGTCTTTCCCAAAGCAAGTCTCTGTTTATGCTAGCAAAAGCATGGGATAGATCTATTAGGGCCAGATAAACTTTAGAGGTAAATCAATCTGCTTCCATCTCCAGCAAGTTTATCAGCAAAAGGTTCACTCCACAACCCACCCCCTTGACAAACCCTGCTTGTCTTGGATCAACCCGATTGGAGATGATAGACCACTTTAGTAGTTTCTGTTGCAGGAGGGTGGCATAGATTTTTCCCAACACGTCCAGTAGCGCAATAGTCTATAGTTTTTGGGATTGCGTCTGTCGCCCTTTTTGAAAATTGGGACAATCACGGCGGACTTCCACAATCTTGGTGTACTGCAACATTTGACGATCCTGTGGAACAAGATTGTACAGAAGTCTGACCATTCGTCTGGATGTCGTTTAATGGAGAAATTGGTCAGGCCGTCTGGGCACGGGGCTCTGGAATCGTGCACATTCTTAATTACATTCTTAATTACTTGCAAGATGTCTTCTCTAGGGAACACAATCTCCCAGTGAGTAAGAGTCGGAGCAGCCCACTCTGTAGTTGTCACATCCTTGCAAAAAAGATCAGTGTAGAAGGACGTCCACTCTTCTTCTGACACTAGGTTTGCTTGGAGAGCATGTTGTGGAGCTAAGATGGTGTTTATTAGTCTCCAGTATTCTCTACAATTTTTACTCGCCATTTTGGACAGCATAAACTCAGCATCATTTTGTAATATAATGTCCTTGTGAGACTTGAGCCAGTTCTTATATGCTCGTCTTAATGTTCTTTTTTCATTGTTAACATTGACGTGGTTTTGTCTTTGTGCATTTCGAAGGTCACAACATAATGCTCTTTTCCGCTGTAAAATTTCAAGGTCGAATCTGTGTTTAGGTGAAAAGTCAACATGTTTTAATTTGTTATTTCGTTCCTCAAATTGCGACAACAGGTGGAAATATTCAAGTGTCTCAGAGTTTTTTTTAATTCAGAGGTGATGTGAGTTAACTACTCAGTTTCGAGATATAGCCGGATTCTACATGCTGAGGAACTAATCACCACTACTTGAATAAATGGAGATGGATTGAAAGATTTGTCAATCTTGAGACCAGACGCTCTCTTTGTCGCCACTAAAAGCCCAGCCATAAGTCTACCCTTGGGCTGGTTGATGGCCGGATTGAGCGCAATTTCAAAGCCTTCAAGGAAGGGAGTTTCATTGAGCCATGTTTCCTGCAAACAGATGAGATCCAGATCAAGGGCCCAAGGAGTGGTAAACAGATGTGTAAAACCTCTTGTATTCCAAGATCCCATTGTGCAGTTTTGACTTTCCCCTTGGGCATGGCATTACTTGTCCACTTCACTGTTTAAGGTGCCGGAAAGCCAAGATCAATCGTTGACTTTAGCGGCTAAATTGGCAACTTCTTCTATCTCACCACCTGTAGTTGGTACACTTACAGCCCCTTGAATTGTTATTCTTATGAGGTCATTCATTGTCCGTGGAATCAGGTTGTGGGACGCACATTTGTAATTGCGCTGTTTGAGGCTGGACAGAGGTTGTAAAATGAGCATCTAATTGGCTAGCTCCGCTGACAGACACACTACGAGGGCCGTTTTCCAAAGGTCCAGGCACAGGGTGATTTGCTATTGCAGATATGTCAAACCCTACAGACATTAGCACTGGTCCTGCTTCCAATAGAATGTCTACTATGAGTTTGGATTGTAGATGAAGTATGACTGCAAAATGTTTGTTTTCGTTAAAGAATTCAACAGTTTTCAGGTCTCCAGATTCAATTGCTCTGAGGCTTGGCACGAGATGGCACAGCCATAAGACGTTATGACGGTTTAAGATTAAATCATCCGAAGAATCTATGCTCTCCAAGAGCACTTGGTGCAAGGCCTGTGATTTCGGTACAATGCTTTGGGCTTGTTTAGCCTTTGTGGATTGAGAGGGGTTCTTGCTGTTTTCTGTCGTGTTTGGCTTATGTTTTGTAGAGGCATCAGAACTGTGAAGCTGCGGCACGCCAAATAAGCGCTCGGGTTGCGCATTCTTCTGCGCATAGGGTTTTAAAGAGATTGCGGGTTGGAGCTCATTGTGACTAGCAACCTTCTTTTGAGTCTCTAATGCTCTCCATAGGCCATCTATATTTAGTGACAGGGCCACCAATTTCATATGTTTCTTGTTCAATGTCATGAAAGTGGACATGCATTTTAAAGGATCATCTTGAAGAGAGGTAGATTGCTGCAAGACTTGGCAGCTTCTTGGTGCTTTCTTGCATTGAATTGAGCTTTTTTCTTCACATGGAGTTTCTTTTCCAGGCATTTCAGACGCCATCTGTACTTTCACTGCAGATTCCGTCATGGCAGGCAAGTCAGAAGATTGAGAAAGTTTTGGGTCCATGTTTGTCTCACACACACACACCTCTTTTGGTTGTTCTACCATAACACATCTTGGCATAATATGCGCTGGTTCGTAGTCAACCAGTGCCACAGCAACTTGCTCACTCAGTTCCCGATCGTCGACTTCCTCATAGATTGACAAATTCAATAGATCTTTGGATACAATACTGAGACCTGAGGCCGACTCTGAGGCCTCATCCGGTGCAGTTGTTACATCTTTTAGGCAGGCTTTTGTTTCACAACTTTTTTCTTTTACAAAGGTTCTACTTACCGTCACGTTGACGGTTTTAATATTTCTTAAGAACTTGCGTGAGTCATTTCCTCATTTTGTTTTTTTAATAGGTTGGTTTTTCAGTTTTATTTCACGGATACCCCTTGATTTATTTTCGTGTTCGTAGGCTTCTTGAATATATCATAGAGCTCCGAGGCGCTAGCATGGACATCAGGGAGTACCAGTGTTGCATCCTCGCCAACAGGTTGAAACTGAATTCCCAGATTGGAAGTGGAAGCCATTTGGTGATCTAAGAGATCCAAGTTTCCTGGGGATTGGCTTGCGGTAAGGATGTCGAAAAACTGCGTAGGCAGTACCTTCTCTTTAGAATGTATGATGAGTACTTGTGAAGGTGCACTAGCACACACTTCCTTGTCGAAAATCACGTCTGGTAGTTCGCCCTCAGGGAGCCGCACACCTGAGTCAGATGTAGTTTCAATAGCAGGGGCAACTCCTTGTCGTAAGGCATCAATTGGTACAGTGTTTGTAATTAAGGTGCCCAAGTTGTCCGAAGCATTTTTCGTTAAGATTGGATGCATACAGCTGCTCGAGGAAGTCTCACAGTCAGTTGGGGCACCGGCAGTACACCTTTCAAAGTTTTGTTTCACCACAAGTTGTGTTTCGTTTCTTTTTTGAAAAAGGTTTAAGGCTTCTTTCACCACCTCTGCCAGGAGTTTCTTGTCCAGATTTGCCTTTTTAGTACATTCAGCTTAACAGTCTGGGCCAACTCGGTCCTCTTTTGGGCATCACGCAATGACTCTTTATAAGAGCTGTGTGCATTTTCA
Organism: Ambystoma mexicanum; assembly: GCF_040938575.1. Taxonomy (NCBI): domain Eukaryota; kingdom Metazoa; phylum Chordata; class Amphibia; order Caudata; family Ambystomatidae; genus Ambystoma; species Ambystoma mexicanum. Next base: position 358,568,481 of record NC_090941.1, read on the forward strand.
ATATTCGCTAGCTTAAAGTTCATTGAGGCAACCAGACTAAAGAGGTCTTTCGTGTTGTCATTCAAATGTTCATACATTTTCAAAAAAGGGGAAATTGCCAGTGTCATCGATGACATTATGATAGCTTGAAGGTCTTTCGTGTTTTGCTCCTGGCCAACTGCCTTATCCTCAGCCGATTCTTGTCGTGCGCTGCGCCTTCGATGATATGGCAGCCGTCTAATTTTTGGAAAGGCGCGTTCCATTAAAGAGGAAATAGAAGAAGACAAGTCCGCTGAGGAATCAACTGATGAGCAATAAGCGGCTGGCGCCTCTCCATTTATGGGCAGGTCATCATTTGAACCGTCTGAGTTGGTTTTAGACATGTTATTTGACATTTTGAGTTTCTTCATCCTTAGCTATATTTTAACCTGGTGAGCTCATAATGCTACTAAGGAAGTAACTTCCTCCTTTAAGTCTGTGGGGTAGCACCACTATGTTCCATGTGGATAGTAGCGCAGCAGAACCAAGTTTCTCAATACTTTCAATTGACCGTACAGACATTTTCCCATATGCCGTGAAGCTCAGACTGCCTGAAACCACTGGTACCTTTATTTAACACTTTTTGGGTTTACTTTGGTCATTTTAATTTTATACAGCATTGAAGCCCTTTATTCACTTCAGTAGTCAAAATGGATGGCAATGTTGTTAACGCTCTGTCTGTTCTGCTTCACTTCCTTTTTGACAGTCTTTCTCCTGAGCAGAGCTAGGAAATTATCATGTATGAGCATTTATGAATGGGCTCTTACTAGAGCCTGCAAAATAGGCTGTATTTGCATGGGACTGGCTTGTGCTCGATAACAGACCACAGGAAGCCCCATTGCATATCCCTAGCCATGCATAAGTTAATGACCGTACCTGAGCTGACTTTCCATGTTTGAAAAGCGGTGCAGAGTTTGAAAGTTGCAGGTCCCAACAGTAGTGTGGGGGGATCTGAGACATTCTTTAGTAGATCATTTGAGCCAATCGAACAAAGTATGAGTGGTTGCAGAGGGACCCTGGAAGGCTGCTGCTGGCAGAAACTTAGTATAGCCAGCTACTTGAAAGCAAAGTGCTGAAACTTCATTAACCAGGAGACATTCCTTTATAGTAGTGGGCCTAAATGGCTTTGCGTTTAGCATCATAAAGGACACCATGCTGGAGGTGTGAAGTTTTTTGGGCATGGAACTGACGTCCACCGTTTGAAATGGGGACTTTTCCTGTTGACTGAATCGCATGCAGTGTAGTGCTGTGAAAGTCACAGTGCGCTCTAATCATGGTCCCGGGACATTGCTTCTCTGCTGTTGATGTTAAGTGCAAAGAAGAGGAGCCCTGCTGGACCTGCAGGCATCTATCTTCTTGCATGCAGACACTTTGCAGGATCTTCTAACCTGCCTCTCTTGTCTCTGGCACACTGTGGTTGTTTCAATATTGTTGGGTTGGTAGCAGAAGTTCAACATCTTCACCCTGATTCCATCTTGCTGGCCCTTGAAATCATGAGGTCACCAACAATAACTAGCACCAAGCTGCAGACCTAGCTGTCACAAATATCAAATGGAAGAACGCTCTGTCCCTTCATCCTATGGATGTCCAAGACCATTACCTACAGAGAAAGCAGGTTCCCCCAATAGCCTAGACATACTTAGGATTGTTGTCCATTTTGCTTTGTATTTGAGGTACTGGTTTGCATACTAAGTTCCCCTGGGCCCCATTCAATAGCTATACAGCCATTCCTTGAAGCTACCATTCCCATACCTTCAGTGGTGGAACATGGTGACAATAATCCTGTGGGTGGTACCTCTAGATGCCCAGGAGGGCCCCTATCCCTTTTCTTTGCTGCACATCGATTTATAAAATGCTTCTGGATTTGCATATGACGAAAGCACACATTTCCACATGGAGCCCATTGCAGAACTTTGCATAACGCTTAAACTGTCTCAAAAGAAGTACAAACCTGTTATTTATGAATGTATTTATTCATACAGGAGGAACAATGCTCTTTTGATCATTAAGAACATACAATAGATATGAAATCAGATTTGACGGGAAGCAGTGAGCTTCTTACAATGGGGTGAGTTTGAGCGACATTCTGACCAGGTTGTGGAAGGTAGTAAATGGAATAGTCACCAGCGATAATACATATATGGACATACATAGATTAAGGACAACTAACATTGGACATTTCAAAGTGCAGGTAGGGTATGGCCAGCTGAGCGTGGGACGTGACCATGAGGGGTGAAGTGCTAGAATGGAGGCAGAGGAAGTGAGCGACAGAGACAGGTTAAAGGCAAAGACATTTTCTTAGCTAGCAGGCAGATGAGAGGTAGGTTAGGAGGGTAACTCAGAGGTGAGGAAGTAGGCTTTTAGTTTGGTTTTGAACAAATCCATGTGGACTGTTACTCTGATGTCCGGGGGAAGAGCATTCCATGCAAGTTGAGCAAGACGAGAGAAAGAGCAGAAGCAAGAGGAAGCACAGGGATGGTGAGGAGCCACAAGGGTAGTCGAGGAGGCAGAGCAGAGAACGATAAGGCTTGAGAGTTGGATAGATGAGGATATATTTGTGAACCATGACAAGACATTTAAATCTGGCCTTGTTTTTCATCATCAGCCATCCAGCCTGGTGATGGTACAAGGAAGTAGGTGTGAAGTGGGGGCGTTCAAAGAGAATCCTGGTAGCAAAGTTAATGATCTTGTCGAGAGGACAGAAAGCATAGTTGGGGAGACCAAAGAGGATGCTAGCACAGTAATCCAGTTTAGAGAAGACAAGAGTGGTTAAGAGATGCTTGGCGGTGTTGAAAGGAAAGAGGTGGTTAATGTTCCTAATATTTTTAGGTGAGCTGCTGTACCAGTTTTAAGGATGAAAGTAGAGAAGGTGTGAGAAGGGTCATAGATGACGCTGAGGTTTCTAGCTGAAGATGAGTAGGGGAGAGTTTCAGGTGGGAACTGGATAGTCAGGGGAAGAGATGAGAGAGAGCTTATGGCAGGGAAGAAGAGTATCTCTATTTTGGTAATGATTACCATCAGAAAAGAAGATGTGGGTGTCGTCGGCAAAGAGTTGGTACAAGAACTCAAAGGATGAGATTAGTGGTCCAAGAGCAGAAGTGTAGAGTGTAATCAGAAGTGGACCCAAGACAGAGCCTTGTGGCACAGCGGCAATTTGAGGAGTGGTCTGACGAGGTGCAATGTAGGATTCAATCTAGTCAAGGGCTTGATCATGAATCCCAAGAAGAAAGAGAGCATTAAGGAGACCAGAGTGATCAACAGTGTCAAAGGCAGCAGCCAGAAAAATGAGAATTTGGATAGATGATAGGTTTGAGTGCTTAGCAGAGGAATTGAAGTTGGACACTCATGAGAACAGTTTCCGTGGAGTGGCAGGAGCAGAACCCTGCTTGTAGGGGGTCTTGAAGGTTATGGAGGTCTAAAATATTAGTAAGACGGTTGATCACAACCCTTTCAAGCACTTTACAGTAGTGCGGAAGGAGAGACACAGGGCGAAAATGAACCATTTGTTTTGGGTCTGCCCCTTGCTTTTTTAAGAGAGGGCTGACCATGACTGTTTTGAAAACGGACGGAAATCGAAGGACAGGTTGAAGAGTTCAGCAAGGTGAGAGGCCACTAAAGGGGCAATAGGCTTCACTAGCTGAGGAGCAATGGGCTCTAATGGGGCTCAAGATGGGTCAGCCTTCATCAATAGAGATAGTACTTTGTCAGTAATTGAGTGACTAAAGTGAGAGAACGAGGTAGAGAACGATGCTAGAGTAGGCAGAGTGTACGATGTAGGGGGAGGGAGTGTGAGGAAGGTCAGGAGAGAGCCTCTAATTTTGACAATGTTTGCAGCAAATTATTCAACTAGGTCATTACATGTGAGAGTGGAGTTGATAGTCAGTAAGGAGTAAGGAGTGAGTTTAGGGGGCCCTGCAGCCGGCAAGGATGTTTGGAGTGAGAGTCAATCAGGGTTAAGTAGGATTCCCTTTTAGCTCTATCAAGAATGGACTTGAGAGAGCACAGGACAGAGATGTAGAGTTGCAGGTCCTTATGCTAGTTGGTACGCCTCAATTTGTGCAGCAGTCGACACATGTCTGTGCAGCAAGAGTGGTTGAGGATACTGAGACTTAGGGGTGAGAGTACACAATGGGAAGTGAGAGGAGAATGAGTCATTTAGTATGGATTGGAAGCTGGAGAAGTCAGTCTAGGTGTAAGAGGTACCAGATGTAAAGGATGAGAGTGAGAGCTGTAGGTTAGAGAGAAAAGGGGGAATTGGCGGAAGGTTTACATTTCCTTTAGATGAAGCAAGTGGTGACAAAATATCAGAGCATGAAATGGATGTGGTGGTGATCAGGTATGGATGTCACAGTAGTATTAGTGGCTGAGAGACAGGTGGAGATGAATAAGAGATCCAAAGAGTTACCGCTTGTGTGGGTAGGTAGATTATGGACAGAGTGGAGAGAGTGGTCAATAAGAAAAGACTGCAGTTCAGATTTCTGAGAAGTGGTTGTAGAGGGAATGATAAGGTCACCTAAGACAATTCATAATAGTAATATGTTTTTATATATCTTTTTAATCTAAAGTGCTTTACATAGGGCATATTTACATACATTACTATTATTACCCAATCAAAATTGGTACTAATTTATTGACTTCGGAAGGATGAAAGGCTGAATTGGCCTTGCCGGGATTCAACTCTGCGATGTGCAGATCAAACACAGATCACAGCAACACATGCTTAACCCACTGGTTAATCACTATGAGGTGATGTTTAGAGAAAAGAGAATCAAAGAGTTGCACAAGGTCATCAATGAAGGGTCCAGTGGGACCTGGAAGATGATAGATGGAGATGATGTGAACCGAGCGAGGCAGAGCAATAGTAGAAATGGTTAATTTAAACAAGGTAGGAAAGGACTTGGCATTGGAGATTTGTGAATAATTGAAGTGGGAAGAGAGTAGGTGTCCGACACCTCCACCTTGCCAGACAGTCGAGGAGAGTGAATAAGGATAGTTTGGAGTTGTGTAAGGCTGCCAGAGTGGCAGTGCCAGATGGAGAAATACAGGTTTCAGCGATAGAAATAAGGTCTAGGGGAGGAGAGTTGGAGTGAAAGTAGTCAGTGATAAAGGAAGTTTTGTTTCATACTGACTGAGCATTCCAGACAGCAATGTTCATTTGATGAGGTAAGGAAGAGAAGTTGAGTCTCAGAGGAAGAGAGTTGAAGTGGATAGGTGTTAGAGGAGCTATGGTTAGCTTGTTGGCTGTGTTTGTTGGAAGGAGGTGGAAGAGAAATGGAGTAGTCGGAGTTTTGAGTGGTGAGTTTTATAATAGGGATAGGAAAGTAGGAGGTTGTAGCCTGATTGGAGAAAGTATAGGGAAAGGTGAGTAGGTTGAGCAGCAAGAAGAGGAGTAGTGAATGCATTATAGGTTAGTAGCACCGTGTAGAGAGATAGCACCTAATTTGGAAGCGTTGGGTTCTCACAGGTGCAACAGGGAGAAAGGCAATGGTAAAGGCTCCACGGCTATGAGGCAAAGAGGCTACTAAAGAACTGGTCTTCACCCTTCACCGTTCTGGACTTAATTGGGATGCTGTAGGAAGTTCAGAAGGAATGACACACGCTCTTGTCACCTGATCACCTAGTCCATCAGTGGTTGGTCTCTCTGATATAGTCCCTGCTATTGATGGGATTAGGTGATTCCAGCCTGATTGGTGTTGCCAGAGGAGCCTCTTGTGGCTTTCGGCTGGATATGGGTTTGGTCCAAAATGGCCACAGGGAATGATGTCAAGGATCCAAGATGGTCATCAGAAGTGATGGTATGGATCCAAGATGGCTGTTAATAGTGATGACAGTGACCAATCAAGATGATATTGATATTGACATTTTATTTATATCACACTCATACACAAGTGTTTCAGAGCACGACAAGGCAAGGGAGGGGAACAGGGGAGATCAAAAACAACAATCTTATTAGGTCCAGTGACATTGAGAACACACAGGTGCATAGGAAAGGGAAAAGGGAAAAGTGCATGGGAAGAGGGAGAAGTGGAAAGTGCGAAACAGAGGTGAAAGCAGATAAATAATAATAAATAAAATAAATAGATAAATAAAGGCGATAAATGGTGGTAGTGCACCCAGCAAGTGGAAATTGCTGGGTTTAGCCAACAGGGTACATCTGATAAGTGCATAAGAAAAACAGGAGGGGGGCTGTATGGGTACAGATACAGACCCCCGTGCAAGGGGTGGCCCAAAGGCAGTGCAGGAGGGTGGCAGGGTGAGCAGAAACCTGGGCCCGGAGGACAGAAGGTGAGCAGGTGCACAATGCAGAGAGAGAAAACAGATCAGCAGGGGAGAAGGGGGGGCAAAGGCAGAAGCAAATAGGAAGGGCTTGAGGTGCTTCTGGAACACAAGATGATTCTCCTCAACTTTCAGAGTGGGAGGGAGGCTGTTCCACAGGCAGGCCCCAGCTGAAGAGAGAGATCTTCCCCCAGCTCGTTTCTTTGAAAAGTGACTGACTCTGAGGGAGTTAGAGGTAGAGGAGCGAAGAGCTCAAGAGGGGAGGCATTTACAAAGGGAAAGTTATTTGCCAGTGGCACTGGCCACTGGCAGTCAAGTTCTAGACAGGAAGTGAAGCCAAAAACCAGAAGGAATCACAACATTTCCTGTCACCTGATCACCTAGTTCACCAGTGGTTGGTCTCTCTGACATTGTCCCTGTTGTTGTTGGGATGAGGCCATTCTTTCCTGGTTTCTGTTGCCGGAGGCGCCTCTTGTGGCTTTTGGCTGGAGATGGGTTTGGCTCAAAATGGCTGGAGGAAGTGATGTCAAGGATCCAAGATGGCCACAGAAAGTGATATCATGTATTCAAGATGGCCACTGGAAGAGATATCAGTGACCAATCCAAGATGGCCACTTGCAGTCAAGCTCCAAACAGAAAGTGAAGCCAAAAACCAGAAGCAATGAAACACACTCTTGTCACCTGATCACCTAGTCCAGGCGTGGTTGGTCTCTCTAATATTGGCCCTGCTGTTGCTGGGAGGAGGCGATTCCTTCCTGATTGCTGTTGCCAAAGAAGCCTCTTGTGGCTTTTGCGTGGAGATGGGTTTGGTCAAAAATGGCCACCGGAAGTGATGCCATGAATCCAAGATGGCCACAGGAAGTGATGTCACTGACCCAAGATGGCAGCAGGAAGTGATGTCAGTGGCCAATCCAAGATGGCCACTGGCAGTCAAGTTCCAGACAGAAAATGAAGCTAAAAACCAGAAGGAATGACACACACTCTTGTCACCTGATCCCCGAGTCCATCAGTGGTTAGTACCTCTGATATTGTCCCTGCTGTTGCTGGGGGGAGGCAATTCCTTCCTGATTGGTGTTGCCAGAGGAGCCTCTTGAGGCTTTTGGCTTCAGATGGGTTTGGTCCAAAATGGACTCAAAATGTTTGTCTTAAACACTATGAGACATGTATTCTAAGGTTAAACTTGGACTCAATAAGTATAGCCACTGTGTGCTAGTTTTGTCATATCAATTTACAGTGCCCCTGGTAACTTGCATAAAATAGGTTTTTCTTCACATTAGGTCATAATAACAGTGTTTATCTACAATGGTATTCATTCCAAAGTATAGTGTGGCTTCCAATCGGACATCTATCAGTGACTCATGTATTTTTACATTGTATTAACTTACGTTTAGCTTTCTAGATCAGTGTATCAATGTTGGCAAATACTTTTCTTTACTTACCTCTTTTGAAAATCTATTGCTTGAAAACCTCTTGTTTATTTTAACTGAACTTTCTAACAAAACCCTCATCTCCTTAGCTGTGCTGGACCCGTGCCTCAGGCCTTGTTTTTTTTCTAAGGGGCTGAGCCATGGTTCAAAACTCAAACTGATGCAAAATGGTTTCAATCAATAGAACAATTGCCTGATAGTGGAATCCAGCTTGGTCAGTGAATATTTGATGCAACTTGTTCGTAGTTCAAATGGGTTCACCGATAAGGCTCTATCACTAGAATTGGATTTCAGTTTTTAGGAAAAGTCCTTCTGATTCGAATCAGCTTGATCATTTTTAATCGTAGGAACCTACTAATTTGTGTTGAGGTTGCCAAATTTGGTAAGCAAAAGTGCAACTGAACATCAAACTTCCTCTTTCCAGTTTTTGCTTTATGGGGGACTGCTAAAGAGAGAGAGAGAGAGAGAGAGAGAGGGAAAGAGAGAGAGAGAGAGAGAGAGAGAGAGAGAGAGAGAGAGAGAGAGAGAGAGAGAGGTATATCTTTTTTACGAGAAAATTGAGACTCGAGAAGGAGCTGACACAGGGACGTCATTTCCGCAAAATGCCAGGGGTAGCGGAAGTGACATCACACGACCCTTGACCCCCCCTGATGACATCACAGGAAGTGATGCCATTTGACCCCACCCCAAAGTGATATCACGAAAAGCGATGGTACACGTCATTTCACAGGTTGACAAAACAGGAAGTGGCATCACATAGCATTGTACACTACGAAAAATATAGTTACAATTTCACTATGTGATGTACATTTCATACAAGAATGGATCACCATATGTATCATTAAGATCAGTGTGTATAGGCCGATATTACCAAATTACTGTGATTACTGTGTATGCAAGCAGACGTCCATGACCAAATGATAATGATGTGTTATTATATAGCACTTATGCTTAAGCGCTTTATATAGAAAAAATATACACCCAATATCACCCAACCTGTGTTGGTACTCATTTATTGACCTCAGAAGGATGAAAGGCTGAGTGAGGCGTTTAAGAACAGACTAAATCAGTGACTCACCCCCTGAAGTGTGCCTGAAATAAACATTTAATGAGCCTAACAATTATTGTATAGAATTCCAGAAAGACACATTATTTGGTATTCCTATTCTTTCTTATTTAGGGTCAGTGCTGAAAGTGTTAGACTTGTGGCACTCCTGATCTTATTTTTCTTACTGTTTTAAAGGAGCCTGAACAAGAAAGCCAGCCAACCTTTAAATAAAGAGCCACAGCCCAGGAGCTTGCATTACAAAATAAAAAAAATAAAAAACCTTTTTTTTATAGAGGTCGCAAGGGAGACCATAGAGGTCGCAAGGCAGTTGCGACCTCTGACGACCCCTAAATGACATCCCTGAGCTGACAGAGCAGGCAGTGAAGGGGGAAGAGGGAGAGCTGCTTTCCTCCAATGCTTCAAGACAGCAGCAGCCAGGACAGTTTCAGGATGTGCAGCAGCAGCTAGTACCTCATTCTGCTGACCCTGTCAAACCCCAAACACCAGGAAGAGTTAGTTCAAAGGAGGTTTCTTTCAGTCCCAGGAGCATGGTTCCATTTCACTGCCAGCTTTGCCCCTGCTACAACATCCAACAAGGTCATGTGCAACCTTCTTGGTAGGTGGTAGGCAAGGTGGTAGGGAAGGGAAAGGGGGCCTCATTCTACCATCTCCAGCTTGCTGAGGCACCTCATTTGGAAGCATAACATTCATGTCTCTACAGGTGCCTCAGCAGTTGCATTTACCACCTCAAGAAAACAGCAGCCAGCGCAGAAGCCTTACTTCGTAAAAGCTACAGGGATTACCACCTCTAGTGGGATGTTTTCAGCCGGTGGCCTGCATCTGTCATGCTGTGTTGTCTGGACGATGGTGAAGGAGGGAGGTGATTCCAGGTTGCATCACTGCAAGAATTGTAGCACTGCTGCATGGAAGAACCATTAGAGCCAGAGACATTTGTTCCCTTTCATTTCTTTTTGTCCAAGTTAATATTCCTCAATTATGATGCTTCCTATTAAAAATTAAAAAAAAACAAAATTGAGAATGAATACCAAAAAATACCTTATTTAGTAGTTTTCTCATCTGTAAACAGTTCAATACATTGGGCCGCATTACGACTTTGGTGGTAGCCATGCCCTTAATAAGGGCATGGCTGCCACCAAAACCGGGTCCGGGTTCCCTGGATGGGGAGTTACCGGGCCATTCCAAATTTCAATAGCTCAATAGGAATGGGTGCAGGGAGCTAACAACGGGCCTATTACGACCGGCCCGTTGTTAGCTCCCTGGTCCCCTCGCGGGACCCGGTAAGAATGCCTGGTTTTACCAGGCGTCCTTACCGGGTCCCACAAGGGAACCTCGTAATGAGGCAGAATGGGTTTAACGGGTCCGCCTCCATTAGTGACACCCGTTAACCCATTCCGCCACGGTCGTAATGAGGCCCATTGTGTTATATTGCAAAGGTAATCATGTTCTGATTACATTTCTTTCGAGGCATAGAAACTCCCTTGTGACTAGCCTGAGTGGGAAACCCATAACACCTATGTTCTGCAGACCAGAAAGAAACCCCTAATCTAGCTCAGTTATGTTCTTAGGGATCTAAAGCCATATTGGTTGCAGATGGGTTCATCCCTTTTAGAAAAGCCACTCCTAAAAATTGGTTATGGGTCATCCCTTGTATCAAAGCTACGCTTTGAATACGGGCTATGGTCTTCCCTTTCACTAAAGATGTACCTTGTGAAATAAAGTGTCATAGCTTGTAAAAAAGACGTTCCTTGAAAAATGAATGGTCATCCGTTGTATGAAATATATCCCTTATGGAATTAGCGGTCATTACTTGTATGAAAGACATGTCTTGTGAAATGAAGTCATCCCTTGAATGAAAAACACAGCTTGTGAAATGTATATGGAGATGCGCCTTGAACAATGAAGGGTCATCCTTTGTTTGAATGACACTCCTTGTGAAATCAACGGTCATCCCTTGAAGAAATAAAAACACTTTTTAGAATAATCATTGGTGATTGCTCTTATAAAATTGAGAGTCATACCTTGTACGAAAGTTGTTCTCCAAGCAATGATGTGTCAGCTCTTGTACCAAAGACGTGCTTTGTGACATTAAGGGTCATCCATTGTACAAAAGACACACCTTGAATAATTAAGTATCTTCCCTTGTGCGAAAGATGGACCATGTGAAATTGTCATTCTTTGCTTTCAAAGATTGGCATTGCAATATTCAGGGCCATCCCTTATACAAAAGACACTTCTTCTGAAATTAAGGGTCATCCCCTGCATGAAGGATGTGCCTTGAAAAATGTGGGCCTGCCAAGTGCTACTGTTACGTTCTCTTATATGAATGACACGTCATGTACATTTAAGGTCATCCCATGTACAACAAATGTGGTTTGAAAAATTAAGGGTCATCTCCTGTTCGAATGATATTTCTTATAAAATCACAAGATGCACCTTAAACAATTGCTTATGTTCATATGGATGCTGTTTTGAGCAAACTTGCCCATCTCCATTTGAGACTCTGAACCCATTGGCCCTATAGGTAGAAGAGGCTCAAATAGGCTTGACCGATATAAGTAACTCCATTAACACTTTTTTCTGTGAGGGCACACCAGAATTTCAGCACGGATCGCCTGCATTTTATTGTCATGTATGGAAACATACATTCAGCCCTTTGAAGTAAAAGTGAACATGAACGTACATTTTCTTCTGCGAGATCACAAATACTATGTAGCCCAGAACACTTGAATATCATTTCAGGTGAGGGGCTAAACATCCAGCCGACTAGGCAAAGGAGGAAAACATGCATACACATTTTTATTACTTAGAGACCACAGAAGATATGGTGACAAAAACACCTGCAGCTTTTTCAGGCAGAAACCCATGCAATGAACACAGGAATCAAATAGGGAAACATGTGCCTATTACTTTTATTTTATAAATTCAGTACAGGCAAATTTAATGAACTATACACAGAAACAAAATACTAAAATCCTGCTGAAAATAAATTAAAGTGCAATATCAGATCTTTTATTGGGCAACCAACAAATGTAGTCTAAACAAAGCAACCTGCTAATAGCCGTATGCTAAAGGATTCTCTTCTCCCTGCACCCAAGTATCACTCAAGGTCACCTGCACAGTTCCCTCAGTTCAAGAAGTGTTATCTCATGTCTTGACTCCCTGAATTTCTGTACTAAGTGCCACTCAGGGGAACCTGTGCTGTTGACTCATTTCACGTAGATGTACGGTCACTAATAGTTATCTCCTGCCTACCTGGATGCCTGAAACATTCATTCCCCAAAGTGTCATGTCACTGTCTCGCAACACGAGCTGCACAGAGGAATTTTATGTTGCTCCCTATGCCTGCGTTTCAGCCTAGGGCATGTGTGTCATGCGTTCATTCACTTACTTCTAGACCTCATTTGTTCTGCCTCCCTGTAGGTCTGTTATTTTTTTCCTGCCAAGTGATACTGTTATTTTCTCCAGACTCCACTATGTATCACGCAAAATAAAAAGTATTGTGCGTGTATCCCAGAGACCAAACTCCAAGCTGATCTCACTCTCAAGGATTCTCTCCCCTACACGGATGCTACTTCTGTAAATTACTGGTGAAAACTGGAATGTGTCACACCCCACAATCAAACATTATCAATAAAAATGCTATAAACTTTTTTTTTAAATCTGGTTTTCTAAACTCTCATACCATCATCACCTCTACCAACCCTTCCACGCACTCATAGACACTGTATTTTTTCCAAATGTCCAAAGTCTGCCAAGACAAAAAGCTCCTGAATTTCTGAAAGCTGGCCAAGACTGCATTAGGTTCAACCGCATGGCTCCTCATCCAGCCAGTGCGTTCGAATTTTCAGTTCAAATTTTTCATACATTTGACCTTGTTTCAAAGTGTTCTAACCGCATTCATTTCAGGTGGTTGGAAGTTCGAATTATAACATTTGTCCAGGCTTACTCCTTAGTCTAAGCCTTACAGCTCAGGCTTGTTAAAATTTGATTGGTGGTAACATTTGGCAAGCCCACCAAAGATGGCTGATCAGAACTCTAAACGAGAGGTGCCTCTAAAAAAACTTCCAATACCATCAAACATCACACGTTGACTGACATTTTAGGACCAGCGGCTTGCACCACCTATTTTATCTGCCCCGCCACCCTTCATTGGAATGGCCTCTTCTCAAGTAGCCAAAGCCTGATCCGATATGTCTTCTCAGCCCTGCTGCATCAGCAGTGCCACCTGACTATTCTCCTCGTCTGGGAGCTCTCTAGTTTGCCATTCCCTCATTTTCACCTCAATTTTCCAACACCACATAATTATCACTACTTTCTTGATCTATAAGATACAGTCCCCCATCTCATTTTTAAACACCTGATTGGTTGGCCCACAATCATACTCAGCAGAACCCGGGAGACGGGAGGTAAACAACAGCCCCTTCAAGTGGGTCGCCCTTAAAAGGCCCTTTTTCCCATCTTGGGATCTTTGCTTCAACATCTTGGGCCTCACCCACATCGGGGGCCATGTCTGCAGTCAGAGGACTGCAGACCACATTCACCCAGCATACTGAGCACCCACAGTGCGGGCCTACCAGCATGTCCGCCTTCATTGGCCCTCCTCACCAACCGACAACGCTTCCTGGCTTCAAGCACTGATTGGTCGGCCCACAATCATAGCCAGCAGAACCCGGGAGCTGGGAGGTGAACGATGGCCCCTTGAAGGGGTCGCCCCTAAAAGGCACTTTTTCCCATGTTGGGATCTTTGCTTCAACGTCTTGTCCCTCACCCACATCGGGGGCCGTATCTGCAGTCAGAGGACTGTAGACCGCATTCACCCAGCATACAGGGCACCCACGGTGCGGGCCTTCCAGCATGGCCACTCTTTATTGACCCTCCTCACTGGCTGACAATGCTTCCTGGTGCTGCAAGCATCTTATTGTTTGGCCCACCATCATACCCAGCAGAACCCGGGAGCTGGGCGGCGAATGCTGGCCCCCTCAAAGGGCCACCTCTAAGGGTAAGGTCTTACACTGTCTTGGCCTGTCCGGGTCCTGGAGGGCCCGGAAGGACCCAATCCTTGCTACCTGATGTTGCAGACTTTCCGAATCATCGAGCGCTTCTTAAGCTGGCGGCCTGGTGTATCCCATATCGGCATGCCCCGGTAAGCGTAACCCCTCCATGCTTCTGCTCCTGACTACCTAACAACTCCCAATTCCCTGGCCCATATCATCACTCCTAAAGGTGTCCCACACATACTTACCTGGACCACTCACTTCGGCACGTTTTCCCATCTGTGCATCTCACCATGTTGTACTATTTCTCGTGTTCTTGGAACTTCGAATATTGACCCTGCAATTGATGTAAAACTTTGTTGGACACTGCTATGCCCGTTCCAATGCCACCTATGTGCTGTTGCTCGTCACTCACTTGACTAGCCATTCATGGTTATGCATGTTCCTAATGCCATGCTTTGAAACACCACTGTTCGCATCGGAGCACTGGAGGGATGTTATACCTAATTTGACTATATTTACCAATTGCTGTTTCACTCGCCACAAGTGCTAGGCCCTGTAATTGGATTAGCTACATCAGCACACCAATACTTTGCTGATATCACTGTATCTGATTTACGTGCAATTGCTTTATACAACCCTAATATCCTGCATTGCTACTGGACTGCTACCTAGGCCAATTGTAGCTGACTTGACGCCTCAGCACTCAGCTACTCGCCATACCTAACGTGTCCATTTATACCTGTACATTTGATGTAGCCCCCCCCCTGCACCATGAGGTGAGACTTTCCCAATCTGTGCAACTTTTCTTTGTCGCATGTTACCTACTTGTACCTGTACATATGATGTAGCCGCCCACACCATAAGGTGACACTCTCCCAATCTGTGCATCTGTACTATGTCACATCTCACCTACTTGTACCTGTACTCGCCTTGTAACCCCCCACTCCATCAGGGTGGGATCACGAGTTGGTACGAGTTTGTACATACTCACTGCATCTGTCTGTAATCATTATGAATTCTCTTGCAAGTCTCTTTTACTATGCACTTTCTGTAACTAGTTCCTAGATGCCTCTGGGCTTTGTGTGCTGCAATAAATGCAAAAATAAATATGTAAATAAATAACTTCATGTATTGCGATCTGCATATTTACAGACAGCTCTAATAAATGTAACTCAGTACTGGGATGCTGCAACTCTGGATTTTAAAGCTCAGGTAGTCAGGGCTTAGTTTGCTTCTAGCCTGAGGAGAACCAAAGATCAGATTTACCTCCATTAAGACACATTCAATTATTGGTCATCCATGACTCAATTAAACTGTATGTACATTGGAGGTTAGCCAAATTAAGGTGTTAGTCTTTACTAATCTCCATGAAAATCTGTGTGTCACCAGCATAGTTAGTAACAAATAGGCCCATTTCCTTCAGGAGTACACAAAGTGTTCTGATATAAAAGCTGAAGAGGACTGGGGACACACAAGCTCCCTGAAGCATACAGCAATTGATGGAAGCCAGTGATGATGAAGCACCCCCCCCATCAGATTCTAGACATACGATGTGATAGGAAGGACTGGGCCAACCTGATTGTTTCCTTTGAGCAATTGCCTATGCCTTCCGATATGTGGAGGAGGTGCTCGTGGTCAAGAGGTACAAACGCTGCCAGCAAGTCTAGAGGGACCAACAATCCAGCCCTTCCCTTGTTGGTAATTTCCAGCATTTGTGTCTGGAGGTAAATACGTGCAGTCTCTGTACTGTGTGATGGGCTGAAACCAGATTGCCTAGTGTGCAAATGGCCATTGGCTTCCACAGAAGATTGAAGCTGAGATGTGGTATCCAACGAGACGATCATAGAACCCCTCGGATGGGAATCATAGACTTCTTTGAATGCAAAGAGGGCTTGGTGACCTCCCTGGTAACCATATGAGATACATTCAAAGTCTGGATAAGAGGGCATCTACTTTCCAAGTCGTTGGGCACACTCAAATTCATCAATCAGAGACAACCCTCTGCTTGCCGGAAAATTCCCATGCGCAAAACCCCAGCAGGCTGACCCTATTACCACTGCAAGAATAATTAGAGAGATACATGGCCCTAGCTGACCGTGAAATAAAATATATGGCACAACCAGCTAAAACCAGGAGGTATGGAGAAGGCAATAAAGCCGGAAAATTGCTAGCAAATTTGACAAAATTGGAACAGGGTATCAAACCGATCACATCCATAATGGGTACTAGGGGTCAATCCTTACAAGTGCAGACAAGATAAATGGGGTCTTTCTGGAGTTCTACTCAGACTTCCATGAGGGTGTCCACTTGCCAATTGATGTCATGTGGTAAATCAGTAGTTCTTTTAGGCCATATCCAATCAAGAATCACAGTCACAGAATGAGCAGTGCTTCTGACATTCATGCAGTTACATGATACAGCCCCAAATCATTGAAGAGATAAAAGGAGAGAAAAGCCAAGGGGAGTTGGGAGTTAGGGGATGCACAGGTCCAGCATATATCCTGGTGGTGGCTTAAGGAGGAAAATGAGAAAAGGGATAGTAAAGAAGAGGAAGAGGGTTGGAGAAAGAGGAGGAAGTGGAAACATGGTAGAATGGGAAGGTAGTGAAGTATAAGAGAGTGAGCAGGGATGGCCAGGAGAAGAGAAAAAAAAACAAAGTGGTGAACCATAAGAGGAGGAGGTGTGAAGAAAAGGAGGGGGACAAGTGGAAGATTGAAAAGAAAGAGGCAGGGTGGAAAATGAGAAAGAATCAAGAAGCTGGTGAAGTGGAGGAGGTGGATTTAACAGAGCTGGAGGGGTGATTAATGGAGGAGCATCAAGGGTGATAACTTGAACCTGCCACTCACCCAAGGTCCTACGTTTTTTTTCTGACTTGGTGGAAAAGACCCCAGAATGCAGCCTGGGTCTGGTTAGGAGTACTTGACTTTACTAAGAGGTGAAATAACTATAACCCTGTAAACATGTGTGATGTCACCTTTGATGTGTGGTGTGTTAATCTGAGAAGTGCAGTTTAGGGGTGCATGTTATGGTTGTATAGCTTACCAAATTTGGCAAATGTCTTTATTTTTTAGATTTTGCGCTGCAACCATGATGTCACTTTATCTTGTTTATTGTGAATAATCCTGCGCATATATCAGAAATAGCCCATTATATTCCTACAGCTCATTCCTGAATGCTGACAGGGCTGGGAACTACATATCCCATATGCCCAATTGTTTTTTGTAGTATTTACCCCAACAAGCCGGTCTCCGCCGGTCTACGCCTGAACACAGTGGGGGTCATTCCGAGTTGGGCAGTAGCCTTAGTGCTATTAGCACCATGGCTGCCTCCCAAACCGGGTCCAGGTCTGGTCTGATTTAATGGGGATTTACCGGGTCATTCCAACCCTGGAGGTCCCGGTAAGTCCCCATTCAACCAACCATTCCCCATTCCCATTTGAGCCCCATAGGGCTCAATGGGAATGGGGAGGGAGGTAATAACGGGCCCGCGAATAGCAGGCCCGTTATTAGCGCCATGGTCCCTTAGCGGGACCCGTAAAGGACGTGTGGTCAGTCCATACGTTCTTTGAGTCTCCCGCTAAGGGACCTCGGAATTGGGTGGCAAGGGATTGCCGGCACTGGTCTCCTTACCGGTGCCCGGTATCCCTTAACGCCCAAGTTGGAATGACCCCCAGTGACTCAGTATTACTCTCTTCCATACTTTCGGAACCGTGGTAAATTGGTTTATCTGTATGTTACTCTGAGGGCTCCAACGCAGTTCCTTAACCCTGTCTTCTGCCAGACTGTGGTGGACGAAGGTGGGCTACAGGTTGCTTGAAACCCCTGTTATAGCACCACATAGACGGTTTCCCCTAAGACAATAAATATTCAAGGAGCAGCTCCTGCACTCTCCTATATTATCTTGCTATCGCATTAGGATTACCTCCTGTCAGGATGGGCTGTAAAAACAGCCTGAACTTAATACTAGCAGCCCAAAGAGCAAACCGCTTGTCAATAGTGAACAAATATTTACATTTAAAAACGAGTGACTCGCTGATGCCAACCATTAATTTAGGCACTTCCAGCTATCCCAAAATCACTATAAAACATGACTTGTAGCATGTGCCTTACCCCTCGCTTAAAAAAGGAATCCCAGCCATGCTGAGTGCAAGTGCTAGAGATCTCCAAGTTACTGAAAGGCCATCTAGCAGATTACCTGCAAATGTACCGGCCGCCTTAGAACAGGATAAAAATGTATGACTAACAAAGCTCACAATAATACGGGCCATGATGCCCTTATGACAACTTCCCCTACCTCGAGCCAGGGAATTCACCTACTGGCAACTAACCTCAGTAAGGGAGCAGCTTTCCCAGGTCATAATCATATAAGTGATTATAACATGGTAGATTCAAGGCAAAGAGCCAATGCCAAAATTATGAAATTATTCAACTAAAAATGACTGCAACCCATCGTAGCTACACTAACTTCATTTTGATCTATCGTCTGCCCCCCCCCCTTGAGATGCCCGGTTTCAATAAGGATATTGCACAGCTCTTGGGTAAATCTAATGGACTTAACTGTTCAACCTTATTTCTGTGTGATTTAAATCACTGAGGTAGTAATCCCTCTGATAAGAAGGCTATTGACCTGGAATTGGCCCTAAATAACATCAACTATACATTATATAACAGCAATCCCACCACAGCTAATAATAAAGTGCTGGACTGAGTGGTAGCAAGACATCTAGTTGTACATGTTGACAGCACCGCCCCCCGCATATGGTCAGATCATTATGGCATTGCGTTCCATATCCAATTGCAGGATCCCCCCTTGAAAACCAACAATCCTTTTAAAAAGGTTTTCAGTCGCAATTTCAAAGGTAATGCCTTGACAAGATTATGACCAGTATATCCAATATGGACTCTGCAGAGCACTTGGTGACATGATAACTCCACCCTGATTGACATGTTAAACATAAAAGCCCCCATTAGAATTAGTAAGGGATAATGTGGGACATCAAAGCTCGTTCACTGCAGAGCTTAACCTCTTGAAGAAAGATAAAAGAAAAGCCGAGTCCCAGTGGCTAAAGTGCCTGTAGGATGCAAACAAGCTCTCATGGAAAAAGCTGAAAATATCATCCAAATCCACCATTATAGAAACGAAGAGAAACTTCTATAATAAACAGATCAATGGGCCAACAACAGTTCTAATACATTATTAGAAATCTGAAAACATATGGAGAAACCTAAAGCCTAGTCGGTTTCCTTTTCATGAAGGACCCAGCACCGTGCAAAGTGCAGATGGCCTTTGCAGCAAAGGGGACTAAAGCTCAAAATAAGATAAAAAAATGATCAGGCTAATACTATACCCTCTGAAAGACTAGTGACTAAGTCCCCAACTGATACAGAACAGCTGAAATTGAAGCTCACACTCATTACCCTCACAGATATGGAGAGAACGCTGGCCACCATGTGTCTCATGGCCTGGCCAGAAATTGCCCTCCCTCCTAAAATGATCTTGGATCATAAAGGGGTCTTCGCTCTGTTCTTTACCCGATTTGCCAATGCCTCTTTCTCGGAAAAACATGTCCCGGACTTTATTAATGTTGCTACAGTCACCCCTTTGGTAAAGAAACCTGGTGTGGACCCTAATGATGCCAATATCCTAAAACCAATCACTAATGCCAACTTCCTGCTGAAAATGTTGGATACCAGATGTTGGATGTAGATCAGGTGATGGTGTGGGACGAGGGTGACATGCCCTTAAGCTGGAATGTCCTGTGAAGTTTCAGCAAAGAAGCCTTCTTCATGGGCCTAGACCGGGCTTTCTGTTAGCTTGTGAGTGCCAACAGAAAGTGTATGCCCTATACACTCTCTAACCATATGGGTTTTTTTATTTAATTTTAAAACATGCTAGTAGTGGAGCCACTTGGCCCCATCCTGGGAGAGCACAACACTAATTGAGTTTCCCCACTCTGTTCCTCTATCGAGAGAGACCCGGTCTAGGTCCATGAAGAAGGCTTATTTGCCAAAACCTCACGGGACATTTCAGGTTAAGGGATTGTCATCCTCGTCCCGCACCATAACCTGATCTACATCCAGATGTATTCCAACGACTAGGTCACTCTCCAAAACTCAGTGCACCTCAAAAAAACTCAAGAAGGATGTACAAGTGATAACTCTCTGAACCAGATTTCTACAGTTTGAACATCATTGTTATCACATCACCTATTGGTTGCCCTATAAAACATTTAATGTTCATTTGTTGATATTGCAAACACATGAATGTAAACAGTGGAATTGCTTTATTGCTCTGTGATACACTATTGTACGTCTGGTTGTCAACAGGTTGATGGTTTTCCATATCATTTCCGTTGTAACTTCTGATTTTGATATTGACAAGCTAAAGGAGGTTATGCATCAATGAAATTCTAAATGGAATTGCAGTTTCTGAATTATGGTTTGATTTGTTATTGCAATGAATAATTTTCGATGAATATATCCTTATATTATATCTTGAATTGTACGTATCTCAATTGAGATTTAATGTTATGTGAAACACATTGGTCTAACTCTGGGCACCCCAGTCTAGGTGTGCCACAGATATGATCATATAAAATTACTTGGGACTGTTTGCCCCCTAGGAGTGGCAACACACCGTTTCATTCTCTGTTGGAGAGATATTGTCCCTGGGCTTGAGGCCATGGATAAGTCTTGCAGTACTGTTCTGGATTAGTTGCAGAGGGCGCACTGTAGAGGCAAGTAGATTGAGAAAGAAGCTGTTGCAGTAGTCCAGGCTGGAGAGGACCAGAGCTATGTAGACAGTTAGCTTCTGGGTGAAAATGAGAAAAGTGAGAAAAGGTAGAATACCTCTGAGGGGGTGCAGCAGTAGTGGGCCTTCTTAGCAAGGTCCAAGAAGTGAGGAGAAAAGGAGAGAGTGGAGTTGAAGATGACCCCAAGGTTTTTTTCCTCACAGGAAAGCGAGGGTAGAGGGCCCAAGGAGGGCAGGCAGAGTGAGAGAGAGAAAGCGGTAGCAGGGGTCCCAATGAGAAGGATATCTGTCTTACTGACATAAGGCAGAGCTTGTTGGAGGAGCACCAATCCTGAATCGCATATGGACAGTCAGGAATGAGCGAGGGCAGAGAGGTGGCTGAGGGTAGCCTGAAAGAGAGCTGAGTGTCATCCGCATAACACTGAAAGTTAAAGGAGAAGGTGGGGATCAAGTGAGCCAAGGGGGCCAGGTAGACATTGAAAAGCCAGGGTAAAAGGATAGAGCCCTGGAGGGCACCACATGTAGAGAGAGTGGTGGATGAGGTAAAGGACCTAAGTTGGACCTTGGAGGGTTGGTCGAGGAGGAAGAATGTCAGACATGCCAGAGCCTAATCTGTGATGCCCAGGTCTCACAGTGTCAATTGATCAGGGTGGTGTGATTGTCCATGTCGAAAGCAGAGGAAAGGCCAAGGAGGATGAGGACAGAGGGAGAGCTGGAGTCAGGATTAGAGAGCAGATCTTCACAGGTGTTCAGGAAAGCAGTTTCCATGCGTCCGGCTGCTCTGAAGCCAGACTCATGGTCGTGGAGGCAACCAATAGATACAGTGTGGATTGTAAACTGGGAGATGGGCAGCTTTTCCAGGAGTCTGCCCCGGAAAGGAGTGATAGAAATTAGGTGATAGTTTTCAAAACGGGTAGGATTGACAGAAGGCTTTTTTTTAGGAGAGGGTGCACAAGGGAGTGCTTGAGGAGAGAGGGGAAAGATCTAGTGGCAAAGGAGTGACTGCAAAAATCAGCCAAGGCTGGAGCAACGGTTTCAATGTGGTCCTTGATGGCTCTGGAAGAGCAGGGGAGCACCAGTTTGGATGATAGACCAGACTTGTTTTGAAATATCATCAGGTGTTGTCGGAGAGAAGGAGGAAAATGGAAGAGGAGAGGGAGAGGCGGCCAAGGGGTTGGGGGGTGCAGATAGAGGTAGAGCGAGAGGGAGAGGACGAGGAAAGTGAAGACAGGATGTCCTGAGTTTTTGTGGTGAAATGAGAAGCCAGAGCTGTGCATAGGTCCTGGAAGGGAACAGAAGAGGTGGAGACTGCAGTAGTATTGGCCAGCTCCTTGCACATTTTCAGTAGTGTGGCCATGTTGTTAGAGGCAGCATTGACTGAAGCTTGGATGTGGACTCTCTTTTTGGAGAGGACAGAGAGTCTGTATTGCCTTTGGAGCAGGCAACGGGCCAGTTTGTCAGAGGATGCACCCAAAGTCATCAACTTCCTCTCAGCCACCCTGCACTTGCGTTTTAGGGTGGTGAGGTGAGATTCATACCAAGAGTTGCACTTGGAGGTAGGCTTCAGATGCATTCTCATGACAGGTGCAAGGACTTCCAGAGCATTGGAGATAGACAGATGCAGGTTAGAGAGGGCTGTGCCAGGGTGTGGCTCAGCAGCAGTAGTAGGAGGATCAGAGAAATAGGTGAAGGAATCCACTAACACACTCTTCATGGGCCGAATGACCGAGAAGGTTGGTGGCAGTGCTGGGGCGGGCTTTCCCTGAGGGACAGAGAGTTTCAGATGAGAGAAAAGTGGAAAGTGTTCAGTCCAGGGGAGAAGAGTGGTGAGAGTGTTAGAGAGGGGGATGTCTGAGGAGATAAGAGCATCCAAGGAGTGTCCAGCAGAGAGATTCAGACCAGAGGGTAGAATGGGAAGAGAGAGAGTGTCACAGAGGTTGCGTAAAATCCCAGAAGAGAGATTTGAAGCATCCAGGTGGATGTTGAGGTCTCTGAGGAGAATTTGAGAGACATAGGCAAGGAGAGAGGGGGAGAGGTTGGCTTTCTCTGAGAGGAAGTGGCCAACCTGACCAGGAGGCCTGTAAGTGGTGACCAGTCATAAAGATCCTGGGAGAGATAGAGAGCCTGACTAATCACAACACTTTCCACCCTATGTATCCCTTCTTGTTCTAACGATCATGGGGAGTGCTGTTATAGGTCATAGCCAAAGGCCCAACTCAGAGCTTCCCTCCCCTCTGCTGATAATCCATGGCAAGCTGCTAGCATTAAAAATTGTTTTGTCTTGGTAGAATATTAGGTTTCATGTTCCATACAATGTTTCTCCTTCCACGACAGTAGCTACAGTAAAATAGATGGGGCCTGTGTATGCCCATTTTGCTTGCAGTTCCAAGCATCGGCTTCTACTGATTGGTTTTAATATTCACTTTGCTATTTCCATTATGTTCTTTTAACTGTTTGGTGACTTGGAAATGTCTTTAGTTTGTCGGTCTCCTGTTCTAGAACTTCACAATCCTGTGCTCCAATACTTGATTTGGTGTGCCTCATGGGGTTGGCAGTTTGTTGTGACCTTTCTCGTCTGCTCATCTGGTCCTCCTTTCAGAACCTCTTTGGTATCTATATCCCTACACAGCTGTTATAGCATGGCTGCTGGCTTTGAGGCTCTTGCCTGTTGATATGTATATATTTTATTAACTGATGCCTATCACCCACTGAAAAATGTGAAAAAAAGAAATATTAGCCTTCTGTTGCTCTAAAATTTTTAAATGTTAAAATGTCCATAAACATCCTAAATTCCAAATAGCAGACAAATACATCAGAGGTGTGTAATGCTAACTATGACCTCACTACCAAAAATATGTTTTCACCCTCTGCTATTCATGAACATACAAAGAAGTGAAGGGAGTTTTTAAGGTCATTCATGACCTCTCCTTCGTAACATATTTAACTAGATCTACCTAGCTGCATTGGGCTTTACAGCGAGATATTATCTACCTACGTGAAAAAGATCACTTACATAATGTTCCTCTTTTTGAAAGTGACACCCAGGAGTTATCTCCCAGGACAGTTGATATAACATTCCATGCTTGCCCACTTAAACCCACTTTTGAATCTACGCATGTGTCAATCATCCCTCTCTAAACTGTAATCAATTCTGTAATACACACTTCTAGAGTTGTTTATATTCCTTCCTCAGTAATTTGGGGTTTTTCTGGCTTCCTTGTCTACATCCTTTAATAACATGAATGCATCCACCGTCAAACATGTTTGATACCCACTTGTATCAAACATGCTCTTCTTTGTCCACCTCTCAAAAGAAAAACAAAACGTACCCTAAAGCCCCATAAGGATGCATGGTAACTAGCTGGCTACATGCCTTTGCCCTTATCCCTAGAGCATATAAAATACTAGTGGGAATTGCCTCCTCACTGCTACAAAGCCATTTATGGACCAGGATCAATGTAGTTACTTTCCAAATTAACTTCCTTCCAAGGTATGGCATACATCTTACTCTTCTTAATTTGTGTGATGACTCCCTGGAGATGGTAGTCACAGGCAATTATATGCTGATCTTTCTACTAGATCTCTTGGGCTGCCTTTGATATTGCCGACCAATGGTGCTAGTGGATCGGGTTTGAGACTTAGAAATGTACCCCTTCCCACCTTCCATATGCTGAAGACTCTCTTTTCTCGCTAGGAGATCTCAGCATATGCTACTGACCCAACCATACATCATGCTCCTTCATTATTTGCGGGTTCCACAAGGCTTCCTGAGCCCCCATCGTCTGCTCCACATTCTTAATCTCTTTAAGTGATGAAAGCAATTTAATATCACTGCTAAGTCCAATGCACAGGATAGCCGGCCATAAATCAAGATAGAACACACTTGAGTCCAATCTTCCTGGCTGTGGCAATGTCTCAATGCCTTTCATCATTGAATGAAATCCAGCTGCTCACAACTAAATCAGGACGTAGGTGAGAATATGCATTTCAGTTTTCCCACACTCAAAAGACACCTATTTCTATCTGTCCCTCTGCCTTTCTTTCTTGCCAGCTTTTTTTTATATCCACTCACCCAGCTCTGAACTTTGACTTCATGACTGCTTCTACAATGTTTACTCGTCCACCGACTAAGAAAGACACAATGGACTGTCCTTTCCAAATACATCCACTAAAACCTATAGTTTCCTTTTTTCTTTAGGAAGACAGATAGGTGATAGTTGGCTGCTTAGTACATTCCTATCTTGAAAAGCAGCAGCTCTTTGTATGAAGGATTGGCCAGTGCCTCCTTAAATAAACGTCAGGACTTTCAAAACACAAACCTAAGAATGATGTTGGGCCTGCCAGTGAATGCTTTGCTGGCTCAAAGTTGAAAACAGGATTGTATTCATATTTATTTATTTCAGTTTCGTTTATTAAACGTGTTTTTTTTAATTTTTTTATTTGTATTTGTAAATCACCATGGGCATCAGGGTGCTGTGTTCTTATACAGTTCAATTTTCGAAAGTTGTTAGGGAGAATACTCAATATGTGCTCATTTCCCTTACCTATTTAGACCACCTGCAACTTTGCTGGATTTCTAGGATTTCATTTCTTTTACCTGGGAAGAGTGTGAGCCTTTTTTTCGCACTCTTCCATGTATTTTGTGTGTGTTTTACTTTTGTGTTCTTCGGTTATGGAGTTTTAAAACAACTCCATTGGCAGCATCTTTTTTGTGTGTCACTCAGCACCTTCAGTGCAGTGACACAGGGGTGTCTTTCAGACTCCCCAAGGTTTAAATACCTTCTGTGGGACTGACTACCATCTCCCAGAGCATGTAAAGTTAAATTGGCTTTACTAGTCTTTTTAAATGTACTGACCCAGCATACACTATCTTCCTATAGAGTGCTGGAGGGGTTGCCTAGCTTCCCCTGAGTCAAAACAGTCATGTGATAGTCAAATGTTACCCTTTCTTACTTTAAATGGCTGGTGGCAGTGGTTTAGATCAACTAGCGTGATTTTTCCCAACCGCTAACAACGGTAGGTAAAAATCAGGTCAGCCATGTTTTTCAATATGGCGCCCCAGACCTATCTGTAAAAACAGACTCTGGTCATCTTTTTTTGCTATTTCTTTAAGGAAAGGTCCTTCTTGTGTTTGTCTCTGCGTGCCAAACCAGGTTTGGTCCCTTTGTTTGTTGGCCTTTGGCGGGCTTCAGCCCTCCTCTGGCACCTGAGTGTCTGGGATAGACAGGATGTGAGGGAGGTGCCCAAAACTCCCTGTGCTTAGTCTCCTAGGAGACCTGAATGCACTCTGGTGTGAGTGGCCGGATGGCTGTCCAGCAAGTACAGCCACCCTGCTGTGTGAGTGACAGCCAGGCTGGAATGAATGGGGAAAACTGTTTACAAGCAGGGTCTCTGGGACTTGAAAAGCAGAGTCGACCACTGGAACGAAAGAACCGAAGACGAGCTGAAGGAAGAGGACTGCTGAAACTCCTGGACAACCGGTGAAGCCCTGCTGCAGGTCCGACTTGCCTGAAACTCCATCGACAGAGAAGCCCTTCAAGGTTAACTTCTTCCCTTGAGTTTGGTGGGAACAACCAACTTGCAAGCCACCTGGACACTGTCCCCATCTGGTCGAAATTTCATCAGAGTGCTGTTGAAAACCGATAGCCAGAGGGAAGGAAACCAGCTTCTGGACTTTGAGGCACTCACACCAATGTCTTGCTATATCTTTTGGCCTCATCCCTGGGCAGTGCAGGATCCTCCCGACGTCTTTCTTCTTGTCCCCATGACTGAAGCTCAGGAACAGCGAGATCTGCTCAAACTGCCAGGAATAACTGCCTCAGCTACAGCTTTCTTCATTGACAAGGTACTGTGAAAACGCAGTCCGGAAATCTTTTCGGCCATCCAGAAAAGTGTGTGAAACTTTCCTCACCACGAAGGCTTGTCCTTCCCTTAACATTCGTCAAACATTTCGCCTAGCCAAATCCTTTAAAAATCAGTGGCAAAGACTTAACCCTTAAATATCAGAACTGTGCTATCCTATACAAAATACTCTGAACCATTGACTTTGGCCCAGGCCTATTGAGAATAATTGCTGGTTGTATTTAACTGAAACGCTTTGCCCTGCCTATGAATGTATTTGGGCTGTCTATTCTATTAACCTTGTCTTTTGCCTCCTTTATTATTTATCTGAAGTGCCATTTTGCTCCCACTTCATTTTGGAGCTAAACTTGTGCATTTACTTACCGGTTGGATTTTTGTGGTGTATTAGTGTGTGATATTGAGCTGCTTGTGCTAGAGTAATGTTTTCTAACTGACTGAGTAAATAGCCATCACTACCACTTTACTGGGTAGTACAGGGCTTGTACCAAAGGTGAAATTGTGCTTACACTTGTAGTCCTAATTGCCTGTAGTGTTCCCAAAGGGTACTGCAAATATTAGCAAGGAAAGAAGTGCATAAACTTGAAAAGCAGCTATTAACCACCAGCAAGGTATAGCTGAATACTACACAGAAAATTGTTATAAGAAGGTTCCATGATATATATGTTCCTGAGAAAATTAAACATCGGAGGCAACATGTTAGCTTCCTATGATTGATAAGAGAATCTCTCTGGGACACGTTTTAAACAGAGATAAAGAAGAAGAGCAGATCTCAGAGTAAGAGCATTCTAAATGTTGGGAGCAAGTCAATTGAAAAGACTGAAAGTGAGAAAAAGCACAAAGATAAGTTGAGTCGAATGAAGAAACTGAGCAGCAGAACAAAGGGAACGGGAGGGATGATAGAGAGAATCCAAATTACAAAAACAGACAGGTTTTAAGAAATGAGCATGCTTAAAGACAATGGGCCTCATTACGAGGTTGGAGGTAGTCATGGCGCTATTAGCGCCATGACTACCTACAATACCGGTACCAGGTCCGGTCCCGTTCAATGGGGACTTACCAGTCTATTCCGACCTTTGAGGGACGGGTAAGTCCCTATTGAAAAAGCCATTCCCCATTCCCATTTCAGCCCCCATAGGGCTCAATGGGAATGGGGAGGGTGCTAATAATGGTACCGCAAATTGCGGTACCATTATTAGCTCTGAAATCCCTTAACATGTCCCTTCCGCTAAGGGACCTCGTAGTAGGGCGGTAAGGGATTACCGGCACTGGTGCCCTTATCGGTACCGGTAATCACTTACCGCCCACCTCGTAAGGAGGCCCAATATATTAAAACATGAAATCTAAATAGTGCAGAGATCCATTTCAGATAGATACAAATAAATACATTTTGAATTAATTAAATTAAGAATATGAACTACAGAATAGAGAACAAAACAATGAGTAATAGTACCCCGACGTACATAGAACAAATCTAGTTAAAATGAGAAAGACCAAGGGCCTCATTACGAGTTAAGGTCATGGCTACCTCCAAACTCGGGTCAGGGTCCGTGTTCCCTGAATGGGGAAATACCGGGTCATTCCGACCTTGGAGGGCCCGGTATTTCCCATTCAGGAAACCCAGACCATCCCCATTGCCATTTGAGCCCCCATAGGGCTCAATGGGAATGGGGAGCATGCTAACAATGGGCCGGTATTGACTGGCCCGTTGTTAGCATGCTCGTCCCCTCACGGGACCTGCAAAGGACGTCTAGTCTGACCAGACGTCTAGAGCGGGTCCCGCAAAGGGACCTTGCAATAGGGTGGAATGGGTTTAACGGCATCAGCAGCTCTACCGGCGCCGTTAAACCCATTCTGCCAAGTTCGTAATGAAGCCCCAAGAGTTTCTAGATTTAATTTAGTAGCAGAAAAATGCAGTAGTTCCAGAATTTTCCCGTCTGCCTTGCAAACGCCTAGAAACAAATATGGTCAGCCCCACTATGCCCGTTGGCACACATGGCCTTTCTCAACATGCACACTAACAATTATGACCAGCCTCCGAAGATTCCTTAAAATTCATGACCGTTACCTCATGCCCGGTAACAGTCAATGCTAGCTTCCACAATCCCAGTAACATAAGTGGATCACCTCCGTTCTGACCAGCAGGTATTTACTGACTACACATACCCAGAATTAGGTATGACCAGACTCCAGACTCCAGCCTCCACAATATGGGTAGAAGGCAATAACAAAAATCACCGTAAACATTGTCCAGGGTGCTAAAGGCTGTTAAAATACACGAAAGCATGCACTGCCTTAACCACGCGATGCGTGGATAGAGATCAAACAATTCAAAAACAGGGCCTCCATAGAAATGGAAAATGGTGCTCCAAGTGGAGCCCCCCTTCCAATTCCATGAAATGCGGGGGGCAGGGTCGGTGGGAGGTAGAAGGTCAGAACGGGGGGTCTGGGGGGGTTCCTGTGGAGTGTGGCAATACTGACTAGTAAAAGCTACAGAGGTGCATTTGGATGTGGAAGGAGAGGGTTGGGTCGGAGATGGCAGCAGGAAGAAGAGAAGTGGGGTCTTGGGTTCCAAAGCAGGATTGGAAGTGGACTACTGGGGATATGTCACCAGCCAGAAAGATCAAATTCAGGCTTTCCTAGATAAAGCTTCTATCCCGGAGCACCAATGGACACTCTGTGAAGGTACCATGTTGCATGAACCATCACATTCCCTTTGCAGCAGGTCATCTGTAACCTTTAATTCAATTATGTCAGTCATATACAAGTATTATATATTTAATTCAAACATATTCATGAAAGCTCTCTTTTCCAAATAGAATGACTACAAAGCAGGACCAACACACACTTTGTCTGCTTACTCATTTAAAGGTCGGACATGGTAAACACATCTTTGGTTTATAAAAAGGCAATGCAGGCTAGGCATGTCCGACTGTTTTGTTCCCCGTCTCTGTTGAAATACGTACATTTTTTGTTTTTCATTGGTGTAAAAAAAAACACAGCTGTTTGAGTGCCATCGACACCCTTATAAAGACGTCTGCATCATAAGAACTGCTGTGAGAAATATATGGCGTACTAATTAATTTGAATCTGGCTCCATGCCTTTGTTCCCTGATATATCTTTGTGGGTGGGTGATTACTTTATCACAGGGTAAACGAGATAGCTCATTTTAATATGTAATTGTGCACTGTAATTAAGGCTAATTCAACCTCACAAAGAAAAGGGGACTTTTGCTTGGCTTTAAAAAAAACGAACCGTTAAATGATCTAAGGCGCAGACTCAAGCGGGTGCTGTATCTTTATCTAACCTTTCGAAAAACAGCCCTGCAGGACACGCTTCTAATATTTCTGGATGCTTTTAAATGCTCGACGTCGCTGCTGAAACCCTATCCGCAGGCCCAAGGTCAGTGTGTAGGCAGAGCTTTCTAAAGCAAATGTCAAATGATCAGCTAATGGCAGCAACCGTCACATTTCAGTCGTTTACCAACAATTACCCTGTTTCATGAAGCACTTGCACATAGCAACAATCTCTAAGGGATTATTGCTTAATTTCCGAAGGAATTACCATGCACAACCAATTTTTCAACGTTATTATACCATGCTTGAGAAGTAACCTGACCCACAATCTTTGGGTAGCAACGGTTGAAAGGTAGAAACATACAAACGATATAAGTTTGAGACAAGTGTGATTCTTTTCTTCGAAACGTGCATATGCAAAGCAATTCCTTACTTTCTCCTACAGAATAGAAGCATGTGTGTTTGTATGTGTGCGTGTCAGAGCGAGGGCGTTAATTAAATGTGGACATTTTAACATATGTGCAGTGGCAGCCCGGCTTATAGGGAACTCTGGAGATTTCCCTGTGGCCCTCTAACCTATGGGTCGCTTGTGCGGTTAGCCTGGGGTTCTTCTCCTCCGGCCTCCTCTTCCGGTCACCCATCACTCACAATGGGCCACATTCCGAGATTGGAGGTAGTCGTGGTGCTATTTGCACCATGACTGCCTCCAATAACGGGTCCGCACCGGTCTTGTTCAATGGGGATTTACCGGTGCAGTCCGACCCTGGCGGGACCGGTAAGTCCCCATTGAACAAACCATTCCCCATTCCCATTTCAACCCCCATAGGGCTCAATGGGGAGGGCGCTAATAACGGGCTTGCGACTAGCATGCCCGTTATTAGCGCCCTGGTCCCTTAGCGGGGCCCGTAAGGGATGTGTGGTCTGATCACACGTTCCTTACGGTTCCCTCCAAGGGACCTCGGAATCGGGCGGTAAGGGATTACCGGCACCGGTCTCCTTACCGGTGCCCAGTATCCCTTACCGCCCAACTCGTAATGACCCCCGATGTGTAATATGGTTCCCAGTCCACCCCTGCATAAGTTTGTGCTTGCCAAGGTCTGTAACTGCTTCTTCTTCCTGTTGAATGGATGTCTGGCTTTTGGTGTTAGAGCGTCTTTCACTCGTTGATAATCTGTTACTGTTTCCAGTGTGAAAAGATTATTGGAGCAGGACTCTTTACCGATTCAACATTTATTTTTTTTAAAACTCCAACGTTTGTGTTTGTTTACTGTGGGGTCACTTTAAAAAGAAGTTGTGTTGATTACCTCTGTCTCACACCACATGACTAACATGGAGTAAGCCAGATGTAAAGCAGAGTTGCTCAGTGTAATTTCTGGTGTCAACATGATTGTGATAGCCCTAATTCATGAAATAAATGTGCGATTCATGGAAGGCCCTGCACGTGCTGTTCACCGGGATGTGCGCCAAATCCGTGCGTGGCGCACACGGGCGCACACGGGCGCACTAATCACTGCAACATCCTGAACGCTGTGCGCGCCGCGCACATCAAAAGCGCACAACGTTAGCGCACACACCAAAAAGGGGGCGGAACATGGGGTGGAACACGCGGAATGGGAATCAACCTGTGAAAATAAGGGCGTAACTGGGGAAGTACTGCTGGGAAGTACACGGAACGCCCACACGCACGCAAACTACACGTATTCATGGAATCGAATAGGAGAAACACGTGCACATCAAAAAACATGCAGAGGCCTAAACACATCCGCCACATGAAGGCAGGCGGTAGCGTCCCCCGCTCATTATAAAAGTGCACGCAAACAACAATGACGTATATACAACTACGATGAATGTCCCATTTCTCGCAGCACTGATCGCGGGACACCGCAGGAGGAGAAGAATAGCCAGGGCCTGCATTTCTTCGCCCAGGACCATCCTTTTTGGGATACCTGATGACCAGGTCTATGGCAGGTATAGGTTTCCACCTCATACCATCGTAGACCTGGTCCAGGAGTGGGGGAATGACCTCACATCACCCACCTTGTGCTCCCAAGCACTGAGCCCCTTGGAAAGGCCACGTGCGTGTAAAAAAACACACGCAGTATGCTGTGGCAGCCAGGAACACAAAAAATGCGTATGTGATCAACACGCAGGCTAGTATGCCCGAATAAAAGGGGTATGCGACTAACAGGGACACCTGCAGTGGGAAAAATAGCGTGTGCGACTCATCGTCTGCCTTGCGTGTAGAAGAAGAATGCGTAGACAACACCAACGCCAAAAGGAGAAGTACGCACTGTAGCCGCTGTGAAGTAATCGCACGTGAACCCCAACATTTGGAAAACACACAAACCGCTCTCCACGACAAACATGTACAGAGTGATGGAAACCAATGTGGGACCTTCAACCCGTGCCGAGTGAAACGCCCGCACACACGTTACATCACCTACGTGCTTACGCGCTAACGGCCTTTCCTTGAATTACACGCTAACGTGCTGTTTTTACACATGCAAAATCACTCTGTATCAAGCTGGGAATCCAACAACAAACTGAAGACCACGCCCCTGCCCAGAAGGCCATTTTCCTGCCCCCCAGAGTCCCAAGCAGACTCCCACCAGCCATCTGCTGCTGCCTGCCTGCCTGAAGGCCACATGCCCTGCTATTTGTTGCCTGCACGTCAGCCATCTGCAGGGTTCCTTTTGCTGTGATTACCCCTGCTGGAACAGAAGACTGCCGACTGCAGTTCCATTGCTCCACAGCCCAGCACCAGGACCCAGTTGCCCACCCACACCTGCCTCGGGGTTTGCCATGTCGGGGGAAACACCATCAGAGACCACTGGCAACCCCCAGCCAGAGAGGCGGAGGGCTGCCAGCTTCACTGCAGGAGAAGTTAGCTTCCTGGTGGAGCAAGTTCTGGTGCATTATGATGCCCTCTATGAATGTCTATCATGAGTGAAGTAAAAGGTTTTTTGCGTAAATTAAGGCTAAAGCTTTTCTTTTCGAATAATGTGACCTCTAGGGAATCCAACATCTCAGGCTTCTCTAAACCTTCCACCTTTACCCCCAACTCTAATGATTTGCCTCCAGAGGTCTTGATCTTTGAAAAATTAGTTCTCAAAGAAATAGAGAAAGTTATTGGCCATCCAAGAAATCGACAAGGACCCAATCTGACGCTTTCTGAGTTCGAGGCTATCGAGAGATTAGCCTCGGACCAATCAATAGTTATTAAGGCTGCAGATAAGGGTGGTGGGATAGTTGTTTGGGATGCTGATCGTTATGATCAAGAAGCTCTGAGACTTCTACACATTCCTGGGCACTATTCCAAATTGGTGAAAGATCCATCAGAAATGATTAAGCTAAAGGTACTCAAACTCACTGAAGAAGGAAACCAATCGGGTTTCCTTTCCACTAAAGAGGCTGAATTTATCAACCTGTCGGAAGATCGCATACCTTTATTTTACATTATGCCTAAAATACATAAAGATACTGAGAACCCCCCAGGACGACCTATAGTCTCGGGTTGTGGTTCACTACTGGAACCCCTTTCGAAATACATTGATTTCTTTATTAAACCACTGGCGATGGCCACGCCCACATTTCTTCTTGACTCGAGAGACGTCATCAACCTCGTTGAAACAAAAGCATTTGATCCCAGTACTCAAATTCTAGTAACGCTTGATATTGAAGCGCTTTATACAAATATCCCTCAGGATAGAGCGGTGGAGAGCCTGCGCATAATGCTAGATCGGCGCATGCAACCACATTTGGTTCCCACAGAATTCCTATGTAAAGCAGCAGAGCTAGTCCTTAAGAACAGTTTTTTTAAATTCAAGGAGGAATTCTTTTTGCAATGTAAAGGGACAGCGATGGGGTGCACTTTTGCACCAAATCTTGCCATTATTTTCATGGCACTCTTGGAGGAAGAAAAAATCCTGTCAGCATTTAACCCATTTAGGGGCCAAATCAAGGTGTACCGTCGATACATCGACGATATACTTATGATTTGGGAAGGCTCATCAACATCATTGACTTTATTTGTTCAATGGCTTAATGCGGTAGACTTAGATATTCATTTCACTTTTGAATATTCAGTATCTAGAATTCCTTTCTTGGATTTGTCTATTTTTTTCAAAGAAGGGTATCTCTGCACAGAATTACATAGAAAACCCACAGAGAGAAATACCACGTTGAAATATGAGAGCCAACATCCAGCCAGTTTACTTTGTAACTTACCATATGGGATGTTCTTACGGCTACGCCGTAACTGCACAGATATCGCAGATTTTGTCAAACATGCAGCAATTTTGGAAAAAAGACTATTGGAACGGGGATATCCAAAGAAACTTATAAAAAAATCCAAAAAGAGAGCTCGATATATCAACAGAGACCTCTTATTGACACCCAAGCGAGACATTGAAAAGAAAGATGAATTAGTATGTGTCTCAACTTTTTGTCAACACAGTAATGCTATTAGAGGGATCATCTTAAAAAACTGGCGAATTCTTAATACATCAGGAACATCTATACCCAGACCTCTATTTGCTTTCAAAAAAAGTAAAAATTTGAAGCAAAAGATTACTCGTGCCAGTAGAACTTTTCCTAAAGTGCATACAATCCGCGATACCAATTCTAACCCAGTGGTGGGACACTATCCCTGCACTTCATGTGTTGCTTGTAAGTTTTCCAAAAAAACTACGTCATTTGATTCACAGACCAGAAAGTGGACCCTTCGTACCTTTACCACTTGTAAAAGTAAGAATGTCATTTATGCCATTCGTTGCCCATGCCAGTTGTTTTATGTAGGCAAAACAACCAGAGAAGTGAGTACCCGTATTAACGAACATCGTTCAAAGATCAGAACTCGAAACCTCAATGCCCCAATGGTAATCCATTTTGTCGAGATGGGCCATACGGCTGATCAGATGGAATGGTTTTGCATAGAAAAAGTATATGCACAAAACCAACCCCAACTATTAAAAAATTTAGATTACAAGGAACAAATGTGGATATTTAATCTAAAAACATTAACATTGGGCCTTAATACCATGGAACCATGGAATTCGAGTAACTAAATACTACCTGTCATAACATTTTATATATGTCGGGTAGTACACTGGTATACTGCCTAATCACGTGCGTCTTTCATCTGAGAGGGTACGGCCATTTAGAACGTAGGCCAGTTCAGTTTGTGGTCACGTGGTTAATTACGTGATCACATGATGTTTTTCACGCATATATCAATACCCTTGAAACGGTGATACTGTGTTGCACGCCACTTTCAATCGGACCCAGCTGGGATACGGGTGACTAGCTACTGTGAGAACTGGCGAGTTCTTTCGCTTAAGGTAAACATTCTGTCGTGTGGGGGCCTTTCGAATCACGGCGGTTTTCCAAATCGCTTCTTGCCTTTATTGTTTAGAGAAGGGAGCCCTACATCCTTGGCTTTCCGTTAAACCCCATCCGAGTCAAGTAATCTGGAGTCGGAAATATTGAGCAATTTTCAAATGCAACCCCTCCCCCCCTACCTTTTTGAAATTCTCTAAATAGTAAGCTTTTCAGCAAGCCGTATTTGTTTAGTCACAATTGTGGTATTAATTCATCAATTTATTTTCAATTGGAAGTAATTCACTTTGGGTGTAGCCAATAATATAATTGTAAGAACAACCGGTCTCTCACATACTCAAACTCTTGTGTTGTGTTTAGGCCCATATAACATCAGGTGC
Organism: Ambystoma mexicanum; assembly: GCF_040938575.1. Classification (NCBI taxonomy): domain Eukaryota; kingdom Metazoa; phylum Chordata; class Amphibia; order Caudata; family Ambystomatidae; genus Ambystoma; species Ambystoma mexicanum. The sequence goes on from NC_090941.1 coordinate 358,603,891, forward strand.
AGCCAACCCTGGATCCGGGGAGTCACCTTCAAATTTATGACCGCTGGTTGAACGAGCGTTTGGACATTCTCGAGAAGAACGTTGGCGTCCATACACTTCGCTATCTGCAGGAACTTCTACGGAGAAGCTATTGTTTAATATAAGTGAACACAGCGTACAATTTAAGGAAGAGACGCACAGCCTTCCATTGCATGAATGAAGGTTAGTTAATATTCTTTAGGTCTATCTTAAGTATGTGACTCTCGTGTCCTGCCCGAGGGCCGCTGTAGTGGAGGATCGACATATTGACCTTGTGATATTTATGTGTACATTTGTATATCTGTAGCATTGATTCTGTCTATGGCCTGGCTCTTATCTGCCTCTCGGAGACACCAATACAAGAGGGTAGCACTACTTTCTGCCAGACACCTCAGGTCCATCCTGGAACTTTTCCCGGGTTGGTAGCAGGCTCTTGTATATTATTACCTATTGTTCCACTATAGATATTTTTATTATGGATGTTATATGTTTTTTGTCCAAGTACAAGGGCTTCACACATTGATATGTATTATCTTTGATTTTCTTTCTTTCTTGATGTTAGAATATACTTTTGTTACTCCTGATGAAGACGTCACTACACTAAAGTATATACGTCGAAACCGGTCGAGTTTGGACTAAGATGAGGTCGTGGTTAGAAAACTCTGGGACCCATCTTAATTGCCTAGGCCACTGATGTCATCTGCTGTGGCCCGTCAAATTGATTTCATGTTCTTTCTATAAATCTTTCAGATGAATTAATTATGATGAATTTTCCTATAGATTTTATGTCGTACATTGATTGGTGTTTAGTATGAATGGTTTGTCTAAATGGATGGATGAGGTTGTATGCTTGGATGATTGAATAAGATGATTTTTATTATATAGATGTGTCTTTTTTAATAAAAGTTGTTTCCTGCTATGTAAATTGTTATTACAAGTGCAGATTTAATCATGATTTGTTTGATATATTAAATTAGTATCAGGTTTAATAAAATCCTTGATACCGTTATTTTTGAATTGTTTCCTTTGGATGTCTTTCCGCTATCTAAATCTTAATTAATACTCCAATCCAAAGCGTGGGGTTTCCTGTGTCTTTCAGAGAATACACGCCCTCTATGAAGAAGACACGCTGACAAGGATGGATGGGAGAGGATCCGGAAGGACATCGTGGAGGGGGTGACAACCCATGACCTACCACAAGTCCGACCTTCAGGAAGGCCTGCCGCCTCTTGGAAGCAGCGGGTGCAATGAGGCGCCGGGTCCACCTTACCACTGACGACATGAGGGTTCTGGAACGCATTAACCCAGCGCTTCACCACCAGGTCCTCGAGAGGCAGACCGGTCCGGAGTCGAGCGGTAAGTGTCCATGCGTACTGCATGGTGAGGTGTACCAGGAGTGAGCAGCTTGGACATATGTCTGAAATGGGCCATGTATGGATGTGCATGTGCAGGGACATGACCGTGCTGCATGTGAGTCCAGTCATGTGTGATGCACATCGATGGTGTATTTGTTCCAAAGCATGATGCGCAACTGCATGTGGAGACGCAAACATGTTAGCATTTCTTTGAATGTACTATGGCATGGTTGGGGTGTGACACATGGATATTGAAATTGATATTGATATTTTATTTCTATCGCGCTCGTACACAAGTGTTTCAGAGCGCAACAAGGCAAGGGAGGGGAAGAGGGGAGAACAAAACAGCGATCTTACTAGGCCCAGTGACATTGAGAATGCGCAAGTGCATGGGAGAGGGGGAGGGGAAAAGTGCATGGAAGGGGGAGAAGTGGAAAGTGCGAAGCAGAGGAGAAACAGATAAATAACAATAAATAAATAATAAAGGCAACAAACAGTTTTAGTGCAGCCAGTAATTTGCAAATGCTAGGTTTAAGGCAGCAGACATGGTAGGTCTGATAAGTGCAGGAAGAAAAAAGGGGGGCTGTATAGGTACAGATACAGACCCCAGTGCAAGGGGTGTCCCGGAGGCAGTGTGGGAGGGTGGCAGGGTGAGCAGGTATCTGGGCCCGGAGGACAGAGGGTGGCCAGGTGCACGGTGCCAAGTGAGAGCAGATCAGCAGGGAGGAGGGGGAGCGAAGGCAGAAGAAAAGAGGAAGGTCTTGAGGTGCTTCCGGAACCGGAGATGGTTCTCCTCAAGTTTTAGAGTGGCAGGGAGGCTGTTGCAGAGGGAGGCCGCAGCCGAAGACAGAGATCTACCCCAGCTTGTTTCTTTGAAAAACGACTGACCCTGTGGGAGTTGGAGGAAGAGGAGTGAAGAGCTCGAGAGCTCGAGAGCATCAATGTATTACAAAATGAGACATTTGTAGTAGGAATTCGTTTTTTTATTTGCCTAGATGCAGTGTCCCTACTGATCAAGACACTACAAATGGCATCCATGGATGTGGTCAGTGCCACATTGGGCATAGACATGGATTGTGTATATATACCAAAATAATTTTGTATTTTGGTGTACTGTAATAGCCTTACTGAATTAAAACGATAAATGTGTTTTCAATGTGAACACCTCTTCATGAACAAGTTCAGGGACCATCTGCAGGCACTACTTTCTACCCATATACATGGTTCAATCATTTTGAGTTTATATGCAATATCATTTGAGCATGAAATTAATTGTCTACACTTCACTCTGTACCATCATGAGTGGGTTTTGAATGTTAAACACCACAACAAGCCCATTGATAGAAATTTAATTTCTCCATATGACAAAGTCACCACCTGAGATATGTGAAAGAGAATCTTCTGTTCGTCCAGTTGGCAAGGTTTAGGAGGAATTCTAGTTCGAAAGAGGTTAATGAGGAAGAAGTCAATCTTCTTATGTCTAATTTACAAGTTAAAGGTTACTGGTAAACAACAGGAACACCCCAACAAGAGTATGGTATAACAACAGCGAGGCCTTGCTTGAGTTTTAGAAAAGGCATAGAGGTGAGGAGAAAAATGTGAACTAAACTGCATGTGCCAGCACTTATACTAATCTACCATATAAAATATTTTTTAAAAATGATGCGAACTGGGTGAATCAACATACCAGCACGAAATGGCTAATTAAAGTAATAATAATCAATTTTGATGATAAGGAAGTAATGGTAGTGCCTGGCTGCATGTACCTCGTAAAGGATGTTACCATCACCAGGTAACATAGCTTATTAAGATGTGTTTGTGCATTTCCTAAAGGTAACCATGTGCCTGGGAAATAGACTCTTCCAGTCTGAAAATAGTTTTGGTTAAGTATTTTATTAAATATTTAATTGGTTTATTAATGCTAACACTAACTTAATAGCAGCGGATCCCTACACTTTTAGACATGCTAGTGTTTCGCCACCCCTGTTTCTTTATCAAGGTAAGGTCATCACACAATCTTAACTAAGCCTATTAATATTGCAACGGTAGAGCAGATATGAACCAAAAAGCTACTCTTAATCCCTCGATATAATACAACAGAATCTGACGTTCCACCACAATAACACTGTAATTCTGTAAATTACTTATGAAACAAAACCAACTCTATTCCCTCAATACGGTGCAACAAAATATAAGGTTCCAACACAATATCCATTCTTAGTACATTACCATGATTAGTCAAGTGACACATCCAATGGTAATACATTGAGGATTAACAGTTCATCTCACCACAAGGCATGGTGGCGCTAGGAAACCACAATACAGTCTGCCTCAATCTGCTCTAGAATAGAAATGTTTTCAGGGACTGTCTGAATTCCAGATGATCCACAATCTGTTTTTAAGCGGGTGGCAGGGCAATCCTCAATCTGGTCACTGCCACGGAGAACCTCGGCCCCCATCCTAGCACACCTGTAGGCAGGAGTCACGAGAAGGCCAGCTGTCCGTGAGCGCAGATCACGCATCTGGCAGAAGTGAACATGATTCAATCTTGTTTCAAAGAAGACACTTAATGTGTGGTTGTATTCCCAATACTGGTACATTGACCCACCCAAAAGTAAATCCATTAAAGGCTGCTGTTTACTCTAAACACAAATATCTTGTGGTAAGTAATTTAATATAGTAATGTCTGTGACAGTGAACCCTCTTCAGCATCTATTTCTCAAGTCATTGATGTAAATCTATTTGTCTTGTATCAGTATCGAAAACAGTGGGGTGGATCCTCTGACAATTGAGGTTGTGAACATTCACATACCAAAAGTAATGGTTGTAGGCCATTAAGTATACACTCAAGAGAACTGCCCATAGAATGATAGTGCAGTAAATAGACATGTGTGTGCAGGATATCATGTACGCTGACATATACATTGTCCTTGTATGCTTAACAATGAATGCCAGAGAGATTTTAGGTGCCATCATAAGTGTCTCAAATAACACTTTTCCAAAACCTGATCTGCCGAGATCACCAATCTCTGAATGGACAACAACCTGTTCTCTGCTAAGAGAACAATGACATGAAGTTTGGTGTTACGATGTGACGAATCTACAATTTAAAGGAAAAGTATAGTGACTAGTTTTCTCCAAAGGCAAATACATGACCAGTGCCGCAGAGGGATACAAAGGTCTTCTTCATCACTGAGGCTAAATGTATGTACTATACAGTATGTGTCACTTGTCACGTCTTCTCTCCTCAGACCTAAAACAATCATCGATACATTCTCTGCACTTGAAGAAATTTGATATCAGGGTGCAGTACAGTATGTGATATGGGCCATGCATACGGATTTAAGTATGTTTTATTAATGTCACTTGCTAATCAATAGGGTCCAGTACATTGTATATATTTTTCTGATAACATCAATGTTCCCACCCTGAAGGAGGTAGGGATGATGAATTTAAGAATTCTGAAAACCAAATCTATAGTGGACAAGGACCAATGATGTCTAGTTTCCTCACTCAAAACTCACTGACAGAAGGATTGAACACAATGGGGTACAACATCAGTGAGAAAGCACCAAGGAAAAGGTGCATGTTGTGCCACAGTACAGTGCACATCTTAAAGCAGAGTGAGGCTGGATGATCTTCAATGCAATACTTTCTACCCTATTACAATCCTGGGCACACATGCCACAGGGACAGTCTTAGCAGGACAGAACAAGAAATATAGAACGTCTGATGTCTGAAGTTCATATGCAAGTGTGGGTCTGCAGAAATGAGACAATCTGACACTAACAGTGAAGCGATTCAGTGGGGACACTTTGCATTTTTTAAAGATACCACTTGCACCAAAAAAACACAGTAAATCCACTGCAAAGTAGCCTTGAGTCCACAACATCAGAGCTGTTATTAAGTCCAGTTTTTAATTAGCATTTCTAACATTGTATATCGCATGCCAAATTCACAGTATGTCTTTGCAGCACGTTACCATATAAAGTTGCATTGTTTCAACTATCCAACAGAATTAATTATGTGAATCAACTCACTTGTATGCATTATTTTATCATCAGGTTCCTCTCGAGATAGTAATACAATGTGAAATGACTCAGTCATATCATTCCTTTTTCTAAGACAAAGTGGCCCTTTCAGCAAAACATATCCAGACGAATTTGACTCCAAAATCTCTGAGATCTGGAGTTGTCATGTTATGTTATGTTGATTTATACCACACACTGCTACCACCCAGGGGCAGTCTAAAGGCGCTTGCATGGCTCTGCAAGACAGGGGGTTGTGGAGTTTAGTGAGGATAGGGTAAGAGGATAGGTTCTGAACCAGGATGAATTGGCTTCTGTGAGTGTTGTTTTGCATCTGGGAGTTTGTGCGGGAGGCCACGTGAGTTGTCACTGTATGAATAAGATTTGGTGCCTCGGTGTGTGGTACTGTTTTGTGTTGGTGGCAGTGTTATTGGGGGGGGGGGCTGTGGTGAGTTTGGTTGTGAGCACTGTTTAGATAGTGTCCATAAGGGATCCAGAGTCACAGGTTGTTGTGGCTATATGATTATCCAGTGTCTTTGTGTATACTTGCGTTGTTGATGGTTTTATGGACTATGTCGGTTGTTCACTTTAGGTGTGCTTCAGCATCTAGAGATGCTGGGTGGGATCATATAATTGATTCTCAGCTTGTTTATGTTTAGTGCGGATGGCCCAAGGTCTTGTATGGCTTCAGTTTTGTTAGAGGAGCAGGAAAGGAAGAGTGGGTTAGTAAGTCAATCTGTTTGTTGGAGTCTCTGGCGCGGCTCTTTGGTTGCCACTTGATGGTATCTTGCCTGGTACTTGGATGTGGTTCTTTTTCATATCTCGTCTCCACTCTAGTTGTTTGTCTGTGGTGTTATTGTTACCAGTGTCCTTTGAGGTTGTCCTTCTCAGTTGAGTAGGCAGTTTTTGAGTTGTTTCCTGAAGGTGATGTGGTCTTGTGTGGTTCTAATTTCTTTGGGCATGGTGTTCCGTTATGTTAGCAATTAGATGTGAGAATGCTGTTCCGCCAAATTTTCTTTTTTTGTAGTGTTTTGCCTCTATTTGTAGGTCGTTGCTGGATCTTAGGTCTGTTCCTGGGCGATTCCAGCCAATCGTATCTTGGAGGAATTCAACTTCTTGTCTGTGCAGGGCTTTGTGGTAGATGCAGAGTGCTTTCAATTTGATGCACTTTTTTTTACTGGTAACCCGTTTAGACTTTTCAGTGCTGGAGTGTTGTGGCTTCTTCTGTTTAGTCGTACTAGGATCCTGGATGCAGTATTGTTAACATTTTGCGGGTGAAGTGGGATAAACTACTGATTCCATTTGAATTTTGTATTCTTTAATCTCTGACTGGTTGTCAGGTATTTTATTATTGTTTCAGAATTGAATGGGCCTTGTTGTCTGTAAGATGATGGTGGTTTTCCCTACTGAAACTAGCTAATGCCATGCTTACTCTTTATCTGTTCTGAGTCGGGGGAAGTGGGGCTGCTAAGTAATCATAATATTGTTTGGTGCCTGACCATTGGCAGAAGATTGGACATACATGTTTATTATTTTTATTTAATTTAATTGTTTATATATTTTTTTAAAATGTTAACACATATCTCATCAAATTTTTCTTATACAAGAAATGACATCTAATGATACAATGCTTCACGTCTATAAATATAGCCCTGTTCAGTCTCCTCTCATAAGGAGAGCCCAGAAGTTATCATTTGTTGTGTATTCCAGCTTGTTGACATGTTCACCAAATGCCGCTTTCTTAAGTAGTGGAACATGAAATCAACAAATATTTCAGTGATTCCTCATAACCACTCACACAACAAAGCTGGCAATCCTATCCTTCTTAGGAATTCTACAAATGGGACCCCATCTTTGGCGTGTACCCAAAAGATTGAATGGAAATTGCCGAAATATGTCTTGGTACTTTAGGTCTAGGAGTTTGTTGAGATATTGTGGAGATAGGTGTGCCTGATGATATATGGTAGTGAAGTCTTGGAAGAGTTTATAGCGTCAGATAATGTTGTGGTCCTAACACCATTTTGCCATTTTAAATTTCATATTGGTCTTTAACTGCATTCTTTACCAGATTTGGTCGGAGATTTGCACGACTTGTTCAGTAATCCTTCATTTCGATCATTAAATAAAGAAGCTTGTGGTGGTCATAAGATTTTGCAATACAGCCTTAACTTTGCCAAATCTGAATACAGGTTCCATGATATCAGACCAAACACATACCTTATTATTATGAATGGCTATGACACTAGCAAACACAGGAATCACTTCAAAATCCTTCCCTCAAGCTTTTTGATTTGTTTCCAGCCAATTTCCATGAAATCCACCTCATACTAAATGAATGGCAGAACTTTTCTAACAGAGTAGATGGGGCCATCGTATATCTACAGTACGTATACATTATTTTCCTGATTTGTGTGTAGAGGTGGTTCAGTTTTAATATACTACTTCAACAAGTTTCCTTAATTGTACATTTGTTATGAATGGGGTACACAAGGTATACCAACTTCATTGTTTTCCTCACTGGTCTGCTCTCAATGTACCATTCTGTACAATTTCTAAGCTTTACACATAAGGTCACAGTAATTGCTGATTTTACTATATTTGTATTTAGGTTTTTCTGATTCAGGTACAAAGATAGATCTTTATGTGCCCTTTTTAGGCCAATCAGTGTCATATTGAATATGGGTCTGTCATCTGCGAACAGCAGTATTGCTGTCCTTGCAACTCCGATTTTAGGTAGAAAAGAATGACTGCTATTAATTGATGCTATTATATCAGATTTATGCATTAAAATGGTTTGGTGCAAGGTTGCAGCCCTCCCATAAGCCAGAATGAGATTTCACTGGAGCACTCACTTTGCCCATCGTATTCAATCTCATTAGCATGTATGTCTTAGAGTGTAATTCCAATTCAGTAAATCTCTCAGAATTCCCTAACTGTACATCTTGTTCCATAGCCTGTGGTGATTTTCAAAGTCAAAAGCGCTAGACAGGTCAACACAGGCCATGTTTAAAGGTTGCTGATTCTTTTAGCATGCGTGTTGCTGTAAAAGATGGATCAACAGACCGTTCAAAGAGGTACTACAATCGTTTCTAAACCAGTCTGTTATTTCACTGGTCTACTCACAGATGCATTAATAGGGCTTTAGGCTTGTCATTGGCCAGATTAAATGTGCCTCCTCTCTTGACATAGGAACTATGTAGCCCAACCTCCATGTTCATGGTTTCCCCTCTGTTAAATGGATGTAAACAACCCATACATTTTTTCAGACCACTCTTTGAGATTATTTTTCAAGATTAATTTCCAGAGGCCACCTGGACCCATTGCTCTTGATTATTTAGCTTTCCCAATGAGTACTTCCATATCCCCTCTATTAGAGAATCCCTTTCAATGTTCCAAATTATTTATATTAAAAGATAGTCTGCTGTTGCTTTTACATCCATGCTTATCCTTACCAGGCTAATAATAGTATTTTTTCTCGAGTTGAGAAACAGCATTGAAACTGTTACTAACCTTAAGAAAATAAGCAAATAAAATGGCTGCCATGGAACGGGAGAAGAGACTACATGCATTCACTTCTCCCGTCCCTTTCCATGGCGGCCACGGGAGGAAGGAAAAGACCTCTCTGGGACTCGGCACGCCGAATGGAGCACCTGAGGTGAGTCTTACCCAGCCAGGAAATGACCCAGCGTGGGCCAATCAAATTGTTTGTAACAATCTAATTGTCCTCACTTGGTACTAAATGTTGGTAAGTAACATGTTTTCAGATACTGCATACTTCGTAGATGACTAATATTATGTACCAACCAGCATATCCTCTTGTTTAGTTTCCATTTTTAATTTAGGTACGAATTGCATTACTTACACCCAGTAGGATCCCACAAGAGAGTCTATCCTTCAAGCCCTCTGTGGTATTATTTAGAAAAATGCAGCAGTAGCCATCCAAATTGGGAAAATCCTGTAGCCATACCTCATTGAGTGCAAAAAAATCTAAACTTGATAAAATGGGAGAAAATATAAAACAATATAAAGCTAGAAAAACCTATGGCATGCCAGGAGAAAAGCGTCATTGTGTAACAACTAAAGATTATTCTTCACGCTGTGTCATTGCAGTTTCACCAGAGATGCTGCAATTCGTGATCAGTACTTTTCCGCCATACTTGTTAGGGTGTGTGTTGGCTTACAACCCACTATGGAGACATCTCTGTTACCCTCTCTTGAAATGGTGCATTTTATTGCATTTCCACGATCCACTGTAAAAATAGTATTTATATGTTTTTTTGTTCTTGCTAAACCTTATGCAAGCTCTTTTGTAGTGAAACATGTCAAAGCCTAAACATAAAAAAGCTTCAGACTCCTTTGACACCAGGTTTCATAGCAGTCTTCATTTTACATCGACTAATGCGAAATTGAGTTTATGGTAGTCGAACGAATTCCACTTGGGCCAGGTCCGCAGATGCTTGAGTCATAATGTTGGGATCTCAGATTGTATAATACCCTCCTTGAGGTTGTGTCTGCTAGCAAAGATGTTTGTTCAATTTCATTGTGCGCTGGTCATTTGCAAGCTTCACTTTCTAGACTCTGACATAGCTGTATGAATGAGTTTTCAACTTCTGACAGTGGTCGATTAGTCTTTAAGTTTGCTACAGGCCCAACGTCTTGATTAGGAGTGACATCCCAGGGTCTCATTTCTTTAGATGGTGCAACAATGGCCTCACCACTTAAATTTCTTTTAAAGCTAATTTCTATCCCACAGTTCAATGTGGTCTGAGTTTGTCACCCATAATAGTTTGGCATCTAATAACTGAAACTACTTTTTTTAATGGAATCTTTATATACATGGCAGCGCATCACAGGTTGTTGGGGGCCGAGGTGGGGAAGGAAATTACAATGCACGGTTGAGAACAAGAAAAGATAGATATTTCCAGTGTCACTGCAAATGCAGTCCTCCGGATACAAAGTCTCACAATCAATTCTTTGTTGTAAAAGTTGTAATTGTCTCATGTGTTTGTGCTCACATTCACCTTGCTATGCTCCTATGGAATCCGTCCCCAAGATCACAGCAGTGATTGTTCTTGGCATGATTTTAAGGGGTTGTGGCTCTGGTAGAGGAGGTAACTCTGCCACAGTTTCGCTCCACAGAGCTTACATATTGTGACATACGTGTCACTAGGGATGATGGGAATTAATAGCTACGCTTAAGTGAGAGTGAGGAGATAAAACATTGATTGCTATACCTTTTACCACTCAGCGATGTAAGGGTCCAATGAGTAGGTTCAACCACACCCCTACTGCATCCTAACTGCTGGCTGACACCTGAACTTGCAGTTTGTGGCATTCATACAGAAGGCAGATTTAATAACTTCTCCTGCAGTCTGTGAGGTAATTATTGAAGTAAGGATTGCAAAACAGCAAACAACGGCTAGGGCACTCCACTGACAACAGTGCTTGCAGCTTGTGCACAAAAAAAAATGCGGCTTTAAAATTTGCGATTTTAAGAAATAATGCAAACAAGCCATTGTAAAACAGATGCAAATTTTTTATGAAAGAAACGTGTAAAATGCCTTTAAAATGGCTTCATAATTACAGGGCTTGCGGTAGCGGACCTGTAGTTATGGTTAAGTTGCTCAACCCATAAGAAGAGCACATTTAGGACGGCTTATCACTTTGATCTTTGCTAAAAAAGTATATGGGCTGTTGGATTTATCCTGCAAAGTTTGATGATGTTTCGTGCAGGGGGGGAGTTATGGGAGGGTCCTAAAATGGGTGGATTGTTTTCCATAGAAGCAATGCAAAAAGAAATTTGCTCAGGCCTACAGCCCAAACCGCTGGATGGGCTTTCACTATATTTGCGGCAGGAGCGGCAGCTTGCACCCAAAAGCGTGCTTTTGTAAATTTGGTGTAACTCCATTCAGTAGTTTTTTTTTTTAAATGATTAAAACGTAGGTACAAATAAAATAGTGATATCTGGGTTCGGTCTGCAGACTCGCTTACCTTTTTCGTACGCGGACAGGCCTCCAATTGGAGGGCAATGGGACATCTGCAGACATTGGGCGTGTCCACATTTTGGAATGTGAAAAGCATGAGTTGCATCATATTTTTGGAAACGCCTGCCAGGTTGGATCCGCGTACAGTCACCATTGTACATGTGTTAGGGAGAATTCTCATAAATGTGCCAATTCCTCTCACCTTGGAGCCCTCCAGCTATTTTGCTAAACATTGGGACTTTGAACGTTTTAATTCAATGTGTTTTCTGTGTTTGTTTCTTTTTGATTATAAAGGTTATACAACTCCATAGGCATCATCTTTTCATTTATGTCACACAGTACCCTCAGTGCAGTTGCACTGGGAAACCTTTTCAGTCATTCTCAAGGTTTAAATGGTTTATAGTCATTAAATCAAATGTAAAAATGTTGAAAGTCATAATGTCTAAAAAAGAATGTCGAAACAAAAAAATGTTGAATTTCTTTTTTTGGTTGCTTTTTATTCGAAATGGGTTGTTCCCCCCCAAACCCTCTTTTTTGTATTTTTTTTTGTTTCCCCTTTTTTTTACCCCCGGAATCCAAAAAAAACATGTAAATAAAAAAATTAAAAAATCGACATTTTTGTTTTCGACATTATTTTTTCGACATTATTGTAATTCGAAATTTGTTTTCTCGATATTATGACTGCACACCATATAAATACCTTCTCTGGGATAAACTATTGTTTCCCAGAGTAAGTAAAGTGAAATTGACTTTACTAGTCTTTTTTAAATCCTAGACCCAGCACACCCTATCTTACAATAGAGTGCTGGAGGGTTTACTTAGTATCCCCTGTGTCTAGATACTCATGTAGCAGTCAAATGCTACCCTTTCCTCTCAGAATGGCTGGTGGCAGTGGTTTTACAATGAACTACCATGATTTTTCCCGACCGCGAGCGCCGGTAGCGTTAAATCGCGGTAGCCATAATTTTCAAGATGGCGTCTGAGCCTCCTTTGTTTAAACAGGTCCCGGTCTTCTTTTTTCACCATTTCTTTTTGGACAGGTCCTTTTAGAGTTTGTCTCTGCGTGCCAAACTAGGTTTGGTCCTTCATTATTCCTTCGCCTTTGGCGGACTTCAGGAGTGAAGTCTGCCTCTGGCGCCCAAGTGTCTGGGGTGGGCAGGAAATGAGGGACGTGCCCGAAACTCCCTGTGCTTTGTCTCCTAGGGACCCAAATGCACTCTGTGGTGATTGGCTGGCTGGCTCTCCGGCAAGGACAGCCACCCTGCTGAGTGAGTGGCAGCTAAGCTAGAATGAATGGGAGAGAACTGAATAAAAGGCAAGTATCTTGGCTTGGAGGGCAGAGTCGACCACTGGAACAAAAGAACCGAAGACGTGCTTGGAAAGAACGGCTGCTGCAACTCCTGGACCGTTGGTTTGCCCGGTGATGCCCTGCTGCAGGTCCGAATCACTGAGTTCATCTCGACAGAGAAGCCCTGCAAGGACGACTTCTCCCTTTGAGTTGGTGAGGCCAATCAACTTGACACTAAGCCACCTGAATACCAATCTCAGAGCTGGTTGTATTTTCCTCAGAGTGCTGCAGGAAAACCGAATAATCAGGGAGAGGGACACCAGTTTGTGTGCTTTCCTTACAGCCTCCGGAATTGAAGATTTGCCAGTTGCCAGCTTTTTGACCAGTCTCAGTGCAGTGCAGGAGTCCCCCGCCGTCCTCCCTCTTGTCCCCATGACTGAGGCCCAGGAACAGTGAGATCTGCAGGAACGGCCAGGAACAGAGGTCATCAGCTGCATCTGTTTCTTCATTTGTAAAGGTATTCTAAAATCAGACTGAGAGTACTTACCTCTTGCAGTGAAAGTGCTTGAAACTTTCCCAACTCACAGGCCTAATTAGCTTGTGACCCAACAAATGATTCTTCGTGCTACAAACAATTCCTAAGAACTTTTGCAGAGACTTTTCCATTTATCTACCAGACCTGCTTTATCCTATCCAAGGGTGTCATTACGACCCTGGAGGAAGCCCTGCTGCTATTTGCAGCATGGCTAACCTCATTCCAGGTACCGGGTCTGGGTTCTTGGAATGGGGAAATACCAGGCCATTCTGACCTTGGGGGCCCGGTATTTCCCCATTCCAGGAACTCAGACCCTGTACATCCCCATTCCCATTCGAGCCCCCATTGGACTCAATGGCAATGGGGGGATGCAAACAACGGGCCCGTTAATGACGGGCCCGTTGTTTGCATCCTGATCTGCTTGCAGGACCCGCTAAGGACACCTGGTAAAACAAGGCATCCTTAGCGGGTCCTGCGAGGAGACCTCGTAATGAGGCGGTAGGGCATTAACGAGGCCGGCAGCTCTACCGGTCCTGTTAACCCCCTACCGCCTTCCGTGTTATGAGGCTCCAAGACTTTAGCTCATTGACTTTGGCCTGGCCTATTCAATTGAATTGACTTTTCTGGTGAACTCTAAATGGTTACACTGTCTAAGAGTAACTGTAACCTTTCATGTTCTGATAATCTTTGCCTTTTACTCCTCTTGAAAAGTATTTCTGAAATAGTGTTGAAGTGTATTTGTGTGTAATATATAATTGCCTCCTTCTTCTGAATGTTTTATAACTGACAGATAAATAAATTAATACGTATTTATCAAAGAAACCTTGAGTGTAAGAGTTTACTTGAACACTTGTGATTGTAGACCTCTGTGTAACATAATTACTGCTCACATTCCCCTCTTGAGCTAAGCCTGCTGCTCAGGTCCACTACCAAAACTGTGTAGTACAGACTTATACCAAAGTTTGGTTTTGCTTACACCTGTAGTCCAAGTTGTGTATAGTGGTCCCAAAGGGTACTGCATACCAGTTTTGCCTAACAGCGCGGACAGTGCAGTGGGGAAAAAGTCTGGGAAACCCATTTGGGGCTATTTGTTTGTGGAAAGAGGGGCTGGTAAGGGAGGGAGAGTGGAAAAAAGATGATATGGGGCTATTGTAGGTGGAAAAAGGTTGGGCAGGTGTCGTAGCTGTCCACGGATACCGCAGTTGTTCGTGGACAGCATTGTGAATGGGAAGCTTGGAAAAGACATTTGGTGCTATTTGATGGCTGAAAGAGGGTGTAGAAATGGTAGGAAAGTGGAATCAAGGAAATGTGGAGCTGTTTTTATAGGTGAAAAAAGGGTTTGGAAATGCTGCATGGTAAATTTCGGTGTCTGCGGACATCATTTCGATTGCAGAAGGGTCAGGGTGAGTTTTATTAGTTGACGGTGTATGGTACGTACATCTTATAGTTAATTGTAATGTGATGGTTGTGGTCTATGGTATGTACTCGGTATACAGATAATTGAATTGTGGTGGTTGTGGCCACTGACCAAGGCCACCACAGTAGTAATTTGTGTATAGTAATTATAGGTAATGTAGTAGGAGTATGGCCAGAATCACCACAGTACTAATATGTGTATAGTAATTATAGGTAATATAGTGGGAGTACAAAGAGTTTGTAATATGGAGGAATTATGTAATTTAACGGTATACAGTCTTTATGATTGTTGTACAATTGAGGCTAGTGCTCATAGAATACGTATTGTAATTGCTATGGTTACTTAGTTTTATAGCGTTATGAAGCTGGAATCTCTGGTTAATTTTCTGTGGAACAAAAAACAGTAAAATTTGTTAAACAGTATAGTTTAAAAGCTGTGGTTGTATACAATTTTACATATAAATGTTTTTACACCCTCATAAACAGTAGATTGTAAGTACTATGGTTGGCAGAACATTAGTGTATGAGGCACTGCTGTTGTTTAGACATTAAATATTCATTGGGTCATTGGGAGAAACATCTGTACTGGATTACAAAAAAAACCTGATTATGGTTACATGTGTGTAAGGGTGATAGTATGTGTCTTTGAAGTATGTTATGATTAAGGAAATGCTTGAAGTAGTTAGATACCTGATGGCGTATTCTAACTACGTTAGAGATTAGAGGATGTTTTGTTGTATGAGAATTGAGATGGCATATTTGAATTGTTTTGGAATTAAGGTTTTATTTCAAGTAGTAAGATACCTGGTGGCGTATTCTAATTAGATTGAATTTCAAAATGCCGCGTATTAACAATGCATACACATCCACTGAAAGATCCTTGGGAAGGATGCCAGTGGATTTAGTGAAGTGATAACATTTGGCAATCAGCGAGAGCACATCTGAACAAAGTAAAGTTGAACAAGAACAACAAAAAACAATATAACGGTCTACACGACTGTGTTTCGGCCAGAAGGTGAGCAAGATTAAGCTCTGCTGGTATGGCCTTCATCAGGACAGGATGTTCCAAACACGGGAAGTATCTTGTGGGGTCGGGACTTCGGTGCGCTGAAAGTCAGCTAGAAGCAGTGTCATTAGTACACTGTGGGATTTGTAAGATCCTTTAGATGGCCATTCCTTACTCACGCCTGCAAATTCCCGAAAAAATGGGTAAAGGCGGGCTGGCGTGTTGATTACGCGGCAGGCTCAGGGGCGGCGGTGTCTGACAGGAAGGCAACTACACAAAGCGTCGGCGTCCGCGGTCACTGGCTGTGTGCGGCGAATGAAAGCTGGTTAGATATGTGCTGGCATATTCTAACTGTTAATTATGCTATAGTTTAGTAACTAAATTTGGGTTAAAGGAATATTAAGTAGGCATTTTTAAATTTGCTGGTAACCTATGTTTGGGTGTAATAGAGGTATTGTTATATTCAAACCAACCACTTCTTTTTTTTGACATATGCAGTGTGGTGCCCTCAAGTGGTTGTGGCAAAAGTGTGGTATACTATACCTACTGTAGCAAAGGTTTTCTTTCCAAGATATACTTGGCCGTGTGTGAAGCCTGCAAGATTACAGACTTTTTGGTACCATCTGCATTGTACCTTAGAAGCATTAGTATGACATATTGGCTATGTTAGTTTATTTGTATATTGGAATGATTGTCTGAATTGCAAAAAGGGCATAATATGCAACAATTTGCATTCTCCAGAAGCTGGTGAAATGGAATGTATTCAGAATTTGGTATGGATACATATACACATCGTTCATTAGGGATGTGGTATTGTGAAACATGGCTGCAGAGAGAGTATGCATGATTCGACTTGTATGAAATCTGGAAGATTTCATTTCTAGGGGTCTTTTTGGTTTCCAGTACTTGTAGTAAGTACGTTGTGAATTCTTGTGGATCTTACTGTGTGTTTATGGTAAATATTACCATTCACGCACAGTAGTCCAATTCTTGCCTTATACCTAAGACACTGGGGGTCATTACGAGATGGGCGGTAGCCATGGTGCTATTAGCACCATGGCTGCCTCTCATACCGTGACCTAGTCCGCTGTTGTTCAATGGGGACTTACAAGTGTAGTCCGACCCTGGTGGGACTGGTAGGTCCCCATTGAACAAACCATTCCCCATTCCCATTTGAGCCCCCATAGGGCTCAACGGGAATGGGGAGGGCGCTAATAACAGGCTTGCGACTTGCAAGCCCGTTATTAGCGCCCTGGTCCCTTAGCAGGACCCGTAAGGGATGTGTGGTCAGACCACACGTTCCTTATGGTCCCCCCAAGGGACCTTGGAATAGGGCGGTAAGTGATCACCAGCACCGGTGTTCTTACCGGTGCCCGGTATCCCTTACCGCCCACCTCGTAATGAGGCTCACTGTATGTGTTGACAGGATTATATGTGACATGTCTGTGTAGGACAAGCATTTTCAAACACAACTGGTCCAAGCTGTTTATGTAAATGTTGTGAACAATTGGTGGCAATTGAAAGAGAACATTCATTGTCACATTAGCATAACAATTTACTCCAGTTGTGTTGCTGAATTCAAATGGACCAGAGAGTTTTGTTTGTAGATCGTTTGATGGGCCTGCAGATCTTTCCAGAAAAGAGACATTTGTGTCTTTCTATTATGATGGACATGCAGTTGACTTTGTTCTAGACAGTTTTGTGGTTTGATTGTTTGATCCAGAAGGAGTTGGTTGATGTTTTGTATTGGTAATTTTGGGAGATCGCTATACCTTCTGTTTGTATTACTTTTCTTTATAAAGGCTTTTTTTAGGTACCGGGTACATATCTACATGGGGTATGTATAGTGCCCGTAGCCTTTTGTATTCCAGGATGCAAGGAATGTCAGTGTTGACTTTGTTTGCATCAAAGTTAACTAGGAATAGACTAAGTTAACTAGGAATAGACTATTGAGTGTACACAGATGTGAAAAGGCTATGTAACTCATAACTTATTTAAAGACTGTGCTGCTAATGTCAATCAATGCTTGATCTAGGGTTTGACCATGTGATTTGTGAATAGTGACAGTATATGCAAGAGATAGAGAAAATTGAGTACATGTCTTTGCAAAGAAGGAAATATGCTATTGTCCGGCCAATTTATTTTTACTTCTGCAAGTTGTCAAAGTGGATGTTGACAAACTGAAAGTTGTCATGTGCATATGTTTTGAAGCTAACAACTGTACACATTAACTAAACCTTGTTCTATGTCAAGGGTACTTTTTAGAATTGCTCTACAGTTTAAACAAAAAGTTAATATTTTCTTCGATCCAGCTCTGTTTAGTCATGCTATCACTTGTTTACACATAGGAAGTGTCATGTTGTGCACTTCTAGTTTGTCTGTGGAGCTGAGATGCAGTATGTGTTACACTTTCAACATGGTCTCATTGAATTGAATATAGCTTCCAAAGGTTGGCATTAAGGACATACATTTTAGATTGTGTTGAGTCAATAGTTCCATTACATCAGGAGCAGATGTGTTTTATCCATATAGCTCATGAATTAGTCTACTATTTAAGATGGATTTTGCACCTTTAGTAAGCAGACCAGTTCTAATGCATTTTGAAATGTTAGCATAGGTGAGGTCTGCAGAAAAGTGCATGCTTTGAGTTAGTGGTCTGTAGTGAAAATGTTGCCAGAGATGTATATTGCCAATGTTGCTGAGGGTATTGCAGCATTATTTGTGTCCTAATGTTTTGAAAATAGGTTGACCTTCCACTGGTGTTAACTGTAGCAGGTCTCTGAAAACTATAACATGTTTTCCTCCAAACAGAACTTCATAGGTGGTTTTTAGGACTTCTTGCATTCTTAGATGAATTAAAGCCAACATGAGGTTGGAAACCATGCTTACTTCATCTATAAGGAACAGTTTAATTTGTTTTAGAATTCTACGTACTTCAGTAGCAGCTTCTGTTGATAATTTGTAGTATTCTGATTTGTTTTGGTGTTCCACAGGGAGGAGTAGTAGTCGGTGTAATGTCACACTTTCTATGTTTTAGGCAGCTAAACCTCTTGGGGCAGTTACTATAGCTGAAAGGTTGTTGTTTGATAAGTTTTGTAGACGTTTGCTGGCTATTTTAATTAAGAATGTTTAACCAGAACCAGCTTCACCACTTACCTACAGGAGCAGAGGTTTATAATGTTTACAGCTACAGGTTATAGTTTCATGTTTAAAACCATGTTCAATTTCTTGAGTAGCTTCTAGATAAATTGTGAGTTGTTCATCATTTAGATGTGATTCCAGCACTGACAAGACTTCCTCAGATCGCTTATATTGATACATTCTATTTTATACCTCAGTCGTGGCTATTTCAGCTTCATTTAGAATGAGTTGTTCCAAGTGGTTCTTGGATTCCTATAAGGTAGGGTTGATTGCCCTCAGGAGTGTCTTTGTCTAGTTGAGCTTCAATCTCTTCCTCTTGTTTGCTTTCAGTGTACAACATTTGTTTGCATTGTTTGCAATTGTCATGTGTTATACTTCTTTCATTTGCTTCGAATGCAGCTTCAATTGAGTCATAGTCACGTAATCATTCTCTTTCTTTTCTCCGAGGTTTAACAATTTGGAGTAGGGCCATGTAATACAGTTCTCTATGTTGTGGAAATATAAATGATAACTTTATATAATTAATTAGACTGGGTTTGGTGAATATCACTAGGCTTCCTTCCCAGGTTGGGACTGAATATTTGTCAGTTGTGTCATTTGGTGTGACATTGTTTTTGTAGGTGTAGTTTTGGGCAATGTCGTGCAGACACACGTTTTCCAAAGCAGTACTTCTGTTTCGGTAGTTTGTGTCAATTGCATTGTTTTTTAAAATGTCCTGGCTGTTGGCTTGATTTGTGGCTATGTTTTATATCTCTTGTAGGATTTTAGTACTCTTTTTCAGGATGAAGCTGGTCCAAGGTTCAGTCAGACAATGTGTTCAGATATGCCATATAAGGATGTACCTGTTAAAAGGTCTGCAGCTTCGTAGCACCTGCATTCTCTATAGGAGAGCATTTTTTATACCGAAGCTGTACAACGTTTGTGATAGAGTTTTGTCAGATGATATATCATCCCAGAGGTCTTTTAGCTCTGTTTTCTCAGCTTTGAGGCTGTGGCATATCTTGCAACTGCAGTGAAAATGTCTGCAATGTAACATATGTCTATGTTTGCATTCAACAAGAGGGAAATGATTGCATTGTAATCATTGATGTACTTGGATGCTTTGCCTCTTTTAATGTGGTATGTATTTCTAGGGGATTTAGCTTTTACGCATTGTCTAACATACAACATCAAGCTATTTACTTGTTCTTTTTTGCAAACTGGTGTAGGGAAGCTAAAGCAACATTTGGTTTAGTATGTGCCTTTGTTTTTATATCTACATCGGCAGCAGTTTCCACACTTATGTTTTTGGACTCGTAACACTTGTGTATGTCGTTCACTATCTGTGGTTTCTGAAGGGATGTAGCAGATAATGCATTTTTCAATAAACTGTAAAACAGTGACCTAACTATCACGGGCACATTTAGGAGCATCACTTAACCACAAGAGCATGTGGATGTGTGGTGCTCCTCTGAATTGATATTCTTTTCTCCAAAAGAAGTGTTGCACTTCTCTATGTGGAGGGGTAGTTTTATTGCAAATAAAGTGCAGCATGGCGATGAAGCAATGGTGAAAGTACCTTCATACATTGCCAGGGTAAAGAGAACAGAGTTCTCCTGGTGTTTTTATATCTCTGTATTGATTTATTTCCTTCTATAAAGAGCACAGACAGTCCAGAGGTATTGTAGCGTTGTTACATGGAATCGAATAGTTACAGTTGCATGTAGGTGTACATACTTTGGTATATGATGTGTTGCATGTAGGGTGGTATGGCTACACAAAGGTTACATGGTGTATAGCATATTGTAGCATGCACATTATATGTAGGTGTACACATCACAGCCTCACCTGGTGACGCTGCTGGCTTCTGTGGGGGGTTTAGGAGGATAGCCTTGTTTTGATAGCTTTGCGGAATGCAAGGTGTGAGGGTTCAGATCTCAGGGTGAGTGGAAGGGAGTTCCATTGCCTGGCAGCAATGAAGAGGAAGACGAGACCACCCCCTCTTGCATGCTTGCATGCTTGACTTTGGGTACAGGCAGCAGGTTGGGGTAGGGTGTTGGGGTAGGGTGTTCTTGTAGGTCTGGAGGAGAGGGGTATGTTCATTCTCTGAGATAGGTAGGACAGGGCTGTGTGATGAATGCACTTGTGGGTATGGGTAAGTGTTTTAAAGAGGACACATTCACAGATGGGCATCCAGTGGGCTTGTCATCGGGCTGCAGAGATGTGTTCCCTTTTTGGGATGCCTATGGTGGCGCATAGGGCCTAATTTTGGATGGTTTGGAGTTTGTCAAGGTATTTTGCAGAGGTGCCCGTAAAGAGGATTAACAAACCATGTGGGTGGGCCTAGGTTCTTAGCATTCAACGTACATCAGCGTGACGTCGGAACCACTATTCTTTGCCATGTGTGCCAAGAGATTTGTGATACTTGACTGCAAAACTTCATCTGGGTCATTTAATTTTTGAAACCGCTGGGTAGCAGGTATGTTTAAAAGGTAGAGCCTGTTTTTAATATGTGTGCAACTCCATAACATAAAGTTGCCAGTTCACTTTCGAAGAGAAGGTGGAAAATGAA
This sequence comes from Ambystoma mexicanum, assembly GCF_040938575.1. NCBI lineage: Eukaryota > Metazoa > Chordata > Amphibia > Caudata > Ambystomatidae > Ambystoma > Ambystoma mexicanum. The sequence continues at coordinate 358,625,213 of NC_090941.1, forward strand.
TTTGACATTTTGTCTGTACATGGGCTCTTCAGAATACATTCTTAAAGAGCGATATTCTGATGCACTAATTTGTGTGGACCTTTTATCATATCTTCCTCTTTTTCCTGTAGGAAAGAGTAGTGTATAAGAACGTGCATCTACACTTTTTTCCCATATGCTCATTGTTGATCCTTTGGCTTTATGCATTTGATGTGTTTCTAATGCATCGTCAATTGTGTCTTTGGAGTATAGTGGGTGAATTGCATACTGGCCTAAAATGGTGGCTACAGTAACAGGATATACACATTCAAATTGGCCAGTTGCTGGTGAGTCTTGAATAAGTTGGGTGGTTTCTCTTAAATTTTCCTCTATGTTTATTTCTTTGCAGTTATCATTGTTTTTTATAGATATTTTAGGGTTTGTCTAACTTTGATTGAGTCAACCAGTTGTTGCCAAATGTTTTTGTCTTTTGTTGGCACACCATTAACTAGTACAATCAACGATTGATCTATTGGTCATTGCACAATTTGTCCATTTTCTTTTAGATCTAATGGCAAATATACTACTTTGCCATGGATGCCCTTTAGTGACTCAGATGTAGGTAATTTGGTTGATTTTGGTTGAAGGAGTATTATAGCTTGAAATGGTTGCGCTGTTTGTATTATAATGGTTACATACAAGTTAAGCTGTTGGAGAACTTTCAGAAGTGGGAATATTTGTTATTAGTGATAGCATGTGATAGCATTTGGCTATTGTCAAGCTTTGTGTTGCAGTACATGCAAACTGTTGAGGGGTCAGTTATTTTGTATTTAGTTTCTGCTGTTGGATATAAAGCTAATTAGAACCATTGTGATTCCTCATTATCCTCTATTTTGTAGTCCACATCTACTATTATTGTTCTCTTTTTATAAACATTTCTGTGACAACAGACACATACTTGGTCCGGTATTTCAGCAGATGTGTTTTGAAACTTAGCTATTTCTTTTTTGCATGTCTTGATTAGGACTTTGGTGTTTATGAGGTTTTCGGTTAATGCACAGAATGTTCCAAGTCACCTTCAGTTCCAAAGTGTTTACTTTGCATATGCACTATTTCTTGAAGCAGTTCTTTGGCTGCTCCATGCAGGAGAATGTTATTTAAATTTTGCAGTTTTAGAGCAGGACTTTTTGCATAGTATAGTCGATGCACAAGATTCCATATAGTAGAATGGAGCGTCGCTAACATTTTGATGTGGTGGAAAGTGCTTTTTCAAGCAGTTTCTAAAATGCAGGTTAATGAATGTCCTCACAGACCAGTGTGGCTGTGTACTGTATTTGTATGTATTTCATTTTTATATATTGCTTTTCACCAAAGCGTGGTAAATAAGAACAAAACAGTACATACAAATGGAGATAAAATAGCAAACACAGTGGACATCTCGATTTTACATTAGACATTTTAACCCGTAGAGAGGAAATAAGATTTCAAGGAGATCTGGAAAGTAGAGTAGAGAGAAATGGAATGAAGAGAAAGAGGGAGAGAATTCCAGTGGAAAGGAGAAAGAAGAGAAAAGGAACAAAAACGAGACTGAGCACAATATGGATGAGGATCAACAAGAAGGGAGTGAGAAGAAGAGTGGAGTGAACGCAATGGACTACCATGAGACAAGAGAAGAGAGAAATAGGGGTGTATTGCCGTGAAGGGATTTAAAGGGTGGCACAGAGAAATAGAACACAAAAAGAGGCATTAAATAAAGATTTTGGATGGGCTAGACTAGATATAGGAAGTCCAAAGAGAGTAGAAGAGCATTAGAAAAGCCAGGAAAAGATTAAGGTAGGCACTTGAGTCATCAAAGGACGAGATATCCAACTGTTGTAACAGGGAAAGGGCCAGGAACGAGAAGAAAGAGAGATATGGTGATTAAAGGAGAGAGCTGAGTCTAAATAGAGACCCAGATTACAGGCCGTAGAAGAAATAGGTAACTTTGCTGGGGAAATTATATGACTATGGGAAGGCGAGGTGGAATGGAAGTAGAAGAAAAGAAGACAACTTCAGTTTTAGCAGTATTAAGTACCAAGAAGTGGTCCGTCATCCAGGATTTAACAGCAAGAAGACAGGCACTGACTGATTTTATGATGAATGTCATCAGTAAAGTGTGGAAAGGATAGAAAAAGTTGGTTGTCATCAGCGTAGAAATGGTGAGATACACCAAAAGAAGAAATGACATTGGTGAGTGCAGAAGTATAGAGAGAAAAGAGAAAAGGACCAAGGATGGAGCCTTGAGGAACACAATAGATATGCGGAAATGTTTTGGAAGAAGCCCCGGCCCAAGAGACTATGAAAGTCCTCTGGGACAGGTTTGACTTGAACCAAGATAAAACCAGTCAGAAAAAGCAAAAGAAGCAAGAGCTGATAGTAGACGTGTGTGGTCAACAGTGTCAAAAGCTGCAGAAAGATCCAAGCAAATGAGAAGAGAGGAGTGTTTAGAGTAATATGCAGAGTGTAGGGTGTCCAGAACAGAGAGGAGGAGAGGAGTCTCCATAGAATAACCCAGACGGAAGCCATACTGAAAGCAAGGAAGAATGGAATTATGAGAGACAAAAGTGGAAACCTGAGAGTAAACAATATGTTCAAGAATTATAGAGAGCTATGTCAAGAGCGAAATGAGGTGGAAATTAGAAGCAGAGGATACATCAGCAGAAGGTTTCTTTAGGATCGGGATGATAGTATCATGCTTAAATGTGGATGGAAATATTGAAGTGTCTAAACAGGAGTTAAACAGAATTGTAAGACAAGGGACGAGCAAGGGATAGATTTAGAAATACGTGTGGATGGGATAGGGTCCATTGGGGAGGAAGTGGGTTGAGCCCGAGCGAGGAGAAGAAAGGTCTCCTCATTAGTAATAGAGGTACACTCAAAAGGAATCTCCCTGGGAGGTACCAAAGAGGTACTGGACTGGAGTCTATGGTTTGTAAAGTTTTCATTGTACTTTTTCTTTTAGTTTCACATAGTGATTAAGGAGCTGTCGTAAAGATTTAAAGGATTGTTTTTTCTTGTTCTTCGTTTATAAACTTCTTCATTGAAGTATGGTTCTGTGTTGCTTGTGTTAATCCGTTAATCATTACAGAAGTTTGAAAAGGTTTGTATATTGACACTGTGCATGTTTAGAAGTAGTTTTTGTAATTCATTGATTAATTTAGGTTTCATTGTTTTTTAAATCAAAATAAACAATGTTTTCTTTAGTAGAAACGTGCTGTCAATTAGAGCTTGTTGGATTTGTCTCCTGTGGTCGTTTTTAAGGGTAGATTGTAACTTTTCAGCTGTTTCTATAAGATTATGAAGACCTCTGCAGTGGAACCTTTTTTGTAATATACATTCTTTGGATTTCTTTACCGGGACTACTTTAACACTGGTAGATAGATGGTTAGGTTCATTAAAAGGTCTGCTTTTCTCTGTACATATTTTTTTACTTTTAGTTTTTGCTAGAGGGGCCTTATCTTTTTTAGTCATACCTGGTTTAGTTTTGTTCAGTCAGGTTTCTAGTTCTTTTGTTTTAATGTTTTCTCTAAATAGTTTTAGAGGTGGATGTCTATATGGTGTAGTTGTATTATCATATGCTCTATTTTCTCTCTAGAGTTGCTTTTTAGTAAGCATTTTGTTGTGTCTTTTGGAAAAAGAGAAAGCTTGCGTTGGAAATGTGTGTAATGTATATGCATATATGATGCATGGGCTGTGGGTTTGATTGTAGAGATGAATAGAGTGGTCTATTAGGTGTGGAGTAAGGTTGTGAGATTAAGAGTTTGCAGTGGTGTTGTGATGGAATATGTAGGTTGATTGTGCTGTTTTGGGCAACAGAGCGGGTGCTGCAAAGGTGGTGTGTAGATGGGAATAGTAAGAGTGTGAATGGTGCAATAAAATGGGCTAGAGTGAAAGAAATGTTGCTTTGAAAAGAGTATTCTGGGATAATATACATCGTAATGGTGATGCTGTAATTACATACATATACATGGTACATTAATGTACTTACTTTGTTGGATCCGAAGGGTGTGCGTTTTTCGGTTGTTGTCTTCTGTAATGTGCTTCTTTACTGTCATTGTAAAAGAAAGTTAGTGGGGATATGTGGTAATGGTAAAGTACTTTTAGTAAGCAAGGTTCATATTCATGAAGGAAGGGGGAGTGGTGGTGAAAAACAGTTAATAAAATTGGTGGACGAGTAAAAATGGTTGCTTTTAGGAGCATTTTCATGAACGATAAGAAATGTGCATGAGTTTTTGTAGAAGCTCTATAATTCTTTGTAAAAGAGAAGACAGGTTGTTGGAAAGATTTGTAGTACACTTTTAAATGGCAGTTGTTGTGGAAGTTTAACACTTTAGGAGTATATGCATCCTTGCCAACATAATGCATTTTAATCTGTATGTGTTTATGTAGTTCTACATTTTTTGTTTGCATTCTGCGATTGTAGTTCCACTTTTCCCATTGTGAAAGTTGGAATACAAGTCACAGAGTGGAGAGAAAAAAGTTTGACTGCATAAGCAGCTGATTTTTGGAATGGGGTATATTAGGAAGTATACATGTACTGTCAATATTTTCAACTGGCACACACTGAGGGCCAATAATTATAAATGGTGTACAAATCTATTTTATCTGCTTTTACTTTTTTTAATGAAAAAGTGACACAGTGCTGCTGTGAATGTAGATATGCATTTTTTTTAAGTTTCTTCAAAATGCTATAAAAATATTGTGAAAATCACAGCATTGTATATGTTTATTTGATATACATGTCATTGTTTTGAATCTTGAAGTTAAGTCGTGTTTTTTTCTTTGCATTGTGGGACTTGTAGTTTGAGTTTTATAATGGGCAAAGTTAATTGGAAGTGACAGAATGCAAATAAAAAATAAATACCTAATAAGCACCTATAGATTGTAATGAGTGATGTTGGGATGTCTGCATGTGCTGCCAATTTATGAAACAGGCAGACACTAAGTGCCACTTAAAATGGTCTAACAATCTATTTTATCTGCTTTTCCTTTATTTTATGAAACAGTGACACAGTTCTGCTATACATACACATATGCATTTTTGAACTTTCATTACAATGATTGTAAATAGAAACATGTTTAAGTGCAGAGCATTGTAATTGTTTGCTGCTTCATGTCCGCAGGTGATGAATGTTGCAATGCATGCCATTTGCTAGAGTGGTTAAAAAGAGAATATGCTTATTGAGAAGCTTTTTACAGGGTCAGTAGTAGGAACCCTCTATTACATGGCCATGGTAGTGGCCATGTAGTTATGGTTAATTTGCTGTTTCCATAGGAAGAGCACTTTTTGGGTGGCTTATAACTTCGCTCTCCCTGGACGGATCCTCACCAAACTTTGCAAAAAATGTATTTGGGTCACTCTGGATTTTTTTTTACAGTTTGGTGAGGATTCGTCCGGGGGGGCAAAGTTAGTTATAGTGGGGGTCCCAAAACTTTTTTTTTCCCATAGACTGAATGGGAAAAAAAAATTGCTAGCGTCTACAGCCCAAACCGCTGGACGGATTTTCACCAAATTTGGACCAGGAGCAACGGCTTGGTCCCGAAAGCATGCTTTTGCAAATTTGGTGAAAATCCATCCAGTATTTTTTTTTAAAATGACCAAAAAGTAGGTAAAAAAAAAATTAGTGATATCTGTGTTCGGTCCGCAGACACACTTCCCTGTTCGCTCCGCGGACAGTGTCCTGATTGGCCAATCGGCTTGCGTGATGTTCGCGGACATGCAACATGTTCGCTGATTGGACGGCGTGGAGCGTGAAGCGCGTCAGATTTTCGGTAGCGCCCACCATCTTGGATTCGCGGTCGTCCGCGGACAGCGCGGTGAAACTTTGTTCAAAATTTGTATTTAGTAGAGTTTGTTGGTGTGTAAGAGTGTTTGGGGAGGGTGGGACTGTATGAGATAGGATGAAAGTTGTGTTTTTTATGTGTTAGATGTTCTTTTTGTGTTCGATTTGTCTGCGGACATCAGGGGTGTTCTGAAATGTTCTAAATAAACTGAATGGGGGGTGTTCTGAGGACTCAATATGTGTACGTTTTGTTCGCAAGCAAACTGAAACTGTTCTAAGAACACTCGCAGTGTCCTGAAATATTCGCAAATAAACAAAATGGGGGTGTCCTGAGGACGCTGTCCATATTGTTCGTTGTCAAGTTGAATATGTTCTAAGAACACTCGCGGTGTCCTGAATTGTTTGCAAATACACAAAATGGGGGTGTTCTGAAGACGTTGTCGAACACTCGCTGTGTCCTGAAATGTTCGCAAATATGATTGGGGGCTGTGGCTGACAAGTTGAATGTGTTCTAAGAACACTTGCGGTGTCCTGAAATGTTCGCAAATAAACAAAATGGGGGTGTCCTGAGGACGCTGTCCGTATTGTTCTCTATCAAGTTGAATGTGTTCTAAGAACACTTGCGGTGTCCTGGAAAGTTCGCAAATAAACAAGATGGTGGTGTTCTGAAGACGGTTCTAAGAACACCCGCGGTGTCCGGGGAATGTTCGTAGGGGGTGTCCTGAAGACGCTGTCCGTATTGTTCTCTGTCAAGTTGAATGTGTTCTAAGAACACTCGCGGTGTCCTGAAATGTTCGCAAATAAACAAAATGGGGGTGTTCTGAAGACGCTGTCCGTATTGTTCTCTGTCAAGTTGAATCTGTTCTAAGAACACTCGCGGTGTCCTGAAATTTTCGCAAATAAACAAGATGGTGGTGTTCTGAAGATGGTTCTAAGAACACCCGCGGTGTCCGGGGAATGTTCGTAGGGGGTGTCCTGAAGACGCTGTCCGTATTGTTCTCTGTCAAGTTGAATGTGTTCTAAGAACACCCCGGTGTCCTGGAATGTTCCTAGGGGGTGTCCTGAAGGCGTAGTCCGTATTGTTCGCTGGCAAGTTGAATGTGTTCTAAGAACACTCGCAGTGTCCTGAAATGTTCGCAAATAAACAAAATGAGGGTGTCCTGAGGACACTGTCCGTATTGTTCTCTGTCACGTTGAATGTGTTCTTAGAAAACTCATGGTGTCCTGAAATGTTTGCAAATAAACGAAATGGGGGTGTTCTGAGGACACTGTCAGTATTGTTCGTTGTCAAGTTGAATGTGTTCTAAGAACACTCGCGGTGTCCTGAAATGTTCACAAATAAACAAGATGGTGGTGTTCTGAAGATGCTTCTAAGAACACTTGCGGTGTCCGGGGAATGTTCGTAGGGGGTGTCCTGAGGAGGCTGTCCGTATTGTTCTCTGTCAAGTTGAATGTGTTCTAAGAACACTCGCGGTGTCCTGAAATGTTTGCAAATAAACAAAATAGGGGTGTTCTGAAGACGTTTCTAAGAACACTCCCGGTGTCCTGGAATCTTCGTAGGGGGTGTCCTGAAGGCGTGGTCCGTATTGTTCACTGGCAAGTTGAATGTGTTCTAAGAACACTCGCAGTGTCCTGAAATGTTAGCAAATAAACAAAATGGGGGTGTCCTGTGGACGCTGTCCATATTGTTCTCTGTCACGTTGAATGTGTTCTTAGAACACTCATGGTGTCCTGAAATGTTCGCAAATAAACGAAATGGGGGTGTTCTGAGGACACTGTCCGTATTGTTCGTTGTCAAGTTGAATGTGTTCTAAGAACACTCGCGGTGTCCTGAAATGTTCGTAGGGGGTGTCCTGAAAACGCTGTCCGTATTGTTCGTTGGCAAGTTGAAAGTGTTCTAAGAACACTCATAATGTCCGCGGACATTAAAAGTTTCCATAGATCATAGTTGAAATGTTTAACTCTATGGATGTGATATGCTGCGGTGGTTGTTGCCAGGGCATACAGTCTTGGGTGCATGGCCAATTCATTCATATTTGCTTATAACTTTGGGTGAAAAACCAATGTATAAGGAACAAAGGTATTAGATACTATGGATGTGATATGTTGCTATGGTTCTCCTTATTATTGTATACTTACTGTTTGGTCTAGTAACGGGAGTCCATGTTTTTCTTGTTCATTTCTGTGATAAAAGAAAATAGCATGTTAGTATTAGTATTTTGTAATGGCTTATTACATTGTATAATCAATATACTTTTTTTTGGACCCTCATATTTAGTAGATTACATATCAGAGTACTGTGCAATTTGCTCAGTTTCTGTATTTGTTGCTAAAATCATTGGGTCTGTGGGAGAAAAAAGAAATCCATGTTGGATTAAAAAAAAACTTTTTCTGTTATGCTATAGTTTATTTGTTTGTTTGTTTTCAGTGTTCACTTGTTGTTTCTGGCTAATGCTTTATACTTTGGCTTGCTGTATTTTTTTGGGGCAGTAACATATTATTTATTTGTTTTGATATTATAACATTTTGGAGCAGTAAAATACCAATTGGCGTATTCTAACTGTCTATTTTTTGATATATTTTAGTGGTATTGATTTATCTATTTGGATATTGTTCAATTTTGGAACAGTTAGATACCAATTGGCGTATTCTAACTGTGTATTTTTTGGTCTAATTTAGTGGTATTCATTTATCTGATTAGTTGTTGTAGAATCTTTGAGCAGTTAGATAGCTTTTGGAGTATTCTAACAGTTTATATTTTTTTAACACAAGTTTACTTAGGGTTTAAATACAGTTTAGTTATCAAATTTTGGTTTTAAGAACATCAAATAAGTGTTTGTAAGTTTTCCTGGTAATCTCTGCTTTAGAGTAATGGTACTATCATTACATTCAAACCATCCACATTTCTTTTTTATATATGCAGTGTAGTGCCCTGAATTGGTTGTGGCTCCTGCGTGGTAGATTATACCTATTGTTGTGAAGGTTTTCTTACCAAGTGATATTTGACCATGTGTGAATCCAGTCAGCTTGCAGTTGTTTTTGGTACCATCTGCATTGTAACGTAGAAGCATTAGTATTATGTATTTACTATGTGTTTGTATTACTAACGTGGAGCGATTATCTGAATTGCAGGTAGAGCATAATCTACCATGGTTTGCATTTTGTACAAGTCGCTGAAATGGAATGGATTCACAATTTGGTATTGATATATATATGAAGCGTTCATTGGGGATTTCTTCTTGTGTCACATTGTTGCAGAGAGTGCATGTATGTTTCCACATGTCTGAAATCTGAAAGATTTCATTTATAGGTATGTTTTTGATTTCCAGTACTTGTAGTAAGTACATTAGAAATTCTTGTGGATCTTCCTGTGAATTTATAGTGAATTTCACCATTACAGCACAGTAGTCCAATTGTTGTCTTATTCCAAAAACACTATACGTGTTGTCAGGATTGTTTGCTGCATTTCTGTGAAGTACTAACATTTGCAAAAACAATGGGTCCGTACTGGGTAAGTAAATGTTGTCAACAATTGGTGGTAATTGAAATGGAATATTCATTGCTACATTTGCGTAGCAACTTACACCAACTATATTTGAGAATTTAAATGGTCCAGGAAGTTCTGTATCTAACTGCTTTTTTTGGAGTTTGTCTTCCTTCTTTAAAGAAGTACTTGGTTTACTTTCCCTAATTGATTCTTTTTTGCTTGTGGTTCTTGATGAAGTATTCATTTCTTTTACTCTCTTTGGAGGATTTGCAGTGACATCCTGTTGCAATTCTGTTTGATTTATTTTTCTTTTTTAACGTTTTACCTTTTGTGCAACAGAATATGTGCTTAGGTGGGAGTTGTATAGTGAGCGAAGTCTATTGTATTCTAAAATGCAAGGAATATCAGCGTTTATTTTACTTGCATCAAAGTTGATTAGAAATAGACCGACAAGTGTACGTAAGCATGATAGTGCTACATAGCTCATGCCTTCTTTACCAATATCTATCATTGCTTTGTCTAGGGTAAGACCTTGTGATTAATGAATCGTGACTGCGTATGCAAGAGTTAGAGAAAATTGTTCTCTGCGTACGTACATATCTTTGAAGAGAAGGAATCTAGCTATTGAGCGTCCTATCCTTTTTACTTCTGAAAGTTTGTCAAAGAGTATATTGACAAACTGAATTTTGTTGTCACGTGGGTATGTTTGAAAGCCAACAACTGTACCCAGTGCTCCATTAAGTAGTCCTTGGTCCACGTCAAGGTTACGTTTAAGCATTACTCTGCAATTTAACGATAATTTTAATATCTTTTCTAAGCCTGCTGTGTTTGAGATTGATTTTTCTAAACTATTTAGTCTTGTTGTGGCTTGGTCACACATGGGTAGTGTCATACCATGTACATCTAGTTTGTCTGTGGCGCTAATTTCTATGATTGTTTGCATTTCTTTACTTAGCATAATTTCATTGAATTTGAAACAGCTTGCAAGAGTTGGCATTAAGGCCATACAATTGACATTTTTCTGGGCTAATTGTTCCATAACATCTGTAGCACATGCATTATCGCCATAAAGTGCATTAATGTGCCGGGTTTTCAATATTGCTTCTGCTTCTTTAGAAAGTATACCAACTCTGATACTTTTTAAAATGTTGGCATAAGTGAGATCTGCAGATTGTCGCATGTTTTCTGTTAATTTTCTGTATTGGAAATGTTGCCAAAGGTTCACATTTCCAATGCTGCCAACAGTTTTACGGCAGAGTTTGTGTCCTAATGTTTTAAAAATCGGCTCACCTTTTACTGGTGTTAATTGAAGCAGATCTCCAAAAACAATACTGTGTTTTCCTGCAAAGAGCTCTTCATAGTCTGTTTTGAGTACTTCATGTAATCTGAGGTGAATCAAAGCTAACATCAGGTTGGAGACCATGCTCACTTCATCTATTAGTAGCATTTTCATTTGTTTCAATACTCTGTGTAATTCCATTGCAGCTCCTGCAGAAAGTTTGTAATAGTCTAAATTGTTCTGGTGTTCTACTGGTAATAGTAGTAATCGGTGTAATGTAACACCACCTATGTTGTAGGCAGCTAAACCTGTGGGGGCAGTGACAACAGCTGACAGTTTGTTGTTTATCAGTTGTTGAAGGAACTTACTAATGGTTTTGATTAGGAATGTTTGGCAAGAACCAGCTTCACCACTGACGTACAGTAGTATAGGTTTATAATTATGGCAGGAACATTCTTTATTTTCATGTTTTACACCATGTGCAATTTGTTTTGTTACTTCTTGAAAAATGCTACTTTGCTCATTGTTTAGTTTTGATTGTAGTATAGTTAAGTCTTCCTTATCTTCATACTGACACATGGTGTTTTCTACTTCTATCATAGCTAATTCTGCCTCATTTATTATTAGTGGTTCTCCCAGTGGTTCTTGGCTTCCTGTTACAGAAGGTTGACTACTGTCAGGATTGTCCTTATCTAGTTGGGTTCTTCTTCGTGTTGCTGTTCATTGTGCAACATTTTTTTGTACTGTGTAAAGTTTACATCAGTAATAGTGCTTTCATTTGCTTTGAAATCATCCTCATATGAGTCATAGTTATCTAGTAATTGTTCTTCTTTTCTCCATGGTTTGAAGAGTTGTAGCAGGGACATGTAAAGACAGCAATCCTTTTTGTGCATAAAGATAATCAATAGACTTATCAGCACTTTCTGATCGTTTTTTTTATTTTTTATGTCTGTAATTTCCCTGTATACGGTCATATTTGTTTACATTGTACTCACACTACTTTCCTTAGGGTCCAATCACATCAAGTGATACATATACGTAGGGTAAATAGCAGCTTTGAAACAGCAATCATTTATTTGCATAAGAATAATCAGTTAGGTTATGAATTGTTTCTGCTACTACTTGTGCTTTTTTGCTAACTTCACTTTCACTGTATATACCCATATTGGTATGTGTTCTTGTCTCTTTGTGTTTTGTCTATAGTAAAGCAATTATGTAATACATGGGTTTTATTAGCTACTTATTACATATTTCACAGTACACAACCATCTATTAAGAAAACAATTATCATTTCATTATTCAACATTTTAACATTACGAATATTATACCTTCATCTTGTACGCTGCACACAATGCTATGTTTCTGCATGAGTAGCTTAGTATACTAGATAGAACCCCATAATAGAATGCTATTTATATCAATGCATCGATCAATGCACTAATTAGGGTATGATATTTATTGCAATGATCCTTGACACTTTTTTCGCAACATTATAATAAGAATCCCTTGTACACATATTTCATGAAAAGTACATACACATGTGATGTCATCAGTGATGTCATCAATGACATTTGTGATGTCATCTTTGATGTCCTGGGTGTTAGTCTTAGCAGTGCACGGTGGTGGCGCGAGTTATGGTTGCTTAGCTTACCATAACTGGCGAATTTCAAGGGTTTTTCGGTTTTACTTGGAACCATAATGTCCCTTTAACAAAGTTTTTTGACTGAATTTCATAGGTTTTTAGTAGCGCAACTTAACCATAACGTCCCTTTAACAAAGTTTTTTCACTGAATATAAATATATTTGTTAAAGAGTTGAAGATGTTTTTTTTAAATATAACCATACCTCTACTATGTTTTGTTAGATGCAGTTCTTGCTGAATCTAGAAATAGAAATCTTGGACAGTTGCACAGTAGTTTTTGACGCAGATGCCTTTCATTAACAGGTTTATATGTACTCTGAGAGTTCAAGTGTACATCTGAAGTGTTGAAGTGAGGTGACAGGGTTAGGTGTAGAGGTTTTGGATGTGATTGGTGGATGGATGTGTGACTCTTTGAAAGCAGCCAATGAGGGAGTGTTGAGAACATGGAAGTGGAAAGTGTAGACAGGCTGCCCCAGTGCTACGGGGTTTGCAGGAACTGCAGTAGTCCGTGGGTGGCACATGTCACATCTGCCCATTTTGTGGATGCCTGGTATGTAAATGGGACTGTGGGGATTAGCCAATCAGGTTTGCTGGGTGTGGTGAATAGGAAGAGAGGGTAGCCGAAGTTTTGTTTGCAGAAGTTGTGATAGCACAGACAATGGCTATGGCAATGTTTTTAAGTAGGCAGACTGTGTAGATTCTGGCATACTCTTCAATTCAGTCATTGAAGGTGTATACTGAAAATCATGGCACCCATAGAAATATCAGATTGGCAGAAGTCGATGATTTGTGGCATGCAGTTTGTGGCTTAAACTGGGCAAGCTTGTTTTCATTCTGTGAGAGTATGGCTCACTTCAAATGTCCAGACATTGTGATTGTGCATTATGGAGGGGACAGTTTGGGCTTTGTGACTGCAATGTCTTTGCAGGTTTCCCTGAAGTATGTCTTTAAAAGCCTAATGCAACTGTTTCCAGCTGCTAAGATAATTATTTTCTGAAATAAATCAGAGGCAGACATGGAGATGTCCAACAAACATTTTCAGTCCACAAACTGGAGAATCAAGGCAGCTTGTCAATAAAGATGTATCTACTTTTTGTATGATGCAGGAATGTCATCTTCTGAGAAAGACAATACAAGTTTTCATGGTGTGATTTTTTTGTGTCAAGATGGCGTTCACTTCACAGATGTTGGAAATGCAATTTTCCTTTACAATGTTAGGAATGCATTGAAAAGGTTCCTGTAAGAACATTGTAAAGGGAGATGTAGAGTGTTCAGTACTACTGTAGTTAAAAGCAAAAACAGGGGTAAAAAGGTGTTTGTTACAAACCCCCCCAAAAAAGAAAAAACATTATTTTCAGAGCCACCACTAAAGATTAAATAAGTTAAATTGTGTTTAATTCTCCCCCCCACCTCTTTGAGTGGCAAGAACGTCCACGGACACTGCAGTAGTCTGCAAAATATCTTGGATTTCCTGAATTGAAGTGTTCTGGTATCGAGTTTGAGGCATGAAGTGGTTGAATTGAAACATCCGGACATTATTATTGTTCATTGTGGAGGGAAAAGCTTGGGGAATGAGACTGGAATTTCATTGCAGTTTGCGTTGGAACATATGTTGCAAATATTGAAGGAAATGTTCCCTAATTCAACGAAAAGAAATGTCACACCTTGCCCAGAGACAGAAGTGGATGTGTTCCAGTTCCCCAAATGGAAAAAGCGAGGCACAACATCAATAACATTCTGTGTGCTTTTGTTTGAGATGTTGGCATGACATTGTTTCGTAATGAGAACATTACATTTGATAGTGTCAAATTCTTCCAGTGAGTTGGAGTCCATCTAACTGATGTGTGTAATCAGATCTTTGTGGAAAACCTTCAAAATGCTTTGAAGCAGTTTTTGTGTAGGAGAGAAGAAATAAATACATATAGAGAAATGTTTTCTTAGTTCAATTTGTAAAACCAAAAAAAAGATATATTTATAAAAGCCCAAAACACAAAAAAAGATTATTTTAAGAGCCACCCTTTTATAACATAAAACAATTAAAATTATTATAACTGTCCCACCCCTGGAATTCTTTAGGAGTCCACATACTACTGCGCTGTCCACAGACTATGCAGGCTGCACAGGGGCCTCCAACTTTTTTTTTCTCACTTCTATTTGTTAACTTTGAAAGGTGGCTCCTAAAGGAACTGTTTATTTTTCGTTTCTTTTTTTTTGTATTTTTTATGTGCTTTTTTCAGTTTTCTTTGCAGCAGAGGGAAGTTAAGATGGGGAAGTGAAGGGAGAGAAGGGAAACCAACGTGTGCGGAGAAGGCCTGAGGAAAAGGCCTTCTCCACTCTCTGCTGCTCTCCACTGCTCAAAGGTGCTCCTGAAACCGCTGTGCTCATCCAACAGACTCCCAGATGCGGTGGCGTATGACAAAGGTGAGCAATCCCTCATACTCCCGAACCCAAGTGAGCAACCTACATCTATCACCTACAACTGTCTTGCCCCTGCAACCCACATAAGGCACACGCACCTCCGAACACGCACAATCCCACTACAGCTTCTGATGCTCCTGGCCCCTCTCTCTCTCAATGTAACTGGAATATTGGTTACAGGACCCCCAGGAGGCAGCCCAACGTGCCCCCCCACACCTCACGCCTGACTTGTAGATCGCACCGAGACCAGCTCATAAACTGCAGCCGGACGCGACTAAATGAACCCCAAAGCAAAAATGTCGACCGTAAGGCTTGTGTACCCCACAATGCTGGCCATGTGGTGCAAGCCAAAGCTGTAATTATGACTAAACTGCCCACACCCAATGCTTCTGATGCCTGCTCCACACATGTGCCCAATGTTGATGCCCATTTGCCTAATGCTTATGATCCCTGCTCCACACATGTGCCCAATGTTGATGCCTATCTGCCTAATGCTTATGATGCCTGCTCTTCACGTGTGCATTTGCCCAATGCTGATGTTCTTGCTGTCTGCTCCACCCATATGCCCCACCATGCTGTGCCACCCATTACACTTGTGCCTGAAGCCATAGCTGTACCCTCCTGCCATAAACCCATCATAGATACGCTCCATGCAATCCCCGATTTGAAGGATGACATCTTAAAAGATGCCACAGACCCTGTCATTGACAATCTACACCCCAGCACCTCCCCCTACCATAAAGAACTATGCTAACCCACACCTAAAATGTGCCCTAGTTAACGCCCGTTCAATAAATGCCCATGCGCTTGACATTAATGACCTCATCCTCACCCATGACCTTGACATGCTATTCATAACTGGATCTTGGTTACATGAAGCATCCGGTCCCGCTATATCACGGGTGCTGCCAACTGCTTACTACATCATTAGACAAGACCGGCTCAACAAGGGTGGACGAGTAGCGCTGATAGCCAAAGAGTCATTAGCCATCAGAAAAACTGACAAGGTCATAGACAATAACTGCGACTACCTCCTTACTAAAGTAAACATTTCCCACAACTGCACCATCACAATACACCTTATATATTGACCACCTGGACCAATAGGTGACTTCCAAACACCCCTCACTCATCTTCTATCGGACAACCTAAAAAAATCTACCAAGGCCATACTACTAGGAGACCTCAACATAGGTTTAAACGACAACAATGACCAAGCAGTCAAAACACTCAACGCTACACTCAAGACCTTAGGTTTCAGCAACACTGTTACCGGGCCCACCCACTGTCAAGGACGTTCTCTTCATTGATCGCCCAACATAATTGCCCCCTCATTATCACCACCAATTCACCCACCCCTTGGTCGGACCACTACATCATCCATTTCGGCATCCCTGCTACCAGAGACAAACATATCCAAGCACCACCCATGCCACAGACCATCACTAGAAGCTCCAGGCAACTTGCAAAGGAAAGACTGATGCCATATTTATCAGGACCTGCATTCAGGTGCCCATTCTCAGCCGACCCAGAGATCCTGGCACTTGCTTATAGCAATGCCATCAAAGCAGCAGTCAAAGACATCACACCACTAAAACCACAAAAGCCAAACCCTCGGGCCATACCAATGCATGTTTCACCTCTGACCTCATGGTGGTGGTGCCAAAAAACGCACAGCCCTATCACTTTGGCAATCCACCCAAACCAAAAAAACTAAAAGTGACTTTAAAGCCTGCGCCAAAGAATACAAATCAGCGATCATTAGAGCAAAAGCCACCTCCTTTGAAACAAGGATCCTAGAAGCTAAATCCCAGACCAAAGAGATTTTCCCCAGAGAACTTTAGCAAAGACAAAACCTGGTGCGAGGGAATCCAATCAGCCATGATCAACAAAATTAACACACTCTAGGACAAAATTGAAACCACCAGACAAACTCTGAAGACAACAACACCATCCTCGACCACGACACTACATCCACACCTAGACTCCTGTAAATCCTTCTGCTTCAGTAAAATAGAAGAAACAGACATGATCAGCATCATGAAATGCATTATGCCAGACACATGCCCAGCCAAAATTATTAAGGAATGCACTAGGCCTCTCGCACCCTTCCTTACAGCTTTCGTGAATGCCTCATTTGCCAGAGGCAAAGTCTCTCTCTGCCTCAAGGAAGCATGGGTATGCCCACTTCTAAAAAACCTACCCTTGATCCGTCCTCGCCCAATAACTACAGGCCCATCACCACAGTACCTTTTCTGCTCAAAATTCAAGACAAAACAGCATACCTCCAGGTTCAAAAATGAATTGAAGATGACAAACTCCTAGGAGTGCACCAATCAGGCTTTTGGCAAGGTCATGGGACATAAACCGCCCTTCTGGACCTTAAAAACCAGATGGACGAGGAGAGGGATGCTGGCAAACCAGCTCTTCTCCTTCTCTTAGACCTATCACTGGCCTTCGATCTCGTGGATCACAAGGTTCTACGTCACCACTAAAGCCAAATTCTCGCCAGGCGCCACTACATGGATCTCATCCTTCTTGCAAGGAAGAATCATACAGGTCTTCTCGGATTCGGCCACTGTCTCACCCACTATCATTTTGTGTGGAGTACCTCAAGGCTCATGCATCTCACCCACTCTATACAATATGTTTTCTCGCCCCACGTCCTCATCCTAGACTCATTGGTATCTCTTATACTAACTACGCTGACGATACCCAAATCCTCCTCACCCTAACAGGAGACTACGACAGCGACTCTAAATCCCTGTTCAATATTTACAACACTATCCAAGCTTGGATGGCAGTGAATGGACTATGTCTGAACTCGGACAAAACAGAGCTACTCCTAGTCGCCACAAATGAAACTCTCAGAAACCTTGACCCTAAGTTTAGCCAATTCAACATTGACTCTATCAATATCCCAGTTAGTTGCAAATGCAGTAAAAACCTTGGGAGTCAACCTTGATTCCAAACTATCAATGACTAGATAGGTCAATGCCAGTGCCTCCGCGGCAGCCTACCACGCCAAGCTCTTGACAGCACCGAGGCCATTCCTATCTAAAGAAAACTCCATTACCATTGCACAAGCTATCACTGGCTCTAGACTGGACTATTGTAATGCCCTCTTCCTAGGGACTTCTACAAAAAACATGGCCAAACTACAGGTCATTCAAAACAATGCCTTCCGCGCAGCCATAGGCATCCCAAAAAGGGAGCACATCACGGCTGCAAGGATACAAGTTCACTGGCTCCTGGTCAAAGAAAGAATCCTCTTCAAAGCCCTTACATTAACCCATAAATCCATCCACCAAGCCGCCCCATCTTACCTCTCTGAAAGAATCCACCCCATCTCCGTGGCCAGACCCACAAGAACACCATAAACCAACATGCTTTCAGTGCCCAGATTCAACAGAGCAAGAGCTGGTGGAATCACCTTCCCCTACCTAGCATCCACACACTGGAACGCACTACCACCTCCACTTCATGGAGAAGCCTCTCACATGGCATTTAGGAAAGCGGTAAAAACACTGCTCATCATCTAAACCCATGCCCACACCTCATGAGAATCTATTTTCACACCTGCTATGTATACATTATGTAATGATCCTACTGCACAAGAATTGTAATGTACTGCCACTTTTTGTAACTAAGTGTAACTACAAGTAACAGTGCTGCGATGCCCAGGGGCTGCCTGTGCGCTATACAAATGTAAAAAATTAAATTAAAATAAATAAATAACCACAGAGATGGAGGGGTAGGTGGACAAGGAAATATGTTGGGCATGCCTTAAATTTAAGGTAGGGGCAGTTGTTTGTGTGCTCTTTGTCAAATGCCTCAAAAGCACTGCAAAACCGCTCTCCCCTGCAGAACGGTGTGTTGCAGTACATGCAGAACACTGTGACCTTTGAAAGATAAGGATTTACTTCATCCCGTATGGCATGCAAGGCGACCAGTGGGATCCTCTACCCCACAGGATTACCGTGTGTGCTAGCAGGAAGGCTGAGGAAGATGTCACAGAGGAAGATATGGGATATCGGAATGGGAAACATAAATGGGAGAATCAGGAACTGCTATACAATAATTATGAGGGAGGAAGGAGAAAATGTTCAGAATTAGCTGGGGATGATTGCTGGGGACAAGTGGGACAGGTGCAAGAAGTACAGTGATAGGGAACATTTTTAATCACATAATTTTTAACATACTGTTAACGTTCTTTGCAATCATTACAAAGCACATCTAATTTGTTGTACAAGTTCATGATTTGATTATTTACATTTGGGGATAGGGCTTCTGTTTAGGATTCTGGGTATTGGGTATAATTAAACTGGGGTGTGGTTTTTTCATGAAAAGTATGTACTGTAAGAAAAATTTAAATTATTTTAGTAAGGCGTGTACAAAATACATTATGTGTTTACATTAAAATATCTATTGGACACTATTAGAGATGTTATCGTACTCACTTCTCCTTTTGGGAAGCTCTCCTCCAACCATTCAAGGGTGCTTGCCATTTCTGTGAGAAAAATTGGTTTCTGTCTTATAACACCTGTTTATAGAATTAAAGCTAATAATAGAGAAATAATACATTGCACTTACTATTTAGTGAGAATTTGTTGTCCAATAAGCATCTGGTATTTCTCAAACTGTAAGCAGAGTTGTAGTGAGGAGATTATATGAAATGTACAGTTATGGTCTGTCATTGGTGTATTCCATTGTAATGGGTGTTAAATCAAAAAATAAGTGTTTGTACAAAAAGGTATATTTGCATCTTGTAAACATTAGTTGTGATTTTATGTACATCTGTTTGTTGGTTGGTGGGTACATATTTGTTGGCTCTCCTCTATGATTCTGAGCCTTGTAAATGCCGCCATACATCCACAGACTACTGCGCTGTCCAGGGCCTCAATAGCTGACATATTGGGGGAGCATATAATATAAGGAACTTGGAGCAGATTAAAGGGACACTAGTAAAAACCTATGAAATTCACTGAAAAAACATTGTTAAAGAGACGTTATGGTTAAGTTGCACTAACAAAAACCCATGAAATTCACTGAAAAAAACATTGTTAAAGAGACGTTATGGTTATGTTGCACTAGTGAAAACATGTGAAATTCAATGACAAAGTGTTGCTAAAGGGACGTTATTGTTACAAGTAAAACCTTCAAAGTTTGCCAGTTATGGTAAGCTAAGCAACCATAACTCGTGCCACCACCAATTACTGCTAAGACTAACACCCAGGACATCAAAGATAGCATCACAAATGCCATTGATGAGATCACTGCTGACATCACATATCTGGATCACTTGTTTTTATTCACTGACATATCTACGTGAAGCGGTTTTATTCACTGACAGAATATGAAAACTGAACATGTGTTATATTTGTATATGTTAATTATCTTGTTTGTTGTTAAAGTACCTTCCTTAGGGTTTGGTCTCACATCCTGATGCACATATACCGGGCAATAATCAGGTCTCAAACACACAATTTATTTGTATACATGATGATAAACTTTGATGTTATTGACATTTTCTGGCCATGTTGTTTCTTTCTTCCTTACTTTGTTTTGTTTCCCTGTATCTGCCTCCGATTCGTTTGCATTGTGGGAGTTCATATGTATTGTTTGCACTATCACAAGTATGTACTAAGTATTGAATTATTAGCTATTTATTCCATGTTTAACATTACTCAAAACTCTGATAAGGTACCATTCATTATTTCAATATCCAATATTACCAGATTAGAATTATTTTACTTCTATGGTGCATGATGCAGCCATTGCCAATGTGTCTGTATCATTAGGTTCCTTCATTAACAAAAGCACTCCACTCCAATATATATATATATATATATATAGCGTTTGCATCTGAGGTTTGCCACACTCCCAACTGCATAATGGTGTCACCGATCTGAGCTCCGAGATGGAAATGGAAGAGCCAGCTCACTCAGCCGATTTTTGTATATATCGGCTGATATATATATATATAATTTCAGGATAGGGTTCCCGATCCCCCATGGCATCTTGTTACCAAAATGATAAACACAACCCATTGTAGGGACTTTTCATCCAAATTAATTGCTTATGTGATATCATCAATTACATTTGCGATGTCATTGTTGATGTCCCAGGTGTTAGCAATTTCTAAGGTTTTTTTTGCTTTTACTTATAACAATAACATCCCTTTAACTAACTAAGTTTTTTCATTGAATATATATATGAGTGCAGGTATGACCCCCGTGCCACTCCTCCTCTGGCGGGTACCGTTGAACAATCTAAAGGTAAACAAGAATGAACTTTCTCCCTCACTTACTCTGCAGCCTCACTTACTCCACAGCAAGCCAGTGAATCTGGGAAACACGTCTTTAAAGCAAAGCAGAGCAGCAACTGAAAAATCGGCTGAGTGAGCTGGCCCTGCCATTTCCATCTCAGACCTCAGATCGGTGACACCATTATGCAGTTGGGAATGTGGCAAACCTCAGATGCAAACGCTCAGAAAAAGGGTTAATGCCGTCAAAAAGGCACAGTATGGTAATCACTCTGGTTTGCTGCAGCCTCCAACAAAATGGAACGGGAGTTAGAGGAAAGAACCACTGAACGTAACTGTCAAGCCACAACAGGATTACAGCCGGCCGATTCCGACAACCATCAGGTTTATACATACATTTTTTCATATGTTATAGTTGTTTGCAGTCCAAATACATTCAGCAGTTGTCCTGTACTCGTGAAAGACATCAAGGATGGAAGGTAGAGTATAGTGATAGGGAAATGCATTTTTCAAATGGGTG
The DNA here is from genome assembly GCF_040938575.1 of Ambystoma mexicanum. NCBI lineage: Eukaryota > Metazoa > Chordata > Amphibia > Caudata > Ambystomatidae > Ambystoma > Ambystoma mexicanum. The sequence continues at coordinate 358,646,604 of NC_090941.1, forward strand.
ATTTTCCTGCAACAAATGTCCTTGGAAAGTACATCCAGCAAAAACAATTCGATGTCATTCAACACTTCAACTTATCAGCCTATGTCACTGGAATGTGAACACACTTCAAATTAGCCTTGATCTGATGACAGGGTCTTTGAATCTGATTTCGATCCAGACATAAGGTAGAGTGTTGGCCTAACAAATATCCTGCCTTTTCATGAATGTGAAAGCGATAGAATGTTGGGAAATCATTGTCCATAATCAAACAGATTTGCTATTGTCCTGTGTAGTGCATGCAGCTATATTGCCCAACAGTCTGTTAATCCATGTCTATTATCCCATAGATGGTCCAGGGTCTATCACGCCAATGTCCACAGCGAGACATATACATTCAATGAGGGTTTTTGCCTGCAGCCTCTAACACAGGTGTTTTCCCTTTTGACAAATTATCTGGTTAGCTTTAGATTCTAGCCTAAGAACCTTGGAAAACCCACCCTGAACAAGATACACAAAATCAAAATGGGGATAGACATTATATCACTGCATTTTCTATAATGCTGGACATGTTGCAAACAGTTGCAAGGGTGTGGGATTCTTAGAATTTATACTGCGGTTGGAATGCTGGGACGGAAGGTTCTAACTCATTCACTATTGTGGCAATAAGCCCTGAGACGGCGGGCCAATACTGCCCAAGGTAATGCCCGGGGGCCCATAGGTACAGGCCCGAGTGTAGCAAAGTCCCCAAAATACTTTTATATGTCATCTAGGGTTCAATTTATTCTCAGATATATGCCCAAATAATCACAGTATAATGGTATTCACTTACTTTTTTCTGTTTTAACAAGTCCAAGACAGGTTGGGACACCAACTATCCTTAGCCAGCTCTGTCAGGGATGCACTCTCTTCAGTCTGTGCACCTGCTTCAAACCACTCTCTGGTAATCTGGTCCTGGATTGCGAAAGGCCTCTCCATTCAGTCCAATCTACCTCGTCCCCTGCATGAGGCTGAATGGGTTTTTCAATTCCATGTTGACCTTTATTCCACTCAGATCACTCTACAGCAATTGAGTATTAACACATTTGTTTATTTTGAAAATGTGCATCCTTCCTAAATGTTTTCTGAACGCACTAGCCATTCCAGGTGTAATATACTCTGTTCTAGCATATCTTAAAGGTCACTATTGGTTGGTAATGTATATTGTCACTTCTGTCCCCCTTCTGAACTATCGGAATTACCACAGATCGCTCCCACGAAAGCGGCATTTGTCCCTTTGACTTATTAATGACTTATTAATGGTCACCACCTATCACTTCCAGGAAGTGGGCGTAGGTCCCTGTGACTTATTAATACTAATTAAAAAGGCTAAACATACAGGTAAATATATTTTTGGGAATTTGAAAAGCATATTTGTATCAGATGGAATGAGAGGTATGCACAGTATAAGAACAGTGCCTAATTTCCATCTATTACACAGGCCTCTATATGTGACTTTGTAGATGCGTAATTGTCAGCCTTGTTCCAATGCAGAGTCCCCATGATTGCCTAAGATTTTGTAGTAGCATAGTTACAGTACCTACTTTCATTTTTAAATAGTGAGGAGGTATTTGTCCTACAGTGTTTCACTCATTAAAGACTGAAACTTTGAGCCTGTAATTAACTGGGTATTGATAAGCGGTGGAGGGATAAAGTAACATGAAATTATTCTGAATGTTTGCGATAGTGGAAGTTGAAGGTGACCACAAAGAACCATGATCATTCTGTTTGTTAAAATGATAGCTGTTGTTGAATTGGAAGGGCACTCAGGGGTGCAATTTGCCATTTGGACAGCAGAGGGCAACAAAACACTGATAAATTGCATCAGCTGAGTACGTAAACATACCTATGCATTTTATATATATAGATTGGAGCTCATGTTGCTCCATAACATAATTTGGTGCGGGGGAGCCGTTACATGAAGACATACACATAGGCAGCTCCCCGCTGTCAAAATTTTGTCATTTTAATGGCATACAAATGTGAAGGGGAGAAGGTAGCGTGCATGCATGTATGCCACTGTTTGTCCTGCACATATGCACTCCGGTGTGCAAGTGAGATAAACGCTGCCCACCATGTGCATATGGCAGGCAGCATTTACCATGGATCCCTGTGAAGTACACCTGCTTTATAGTGGTGCATGAAGCCTGCGGGCTCCATAGGGATCCCCAACATTTCGACCAGAATGAAAAATGCATGCCGGTACAAATTCTAGGGCATTTGTGTGTCATTGAGGAAGGGAGGTGGCAGAAATGTAAATTGCGTTCCACCCCTCCTCTCCACTAATGGAAGAAAATGGGGCATGTGATTAATGGAAGGTGGTAAAACATTATGCAAGACATGTATGCCTTCAATTACTATTACGTTAGCATTACAAAATGAGCTATGTTGTGTCTTTCTGTGAGAAAGGGTTATTTACAGTATGCTGCTTTTCAAATTAAACACGCATTTGATGTTTGGCCTTGCATATTATTATATTTGTATTTGAAGTAACATTTAAATGTTCATCATACAAACATCCATGCACAGTCAAGGCCCGATTCATGGAATATTTACCCAGTTCAAAGTTAATTTGCACTGCTGAAAAGTGACTTTACAGTGCCGACACAAACTCTGAGTCATGTATTCATGAAACTGTGCAGTGTATTTTTGCCTGGCAACGTCTGGGCAAAGTCATTTTGTACTGCAAAAATGACTATGCACTGATTTTTGGCCGGACTTTTCACGGCAAAAAAAACCCACTATGCACAGTTCTATGAATCAGGGTTTGTGTTGGCAGTGTCGGCAGTGCAAAGTCACTTTTCAGCAGTGCAAATTTATTTTGAACCGGGCAATTATTCCATGAATCGGGTCCTTTATGTGTCCCTATGAATAGAGTTCCTTGCATACAGAAAAAGGATTGAGGCAGACAACATGTTTATATGCCTCTGCTTTTTAGAATGTAACCACTTGTAAGAAAGAGAGTGATTGCAAGTCTTGTGGGGAATTTGCTGGGAAACATAAATCACTCAAAAAGAAGGAACGTGCCAAAAATGATTCCTTGGTCCTGAAGAATGCAATATAATAAGCAGTTTTCAGAAACCAGGTAACCAAATCAATTGGATGTTCTTTTTTAAAGTCTATGTATTAGAAAAATAAACTCACACTGAGTGTATAAGAATAAATACATGGTTGAAAGGTATCTCCATTTGAATGAATTTTTGAGAGGAATTGTGTTTAGTTTTTATATTATTAGGTTCACGTATATGGCATAGATGTAATTGATCTGATTTGACTTCTGCCCTAGCCCTATTAGACAGGCATTCCACTCAATGATGCCTTAGGTGAGTGCACACATAGTGAAGCTTAGTTTTTCTGGAAGAATTAATGTTGTTAAAGTTGGTGCTAACATGCTTAATATGTAGTGAATTTTGTAATACAATTTGATTTACTAAAGTAGGTCGTGTGTAGAGCACTCAGGAGGGCCATCATAAAAGGGTGTTTGAGCTAGGTTGGCAGCACTAGAATAGCTATGAGAGGTATTTGCCATATCTGCCATCTAGTGAATGGTACCGTAGGGGAGAGGTGATCCAGTTCCTTAGATATACTATTGATGTGTTTTGCTCCACTAACTGTGCCAGCACCGACAAAATCCTGTGGAACACTTGGCAGGGTCACCTGTCCAATGTCGGAGAAGCTGCTACTCGCCTGACTGTGGTGTCTATTGGTTTGGGAGAGCAGAACTGCATAGCGCCCAGTTACCTCAGGGTTAGGTGTGCGATACAAATAATAAACAAATACAAATACAGTGTAATCAGGGTACATATTATGCACAGATCCAGTGCTCTCGCTGACATGCCGGTTTGAATTCTCATCTATTGGGAATATGCCTTATGTAAGTATTTGGGAAATTAAATTACCAGTATCTCAATTTGGAAAGAGTGAGCTGAGCGGGAAATGGTATGAGTTGGTTCTATGTCCCTACATCGACATGAGATTTTTCAAAATAATTTTTTCTATGAAAATATTTTTAAAAAAACGAATTTAATTTTATTATTTTTACTTTTGGGGAGTCCCCAATTCCCCTCCCCTTTTCTGCATTAGAAACCCTACCCTACCCCCTTCAGACCCCTTGTAACCCCTTACTTCACCACCCCCATATTTCGATGAGTTTTTTCTAAATAATGATGTCGAAAAAAAATATTTTGAAAAAACTCATGGGGTTGAAACAAAGTGATACTGTTAGGGGTTTTGTATTTGCCATAACAGTGCCTGGCAATCAGTGGAGTAAATCGGCCTTTGTTAGCAATACTTGGTAATACTGTCCTTTTGAGGGCAGAACATAGCAATGAAGTGAGTACCGGGATATTTCATGGCTTTCTTGGAAATTGAGGAAGTACATGTGTTTTTGATGACAATACCTGATGATTCTGTTAGTGACCAGACATTTATTCTACAAACTTATTTAATTGTCAGTTGATTTATGCACAGGCTTTTCATGAAGCTTGGCACACAACAACTTGTTACATACAACAATGACAGTTTTAAATTATACATCAGTAGGAAAGTAATTTAATACAATTCGTCATATAAATTATCCCTCCTTCTACCCCGATTTATGTTGTATAATCGGTCTCCTATTTACTCCTTGCATTGCCCTATCCTCTGTTTCTTGTATAAAGCCCATGTGTATATATGGAGAAGGTGTATACCCTAATCGTGGAAACTTTGTACAGTAGTTTAGGACGGGTGACCATGTTTGGACATATTACACAACGTTTTCCCTGTCATTACCTCCCATATTTTGTTCCACCCCATTTTAACGACTGGCCCACCTGGATCTGTCAATAGCCTGGAAAAGGTTAATATTGCTGCTGTCAGTAGGTGTGTGATCAATTTCACCCTTGGTTCACCCATTAGGTATATCCCTTCACCTAGGTCCCCCAACAGTAAGACCAATCAGTATGAAGGTAGGTGAATCCACACTGTATCTTTTTTCATGCTACAACCTCTTTCCAGTATATGTTGGACACAGGGCACGTCTAGCACATATGTAGGAGTGACCTTTCCTTTCTACAATTCCTCCATCATTTTCAGAAGTATGGGGGCAAACGTGTGCAATCGGGCCAGGGTCATGTACCAACAGAAGCACAACTTATATGTGATGTGCATTCATTGTCTGTGATTCATTGAGAGCATGTGTGTGCCCTGTGTAATATGTTACTCCATGATTCTTCTCCAATCCTCCAGCTCTAATTCCTTTCTCCCTGCTTTCGCTGTACGGGAACCGTTCATATCCAACAGTTTTTAGAGCTTTCCTTTCTACAGCCCAATGTCCAGTGTGAGTTCTAGGGTTGATGCGTGCCTTGTTCCTGCCTCCTTAATCTGAGGGTGAGTGCTCCAGAGCCAAAGTTGTGTGTATCAGAATGTTTCCCCTTCCACCCAGTGGTAGTCTGCTTGACATCGCATGAAAGATTTTGGAGGACCATCCTTATACATCTTTGTAAGAGTATTCAAACCCCCCCCCCTTCCTTCCATATCCTAAAAGCACCTGTGCTCATTTATGGAGACATGTAAGGGTGCTCCAAGACTGGAGACAGTGGACCTAAGCCCCCCTGTGACCCTACAATGTTCCTGCTTTATCACAATATTAAAGTGTCGTTCTGGTGGTGTTAAGAATCTTGCCTCCTACTTGTCTAGCCTGTGGGCTTAAATGTGGAAGCATATGCATGCGAACCTGGAGTGTTGCCTGTTCTATTTCCATCCATCCCAGACTGTCGGCCCGATTCACAGAAGCACTTTATAATGGTGCAATCGCGTTGAAAACGCTCTGTAAATCAGGTCCTGTGTGTCTGATCCTTCCACCTTAGGATCAGAGCTAATTGTGACACCCGATGTGACCACACTTTTAATGTCAATGTCAACCACATTAATGCAACACCTGCTTCACCAACGTAAGCAATATATGCTTTATGAAGTAGATGAGATGATGTTGATGGTAGAACCTGGGCATGTGATGGCTGTCAATTATCGCGATTACCTGAGGATATGATGGCATTAAACAGCAAATGCTTATACTATGCCTGTACAACAATCAGCACTAATACATATGTCAATGGTTTTAAACTCGTTACTAGTAATTGTCACTTCTAAAGGTATCAGAGTAAGTTCAGAGTAAGTAAAACGTACGTTCTTTTCACATGTATTATTATTATTATTATTATTATTATTATTATTATTATTATTATTATTATTATTATTATTATTACAAGCATATACATTGAGGATTTGTTGACAACGTTTCAATATGCTTAAGAACTATTATTTCATGTCCCTTACACTAATTTCTACATGATAATACTGCACAATGACAGCTTGTGATATGAAAAAAAAACTCAATTGCCAGAGATACAGAGATAAGGCATAACAGACAGGCAGCTCCTGGAGTGAAAGGTCAATTTGAAACATCAAAAGCTCATTTACCCTTTTACTTGCTGTGTTAGGGTCTTTTTCAGGCAACAAACTCATGAGATTCCGACGCTCCCCTTCCGTTGAGTTGCATTGCCAATTTTAATTAGTAGTGATTTTGCTATTTGATGATAGCCATGCAAAGGTCAATTGATTCAGTAAGTTGCTTTGTTTTATGCTTTGTGACATTATCATTTGTCGTCCTCCTTGCCATTTTCAACTCGAAACAGAAGTTTTAATTACTTACCATATTCAATCAATACAAACTGGCTTAATATATGAAAGCATTAAATATTAATCTTGCATGGCATAAGGAACCAAAAAGAGTTATACTTTTTTGTTTTTGTACTGGATTGTAGCATATCATTCATTATGATGAATAGTTGTGATCACCGGAGCATAATAGTACACAATATACAATATGTAGAACATAAATCAGAGGCACGTTTTCTTCTGGGTTTACTGTCTACTAACCCTAAAGGTGAAAAGATTTAGAATGTTAACAAAAAAGGAATTATATTTGCTTTTGCAATGAAGTTAAACCTTTCACTGGCTCCTGGTGGCTGCGCAGATTACATTCAAATCCCTCTGCATTATCTACAAGTCTGCCTGCGGCCTGGGACCATGATAACTGCAACTTTATTTAACTAAATACTCTCCCTCTAGACCTCTATGGTCCTCTGGCACCAACTCTATGTGTGTAAAGTGTTTAGCTAATTGGGGGACGAAGGCTGATCACTTTCTTCAGCTGGCTCCCTCTTAGGGAACAGCCTCCCCTTTTCTCTTCATCTTCAGAAGGACTTTACTCTTCACCTCCTCCTCCCTTCTTCCCTCCTCTGCTAATCTCACAGTTGCTGTGATTGGTGACCAGGGCCCTTATGAATCCTTTTTGGGTCCTGACCTCCCACACCCAATCGCCCCAGCCTCTGCCTACCTCACAGCTCTTGCTTCGGAACCCCCTGGCATTTGTCCTGTAGGCTTGCACTATCTACCCAATGTGGCTCCAGGGCACACAGCACTTACCATACTATGCCCTTCATCTGCTGCTCACCCAAGAGCACGGACATTCCAGCACTTACCCCAACTCCCACTTCATTTCTCCTCTCAGCACTTGCATGTTCTGAATACTCACAAGGCATAGTAGGTGTGTCCTTATCTTCCACTATAATCATTGTTTTCTTTCGCACCTTGAAACACCTGTGTATAGGCGTGTAACAAATGCCATATCATATCATATCCCATGTTCCCTCCCTGTAGCCCTGTGGGTGCTTTGAAACAGAATTGACTTACTGTATAAGCCCCTAAGAAATGCACAATAAAATAAATAAATAAAAATAAATATGCTCCTTTCATCTGTAGCATCCTGTGGGTCCTCCAGTGCTGTGGGAGTCTGGCCTAGTGATCTTCAGAATCATTCGGTCACTGAAGGAGACCATAACTACAGCACAGCCTGGCCCAGCTCTAAAAGATGTCAATCGAACAAAACTGCACCTGCAGTCCCTGGACCTCCGATGCCAGAACCAATAGTAAAAATAGTATTCACTAACTTACTTGGGCTCATTGTTCATTTTGATCAGAGTATGAGTGGCTGCTTTGCAAAACTGTTTTGAAATTCCTCCTGATCCCCAACTACTGTCATTGGGCTTATACTCCTTCCCTCCAGCTGGCCTATCCTTGCCTTTATAGGTGGAATTGGACAAAGGAATACTGTCAGGTTTCTACTAGATGACTAGAATTGATAGCTGCCCCCTTACATTGCATTGCAGGACACCGTCATTTAAAAAGAATACCCATTTTGTCTCTGGCTAAAACACTCATTGCAATTAATATAGAGCTCATTACTTACCATCGAAGAATGTGGATAACTTAAAAATGTATTGTAGTAGAAAACCCTAGTTACTTACATTGAACACTGTTGAACAGGTGTTCCCAGGTTAGGACTTAATACGTTACTGCTGACTGCTGCTGCTGTACAACTGTATAAGGAATGTGATGGCTTGCTTTGACATCACCCCCCCCCAAGTTCTGTCTTTGTAACATTAGCACCCTGGGAGGAGGTGCTGGCCAATCAGGAGGCGGGGAATGTGGGCTGTACTGTATGGTACAAGCCTGTGTTCCAGGCTGCCTGGGCAGTAAGCAACCCTTTCCGTTCCCCACTCCCCTGTGACCGCTTAGCACCAGTGTATTTCCTACATAGGTGCTAACAGCTAACAGTGTCTTTTTTGTTTCTAAAGGAAAATGGACCGCACTGACAGCAGCACTGTGAGTCACCATGCTGCATAACAAGGGTACATTTCTTTATTTATTCTTTTTAAACATGATTAGCACCTGTGTAGGGAACTACACTTGTGCTAATCGCGATATTAACCTCAGTGGTGGGCCGACCCTGTTGGTAACGTAACCGATGCCCTCGTTAAAGGACTCTCGCTTCTCTCTGGCCTTTAACTTGGCGGGCCCTTACCAACAGCGTCAGCCCACATATGTGTTAATATTACCTCAGTATTGACCTGTAAGTGTATTACTTGTTAAGTGAGGTGTGTTCTAAAGCTACACCTAATTGTGTTTAAAATGTGTATGCGTGTTTCTTAAATGTTGGTTTCCAAATTAATGAATTTGCTGTGTTAAGTAAATATGTGATGTTTTATATTTATTTGTGCAGACAATTTCTTGTTTGACAAACTTTGTATTTTACACCATACTCCTGATCTCTGTAGTTTCAGCCTTACTGTTGAGACGCATTACCAAGTGTGAGTTTGGTTAGACCTTTGTGGTAAACTGCGGTTGGCTACTCAAAACCCTATGCAAGTGGCTATTCTGATAAATCCCCTAACAATGACACATGTTGAGGATGTGATAGGTCTACTGGCAAGTGCTTGACGAATCGAAGCATATGAATTCATGAGTTATCATACACCCAGATACTCGAAGTACCTGGCATATGATGCGAGTATCTAGGTGTAGCATCTCTCAAATGTAAACGCCTTTCTCATTTTCATCTACCCAGATCAGGAAGAGATATGACCCTTACCATGTGAGCTCTGATCCCCTTTTTTTCTGGGACAGACTTACAAATAGCAACACCCCCCGCGCCATCTTTGTTCTTCATGAACACTGTTTTAAATGTGGTATTGGCAGAACATTTTACTGTTATTAATAAAACACGTATGATGTGCATTAAAAAGTAGGAAACAAACAAAAGCATCACATCTTTCCTTCAACGTTAATCCAATAAGTATTTCCACTGCGTTGCTCCACTACCACCTCACGTCGATATGTGTACAGTGTCTTTCACCAGAAAATGAAGAAAGAACACTTAGAAACATCAAATACATTTGGTCTTTAGTGAAGAGGCAAATAACAAAAGGGAACACGAAGAAGAGTGTGATCAGATGGTGAAGTAAAACTACAGTTTGTGCATTCACATTGTGCCCGGGACATATTAGGACGGTTTCTTGTCCGTTTGTGCTTGTCAGATACAAAGTAATGCTACATACAGTCTCCCAAACACAACACATGGCAAGAGAACAGACACAGTTTGGTGAATTTACAAGCAAGGCAGCAAGTAGTGCCTTCCACAAACAGTAGAAATACACCCCTTTCTTGCTGGCTAATGGGCAAATGAACAACACTACTGTTGTGCGAGTGGAGCACTGGATTAAACGCGAGATTAGGTATAGGTGCTGAGAAAAGTTGCCAATTATCTGCGTTTGACCTAACCATTGTTGTCTGGGCTGATAAAATCAGAGGCTATCCCTTCCACAAAGGAGACAGACACGGCAATGTGTTAGGCAATATCAGGGGCTATGATTAACATATTTGAAATGGCACAATCATGCATATCGTGTCCTTGATGTTTCTGGCCACAGCAGAGACTGCTTGACATCAGTGGAAATGAAGTGTTATCAAATAGGACAAAGAACCCTGATTTTTTTCTTAATACACTTCAAAAATGAGAAACAACGAATTTGTGTCAGAAGAGTGAAGGGTTTGTATTGCCGAGTTTTCATACATATACATCAAGTAAAAATGTTGCCAAGTGTATGTATGGCTATTGAATGTCTAAGTATGAAAACACATTAGTGCCCGGCACCCGCGGCGCAACGGGAATACTGCGTGGTGATTGGCTCATTTGCGAGCCATACCACACGGTATTCCCATTTACGCCGTGCGTGCCGGCTACTCTGTTCCCGGCGAGGGGCGTGGCAGCCCCTCAGCCAATGAGGAGGCTCGAAACGGGGCAATCCCCGTTCCGAGCCTCCCCATGGCTGAAGGCTTCCTTCGTCCCCCGCCGGGGCCTCAGGTAAGAATTTTATTTTATTTTACTCCCTCCTCCCACCTCCCACCCCACACAATTTACCTTCTATCCTGCGATCTCCGGCGGGGGACGTTGGAAACCTCCAGCCGTGTGGAGACTCGGAGCCAGGCCATCCCCGCTCCAAGCCTCCACACGGCTGGAGGCTTCCATCGTCCCCCGCCGGAGACCGCGATACTTTTTTTTTTTCCTTCCCTGTCCCCCTCTCTTCCGCCCTCCCAACCCCACTTACCTTCTTTTTTCTTCTGGTCTTGGGAGCGAACGCGCTGGGAACACTTGTTTTCCCTTTCCCAGTGGCCTTTTTTTTCATTTTTTTTTTCTGTTTCGAAACAGGAAAAAAAATGCCATTAGCAACCCGGTCTAACGGCCCGGGGTGCTAATGGCAATAAGACCCTCGACGGCGGGCCAATACCACCCACGGTAAAGCCCCCGGGGCTTCGTTAACTACAGCCCCGGGGGCATTACCTGGGGCTGTATTGGCCGGCCGCCTCGGGTCTTATTGCCACATGAATGGCTTTTGATGCAATTTGCACAATTTCCCAAATCTTCTGAATAATGTTCAATTACCTACACCTGTGAAGCTTAATCTTCCAACACCCATCTTGTGAATATTCCCAACCCCACCCAATTAATTAATATCTTCCTATGTACCTCTACATAATAAAAATCTGTCTGACTAATTGTCAACATTGCTAATGGATATTGGGGCTTGTGACGAGTTTGCTGGTATTCTGGCCGTAGATCTGCTGAAATACTGGCAAACGGAATTACTGTTACTGCCACTTGGGCAGGCTGTATTACCACCGCAGGTATTACCTCCAGTGGTAATACCACCAGATTGCAAGTGGTGATTTAGCAGTTTAAATACCAATTTTATGTAGTCCATAGAACTCCATTGGGAATATTTACTGGTATTGCCTTTGGCTGTATTACCGGACAGTAATCCCTCCTCCACTTTTACTGTCAAAAATCGGTGTATTACCATCCATTAATAGCACAGTAGGTAATACCTGCAAACTTGTAGTTTGGCAGTGCAGGAAAAGCTGAGGTAAACGGAATTACCTCCACTTTTTTCCCACACCGCCAAACCAGTAATGAGCCCCATTGTCTTCCTTTTGTGGAATAAAAGGCATTTTGAAAAGTGCTTAATGCACAGGGTGTATCGCCCAATGTGTTCTTCATTTCTTGATATCGGAGACATTTCAAAGACACTAACACTGTACAGTCTGCACATTTTGGTGATAATCCTTTTTTGTTTCCTTTGTAATTTGAGAATTTCTGCAAGGTCAGCAGCATCCACCTACTTCGCTTCATGTCTTCTGTGGGGGTAGCACCTCTTCTACAGACATGTCTTTGCATTTTCTGCTGAATTTTCTGGTATTTCCCGAGAAGTGTCTCTCTCCTTCTTCTGCCTCGCATCTGCCACTAATTCGTCCCCACTCATCTACTAGGAGTGGGTTAACATTGATCCCTGGCTCCTCATTCATGCCCGATTACTACTCTTTACAGATTAACCAAATTGTTCTGCTCCTTAGTCTCTCTTCCTTATTTCTTTTTCCACTATTCCTATTGAGTATGCCTTGCTCCATACCTGTGCACTATTCTTATCGTCCCTTGTCCCCTTTGCCTCAGATAATTAGCCGCAATATCTCAAATCCTCAATACCCTTCTATTTTTGCACACCTTGAACCTTCTGCTTCTTTTGCTTTGTGGAATGGTGTTCTGTGTGTAATAAAACAGCCCATGCTTGATCTCTTTTTCCTTCTAAACTTAAGTTCATCTATCTCACAAAAAACTTGGATTTCCGCTTCCAATGCTACTCTTTCTGCCTATTCTTTCAACTTCACTCACTCCCCTCGTATATTAGGTCTGGGTGGTGGAACTGCTGTGTGTACACATTCCTCCCACCATCTGGCTCTACCTTTGTTGTCTTCATTTGAATATCATCTTATTGTTGTAAAATTTCCTTTCCTCTTATGGGCCTCATTACGACCCAGGCGGTAAGGGGTTAACAGTGCCGTCAAAGGTGGCGGCGCTGTTTAACCCCTTACCGCCTAATTACGAGGTCCCTTTGCGGGACCCCACCTTAACGGCTGATTTTACCAGCCGTTAAGGAAGGAACCTACAAAGGGACTTTCGAGGTAATTACGGTACCACAATTTGCAGTACCGTAAATACCGCCTTCCCCATTCCCATTGAGCCCTATAGGGGCAAAAATGAGAATGGGGAAGGGCCAATGGTGAATGGGGAATTACCGCCCTGCCAACCTTGGAATGGGGCGGTAATTCCGCCATCCACCATGGCTCAATCGGTAAAATACCGGCATCAACCATGGCGCTATTAGCGCCATGGTTAACGCCTGAGTCGTAATGACCCCCAATATTATTGTCATTTATTGCCCTCTTGGACCATTTGCATCCTTCTGCGAAGATCTTCACACTCTCCTTTTTACTACCAACCACCAAACCCACTATTGTACTTGGTGACTTCAAGCTTCACCTTGATATTACTCATAAATCCTCCTCTTTTCTGCCAATAATTGAATTTGGTGATCTGTCACAACTGCCTTGAACCCCTTCTCATTGTTCCCGTTCCTCTCGCAATCTAATGTTCTCGTCAGTCACCTGATACTCGTCCGACTCTGGCATTCCACTTTCTTCCAATCATCACTTTCTTCTTTTCTTTTCAATTTCCTTTCCTGTACCTTCTTCTCCATCTTCCATTGTGGTGGTCTCAGAAATGTCAACTCATCCACAGGATCACCATGTCTTAGAAAGACCCTCAAGATATGGCTTTTCCCTCCTGCGTCCTGACAAACCCATTACAGAGTTCATGTTATCTTAACCCTCATCAGATAGGCTGGGACAGCAATTTCAGCCCCTCAAGAATGTACTGAGCAGCACAAAGAAAGGACCCCAGCAGACTGCAGGACAGGATCGGCGATACACAGGACAGGATTAGTGATACGCCAACGATATATAGAAAGCAGCCAGGACACTCGGGTATGTATAGCACTTCATGTCAATGTATTTATTTATTTTATTTATTTCAATTTTTATAAAGTGCCATATGCCCGTGGGCTCAGAGCGCACATGAAACAAAATCAGACAACAAACAGGTAGGTATCTCAGGGGTCAGCAATGGGGGAACCAAGAGGATACTGGTACTACAATTCAGTCAGGAGTTTTTATTTCTTTTTTAAAAAGAGAAAGGATTTCAATCAGGTGTATATGTCCTGGAAGAAGATTCCATATCAAAGGAGCTTGGACATTGAAGGTGGTACCCCCAAAATGTACCAATTTATAACTTGGCTGGATGAATGTAGGGCATTTGGAGAAAAAAAGTTCCCTACCTCCTACCTTGGGTTTTATTCTGTCAGTAAGATAGATAGGACACACATTTTTCCAGCATTTAAAGGACAAGGTGAAGATCTTATGGGTAATCCTATGTCTAACAGGTAACCAATGAAGTGACCTTCTGGCCTCTGAGATGTGGGCACATTTGGGTAGTCCCTGTATAGCTCGGACTACGTTGTTTTTTGCAACCTGCAGGGCATGCATATTGGCTTGCAACTTGCTGCTAGGAGACTATTACAATAGCCAAGCCTAAGTTGACTAATGCAGTGGCGAGCAAGGCACAGTTGTTGGTGGAAAGAAAAGGGCGAATATAATTAATTTGCTTCGTGATCAGGCTGCAGGATGATCGGATAAAGGCAACATGCAGGTACATAGATAGCTTGTTATCAAGGATGACCCCCAACGTCTTCACCTTCTTCGATACAGGGATAATGTTCGAGGCAATGGTGAAGTTGGCATAGGCAAGGTCTAATTTGCTCAAGTGGACTTTAGATGCCACCATTAAGAGCTCAGTTTTTTTTGCAATTAAGGGCAAGCGAGTTGGCAGCCATCCAGGCCTGACTGACTTTATAGATGGTATTGATGGCAGCAGAGTCCTACTCATAATTTCCACTCAACTGGAGGGCGACCTGGGTATCGTCGGCATAGTTGGTATACCGAGCCCCCAGTGCATCCAACATGCCAAGAAGTGAGCGAATATAGTTGTTAAACAATGTTTGGGAAAGACAGCACCCCTGTGGGAAACCACAAGTTTGAGAAATGGGGTCTGAGCTTTCTTCCCCAACAGCCACTCGGAAAGTAAGGGAACCAAGAAATTATGAGATTCACTGAGAGGCAAGTGGGGAGCAATTATCAACCTCCCTCAAGCGTGTCGCCAAGAGAGAGTGGCACACCAAGTCAAAGGCCGCAGAGAGGTCCAAAAGAATCAGCAGGGCAGGATGACCATTATCCACCATGCCGGCCAAGGTGGATTTAAGGTCCAGCATGGTGGTTTCCGTCTAGTGCTGAGCCCTGAACCACAATAGGCATGTACCTAGAATCCTGTGGTCTTCAATATGTTTTTGCAGCTGAAGATTTGCCTTGATCTTAAGGATAAAAGGCACATTCATGATGGGCCAATAGTTGTCTGGAACCAGCGGATCAATACTGGGTTTCTTCAGCAACGGTGCGATCCAGGCTTCCTTAAGGGAGGAGGGGACCACACCTTTGTCAAAAGAGAATTTAATGAGCCTCGTAACCCAGGCTAATGGAAAATTGCCGTAAGCAGAGCCACCCACACACACTCACCTGCAATCATACGGCACTTGAAGACACATCACATGACAACTTTGCCATTAGAATGGAGCTACGTCAGACGACAACAATGTGGTCTAGCTGTACACACAATCAGTCTCCTGGGCTCAAATACTCTCCTGACAATCATCTCAGCACTCATCCACAAGCCAGATCAACATGGGTCACTAGCAGGGACTTGGCCACCCCTACCTACCATTGTATCGGCTAAAATGCACACAAGCATCCTAATCTCCTCTGCCGAATCTCTCGTACCACGGAATTCGGTCCCCCAAGGGCATTCACGTACAGTGCTTTGAGGTGATACCAATGGGAATAGGCACTATACAAAAGCCATATTTCATTACATTATGTTACATTTATCTCCTCTCTAGAATCTGGTTTTCCTTTGGTCACCCCATTCATGAATCCTTCCACCGATGATACTACTAACGCCATATCCTCTGGTCTTCATTCTACTCTTGATAACTCATACCCTTCCAGCTACTTTTCCCCTTCTCGCAAACCTCTGCAAGCATGGCTTATCCCCTCGTTTTGTCTTTTTTGCTCTGTAATTCACTGTGCTGAGCATTGCTGGATAAAATCTCACATGTTTGCAGATCCTGCTTCGCTCTCATATCTTCAAACACTGTCGGATCAATCACTTCTGCACGCTAAACAGAACTATTACTCCACCTCTTGACTTAACAGTCCTGTCACCCTCTCAGTTTATTGTGCAAATGTAATCATCTTCTTTCACCCCCTCAAACAAACCCCTCATCATTTTCCTCCCTTATTCCTGTGTACTTTGCTTCCTACTTAACTGCTAATGCAGTTAATCTTCGATCACCCTGCCCACCAATCAAAGAAGATACTCCTCTTTTGTTCCCATCTTCTTCCTCTCGCTCTTTATCCACTTTCTCTCCTATTAATGACACAGGCCCTTCAGTTTTCCTTGCTTGTGCCAATTCCACAGCTGCCCCAAATGTCATTCCCTTCTAATTCCTCAGATCTATCCTTTTATTACCCCATATCTTACTGCCTTATTTGATATCTCTTTACCTTGTGCTGTTTTCCCCACCTCCTTTAAGCAGGCTATTGGTATTTCCATTCTGAAAAAAACCTCTCTTGATCCTTCTATCCCATCTAACGTTTGCTAAGTAAAGACAACATGCTAAGTAGTGTCTATTCCCAGATCTCTTCATACCTTAATCTCCATTTTCTGCTTCCTTTTTTGCAATCTGGTTTATGCCGTTTTCACTCAACTGAAACAGCTCTACTTTCTGTAGCTGACTCTTCTATCAGCTCATTATACTAAACACTCCCCTCTTCTTATTCTTTTTGATCTCTGTGCGCTTTTGATACTGTGTATCATAATATTCTTTCAACTCATCTTATTCCCCTTAGTACACTGATTCTGCTCATAAGTTGTTCTGTTCCTATCAAACTAATCAAACGTATTTGTTTTCCTCCTCTGTACTTCATCCTCCCCTTTTCCTCTGCATTACCGTATTGCACAGGTCTCTGCCCTTGGTCCTCTTCTCTCTATGTACAATTCCCCTCTCTTCTATTTTTTCCTTTTCCTATCACCTTTATACAGATGACACTCACATGTTCTTCTCCATTTCATCTTTCACTGAAGCTCTGCATTCTAAACTTTTGAGATTTCTCTCTTCCATACAGCCTTGAAAGTCCTATAATTTCTTTCACCTTATTGCATCAAAGCCTGCAATTGTATTCTTTCCTTAATCTCAAATTGCCTGTTCTATTCCTCTTACCTCTATACTTTTCCCTCTTAGATGCCTAAGTAAATGTACCTCTGCCCGTAATCTTGGAGTAATCGTTGACCCTTCATTGTCCTTCTCTTCTTTCATTCTTACTATTGCCCATGCATGTCGACTCCACGTATTCAATCTATGTAAGGTTCACCCATTCTTAACTTTCATTAAACTAAACTGTTGGTTACTAGCATGATTTGTTCATGCATCTACACTTGCTTTTACTTCCTTCTCTGTCTTCCTGCTTCACATTTTAGCCCACTTGGCCCTATCAATCAACTCTTCAGTGTGCCTTATTTGTTCTCTTTCTTCTTGCAATTCAATCTCTTTAGGTTGGATCTCTCTTCAATGGTTATATTTTGAGCATTGCCTCCAATATCATTCTCTTTGTTTTTAAATGTCTCCATGGTATGTCACCTTCCTATATTACTTCTTTAATACCCTGGAACCAAACATCATGCACCCTTAACTCCCAGTTTCTTTTTCTTCTGACTGTCTTTCTCTCTTCTGGCACCTGCATTTTGCAAATCTCTCTCTTCTTTTGGATTTTAGCTCTCTTACTTCCCACTTGTCTTTTCATTCACTACAAACAACTATTGTTTTTTCCTCTACTTAATGGACCATTGTTTTGAATTGTACCCATATTTTCCACCATTGTACTCTTTATTACAGAGTGCTTTGGTGATATGGGGTATATAAGCACAAATAAAAACAAAAGCAACAATCAAGTGCTTCTTACAAGTAGTCTGCCAAATGATGCTAATGGTTCTGTTGCTCTGTTTATAAATGTGTGGCATAGCAAAGGCTCTAACCACTAGTGCCAGGCAGTGCTAATGGTGTTGCTGTTCCTTTCTTGAAACCTGTGTTGTGGCACTCACTAGAAGCAGTCTACCGCACAATGCTAACAGTTATGTTTTCCCTTTCTTAAAATGCAAATGTTTATAGAGGCTCTCACTGTAAGTGGTTGACCAAGTTGACCAAAAAAATGCTAAAGGATCTGTTCTTCCTTCCTTAAAACCAGTTGCAGAGGCACTTACCACAAGTGGTCTACCACACAGGGCAGAAGGTTCTGTGCTTCATTTTTTTAAATAAAAGGTGTTGCAGAGGAACTCGATCTACACAGTCTGCTTCAAAGTGCTAATGGCTGTTTTGTCCTTTGTCTCACTGTGCTCATTGTTCTTCCTTTCTGAGAATAGAAGGGTCTGTGGAAGGTGTTTCTATAAGTGGCCTGCCACCACAAAGTGCTAATAGTTGGAATTCAGTAAGCAGAGAACAGAAGGCGGGCCTTCAATACGTCCTCAGACTTTGGGACCTCCACCTCATCCAAATGGACTTGCACCCTAACTTCTTCATTTACAGAAGGAGCTCAACACCCTTCTCTTCACGGAATGTCTCCTCCCTTTCACCTGGGCCCTCCACTCCCTTCCTATCATGGGACTGGGTGATGTGTTACCTGCTGATTCCTCCCCTAGTTGCATGTAGATCCCTTGAAGCCTACATGCCCACCTCCCCTTCCCCATTGTAAGCTCCCTTCTATATTTACTTTGCTCACTGTGTCATTACCACTATGACTAGTAAAACACTCTGTTGCTTTCAGAAGTTGGGTAGGCAGTCAATAAATAGTCTTATAATACTAAAAATAATAGTACTGTTCTTTTCTTTCCTAAAACTTGAGGAATTGGGGAGGCTTTTGCTATAAGTGGTCTGCCACTCAGTGATTACTGTCTGTGTTTCCTTTCTTAGAAATGGAGGCACTGTAGAAGTGCTTGCTTCTGCTGGTCTGCTACACTGTGTTAAAAATATCATAATATAAGTCCATCAAAATCTCTGAGGAAAAACAAGAAGTCCCTTTCCCATGAGATCCCCCTAAACGTTCATCCAGTGGTCACCAACATGTGACATCAGTCCTCCAATAGGCATGTAGGCATCCTCATAAACTGTTCTGAACATGAAGTAACTTCCTCTTTCGAGGCTGCAAACTTGGCTGTCCTCAAAACGGTAAGTAGAATTGCAACTGTAGTCATTTTAAGAAGGAGATAGAGTCGGGTTGCAGGTCAGACAGACTTGTCTGTAGGCGCTGTCAAAAAGAGATAAAAGACTAGAATTACTCCATGCGTATGACAACCCTAGTTCCCCTTGCGGGATAGGAGAAAAAAAATCTGTGTGTTATTCTGAAAACATACATGAATTCCAAATTACTGATAATCCATAGGAATGCACATAATTACTCTCAAGCGTGCTATGCACTGCTATTTTCACTCGCTGGGTGGGATTATGCTCACCTCCGTGTCTTTAATAGAATTAAGACTATCTAGTAAGCTATTATGGAAAATCTGTATTCTATGTCAAGACCGGAGGCTCACATTATGCTAGTTCAAAGCTTACTTACCACAACCGATGCAGACTGCTCTACCGGTTTCAGGTAGAACTGTTTAAAGAAAGATTTGCCTGCCCAATCAGCCATCCTCATGATGTCTTCTAAATGGACACCGACTTGGAAAGCTTTGGAGGCCATGGCTCCTCTCACCGAGTGGGTGCCACAGTGAAGAGTGTCTATCCCTGCCTGCGCTAGGGTCCAACGTACCTAGCGTGCTAAAGTAGAGGCAAAAACTGCTCTGCAAAGTTTGCAAATAGCTATCAGTAATTGACCGCTAGGAGAGGTTCTGAGGGGAGCTGTTACCTCTTCGTAGGTTTTCAAACATTTGACTAAGCAAAGCTTGGGTTGTTCCTTAAAAGTGGGGTAAGAAATCACTTTTGAATCACATTTAGTTCTGCGTATGTGGAACACTATACCGTCAGGAGAAAAGGTTCTGCCTGCTAGGTCAAGGGTTCTGATGTCCGATACTCTCCTGCAAGAGACCAAGCAGAGCAATGTAGTAAGCTTGCAGCAGAGAGCCGTACGTGATAACCCCTCGTTAGGTGGACATGATACAAATAGATTCAGTACCCTATTGACGTCCCAAAGCTTGTCGTAACGGGACGGAGGCGGCACTGTAACCTAATAACCTTTACCAATCTGCAAACCAGGTGATGCTCTCCAGCTGGTGCCCCTTGCACAAGGTTGTGGCCTTCCGAAATCACTGAGCGGTAGGCGTTGACT
Source organism: Ambystoma mexicanum (assembly GCF_040938575.1). Taxonomy (NCBI): domain Eukaryota; kingdom Metazoa; phylum Chordata; class Amphibia; order Caudata; family Ambystomatidae; genus Ambystoma; species Ambystoma mexicanum. Next base: position 358,666,884 of record NC_090941.1, read on the forward strand.
TCAAAGACCAAAGAAATATTGAGGCTTACTACCACAAAATGAAATACGCCAATCACGGGTTAAAAAGATACAAGTATCTTTGATTTCTGTACAGAGTAAAAGCAAACAGATAGCTATCTGGCTCCCAACACGTTGCAATGTGTACCAGCAGACACAGTGAGGGGTGAGAGTTATGGACATCTTAATGCAGACACTTTTATACAGTTTCTAATCATTGTCCAGCCTCTCTCCGAACTAATAAGTTACATGCTAGAGTTTGTGCCCAGTTCACATGTCAAATATTACAATATTGTACAACGGATTCATGAAGTTACAATGATGCCATTGGTTCTCTGATCCTTGTTTCAAGAATCCCTAGAATGCAGTTCGGCAAAAACACATGATCTGAGTTTGTTCTATATTGTCTCATTGTTTATATGAGGGTGAGGCTTGTGAGCGCAGACAACACTTGGATTGCAGTTCATTTGACTCACAAGGTTTCTTTGCATTGAACAAACAGTCTGCTCTCGGTCAGCCTAAGTATTAACGAAACTCAAAGGTCGTTCGGCTCGGCGTCCACCATTTTAGAACACAGGAACAAGAGTTGAAATCAAAATGGCAGATGATTCTTAAAATGGTGGCGAAGTTGATCAAAAATCGAAACATTTCAGACATGGTTTTCCGTGCAACGTGAATGGGCTTAGGCAAAAATTCATAAGAAGGAGGTATTATATGAATACGGTTTAACAGACTGTCCTGTAGGCACGGCCTCTTTCCACCTAGGAGGCCAGGACATTGAGAATTTCTTCTATAGGTGCTGAAACAGGATGAAAACCCCAGACCTGGCACCAGGTTCTCCAGGCGTTCCAGGAGTTGGAGTATCTTCTAAGGTTAGTGGGGGTCCAGCTCTCCTCGATGAGACTGATTGCCTTGAGGGACATGCCTGACATTTTCCACCTCGCCCTGAAATCCTCCAGGCTGCCAGGGTCAGGGACCTGCTGAGGACTGGGGGTGACGTTGCCCTAGCGGACCCAATAGAAGAACTGGAAAGTGGGGTTGGAAAGGATTGGAAAATCCGTAGAAAGTTCCAGAAGAACTGGATACTAGGTCTGAGAGGTCCAGACTGGGGCTATGAGGACCAGATCTGATTGCTCCAGATGGGCTTTCTCCAGGCTGCTCGCTATCATGGTAAAGGGGGGAAATGCACAGCTAATTCCCTCTGTCCAAAGCTGCAAGAATGCGTCTGTCGCCGAGGATGTTGGATCCGGCCTCCAGCTGTAGAACACTGGAAGTTGAGTGTTGAGGGGGGAGGCAAACAGATCCTTGGACATGGGGCCCAGATTTGTTGGAGGCAGAGAAAGATGTTTCGGTTGGGCCTCCAGTCACTGGAGTCGGCATAATGACGGGAGTTCCAGTCCGCTACTATGTTCCTGAGACCCAGAAGATGTTCCGCTGTGACGGAGATCCGGTGCGACAGAAAGAAATGCCAAAAATCTTTGGCCATTTCCACTAGCGGACATGATTTGGTACCACCCAGATGATTGATGTATCTTACTGCGGACACATTGTCCATTTCAGCACGATACAGCAACGCACTCTGTCTCTGGCAAAGGAACGAACTGTGAAAGAGCCAGCGAGAAGCTCTAAACAGTTTATATGTCTCTCCAATTCCTGTGGAGACCAAGTTCCTCCCGTGGCTACCGAGCCACATCTCGCTCCCCAACCAGAGTGACTGGCATCTGACTCGATAATGATATCTGGGGTGGATCCAAAGATGGCTCTACCGTTCCAGGATTCCATGTGAGTGAGCCACCAGTTGAGCTCTATTCTCGCCTGCGGAGAAAGTTTCAGGCATTGGGAGTAAGAAAGGCTGTGCCTTAAGTATTGACCCTTCAGCCTTTGTAACTCTCGGTAGTGAAGGGGACTGGGAAATATCTCTTGGATGGAGGATGATAGTAAACCTATTACTCTCACTAGTTCCCGAAGAGAAATGAGGCTCCTCTGCAGGAGTCTGCGAATCTCCCGCCTGTTGGAGTGTATTTTGGCCGCTTGGAAACGGAGAATTCTGGGTATCCACCATGAACCCCAGAAATTCCAGATTCCTGATTGGACAAAGAATTTACTTTTCTCAGTTTGCCCAGCATAATACTAAAGAGCTTTTTCTCATTCTGAAGGGACAAGAAAGGACTAATCACACTATCCCAGCTAGATCCATTTCAGATGATGTTACTTGGTGCAACGTTATGCAACAAGCTATGCATAAAAAACTAGATAACATCAAGTTAAATTTACTAGAGAAAAGTAATAACCTAAAATGCACAGTGACTACTCATTCTGAATGGTCCTTTCACAGAGCACCAATGATTCCTATTTTTAATTTCTCCCCCATAACAGAAAAGAAATTAGAAATCATTATCACCCAACTCAAGCCTACAAGATGTAAAACTGATATGCACATGGCTATGATAATTAAGACTTGTGCTCCTTCCCTAATCACTTCTATATGCCAATTTGTCAATACCTCTATATCTACCGGCATGGTACCCCAGGATCTTAAGAAATCCTGGGTCATGCCAATTTTGCAAAAACCCGGACTCTCAGTTGACATGTCAAGCAACTATCGCCCTATCACCAACACAGCATTCCTGCTTAAGATTCTGGACCGGGTGGCATATATACAAATCGCCGAGCACCTAAAATCATACCCCATCCTTAATGACCATCAATCTGGATTTCGAGTCGGATATGGCACTGAAACCGCGCTTCTCAAACTCAAGTCCAAATTGATGGCATGTATGGATAATAAGGAGGCCTCCTCTCTTATGCTGCTGGATCTCTCCGCGGCCTTCGACCTGGTGGACCATGATATCATGGCCACCAGGTTGTCTGAAGTGGCTAAATTCTCCTCACTAGCCTGTAAATGGGTCTTGTCTTTTCTTAACAATCGAGTTAGCAGAGTCTTCCAAGGCAATGCCGAATCCGAGCCCATTCTCACAATGTGTGGTGTTCCTCAGGGTGCCTGTACTTCTCCCTGCTTTTATAATGTATTCACGTCTCCGCTCTTTGCAATGCTAGACCATGAGAACATTATATTTACCAACTATGCGGATGACACTCAATGTGTCATCCCGCTTCTTGGGTCTCACAGACTGGATGATATTGCCATTAATAAAGTCTTTGCTATAATTGAAACCTGGATGGTTCATAATAAGCTAGCACTGAACAAGTCCAAAACTGAACTATTGGTAGTTGGCTCACCGCACACCATTACTAAACTTGGCCCACAGTATGATCATTTCCAACTGGGTGAAGAATCCATCCTACCTTTAAAAAAAGTAAAAACTTTAGGAGTGACTTTTGACCAACATCTGTCTATGAAACAGCATGTTAGTAGTATTGTCTCCTCATGTGCATACTACATTAAACTTTTAACACATCTAAGGCCTCTTATCTCACAGGACAATGCAGACACTATCACAAGAGCAATGGTAGGCTCTAAAATAGACTACTGCTCGAGTCTTCTGATGGGAATTAACAAATCTGAAAGCAACAGGCTGCAAATCTGTCAAAATGGGGCTATTAGAGCCGTTATGAAACTCAAACACAGAGATCATGTCACACCAGCGAGACATGAGCTGCACTGGCTGCCTGTGTCCGCTAGAGCTCTATTCTGTACCTTGACTATTGTTCATAAGTGCAGAACTGGGAAGATGCCTGATTACTTACAACAGTTACTACCTTTAAGAACTAGCACAAGAGCTCTTAGGTCAAACGATCTGTTCCTTCTATCTGAACCTAAGTGCCACACCGTCAGAACAACAGAGGCAGCTTTCTTTTCTGCTGGACCCAGAGCGTGGAACGCACTTCTGCTGGAGATAAGATCTATTGAATTTTTAGAACTCTTAAAAAAAAAAGGCTAAAGACCTATCTGTTCTATTAAACAATGTATCTGCCTTTGATATAACCCCGCTCAGCCATATCTCATGATTATGTCTCATGTTTTATGTTATTTGTGTTTTGTAGTGCCCTCACGCCTTCGGGTTCATGGTTGCGCTATACAAGTGTATTAAAGTAAAGTAAAGTAAAGTTTATGAGAAAGCCGAGGCTGTGCAGTACGTCTAGGGCAAGCCTGGTTGCCATTGTACTAGCTCTTTAGATTGAGCCATGAAGATGATGTAGTCCAGATAAATGATAAGCCGCACGCCCTGTTCTCTTAGATGAGCTACTACGGCCCTTAAAAAAGCACAAGGAACTGAGGAGAGCCCCTTGTCTCCATGAAAATCTCAGGTAACTTACATGTGCCTGGTGAATGGGAACTGCGAGGTAAGCATCTTTCAGGTCTAAGTGCATGAGCCAATCCTTCAGTCTCAAGATGTGCCTGAGCATGTGTATTCCTTCCATCTTGTAATGGCGGTAGATGATAAAATCGTTGAGAGTTCTTAGATTTATTACTGGCCTCACCTTCTGCTTTCTGGGCACCACAAATATGGGGCTGAGGAAACCTCCTTGACTCGAGCAGGGGCAAATCGCTTGCTTTTGGTATAAGCTGTTTATCTCGTTGTCTAACGCTATTTGATCTATTTTGGAAATCACTATAGGGACAGGGCAACAAGCTTGAAAGGGCTGCATGAAAAAATCTAGGCGCAGACCACGAGCTGCATCACTGACCTAGGCATCTCCTGATAAGGTATTGCAAGCTCTCGCAAAGATAGCTAACCTCCCCCCTATGGGTGCTTTGGGCGCTAGCGCTATTATGAGTACAATGAACTGAGAGTTGTTGCTGGGCTGCACATTTAGCTGCTCTTCTCCAGGCACGCCCTCTTCCATGCCCTCTTGAAGGAAAGAAGGTATCGGTGCACTCTTGGCAGGCATTGCTCTGGTCCCTGGAGTGCTGAGGTCTTCTATTGAAGGAATAACGGCCGGAGGAGCGACCTCGACCTTGTCCAGCCCTAGAGAACATTTTTGAAGTGAAGACTCTCTTGATGGAGGCCTGAGCTTCTTCCAATGCGGTGAAGATACCGTCAAATTTTGCCATTTCATTCATAAAAGGATCCCCAAAAAGTAATCCGCGGACAGCAGCACCTGACTCTGTGTCCGCTTATTCACTCAACTTTTAAACAGGATGCCTTTACGACACTCAGTTGATATAGCAAGACTGCCATTTCCTAGTATGCAGATGGCCCGCTGGGCCCAACTAGAGAGAATCACTGGGTCAATTGGGTTGGCCGTGTTGATGGCTGCTTCCGTCAGGTCTAAGATCTTTGCCAGTGAACCAGTGACATCCAGGACCTTGTCCTGACAGGACTTCCAGCTGCGGTCGATGGATTTTCTAGGGTCCTTCACATTTTGGCCCAGAAATGTAATCATTTTAGAGTCTAGCTCCGGGGTTAGAGCCACCTTGTCTGGAATTTCTGGACGGGGCATTCGGCCCAGAGTCTGGCTCTGATCTCTTTATCTGGGGCTTGCATTGTCTGGAAAAGATGTATTTAGTTGTCCTAGACAACGGCTCACAGACAGTGGATCTGGGATGTGTTTGATCCTCGGGTGTGAACATCCCCTTTAAAGGAGACTGTCCCCCAGCTGCCTTCCTGGGTATGAGGGCTGCCACAATCCCCAAGCATGAGGCTTTCGAACCCACAACTTGAACGTCCTCATCTGAGGAGGTGTGAGAGTGATCGGCGTCATACACGCCTCTGTTCTGGTCGTCTTCCATGCCCTGTCTATCTCCCTCTGGGCTTGAGGGTCTAGTATCCCTGTTGTCATCCTCTGGGTAAGAGGGTCCATCATGGGAAGGGGTTAACTTCCTGTTCATAAAGGCTCTTTTTAGCCTGGAGAAGGCGTCCGATACGGCAGCAGTGGCAGGTTCTAGCTGGCTCAGTGGGGGGTCAGAGAGCTTCTGCTCTTGCGAGCCGGACTACATCCCCCTTCTGTAAGGTGCTTCCTTTTCTGGGTCTGTTTTCTCCCTGGTGGGGAGGCCTCTCGCATGCACTCTTCCATAGTGTCCAGACGCTGCTGTATAGGCAGGAGCATATCTGTTACAGCCTTTTTAATGCTGGTCTGAACAGAAGATCCCAGCACCTTCTGAAGGCTCTTTGCCATTGCCACTTCATCAATATAGCAAGGATATTCCTCACACTCAGACCAAGCCTGATTTGATTGAGGGGAGTACTGTGCTGCCTTTTTTTATATAAAGCACCTTGTCACTTACACTTTTTTTTCTTTTCTTTCTCTGGGCTTATTGAACGCCTTCTCTCACTAGCCCAGCAGTAAGATTAGCCAAACTGAAATGGTCCTTACTGTTATTTTCTTTTCCTTATTTTCCAAATATCAATATTAATGCAGTGAAAGGCTCCGGCGCTCGCGTTCGCAAAAAAAACTGTTATAATCCCTAATGGAAATGCGCACACGAGCACCGGAGTCCTGAGGAAAGGACAAGGGAGGGCAGGAGATCCCCCTGGTGGTTTGCAGGCGGTGCCACAGACAGTGGGAGGCTTACATTGGCTTCCCTGAGCCCTGGGGGAAGTCTGCTGGGCTGGGGAAGCAATCACAAGAACGCGCAAAGGTCAGCTTCAGCGGACCTTGAGTCAGCTGCTCGTTAGAAGCATGTAATCACGAACGGGGAGTTTGTGTATCTTCCGGCCTCCGACGTTAGCAGGAAACAGCTGGCGTCGGAGAGAAAACAAGCAAAGGACAAGTCACAGAGCCACAGCTGAAACCAAAATTAGTAAGAGATACGCCTAATAAGATTTCCGTACGGCAGCCATACAATAACAATGTTAAATCCAAAGAAATAGAATATCTAAGATAATGTTATAAAGGATCTATGTGATCACTGCGATGGCCGAAAAAATGGCGACTTTTTTTTTAACCCTTTACACCACATATATATGTAGAGGGAGACCCCCCGATATTAATATTATACACTTATCCCCCCCTCACATATATATTTGGTGTAAGGGAGGGGTTAAAAAGAAAAAGAAAAGTCGGCATATTCGGCCGTCGCAGTTCCCAGGTCGACATTTTTGTACGATTCCTGTTATAAATAATGCAAATGCTCCATAAACAGTGCTGAACATGAAATGTACTTATCTCTTGCTGTAAGCAGCAAAGAAAGAAGAAGTCACATCATGTTCAGGACTGTTTATGAGGATACCTACATGCCTATTGGAGGACTGATGTGACATGTTGGAGACCACTGGATGAACTTTTAGGGGATCTCATGGGAAATTGAGTTCTTTTTTCTCTCAGAGACTTTGATGGATTTATATTATGATATTTTATCTTGTTTCTTATATTTTTTGGTGCACCTCATTATGCATATTTCAGGTGCACGAAAATATCTTGCTGCTGCGCTTTTTCTTTATGTGTTATAATAAAGAAAAACATAATGTGAGCCTGCGGCCTTGACATAGAATTGTGGAGACACACACTGTAAATGGTTTTCCACAATGTATTATTAATAGTTATCTCTTTGTTTTTTTGGAACTGGAATTGCAATCATTGCAGAGGCGTGTGCTACAAGGAGTCTTCAATATAATGCTAATTGCTCTGTTCTTAAAACCTATGGCTTTTTTGAGGTGCTCATAACAAGCTGCCATGCAGTGCTATGGTTCTGTTATTTCATTCCTAATATCCATGTCATTGCTGAGAGTATGCCTACAAGCTATTAGATTAAAAGAAAGTGCTAATGGTTATGTCCTTTTCCTAAATTCTTAGGTATTGCGCCGGTGGTTGATCGATTTAGTGCTTTTGGATTCCAAGGAATTATATGGATAAGACACAGGCACACTGTGCTAAATGTTTTCTTTTTGCTTTTGCTAAAAACACAATGTGGAAGAATAGTTCTGATTTTCATGGAATAATGACATTTTTCTTTATATATACATTTTGTGGCCAAGTCATCCACTAAATCTTGAGAGACTACAGTTGGGTGGTCAACTGGGCTGGGTACCATCTCTAGTTAGTGTATCTCACTAGATCCCTGCTGTAAGGAAGGGGAGCAACACTGGAATGCTCCCGCCCATGCGACCCTTACCTATTTGTAGGACCACCAAGTGGAATGTCAACAGACAAAAATATCACCACTCCTTAAATAGATGTGCAGCACCAGCAAGAAGTGGTCACAAGGGCCCTAGGACCCCCTTGTTATTTGCATATTTCAAGTAACTTTGGGTCTCACTTCTAAGTTACTAGGGGAATCCAGACGTGGACCCCTTGCTCACTAGTCTTAGAGAGGCACAGCTACGCCCTACTGATGAGGTTCAACCAGACCGAAACACGTGTCTCGGGTTGCTGTTGGTACTCTTGTTCAGAGGAGAATTGCCTAGCATTTCGGTGCTGGACTGCCCCAGGGCAGGACAAAGACTGATATGTTTGGGATATTTCTCCTCTGTGAAAGATAGTGAGCTAAAGACTCTGGGTAAGGCTCTTGTAACCAGGACTCATGTCTTGCAGAGAGTCTCCTAGGACCCCCCTTGTTATTTGCATATTTCAAGTAACTTTGGGTCTCACCCTAAATTACTAGGGGAATCCAGACATGGACCCCTTGCTCACTATTCTTAGAGAGGCACAGCTACGCCCTACTGTTGAGGTTCAACCAGACCGAAACACGTGTCTGGGGTTGCTGTTGGTACTCTTGTTCAGAGGAGAATTGCCTAGCATTTTGGTGCTGGACTGCCCCAGGGCAGGACAAAGACTGATATGTTTGGGATATTTCTGCTCTGTGAAAGATAGTGAGCTAAAGACTCTGGGTAAGGCTCTTGTAACCAGGACTCATGTCTGGCAAAGAGTCTCCTAGGACCCCCCTCTTGATATTTGTCACAAGGGCCCTTACATCACCATTACCATTGACTGACACAGGGAGAGAGGGTTGCCATAACCCCTGGGGAGACGCTGTCCTATACAGTGAAAACACTTAGAGAGTTATTGAAGCTCCCCAGCCAGACTCAAACATCTAGCAATAGAAAGGAAGCCTCCCCGTTTAAAGGAACATGTATCAGGATTTCATAATCCCAGATGAACAAGGATATGCATTATTTCCTTTAGCACAGATGCTGGAGGAACCATTTCTGATTATGACTCCTGTAGCCCATTGATGCCCCGCGGTTACACATGTTCCCTTGAATAACTAGGAAATGGTATGTGCAGAACATACAAGTAAGGAAAGAAACAAACCCCATTCTCTCAGCATCAGAGAGATCAAAAACATGCAAGACCCCTTCAACAGACCACTTACCATGCTTACTAGAGGATTACCTAGCACCAGATGCACATGGTGGGAGAGCAGTGGGACCCAATCTGAAGCAGGCACATACAAAAGTGGTTTCTAGGGAGAGGGGAGGGGTAAAAGGGCCAAATCCCTGCCCATGGGCCTTCTTAATCCCAGATGTTGACAAGCCCTTATGCACCCCCAGGACAGCCCCCTTCCAATCCATATCACCTCAAAGACATGGATGGCCATGGCCAAATAACAAAGCAGCATAGCCCTTAGCACACACATGTCCTCAATATCATTGTGCATCAACTAAGGAGAGGAGAGACCATACTGTACAAAGAAGCCAGTCTGTTCTGTCAGCACAAAGAGTTTGAGTTGCAGTATGGCGTTTAGCAGAGAGTGGTGAATGGTGGGAGTACTGAGAGAAGAGCAGGAGAATAGTGATTATGCTAGGGAAGGTTAGTGAAGATATGTCTCAGAGACCAGAGCAGTGTGGTGGCCAACTGACAAAGAGCATATGAACCCCCACCCCAAGAGCCTGGGCGAGCTGGGTAGTCATTGGAAGACTCACTGTCTTGTCCTGCTAGAGGCGAGCTTCTGTTTTGTTGAAGCATGGACTGGACCGGATGTGGAAGCTTATCATAATGCTCCACTGAAAAGGGTTCGATAATCACACAAATTCCATTAACAAATGAAAACCAAGGCTGTCAATCCGACTGTCAAGCAGGGGTGGAAAGACCCCTTTTCTGCAGCTGTTGTAAGAGACTTTCTGTATGGTTTATAGCCGTATTGTATCATTCCTTTATAGTTGTGTTTATCAGACTAAGCACTCTTCTGTTACTGGGACTTAATCTTGGCTCAGCCTGTTTCTTCCTCCAAGCCAACTGCAATATCACACTTGGGTCACCATGATTTGTTTCTGTTAGTGCAGCAGACAATGAGTAGCAAAGTAATGACGCCACTGTTGCAATGGCCGAACATCGGTAAGAACAGCCTCTGCTCCTATCACCTTTGTAGTGTGAAAATTATATAAATATATAATTATATTGTATTATATGTTATTATTATATATTATTATTATAAGTAATTTCTCCCCATAATCTATTTTGCTTATTTCATACCGGACAGCAGACTATAAGAATAGATTCTCACTCACCTTCAGAGAAGTATCCTTGAATTGTTTTAAAACGTTCACTCTAAGTAATGTATCCAACTTATACAGACACTTCAGAGTAACTTAGACTACTTACATGTTTGACATCAATGTGTTTAATTGTCGTGTACTTATTTATTGACAAGGATAAGTACGCCGCCAAAAAGCAATGTACAAAGGGCACATTCTTGGCTCTGTATGTCATAATTCTGGGTGCTTGACATACTTGTAATCCATGTTCAGGCCTAACTGAAATCATTAAAATATTAAATCATTAAAATATATTAGCTTAATGTAATCATATGGAAATGTCAATTAGCTTTTGGCAAGTTAAATTACAGATGATGGAGATACTGAATTATCAAAGGATCACCTTGGCACAGATAAGTGAAAGGCACAGGACAGAGGGCATGTGTGAGGATGCAGATGAAGAGGCTTAAGAGATGGGCATGCAGAATGGTACGAGCAGAGAGCCTATGGAAGGATCATTTCCAAAGGTAGAAAAATAATACATGGGTACATGATACACTTGCCCAGATAATTATTATAGCTCGGTCATGATAGCAATTTGCATTGGAGTACACTCAAAGCAGCTACGATGTACTTTAACACAATTACAAAAAATAATGATCACAAAGAAAGAATGAGGCATGCACATCATTTATGAATGTTTACTCATTTGCTAAAGGTCACAAGCCTAGGCAAAGTAACATTGCAAGTACATTGCAAAAACATAGCACAGGCCGCGAGTATAGCTCAAGGCCAAAGCGTTTGTTTTGGAAGCAAGACAACTCCTAGCTAGACAGGTTCCAATCCTGGTCTGGCGCTTAGGAACTCGTCTCCGATATTAAGCGCGCTATAAAAGAAGAATTATACATTATGATTATTATATGCGTAGTGTAACAATTTGCCATTTAAAACACTACATGATTCATGTCAGTCAGATAGACATAATCCACATCTCGCCAAAGATGCTGTGAGGTTGATGACTACATTCGGAGAAATTGCATGTCAACATGTTTTAGCTCCATGTTAAACGTATTGGTTAGCTTTTGCCAGGGCAAGTGAATTAATGATGGGGGTATGACCCCTCATGTGTGCGCTCTTTTTTGATGCGTTGTGGATCGAGTACTGTTCCAGATGATGTAGGCCCACTCATGAATTGGATGCACTGGACAGGGCAGTTCAATTAATGAAACAGTAGACGGCACATGCCAACAAAACATACAATGGAAGTTCCAGGTTCTGTGATTCAGAGTGCAGTGCCTCACAACACGCTTCAGGGATAAGCTTGCATGAGGGAAATGGCCCGGCAACAATGTGGGACATGTCACATATTTTGACACGAGTTTGTGAAAGGCAGACAGTCCTCTGATGAGTTTGTGTAAAGGCACTGATGTGGGGTGCAATTGTGGGAGGTCACCAGCACTAGATGGAATGTTCAGTGATCTTGAGGAAATATTGTGATGTCCCTGACCTGGGTATCCTTAGGAGAAACCTTAACTCTACAGGTGAGTTTGTTTGGGTCATAGGTTCATTACAGCATTCGTTCACCCATATCCACCCGCAAACCACGATTCCTTTCTTGAAATGTTGTATTTAAATGGTGTCACTTGAAAAGATAAAGAAAATGTGGACAAAGTTAAAATCACGCTTTTGATCCTTCGGTCAGTCGGGAACCCATGTCTGCAATGTGTGTCTTTCCCATGATAAAGCAGAGAAACATAGGATGGGTAAGTGTTAGGATAGATGTGTCTTTGCTGCACTTTTCCTTCCACCTTCATGGAACCCCCACATTTTTTTTTCTTTCTGACCTGTACTTTTTGCAGTGCAGTGAAGCCTTTGCTCATCTGCTATGAGGAAACTGATGTGTCCTTCAGGCTGTCAGTACTGGGAAACATGGTTTTCCTTAGTCGTGTTACTATGTTACTACCTGTGCTTACTTGTGTATCACTTGTGGTGACCTTTTATCATTGTACAATGCAGTTTACACTGCAGTACAATGGGGTGCACTTTTGTTTAGCCCTAGACTAACACTCAGAGGATTTTTGGGTTACTCTAGGTGTGCTAAAAGGATAGGCTTGTGGCAGCAGTGAATTTTCCCCACTTTTTGGAGATTTCCGTTTTAGCTTTACCGCGTTTACCGCGTTTGGCTACTAACTGTGGATACTGGCCATGCCACGAGATATTTTGACTGTCTTTTTTTACATCTTATCTTTTAGACTTCTTCATGGCCTGAGAGGCCAGGAAAATCCTTATTAGGACTTGCAGTGCCCAGGAAAGCTGCATCTTTTGGCTGGCTACTGGAGGGCTGTGTGTGTTTGCTATCAGGAAGTGGGCTGGGTCCGTCTGACTCCAATCCACAAACTGGTTTCAGTGTGTCTGAGTGGTATGCATGAATGTTCCCATAGGCGGTCCTGATTGCACCACTGTTGGGGTGTGTGTGTGGGCTATAACTTCTATTGGCTAATGGGAGTTTCAGTGCTTAACTGGCTTTTAGGATAAGAAGAGGACCGATGCACCCATTCTTCAGAGATCCTGGAGGAACCTGAAGGAGTCAAGTATCCTATCCAGCTGTGAGACCCTCAAAGAAACCTGAGACCCGTTTGAAGGAGGCCTGGCAACCAGCTTCAGCTGCTGTCCTGCAGAACCCCTGTCTTGCTCTTAATTGTAAGTAGTCCTGCGAAGGAGCTACGACCTTTGGAGTGGAGGGACCATCCATTTCTGACTTCTGCTCGGTGCCCTGCCAAAGGAAGCCTTCGGAAGCACCCTGGAACTGGTGTGCGGCTGACCTGCTTCGATTTTAGGGCTACCATGCTGCTGGTGTCACCATAATGGGTTTTGGCCTGAAACTTGAGAGATCCTCAGTTGGCTCTGAACGACTACCTCCTGTGCAATATCAAGGGACCCACGATAGGAGGTAAAGTCTGACCGCGGCTGCTGAGTCCTTTTGAGTTGATGTGCGCGGTGACCACTGTTCAAAAGTTGCTTACCTGACCTGAGTCCAGTCCTGAGAAGGGTGCTATATTGAGTTTTTCTGCATTCTTTGTCTGAGAATTCTTGCAACAGTAAAAGACACCAACCGGAGATCAGCTTGAACCTGCAAACCCTGGGAATCGAGGACTGCGGCTTTCAGCAGGAAAAGTAACATCGGACACTCTTCCTGTGAGGATTCTGAGTATGGGGGTAAGTTACAGAGTTTCTAATCTATCCCTGTACTCCCATTATAAGTCAATGGGCTTATAATAAAGCTTATTTCTAACACTTTTGGCTTTGCCATTGCTTGCTTGTACAGAACATATGTCTGTTGGGGCTACTTTTCGGCATTAGTCTAACATGAACCCTAACCCTAAGAACCCTTCACTAGACGCCAAAGACCCTACCTGCATTTTTTCCTACATCCTAACTTCTGTGGAACCGTATCCTAATGTTACGCTCACCTGGTATCCACAGGGACGCCACCCAGCCGGCTAACTTGCTGGTATGCTTCTCAGCTTTACCCTGATGTGTTCTGCGAGGAAGGTTCTGCCTGAAAATACAGGAAGACTGTGCTCAAGACTGACCGACTGGGGGAAGTCTCTTACCTCCGCCCCGTATGATTTCAGTCCCTCTGGCACCCTCTCCTCACCTTGTGGTAGAATTAGGTGTGCTCTCCACCCTGCCTTCTTTGCAGGGGCGCATTTTCTTTCATGGGCGAGTGTGGTCCAGTTACTTCACTGCCGCCGGCCCGTTTGATATTGTTCAGGTAGGTCTTATTGCTGTTCTTTAGTTTTGTTGCTATCCTGCATGCCTTTCTTTGTTTAAAATGTCTCTTTTTCCTCCCTTAGGTATGCAGAGCTTCAGCATGGCGAACTGGCATGGTTGAGCCCCGCTGGTAAATGATGGCGCATTAAGAGCACTATGATACGGTAAGTAAGCGCTATGCGCAGCGCTGCAAAGTCTTACCTTTGCTAACCTGTGTTTTCCTTCCTTGTAGGTCGCGGTGTTCTTCAGCGTGAGTGGAATGTCCGGAGTGGTGCCAGCCGAGAGGCGACCAGCCAGGTAAGCCTTTTGAGCAGTTCGTATTTTGTAAATGTCTCTACTGCTTTCTTTAATGTTGCCTCTTTCTTCCTCTTTCAGGTCGTTCTGTCCGGGCGGCGTGCAGATTCGAGGAAGCTGTTCTCAGTAGCTGCGAGTGTTTAAAGATGAAGACTGCAGGTAAAATGCTGCTGCTAATGATGTTCCTTTTGTCTCCTTGCAGGTTCTGCTTCTCCGAGGTTCGATGGAATAGCTGGACACGGTGAGCGTCATGTTGCAAGCTGCAAAGTAACACGAAGCGTGTTGTCTTGCTCGGGTGTGGTTTAAATAGCCCAAACAAAATAGTCCAGGTAAAGTAGTGCCTAGGCTACCACACCCAAAACACTAGACCGCATAGCTTGGTTCTTAGGAACCAAGCTATGTGGATGCCTCCATGTTGGCTGACAATACAATAAAGTAGTTCCCAAGCACATTGTTTTTCATGATGTATGAGCCTGGCGCCATAGGCGCCTGGACTGGCCCATGAGGGCTTTTGAAGAGGATGCAAGGCTCTAGAGGCCCGAGTCCTGACTCCACTTGGCCAATGGATTTGCCAGAGGGGGTTTTGGGCGAGGGTCGTGACACCTAAACTATTGGGCAAAAAGCCCCAGGCAACTTACGGCTGGACAGTTTTAGTTAGGGAAAATCTCTGTGGACCTTTTTGTGCATAATACTTGTCTAACCTTTCCTTTGCAGGAGTTTCTGATTTGTATTATGCCCTTTGACAAAGTGAATGTATATATGTATTTAGTTTGACAGTGTTGTGTGACACATCTACCAACTTGTAGTCATTTTCCTTTAGTGAGTTTGGCCATAATTAAATAACTGTATTTGTATACATCCTGTCTAAGTGTAATCTGTGATTCCCAATGTGTGACTGTATTTATATAGGGCCCTTTACAACTTCACCCCCTCAGAAGAACTTAGCCTAGACCGCCTATCACTGCTACCTAAACTTTTTTTGCTACAACTTCCCAGAGTTGTTCCTGTCACAATATAGGTTGGTCTTCTATACATCTGTCCACCAGGCCAGAGTATAGAAACTCAGTCCTAACATTGAGTGATGATGATCTATTTGCCATTGTAAAATGCAGCAGACCAGTAAACACTGGTTTCTCAAAATAGTACATCACTACCCCTCCTTCAAATCCAATTAACGGATTCTGATTGGTTTCTTTTTATTAAACAAAATAAATCCTGAAATAGGACTATAAAGTAACTCTAAACCCTCTTTCTTGTTGTGTCCAAGGTCCCCTGCTGTGTGGACCTGTTTAATAATGTATACAGTACCGCTGCTCATGACCTTAAGCCTGGCATGCAACTGGACCAAGATTCAGATTTTCAATGTTGGTAGATCTTTCCTTTTATCCTGAAGCAACGTCCTCCTCACCACATTTTCCCTATTAAGATCTTTTTAACATTCTGTTTTAAATGAATGTGCCCTTTTGTAAAATTCTTCAACACTTACCTAGTTCAAAATGCCCATCACCATCACTCACTAAATTCACTCTCAGTATTTCATGTAATCACTTTACACCGCTAGTCCTAAAATCACTAATTTTATATTACAAATATTCATCCCATGGCAGCTCTCACTACACCACTCACACAATAAAGATGTTTGCCAAGTAAATGCACTTAATAAACTCCTTTGGACCAATGAAGTTAACATGTGTTACTATATTGCAAACTAACGGCCCGTTTAATGGAATTATTTGCGTGGAAAATCTGATACTTGCACGCCAAACTGCGCACAACACTGTGTTTGGCAATTCATGTTATCGAAGGGAGAGTACTTTTACAGCACTTGCGTGGAGTTCACGCAGGCACGGCACGTTTCTGCGTGCCGTCAGGCTTATTGCGTGAGGCCTGTGCTAAGGGAGGAGAAGGGGGCAGAACATGGAAAATGGGGACGAATATGTGAAAATGTGGGCATTCCGAGGGACGTCCCACAGGCAGTCCATCGCAAGCCCACAATTGCACGGCACAAGACATAGTCATGGAATCAAGCGCCCTACCTCCCAGTAGTGAATTGGCCATGCAAGTCCTTCATACTATCCAACACCCGAAGGCAGGCGTGCAGGCACTTGCGCAGGAAATTGCTGTGCAAAGGTAAGATCGCAAGTCAGACTATGGGGTGCATGGACACAGTCGGGGTTAAAACACGGCTATGGAAGCCTGTCTTTTTACCAATAAGCGTCCATATGTTGAGCTTTGACCTCTTCTGAGCCTCTAATGGTGTGCACAAGACTGACTGAGAGGCCTAAAGGAGATAGATGCTGTTTGATAGTGAGGTTTCTCTTTTCTTAATTAGTAATTGGCATCCCCGTTCCTTCCCTTCCCATAGGATATCGGGTATCCTCGAGTTCGACAACTCTTTTCAGCGGGTCTCAGTGGTACACTGTTGGTCTTGTGAATCTGATTTTGCCACTAGACATCTACTGTGGATTTACTATGAGGTTTGTGTTTTTCTTTAAAATACTAGTGATTAGTTGTGACAGAAAATGTACTCCAATTAGTTAGTAATTTTGTTAATCTGTTGTTTTTTGGAGACTTGAATTGTGACCTATTTTGAAGAATTGGAACAGATAGCAACCATTGCCCTGAAGATGGATTCTGTTGTAATCCGAAACGCGTTGGCAACTATTTGAATTTCATGGTGCTATTGGAGTTGTGCTTGAAGCGCTTGGACTTTGTAGCATCTAACTATGTTCTAGTGAGAAAGTTGTTAACACTAGTCATTGTAAATTATTTTAAGGATGTTATCTTTCTCTGTATGAGAATTTGCAAGAAGCGTTTGCTGTGTTTGAAAAAGTGTACAAGAGTGAGTTATTGAGAATCTTGCAGATTGTTTGAAGTACTGCTTAAACTCATTTTTATACTTTATTGTCATTAAAAAAAATGTTTTACTACACATGTAAATGTTTGTTGGAAAGCAACTTTTTGAAATGATAAGCCATTCCAGGCATCTCTCTACACTTTAGGCAGGGTAATGACTCTACTCTCCTGCCTGGAGTTATATGTTGAAAGTGTTGGCACAATACCTGCTTTTGCAAGAGAAACTTTGTAAGACTATAACCTATACGCCCGTTGCTCCCCATTTAAGGAATTATAGGGTTCTTAGGCTTTTGAGTGATATTAGGCATACTATCCTTGTTGGAGTGCATGTGGGGCTACCGTGTGGAGACACACAGTTCCGTTTTTCTTACAGTCGGGGTTCCAGTCAGACTTAGGGGTAAGCTTATGCATCGTATCAGGATGCTGGAGCGGTTTGCAAGGGTTTGCCTGCATATTTACCAGCTAATGTCGATTTTTACAGTATGTTTTCGCATGTTGAGGGGGTGCTGGGAATAGTTACAGGGACCCCACGCACCCTGGCGGGGTGCAGTCCTGTTTGCAGGGGTTCCTAGGTGGGCTGTCAGGGGTGCATTGAATCGCACACGAGTAGTGCTCAAAGGTCTGTTTCCATGGCTAATAAGGCTCTGTGTGTGGGCATGTCATGGGTGTTACTCACGCATCCTGCACGTGTGCTGGTTCTGCATAGTAATTCCATGAATTTGCGGGGTCTGCATTTTTTATTCTGCGCGCAGGCCCGCGCAGTATCGTTCTCACTGTGCAGCAATTGCCTGAAAAATGTGCAGTTTTGCATTAATGTGGCATGAAATGTTTATTATAGATAAAGCTCACAAACATTAGAGTGCATTATGGGTACATATTCCCTTTACAAATCAGAATATATGTAATCACAATGTTTGCTTAGTTATGATGATATAAGTGTACATTGTTATATTTCAAGTTGTTTACACATCAAATTGTTTTGCACATTTGATTTGCACATGTTTACAGAACAGAATGTTAATATTATTATTCTTATTATGGTATTTATTGAGTGCAGACTTTGCTTCGAGAAGCAACTGAGCGCTTTACCAACGTATACAAAAGGTATACAAAAGTGCAGATTCAAAACGGAATGGTTTTCAGAGGTGACAACATAACAGATGTACAGCGGTGGTTAGAATACAGAGGGTTACAGAGGAGGTGTACAGGGTGGCAGGGAGTAGAGGGGTGGATGGCGTCTAGCGAGTCAGGTGGTACCGGGGGTGACCTGATGGCCTAGGTGTTGAGGAGGAGAGTCCTTGAAGAGGTGGGTCTTGAATTCTTTTATGAATTGTAGGAGGGTGGGGGTGAGTCTAATGCTGATGGGAGGAGATCCCATAGTATTGCGGTGTAGGCAGAGAATGCTTATTTTTTGGACCTTTCCTTTTTTCAATGGCGGCTTTCAAGTCTGAACGTGTCCTGGCTTCTGGTGATGCACTGTCCGGCAGAGATGCAAAAGCCACTCCTATAATTAAGCTAGGTCTTCAATTGATGGGCTCTCATGCGTGGCAATTATTGCTTTTGTCACGCTCTGAGACTGCAGCCATAGCCGATTAGTGTAAGCGCAAGCCTCTGCTTTACCATCTCTGTCATTGAAAATAATGCAATGCGCTGCAATGTTTATTTTCTGTTTTAATCATTGTGTTTACATTCCATTCTGCACCCTTACTGTATTGCCACACTCATTTGCCAGCCTGACCTGCCTGGAGATTTAGTGCTTTAATCTCCTTTCAGTGCATGTTCTTTGTAAGAGTCATCAAAATAACACAACTTTCTTGGGATCAGGATAGGTGCATTTGTGGAGGATTTACCACCTTTTCAAATGTACACAGCATCAATAGCCCTGCATGTTTTTCACCTTAAGGAAGATGGCATTTAACAAATGTGTGTCTTGCGTAGTGCAAGACACACATTTGGTCCTCCTCTTTTTGCTATGTCCTGTAAGAGATTGGGGAGGGCTGTAGTTGGTGGATAAAAGAGATAGGCAAGATGTGTGGAAGCATGCAGAGCCGGAGCACCCGACCCTTGTGTGCGAGTCAGATTCTGAGCTGAGTAAAGGCTGCGCTTCTTCCATGAATAAAAAAAACATGAACATATGTTGCAGTCTTGGCTAACTGAGTTGCTATAACATTATCAATTGTTAAGGCACGGTTCTGGGTGATTCACACTAAAATAATATAAATAGGGCATGCATGCTTCGAAAGCCTGATGGACAGCTTTCAGAAGGGCCAAAGTAGTGGATGGGACACCTGCAAGGAGTGCATTGCAACCATCCATAATGAAAGGCACCAGGGCCTGGATGACAAATCTGAAATCGAAAGAGAGGATGGAGGGTTTGATTCAGCGCAGCAGGTAATGCTATTACCATGCTGTATGTGCATTCTTTGCAATAGTTGCCTTGAAGGAGAGGTCACAATCGATGGAGAAGCCAAGGAAACTGAACTGGCACTTGGAGCAAGATGGGGGTAAAAGCCATTCAAATGCATCTGTGTCAACCAGTTTTGAACTTGAGTGCATTTGGAGGTGCCCCTGAGGAAGATGTACTTGACATTCAGACTGGAATAGGAGTCAGTGACATCCAGGCAGTTAACCTTCATGGTCTCACATCAGCATACTTGTGGACTTTGATGTTGAAATTGGCCAAGAGGGCCTTCAGTGGCTCCATGTAGTGGTTTTAGTTGCGTGGGGACGAGATGAAACCTTGTGGGACTCTGCAGGTCACTATGTGTTGTTGGATTTTGCAGGAGCACAACTGCATAATGCAGTGTCTGTTAGTGAGTTAGGAGTCAAACCAAACTTTGAAGGGCAGTGGTATTCTATCCCATGAGCGAGGACATGGACTTGAGTAGCATTTTACGGTTGATTGTGTTGAATGTGACAGATATGTCAAGCACGACCAGGTGACATGGGTTGCCCTTCTCAATGGTGGGGGGGTGCCTCATTGTAGACCTTGATGGCGGTGGACTCTGTGCTTCATCTTGGCTAGGAACTTGTCTGGTATTCTTGACATAGGTTGGTTGTACACTCTGTATGTGCCGATGGAGTGTGATGGTCTTCTCAATGATCTTATCAATGATTGAAAGATGGCTGCTGGGGCAGTGGTGTGCATTTGGACTTCTTTAGTAAGGTAGTGTCTGCCCAGTTTTCAAAGTGTCAAAAAAGATGCCTTGCGTGAGTGAAGTGGTAATAATCTGGATGAGAGGAGTGAAAGCACTTCCTGTGATACATTTTTATTTTATTTATGCTAGGCTCTTTATAACACGCTTAATACACAGAGGTTTCTAAGCACGGACCTGGGGATCGAACCTGTGTTGCTCCGTGTCATCTTTACGTTGCCCCTGAGTTATCCTCCCTACATCTTCAAGCTGGAGGCTGGGTGTCACTGTCCATGTAGGAGGTGCCTTGAGTGATGCATGGATAGTTGTGAGTTCTTAGAGTGTCTGGCGTGGTGGTATGGTGGGAGTGTTTATGGTAGGTAGCATGTCATCAATGTGGCAATGGATCTTGCTGATTCTGTCTTTGAAGAACATTTATTTATTTATTTATTGTGCATACGTAAGGCGCTTATAATCAAGTAAATTGTGCTTCAAAGTGCCCACAGGGCAGCAGGGAGGGGACATGGGAATGAAGAACAAACGCAATAAGGCAAGATAGCGACATAGCTACTAGGCCTTGTGAGCATTCAGAACATGCAAGTGCAGGGGGAGAGAAGGGATGAGAGAGTGGGGAGGTAAGTACTAGGTGTATCAAGAGCTAGGAAGTGAGCAGCTGTATGTGCCTAAGTGGACTTGAGACAACCTCCAATAAATAAGTGCCTGTGGTGACATGGGCCAGTGGGTGCAAAGGCAACTTGCTGGAGGGGGTGTAGACTGTAGGTGATTGGGTGTTAGACGCCTAGGCCACGGTAGGGCCCTGGTCACCAATCTCAGCAACTGTGGGATTTAACAGAGGAGGGAGGAAAGATAGGAGGAGGTGAAAAGGAAAGTCTTGAGGAACTTCTGGAATTTGAGGATATCTGTCACAAGAATAAGAGGAATAGTCCATAGGAGGGAGCATGCTGAGGAAAGAGATCAGCCACCAGCTCACTGTTTAGCGAAGTGCTTAACACACAAAGTGTTGGTGCCGGAGGAACATAAAGATGTGGAGGAGAGAGCAAGTTGTAGATAGCATGGTCCCCGGCCTGTAGGGTATTTTGTGGAGATTTGGGGCCTGACGGTATTTTATTACCGCCGAAAAATAACTTAGCAATAATCACTCTTTGTATTCAGATTTGGCCATGTGCAACAATAATACAATGGACATGCATTATTTCAGCATCCAGACCTGCATATTTGGTATACGTGGTTGGTGGTATTTTGGTGAGCATAATTCCCTTGTTTTATTTGTGGCCCCAATGTCCAGAATCCCTTATCTTCGCTTAGATTTTTCGTGTGATCACTAGAGAGACCTCAGACCTGCATTCTAGAGATACCACAATTTCCAGTGATAGTGTTGGTGCGCCACCATGGGCAAACTCACTGACTTATTTACGACAGAGAGCTATATGTGGTAGTCTTGTGGTAATTTCCACTACCTTATATACGGTAGGGAGCTATGTTCAGAGAGTCTCTCTTCCCGTTGGCTCATGTACCTCCAACAAGTTATACTACAGTCACTCACAATTATTCATACTGATTCTGACATACACACATCTGTCTTAAAATGACCATTGCACTGTTTAAAAATCTCCCCACATCATTGGCATTGTAATGGTAAATAGAAAATAAACCACCCGTCTGTTTTCAAATATTTTCTGTATTATAAAAGTTGTATTTAGACATGATCTCATTCTTTACAGCAATAAAATGGAACAATCAAAGCATTTTCTATGACACACTGCAATTATAGTGGCGGAGAACAGAACTTAAATTGCAACATTATCACTTGATTAAGACACGCACGGGACTTTCATTTTTCTACACTGACTGCATGCTTTCGTGCACACACACAGCTCCCCCAGTTAGGTAATTACCTTATCTGTTCAGAGGCTTCTCTCTGTGAATGTGGCTCTCTTGGCTTAACTCCAGCAAAAAGGAATGCTTGCCTTCTCAAGCCGGGGTCATTTCCTGGAATTCTCAGCTTTTTCAGATAGGACTGCCTCTGCCAGTGGAAAGGTAATTCTTTCAGCTTTCCCCAGTCTCGACTGCAGCAGGACACCCCCACAGCCAGGTCTTCTCCCCAGTAGTGCAGAAAGATGTCTGCCTGTCTTTTTCCCTGCTACTGCCCACTAAAACTTTCCTCTCAGCCCTCTTTATGACGTGTTCCAATGAAATCCATCATCTCTCATCCTCCTACTCTTCAACAATAGCTTCGCTTATACATTTGCAATTGTTGCAAATCTGACTTCCTTCCTCCTGCAGTTACTGTGCACAACAACACGGATAATCAGGCAGAGAAGAGAGGAAAAAATCTGCACACTCATTTAACTGGTTTTCAAAGTATGCCTAATTCTGCAGTAGAGAACACATTTTATTAGTGGGTTTATATTAAAATAAGGTTTTATTAGTCAGGTTAATGGTTAATATGTTAGCTGTTAATTTTCAAATGTGTCTCTAGCAATATAGGCATTTCAGGTGAAAAATAGTGTGCATTTTTAAATGAACACGTGTGCTTTTAACTGTAAAAATAGATTTGCATCTTATATGTTAAAATCGTTTTTGACTGAATAGTCTGTCTTTCCTTGTTAATCTGCTAACCCATATAGCAATGCACCGCACCCTTGTGGTGGTGCTGCAAAAAAAAAATGCTACTTGTGCAGTAGTGCTGTACAAAAAATGCTACTTGTGCAGTAGTGCTGTACTCTGTGCTGTAACATGCCAAATATCCTTACATATACCCTCCTTTTGTTTTTAGAACTTGGCTATAATCCAAGCCAATCTCTAAAAACAACTTGTTCTTTTTTTTTTTTTTACAATATATCAATCCAACAAAATGAATATTCATGTGCATCAATGAAAATTTGCAATAAATATTTCATCTGAGTCCATAAGTCCATAAAATGTTCCACATTTGCCTTCTCAGTGGAAGTGGCATTACTTTAAGTTTAAATTTTCCAAGTCAATTAAAAACAATGAAATAAAACAACTAACTAAAACAAATAAGTAATATAACAAGTTAAAATAAATAATTAAAATAATAAATACGTGGAACTTCATATGCCGGAACTTTTGTTTTGTCTCTTTTGGTATGTCCCGACCAGCGATGTTATTCGGTTCATTCGAGTACTCTTTCATCTTGGCAATCTTGAATCCACAGTAGTCATCTCTTTTGGCATTCCGGTTATTTTGTCTTCACCTCCACCTGGAGGCAGGCATCTTTTGGTCTTCATCCAGGGGACTCCAGGACTCCATCGTCTCCCGTGGCCTCTGATCCCGGAACCTCCGATCAAATAATGTTAATTGTCTAAATCAAAATAGAAAATAAACAGATTAAGTACATAGCACAATACTAACTTCATCCTTTTGCCAAAAATAAAACATGCTTGGTAAAAATACTTCGTTTCTTTTTTCTTTCTTCTGAAATTAAACACAAGTTAAAAGAAAACAAACACATATAAAACAGCATTCAATATTTAATACACTTTCTCTCTGCACACCAACCACGAGCTTCTGTTATATGTGCATTTATTTATTTATTTATTTATATATTTATATTATATATTTTTACATATATTACAGTGTTTATGTGCCATCATAACAATCAACTTTTTTTTAACTTCTTTGTCACTGCCTCCTGATCACACCCATTTATTTTCTCAAGGGACTCTATCCGTTTCCACATGCTCAAGCTGCCTGATCTCATGTCTGGGATGGCATGGTTTGATTTGATTTACATGGACAAACTGCTCTATTGCTGTTTCACCTTCATTTTTCAAAATTTTATACACTACAGGAGAGACTTTATCTATAATTCGAAATGGCCCCTGCCAGGCTGCCAGAAATTTAGAATTTTTCTGTTTACTTTTTCCAAAATGAAACTTGTACACCTGATCCCCTACATTGTATTCCTTTACTGATGTCTTTTTGTCATAATATGACTTAGCACTGTCAGCAGCTCTTTCCAGATTTCTCTGCACAAAAGCAAATGCATGTTGCAAATGCCTCCTCAGTTCATCAATATATTCATGAACTGTGGATGCACTCACTAGAGTTTGCTCATGTGTTCTGTATAGTAGGAGTTGTGGTAACACCATTTTCCTACCTGTTAAGACCTCATGGGGCTAACACCTGTTGCTTTGGCAGGAGTCGACCTGATTGCCATCAAAACCAATGGTAAACGCAAATCCCAGCTGGAACCTGCTTCTGCCACAAATTTCTTTAAAATGTCCACAACAGACCTATTGCTTCTTTCAACTGTACCTGAAGACGCCGCCCGATATGCGATATGTAGTTTCCTTTTCACACCTAGTATTTGCCATACCTTACTCATTAGAGTACTTGTGAAATGACTTCCTCTGTCTGACTCAATTCTTTGTGGCAACCCAAACCTTGAGAACACATGGTTCACCAGCAATGTGGCTGCTGTTTGCGCACTACAATCTGGTGCGGGAATGCACTCAATCCACTTTGACATCAAACATACCACACTCAAAATATAGCGGTGTCCCCTGCTCGACCTTTTTAAAGGACCTACATAGTCTATTTGCAAATCTGACCATGGGAGAGTTAGGCCTCTTTTCATCAATGGTGCTCTATGCATTGGTGAAGCAGGTTTAAATTGGGCGCATACTAGACATCCTCTAGTATATAATTCCACATCTTGGGACATATGTGGCCAGTAAGCATAATCTTTTAGTATTTCTAATGTCTTTTGTGAACCTCTATGGCCTGCAGTTATGGCATCGTGTGCATGGTGTAGCATTAGTCCTCTGAATGAAAGGGGTACTACCCACTGTATTTGCCCTGTTATGGACTCTCTAATCATGAGTCCATCCAGTAATCTAATTCGTGTTTTGTTCTTTAATAACACCCTCAATTCTTCTTTTCCCATACAATCATTTTCTGTTAAAGGATTTTGTTCAGGATCTATCAAATGATTATAATAGATTCCTAAAATTTGATCATTCTTTTGTGCCTCAATCAAATCTTGGTCTGGCGTGTCATGACTCCACTGCACCACCGGTTGATCTACCTCCTTTGGTGCTTTAGAACGTGTGACTGCATCAATTTGTATTTCACCCATTAAATAATCAATAGGTAGCAATTCTCCCATCACAGCCCCAATCTTAGCCAGATGGTCTGCCTTATCATTTCCCTCCTTATCCTCTCCTGGTGTTTTTAAATGCCCACGAATTTTTCTCCAGTATATTGTTAAATTATTTTCTGACACCAATTTGTCTATGGCTTGTATCATTTTTCCATGTTTAAGTGGCTTTTTGTTGTATGTAACCATGCCTCTTGCTTTCCAACCAGGCAAATACTCCACAAAGCTATTCCGTGCATAGTCAGAATCAGTCACCAGGACAATTTCACTGAACTTTTTATCAACTGCAGTAGCAATTGCTTTATAGATGGCTGCCAATTCCGCCACCTGACTGCTCCTATCTCCAATCCTCATCCCTATACTAGGAACGCCTTCACATTTCAACCAGACATTTCCTATTCCTGCCACTAATTGTTTATTACTGTCATTTTCAATGTGAAAAGCACAACCATCCACATATACAGTTGGCAAATCCTTGCATGTTTTTTCATCAAAAGCTTTGTGTGGTGATTGTTCAAATTCCTGTAAACCAGCTTCCACATCCATTTCATTTGTTATTTGTTCAGCTGCACAGTCATGTAAGTCAGCTAACCCTTGAGCAATTGGGCTCTTTTTATTTTGTCCATATCTTACTTCTACGGGAAAACCTTGTAATGCCAGCGTCCATGAAGTGATTCTGGATTGTGCTAGATTGCCTGATCTAATTCTTTTACTCTCTAAAAATTGCAAAGGTTGATGATTTGTTTCAATAATCACCTTTTCTCCCTGAACAATGGGGCGGAAATGTTGTAGCGCCCACACAGTGGTTAATAGGGCCTTTTCGCATTCATTAAATTTCATTTCAACTTGGGAAAATGCCTTACTTGCATATGCAATGGTTTTGTGATTCAAATCGTGTTTTTGTGATAACACTGCTGACATACAATGTTCAGAAAAGCCTATTTCTATAAAGAAATCCCTGTCCTTTATGGGGTATGCTAAACATGGTGCCTTTACAAGACATTCCTTCAATCTAGCCACTGCATCAGACTGCTCTCTTTCCCATCTCCAGGGAGTATTTAGTTTAAGCAGTTTAGTCAATGGTTGAGTGATTTCTGCATAATTCTCAATGAACTTTCTGTTATAGCCTGTCATCCCTAATAAACTTTTTACTCCTTTCACATTTTTAGGATCTTTTAATCTTTGTATGGCCTCTATTTTCTTCCTTTGTGGATTTAGCCCATGTTCAGTCACTTCATGCCCTAGAAAGTTCACTTTTTTCTTGCACCATTGTGCTTTTTGCAAAGATACTTTGGCGCCTGCTTTCTGCAATTGGCCAAGCACATGTCTTATTTCATCAAAATGGCTTTTAAGGTTTTCATTTTTTATCAAGACATCATCCACATAAACTATTGTCCCTCTTTCCGCTGCATCCGGCATGGCCTTTCTCAAAAATATGCCAAATTCACTCCCACTATTGATGTACCCGAACGGAGCTCTAAGCCAGGCATATTGAGTCCTGTCAAATGTAAAGGAAAATAGGTGTTGTATCTCCTCTGCCAATGGCACACACCAATATCCAGATGTGAGATCTAACGTGGTAAATACATTTGAACCATGTATCTGAGCTAGGCCCTGATCAATGAATGGTAGTGGCCATCTAGATACTGGTACTCTTTTATTTAACTCTCTTAAGTCTGCACACAGCCGCCATTGACCATTTGGCTTTAACACACCTAAAATAGGCGTATTGGATGTGCTATGAATGGGCCTAATTATTCCCCGTGATTCCAAATTTTTAATAATCTCTGCCAATGATTCTAAACATGCCAGCGGTAGTCTATACTGGCGTACAAACACTGGATTTCTGCTACAACCTTCTGGTAGTGTGGCCACATGTAAATCAGTTAAACCACAATCATAAGCATCTTTTGCAAATACATCCTTAAACTCCATAAATATTTCCTTCAGATTGCGTCGATCCTCATCGCTGTCACATGCATCCGCTAAGGAGATCTGCTCTTCTACCATTCTGGAAAATTCTGGAAACTCTTCTGGTAAAGGAATCTCAGCGCTTTCCTCTAACTGTGTGGCTGTGTCTTTTTGTAGAGCTGCCACTTTCAAATATTTTGGCATATCAGCTTCCACTTCAATGGGCTGATTTCCTGTTTCATTTTCATTTAAATTAAATATTATGCAATCCTCTTGATGGCAGCACACTGTCTCATTTGAATCATAAGGATACACAGAATGAATTTTAAATATTCCTTTGGGCTGAGAGTCCAGGTGTTCTGGCAACTCGCCCTTGGCATCTACATATTTTTCAGGAATATTCCCAATCACCATGTTACTTAAATCTGCCGTATAATGTGATTTTTGTATGGCCATTCCTAATGGGGAGTTTTCATCTAAATGAATATCCTGACAACCTTTATTATTTACCATGATTTTTACAGATCCCTCACCAATGTCTACCAATGGAATGTATTCATAATCCAGGCCTTGCTGTTTTATGGATTCATTCAAGCATACAAATGCATCAGAGCCTTTCATCTGCTGTCCATTTTTGCATTTCAGTGTTATTGCAAACTGTTTTGTAAATGCAGGAATAATAGTATTTTTCCTCATCTGTAATTCGACTGCATAAGGAACTAGTTGTGCACAATGATAAGCCCTTCTTTTGTCTTCAAATTCAGGTGCCGGCCCACCTAGGCGTGACCATATTTTTTGATTAAGGAAATCTAACACCATACACATTCTGTGCATGATGTCATTGCCCATGTAAAATTCATTTTGTGCTCCACTCACTATCCATACATTATGGTAAATTGTTTTCTGCCCAATGCTAATTTTAAGCATGCATCTGCCTGTAATTCGGTTTTCAAAGTCTGAACTGTCCAACCCAGAAACATATTGGTTTTTAATCCTAAATTTCGGGATTTCTTCCCTCTCCATAATTTTTTGCAACAATTTCTCATTAATGAAACTCCTTTCATGTTCAAGCGCTAAAGTGGCTTTTATTGTTTTAAGATAATCATTTATACCAGCGTGAACCCATGGTTGCTCATCTTCCATGTGTATCTCTGCCAGAGTGGTAATGTGTTTTTCTGAATCTGTTTTAGGAACAATATTCTGTTTGCATGTATTCTCTTTTAAATAGAAACGTAATGTGTGTTCGTCTATGGCAGTCTGCCAATCTTTCCTTGGGTCCAAGTATATTTGTACAGGTAGTTTTTCATTGTCGCTCTGATCTTTGTCTTGACACCTTAATATAACAGTGACACTAGGTATGCAGCTATTCTGGAGATATACCTCCACAGCATCATTTGTTTTGGCAACGGTGTGACATTCTTTTATATTGCTGTTTTGTGATTTTAGTTTCTTAGGCCTCAATGGTTTTTTGGTTAAGGACCATAGCACTCCATTCACCCCATCTATGAGAGGAGACAATCTTTTCAGGCAATCTGTCCCCATCAGAAATGGAATTTCACAAATAGATGTGATCAATACCTCTTGTTTCATTCTGTGCTTTCCTATTTTTATGTCAACCTCAGTTACACCTATGATGGGCACCTCCTCCCCATTAAAGTTATGCACTGGGCCTTGATTTGCCTTCACTGTGATCTGACTCTGTGGAGGCCTCCCTTCATTGATACTCTTTACCAGCTCCTTGGACATAATTGTGGCCTGTGCGCCAGTGTCAATCATAGCAAAGGTGTGGCATTTTTCTTCTACAGTGATGGGTGCATAATATCTGTCCTCAACTTCCTCTAATATACATAAGAAATGTGAATTCTTACTGATTTCAGGGCTCACCTTTCTCAGGTCTTTTTCACTTTTGGCTAAGCACATTGGTAAATGAAAAGACATTTTTCCCTCCTTTTTACCCATTTCTGTGCGAGATATTTTATTCATTTCTCCATGTTCAGAGGTTTTTTGGAGTGTGGCCACCGTTCGCCCATCCATCTGGGTAACATCAGAGACCACATTACAACCTTCCAACTGAACATGTGTAACAACGTCATTCAGCAATTTGTCATTTTTTAATTCTGTGCATTTGTGATCATTTAGTGTAATACCAGCCCTTTCAGCCTCTTCAAAAATATGTGGCTCAAAGAATTTTTCAGGTGATTGACTTGTACCCTCCTTGTGAGTATTTCCTTTTTCTGTCTGTGTTTGGTCATTGTTTTGCTTGCCCAGGGAAGAAGCTATGGCATCCCCACTTACTCCCTGTTCACTGGTATTCCCCATGCATGAGTCATTTTTCTTAAATCTGTCCCTTTGTTCTTTTGGAATTCCTAATGTTTCTTTTTCATTTGTGCAAATCTTTACTGTTTTATTTAGCTCTAAGTTAAACCGTACCTCTTTTTTAGAATTATTTACACTTTCCATCACAATTTCATTTACTGGTACTTTCATTTTTAATCCATTAGTCATCTCAGAGTCGTTATGCAAAGTTATATCAGAGCAATCTGTCATTTTGGCACTGCAGTTATCATGAGTACTTAGTCACTTTTCGGAAGCCCCCCGGTCATTGCTATGGCCATCAGCCCCCTCTTTGGAAGGTTGTTTTTGCGCTGTATAGAGCTTTCCTATTTGCTCAGCTAACATTTTCACTTGGGCCTCAAGGCATTGGAACCTTTCCACCTCTCTAGGATCCTCTTTCTGTGGCCTAGGTCGATATTGGTTGTTTTCCCCCTGATTGGATCTATTCTGATACCTCTCAGGTGATTGATACCGGTTGGGATGGTTTCTGAACTCTTTATTCATTTGTGGAGGGGAGCGGGTTGCACCCATCCTTTGATTATAGTCCCCTGGTGGGGAATCATTGTACTGGCGTGGACTGTAGTTCACGTTTTGCCTCATGTCCTGTCTCTCAGATTGTGGGTACTGGCCCCTATATTGATTTCCATTATCAGTAAATCGATCCACATATCGGGGCCTATCCTGATTACCATATATCATGGTGCTGGGATCAAATCTGCTCTGTGTCCCCAATGACTGGTAGGGACCATCATTTCTTTGATCATTCTTTTGTCTCTGGTTATGGTTCATACCTGCCATATCAGACCGGTATCTTACCCGGGGTCTATCTCCTAAATATCTAGGGCTGATGTAGCTCTCTCTATTACTAGGATCATGTGATTGGAACATTGGTACAGGAAATGGCGATCTTTGTTGATTACCCCTTTGTTCAGGTGTCACATTATTTTTACCTTGGCTTTGAGCAGACTCAAGGGACATTTTGGCTGACCTGATTTCCATTACTGTGGCTGAGGGTTCTTTAGATTTAGGCCTAGTATCTTTCATTTTATCACTTTCTCTACCCTGACAATAGAGTACCTCATATAGCTTGGTGCTTTGATGTACAATCCATTCAAGGGACTTGTCACGGTCAAATTCACGGACCAATTGGGATATGATGTCTTTCTGTAGCCCATAGAAGTATGCGGTTTTAAACTCATTGGAATTTGAGTCAAAAGATACATCAAAGCGAGAGAATGCTCTTTTTAAGTCTTGTAAAAATTGGCGAGGTGATGTATTAGGTCCAGCAGTAATAGTGTACGCGACTTTCTTTGCCTCCTGCAATGACTGAAAAGGAGAAAAATGACGCCTAATTTCTTTTTCAAACTCCAGCCATGTCATATTCTGCTGTTCATTTAATCCCCTTATGATGCTGGCCGTCGGGGCATCTAAAGTTAAATGAAAATATTGTCTGTACTGTTCCTTAGGTATCTGGAGCGCTTTAAAAATGTCATGCACCGCTTCTAAGTGATCCTCAATGCAGCATTCACCTCCCTTTTTAAATGGTTTGATCAGGGCTTTAATGGATTTCATTATTTTTATGGGGCTACTTGTTGCAATGCATGGAATTGCACTATTTTGTGAGTCAATCCTGTTTTCAGGTGTATGAGATTGGTGACTGCCCCCAATGGGAGTATCAAATCCCCCAAGGGCGCTGCAACCAAGTTCAGTCACCGGCCCTGTCACTGGGGCACTAGCTCTTTGGGCAGAGCTAGAATTCACCTCCACTCCATTGAATGTGGTACCCTGCCGCCTCTCCTGGGACCTGGGAATGCACATTTGCTGTTCTAAGTCCTTACACTTTTTAAGGAGTCTGTTGGCTTCATCATGCAAATAATTATTTTCATCACTCATTTTATTAATTGCCTCCTGCATATCGCACATTTGCGTTTGGCATTCATTGAACTCTTTACTTCTCTTGTCTCTTTCTTGGATCATTTTAATCATTTCTTGTTCTACACTCTGGAGATCACCTTCTTTTTCGCAATGTTCTTTTTGTAAAATCTGCATTTCTGAAACAACCTCATCTTTATCCTGCCTAATGTGATCCACTAAGGCTTTTAAGTGTGTCAATTCTTGCTCACTATCTTCAAATTGTTTCTTGCTTTTGGATAACTGAGTATCAAAGTCTCTGCATTTTAATTGCATGTCTTTTTGGCATACATCCAATTCTGCTCTCAACATTTCCTGATTTTTACTTGCCCCATCTAATTCAGTCTTTAACCTGTTAATTAGCTGAGTATCATTCTCTTGCATTCGCAGGGACTTGTTTAAAATAAACCATATTTTGCCGCATAGCCGTATTAAACAGTCTTTCTCTGCACTTTTATCGGCTGCATTCAATAATCTTGTAAGGCAGACCTGAATTATGCTGCCTTCTGCAAAAATATTGTCTAGTTTTTCTTTCTGCACCTCACCCTGAATGCGGTTACTCCATTCTAAGGTACTGTTCGAAGACCAATTCCCATGTGCAAATAACTTTGCCTCTAAATATTGCACTAGATCTGAGAATGTGGTTTCCCTTTGTGACATTCTGAAATTCGTTTTTAGTGGTACACTGCTATTATAAAATGGGTTCCCTTTAATGTGCAAATGGCAGTGTGAGACACGCTTGCCACGCCCAGTAGGTACTCTGTGATCACTTTCCCGGCCTGCAACGCACCATAAATATGTAGGGTATTTTGTGGAGATTTGGGGCCTGACGGTATTTTATTACCGCCGAAAAATAACTTAGCAATAATCACTCTTTGTATTCAGATTTGGCCATGTGCAACAATAATACAATGGACATGCATTATTTCAGCATCCAGACCTGCATATTTGGTATACGTGGTTGGTGGTATTTTGGTGAGCATAATTCCCTTGTTTTATTTGTGGCCCCAATGTCCAGAATCCCTTATCTTCGCTTAGATTTTTCGTGTGATCACTAGAGAGACCTCAGACCTGCATTCTAGAGATACCACAATTTCCAGTGATAGTGTTGGTGCGCCACCATGGGCAAACTCACTGACTTATTTACGACAGAGAGCTATATGTGGTAGTCTTGTGGTAATTTCCACTACCTTATATACGGTAGGGAGCTATGTTCAGAGAGTCTCTCTTCCCGTTGGCTCATGTACCTCCAACAAGTTATACTACAGTCACTCACAATTATTCATACTGATTCTGACATACACACATCTGTCTTAAAATGACCATTGCACTGTTTAAAAATCTCCCCACATCATTGGCATTGTAATGGAAAATAGAAAATAAACCACCCGTCTGTTTTCAAATATTTTCTGTATTATAAAAGTTGTATTTAGACATGATCTCATTCTTTACAGCAATAAAATGGAACAATCAAAGCATTTTCTATGACACACTGCAATTATAGTGGCGGAGAACAGAACTTAAATTGCAACATTATCACTTGATTAAGACACGCACGGGACTTTCATTTTTCTACACTGACTGCATGCTTTCGTGCACACACACAGCTCCCCCAGTTAGGTAATTACCTTATCTGTTCAGAGGCTTCTCTCTGTGAATGTGGCTCTCTTGGCTTAACTCCAGCAAAAAGGAATGCTTGCCTTCTCAAGCCGGGGTCATTTCCTGGAATTCTCAGCTTTTTCAGATAGGACTGCCTCTGCCAGTGGAAAGGTAATTCTTTCAGCTTTCCCCAGTCTCGACTGCAGCAGGACACCCCCACAGCCAGGTCTTCTCCCCAGTAGTGCAGAAAGATGTCTGCCTGTCTTTTTCCCTGCTACTGCCCACTAAAACTTTCCTCTCAGCCCTCTTTATGACGTGTTCCAATGAAATCCATCATCTCTCATCCTCCTACTCTTCAACAATAGCTTCGCTTATACATTTGCAATTGTTGCAAATCTGACTTCCTTCCTCCTGCAGTTACTGTGCACAACAACACGGATAATCAGGCAGAGAAGAGAGGAAAAAATCTGCACACTCATTTAACTGGTTTTCAAAGTATGCCTAATTCTGCAGTAGAGAACACATTTTATTAGTGGGTTTATATTAAAATAAGGTTTTATTAGTCAGGTTAATGGTTAATATGTTAGCTGTTAATTTTCAAATGTGTCTCTAGCAATATAGGCATTTCAGGTGAAAAATAGTGTGCATTTTTAAATGAACACGTGTGCTTTTAACTGTAAAAATAGATTTGCATCTTATATGTTAAAATCGTTTTTGACTGAATAGTCTGTCTTTCCTTGTTAATCTGCTAACCCATATAGCAATGCACCGCACCCTTGTGGTGGTGCTGCAAAAAAAAAATGCTACTTGTGCAGTAGTGCTGTACAAAAAATGCTACTTGTGCAGTAGTGCTGTACTCTGTGCTGTAACATGCCAAATATCCTTACAGGCCCCAGGCAGCCTTGTGGATCATCCAGAGGGATATGAATAAGATCCTTGAAGTAACCTGCAGACAGGGGAGAGTTTTTAGGGCTGGAGAGATGCGGTCCTTGTGCTTGTAGCTTAGTCTCACAGCCCTATTCTGGATTAGATGGAGGGGTCATAGAGAAGAGAAGGGTATATTAAGGTTAAATCTATTTCAGGAGTCTAGCCTAGAGAGAACCAGAGCTCTAGAGACATTGAGCTTCTGCGGGAAAGTGAGGAAAAGAAGAATTCCTTTGAGGAGGTGGAGTTGAAAGTGGGACTTCTTGGCAAGGTTCTGAATGTGAGGGATGATGGAAAGAGAGGAGTCAAAGATGACTCCAAGATTTCTGACTTCAGAGGAAAGAGAAGGGGGAGAGCCCATATAACATGGCCAGAGTGAGGGACAGAAAGAGGGAGCAGGAGTCCCAATAGGAAGTATCTCAGTCTAGCTGGTGTTGAGGCAGAAATCATGGGAGATACACCAAGACTGAATGGCAGATAGGCAGTCCGGAATGATGGAGGATCAGATGGGAGCTTGAAGAAGAGTTGTATGTCATCTGCATAACACTGGAAGTTTAGGGAGTGCCCGCTGCGAGATACCTAGTGTATTGAGGAGTCATTTTATGAGGATGGAGTGGTTGACCATATCAAATGCACAGGAGAGATCAAGTTGAATGAGAACAGCGGGAGAGTTAGAATCAAGAGGTGCAAGTAGTTCCTCACTGGTGTTCAGAAGAACAGTTTCCATGCCTCTGGATGCTCAGTGCAGGGGCAATGGAACCAATATTGTCCTTAATGGTTCTGGAGGAGCAAGGGGAAACCTGTCTGGAGTTGACCTTTATGGAACGGACAACTCTGTTGACCTCATCAGGTGTGATTGGAGAGAAGGAGGAGAGAAAGGCAGATGGAGGATGGGAGACCACAGGAGGCAGGGGAATGGGTGAACGGGGTGGGGAGGGTGATAGATGAAATGGGTGCTCAGGATGTCCTGAGTTTTTGCAGGGAAGTGTGTGGCCAGTGCATTGCAGAGACCCTGGTAGAGGAGATGTGGGGAGGAGACTGCAGAGGGGTTTGATAGTACCATGCAGATTTTAAAGAGTTCAGCCATGTTGTTGGATGCACTAATGATGCAGGCCTGGATGTGGGCCCTTTCCTTGCTGCGGATAGAGAGTCTGTATTGCCTTTGGAGAAGGTGATAAGCAAGTTTGTCAGAGATGAGCCCGAGGTCTGCCACTTACGTTCTGCAGCTCTGCACTTTCTTTTCAGGACTTCAAGTTCAGAATCAGACCAAGTGTTGCCCTAAGAGCCATGCTTCAGGTGGATCCTCATAATTGGGGCAGGAATGTCAAGGGTATTGGTAATGGCAAGAGGGAGTTTGCATGGAGCAGAGTCAGAGGTAGAATCTGTAGTGGGAATAGAGGGGGGATGAAGGTAGATGCAAAGGCAGAAACTGGCTCTCGTTTCATCAGACAGATGTTGGTGAATGAGGTTGGCATTGCTGAGAGAGGCATCGACAGAGGGCCGAGAGGAACCAAGTGAGAGGAGAGAGTGGTCTGACCAAGAGAGTGGGATGGTCATTGGGGGGAGAGTGAAAGATCACAGTGAATGAAGAGTGTGTCCATCTGAGTGGGTAGGACCTGAAGGAGGAATGGAGAGGGAGAGTGAGGTGCAGATGTCATGGAAAAGAGTGGAGGCCATGATTGAGGAGTCAAGGTGGATGTTAAAATCCCCCATGAGAAGGCGTTTAGTGGTGGTAGTGATGAGAGAGGATGATAAATCAGCTCATTCAGAAAGGAACAGGGTGGTAGAGCCAGGTGGCCTGTAGATAGTGGCAATGGTCAGTAAGGAGGTGGAAGCGATTACCAACTTGCAAACCAGGCTCTCGAAGGAAGAGCAAGGCTGGGTGGGTATGAGGGGAGAAGGGACCACCTGAGGGAAGATCAGGGCAACCCCACCGCCATCACGGTTAGGGTGAGGCTTGGAGATGGTCTTTTAGCCATCAGGGAGAAGGGAGTCAAAAGCAGTGGCTGAGCTGGCCCTGAACCATGTCTCGGTAATAGCAAGGATATCAAGGTCAAGGTTTTCAAGAAGGAGGCAGATGTTGGCAGAGTGTTTGATGGCAGAACAAGCATTAGGCATGGCAAAATGCAAGAGATCTCCAACTTGGAAGCTTTTCCCAGGAGGGGTACAGGGGCGACATAGACCAGTCAGACAGGGGGCAGAGAGAGAGGAAGAAGGAGTAGCAGGAGTGGTGAGGAAGTTCATGAGGAATGGCAGGCGCTGGTTAAAGATGAGGAGGTTGGGTTAAGGACCCTGAACCAGGATAGTGCCAGTGTGATAGGCATTATTGATACAACTGGATAATGCAAAGCCAACCAAAAGGACTTCCCATTTAGTGTCAACATTAATGGGTGAGGATGTAAGAGGAGAGAGAGAGGAGAGATGAGATGAGGAGACCATAGATCTGGAGAGGGCGAACGCCGGCCCTCGCAAAGGCACTCGACAAGGCTGGTCACTGACTGAGCTGACCGAGCTTGGCCGTGCTCGAGTGCGCCTGGCATCCTGTCCCAGCATACAGCGGTGAGATTCATGAACTATGTCTTAATTGTAGCGTTACCCGTACTAACTTGACTTTGGTAACTTTGGTGATTAAACCGCCTACATACTGCCGCCTGCTCGAGCATGCCCACGGCACAGAACGTTATCCTCATTATCAGTCGCCCCATCCAAGGGAAGTCCGGAGCCTCGGAGCCAGTGCCTACTCGGACCTTTAATCTTTTGTGAGTAAAGGGGATACCCTCAGTCTACACTATTGTGCTTTCTGGTATGTCTTCTGCTATTCCGCATTCATAAACATTTGATCTCGGTTTCTTTCACCTTCGATAACTGTTTGCTACATACGCTTATGCTTCCAACTCCGCCGCCCCTATGCGTTACTGCTGCCACCTCTTTAATAGTACAGTCATCTTCAGCCCCTAGTGCTTTATGCCTCATGACTGCTATTGGCCGTGCCCTTTGGTCGCTAACTGACCACTGCAATTGTGCTGTGCCTTATGGTCGCTTACGGACCACTGCACTGTATTGTGCCTTATGGTCGCCCAGAGACCACTGTATTATTGTGTAGTGCCTTATGGTTGCCCAGAGACCACTGTAGTATTGTGTAGTGCCTTATGGTCGCCCAGAGACCACTGTATTATTGTGTAGTGCCTTATGGTCGCCCAGAGACCACTGTATTATTGTGTAGTGCCTTATGGTCGCCCAGAGACCACTGTATTATTGCGTAGTGCCTTATGGTCGCCCAGAGACCACTGTACTATCACTCTCAGCCCAGTATCTGACCTCGGTTTTTAGACCTACATCTGACCGTCGCACTTAGCCCAGTATCTGACTGCTACTCTTAGACTAGTACGTCACTGCTGCATTAATCTCGCCAAGTATTTGAGAACTGTACTCTGCCAACTCTGCCCCGTATCCACCCACGGCAACTAATTCCAGCCCACCTAGCTCAGCTAGTAGTAACAGTATGTACTTCCACATGCCTAACCCAGTTCACCTTGCACAATTCTCCAAACTGACAATTATCCTTACCATCATCTACACGACCATGCCTACAGTTCTGCCTACAGAGGGCCTTGGTGCCCACATACAACTCATCTCTAAACCCTGCAACTTAGAACAAAGGAAGCTTAGACTCCGTGCTCGACTACCTAAAATATTCGAACCTATTACTAAATATAACATTAACCTAGAACACCTTCGACCCAAAATATGCCGACCACTATTAACCACCGCCCCTCTCAGACGCCAACCACACCATAAAATCAATAAACTTATAGCCAAACCCCCGCTCACAGCGCAGCTAGAACCTGAACTAAAAGCTGCTCTAATCAATGCCAGATCATTAGTCGCCCATGCCACTGACATAGCAGATATCATACGGGATAATAGCCTTGACTTCATTGCCATTACTGAATCTTGGCTCCACGATGCAGCAGGTCCGGCTCTCACTCTGGCAGTCCCAGAGAATTATACCATTCTCAGAGCTGACAGACCAGACTCGCGCGGTGGAGGAATTGCAATTATCGCCAAATCTGATCTCTCTATGAGAATCACACCCACACCCTCCCTCAAATCCTGCGAGCTTCTCTCTATCAAATTACCGACTGCGAACTCCCAAACACTAAATATCCACCTTATCTATAGACCCCCTGGCCCCGTCAGCACCTTCACTGAAGACATCTGAGAAGCTAAAAGAATCCTCCCAAACACTAGTACTAGGAGATTTCAATCTAGGGCTCAACGATATCAACGACCATCATGCTACTGCCACAGGCAATACTCTGTCAGTGCTAGGCTTCACGCAGTTCGTGAATACTTCCACACATATCAAGGGAAGAACACTAGACTGGATTGCCAGTCACAACTGCTACCCTTCTATAACAGCCATCACCCCCCAAATATGGTCTGACCATTACCTTTTTCACCCTCAACACCAAAAGACCCATAGTCTTAACACCCACGCCAGCCACACCCACCTTAACGAGAAACAAGAAAAACATTACAGCCGACAATATTCTGCCCCACATCCTACCCAAACTAAATTCCCTACCTGACCACTCTGACCCAGGCATCCTAGTGGATGCATTCAACGCAGCCATGTGCTCTGCTCTTGACAGCATTGCTCCATTTAAACTTCGGATCAGTAAACCCAAAAAGCATTTGAACTCATGGTTTACACCCCACCTAAAAAACTTAAGACTACAGAAGAGAAAATGCGAAACAGCTTGGAACCGACATCCGACCGCTGAAAATAAAACTAACCTAATTAACATCTCCTCGCAATACAAAAAAGACATCATCCTGGCCAAACAAGAAACCTATAATAATAGGATCTCCCATTCCAACTCCAGCATGAAGGAGCTATTCTCCATCCTAAAGGAATTGGAAACTCCTATCACAGTACAGGATGACTCCATCAAAGACAAAACTTGGTGCACAGACATACAACTGGCACTAACCAACAAAGTATCCAACCTCCAAACAAAAATTGCCCTAAAGAAAGCCTCTCTGCCAACTCAACCTCTGATAGTCAAAACTCCCACATCCAACAACCCAGAATCCACCCAATTCCGTTTCTCCAAGGTCTCAGTAATTGAGGTAGAGAAGACCATTTTGACTCTCAAACCTTCTAATTGCAAAGGCGACCAATGCCCCGCACAATTGATCAAGGATGCGGCTAGGGATTTAGCCCCCTTTATCACAAAACTTATCAATGCCTCCTTTACTACGGGCACCATCCCCCGCAACCTAAAGGAATCTTGGGTACTCCCCCTCCTAAAAAAGCAAACATTGGACCCCAACATTCCTACTAACTACAGGCCCATCACCACGGTTCCCTTCCTACTAAAAATATTAGACAAGGTAGCATACACCCAAATCCAGAACTTCCTTGAGATGAACCATCTCCTCGGCACCCGCCAATCCGGTTTCCGTCCGCAACACGGCACAGAGACTGCCCTTATCGACCTAAAAGCCCAAATAGACTCACTCAGAGACGAGGGAAAACTAGCTCTCCTCCTCCTTCTAGACCTTTCAGCCGCCTATGATCTGGTGGACCATAAAGTCCTATGTAATCACTTGGACTCGGCTGCCCACTTCTCAGAGGAGGCTATAGTCTGGATTCAATCATTTCTTAGTGACAGGACTATGAGGGTGTTCTCCCCCGCAGCGGCAGCAGACCCTATCCCAATCACTTGCGGAGTGCCCCAGGGATCCTGTGTCTCGCCGACACTCTATAACATCTTCACCAAGCCACTCTTTGACGATCTTGATAATCTGGGTATCACCTACACTAACTATGCAGATGATACTCAGATTCTCTTACCACTTACTGGGGATTACGTCGAAGATCTGGCTCTGGTGAATAGAGTCTATAGCATCGTTCAAGCATGGATGGCCAACCATGGCCTATGCTTGAACGATGACAAAACAGAGCTCATCATCCTGGGCACGGCAGCCCGTATCTCCAAACTTAACCAAAACTACTCCGCCTTCATCATCGATGGTAACACTATCAAGGTCGCCAGAGAAGTAAAAACCCTAGGTTTTTACCTTGATGCGACACTATCTTTCACCAAACAGGTGAACTCACTGTCATCATCCACTGCCTATACATGCAAGTTAATACGAGCTGGGAAACCATTCCTTTCAGAGGACAGCTGTCTTATTCTAGCTAGAGCCCTCATTTTATCGAAATTAGATTACTGCAACGCCCTCTACATAGGGACTACCAAACAAATCATCCACAGAATCCAAGTGCTCCAAAACAATGCACTTAGAGCGGCCCTAAGTATCCCCAGAAGTGCACACATTTCAGAAATAAGACGAAAACACAAATGGCTTTCCACCTAAGAAAAAATCAACCTTAAATCTGCGTCCCTTATCCACAAATGCCTAAACAACAAAGCTCCCCGATACCTCTCAGAACGCTTCAACAGGAAAAATCCAACGAGACTCACAAGGACAGCCAGCCCCAACTGCCTCCTAGTGCCCAGATTCAAACTAGCCTCCATTGGAGGTTCCAGCTTCCCAGTTAAGGCAGCACAGTTATGGAACTCCCTACCCCTTGCACTCAGATCTGACCAAACCTTCAATAACTTCAGAAAGAACACCATAAAATGGCTTATTGAGAATGCGACATAGCGTATGTCACTTTATACGTAACGTCTTCTTATAATGTTTGTACTAACCTGCTTTTATTGTTTGATCGCCATAGATTTGACTGTTTAGCTACGCCTTATCTGCACTTGCACTTGCCCTACCCTGCAGATTCGAAATGTCCACTATGCCTGTAACCTGTAACGTTAACTAATCTGTAACCTGTAAACGTTAACTAAGCTGTAAACCTCCTTGTTCTCTTGCGCCCTGCTACCCTAGGGTCTGGTGCGCACAATAAATAAATAAACAAACAAACAAACAAACAAACAAACAGAAGAGGATATCAGTAAAGATCTGCCTGGAAGTTGTGCAGACATAGGTGTCTGTGATAGGTAGACCAGGGTTAGTGGTCAGGATATCTTTTTTAAGTTTTTATCTTCCAGACTTTGTGAGAGAGGGAGGATAGGTGATAGTATAGCAGTTAGAAAAGATAGGGAGATGGTGAGTGCCATAGTGGTGGAGCAAGGTGGAAGTAGAGGAGGGGGAAGCAAGAAGCAGATGCACTGGAATAGAAATTGAAGCACGCAAAACAAATGTAGGGCACCTAAAATCGGTTTTTGATGCAAGGCACTTTAAACACACAAAACCAAAATGGGCAGCACAGTTGTAAGGACACCTACATTAGATTTTTGATGCAAAGCACTTTAAACACACAAAGCGAA
Organism: Ambystoma mexicanum; assembly: GCF_040938575.1. NCBI lineage: Eukaryota > Metazoa > Chordata > Amphibia > Caudata > Ambystomatidae > Ambystoma > Ambystoma mexicanum. The sequence continues at coordinate 358,708,441 of NC_090941.1, forward strand.
ATTGGCAGCACAGGTGTAAGGGCACCTACATTCAATTTTTTGATGCAAGGCAAGGCAATCTAAACACAAAATGAAATGAGCAGTACAGATGTAAGTGCACCTAAATTGGATGTTTGGCGCAAGACACTCTAAACACACAAAACAAAATTGGCTGCGCAAGTGGAGTGTCCATTTGAAAAAGCATTTTGGTTAGGCAGGCATTCAGAGGCATGAGATACAGGATGATGATGACTTGTGCTATGTGTTAATAGGAGAGAGAATGAACACAAAATGTGATGTAGGAAGTCATGAGTGAGATTAAGTAAGGCAAGTAAGTCTGGGTGGTGTAGGCACACCTTGGTTCAGCAGTTGTTAGAGATTAGTGGTGAGACAGTTCCAATGCTCAGTCATCACTCATTTTGCAGGGCGCATTGAAGTTGTTGGGGTCCAAGTTTGTCTGATAACGGCTGTCCACCTGGGGGTTGCTTTGAGCCTTCCTGGGCCCGGACAGGCTCACACAAGGCCTTGGATGGAGGGCCCGCTTCTGCCTGCCGGCGCTTCGGATTGGCTATTAACAAGAAGGCTGCCCAATTACAAAGGGGCAGCAAGCTGGCAATGGGTGGCTCCTCGACATGAGGATGGGTCAGCCATCTTGGAGAGTGTGCTCATAGTGCATTATGAAATAGCCTAATGGCTTCAGGGAAGGTTGTACACATTCAAAGTTGCAGCCCCGCATATGCTCAATGTGATTAAATTGATTGCATTGCATTGTTACATGGATTCAGGTACTGTGGGGGCTGGCAGGGTGGCAATGCAGTTTTATTATGAGCTTAAAGAAGGCTCTGCTCTTCATGGATGCTTTTGCTATGCAGGCTCTGTAGTAATGTTCCTTGGCTGATGTGATGAGTATGTGGGCTCAGCAGAGGTCGTTCAAGTTGATGAGATCTTCTCTTAGTAGCATTTTATTAAGATCCTTTCTTATTTTGCACATTTACTTTGAGTAAGTGTGTGTGTGTAACAGGGTGTGGATGGCTTTGTTTTATTGGTTCGTAGTTTCAATGGTCCGTTTATTTTGGTAGAATTAGTTAGAGTGCATGTTGGCTGGTTGAGAAGGATGTTGACATCTCATGAAGGAGTGATTGTGGGAGCCAGATTTGTAAGATTTCTGCAGGAAGATATCCTTGTTGTTCTCAGTTGTCCTCAGTATGAGGGCTTTGGGTGCTTTCAGCTTCATTGGAATGGCTATTTGGAGAAGTTCAATTGAGTTGTAAAGGTGAGGGTAGTGGCTGTCTGGTTATAAAGGAATATCAGGTCGGTACTGTCTCCTTTGGTGTGGAAGATTGTGATGGAATGATTGACAGTTAATGCAGTGATGAGTCAGCTATTTCATTCAGGGATGCTTTGTTACTCAGTGGTAGAACTGGTGGAAGGTAGCAGTTGTGCCGTGGGAATATGGAAAGTGAAATGCTGGGAGCTCCATGGATTGTAGTGATGAAGTATCATGTAATGTTAATGTCCATATAGTCTCATGAATGAGTTCAAGTCCCCAACCTGAATTCTCTGTATGGTTGACCTTCTGGGTGATGCAGTCAACAGGAACATGTATCTAGGATGTATGAGGAGGTGGGAGTATTGCATGTTTTTTTAGAGGGCACAATGGTTGTTTGTTTGCTGCATGGAGTACAGCGGAGAGATCATCGATGAGCATGAGGTTGCATGTGTGTTTCGGTGTAGTAGGTTGAGTGGTTGTGGATGGGATGCTGATGAGGTTGTATGGATTAGAATTGTGATGATGCATACTTTTTGCAAGCCTTGGCGTGTTTTATGGAGATTGCATTGGTTGCCTGCAGAATCTGATTTCACTTACTCCGTGTCCCATAAAAATATGCACAGCCCTGTGCCTTTCTTTTTAAAGAACAAGGAAAAATGTAATGTTTACAGAAAAAATCTGTGCTTCAGAGATACACATCTGATATGACCTCCTTCTGTCAGATCTTTGAGCAATATGACCTGCTCCTTCCAGGTCCAGAGTGCTAAGAATGTGAATAGCATCAAGCATCTGCTAGTCACTTGCACACTGGCAAAAACATTGTCTAATCATTTTTCCCTGCTGTGAGGTCTGCAGTACGTTGAAGCACTAGTTAGTGCTACGGAAATGAGCTTAAGCAAAAATAGATAGCCAAAAAAGGAAGTAAGTTAAGGACTTTGTTGAAAGGATCAGAACATGGGAGTGGCTCAAAAAAGGAAAAAAGAGAAATCCACCTATTCCACCTCTTCCTCATACCTGAAATGGGGCATGGTGAGAGTAATACTAAAGTTAGCTATTTGTTAGTTTCACTCTTGTATTGCATTACTAATAGCATTGGAACTGACACTCTGGTGAGCTCTTAATTTATCAATTTGTGTCATTTGGTTTGCCGCTGATTTCAAATACCAGAAGAATTTCACAAGAACATGGAGAAAAGTGGACAATATTCATGTTAAACTCTATCCTTTAAAAGGTGAAAAATCCCGAATTCCTGACTCTATAGAGGATGACCATCCCTACAGCCTGAGGTTTTTCCAAAGAGCTGTTTTCTTCGACAGAGTTCTGTCTTATGAACAGTGTTTCTCTGCTTTTGTATATGAAAAGAACTTTACTATTCTAATAATACTGACACATGTAATAACCCCACTTGTTGTTAAAACGTTATAAATGTTTTAGGATAATGTGCTGTATTGAAGTCAGCAAATTTAATTAATTTTGTGTTCACTACTGTATCAGACTGTTTTAGAGTCTTTTTTAAATCTGAAATAGATTTTGATTGATGATTTAATAAAATGAAATAAGTTTTCTAACATCGTGGTTATAAGAGTTGTGGTTCAGGCTTTATGGTCTAACATTCAGTGTTCTGTTGTGGATGTTTTGGAAAAAGGTTCCTCTGAACATTGGTTATCATTTAACCTTTTGTTTTTGAAGTGAGGACACATACTCGTGAGGGTACACTTACCTTCGAATTATGAAGTTAAGAGATTGGGTAATTGCCTCCCTTGTGCTTTTTCTTTACATGTTCCGACCCCGGTAGGCTCTCCCCTAAAAAATAGGGTCTTCCCAATTTTTTGCATATCTATAGAGGATGGGTCATGATGATATGATATGATAATTTATTTATATTGCACCCATACACAAGTGTTTCAAGACTCAACAAGACCCGGTAGGGGTACATAAAAGGACAAAACAACAATCTTACTAGGTCCAGTGACATTCAGAACGTGCAAGTGCATGGGAAAGGGGAAGGGTAAAGTGTGAGGGGAGGAGTGGAAAGTGCATGAATTAAGTGCAGACAGCGGGAGACATTAGGTCCAGGTGGGGGGACTGTAGGGTAGCAGATACAGACCCAAGTGCAAGAGGTGCCAGAGGCAGTGCGTGTAAGTTGCAGGGTGGGCAAGGGATTTGGGCCCAAAATCAGAGGGTAGCCAGATGCCCAGTGCCAGATGCCCAATGCAAAACAGACAGAGAGCAGCAGGGGAGAGGAAGAAGTTACAAGCAAAGAGGAACGTCTTGAGGTGCTTCCGGAACCGGAGATGATTCTCCTCAAGTTTCAGATGGGGGGGCTGTTACAAAGGGAGACCCCAGCCGAAGGAAGAGATCTACCAGTCTGCCTTCAAGAAACCTAATTTTGGAATGAACCTTCCCTCTTGACAAACAGGAATGTCTCATATGCATTGGACTATTCTCAGACCATTCCAAAAACGTTATAAAGTCATAGAGAATACAGCAGTTTGCATATTTTTCTTGGAATGTGTCAGAAACAGTTGGAACTGTGCTATGAGATATCATTTGATGAGTGAAAACATCATGGGTTTTCTGGTAAATTGCAAGAATTCCTGCCCCATGACTTCATATGATCGGACTTTCATGTGAGCTTCACTTCAGATGTAAAAGAAAAAATGTCTTCTTCCAATGGGAAACGATGCACTACAGAGCTATGGATGAAGTATGACGCTTTGGTTTAACAAAATATTCAGGAGCATGGTACCTGGCGTTCTGCATATTTGTGGTGGATTGGTAAATTCTCCATTTGTGTCTATACCATGTCATTTTCACACCACCAGGTGACAGACCTCTGGGATTTCTAGGCCATCACCCTCGTCAATCAGTCAACAACACAAGTCTGCAATGGAGGATACATAAAAATAATCTTCTGAGGGAGCTCTCACTTTTGAATTAATCTCCAAACATAATTGCAACAAGTTGCATCCATTTTGTTTGGGGATCAATGTTGGATCAACAGTCCTTCTAGGAGCAATATAAACCAGCAGCAGCAGATTATCATCTAACTGAAGGGAAACGTCATCTTTACTTAGATCTCTCTAAAAACGTCTTGCCCAGATTCAGAGATGGCCACAAGTAAAGACAACACAACACTGATGTTGTCAATATCAATTGCCTGGTGGTACTGGACCCAGGAATATAGAAAACATATTGCACAACATAGGGATCTGGTAGAAGATGACTTTGTATCTCTAAATGTGATGCACATCAGCAGTGTGGACTGAAAGACGCAATGACCTAGGAAAGAGTCATTACTACCACAGATTTTGAAAAAATATATGCAAGGTTTTGTGCTGCAGCAGTAGACCTTTCTGCAGCTCTGGAAACATGCTGATCCAGGTTTCAGACCATTAGCTAAATGGAGGTGGATGCCAGATCCTTTCTAAAGTGGTGTGTCTTCTTTATACATCCCCAAGTATCCTGCTGAACATCAAGGCAATATTGAGAATCAGTGATTGCGGGGCAGAGGCAAAACTGTTGCCCCATTGTGGCTGAAGCAATCCTGGTGTCCTCTGTCCCTTGAGATGGCTATCGCAATGGCATGGAGCATCACAATGTACACGCCTTTATTCAAGGATCTTCTGAGATGTTACAACACATGTCAATGGTCTAGGAAGTGAAAGACAGGATTTTTAGATCAGAGTTCTGTCCAGACACGGAACCCTGTCTATTCAACAATCTCAAAGCTCGGAAAAAATCTAAATCTGCACTTGGAACTGTGCCTCCTTCCTAAATTTGCATAGATATAATTAAGTTACTTAACTCCAGTATAGGTTCCCCCAGTCAGGTCTCCCTTGATAGCTGACTACTGACCTCCCAGTAGCCCAGTAGTCATTAGAGCTGTTCTGAGTCATCTCATAGAACCCATGGCCTCCATAGAACTTGAGTTCTCGACCTTAAGACTGTCTGTAAAGATGGGGGTATTAGGAGACTGCTCTAAAATGCTGCATTCCTGGTTATCCACTCTGAAGCTCTGGTCCAAAGAATGAACCTGGCCTTCCTGTGCTTCATGCTCCATCAGAAGATTGTTTCTTCCACCTTCTACCCTGATGTCATACAATTTGTTCATTTACGTGTGTTCGTTAGGTCTTTTTGACCTAAATATAGGTCTATGTTTTTACCTTCTTCCCTTTTGACCTACTTACCTGAACATGAGGAGAGGAGAGGTAGTCTGAATGTAGTGTCACATTATGGAGGACAACATTTCTCGGGCCCCTGTTTTCAATGAACAGTCAAAATGGGGGCCCAATCAGTTTTACTGCAGGCAGTGTGCCCGCAAACAAAACGGTCATGGGCAGATAACATACATTTGAGGATGAGGAATGGCACCATTAAAGGACACAAAGGTTTTCCTGATTTACCTGAACACATTTGCTCTTGATGGATAATTCAATGGCCTGTTTTTTTTTACTTTTGGACCTTAGAGTAAAGGAAGAAAGGCCAGTGTAGCATCCATCAACCAGTATTTAGAACATCCAGTCCCATGGCTTTTGCACAGCACATTCAGGGGCTGATTCTTAAAATTGTGTGCACCCAAAAACGTGCTTTGTGTGCCATTCTGCCCGCAAATCCCTGTTTCACAAATGGCGCACAAAGCCCGTTTTTCGGTGCACATAATTCCATGAATCAGCCCCTCGGTGTCAAGTTTGCAAGGGCACCATAGCTTCTGCTCTGACCTCCCTAGCATCTCTAAAGGGTGGTCGTCATGATCTCATTCACTAGTGGTCACTGGACAACTGTGGAATCGTGGTTAATGTGATACAATATAATCAAGAAGACCTATTGACCAGCTCATATGATTAATTGCACCAACATGACCCTTTTCTGCAACATTAGATCATAAATATATATTAACATAACTTCTCTATGTGGACCTTCCATTATTCAATGTAAACTGTTGCTGCAATTTATGTTTCTCCTCCCAGCTTCCCTTTTTAGGGTTAACCTTGAATGCTCAACCATTGCTTTCTCTAGGTAACCAAGGAAAGCTTACAGTGGCCTTTTCCTAGGCTTAGTACTTGCTGATTTACCGTGAAGATCCATTACTCTAGCGTATGCCCCTGAAATTGCATCACTGCCTATCCTGATCCATACTTGATCTACAAGGGGATTGCTATGTCTGAAGCAGAGATACTTGGGATTTCCATCCAATAGACCTGCAGAGCAGTGAGCTGGGGGGTTGACCTGAATAATTTCTTCAGACACTACCACCAGAGTGTGGACAGCCAGTAAACCAGCACCTTTGGTGTTGGCGTCCTAAATGTGTTCCCTCACTGAGGAAAGTAGAGTGGTGCCCTAAACAGTAGCTGAATATATTGTTGATAGGGTGTGCAGCTGCAGATGTTGTGTTCTGTGTGCTTTTTGTCTCATGGGCCTCTTTCATCAATAAACCTTGCGCTTTGATATTCCTCATAATTGATTACTTAATCGTGCAGGCTGGGGGTAGGGACCCGATTACTTACTGGTAATATATACGTTCAGAGACTCAGTACATATTGTGACACTACATGCAGACTACCCCTCCCACCCTTAAATGGCTAGATTGCCCTATGATCCTCTTCATTATGTTGCTGAAGCATTGCATGATACTATGGGAATTACGGCTCTATGGAGGACTGGGTTGGGGTAGAATCATTTGAAATAGAGTTTTCCTGCCATGGAGGTTGTAAACTCAAATTAATTACAGTGACAATGAAGTGTATAATTTTGAAAACGTGTGCATCATGTAGTTTCTGTAAATCGTGCACACACTGGAGAGTCAGCATTATAGAGATATATTAGCCCTCTTCCAATGAAGCATACTGGCAAAGTCTCAATGGAACACTAACACATGCTCTGTGAAGGAATCATAGACCATCACAGACACTTGCAGGTGACTCACCTCCATGCAGAAATGCCTCCGGATGCCATTTAGTTACAGTTTCTGATTGGTAGAGACGTATTTCTTCTGTTTTGACAGGTAGGTGGAACTTTCCTCCATCTTTTTCATGGGCACTTTCATGTCAAAATGACTAATAGATTGGAAGGCCAAGCCGGCTGTCGCCCTTCTATTATATGGGTTAATAACATGACAGTCAATTCTATCATTTTCTCACAGATATTCGGCTATGTACTTTTTTGATTGACTAGTGCAATTTCCACAACAGCATTTTGTTTCCCTAACATGAAAATAATTACACATTTTCCTTGCGGATTACCTGCTTATGACAAGTGACCAATGCTACATCGCTGCATTCACCGATGGTAAAAGGCGTATTCCATGGCAGCACCAACAGCAGCATGCCACTGTAATGCTGACATGTGGGTTCTCATTTTTAAGCTGAAGCGTTAGTCATTGTGCATGCATGCAAAACTGCTCATTTAATCTGTGCTGCCTCTGAAATGTAAGCCTTATATAAATGGCCTATAATTTTCGAGATTATTACTTTCATTATACCCTTTGCTTATCTTTCATTGCAGGCTTTAAGCATGTAAAAGAATGTCATTTCCTGGAAAAGCTGTTTATATTTTTGCATAGTGTTTTGTTAGACTATGTCAAATAGATATTTTTAGTTAGACCCTAAAGTAAGATTTTTTTTTTTTAAAGGAAAATAATCTGGGCTGCAACTAACTCAAATGGCAAGTTACGAAGTTTATTTTCTGTAAATTAGTTCTTGTTGTCTTTTATACTTTTCCGATGGTCCTTTTATCTTATTTTAAATTGTATAGCAAATGTATTCTTTTTTTTTATTCTGGCAGAGTAAAAGGTCGTTCACAACTGTATGCACTTAAATAAATAAAAAAATAAAAAACGGCAAGTTACCAGTCAATGGGATGAACGCCTATCCGTCAGATTTCGAAAGAATCGGGAGGTTGTACTGTACTAAGGTAAGAAAATAACTTTTTGTCAGATGCTTGATTCTCAGAAATGTGCAGGTCACTGAATTGCAAAATGTGACCGGCACATTTCCTGAGGCCGTGTAGTAGCTGAAATTATGTGCTATTAAGGCCCCATTATCAGATTGGTTTCGATTTCAGTCTCTGACACGACTGTATTCTTTAACCCCAGCACCGACATGGGTGCCTGAAGCGCAATTAACAATGATGGACTCCGAATTGCATTGCATTTCTACCTCTGACAAAGTTTTAGGAAAGAATGCTCGACATTAGGGTTTCATAGGGTGTGCTCTGCAAAGTGAGAAAAATATGCCGACGTGTCTCAATTGAAGCTTCTATGCGTTTCACCTGTGCTCCACAAGTATGTGTGGCTTTTCTATGGATCGTAGTGTGATCATGGAATGCACTTTTACCTGCATGGGCATTTCTCTTCACAACACCCAGATTTCTGCAATTGTCTCCATGAGTGTTAAAAAAAAATGACTGGACTTGATTTTCAAAACATCAGGGGCCAGATTATCTAACATTTGCACAAGTGAAAAAAAGTGAGCAAATACTTCGAAAATACAAAATGAAACAAACCGATTTGTCACAATCCATATTATCTAACACACATTTGCATGAGGCCAAACATGAATCAGACTGTTTTACGTACAGGGCGTGTTGCCTACTACAAGTCTCTTCACGTTCTGCAGCAAACGTAGCTAATGAAACAACCTGTTTCAATTCTGCCCTGGTGAACATGTTTTGTGATAATACTGTTTGGAGCTAAACCTGTTTGCTCCATTCTGTTTGATCTAAACAGCTAAATTGGTGCTAAATACGTTTGCTCCATTTTTTACACAAGTGCAAAGCTTTGACAGTCTGGTCCCAGGCATCTAATAGCGCAGACTAGGCACTTTATTTGGTTGATTGATTTTAGGGAATACACTGGTCACCTTACCCACAAAAGGGCTCTGTGCAACGCCAGAGGCTGCGACCTAGAGCTAATAGTGCAATGGGAAACCACCTTGCATTCCTTAGTGTAGGGGACATGTATGACAGTATCCCTACACTCACTCGGGGGTTGGCAGCCCATTTCAAAGAGACAGGCGTTTAAAGTTCTCGTTGCGAATTGCTATTATTTATTTATTTATGTAGCCCTGTTTTAGGGAGAAAAATGGACGAGGGACAGCAGCGTGTAATATCTCTGCTGTACCACGTAAAAGTGTTAAAAAACGCCATGGTCATTTATTTAAACACGCACAATTGCCAGAGTTTGTTTTCTGCTCATTTTGAAGACCTTCATTTTTAGGAATGTGCGATGCATTTTAAAATGGACAGGAATGGTTTCTGATTTTTTGCAAATGCACAAAGAATGTGAAATAGGGCATACACACATCTATGATGAGCACATTCAGATGCTCTTCAAGAATTATATGCACATCTGTTGGTGCAGGTGAAGTGGTTGCACTTTCGCATCGCATTATTCGTGACAAACGTTTTGCAAATCGTCCAACTGTAAGAAACAGGGATACCCACATCCACAATCTGCAGCCACGCAGCTTAAAACCAGAGCAAATCCAGAGGTCGAAGTGGGGGGAGCGGTCGGGAGCGGTGCTCCCATACTTTTTATTTTTAAGTTTCACTGTTCCTATACTTTTCATTTTAAACGAAACCGTTCTGGAATGGTTAAGTTTGAAAATGAAAGTGTAGGAAGAAGTTGAAGCTTGCACTTCAGTGCACTGCACTACACATTCCCATAAATAGCAGGTGTGTTTGGGGGTTCGGATTGTGGGTAGGAGGGGGCCCAGGGATGGGGTTTGTGGGGAGTGGGACAGACCAGCAGGGAACATAGTTACACTACTACTTTTCATTCACTTCGAACACTGAGCAAATCCATAGATGCCTGGACATATATTGATTGTCCATGACCACCTGAAAAACGCTGTTGGTAGTTCCAGATTTTCTCCCATTTTTCGGATGTGTGTATTTGCTGATTTACAGATTTTCCCAAGCGTAAATCTTAGCTAATCAGGCGCTATGAGTCACTGCCAATTTTTTGGTCCGTTCAACAACGCGTTGAAATTAGGCCTGTCAGTAAGATCACAGAATGTCTATTTAGCTCTGATCTGACGTGCATCATCATCCCAGAACTATTTTACCCAGTGGTGGAAATGGAAAACATTTGAGGGGGGATCCCACAAGGGCCGGGGTGGGGGCAGAATTTGGAGGAGGGGCAGAGTTCTGAGACAGCAGAGTTCAGAGGGGGCTGAGCTGGCAGTTGAACTCTGATCAAAGGATGTTCGAAATAGTTTAAAAATGGAGCAATTTCTTTCATGGCTTGAAAATTACACACATCACAGTAAGATGAATCTTACTATGGTTTGTGTACTTTTCAAGCCATCTTCACAAGACTACAATCTATTTGGGAAAGGCAATGATCACTGAGCCCCCAGCTTTGCAGGCCCGGTAATGTATTGCTCTGTGTGCAGTGTTCTCGCACAGAGCGGTTTACATTACCGAGCCCGCAAAACTGGGGTCTCAGTGATCATTGTGTTTTGCATGTGGATTCTGCTCTGTGAGCACAGTGTGCTTTCTGCTATGTCACAGGGTCCTTGACGCTTGGCGAACCTGGGGGCTGTCATCGGCAGGAGCGTATCCAGCATTGCAAGAGTAGGGGGGTGAGCCAATAAAACATGCTAACATTAGTGGCAGATGTTAACTAATGTGCTAACATTAGTCAGCACGTAACAAACAACAAATACCTGCATGATCATTACAGATGCAGGAAAATCATCTGTAGAGGTCTTTGTCGTGGCACTCCGGGGCAAAATACATGCAAACCACCTAATTTGCACATGGATTGCACCAACAGAAGTGACTTCACAGAAAAGGAGATTGCAAGGAACATCATCAGTCTTTGATACTTGGAGGCACCATGGAAGTGACTTTAGAATAAGTTGCCATAAGTAAGCCAAGTGGCAAATAAGTTTGTGGTGCAACGTATCTAAATTGCACTATTATTATATATATATGGAGCAACTCTATAGTCACTGGGCTTTGTAAAAAAAAAATAACAGCATGATATATTAACATAAGCTATGAAGTGAATCTGAATCACTTACAGAGCTGCAGATTAGATACCGTGTGATTTAATGATTTGCCCAGGATCACACATTTTGGTTAAATGGTGAAACCAGGATGTGGACAATTTAAGCAGCTGAGCACATCTTCTGAGGTTTAGCTGATATACTTATTTATTAAGGTTCTGGTTAGCACTTCATGTGCTTAAATAGTACTTTATTTATAGCAATGCCTTGGAAGCAAACCACATTACATAATAAACTAGCCTTTAATAGTAAACTAACCATACACTACATACATTGTTATGGAAATAAGTTCAGCAATAAAAGTAAGGCTTTAGTTTCTTTCTCCCCGTCCTGCATGCAAAGTTACAATAGCATCATGCAGATTAATGTGAGCCTAATGTATCCCCCTTGCGTTTTAAAACCATAGTAATTATTTCATAAAACATGCAGCGTTATGCACCCTTCTCACTTCTGAGCACTCCCTTTCTCATTTCAATAGGGACAAAAGTCCCTGCTAATAGTCCCCCCCCTTGTATCAGTGCCTAATAGCTCACATTGCACTGGTATGTTGACACTGAACAATGCGAGAGCCTCTCTGCTTCCAGGAGCTCCTTGGGGCATTGTCCTGTCAGTGGGACACCTCTCCTGTTCAGATAGAGTGAGGTGTCCTGCTGCCTGAACAATGAATGTGCTGAGCAGGAATTGCTTGCACACCATGGTCGATGCCGGATTCCGCCATGGCGGAATGGGGAATTACCACCCCATTCCGAGGTTGGCGGGGCAGTAATTCCCCATGCCGCCATGGCCCTTCCCCATTCCGATTTTTGCCCCATAGGGCTCAATGGGAATGGGGAAAGCGCTAAGTACGGTGCCGCAAATTGCGGCACCGTACTTAGCACCAAGGTCCCTTTGCGGGTCCCTACTTTAACGGCTGGTAAAACCAGCCGTTAAGGTCGGGTCCCGCAAAGGTACCTCGTAATTAGGCGCTAATAGGTTAACGGCGCCGCAGCCTTTTACGGCGCCGTTAACCCATTAGCGCCTGGATCGTAATGAGGCCCATTGTCCTCAATGAGGTGCCGAACGAATGACTTGTCCCACTGATAAATGTCCCACAGCTGCTCCCCCGGCCCTCCTGCTCAATATGCCACTTGGCCTCCGTGATCTAATGGGCTCTGTGCGAGCACACTGTGCACACACACTTTGTGTGCGCAGTGCGCTTGCACAGAGCATATTAGATCAGGTTGAGCACACTGTGCATGGTTGTTTGACGGGGCTGGGGCAGAGGCAAGCCAGATCCCTAGATCCGGCTACAGAACCGATGCCAGATCTCGGATCCAGCGAGAGCTGGCCCATTAGCCAGTGCTAATTTTACCTCATCTTTTAACTAAAGGTCTATAAAAATATGTTTGTCTAATCACAATCCTCTATAATGTATGAGGAATCCCAGACTGTCATGGTTAAGTGACTACCCTACCTTTATCTGGGGTGTACGTAGTTATATATAAATGAGGCAGTGGGATATTATCAACAGTTATGCCAAAATCACAATAGTGCTTTAAAACATATAAATGTTTTCTCAAAATGGTAAATATATGTATACACAGTACATTTATTAGAAAAATATGAAAAACTTTAGAACAGTATGAGTATGAAAAATCGCTCAGTTTGTTATTTATCTGCCTCTGTGTTCATTTGGAACTGATTGGGCATAGACACAACTTGTATAGTCTTCATATGGGTTTCTAGATATTATATTACTAGAATGAAAGACTCGCCATGGTTCTGTCCTCTATTTTCATGTAGGACATTCGTCAGGAGGTGTCACTTGAGTTCCACTTGTAATATATAGCACTAGATCTTCGCCGTTGAAGTGAGTGTCCTCTGTTAATCGGGACAACTGTTGATAAAAATGATAAAACACCTGGTCAGTTTTAAATACTTTATTGCCTGGTGACAATAGCAAGTTGTCAGTGCTATTAAGCTGGTAGAAATATTACCTGCTTCCGCATGTGGGTTTCGTCCAGAAAACCCGGCGTATCTCATAAATCAGGAGGCCGTTGACCACTATTGGTTACTATGTAGTCTAAAAGAAAGCATATACATTGTATTTATGGACTTTGTATGTTCACTATTATGTTACCCTATCTGATTTCTCTCTTTAAGAGTTCTCATTTTGTCTTAACTTTCCAATTCTGAAAAGTCTTTTATATACTTTTATCATGAACGGAGTGTTCATATCTCATTATCCTATTCGATTAGATACTAGCAGTGGTGCATAGTAATACGATCTTGAGGGAAGTGAGTGAGAAAAGATTATCTATTTCTGTATTCTAAATGTCATAGTGTGGAAATCATCTTAATTGGTATACACAGGTATTTCTTACCTCTATTTGCATCGAATTCCGGATAAGAGGTATGGGTCTTCCCTCATATAGAAAGATAGAATATAATCTCTAGTCTTGATGTTAGAAGCGGAGTTGAGTATTCCTATCTCCCTTCTTCCACCTTTATCTAGGTGTCTAGGAGGTAAAAGAAAACAAAAAACGGCAGTCAGTAGTTGTCCATTTGCCACAGTATTATGCTAGAGTGAGAATTCGAATGAATCCTCTAAGATTCCGGTCGCTCGATTTTAAACCAGAAGAGCTCTCGCTTACCTGTGGTTAATGCGATTGCTCTCTAATTGAGCCTTGGTTCGTGGGAAGTAGTTCTATGTCGAATCCCGCATCTCGATTATATTGAGTGAGAAGTTTCAGCGTTAATGGACCGACACTCCAAAAGCATGTAATATTTCTACCAGCTTATTAGCACTAACAACTTGATATTGTCACCGGGCATTACAGTATTTAAAACTAACCAGGTGTTTTAATAATTGTTATCAACAGTTATTCCAATTAACATAGGACACTCACTTCAACCGTGATGATCTATTGCTATATATTAGAAATGGAACTCAAGTGGCACGTCCTGACGAATGTTCCACATGAAAATAGAGGACAGAAACATGTTGAGTTTTTCAGTCTAGTAATATAATATCTAGAAACCCATATGAAGACTATTATCGTTTTGTCTATCGCCAATCAGTTCAAAATGAACACAGAGGCAGATAAATAACAAACTGAGTGTTTTTTCATACTCAGAGACCTCCTAAAAAGGAAATGTATTGATGTCACAAAGACCATTGTTTCTTATATAATAGCTTTTAATATTGTATGCACTGTGAAAACAAAATGGTTCTAAAATGTTTCATATTTTTCTAATAAATGTACTGTTTATACATATTTTACCATATTAAGAATAAATGTATTTGTTTTAAAGTACTATTGGAATTTTGGCATTACTGTTGATAATATCCCACTACCTCATGTCTAATCATGATCACATGCGAGTTTGATCACTTTTCTGTAACCTTGGTTCACAAGAATTTCTCTAGAATTTGCCAGATTCGAAATCGAGTTTGGTTATGTTGTTGACCACAATGTATATTCCTGCAAAACGTTCTGCACCTCACATTGGATTATTTCCATTGTATGAAAAACAACTAGGTGATGGTGTGCAGCCTTTGAAACAAAACTGGATATTACATGAATGCAAGTTTTCCATGTGCTCATGGCCAACTTTTACAATTGAAATGTTTGAGTTTTATTGGGCAGGGTGGAGTTTGTGACATGCAGTTATTCTTTGACCTGGTGTTTGAAGAACATCCATAAGGTGTTTCCGCCTATGCTCTTTGGGACATGAACGTGGTGATTTCTGTGGTGGTACTGGTAATGATGTGGCAGCCACACTGTTATAAGGATAAAGCCTCCAATGTGGTCTGTCTTGAAATGCGGGAAGCTTTCCCCATCTTAGCAAGGGTTTTGCCTGCAACACAAAAGATGGCTTCTGTATTGGTACCATTAACCCTTCCAACATGGCGGGCAGACTGTCCTTGCAATACCATGACATCACAGGCAAGACAGCACTGCCTTGTCTGCCTCGTGTCCTTACAGCGGCAGAAGGAAACACCAAAAGACCTCCAGATGGTATAGACAGCACGTCGCAATGCAGAGGTTAATGCATCTCCCCTGCTGCTGAAGCTCCTTGTTCCTTTGTTCTTGCTCTCTCTTGTTTCCCACTGCCTCCTGTTGCTCGCCTTTCTGCTTCCTGTTCTCCCAGCCTTCAGTCTTCTCCCTACCTTCTTTTCTTCTTCATCCTGGTAGATATATCCCCTTACTTGTGACAGCATGCACTTGCAGATCCTCTCCAGCTGCAATCATTAATTGGATATCTGCTTGGATATTTGACTGCTGTTCTTCAATAAAGCAAGGTTTTTCTCCTTTTGAGGTTTTCCCTTGGCAGTCGCCATGGTACTCAACAGACTTTCCCGTGCACACTTGAGTGGGTGGAGTGGGCACCATAGGAGACTCACACCAGCTTATATCCATCACTGTATGGAACTCCAATCAAGTACCACTATGTGCTTGGAAAGTTGGTAAAGTTGGCATAACCATGACAGTTTGCAACGACAAGATGGATCAAATGCAACAGTTGATGGCCGCAGTGTTGGTCCTCACTTCAGAGGTCCAGAGATTAAAAGTCAAAAATACTATTCTGAGACAACTTGTAACTTCTGAGCCAACCTATGATTTTCAATATGGCAAGCAGTTCATTTGCCTGAGCCATCCTGTTGAGCCAGAGCAAGAACAATTCACGATATTTTGTAGAGGCTTGAGTGAAAATGTGGAAGTCTAGCTGGCCAGGGTTCCCTGACCTTGAAGACTTAATGAATTAATCACGCTTTTGCTCCAGCTGGGCTATCGCTTTCAGGAAAAAAATGTGGAAAGAAAGCAGCTCTCTGATAACAGACAACGACCTACACCAGCACCGTACTAGATGAAAAAAGTGACAAACCTGAACCCAGGCAGATAGAAGCTGCATATGGGCCCCTCACAGAGGAGAAACAAAGAAGGAGACATTAACGTCGATGCATGTACTATGCTTCACTGGAATACTTAGTCAAAGGTTGCCTGATAGCTTTACCACAGTGTTCAGGAAATGCCACCGCCCAGTCATAGCAGGGATACATGACCGGGAGCCTAATAAAAGCTGTCCCATTTTTTCCATCATTTCTCTCATGAAAGACCCTTCTGTCATTCTAATAGTCCTTACAATCCACATTTACATCATAGAATCTTCAGTGTTGGAAGTCCCCGCACTTGTACAGTGTGGAGCTGCCGGCATATTCATGGAAAATAATTGGCCCAGAACAATCAAATCCCCTGTGTCAATAAAGTAGTCAACAAAGTAATCAGCCTACATTTGGAAGGGGTTGACGGTCAACCTTTGGTATCTGGTCATGCAATGAAGACACAGCTCAAGTATGCCTAAAGATAAGTAACCACCAGAAATCCTTGTGCTTTGATCTTATTAAACCTTCAGATTGTCCTATTTTTCTAGGCTTACCATGGTTACGGATCCATAATACTTGCAATAAATGGATTTCAGACACTTTGTTTCTTGGATCT
Organism: Ambystoma mexicanum; assembly: GCF_040938575.1. Taxonomy (NCBI): domain Eukaryota; kingdom Metazoa; phylum Chordata; class Amphibia; order Caudata; family Ambystomatidae; genus Ambystoma; species Ambystoma mexicanum. The sequence continues at coordinate 358,725,186 of NC_090941.1, forward strand.
GAATATAGTGCGACTCATAGTTTTCCTATACTATTTGTTGAAGGGTTCATAATGCCACAAAGTCTTACTATTTCTCAGCCTACATGTATAATACACAATCTACAAATGGATCTTGCCCATTACCATGATTTCCTAGATGTCTTTGTGGATCACCTAGAACATGCCTTACCTCTAACCCTCATTATGCATATGACTGTGTCATAGAATTGATCCCAAATGCTCAGGTACCATTTGGGTGTATGTACATTCTGTCAGAGTCCGAGAAGTTGGCATTACAGGACTATCTGCATGTCAATTTATGCCATATTCTTATCACTGCTTCCAAGTTCCCTGTGAGTGCATCCCGCAGTCTCGTGACTAGGAAAGACTGCTCTGAACTGCGTCCATGTCTGGATTATATAGGCTTGAATAAAGTCACAGTGAAGGATACAAATCCCTTGCCTCTTATCTCCGACATCCGCGAAGCATTGGAAGATGCTACCATCTTTGTGAAATTAGATGTCCGTTGGGTTTACCACCTGATAAGAGTAAAATCCGAAGATGAATGGAAGACAGCCTTTAGAACAACATTCAGGCACTTTGAATAACTTCCCTTCCATATATTAACGTTTTATGGACAGACTTTTTGTTTACCTCCTGCTCCAATTCAAAATCATCTACCTGGATGACATACTGATTTACTCCAAGAACCTAGTTGAACATAAAGACCACATAAGGACAGTTCTTCAGTTCTTCAGAAGCATCGAGTCCTTGCCAAGTTTGAGAAATGCATGTTCCATCAATCTTCTAGCCCCTAGCTTGACTATGTTCTATTTACTGAAGGCATATATGTGGACCCCAACAGATTTTGGCCATTTTGGAATGGACAGCCCCTCATACAGTGACGGAACTCTAAAAAATGTTGGGCATTGCTAATGTTTACAAGAAGTTTATCTCAAAATACTCCAAGAAGATCTTACGCAAGGCCAGAATATTAAAAGAGGGAATACAACACCAATGGGATGCCTTGGCTGAAGAACCCGTTCCGACTTTGAAGATTGCCTTTTCTACAGCACCCATTCTCTGTTAACCTGATACTAGATATCCCTTTATAGTTAAATATTTATAAATTTTTTATTTTATTGGTTATTTATAAGGTGCTTATACAACAAACATGGTATCAACGTGCCACAAGGAAAAAGGGGAGGGAACATGGGAGGAAATAAACATTGAAAAATTGATAATGAATAAAAAGAAAAAAACAACAGTACTACTATGCCTTGACATTCTGAGCTTGCAAGTGCAGTGAAGATAAATAACATAGGGGGTTGGATGGGGGTCAGTGCTACCATGGGGGAGGAAGTGAAAAAGGTGACTGTTGGAAGGCAACAGGTAAGTGCATGGGCACAGATGTTCCAGGTGAAGGGTGTAGGTCCACCACCCAACTGGTTAGTGCTGGGCAAAGGCACACCACCTGTCCGACAGGTTTTGTCCCCAGAGGACAGTGCAGGGGGGATGCTGGTGGTGATTGGGCAGGGGGACAGGATCCCAGTGGACATTTAAGGGATCAGGCTGCCAATCTCAGTGACAGAGTGGATAGTTAGCATGGGAGCAGAGGAAAGGAGGAGGAGAAGAGAAAGGTCTTGAGTTGTTTGCAGAACTTGATGTGGCCCAGTTCCAGATGGAGAGAGATACAGAGACTGCTTCACAGGAGGGAGCCAACTGAGGAGAGAGATCTACCCCCAGCTCTCTGCTTGAAGAAGCATTTGACCAGCAGAGAGTTGAAGTGAGAAGATCAAAGAGGTCAGGATGAAATAGTGAGAGAAAGTGCAGGTATTGTGGTCCCAGACAGCCTTGTGGATGATGCAAAGGGTTTTGGATTGCATACTTAGGGCTGGAGAGATACTTCCCTAGGCTTGAGGCCAAAGATAAGTTTCACAGCACTATTCTAGATTAGTTGAAGAGGGCAAAGCCTAGAAAGAGGTAGGTTGAGGATGAGGATGTCACAGTAATCCAGCCTGCAGACAACCAGAGCTTTAGAGACATTGGGCCTCTTGTGGAAGGTGAGGAAAGGGAGAATGCCTCTAAGGAGGTAAAGTTGAACGCGGGCCTTCTTGGCAAGGTCCAACATGTGAGGAGTAAAGGAGAGAGAGGATTCAAAGATGACCCCAAGGTTTCTGACTTCAGCGGAGAGAAACGGGGAACAGGCTTCCTGATAGGAAGAATTTTGGTCTTACTGGCACAAAGAGAGAAATCAATGGAGGTGCACCAAGACTGAATCACAGACACGCAACCAGGGATGATAGAGGAGGAAGAAGACAAGGAAGAGGGCAGCTTGAAGAAATTAGGAGAGAAGGCAGAGATCAGGTGTGCAAAGAGGTGCAAGGTAGATGTTGAATAGCCAAGGCAAAAACATATATTGTGCAAATTATTGCAATTTCACTTTGGTTCAGAACCAATGAAAAAATACAATTAAAGTTTCACTTGTAAGTACACGCACCCCTGAATCTCACATGCAAACACACTCTGTGATGCGATTCCTTTGCACAAGTGTAGTTATGCCTGCCTTTGGGTGGCGGAGATATGGAGGGATTTGCATCAGCATTTCACAGGTGAGAGGTTGTGCGGTCACATCCATGAATTCGCCTTGTTGTGCGCATTTGTGGGCATGCTATTGAATGCCTGCAGCCCGTCCCTCATAACGCCCACTTTTTTCCTTGATCTTTCTCATTTCCCGAGTTCCGCCACCAAATCCACCCTCTGCACATGCCTCGCCAGGCTCTGCGTGGTATCTCGAGCAACACACTAGACCCCTCGCAGAGATGTGCCGAGCCTGCATGAAGACCCTGCAAGTTATGAAATAGTCCTACGAAGTCCATTCCATGAATCGACAAATGTGATTTTGCATGCAGAATGTTGGGCAAATCTGAAATTTTTCACCCAAATAATTCCATGAATCGACCCCTAAGGCATTTGATATGAAAAAGAAAAAAAAAACACATGCTGACTGTAGGTCCCTTCCCTGACAAACTTTGTATGTGGATGCATGCCATGCAAAGTGGCTGTACATATACAGGCCGATTCATGGAATTAATGTGCGCCGAAAATCGCAGCGCAAGCGTGCGAAAGTGTGCGAATCATGGCGCAAGTGCGAAAATCGCAGCGCAAGCGTGCCAAAGCCACGCACATTGATTCATGGAAGTCTGTGCGCATGTGGGTGGCGCACGCCGGCGCACACGTCATCAAACGGCATGCGCTACGTGCACAGCGAAAGCACACATACGCGGCGCACACAACAAAAGTGGGTGGAACACGGGTCGTAACACGCGGAATGGGGAACAACGTGTGAAAATGTGGGCGTAACGGGGGAAGTACAGGAGGGAAATGTGCAGAATGCCCACACTTACAACACATATTCATGGAATCGAACAGGGGAAACGCGTGCGCCAAAAAAGACATGCTAATCCGGAAACACGTACGCCAGCAGGAAGCAGGCATACGTGGCCCCGCACAGCAAAAAAAAGTGCACGGGAACAACAAACAAGCTCAGACGCTACGATGAATATACCGTTCCTCGCAGCAGTGGTTGTGGGGCACCGCAGGAGGAGGATAGTCAGGCCCGGAATTTTTACACCCAGGACCAGCCTTTTTGGGATGCCTGATGACCAGGTGTATGGGAGGTACAGGTTTACAACACACATAATACTCGACCTGGTGAGTGAGTGGGAGGATGACCTCACATCATCCACCCTATGCTCCCAAGCACTGAGCCCCTTGGAAAAGGTGCTCAATGTACTGCACTTCTTGGCCACTGGTTCATTTCAGCGGACAAGTGCCATAGTGGGGGGGGTGTCACAGGCCACGCAGTCACGCTGCCTACACCAGGTGTTGGCCATCATGACTGCATGCTCCTCAGTCCGCAGGCACATATACATGCCCAGAACACCTGCAGAAAGGCAGGCTGCTGTACAAAACTTTTACGGGGTGGCACACTTCCCCAAAGTGCTAGGTGCCATTGGTTGCACCCATGTGGCTCTACGTCCTCCCAGGGCAACTGAGCAAATCCATAGAAACCGCAAGCACTGGCATTCCATCAGGTAGTATGTGATACCAAGGGAATCATCACCTCAGTATATGCCAACTATCCAGGGTCCACCCATGACAGTTTAATTTTCAGAATGTCACCCCTAAACCGGGACCTAGAAGCTGGGCGGCATGTCGATGCATGGTTGCTTGGTGAGTATAAATGCCTCTGCACGTGCATGCATGTCAGATACTGAGTAATATCACAACCCCACTAATGATACCCATCATCACCCCCCCAGGGGACAGTGCCTACCCTCTGAGCACGCACATGATGACGCCAATTCGGAACCCCAACACAACACCTGAGGTAAGATACAACACAGCCCATATTGCAACCCAGGGCATAGTGGAGCGCACATTCGGAGTGCTCAAGTCACGCTTCCGCTCCCTTGACCGCTCTGGTGGGCAGCTGCCATACGCACCCCCAGTAGTGTGCATGATCATAGTGGCAGCACGTGTCCTGCACAACGTTGCAACACGCCGTAGTCTGCCAGTGGACATGGTGGTGCCCCCACATCCCCATCCACATGCACGGCTGCTGCGCATGGGAGGGGAAAGGGCATGTGGTGAGGCAGCCCGTACCCAGCTGGTGGCTAATTACTTCACCTAAAATCACCATACCAGCCTGAGATTGGTCACCTGGAAGTGTTACATTGTGTGCATCCCTACCTACTTAAAGACAACCAATGCTGTGTGACAAAAATACACACATTCATGCTGCATGAATGACTACCCCCTTGCAAAATACAACATGAAAATAGCGACATGTCACCCAACCCCTTCCAATCTCAGCTACCCAACACACCATGGCATGTCATGCAATGTGAAAGCAACCAAATGAATGCACAACACATGACACAAGTGTCACAAAGTGCACTGTCCCAAATGTAAACAGACCACAGACAATATGCTCCCAGTAATCAATAAGAAACAGCTCACATGAACAAATACTTACCAGCAACACAATACAGCAACACAGGATGAAACAGTGGCAAAATATGACAGTACAAAATCAAAGTAGTGCAAGTCTCACAACCTGAATAAGCCAGCACATCGACCCCTTCCAACTCCAGAGTGTTGTTGTCAGTCAAATGTGTCAGTGTACTGCATACAACATGAACTGCATCTGCAAAGGAGACGACCTTGTGAAGACATGAAGAAGGTACATGTGAATAAGGAGAAAGACATGGATGCACAAGCACATATCAATACACCACGCAGTGTTCAATCCAACAACAATCCCCACTAGGGATGTCCACACAGTTTTGACTACAGACTGCCCACATAGCTCATGGGAGACCAATGTCGCTGTGTAAGTCACTGTCACTTGGTCAGACCCTTTGCAAGCCCATGGAAAGGGGAAGCAGGAGGGGTGTGTGTGTCAGGAACCCAAGCATCTAACCCAAAGACAGGACTAGCCTGCATGTGCCCAGCTGGAATACCCACTGGATGCCTACGGGAGCCACACAAGGCAACACACTGTAAAAAAAAAATACAAACATCAAAAATGGCCATGTGTGGACCGGGGGGGCGGAGGCCACCCAGGAGGTTCTAGGACAGGGTGCACCTCGTATGGTCCTCCATGGCAGCAAGCATGCGGGTCTGGAAGGTCGGTTCTGGAGGATGATAGTACGGAGATCCCCATGCAGCACCTCACAGGTTGCCTGCATTTCTGCATGCATGGCCTCGCGTGATGCCCGGATCTCCTCATGGGTTGCTTGGAGCTCAGCTGAGAGCGAACGTATGAACTGCTCCAGCTGCTGTTCTGACCTAAAATTTCAGGAAGCCTCAAGTTCACCCAGAGTCTCCCTGAGGAAATGGATTTCTAACCTCAGGGCTTCCCTGTGGCCCTGGGACTCTACAGATATGGCTGCGCGCTGAGTCTCCAGTGCCACCCATCGCTCCCTGTTGGGCACCAACATGTCCTCCCTGTGTGATTGGCAAATGGAGTCTGTTGCCTGCTGTTGGAGCTCCATCTGCATTTCAGGGGGGAGAATGGAAGTGGCCACCCTCTTCATTGCCTGAGCCATCATTTCAACCGATGCTCCCTGTTGTGCTGCTATACCGTACATGGAGTTTTTCCATACAGTATTGCCTAGTGGCGTACGGCCACCGCGTCGGCAGGCACCACACCTGTTTGGGGCAAGGCGATCTGCACCTTGCTGTGCTGGCACTGCCTGAGGCTGCAGGAATGCATTCCCCCTCTGATCTGCTGGCCCAGGAACGGGATCACATGTTGTGGAGTGTGACCCTGCATGCGTAACCGCCAAAGGCGGAGTTACCAACACTGACATCCCCATAGAGGGGTTTACCCCCCCCATGCAGGTGGGTTGGACAGAACAGCATCCCTGCCACTCACCTGCGACGGCACATAAGTCTCACTGTCCGATTCGGCACCTGAATCATAGAGGTCTGGGGAGGTGCACCCAGAGACACCCGTGGACAATATGGTCTGCAGGAGGATTGGGTTTTCACCCACCACCACCCCACATCCTCCACTGGTGCCCGGTCAAGGCTGAGATTCCTCCTGGGTCTGCACCATCTCCTCCACCTCAACAGCATCAAGTGCCTCATCACCTGGAAAGACATGAAAGACAACAAATGGAAACAGGCATGAGCACCATAGCACACACATAGGCCTGACAAGCCAGAGATCCAGTACATGAATTACACATGTCCCACATGACTATAACCCTGGCATGCATGCACTGTCAATGAGTTGGAAGGGGGGGCAAAAAGCATACACTGAGGACTCCAAGATGGAAAAGCAACACATGTGCTGCATGCTGGATAGCACTGGCATCACACATTAGCCTGTGAGTGGCATGGGCAATCCACATACATGACACATGCCAGCACACAGATGGCACGTAGCATAGCCATGGTACATTTGACAAGTACAGCCATATGTTAGTGAATGAGTACTGTCACCCATCCATGTGAGATGGACATGATGAGATGAAAAATTCCAAATAGTGTGACAAAATACACATGTGCCACACACTGCAACACATCCAGTGTACAATTATAGAGTGATGGCAGGCAGATGGATACATCAATGGTTGGTCACTTCAACTTGACAGAAAACGACAATCATGTTCCACATTCAAACAGGCCCCAAAAATTAAGGTGAGCAGGCCCTTACTCAATCAGCCTGAATGGTCAAATCATTCCCATAACAAGGTAATAAATGTCGGCCATTGTGGGCTGTAATATATGATAGAAGCATGTCACATATGTGGCATTAGGGCTGAAAAATGTGTTGCAAAAATGGGAGGATTGAAACAATCAGGCTGAATGAACACTGACAATTCTGAACAATGTTGTTGCAAGATGACAGTTCAAGGGCAACTGCAGTAATGTGCTAATTGGCAACTGTGGTCAGAAGGGATACTGTCATACCCAAATCCAAGGGCGGTGAATGGTTTGGAGGAAGCACATGGGTGAGCCATACCACTCAGGACTACACACCCTCACCTGGCACTCAATCAGAACATGCATTGGCACTTACCGGACTATGCTTCGTAATCTGCTACGTCTCCCACACCTTGGATCTGTTCCTCTGCCACAAAGGTTCCAGCAACAGACTCATGTTCAGTGAGTTGGTCGTCCTCTGGTGGAGACACAACGCCAGTCACCAGAGTAGAGGCATGATTTGAAGCCAGCTTGTTCTTTGCTCTGCGTTTCAGGTCATTCTACCACTTACAGCAATCATCAGCTGTGCGCCTCACAAATCCAAGGGTACTAATGTGGTCCGCGATGGTCTGCCAGTGGGCCCTACGTTGAGCAGGCGTAGTCTTGCACCCTGCAGTCACCACCATTTTGCGGCAATGTGCCAACACATAGGCCACAAGTGCATCAAGTTCGGCGTCATTAAAGCTAGGCTTTCTTGACGTGCCGGAGTGTGTAGCCGTGTCTGGGGTCTCAGCCTGTAGTGCTAGAGCACCCTTCTTCTTCTTCTTGTAAGGTGGTGCGGATCCTGAGTGGCTTACACCGCTCTGGACAGTAGGGGCAGAAGCAGAGGTGGACTGGGTACTTGAAGCCTGTAAAGGCACAATGACCAAAGGTCTTGGTGCAGGCATTGGCTGCAGGGTGATGTTGGCAGGGTCCCGGCTGGGAGACTCGGAGCTCGGGTGGATTGAGCTGCAGTTGCCCCTGCAGCCTCCCCACCCTGGCTACTTGGGGCAGCAGATGACATTGCTGCCCCAGATCCACGGGGCCTGGTGACAGCAACTTTCACCGCCACACGTGACTTAGACTTGGTGACCTGGAAGTCAGCCTGGGAGTCATCCTGTGCCGGTTCAGTTGACAAAATGGGCCGGTCCAACAACGGCTGAGCTGGGATGGTGTCAGCTATGTTTTCCCACAACCATTGGGGGGGGCATAGGTGGCCCCGATTGTTCCTCCACACACAGGGCTCTAGGGGCACCCTGCAAATCGTGGTCACATCCACTACCACGCCCACCACGCCCACCTTTGCCTCTCTTATTGCTTGGTTGCCTCCCAACCATGGCACTGATGTTGTTGTGCGTATGGGAGTTGCAGTAAACAATTGTCCTGGGCAATTGGGGTGAAAGGGGTAGGGTACTAGATGGAATTTGTACCGTAGTTATGTTGTTATGTTATGTTTTATTATTTATAATGCGCAATTATACCCAAAGGTATCAGGGCGCAGCATTTACAAGAATATGCGAAGCTTGGTTACAAAGTGTACAAAGTTCAAATAGCATAGGGAATGTACAGAGCAATAGATGAGAGCACACAATATATACAGTATATACAAATTAAAAGGTGGCACACAAGGTTACACAGTGTGCGGATCGCATGAAGGATGGCCTTAGCACTTATCTATCTTGGCTGTCCTTCATTTTAAGCCATGAAATTACCTTAGAGCGGAAATTCAGGTAGGGCATGTCTACTCTGAGGTTGGGGGGCAAAGGGTTCCATAGTTTGGCTGCCTTTACCGGGAAACTGTTACCTCCTATGGTGGCAAGTTTGTAGTTTGGGACAGAGAGGCAATCTTTGTAAGCAGTTCTGAGGGGTCTTGCGGAGGCTTGTCTATGGAATCTGTTAGTCAAGTAGATCGGGGCAGCGTTGTTAAGGGATTTGTAGGTAAGTGAAGCCGTTTTTAGGAGAATTTTATCTCTAGTAGAGAGCCAGTTGTTCTGTTGTCTGAGACCTGATATGTGTTCTCTTCTGGGGATACCTAAGGCTGCTCTCCGGGCGTTATTCTGGAGGGTTTGTAGCTTGCTGGTAATAGCCTTGGAAGTTCCCAGGTAGAGGGCGTTACAGTAGTCAAGGCAGGATAGAATGAGGGCTCTAGCGAGTGTAAGGCAGCTAGTGTCTGACAGAAATGGTTTAGCTGAGCGGATTAATTTGCATGTATATGCAGATGAGAATGCCAGTGAGCTCAGTTGTCTTTTGAAGGAGAGGTTAGAATCCAGGTAGAAGCCCAGTGTTTTGACCTCCTGTCCAACTTTGATGTTGTTCCCATCTATCATGAAAGAGTTGTAGGCCGGGCTGAGTTTCCTTAGAGTATGCGTTGTTCCCAGGATGATAAGCTCCGTTTTCTCATCATTCAGGCATAGTCCATGAGTGGCCATCCATGCCTGGATGATGATGTACACCCTATTCAGCAAGGCCAAATCCTTCCATAATCTCCAGAAAGCGGAAGGAGGATCTGAGTATCATCTGCATAATTAGTGTAGGTGATACCGAGATGTTCCAAATCATCGAAAAGGGGCTTGGTGAATATGTTGTACAATGTGGGGGAGACGCAGGAGCCCTGTGGTACACCACAGGTGATAGGTATAGGGTCTGCTGCAGCTGTAGGCGAAAATACCCTCATATTTCTTCCGTTAAGGAATGAGGTGATCCATGAGATGGCCTCGGGGGAGAAGTGTGCTGCTGTGTGGAGGTGTGAACATAGGACAGAGTGGTCGACCAAATCGAAAGCTGCAGAGAGGTCAAGGAGGAGGAGCAAGGCAACTTGTCCTTTGTCCCTAAGTGTATCAATCTGAGCTTTCAGGTCGATGAGAGCAGTCTCAGTCCCGTGTTGAGGGCAGAACCCAGATTGTCTAGATCCTAAGAGGTGGTGTTCTTCCAGGTGCTTCTGTATTTGAACGTAAGCTACCTTATCTAGGATTTTTAGTAGGAAGGGAACAGTCGTTATGGGTCGGTAATTGGTGGGTATGGCTGGGTCAAGGGTAGGTTTTTTTAGTAAGGGAAGTACCCAAGATTGTTTTAGATTGCTGGGGATGGAGCTGGTGGAGAAAGAGGCATTGATCAATTTCGTGATGAAGGGTGAAAGATCGCGAGCAGCGTTTTTGATGAGCTGTGCTCGGCAAAGGTCTACCTGGCAGTTAGATGGTTTCAGGGACAAGATGATTTTTTCCACATCGAGTGTATTGACTTTAGTAAACTTGAAGCGCGTGGGGTCTGTGGTTGTGCACTTGTCTGGTTTTTTGGAGGGGGGCATGTCTTTTAAGGTCTCTTTTTTGCTGGAGATTTTGGTTTGAAGGGTCTTGATCTTATTGGCCAAGGCATTTTGAATTTCTGAGCACCAGTTTTTATCTTTGGTGCAGGTATCAAGGGGTAGTATGGGAGTTTCAACTTCTTTGAGAATGGAAAAGAGTTCTTTCATGTTGGATTTGGCTGACGATATGCGAGAGTCATAGGACGTTCGTTTGGCCACATATATTTCTTTTTTGTAGAGTGCAGTTATTTTAGATAGATTAAGTTTGTTAGCAGCTGAGGGACATTTTTTCCAAGTAGCTTCGCAATTTCTCTTTTGTTGCCTCAGGTTTTTGAGGAATGGTGTGTACCATTTGTTAAGGTGTGATTTCTGTTTGCTCGGTTTGAGTTTGAGAAGGGCGATGAGGTCCAGTGCTGAGGCCATGGCATTGTTATATTCCTCAACTAGGATCTCTGGGTCCTCATTGTCCGAGAGTGTGTCAAGTTTAGGGAGTAGGTTCGGGATGAGTCTTTCTGCTGTAATGCTTTTCTTGTTTGTGGTGAGAATAGGTGGGGCTGATGTGAAAGGCAGAGGTGTAGGTCTGTCGGTGGTTAACCAGAACGAGACTAGGTGGTGGTCGGTCCAGATTAGAGGTGAGATATTGGTAATGTTTGCTACGCAGTTGTGATCAGCCATCCAATCAAGTATTCTACCTTTTGAGTGAGTAGGGGCCATGCTTCTTTGTGCAAACCCTAGTTCAGCAAGGGTGGTGCCTATAGAGCTAGATATTGGGTCTGCTGGGTCATTGTAGCCTAGGTTAAAGTCCCCCAAGGTAAGGACTTGAGCTGAGGTTTTAAGGTTGCTAGTTAGGATAGCGTTAAGGTCTTCATCAAAGGTGCCGATGGGTCCTGGTGGGCGGTAAATCAAGTGGATGGTGAGGGTTTGGGTATTAGTGAGAGGGACTTTGACTGATAAGTTTTCACAGGATTGGACATTGGAAGGTGTAGCGAGTCTCATGGGTAGGCTAAGTTTATGTATAATGGCGACACCCCCTCCTCTGGACTTGGGGCGATCTTGCCTCAGGATGGTGTACTTGTCTGGGACTGCTAGCATAATCATGGGGCCTACTGCTGGGTGTAACCAGGTCTCGGTGATGGCGAGGAACTCTAGGTCGTCTTTGAGGATCAGATCTGCTATTTCTGTAGCATGTGCTACTAAGGATCTAGCGTTGATTAGGGCTCCCTTGATTTTAGGGCTGGCTGTCTTTATGGTGGTAGTTGTGTTTTCAGCAGCGCTAGTATGGCGTTTATCTTGAGTTTGTCCAGGTGTGCTCTGTCTAGGGTGGATGAGTATGGGGCTAGAGGTGAGGTTGTGAAGAGAGTTAGAGGTTTTAATGTTAGGGTTAAGTTGAGGTAGCTGTTTTAAGGATTTTTGTGGGGTATGCAGTGAGCGGGCCCATGGCTCGTAGATTTTGGCTAATCTAGCTCTGAATCCTAGGTTCCTGTCTATGGTGGTGCGAGGGAGACTAGGTGGTAGCTGAGGGTTGGCTAGGTCTGTATGGGGTGGAATCTGGTCAGTGGGCATGGAAGAAATGGGCATATTGGGCAGTTGAGGTGCCATTTTACAGTAAGTGTGTAAAGTAATGTTCAGGAAGATGAGGACAGAGGCGTGTAAACTTGTGATAGGTAGATGCATTCTGAATAGAATTGAAGGTAATGTCTTGACTAAGTAGGCGCTAGTTCTCTGAGGACATCTAGAAGCGAATTTGAACAGTATGGCTAAATAGGACTGGGTTTACGAACAGGCATCATGTCTAGATACAACTAAAATCAGGATCAAGCAGCATTTAGAAACGAAATTGAGCAGTATAGCTAGGTATGACTAGAGTACAGGCAGCATGTCTAGATACATATGGATTTGAGCGTGTTAGAGGTTGGAAAATCAGTACAACAATAGGTGTAGATCTGGCAAGAGAGCAAGGTGCAACTCTGAGATAGATTTAATAGTAGGGAAGAGATGAGATTAACAGACGAGTCAGATCTAATACATGTCAAGCACGTGATATATAAGCTGTAGATAATGTACGTTAATTATAACATGAGTAGACAAAGTCTTGATAATTATTGACAATGAAGTTCCCCAAGAGTTAGAGAGTAACCACCAATCAAGTTACCTTATGAGATGTAGTGCCTTGCGCCAGTGTGTCCGGACATAGGGAAACAAAGTTGATCGTTCACCCTAATATGTTGCCTGAAGCGCCATGGAGCGAACAGGGGGCAAAGAGGGGCCTTTGTGCGGGCCTTCGTCGATGGCTGGCGTTTCCGCCTGCCGGCGGAAGTAGCGGGATGAAAACAAGCTTCAGTTGCTTAGCAACGAAGCCACGCGGCCAGAGCCTCACTCTGGTGCCGCGATGTGCCCGCCATCTTGGGATCAGGCGGAAGATAGTGACGGGGTCAGGCGGTGCCTGCAAAGCGGTGCGTTCGTTTCGGGTCGCAGGCAGAAACCAAGAATCCAGCCAAGTTAGGTGTGCTGTGAAGATTGCTGGGTCAGTCCAGCCAATAGAAGCCTCACCCTTGTGGAGTCCAGGGTCCCGAGGCAGATCGAGGTGCGGCTGTGGGAGCCACTCCAAGGCTCTCGGGAGGCTGGGCTCCTGCCCTCCTCTGTGTGTGCTGCGGCTCGACTGAAGATGCAGGGGGCAAACAGGGGCCTTTGTGCGGGCCTTCATCGATGGCCAGCGATGGCGGGAAGTAGTGCTCTAGCAAGGCTGTCTGTGACCCCTGGGGGAAGATGACGGGTCACGCAACGCACAGGCACCCCAAAAACAAAAGTACACATGCACGTAACCCCTAGTAGACCACGTGCATGGAAAAATGAACCCGCACTACGCTGTGGCACCCAGAAACACAAAAATAAGTGTACTCGTGTTACACGCAGCCTACAATGACCTCTGAAGGGGTACGCGACACACGGGGGCAACCACAGTTGGAAAATACGTGCGCGACTCACCGTCTGTCTTGAAAAAGAATGTGAAAAAGACACACGTGTGCGCGTTGGCAGCACGCCCGCCAAAAGAAGAAAAGAACGCAGTCTGAGAAAACAGGGAGTACGAACTGGAAATGTTGTGAAGTAATCGCGTGTGAACCGACAAGAAGAACAAGAATCATCCACTCGCTCTCCACAAAAAGCACGTACAAGAAAATAGTGTGATACTCATATCTTTTAAGCCAGCCCACACACTTATGCGTTTATGCGCTAAGGCCCTTTCCTCCAATAGCACAGTGACGTGCAGTTTTCTCACGTGATGATTCACTATGCACCCGTGTTGTGGGGAACGCCCGCGCGCGTAACGTCACTTTTCATGCTGACGTGCAATTTTTCATGTGCCAAATCACTCCCTATCAAGCTGGCCACACGAAAACACACGGAAGACCACGCTCCTGACCAAAAGGCCATTTTCCTGCCCGCAAGAGCCCCGAGCACGCTCCCACCAGCCATCTGCTGCTGCCTGCCTGCTGCCCACGTGCCCTGCTATTTGGTGCCTGCATGTCAGCCATTTGCAGGGGTCCAGTTTCTGTGTCCACCCCTGCTGGAACAGAAGACTCCTGACTGGGATACCATCACTCCACAGCCCAGCCCCAGTACCCAGATGCCCAACCCACACCTGGCTCGGGGGTCACCATATCGGGGCAAACACCATCTGAGACCACTGGCAACCCCCAGCCAGAGAGGCAGAGGGCCACCAGCTTCAGTGAGAAGGAAGTTGGTGTTCTGGTGGAGCATGTCCTGGGGCATTATGATGCCCTCTTCGGAACATCACGCGCCAACAAGGAAGGACGGGAGAGGATCTGGGAGGACGTAGTGGTTGCCATCAACGCGGAGGGGGTGGCAACCCGCGACATCAAGCACGTCCAGAAGCGCTGGGAGGACTTCAGGTCCAGGACCCTCTACAAGGCCCGGTGCCTCGTGAAGGCAGAGGATGAAGAGGGGTGCCGGGTCAGCATGAGCAACATCCAGATGAGTGTCCTGGAACGCATAGGCCCAGCGCTCCACGCCCAGATCCTTCGGAGGCAGGCCCGTCTGGAGTTGAGAGGTAAGTGGCCAAGCATTGCTGTGTGAGACAGGGCATGTTGCAGTGTGCTGGTAGTCTGATACTTGCCTGTATGTGTAACATAGGCCATGTATGGATGGGTGTGTGCAAGGACATCATGGTCATGCATGTGAGACCAGTAATGTGTGAGACGCATGGATGGTGCATGTGTTCCAATGCAACATGGGGAGCTGTATGCGGAATGCACACATGAATGCATGCCAGTCTCTGTTCTTGGACATGGATGGGGGGTGAGGGATGGGTGCTGCTCTCATGTACATGTATGGTGCACATGTGTGTGTGTCTGAGAAGTGTGTGTGTGACTTTGAAACGCCATGGATGCATGACGCATGTCCGTGATGATGTGTAGATTCACTCATGCAGTGCGGTCACTATGTATCTACTGTGTCTGTGGTGTACAAGCAATGATTCATGATCCTCCGGTGATGTGTGTGCATGGGATCAGTATGAGCCATGATGCATGTGAGTTTTAAGGCAACATTTTGGTTAAAAGAGGCCCTTGTACATGGATGCTGATGTTGATTGCAGGCGCCGTGCCTGTTTCTGCATGTGTGTTGCGTGCATTCACCCATATGTTGTGGAGGGACAGGATGGAAGTGACATTTGACAGTGCCACTCATGTCTTATTGCTTCCTGTCTAGGGAAATATTGTACTGTACCCTGATGCTTGTGTTCTATGTCTCCCTCTACGCAGCATCGAGTGAAGAAGAGGGCGGGGACGGCGCTGTGGAGCCAAGCGGGGGGGATGCCTCCACCAGGCGGCGACGCAAGGCCCAGCCACCCTCCCAGGAATTGCCATCATCCGGGAGTGAGGGGACTGGTGCTGCGTCTGCCACTACGGCTGTAGCGGAAGGGCCGGGTGACCACCCACAGGGGCTTGTAATGGCGGAAGACGGTGCAGAGACATCCAGGTTGGTGGTCTCCACAGAGGAGGAGGAGCCCGCTACTGAGCCGCACATAGGGACTGGTGGGGGTAGTACCACTGGTGCAAGTGGTGCAGTCCAGGGCCAAGGTCAGGAGGCAGCACAGGGCACCGCAGAGGGGCCTGTGCATGTTGCTGTCCTTGACCCTGTGACTGCACCACCATGCACCAGCATGGATGCCCCGTCCCAGGCCTGTCCGCAGGTAGGGGGGAGTCCCACGTCATCTGCCTCTCCACTACCTGTGGACGAGGGGTCCCATGACCGTATGGGCTCCGTCCTGATAGGTGTCGCGTTGCGCACGCGTGACATTCATGATGATGTGCGTGCTTCCTGGGGGGAGCATGCACGCCATCACAAAGAGAAGCGTTGCTTCGTGGCACTGTTGGGAGGGGCCCTGGTCGGTGGGTTCCTACATGTGTCGCGCACTCTGGCGGACCTCTCCTCCTCTATGGAGACTATGCGTCAGTCATTCTCCCTTCCGTCTTCCAGCCCAGATTCCACCAGGGCCCCCTGTGGATCTGGTCTGACCAACACAGCCAGCTTGGTGGAGATCCCATCCATGCCACAGTCGGGAGTCGGCGGTCCAGCAGGGGTGGACACCACAACAACTGGAGACCAGCATGTGGAGGATGTGCAGGCATCATCGGACAGGGCACATGGACAGCAGTAGCAGGCTCTAGGTGGCAGCAATGATGGCTCGGGGCCATCGACATCAGAGGGGCAGGCATCGGCCAGAGGGCAGGAGGACCCTGGAATGGGTGTGTCTTCATTGTGGATGCGGTTGGGCTGGCGTATAGATGCGGAGCGGCGGCGGGCAGAAGAGACATGGCTCACAATGGTCAGGGCGGAGAACTCCATGCGGAGGGCACTGAGGCGGGCCGAGTGCCTCAAGGCTATTCGCAGGGAGTTGGAGTCCAACATGGCATCGTCCCTGCAAACACTTGGGGCCATGGAAGAGGACCGCCTCCAGGACAGTGACCAGGAGTTCGATGATGCCCTGGCCCGGGACATCAGAAAGTGAGCCGTCGGACTAGCCTGCCGCCATTGTAAATAGTTTTTAGTGTTAGGTTTCCTTTTCGTTTTCATTTCATTTGGGGTGATTGGACTATGCCCCACACTTTTTTATATAGTTCTTTTCTTAGGTAGTTTCTTTTCATTGGGCTCATGGACCCTTTCAAAATTGATTGTACATAGTTGCACTTTGGATTTATGCGTGCATTTATATATAGTTCTTTTCTTAGGTATTTTTTTTTCATTGGGCTCTTGGACCCTTTCAAAATTGATTGTACATAGATGGACTTTGGATTTATGTGTGCATTTTCTTTGAATTTCACCATGGGGCAATGGATTTGCATTTTTACGTTTCCTTTGGATTTGTTTTGGTGGACAATGATTTTGGACCATTTTTCTTCTGGATTTATTTGGATTGCATCTACATTTCATTTTTCATATTTTTGGACATGCATTTCATTTCATTTTTGTATTATTTTTTTGACTTTCATTTCATTACATTGATTTTGTTAATAATACATTTTGATATTTTAATTCCATGTGTGGGATTCGCTTATTGGGTTCATGCATGTCAAATTGTGGTTTTGCACAATATATGGCAAACAGTGTGTGTGTGTGACCGACCTGTGTTGATGTACATCGTTGACTTTTGATTTGTGTTGTGACATAGGCATGTCAGTGTGTGGTGGATTGGTGAAATCATTGCATGTCAAGACTGTGGTGGCGTGCTGTGGAATTGTGGTGCGCATGAGGGCCATGATTGCGCAGCTTCCTTTCGTGTTGCCGGGGGACATGAGTCGGGGCATGATGGCAGGTGCCCCTCAATGCTGGGTGGATAGGGGTGCTGGGGGACATGAGTCGGGGCCTGCTGGCAGGTGCCTCTCAATGCTGGGTGGATGGGGGTGTCAGTCGCGTATGAAACCTCCCGCGCACCCCAGAAATACACGTACCCCGCTTGCACAGGGCCAATCGCGTGTGAAACTTCCCTCGCACCCCCGAAATACACGTACCCCGCTCGCACAGGGCCAATCGCATGTGAAACTTCCCGCGCACCCCAGAAATACACGTGCACCGCTCGCACAGGCCCAATTGCGTGTAATACTTCCCACGCAGCACGGTACGTGTATTCCGAGGGGTGGGCGAGGATTTTTACTGACTTTTTTGTGGTTGGGGGGCTGTATGCTGGTCTACTGGCCTGTGCGCCATGTACGGGATTTGTGCGCTGTTCATGGTGCACGGGGAGGGGTTAGGGGCGTAACTGGCCCTGCTGCAGGGTCGCTGCGCCACTCTGCCCCACGGCTGGTTTTGGATGTTAAAATCCATGAATATGCTGTGCGCGGAAATGGATTTTGGCGCACGCGGCTCGCACAGAACAGACTGCCGCACACGAGCACTGTGCACCAGCCACGTGCGCAACTTGTGCGCTGAATTCTATGAATTACCCCCTTTATCTTTTTCCAGATACTAATACTACAAACCAATGGATTATGACACATTTGTTACACACTCAATCACAGTCCCTGATTAAAATCATCACCTGCTTCCAACAAACTGTTAATTTCTCTATGCAAGCAATATTTGTTTTGCTTTGTTACAAAAAGATTGCAAACACAGTTACCAACACTGAATGCATTCCCTTTCCTTAAAATAATTTACAATGTTTTCATATTTTAATTGCAACCAGGCAGCTATTATTTTGTCTGGAAGCAAAATGATAAGGCACTGAGTTATGGCTAAGCATTTCAGACACATGTTCAGCAAAACTGGAAACTATCGATTTTCCATGGGTTTCTGCAGGTAACTTGGCCTGTTTTTTCTTGAGGGTTGACTTAATAGGTTCTACTAAATTTGACCTGATCTTTATGTAATGGTAGATGATGCCTTGGAACTTCAAATAGTTTGTTTTTGATGGGGAACGAGTGATTTGTAGATGGTCAACAAATACATTGTAGCTAATTTAAATTTAGGACAGGTAAAAGTGTAGGATAAAATTGAATTAAATTGAAAAAAAGTCCCAGTTAGAATTTATTTTTCCTCCGATCTTTGTCTTTTAAACATCTACTATAATGGCACGTGTCCCAAGGGTTCGCTCGAAATGATCAACTAACTAAATCTTGACCTCCAATACTTACACGTAGGGACGAATTCATGGAATTTGTGCGCCGAAAAAAACGGGGATTTGTGCGCCATTCTGCCCGCAAATCCCCATATGTTAAACAGGGATTTGCGGGCAGAATGGCGCACAAATCCCTGTTTTTTGGCGCACAAATTTCATTAATGAGCCTGATAATTTCACCAAAAGTCAACCCCCAAATCTCAACACTAGTATTTAAACATAATAAATGCATCAACAAAGATGTACATTTGAAACAATAAAAAGGGGAAAAGCCCCCACTAACTCCCAGGGAATGTTCAACACCCACAACTGCCTTTAATTAAACCCTTCAGTCAGCCCTAAAAGTACTTGCTTTACGCAGCATATATTGTCATCAAAACAAGTACTATTTGCGTGTATTTACATGTGGAGGGCAGTACTGCTACACAAATTTTGCCAGCAGAGGGAAAATTGTGAATAATCGAAATAACGATCTGATGATAAAAAGAGACTGTCCTGAATAGATTGGTGTGGGTGAACAAGGGACTGGATACCTTTTTTTCTTACAGGTAAAGTAGGGCAAAGCACTGAGAAATCGACATCCATTTTGTAAACAGGGGAGGATGCCAACTCAAGGAGAACCACGTGAATTTTCTAGGCAGAGGTGAAGTAGCGAGAACCACGTATGAGAGATTGCCATTTGGTAAGGGTGAAGAAGCCCTGCCTTTTTTTGGTCTGTATTAACTGAAACATGACATGGGTAATTCATCTCAGAAATCATGGTCTGATAACCAGATCCCTCTTTCCTAAAACTCCATGCCAAAAGCATAGTGAACACAGGTGCTCTGCTGCCTCAGTCTCCTGATCTTCAGCACTTGCCCCTTTGTGGCACAGAGTAGGTTCTGAAGTCACTTAAGCCCCATTTGACAGCTGCAAGAGGCAAAGTCACAGCCAGCGGACAGAGGTTAGAATTAAACCTGCACCTCTCACCCCAAAAGATAATAATTGGTGCTCTATCTATCTGTTGGCAGGGTCATCTCTAAGTATACGCTGTACCTCTGTTTGGTATGGTGAATGATAGTGCACACAATTCTTCAAGCCACATCAATTGCGTATCATACTTGTGTCTATTTTGGAAATGCTATGTGGATTTAAGGCCAGCCTCCCTGTAAGGGATCCAGCAAGCAAGACAAAAGGCAGGGAACACATGTCCTCCAGCACAGGAAACTCTCAGCA
Source organism: Ambystoma mexicanum (assembly GCF_040938575.1). Classification (NCBI taxonomy): domain Eukaryota; kingdom Metazoa; phylum Chordata; class Amphibia; order Caudata; family Ambystomatidae; genus Ambystoma; species Ambystoma mexicanum. Next base: position 358,745,078 of record NC_090941.1, read on the forward strand.
GGAGTGCTCCTGGGAGCTATGCCTCAAAGAGGCATACGCATTTCAGAGGCCAGCCTCACATGAGGGTGTGGCAAAATGGACAGCTTTTGAAGCTGCAGCTTTGGGAAGGAGGTTGTGTTAGTGTAGCCAGAAAGAGCAGAAGCGACAAACTGAGGGAAGGTTTTGACATCTTGTTCTTCTGTTTTTCTGAAGGACAGAGCACTCAGGGTATGATGCACGTGGGCAAGGGACACTTGTCACTGTGACAGGGATTCAATCCCTTACAGCAGTTTTTTTTTCACGATTCCGTATGGCGTTTTACCTCATGAGGCAGGGTATCATACTCCTTCCATGATTCATGTTTGATTACATCAAGACAAGTATCGCTCTTTGGACCTTTCTTAGGAGTGCAGTACATTGCTAAGTCCTCCAGTTGAGATGTGAAGATAGAGTGGCTCCATGGCTGAGTCGAGCTATATGCACTAATCATGCCCAGGAAACCTGGGGGGTGGCTGATGTTGGACCACGGTCTGCACTCTGCCAGCTGCAAAGGTACCCAGGCTCCTCACTGGAGGTGAAGGACACTTTAAGGTGCCGGCTAAGCTCCCTGGATGTGTAGTGAATATAAAACAGACTCACCATGTTCAAGACCCCAATCAGCTGGATTGCGGCATTACACAATTTTGAACCACCCTTGCACCCAATTTTACCATGTACAAACCCTTCAAACCAGTAAGGATCAATGGTGATCACTTAGGCTCCGCATGTAACGCTCACCTGATTCCCGTAGAGGCGCCGGTCTTGACTGGGCGTATACCGTATCTTCAAAGGTGATGTGTAACACACGGCTGGCTCTTTGGGCTGGACCTCTGGGCACTGTATGTCTGGCTTGAAGGGTAAGATGTCTGCAGATAGAAAATGTGGGATTAATGAACTGGGTTATTGAATGTCTCTCTCTTCTTCCCTTTCTCTTCTCCTGTAGAACCCCAAAGGTTAACGCTCTCACCTTAGGTAAGTGAACGCCGTGCTCTCCATCTGCCTCGAGGCAGGGTGCTGTAACCAGTTTCTTCACTGGATAAGGGGAGCAGGCCTCTTGACTTCAGAGGACTGCTGTCCGTTGTTTACTGCACGAACGGTAAGTTTCGAGTAATTCTAATGTCTTTAAAGTCTTTAGTAATGATGTCTCTTGTTTTGCAGGGTTCCGGCGATGGCGGATGACGGGCTGAAGTGAGTTGAAGATGGAGCCCGTGTGATGAATAGAAGCGCCTGGAAGCACGTAAGTAAGCGCTTGTTGCCTGCTTCACGATGCGCTCTAACTGTCTTTTTATTTTGCAGGTACAAGTTCGGGGCGGCTGCAGGGTGCCGGAATACCCACTGGGTTAGATGTGGAAAGGAGTAATGGCACGTGAGTATTAAAGTTCCCCAATGTCTTTAAACGCACCTTGTTCTGTCTTTCAGATGCGGGATGCAGCGCTGAAGGCCTCCGGAGCGTGCAAAGAGTTGGTAAGCTTTTGTCTTTCAGATGCCGGAATGCAGTGTGAAGACCTCTGGAGCGCACGAAGAGTAGGTAAGCCTTTGTCTTTCAGATGCCGGAATGCAGCGCGAGGCGTTGGTGACAGCCGATGGACCAGGTAAGTGAAGAGCTGTCACTGAAGACCGTAATGCTAACCTGTTCTTTCTTGTCTTTATAGGTGTTGCTGAAGACTGGATTCAGGATGCTAAGCCTTTTTCCTTAGGCCCAGGATCAGATGCAGAAGACACGATGAGCGTTCTGCTGCTGAGGATGCAGAATAACGCAAAGCAAGATTCATCCATCGGGTGTGGTTTAAATAGCCTCCTGTAGTGCTTAGGTGTCTCCTTCCACAGCCACGCCTAGGTAAGAAAAGAGTTCCTGCTTTCCAGAAGAGTTCCAGTGTTCTGAATCTAGGGAGTGGCTCCTGCCCCACCCAACAGGAAAAGTAGTTCCAAACAGAAGAGGATCAGAGACTCAACTGGCAGGCAAGTAAGCAGCATGGTCTGCTGCAGGTAAGTCCACCCAAGCATTATGAGCCCGGCGCTTCCAGCGCTGGGACTGGGCATATTTATGAGCCTGGTGCCACTGGCGCCAGGACTGGGTCCAAAAGGTCCCAATTGGGACTGGTTGGCACTCGGAACCTGTGTTATGGATCTGCTTCCAAGGGAGTTGGGAAAACCCTGACCTTTTGGAAGCAGAGATCATGACACCGCATCACACTAGCTGTGCCCATCTCTGCTCAGTTCAGATAGTAGCTTGCAACACTGCAGAAGTCTTCAAACCACTGGATCTTTGAATAGCAGCTCAAACTGCCAAGATCATTGCACAGACCCTACCTGGACCTGGACTCGAATCGCATAGTGCCACTACAGACTCAACCCAGTGGTACTCACCATCTCAAACCAGCTTAACCATGAAACTAAACCTGGTGGACTCTTTGAAACACTCGATTCTAATGCTGAGTCAAACTGGTCATAGCTTCATATTGAACCTGACTTGATGCTGACTGGACACTTGGATCAAAGTGGATCAACATGACTCACACCTTTCAAACCCAGTGACATGCAAGAACAGCACTGAAACACCCAGTTTGATGCTATAAAACCACCAAGCAAAATATAAGGTACCTATTAGGTACCTTGGTGAGTCACAAACTTGTTGGTACAATTTTGAGAGAATACTGACTGATAAACCACTCTTTCACCTTTCTTCATTGACATTGTAGCAAGCTTTTGCGCTTCATCTCTGCTACAGTACCCAGAGTGCCTTCAAATTCATGTTCACATGTTCTGTGTTCCTTCCACAGGGGTGGGTTTTTACTATTGGTTTTTATGGTCAGTTAGATGTATATTGGTGTGTTTAATTAAAATATATACAACATTTATGGGACATTGTTTTATTCTGTAGTCTTTTGGAGTCTTATACTGCTGCTGTTTGGGTTGCTACTGTCATCAAATCACACTCTTATGAGTATAGCCTGCCCCCAGTCCATCTTACCACAAAAGGCAAAGGTGGTATATTTCTTAACTGTGCCTCGTTCACCTTTATGATGGGGACCCCTGTTGTTTTTATGGTAGTGTAGGGGTTGAGTAGGAGATTTAACCACTACCCATTCTTGTACTAATACAGAGTAGTAATCATATCATCACTTACCCCATGTGCATTTTGTGGGTGGAAGGAATCCAGCCCTGAGTAAAAAATGTACATTTCAGAGGCAGAGAACAGCAAAACAACAGGAACCCCATGTTTATTTTTTAGTAAGAAGGGAACGATAATTTGCTGAGAACTCCATGTGCATTTTTCAGGCATATAAGAATACTACACCACTCCATTGGTACCCCCTGCATTGTTTCCCCAATGTCCTCACTACTTCATCGTGAGCCAGCACACAACACTAGATGAGATGGTATTGATAGGTTTGGCCCAATAGATCTGTACTGACCATAGCCTATCCTACATTGCCGGAAATGTGTTGTGGAAACTGGAGTTTACCACCACCTAGATGAAAACCACAATGCCAAATGAGTAGAATTAAACCCTTCATATGCTGGATATGATATAATATGTTAAGGTATTTATAACGCGCCTATACACAAGTGTTTCAAGGTGCAACAAGGCAAGAGAGGGGAAATAGAGGGAAGACAAAGACAGCGATCCTACTAGGCCAGGTGACAATGAGATTGCACAAGTGCAGGGGAAGGGGGAAGGGGAAAAGTGCAGGGGGATGGAGGGGGAAGTTGGGGCAGTGCCATACATAGGATACCATTAAAATAAATAAGACTACAAATAATAAATAAAAGTGTGGCCAGCTGGTGGCAAGTGCAAGGGTAAGTGCAGACATAGGTGTCAAGTGCTATTAAGGGCTGTATGGATACAGAAACAGTCCCTTTGTGCAAGGGATGCCAGGGGGGCAGTGCAGATGTGCAGCTGGCGGGGAGGGGACAGGGGCCCGAGATCAGAGGGTAGCAGGCAACCAGTGCAGTTTGTCAGCTATGAGATTATCAGGGGAGAAGAGGAGAGAAAACGGAAGCAAAGAGGAAGGTCTTGAGGTGCTTCCAGAACCAGAGATGGTTCTCCTCAAGTTCCAGAGAGGCAGGGAGGCTGTTCCAGAGGGAAAGAGATCTACCACCAATTTGCTGCTTGGAGAAGTGACTAACCCTGAGGGTGTTGGAGGCGTATGAGTGAAGAGCCAGAGAAGGAAGATATTTAAGAAGAGAGAGTTGAAGGTGTTGTTGCCCCAGGTACCAGAAGGCCTTGTGGACAATGCAGAGGATTTTGAACTTAAACCTTGCTGCCATTGGGAGCCAGTGCAGAGATTCCAGTCCTGGAGAGATAAGATTCCTGGGCTTGAGGCCAAGGACAAGTCTTGCAGTCCTGTTTTGGATGAGTTGTAGAGGGCCGAGAGTAGAGGCAGGCAGATTTAGAAAGAGGCTGTTGCAGTAGTCCAGCCTAGAGAGAACCAGAGCTCTGGAGACAGTGAACTTCTGGGGAAGGAGAGGAAAGGAAGAATAACTCTGAGGCGGTGCAGCGGATAGTGTGACTTCTTAGAGACATCAGAGATGTGAGGGGAGAAGGAAAGTGTTCAGTTGAAGATGAAGTTTGTAGCCTCACAGGTGAGAGCAGGAAGAGGGCCAAGAGAGGTCGGCCAGTGAGTGACAGGAAAGGAGGGAGCAGGGGGAGGAGAATATCAGTCTTACTGGCATTAAGGCAGAGAACATTGTTGGCACACCACTCCTGGATGGTGGACAGACAGACAGAAATGAGAGAAGGAGAAGAGGTAGCAGAAGGGAGCCTGAAGATGAGTTGAGTGTCATCCGTATAGCACTGAGAGTTGGGGCAAAGAGCAGCAATGCGATGGGCAGGAAGTGCCAGGTATTGTTTGAATATCCAGGGAGAGAGGTTAGACCCCTGGGGAACACCATAGGTAGAGATAGAGATAGAGGAGAGGAAGGACCCAGGTTGGGAGGGTTGGTCAGAGAGGAAGTAGGTCAGCCAAGCCAGGGTCTGATCAGTTATAATAAAGCTCAAAGAAAGGACAACAGGGCATACATCAAATAACACAAAGTTCACATATACCAACAGAAATGAAGTGAGTAGCTAGACACAACTACCTTTGAAAATAAATTTCTAGGGTGCATGTCTGCAACTATCTTTCATATCAAGTTTAATCAAATATATTTAAAGCAACAATATCATGACTTCATTCTAAAAAACACATAAAAGCATATGCACATGTTACAATACAAATACAAACCACATAAAAATGTTTCACTTAAAAACCCATACACAAATATTAGCACAGGAGGGAAACATAACAAAAACAATTGTTAACATGAATCCAATATTAGCCCGACTTATGTAAGTTTCTGTCCTAGATGTATTCAATGACTGGACATTCCTCAGGGGCAATCATGTATCTTGTGCTTAAAACGGGATGATTCTTTTCCACTTCTGATTATAATTCTTATATTACCAATTTCAAAAAGGTACTCCAATATCTGTAGATACACAAACACAATAATGCATCTCACTGAGCAGGCGTCAAAGGTTTAATAAAATTTCACCTAGCCAGACCCCCAATACCAAAAAGGGTTAAACAGATAAGAGAAGATCAATGATCTCTACCTGTATCGAGAAATCCAAAGATATGAATATCTTCAGTATTACAATTGTAATTCTTGGTTGGATATCCACAGGTCATCATACCACACATAGTCAATCAAGTCTATCTGTGTAGAAACACAAAAATATGACAGGCACATCAACACCGTGAGGCCAACCGCACCTGGCACAAATACATAAACATAAGTGCCACCAACAAACACCCAATGTGAGAATTCAAATGGATCTCACCTCAACGCCAAAGATTCTTTATTCATAAGTGAGAGTCAGGATAGCGACAACAACTTTAAGAGTCCAGTAGTCTAACACACACTCCCCAGTCAGCGTGTTGTGTCTCCCCAAAGCAAAGGGACACGTGAAAGAAAATATTCAGCAGCTGTTGTAACCTGAACAACAGAAACAAATATTCAGGCATTTTGCACTAATGTAACGCAGGAACCAGACATATCGGCTGCCACCATTTATCTTAAAACACAGCGTTCAATTACCTGAGTTCAACACCAGTCCCGAATCACACAGAACCCGATCACTAGTACGAAGACGGAAACGCCGTCTATACAGCATACGATTAAAAAGAAACACCGTGCCGACGGAAATGCCGAGAGTCACCAGCATCAAAAACATGAAATCATCACGTGATCTTACAGGGAGGTAATGTTGCTGCGCAACCGCTGACAACAGGCTGTAAACACGTAACATGTTACGTGGTTAGGTTGCTATGCGGCTGCTCACGCCCATCCAAGACCAGGCTGTACCAAAAACTGAAAACAGCATCCCCACACATCAAACACCCGCTCTCAACAAAGACCCGCATGCACCCACACCGTGATCTAATAACCACCGGGAGTTTGCTGCGTGAATATACTAAATAATAGAAAGACTTATAAACTCCATTGAGGCCCACACAACAAAAATTACAGGGCTACCGATCCCATATATCATACCCTAAACCATCATAAAGGGCCAAAAAGCACCAGGTTTTAAAGGGAAAAACGCTCACAGTCCAAATTTACCATCAGGTGCATAACCAAATTATCCCATCAAAGAAATCACATGTATCAACACAATGATTACGTATGACTGCAACCCATCATTGTAAGAAAACAGTATTACAAAGTATCTTTGTTTATCAAGAAACATCCATATATATCTGTGCCTACCACCACGATTGTACTACCAACAAATGTCAACTAGCATATACATACGGGTTCGCAGCAGAAGGAAAACCCACTAGGAAACTGGAAGGAATTTCATTTTACATTGTGCCATTCGATATTTTCATTCAGGCCTACAAGATGGCTCTTTGTCAGGAAAATAAGTTTCTGTTCCAAATTCAATAATTTAATATTAATTAATTCTTGGCACTTTCCTTTGACTTTTTTTAGAATGCACCATTCAAAATCATTCTCACCACGTCCCAAATCTCTAAAATGAGCTACCAAAGGGGCTTTCTCGGTATGGTTCCTCAGGCAGCTCCTGTGTTCGATCATGCATGTTTTACACATACTGCTGGTCTTCCCAATATATATACGGGTGCATGGACATTTAATCATATAAATCACATTAGTTGTATTACAATTAGTGTGTTCTTTCAGAATCCAATCGTGGTTCAAACCCAAATTAACCACAGATACTTTCTTAGTTAAAGGGCACATAACACAAGTACCACATGGATGGTGGCCCATAACTTGGGGTAAACCCCACAAGGTACTTTGTGTACAGCTCAAAACCTCTGTTCTTTGTACATCATTTTTCATCACCAGATTTCTAATATTGGTACTCTTCTTGAATGCTATCACAGGTGGAGGAGTGCGCATGAATCCTCCACTAATATTGGTTAATACTTTTAGCAATCTATCCTATAAAGTGAAGGGGATAATCTGTAAAAATTGGAGAAAATGCATGCGTACTCCTCCTACGTGTCAAATGTATCCTGGCACTGACGAGGCGGTTGTTTTAGTGTTAAAAAGAGGTCGTTACTTTCACTATCCTCAGTGCCAAAGAGTTATTGCAGTTTGTCATTTGGCAGTGACAGGGTCAACTGGACACAAGGCCTGGGAAGTGTGTAGCAGGGTTACTTGCAGGCGAGGGACTAGATCTTTACAACTGGTGTGAAAGTGTGAAAATATAAGTGGGAGGGAGTGTTCCTTTCAAAAGGCAACAATCACTTCTACACCAGACAGATAGACAATAGCTGCAGGACAAGAACAGGCACAGAATGCGTGTGCATATCCGCCAGTGCAAGGAACAAGAGAGGTAGAAGAAATAGCTGGAGTCTGTGTCAGCACCTCATAAAACCCTTTTGCAGACTGCCTACGACAAGGCATTGCCTAGACATTATAAGGTCCTACTAAATGTTGTCACACATGGGATTCAGATGTATTGCACAGCATGTGTGTGAAATTCCATCCGACAAGATTGCATGTTTAATAGAATGGGATGGAAGCATGGAAAGGCAGGATAGAGGTGGGTTTTAGTATGGATAACCCTTCACAAAAAGAAAGAAAGAAGTGGTTGCCAAGGCAATGTATCACATATTTAACTTTGAATTGATATATGACCTTCTATTTATTATATGTTATGGTAATGAAGAGCCATACCATTGAAACAGGATGGTGGCCGCGTGCTGAAAAAGTGCATACTAACATCACAAATAAAGAATAATCTCATACATCTACCATGTGTGACGAACCTAATAGCCATTTTAAGTGACCATATTGTGTGCTCTACTTTGGAATACACTTTTGAAAATGGTCACAACTAAAGCTCTATTTGATAAAATAATTATGCAGTGCATTCTGTATTCACTGTTAAAAATAAAGGTTGTGCTTTCACTATGCCAAATGTATGGAGTCTTTTCACATATCATTCTGTAATATGTTCATGATGTGCCAACCCATGTCACGATAGATAGCAAGAGAATAGGGAGGACCCAACCACAGCTCCTCCACCAGATGGAGAGAAATAGACATACCCAATCTCTTTTTATAATGCCCATTAGGATAAAACCGCAAGTGCGCAGTGCCATCACACACACTGCAGTCAGCCGGCCATTAAAGGAAATCAGCAACCACCCCATCCACAGGAATACAACGCAAATGGAGGAAGATGTATTTGAAACAGGACACAGACCCCACTAACGCAATTTTCAAATCTCTGCACACCAAGCCTACACAAACCTCACACAACCATCTATCGCCCAGAAAACCACACACACTTTACCACACTGCCTCAATAACAAACCAATAACACGTAAACACCACCAGCAGCACTTGAGGTCTCGCCCGGTTCCGATACTAGCACCAAAAGCTCAGTGCACGTGTATACCGAACTGAAGCCGCCAACAGCACACCACTTCTCCCACTCTCCTACTCCCCCTCCACCAGACTAACCATATCCACCCTCCTTCTTGTTCACAGATACGCCAGAGCACCTGGGGACCAACTCCGTTGGTGAAGGTGCGCTATACAAATACCTTTAACATTAACATTAATATGTGCTATAAACAGAGGTAAAATGTGTATTATTGATGAGTGAGTGGCAAAATGTTTCAGAAGATAAAATCGGTGTCTCAAACACGTTCTCAGGTGATCTGTGCTCATGAGCCAGTCTAGTGGGGTAGATTGGCTATCTCAACATGGTAGGTAGATGGTGGCGTGAAGCATGGGCTCCTGTAAACTAAAGCATACATATTTATTTGAATACAGCATTATCTTTTGGACACTCACGTGAGCTTCTATCCTTTGTTTCTGTTTTTCCAATCTTTATCAGTTTTATGATACAGAAAGCACCAACAAAAGTTACAGAAACAAAAACAAATAGTTTAACATGGCTTGCTTACAATCCGTTATGCTGAAAATTGGTCCTTGTTCAGTTTCCAGTGACTACTCTGCGTGTATATGTGTCCCCTGTGACCACATTTATACCAAACCACGATGATGTTTAACTACAATGTATAAAAAAGACAATATTAAAAATGCATAATCGCAATAAACTTTCAATATATGCAAAACACATTTTAGAAGCATTGCCAACAAATTCCCAGTTAAGGGAGCCTGTTTTGGTATGTGCTAGGCATCTTTGGTAATTAATAAACCTAATTAAAAAAATAATCTTTTCATATACTAGTGATTAACGCTTTATTGCATCGTGCTGGTCGAGCAAAACTGTAGGATTTGCAGCTTGCATCTGCAATTATAAATAGTAGAAGGAACAGTGTTGTAAGTAGGCCGCTGTGGAGAGAGTTTGACCTAAAAATCTATTCAAGAACAAAGGCATTGAAAACCACCAAACCCTCTCTGGCTGTGATGGAAAGAGAGGCTGAGCCTTTCCGTGATTCACTCATGGGCTAGAGATCAATCCTAGTTTCCACCACTTGAACTTGGAAAGCACCCTATGAATAAGAAGACCCCACAAATTACCTGTGTCCGAAGACATGTATTCCCATCATCACTAGTTTTCATTTTTGATTGAAGAATGTAACAGATTGGACATGTGGACCAAGAAGTACACCAAGACCTGGTGCTCAACAATTTTATCAGGGACTAAAGAAATAACAAAACCTACAATGTCCTTATTGCATAGATGTCTCTTAAAGACATCTTTCCCAAACTCTGGGTTAAGGGTCTGCAACATTTGGCTCTCCAGATGTTTTGCACTACACCTCCCATCAGCCCTAACCAGCATTTCCAATGGTGTGTTATCATGGGTGTTGTAGTACAAAACATCTGAAGAGCCAAAGGTTGCAGACCCTTGCTCTGGTTGGACGATCAGGTTTTTGAGTCTTGGCCATCACAGTTCCAAAGTCCCAGAGGAATCACCTCACTTCTCTTCCAATATGCGGACAACCCTTGTCCTGCACCTCTGAGTCTAGGCATAGCCTTTCTGGGGTTCCTTATGCCAAGACTAAGGCAGTCCTTGATGTTGTTTTGGAACCTCGTGGGTGTCTTAGAGTTGGCATTGGGGTCAGTCAGGAGAGAGACAGAGCGGCACAAATCCCTAATAGACGTCTTTCCTGACTCTGTTCTTCCTGCCTTCTCTCTAAACAGTCAGTATAATCCGTGACCCCCGACTGGAACGTTCTACTGCCTATTAGACCTACCTAGGGCTAGACCTGTTTGTCCGGAAGCGCCTAGCGGACTAGCCTGCTTCTGGCTCCATGCCTCTCTTCTCAGTATCTTAATTCAATCCTGATATTTGCTAGCTATTGCTTTAACCTTTTTCTTTCAATACTCGTCAACCCCTGGCATATCTTCATCACTCTCCACCTTTGCAGATGTATCATCTTCAGTGCCCTCAATGTTGCTTACCCCCCTCATCTTGCTGATTTGTTACTGTCTCCTTATTTATGGCTTGGCCTATTGCCACATTCCACTACACACCAGCCCTTAATTCCTCCCTCCAGCCTGCTTGTATACTTTTCCTGTATTTTTTTATTTTTTATTGGTATGGTTGAGAAACTCAACCTTTCAATATACAAAATTAAAACACATTTTTACATCTATCATTTAAATCCATTCAGCACTCAGTATAAACAGTCATCATCTACATCATATACATAAATAAGAAAACAGAACAAAAAAACACAGGTATAAAGCGAATGAAACACAACCTCTTTCAGACTTTTCCAATTTATTACGACAGAGATGAAACTCAAATCTTGGGCCAGCTTTATGCCGGCTTTAGCTGTTTTGTCACTATGAGAATGTTCCCCTTTTTTCATCTATATCCTCTCCATCATGTTTTAGCTCATTCAAGAAATTGATTGATGCATACCCAACTGATTTAGAATACACATGGAATATATATTTCCAAAGATCTTCTGCTCCCATGTTCACCTTGTGTTCAAATAAAGTTTTGAAGTGCTTAGTTCTCAGGCACTTTAACATGTCGCATTTCGTGATAATATGCTCAAAGGATTCAACTTCAGCATTACAAAAGCGACAGATATTATTCACCGTTATATCCTTGACCCATTTTGCTGTTACAGCTCTTGTATGCCATAGGTTCAATCTCAGGCGCAAATGTCCAGCACGGTGCATCACACTAGGGGATTTCAGAAGATACGCCTCTGTATCACCATAAACTTTAAGGCCAGAGGGGCTTTGATTGAGGTTTTTGTACTTACAGCACAGTTCTCTGTTTGCTATCCAATCCGTCTCCCACATTTTACATTTGGCTTTGTCAGGATTTTGAATAAGTAGATTTGCTGTTATCTCTGCATCTTGCAAGAACCTCTGCACCTATAGTTTCCATTGGAGGATATAGGCATCCTTGGATGTTTGTATATAATGAGCTAGTTGTACAACAACACCATTCCTATGTTCCTCCAGGACACATTTCCTATAAAGCATACATGCTTTCCATTTATAAACGGCATATATTAATGTTAAACCCAATTCATGCCTTTTCAGGGCTATGAGTACAGATGGGGGCAAGCATAACAGTGTTCTCCAATACATCCCTTCTTTCATGTTCCAAAATTTAATGGTTTGAATTGCTGTGGTTTCAGCACCATATAACAAGATTAGCAGAGCTTTTTGTTTGTAGTAAACTAGTAGCGGAGCAATGGTGAATTTGCAATACTTAGCACTGATGATTTTTGACTGAGATATCAGTTTCTTCCACTTAGAGTTTAGACTTGAATCATAGGGTGAGTCGTTGGGATTGTTGCTGATGTTTATGCCCAGGTATATATACTCGGTTACTGCTTCTACTTCCTCTCCATACAACTTCCATCCCAACTTTTTGCTTCTTTGTTTACAATTACCGAATTGTATCACCTGGGTTTTCTTGGTATTGATGGTCATTTTATTATGTATTGCATAATTCTCCAAGGCACCCGTCATGTTTCTGAGGCCCATAGGTGTTTTGGATAACAACAGGAGGTTGTCAGCATATAAAAAACCATTTCACCTCAAACAAGCCTAGCCTAGGGGAACCAGTCACAATATTCTCAAGATCCTTACCGAGGTCAAGGATGAAAAAGTTGAAAATAGATGACGCAAGAATACATCCTTGCTTCAGACCCCTAGAGCTGTAAATCGGGTCAGATAGACTCCCATCGTTAGACAATCTGATTTGTATTGAGGTCTGAGTGTGTAGATCGATAATCCATTTGAGGATGTTCCAAGGGCAGTTGTTTTTCATCAACTTCATGATTAGAAGTTCCCTTGGGACCGCATCAAAGGCGGTTTTAAAATCCACAAAGGCCACATACAAAGGTAGTTTTAGCTTGGCTTGCTTGGCAATAATCGCATTTAAACATAACAAATTGATCCCTGTACCTAAGCCTTTTAGAAAACCAGTTTGCCATGGATCTCTTAGTCCCTTATTTTCAAGCCACCCGTTAAATTCACGGAGCACTAAACCAGGCAATCAAGGAGGGCAATAGGCCTTTAAGAGGCTGGGTCTAATCTATTGCCTTTTTTATATAGCGGGATAAGTATGGATTTCCTCCATGAAGAGGGCACCACCCCAGATCGCATCGCTTCATTAATTATTTGCTTGAGAATGCTTGACCATATTTCCGGGTTGTCCTAGAGCATTTTATTGCTAAGGCCATCAGGACCAGCAGCCCTCGAGCTGCTAAGCTTTGCTATGTACAGTAGTATATCATTCCGGTCAAATGTTATTAGATGATTCCAGTTTTTACTTTCTCTTTCAATGGCAATTTGGCTGTCACTCAGAGGAGATTGATATATTTGCAAGAAGTACGCACACCAGGTTTCAGCCGAAATAGGGTTTATTTGGACCAAATTTTGGTTTTTATGAATGGCCTCATTTTGCACACCCCATATTTCAGCCGTCGATTTGGAGGAAATCTTTTTCAACATGAATTCACTATCTCTCTGAAAACATAAGGCTTTCCTTCCTTTTGGCCAGTTTCTGTATCTCATATGGAGTTTTTTAGTTTGTAACAACTTTTCCTCCCTTGGGAGACATTTTACCACACGTATCTGATATCGGAGCTCTGATTTTTTAATCTTCACCTCTATATCAAATGTATGTATATGTTTATGGCTTTGGCCTTGTACTGAGTTCTTGGTTGTCACATAATAAAGCATAATCCCTCCCAAAATTGCAAGACAGTTGTTTATTAAATCGAATTAATGAGGCGTCAGACCATTTCAATCGATTTCTTGCATTATTGGCAATTACACTGCCATTGTAAGTCCTCCCATGCTTTACCACAGGCTCAGTCTCCAATTCCCATTCTAAGCAGAGTTGGTGATGGTCACTTTTAGCACTAGGTCTTATATTCAGGGATTGGATCATGTTCATCATTGCTTACAAAAATGTAATCAAGTGTAGCCTCAAATAGTTCATTATGCCATGTGCTCGTTGGTGGGATATCACCCTCCAGAGCACCATTGACCATAAACAATTGCATATTTCCCATACATTGATTCCACCTTATTTCATCATTCACTAATTTTCTCTTGTTTTTCAGAGCCAGATGCAGATTGATGTCTCCCATCACTAGCACAAAGTTAACATTTATTTCCAGAGCAATTCTCACAAGAATTTCCTCCAAGTGCTCAAAAAAAGAGTCTGGTGACAGATGAGCTTTCCCCCAATATATGTTAACTAGAAGGAAGGTATGGGTCTTGCTTGACAGTTTGATAAATTGAATGAAGGGAGTGCCAGAATTCAGGTTTGTGACTTTAAATCCTTTGGATTTCCTTATAGCTACAAGAAGTCCTGCCATAGGTCTTCCCCTTAGAGGTGAAATGGCAGGTTCTATCACTATGTAAAATCCATTCCAGATGGGTGATTCAACCAACCAGGTTTCCTGCATTACTACAATATCAAACTCATTGAGCTCTGAGCTATTGGTGTTGATAAAATGTTTGAAACCCTGTGTGTTCCAGCATAAGAGGTTGATTTTTTCTTTAATGTTGGATTGTTATGCATGGTCAAATCTTTCATTTCTATAGTTGTTTTGTCCTCTATTATTCGACCCAAAGATTCGGGGGCCCATTTTTTTGAACCCATCCTTTCACCTCCTAATTCTTGACACTCTTCTCTATAGATATTGAAGCCCATGTGGAGAAATGAGTTTCTAGCTTCCCATAATATATCAGCTAACAGTGTTGACCGAAACATAATCCTGGACCTTGACAAATCCTTGTCACTCAAGAATTCCACTCTGTCACTGTCAGAAGATATTATGTTTCTCAATTCCGGTATCTCTTTACAGATATTAAGAATGCATGATCGATTGAGATCATATTGATCATAGGGATGTTCTCTACATTCTAGAATGAAACCGTGGTAATTGTTTTGACCCATAGTTCTCACCTTCAGAGTTAACAGATGGGTTGAGCTTTTACTTGATTTCCACTGATCTCCCTGAGTCATTCTCCCTGACTCTGGCATAACCCTTCCATTATTAGGAGGAGGCAGTACAGAATCGGGCTTAGATTTCCATGTTATCTGGTTTGTCTGCTCAGTGTCCTTTTTGAGATTCTCTGTTTGTCTTTCTGCAATGTAGTGTTCAATTGTCTTGTTTATTTCCTCGCGCATTTGCGCATCTAACAGCCCACGCCTGTCTATCTTTGCTTGTACAGACGAAGGCAAATCAGAATGGGAGGTTTGCAATTGAACACTTTTCACACTTGCCTCCTCATTTGCAGCCACCAGATCATATAAAGGTTTGTAACATAACCCAAAGGAGACTTTCCCCTTGTTTGACACCAGTAGTTGGTTCGATTGGTCCCTGCATTCATCGTTCTTCTTAACTTTGGGGACCTCAGCACGATTAGCATTGGTTATTTTTAAGAATCGCCTGGGCTTCACCTGTGTTTTGTTGTTTTCTTTTCTTTTTACGGAGATCTACTTTTTTGCTGTTACAAGGATCACCCAGCAGCTTTTTCATTGGGACATCAGTTATCTCTGGCTGGCCTCTCACATTATCAGGGGCGTCTTCAGTTATCACTGTGAGCAAGCCAGTCACTACATGTTTTGAACCATCGCTGTTTGAATTGGTCTGAGTTTCCAGCTCCACCTGGGCACTCCCATTTTTTACATCTTGGCATTCACCAAATATGAAATATCTGGTCTGACCTTTCTCTTTACAGCCATTATCCATTAGACCATTAGTTTGTGACTCTGAGTCTTTCACCCTACAATGTCGGAAGATCTCAAATTGGGGTTCACATGCTCTGGAAGAGGACACAGCATCTCTTTCATTAGATTTGTTTAATAATTTGGTCAACAGTATTGTATGATAGTTAATTTTTTGATCCTTGGCTTCATATAATTTGGCCAGGGATAGTAAGGCTGAGTTCATTGCCAGAATGGTTGAGCTCATATCTCCCTGTACAACACTTTCCTCCAGCTGGTTATTATTAAATCCCACAGAGGCGTGTCCTTCCCATGGTTTCTTTACTTGTCTCGGAGTCGGCATGGCAAATGATGATCGACTTAGAGAGGCATCTTTATCAGAAACTACAGATGTATTAAGAGATACCTGGGAGTGCTTGTGTGTCTGATTTTGAGGTTCACAGACCTCGTTTGTCACTTCTAGTGGAACCTGATTGCTTGAGTTTTGCATCCTAATTGGAATTACATTAGAATGTACAAACACCACTTTCTCCTCACTAGAAGACATTCCAGATAAATTCATAAAGATAAGGGCACCCTCGTCTACTTGACCAGTTATACGTGTATTATGATATGCTTCCCTTAATCTATGTTGAGCCTCGACAGTACATGTTCTGGGCGGGCTCTCAGCAATTGTGTCAAGTTTATTGCCTAGACCTGGAATATCATTCTCACAGCGTTCACTTTCCTTTTCCATTGTAGTGTCAGATATCATGCTTGCGCCTTTTATGCACTCAGTTGTTTGTGCCTTGTTTTTAATGGATGCTACTTCTAGGTCAAGTCAAGTATTTAATTCATAAAGGTTAGCAAGTTTACCAATAATAGCTTTGTTTGGGAGCTGTTTGTTTCCCTTAGCACCAATGACAGCCCCTGGATTGTAGTATTGTCGAATATCACATCCTTTGGTGACTAAAAGATTTCTAACTTTATTTGTCATTTTTCTATCACTTGTACGATTTACTGGGTTTTTCTTTTGTTGTTTTGAGGAAGTAGCCGTGGTGGGGACCACTGGATTAGGCATCACTTCTGCCCCATCTTTAAATAATGTTATATTTATCGCTGGCATGCCTGTTTTCACCGTAAATGACATTTCTCAATTAAATAAAAGAACAAATAATAATTTAAATAATAATAATATCAAATAATATATAAGAACGGCTGCCGTTTATCTTCTATATTCGTGAGGGGAACGTTGGATTTGTACAAACAAAATACTACCATAAACTAAAATAACAATAACACAAGCACATAAAATAAATAAACAGATATAAACACAGTTATTAAGAGACCTCACCCCTCACGCTACTCCCGCTAGAAAGCGAGACAGCAGTCGCTCTAAAACACTTGAGCGAAATGCACTTCTGCGAAATGCGCGCCTGTATTTTGTAATCCTAGATTTTAGTCTTTTTTTTTTTAAATTGATAAATTGATTGTGGTCATTATTAGGGTATTTTAGACACTTCAGGAAATATTTTAAAAATCATCCAGATTCAAGTATTAGTTAAGTCATTATTGGCCTCGTATTTTAAATTACTTTGTACCCCACATGTTGGCTGTCTAACGCCCTTTCACAGCACATTGTGATTGTGCTTCCTCGTCGGCAACTCAAAACTAGATATCCCTTTGGGAGTGTAGTATGGAGTGCATTCATAAACCTCAGTCAGGCACGTCTGTGCCGGCGCATCTGGGCAAAGCAGTTCTGTGCAAGTATGTGTATTTGTGCTACGTCCATTCTTGTTTACTGAATTTCTTGCTGGCGGTAACACTTCACTACTCGTCGTCCCTCCGATCAGGTACGTGGTTCTTCTCATCTTTTTTACCCCTGTCATATTATGGAGCAACTTCAGGAAAGGGTCTCACCTTTGGCCGTCCCGATGTCAACTAGACAATCTATCGTGGATAGATATCTAGATATGTATGTAAATGAACACATCTCCCTCACATACACACAATGGGTGTCAGGGAATGTCAAAACCCATATCATGACATGCATGAAACCAATGAGATGATACTACACATTGAAGTATGATGAAAAAATATGTATTAAAAGCAACATAAATGGAATCAAAAAGAAACAAACGAAAATGTGAATTAAAAACAAAAAGCAGCATGTCCGTAAAATAATGTAAAACCACAAATCATAATCCAAAGGAAAGGTGTCCAAAGTCACAGTTCACAAAAGTAAATCCAATGGAAAATTAAAACCAAAAAACATTGTTCCATGGGTAAAATCAAAATGAAAAAAAAAATCCCAACAGTCAACTATATACAGATAAACAATCCAGGGTCCATGATCCCAACAGAAGAAATGAAACCTATTTAGTAAGCCTACCTAATAAAAAATAACTATATACAAAAATGTGGCCCATTGTCCAAAAGGTCCAAAAAATATAAAAAAGCAAAGGAAACCTAACACTAACTACAGAACTATTTACAAGGGCAGCGGGCTAGTCCGACGGCTCACTTCGGGATGTTCCGGGCCAGGGCATCATCAAACTCCTGCTCAATGTCCCGGAGGTGGTCCTCCTCCATGGCCCCGAGGGTCTGCAGGGCCGGCGACATGTTCACCTCCAACTCCCTGCGGATTGCCTCGAGGCACTTGGCCCGCCTCAGGGCCCTCCGCATGGAGTTCTCCGCCCTGACCATTGTGAGCTGTGCCTCTTCTGCCCGCTGCCGCTCCGCATCTATGGCGTGGCTCAACCGCTGCCACAAGGAAGACACTTCCCGTCCTGGGTCCTCCTGCCCTCCGGCCGATGCCTTCCCCTCCGATGTCAAAGGCCCCGAGCCATCATGGCTCCCACCTCGTTGCTGCTGCTGCTGTGCCTGTGACCGTGCCCTGGCTCCTTCTGCCTGCACATCTTCCACCGGCTGGGGTGCAGTCGTTGATGTGGCCACCCCCGCTGGACGTCCGACTCCCGATTGTGGCAGGGATGCCTTCTCCACCAGCCTGGCCACACCGTCAGAGGCAGCTCCACAGGGCACCCAGGTGACAAATGGGTGGGAAGATGGCACGGAGGACGACTGGCGCATAGGGTGTTCAGTTGAGGAGGGGGTCGGAGCAAGCTGCAGTAAACGGAGGAATCCGGCCTGGGTGACCTGTCCCAGTAGGCCGACGCGATCAACGAGCCATTCGAGATGACGTGCAGTCTCCTCATAGCACCAGTGGAATCCCCACCTCCAGACCCCGTCTCTGTCGCTTGCACGGCCTCCTCCTCCACCAAACCCCCCACCAACCTGGATGACTCTGTGTCATCTTCCCCCATTGGGCCCTGTGGGGTCCCAGCTGCCCCTTCTGCTGCCGAGGAGTCCAACTCCGACCTCCGCCTCTTGGACCTCCCCCCGGCAGCTGCGGCCTGGGACACCGCACAGGACTCCTCACTCCCCGACGAGATCCCAACCTGGGAGGGGAGCCGGGCCTTGCGTCTCCGGCTGGTGGTGTGATCCCCGCCGCTGTGCTCCACAGCACCTTCTCTGCCCTCTTCATCAGTTGACGCTGCAGACAGGGAGAAATAAAACACAGGCATCAGGGTACTGTACAATGGACACATACACACATGACAGTTGTACATGAGTGGCATTGGCAAACCTCAGACATGGCATCACAATCGCCAACACACATGTCATTTCAACTCGCACACATGAGCCATACCACAGCCATATCGCAACAGCCAGCACCATCCATACACATACAACAGCATGAGCAGGCAAAGGTGAGCCAGACATCATATGCAACACAGGGAGTGCACTACACATGCACACACACCACCACACTTGCATGCATGTGTATACCTCTGCCAACTGTCGCAGTGTTCAGATTGGCATCCATGTCACATCTGCCAATCATGCCTCCTCATCCCGCTGTCACATGCATCCATGTTGCATCACTGTTGCACCCTTGTCAAATACACACACATGCACATGTACACAGTGCTGATACATGCAGCTGAAAACAACATCCATGTGTGACATCACGAACATGCCTACTTACATACACATTCATCCAAACATGTGTGCTCACACAACTGCATTTGGCATGCAAGCCTACACACACAAGACCCATCCATGTCTCACACATGACAGCCCTCGCATGTGTTAGCCTCACGGCCCTGTACACCCCCCTATAGTTGGCCCCATAAAAACACATGTGCAACCAGCACACTACTGGCACATCACCACACACACAGCGCACAGTCATGATGCATGTACACTTACCACTCGGCTCCAGACGGGTCTGCCTCTCAAGGACCTGGATGTGGAGCGCTGGGGATATGTGTTCCAGGACCCTCATCTGATCGTCCGACAAGTAGCCCCGGCGTCCCTTAGCATCCGCTGCCTTCAAGAGGTGCCGGGCCTTGTTGAGGGTCCTGGACCTGAAGTCCTCCCAGCGCTTCTTGACATGATGGAATAGTCGGACTGCTACCCCCCCCCCCCCGCGTTGATGGCAGTCACGACGTCCGTCCAGATCCAAGTCCGTCCTTCCTTGTCGGCGTGCAAACTTCCAAAGAGGGCATCATACTGCCCCAGGACTTGCTCCACCGGGACACCAACTTCGGTGGCAGTGAAGCTGGTGCCCCTCTGCCTCTCTGGCCGGGGGTTGTCAGTGGTGCCAGATGTTGCAGTGCCTGACATGACAACCCCAGAGGCAGGAGTGGGTGGGCAACTGGGTCCTGGGGCTGGTCTGTGGAGCGATGGAATCCCAGTCGGGAGTCTTCAGTTCCAGCAGGGGTGGTCACAGCAACAGCACCCCTGGCTGATGTGCAGGCAGCAAATGGCAGGGCACGTGGGTAGCAGGCAATCACGCAGCAGCAGATGGCAGGTGGGAGCGTGCTAGGGGCTCTGGGGGGCAGTAATTCGGCCTTCTAGGCAGGAGCGTGGTCTTCCGTGTGCTTACGCGTGACCAGCTTGATATGGAGTGATTTGGCACGTGCAAATCCAGCATGTCTGCGTGTAATTCGAGGAAAGAGCCTTAGCGCGTAAGCGCGTCAGCACACGTACGCAAATTCATTGGCCCAAAGGCCACCAGCGCGTATGTGCGTCTGTGACGTGCGTGCGCGGGCGTTTCCCTGTACACGGGTGTAATGTTACACGTCCAATGACTGCACGTCAGAGTGTCAGCTTGTGTAATTGGAGGATGGGGCCTTAGCGCGTACATGCGGAAGTGACGCTGGACGTGTGGGCATGTTTAAAAGGTACGTGTAGAAGCCATTTCCTTGTACGTACTTTTCGTGCAGAGCGAGTGGGTGAAATCTGTACTTCTTGTCGGTTCACACGCGATTTACTTCACGGCGTTCCAAGTTCGTACTCCCTGTTACCTCTGACAGCTTTTTCTCTTTTTGTCTTTTTCTGGGGGCTGTTTCCTCAAACAGCGTTCACTTCTCCTGTTGTCCTGTCTCCTCAGACAACTTACAATTCTTCTTTGGCGGGGGTGTTGCCAACGCGCACACGCGCGTATTTTTCACGCGATTTTTCCTGGCGGGCGGTGAGTCGCGCACGTATTTAACATCTGTGCTTGCCCCGTGTGTTGCCTACCCCTTCAGAGGTCAGTCTAGGCTGCGTGTGACACGCATACGTTCATTTTTGTGTTTCTGGGTGCCACAGCGTAGTGCAGGTTTATTTTTCCACGCACGTGGTCTAGGACGGGTTAGGTGCACATTATCTCCCTTGTTTGGGGTGCCTGTGCGTTGCGTGACCCGTCGTCTTCCACCAGGGGTCACATACAGCCTTGCTAGAGCGCTAGGGTACGAATTCCATCTAGTACCCTACCCCTTCGACCCCCAATTGGCCAGGACAATAGTTTACTGCAACTCCCATATGCACAGCAACATCAGTGCCATGGTTGGGAGGCAAGCACGCGGTAAGGGTGGCAAAGGTGGCCGAGCCACAAGAGGTGGCCGTGGTGGATATGGTAGGGGACGTGGCCGGAACTTGCAGGGTGCCCCTAGCCCCCCATGTGTGGGTGACCAGTCAGGGACACCCATGCCCCCCCCCCTGGTTGAGGGTAATGTGGCTGACACCATCCCTGCTCAGCCCTTGTTGGACCAGCCCATCGTGGCACCAGACCTGGCACAGGGTGACTCCATGGCTGACTTCCAGGTCAGCAGGTCTAGGCCATGTGTGGCGGTGCACGTTGGTGTCACCAGGCCACGTGGATCAGGGGCAGCTATGTCATCTGCTGCCCCGAGTAGGCAGGGTGGGGAGGCTGCAGGGGCAACTGCGGCTCCATCCACCCCAGCTCTGAGTCTCCCAGCCAGGACAATGTCGGTCCCAGTCCATCCTGCTGACGTTCCCCCTGACTACATCACACTTCAGCTAATGCATGCACCAAGTCCCATGGTGAGTTTTCAATCCCACACTCCTAGTCCACAGTCCACTGGGGCTCCTGCCCCTAGTGTCCAGAGCGGTGTAGGACACTCAGGATCCCCACCACCTTCCAAGCGGAAGAGGAAGAGTGCTCGTCCAGTACAGGCTTATGCCCCAGACACGGCTACACAGTCCGGCCCACCAAGGAAGCCTAGCTTCAATCAGGCCAAACTTGATGCACTTGTTGAGTATGTGTCCGCACACGACAGCGAAATGGTGATTACTGCAGGATGCAAGACCAAACCTGCACAACGTCAGGCACACTGGCAGACCATTGCGGACCTCATAAGTGCCCTTGGATTCGTGAGGCGCACAGCTAATGATTGCTACAAGCGCTGGAATGACCTGAAGCGCAGGGCAAAGAAAAAGCTGGCCTCAAGTCATGCCACAACTCTAATGACGGGAGGTGGGTCTCCAGCAGAGGACATAGAACTCACTCCACATGAGTATGTTGCTGGGACCTACTGTCATGATCTCTGCTTCCAAAAGGTCAGGGTTTTCCCAACTCCCTTGAAAGTAGATCCATAACCCAGGTTCCGTGTGCCAACCAGTCCCAATTGGGACCTTTTGGACCCAGTCCTGGCGCCAGTGGCACCAGGCTCATAAATATGCCCAGTCCCAGCGCTGGAAGCGCCGGGCTCATAATGCTTGGGTGGACTTACCTGCAGCAGACCATGCTGCTTACTTGCCTGCCAGTTGAGCCTCTGATCCTCTTCTGTTTGGAACTACTTTTCCTGTTGGGTGGGGCAGGAGCCACTCCCTAGATTCAGAACACTGGAACTCTTCTGGAAGGCAGGAACTCTTTTCTTACCTAGGCGTGGCTGTGGAAGGAGACACCTAAGCACTACAGGAGGCTATTTAAACCACACCCGGTGGATGAATCTTGCTTTGCGTTATTCTGCATTCTCTGCAGCAGAACGCTCATCGTGTCTTCTGCATCGGATCCTGGGCCTAAGGAAAAAAGGCTTACCATCCTGAATCCAGTCTTCAGCAACACCTAAAAAGACAAGAAAGAACAGGTTAGCATTCCGGCATCTGAAAGACAAAGGCTTACCTACTCTTCGTGCGCTCCGGAGGTCTTCACACTGCATTCCGGCATCTGAAAGACAAAAGCTTACAACTCTTCGCACGCTCCGGAGGCCTTCGGCGCTGCATCCCGCATTTGAAAGACAAAACAAGGTGCGTTTAAAGACATTGGGGAACTTTAATACTCACGTGCCATTACTCCTTTCCACATCTTACCCAGTGGGTATTCCGGCACCCTGCAGCCGCTACGAACTCGTATCTGCAAAATAAAAAGACAGTTAGAGCGCATCGTGAAGCAGGCAACAAGCGCTTACTTACGTGCTTCCAGGCGCTTCTATTCATCACACGGACTCCATCTTCAACTCACTTCAGCCCATCATCCGCCATCGCCGGAACCCTGCAAAACAAGAGACATCATTACTAAAGACTTTAAAGACAATAGAATTACTCGAAACTTACCGTTCGTGCAGAAAACAACGGACAGCAGTCCTCTGAAGTCAAGAGGCCTGCGCTACCTACCCAGTGAAGAAACTGGTTACAGCACCCTGCCCCGAGGCAGATGGAGAGCTCGGCATTCACTTACCTAAGGTGAGAGCGTTAACCTTTGGGGGTCTACAGGAGAGCAAAAAAGGGAAGAGATAGGGACACCCCAATAACCCCAGTTCATTAATCCCATATTTTCTATCTGCAGACATCTCACTCTTGAAGTCAGGCATACAGTGCACAGAGGTCCAGCCCAAAGAGCCAACCGGGTGCTACACATCACCTTTGAAGATACAGTAGTTGCCCAGTCAAGACCGGCGCCTCTGCGAGAATCAGGTGAGCGTTACAGAACGCAAAGCCTACCGCAAAACTCTCGCCCCGGCGTTATGGAAACCTTGGATACTGACCATCTAGCCCGGTTACTTGGGGAACTAAGGGCAGAAGTGCATGCAGCTCGTCAGGAAACAAATGCTCTAAGAAGGGAACTAATTATTTCCAAGGAGAGAACAGACGGTCTTGCTAGACAATTGCTACAGTCACAAGCCGGACAGACCCCGTTACCCGCATCAGGGGCAAATCTTCCTTCAACATCCTCTATGAATCCAGTGCAGATCAACCTACCTGGGAATGTACCTCTGGCTCCGCCCGAACGATTTTCTGGTGACCCAAAGAGGTTTGCAGTATTTATTAATCAGTGCCGGTTGCACTTCTTATGCCGGCCAGCAGCCTTTCCAACTGATCAAGCTAAAGTAGCTTTTGTACTTTCGTACCTTAGTGGCAATGCAGCAGACTGGTCGATCCCTCTAGTTAATCAAGATGATCCGGTTCTCCATGATTTTCAAGCCTTTCAGCTTAGTATGGAAAAACTGTTCGCAAGACATTCACAGGGGCAGGCCTTGGACAATGAGCTTCTTTCGTTGCGACAGGGTAATCAAGACCTTTTGGCTTATATTGCATCTTTCAATAGACTAATAGTGGAAACTCAATGGCCTGAGGACAAAAGGATTACGCTGTTTTATAGAGGTCTACGTGGAGAGCTCAAAGACGTTTTAGCCCAAGTAGTGAATCCCCCACAAGACTGTTCGGATTATATAGACTTGGTCGTTCAAATAGATCATAGACTGCAGAACAGGAAGGCCGACCGTTCCAAGTTTGATGCTCGAGTATTTTCCAAGTCGCCAACTCCTTCCAAAGGAGTAGACTCCGGGGAACCCATGCAAATAGGGGGTCTGAAAGGTCCTCTAACACAAAAGGAGCGGGAAAGGAGAAAACAGTTGCAATTATGCCTATATTGCGGAAACTCAGGGCACTTTCTTCGAGACTGTCCGGTGAAACCTGCCAAGAAGGCAGTAGGAGCTGCAGTTACCAAAGTTACAAACTCTGAGCAGGGAAACAACCTCGCCCGACAAGAATAGAGGTCCTCTTGCCGAGTGTGAAAACCAGTTCCGTGACCTCGCATTTCGTGATACCTATGGTCCTCATTAGCCCTGATAATCCGGATCGATTACATGCAATTGAAGCTTACGTCGACAGCGGTGCCATTGGCAATTATGTGGATCATGAAATGGTTTTGAGGATGAATCTAACTCTTTGTCCCAAGGCTGTAAAGGACGTCATTATTACAGTGGATGGTACGGAGATAGCCTCCAGGCCAGTAACGCATACCACTCAAGAGGTGACGCTAGTAAGTCAAGATGGACACCATGAGAAGATCGTGTTCGATGTGATCAAGGCCCCTCAGTTTCAGATTATTCTAGGAATACCTTGGTTAGAGAAACACAATCCTCTGATCGATTGGCGAGCAAGAACGGTCCAGTTTCCAGAATGTGTCTCTACTTGTCACCCTCCACTTGGTGTTGCACTGGCAGCAATTTCTTCAGAGACTCCCCAGTTACCTCCCGAATACCTAGAATACCAAGATGTTTCCGGAAGGATCAGGCTAACTCTCTACCTCCTCATAGGTCTTATGACTGCCAGATAGACCTGATACCTGGATCTACTCCTCCTTGTAGTAGAATTTATGCCCTCACCGAGCCTGAGAACCTTCACCTTCGACAATACCTGGATCAATACCTAGTGAATGGGTTTATTCGTCCTTCCAAGTCCCCTGCTTCTTCAGCTTTGTTCTTCGTTCCAAAAAAGGAAGGAGACCTTAGAACTTGTATCGATTATCGCTCCCTGAACCAGATCACCGTTAAGAATAGATATCCGTTACCTTTGATCCCTGAACTCCTGGACCAAGTCAGAAAAGCATGCATATATACAAAGCTGGATCTTAGAGGAGCTTACCACTTGGTACGAGTAAAAGAGGGCGATGAATGGAAGACGGCCTTCCGCACCAAGTATGGGCTATTTGAATATCAGGTCATGCCCTTCGGACTTTGCAATGCCCCGGCCGCCTTTCAATATTTTATGAATGATGTCCTCAGAGAGCTCATAGATGTGTGCGTTGTTGTTTACATTGACGACATCCTCGTTTATTCTTCATCGGAATCTGAACATCGGAAACACGTGAAAATGGTCCTCGAAAGATTGCGTCAACACAAACTTTTCGCTAAGTTGGAAAAATGTGTTTTCAACGTGACTGAAGTTGAATTCTTGGGATTCATATTATCACCTGGCGGAGTACGTATGGATTCAAAGAAGGTCGATGCAGTTCTCAAATGGCCATCACCATCCTCCGTAAAAGGTGTGCAAAGCATGTTAGGCTTCGCTAACTTTTACCGCAGGTTTATCCCCGAATTCTCTCGAATAGTCCAGCCCATCACTGCCTTGTTAAAGAAAAACAAACGTTTTGAATGGTCTACCGAGGCGGAACAAGCGTTCCAGGATTTGAAGACTAAATTTATCTCTGCACCAATCTTAAAACACCCTCGCCCCGAACTCCCCTACATCGTGGAAACTGATGCTTCAAGCCTTGCCATGGGGGCAGTTCTATCGCAAAAGGACGCGGTAACCAATCAGTTGCATCCCGTGGCATGTTGGTCCCGCAAATTCTCGCCTCCTGAAATCAATTACACGATTACTGACAAGGAACTTCTGGCTATCAAGTCTGCCTTTAAGGCTTGGCGGCATTATCTGCTGGGGGCCCGACACACCGTTACTGTGATTACGGATCACCGAAACCTGCAATATTTGAAAACCGCAAAAGCCCAATCCTCTAGACAACTCCGTTGGGCATTATTCTTTGCCGAGTTTGACTTCATAATTACCTATCGACCTGGTACAAAGAACGGTAAAGCTGATGCCCTTTCTCGGATGGGAGTGGAAGAACACTTGATCAACCCTAAACCTGTACCAATCATTCCCGAACAAAGAATTCTGGGTGTAATCGCCACAGAATCCATAGAGGAAGTTAAGGATAAAGCCAGGCAACTTGTAACTCCAGCAGACATACGGAATTGGCATCTGCAGGGAAAGGACAACTTATTGTATTTCCAAGAACGATTATACCTACCCAGCACAGATTTACAGAAAAAAGTAACCTCTTGTTATCACGATTCTTTAATGGAAGGTCATCCCGGTATGGCCAAGACGTCAGAAAAGATCAAGCGCTACTTCTGGTGGCCGTCTTGGAAAAAAGATATCAGAGACTTTATAATGTCCTGTGGAGTATGCGCCCAAAACAAGAGTCAAAAGGAAAGACCAGCAGGCCTCTTACGCCCTATTGACATCCCACCTCGCCCTTGGCATACGCTTTCTATGGACTTCATCACCGATCTACCGCAATGCTCCGGATACAATACGATTCTAGTAATCGTGGACTTATTCTCCAAGATGGTGCATTTCATTCCACTCAAAGGCTTGCCAACAGCAGCAACTCTGGCCCGAGAATTTCTCGAAAACATCGTCCGACTACACGGTTTTCCTTCGGTTCTAATTTCGGATCGAGGTAGTCAATTTATTTCTCATTTTTGGCGAAGTTGCTGTCGGTCGGCTCAAATTGATGTGAGACTATCGACCAGTCACCACCCTCAGACCGACGGACAAACCGAGAGGACCAATCAAACTCTGGAACAGTATTTACGCTGCATGCTGCAACAAACTGAAAAAACTTGGAAATACATCCTTTGGATAGCCGAATATGCCTACAATAACTCTGTCCATTCGGGAACTGGGAAAACACTGTTTTTTCTTTTGTACGGCAGTCACCCTCGAACCTCGGAGTTGGATCCCCTCCAAGATCTTGAAACACCAGCAGTAGACTACCTGCATTCTACAATCACCCAAGCCTTTAAGGAAGCTGTTTCTCACCTTCAAAGGGCTAAAGAACAATACAAGAAAGGAGCAGATCAACATCGGAAGGAAGCCCCTCAATATCAAGTAGGGGACCAAGTCTGGTTATCCACCAAATATATACCTCTAAAAGGGCCACGCACATTCAACCCAAGATACCTTGGTCCCTATTCCATCACTACCATAGTAAACCCAGTAGCGGTCAAGTTGGACTTGCCCCCGCACATGAAGATACATCCGGTCTTCCACGTCTCTCTATTAAAACCCGTGCAACCTCAAACCCGACTAACTAAATCTCCAAAACCCATCCTAGTTGATGGTGAACTCGAGTTTGAAGTCAAAAGCATTCTGGACTCCAAGATCTCCAAATCTAAACTATTTTACCTAATTGACTGGAAAGGCTACGGTCCCCAAGAGAGATCCTGGGAACCTGCTGAATATGTCCACGCTCCTCGCCTAATCAAAAGATTTCACCGAACATTTCCTGACAAGCCAAAACCCCCGGAGAAGCCCGGTTTGGGAGGGGCCTTGAGGGGGGGTACTGTCATGATCTCTGCTTCCAAAAGGTCAGGGTTTTCCCAACTGCCTTGGAAGCAGATCCATAACCCAGGTTTCGAGTGCCAACCAGTCCCAATTGGAACCTTTTGGACCCAGTCCTGGCGCCAGTGGCACCAGGCTCATAAATATGCCCAGTCCCAGCGCTGGAAGCGCCGGGCTCATAATGCTTGGGTGGATTTACCTGCAGCAGACCATGCTGCTTACTTGCCTGCCAGTTGAGCCTCTGATCCTCTTCTGTTTGGAACTACTTTTCCTGTTGGGTGGGGCAGGAGCCACTCCCTAGATTCAGAACACTGGAACTCTTCTGGAAGGCAGGAACTCTTTTCTTACCTAGGCGTGGCTGTGGAAGGAGACACCTAAGCACTACAGGAGGCTATTTAAACCACACCCGGTGGATGAATCTTGCTTTGCGTTATTCTGCATCCTCTGCAGCAGAACGCTCATCGTGTCTTATGCATCGGATCCTGGGCCTAAGGAAAAAAGGCTTACCATCCTGAATCCAGTCTTCAGCAACACCTAAAAAGACAAGAAAGAACAGGTTAGCATTCCGGCATCTGAAAGACAAAGGCTTACCTACTCTTCGTGCGCTCCGGAGGTCTTCACACTGCATTCCGGCATCTGAAAGACAAAAGCTTACCAACTCTTCGCACGCTCCGGAGGCCTTCGGCGCTGCATCCCGCATCTGAAAGACAAAACAAGGTGCGTTTAAAGACATTGGGGAACTTTAATACTCACGTGCCATTACTCCTTTCCACATCTTACCCAGTGGGTATTCCGGCACCCTGCAGCCGCTCCGAACTCGTACCTGCAAAATAAAAAGACAGTTAGAGCGCATCGTGAAGCAGGCAACAAGCGCTTACTTACGTGCTTCCAGGCGCTTCTATTCATCACACGGACTCCATCTTCAACTCACTTCAGCCCGTCATCCGCCATCGCCGGAACCCTGCAAAACAAGAGACATCATTACTAAAGACTTTAAAGACAATAGAATTACTCGAAACTTACCGTTTGTGCAGAAAACAACGGACAGCAGTCCTCTGAAGTCAAGAGGCCTGCGCTACCTACCCAGTGAAGAAACTGGTTACAGCACCCTGCCCCGAGGCAGATGGAGAGCTCGGCATTCACTTACCTAAGGTGAGAGCGTTAACCTTTGGGGGTCTACAGGAGAGCAAAAAAGGGAAGAGATAGGGACACCCCAATAACCCCAGTTCATTAATCCCATATTTTCTATCTGCAGACATCTCACTCTTGAAGTCAGGCATACAGTGCACAGAGGTCCAGCCCAAAGAGCCAACCGGGTGCTACACATCACCTTTGAAGATACGGTAGTTGCCCAGTCAAGACCGGCGCCTCTGCGAGAATCAGGTGAGCGTTACACCTACGTCACGGAGGAACAGATCCAAGGTGTCTGAGACCTGCCAGATTACGAGGCATTGTCCGGTGAGTGCACATGCATGTATGTGTCATCCATGGGCATGGTTTGTGTGTGAGGGCTTCTGATTGAGTGTCAGGTGAGGGTGTGTGTGCTTGAGAGGTTTGGGTCACCCATGTGCTTCATCCAATACATTCTGCACACCAGGATTTGGGTATTGCAGTATCCCTTCTGGCAACAGTAGACATTCAGCCCAACCTCACGCCAGTTGCCCTTGAAGTGTCATCTTGCCACAACATAGTTGCGTATTATTCTGTGTTCATTCAGGCTGATTGTCTGCATTCCACCACTTTCACTAGGCATTTCTCAGTCCTATTGTCACATGTGTGACATGGCTATGGTACATGCCATCTGTGTGATGGCATGTGTCATGTATGTGTATTGGACATGCCAATCACAGGCCAATGTGTGATGGCACTGCTAGCCAGCATGCAGCAAATGTGTTGGTCTTCCATCTTGGTGTCATCAATGTGTGCCATTTGCCTCCCCTTCATACGCAGTGACGGTGCATGCATGGGAGGGCTATAGTCATGTTGGACATGTGTCATTGAAGTACTGTTTCTGTTGCTTCTCAGCCCTAATTGTGTGCAATGGTGCTAATGCCTGTTCCCATTTCTTTTCTTTCATGTCTTTGCAGGGGATGACGCACTTGATACTTCTGGGGTTGTGGAGATGGTGCAGACCCAGGAGGGGTCTCAGGCCCGACTGGGCACCAGTGAGGGACGTGGTGTGGTGGTGGGTGAGAACCCACACTTGCTGCAGACCATCATCTCAAGGGGTGTCTCTGGGTGCACCTCCCCCGAGCTCTATTCTGGTGTCGATTCGAATGATGAGACCTATGTGCCGTCGCAGGTAAGTGTTTCTGGGAGGGATTCTGTACTGTCCAACGCACCTGCACCAGGGGTAGAACCCTCAATGGGGATGTCAGTGTTGGTAGGTCTGCCTTTGGTGGTTACGGATGCAGGGTCACACTCCACAACATCTGATCCTGTTCCTGGGCCAGAAGATCAGAGGGGGAATGCAGTCCTGCAGCCTCAGGCAGTGCCGGCACAGCAAGGCGCAGTTCGCGTTGCCCCAGACAGGTGTGGTGCCCGCCGACGCGGTGGCCGTACGCCACCTGGCAATACCGCATGGGAGCAATCCATATACGGTATGGCAAACCAACAGGCAGCATCATCTGAGATGATGGCTCAGGCCATGGATAGGGTGGCCACTTCCATTGTCCCCCAAGAAAGGCTGATTGAACAACTACAGCAGGCAACAGACTCCATTTGCCAGTCACACAGGGAGGACATGTTGGCGTCCAACAGGGACAGGCGGGCGGCACTGGAGACTCTGCGGGAAGCCATTTCTATTGAGTCCCAGGGCCACAGAGAAGCCCTGAGGGTGGAACTCCGTCAGCTCAGGGTAACTCTTGTTGAGCTTGAGGCTTCAACTAACACGAGGACAGAACAGCAGCTGGAGCGGCTCACCCATATGCTCCCAGCTGAGATGCAGGCAACTAGGGAGGAGGTCCGGGCATCCCGTGAGTTGTTGCATGGGGACCTCTGCGCGATTATCCTCCAGAACCAGA
Organism: Ambystoma mexicanum; assembly: GCF_040938575.1. Lineage (NCBI taxonomy): Eukaryota > Metazoa > Chordata > Amphibia > Caudata > Ambystomatidae > Ambystoma > Ambystoma mexicanum. The sequence continues at coordinate 358,776,467 of NC_090941.1, forward strand.
CCTTCCACACCCACATGCTTGCTGCCATGGAGGACCAGACTAGGGCTTTGCGTGGGCTGCCTCCCATAGTGCCACCAACTCCTGATACAGCTGCAGAGAGTGAGGAGAGCGACAGCAGCAAATCTCTCACAATCGGGGAGCCGTGCAGGCCATGAGCCCATGGAGGTGTTTTTTTTTGCAAGATCCACACATGTGGGTTTTGGTGTGCACCCTGTCCCTGGACCTCCTGGGTGGCCTCCCCCACACCCCCTGGCCCATTCATGGCCATTTTTGATTTTTGTTTTTTGAATTTTGATTTTTGATTTTTTGGACAGTGTGTTGCCTTGTGTGGCTCCCGTGGGCATACGCTGTATTGTGGCTGGGCACATGCAGGCTTGTCCTGAATTTGGGTCAGATGCTTGGGTTTGTGTGACACACACCCCTCCTGCATCCCGTTTCCATGGGCTTGCAAAGGGTGTGCCCAAGTGACATTGACTTACACGGTGATGTTGGACTCCCATTTCATGTGTGGGCAGTCTCTAGTCAATACTGTGTATACATTCCTAGTGCATATTGTTGTTGCATTGTACACTGCATGGTGTATTGATATGTGCTTCTGCATCCATCTCATCCTCCTAATTTGCAGGTCCATTTGTCATGTCTTCACAAGGTGGTCTACTTTGGAAATGGAGTCCATGTTGTAAGCAGTGCACCTACACTTTTGCGTGGCGCTAACACTGTACAGTTGGAAGTGTTTGAAATGCTGGCATTATCAGGTAGTGAGGCTACACATATTTTAAGTCTGTACTGTCATGTTTATGGTAGGTTGGAGGTTGTGTAGGTGATTAGTATTATTGGTAAGTATTTGGTAATGTGTGTTGTTGGTCCTGCATTACTGTGAGCATTTCATGTGTGGCCAGTTTCCATTAGGGACACTGTAGTTTGTGACACTTGGGTCATGTTGTGGGGATTCATTTGTTAGCTCTCACATAGCATGACATGCCATGGTGTGTTGTGTGGCGGTGCTGGGGAGGGGTTGGGTGACATGGCACTGTTCTCATGTTGTATTTTGCAAGTGGGTATTCATTTTTGCTGCAATGACACTGCATTGGTGGTGTTTGTGTAGGTAGGGATGCACATATTGTGACACTTCCAGATTAACAATCTCAGGCTGCTATGGTTCTGACAGTTGACTGTCCCTTAATTCATCATAATTGTCAGATTGAGTCATCATTGATTGTCAGATGGCGTGTGCCAGGGCTGTGTGCACTCCACAGGGGTGTGATTTCTATGTGAAGTAATTAGCCACCAGCTGCGTACGGGCTGCCTCACCCCGTGCCCTTTCCCCTCCCATGCGCAGCGGGCGTGCATGTGGTTGGGGATGTGGGGGCACCACCATGTCCACAGCCAGGCCCCGGCGTGTTGCAACATTGTGCAGGACACATGCTGCCACTATGATCCTGCACACTACTGGGGGAGCGTATAACAGCTGCCCGCCAGAACGGTCAAGGGATCGAAAGCGTGACTTGAGCACTCCGAATGTGCGCTCCACTATGCCCTGTGTTGCAATATGGGCTGTGTTGTATCTTACCTCGGGAGGGTTGATGGGGTTCCGAATTGGCGTCATCATGTGGGTGCTCAAAGGGTAGGCACTGTCCCCTGAGGAGGTGGTGATGGGGATCATTAGTGGGGTAGTGACATTACTCTGTATCTGTCATGCATGCGTGTGCTGTGGCATTTATACTCACCAAGCAGCCATGCATCACCATGCCGCCCAGCTTCCATGTCCCGGTTTAGGGTTGACATCCTGTAAATAAAGCTGTCATGGGTGGACCCTGGATAGTTGGCATATACTGAGGTGATGATTCCCTTGGCATCACATACTACCTGGACGTTGATGGAATGCCAGTGCTTGCGGTTTCTATAGATGTGCTCAGATGCCCTGGGGGGACTTAGAGCCACATGGGTGCAATCAATGGTACCTAGCACTTTGGGGAATTGTGCCACCTTGTAGAAATCCTGGCTGACAGCCTGCCTTTCTGCAGGTGTTCTGGGCAGGTATATGTGCCTGCGGACTGTTGGATGTGCAGTGATGATGGCCAACACCTGGTGTAGGCACCGTGACTGCGTGGCCTGTGACACCCCCCCCACTATGGCACTTGTCCACTGAAATGATCCGGTAGCCAAGAAGTGCAGTACATTAAGGACCTTCTCCAGGGGGCTGAGTGCTTGGGAGCACAGGGTGGGTGATGTGAGGTCATCCTCCCACTCACTGACCAGGTCAAGTATTATGTGTGGTGGAAACCTGTACCTCCCATACACCTGGTCATCAGGCATGCCAAATAGGCTGGTTCTGGGTGTGAAGATTCTGGCCCTGACTATCCTTCTCCTCCTCCTGCGATATCCCAGGGCCACTGCTGCTAGGAACGGTATATTCATCCTGGCGTCTGAGCTTGTTTGTTGTTTGCGCACTCTTTTATGCTGCGCGGGATGTGCGCCTGCTTCATGCTGGCGTACGTGTTTCCGGATTGGACCTTTTTTTTTGGCGCGTTGTAGGCGACCGTGTAAATCTTCCCGCCCACCCCAGGAATACACGTAACACGCTCTCCCAGGCCCAGTCGCGAGTAAATATTCCCGCCCACCCCTGGAATACACATACCCCACTCTCACAGGCCCAGTCACGTGTGGAACTTCACGTGCACACCGAAATACACCTGCCCTGCAAATTTGCATGTGAAACTTCCCGCGCACCCCGAAATACACGTACCCTGCTGATATCGCGTGTGGAAGTTCACGCGGACCCATAATACACGTACCCTGATGAAATCGCGTGTAAGACTACCCGCGCACCCCTGAAATACACGTACCCAGGCAAATCGCTCTGCTGGGGAGTGGGGTGGGGGAGACATGAGTGGGGCCTGGTGGAGGGTGCCCCACAGTGCTGGGGGTGGGGGTGCAGGGAGACAGGAGTGGGGGCCTGGTGGAGGGTGCCCTACAGTGCTGGCGGGTGGGGGTGCAGGGGGACATGAGTTGGACATGAGTGGGGGCCTGGTGGAGGGTGCCCCTGGATGCAGGGGGGTGGGGTGCAGGGAGACAGGAGTGGGGGTCTGGTGGAGGGTGCCCCTGGATGCTGGGGGGTGGGGGTGCAGGGGAACATGAGTGGGGGCCTGGTGGAGTGTGCCCCTGGATGCAGGGGGGTGGGGGTGCAGGGAGACATGAGTGGGGGCCTGGTGGAGGGTGCCCCTGGATGCTGGGGGGTGGGGGTGCTGGAAGACATGTGTGGGGGCATGGTGGAGGGTGCCCTGCACTGCTGGGGGGTGGGGGTGCTGGGAGACATGTGTGTGGGCATGGTGGAGGGTGCCCTGCACTGCTGGGGGGTGGTGGTGCTGGGAGACATGTGTGGTGGCCTGGTGGAGGGTGCCCCTGGATGCTGGGGGGTGGGGGTGCAGGGAGACATGAGTGGGGGCCTGGTGGAGAGTGCCCCTGGATGCTGGGGGGTGGGGGTACAGGGAGACATGAGTGGGGGCTGGTGGAGGGTGCCCCTGGATGCAGGAAGTGGGGGTGCAGGGAGACAGGAGTGGGGGCCTGGTGGAGGGTGCCCCTGGATGCTGGGGGGTGGGGGTGCTGGGAGACATGTGTGGGGGCATGGTGGAGGGTTCCCTGCACTGCTGGGGGGTGGGGGTGCTGGGAGACATGTGTGGGGGCATGGTGGAGGCTGCCCTGCACTGCTGGGGTGTGGTGGTGCTGGGAGACACGAGTGGGGGCCTGGTGGAGGGTGCCCCTGGATGCAGGGGGTGGGGGTGCAGGGAGACATGAGTGGGGGCCTGTTGGAGGGAGCCCCTGGATACAGGGGGGAGGGGGTGCAGTGAGACATGAGTGGGGGCCTGGTGGAGGATGCCCCTGGATGCAGGGGGTGGGGGTGCAGGGAGACAGGAGTGGGGGTCTGGTGGAGGGTGACCCTGGATGCTGGGGGGTGGGGGTGCAGGAGGACATGAGTGGGGGCCTGGTGGAGGGTGCCCCTGGATGCAGGGGGGTGGGGTGCAGGGAGACATGAGTGGGGGCCTGGTGGAGGGTGCCCCTGGATGCTGGGGCGTGGGGGTTCTGGAAGACATGTGTGGGGGCATGGTGGAGGGTGCCCTGCACTGCTGGGGGGTGGGGGTGCTGGGAGACATGTGTGGGGGCATGGTGGAGGGTGCCCTGCACAACTGGGGGGTGGCGGTGCTGGGAGACATGTGTGGTGGCCTGGTGGAGGGTGCCCCTGGATGCTGGGGGGTGGGGCTGCAGGGAGACAGGAGTGGGGGCCTGGTGGAGGGTGCCCCTGGATGCAGGGGGGTGGGGGTGCAGGGAGACATGAGTGGGGGCCTGGTGGAGTGTGCCTCTGGATGCAGGGGGGTGGGGGTGCCTGGAGACAGGAGTGGGGGCTGGTGGTGGGTGCCCCTGGATGAAGCGGGGTGGGGGTGCAGGGAGACAGGAGTGGGGGCCTGGTGGAGGGTGCCCCTGGATGCTGGGGGGTGGGGGTGCTGGGAAACATGTGTGGGGGCATGGTGGAGGGTTCCCTGCACTGCTGGGGGGTGGGGGTGCTGGGAGACATGTGTGGGGGCATGGTGGAGGGTGCCCTGCACTGCTGGGGCGTTTTGGTGCTGGGAGACATGTGTGGGGGCCTGGTGGAGGGTGCCCCTGGATGCTGGGGGGTGGGGGTGCAGGGAGACAGGAGTGGGGGCCTGGTGGAGGGTGCCCCTGGATGGGTGGGGGTGCAGAGAGACATGATGGGGGCCTGGTGGAGGGTGCCCCTGATGGCAGGGGGGTGGGGGTGCAGGGAGACAGGATTGGGGGCCTGGTGGAGGGTGCACCTGGATGCTGGGGTGTGTGGGTGCTGGGAGACAGGAGTGGGGGCCTGGTGGAGGGTGCCCTACAGTGCTGGGGGGTGGGGGTGCTGGGAGACATGTGTGGGGGCATGGTGGAGGGTACCCCTGGATGCTGGGGGGTGGGGGTGCTGGGAGACATGTGTGGGGGCATGGTGGAGGGTGCCCTGCACTGCTGGGGGGTGTGGGTGCTGGGAGACATGTCTGGGGGCATGGTGGAGGGTGCCCTGCACTGCTGGGGGGTGGCGGTGCTGGGAGACATGTGTGGGGGCCTGGTGCAGGGTGCCCCTGGATGCTGGGGGGTGGGGGTGCAGGGAGACATGAGTGGGGGCCTGGTGGAGGGTGCCCCTGGATGCAGGGGGGTGGGGGTGCAGGGAGACATGAGTGGGGGCCTGGTGGAGGGTACCCCTGGATGCAGGGGGGTGGGGGTGCAGGGAGACAGGATTGGGGGCTTAGTGGAGGGTGCCCCTGGATGCTGGGGGGTGTGGGTGCTGGGAGACAGGAGTGGTGGCCTGGTGGAGGGTGCCCTACAGTGCTGGGGGGTGGGGGTGCAGGGAGACAGGAGTGGGGGCCTGGTGGAGGGTGCCCTACAGTGCTGGGGGGTGGGGGTGCAGGGGGACATGAGTTGGACATGAGTGGAGGCCTGGTGGAGGGTGCCCCTGGATGCAGTGGGGTGGGGTTGCAGGGAGACAGGAGTGGGGGTCTGGTGGAGGGTGCCCCTGGATGCTGGGGGTTTGGGGTGCAGGGGGACATGAGTGGGGGCCTGGTGGAGGGTGCCCCTGGATGCTGGGGGGTGGGGGTGCTGGGAGACATGCGTTGGTGGGCAGTAGTGCAAGGTGACATGTGGGTTGGCTGGGGGGCATGGCCATGGTGGATGAGCTGCCTGCGGGACATGTGAAGGGGTACAGGGTAGTCCCCTGTGGTGTGGGCTGCCTGCAGGGGCCGTGGAGGGTGTAGAGGGAACAGCTGGGAGGACACACACAGCCAATTCACGTGTGGGACTCCCCGGCACCCCCGAAATACACGTAGGCTGCTGGATTTGCATGTGGAATTTCCCGCGCACCCGGAGTACAAGTACCCTGCTGAAATTGTGTGTGGAACTTCACGCGCACACTGAAATACACGTGCCCTGCAAATTCGCGTGTGAAACTTCCCGCGCACCGCGGAATACACGTGCCCAGGCCAATCGCGTGTGGAACTTCCCGCGAACCCCGTAACACATGCACACGCTATTTTTCACACAGCGGGTGTCCGTGTTTGTCGGTACCCCTTTGCACCTCATTTGTCCTAGAGGGCCACAGTATGGATCATTCATCATAGCTGTATATGGGTGATTTTTGTTAGCGCACATTTTGGCGCACATTTATTTCAGGCGCAGGGACGCTACCGCCTGCTTTCTTGTGGCGTACTTGTTTGGCCCTGTGCTCGTCTTTGACCGTGCGCTGGTTTGCCCTATTCGATTCCATGAATACGAGTTGTAGGCGAGCATGTGGGCGTTCCGCACACTTGCCTCCAGTACTTCCCCCGTGACGACCATATTTTCACACGTTGTTCCCCATTCCGAGTGTTACGCCCCATGTTCCACCTACTTTTGTAATGTGCGCCGCGCTATGTGCGATTTCGCAGCGGCCGTGGCACACGCCGTTGGATGACCTGTGCGCCTGCGTGCGCCGCACACTTTTTCAGCGCACATCCAATATTTTTCTCGCGCACGGACTTCCATGAATCGATGTGCGCTGGTTTCCCTGTGATTTTCGGAGTTGCACTGCGATTTTCGCACTTTTACTGGGATTTGCACGTTTTGGCACCTCTGCGCCGGAATTTTCGGCGCACATTAATTCCATGAATCGGCCTGTTAGTATCATTGTTCTCAATGTTAGGCATGAATTGCTTCCCGGGGTAGAAAAAGATGGTTCTGTAACGACCCGTGGAGGTACTGCCACCAAAATGGAAACGGGCATAGCTAACTCCTCCTGCCGGGGAGAGCCAGATGTAAAAAAAAAAAAACTGTCTGTTTGACAGCATCGCTGTACCCCATGTCGGAAATGGGAGGTTTGGGTCATTTTTTCAAGACGGTCAGGTGCCACTTGATTAGGCTTTTGCTGCAAAAGTCCTACTTGAGTGTGTTCCTTGAAGCAAGTGAGCAACATCCATCTGTGGAAGTCTTCAAAGTTCATACAGGCTGCGATGTCTAGCAACATCTGTTCCTTAAGCCGACACCAGGACAATAAGCTCCCAGGATTGGCAGCCCCATGTGTTTCTGTAAGGCCAAAGCATCCCCTATATGAGCATCATTCAGAACATTTCGTGAAGTCTTCAGATGTTCCTTCCCTGGAGTAAGACCCTCGACATTATAGCCCTCAACATTGTATTGTTCCTTTTTAATAATAGTATTTGCATTAGTAGCTTTCATCTTAGTAAAATTAAGTACTTTAGATGTAGGCGTGCAGGGGAAACACAGACTCCCTGCACATCCTTTCTAATGTCACCAATAAGATCTTTATTAATGTGCAACATTTTAGAGATGGCAAGATGCTCTAGTTGGAGTTTCAAACTCCTTTTTGCACTTTGTACCAGCACTTCTGATTGTCATTATTCCTTCTACGGGGAGTCACAATTGAAAGACAAGTCAGGGGGTCGTCCCTCACTGCGGCATCCGGGGGGAGGTTACATGGACCCTGCCGAGGGGTAGCAGAAATATCTGCATCCATAAACTTTCAATGAGAACTCTATATGTGGTGGCAAACGCTGTGAGAACCGCACCAAGACTTTACTGAGTAACCAGCTCGAAGAAGGGCCCGCACCGGCAAACTTGTATCCAGCAAACCAGCAAATGTAGGTGATCGTCTGACTATGCTGCACCAGCTCTGTTTAGGACTCAAACAAATGTAACGGTGATGTGTCAGCCTTTCATTAAAAACAGGCCCGTCTGTTTTTAAATTTGTTACCTTTGGATATTAGATATTGGTCGCAGCAGAGTGCAGGAGTCAAGCAGGCATTTGAAGCAAGGAGTTAGGGCAGCTGCTGGAACCCTGACTGTGGCATTAGGAACAGCCACTGTAAACCAGGCTGCCTCGCTTCTCGGCTGCTTCTCTATGCACGACCGAGATGAAAACTCAGAGAAAAGGACCCTACCAGGAAGTTCAGCGTCAAGCTAGGGACTAGCTGAATCATTATGATTGGTTATCCCCAGAACATATTAAGCTAAGGCAGGAAAAAGGGGAAGCAGAACACTGGTATATATGAAGTGAAGAAAGGTTACTTTAATGGTTAAATTGAAAACTCAGGCAACAATACTAAAAAAATATTTGAGCTCCTGAGATGTTTGGAAAACTCACACCTTACACAGAGGACTGTATAAACATACACTGTCTTTTGTTGACAAAATCACAAAGGCACATGCATATCTCCCCCTAAAATCTGTCTCAGATGTGTTATCTGAGAAAGAGATACAAGATATAGCGAATAGCAAATCAATCTTTAGCTTCTCACCTATTTGGGTTTCATTGATGGAGAAAATAGTAAAGAAAATACATCCCACATCATGCCTGGGTGACACGTTTTACCAACGTTACTTTCTTTCACAAAACCATCCCAGACTGTATAAAGAAGGTAGCTGTTACCCAACTTAAAAAAAGCAGGACAAGACACTGAAGAGATAAATATAATCAATGGGTTTGATATAGGATTTGTGCGCTATTGACCACTCTAGGTTGAAAATTTATATTTGTGTCCAGCAGCGGACACCCTTTCACCAAACCCACCCACCTAGGGTTTGGAAAATGTGAAGTTAAGATTCAAAACTGAAAAGTTGACTCACGCTCAGGGTATTAAGCCTCAAACATAATTATAAGTGAAATAATCCAAATAGTGTACAATAGTCAAGTTATGCAAATAATGCGTCAAATGTATTCCATGATGTGCACAGCCGACACGTATTTCAACCTTGTGGTCGTTTTCAAGGTCCTTTCCTATGTTATGATATTCAATTCGTAATGGACTTGTGTCCCTTGTGGGCTTATGGAAAGAGCAGTGTAGATGTTGAGAAGTGATAAGCACTATGTTGCCGATGATTGCCCCATCTGAGATTCAGGGCATACGTCTAAAATAGCTTAACGCTGACGTGTAATAATGTTATTCTTCAGTTAAGATCAAAGCTTCTCATAAGATTTCAATATCACCTCAAAAAGGCATCCACCTAACATGGGATCAATCCCTGTACCCTGAACGTGAGTCAACCCTTTCAGTTTTTAATCTTACCATGACCCTAGAGACCCTAACAATTTTAGACCTATTATGAATGTCCCTTTTCTTTTAAAAATTATAGATTATTAGCTGGAGTACCCAGTGTTGCCCGTGTCCTGATCGAGTGGTGTCTCGTGTGCCCTCGAGGATGTTGCTCTTGTCCTCATGTCAGCAAGTCTTGCTTCAGTTTGCTCTGCTATTTCATTTGTCCTGGAGAACGTTGCTCTTGTCCTCTAGTCGTGCTGATGTTTGTTGTTGTGTTTTAGAAGCTTTGCATCAGATGGAGCTTTTCCACGTGATGTTCGTTTTTTGTGTGGCATGTTTCAGTCACTCATTGACTTCAGCACATTTGAGAAAATGTGCAAGAAAGATTGATTGATTGATTGTGCTCTCTTCTCGTGAATGAACTTAAGTAAATGGTAACCTGCCCATTTCGCATATTTGGAGTGGTGTGATAAAATTATTATTTTCTTGTTTTTAATTCCTTTTAAAAATGCTTTAATAAACACTTTCAAAATGTATACAGTGGTAATACATTTGAAAGGAATAATCAACACATCAAACATTTTTTTAAATATTTTTTTATTGTATATGGTTACTAGAACCTTTTACAAAACAATCTTTAAAACTAAAATTACAAATCATTAAAAAAAGATAGAACGTTCGATACAAAACAATTAGCAATAAAAATTACTGTTATCTCAATTAAAAGAGGAAAAAAAAGAGAGAATAAAAGAAGAAATAAAGAATCACATATGATAAAATCCATTAGGCATATAAAACAGAATTTTGACCGAGGAGCGTAATTAACCACATAACTTCTGTGTGCATAAATCAGTCTAGTCCAGTCATGATTTCCCATTTGATCAATACCTGAACTACAGCTATTGTTAAGGATGTTTCATAACCCGAAATCAACCTGTCCCAAAAGCAAGAAACCCTCCAACCCAATTCCAAACTTAGAAAAAAACATTCATCTAGTGGGCCACGTGCCTTCAAATTCGGTCAAAAGATGCCTAAGGGTTTTCTTTCCTGTATCTGAACATACCTTACACAATTTCAATGCATTGTGCCCATGGCCCCTACTGTAGAGAATCTCCCCAGTGTAGACTACATTTAGCTTTATTTACATGAAGTCAGACCGAACTTTCCAGTTCAGAAACTTCACCAAATATCTCGGGAGGGTCCCTAACTTCTTATCTGCTTGCATAAAAGAGTTATGGAGAGATTGGGATTGCATCGACTGAATAGTGTCGATCCAATCCTTTGTCTCCAAATCCCTTTTACCTTCAGAGTATTATGGACCAAAGTCTCAACAGTTGTTTCAACTCCTGCGATGGCACTTTTCATTCTTTTTTCCAGTGCTCCCAACATCTTGGATTTCCCCGAAGAGAGCTGGCTTCTAATGTCACCATATAAGGACTTTTCCTGGCTTGTGATAATAAGCCGGTATAATGATATACGTTTCCACTCAGCCTGGATTCTCAGTGATTTCAGGCCCAGTTTGAATCTTACTCCTGCTATTGGGAGGCACATCGGGAGATTAAGGACACACTTCCAAATCTTCCCCTTGAGTTTTTCCCATTCCACCGACCAAAGTGATGCTTGCCATAAAGGATGATTGGAAAAACTTTAGCTAGGTACAATTTGATTAGAGGGATGAGTGAAACACTGCAGAAATTCAAAAGAACTTTCCTAATTTGTGCCACTATTTGTATTATTTTCCTTTTCAGCTCTTCCTTCATTTTTCTAATGCAAGGAGCAGAAAGGACATCCCAAGTACTTATGTTCTTCCACCCTTGGGATACTTCAGCCTGACAGTTCCCAATTGGATCGTACTACCCTTTTATTTGCATTTTTGAAAATCATAATTGATGATTTCAAGGGATTTACTATTAGCCCATTCACTTTGGCATATTCTCCCAATGTATCTAGGAGATGCTGCAGCCCCACTGCGGTGTTATCCAGTAGGACCACGTCGTCAGCATATGCCAACCAAAACACTCTATTGCCATTGATTGACAGACTGGCTAAAGCTGCCCCAGCTAGGAAGTCCCCCATGTCAGCTAAAAAAAGGTTGAAAAATAATGGGGCTCCTCGACAAACCTGACAAACTCCACGTCAACTTTAAGGGAGTCAGATAGATTACCTTCATTGACCAGTCTCACTCTAATGGTTGTATTCTTATGCAGCTCCATTAGCATAGATAGGAGACTGTCAGGGATGCCCCACTTCTTAAGTTTGGCCCAAAGATGACCCCTTTTGACTTGCTCGAAGGCCTTTGAGACGTCTACCCATGCCCTATAGAGATGTAGATCCCCTTTGTTTCTAGTATTTTCACTCAGAATATTCAAAGTTACCCCATTTACCATAGTCAACATACCTCTTCGGAAACCAGTTTGGTATTTGGAAAGGATATTGTTAGATTTGTCCCATCCCTCCAATTCTTCAAGGAAAATTCTCATAAAAATCTTACTATCTAGGTCAAGGAGGGCGATCGGCGGATAACTCTCAGGAGAAGACCGATCGCCCCCCTTGAAAAGGGGGATGATTATTGCTGATTTCCATGATGGTGGAAATTTGCGTTTGGTGAGGATGTCTCTGAAAAGCCAGCACAGCACTTTAGCCCAACGTGTACTGTTGTTCTTCAGCATTTGATAAGTGAGACCATTTGGGCCCGATGCTTTTAAACTTGATAAAGACAGGATCAGATCTTCCACAGTCTTTTCCTCAATTGATAGGGCCCATCTAGTAACTTGTTTTGTTATATCATCAATCCTCCCCTCCACGGATGCAAAATTGCCTGTAAAATATTTAACCCATGCGTCTTCTGCCACACAATTACATTGAGCTTAACTAGGGTGCTCTTCAAGTTGATGGATGACGGACCAAAAATTTCTCATATCCCCCTTCCCAATTATTTTTAACATTGATTCGCCGTCCTGCAGAAGGCGATAAGCTCGTCTACTAAATGACCAATATTTATGGGCCTGACTCAAAGCTTTTACCGCTTTCCCCTTTTCTTCCATGCTTAGAGTGGAGGACTTAATATTTCTCTTCTGTTGATTTAAGAGTTTTTTTCTTCAGCCATGTCTCCTCATCAAAGATGTGACTGTGCACCCGCTTTTCCGACCTTCCTGCACTACTTGGTGGGCAGATGGACCAAATATACCTGACAACATTTTCAGATTTGCAATTCAATTGCCAGGTTGAGTCTGGAATCAGTGCCAAAGCATCACTCAAATCTCCACCCTCCCGATTGTACTTTACCAGACTCAGTTTCCCTTTTCTAGCCGTTACTTTAGAAGCATATTTGGCTGACTGCCTTTGGGTAATATCTGAGATTGTCAATTCCAAATGGGAGTGGTCGCTCCCTCCCTCCTCCCTATCCTCGAATTAACCTTTCTAGTAAATAAATCAGCTGACATGAAATTATAATCTAAATTTGACCTAGAGTTCCTTCAAGACCATGTTGTGGCAGATTGATGTTTCCCCATTAGGGCCTCATTTGTCATTCTCAGGCCGCAGCTGCTCAAAAAACTCAGCCCACTTTTTTCCATTTTTAGATATGTTACAAGATTTCTGGATTATGTGATATTTGGTAAGTGAAATACACTGTGAGTTCAAATCCCCTACCACAATTATGTGTGCTCCCCCAAATGAAAGTTTGGCCTATTTCAATGAAGTAGAGAGATCTTCCTGAAAGGGTTGAATTTTGGCACAGGCCGGGTTCCAATATATATTAATCACAACCACTTTGTTGCTGTCCCTTAAGTAAGAAAACATATGCTTGGAGGCCCATGTTATCAGAGTCAATCTCTTTCACCTTCCCAATGGTAGCATTTTTTAATGCCATTAGGAGTCCCCCTGCTGGTCTACCTCTAGATTTTTGGAGTGCTGGTTGTCCAAATACAGCATATCCTTTCACTGCTATGGGGTTCACTAACCAGGTTTCTTGAAGTATAACCAAATCCATTTCTTTGAAGAGAATTGATTTCATTTTCTTTGATGTGAATGTGTTAAAACCCTGTGTGTTCCAACTCACTAGGTGGAGGCCTGTCTGACTAAAGGGACTGAGTCACCACACGCAATTTCTGAAGGACCTGCGTGATGATTTCTGGTATCAGAGCAATAGTCTCATCTTGAGGCTTTGACTTGATATCCTTTCCACCAGTCCCCACATAACTTCTATTGGATGTACTTGGCCTTTCTGGAAGGGAGTAAAGAGGGCCAGCCCCCCCATCTCCCTTACGGATTTCCTGCAATTCAGAGGGCACATATGGGGACAACAAAAGACCTTGGTCCATCAGTTCCCTTGATGCTCCCAGGATGGCATCCAATGCTTTGAGTGAGGTTAAACCAACCTCCACCAAAAAGGATTCTGACCAAATGGAAATCAGACAAACTCAATGTCCAAAGATTCAAACAAATAAAGATTTGACACCTTTGTAAAGTGTGATAAGATTACAGTTCTACAAAGATACTTATAGTGCTTGTTTTTAGCAACTGAGGTTAACCAAACCTTTGACACTGCGAAGGCTGATGTGACTTCATCATTTTTCTTCTGTAGGTGAGGCAATAGTTGGGGGGCAAATTCACCTGAGTAGCTTTATTTAACTTGATGATTTGCCAGTCCCATTTGAGAAGTGTTCAAGTGTAGTTTTTTCCCCTCGCCCTTCTTCACCACTTCTTCCAGATTTTTCTCTTTTGCACCCTTATTCAGTTGTTTTAGAAAAATTGGTGCAGTATTGCCCTTCAGTCCTCCTAATACTTTAGGATCTGAAGTTTCTTTTGAACCATAGGATTGATTGGATTGTTTATTAAATAAGAAGATTGGTGCTAGTGGCAACACTATTTTTTTTACGGCTTGGTCATTATTTCCCCCCAAAAAGTGTATATTTTCCATTGTGGTATTGTCTTGGCTCTTCTTGTTTTTTGTCATGGGCTGCACTTTCCTTTCCTGCTGATCCACTTGAGTATCAGTTGGAAGCCCTACGCTTATTTTTGTGATTATTGCCTCTTGTCCAGATCTGGCTACTTCTAACTTGCTTTTCTCCTTCTGAACTTTAAATCTTAGATCCTGCATCCGCTCCCCAATCGTGCAGTCTGATGGGCCTTCTGGGGCGGGGGGGTAAACTGGAGATTTCATCCTTCGACATGTCCCCCTTTCTCCCTGTTTTGGAGAGGGCCCTAAAGAAGGCATTTGTGTCAGATGTTTTCATTTTACCACTCTTTTGATTCTTTGTTTTCTTTTTTCGTTCTTTCATTGATCTTTCTCTTGACGTATGTTGATTCTCCTCCCTGGCTTCTTTTCGTCCTTATCTTCCTCCTTCCCCTGGAGTTTTGGGTGCCCGACTTTGTCCTTGCATGTGCTGGGCCCTCGACCGTATGGTCCACATCTGCTTGCACATTCTGTTAGGGGTCTTTCTTTCCCTCCGGTGATCCCTTCATCAAATTCGCCAGCCTTCTGAATTCCTCAAAGACTGAATCCGATAGGGGTGTGTCGCCAAACAAAGACTCTGAGTCTTGCACTCCCCTCCCCTCCTCTAGATCTTTGCACAGCAGACTCTCTGGCTTCCAATAAAGTAAAATTTCTTGCAGAAGCGCAGTATTTAGTTCTTCTTCTTTTCTTTGCTTTGACAAAGGTGTTTGGATTGCTGATATATCTAGTCCTTGCTTTGTGACTTCCACTCTCACTTCTGTCACAGCTGGGACTAAAACAGAATTAATAATGTTGGTTAAACCAGCTAACGTTGAATCACAGTTACCAATTTCCTTATAAAATTCAATCAATACCCCTGCTTGTGATTGTAATTCTGTTTTTAACAACTAAAAAACAGAGGCTAGAGAGTTTAGAACAGACTGGAGTGCCGAGAGTGTTTTATCAGTTACTTCACTTGAGATGCCAGCCAGCTGGGAGGCTCCTATGGGTGAGGTTATGGTTAAATTTGTAGGAGACACTTCACAACCCTCTACCTCACTCAGACCCTGCTGGACAGGTTGAACTAACTTTATCTGTTCGTTCATTCTTAGATTCTTGACCCATTCTGTCGGAGAGTCCCTCTGATGAGGGGGCATTCTTAATCCTCTAATTCCCCCCTGTCTCATTCGTGGCGAATAAACAGAGAGCACATCTTCCCTATCATTGGCACTCTTGCTCCATTTCCTTCCAAAATGGGCTTGAATTTTTTGGGGGATTTTCTAAGTGGTCACTGTGAATTCCAGGCAGCGTTTCCATGACTCCCTAATTTGTTGCTGATATTCATTTGTTGCTAACCCCACCTGTGGCGTTTGAGGGGCCTTTTCTTTTTGTGCTTGATTTGGGAATGTTGAATTCAGCGCCATAGAGTTCTCAAGTGCCAGTGGGATTTGTAATTCACTTAAAGGACCCTGTTCAATAATAGAATCTTCCCATTAAGGGGCCCTTTAATCATCTAACAACAATGTGCTTCTCAGTTTCATTTCTGAGCCGAGCACTGCTCTCCATCTCCTGGCCTCTTCGTTTTGTTTATGTCAATTTCAGTACTTCAATGCGGCAGAGCTAAGACTGAGTCTGTGTCAGATTGCTATTCGCAGTAATTCACTGCAAAGTTGAATGAATAAGGATAATGGAACCTAAACAGCCCAACCCGAGCCAATGTCCGACACAGGGTCCAAACACTACAATAGAGCCGTGTAGTTCCGCAATGCCCAGCCTTCCTAAGTCTCGCTGGAGGCAGTATACAAGCACCTCAGTTCTAAAGGCTTCCAAATGCAAAGGCGAATGCAGCGGTCCCCAGCCGCGCTTTTTGACCTGGCTGAGAAATGAAATGAGTGATAAGGGAGCATGGGCGGCCCAAAGTATAAATGTTGTCCTGACACCACAGATAATTTACAAAGAAACCCCGGCTTCCTGCTTCCCACTTGTAATGTCCGTCTGTGTGATATTATGTTTGTGGCTCCATAGCTGCTCCCCCCAAGATCAAAGCGCAGACTTCCCTTTGTCTCCGCTTCCTCCGCTTCCTCCGTTCGAAATCACGAAGACACAAAGACTCTGCAGCAGACTCCGCATCCGCTCCGCGGAGTCAGAGTCTCTTTATGGTAAATTGTACTGGACAGTGAAATAGGACTGCAATCTCAGGTCCACATGGCTCCAACAGCAACAGTAACAGTTGATACACAAAGAGTCCCCGACACAAAGACTCTGCAGCAGGTTCCGTGCCTGCTCCACGGAGTCAGATTCTCTTTATGGTAAAGTGTACTGGACAGCAAAATAGGAATGCAATCTCAGGTCCACACAGCTCCAACACCAAGAGTAATGGTTGAAACACACAGAGTCCCCGACACAAAGACTCTGCAGCAGACTCAGCTACCCAAGACATTGAACATTTTGCTTCAGACACTTTTCAAAATGTTGCCTCCTTCTAGTACCTACTGTAGTCAATCAGAGTGAGCATCAGTAAATGAGGGTGTCTACGGTGTGAATGTTATGCATACAAACATAGACTACAATCTTGCCCAAGACAAATGACGAATCCATGCAAAAAAAAAGCAGTGGGGTCAACGGTGTGGATTTGTATAGCTGGACAAACATACACAACCACATCCAAACATTTTTTTGCATATAATATTTTTGCATCAAAACATAGACTACGATTTTGCCCCAGACAAAAGAGGAATACATGCAAAATTTGGTAGACGTGTGCTCAACTGTGTGGATTTGTATAGCCGGACAAACATACACACAAACATACATTCAGCTTTATATACAAATATGTGGCCACTATTCAGCTACAGGATTATATGGATTGGGTCAACATTGTGCATCTGAAGCAGGCCAGTTTCAGATCTAATCATGAAATTGAAATTCGGTGACTGGATCTTCAGACACAGATGTTGGACATTGTCGATGAGAGTAAAACAGGGCTGCTAATGCTGCTGGATCTTTAAGCTACTTTTGATCTTCTTGATCATCAAAAGCTCCTGATTAAACTATCTTGCCTGTGGCCATTGAATGGATTGAGGCATTTCTCTCCAATAGGATGTCCAGAGTATGGTAGAGACAGGCCTTCTCCAATTATGACACATCTACACTTGGAGTTTCTCAGTATGCATGCCTGTCTCCAGCGCTGTTTAACATCTCCATATATCCTTTATACAATATCCTGGACAAGATGAGGATAAGATGTAGATATTACGCTGATGACACGCAGCTGTTGATGGAGTTAAGTGGTGACTATACAAAGGATTTTAGGAACATTCAAAACACCTACAAGATGGTGAAAGATTGGTTGACAGCCAATTGCCACTGTCTGAGTAGTGATAAAACTGAAATGCTGTAATTTGGATCCCCTCAAACTAAAAATAAGTTGGACCCACATTTTGCAAATTTCTTAAGTGAAGGTCCCTGTATCAAAGCACAAGACAAAATCAAAACCCTAGGTGTGGTATTGGACTGCTTGCTCCATGTTGATGCCCAGGTGGAAAGTGTAGTTAAAAAGTCTCAATATCACCTCAGATTATTGAGGTTCATTAAACCATATGTCACAAGCCAAAACTGTTAATTTCTAGTGCGGGCCACCATAATGCCTATGCTAGACAACTGCAATATGCTCCTTAGTCGAGCTAATACAAATAGCATGAATACATTTTGAATACTCCAAAATGATGCTGTGCACTTTGTTAAGAACTTTCCCAAGAGGATGCATATTACTCCCGCTAGGAGAGATCTTCACTGGCTTACAGGTGGATCACAGATCATCTTCAAGACTTTGACCCTGACACATAAATGTATATATGGATTGGCTCCTGTATATCTTAAGGAATGCCTCCCCCTGCTCATATGCCCAAAGGTGAAGAGAACAAGAGGGAAAGGACATTCCTTCCCCTCCCAGGTTTCTCATGCCTGAGATGAATTACCGGTCATTCTGCAAAGGGAGAAATGCCTCCTCAACTTTTGCAAGCTTGTAATTAATTAATTAACACTGCTCTCCCCCCTGACCTATTAGGTGACTTGTATGTCTGAATGCTGTCTCTTAATGTGTGCCCCGATGCCTTCGGGCTGTGGCATATGACAAATAAATAAATAGTCACTTCTTTCTTCAATTCCACTGAGGCTGTATTTCCTCCCTTCTTCTGTCTGCTCTTGTGGCTTCCTGCTACTCCACTCCTGGTTTAACTTTCTCCTTAAAATTCACCGTCCCTACTACCACCTTACATTTCAATCCACTCATACATGCCCCACCTTCCTTTCCTGTTGGCTTGCAGTAGGGCCTGTCTCCACTGTTCCTTTTTATTAGCCACTTTTAGAGGTTACCAATAGAATAGTTTCAGAATGAAAACTCTGTTGAATTGGAATGTTGCTGGATACCACACAATGAAACTAGATAGTTTTATGCGGCAGTTAATTGCAGTCCTTTGTCATATGCCCAAAGCATAACAACCCCCCAAAAAATTATGGGAGTATTTTGTCTGGTGACATGAGAATAGTGAAAAACTTTAATAGTACAAAGATACCAGTTTTAAATAAAGTCTAGCAACCACAATCCTAGTTGACCAGTCGTGTGTTGTCATTTCGCTCTTTCAGAAAACAGACTACGTGCACAAGAATAAGCTCCACTATCCCTGCTACTACTTACAAGTTGGCAGTGAGGTAAGTTGTGATGATATGAATTTTTATCGTGCGACATACAATTTTTACTACAGCAATGCGTTAGCTGTTGGACAATTCAACTGATTAGTTCTGTTGTTTGTCTCCCCACTGTTTTAGGTTCTTGCTCTACAATAACTATAAGCTACCCAAAAACAGAGCTGCCTTCCCGTCTGCATCAAGTTGCACAGATCGTTGATTGGACATATTTAGTTTTGGACATACCAATTGTTGACTAATAAGTATTCCCCTGAAGAATTTCCCGTTTACCAATCTTTTTAGGATAATGGGAATGAAACATGTCGGGTCAAGACAACTGTGAGAATGATGTCACAGGTTCAATTAAGCATTGACAGCTGAATTGTACTTAGAGATATTCAAAGAATCCCAGTACTAAAATAGGGGCTCTAAAATTAGACATCATCATTTTACATCTACATGGATGCTAATATTACACTCAGTGTCAGCCAGTTGGTTTAGTATACAATTGTATGTTTTGTATTTTAATGTTGGTTACATTTATGTATGAACGCATATTGAATTGTGTGTAATTATTTTTCTTTTTATGTTTTGAAGTGGTTTTCAATATATTAATTGTATGTTTTCATAGTATTTAGTTGGGTTAACACATGATTCTCTTAGGTGTTTGTTTTCCTTTTCTTTTTCAAATATTGATGTTAGTTTTATGATTGTAATTTAAACTCTGTTTTTTCATTTTATCAGAAAATTGAAGAAATTTTAACAAGAATTGTTGTAATAAAACACAGACATATATATTTTTCCTAAAAATCAATTGTGAGTGTTATCTGTTGCAGATAAGGAGGGCAGCTTAAAAAAGGTTTCTTGAGCATTAAATCCCTGATCCTTTAGGGAGTCAGTCTGAGAGGTGTTAGGATTTTTTTGTAAATTATACTTCTTGTTTGGGGCACAATCCTAACCTCTAATATACAAAGAAAACCAATCCTCTTTAAGTTTGATAGAGTAACACAAGGGAAACACGGGGCATGAGTGGGTGGTGGGGGGCAACAGGAGACACACGAAGCATGAGCGGGAGGGGGGGCGGGGGAACAGGGCAGATACTGGGCATTAGCAGGGGGTGGGGGGTACAAGAGGGAGACACGGGGCATGAGCGGGGGTTGGGGGTACATGAGGGAGACACAGGGCATGAGCGGGGGCTGAGGGGAACAAGAGAGAGACACGGGGCATGAGCGGGGGGTGGGGGGGTTCAGGAGGGAAACACGGGGCATGAGCGGGGGGTGGGGGGAAACACGAGGGAGACACGGGGCATGAGCGGGGATTGGGGGGTACACAAGGAAAACACGGGGCATGAGAGGGGGTGGAGGGCAACAGGAGACACATGGGGCATGAGCGGCGGGTGGGGGGTACTCGAGGGAGACACGGGGCATGAGCGGGGTCGTGGGGGATAACACGAGGGAAACACGGTGCATGAGTGGGGGTAGTGGGAACACAAGGGAGACACGGGGCATGAGCAGGGGGTGGGGGGCAACAGAAGACACACAGGGCATGATTGGGGTTATGGGGGGTAACACGAGGGAAGCACGGGGCATGAGCGGGGGGTGAGGGGAACACGAGGTTGACACTGGGCATGAGCGGGGGGTGGGGGGCAACAGGAGACACACGGGGCATGAGCAGGGAGTGGGGGGTACATGAGGGAGACACGGGGCATGAGCGGGGGTTTGGGGGTACAGAAGGGAGACACAGGGCATGAGCGGGGGTGGGGTGGAGCAGGGGCGACACGGGGCATGAGCGGAGGGTGGGGGGAACAGAGGAAACCTGGGGCATGAATGGGAGGTAGGGGGCATGATCGGGGAGTGGTGGGGAACAGGGGAGACACGGGGCATGAGCAGGAGGTGGGGGGAAACACGAGGGAGACACAGGGCATGAGCGGAGGGGTGGGGGGGAACAGGGGAGACACGGGCCATGAGCGGGTGGTGGGGGGATTCTTCTATTCTTCAGAACACAGCAATTTTTGCTGCCACCTGTAGATTACACCATCATCGAGATGGAATCCATGGCTGAACTACTGCCACCTGGTGCTGCACCTGCTTCAGCACCACTCCCACCCCCTCCACCACCACCACCTCCCCAAGGGCCTGAAGAGGGGAACAGGAGTGAGGATGCAGAGGAGGAAGAAGAGGATGATGAGACTGAGGTAGAGGAAATCCCTACTACCCACACTAGGCGTGAGTCTTGGGTGTGGCGGTTATTTACCATTCATGGGAATGGTCCTAAGGCTTGTGCAAACCATGTTTCCTGCAATGAGTGCAAAATGATACTCAGTCGC
The DNA here is from genome assembly GCF_040938575.1 of Ambystoma mexicanum. Classification (NCBI taxonomy): domain Eukaryota; kingdom Metazoa; phylum Chordata; class Amphibia; order Caudata; family Ambystomatidae; genus Ambystoma; species Ambystoma mexicanum. The sequence continues at coordinate 358,797,486 of NC_090941.1, forward strand.
GGGAAGCACGGTAAGTGCAGCTTTGGGACCACTACTTTGAAGCGACACCTGAGGTCATTTCACTCTGGGGCCATTAGCAGGGTTGTACCTTGCGAAGAACGTAGCAGGTAGATTTCCTCTACTTCATCCTCTGTTTCTGATCCTGTCACCACAAGGACCACCTCTGTGGGACAGCGTCTTCTTCAAGCTGCCTTTCACAGTTAAAAAATAGAAGTGAAAATAAATGAAGCAGGGCCCTTTGTATTTTTTAGAAGACAGTTCGCGAACATTTAAAAAATTGGGTTGCTACCGTATCACAAACATTGCAATTTTCTCTGGGAGGAAGTGGTGGCTCTGAAAAAAGCCTTTGGGAGGTGTTTGTAAGTCAAAAATTATAAATGCTTAACACCTACTTCAAAATGGATGTTGTAATTCCAAAAAAGGTTGCAATGCATTTTGTACATTTCTCAGAAAAATCTGATTGCCACCATAAGTAAGATGGACTCATCTCTGCGAAAAATGTTTATACTACGAAACAGAATATTTTCATTGTGAAAAGAAAACATGCCAAAATCTTTTAGAAAGGCACAAACAGCTTTATTAACATTGCGCCTTGCTTTTTCCATTTGTGAACCAAATGAAGAAGAATGAAGCCACATTTGTCTCTGTGCAAACAGTGAAAATATCACTTGAGAATTAGTAAACATGTCCATAACCTTCCCAAGTCCTTCTTTCATAGCAAATTGCAAAAGAATTCCAGTCACATGTCCTAAACTGTTCCCTCCACAATGAATTACAATTATGTCTGGATGTTGCTCTGTCTCCAAAGTAGCACAGAGAGGTAGCAAGCCCAACCACTTCATTCCACGTACTCCATGCCAGTGTACTTCCACATGTGGGAATCCAAGATCTACAGCTACTCCACAGATTTCTGCATGCACCTTCAACCAATATATCCATGAATCTCCCAAAATCCATACAATCTTTTTCCTAAAACACACAGACATAGCCATCTGTTGTTCTGTCAGCAAAAACAGTATATGAGAAACTCTCTTCTGGCACAACACACCCACTAAACTTTCCAGACCAATCCCTTTCAGTACTCATTCTCATTTGCATGACTTCTGAACCCAAAAATCTCAGGATGTAACTCCCAATGTCCGCGAACTACCGCCATGACCGCGGACATATCGTAACATGAACAGCCCTTCTACCATTTCCACTTCACTCTTCTGCCATTCCCTCATTAGATGTAGCTAAGAAGTCACATGACCATGCACCAATCACATTCAAGACCTCTACGTCTAACTGCATCATCATAGATCAGCACTGCAAATGTACTGTGAATCTCTCTGAGTACAAGTGTCATACCATTGGCAAGCACCATCTACCAGAAATACTGTACAAGTCTCCAAGATTTCTACTTGCAGCTCCATGCATATCCATATGCATGAACACAAACTTCAGGTATGCATATTTTCTGTACAGTAGATGAACACATTTTCAAACAGACCTTTAGCTTGTGTAATCTGTAAAATGAATTTACTGTATTTTTTCAATTTCCTAAAATCAACTATCACTTATAAACCTTTATACTATTAACTTTCTTTATACACACACACTCAAATCATGTTAAACTAACATTTTTTAAATGAAATATATAGACTACATATATTCAAACAAAATTGCATGCAAGCACAATCTATGTTTAAATCTTTAAAAAAAATACTTATACAATTTCATATTTTTGTTTTTATTTATTTATTTACGTAATTACTTTAATTTAGACCTGACATTGAGGTGCTATTACCTAGAACAGCTTAGTTACAGAAATAGTGGTATTCACTGGTATATTATAAATTTCACAAGACATAGTAAAGTATTTTTTTTTGCTACAGATAGACATTCAATACAATTTGTTCATTAAGAACATATCATATGTAATGAACTGATGCAATGTATCTTATGTAAATAAATTATTTTAATGGTTTTGAAGAAGGCGCTGAGTATTTCAATTAAAAAAATCAATATCTAAATTAAAAACAGCGCTATATACAAACAGAGTTACTAATTTGAATCTTTTACAATTGCAGTGAACACCAGTCCCCTGAAAAGAAGCAGCCGAATTCGAAGAACAAAGAAGAACTAAGAAGTTACCTGTTAATTTAAGAAAAAAAGTAAGTAGAATATCACCATAATATTTGTATTACTCAAACATACTGTAAAGTTAATACAAGCTATTTCTGTGCCTAAAAATAGAGATTGTGTACCATTTTGTCCAAAAATCTCCATGTCTTAAACAGCAATTTACAGCCAGAACGGCCCACAAATTCCTATTTTTGGACACACAAATTACCCAACTGAATCGCTACAATGTTCATATTATAGAACAAACAACTGTTTTAATTGTATGCATTAGATTTACTATTCCACTTTTCCACACCACTAGCTTACTTTTTTTTGTCATCTGAACCCCAGTTTAGTAACAAATAAAATTCAAGAATACCTATCCCTACTAGTTGTATTTCCCAATGCACAATCACACACCATTACAAACATCTTCATCATCTTACTCAAACACTCATGCACACAGCACACATACATTGCAGAACACCCCAACCCATACCTTCATTATTTTTTTCAACAGACCCTAAAGAATGCCTACCAAAAGTCAAGTCCGTAGAAAGCAACGCAGAAGTAGCGCAAATGAAAATAAAAGTGTCCAACATAAGCTTCCATCTCTAGCAGAATTTGTAAAAAAATTTGAAACAAAACAGCTAATACAGTCATTTAGTGAAACACAAGAAGTTTCAAGTACAAAAACTTTGCCTCGTCTATCAAAATATAAAACAAACTAAAAAACAATTAACAGAAAATCAGCTATCACTACAGATAAAACTACTTCTTTAAATTTTAATATAGTGCAAAGTAAGCATACCAAGAAAAGTATTTTAGCCAAAATGTACCGTCACAAAGTCCTTCAAAATCTTATAACAACAGGAGAGAAATCAGGTTCAATGCTTAAAACCTATCGTAGGAAATTAATCTTAGAAGCGTTGATGGACAGTGCAATTCTTCTCAAAAGAAAGTTATTTATTTTACTGTTAAACAAAATGAAACCACTAACAAAACTAATAACTAAATTACAAAAAAGACTTCTCAATAAGCAAAATGTCAACAGAAAGAACTTCTTAAGTATCTGCGGAGGTGAATGGAATCACACTACGAGCACAGAAGCATATTTTAATGAAGAAGCGTACAAACAAAAGCAAACAAATACAATTGCCATACATAGCAGTGGTCGAGGTTATGAAAAAGTGAATAATACCATAATGGAACAAGAAGTACTCCTTACAAAAATATGCCCAGAAAACTTAGAATTACCCCTCCATTCAACTGAATCAGAAGGTCTAGAGTACAAATGTCCATGCACGTCAATGTGTAACATTCCCAAACAATGTTTCAAATCTTTACGCCAATTCCTCAATAAATATGTAAAAAGCAAAGACAAAATCAAAATTAAATTACTGCAAAATATGGATACCTGTCCAGTTCGCAAGTACACAGGACTACAAGGACATTCATTGGCCTGCATTGCAGGACCTACTTGTAAAACCACTTTCCATGATATCAAAAGAATATCAACACATCATTCAACTATAAGAAATCTAGTCTATAAACTGTACTATGCTAAAAGTCCTGCTTTAGCACTAGCAAATTTAAAAAACATCCTTCTACATGGTACAGCAAAAGACCTACTTGAAGAAATTGACTATATCCAGAAAAAATATTTTGGAAGTGAAAGCCATTTACAGAATGAAATACACCAATTAAGCAACAATTCTACACATGACAACCTTTTGCTAAACACATCCAAAAAAGAAATACTAAAATTTAAAAGTATATCGGCTGAAGTACCAAACCATGTATGTGTATGTTGCCGTAGAACTTTTTTATAAAAGGAACACAAAAATTGTAGACCTATCATACAAAATAGAAGACAATGAAGATTCTAAATGGTTTGAATTAGCTCTCTACCTTGTAGCAGAAAACAAATACGAAATAACTGAGCCCTTAACACTTTGCAGTTACTGCACTACAAAACTTGACAACAAATTCCTTCACATGCTATCACAAATTATTTGGAATTATACCCAGTACCAAAACCCCTACAACAACTTAATTTATATGAGAGCATCATAATTCAAACAGTACACCCATTTCAAGCAATAATACGCCTTCAACCAAAAACAGCAAAATTACCTCCCTCTGAATTGTTAAAAGGCATTCATGGAAAAGTAGTTTATTTACCATTAGATCTAAAAGAAAATGTGCATACTCTAGGAGTACAATGTCCAATGCAGCAATCTTTAATTATCTTAGTGAATGGAGTACCTACAAAAGACAAAAAAATATGGCAACAGCTGGTAGATTTACATAAAGTTAGACAAGCCTTCCAATATCTTAAAGAGAATGATGAATATTACAAAGAAATTAATATTGAAGAAAACTTGAAAGATACAACTGAAATAATTCAAGAAACACAAGAAGCTGGTCAATTTGAGCTACTAGATCCTGCTACAATATCAAATACTTTAGACCATTATACAATTCATCCTTTGCACTCTAATGACATCATGGAAGATGTATTGGAAACGTACCAAATGCGTCAAACAAAAGGATCGCCAATCAGCATATGGGAAAAAAGTATAGAAGCACGTGTTTTTCCTCTACTCTTTCCTACTGGCAAAGGAGGAAGGTATGATGATAGACCTATTCAAATATCAGCTTCAGAATACCACTCATTAATGATGTATTCTGAAGATCCCAGATTTAGACAAAATGTGGAATACATATTCTACCTACTCTTTGAAAGTGAACTAGCAACTTTATATTACAGAGTTGCACACATATTAAAATCAGGATCACACTTTCAAAATATGACAGCTACACAATTATTAGAGACAGTGCAACAAAAGGATGAGGTTTTACAATCAAATATTACAAATCTATTAGCAAATATGTGTGGTACTAAAGAGTATGGTTTCAACGTCATGGAGATGTACGTTGTATGATCAGAAACCTTGGCCCACCACTTGGTTTGTTACATTAAGTTGTGCAGAGTATGCATGGGAAGATTTACATGATTTCCTACGCATATCAAATAAAAACAAAACAAACATAGATATACTAACACCTGGAGAACTTTGTTCTTTGGATCCTGTTAATGTTTCAAGATATTTTCACCATCGCTTCATTGCTATGCTACATTTTATTTGTAATAAAACTGTTCCTCCCCTTGGAGAAGTGCAACACTTCTTTTGGAGAAAAGAATACCAAGCCAGAGGAGCACCACATATCCACATGCTTTTATGGATTGAAGATGCTCCGAAATTTGGTCAAGACAGTGATGCCACTGTTTTACAGTTTATTGAAAAATATGTCACTTGTGAAATTCCATCAGAAGCCACAAATAGTGATCTTCATGCACACATTTTACAATTTCAAAGACACAAATGTGGAAAATATTGTCGTCGCACATAAAAAAACAAAGGGCAATACTACACCAAATGCCGATTTGGTTTCCCTAGACCAGTTACAAATACAGGTCAAGTGAACAACCTCATGTCTTTAGTTAGACATAGTGTTAAAGGTAAGTCACCTAAAAATACATATTACATAAAAAGAAAAGAAGAAGAAAAATATATCAATGATTATAATGCAATCATTGCCCACTTATGGAATGCAAACATAGATGTGCAGTACATTGCAGTCAATTCTACTGCAGTTGCACAATATGTCACAGCATACTTAACTAAAGCAGAAAAGACAGAGCTCCAAGACCTCTGGAATGACCTGTCATCAGATAAAACAGTGTCTCAGAAATTATACAGGTTGGGCATAAAAAGGTTCACCCATATAGAATGTGGATCATATGAAGCAGCTGATCGTTTAAATGGTACTACATTGTATGGTAAATCTGAAAATATAGTATGGCTAAGTCTTGGCCCAGCTAAATCTAGAAAAAGAGTTCTAAAATCATATGAAGATATAGAAACAATAGCCAAATGTGATCCCAACAGCCAAGACATTTTAAAAAACAATGTATTGGACACATACTACTCAAACAGAAGTAATACTTTGGAAAACATGTGTCTCTACCACATAGCCCAAAACTACACATACACAAATAATATGAAACCTGATGAAAAAAAGGTAAATATAGAGTGACAAACTGTGAAGGCAGCTTAGTTAAACTCACTAAACCAAATTTAATTAATCATATCAAATTGTCATTAAAGACTCCTCAACATAAAGAGGTATATTACATGTCCCTGCTACAACTCTTCAAACCATGGAGAAAAGAAGAACAAATACTAGATAACTATGACTCATATGAGGATGCTTTCAAAGCAAATGAAAACACTATAACTGATGTAAACTTTACACAGTACAAAACAATGTTGCACAATGAACAGCAACACGAAGAAGAACTCCAAGCCCAACTAGATAAGGACACTCCTGACAGTAGTCAACCTTCTGTAACCGGAAGCCAAGAACCACTGGGAGAACCACTAATAATAAATGAGGCAGAACTAGCTATGATAGCAGTAGAAAACGCCATGTGTCAGTATGAAGATAAAGAAGACTTAACTATACTACAATCAAAACTAAACAATGAGCAACGTAGCATTTTTCAGGAAGTAACAAAACAAATTGCACATGGTGTAAAACATGAAAATAAAGAATGTTCCTGCCATAATTATAAACCTATACTATTGTACGTCAGTGGTGGAGGTGGTTCTGGCAAAACATTCCTAATCAAAATCATTAGTAAGTTCCTTCAACAATTGACAAACAACAAACTGTCATCTGTTGTCACTGCCCCCACAGGTTTAGCTGCCTACAATATAGGTGGTGTTACATTACACCGATTACTACTAATACCAGTGGAACACCAGAACAAATTATACTATTACAAACTTTCTGCAGAAGCTGCAATGGAACTACGCAGAGTATTGAAACAAATGAAAATACTACTGATAGATGAAGTGAGCATGGTCTCCAACCTGATGTTAGCTTTGATTCACCTCAGATTACAAGAAGTACTCAAAACAGACTATGAAGAGCTCTTTGCAGGAAAACACATTATTGTTTTTGGAGATCTGCTTCAATTGACACCAGTAAAAGGTGAGCCTATTTTTAAAACATTAGGACACAAACTCTGCTGTAAAACTGTTGGCAGCATTGGAAATGTCAACCTTTGGCAACATTTCCAATACAGAGAATTAACAGAAAACATGCAGCAATCTGAAGATCTCACGTATGCCAACATTTAAAAAAAGTATCAGATTTGGTATACTTTCTAAAGAAGCAGAAGCAATATTGAAAACCCGGCACATTAATGGACTTTATGGCGATAATGCATGTGCTACAGATGTTAATGAACAATTAGCCCACAAAAATGTCAATTGTATGGCCTTAATGCCAACTCTTGCAAGCTGTTTCAAATTCAATGAAAGCATGCTAAGTAAAGAAATGCAACCAATCATGGAAATTAGCGCCACAGACAAACTAGATGTACATGTTATGACACTACCCATGTGTGACCAAGCCACAACAACACTAAATAGTTTAGAAAAATCAATCTCAAACATAGCAGGCTTAGAAAAGATATTAAAATTATCCTTAAATTGCAGAGTAATGCTTAAACGTAACCTTGACGTGGACCAAAGACTAGTTAATGGAGCACTCGGTACAGTTGTTGGCTTTCAAACATACCCACGCGACAAAAAAATTCAGTTTGTCAATATACTCTTTGACAAACTTTCAGAAGTAAAAAGGATAGGACGCTCAACAGCTAGATTCCTTCTCTTCAAAGATATGTATGTACGCAGAGAACAATTTTCTCTAACTCTTGCATACGCAGTCACGATTCATAAATCACAAGGTCTTACCCTAGACAAAGCAATGATAGATATTGGTAACACAGTCTTTAAAGAAGGCATGAGCTACGTAGCACTATCACGCTTACGTAAACTTGGCGGTCTATTTCTAATCAACTTTGATGCAAGTAAATTAAACGCTGATATTCCTTGCATTTTGGAATACAATAGACTTCGCTCACTATACATCCCCCATCTGAACACATATTCTGTTCCACAAAAAGTAAAACGTTGTAAAAGAAAACTAAATCAAACAGAAATGCAACAGGATGTCACTGCAAATCCTCCAAAGAGAGTAAAAGAAACTAATACTTCATCAAGTACCACAAGCACAAAAGAATCAATTAGGGAAAGGAAGGAAAGAAGGAAGACAAACTCCAAAAAAAGCAGTTAGATACAGAACTACCTGGACCATTTAAATTCTCAAATATAGTTGGTGTAAGTTGCTATGCAAATGTAGCAATTAATATTCTATTTCAATTACCACCAATTGTTGACAACATTTACTTACACAGTACAGACCCATTGTGTTTGCAAATGTTAGTACTTCACAAAAATGCAGCAAACAATCCTGACAACACGTATAGTGTTTATGGAATAAGACAACAATTGGACTACTGTGCTGGAATGGTGAAATTCACTATAAACTCACAGGAAGATCCACAAGAATTTCTAATGTACTTACTACAAGTACTGGAAAACAAAAACATACCTATAAATGAAATCTTTCAGATTTCATACATGTGGAAACATACATGCACTCTCTGCAACAATGTGACACAAGAAGAAATCCCCAATGAACGTTTCATATATATATATATCAATACCAAATTGTGAATCCATGTCATGCTCACGTTTGCTCCCGCACCTAGAGAAGTTGATGAGAGCAGTGATGCAGATGTTTCCCACCGCCAAGGTGATTTTCTGATCGATAACACCAAGAGGAGCATGGGACCATGCTGGTGTAATTTGTCCACAGCCAGAGGTTGAGAGATGTTGGATAAACAGAAGCATTTGTTACTTTATGTGCAGTGCTGGGATGTTCTGCACCGACTATGAAAGCATTAATAACCAGCAAGATTTCCAGTGGTTCCAAGGAAATTGTATTTTTTACCTGCATTGGCAGTGGTGTTTTGTTTGCCACTCTGCACGAAGCATTGCAGAGAATCCTGTAGAAATATAAGAGAAGCATTCATCTTCAGTCGAGCTAAATGTCAGGAGGAGAAGCAAAATAGAGAACAGCAAAAAATGTATGCACGCACGTACATAACAAAAATATGACAAAATAAAACCCTAAAAAACAAGTGTTTTTAGAGACAGTACTAAAGACACACTACCCTATCCTGTTTTACTTCTCCCCCCCACTATCCCCTTCCCCTCCTAGCACGGTAACTCTGCAGATTCCGTGGTACTTTGAGTATTAGACATGCCAAATTAGGCTCTTTTCAGGGTGGCAGCTATGGCATCGGCACTGTGGAGGCTAAGCCATTGTGCAATGTGGTTGCTGGTTGTGGTGTGTACACAAACACTGTGGCAGAAGGTCTGTTTGTACATAGAAATGTAGTCGGCTATGGTGAAAGTGTGCAAGGTAAGGGACAGGCATCCTGTTTGTTTGCATGCACTGCATGCAATTGCTTAACGTTGCTAACATACATTCCGTGCTGCTTTTGTGGGAGCACTTTTCTTACATTTGTAGTACATGCATTACAGTGGAAAGACCATTTTGTGAACTCTACAAGGTATGTGGCAAGCATCCTGTGGTTATGAATGCAGTGTGTGTATCATATGATACAATGTCATATGGTATTCTGTGGCATTTGTATGGCGCCTACAAACCAATGTGTCAAGGCACAACAAGGAAAGTTAGGCGGAACAGAGGCCACACAGAGAAATTGATCCCACTAGGCCAGGTGACACTGAGAGTGTGCAAGTGAATGTGAAGGGGGATGGCAAAGTGGAGTACATGGGAATAACAAAAAATAGCAATATGTACAAGTACGGCTGGTGCTGGAAAGTGGAAGGATAAGTGTAGACATCAAGTGGTGGCTGGACTGTTAAGGTTGCAGAAAACAGTCCTCAAGTGCCAGGGTTGGCAGAAAGCCAATGCATGGGTGGAACTGTCGGGAGGGAGGTGGCCTGGGGCACAAATTACAGGGTGGGTAGGAAACCAGTGCACAATCATTTTTAGGCAGGAAGTGAGATGGGAAGAGGAGGCGAAAAAGAAGAAGCACATGGAAAGGTTTGGATGTGCTTCCAGACCAGACCCTAAAATGGTTCTCCTCAAGTTCCAGGGATGCAGAGGGCCTGTTCTCAAGGAATGCCCCAGCAGAAGAAAGACATCTACCACCAACTGGTTGCATGAAAAAGCAACTGACCCTGAGGGAGTTGGAGGTGGATGAGGGAAGAGCTGGAACAAGCAGATATTTAGGAAGTGAGAGTGCAAGGTATTGAAGGCCTTCTGCATAATGCACCCGGCTTTCATTTTATTCTTTGCATCCACTGGGTGCTATTGCAGACATTTTAGTCCAGCAGAGATATGATTCCTGGTGTTCAGGCCAAGGACAAGTTGTGCAGTCCTCTTATGGATGTGTTGCTGAGTGTGGAGAGTGGAAGTTGGCAGATTTAAAAAGTGGCTGTGGCAATAGTGCAACATACAGAGAACCACAGCCGTGCACACACTGACCTTTTGGGAACTAACTTTAGGTTGGTAAGATACAATCGGTGGTGGCTTTGGTACCAGCTTTATACGAATTATGTAGGATGTGGGTTAGTGGGGAACACATTTTTCATAGCATTGTCGAAAGGAAAGAAGAGAGTTCCTGTTTCCCTAATACACTGCATGATATGGGTAAATGAAAACGTTGCAAGCAAATACCATTAAATGGCCACTTCATGATAGGAGATGGGTGGTAAACCAGTATGCTTTTCAAACACGTAATGGACGCTTAGAGGCAGATCTTGTGCGCAGAGGCACTTATAACAGAGTTTTAAACATACTGCCAAAACAATGTTCATACCTCTCTTTTGTGGTGTGGGTGCTCTTGTGGATGAATGTGCATACACAAATTGTGCAATGTTTGACTGAACTTTCCACTGAACGTACTTTCCAATAACAGCACACTTGCAGGCCGATTTTGTAATGGTACATATGAAGTCTTGTGGAGTATTGACAGTGTTAGATGCTGACCTCTTGGACGGCATTGATTGATGCGTGTGTGACTACCTAACAATACCCAGTAAGGGCATAGTGGGAAGAGGGCAGTGGAAAGGGAAGAAGGAGTATTCGTGCTTTACTGGTGCGCAGCCCTCACAATACTTTCGGAAGGGCACATGCCACAATCTGTGCTTCTCACCATGCTGACCAGTAGAAATAGCACTGTGGGGATTATCCAATCAGGTACTGAGGGTGTGGGGTCACAAGAAGGGGTGATAATACTGGTATTCATTACTCTGTGTAGTGAGGCTGGCTGACATGGAGAAACGCATTGTGTTGACTTTGGATGATACATTTGTGATAGATCTGCACAAGTATGCCCAGGAAAAAAATGTTCATGGCAATTTCAGTTTGGAAGCAGTGGACACATTGTGGTGTTGTCATGACCGCAGCCTCCAAGGAGTCAGGTTTAGCCCAACTGCCTCGGAAGCTGGGTCACAACTTCATTTCCAGGCACCCATCAGCTCCCATAGGGGCCTTATGGACCTTGTCCTGGCGCCAGTGGCGCCATGCTCATAAGGGGACCCAGTCCCGGCACAGGATGTGCTGGGCTCATGATGTAAGGAATGGTGCTTGGGTGGACCTACCTGCTGCAGACCATGCTGCTCACTCACCTGCAGGATGAAATCCTCATCCATCCATGGCTGGAACTACATTACCTTCTGGGTGTGGCCAGCACCACTCCCTGGGACTGGATACTGGAACTATTCTGGAAGCTGGGGCTTCTTACCTGGGCGAGGCTGCTGTGGAAGGAGACGCCTAAGCACTCCAGTAAGCTATTTAAACCACGCCCGATCAGAGCAACGTGTTTCGCGTTATTCTGCAATAGCAGCAGGACGCTCACTGTGTCAGCTCCAGAGAATCTTCAACTTCTGCATCTGGGGAAGAGAAAGCCGCAATCTTACCTTCTGAAATACCATCTTCGTCTTCAGCAGCATCTGAAAAGGGAAAAGAACACCAGGTTAGCACGAGATAAAAACCAGCGCAGCACTTACCCAGTCCATCGGTGCATCTCAAGCCACGGGCTGCAGCTTTCCATTTTTCCGGCACCCTGTGGAAGCAAAGACATTGGTTAGTAAACCTCCGTGAAACTTTCCTTACCTGCGCTGCATTCTTCTCGCCTCCGCCGACGCTGCTACTCGCATCTGCAAAACAAAAGGACATCATTAAGAAATACAAAACTCCATCTATACGCACTTGTTTTGGGCAGCGCTCATCTTTCTCACTCCTCGGCGCATTCCTCGACATCCATTTTTCTACCCAGCTGCTTCTGCGACCTGAAAAAGGAAAAGAGACATTAAGAAGTGCTTTTAACTTCGAATTGACATTTTCTACCTACTTGCCTGCAATACCTTCGCCATTCCATCGCTCTCCGGACCTCCATATTCAAGCAACCGCCGTTCGTGCTGCTAACAACGGCCTAGCTCCAAATCTTCATCCTCTGCAACCAAGAGGCTGGACAATTAACCAGTGAAGTAACTGGCTTTGGCGCCCCTGCACAGACGCAGGATGGAGAGCTCCGCTTTCACCTACATAAGGTGAGCACATTTAGCCTACGAACTACTTGGGAGTACCAGGAAGGGGAGGCAGCTTACCCAGTCAGGCTTATATATCCGTATTAACCCCTTGCTCTCATAATTGCAGACACTTCACCCTTCAGATCAAGATCTCAGTGAGGAAAGGGCCTTTCCAGGGTGGCATTCGAGGCCTGCGCGTGACCCTAGAAGACTCCGAGAACCCCCAGCCCAGACCTGCGCCTCTGAGGGATTCAGGTGAGCGTTACAGGTGTGTTGTCGATGACCTAAGTTTAGCCGATATGCATGCACTTTGCAGAGAACTGGCCAGTTCCGCCACTGTGCATGTTGTCATCATGCACTGTGGCGGGTTGCAATTGGGTTACACGTCTTGTATACGTTTGCTCCGTCCACTCAAGAGGCTGATGAATGCAGTGAAGAGGCTTTTCCCACTGCCCAGGTGGTTATGTCCGCCATACCACCAACAATAGTATGGACCACTCATATTTGCTGTTGTACCCGGACAGCAGCTGGAAGGTGTTTGATTAACAGAAGCATGTCTGATTTTATATCTGCTCCTGACATGTTTTTTTGTAACAATGACATCAGTAGTTTTGCAAATGCGGATTTATTCCAATGAAATGGCATTTCGTTGTCATCCATTGGTAATGTTGTTTTGTTCGCTCATCTCCAAGATGCACTCAAAAGGTTGCTGTCAGATTCTGAGGACGAAAAGAAAACACACAACTGTATAAAACCATAAACGTGCTCTTTGTGTCGAAGAAGACAATAACAAAAAACAAAAAAACAAAAACAAAACATCCCACAACTGCTCGTTTCAGAGCCAACCCTACAAACGAAAACCCTTACCCTGGTTGACATTGCTTCCCTCACACACGCACGCAGCACAAAAGCCTCATCCGGGGATTTTGGAAATGGAACTGTGCAGGTTGAGGGATTGGGCAACAATGTTTCTGGGTGTGGTGTGTATGCAGGGGACTGTTGTACAGAACTACTAGTGGTACATGGAAAGCACTCGTGCCACAATCTGCGTTTCTCACCATGCTGGCCAATTGGAAATGCGACTGTGCAAATTGTCCGATCAGGTGGTCAGAGTGTGCGTCCCTGGAAAGGGTGGCCATATTTTGTTTCATTACTCTGTGTAGTGAGGCTGGCAGAGATGACGTGATGCACAGTTTTCATAGTGGGTGATCGCTTTGTGCTATATCTGCTCCAGTATATTGTGGCAAGAGGCTTTAATCGCAATTTGAATTTGGAGGAAGTGGATGCTTTGTGGTGTGGTGTCACTGTCTGTACTCTCGACCATTTGCTTGCAGAATGTCGACGAGTGTCCACTTTCACTACTGTACATGTTGTAGTCCTGCACTATGGAGCATTGCTTTTGGGTTCATAGCTTCTTCAAGTATGTACCATCAACTCAAAAAGACGATGAAAGCAGTGAAGCGCATTTTTCCCACTGCAAAGGTGCTTTCTCATCTATACCATCAAGTCCAGTATACAACTATTCCAATGAATGTTGTTTGCAGCCAGAGGTCGAAAGGCGTCTTATCAACAGAAGCATGTGTAACTTCTTGCGTGCTGCTGGAATGTACTCCTGTGAGAATGACAGCATTGGATATCGATATGTGCACCTTCTCAATGGAAATGGTATTTCATTGGTGCCCATTGGCAATGACATTTTGTTTTCCAATCTACACGTTACACTGAAGACGCTATTGTAAGAATGTGAGGCGAAGTACAACAAACAAAAACACATTTTTTTTTATTGATTTAGCTGAAACAATCAACTTTTCAATATTCTTAACATTGAGTAAAATTAGAAGAACAAAATACAATTCTACAAAGACATCATATTTGTTCTAAAATTAAGTCATCAAAAGCTTAATCAACATATTAAAAACATAAAAAGGAACAGAGACATCTCATATATTCTGGAACTAGATCATGAAACAATTATCACCATAATTGAAAAGAAAAAGGAAACCAGAGAAGGGAGGAGCTTAAACAGCTATAACCAATATCATCATAAAAAGGATAATAGATCATGAGAATCTAATTTCAGTGAAAACAAGAAATTCAAAGTCGCTATTTGAATGGACACATTTCTAGTACACAACAGACTTGCCCATCTTTGTGTGGTATTCAATGTCCCCAGATGATCACAGTGATGTGCGAAATATTTTAGTCGCTCACATATCAATGATGGGCACAATGACAAGAAATGTTCTAAGGATTCATTTGTCTCTCTGTTTAAGCAAAAGTGACAAAAATTCAAGTCCCCTGGAATCAGTTTACGTCTCACTAAAATTCCTTGTGTGTGCCATAGATTGAAGCGCAGTCCTAATATTCCAGAACGTATTTCAGGAGATGGAAACTTAAGAAGGTATGGTTCTAGGGACCCAGAATATTTGTGTTTGAATCTCTGAAGAGTGGCATCTTTATATCCTAGACATACAGTTCTTGTATTAATCCAATCATTACGATATATCAAAAGCTTAGCTTTGTCAGGATTAGTGATTAGGACATCAATGGTGACTGCAGCTCTTATCAGAATAGAGTAGATGCCTTGTAACCAGCATTTAACAAACTTGTGGTCGGTTGCAAAGATGTAATTTGACAAGTACTCCAGAATATTATTGTCACGAGTGGACACCAGACATTTACGAAATAATGCACAGATTTTGCAATGGTATTGTGCATGTAGGGAAATTAATCCCATTTCATAGCGTAACCATGGCCCCGGAACACACTGTGGGAGATGTAACACTGCTTTACAAAGTGTAGCCTCCAATTTATCTAGGAATTCAGTCGACCAAGATGATTGAGTTTCCAGGCCGTAAAGAATACATGGAGTCACTTTTTGTTTCCAATATATTAAGGCAGGTTTGAGAGTCAAGTTGCCATAGCGATGTAACATAACTTTAGTTTGGGAAATTGCTGTATTCACTTTCTGAATCATGACTTTCTCATGACCGTTGGATACGGCAGTACCTTCAAAAATCATTTCCAAGTAAATATAGTTTGTAACAACAAAACAATTTATTTTGGTTGATTGTCCATGCAAATTTAGTGCACTACTTCGCCTAGCTGAGTAGATGAAAATGTGAGTTTTCTTTGTATTAATCCGTAACTCATTTTGTTCTATGTAGATGTTAAAGGCTTCGAGTAGATGTTGTAAGACACTGGGAGTTTTCGAAATAAGAACTAAATCATCAGCATACATAAGGGATTGAATGGCAATGATCTTCAATTTAGGAGAGTCTGAAGGTACTGCCACAAAAACTGGTCTTATATCATGCAAAAAGTAATAAACAATTGCAGATGCAAGCAAACAGCCTTGTTTGAGGCCACAAGCAGTAGAGATCAGAGAGGAGAGCAGTTCCTCTATAGTTAGTCTAATGCAAATTGAAGTTTCAGAATGAAGCAGATATATTATTTCTGATAAAGTCTGGGGACAGTCATCTCGTTTTAACTTGGACATTAGAAGAGGTCTTGAAATGGCATCAAAGGCAGTGTGCAAGTCAACAAAGGCAAAATATACTGATTGCTTTGATGTTTGACATTGGGCTTTTACAGCGTTAAGGCACAACAGATTTATATTAGTGCCCATGCCTGCCAGGAACCCAGTTTGGAATGGATCTCTTCTATTGGTGTTTTTTGTCCATTCATTAAAGTCACGTAAGACCAGTTTGGCGAAGATCTTACCTAGCGCATCTAGGAGCGCAATGGGTCTGTAATTGTGGGGTTGCGTAAGGTCACCCTTTTTGTGAATTGGCACAATTATAGACGTCTTCCACGATAGCAGAATGGTACATGTAGAGAGAACCTGTTGAAAGAGACAATTCAAGATTGCGGCCCATGCAGATGTATTAGTTTTAAACATGAAATTACTAAGCCCATCTTGGCCCATGGCTCTCGATGGGCTGAGCTTCCCAATATAGTCTTCAATAATGGAGGGCAAGCATTCAACTAGCCACCCATCATGGTTCTCTGCAACATGCACATAGTTTGGAAAGTTAGGATCTGCATATAGATTGGTATAATAAAGAATCCATTCAGCTTCGGTGACATTGTGCGACTATGCTAGAAGTTGAGTTTGCTGTGCACATCAATTAAAGACCGCCCAAGTTTCTGCAGTGTTTTTATTAGATATCAATCACAACATGTGCTCACTATCATTTTGAAGAATATGTGCTCGATGTTGACGCAGCCATTTATGATATCTACATTTGAGTGTTTTCAACTGTTGGATCTGCAACAGATGATTCGACAGGAGAATGAGATTTTTTTCTCATCGATATAGCATTTTCCTAGTTTTTACTTCAATATAAAACATATGAGCATGCAAGGGCCACACCACTTTGGAGGGGTTATTTGAATTTCTAAATGGAATCAGCAGGGTTGGATAAGGAACCTGTGCTTCAGTATTTTGGTCAATCAGTCCATTTAGTGTCATTAGATTAGTCTGTGACCATCGGAAACAGGTTTTTGTATTATTGACTGTTAAAGCTTTATGAAGTTCTATTCTATTAGATAGACCATGCACCCAATCGATCTTTAATGCAAGTAACTTGTGGTCACTATGCAATTGGGGAAGAACTTCAAATTATTTCATTTGCCCACTCAGCTTAGAGTTGTGTATATATAGTCAACAGTGCTACTCGCCGTGTCCCTTTGCCAAGTGGATTGAGCTGGCCTGTCACCTTGTGTTGAACCATTAACCAAATTTCTAACATAAAGGTGGCCCAACAGTTAGCTTTCAAAGAGTTAGATTTGCCTTTGGGATGCAAACAATCAAGGTTAAGATCTCCAACTATGATGGTAGCTGTAATGTCTGCTGTAATCATTACAAGATCAAGTGATCTTGTCAAACCTAAGTAGAATGCAACATCAGTTAGACCAATGGGATTACGACAGATGTTAATTAGCGCGATCCTATGAGGCAGACACATAATTTTAACTAGTTGGATGTAAGCGGTCACCGAATCCCATGGCAAAACAGAGAGACCTTTGCTCATATTGACACCCACTAAAAGGCCTGATGAAGGCCTACCTTTCCTACCTTTTATCCCTGAAATAGCTGGCAATAATTCCACTTCATAGTTGTTCCATGCTGGGGTGCTCGTGAGTCAGGTTTCCTGTAACGCTATGACATCATACTCAAAAGGAAGATTGCAAATTGAAGAATGTAGGTGTGAATGTCCACGTGGATTCCAACTAGCAAGACTAAATGAACGGAACTGAGGTTCTACTGATGGTTATGACATCAGGGAGTTTGCTGGTTTAGTACATCTTATGCTTGCCTTGTCTGTGTAGGTTTTGGTAATGGTGTGTTGGGGGTCACTTCTGGCATTCATCCAGACAGGGTCTTGTGCCACCAGAAAGCCCATGTCAAAAAGTTTCATCTTGGCTTTTCATATTGCATGTAATACAACCCCCGATGGAATCCACCACTTTACCACAAAACACGTAATATCAAATAAGAATTCAATTTGTTCAATATCACTAGAAGTGATATCTTCTAGTCGGACTAGTTCAGAAAAGATGTTAAGCACACTGCGCCTATTCAAATAATATGTTTTGAATGACCCCTCTCTTAATTTCAAAATTAGGGAATGACACCTTGAATTACAATGGGGAGTGTGCCATGAGAAAGAAAATGGCACATCTTGAACCTTTATGTTTTGGCTGTTGGCATCATGTCTTAGTGAGCGTTCCTCAACATCTAAAGACCTTTGTCGAGATATACCAGAGTCACGGGTGTAAGTCAGTGGTTGTGGCAAGGTTGTCAAAGTAGTGTGAGCGATGTTTGGTAAAAGCCAGGGCTGTAATAAAGGTTCAACCACAGCAATGGCAGGACTTTTAACATCATCTGATGGCTGGCAACGCTGCAACAAGTAAGTGTCAACTGCTTTTTGAAAGTGGTCTAATGTGATACACAAGACCGGTTTTTCACCAGTAGATGAAATATCAATGAATTTAGTGGACTTCAATTTCGGTGCAGTTGGCTTTGAACACAGGCTAGAGGGCTGTTTTTTTCAGATCTATCAAGTTCTCGAATTAAGTCATTCAAAGGTGGATAGGAGATAGGTAATATGGTCACTAGTGAGACAGTGACTAGTGGACATAAAGGAGAATCAAAAGGCTCTAACATCACCGTTGGTAATGTTAGGTCAACCGTTGGTAGTTCCCTGAGAGTTTGAATGATTGGGGCCATTTCTTTCAAATTTGAAGGCCTGAAAAAAGGAACTCAGGGAATTTTTGCATTGTCTTGTGTTAATAATATTTTATTGTTTCATAGAGAGCAAACCAGAGGTTTTCTTGGATTTATTTGCCTTTTTTTTTGAAGTGAGACAAATCCCCAACTTTTCTGAGAGGTATTGAAGCTGAAGGAGGTGTTATTGTGATGCATTCCGGAGCACTTGTTGAGTTTGGAATCCTTGTCCACGAATCATGGGCCTGCAAAGTAGGGGGGGAGGACTCAGCCTCAGTCTCTGCAGTAATGATTTATTTGAAAGAGGGTAAAACAGCTATTTTTTCGTTTTTTGAGTGAGCGGGGAGCCTATGGTGATAATTGAAATGTTATCGGACTGCAAGCAAGCCTCGGTCATATCAAAATGTTCAGGGGGGTAAAGGCGCCGGAGGTGAGTTTCAAGCCATCGAGATTTGTTCCGCTTGAATACATTGTTTATTGTCTTTGGCATCAAGCCCTTCGAATAGCTTGAAAAGACTCTGCAATGTAAGATTAATAGGTGTTAGGGCTACTTCAATCAGGGGAGGGAAGGGCAAAAAGGAAGGGGAAGGGGGAGAATTTGGGACAACAACTTTTGCCGTGCGCGGGGTAGGATATACAAAGGAGACCACCGGAGTACTCGTGGATGGATCAGAAGCCGCAATAATGTGCGGCTGAGCCGGCGAGTCAGGAAACATTGAAGTAGGTGACTCACACTGGCTTGCATCGATTGACAGATCTGGATCTTCACAATATGACGAGGCCTGAGACCCCGGGACAGTTGGCTCTCTAGATAGGGGTGGAGAAAGTCAGGGAATTGGTGCATGTAACATTGTATAGTCAGAGAGTGGATGGGATGTGGTTCTGCTATTATTTAGGAAGGTGGTTATGGGTTTAGGTATTGGTATGTGTTGAAGGTTAGTACACGGGAAGCAGGAGCGCACCAGAGGAGAGTTCAAACTGCTTCATGGAAGAGCTGCAATAAAAGGAGTAAAAGTAAAGGATTTGTGGGAAGCACATAAGGCGCAACCCTTTGGCGTCGTTACAGAATTGTTGAATGCATTGGCAGCGTTCGGCATACCAGTTTTTAAAGTGTAAGACATCAAATACAAACCCACTTGTATAACACGATTTACAACAATTTACAGCAAATAACACAGCAGATAAAGGAGAGCTGCTACGTAGCCACTAGCACCCACCAGATAGGCAGGGGCCAACAGAACATGCACCGCGAAAGGCGCCCAGCGCTGTCTGCACAGCTAAGCAGCCAAGGAGTACTCACACAGTACTCCCACGTGTGCGTGCGCGCTGTGCACAGGCCCACAGGAGTTATAGGAGCAAGCTTGGCAACAAGGCGGGACCATGGCTCTGCAAGACAGAAATAATTGATCAAAAGCACATTGTGGCATAAGGTTCTGCAGAGCTGAAGGTTCATGCTAGGGGATGGAGGCTGAGGCTGGGGGCAGAGGGTGCAAAGGCACATGACAATAGTCCCGATGTTATTAAGCCCAGCAAAGTGTCCACAGTCTCCTTAGCAACCAGCAAAGTCTGTATCCGCTTTCTGTGCTTTCTCGTGAAGGCTAGTGAAGACTGTAACAGCAACAATCAGGAAAGAGCAGCGGTGGGAAAGCGTGCGGCAGCCAAGCAGTAATCACACAGTACTCCTACGTGTGCGCGCATGCTGTGCGCGTGCCCACAGGAGTTATAGGAGCAAGCTTGGCAACAAGGCGGGACCACGGCTCTTAGCAACCAGCAAAGTCTGTATCCACTTTCAGTGCTTTCTCGTTAAGGCTTGTGAAGACTGTCAGGAAAGAGCAGCAGTGGGCGTTAGTCCTTGCAGTGCACAGTCGTAGCGCAAGTTATGGTTGCGTACCTTACCATAACTGTCAAAATTCTGTTTTTTTTTCGGTTTTACCTGTAACCATAACGTCCATGTATGAACGATTTTCCAATTAATTTCATAGGTTCTTTAATAGTGCAACTTAACCATAACTTCAATTTAACAATGTTTTGTGTTAGTGAGATATATATATATATATATATATATATATATATATATATATATATATATATATATATATATCAAAACAAAAAAGAAGAAGAAAAAAGAAAGCGGAATATCGCTTCCTGGACGGCACTCTTCCTAAATCATGAATCAATGACCTATGGCAGCACAAACGTTTTTTAAAATTGTGGAAACACACATTTTCATATTGCACAATGCACTTTATGGATATGGGGATAATATATTAGCCCAGGAATATCTGAGTGACTACTTTTTAGCATCTTTAAAGGTAACACATTGGATGTAACATATATATGCATACACCTTTTACCATTCCAAGATGTCACTCAGAGAAACATGCATTGGGTCTGAGAGGGAAACTTAGGGGAAAGTAAAGAAGGACTTCTTTCTTGCATGCACAAGTGTTTAAATGGAAAGCCTGTTTTTTATGTTTACAACCAGACGAAGCCCCTTCGGGTGAAACGCGTAGTTGTTTTTGTTCTCTCCTGAGCAACTTGTCCACTATGCTTTACAAATAAAGGACGTTTGATGGAGATCCTTTTTTGACATGTCTGGATGTTTTTCATGATTTAGGAAGAGTGCCGTCCAGGAAGCGATATTCCGCTTTCTTTTTTCTTCTTCTTTTTTGTTTTCGCCAGTTATGGTAAGCTAAGCAACCATAACTCACACTTCCACCGTGCACTGCTAAGACTAAAACTCACTACATCAAAGATGACATCACAAATGTCATTGATGACATCACTGATGATATCACATGTCTGGCTCACTCTTTTTTCCTTTACTGACATATCTAGGCCACATGGTTTTCTTCAGTAACAGAAACTAAAAATGTTTTTTTATTTGTAGACGTATCCTTCAAGTAGGTTCTTACAGTAATTCCCTTAGAGTCCAGTCACATCATATGAAACATATACATAGGGGAAGACACAAGCTTGAACGACAGCAATCCTTTCTGTGCATAAAGATAATCAATAGAGTTATCAGCACTTTCTTATAGTTCTGTTGTTTTTTATGGGTGCTCTTTCCCTGTATAAGCTCATATTTCTATACATTGTACTCACACTACTTTCCTTAGGGTCCAATCACATCATGTGATACATATACATAGGGTAAATAGCAGCTTTGAAACAGAGTGTGGAAACAGAAAAACTGATATGAGGCCGGGAAGCCCAAAGGAAACACACCAACACAGGTTACAAAGAACATACAAAGCGCTTTATTCAAAGTTACAACAATTACCAAAAGTCAATTGACATACGGATAGCTATTCGGCCCTCAGAGTAACAGAACGAACCATCAACGGTAGTTCGCCGTGTTAGTGTGAGAGACCGAACATCGGGATACTTGGGTTTTTATACTTTTTATCCAGCCTTGGCCAACCCTCTCGCGGGTTAACCTTTCTCAGAACCAAACCTAGGGTTCGTAGCCAGGTCAATCCCATAATGTATGCATTTTGATCAGTTCCGCTGATACAGTAGTTCATTTACACATAGGTCAGGGAGAGGACAAGGTCTCAGTTCACGACCCAAACAAGTGGCCTGCGGGCGTATTACTTATTCATGTGTGTGGAGGTCACAACAGCCAGAATCCCACTCGAAATGGCATTCGGCTTCCATTTTGTTGTTCAGGGTGACTTCCACACTGCAAGAGTACCTAAAATGGCGGCTCAATCCAAGATGGCGATTTGCACAATACATTAAGGTCAAGACCTTGCCGCGGGGTCTATGTACACAACGTTTTTAGACAACTTGGCGTAGGCCAACATACATTCAAACAATGCGATAGGAGGTACAATATTACTTCGATTTCCACAGACCCTCCTTTTGGCCTATGCCAAGTGCTAAACATCATCCCTAATACTTTTGAAAATGACTCCAGGTATTATCAATCATTGTCTGTAATGTCTATAGCCATAAGGTCATTCATAAGAACCTCTTGTAACATGAATTCTTTAGATGCTGTATCTGGGGTATATATTTTATGCCCTATTGCGCTCACTGCTTGAGCACAACACCCCCCTATCATTCCACATATTCTTGGGAGGCATTGGAAACAACAACAAAGGAATAACAGGATCCCTAAAATAACCAGAATGACGGAAAGCACCTTCCATCCCCAAGATCGCAGAGAATAAACCAAGTACTAATGTTCCAGTCTCCTACGGGGATGTGGGCTTCAGAACTGAGAGTATGCAAGTTCTGAATTGCTTTAAAAATTGTTGGTGAGGAGTCTGGTGCGAAAACGCAACAAGCGGACCCCACTAATTTGCATACTCCACCTCGTTCTGTGTTAGGGAGAATTCTCTGGTTAGGCTGAATTTCCCTACCTAGTGAGTCCCCCAGCAGCTTTGCTGGATTTCTGGGGTTTAATTTTTTTCTCCTGCCAAGAGTGAGACTCTTTCACCCTCACTCTTGGACATGTTGAAGTGTGTTTTCTTGGTTAAACCTTGTGTTGAATGGGCTATGGGGTCTCTTACTCCATAGGGCCTCATGTATTTTTGTGATGTGGGTCACACAGCACCCTCTGTGCCGTGACCCAGGGGTGTCCTAGGGACTCCCCAACATAGACTCCATACCCTGGGACTGACTACTGTCTCCCAGGGCATGTAAAGTCACCAAAGACTTTGCTAGTCTTGAATCCTGAACAGAACCAGTACAAACCATCATATTGTGGACGTACTGGCTGGGGCAATTCGATTGCCCCAGGGTCTGTTAGTCGAGGGGGCACGTCTCCGTCCCCCCTGATCGAGTTTTGGCTGGTGGCAGTGGAAACTACTTTTTATATTCAACCGCGAATATTTCCCTATGGGATTTCCCATTGTTTTAGGCTAACACATTTAATTAATTATTTACGGTAGCCTTAAACATACCGCCGGTTTATATATTTATTTTTATAACTCCGGTTGGGACTTTTTGCCAAAACTTGATTCTAAAATGGCGTTGGTGTTCGCCTCTGTAACTCTGACCCAAAGTGGAGCCCTTTGTTCCACTTTTGGCGGGCTTCTCCACAGAAGCCCTCCAAAGTGGTGCCACTCTGTCTGGGGTACTTAGGAGGGGTGGAGGGGGATTTAGGCACCCTGGACTGAGTTACCTTGGTAACTCAAGTCGCACTCCGTCCTGATTGGCCCAAGTGGTGAGCCGCCCGGCTCACCACTTAGCATGTTTGAGTGACAGCTAGGCTGGGTGAATGGGGGTTTGCTGCATAAAAGCAGGGCTTTGGGGACTGGGACTTCAGAAGTCGCCACAGGACCAAGAATCCGACGAGGGAAGAGCTGAGCCGACCTGCTTCGACGACACCACCCGGTGGAGCCCTGCTGAACCGTCTCACCACTTTTTCCCGACGACCGAGGAGAACTCTTAACGGAGTGGCTCCTTCCCTTGACTGGTGGGGACAACCAGTTTTCGCCTTCTTTCCGTTCTTTGAGGTATCTCGTGGCCGCCTTGCCTGTGCCAAGCACCCCGGCAACCGGAATACCACACTTTACCCCCATACCGCGAAAGTCGGTACCAACCCTTTAACCGGAGGACTCCGCGGCTGGTTTCTTCCCGGGCAGTGCAACGACCCTCTTCTTCTGCTCTTCAGCGAGAACTTCTTCTCCCCTGACCGACGTCGAGCCCTGCTGCCACTGCCTGGAACAACTGCCACCGCTGGAGGATCCTTTCCGCTTAAGGTACTGTGTTCTGCCTGGCTTCCCTTGCTACCGACTGTACGGGGTAGATTTAGTCCCCGGCTTTCGAACCTGGGAGTGCCTGGGACACTTTGGCTAAACTTTCTGAGCCACTCTAACCTCTTTTTGACTCTTTGCAAGACTTTGAATCTCTAACTAACAGTGTGATCTTGGGCACATTTTCGCTCCGGCTACTCTAAGAGTGGGCCCTGCCTAGTGACTTTTGCTCACCTGTGACTTTATTCTTCTTTAAGCCTATTGCAAGTGCTCTGGACCTTAGAGTGGTGTGTCTAACCCATTTCTGCTTTTTCTCTCCCTTTCTTGGAAACTACTAGAGTGTCATCTAACGTTAAGCACTCACCTCTGTTTTAATTAAGTGGTGTTTACTTAGAGTTGTCTAGATAGGAGAAAGGATTGAATCTACTTTCATTATAACTGTGTTGAAGTGCTTTTACTATATTTTTGCTAGAGTGTTTTTAACTTATGTGTATTTTAAATAAATAACTATATACTTTTGAAACCAAGCTCTGGTCAGTGTTTGCTTGTGCTATTGTGTTTTGGTACATATTGTGTATACTTTGCATACTGCCTAACTCTTCTTGAGAGAAGTCTGACTGCTCAGCCACAGCTACCAGGTAAATCTGGGTGGTACAGACTGCTACCAAAGGGGTTTACTGCTCTACCTGTAGTCTTAAATCTTTTGCAGTGTTCCCCAAGGGAACTGCACAGGTTTCTGCCTAACACTGGTGTACAGCGGTGGGATTTGTATTGAGTATACATTTTATTGTGCTTTAGATACCTTAGTGCAACTAACCACAAAGCTTAGCACTGAAAAAGTAAAACCTCTAACATGTCAGTTATAGAAAGCTATAGTCAAGAGTCCCTTGCAGCCAAAACTGCGGATTGTTTAAGAGTGCTCTGTAAACATAAGGATCTCCTGACTAAGGGCAAGAAAATGGAGCTGATTGAAAGATTGTTAGCTAACCAAAGTCTGGGTGATGGTTCAGAGGAACCTACCACTCCAGCAACTGTAGATGACAGTGTTGAAGTTAACATGGAGCAAAATGTTGATGTTTCTGAGGAAGAGTCAGAAGAGGAGGGTGAGGCTGTTGTAACTGTCCCCCCTAGGCCTCTGCCTGCTCTACCTGCTGTGCCTACTGGACCTTTACCAGGTCCCACATTTAGTCCTCAGTACTTTGAACTGGAGAAAATGAAGCTAGAATTGGAGTATAAGAAACTTAATGCTCAAACTGACAAAGAACTAAGGCTAAGGGAAATGGAGCTCAAGTATGACTTAGAAATGAAGAAATTATCTGTTGAGAATGTTTCTCTCTCTGGCTCCTCTAGAAGTTCCAGTCCTAAAAGACCCCGGATGCCTAAAGAATTGGTTGGTATGTATGAGCCTAAGTTGGATGTGTTGGATTGGTTGTCTCTGTTTGAATATAATCATGGGCTCCAGAACATCACAGGAAATGACTTACTCACCTGGTTGTTCTCTAGGCTTCCCCCTGTTGCAACTGATGTGGTAATGGAGATGGGGGAGGAGGATAGGAAGGACTATGAATGTGTGAAACTAGCTTTGATAGCTAGGTTTGGGAAGACCCCTTCCCAGTATCTTAAGAGGTTTAGGAGCCTCAAAAAGCATGATGGTACCCCTTGGGCTACCTGGGTGAGTGAATGTTTGAAAAACTTAGAGGGATGGATTAAGGGTTACAAGGTGAACACTTATGAAGGTATGAAGAATTTGTTTATGTTGGAGACTATTTATGATGCCTGCTCTCCTGAGCTCAGACAACACTTGGCTGATTCCAAGGAATTAGATTCCCGGAAACTGGCTAGGGCTGCTGACTTGTGGGTTGCCAACAGGGCCACTCACAAGGATGCTGGGGTAACTCAGAAGAAGGATGGGGAGAAACAGCCAAAAACAGACTCCAAAGAGAATTCTAATAATTCCTATCCCAAAGAGGGCCCCAAACCACAAAATAACCAGGGTAAGCCACATGGGAAACCTATTCAGGCTACTGTACCTTCTGGCCACAAGCCAGAAGGAGGTCAGAACAAGCCACCCTTCCAGAGAGCATTTGGACAATGCTATGTCTGTCAGGGTACTGACCATATCAAAGGAGATCCCAAGTGCAAGGGTAAACCTGCAGGGATCACCACAGTCTCCTTAGCCTTCACTCCTGAGGATGAAGTACAGATGGCTAGTGCCCACTTTGAACTCTTTGCTGAAGAACCCTTGGGTCTTCAAGCAACTGTAAACTTAGAGCCTATGGCTCTGGTTAGTCCCCAGAATAGGGTTGTGTATAACTCCCTACCTGTTAACTCTAAGGTGTATTATGTGGACAGTGTTCTTGTCAATGGCCAGGATACTCCTGCCAGGAGAGACACTGGGGCCAGCAGAACAGTAGTGGATGAAAGCTTCTTTCAACCTGAGGATGTGGCCAAAGCACCCAAAGGTCCCACTAAGATGTCTGGAGGCCCTGTCCAAATGGTTCCTATTCTACCAGCCCTCATTCAGTGTAACAACATGACAGTGAGGATCCCTGTCAGTGTTCAGACTGAGGTACCTGGGAAGGTCCTGTTGGGGAATGACCTAAGAACTCTAGGAGTAGTGTCACATACCCCCAGGCCTCCCAGTATGGAGAAGCAGAACTTAACCAAATTGGCTAGAAAGGCTACCTTGAAGGACCCTTCTAAGCCTGTGGGACCCTCTACTGAGAACCCCACTACAAGCCTTGGGTTTAGTAAGTTGACCTCTGACCCAGGCACCTTTCAGGATAGTATGCTAGGAACATGGGAGCCCCAACCAAGCTCCATCATTGTTCCCCTAGTCTCAGAGTCTCTGACTCCCCCTGCTTCTGAGGAAGAGGTGGATAGACCAACTAGGCCCCTATCTGAACCTGAGAGAACTGGTAATTCTCAGTGCTGGTGGAAAACCAGAAACGAAAAGTCTAAGGCCAGAAACCTTCAGACTGTTGGACCTTCTACTGAAGACCCCAACTCAAATCCTAATATTAGGGGGGAAACTCCTAAAATAGGTAAGGGTAGATCTAAGAGGAAGGGGAAGCAGGTACATTGCCTAACCCCAACCCCTCCAACCAAGAGGCCTAAGACCCAACCTGCTCCCACAAGAGAGGTGGTGAGGAACCTTGGAGGCCCCTCTAGATCTAAGGGAATCCTTTATAAGGACCCCTTGAAAAAGCCTAACATAGGTTCAGAAGTTGTACCAACTTCTGAGGGACTGGTCAACCAGATCCCCTATAACAAAAGGACTGATGTTCCTCAAAGGGTCTGTAGGTCCGTTAGCTTGCAAAAGAAAACCTTTGAGTTCTCCATTGAACATAGGTCAGGGTGTCACCATCAAAATGCTGATGGACTCTCTAGGATGTATATCATCGACTAGAGGTATGAGGTTCATCCAGGAGTGGATTAAATCCTCCTGTCCCTTAGTCTGGGGGGGGCGAGTGTTAGGGAGAATTCTCTGGTTAGGCTGAATTTCCCTACCTAGTGAGTCCCCCAGCAGCTTTGCTGGATTTCTGGGGTTTAATTTTTTTCTCCTGCCAAGAGTGAGACTCTTTCACCCTCACTCTTGGACATGTTGAAGTGTGTTTTCTTGGTTAAACCTTGTGTTGAATGGGCTATGGGGTCTCTTACTCCATAGGGCCTCATGTATTTTTGTGATGTGGGTCACACAGCACCCTCTGTGCCGTGACCCAGGGGTGTCCTAGGGACTCCCCAACATAGACTCCATACCCTGGGACTGACTACTGTCTCCCAGGGCATGTAAAGTCACCAAAGACTTTGCTAGTCTTGAATCCTGAACAGAACCAGTACAAACCATCATATTGTGGACGTACTGGCTGGGGCAATTCGATTGCCCCAGGGTCTGTTAGTCGAGGGGGCACGTCTCCGTCCCCCCTGATCGAGTTTTGGCTGGTGGCAGTGGAAACTACTTTTTATATTCAACCGCGAATATTTCCCTATGGGATTTCCCATTGTTTTAGGCTAACACATTTAATTAATTATTTACGGTAGCCTTAAACATACCGCCGGTTTATATATTTATTTTTATAACTCCGGTTGGGACTTTTTGCCAAAACTTGATTCTAAAATGGCGTTGGTGTTCGCCTCTGTAACTCTGACCCAAAGTGGAGCCCTTTGTTCCACTTTTGGCGGGCTTCTCCACAGAAGCCCTCCAAAGTGGTGCCACTCTGTCTGGGGTACTTAGGAGGGGTGGAGGGGGATTTAGGCACCCTGGACTGAGTTACCTTGGTAACTCAAGTCGCACTCCGTCCTGATTGGCCCAAGTGGTGAGCCGCCCGGCTCACCACTTAGCATGTTTGAGTGACAGCTAGGCTGGGTGAATGGGGGTTTGCTGCATAAAAGCAGGGCTTTGGGGACTGGGACTTCAGAAGTCGCCACAGGACCAAGAATCCGACGAGGGAAGAGCTGAGCCGACCTGCTTCGACGACACCACCCGGTGGAGCCCTGCTGAACCGTCTCACCACTTTTTCCCGACGACCGAGGAGAACTCTTAACGGAGTGGCTCCTTCCCTTGACTGGTGGGGACAACCAGTTTTCGCCTTCTTTCCGTTCTTTGAGGTATCTCGTGGCCGCCTTGCCTGTGCCAAGCACCCCGGCAACCGGAATACCACACTTTACCCCCATACCGCGAAAGTCGGTACCAACCCTTTAACCGGAGGACTCCGCGGCTGGTTTCTTCCCGGGCAGTGCAACGACCCTCTTCTTCTGCTCTTCAGCGAGAACTTCTTCTCCCCTGACCGACGTCGAGCCCTGCTGCCACTGCCTGGAACAACTGCCACCGCTGGAGGATCCTTTCCGCTTAAGGTACTGTGTTCTGCCTGGCTTCCCTTGCTACCGACTGTACGGGGTAGATTTAGTCCCCGGCTTTCGAACCTGGGAGTGCCTGGGACACTTTGGCTAAACTTTCTGAGCCACTCTAACCTCTTTTTGACTCTTTGCAAGACTTTGAATCTCTAACTAACAGTGTGATCTTGGGCACATTTTCGCTCCGGCTACTCTAAGAGTGGGCCCTGCCTAGTGACTTTTGCTCACCTGTGACTTTATTCTTCTTTAAGCCTATTGCAAGTGCTCTGGACCTTAGAGTGGTGTGTCTAACCCATTTCTGCTTTTTCTCTCCCTTTCTTGGAAACTACTAGAGTGTCATCTAACGTTAAGCACTCACCTCTGTTTTAATTAAGTGGTGTTTACTTAGAGTTGTCTAGATAGGAGAAAGGATTGAATCTACTTTCATTATAACTGTGTTGAAGTGCTTTTACTATATTTTTGCTAGAGTGTTTTTAACTTATGTGTATTTTAAATAAATAACTATATACTTTTGAAACCAAGCTCTGGTCAGTGTTTGCTTGTGCTATTGTGTTTTGGTACATATTGTGTATACTTTGCATACTGCCTAACTCTTCTTGAGAGAAGTCTGACTGCTCAGCCACAGCTACCAGGTAAATCTGGGTGGTACAGACTGCTACCAAAGGGGTTTACTGCTCTACCTGTAGTCTTAAATCTTTTGCAGTGTTCCCCAAGGGAACTGCACAGGTTTCTGCCTAACACTGCCAAGATGACATGTAATGCCATCCGATTTTGAAGTGCTACCAATCTTATCGCCTTTTGCTCTAAGGTCATATTGTAGATTATGCCCGTGGTCCCGTTGATCGTTCTCTCCAATACCCTTGCTAATCCCCTAATACTTTCCCAGGGGTATCTCCATTGTTGTCTCGCCGTGGGCGAGCCTTAGAAACCTCCAAGGTACTAGCTACAAATACCCCGGGTAACAATATTCCTAAATAACAGGTCCCCTGCCAATCCTTGGGCAACCAGGGAAATGCTAAACTACCACAAACAAAATAAACGGGCCCTCCTACATACAGAGGCCTGTTTTCCCCAGTCGAATTTACAATATTTTTACAAGTTTCAAAATCTCCCATTGGCCTAGTGCCATTTCTCTGTACACAGAAGGGAACCGAGTCAGGACTATGATTTACAGAATAAGAAGGAGGTACAGCGTCCTTATTGCCTATCGGAGCCATTTTAAAGGAAATCAGAGTTTGGAAAGGAAGAGATAGTTTGTCAGACGGCCTAATAGAAGCAACGTTAGGTTTACTTCTATTTGCGAAAAGCGAGCATCCCAGGGGAGTCAATTCACGTTTCTCAAAGTCATTTAAATTAGTTCCATCAAAGTTCCCTGAGATGCTATCATTCCATCGGCCAAAGAATAGTGCTCTAAGGGAGGCATAGCAAGAAGTCGTTAAAGGTAGAGGATGTATATACCATCCCGGTCCCTTGTTCCCATGTTGCAGTAAGTGAGTACAAATCCAACAATTACTCTTATTAAAAATGGCATGAGTAGCATTCATTACTATCATCAGAGTATTATTATGATACTTCTGTCTATGTTGGGAGTCTCTAGGGGACAGAGTGTGAAGGTGTACAGAGGGAGTCAAAACAGTTGGTACGATCTTGGTCAGTAATAAAGGTTTCAAAGGATATACTTCTTCGAAATACCAAAGTCCTACAGCAGCAGTTGCAAAAATAACAATAATCAAAATCAAAACACAACAGTACGTTTTCGGGGCCCAGGCACATTGTTCATTGTTCGATTTGGTCACCCCCTTATCTAAAAGTCCAGTGCAGGGAGCAGCGGTGAAGGTGGCAGGCATCGTAGTTCCTTGATCGACGGCCCCAATGTTCGCTGCTGGCGACACTACGGTCGCGTGATTTCTTAGTCCTTCCCTACCCTAGCCAGCAGAATCCCTTTTTGTTCAACAAAACAAAACAATTTTCCGATCACTTCCTTTTCCAGATGCACGACACTTGTGCCGTAGTTCTATTTCCGTGGTCGAAGGTTGTACCTGATGGTACCCAAATTTGTCTGGTCCAGAAGCAAAGTATCGTCACTTCCTGAGGGAAGCGACGTGTCGGTGGCGACGGAAGTCGCAGAGCTCGAAACAGTGTTTTCCGGAAGTGATTAATCAAGAGAGTGCGGAGACGAAATGGGCTGTTCCCCAAGCTCCACGGGCTCAGAGAAATTCTCCGACACACTTGCAGCGCTGTTTGCTACTCCAAGATCAGAGCATCAGCGAGGGGTTCTGCTTCTTCTGTAACGTGTGGCGTCGGGTGAGGAAGTTTCTTGACGTGCGTCGCGTGAATCCAGTTCTTCTTTCCAGCCACCCGCACTGCTGTCCTGGTGACCAATAATACCTGGTGGGATCCCCGACAGCGAGACGCGAGACAGGAAGACCTCTCGTAGGCCTTCACGAGGACCCAACTTCCGGGCAGTATATCGTGTCCTGGGCCCGTGAACCGTACAGGTAAAGCAGCATGCACCTGGTGGTAGATGAAATACAGGTTTTTAGTTAACTGGTTACAGTAGTTTACAAGCAATACATTCTCCACCTCCCTCGGGGCTTTAGGTTTCGGGAGACCTCAAATGTTAGCAGGCCTCCCCATCACTACCTCAAATGGAGAAAGCCCAGTTCTAGTCTGAGGTGTGGAACGCATAGCTAATAACACAATAGGCAAGGCATCTGGCCATTTCAGTTTGGTATCAGCACATGTTTTTGCAAGTTTATTCTTTAAAATACCGTTGTGTCTTTCTACAAATCCAGCACTTTGAGGATGTCTAGTTGAATAAAATCGTTTCTCAATACCTAGGGCTGTACAAATTTGCAAAATTACTGCTGCGATAAAGTGAGGACCATTGTCCGACCAGATTATCCTCGGGAGCCCAAATCGAGGAAAGAATTCTTTTACCATAATCTTTGCAGTGGTCATGGTGGTAGCATCTTTGACGGGGAAAGCCTCGACCCATTTACTAAAGGCACAAATAATGACAAGAACATATTTCAAATTATTACATCGCTCCATTTCAATAAAATCAAAGTAAATGACCTCAAAAGGGACAGAGGGGGGCCCGAAACTTCCCCTTGGGGTCACTGTCCTTTTACCCACATTGTGCTGTAGGCAGATCATGCAGTTCTGGACGTGCCTCTTTGCAGTTTCCAGAATTTTGTCATTTACCCAAACCTGTTCTAACATTTTCGTGATCTGCTGGGCACACACATGCGTGGGACCGTGTGCCATCGTAACCATCGCCAATACATAAGAATCAGGAAGCAACCATTTCCCTTCAGATGTATCCACCCAACACCCTTTGTCATCCAGTTTCCCCACTCCTTCAGCCCACTTTCTAGATTCTTCCATCGTGGCATCAGTCTGAATATCTCGCACAGACCCAATACCTTCATCCATTATGCAAACGTCTCTCATTTCCCTAGAGGTATACATGTCTGTGCTAAGGTCTGTGGCCGTTTGTCTGGCTATCAAATCTGCAAAAGCGTTCCCTTTGCCCACATCATCTACGACCTTGCGATGTGCTGCACAATTAATTATCGCTAACCGTTTAGGGAGTGAGAGGGCCGAAAGTAATTGCACTATCAAAGGGCCATGCTGAATCTTGGTCCCATGTGAGGTCAGGAACCCTCTTTCCGACCAAAGCTTTCCGAAGTTGTGAGCCACCCCAAATGCGTACTGGCTATCGGTATATATATTTACTCTTCGCCCTTGGGAAAGTTCACAAGCTCGGGTCAACGCTATAATCTCTGCGGCCTGCGCGGAGTTATGCAAAATTCTCTTAGTTTCAACAATCTTGTTCAATGTAGTAACTGCATAAGCAGCTGTAGATGTACCATTCGAAAGATTGAAGCAGGAGGCATCACAAAACAGCTCCCCTTCTGCATTATCCAAAGGAGTATTTATGAGATCTATCCTGCCCTTCGTTTCTTGCTCGGTGGTATACAGGCAGTCTTGTGATTCTTCGTCACCGCAAACAGTGTTTTGCGGGAAAGGTAAGAGTTCAGCCGGATTGAGAACACAACACCTCTTAATTTGGATATGAGGGGCAAACAGAATCAGTTCATACCTTGTTAACCGTGCAGAGGTGAGGTGTTGCGTTTGGGTTTTGTTCAATAGGATATCAACAGAGTGAGGTACCATCAAAATCAAATCATGGCCTAGGACCATTCCCTCACTCTGTTTTACAGACGCGGCAGCAACAGCAACAGCGCGCAAACATCTTGGCAAAGCGCATGCGACAGGATCAAGGGCGGAGGAGTAGTAGCCGCACAGCCTATTCTTCCCTCCGTGTTCCTGTGTTAACACAGCCAAAGCACATCCATCACATTCATGCACAAACAACACAAAGGCCTTGTCATAATGTGGAGTACCCAGAACCGGTGCCAAACATAGCGCGGTTTTGAGAAGCTCAAATGATCGTTGATGTTCCGATTCCCATGGCAGTGGCAGAGAAATGCCCTTCTTCGTCAAAGCAAACATCGGTTTTACCACTAGTGCGAAATTCCGGATCCACAACCTACAGTAGGACGCCATCCCTAACAGGGCTCTGACTTCCTTCTGCGTTTTTGGAACAGACATGCCAGAAATGTGTTTTATTCTTTCAGGTGTCAATCTTCTCCCCTCCTTTGACAGGAGGTAGCCTAGATAGGCAACCTCCTGACAACAATATTGACATTTTTTAAGCGAAGCTTTGTGACCATTTTTAGCTAGATGAACAAGCAACAGTATAGTGCCCTCTTTACAGGCTTTCTCAGAATCTGCAGCCAAAAATAAATCGTCAACATATTGAAGCAGCGTGCAAGTAGGTGGCAATTCAAGGGTGTCGAGCTGCTCCTTTAAGGCTCTACTATAAATACTAGGACTTTCAGTATACCCTTGAGGTGCCCTTGTAAATGTAAATGAGCGTCCCCCCAAGGCGAACGCAAACAGATATCTGCTTTCTTTATGTATAGGGATACTAAAGAAAGCGTTTTTCAGATCCACAACACTAAAGTGCGTAGCCGTAGAAGGGATCATTGTTAATATCTTCGTCACATCAGGCACAATTGGAAATTGTGGGGCGACCACTCGGTTAATGGCACGAAGATCGATTATAAACCGGTATGGAATTGCATTGTCGCCTTTCTTATATACGGGTAAGATCGGACTGTTACACAAACCACCTGTAATCTCTTCGATCACCCCACGATGTACAAAATCGGAGACAATGCATTTCAAAGCACGTTCGCCTTCAGCTGATATTTTATACTGCGGAATGCGTGGCAGTTTCACCCCATGTTTCAGGACTATTTTAACAGGCTCAATATATAATACTCCGACATCATTGTCGTCCACCGCCCATAAACATTCCGGGACAATGCTAAACTCGGGAGGTAAAGGTCGAATCAAGAACTGAGAATGAGGAAGTTGCTGTGGTGAAAACGTTAGCCGTATTCCATCCGAAGAACAATGAATTACTGCGTTCAATTTCTTTAACAAATTCAACCCCAGCAAATTCTCTCCACAGTTTGAAGTGAGAAGAAAAAGGCAATGGTCCGTGAAGGGACCCAAAGAAACGGATACCGGCGCAGAAACCGGACAGACAGTTGGTATACCAGAAAACCCTACGGAAACATTTGTTTGCCCTGACAGTGGGATGTTTGGAACCCTGGAATGATCAATGGAGCACTTCTGTGCTCCAGTGTCAATCAAAAACTTGTGTTTCCTATTCCCCACTAATAATTCAATGTAGGGGCCTTTCTGATTAACGGGAATAGGCAAAGGTTCCAAACCCTGCTTCGGGCAATCCTAATAAAATAGAGCCTCATCAGAAGGAAGTTCTTCAGAAAGGTAGGAAGCAGAAGGGTGATCAAATATGTTTCTCGAGTCCATACTCGAGGTCTGATTTTCCCGTGAAAAAGGTTGCTGAGAATCTTGCAAAAGTTGACCTCTGTCAGGGCCCCCTGCTCCAGGACTGCCCCTAGGTCATCTACCCATACCCCCAAATGCACTGCTTGACCTCTGGCAAAGGACAGGGCACTGTGCTCGCCAATGACCTTCCTGGCGGCAATAAGCACATTGATTAATATTCACAGTACTCAGAGGAGCATTTCCTTTTGGAACGTACTGACCTCTAGTCTGTGTCGTACCTCCTCTGGGGTTTCTAACAATTTGCTGTAATAATACTTTGGTCTTCAAATCACCCTTTCTCTTTTCGATTTTCTCCTTTTCACTATTAACACGGTTCTCATAATACTGAGCCATGTGCAAAACCTCAGATTGAGATTTTGCCTGCCAAGCGCTCTCAGAGGACATAATTTGTGACTGGATGTCAGGTAACAATCCACGTACAAACTTGTCCACGAACAACCTCTTCCCGGACTCTGTACCTAAATCCTGTCCACTGAAGTCAGAAAATACCTGCTCGAATCTATTGAAAAATTTGGTGGCGCCTTCAGTTTTCCCTTGGACACAGGCCGTAAGCTTGTCCCAAATAATCCTTTTTTCTGGGATTATAGTCTTTAGTTTAGCGACAATCCTATCAGGTAAAGTAAGTATTACCTGTGGCGGTTTTTCACCAGCTGGTCTTTCTCCATCAATTCTAATCAGATTTACCCACGTATCCCCCAGCCCTGGCACATCGTCTATTGTCCGAACCTGTTTCCATACATCTACGGGTAGGAGCACAGGAAATAACAAGTCAATGTCACTCAAGGTGAACACAGAGGACTGTAGAACGGACTCTATTTCTTTGTAAAATCCTGTCGGGTTTTTCCTAATATCGGGAACTGTTTGTCTAATTGTGTTCACTTCCTGTCGTGAAAACGGGACGTGAACGAATTGCGATACATAATGGGCAGGGATATCCACCGCGGGGGCACCAGTCGCCGCGTTGGCGGGGATCTCAACTTTTGGGACAAAGGTCGGAGGAACCTCTCTCATAGGCAACTGAGATATAGGTACCTCCGGCCGCTTACTAAGCAATAGAGCTAGGTCGAGCGCTAAGGCAGCTGTAGAAGCGTCAGGCGAAAAAGCCCTTTTACAAATCCCCAATAATTTTATGGGGCAGCTAACCATCTTCCTTACACATTCCTCTTGTAGGTGCTGTACCATCACCTGAATTACTTTTCTTTGCATCTCTACTGTATACTGACTATATGTGTCATACACTTCGTCTGGCGGTATCGATGAATCTGAGATCCATCGAACCGCATCTTTGGTACAAATTCGTACTTCCTCAGGTGCCGCTCTTCGACATGGAAGGAACCGTTTCTGTACATATATTCTATCGTCTACATCATCCTCATCTCGTGATTTTTCAAAGTCTTTCCTAAACTCAAACAATCTTTCAACATGTCCATATACTTTCTGCTCTGTGTCCCTCGAAAGTGCCAAAGCATTCAGATCTCTCACTCCTTGTGGAAGATCCGAATTTTGTAATCTACCCCACATCACACACAAATGAGTCCCCAAACCTTCGATAAAAACATTTTTCTCGGGAAAACTATTCAAATTAGATAATGTAGAAAAAACATTAGCTTGATCACCATTCTCCATACAATGCTTAGCCCTTGCAAACAATTCCTGTTTCCTGTCTGCAGAAACAGTACTACGACTCACAATCTTTGACCCTGCACCTGGATCGACTCCAATCAATACGGGGCCACTCGGAAGCGGAGGTATAGGTAAACTTAACAAAGGTGCAGGTGCAGGGGGAAGGGGCGGTGCGATAGGCGGAGGAACAACAACTAAAGGACTAGAAACAATAGGCTGTACAGGGGGAACAGGAATAGCAACAGGAACAACAGCAGGAATGGGCAGAGTGCCCAAGACAGGAGCATACGGAGGTGGCGCTGAGGCATCGGGCCTGCGTTCATTCAATAACTTCTCAATAAATTCTTCAGAAACATGGAAATCTTTAGAGGGGTACATTTTCTGGACCCCAAGTGAAAAGGCTCTATCCATATTTTTAACTAATACTGACCGCTTTTCTTTATCATACAATAATGCTTTTTCAGCGTTTGTTTTATGACGACGTGCATGTTTATCCCTACTTTTAAGCTACTGCAATGCTTCTTTCTTCCAATTTTGTAACACATCAAAGGCTGCTGGTCTAGCCTTTTTCTTTAACAAGATCGATTCTAAATATTCAATACGGGGGATCTCAAAACTACCATTGATTGGCCACTGAAATTCGGAGGCATGTCTGGTCTGTCTGTGCCAAATATCATTAAATACGATACTACCAATGCCATACTTACAGTACATAGTACACGCCGGCGACCACTCGTGTGGTGCCGGACGGCTAAATTCCAAAGATTGTCGATCGCTGCGGAACAGAGCCCTAAAATAGCTAGACAATTTCCCAGGCATTTCTCAAAAAATGGGTGTTACATGGTCCAATAATTGTGTCTGCAGATACAATACGCCAAATTCAAATTGTCAGGGTTAAATTAAGAGCCGGGTCACAACTGCACCTGACCAAACCTAAGGAGGACCGTACGGTTTACAAAGGACTTACCTAACGAATTTTACCTTGCGTTTGGTGATTTCGGCAAATCAGCCCGCCTCAAAAATTGGACCCTCGTCAAGATGCCGTGTCAGACCACACGACTATCGTCCAAGGATCGGATCGTGCAGCGCTGCCGAGGTATCGCGTCTCGATCGGTCGGGCCCGCAGAATCACAACGTCCGATCCCGGTACGATAGTCTGCGTCAACCTTCAATGATCAGGCATCAATCTTGAGGGTCCCTATTCGGGCGCCAACTGTGGAAACAGAAAATCTGATATGAGGCCGGGAAGCCCAAAGGAAATACACCAACACAGGTTACAAAGGACATACAAAGCGCTTTATTCAAAGTTACAACAATTACCAAAAGTCAATTGACATACGGAAAGCTATTCAGCCCTCAGAGTAACAGAACGAACCATCAACGGTAGTTTTCCGTGTTAGTGTGAGAGACCGAACATCGGGATACTTGGGTTTTTATACTTTTTATCCAGCCTTGGCCAA
Source organism: Ambystoma mexicanum (assembly GCF_040938575.1). Lineage (NCBI taxonomy): Eukaryota > Metazoa > Chordata > Amphibia > Caudata > Ambystomatidae > Ambystoma > Ambystoma mexicanum. The sequence goes on from NC_090941.1 coordinate 358,835,971, forward strand.
CCCCCTCGCGGGTTAACCATTCTCAGAACCAAACCTAGGGTGCGTAGCCAGGTCAATCCCATAATGTATGCATTTTGATCAGTTCCGTTGATACAGTTGTTCATTTACACATAGGCCAGGGAGAGGACAAGGTCTCAGTTCGCGACCCTAACAAGTGGCCTGCGGGCATATTACTTATTCATGTGTGTGGAGGTCACAACGGCCAGAATCCCACTCGAAATGTCATTCGGCTTCCATTTTGCTGTTCAGGGTGACTTCCACACTGCAAGAGTACCTAAAATGGCGGCTCAATCCAAGATGGCGATTTGCACAATACATTAAGGTCAAGACCTTGCCGCGGAGTCTATGTACAGAATGTTTTTAGACAACTTGGCGTAGGCCAACATACATTCAAACAATGCGATAGGAGGTACAATATTATTTCGATTTCCACAAGAGCAATCATTTATTTGCATGATATTAATCAGTTAGGTTGTGAATTGTTTCTGCTACTTCTTCTGCTTTTTTGCTTACTTCACTTTCCCTGTATATATCCATGTTTGTATGTGTTCTTGTCTCTTTGTGTTTTGTCTGTAGTAATGCAATTATGTAATACATGGGTTTTATTAGCTACTTATTACATATTTCACAGTACACAAAAATCTATTAATAAAACAATTATCATTTCATTATTCAACATATTAACATTACAAACATTATACCTTCATCTTTTATGCTGCACACAATGCTATGTTTCTGCATGAGTAGCTTAGTATACTAGAAAGAACCCCATAATAGAATGCTATTTATATCAATGCATCGTTCAATGTACTAATTAGGGTATGATATTTATTGCAATGATCCTTGACACTTTTTTCTCAACATTATAATAAGAATCCGTTGTACACATATTTTATGAAAAGTAAATACACATGTGATGTCATCAGTGATGTCATCAATGACATTTGTGATGTCATCTTTGATGTCGTGGGTGTTAGTCTTAGCAGTGCACGGTGGTGGCGCGAGTTATGGTTGCTTAGCTTACCATAACTGGCGAATTTCAGGGGGGTTTCGGTTTTACTTGGAACCACAACGTCCCTTTAACAAAGTTTTTTCACTGAATTTCATAGGTTTTTAGTAACGCAATTTAACCATAACGTCCCTTTATTCAGTTTTTTCACTGAATTTCATAGGTTTTTAGTAGCGCTACTTAACCATAACATCCCTTTAACAAAGTTTTTTCACAGAATTTCATAGGTTTTTAGTAGCAAAATTTAATAATAATAACTCTGACTTTATGTGCATATCAAATTGAACATACTGAACCCCCTCTACTGAGTTTGATGTCCGCGAACTCTTTTAATGTCCGTGGACATGTTCGGACAACTGCACCACTACCCAAAAACTCTGGTGGGTTATATTTAATTGTTATATCATAACATATTAACATTTTACAAATTCACAAACCAGCAGACATAACATTATATGTAGTAATACATAAGAAGTGTAACCCATATATGTAAGGCACTAACCATTCATTTAAATACAATATGTTCTAAAATGGAATATACCAAAAGAAGAAAGATAGGCTTTCAACATAATACCTCACAGACACTCCACAACCAAAAACAACAGCAGATCTACAGACCACTTACAACATACCTTACCTGAAATAGTAATGGTACTGCATTTTACTCATATATTTATAGACTTTCTGTATTAGATAAAAAAAAATGACATTATGTTTTTATTTTCTCACAGAAATGTCTAGTACTCTGGAGTGGCTAGAGGAGCATTTCCCACATGAGGAAATGTCAGAAGATAGTGAATCTAATGGTAGACACTTTACAATATATACCATTTAATTATTATTATTTTATATAAATGTAACATATATATTTTTATTTGTACAGAGCATACCAAAATAGAAAGTACTACAGAAAAAGATGTTATGGATAAGACTCTTCACAGCATACAAGAAAAAATGGATCTACTATTGGCTAATTTTAATAATTTAAAAAACTTTGTGGAAGTTCATTTTTAACAAAAGACCACATATCATTGTCCCACATGTACCTGTCCCCCCTCACCATATCCCAGTCAATTATTCCCAAACCCTCTCCATGAACCAAAATATTTTGATGAGACTTCCATCCCTTTTTCACCTCATACAAATCCTCTTGAAACCCCTAATTCTCCTATTTTTTGTTTCAGTTTCTGCCTCACCTTCTCTGTCATAAATGAATCATACATGTTAAATAAAGTTACATTTTTATATTGTGTTCTAATTCATTTCATGTTTTTTTTTATTAAAAAAAGCAATTTAGGTGTCCGCGGACAGCGCGGGTGTCCGGAATGTCCATGAAGAAACAAAAATGGAGGTGTCCTGAAGAACACTATACCTGTCCGTACAGTTCGCTAGCAAGTTGAAACTGTTCTTAGAACACTCGCGGTGTCCTCAAATGTTCGTAAATAAACAAAATGGGGGTGTCCTGAGAACGGTATGACTGTCTGTTTTTTTCGCAGGCAGGTTGAAACTGTTATAAGAACACATCATGTGCCCTATAATGTTTGTAAATAGACAACCTAGGGGTGTCCTTAGAACACTAAGCATCTCCGCAATGTTTGCATGCAAGTTGAAACTGTTCTAAGAACAAACGTGGTGTCCTGAAATGTTCGTAAATAAACAAAATAGGGGTGTCCTGAGGACACTATGCACGTCCGTATTGTTCGCAACCAAGTTGAAACTGTTCTAAGAACACATGTGGGGTCCTCAAATGTGCGTAAAAACACAAAATGGAGGTGTCCTGAGAATGCTATGTCTGTCCGTATTGTTTGCAAGCAAGTTGAAACTATTCTAAGAACAAATGCCTGTCCGTAACTGTTCGTTTGACGTGTGATGCACTTTTAATTACTTCAGGACCTGAACAGTGTCCGTAGAACATCAACACGCATGCGCAAACGAATGTCCGTGCCTTAGGTGTCTGTGCCTTTGGTGTCCTGCGGACAGTCGCTGCTTTCGCAGACATGTTCGCGAAGCGATCATGTGACCGCACCCATGCTGATCGTGTGTTCTGAATGCGGACACTGTTTGTGTCCCCGAACAATTTAAAAGTACATTTTCAAGCAATCCACAATATTTTTCAATAAAAACTCACCATAGCACAAGTCCCAAAAACTAGTTTCTACGTACTTTTTAAAACTTTTTTAAACTTTTTTTTTTTGTGTTCGATCTGTCTGTGGACAGCGCGCATGTCCACGAACCGCAATCAAGCACCCCTATAAAAGACCACGCCCTAGAGCTTATTCTCATTGTGTTTCTGACTATTCTACAGAGCACAGCAAATTTTACTGCCATCAGCATATTTCCATCTTGAACCTGATGGCATCCATGGCTGCACTGCTGCCACCTGGTGCTGCATCTGCCTCAGCACCACCCCCACCCTCTCCACCACCACCACCTCCCCAAGGGACTGAAGAGGGGAACAGGAGTGAGGATGCAGAGGAGGAAGAAGAGGATGATGAGGATGAGGTAGTTGAACTCCATACTACCTGCACTCTGTGTGAGTCTTGGGTGTGGCGGGTATTTACCATTTGTGGGAATGTTCCTAAGGCTCGTGCGAACCAAGTCACCTGCAATGAGTGCAAAATGGTACTCAGTCACGGGAGGCTTGGTTCGTACAGTTTTGGGACTACTACCCTGAAGCGACATTTATGGTCATTTCACACTGGGGCCATTCACAGGGTTGTACCTTGCGAGGAGCGTATCAGGTTGACTTCCTCGACTTCATCCTCTGTTTCTGATCCTGTCACCACAAGGAACACTCCTGTGGGACAGCGTATTCCTCAAGCTGCCTCACAGGCCATACACAATGCTGATGACCCTTACCTTTCGAGGGTCACAGTTGTGTGTATGTACTGCGACGCAGTACTCTGCAGGGGGGAGCGACTTTGCAGTGCTTTTGAGACTATCGTCTCAGAGCACGAGAAGATCTGCTCACTACCCAAATAAAACCCACTCTACATCTTCCTCTCTCAGCGTGCCCTTTCTTATCCCCGTGGTTGGTGTCCTCCCCTTTACCCTCCATTCCCCTCCTCTCCTAGTGTGTCTTGTATAAAAAAAAACAAAAAAAAATATAAAACAACAAAAATCAAAAAAATAAGACTCTTTTCAGAGCCGCCTTCCACACTTTAAAAATAGAAGTGAAAATAAATGAAGCAGGGCCCTTTGTATTTTTTTAGATGTCCGTAGACAGTCCGCGGACATCTAAAATTTTGGGGTGAAAAGAGCCTTTTGGTGGTGTTTGTGTTTGAAAAATTATAAAGTCTCAACACCTACTACAAAATGGATGCTGTAATTCTAAAAAAGGTCGCAATGCATTTTGTATATTTCTCAGAAAAATCTGATTGCCAGCATAAGTTAGATGGACTCCATCTCTGCGAAAAATGTATGTGCCACGAAACATAATATTTTCATTGTGAAAAGAGGACATGCCAAAATCTCTTAGAAAGGCACAAAGAGCCTTATTGACATTGCGACTTGCTTTCTCCATTTGTGGACCAAATGAAGAAGAACAAAGCCACATTTGTCTCTGCGCAATCTGTGAAAAAATTACTTGAGAATTTGGAAACATGTCCATGACCTTCCCAAGTCCTTTTTTCATTGCATATTGCAAAGAAATTCCAGACACATGTCCTAAACTGTTCCCTCCACAATGAATTATAATTATATCCAGGTGTTGCTCTGTCTCCAAAGTAGCACAGAGAGGTAGCAAGTCCAACCACTTCATTCCACGTACTCCATGCCAGTGTGCTTCCACATGTGGAAATCCAAGATCTACAGCTACTCCACAGCTTTCTGCATGCACCTTCAACCAATGTATCCACAAATCTCCCAAAATCCAAACAATCTGTTTTCTGAAACACACAGCCATAGCTATCTGTTCTTCTCTCAGCAAAAAGAGTATCTGAGAAACTCTCTACTGGCACAACACACCCACTAAACTTTCCTGACCAATCCCTTTCTATGCTCATTCTAATTTGCATGGCTTCCCAACCCAAAAATCCCCGGATGTAACACCCGATGTCCGTGAACTACCGCCATGTCCGCGGACATATCATAACATGGACAGCCCTTCTACCATTTCCAGTTCACTCTCTGTGCCATTCCCTCATTGGATGTAGCTAAGAAGTCTCATGACCATCTACCAATCACAGAGAAGACCTCTACCTCTAACTGCATCATCATAGATCAGCACTGCAAATGTACTGTGAATCTCTCTTGAGTACAAGTGTATTTTCTTTGGAGAGCACCTGCTACAAGAAATAATGTACAAGTCTCCAAGATTTCTACTTGCAGCTCCATGCATATCCATATGCATGAACACAAACTACAGGTATGCATATTTTCTGTAAAGTACATGTACAATTCTTCTAGTTTCATATAAACACATTAACTGACTTTTACCTTCTATAATCTGTTAAATGAACTTACTGTCTTTTTTCCATCTCCTAAAATCAACTGTCACTTACAAATGTTTATACTATTTAATTTATTTTTACACACACATATTCAAATCATGTTGAAGAAACATTTTTTAAATAAAATATATAGAGTGCATATGATCAAACAAAATTTCATGCACACACTACGTTCAATTCAGAAACAACAATAAACATACAATAACATAAACATTTTTTTGTTTATTCATTTATTTACTTATATTTATATAGCGCAAGCAGCCCATGGCATTGAGGCACTATTACTTGCAAGAGCTTAGTTACAGGAAGAGTGGTATTCACTGGTACATTATGAATTTCACAAGGCATAGAAAAGATATTTTGTGTGCTACAGTTAGTCATTGCAATACAGTTTATTCATTAAGAACATATGATATGTATTCAACTGGTGCGACATATCTTATGTGAATAAGATAGTTTTAATGGTTTTGAGGAAGGCGCTGAGGATGTCAATTAAAAAAAAACAATGTCTAAATTAAAAACATTGCTATATACAAACAACATTATTAATGTGTTTCTTTTATAATTGCAGTGAAGACCATTCTCCTGAAAAGAAGCAGCCGAATTTGAAGTACAAAGAACAACTATGAAGTAACCTGCTCATTTTAGAAAAAAAGTAAGTTGCATACCAGCATAATATTTGTATTATTACTCAAACTCACTGTAAGGTTAATTTATTTTATTTCTGTGCCTAAAAATAGAGATTGTGCACCATTCTTTCTAAAAATCCCCATTTCTTAAACAGCGATTTACAGCCTGAATGCCCCACAAATTCCTATTTTTCGACACACAAATTACCCAACTCAGCCCTAGAATTTTGATGTTATAGAACAAACAACTATTTTAATTGTATAGCATTAGATTTACTATTTTTACTTCTACACACCAGTAGCTTACTTTTTTCTGTCATGTGAGCCCCAGTTTAGTAACATATTAATTCAAGAATACCCATCCCTACTAGTTGTAGTTGCCCAATGCACAATCACACACCATTACATACATTTTTATCATCTTACTCAAAAACGCATGCACACAGCACACATACATTGCAGAACACCCCAACCCATACCTTCTTTATTTTTTTCAACAAACCCTAAAGAATGCCTACCCAATATCAAGTCCGTAGAAAGCAACGCAGAAGCAGAGCAAATGAAAATAAAAGTGCCCAACATAAGCATCCATCTCTAGCAGAATTTGTAAAATAAGGTTGAAACAAAACAGCTAATACAGTCATTTAGTGAAACAAAAGAAGTTTCAAGTATAGAAACATTGCCTCCTCTATCAAAATGTAAAACAAACCAGAAAACAATGAACAAAAAATCAGCTATCACTACAGATAAAACTGCTTCTATAAATCTTGATGTAGTGCAAAGTAAGCATACCAAGAAAAGTATTTTAGCCAAAATGTACCGTCACAGAATCCTTCAAAATCGTATAAAAACAGGAGAGAAACCAGGTTCAACCCTCAAAACCTATCGTAGGAAATTCATCTTAGAAGCTTTGATAGACAGTGCAATTCTTCTCAAAAGAAAGGTATTTATTTTAGTGTTAAACAAAATGAAACCACTAACACAACTAATGACTAAATTACAAAAAAGACTTCTCAATAAACAACATGTCAACAGAAAGAACTTTTTAAATATCTGCAGAGGTGAATGGAGTCACACTACAAGCACAGAACCATACTTTAATGAAGAAGCATACAAACAAAAGCAAACAAAGACAATTGCCATACATAGCAGTGGTCGAGGTTATGAAAAGGTTAATAATACCATTATGGAACAAGAAGTATTGCTTACAAAAATATGCCCTGAAAACTTAGAATTACCTCTCCATTCAACTGAATCAGAACGTCTAGTGTACAAATGACCATGCACGTCAATGTGTACCATTCCCAAAAAATGTTCAAGTCTTTACACCAATTCCTCAATCAATATGTGAAAGGCAAACACAAAATCAAAATTAAACTACTGCAAATTATGGATACCTGTCTAGTGCGCAAGTACACAGGACTACAAGGACATTCATTTGCCTGCATTACAGGACCTATTTGCAAAACCACCTTCCAATGATGTGTTGATATCAAAAGGATATCAACACATCATTCAACTATAAGAAATTTAGTCTATAAACTGTACAATGCTAAAAGTACTACTTTAGCACTAGCCAATTTAAATAACATTCTTCTACATGGTACAGCAAAAGACCTACTTGAAGAAATCGACTATATCCAGAAAAAATATTTTGGAAGTGAAAGCCACTTACAAAATGAAATAGCTTTAAACCAAATTAGCAACAATTCTACACATGGCAACCTTTTACTACACACATACAAAAAAGAAATACTAAAATTTAAAAGTACATCAGCTGAAGAACCAAATCATGTGTGTGTATGTTGCCGCAGAACTTTTTATAAAAGTAACACAAAACTGTAGATCTATCATACAAAATAGAAGACAATGAAGATTCTAAATGGTTTGAATTACCTCTCTACCTTATAGCAGAAAACAAATACGAAATAACTGACCCCTTAATACTTTGCAGTTACTGAACTACAAAACTTGACAACAACCAAACTCCTTCACGTGCTATCAAAAATAATTTGGAATTATATCCACTACCAAAACCCCTACAACAACTTAATTTATATGAGAGCATCATAATTCAAACAGTACACCCATTTCAAGCAATAATACTCCTTCAACCAAAAACAGCAAAATTACCTCCCTCTGAATTAGTGAAAGGTATTCGTGGAAAAGTAGGGTATTTACCATTAGATCTAAAAGAAAATTTGCACACTCTAGGAGTGCAACGTCCAATGCAGCAATCTTTAATTATCTTAGTAAATGGAGTACCTACAAAAGACAAAAAAATATGGCAATAGCTGGTAGATTTGCATAACGTTAGACAAGCCTTGCAATATGTTAAAGAAAATAATGAATACTACAAAGAAATTAATATTGAAGAAAACTTGAAGGATACAACTGAAATAATTCAAGAAACACAAGAAGCTGGTCAATTTGAGCTCCTAGATCCTGCTACAATATCAAATACTTTCGAGCATTATACAATTCATCCATTGCACTCTAATGACACCATAGAAGATGCACCAGAAACATACCAAATGCGTCAAACAAAAAGGATCACCAATTAGCATATGGGAAAAAAAGTATAGAAGCACGTGCTTTTCCTCTACTCTTTCCTACTGGAAAAGGAGGAAGGTACGATGATAGAACTATTCAAATAGCAGCATCAGAATACCGCTCATTACGGATGTATTCTGAAGATCCCAAATTTAGACAAAATGTGGAATACATATTCCACCTACTCTTTGAAAGTGAACTAGCAACTTTATGTTACGGAGTTGCACACACATTAAAATCAGGATCCCACTTTCAAAATATGTCAGCTACACAATTATTTCAAAAAGTGCAACAAAAAGATGAGGTTTAACAATAAAATATTACGAATCTATTAGCAAATATGCATGGTACTAAATAGTACTGGTTTCGACGTCATGGAGATGTACGTTGTATGATCAGAAACCTTGGCCCAACCACTTGGTTTGTTACATTAAGTTGTGCAGAATATACATGGGAAGATTTACATGATTTCCTACACATATCAAACAAAAACAAAACAAACATAGATATAATAACACCTGGAGAACTTTGTTCTCTGGATCCTGTTAATGTTTCAAGATATTTTCACCATCGCTTCATTGCTATGCTACACTTTATTTGTAATAAAGCTGTTCCTCTCCTTGGAGAAGTACAACACTTCTTTTGGAGAAAAGAATACCAAGCCAGAGGAGCACCTCATATCCACATGCTTTTATGGATTAAAGATGCTCGGAAATTTGGTCAAGACAGTGATGCCACTGTTTTACAGTTTATTGAAAAATATTTCACTTGTGAAATTCCATCAGAAACCACAAATAGTGATCTTCATGCACAAATTTTACAATTTCAAAGACACAAATGTGGCAAATATTGTCGTCACAAATACAAAAACAAATGGAAATACTGCACCAAATGCTGCTTTGGTTTCCCTAGACCGGTTACAAATAGAGAGGTCAAGTGAACAACCTCATGTCTTCAGTTAGTCATAGTGTTAAAGGTAAGTCACCTAAAAATACATATTACTTTTAAAAGAACAGAAGAACATGATATCAATGATTACAATGCAATCATTGCCCACTTATGGAATGCAAACATAGATGTGCAGTACATTACAGACAATTCCACTGCAGTTGCACGATATCTTACAGCATGCTTAACCAAAGCAGAGAAAACAGAGCTCCAAGACCTCTGGAATGACCTGTCATCAGACAAAACAGTGTCTCAGAAATTATACAGCTTGGGCATAAAAATGCTCTCCCATAGAGAATGTGGATCCTATGAAGCAGCAGATCGTTTAACTGGTACTGCATTGTATGGTAAATCTGAAAATATAGTATGGCTAAGTCTTGGTCCTGCTAAATCTAGAAAAATAGTTCTAAAATCATACGTAGATATAGAAACAATAGCCAGACATGATCCCAACAGCCAAGACATTCTAAAAAACAATTTATTGGACACATACTTACCAGAACAGAAGTAATACTTTGGAAACCATGTGTCTACACAACATAGCCCAAAACTTCACATACAAAAATAATATTAAACCTGATGAAAAAAAGGTAAATACAGAGTGACAAACTGTGAAGGCAGCTTAGTAAAACTCACCAAACCAAATTTAATTAATCATATCAAATTGTCATTAAAGACTCCTCGACATAAAGAACTATATTTTATGTCCCTGCTACAACTCTTTAAACCATGGAGAAAAGAAGAAGAAATACGAGATATCTATGACTCATATGAAGGCGCTTTCAAAGTAAATGAAAGCACTATAACTGATGTAAACTTTACACAGTACAAAACAATGTTCCACAATGAACAGCAACACGAAGATGAACTGCCGGCCCAACTAGATAAGGACACTCCTGACAGTAGTCAACCTTTTGTAACAGGAAGCCAAGAACCACTGGGAGAACCACTAATAACAAATGAGGCAGAATTAGCTATGACAGAAGTAGAAAACACCATGTGTCAGTATGAAGATAAAGAAGACTTAACTATACTACAATCAAAACTAAACAATGAGCAACGTAGCATTTTTCAAGAAGTAACAAAAGAAATTGCACATGGTGTACAACATGTACAAAGAATGCACCTGCCAAAATTACAAACCTATACTACTGTACGTCAGTGGTGATGCTAGTTCTGGTAAAACATTCCTAATCAAAATCATCAGTAAGTTCCTTCAACAATTGACAAACAACAAACTGTCATCTGTTGTCACTGCCCCCACAAGTTTAGCTGCCTACAACACCGATTACTACTCCTGCCATTAGAACACCAAAACTAATTAGACTATTACAAACTTTCTACAGAAGCTGCAATGGAACTATGCAGAGTATTAAAACAAATGAAAATGCTACTAATAGATGAAGTGAGCATGGTGTCCAACCTAATGTTGGATTTGATTCAACTCAGATTACAAGACATACTCAAAACAAACTAGGAAGAGCTCTTGGCAGGAAAACACATTATTGTTTTTACAATTCTTCAATTGACACCAGTAAAAGGTGAGCCTATTTTTAAAACATTAGGACACAAACTCTGCCGTAAAGCTGTTGGCAGCATTGAAAATGTCAACCTTTGGCAAAATTTCCAATACAGAGAATTAACAGAAAACATGCAGCAATCTGCAGATCTCACTTATGCCAACATCTTAAAAAGTATTAGAGTAGGTATACTATCTAAAGAAGCACAAGCAATATAGAAAACCCACATTCATGCACTTTATGGCGATAATGCATGTGCTACAAATGTTATGGAACAATTAGCCCATAAAAATGTCAATTGTATGGCCTTAGTGCCAACTCTTGCAAGCTGTTTCAAATTCAATAAAATAATGTTAAATAAAGAAATGCAACCAATAATGGAAATTAGCGCCACAGACAAACTAGATGTACATGGTATGACACTACCCATGTGTGAGCAGGCCACAACAAGACTAAATAGTTCAATCTCAACATAGCTGGGTTGGAAAAGATATAGAAATTATCCTTAAATTGTAGAGTAATGCTTAAACGTAACATTGACGTGGACCAAGGACTAGTTAATGGAGCACTGGGTACAGTTGTTCGATTTCAAACATACCCACGTGACAACAAAATTCAGTTTGTCAATATTCTCTTTGACAAACTTTCAGAGTAAAAAGGATAGGATGCTCAACAGCTCGATTCCTTCTCTTCAAAGATATCTATGTACGCAGAGAACAATTTTATCTAACTCTTGCATAGGCAGTCACCATTCATAAATCACAAGGTTTTACCCTAGACAAAGCAATGATAGACATTGGTAACACAGTCTTTAAAGAAGGCATGAGCTACGTAGCACTATCACGCTTACGTAAACTTGGCGGTCTATTTCTAATCAACGTTGATGCAAGTAAAGTAAACGCTGATATTCCTTGCATTTTGGAATACAATAGACTTCGCTCACTAACACCCCCCATCTAAACACATATTCTGTTCCACATAAAGTAAAATGTTGTAAAAGAAAACTAAATCAAACAGAAATGCAACAGGATGTCACTGCAAATCCTCCAAAGATAGTAAAAGAAACTAAAACTTCATCAAGTACCACAAACATAAAAGAACCAATTAGGGAAAGTAAACCAGGTACTTCGTCAAAGAAGGAAGACAAACTAAAAAAAAATCAATCAGATACAGAACTACCTGGTCCATTTAAACTCTCAAATATAGTTGGAGTAAGTTGCAACGCAAATGTAGCAATGAATATTCTATTTCAATTGCCACCAATTGTTGACAACATTTACTTACACAGTACAGACCAATTGTGTCTGTAAATGTTAGTACTTCACAGGAACAAACAATCCTGACAACACGTATAGTGTTCATGGAATAAGACAACAATTGGACTACTATTCTGGAATGGTTAAATTCACTATAAACTCACAGGAAGATCCACAAGAATTTCTAATGTACTTACTACAAAAAACATACCTATAAATGAAATCCTCCAGATTTCATACATGTGGAGACATACATGCACTCTGCAACAATGTGACACAGGAAGAAATCCCCAATGAACGCTTTGTATATATATCATTACCTAATTGTGAATCCATTCCATTTCAGCAACTTGTACAAAATGCAAACCATGGTAGATAATGTACTACCTGGAATTCGGATAATTGCTCCACCTTGTTAATACAAACACATAGTAAATACATGATACTAATGCTTCTACGTCACAATGCAGATGGTACCAAAAACAACTGCAAGCTGACTGGATTCACACATGGTCAAGTATCACTTGATAAGAAAACCTTCACAACAATAGGTATAATCTACCACGCAGGAGCCACAACCAATTCAGGTCACTACACTGCATATATAAAAAAGAAATGTGGATGGTTTGAATGTAATGATAGTACCATTACTCTAAAGCAGAGATTACCAGCAAATCTTTCAAATGCTTATTTACAGGCCAATTCATGGAATGAATGTGCGCTGAAAATATCGGCTTAAGCGTGCGAAAACGTGCGATTCGCAGTGAAAGAGTGAAAATCGCAGTGCAAGTGCGAATATTGCAGGGAAACCAGCGCACAGGTCATCTAACGGCGTGCGCTAAGGCCACAGCGAAAGCGCACATAGCGTGGCGCACATAACAAAAGTAGGCGGAACACAGGGCGTGACACGCGGAATGGGGAACAACTCGTGAAAATGTGGGTGTCATGGGGGAAGTCCAGGAGGCAAGTGCGCGGAACGCCCACACGCTCAACTACAACACGTATTCATGGAATCGAATAGGGCAAAACAGCGCACGGGCAAAGACGCGCACAGGCCTAACCACATCCGCCACACGAAGGCAGGCGGTCGCGTCCATGCGCATGAAAAAAATGTGCGCTCACAAAAAGCAGGTATATACAGCTATGTAGAATGTCCCATACTGTGGGCCTCTAGGACAAATGACGTGCAAAGGGGTACGTGACAAACACGGACACCCGCTGTGTGAAAAATAGCGTGTGTGTTTATTTCGGGGTTGCGCGGGAAGTTCTACACGCTATTTGCCCTGGGGGAGCGGGGTACGTGTTTTACAGGGGTTTGCGTGAAGTTTCACACGCGATGGGCCTTGGTCGAGTGGGGTACGTGTAAATCTGGGGTTCGCGGGAAGTTTCGCGATAGGCCTGGGTATGTGTATTTCAGGGGTGTGCGTGAAGTTTCACACGCAATTGGATGGGTACGTGTATTTCAGGGGTACGCGTGAAGTTTCACACGCGATTGGCCTGGGTACGTGTATTTCAGGGGTGTGCATGAAGTTTCACATGCGATTGGCCTGGGTACGTGCATTTCAGGGGGTGCGCGTGAAGTTTCACACGCGATTGGGCCTGGGCAAGCGGGGTACCACTCACCGTCTGCCTTGCGTGTAGAAGAACGCGTAACCAACACCCACCCGCTGTTAAGTAATAGCGTGTGAACCCCAACTCCTGGAAAACACACGCACCACACCCCACGAAAAGCATGTACAGGCCCGTGCGCGATACGTCATAGACGCCCTTACGTGCTGAGGGCCTTTGGTCCAATGAAATCGCGTATGCGTGCTGACGTGCTTACGCACTTAGGGACTTTCCTCGAATTTCATGCTGACGTGCAAGAATTTCACGTGCCAAATCACTCCGTATCAAGCTGGCCACGCGAAAACACACGGAAGACCACACTCCTGTCCAAAAGGCCGAATTACTGCCCCCCAGAGCCCCGACCAGCCTCCCACGGGCCATCTGCTGCAGCCTGCCTGCCTGCCTGCTACCATCGTGCCCTGCCATTTTGTGCCTGCACATCTGCCATCTGCACGGGTCCAGTTGCTGTGTCCACCCCTGCTGGAACAGAAGACTCCCGACTGGTATACCATCACTCCACAGCCCAGCACCAGGACCCAGTTGCCCACTCACGCCTGCCTCGGGGGTCGCCATGTCGGGGCAAACACCATCTGAGACCACTGGCGACCCCCAGCCAGAGGGCCACCAGCTTCAGTCAGAAGGAGGTTGGTGTCCTGGTGGAACTTGTCCTGGGGCATTATGATGCCCTCTTCGGATCATCACGCGCCAACAAGGAAGGATGGGACAGGATCTGGGATGACTTTGTGGTTGCCATCAGCGCGGAGGGGGTGGCAACCCGCAACATCAAGCAAGTTAAGAAGCGCTGGGAGGACTTGAGGTCCAGGACCCTCATAAAGGCACGGCGCCTTGTGAAGGGGGGCCGGGGCCGCATGAGTACCATCCAGCTGAGGGTCCTTGAATGCGTACGCCCAGCGCTCCACGCCCAGATCCTTGAGAGGCAGACCCGTCTGGAGTTGAGCGGTAAGTGGCCAAGCATTGCTGTGTGAGACAGGGCATGTTGCAGTGTGCTGGTTGTCTGATACTTGCCTGTATGTGTGACATAGGCCATGTACGTATGTGTGTGTGCAAGGACATCATGGTCATGCATGTGAGACCAGTAATGTATGAACCACATGGTTGGTGCATGTGTTTAAATGCAACATGGGGAGCTCTATGCGGAATGGACACATGAGAGCAAGCCAGTCTCTGTTCCTGGACATGGGTGGGGGTGAGGGATGGGTGCTGATGCCATGTACATGTATGGTGTCCATGTCTGTGTGTCTGACCTGCGTGTCTGTGACTTGTGAATGCCATGGATGCATGACACATGTCTGTGACAATGTTCAGATTCACTGATGCAGCCTAGTCATCCTTGTATCCACTGTGTCTGGGGTGTACGAGGCCAGATGGATGAAACTACGGTGAAGTGTGTGCATGTGATAGGCATGACCCATGATGTATGTGAGTTTCAAACCAACATGGTATGTTTCAAGAGTCCCTTGGACATGTATGCTAATGTCCATAGCATGTGCCATGCCTGTTACTGCATGTGTTTTGCCTGCACTGACCCATGTGTTGTGGAGAGACATGATGGAAGTGATGTTTGAGAGTGCCACTCATCTGCTATTGCTTCCTGTCTAGGGGACCATTGTACAGTACCCTGATGCTTGTGTTCTATGTCTCCCTCTACACAGCAGCAAGTGAAGAAGAGGGCGGAGACGGCGCTGTGGAGCAAAGCGGCGGGGATGCCCACACGGCTGCAGCAGAAGGGGTGGGTGAGCCCCCACAGGGACTTGCAATGGAAGAAGACGGTGTGGAGCCATCCAGGTTGGTGGTTTCCACAGAGGAGGAGGAGGCCGCTACTGAGCTGCACATGGGACCTGGTGGGGGTGGTACCACTGCTGCAAGTGGTGCAGTCCAGGGGCAGGGGCAGGAGGCAGCACAGGTTGCCGTGGAGGGGCCTGTGCATGTCACTGTCCCTAACACTGTGACTGCACCACCTTGCACCAGCAGGGATGCCCCATCCCAGGCCCGTCTGCAGGTAGGGGGGATGTCCATGTCATCTGACACTCCTCTACCTGCGGACGAGGGGACCCCTGGCCATATGGAGTAGGTCCTGATTGGTGTCGCGTTGCGCACGGGTGTCATTCGTGATGACGTGCGTGCTTTCCGAGGGGAGCACGCACGTCATCACAAAGAGCATCGTGCCAACGTGGCCCAGTTGGGAGCGACCATGGTCGGGGGTTTCGTACATGTGTCGGCCACTCTGGCGACCCTCTCCTCTGTGGAGGCTATGCGCCACTCGTTCTCCATGCCGTCTTCCGGCCCAGATGCCACCAGGGCCCCCTGTGGAACTGCCCCGACCAACGCAGCCAGCTCGGTGGGGCTCGCATCCCTGCCACAGTGGGGAGTCAGAGGTTCAGCAGGGGTGGACACACCAGCAACTGGACCCCAGCAGATGGAGGATGTTCTGGCATCATCGGGCAGGGCATGTGCACAACAGCGTCGGTGGATTCCATCAGCTTGGATGCCGTTTTGCTGCCAGAGACAGTTGCGTCGGAGCAGCGGCAGGCTGGCTCGACGTGGGAGGAATCATGGCTCGGGCCATCTACATCAGAGGGGCAGGCATCGGCCGGAGGGCAGGAGAACCCTGGAATGGGAATGTCTTCCGTGTGGCAGCGGTTGGGCCAGCAGATAGGTGCGGAGCGGCAGCGGGCAGAGGAGGAACGGCACACAATGGTCAGGGCAGAGAACTCCATGCGCAGGGTGCTGTGGCGGGCTGAGTGCCCCGAGGGTATTCGCAGGGAGTTGGAGCTGGACACCGCATTATCCCTGCGAGACCTCGGGGCCAGTGAACATGCCCGCCTCCAAGCCATTGAACAGGAGTTCGATGATGCCCTGGCGCATGACATCAACCAGTGAGCCATTGAACTTGCCCGCCGCCATTGTATATAGTTCATTAGTGTTAAGTTTCCTTTCTTTTTTTCTTTCCTTTGGGGCGCATGGACTATGCCCCACATTTTTGTATATAGTTTGTTATTCTGTAGGCTTTTTTGTAGGTTTCCTTTGGACAGTTGGGCTCATGGACCCAGGATTTCATCCTTGTAAATAGTTGGAGTGTGCATTTGTCGGCTTTTTCTTTTTTGATTTTTCCATGGAGCAATGGATTTTACTTTTTCATTTCTGTTTGGATTTGCTTTGTTGGAAGGAGACTTTGGAGACATTTTTGATTTAATATATTTTGGATTCTGATTTCCTTTTTTTATCATTATGTGACATTCTGCATTGTTTTCCTTATGTCCATTTTTTGGTATTTGATTTTCTTTCACTACATTTTTTGTTCAATACATTTGTTCCCGTACTTCAATGTGTGGTATTCTCTCATTGGTTTCATGCATGTCACGATGTGGGTGTTCACATTCACTAGCACCCATTGTGTGTGTGTGACGGACATGTGCTGATGTACATACATGCCATTTGGGTTGTTTCATGTAACAGGCATTTCAATGTGGGGTGTATGTTATGCTTGGTTGGTTATTTGGGCAGGGGTGGCGTGCCGTGGGATTTTGGTGGACATGAGGGCCATGATTCTGGGTCATGTTGACATGTTGGGGGGACATGATTGGCACTTGAGTGGGGGCCTGCTGGCAGGTGCCCCTGACTGCTGAGGGGTGGGGTTGCTGGGGGACATGAGTGGGGGCCTGCTGGCAGGTGCCCCTGACTGCTGGGGGGTGGGGGTGCTGGGGGACATGAGTGGGACATGAGTGGGGGCCTGCTGGCAAGTGCCCCTGACTGCTGGGGAGTGTGGGTGCTGGGGGACATGAGTGGGGGCCTGCTGGCAGGTGCCCCTGACTGCTGGGGGGTGGGGGTACTGGGGGACATGAGTGGGGGCCTGCTGGCAGGTGCCCCTGACTGCTGGGGGGTGCAGGGGGACATGTGTGGGACATGAGTGGGGGCCTGCTGGCAGGTGCCCCTGACTGCTGGGGGGTGGGGGTGCAGGGGGACATGTGTGGGACATGAGTGGGGGCCTGCTGGCAGGTGCCCCAGACTGCTGGGGGCTGGGGGTGCAGGGGGACATGTGTGGGACATGAGTGGGGGCCTGCTGGCAGGTGCCCCAGACTGCTGGGGCCTGGGGGTGTAGGGGGACATGAGTGGGACATGAGTGGGGGCCTGCTGGCAGGTGCCCCTCACTGATGGGGGGTGAGTGTGCTGGGAGACATGAGTTGGTTATCATATTTCACCGTGACATCTGGCTTGGCTGGGGGGCATGCCCATGGTGGATGGGCTGCCTGCAGGACATGACCAGGGGTGCAGGGTAGTCCCCTGTGGTGTGGGCTGCCTGCAGTGGACGTGGAGGGGGTAGAGGGGACACCTCGGAAGACCCACACTGCCAATTTACGTGTAATACTTCCCACGCACCCCTGAAATACACGTACCCAGCCCATTCGCGTGTGAAACTTCCCGCGCATCCCTGAAATACATGTACCCAGCACATTCACGTGTGATACTTCCCGCGCATCCCTGAAATACACGTACCCCACTCGCACAAGGCCTATTGCGTGTGAAACTTCACGCAAACCCCTGAAATACGCGTACCCAGGGCATTCGCATGTGAAACTTCCCGCGCACCCCGGAAATACACGTACCCAGCCCATTCGTGTGTGAAACTTCACACGCACCCCTGAAATACACGTACCCAGCACATTCGCGTGTGATACTTCCCGCGAACCCCTGAAATACACATACTCAGCCCACACGCACCCCTCAAATACACGTACCCAGGCCAATCGCATGTAAAACTTTCCGCGCACCCCTGAAATACACGTACCCAGCCCATTCGCGTGTGAAACTTCATGCGCACCCCTGAAATACATGTACCCCACTCGCACAAGACCTATCGCATGTGAAACTTCACGCGAACCCCTGAAATACACATACCCAGCCCATTTGCGTGTGAAACTTCCCGCGCACACCGGAAATACATGTACCCAGCCCATTCGTGTGTGAAACTTCACGCGCACCCCTGAAATACACGTACCTAGGCCAATTGCGAGTAAAACCTCCGTGCACCCCAGTAATACACGTACACCATTCCCCCAGGCCCGATCGCGTGTAAAACTTCCCGAGCACCCCTGAAATACACGTACCCATGCCAATCGTGTGTGCGCACACCCGTAATACAAGTACCCCGCTTGCCGTTTGCTGTTTGCCAGCCCTGTAAACTGGTCCAGGGTTAGCGCAGCCCTTTGCGCTGGATTGGGTATTTTGATGGCTTTTCCTTGCGTGAGTGTGTTCTTGGAGGCGTAACTGGCGCTGCTGCAGGGTCGCTGCGCCACTCTGCGCCACGGCTGGTTTTGGATTCGAAAATCCATGAATACGCTGTGCGCGGAAATCGATTTTAGCGCACGCGGCAGGCGCAGACATTCGCACGAGCACACTGTGCGACAGCCACGTACACCACTTTTGTGCGATATTCTATGAATTACCCTGTTAATGTTCTTAAAACCAAAATGTATTAACTAAACTGTAATTGAACCTTAACTAAACTAGTAGTAAACAAATATAAACTGTTAGAATATTCCAACAGGTATCTAACTGCCCAAAGATTCTACAACAAGTAATCTGATAAATGAATACCACTAAATTAGAGCAAAAAAAAAATGATAGTTAGAATACACCCACTGGTATCTAACTAACCCAAAATTTTACAATATCCAAACTAATTAATCAATACCGTGAAATTATATAAAAAAAAAAAATAGACAGAATACGCCAATTGGTATCTTACTGCCCCAAAATTTTACAATATCCAAACAGATAAATCAATACCACTAAAACATATAAAAAATAGACAGTTAGAATACGCCAGCTGGTATCTAACTGCTACAAAATGTTACAATATCCAAACAAATAAATGATATGTAACTGCTCCAAAAATCTGCAACAAGCCAATATATAGAGCATTAGCCAGAAACAACAAGTGAACACTGAAAACAAACAAACAAATAGACTGTAGCATAACAAAAAACGTTTTTTTTAATCCAACATGGATTTTTTTTTCTCCCACAGACCCAATGATTTTGGCAACAAACACAGAAACTGAGCAAATTGCACAGTACACTGGTTTGTAATGTACTAAATATGAGGGTAAAAAAAAATGTTGAGTATTCAATGTTATAGGTCATTACAAAATACCAATACTAACATGATCTTTTCTTTTATTACAGAAATGAACAAGAAATACATGTACTCCAGTTACTAAACCAAACAGTAAGTATATTATGATAAGTACAACCAGCATATCACACCCATAGTGGCTTATAACTTTGTTCCTTATAAATTTGTTTTTGGATCCCAAAGTTATAAGCCACTATGAATGTGATATGGCCATGCTCCCAAGACTCTATGCCCTGGCCACAACCACCGCAGAATATCACACCCATAAAGTCAAACATTTTAAATATGCCTTATGGGAACTTTTAATGTCTGCGGACACTTTCAACTTGCCAGCGAACAATGTGGACAGCATCCTCAGGACACCCCCATTTTGTTTATTAACAATTATTTCAGAACACCACGAGTGTTCTTAGAACAGTTTCAGCTTGCTTGCGAACAACACGGACAGCGTCCTCAGGACACCCCCATTTTGTTTATTAACAAATATTTTAGGACACCCGCGAGTGTTCTTAGGTGAAATACATTTTTGTCTTTTTTTTAAAAAACTACTGGACGGATTTACACCAAATAAAGCAAAGCACGCTTTCGGGACCAAGCCGCCGCTCCTGCCGTAAATTTGGTGTAAATCCGTCCAGCAGTTTGGGCTGTAGGTGCGAGCAACGTTTTTTCCCCATTCAGTCTATGGGAAAAAAACTTTTTTGCAAAGTTTGCTGAGGATTCGTCCAGGGGGAGTGAAGTTATAAGCCGCCCAAAAAGTGCTCTTCCTATGGAAACATGTATATGTTACATGGCCACAGTAGTGGCCATGTAGTTATGGTTAAGTTGGTGTTTCCATAGGAAGAGCACTTTTTGGGCGCTTACAACTTCGCTCTCCCTGGACGAAACCTCACCAAACTTTGCAAAAAAAGTATTTGGGTCACTCTGAATTTTTTTGCAAAGTTTGGTGAGGATTCGTCCAGGGGGGGGCAAAGTTATAGGGGGGGGTCCCAAAACTTTTTTTTCCCGTAGACATAATGGGAAAAAACTTTGCTCACGCCTACAGCCCAAACCGCTGGACGGATTTACACCAAATTTGCGGCAGGAGCGGCGGCTTGGTCCCGAAAGCGTGCTTTGCTTTATTTGGTGTAAATCCGTCCAGTAGTTTTTTAAAAAATGACAAAAATGTAAGTGAAAAAAATGAGTGATAACTGTGTTCGCTTCGCGGACACACTTCCCTGTTTGCTCCGCAGAAAGGACGGTGATTGGGCAAGCAGCTTGCATGATGTACGCGGACATCTGACGTGCTCTCTCATTGGATGCGGTGAAAGCGTGCAGTGCGTCTGGCTTCAGAGACGCCCGCCATCTTTGTTCCTCCCCGCCTGGACAGTAAGTCTTGTGTCTGTCTCCTGTTCCTCCCACCCCTGCTCATGCCCCGTGTGTCCTTCTTGTCCCCCCCACCCCCACTCATGCTCCATGTCTCCCCTGTTCATCCAGCCCCCTGCTCACGCCATCGGCACACGGTGGCCAGCGGAGGGCCGAGGAGTGGGATCTGCCGCCTGCACACGAACACCGTGTGTCTCTCTCCCTCCCCCCACCCTCATCTCATGCCCAGTGTGTCTCTCTCTTTCCCCCCACCCCCCGCTCATGCCCCGTTTGTCTCTCTCCCCTTCCCCCCACCCCCTGCTCATGCCCAGTGTTTCTCTCTCCCTCGCCCCCACCCCTGCTCATGCCCCGTGTGTACCTCTCCCTCCGCCCACCCCCGCTCATGCCCCGTCTGTCTCTCTCCCCTTCCCCCACCCCCTGCTCATGCCCTGTGTGTCTCTCTCCCTCCCCACACCCCCGCTCATGCCCCGTGTGTCTCTCTCCCTCCCCCCACCCCCGCTCATGCCCCGTGTGTCTCTTTCTCTCCCCCCCACCCCCGCTCATGCCCTGTGTGTCTCTCCCCCTCCCGCCCACCCCCCACTCATGCCCCGTGTCTCTCTCCCCTTCCCCCCACCCCCCGCTCATGCTCTGTGTGTCTCTCTCCCTCCCCTCCACCCCCACTCATGCCCTGTGTGTCTCTCTCCCTCTCCTCCACCCCCCATCATGCCCCATGTGTCTCTCTCCCTCCACCCCACCCCCGCTCTTGCCCCGTGTGTCTTTCTCCCTCCCCCCATCCCCGCTCATGCCCCGTGTGTCTCTCCC
The DNA here is from genome assembly GCF_040938575.1 of Ambystoma mexicanum. Lineage (NCBI taxonomy): Eukaryota > Metazoa > Chordata > Amphibia > Caudata > Ambystomatidae > Ambystoma > Ambystoma mexicanum. The sequence goes on from NC_090941.1 coordinate 358,858,264, forward strand.
CCTCCCGGCCACCCCCGCTCATGCCCTGTGTGTCTCTCCCCCTGCCGCCCACCGCCCGCTCATGCCCCGTCTGTCTCTCTCCCTCCCACCCACCCCCCGCTCATGCCCCGTGTGTCTCTCCCCCTCCTCCCCACCCCCCGCTCATGCCCCGTGTGTCTCTCCCCTCCCGCCCACCCCACGCTCATGCCCCATGTGTCTCTCTCCCTCCCCCCACCCCCGCTCATGCCCCTTGTGTCTCTCCCCCTCCCGCCCACCCCCCACTCATGCCCCGTGTGTCTCTCCCCCTCCCGCCCACCCCCCTGCTCTTGCCCTGTGTCTCTCTCCCCTTCTCCCCACCCCCGCTCATGCCCTGTGTGTCTCTCTCCCTCCCACCCAACCCCGCTCATGCCCCGTGTGTCTCTCTCCCTCCCCCCCACCCCCGCTCATACCTCATGTGTCTCTCTCTCTCACCCCCACCCCCGCTCATGCCCCGTGTGTCTCTCTCCCTCCCCCCACCCCCACTTATGCCCCGTGTCTCTCCCCCTCCGGCCACACCCCCGCTCATGCCCCGTGTGTCTCTCCCCCTCCCGCCCACCCCCCGCTCATGCCCCGTGTGTCTCTCCCCCTCCCGCCCACCCCCCGCTCATGCCCCGTGTGTCTCTCTCCCTTTCCCCCACCCCCTGCTCATGCCCCGTGTGTCTCTCTCCCTCCCCCCACCCCCGCTCATGCCCCGTGTGTCTCTCTCCCTCCCCCCACCTCTGCTCATGTCTCGTGTGTCTCTCCCCCTCCCACCCACCCCCGCTCATGCCCCGTGTGTCTCTTCCCCTCCCGCCCACCCCCACTCATGCCCAGTGTCTCCCTACTGTTCCCCCCACTCTCACTCATGGCCCGTGTCTCTCTCTTGTTGCCCCCACCCCCTGCTCATGCCCTGTGTCTCCCTCCTTTCCCCCCCACCCCCCCGCTCATGCCCTGTTGTGTTCTCTTTATACACCCCGCCTTCCCTTTCCATGGTGGCCCTCTTGGTAAAAGATTTTCCTTCCTACACCGGGACGCCGCAGGCATCCTGGTTTGGGAAGAAAAATATTTTTTTTACCTCCCGGGGTTCCTAAGATGCTAGTGGTCTTCATCTATTGAAAAGGATGTTATGGTGACGTTGCACTAATAAAAACCTATGAAATTCAGTGAAAAAACGTTGTTAAAGGGACGTTATGGTTAAGTTGCACTACTAAAAACCTATGAAATTCAGTGAAAAAAAACTTTGTTAAAGGGACGTTATGGTTAAGTTGCGCTACTAAAAACCTATGAAATTCAATGAAAAAACTTTGTTAAAGGGACGTTATGGTTAAGTTGCGCTACTAAAAACCTATGAAATTCAGTGAAAAAACTTTGTTAAAGGGACGTTATGGTTCCAAGTAAAACCGAAAAACCCTTGAAATTCGCCAGTTTTGGTAAGCTAAGCAACCATAACTCGCGCCACCACCGTGCACTGCTAAGACTAACACCCAGGACATCAAAGATGACATCACAATTTCATTGATGACATCACTGATGACATCACATGTCTGGCTCACTCTTTTTTCTTTTGCTGACATATCTAGGCCACATGGTTTTCTTCAGCAACAGTCCGAAACTAAAAATGTTATTTTTTTTGTAGACGTAACCTTCAAGTAGGTTCTTACAGTAATTCCCTTAGAGTCCAGTCACATCATATGAAACATATTCATAGGGGAAGACACAAGCTTGAAAGACAGCAATCCTTTTTGTGCATAAAGATAATCAATAGACTTATCAGCACTTTCTGATAGTTCTGTTGTTTTTTTATGGCTGTACTTTCCCTGTATATGGTCATATTTGTATACATTGTACTCACACTACTTTCCTTACGGTCCAATCACATCAAGTGACACATATACATAGGGTAAATAGCAGCTTTGAAACAGAGCAATCATTTATTTGCATGAAAATAATCAGTTAGGTTATGAATTGTTTCTGCTACTACTTGTGCTTTTTTGCTAACTTCACTTTCCCTGTATATACCCATATTTGGTATGTGTTCTTGTCTCTTTGTGTTTTGTTTATAGTAATGCAATTATGTAATACGTGGGTTTTATTAGCTACTTATTACATATTTCACAGTACACAAAAATCTATTAAGAATACAATTATCATTTCATTATTCAACATATTAACATTACGAATATTATACCTTCATCTTGTGCGCTGCACACAATGCTATGTTTCTGCATTAGTAGCTTGGTATACTAGCTAGAACCCCATAATAGAATGCTATTTATATCAATGCATCGTTCAATGCACTAATTAGGGTATGATACTTAATGCAATGATCCTTGACACTTGTTTTGCAACATTATAATAAGAATCCATTGCACACATATTTCATGAAAAGTACATACACATGTGATGTCATCAGTGATGTCATCAATGACATTTGTGATGTCATCTTTGATGTCCTGGGTGTTAGCATTAGCAGTACACGGTGGTGGCGCGAGTTATGGTTGCTTAGCTTACCATAACTGGCGAATTTCAAGGATTTTTCGGTTTTACTTGGAACCATAACATAGCGCAACTTAACCATAACATCCCTTTAACAAAGTTTTTTCATTGAATATATATATATATATATATATATATATATATATATACATATATATATATATATATATATATATATATATATATATATATATATATGTTATTTGAAGAAAAAAATACTAAAAATATAGGGTTAAACCAACAAAAATGTAAATCTCTGAACATTAGATATAATATTGTTAAGATATCAACAATAGTTAGCAAGCAATACATATGCGATTAGGTGCACAAATATGCCAGTTATTAGCGGTTTCTGCAATATGCAGACCGGCAGTACGGGACATAACATCCCGCGCATGCGCAATAGTGATTAGCAGCACGAAAAATGACATTGCGCGCTCGCCCGTAAGTGAGTAGCGTTTATATACGTGAATTTTTACGGCGGCAGCTCCTTTTGAGCATCCAGCACGTTGAGAGAGTTGAGCAAGCACAAGGTAAGGATGAGATCGAGGAGAGCAACACGATGGGTTGTAGAAGGGATGCAATTGAACTATATGGGAGAGTTAAACATGGTCATTTAAATTTACAGAACACGTGCTGCACAGAAGTAAATACAACAGAGGTGAACATACACTCTGGGGGATAGAAGATAAACAGGTAGAGATCTTTAAGTGTATACTTTAAATTAATGTAATAACAAGCAACACCTAATAACAATGGTCTACAATGAATGTCTCTTGTATTTCTGCTTTGGTTGAATTTCACTTTGGATCACGACTATAATCTGGTATGTGTAATTTTCGTTACGGATTTCACTTCATGGTGAACAATTGGGAATGTATTACAATGATGGGATTGTCACTGATTTATAAATAGTAGTGTTAACAGCCCTGATGATGGACGGAGGTCCGAAATGCATTGGCAATAATATTGTGACACTGACTGGTCAGGAATAAATAAGAATACTTGATAAAACCACACAAAGAACTGTGGATTGATGATTTGAAATACAAATACCTAAAGAAGAAGTAACAATTTCTAAAGTTAATTGAAACCCGATAAGGGAATTGAGAGTGAGCTCATCCAGGGATGGAAGTTGTCCGTCCCTTCTTTGAAGATATCAACATAAACATATATTATCAATACATTTAGAAAAAAAGTATATTTAAATCAAATATCATGGTCACCTTAACTCTCCCTGTTTTTGTTTTGTAATTTTTTGCTTTGGTTGAAACATTTCTTTACAATTAAGTTGATGTAATTCCTTTTACAAATATCTCTTTGTGTTTATTAAACTTGTGAACATATTTGTATTACCGTATGTTGTCAATAGGTATTACATTTGGCCTGCTTTTGTAACTATATACATTTTGCATTAGTTAGTTATTATTTTGTAGTAGAAATTGGATGTTTGTATTTGTGGTTCTGTAAAGTATGAGTACTATAATTTAATTTTAATACGTTTATAAATTGTATAGGTTGTGTATATATATGAGGGACACATTTACAAAGAAAGATAAGAGTCATAAATCCACCTTACACAGAAAATGATTGGTAATTTATGAGGAGATAACATACAGCTATTTACAAAAAGAAATTACAGCAAAAAACACAGAAAGACAGAAGTAAAAAAAAAGAGTGTAACTAAAAGCAGAACTTCCGACAAAGGAGTAACTAACCAAAAGACAGAAAGGTATAAATAACCTCAAAAACATAGAACGATTAATGTCAATGCAAAACACTCTACAGAAAATATATAACACTTACAATCACCACTAAGCCACCGGGGACGAGAAAGGACACACAAAACCAAACAGACACCCCGTAACACACCCAAAGAACACATCAAACAACATACTTCCACACAATACGTGCAACCAAAACAAACATCCTGAAAACAAACAACACCTCCATGCAAAACACAGCCACAAAGCTAGCAAATAAGACACACCTGAACGCCACACACTCACACACACAGCTGCAGAACAATATATTTATTTGTGTTAGATAAATATGTGAAATAATGTTTATTGATTTATATTTTTAATGTTTATTATATTTGTGCTATTTTTCTTACTACGTACATTTTGGATTAGTTAGTAATTATATTTTAGTAGAAAATGTATGTTTGTATTTGTGTTTATGTAAAGTGTGACTATAATAATGTAAATGTTATTACATTTAAACATTGTATAGGTTGTAAATGTTATTAAACAATGTTTCATTTGTTTTTAATAGTTTTTAGTTATTTAGTGTGCTTTATATCTATGTGTACTGTATGTTGTATTTTATGTAGGGTTCATTGTTACTGAATTTCATATTTGTATTTGCATAATGTAATGAGTTTGTTCTTTGTAATACACATTATAAAATACACATGCGTTTTCATATAACAATCCTTTTTATTTTGATGTTAAAGTTGATGTTTTTATTTAAAATATGTACTGATACTTTTTTAATAGAAGTATTGTATATTACACGCCTGTGGTAGCGGCCCTGTAGTTATGGTTGAGTTGCTCAACCCATAGGAAGAGCAGTTTTTGGGCAGTTTATAACTTTGGCCCCCCCGGACGAATACTCACAAATCTTTGCAAAAAATGTAAATTGCCCCGTCAGATAGATTTTCTGAAGTTTGCTTGAGCTTTCGTGTAGGGGGCCAAAGTTATAGGGGGTGCCAAAATGTGTGTTTTTTTACATAGACACAATGACAACAAAAACATTGCTCACACCTAAAGCCCAAACCACTGGATGGATTTTCACCAAATTTGCGGCCTGGAATGGGGAATAATGGCCCAGAGCCCTTGTTATCTACCCTCACTTTGCTGGGGCCAATAACTTGGGCTGCCAGGCCATTCTTCCCTGTTCTAGTCCCTCGTACATTCTCAACAGTGGTTAAGAACTGCCACACCCATGATTCTCTCTTGGTGCTAGAGGTAGGCACTTCCTGTACCTCATCTTCTTGGTCCTCTTCATTGTCTTGGAAGTACTGTGCTTTTTTGGCTGTGCAGGTCCTCCAGCTGGTGGTGTTGGTGGCTCTTGGGGATGAGGGATGGTAATAGCTGGTGGCATTTTTAAGATAAATAGCAATTTTGGTAATATTCTTCCAAGTATGTGCTCTGTGCTAGATTGTTAATGTTACAGCCGGTCAGATAGCACACCGAGTTGTATCGAGCAGTGCGCTTGCTTTGACAACTGTCTGCAGAGCCTGCCGACACAGGTTTGAATCCTTGCAGGGACAAACTCAGACTTTCATCCTTCTGAGGTTGATAAATGAGCACCACACACCATCGGTAATAATAAGCAGCGCTCAGATGCCTGAGGGTTCGTAGTGCTGTATAAATGTTAAATTATTATTATTATTATTATTATTATTATTATTATTATTATTATTTGTTAATGGATAATGAATAAGAATAGGTGTGGGAACTGTGCAAGGGTACATTTTGAGCTTGAAAGTTTCTAGATCTGGAGATCATGCAGTTCCAATATGTCCCCAAAGCATTGGCTCATTCGCAAAGTGCAGATTCATTTGTGGACATGCCATCATGCTGCATGCGAGCGCATGGTCACGTGGCACTGCCCGAAAAGTCTGCAATGACCTAAGATGTTCACGGACATCGAATGAACACAGAAAAAATTGCACAAAATATATATAAATGTTAAAGACGATGCTAGAAGGTGGGGAATGGCAGAGTTTTAAGATGAAACTTCGTAAATTTGACAAATTGTTGCAATATTTGGGTAAGTATGATATTAGGAAGCTGTAGGATATTAAGGGTGCACTAGTAAAGACCTATGAAATTCACAATTCACTGAAGAAACATTGTTAAAGAAACGTTATAGTTAAGCTGCACTAATAAAAACCTGTGTAATGCACACAAAAGACGTTGTTAAAGGGACGTTATGGGTAAGTTGCACTAATAAAGACCTATGAAATTCAATGAAAAACTTTGTTAAAGTGATGTTATGGTTACAAATGAAACTGAAAAACTTCGGAAATATGCCAGTTATGTAAAGCTATGATATATGTTATTAACCTGCATTGTTGTTGTGTCTGCATATACATGTCACTGTGCTTTAAGTTATTATGCCTCATGTAAATGGTCTCATAAGAGTGACTTGGTGCCTCAGGGTTTGGATGCTTTACAAATGAAAAAAATAAATATATTTTTATGTTGTTACCTTAATGTTATAAATTCTACTGTTTGTAGACTTTTCGTTTTTGTTGGTTTTCCCAAGGGTGGGAGTGAAGGTAGGGGATTGAACGTTGTCTTTTTTGGTCGACACAGGAGCAACAAAATCCTGTATTACAGAGGGGTTGTTTCATACGCAAGACAAAATAATGGCCATGCAGGGATTTTCAATGGATGTTGTATTGTTCCTTTCACTGATGACTTACCTATCACTGTGGGAATACATGAACTGTTAGCCCATTTACTATTTTTATTATACTCCCAGGCTAATCTTCTGGGTAGAGAACTAATGAACAAATTTAATATGGCCATCTCATTTACAGAGGAAGGTATAGTGTGTTACACCCCAGACAAGGGGTGCCACAGTAATATGAACAGTCTGTGGCCACAGCGGTCTGCAGGGTGCACTGCTCCATTTAGATGTATCCATATATGAGATAACAGTTGTGTTAGGCTGGTTGCTAGGAATTAAAGACACCATTTGGTGTGTACCTGCAGAATTTTGATCAGCTGTCCAGCAGGAATGGGCATCAGGCACCATTATCAAAATATATTTGGAATCAGTAATCACCAAGGCAGACATTGTAATCCCGTCTAATTTGGACAAAGATGATATTTAATGGTACACGGTTTTATGTATTGAGCAAACACAGTGATTGAACGATGTGTCCAATGTACGGCTGTTCAAAGACACAGAGGATGAAGGGGAAATAGTATTTGAACACTCTATAACTTGTCAGGTTATAGTGTAAAACTGAGAAGTAACAAACTGCTCCTTGTTATTTTTTGGTGCATGAAGTATTTCCCCAAAGTGGAATTTGTAAGGTTATCATGTCTAACAACACATATTTTCAATGAAATGTTTAAGGAAATATGCCTCTTGTTGGGAATAAAACACAAATTGTGCTCCATTTATCACCCCAGGTCAACAGTTTGGTGGAACGCATGAACGGTTTTTTGAAACAAAGACTGGCAAAGTTATGTGCTACACTAAAAAAGAAATGGTTGCATTGTGTGCCGCTTGCTATGTTTTCTTTAGGCAATCAGCCATGGTTAGATCTTCACCTTAGCCCTCATGAAATAATTACAGGCCAGAGCCTGCACACCTCTCTCACACCTGCACGAACAGCCTCCAATGCACACAAGTCTGCACACATTTTAGGGGAAGAGTTTCAGAGATACATTAGGGTTTTAACACAATCTTTCAGATGTATATCTCGCCAGGTTGGGCCCCATTGATCTCAGCATGTTCCACCACTGACTGATGTCACATCACAGCAGCAACAGGAATCGCCACAAGTACAGCAACAACAGTTCTTCCCTGGCAATCAAGTTTTTGTGCAGAACTTTGCACGCAAGTGGAAAGCATTGCATTTTCACTGACCTTTTGAGGTGATCTACACAACTTCTACGGCAGTCAAAGTTGCAGGGAGGAAACAATGGACACATATCAATGATGTCTGAAAGAAGATTATTCTTGCCATCCCCCAACAGGAGGAAGGAGGGGGGAGTACAAAAGGGACTATTACCCTATTTTTTTTTTAAATCCCATGAATTCTTCCTTGCTGCCTTTGTATTCATTTGGGTGTGCGTACATGGTGGCAGTTTCACCAACGTATCAGAGGAGGACCAGCAAATTAAGAGACTATGGGCCTGATTCATGGAATGGGGTGGAGAAATGGCACAAGGTCTGCTCACCGATAAGGACGCTGCCTGAGCCGTGGCGCGGAAAGAATAGTGCAGGCCACGTGTATTCATGGATTTAAAGATGCATTGCTAGCCATCACGCAAGTAATAACAAGCTGCAAAAGGAATGCCCACAACACGCTCCCAAGCACAGCAAAAAGCCAGCAAAAGGACTAACACTGAGCAGTTCTCTGTGCCATCCCTGGCCTACTCTCCAGTACCCCTTTGAGAAGGCACACCTCAACTCGCAAACCCAGGCTACACACTAGCAAAATCATGCATCTCACCTCACAAGCCAAGGCTGCATCGCAGCAAAATCGTGTGCCTCACCTTGCAAACCAAGGCTGCACCTGAGAGAAAATGGGTGCCCTCCCTCGCAAGGTCAGGCTGCACCCCAGCTAAATTGCATGCCTCAACTCATAAACCCAGGCCACACTGAAGAGAAAATGAGTGCCCTCCCTCGCAAACCCAACCCGCACCCCAGAGAAAACGCATGCCCTCCCTCGCAAGGCCAGGCAGCACCACAGCAAAATCACAAGCCTCAACTTGCATGACCGGGCCGCACCCCAGAGAAAATATGTTCCCTCCCTTGCAAGTTTTTATTTTCATAAACAAAAAGATAGGACAACAAAGTACACCCATTCCATGTGTAATACTGGGAAACAAAAACCTATCCACCTGGTCACCCCGTACTCCTATCTTGAAAAAATAGATAGTGTACACACAGACAAATTCACATTTTATAATTTATTTTGACCAAAAACAATTTTTTGAGAACGTTTGAACTGACCCAGAGTTAGCACAACAAAAATATATATTTAAAATACAAAAATATGTAGCTCAATTCTCATAAAAACGCAATATGAACAAATACAGAGACTAGCAGAATTAGCAGCATATTACAACATCATAAAACAAATGTGTCATGAACAAAACATATATTCCCGACATGCAGCATGTTTCAGTTCTTGATGCCTAGACATGGCCGAACTTTCTTCAGGGGAAACAAACTTCTTTGTTCATTTAAAATTCTTGCAATATTGTGCAATAGGGGTCCTAGAGGCATCCACCAACGGATGTCATCAAATGGGCTGGAACATATAGCTGTAAAATGTCAAAACGGCAGAGAACGGCCCTGAGTACCCAGTAATCACATACAAAATATCACTCTCCACTTACACCTCAGAGATGGACCATGAGCGTCAACCACAGGGAGAAGGAAAATGTGAACACTCATCACCATGACAGATTCATCAAGAGTCCGGTAAATGACCATAGACGTGAAAAGAAATTCCAAAACAACAGAAGAGTCATAAATGATCACTTGTTAAATGGCGGTAAGTCACTTAATAAATACGCCTGACCACTATGATTGAGGTCAATTCCATAAACAAGGTGGACTATTCACCAAGGGTAAATAAAGAGGAGAGACAAAAAAGATCCGTCACCAGAAACCCATAGAGCTGGTTACATAAAAAGTTCAAAAGTACCTGGACAATATCACAGGTTGCTCGATTTTCAGCAAGGAGTATCATCAAGATTGCTTTACAAGTCGCAATCCCAGACTATCAGAGTTCAGTAGAAGCAAGTAGCTCCCGCTGCAATGCACAAAGGCTGGAAAAGGTCACACTGGAAACAAGCAAACATTGGCCTTAATTAATGAGATACCGCCCATACACATTCAAAACAAATGTTGTAATCTGAGGGAAGGTGCTTGCTAATGGCTAAGTACACCAGGTCTTCAAAAAATCAACAAAGAGGCCTTGCGTTGAGAGTACACATCAATCAAAGATACACTGATAATAGACCTAATAAACATTGTGTCTGCTACAGTAGGGCCAGTCACAGATAATGAAAAAGCTTATAACAAAAGAGGAAAGGCATATCATATATGAACGGCGGCATATATGGCGACACACTACATCAGAAAATGCCGCCTTAAATGGAACCATGCATGCTAGTTAAATAAAACACAATGCATACAAGTGTACCATGATGATACGGCCTATATTCAAAACAACTGCATGCCTACTTCCAAAGTGCCTCAGCATCACGAAACCAGCCCAACACACATTTCCTTCGAAATGAAAGCACGATTGACGTGGCGAAGACTCACGTATCACGGACCGGCACAGCTCGTTCCTGCAACTTCAGCATCATCGGAAAATCAAAAGAAGTGAAGAAGGACTAGACGACCGCCTGAGGTTAAAAATACACCTCGTGCCATATTGGAAGTAAAAATGGCGGCAACACGGTACGTAAAGGGATGGAACTACTGAGACTCCCTATGGTGCACATTATTGTGAACAAAACATCAGCATGTTAGACAACAATTGCAGCACAAACGTGTGTTTGATTATTCCAAGGTTCATAATGTCCTTGAGTGACAACAGTGACCCAACCAATGTCATCCATATATTGAAAACGTCTACTTAGTTACATACATCTAAATATGCATCTTTGGTGCATTAGTAAGACATCAAAAGATGTATACATAAAAAGGTATTGTTTGCAAAATAACCATAATGCACCTGGATGCCCACAAATGTATACAGTTTATAACAAAGCAAAACAGACATGTTAATTAGGTTAAATTGTAAAAAACAACAACAACGGGTCACATTTGACTGGTTCCACCATCATGCATATTTTTTATGATCTTGCATTGAATATACATATGGAGCTCTGCATCAGCATTACGCCACCAATCTATGTCTGAATGAACAGACAAACTGAATCAACAAACCATGCTATGAGCCCCAGACTAAATGGATGATGGTTCATAGGTGAACTTGCTGCCAGTCAACATTCTCATTAAGCCCTATTATATGGCTTTGGATTCTGAAGATCAGTTTCTGTTCAAAATTAAGTAGCTTCTGATCTATTTCATCTTTGTTGTTGCCTTCAATTTTCTTAAGAATCACCCATTCTAAGTTGGTATGGTCATGTTTCATATCTGCAAAGTGTTTCACCATGGGGGCTGTCAGCACCTTGTTTTTAATACAACTACGATGTTCAATAAGTCGGGTGCGACATTTCCTATTCGTTTTACCAATGTAGCGAAGTCCACAAGGACATGTGATCATATAAACCACATTTTATGTATTACAATTGGTAAAACTACTCATGTTCCATGGTACATCTGGACTGATCTGTGTAGACGTTGTGGCTTTAGTAAAATCACACATGACACACTGGCCACACGGAAAATGACCCATAAGAGGAGGGAGGCCCCACAGGGTAGTTTGTTTCACTGTCACACTAGTTTTAATAGTAATGTCATTCCTGATCAGTATGTTCCACAGGTTCTGACTCCTTTTGTAAGATATCAGAGGAGGAAGTATCTCTTTATTGTTATAGACTTTCTTTCAAGTCTTATTGATAATAGTCTTGAATTCATAAGACAAATTTGAGTACGTGTTGACAAATACCGTACCCACTTCTCTCGGTTCTTTGCTAATTTTTCAAGAATGGCATCTATGTTGATATTAAATGCCCTTTTGGCAGAGGTCTTGACCAGTTTTGCCGGATAACCCTTTTCCAACAGTTTCTGGGACAGGATGTTGGCACTTGAAATGAAATCTTCCTTCAGACTGCTATTGCGTTTCAGCCTTAAGGACTGTCCAAAAGGCAGATTAGATTTGAGATGATTGGCAAGGTGACTGTTATAATGAAGTAGAGCATTTTTATCAGTCTTCTTGCTAAACGGTTTTACTTTGAGGACACCCAAATGCTGGAATATAGTAATGTCCAAAAAGTCAATTTTTTGTTCCTCTAAGGCTCTGGTGAATTTCAAAAACCTATTTTGTAGGTTGAGCCAATTGACAAATTCATTAGCCTGTTCCATGGAACCATCCCAAATAATAAGGATGTCGTCTATGTATCTCAGCCATTTTCTCAAAAATTGCTGGTAGGGGTAATTGGTGGAGTAGATCACACTTTTTTCAAAAAACTTCACATACAAATTAGCCAGATTAGGGGCCATCACTGCACCCATCACAGTTCCATCTGTTTGTTGTTAAAAGGTGCCTTGAAATTGAAAAAAGTTTTTCGTTAGGGCAAATTCAGTACAACACATGATTAATCCGTTGCTTACAGGATGCCCATCTGCTCTATTCATCAGGATTTCCTTGATTACTTCTAGGGTGGCTCTCTGAGGAATCATAGTGTAAAGTGACTGAATGTCAAGGCAGATAAGCAAAGATTTCCCTGGTTCAATAGGCAGATTTTTTATTTTATTAATGGCATCCGTGGTATCTCTGAGGTAACTCGCCATTTGAAATACAAAGGGTCTGAGATAAAAATCTGCAAACTTAGAAAGAGGCTCCAGAATTGAGCAGACCCCTGAAACAATGGGTCTGCCCAGGGGGGTTGATCAGATGTTTGCGTACTTTGGGTAGTATGTAAAATACTGGTACTCTACCAGTTTCCCGGATTAGAAAATCACATTCTTGTTTCAAAATCATTTCTGTTTTGAAGGCTCTCATAACCTTGTCTCTGATAATCAGAACCAGCTTTGGTGTGGAATCACACTGCAATGGAGAATAGCTGTTACCATCTGATAGTAATCTTTCACATTCATTCACATAATCAGTACGATTGAGCAAAACAATAGCTCCACCCTTGTCTGCCTGCCTGATGATGACATCTTTATCCTTTGCCAGTTTGGTAATTAAGGAGCGTTGGATGCTACTAAAATTTGAGTTATAGGATTTCTCCTTGGTCTCCAAATTATGTATCTCTTTTAACACTTGTCTTTCAAAGACTATAGATTCAGGGCTGAAAGAGTATGTGGGAGCACAAAATGAGGACGGGTTACGTAAACCACTAAGATTCGTGTTAACATATTCATTGCCTTCTTTGAAAAATTCATTTAGTCTGACCTTGCACATAAAAGCGTAAAATTCAGTTCTGAATTCGAAAGGGTCATGTCTTTTGGTGATCACATAATTCAACCCTTTGTTCAAGATCTCCTCTTCTTCAGACGTCAAGATATGGTTGGATACATTCAAAACCATTGATTTCTTGACATGCTCCGTGTCCGAACCTGGTTGTCCCAGTTCCCTCGGTTTGGACCCTGTCCTAAAAAAGGCATTTGTCCTCTCTGTCGATTGGCGCCTCTTTGGCCTCTGCCCTGATTGGTGTTTTGATGGTTATCTAAAACATCTGGACCTGTGGTACTCTCGTCACTGGAACTGTATGACGTATCCCGGAATCTGACCCTTCTGGTGTTACTGGGAGTCTGAGCAAGAGTACCGAATTTATGACCCTCCACTCCTTATGGAAAGGTTTTTTCACGACTAAAGTTGGAAATATCCTTCTTCATTCTTTTAACTCTCTCAAGAGTTGTATCACATCTTTTGGTGATCACATAATTCGACCCTTTGTTCAAGATCTCCTCTTCTTCAGACGTCACGATATGGTTGGATACATTCAAAACCATTGATTTCTTGACATGCTCCGTGTCCGAACCTGGTTGTCCCAGTTCCCTCGGTTTGGACCCTGTCCTAAAAAAGGCATTTGTCCTCTCTGTCGATTGGCGCCTCTTTGGCCTCTGCCCTGATTGGTGTTTTGATGGTTATCTAAAACATCTGGACCTGTGGTACTCTCGTCACTGGAACTGTATGACGTATCCCGGAATCTGACCCTTCTGGTGTTACTGGGCGTCTGAGCAAGAGTACCGAATTTATGACCCTCCACTCCTTATGGAAAGGTTTTTTCACGACTAAAGTTGGAAATATCCTTCTTCATTCTTTTTACTCTCTCAAGAGTTGTATAATTCTTAAAATCAATCAGACCCTTAAGGTGTTGTTCTAACTTGGCTTTAAAGACTTCCAAATCCATATCTTTTTTTATTTCTTCCTGGACCCTATTGATGTCTATTTCAATTTTTTTAGCTATTTCATTGGCCATGTCAATAATCAATACGAGCCAATCTAGTCCACATTTGTTAGAGATATAACTCCACTTAATTTGGAACTCTTTGTTATCTAGGAACAAACGTGGTTCGTTCCTAACTATTAAGCCTTGGGGGAGTGACTGTGTTTTGAGGTATTCCAACATTATGGCACATTATGGTAACTCGGTGTGTATTAGACGCTTCCTCAGTTGGACAGATTCATCCCATTGATCACTACTAATGGAGTTGCCTTCACACTTCACACTCACCCTCCCTTGCAAGCCCATGCCACACTCCAGAGAAAAGACGTGCCCTCCCTTGCAAGGCCAGGCTGCACCTCAGCGAAATTGTGCGCATCACCTCAAAAGCCAAGGCCGCACCCCCAGCATAAATTCTGGCCTTCCCTCTCATGGCCAGGCAGCCCCCTCCAGACTGGACCCCACAGGAAGCCCCCTCCAGACTGGATACCCCCTCCAGCCTGGATATCCCCCAGGCATCCCACTCCAGAACGGACACCCCCCCAGGAATCCCACTCAAGGCAGGACATCCCCCAGAAAGTCCCCTCCAGACTGCAACACCCCCAGGAAGCCCCCACCAGAATGGACACCGCCAGGCATCCCACTCCAGACTGAACACCCCCTCAGGCCTCCCACTTCAGACTGGACACCCCCTCCAGACTTGACCCCCCCAGGAATCCCACTCAACACTGGAAAGCCCCTCCAGACTGGACACCCCCCAGGCATCCAACTCTAGACTGGACACCCCCCAGGCATCCCACTGCAGACTGGACACCCCATCCAGACTGGACATTCCCTGAGGCAGGCCCCTCCAGACTCCTCCCCACAGTCAGCTGCCTCCAGAGTGGAGACCCTCCAGGCATCCCACTCAAGACTGAACACCACCCAGGCATCCCACTCCAGACTGTACAACCCCCCCAGGAAGCCCCCTACAGACTGCACTCACCCCCAGGCTTCCCACTCCAGACTGGACACCCCCTCAGACATCCCACTCGAGACTGGACACCTGCTCCAGACTGAACCCTCCCCCCCCAGGCATCCCACTCAACAATGGATACCCCCTCCAGACTGGATCCCCCCAGGTATCCCACTCCAGACTGGGCACCTCTCAGGCATCCCACTTCAGACTGGACACCCCCTCCAGATGGGAAACTCCCCCAGGCAGGCCCCTTCAGACTGCACCCCCCAGAGAGCCCCCTCCAGACTAGACGCCTCCCCCCAGCTATCCCACTGCAGACTGGACACCCCCCAGGCCTCCCACTCCAGACTGCACAACCCACCCAGGCAGCCCCCTCCAGACTGCACATGACCCCCCAGGCTTCCCACTCCAGACTGGACACCCCCTAGGCATCCCACTCCAGACTGGACACCCCCTCCAGATTGGACACCCCTCCAGGCTTCCCACTCCGGACTGGACATGCCCCCCAGGCATCCCATTCAAGACTGGACACACCCTCCAGACTGGAAATCCCCCCAGGTGTCCCACTCCAGGCTGGATACACTCCAGGAATCCCACTCCAGACTGGACAATCCCATGCTGACTGGACACCCCTCCCAGGTAACACACTCCACACTACACTACCCCTCCAGACTGGACACCCCCAGGCATCCCACTCTAGACTGGACTTCCCCCCCAGGCAACCATCCTCCAGACTGCATACACCCTCCAGACTCTACACCCCCTCCAGACTGGACACCCACCCAGGCATCCCACTCCAGACTGGACACACCCTCTAGACTGGACACCCCCCAGGCATCCCACTCAAGCTAGACACACCCTCCAGACTGGACAAATTCCCCCAGGGATCCCACTCCAGATGGGACAACCCCCCAGGCAGCCCCATTCAGACTGCACAA
Organism: Ambystoma mexicanum; assembly: GCF_040938575.1. NCBI lineage: Eukaryota > Metazoa > Chordata > Amphibia > Caudata > Ambystomatidae > Ambystoma > Ambystoma mexicanum. The sequence goes on from NC_090941.1 coordinate 358,874,448, forward strand.
ATCCTGAGGCAGCACCCTCCTGACTGGAAGCCCCCAGGTATCCCACTCCAGACTGGACTCTGCCCCAGGCATCCCATTGCAGACTAGACAAGTAATCACCCTCCAGATGGCAACCCCCCAGGCTGCCCCCTCCAGACTGGACACCCACCAGGCATCCCACTCCAGACTGGATACCCCCCAGGCATCCCACTCAAGACTGGACAACCCCAGGCATCACAGTCCAGACTGGACACCACCCGGGCATGCCACTCAAGACTGAACACCCCTTCCAAGCTGGACACCCCCCCAGGCATCCGACTCCAGACAGGACACCCCCTCCAAACTGGAAACTGCCCAGGTATCACTCTCCAGACTGGACACGCCTGCCAGACTGAACATCCCCCCAGGCATCTCCTTCCAGACTGGACACCCCCCAGGCATCCCACTCAAGACTGGACACCCCTTCCAGACTGGACACCCACCCAGGCATCCAACTCAAGCTAGACACACCCTCCAAACTCGACAAATTTCCCCAGATATCCCATTCCAGATGGGACAACCCCCCAGGCAGCCCCCTTCAGACTGCACAAATCCCAAGGCAGCAGCCTACTGACTGGAATCCGCCCCAGGCATCCCACTGCAGACTAGATAACCCCCCAGAAAGCACTCTCCAGACTGCACCCCCCAGGCTGCCCCCTCCAGACTGGACACCCCCCAGGCAAACCACTCCAGACTGCACACCCCCCAGACATCCCACTCAAGACTGGACACCCCCTCCAGACTGGTCCCCCCAGGCATCCCTCTCCAGACTGAACACCCCCCCAGGCATCCCACTCCAGACTGGACACCCCCACCACCATACTGGACACCCAATTAGGCATCCCACTCCATACTGGACACCCCCATGCAGCACCATCCAGACTGCACACCCCTTCCAGACTGGACACCCCATCCAGATTGGACACCGCCCAGGAATCCCAATCAAGATTGGACACCCCTCCAGACTGGACAGCCCCAGGCATTCCACTCCAAACTGTCCACAGCCTCAGGCATCCGTTTCCAGACTGGTCACCCCCAGGCATCCCAGTCCAGACTGGACACCACCCAGGCATCCAACTCAAGGCTGGACACCCATTCCAGGCTGGATACCCCCCAAGGCATTCCACTCCAGGCAAGACACCCCCTCCAAACTGGACACCCCACCAGGTATCGCTCTCCAGTCTGAACAAGCCTGCCAGACTGAACATCTCCCAGGGCATCCCAGTCCAGGCTGGACAACCCCCCCTCCCCCCCAGGCAGACCCCTCCAGAATTCACACCCCATCCAAGTTGGACACCCCCTCCAGACTGGACACCCCAGGCTTCCCGCTCCAGACTGGACACACCCCCAGGCATCCCACTCAAGACTGGAGAACCCCACCAGGCATCTCACTCCAGACTGGGAACACCCCTAGGCATTCCACTACAGACTGGATACCTCCTCCAGACTGTAAACCACCCAGGCATCCAAATCCAGATGGGACACCCCCTCCAGAATGGACACCCCCCAGGTATCCCACTTCATACTGGACCCTCCCCAGGCAGCCCCCTCCAGACTGCCCCCCCCCAGACTGGACACCTCCTCCAGACTGGAGACCCCCCTTTCATCCCCCTTCAGACTCCACACAACCCAGGCAGCCCCCTCAAGACTGGACACCCCAGGCATGCCACTCTAGAATGCACACCCCTTTAGGCATCCCACTGAAGACTGGACATCCCCTCCAGATTGGACCCCCCCCTCCCCAAGCATCCCTCTCCCGACTGGACACACCCTCAGGCATCCAATTCCAGACTGGACACCTCCCCAGGCATCCCACTACAGATTGGGCACCCCCTCCATACTGGACACTCCCCCAGGCATCCCCCTCCAGACTGTACACCCCCCAGGCAGCCCCCTCCAGACTGAACCCCCCAGGCATCTCACTGCAGACTGGACAACCCCCAGGCAAACCACTCCAAACTGGACATCCCCCTGTCATCCCACTCAAGGCTTGACACCCTCTCGAGACTGGACAACCCCCAGGCATCACACTCCAGACTGGACACCCACTCCAGACTGGAGAACCCCCCCAGGCATCTCACTCCAGACTGGGCACACCCCCAGGCATTCCACTAAAGACTGGATACCTCCTACAGACTGTAACCCTCCCCCCAAGGCATCCAACTCCAGATGGGACACCCCCTCCAGACTAGACACCCCCCAGGCATCCCACTTCATACTGGAACCAACCCCAGACAGCTCCCACCAGACTGCACCTCCCACAGTGGACACCCCCTCCAGACTGGACACCCCCCTTTCATCCTCATTCAGACTCCACACCACCCAGGCAGCCCCCTCCAGACTGGACAGCCCCCAGGCATCCCACTCTAGACTGCACACCACTCCAGGCATCCCACTCAAGACTGGACATCCCCCCCAGACTGGACCACCCTCCCCAGGCATCCCACTCCCGACTGGATACACCCCCAGGCATCCCACTACAGACTGGGCACCCCCTCCATACTGGACACTCCCCCAGGATCCCCCTCCAGACTGCACCACCCCAGGCATCCCACTCTACACTGGACACCCCCCAGGCAAACCACTCAAGACTGGACATCCCGCACAGCATCCCACACAATACTTGACACCCTCTCAAAACTGGACACCCACCAGGCATCACACTCCAGACTGGACACCCACTCCAGACTGGAGAACCCCCCCCCCAGGCATCCCATTCCAGTCTGGACAACCCCTCCAGACTGGACACCCCCCTCAAGCATCCAACTCCAAATAGGACACCCCCCAGGACTCCCACTCCAGACTGGAGACCCCCTCTAGACTGGACACCCCCATACATCCCACTCCAGACTGGACACCCCCTAGGCAAACCACTCCAGACTGGACATCCCCCAGGCATCCCACTCAAGACTTGACACCCCCTCCAGACTGGACACCCAACTGGCATCACATGCCAGACTGGACACCCCCTTCAGACTGGACACCACCCAAGCCTCCCACTCCAGACTGGACAAACTCCCAGACATCCCACTCTAGAATGGACACCCCCCAGGCATCCCACTCAAGATGGGACCTCCCTTCCAGACTGGACCCCCCTCCCCAGGCATCCCATTCCAGACTGGACAACCGCTCCAGACTGGACATCTCCCCAGGCATCTTACTACAGACTGGGCACCCCCTCGAGACTGGACACTCCCCCAGGCATACCCCTCCAGACTGCACATACCACCAGGCAGCCCCCTCCAGATTTGACCCCCCCAGGCATCCCACTCCACACTGGACACCCCCCAGGCATCCCACTCCAAATTGGACATCCCATCCGACGGGACACCTCCCGGGCCTCACATTCCAGGCTACACCCCCCCAGGCATCTCATTCCAGACTAGACACCACCTCCAGGCTGGACAAACCGCCCAGGCATCCCATTCCAAACTGGACGCCCCACAGACCTCCCACTCCAGACTGCAAAACCCCTCCAGACTGGACACCCCTAGGTATCCCACTGCAGACTGGACACCCCATCCAGACTGGACACCCCCCAGGCATCACACTCCAGAATGGACTCCCCCAGGTATCACATTCCAGACTGGACAACCCCTCCAGACTGCACACCCCACCAGGCATCCCACCCCAAACTGGACACTCCCCCAGGCCTCCCACTCCAAACTGGAGACCCCTCCATACTGGACACCCCCCAGTCACCCCACTCCAGACCGGCCTCCCCTTCAGACTGGGCACCCCCCCCCCCCCAGGAAGCCCCTTGGCAGTCTTCCACAATACCGGTGCAATGCATGTCTGCAGCTTACCTGAACCTCAGTGGTCTGCCAGCTACATGAAGTGTAACACCAATATGTATGCCACAAACCTGAGACAAGGAACACCCTTGAATAGGTCAAAAATGAAGAAATAACTTTTTTGCACTCTCCTCTGGTTTCTCTAGCAAAAAATACAAAAAACTCTAACTACAATACCCGGTCTGGGTAGGTTCTTGATTTTTATAATTTTGACAATTGTGCATTTGATAAATCAGAATACAAATTGTGCATAACACTCATACAGAAAAAATGAAACACAACAATATCAACACTCATTGATCTTCCTAAATTGTGTGTCAACAGTAATAAATGTAACACACGTGGCCTAGTCTAAAGGACAGCGTGTGCTAAAGAACAAATGGACATTTTACACAAAGACAACAAAACAAATGGCACAATGTTCTTTCAAAATAACAGTGACGATGCACTGTAGCTAAAAGGTGCGTCTACACCGGGGTGTTTCAGGCCGTCTATGTGGGCTTGATGAGCCTTGTGTCTGTTGCGGCCTTCATCAGGATGGGGGCTTTATGGGCGTGGAGTGCTGTAAATATGGAAAGGGAGAGGTAATAAGGGGAGTGCCAAAGTAGTTTTCACTGCAATCAATGCGCCATGTAGATAAAAACATGAAGGAAACACCTTACCTAAGTGATTTAGTAAACCCTGGGCACCTGTAAAGGTGACCTTCCAAAGGTACTGGTCCCGAAGTGCTCCTAATGTCAGACAAAAAAGACATACTCAATTCTGTGTCCTAATGTAATGCGCACACATTTACCGCTAAAAAATGTGCTGAAAAAAGTCTTACTGCAAAATGGAGGCTGAAGTCAAAATCTAATCAGGCTTGGTCACGTAATGCAGGGAAACTCCTGTAAGAGAGCCTAATGTCAATTCTACGTTCAATGTTGATTACTCTATTTTTAGATCGCTTAAGTATAAGCTAGCATATAGCTTGAGCTGTGTATCATACCTTCTGCAAGCGATGCGGGCGGCGAGCGCTTTGCCGCGTCGCTGACAATCGGGTGCAGCAGCTGGAAACAAGACTGCTGAGTCAGTCTGGGTGATCGTGAAGCCTGGAGCCGTAGCATTGCTAAAGCCACTCCCGTGCTTCCGAACTATTTATATCGGTGGCCATTTTCATAAAATATGGACCGTCGCTGGCCTGAAAAGGATGCAAACGTGGCCCTCAGCGTGTAGAATGCGAGAAAAAAAACAATTACTATGACTGTCCTAGTTGCTATCCTAATTGTGGTAAAGTTTGGTGAAAAGCTTTGGATGGTTGCCATGGTTACCAATAGACAATCGTTAGTCACTGATCGGAGTTGGGTAAAGGAATGCTCTGAGGGCGCTAAATATGTGTCCCTGTGAGTGTAAAATTATGGGGTGCGGTGAGGCACTCAATGTGGCATGCATGATGACTAAAACTGATGCTACAAAAACCGTGCCCTAAAATGTTAGCACTAATAATGTGAGCATTATTCTGTGTCTCAATATTCAAATTAGGCCTTTGAATACACGGTGTATCATATTTGTGATAAGGGTAAAATCAATCCTTCATATATATTTAACTCGGCCTATACGGTCATAAAATGATTACACTTGAAGACATTCAGTAAACACAGGGACATAATGCCTAGGTACTGCTTGCAAACCATATATTGAACGCTGGTGACATGACCTTCTGTTTATAATTAATCAAGGTAAAGGTAATATCCCTTAGATACAAACAGATCAACATCACACAAATATACCCGAAACAAACAAATCAAGGGAGTGAGCATGAGGGCTACTTTTGCCCCCCATATCGCTAATCTTTATATGTCGAACTATGAAAAGATCAATGTCTTCACAGAGGAAAACCCATACCTAGTTAACATCATCCTTTGGAAGCGATATATAGATGACATTTTAATTGTGTGGAATGGCAGCCCGAGTGATCTCAACGATTTCCATTAATGGATAAACGCAAGGAACCCACATATAAAATTCACCATTCAGTGGGACCATCATCAAGTCGACTTCCTGGATCTTCATATTTACAAAACAGGAAAGCATCTAAAGACTATTTAGGAAGTCCACAGACCGAAACAGCCTACTCCATTTTGAAAGCTATCATCCGATGGGTTTAAAATACAACCTTCCCTACGGCCAGTTCCTGCGGATCCATAGGAATTGTACCGAAATTGAGAGATACAGGAATCATGCCGATGATTTACAAGTTTGTCTGACGGAAAGAGGGTACCCTCTAAAATCCATCAAGTAAGCCAAAAAGAGAGCCAGATATACACACAGAGAAATTTGCCTTGAGAACAAGCCGAAAAAGGACATTGGTAGGTTGGTATGCGTTACAAGCTTCGGACCATTGAGCCAGTTAATACAGAGGACTATAAAGAAAAACTGGTACCTGGTGAAACAATCAGGTACATTGAATCAGACCCCCTGTTTTGCATTCAAGAAAATAAGAACCTAAGGGACTCCCTGGTACACACATTCATTGAACCACCGCCACGTGTGGAAAATACATTGTGGAACCTACCCCCAGTGTTGGGGCACTACAAGTGTGGGAAGTGCATTGCCTGCCCCCTTACCCTACAGAAAAAAAACATTTGAATACAACACCAGATGGATTATGAAAGACCACACCAATTGCAATACAAAGGGTGTGATCTCCATATTACAATGCCCATGTGACTTGCTATATGTAGGAAAGACCATCCGCCCTATCAAAATGCGTATCTCTGATCACCGCTCTGTGAAAAAGATGAATCTGAGGAATCTGGTGCGAAAACACAACAAGCGGACCCCACTAACTTGCATACTCCACCACGTTCTGCCAGAATGACATCTATTGCCATCCGATTTTGCAGTGCTACCAATCTTATTGCTTTTTGTTCTAGTGTCATATTGTAGAGTATATCCGTGGTCTGGTTGATGGTTCTCTCCAGCACCCTTGCTAGTCCCCTAATATTTTCAGAATTTGCTATCTGTCCCCAAAATGGCACAACTGATTCTGCTATATCTCCCAATACTTGCCCAGGGGTATCTCCGTTCTCGTCCTGCCGTGGGCGAGCCTTAGAAACCTCCAAAGTACTAGCTATGAATACCCCAGGTAACAGGATTCCTTAATAACAGGTTCCCTGCCAATCCTTGGGCAACCAGGGAAATACTGAACTACCCCATACAAAATAGACAGGCCCCCCTACATACAGAGGCCTGTTCTCTCCGGTCAAATTTACAATGTTCACACAACCTTCAAAATCTCCCATTGACCGAGTGCCATTTCTTTGTACACAGAAGGGGACTGAATCGGGGCTATGATTAATAGAGTAGGAAGGAGGCACGGCGTCCTTATTGCCTATCAGAGCCATTTTAAAGGAAATTAGAGTTTGAAAAGGAAGAGATAGTTTATCAGATGGCCTAATAGAAGCACCATTAGGTTTACTTCTATTTGCAAAAAGCGAGCATCCCAGGGGAGTCAATTCACGTTTCTCAAAATCATTTAAATTAGTTCCATCAAAGTTCCCTGAGATGCTATCATTCCAACGGCCAAAGAATAGTGCTCTAAGAGAGGCATAGCAAGCAGTCGTTAAAGGTAAAGGGTGAATATACCATCCTAGCCCCTTGTTCCCATGTTGCGGTAAATGGGTACAAATCCAGCAATTACTCTTATTAAAAATGGCATGCGTTGAATTCATTATTATCATTAGAGTGTTATTATGGTACTTTCGTCTATGCTGGGAGTCTCTAGGTGACAGAGTGTGAAGGTGTACAGAGGGAGTCAAAGAAGTAGGTACAATCTCAATTGGCAGTAGAGGTTTTAGAGGGTAAATTTCTTCGAAGTACCAAAGTCCCAAAGCAGTAACTATACAAATTCCAATTATTATTAACACAACACAGCAATATGTTTTCGGGGCCCAGGCACATTGTTCGTTGTCCGAGTTGGTCACCCCCTTATTTACAAGTCCAATGTGAACAGCAGCGGTGGAGGGGGCAGGCATTGTAGTTTCTCAATCGATGACCCCAATGTTCGTTGCTGGCGACACTACGGTCGCGCGACTTCTTAGTCCTTCCCCAACCCTAGCCAGCAGAATCCCTTTTTTCAACAAAAACTTCCTTTTGCAAGAGAAAAGACTCTCAATAACTGTTTCTTTCCAGATGCACAGGCAAAACCTGTGCCGTAGTTTTATTTTCTTCGTCGAAGGTCGTACCTGGTGGTACCCAGTACTGTTTGATCCAGAAATAAGGTACCGTCACTTCCTGAGGGAAGCAACGTATCGGAGGCGACGGAAGTCGCAGAACTTGAAACAGTGTTTTCCGGAAGTGACTTTTTCAAAGAGTGCGGAGATGAAATGGACTGTTCCCCAAGCTCCACGGGCTCAGAGAAATTCTCTGACGCACTCACAGCGCTATTTGCTACTCCAGGATCAGAGATTGTAGCATCACCGAGGGCTTCTGCTTCTTCTGTAACGTGTGGCGTCGGGTGAGGAAGTTTCTTGACATGCGTCGCGTGGATCCAATGCTTCTTTCCAGCCATCCGCACTGCTGTTTGGGTGACCAACAGTACCTGGTGGGGTCCCCGGCAGCGAGGTGCGAGACAGGAAGACCTTTCGTAGGCCTTCAATAGGACCCAACTTCCAGGCTGAATATCGTGTCCTGGGCCCGTAAACCGTACAGGTAAAGCTGATTGGACCTGATGATAAATGAGATACAGATTTTTAGTCAACTGGTTACAGTAGTCTACAAACAATACATTTTCTACCTCCCTCAATGCTTTAGGCTTCGGAAGACCCCAAATTTTAGCAGGTCTCCCGATCACTACCTCAAATGGAGAGAGCCCAGTCTTAGTTTGAGGTGTGGTACGCATGGCTAACAAAACAATAGGTAAGGCATCTGGCCATTTCAATTTGGTGCTGGCACATGTTTTTGCAAGCTTATTCTTTAGGATACCGTTATGTCTCTCTACCAACCCAGCACTTTGAGGATGTCTAGCCGAGTGAAATTGCTTTTCAATGTGTAACGCTCTCCATATCTGCAAAATTACTGCTGCAACAAAATGGGGACCATTGTCCGACCAAATTATCCTTGGAAGCCCAAACCGTGGAAAGAATTATTTTACCATAGTCATTGCAGTGGTCATGGCAGTAGCATCCTTAACGGGGAAAGCCTTGACCCATTTACTAAAAGCACAAATAATCACAAGAACATATTTTAGATTGTTACACCGTTCCATCTCAATAAAATCAAAGTGGATGACCTCGAAGGGAACAGAAGGGGGCCCAAAGATACCCCTTGGAGTTACTGTCCCCTTCCCCACATTGTACTGTAAACAAATCATACAATTCTGAACATGTTGCTGTGCAACCCTCAAAATTTTATCATTCACCCAGACTTGTTCTAGCATTTTCGTGATCTGTTGAGCACACACATGCGTAGGACCGTGTGCCATCGTAACCATTGCCAGCACATATGAATCAGGGAGCAACCATTTTCCTTCAGATGTATCTACCCAACACACATCGTCATCCAGTTTCCCCATCCCTTCGGCCCACTTTTTAGATTCTTCTATTGTGGCATCAGTTTGGATATCTCGCACAGACCCGATACCCTCATCTATTACATAGGTTTCTTTTGTTTCCCTTAGAGCATACATGTCTGCGCTAAGGTCTGTGGACTTTTGCCTGGCTATCTGGTCAGCTAAAGCGTACCCTTTTCCCACATCATCTATGACCTTACGATGTGCTGCACATTTCATGATTGCTAACTGCCTAGGGAGTGAGAGTGCCGAGAGCAATTGCACTATCAGGGGACCATGCTGAATCTTGGTCCCATGTGAGGTTAGGAACCCTCTTTCCGACCAGTGCCTCCCAAAGTTGTGAGCCAACCCAAAGGCGTACTGGCTATCAGTATATATGTTTACTGTATGCCCTTCGGAAAGAGTTCACAAGATCGGGTCAACGCTATAATCTCTGCGGCCTGCGCGGAATTATGCGGAATTCTCTTAGTTTCAACAACCGTACTCAACGTAGTAACTGCATAGGCAGCTGTAGATGTACCATCTGGGAGTTTGAAGCAGGAGCCATCACAAAACAGCTCCCCTTCTGCATTGCCCAAAGGAGTATCTATAAGATCTATCCCGCCCTTCGTTTCCTGTTCAGTGGTATACAGGCAGTCATGTAATTCTTCGTCACCGCAAACGGTATTTTGCGGGAAAGGTAGAAGTTCAGCCGGATTAAGAACACAACACCTCTTAATTTGAATGTGAGGGGCAAACAGAATTAATTCATACCTTGTCAGCCGGGCAGAGGTGAGGTGTTGCGTTTGAGTCTTATTCAATAGGACATCTACAGAGTGAGGTACCATCAAAATTAAATCATGGCCTAGGACCATTCCCTCACTCTGTTTTACAGACGCGGCAGCAGCAGCGACAGCTCGCAAACATCTTGGCAAGGGCGGAGGAGTAGTAGCCGCACGGCCTATTCTTCCTCCGTGTTCCTGTGTTAACACAGCCAATGCACATCCATCACATTCATGCACAAACAACACAAAGGCCTTGCCATAATTTGGAGTACCCTGAACCGGTGCAGAGCATAACGCGGTTTTGAGAAGCTCAAATGATCGTTGATATTCCGATTTCCATGGCAGCGGCAAAGAAATGCCCTTCTTCGTCAAAGCCAACATCGGTTTTATCACTAGTGAAAAGTTCGGGATCTACAACCTACAGTAAGAAGCCATACCTATTAAGGCTCTGACTTCTTTCTGTGTATTTGGAACAGACATGCCAGAAATGTGTTTTATTCTTTCATGTGTCAATCTTCTCCCCTACATTGACAGGAGGTGCCTAAATAGGCGACCTCCTGACAACAATATTGAAATTTTTTGAGCAAAGCTTTATGACCATTTTTAGCTAGATGAACAAGCAACAGTACAGTGCCTTCTTTACAAGCACTTTCAGAATCTGCGGCCAAAAGCAAGTCATCGACATACTGGAGCAGTGTACAAGTAGGTGGCAATTCAAGGGTATCAAGCTGCTCTTTCAAAGCTCTACTATAAATGCTTGGACTTTCAGTATACCCTTGAGGTGCACGAGTAAATGTGAATGAACGTCCCCCCAAGGTGAACGCGAACAAATATCTACTCTCCTTGTGCATAGGAATACTAAAGAAAGAATTCTTTAGATCCACAACACTAAAGTGCGTAGCTGTAGCAGGGATCATTGTTAGTATTGTTGTTACATCAGGCACAATTGGAAATTGTGGGGCGACAACTTTGTTAATAGCACGAAGATCAATTATGAAACGCTATGGGATTGCATTGTCACCTTTCTTGTATACAGGCAAAATCGGGCTGTTACATAAACTACCTGCAATCTCTTCAATCACCCCTAGATGCACAAAATCGGAGACAATGCACTTCAAAGCACGCTCGCCCTCAACTGATATTTTATATTGCGGAATGCGTGGTAGTTTAACTCCATGCTTCAAAACTATTTTAACGGGCTCAATCTATAGCACCCCGACATCATTGTCGTCAACCGCCCATAAACATTCTGGAACAACACTAAACTCAGGAGGCAATGGTCGAGTCCAAAACTGAGAATTGGGAAGTTGCTGTGGTGAAACCGTCAGTCGTACTCCATCAGAGGAACAATGAATTACTGCATTCAGTTTCTTCAACAAATTTAACCCCAGCAAATTCTCTCCACAGCTCGAAGTCAGGAGGACGGGACAATGGTCCGTGAAGGGACCCAAAGAAACAGACACCGGCGAAGAAACCGGGCAAGCAATTGGTATACCAGAAAACCCTACAGAAACATTTGTTTGCCCTGACAGTGGAATTTTTGGAACCCAGGAATGATCAATGGAGCACTTCAGTGCTCCAGTGTCTATCAAAAACTGATGTTTCCTATTCCCCACTAACAATTCAACATAGAGACCTTTCTGATTAACGGGAATAGGTGAAGGTTCCAAACCCTGCTTCGGGCAGTCCTAACGAAATAAAATGTCATCGGAAGGAAGCTCTTCAGAAAGGTAGGCAGCAGAAGGGTGATCAAATATGTTTCTTGTGTCCACACTCGAAGTCTGATTTTCCAGTGAAAAAGGTTGCTGAGGATCTTGCGAGAACTGACCTCTATCAGGGCCCCCCACTCCGGGGCGACCTCTAGGTCGTCTACCCATACTCCCAAACGCATTGTTTGACCTTTGTCGAAGGACGGGGCACTGTGCTCGCCAATGACCTTCCTGGCGGCAATAGGCACATTGATTAGCATTCACAGGACCCAAAGGAGCGTTTCCTTTTGGGACATACTCACCTCTGATCTGTGAAGTACCTCCTCTGGGATTTCTAACAATTTGTTGTAACAATACTTTAGTCTTCAAATTTCCTTTCCTCTTCTCCATTTTCTCTTTTTCATTATTAACATGGTTCTCATAATACTGAGCCATGTGCAAAACTTCAGATTGAGATTTTGCCTGCCAAGCACTCTCAAAGGACATAATATGTGACTGGATGTCAGGCAACAATCCACGTACAAATTTGTCCACAAACAACCTTTTCCCAGACTCTGTGCCCAAGTCCTGTCCACTGAAGTCAGAGAATACCTGTTCGAATCTATTAAAGAATTCGGTGGCACCTTCAGTTTTTCCTTGAACACAGGCCGTAAGCTTGTCCCAAATAATTCTTTTCTCAGGAATTATGGTTTTCAATTTTGCGACAATTCTATCAGGCAAAGTAAGTATTACCTGAGGTGGTTTCTCACCAGCTGGTCTTTCCACATCAAACCTAGTCATGTTAGCCCACGTATCTCCCAACCCTGGCACATCGTCTATTGTCCGAACATGCTTCCATAAATCTACGGGCAGGAGAACGGAATAGAAAGTCAATATCACTTAAGGTGAACACAGAGAACTGCAAAACGGACTCTATCTCTTTGTAAAACCCTGTCGGGTTTTTCCTGATATCGAGAATTGATTGTCTAATAATGTTCACTTCCTGTCCCAGCGTTAGCGGGAATCTCAACCTTTCAGACAAATGTCGGAGGAACCTCTCTCATAGGCAACTGAGATATAGGTAACTCCGACCGCTTACCAAGCAACAGAGTCAGGTCGAGCGCTAAGGCAGTCAAAGAAGTGTCGGGCGAAAAAGCCCTTTTACAAATTCCCAATAACTCTATAGGACAACTAACCTTCTTCCTTACACATTCTTCCTGCAGGTACTGTACCATTACCTGAATCACCTTCCTCTGCATTTCTACTGTATACTGACTATACGTGTCATATACTTCATCCGGCGGTATCGATGAATCCGAGATCCATCGAATCGCATCTTTGGTACAAATTCGTACTTCCTCAGGTGCCGATCTACGACACGGAAGGAACCGTTTCTGCACATACATACTGTCGTCTTCATCATCCTCATCCCGCAATTTCTCAAAGTCCCTCCTATACTCAAACAATCTCTCAACATGACCATGTACTTTCTCCTCTGTATCCCTCGAAGTGCTAAAGTATTTAGATCCCTCACCCCTTGTGGGAGATCCGAATTATGTAATCTACCCCACATTACACATAAATGAGTCCCCAACCCTTCGATAAAAACATTTTTCTCTGGAAAATTGTCCATATTTGATAATGTGGAAAAAACGTTGACTTGATCACCTTTCTCCATACAGTGCTTAGCCCATGCAAATAATTCCTGTTTCTTGTCTGCAGAAACAGTATTTCGAGTGACAATCTTTGACCCCGCACCCCGATCAACTTCAGTCAATACAGAACCACTCGGGAGCGGAGATATGGGCAAATTCAATGAGGGTGCAACTATCGGCGCAAGAGGAAGGGGTGGCGGGATAGGTGAAGGAACAACAACTAGAGAAATAGGAACAATAGGTTGTACAGGGGGAACAGGAATAACAGCAGGAACAACAGCAGGAATGGGCAGAGCACCTGGGAGAGGATCATACGGAGGTGGCGCAGAGTCACCAGGCCTGCGTTCGTTTAACAATTTTTCAATAAATTCTTCAGAAACATGGAAATCTTTAGAGGGATACATTTTCTGGATACCGAGTGAGAAAGCCCTTTCCATATTTTTAACTGACTCCGAATGTTTTTCCTTATCATATAACAACGCCTTTTCGGCATTTGTTTTATGACGGCGTGCATGTTTATCCCTACTTTTAAGCTGCTGCAACGCTTCTTTTTTCCAATTCTGCAAAACATCAAATGCTGCAGGTCTGGCCTTCTTTTTTAGCAAGACCGATTCTAGGTATTCAATACGGGGGATCTCGAAACTACCATTGATTGGCCACTGAAATTCGGAGGCATGTCTGGTTTGTCTGTGCCAAATATCATTAAATACTATACTTCCAATGCAATACTTACAGTACATAGTACATGCCAGCGACCCCTCCTGTGGTGGCGGGCGGCTAAATTCCAAAGATTGTCGATCGCTGCGGAACAGAGCCCTAAAGCAGCTAGAAGATTTCCCAGGCATTTCACAAAAAATTGGTGTTACCTGGTCAGTAATTGTGTCTGAAGATACAATACGCCAAATTCAAATTGTCAGGGTTAAATTAAGAGCCGGGTCACGACTGCACCTGACCAAACCTAAGGAGGACCGTACGGTTTACCAAAGAACTTACCTAACAAATTTTACCTTGTGTTTGGTGGTTTCGACAAATCTGTCCGCCTCAAAAATGGACCCTCGTCAAGATGCCGTGTCAGACCACACGACTATCGTCCAAGGATCGGATCGTGCAGCGCTGCCAAGGTATCGCGTCTCGTTCGGTCGGGCCCGCAGTATCACACCGTCTGATCCCGGTTCGATAGTCTGCGTCAACCTTCAATGATCCGGCATCAATCTTGAGGGTCCCTGTTCGGGCGCCAACTGTGAAAACATAAAAATAATACGAGGCCAGGAAGCCCAGAAAGAAACACACCAACACAGGTTACAAAGTACATACAAGTGCTTTATTTAAAAGCTACAACAGTTACCAAAGTCAATTGACAAACGGATAGCTATTCGGCTCTCAAAGTAACATAACGAACTTCAACGAGAGTTCAATGAGTTAGTGAGAGAGACCGTACATTGGAATACTTGGGTCTTTTATACTCTTTATCCAGCCCTTGGCCAACCCTCTCGCGGGTTAACCATTCTAGGAGTCGGGCCTATGGGTTCCTTGCCAGGTCAACCCTATAATATATGCATTTTGATTAGTTTCGCTGATATAGTCGTACATTTACACATAGGTCAACAGTAGGACAAGGTCTCAGTTTGCGACCCCGACAAGTGGCCTGCAGACATATTAATTATTCGTGTGTACGGAGGTCACAACGGCCAGAATGTTACTCAGAATGTCATTCGGCCTCCATTTTGATGTTCAGGGTGACTTCCATATAACAAGAGAACCTAAAATGGCGGCTTAATCCAAGATGGCGACATACATTACTTTCTCTAAGGTCAAGACCTTGCCGTGGAGTTTGTTCGCATATGATGTTTAGACAACTTGGCGTAGGCCAATACACATACAATTGTTGCGATAGGAGGCATAACATTGTTTCAATTCCAACAGCTCCTGCATAAGAAATTTGGTTGCCGACAAACCCCTGGTCGAGCACTTCAAGAAGAAACATCATAAAGAACCAGATCTTAGATGGTTCATATTACAAAAAGTGACACCAGCCAAATGCGGGGGAGATATGAACAGAATTCTTACCCAACTAGAACAACGTTGGGTTCATAAATTGGATATGGTACGCACAGGACTCAACATCTCAGTTGAATGGAAAACCTTCATGTAATTGATCTGTCCTCAAGAGACTCTATGAGAACATGAGAGTAGGCAGTGTGTGAATACACATGCTGGTGGGCGTATCTGCATGATATGGGTTTAACACAGCAATGAAAAACAAAAGTGCCACTAGTGGGACCATGGAACACCTCTACAGTAGGCACACCTACCTCCACCCCAACCATACTGATGGAAAACACACAGTGATGCTGCAGAGCTAAAAGCAAATGAAAAAATACAGTGCAGACACAGCTGTCTGATGGACCCACCCACACATGTCAGGCACATGTGCATCCTTCCAGCTGCAACCATCACAGCAACAACACACATGCATGCATGCACACCACAATAAAACATAACTTGCAATGGAGAGATTCACTGGCTGAAAAGTGAAGTATCAAAGTTGCACACACACAAATGTACTGCATGAAGCGTGTAATGTAACCAAATCAAATAGGTATTGCATATAAATATTTACAATAAAAAAACAGGGAAGAAAGTTGAAAGCAGTGCAGGGAAAAAAAGAAAAGAAATAAAAACCCTACTAACTATATGCATGAAAAATTGGGAAGGAAAGTCTGGCAAGTCCGGGGAAAATAAAAAAATAAAAAGGAAACCTACATCTAAATAACTATTTTCATAAGCAGCGGGCTAGTCTTCCTTCCATATCTTAATTAGCCTTTCCCCTGGGGCTGGGTCCGATGCCACATCTCTCCACCTTAGGTGGGCTTCCCTTCTTGCAGGTCATCTAGTATCCATGTCTCTATCACCTCTGCCTCCCTGCAAGTTGCCTTTAGGATGGCAGTCTGCCTCCTTGCATTATGCAGCACTATCCCAGCCCTGGCCATCAACACTACTGCTTCCTGTTCCCGCCTCCTCTCTGCCATGATATGCCTGTCATAACGTCTGAACACGGAAGACAATCTGTGCCTGAGGCATGCCCCCTGCCTCACTCTTGCCACCTGCCTCCTTTGGGTGGTCTGCCCTGTGAAACATAGCCTCCTACTTATTTCCTGCTGCTGCTCCAGTGCCCGGTGCCTGCTATGTTGGTACATCTTCCGCACTGATGATGGTACCTGGGGCGTATGGCACCACACTGCTTATGGGTGCCTGCTGTCCCTCCATTGCCTATGCCCCTGTCGGTGCCTGAGTTGTCATGGTGGCCACCTCAGCTACTCTGTCTTGGGCTCCCAACGTGGGCAGGAATGTGATCTACACCAGACGGGGCGTTGGTGGTGGGACTGGTGTACAGGGGGCCCTGCTGGAAACTGGGATGGAAGGCACCCTGGAGGACGACTGGCACACAGAGGAGGAAGTTGAGGAGGTGGGAGGTGGTCACATCAGGGAACATCCCACGGAGTGCAACAGGGAATAGGCATGTTGTGTGCCATGACACGAGGCAGTATAGCTCACCATAATTATGTGCAAGTAGACTACAAATAGCCTGCAGATCATCACAAGTGACACATGTCTGCCTCATCAACACGGCCAGCAAGGCTAGCACATAATCCTGCATGTACACATCACATGGTAATGGGGTGTTGGTCTAGGTGGACACACCAGCTGACAATGAGGGATGGGTCTGCATGGAGGCATTCCGGAAGGCACACACTGCTGCATTTGATGGCCCAGGGACAGGATTTTGCACCAGCACCTCCACGGTGGCCTGCACAGCCTCAGGCCAGGACTGCAGTATGCACACCCATGTGAACACCCCACCTGACCCCATGGGCAGTACTTCAACAGCACCTCCTCTACCTCCCCCTCCGCCAATCTGGATGACTCTGGGGAATCTTCTGCCATGGATGGCCCCTGTGTGGCATCACCTGGACTCACCGCTGCTTAGGAGTCCACTCCCACCTTAACCTTCTTTGACTTACCCAGCAGCCATGCACAATGTCACGGCACTGCCACAGCCACATTGCTCCCTGAAGATGAGCTGTCATGGGTGTGGGGCTGTGGCCTGCGCCTCCACCTGGTGAAGGTATCCCTGCATCCCTGCTCCACAGCACTGCTTCTACTCTTCTCTGTAGATGCAATTGTGGAAAAGGAGACACAGTGCAGTAGCATCATTGTACTGCACCAAAGCCAGTGTGGCATCATCAACATTCACAGGAACATGACTCATCAAGGGAACAACCATAAACCTCCACACCCACACACATGGACATGCAATCCACATCCATGAAGACACCTGCCTGGCCATCAATCCACATGATCACATCAAACACATACCACTGTCACAACCAATCAATTGTATATGCCATACAAGAATGCATCAATTGCACATACATATGGGCATCACTCATGCACATTACGTGGGCAACACTACCTCAACTGGCACACCTGCCATCCTGAAACATTGCAGACACAAGTAACATTGTATGTGCATGGTCTGCATGACAGAACTACAACACACGATGCAAGTAAGAGAACATTTGAATTCAAGAGATGTCTTAATGCACACATGGATAGCGATGTCGGGGGCATGCATGCAGACATCTATCTCAGAAGCATATTTGCTGCTAGCCTAAGGGGATCACTGCCAAAATGCTGGCACATGCACAACACACATGCACCATACAGCAGTGCACCACATAGCTACTCACCAGATGACTCCAGACGTTCCCGTAATTTGCAGACCTGGATGTGCAGAGCCGAGTAAAACCTCTCCAGGACCTGCAAGTTGTTTCCCGTCCCAGCTCTGCTGACATCATTCATTGCCACATTGCATCACAGGGTCAAAGAGGGCATGATAATGCTCCAGGACCGTCGCCACCAGAATGTCAACTTCCCTGGCGCGGAATTTACATCCCTCTGCATCGCTGCCATGGGGTTGTCGCTCTGGTCTGATGATGATGATGCAGACAAGGCAACCCCTGAGGCAGGTGTGTGTGAGCAAGGTGGTCCTGGAGCTGTGCTGTGGAGCGGTGGTGTTGGAATGGCACGGAAGGAGTCCAATGTAGCAGCTGAGGTGGTCACAGGGCCAAAGACAGGAGCATAGACAATGGCTGGACAACAGGCACTCCAAACGCAGTGCAGATGGGTAGCAGGCACACACACTGGACAGGCAGCAGCAGATGGAAAAGATGGAGGCAGCACAGGGCAGGTGGAGGCAGTTAAAATGGCATGGAGGCAGCAGCGTGGGTCTTCTGTGTATACATATGATGGCAGACATGAACAGGGTGACTCTGCGAATGAAAATACAGAAAGCGTGGACACGTGAAGTCAGAGGAAAGGCCCTCAGCACGTAACTTACGTGACATGCGCTCCGTGCAGGCATTCAGCATGCCATATTCCGGGATACATTAGTACGTGTAGAAGCAACTCCGAACGTGCATTGAAGGGGAGGAGACAGGTGAGTGGAGTACTGCATACTTTGGGGTTCCACATAATCCGTTCACTTCAGGGACTGTACAAACATCTTATTTTTGTGGGGAATTTGACTCAATGCTTACGTGCATCAACTTTTGATGTTTGTGAGGCTATCAATGATTTGCATATGCTTTTTTTCCAACTCTGGGGGCCCCTGTTTATCGCTTACCTCCATTCTTACCTTCTGGGTAGCTTTCCAGGGTTTGCGTACACCTTTTGCTGGGTGCCACTGCGTATTATGTACTGCTTTTTTCTTTTTCTGTAACTATCCTGCTCTTGCTTACTCATCTATTTTATTTTTGGGGTGTCTATGCATTACGCATACCATATTTTTCACACCAGGGCTACATTTGAAAGTTGCTGGACCATAGAACTATGTCTTCCATCACGTAGACTGCCCCCTCACTCAACCTGCCCAGGACAGGGGCGTAGGAGACACATAAAATCTGGGGGGGGGGGACAGGGGACACCTTGGGGACTTTGTTTTTTTTAATTTATTTATTGTGTTTTAGTCAAAGAACTCGACTTTTCCCAAAATTAAAATTAAAATAGCAGTACGTTTTAAATTACAAATATCATCACTGTATAAAACAAGAGAAAAGAAGAAAAGAAAACAGAAGGAAATTAAATGATGCAGCAGCAAATAACATGTCTTTATATGTTGCAATCTGGATTTGTCATCTGACTATGAGCTCATGGTAAGAGAGAGGAAATGACAATTACTTCCAGTGGGCCACAGCTAGAACGCCAGCTTGTTAAGCGGCAGATCACCTGTAAGTGGATTCTTGCCAAATAAAGGAGTTGCTGTCTTTTCTACCAATTGCAAGTTGCTACTTTTTTGTTTGGGGCAAGGAGACTTGTGTGTCTCTTGGAATGGAAGGATGGGGGTTTCAAAGAAACAGGAAATCTTGTTTGTAACTCTGAGTAAGCCCTTTTATTGGAGTAGAGGGACCAGGTGTGTGATGTTGCTGCTTTGACTGTCTTCCGGCGGGGTGGGAGGTACAGCAAACAAGGAGGATGAGCGATCGCACGCCCACCCCCTTATAAGCAATCCCTCGGTCCGCGGCCGGATGCGTTGGACCTGGGGGATGCCTAGTAGGTGGGGTGTATGTGGACCCAGGGGGGTGGCCAGAGTAGCAACCCGTTATGTGGGCTGCCCTTCTAGCGCCTCTTTGAGGGCCAGGCCAGCCTCTCACGATGAGTCTGGTTCCTCTTATTCCATCTCATGCTGGCTTTAGAGCTTAGCCTTTCTTTGCCTTTGTTATTCTGAATGCAGAGCTGGACTCTGTTCCTTTCTCGTTAAACATTTGCTGCAAAGCCTCATCTTTTTGATTCTCTCATATGTTACTAGGACGGCAGAGCATGGGTCCTCGGCCCTGTTACACTATTCAAAGAGCCCCTCTGGCCTTTCTTTGCCTCTCCCTTGTCTCACTGCTTGCTTGCTTAATACATACCCCCTTGCCTGAACACTCAACATATTCTCCCTAACACAGCAATGGCAGCTGCAGTCTGTCTTAACTTCTATTTGTTCCGTGTCTTGAATTGGCCTCTTAGTTCCGCTTTACTGTCTGCCGGGGAAATGCATTTGCCAGTTACTGCCATAATGGTTCTACCTGCCCATAAGGGGGCAAAAGCTAGCCAATATTGGAAGAACATGGGCATATTATGCCAGAGGCTAGCAACTGCCTTCCTAATGCCTACACAAGAGACACAACTCTTGCCTTTGTTTCTAACAGTAATTCAGTGGATCAAGAAACTCGAGAACACGCATATTGCTTATAAATATATATAAAGGGGATGATGTCACACTTGGTTAAGACATTGTGATCATGCCAGGAGCTAATTTCTAGCTGCAACTAAGCGATTACCTTTTAGATTTATGGCTTTAAATAATGTTAGTATCACCTGGAAAGCACAGAGGTTGCTTAACAGGGTTCCTGGAGCATGAGGGGTACCCTGCTCGTGGGCATTGATGATTGGAGGGCATTCTTGCCCTGGTTTGGAGCCTGGCCCTTACAGCCATGATGGGGGGAGGGGCCTATTACTTTTGGTCGTACTTTACCCTTTGAGGGTGGGCAGACATTGCCTCCTCCTTTAGCCAACTAACAGCTCCGCTTGGTGGCATGTAACTCAATGATACTAATGTTATCAGCCTCGGAAGTCTGGAATCCTTTGCCACATGGGGAAGTCACACAAAAAGAGCAGGGCATGGTGCCCTTGTGGGTTTTTCACACTTCTTCCTCAAGGTGGGCACAATTCACTGCACAGAGAAAGTGGGACATTCTGGGCAACATTCTCCCACTTTGACAATGTCACCCAAAGAGCTAAATTGGCCATTTGAAAAATCTCTGTCGACTTATCATTGCGCAATCCACACTGATGGGTTTAAGCACCTGTTTAATGTGAGATGACAATTAAGGGCATTTGCCAACGCACTCAAGAAGCACAGGACACCCTTTTACCAGCGACCTGCCATGCACACTCATTCTGATCACAAATTGCTATTTATCTGGGGTCATGTTAAATGTATTTATTTATTTATTTATTACATGTGTAGCATCACGGAAAACCCACAAGCATCAAGGCGCAATGTAAATTGCATGGAGTGGACCACTTCCATCGGCGCAAGTTTTTACTTTTCCGCCACAAAATGGAAGATTTTAGCACAAAAGGCAGGTGAAATCACATTGCTTTTCCACTCTGGAACAGTGTAAATACCTCGCGCAATTAGCTATTGCTGGCGGAATTGACAATGGCTTCCTCTGGACTCCGGCGGCTTTTACCAGGTTTTACCCAGAGGAATCCCTTTCCTCTCCTTATGAGAATCCATGCTGGCAGTAAGGCCCCATTTGTCTGGTGGAGCGGGAAATACAGGGGGTCCTGGTGTGTCCTGGTGTGTCCAGTTGGCTCCCGAACTCCACCCAGAAAAAGCGACAGTAATAGTGTTTTCCAACACTTTTTCTGAACCAATTGACTTGGAAAATGCTGTGTTGCATCGGAAGCTGAATGCATTCACTCTGCATATTATCCCACTGGAAGATTAAGCCAGGTGCTGAACACAGGTGTTACATATTCCTGTGCACAATCTGCAAGTTATAATATATATTTTTGTTTTGCCCCTTCCCTAGGGGCAGATGGGCACATGTGTGTGACCATCTGCCCCCAGGGGGGTCAAAACATACTGCCTCAGGCTTGGGAGGGGTGGCTCTGCCAATATTTCCAGTGGCCTCTACCCCCACCCCAAATGGATGGGGGGCATCTCATGTACCCCTTCCTAGGGCCAGAAATCTGCCCCCAGGGACATAAGGTGCCCCCCCATCCACTTAGGTTGGGGGGGAGAGGGCCCCCTTTCAAACACAAAAAAATCCTGGTGGTCTAGTGGGCCCTGACGGGCCCCCCGCCCCCACCCAAAACAAGTATAATAATACTTTTGTTGTTTTGGTTTTTCCCCTTCTCTAGGGGCAAATTGGCATATGTGTGTGGTGGCCATCTGCCTCCGGGAGGGGGGGTGCAAAACGTACTGCCCCAATCTTGGGGGGTTGGTTCTGCTAATATTTACAGTGGCCTCTCCCCCCCCACCCCAAATGGATGGGGGGCATCTCAGGTACCCCTTCCTAGGGGCAGAAATCTGCCCCCAGGGAGGGCTACATAAGGTGCCCTCATCCACTTAGGGTGGGGGGAGAGGGCCACACCCTTGCAAAAATCCCTGGTGGCTAGTGGCCCCACCCACACCCACACCCACACCCAACCAAAACCACCCAAAACTTTTGTTTGCCCCCTTCCCTGGAGGCAGATGATCACCCATCTGCCTCCAGGGTATTGCCCCCATGCTTTGTGGGTTGGGGGGAGAGGGCTGCTTACATAGTAAGCAGCCCCTCCCACCACTTCAAAAACAGATCCCTGCATGACAAACCAAACATAGTCTGGGTGGGATAAATTACATTACATCCCCCCACTTACAATTGTGGGGGGGGATTTGTCCCCCCTGTCCCTCCCAAGTCCTATCCCATGGCCCAGGACAATTGCTTGGTGTGTCTTCCATTTTTCCCTTACACCTAGAACATGAGTGGCCGGGGTCAGGGATGTCCTGCAGTAGCAGCTGCCCAAGCCCCAAGAGTTTAGGGACGCCCTGCGGAAGCAGCTGCCCAAGCCCCAAGGGTTTAGGGACGTGCTGCGGAAGCAGCTGCCCAAGGCCCAAGGGTTCAGTGAAGTACTGCAGAAGCAGCTGCTCAAACCCCAAGGGTTCATGGAAATGCTGCAGAAGCAGCTGCCCCAGCCCAAAAGGCTAAGAGATGTGCTGTGGAAGCAGCTGCACCAGCCCAAAAGGGTAAGGAATGTGCTATGGATGCAGCTGCACCAGCCACAGTGGGTAATACCATGCCCCAGGCCACTTGTGGTCTGGCATCTGGACCCCAGAGAGGTCCCAGCCACACAGGCATGGCAACCAAACCTTGTGGCAAAAAGGAAAAGCCTGCACAGCAGGAGCAGGCTCAACCCCATGACATGGCACAGGACACTGGCACGTTGAGGAAGAAGAACTTCCAGGAAGGGGGGACGTGGCTTGAAGGCCATGTGAAGAGATGTGCCAGTGGGAGAGCTCCCCGAGATCCTTCATCAATCCTATGAAAAAGTGCAGCTACGGGAATTATTGAATGCCAGGAACATAAGCATCCGCTTATGAAGGCACGGGCAACATTCGCCAAAGGCATGAGATCCAAGTAGCCCCGGGAACGTCTGATTCGAGAAGTGATAAGTCCACAGAGCCGGACAAAATGGCGGCTTCATGTAACAAAGGACCCTAATAGATTTGGACATCTGGCAGACCAACGACTGCAAGGCGGGTGTTGTGCGCATCGGCGCACCCCCAGAGGGACATTACAGACCATGCTGTATCTCTGGTAGCCGCCACTAACTTGCGAGAACGCCCGGCGAAGCTGGGCGGCCGGCACTAAGGCCCGGCCGTGCTCGCATCGAGCAGAGCTCGAGCCGAACACCAGGGCTCCTACATTAATGCAGACGGCCACAGAGGGGGCCGTGTGTGCATTCGAGCCTGCGCGGATCCTCCGGCGGACTCCGCCGCGTTGCGTGAGCTCACAGTACAACCCGGGAGGAAAAGCGGCTGGCGCTGGGGCATGGCCGTGCTGGTAAGCGGGCGGATCGAAATGGGAAATTGAAACGGCAACCCGCCTCACTCCAGGGTCGGAGGGAACGGGTGGTGTACGCTGATCCTGGCAGGCGCTGGGAGCAGCTGACTGCAGTATTGCAGCTGTCACGCTGTGCTTGGGTCCTACAACCCGAGGAAGAAGTGTCCCAGAAGCGAGGGTCATAAACCAATTGGAAGCAAAACGACATAGTCCCAAAACACTGACATTGCAGAATAATAACCCCCCCCCCATTCCTTACTTATGACATAAACAGCACAGACCTAGGAGGCCCGGAGGCCATTACAGCAGTGACCACGGCAAGAAGTGACAAGGCCCTGGAGGCCACGCAGCGCTGGGCATATCCAGCCTTTACTTTGAAGGAAGGGGGGGCCACCAGTGTGGTGGATCCTCCCTTGGCATTTAAGTGATGGATAGGAGACTGTCCCTAACCGCTGAAATGTCTAGCAAGCCCCTGAGGGAGAAGGCCAAACAGCCCACGCTGGACGAATACACCAGGACACCGACTGGCCCGGATGGAGCCAAGAATAAGGATAAGATCTCAGCAGGGGGAATGGCCACTGCAAGCACGAAGCAGGGGGTCCTCGAGGCGATCGCGGACTTGAAGGCGGCCTGGGAAACCAAACTCCAATTGGCTGTGACAGAACTGAAGACGGCGATGGAACCTCAAGTGGGGGCCGTACAAGAAGATGTGAATCTCCTCAGGCAGGATGTAAGGACTCTGGCGGAACGTATGGAGACTCTGGAGAAAAAGATGAGTCCAACTGCAGTGGACTGTGTGACACAGAAACGGGAGCTATACGCCCTGGTGCAACGGGTGGGCAATTTGGAGAATAGAGCAGAGGAGGCGGAAGAACGTGCCCGGAGGAATAACATCCGTATTGGTGGACTGCCAGAAGGTGCCGAGGGCCACAATCCTACGGAATTTGTCGAAACCATGTTGCTACAAGAAATCACCGGGGGAACCCTGTGTCAGGGATTCGCCATGGAAAGAGCGCACAGGGCCCTGGCGAGGAAGCCACCGCCGGGAAATCCGCCCAGGCCACTGATCGCCAAGATCCTCAATTACCGGGACCGGGAAAGAATTCTTGAACACTTCCGCAAAGGAGGAACAATAAAGCGGGGAGCTGCAAGCAAAACTGACTATCTGGACTACACCCTGCAGGTACAGCGGAGCCGTATGAACTTTGGATCGGTCAAGAGAAGATTGCAGGAAGCTGGACACAAATATATGCTGCTCTACCCGGCCAGGCTAAAGGTTTTCTATAAGAACAAGACGCTGTTCTTTGATACTCCGGAAGAGGCCATGGGGTGGCTGGACATGCAAAGTTGCCCTCAGGATCCAGATATCCAGGAAGAAGATAGAGCAGGACGAGATAAGTAAAGCTGAGAATCTGGTGGGACTTCGTACTGTGGGACTTGATTATAGTCAATGATGTAACTGGATGGCAGGCACGCTCTGGTTGGCAGGAAACATGATCCGGTTGCACTGTAACTGCTGCATGTTGAGGGAGCCCCTCAGGGCCAATCTTTATATCCCCATTTAGAGTTTAGTTAGGTCACTGATAGTTAGTTGACACCCTGCTTGGTTCTTAATTTGGGTTTCCAAGATAGAACCAAACGCGGGGATGCCTGAGATCCAGGGATGGAGCTGGGCAGTTGTTTGGGTTGGGGGCTTGGGGGGTTTAAGTTTAAATATGAGCCCTGACGGTAGACCTAGAATCAGTCATCCACTTGGTGTGGGGGAGAGGGCTGCTCGGAAGGGGGAGGGGGGACTATCGATGAACCATGGGGGACCTTAAGATATTAACGTGGAATGTCAGAGGGCTCAACAGTTACTTGAAGCGTAATAAGGTTATGCTGTATTTGAACGGCAGAAGATAGACGTCGCCTTGCTGCAGGAGACGCATCTGACGCACGAAAAACTGGAACTGGTGGGGAATAAATGGAAAGGGATAGTGGTGGGTTCATCGTACTCGGCCTATGCGAGAGGGGTACTTGTCTGGGTGGTGCCACATGTCCCATTTAAGTTGACTGGAGAGGTTGTTGATGCAGATGGGAGGTTGGTTATATTGAGGGGGCTGATAGAGAACAAGGAAGTGTGCATCGTAAATACATATGCCCCTAACCAAAACACTGCGGCATACTTCAGGACGCTGTGTACCAAGCTAAGTGCATGTGTAGGGGGTGCGATGATCTGGGGCGGGGATTTCAATTGTGTATTGAACCCAAAGGTAGACAGGTCGGATGACAAGACGGCCAGGCCCAGCCCAGGGGCTAAAGTATTGGAGACGCTTCTGGCGGACTTTGGCTTGGTGGATGTGTGGAGAGTGAAACACCCTGACGTGAAGCAGTACTCGCATTATTCGGCTCCGCACCAGCTGCATACGAGGCTTGACTATATCTTTGCCACTTCGGATGTGGTTGCTGAGAGCATCCATATAGATTATAAAGCCAGAGTCCTCTCGGATCACTCGCCCCTGGTCGTAGGGTGGCAGTACTGCCCCCCGAGGGCGCGAATACCGACGTGGCGCCTCCGGGCAGAAGCGCTCAAAGACCTAGCCTTCAGGGAGGACATAAGAGAGGAGATTATTGCTTATTTTGAGGTGAATACTGGTAGCGTGGAGTCGGCGGGTACTGTATGGGAGGCTTTTAAGGTTGTGATGCGGGGGATCGCCATTGCTAAATCTAAGGGACTGCTGGGAGGAGTCCTAGCTGATTTACACAAAGCTGAGATCGAGCTGGAAAGAGAGTTGGGAACGGGCGGGGCTGATGCAGAGGCAGTAGGTTAATTGCAGCAGCAATGTGTGGAACATTGGGACAGGCTCTGTAACTGACAAAACGGGCCGGCTTCTAGCATGGTTGTACAAGAGCAAAACCCCTAGATCCCCGATTCGGACTATGATCAATGAAGAGGGCGAGACGGTAGACACCCAAGAAGGTGTAAATAGGGCATTTGCAGAATATTATAAGGCATTATACAAGGGTGAATTGGGGAGTAGTAGGGAGGAGATAGATGAGGTGCTGGAGGATATAGGCCTGCCCAAGGTCAGTAAAGAGGAAAGAGAGGAGCTGAATGCACCGATCACTTTGGAGGAACTGAGAGAGACTGTAAGGCAGTTACCCACCAGCAAGGCTCCAGGGGCAGACGGGTTCCCTAGCGAATTTTACAAGGTGTATGGGGAGGAGGTGCTCCCACCCATGCTAGCTATGCTCAATGAGGCGTTTGAGGTGGGGCGGTTGCCGGAGTCACTCAGGGAGGCGATCATAGTGCCACTCCCCAAGCCCAACAAACCAGGGCGAAGTTGCGGCTCCTACAGGCCCTAGTTGATGTTGAAACAGGACAGTAAGATACTCAAAGCCGTCCTGGCCAACAGAATGCGGGGAGTAATTGGCAAATTAATTCACCCGGACCAAACGGGCTACGTCCTGAGCAGGAACATCACTCACAACCATAGACGACTCCATCGAGTGGTCGAATGGGGGTGTAGTACTGACGATGAAATGGCGGTCGTGGCACTGGACGCAGTTAAAGCGTTGGACTCTGTCAAGTGGCCGTGGTTGTTGGCGGCTCTAGAATGGTATGGAATGGGGACAGGCTACATTAAATGGGCTAAGATGCTATACAGCGAACCGTTGGCCAGAGTTCGCACGGGTTCAGTAGTGTCTGAAAGGTGGCGGCTGGGTAGAGGCACTAGGCAAGGGTGCCCCTGGTCCCCGATGCTATATATCTTGGCCCTAGAGCCATTAGCAATATACCTCAGGCAACAATATGACCCGATCGGTATTGAGGTAGGAGGGGAGCGTCACCTTATATCCTTGTACGCGGATGATTTGTTACTATATCTGAAATACCCTGAAGAAAACCTTCGGTATGTCTTGGAGGTAATGGAGAGGTATGCCAGGCTGTCGGGTATAGCGGTGAACCCCCAGAAATCCAGCATGTTCCCGCTGGGTAGATATATGGTTATTCCAGTAGAAGGGTTGCCGGTGCTGCAGATCCCGTGGGCAGTTAGCTCTTTCCGCTACCTCGGAATAGATGTGTATCACACGACAGAGGAAGAACATAAGTGCAATACTGAAATGGCCGTTGGGAAAATCAGAAATGCATGAGGTTTTGGGAGAGGTTACCTTTAGCAATGATGGGCCGAAGTGCAATGCTCAAAATGGTGGTTCTGCCTAGCTGTTACATTATTTCAACAATATTCCACACATGATACCCAAGAGGTTTTTTGCTAAACTGCACAGTATGTGCAGAGAATTTTTGTGGCACGGCACCTGAAATAGAGTTGCATTATGGAAGCTGCAGAACTTCTACGAGAAAGGCGGTATTAAACTGCCCAATTTTGAAGCCTATTATGTAGCTGCGCAACTACAATACGTGGCTCAGTGGCTCTCTGACGAAGAGACCCCCGAGCACAGTTTGTTCGGGGGGAACTGCACTCCTGTTTACTTGTGGGAAATGATTTGGGTGGCTAGCTCGGACATGAGAGAGCGCCCTAGAATTTTGTTGTTGGGGTGGAACATGTGGCGCAGAGCCTGCCGGATGATGGGGGACCCGTTCCCGTGGGTTCCGCAGATACCGTTGGTCGCACTTGCAGGGGGAGACGTGCAGCTGAGGGTAAGCATTAGGACCTATTGGGAATCAGTGGGGTTAGTCACGTTGGAAGATATTTGGCAAGACGGGACTATTTTGGAGCTGGGAGAACTCGAGGAAGCGGCCGGGTTACACAGAGGCCAATATGTCACTTACCATAGAGTAACGCATGAGATTCGGAGTATATGGCCTGAAACTGTTTTGGCGGAAGAACCGGATGCCACTGTGGGGTTAATATATGACGCATCGGAAGGTGGGCATGAGGTCTCCAGATTGTATTAGATGTTGATGTCTAAGGTTGGGAAGGACCTGGCGCACTTGCGATTAGAGTGGGAAACAGAGATGGGAGTCCTGATAGAAGATGGGGCGTGGGAACGTGCTCTGGGATATCATAAGAAGGTGTTGAGAAATGCCAGGTTCAAACAAATACAGCTATATATAACGCACAGGGCATAGATGACCCCTCTCAGAATATCGAAGTTCCGAAATGTTGACGAGGAGAATGTTGACATGATACATATGTTCTGGGTGTGCCCAGTTATTGAATGCTACTGGGGTGAAGTGGCACAAGAACTGGCAGGGAAGGGGGTCACCCTCATAATAGACTCGGCCTGGGCATGCTTGCTGGGAGGATACCCTAGAGCGCGTAAACTTAAACATGTAGCGAAATTGAAGGATTTGGCGTATGTGCTCGCGAAACGATGGATTGCCATGGGGTGGAAGGAGGGTCATAAGCCTTGAGTGGAGGTCTGGTGGAAGGACCTACAAAAATGGGCGGAGGCTGAAACAGTGGTGTGGCAAGAGGCCAGTAAAACGAGTGGGGAGGAGGAAATCGGCTCCCTCATGGCATGGAAATCATTGATAGCGGAAAATCATTGATAGCGGAAATGTTTGGGGCAGGATCGGCTCCAGCTGAATCTGAGGGCAGCGATACCCTGACACACGAGGAGGATACGGAATGTGAAAAACAGACAGGCTCATAAGGGGGGGAGGGGAGTGCATTGTTTACATTGTAAAATGTGTTGATTATGTTTTGTTGTTTTGATGTGTGGTTTGAATAAAATAATAAAAACTTTAAAAAAATTTAAAAAAAGAAAAAAACTTCCAGGAAGCACTCAAGATCCTCATGGACTATGTGGCTATTCACCACCGTGACATGTGCCACCAACCATTCACCTGCTCATCGTATGGGTCATTGGCAGCATGTCACGTATGAGATCAATGCCTTAGGGTTTGAGAAGTGCATC
Organism: Ambystoma mexicanum; assembly: GCF_040938575.1. Lineage (NCBI taxonomy): Eukaryota > Metazoa > Chordata > Amphibia > Caudata > Ambystomatidae > Ambystoma > Ambystoma mexicanum. The sequence goes on from NC_090941.1 coordinate 358,904,438, forward strand.
GCTGCACATGTAGTGAAGCGCTGGAATGACCTCACCCATCGTAACAAGTCCAAACTGGGTCCCAACCTAGCCTCTGCTCTGGCAACTGGAGGGGAGTCACCAGAATCCCCTCCAGCCGAGCATAAAGAGGCTATCAGCCAATTCATTCTACTAGAGCATGTGCAAGGCATGGGAGGCCTGGAAAATAATAAGGACACATCCGGTGAGTGACTAAGATTGTGCATCCTGAGTATGTGAAGTGAAGTATCACCAAGATGCATAATTGTGGTGCACATCTGGCTGCATTTCAATGACTGTCCAGGTTGAACCATGTCATGGTGTACTGACTCCTGTGCAGTGTACACGAGAGTTCATCAGTTGAACATGGCAGTGTGGCTGTATTAAACCTTCAATGACATACCCCCCACAACATCTGCAACATGATTCCACAACGTGCACTCTTGTTAGCTGCATCCTTTATGTCAGTGACTCTGCTCTGCTAAACATGTGCTTGTGTCCAAAATACGAGTTACACTTGATGCCCTACAGGGTATAGAATGTCTTTTCACAAGTACGTAGGTGCTACCACGCTACATAGAACATATAAAATGACAACCAACAAGCCTTACAGTGTGCCCTGAGTGAGTGTGCATTTGTCTAGACTGTGCACATACCTGCTGCCCCAATGACAATGACTCCTGAGGCAAATCATTGTGAAGCCTGATCCCTGTTACCCTCCCACCTCCCTCTTATGGATCACTGTACCTTGTTCCTATCTAGAAATCCATTACCTTACCTTCTCCACTTCACAAACCTTGGCTAGGTGGTAATCTTACACCCAAACATCAACTGGGACTGTTTCCTTTTTCAAAAACGTATGGCATGTTCTCATTGTGTACAGTCCCTGTACCAGTTCAATACTGGTGTGGCATGTGATGGATGCAGACTTGGATGTGGATATGTGTGTCTGCCTGTTGCCATGTGATGTAATTGCACATCACAGAGCCACATGGCCATGCCCATTTCACTGGTATTAGTCAACAGTTAGCTGTGCCATGGCCCATGATGTGCTTCTTACCGACCCAGTTCATTGGCAATGTGTCCACTCCACTGGCAGCATGGCCCTGAGCAGGGACTGTTGTTGCCAGTCTGCATATACCATGCTCAGATAGCTTGTACATAGTGTGTGGATGCTGTATTTATTATGGTGACATGCCCTGCATTTTGTTGCATGACAGCAATGTGATACACATGTTTACTGTAGACACGTTGCACATTACTCCACATGTCTTTTTCTGTCCATGTGCAAGTGAGCAGGCACCAGGTGCAGAGGAGGAGGAAGAGGAAGAAGAAGAGTCTGTGGCACTAAAGACCACCAGTGCATGACGTGTTGTGGAAAGCCGTGAGAATCCACTGGTGTTACTGACCATCCTGAGCCGTGTTGCAGACAATTCAGATTCTTTGGACTTGAGTAGTTCTGATGCTGAACTGGATGTGCAGTCCCCAATCCTGGTGGAGGTCAGTGTACCAATGGGTGGAGCAGTTGGGGCCTGTCAGTCTGCAGGGGATCAGGTGCCTTCACAAGGTCAGTCTGTGGTGTCACGCCCGTATGTGGTAGTTAGGGCTGCAAGGCCACACTCCAATGTATTGGTTTCTGGTCCTGGGGCAGATGTCCAAGGGAGGGTTGCAGTTCTGCAGCCAGAAACAGTGGCATCAAGGCAGGGGCCATGCTCCCTTGGAATAAGCAGGCATGGACCCCGCACATGTGGGGGACATGTGCAGGCTGAGGAGAGAGTGTGGGAGCAGCAGAAGTTGCATTTCACACACGGACAGGTTGCTGCCTGTGAGAGTTTGGCTGAGGGCATGGATAGGACGGCACGTTCTATGATCACCCCAGCAACACAGGTAGAACAATAGCTGAAAGTCATCCGGTCCACATGCCACTCCCACAGGCTGCACATGGAGGCCAACATCAGGGGCTGATGGGCAGAGCTGCAGTGCCTGCAGCCATCCCTGCTTGCAGATGGTCTGGCACAGGGAAGCCCTGAGGCGTGAGTTGTTGGCCCACAGAGCTGCAATCCGTGAGGAAGAGACAGCCAGCAGAAAATTGTTCCACCAGGAGATGTCATTATTGAATTGAGGCAGACAATCACAGAGGAACTCCTTGCAACCCATGAGGTTGTGCATAGTGCCATCTAAGCCCTCACTGAGGCTTAGAGGGCACTATGCATGGCTGCTACCACTGAGCGCTACCACTATGCATGGCTGCTACCACTGAGGACCAGGCAAGGGTACTGCATGGTGAGCCTGCAGCACCACTTCCACCTTTTGATTCAATGCAGGATGGTGGTACCAGCAGAGACATGCCTCCCTGTCCACCCGTAGCCATGCGGTCTGTGAGCCCATGGAGGGAATTTATCATTTTAATTTTTTACATCCTCCCTTGCGGATGTTGACATGCACTCTGCCCCTCCTCCCTCCTGAGTGGATCCCCCCACCCACCGGTCCATGATGGACATTTTTGATTTTTGATGCTTTGGTTGACCCCAAGCCCGAATGTTGGCATTTTATTTTTGAGTTGCCCTTTCCCTAAAATAACAAATAAAACATTTTTTTTAAAGTTGCCGTTTCCAGGTTTTATTTTTATTATTTTACTTTTTTTCCTTAATTTGTGCATTTAACCTCTCAAGGTCATGACGTTTACAGTGGTGGACATGCAGGCATGCATAGTGAGGACAACTTGCATGTTTGCATGGTGGTGAACAGGATGCCATGTGCAGGTAATTATGGGTTCAGTGTTTCCTCGCACATGGGTGCTGTGTGAATGGTACTTCACTACGCCTGTTGTAATGTCTTCTCCCATGTTGTTTCAGTAATCCATGGTCTGGCGGTGACTGCTGTCCCAGGGGAGAAACACTGCACCCTTTGACATCCATGCTTCCGATGCCCTCCACCAGGCACTGTCCCTCCTGTCACACATTTGGAGACACAGTTCATGGTGAAGGTGATGAAAGATTCACACCATGCTGGTGCAGTCAGCGGGTAAGCATGAGCACTGTCTTGCATGTTGAGTATGCGTCATTGCTCACCATGTTTATTGTGTGTGTAACTTTACTTATATGTGCTTTGCTTGCTATCATGCCGGGATGGTTATTTAAGTGGTACTCATGTCACTGTGTTCTGGGGTTTTTGGGAGTGGGTGGTAGGGCTAGGTGTTTGTGGCCTGTGACAGGTGTTGATGGTTGTGCTTGTGTGTGTCTCATTGCACTTTGACCATGTGGACTGATTGACACTTCACATCCCCTGCAATGTTTGTGCGGTAATGGTTCGACATCACATTTGGCCTCTTTGACTTAGGTTTCCCCAATTATGTTCCCCAGCTCTTGTTACAAGCCACAACCAGAGGAACATTGATGCACATTTTTGGCATGCTATGTTTTTTACCTTTGTATTATGTTTAGCAGTGTTGGTGTTTTCACATGTATGTCCCAGGCATGCTGCACAATGGTATTCGCAGATTCAAGTTGACCGCAGCTGGGTGCATGGTACATCTGCCTTTGTGAATTGATGCATCAGGCATGATCCTGCATGGATTGCAAGAGGTGATCATTTGTGTACTGTCATTTGTGTGCTTTGCATCACGGCTGAACTCTTCAAAATCTGCTGGGAATTTGCCAACCTGTCCTCATTGTCTTCTGCCCCTACTCCTTCATAGGCATTTAGTAATGCACTAGCCTCTCACTTCTTTTACAAAACCCAGGACATACTGAACAGCCTTGTCATGCACTCTTTCAACCCAACCCTCCACACTCTGCCCCCCTACCACTCACCCTCCTTTTTCCTCTTGCTCCCCCTTCACTCCTGTCTCCTCTGAAGAAGTCACCAGAGTTGTCAACTGAATGATGGTCTCCTCCAAACAAGGTGCCCCATGTTCCTCCAGAACCTTCAAGGACAACATCTCCTCTCTCGCCCCTGCTCTTGCTAATCTCTGCAACAACCCCTTTGCTAGTTCTTTTCTATCTTTCCTCAAGCTCTCCCTTGTGTGCCCCCTCCTTAAAAAACATCTGCAGACCCTTTGTGCCCAGCCAACTACTGCCCCATGTCCATCACCCTCTTCCTGGGAAATCTGCTCGAGAATGTGGCCTTCCCCTAACTCCACGCCCATACAGAACTTGTGGGCGGTCTACATGACAACCAGTCTGGATTCTGTGCTTCCAGAGGCATGCTCTCCTGAACACCCGTGAAGAACTGCTTGCATCCCTCGATTCCAACTCCCCTGCTGTCCTCATCCTATTTGATATCACTTCTGCATTTGACACAGTCAACCATTCCATCCTCATACAAAGTCTTCTTGATACCCTTGGTATTTCGGAGCGGGCACTGGACTGGTGTACCTATTTCCTAACCGACCATTCCTCAAAAAACATTGTGGGCCCTTTCTCCTCCCCTACTTCTTCCTCCACCTGTGGCATCCCTCAGGGCTCCATTCTTTTGTGTTGGCTCTTTAATATATACCTTTCCCTGCAGGCACTCCTCATTACCTCCTTGTCCCCCAACTTACAGTGCTACGCTGATGACACACAACATTTCTTCAAACTTCCTACTGACACCCTTATACCTTCCTTCATCCCTAACTGCCTCTCCAACATCCTGGCATGGTGCACTGCTAATGACCTCTGCCTCAACACCATCAAAACAGAGATTCTCCCTATTGGATCCTCTTCACCCTAGTTCTTCTCTTCATGCTGGCCTTCCTCCATGGACCCCCTCCTGCCACCTCCTCTGAAGCCAGGAATGTTTGAGTCATCTTCGACTCCTACCTTTGTTTCTTCCCTCATATTCAGGACAAAGTCCCACTTTCAGCTCTTCCTTCTCAAATGAACTGTACCTTTCCTCACCTTCCCCAGAAACTCAATGTTACCCGTGCTCTGGCATTGCAAAATCCTCCTCCTTTATCTTCCTTTGTCCACCCTGTGACTCATCCAGCTTGCCCAGAATAGGGCAGTAAGACTTATCCTTGTCCTCAGGCCAAGGGGCCACAGCTCTCCTTCCTTACAATGCCTTCACTGGATCCCATTCTACCCTCTGATTCATTTCAAATCCCTCTGTATCATCAACAAGGCTCTCTGGGTCTGGGTCCACTCTATCCTCACTGCTTCCTGGTCACATACTGCCCTTCTAGACTCATGCATACCTCTGGCACCAACTCCCTGCATGTGAAGCGGTTTGCTAAACAGAGAGCTGGTGGTTGATCACTTTCCTCTGCGGGCTTCCTTCTGTGAAATCGCCTCCCTCTCCCTGTGCATCTTGAGCAGGACCCCCTTAAGTTCTGAAAAAGCCTCTGCCCTTTCTTTTCTCCTCTTCCTTCTCCTCATCTCTTCCCTGCTAATCATATAGTATTATGACTGATGTGTGGGGCCATTATGTATCTTCGGGGGCCCAACTCCCCACATCTCTCATCCAAACAGCTGTCTATATACTGCACTTGCTCAGCACTTTACCCCAAGCACTATAGCTAATGTGTTGTGATGGGAGCGTGGTAGATTTTGCTCTCTTCACTGTTCGCTTAATTGGACACCTGGTGAGTTGCACATCGGATGTCATGGGTTATTGTACTAACCAATTAGAGTAGGGCAATGTATGCTGACTGTCTTTAAATACTGTAGTCTGATGCGGGCATGTCGAGAGCTTCCATCTTCCTGTCTCACAAAACAAACCAACCTCGCAGCCATTATGATTCTGTATTAAACCTGTGCTTTCTTGCAACTCGTGTGTCTCGTTATTGTGTCCTGGAAATCATTAAGGTTCTTTACTTTCAGCCCTAAACTTCTTATGAAGTGGTTCATGTGCAGGATGATTATATATTACAAGCGTGAAATCATGCGAGAGCAGTAAGAGAGGGTTCCAAAAACAAAAGGACAGGTACAATGAACAAACAAAGCAATAGACAACAAAGACAGTGCATTCTAAGAACAGTCCAGATAAAAAGAAAACAGACTGAAGATTACAGTAAAAACTCAGCTAAAACCCTCTAAAAAGACATCACACATGGATGTGCAGGATCGTTATAGATTACAAACAGGAAATCAGGGGAGAGCAGTAAGAGAGGACTTCAAAAACAAAATGACTGGACACCTATCCTTGCAAGACACCCACAGGACAAACACATAACAGAGCGACATAGACCCATTCAAACACATGCCAAGACACAAACATACAGAATGCAAATAGTGACCATACTGCACATGTGACAACCTCAAGAACTCGTAGCTCCCACAATCTGCAAACAAGGTGCACAATAAGACTTAGACCCAACTCTGATCACATGAAAGTTCCAACACCTGTGCACACAGCCAAGCAATGCAGCAGACATGGTCAAAACCATAAAACTGAATGAGTCGTACACCCCCATCAGAGTAGAATGCCTACATATCCACCCTTGTCAAACTACAAATACCCTGCACATGTGCCCACATTTGTTGCATAGGTTGTGGTGTCCAGCAAGATGAAAGCTGCAAAGGAGGTTCAGCACAAGATCAACTTCACTGAAGGTGAAGTGGATCTGATGGTGGAGGTCATCCAAATCCAACGGACTCACATGCTCCGGATGCCTGGACACCAGGCAGAGCCAGTTATGTGCACACTGGTTCAGTCTCACAGAGAAGGTCAACACCTTGGGCATAGAGCAACTCACCTTGGAGGAAATCAAAAAGAAGCAGTTGGACGAGAAGTGGAGGGTCAAACTGAAGTACACCCAGTTCCACCTGACCCACACTGCTGGAGGAGAACCACCAGGCCTCAGTTTATGACCGATGTCCAGGGAGGAGAAGACCATGAGCCTTATCCCAGAGGAGGTGCGCAGTTGCTTGAGAGGCACAGCGACAGGCATGGACTTCTGTGGTCATTACCTCACCGGTGCACCACCACTCATATTCACTTCTCTGCCACCCACACAAAAATCATCCCATGGAACACAACATGAACACACACAGGCCATGACATATGCCCACTTCGTGTACACCACAACATGCAACGATGTGAAGGACATGTGACAGTACAAATGCCACATAAGGACCTGGATGCACACGTCCACATAACACACATACACATGAGATAGGTAAATTGGCATACCCACTGCACACAACAAAAGCACTGGCACATGCAGACTCCACAGAAAAAAACACACAGTCCCCAGTCACATGAATGTGTCTCTTTCCACCAAAAGGTGGATTCTACCATGCCACATGTGCCACCTGTGCACAGACACCGAGCAACATACCCTTGCATGAGCATCAACAACTGTTACACATGTACACAGGGGACGCAACTACCACATGCAATGCACCACCAACCACATACAATACACATGTAATGAATCATGGGGCTGCCACTAAAACAACACACACAAACACTGCACACATCGTCACCTTGCACATCTATCCACCACTCATCGCCAATGGCTGCAGGATCGCGTTTACGGGGTTCATGCATACATGGGTAGCAACAGTGGGTCAACGATGCAATGAGAAGCTGCGTGAGAGCTACATGCATGCCATAATAAAGACACATGTGGCATCATTAATGCCACCCATCAGTACACATCATATGTACTTCACGCATTGACCTTCTCTCCTTGTCGTTCCACTTTGCAGCCATGACGACAAAGGAAGGGACCCCTGCAGAATGTTCTGACAGCAGTGAGGAGGAAGGACACCACCTGGCTGTCTGGTGCAAATCCATCTTGGAGACACAGGTGGAGGAGGTCTGTGGGGACCACATCTCCCCCACACAGGAGGAGCGCCATGCAAAGCCATAAGCAGCATACAGGTTCATGGGTCTCTAAATTGCTCTTTCTGCACAAGAGACGATGCCGGAGCTGCTGGTGGAGGACAGCATGCCCCTCGCACAGGAGGAGGCATACAAGGGTGCCATGAGCAGCAGAGACTCCACAGACATCACATCCCCGACCATCCCTCCACACAAGGTGCCTCACCCGTGCAATGCTTAGGCCCGGAGCACTGCATCCCTCAGAGCCCACTCTCAGGCAGTACCACCACTACTACAGCCTGTGGCACCATCTGGGGTGGCACAACCTTAGTGGCGGCACAAATTCCTGCAGCAGCAATGGCATGTGGTCGACACTGTGGCCAAGGAAGGGTACAGCATTGCGTCAGAGCTGGTAAGAGTGTCCTGTTGCCTGGATGCCATCAACAACACAGGTAGGGACATCAACAGGAGCATTTTGGGGCTATGAACCTCCTTCGATAAAGTTACTGAGGCACACCTAGGAGTGTCGAAGAGGTTCGACGAGCTGCTGACACACAGCACACCCATGAGGGGATCCAAGATGGTGGATAGAGCCGTGCAGGCCACTGGCTCCCTCCTCATGTGCCAAACAATGCATGCAGGACAACCACTTGTCAGAGTACCACTCAGCCTGAAGGCAGCCAAGCCATTGGAGAGGAGGACAAATTAGCCTAACTGGCATCCCTGGCTGAGCCAGATGCCAAAAGGCAACATGGGAGGGCAAAGAAGTGGCCCCCTGCTCCCACTTCAGAGTCACCTCATTCTTCTTCACCACCACCACACACCCCTTCCATATGTGCAACCAAATCCTGACCCCACCCCGCTGAGCACTGCACCATGAAATACACCCCTGCACATCCCTCAAAGCCCCTTGGACAGCACCACACATTCTCACCTACTAATATATGTACACCACTGAATAAAATGTTCCTAACCACAAACACTTGTCTGTCGTGACTAGCAAGACGCAGTGGCATAGCCTGGCCATGTGTGAAGGAAAGGTGTGACTGTGGAATTTGAGGCCTGCAGAGATACACATTGTGAACACATTGCCACAGTCAAGCATGGACATCTCACATACAGCATAACTAGAAACATCCCACCTGCTTGAAGGCGATGGACCATGCAACCCTCAGATGTACCAGCAATTGACATGCATTCATTGAACACCTCAACACATCAGTTCAGTGACAAGGAATACTGAGCAGTATTGCAATCCCATCACCAGGTGCATGAACAACAGTATGCCAATCACCCACACACACACATACCTTATGCAGATAGGCTGTACAGACTGAATATCACATGCAGGAGTGACCAAATAGTGTCCCAATGCACCTCAAGTGAAATATGTCAGCCTATCTGCGTCACATAGATATCATGCACATGACTTTTGCAGTCAAAGCCAACACACTCAGCCAATACTAACAGTCAGTACCCTGGATGGATGCAATGCCAATTATGGCAGGCACACACACACCGGTGGCCAATGCCTGATGTACAACACACATCATGGACACGTGATTCCTCGAGTCATGATGCAGAGGTTCACATGGCACATGCCTTCGAGTAACCGAGTATCACCAACGTATCACATTCCTGAATGACAGTGTCAAGCAGTCCCCTGCATGTGCACAGCTCGCCAAGCAAATGGAACTGACCTGTCTGTAATTTGTAGGCTGCGAACAGGGAGGGGTCCTGCTTGTCAAAAATACTTTTCACTTGCAACTTGTTCAAAATGCAGGATTAGTCAAATACATGGCAAACATGGAGCATAGTATTTCACTGCCATGTAATGCGCTGCACATCGGCCCACACTCACTGCCGGTTTCCTGATCTAAGCAGAACGTTTCTGTTAACTTCCAGTGCTGCCAGAATCCAGTACTCCACGACCTGGGATGACAACCCCCAGCCTATTCTTGGCTTGGACGTGATAATGGACATTAAGTGTCATACACCAAATGCTGGGATAGAAGGACCAGTAGCAGTTTTTCTACAACGGCTTCCTCTACGCCTAATCTACTTACTAATCCAGAAAGCAACTACACTCGTTGCAACCACTGTTAAGGGGACTCTGCCCCTTGGCTCCAGAAGGAGGCTCTTTAACCACACATACCGAAACATCTGTGAACCCTGGCACCACTTGTTGCGTTTTTGGTTCCACCCCTTTTGGGGACTTTGATTCAACTTCCTGATGTCGACCCATAACAAGGTCACCCTTTAGCCTGGCTCCAGTAGACCTTTCCAAGGTCCAGTCTCCTAGACAAACTATATTGACTATATCCTGACTAGGAGTACACACAAAACAACAAAAAAATATACTAAGTTCTAGTGTTGGTCAAAGATACTACTATACAGTATCTGGCTTTCAACATGAGGTGTAGATATGTTCGCACCCCTTCTATCATGACACCTGTGTTTTGCTTTGTTTGCATTTACAATGTTTTATAATGTATGACCAATCTGCATGAATTAATGCCCATTGGGAATTCTCCTTCTTGTTTAAATAACTCATACTGTTGGGACAACATTGTAATTGTCTGTACCTCTTCAACCAAGGTACAACTTGCACTGTGATTTGTGAAAACCCCCCTTGTTTTTGCTCACAGCGTTCACAGTTTTTTATGCTTATGCTTGTATACCCAAAAAAACAAAAAATTATAAATAGTGTCAGCAATATGCAAAACTGACATATCTTAAAACTATACTGAGTGTCTAGTTGTACTTCACATAGCAGCACATTACATGGCAGTGAAATAGTATGCTGCATGTTTCCCATATATTCGACTAATCTTGCATTTTGACCAAGTTGCAAGTGAAAAGTATTTTTGACAAGCAGGACCCCTCCCTGTTCGCAACCTTTTGTTAGCCCTTAGTCCTGTCCCTGTTCTGGGGCTTCCCTCCCATTACCTGTAAATTGTAGGCAACATCAACCGCTGCTTCCCAGTAGAGCTGGAACATACAGCTGGAAAGAGGACATGCCAGTGCGTGCTTGTGTACTCTTGGGCATCTGTATGTGTGCGTGTGTCCACGCCACCATCCTTGTGTGAGAGTGTCAAGGCTCCCTGCATGCACTACTCCTGGCACACATGTGTAAGCCATGTAACCACCCAGTTAGATGTGGATTGCCCCCTTACATGGCGTAACTTCTGGCTCAGTCTGGCACCATGGCCGTATTGAGCGTCCCTAGCAACCATAGGCCTCCCACGTTACATAAAGGGTGTATCTGCCAGTGCACATTGTCAACAGCTGACATGGAAGGGAGTAGGAAATGCTGTGGGTACAGGGATGACACAGATCCTCAGGAAATTCACCTCCATGACCGGAGGTGTCCGATAGGAAGGTGCACCATGGGCTAGCAGAAAATTGCCAGGCACGACGGCACTAGTGCACCCTTTCGAGTGCAACATCCCCAATGCCCCAGTTGAGGTCAACGTGGCTAGTCCAATACATGGCCTCCCCTGAGTGTAGCCTGGGAGTAGGGGGAGGATGGATGCTTCCTTCCACATGGCATGAGGGGGCACATGAGCCACAGCAGATGGAGCATGCGGCCCATATGGCCCCTGTGCACCTACAGTGGCTCAGTCTGCCATGGCACATGTGCGTCCTCCTACTCCACCTGTCGCTTAACACCTCGTCCGTGTGTAACCCATCCAGCTGCAGAGGCCAGCTGCCCTCCCTGGACTGTCTCGTGCCCTTGTCCCCCTGTGACATCTGCCCCCTTCCAGAGTTTCACCCTATTATGGAGGACGCTGTCTGCACCCCAGCGACCGCTGGCACAGCACCTTCATTGCGCCATGGCTCAGGTCCCCATGCCTGGAGGTGCCAGTGCCAACTTCTACCAACTGTTGCTGGGGGTTGTGCATTGGGTGTCAAAGGACGTGAGAGAAACAGGTGGAGATACATTTGTTGGAACAGAGGCCTCTGAGGGAGGAGGTAGCAGTTCTGCGGGCCGACCTGGGAGAAGAGATGAACTGGGGGCCATAAAGGATGCTGTCTGTGTCCTTCAATGTCATCTATTGCTGACACTGACAGCCCCCTCACCTCAAAGGTCCCATGAGCTCTTGGCCAATCTGACACCTCCTACATGCATGGGTGGCCAGCGGTGATACAAAGGGGGCTCCTCATTCTCCTTTTCCTCCATCTTGCCGGGGCAGTAGCTCCTGCATGGCGAGGTTAAGGAAGAGGATGTGGAGGTTGTAGTCATGGGGGAGAGTCATTCTGAGGTTTTAGAGGGTGAGCAGTGAGTCCACATCATATGCCAGATTGTGTCCCTCCCATTTCACTGTCCCTGCATTGTGTGACATTGCTCTTATATGTTTGACTTCACAATTCTGTAGATCACTTGCAACACTGAATCCTTCTGTGCAAGGTACCTTCACTGTGTCTGTTTCATTCCCCTGCACTCCACTTGCATTCATGTCTTCGCCGGCCATGTAGGTGTGCACCTTTATTCCCTTTGTTTACCACACCATGCTGTACAAATGAATACATGTTTTTTTTTTTATGTGCCAACCACAACTGATGTTCATTGATTCATTTGTGTGCCATCTGTGGCTATATAGGTTGTGATGTGTGGGATGATGCCAGGTCTGACCCCGCATGTGGTCATGGCAGGTGTGTCCATTGGCGTCAGTCAGCAACATGGGTGGCATGTATGCATATTTCCCAACGTGTGCACCTTTGCATAGCACATCTGTGTGAATGTGTCATGTTGTATCTGCTGAGTAGTCCAGTGTGTCTACTCCATCGATAACGTGGCTGTCAGGCCATGCAGCTGTTGGGTGTGTACATTTTGTACTTAATGTACACTGTTTTAGGGCACATGCCCTTGCTTTTTATGAAATACTTCAGGAAAATAGGCCTGATTTAGTTTTTACCACTGAAACCTGGCTCAATGAGTCCTCCGGTCCTTGCCTGGCAGAAGCGCTGCTGCCTGATTACCGGATCTTACGCTTGGACTGTCCTTCTCCACAAGCCGGCGGTGGAGTTGCACTGGTCCACCATCATAGGTTTGCATGTCCATTCTCCCTTTTACTCACAACCTCAAAATGGAGGATCGGTTGCTCCATATTAGTGTATTGGCAGCTATCGCAGTTCATGTCTGCGTTATGTATCGCCCTCCTACTGTGGACACATCATTTTCTCTTATTTCTTTGGAAGCCATCTCGCACCTCCTTCTGCACTACAAAGATCTTATCATTCTGGGTGGTATTAATTTGCACCCAAACAACCCATCAGATTCTCATGCAGGTCTGCTGGTTTCTGCACTCTTTGACATGGGGCCGGTGCAACTGGTGGCGGGCCCGATCCATGTCTTGGGCAGTACTTTAGATTTAGGGCCTCATTCCGAGTACGGCGCTAACCAATGGCGCTATTAACGCATTGGTTGACGCCGTACCCGGACCGGCAGCGCCTTGGTGGATGGCGGAATTACCGCCCCATTCCAAGGGTGGCGGGGCGGTAATTCCCCAATCCCCATTTACCCTTCCCCATTCCCATTTTTGCCCCATAGGGCATAATGGGAGTGGGGAAGGCGTTAATTACGCCACCGTAAATTACGGTGGCGTAATTAACATCAAGGTCCCTTAGCGCCATGGTTTTTAACACCTGCTAAAAGCAGGTGTTAAAACCTCCATGGCGCAAAGGGAACTCGGAGTATGGCGGTAAGGGATTACCGCCACCGCTCTCGTTAGCGGTGGCCGCTATCCCTTACCGCCATACTCGGAATGAGGCCCTTAGTGTTCTTGGCTACCGGGTTGGTGGTTCCCTGCTCTGCTTGTCTTGTGGTCTGGACAGATCACTTTTTGATTACTTTCACTATTAATATTGCGCCTCACGTGTTGCAATGCACCTGCTGTCGTGCACCCTATCTGGGTTTTTACCCTGAACTGGCGGCTCTCTACCTGCTTTGTAGGCAAGCAGAACGCAAGTGGCTGTTTTTTTTCTAGCTCTTCTAGCCACCTTGCGTTGTGTAAGGCTACAGCAGTTTTTCAGGCTGTGGTTTTTGAGGCTAAAAGTGTTTTCTTTTCTTCACAAATGCCAGCTGAGGTGAACCAACCCGGGAGCTTTTTAGGCTGGTTCAGTCATTGTCTTCTCTCAACGCTGCTGGTACCTTTGAGCCCACTCAGTTGTTGTGTAACTCTGTGGTAGAGTTTTTAGTGGATAAAATTGCCACAATGCTCCACAACATTGTCAACTCAGGGTCTCAGTCTCTTTCTAATGTAGGCCTGGTTAGGCATTTGCCTTCTCCTCACAGCTGGTCTTGTTTTCCAGTTTTTAACAAAGAGGGCATTGTGAGAGCTACTTCTGCGCTCAAGTCAGCTTCTCCTGTTGACCCGATTCCACTCCCGGTACTCAAGAAGATTACCCCGCTGATTGCTCCTTGGTTTTCATCCGCTGTTAACTGCTCTTTCTCTAACCGCTGTAGTCTTCTCCCTCTTAAACACGCTATGGTGATCCCACTTCTAAAAAAAACCTCATTGGATCCTGCTGTACTTTCCAACTTCCGTCCTATTACTCTTCTCCCTATTTTCATGAAACTCCTGAATCACTGGTGATGCCTTTACTTCGTTCATTTTTGGAAGACTCTGTTCTTTTTGATGCGTTTTAATCTTGTTTTTTTCCCGGGCGTGAGAGACAGGCTGTGTTGGTGGATCAGGGTGGTGTGGGGGTGCTGGTTCTGTTAGATCTTTCGGTGACCTTTAACCCCATTGATCACGCCATGTTATTGCACAGGCTCGCTCTGGCAGGCATCTCCAGCTCTGTGCTTGCCTGGTTCAGCTCTTTTCTCTCTGGTGGCACAAGTCCTTTTTTCTTTCTCCTTTTTGCTCAACGTCTTCGCCTGTCTCTTGTGGTGTCCCACAGGTATCTGCTCTTTATACTCTCCTTTTTAATATTTATATTCAGCCTTTAGTTCTTCTTATTCACTTGTTTGGTTTCAGGTGTTCCTATGCAGATGACACCCAAATACTGATTTGTCTGGACCTTCTTCAGCTGTTAGACATGTCTGAAGGCAGTTAATACCTGGATGAGCGACAATTGGATCCTCCTAAATGGTAAGAAATCCTAAGTCCTGGTTGTGGTTTTGGCCGCCTCCTCAGCCCTCTGGACCACTGACTTTTGGGTCTGTTGACTAGGCCTGCCCAGGTCGTTAAAAACCTGCGCATGAAATTATGCGTTCCTCCTTACCTTCCTCCACATCTGCACTCGGTAGTGATATAATTGATGGTGGCAGTAGCTTCGATTATTGCAATGCACTTTATCTTGCCCACCCTCTATACCTTATCCGTTGCCTTCAGATCTTGCAAAACCCTGCCACCAGTTTGGCTACGGGGGCCCTGATTCGGGCCTATGCCTCCCCTATCTTGGCTTCTCTGCACCGGTTGCCGGCAGCCAGGAGGGTTATCTTCACTCTGCCTCCCTGCTCTTTGTCCAATTCCCTCTGGTTTATTGCACGAGATACAGAGGGAGTGCCTTTTCGGTGGCTGCAGCTGGGCTATGGAACTCTCTTTCCCTGTCCCTGCATGCTACGCAGGACCATCTCAAGTTCCGCTGTGCACTGAAGACTTTCCTCTTTTAGGGTTTTTCTAGTTTTCTCTTTACTTGTCGGGTTGGTTTTTCACCCAGTCCTTTCTTACTGGTACGCCACGAAGCCCTTGTTAGTGGAGGTGCACTTTAGAAATGTCTAAATAAATAAATAAATTAATAAATAAATGCGCATGTATGGAAGTGTTTTGAACAAGGACGGATCCATATATTGGTGTATGTCACCATGTGTGGCATCCACGCATGGGCGAGTATGTCCATCAACAACAGGTCTCCACATGGATGGGCCATTAGGGTGGGTAAGGGATGTCTGGGTATGAGGTTATTTGCCGTGCATTCCTGTGCGCATCTGCCCTGACCTGCCTAATTCTTCAGGGAACACACTGATCTTGTACTTGCCTGCTCTGTCGATAAGGTGAATGGACCCTTGTTTACTGCAACATTGTGGGTTGTAAGGCTATTCTGCAACAGTGCAGGACACACTGTTTATTGCACGTACTTCAATTTATTAGTGGAGTGGGACTTGTGCATCTGATGGATCCACAGAACGTGTGGGTCCTTCATCAGATGCCTATGACTATGGGTGCCCTTTCCCATCCTGCAAGCATTTCGCATAGAAATTGCCTGGAAGTGGTGCACAGTGGACTTCATGCAGTTCTGCTTCAGGAGACATTCGGAGTAGAGGTGGGTTTGCGCGTTTGCGTGTACCTGTGTGTCTCACGACGTATGACTGTTTGCATTGTGAGCCCTTGGATGAACATATATGCCTATATGTGTTACTGGGCCAGCGTTTGACACGTGCAGAGGACACTGCTGTCATCACGAGTCTATCCTTCGTGACCTCTACATCTGATGTAAACACACTTCTTAACTGACATAGCTCCATGCATGTGTCTTGCAGCAAGCTGGGGAGAGGAGTGGAGTCTCATGTCCCATTTTGGCTTCTGACTGTTCATTCCCTCTCCTTGTCCCCATATACACTGTTGGAGTCTGTCGCCATTGTGGAATATTTACCCCTGATGGTGGATTTTTCAGAGAAGTGACAGCCATTCACCTGCCGTTTTGCGGCTATCTGTTGATCATGTACAGTAACATTACCAGGCAGATTTTACCTCATGCAGTGCTATGCATGGTGACAAGACACTCGTGCTGCCTCAGTGATGCGATATATGAGATTTCCAATGAAGCGTACAGTCCCTCCAGGCACCATGGGCATGTCAGTGTGTCGTACATGGCGGCTGTTGCTCATGCTGGAGCACTTGCACACATATGGCTACATGTTGCTTCACTCATGTACATGCTGAGTTGATTTGCAGGGATGGTAGTTGTGTGCATGTTTGTGGGGAGATATGCCATTCCATGGGGCCCATGCAATAAAGTCCATGCATGGGTTCTGTAGCAATCTACTGGTTGATGTGTAGTGGGGCTTTGACGAAATGTGGGATGTGGGGGTGCATTCTTTTGCCGGGTGGTTTCATCCACTGTGGGTGGGAGGGTGTGTTACTGTCTATTCGCATGTAGGTTGAGTTGAGTAGTTGCCATGTGCTGGATGGACCCTTCTGGTGTTTCAATAAAGTAAGTGGTACTTTCTCCCACTCATCTCTCATACCAGGAGGTGGTTGTGTGCAGTGTGCCTCAGCATTGGCAGCTCACTGCCAGCCCCCGCTGTCAGTGCCCTCGATGACAGTGTTGTTGTTAGCGTTGTTGTTTCATCATTGGTTGCATGAAATCTGAAGTTGCATACTTTATAACTTAGTGACATTCAGCCTGTTCTAGCCTGCAGTTGCAGGCCCTCATGTCAACTGTGCATCCGCTGGCTGTTCCTTGATGATACGTTTTGGAATCCACAACCGTCTCACCTTTGTGCTCTCAGTCCCACCCCCCTTTCGGGGATGATGTGTGTGTGACCCAAATTTGTACTTGGTGGGACTACTTCATCTCATTGTGTGCTTGATGTGCAATTGAGTTACTGTTGATCCCGGCATACTCTTATTGAATATTGGGCATGTGCTTTACTGGCGCAGCACACTTCTTGTAGGTATGTGTCCATTGATTTTCCATGTAGTGTTGGGCTGTGTGTGGGCATGCATGTTTGCTATTTGCTGGCATGGACAGATGTCTGTTTCCATGGGTGTCTCAGGCAGGTGAGTGCATGCATGCTGTACCTGGCACTTGCCATAATTTCATCATGATATGATATGATATGGCAATTATAACGCGCCTGTACACAAGTGTTTCAAGGTGCGACGCGGCAAGGGAGGGGGAACAGGTGGAAGACAGAGAAATAATATCCTAGTAGGCCAGGTGACATTAAGATTGTGCAAGTGCAGGTGAAGGAGGGAAGAGGAAATTTGCAGGGGGGCAGTGTGGTACATAGGATAACAGTAAAAAGAATAAAGACAATGAATAAAGGTTCAGCCAGCTGGTGGCGGTACATAGGATAACAGTAAAATGAATAAGGATAGTAAATCAATGTGCAGCCAGCTGGTGGCAAGGGTAAGCGCAGACATCAGGTGTCAAATGCTAGTAGGGGCTGTAGGAATACAGAAACAGTCTTCAAGTGCAAGGATTGCCAGGGTGCAGTGCAGAAGTGCAACTGGTGGGGAGGGAACTTGGGCCAGAAATCAGAAGGTAGCCAAGTAACTAGTGCAGTTTCGGATTCAACCAGGGGATCAGCAGGGGAGAGCAGAGAGAAAGCAGAAGCAAAGAGGAAGGTCTTAAGGTGCTTCCGGAACCAGAGATGGTTCTCCTCAAGTTTCAGAGAGGCAGGGAGGCTGTTCTAGAGGGTAGCCCCAGCAGAAGAAAAAGATCTACCACCAACTCGCTGCTTGGAGTAGCGACTGACCCTGAGGGAGTTGGAGGAGGATGAGCGAAGAGCTCGAGAGGGAAGATATTTAGGCAGAGAGAGTTGAAGATATTGAGGTCCCAGGCCGCAGAAGGCCTTGTGGACAATGCAGAGGGTTTGGAACTTAATCCTCGCCATCACTGGGAGCGAGTGCAAAGATTTCAGTCCTGGAGGGATACGATTCCTAGGCTTGAGGCCAAGGACACGTCTCGCAGTCCTGTTTTGGATGAGTTGCAGAGGGCGGAGAGCAGAGGCAGGCAGATTTACAAAGAGGCTGTTGCATTAGTCCAGCCTGGAGAGAAGCAGAGCTCTGGAAACAGTGAGCTTCTGGGGGAAGGAGATGAAAGGGAGAATACCTCTGAGGACAAAGTCTCATGTGCGGTAACTGTTCCTTTCAGGCAGCATGCATGCTCATGCGACAAAGCTGCTGCCAAGCCGCTGCCTCACTCATACTGCTGTCACACTGGGCTCCACTGGGTCGGTGGCCTGGCTTCTGGCCTGTGGTCAGGTACTAGGTCTGCATGTACACATTTTCTCACTATGATGTTATGCAGGCTGAAACAGGCATGAGTGATGTTGCACATGATGCGTAGCCTGCAGGAGTATGACCCCCGCCCCCGAGTGATCTAGGCCTCTGAATCATTACTTCAAGAGACCTATGTAAAACTCAATGATGACCCTGCATGCCCAGTGTGCAGCATTATACCTTTCATGTTGTGTCTGTGGCGGGTCGCCTGTAGAGGGTCATGAGGTAGGGCCTTAATGGGTAACCAGCATCACTTGCGTGAAGAAGGACATAAATGATGTCAGTAAGCCTTGGGTGTTCCATAGTGTGTGGAGTTGGATGCGTGGGTGTTGCTTTTGTGTGGACCCAGTGATGAGTTGCATGTCTTGCGATGCTCATTTGTCTGTGTGCCTGTTAGTGGATGGGTGGCTGCATGTGTGTGGTGGAAAATGAATGTAGTGAGTGCACTTATCTATCAGTAACATATCCCTGTAGTGTTCAGCTTCCATCTGCGCACAGATGCTGTAGACCTGGAATATGTGGCTGTCATAGACAGAACCTGGGAAATTGGAGTACATGTCCATGAACAGTCCACCGGCATCACAAACCAATTGGGCATTGATGGTGTGCCAGTAGTGCCAGTTCGGTACATGTGCGTTCGGTGCTCAGGGGAGCGTGGCGTGACATAGGTGCAGTCGATGACACCGATGACCCTCTGCATAATGTCTGAGAAACCTGTCTCTGTTCATCGGGGGTTGAGGGCATGCCATGCCCTGGTGCATTCCATGTGAATGTGTTGCCTGTGAGATGTGTGCAGTTATGTGTGCAGTGATGTCATTGGTCCTCTGGAAGGAGCCAATGGCAAAGAGTGCAGTGTGGACAGGAGCTTCACATTTCACCCAATGCATGCGATTGCACTGTGGTGAGGTGCAAATCACCCTGCCACTACTGCAACATGTCCAATATGATGTGCAGAAGGAAGCCATTCCTTCTGTAGACCTCTGTGTCAGACATGCAGAAGAGATTGACCCTGGTGCGGAAGACCAGCTCCCTCTGTATCCTCCTCCTCATCTGAGGTGCGCTAGAAGCTGAGACTGCAGCGTTGTGCCATTGA
Organism: Ambystoma mexicanum; assembly: GCF_040938575.1. Taxonomy (NCBI): domain Eukaryota; kingdom Metazoa; phylum Chordata; class Amphibia; order Caudata; family Ambystomatidae; genus Ambystoma; species Ambystoma mexicanum. The sequence goes on from NC_090941.1 coordinate 358,924,235, forward strand.
TGCGCATAGACCGCCATTACCAAATCACAGTGATACATTTCCTGGGATAGGGCGTGGAGTGGCGCTGTATGCCTTTGTATTGGGACGTGTGGAAGGGTACCCACTAGCACAAGTGGTTCATGTTGCATGTGCCAGATTGATGACTCAGGGTGTGGTGAACTGGGCCCGATGTTGAAATTTCATATGTATCCAGTGTAGTTAATTATGGATGGGATATGTTACTTGATTATTACTTTTTGTTTAGAATTGATACATATCAGATTTGCACACATGCAGAAAGAAAGATAAAATGTTAAAACCACCAAATGTAACATGAACACGATTCACACATGGGGTGCTCTGAAGTACGTGAAAACTGAGAGATGGGGGGTGTTTAATGTGCATGCAAAGACAGGGCCTGGCCTGAAGAACCCACTGCAACAAAGAGATAGTATTATTAAATGAAATGTACAAAGGGGATTTGTAAATCTGCATGCAGTGGGGTTTTGTGAATTCAATCGGAATTTGCATCTAGCAGTTTGTGCAATGAATTTTAGGTAACTGGGAGGTTCTGGTTTTGCAGGATTGGGGGTTGACGGAGAAATAATGAGTAATTCAGCAGAGGGTTAGCTGTTGAACAGGACGCAGTGGTTTACGGCTTAGTAGTTCCGCAGGGAACAGATATAATCTTTCCCATTACACTGAAGTCGTGCAGAGGGATCTGGCCATTTGCTTGAGCCAGCAATAAAGACAGGGTTAGATGTTGCCCGAGGCCATGGTGTCCGGTACTCAATTGTTTTATCAGGGTGTAACTAGAGGACATACGTGCTGGAGTAGTAGTAGTATAAATTCAAATGTCTTCAATGGAGCCAGTAACCCAGGGCGGATGAGATAGCAAATGATAGCTCAAAGAGAATTTGTTTTCTGAGCTTTTCCTCATTTTACTAAGGTATCTGTGTGAACCATGTGCAATCACATTTAAGGTTAAATGTCTTAGGCCAGTTGTTACTAGTAATGAATGATGTGTGTATGTGAATGTTTTATGACATGTCACAACCTATCACAGATGAATCCCAAAAGGGATGTACTATGAATATGATCTGCAGATGGTAGGATTGTTGATGACCAAAGCAAAAGGAAGAAATGAAGAAAGATGGAACTTCTTTGTGTATGTATTGTCCAATTGTGGGTGGGAATTGGACTGTAACAAAATATCTGTTGCAAAATTGTACATAATGTATCAACTGATGTGGTTAGTTGAGACTTGGGTTAGTTGACTCCACAGCGTCATCTAATTGCACCCCAGATGATAGTACAATGAACTTGCTTTACGTACAAAATGTGCACTCATTCCTCAGGTGGTGGGCCTGCTTTGGGTTGAGGTAATTAGGGGTTGGCCCCACACTATGCAAACCTGATTAACCATTTGGAGCAATGGGCCTGTCTTCATACTAGTCTTTTCTCCATCGTTTATGGGTACTTATATAAAAAAAAAAGAAATTATCACGAAACATGACCCATATTTTCCAATTCCTTCCTGTTATATTTGCCATCAAAATAGGTGTACACATTCCCCAAAACTCACCTGCCATGCATGTCCTCTTCGGGGCCAAGGTAAAAATGTCCTGCCTTTTTTAGTTCCCTTTACCTAGTCTCAGTAGTATTTATTTACTTATTTATTTATTTTAATACGTATCTCAAGGCATCACGCACCCAGAGGCCACACAGCGCCCACTTCAAAACCTTTTCTTTTTCTCTCCGAAATGACAGGCCCATATTCTCTCGCAGAGTTTCCAAATACTATAATTCCCCCACAAAGCCAATTGTTTTCCTCTACTATTAAACCCTTCAACAATCACTTGCCTCATTCTTACTCACACCACAATCACCTCACTTAGCTATTCACTTTAATTCTATTTCTCACTCATACACAAAAGACAGAATATCATCAAAAAACCAAGACGCCGGTCATATATCTGAGATATCTCCTTCACTCGCGCATAGAAGGAGCGCCATGTTTCTCACTAGAACAGTGCTGCTCTTGCTCTCTTCATCACTAGTACAGTATTTTCTACTCCAATACCATCTGTTCCTGACTACGGGAAGATACCCTTCACTACTTTAACTAACCAAGAGAAGCGAGGCGAGGGTTCCGTCTGCACAGTCATTACAGATGAAGGTTCCCAAGGGCATACTCCAGAAAGGTATCTATGGGTGGATTTACTATAAAGATGCTGCCTCACCCAGAGGTGAGGGCTCCAGCCAACCAGACAAGCAAACTGAAGGGTATCAGGAAAACCTCACAATGGATCTGCTGGTGGGGATACCAAACAAGGTAAAAAATATATACAACATACTTCGAGCATGAAACAGTTAATTCACACTAATACGTAATAACTGTAACTTTCATTCAATTCAATTAACCTCCTGACTTCGAACAAAACTCAGCCTCTCCGACTCCACACCCACCTTGTACAAACCCATACATTTAAAAAATCACTTGTTTTCCCTCTGCCCTCCTTGCTTTTTCTGGCCAGAATGCATTCCCATAAAAAATAGATGTTGTCCAAAGCTTCCCATTGGTGCGTTTTCAAAACCTGCCCGACTGGACTTGTAACACCTAGCAGCCGAGTGAGCAAACAGGTCTTCAATTAAATTTGGTGCCTTCAGGCCATTTCTTTTACTGTGGCCAGAAAACATGATCACTCCGCTGATAAGAGCCGCAGTCCAGTGACCAGAACGACAAGCAACCGCAGAAAGCCTGGACATCACGTCGGGTCAACCAAATGAAAGGAAGTAACACAAGCATTCTAATTCAAAAGAACGCCTCCTGCGAAGAAACAAGTGAATTCTTGTCAGAAAAACAAGTTTATTGCATGCTCATGACCAGGAGTAGCTAGTCAGTTCCTTTGAGATGATAACTAACCAGATCCTCCCTGGATGACAACAAACACAAACTTACAGTTATATACCCAGTTAGACAATCTACAATCATACATTTTTTGTTGCAAAGTCATTGCGCAACCCTCCATTGGCTAACTCTAATATAAGTAATTTAATCCCTCCAGCTCTAAACCCCCATTAGGTATACTCACAAAGTACAGGCCTTTTTGACAAGTGACCTTCTTCCCTCATCAGTCATGACGTACTCCACATAATGCATTTATCATTTATGAATAACTCTGTTTATTACTCAGACCATGTGATGGAAACCCATTTAACCCAAATGATGATTGTGCAAGGCTTTCCAAAAGCACTTTATGGCATGGGTCGAGAGAGAAAATAAATAAGCATTAATTCGAAGCAGCTGTATAAATCCGGACCCTCCCAGATGCTGCAGGCATCCAGTAACATTTTTCTTATATTCTTTCATATAATTATGTGCTGCGACCATTTCAAGTCATAGGGCCTCATTCCGAGTTGGGCGCAAAGGGATTACCGGCACCGGTAAGGACACCAGTGCCGGTAATCCCTTTGCGCCCTATTCCGAGGTCCCTTAGCGGGTCTCTCCCTTAACGCCTGGTCTGACTGGGCGTTTTGGATGGGACCCGTTAAGGGTAGCGTTATTTGCTCCTTCCCCATTCCCATTGAGCCCTATGGAGGCTGAAATGGGAATGGGGAATGGTTTTGTCAATGGGGACTTACCAGTCCCTCCAAGCTCGGAATGGACTGGTAAGTCCCCATTGCACCAAGCCGGAGGCGGTACCGGTATGGGAGGCAGCCATGGAGCTAATTGCTCCATGGCTACCACCATACTCGGAATGAGGCCCATAGCTTTCGGCATACATTCTACATATTTCCCTCCAAACCTATAAACTATCAGCTCCCAATTTCTCCCTCCATGTAACTGGATTTTTCCGGTCATCAAAAAAACAAGCCTTCATGATCCCAAGGAAATTACACATTGCATCTAAGAGCCCAATCCGGCCATAAAAACCTAACAAATGATTTTCAATTCAGTTCTTGGCTTTAGTACTTTGAGATCTTATCACAAATGCGCATTCGTGGTTTACATTCAACCCCCTTCCGTGACCTAGGTCATCCAGCTCTCCAAGTCAGGCAAAAAATGAATTCCTGCGAATCCAGGAACTCTGCAGCCTATTAAAACTCCATATAGGTGAAACATACATTCTGCGATGTCTCTAGGTATCCACAATAAACCCCATATTTCTCAATTCCCTAAATGTGTCTGCAATTTAAACCATTGTTGAATTCCTACATTTCGGTTTCCCCTTCTATGAACTCCCGCATACAACAAGCTCCCCAGTACGTACTTCTCAGTGCTACAATTTGTTCATTGCACAATACATTGTACCACACCAGTGCTAATCCTGTTTCTGCCTACTGTGACTCTTAAAATGTATCAAACTAAAATACAAAGTAACAACTATTTCAATTCTTCTACTATATTGAACTCATATTTATTTGCAACATTGCATCTAGCCCAGTCACAACATGTCCTAGTGCAATTTATGTAGTGTGAACCGCTTTTCGGTGTTGGTACCTAAAATGTCTACCCCAACCGAAGCAAAACACAAGTAAGTTGTAAAATTGTGAAAAGGCAGAAACATAAGAATTGAATGCCTCATGATCTGACATATTACGACCAAGCAGAAGAGAGTTAACAAATGGTCAGATAGACAGGCTCAAACATTGATAAATAGATATATATGTAATAGATTGGCAGACTCATAGCAAATAGATCCATCGCGAGATAGATTTAGATAGATAGATAGATAGATAGATAGATAGATAGATAGATAGATAGATAGATAGATAGATAGATATATAGATAGATAGATAGATAGATAGATAGATAGATAGATAGATAGATAGATAGATAGATAGATAGATAGATAGATAGATAGATAGATAGATAGATAGATTGGACAGATACATAGTGTGACAGGGTCGGTATCCTGATCCTGTTCAAAAGGAATGGGGACCCCTCTCACCTGGAGTTGGAGGCCCACCCGTGCAGACATTAGAGCCTAGCGGGGCAGGGCAGCAGTTGGGGGTGCCCAAGTCCCTGTCCCTTCCCTATGTACCTTTGTAATTTAGCACCACTTTTGATCAGCCCATGCCGCCCATTGCATTTGTCTTTATTTGAAGATCAGGTATGTCAAATTTGATCATTTATGACTGTGATGTTGTAAATCCTTTGGGGGGGCAGGATCCCTGTCCTTGTCCTCTACTTGCTTATCATGTGTGTCCTGTGTTATTTTCTGCATAGGAGTCCAGCTGGGAGTCATGGCAGTGCAGCTCTTCCTCTTTTTGTTTCTGGTGAACAAAAGACCCTTGGGATACTCTTATGGCACCCATGAGTGAGGGTATAACCCTCTACCCTTAGTGTATGTTTTTGGGCATCCGTGTGTAGCCCACAGAGCGGGGTATGGTCTGGTGGCAGGCTCATGCTGATGTCCTATATTTTTGGGACACCCAGATCCTACAATAGGAATCAATGGATTCCTGGCAGAAGGCATTGTTTCTGGTGAACAAAAGACCATTGGGATACCCTTATGGCACCCACGAGTGGGTGTACAACCCTCTACCCCTAGTGTATGTTTTTGGGCATCCGGGTGTAGCCCACAGATCAGGGTACGGTCTGGTGGCAGGTTCATGCTGATGTCCTATATTTTTGGGACACCCAGACCCTACTATAGGAATCAATGGATTCCTGGCAGAAGGCATGGTGGCCCCTGGGGCCTCTTGGTTTCTATTGCCTATTACCTTGTTTTCCCATGTCCTGGGAAGCCCTGACTCTGTACCTTCCAGTGACTGGCTGTTGGGTGGAAGAACCATATATGGTCTTCCGGGGAAGTCCAGGCCAAACTGGCTGGAGCCTTCCCAGTGACTGTATGTTGTGGGCACACCCTTGGGGTGGGCCCTGTGTGAATGGCATGTGTGACCATTATAGATTCCCTGTTATGGGTCTCTGGTTTTTGTGTGTGTGACGCAATGGATGAGACAGCCATGACTGAATCCGACATGAATGCAGTGTAGTGTGCTGAAAGTCTGGGTACTTGCCCCAATTCACATTCCTTGTTTTTGGTGTCTGGGTGGAGTGAACGGCCTGAATGACTGTGAGCCTGACTGGCTGCCTGCCTGCATGAATGCTCTTCTGTGTGATTGGCTGACTGAGCCTGGCTCAGGAAGAGTGAATGAGGGACAGATGTGTATATCTGGGGACCTCTCATCTACTGATTTGTTCAGAAGCTGAAGTCAGAGCCTAGCTAGAAAAAGCTGTCCCTCGAAGACCACCTAGAGGAGAAGATAGCTGGTGCATTGTCTTTGGAGTAATCCAAAAGCTGTCAAGTCTGTCGAGGAATGACCCAGAGAGGACCTGGCTAGGAGGCCACTCTGTGAGCTATGAGGGACCATCATGCAAAAACTGCTGTTCTTCATTGTGGCACCCTGAAAGCCAGTGAGTCTGATGTCCGGAGAAGGGGTCCACAGAGAATCCTGAACAAAGCACCTGGACATCAAAGGGTCATCAAAGTCCATTGGCGTCGACTTGGGTCGGAAAGTTATTGTGACCGCTGGAAGCCAAGTTGAATCATGTCGCCCAGAAGCGGGGACACCTTCATACCATGCTACTCGACGCCCAGAGCTGAGAAAGCACTACTTTGCCTAAAGAACATTTGAAAGAGGGATCCCTTGCACTCACCGTCGACAACTTTGTTCTGCAAGAGAAAGTCAAAGATCGCCGGGTGCCGAGGAAAATCCACTAGTGGTTTTCCCACCACCCAAACAAAGCCGACAAAGATTTACAGAGGACACTGATGGAGTGAAGATCCGAGGTTCAGCCCGTGGTTGATGTCCGATCGCCAAAGCTATCCCGAGGTACAGGCTGCATCTCAGACACTGACAGGCCAGAGAACCATTGACTGCAACACCCGCCTTCCAAGGCCAGGCCTGCATCCATCACTGCCGTAGGTCTTTCGAGTCCACGGAGTCGTACTTGCAGCATCGAACACTTTGCATCGAGGTCTACCGCAAGCCTCACCTTCGCAGGACTTCCACCATTGAGGAAACAACCGATCGTCAAAGAGCACTGTGAAGTTTCAAGCTGATGTATCGCCGCAAGTGTCCTACTCTTCCTCAAGGTTCTTGATGCCCAGAGGCTGCTTTTTCAAATGGGGCCCATCCTCGAAGGATAACTTCAAAGAACCGTCGAAAAAACTCTCCCACTTCAGGTACATTGGGGTGGTTGAACTTTTCAACCAAAAAGCAAGGCTTATTGAGCATTTATTTACTGGGCTTGTTAATTATTCTATTACAGGTTGCCCAGGTGGCGGGATCCTCATTCAGAAATGTGCATCTATCTCCAAAGAAAGCATTTTTCCATTGCTTAACCTTAACCTGCGTCCTTCCCTGTTTTCTGTGCTGATACACCTTACTGAATGATTTATATGCTATATTATAACTGCCAGCAGTTGATGCATTTTAAAGGAATTTAAAGTCTAATTGTGGTACCGCGTGGAATTGTATACATTTGTCAGTATAGACTTACCAGAGTACAAAATTTTGCTATTGAAATGTGTATATATATCTGAACCTTAACTTTATATAAAGAACTGTGTAAGCATATAACATAGTGTGTGGACATTCCTTTGTGGGGGCTTGGGGACTTACTGTACTTAAGAACCAGCCTGCATCACCTCCTGAGAGCTTTGGGGGCAGAAATACTGATATCCCCTCCAGCCTTTAAAATGACTTACAATAACGCATTAACAGATGGCAGAAGCATTCCCAAGAAGGGTGCTTGTACAATAGCATACAAACGAGAATAAGTAGTGAGCCCATTCATAAGAGTATAAATATTAGGACATATACCAGGGACAACGCAAAACAAACAGAAACAAAACATATACAAGAAACAAGGTGACTTTCAAAGTCTTTACTTGCTGGACATTCTATTTTTTCCCTGGAGAACCTGCAGCAAACTGCAGACTCAGTGGTGAACCAGAGAGAGAGATAAGCTCTTCAGATATGCTGCATTGACTCTCAATGTCATCACTCCCCAGCAAATGGTATAATTCAACAGACAAGCTATGTGACAAGGAAGCAGAAATGGTGCCATCCACTTCCCAAGGCAGCAATTCTCATCTGCATCACAGCTGCAGAACTGCTGGGTGAAACAGACTGTCAGTAACAACCTCTCCTTGCTGCCACCAGTACTGTGGAGCAGTTTTCTAACGGAAACTGCCACACTCTTGCTTTGGAAACTAGCACAAATATGAACATTGATTGTAGTGGGCCACCATTACTGATCCTTGGTGGGCCCACATAAGAGAAAGGTGTAGGGTTTAGAGCCCTTGTTATGTGTTCTATTGATTCTAATACCTCTCAGGCTGGGAAGGCAGGGCAAGATTGGCCTGGTGACCAAAAGGGGAGAGCCAGTGGAGATAGAAGTCGTAGCATGAATGGTACAGTAGGAAAGATAAAGGTGTGTGTTATTGCTCAGCAAACTTTCTATTTTTTCCAGAGAACTGGAGTAACCAGCAGCCTCAGAGGTGAACCAGAGAGAGAGAATCTCTAGAGATATGCTGCGTTGACTCTCAATGTCATCACTCACCAACTGATGGTATAATTCAAGAGAAAAGTTATGTGATCTGAAAGCAGGAATGGTGCCATCACCTTCCCAAGGCAGCAATGCTCATCTGCATCACAGCTTTGGACTTGCTTCATAAAAACAACTATAAGTAACAACCTCTCCTTGCTGACACCAGAACTGTGGAGCAGCTTTCTAGCAGAAACAGCCACACTCTTGCTTTGCACACAAGCCCAAATGGGAACATTGATTGTAGTGGTACCAATACTGATCATTGGCGGGCCCACATAAGATAAAGGGGTAGGGTGTTGAGCCCTTTTTATGTATTCTATTGATTGTAATACCTCTCAGGCAGGGAAGGCAGGGCAAGATTGGCCTGATGCACCAAAAGGGGAGAGCCAATGGAGAAAGAAGAGGTAGCATAAACTGGACAATAGGAAATATAAAGGTGTGTGTTGATTGGGTGAGGTCAGAAGAGGAGGAGGTGTTAGACCAATATACCAGAAGAAGGAAGGATGGTATGAAGCAGGGTGGAGGGAATTTATAGAACAAGGTATGGTAATGGGTGGTGGAAGAAAGTGGTACTGTGTTGTGAATGTGCATGAAGGTTGTGTGTATGACGGGGTAGACGGAAAGGAGGGTGTGAGAGAAAGGGTGACTGGGAGAGAGAAAGGATGTTAACTGAGTATTATTGGAGGTGTACCGACTCACATGATGATCTATAACTCTACCTCTCTGCCCTGAATCCTCTCAAATCCTCTCTTTATAGAGGGAAAAGGGAATTATAGCTCAGCATGAATGACTCTTACTCCAACCATCCTCGCTGGCTACACAGAACTCTAAATTCACTGCTCACACCTCCTAAACCTATGGCTATAAAATCTACTCTCACAGCTAATGACTTATAAGAATACTTCACTGCAAAAATGTCCAAACTTGACGCTTGCTCCTGACCTTAATCACACTCCATCCTCCGACATTCTACATTGCTCCAACTCTACATCATCCTCTGCTTCTAGCTCCTACTTTAGTTAGACGACTAGTATTGAAAGGTTCTATCACTACTGGTAAAGGCTAACACCCCTTGTTCCCCATCATATACACAGCTAGTGAAGCCTAATGCCCTTTTGGTGGCCTCTTGTCTGTCTGAACTCCACTTGTACCTTGAGTCCACTTGCTTTCCCTCTATTTTCAAAACAGCCATGGTCAGGCCTCTCCTAAAATAGCAAGGGGCTGAACCTAACCAGTGAGCAAACCTTTGCCCTGTGTCTCTCGGTTGTCTTCAATCGTTTTACCAATTTCTTAGAAATCCACATCCTTTGAGACCTCATACAAGCAGGTATCCACTCCTGTCAGTCCACAGAAACTGCTCCCATGAATGTCTCCAACGTAATTGCCTCTGCTAAGAACTCCAACCTGTCTTCTTTCCTAATTCTCCTTTACCTGTCCACTTCCTTTGATATTGTACATCACTCTGAGACCTTGTTTGGATTGAATCAACCTAACACATCACCAATTATCTGTCTCCTGGAACAACAACACATCTCAACTCACTCCCCGACATTCCTGACTGTCTATCTGTGATTCAGGATTGGTGTTCCTCCAACGATTTCTGCCTTAAAGCCAGTAAAATGGAGATATTTCTCATTGGGACCACTGCTCCCACTTTCCCCCTCTCACTCTGGCTGTCCTCCTTGGGCCCTCTACCCTTGACTTCCTGTGAGGCAAAAAACCTTAGTGTCATCTTCGACTCCACTCTCTCCTTCTCTCCTCACATTACAGACCTTGCCAAGAAAGTCCACTTCCAGCTGCACCTCCTCAAAGGTATTCTACCTTTTCTCACTTTCCACCAGAAGCTCAATGTCTCCAGAGCTCTTGTTCTCTCAAGGTTAAACTTCTGCAACAGCCTCTTTCTCAATCTTCCTGCCTCTACTCTGCACCCTCTGAAACTAATCCAGAACAGGACTGAGAGAATTACCCTTGGCCTGAAGCCCAGGGACTGTATCTCTCCAGCCCTGCACATCTATCCACTGGTTCCCAGTGAATACAAGGATCAAATTCAAGACCCTTTGCATTGTCCACTAGGCTTTCTGGGGTTGAGGCCCGCACTACATCCAACTCTCTCTCTCTGCCTAAGTACCTTTGTTCTAAAGCCCTTTGCTAAGGGTCAGATGCTTCTCTAGACAGAGAGTGGGGAGAGATCTCTCTACTCTTCAGTTGCCTCCCTCTGGAATGGCCTCACTGCCCCTCTCAGACTTGAGCCGGACCACAGGAAGTTCCAGAAGCAGCTCAATAACCTCTCATTCTCCTCTGCCTTCTCTCTCTCGCTCCCCTGCTAACCTTTCTGTCTGTTGCGCTGATTCTTTGCTCGGCACCCACTTAGTATCACTGGGCACCAGGCTCCTCTACGATCAGTCCTCCTTGCACTGTCACTTGGCCTACTTTACACTTAGGGGCTGCAATCTGTAACCTCTACAACCCCCCTGCTGATCTCCACTTACCCATAGCCGCACTACCCTTTTTACACTTGCCCAGAGCCTTACTGACTCTGACCACACTTCCCCCTACACTCTCTCTTGCACTTCCCCCACTCCCTTCCTCCTGCACCTCTCATTGTCGCACTTGCACGATCTGAATGATGCCATAAGGCCTAGTAAGATTGTCTGTCTTGTCTTCCCTCTGTCTTCCCTCTCTTGTCTTGTGGCATCTAGAATCACTTGTGTACAGGCACGTTATAAATTAAATATAATATATCATATCATTGTTTTCAATGCGGCTACTAATTTGGCTTCATGCTAGGTTCTGTGGCTTCATTGGTTATCTTTGATATACCTACTATTTGGACAAACAACATGCCACAGCCAAAGTAATCATCGGGCTGAAATGGCCAATGCCCAGTACTCGTAGATTAGGGCACCAAGGGGTTAGGCATAAGCTCTGCCTCAGTCATGTTTGGGTGCCAAATTTAATTGGTGCAGTAGTTCTAATGGTTAATTTGACTTGGTAGGGAAAAACCTTGCTACCATCAAAGAGGGGAACACAGGGAGGTGGCAGAGGGTCAAAACCTGATTAAGGTCAGTTGCTCAGATACAGTGGGGTACTAGTGGAAGTTCTGAAGCATTTTGTATGGTCATAGTTTCGCAGTGGGTCAATTTAGTGGATTTTGTGCACCTGGGCAAACATGGAGACACTCTATTCCTTGGTCAACGCTGACACAGTGCATAGCTGCAGGCAGTGCTTTGGATTTCGGACATGTTTCGTAGTGGTTTTTGGGGCAAATCCAAAGGACATGACCTATTCAAACCTGGCACAATGGACAGAAGCAGTCTGTTTTCAGTGGTCCCTTCATGTGTTATGTGGAAGCGCAGAGCCAGGTATGAGGTCCTTTTCAAGTTAAGGTACTGATAGCATGGTCACGGGCCCTGACTAGTGGATCACTGAGTATGTCAGGTGGAACGAAGGATGGTCTTTCGCACAGACCGTGTAAAATTTGGCACAGGGCATCTCGCAAGGCCATGTCCAGTGGTCCAGTGTATGTTGCTGATATTTTGATACACGACCAAAAGCCCTGCTATAGCTAAGTTTGTTTGCATGTAGCAACAGTTTAGCGAGGGTAATAAACTGTAGAAAACACACATTTCCACAAAAAGGAAAAAGTATGTGCAATGAACTGTGAGGAACCAGTGATCCGATAAGTGATATGTGCTATATTGGATGGAAGTACAGCGATAGAAAGGTTCCTCAAATAAAACATGTTTACCTATCAGAATCTGCACACTGCATTTTAAAATGTATGTCTGTATCCATAGGATGCAGAAAGTGCAAACCTATCTGGGAATCAACAGAATGCATTACATAGGACACTTTGCTGTCGAAAGAAATGAATCCCTGTCCAGTTTCAAAATACTACTTCAAACAATCCCAATCATGCTTGAAAAAACAATATATTAATACAATTCATGGAGCTATGTAGAACCTAAGCACAATATAAAAATATGCATCACACAAACAACTCTGCATAATTAAGTGCATACAGTCTACACATCCTGCATGAATCCAGCTTAGGTGATAGAAACATAATTGGTTGTGGTATCTACCTGTGGTCCCAATTGACCCAAGCACGCATGCAAACAATGGGTGCTGATCTGACACACAAATGCAGCTTGAGGTGTACATTGTGGGTAGCCTTAAGTGATATTATGATGCCTTAGATAACCCTCCTGTACCTTGGAGTCTGTGGTGGTGGTAGCACATTTGGGTTTTGTGTCCATAGAGAGATGGTCATGGTGTTTGTGTTTTTAACCTTTTGATATGTCAGGTTTTATGTTTTTTTAAATTTGTATATGGTTAATAAAAACCTTTACAAAATACAATTATATCAAATCATCATTCATAACTAAACAATTTCATATGAGGTAAGTAAAATTAATAGATACATACATTAAAACATACACATTTCTCAATCCTATATAAACACACATACATTGTTATAGCATTGAACAACCACGCCAAGCAGAGGTTCGAAATACAGTTCGTTCAAATTAAGTAAACAATTCACAATTTACCATTCAAAGAATATAGAAACATCTATACATATTCAATCAAACATTCAAACATAATTGATACAATTCAAACCAATATGAGCATCGATTAAAAACATCCAAAATGTTTTTTTTCCCTAACTTAATCAAAATATTGCACACATCACAATTCATAATTTAAAGATAAAGGATAGAACCAATACCTAGTCAAACGGATCGTATCAAAAACAAAACCGGTTCCAAATTAATATGTACGTCAGTTTCGAACAGGTAAAGTAAATTCTCCAGGCCAACTGAACAGAACACCAATTCAATCCTATAAGCATTTAAAAATGTATGTCTGTATCCATAGGATGTAGAAAGTGCAAACCTATCTGGGAAGCAACAGAATGCTGTACATAAGACACTTTGCTGTAGAAAGAAATGATTCCCTGTCCAGTTTCAAAATACTACTTCAAACAATCACAATCATCATCTATCTAGAACCTAAGCACAATATATAAATATACATCACACATAAAACTGTGCATAATTAAGTGCATACAGACATAGGCAAGTCTACACATCCTGCATGAATCCAGTTTAGGAGATAGAAACCTAATAGGTTGTGGTATCTACCTATGGTCCCAATTGACCCAAACACACATGCAAACAATGGGTGCTGATCTGACAAACAAATGCAGCTTGAGGTGTTCATTGTAGGCAGGCTTAAGTGATATTATGTTGCCTTAGATAACCCGCCTGTACCTTGGAGTTTGTGGTGGTGGTAGCACATTTAGATTTGTGTCCATAGAGAGATGGTCATGGTGTTGGTGTTTTTAACATTTTGCTACGTCAGGTTGTATGTTTTTTTTTATTATTTGTATATGGTTAATAAAAATCTTTACAAAATACAATCATATCAAATCATCATTCATAACTACACAATTTCATATGAGGTAAGTAAAATTAATAGATACATACATGTAACGCTCACCTGGTATCCACGGGGACGTTACTCAGCTGGTTCTGACTGGGGTGCATTGATTGATGCGGGCTTGTTGCTGCCTAGTTACTTCACTGGCAAGAGTCCGACAGGTAAGTATAATGAGCCTTTTGAACAGTTCTCTAACTTTGTTCCTTTCCTTCCTTAGATGATGGCCGGCGTCTGGGGATGGCGACGTGCTGCTGAGATGAGTAGCGCTGAAGGTGAGTGAGAGCGCGATACGTGATGCGACCCTTTCGTATTTGTATTGAACCGAGTTCTTTTTCTGTGTCTTTTAGGTGCCGCAACGTTTTCAGCATTGATGCCGGTTATGAAGAAGAAATGCCGTAAGCGCGGTATTCCGCACCTCTAGATGTTTCCACGCTAACCAGGAGTATCTTTTCCCTCTTGCAGATGGATGAGAGTTACGGAGACAGAGCTCCCTCAGAGCGGCTGGGATTCAGGTAAGCGTTTGAAACTTGTACAGTCTTTAAAAATAAGCAAAGATTTGCTGAATGCTTACTAATGCCTTTTTTCTGTTTGTTTCCCTTTCCTTAGGAAGCGGCGTGCCGCGATGGGAATGGCACCGCCGGAGATGCCCGCAGAACAGAAGAAGCGATGAATGATGGGCAGAAGTGCCACAAGGTAAGGCTGTTCCTAACTGTGTTCTTGTTCTTGCAGGAGTTGAGCGCAGAAGAAAGATGCAGACCTACTGGAGACCGATCCGAACACGGTGAGTGTCACGCTGCAGGTGCAGAAAACACAAAGCATGTTTCTCAGCCTGGGCATGGCTTAAATAGTCTCTGGGTATCCCAGGTGTCTCTGGGCTAAACCACACCCAAAAGACTAGACTGCACATGCAGTTCTGGGAACCGAAATATGTGGGGGCATCCATCTTGTCCCCATCAATGCACTACAAGTCCAATCCCCAATGTTATCCTATGGGAGTGAGTGGGTCTGGTGCCAGAAGCGCCAAGTCTGACTCCAAGTGGGTCTTTGGAGGGATGGAGAGGCCCTTGAGTGCCATGTAGGCGATCGTGGCCTGGCTCCAGCCTGACATCTTGGAGGGCTGGGGACATGAGGGGCAGGAATCATGACAGCACTCCCCCCCAAGGCCCCTCTCAAGGTGGCTCTTCTGTCTGGTCCTGATTTGTTTGGATGGTTTTGATGAAATTGCCTAAGCAAGCAAGGTGCATGGATGTACTCACAAGGCTCCCATGTCCTGTCTTGTGGACCATACCCCTTCCAGTCTACTAAGTAGTATAATTTGGATCTGATATACTTTGCATCCAGGATGTCCTTGACTTCGAATTCTGGCTCCCCGGTGACTACTACTGGCTGCGGTGGCAATGCTACCCGGGTCCCAGGTTAAACAGGTTTAAGGAGAGACACGTGGAACACAGGATGAAACTGCACGTTTGACGGCAAAGCTAGTCTGACCGCCACAGGATTTATCACGGAGGTGACAGTGAATGGACCCAGGTATCTTGGAAGGAAAGTTTGGGTTCCTTTAATGGACACGTGTTTAGACGCCAGCCAGACTTTTTCTCCCACTTGGTAGTTGGGGGCCTTTGCTCGGTGTTGATCAGCAAACTTCTTTTGGCTATTCTTAGCTGGAAGTAGGTGTTCAGCTGCCCTTTTAAAGGTTTGAGAAATGGTCGTGTGCAAGGTTTTGACTGCTGGCATTTCCAGGGTTGTAGGAACGTCCAACTCAGAAGTATGTGGGTGCCTGCCATACATGGTATAAAAGGGTGTCTGCCCAGTGCTGGTTTGTAGGGAATTATTATAAGCATATTCAGCTACCCATAATAGGTCAAACCAGCTTCCTTCAGCTTGGTGTAAAATGCAACGCAGATACTACTGGAGCGTCTGATTTGTCCACTCAGTTCGACCATCCGTTTGGGGATGGTGACTGGTGGATAGCCAGATGTCCACCTGGGCCATAGATCAGTATTTTCTCCAGAAGTTAGATACAAATTGAGTACCTCGGTCTGAGATTAAAACTGAAGGAAACCCATGGAGCCGTACGATGCCTTCAAGAAATACCTTTGCCAGAGTGGAAGCATTTGGGAACTGCTTAAGAGGAATGAAATGTGCCATTTTTGAAAATAGGTCCACGACCACAAGAATAGTGTTAAACCCTTGACTGGGCGGTAAGTCAGTAATAAAATCGAGGGACAACGTGTGCCAGGGTGCTGGTGGGATTTCACATGGTTTTAATAGTCCAGCCGGTTTCTGCTTGGATGACTTATTTTGAGCACTCCACAAAAAAGGATGAATTGGATAATGTATTTACGCCACGTGGGCCACCAATAATTTCGTTTTACCTTGGCTAGTGGTAGCACATTTAGGTTTTGTGTCCATAGAGAGATGGTCATGGTGTTGGTGTTTTTAACATTTTGCTACGTCAGGTTGTATGTTTTCTTTTATTATTTGTATATGGTTAATAAAAATCTTTACAAAATACAATCATATCAAATCATCATTCATAACTACACAATTTCATATGAGGTAAGTAAAATTAATAGATACATACATGTAACGCTCACCTGGTATCCACGGGGACGTTACTCAGCTGGTTCTGACTGGGGTGCATTGATTGATGCGGGCTTGTTGCTGCCTAGTTACTTCACTGGCAAGAGTCCGACAGGTAAGTATAATGAGCCTTTTGAACAGTTCTCTAACTTTGTTCCTTTCCTTCCTTAGATGATGGCCGGCGTCTGGGGATGGCGACGTGCTGCTGAGATGAGTAGCGCTGAAGGTGAGTGAGAGCGCGATACGTGATGCGACCCTTTCGTATTTGTATTGAACCGAGTTCTTTTTCTGTGTCTTTTAGGTGCCGCAACGTTTTCAGCATTGATGCCGGTTATGAAGAAGAAATGCCGTAAGCGCGGTATTCCGCACCTCTAGATGTTTCCACGCTAACCAGGAGTATCTTTTCCCTCTTGCAGATGGATGAGAGTTACGGAGACAGAGCTCCCTCAGAGCGGCTGGGATTCAGGTAAGCGTTTGAAACTTGTACAGTCTTTAAAAATAAGCAAAGATTTGCTGAATGCTTACTAATGCCTTTTTTCTGTTTGTTTCCCTTTCCTTAGGAAGCGGCGTGCCGCGATGGGAATGGCACCGCCGGAGATGCCCGCAGAACAGAAGAAGCGATGAATGATGGGCAGAAGTGCCACAAGGTAAGGCTGTTCCTAACTGTGTTCTTGTTCTTGCAGGAGTTGAGCGCAGAAGAAAGATGCAGACCTACTGGAGACCGATCCGAACACGGTGAGTGTCACGCTGCAGGTGCAGAAAACACAAAGCATGTTTCTCAGCCTGGGCATGGCTTAAATAGTCTCTGGGTATCCCAGGTGTCTCTGGGCTAAACCACACCCAAAAGACTAGACTGCACATGCAGTTCTGGGAACCGAAATATGTGGGGGCATCCATCTTGTCCCCATCAATGCACTACAAGTCCAATCCCCAATGTTATCCTATGGGAGTGAGTGGGTCTGGTGCCAGAAGCGCCAAGTCTGACTCCAAGTGGGTCTTTGGAGGGATGGAGAGGCCCTTGAGTGCCATGTAGGCGATCGTGGCCTGGCTCCAGCCTGACATCTTGGAGGGCTGGGGACATGAGGGGCAGGAATCATGACAGCACTCCCCCCCAAGGCCCCTCTCAAGGTGGCTCTTCTGTCTGGTCCTGGTTTGTTTGGATGGTTTTGATGAAATTGCCTAAGCAAGCAAGGTGCATGGATGTACTCACAAGGCTCCCATGTCCTGTCTTGTGGACCATACCCCTTCCAGTCTACTAAGTAGTATAATTTGGATCTGATATACTTTGCATCCAGGATGTCCTTGACTTCGAATTCTGGCTCCCCGGTGACTACTACTGGCTGCGGTGGCAATGCTACCCGGGTCCCAGGTTAAACAGGTTTAAGGAGAGACACGTGGAACACAGGATGAAACTGCACGTTTGACGGCAAAGCTAGTCTGACCGCCACAGGATTTATCACGGAGGTGACAGTGAATGGACCCAGGTATCTTGGAAGGAAAGTTTGGGTTCCTTTAATGGACACGTGTTTAGACGCCAGCCAGACTTTTTCTCCCACTTGGTAGTTGGGGGCCTTTGCTCGGTGTTGATCAGCAAACTTCTTTTGGCTATTCTTAGCTGGAAGTAGGTGTTCAGCTGCCCTTTTAAAGGTTTGAGAAATGGTCGTGTGCAAGGTTTTGACTGCTGGCATTTCCAGGGTTGTAGGAACGTCCAACTCAGAAGTGTGTGGGTGCCTGCCATACATGGTATAAAAGGGTGTCTGCCCAGTGCTGGTTTGTAGGGAATTATT
The DNA here is from genome assembly GCF_040938575.1 of Ambystoma mexicanum. Lineage (NCBI taxonomy): Eukaryota > Metazoa > Chordata > Amphibia > Caudata > Ambystomatidae > Ambystoma > Ambystoma mexicanum. The sequence continues at coordinate 358,942,595 of NC_090941.1, forward strand.
ATAAGCATATTCAGCTACCCATAATAGGTCAAACCAGCTTCCTTCAGCTTGGTGTAAAATGCAACGCAGATACTACTGGAGCGTCTGATTTGTCCACTCAGTTCGACCATCCGTTTGGGGATGGTGACTGGTGGATAGCCAGATGTCCACCTGGGCCATAGATCAGTATTTTCTCCAGAAGTTAGATACAAATTGAGTACCTCGGTCTGAGATTAAAACTGAAGGAAACCCATGGAGCCGTACGATGCCTTCAAGAAATACCTTTGCCAGAGTGGAAGCATTTGGGAACTGGTTAAGAGGAATGAAATGTGCCATTTTTGAAAATAGGTCCACGACCACAAGAATAGTGTTAAACCCTTGACTGGGCGGTAAGTCAGTAATAAAATCGAGGGACAACGTGTGCCAGGGTGCTGGTGGGATTTCACATGGTTGTAATAGTCCAGCCGGTTTCTGCTTGGATGACTTATTTTGAGCACTCCACAAAAAAGGATGAATTGGATAATGTATTTACGCCACGTGGGCCACCAATAATTTCGTTTTACCTTGGCTAGCGTTTTAGCGATTCCGGGGTGGCCCTCGATCAAGGAATCATGATAACCGGACATGACTTGTTCTCGTAGTTCTTGGTTTGGTAAGAATAAATGATTCCTGAAGTAGGGTAACTGATCTTTTATCATGTAATGTTCTCCTTGTGCACTCCAAGCTTGTAATTGCTCCGGACTCATCAGGTTTTGGCTTTCTTCATGTAATTCTTTCTGAGTTATGGTTGCTGTGATTCCTAGGAGCTTATCACTCGGGATGATTGCTATTGGGTCAGGGGTCTGATACCCTTGCTCTTCGACCCCCATACGGGAAAGGGCATCGGCCTTCCCGTTTTTCACCCCTGGTAAAAATGTAATCATGTAGTCATATTCAGCAAAAAAAATAACCCAACGTAGTTGTCGTGAGTATTGGGCCTTTGCCGTTTTTAGGTACTGGAGGTTCCGGTGGTCAGTTATTACGGTGATTGTGTGTCTGGCGCCCAAGAGGTAGTGCCGCCATGCCTTAAAGGCTGACTTAATGGGCAGGAGTTCTTTGTCTGTGATAGCATAATTGAGTTCAGGGGGTGTGAATTTACGCGACCTGAAGGCAACAGGGTGAAATTGGCCCGTTTCGGGGTCCTTTGGTGAGAGGACGGCTTCCATAGCCATGCTTGAGGCGTCCGTTTTCACCAGGTATGGGAGATCAGGGCGAGGGTGGCGTAAGATTGGGGCAGATGTGAATCTTGCTTTGAGTTCCTGGAAAGCTTCCTCGGCTTCTGTTGTCCACTGGAACTTTTTGTTGCTTTTTCTTAGCAATGACGTGATGGGATGCACGATTTGCGAAAAACCTGGGATGAACGGCGGTAGAAGTTTGCAAAACCCAGCATACTTTGAACCCCCTTTAATGAATTTGGGGATGGCCGTTTCAGGATAGCATCTACCTCATGTACATTCATTCGGATTCCATTCGGGCTGAGAATAAAGCCCAGGAATTCCACCTCGGAGACGTGGAATGAGCACTTTTCAAGCTTGGCGTAGAGCTGGTGTTGATGGAGTTTCTCCAATACAGATCAGACATGTTTAACGTGGTCCTGCTTTGCTGCGGAATGTACTAGAATATCGTCGATGTACACTAGAGCACAGACATCAATCAATTCCCGTAGGACATTGTTCATGAAGTATTGAAATGCTGCAGGCACGTTGCAAATGCCAAAGGGCATTACTTGATATACGTAGAAGCCGTATTTGGTTCGAAAAGCGGTTTTCCATTCGTCCGCCTGTTTTATGCGAACAAGGTGATATGTCCCCCTCAGGTCTAGTTTTGTGTAGATTTGGGCATCTTTGACTTGATCAAGCAATTCAGGGATCAGTAGCAGGGAGTAGCGTTTTTTTACGGTAATCTGGTTCCGTGCGCGATAGTCGATGCACGTTCTCAAGTCCCCCTCCTTTTTCGGTACGAAGAATAAAGGACTGGCTGCTGGAGACTTCGAGGGACGGATGAGCCCGTTGGCCAGGTATTGGTGAAGATAGGCCTTCAGGTGCTGGTTTTCTGGTTCTGTGAGTGCGTAAATACGCCCTCAAGGGATTTGTGCACCGGGTATCAGGTCGATTTTGGGAATCGTATGGTCTATGCAGTGCAGGGTATTAGCCTGTTCTTTCTGAAAGACATCTTGAAAGTCCTGGTATTCACTTGGTAAGATGCTGATTGCCACAGTCGCAAGCGTGGAGGTTCTGGTGTCTATTGGTTGTTTCTATTGGTGATAACATGTGTCGGAGCAAGTCTCGGGAAAGGCCAATTCTTTTGCTCGCTAATCGATTTGAGGATTGTGAGCTACCAACCATGGCATTTCCAAAATCAACCGGAACTGTGGTGCCTTAATGAGGTCGAACATGATAGATTCTTGTGGTCCATCCTGGCACAGAAGGGTTAAAGCTGCAGTGCATCGGGATACTGGACCAGAAGCTATTTCCATGCCGTCGACAGTGGTAACAGTGTCTGTGGTTGATTTAGGGCGTAACGGAAGCCCCATCTTTGCCACAAGATCCTGGTTGATGTAATTCTCAACGGCTCCACTGTCAATGTACGCTCTTACTGCGTGCATCCAAGATGGTTGTTGGTGATTGATCAAGACCACAGACAGTGCAAAATGGGAAGTCTGTAGTTCACTTTCTTCGCTCAACAAGTGGACCCCTACACTTGCCGGGCTGGGGAGTTTTCTTATTCCTTGATGGTATCTTCCTTGTCCGTGGCCCCTACCATCCTCCATTGGTGGCTTCACAGGGCACTCTTTAAGGAAATGACCTGACCTTCCACAGTACTTACATAACTGCTGCAGTCTCCTTTTATCCCTTTCCACTTTAGTCAAAGGGGATCTGACGCCCCTGATTTGCATTGGTTCTCCTGAACCTTCCGTTGTGCGGGCAATATTGTCCTTTGAATGCACATACATAGGGCGAGGGTCCTGTCTGGTTGGATCTTCTCTTCGGTCATGCAACCTATGATCAAACTACGAGTCTATTGAACGTGGCTATGTATGTTAATAGGTCTTGATTCCTTTGCCGTAGGGACAGAAGTTCGTTGTCTAATGCCGGCCCATGAGTACGACGGGCGAACAGCTTTTCCATCTCCTGCTGAAAGCCCCTGAAGTCATTCAGCAAAGAATCATCTTGGGCCACAAAGGGTACAGACCAGTCCGTGGCGCTGCCACTCAGGTAGGATAGCACAAAAGCGACCCATGATTGGTCATTCGGAAAGGCTCCTGGTCTATAAAGGAAGTGCAGGTGGCACTGGTTCATGAACGTTGCAAACCTCTTGGGATCCCCCGTAATCATTCATGCGGGTCAAGGGAACTGCCCCAGGAAGGGTTATCTGAACGGGATTGGCTGATGGTGCTGGCATCGAGGGCACGCTTCCCGGCAATGGTGCATGCCCTGCTTGTGACTGGAGAAGTTGCTGGCTTAAATCATCAGTGCGTACTTTGGCTACTACCAGCTCTCTCCTCAGGGTGTTGGTCTCCTGCCTGGCTGCATGTACTTCGGGACGTAGTTACCCCAACATGTGGGCTAACTGGTTGGTTTCTGACGTTTCCATGATGCCCAGGTGGATTTTGATGTGAGGCTTTGTGTTCTGTAACGCTCACCTGGTATCCACGGGGACGTCACTCAGCCTGGTCTGACCTCTTACAACCTCAAACCCTTCCCTGGAGTCTACTCGACTGGAGACTGGGCCTTCTTTTCTTGGAGAGTGTGCTCTCCATCCTGCTTTGAACGCAGTGGCGCATTGATTGATGCAGGGTTGTTGATGCCTAGTTACTTCACTGGCAAGAGTCCGACAGGTAAGTATAATGAGTCTTTTGAACAGTTCTCTAACTTCGATCCTTTCCTTCCTTAGATGATGGCCGGCGTCCGGGGATGGCAACGTGCTGCTGAGATGAGTAGCGCTGAAGGTGAGTGAGAGCGCAATGCGCGATGCAACCCTTTCGTATTTGTATTGAACTGAGTTCTTTTTCTATGTCTTTTAGGTGCCGCAACGTTTTCAGCGTGGATGCCGGTTATGAAGAAGAAAGGCGGTAAGCGTGGTATGCTGCACCTCTAGATGTTGCCACGCTAACCTGGAGTGTCTTTTCCCTCTTGCAGATGGATGAGAAGTTCCGGAGACAGAGTTTACCCAGAGTGGCTGGGATTCAGGTAAGCATTTGAAGCTCGTATAGTCTTTAAAAATAAGCAAAGATTTGCAGAATGTTTACTAATGCCTTTTTTCTGTTCTTTTCCCTTTTCCTTAGGAAGCGGCGTGCCGGGATGGGAATGACACCGCTGAAGATGCCCGCAGAACAGAAGGAGCGATGAGTAATGGGCATAAGCACTGCAAGGTAAGGCTGTTACTAACGGTGTTCTTGTTCTTGCAGGAGCTGAGCGCAGAAGAAAGATGCAGGTCCACTCGAGACCAATCCGAACACGGTGAGTGTCACGCTGCAGGAGGAGAAAACACAAAGCATGTTTCTCAGCCTGGGCATAGCTTAAATAGTCTCGGGCATCCCAGGTGTCTCTGGGCTGAACCACACACAAAAGATTAGTCTGCACATGCAGTTCTGGGAACCAAAATATGTGGGGGCATCCATCTTGTCCCCATCAATGCACTAAAAGTCCAATCCCAAATGTTATCCTATGGGAGTGAGTGAGTCTGGTGCCACAAGCGCCAAGTCTGACTCCAAGTGAGTCTTTGGAGGGATGGAGAGGCCCTTGAGAGCCATGTAGGTGATCGTGGCCTGGCTCCAGCCTGACATCTTGGAGGGCTGGGGACATGAGGGGCAGAAAACATGACAATACATTAAAAAATATACATTTCTCAATCCTATATAAACACACATACATTTTCATAACATTGAACAACCACGCCAAGCGTCGGCTTGACATACAGTTTGTTCAAATTAAGTAAACAATTCACAATTTACCATTCTAAGAATATACAAATATCTATACATATTCAATCAAACATTCAAACATAATCAATACAATTCAAACCAATATGAGCACCGATTAAAAACATCCAAAATGTTTTTTTTTATCCTAACTTTATCAAAATATTAGACACATCACAATTCATTATTTAAAGATAAAGGATAGAACTAATGCCTAGTCAAACGGATCGTACAAAAAAACATAACCGGTTCCAAATTAATATGTACGTCAGTTTCGAACAGGTAAAGTTAATTCCAACTGGACAGAACACCATTTCAATCTTGTAAGCAGAGCCTCTAAATATTCGTTATAATTGATAATTTATCATTAATTTCTCCAAGCAAATGCGTCAGTGCTACAAACAATGTGGAATCATTCCCCCACATGCACCTTCACCATAAGTATTCTCTGGAGTATCAGGATTTAGTTATAATAACTTTATCAAAGACCTTCATGCAAGTATTCTCAAAGTACATGCAGAACATGGTCAGATGTTTTAGGGTTTCATGTTCTCTTAATCCCTTACTGAATCTACACAAGCCCGTATTATTACTTAATGCTTCATACTGCCGAGATTGTATTCGTTCCATGGTTAGAAACTGATTCAATTTGAATCGCATACACAAAGATCTTCTCTTTTCACATGAAAACTTAATGAGATAAGGTGATCTATCTCCTCTTTTTCTCACAAACTTTGCATATTCTTCGTAGAGTTTGTATCCATGGTTCTTATCCATTAACATACACCACTCAAAGTTCTGATGCTTCTTCTTTGCAATTGAAGAGAGAACTCCATTTGAGTAACATTTAAATGAGCTAAGAGTTTATTCATTCTCACTTCAAAGTGCTTCATTGAAGGAAGATTCGAGTCAATAAGCATTCACCCTAGATCCTCATACACTGAGTTCCTCAGGGGATTTAACATTTTAGCATAATTGCTCATCATTCTCCAGTGCCATTTAGATGAAAGTGATTACAACCCAAGTTCATGGCAAATTATGGAATTTGGAATTGAAGTAGCCAGCGCAAAAACATGTTTCCATAATTTTCCCTGTACTTTATCAAGTATCATGGCAATATCCAATAAACAAATATCTAGACCACATAGGATCACACCCACAACTTTTAAATTATAAAATTCAATTAATGGTAGCAAAGAGAATTTGCAGTATTTTAGATAAATTATCTTCATCTGGTTCAAAAATGGTTTAATTTTCAGATCCAGTGCCCTTTTCCACATTGCTACTGAGGCCATGTCATTAAGATTATACCCCAGATAGCATATACATAGGACATTATCAACATTAATACCTTAAATCATCCAGTTATACCTTATGATTTTCCTTTTCCTGTTCACAAAAATCATGACATGTGATTTTGCAGGATTAAGTTTGCAAAGGTAGCGGGCGCCCCTCTCTCGACAGAACAAGGCCTGATAACCTGTTCAGTGGTTGTTAACCACTTGAGAGTTCGCAGCCACTGCTTTTACTCACTGTGCCTTTCACAGATGGGAAATATCCATTTGCATATCAGTCTTTGTCCTGCCCAGGGGCAGTCCAGCACCGAAATGCAATGGCAATTCCAACCTGAACGAGAGTACCACCAGCAACCCCATACATGTGTTTCACCCTTGTTGGGGATCATCAGTGAGGTGAAGCTGATGCCTCTCTAAGCACAGTGAGAGGGAGACCATGTCTGGTTCCCCCCAGGAGACCTAGGGTTACCAATCCCAGGTTCCTTGAAATTTAGTTTGCAAAGGTAGCGGGCGCCCCTCTCTCGACAGAACAAGGCCTGATAACCTGTTCAGTGGTTGTTAACCACTTGAGAGTTCGCAGCCACTGCTTTTACTCACTGTGCCTTTCACAGATGGGAAATATCCATTTGCATATCAGTCTTTGTCCTGCCCAGAGGCAGTCCAGCACCGAAATGCAATGGCAATTCCAACCTGAACGAGAGTACCACCAGCAACCCCATACACGTGTTTCACCCTTGTTGGGGATCATCAGTGAGGACTTTGATCCATATTGTCCTGTTTGATTAGAGCAGGGGCAATGCACCCGTGCAACGCCCTACCACTTCGCAGACCTCTGACCATCGTCTTTGAGTTTTACTTAATGCAGCAGACCAAAAAGCTACAAAGCCTGTCTAACAGCTTATACAAAGGCGAGTCCTAAACCGTCTTTGCTTACGTTGCAGCCATACTTCTCTCGTCCATGTCAGACATGCGATGACTTGAAAGACAAGCCCATACAGTGCCTCTAATACACACGTGGACAATCACACCACCGCGTAAAAGACCATTTTAGCACACAATGAAACACCTACTATTTATAGGAGCACAGTCAAGAGACTTGCAAAATGTACAATTAAATCCCCTCCAGTTAAATATGTAATCATAAGTCCGGCAGGATGAAAGCAACACGAGGCTAGCCCAGTCCAAAAAACAACAATTAGAATGTGAAGGTAATTAAACAGAAACTATCACACAGAAATCCCTGCCAGAAATCAACTCTGTGAAAGCATGCAAGACATAATACTGACAGAGTTTCTAAGCGTTAGAAATTATTATACTACAGAAAAAACATCAAATACTAAATAATTACCCACAGAAACAACAATACATTTTACATGTATCATACGCGCCAACGCCTGACCACACGGCCCACGAGGCGTAACAGGCCACTTCAAAAGGCCAATTCCACACAGGGACGCATTTATGGGCAGATAGAACGTGCAAGGCACGCAGCAGTAGAAACACAGAATTTCGGAATCCAAGGTCTCATATTAATTAGTCGTAGCAGGCCACTTCAAAATGCCACTTCCACAAGGGTGCGGTGCGCAGTGCTTCTTTGTAGGCAGAGAGTAGCAGGGGGCGTGGCTTCAGGCACAGTAGCAGTCGAAGACACAGAATTGCAGAATCCAAGGTCTCAGAGTAACCAGGCGTAACAGTCACTTCAAACGGCCACTTCCACAAGGGCGCCAGTTTGTATGTACTTTTGTCCCTTTCTTTCCTTTTTTCTAAAACAGACCAATTTGCTATGTCTGTATGTACTTAATTATGCACAGTTTTATTGTGTGACGCATCTTTCTATTTTGTGCATAGGTTCTAGATAGCTCTATGAACAAGGGAGTTGCTAGGTCTGGAAAAGACCTGGGGCTAAACTGATGTCGGTACTGTTGGGACTGGGGGCTAGCTAGCCTTTTGGTTGTAGCTCCTGAGATTCTATCCGGGGCTACAACCAAAAGATCAGGGGCTATAGCCCCCTTAGCCCCCCCTAGCAACGCCCCTGTCTATGAATTTTATGAATACATTATTTTTTTCAAACATGTTTGGTATATTTGAAGTAGTTTTCTGAAATTGGACAGGGATTCCTTTCTTTCTGCAGCATATTTATGCTCCAATTTATGAGTCCCTGGTCTTAACGTGTGGGTCAGCTTGTGTGTGTTTTGGGTACATAGGATCACATCAGAGTGTTCTCTGAAAATGCAAGTTCTGATCCTTCCCTTATCTCCTGCAGAGTCCCTCAAGGGTTTTGTGTCTCCCCCACCCTCTACAACATTTTCACTAAACCTTTTTTTGACCTGCTAGATTGCCGCAGCGACTCCTACACAAACTACACTGACAACATGCACATTTACCTCCATCTTTGAGGGAACTATACAGTTGACTCTACCACGTTACTCGCAGTCTACCAGATAATTCATAAATAGATGGCATCCCACCTGCTTTGTCTGAACAAGGATAAAACACAGTATTTCCTTGTGGGCTCCCCTGCTGTGATTAAGAACCTCAACAGCCTCTACTGATCCTTCACCATTGATGGAATCTCCATCTCAGTCTCTCAGACTGTGAAAAGCTTGGGAGTTCACATGTACATCTCCCTTCCTTAACTCAACAAGACAGCACTATCGCCTCCTACGTGGCATACACCACAAAAATCATCATTACCTGCATAACATTCCTACCCCAGACAGCTGCCTCACAATCGCACGAGCTCTGATTGGCTCCAGGCGAAACCATTGTAATGTTCTGTTCACATGTACCTCAGCGCAGAAAATCCACAAAATGCAAGTGATCCAGAATAATGCCCTCCATGCTGTCCTTCATAGACATGAGCCCATTTCAGCCACCGGAAAAGCTGCACACTGGCTCCCAATTCAAGCACACATAACTTTCAAAACGTTGTCTAACACCCACAAGTGCCTTTCTCACACTGCCTCCCCATAACTTGTACAGAAAGTCACCAAGCGCAAGCTCTGAGACCAACAAGATCCTACTCCGCTCACTGTCTTATCACCCCAAGATTTAGACAGAACAGATCTGCGGGATATAGTTTCCTTGTCATCGCAGTGAAACATAGGAACAAATTACTGCCAGCGCTAAGAGCTGAGTAATCATATTGAACCTTACATAAACAGCTGAAAACCTGGCTTTTCACACAAGGACCTATGTGAACATCAGCCCATCAATACTAGCTTCAATTTACCTAAGCACATGTCCAAGAGACAACAGTTTCTAATATGATTTATTGAGCTCCAGGTTGTGGGGTTAGTCTCAGAGACACAGAGTCTTCCCAAAATATGTTACACAGGTTCCTGAAACAAGTAAGCACATTTAAACATTTATTTCAAATGATTTGCTGACCAGTAAGGTCTGGCAACCACTCTTGGTTTCAGTTCTATCATATTGTTTGTAATTGGGTGGAGTTGAACTTAACATAGAAAATGATCTTGTAAAGCACTGAATGTTTTTACCTCTGAAAGATTGTTGGATACACATGGGAAAGTCTCACCAGTTGAAACATTCTTTTAATTTAATGATCTCATAATGCATTCCAGCTGTTTATTTAGTAATTTTCATCATATCCAAGCAACACTTGTTCTCTATTCCCCACCTCGCTCTATGTGGGGAGAATCATTTAATTAAACTTCTCTTTTGGGTACTACATTACTTATTCTGCACACAACTAATGCCTGACTCGGACACCCCAGTCAGTGGGCTCTGTTTTTACCAGAATAGAATCTGACTATCAGCAGTATGGAATTTGTTATAACTATCTGTTTTGTAGACCCCACAATTCATAAAAGGTGTAGCCACTTAGTAAGGTTCTCAAGGCTCTCTCACAGGTTACTACCACTCCTGAGGCAATCCCTCCCCTTTTACTGTCTCACCCCCAACCCCCAGTACAGTGACCTAGAGGAGGGCAGAATTTTGAAGTTCTGGGTGACTCTTCAAGTTGTCTGACAGCACTGAGTGGTCTAGCTTCTCCCAACACACTTGCTGCATGCAATACATGAAATACCTCCCTGCATGCCCAAATAGATTGTCCTCAGTTTCGTTTCCTAGAGCAAGTGTACTCATGTTTAATGGTTATATGTGATCTTACCAATCACAATTACAGAGTGGTACATTTCATCATGGACAAAACACTGGAAAAATTATTTTCTGTATTTTTTTTATTTGGGGTTGCCCCCACCAAGCCCTGTTTTTTTACACCCCTTTAAAGCCACCCCAAACCAATCCAGACACATTTTAACCCCTTACCCCACTGACCTTTATATATTTATTTAAACATTTTGGAATTTTTCGTTGTTATTGTCCACTCAGTTATGTACCACTTTGTTTTGTTTCTGATAAAATGACTGGATACCATTTTGCACTGCTTGTTGGGGCAGTGGCAGGAACAGTATCCTAAACACACACACATGTCTTGGACTGTTCAGGGTCTCCTACTTCGAGACTTGCCCAATCGCATCTTCACACAACAAAGTCTCAGGTAACTTCACTGTAACATTTTATCTTGTCGCCAAGTGTTTCCCTAGTCTTTCTTGCCCTTCAACCACACTGAATTAAACCCTCATGTATTTCTACCCATAGGTTGCACTGGTTGCCGCACTTATCTAGGGTGAGGGGATAGCATAGAGAAGACTTGCCCTATCGCTAACCTATTGTACACACTGTGAAATTGGCTAGTACGGTTTTTCTAAAAGGCACATGTCATGCTCATCAAGGCATGTGTCGTCTGCCTTACAAATGAAATTTTATGTTTTTTATTAGGCTTCTTTGTTTGACGGAAATCTTTAAAAACATTCCATAAAAATACTGTCAGTTTTGTGTATTGGTATTTGGGAAGACACAAAGCTGAGAGTACGCGATGTCCTTTACTCTGGGCTTTATCTGTGTTTGGTTCGTAAGCATTCTGATCTGTGTTCTTCCTATAATTTTTGGAAGAATATTTTATTATTTCCGACCTCTCACCATATCACTGGTCAGTTTTTTTGTGCGAGGTCAGGAAGAGCCTACCAGTTTCAGTGGTCTAATATGAGTGAACCACTTGTTTATAATTAGTTTCAAGCAGAACATGTGTTTTCCATATGGCGCCCCACCTGCAGAGGAAAGATAATGGGGTAAGGGGTGTGGAGACATACATGAAACACTTCAGTATCGCTGTCAGTGTCTCTCTATTGTCTTAAACACTTCAGTGTTTACAACTTGAGGAGGTTAAGGTTGCTTACCCTGCTCTTTATGATTTCTGAATTCGATTTCTTTTATCTGCAGAAGGAGCAGGTCAGGTCTGTTTTATTCTTCTCTCGGATGCCATGCTTGTCAGCATTCCATGATTCCTAGGACGTTCATAAATTAATAGTGAACTTCTAGGATGGTCCCGGCAAGAGAAAACAGCGTTTCTTTCTCATTACTTATTAAGTCCAGTGTTACTTCTTTTCTGAGCCATGCTCATTAGAACATGGCTCTATTCTGTTTCATATACATATATATCTCTGTTTTTAAAAAACAATTCAGGAGATTTGGAGTTTGTGTACGTGCGCCCAATTATATCGAGGAATCGTTTTCTGCACTCCGTTTACGTACGTAATTATGTAAGTTTCCTGCATGAGCTCCCTTAGCTCATATATTCGTTTTTGGGGAACACCGCCATCTCTGTCTTCCGTTCGGAGTGGACTGTGATTCTAAATGAATCAGCTCTGCCCGTTTGTTTTCTTTTCCTTGCGCACGTGCCAAGCCGCGCTCGCTTAGGATGCCGTGCTAGCAGTTTTTGCTGTTTTTCATGGGCGCCATTTTAGGACCTCCATAAGAATGATAGCCCTAGTTGTACTGGTTCAATATGTTGTTGTCGGATGTCATCATGTAACCACCAGGGTGCCGTATTACCCTCTCATTTTGCACTAGTGTGTTTTGGCAAAATATGTAATTACTTTTTGGATGTTTCATGTGGTTCTACTCCTCTCAGTGTGGTGTCGTCAATGATGAAAATATGCCAGTGTGCATGGGGTAAAACGACGGGTATTCGTTAACATTAGCCCCCATGTCTTGGTGGTGTATCCCATAAAGGCATATGTGTGTGTCTATATGTAGTATTGAAATGTTCCCAGATAAGTCCATATGGCTGTTTTTGGCAATTGTATGTATTGCCATCTTGATTCAGGTGTATTTCCCTACGGATGCTCTTGGCACTTTTTGTTCCAAGGTAATATCACAGTGTCCCTAAAGTCTGTCAGCGTGCTCCATTCTATGAAGTAAATTATAGAGATTACCGCCTCTTTCAGGGGCGGTGATCTTCTCTATATTCGTCCAATTGAAGTCATTCTGCCCATGCTGTTTTGCTACAAAATGTTCTACAATGGGTTATGTTACCGTCTTAGTTCGAATGCAGGAAGCTGCTTATTCCTACAAAAATTGCTTACAAAATTGTCTAAAATATTCTTAACTAGTGGGACCAACCGCCATTGCCTGTGTATGCATGTGGGGGTCTGCTATAGCCTTCTGTATGTTTTATTATGTCCTATCTTCCTATTCTTGAAAAATTGCAAAATTGGCAATCTGCCAAAATCGCCTATACTGATAGCAAAGGGTTGGAAACCACTTCACCCATGTGCAGGGCAAATGGGAGGGTTTGGTCAGATTGCACTATCACCACTACTCCCCAGACTGGTATGCCGACCTTGGTCCAAAATATAAGCCCATCAAATGTTGTGGAGCTGGAGCCAACAATCGCAAAGTTGGCAATCTCCCGAAACCGCCTGTACTGATAGCACAGGGCCGTACCCAGCCCAGTGCAGGGTGAATGGGTGGTGTTGGTCAATTTCCACTATTGCCAGTACACCCCAGACTGGTATGCTGACCTTGGCCCAACATTTCATCCCACCAACTGTTATGGGGCAGAGCAAACCCTGAACATGCAAACACACTTTCACAAATATATATATATATATATATATATATATAGAGAGAGAGAGAGAGAGAGAGAGAGAGAGAGAGAGAGAGAGAGAGAGAGAGATTTCTTCTAGCTGGGTTACAGACTCAAAGAGGGCCATTTCACCATTTCAACTCCTTTAGATGTCCAGCAGAACTGGGGTACTGCTGGGTTAGAATCTAATCTCAGCAGTGCACAATACCTTAGGAAAAGGGCAAGGGGAAAATGGTCAATGTCTGTCCGACTCACACACTAAAATCTTCAACACTGGAAAAAGCTAACAGTCAACCATACATTCATCGATAATAGATCCAGTAACACCGCTCTTGAAAGTGATTCTAGGGAAGTTATTCCCTTGTGCATTGCCCATGAATCTTCACCTGGGCATGAGACTCCAAAAAGGATTTGAGCTTGTGGGCTCACAGGTCTTGTCACCTATTTAACAGATTCCTAGATGGAATGCCACAGACCCCCTCTAGTAATATTTTTTCTTCATATGTATTTTTAGCGGCTTTTAGTTAGCTTTAAAATCCCCAGTAATTATAATATGAAAATGTCTTTTCTGGTGGGTTATCACTCCCACCAATCTCTTTACATTTCCATGCATATGTTTGCCATTGTTTGGGGGAAAAAACACATTCACAATTAAAGCCCACTACTGGTAATGTGAATCCTTAATTACAATCATCACTTCTTCCCTAGAATCACAGGTTACTCTCACTATCTTGCATAGTAGAGAGCCCTGAACCAGTGTAGTAATACCTCCACCAGGTCTCCCCTTAGAGCTTTTCCGTGCATTACTTGAGAAACCTTCGTAGCCTTTAAGAGGAAACCCAAACTGTGCCAAAGTATCCTGTAAACATATAATATCATATTTTATTTGAAAAGATAACCATTCTTCACCGTCTACTTCCTCCTGTATGCCTGCAACATCCCAAGATTTCAAATTCAGGGTTAGGCATGTTACATCTTTTGCCACTTTTAAAGCTGTTATGGGGGAATGTGTTCCATTACACGCATATACTGACTCATGTGCTTGTGACTACATTTTCAAAGAAATGTTTATCCGTTGGTACTCTTTAAAAAAACTTCATTGCTGCATTACCTTTGTTGCTGGAGCTGTGGCTTTTTTTCCTGGATGCTGCGTTCACCCTTGGATCGCCAGTACTCCTCGGATATATTGCTCATCAATAAGGAGTCATGCCATAAATCATTGAGATGGCATATATTTGCATTTCCATCAAGCTACACTTCGATACCCATATTTGACAGTGCTTCTCTGCAATGGATATAACAAGTATTTGGGTGGGGATTATTAAAGCCAACACTTATATTGCAACCCAACAGTACAAGCAGTCAGATGAAAATATTTTAAAAAGAAACTTCACTCACCCCAAATATGTTATGAAAATCATTTAGAAGAGTCCTCTTATGTGAATGTTTAATCCGATGTATCATCCCTTTAAGAGTTTTAATCAAATTATGTTTTTTCCAGTTCTCCATTGCATCACTTGGTGCATTAGTAAACGCAGTCTGCTGTGCCCCTTGTGTGGTCTCAAGACTAAGATGTTGAAAGTCAGCTTTAATTTTGTGTCGATACTTGGAACTTGAAGCAATGTGGCTTTCTTTTAGGGTCAATTTTACAATGCCTCCTAACTTTTCTCGGTCCTGCCTTCCCAGATCTATATGTGTCATTTACAGGGCACTCAAGGACTTTTTTGGAATAATCTGAAGCATCAGAGACTTGATAGACACATAACCCATCTCTTTGCCCATTTTTAGTTTTGGCTATTAGGCAGTGCTGAAAGCGCTACATTTAAGCTCAAACTATTGTCATTAAAATATTAGCTTAACAAAAGAGCTTCCAATAGGGACTTTGAATGAGGGTCTGCAATGCTTTTCAATGGAGATGACATATGAAGATGGGTACATATGCTTTTTGTGTTGTTTGGCTATGTGTCCACCCTTCTAACACCCATCTCTAAGTCAAATCTATATGAATATCAACCCATTCCCACCCATCACCATCTAAAACCACACCCATTTTATACTCTTTACATGCATTTGTATTGTGTGCTGAATTTGACAGCCATTTTTACTTCCGAAATGGCAGCTGCCATACGTTAATGTTTCTAAAAATGTATTTCACTTGTTTGATGCTTTACAAAAATATGTACTAGAGCTTTTAAGTGAGTTATGTACTATGTTTTATTCATTTATTATTAAAATAAATAAGTTACTGTTATAGATACGTTTTGTTGCAAAATGTCTGAAAATGTCCATGTAATTTTTTGTGTGTGTTGGTCCAGTGTGTTGTAATATAAGCAGTACCTGATTGGATGGGCAGTTTTGTGAGGTCAGCATGTTGTGATTGGGTGTACAGTTAGTGCTTTTTTCCCCAAAGCAGCCATTTTCTTTCACTGAATCATGCAGCCGAGCAGGGTTCTATGGGGAGTTGTCAAAGTTCTCCTTTAGGTGGAAGGGTGCACCGCCCAGCACCTGGCACTGCAGCTGCCCATTCTTACCTGATTCACGGTTGGTTACTGTCACCAAAGGTATGACGGTATCCGGGGCGCTGCCCCACTAATAGCACCCTGGCACACAGAAACAAAGCTGATGGCAGGCATGTTGTCACTGGGATATCCCACCTTCACAGTCAAAATCTGGTTTATAATGCACGCCATACGACACTCTGGGTAGGATGAAGACAGCGGTCAGGTGGTGGGAGGGGAGTTGAGGCAGAAAACACGGTCCTCTTTGCTGTCGAACAGGATTCTGACAGCGAGTCAGTCACCAGAGGAGCATTTCACCATAATGTTTGTGGCAGCCTAAAAAACAGACGTTTGTGCAGAAATATATGCCTTTTAATTGTTTTTTCCATTATCTGCGCCATCCCCTGCTAGCCTCGCTGCTAATGCTCCACTTATTCTTATGAGTTATTTTTACTATGTGACATGTTAGCAATGATGTGCCAAGATGCCTTGCCTGTCTCCTGCGACTAGCTCTGCCACTGCGTATGCAGCATATCGTCTGGCCAGTCTTCTTGTCAGTGCTGACAAAGCACCAAGCACAACTGAATAACCTTGATTTGCTTCGGCAGACTTTGTTCTCCCTGATGCCGTGTCTTATCCTCCCGCCATGGTTTTGTGACTGTCCGTTGCTAATCTATTCTCATGCACATTTCTGTAAACATCCTCCTTGATTCAAATCAGCAAAGTGAGAACGAACAATATGTGTTGGTTACAAAATGGGACACAAATGAAGCTTTCTTGCAATCATCGAATGGGCCAGCTTTTAATGGTAGTGGCAGGCACTACATGTCCACAGGGGCATTAATGCTATTATTAAAATCAACTTCAAAAACATGTTGTATTAGCCATATAGGATGAAGAGATGTTTGATTGGAGCTGGTAAAATGCAAATGTATTGTTTGAACAAGGGTGCATATTTTTATTTATTTAATTTATCACAAATACTGGTTTCTGTGCCTCAGTGAGCCTCCAGATGGTGATGTCATCTGTTTGGTGATTGTGGTGGCTGGCCTAGGAGATCCAGTGGGGGGTCTGGGAATTGCTACTTCAACCTGCCAAGAAACAACTACGTAAGGATCTTTAAGCAAAGTCCCTTAGGTAAAAGTCATACAGACAGTGTTAAAAGTTACAATTCCCTGTGTGCACAAACATCAGTTGGGATAAATTTAAAAGTAGAACATTTCCTCCAATCATTTGCTCCTAGAGTCAATCTTTCTCGAAATCATAATTCATACTGACAGCACTGTTGGGAGAGTATTTATTAAAAAAGCATGTATCTAATTACACAAATTGATCCAAAAAATACATTAGTTAGAATCAAATAATTAATTATGCATGTTAATTCATTCATAAATGCTTATTTCTCGATTTACTTTGGACAACATTTTCAACAAAATGTATCCAACAGCTACTGCTGTCATGCTGTCAAAGCAAACCATATCCATTCAGGGCTAGTGTATTTCATGTACCCACTGACTCCTTAAAAAATAAGTCGACTGGTAGTGACTATAAATCGCATTATTCAAAGCATTGTCTTCATCGTGACAAAAACTACATTAAAGGACAGGGAGGCTCTTTAAAGCAAACCCTCAACACAACATAGTCATCAACTTGTTTACATACACACAAATGTATATATAAATGTATTTTTTTCAAATTGACAGTGTGGTCTCGTTATTAACGCCGGGAAATCTATTTAATAATATTTATGTGGGAAAAATTATTGTTTAAATGAAAAACATAAATCATCCAAACAAGTATGGAGAACTATTGATTATTATATTCACTAAATTAATGGCCCTGAAAAAAATCGTACTCACATCAGCAGGGGTTGAGAGAACCTTAATCCAAGTTTGCACACCATAAAAATTATATGAGGAGCACCAATCACTTAAAGCGCACCAAGATAACAAGCAGTGGCAATGCCAACAGTTTGAGATGTTGTGTAGGCTTGGGAAAGGCAATTGCCAGGCACTGTGATACTGATATTAATGGGCCATTGATGGTAGCAGGTGCAAAATGGTGCATGTACGTCGGCATCGAATAGCGTATACGCAAGCCACAACTGTTGGATTTGCTAAAGCTTGATTTTCCGAGGACTTGTTCGCAGGTCGCTATTACCAGCCCCACTTTGTCCTTGGGATCATTCTCCCTGTTTATGGGCTTTCTGCCCTGGCCACCCTGGACTACCCTCATTCGCCCAGAGGGAAAAGGGCACTCTGTTGCATTGGCCCTGGAATTAGTCAAGGCATTATCGGTGGTCTTTTCAGTGCCCTACGGCATACTTAAAATACCAATGCCATTTTATCTATTATTTTTATAGCAAAATCATAGGGACCTTGGTCTTTGGCCTTCCAATGTCTTATATTGAGTAAAAGATGTTTAATCTCTGCCACATATCCTCTACCAATGCCAGACAAATAAGAATCGTGATGCCCCCTCATTTGATAGGTTGCACATAACTTATGGGCAGGGAGAAGACAAAATCAGCTCACATGAGGGGGAAATAATTTCAGCATGTGTTGGCAACGCAGGGTCTATTATTAGCACTGATTCACAGGCATTTTCAAGTGCACTTTCCTTCCTTCGTTTCTCCAGGCTTAATGCAGGCTTGCTTAACGGGTCCGTTATAACTCCTGGAAGTTTCATTTAAAAAACTGAAATCTAACGTTCGACAATAGTATAGTTGCTCGAAAATGTATAAATCTTGATCTTGTGTCAAGTTAACAAAGATTGTGTTCAGAGGATCGTGTACTTACTAAATGATAGAATGGCAGTATTTTTGATTTCATTAGGCACCTTTATTTGTACAAATACAATCACCATGTTTTTGTTAATGTGCTTTAACTCAGCCTTAATACTTGTTATTACTATTAGTTCATCTGTGGCTAAATTGTGTTTATCTATTTCGTTCTTTTTAATATGTACTTTATTATGTCTGACTCATAGGGCATTGGAGCTTTCCTTGTGGCTATTGACATGCAGGCTAATGAGGCATCCATCAGTTTAAATATGGGCTTTTAAAATGTAGTTTCGCGTGTCGGGTACAGGGTTGCATTGCTTTATTTGCTTTTCATGCTATGTGTTTAATAGCAAATTCGCCCCTTTTCTGAGATTTCAAACTGACTTGTGTTCTAAAATACTGGCTCCTGTTTTGCAAATGCACCATTTATTTTATGTAATTGTTTTATTGGGATTTTAAAACAGTTAACATAACACTATCTGACCGAGAGGAATTATCCAAAAACAAAGCCTGCTTGTAGCCATATTTCACATTTAGTCGTTTTACAGCTACATAATGGTACATTTGGCAACAGAGCAGTGTCAATTCCATTAGAAACATGAGACAAGTTGAATTAAATATGCCAACACTGATGGCCTTAAACCTTGTTCTTGAAAGCGGTTCTTGCTTTTGTATGCATGTTTACTGTTGCATGCATTTATTCTCGGAGAGGACAATTCAAAAAGAAACCAACTTTCATCTGCAATCAATAGTAGGTGCAAATTGTGGCTGCAACCATCAGCAAACTGCACACAGAGGATGATTCACAAAGATTCCAAAATGCAAACTTAACCGTGTGCAGCAGTCACACTCTGCAAATGCAAGTAGGTCTAACTAAAAAAAAAAAAAAAAAGAGCGCATACGTTATCGGATGCAGGTACCTGGGAAAGTCCGGTAAAATGAGCAAAATGTGGTAAGGCGAAATGTGCAAATCATTTTTTAAACATTTACTCAGAAAGGACTTTCCTTACCATCATTCATGAGATAATCTTTCTCCACCTTCCAGGGGAAACAGATCTTCCCCTCTTCATTTGTCTACCCTGCATCTTCTTCCCCTCCCAAAATCTCACAACACAAGACAATTGGAAAACCAGTGACTTCTGTGTGAACAAACTCTAAAAACCCAAGAGAGTGAACACCAAATCAGGCTGGGAACCAAAGCACAATCGCAATACAACAATTAAGACAGTCCTAGCACATGGTAGACTATACTAAATAAAAAAAAGAAAGAATGAGAACAGCAAATAGGGAAACTAGACAGCAACAGAATACTTACAATGCAAAACCTACACATTTTAAACAGTTTCTTCTAATTTTAAAAGATGATACAGAAGGGAGACAGCACAAACAGGAAGGGCAACATTACGTTTTTCCTTTTTTAAATTGAGGAAAGAAACAACATGGTATCAACACAATCTATGTATATATATAAAAGTTTAAAAAAAAGTTTGTGGGTTTGTGGCTTGGTGAAGTGTTGGCATATGTTGGTAAAGGGGTATGAAAGGCAAAAGGCGAAGGCGTATGGGAGACAAAGGCGAGGCGTATGGGAAGCGATGGTGAAGGTAGGTAGCATTCCAGAGGTTTCCAAAAAGGTGCAGCAGTCATTTCTGTTACTCTCTTACGAATAGTGCTAAAGTGTTATTTCATGAGTGGCTGTGTGAGCGAGCCATCCTTGCTGCTAAAAATTATTCTGTCAATGAAATTAATAATCACATTCAGGATATGATTGCGGGCACAGTTACTAAGTACAGCTCAATAGATACGGTGGTGGATGTCGAAGAAGCTGTAAACTATCCTACAGAATTCCTCAACTCACTCCACCTGCCTGGAATGCTACCACATCACCTTCCACTGAAAGTTGGTTCACCCATCATACTGCTTCACAATCCCGACCCACCTAGGTTGTTTAATGACACAAGGCAGCACATAAAAAAATAGCAGCCCAACGTTATTGAAGCGATAGTGTTGACCAGGAAGGAAAAAGGAGAAAATGTATTTGCACCCGGGAAAGCCCGATCGAATAATCACAATCAGTCTTAACAAGGTGTGATAGTGTATTCACATCCTGTAATGAAAAAAAAAGTCAATAAAAATGCTGCCACCATAAAAATAGAAACAGGACTAGGTCCATTTTCAGAAGACGGTGGCGATTTTAATGGTGGCATACACTTTTTTTATTTTTTTCTCTCTGATAGGAAATGTGATTGCCTAGAGCTCATCTCCAGTCGAAAGCAAAAAATAAAAATGATCTGCACCCTGGGAAATCATGGGGTGTAAATAGCTTTCAAGTGTGCAACATGGCGTTTAACAACCCGCAGCCTGAGCTGAGGCCCTCGCTTCACACGGGCCTACCAAAGCACGTGCTGGTGGGTCGTTAATCGCCATGTCTGCCCCGTAGCCCGACATGAAAGCTACATTCATCCCTTGCTTTCCACTCATTCTGACATGCATGCTGTTCAGTTTCAAGTGCCTATAGTTCCCTGTCAGGCTGGCCCTCAGTGTCAGGATCAACAAGGCACAGGGCCAATCAATCAAGTGCACTGGTATCAACTTGGAATATCCATGTTCTCCCACAGGGAGTTAAATGTTGCGTGTTTTAGAGACGGTTCCCTGAATCAGTTGTATATTTTTTCTCCAACTGGAAAAACAAAACATTGGGCTTCATTACGAGTTAGGAGGTAAGTAACTGCCCTTACCGGCATGGAGCAAATACTGTGTCCGTGTTGCTCCAAGCCCGCTATTGGAGGGCGATTACGAGTACACGGGCACAAGCTTTGCGCCATCCCGGTAACAACCTTACCGCCCTGCCCTTAAAGGGTGAAAAATCGCCCTTACCGACATTGCGCGAAGTGCAGATAGCTCCACCGCCATCCATGCCGCCGGCATTACCGGTGACTGCTATTAGTGACCACTAATAAGCAGAGCCGGAAGTAGCGTTATCGCACAGGAAAGGGAAAGAGCACGGCAGCCATCTTTAAAAACACAATCCATTGCCATCCTCTGTAACCAGGACCCATATCACCACTACACCTGTTCCAACATATACTTGCAGCATATTACAATGCCCAAGGCACTAATTAAAGGTGCTGCACGCTTGTGCAAGGAGCGCTTCTCAGAAGAGGAGCTCAACATGCTGGCAGATATGCTGGCAGAAAATGGGGATGTTGTCTTCTCCAATGACATGTGGCGACCTGCAGTGCAGTGGAAAAAAGAGATATGGGCGGAGGTGGCGCGGAAAGTGAGTGCCGTTGGTACCACCCCGCGCACGGTGAAAGATGTCCGGAAGCGCTGGGATGACCTGCGCTTACGTGTCCGCAACATCATCTCTGCTAACCGTAGCCAGGGGATGGCAACAGGTGGTGGTGCGGCCTCCCCCATAAAGATGCATCGCTGGGAGGAGACCTGTGCGAGCACCATCGGGATGGAGGCAATCGAGGGAGTGGGGGACATGGAGCGTGGAGCCCCGTCATCAGCTGATTCAGGTAGGTGTCCCAATTAAACCACTGTAAAGAATAACACGATGATGCCCCCCTGAACTGACAGTGCAATGATGCAAAGTAGGGTCCACCAGACACATGTTTGCAAGACTGCCTACAGGCAGTGCACAGCACCATCTTGTCCACATGCGTGATTCACCCCACATTTGTTACATCCCAGATGCATCCCTGCATGACCCACCCAGGAGGCTAGCAACCCGTATTTCACTACCCCAATGCCAATTACCTGCCATTCCATAGAAATGCAGCTACCCCAATGCACGTCTGAAGCATGTAGACCCATCACTAATGGACTCCCTCTCTTGGTCCCTCACAGGCTGTCACAACCTTATCTCCCTCAAGGGGACACAAGCCCTTACAAACCCTATTGGGGCCTCCTCGGATGCCCTAGAGCCAGTCCTGGCGCTGCTCGCACCGGAGACGCTCACTGGGACAGGCTTCCTATGGCCAATGGATAAGCATGGCTGCCCCCATGCGGAATACTGGAGAACTGTATGCTGCAGTCTAGCTTCCAGGGTGGGGCCCCCCCCAAGGGCACCTGGGATACTACATAGCTATTTAAACCACGACCGACCAAGAACACGCGCTTCGCGTTATTCTGCCTTTGCAGCATGACGCTCATCCTGCTCTGCATCCCTACCTGCTCAGCTTCATCCATCGTCATCGGAGCCTTCCTGGGCCTGACCAATGCCCCACTTACCAGCTCAGCAGCATCCTTTGGCTTCGGAAGTACCCAAGGCAAGACCATCGCCATACTTACCAGCTCAGCAGCATCCTTTAGCTTCAGAAGTACCCAAGGCAAGACCATCACCATACTTACCAATTCAGCAGCATCCTTCGACCTCGGAGTAACCAAGGCAAGACCATCACCACACTTACCAATTCAGCAGCATCCGTCGACCTCGGAGTAACCAAGGCAAGACCATTGCCATACTTACCACTTCGCAGCATCCTGTGGCTTCCTAGTCATCCGAAGCAGGTATCATCTCAACGCTCTCCCATTTGCTGCTTCATCTGCTCTTCGAGGCCGCCCAACTTGCGCTGCCCCCGATTTCTTCATTCCGTCGGGTGTTCCTCCAACTCCAGCCCGTTGAGGTCTGCAAGACAAAAGTAAGCAGGTTAGTCATTTGCAAGGAGGCTTTCAGCGCTGCATGGCAACTCAGCTTACCTGCTTGAACCAGTCTTCGGCTTTCTTCGCGACCTCCACCATCTGCAATGAGGACAAGAGTTAGCTCATATACCAAAGACTATTTCTCACCTACAAAGACTTACTCTCATCAATACAGACACTAAGACTTACCTGAAGAAGGAGTTGCAGCCGGTCTGAACTCCGGCCCTCGCCAGTGAAGCAACTCAGTGGAACGGGCCCAAATCGACGCGCCCCTGCCCGGAGCAGCAGGACGGAGAGCACACCGTTAACGTCAATAAGGTAAGAGTCACCATTAGGGAACCTGCATGGGAACGTGGGAGGTGGGTGATCTAGTAGGAAATCATCTAAGCTGCCCCTCCTGTCTTCTAGAGCTGAATCTGCTTATCCAGGGGTCCGGGACGGGCAAGGGCCACCGAAGAGCCCTCCGGTGTGTGTCTGGAGACGTCCCCTTGGAAAAGAACAGGTGAGCGTTACACAGGCACACAATCTGAGAGTGAAGATCAGGACCCCAGGGAGGATGCTGCAACACCAGCCAAGAGGTCCAGGGGCATGGAGCCAGCAAACCGTCCCACAACATCCAGGGGAAGATGGCAACCTGGACTACTGTGCAAGCCCAACGCAACACAGGAACCGACAGCACAAATTTGCATTACAGACACCACCACAGCACCCCCACCAGCCACATCCACACAGGATCCAGTGGCTGAAGGCACGGTATCCACTGCAAGCAGTACCGTTGGGGAGACTGCTGCCACGGCAGCTGTGTCCGATGATGAACAACACACTCCGACACCCACAACACCTGCTGCTACAGGCCCCCAGCAGTCACCCCACCACTCCCCACCCAGCAAACAGTATGCCAGCAGCCATGAGCTGTCCACGGTGGAGTCCTGGCCAGGGAGCTTCAGCCCCACGGGGAGCATGCTTGAGGCCCCAACCATTCCACATGCACCAACAACATCTGCCAGTGCCCGGGACAGGCAGGAGGGCATCAGGGCAATACAACAGCGCCAGGAGGAGCTGACAGGGCTGTTGACCCAGCACATCACTGAATGTGGCCAGGCAAGGGAGGAAATAAGGGAATGCACAGCATCCCTCAAATCTGCAATCCAGTCCACTTCCAGAGACATATGTAGTGAATTGGCGGCTGTGAGGCAGGTCCTCACCCAAATGGTGGCAGCATTGGAGGCCCTGCACACCACACAGGTGGTTGAACAATCAGGCTCCTCCTCAAATGCCAGCTCCAGACAGACCAGCCCCCTACGTAGGTCTGGCCGGAATTTGCACAGGTCAGATAGGGGTCCCCCCGATGCTGCCAGTGGAAAAGGGGTGTAGGTGCAGCCTGCCATCCTGTACTCTTGAAGACTATTGGTGGATGCAAGTGCACACCATGTGTGGGGAAGTTGAGTGGGGAGGGGGTGGGGGGAGAGGGTGTGTGGGCAAGTTGAGGGGGGAGGGGTAAGGAGGAGAGGGTGTATGGGGAAGTTGAGGGGGAGGGGGAGGGAGGTGAGGGTGTGTGGGGAAGTTGAGGGGGGAGTTGGAGGGGGAGAGGGTGTGCGGGGTGGAGGGCTTGTGCACTTGATATGTCATTTTTCTTCAATACACCTGTTGTGAAATCAGAATTCACATGAACGGACATTCCTCATTGTGTATGTGTGCTTTATTGGTGAACAGTCTACAGTGTCCATGTCCCTGACACACCCAGTGCCCTGAGTCCCACCTCCATGTCACACTCCGCATCCATGTGTGTTAGAAACATTGCTTAATCAAAGTCTGACGCACGGCATGTCCCTCCTGTGCATCGCTGCCTCCCTGAAGTGCAGCCTCCACTCTCCTCATCCTCATCGTCAGGTGGTTGCAGATCAGCGTCAGGGGACAGAGGCACATTCCGTCCGATGCACATATTGTGTAGCATGACACATGCCATGAATATCTTGCGCACCTTCTCATGCCCATACAGGAATGCCCCACCAGACCTGCTGAGGCAGCGAAACCGTGCCTTCAAAAGGCCAAATGTCTGCTCAATCATCACACGGGTATGTGTATGCGCACAATTGTAGTCCTCTTCATGCCTGTTCTGTGGGTTCCGGACTGGGGTAAGGAGCCACCTCTTCAAGGGATAGCCTGCATCACCTTCATGTGTGCAACAATGGTTATGTGTAAGTGATCACATCATATGGGACCTGTATCAATTACACCTAACATGCATTTATTCCCTGTGTGCACCCAAATATCCATGCAATAATAGAACCTCATGATGTAACTACAATGTGTGAATTAATCTGATTGACAGGTGTCCCTGGCATCGTCTAGTGGGTGCAGGGGTGTCCTATTCCTTGTGAGTGCTCATGCACTGTGGTAGTCCACGCCGGTTGTTCCCATGATCTGGGTGATGTGTAGTAAATTGTATGCTTTCATCCTGTCACCGTTGATGGCAGCCTCATGATGATCTCACTTTGCACAACAGATGTTTACAAGCTGTTTTGGTGGACCTCTGTGTTGGTGTAGTGGTGTGTGCATGTATTTTGCCCTCATTTGGCTCCTTTGTACGCAGTAATGGACACATGTCCTTTTTGATGATGGTATTTGGTGCTGTGCATTTGCCATACTAATTGCTTGTTGCTGCATTGTGTTGCGGGGGCTACGGTCTGATTATGTGCAGTGTGCATTTTGATGGCTATGGAATAGTTGAAGCACTGCATCATTATCATGGTAGGGCATCATACGTCTTGAATTTTGGGGTCAGGTGTCAGGTCCAGTCTGGCCTGCTTTGGGGTATGAGCATGGTCCATCCTCTCAGGTACTCTCAGCCAGGTGAAGTATGCATCTCTCCCCGCCATCTCAGCCAGGTGAAGTATGCACCCCCCCATCCCAGCCAGGTGAAGTATGCATCCCCCCTCCCATCTCAACTAGGTGAAGTATGCATCTCCCCCCCATGTCAGCCAGGTGAAGTATGCATCTCACCCCCCAATCACCTACCCACATCGCGATGCCATGAGCCTGACATGCAAATCCCTGAGTAACCAGGATCTGTGCCCTGCAAGTCGCTCCATGTAGCGTGGCATCGTGGAGTTCCACATGACCATTGAATCATGGGTTGATCCAGGAAATCCTGTATGAGTCACATACCATTTGCACGTTGATGGAGTGGTATAACCTTCGGTTGCGGTACACTGCCTCCATGGCATGTGGTACCACCAATTCAACATGCGTGCAGTCGATGGCGCCAATGCAACCAGGGATGCCGGCCAGTTAATGGAAACCAACTTTGGTGTTGGAGATCTCCTGGGCTGTCCGTGGTAGGAAAATGTGGTCACCTGTGTGCTTCAGGAGGGCATCGAGCACTTGGTTCAGCGTACGTGAGAATAATGGTTGTGATATGCCATGCATCTGGCCTACTGTGTGCTGGTAGGTGCCTGTGGCCAGGAAGTGGAGCACAGACACCACCTTCAGTAGAGGGGGGATGGCGGTACGGATTTCTAGGAGGCTGGCAATGTCATTTTGTATCATGTGCACAATGGTGTTGATGGTGTCCCGGTCCAGACGGTACAGGGTGTGGATCTGCTCAGGGGTTAGGCTGAATGGATTGGTTCTGATTCGGGGGATTGGGGGCTGCCTGTGTGGTACAACTGCCTGCAATGGTTGTGCAGGCTGTGCCTGCCTCACCCTCCTTCTCCTCCTGCGTCTCCTCTGTGCTGCTTGGTGTTGTTGTTGTTGTTGTTGCTGGAGTTCCACTGCAATCATGTCCTCCAGCCCCAGCATTTCTAGTAGTATTGGGATAATTTTTTGGTGTGACTGGGTGTGGGAAGGGGTGGGGTGTGCTCCTTTTGTGCTGGCCCAGTCTATATTGCCTCCACCTGTGATGATTGTGTGCACCTGTGGCAGTTGGGAACACTGCACATGGCCGTTTACAGGTGGTCCGCGATGCCGGTATTTTCTCCATGCCGGTAAGGTACTTTTCTCTCTTTTGTAGGCTGTTATTAGCATGCCCGCATTACTCGTGTTCAGCTCCTGTTTATGCCATGCCGCTATTGCCGGCATGTGAGGTTGCGTGCCCGCGCCCATGGCACTATTAGAGGCACCGTTATTTACGGTACCGCTAATAGCGGGTTGTTGGGTCGTAATGGACCGGAGCGGTAAAGGATGCCGGTAATCCTTTACCGGCATCTTTTTTCCCTTACCGCCAAACTCGTAATGAGGCCCATTGTGTTTATAAACAAGCCTTACAGTGAACATGTACTTTGGTAATATTAAACTTTAGTTCCATTGTTGTTGGCACCGCCGGCATCTTGTCACCCATCATGCTGTTCAAGAATCTCCATGTTGTTCTCACATACAGTTATGTGTTTCAGAATTAGTTTTTAAGAAGAACAAAACATTGTGTTGTGTTGTCTTAATAAAAAACATTTTTAAAACATTAAATAAACAAAGAATTTAGTGAATTTTATTTTCACCCTTCTTATGCAGTCATTCCAAAAAGTGTAAAGCTACCTTAAGATATTTCTAACAAATAGTATCGATGAGAAAATTAAATTCCAGGCAATGCTTAAAATTAGACAGGAATATTTCCCACAAAAACACATTAAAAGCCACTAAAATAAGGTAAATCTTAAAACTAAACAGATGCAACTCTTCAAAATGCCACAAATCCTTCCAACAAGCCTCCAAAATCTATCTAATTGAGAGCCTGCCATTTGTACACCTTCCCCCTCCTACAAAGGAACAGGAATGGAGCTGGCCCTAGCATAGAAAGTTGAACATCCTTTAGTTGTAGATGCCCAATAATGTCTGCATTGACACTGTAATAACAGTGATTGTGTGTTCTTAGACAGAAATACTTTCTTACATAGATCTTCAAACCAGATTCACCCAGATTCTGTGCACTGCAATAGCAGATGCTATTACCCTGTTTTAATGGTACTTGATGTATCGACCCTTGATAGCTTGAAAGGCTTTGTCAGCCATTACACCCTGTACCTGCTGCATCATGTTCAAGTGA
This sequence comes from Ambystoma mexicanum, assembly GCF_040938575.1. Taxonomy (NCBI): domain Eukaryota; kingdom Metazoa; phylum Chordata; class Amphibia; order Caudata; family Ambystomatidae; genus Ambystoma; species Ambystoma mexicanum. The sequence continues at coordinate 358,970,746 of NC_090941.1, forward strand.
CACATGTTTTACCTATAACGCTATCCACCCTGTGAGAATACATTGTTGCTACTCTGAGAAAGCATTCATATTGGCTGTGACGAATAATGCCAGTATTGCCAGTATAAGAAGACATTTTCATTCTGCCTGTGCCAAATAATGCCAGAATTGCCACTGTTTTATGTGCCCACTAATTGCAGTAAATACACCGAAGGCAGACATTTTAATTATGTATATGCCTATATATGCCAGGATGGCTTCTGAAAAACACATCTTCATGTTGGCTGTGCTATATAATGTCAGTATTAAAAAATGTGAGAGCATACTCATGTTGGCTTTTTCAAGCAATGGAAATATCCATGAAAGAAAGGATTGTTACGCTGGATGTTGCACACAAATACCAGTATTGTCCCTGTAAGAATGCATTTATGTTGTCTGTGCCCAATGATGGCATTATTGCCACTATAAGGACATAACTCTGTTAGCTCTGCTTAATAATACCAGTATTGCCATTCCATATATCCTTGTATGTTCATTGCACCCAAGAAGGGCAGCACTGCCACTCTTACCACACTCTATGGCTAATAGTGCTAGTATTGTGCGGGTATTAATAATGTTTTAGCTGACTATGCCCACTAAGGCCAGATGTACCCCTTTAAGAAAAGACTCATACTGGCTGTGCTGATAGTACCATTATTGCCACTGTATGAATACACTCACGTGGAATGTATCCAAAAATTCCAGTTTAAGCACCTTAAGACCAAACTCATTAGGCTATAGTGCTCAATAATCTCTGTTTTGCCTCAGGTAGAAACACTTATCATGCTCACGTACCAAAATATGACAATGTTCCCACTGTTACAAAAACAGAACTGTTGGCTATACCAATATGCCTAGAGAGAGATACGCCATTTATATATACACTGGCTGCACAGAATAGTACCAGTACGTTCTTTGTTACAACAAATCCACACATGATATCCCCAATAATGCCATTATTGCCAGTATAAGAAAATACCAATGGTGGGTGTATCATTAATACAGGTACCAAAAGAAAACACTTATATTGTTATACCCATCAATGCCAGGATTTCTGGGTAGGGAGAAGTGTCCATGCATTCTGTGCTTAATAATACCAGTATTACCATTGTAAGAACAATCTCACATTGGTCGTGCAAAATGATGTCAGAATGACCACTGCAAGAATACACAATATTTGGCAGTGTCCAATAATGCTGTTATTGCTAGTGTAAGAAGACTTTTTCTCAATATATCTGCATTGCCAAACTAAAAGCACACTCATTTTGTTTTTGCCAATAATTCCAGTAGTGACACTGTAAGAACACATTGTCATACTGACTGTAACAATGTATACCAGTATTACTATTTTAAGAATTAATTTACCCACTGTCTGCACCAAATAATCCATATATTGCCATTTTTAGATCATATGCATACTATCTGTGCCCAATTATGCCCGAAATACCAAATTAAGAACACATCCATGATGGCTCTGTGCAAAAATGCCAGTAGTGCACCTTTAAGAACACACTGATGTTTGCTGTCCCCATGAATACACATTATGCCAGTGTAACAGTGAAATAAGATATTTTCTTTGCTTTGCTGTTTGTGCTCCTATATGCAAGTATTACCACTCACGATAGCTGTTCTCAATAAAGTTAGATTGTGCTAATGTAAGAACAAACACATGTTCTTTTTACCCAATAATGGCCAAATTATTTTCACTACAACAACACACTCGTGTTGGCTATGCTCAATAATACTAATATTGTTAATGCAATAAACCGTGTTCATGCAGGCTGAATGCAATCAATGCAGGATTGACACTGAATGAAGGCCAATCCTGTGAGCTGTGCAAGTGTCTGCACATACTACCACTGTAGGAAGACACTGAGGTTGGTTGTCTCAATTTCTGACAGTATTGTCACTGTTAGAATAAATTGCCATTCTGATCTTGCCAATACATACCAGTAATACTGCTGCAAGGTCACACTCTCATGTGAGCTGTACCAACAATCCACGTAATGTATATTTAAGAAGACACGACATGCTGCCTGTGCCAAGTATAACGATGTTAGATCTCTAAAGAGACACTTAGGTTGGCTCTGTTGTTTATTTTTTCATATTGCCATCGGTTGTGCAAGTGTATGTTTCATTTGCCAATGCAAGAACAGACTCATGTTGCCTGTGCCCAATAATACCAGTATTGTCACTTCAAGAACACACTCTTCTTGGCTTTGCACAATAATACTAGTATTGTCATTGCAACGCATGGTGGCTGCATGCATAAAATGCAGTATTGCCACTGAAAGAAGGTAGGTCACTTGGATGTTGCTAATATCTGTGCATAGCACAACTGCACGAACACTCAGGTTGCCTGTGCCAATTGCAATAAGAATACATTGGCATTCTGATCTTGTAAAAACATGCCATTAATACCACTCTCAGCTCACACTCATGTGGGCTGAAGATATACAATGGATAAATAGTAATGGTAGCTGTTTAAACGTATTTGCAGGCAGTAGCTATACTGGAGGGAGATGTGGCATGATGTCTGTGCCAATATATGCTAATTTTACAACTGTACAGAGACACACATGTTTCTTGGCTAATGTATGCCCATATTTGCACTGGAGAAATACATTGTCATGCTGGTTGTAACCATGTATGACTGAGTTGGCAATGTAAGAACACACTTATGTTGCTGAGCTCAATAATGCTAGTATTACTATTATGATAACATGCTTAAATTGACTGTCCCAGTAATACCAGTACAGCAGTTGTTAGAAGACAAGTTCTTACTGGATGTCCCACGATTTGCCAACATTGTACCTGTATAAACTGATGTAGGTAAGTAGGCTCTGCCCAAAACTACCTGTATTCCCATTGTAATACAATTATTTCATTCTTGCTTTGCCAAATAAGGAGAATATTGCCACTGTAAGGACATCCTCATGTTGGCTACTGAAAATAATACAGTTATTGACAGAACATATTTTCATGCTGGTTGTACCAATAACATCAGTATTTTATCTGTCATAATACAATACTCCCGCCGTCTCACCTTGGCTTCCACTTTGGGTAAGCAACTACCGTCACTCGAGTCCACCTTCCTCTCCACGTCTCAAGACCTGCCTTCGTATGCATATCATGTCATAAGTATATGCCCCTCCTCCCATTCATTGCACTAAAGCTCTGGGTATCTCACAGAGCCACCAAGCACAGATCAATTTGGGACTGCTACCCGTGACCTACCCAGAACCATAACAGCTCCCCAGCTAGCGTGATTCCAAGACTATTAGCCACTGTTAATCGACATTATACTCACAGTGCTCTAGAGTATTCAAAGCCTACAGCTACCCACATCTCCTTCATATATTTTTATTACTGTTATTTGCTGTCCCTACATTCATCCATCCATATCTCCTCTCCATTGCCCCTACTTCCAATCAGCCCACGTCAACCGAGATAATTGCGTGTCTCACCCTAGCGACCTAGCTTCGCAATAACACGTCTAAACTTGTATGTCGGCCTCATTTTTAAGTAATTGTTTTATCTTTCCTGGCCTGACTATCCATTCCTGCTGGTAACCGTAACATTCTACCCTCTCAAGAAGTGTACTGTCATCTGCCCATATTCCTCTCGAATGCAACAACACCTAAAGTATCCTAACTATCCCATTTCCTCGCATGTATTTCATCCAAGTGCCTCCATCTCGATACTGCATACTTTAAGGTAGACAACTGCTGGTATATATCCGCACTGAAGTGCCAGAATACCGATTTTAGCCAATTCTTGCTTAGACATCTATTTGTAAATTTCGCTTTTACCAAATTGCCAATTTTCCAAATAGCCTATGCAAACATCTGCTGATATGTATCCCACCTGTTTGCCAGAAACCTGTAATAGCTATGTTTAACTCAGTCATTTTTAAGTAGACATACATTTGTATGATTTCTCGCCTGACTGCCAGATTATCGAAATAACCCATTCAGACATCTGATGATAGATATCTCACCTGCAGCACCATAACTTTGTAATACTGTAATAGCTTAATTGACTTAGCTATATAGGATAAAGGGCTGATAGGTATCTCACCTGCTTGCCAGAATTCAGTAATAGCTACGTTTAACTTAGACATGTTTATGTAGACATCCATTTGTATGTTTTCTCGCCTGACTGCCAGATTATTGAAATAGCCTATTCAGATATCTGATGATCGGTATCTCACTTGAAGTACCTGAATATTGCACTTTAGTAATTAGCTTAATTTAACTTAGCTAACACCATGCAGGTATCCCTCCCAAGTGCCTCATAATTGTAATAGTACACCTTATCCTCAAAATTGGCTAAACTCCTATCCATACCCACCCAATAATGCATGCCCCCGCTAACACAATCTACTCTATCCATGGCACATATTCATCTTATTACTCTCACCCTGGCCATCTACCTCCTTGTCATCCACACCACCTCAGTAGCCTTCCAAAAAACTAAAATGCAGCACCCAACAGTCTCTCCACCTAACGCTACACATTACATTGCACCCCATCTCATCCCCCTCCACCCCACATCCACACCTTGAAACTTCAACCATAGAAACACATTCCTAGGATACCACAACCCCCATTATTACCACCACAACACCAGGACCAACACCATCTCACACACCAAACCGCCTCCACACACTTACATCAACAATAGTACCATCTTCCGCGACAAATCAACCTAGCCTCAAGGTACTCCCCAACCGGCCACCACCAAACTCAAATGCGCCCACATAAATGCTATATCACTCATAGCACGCACCCTTGAAATAGCAGACCTCATACTAGCCAACAATTTAGACCTTCTGGCAATCACAGAAACATGGCTTCACCCTGCAGCAGGCCCATCCCTCATGCTTGCGGTTCCAGATAAAAACACAATCACAAAATCAGACAGGACATCCAGCAAAGGAGGAGGTATTGCCATCATTTCCAAAGCCCACCTCTGCCTTAGAGAATTCACTTCCCTACCGTTCCCATCAGGAGAACTCATGTCCGTCAAACTGCCCCTCTCTGCCCAAAGTACACTACTATTACACTTGATCTACAGATCTCCAGGCCCAATTTTAACCTTCGAAGAAGACATTGCTAGCCTACTATCCCACCTCACCAAACATACTTCGAAAATCCTACCTCTAGGAGACCTAAACCTAGGATACAAAGACCCCATAGACTCACACGCCTTACCTGTAGAACAATCCCTCCTTGGACTAGGCTTCAAGCAACACATCTCAGGACCTACCCATTGCAAAGGCAGAAACCTTGACTGGCTGGCCAACATCAACTACAATGTACTCACAAACATGCCATGTGCCTGGTCCGACCACCACATCATCAATTTTTTGCTAGAATCCTCCCATCACACCCCTCCCTCAACTGCACAAGCCCCACCGGCAGCCACCAGGAACAAAAAGTGCATTACCCTAGAGACCCTCTGCCCCTTCATCCAGCACATCATCAACCCCGCTCCCTCCACTGAACTGGACCCAGAAGCCTTAGTTAACAAATTCAACAAGAATCTGCTTATAGCACTAGACCAAATAACCCCCCTAAAAACTAGAAAAGCAAAACAACCTAGTCACTTAAACAAATGTTTCACTCCTGAGCTGAAAGCTCTTAAGAAAACCAAAAGATCCTCCGAAGCCAACTGGCTAAAAAAAACATCCCCTCAAAACAAGGCCCTCTTCAAGACAGCCGCCGCCACATATAAACAAGCCATTATCAAAACTAAAAGTGACACATTCAATAGTAGAATACAAAATGCCAACTCCAATGTGAAAGAACTCTTCACCATCCTCAGGGAAATCGAAAATAACTCATACCTCTCCAATCGACCTTTGACAAAGATGCCCCCTGGTGTAGCAACATTCAGAAGGCACTACTAGACAAAATAGCTCTACTCCAGACCAAAATAGAAACAAAAAGAACTCTCCTAGACAAGAAAAGCTCAACTAACTCTGACCAAACCCATAAACCCTGTCCTAACAACACAGATCTATTTGAATTCTCCCCGGTCACCACTACTCAGGTAGAAGCCATAATTGCTGGCCTCAAACCTTCAAAATGCCAAGGGGACATCTGTCCTGCCTCCATCATCAAAGAAGGAGCCAAAGATTTTGCCCTCTTCATCACAACACTCATTAACGCTTCTTTTGCCTCCTGCTCTGTACCCAAGTATCTCAAAGATGCCTGGGTTAAACCCCTCATCAAAAAACCCACGGTAGACCCTAATATCCCCACAAATTACTGCACCATCACCACGGTCCAATTCCTGCTAAAAATCCTTGATAAGGCAGCTTATATTCAAATTCAGAATCACCTCGAAACCCACAACCTCCTAGGCCTTCTGCCAAACAGGCTTCAGACCTAGACACGGCACTGAGACAGCCCTTCGAGATCTGAAGATCCAGATGGATGAGGCCAAAGTCAAAGGCCACCCATCCCTCCTCCTACTCCATGATATCTCCACGGCCTTTGACTTAGTCGACCACAACATCTTAACTTCACACCTTACCACCTCATCCTCCTTCTCACCCAACGCGGCCAAATGGATCAAATCCTTCCTAACCGAAAGATCCATGAGGGTTTTTTCAGACACGGCCTCAGCAGACCCATCCCCCATCTCATTCAGAGTTCCCGAAGGCTCCTGGCTATCCCCTACCCTATATAACATATTCACCAAGATGCTATTCTACCTCCTTGATGACATGAAAGTCCCTTATACAACTACGCTGATGATACACAGATTCTCATCACGCTTTCAGGCTCCTACGATAATGACATCTCCCACCTCAACGAAATCTACAGCAAAATTCAAGACTGGATGGCCAAGCACGGGCATTGTCTAAACGATGACAAAACCAAACTCCTACTCATTAGCTCTAAACAACGCCTTAAGAAACTCAACCCACAATACAATTCATTTACTATAGATGGAAACCTCATTAAGGTCTCCAAAATGCCAAAACCTTAGGGGACTACCTCGACTCCACTCTGTCACTCTCAAAACAGGTTAATTCCACAGCCTCCTCCTCGGCTTACACCACTAAACTAATAACTGCCTGTAGACCCTTCTTATCCTCACAAAGCTGTATCATACTAGCAAGAGCACTGATATTATCAAAACTTGACTACTGTAACTCCATCTATCTAGGTACCAGTAAACAAAACATCCACAAACTTCAAATCCTACAAAATAACACACTCAGAGCAGCCCTCAACATGTCATGTTCTGACCACATATCCCAAGCCAGACAGACGGCCAAATGGCTTCCTATAAAAGATAGAATCACGTTCAGAACTCTCATGATCACCCACAAATGTCTAATCAACACCGCCCCCAAATACTTGGCTGACAAATTCTGCACCAAGACCACTTTCAGACCCATTAGATGCAGCAATGCCCACTGTCTGAACATTCCCAAATACAGACTCCAAAGATCAGGTGGAACCAGCTTCCCAGTTCTTGCTTGGAACTCCTTGCCCCCAGCATTAAGAGACGAACATTCATTCTCAGCATTCCGCTCCAAAGTCAAAACCTGGCTTTTCTCCACTATCTCTCCCACATAATGTAGTTCCTTGTAACCATATGCTGACTCTGGACTTCTCTTTAAAAAGGTAGACTATAGCCTTTAGCTGCATTCGACTTGTAAATTCCTGTATATTATTGTAAATTCTTGTGCTCTAGCACCGCATTCACTTTTTGTAAATCTTTCTCAATTGTACTCTATAACGTCCTATATGTCTGTATAATTTTGACTCCATCTATGTACACTGTATTATCCGTGTATGTTGGAAGTTCCTAATAATGCAAATATTGACAATGTAAGAACACATATTTATGCTGGCTGTTCCAAAGAAGGTCAGTATTGTCAATGTGAAAACACACTCATGTTGGCTGTTTCCAATAATGCCAGTATTACCACTGTAAGAACACATTCATATTTGATCTTCCAAATAATCCAAGGACTGCCAGTCTACAAAAACATGTTATTGCTGGCTGATCAAATATATGTTAGTACTGCCACTGGAAAAAACATCTTTGTAGGATGTTCCCGAAAATACCTGTCTTTTCAATGTTAGAAGATGTTTTCATGCTAGCTGTTTCAATAAATGTCAGTATTGCCACTGCAGGAACACGCTCATGTTGGCTGGCCCACATAATGAAGCCCCCAGGATATTGTGACATTGATTTCCAACCTTTGCGGCATGAAATGGGAAATAATGGGGAACAAATATTTACGTTTTGTGGCATTTATGCTTAGTTAGAATAGGTAAAGGTAGCTACTGAATGTGTTTCTAATGCCTGTATTCTGCGTCTAGATTGAAAACAATCTATAACAAAGGAAGCTCCTTCATAAAAACATTGTGCGCCACTTTTGACCATTGCTCCTTTTTTCATGAGATAGTAGATATTGATGCAGACCTGTTGATCAATCGAATTATAATACATGGTAGACGGGTGAGACACTATGGGCCTCATTACGACCTTGGCGGAGGACCATGGCGCTATTAGCACCATGGTCCATGCCGCTAAGTTCCCAACTCCGCCATGGTGGATGGCGGATTTACCGCCCCATTCCGACCTTGGCGGGGCGGTAAGTCCCCTATCCCCATTTACCCTTCCCCATTCCCATTTTTGCCCCCATAGGGCATAATGGGAGTGGGGAAGGCGTTAATTACGCCACCGTAAATTACGGTGGCGTAATTAACAACATGGTCCCTTAGCGCCATGGATTTTAACACCTGCTAAAAGCAGGTGTTAAATCCGCCATGGCGCTAAGGGACCTCGTACTCAGGCGGTAAGGGTCGGCGCTGTTTACGCTGCCGTAAACCCCTTACCGCCTGGGTCGTAATGAGGCCCATATGTTGCACCTGTTAGCAGCATTTCAAACAGTTTACAGCATATTTAAAAATGAAATATTGTGCATCTTTGTTGAGAGTGCAAAATCATTATAATCTGGATGTCTGAATAATGGCAGTATTGCAACTGTAATACAATATTCATGTTAGCTCTGCCTAAATGTCAGCATTGTCACTGTATGAACACAATTATGTTGATTGTGCCCAATTATGCCAGTATGTTTCTCTTTAAGAACTATCTAATTTTGGCTGTACCCACTAATGAAAATATTACAACTGCAAGTCAAATACATTTTATGCCGCCATTGCCCAACATTGCAAATACTGCCACTATAAATGTGTGCATGCTCCTGCAAGTGACATCAGTGTTTGACACCTGCCATCAATACTAAAACCACTCACCAGACCAGGGGCACACCAACCTCTGCTGCGCGTAACTATGTCCACACACCACAATAACACAGCCTGCTCTATTTCTGGAGCCTTTGGGTTCACCAAGAACCAGTCATCATATTTAGGATGTACTCGTAAGTCTTGACAGAACTTGACAAAACTGCACACTGAGAATGTGTCATCCATTAAGCAATTGCAGGCTCATCAAGACCCAATGAGACACAGGAACGACCGTAGGAAATCGCTTATCCCAGAAAGGTTTTGAAATAGGACAACTCAACACTGATGACACTGCCAAACAGGGATAGACTTGCTAAAGCTGGGTCTTTTCAGAACAAAGTCCACACTAGACCTAGAATAACTTGGAGAACAAAGGCTCTGTTACCTCTAAAAAAGATACAGTCACCACGGCTGGCACTTGAAAGTAATCAGGAACAGGGGGCTCCCCTCAACCTGCACAGGCACTCACTCACCAGTACGCTCACTCTCTCCTCTACACCAACAAACAATAGCATGCAGCTATACCCCTCGGTCAATTCGGCATAGCTGCACACATACCGATACAGCTCCATAAGCACCTCAACAGACTTTAGAACACAGCTATTCACCTTGAAAAATCGGCAATGCTGCACACATAATCTCACACACAAGCTGCACCACCACCATAATGCAGATACCGACATCGACTCGGTCTTGCTGTGCACATTGTACTCATCTCACACAACCACAGCATCATGCCTAGCATTACAAAGCAGCTCTACACCACTCTAACCTAAAAGTAAACTCATGCTAGGGAGTTTTTGTGAGATACTTATACATGAAACTCAGAAGAACAACAATAAACATGCATTTTCCAAACAGTACTGTAAAACAACTGAACACATATGTAAAGTGCCACGTTTACATTGACTAACATAGCGTCCACCTGGAAAAAACATGCATTAACCTTTTTATTCTGAGAGACATTATGAAATACTGGATTTAACTGAAAGGCTTACCATTGATGGGTCAGGAATTAATGGCTACTGATGTTGCTACATGTGTCGTTTAAGTAGGCTGGTAAAACATGAAGAAACCTAGATATGTGCATGTAGTGGTTTGATGTGTCAGGTCTGGTTATCGTCTTATTAAGATTAGAGAACAGAAGAATGTAAATGGGACTCAAAAGCACACAGTGTTGATTCCTAGTTGACATGTTAAGTTCGCAATTGGAATTATATAACACCTGCATTGCTAATCTTCATGAAACATGATTTTGAATTACAATAGAGCAAAGGCTGCAACATATGCTTGCTGCCTTTAATACACATGCACAGTGACATTCCCTTACAGTGAATCTGTCTAAAACAAAGGACCCCAATTGAACAAAACAGACGAAAAAAATCATTGATTTTACTTGGAGAGTGGGTAGGGATTGCTTGGAGAGGGTACAACATTTTACCTATTTAGGCTTCCCTATCTCAGCAAAAGTAAATAAACTTCAAGTGAAGGACTGGTTCAAATTATGCACAAAACCACTTTCTAATCAGGGTTGATTAGGGTTGATTCCAAGTTTTGAACGTTTTCTGTGTTGCCTCTTATGACATTTTATGAGGGTAAAGTATTGCCAAAGCTTTCATATCGGATATAGATCCATGCTGTCTGGATCCTGGATCTACTGCTTTTTCTGGAAGGGATGATCTAGAGGCGAGCTCTTAGGTTCCCAGCTCGGTACCCATTGCTGCAGTAAGCTTTGAGCTTGGTTTATATTCACTTAAATGTAGGGCACAACGGAAATTCTTATCTCTAAGAATTCCCTCTTTATTGACATAAAGAATACACTTGAGGCAAAGGATGATGCTTTTATTGCAGAATTTTCCACTCATTGCTCCACCCTGTCGAGCGATTCGGTCTATTAAGGGATGACTTAATTGAGAATCCCTTTCGTGTGAAGAGAGTTCTTTATCAGAGTGATTGGGTAAACACTATAGATGAAATGCACAAATATAATTCTCTGAAACATCTGGCCGGGGACTATAAAGTCACAGGAATCTATCTGGCAATTCATCCCAACAGAATCATCAGGAGGACTTTCTTAAGATTTAAATGGAGCTTGATTCTGACAAAGGCAGTGCAGGCGAGGTATGGTCTGTTGCCATTGTCCCAAGCCGATTGTAGATTTTGCCGTGAAGAGGGTCAATTAGAGACCTTGAAACATCTATTCATTGCCTGTCTGGCAGATCATGGGAAGTGTATGAATTTTCAGAAAAGATTTTCTAACGCACTACTCTTGGGTGAGAACGAGATGGTGTGGGATCAATTCTTGGCGGGTAGGACAACCTCCTCTGTTCTTGTTGTTATGGGAATTTTAACATTGTTTGAGTTAGAGCATTTAGAAGTGGTTGAAGTTGCCTAATTGTCACCTTCTGTTCCTCTTTTATTTCTCAAAAATGCACTGTGCCACAATTGTGTTTAGGGAGAAGTGTTAAACTGTCATGATACACTCCGGTTATGAAATTAGGAATGTAAATTCGATCATGTTATAGGTTGTTTGAATGTGGTTGGTGTTTTGATGGTTATTTTAGTATAGGTGTATTTGTCTCTATTCCATGTATGAAAGAAAAGTGATGAATGGTTGAAGCTGCTTAAATCATTGTGTCCTTAATATTTATGTTGTTCTTTTAGGAAATAAGGAATGGGATTTAGGCAATTTCATAAAATACTTGAATGTGTTCTTAAAAATTGTATTGTAATGAATTGCATCTGTTGTCTTGTTAGATTTTTCAGCATATGTATATCCGTTTTAGTATGAATTTTAAGAAAGATAAGTAATGAGATGTATGATTTGGTGATCTTATTCTTTTTATGAATATGTTTACGGTTGTGTACTTGATATAAAATAAATGTTAAAAGTTGTTTATTCAACTATATAACATAACAAAAAAATTTAAGAATAGGGCAAAAGCAGGGGATACCGTAAAATGTACATATTTTATTGTAATCATAACATTTATTACAATCTTAATTCAATCTCATGGTTTGATCATCCAGTCTTCAATATTAATGCAAATGTTGTGCACCAACATCATCTAAACCTGAGAAGAAGAAGCAAGAACAATTAATCCTAGTGACTTGATTCCCCAGCACAAATTGCTGTGTGCTTGAATCAAAAAAAGGTTCAAAGGGGGAGATTGTGTGCTAGAGTGCAGTGGGGCTAATGCTGTCAGAGGTTGATCTGATGATTTGATGATCTGTTGGATTGTGTCTATTTTCTCAATAAATACGTTGCTGTGTCCATTACATTTAGCTAAACTTATAAAGTGCTGAAGCACCTGCTTTGTAGGGGTCCAATTAAGAACAGGATTCCTGTGTGAAGAGCCAGGGAGATATGAAGTTCGGCCTTCTGCATAACATCTCGGCAGAAGTGAAATCTGGGGACCCATTGTTTATGCAGTAGAGAGTGGAAGACATGCTCCTACTATTCCAGGAACCCTTACAGGAAAGATTAAAAGAGGCTTAGTATGCCTGCAAACTGGAGGGGATCAGTAAGCATAGAAGAACATAAAATCCTGGTAACTATTCCCACCTTGCAAAAATCACATAAAGATAACAGGACACCCAAAGGTTCTTCCCTTAGAGCAACCGACATAAACAATAATTTCTGCAGTCAGTGCGTTTCAGTGGATGATTATCCTGAACGCGGAATGGAGAGGATACCCTGAACACCCATCCTGGTTCCTGCCTCATGTAAGAGGAAATCACCAAGCAACAGAACTTCCCAAGCTTTCCTATTGAATCTACCAGACCATTCCACAACCATTGCACACAGACCACCATCTAATTATTTTAAAACTCCTAAGATGGTAATAAGGTAATACGCAGAACACCAATAGACCTGTGGGACCTCTAGCTGACTTTAAAAAGAAAAACACAGGGTTCATGTGAGTTTGTAACTGTGGATCCATCTTTGGGGACGGAGGACTCCTGTGGGACCATGGATGCACTTGCAAAGTCTGCAAAAAGATGAAAATGCCAGAAATGTGGTATCATCATAGGGAACATGAAAGTACCATGAACACCCACCAATCCGTACTTACCTAAACAAAATTTGCGTGCACGGTTGTCCTTTCCAAAAGCAAATTTCTGCAGGCATACAAAGACACAAATGCGCACACACACACACACACACACACACACACGCACACACACACACACGCACACACACACACACACACGCGTGCAGTCAAACATGTGCACGCACACCATCACACAAACACAACCCAAAAAGGTCACCAGAGTGCATATAAAGGTTTAGGCTGGCTAGCGCTTTCACCTGGGAGCAATAGCCAATCCAGGTTCTCCAGCAATTGGGAAACACAGGTGCAGAACACTTACACAAATGGAAGGAGTGATCTCCGTATAGCACAGTATGGCAGTGTGGACGGCAGGATCAGGAGACTCTTGTTTGGAGAAAACTGAAGACTCGAGTGCTCTGGAGTGGTTGAAGGCTCGAGATGGAGAGAGCTAAAGAGGTGATTGTAGGAGAATAGAGAATGTGACATCTCTTGAGGATAAGGTGGTAGCCAACGTGGCTGTTACGCTCACCTGGCTCCCACAGAGGCATTGGTCGGACCCGGACGGCTGCAGTCTACACCAACGTGATGCGTAGTGCAGAGATGACTGACTGGATTGGCCCTCCTAATCTTCTGTGCTTGACCCGTAGAAGTATTTTCCTGCAAGTGGAGAGATGGATTTAGCCACCCGTGGATTCAAGTGATGGCACCCCCGACAGTCCTCCCCACTAATCACATCCAAAGTGCCCTCTCAGCAATCTCACCTTATACTCTTGATGATGAGCTCTCCATCCTGCATGGATTGCAGGCGCGCGTTGATGCCAGTTACTTCACTGGTTTGAAGGCGTGGGAGAGTTCCGGAGAGTATTGACTCTGAGGTTCCTGGCGAGGACCAGTAAGTATCAAGTTCATAGAGTTCAATATGTCCGATGTTCACTCTTGTTCCCCCCTTCCTTCCTTGTCTTGCAGCTGAATTCGTGAGAAGATGCTCTTGTGGTAGCTGGTGGCGCTCAGGTAAGAGTCTGTATTACCCGACGCTGTCCGGTAAATGTTGCACGTGTTTAACGTGTTGTTTTCTCTCTCTTTGCAGATGCGGCACATGAAGATGTGGAGAGTTATAGAATAATACCTCTGGTGGTAAATCAGGTAAGTCTATGGTGATAAGTGTTATATTTGTTGGTTTTCTCGGCACACCTTGTTGTTTTCTTTTGTCCCCCAGGTGCCGGAGTTCGGAAATGATGAAGGCAGTGCCGAATCGAAAGATGCTGCGAGGACTGGTGAGTATGGCGCGGTGCTGCAGCTGGAGATGAGACGCATACTGAAATGATGTTCTTTCCAGGTCCGGAGGCGAGATGGATCCGGAATCAGGTGAGGAATTCGAAAATAGTTAGTTTTCTAACCTTGTCTTTTTCTTTCCTGTTTGTTTTAGGAGCTCCAGATTCGAGGCGAGCGTGGCAGAAGACTGGATGCTAACTGCAGGCACGGCACTTCACCCAGTAGTATTTTGGTACAGAAAGTTCTCGGCACCCGAGTTAAACTATGCGGTTACCGATAAAGAGTTATTAGCCATCAAATCCGCCTTCAAGGCTTGATGGCATTATCTTCTCGGTGCCAGGCATACCATTACTGTAATCACCGATCACCGGAACTTGCAGTATTTAAAAACAGCCAAAGCCCAATCGTTGCGGCAACTTCGATGGGCATTGTTCTTTGCCGAGTTCGATTTCGTGATCACTTATCGACCAGGCTGTAAAAATGTCAAGGTAGATGCCTTATCCCGAATAGGGATGGGAGAAGCATATGCAAACCCGGAACCGGTGCCTAAAATTTCAGAACAAAGAATTCTTGGCATAACTACTCTACAGACACTAGAGAATATTCATGTAAAAATCCAACAACTCTTCGATCCAACAGCCCTGCAGGACTGGGTAAAGAAAGGCCCGGACTACTCGGTCATCAATGACCTACCTTATTATCAAGGGTGACTATTTCTACCACACAAGGAGCTACAAGAACTAGTCATCTCCAATTATCATGACACCCTGATGGAAGGGCACCCAGGTATCGCAAAAAAGGAAGCTACAATTAAGAGACAATTCTGGTGGCCCACCTGGCGAAAAGACGTAAAGTAATTTTGATGTCTTGTGGCATTTGCGCCAAAAACAAAAGTCAGAAGAAAAAAACAGCTGGCCTTTTACAACCTTTGGATATTCCACCTACACCATGGCACACCTTATCTTTAGACTTTATTACAGATCTACCTCCATGTAATGGATTTAACACCATTCTAGTTATTGTGGATCTTTTTTCCAAGATGGCTCACTTTATTCCATTAAAGGGATTACCTTCTGCTTCAATTCTGGCTAAGGAGTTCCTCGAAAACATTGTTCGAATACACGGATTTCCTTCTGTATTGGTCTCTGACCAAGGTAGTCAATTCATTTCACATTTTTGGAAGAAATGTTGTCAATTGGCGCAAATCGACGTGAGGTTATCAACCAGTCACCATCTCCAGACAGATGGTCAGACGGAGAGGACCAACCAGACCCTTGAATAGTACCTACATTGCATGCTACACCAGACCAAAAGTAATTGGAAAGATATTTTATGGATTTCCGAGTATGCATACAATAACTCTGTACATTCAGGAACCGGACAAAGCCCCTTTTATACTATATATGGACATCACCCTCAAACCTCAGAACTAGATTCGCCTCAGCACTTGGAAATGCCCGCATTTAGTTTTTGCACTCTTCTATTCCGCAAGCCTTTAAGGAGGCAACAGAACATTTGAAACAAGCAAAAGAGAAATATAAGAAAAATGCTGATCAACATTGAAGTGAAACTCCACAATACCAGATTGGGGATCAAGTTTGGCTGCCTACAAAACACATACCTCTGAAGGGAGACTTTTAACCCTAGATATTTGGGACCTTACACCATTGAGGCCATTATCAACCTGGTGGCCGTCAAATTGGAACTACCCTCTAATATGCAAAATTCATCCTGTCTTCCATGTTTCACTTTTAAAACCAGTTCAACCAGGGACAACATTAACCAAACCACCCGACCCCATCTTGATAGATGGAGAACCTGAATTTGAGGTAAAAAATATCCTGGACTCCAAGATGGTTAAATCAAAACTTTTTTATTTAATCGATTGGAAGGGCTACGGACCACAAGAAAGGTCATGGGAGCCTAGTGACCACGTTCATGCACCTCGGTTGGTGAAGAGATTCCATCGGGACTTCCCAGACAAGCCAGGGCCAAGGGGAAGAACAACTTTAGGAGGGGCCTTCGGGGGGAGTGCTGTCATGATGCCTACCCACGGGCTTCAGGACCAAGCCCATCAGCTCTGGCAGCAGGCATCCAGATACTTATTAAAACCCCAACATCCCCGGCTGGGGGCTGTTTGGGTTCAGTCCTGGCACCTTAGGCGCCAGGCTCATCATAGAAATCAGTCCTGGCGCCAGCCAGGCTCATAGACTTTACTTACCTGATGCATACCATGCTGCAAGTGAGTCCAAGCCAACGTGAGGCCTGGATGGGACTATTTTATTACAGGGGCTATTTTCTCCTCGGGCGTGGTTCTGGGGAACTTCTTACCTGGAACTACTTTGGAGGCTATTTAAACCACGCCCGAACAGCAGCACACGCTTCGTGTTATTCTGCATCCAGCAGCAGCTTTTGTTTTTGGCGCAAATGCCACAAGACATCAAAATTACTTTACGTCTTTTCGCCAGGTGGGCCACCAGAATTGTCTCTTAATTGTAGCTTCCTTTTTTGCGATACCTGGGTGCCCTTCCATCAGGGTGTCATGATAATTGGAGATGACTAGTTCTTGTAGCTCCTTGTGTGGTAGAAATAGTCACCCTTGATAATAAGGTAGGTCATTGATGACCGAGTAGTCCGGGCCTTTCTTTACCCAGTCCTGCAGGGCTGTTGGATCGAAGAGTTGTTGGATTTTTACATGAATATTCTCTAGTGTCTGTAGAGTAGTTATGCCAAGAATTCTTTGTTCTGAAATTTTAGGCACCGGTTCCGGGTTTGCATATGCTTCTCCCATCCCTATTCGGGATAAGGCATCTACCTTGACATTTTTACAGCCTGGTCGATAAGTGATCACGAAATCGAACTCGGCAAAGAACAATGCCCATCGAAGTTGCCGCAACGATTGGGCTTTGGCTGTTTTTAAATACTGCAAGTTCCGGTGATCGGTGATTACAGTAATGGTATGCCTGGCACCGAGAAGATAATGCCATCAAGCCTTGAAGGCGGATTTGATGGCTAATAACTCTTTATCGGTAACCGCATAGTTTAACTCGGGTGCCGAGAACTTTCTGTACCAAAATACTACTGGGTGAAGTTGACTGGTTTCAGGATCCTTCTGGGACAGGACAGCTCCCATGGCTAAACTGGATGCATCAGTTTCAACTATGTATGGAAGTTCAGGGTGGGGATGCTTTAAGACAGGTGCAGACGTGAATTTCGCTTTCAGCTTTTGGAAGGCCTTTTCAGCCTCTTCGGTCCACAAGAAGCGATTGTTTTTTCGCAAAAGTGCTGTGATGGGGTGTACAACATGTGAGAAATCCGGAATAAATCTGCGGTAGAAATTAGCAAATCCGAGCATGCTTTGTACCCCTTTAACTGAACTGGATGATGGCCACTTGACAATTGCGTCCACCTTTCGAGAGTCCATTCAGAATCCTTTTGGAGCCAGTATAAATCCAAGGAATTCAACTTCCGTAGTATGAAAAACACATTTTTCCAATTTTGCATATAACTTGTGTTGGCGTAGTTTCTCAAGGACTGCACGCACGTGCTGAACATGGTCTGATTCTGAGGAGGAGTACACTAGAATATCGTCTATGTATACGACAACACAGACGTCAATGAGTTCACGAAGGACATCGTTCATAAAATACTGGAAGTCTGCTGGTGCATTGCACAACCAGAAGGGCATCACCTGATATTAGAATAATCCATACTTGATGCGAAAGGCAGTCTTCCATTCGTCGCCTTTCTTTACACATACCAGATGATATGTCCCTCGGAGATCCAATTTAGTGTAGATGCAAGCATCCTTTACTTGGTCTAGTAATTCGGGGATCAGAGGCAATGGGTATCGGTTCTTCACCGTAATCTGATTTAATGCGCGGTAGTCTATGCATGTTCTGAGGTCACCTTACTTTTTAGGCACGAAGAACAAAGCTGAGGATGCAGGGGACTTGGATGGACGAATAAAGCCATTAGCAAGGTATTGGTCCAAGTATTGTCGTAGGTGAAGGTTTTCGGGTTCCGTAAGGGTGTAGATCCTACTGCATGGAGGTTGTGCACCGGGTATGAGGTCGATTTGACAATCGTATGCTCTGTGAGGTGGTAAGGTGTTTGCTTGTTCTTTTTGAAAAACATCCTGGAATTCTTGATATTCCTGAGGTAACTGCACGACTGGATTAGCGACTGTGGCCAGGCCTTTGTTCAAGGATTTTTCCGGGTAACAGGTGTGTGCACAACCCGGGAAGGTCATTCTCTTCTCTTGCCAATCAATACTAGGTTTATGTGTTTCCAACCAAGGTATCCCCAGTATTATTTGGAACTGCAGGGCTTTGATTAAATCAAACACAATAGTCTCTCGATGCCCATCTTGACCCAACAGTGTCATCTCTGTGGTGGAATGAGTTACAGGCGAAGAGGCAATTTCAGTTCCATCAACTGTGGTGATGACATCCGAAGAGGTTTTTTTGCAGAAAGGTAGATTCATCCTAGAAGTCAACTTGTGGTCCATATAGTTTCCTACGGTCCCGCTATCTGTTCCTTTGGGGGTGACGTTGGGTTTAACCAATACCCGATTCTCAAACTTAGCTCGGTCAGCCTTTCTATTCTGAAGTCGATGGTCTAACTGGACCACTAAGTCTATATATTCTGCGCAATCCTGAGGTGGGTTCACACTTGGGCCAAAACATCTTTAAGTTCTTCCCGAAGTCCACGATGAAATAGTGTAATTTGTTTTACCTCTGGCCATCCGGTTTCCACCACCAACCTATTAAAGGTTGCGATATAGGTTAACAGATCCTGGTTACCTTGTCATAGGGATAAAAGTTTGTTATCCAGGGCCTGTCCCTGGGAATGTCTAGCGAATATTCTTTCCATGCTCATTTGAAAACCCTGAAAGTCCCGAAGAAGAGGGTCATCCTGATTGACTAGTGGAATCCACCAATCAGGTGCACTGCCACTCAAATATGATAATACAAAAGCTACTTTGGTTTGGTCATTTGGAAAAGCGCCAGGTCTGCATAAAAAGTGCAAGCGACATTGGTTCATAAACACAGCAAAGCGTTCAGGTGGAGCTAAAGGAAGAGCCCCTGGTAAAACCACTTGCACCGGATTGCTCGATGAAACAGGAGTTGGATTCCCCCCCGAGTCCTGGTAAAGGTGTTTGCCCTGCTTGGTTTTGCAGCAGCTGCCTAGCCAGATCGTCAGTGTTTTCCTTCGAGACAATCAGTTCTCTCCTGAGGGCATTCGTCTCTTGGCGAGCGGAGTGCACTTCCGCCCTAAGTTCCCCCAATAATTGCCCCAGTTGGTCGGTTTCTGAGGTTTCCATAACACCCGGGTGGGGATTTATAGAAAGGCTTTGCGTTCTGTTACGCTCACCTGGCTCCCACAGGGGCGTCGGTCGGACCCGGAAGGCTGCGGTCTCCATCAACGTGATGCGTAGTGCAGAGATGACTGACTGGACTGGCCCTCCTGATCTTCTCTGCTTGACCCGTAGAAGTATTCTCCTGCAAGTGTAGAGATGGATTTAGCCACCCGTGGATTCAAGTGATGGCACCCCCGACAGTCATCCCCACTAATCACCGCTGAAGTGCCCTCTCAGCAATCTCACCTTATACTCTTGAAAGATGAGCTCTCCATCCTGCATGGATTGCAGGGGCACGTTGATGCCAGTTACTTCACTGGTTTGAAGGCGTGGGAGAGTTCCGGAGAGTATTGCCTCTGAGGTTCCTGGTGAGGACCAGTAAGTATCAAGTTTGTAGAGTTCAATATGTCCGATGTTCACTCTTGTTCCTCCCTTCCTTCCTTGTCTTGCAGCTGAATTCATGAGAAGATGCTCTCGTGGTAGCTGGCAGTGCTCAGGAAAGAGTCTGTATTACCCGACGCTGTCCGGTAAATGTTGCACGTGTTTAACGTGTTGTTTTTCTCTCTCTTTGCAGGTGCGGCAAATGAAGATGTGGTGAGTTATAGAATAATGCCTCCGGTGGTAAATCAGGTAAGTCTATGGTGATGAGAGTTATATTTGTTGGTTTTCTCGGCTCACCTTGTTGTTTTCTTTTGTCCCCCAGGTGCCGGAGTTCGGCGAAGAAATGATGGAGGCAGTGCCGAATCGAAAGATGCTGCGAGAACTGGTGAGCATGGCGCGGCGCTGCAGCTGGAGATGCGACGCGTACTGAAATGATGTTCTTTCGAGGTCCGGAGGTGAGATAGATCCGGAATCAGGTGAGGAATTCGAAAATAGTTTGTTTTCTAACCTTGTCCTTTTCTTTCCTCTTTTTTTTAGGAGCTCCATGTTCGAGGCGGGCGTGGCAGAAGACTGGATGCTGACTGCAGGCACGGTGAGCGTTATGCTGCTGGATGCAGAATAACACGAAGCGTGTGCTGCTGTTCGGGCGTGGTTTAAATAGCCTCCAAAGTAGTTCCAGGTAAGAAGTTCCCCAGAACCATGCCTGAGTAAAAAATAGTCCCTGTAATAAAATAGTCCCATCCAGGCCTCACGTTGGCTTGGACTCACTTGCAGCATGGTCTGCATCAGGTAACTAAAGTCTATGAGCCTGGCGCCTATGGCGCCAGGACTGATTTCTATGATGAGCATGGCACCTAAGGCGCCAGGACTGAACCCAAACAGCCCCCAGACGGGGCTGTTGGGGTTTTAATAAGTATCTGGATGCCTGCTCCCGGAGCTGTTGGGCTTGGTCCTGAAGCCCGGGGGTAGGCATCACGACAGCGGCAGAGGTGCTGAGAGTTAAGCAAAAGTTAGTATCTGCCATTCAGGTAGTGATGCAAGTTAAGGTGAAGGTGGTAACATCTAAGGAGGAGGAGGTAAGACCTAAGGGTGAAGGAGGCAGGTGTATGAACTAAGGGTGAAAGTTATGCCTAATCTGAGCAGTTACGCCTTTGCCGGAGGTAGTGAGAGCTAGTTAGAAAGTCAAAACAACTAAGCAGTATGTAGTGATATTTGAGAATGCAGTGGTGGCAGTTATACCAGATATGGTAAAAGCTAACTAGTAGGTAACAGCTAAATAGGAGACAGTGAGTATTATGGAGGTGATAGTGACAGTCACTCTAGATATATTAAAGCCAGAAAATTAGCAGGTGATGGGTAAGAAGTAGGTGATGACAGATAACTAGGGGTGGAATCAACTAAAGAGGAATTGGTTACTGTTAAGGGGGAGGTGGTAGCACTGAAGGAAGAGATGGTAATTACTGAGGAGGAGGTAGTTGCAGAGGTATCAGAGGAAAGGACAACTGAGGTTGTGGTGGACGTAACAGAGGTGACAGAGGTTGTAACAACCAAGTAGGACCTGCTGGTAGCAAAGCAGCCGATGTGGTAACAACCAATAAGGAGTTGGTAATAGTGGAGGAAGGAGAGGGGTGTACAGATATGGAAGAGATGGTAGTAGCAGAGGTGAAATAAAAAGAAACAAAGCTGTAAGATATAACAGAAGTATGATGACTATAGAGAGGAATGTTGGGGTAAAGTATATCTGAGTTAGGAGGGGGGATTATAATGAGGAGGTTGGATGATTGGATGAAGATAGTGAGAGGGGAAAGAGGTCTTATGTTGATGAAAGGAGTCTGACTCCATAGTCTCTCTGAACATTTTGATGGACCTTAAACAGAGCACTCTCCCCCCACATAAATAAAAGACCACATGCTCAACATTGTCTCACCCCTGCTCTGCTCCCCTTGTGCTTGAATCTCCCCTCAATTGGACTGACCATGCCCCAGTCCCCTTCCCATACCACACAGTATTATGTCCCACAAAGGCAAAGCTAAACACTGTGACTGAGTACTGCTGCTTCAAGAACTTCCTGTTAGAAATACTAGAGGTAACATTTCCCACTACATTGAATGTCTTACACCTTCTTGCTTAGTTTAGCCATTTGCCAAAGACCTAGTGATGCTCAAAAACTGCTAGTATCCTGGTGCACCAAACTCAAACTGCCAGCACCCTGGTAAACATCTGATATTGCCCCCAACAAATGCTTAATTAGATCCTTTGGAAAGTGGCGGCACGAGGACCAGAGCTCACAGGATTGCTCATCCCTCAAATCCCTGTGCACCCAGTGCAAACACATGATATCCAAGGTTCAGTGGGCTTACAACACCTCCACCACTGAGGCCACATCTAACAGGAACAAACACTTATTTAAAGTAATCAAGCAATGTGCCAATGTCACACCTCTCCCTGAGGTGCTTGTTTCACCAGAGAAATGTCACAGAATCAAAACCCTCTTCATTAGCAAAATTGCCAAGAGCAGAGATCTTGTCAAAGCCTCATAACTGAACAAAGCCCTGATATCTGTTTCCCCCCACCCTGGAGCACTGCGCTCCCAGACCAACTACATCCCCTCTTTCCTAAGGATCTCTCAGAAACACTCACTGCCCTTAGACCCACTGATTACACAAAAGACTTCCTCCCAGCCCTCCGCATTAAATAACTCATTGGTCCAGTGCTCCACGCACTCCATGAAATTGTGAACACCTCCCTCTGCGAAGGTGCATTCCCAGGCATGTTGAAGACAGGTCTCATATGACCCCTTCTCCAAAAACCCTTGCTTGACCTGAGAACCTATCCAACTACAGACCCTTCACAAGCCTGCTGGTCATCAGGAAGCATCTTGAGAATGTAATTACTACCCAACTACTTGCCAAAATTCCTCTGTGGTTATTGCCCCAAATGCAGTACTGAGACTGCAACAACTGAAGTGGTGGACAATGCGTCGAGAACCAATGACAGAGGGGACTCATGTCTTCTATTCCACTTAGACCTCTCGGATGCCTTTGATACAGTTGACCACCTAAATCTAATTTCCCTTCTCGCCAACACTATGGAATCTGTGAACAGTTCCTAGTCCACCCTATCTGGCATACACAAGGCCATCCAGACGGGCTCATTCAGATCCAACAGACTCCCAGTCAAGTGTGTGTTCCTCCAATGCACTATCCTTTAACCAATAATCCTCAATCAATACATGAAACACTTGAGAACACCCCTACATGACCCCACCATCACCATTTATCAGTAAACTGATGACTTTGTAGACATTAGCCTCTCCTTCCAAAGATATGTAGCCATAAAGACATAGGGGGTCATTACGAGTTTGGAGGCAGCCATGGTGCTATTAGCACCATGGCTGCCTCCAAAGTCGTGTCTGGGTCTGGGTCCCCTGAATGGGGACTTACCGGCTAATTACAACCTTGGAGGACCCGGTAAGTCCCCATTCAAAATACCCATCCCCATTCCCATTCGAGCTCCCATAGGGCTCAATGGGAATGGGGAGTGAACTAATAACAGGCCCGTTAATTACAGGCCCCTTATTAGCTCCCTGGTCGCTTAGCGGGTCCCGCTAAGGACGGCTGGTTTTACCAGCCGGCCTTAGCGGGACCCGCTAAGGGACCTCGTAATGCAGCGTTAATGGGTTAATGGCACCGGCATCCTTAACTGCGCTGTTAACCCCATACCGCTGCACTTACCGCCCCATAGACTGCATGCCTACAGATTTGCATATTTTACAAAATCAAAATATTCACCCCTTGCACCACTTCCATGACTTCTGCACAGTAGCCCTGTGACAAAATAAATTCTTCCCTAGAGACATATAAGGGTGAGTAGTTTCTAAAACTACTATTCAGCCACAAAACAAGAGCGATCCCAATCTTCAAGGTAAAACAGGCACAGTTAAGGAATATACCTCCTTTGCCTTGTTATGTTATGTTATGTTATGTTATGTTATGTTATGCTAATTGCGCCTATAACGCGCCAAAGCCTGCAGGCATCCAGGTAGCGAAAGATAGGAGTAGGATAGAAGCAGAGCTGGAGTTATTCTATTTAAACAGGATTGTCTTCAACTGTTTACAGAAGGCAAGATGGTTTTCTATCTTGCGCATCTGAGATGGAAGAGAATTCCAGGCTTGGGCACCTCGGGCATGGAAGGCCAGCCCAAGCCACGAGATCTTTTTATCCGTGGCAGAACTAACAAAGAGCCAACCGAGGATCGTAAACTGCTTGTTGGTTGATAAATACTAATCTTCTCCTTCAAATATAAAGGAGCATTTCCAAAGATACACTTATGGCTTGTGGTGAGCATTTTAAATTGGATACGGGCTGCCACTGGGAGCCAATGAAGTTTTCTTCCTGCCGCACTAGTGGGTTCCGAACTTTTCATCTGAAAAATAATTCTCACGGCTGCATTTTGTGTCTTCTTCAGTTGTTGGATATCAGCCTTATTGGCTCCTCCCAACAGTGCGTTGCAATAATCCACACGTGGCAATATTACTGCTCTTACAAGTTTTATACGGTTTTCTACCGATATTAGCGGGGCTTCTTGTCTAAGTATCTTTAGATGGTAGTTAGTGTTGGTAGAAATTGCTGTAACATGTGCCTCGCTATCAAGACTTTCTTCCATATAGGTACCCAGAGTCTTGACTCTCTTCACGATTTTAATTTGAGTACCTTCTATCATAAAACAATTGTAGTCTTGGCTTAGTTTAGATTGGGCATGCTGGGAGCCGAAGAGCATCAGCTTGGTTTTAGCAGCGTTTAGGCAAAGCCAGTTTGTTGACATCCCTTGTTTTATGACGTCATATGCTTTGGCTACCGTTTGTTGGTCAGCCTCGTAATTCCCTATTATTTTCAATACTAGCTGGAAGTCATCTGCATAGTTACAGAAAAATATCCCTAGAGATTCCAACTCAACACATAAGGGAAGAATATAAATATTGAACAGCAGGGGGGAAAGACATGCCCCCTGGGGAAATCCACATGTTATAATCTGTGGCTCGGAGGCACAGTCCCCCCAATGGACACGCGACTGATGACCCTCCAGGAAAGATCTAAGCCAGGAGATGGCGTTTTTGGAGAGTCCACCTACCGAGGCCATCCTATTAAGCAGAATTTTATGATCCAGAAGGTCGAAGGCTGCCGATAGATCTAATAGCATCAGCAGCCCAGACTTGCTGTGTTCCAGTTTACCAAGCATATGTGTTTGTAGGTCCAGTAATGCGGTCTCCGTTCCATGTAAGCTTCGGAAACCTGATTGCTTCACATGCAGTATACCAGAATTGAGTATGTGGGATTGTAGCTGCGTAGTCGCCACCTTGTCAATGAGTTTGAGAAAGAATAACGTATTTGTAATGGGTCTTAGGTTAGCCGCATCCTACGCATCTAAACCTGTTTTTTTTAACAAAGGGTAACAGCCACATTTTTAATAGAGTGAGGGATAGAACCTGTGCGAAAAGAAGATCTAACAAACCGACAGAGAAAAGGAGAAAACAGTTCTTGATGTTCCAATATATGTTTTAAGGGGAAAATTTCCCCTGGACAGTTTGTGGGCTGCATATCTTTCAGTAACCCCAACATTTCGGCTAAGTTCGGATCAATAAAGGTAAAATTACCTGGGAAGTTGATGGGGTTGCCTGTTTTGGATATTTCAGGTATTGGCACAGGATTTGACAAGGGAGAAATTAATATTTCCTGCTCGATTTTATTTTGTGCCTTCAACAGTTTGTATGCAAAAGCCTTCTGAACTCTACTACAGTCATCTGTAGTGGGTTTAATGGAGGGTTTACAGACAATGGGTTTCTCCCATGTCCTGAAGAGGCGGAAAAGTTCCTTTGTTTTATCTCCTGCTTGGTTTATTTGAGTGTCATAAAAATACTTCTTGGCCTCTATGGTCATCATCTTGTAATGCTTTTTGATAAGTTTCCAGGCCAGCAAATTATCATTTGTTTTGTTTTTATGCCAAGTGTACTCAGCCTGCCTTTTGCTGGTTTTAAGTTCAGCTAGTGCAGGGGAGAACCATTTGTGACGATTGGGCAGGTCTTTAACTGTTTTATCTTTCATGGGTGCATATTTATCTAACATTTCTAACATGACATCATTGTAGACTTTTATAAGTCTCTCAGGATCATCAGTCATCTGTTTTGTTTATGAGTGATTCCACACTGGTCATTAAAATATCTAAAGTGATATTCTTGAAATTCCGCAATTTAACTGTGTGTGCCTTAGCATGCACTCTTACAGATTTTACAGGAAGACCAAGGCAACATGTCAGAATGTAGTGATTTGACCAGATACATGGAGTGGTGGAGATAGGCCCAAATTGGACGTTTCCGCCACCGACCCAATCTTAGATGTCTCCCTTGTTGTGCGTGGGTTCAGTATTATAATAGGTGATATGATGAGTATTCATCATTTTTCCAAGTGCTTTCTTGTCTGCCTTGTCATTTTTCCATAAGTTAAAATCGCCCAATATAACCACCCCTGAATTCGTAGTCAACATAGGTGCAATCAACTTGACTAAATCATCATTAAAATCACATACTTCTCCTGGCGGGCGGTAGAGTAAGAGCAAAATTAGACTATAGTTAGGGTTTGAGGACAGTTTCACATGGATAATGTCACATCCAGTGCTCTACCTACCCCTTACAACCGTTTTGTGAGAGAGTGGGCTGCAGAGCTGCACAAACGCGCACGGACCCGCACAGACTCGCTGGTCTTGTTCGTGTTGGTACTTTCGGACGATGGAAAGCTATATTCTCAAGAGGGGTGTGAATGTGATTCAATAGCAACTCAAACAGCAATAGTACAACAGTCCAAAATAAGAGGAATGTCCAATCAAGGTTGTTTCAAAAATAGATAAATTTTAAAGAACACACACTTTTATGATGGATTTCTAAACTCTGGACGATGTACTGAGTTTAGGAGGCCAGCCTAGTCAAAGTGAACAGGGGAAACATCTTGTAGTTTAGCCAAACCAATCAAGGTAGCATTGAGAGTGGTCAAGGCTAAGTCTCAGTAGGTGTGAAGGGTGTCAGAAGTCCACATTGAGTACACACAGTAAAATATGCAAGGATTATACTTAGACAGTAAGCATAAAAATACTATATTTATTATAGGCCCAAAACACATTAGAAAAATCAATCAAACAGGTAATGTTATCACACAATACTTACATTATAAAACATATGTAGTGTCACAGTTAGTTAAAGTCAAGTGTACAGTTCACCCCCAAATACCTGAAAGGGAAGGTAAAAAGTTAAAACAATTGCACCATCAGTCCACAGGAGTAGGATCCCTAAAGTATAGAGTCCAAGCCTAAGCTGAATCGGGCCTTGTGCCCAAAAGTTCACAAGTACTTTTTTAAGTTGGGAAAAAGTTAGGGAAATGTTCCAATGGATGTGAGGATGAGCCCAGAAGACTGTCAAGGGTGATTACTGGTGAGTAAAGTTTGTTTCTATCTTTTTGAGGGTGTTTTCAACAAGTGTTGGCAAAGCATAATTAATGTAAAACAATCAACGTACTTCACAAACTTTTAAACGGGGGAGATAGAGGCACCAGTAAGTATGGCGACTGCTCACCACCCATACTCCTATTTGTCCCAAGACTTGGAAGGTCTACATATGATCACTGGAGGTAGATTTTCCCACTGTCGCTTCTAGAGGCAGCAGCCCAGGAGTTGCAGGTGCAAGCAATGTGCTGGTCTTGTCCAGGAGCTGTGTGCAAACCCTTTCCAGTGGAGATATGCAGGCACCAATGCAGGACACTTCAGGACACACTACCAGATGGAGGAACTCCGATTTCAGCGATTGCCACCATGCACAGCAAAAGTAGGTGTCTCAGTAGTCGCTGCCAAAAAAAGCCTTCCAGTTCCGGACCCCTTAATGCTGGGACTTTATAACTTCGCAGGAAGATGACTTATGGGACTAGCTGGAGACCACCAAAGGTTAAGGTGAAATGTGGACTTTTGAAGACTCCAGGCTGCAGGAACGTGGGAAATGTTGAGACTGGTTAGACCTAACAGTCCAAAGGGTTGAAGCACCAGCAAAGGTCTTCTGAGATAAGTAGCCACGCAGAGCTCACCCGGAACAGCAGCAAGACATGGTTGCCAGGCCCATTCTGATTCTTCCTCAGGTCTTCCATCTTTTGGACAGCTACACAGGATATTTGGCTTTTCTTCAGATCTGCTGGAATGGCTGCAGGACTCCTCTTCTTATCCAAATTCAGGTGGGCGGTCAGACTCAGTTCTCCAATGGAAAGATCTGCCCCACATATACACACCCAGCAGTGGTCCAATCAGGGACCACTGTGGGTTTGACTCATGGATGAACACCCAGACTTACTTGCACCAGTATGTTGATTGGGACCAGACAATCCCAACCCACTTCCTGGGACAACAACACACATGGCATGCACTAGCCCGTGAAAAGCACTGCTTTCCTGGGCAATCGCATGACCATAAAAAGAAATACCCGACTACTGGAAGAAAGCGAAAGAACAAAATGTCCAAAGAACAATCGAAATACCTTGTGGCACGGCCATGTTAGGACACTAGCCACAGTTAATAGCCTAACACAGTAATCGTGAGTGAGTTAACAAAAAATAGAGCACAAATGGCTGAAATGTAACTGCTGCCACCAGCTTGACTTTAGGCACATTTAAAAGTAACCAAAAAGCCTTTGAGTATAGGTCTAGGGGGACACAAAATTATCCCCATTACACTGCATTGAAAGATGCTTTGTGCAATATGAAAAAGCTACCAAAACAGATTACAAAGTCAAAAGACAAAAGGGAAATATAGTTTCCCAGCACTGACAGTCTGATGGACCGGTCATTTTCCCCATAACAAATGGTGAAAGGACGGATTGGTTTTGTTCACAAGAAGAGCTTCATTTCAAGGTAAAAAGTCAGGATGAGGTGTAAAAACAAAAGCAACATTTTTGGGGGTTCATAGAATATGGGGGAAAAGTTGCTTAAAGAGAAAACTTTCACACACACTATCAGCAACAATACCCAAATAGAAAACCCTATACAAAACTCATCCTGGAGGAAATATCACAGAATATTTACAGATAGAAAGATGTAGCACTCTGGGTCATGAATCTGCAGAGGATGGCAACTAAAAACCACCCTATTTGACAAAAGGATATGTTTTGTGCAATAAGGGATTAAAGGTGACATGACCATCCTCTAGGGCCCAGAGGTGTAGCAAGGGGGCAGTTAGCAGTCAATAATATCTTCTGCGGCTCTTGACAGTTTGATGGTGTGGAACCCAGATTATTGATGCTGTTTGTTGAGCTTGAGGAGGTTTGGGTGCAGCGGCCATGATGATCTTGACAGAGAAATGTGTTGAGCAATGGTTGAATATAAGTTTGCTGCAGTGAACAGGTTTGAATGTGCAGTTGCCTTGATCTACTCGTGGAGTGGATGCCAAGCAGTGGTAGAATAGGACCATGTGTGGTTCCAAGGCAAGGCCAGAGAAGTGCAGATCATGAGGAACCCCCATTTTTATTCGATAGTCGATTCAATGTCAAAGGAGCTGATTTCTGGATATGCAGTTCAATTCAAGTGGCTCCGGTGCAGCGTTCAAAGGTTGAGGTTTCAAGGATCCCCTAGGGTCTGGTCGGCTGTCGATAAAGATTGGCAGCAAAGATGATGGCATTACGAAGGGGTATCAAGGGTGGCTGGTGCACTGAAGAGCTTCAGATTCGAGTCAGGAAATGAGGCACTCGGCTATGGTGGGGTGGCCGCTAACAGGTTGGAACACCCAGTTAAGCAGTTCAAGATGGTAGAGAGCTCTGGAGGCTTTATGTTTGAAGGCATTGAATTTCCTTGAGTCACAGTTCAAATGAGTTTGGCTGGAGTAACACAGGCTTCCTGTATGTCTTGGTTCTTAGGTTGCTGTGAGTCCCAAACCGAGGGCTCATGGAGGAGATCCCTTCGCTTAATGGCAAAAGCCCACAATCAATTGGACTAAAGTTAGTCTGCTTTAGAGGTTCAATCCCTGTTATTAGAATAAGTGGACTTTACCTTCTTACATCACAAACAAAGTTCTAAAGGAAGTGGCGAGGACAGCAAGGAAACATAGAGGAAGAGAGAAATAAGTTGGTGGAACCTTCCCCAGCTGTAAACAAAATCCCTCCTTCTACACTAACCCTCTCCCCTTCTCTTGTCGATGCCAAGGCCTTTAGATATGCAGCACCCTGCTGTATGGCCAAGCCTTGTGCAAATGGAATGGGTGGGCACTTTGATTCCTGTTCCCAGGTCAGTTTCCAGTGCAGTGGTTGTCTTCTGGGAAGGGCGTTCTCTACCCTTACAAAGGGACAAGGGAGGCAATCCTCCAAGGCTACATGGCTACATTCCTGCCAGGAGTGGCAAGGACATCCTTGTCTGGGAAGAATTCACATAATCCCTTCAAAGCTGAGGTGATAAATTGGTGATATTCAATTGCTGTGGCTGTAATAATTATGAGAAGCACCATTCACCAAACCATAAATCAGTGTGGTTTATATGTAAAACTATATCTGCCATCAAAGCAATACCCTAATAATGATTATGTTTTGGTACTGCAGTGCATGTCTTAAATGCAGCCCCTGAACTGCCGAATCTTGGCTGTCACTGCAGCTGTCAAATGCGCCCTGGTGTCTGGTAAACCTACTCTGTACCAATGAGTGAGCAGGCACTGCAGATCAAGATACTGATGTAGCATAAAAGTACACTCTTTGACTTTGGCGTGTAGCATATGAAACGAGAATCTGATTGGCAAATTACCCATTCCCAGATGGAATTGCCCGCATCACTTTATCAAATTAAAACAGATCAAAAATGCCAGGGCTTCGGCACCCGTGACAAATGGAAATCTGTCACAATCCCATAGTTACCTTAGACTGAAGCATTCGAGACCACCATAACCCTGCAAAATGAGATATATGTGATGCAATGCATTTGGAACTGTGAAAATATTGACTGTACATTTCAGTAGGGACTCTTTGAGAGGGGGTGGTGGAAGAGCGTGAGATATGGAATCCACCAGTATACCACACTGAAATGTTTTATCCAATGATATGTTGTTTCCTTAATATAAACATCCCTTAACAAAGAAGTTGTATTTTGGCAGGCCTGTTGATCTATAACATACCTGACACCACCATACTGCCTTTTGTTACAAAGGCAACAAAATAAAATGACATTGCAAAAATCCAAGAGGTGAATGTTCTCGACCAATAATTACTAGTACATTTTATGTTTTAACAATTGTATTGTTTAAAAGCATCCCATCAAAAGCACCAAAATACATTTAATAAAAGGCCAAAGCCAAAAAGATTCAGAGATGAGAGTTGAAACTAGCTTCCACTATTTTTGCCACCGTAGGCACTCTCACTGCTTCATAACAAAAGCTGTGAAGCTAAAGCCCAGAGGAGCATCGATAAACAATAGCAGATGCCCTTATGTCACAATGCTACAACATGGCAATCAATTCTATTGTACTGTAGTATTCAAGGCTCATTGCCACACTTAGTATGTCTGTTTCTATTCAAAGTGTTTGCACATTACACTTTGGTCCATATTGCCTTGTATGACCATAGCACAAAAGGCATGTGGACCTTGCAAAACATTGTGCATGGACAACATGGTTGCCATCTAGTACCAAAACAAGGATAGAGTGGAGAGGTGCAATTAGTTTGTCTTTATGCATATTGATGATGGGAAGAAATTAAAAATCAAACAGTGGTCACTTGTTGAAGCAATAGGCTTCTTTAACAGGAAAAAGGTGCATTGCATTTCGGCCGATAAAAACACACTCTATCCTTTCTCATACATTTTTTTAAAGTTTTGTGTATTCTGCATCATAGTCTGTCTCTATGTTGATCCTACTTCTCTATTGCAATCATTACTATCAGGCTTGTGTCCTGACAACTCCACTAATACTGCAGTTCAAAATGTAATACATTTCCTTCCCCGTTTGCACCATTCTAAGCATCATTCTCTTCTGATATTTATGCATTTTCCTTCAATCTTTGATATAGTTGAACATTCTATTCTCTGTGAATCTCTTTCTTCCCTTTGTATATCTGTTTCAGTTTGTCCCTTGTGACCCTCTTATCTATATGACTGGTCTGTTTTGGTTTTTGGGCCACTGACTCCTCTTGTTCTTTACCTTTGCATTTTTGCTTGCAACTAGGTTCTTTGCTTGGTTTCCTATTATTCTGTTTCTAGCTACAATATTCCTTTCAGTTCTATTATTCCCTCATTTGGTTTTCTTGCCATTTCTGTACAGATACATCTCAGATGTTTTTCCATTTGCCTCTATGCAATGCATGAGTTATCATTGTATGCATTTGTATACTTCCAACTCTCATATTCTTTTCTTCCTTCTTTGCTCTTCCCATTAATATAGATTCCTCGCCTTTATTTTAGTTTCTCCTGACTCTTTCTGTGTTGTCTCATTGAGCCAAATTCTTGCAGTCATATTTTTCAGGGCAGACCTCAGATCTCCCTACCCAAAATAAGCCCACCTCTCAAGAAGTGAGTTCACATTTGTCAGTAAAGCAAGTTTATTGTATACAAAAAGCTGGGAGGGGCTAGATGACTCCTTAGTGACAGAATTAACCCGATTCTCTGTGAATCACACAAAAGGTACACTTAATATACATTGTTGCAACATTTAACACACTCCCACATATTTTGTTACAAAGTCACCTCCCCCATCCCCCAAATTTGATTGGCTATCCCTATATTAGATCATATAAGATCATATTTACAAATACAACCCCTTTGGGCTGTTTCCATAGTTGATCATGACATCATCCCATGATTACTTATTCACCTGTAAACAACCCTGATTTATTTCAAGTTCCATCTGGTTGGGGACGTCTAACCCTGGGGGTGATGCACATGGCTTTTCCAAGAACATTTCAGCAATATTATGAGGGAGAGAAATAAACAAGTTTCCTTTGAACGAGCAACAATCATCTTATCTTCCCAGACTTAATGACATCCCTGCTATTTCTCATTCATTTCATGCAAATGTGTTGCATATGTCATTTCAGCCCACTTGGCCTCTGGTCCATCCTAGTTATCTTCCAGAGAACCTAATTGAAACCCATAAAGCATTTGCCACATCTGGCCTTAAGCACCACTTCCACCCGGTTTATTAACTGGCCGCAAGTTGACCCTGCAATGTGGCTGGACTGCCCCAGTTACTGAATAGAAAGTTCCCATGTTCTCAGGAGGATTATATCCCTTATCCACAACAGCACCAAGTCATAAACCTATGACCCATTAGCACTTCATTTTGTCCTTGTTTCGAATGACCATGTTGTACTATCACAACTGGTCATATGCAGTTAGCTGTGTTCTGCCTTCCTTTGACCCCAGTAAACCAAACCTACAGGTCACACAAAGTTCATCTCACCAACCCAGGCTTTTGTGGCATACAAAAACCCCAGCTATGAGAGACCTATGGTATACAACCTTTTCATGTATTCAGCATGCATCCCCTGTTCCACAAATGTCCCAAACACATCTCCCTTGAAAACCCCCATGTGTATACATATATTGTGTATGTGTGCTTAGGACTGCCGCATCCCCTCACAGTTGCTTCCCATCTGCAGATTTCTCTACTCGCATGTGCACGTAAAGCTCTTTGCTTCCCATCTTTAGGTGCTACATTGCACATCACACAACTACATTGTATTCATACTGTACCTAACTAACTTTCGTTGTGTTGCTTCGTGTAGGCAAATCTAAAATGTGTCAAACAAAACACAAAACAACACTAATAGTCACACTCATCCCATTCTAACTAACTATACTAGATGCATACCAGATAGCAACATTGTGCCAACATCACATCTACCCCAGTCATCAATATGGCTTGTGCAATGTAAACCTTTTTTTTACGTTGAGACCAATATTGGCCATCCCAACATTCACGCCTT
This sequence comes from Ambystoma mexicanum, assembly GCF_040938575.1. Lineage (NCBI taxonomy): Eukaryota > Metazoa > Chordata > Amphibia > Caudata > Ambystomatidae > Ambystoma > Ambystoma mexicanum. The sequence goes on from NC_090941.1 coordinate 359,005,097, forward strand.
TAGCTAATTTATTAACTAACAAACCCATTGCTTGTTCTTATGCAACATCTTATTGTGGAATCAGAACTCAAAAATCAACCCTCATGCTCTTCCCACTATAGGCATACTCCTCCGGTGATCAAAACCAACCCGTCCCCTGACGATTTAAGCAAATTATCCACTGCTCCACACAATCATCCCAATCTGGTGGAGGCCATGAGTCACTTCCTGGGGTCCCAACCAACACTCAATCCTTTTCCAACTCAGTCTGTGTACCTATGTGGTGTGAAATGGCAGTTGCCCTAGACTTTGACAATTTGGAGTCATCAAGGCAGCTGCTTTTGGTATTTTAGCAGGACAACAAATTAAGAACATCTGACGGGAACACAGAATCGGCATGAGGATCTTCATAGCTTTGCTCATCTTGGAAGTTATGGCATCAAACAATGAAGACAGGCACAGGGATCATAGTTCAAGGGTGTTTATTGAACTTCAAGTGGGCTGTTTGAATGCCTAGTTATACCTAAATCTAGGGATGGGAGCAAGCTTCGACCATCAAATAATAATAACGCAGTCCTAGTTGAGTCTCTGTCAAAATAAAAGGGCCTATACTAATAAACCTATTGCCAATCTTTACTTCTAAATATAAAAGGGTGTTGGGCAATGGTGTATGCAAAAGAAAAGTGTTCAAGAATTAATATGTCAGGACAGTCGAGCAGTTGTCTTCCCTTCCCCACGTTTTCAGCACTGGACAAGGTGGCATGTTGGAGCTTTGCACCCACTCCTTCTTGGCCACAAGGATACAGTTTAAAGCACAGACATCAGGACATTCTGTCAAAGTCACTTTTCCAATAACAGTCTCTTACTATAGAGGGTCTGTAGTAACAAACAAATCTGAACATTCCATTCCTATCAGGATTTTTGCAAGCACAAGTTCTCACTTTCAATGTTCATCATGGGTCTCCCTTCTTTAGGCTGAGACCCCATTTTTATCACAATGTTCACACTTGGTCTTGCTCGTTCGGCCTCAGACCATGGATCTCCCTAATTCGGGCTTGGATCCTCTTGATATGGATCTCCCTCGTTCGGGTTCAGATCTTCTTGATATGGATCTCCCTTGTTCGGGCTCAGAGCCTCTTGATATGGATCTCCCTTGTTAGGGTTCAGATTCTCTTAGTATCAAAATCGAAGACTTTCAAATGTGTGATGGGTTTTTCTTAAACCATTGCAGGAGCACTTCCATTCACTTCACACAATATTGTCATCACTCTCGTACTTCATTTTCTCTTGGCAGGATACCTTACAGAGACCTTCGATTGAGCACATTCACGGTGCCGGACCACTCTGTCAACGGTATTGTATCTTTCCTTCTCACGTTCAAACATTCATCATCAGTTTAGAATTACTTGCATCTTTCATCACACATGTTTAACAATGTTTGTTACAGCACTCATTATACAATGGTGCAGCTTGCAACCTTGACTTCAACACAGACCAGTATTTCATTGGTCTCCCAACTCACCGGCTGTGGTGATCTCTCTTTTGCTTCTTTGTTTTTGGAGCCAAGGACGATACCACAGAGGTTGCTGCTCCTCCCCACTTTGGCCAATTACGCAGGAGGGCTTGTGGTATCTTTGACACACAATGCAGGATTTTTTTGTCTGGTTACCTTGCCTTATGCTTTCTGCCTTGAAGGTTTCTTGAAAGTAACAGCGTCTTGTCGAAAAGGTCAAGGGATAGCCCTTCTTACAAACCCTTCTTGTTTTGCCGTCTTTATCCCCTTGTTCAGCTGCTGGCTCGAAACTGATGTTCCTTCGTGTGCTTTGCCTCACTCAGAGTGTGATCTCATGCTCTGCATTTTATTGATCTGAGGAAGTTTAATGGAAGTCAGGTGTGAGTGATTGTCAGCAATTGCATGACTTTGACTGAGCATAGTAACGGGACATGTCAGGTACACTGCTCGGAGGTGATAATGTTTTCTCCCAGATTGATCTGTCTGTGTGAAAGTGTTTGATAAGGGAAAGAGAATGTGGGGTGGTGTAAAGTTCCCACTTATCACACCTGGTAGGATGGGTTAAAGGTGTTACATGGGTGAGGGATACTGCATCTTGCCATCTGGCATCCCATTCCCCGAAGGCCCCTCACCCTGGTGATCCACCTGCACTGGTCCATTCCCAAGGTCTGTATCCAAAGATGATGGCCATGCCCTGGCCACATGAGAGAGAAGCCTGTGGGGATTAGTGAGTGGGACACCTTCTGGTTTCTCACAGTACCCAAGAAAATAGAGATTCCAACCAAGTGTCATTCGTAATTCATTCCTCTTTCTCCATGACCACCCTAAGCTTATGCAGTGTGACAATTGTCTGTGTCAGAGTCTCATTCTCCAAATCATTAGGGGGCACAGAGGTGCAACATGTGCTCCCTATTTTCAGGGAAACTCCATGGCTGCCAGCAAGTCGAGAGTGCAACTGTTTTGCAGAGTCATGAGCCTTACGGGCTGCATTTCTTCCTTTAAAACACTGAAATCTGATTCAGAAGAATTTAAAAAACAATGAAAGATGATAGCGAGGGACTTGAAGCCACTTCGCACTGGCAATAGAGTGAACACTTGGGCCAAAAGAGAATAAAAACCATCTCATTTCTGCTGAACAGTCTGTACTGTTCGGGAATGTTCATCAGTGCTTCTGTAAATGCTGCAGATACATAGTTCAACCTCTTAGACCGATTTAAAAGTTTCACTTGCTCATGTCCATTCAAGATCAACAGATTGTCCATATTTCATTAAACAAGGGATGCAAGGGGCACAGGGGACAATATGGGCACAGATGTGGCTTTAGGCATCAGGCTGGTAAGTATGAAATGTTTTTCAGGCACAATGAGAGTAGGCACTTTCAGTATAATGAGCTTGAGGTCATTGTTAGTAAGAAAGCTGTCCACAAGACCAGGACATATAAAGCAATGTGAATGTTTCTCCAGCCAAATCATCAATGCAAAGTGTTTGACTGCAGTTCCCATTTGTGCCAACCTACACGTGCCAGCGCCCTTAAAACACAGAGACAACATGCAAGTAACTAGTTCTCAACAGCTTTCTCTGACTCGTTGAGCCACATCAAACATTTCTGACACTGATTGCAGATATTTCCACAATCATTATTAATCTGTGTCACTGCTTCTTTCGAAGGCCCCCTCATTCCCCAGCTCTGCAACTTTTCACCCTTTGCTCTCACCAGTTTTTCATTACAACAAACATTTCCAAATTAAACTGGACTCTCTGTGTATAGTGTATATTCTCATGCTCTTTATGATCTTTTTTAACACTATTCATCAATAGGTATGACATAATATGTTACTGTTTTGCCCTTGAAACTGCCCTTGAACCCTGCACAAGGCTAGGTGCACCACACACAGTGTCACATTTGACTCTTTTTCATCAGGAATTAACAATCTAGGGACACCAGAAGAGTGGGGGATAAGAGAGCAAATGTAACAAGACTCTGCAGATCTTTCTCACCCCACCCTCCCCATATGCTGGTACCACACATTATCAGCTGCAAACCCATGCACATCCACTATTCGATCTGACTCTACTTCATAATATACATTTAGAGTCAATACTCCTTTGTGAGCTAGATAACATCTCATCCAATCCTACATCACTAGTAACATGTACAATATTCACATTTACATTGTTTGATGCACCTAAAGGGGATGAAATGAAAAAAGAGAAAACCATACAATATAACATCCTAACATTAATTTTGGATCCAAATGTGTTAAGCTAATGGGAGCTCCCCCCCCCCTCCAAATAAAAGCTTTGGGATTTCCTGCATGCATACATTAATCCTATGTACACATTGAGAATAATCATTGCATTTGAAATGCATTAATTGACAAACAATGTCCAACTAGTAGATAGGGAGGTATTAAGGGTGACATTCAGAATACAGGGGATTCAGGAAGGTCTGTTGAATAAGGTAATTTGGAAAATGTGAATAAAACAATCATATGATATGGATTATGTGCTGAAACCATGTAGAAGCGACGGATGGGTAAACTGTGTTTTGGTGCCCTCTGCCTTCAAACTTTATATGAATATTAGTCATGATCAAGATAAAATATCTAGTAATGTAGAACTATGCAAGTCCTGCTCTTCCTTCTATCTGTGGAGGATTCTCATTCAGTTGGTTACCTAGAAGTAAGGGCAAGAGCTTGTTTGTGAAGTTGACAGAACATAAACATCTATGCTCAACCTGACACCTGCACTTATTACTATAGATATTCATCTTCTTGCATGTGCTCAAGTGGAAAAATACAGATAAGAACTTAACAAGTCTGCAAAGGCTCATCTCTCCCTTTGAATAATTCTTAAGTGAAGCGGAGCTCCAAAATGATATTCCAAATCTAAACTAATTATTTTCAACACACACATAAAAGGATTGTGGCACACCCTTCTGTTAGGGGTGAGCAGATGCAATGGCTGAAAACCTTTCATTGTTTAGCCCTCATGCTTCCATCCTGTACCTCATGTCACATGTGAATAATGGATGAGACGGTGCTGCACTCTTACAAAGACGTACTATTCTTTCATATAGGTTTGGTTGGGAGCTCTAATTGGCCATTCATTACACCATAGAATGTGAAATCTGTAGTCTCCGAAAGTTAAGGAGAAAGATGGGATATTTTCAGCCCAGGAAAATGAACAGAAAGGCCAGTTTAGGGCTCTGATGGAAAATATGTTTTTCTTATGGAAAGGCACACTGGCAGAGTGAAAAGTCAGCCAAGGTGCCTAGTGAATGCAGATTGAGTGTTTTCTGCAACTGAAACAAGAAGTATGCTGAAAAGTAAAACCAGATTGCAGAAAGAAATTGAAAATGCACATTGTGAATGACAAAATGAGCAGATGAATTTCACTTGCAGTTGGCCCCATTAAAAAGAAAAAAGTTGATTGAAAGAATAAATACACTGATTTGAAAGGGTCTTGCACGAGCATTTTGCAGATGGGAATAAAGACAGAGTGGTAAATGGTCTCATGCCAAATTGAACATATTATGAGAAGGACATTGAACAGTGATGGTGAAATGCAATTTATTAAAAGAAATAAAAGGCTTCACCTGAAAAGTGTAGACTTTATGGGCCCAAGGAAAATGTATCCTTCACCAAGTTAAGTGGCTGTTGCTAGAGGCAGGACTATAGGTTTTGTTTCCTCGGAAAGAGTCAGTTTCTGGGCAGAACAGTCAGTGAGTGATCAAGAAACTTTATGGTACGGGGGCTGGTCTCTGGGAGAAGCCATAACTTGAAGTAACCCCATGAGGACTGCACTATCGGTCTAACCAATTTTTACATAACATACACTAGACAAGTGTGGTTAATGATACACCATTCGAGCATTGAAGAAGTCCCCTGAAGAATTTCCCTACAAATGATTTACAGATTTTGGGAATGAAACATGTTGGGCCAATGGTACTGTGTGACTGTCGACACAGGAAGAATAAAGCATTCAAAGCTTGAAGTCATTTAGAGATACTAAGGAATCCTAAGAATTAGATATAGGATTCAGCACTAGACATCAGAAGAGTACATTTGTGATGGTTTGCTAGTAATGTAGGTTGCGTCATTTGATTTGTATAGTGGTTTCTTAATGTGTTTTTACAGAATTATTTTGTTTTTCTATTTTCCAATGTTAATTCATTACAATCAGTTATTTAATATTGTGTTTACAGTTGGTAATTGAATTTAAGACTGAGGTTTCAACATTTATTTTTTCATTTTTTTCCTTTTTCTTCCCTTCTTTTTCTCTTTTGTATGAAACAATTTGTTTCAAATAAAGACTGCATATTTATTTGTGGGAATATGCATTTTAGGACATTATCAGACTGATTCATGGAATTATCTGCGCCGAAAAACAGGGATTTGTGCGCAATTCTGCCCGCAAATCCCTGTTTAACAAATGGGGATTTGCGGGCAGAAAGGCGCACAAATCCCCGTTTTTTGCCACAAATAATTCCATGAATCAGCCCATATGTATTTTGGTGTAATAAGATAAAATATATATATTTTGTCTAAAATGATGGGTATATTACTGTACTTTTTGGTTTTTGACTTGGTGGTACAGGCTTCATGGTGGAGTTTTGAGAAAATGTCTAATTTTTGAAGGGGAGTCTCCTGAGAGGTGACAGGACCTTTTTGTAAATTTCAGTTTGTGTGAGGGGCACGGTACTGTCCTCTATTTTCCCAAAAAAAAACAGTCCTTCTAAAGTTTGAAGAAGCCATAACTTGACCATTAGGCGTGGAAGAAGAAAGGCTAATGAGTTTATTGCAGGATAAATTCAATATTGAAATAGCAATGTTGAAGCAGAGGCATAGAACTTGTGGTCTGAGGGGAAATTAAAACTGAAACTAAGGAAAATTGTGAAATGAAGTCAAGATCTGCATACATGTTTAAGATTCCCATTAGTTTAAATGGACTATCATAACTGGTCGCTTTCTCACCAACAATGAGTCGCACCAAGTCCATACCAGTGTCATTTTAAAACTGATGACAAGCCTGTCATTCACATGTTATTAGTATTTAAGTTTGATTTATGGAAACCCTGTTACAACCTAAAATGTGTTGCTAGCTTCCCCAAAAAATGTTCTGAATCTGATAGCTCAGGAGCTGGTGGCTCATTCCATTAGATATCCAGGTAGAACATTTCACATTCCTAACTTTTATCATTATTGCGTAAATGGTGAAAAACCATAGTTTGCATGTGCAATATCCTGCCAGAATGGGAATCATTTTCATGATTACGGCAGGAGTAGAGGAGCATACAAATGTTATTATGTGTATGTGTAAAATGAAGAAGGTTGTCACGTAGGACTTTTTCAGTGCAAAATTCCATGTGTAAAGAAATGTCATGCAGGTGGGTGTATCCATCTTTCACATCAGTTCAATCATAGAACTTCAAGGGCATATCGATAGAGGGAGAAGGGTTGAACCTTCCTTGGAGGAGGAGAGCACCATTAAAGGTCCATTGAAAATCCATTGCTAATAAGTTAAAACCTCCGGATCTCAATATTCTGGGGGTAGGACTTTGGCGTTCAAAAGTGGCTGCACAAACCAGAAGGGAGAGCAGCCTAAAAATATTAAAAGACGTGTGTAACATCAACTGGGTGAAATACTGAAGGGCAGTGGCAGAAAGTATCCTTGCTAGCATAGCTGCCTAAATATTATCTGGGTGCAACTATTTATTGAAAGCTGAATGGAGATTTAAAGTTGCAATTTGAGAAAGACAAAAGAAGGTGGGATTTTTGCAAGAAGAGTAGGAACAGAGGGATGCATGTTGGTGGCTATCTTTGATTGAAGTTCAGGTTGAAGGGAGGATCTTGAAAAGCTGGTGTTTTTTCATTAGTGCCAAAAACACAGATTTCCAATGTAAGTAGATTAATCCAAGCAAACCCACGTGTGTGGGGGATCTGCCTGCCTTAATATTTTCCCTTAATAGCGGGTGGGAAGCAACTGTGTAGACCCTTGGAATATTTTACTGAATAATAATGTAATGAACTCCCATATAGATTGATGCAGGGGGAGATTGGGGGTCGGGGGGCTTGAAACCTTCTCCCTCTTTCCTAGCAGGACATTAAGTATAGTCATTTAAACTAATTGCCTATTTCAATTTTTCTTGAAAACCCCAAACTTCTCTCAAGGGAAAGGGGTGTCCTTGTCAAAGAATGAAAATCTTAACTGTCCCCACTTCCCATCCCAGACCTTTCCCTTAAACCGAGGAGTGCTGAATATAACAGAAGCCTGGGAAACACTGCAAGCTGAAATGATGTGAATAAGTTACAACTGTACTGTATTCATTTATTTGGATTTATAAAGCACTTTCATCACGTTGCTGAACAATTGGATTAACTAAATAGTGACGAAATCATGAATAGAAGAGGACAGTTCACATGCAGCTGGTTTTTATTGTCGCACCAAAAAGAAAATATAAACTTTCAAGGAAAAGTGAAAAATGGTAAGTGTGCATGCAGAACATATTGACAGAGGAAGTGCATTCCTCAGATTAGGAGTAAGAAGAACAACTGACCAGAAACATTACCGAACAGATGGATGACAGAAACACGTAGAAGAAAAACCGATGAGGAACAAAATGTATGATTTGGAGAACAGAAGGAAACAAAGGAGGAAAGATAACTAAAATACAGTACATTAAAAATGATGTCAAGGTGGGCTGCAAAGGAGAAGCAGTGAATAGCAGCAGAAACATGAAAGATGTATGAATGAGGAGGAAGAAGACTCACAAGTTAAATAGCAGATGTGAAGACAGAATGAACAAGTGAGTAGATGTCCTGAGAAAAGGTCAATTATGGGTCAAAGATGTTACAATGGTTGATATTGGTCTCAATGTAGAAAAAAAGAGAGAGATTCCAACCAAGTGTCATTCGTAATTCATTCCTCTTTCTCCATGACCACCCTAAGCTTATGCAGTGTGACAATTGTCTGTGTCAGAGTCTCATTCTCCAAATCATTAGGGGGCACAGAGGTGCAACATGTGCTCCCTATTTTCAGGGAAACTCCATGGCTGCCAGCAAGTCGAGAGTGCAACTGTTTTGCAGAGTCATGAGCCTTACGGGCTGCATTTCTTCCTTTAAAACACTGAAATCTGATTCAGAAGAATTTAAAAAACAATGAAAGATGATAGCGAGGGACTTGAAGCCACTTCGCACTGGCAATAGAGTGAACACTTGGGCCAAAAGAGAATAAAAACCATCTCATTTCTGCTGAACAGTCTGTACTGTTCGGGAATGTTCATCAGTGCTTCTGTAAATGCTGCAGATACATAGTTCAACCTCTTAGACCGATTTAAAAGTTTCACTTGCTCATGTCCATTCAAGATCAACAGATTGTCCATATTTCATTAAACAAGGGATGCAAGGGGCACAGGGGACAATATGGGCACAGATGTGGCTTTAGGCATCAGGCTGGTAAGTATGAAATGTTTTTCAGGCACAATGAGAGTAGGCACTTTCAGTATAATGAGCTTGAGGTCATTGTTAGTAAGAAAGCTGTCCACAAGACCAGGACATATAAAGCAATGTGAATGTTTCTCCAGCCAAATCATCAATGCAAAGTGTTTGACTGCAGTTCCCATTTGTGCCAACCTACACGTGCCAGCGCCCTTAAAACACAGAGACAACATGCAAGTAACTAGTTCTCAACAGCTTTCTCTGACTCGTTGAGCCACATCAAACATTTCTGACACTGATTGCAGATATTTCCACAATCATTATTAATCTGTGTCACTGCTTCTTTCGAAGGCCCCCTCATTCCCCAGCTCTGCAACTTTTCACCCTTTGCTCTCACCAGTTTTTCATTACAACAAACATTTCCAAATTAAACTGGACTCTCTGTGTATAGTGTATATTCTCATGCTCTTTATGATCTTTTTTAACACTATTCATCAATAGGTATGACATAATATGTTACTGTTTTGCCCTTGAAACTGCCCTTGAACCCTGCACAAGGCTAGGTGCACCACACACAGTGTCACATTTGACTCTTTTTCATCAGGAATTAACAATCTAGGGACACCAGAAGAGTGGGGGATAAGAGAGCAAATGTAACAAGACTCTGCAGATCTTTCTCACCCCACCCTCCCCATATGCTGGTACCACACATTATCAGCTGCAAACCCATGCACATCCACTATTCGATCTGACTCTACTTCATAATATACATTTAGAGTCAATACTCCTTTGTGAGCTAGATAACATCTCATCCAATCCTACATCACTAGTAACATGTACAATATTCACATTTACATTGTTTGATGCACCTAAAGGGGATGAAATGAAAAAAGAGAAAACCATACAATATAACATCCTAACATTAATTTTGGATCCAAATGTGTTAAGCTAATGGGAGCTCCCCCCCCCTCCAAATAAAAGCTTTGGGATTTCCTGCATGCATACATTAATCCTATGTACACATTGAGAATAATCATTGCATTTGAAATGCATTAATTGACAAACAATGTCCAACTAGTAGATAGGGAGGTATTAAGGGTGACATTCAGAATACAGGGGATTCAGGAAGGTCTGTTGAATAAGGTAATTTGGAAAATGTGAATAAAACAATCATATGATATGGATTATGTGCTGAAACCATGTAGAAGCGACGGATGGGTAAACTGTGTTTTGGTGCCCTCTGCCTTCAAACTTTATATGAATATTAGTCATGATCAAGATAAAATATCTAGTAATGTAGAACTATGCAAGTCCTGCTCTTCCTTCTATCTGTGGAGGATTCTCATTCAGTTGGTTACCTAGAAGTAAGGGCAAGAGCTTGTTTGTGAAGTTGACAGAACATAAACATCTATGCTCAACCTGACACCTGCACTTATTACTATAGATATTCATCTTCTTGCATGTGCTCAAGTGGAAAAATACAGATAAGAACTTAACAAGTCTGCAAAGGCTCATCTCTTCCTTTGAATAATTCTTAAGTGAAGCGGAGCTCCAAAATGATATTCCAAATCTAAACTAATTATTTTCAACACACACATAAAAGGATTGTGGCACACCCTTCTGTTAGGGGTGAGCAGATGCAATGGCTGAAAACCTTTCATTGTTTAGCCCTCATGCTTCCATCCTGTACCTCATGTCACATGTGAATAATGGATGAGACGGTGCTGCACTCTTACAAAGACGTACTATTCTTTCATATAGGTTTGGTTGGGAGCTCTAATTGGCCATTCATTACACCATAGAATGTGAAATCTGTAGTCTCCGAAAGTTAAGGAGAAAGATGGGATATTTTCAGCCCAGGAAAATGAACAGAAAGGCCAGTTTAGGGCTCTGATGGAAAATATGTTTTTCTTATGGAAAGGCACACTGGCAGAGTGAAAAGTCAGCCAAGGTGCCTAGTGAATGCAGATTGAGTGTTTTCTGCAACTGAAACAAGAAGTATGCTGAAAAGTAAAACCAGATTGCAGAAAGAAATTGAAAATGCACATTGTGAATGACAAAATGAGCAGATGAATTTCACTTGCAGTTGGCCCCATTAAAAAGAAAAAAGTTGATTGAAAGAATAAATACACTGATTTGAAAGGGTCTTGCACGAGCATTTTGCAGATGGGAATAAAGACAGAGTGGTAAATGGTCTCATGCCAAATTGAACATATTATGAGAAGGACATTGAACAGTGATGGTGAAATGCAATTTATTAAAAGAAATAAAAGGCTTCACCTGAAAAGTGTAGACTTTATGGGCCCAAGGAAAATGTATCCTTCACCAAGTTAAGTGGCTGTTGCTAGAGGCAGGACTATAGGTTTTGTTTCCTCGGAAAGAGTCAGTTTCTGGGCAGAACAGTCAGTGAGTGATCAAGAAACTTTATGGTACGGGGGCTGGTCTCTGGGAGAAGCCATAACTTGAAGTAACCCCATGAGGACTGCACTATCGGTCTAACCAATTTTTACATAACATACACTAGACAAGTGTGGTTAATGATACACCATTCGAGCATTGAAGAAGTCCCCTGAAGAATTTCCCTACAAATGATTTACAGATTTTGGGAATGAAACATGTTGGGCCAATGGTACTGTGTGACTGTCGACACAGGAAGAATAAAGCATTCAAAGCTTGAAGTCATTTAGAGATACTAAGGAATCCTAAGAATTAGATATAGGATTCAGCACTAGACATCAGAAGAGTACATTTGTGATGGTTTGCTAGTAATGTAGGTTGCGTCATTTGATTTGTATAGTGGTTTCTTAATGTGTTTTTACAGAATTATTTTGTTTTTCTATTTTCCAATGTTAATTCATTACAATCAGTTATTTAATATTGTGTTTACAGTTGGTAATTGAATTTAAGACTGAGGTTTCAACATTTATTTTTTCATTTTTTTCCTTTTTCTTCCCTTCTTTTTCTCTTTTGTATGAAACAATTTGTTTCAAATAAAGACTGCATATTTATTTGTGGGAATATGCATTTTAGGACATTATCAGACTGATTCATGGAATTATCTGCGCCGAAAAACAGGGATTTGTGCGCAATTCTGCCCGCAAATCCCTGTTTAACAAATGGGGATTTGCGGGCAGAAAGGCGCACAAATCCCCGTTTTTTGCCACAAATAATTCCATGAATCAGCCCATATGTATTTTGGTGTAATAAGATAAAATATATATATTTTGTCTAAAATGATGGGTATATTACTGTACTTTTTGGTTTTTGACTTGGTGGTACAGGCTTCATGGTGGAGTTTTGAGAAAATGTCTAATTTTTGAAGGGGAGTCTCCTGAGAGGTGACAGGACCTTTTTGTAAATTTCAGTTTGTGTGAGGGGCACGGTACTGTCCTCTATTTTCCCAAAAAAAAACAGTCCTTCTAAAGTTTGAAGAAGCCATAACTTGACCATTAGGCGTGGAAGAAGAAAGGCTAATGAGTTTATTGCAGGATAAATTCAATATTGAAATAGCAATGTTGAAGCAGAGGCATAGAACTTGTGGTCTGAGGGGAAATTAAAACTGAAACTAAGGAAAATTGTGAAATGAAGTCAAGATCTGCATACATGTTTAAGATTCCCATTAGTTTAAATGGACTATCATAACTGGTCGCTTTCTCACCAACAATGAGTCGCACCAAGTCCATACCAGTGTCATTTTAAAACTGATGACAAGCCTGTCATTCACATGTTATTAGTATTTAAGTTTGATTTATGGAAACCCTGTTACAACCTAAAATGTGTTGCTAGCTTCCCCAAAAAATGTTCTGAATCTGATAGCTCAGGAGCTGGTGGCTCATTCCATTAGATATCCAGGTAGAACATTTCACATTCCTAACTTTTATCATTATTGCGTAAATGGTGAAAAACCATAGTTTGCATGTGCAATATCCTGCCAGAATGGGAATCATTTTCATGATTACGGCAGGAGTAGAGGAGCATACAAATGTTATTATGTGTATGTGTAAAATGAAGAAGGTTGTCACGTAGGACTTTTTCAGTGCAAAATTCCATGTGTAAAGAAATGTCATGCAGGTGGGTGTATCCATCTTTCACATCAGTTCAATCATAGAACTTCAAGGGCATATCGATAGAGGGAGAAGGGTTGAACCTTCCTTGGAGGAGGAGAGCACCATTAAAGGTCCATTGAAAATCCATTGCTAATAAGTTAAAACCTCCGGATCTCAATATTCTGGGGGTAGGACTTTGGCGTTCAAAAGTGGCTGCACAAACCAGAAGGGAGAGCAGCCTAAAAATATTAAAAGACGTGTGTAACATCAACTGGGTGAAATACTGAAGGGCAGTGGCAGAAAGTATCCTTGCTAGCATAGCTGCCTAAATATTATCTGGGTGCAACTATTTATTGAAAGCTGAATGGAGATTTAAAGTTGCAATTTGAGAAAGACAAAAGAAGGTGGGATTTTTGCAAGAAGAGTAGGAACAGAGGGATGCATGTTGGTGGCTATCTTTGATTGAAGTTCAGGTTGAAGGGAGGATCTTGAAAAGCTGGTGTTTTTTCATTAGTGCCAAAAACACAGATTTCCAATGTAAGTAGATTAATCCAAGCAAACCCACGTGTGTGGGGGATCTGCCTGCCTTAATATTTTCCCTTAATAGCGGGTGGGAAGCAACTGTGTAGACCCTTGGAATATTTTACTGAATAATAATGTAATGAACTCCCATATAGATTGATGCAGGGGGAGATTGGGGGTCGGGGGGCTTGAAACCTTCTCCCTCTTTCCTAGCAGGACATTAAGTATAGTCATTTAAACTAATTGCCTATTTCAATTTTTCTTGAAAACCCCAAACTTCTCTCAAGGGAAAGGGGTGTCCTTGTCAAAGAATGAAAATCTTAACTGTCCCCACTTCCCATCCCAGACCTTTCCCTTAAACCGAGGAGTGCTGAATATAACAGAAGCCTGGGAAACACTGCAAGCTGAAATGATGTGAATAAGTTACAACTGTACTGTATTCATTTATTTGGATTTATAAAGCACTTTCATCACGTTGCTGAACAATTGGATTAACTAAATAGTGACGAAATCATGAATAGAAGAGGACAGTTCACATGCAGCTGGTTTTTATTGTCGCACCAAAAAGAAAATATAAACTTTCAAGGAAAAGTGAAAAATGGTAAGTGTGCATGCAGAACATATTGACAGAGGAAGTGCATTCCTCAGATTAGGAGTAAGAAGAACAACTGACCAGAAACATTACCGAACAGATGGATGACAGAAACACGTAGAAGAAAAACCGATGAGGAACAAAATGTATGATTTGGAGAACAGAAGGAAACAAAGGAGGAAAGATAACTAAAATACAGTACATTAAAAATGATGTCAAGGTGGGCTGCAAAGGAGAAGCAGTGAATAGCAGCAGAAACATGAAAGATGTATGAATGAGGAGGAAGAAGACTCACAAGTTAAATAGCAGATGTGAAGACAGAATGAACAAGTGAGTAGATGTCCTGAGAAAAGGTCAATTATGGGTCAAAGATGTTACAATGGTTGATATTGGTCTCAATGTAGAAAAAAAGATTTACATTGCACGTACCATTTTGATGACTGTGGTAGACGCGAAGTTAGCACAATGTTGCTATCTAGTATAGCTATTTGGAATGGGATTAGTGTTATACTAGTGTTATTTTGTGTGTTGTTTGATGCATTTAAGATTTGCATATCATTACATTACATTGCATTACATCATGATAATTATGAGGGTACAGTGTGAATACAAAGTGGCTGTGTGATGTGCAACGTAGCGCCTAATGATGGGAAGCGAGGAGCTTAATATGCATATACACAAGCAGAGACATCAGTGGATGGGGAAGCCACTGTGAGGGCATGCATGTGGTAGTCCTGAACCCACGCACACAAATATATATATATATATATATATATATATATATATATATATATATATATATATATATATATATATATATATATATATATATTACATGGCCTGCGGTAGGGGCCACTTTTTGGGTGACTTATAACTTTGGTGCCCCTGGACGAATCCTCACCAAACTCTGCAAAAAAAGTATATGGCCCACTCTTGATTTATTTGCAAAGTGTGGTGAGGTTTGGTCAAGGGGGGGGGAGTTATAGGATGGTCCCAGATTTTTTTTTCCCATAGACATAATGGGAAAATATTTCTGTCGCGCCTACAACCCAAACTGCTGGATGGATTTTCACCAAATTTGCAGCAGGAGTTGCGGCTTGGTCCCGAAAGTGTGCTTTTGTTAATTTGGTGTAAATCCGTCCAGTAGTTTTTTTTTTTAAACAACCAAAATGTAAGGCAAAAAAAATAGTGATATCTATGTCTGCTCTGCAGACTCACTTCCCTGTTCGGTCTGTGGATTGACCTCTGATTGGCTGTTCTGTCCACAGACTGGCCTTTGATTGGCCAGAAAATTCACAGACTTTTGCGTGGTCCTTGGACATCGGGACGTGGCCACTGATTGAGTGGTGAGAAAACGTGAAATGCGTCGGTTTTCATGAAAAGCCCGCCATCTTGGACAGCGCGGTGAAAACATTTTAAAAAAGCAGCATTTCATTTGTCAAACTCAACAAACAATCTTTGGGGTTGTGGGGGGATGAGGATTGGATTGGATATGGCCATAAAATGCCAAAAAAATGGGTTGTTTCACCACCCAAAAGTCTGCAAACAATCCAGATGTCCTAGGGCATTCCTGTGGTGTTCGCAGACACTTCAGATGTCCTAGAACATCTGCACCTGTATTTGTATTTCTGCATTACAGGGTTGGGAAAAAGCAGTTTTTGGATGGCTTATAACTTATGCGCCACTCAATGAAACTGCATGTAGTTTTGCAATTGTATTCTAGAACTAATCCTGAATGGTGTTGCAAAGTTTTGTGGGATTCTGTCAAGAGGGTGCAAAATTAGAGGGGGGCTCCCAAAATATTGTAAAGGCATATACATGTGGTGTCATTTGACAAATCTGCACAACATTTGGCAAAACGATTTTGGGTCTAGATATAAATGGTTTTCTAAAGTATGGTCTCAACATTTTTAGATGGCTTATAACTTTGTTGCTATTTGACAAATGTTGACAAAAGTTCTTACAAAGATTATAGACCCAACCTTCAATGTTTGTGTAAAGACTGAATGGATTTCGTCAAGTGGGGGCTAAGTTATAAGACTATTCTATGTACATACATTTTGACACTTTTTAAAAAATAAAATATGAGCGGATTTCAAGCAAACTCGTGAGGAGCATTAGCAAGGACATTAAAGCATGGTTTTGCAAATGTACCTGTGTTTTATTTTTTCACAAGTGTAAGTGTAATAATGTAGGTACAAAAAGTCATATACCTTTGGTGACTGAGGTATAGCTTGTGGCCGTTGGCAGTAGCCAGATTGTCTGGCATAAGGTCATAACGCAGACAATCTGGCTACTGGCCATGACGTCTAAGGACGAAAAATGGTGTTAAAGTGGCTATGACTACTTGGGACCGGCTATGTGGTAAAGTTATTTGAAGGTAGGCTAGGTTTGAAAGGGAAAAAAGTGCTTGTGGTAATATGTTCATAGGGTTTTGCAAGCTGCCATGGCAAGGGAAGTGGGGCTGTGTAACGAGCCACGCCTTCTCTTTCCGTGTTGGCTGTCTTGGAAAAGGATTTTCCTTCCTACAGCAGGACGCCGCAGGCCGCAGGCGTCCCGCTGTAGGAAGAATAATCGTTCCTTCTTACAGCAGGACGCCACAGGTGACCCGCAACAGGAAGGAAAATCTATGTTTTATGGCCTTTATCGCGGGATTACCCAAATTGTTCGTTTACAATTGCTCAAATTATCAATTGACCGAATTTAAAGGGTCACAATTGACTTGTTCACAATTGACCCGATATATATATATATATATATATATATATATATATATATATATATATATATATATATATATATATATATATATATATGGGGCTTGGGGCGGATTTGGGTTGAGTGCGGGGTTGGGGGGGTTTCCCCCCGCATATATGTTACAATTGACCTTCACAATTCGGTCAATTGTGAAAAGGTCAATTGTCATTCGAACAGTTGTAATACGAACAATTCGTATAAAACCTTTATCCCCCATTTGAGGGGCTGCTATGGACGATAATGGTCCGTAGCCCTCTGTATTTATTTATTTATTTATTTATTTATTTATTTATAATGCACCAATGCCCGCAGACATTAGGCTGTGTGTTTAGAGTATTTGTTGAGGAATATGAGGTGGAGGAAGACAGCTTACTACTTGCTGAGAAAGGAACAACCTTTCTGAGAGCATTGTGGTCATTGAATTTGGTGTGGTGGCGCATGGATGTGGTCCCATAGGGGTACTGCCCAAGTAGTCTGCGACTCAGTACAAAATTGCACTCAGTGCATTTCACTTTGGTAGCTTTAGCCTTTGGTACACTCCCAACAGTAGCAAAGAACTGGCACACCATGATTCGATCTTGGTGCTAGAGGTAGACACTTCCTCTACCTCATCTTCTTGGTTCTCTTCATTGTCTTTGAAAGTACTGCACTTTTTGTTGTTGTGAATGTCCGCCAACTGGTGGTGGTGGTGGCTCTTGGGGAGGAGGAATGGAATAAATAGCAGTATTGATAAAATTCTTCCAAGTATGTACTGTGTAATAGATTGATAATGGATAATGAGTATGAAAAGGTGTAGGAGGTGTGCAAGGGAAATTTTGAAGTTGAAAGTTCCTAGATCAGTAGAAAATGCAGTTCTGAACTGTCCGCAAAGGACGGATCTTATCATGAAGTGCGGACAGGTTCTCAGACACGTCATCAGGCCGCCTGCCAGCATATGGTCATGTGGCACTGTCTGAAAGGTCCGCAATGAAGTCAGATGTTCATAGACGTCTCCGGATGAAAAACTAGTTGAAATAGTTGCAAAAAGTGTATAGAACTGTTAAAAATGAAGGTGAGAAATGGCAGAGTTTTAAGGTGACACTTTGTAAATTGGACACACATATTGTTATATTTGGTAAGTATGATATAAGTAAGTTGTAGCAAAATAGCATGCACTGGTAAAAACCCATGAAATACACTGAAAAAAATGTTGTTAAAGGGACATTATGGTTAAGTTGGACTAATAAAAACCTATGAAATTCAACGCAAAAATGTTGTTAAAGGGATGTTATGGTTGAGTTGAACTAATAAAAACCTACGAAATTCAATGAAAAAACTTTGTTAAGTGGACGTTATGGTTAAGTTGCACTAATAATAACCTATGAAATTCACTGAAAAAACTTTGTTAATGGGACGTTAGGGTTAAGTTGAACTAATAAAAACCTATGAAATTCAATTAAAAAACTTTGTTAAGTGGACGTTATGGTTAAGTTGAACTAATAAAAACCTATGAAATTCAATGATGTCATCAATGATATTTGTGATGTCATCTTTGATCTCCTTGGTGTTAGTCTTAGTAGTGCACGGTGGTGGCGAGAGTTATGGTTGCTTAGCTTACCATAACTCGTGAATTTCAGAGGTTTTTTTCGATTTTACTTGTAACCATAACATCCTTTTAACAACATTTTTTTACTGAATTTCATAGGTTTTTATTAGTACAACCTAACCATAACGTCCCTTTAACAAAGTTTTTTCATTGAATTCCATAGGATTTTATTAGTCCAACTTAGCCATAACGTCCCCTTAACAAAGTTTTTTAATTGAATTTCATAGGTTTTTATTAGTGCAACTGAACCATAATGTCCCTTTAACAAAGTTTTTTCATTGAATATATGTTTGGGATATTTGGGGAGCAGGGGGTGCATGGTGAATGCATGGGGGATTTGGGTTGTTTGACCAAGTGTAAACATTTCTAGCAGAATTGATCCTAGCCAAATTCACTTTTTACTTTGGCAGAACAACCCAAATCATGCCATACTCCCAACCACAACCCCTTTACCCTACTTACCTTTTTTCTCCCTGCTGCCTCCACCGCTCCTCCTGCACCCCTGTGGCGTCGGATCCATCCCTCTAACGTGGGTCGGATCTGACACTGCAGGGTCCATTTTCATTTTCTTTTTTTTTTAAATCTTCTAGCGGTCGGGTGAGGGAGACATCCCCACAACCCCCACTGACATTACAATGAACAAGGGTGTGGGGGACGCACCCACAGCCCTTTTCCCCCTTGTTCACTATGATGCTGTTTGAATGGGAGATTTGATTGTAATTATCATATTTGATCAAATCTTCGATCAAATCTCTCATTCAAACAATTTTATTTGGGTCAACTTGGCTAATACCTTGGCTAATACCTACATGGGAAGGTTGTATACCAAAGGTATCTCATAGTTGGGGTTTGTGCTGGCCGCAGTAGTCTGGGTGGGTGAGATGAACTTTGTGTCACCTGGCTGTCGGTTGGCTGGGATCAAAGGAAGGAGGGTGGCATCTAACTGGCAGCTAACTGCATTTGACCAGTTGTGATAGTATCGAATGGTAATTCGAGGCCAGGACAAAATGAAGTGTTAGTCAATCATAGGTTTATGACTTGGTGCCGTTGTGGATAAGGAATAGTCTTCCTGAGAACATGATAGCTTGTTCTTCAGTGACCAGGGAACTCCAGCCACATGGGAATGTCGGCTTGGGGCTAGTAAATAAACCATGTGCAAGAGGTGGTTAACGGCAGAGGTGGCACATGGTTTATGGGTTTCAATTAGGTTCTCAGGAAGATGACTAGGATGGGGGCCAGAGGCCATGTGGCTGAAATTGAAAATTAGTGTGAAACGAGAAATACCATGGAAGCCAATAAGACTGGGAAGATAAGATGTTTATTGATGGTTCAAAGGAAACTTGTTTATTTCTCTCCCTCTCCCTATTGATGAAGTGTTCTTGTAAAAGCCGTGTGCATCACACCCGTGGTTAAAGGTCCCTGACAAGCTAGAACTTGTAATAAATCAGGATTGCTGTAGGGCGAATAAGTAATCATGGGTTTATGTCATGTTCAACTATGGTAAGAGCCCAAAAGGGCTTGTACTTGTATGTTGAAGGGGCTGGTGTTTAGGTGAATGTGTCCAATAAGAGGGTGGGAAATTAGGGGAATTAGATTTCCTTGTATAGGGTTAGACAATCATATTTGGGGGGATGATTTTGGAACACAATATGTGGGAGTGTGTTAAATATTACAAAAATGTATATAAACTGTAACTTATGTGTGGTTGGAGGAGAATCGGGTTAGTTCTGTCTTTCAGGAGTCCTCTAGCCCTTGCCGGTTGTTTGACTATAATAAAATGTCTTTACTGCCAAACGTGCACTGACTTCTTGAGAGGGGGGCTTATTTTGGGTAGACAGATCTGAGGTCCGCCCTGACATTTGGTGATGGTCCAACATGACCTCCAGGCTTTCTGAGACTCTGGGAGTTTCCGGTCTGCACAAATCACTTGCAGCACTTCTCTATGACGACCAGTATTTTATGGATTTCAAAAGAAGAGTTGTACAGGTGACATGTTGGTTAGAGCTCTACCTGCTCCCCAAGGTGTGTTGTTGCGGGCCAACTGTGCAGGGCAATTTGAGGGAGCACTTTTGAGGGGAAACCAAGAGGATGATAGGGGAATAAAAGGATTATTTGTATTTGCATTTTTCTGGCAGCGTCATAAGGCATCTATGAGTGGAGTTAGATAAGTTAAGCTGATTAGATGATGTGAGTGTTTTTGGAGGAGTGGATACATTGTTGTGTTGTAAGTCCTTTTTCTTATGTATTATTATCTTGTTTATTATTTAATTTTCTTGGTTAGTCATCGTAGTTAAGGGTAACTTTCTGTACTCGAAAAAAGCCACAAAGAGAAAGTAAAAAGGATTTTGGCCATGGCAATGTGTTATTGTGATAATATGCTGTTTTTTGTCTAAGAGTGGAGAGTATAATTAGATTTGGATAGTTAGTGAGGTGATTGTGGTGAGAGTGAATACTGTGAGTTACTGTGGTTAGGTTTTAAGAAATTGGGGAGGAAAAGGGTGTCTTTTTGGTTCGAAATGGTGTGCTGCCGATTAGGCTTTCGTGTCTAGATTCTTGATTTCTGGAATAAGGTTGTTAGAGTTAGGCTGGTTTGGAGTATGGAGACTCCACTTGACAGTTGTGTCAGGTGCTTCCAGAGAATAAGGTAAAGATTAAGTACCACTGGCAACGGGTATGAAAAATCAAGGATACCATTTTTAATTCTTGGCCTGAAGAGGGGACATATGAAAAGGGTATGGTGAAGAACATGTATACCTTTTTAGTTACTAGATACAAGGGATCAACATTTGAGTAACCTCAAAATATTTTAGAACTATGTAGGATGTATGTTTAGGGTGGTAAGACCCACAGCACTACAATTCACAAAAAAGTGCAGCGAAAGGAATGTGCAGAGATTCCTTCTGCCCCACCAACTTATGGGTGCTATCCTTTGTTACCTGAAGAGTGGTACACTAACCCTGAGTTCAAACCCGTCAGCTAGGGTCTCTGAAAGATGGGATACTGAGAGAACTGGAAGGGTAAATCATCTGATGGCTAGGACAACAGAGAGATCGAGAACGGGAGTGAAATAAGAATAACTCCTTCAACAGCTAGGATAGATGAGGGACTAAGGATCGTGGAGTGAGAGAGAGTAATGCTATTAACAAGAAGGTTAGTTGAAGGAATGAGAATGGGTAAAAAGAAACAATCGCACCTCCTACTACAACAATAGAAGATTGTGAATGGTAGTGGGAAATCAAATACAGAGGAATTTGGAAGAAGCATTGAGAGTAGCGGAGAATGAGGTATTGCTTTTGTGGCAGCAAAGAAGCAAAGAGCGGGAAGAAGGGAATAGGCAGGTAGAACATGTAGGAGGAGAGAGTTGGGGTGTGGACAGGTCCTCTTTAGGCTTAAAGTGTCATTTATCAAAGATGTCCAATTGTAACTTGAAGAGAAAATTGTTGCTTTAGGTGGAGGACTTAGACAGGAACCAGAAGCGCAGGGTAGCATCACTTATAATTCTGTGCTTATGGAAAGGCCAAAGGATATGATAACAGGGAATGAGAACGAGAAGGATGAATGGGAAACAGGTGCCGTGCAGGGAGATCAGGGTGGGGTAGCCTCACCTCCCGTTCCAGCAGCAGTGACTGCTACAGCAAACACACTATGGGGTTGTTGCACATGCTTTGGTGCCTGTATGGCTGTAGTAAGAAGTAACGAAAAGACAAGCAAAGCATCAGTAAAAACCTGAGTGACTCAATTTTCGATGCTCCCTAAGGGACAAACGACAGCATTTCCGAAAGCTTTTCATGTCCTATGGTCACACATGGACAGGAATAAGTTGATGAGGACACTCCCCTTTCTCACTGCAGGGGCCAGGAAGTGGATTTATGCATTTGAAAAACAGACTGACAGTGTTATGTTGGTCATAGGGGACATGAAAACTGTATTTATTGCTTTACTGGGAGAACAATCAGATGAAATGTTGTGGTGAGCAGAGTATCCTAGCATCCAGTTAGATACAACACATACATTTGATTCTGGCTAAAAAGATGACGCTATATGATGATCCTGCTGCACATATTTTCAAAACGAGGATCAAACCATATGTTCCAAATAGAACACTGTGGTCGTCCCATCTCGGAAAAATTGCAACGGCCCCACACAAACTCAAAAGCGGCCTAGGCAGAGCCTTTCCGACTCTTGCTGCCAGTCTCTGGAACAACCTTCCGGACCATCTAAGACTGGAAACCAAGTATACCTGCTTTCGCAAAATGGTAAAAACCCACCTCTTAAAATAAACCGCCACCCATTCAACTCCCAGTCAGAGTAATCTTATGTGATCGTCCCGTCCTATTCGTCCTATCACCATTTGTCTGTCTTTCGTGTTCTTGTCTCTTCACCCCGAGGCTCGCGAGCTACCGGCGCAATATAAATATAAAAAAATAAAAAAAATATTCAATTAATTCGGGAAAAACGGAGAGCATAAACAGAAACATGGAATAACAATGTAACTATTTTCTACCACACGTTAAAAAAAGGACTTCCTAAAGAAGTTCAACATGATTTGGACAAGGTGGTGGGAATGGAAGCCAAGGATTGGCTGGTGATTCAGGCGCACATTGCGCATTTCTGCAAAAGAAGAGAAGAAATGGAGAGTAGTGAACAGGCACAAAAGGCAGAAACAAAGCTTTTTCCCCAAAAAATTGCTAAAATCAGTCTAGAGGAAGCAGTAATTACTAGCTCTACTGAGACACAGCAGTGACAATTGGACAACACGCATGTATTCAACAAAGTATGGCACAGGGTTGGAAGGATGGGTTTCTTACAGATCAATGGCAAATGGGAAGATTTCCAAGGGGAAGAGGAGGATTTCTGAGAGGAGTTGGGTCATTTGGTGGGTTCGGAGGGATGAGGCTTTGGTTCTGTGGGCCAATGGGAGATAACAATGGGGGACTGTATGGCGTACAGTGTTAATCATGCAGGAGGATGGGGCATGTGTTGAGAGATTGTTGAAATATGCCACTTTATTTTAGCCCAGGCGGACCAGTAGGTAGGTTCCTGTATAGTCCTTCCCAGCAAATGCAAGCCCTGACCATGCCATAAGCCCCAGGCTCTGTGCAATCACAGCATGTATGGGTTGCACAGAACCGGGCATCTGAGGATACACAGACCTACTTGTTTCAGTCAACCATGCCAGTCCAGGCACTGGTAGAGATATGTGAAAAGAATCCTTTACCCCAAGGAATGGTTAGTCATTATAGTGGAGCAAGTATTTTAGGAGGGAATCCTTTCCCACTCCCAGGTACTAATACGTATCCGGATTAGGCCAACCCACAGAGATCTGTAATGTGTTGAGTCCTGTCTTTTGCTGCTGATCCAGAAGAAGAACCCAAGGTAGGTGTAATCATGATGATCAAATCTTTTAATGTATGATTGATACAGGTGTTACAATATCTTGCATCAAGGAACGTAAGTTCCCTTTATCAGACAAAATGATGGACACAGGGCTGGGTACCTGGGATCAGTGACCGGACATGGCGTATTCCAATTGAATTCTTATTCTGCCTGCTCTTCCACAGGAGTTAGCAGCAGGCCCAATTTTTGCAATTCTTTTGCAAGCAGTGGTCATTACAAAGGATTAGGTTGTTCTCTCAGGCACTGATGAGGAAGGTGAAGAGTGGTGCACAGTTGTGTGCATTAATCTGACCCAATCACTTTTTTATTTATTTATTGTTTATTTGTTAGGTGCTTATACAGCAAGTACAATACTGTTTCGAAGCATGCACCGGGCAAAGGGAGAGAACAAGGGAGTGAAATACATTACAAAACACAATAATTAGTGAGAGCAGTGGGGGGGAAGGAGGAAGGACAACCCTAGTATGCCTTGGGAGTATTCAGAACAGGCAAGTGCAGCAGGGAAAAAGGGCAGAGGGCGTAAGTACTTGTGAGTCCGGGCTCATGGGTGAGCCACAGATGAAGTGCTTGGGTTGATGAGTACTACAAGGCCAGGGGTCATATAAGGAGTAAGTGTGAACCTCTGAGGCAGAAGGAGAGCCAAGGCAAGTGCTGAGGGTAGACAGGAGCTGGGAAAATTGGGTGTGGAGGTCAGGGGCCCCATGGATGCATAAGGGCCCCAGACATCAATCACAGGAACTGAGGGATTAGCAGAGTGAAGGGAAGAAGGAGGGAGCAGGGTTACCAATAGGAAGGATCTCAGTTTTATAGATATTGAGGCAGAGATCTTTGGAGGTGCACCATTACTGTATGGCAGACAGGCACTCAGAGATGATGGAGAGTTCAAGAGGAACAGGAAGTTTGAAAAGGAGATGTGCGTTGTCTGCGTAACACTGGAAGTTGGAGGAGAAGGGGGAGATGAGGCGTGCAAGCAGGGCAAGGTAGATGTTGAAGAAGAGCCAAGGGGAGAGGATAGCACCCTCGGGAACACCACAGGTGAAGAAGGAAGTAGGAGAGGAGAAGGTGCCCAAGAAGACTTGGGAAGAGTGGTCATTAAGGAAGGATGTCAGCCAGTCCAGCGCCCATTCGGAGATACCAAGGGTATCGTGGAGCCTTTTTATGAGGATGGAATGGTTGACTGTGTCAAAGGCAGAGGAGAGATTGAGAAGGAAGAGGGCAGCAGGGGAGTTGGATTCCAGAGATGCAAGTAGTTCTTCATGGCTATTTAAAAGAGCAGTGTGCATGCCTCTGCATGCTTGGACTCCAGATTTATTGTCGTGGAGACCATTAACAAGTTTGGTGTGCGAGTTGAGTTGGGGTAATGCCAGCTTCTCCAACAGCTTACCCAGGAAGGGGGTGATGGAATTAGGGTGGTAGTTGGCAGAGCAGGTAGATTCTGCTGAAGGTTATTTTGAGAATGGGCACACAATTGGAGTGCCTAAGGTAGGAAGGGAAAGATCCAGCGTCAAAAGAGTGATTGCAGAAATCAGCGAGTGTGGGGGCAAGGGAGCCAATGTTATCCTTGATGGTACTGGATGAGCAAAGGGGAACCTGTTTAAAAGAGACCTTCATGGTGTGGACAACTATGGTAACTTCTTCAAGTATGACAGGGGAGAAGGAGTAGAAGGAAGAAGAAGCAGGGTGAGGGGCCAAGGAAGGCAAGGGGGTAAGGGATGGGTTTGGAGGCTAACAAGGGAGTTCAGGATGTCCCGAGTTTTGGTGGTGAAGTGTGTGGCCATTGCGTTGGCGAAGGCCTGGAAAGGAGAAGGGGAGGAAGAGACTGCAGAAGGGATGGCTGGTCCCTGCAGCTCTTGAAAGTTCAGCTGTTTTGTTGGATGCACCGGAAACCTGTGCCTGTATGTGGGCTCTTTCCTTGTCGTGGATGGTGAGTCTGTATTGCCTTTGGAGCAGGCGGATGGCCAGTTTGTCAGAGGGTGAGCCTGAAGTTTCCCACTTCTGTTCCGCTGCCCTGCACATTTGTTTCAGTGCTGCAGGTTTGGATTCGTACCCGGTGTTATGCCTAGAGGCAGGTTTCAGGTGGATCCTCATGACTTGGACAAGAATGTCAAGTGTATTGGTGATGGAAAGGTGAAGGTTGCTGAGAGCAGAGTCAGAGGTAGTGTGGTGAGGGGGAATAAAAGTGGAAGTGAAGGCAGCATCTGACACATTCATTTAATCAGGCAGATGTTGGTGAACAAGGATTGAGGGGCTTTTTGGGGGGCGGGCAGGGGGCCAAAGGGACCCAGGTGGGAGAAAATAGAGATTGGTCTGACCAGGAGAGAGGGGTGACCAGTGGAAGGGAGAGAGAGAGGTCATAGTGTATGATGGCATCCAGAGTGTGTCCAGCTGAGTGGATTGGCCCAGAAGGTAGAATGGAGAGGGAACGAGAGGTGCAGAGGTCTGTGATGAGAGTGGTTGCAGAGGCAGGGGAGTCCAGTTAGATATTGAAATCACCCAGGAGGAGGAGGTTGGAGGTGGTTGAAAGTAAGGAAGAACAGAAGTCAGCCCACTCAGGGAGGAACAGGGTGGTGGTACCGGGAGGCCGGTAGATTGTAGCAATGGTCAGGGTGGAGATGAGAGAGATTACCAATTTGCAAACCAGGCTTTCAAAGGAAGAGTAGTGCTGGGTGGTTAAGATGGAAGCAGGAATCCACTCAGGGATGATTAAGGCAACCCGTCCGCCAGTGCGGTGAGATTGAGGCTTGAAGAGGATTTTGAAGCCATCACGGAGAAGGAAGACAAAAGTAGTGACTGACCTGGCATTGAACCAAGTCTCGGTAAAAGTGAGAATGTCGAGATCAATGGGCCTCATTAGAAGCTTGCCAGTCCAGATACAACAGTACCGGTAAGCTTTCCGGTACCATTGTATCCGGACCTTCAAAGTTGTGCTCTTGGTCTGACCTGGCGGAATGAAAAGCACATGCAAGCACAGCATGTCGGGTGCACCGGCACCATTATAAACGGTGCCGGTGCATCCAACCTCCCCATTTCCTTTGAGCCCTATTGGGCTAAAATGGGAATGGGGAGCATCCCATTCTGGCACCTGCGGATGCTCAATTACCGGGTCCAGCTGGGCCATAATGACCCGGTAATTGCCCATTTGGTGGTTCCAAATTTATTTGCAAGTTTGGAGGAAGCCTGCCTGTATTACAGGCAGGCAGGCTACATCCAAACTTGTAATGAGGCCCAATGTCTTCAAGAAGTAGGCAGATGTCAGCGGAGTGTTTGTTTGCTGAGCGTGCATTAAGAGTTGTCAGTTGGAGGAGGTTGCTGCATTTGAATGTTTTTTGAGTTGGTGTACAGGACGTGGTACACCAGTCAGAGAAGGGAGACAAAGAGTAGTGGGGGAAGATGCAGGACAAGGAAGGAAGCCAATGAGAGATGGCAGTATCCGGTCAAAGAGAAGGAGGTTGGGTTTTGGACCCTGAACTAGGATAGTGCCTGTGTGATAGACATTAGGAAAACAAGGAGAGGATGAGAAGCCGGCCGAGAGAACTTCCCACTTTGTGCCATCGTTAATGGTAGAGGATGTAGAAGGAGAGAGAGTGGAGATGAGATGGGGGGACAGAGAAGAGGATTTCAGTGAAATACTCTTTGGAGGAAGTGCTGACGTAGGTGCCTGCGATGGGAAGTCCAGGGATTGCACTCAAGATGTCTTTTTTGTGCTTTTTTCAACGAGGATTCGTGAGAGAGGGGGGATAGGTGATAGTGTAGCAGGTAGAGCAAATGGGAGAGATGGAGAGAGCCCCAGTGGTGGCAGAGGATAGTTTAGGAATGAAAGAAGGGTGGGTGGACTGCACAGTTATAGCTAAACTCACCAGGAGGCCTAGTGGAAGTAGTCACCAGGCATAAATGTAATCCAGAAAGGAATAGAGTATCAAGAAATAAGAGGTGCACAGATCTAAAAGATGCACACAGCCTAAAGTCGAAAGTCGAATATATATATATTCAGTGAAAAAACTTTGTTAAAGGGACGTTATGGTTAAGTTGTGCTACTAAAAACCTATGAAATTCAGTGAAAAAACTTGGTCAAAGGGACGTTATGGTTCCAAGTAAAACCGAAAAACCCTTGAAATTCGCCAGTTATGGTAAGCTAAGCAACCATAACTCGCGCACCACCGTGCACTGCTAAGACAAACACCCAGGACATCAAAGATGACATCACACATGTCATTGATGACATCACTGATGACACCACATGTGTATGTACTTTTCATGAAATATGTGTACAAGGGATTCTTATTATAATGTTGCAAAACAAGTTTCAAGGATCATTGCAATAAATATCATAACCTAATTAGTGCATTGAACGATGCATTGATACAAATAGCATTCTATTATGGGATTCTATCTAGTATACTAAGCTACTCATACAGAAACATAGATTTTTGTGTACTGTGAAATATGTAATAAGTAGCTAATAAAACACATGTATTACATAATTGCATTACTATAGACAAAACACAAAGACACAAGAACACATACCAATATGGGAATATACAGATAAAGTGAAGTTAGCAAAAAAGCACAAGTAGTAGCAGAAACAATTCATAACGAAACTGCTTATTTTCATGCAAATAAATTATTGCTCTGTTTCAAAGCTGCTATTTACCCTATGTATATGTATCACTTGATGTGATTTGACCCTAAGGAAAGTAGTGTGAGTGCAATGTATACAAATATGATCATATACAGGGAAAATAAAGCCATAAAAAAACAACAGAACTATCAGAAAGTGCTCATTAGTCTATTGATTATCTTTATGCACAAAAAGAATTGCTGTCTTTCAAGCTTGTGTCTTCCCGTATGTATATGTTTCATGTGATGTGACTGGACTCTAAGAGAATTACGTCTACAAATAAAATAACATTTTTAGTTTCTGACTGTTACTGAAGAAAACCATGTGGCCTAGAAATGTCAGCAAAAGAAAAAAGAGCGAGCCAGACATGTGATGTCATCAGTGATGTCATCAATGACATTTGTGATGTCATCTTTGATGTCCTGGGTGTTAGTCTTAGCAGTGCAAGGTGGTGGCGCGAGTTATGGTTGCTTAGCTTACCATAACTGGCGAATTTCAAGGGTTTTTCGGTTTTACTTGGAACCATAACGTCCCTTTGACAAAGTTTTTTCACTGAATTTCATAGGTTTTTAGTAGCGCATCTTAACCATAACGTCCCTTTAACCAAGTTTTTTCACTGAATTTCATAGGTTTTTAGTAGCGCAACTTAACCATAACGTCCCTTTAACAAAGATTTTTCACTGAATTTCATAGGTTTTTAGTAGCGCAACTTAACCACAACGTTCCTTTAACAAAGTTTTTTCATTGAATTCCGTAGGTTTTTAGTAGTGCAACTTAACAATAATGACTTTCACTTTATATACATATCATATGGAACTGACTGAATCTCTTCTACTGTACTTGATGTCCGCGAACTCATTTAATGTTCGCGGACATGTTCGAAGAACAGTACCACTACCTAAAAAACTCTGGGGGTTTTTTATATCATAACATAGGAACATTTAACACATTTTAAAAAAAGCACACAAACACAATATATGTACTAATACATAAGAAATGTAACCCATATATACAACACACTAACCATTCATTTAAATGCACTATGTTCTAAAATGGAATATACCACAAGAAAATAAATTGGCTTCCAACATAATTACCTCATAAACACAACAGAACTGAGAACAAGAGCAGACCCACTGAGTACATAGGACATATCTTACCTGAAATAATAAGTGTACTTAATTGTATTCATATATTTATAAACTTTCTGTATTAGATAAAAACATATATTATCTTTTTTTTTTCTCTCACAGAAATGTCTAGTACTCTGGAATGGCTAGAGGAACATTTCCCACATGAAGAAATGTCACAAGATAGTGAAACTAATGGTAAACACTTTATAATATAAACCATTTAAATATTATTATTTTGTATACATTTAACATATATATAGTTTTTTGTACAGAGCATAACAAAATAGAAACTACCTCTGAAGAAGCTGTTATGGAAAACACGCTTGACAACATAAAAGAAAAAATTGATTTATTGTTGACCAATTTTAATAATTTGAAAACTTTTGTTGAAGATAATTTTAAAACAAAAACGTCATAACATTGCCCCACATGTACTTGTCCCCCCTCACCATATGCCAGTCAATTATCCCCAAATCCTCTCCATAACCCAAAACGTTTTGATGAGACTTCCATCCCTTCTTCACCTAATAACAATCATGATGAAACCCCTAATTCTCCTGTTTTTGCTTCTGTTTCTGCCTCACCTTCTCTGTCATAAATTATTAATATATGTTAAATAAAGTTTAATTTTTATATTGTGTTGTAAATAGTTTCGTTTTTTTTTTTAAAACAATGTAGGTGTCCGCGGACATTGCAGGTGTTCTAAAATGTTCGTAAATAAACGAAAAAGGAGGTGTCCTGAAGAACACTATACCTGTTCGTACTGTTCGCTAGCAAGAAGAAACTATTCTAAGAACACACGCGGTGTCCTGAAATGTTCGTAAAAAAAAAAAAATTAAAGTGTCCTAAAGAACACTCTATCTGTCTGTAGTGTTCGCTAGGAAGTTCAAACTGTTCTAAGAACACAATTGGTGTACTGAAATGTTCGTACATAAACGAAATGGAACATGTCCTGAGGAACAGTATATCTGTCCTTACTGTTCGCTAGCAAATTTAAACTATTCTAAGAACACACGCAGTGTCCTGAAATGTTTAATTCATGTGTGACGCAATTTTAATTAGTTCAGGACTCAAACAGTGTCCGTAGAACATCAACGCGCAGGCGCTAGCCAATCTCCGTGCATTTGGTGTCCTGCGGACATGCGCTTCCTTCGTGGACTTGTTCGCGAACGGATCATATCACCGCGCCCACGCTGATCGTGTGTTCTGAATGAGGACACTGTTCGGGTCCCTGAACAAATTAAAAGTACATTTTCAATTAATCCATAATATTTTTCAATACAATCTCACTATGGCACAAGTCCCACATAGTAATCCTGAGTTTCTACATATGTTTTGAAACATTTCAAACTTTTTTTGTGTTCGATCTGTCCGCGGACAGCACGCATGTCCGCGGACCGCGCACAAGCACCCCTATAAAAGACCACGCCCTAGAGCTTATTCTCATTGTGTTTCTGGCTATTCTTCGAAACACAGCAATTTTTGCTGCCAACTGCAGATTTCCATCGCATCTTTGATGGCATCCCTGGCTGCTGAACTGCCACCTGGTGCTGCACCTGCTTCAGCACCACCCCCACCCCCTCCACCACCACCACCTCCCCAAGGGCATGAAGAGGGGAACAGGAGTGAGGATGCAGAGGAGGAAGAAGAGGATGATGAGAATGAGGTAGAGGAAAACCCTACTACCCGCACTAGGCGTGAGTCTTGGGTGTGGCGGTTATTTATCATTCATGGTAATGTTCCTAAGGCTCGTGCGAACCGTGTTACCTGCAATGAGTGCAAAATGATACTCAGTCGTGGGAAGCACGGTAAGTACAGCTTTGGGACCACTACTATGAAGCGACACCTGAGGTCATTTCACTCTGGGGCTATTCGCAGGGTTGTACCTTGCGAAGAACGTAGCAGGTTGATTTCCTCTACTTCATCCTCTGTTTCTGATCCTGTCACCACAAGGACCACCTCTGTGGGACAGCATCTTCCTCAAGCTGCCTCACAGGCCATACAGAATGCTGATGACCCTTACCTTTCGAGGGTCACAGTTGTATGTATGTACTGTGACACAGTACTCTGCAGGGGGGAGCGACTTCGTAGTGCTTTTGAGACTATCGTCTCAGAGCACGAGAAGATCTGCTCACTACCCAAATAAAACCCACTCTACATCTTCCTCTCTCAGCTCGCCCTTTCTTATCCCTGTGGTTGGTGTCCCCCCCTTTACCTTCCTTTTCCTTCCTCTCCTAGTGTGTTGTGTATAAAAAACCAAAAAAAATACAAAATATCAAAAATCAAAAAAAAAATAAGGCTCTTTTCAGAGCCGCCTTTCACAGTTAAAAAATAGAAGTGAAAATAAATGAAGCAGGGCCCTTTGTGTTTTTTAGAAGTCCGCGGACAGTTTGTGAACATTTAAGAAATTGGGTTGCTACCCAATCACAATCATTGCAATTTTCTCTGGGAAGAAGTGGTGGCTCTGAAAAGAGCCTTTGGGTGGTGTTTGTAAGTCAAAAATTATAAATGCTTAACACCTACTTCAAAATGGTTGTTGTAATTCCAAAAAGGTCGCAATGCATTTTGTACATTTCTCAGAAAAATCTGATTGCCAGCATAAGTAAGATGGACTCAATCTCTGCGAAAAATGTATGTACTACGAAACATAATATTTTCATTGTGAAAAGAGGACATGTCAAAATCTCTTAGAAAGGCACAAACAGCCTTATTAACATTCCGCCTTGCTTTTTCCATTTGTGGACCAAATGAAGAAGAACAAAGCCACATTTGTCTCTGCGCAATCCGTGAAAATATCACTTGAGAATTAGGAAACATGTCCATAACCTTCCCAAGTCATTCTTTCATAGCAAATTGCAAACAAATTCCAGTCACATGTCCTAAACTGTTCCCTCCACAATGAATTACAATTATGTCTGGATGTTGCTCTGTCTCCAAAGTAGCACAGAGAGGTAGCAAGTCCAACCACTTCATTCCACGCACTCCATGCCAGTGTACTTCCACATATGGGAATCCAAGATCTACAGCTACTCCACAGCTTTCTGCATGCACCTTCAACCAATGTATCCACAAATCTCCCAAAATCCAAACAATCTGTTTTCTGAAACACACAGCCATAGCTATCTTTTGTTCTCTCAGCAAAAAGAGTATCTGAGAAACTCTCTCCTGGCACAACACACTCACTAAACTTTCCTGACCAATCCCTTTCAGTGCTTATTCTCATTTGCATGACTTCTGAACCAGAAAATCCCCGGATGTAACTCCCGATGTCCGCGAACTACCACCATGTCCGCGGACATATCGTAACATGAACAGCCCTTCTACCATTTCCACTTCACTCTCTCTGCCATTCCCTCATTGGATGTAGCTAAAATATCACATGACCATGCACCAATCACATTCAAGACCTCTAGATCTAACTGCATCATCATAGATCAGCACTGCAAATGTACTGTGAATCTCTCTGAGTACAAGTGGCATATCATTGGCAAGCACCATCTACTAGAAATACTGTACAAGTCTCCAAGATTTCTACTTGCAGCTCCATGCATATCCATATGCATGAACACAAACTTCAGGTATGCATATTTTCTGTACAGTAGATGAACACATTTTCAAACAAACTTTTAGCTTGTGTAATCTGTAAAATGAATTTACTGTATTTTTTTCAATATCCTAAAATCAACTATCACTTATAAACCTTTATACTATTTTCTTTCTTTATACACACACACTCAAATCATGTTAAACTAACATTTTTTAAATGAAATATATAGACTACATATATTCAAACAAAATTGCATGCAAGCACAATCTATGTTTAAATCTTTAAAAAAATACTTATACAATTTCATTTTTTTTTGTTTTTATTTATTTATTTACTTAATTACTTTAATTTAGACATGACATTGAGGCGCTATTACCTAGAACAGCTTACTTACAGAAATAGTAGTATTCACTGGTATATTATAAATTTCACAAGACATAGTAAAGATATTTTTTTTTGCTACAGTTAGTCATTCAATACAATTTGTTCATTAAGAACTTATCATATGTACTGAACTGATGCAATGTATCTTATGTAAATAAATTAGTTTAATGGTTTTAAAAAAGGCACTGAGGATTTCAATTAAAAAAATCAATATCTAAATTAAAAACAGCGCTATATACAAACAAAGTTACTAATTTGAAGCTTTTACAATTGCAGTGAAGACCAGTCTACTGAAAAGAAGCAGCCGAATTCGAAGAACAAAGAAGAACTAAGAAGTTACCTGTTAATTTAAGAAAAAAAGTAAGTAGAATATCACCATAATATTTGTATTATTAATCAAACATACTATAACATTAATACAAGCTATTTTGGTGCCTAAAAATAGAGATTGTGTACCATTTTGTCCAAAAATCTCCATGTCTTAAACAGCGATTTACAGCCTGAACGGCCCACAAATTCCTATTTTGGACACACAAATTAGCCAACTGAACCGCTACAATTTTCATATTATAGAACAAACAAATGTTTTAATTGTATACATTAGATTTACTATTTGTACTTTTCCACACCAGTAGCTTACTTTTTTTTTGTCATCTGAACCCCAGTTTAGTAACACATAAATTCAAGAATACCTATCCCTACTAGTTGTAGTTCCCAATGCACAATCACACACCATTACATACATCTTTATCATCTTACTCACACACTCATGCACACAGCACGCATACATTCCAGAACACCCAAACCCATATCTTCTTTATTTTTTTCAACAGACCCTAAAGAATGCCTACCAAAAGTCAAGTCCGTAGAAAGCAACGCAAAAGTAGAGCAAATGAAAATAAAAGTGTCCAACATAAGCATCCATTTCTAGCAGAATTCGTAAAAAAAGTTGAAACAAAACAGCTAATACAGTCATTTAGTGAAACACAAGAAGTTTCAAGTACAAAAACTGTGCCTCCTCTATCAAAATGTAAAACAAACCAAAAAACAATTAACAGAAAATCAGCTATCACTACAGATAAAACTACTTCTTCAAATTTTAATATAGTGCAAAGTAAGCATACCAAGAAAAGTATTTTAGCCAAAATGTACCATCACAAAGTCCTTCAAAATCTTATAAAAACAGGAGAGAAATCAGGTTCAATGCTTAAAACCTATCGTAGGAAATTAATCTTAGAAGCGTTGATGGACAGTGCAATTTTTCTGAAAAGAAAGTTATTTATTTTACTGTTAAACAAAATGAAACCACTAACAAAACTAATAACTAAATTACAAAAAGACTTCTCAATAAGCGAAATGTCAACAGAAAGAACTTCTTAAGTATCTGCGGAGGTGAATGGAATCACACTACGAGCACAGAACCATATTTTAATGAAGAAGCGTGCAAACAAAAGCAAACAAATACAATTGCCATACATAGCAGTGGTCGAGGTTATGAAAAAGTGAATAATACCATAATGGAACAAGAAGTACTCCTTACAAAAATATGCCCTGAAAACTTAGAATTACCCCTCCATTCAACTGAATCAGAACGTCTAGTGTACAAATGGCCATGCACGTCAAAGTGTAACATTCCCAAACAATGTTTCAAATCTTTACGCCAATTCCTCAATAAATATGTAAAAAGCAAAGACAAAATCAAAATTAAATTACTGCAAAATTTGAATACCTGTCCAGTGCTCAAGTACACAGGACTACAAGGACATTCATTGGCCTGCATTACAGGACCTACTTGTAAAACCACTTTCCATGATATCAAAAGGATATCAACACATCATTCAACTATAAGAAATCTAGTCTATAAACTGTACTATGCTAAAAGTCCTGCTTTAGCACTAGCAAAGTTAAATAACATCCTTCTACATGGTACAGCAAAAGACCTACTTGAAGAAATTCACTATATCCAGAAAAAATATTTTGGAAGTAAAAGACATTTACAGAATGAAATAGCTTTAAACCAATTAAGCAACCATTCTACACATGGCAACTTTTTGCTAAACACATACAAAAAATAAATACTAAAATTTAAAAGTACATCAGCTGAAGTACCAAACCATGTATGTGTATCTTGCCGTAGAACTTTTTATAAAAGTAACACAAAAACTGTAGACCGATCATACAAAATAGAAGACAATGAAGATTCTAAATGGTTTGAATTAGCTCTCTACCTTGTAGCATAAAACAAATAAGAAATAACTGAGCCCTTAATACTTTGCAGTTACTGCACTACAAAACTTGACAACAACCAAACTCCTTCATGTGCTATCACAAATAATTTGGAATTATACCCAGTACCAAAATCCCTACAACAACTTAATTCATATGAGAGCATCATAATTCAAACAGTACACCCATTTCAAGCAATAATACGCCTTCAACCAAAAACAGCAAAATTACCTCCTTCTGAATTGGTAAAAGGCATTCGTGGAAAAGTAGTTTATTTACCATTAGATCTAAAAGAAAATGTGCATACTCTAGGAGTGCAACGTCCAATGCAGCAATCTTTAATTATCTTAGTAAATGGAGTACCTACAAAAGACAAAAAAATATGGCAACAGCTGGTAGATTTATATAAAGTTAGACAAGCCTTCCAATATCTTAAAGAGAATAATGAATATTACAAAGAAATTAATATTGAAGAAAACTTGAAAGATACAACTGAAATAATTCAAGAAACACAAGAAGCTGGTCAATTTGAGCTACTAGATCCTGCTACAATATCAAATACTTTAGACTATTATACAATTCATCCTTTGCACTGTAATGACACCGTAGAAGATGCACTGGAAACTTACCAAATGCGTCAAACAAAAGGATCGCCAATCAGCATATGGGAAAAAAGTATAGAAGCACGTTCTTTTCCTCTACTCTTTCCTACTGGCAAAGGAGGAAGGTATGATGATAGACCTATTCAAATATCAGCTTCAGAATACCGCTCATTACGGATGTATTCTGAAGATCCCAGATTTAGACAAAATGTGGAATACATATTTCACCTACTCTTTGAAAGTGAACTAGCAACTTTATGTTACGGAGTTGCACACATATTAAAATCAGGATCACACTTTCAAAATATGATAGCTACACAATTATTAGAAAAAGTGCAACAAAAGGATGAGGTTTTACAATCAAATATTACAAATCTATTAGCAAATATGTGTGGTACTAAAGAGTACTGGTTTCGACGTCATGGAGATGTACATTGTATGATCAGAAACTTTGGCCCACCCACTTGGTTTGTTACATTAAGTTGTGCAGAATATGCATGGGAAGATTTACATGATTTCCTACGCATATCAAATAAAAACAAAACGAACATAGATATACTAACACCTGGAAAACTTTGTCCTTTGGATCCTGTTAATGTTTCAAGATATTTTCACCATCGTTTCATTGCTATGCTACATTTTATTTGTAATAAAACTCTTCCTCCCCTTGGAGAAGTGCAACACTTCTTTTGGAGAAAAGAATACCAAGCCAGAGGAGCACCACATATCCACATGCTTTTATGGATTAAAGATGCTCCTAAATTTGGTCAAGACAGTGATGCCACTGTTTTACAGTTTATTGAAAAATATGTCACTTGTGAAATTCCATCAGAAGCCACAAATAGTGATCTTCATGCACAAATTTTACAATTTCAAAGACACAAATGTGGAAAATATTGTCGTCGCAAATACAAAAACAAAGGGAAATACTACACCAAATGCCGATTTGGTTTCCCTAGACCAGTTACAAATGCAGGTCAAGTGAACAACCTCATGTCTTCAGTTAGACATAGGGCCTCATTCCAAGTATGGCGGTAAGGGATAGCGGCCACCGGTAACGAGACCGGTGGCGGTAATCCCTTACCGCCATACTCCGAGTTCCCTTTGCGCCCTCGCCCTTAACGCCTGCTTTGAGCAGGTGTTAAAGTCGAGGGCGCAAAGGGGCCTCCAAGCCAATAACGGTGACCGTAATGAACGTTCACCGTTATTTGCATCTTCCCCATTCCCATTGAGCCCTATGGGGGCTCATTTGGGAATGGGGAAGAGCCTTGGTGAATGGGGAATTACCGCCCCGCCAACCTTGGAATGGGGCGGTGATTCCGCCATCCACCAAGGCGCTGCCGGTCCGGGTACGGCGTCAACCAAGGCGTTAATAGTGCCATTGGTTAGCGCCGTACTCGGAATGAGGCCCATAGTGTTAAAGGTAAGTCACCTAAAAATACATATTACATAAAAAGAAAAGAAGAAGAAAAATGTATCAATGATTATAATGCAATCATTGCCCACTTATGGAATGCAAACATAGATGTGCAGTAGATTGCAGATAATTCTACTGCAGTTCCACGATATGTCACAGCATACTTAACTAAAGCAGAAAAGACAGAGCTCCAAGACCTCTGGAATGACCTGTCATCAGATAAAACAGTATCTCAGAAATTATACAGCTTGGGCATAAAAATTCTCACCCATAGAGAATGTGGATCATATGAAGCAGCTGATCGTTTAACTGGTACTGCATTGTATGGTAAATCTGAAAATATAGTATGGCTAAGTCTTGGTCAAGCTAAATCTAGAAAAAGAGTTCTAAAATCATATGAAGATATAGAAACAATAGCCAAACATGATCCCAACAGCCAAGACATTTTAAAAAACAATGTATTGGACACATACTACCCAAACAGAAGTAATACTTTGGAAAACATGTGTCTATAGCACATAGCCCAAAACTACACATACAAAAATAATATGAAACCTGATGAAACAAAAGGTAAATATAGAGTGACAAACTGTGAAGGCAGCTTAGTTAAACTCACTAAACCAAATTTAATTAATCATATCAAATTGTCATTAAAGACTCCTCAACATAAAGAAGTGTACTACATGTCCCTGCTACAACTCTTCAAACCATGGAGAAAAGAATAACAATTACTAGATAACTATGACTCATATGAGGATGCTTTCAAAGCCAATGAAAGCACTATAACTGATGTAAACTTTACACAGTACAAAACAATGTTGCACAATGAACAGCAACACGAAGAGGAACTCCAAGCCCAACTAGATAAGGACACTCCTGACAGTAGTCAACCTTCTGTAACAGGAAGCCAAGAACCACTGGGAGAACCACTAATAATAAATGAGGGAGAATTAGCTATGATAGAAGTAGAAAACACCATGTGTCAGTATGAAGATAAGGAAGACTTAACTATACAACAATCAAAACTAAACAATGAGCAAAGTAGCATTTTTCAAGAAGTAACAAAACAAATTGCACATGGTGTAAAACATGAAAATAAATAATGTTCCTGCCATAATTATAAACCTATACTACTGTATGTCAGTGGTGAAGCTGGTTCTGGCAAAACATTCCTAATCAAAATCATTAGTAAGTTCCTTCAACAATTGACAAACAACAAACTGTCAGCAGTTGTCACTGCCCCCACAGGTTTAGCTGCCTACAACATAGGTGGTGTTACATTAAACCGATTACTACTATTACCAGTAGAACATCAGAACAAATTAGACCAATACAAACTTTCTGCAGAAGCTGCAATGGAATTACGCAGAGTATTGAAACAAATGAAAATGCTACTAATAGATGAAGTGAGCATGGTCCCCAACCTGATGTTAGCTTTGATTCACCTCATACAAGAAGTACTCAAAACAGACTATGAAGAGCTCTTTGCAGGAAAACACATTATTGTTTTTGGAGATCTGCTTCAATTAACACCAGTAAAAGGTGAGCCTATTTTTAAAACATTAGGACACAAACTCTGCCATAAAACTGTTGGCAGCATTGGAAATGTCAACCTTTGGCAACATTTCCAATACAGAGAATTAACAGAAAACATGCAGCAATCTGCAGATCTCACTTATGCCAACATTTTAAAAAGTATCAGAGTTGGTATACTTTCTAAAGAAGCAGAAGGAATATTGAAAACCCGGCACATTAATGCACTTTATGGCGATAATGCATGTGCTACAGATGTTATGGGACAATTAGCCCACAAAAATGTCAATTGTATGGCCTTAATGCTAACTCTTGCAAGCTGTTTCAAATTCAATGAAATCATGCTAAGTAAAGAAATGCAACCAATCATGGAAGTTAGCGCCACAGACAAACTAGATGTACATGGTATGACACTACCCATGTGTGACCAAGCCACAACAAGACTAAATAATTTAGAAAAATCAATCTCAAACACAGCAGGCTTACAAAAGATATTAAAATTATCCTTAAATTGCAGAGTAATGCTTAAACGTATCCTTGACGTTTACCAAGGACTAGTTAATGGAGCACTGGGTACAGTTGTTGGCTTTCAAACATACCCACGCGACAACAAAATTCAGTTTGTCAATATACTCTTTGACAAACTTTCAGAAGTAAAAAGGAAAGGATGCTCAACAGCTAGATTCCTTCTCTTAAAAGATATGCATGTACGCAGAGAACAATTTTCTCTAACTCTCGCATACGCAGTCACAATTCATAAATCACAAGGTCTTACCCTAGACAAAGCAATGATAGATATTGGTAACACAGTCTTTAAA
Organism: Ambystoma mexicanum; assembly: GCF_040938575.1. Taxonomy (NCBI): domain Eukaryota; kingdom Metazoa; phylum Chordata; class Amphibia; order Caudata; family Ambystomatidae; genus Ambystoma; species Ambystoma mexicanum. The sequence continues at coordinate 359,045,205 of NC_090941.1, forward strand.
GAATGCATGAGCTATGTAGCACTATCACGCTTACGTACACTTGACGGTCTATTTCTAATCAACTTTGATGTAAGTAAAATAAAAGCTGATATTCCTTGCATTTTAGAATACAATAGACTTCGCTCACTATACACCCCCCACCTAAACACATATTCTGTTCCACAAAAAGTAAAACGTTATAAAAGAAAAATAAATCAAACAGAAATGCAACAGGATGTCACTGCAAATCCTCCAAAGAGAGTAAAAGAAACTAATACTTCATCAAGTACCACAAGCAAAAAAGAATAAATTAGGGAAAGTAAACTAAGTACTTCTTTAAAGAAGGAAGACAAACGCCAAAAAAAGCAGTTAGATACAGAACTACCTGGACCATTTAAATTCTCAAATATAGTTGGTGTAAGTTGCTACACAAATGTAGCAATGAATATTCTATTTCAATTACCACCAATTGTTGACAACATTTACTTACACAGTACAGACCCATTGTGTTTGCAAATGTTAGTACTTCACAGAAATGCAGCAAACAATCCTGACAACACGTATAGTGTTTTTGGAATAAGACAACAATTGGACTACTGTGCTGGAATGGTGAAATTCACGATAAATTCACAGGAAGATCCACAAGAATTTCTAATGTACTTACTACAAGTACTGGAAAACAAAAACATACCTATAAATGAAATCTTTCATATTTCATACATGTGGAAACATACATGCACTCTCTGCAACAATGTGACACAAGAAGAAATCCCCAATGAACGCTTCATATATATATATCAATACCAAATTGTGAATCCATTCCATTTCAGCGACTTGTACAAAATGCAAACCATGGTAGATTATGCTCTACCTGCAATTCAGATAATCGCTCCACGTTAGTAATACAAACACATAGTAAATACATAACACTAATGCTTCTATGTTACAATGCAGATGGTACCAAAAACAACTGCAAGCTGACTGGATTCACACATGGTCAAATATCACTTGGTTAGAAAACCTTCACAACAATAGGTATAATCCACCACGCAGGAGCCACAACCAATTCAGGGCACTACGCTGCATATATAAAAAAGAAATGTAGATGGTTTGAATGTAATGATAGTACCATTACTCTAAAGCAGAGATTACCAGGAAATCTTACAAACACTTATTTGATGTTCTTAAAACCAAAATTTGATAACTAAACTGTATTTAAACCCTAAGTAAACTTGTGTTAAAAAAATATAAACTGTTATAATACTCCAAAAGCTATCTAACTGCTCAAAGATTCTACAACAACGAATCAGATAAATGAATACCACTAAATTAGACCAACAAATATACAGTTAGAATACGCCAATTGGTATCTAACTGTCCCAAAATTTAACAATATCCATATAGATAAATCAATACCACTAAAATATATAAAAAATAGACAGTTAGAATACGCCAATTGGTATCTAACTGCTCCAAAATTTTATAATATCAAAACAAATAAATAATATGTTACTGCTCCAAAAAATACAACAAGCCAAAGTATTAAGCATTAGCCAGAAACAAGTGAACACTGAAAACAAACAAATAAACTGTAGCATAACAGAAAAAGTTTTTTTTTTAATCCAACATGGATTTTTTTTTCTCCCACAGAACCAATGATTTTAGCAACAAATACAGAAACTGAGCAAATTGCACAGTACTCTGATTTGTAATCTACTAAAAATGAGGGTCCAAAAAAAAAAGTATATTGATTATACAATGTAATAAGTCATTACAAAATACTGATACTAACATGCTATTTTCTTTTATCACAGAAATTAACAAGAAAAACATGGACTCCCGTTACTAGACCAAACAGTAAGTATACAAAAATAAGGAGAACCATAGCAGCATATCACATCCATAGTATCTAATACCTTTGTTCCTTATACATTTGTTTTTCACCCAAAGTTATAAGCAAATATGATGTGATATGCTGCGGTGGTTATTGCCAGGGCATAGAGTCTTGGGTGCATGGCCAAAGGGCCATGCACCCAAGACTGTATGCCCTGGCAACAACCATCGCTGCATATCACATCCATAGAGTCAAACATTTCATCTATGGTCTATGGAAACTTTTAATGTCCGCGGACATTATGAGTGTTCTTAGAACACTTTCAACTTGCCAGCGAACAATACGGACAGCGTTTTCAGGACACCCCCTACGAACATTTCAGAACAACGCGATAGTTCTTAGAACACTTTCCACTTGACAACGAACAATACTGACAGTGTCTTCAGAACACCCCCTATTTGTTTATTTGCAAACATTTCAGGACACCGCGAGTGTTCTTAGAACACATTCAACTTGACAACGAACAATACGGACAGTGTCCTCAGAACACCCCCATTTTGTTTATTTGCGAACATTTCAGGACGCCATGAGTGTTCTAAGAACACATTCAACTTGACAGCGAACAATACGGACTACGCCTTCAGGACACCCCCTACGAACATTCCAGGACACCGGGAGTGTTCTTAGAAACGTCTTCAGAACACCTCCATTTTGTTTATATGCGAACATTTCAGGACACCGCGAGTGTTCTTAGAACACATTCAACTTGACAGAGAACAATACGGACAGCGTCCTCAGGACACTCCCTACGAACATTCCCCAGACACCGCGAGTGTTCTTAGACGCGTCTTCAGAACACCACCATCTTGTTTATTTGCAAACATTTCAGGACACCGCTAGTGTTCTTAGAACACATTCAACTTGACAACGAACAATACGGACAGTGTCCTCAGAACACCCCCATTTCGTTTATTTGCGAACATTTCAGGACACCATGAGTGTTCTAAGAACACATTCAACTTGACAGAGAACAATACAGACAGCGTCCCAAGGACACCCCCATTTTGTTTATTTGCGAACATTTCAGGACGCTGCGACTGTTCTTAGAACACATTCAACTTGCCAGCGAACAATACGGACTACGCCTTCAGGACACCCCCTACGAACATTCCAAGACACCGGGAGTGTTCTTAGAAACGTCTTCAGAACACCTCCATTTTGTTTATTTGCGAACATTTCACGACACCGCGAGTGTTCTTAGAACACATTCAACTTGACAAAGAACAATACGGACAGCGTCCTCAGGACACCCCTACGAACATTCCCCGGACACCGCAAGTGTTCTTAGAAGCGTCTTCAGAATACCACCATCTTGTTTATTTGCAAACATTTCAAGACACCGCAAGTGTTCTTAGAACACATTCAACTTGACAACGAACAATACGGACAGTGTCCTCAGAACACCCCCATTTTGTTTATTTGCAAACATTTTAGGACACCATGAGTGTTCTAAGAACACATTCAACTTGACAGAGAACAATACGGACAGCGTCCTCAGGACACCCCCTACGAACATTCCCCAGACACCGCGAGTGTTCTTAGACGCATCTTCAGAACACCACCATCTTGTTTATTTGCAAACATTTCAGGACACCGCTAGTGTTCTTAGAACACATTCAACTTGACAACGAACAATACGGACAGTGTCATCAGAACACCCCCATTTCGTTTATTTGCAAACATTTCAGGACACCATGAGTGTTCTAAGAACACATTCAACTTGACAGAGAACAATACAGACAGCGTCCCCAGGACACCCCCATTTTGTTTATTTGCGAACATTTCAGGACGCTGCGACTGTTCTTAGAACACATTCAACTTGCCAGCGAACAATACGGACTACGCCTTCAGGACACCCCTACGAACATTCCAGGACACCGGGAGTGTTCTTAGAAACGTCTTCAGAACACCTCCATTTTGTTTATTTGCGAACATTTCACGACACCGCGAGTGTTCTTAGAACACATTCAACTTGACAAAGAACAATACGGACAGCGTCCTCAGGACACCCCCTACGAACATTCCCCGGACACCGCAAGTGTTCTTAGAAGCGTCTTCAGAATACCACCATCTTGTTTATTTGCAAACATTTCAGGACACCGCGAGTGTTCTTAGAACACATTCAACTTGACAACGAACAATACGGAGAGTGTCCTCAGAACACCCCCATTTCGTTTATTAGCGAACATTTCAGGACACCATGAGTGTTCTAAGAACACATTCAACTTGACAGAGAACAATACGGAGAGCGTCCCCAGGACACCCCCATTTTGTTTATTTGCGAACATTTCAGGACACTGCGAGTGTTCTTAGAACACATTCAACTTGCCAGCGAACAATACGGACTACGCCTTCAGGACACCCCCTACGAACATTCCAGGACACCGTGAGTGTTCTTAGAAACGTCTTCAGAACACCCCCATTTTGTTTATTTGCAAACATTTCAGGACACCGCGAGTGTTCTTAGAACACATTCAACTTGACAACGAACAATACGGAGAGTGTCCTCAGAACACCCCCATTTCGTTTATTAGCGAACATTTCAGGACACCATGAGTGTTCTAAGAACACATTCAACTTGACAGAGAACAATACGGACAGCGTCCTCAGGACACCCCCATTTTGTTTATTTGCGAACATTTCAGGACACTGCGACTGTTCTTAGAACACATTCAACTTGCCAGCGAAGAATACGGACTACGCCTTCAGGACACCCCCTACGAACATTCCAGGACACCTGGAGTGTTCTTAGAAACGTCTTCAGAACACCTCCATTTTGTTTATTTGCGAACATTTCACGACTCCGCAAGTGTTCTTAGAACACATTTAACTTGACAAAGAACAATACGGACAGCGTCCTCAGGACACCCCCTACGAACATTCCCCGGACACCGCGAGTGTTCTTAGAAGCGTCTTCAGAACACCACCATCTTGTTTATTTGCAAACATTTCAGGACACCGCGAGTGTTCTTAGAACACATTCAACTTGACAACGAACAATACGGACAGTGTCCTCAGAACACCCCCATTTCGTTTATTTGCGAACATTTCAGGACACCATGAGTGTTCTAAGAACACATTCAACTTGACAGAGAACAATACGGACAGCGTCCTCAGGACACCCCCATTTTGTTTATTTGCGAACATTTCAGGACACCGCGAGTGTTCTTAGAACACATTCATCTTGTCAGCCACAACCCCATTCATATTTGCGAACATTTCAGGACACAGCGAGTGTTCGACAACGTCTTCAGAACACCCCCATTTTGTGTATTTGCGAACAATTCAGGACACCGCTAGTGTTCTTAGAACATATTCAACTTGACAACGAACAATACGGACAGCATCCTCAGGACATCCCCATTTTGTTTATTTGCGTACATTTCAGGACACTGCGAGTGTTCTTAGAACAGTTTCAGTTCGCTTGCGAACAAAACAGACACATACTGAGTCCTCAGAACACCCCCCATTCAGTTTATTTAGAACATTTCAGAACACCCGTGATGTCCGCAGACAAATCGAACACAAAAAGAACGTCTAACACATAAAAAACACAACTTTCATCCTATCTCATACACTCCCACCCTCCCCAAACACTCCTACACACCAACACACTCTACTAAATACAAATTTTGAACAAAGTTTCACCGCGTTGTCCTCGGACGACCGCGAATCCAAGATGGCGGGCGCTACCGAAAATCTGACGCGCTTCACGCTCCACGCTGTCCAATTAGCAAACACTTAGCATGTCCGCGAACATGACGCAAGCCAATTGGCCAATCAGGACACTGTCCGTGGAGCGAACAGGGAAGTCCGTCCGCGGACCGAACACAGATATCATGAATTTTTTTTTAACTACTTTTTGGTCATTTTAAAAAAAACTACTGGACGGATTTTCACCAAATTTGCAAAAGCACGCTTTCGGGACCAAGCCGCTGCTCCTGGTCCAAATTTGGTGAAAATCCATCCAGCGGTTTGGGCTGTAGACGCGAGCAAAAACATTTTCCCATTCAGTCTATGGGAAAAAAGAAAGTTTTGGGACCCCCCCTATAACTTTGCACCCCCTGGACGAATCCTCACCAAACTTTGTAAAAAAATTAGGAGAGACCCAAATACTTTTTTGCAAAGTTTGGTGAGGATCCGTCCAGGGAGAGCGAAGTTATAAGCTGCCCAAAAAGTGCTCTTCCTATGGAAACACCAACTTAACCATAACTACATGGCCACTACAGTGGCCATGTAATTTTTTAAAGAAGCAATGCAAAAGAGGTGCACAGATGTAAGGTACACACAGTCAAAAACGAAAGAGGCAAGATGCAATCGAAGAGAGGTGTGCAGATGTAAGGTGAACACAGCCAAAATCGAATAATCTTTTTTAAACGAGGCAAAGATAAAATGCAAGAGAGGTATACAGATGTATGGTGCACACAGACAGAATCAAATTACCTTTGTTTAAAAGAGACAATGCAAGAGAGGTGCAAAGGTGTAAGGTGCACCCAGCCAGAATAGTATAATCTTTTTAACAGAGGCACAGATGCACTGCAAGAGAGGTGCACAGATGTTAGGTAGACACAGCATGAATGAAGTGATTTGAAAAGAAGATTGGTAGTGGCAGAGAAGTCAAAGTACAAATGCAGTGTAGGACGGTTCAGTAGGATTGGTGGAGGAGGATAAGGAAGAGTACAGCCATCACTAGCTTCAGGTAATGCAGGGGCCATAGATGTCCATGGATCAAGTCGCTGTCATGACCACGGGTCTCAATTCCATGGGTCTGGTTTCCGGCCCCAGCTCTAGGGCTTCAAAGTACCTTAAGAGGCCCTGGGTCATGTTGCAAGCAGGGGCAAGGTGGGTTCAGGCATGGCATGATTGGCAGCATGCTAAAGTACTTGGGAAAACAGACACACATGGGTTATTAAAAGCGCATGGGAGATAGACACTCATGGGTTAATAGAAGTGCCTCTAGGTACATCCATGGCAGCTATTTCCTGTTACTAGTTCAACCTCTTCAACATGGAGGCATCACTTTAATAAGCATCCCATAGTGCAGGCCAGTCTTTGGGGGGGTGTCTGGGTGTGGCTGACTATTTAAAGCCCCACCCAAGATCCTCACTTTGCGTCGTTCTATCAATGCAGCATGACGCTCCCGGCATCGCTCCTGCAACAGAAGAAAAGCACAGCTGATTAAAGCCAACATGTTCACGGACCCTCCGATCCCCAGCAGCTTTTACCTGTTTTCTGATCCTCTCAGCTGCAACGTCCAGGAACCTCCGCCTCGCGCATCACCGCTCCGGCAGTCAGCTGCAGTTTCTAGGATCCTCCAGCTCCACATGTCATCACTCCGCACATCAGCTGTTTCAGCCACACGCCGAGTTCCTTCGCCTGGTGAGCAGCTTCTTCACGGCGAATCAACAGCTACTTGGCATCGCCCCTGTGAAAGGAAAAACACGAACAAGATTAGTGTTTAACAGCATAACGGCGCTCCGTAAAGAGATTTAAAGACAAGATAGCACCTTGGGACATTGAAGAGCAATAAAGCGCCGTAACAAAGGCAATCAGGGTGTTGAGAAATAATAAAGCGCCTCACACAGAGGCAATAAGGATGTTGAAGGACAATTAAGCGCTTCAATAAAAGACAATAAAATGTGCATTAAAGACAATAAGGGACCGCTAAAGCACCTAAAGGCGCGGCATCATTCCTGTGGCACTATAACATTACCAAAGGAGCCAAGAATCGCGGAATTAGAGCACACTCACAAGAAGGATTGTCACGTGTGCATACTCACCTAATAAGACACACAGTCAAGAACATTCACGCCACAGCAGGTCTGGGCAGAACTTCAACAGTCAGTGACGTAACTGGCTGCATCCAAAGGCAACCCTGCTGAGACTTAACAGGATGGATAGCTTCCTATTTTTCTAAAGCAGGTGAGAAAAGACCCCAGAGGTTGGAAGGTTGGGAGATACTGGGTGGGTGGTTCTACACAGCACCACAAGCTTACATTCCTGTGCATTCCCTTTCAGATACAGGCCTAAATGTCCAGCTTCCCCAGTGCATCCCAGGAGAGGCTGCCAGCAAAGGAGGTTTCCAGGTGCCCCTGCAGAGCTAAGGTGAGCGTAACAGGACGCGAAGCCACTTACTGAATCTCTGCCCGGGCATCATGGAAACCTCACACATAGACCATAGAGCGCAGTTGCTAAGGGAACTCCGAGTGGACGTACACGCCACCCGACAGGAAACCAGTGCCCTACGGAGAGAATTAGGGGCAAACAAAGATCACACTGAGGAGCTGGCTAGACAGCTTCTCACGAGCCAGGCGAGTCAGTCCCCACTACCAAGAAGCCAACCTCAGCCTCCGGTACAAGTCGTACTGCCTGGTTCTGTTTCCTTAGCCCTGCCAGAACGGTTCCTAGGGGATCCAAAGAAATTTGCGATCTTCGTTAACCAATGTCGCCTACACTTCCTATGTAGGCCTGGGATGTTCTCAAATGATCAGTCCAAGGTAACCTTTGTTTTATCGTACTTGGGAGGAAGTGCAGAAGAATGGTCCATTCCCTTAGTGAATCGGGACGATCCCGTGCTGCGGGATTTCATCGGGTTCCAGAGGGAGTTAGAGAAATTGTTTGCTTGCCACACCAGAGGGCAAGCTCTAGCAACGAGCTGTTGTCACTCCGACAAGGCAGTCAGGACCTGCTTACTTACATAGCTTCCTTCAACAGACTGGTCACCGAGGCCAACTGGCCGGAGGAAAAGAGGACTACTTTGTTTTACCGGGGTTTGCGGGGAGAACTGACAGATGTACTAGCCCAGGTGGTGAATCCGCCCGACGGGTGTGCTGAGTACATAAATCTAGCTGTACAATTAGATCATAGACTACAGGATTGGAGAGCCGATTGGGCATGGGCAGAAAGAATAATGACCTATTTATGACCTAGGGAGAATCCACCCCGCCAACCTGAGAACAATCCGGAGCCCATGCAACTCGGAGGGAATAAAGGTCCCCTTACCATAACAGAGAGAGAAAAGAGGAGACAGCAACAACTCTGTTTGTACTGAGGAAAGGCGAGTCACTTTTTACGTGAATGTCCAGTAAAGCGACCCCGGAAAACTGTGGGTGCTTTGGAGAGTGAAGAATCCAGTCTTGAATCGGAAAACTCCAATGCCCGGCAAGTGTAGGGGTCCGTTTGTCGAGCGAGGAGAAGGAATCACAGACCTCCCACTTCGCCATGCCGGTGGTTCTAATTAACCAACAACAGCCGTCTATGATGCATGCCCTAGAGGCCTTCATAGACATCAGAGCAGTGGGTAATTATATAGATCAAAATATGGCAGTGCAGATTGGCCTACCCATATGTCCAAAAGCTGCAACGGAGAATATCACAACCGTCAATGGTTCCCAACTGTTTTCGGGATTAGTAACCCACACCACCGATGTAGTGACACTCCTTTGCCAAAATGGCCATAGAGAAGGCATCACCTTCGACTTAATAAGTGCGCCACAGTTTCAGATGATTCTGGGGATTCCTTGGTTGGAGGCTCACAATCCACACATCGACTGGTGTTCCAGAGTGTTGTCCTTCTCCAAGTAATGCACCCAATCCTGCTATACGGGTGAACCACATACCTCAGTAGAACCAGTCCAAGCGGTCCAGAAAATTGGATCAATATTGGCGATAAAGGGCATATTACCCTCCGCCTATTCAGCCTTTCAAGATGTGTTTCAGAAGGAAATGGCAGAAACATTACCTCCTCACAGAGTATATGACTGTCAGATCAATCTCATTCCGAATGCCCAAGTTCCTTGCAGCCGTATCTATGCATTAACGGAACAGGAAAACTAGCACCTGAAGAAATACCTTGACCAATTATCTGGCAAACGGGTTCATCCGACTGTCCAAATCCCCAGCTGCTTCACCCCTGTTCTTCGTCCCTAAGAAGGAGGGGGTTCTTAGGGCCTGTATCGATTATAGGTCATTGAACCAGATAACAGTTAAAAATAGGTACCCCTTGCCTCTGATACCAGAACTATTAGACCAGGTTAAAAGTGCCCGAATTTACACCAAGGTGGACCTCAGAGGAGCCTAACACCTGGTACGAGTAAAAAGTGGGGATGAATGGAAAACAGATCACCTGTGGTCCAGCAATCTTCATGATGTCTGGTTATTAAAGAGTATTGGAACAATACAGATAACAGTGAAACCTTGTGCAATATTGCCACATGTAAGACTGTACCACATATCTAGAGAGGCCAACAAATGGATTCATGAGACCATTATGGTGTTGTATAAGCAAGGCATAATACAATCTTCCATGTCACCATGTAACTCGGCCATCTATCCTGTGAAAAACATGAAGAGGCCCAGTTGGAGGATTGTTCAGGATTTCCCCTCTTTGAATAATGTTGTCAAGACAGTTTTTCCAGTGGTGCCAAATCCTGCTACCATTCTCTGTAACATCCCTACTGGGTCGACCCACTTTACTGTGATTTATTTAAAGAATGCAGTTTTATTGGTCCTCTTGCACCCTGATTCTCAGCACCTTACTGTGTTTAGATATCACGGTCAGAGATTTGAGCACAAAGAGTTGCTTCAGGGATACTGTGAATCTCTGAGTATCTTCAACAGGGTAGTTCAATTGGATTTGGGGAATTTACATGTGTCCAATACAGTAATCCACTACATGGACAATCTACTAGTTTGTAGCATCACAGAAGAGAAGTGTCGAGGAGATTCAATAACGATCCACACCCTGCATGCGGACAGTGGGTCCAAAGGGAACAAAGAAAAAATGCAATACTGCTAGAGAGAGGTAGTATATTTGGGGAAAGTAATAGTGCCAGCAGGAAGGAAAGTAATGCCTGAGAGAGCCATTCCAGTTCCGAATTCTCCCCAACCAGCTACTGTGAGAGAGATGCAGCATTCCTGCGACTCTAGTCACACAAGTCACTTATTGCCAGGACTTAAGGGAGCGCAGAAGGTGAAAGGTCATATTGAATGGTCAGAACAAATGGTGACTTGTTTCGGGGAGCTCAAGGTTGCAATCAGCAATGCTCCGGTCTTGGTAACCGTGAATTGCATAAAAGCCATTATATTTACTCTTGGATTGGAATAGGCAGGTGATAACAGCAGTCCTAACCCTGAAATCATCATCCCTGAAATCAATTGCCATAAACCCTTGGTTTATTACAGTGGACTCCTAGACCCAGTTATGCAGGGCCAGTTTCCATGTGAGCAAGCTCTAGCGGCAGCAGATTTTGCAGTACTTAAGAGTTCAAGGATTAATATGGCTTACCCAGTGACACTGTATGTGGAGCATGTGGTTTTTGCAATTTTGGAATAGTCCAATTCAATTTTTACAACAGAGAGAGCCTCTAGGTATGAAGTTATTCTACCAAATGCTTCCATACATCCAGTAAGGTGTCACCTAGTCAATTCCACAAAATGTTTTGCTGAAGCGGTGAAACCGGATGATATTGTCCATGACTCTGTAGTTTATGAAGGAGATGGAGAAGAGAGGACTAATGTTAAGGAGGATGCCTTGGAGGGAGGTGAGGTACTCTTTGTTGATGGTTCCTCGACAATTGATCAGGACACCAGACAAAGGCATACAGGTGCTGCAGTTGTGGGCCTTGTGGTTGGGGAATACCAGGTTAGGATGAAGAAGCAGTTGCCTTCTCATTATTTGGTGCAATCAGCTGTATTAGTAGCACTCACAGAGGTGGGCAAGATGAGCAATGGGAAGGTGGTTACTATTCAATCTGACTCTGCGTATGTAACAACCACAGTACATTCAGGCTTGTCGAGGTGGCGTAGGAGATGGTTTAGGAGATCCAACGGGACCCCTGTCCAGCATGCTGTGCTGCTATCCAGACTAATTGAAGCATTAACATTATCAATAGAGGTGGGAATAATTAAATGCACTGCACATTCTAACCGTACTGAACCAATATCACTTGAAAATGATGCGGCTGACAGAGTGACAAAGGAAACCGCATATTTGCCATTTATATATTCCCAGAGAATGGAACCTTGTCCCAGCATGTACAGTTGCTAGCTCTGTATGCTATGGTCCCCTTACTTCAAATTGAGGAGATGCAGGAGAGAGAATAAAAAGATAAAAAAGAGCTCTGTGCAAAGAGGGGATGCACCCTCTTGCCCATGAAATACCCAATTTGTTTGAATGAATACTTAATTTCCTGCTAAGGGTGGATTTTTTTAACTCCCCCAGCTCCCCCTGTGTCAATCAATATGGCATTTTATTAAATCATTAGTCAGTAAAATATGGTAAGGGTCTATACAGTTGGCCCCCACCCACTATTTAGGGAAAATATGAAAGCACACAAATCCCCCACACACTTGGGTCTGTTTGGATTAATATACTTACATTTGAAATCTCAGTTTTTGGCCCTAAGGAAACAACACACATGTTTCAGGATACTCTCTTGGAGAAGCACAAAGATCTGGTCAGTGACTGCAATCAAACATAGCCGCTGGCATGGATTCCTCTGTTCCTGCTCCTCTTGCAAAAATCCCAGCTTCTTTTTTTCTTTTTCAATTGATGTCCCCTATGCATTTTGAAATCTCCATTCAGCTTTCAATAAATAGTTGCACCCAAATAATATTGAGGAAGCTATCGTGGCAAGGATACATACTGCCACCTTCCTTCAGTATTACACCCATATGATGTTACACAGGTCCTTCAATATTTTTATGCAGCTCTGCCCTTCTGGCTTGTGCAGCCACTTTTTAACCAGAAAGTCCCACCCCTGAAATCTTGAGATCAGGAGATGTAAATTTATTAACACAGGATTTTCATTTGACTTTTATGGTCCTCTCCTCCTCCAAGGTTCAACCCCCTCCTCTACCGATAGGGCCCTTGGAGTTCTATGATTGAAGTAATGTGAACGATGGATTCATCCACCGCATGACATTTCATTACACATGTAATTTTGCACTGTAAAAGTCCTAAGTGACAACTTTTTTCATTTTACACATAAACATAATAACATAGATATTTTAGTCTCCTCTACTACATGAACATGATCCCCATTTCAGCAGGATATTGCATGTGCAAACTGTGGTTTTTACCACTTATGCAAAAATTATAATAGTTAGGAATGTGACATGTTCTAACCCGATATCTAATTGAATGAGCCACTAGCTCCCCAGCTTTTGGATTCAGAACATTTTCGGGGAAGCTAGAAACACATTTTAGGTTGTGACAAGGTTTCCAAAAATCAAATTTAAATACAAATGACATGAGAAGAGCAGGCTTGCAATCAGCTTTAAAATGACACTGGTATGGACTTGGTGTGACTCATTGTAGCTAGGAAAATAACTAGTTCTGATAATCAATTTTAACTAACGGGAATCTTCAACGTATATGCGGATCTTGACTTTATTTCAGAATTTTCCTAAGTTTGATTTTTAATTTCCCCTCAGACCACAAGCTCTAGGCATCTGCCTCATAATTTCTGCTCCAATTATGCAATAAACTCATTAGCCTTTCTTCTTCCATGGTTCATGGTCAAGTTATGGCTTCTCCTAGAGACCAGGCCCCATTACACATAAAGTTTCTTGATCACGGCCTGTCTTCTCTGCCCAGCAACTGACTCTTTCTCAGGAATCGAAACTTATAGTTCTGCCCCTAGCAGCAGCCCCTTATATTTGTGAAGGTTACATTTTCCTTGGGCCCATAAGGCCTATATATTTCAGGGGAAGCCTTTTATTTATTTTAATAAATTGCATGTTGCCATCACTGTTAAATGCCCTTCTCATAATATCATAATTTTGGAAAGAGAACTATCTCTATCTCTAAATGCGTCTTTTGATGTTGGGGTGAAGAAGCATTTGCTGATATAAGGAAGAGTAAGGAGCATAGTACAAATGCCATTATTTGAGAATAGCTCCATAGCGCACAGCATTAAACATATTGTTATTAAGCAGAATGGAACCATATGTATAAAGGCCTTGCTGCAACTGGAAGGTTAAGCCGGAACATCACTGCCCAGATCGACATCAGGCTGCTAATAATTTGTAACACTGAATTGAAATAGTGACAGCTAGCTAGCAAAGAGGGCTACTATCCACCATCATTGCCATCTCTTTACCAAGTCCTCCTTACTTGCGGTGATGAACAAAGCCAGATACAAGTGCGAAGGACATTCATAGGCCTGGGAAGGTCGAGAGGCTTACTTTTGCCAAAGCTTTCAAATTGTGTATCATACCTCATGCAGATGTCATTATGCCTATAATCCCTCATCTCGACACAAGAAAACAATTAGTCATGTGAGTGACTGAGGGTCACTTTTTCCTTCAGGAGTGTTCATTCATCCACTCCATGGAACTATTCATTTGACTCTTTATACCCTCACTGTCACAGTAAGCTATGTTTCATCTACTCTTTTTGTCCACATCAGACCAACACGGCTTTTATAAACACAATTATATGTATCATCACAATAATGACCTTTAACAATCACCTTGATGTTTTTCACTGTGATTTGTATCTTCCTGTAATATCTCAAGCTAGCAGGAAAACTAGACAATCCCTCATAAACCTGATACACACCATGCATATAGAAGAACTCATCGCTGACCCACAAAAACACAAACTGCAACAAAAAAGGTCTTCCTGGCGAACCATCATCACACCATCAACGACCTTAAAATGTACAATTATAAAAACAATATTTATATTACATTTTATACACAGTTTCATACATCAAAATATCAATGAACATACACCATAGATCGTTTGTGCCTATATACAATCTTTTCTAATTAAGGTACATGAATGACATTATTTCTACTTCAACCACACATTCTTATTGTATGTGGAAAATACCCAGATTCTGTTTTTTTGCATCAATTTCCTTTGCTCAATTCAAGGTTCCCGGTGGTTATGCTTTAGCAATCTTTCTGTCTGAAATGTTTTGTTCCTCAGTGCCATGGAGGGACATTCTTCAAGAGACAGAAGGCATCTTTTGGATGGGTATATTTTCTTATACATCAGCCAAAATAACACAAACTTTATTCAAAAAAGAAAACCTTTCTAAATGGGGTTGCATGGAGTTAACGGATTTGGATATTATGACAAAAACATTAAGGAATATATTCATTTTTTCCCACCCTGATCGGTTTCTGATAGATTACTTCTAGTCCAAGTATTATTGTTTAGATGCCATCTGCACAGCACTCCTACGGGGTGCTGGTCACATTTCTTAAAATGTCTATGAGCACACCCGGTGGTAAAACAAGAACACCAACACCTTTATGTATTCCAAACTGTTCCTTGATATAATCTGTTACCAACTGAATTTCTAAAGGGCATCTTATCATTACAGAAAGAAAACTACCTCTCATCATCACTTCTTGAATGCAGGTGCATTGTGCACAACAGGGCCAGACTTCTCACCCTTTCCACTTCAATGTTTCTTCTTTCATATGTGTGCGCCCTATTAATTATACTGAAAAAAGATGCAAATGACACAGTGATATGTATCGCTACCATACTTCGTTTAATTTATGACTATCCTATGCGTGAACTAAATTGCCATGGTTTTATTTCATGTCGTTTTGTATTTCTGTCAAGAAAACAACATGGTCCTATCGCCATCTTGCCTTATTATTTCAAACAACATGGTCCTGCTGACATCTAGCTTCATTATTTCAATCCTAAAGAAACCACAATGGACAATGATATAGGTCACTGACACCTTAAAAGAGAGGCTATATTTAAGATGATACCTCCTTGTCCAGTGCCTCAACTTTAAACATTCTTGTTTTTTGTACACAGTCCTGTCCATCTCTTATCAAAGTGACAATACTGATTACCTGTTGTTAATGTAGTCCTTTTCAGCCGTCTGTGACATCTTAGCAGTAAGAATGACAAAAGACTAGGCTTCTGGACGACACCCTCTTGAGTTGACATCATAACTAACTACCAATGATTAAACTCCAGTTCACAGACCTGTATTCATAAGTGAACTGTTGTATAATAATAATAATAATAATAATAATAATAATAATAATAATAATAATAATAATAATAATAATACACAGGAGGCTGCTGAGGTGCTGATGAGGATTCTTTATTCAATTCTGTACATCAGATTCTTAACTGCATAACAACTCTGCTTCCAATGAATGGGCAACAGGCCCTGCAACTATGCTCCACTTATGTGAGTCTTTAGTCTCTACTGGTGTGCTTCATGTCAGTCCAATGGAAGAGCACACGGGAGCCAATGTTGCTCCGTGCCTTCTCTCTGGCTCTCTGCGGCGTGCAGAGTGCGGGAGCCGCACTTCCGCTTTACGTGTGAGATCTCGTGAGACCCGGAAGTCTCGCGATATCTCTACACACCTCCCTTTGATAATGCAAAACAGGTTACTGCAGGACATAGTCATTGCATCTCACCGGTCTTCTGTGTTCCCTTCTTGGCCGGTCATCCCTCTCGCCATTGGCGTCCTGATTATGATCATCTTCTTGCTCCACCATGGGTGCATCTGCTTCAATTTCTTCCTCTTCGACTTCTCTTCTGCCTGTCTCAGGCTCTCTTTCTCTCTCCACCTCTCTGTCCAGTATTTCAAAGGTTTCGGGTCTTTCAGGGTCTTTTCTCTCTCTTGCCTCTTTTCAAACATGGCTACTCTCTCCATGTTCCATGTGTGGCCATCCACGGTGCGGACGTGGTTGGTTCCTCTGTGAATCACTTTTATGGGTCTGCTGAACCTTGAGCCAGTCATTTGATCTTTGCTCGGTAAACGTATTTTGATCCAATCTCCTTCTTTTACATCCCACCCTTGTTTTGTCCTTCTTCTTCTGTCACTCCACCTTTTCATGCATGCTTTGCTGTTCTCTATTCTCCACACTACTTCCTTGTCTTCTCTTACTCTGGCCAACCATGGCGGCACTAGTGTGGAGGCTGCTCTCCTCCCTCTCAACATGCGAAATGGGGAGATTTGGATGATGACGTTGGGAGTCAGTCTGTGAGCTGCGATGGCCTCTTTGGTCGTCTTGAGGGGAGCCATTCCTGAGGAGGTCGCTAATTGGATGGCTCCTTTGATAAATCTGTTGGCCCTCTCCACAAGCCCATTGGCTTGGGGAAGATATAACGCTGCTTTCTTCTGGTAAATGTTGTGTTTCTTCAGAAACAGTTCCATGTCTCTAGATATTAACTGTACCCCATTGTCTGTCACTAACTCTCTGGGGATCTCTTCTTTCTGAAAGATGGCGGTAAGGACTTCTATCATTTTGGCAGTCGTAATGTTGTGGACGAATTCTGCTTTGATCCACTTCGATAGGTAATCCACTAACACTATGCAATAACCATGTTCGAGCGCCATTGCTTCCAGTGGTCCGATATAGTCCAGGCCTACTTTTGACCATACAGCTTTGGGAATTTCCGTAGGAATCATGGATGCTTGTCTGATCTTGAAGCGTTTGTCACTGTTGAGACACTCATGGCATCTCTCGATCATTGTACGAATCTCCAGATCCATAGAGGGCCACCAGTAGGCTTCTCTCACTCTGCATCGCGTCATGGTGTTTCCTAAATGACCTGCATGGGCTCTGCACAGGATGGTTTTCCTCATGCCTGTGGGCGGGATCACTTGGTCGATTTTCATGATTATGCCGTCAGTCTCTGAGATTTCACCTGCCACTTTCCAATATGGTCTCATTCCTTCTGGCACTGCCCTTTCATCAGGCCATCCAATTTTGATCCATTCTCTGATTCTCACCATGGTGGGGTCTTTCCCGTCTCTTCCATCCAATGTCTCTCGCTCAGCTCTAGGTAGTCTGGGGCTCTGAGATCTGTAATGGATGCTGCAATGCATTCTTCTTGCAAGAAGGTGGTGGCATTGTCTTTTCCTTATAGCAACTTTGACATGCAGTCTGACTACGAATTCTTCCACCCCGAGATGTGTTGTACCTAGAAAGTGTATTCTTGCAGTTTGGCTGCTATGCGTGCTAACATGGGTGTTGACACTTTGGTGCCTCCTGGGCTGAGCGTATGGATGAGGGGCTTGTGGTTGGTGACTTACTTGAACTTTGTGCCCCATACATACGTCCTGAAGTGTTCCACAGCCCATGCACACGCCAGCATCTCTTTCTCAACTGTGGAATCATTTTGTTCAGATGGTGATAGGGCCTTGGAGGCAAATGCAACCACATGTTCCGTGTCGCCCTTTTTCTGGGTGAGGACGGTTCATAGTCCATACCCGCTGGCGTCCGTGGTAATGACTGTACACCAGTCTGGGGTGAACGGTTGCAGGCATGGCTCTTCCACTATGTGTCGTTTAATGATTTCCACCACTTTCTTCTGGGCTTCTTGACATGTGTACTCTGACCCTTTTTTGAGGAGCTCACGAAGTGGCGCTGAGGTTTCTGAGAATTTGGGGATAAATCTGGTGTAATATTCAGCCAGACCTAGGAATTACCTCACTTCCTCTTTGTTGGTGGGTTTGGGAGCTTTGGTTATTGCTTGCAGCAGTTTTGCTTGGG
The DNA here is from genome assembly GCF_040938575.1 of Ambystoma mexicanum. Lineage (NCBI taxonomy): Eukaryota > Metazoa > Chordata > Amphibia > Caudata > Ambystomatidae > Ambystoma > Ambystoma mexicanum. Next base: position 359,063,573 of record NC_090941.1, read on the forward strand.
GCTTATGCCTTGCGCTGATATCTTGTACCCCAAATATTCGACTTCTTGTGCCTTGAGTACACATTTCTCGTACCTTGGCTTCACTCCTGCTTCTTAGAGCTTGGTAAGGACTCTCTTCAACATGGCATCATGTGTCTGTTCGTCTGCAGCGTATACCAGGATATCATCCTGGAAATAGGACACGTTCTTGACATTCCGTAGTAGCGCGTCCATCATGCGTTGAAACGCTAAGGCTGCGGATGATAGGCCAAACGGCATCTTTGTAAACTGACAGATGCCAAACGGGGTGATGAATGCGGTCAATGGCTTGGATTCCTTGTGTAACTGTATTTTATGGTACGTGTTCCTCAGGTCCAACTTTGAGAACCCTCTGGCCTCCTTCATCATGAGGATTAACTCGTTGATGCTCGGCAGGGGTTAGCTGTCCGCAATTACTTCCAGGATTAAACTGCAGAGATCAATGCATACCATTAACTCTTGTGAATTTTGTTTTTTTATATGCACGAGCATAAAGCTCAGCCACTCTGATGCTTCGATTTCCTCGATAGTGCCTTCTTTCATCATTTTGTCCAGTTTGCTTTTGAGCGTGTCTCTTGCAGTCACAGGTACTGGCCTTACTTTGTGTTTGACTGGGACTGCATTGGCTTTGAGTAGTATTTTGTGGACGAAGCCTTTGATGTGTCCCAGCCCTTCTGAAAATAGTTTTGGATAATCTTCTTTAGCTACCGGCGTTCCTCTGGAACTGACTGACAGTACCTGGTCCTCTATGCGGGGGTCTAGCTTAATCTTCAGTTTTGCCTGACCATCCCACCCTAATACTGCTGGGCCTTCTTGACTGAAGTAAACTTTTGTGGTGGTCTCTCTCCCTTTGAATTCCACTTTTCCTTTGATGTAGCCCAGTAGGTCAATGGATGCACCTCCGAACACTGTGGGCTTGTTGCGAGTGCTGAATACTTTGACTGTCTCTGTGCCCATCATCTCCTTGTACATGCGCAGGGGTATTATAGTTAAATCAGAGCCCGAGTCAGCCATGACTCTCATTCCCAGTCTGTTTATTTTGATGGCACGGTGGGGTTTTTCTCTCCTGGCCCTTGGGCTGTTAACCATTATAATAGTAGGCCTCCCCTCTTCGTCAGAGGATGATTCCCTCTCTGCGTTGTGTTCAGCGTTGACACTGGTGACTTTTTGTTACGCCATTGGCACACTATTGAGAAATGTCCAATCTTTTTGCACAATGAGCATTCTTTGTCCCTTGCTGGGCACTCTTTGTCAAAGGCCAAGTGTTTTGTGCTGGTGCACCTGCGACATTTTAATGGTTCTTTCTTTGCCCATTCCCCTTCTGTCGTGTCGAAGAACGGCTTCCCCTTCTTTGGGCGGAAAGCTATCGTTTGTACTTTGGCCGGGCTGTGCCCACTTGCATATTCTTTCCTCCTACCTGCAGTCTCTTCCACTGCTCTCGGTATTTCGACGGCTTTCTCCAACTGCAGTTCTTTCTCTAGAATCAACTTGTCTTGCACCTTTCTGCTGTTGGTATGAACCACCAGCATGTTGCAGATCAATCCTATTGCTTTGTTTCCGAAGTTGCACAGCGCCGCCAATTCGCGCAGTTTGGTCACATAATTGTCTACTAGTTCTGATGCCTCCTGTTTGGGGCTGTAAAACCGTATACTGTGCAGGACGGTATTCTCCTTGCTGGCAAACCTTTTAACTATTCTTCTAACAGCTTCCTTATATACGTCATCATTGTCGCCGGCCACTGGCTCCGGGGTGAGACTTTCAAACACTCTTTGGCCTTCGACGCCCAGGGCATGCAGTAGCATTGCTCTGCATCTCACTGCGTGTAGCCTGCACCACCCAAGGCCTGTAAATACGTGGTGAAAAATGGTTGCCATTGTGGCCAAGGAATGGCAGGCCTACCTGGTGTTTGCAGAAATGTGGTGGTGGTGTTGCTCCTTGCATGGCGTCTCGTAGGTTTCAGTGGTGATCCTCGTTGCCAATTATGTTGTATTATAATAATAATAATAATAATAATAATAATAATAATAATAATAATAATAATAATACACAGGAGGCTGCTGAGGTGCTGATGAGGATTCTTTATTCAATTCTGGACATCAGCTTCTTGACTGCATAACAACTCTGCTTCCAATGAATGGGCAACAAGCCCTGCAAATATGCTCCACTTATGTGAGTCTTTAGTCTCTACTGATATGCTCCTGGTCAGTCCAATGGTAGAGCACACGGGAGCCGATGTTGCTCCGTGTCTTCTCTCCAGCTCTCTGCCATGCGCGGAGCACGGGAGCTGCACTTCCGCTTTACGTGCGAGATCTCGCGAGACCCAGAAGTCTTGCGATATCTCTACATGAACATTATACCAGCAATTGGACACAGTTAGGGTTGTGCAATTGCAATCCACTACCAACAACATTGGTTTTTACCCCACTACCTCAAAGTAAAGATCCTGCTGCCCAAGCAGGAGGCAGTTGTAACCAGCTTCAAAATGTGAAACAGAATAACCTTTTGTCATGAGTTCCTGCTGAGAAAATCAGTGCAATGTGGATGCATTAGCACAGTTCAATTCATTTGCGTGTGCATAGTAGATTAATACTAGAGAACATATGCACACTGACACCAATGTTCGTTATATTTCAGGTGAAGACAGGGTATCCCGCTCATGTGAGGACTACAGCACTAAATAAACTAAATATCCAAGAGCACATAATCTCTAATAATAAGTGGGATATTTGTCCTCAAAAACTTATGATTGTTTTTACAGACACAGTTGTGCTTTTTGTACCAACAAGACAGTTAGCCTGTGAAGAATTTCCTGCAATATTGTTTCAATTTGATGTGGAGGAAAGAAATACATTGGGATGTATGAGTATGAGTCAACAAGAATGTGTGAGTGCCTATGAGATGTAACAGGATGCTTGATATGAGTCTCATTTGAGAAAAATATTTTTTTGCACAGCACTTGACACTTTACTAATATTAGTGTTACAAAAAACATTTGCTGTATAAAACTATCTTTTGTACCGTTTTGTGCACTGCACAAATCAAACTTTTGTATACATTTTTAGAAAAATAAAATATGTTTTTTTTTAACTACACCCTAGTTGCTCGGCAAATTCTTTCAAACACTACTCTAGTTAAGTTAACTTCCCAATAAGAGGGGAATTCCACTTGATAGGGAAAGGTACCCCCCCTGAAACATTGCTCTACCCACAAACATTTGTGTTGTTAATTAAAGGTTCAGAAACCTAACCGAGCGGTTGCTTGGAGAGGTAGGTTTGCCTCCCTCACGCCTCTCACAGTATTTCGTAACAAAAGACTAGCAGCATTGTTTCACCACTATTAATGTGATCATATTATAGGCAATGACTGCCTCCTTGGGAGATGCTAACTTGCAAATGTGTTCAATGTCTCGCTGGTAAACATAGATGAAAAGTACAATATGAACCAAGAACCAATACGTAGGCTACAATGTTATCACATGATACATGTAGGTCAAAAATGCTCTGAATGGAGGAAGGTGTTGTGCGAGTGACACTAGAAAACTAGATAACATCTGCGGTGGAGGAACTGATACTTAACTCTGGCAGTGAGTGGGCTTCTCTGACTCAACACGTTGAAGAGGCACTGCAGCTGTGTCGTTTTAGCACTCAGAGAAGATGGTGACTAGGTGGTGGTGTCGAGGTGGGGATACTAGAAGGCTCTGTGATTCTGGATGGAAGGACAGTGTAACATCTATGTCAGCCTCACAACTATTGGAGCCTAAACAGCAGGAGCTCAGTTAGCAAATGTTTGATATCTCTAGTGAGGGCCATTTATTATTCTATAGGATATGGGTGGACTATGGCAACATGGAAGTTCAGGGATAGGGGATATCTTTTTCACCATTGTGGCACTCCTGCCATGCTTAGTCCTCCCCAAAAGTGATTTCACCAGGGGCAGGTCAAGAGGGAAAATGAAGAGGATACTTCACCAGAGCTGTCTTTAGTGGTTCCAAGAGGGAGGGAGTTGATGCCACCCAGTGGGATTAAAATGAAAATGGAGTGGGAGGGATGGAGGATGCAGCAGGGAGAAATTAGCTTCCCTTAATATCCCTTGTTAGCATATAAACAATTGTCCTTAGCAGCATGCAAGCTCTGGGTAATTTGAGCTCTGGTCACTAGAGCTCTGGTCAGCTCTAGTGTACATGTGAAACTGCCCAATGCAGCCAGAATGCCACAATACAAAGCTCAAGATTCGTGGACCAAAGCTTCAACTTCCCACAAAACAGACAATTATTGGTACATAAACCATCCTGATTTGGAACACTTTTGCCATGTCTGAAATAACTCGAGCCATCGAGACCTACATTCGTAGGCAAACATCCTGGTATCTGGGTATCCTCACACCAAATAAAAGGCGCCAACCTGCAGCACAAGCGCATACAAACCACTCTGTGAACAAACTTACTGTTGTACAGCCATAAACCAAGAGACTTAGGTAGAAGTCTTGCAGGATAAATGCTATTTCTAGGCATCATAGGCCTACTGACCCTGTCCTTACATTGGGACCTACAGATTGGGTAAATGCCCATTCCCTAATTTGCCCAACAACATTTTAATAAACAATTTGGAGTTTTTTTTCCTTCTTTAAACAATGTTCTTTATTGTGTCTGTCATGAATTGCAATTCCCAGTGAAAGGGTCTGCCTACAGTAGCTAATCAGCCTTTATCACGTTATTTTGTCCCTTGTAGGGTTACATTGTTAACACTATACTTTTCAACAATTTGTATGGGTCACCGGTACAAAGATGTTGTTACAGTGAAATATTCACAAATCGTTGATGGGAGGTTGGTCAAACACACCTTGTCCTGTCACCTATATCACATGTTTGTGCATCCCACTGCTTCCCGTGACTCTTTGAGCACCACAAACAGTGAAAACACAGAAGCATGTCTGGTAGCCAAGTGGGAGCCTCACAAGCCACAACAGGATGGTGTGGCATCTTAAAGGGATCATTCACAGATAGCATAAGCCTTTCCTCTATCACAGGGGTGGATTGCCTCTAGGTGAGCTTTGAACATTTTCTGATGAATCTCGGGAACAGATTAAAAGTTTTTCACCTTGTATTCGGGTGGTTTGCGTTATCACTGAACTGTTTTTTTTTTTCCAGGACATTTAAGACCACTATTTTTGTAGCGCCTTGAGGACCATTTATCTTATTTCAGTACTTACTGAACTCTAGTTGTTTTGATGTTTACCTATCCTGTCCCACCTTTTGAAGATTAAGCTTAGTTAGGCAATGTTTGTACGCAGTACCCTTTGGGAACACTACAAACAACTCTGACTACAGGTATAGGAAACCCAACCTTTGCTATAAGCTTGTACTACACAGTTTTGGTAGCGTGTTCAGCAGCCAGGCTCATCTCAAGAGGGGTCAATGTGAGCTGTAGTGGAGTTACACAGAGATTTACAGTTACACGTATTCAAATAAACTCTTACACTCGATGTTTCTTGAATAAACAATTATTCATTTATGTATCAGTCAGTTAGAATAAGCCTTCTTCAGATGGGAGCAATATAATAGTAACACTCAAATACACTTCAAGAAATATACACTCTTAATATATCTAAATCAGTAGATAACCTGTTGGGATGGCCCGCAGACACTAGCTACACCCTCAGGTGACTTCAATTGCTAGGGTGCTGGGGATATTAATATATCACTGTTGCATTAGGATCATATAGTAATAGGTCAAAAGATTATTTAGAACAAACAAGAGACCACAAATATTCTTAAGCAAGCAAATACTTTTGGATCCCCCCCCCCAAGAAGAGTAATTCAGTAAAATAGGCTAGGCTAGGCCAAAGTCAATGGGCAAAAAGTCTTATATAGGATGAAGCACTTCTGATAGGTAAGTAGAAAAGTCTTTGCACAATGTTTAGAAGTCTTTGAAGAAAAGAAGAATCAGATATAGGGCCACAAGCTGATTAGACTTTTGTGTAGTAGAAGATCCAAGCAACTCTACAGTAAGAGGTAAGATCTCTTAGACTATGTACAGTACCATTAAAAATGAGGAAAACCTGCAGCAGATGACACGTGTTCCTGTGCAGCTCTGCAGATCTCATTGTTCCTGGGCCTCAGTCGTGGGGACAAGAGGGAGTACATCGGTGGACTCCTGCACTACACTGGGACAGTCAAAACTTGCAACTTGCAAACTTCACTTTCAGTTGCTGTTCAGTGTTTCAGCTCCTCGTGTTTACTGCAAATAGCAACACTGCGGTTCCTGGCTGTCGAGATGGACTTACCTTGCTTCTGGGGTCCCACACTCTGTTGAGAGGTATCAGGCTTGTCATTCCTGCTTGCTGGGAGGCCGCAGGATCTTCCTGGAGCTCTAGGCCAGCTTAAAAACAATGCACACAATCTGGTGTTCCTCTCCCTGGCTATACGGTTTCGAGCAGCAACTCTGTGGAAATTCAACCAGCTCAGAGATGGATGTGCAGGTGGCTTACTTTGGAGTTGATTGGTCCCACCAACTCAAGGGGAGAGGTTGTCCTTGCAGGGGCTTCTCTGCCGATGCAAACTTGGCATTTCAGCACTGCAGGAGGGCTTCACCAGGCAAACCAATGGTCCAGGAGTTGCAGCAGGTGTCCTCTTCAAGTTCTTCTTTGGTTCCTTCATCCAGTTGCCGACTCTGCCTTTCAAGCCAAAGGCCTCACCTTTTATTCAGTACTCTCTCATTCATTCCTGCCTAGCTGTCAGTCACCCAAGTCCTTGCCGGACAGTCAGCCGGCCAAACACCACAGAGTGCATGTGGGTCTCCTAGGAGACTAAGCACAGGGAGTTTTGGGCACCTCCCTCACTTCCTGCCTACCCAGACACCCTGGAGCCAGAGGCGGGATTCACTTGTGTATCCCGCCAAGGGCAAAGCGACCAATGGGACCAAACCTGGTTTGGCACGCAGAGTTAATCTCAAGAAGGACCTTCTGACAAAGAAATGGCGGAAAAAGAAGACCAGGCCATTTTTACAAAAATGTAATCCTTGGGTGCTTTACTGCAGCTGCGAACGCAACCCGCGGTAAATGCACACCACGGTAGTTAAAACGAAACCACTGCCACCAAACATCCAGTGAAGAAAGGGTAATATACCAAATGTTATATGAGAAGCTTAGACAAAGGGGATACTAGGTAACCCCTCCAACACCCTATTGTAAGATAGTGTGTGCTGGGTCTAGAATGTTACACATGTAAGTAAAGTCAAATTCACTTCAAATCTTTGGGAAATCTAAGAGACTTCCCTGTGCCACTGCACTGAAGGTGCTGTGTGACACAATGTAAAAGTTGATCGCTATGGAGTTTGTCAGAATCCACAACCAAAAGAAACACAGTGTTCAAAATCACAATAAAACACATGAGAGAGTGGGAAAAAAGGGTCTCACTCTCTCCAGGTTAAAAAAATCAAGTCCGCAAAATCCAGCAAAGTTGCTGGGGGTCTCTAAGGAGGAGGGAATTAGCACATTTCTGAGAATTCTCCCTAACAAGTTTGACTCCTTCAAAGTTAATAAAGGAAGACATTGGGGAAAGGGCTTTTCCCCTTTTTCTTCTTCTGGCTAGAGCAGGTTTTCTTCACATGCTGTTAGCTTCATTGGAGCCATGTATCATTTATTTGCCCACACGTTATCACTAAGGCTCACATAGGCCATGTGGGAAATTGAATTTTCTTTGCAATAAAACGTTCAGCTGGATATTGTAATCATGCCTTCTAGTTTTCTCATGGTTTCTACTTATGTGTTGTATTCATTAGAGAAACGCAGTTATTGTGTAAATGTAAGAGTTTTATTGGAGCATGTTTCAATCGCTTTGTATCGTTTTTTGACTGTTATACTAATTTATTTGATAGTGTGTTTATATTGCCAGTGATAGGAAGTTTCCTGGGCTTCAGATTCTTATCACCTGATAATAAGCAAACCAGGAAGTCCTCGGCAGAATGGTGACATTATGTTCTCATGTGTCCCCCCCCCCCGTTGAGAATAAAACAGACATTTGGATGTCAACAGAAACACAAATCGCCAGCTTGTCTTATTTTTCCAATACCCTCCGATTCGGCTGTTATACTCGCGGCCCCTCAGTCCATATAAACAATGCCATGTTTCACATTCAATGCCCTTCCCTAAATTAGCCTCGGCATTTTAAAAACGGCATGTCTTGGCGCATTAGCAGCCATCGATCGCTGTAGATTTGTGGACAGCTCGGGCGCTATCGCCAAACTAACCACACAGAAGGCAAGGCAAGGATGAGTCACGGCATCGCTTTCACGGCCTGACCTTCACGCGCTGCCATGGATCAAGTTTGGCGTTCTGATCCTAATGGCATTGATACGCTTAGCACTAATAGCCCCCCGGAGACCCATCGAGGCTTCCTGAGATGAGCTCAGTGCCTTGTGTGTGCAGCGGTGCCATCGATTCCGATTCATGGCGAGGCTTTGCTTAAGAGAGACGGCCATTGTCATCGCGCAGGGTTGAGCTGACTTTCAGGTGGATGCAGACTGGCCGAGGCATCGAAAACCCAAAGAACCTCTGGGTCCTGAAATTGTGTTTGACCCTAATTACTAGCATTCCACTTTCTCCGTGCTTTCTATATGAGTGCGGCATAATGCAATAATGATAGCCTCGCATCTACAGCAATTACAGGCAAATTGCCTCCTTAGATAAAATCTCCAGTCATCATAACATATCCCGCCTGAAATGGCCCCTGGAGCATGAGGGCATTTTATGATTTCAAGTGCTCATGACCCATGCTCTATGTTGCAAAGTCCATAAACATTCGCAACTTTGGGGAGGGAGAAAAGTTCCTGTGTCTCCGCAAACCCGCCCACTCCCACCCCTCGCCTATTGTTCGGTATCTCCACAGGGCATTGATGATTTCATTTCCGTTTCCTGCGATGTGCTAGTTCATTCTGTGTTAATTGGTGTGGGTAGAGTAATTATGTTTGATGAACTCCTACTTGCGAATGAGACATGTGCGTTTGAATTCCAAAGGAACATTAACACAATTGTACACTTTCCATTTGTTTTCTTAAGCTTAAATATGATGCCATTTTGAAGGCAAATGCCCTATGCCTCTGCAATACAGTTGACAACACATGGCAGTTTGGATAGTCTACAGCCTAGAGAAAAACAAGCCATTTTCAGAAAAAAGACATTTAAAGACATCAATGATGGCATATGAACATCAGAAATGTGTCAAATTTGAATCCTGGCAGGGCTAACTTAGCCCACAATCCTTCGATGGTTGATGCATTGATTGACATGTAATTATATAATAAGAGTTACAATTACAGCGTTTAGAAGTCAGGAGGACCTCGTCTGAAGCACTTTCTAAATGCTGGGACCACGCTGGTGGTGACGTACACCGTACAGATACTTTAACATTAACAGAATAATTAAAGTGACATGTGCTATTCATTCTGGCGTTCAACAAGCAAAATGCTGCAAGGATTTCATATGGATCACCTAACAAAAACACAAGCATTCTCATTTCCAGGTCTAGCTGAACAATGAACACCCTGAAAGACACACCCATATTGATGGTGGACATTAAAAGTCCCAGCATTTTGGTACATTTGTAGTTGAAGTCAGCCAATTTAAAAAGAAACTTTGGCTCACCAAATATTAGATATAGTAACCTTGAAGTCCTAAGCCATTCAGTGATAACATGAAATGTAGTGTTTAAAAGGGTGGGTTGTAGCTCGCGCTGGTATTCTCACCCCTCTGGGGCAATTTTAATGGATGTTAGAATCCAGGGAACAGAAACATTTTGGCCCGCACCCGAACCAAAGAAATTAAGGGAAACATAGTCTCTGGTCGACCCTGCCCTCCCACCCCCCTCATCACGATCACACCAAAAGCTTTAAATGATGCCTGGGCAGTGATGAAACTAAGCCTCGGTGCTCCCTTCATGTCCCGTCACCTCTCCCTCCTTGCAGAAATTACAATAATAAACACGTGGTTATTGAAGGGAAGCTTATCAGTCCATGGGGAATACCTGTTTTCTAGAATACGCGCAGTATGCATTTTAACATTAACATCCGTGAGAAAAGTATAGTGAGACCATCCATCACAATTTGAAGAATAATCGTGAAATCTGCTGGCTGCTGCAAAATGACAGAACATTTGAACTAACAAAAGGAAAGGGACTTCATCATGCTTCCATGAATGTAAAGGATGAAAGGGGTAGGATGGGTTGTGAGAGAGAGAGAGGGGGGATTGGGCAGCTGGGTGGGGGTGGAGAGTGAAGGGGTAGGGTGGTTGGGTTGGGGTAGAAAGAGAGGCGGTAGGACTGATGGGGGTAGATAAAAAGGTGTTTGGGGGGTGGTTGGGGATAGAGAGAGGGTTTATGGCGTATGGGTGGGATTAGAGGGGAAGAGGATGTAGGGTGGGAGGCGGGGGAAGAGTTAGCGGTGGCAATAGGCAGAGAAGGAGTAGGACAAATGGGTAGGGGCAGAGAGATAGGGTAGGGTGGGTGGTGGAAGAGCGAGAGAGGCAGTAGTGCAGGAGGGTGGGGCTAGGGTGGGGGATGGGTTAGAGAGAGAAGGTGTAGAACGGATGTGTAGTGGTAGAGAAAGAGAGGGGGGTATAGTGGGTGGGTGGGGTAGAGAGAAGGATGGGGTAGTGTGGATAGGGGAGGTGGGTGGTGGTAGGGAGGGGGAATGGGATTAGAGAGAGAGGGGGTAGGGCAGGTGGATAGGGATAGAGACATTTTGCAGGGTGGATGGGTGGGGGTAGAGAGAGTAGGTGGGGGGGCATGCTGGTGGGTTAGATAGAGGGGGTGTTGAGGAGTGTGCGTAGGGCAGGCAGGTGGGGATAGAGAGAGTGGAGGGATAGATAGTGGGGATAGAGAGAGTAGGTGTAGGTAGGTGGATGGGGTGGAGAAAGTGGGAATAGGGTGGGTGGAGTGTGGCAGTGAGAGTGGGTGTAGGGTGGGTGGGGATAAGATTGATTGGGGGTAGGCGGTTGTGGTAGTAAGAGTGGGATTAGGGTGCATTAGTGGGGGAAAAGAGATTAGGGTAGAAAGTGGAGGTGTGGGGGAAGATATAGTGGTGGTAGGGTGGGTGGAGTTAGAGAGGGCAGGGGTAGGATGGGTGGGTTGGGCTAGAGAGAATGAAGGTGTGGTGAGTGGCAGGTGGTAGAGAGAGTGGGTCTAGGGTGGGTGGGGATAGAACGAGTGGGGGTAGTGTAGGTTGGTAGCAGTAGAGATAGAGGGCAGGGTGGGTGTGAGGAGGTAGGGTGGGAGGGTTGTAGAGAGAGTGGGCAGTGGGTTGGGTGGTGGGAGAGAGAGTGGGCCATGGGGTGGGTGGTTATGGTTAGAGAGTGTTGGGGTGGGGTTAGAGAGGGTATGGGTGGGTGGGTGAGGGTAGCGAGATTGGGGTTTTGTTGAGGGTTGTGGTATAGAGGTGGGGTAGGGTTGGTGGGTGGTGGTAGATACAAAGGGGATGGGAGGGTAAGTGGGGCAGAGAGAGTGGGGGTAGAGAAAGTGGGGGTGAGGCAAGTGGATGGGGTTAGAGAGAGTAGGGGTTAATCAGGTGAGTGAAGGTAGAGCGAGATTCAGGTTTGGCTGGAGAGAGTGGGGTTTGGGGGTTGTGGTAGAGAGAGTGGGGATAGGGTTGTTGGGTAGTGGTAGAAAAAATGGGGGTAGGAGGGTTGATGAGCAGATAGAGTGGGGGTAGAGCAGATGGGTGGGAGCAGAGAGAGTGGGTGGGAGGACAGGTGGGTGGGGTTAGAGAGTGTGGGGTATGGTGGATGTGTGGAGGTAGAGAGCATGGGGTTAGGGTGGGTGGGTATTGGTAGACCGCGTGGGAGTAGGGTGGGTGGGTTTTTGGGGTAGAGAGAGTGGGAGTATGGTGGGTGGGGTTAGAGAGAGAGGGGATAGTGTGGATGGGTAGGGGTATAGAGAGTGGGTGTGGTGTGGGTGCCTGGGGGTATGGAGAGTGGGGCTGGGAGTGGGGCAGAGACAGTGGAGGTAGAGAGAGTAGGGGTGGGTAGAGACACTGGGGATGGGGGTGGAAAGAGTTGGGTCGGGGGCTGGTGAGAATGAGGGATGATGTGTGGGGGTGGGGGTTGTGAGAGTTGGACAGATGGATGGGGGTTTAGAATTAAAGGATTCACAGCAGAAAACATGAAGAACAAAGCAGCCTCAGAAGGTCTAAACAACAGATCTGCCGCTAAAAGTACCCACAATAGCCCAAAAGCCCCACAATGTGCGCACAGATTTAATTTCCCACACAAACAGGGTTTTAGTAGTACAACCATATGGGGAAATAGCCCAATATAGCCCAATTTGACAGCCCCCCAAATCACTGTGTGGCTGGGAAATGGAAAGCCTGGCACCTTACCTGCCTCTTTGATTGTAGCAAATGTCTTTAGTGATCTCCTCATTCGATAGTACAGCAAAGGAGTTTGAAAAAAGAAACATTTATAATTCAGCATTTTCAAGCCATAGCATTGCGGGTTGGTAAGCCAACCAGTTATTCTCAGTTCAGAAACACCTCCCCTCTCTGACCTGTAACAATGCCCCACAAATATTTGCCAAAATCAAAAAGAGAGCATGTTGGGTGCATGCAGAGTGTAATATAAGAGGCACACACAGATCTGTATTGATGCTGTGTCATGCCCTTCAAAAACCCTGTGTAAAGACCCGGAGGGGGGGGTGCCTGTACTTCCGCTCTCTATATGGTAGAGGAGAGGCACAGAGGACCCCAGCCAAGATTCTCTCTTATTGGTACGTGGTCGAGCAATCAAGGCCTAGCTTCTCAGGAGGTGATGCAGGCTGGTTCTTAAGTACAGTGTGGTTCCCAAGCACCCACAAAGGAATGTCCGCACACTGTATCGGTTAAAACACAGTCTTTATATAATTAATATTCAAGGTTATGTACAATATCACGATAACTCACTTTGTACTCGGTTATCTATAATGCCAAATATACAGTTCTACGTGGTACCACAATTACTATTAGATCCCTTTAAAGTGCATCAACTGTACGGTTAAAAGTCACACAAATCAGTTTGTAAAGGCAACTAACAAAAGAGTTAAGAGGAAAGCAGTTGGTTGGAACAATTGGCAGAACACTGGCCCCGATACCTAGACACAGTTCTGTGTGGAGATCCCCCCACGTGGGCAACCTGTAAAATAAAGATAAATCACAAGCCCAGTCCATATATTGTTCACAAGAGACTTTCCAATAGTTCTGCAACCCCAATGTACCTGATGTTGTAGCATTCCTCGTCGGGGAATCGACGGCCCTTCTTGAGTGTCCTCGCTTTAAGGCAGGAGTTTTGGGTCAACAAACGTCCGACGGGGAACAGGGTGAGCTATGACGGAGAAGTGGCAGCTTCGTTCCTAGCAGTGCTCATTGAGGGGGAAGTGTAAACATCCTGAAAGGAAGAGGCGTGCGCGGCACCTCAGTGTCGATAGTTCTGGACCCCAAAGAGTTTGAAGAACTGTGGCCCAGCAAGGGCATCGAGTCGTTGGCGTCTCTGTGGTCTACGGGTGGCGGGAAACCCACCGGTGGATGCTCCTCGGCACGTCAACGGTCAGGCCTTCTCCAGTGGCATAAAATGGGCGACGATGAAGACGAGAGTGTCCTTGGATCAATTGAAGTTCTTAGGCAACGGGAGCATGGCGGCTCCAGTCGGCCATGGCGGTTGTCGACAGTGGTGGACAACAGTCTGGGTGCTTCATCTTTGGGATTCCGCGGCAGTCCCCTTCTCGGGCGGCAGCCTGTCGAAGGTCTGTCTACAAGGGAGCTTTGGCAAAGATCAGCTGGTGCACAATGGTCCCTCGTAGCTGATCAGCTGGTGCACAATGGTCCCTCGTAGCTCGGGAAGATGGTGCCTTACCAGGTCCTCTCTGGGTCAATCCTTGGAGACATAGCAGCTTTCAGATTGTGAAGGAGAGCAACAGCAATTCTTCCCTTCCAGCAGCTTCAAGGTTAAGCTTCAGGTTTACTCCAGTTACTCATCGTAGTGGACTTCAGCTTCTGAACATGCTTCCTAGCAGTGAGAGGGCCCCAAACATACTGTTGATCTCCCATTAATTCTGCTGGGAGAAGCATCCAATCAGGGCAAAGGACATTCATGCAGGCAGGCAGCCAATCAGGTGCATAGTGCATTCAGGCCATTCACTTCTCTCCAGACACTCACAACAAGTTATGTGTATTGGGACAAGTACCCAGCCATTCAACACTCCACACTGCATTCATACCAGGTCCGGCAGGGCTGTCTCAGTCATTGTGTTAACCACCAGATACTAGACACCCACAACACAGAATGCGTATTCGTCACACACTCCATTCACCCAGGTCCCACCCACAGGCGTACCCACAACATACGGTCGTTGGGAAGGCTCCAGCCAGTCTGGTCAGCTCTGCCCCACACTACCATATATGGAACTTCTACCCAACAGCCAGTCAAGGGGAAGGGACAGAGCCAGGGCTTCCCGGGACTTTGGGAAGATCAAGGTAACAGGTGATGGAAGGCAAGGGACCACGGAGGCCATCTTTTTTCCATCAGGAATCTACTGATTCCAATGACAGGGCCTGGGCATCCCAAAATGGAGGACGCTCAGGGCACCAGTCAATTCAGCATGGAGCTGCCACCAGCCCGTACCCTGCTCTGTGGTCCATACACAGGTGCCCAAAAACATACACTAGGGGCACAGGGTTGTACCCCCACCCATGGGTGCCATAAGGGTATCCCACGGGTCTGTTCACCAAAACCAAAGGAGAGAGCTGCACTGCCAGGAGTCACGCATGAACTCCTGCATGCAAAACACGTCAGAACACACAATAAAGGGCATTAAAGGACAAGGATACGGAGGCCCTGTCCCTCCGATGCATTTCCAGCATCACACCCTGCATGAGGGGGCTACGCTTAATCCTGAGGGACTGCAGCACAGTGGAGCAGGGGTGTCATTTGGGGTTCACCAGGGGTTGCAGCTGTGACCCCCGTGGGCTCCCTTGCTACCCCTGTAAAAAATAAAAATCTTTTTTATGGAGGCTCCTGTCCACTGGAGTAGCGGGGGCCCCACCACATCAGGTCTGGGCGGGGAGCAGCTCCAGTCCTCACCCATCAGGGTGAAGGCTGGGCCACGGCTTGCCATCAGAGAATGAAGCGCTCAGTAGGGAGAGCTGACCATGACATGTGGCATATGTCAAATGGCTCCAACCCCTTCTCCTCTGGCTTCTTGGAAGATCATATACAGGAACCAGGAAGTTCTCCCAGCTTCCTGGTTCCTGTTTGTGAGCAGCATGGAGGAGAAGAAGGTGGCCTGAAGAGACGGACTGAAGCTGGAAAAACAGGTAAGAAGGCTTTGTTTTTGTTTTAATGTGATTTGTAATTTGCATGTCTGAAGTGCGTGTCCGATGTATGTATCTGCTATGGTTCAGTGAGTGTTGGGTGAATGAGAAGAAATGTGCAAGTGTGTGTGTTTGAATATTCTGGGTGAGTGTGTGCCTGTGTGGAGAATGCAGTGGGAATTAATGTAGGAGAAGGTGTATGAGTGAATTACTGGTGCGGGTGAATGAGTAGGAATGTGATAGTGTGTGTTTGAATTTTCTGGGTGGAAACACAGGTGCTAGACATCTGAAGGTTGTGTGCCATCACTGCCTGTGATGTCACTTGGGGCTGAGTCAAATTGCATCACTTCCTGTGATGTCAGCAGTGGTCAAGGGTTGTGTGATGTCACCTCTTCTAGCCCATTCATTTTGGTGAAATGACGTTCCTGCAGTAGAGGCTCCTGAGGGGCTAGAGAAGGAGCAGAGGACAATATGTGTGCATTGGGGTGCTGGTGATCGATGGCCTTCCACCCTGGGCAATAAGGTGTCGGGTTGTGGGACAGTCAGTGCTTTCATTCCATGGGACTTCCCACTCTCTCAATCTACTCCCCCTCTGTTCTTCCTTTAACATTCCCTCACACATACTCTCAATTTCCCCTCTTTCTTTCTCAGTTGCCCTCTCTCACATTAGCACGTTCTCTCCCTCTGAACCTCTCTTCCTCTGACACTTTCTTTCACTCTCACACCCTCTTTCCCTCTTCCCTTTCTCTCACTTTGACACACTCCTCTCACTGACTCTCGCACTATCTCATTTTCTGACCCTCTCACTATTCCTGAACCTACCTCTTTCTCCATACTGCTCTGAACCACTCTTTTGCTCTGAACCTCTCTCTATCTCATTCTGAGCCATTCCCTCACACTCTCCCTCCCTATCTCTCTTACCGTCTCTCTTCTCTTTTTTTCTCTTTCTCTCAGCCTCCCTCTCATTATCTCTCAATGAACATCTCTCTCACTGACCCTCTCATTCTCTTGATTCCTCACTCTCTGACCCTCCCTTTCAGACGTTCTCGCTCTTTCCCACTGTCTCTCTCTTCCTATGACCCTCCTTCTCTCAATGAAGCCTCTCTCTCAATTTTACAACCATTCTTTCCACCTCTTGTATGCACCCTCTCCACCTCTTTGACCCACCATGTCACCCTCTCATACACTCGTATGGTTGGTCTCTCGCTTCCACTCTCTATCTCCCACTTTAACCTTGGCTCTCTTGCACATAGTCTTGTGCTCATTGATGCACTCTTCTTTCACATGTTTCCTGGCTCACTTTTTTCTACTCTGACTCTCATGCAGCCATGCACACGCATTCTATATTTTGCCCCTTGGCACTCCCTTACACAGCCATTCTCTTTCAGGTAAAACGCCTTCTTCCACTCTGGCATTGCCAATGCAAACAAGAATGTGGTGCAGAAATGCTGTAAAATGTCTGTTTTTGTGCTGTAAACCTTTAATTTTTATGGCACAATATTACCAATTTCATAAAACAACATGCTGGATGCTCTGTATAGTGCTGTAGTATATTTGCAGGACACAGATCAGTATCTGTCTGAAAGAAGTACACATGCCCCAGCAAAAAAACATATCTCAGTTTAGCAGCCTAAAAGAATGTAAAATTGTTGATGTTTGAATACAGGAGACAGACTGATAGCAATGAGAAATATACAAATACAATATAGATGATGCAAGGAAAGGTGAACATATCCGAACATAAACCGAGAATAAACAAGTTTATGCTTTTCAATCGGTGTCGCCATTTGTGAGCAAAGAACACATGACTTCGTGTACCGTATATTAAAGATCACTATTTTTATAAATGATGTAACAATATTGCTAGTAAAACTGTGCATGAGTTTTTTTTGTGAAAATGTGAAGTGTGTACTGTGAGACAGGCATTGTATCAAGAGAGACACAGACTCAAATGGGTTTCAGAACCTTTATTTACTAAGGTTCATGGTTTGGTGTAATGCCTGACTGTCTCTAACTGTAAAGGGATAATTCCCTCAACTGATGTTTCTAAGGGCCTTCATTGCCTAAGAGTCCAAAATAAAAGTTTGTCTGTGTCTAAACCTATGCTTGCCCTCACTCTATACAAAAATGTCATAGAAAGTCTTTTCAAAAATAAGAGAAACGGTGGTTCAACAAAAATGGAAACCAGGATTGGTTTCAGGTGGTCTTTTTACCAGGTGCTGTTGCGTTAGTGTCACACAAATAAGTTCCATCAAAAGAGGTATTCGTAAGACCTTCTCCACAGGTCTCTCGTAGTTGTTCCAACTACCTTCGGTGTCTGTAAATTCCTTGGCGTTCCCTTTCCCAAGCTTCAGCTTCAGCAAGTTTCAAAACGCCATTGAAAACAATAACACAGTTACTTTTGTAACCTTCTCTGGGTTCCCTTCTCCACGCTTCAATCCTCTCACTAGTTCAACAAAACGTACAAGTCTCTAACTTAGTTGTGCCTCTTAGGGTTCCCTTCCCCAAGCTCTAGGCCTCTTCCAGCTTCAAAACACAACACATGATTTATTACAGTTGTGTCTTGAATTCACAAAACACTCTTTAATGGAGTAGAATCAGAGGCCTTTGAAAATGCCAGGCTTGTTGCGTTTCCTCGACACAACCACTTTGACCCTCTTTCCCCTCTCTTCATTCTCACATTCTTCTGTTAGATTTTTGTTTCCTTCAGATGCTCTCTGCACCCTTTTTCTTCTGATTTGCTTTCAGTGCTCACTTGCACCCGCTTTAACATGCTCCTGGAATTTTGCTGATCTGTTTTAGCTTCTGTGCAAACTTCCACACTGTTTACTGATCTGCTGTCCTTTCTGTGCACCCTTGCACCTTCTTTTGTTTTGTGCACACTTGCACGTTCCTATCCGTGCCCCATGCACTCTTCTTTGCCTTTCCTAGGCCCCTCTCTCAGTACAGTCCACTTGCTGTTTATTTCCCACTTTCTCTTGCTTTTCACTTCAATCAGGCTTTTGCTTGTCTTTCACCATGATCTGCTTTCTTACAGTTTTTCCTTTGCTTTCTGTCTGCTTGCTGCACTTTCAGACTTTTCGCTTTTCTTTCACCTTTAACTTTCACACTTTACTTTCTTTCCGATGCTCTGTGCTGCTTTTCCTGTTCGTGCCTTTCTCCTGCTCCACTTTCATTTAAACGCAGGCTCACGAGTTTCTGTTGAATTGTTCAAGAAAATATCCAGGCAGCATCACTTAGAGAGGCGGCTCCCCCAGGCAGTGCAGGATCGAGGTCAGGGTCTTCCATCTTCCCCTCAGAAACCCTTGGGCTTGGTACTAGCACTAGCACGGAATGCAGGCAGCGCTCCCTGGAGGCACGGCTCCCTCGCCATGGTGCAGCCCACACACACCAGGCCAGCATCTCCACGCATCATCTCCCTCATGCCTGCAGCTCCTGCTTCTCTCTGCTTTTGAGTTTCACTTGTCTGGACTGCATCCTCAGCTTGATCAAATCTCTGTGACTGACCACACCTTTTATAGCTGAACACACAGTTAAATGGAGTCAGGTGTGAGTGGTTACCTGCCCATGCCTGACACTGCCTGACTCTATTAATTGGATAGTGGTTTCTCTAAAGTAGGTTGCCCTTACTCTCCCCAAGTTTTTCCTATGGGCAATCCTCGTTGATCTTAGTGGCCTCCTCCTCGTCTCAGTATTTCTGGGAAATCGGGGGGGGGGGGGGGGGAGATGAGCTGAGATTGTATATTTTGAGGCGGGCCATTTTGACAGGTTGGGCACTTTGAGATTATATAAGTTGCCCAGGAACACTCACATTGTTTAAGAGGTAAGGCTGGGATTTGTGTTCAGTCTGCAATTACTGCACTTGACGAGATTGTTTCCCGGTACTTGCGTTACAGCAAGGGGCAATTGTATTGTAATGTTTGACTTATATGTATTAAATAATACCCTACTTTGGAGGCCTGGCCTGGAAACCACACAAACCACCTAAAAGACCGAAACATGTTATGCGCATGGAGAATAATTGTAGTTACATTTTCTCCATAATCAAGAGATGTATGAAAGAATCCGAATATTAATTGATGTGAGCCTAGACAATCTCATCTGAATTTTAGTACTGTATTGCAAAGCTTTAAATACACTTAAAGCACAGATGTGTGGGTTATTATCCATGATGTAAAGACAAACACTTAAAATTGTACAAAAGAAGCAAACTGTTTTTGTGTCAGATATGCAAACCTGAAAAGAGACTGCCTGGAGAGTTCTGATACTTGTTTGGCTCTCTTTTATCAACAACCACTAAATGAAATGGCCTACATAAATAAAAGAGCATGCACTGGGCTACAAAATACCATAAGAATGTAAGAAGGTAAACCTTTTCACAGAATACAGCACAAGACTAGAAAGGTGATCTAAGGTGATGTCTGCAGGATACCTGTATCGTTCAGTGGCAAAGTCTCGATACAAGCCTCGACACTTTGGTTCCACAGTCTTGGTCTTGGATTTGGCTATCAAATCACTTTTAGCAACTAACTCGTTATCATTTTAATCGGAAGGTGGCTGCCAGTTATTCCCACCTGCTGAGCTCTAAACGTGGACCATACTCATATTATGTTTTTTTTTTATAATGTTTGCTATCTGGTGCAGTTATGTTGCTTTGCAGCACAGTAGGCCTTACTATCTCCAAAGCATAGGTACACATTCACAATTATAAACCCCAGAGAAAGAAAACGCTCAGTTAACCTTGCCAAAAAGTGTTCCTCTTCTTGGGCATATGAAGACAGATCTCTGCAATGATGCCTTATCACAGTAGGGTATATTCTTAACACCTCCATTTTTTAAATTTATATCACATCAACTTTTCTTACTGCACACAATTAATATATCCCCCCAAAAAGGTGTCAATGATGCACAACTTGGACTACAGTGAGCACACAAACTGTATGCACTATACTGAACACAGAACACAGTACATGATCAGTTAGACCGTTTTAATTGTGCTGTACCTGTCAACAGCCATGCATCAGACTCAGACCATTAGAGACAGACAGTGCAATGAACTGACATGCGCTATTTATGTTGTGTAAAAGGTAGGCACAAACTCAAAGATTCAGCCATGTGGGGGGCCATCCCCACAGTGCTGGCTGAAGATGTGTCAGGGCTTGTGGAGGCCCATTTCATAATAATGCTTCCCCCCCTCCCCCTCCTTGCCTACAGCTGGGCTCATGAGGCTGGGGCCTATTTCAAATGAAAAGATTGAAAGGTCACAGTGCCAACCATGTCTCCCAAGGCGGGGCCCTGGGTATGTGCACCTTTTGCCCTCCCATTAAAAATATATATCCCCTTTTCCTTAGGGACTGCAATACATCACATCAGCTTTTATTTCTTCCACACCCCCAAATACTCTTTCTTGTACACCTCTAACGAGAGCATTAGTAATACTTTGTGTAGTGCTGTTATCGATTTAACTGTCATGTATTACCTTATTTTATTTTTCTCTTTGTTCATTCTGATTTTTCTCAACTCTTCTCGATTTCTGTGACATAAAAATGTGGTTTTAGGTTTTTGCACAGGGTATAGATTTGTGATGTTTTGCATATTAAGCTGCTGGTTGACACTGGTAAATTAGTCCATAACTGGTGGCTTGTCTTCTGGGTAAAGGGAAATACTTAGAGAACAGTGCGTGCCACAAGTAATCATGTGTTTGAGGTGACACTGACAATGAAAACATTCTTAATAAGGGTATCTATTTATTTATTGATTAGATATACTTATAGCTAAAAGGCTTTGCATAACACAAAAACAATACAACATATACAAATCATCAATACAGAGGCTAAAATAACAATTCTAAAATATGGTATCCTATACATACATATAAAAATCATCATTCAATACATTTTAAAATTGCCACAATCTTTACATAAAAAATTGTAAAATAATATATTAAGTTGATATCATTACCATGCATAAAAGACACCCATAGTTCACTTGTGTCCGTCATATCAATTGCATTATTATAAGATTTAAAGGATTTAGTTCTAATCGCTGTCAGGCTTTCACAGTTCATTATTAAGTGGTAAAGTGACTCATAAACATCATTACCACATAAGCAACATTTTCTCATTTCCTTTGGGATACCCAGTATATCACCTTTAGTTGCCAGTGCATTTGTCATATTAAATTTCATTAGAAGATATGTGCGAAAAGTGCTGGTGCTTGGATATGCCACAATATATTTTGGAAGCGTGATTCTGGTTAGGTACTCTTCAAGATAAGGACCACTATTTGATTTTGAGGCAACATTGGTTATATTTTGCTCATTCCAGAACTCAAACACTTTCTTTGTAATGTCTCTTTTTTGAGTAGCAATCGTTGACATTCCTGGAGTACTCCCGGGTATCAGTTTGTGAACATCCTCAGGGCACTACGTGCCTTAGTCAAAACCAGAACAGTTTTACCTTGATCCCTAACCAGCAAAAAAAATAACACTCTCAAGTTTCCACTTCTGCTGTCCCCAGGCAGAAAACCTCTTTCTTATGCATCATTATTAAACACAGTTGTGTATATATATATATATATATATATATATATATATATATATATATATATATATATATATATATATATATATATGACCCTACTCATATACCAAAATGGCAGACAAAGACAAGGCAGAACTAAACACAAGCAGCCACATGTTATGCCTCGTTGCACATGGGATTAATATGATAATAACGTGCTTAATACCCAGATGTTTCTAAGCGCCGACCCGGGGATCGATCCTGTGTTGTTCCCTGTCGTCTTGCGTTGCCCCTGCGCTATCCATCCCTTGCAAACAGGATGAGCATGGCTTGCCATGTTGCACACATCTCTTTTTCTCCACCACTTCAATATCTGTTCAGATGCAGTGACATGAATGAACATGGAGAAACAGTCCCATTTTGGCTTCCAGACACTAAAAAATCCATCGCCTCAGCACGGGTCAATTCCCACTCTCTCAGCAGATACTGCTGTGGGAGAGCAGTCTGGTGGCTAGACAGAAATGAACTGTGCACAGGAGTAAGCACATGGTTGATCATTTCCAGAAGGGCTCTCAGTATCAGAGGCAGAGCAAAGACAACATGTGAATGGTGACTGGCGCAGTAATTGCACTCCATTAAAGAAGCTGTCTACGCCTCTAAACGTAAATAATGTTAGAGGATGCACACGCTCTTAAGGACCATGGCAATGCAAATGCTAAAAAAATGTCCATAAGAAAACCAAATAGAATGAACAAATCCTAGCTGGGCGGGCACTTTAGAGCAACCAGGACTGTCGAAAACAAACTTGTAGTTATTAAATCCGTTTAAAAAAAAAAATAAGAAAAAAAGGTGGACATTACACTGCCAAGTAAACTAAAAAAGGTTTGTGATACATGGTGCCATATACTGTTTGGAGTGATGGTCGTAGCTCTTTAGTTAAGGTGAAACCTAAGATCTAATGCATCTATATTACATTTGCCAAAGTTGATTTTTTGTCAGTGATCCCAAAAACTGGAAAGTTTGGTGGAAATTCCTTCAACCATTCCAAAGATTAGGGCCACATTGACAAAACATTTAACTCTCATAACTATTTTCCCATTTTAGACATTGTGCTGGTCCTTCCAATTTTGCGCTGTGCTGGGGCACTTTGTACTTTGTACGACACAAAGCGCAAAACGTGGGAAAGGCCAGCACAAAGAAATAAAAAGGGAGCAAAATCACCATTCTTCATGGAAAAGGAAGAGGTACTAGGTAGAACATGGGCGTGGGGAATGACACACTGTAAATAACAAACGCGCCATATCAAGCACTAAGGAAATCCTATTTACAGAATCTATTGTGCAATTGCCTCCAGTCCAAAGGAGAACACCCACCTCGTGATCTTACCACTACCTGATACACGTCGCAGAGCACACAGCACAGAGCATAATGAAAGATTAGGAATAAAAACGCGATGCAACCTGATTGAACATAGGGCTTCCACAATGATGGAACTGCTTTAGTAGCACTGATCCTACTACATGGAAGGAGAAGGAGGCTGAGGAGAAGGGCCTGAACATTCCATTTACAAACCACATTATTTGGCATGCCAGATGAGGAGGTGAATGGAAGATACTGATTCCCTCCCCATGCCATCCTACACCTGGTTAGGGAGTGGGAGAATTACCTGGCATCACCCACCTTTTGCTTGCACGCACTGACACCCCTGTTGGAGGTACTTTCAGTCATAGAATTCAAGATTCAAGACAACTTGGTCATTCCCACAGCCATTGCCGGGGGAATCCAGGTGCCTCTACCAGGAATCGTGCTGCATCCTGGCACAAGTGACTAGGAAAACATACATGCCATACACACTGGAGGCAAGGCAGATAATTTGTCAGGAATTCTATGCAATTGCACAATTCACAAGGGTCCTGGGAGCCATCGACTGCACTCATGTAGCGCTCAATCCCCCCAGAGAGACTGAGCACATTAATGCACAGGTGATCTGTGATGCCAAGGGACACATCATGCATGTCAATGCAAATTACCCAAGAAGCATGCATGATAGCTACATTTACTGCCATTCGTCCATAAACCAGACACTCGCATCAGGTACATTTGGAAACACCTGGCTGCTGGGTGAGTATCAACTATCATACACATGCACACAGTGACATAAGACATAGAAAAACAAGTAATGACAATAAATGCTAACAACCATTTCCCCCTTTGCAGGTGCAGTCAGTGTCTACCAACTCTCACCATTCCTGTTGACACCCTTCAGGATCCAGTGAGGCAAGGTGACACAAACTACAACATAGCACACATAGCTACAAGGGGCATAGTGGAGCGAACATTTGTGGTGCTCAAGTCACGCTTCCGCTTCCTTGACCACTCAGGTGGCATATTGCTATATGCACACCCAGTAATATGCAAGATCAAGATGGTATGTTGTGTCATACACTCTATTGACACACGTTGTGGGATAGCAGTAGAGATTCAGGAGGGACACCACCCTCATTCACGGTCACCAACCATTCCCTTAGTAGGCCAAATACCAGAGGGACAGGACAAATACAATCAGCTTGTAAAAAGAAACCTCGCCTGAACTGCAACCCCTGTGGAGCACACACAGTGAAGCCACATCCCTCATGCACTTTAATGATTAAATAAAGCCAATCCAGCTTGTCCATAAAAACACCCTGAAAATGTGGGCTTTGAAAGGAAAACTGTGTGTGCCACATAACATGTAAACTACAATGCAACTCCAGCGAAAATCATCACAACAAGTGCACAAACCACATACACAGTCTTAGCAAGTAGAAATAACAGTATCCTTGTCACAGGCATAAAATACTAAACAGAGTGAAGCCATCCCCAGGCAGCATGTAGCCATACCATGTGCTCCCCTGAGTGGCTTTCAACAACTGCAACAAAGGCCTCACCTGTCTGCCATCTTCATGATGTGCCCCTCTGTACCATTGCTGCTGGACCTGCTCACCTCCACCCAACAACGATCAAATCTCAGAACACAGTTAACACATCCCCAGGCACAATGTCACCATATGATGAGCTCCCCTGAGTAGCAAGCAACAACTGCAACAAAGGCCTCACCTGGGTGCCATCGTCATCAGGGCTTGCAAAATCACCTTATCTGCTTGTGTGTGAAAGAAAGAAAACAGGACTGCTTTTAGCCTTACAGCTTTGCCCTCCAGAACAGGCTGGGGCCCTCAGAAGAACCACTGCTCAGTCAGTTGACCAGTGTCCTGCATTGGATGCTGGTGCACAGTGGCTGGGTCAGCAACCTTGAACGCCAGGAGCTCTGGCTGGGACACATTTGAGCTATGCCCTCTGGGGAGGCCCGGGGGCCCCTGACTGCCAGCCCCAGCCCCAGTAGCATTTACCCGGGACACCTAGTGGACCCTGGGCCCAACCTGGACCTACTGTGGTTAGGCCTATTGGTCCCCACCTGCTTTGGTGCCTCAGTCTGAGTACAGAAGAACCCATCCAGCTCCCATGGCACATGTCCGTCCCACGTGGAAGACACTTCCCACTGACTATTATGGACCCCGGCTACAAAGAAATCTAGGAGACATCCGTGCAAGCTACCACTCAGGCCATCTGGTCTGACCACCACGTCCAGATGGCTAGTTGGGCCCAGTCAAAGGGACAGATGGACCACAACAGTCTTCCCTGACCACATGGCTGTGCAGCCATGATTCTGTACCTCCCTTAAGGCTACTATCCACATTCTGGGGTTTAAGCCAGCACCTCCATGCCCTTGGGCCAGGACTCAAGACACCACCTTCGTGCCCTGACGCCAGAGTTCAAGTTGCCACCTTTGCTCCCTGGTTCTCAAGCTCAAGGACCACTTCTGTGCCCTTTATCCGTAGATTAAGCCACCATTCGCAACCAAGGCCCAGCATCTCTTCCCTGATTCCCACAGGCTGGGCCCTGCTACTCTTCCGCCAGCTGGGTCAAGGCCATCTGGTCTGCTGGGCTGACCGGAACCGGAGACGAGTGCTCAACGCCCAGTCCACATCCCCCACATATGCACCCAGGGTGGTTGGCACTTTCCCATTCACCCCAAGGCACATCAGAGGGAGGAAGGATAGAAACCCTTGTGTTACTGGCACTGCGGCACAGCCTTTAACAAAACCTTGACTCATAGGAGAACTTCCAATAGATTGCAGTAAGGTAGCTGCTTTGATACTTTTGAAACACTGACCCAAAATCAGTTTGTCTACAAATGATTATGCATCACATTCCCCATTACCATGTGGTGCACTACTGGCAAGTGAGGTTGCCCCCTTCTATCCACACTCTGGTCCTGAGGCAAGCAGTTCTATGTGCTGGCCCAAAGGATGGCTATCCTAGGCCAGCAGAGGCTCCACAGTGCTGTGTTACCATTACAGTTTAGGGGAGATTCTGACTTACAGGCATTCATTCATAATCCCACAGATGGCAGCTTCGCCCTATTGGCTCCTCATCCAAGTACATACACCAAATGTCTGAACATGCAGTTCCTCTATTACTGAGAAGGAGTACTATTCCAACAACACATCACCAGTAGGGTAAAACTAACCTGTCACATGATGGTCTAAACCCGGCTCACATTCACCTTTAGTGGGTAAACGTTCTAACGTTTGCTGAATTCTGCTTCACGATAGGAAAAGCCGACATGAAAGGATCAGAATGCGAAGTGGCTATGAATGTTTTGCAGCCACAAGACAGTTATCCCTGAGGTAATTTTCAGACGCCTCCTGCTGGAATCACAAAAGGTCTGAAGGATTGTGAGGCCCTACTTACACGGTCTGTATTCATGTGTAAAATTGAGATCCAGCAAGGTTTTGCCCTTCATCTCAGTGGGATATTTCTGTCCTCCCTGAGCTTGCATCAGAATGCCTGCATTATCTTAGGACAGGTGTACTTCCCCAGTCAAGCACTCTGTTTTCTATGGAAAAAGGCACCCAGGGGTAACTTTATCTGTTTCACCATTCAGATCCATCCCGAGACAAATACATACATACCTAAATATTTCAGTGAATATTACCCAGTCAAGCTCCCCAGATGCCAATGTCCTTGGACCAGGTTGTGTGTGACTGAAGTTGGCTGTTTTGAGGTAGAAGTGATAGCCCTATGGGGCATGCCCACCCGTCTCCCTGGGTAAGTGGAAAAATGACACAGTATTGTGATTTAATCGCTTTTCCGAGAGCCACCCATCTATCTTACACCTCACATGCCTCCTCAAAGTCCCAGACTAGAGCCAAGCTCAACAGGGTCTCCTATCCATGCTAATTCATTCCCTTGGCTATGGCTTACTCAATAGTAGGTAGGGACTATGGGAATCCCGTAAATCTATTCATGCATGCCACCAATGAGATGAAGTAGCATTTGGCCACCTTTAGAGATTCACAATTACTCCAGACATTTACATGTGCTTCAATGAATTTCTTCACTTTGACATTCAGAGCACTAGGCAGAAATCACATTGTGACGGTACCCACCAAGGTCCTTTGTGATGACTTGTTTCAATTAAACTGTTCGGATTGCCCTGGTCTGGACCAGTTCTAAGTCAGCTGCTAGGCATCGGCTGAAGCAGAATGCTGGCCCAAACCCTGAGAGGAGTATGGGGAGAGGCCACTACACCAGCTGGGGAGATCCACAGGAAGGGCCCAACATGTGTCGAAGGTGGTGGGTGGCCAGCCCCAGTACATACACCAGCCTCATACACTCAGCCCTTAGAACCAATTCTCATCCTGAAGTTAACGATCTGACTTGCTGACTGCCCTTACCTACATTGATCCAACATGCCAGAGGTG
Source organism: Ambystoma mexicanum (assembly GCF_040938575.1). Classification (NCBI taxonomy): domain Eukaryota; kingdom Metazoa; phylum Chordata; class Amphibia; order Caudata; family Ambystomatidae; genus Ambystoma; species Ambystoma mexicanum. The sequence continues at coordinate 359,091,242 of NC_090941.1, forward strand.
GTTCACCTTGGATACCTGCTGTGTCTATAGGTACAATCATGTGCAAGGTTTAAACCATCTTCACTCACTTAACAAGGACCAGTGAGAGCTCACTGTACACCACCTGAAGCGCAATGCTTTCCAAGGCTCATGTTCCTCTCTCAGGCAAACCCATTTAAAGGAGTCCTGCCCTTCACAGAGAAAATAGAACTCTGGCCAGGGCTCACAATGGGTGCTCTGGGAACTTTTGCATTACTGCAATGGATGCGCCCAGGGTGCCCTTATATGCCACTCTGGGTATGGGGATCTGAACCCAACTTCCTTTTAATTGGCTGAGGCAATGGAGGCCATTGCCTATCACTTTTGAAAGGTGCTCGCCCATCTCTTAGAAATGACTGACCCATGGTCAACATCTGTGCACCTGGTACCCTCCTCCACTACGGCCTTCAAAGGTGTTGCTTGAATATTTACTACTACCACTATTATCTGAACCTGTGGTGGCTCCACCCGGGAAATTGACTTGGGCTACTGTGCACCCTGCAGCAGCCCTCCTACTCATCGCGGCTTAGCCCCTGAGGCTCTCAGCAATGGCAGCAGCTGGGTATGGTCCTGACGCTCTAGCACCATACAATGCAAGGGCTAGTAAAATGGGCAGGTGAGCTGTTACACACTCCTTTACAGATTGTGACTTCCATTGCCACGTTCTGCTGTCTATATCAACCAACACCTTTTCTGGTACCTGATGGGCATCAGCATTGTGTGCCTTAACCTGCCATTCGGTTCATCCTGCAGGGCCAGTTCTGTGTACCAAAGGTGGCACACTGGGCACTGGCATTTGATGCCCAGCTTCATGCCAGCGATGCAGGCTCCTCACCCATATAAGGTCTGAGAATAGGTTGAGATTGTTTTGGCCCCAAGACCACTAATCATTTGCCTCATCAGATAAAACTGTGATTTTTGAGTGCCAGCTGTCCTGTGGGAAACTCCAGAGGGAACTAGCTACTAGATTAGTCATCTGCCCCTGTTCCCAGCTCTGATGACCTATTTGCATGACAGTATTGCTATGGACCTCCACCAGAGGTCCCTCTGCCTTTGCCCTGTTCAGACATAGTTGACCATCGTTTGGGTCATAACACACATGCTCCTGCTCCACCTCCCCAAGAGAGAGACCAAGAGGGGTCTGTGTTGCGCAGGGTGCAATGGGATCCCACCTTAGCCAGCGTGCCCCAGCCCTCACCTTCAGAGCAGAGAGCGACCTGACCCACAGGGCATTTCCAGCTGACTTGGACCAAATTCACTGTGCACCCTCATGGAGGAAATGTTCCCTGTGGGGGCCATTGGCCCATGTGGCAGTTCCTCAAGGGGATCCCTTTTTCTGGGTGACAAACCTACCAACCATGTTGAATCCCCACCCATTTACCTCTGGATGGTTTCACACCCTCTGAAATCTCTCTTCAAAGTACATTTCACCTCTCCCATATGGCACTTTTAGCTATCAGTCTCAAGCCCATACTTAGCCTTTGATGCAGTCTACCACCCACTTTGGGCTGCATTTTCAAGTGCCCGACTCAGAAAAGACCTAATCCCAACATGCCAGGGACTGCTACCAGCCTAACACCATCCACGTGGAGTGACCCGAAAAGAAGCACTTGTGCCCCCTGAGTAATCTTGGGGTGTCGGTCTTCTGTATTCCACATTACCGTCACGCGCTGCTGGATGTGGATTCAGCACTGGGCTCTTTCCTCTTCACTCACCATTACTGATGACTCCTGGTCGGTTTGTTTACCTCCGCTTAGGGAGATCTTTACATCCAGCAGGTCGCCATTTCTGATCTAAGGTTGCCAGGCAGCCATAGAACACCACAGACAGTCACACATGGCACATACAACTTCCACCATCAGGTGCATGGGGGAAAAAAGGGAGGGCAGGAGGCACCAACAACAAGCCTCCACCCATGTCCATGGATCCTGTGAAGGTGCTGATTGGGGTCTGACCTTAGGGGGACAAAGGGAACGGGGTCCTTGTGGCAGTCCCAATTGCACCCTGGGGAGGGTCCCCGGGGCGATTGACATTCAAGCCGCCCACAGATATGCATAACCCCAGGAGTAACCTAGGGTGAGTTAGAAGTGTCAATAAGTAATGTGCCCTGCAAATCACACAAATCATTGCAGCTTCCTGTGTTCTTAATTGACACACAAGCTGAGTAATCCACCGACAAGAGTCACAGACAACTTTCATTTATTCAGATGTTGGCTTGAACCTGCAGTTGGAGGAGCGGCTTTGGGAGGCAGCGCTGCCTGTCCTGCCTGCATGGTGAGATGGACTGATGCCCCTTCTAGCATCCCCACTTGGGATTTGGCCAAGACCATCATGGTTTATAACAAACTGGTTCCAGGCACTCAGCCTGAGAAACCTACCTGCTGTGCTCTCTGGCAGCACAACAGGTCTTCCCATGGTGACAGAGGTAGGGGTTCGGACAGGCATTAACATGACTTGCACCGAACCACCAGCTCAATCACAAGATCCAACTGCAAGCTTTTTAAGTGCATCAACTTTAACATACGCTATTGGAGCTGGACTTACCCCAACTGCTGGCACCACACTTGCCCTCCTATGAATCCTTGTTTAAGGATTTGAAATGTAAAAATTCAAATTACAGGGCCTTGAAAGAGTCCTATGTCATTGATTTCCATCACTACTTCTCTGAATCAGGAGTGGGTAATTTGCATGCCTGCTGCCTACGTTACTCAGGCTCGCTTTCTGGAATTTAATCTTGTTTCCCCCTTCCTGTGATCACTGTGGTAGACACAGGATGTGCCACTCGAAGTTGATAGGACAGACATCAGAACGTATTGTTGTCGTCACTGGGATGTGTGATTTGACCATGCTTACCAATAGTCACCAAAGCGGCCGTACAATGGCGGATTGATCTTTGTATCGTAAATGTACGCATCCCGGGCGGTCAGCGTTTGTTGGCATGTATTCTCTGTAGATTTAGCGTAGTGATGCAAGTAATAGATGGAGCCATTAAATGAACCATCACAAGTTAATTGAGCCATTTCCAGTATCACTATACAGGCCATGTGTACTTACATGTGAATGCCTCAATATTTGATACAAATGTATGCCACTGGCAGGATCAACCCTGTAGCTGCACCTGCTGGAGGATGGCAACAGGTGAAGCCTTTCACCTACCTGCGGCTGACTTTCACACCATCTGGTCCAGCTGGGGACACAAGCAACAGTTGGGGTGGTTAACAGGTCAACCGCATGTACACGGTGGTCCAGACTTCTCTGGGTGGAGGGGGAGAGGCTGGGCCAAGGCACAACTTCAAAACATCAAGCAGGAGGGGTTTCACTGTGCACCACCACTGGTGGGGTGACACTAGGGCTTGGCACCCTAAGGAACAGTCATTCTGATCTGCTGTAGAAACATGCTCAGCATTGATAGGGCAACAGCCTGGCTTTAAGGGCTTGCAATGGGGATAAAACCGCCCAACCACACCCACTCTGATATGACCACTAGTGAGCTCCTCACCCTTTGCTCACCTTGGAGGTGGTAGTCAGCTACATCAGGGAGCATGCCCGAAGAGGCTTATCCTTGACACGGTCCTAAGGCGGGTGGAAGCCAATTGCTTAAAACAGCAGCCAAGGCAGGCCAAACCTAGATTGTCCAAATGTGCCAAATCAATCGCGTGGAGTGCAGGGATGCACAAGGGCAGAACGTCCTGCCATCCATGTGAAAGTCAGATAAGATTCTTCTTCTGGCCAAGCACCCTGCTGGACTGAAAACAGTTGGACTCTCTGAAAAGTTCCAGAGGGTGGGATGGAAAGGTGCCCACAGCAGCCAAATGTGATGGGATGTTGCAAGGAATGTGACCCTTGTCCGGCTTGGGGCAGTGCTGTGGTTTTGCCACAGGGCCTGGGCGGGGCACCAAGAACCAAGTGGAGCTCAGACAGGACTCATACACACTGTCTACAATACTCTGGGGGAAGATGATCTAGCTTTCTTGTTCTCTGTGTACCCTGGCAGTCAGATGGGGAGGTCTTGGCAAAAGCGCCCAGCCTCCTTGGTAGTGCAATGCATTCCAATGGGCCCAGGTGGGAAGGGCTCTGGCAAGAATATCCCCCTGCTGCATGGCCACGGGAGGAAACACCTAGGTGGTTTTGGGGGACCAGGTGGGATCTGCAGTGCCTTGACCGGGCACTATATGAGTCAGTCATACAAAATGCACACATGAAAATCAATGTAGAATGGGATGTGCACCTGTATGTTAGAGGCTGAAGCAGTCCACAACACCATACCACTATTCTCCACTGTGCATGGTCGCATGTCAGACCTCCAACTTGAAATGCCCTTGAGAGAGCAATGGCCCTATATGAGAAAAACAATCAAATAAGAAAAAATAATCCACCTTGGACAGGGTTACAAATCCAATAGAGTCCACCCTAGATGAAGACAAAAAGAAATCCTCCTTGGATGGGAGCAACCATCAAACATGAAGAAAATAAATAGTCCTTCCTGGAGGGGGAAAGAGGACCACACATGTAAAAGAATAAAAAATCAATATACATTCCCCCTCCATGGGCTCATGGACACCAGGTCCCATAAAGAAGAGGTGGCATTGGCAAGAGGATAGGGATCTGTGCGAACATTTCCAAGGGACACACCTGTTTGGTTTAACTGGGACCAACATCCTGTGATGGATCCTTGGAAGGTGCACTCTGGCCACGCAGTGCCCAATCCTGGTCCTCACTTGCTCCGGCCACTCATGAGAAGGATGCGTGCATGAGGGTCCCAATCACGACAAAGTCCTGCAAATGCATATTGCTAGTGTCCACAGTGTTATTATGCATAACTACTTGTTTCATCTTCAACTGCATTTCGAGAGATTGCCTCAGGCTAACAATCTCTTGGCAGAGGATGTCCCTAGTGGCAAACATTTCATCATGCAGAGGCTGCTTCAAGGTCTCTGTGTCTTGATAGTGGGAGTGCCTTGATGCCATCATCTCAGTGTGCAGGCATTTGATTTGGGCTCCTGCGTCTTGACACAGGCATTCCCTCACAGACAACATCTATGCCTGCAGGAATTGAATTTGGGCTTCCACGTCTTGATGTTGGGATACGCTTTAGGCTGAAATCTCCATATGCAGTGTTTCCCTCAAGGTGTTCATCACCTTCTGCTGGTGGACCATAGAGACCAAAGACTCATCATGGAGAGCCAAACCATCCTCAATAATGATCTTCCTCAGTTGCTGCATGTCCTCTGTCCCCTCCTGGCACAACAGGCTTTGTTCAGTATAGCGTGCAGCAGTTGAGGAAATGACATGTTCGGCCAGGTGATTGATGTCCCTGTCCATCTCCTGCAGGACCTCACCCTGTTGGTAACTTGCATGCAGCAACTTCTCCTCCCACTCAGAGTGTCCATCAGGCACACATCCATCACATGTGCAGGGCCTACCAAGCTGGGATGTGGTAGTCGGAGCTAGTCACAGTGAATGCACTGTCATTGGCTGGGGTCTGCATCTCTCCACATGACACCAGCCTCTACTGATGGGTCCGTAATGGTTGAAGGCAATCTAACAGACACCTACACCATTGTTGACAGAAGGCTTCACATGGTCTCCTGGCTCTCCTCCTCAGGAGCCCCATGGAATATGCACTACCCACTGGCGGACCCTCCACCATGTCCCTCATTATATCCTCAGTATCAGATTTGGCAGTATCATCTGAAGAGTCAGCAGGCGTGATGATGATTGCCTGTAGCATGTCTGGATTTTCACCGGGCACAGCCACGGCCTGCACAGGTGGAAGGTTGTGCCTCCTACTCCTGACCTTTCCTCCCCTGCATGTTCCTCCTCCATCCCCTCCTCATATGTGACTTCATCACCTGCACAAACACAGACAACAAAATACAGAGGCATTAGTACCAGGCAGAACCTGCATTTGTGAATAACAATGTAAACACACGATATGGTCAGCCACACATACATCACATATTGGAACTGAGAACACTGTAACATGTAAGGCACAGATGACAGTCACGTCAGTGCATATTAGGCCCTGCAACATGGTTTTGAGGATTAGGAGAACATACATAAATAAAGACATGAATGAGAGTGGAATTCCCACCATTGGAAGGATGGAGATCTGTGCATCATTACTGAGACCCTACTCTACTCCAACCTTGTGCAATATGTGGAAGTCTGACCTCTATGTCTTCAGCCAAACCTGCATGCATACATATGTGTTGTTATAATTCCCTAACCCCCATTGCCACATTGCCCTCATCCAGATACACGGTTAGTAAAGCTCACGTGTATCTAAAACATGTGTGAGAGGAGTGCAACGTGGACATAATTAGTGCACACTTGCATGACCACTGGACCATTGACATTGACACTCCAAATGTGGAATGCACATCACTCAAACATCCTTCGGCCAGCCACATCAACTCATGTCAGGAATGCGGCTCACGTGTCTTTGCACTGACATTGTTGATCATCCATGTCCACTGCTGGCCAGGGCCAGTGAATTGATGACTCCAATATCAGCCACACTTTAGAGTAATTCTGTGTGAATCATGGCTTGTATTCATAAGATCCATCCACACGCATGACACGTCCAATCAGATGTGTCTTGCATGCCACTGCCACACACAGCTGTATTGGTGTGGGAATAAAATTCTGTCTACAGTGATGTGTACTGTGAGAACAATGTAATCCGCACACAGACACAATGCATCCATCTCCCTCATTGCAGACCATGTGATGGAAGTGACCATGGTAGCATTACTGCAGTACACATGGATGGGTGAAGAGGACCCAAACCAACTGTACTACAACATTTGAAATCATATCATGCATAGATGGAAGCACATATCGCATGCACACATGCACTCATCCGTTGTGGATGCACAGGTGTCCATGCCTTCCATGCCAACTACCTGCTCACTTCTGATGAGTCCACTGGTGAGCTTTTCAAATGAAGTGAGCTCCACCGCCTGTGGTGATCTGACTCCAGTGGCCTGGAGAGAGGCCACATTGCTGCCAAACCTCTCCTCACTCTGTTGCATGCAGTACCCACCCTCTTGTGACACTCTGTCACAGAGCACCTCTCCACACCACAGGCATTGATATGGTTTGTGACCTCCTACCACATCCTCCACCGCTGGGTCATAGGAAGGGTACTGTCAGTCCAAGGGTACAGATCAACCTTGTCTGCAGCAACATAATCAATGAGGAATGTTAGTTCCTCATCTGAAAAGCACTTCTTCCCTGCTGGTCCCTTCTCCTTCACCAGTGTCTCTTCGTGGGGTGCTGCCTCTTCCTGCTCTGCAGGCCAGCACCTCTTGCCCCTCGTGGACCTTGGTAGTGCTGGGGAAACTGTAGGATCACCACCATCCTTCTTCTGCCCTCTTCCCTGTCCTTGTCCTCTCCCTCTATGTGCATCCCTCCCACTCATGGTGCAATCAGGACAAAGCAAATCTGGCCCCAAAATCCACATGGACCCCCCCCCCCCCAGAAAATAGGCTCTGCGAGGTGCCATCAAAAAAAAGGATTGTGAAATGTGCAGTCCAACCCTTAACAATGTCTATCTCAGGACACGACAGGAATGCATTGTGCCCCTATATCCATGCAATGCGTGTACAACCCCCTAAATGTCCCTGTCTCGACATTCTGTTTCCACGCATGACAGTCAATGCACTTTGCACCCCTTAAATGTCTCTGGCACAGCATCGCGTGCATAGGCGTGCAACACCTAAATTACACACTTGGGCCCCTTCCTCTAATCTTCACACTTCTGCTTCGTGAATCCAAAAGAGACACATGTTCCTCCTTCCCCATGCTATTTCTTGCCTCCTCCTGCACTAAATTGCATCCAAACGTCACCATCTGCTGCTGCCTGGTAGTGATGGCCTGCTGACCACCAGCACAGCCTTGAAGTGCCTGCTATTCCCACATTCCCTGTTCTCCTGTGCTCACCTGTCAGGCTCTGTGACCACCTCATCTGCCATCATGGGACTTCTACCTCTCTGTTTCACCACCAGAGCTACAAATCACTCATCATCATGGTCCGGCTGTATCCCAGCAGCATCAGGGTGAGCAACGTCTGCTTCATCGTACTGCACCCACAAAGTGAGGCAGAGGGCTGCCAACTTCACTGCCAATGAAGTTGACATCTTGGGTGAGCAGGTCCTTGTCCCTTATGATGCCCTCTTCAACCTAGAGATGCAGCTTGAAACATACAGTTGTCAGAGCCAGGCGAAGTAGAAGGTGGCCCTTGAGGCAGGTGCCACTGTTGATGTGCACCATGCAGGCCCCCATAGAATGTTACCCCTTCACCTCTGGGTCCTGGAGAGGGTATATCCAGCTGCTGTTGAGTACCCAAAGGGTGTACTACTCACTACTCTACATGGTTTGTGTCTTCTGCATGCAAATGCAGGATTTGAGGTAATCTCTTCTGTAACTTGCATTTTTGTTGCACACATGTTAACCGGCATGTAGCCTCATGCCGATGCTGGGAATATGTGATGGCAGACATCTGTGAAGTAGACAGGCATAGGTATGTCCACTGTCAGTTCTTGGTGAGAAAGTATATTCATGCACATGGGGGCATGTGTGGGACATTCATGCATGACACCTCTAGTGATTGCCTCACCCACACTCAGCAGCAGAGAATGACAAATGTGTGTAAATGCCTATTAATGACATGTTGGTGCATTGGACTGTCAGAGACGGCCCAGTGATCTGTCATCCCACTGCATAAGGGGCCAGACATGGCTGGTCATTATGGCATCTGTTGGGGCTGAGAGCAACAGCATTGCTGCTTGATCCTCAGCAATGTGTGCCTGCACCTGTTGCATGCTATCCGGGTCGGACTGGCAGGGGTGCATGATGCAAGATATGATTGTATGTACAAATGCCCAAGCAGCTCTCATAAAACGTCTCTGCCTGCTCGCATGGCCATGCTTTGCGGAATCAAATAAGGACTGTCATGAGGGTAATAGGGTAACCTGACAGCTATGGTGTACCCAGCAGCACACTCTGCTTGCCCTGGGAGGTTCCCTGGACCAGCTATACTCCCATGCATTTAGCAGTTGCCCACCCTACCAAGGGTCCCTTTGTCCCTCCCCCTACACCTGTGTAGTGCCTCCCAGGCCACACTGCAGGGGATAGTGGTCTTTCTCAAGAGGCTAGGGCATTTCCAGCCTGGCCCCCTGATGCTTTGAACTACCAGTTTTCCGTTCTCCATTCCTGGCCTTCTGGTAGTTGACCATAGGAATGTATAGATGGTCCAGATGACTGGCCATCTGTGGAAGTGCGGTTAGGCTCCAATCTGAAATGTACTCCTGTTGCACATATGAGGGGGCATAATACTTTTGCCCAGACCTCCTCCTCTGTCACACATGGTACACAGATTTCAAGAAAGCATATTAGCCTTCCTCTGGCTTAATCTAGACATGTGTAAGGGTCCATTCTGTGCTCTACTTGGTTCTCGCTGCCACACCCATGCTCCACACATCGCCAAGATGGCCAATCGCTGTTTCCCACACAACGTGTCAGGAGAGCTTTGCCTGCTGGGGCACTCTTCTGGGAGGCCAGTTTAATTTCCTGGCCAGCAGGGTACCTTACCGACAAGAGAACATCAGATGACTTGCACCTCAACAGCAGGGCAGCCTGTCTGTTTGCTTCCCACACTCCACTGGATCATTTGACGTTCTTGGTCCATCTAGGGATGGACTGCTTGGGACAGTGTTCACTTTAGAGCATGCCCCTCTGAGCAGAGCAAAGACTGAGAAGGCCATCAGTTCCACAGTGTTCATGTCAGAGTAGAAGGAGAGTGGGCTGGCCACTGCAGAGCGGATGTGCCCACTGCGGAGTATTAGCAGGCCCACGTGAGTCATTCACTTGCAATTCTCCACTGAGCTTGTTTTGCCACAGCAGTCCGGGTTGACAAGCTTTCCTCGGGTGCCGCCCCACCCTTCCTCACACTGGTGGTGGAGGCATCTGCAGCAGCCTCCCATCTCTCACACAAATTGTACCTGGGCCCAATATCTGCCTCCCACCACTCCAGCTGTGCTGTTGATGCCTGCATGACCGACCTGGCCCCCCAGCCTGCAGTATTGGGCATGCTCTGATGCTCAGGTCCCACAGACAGCCCCAAGAGTGCAAAGGTTGGCCCAAGGCCAACCACCTTATCTTCTGTTAAGTGACTACAAATTTAGATCAGACTTGTGAAACCACTGGTTTAAAGATTATTACTAAGTGGATGGGCAGATGACCAGAATTCCCTCATAAATGGTGAGTGAGGAGGGAAGTGCCCAGTACAACATTCCCATCTGGCAGCAGACATAGGGAATGTGGTTTACAGTGGCCAAATCCCAAGCTCAGGGGGCACACGTCTTTCTGTTTGAGACTCAACCCATAGACGGTTTTATGTGGAAGAAGCCCACATGCACTGTTGGTGGCTGAAGGCCAGGACACTAGATGGTGGCCTTAAGGCAAGCACAACCTCATCGCTGCATGGCCATCTGTCCCTTCATCCAGGTCCAACTGTCCATCTGGCCACCAGAGGGCCTGAGCTGTCACCCACATTTTACTACAGCCAGAGTCCATGGACCCGACTTTGTGTGGGCATGCTAGTCTGTGGTATGGGTCTCCCTGTGTGATGAAGGTGTGTTGTGGGAGCAGAGGCCCTCTCTGTGCTGGGTCTGGGGGCACCAGAACAGTTGAGTAGCAATGGGTATTGCTGCAGTGGGAGGGGCTAAGCAAGGCCAGCAGTTGAAGGCCAAGGTGGGACTAGGGCTCCAGTAGGAGTCCCAGGGAAGTCCCAGGGAAGAACTACTGGTGCTACTGGAGCTAATGGTGCTCTGCAAGGAAGTCAAGGTCCCCAGGACTATCAGGAGGGTACTGCGCTAGGGCATCAAAGGCAGTGCACCGGATGCATGGGGTTCTGACCCGCACTTGTTCTCCACTGGCTAGGCCATAGCTGTCAAGTTTCTCTGTCACAGGTTTGACTCAACATGCCAATCCTGTTTGTATTCTTTCCCACACTGCATGTCTATGCAAACGCACAAGGTGATATTGCGAGTTATGTAATGGCGCTACTGAAACATGTGCTCAGGTGCACTTTGCATGGCCCTGCCTGCAGGATACACTTGGATCACTGCAGTATTGGTATTGGGATGTGGAATTATTTCCATCCAGGAACAAATTAAATTCAAAATGTGCATTATCGTCCCTTGTTGCCTCTTTGGCAATGTACCTTCCTATCTCAAATATGCAGTGACCTCCTACTCAAATGGAAGATGTCTTTGTTCATCCAACCTGTCCCTGATTTCCTACCCACCCTTCAAAATGGAAAAAGGCCTTGGTCGTTCCTTCCCAGTCTGGGACCTCCACCTGTGGAAACAGAGAAATTGATATGAGGCCGGGAAGCCCAAAAGGAAACACACCAACACAGGTTACAAAGGACATACAAAGCGCTTTATTTCAAAGTTACAAAGTTAACAAAGTCAATTGACATACGATAGCTATTCGGCCCTCTGACTAACACGCGAACCTTCAACGTAAGGTTCGCACTGAAAGTGGGAGAGACCGATCATCGGGATGCTTGGGTTTTTATACGTTTTGTCCTGCATTGGCCAGCCCTCTCGCAAGTTAACCATTCTTGGAACCGTGGCTAGGGTTCGTAGCCAGGTCGAACACACAATTTACCTAATTTGATCAGTTCCGCTGATACAGTTACATATTTACACACAGGTTAAAGAGAGGACAAGGTCTTAGTTCGTGACCCTAACAAGTGGCCTGCGGACATATTGTTTATTCACGTGTGCGGAGGTCACCATGGCCGGAGTCTTACTCAAAATGTCATTCGGCCTCCATTTTGTGATTCAGGGTGACTTCCACACTGCAAGAGTACCTAAAATGGCGGCTAGATCCAAGATGGCGGCTTACACAATACATTAAGGTCAAGACCTTGCCGCGGAATCTATGTACATGGTATTCTTTAGACAGCTTGGCGTAGGCCAACATACATTTAAACAATGCGATTGGGGTCACAATATTACATCGATTTCCACAGACCCTCCTTTTTGGCCTATGCCAAGTGCTAATACATCATTTCCTAATACTTTCGAGAATAACTGAAGGCATTATCATCCATAGGTTCCGCATCATTGTCCGAAATGTCAATAGCCATAAAGTTGTTCATAAGAACTTCTTGCAACATGAACTCTTTAGATGCTGTCTTCGGGGTGTATATCTTATGCCCTATTGCGCTCATTACCTGAGCACAACATCCCCCCATCATTCCACATATACTCGGGAGGCATTGAAAACAACAGCAAAGAACTAACAGAATCCCTGAAATACCTAAAATGACAGAAAGCACCTTCCACCCCCAAGATCTTAAAGAATCCCAAAACCAAGTACTAAGGTTCCAGTCTCCTACAGGGATATGGAATTCAGAACTGAGAGTGTGTAAATTCTGAATTGCTTTAAAAATTGTTGGCGAAGAATCTGGTACGAAAACAAAACAAGCGGACCCCACTAATTTACATACTCCACCTCGTTCGGCTAAAATGACATCTAATGCCATTCGATTTTGAAGTGCTACCAATCTTATCGCCTTTTGCTCTAAGGTCATATTGTAAAGTATGTCCGTGGTCCGGTTGATCGTTTTCTCCAACACCCTCGCTAATCCCCTAATGTTTTCTGAATTTGCTATTTGTCCCCAAAAGGGCAATACTGATTTGGCTATATCCCCGAACACTTGTCCAGGGGTGTCTCCATTACTATCCCGTCGCGGGCGAGCCTTAGATACCTCTAATGTACTGGCTATAAATACACCGGGTAACAATATCCCTAAGTAACAAGTCCCCTGCCAATCCTTCGGCAACCAGGGAAAAGCTAAACTACCACAAACAAAATAAACGGGTCCCCCTACATACAAAGGCCTATTTTCCCCAGTCAAGTTTACAATATTTACACAAGGCTCGAAGTCTCCCATTGGCCTAGTGCCATTTCTTTGTACACAGAAAGGAACTGAATCAGGACTATGATTCACAGAATAGGAAGGAGGCATGGCATCCTTATTGCCTATCGGAGCCATCTTAAAAGAAACTAGATTTTGGAAAGGAAAAGATAGTTTATCAGACGGCCTAATAGAAGCGATGTTAGGTTTGCTTCTATTTGCGAAAAGCGAGCATCCCAGGGGAGTCAATTCACGTTTTTCAAATTCATTCAAATTAGTCCCATCGAAGTTCCCTGAGATGCTATCATTCCATCGGCCAAAGAAGAGTGCTCTAAGAGAGGCATAGCAAGAAGTTGTTAAAGGTAAGGGATGTATATACCATCCCAGTCCCTTGTTCCCATGTTGTGGTAAGTGAGTGCAGATCCAACAATTACTCTTATTAAAAATAGCATGCGTAGCATTCATCACTATCATCAAAGTGTTATTATGATATTTCTGTCTATGCCGAGAGTCCCTAGGGGACAGAGTGTGAAGGTGTACAGAGGGAGTCAAAACAGTTGGTACGATTTTGGTCGGTAACAGAGGCTTCAAAGGATAAATTTCTTCAAAATACCAAAGTCCCACGGCAGCAGTTGCAAAAATAACAATAATCAGAACGAGAACACAACAGTACGTTTTCGGGGCCCAGGCACATTGTTCATTATTCGATTTGGTCACCTCCTTATCTAATAGTTCAATACGGGGAGCAGCGGTGAAGGCGGCAGGCATCATGGTCATCCCGATCGACGGCCCCAATGTTCGTTGCTGGCGGCGCTTCGGCCGCGCGATTTCTTAGTCCTTCCCAACCCTAGCCAACAGAACCCTCCTTTTCTTTGTTCGAAAAAAGAAAGACAACAGTACTTCAATCACTCTTTTCCTTCCAGATGCACGACACTCGTGCGGTAATTCTATTTCCGTAGTCGAAGGTTGTACCTGATGGTACCCAAGTTTGTTGAATCCAAAAGCAAAGTATCGTCGCTCACTGCGGGGAGCGTCGTGTCAGTGGCGACGGAAGTCGCAGAGCTCGAAACAAGATTTTCAGGAAGTGATTGATCAAGAGAGTGCGGAGACAAAATGGACGGCTCCCCGAGCTCCTCAGGCTCAGAGAACTTCTCCGACGCACTCACAATGCTGCCTGCTACTCCGAGATCAGAGATTGTAGCACCAGTGAGGGGTTCTGTTTCTTCTGTAGCGTGTGGCGTCGGGTGAGGGATCTTCTTAACATGCGTTGCATGTATCCAGTTCTTCTTTCCTGCCACCCGCACTGCCGTCCTGGTGACCAATAATACCTGGTAGGGTCCGCGCCAGCGAGGCGCAAGACAGGAAGACCTCTCGTAGGCCTTCACCAGGATCCAGCTACCGGGCAGTATATCGTGTCCTGGGCCCGTAAACCGTACAGGTAAGGCAGCATTCACCTGGTGGTAAATGAAATACAGATTTTTAGTCAATTGATTACAGTAATCTATGAGCAATACATTATCCACATCCCTCAGGGCTTTAGGTTTAGGGAGACCCCAGATATTAGCAGGCCTTCCCATTACCACCTCGAACGGAGAAAGCCCAGTTCTAGTCTGGGGTGTGGTGCGCATAGCTAACAACACAATAGGTAAAGCGTCGGGCCATTTTAGCTTAGTGTCCGCACATGTTTTTGCAAGTTTGTTTTTCAGAATACCGTTGTGTCTCTCTACCAACCCCGCACTTTGAGGGTGCCTAGCTGAATGAAAACGTTTCTCAATCCCTAGGGCAACACATATTTGCAACATTACGGCTGCGATGAAATGGGGGCCGTTGTCCGACCAAATTATCCTCGGGAGCCCAAATCGAGGGAAGTACTCTTTCACCAGAATCTTTGCGGTGGTCATGGCGGTATCATCTTTGACAGGGAAAGCCTCGACCCATTTGCTAAAAGCACAAATGATGACAAGAACATATTTCAAGTTATTACATCGCTCCATTTCAATAAAATCAAGGTGAATGGTTTCAAAGGGGACAGAGGGGGGCCCGAAACTTCCCCTTGGAGTCACTGTCCCTTTACCCACATTGTGCTGCAGGCAAATCATGCAATTCTGAACATGTCTCTTTGCAGTTTCCAAAATTTTATCATTCACCCAAACCTGCTGCAATATCTTCGTAATTTGCTGGGCACACACATGCGTTGGACCGTGTGCCATTGTAACCATTGCTAACACATAAGAATCAGGAAGCAACCATTTCCTGTTGGATGCGTCCACCCAACACCTTTCATCATCCAATTTTCCCATGCCTTCAGCCCACTTCCTAGACTCTTCAACTGAGGCATCAGTCTGCATATCTCGCACAGACCCAATGCCTTCATCTATTATACAAACATCTCTCACTTCCCTCGAGGTGTACATGTCTGTGCTAAGGTCTGTGGCTGTTTGTCTAGCTATCAAATCTGCAAAAGCATTTCCTCTGCCCACATTGTCTATGACCTTGCGATGTGCTGCACATTTCATGATCGCTAATTGTTCAGGGAGTGAGAGCGCTGAAAGTAGTTGTACTATTAAGGGACCATGCTGAATCTTGGTCCCATGTGAGGTCAGAAACCCTCTTTCCGACCACAGTTTTCCGAAGTTGTGAGCCACCCCAAAGGCGTACTGGCTATCCGTATAAATATTGACTCTATGCCCTTGGGAGAGCTCACAAGCGCGGGTCAACGCTATAATCTCCACGGCCTGCGCGGAGTTATGCGGAATCCTTTTAGTTTCAACAATCTTGTTCAAAGTAGTAACTGCATAAGCAGCTGTAGATGTGCCATTCGGAAGTTTGAAGTAGGAGCCATCACAAAACAGCTCCCCTTCCGCATTCTTCAAAGGAGTATCTGAGAGGTCTATCCTGCCCTTTGTTTCTTGTTCGGTGGCATACAGGCAGTCATGTGATCCTTCATCACCGCAAACAATATTTTGCGGGAGAGGTAAGAGTTCAGCCGGATTGAGAACACAACACCTTTTAATTTGGATATGAGGAGCAAATAGGACTAATTCGTACCTTGTCAACCGGGCAGAGGTAAGGTGTTGCGTTTGAGTTTTATTCAATAGAATATCAACAGAGTGAGGTACCATCAAAATTAAATCGTGGCCTAGGACCATCCCCTCACTCTGTTTTACAGACGCAGCGGCAGCGGCAGCAGCAACAGCGCGCAGACATCGCGGCAAAGCGCATGCAACAGGATCGAGGGCGGAGGAATAATAGCCGCAAGGCCTATTCTTCCCTCCATGTTCCTGTGTTAACACAGACAAAGCACATCCATCACATTCATGCACAAACAACACAAAGGCCTTATCGTAATTTGGTGTACCCAGAACCGGTGCGATTTTGAGAAGCTCAAATGATTGTTGATGTTCCGATTCCCATGGCAGTGGCAGAGAAATGCCCTTCTTCGTCAAAGCCAACATCGGTTTTACCACTAGTGCAAAATTCGGGATCCACAGTCTACAGTAGGACGCCATCCCTATCAGGGCTCTGACTTCCTTCTGTGATTTTGGGACAGACATGCCAGAAATGTGTTTTATTCGTTCAGGTGCCAATCTCCTTCCCTCCTTTGACAGGAGGTAGCCTAAATAGGCAACCTCCTGGCAACAATATTGAAATTTTTTTAGCGAAGCTTTGTGACCATTTTCAGCTAGATGAACAAGCAACAATATAGTGCCTTCCTTACAAGCTTTCTCAGAGTCTGCAGCCAAGAGCAAATCGTCTACATATTGAAGCAGCGTGCAAGTAGGTGGCAATTCAAGGGTGTCGAGCTGCTCCTTTAAGGCTCTACTATAGATACTAGGACTTTCAGTATACCCTTGAGGTGCCCTTGTGAAAGTAAACGAGCGTCCCCCCAAGGTGAACGCGAACAAATACCTGCTCTCCTCATGTATCGGTATACTAAAGAAGGAGTTTTTCAAATCTACGACACTAAAGTGTGTAGCCGTAGCAGGGATCATTGTTACTATCGTAGTTACATCAGGCACAATTGGAAATTGTGGTGCTACCACTCGGTTAATAGCACGAAGATCTATTACAAACCGGTACGGAATTGCATTGTCGCCTTTCTTATATACTGGCAAGATCGGGCTATTACATAAGCTACCTGTTATCTCTTCGATCACTCCACGATGTACAAAATCGGAGACAATGCATTTCAGAGCACGCTCACCTTCAATTGAAATTTTATATTGCGGAATGCGCGGTAGCTTAACCCCATGTTTCAAGACTATCTTAACAGGCTCGATGTGCAATATCCCGACATCATTGTCGTCTATTGCCCACAAACATTCCGGGACAATGTCAAACTCGGGAGGTAGAGGTCGGGTCAAGTACTGGGAGTTAAAGGGTTGCTGTGGTGAAACTGTTAATCTTATTCCGTCAGGGGAACAATGAATCACTGCATTCAGTTTCTTTAACAAATTCAACCCTAGCAAATTTTCTCCGCAGTTTGAAGTAAGAAAAAAAGGGCACTGGTCTGTGAAAGGACCCAAAGAAACAGATACCGGCGCAGAAACCGGACAAACAGTTGGTATACCAGAGAACCCTATAGAAACGTTTGTTTGCCCTGACAGTGGGATGTTTGGAACCCTAGAATGGTCAATGGAGCACTTTTGTGCTCCAGTGTCGATCAAGAACTGATGTTTCCTATTCCCCACCAATAATTCAACGTAGGGGCCCTTCTGAATAACGGGAATAGGCAAAGGTTCCAAACGCTGCTTCGGGCAATCCTAGTAAGGCAGAACTTCATCAAAGGGAAGTTCTTCAGAAAGATAGGCAGCAGAAGGGTGATCAAATATATTTCTCGAGTCCATACTCGGAGTCTGATTTTCCCGTGAAAAAGGTTGCTGTGGATCTTGTAGAAGCTGACCCGTATCAGGGCCCCCTGCTCCGGGGCGGCCCCTTGGTCGCCTACCCATACCTCCAAATGTGCCTCCTGACCTCTGACGAAGGGCAGGGCACTGTGCTCGCCAGTGACCTTCCTGGCGGCAATAAGCACACTGATTAATATTTATAGAATTTGGAGGAGTATTTCCTCTTGGAATGTACTGACCTCTAGTCTGTGTCGTACCTCCTCTGGGGTTTCTGACAATTTGCTGCAACAATACCTTAGTCTTTAAGTCGCCCCTTCTTTTTTCGATTTTCTCTTTTTCATTATTAACCCGATTCTCATAATACTGAGCCATATGCAAAACCTCTGACTGGGATTTTGCCTGCCAAGCGCTCTCTGAGGACATAATTTGTGACTGGATGTCGGGCAATAATCCACGTACAAATTTGTCCACAAACAACCTCTTCCCCGACTCTGTGCCTAAATCCTGTCCACTGAAGTCAGAGAACACCTGTTCAAATCTATTAAAGAATTCAGTAGTACCTTCAGTTTTCCCTTGGACGCAGGCCGTAAGCTTGTCCCAAATAATCCTTTTTTCTGGGATTATAGTTTTTAGTTTAGCAACTATTCTATCGGGTAAGGTAAGTATTACCTGGGGTGGTTTCTCACCAGCTGGTCGTTCCCCATCTATTCTAATCAGATTTACCCATGTATCCCCTAGCCCCGGCACATCATCTACTGTCTGTATCTGTTTCCATACATCAACTGGCAAAAGCACTGGAAACAATAAGTCCATGTCACTTAAGGTGAACACAGAAGACTGTAAGACGGATTCTATCTCTTTATAAAACCCTGTCGGGTTTTTCCTAATATCAGGGACTGATTGTCTAATCGTGTTCACTTCCTGTCGAGAGAATGGGACGTGAACAAACTGCGATACGTAATGTGCAGGGATATCCGTCGCGGGAGTACCAGTCGCCGCGTCGGCGGGGATTTCTACTTTTGGGACAAGGGTCGGAGGGACCTCTCTCATAGGCAACTGAGATATAGGGACCTCCGACCGCTTACTGAGCAATAGGGCCAAATCGAGCGCTAAAACAGCTGTAGAAGTGTCGGGAGAAAAAGCTCTTTTACAAATACCCAATAACTCTATGGGGCAACCAACCTTCTTCCTTATACATTCCTCCTGTAAGTGCTGTACCATCACTTGGATTACCTTTCTTTGCATCTCTACCGTGTATTGACTATATGTGTCATACACCTCATCTGGCGGTATCTATGAATCCAAGATCCATCGAATCGCGTCTTTGGTACAAATTCGTACTTCCTCAGGTGCTGATCTTCGGCACGAAAGGAACCGTTTCTGTACATATATCCTATCGTCCTCATCATCCTCGTTTTGTAACCTTTCAAAATCCCTCCTAAACTCAAACAACCTATCAACATGTCCATATACTTTCTGCTCTGTATCCCTCGAAAGTGCCAAAGCATTCAGATCTCTCACCCCTTGTGGGAGATCCGAAGTCTGCAATCTACCCCACATTACACCTAAGTGAATCCCCAGTCCTTCAATAAAAACATTTTTCTCGGGAAAATCGAGCAAATTAGATAATGTTGAAAATGCATCAGTTTGATCACCTTTTTCCATGCAATGCTTAGCCCAAGCAAATAGTTCCTGTTTCCTGCCCGCAGGAACAGTACTACGAGTCACAATTGTTGACCCTGCACCGGGATCTGTTTTAACGAACATGGGACTCCCCGGAATCGAAAGTGTAGGTGGACTTAACAAGGGTGCAGGGGAGAGAGGCAGTGCAATAGACAGAGGAGCGACAACCAAAGAACTAGGAGCAGTAGGCTGTGCAGGGGGAGTAGGGATAGCAACGGGAACAATAGCAGGAACGGGCAAGGTGCCCACAACAGGAGCATACGGAGGTGGCGCTGAAGAATCAGGCCTCCGTTCGTTCAATATTTTCTCAATAAACTCCTCGGAAACATGGAAATCTTCAGAGGGGTACATTTTCTGGACCTCGAGCGAGAAAGCTCTATCCATTTTCTGGGCTTCTTCTAATCGTTTTTCCTTGTCATACAACAATGCCTTTTCGGCATTTGTTTTATGACGACGTGCATGTTTATCCCTACTTTTAAGCTGCTGCAATGCTTCCTTTTTCCAATTTTGTAACACATCAAAGGCTGCTGGCCTAGCCTTTTTCTTAAGCAAGATCGATTCTAAGTATTCAATACGGGGGATCTCAAAACTACCATTGATTGGCCACTGAAATTCGGAGGCATTTCTGGTCTGTCTGTGCCAAATGTCATTAAATACAATACTACCAATGCCATACTTACAGTACATAGTACACGCCGGCGACCCCTCCTGTGGTGCCGGACGGCTAAATTCCAAAGATTGTCGATCGCTGCGGAACAGAGCCCTAAAGCAGCTAGACAATTTCCCAGGCATTTCTCAAAGAATTGGTGTTACCTGGTCCAATAATTGTGTCTGCAGATACAATACACCAAATTCAAATTGTCAGGGTTAAATTAAGAGCCGGGTCACGACTGCACCTGACCAAACCTAAGGAGGACCGTACGGTTTACAAAGGACTTCAACTAACGAATTTTTACCTGCGTTCGGTGGTTTCGGCAAATCTGCCTGCCTCGGAATTGGACCCTCGTCAAGATGCCGTGTCAGACCGCACGACTATCGCCCAAGGATCGGATCGTGCAGCAGTGCCGAGGTATCGCGTATCGATCGGTCGGGCCCGCAGAATCACACCGTCCGATCCCGATTCGATAGTCTGCGTCAACCTTCAATGATCCGGCATCAATCTTGAGGGTCCCTATTCGGGCGCCAACTGTGGAAACAGAGAAATTGATATGATGCCGGGAAGCCCAAAAGGAAACACACCAACACAGGTTACAAAGGACATACAAAGCGCTTTATTTCAAAGTTACAAAGTTACCAAAGTCAATTGACATACGGATAGCTATTCGGCCCTCTGACTAACACGCGAACCTTCAACGTAAGGTTCGCACTGAAAGTGGGAGAGACCGATCATCGGGATGCTTGGGTTTTTATACGTTTTGTCCTGCATTGGCCAGCCCTCTCGCAAGTTAACCATTCTTGGAACCGTGGCTAGGGTTTGTAGCCAGGTCGAACACACAATTTACCTAATTTGATCAGTTCCGCTGATACAGTTACATATTTACACACAGGTTAAAGAGAGGACAAGGTCTTAGTTCGTGACCCTAACAAGTGGCCTGCGGACATATTGTTTATTCACGTGTGCGGAGGTCACCATGGCCGGAGTCTTACTCAAAATGTCATTCGGCCTCCATTTTGTGATTCAGGGTGACTTCCACACTGCAAGAGTACCTAAAATGGCAGCTAGATCCAAGATGGCGGCTTACACAATACATTAAGGTCAAGACCTTGCCGCGGAACCTATGTACATGGTATTGTTTAGACAGCTTGGCGTAGGCCAACATACATTTAAACAATGCGATTGGGGTCACAATATTATATCGATTTCCACACACCCCCCCCCACCCCCTGCTGTGGAATTCTCTTCCCGGGGACCTGAGACTGATGAACAATCTGTCCAGTTTCAGGAAAACAATCAAGACCACACTTTTCAAGTAGTAGTCCTGGGAGCGCAATGACCGCTCTCCTTACGCTTTCCCATTTATTTTTTGTTATGTTGTGTGCATGTGCGTCCTGATGCCTTCAGGCTCCCAGCATGTTACAAATAAATAAATACAAATAAAATAATGTTTTGCCATGTGTATGTGGCCACAAGTCAATATTCTGGGTTCACGTGTGTGTCTCTTAATTGTGACTCATCATTTTCCCTACATTTGTGTGAATCTATTCATACTGACTGCTGGGCTTCGGCATGTGTGTGTGTGTGTGGCAGTTGCTCATTGACTCATGCTGACTTCATGCTACTGTTACTATTGTGTGGCCTGCACATGCATTGTCACTGTTGACTGATGTCTATGTTCTTTGTTCCCTTTCCACAGTTGCTTTGCGTGGCAAAGCAGGCGGATGCAGTGCTGTGTAGCAGAACATTAGGGACATGGCCTGCCGATCCAGGCACAGACCCCAACGATGGCAAGTTCACAACACCGCTTCAGATGGTGATGTGGCCGGGGGAGCGTGACTTCCATTGGGCAAGGCTGCTGAAGTTGAATCCCAGGTTGTCATTGTTGTGGGGGACACCTCATCAGCGGTAGGACAGAGTGGTGACATACCGACACAGGGGCCCAAAACCATGCAGACATATATGGAGGCATTAGGTTTGATGGAGGTGGAAACGTAAGAGGAGGAGACCATTGCAGCCCAGCCCAAAGGGTCATGCCATCTACCACCATGGCCTCCTGTGTACCAGTCCCACCATTGCCCAGTCTGGGTGTGGTTGAGGTGGAAGTCAGTGTGATGGCAGAGGAGGCAGTCCCTGAGTCTGCCCAGGAGCCCACAGGTGAACATGTTGTGGAGGCACAGTAGGCACTTGAGGGCAGAGCAGGTGCTGTACTACCCCGGCAAGGACTGTCATCCAGTCAGAGGGAGTAAGCAGGTACCAACATGGCACAAGTGAAGTAGGAGGCATGACAGCACCTGCAGGCTCTATTGTCAGTGCAGGTGGAATCTGCGAGGCAGCAGGAGGTGGGGAGGCAGCTGGCTTGTGATGCTGCAATTTCAAGGTCCAATGCCAGGGTGGCGAAGTTGGTGAGTGGGTGGGCTGCCATCTTTGGGGAAAATTGCAGGAGAGCGTAGGATGAGGAGTCTCAGATGAGGGAGGCCCTGCAAGTCCTCCAGGCAACAATGGATGCCCACCTGCCAGCTGTGAATGCAGAGGGGAGTCATCCCTGGTCAAGGCATTGTCCAACATCTCCACAAATAGCCCGCTGCTGGTTGTTCATAGTTCTTTAGAATTAGGTTTCATTTAGTACTGCCACACTCCTTCCAGCCTGTTTGGCCATGTTCTCCAAGTGAGTATGTCGTATGGCTGTCATGTGGGTTAGGGCCTCACTCTGTGTGTCATGTTGGTACTGTGATACTTGCTGGGGTACATGTGTGTATGCTCTATGTGTGTGTGTGATGGATGTTCCATCCATGTTCGGGTTGGTTTACCAAGATGACAAAGAAAGTGAAAGTCAAAGAGATAATTTGAGCGGTACAATTGTGCCTTCAAATCTCAATCTGTCTAAATTACCTTATAATGCTTCCGTAACACACTTAGAGGAGCAAGGTTTTGAAGTGGTAGGGTGTTGTACCTTAGTGAACTGAACGGTATGCACAAGAATGATGCTGACCTATCATAAGCATGTGACACACAATTGGAGCCACAGAGGACCCTAGAGGCATTAAACAAAACCTTGTGATATTGCTGATATATCTATGTTAGCTCCGGCCATTATGGTGGAGCTTGACAAACATGTATGTATGTCTTTGGGGCCATCTACTCCTGTATCTACACCCAGAAAACACAGAGACCACGTACATCTAAACAGTACTGTTGACATTGAGATGTGTAGCATTCCAACTGCCCAGCACACGGTGGATGATGGGAGACATGTAAATGCAAATTAATCTCCCAACTTCCCTTTAGTGTGTGATATGGGGAAGCAATGCAAATTTCAGGATTTTGGAGAGTTTGGAGAGTTTGACCCTTTCCCTATGGCTATGAATGAGCAGGAAAAAGTGATCCCACAGAAACACGACATGAATAAACAAGAACATAACCTCCTTGATGAAACTATGCTAGATCTTAATGAGCAGAACTGCCATACGTTTCCACTTCTAACAAAGATTCTGAACTTGCTAGATAATGGACACAAATTCACTCACTATGCTATTAGGGAGATGAAAGGGTCTATTGCCGATATGATGGGTAAATTGAATAGGTTGGAAGGATTCATGCTGACCTATGAGACGTTTAGACCCAGTCAGGCAGTACATACAGACATCATGACTCAGACCAGCTATGAATCGTCTGTCTTATTCAAACCCAAATGTCATGAAGTCGTCTCAGACGACTCAAACTAATTTGAGAGAGCAGAATGCTGAGATGTATTTAAAATATGAAGTAAAATCTCTGCAGAAGCAAGAAGGTTTACACCTTCCCCAGAAGAAATGGACAAGATTGAACTTATTAAAGTAGCCAAGCTTCACCATGAAAGAATGCTGATGCTAGAAATCGTGCTGAGGAAAGCTAATTTGATTCCATCTAATGAAAATGACATACATGGTGATCAGATTGACGAGGAAAAGAGACACAGCGATATTGACACACCTGATAGTCCTTCTGCCCTGACTGAAATTATTGAGCAACAGGCCCAAAGTAAAAATAGGTACATTGAGAACATTGTAGAGGATGAGAAGACAGAGGACAAATAGGAGTGAAAATGTTATTCAATGTCCCGCAAAGCAAAAAAACGCCAACAAATGTATTGAAACGGAAATCTGGTGTTTCGTCAAATGAAATATTGAGTAATAAAAGTAAAAAAAAAGTGGAACAGCTGATTATAATGAGAGTACCCAGGAGTGTTCAAATAGCATGATTAACAAGGCTGAGGAACACGTTATGGACCTAAGTCAGCTGGATGCAGAATCCAAAGGGCACATGCAGTTAGAAGGCCAACACCTAGGTAAGCCCAATCATGCCCAAAATAAATCAGCATCAGTGCGCCCCAATCCTGTCCCCAATAAAACTGTACAAATTCTAATTGATAGGGGCTATTAAAGAGCATGTCCAAATAACCACAGGGGGCGTGCACCCTTCACCCAGGGTACTTATGAAGCAATCTAATCTCACATCCTTTTATCAGACAACAAAAAATAAATTAACCTACAGAAAAGACAGTGGTGATGGAGTGTGTGCAAGGGAGATTACTCTGGTGGGTCCCATAAAGCAAACAGAAACAAAAACCGCATATATATGCTTGAAGCACAGTAATCCAAGAAAAGAAAACCCCACAAATTCTCAGTTTGGCACTGTTAATTTGTTATGTAAACAGACACTGAACATTAAGGAAGAGATAAAGTGTATCCCCAAACAAGATGAAAATCCAACTGCCAGTGAGGTGACACACACCAACTGCCCAATAATGGCGATGCTGGGGAGATAGAAGGGTCTCAGTTAGCATGTGGGAGTCCTTGTGTTAAGGTTAGACCTTCGAAGAGGTATCAAAAGAAATGCTATTGTTTATTGGCTGGAACAGTGAAGCAGATGCACATGGTAGTGATAGAATCAATCGCAGCTATTTGCTAAATGTGTTCCAACCAATTCCAACCTTGCGTAGCCTTAATTCCCAAGACATTGAATGGATTAAACTTTTTCATACTAATAATAATAGGATGCTGTGCTAAATTAAATCTTTGGTAATTACAAACATCTTGTGGGAACAAAGAGATCATTTCAATATGTTGGGATATGAATTGCACGCATTTGAAAACTTGCAGGAGTCTACTACGTTTATTGAATACCAACCTGAGAAGACTAAATGTAATGCAAACACAGGTATCCAAGTGGTACCGAATCTTGCTATAAACCAAGACATGCTTTCACAATTAGTTTCAGTTGCAAATGCTCTGAAAGGGTTAGCATGTCTGGAACCTCTCTTAAAAAATGTGAGTTACACTGAAACCACGCAAAATCATTCATAACTCACACCCCTTTCCATTTCAAGTTGGAATTGCTGTGGATTTACCAACTTAATGAAATGTCATGCCGAACAGCCATTGTTTCAGACTTCTTGCATTATTCTTATACAGGAAACAATGGCTGTGAAACATCTCAGTTTGGATGGTTTTACCTCGCATTCACATCCCGCGAGAGAGGGTTTACAGGACCGACTTGCCAGAGGCCTTATGATGTTACTTCACAATAGTGCAAAGATTCTGTCCACTCTTGTATCTTCTACTAATGAACTGCTTGTTATTGAGGTGTTAATCTAGCATCATCACATACTAATTATAAATATGTATTGGAATCCCAAATATTGCACCATAGAAAAAATCATAAATGATCTTGATGCAATTTTACAAAAAGCCTTCCTTCGTAATGAAAAGTATGGGATGATACTAGGAGGAGATTTCAATGACATTCTAAACAATCTTGCTGGTTTCAAATTTGGTCAATTCCAGCATTCCACTACTGCTTCATCCTGGGAACATGGGAGATGTTGGATGGATTTTCTAACAGACTGGAACTTCCACTTAGTCTCCCGTGCACAGGATCAAAGTGATTTTACATGGAGAAGAGGGAATTCAAAGTCATTATTTACTATATAGCTGTTTCGAAAAGTCTTTTGGAGTTGTGCGTGCCGCTCTCAATATGTGATTTAAGTCTGGGAGATCATATGATGTTAAATCGCATAGTAAATATCCATGTTAAATCGTATACACACAAATGATTTGTCTTTAATAGAAGTAGATAGACATACACTATCAATTCGATGGCATCCGAAAACTTGCAGAAACCTCACATATTTGGTAAATTAGGACATATTGCACACACACACATGAGGGTTGATACTCCAGCGTACAACTTATTTGTGGTACAGTATAATACCACCGTGATAAGAAACCGTATTCTGTAGCTAGTAAAACAACATATCACAACAACTTCTAGCTTACATCCTAACAGCTACAATACTGAAATTGCTTTATTAAACAGTATACATAACAGGGAGATCAGAATAGCAAAAAGATATAATGTTGGAGTTGCAGCAGTCAACAAGTTATTAAGAAAATTCAAAGTAAATTTAAAACGCACTGCAAAAGGTTGAAGAGGGCAAAATCATTTGTTGAGAACCAAAAAATTATTCGGCTATTGTGTAAACGTGACACAAAAGATATATGGGCCATAATTCAGAATCTGACTGGAACACAACAATCGGAGGTTAGCTCCACTATTACTGGGCAGTAGTGGAGTACACATATTAGAGAAAGATACATTCTACCCAAAAATTCCTGCTCTGTGGATATCAACCTATACATCTGTAAAATTCCCAGTAAATGTCCATGGCAATTAGATGATGTGCTATGGGCTATTAACAAACTAACCTATTCAAAGGCCGCAGGGCCAGATGGGCTTCCACCATGTCTCTTAAAAGATGATCCATGTTTATGGGCTAAAATGCTTAAACCTACATTTGAGCTTATTTTTGTCATCAAAATTATACCCCCTTCATGGCTCACTGCCATTATCGTACCGATTCACAATAAAGGGCCAATTGATGACCTGTCTAATTATCACCCAATCTCATTGATTGACGTACCTGCAAAGGTATTTGCCATCCTTCTCCTCAAGGAACTTGAAAAGTGTGTAGCCGAGAAAAATCTTCTATCCCGATTTCAAGTGGGCCAGTACATTAAATGCCACGATTTTGGCACACCTACTAGAAACCTCATGTCGAACCTCCTCAGGGGCAATCTACATGGCGTCATTGGATTTATCAGCAGCATTTGATAGTGTCATTCGATCATTGTTGTGGAGTAAAATGCTCCAATATGGCATATCTGCACATTTTGTGGGTCTGATAGCTCTACTCCATAACCAGACTTTTTATTGAGAATGCATTAATTGTTCTGGCTATGTGACAGATCCCATTGAGACTGAAATCAGAGTCAAACAAGAATGTCAATTGGGAGACGACAAAATAAACTGGCTAGCCTTTGCAGATGACATTATTCTGTTCGACAGGACACCCTATGGCCTCCAGAATAAGCCAAATTTGTTTTCTGCATATGCCACCAAGCATATACTCTCGACCAATCCCTCTAAATCCACCATAATAGTATTTGCTAAGAAAAGAAAAGTTTGTAGGTTTGATTGGAAGCTGGATTCGGCACTTATGACAAGGTTTTTGGGATAAAACTTGAGTGATTGGCTATGTGGAGTAAGACTTTAAATTTAAATATAGTCCATCTAATATCTCAAATGAAAATCATATACCACAGGCATGCAAAATGTTCTTTAATACCGATCTTAGACTTCTATACTCTGAAGGTAGAACCCATCATTTTGTATGGATTGGACCTTTGTCTACTCGACCTCACCAAAGTGTTAAATAAAATTCAAGGAAGAATTTGGAAAGAGGTCTTGGGTTTACTAAAATCATTACCTAATATGATGATCTTACATAAATTAGGGCTTAATTCTTTGGTGGCGAAATTGTCCTGGAGAATGCTGGTGAATTACGGGAAAATGCTATGCCCACCAGCAAACTCTTTCTATGAAGATCTTGCTAAAAGGGTTGTGAATGCACTTCCAGCTCCAATAAACAGATATGTCACTAACATGAAAACAATCTTGAATCTGATTGTCACTGAACAGAAAGATTTGTATGAACAAACTATTACTGTAAAAAAGATTGTTTAAGTATGTCTGGGCAAAAATCATTGGGCTGAACACTTCTTATAAATCATATTCAGACCACACATGCTTCAGTCACAAACAAAATCCACGGCTGCAATCATTGTTAATGTTCCCATGCAATAATGCAAGAAAGCTATATTTGAGATGTATACTAAATCTTTTTCACAAAAATGAAAAGATGAAGCATTGGACCCAGAACAATAATGCTGTTTGAACACTGAAACATCTTGTGATTTATTGTGAATTCTTCGAAGCCCTGCGCATAATACACTTAGGGACTTTCTTTAATGTTGATCTTCATCTCTCAAGAGAATTGTTATGGACACAGAATGTGTGGGGTACAAGACAGTCCCTGGTTCTGGCTCTAACTCGGTTCCTATCCATAATGCAGGTTCATCTAAGTGAAATGAACAAAGGTAGAATTAAGTGAATTGAAAGATGGAGTAAAGGGATATTGAAGTAGTCAAATATGTATTATCCTCTTTTTGTTTGGTACCAAACATGTGAATGTGAATTTATGATGAAATCTGTATGTTATAATGAATTATCATTTATTATGTAAGAATATATCAATTTGATCCATGTTTTTAATTGTATGTAAATATGTAAATATGTTGGTTGTTTTAGAGGCTTTGATTTAAAAGTAATCTTTGGATTGTTGATTTGTATCTTACATATTATGAAGGAATATTTGTAAAGGTACAAATAAATAAAAAAATTATAAAATGTGTCTTTTGGAAGCTGTATTTTATTTCAATTTCATTAAGAATGTATCATAATAATGTTATTCCTTTACTGTCTTGGAACAGTTTATTGAGAAGCCACCCTCAACACAGGGAGTCCCTTCCCTCCCCACGATTGTGGTTATTCAACAAATTGTTTAACAGATTATTTTTTAGCCCTATCACAGACACAATTCATGCCCCTTGGATCCCTCTCCCCTGAGCTAACAATGAGCCAAGAACCAGGCCCGTGTATAGGAAATATATTGGTATTTATTTAAATTATCAGTAATAAAAATGAGCACTGAAAATATCGAAAACACCACTTTATCCATGTGTCACGATTCTGCTTGCCTGCCTCCCAGCACCTTTACATGCGCCTAATCCTTTATTTCTTTGTTTTGCCACTGGAGTTCTGGACTAATCTAATTGCATGTTCCATTCTGGATTTTGGATTAAACCAGCAGATGCATTCTGGGACATGTAGGTTGTCCAAAAGGCAGAGGGCTGGAGGAGGCATATTACATACATTTGTTTGCAGCAAGCTACAAAGAGCTGCAGAGGGCCTGATTGCATTCACCTGTTCCAAGCTACTGCAGGCTCGGCTGCAGAGAGCTGGAGAGCACTTGATTAGAATCCACTGCTGCTGCTGCTGCAGGCTACTGAAGCCAGGGCTGGACTTAATTGAACACAGCTGCCAGAGTCTGCAATCAGCTCCACCCTGCTGGCCTGCTGGCTTGGAGGGCCTTTATAAGCTCACTCTGAACAGAAGGAGTTGTCAGTCAACTTCTTTCTCTGTGAGCTCCTGCTGGTGCTCCTGTTACCAGCTTTTGATCTTTCCTGTAAATCCTCTTTTGGCCTATTGATTCCTGTTGCTGTTGATGCTCGCAGCTCCCTCTCCATTCTGCTGCAGCCTTTTGCCCTGTTCCTTTGGGCTTCCACATGACGGCTCTGCCGCACTCCGCTGCTTTCCGCCCTGCTCCTCTGGGCTCCCACCTGACGGCTCTGCCGTACGCCGCTGCCTTCCACCCTGCTCCTCTGGGCTCCCACCTGGGTAAACATATTCACCCCTGTTCCTCCAAAACTATCAAGGACCACATTGACTCCCTGCTCCTGCCCTGGCTGACTTTTGCAACCACTCCTTCGCCTCTGGAGTCTTCCCATCCCCCCTCAAGCACTCCCTTGTGCACCCTCTCCTTAAGAAACCCTCTGCCGACCCCTCCTGTCCGGCTAACTATCGCCCAATCTCCATCACTCCCTTCCTGGGCAAGCTCCTGGAGAAACTGGCCATCTCCCAGCTTTACCTCCATGCTGAAGCTGTTGATAGTCTCCATGACCATCAATCTGGCTTCAGAGCAGCCAGAAGCACGGAAACTGCTCTCCTTAACATCCGTGAGGACCTGCTCTTGAACCTCGACTCCAACACTCCGTGTGTTCTCATTCTGCTCGATCTCTCTTCTGCCTTTGACACTGTCAACCATGCCATCCCCATGCCATCCTGCTCAACCGTCTCCGTGATAACCTGGGTATCACTGGTCAGGCTCTGGCGTGGCTGACCTCTTTCCTTTCCAATCGACCCTCCCAGGTCCAACTTGGGTCCTTCCTCTCTGACATCTTTTTCTCCACCTGTGGCGTTCCCCAGGGATCTAATCTCTCTCCCTGGCTGTTCAACCAGTATCTGGCACTCCTTGCCCACCTCATCGCCGCCCTCTGCCCCAACTTTCAGTGCTATGCGGATGATACCCAGCTCATTTTCAGGCTACCCTCGGCCTTCTCCTCTCCCTCCTCATCTCTGACTGTCTGTCTGCTATCCAGGAATGGTGTGCTGCCAATGACCTCTGCCTTAATGCTAGTAAGACTGAGATCCTACTCATCGGCACACCCACTACCTCCTTCCCTGCAGCTCTCTGGCCGGCCTCTCTTGGCCCTCTTCCTGCTCCTACCTGCAAGGCAAAAAACCTCAGGGTCATCTTCGACTCCACACTCTCCTTCTCTCCTCATATATCTGACGTCTCTAAGAAGTCACATTACCAGCTGCACCTCCTCAGAGTTATTCTTCCTTTCCTCTCCTTCCCCCAGAAGCTCACTGTCTCCCGAGCCCTGGTTCTCTCGAAGCTGGACTACTGTAACAGCCTCTATCTTAATCTGCCTGCCTCCACTCTCCGCCCTCTGCAACTCATCCAGAACAGAACTGCGAGACTTGTCCTTGGCCTCAAGCCCAGGGACCGTATCTCTCCAGGACTGAAATCTCTACACTGGCTCCCAGTGGCTGCGAGGATTAAGTTCAAAACCCTCTGCATTGTCCACAAGGCCTTCTGGGGCCTGGGGCCTAAATACCTTCAACTCTCTCTTCCTAAATATCTTCCTTCCCGAGCCCTACGCTCATCCGTCTCCAACTCCCTCAGGGTCAGCCGCTTCTCGAAGCAACGAGCTGGGGGTAGATCTCTCTCCATGGCAGGAGCCTCCCTCTGGAACAGCCTTCCTGCCTCCCTGAAACTTGAGGAGAACCATCTCCGGTTCCAGAAGCACCTCAAAACCTTCCTCTTCACTTCTGCTTTCTCTCTCCCTCTCCCCTGCTAAATTCTTCACCATAACTGCACTGATTCTGCAACTGGGCCACTCTTACCGACCTCGGTCCTGGGCCCAGTCACTCTTCACTTGCACTGCCTCCCTGGCAACCCCTGCACTGCGGGACTGTCTCTGGACCCCCCCAGCACTTGTCTGCACTTACCTTGCACTTGCCACCAGCTGGCCCTATTTATTTTTTATTTTATTTCTATTCTACTATTTGTACTGCACTCCCCCCCTTCCCCTTGCACTTTTTCCCTTCCCCCTACCCCTGCACTTGCGCGGTCTGAATGACACCTGGCCTAGTAGGATCGTTGTCTGTCTTCCCCTTGTTCCCCCCTCCCTGCCTCGTCGCGCCTTGAAAAACCTGTGTATAGGCGCGTTACAAATGCCTTATCATATCATATCATATCACCTGATGGCTCTGCCGTACTCCGCTGCCTTCTGCCCTGCTCCTCTGGGCTCCCACCTGATGGCTCTGCCGTACCCTGCTGCCTTCGCCCTGCTCCTCTGGGCTCCCACCTGATGGCTCTGCCGTACTCTGCTGCCTTCCTCCCTGCTCCTCTGGGCTCCGACCTGGCAGCTCTGTCACACTCCACTGCCTTACGCCCTGCTCCTTTGGGCTCCCGCCTGACGGCTCTACCGCACTCCACTACCTTCTGCCATTCTCCTCTGGGCTTCCTTGCCTGGCAGCCTTACCACACTCCTCTGCCTTCTGCTCTGCTCCTCTGGGCTCCTTGCCTTGCTTCCTGCCTGTTCCAACTTCTGACATCCTATCATGTCCTGTACCTGGTTATTTCTTCCAACACTGCTTTCTACTTGTTTACATCTTGGTCCACTGTAGTGTCTCAACTTGAATCCGTTTTACAGTGTGACCCTGGGTTGGTCTCCATTCAGATCAGATAAGGGAAGACTTCTGTTGCCTTCAAGTAGTCCGTTGCAGTCATATCTGCCTAAGTATATGGTCTTTCAGTTTTACCCTTGCACTGAGTACAACAGTTTCTTCGGCACGCCCAAGTCATGGCGTTGCTGTATGACTGTTGTTAAGAGTAATCTGCTGGTACCTATCCCAAAGGCTTTCCTTAATCTCTGGAGACCCCTTAGCATACACCCTTATTTCTGATCAATCCCTGTTGCCCAGTATACTTGCTTGTCTTTGCCTTTTCTCTGTCTCTTTGTTTACAGCCTGCTCCTGCAGTTCCTGTGAATTCCTGATTCAAGTAACAGCTTGGTATGTACCTTTAATCTGATATTTGCTAGCATTGTCTCCAGAATCTTCCTTAAATCTACTTGCATACAGTGAGAGATAGCCTCTGCCCTGTGCTCTCCATCTAGACTTCTGAGACCATGGCACAACATAATCAACTTCGCTCAGCATAAATAAATCACACAAGTGAGTTAAAAAGAACACAGGCACAATTCTTCCCTTTCTGTAAATCTCACGGCACAAAATAATTAAACTGATCAATAATATCACCCCAAACCTTTGGTTTAAAATAAACACAGGGGGATTTATCGCTTTGTTTTTCAGAACCCCCCCCCCCTCCCCGATTTGGTCTACTTTGGGAAGTCAGATAGAAAAATGTGAATGCTTTGGGAAATTTTGGATTTCAGACCCCCCTTAAAGAAAGGCTTGTGTTGGGGAAGCTGGATAATAAGGTTGAACTAATTTAAGAACAAAGACACCCCTCTTCCTTATAGAAGTCAGGGTCAGCTGGACAGCAAGGATTACCCAATGAAATTATAGGCTATAGTTTTTAGCGCACACTGGAATGTGAGCTTTGTTAATTTCTAATTTTAACAAATAAAATCACTTCTCAGTGTTCTGCCAAATGGGGAATTCATTATATGAATATTTTGGGTTTCATAGGCTAAGTATCTACACAGTGTTGGCCCCCACCCACTACAAATGGAAAGGATTCAGGGCAAGCAGACAACCCCCAGCTTTTGGTTTTCCAGGGCTTAGTTCTACTTTCATAGCAAGCCTCGGTTTAAGGTTTCTGGAAAGCAAGCTTCATCTCTAGACACTCTAGAAAAATAGGGCCAGGGTCTGGTCACTCCACTGTCAAAGATGTCCTCTTGTTCTCCATCACAGGACCCAGTCCGCTTTCAGGACTTCCTAGAAATGGACAGCTCCACCCAGATGCACTCTCAGTAATCTCCTCAGGTGTCTCCTTACAGCTGTCAGAAGGTAAGTTTCAGCAGCCTTCCTGTCTTTCTCCTTCTTCTGTCACCCGGTTTTTGTGTGTCTATCTCCTGTCCTAGTGCAGTCCCTCTTATATGGCAGAAATAACATCACCAATTTTACAACCATGGGGAAGTACCCTGCAATAATCCCTGCCACTAGATTGGACAGTTACTCCTCTCTCTCCTCCCAACCCCGCCTCCAAGTCAAGATTGGTTTAGGGGACTGGAGCAACATATCACAATTGCTATTTGTAATCGTCCCTTTGTTCTCCTTTCAACTTTTTATCAAAAACTACTTATGTATCACAACTTCATAATTTTACTAACGACTGCCAGACTAAACCTATTTTCTATTTTAGCTGATCGTGGAGAATTAGATACGTCGACCACCATAATTAAGCATATCCCTAATTTCATTTTCCAAATGTTCAGCAACTCTCACATTTGGAACATGTTCAGATCAGCCAGAAATCTAGTGTAACTGGCTATTACAGTTCCCAGAGTCAGAGGTAGATGCATTTTATATCCTCAAAATCGCCTAGAAATTACATAGAAATAATACAAAAATGAATTCAATCCACATTAGGGTTGCTGAGAAAAACAGTTCTACATGATAATAGCCCTTTTAAATTAATTTTGAATGTTCATGTGTGACAAATAGCAGTGGCCATTTGTTTTCACTGGATCAGCCTGTGCCCAGAGTTTAAAAAACATTTTTTTTATCAGTCTCCTTTGTCCTGGAAGCTTGCTCTTTGAAGTTGCAGCCCCCAGTCTTCACACATTTTAGTCATGCTCCAGCCAAGAATGACTTCCCTTGAAGCCCCTTCTTTCAGAGCCAGCAAGTCTGGAGGAACACTCAATTTTGACGCCTTTAGCAGCATTTATTTTATTGTGGGTCATTAGATGGGAGATTTGACATCCAGGCTGGAAGTTGGAGTTTTCATTGTGATGTTAAGCCCTCAGCCAGCAAAACGGTCTGCCCTGGGCCGACATTTTTTTCATGCAGACCAAATGGCTCTTGAAATATCACTGAATTTTTGTGGGTGAAACATAATATATATTGCTCTTTGTCAACCCACACATCATTTCTTGTTTTCCTGACATTGTTCTGTGAGCAGTGATGCTTCTTTCAGTTGTATTTTTTTTTAAACTGTTTTTATTTGCACTCCGAAGTGCAGGCCGTTTTTTTTTCAATGTTTAAAAATCCTGTTTTCCATGTGACAGGGATCTTTGATTCCTCCTTCTTTTGTAAATTAAATGTTGCTTGTCCATCGAGAATGACAGGTAGGCCCCTTTCCACATGGCTCTTTAACTTAACTTGAGAAACAAAAGCCAGGCCGTTTTTGGTTCAGTGTTTAAAATGTCTGCCATTCATGTGAAAGGGACTTCTGTTTGGGGCCTTTAAATGCACCCCACAGTCTTCATCTTTGTTTGAGAAGAAGTGGAACCTTTTGACCCTGGCGATTTTTGAAAATGATTTGCCAAAGAGTAGGATTTTGAACCACTTCTGATCAGTCTCCAGGCTAGGCAGAGAGAGAACTAGTGAAGATCTCGCATGGCATGCACTTTTGTCAGAGTTACAATGTGACCGCCTTCTGGGGATGTTTGGTAGATCATCAGCTTACGAATTTGCTTTGATTACATCCTCATTGTCTGGATGCATGGCGATTAATCAATCCTGGATCATGCCCTTTTTAGGTGATGCCTTCTACCTATCTTGGATGGAAAGCTATAAGCTGCCCTTGATGCGCATAAGCCCATTATTGAGACTCAGGTCATTTTTCTGTCAACCACACTATGGGGATTTCTGGTTTTAGGCATGTGATCCCCACCCATTAATAAGGAGATGTCATTCAACTCGACTACACCTCTCTTCAGAGCATCCAACAAATATGAGATTGCTGTCAAAGGATGAAGTGAAAGGTGTCTTCTGATTTTATAAGAGTAATAGCCAAAATACAGAATTTCTTCTATTAACTTATTAAGCAGTTCCACATCTGCTTGGCTTAATATCTCCCATCTCTTACTGACTTAATACGAGATTGTTATTCAGGGTCCAGTTATCCATGAATAACTCTTTGAACCCTTTGTTTTCATTCCCACTCCGCTTTAAAGGATGTAGACAATTTTGTATCTTCAGTCATTTGCAGAAACCTATCAAACGTTGTATTTGTTCTCCTGATTGCATGTTATTTGATCAATATGTGTTCCTTCCCAGGATTAACATTATGAATGCTATTAGTTTGGTTATTCCCAAATCCACTGTAGATCCTCTGAAGACATACTTAGCTGCAGCCAGTTTGGAATCAGCAAACATACCATAATACTACACAACACCTCTCCTAAGAGAACTGCAATTCCTTCCCACTGCTGCTGGCACCCTTTTCACGACTATCTGTGTCACACAAAAGGATATTAACGGCAATGATCCAATCCCTTTGACATTAAAGTTCTAGATCTCAGAACTGCTGTGACTTGTTGGGACTCATATGTATGAGAGAAGCTAGGTGATCAACCACTCCTTCTCTTTGACCACGGCTATTTGATGGGATTAGATAGCCAAACATATCCAGTCAATGTCAAGCTTCCAATACTTTAGGAAAGCACTTAATACATGGTTGTTGGAACATGTATTTAGTCAAGCCGTCATTCTTTGAGGTGATTTATAATAATTGTGCTTAGGGTTGTTGCTTTAGTGTTACTTGCACTTTGTGTAAACACATATTGGATTTTGATTTCCCAAATCGTACAGCTCTAACTTCCCTTTCAGTTTGCTTTGGTTGCACTTCAAAAGAATGAATTCTAAAATAATCAGATGGAAGAGGAATGCATAATATCTTGACAAAATTAACCTGACATACTCAAATCCATTCCACTCGCCTTCCCCATCAACATGCTTTCTTATTCATTAGTTATCCATAATTTTGCCACTTTGGATTCTATAAAGAGATATATATGCTTAATATCTCT
Source organism: Ambystoma mexicanum (assembly GCF_040938575.1). NCBI lineage: Eukaryota > Metazoa > Chordata > Amphibia > Caudata > Ambystomatidae > Ambystoma > Ambystoma mexicanum. The sequence goes on from NC_090941.1 coordinate 359,127,893, forward strand.
AAACCACCTCTTAAATGAATGCCAAAGAATTCTGCTGTTCACCCGGTTGTTGTTGCTTTCGAGAGACTTCAATGTTCCTGGGCTATGTTCTTGCTGGCTCTGTAAAGTATTGCCAAGGGCATGTGTAATTCCACCAATGTTACAAGGGATGTCATTTCACCAAAGTGCCAGGGGTAGCGGAAGTGACATCACAGAACCCTTGACCTCTGATGACATCACAGAAAGTGATGACATTTGAGCCCACCCCGACGTGACATCATAGGAAGCGAAGGAACACAACGTTTACCCCTTGTCAAAACAGCAAGTGGCATCACATAGCATTGTTTATAAGTACACTATGAAAAATATGGTTACAATATCACTGTTACGTGATATACATTTCATACAAGAATGGATCACCATATGTATTGGCAGGAAAAAACATGTTATAACTTCAACTTGCGAAGAGAAAAATGCATAGTCCGAAATGGATGTTTATTCTACTCTATATGCTTTTTGAGGGCTTTGTCTGCATTGCGAATTTGAGGTGTTTAAGAACAGATTAAATCGGGGACTCACCCCCTAAAGTGTGCCTGAAATAAACCTTTAATGAGTCTAGCAATTATTGTTTAGAATTCCAGAAAGACAAATTATTTGTCATTCCAATTCTTTCTTATTTTGGGTCACTACTAAAAGTGTTACACTTGTGGCCCCCTGTTTTTTTGATTATTTATGTATTTTTTTAAACATGTTTTATTGGGTTTGAAAGCCAGCCGTTCTAGAAAGGAAGAGGCACATGGCATTGAACACAGCCCGGGAGCTGCAATAGGGGTAGCAAGGGATACCACAGGAGTACCAAGGGATACCATAGGAGTAGTAGGAGTGACCTCAGGGGTCGCAAGCGCGACCCCTGGCAATCCTTAAATGACATCCCTAAATGTTACCCTATTAGACATTTTCAGCACCCAGGAAGAAGGGCCCGGTTGCTGACATGCCGTTCCCCTGCTAAAATTAAAGTATATATGTATCTGTTTACGTTTGGCACTTATCTAGCCTAGAGCTCGCTAGAAATCACAGGAGTCTGTACAAAACAATTGGGAGACTACAGACAGAATGGTGCAGGCAGATCAATAGGAGAGCTTTTGCTGGCAGCGACTATTGACAATAACATGTATCTATGAACTTACCGAGTCAGTGGAAGAGATTTAAACATAATATAGTTTATCCAATTTTACACGCCACCCAAACTCATCAATTCGCAGAGTTGAGACGATGGATCTCTCACGTACACTTGACTTGCCTTTCAGTAGCGGGAAAAATGCAAGTATTAATTTGCAAGAGGTGAAGTGTTCTGGGGGAAACAATTATCACAGTGTTAAAGGGTAACTTGATACAAGTACTTGAGTCACAAATGTCAATCCAAATCTATTGAAAATGCATTAAGTAGCGGCCCCTGAAATAGTAGACCACAAAATGGATAACATTAAAATAGGGTTGAAAGTCTGATAGCGTTTTGGGGCCAGGTCAAATGTTTTTATTAGGGACTCTTAAAGAATATGGAAATTGGAAAATATACAACGGGGTAAAGAAATACGCATTTCACGCTGTCTCTGGCCAAATAAATGTTGAGCAGCACCCGGTTTTCGCGTGATAAGAAAGCCACGGACTGAACTGCTAACACAACCATAGAGGAAACGGGCCTCATCATGGAGAAAGTGACATGAGAAATCATAGAATGTGAAATGAGCCGCAATGGCTGCTGGGACGGCCGTGTACAGTATTGGTGCATGGGGCGTCTGAAAGCGCTTCACAGCTCCTGCCAGCAAGCATCTCAACAATTCAGGGCGGGCGAAAAGGTAATGGGCACGCCATGCGCGCTCAGGGAGAGATGCGAGAGCACAGACCTCCAGCATGTGCGCAAATGATGCAACCATTGGACAGCGGACCAGCCGGGCTTAGGATGGGAGAGAATGTAGAGTGCAGCGGCGGAATGTACATGGGCCTAGTTATGGAATGGCAGACAGGTGCCCACGTTTCAGCGTGTGGTTTTCAAAGAAGGATGCGTGCTATGCAGTGGTAGAAATGTACGAAAAGAAGTAGTGGAACTATGTTCCCTGCTGGCCTGCCCCCACTCTCCACAAACCTCATTACCACGACCCCTCCCGTACACAATGTAAACCCCCTAACACCTGCATCTGCTGCTGTTTAGGGGCACGTTCAGTGCAGTGCACTGAAAATGCACGTTTCACCTTCTTCTTACACTTTTGTTTTAAAACGAAACCATTCCGGAACGGTTTCTTTTAAAAAATAAAAGTATAGGAGCTGTTTGGGATGGGGCAGGTGGGGGCATTTGAACAGCATTACTCAATCATGACAGAACTGTGGGGTTGGACTGAGAAGGAATTCATATTAGCTTAGCAAAGACAACATATTCAAAATCCACCAGACAATGGTGACTGCCCCATCAACTTTAAGACAAGATCCAAACCGAATAAATAGTGACAGACCGACAGGGTGAAAAAATATCATATGTGTCTGTGAATATTGAACACTTTTGCAAACGGTGTCCATCTTAATTGAAGAAAGGGAGTGCTGTCTCTGTATAGCTGAGCAGGTTAATGCATTTGTAGATGTGTGAAAGAATCCTGCCCAGGACCTGCTTCAATTGCAGCAGAGCCGACTCTGCCATTACTCCTCAACATGTTAGATAACAGCTGTGTGACATTAATGCGTATTTACAGGGCTGCTGCTATGTGTATTCACATCAAATACAAAAAAAACACACAAAAAAAAACGTTGCTATCAAACCGCTGCATTTGTTCATTCTGCTGATCTGTAAAAAGTTCACAGAAGCAAAACTGACCATTTGATTGCTGTACTTGTAAATCCAGGAAAATGGCTGCTAGCAAACGAAATTAAAGTGTAATTTGGAAGTCAATCATTTTGAGTTTCAGCAAGATCGACTGCCATCCTTCTGCCAGCAGCACATTATATTAATCAGCAAGGTTGGGCAACGCAAGTTTGTTTGCGAGCTAAAGACAGGAGTACAGCAAGGCTTAGAGGGAGATCTCTCTGCCTAGTTAAGGAGCCGAAGGCAGACTACGTGCATTCAGAGTACCGTAATGGGCCTGCCTTCACATACAGTGCTGCTTTATCCTCTGCTATCCTGCTCTACCCACAAGTACACATCGTCTTTTTTTTTCAACCTACCTCCAAGAAGCTGTCTTTACAGCCCTTTAAGAAAAAAATATGTATTGAAGCAGGAGAATCACACAATCTCAATACGAGGTTGTCGGTAAAACCCGCTGGTAAGCAGCAGGTTACCTGCACCCTGTAACACTCTTACCGACGTCTGACATCCCAGTGTGTCATAGGCAGTGGCGGGAAAGCTATTTCCCATTTCCATTAGTAACGGTGCCAGTGCTACAGTGAAAAACCTTCAGGTGGGGCCAAAACTACAGGCAGGTCAGGCCTGCTGGGTAGTTTAGCCCACTACCGGCAGACTTGCAGTGACCCAGTCCGGTAAAGTGGCCGGTAACTTGTTGCCAGCTCCTTTATTACCAGACCGGATCACTTGTAATGAGGCTGAATGTGTGGTTAAGAACCGGATCCAGGGTTCGCAGTTTCACTGCCTTCAATGTACCGCTGCAAAAAATCTTTTTCTTCTTTAAAAAGGGTGCTCAGGTGATGAGATTGTTTTAATCAATGGTCTTGCCAGAAAGCAATGTGCGCTCTGCAGAAAAAGTGAGTGCCACTTGTTCCAGCGGTACTGAAGCTCTGTTCACATTTTGTAGCAATAATCAATGCTAAAAGTTATTCAATGTAATTATATGTACAATATTTAATCAAAATAAAGGTATAAATAAACACATTCATGGTTGTCATGATGATAATATTCAAATAATCTATACACACTCTTGGGTTTGTTGTTCAATTATAACAATATAGTGGTTTCAACAAAAAGATTCATATAGATAAAGATTTTTTGGCAACAAATACAAGTCGGAAATATCACAGTTTAAATAAGCAAATTAATTTCAGTGAGAACCCAATGGTTAAAAGTCCATTGATATGAGATGAGTCTAGATGTACAAGTTGGTGTTTTCAGAGTACATCTCTATTTCTCTATTCTACTACATGTTTCGGGCCTGCTTGCCCTTCATCAGGTATGGACAGATCAGTATTTTCTTTAAATTAAATAAAAATATGTGTTTCAGACTTGTTTGGGCTCTTGTTTCTTGTTTTCACTTTATTTATCTATCAGGAAATTATAATTAAACCAACTGACCTCAGATTTCTGGCGTGGATGCCTTGTCTGAGGCTTGATCAATTCCAGTTGACTTATATGACAGTCTACTATCTGGTGGGAAGTAAAGTCTAGAAATAAGTAAAAATGACCGGCATGAGTTTGATCATGAAGGAAGGGCTAGAATTGGGATCAGTCGCTGGAGAATAGCACTGTGTTCCATTTCTAAACCCTCAGTTTTCAGAATGCACAGACGTTTAAGTACTGTTGTCAAAGAAGCTCACCTTAATTGTGAATATACTGGGAATGTCTGGTTTGTAATAGTTCAATCTCTGTGTCTGTTGCCGGCTCAATCGTGTAGCTGCTTTGTTTTCTTAGTAGTTGCTACTCGGTGAAGTCTTAAACGGCTAGCGGTACCTGCAACGTGGATGGAATTCCCTATGGAGTGGCTGTCTCACGGGGCTTCAAGCCCAGTACAGTGCCAGTCATGCTATGCATGTCCCTACTACCTTGTTACTCTTGTTCCACCAGCAACACGGTTTTCGGCTTAACATCTCCGGGCTGAGCGCCTTTCTTTTTCCGCAATTGTTGACTGGATACTCTTGTGTCTTTGACTAACGAAAATTCACCTCACATTAAATCTGTAACAAAACATGCAGTAATGTATCTCCTTTCTTGCAGGAAGCATTGTGCTACACACATTGTCTGTGGCCTATATTCTTACCACAGAAGCAGTAGATTATATAGCGAGCCGTGGTTTACTGTAGGCCAGCAATCTATTCGGATTGTGTGTTTATGTTTAAAACATTGAATTGCAACCACTCAGGATTCAAGTGCTTGCCCTGCTTTTTATACAGATGCCCTTGCATTGGAAAGATGGACCATGATGTAGTGATGTGGGCAGACCTACGCTCAAGGGAAAATAGTGCCTAAAACGTTCCGATTTAAGCCGTTTTCACATGATTATGTAGGCAGTTTATCTGCAACTCTCTTGAGGCAGTGCCACCAACAAGTAATGTCAATCATTACTGGTCAAAAGGGTGGTGCGGCATTGGTTGGAATAAAGACCAGCAGACTCATGCCCGCACATACATTTTACTCAGAACACACATGTAAACACATGCTTCACTCGTGCACACACAAACTGACTCATGTGCATAGACATATGTTATTCTTAACACAAACACACACGGTTTTTACAAACAGTTCTTGGGAAAATGGATGAAGCTCTTCCATTGGTCAGGCTGCATCAACCTCTTGGGAGGAGAGATGTTCAACCAGATGGGGAGGCCCCTGTAAAGATATATTGGAGGGAAGCAGCACTGTAAAAACAAAATAAAGGTGGGTGTGGTTGACAGCGAGATCAGAGACAGGGGTTCCGTGGTAAGATATGAACGCCACAACCCTCAAAACAGTGCAGCAGGTGAGCTAAAAGGACAAGACACGCAGGAAAGACATTGAGGTGTGTGCCTGATCGTAACTCACTGGTCCAGACAGCAGCCCCTTGAGATAGCTATAGAGATCCAACATACAAAAGCACTTGGTTGTGGGACATTGCAGGCATCACTGAACAGCCCAACCCTAGCTCCCAACCCAGAAGCCTGCACATGAACTACCCTACACTCCTGATTGGGCAAAACCGAGTAGGTCAAACCCGTACTGATTGTTGTTTCGGAGGACCTCAGGAAATACCTGCAACAAATGCCAGTTTCTATACAAATATATACTTTAATTAAACGCACCTGATGCAATAATAGCTAAGTAGAAAAACATTACACAAACCCCACCACTGAGGAAAGAATACAGTATAAGCAAAGACAGCAAGATGCAGCACTCTAGGTAATGAATTCGGGGTGAAAGGCAAATAAGATCCACAACGTTCTTAGCAGATATGTTCTTGGGAGCAAAAAGGATCAAAGTGATCTAACCACTCTTTTGGGCCTCAGACAGGATGGAAGGGCAGTTAGCAATCAACCTTGTTTCAGGTCTTGGCAGTTTGGCAGTGTCAATCCAGACTTAGAGCTGAAGTGCAAGCCTTTCGAGCCAAGTAGGGGTGAAGCGGGTGATGCTGATTCAAGCATTGAGCTAGCATTCAGTCAGGTCAAATCCAGTGGCTAAAAGAAGTTTGAAGGGGGTGTTTGAGCGATGCAGGTTGAGGGGCTCACCAGGATTGGTTCAGGGTCAAGCCGGTTCAAGATGTGTGAGTAGCGTGGACAAGGGACGCTCCAGCAGTATGAGTTAAAGGACATTTACAGTTCAATGTGGTGATCCTGATTCTCCAGTGTTTCGTGGCAAAGTGGAAGTTCGAGGTTGAGCTGGGTTGAGCTGTTGACTAACTGCTGATTTGAGTAGCAAGTGACATTCCAATGTTGATTCCAGCCGAGCACATAATGTGCCGAGAGGTCCAGTGCAGCATTGCTCTGGTTTGAGATGCAAGCACACTGGGGCTCTTGAAGAGTTTGGTTGAGTGCCAAAGGCAGCACTGCCGGATCATGCAGTTTGAAATGTGGTGAACCTGGTTTCAGAGCAGTCCAACCGGTTTAAGGTGATGCAAACATTGTTTCATCATGTCTTGGCCCTCAGAATGCTGTGAATCCAAATCCAAACGTTCAGGTAACAGAACAGATTTGGTTGTCGGGCTCCCAAACGCAGGTAAAGTTGGCACACAATGGAGTTATCTGGGGGTGAGTGTGGCTTATTTGACCCTCCAAAAGTGGCTCAAGCATATGCATGGTTGCCAAACCTATTGAAGTGGAAACTCACAGATATGTGTGGGTCATTATTTAGGGCTTCACTGCTTCCACCTCCTCACACCTGTGCCAAAGAGCTGCACGGGGTGCCACGCTTAAACATACAGATCACTGCAATTGTGAATGCGGAAAGCTTATTTAAGTGCAATAAACAACACTGCTCTCACCCTTAGATATGCACAATTATGTACCAAGGATTAGAATGTGATACCTATATGCCCTTTGTGAATCCAACTAAACGTTTCATTCTTGCAAGTTAAGAAAATGTGTACTTGCAGGAATAGTCTTTGTGAATCTGGCTGTTAAGTTAACGTTAAAATACATTCATATGAATACATGTGTCACATACTTTCTCATTACGTTACTGTTGTTGCCATTGGTATTCATATAGGAAGTTTGTGATATTCTTCGTTTTTGTAAGATGCTCATGATGGGGAGGCGAATACAGTGTGATTTAATCTGAACTCACAGCTGGTTGCCACTTGAGGGATGGACCGAAAGGTGAAACTCTGGGAAGTGGTCAGAGGTAAGCTAATTTATTGTAGAAAGTATGACTAAAATGCTCAGTGTTTAGAATTCGAAAAAAGTATGTGTTCCAGTTTCCTATTGCGTCTTAAGTGTTCCTATCAGACTTTGTGTAGGATCAGTGGTTGATTCTGAATATAGTTATGATATGATATGATACTGCATTTATAACACGCCTATACACAAGGGTTTCATTGTGCAATGAGGAAAGGGAGGAGAAACAGAGGGAAGAAAGAGACAGCGATCCTACTAGGCCAGGTGAAATTGAGATCGCACAAGTGCAGAAGAGGGAGCAAGGGGAAAAGTGCAGAGGGAAAAGGTGAGGGGACAGTGCAGTACATAGGATAACAGTAAGCTAAATAAAGACAAAAAATAAAGTTCGGCCAGCAGGAGGAGGTAACTGCAAGGGTAAGTGCAGTCATCAGGTGTCAAGTGCTAGTTGGGGCTGTAGAGATACAGAACAGTCCCTGAGTGCAAGGGTTGCCAGGGGGGGGCAGTGCAGTTGTACAACTGGCGGAGAGGGGACATGTGGCCGAGATCAGAGGGTAGCCACGTAACCAGTGCAGTTTCAGATTCAGCCAGGGGATCAGCAGGGGAGAGGAGGAGAGAAAGCAGAAGCAAAGATGAAGGTCTTGAGGTGCTTCCGGAACCAGAGATGGTTCTCCTCAAGTTTCATAGAGGCCGGGAGGCTGCTCCAGAGGGAGGCCCCAACAGAAAAAAGAGATCTCCCACCAACTCGCTGCTTGGAGATGTGACTGACCCTGAGGGAGTTGCAGGTGGATTTGGAGGTGAAGGTTGGAGGTGGATGTTATGTTATAATGTCTTATACCATGCACCGTTACTACAACAGGGTGGTCTCCAGGTGCTCACGTGACTCTACAAGAAAGAGGGTGGAGTGTGTTAGTGAGGGTAGAATGATAGGATAGGTTCAGACTCAGGAGAAACTGGCGTCTCTGTGTGTTGTCTTGCGTGTGAATTGGTAGTGTGGCCTTGTTTTTTGTATCCGTAAGGGCAAAACTCAATGGGCCTCATTACAACCCTGGCGGTAGGGGGTTAATGGGGCCAGTAGAGTTGCCGGCCCGTTAACCCCCTACCGCCTGATTACGAGGTCTGCTTGTGGGACCCGCTAAGGCCGCCTCCAAGGTCGGAATGGCCCGGTATTTCCCCATTCAGGGAACCTGGACCCGGTACCCGGAATGGGGGTAGCCATGCTGCAAAAAGTGGCATGGTTACCTACAGGGTCGTAATGAGGCCCAATGCCCTGGTTATGTATTAGTGCTATGTTGGGAGTGTGTTTGTGTGTCTAATGTGTGGTTGGCTGGTAGCATAAACGTGCACACATGTACCCGTAAGGAACAAGAGCCAGTGTCTGGGATGTTTGTTGTGTGCTGATGTTAGATAAGTTTGGTGTGTGTTTGTGTAGTTTTCCTAGCCCATAGGCATATATACTACTTGTGAGTTATGTAGGCTGGGAGCAGGAGCAGGGTGGTTAGTTAGCACATAGGTTCTTCCAAGTATCTTCTCAGAGCTCATTCAGCTGCAACTCAATGGTACCCTCCAGGTCTTCCAGTTGCGGTACACTGGCCGCACACCACCTCTCTAAGCTCAGAGCACTATCTCCTACAACAAATTCCTCTGAGTGCAACACATTGGCTACTCATTTTAGACCCTTGCAGCCCAGCAAGAATTATTAGATATAATTGTGCTTCTGGCTGTTAAAGATTAACAGGTAAAGTTATGAATGGCTAATCTTCTCAAACCTTCTAGAAGTGATGCACGGCTAATCTACCCAATCTATCTAAATTGACGCATGGTTAGTCTACATAAATGTATCTAATGTGGTGCATGGCTAAATCTTCCCAGATTAATCTAAATGTGACACATGTCATGTCTTCACTGATCTGTCTAATGTGAGGCATGGCTAGTCTTCACAGATCTATCTAAGTGTGACACACGCCTAGGAGGAGGAGAAGTGCGAAGAGGTGGGTGTGTGGTTAGGGGATTTTCCTTCGGGCCTCATGGGTATCAGTGGTGTTTTCCCTTTTGTGCTGGTCATTGGCAGTTGAATAGCCATGTTTTCAGTCGTTTCCTGAAGATGAGGTGGTCTTCTCTGGTTCTAATTTCCTTTGGCATTGTGTTCCATAGGTTAGCAATTAGGCATGAGAATGCAGTCCCTCTGAATTTTAGTATTCTTTCAAGTCAATTTGGAGGTTGTTGCTTGATCCTAGATCTCTTCCCGGTTGGTAGCAGCTGATCTTGGCCTGGAGAAATATGGCTCCTTGTCCATGTAGACATTTGTGGGCCTTGAATTTAATGTGTTTTTTTACTGGGAGCCAATGAAGGCTTCACAGAGCTGGAGTGATGTGGCCTCTTCCGTTTAATCTCAGGGTATCCGTGCTGCACTGTTCTGGATGCGGTGACATTTTTTGGCAGGCATTTCAGGCATCTGGAGGTTGAGGCTGTTTGCGTAGACAAGTATCCCTCTGAGTAGTTTCGGGAGGTAGACACACTTCTCTGTGATAGCGTTCCTTTGAGGTTCCAGAGATAATCTGATGTCCATGAGCATTCCTTTGTCGTTTATCACCTGAGAAGTCTCCAGTTGAGTTCCCATGCCTGGCAGCCAGTACAGTTGTGTGTTAGTTCCGCTGCCATCTGAGAATGAGATCATTATTTCTGTTTTGAGTGGGTTCAGTTTAAGGTTATTCATGGTCATCCAGCTTTATATGTCTGTGAGACAATTGTTGAGGGTATTGTTTGGTTCTTGGGTCGTGGCTATCTTCACGATGAGTTGTGTGTCATCTGGGTGGTTGTGTAAGTGATTTCAATCCGGTACACACCTAAGTCACGCCCAGCATGCAGTGCGCAATTGAAACCCTTCCTGATTTTTATCTATTAGTTGAATATTCTGAACGATATACCACTCGTATCACACCCTTCTCCTGGACCCCACCGCCCCCGGTCACACTGAACCAGGAATCAGGCTAGTTTGCAAAGGTAAATATTTATTTATGTACTTAGAATTTAATCACAATATATATTCATAGGTAAACAACAATCACCAATGGGGTGACAAACACTGAATAGTATCTTTAATAAACTAGGAATCAAGGAATGAACACACAGTCAAATGCAGCACAGAAAAGAATACTTTTGTGTTGTTTTGGAATAGATAGCACTTTTGTTAGAGGTTCCCCCTGCAACACCCCTCAACCCACTAATAGGCAATCAAATATATGTGAGGAGAGAGCAGGTAGTCAGGAATAGCACAAATCAAACAGTATATCTGTCCCACCTTCCCCCTTGAACACAAGAGAAAACAGAATTGACTTTTCAGCTGGCAGATGGCTTTGAAATTGTCTTTGGAATTGACTGAGCAAAAACACCAAATGTGGTAAAAAAATACTTAATTTGTTATAAATTCCTATGGGAGCCGCTTTGAACAGTTGCCAACAATCACAAGCAATGATTTAGTCAGAAGAAAACAATTGAACTCTCAAAGTCCAAGTCGGAAATACATTAAAGCTATTTCACACGTGTAAAATGTCTCAGAATGTAAAATCGCGGCAAACTTGTCCTTACGTGATATTCGCTATAACGGGAGAATCACACTGTTTTACAAGCAGGAGTTGAAATTTCATTTGTATCATGAAATTGGAGGGAGTTATAGAGGTTTTAGTAAAGGCCATTTTTGTAAAATAGGCTCAAGAATGGAAAACAGAAATGCACTTTTGAAAATGACAGATGGGTTGATTACAATAGATTATGACTATGAAAAAGCGAATGCCACAGATGGATTTTACAGTCACGTGATCAGCGTAACCCGCCTGTTGTGGATACTCTACTTCTTCAGAAGTGAAAAGAGTCAGCACAAAGATAGTTCTAGCAATACTATGGTTCTTAATTAAACATGGGATGGGTTTGAGATTGGGATCATACAATGCAGATATATTAGGGTCACTTTTCTTCCTATTAATACTTACAGATTAAGTTATTAAATTGGACCGTCAGTTCTGGTCTTGGATTGGGTCTGGTCTAGGAAGAACAGCACATCAGGCACAGTACTGGATCAGCTATGCCAGTCACCGGATTTGCACAGGATCTGTCCTTCTTGTTTGTGGGTAGTTCAATCAGCTGGATAGCAAGTTCCTCAGGCAAGCCTTGTGGTAGCAAGACAGGGAATTTCAGGATACTAGTTCAAAAGGCCTTTTCACCCCACAGCGCTTCAATGGGTGGTGAGAATAAGTTTGAGGATTTGGACCTTGCTGACATCAGTAGTTTACTGCTGGCAAGAGTCTTAGCATCTGGACCTGGAAGGATGTTAAAGGCTGGATGTAGAATGCTGGATCAGAGTGCTTGCTTTGCCGGAATCAGGAAAGTGAGTGGATCAGTCAGTCCCTATGTGTTGTCAGCTGTCTCAATGTATGCTTTAAAATGACATCACAAAGTGGGTGTATGGGCCGGCTTAGCTAAGCTTGCCCCTGTGAGCTGGGATTGGATCAAACAATTTATCTCTGCCTTGCATTTGAGGGATTGGATCAAGGCCGGATGATGTCACTTTTTATGGTTTGCTTTACAGTTCTCAGAGACCTCCCTTTAGCTACTCGTCTCAAAATCGGATTTTATACTAAATACACATTTCTACATTGGTCACTTTTACACAAATCACACACAAAGATGCCATATTTTATGTAATAGCTGTTCATCAAAATCTCGCAGCTGTAGGATCTTGTTTCAACTTTCTACAGAATTATGGCCTTTTTGCTATGAACACAATTTCCAAACTTTATGCACATTTCCACAAATGTGTGTGTTTAACATAGGCGTGTCTTTGTACATTTTCACAATTCTAGGATTCATACATTTCACATAAAACCACATATATTGCCATTCCTGTCTAGAACATGCTACACGATTTTGCCACCTCTTAAAACATGCAGCCAAAAATTAGACTAACAGATACGTCCTTGGTATATTTTCACCATTTTGAACCACAAGTTATGAGTCTTTAACAACTGTTCTTTGTTCATGCTTAACTGCAAAGGGTATGCCCCTTTTGCTCTCCCTTTAGTCTAGGAGCATCCCCCTCCTGGTTTGTTCCTTCCAGGAGCCATTTACAACCCTCTCACACCTCGGTTTCCTAGACTGAAGGGCCTGCTATTTTTCATTCTCTTTCTATAGACAAAGGTCTGGGCTAACCCACGATGAGAACCTCCCCGTGTGTTTCAGCAGAGAGGATATCCCTCTCGCTGGAAGAACCCTGTTTGTCCTCTTCCAAAGGGTTGCAGCTCAGCAAAGCCACTTTATTCTTAATTAAAGATCCAGGAAAAACCAAACTTGTTGCATCAAACATAAATACATTACTTCCTTAGCTTTAACTCTATGGGATAAAAACAAACTGAGATCTGTATTCTTTTTAGCCACAATCCTTTTTATGTTTGCTAATCTGGCAGATTTTTAGTTTAGATCACTTTTAAGTTTCATCAGTAACTCATCTGACAGCTGTTATTCAGGAGGCCCAGGGTAATGCACCCAGATTCTGACGGGCTGTCAGTTTACAGACAATCCAGTTTTTCTGAAGAATGTTTTACTCTTCACATTATGACTTTGTGTGTTCACAATGCTTCATTAGATTACATGAATTTTAGTGCAAAGCAAGATTTTGAATGTTGAGAAGTGTTGTGTTATAGGCATTTTGAAGTTTTTAGCAACAAAGCAAATGTCATTTGTAGGCACATTTTGGAGTTTTATTTCTAAAGTGCTGCTTCTCTCTCTGCACCCTGTTTGCTGGTCATGGAGCCCACTGGCACATTTTCTGCAGGGTGTGCTCTATTCTATCACACATGCACCATGGGGGCAGGTTGTGCATCCATCTTTTTGTGTGCTTGAGAACACGGTATTTTTAGGTATTTGTAGGTTTTTGGCACGCACAAGAGTTTTGCCGGCATTGTTGCAGTTTCTTGCGCCATTAGTATTAGAGTGATACCGCACAGCACAGCAATGTGGGTCAATACATCCCACAGTTATAGGCAGTCAGTCTGTGGGTCTGAATGACTTTCAACAAGGGGGACATGTAGACATTGAAAAGGAGGGAGAGAGAACATTGTGGCACATCATAGTAGATATTTTTGCTGTTTGAGGTAAAAGGCAGTAGGTAAGTCCTTTTGGTTTGATTTGTGAGGAAGGATTTTAACCATTTTAAGATGGAATCTTTTATACTGAATTCCACCAGTTTTTCTATTATTTTTGTGTGAATGATTGTGCTGAATGCTGCTAATGTTTCTAATAATATGAGGACAGATTGAGTGCCATTGTCTGCATTTATGTTTAAGTCATCCCATATGGATAGGAGCGATGATTCCGTTCCTCTCCTCGGTCTGAAGCAAACTTGCGAGTGGTCGAGTATTCCATTTGTTTCTACGTAGTTAAGTAGGATTTTGTTTACATGGTTATCCAGTATTTTCACCAGGTAGGGCATGTTGTAGAGAGGTCTGTAGTTTCAGGGGCCTTCCACACTTTCCATTTCGTTTTTTATCAGTGGTTTGATGTATGCTGATATAAAAGACTACTTTACTTTTCCTGTGTTTAGGGATAGGTTCATTAGATGCCGGAAATGTGATGCTGGGGTTCTGTGGTTGAGGACTTCTTTGTAGATGTACTGGGGTAAGGATGGCTTGGAGATCTTGCGAGGTTGGTGTTCTTTATTAGTGTGCAGAGCGTTTCTTCTGCTATCTGTTCAAAGTGCAAAAGTCTTACCGTGGTTGGTGTATTGCCAGTTATCCATGGTTCAGTGGTTGAGTTTATATTTGCATGGTTGGTATCAATGGTCTTCTGGATTTTTAAATTTTTGCTCTAAGGTAGTTGGTGATGTTGTCGCAAAGTGCGTGTGATGGGATTGCGCCTTTGTTGCAAGGTGAATGTTATTTATCTCTTTAATGATCTGAAGAGTTATTTTTGTGTGTTGCTTGCTGATTGGATTCTTGTAGCATAGTTTATTTTTTGGTTTGAGGACTGCGATTTGTATAATCTGAGTTGTCTTTGGTATTTTATGGTATTTTGTTGTAATGTTTTCTCCATATAGTTTCCAATTTCCATTTTGCTTTTTTGAGTTCTGTCAGCTCTTCAGTGAACCAACTTGCTACCAACTTTTTTGCTATGGCTTTGAAGGGTTTTGCTGGTGCTAGTTGGTCTAGGTCCTCGGTGATCCAGGTGTTGAGTATTTTTCCTACTGAGCCTGGAGTCATTCTGTTCAGCTCAGTGGTGTTTCGGTTGGGTTGATTCCAGCAGATCTATTAAGGAATCCAAGTCAAGACTCTTACAGTTTCTGTTCCTAGTGGTGTGTAATATTGCATTTCCGAGTGGTATGCGGGTTTGAAGTTTTATGTAGAATGGTATAAACTAATGATTACTCCAAAACATTGCTGTTGGTGGGGCGGAAACACATTATGCTTTTCTGCAGAAGATTGCGTCCAAGGTGTGTCTGGCATTGTAGGTGGATCAGTTTACTATGCGCTTGAAGTGAAGTGTTCCCAGGAGGGTGCAGAGTGAGAACACTGTGGTTTCGTTCTTTTTTTCAAACCAGATGCTGAAGTCCCTCTTACGACGATTAGCTTGTTGTGGTAGGCAGATAGGTTGGCGATGGCATCTGTGAGTTTCATTGCAAAGTTTGGGTTGTTGGAAGGCGGTTTGTAGATCAGAAGTAACACTATGTTGGCTTGGTTGTTGAGTTTGATCTTGACGAGGAGGGATTTGCAGTCTTCTATGCCGGTCGAGGGAAGTGGCGTTGCCCAGATGTGTACTTTATACACCATTGCAATTCCGCCATCTTCTTTGGTTTTCTTTGTTGATGTGGATTAGTTTGAAATTGTCCAGTATGGCTTTGTGCGCAATATTTATTTGGTCCATGCCTGACAAGCAGGATTTCAGTTTCAAAAAATGCCTGACTTGCGGAGTTCTGTTTTTTACTACATTTGTAAATGGAACATTTTATCTGACACCTACTCCCCCCTTATTTGGCATTAACAGTTGTATAGATGCCCATCATCAGAACTGTTATGTTATGGGATAGTAGGTACTGCCTTTGTCTTTTCACACTGCTTGCCTTTATCATCATAAAATCTTTATTTCAGCTGTCAAGCCATAAAAGTAGAGACATGCAAAAAAAGAATCACATTCACAAATAACACAGAGTTAAGTCACGAGGTACCTTTGCGATCAATACAATATCTAAAATATAATACTAGTTTAGTTAAATGAAAAATGCGATATGGCATGAAGCATAAAATAGGCCATTGTGGACTGACAGAGAACTCTTGCAGCTTTGTCCACATTTGCCGTTCCTAAACTGATTCATAATTGATCACATACTTTCAAAATATCTTAAATATATCACTATCTCACTAGTTTGGTTCAATGAAAAATGCGATAGGGTTTAAAACATAAAACAGGCCATTGAGGAATGAAAGGAGAACTCTTACAGCGTCCTCTGCATTGGCCATTCCTGAGTTAGTTCATAATTGATCACATACTCTTGCATCTCAGCAGCTGGGCTCTATGTATATAATGTGCTGTACCAGAAAGCTACATAAAAATCAGTGCATGCTCTTCAATATTTAACAGCCAATTCTATCTGGTGAATCCCTATGTCCCTCAAGATCTGCCTTAAATATATTCTTCTCAATTTCATTGTTCTCGGACTAATCAACAAAAAGTGGATGATGGTTTTGTTAGTGGCCCTACATAGTGGGCATTCACTAGTGTTGCCCGAACGCCAATTTTTGGTAAAAGAGGCGATGGGTAATATGCCCAGTCTAAACCTTATGTATAAAGATCTTTCAAATACGGGGGTGACAATTTCAAGGTGTTCCTTAAAACCAGGGAGTGTCCGAGCCTCCGGATTTTCTGGGCCCAATTGCAGTTTGGCAGCATCCGCTACCAAGGCCTTACTGCTCCCTAATCTTAAAAATGGCTTTCATAACCATTGACTGAGCCATTACAGTTATCAAATGATTTTCCCATGACCCTAATACGTCCAAATCTTGACAAGTGGCCTTAACATGTCGAGCCCATGGAGTACTTTTGCCACCATCAAGGACTAAAAAATTATGACAGTTCTGCCCTATTGGTTTCCAGATCATGTTGCTTCTAGAGCCTTGCCCAAAAAAAGGCTGGCAGGGCCCTTATCTGGGCATGGGCTGGATCAAATCAAGTTCAAGATAAACCAAAGCTGTAGGCACACTGACCAATAAAATTAGTAGTTTCTTTAAAAACGTCTGTTTGTAAGTTTTGATCCTTGAAATGTCCCCATATCCCCAAAGTCCGGTGCCATATAGTGCCTGTTTCCGAAAAAGGTCAAGTCTGTGGGAGATAGATTTTAAGAGGCCACCCAATTATGATCAACATGGATACACTAAGATTTTAGCCAAACCCAATCAAAGTAGGTAGCAGAGCGGCAAGGCATAGTCTCAGGAGGCGTGAGAGTGTAGTCTATGGCTACAATGAGTCCACACAGAACAGCATCAATTATTCAAGTTTGATTGGCCATTACAAAAATACACAATGATATATTAGGTCTTTAGATTACACACTACACTCAGCACAACTCTCTATCCCCCCTGCTCTTTAACCTCTAACTGAGCCCCCTCACGCTCTAATTCACTCACATGGCAAACATGTTACAACTACGCAGATGACACCCAGATAATTTTCAGGATGCCTAAAATCACTACCAACCCCTCCCCTGACCTCAACTCATGCCTTACGGTAATCGACCAGTGGATGACGGCCATCCCTCTTCCTCAACCCTGGAATGAACACAATCATGATCTGCAGGAAGACTGCCCTCTTCCCCCAACCCATCCTCGCTCTAGGCACTCCTGCCACATCCAACTCAGTAAGAATATGGGATGTACGCAGATCTGGCACTTTCACAGCAAACCAACTTGGTTTCAAAATCGTGCTATCAACACCTTTGCATTCTACATGGTTCTTCCTTTACCTCTCTTACCCTCACAGTCACAGCAATCACGACTATTGTCCTCTCTCGCCCCAAATACGCCCACTCCATATACCTCAGCATCTCTGCTTCTTAACTCAGAAAACTCCAAAGGGTCAAAAATATCAAAGCCAGGCTCCTCTTAGCCCATGGCCCCAGCGGGCACATCACCCGACCATCCGGTTCCCCTATTGGCTCTCATCAGGCGACGGTCCACTTTTAAAGCCATGTGCATCACCCACCATGCTCAGTACAAGACAGTCCTAGAATACATACAACACAAGCACACCCCTTACAAACTCATCAGAACCCTGAGATCAGGCACCTTACTCCTCCTTGTCACCCTCACCCCCATCAAATTGACAAGACCAGCGGGAACCTCCTTTTCCATCCTAGCACGCACAATAAGGAACACCCTTAGATTCTGCCACTTAGTTGATCACCTAGCCTTACGATGGCCCTCAAGACCTGGCTTTCCCCCCTCTGCCCTGATGAATACATTCCACCCTCGAGCTTTCTCAGCCCCCTGCCAAATAGGTTGGTGCAACAATGAGTCATTCAAAGAATGTACTGAACGACGCAGAAGAAAGGACCCCAGCATAACATTGGACATGACCCACTGCATAGAAGCAAGAAACCAACCAGCTTTCATGGGTACATATCACACTCCATGTCAATGGCAAATAGTCGCAGGCATGGCCACCTGCCTGCACACATCTGAAAAACGCGACCTGATGACACATTGACATTACCTCTGCCCCTAGAATGCAGATAAGTCCCACAACAACAAATCGGTCTAACTGGACACACAATCAGTCGCCTCGACTCGCATACTCTCCGGACTACCTCATAGCATGCATCCACAAACCAGCTGAACATGGGTTGCTAGAAGGGACTTGACCAACTCTACCTACCTGTGCACTGGCTAAATGCACAGACACCTTCTAAACTCCTCTGACAATCCTACCATTCCACGAACTTTGGTCCCCCAAGGGCGTTCAGCTACAGTGCTTTGAGGCCACACCAATGACATATTACATTACATGTCATTACAGATATTTTCTTCAGTTTTCTCGTGTTTTCTGTCTGGTACTTTTGAGGGTCTGCGTGTCTCCTTTGCCCTGTGACACAATGAACAGCAAGCTTGTGCGTTCCATTTTAAGATCATCCATTTTCTTTTATTTCGGAAGACTTAGCACACCCATCAAGAAGTCCAATGCATCATTCCTGCTCGACTCTGCAGCTTGCTTTTACAGTGACGCTATTGACCAATGAAAATAAACATTTAACCTGGAAAATGAGTTTTTTGACTGGCATAATTTGACACACCTACGCAGAGCACAAAGTAATCATCGACCAGGCGCTACGCTCAAATGACCTTTCAATAATATTGACGGTATTAACAAATACATCTACGACTGCAGTGTTTGCAAAGGTGTGATTGGGAAACGACCGGATAATCAATAAAGCACTCGGCAACAAAGTCATTGAATATTTGTGCTAAAACTTTAAATGTGAGCCGATCAAAGCATCCCTAATGAAGACTGTCAGATGTAAACACATTAAATCATCTCTCTTCCCACATTCAGATCGGTGCAGCTGCAGAGACGGCAAAGGGCAACGAATTACCTCAAATGGATGTGCAAATAACTTTTTATCCTGATCAAAGTTTTCATGGTGTGTCATCCATCTGAAGATTTTTATGTAAAGAGTGGAATCCGGTATTTTTTTTATTTTTTTTATATAGGAAGCAGATCAAACACTTTTGAGATGATTTGATTAAATCTTGAGGATGCTTTGCTGGGAAATGTACACTGAAATGTATGTTGTGAGGTTTAAAGAAACTGATTTGTGCATTTGTGCATAGTCCAGGGCTTCTGAGATCAGTAAGTGCTCCTACAATGTTGCTTGTGTGCCACATACAAAGTATAACCCCTGAGAATGTGCATTTTAAATGTGCACGCACGGATTTGGTAAATAGTCACTCATACGTCAAAGACAAGGCACAAGGTGCTATAGCAGATGAACATATAATCTGCCTGTGACACGAAGGTGGGATTAAATCACTCCAAACACAGGGCCTCATTACACGGAAGGCGGTAATGGTTAACGGCCATCGTTAATGGTAACGGTGACCGTTAACCATTACCGCCTTACTACGAGGTCCCTTAGCGGGTTGGTGCTTTAACGCCTGCTTTTTGCAGTAAAATTGGGGGCCCACCAACCTTTGTTTTCTCCTTTAGGGTGTTGATTAGGAGAATGTTTACTAAGGTTAATAGGTTTTTTGCAAAACCTGATTGAAAAGGGTCAGAGACTTTTGCTTCTTCTGCCCAAGAATGAAAAGCGTGCAGTAACGTGGACCCATAAAGCTTGCCAATCACAACAAGCAAGGCTTTTGGTCTGTAGTTCTTTGGATTATCTTTCGGGCCAGCCATGTAAATTGGGACTATGGTTGCTTTTTTCCAAGATAATGGTACTGATTTCGTTTTTATTATTCTGTCAAAGACAGCTTTAACAAAAACAGCCCATTGTTCCGGGGCTTGTTTCAGATGTGCATTTGTTAGGGCATCTGGCCCCGGAGCTCTTGAGTTTTTCAGTTTATGGATTTTCATTTTGATGGATATTACATCGGTAGGTAGATACCACTCTGCTTCTAATTTAGGGCGGGGTGCTTGATACTCTAAGATTGGATTTTTGAAGAGGTCTGTGGAATGGGACATCCATTTCTGTTCCCCAACACAGTTGGTTAATGTGTTTACCGTGGTGTTTGCTGAAGATTTTATTATTTGCCAGAAGTCTCTTGAGTTTCGACCGTTTAGCAACCGAAAAAGCGCTTCGGCATCTGCTTGGTACATTGCCGCTTCATGCACCTTCAACCAATGTTTATAGATCTTCTTCGCCAAGGCTGCGGCCTGTAGATCCTTAAGAAATTTTGTTTTTTTCACCAGTCGGAGAATTTTTCTCAATTTTCTCCTCTCTTCGACCAAAGCCTTGTCGTATGTGTGGATAAAGCCAGACAGGTTGGACTTAGAGTTCTTGACCGTATGTCTATATATATTTAGATGTTGAGCAAAATCCGGGGAAATTTGTGTTTTAGATTGGCCAGCCCCGTTGTATGTGTCCATCAGGTCATCCACGTCACTGACTTTAACTTTTAGTTTTATTCTTCCCCCAGACTCTTCTATTTCGGACTGCATTCGTGTTTGAGTCTCTTGAAAAGATATCCACGTGAATTCCAGCAGGTTGTGATTGCTGTTTTTATTTGGTACAACTCGGAATTTAGTTGTATAGAGAAGGAGGTCACGGTTGACAAAGATGTGATCCAATGTCGCATTTGAGTTACCCTTTTCCCAAGTCAGAATAACGGGTTCCTCTTTTCCTCTTAGAGAGTGGAGGTTTAGCATGTCATATACCTTCATTGTTTTTACCCACTTTCTTCCTCTTTTACTTGCCGGAGTGTTAGAGTGATATATTGTTGTTGCTTCTGTGGCGTCTGGAAATGATGAGTTTAGGTCTCCACATATTATCAGGTGGGCCAGGTCATGTTCCCCAAAGATTTTCCGCAGGATGAGGTTAGCTTCATGTAGAAATTGCTCATCGTTTTGAGCCATCTGGTTCCAATAAGAATTGAAAATCATGATCTCTACTGCGGAGGGCCGGGCCTGTTGGTGAGCACTCCCTTTCCACTTTATTTGTAAAACTTGGAAAAATAGAGATGATTCAATCACCTTTATTACTTGCAGTTCGTTACTTGACATTACCATAGTCAAAAGGCCTGAAGATGGATGGCCAAATAGTCCCTTGACGCAGGTGCCAGATAGACTTCAAATCCGTCCATATATGGCTGGTCTCTGAGCCATGTTTCCTGGAGACATAGTATGTCATAGTCACCAGATGGACATCAGAGTCTCTCAGTAAATGGTCGAAACCTCTTGTGTTCCACGAGCCAAATTTCAAAGGAGGCTCTTTATGTTATAGGCCACGTTTGGATATTCAGCAGATAGCCTTTCCTGGGATGGCTAACTTCGGTTACCAGGGTCAAGTACTCTTGAGTTACAGGTCCATTGCTTCCCTTCCTTTAAAGCGCCTAGTTCTTTTTCTCTGTGTTGTGGAGTGCCTACTCCATTGGTATGCTCTTCTTGTTATCGTCAATTTCTTCAGGGGACCCTTAGGTATTCGATCTGTGTTTGAAAAGTCAAGATCTGGTTTCGTGACGTCTGTTTTTAAAGGTTTTCAAATCCCTTTTGGGTCTTTAAGAGATCGTGCACCTTCGTCTTCCATGATGATACTGATATCGGTGCTTTCTTTGCTCTTGTTTTGCTCATAGTCCCATACGGCTGTTTCTTTGCCAGTAATTGATCTTTCCCTGGGTCGAAGGGATGTTTTGACTTTGTTGCGTGCGTGTTGGCCTGTGGCTGACTTTGGTTTAGTGGTTAGCCTGGAGTCCGGTGTCTTTGAGTTGGTACAGCATTCAGTTAGGTCGCAGCCCAAAATACAGAGACTTTCCACCTCTTGCAGAATTAACAGGCACACCACCAAAGAAGGGACATGTAAAAATATGTTGTGCAATTTGCCTTTAATTCCAAACTCCACAAATTTTATATCCTCTGTTCTAATTGCTCTTAGTGCAGGGATGCACTGAAATAGAGCCATAACGTTCCTTCTATTTAAGATCACCTTGTCTGATTTTTCTATTGCCTTTAGAACAAAGATTCTTTCACTCTTTATTTTCTCCTTGTAGGTAAGTCTGTCAACCTTTTTTGCTTTCTCACTTGATTTAGTACGGCTGTGACCTTTTGAATCTATCTTTTTTTGTTTTTTTTCGTTTTGACGCTTTTCCTCATAGGAGTCCGATCGAGATCTTCCCGCTCTGGGGAGTGGTGACCTGTACTTCTTCCCCCACTGGGAGTCTTCATAATGGTCGATGGATTCTGTATTAACGGTTTCCTGGTTCCTTGAATTTACAAATGCCCAAATTTTTCTTATGAATTATGTCTGACCGACTCCCTTGGTGCATTAGGACCGCCTTTTCTCTCCTTTGAGCGATAGACGTAAAAGGCGGAGAATAGGGGCTCAGGTTCTCCTTGTTTGTTTCTTTAGACGCCTCTTGCTGCGGTTTGCTCTCCTCTCCCTGACAATAAGGAGTGGGCTCCTGATCTTCATTTGAATGAGTCGATAGGTCCATCAGATCTAAAGATTCATTGCCCAATTGTTCCTTCCCCAAAGGTATTACTGTTTTGTTTTAAGTTAGATCAACACAGGCATTTTTAGACCCTGGAGTGGAAATCGGTTTTTTGGAGTCCTTTGATTGTGCTAAAACTGAGAGAGCTCGTTCATCTTCACTTACTTCAGACTAGTCTTCAACTGAGATGACAGGAGTAGATGTCTCCATGAAAGTTACAGTTCTTACTGATTGACCCTTGGCGTTCGTTGAAGGCCTAAAGACTGGATAAGTGTCCCTTTTTGTCCTTTTTTTGGTCTTTTTGGCCCTGTTATTGACTTGGAAGCACTTTCTCGAGCTTGTTGGTTTTAGACCTCCCATTTAGCTTCAGTACAATGCAACCATTTGACCCTTTTTTCTGGAGTTTTGCGTCACAGATTCAGCTTCTTTCTCCTCTGTTTTCCTCTTTTCCCCAGCATAAAATGGTGCCAATATCTGGGGTCTGGTTTTCCTTATGACTTCTTCATTACATTTACTTGTACCCGATCTTCCATACAACTGACATTCAATGTCATTGGTTCTGTCGCATCCATCTCATTTATCGATATTGTTTGAGTTGATCTAGATGTTCTGGTCAGGTTATCTGTTTCCGTACTTTGGTTCTTTGTTATAGGTTTGTTTGTGTCTGTGTTGTGCATAGTTTTTTTCCAACAGATTCTTTTTGGTTTTCACATGCCTTAATATATCCTTCCAGATAGGTCATTTTTGTATGCGTCATAGCAATAAGTGTAGAGTGGCCCTTGAGAGTATCATTTATCCCCTCATACAATTTGGCAAAGGGCGATAATGCAATTGTGATAGTTGACATTAGGGTTATCAAGTCCGGATTTTTTTTCGAGGACTCCTTCTCTGTTTGGTCTGACAGTCTCGATGATAAATGCCTTTTTGACGATAAGTGTGGTGATATGTTAACCACACCCAAGTTGCTATTAGATCTGGGCACAAGGACACTTGGTTCATTAGCCAAGGTTCATGCATCTTTTGTTACTGGTAAGTTCGACTGTCCTAGTTCATACGCAGAAACTCCCTTAGTTGGTTCCACTAGAGGCACTTTTCCCTATAGCTACTAAAGGTGCTGGTGGTACCAGCACATTCTTTTTGTTTGCCACTGGAGCCACGTTCACACTTCGGGCCCTGTGTGGCGTAGTAGGGCAAGAGCTGATTTTATCACTCACCAGTGGCTCAGAGGAAGAGTGGTTTCTTAGAAATGATTTTTCTACAGTTGTTTCCTTTGTAGGTAGTTCTCCATTTGCCTCAGGGATTTTAGCCTCCGCGTTCTGAGCAGTGACTGCTTGCAATTCCTCTGAGTTTTTTTCTGTGCAGAGTTTTGATTGATTAGTAAGATCTTGACTTTGACATATAGGGGATTGGCTATTAGAGGGGTCTTGCTCTGTGATTTTTTTCAAGTGTGTAACTGGCCAAGAGAAAACTTGTGGGACAACCTGATTCCAGGCTGGAATTACATCGGCACCTTGTAATATTTCCACATCTGATAGTTCTCCAAGAGCAATATGCTTACCATGTTTTTATTTTTTTTAAATAAGAAGTTATGGAGGGCCGAGTCTTCAGGTGCGTTTTTTGATTTAAGAGTAATTTTTTTGTAGATTCTTGGCAGTTTGCCTTTATTCTCCATTTGACTTTGGGTTTTCTCCTTTTTCTTAAGGATTACCGGTAAGGATCCCCATGCTTTCCCTTTTTTAGTTGTTAATTTAGAAATCCTCCTTTCAAAGTTTTTTTTTGGGAAAGTGAGCTGTTCGTTTTTTGGCTTGATTTGTTGTCTTTTGGTTAAGCCGGGGAGTGTCCATGTCTGTTGAGTTTAGACAATTTCCCGGTTCAGTAGTCACATCAAGGAGTTTGGTGTGTTCGAAAGTATTATTTAGAAAATTTGATGTCTATTTAAGGGCATCCGAATTGCTGGTTAAGTCAACGTACTGCACGTCGACCTCTGATTGACATGACATCCGATCACAGTTTCTTTTGTTGTGGGAGGGTGATGGATATCGATTGTTACATGTATTGTCCTGACGCTCTGTGAGTTCACATCTTGCTTCAAAGGAGGTTCTCCCATCCTGGTGATTACCACATCAGAGTCAGTGGGCGCGTCTTCCAGGAGTTGGTCGTCACCCGCCCCACCTACCGAAATCTGAGTTTCCCGTTGGGTGCGCACATTCAACTTCTTATTCGAAGCGGCTTTGTCGAACAAAACCCCTATCTGCTGGCTGGTTGGAAAGTCCTGATCCAACACAGGGAGCGGTGACAGCGGTTGCGAGAGGACTCCACAGCGTTCACCCCCTCCCTGGACCCTCGCCCGGGTCCCACCCTCCTCTCTTCAGGGGCCAGCAACATTACTATTGGTGCAAGTATCACCCAAGGAGTCGCAGTCCTGCACGTCCTTCATGCTCCCCAAAGACAGCCCCAAGCTTTGGTCCCGCAAAGCACCTACAAACGATGGTAAAGGAGGACATACAGTCATCAAACTTGGGGGATCTGAGTGATCTGTCCCTGATTGTGAGGATACATTTTGTAGTAAGATGTTAGTTGTGGAAGTACTGGAAGTTTTGGAAGTTACTGTCCAGAATGGAAGAGGGGGGCGGGTTTCAACGGGCTTCGATGCTCCAATCTGTTGTTTGTTTCCCCTCGTAGTCATTGACTCCTCAGCCTCCGCCCCTCTTCGTGTCCCGTTGCTTCATCTCCCCAGGCCATAAAGTACAGAGTTCAGCTACCCGCCTCTGTGAGGGATGGCGGCTTTAGATGTGAGGCTGAGTAATACTAGCTGGAGCCGTTCCCAGCCGTAAACAGCGAGAAACAGCAGTGCCCTTTACACCACGCGGGCTTCACACCACAAGGGTCACGCTGTTCTGGTTTTAAAGGCAGACTTCCTGGAGGATTGGCTTGGGTAAGTCACGTAACGCCTGACACGTGACGAAGCAGGAAGCTTCCGAACCCCGCTCGCTTCAACCGCTGTCAGCTCCAGCTGGCAGACTTACACGAGTTGGAGCGGGGATTGTCCTTCTGCCAAGTAAGTAAATGAATGCGAGTTCTGTAAATTCGATGCACACAGTATCCCAGCCGAACAGCGAGAAACAGCAGCGCCCTTTACACCACGCAGGCTTCACCAGTTTTGCTGATTGCCACTGGCAATATTCAGGTACACTCACATCTGCTACTGCCCTATTGATGATATTCCTGTAGGCTGAACCCCATTAAACTATTATCAATGTCAACATACATTAGAACCAGCTGTAATCTGGACACACGTCTGCTCAGTTGTGGATTATTATTATTTTCTTTCCTGGACCCTTAAAATAACTTCTGTCTATTGTTGTTTTGTATGATATGGTTGTAAGGAAAGCAAAACCAAATGAGGAAACACCCAAAAAGTTGGGTTTTCTTTTTCTTCACTTTTTATGGCTCTTTTGTAACTTGGCAAATTCAGATTTCTGACATAAAACCGCTCCCACATGTTGTTGGGGGAGTAGGGAAGTCAGCCGAAGGGCTTTTCAATCTGTGTTTTCTTGGTATGGTTTAACATACCCAGACTCACAATGACACTGCGGAAGGCTCAAAATTCTAAAAGCCGATGACAGGCTGTGTGTCCTTAAGCACTATGCCCAAAAGTACAAGCCTAAGAATTTGGCCAAGTTTATGAAAAAAAAACGAAAAAAAACCCCTTCTGGTAATCATGACATAAACGAGGAAACCAAAACAAAATTGAATATCTTTTTCTAGCTTTTCAAGGAGCTTTTGCAAATGTGGCAAATTCTGATTTTTGACAAACAACCCAATAAATAATGATGTTGGGGGCCCAGGGAAGTAAGTAGATGGGACTTGTTTTCTATGTTTTCTTGGGCATGGCTTTAACATGCCCAGGCTCACTGTGCAGTGAGTAAATGCCAGACATACCGCGTGGCACAGTGAACACCTCCCTCCAGCTATAACACTCCATTTGGCGCTGTGCCCCATATAATAAAGTTCGTTCCCACTATAAATGCAGTCCATTTGTACACATACGTCCTCCACCTTTTCCTTCTTATGTCTTCCTGGGCATCTTGATCCTCCCTACCACTGCTGAATATTCTGTCATACACCTCCATTGCTTCTCTGACAGGCCAAACACTTCGACACCGTAACCCATGGCAGGGGCACTATAAACAAATGCAAGGCAACACACCATAACGTAAATAAATTGCTGGTGGCTCCAATAGGTCTTTCTGGCTTTCAAGGAAAGGTGGCGTTTAGATACATTCGTCTCTCTTCCTTTGGACTGCTGGGTTACAATCCTGTCATTAGTAAGATTTCCCTTTTGAAAAGCATTCAGTTAACCTGAGTCAGTTATTTGTCTTTGCTCAGTTCTATTTTCATTGAGACAAAATGTGACTCAGCGGTCATTTTGAAAAGGGTACAAGGGGAGCGGCCCTCAATGTAAAATGTGATCCTTAGAGATGCTCATGGATTTGGTACTCAGAGATGGCAGGCATAGCATAGAGTCCTCCTCCACATCCCCCAGTTTCTTTTCTTCTTCAACTTTCTCTTTCTACCTCGGGTGCTTTGGTATTTTGTATGTCAAATGATACCTTTGCAACAATCGTGGCAGTACACAGTGCTGAGAGACAGCATTGCATGTTGGAGTAACAGTATGAAACTCGACAGGATTATTGTCCCAATCCTGATGACTCTATTTTCATTGACCCTCTCTAGATCTATACAATCCACATGGGTAACATATCTAGCAGTTTAACATGTGTGTGGCACTGAAATGTGTTTCCTCATTGTCGCACTCTTTGATACCTGCTATTCCTACTTCTTCATGCGAATCCATGGTCTGCCAACACTAATGTCACTCTAATCTACGCATCACATGTGTCCCCAATTATGTGTGTACACTGTCCCAACCTACAGATACTGAGGGGTGAAATTCTATCTATGGATTTTATAGCGACAGAACAGGCTGTCTGGAGGAGGATTTTGAATGAAAATGAACTTTCTCTACTAATTCGAATTTTAAGGTTTGCAAAGGCATGTGCAGTGGTCTTTTAATTATATTGTGTAATCAGGTGACTGCTTCCTTTTAAAAGTATTAATGAATGTTTTGAAATTGAAAATGTAATTGTTAATTGTGAGGATAATGGAGTATTATGCTGGGTTGTGCCAAAAGTACATATTGTACTGTAATACACAATACAATAAAAATGATCATCCCGCTGGAAATGCCACTTGTTGAAGAATGAATGACAGAACCTCATTGGTGATCTGCAAAGAATTTACCATTGTCTTGCCAGTCTCAGTGACTTCTGTTTCTGTCTTGACGCTCCATTCAGTAAGCACTCACTGGTCTTCCTAATCTGTGCTACTCCCTAGAAATCAAGATATGGCCCTCACAACCTACACACACTGGGAGCCACACCCATGATCCTATGCACTCCTCCGACATGGTTCTTCTTTCTAACCTCTCAGTATACCCTATCGCTTGGTCTGGTCATCAACTTCTAATCTTACAACCGGCTACATGGTCCTCTTCTAGCCCCCCACCTGCACAAATATGGCATTTGTTCTTGTTAAGTACATGTGCCAAGTCTTGCTCCATTGGATTCTATAAAGTGTGTTACCACTCCCTGTCTTTCACTTTCTTGCACTTTCATGTTTCCCCGATAACATGCACCTTTCCATGTTCTAGATACAACATATATCTCAGCACTCCCCTCCCGCAATCTTAATCTTAGACCCTTCACTAATCAGAATATGATATGATATGATATGGCATTCATAACGCGCCTATACACAAGTGTTTCAAGGCGCCGTGGCCTTCTTAGATTAGTAGGTTTAGTCTTCAGCTGGTGGTGTACAAATCATCAACGAGTAGGTAAAATAGATGAACAAAGAAAAAGTGTAGTTTTAACTTTTTAATGAGATTTACTTCCATTGCTGAGGCACCTTTGGCTAAAAGAATATCAAGGATATCCTAAAAAGGATATGGCAATACGCCATCTATGAAGAGTTCAACGCCCAACCATGAAAACTCCAAACATATAGAATTTCATACCCAACTAAATTATCAAAATAGATGAGAGTGCCATCAATAAACACTTTCCAGACCAAGTGAAAAGTTGACATGCACGATACATAACACTGGCAACATTCTCCATTATTTGCATAATGGATGTTTTCAAAAATGGACAATGAGGACCAGATTCTGAAAACATTTGTCGGCACAAGTGGCATGAGCATCTCGTCACTTGTGCCAGAAAAAGGGCCTCATCACAAGGTTGCCGGTCTAGATACAACGGTACCGGTAAGCTTACCTGTACCGTTGTGTCCAGACCGGCAAACTCAGAGTTGTGCCACGGGTGCCTTTCATTCCGCCAGGTCTGCCCTGGCGGAATGAAAGGCACCCACAAGCACAGCAAGCCGGTAGCAGCGGCACCGTTATCAATGGTGCCGGTGCTACAGGCATCCCCATTCCCATGTAGCCCTATGGGGCTCAAAAAGGGAATGGGGATATATTGGCACCGGCACCCGCGAAAGGGCAATTACCGGGTCTGGTAGGGCCGGAATACCCCGGTAATTGCCCATTCGTGGGTGCCGTATTTACTTGCCGGTATCGAGGTAGCCTTGCCGGTAATACCAGCCAGGCTACCTCCAACCTCGTAATGAGGCCCTATTAGTCTCATAACCTGTGCCAAAAATATGCTGAAAGGACATCTGAATTGTGCCTCTTTGTTGACCACATTAAGATGCCCTTTTCTATCCCCTTTGTGTATTTGTATAAATAAGATAGCATTTCTATGCATTTCAATTTGCATCCAGAATTAAATAAAATTGAATGCACGTTGAAATGCGTAGACAACAATAACATTTCTCTATGCATCGTTGGAATAGGAGCGGTTGCTCAAAGTGGTGACTGGGTCGTTCGTGACACACTTAATATTTTTTTTTTTTTTTTAAGTGTGACATCAGTGCTGCTGACTGCTGCTGTCACAGTTGTATTTATCCCCTTGTCCAAACAGAGATAAAAATGATGCTGTTTATATGTTTTCCACAATGATCGGCCCTTTAAGATCACGTTCCTGGTAAATGCCTCTTCAGCACCGCTGTAGCTGATGGGAGCCTGCAGTACATTACTGTCCAGCAACCAATCTCCCCTCGATTGTAAGGGGGCTATCCAAAGTATCCTTTGTGCTGCTGGCCAACTTTCTGAAATGTGAAGGTCACCTTTGGGAATAAGGTGAAAGGCAAAAAGGGCATGGTCAGCTCATTTTGTATTTGTCTTACTTTTTTAGAAAATGCCCCAATGTCTGTTTTCAGGTGACTAGCTGGTGGTTTATTTTGATTTCTGCACTTAGATGGTGGAGAGAAAGTGTCATGCTTGACCTGTGACATGAGTATCAGAATAGAATGAGAATTTGGCCGTCAGTAGTCCAGCTCGGGACAAGCGCTCACCTGACAAGACTTCAGATGGATTTCTAGGTTACATCCATGCACTGCAACTGGACCTGGCAGTTTCTAAAGTAACTTTCAGAAAGGTTCCTTCTCGAAAAATCAAATTCCTTCATGGAGCCGAAAAGAGAGTTTTCTTCATGAACACATGACTGCAGGCCTCATTACGAGATGGGTGGTAGCCATGGAGCTATTAGCTCCATGGCTTTCTCCCATACCGTGCCCGTGTCCGTTCTCGTTCAATGGGGACTGGGGTGTAGTCCGACCCTGGCGGGATCGGTAAGTCCCCATTGAACAGACCATTCCCCATTCCCATTTGAACCCCCATAGGGCTCAATGGGAATGGGGAGGGTGCTAATAACGGGCTCGCGACTTGCAAGCCCGTTATTAGCGCCCTGGTCCCTTAGCAGGACCCGTAAGGGACGTGTGGTCAGACCACACGTTCCTTACGGTCCCTGCCAAGGGACCTTGGAATGGGGCGGTAAGGGATAACCGGCACCGGTCTCCTTACCGGTGCCCGGTATCCCTTACCGCCAACCTTGTAATGACCCCCTGCGTCTCAATGTCCAGCATGAAGCACTGTGTTAGTCACTTCTTCCTACATTAATGTTTCAGAGCAATCCATGGTAACTGCCAACAAATGATCAGTGACACAGTGAAGTGCTAGAAACACCGCAATGGAGAAAAACAAATCAAAATCATTCTTGTGGTAATTAAAACGACGTTGTACATCAATCATTTCTGTGCACCTCACTGAAGTGAAACCCACAGGAGACTCACAACCTGGAATTGTTGCCCTTCAGTTGGCACCTTCTTAACACACCACTCGAATGATGTAATATGGGACTTTGATGTTGGGCAGAAATATATGAAATGCTAAACGAGGCAATGTGACGTGTCCCCTGCCTTGCACAAGGTTCATGATTCACAGTGGTTTGCTCCCTTGTACCGCTGGCATTTCTTGTGCACCATAAAGGGCAGTGCCAATGGCCAATGAATCTCTCAGCCACACAATGCCTACGGATCGTGCTTCGTGCTTCTGAATCGGTTTTGTTAGAATGGCAGTCTGCAAGCAATTTTGAAACCTGCTCTACGCTACTTGTATTAAAAATAGACAAAGAGACTCAGACAGAGTTTTTATATGAAGAATGGAAGTATATATCAGTACAAATTCAAAACAAAGGCATCTACTAGCAATATTCCAAGAGACATCCTTTGACTCTAATTCGTTTCTTCCCAGTCTTAACAAAGGCCAGAAAAAGGTTATTGCAAAAGAAAACGAACATAACCGCCACGGAAGAACGTGTGTTAACAGAGGACCTTCATAAATGGTGTGAAGATTATTTACTACTTTGGATATATCTAAAGATACTCTTTTGTAAATATCACTTCCAGGGAGCAGGCATCTTGGTGCTTTTAAATTGAATTATGAAGATTAACCCCAGAAATGGTAATTGTGTATCCTTAGCATACACAAAAGTTCCCATCGTAACACGGGGCCAAAGCGTGATGTGCCCACACGAATTAATAAAAGCTTTCTATTGTACACATTTACTTTCAGAGATTAGGTCCTGATGAGGAGTACAGGAAACTCGAAACTTTTGAAAAAAATATATTCACTATGCCATTAAATAATTACATATGTTGAATTCCAAATATCATGGCATATTGATGTTTAACTGTCAAGCTTCTTTTAATGCTTTGGGCCTGATTTATGAAAGCCTTTTTCAATGGATAAACTCAGTCAAAAAACACTGTGTGATAATGTCCAACCCTGTTGTAGAAGGTGTTATCAGTTCGTTGCATTTAACAATAGTGGCATCTTCAATTAAATAGTGATTAGCACTCCCCCTACATATATTTTTTCACAATTTCCTCTTACTTGCTTAATAAAAACATTTCGTAGGATGACTCTTTATATTTTATTTTAGTCCAATATCATTTCAAATGCCAGTAATCAATTTGTTCCTATTAAATTGCTAAGCTTAGGCATCCTGATAATCTCAGTCGATCTGTCTGCTTCAAAATTCTTCATGTTCACATTATATTAAGCAATAAGAGTAGGAGGTACATGCAGCTGTCTTCTTTTCATGTCTTCTGTTTCAGGTCCTTATCTTAATCATTGTGTTTACTATTTGTGTTTCATTTGAGGTGTTTTTATATATGAAGATATGATACAGTTGCTTAAATCCCCTATGAGAAAAAAACACAAAACTTAGATGGAGGGGATGTGGGGTAGCAGCGCTGATGACGAAAGCAGAAAATGAATCCAGAACCATATGCAGGGGGGAGCAGGTAGGTATTCAGAGTTCTCTGATGCGATTGAAGTGAGCTCCAGAGAGAAGAGTCTTGATGAAATGATGAATGGATCTGCCCCTAAAATGCATATATGTCGACAAGTGCAAATCCAACAGGTTCTCAGAAGCTGATTTTAGGCCTCTGCCCAGCTGGTTGCCTAATTGAAAATAAGGTGGACAATTTGTATATGTTGTGCAAGGCCCTGCACCCAGAAAATAACACCTAAATGTCCCCTCTATATCCTCAAAATTATTACATAGACAATGGTCTTGTCAAAATGCAGGCACATAAACCCCTACAGGAGGTCAGAGTTGGTGGCTACATCCACATTGGCCTAATAATAATGAACCTGTCCTAACTACACAGACTCAACAATTGTTTAGACTACCTCCTTGGAACAGGCCCCTACACTGTACAAACGGACACAATTGAAGTTGGTGTTGCTGAGTGTTTGCTATCCATACGGAAGTTGTTTCCAAGACTCTTGAGCCAGCACCACTGACGTTGTAAACTGGCCCCAAGGACGTTAATGGCAAAGTGCGTAAGCTAGTCCCATTTAAGTAGAAGCCAAAGTATGTAAGCTACACTCATTGAAGTTGATGGCTAAGTACATACGAACCCCCATTTAAGTTGATGCCAAAGTGTGTATGCTTTTACACTGTAAGTTGGCTCCATAGTGTGTAGCCAACCCCATGTGTAAGCCTACTCCATTGTTGTCGATGACATTGTGTGTACAATGTCTTCATTGAGGTTGATGCCAAACTGTGCATGCTGCCCCCACTTAAATTGATGCCAGAGTGTGCACGTTCTCACTATTGAAGTTGATGCTATTAAGTGTATTATGTCACGATTGAATTTACTCCATCAGTGCATTAAATCCCCCGACTGATCATGATGCCAAAATAACAACACCAACACCATTGTGACTGAAGTGTTTAAGTCATCTAAAGTAATTTGGAAAAAACAAAGTGCATACACAGAGAATGTCTCAACCCACATTTCCACCATAGCAAACAGCACAAGTCCATGCAACTGCAAACCCATTTTAACAGCCACCAATGCAAACCACTCCACCACCGAGTTCTAATTACCTAGCCAGACTCCATAGTATCAGTCATTAAGGACCACCCTGTGTCTAATGATCACAGGTCCCATGTTAGCAAATACCCTGTCACAGGATCCCTCTGCTCCAATTTCCCCAACAGGGCCTACCATCTCTAACACTTCCACAGTCGAACGGGCTCCATCTTGAAATCCTCCCGCATTGATCTTACATTTCACCGCATCAATGTATGCTCAGCTGTCGAAATTCCTGCAAAAGAATCTACTGCCTCCTGCAAGCGCACATTGTCCCATTTTAGTCATCAGTGACAACTACTTTTACAATATAATTGTTTCACATATAGACACTCCAATAACACAAACCTTAAACTAGTGAGGAATGCGCAAAATCTAAACTAGAGTATGAGGTAGATGTTGTCTTATCTCCAGGATCTCACTCTACTGACCTGCTCACAGCTTCTGCTTTGGACAAGATTCACAGGATTCCTTCCAACACTAATAACTATACTAGGTGCTTTTAAACTTCAAAATGATGATCCAACCACTGTCCTGTAATGATATGTTGGGAGACCACCCATAACATGGTGAGTGCCAGCCCTCCCAATTAAGGAGTCACACAACACCTCTGTTATTTCGATTTAGGCTAGGCTTTTCTATGACTCATATATAGCCAAGTGAATCCCTCCCCCTGTGCTACCATTGAGCTAAGAACCAGTCCGGGTACAGCAAGAATATATATTTATTAAATGAAGATGTGCACCAAATAATGACACATGCCACCTTCTTTGTGGCACCAAACAAAGTTTCAATACAAAAACTCACTTTTTCTTTGAATGTTACTGTTTGGTCTCATGTACATGGAGCACAGGCCAAATAATAGTTCACTCTCCCCTCCCACTAAAAAGCCCAAATGTAAAAATTAAACAATAACTTGGAACATTACAAGATCATAAGCATTAGCATTACTCGATTACATTTCAGATTTAAAACAACTGCAACATTTTTCTATTTAAAAATAAATAAATCTGACATGCAGCGCTTTGTAGGTACAATGTTCCTGCACACTTGAATATGCTAGCAGTTTTGAAAACACCATGTGATATGATATCATAGGATATGATGTGATGGCATTTATAATGCGCCTATGCACAAGTGTTTCAAGGCATGACTAGGCAAGGGGGGAAATGGAGATAAGACAGAGACAAAGATCTTACGAATCCAGGTGACATTGGGACCGTACAAGTGCAGGGGAAGGGGGAAGGGGAAAAGTGCAGGGAGGAAGCAAGGGGGGCAGTGCAGTACATGGGATCGACAGTACAAAATAAATAGAATAAATAAAAGCAATAAGTAAAACATGCGGCCAGCTGGTGGCAAGTGCAGGGTAAGTGCGACATCAGGTGTCAAGTGCTGGCAGGGGACTGTAGGGATACAGAAAACAGCCCCCTAGTGCGGGGGTTGCCAGGGAGGCAGTGCAGGTGTGCAGCTGGCGGGGGAGGAGACCTGGGCACGAGATCAGAGGGTTGGCCAGGTGACCAGTGCAGTTTGAGTTTCAGCCAGGAGTTCATCAGGGGAGAGGAGGAGAGAAAGTAGAAGCAAAGAGGAAGGTTTTGAGGTGCTTCCAGAACCAGAGATGGTTCTCGTCAAGTTTCAGGGAGGCAGGGTGGTTGTTCCAGAGGGAGGCCAAAGCCGAAGAACGTGATCTACCACAACTTGTTGCTTGGAGAAGCGACTGACTCTGGGGGAGTTCGAGGCGGATGAGCGAAGGGCTTGAGAAGGAAGATATTTAGGAAGAGAGAGTTGAAGGTATTGAGGCCCCAGGCCCCAGTAGGCCTTGTGGACAATGCAGAGGGTTTTGAACTTAATCCTCGCAGCTACTGGGAGCCAGTGCAGAGATTTCAGTCCTGGAGAGATACGATCCCTGGGTCTGAGGCCAAGGACAAGTCTCTCAGTCCTGTTCTGGATGAGTTGCAGAGGGCGGAGAGTAGAAGCACACAGAGTTACCAAGAGGCTGTTGCAGTAGTCCAGCCTAGAGAGAACCAGAACTCTGGAGACAGTGAGCTTCTGGGGGAAGAAGAAGAAAGGAAGAATACCTCTAAGGAGGTGCAGCTGGTAGTGTGACTTCTTAGAGACAGTCAATACAATTGAAGTCACCAGCGTATTTGGATTCTGTCTCCTTCCCCATTCACGTCATCACATCACGAGCAGAACCAATTATGTTATTTATTTAAAAAAGTTATTAAACCATGCACTTGAGTCCCTAATTCTAGCTAGATGTCCCTGTCCAGAAAAAAACAAGCTTGCTGTCCCTTATGGTGTAGTATCCCTAGTCAGGCGCTGGTATATCGCCTAGCAGGGAAATCTGGAAAAGAAGGGGGCGAATGAGTAATGCTCTCCCTAGCCTGGGTCACTACTTTCCTGTGTCAAAAAGCTGCACACTATGGTCAGTCAACCGTTAAATTTAATAATGTTGCTGGCCCTTCGTGTGTCTTATGTTAAAATGCGATGGAGCAACCACCGTCTAGTGGGAATGATCCACTAAATTAGTTAAAAATCCATGTGTCCTATGTCCCAGATCTCTACCAGGTTATTGTGGATCTGGTGGGTTGGATTAGTAACCTAGTCCAACCAATGTCGACCGGTTTCAGTGGGATTCTCTATTTTCCGCTTTCTTCAGGACCTTCTACAGTACCACATTTGGACATTTATTCTGTTATAAAAAGAACAGTTCATTTAATTGCTGTCTTCTAATTGCTTTTGCTGGTGCGGGCATCTTCCACAAAGCTGGAACATTTTCTCATTGTGTCCTGTTGACTGCAAGGCTAAATACATACATATCAGGGGGATGGACTTATCATGGATACTGGAAATTCTGTTATAGTGTCCATGTTTGTTCTTACCAGAAACTCGTAGCCTGTATGGTGTGGGCTTGGCTCCGGTCTCTTCAGTGGGTATGATGAAACCCTACAATATAATATAAGTGCCCATCAATGAGTTACCTGCTTGCCTGTATATACATTCTTCAGCCTAAAATAAGTATCTGTTAATATACAGTAATCAAGCTGGCACTTACCCTGGTCAGTCAGAGGTAGTTTTTTTGTGTTTAATAGGTATTCATGTCCTCTTTTCATTGATGTTGCAAATTCGTCTCATCTAGATGGCGAAATCTGCCTATAAACATGGCAACATGATCAGACAATGCATTTGCTGTCTCTATTTTTGTAGGTCACATGAGTTTACTTCTTGCTATATTCAGGGTTTTTCACTCTTAATTACAGAGTATAGAACAATTCATATATTTTTGGATATTTTTTGTGTATCTTTTTAGAGAGATATATACTTCCGACCTATCAGAGGGATTCAGTAGAGTATACCCGGTTGTATTCTGCGCTCGCGTACAGCGAGCACTATGGTATTCAGTGCATTCCTCCACCCACTCTGGTGTCCTGTGGTTTTTTCTACCCCTTTGTATATCTCAATATTGAGTGGGGGTTATGCATGCAGCAACTGTGCTGATACGTTCTGAGCTTGCTGGGCCTCACGTCCTACATTTGGTATCTAACACAAGTGCAATAAGCTTTCATTTACCTTCTCTTGCTGTTGACTCGCATGTCTCCCATCTCCTTCCAGCTTCTGCATTAGTTGCGGCCGCCATCTTGGGAGGGTTCCTTTTATATACTTGCTTGAGAGATGGTAGTCTCTTGTTTGTTTCTATATTGGGCATACTAAAACATGCTTTCAAAGTGCCGGACTGGTCTGTCAGTATATTTTTTTAGATCATGTGAGTTAATGGGTTGATATAGTGCGATTCTTTTTTGACAGTTAGAGTTTTTCAAAATTCAAAAAATACCGAACAATTATGCCCAATTATTTGGTTATTTGTACAGACCTCCTATAATTTCTGTGGGGAATGTTGAGTTTCGATGTCTCTTAGGCACCAAAGAGACACTGTTTGGTGTATCATATAGTCTCAATGATGACTGACATACAGCACAAGATATGTGCTGTATTATTGGTACTTAGGTCCTGCATGTGCCTGTTTGTAATATCAGTTTTAAAGGTTTTAAAGGTTTTAAACCGGGCACTCTGGCTGTGACTCTGTAGTAGTCCCTGACAGGTAGCTCAAATATTCTGTCGATAACAGTGCCCTATAGAACAGGAAGGATTGTTACATGACCACAAGTGCTTGCCAACAAATCGCTTCATTCAGGTCAGTCTGATGGCTTTTGAGTCTGAATATCCATGCTTGTTCTCTTTTTAGGAACATTGCTCCTAGATTCCCACCTCTTTTTGGCTGTATTACGGCTGTATTACGGGGTGTGTCCTATCGCTTTTGGTTGTTTCCACAGAGTAGTTTGGTCATTTGTCACCTCTTTTTTCTTTTTGCAGGTGTGGACCAGGATGTATCCTATGTTGTATCTTCTCTTAATAGCAAACCTTGGAATGTCCAAGGTATTCTCACCTACACTGAGGATACACCAACGTTTCTTCAATTCTTTTTTTTATACATTTTTGTCCAGAGTAATTCCCGATCAACACTGTCAAAGGCATGTGCCAAGTCGACAAATGCAAGATATATCTTTCCTTTTTTCTTTATTGCCTCCATTTTCAACATGTTTAATAGGAACAGCTTGAGCGAGCAACCGACTCCCTTTACAAAACCCGTTTGTCGAATATCCAATGCGTCTACTTTGTGGATCCATGTTGTTAAATGGTTCAATTCCTGGGTTGTCAAGATTTTACGAACAACATCCAGTAGGGCTATTGGTCTAAAAATGTTCGCGTCAGATCTAAGTCCTTTTTTTAAAAATGGGCACAATTGGGGTGCTTTTCCATGTTTTTGGCAGCCTTCCTTCTCTTATGATGTTACAAAAGAGGTTATGAGGGAAGACAGCCAATTCCTCCGGGTTCTGCTTGAGCATCCAATTAGTCAAGCCGCCAGGGCCAGGTGATCTAGAAAGACTTAATCTTCTGATGTTTTTCAGGATCTCGTCTTTACTAATCTCAAAATCCCACAGGCTACGATGTTCAGTGCCTAGGTACTGTACGTTTCCTTGTTTCTTGAAGAGATTTGTATAATGGGCAATCCATTGGCTTTCAGTGACTGCAGATGCCTGTAAATGCTGTTATG
Organism: Ambystoma mexicanum; assembly: GCF_040938575.1. Taxonomy (NCBI): domain Eukaryota; kingdom Metazoa; phylum Chordata; class Amphibia; order Caudata; family Ambystomatidae; genus Ambystoma; species Ambystoma mexicanum. The sequence goes on from NC_090941.1 coordinate 359,166,527, forward strand.
CTGCATTGGATTCTTGCTCAGGCATCAGTCCATTTTTAGGACTAAACCTTTTTATCTCCAAGCCTGCTGCCCTGGTGAGTTGAACTATGCTTTTAAGGCCCTCTGGGCCTCTGCTGCACCCAAGAAGCAGCATTTGTGTGCGCCCCATTCCTTTTGGTGCCCCTCCTCGGCCCCCGTTTCCCCAGCCCTCCCTCGCTTCCCAACTTCTTCCAGTGCCCGCCTCCCACCGTCCCTGACTGGCCAACCTGGCCCACAACACCGGCCCTGATTGACACCTGGATGGAGTCAGCTGGGCCTATCGACCCCTGCTGCTCGCGCCTCCTCCATTTGCAAGCCTGCTGCCCTGGTGAGTTGAACTATGCTTTAAGGCCCTCTGGGCCTCTGCTGCACCCAAGAAGCAGCATTTGTGTGTGCCCCATTGCTTTTGGTGCCCCTCCTCGGCCCCTGTTTCCCCGGCCCTCCCTCGCTTCCCAACTTCTTCCACTGCCCGCCTCCCACCATCCCTGATTGGCTGCCAACCCACGCCCTCCCCCTGATTCTCCTTCCCTCCCGGCCCCCTGCTCCCATTGGTCCTCTCGGCCCTCATCACCGCTTTTCCCAGGGCGGCCCTCTGCCCGTGCAGCCCTTCGGCTAGGGGCCCCAGGGCAAAGGGGGGCTCCTACAGGGACAGCTCCAGGATGTGGCTGCCGGTGTCGGCAGGGGAAGCCAGTGAAGCCACCAGACACCGACAGAACTGTGGGTGCTAGCATGGGTGGGGGGTGGAGCAATTTCTCTGCTCCGGAGAGCTCTTGCCACTCTGGTTTACCTTTAAGTGGCCTAGAATGCTACAGACCTACACCATGCAATATTAGAGAGATATGTGACCACCAGCCTCTGCCTATTCATGGCTGGACAGCAAACACTGCCTGCAGTATAATGTTAACTAGTACCATACCCCGAGAGTACCACAAAGATTAGCCTGCGCCGAATCTGGACGGAAATGTGAATGTTAGCATATGTAATTCTTAGCATGCACCACACTTAGAATTCTGAACCTAGCTTGTGTCACATCTAGACAGAAATGTGACTGTCAGCATATGCCACACTTAGATGGAATTATCAAAGTTAAGTATGCGTTGCATCTAGACAGAAATGTGATTGTTAGCATATGTGATTCTTAGCATGAACCACACTTAGAATTCTGAACCTAGCTTGCGTCGCATCTAGACAAAAATGTGACTGTCGGCATATGCCACACTTAGATGGAATTCTCAAGTTTAGTAGGCGCCAAATCTAGACAGAAATATGATTGTTAGCATATGCCACACTTAGATGGAATTTCAGAAATATGATTGTCAGCATATGCCGCACTTAGATGGAATTTCAGAAATGTGATTGTTAGCATATGTGATTCTTAGCATGCACCACACTCAGAATTCTGAACCTATCTTGCATCGCATCTAGACAGAAATATGATTGTTAGCATATGCCACACTTAGATGGAATTTCAGAAATATGATTGTCAGCATATGTCACACCTAGTTGAATTCTCAAACTTAGTCTGCGCCAAATCTAGACAGAAATGTGACTGTCAGCATATGCCACACTTAGATGGAATTCTCAAAGTTAAGTATGCGTCACATCTAGACAGAAATGTGATTGTTAGCATATGCCACACCTAGTTGAATTCTCAAGCTTAGTCTGCGCCAAATCTAGACAGAAATGTGACTGTCAGCATATGCCACACTTAGATGGAATTCTCAAAGTTAAGTATGCGTCGCATCTAGACAGAAATGTGATTGTTAGCATATGCCACACCTAGTTGAATTCTCAAGCTTAGTCTGCGCCAAATCTAGACAGAAATGTGACTGTCAGCATATGCCACACTTAGATGGAATTCTCAAAGTTAAGTATGCGTCGCATCTAGACAGAAATGTGATTGTTAGCATATGCCACACCTAGTTGAATTCTCAAGCTTAGTCTGTGCCAAATCTACACAGAAATGTGATTGTTAGCATATGCCACACCTAGATGAATTCTCAAGTTTAGTCTGCGCCAAATCTAGACGGAGGTGTAATTGGTAGCATATGCCACACTTAGATGAAATTTCAGAAATGTGATTGTTAGCATATGTGATTCTTAGTAGGCACCACACTTAGAATTCCGAACCTAGCTTGCATTGCATCTAAATTGAAATGTGACTATTAGCATGTGCCACACTAGTATGGAATTCTGAACTTTAGCTCGCGTCGCATCTAGATGGAGATGTGATTCTTAGCATGCACCACACCTAGAATTCTGAACCTAGCTTGCGTCGCATCTAGATGGAAATGTGACTGTTAGCATGTGCCACACTAGTATGGAATTCTGAACCTAGCTTGCGTCGCATCTAGATGGAGGTGTGACTGTTAGCAAGCGCCACACCTAGAATTCTGAACCTAGCTTGCGTCGCATCTAGATGGAAATGTGACTGTTAGCATGTGCCACACCTAGATGGAATCCCACAATTGCAAGGACAGCAATGCCAACTAACCAACCAATTAACAATTCCATCCCTCTGCATATACCTCTCAAACTATAACCAAACACAATCACAAGCCTAAAACGCAGCAATCCGCACACACTTCACAACAATGCAACAACAAAACAAACCACATATAGACTTGCAGAACAGCACACAACGACTATGGACTATAAAACACCCCAAACCCAGCCAACGGACCCACCGGGCTGAGGTTGCCAACAGCACATCACTGCTCTCTTGCACTTTTCCAGCTTATTCCCACTAACCCACCCCCTCTCCTCCCCTTTTTCAGAGCCGCCAGTGTGCCAGGGGACCACTTCGGTGGTGATAGTGCACGGTACAAATGTCCTTCAACATTAACATTGACATTATTCATTCAGTCTCTTAAGTAAGCAAGATCCAAAGATCTTTCCCTTGACCTACAGAATGGCAATAGGTGGTGATAGTTGTTAGGATCGTCCCTATAGCCCCTCTTAAATATCGGGAAAATGATTGCTCTTGTCGACAAGACACAGATGGCTAAATCAAGCTCAATCCACCCAAGCACTACCCAGAGGAAGTGAGCCCACAACTCCGGTTCTTGTTTGAGCATTACATTTGTGAGCCCATCTGGGCCTGGGGAATGAGAAGTGCTCACCTTTTTCATTAATTCCACTATGTCATCAACATCAGAGGTTTTTAAATACTTTCTCCCAAAATGACTCAGAAACCCTATTTACCTGGAGGGCATCCTGGGCCACGTGGGTGGGTAGATTTAATTAACCCCCAGATTTCTCCTGTGCTTTTTTTTTTTTACAAATGGCCCTCAATATATCCTCCATAATTTGTTGTAACATAGAGGACTTAGGTCCCCAAAGCCAGTATGTGTAGCCACTTATCAGTTTATTGATCTCTGATGTTACTAGCTCAGGACTTAGGAGTTTAGCCCTCCTATTAGCTCCTTTTAACTCCCTTCTATTCCCTACCACCTTATCGTCATATATATGGTGATGCTTCAGTGGAATAGCTGAATGGCCATACTTTTTGACCATGAGTCACTGCAGAGTTGGAAAATAGTCCAACTGGGGCTTAAGATGAACTCCATTAACCCGGTTTACACCTATTGCATATTGGGCCAACAGGTTCTTTACATTCTTTCTGGGCATTTTAAATCTGCACCCTCCATTCCCTACTTCGATATTCAATTCCATACAGTCCCCCACCTTCTTTGCCTCATCCCACCATTGCATTTTCAACAGATTGTGGTCACTGGCTAAAGACTCCACCACCTCCATGTCTATCACTTTTTGAATCTTGGGAAACAAATATTTAGTCAATTGTGGTCACTTGGCTACCTCTAGACCATGTGGACTTGCACAGGATGTTCCCCGTATAACACTTGTTGAGGAGATGCAAGTTCCTTGATTCCATCAACCTAGACCAAGCCAATCCTCGTTTTTCTGACTTGGACAGGTTAACTCTGTCCATCCGGGTTAATAGACCACAGCTATTTAAGCAGGTATTGTTTAAATCCCCAGAAAATATGACCAAGTCCCCCACCCCCGACATGTGCTTAATCAATGAGGTTGGATGCTCTTTAAATGAACTCCTCAACAGCGATTTTGACTGGGTTCCAGTAGATATTTATTATGGACAGAGCTTTCCTTCTCTCCCTCAAGTCGAAGAGGCCATAGTTCTGCCAGTGTAGGAATGGATGGATGGATGGATGGATGGATGGATGGATGGATGGATGGATGGATGGATGGATGGATGGATGGAATGGATGGAATGGAATGGAATGGATGGATGGATGGATGGATGGATGGATGGATGGATGGATGGATGGATGGATGGATGGAATGGATGGAATGTAGGAAATGGATGGAATGGATGGATGGGGATGGATGGATGGACTGAATGAATGGACTGGATGGAATGGATTGATGGAATGGATGGATTGGATGGATGAAATGGATGGATGGAATGGATTGATGGAGGGAATGGATTATTGCGAATGGATTATGCAATGGAATTGATGGAATGGATTATCTGCATTAATGGGTTAGGGCTATCTGCCTTTTTGAGTACCAGGACAATTCCATTTCTCACTGCAAATAGTAGGCCTGAGGTTGGTCTCCCTTTTTGGGCACACAATGCAGGATTTAATGTCACAGTGAATCCAGCTCAATTTACGACAATGCCAGGTCTCTTGAAGGCAGATGAAATCAAAGTCATCCAGATTAACCACCCACTTTTTAAATATATGCACAAATCCACTTGTATTCCATGAAAAAAATGATCAGAAGCTTGTTGCAATCCATCTCGGTTAACTAGTGCACTTTTGGTCTTATTAGCACCCCGGAAAGCCAAGACCACTGGTCTTTAGGTGGGGTTGCCACAATGAACTTCGCCAGCTCCACATTTCTTACAGTAGTGGGGCTTCCATTTGACACAATCGTCATTCTCATGTCTTGCTTCAGGTGATGAGCACGTACATTTATAGGTGATGGCCCATTTCAGCAGTGGAGCCCCCAAAGCAAGGCCCCTCCAACTCTGGCTTCACCATCAAACAGGCCTTCCAACATTAGAGCTTCTGGGGTGATTTGGTGTTTTAACACTGGCAGAGGATTATCACGCAAAGCCTCGGTATATTTAACTACAGTTGAGGGAATATGTAAGAAGAATGCGTCCATGCAGATCTCATCGACAAATTCTATTACTAAAAAAATCCTTTGAGCATATTTGTAAGAGGCTCACAATGCAATGGAATAGGGCCAGTACGTTTCTTTTATTTAGGATTAAGGACTTGTCTTGATCTATCACTCTTTCCAGATGCAGGCAGTGAAACTCAGCTTTAGATTTGTGTTGCGTTTTCCCTCTTCTGCACCCATCATCAATAGTGTGTGGCAGTTTGAGCCACCCTTTCACGATAACATATTTTCCTCGAACGACCATTCCACTACTGGCCTCTTCTGAGGTTAGGTGAGGAGCGAGACAGGTTTTATGCATTTGTTGAAAGCACCATCAGCCTTACACATGAATCTAACTTGCAAATGTTCATTTCCGCCTAGGGCTCTCGAAGAGCAAAGGACCAGAGCAAGGCCACTTCAAAGATCAGGAGAAATGTTTGTTTTGCCGGTTTCTGAGTTACAATAAATATGGCGTCTGCTTTCAGACATTTTTCAGCAAGAGTTTTGAACCTGACTTCCAGGGCTTTAGTGGAATCCGATAACGTTAGCAACCCACAAGAGACACTATCCACCCTGTTTATTGACCTGTTACAAACAGCCACCACCTCAGATCCTGTTGAGTAAACCAACCAATCTGGGGTTACCCTCTGAACCACTTCTTCCACAGCTAGTTCAACATCCATCAGTTCCGGTTCCAGTTCCTCAGGCTTTCCTGGTGAAGCCGCCCGACCATCATTTTCTTGGCCGTTTCCCCACTTGCCCTGACTTCGTGGGGGTGTTCAAGATGTTTCTAAAGTATAATCTTGAGTCATTTGATCTGGTCAGTGGCATGGTATTTTGGTTCTTTGACTTCGGTACTTGATGAGTCCTGCCCATCTTTCTTCTGCATCTTCGGCCAAATATTGGATAAGACCCTGGAATTTCTTTAATCAGATCCACCTCTTCTGCTTCAATTTCAGGTATAGTGGTGCTGTTTACTTCTGTTATTGTCACTAGCTGTCAGGGCACCCACCAGCGGTTGCAACTCTGCCGTCTGTACTACAACAGTCATGCGTAAACATTCAGTGATATCACAAGTCAGTCCCTCAGGCTTAGCATAGTCAATTTCCACAACTTCACAAGTCGCAGAGGAATTGTTAGCACAGTAAAGATTATTTCTCCAAGTACTTTCATGGGAAACTGCCTTGTCACAACCAGGTAAAGGTGTACCTGTCCCACCTTCTGTACGTCCAACTGTTTGTTTTGTGGGTAAGGGGCCTTTTTCCTTAACAGTTGTAATGTACCACTCTATGAAAAGGACTTTACTATGCAGCATGGTGAGCAGTGTAGCTTGGTTCTAGATGTTGCCATTAATAGATTCGTAAAGTTTTAAAAATGGGGCCGGTGCGATGGTCAGCATTGACATGCTGCTGCAGAGGTCTGGCATGGAGGGGTTTTACCCAGGTGCGGGGCATTCTTATGACAATTATCCCTCAACACCTCCTTGATTGAATATGAGGATTCGGAAGACTCTGTCGAATGAGTTAGCTGAGGTGAGTACAGATTCTTCAACCACTTCCCCCGTGTTGGCCACTTTCCTGGAGGGGATGTCTCCCCCAGTTATCCTAAGGTTTTGTCAAATAGGTCATGCGCTGTGTCTATCTGTAGTCTTCCCACTGGTGATTTAGTGCCTGCACTCCCTTCCAGTCGATTAATTTGACTGCACCGATTTACCAAGGCTGAGGGGCAAGCAGCATCAACCAGTTTGATCATATTCTCAATTCTGGCAATGTCTCGCCTCAATGAGCATTCCATTGCCTTGCCACTGACTTTAGCCTCCACAATCGCAGTTTGACCAGGGGTATTGGTCTGTGGCTCTGAAGAGAGGCAAAATCCCCCCTCAGGTGGTTAGGTCCTTAAGTTGTTTTTTTTTTTTTGGTCATGGTACTTAACGGTGTCTGATGTTACATGTGCTGAAAATACTGGTGTTGGCCCTTTATACACCCACTTCTTTTGTGAACCACAGGGAGATGGGCGGGGCCTGCACTGCCATTTCAGACATCCCCTACAGTATTTCAGCATCAGTGACTTCTCCAGGTGCGGAACACCACGTCTGCTAGGTACTGGATTTTATTGAGAAAAGAAAATGATGTTATCAGTCCACTGGGCTCAGTTGCCCTCCCAAACTTGATTAGAGTATGATTGGAGGCTACCCCACACACCTGAGCAGAGTTTTGTAACAATATGCGGGCTCCAACTGTTGCCAAGGAATTAGTTTGCTCCACCAGATTGCTACACCAGTGTTGGATTTTATTGGTCACATCTTCTAAGATGCTGGTATTTCCTGTACCTTACAGGGAGAGTTATTCTGAAAGAACCTCTCTATTGAGAAGTTAGTTCTGGCTCTTGAGTTGGAGCCTGAAAACCTTGGTGGATTTTCTGTGCATTGCCGATTTTCATGGAACAGCACTTATTTGTTACAATTGTCACATGCGCCAGTGAGACAAGGTCTTCTATCCTACTGGGCACTGAAATGCAGGTCCCCCAACACAAACCCCCATCTTCAGGGACCCCAACACAAACCCCCATCTTCAGGGACCCCGCCCAATGCAGCAGCTTTCCCTGCATCCACGGTGCACACCCCCATGGATACGGTTATTGAGACTTCAAGATTGGGGTTTGGTTTAAATTTTGAACAGGTGTGGACCCCCCGCATTGACCCATCTTTACCAAGGGGAGTACGCCTAAGCTTCCAAACCCTCCTAATGTTAGGTTTGTGGCTGCAGATTTAGAAGCGTTGGACATTGGAAAAAAAAGTGGCACTGTTTGACCAGCCATAGGAGTGCTCACCCTGTATGCTGCTGCCGTTCCATACACATTAGCACCATTGGCACCAGAACCATTCCTCACATCCACACTTGGGTCAGGAGTGTTATGCTCTGTCATATACACCGATGCAGGGCCAGCAACAGTCAAACAATGATAGTCATGGACTTGGGGGCAACTTATATTTAGTTTGGTCTTCCGATTTACATCTACATTTACACTTGCATTTGGTACTGAACTGGGCGACTCAGCAGTCCTAATCTCCAAGGGCAAAATGTCCAAGCCAATCACGGTTTTACTAGATGATTTTGTTGGCTCGATAGAACAACCCACTCTCCAGACATGAAGGGTGTGGCTTCCAGCTGCCTGCAAACATAAACATTAACAATTGCAGATACACCATCCACAGGGGCTCCAGCATTAGCCCTGTCATCTTGACTTGTAAGATCACTGTTCCCAGAACTCACAGAGGGAAGTGGAATCATACACACAGTTTCTTCTAGAAAAGTTGGGATACAATTCAGGTCAGCCTTACCTCCGCTTCCCTTCATTGAACGGTCCAGCACTGGGACGACTGATCCACTGCCATGCTTTCCCCTACCACTCTGCATACTCAAGCTTCAGCATGCCTCCATAGCCCAGGAGACCAGGCACAATTCCACAGAGCTCACCAGGTCAAAACACCAGCACCAGCAGGCCAGTGTGTGTGGGGGCAGAGTCAGAGACCATCTAACTGTCATATGACTGGAGAGTGACTGGGCTCTCCACCGGATTCCGTGCCGGCACTCTGCACCTCTTTCTGGGATTATATATATTCTTAAAGTGATAGACACTTTTCAAAGCGGTTTTCTCCAGCAGCAAAAACACTGTGCTGCAGGTCAAGAGGGGGCTTTAAGGAAAGTGACTGGACTTGCCACTGGACTCCACTTTCTGGGATTATGTAAATTCCTAAAGTGAAAATAAAACAATTACTTTACATGACTATCAATTCAATTAGCGTTAGGAAAGGGGGTAGAGGTTTCAATCTATATGGGAGTTAATGAAATTATTATTCAGTAAAATATGCTAACTCCTACTCAGTTTGCCCCCGCCCCACCCACTGTTAAAGGAAAGATATTAAGTCAAGTGAATTCCCAACACACTTGGTTATTTTGGACAAGCTACTTACATTGGACAACTATGGATTCAAAATTGAATTTCCACTCCACCAAAATCCATAAACTGTCACCAACATGCCTACCAGCCCCCCTCCACTCCTCATAGTCCCCGTCCACTCCCCTTCTTTCTTACAGACCCCCACTCAATTCATATAAGATACCATCCCACCCAAATGTTCAGATAGCCGTGCCTAGCACACGTCCACAAACACACGAGGTGTCATTTGCCCGAATATAGCCATGGCTGCAGAGGGAGGTGGGGGTTGGTATCTACCCATAAATAGCAATACCACACTATGGGTGGCTGATATATAGCCACAAATAATATCAACAGCATCCTCAACCAATGATGCTGTTGAAACAATTGCTCCTTTTTATTTTCATTTTGTTAAACTATTTAATTCTATTTCTCTCTAAAGTCGCACCTGCTCAAAAGTCTGAAAACACACATCCAAAATAAAAATGACTCTATAATACCTACCAGGTGATTTGCACCCCGACGTCACTATACCTATACAAATAACTTTTGAAAATAAATGAAACACACACACTCACAAAAATATAGCCGCAACTACAGAGCTACTCTTACCCACTGTGTTGCAAACTCTATCCCTGGACCCCCTTCAACTCCCACATTTCAATTGGTGCCCTCTAGCCATCCCCTCGCCTCTACCCTGATGGCATTTGTATGTTTTTTGACAAGCCTATAGCTTTTTCATGTGTTTCATTTTCCCATAACCTTGGTTATAGCTGTAAATATCTGGTGATTGTTTCATTTCTGAAAACCATGATCCTGGATTGCACCATGGGAGATAGTTCTATTTCTTTGGGGGAGGGAGGCACCCCCTTCTCGGTCAAATATATAAATAACTACTGAACAGAATAACCCCAAACCATGCATGGCGTACGTGTCAACGCTTCGTGCCCAAGTTGTTTTGGACTTGGTATAAATCTATCTAGCAATTTGGGCTGTGGGCTTTGGCAAAGTGTGACCTTTTTTGTCCAATGGAAAATGAATGGAAAGTAGGGTGCACTTTTTGTAAAAAAACATGTTTTTTGATGCTTAATAACTTTTTTGATTTTTAACGAATCTTCATGAAACTTTGCAGTCTGGGGCGGTCCGCACATGTCTAATCACTTTGGAATTCCGGTCAAATCTGTTACTCGAATCAAATGTTATTAACAATATAATTTTGAGGAGTTCCTATGTGTCTCTGACTCACTATCCTATAATATATATATATGTATATATATATTCAGTAAAAATACTTTGTTAAAGGGACATTATGGTTAAATTGCACTACTAAAAACCTATGAAATTCAGTAAAAAAATGGGACGTTATGGTTCAAAGTAAAACCGAAAAACCCCAGAAATTCACCAGTTATGGTAAGATAAGCAACCATAACTCATGCCACCACCGTGCATTGCTAAGACTAACACCCAGGACATCAAAGATGACAACACAAATGTCATTGATGACATCACTGTTGACATCACATGTCTAACTCGCTCTTTTTTCCTTTAGTGATATATCTTGACCAGTAATAGTTAGGAACAAAGAAATCAAAAAGTACTATATTTGTAGACATATACTTCAAATATGTTCTAACAATAATTAACTTAGGGTCCACTCGCAGCATATGAAACATATACATAGGAAAAATACACACTTAAAAGATTGCAATGCTTTCTGTGTATGTAGACAATCAGTAAGGTTATCAACACTTTCTTATTGTTCGGCTGTTTTTTTTATTACTTCTCTGGATGTGCTCATATTTGTATTTGCATTACTTTCTTCAGGGTGCAGTCACATCATGTGATATTTGTACATAGGGAAGTAGTAAGTTTGAAGCAGAGTAATCCTTTCTGTGCATAAAGATAATCAGTTAGGTTGTGAACACTTTCTGCTTCTACTGCTGCTTTTTTGCGTACTTCACTTTCTCTGTATATACTCATATTTGTATGTGTTGTGTCTTTGTGTTTTATATGAAATAATGAAATTATGTAGTAAGTGGTTTTATTAGCTATTTATTACATGTTGCACAGTAAACAAAACTCTAATAAGAAAGCATTTATCATTTCACCATTTAACATGGGAAGATTATGAATATTGTACCTTCATCATGTATGCTGCACACAATGCTTATATGTATAGATGAGTAGGTTACTATACTGTAAAGAACTTCACAATAGAATGCTATTTATATCAATGTATTGCCCTAATGCACCTCATAGATCAAGATATCGATTCCAATGATCCTTGACACTTTTTCTGTCAACATTATAATAAGAATCCCTTGTACAGAGTTTTCATTAAAAGTAAATGCACATGTGATGTCATCAGTGATGACATAATTGCCATTTGTGATGTCATCTTTGATGTCCTGGGTGTTAGTCTTAACAATGCACGGTGATGGCGCGAGTTATGGTTGCTTAGCTAACTATAACTGATGAATTTCTGTTTTTTTTTTGGTTTTACTTTGAACCATAACGTCCCTTTAACAAAGTTTTTTTTACTGAATATATTACATGGCCACGGTAGTGGCCATGTAGTTATGGTTAAGTTGCAGTTTCCATAGGAAGAGCACTTTTTGGGTGGGCGGTTTATAACTTTGCTCTCCCTGGACGAATCCTCACCAAACTTTGCAAAGAAAGTATTTGGGTCACTCTGATTTTTTTTGCAAAGTTTTGTGAGGATTCGTCGAGGGGGGGCAAAGTTATAGGGGGGTCCCAAAACTTTTTTTTTTCCCATAGACATAATGGGAAAAAACTTTGCTCACGCCTACAGCCCAAACCGCTGGACGGATTTACACCAAATTTGTGGCAGGAGCGGCGGCTTGGTCCCAAAAGCGTGCTTTGCTTTATTTGGTGTAAATCCGTCCAGTAGTTTTTTAAAAAATGACAAAAATGTAAGTGAAAAAAATGTGTGATATCTGTGTTCGCTTCGCGGACACACTTCCCTGTTCGCTCTGCGGACAGGACGGTGATTGGGCAAGCAGCTTGCATGATGTCCGCAGACATCTGACGTGCTCTCTCATTGGATGCGGTGAAAGCGTGCAGTGCGTCTGGCTTCAGAGACGCCCGCCATCTTTGTTCCTCGCATGAGAGGCTTTGTATCCCGCCTGCACAGTAAGTCCCCCACCCCCACTCATGCTCCGTGTCTTCCCTTTTCCTCCAGCCCCCCGCTCACGCCATCGGAACACAGTGGCCAGCGGAGGGCCGAGGAGCGGGATCTGCCGCCTGCACACGAACGCCGTGTGTCTTTCTCCCTCCTGCCCACCCCCCGCTCATGTCCGTGTGTCTTTCTCCCTCCCGCCCACCTCCCGCTCATGTCCGTGTGCCTTTCTCCCTCCCGCCCAGCCCCCGCTCATGTCCGTGTGTCTTCGACCTCCCACCCACCCCCCCGCGCATGCCCTGCTCGTGCCCCGCTCGTCTCATCCCACCCGCCCACCCCCCATCATGCCCCGTGTGTCTCTCCCACCCCCCGTGTGTCTCTTCCACCCCCGCTCATGTCCGTGTGTCTCTCCCCCTCCCACCCACCCCCCACTCATGCCCCGTGTGTCTCTCTCCCTCCCCCTCCACCCCCGCTCATGCCCCGTGTGTCTCTCTCCCTCCCCTCCACCAAACGCTCATGCCCCGTGTGTCTCTCTCCCCTTCCCCCACCCCCGCTCTCGCCCTGTGTGTCTTTCCCCCTCCCCCCCACCCCTGCTCTTGCCCCGTGTGTCTTTCCCCCTCCTGCCTACCCCCGCTCTTGCCCCGTGTGTCTCTCCCACCCCCCGTGTGTCTCTCCCACCCCCGCTCGTGTCCGTGTGTCTCTCCCCCTCCCACCCACCCCCCACTCATGCCCGTGTGTCTCTTTCCCTCCCCCTCCACCCCCGCTCATGCCCCGTGTGTCTCTCTCCCTCCCCTCCACCAAACGCTCATGCCCCGTGTGTCTCTCTCCCCTTCCCCCACCCCCGCTCTCGCCCTGTGTGTCTTTCCCCCTCCCCCCCACCCCCGCTCTTGCCCTGTGTGTCTTTCCCCCTCCCCCCCACCCCCGCTCATGCCCCGTGTGTCTCTCTCCCCTTCCCCCCACTCATGCCCTGTGTGTCTCTCTCCCCTTCCCCCCACCCCCTGCTCATGCCCCGTGTGTCTCTCTCCCTCCCCCCACCCCCGCTTATGCCCCTTGTGTCTCTTTCCCCTTCCCCCCACCCCCCGCTCATGCCCCATGTCTGTCTTCTGTTCCCCCCGCTCATGCCCCGTATTTGTCTCCTGTTCCCCTCATGTGCTGTGCCTGTCTCCTGATGCCCCCCACACCCCCGCTCATGCCCCGTGTCTGTCTCCTGTTCTCCCCACCCCCACTCATGTCCCGTGTCTGTGTCCTGTTCCCCCCACCCTCCGCTCATGCCCCGTGTCTATCTCCTGTTGCCCCCCACCCCCGCTCATGCCCCGTGTCTGTCTCCTGTTCCCCCCACCTGCTCATGCCCCGTGTCTGTCTCCTGTTCCCCCCACCTGCTCATGATCCGTGTCTCTCTCTTGTTGCCCCCCACTCCCCCGGTCATCCCCTGTGTCTGTCTCCTGTTCTCCCCACCCCTCGCTCATGCCCCGTGTCTGTCTCCTGTTCCTCCCACCCCCGCTCATGCCCCATGTCTGCCTCCTGTTGCCCCACACCCCCCCGCCTATGCCCCATGTCTGTTCTCCCCACCCCCCGCTCATGCCTCGTGTCTGTTGTTCCCCCCACCACTCGCTCATGCCCCGTGTCTCTCCTGTTCCCCCCACCCCCCGCTCATGCCCCATGTCTCTCCTGTTGCCCCCCACCCCCCGCTCATGCCCTGTGTCTGTCTCCTGTTGCCCCCACCCCCCGCTCATGCTCCGTGTCTGTCTCCTGTTCCCCCCACCCCCCGCTCATGCCCCGTGTCTGTCTCCTGTTGCCCCCACCCCCCGCTCATGCCCCGTGTCTGTCTCCTGTTGTCCTGTTGCCCCCCGCTCATGCCCCGTGTCTGTCTCCTGTTGCCCCTCACCCCCCGCTCATGCCCCGTGTCTGTCTCCTGTTGCCCCCCACCCCCGCTCATGCCCCGTGTCTGTCTCTGTTGTTCCCCCCACCCCCACTCATGCCCCGTGTCTGTCTCCTGTTCCCCCCACCACCTGCTCATGCCCTGTGTCTCGCTCCTGTTGCCCCCCACCACCCGCTCATGCCCCGTGTCTGTCTCCTGTACCCCCCCACCCCCCGCTCATGCCCCGTGTCTGTCTCCTGTACCCCCCTGCTCATGCCCCGTGCCTGTCTCCTGTTGCCCCCAGCTCATGTCCCATATCTCTCTCCTGTCCCCCCACCCGCTCATGTCCCGTGTCTCTCTCCTGTTGCCCCCACCCCCCGCTCATGCCCCGTGTCTGTCTCCTGTACCCCCCACCCCCTGCTCATGCCCCGTGTCTCTCTCCTGTTGCCCCCCACCCCCTGCTCATGCCCCGTGTCTGTCTCCTGTACCCCCTCACCCCCCACTCATGCCCAGCGTCTCTATCCTGTTGCCCCCCACTCCCCCGCTCATGCCCTGTGTCTGTCTTCTGTTCCCCCCACCCCCCGCTCATGCCCCGTGTCTGTCTCCTGTTCCCCCCACCCCCCACCCATGCCCCGTGTCTGTCTCCTGTAACCCCCAATCCGCGCTCATGCCCTGTGTCTCGCTCCTGTTGCCCCCCACCACCCGCTCATGCCCCGTGTCTGTCTCCTGTACCCCCCCACCCCCCGCTCATGCCCCGTGTCTGTCTCCTGTACCCCCCTGCTCATGCCCCGTGCCTGTCTCCTGTTGCCCCCCAGCTCATGTCCCATATCTCTCTCCTGTCCCCCCACCCGCTCATGTCCCGTGTCTCTCTCCTGTTGCCCCCACCCCCCGCTCATGCCCCGTGTCTGTCTCCTGTACCCCCCACCCCCTGCTCATGCCCCGTGTCTCTCTCCTGTTGCCCCCCACCCCCTGCTCATGCCCCGTGTCTGTCTCCTGTACCCCCTCACCCCCCACTCATGCCCAGCGTCTCTATCCTGTTGCCCCCCACTCCCCCGCTCATGCCCTGTGTCTGTCTTCTGTTCCCCCCACCCCCCGCTCATGCCCCGTGTCTGTCTCCTGTTCCCCCCACCCCCCACCCATGCCCCGTGTCTGTCTCCTGTAACCCCCAATCCGCGCTCATGCCCTGTGTCTGTCTCCTGTACCCCCCCACACCCGCTCATGTCCCGTGTGTGCCCTGTACCCCCCCGCTCATGCCCCGTGTCTCCCTCGTGTTCCTCCCCACCCCTCGCTCATACCCCGTGTCTCCCTCATGTTCCTCCCCACCCGCTGCTCATGCCCCGTGTCTCTCCCGTGTTCCCCCCACCACGGCTCATGCCCCGTGTTTCCTTCCTTTTCCCCCCACCCCCTGCTCATGCCCCGTTTGTACCCTGTTCCCTCTCACCCCCCGCTCATGCCCATGTGTCTCCCCTGTTCCCCCCACCCCCCGCTCATGCCCTGTTGTGTTCTTTATACACCCTGCCTTCCCTTTCCATGGTGGCCATCTTGGTAAAAGATTTTCCTTCCTACACCGGGACGCCGCAGGTGTCCCGGTGTAGGAAGGAAAATCTTTTTGTTTTTTTTACCACCCGGCATTCCCACTTTGAGGACATAAGATGTTAGTAGTCTTCATCTATTGAAAAGGATGTTATGGTGACGTTGCACTAATAAAAACCTTTAAAATTTAGTAAAGAAAAAATGTTACAGGGACATTATGGTTAAGTTGCACTAATAAAAACCTATGAAATTGAATGAAAAAACTTTGTTAAAGGGACGTTATGGTTAAGTTGCGCTACTAAAAACCTATGAAATTCAGTGAAAAAACTTGGTTAAAGGGACGTTATGGTTAAGTTGCGCTACTAAAAACCTATGAAATTCAGTGAAAAAACGTTGTCAAAGGGACGTTATGGTTCCAAGTAAAACCGAAAAACCCTTGAAATTTGCCAGTTATGGTAAGCTAAGCAACCATAACTCGCACCACCACCGTGCACTGCTAAGACTAACACCCAGGATATCAAAGATGACATCACAAATGTCATTGATAACATCACTGATGACATCACATGCCTGGCTCACTCTTTTTTCTTTTGCTGACATATCTAGGCCACATGGTTTTCTTCAGTAACAGTCAGAAACTAAACATTTTATTTTATTTGTAGACGTTGCCTTCAAGTAGGTTCTTACAGTAATTCCCTTAGAGACCAGTCACATCATATGAAACATATACATACGGGAAGACACAAGCTTGAAAGACAGCAATCCTTTTGTGCATAAAGATAATCAATAGACGTATGAGCACTTTCTGATAGTTCTGTTGTTTTTTTTTTTTTTATGGCTGTACTTTCCCTGTGGGTCCAATCACATCAAGTGATACATGTACATACGGTAAATAGCAGCTTTGAAACAGAGCAATCATTTATTTGCATGAAAATAATCAGTTAAGTTATGAATTGTTTCTGCTACTACTTGTGCTTTTTTGCTAACTTCACTTTCCCTGTATATACCCATATTGGTATGTGTTCTTGTGTCTTTGTGTTTTATCTATAGTAATGCAATTATGTAATACATGTGTTTTATTAGCTACGTATTACATATTTCACAGTACACAAAAATCTATTAAGAAAACAATTATCATTTCATTATTCAACATATTACCATTACGAATATTATACCTTCATCTTGTACGCTGCACACAATGTTATGTTTCTGTATGAGTAGCTTAGTATACTAGATAGAACCCCATAATAGGATGCTATTTATATCAATGCATTGTTCAATGCACTTATTAGGGTATGATATGTATTGCAATGATCCTTGACACTTTTTTCGCAACATTATAATAAGAATCCCTTGTACACATATTTCATGAAAAGTACATACACATGTGATGTCATCAGTGATGTCATCAATGACATTTGTGATGTCATCTTTGATGTCCTGGGTGTTAGTCTTAGCAGTGAACGGTGGTGGCGCGAGTTATGGTTGCTTAGCTTACCATAACTGGCGAATTTCAAGGGTTTTTCGGTTTTACTTGGAACCATAACGTCCCTTTGACAAAGGTTTTTCACTGAATTTCATAGGTTTTTAGAAGCGCAGTACACAGTACTCTGCAGGGGGGAGCAACTTCGTAGTGCTTTTGAGACTATCGTCGCAGAGCACGAGAAGACCTGCTCACTACCCAAATAAAACCCACTCTACATCTTCCTCTCTCAGCTCGCCCTTTCTTATCCCTGTGGTTGGTGTCCCCCCTTTCCCCTCCTATCTCCTCCTCTCCTAGTGTGTCGTGTATAAATAAAAAACAAACATAACAAACAAAATTTTTGGCCGCCTTTCACAGTTAAAAAATAGAAGTGAACATAAATGAAGCAGGGCTCTTTGTATTTCTTAGAAGTCCGCGGACATCTACAATTTTGTGGTGCTACCCTATCATAACCATTGCAATTTTCTCTGGGAGGAAGTGGTGGCTCTGAAAAGAGCCTTTGGGAGGTGTTTGTGTTTCAAAAATTATAAATACTCAACCCCTACTTCAAAATGGATGCTGTAATTCTAAAAAAGGTCGCAATGCATTTTGTATGTTTCTTAGAAAAATCTGATTGCCAGCATAAGTAAGATGTACTCCATCTCTGCGAAAAACGTATGTACTATGAAACATAATATTTTCATTGTGAAAAGAGTACATGCCAAAATCTCTTAGAAAGGCACAAACAGCCTTATTGACATTGCGCCTTGCTTTCTCCATTTGTGGACCAAATGAAGAAGAACGAAGCCACATTTGTCACTGCGCAATCCGTGAAAAAATTACCTGAGAATTTGGAAACATGTCCATGACCTTCCCAAGTCCTTTCATTGCAAATTGCAAAGAAATTCCAGACACATGTCCTAAATTGTTCCCTCCACAATGAATTATAATTATATCTGGATGTTGCTCTCCAAAGTAGCACAGAGAGGTAACAAGTCCAACCACTTCATTCCACGTACTCCATGCCAGTGTACTTCCACATGTGGGAATCCAAGATCTACAGCTACTCCATAGGTTTCTGCATGCACCTTCAACCAATGTATCCACGAGTCTCCCAAAATCCAAACAATCTGTTTTCTGAAACACACAGCCATAGCTATCTGTTCTTCTCTCAGCAAAAAGAGTATCTGAGAAACTCTCCTGGCACAACACACCCACTAAACTTTCCTGACCAATCCCTTTCAGTGCTCATTCTCATTTGCACGACTTCTGAACCCATAAAATCCCCGGATGTAACACCCGATGTACGCGAACTACCGCCATGTCCGCGGACATATCGTAACATGAACAGCCTTTTTACCATTTCCACTTCACTCTCTGTGCCATTCCCTCATTGGATGTAGCTAATAAGTCACATGACCATCCACCAATCACATTCAAGACCTCTACATCTAACTGCATCATCATAGATCAGCACTGCAAATGTACTGTGAATCTCTCTGAGTACAAGTGTCATATCATTGGCAAGCACCATCTACAAGAAATACTGTACAAGCCTCCAAGATTTCTACTTGCAGCTCCATGCATATCCATAAGCATGAACACAAACTACAGGTATGCATATTTTATGTACAGTACATGAACACATTTTCTAACTGACTTTTAGCTTGTATAATCTTTAAAATGAATCTACTGTCTTTTTTTCAATCTCCTAAAATCAACTGTCACTTACAAATCTTTATACAATTTAATTTCTTTATACACACACACACACTCAAATCATGTTAAACTAACATTTTTTAAATGAAATATATAGACTGCATATAGTCAAACAAAATTGCATTCACACTCTATGTTCAAATCTCAAACAATAATACTTGTACAATTACATATTTCTTTTGAATTTCTTTATTTATTTAATTACTTACATTTATATAGGACAAGCAGCCCATGACATTGAGAGCTTAGTTACAGGAATAATGGTATTCAGTGGTACATTATGAATTTCACAAGACATAGTAAAGATATTTTGTTTGCTACAGATAGTCATTGCAATACAATTTGTTCATTAAAAAACATATCATTTGTATTCAACTGGTGCGATGTATTTTATGTAAATAAGATAGTTTTAATGGTTTTGAGGAAGGCGCTGAGGATGTCAATGAAAAAAATCAATGTCTAAATTAAAAACAGTGCTATATACAAACAAAATTACTAATTAGTTTTTTTTACAATTGTAGTAAAGACCATTCTCCTGAAAAGAAGCAGCCGAATTTGAAGTACAAAGAACAACTAAGAAGTAACCTGCTAATTAAAAAAAAAAAAGTAGATAGAATATCACCATAATATTTGTATTATTACTCAAACACACTGTAAGGTTTATTCATGCTATTTCTGTGCCTAAAAATAGAGATTCTGCACCATTCTGTCCAAAAATCCCCATGTCTTAAACAGCGATTTACAGCCAGAATGGCCCACAAATTCCTTTTTTTCGACACACAAATTACCCAACTCAATCGCTAGAATTTAGATGTTATAGAACAAACAACTGTTTTAATTGTATAGCATTAGATATACTATTTATACTTCTCCACACAACTAGCTTACTTTTTTTCTGTCATCTGAACCCCAGTTTAGTAACACATTAATTCAAGAATACCCATCCTTACTAGGTGTAGTTCCCAATACACAATCACATACCATTATATACATCTTTATCATCTTACTCAAACACTCATGCACACAGCACACATACATTGCAGAACACCCCAACCCATACCTTCTTTATTTTTTTCAACAGACCCTAAATAATGCCTACCAACAATCAAGTCCGTAGAAAGCAACGCAGAAGTAGAGCAAATGAAAATAAAAGTGTCCAACATAAGCATCGATCTCTAGCACAATTTGTAAACAAAAGTTGAAACAAAACAGCTAATTCAGTCCTTTAGTGAAACAAAAGAAGTTTCAAGTACAAAAACATTGCCTCCTCTATTAAAATGTAAACCAAAACAATTGGAAGAAAATCAGCTATCACTACAGATAAAACTGCTTCTTTAAATCTTGATATAGTTCAAAGTAACCATACCAAGAAAAGTATTTTAGCCAAAATGTTCCATCACAAAGTCCTTCAAAATCTTATAAAAACAGGAGAGAAACCAGGTTCAACACTTAAAACCTATCGTAGGAAATTAATCTTAGAAGCGTGGATAGACAGTGCAATTCTTCTCAAAGGAAAGTTATTTATTTTAGTGTTAAACAAAATGAAACCACTAACAAAACTAATAACTAAATTACAAAAAAGACTTCTCAATAAACGAATGTCAACAGAAAGAACTTCTTAAATATCTGCGGAGGTGAATGGAGTCACACTACGAGCACAGAACCATACTATAATGTAGAAGCGTACAAACAAATGCAAACAAATACAATTGCCATACATAGCAGTCGTCGAGGATATGAAAAAGTTAATAATACCATAATGGAACAAGAAGTGCTCCTTACAAAAATATGTCCTGAAAACTTAGAATGACCCTTCCATTCAACTGAATCAGAATGTCTAGTGTACAAATGGCCATGCACGTCAATGTGTAACATTCCCAACAATTTTTCAAGCCTTTACGCCAATTCCTCAATCAATATGTGAAAAGCAAAGACAAAATCAAAATTAAACTACTGCAAAATATGGATACCTGTCCAGTACGCAAGTACACAGGACTACAAGGACATTCATTGGCCTGTATTACAGGACCTACTTGCAAAACTACCTTCCATGATATCAAAAGGATATCAACACACCATTCAACTATAAGAAATCTAGTTTATAAACTGTACTATGCTAAAAGTCCTGCTTTAGCACTAGTCAATTTAAATAACATTATTCTACATGGTACAGCAAAAGACCTACTAGAACAAATCGACTATATCCAGAAAAAATATTTTGGAAATGAAACCCACTTACAGAATGAAATAGCTGTAAACCAAATTAGTAACAATTCTACACATGGCAACCTTTTACTACACACATACAAAAAAGAAATACTAAAATTTAAAAGTACATCAGCTGAAGTACCAAACCATGTGTGTGTATGTTGCCGCAGAACTTTTTATAAAAGTAACACAAAAACTGTAGACCTATCATGCAAAATAGAAGACAATGAAGATTCCAAATGGTTTGAATTAGCTCTCTACCTTATAGAAGAAAACAAATACGAAATAACTGACCCCTTAATACTTTGTAGTTACTGCACTACAAAACTTGACAACAACCAAACTCCTTCACGTTCTATCACAAATAATTTGGAATTATTCACACTACCAAAACTCCTGCAACAACTCAATTTATATGAGAGCATCATAATTAAAACAGTGCACCCATTTCAAGCAATAATACGCCTTCAACCAAAAACAGCAAAATTACCTCCCTCTGAATTGGTAAAAGGCATTAGTGGAAAAGTAGTTTATTTACCATTAAATCTAAAAGAAAATGTGCATACTCTAGGAGTGCAACGTCCAATGCAGCAATCTTTAATTTTATTAGTAAATGGAGTACCTACAAAAGACAAAAAAATATGGCAAAGCTGGTAGATTCATATAAAGTTAGAGAAGCCTTCCAATATCTTAAAGAGAATAATGAATATTACAAAGAAATTCATATTGAAGAAAACTTGAAGGATACAACTGAAATAATTCAAGAGACACAAGAAGCTGGTCAATTTGAGCTCCTAGATCCTGCTGCAATATCAAACACTTTAGACCATTATACAATTCATCCATTGCACTCTAATGACACCATAGAAGATGCACTGGAAACGTACCAAATGCGTCAAACAAAAGGATCACCAATCAGCATATGGGAAAAAAGTATTGAAGCATGTGCTTTTCCTCTACTCTTTCCTACTGGCAAAGGACGAAGGTACGATGATAGACCTATTCAAATATCAGCATCAGAATATCGCTCATTACGGATGTATTCTGAAGATCCCAGATTTAGACAAAATGTGGAATACATATTCCACCTACTCTTTGAAAGTGAACTAGCAACTTTATGTTACGGAGTTGCACACATATTAAAATCAGAATCACACTTCCAAAATATGACAGCTACACAATTATTACAAAAAGTGCAACAAAAAGATGAGGTTTTACAATTAAATATTACAAATCTATTAGCAAATATGCGTGGTACTAAAGAGTACTGGTTTCGACGTCACGGAGATGTACGTTGTATGATTAGAAACCTTGGCCCACCCACTTGGTTTGTTACATTAAGTTGTGCAGAATATGCATGGGAAGATTTACATGATTTCCTACGCTTATCAAACAAAAACAAAACAAACATAGATATACTAACACCTGGAGAACTTTGTTCTCTAGATCCTGTTAATGTTTCAAGATATTTTCACCATTGCTTCATTGCTATGCTACATTTTATTTGTAATAAAACTGTTCCTCCCCTTGGAGAAGTGCAACACTTCTTTTGGAGAAAAGAATACCAAGACACATATCCACATGCTTTTATGGATTAAAGACGCTCCTAAATTTGGTCAAGACAGTGATGCCACTGTTTTACAGTTTATTGAAAAATATGTCACTTGTGAAATTCCATCGGAATCCAAAAATGGTGATCTTCATGCACAAATTTTACAATTTCAAAGACACAAATGTGGCAAATATTGTCATCGCAAATACAAAAACAAAGGGAAATACTACACCAAATGCCGATTTGGTTTCCCTAGACCAGTTACAAATACAGGTCAAGTGAACAACCTCATGTCTTCAGTTAGACATAGTGTTAAAGGTAAGTCACCTAAAATACATATTACATAAAAAGAAAAGAAGAAGAAAAATATATCAATGATTACAATGAATCATTGTCCTCTTATGGAATGCAAACATAGATGTGCAGTACATTGCAGACAATTCTACTGCAGTTGCACGATAAGTCACAGCATACTTAACCAAAGCAGAAAAGACAGAGCTGCAAGACCTCTGGAATGACCTGTCATCAGATAAAACAGTGTCTCAAAAATTATACAGCTTGTGCATAAAAATGCTGTCCCATAGAGAATGTGGATCCTATGAAGCAACTGATTGTTTAACTGGTACTGCATTGTATGGTAAATCTGAAAATATAGTATGACTAAGTCTTGGTCCAGCTAAATCTAGAAAAAGAGTTCTAAAATCATATGAAGATATAGAAACAATAGCCAAACATGATCCCAACAGCCAAGACATTTTAAAAAACAATGTATTGGACACATACTACCCAAACAGAAGTAATACTTTGGAAAACATGTGTCTATACCACATAGCCCAAAACTACACATACAAAAATAATATGAAACCTGATGAAACAAAAGGTAAATATAGAGTGACAAACTGTGAAGGCAGCTTAGTTAAACTCACTAAACCAAATTTAATTAATCATATCAAATTGTCATTAAAGACTCCTCAACATAAAGAAGTGTATTACATGTCCCTGCTACAACTCTTCAAACCATGGAGAAAAGAAGAACAATTACTAGATAACTATGACTCATATGAGGATGCTTTCAAAGCCAATGAAAGCACTATAACTGATGTAAACCTTACACAGTACAAAACAATGTTGCACAATGAACAGCAACATGAAGAGGAACTCCAAGCCCAACTAGATAAGGACACTCCTGACAGTAGTCAACCTTCTGTAACAGGAAGCCAAGAACCACTGGGAGAACCACTAATAATAAATGAGGCAGAATTAGCTATGATAGAAGTAGAAAACACCATGTGTCAGTATGAAGATAAGGAAGACTTAACTATACTACAATCAAAACTAAACAATGAGCAACGCAGCATTTTTAGTAACAAAAGAAATTGCACATGGCGTACAACATGAAAACAAAGAATGCACCTGCCAAAATTACAAACCTATACTATTGCATGTCAGTGGTGAAGCTGGTTCTGGCAAAACATTCCTAATCAAAATCATCAGTAAGTTCCTTCAACAATTGACAAACAACAAACTGTCAGCTGTTGTCACTGCCCCCACAGGTTTAGCTGCCTACAACATAGGTTGTGTCACTTTACACCGATTACTACTCCTGCCAGTAGAATACCAAAACAAATTAGACTATTACAAACTTTCTACAGAAGCTGCAATGGAACTATGCAGAGTATTGAAAAAAATGAAAATGCTTCTAATAGATGAAGTGAGCATGGTGTACAACCTAATGTCGGCTTTGATTCACCTCAGATTACAAGAAATACTCAAAACAAACTATGAAGAGCTCTTTGCAGGAAAACAATTGACACCAGTAAAAGGTGAGCCTATTTTTAAAACATTAGGACACAAACTCTGCCGTAAAACTGTTGGCAGCATTGGAAATGTCAACCTTTGGCAACATTTCCAATACAGAGAATTAACAGAAAACATGCAGCAATCTGCAGATCTCACTTATGCCAACATCTTAAAAAGTATCAGAGTTGGTATACTTTATAAAGAAGCAGAAGCAATATTGAAAACCCGGCA
Source organism: Ambystoma mexicanum (assembly GCF_040938575.1). NCBI lineage: Eukaryota > Metazoa > Chordata > Amphibia > Caudata > Ambystomatidae > Ambystoma > Ambystoma mexicanum. Next base: position 359,191,140 of record NC_090941.1, read on the forward strand.
CATTCATGCACTTTATGGTGATAATGCATGTGCTACAGATGTTATGGAACAATTAGCACACCAAAAATCTCAATTGTATGGCCTTAATGCCAACTCTTGCAATCTGTTTCAAATTCAATTAAATAATGTTAAGTAAAGAAATGGCCATGCACCCAAGACTCTATGCCCTGGCCACAACCACCGCAGCATATCACACCCATAGAGTCAAACATTTCAACTATGGCCTATGGAAACTTTTAATGTCCGCGGACATTATGAGTGTTCTTAGAACACTTTCAACTTGCCAGCGAACAATACGGACAGCGTCCTCAGAACACCCCCATTTTTTTATTTGTGAACATTTCAGGACACCGCGAGTATTCTTAGAACACATTCAACTTGCCAGTGAACAATACGGACAGCGTCTTCAGGACACCCCCTACGAACATTTCAGGACACCGCAACAATTCTTAGAAGACTTTCAACTTGACAACGAACAATACGGACAGCGTCCTCAGAACACCCCCATTTTGTTTATTTGCGAACATTTCAGGACACCGTGAGTGTTCTTAGAACACATTCAACTTGCCAGAGAACAATACGGACAGCGTCTTTAGGACACCCCCTACGAACATTTCAGGACACCGCAACAGTTCTTAGAAGACCTTCAACTTGACAACGAACAATACGGACAGCGTCCTCAGAACACCCCCATTTTGTTTATTTGCGAACATTTCAGGACACCGCGAGTGTTCTTAGAACACATTCAACTTGCCATCGAACAATACGGACAGCGTCCTCAGGACACCCCCATTTTGTTTATTTACGAACATTTCAGGACACCACGAGTGTTCTTAGAACACATTCAACTTGCCAGAGAACAATACAGACAGCGTCTTCAGGACACCCCCTACGAACATTTCAGGACACCGCAAGTGTTCTTAGAACACTTTAAACCTGACAGCGAACAATACGAATAGCGTCCTCAGAACACCCCCATTTTGTTTATTTACGAACATTTCAGGACACCACAAGTGTTCTTAGAACACATTCAACTTGTAAGAGAACAATACGGACAGCGTCCTCAGAACACCCCCATTTTTTTATTTGGGAACATTTCAGGACACCGCGAGTTTTCTTAGAACACATTCAACTTGCCAGCGAACAATACGGACAGTGTCTTCAGGACACCCCCTACGAACATTTCAGGACACCGCAAGTGTTCTTAGAACACATTCAACTTGCCATCAAACAATATGGACAGCGTCCTCAGGACACCCCCATTTTGTTTATTTACGAACATTTCAGGACATCACAAGTGTTCTTAGAACACATTCAACTTGCCAGAGAACAATACGGACAGTGTCTTCAGGACACCCCCTACGAACATTTCAGGACACTGCGAGTGTTCTTAGAACACTTTAAACTTGACAACGAACAATACGGACAGCGTCCTCAGAACACCCCCATTTTGTTTATTTACAAACATTTCAGGACACCACAAGTGTTCTTAGAACACATTCAACTTACCAGAGAACAATAGGTACAGCGTCCTCAGGACACCCCCATTTTGTTTATTTACGAACATATCAGGACACCGCGAGTGTTCTTAGAACAGTTTCAGCTTGCTTGCGAACAAACGGACACATATTGCGTCCTCAGAACACCCCCCCATTTAGTTTATTTAGAACATTTCAGAATAGCCGTGTTGTCCGCAGACAAATCGAACACAACAAGATCATCTACCACATAAAAAAACACAACATTTAACCTATCTCATACACTCCCACCCTCCCCAAACACTCTTACACACCAACACACTCTACTAAATACAAATTTTAAACCAAGTTTCACTGCGCTGTCCGCGGACGTCCGCGAATCCAAGATGGCGGGCACTACCGAAAATCTGACGCGCTTCACGCTCCACGCAGTCCAATCAGCGAACATGTCGCATGTCTGTGGACATCACGCAAGCCGATTGGCCAATCAGGACACTGTCCGCGGAGCGAACAGGGAAGTGTGTCATGCGGACTGAACACAGATATCACTAATTTTTTATGACTTACTTTTTGTTCATTTTTTAAAAAACTACTGGACAGATTTCCACCAAATCTGCAAAAGCCGCTACTCCTGGTCCAAATTTGGTGAAAATCCATCCAGCGGTTTGGACTGTAGGTGCGAGCAATGTTTTTTCCCCATTCAGTCTATGGGAAAAAAAAAACCCTATAACTTTGCCCCCCCTAGACAAATCCTCACCAAACTTTGCAAATAAATTCAGAGTGGGCCATATACATTATTTGCAAAGTTTGGTGTGGATTCGTCCAGGGGGAGCGAAGTCATAAGCCACCTAAAAAGTGCTCTTCTTATGGAAACAGCAACTTAACCATAACTACACGGCCACTACTCTGCAGTAGCGGCCGTGTAGTTATGCTTATGTTGCTCAACTCATAGGAAGAACAGTTTTTGGGGGCCTGTTCTGCGAATCCTTCCCAAACATTGAAAAAAAAGTGGATGGCCACCTCAGAAAGATTTTTGAAATGTTTGGTGCGATTTCATCCAGGGGAGCAAAGTTATAGAGGGGTTCCAAAATGTTTGACCTCCTCATAGACATAATGTGAATAAAATGTAGCTCAGGCCTGCAGTCCAACTGGCTGGATGGATTTTCACTAAACTTGCGAGAGGAGCTGTAGCTTGTTCCTGAAAGGATGCTTTTGCAAATTTGGTATGAATCCGTCCAGTGTTTTTTTTTAAATGGCCAAAGAGTAGCTAATATAAATCTGTGATATCTGCGTTCAGTCTGCAGATGTATTAACTGGTTTGGCGATCTGCGAACACCTCCGTACCAATGCGGGGTTGTGTGGTGTTGTGTCTGCAAAAAGGATTAATATATTTGAGTGACACTATTTATGTTTTTTTTTTTATTTTATTTTGCATTGATCCACAGCACACAAAACCGTCAGGTATCTAGGCGCTAGTTACAGAAAGTGCTTGATAAGAATATGCATTGTAGTCATACTAACAGAGACTCTTCCCAATTGCAAGGAGCTCCAACCAAGATGCATACCGAGAAAATTGTAAGCGAGAGAATGCATGCTGGTAAAGCCTTTCCTCATGTTGCGGGGAGCTACATAAGATATACATTCAAGGGATATAGTAGGCGAAGAAATACATGCTGGTAAAGCCTCTCCTCATGTTGTGGGGGCTACATCAGACATACATTCTAGGACATGGTACTTATCTTAAGGATGGTCGGTTACAGGGGTTGCTAAGGTGGTGGTTACAGAGTATGTTTGCAGTATGCTGTGCAGGAGACAATGCTTGATAATCCAAGATAAAACATCAACTGAGACCAAGATTTACATGGCAGTTACCAAAAAAAGTTTGGATGCAGATTTACCACCACCGTTCTTTCCAGACTGATAGGGTCGTAATGAGGCCCATTAATGTCTAGAGTTTAAATACAATCTTCCCTCCCCAAACAAGAGAGATAACCGTTTCTGGAATTTGACACTTTTAAAATGACAGGTGAAAATGGCTTTGTAAAATAATGCAAAAGGGTGCAAACATGCTTAAATGGAGAAAAATTCTAAGGAAAGCAACACTAAACAGGTCCTAACACACATGAGCTACAATATTAACAAAACGTACACACTTTAGATCAGGATGGGAGTTGAGAAACACTTTGAATGGTAAAAAGACATGTGTAAACTTTGGAAAACTTCAAATTTGTGGCACAATTTCACTATGCAATATTTGAAAGAAACGGGTCAAATACACTGTTCCATGATTTTTGGTTTTTGTAGCTAACGGTCGTAGGTATCAGTGAGAGTTGAAATTTCATTTCTATCTATACATTTGAAGAAGTTATGGAGATTTTAGTGAGAGGCGTTTTTGCAAAACAGGTGCAAAAATGAAAACAAAAATTTGGTTTTAAAAATGACAGATTGCTTTGATTACACTATATTTATGACTATGAAAAAGAGAATGCCACACATGAATCTTCACAGTTACGTGGCCAGTGTAACCCTTCACATGGTGGATACTTGATTCCATTCTGGGATTTACTTTAGTCACTCAAAATCACTAATGACTTATGGTTGTGGAACACAGATGAGAGAAAAATCAGCGCAAGAATGGTTTTGACAATACTAGGGTTCTGAGTTTACGGATAGGATGGGTTGAGATAGAATAAGACAATGCAAATAGACTATGGGTCACTGTTCTTCCTATAAATACTTACAGTCCCTTATAATTAAAATGGACCGTCAAGGTCTGGTCATCAGATCGGGTCTACCAGCAGCAGGGCACCTCTGGAGGGATTAGATCAGTGGCGTGGTTCTGGTACATTTTGGACTGCACCTCAGACTGGATTTTGGTTGGGCCATTCTGGTCACTGGACACGGCAGATTGCAGGATGCAAGTTTCAGTGGGCAAGCCTTAATGGTAGCAAGCCAGACTGAATCAGAATTATTCTTTTAAGTTTTGGGATGGTTGAATTTGGGCCTAGCTAAAAAGAGTTCAGCAATGCTAAGGCCTAGATTCTGCAAAGAAATCTGGAGTCAGCTGCAAGGTGAAGAGTTCTGCACAAGATGAAGAAGTCGGGAACAAGATGCTACGCAGAAATCTGGATGTGTTCTGGAAGCAGTGTGTCCTATCTGGAGTGAAGTCCCTATATTTATACTACCAAATGACATCATCAAGTCTATGGTGTGGGCAGAATTTAAAAACACACCCCCAAGGAAACATTTCTGTGAAGGACGATGTAACGCTCACCCATTGGTCCATGGGGGCGCCTCTCGAATAGCTGGGATGCTCTCGGGAACCCTTCGCCTGGCCTGGAATCTGGATAATTGAGGGGAAATTCTAGAAGATAGGAAGGGGAGATAAGCTTCGGTTCTTTCCTTGCAACCCTCCTCCCAGATTCCCCTTGCAGTTCCCCAGAGAATGTCTCTCAATTTGTTTTCTATAAAGGTGCGCTCTCCATCCTGCTGCGCTGGGCAGGGGTGCGTCGAAAGGTGGCACCGTTCCACCGAGTTTCTTTACTGGCGAGGGCCGGAGTTCAGGCCGGCTGCAACTCCTTCTTTCAGGTAAGTCTTTCAGGTGAAAGCAATGTCTTTTAGATGCAAGCAAAGTCTTTAGTTGAATTTGCAATAATGTCTTTCACGCTTCTTGTTGCAGGTGGCGAGTGCTGCGGTAGAAGCAGAAGCTCGGTTCAAATAGGTAAGGAGAATGCCAAGCGGCGCTGGGAGCGTCCTAGCAAGAGGCTAACCTGTGGTTGTGTTTTGTTCTGTAGGTCGCGACAACCAGGAAAAGAATGTTCCCCTGGAATCCAACGGGATGAAAGATGTCTTGAAGATGTTGGCCTTCCGGGCGACCAGTGTAGCTGGTAAGGATGGCAATGATTCTTGTCTTGGATGACTTCGAAGCTGATGGATGCTGCTGAGCAGGTAAGGATGGCGATGGTTCTTGCCTTGGATGACTTGGAAGCCGATGAATGCTGCAGAACAGGTAAGGATGGCAGGGCAGGATCTAATGAGCGTCACGCTGCAAGGCAGAATAACGCGAAGTGCGTGCCCTTAGTCGGGCGTGGTTTAAATAGCAAGGCGGTATCCCAGGTATCTTTGGGGCGGGCCCCAGGCCCCACCCACCCTGAAGGTTAGACCGCAGAATGCAGTTCCCCAGTATTCCGCATGGGGGCGGCCATGCTTGTCCTCTGTCCATAGAAACCCCGGCCCAGCAAGCGTCTCGTATGCCAACATCGCCAGGACTGGCTCCAAGGCATCCGAGGGACCCACATAAGGTCCTCAGGGCCCCGTGACCCCTTGGTGGGATAAGGTCGTGACAGATGAGCATTTTCAAATACAACTGGTCTGAGCTGTTTAAGTAAATGTTGTGAACAATTGGCAGCAATTGAAAGAGAAGATTCATTGGCACATTAGCATAACAATCTAACCCAGTCGTGTTGCTGAATTTAATTGAACCAGAGAGCTCTGTTTGTGGATCATTTGAAGGGCCTGCAGATCTTTCTAGAGAAGAGATAATTTTTGTCTTTCTTTTCTGATGGATGTGCAGTTGACTTTGTACTTGAAAGTTTTGTCATTGTATTGTTTGATGCAGAAGGAGTTGGTTGTTGTTTTTTAGCAGTATTGTTGGGAGATCTGCCATAGCTTCTGTTTGTATTAGTTGTCTTTTGAAAGATTTCTTTTTTTTTTAGGTACAGGGTACATATCTTGATGGGGTAGTACAGTGGCCGTAGCTTGTTATATTCCAGGATGTATGCAATGTCAGTGTTGACTTTTTTGCATCAAAGTTAACTAGGAATAGACTATTAAATGTATGCAGATGGGAAAGTGCTACATAACTCATATCATCTTTAAAGACTGTGCTGCCAAAGTCAATCAATGCTTGATCTAGGGTTACACTTTGTGATTTGTGATTAGTGCCAGCATTTGCAAGAGATAGAGAAAATTGCTCTCTTTTTTCGTACATGTCTTTGAAAAGAAGGAAACATGCTATTGTCCGTCCAATGTATTTAACTTATGCAAGTCTGTCAAAGTGGATGTTGACAAACTGAATGTTGTTGTCATGTAGATATGTTTGGAAGCCAACAATTATACCAATTGCTCCATTGACTAAAACTTGTTCTATGTCAAGGTTAATTTTAGAATTACCCTGAAGTTCAGACACAAAGTTAATATTTTCTCCAATGCAGCAGTGTTGGAGATACATTTTTCTAAGCTATTTAGTCATGCTGTTGCTTGTTGACACATAGGAAGTGTCATGGTGTGCACTTCTAGTTTGTCTGCAGAGCTGATATGCAGTATGAGTTTCATTTATTTTTTCAATATTGTTTCATTGAATTGACTACAGCTTGTAAGGGTTGGCATTAAGGATCTACATGATCTGACCATGGCTGATTTTCCCACGGCCGAAAAGTTTGCAGGTGATACCCCTTGCTCAGGAGTCTGTCTATAAAGTGCATTTTTATCTGTGCCTTTACTGTAAGGCACAGATAAAAATGCACTTTTGCACTTTAACAGTCATCATGCTAATCACATCAAAGCCAACCTCCCTTTTGGTCAATTTCTTAGATTAAAAAGGAATAGCAGTAGAAAAGAGGACTTCATTGATAGTGCTTCTAAGCTCTCTGACAGACTCCTGAGCAAGGGGTATCCGGCTAAATTAATTAAACAATCATCTACGAGAGCTTTTAATAATAACCATGAAGCGTTATTGGAAAATAAAGAAAGAAAGGACAAAAAGAGAGTATTGTGTTTGTCAATACCTTCTCAAACCTGTTTTATAAGATTAAGAGCATTGTTAAAAAAAGCATGGAATAAAGTTTACAGAGATGGGTCTATCCCCCCGCCTATTGTAGCCTTTAAGAAAAGTGAAAATATAAGGAACATGCTTATCAGAAATGATATTACTGTCAAGCAACCTGTGGTACCTAGACAAACCACCTTGTGGGGACTACCTATTGTGAAAGGACATGTTCCATGTGGTAATTGCTTGATGTGCAAATATACAGTAGAGACCAAACAAATCCAGTTGAATACTTCGAAAGTATGGTTTCTTAATGAAATGACGAATTGTAATTCTGAAAATGTTGTGTATTTAATTACATGCCCATGTAAGCTACAATATATTGGTAAAACCAATAGGAAGTGTAAGACCAGAATGACAGAGCATCGAAGCTGCATTATAAATAATGTTATTGCGGCTCCGATGGTTAAGCACTTTCTAGAGAAGGGACATACACATGAGGACCTAAAATGGGTTATTCTAAAAAAAATCCATGGTTCAAACAAACAAGAGACAGACAGGAGACTTTCAACCTTCGAACAGAAGATGATATTCAAATGCCAGAGCCACATTAAAGGGCTTAATGAGGAGGTAGAGTGGCACCATGTACATCTGTGATATGTTTGATTAATCTGACATATTGTTTTATGGAACTTATATTCTTCTGCTGTTCTCATACTGTGCAAACGTTTTCAAGTGGACAGAATAAGTATGTCTAATTTTCATGTGGTCCAGGCTTACTGAATTGTTGACATCTATAACTGCACATTCTGTGCTTAAATACTCGTTTGGAGTCACAATGTACGCACAGACATGTCATTAGGATTGCTGCTCTAATACTTTTCACCATCATGTGGTTAGGAATTAGTAAGATGCCGCATGTTGGGTTTCCTCGAAGTTTTACATCTATAATTGTTCACCTTGTGTTAATACACACTGTTGTCTGGATGCTGCGCTCTATCCATATACTTCCTATCACACAGTTATACCTTTTTAGTTGTGGTTACACATTTTTCACCATCATGTGAACAAGATCTAGTAAGAGGCTCTGTGTCTGGCTCTTTTGAAGTGTTTTCAGCTGCCTGTCGCTGTGAGAGATAAGTGTGGACAGCGATAGTCCTTTGTTTGTGTTGCTTGCTCCTCACCCGAGTGTCTTTGAGTCCTATCTTAGTGTTTGCTTTATAAACATGTGTACGTCGGCGCAAAGACGACGTAACGTAGTTTACGGACATTAGTCTCGACTGGTATAGCGATGGTTAAGCAAGCTATTCCATGTTACTTAGATGTGTATTTGGACACAGTTTACGTTTGTTGAGCAGTACCTGAGACTTTAAGCAAGCTCACGTCCCACGTGCTAGGTAAGGGGCATGTGCTGAGTATACCTTTGTAGGCGTTGCATTATTTGATGCTACTTGGACAACTATGTCTTTTGTATGTGGACTACGGTTGATGGGAATGGTTTCCTTTTTCCCTCTTGCCTCCATGTTTCAGTTTAAGGTTATGCTGGACTCCTTTGCAGTCTCCCGGATGTTGACATTAAGAGCTGGGTGCCATAGTAAAGACTAGAGGTAATATATGTGTATCTCTATGGGTGATGGTGCATACACGGGTGCTTTCAAAAAGTGGGTGTCAATATGTGGCGCACATCTCTCAAAGATGGCATTTTAGGAGCACATGGTGTGGTTTCCTGTAGCAGCTTTTTCATTTCAGTTGGTGCAACGGTGGTAGTTACAATATGTTATGTTTGTTTTAAACTTGATATGCAGGTCGTACATCCAGAAGGGCGATTTGGAGTGTGCAGTGACTGAAAGAAAACTTGATATAAGAAGTTTGATGCTATTTCATGGGACGGTGTCCCTAGCGCTACTCACCAACACTCATAGAGGTATAGTAGCTTGCAGTTTTTAGGGGAAGACCCAATTTTTTGGTTTTCCTCGGTAAGCCTTGACTTTGGGCAGCACTTGTGCGGTCTAGATGGACTCTTTGGATAATGATAATCTCATGGCTCACTGTCTGATGCTTATTGTTTGGATGTCATTTGTAGGTGACTCCTTGCTTGGATTATCGCTCCTGGTTACTCAGGATCACATGGTGGTGAAAACTTATGAAATAAGGTTCTCCCCTGAAGAAAGTTCTAGCATTTGGATCTTGAAGAACTGAAACATGTCGGGATATCTTGATAATCGACACGTTGTGTAAATGTTTAGCGGATGTTAAATGTTATGTGTCTTTGAAATCTTTGATGTTGTAAATTGTTTGTGGTATAATTTTCCCATTAGATTGGTGTTATACCCACCATGTGGGTCATAATCTTGGGCGGCACAAAGTGTTTTTAAACAAGTTGTTCTATCAATGTTTTATTGAGTTTTGAATATATGAAAATTAAAAAGATCTAATGTTAAATTTGTGTTATAATCCTAGTCCATTTTGTCATGACTTAAAGGTATGGGTGACCATTAATCATCTCTTCTCAGACAGATGAGCAATCCAATAGACTAAGGTTTTACACTCTTCCTCCTTTGTGTATACATATTTATGGTCTGCCTTGAACTGTGGAGTTAGATTTTGTACGGGGTACAGCGATCTTATGTATAATGAAGCATTTATTTTAGACATTTTGTATGGTCTGACCTTTTTTTTGTTTTCAGTCCAATCATGCAATTCTGGCATTTAAGGACATACATGTTAGATATTGTTGTGTTAATTGTTCCGTGACATCAGGATCAGATGTGTTTCATCCACATAGCTCATAAATTAGTCTACTGTTTAAAATGGATTTTGCATCTTTAATAAGCATACAAGTTCTAATGCTTTTCGAAATGTTAGCTTAGGTGATGTCTGCAGACAGGTGCATGTTTTTAGTTAGTTCTCCTTAGTGAAAATGTAGCCAGAGATTTACATTTGCAATGCTGCCGAGGGTATTGCGGCATTGTTTGTGTCCTAAAAAATAGGTTGACCTTTCACCGGTGTTGACTGTAGGAGGTCTACATAAACAATAACATGTTTTCCTCCAAACAGTTCTCCGTAGTTGGTTTTTAAGACTTTGCATTCTGTGATGAATTAAAGTCAACATGAGATTGGAAACCATGTTTACTTCATCTACCAGGAGCACCTTCGTTTGTTTTAGAATTCTGCACACTTCAGTAGCAGCTTCTGCTGATAATTTGTAGTATTCTAATTTGCTTTGGTGTTCTACAGGAAGGAGCAGTAATCAGTGTAAAGTTACACTTTCTATAGTGTAGGCAGCTAAACCTTGGGGGCTGTTACTAAAGTTGAAATGTTACTGTATGTAAATTGTGTAGAAATGTGCTGATTATTTTAATTAAGAATGTTTTACCAGAACCACCATCACCAGTTACATACATGCACAGATGTTTATAATTATCAAAGCTACATGTTTTAGCTGCATGTTTAAAACCATGTTCAATTTCTTGAGTGACTTCTAGACACATGGTGAGTTGTTAATAGCTGTGATTCCAGTACTGACATGTATTCCTCATATTTTTTTAAGTTGATACAAGGTATTTTCTACCTCAGTCATGGCTATTTCTGCTTCATTTTGAATTAGTGGTTCTCCAAATGGTTCTTGAGTACTCTAAGGGAAGGTTGACTGCCTTCAAGAGTGGCTTTGTCTAGTTGAGCTTCAATTTCTTCCTCTTGTTGGAATTCATTATCTAACGTTTGTTTGTATTGTTTGAAATTGGCATTTATTATACTGCTTTTATGTGTTTTGAATGCAGCTTCAAATGAGTCAGAGTACCCCATAAAGTTTCTTTTATCCAAGGCTTAAAAGGTTGGAGTAGGGCCAGGTAATGCAGTTCTCTATGTTGTGGAGATTTAAATGATACATTTATGTGAATACGACCAAGACGCAGAAGATCTCCTCCAGATATATACCACCATCCAAACCTGTGTGGCAATGAATGGTCTCTGCCTAAATAGGGATAAAACCGAGATCATCATCATGGGCCCTAGATAAATCCTATCCAGACTCAACCAAAAATACACCCACTTCACCATCGACAACACCAAAATATCAGTCTCTACAGCAGTAAAGACCCTTGGAGTCTACATAGACTCAACACTCTCAATGGCAAGACAGGTCAGCACCATCTCACCTGCCTCTGCCCTCACCACCAAACTTGTATACACTATTAAACCCTTATTCACCACCCAAAAATGCCTTTCCACTGCCAGAGCTACAATAGGAGCCAGACTTGATTACTGCAATGCCCTTGTTGCATGCACCTCTAAAAAAACTACCACAAAACCCAGGCCAGACGGGACACCCATTGGCTCCCAGTCAAAGAAAGGATCAACTTCAAAATCATCACCCTTACACACAAATGTATTAATCTCTCCGCCCCTTCATATCTATCAGAAACCATTTCCAAGAACATCTCTGCATGCCCAAAAAGAAGCCACCAGCTAACTAACTCCTCGTACCCCCCATAAGGAGAGTTAACGCCATAGGCATCGGCTTCCACTACATAGCACCCAAACTCTGGAATGCCTTACCCAACACTCTTAGAGCAGAAGCCTCTCTGTACTCCTTTCGCAAATCTCTCAAAACCATGCTATTCACATAGCTTTGCACAACACTGGCCTATAGCTATCCACGGCTGACAAAACTCCAAGCTGAACTGCAAATGCAATTTATATGTAACTCTAAGATGAATCAAAATGCAAATTCTCTGTAACTATGAACCATGCCCCCCATTTGTAACCAGCAATGATTATCTGTAACAATGTCACGATGCCCACGGGCTGAGGTGTGCTTTAAAAATATTAATAAATACATATCATGTATTAGACTGGGTTTGCAGAGTTTCACTAGACTCCCTGCACAAGTTGAGATTGTATATTTACCAGTTTTCTCATTTGCTGTGACATTGTTTTTGTCGGTGTAGTTGTGGGCACTGTTGTACAGAAATATGCTTTTCAAAGACATACTTCTATTTGGGCAGTATGTGTCAATTAAATTGTTTTTATGTCCCTGCTGTTGTGATCATTTGGGGCTATGTTTTTTATCTCTATGTAGGATTTTCAAGGTTCAGCCAGAAAATGTGTTCTTATTTGCCATGTAAGGCTGTACCTGTTAAACAGCCTGAAGCTTCATAGCACCTGCTTTCTCTATGGAAGAGCATGTTTATAATGAAGCTGTACAATTTTTGTGATAGTGTTTTGTCAGATAATATGTCATCTCAGAGTTATTTTAGCTCTTTTTCCTCAACTTTGGTGACATAGCTGTGACATATTTTGCAACTGCAGTTGAATTGTCTGCAATGTATTGTATGTGTATGTTTGCATTCCACAAGAGGGCAATGAATGCAATGTAATCATTGATGCCCCTTTTATTGTTGTATGTATTTTTTAGGTGATGTGCCTTTTACACATTGTCTAACAGATGACATCAAGCTATTTACTTGTCCTTTTTTAGCAAAGTGGTCTAGGGAAGCCAAAGTGACATTTGGTAAAGTATGTACCTTTGTTTTTATATTTATGTCGGCAGTATTTGTCACATTTATGTTTTTGGAAGCATAACAATTGTATATGCAGACCCTGTGAAGGTTGGTTGCCCTGTGAAGGTTAATCGCAATTCCCTAAATTGGCTAGCATATGCTGATGACTTAGTATTAGTTGACTTGGTATTAGTTTACCATACCCCCCAGGGTGTTCAGAGTAGGGTAGAACTACTTGCATCATATGTGGAAAAGAATGGCTTAGTAATAAATACTGTGAAGAGTAAGACAATGGCATTCTCATAAGGTCCACGCAAAGCTCGAACCTACCCATGTACATTAATCAGCGAGATACTGGAAAAAGTAGATACCTCTAAGTATCTAGGGCTACACTTACAGAGCATTCTAAAATGGGAAAAACATTGGAATGAGACAAAGAATAAATGTAATACAAGCACTGAATTTGATAAATTGCTTTGTATATAAACAACGTGGTATGTCGTTTGAAACTGTCTTGTTACTCTATCTGACCAAGGTTAGATCTATTATATTGTATGGTATTGAGATTTGGGATGGAAAGTATACAGCTATCCTGAATAGGTATGAAGCAAGCACACTTTGTAAATTTCTTGGCCTCCCACCGACCATACCAGCCGACTTAATCTATCTGGAACTAATGATGGCTGGCATAATATATGATGTTACTAGGAAAATTATGAGTTTCTTTGACAAAATGTTAAAAATCCAAAATGGCATTATGATTGGGGAATTTATGGACGCATTCTGTACACTTGATAACTATCTCAAACTTTGCGCACTAGGGAAGTTGGTTTGCACATATATGAAATGGGAAGGGGGATGCTGCGGTATGAGGCCAGACCGCACAGTCTACGTGATTACGAGCCGTATCAAGCAAAACATGTACGAGCTTAGTAAAGAACAACATTCAATCAATCTGTTTGCATTAACAAATCATACCAAATTCTGTGAATATATCTTAAGTAAAGAGGTAAAGCCCAAATACATAACAGCATATCCAAACAGTGCAACAGCAAGGCCATATGTAAGGCTCAAATTTAATGTGAGCATTTACCCAGGGTGCCCAGGTGGGGATTCCATGTGATAAACGCTACTGCAGGTTGTGCGGAATTGACATTCTTGAGACTCTTCAACATCTTTTACTTGAGTGTGAAAGTGTAGCAGAGTTGCATTGGAAACACCTAAAAGAATACAACAACAAACTAAGCATAGATGATCTCTTCAAGATATGGCCTGCTTTTTTTAAAAGGATGTGATTTACACAGTAAATGTTTATTGGAAGTGCACAGAAATTATGAAGATACTAACCTGAATTGTGGTTTTTAAATTAGTAGTCCTTCTATTGTGTTTTTAAGATTCTGAAACTAGTAATTATTAAGAAATGCAACAAATTATATTACAAATTATGTATGTATTTTAATTTAGAAATTGTATTATTTGTTGTTATGTTGTATGCACAAAGCTTGTTGCTAATTGTGTATGAAATAAATAAATAAATAAATACAGTAGGTCACTATCTGTGGTTTCTGAAAGGATGTCGCAGGTAATGTATTTTTCAATAAACTGTTAAACAATGCTGTCACAATGCCAAATTTAGGAGCATCTTTTATCAACAAAATCATATGGATGTGTGGTGCTCCTCTGGATTGATATTATTTTCTCCAAAAGAAGTGTTGTACTTCTCTGAGCGGAGGTGTAGTTTTATTGCATATACATTGCAGCATGGAAATAAAGCGATGGTGGAAGTACCTTTATACATTGATAGGGTCAAGATAACAGAGTTCTCCTGGTGTTTGTTTTATCTATTCTGTCTTTATTTTGGTTTGCAGTGCCTAAGAAGTCGTGCCATGCATACTCTGCACAACTTAAAGTAACAAACCATATGGGTGGGCCTAGGTTCCTTAGCATACATGCAAGAGATTTGTGATACTTGACTGCAAAACTTTGTCTTTTATTTTTTGAAGCAGTTGGGTGGCGGATATGTTTAAACAGTTAGCGCTTGTTTTTAATTTGTGTGCAACTCCATAACATAATTGTTAGTACCCTTTTGAAGAGGAGGTAGAAAATGTAGTCGACATTTTGTCTGAATCTGGTGTCTTCAGAATACATTCTTAAAGAGCGATATTCTGATGCACTAATTTGTGCAGACCTTTCATCATATATTCCTCAATTTCCTGTAGGAAAGAGTGGAGGAAAAGAACATGCTTCTACACTTTTTTCCCATATGCTCATTGGGGATCCTTTGGCTTGATGCATTTGATATGTTTCTAATGCATCATCAATTGTGTCTTTGGTGTGTAGTGGTTGAATTGTATACTTGTCTAAAATGTTGGCTGAAGTCACAGGATCTACACATTCAAATTCGACAGTTGCTGGTGAGTCTTGAATAATTTTGGGGTTCCTCTATAAAAGATTGTTGCCGTACATTACACATAGAGCTTTATGTCCATTTGTACGCAGGACGGAATATGTGGGTGAAAGGAGCATTTGGTTCAAAGGTTGTTGGACACATTTTTCTATAAGGGTTTCTTTACTGGCGAGAGCCGGAGTTCAGGCCGGCTGCAACTCCTTCTTTCAGGTAAGTCTTTCAGGTGAAAGCAATGTCTTTTAGATGCAAGCAAAGTCTTTAGTTGAATTTGCAAAAATGTCTTTCGCGCTTCTTGTTGCAGGTGGCGAGTGCTGCTGTAGAAGCAGAAGCTCGGTTCGAATAGGTAAGGAGAATGCCAAGCGGCGCTGGGGGCGTCCTAGCAAGAGGCTAACCTGTGGTTGTGTTTTGTTCTGTAGGTTGCGACAACCAGGAAAAGAATGTTCCCCGGGAATCCAACGGGATGAAAGATGTCTTGAAGATGTTGGCCTTCCGGGCGACCAGTGGAGCTGGTAAGGATGGCAATGATTCTTGTCTTGGATGACTTCGAAGCTGATGGATGCTGCTGAGCAGGTAAGGATGGCGATGGTTCTTGCCTTGGATGAGTTTGAAGCTGATGGATGCTGTAGAGCAGGTAAGGGTGGTGATGGTTCTTGCCGTGGATGAGCTCGAAGCCGATGGATGCTGCAGAGCAGGTAAGGATCTTGCCTTGGATGACTTGGAAGCCGATGAATGCTGCAGAACAGGTAAGGATGGCAGGGCAGGATCTGATGAGCGTCACGCTGCAAGGCAGAATAACGCGAAGCGCGTGCCCTTAGTCGGGTGTGGTTTAAATAGCAAGGCGGTATCCCAGGTGTCTTTGGGGCGGGCCCCACCCTGAAGGTTAGACCGCAGACCCCACCCTGAAGGTTAGACCGCAGAATGCAGTTCCCCAGTATTCCGCATGGGGGCGGCCATGCTTGTCCTCTGTCCATAGAAACCCCGGCCCAGCAAGCGTCTCGTATGCCAACAGTGCCAGGACTGGCTCCAAGGCATCCGAGGGACCCACATAAGGTCCTCAGGGCCCCGTGACCCCTAGGTGGGATAAGGTCGTGACAGATGAGCATTTTCAAATACAACTGGTTTGAGCTGTTTAAGTAAATGTTGTGAACAATTGGCGGCAATTTGTCTTTCTTTTCTGATGGATGTGCAGTTGACTTTGTACTTGAAAGTTTTGTCATTGTATTGTTTGATGCAGGAGGAGTTGGTTGTTGTTTTCTAGCAGTATTGTTTGGAGATCTGCCATAGCTTCTGTTTGTATTAGTTGTCTTTTGAAAGATTTCTTTCTTTTTGAGGTACAGGGTACATATCTAGATGGGGTAGTATAGTGGCCGTAGCTTGTTATATTCCAGGATGTATGCAATGTCAGTGTTGACTTTTTTGCATCAAAGTTAACTAGGAATAGACTATTAAATGTATGCAGATGGGAAAGTGCTACATAACTCATATCATCTTTAAAGACTGTGCTGCCAAAGTCAATCAATGCTTGATCTAGGGTTACACTTTGTGATTTGTGATTAGTGCCAGCATTTGCAAGAGATAGAGAAAATTGCTCTCTTTTTTCGTACATGTCTTTGAAAAGAAGGAAACATGCTATTGTCCGTCCAATGTATTTAACTTATGCAAGTCTGTCAAAGTGGATGTTGACAAACTGAATGTTGTTGTCATGTAGATATGTTTGGAAGCCAACAATTATACCAATTGCTCCATTGACTAAAACTTGTTCTATGTCAAGGTTAAGTTTTAGAATTACCCTGCAGTTCAGACACAAAGTTAATATTTTCTCCAATCCAGCAATGTTGGAGATACATTTTTCTAAGCTATTTAGTCATGCTGTTGCTTGTTGACACATAGGAAGTGTCATGCCGTGCACTTCTAGTTTGTCTGCAGAGCTGATATGCAGTATGGGTTTCATTTATTTTTTCAATATTGTTTCATTGAATTGACTACAGCTTGTAAGGGTTGGCATTAAGGATCTACATGATCTGACCATGGTTGATTTTCCCATGGCCGAAAAGTTTGCAGGTGATACCCCTTGCTCAGGAGTCTGTCTATAAAGTGCATTTTTATCTGTGCCTTTACTGTAAGGCACAGATAAAAATGCACTTTTGCACTTTAACAGTCATCATGCTAATCACATCAAAGCCAACCTCCCTTTTGGTCAATTTCTTAGATTAAAAAGGAATAGCAGTAGAAAAGAGGACTTCATTGATAGTGCTTCTAAGCTCTCTGACAGACTCCTGAGCAAGGGGTATCCGGCTAAGTTAATTAAACAATCATCTACAAGAGCTTTTAATAATAACTGTGAAGCGTTATTGGAAAAGAAAGAAAGAAAGGACAAAAAAGAGAGTATTGTGTTTGTCAATACCTTCTCAAACCTGTTTTATAAGATTAAGAGCATTGTTAAAAAAAAGCATGGAATAAAGTTTACAGAGATGGGTCTATCCCCCCGCCTATTGTAGCCTTTAAGAAAAGTGAAAATATAAGGAACATGCTTATCAGAAATGATATTACTGTCAAGCAACCTGTGGTACCTAGACAAACCACCTTGTGGGGACTACCTATTGTGAAAGGACATGTTCCATGTGGTAATTGCTTGATGTGCAAATATACAGTAGAGACCAAACAAATCCAGTTGAATACTTCAAAAGTATGGTTTCTTAATGAAATGACGAATTGTAATTCTGAAAATGTTGTGTATTTAATTACATGCCCATGTAAGCTACAATATATTGGTAAAACCAATAGGAAGTGTAAGACCAGAATGACAGAGCATCGAAGCTGCATTAAAAATAATGTTATTGCGGCTCCCATGGTTAAGCACTTTCTAGAGAAGGGACATACACATGAGGACCTAAGATGGGTTATTCTAAAAAAAATCCATGGTTCAAACAAACAAGAGACAGACAGGAGACTTTCCACCTTTGAACAGAAGATGATATTCAAATGCCAGAGCCACATTAAAGGGCTTAATGAGGAGGTAGAGTGGCACAATGTACATCTGTGATATGTTTGATTAATCTGACATATTGTTTTATGGAACTTATATTCTTCTGCTGTTCTCATACTGTGCAAACGTTTTCAAGTGGACAGAATAAGTATGTCTAATTTTCATGTGGTCCAGGCTTACTGAATTGTTGACATCTATAACTGCACATTCTGTGCTTAAATACTCGTTTGGAGTCACAATGTATACACAGACTTGTCATTAGGATTGCTGCTCTAATACTTTTCACCATCATGTGGTTAGGAATTAGTAAGATGCCGCATGTTGGGTTTCCTCGAAGTTTTACATCTATAATTGTTCACCTTGTGTTAATACACACTGTTGTCTGGATGCTGCGCTCTATCCATATAGTTCCTATCACACATTTATACCTTTTTAGTTGTGGTTACACATTTTTCACCATCATGTGAACAAGATCTAGTAAGAGGCTCTGTGTCTGGCTCTTTTGAAGTGTTTTCAGGTGCCTGTCTCTGTGAGAGATAAGTGTGGACAGCGATAGTCCTTTGTTTGTGTTGCTTGCTCCTCACCCGAGTGTCTTTGAGTCCTATCTTAGTGTTTGCTTTATAAACGTTTGTACGTCGGCTCGAAGACGACGTAACGTAGTTTACGGACATTAGTCTCGACTGGTATAGCGATGGTTAAGCAAGCTTTTCCATGTTACTTAGATGTGTATTTGGACAAGGTTTACGTGTGTTGAGCAGTACCTGAGACTTTAAGCAAGCTCACGTCCCACGTGCTAGGTAAGGGCATGTGCTGAGTGTACCTTTGTAGGCGTTGCATTATTTGATCCTACTTGGACAACTATGTCTTTTGTATGTGGACTACGGTAGATGGGAATGGTTTCCTTTTTCCCTCTTGCCACCATGTTTCAGTTTAAGGTTGTGCTGGACTCCTTTACAGTCTCCCGGATGTTGACATTAAGAGCTGGGTGCCATAGTAAAGACTAGAGGTAATATATGTGTATCTCTATGGGTGATGGTGCATACACGGGTGCTTTCAAAAAGTGGGTGTCAATATGTGGCG
Source organism: Ambystoma mexicanum (assembly GCF_040938575.1). Classification (NCBI taxonomy): domain Eukaryota; kingdom Metazoa; phylum Chordata; class Amphibia; order Caudata; family Ambystomatidae; genus Ambystoma; species Ambystoma mexicanum. Next base: position 359,210,359 of record NC_090941.1, read on the forward strand.
CACATCTCTCAAAGATGGCATTTTAGGAGCACATGGTGTGGTTTCCTGTAGCAGCTTTTTCATTTCTGTTGGTGCAACTGTGGTAGTTACAATATGTTATGTTTGTTTTAAACTTGATATGCAGGTCGTAAATCCAGAAGGGCGATTTGGAGTGCCCAGTGACTGAAAGAAAACTTGATACAAGAAGTTTGATGCTATTTGATGGGACGGTGTCCCTAGCGCTACTCACCAACACTCATAGAGGTATAGTAGCTTGTAGTTTTTAGGGGAAGACCCAATTTTTTGGTTTTCCTCGGTAAGCCTTTACTTTCGGCAGCACTTGTGCGGTCTAGATGGACTCTTTTGATAATGATAATCTCAGGGCTCACTGTCTAATGCTTATTGTTTGGATGTCATTTATAGGTGACTCCTTGCTTGGATTATCGCTCCTGGTTACTCAGGATCACATGGTGGTGAAAACTTATGAAATAAGGTTCTCCCCTGAAGAAAGTTCTAGCATTTGGATCTTGAAGAACTGAAACATGTCGGGATATCTTGATGATCGACACTTTGTGTAAATGTTTAGCGGTTATTAAATGTTATGTGTCTGTGAAATCTTTGATGTTGTAAATTGTTTGTGGTATAATTTCCCCATTAGATTGGTGTTATACCCACCATGTGGGTCATAATCTTGGGCGGCACAAAGTGTTTTTAAACAAGTTGTTCTAACAATGTTTTATTGAGTTTTGAATATATGAAAATTAAAAAGATCTAATGTTAAATTTGTGTTATAATCCTAGTCCATTTTGTCAGGACTTAAAGGTATGGGTGACCATTAATCATCTCCTCTCAGACAGATGAGCAATCCAATAGACTAATAATTTACACTCTTCCTCCTTTGTGTATACATATTTATGGTCTGCCTCGAACTGTGGAGTTAGATTTTGTACGGGGTACAGCGATCTTATGTATAATGAAGCATTTATTTTAGACATTTTGTATGGTCTGACCTTTTTTTTTCAGTGCAATCATGCAATTCCGGCATTTTAGGACATACATGTTAGATATTGTTGTGTTAATTGTTCCATGACATCAGGATCAGATGTGTTTCATCCACATAGCTCATGAATTAGTCTACTGTTTAAAATGGATTTTGCATCTTTAGTAAGCATACAAGTTCTAATGCTTTTCGAAATGTTAGCTTAGGTGATGTCTGCAGACAGGTGCATGTTTTTAGTTAGTTCTCCTTAGTGAAAATGTAGCCAGAGATTTACATTTGCAATGCTGCCGAGGGTATTGCGGCATTGTTTGTGTCCCATAAAATAGGTTGACCTTTCACCGGTGTTGACTGTAGGAGGTCTACGTAAACAATAACATGTTTTCCTCCAAACAGTTCTCCGTAGTTGGTTTTTAAGACTTTGCATTCTGTGATGAATTAAAGTCAACATGAGATTGGAAACCATATTTACTTCATCTACCAGGAGCACCTTCATTTGTTTTAGAATTCTGCACACTTCAGTAGCAGCTTCTGCTGATCATTTGTAGTATTCTAATTTGCTTTGGTGTTCTACAGGAAGGAGCAGTACTAAAATTACACTTTCTATAGTGTAGGCAGCTAAACCTGGGGGGCTGTTACTAAAGCTGAAAGGTTACTGTATGTAAATTGTGTAGAAATGTGCTGATTATTTTAATTAAGAATGTTTTACCAGAACAACCATCACCAGTTACATACATGCACAGATGTTTATAATTATTAAAGCTACATGTTTTAGTTGCATGTTTAAAACCATGTTCAATTTCTTGAGTGACTTCTACACACATGGTGAGTTGTTAATAGCTGTGATTCCAGTACTGACATGTATTCCTCATATTTCTTTAAGTTGATACAAGGTATTTTCTACCTCAGTCATGGCTATTTCTGCTTCATTTTGAATAAGTGGTTCTCCAAATGGTTCTTGAGTACTGTAAGGGAAGGTGGACTGCCCTCAGGAGTAGCTTTGTCTAGTTGAGCTTCAATTTCTTCCTCTTGTTGGAATTCATTATCTAACGTTTGTTTGTATTGTTTGAAATTGGCATTTATTATACTGCTTTTATGTGTTTTGAATGCAGCTTCAAATGAGTCATAGTACCCCATAAAGTTTCTTTTATCCAAGGCTTAAAAGGTTGGAGTAGGGCCAGGTAATGCAGTTCTCTATGTTGTGGAGATTTAAATGATACCTTTATGTGAATATGACGCAGAAGATCTCCTCCAGATATATACCACCATCCAAACCTGTGTGGCAATGAATGGTCTCTGCCTAAATAGGGATAAAACCGAGATCATCATCATGGGCCCTAAATAAATCCTATCCAGACTCAACCAAAAATACACCCACTTCACCATCGACAACACCAAAATATCAGTCTCTACAGCAGTAAAGACCCTTGGAGTCTACATAGACTCAACACTCTCAATGGCAAGACAGGTCAGCACCATCTCACCTGCCTCTGCCCTCACCACCAAACTTGTATACACTATTAAACCCTTATTCACCACCCAAAAATGCCTTTCCACTGCCAGAGCTACAATAGGAGCCAGACTTGATTACTGCAATGCCCTTGTTGCAGGTACCTCTACAAAAACGACCACATAACCCATGCCAGACGGGACGCCCATTGGCTCCCAGTCAAAGAAAGGATCAACTTCAAAATCATCACCCTTACACACAAATGTATTAATCTCTCCGCCCCTTCATATCTATCAGAAACCATTTCCAAGAACATCTCTGCCTGCCCAAAAAGAAGCCACCAGCTAACTAACTCCTCGTACCCCCCATAAAGAGAGCTAACGCCATAGGCATCGGCTTCCCCTACATAGCACCCACACTCTGGAATGCCTTACCCAACACTCTTAGAGCAGAAGCCTCTCTGTACTCCTTTCGCAAATCTCTCAAAACCATGCTATGCACATAGCTTCGCACAACACTGGCCTATAGCTATCCACGGCTGACAAAACTCCAAGCTGAACTGCAAATGCAAATCTAAGATGAATCAAAATGCAAATTCTCTGTAACTATGAACCAATCCCCCCCTTTGTAACCAGCAATGATTATCTGTAACAGTGCCACGATGCCCACGGGCTGAGGTGTGCTTTAAAAATATTAATAAATACATATCATGTATTAGACTGGGTTTGCAGAGTTTCACTAGACTCCCTGCACAAGTTGAGATTGTATATTTACCAGTTTTCTCATTTGCTGTGACATTGTTTTTGTCGGTGTAGTTGTGGGCACTGTTGTACAGAAATATGCTTTTCGAAGATGTACTTCTGTTTGGGCAGTATGTGTCAATTAAATTGTTTTTATGTCCCTGCTGTTGTGATCATTTGGGGCTATGTTTTTTTTATCTCTATGTAGGATTTTCAAGGTTCAGCCAGACAATGTGTTCTGATTTGCCATATAAGGCTGTACCTATTAAACAGCCTGAAGCTTCATAGCACCTGCTTTCTCTATGGAAGAGCATGTTTATAATGAAGCTGTGCAATTTTTGTGATAGTGCTTTGTCAGATAATATGTAATCTCAGAGTTATTTTAGCTCTTTTTCCTCAACTTTGGTGACATAGCTGTGACATATCTTGCAACTGCAGTTGAATTGTCTGCAATGTATTGTATGTCTATGTTTGCATTCCACAAGAGGGCAATGAATGCAATGTAATCATTGATGCCCCTTTTATTGTTGTATGTATTTTTTAGGTGATGTGCCTTTTACACATTGTCTAACAGATGACATCAACCTATTTACTTGTCCTTTTTTAGCAAAGTGGTCTAGGGAAGCCAAAGTGACATTTGGTAAGTATGTACCTTTGTTTTTATATTTATGTTGGCAGTATTTGTCACATTTATGTTTTTGGAAGCATAACAATTGTATATGCAGACCCTGTGGAGGTTGGTTGCCCTGTGAAGGTTAGTCGCAATTCCCTAAATTGGCTAGCATATGCTGATGACTTAGTATTAGTTGACTTGGTATTAGTTTACCATACCCCCCAGGGTGTTCAGAGTAGGGTGGAACTACTTGGATCATATGTGGAAAAGAATGGCTTAGTAATAAATACTGTGAAGAGTAAGACAATGGCATTCTCATAAGGTCCACGCAAAGCTCGAACCTACCTATGTACATTAAACAGCGAGATACTGGAAAAAGTAGATACCTCTAAGTATCTAGGGCTACACTTACAGAGCATTCTAAAATGGGATAAACATTGGAATGAGACAAAGAATAAATGTAATACAAGCACTGAATGTGATAAATTGCTTTGTATATAAACAACGTGGTATGTCGTTTGAAACTGTCTTGTTACTCTATCTGACAAAAGTTAGATCTATTATATTCTATGGTATTGAGATTTGGGATGGAAACTATACAGCAATGCTGATTAGGTATGAAGCAAGCACACTTTGTAAATTGCTTGGCCTCCCACCGACCATACCAGCCGACTTAATCTATCTGGAACTAGAGATGGCTGGCATAATATATGATGTTACTAGGAAAATTATGAGTTTCTTTGACAAAATGTTAAAAATCCAAAATGACATTATGATTGGGGAATTTATGGACGCATTCTGTACACTTGATAACTATCTCAAACTTTGCGCACTAGGGAAGTTGGTTTGCACATATATGAAACGGGAAGAGGGATGCTGCGGTATGAGGCCAGACCGCACAGTCTACATGATTACGAGCCGTATCAATCAAAACATGTACGAGCTTAGTAAAGAACAACATTCAATCAATCTGTTTGCTTTAACAAATCATACCAAATTCTGTGAATATATCTTAAGTAAAGAGGTAAAGCCCCAATACATAACAGCATACCCAAACAGTGCAACAGCAAGGCCATATGTAAGGCTCAAATTTAATGTGAGCATTGACCCAGGGTGCCCAGGTGGGGATTCCATGTGATAAACGCTACTGCAGGTTGTGCGGAATTGACATTCTTGAGACTCTTCAACATCTTTTACTTGAGTGTGAAAGTGTAGCAGAGTTGCATTGGAAACACCTAAAAGAATACAACAACAAACTAAGCATAGATGATCTCTTCAAGATATGGCCTGCTTTTTTAAAAGGATGTGATTTACACAGTAAACGTTTGTTGGAAGTGCACAGAAATTATGAAGATACTAACCTGAATTGTGGTTTTTAAATTAGTAGTCCTCTTATTGTGTTTTTAAGATTCTGAAACTAGTAATTATTAAGAAATGCAACAAATTATATTACAAATTACAAATTACAAATTATGTATGTATTTTAATTTAGAAATTGTATTATTTGTTGTTATGTTGTATGCACAAAGCTTGCTAATTGTGTATGAAATAAATAAATAAATACAGTAGGTCACTATCTGTGGTTTCTGAAAGGATGTCGCAGGTAATGTATTTTTCAATAAACTGTTAAACAATGCTGTCACAATGCCAAATTTAGGAGCATCTTTTATCAACAAAATCATATGGATGTGTGGTGCTCCTCTGGATTGATATTATTTTCTCCAAAAGAAGTGTTGTACTTCTCTGAGCGGAGGTGTAGTTTTATTGCATATACATTGCAGCATGGAAATAAAGCGATGGTGGAAGTACCTTTATACATTGATAGGGTCAAGATAACAGAGTTCTCCTGGTGTTTGTTTTATCTATTCTGTCTTTATTTTGGTTTGCAGTGCCTAAGAAGTCGTGCCATGCATACTCTGCACAACTTAAAGTAACAAACCATATGGGTGGGCCTAGGTTCCTTAGCATACATGCAAGAGATTTGTGATACTTGACTGCAAAACTTTGTCTTTTATTTTTTGAAGCAGTTGGGTGGCGGATATGTTTAAACAGTTAGCGCTTGTTTTTAATTTGTGTGCAACTCCATAACATAATTGTTAGTACCCTTTTGAAGAGGAGGTAGAAAATGTAGTCGACATTTTGTCTGAATCTGGTGTCTTCAGAATACATTCTTAAAGAGCGATATTCTGATGCACTAATTTGTGCAGACCTTTCATCATATATTCCTCAATTTCCTGTAGGAAAGAGTGGAGGAAAAGAACATGCTTCTACACTTTTTTCCCATATGCTCATTGGGGATCCTTTGGCTTGATGCATTTGATATGTTTCTAATGCATCATCAATTGTGTCTTTGGTGTGTAGTGGTTGAATTGTATACTTGTCTAAAATGTTGGCTGAAGTCACAGGATCTACACATTCAAATTCGACAGTTGCTGGTGAGTCTTGAATAATTTTGGGGTTCCTCTATAAAAGATTGTTGCCGTACATTACACATAGAGCTTTATGTCCATTTGTACGCAGGACGGAATATGTGGGTGAAAGGAGCATTTGGTTCAAAGGTTGTTGGACACATTTTTCTATAAGGGTTTCTTTACTGGCGAGAGCCGGAGTTCAGGCCGGCTGCAACTCCTTCTTTCAGGTAAGTCTTTCAGGTGAAAGCAATGTCTTTTAGATGCAAGCAAAGTCTTTAGTTGAATTTGCAAAAATGTCTTTCGCGCTTCTTGTTGCAGGTGGCGAGTGCTGCTGTAGAAGCAGAAGCTCGGTTCGAATAGGTAAGGAGAATGCCAAGCGGCGCTGGGGGCGTCCTAGCAAGAGGCTAACCTGTGGTTGTGTTTTGTTCTGTAGGTTGCGACAACCAGGAAAAGAATGTTCCCCGGGAATCCAACGGGATGAAAGATGTCTTGAAGATGTTGGCCTTCCGGGCGACCAGTGGAGCTGGTAAGGATGGCAATGATTCTTGTCTTGGATGACTTCGAAGCTGATGGATGCTGCTGAGCAGGTAAGGATGGCGATGGTTCTTGCCTTGGATGAGTTTGAAGCTGATGGATGCTGTAGAGCAGGTAAGGGTGGTGATGGTTCTTGCCGTGGATGAGCTCGAAGCCGATGGATGCTGCAGAGCAGGTAAGTATCTTGCCTTCGATGACTTGGAAGCCGATGAATGCTGCAGAACAGGTAAGGATGGCAGGGCAGGATCTGATGAGCGTCACGCTGCAAGGCAGAATAACGCGAAGCGCGTGCCCTTAGTCGGGTGTGGTTTAAATAGCAAGGCGGTATCCCAGGTGTCTTTGGGGCGGGCCCCGGGCCCCACCCTGAAGGTTAGACCGCAGACCCCACCCTGAAGGTTAGACCGCAGAATGCAGTTCCCCAGTATTCCGCATGGGGGCGGCCATGCTTGTCCTCTGTCCATAGAAACCCCGGCCCAGCAAGCGTCTCGTATGCCAACAGTGCCAGGACTGGCTCCAAGGCATCCGAGGGACCCACATAAGGTCCTCAGGGCCCCGTGACCCCTAGGTGGGATAAGGTCGTGACAGATGAGCATTTTCAAATACAACTGGTTTGAGCTGTTTAAGTAAATGTTGTGAACAATTGGCGGCAATTTGTCTTTCTTTTCTGATGGATGTGCAGTTGACTTTGTACTTGAAAGTTTTGTCATTGTATTGTTTGATGCAGGAGGAGTTGGTTGTTGTTTTCTAGCAGTATTGTTTGGAGATCTGCCATAGCTTCTGTTTGTATTAGTTGTCTTTTGAAAGATTTCTTTCTTTTTGAGGTACAGGGTACATATCTAGATGGGGTAGTATAGTGGCCGTAGCTTGTTATATTCCAGGATGTATGCAATGTCAGTGTTGACTTTTTTGCATCAAAGTTAACTAGGAATAGACTATTAAATGTATGCAGATGGGAAAGTGCTACATAACTCATATCATCTTTAAAGACTGTGCTGCCAAAGTCAATCAATGCTTGATCTTGGGTTACACTTTGTGATTTGTGATTAGTGCCAGCATTTGCAAGAGATAGAGAAAATTGCTCTCTTTTTTCGTACATGTCTTTGAAAAGAAGGAAACATGCTATTGTCCATCCAATGTATTTAACTTATGCAAGTCTGTCAAAGTGGATGTTGACAAACTGAATGTTGTTGTCATGTAGATATGTTTGGAAGCCAACAATTATACCAATTGCTCCATTGACTAAAACTTGTTCTATGTCAAGGTTAAGTTTTAGAATTACCCTGCAGTTCAGACACAAAGTTAATATTTTCTCCAATCCAGCAGTGTTGGAGATACATTTTTCTAAGCTATTTAGTCATGCTGTTGCTTGTTGACACATAGGAAGTGTCATGCCGTGCACTTCTAGTTTGTCTGCAGAGCTGATATGCAGTATGGGTTTCATTTATTTTTTCAATATTGTTTCATTGAATTGACTACAGCTTGTAAGGGTTGGCATTAAGGATCTACATGATCTGACCATGGTTGATTTTCCCATGGCCGAAAAGTTTGCAGGTGATACCCCTTGCTCAGGAGTCTGTCTATAAAGTGCATTTTTATCTGTGCCTTTACTGTAAGGCACAGATAAAAATGCACTTTTGCACTTTAACAGTCATCATGCTAATCACATCAAAGCCAACCTCCCTTTTGGTCAATTTCTTAGATTAAAAAGGAATAGCAGTAGAAAAGAGGACTTCATTGATAGTGCTTCTAAGCTCTCTGACAGACTCCTGAGCAAGGGGTATCCGGCTAAGTTAATTAAACAATCATCTACAAGAGCTTTTAATAATAACCGTGAAGCGTTATTGGAAAAGAAAGAAAGAAAGGACAAAAAAGAGAGTATTGTGTTTGTCAATACCTTCTCAAACCTGTTTTATAAGATTAAGAGCATTGTTAAAAAAAGCATGGAATAAAGTTTACAGAGATGGGTCTATCCCCCCGCCTATTGTAGCCTTTAAGAAAAGTGAAAATATAAGGAACATGCTTATCAGAAATGATATTACTGTCAAGCAACCTGTGGTACCTAGACAAACCACCTTGTGGGGACTACCTATTGTGAAAGGACATGTTCCATGTGGTAATTGCTTGATGTGCAAATATACAGTAGAGACCAAACAAATCCAGTTGAATACTTCAAAAGTATGGTTTCTTAATGAAATGACGAATTGTAATTCTGAAAATGTTGTGTATTTAATTACATGCCCATGTAAGCTACAATATATTGGTAAAACCAATAGGAAGTGTAAGACCAGAATGAGAGAGCATCGAAGCTGCATTAAAAATAATGTTATTGCGGCTCCCATGGTTAAGCACTTTCTAGAGAAGGGACATACACATGAGGACCTAAGATGGGTTATTCTAAAAAAAATCCATGGTTCTAACAAACAAGAGACAGACAGGAGACTTTCCACCTTTGAACAGAAGATGATATTCAAATGCCAGAGCCACATTAAAGGGCTTAATGAGGAGGTAGAGTGGCACAATGTACATCTGTGATATGTTTGATTAATCTGACATATTGTTTTATGGAACTTATATTCTTCTGCTGTTCTCATACTGTGCAAACGTTTTCAAGTGGACAGAATAAGTATGTCTAATTTTCATGTGGTCCAGGCTTACTGAATTGTTGACATCTATAACTGCACATTCTGTGCTTAAATACTCGTTTGGAGTCACAATGTATACACAGACTTGTCATTAGGATTGCTGCTCTAATACTTTTCACCATCATGTGGTTAGGAATTAGTAAGATGCCGCATGTTGGGTTTCCTCGAAGTTTTACATCTATAATTGTTCACCTTGTGTTAATACACACTGTTGTCTGGATGCTGCGCTCTATCCATATAGTTCCTATCACACATTTATACCTTTTTAGTTGTGGTTACACATTTTTCACCATCATGTGAACAAGATCTAGTAAGAGGCTCTGTGTCTGGCTCTTTTGAAGTGTTTTCAGGTGCCTCTCTCTGTGAGAGATAAGTGTGGACAGCGATAGTCCTTTGTTTGTGTTGCTTGCTCCTCACCCGAGTGTCTTTGAGTCCTATCTTAGTGTTTGCTTTATAAACGTTTGTACGTCGGCTCGAAGACGACGTAACGTAGTTTACGGACATTAGTCTCGACTGGTATAGCGATGGTTAAGCAAGCTTTTCCATGTTACTTAGATGTGTATTTGGACAAGGTTTACGTGTGTTGAGCAGTACCTGAGACTTTAAGCAAGCTCACGTCCCACGTGCTAGGTAAGGGCATGTGCTGAGTGTACCTTTGTAGGCGTTGCATTATTTGATGCTACTTGGACAACTATGTCTTTTGTATGTGGACTACGGTTGATGGGAATGGTTTCCTTTTTCCCTCTTGCCTCCATGTTTCAGTTTAAGGTTATGCTGGACTCCTTTGCAGTCTCCCGGATGTTGACATTAAGAGCTGGGTGCCATAGTAAAGACTAGAGGTAATATATGTGTATCTCTATGGGTGATGGTGCATACACGGGTGCTTTCAAAAAGTGGGTGTCAATATGTGGCGCACATCTCTCAAAGATGGCATTTTAGGAGCACATGGTGTGGTTTCCTGTAGCAGCTTTTTCATTTCAGTTGGTGCAACTGTGGTAGTTACAATATGTTATGTTTGTTTTAAACTTGATATGCAGGTCGTAAATCCAGAAGGGCAATTTGGAGTGCCCAGTGACTGAAAGAAAACTTGATACAAGAAGTTTGATGCTATTTGATGGGACGGTGTCCCTAGCGCTACTCACCAACACTCATAGAGGTATAGTAGCTTGTAGTTTTTAGGGGAAGACCCAATTTTTTGGTTTTCCTCGGTAAGCCTTTACTTTCGGCAGCACTTGTGCGGTCTAGATGGACTCTTTCGATAATGATAATCTCAGGGCTCACTGTCTAATGCTTATTGTTTGGATGTCATTTGTAGGTGACTCCTTGCTTGGATTATCGCTCCTGGTTACTCAGGATCACATGGTGGTGAAAACTTATGAAATAAGGTTCTCCCCTGAAGAAAGTTCTAGCATTTGGATCTTGAAGAACTGAAACATGTCGGGATATCTTGATAATCGACACGTTGTGTAAATGTTTAGCGGTTATTAAATGTTATGTGTCTGTGAAATCTTTGATGTTGTAAATTGTTTGTGGTATAATTTCCCCATTAGATTGGTGTTATACCCACCATGTGGGTCATAATCTTGGGCGGCACAAAGTGTTTTTAAACAAGTTGTTCTAACAATGTTTTATTGAGTTTTGAATATATGAAAATTAAAAAGATCTAATGTTAAATTTGTGTTATAATCCTAGTCCATTTTGTCAGGACTTAAAGGTATGGGTGACCATTAATCATCTCCTCTCAGACAGATGAGCAATCCAATAGACTAATAATTTACACTCTTCCTCCTTTGTGTATACATATTTATGGTCTGCCTCGAACTGTGGAGTTAGATTTTGTACGGGGTACAGCGATCTTATGTATAATGAAGCATTTATTTTAGACATTTTGTATGGTCTGACCTTTTTTTTTCAGTGCAATCATGCAATTCCGGCATTTAAGGACATACATGTTAGACATGGTTGTGTTAATTGTTCCATGACATCAGGATCAGATGTGTTTCATCCACATAGCTCATGAATTAGTCTACTGTTTAAAATGGATTTTGCATCTTTAGTAAGCATACAAGTTCTAATGCTTTTCGAAATGTTAGCTTAGGTGATGTCTGCAGACAGGTGCATGTTTTTAGTTAGTTCTCCTTAGTGAAAATGTAGCCAGAGATTTACATTTGCAATGCTGCCGAGGGTATTGCAGCATTGTTTGTGTCCCATAAAATAGGTTGACCTTTCACCGGTGTTGACTGTAGGAGGTCTACGTAAACAATAACATGTTTTCCTCCAAACAGTTCTCCGTAGTTGGTTTTTAAGACTTTGCATTCTGTGATGAATTAAAGTCAACATGAGATTGGAAACCATATTTACTTCATCTACCAGGAGCACCTTCATTTGTTTTAGAATTCTGCACACTTCAGTAGCAGCTTCTGCTGATAATTTGTAGTATTCTAATTTGCTTTGGTGTTCTACAGGAAGGAGCAGTACTAAAATTACACTATCTATAGTGTAGGCAGCTAAACCTGGGGGGCTGTTACTAAAGCTGAAAGGTTACTGTATGTAAATTGTGTAGAAATGTGCTGATTATTTTAATTAAGAATGTTTTACCAGAACAACCATCACCAGTTACATACATGCACAGATGTTTATAATTATTAAAGCTACATGTTTTAGTTGCATGTTTAAAACCATGTTCAATTTCTTGAGTGACTTCTACACACATGGTGAGTTGTTAATAGCTGTGATTCCAGTACTGACATGTATTCCTCATATTTCTTTAAGTTGATACAAGGTATTTTCTACCTCAGTCATGGCTATTTCTGCTTCATTTTGAATAAGTGGTTCTCCAAATGGTTCTTGAGTACTGTAAGGGAAGGTGGACTGCCCTCAGGAGTAGCTTTGTCTAGTTGAGCTTCAATTTCTTCCTCTTGTTGGAATTCATTATCTAACGTTTGTTTGTATTGTTTGAAATTGGCATTTATTATACTGCTTTTATGTGTTTTGAATGCAGCTTCAAATGAGTCATAGTACCCCATAAAGTTTCTTTTATCCAAGGCTTAAAAGGTTGGAGTAGGGCCAGGTAATGCAGTTCTCTATGTTGTGGAGATTTAAATGATACCTTTATGTGAATATGACGCAGAAGATCTCCTCCAGATATATACCACCATCCAAACCTGTGTGGCAATGAATGGTCTCTGCCTAAATAGGGATAAAACCGAGATCATCATCATGGGCCCTAAATAAATCCTATCCAGACTCAACCAAAAATACACCCACTTCACCATCGACAACACCAAAATATCAGTCTCTACAGCAGTAAAGACCCTTGGAGTCTACATAGACTCAACACTCTCAATGGCAAGACAGGTCAGCACCATCTCACCTGCCTCTGCCCTCACCACCAAACTTGTATACACTATTAAACCCTTATTCACCACCCAAAAATGCCTTTCCACTGCCAGAGCTACAATAGGAGCCAGACTTGATTACTGCAATGCCCTTGTTGCAGGTACCTCTACAAAAACGACCACATAACCCATGCCAGACGGGACGCCCATTGGCTCCCAGTCAAAGAAAGGATCAACTTCAAAATCATCACCCTTACACACAAATGTATTAATCTCTCCGCCCCTTCATATCTATCAGAAACCATTTCCAAGAACATCTCTGCCTGCCCAAAAAGAAGCCACCAGCTAACTAACTCCTCGTACCCCCCATAAAGAGAGCTAACGCCATAGGCATCGGCTTCCCCTACATAGCACCCACACTCTGGAATGCCTTACCCAACACTCTTAGAGCAGAAGCCTCTCTGTACTCCTTTCGCAAATCTCTCAAAACCATGCTATGCACATAGCTTCGCACAACACTGGCCTATAGCTATCCACGGCTGACAAAACTCCAAGCTGAACTGCAAATGCAAATCTAAGATGAATCAACATGCAAATTCTCTGTAACTATGAACCAATCCCCCCCTTTGTAACCAGCAATGATTATCTGTAACAGTGCCACGATGCCCACGGGCTGAGGTGTGCTTTAAAAATATGAATAAATACATATCATTTATTAGACTGGGTTTGCAGAGTTTCACTAGACTTCCTGCACAAGTTGAGATTGTATATTTACCAGTTTTCCCATTTGCTGTGACATTGTTTTTGTCGGTGTAGTTGTGGGCACTGTTGTACAGAAAGATGCTTTTCGAAGATGTACTTCTGTTTGGGCAGTATGTGTCAATTAAATTGTTTTTATGTCCCTGCTGTTGTGATCATTTGGGGCTATGTTTTTTTTATCTCTATGTAGGATTTTCAAGGTTCAGCCAGACAATGTGTTCTGATTTGCCATATAAGGCTGTACCTATTAAACAGCCTGAAGCGTCATAGCACCTGCTTTCTCTATGGAAGAGCATGTTTATAATGAAGCTGTGCAATTTTTGTGATAGTGCTTTGTCAGATAATATGTAATCTCAGAGTTATTTTAGCTCTTTTTCCTCAACTTTGGTGACATAGCTGTGACATATCTTGCAACTGCAGTTGAATTGTCTGCAATGTATTGTATGTCTATGTTTGCATTCCACAAGAGGGCAATGAATGCAATGTAATCATTGATGCCCCTTTTATTGTTGTATGTATTTTTTAGGTGATGTGCCTTTTACACATTGTCTAACAGATGACATCAACCTATTTACTTGTCCTTTTTTAGCAAAGTGGTCTAGGGAAGCCAAAGTGACATTTGGTAAAGTATGTACCTTTGTTTTTATATTTATGTTGGCAGTATTTGTCACATTTATGTTTTTGGAAGCATAACAATTGTATATGCAGACCCTGTGGAGGTTGGTTGCCCTGTGAAGGTTAGTCGCAATTCCCTAAATTGGCTAGCATATGCTGATGACTTAGTATTAGTTGACTTGGTATTAGTTTACCATACCCCCCAGGGTGTTCAGAGTAGGGTGGAACTACTTGGATCATTTGTGGAAAAGAATGGCTTAGTAATAAATACTGTGAAGAGTAAGACAATGGCATTCTCATAAGGTCCACGCAAAGCTCGAACCTACCTATGTACATTAAACAGCGAGATACTGGAAAAAGTAGATACCTCTAAGTATCTAGGGCTACACTTACAGAGCATTCTAAAATGGGATAAACATTGGAATGAGACAAAGAATAAATGTAATACAAGCACTGAATGTGATAAATTTCTTTGTATATAAACAACGTGGTATGTCGTTTGAAACTGTCTTGTTACTCTATCTGACAAAAGTTAGATCTATTATATTCTATGGTATTGAGATTTGGGATGGAAACTATACAGCAATGCTGATTAGGTATGAAGCAAGCACACTTTGTAAATTGCTTGGCCTCCCACCGACCATACCAGCCGACTTAATCTATCTGGAACTAGAGATGGCTGGCATAATATATGATGTTACTAGGAAAATTATGAGTTTCTTTGACAAAATGTTAAAAATCCAAAATGACATTATGATTGGGGAATTTAGGACGCATTCTGTACACTTGATAACTATCTCAAACTTTGCGCACTAGGGAAGTTGGTTTGCACATATATGAAACGGGAAGAGGGATGCTGCGGTATGAGGCCAGACCGCACAGTCTACATGATTACGAGCCGTATCAATCAAAACATGTACGAGCTTAGTAAAGAACAACATTCAATCAATCTGTTTGCTTTAACAAATCATACCAAATTCTGTGAATATATCTTAAGTAAAGAGGTAAAGCCCCAATACATAACAGCATACCCAAACAGTGCAACAGCAAGGCCATATGTAAGGCTCAAATTTAATGTGAGCATTGACCCAGGGTGCCCAGGTGGGGATTCCATGTGATAAACGCTACTGCATGTTGTGCGGAATTGACATTCTTGAGACTCTTCAACATCTTTTACTTGAGTGTGAAAGTGTAGCAGAGTTGCATTGGAAACACCTAAAAGAATACAACAACAAACTAAGCATAGATGATCTCTTCAAGATATGGCCTGCTTTTTTAAAAGGATGTGATTTACACAGTAAACGTTTGTTGGAAGTGCACAGAAATTATGAAGATACTAACCTGAATTGTGGTTTTTAAATTAGTAGTCCTCTTATTGTATTTTTAAGATTCTGAAACTAGTAATTATTAAGAAATGCAACAAATTATATTACAAATTACAAATGACAAATTATGTATGTATTTTAATTTAGAAATTGTATTATTTGTTGTTATGTTGTATGCACAAAGCTTGCTAATTGTGTATGAAATAAATAAATAAATACAGTAGGTCACTATCTGTGGTTTCTGAAAGGATGTCGCAGGTAATGTATTTTTCAATAAACTGTTAAACAATGCTGTCACAATGCCAAATTTAGGAGCATCTTTTATCAACAAAATCATATGGATGTGTGGTGCTCCTCTGGATTGATATTATTTTCTCCAAAAGAAGTGTTGTACTTCTCTGAGCGGAGGTGTAGTTTTATTGCATATACATTGCAGCATGGAAATAAAGCGATGGTGGAAGTACCTTTATACATTGATAGGGTCAAGATAACAGAGTTCTCCTGGTGTTTGTTTTATCTATTCTGTCTTTATTTTGGTTTGCAGTGCCTAAGAAGTCGTGCCATGCATACTCTGCACAACTTAAAGTAACAAACCATATGGGTGGGCCTAGGTTCCTTAGCATACATGCAAGAGATTTGTGATACTTGACTGCAAAACTTAATCTTTGTCTTTTATTTTTTGAAGCAGTTGGGTGGCGGATATGTTTAAAAAGTTAGCGCTTGTTTTTAATTTGTGTGCAACTCCATAACATAATTGTTAGTACCCTTTTGAAGAGGAGGTAGAAAATGTAGTCGGCATTTTGTCTGAATCTGGTGTCTTCAGAATACATTCTTAAAGAGCGATATTCCGATGCACTAATTTGTGCAGACCTTTCATCATATATTCCTCAATTTCCTGTAGGAAAGAGTAGAGGAAAAGAACATGCTTCTACACTTTTTTTCCCATATACTCATTGGGGATCCTTTGGCTTGATGCATTTGATATGTTTCTAATGCATCATCAATTTTGTCTTTGGTGTGTAGTGGTTGAATTGTATACTTGTCTAAAATGTTGGCTGAAGTCACAGGATCTACACGTTCAAATTGGACAGTTGCTGGTGAGTCTTGAATAATTTTGGGGTTCCTCTATAAAAGATTGTTGCCGTACATTACACATAGAGCTTTATGTCCATTTGTACGCAGGACGGAATATGTGGGTGAAAGGAGCATTTGGTTCAAAGGTTGTTGGACACATTTTTCTATAAGGGTTTCTTTAGTCATAATTTAGTGTGCCCCCATTTCATATCCTCAAACATTTTTGTCTAGGGCAATTGTTTTTTGTTCTTGTTTATAAGCTTCTTCATTGAAGTGTGGTTCTGTACTGCTTGTGTGAATCCATTCACCTTCACATAAGATTGAAAATAGCTCTATATTGACACTGCACGCGTTTAGAAGTATTTTTTAAAATGTATTGATTCATTTAGTCAGTGGTTTCATGTTGTTAGAACTCAATATAAACAATGTTCTCTTTTATAGAAAAGTGCTGTCAATTAGAGCTTGCAGGATTAGTCTCCTGTGGTAGTTATTAAGGGTAGATCATGACTGTTCAGTTGTTTTTCATAACATTATGAAGAACTCTACAGTGGAACATTTTATCTAACGTCATTTTTTTGGATTGCTTAACCATTAACACTGGTGGATAGAGGGTTAGGTTTGTCAGTAGATCTGCTTTTCTTTGTACATAATTTGTTACTTTTTGTTTTTGCAAGCAGGCCTTTACCGTTTTTAGTCGTGGCTGGTTTAGTTCTGTTCAGTGAGGTTACTATCTCTTTTGTTGTAATGTTTTCTATACATTGTTTTAGAGGTGGATGACTATATGGTGTAGGTTTAGACTTTTCTGCCCTATTTTTTCCTTCTTTTCTTTAGAGAGTAAGAGTCTGCAGAGGTGTGATGTGTTGGGTTAGTGAGTAAGGGAGTGGTGGTGGGATGGAATCTGTAGGGTAATTGTGCTTTTTTGAGTAACAGAGTGGGTGTTGCAATGGTGGTGTGTACATGGGAATAGTAAGATTGTGAAAGGTGGAACATAATGGGCAAGAGTGAAAGAAATATTGGTTTCAACAGAGGTGTAACATTTAGTGGAACTGTGCTGCTGTAATTACATACAGATACATGGTACATTAATGTTCTTACTTTGTTGGATGCAAAGGGTATTCGTTTTCCGGGTGTTTTCCTCAGTAATGCGCTTTTTTCCTGTAATTGTAAAAAACAGTTAGTGGGGATATGGTGCAATGGCAAAGTCATTTTAGCAAGCAAGGTTCTTATTTATGAAGAAAGAGGAGTGGTGGGGAAAAACATTAAATTAAATTGGTGGACGGTGAAAAATTGCTGCTTTAAGGAGCATTTTCATGAAAGTTAAGACATGCATATGTGTATTTATCTAAGCTCTGTAATGTTTTATAAAAGAGAAGATAAGTTGTTGGAAAAGATTTCTAGTACACTTTTAAATGGCAGTTGGTGTGTGGAAGTTTAAGATGTCAGGACTATATGCATACTTGCAAACATGGTGCATTGTAATCTTTAGGTGTTTATTTATGTAGTCAGTGATTTTTTGTGTTCTGGGGCTATATATATATATATATTTATATATATATATATCCATATATATATATATATATGTATATATATATATATATATATATATATATATATATATATATATATATATATATATATATATATATATACAATATGTGGCAAAATGTATATATATATGTATATGTATATATATTACATGGACGTGGTAGCGTCCATGTAGTTATGGTTAAGTTGGTGTTTCCATAGGAAGAACATTTTTTGGGTGTCTTATAACTTCACTCCCTCTGGACGAATCCTCACCAAACTTTGAAAAGAGGTATATGGCCAACACTGAATTCTTTTGCAAAGTTTGGAGAGGTTTGGTGAAGGGGGGGCAAAGTTATAGGGGGGGTCCAAAAACTTTTGTTTTTTTCCCATAGGCATAATTGGAAAAAACAAATTTGCGCATGCCTACAGCCCAAACCGCTGGACGGATTTACAACAAATTTGCGGCAGGAGCAGGGGCTTGGTCCCGAAAGCGTGCTTTTGCAAATTTGGTGTAAATCCGTCCAGTAGTTTTTTTTTTAAATGACCAAAATGTAAGGCAAAAAAATGTGTGATATCTCTGTTCACTTCGCGGATGGACTTCCCGGTTTGCTCCGTGGACAGTGCCCTGATTGGCCGAGCAGCTTGCGCGATGTCCGCGAGCATGCAACGTGTTCGGTGAGTGGACGGCGTGGGGCGTGGAGCGCGTCAGATTTTTTGTGGCGCCCGCCATCTTGTATTTGCCGACGACCGCAGTCAGCGCGATGAAACTTGGATTAAAAATTGTATTTAGTGGAGTGTGTTGGTGTGTAAGAGTGTTTGGGGAGGGTGGGGGAGTATGAGATAGGTTCAATGTTCTGTTTTTTTTATGTGCTAGATGCTTTTGTTGTGTTCGATTTTTCTGCGGACAACACGGCTGTTCTGAAATGTTCATAAATAAACAGAATGGATTTGTTGTCAAGTTGAAAGTGTTCTAAGAGGACTCGTGGGGTCCTGGAATGTTCGCAGGGGGTGTCCTGAAGACGTCGTCTGTATTGTTCGTTGTCAAGCTGAAAGTGTTCTAAGAACACTCGTGGTGTCCTGAAATGTTCGTACATAAAGAAAATGGGGGTGTTCTGAGGACGTTGTCCGTATTGTTCACTGGCAAGTTGAATGTGTTCTAAGAACACTCGCGGTGTCCTGAAATTTTTGAAAATAAACAAAATGGGGGTGTTCTGAGGACGTTCTCCGTATTGTGTGCCTGCCTAGCTGTATCCAATGAGGGAATGGCACAGAGAGTGAAGTGAAAAATGGTAGAAGGGCTGTCTAAGAGTTATGCAGTCCGCGGACAGGGCGTGCTACATCCGGGGTTTTCCAGCAAATCCAGCATGGAAAGAAGACTGTAGGGATCAGCCAATCAGATGTTGAGGTTGTGGATTTGTGTTCAAGGAGACTGCGTGTAGTGAAGATGGCAGAAGTGGAGAAAGTCAGGGTGTTGGTGCTTGGAGATATGTTTGTGCTTGGTTTACAACAGTATGCTCAATGCAGGCATGTTGCAAAGAATTTTGATGTTAAAGGAGTGGAGGTGGTGTGAAGCACTGTGCCTGATTGCAATGTACAGGGAATTGTACAAGTTTGTGAAGATATGGGCAGGATGAACAGTCCCCATGTGGTAGTTTTGCACTATGGTGCTTTCCATTTGGGCTATGTCAGTGCCCCTACTTTGTTGGCAGATTTGGAACACTTGGTTCAAGCAGTAATGAACATCCTTCCAAATGCCAAAGTAATTTTTTCTGGATTAGTACTTAGGCCAATATGGGACAATAGTTCAGTTTTTTGTCCTCAGCAAAACAATGCTAGGTGTGTAATCAACCGAGGCGTGTGTGCCTTCATGCTTAGAGCTGGTAAGTTCTTCTGTAATAATGAGAATATTGATTCCAGTAATGCTGTTTATTTCAAAGAAGATGGCATTTCCTTATCTTTTATGGCAAATGCCATTCTGTTTTGGAATGTAAGGGTTGCTTTGGAGAAGCTTATGTGAAGATTTTAGGAGTAAAGTAAGAAAAATAAAAAAAATACAAAATAACAGGTGTCTGTCAAGCATCTGCCAAAAAAACCAAAAAAAAAACAGCTCTTTTCAGAGCCAACCTCAAAGGGGAAATGGGGCACACTATTTAAATTTACATTCACCACGCTCAGATTTTCGATATGTCCGCGGACATGGCGGTAGCCCACGGACATCGAAATCACTAGCTAGGGGTTCAGTATGTTCTATGTTACATGTATATAAAGTCAGGGATATTATGGTTAAGTTGTGCTACTAAAAACATATGAAATTCAGTAAAAAAACGTTGTTAAAGGGACGCTATGGTTAAGTTGCGCTAATAAAAACCTAGGAAATTCAATGAAAAAACATTGTTAAAAGGGACGTTATGATTACGTTGCGCTACTAAAAACCTATCAAATTCAGTAAAAAAACTTTGTTAAAGGAACATTATGGTTCAAAGTAAAACCGAAAAACCCCTGAAATTCGGCAGTTATGGTAAGATAAGCAACCATTACTCGCGCCACTGCGCACTGCTAACACTAACACCCAGGACATCAAAGATGACATCACAAATGTCATTGATGACATCACTGATGACATCACATGGCTGGCTCTCCCTTTTTTTCCTTTACTGACATATCTAAGCCACATAGTTTTCTTCAGTAACAGTCAGGAAGTAAAAATTGAAAATGTACTATATTTGTACACTTAGGGTCAAGTCATATCATATGAAACATATATATAGCGCAAGACACAGGCTTGAAAGAGAGCAATCCTTTCTGTGCATGAAGATAATCATTAGAGTTATCAGCACTTTCTCATTGTTTTATTTTTATTACTATACCTTCCCTGTATATGCTCATAGTTGTATACATTGTACTCACACTCCTTTCCTTAGGGTTCACTGACATCATTTGATACACATACATACAGTAAGTAGCAGCTTTGAAACAGAGCAATCATTTCTCTGCATAAAGATAATCAGTTAGGTTATGAACTCTTTCTGCTACTACTTCTGCTGTTTTGCTTACTTCTCTGTCCCTGTATATACTCATATTTGTATGTGTTGTTGTCTCTTTGTGTTTTGTCTGTAATAATGTAATTATGTATTAAGTGGGTTTTATTAGCTACTTATTACATGTTTCACAGTACGCAAAACTCTAATAAGAAAGCAGTTATCATTTCATTATTCCACATGGCAAGATTATGAATATTGCACCTTCATAATGTATACTGCACACACTGTCTAAGTTTCTGCATGAGTTGCTTAGTATACTGGATAAAACTTCATAATAGAATGCTATTTATACCAATGCATTGCTTAATGCACTAATTAGCTCAGGATATGTATTCAAATGATCCTTGACACTATTTGGTCAACATTATAAGAATCCCTCCTACAGAGTTTTCATGAAAAGTAAATGCACATGTGATGTCATCAGTGATGTCAGCAATGACATTTGTGATGTCATCTTTGATGTCCTGGGTGTTAGTGTTAGCAGTGCACGGTGGCGTGAATTATGGTTGCTTATCTTACCATAACTGCCCTTTTAACGGTCCCTTTTAACGACGTTTTTTCATTGAATATATTTGTGAAAGAGTTGAATAATGTTTTTTAAAATATAAGCATATCTGTACTATGTTTTGTTAGAGGCAGATCTTGAGATTTTGTTGATTCTGGAAATAGAAACATTGACAGTTGCACAGTAGTTTTTGATGCAGATGTCTTTCATTAAAAGGAGATATGTGCTCTGAGAGTTCAAATGTAGATCTGAATTGTTGAAGTGAGTTGACAGGGTTAGGTGTAGAGGTTTTGGATGTGATTGGTGGATGGATGTGTGACACTGTGAATGCAGCCAATGAGGGAGTGTGGAGAACATGAAAGTGGAAAGGCATGAGTGTTGGTGCTCAAGTTATTCCGAGTTACCTGTAAGTCATGCTGGATGTACGTTTTTGCTGGTGAGTTGTGTACTGGAAATTCTGCCTGCTGCTCCTTTAGCTTGGCCACTCCTGTGGAGACTTCTAAACAGACTCTTGGTGCAAATCACTGGCACGAGAGTTGGTGCTCGAGTTATTCTGAGTTGGTCAGAGGAAGATTGAGGCAATGGCCCTGCCTGACTCCGGCCCCAGAACGCGCAATCAGTGGAAACAAAGACTTCCAGATGGCGAGCTGGGAGCATCTCTATCCACAGACCCAATATTACAGCAACGTGCTAATGAGGACCCTGCTGTGGCACTGCTGTCAGCTTGATCCGTTTACCCAGAGGTGAGTGAATCTCTTCATGATACCTCCGCTCACACTGTTCAGCAATTCCAAGAGTTTGACCCAGCTGGTAATCAACCTGTTTAAGAAGATACAGGATTGTATGCTCCATCATGGGGCAATAGTGTTAACGTGAATCAAGACCCTGAATCACCTATCAGACTTTGCAGTTTCTGCAGCCCCAATACTGAATGCGGACAAAATCCACATGTGTATGCCAACATTGAGAGCCCGACAGTGGACCCCATTCCTCAGGATTTGGACTGTGTGAAATTGGGTTTGCTTGTCGGTGACACACATGTGCTACAGGTTTATGGAGATGGAATGCATGCTCCACCTCTCGACCTTAATCTGCTCACCAACGATAGTGTTGATACGACTATCTGTAATACAGAAGAAATTCTATCAATGACCTAACTAAGTACGCATTCAAGGTTTATCTTGTCAAAACTAGAAATGAAAAATCCTATGCAACTTTCAGTGTGTTTATCACTCGACATTGCTGAGATCAACAGCCGAAATATAATAATGCCGAAAAATGAAATCAAATATTTGGTTCTATGGAGGCTACGAAACCTGTGAAGAATACATCCCCGAAACACAGGGCTGCTGTCAGCCATGAGATGAAGCCCTGAAAACAAACCTGAACACAGATTCTTCTGACTCCTTCCCAATTCCAGATTAACACTGCATCTACAGAAGCACCACTTTTGGTGTGTGCAGATGCGATACAAACTGCTCAAGAAAACCATACTCCGAACTCCAATACTCTGAGCCCTATTGGTGCCAGTTCACCACACCTTTCCAAGGCTGAGACCCCCTGGAATAAATCATGAGTTCATCCAGTGAATCCTAACTGGACCCAGAGTAAACCAAAACAAACTTCTATCTCAATACTGGCCTCACAGCACAAAAGTATGAACTCTCAACATTTACCCACAACGATGATGGAGCTCCAAAATATTTTAATGGCCACGCTGACTGTCTCACTGGCACCTTTCCGAAAATGATATGAAAGGTACAGCGAAGCAATGAAAGACCAGGCAACCCTGCTTGCCTTCCTTTACAGCCAATTTACAATCTAGATTGGATTTAGAGGATCTAGAGGCATAAAAATCCAACATGTGGCAAGCAAGATTATTTGATATAGCAAAAGCTGAACAGTCAGATAAAACACTATGATGACTGCATTGCTAGAAGCCGCAAAATCTTTACGGTCTGAAAGACGAGCTCAACATCTTACCCCAACATTGGCTGAAAATATTACAGCAGAAAGGAACTCTCAAATTCCTAATAATTCATTCCGAGGAGATTCCCAACCTCCGACCTTCCCCACAAGGATGTCGGGGAGGAAACCACCCAGTGTCACACACAGTGTGAATGGCATCAAGAAATGGCCCATGCCAGCGACCAGTAAACAAATTACAGAGGCTGCTACCGTCTCGAGACCAAATAATAGCAACTTGATACACACTTACCTGGACCCTACTTTGGTGATCCAGTTACCTGCAAAAGAAATACTCGCAACGCTGACATCCAAAAGAAATAATGAAGCTAATGCAATCCGTGCGCCCACTCTGCCCCCTTCATTAGATGCAACGCTAGAGAATCAAGTTAAAGACTCTTTTGCCAACTTCCAGAAACAGCAATTGATGACACTGAAAAAAGTTTCCTTCTCACACAATATTGGCCAAAAGAAATCTAAGAACCTCCCTAATAATAGAAAGTCCAGATCAAATGGATCTAGGACATTCCTGCACAACCTCATTCAGATACTTCGCGATATGAATAACACTTGGTCTAGTAGGAACGCTGTCTCTGTCTTCCCTCGGTTCCCTCTCCCTTGCCGTGTCGCGCCTTGAAACACTTGTGTAAAGGCACGTTATAAATGCCATATCATATCATAACCTGAAACCTCCAGCTGCACAGGTAATAAAGGCTTCTACTATACGAAGGAATGTAACAGAAGAAACTACTCCCAAACAATTAGACAGCATGGCTTATAATACAGGGGCTCTCTCTGAAGAAGAGCTAACAATTAGATAAGCCTTACTAGAACTATCAACTTACAACTCAGATACTGACCCAGTGGACAATGAACATCTTACCCAAAAAGGCAAACTGCATTTGTCAGGATACTGCATATCATCTGATATGGATAATATTAGTGTCTCTTCAATGAGCCCTGTGCAAAGATCAAAATCAGCACTGATACAAAAGCCTCACATAATTCTAAAAGAACATCGTCCAAAATGATCAAAGAATCCCTCTATTCTCCCTAAGTTTGAAGACCTAAGACGAAAATCACCATTTTTGACTGTATGAATAGAGAGATTTGAGAAAGTAAAAGATGGTCTGATACTAAATCGGAGAAATGTGATGAAGCTCCTACATGCTATACCAACATTGCATTTAATTGAATCAAAAGACATCAAAATAGTACAATTTGTTGATGAAGTCACAACGGATCTAATTATACTCCACCTCCCAGCACAAAGAATCCTATCAAACATATTTGACCAGAGCAAAGCTTTTCTACATTTGGCATTCGATATAGTATCCAAGACGGCAGAGAACTCGAAGAGTCGTGGAAAGGAAGAGGACACTGACCCCCATACCAGAAAGCCTCATCCCTCTTGTGCCTCAACACCTGAAACAAATGACCACCTTCCTACTCAGACTAGTACTGTTGTAGAAGAGAATTTTTATGATCAACAACACGTGATCAATTTCCATTCTTCCGACCCTAACACGACAAGAAGAATGATGAAACAAGGAGATGCGGATGGTGCCTTATATCAGAATACATACAAGTCTACTATCCCCCGACCTTCCTGTCGAAACCTCCCTCAATAGCCATCACATGATGTATGAATGAATAGCCATCACTCATCTGTATGGAAAATCTGCATCTGGAATAGTGGCTTTACTCATTTATTCGCAGAAGATACCCTAGGTTTGCATGACTTTGACATCTTATGCTTACAATAAACTTGGCTATGACATCAGCACTTGTGCAATGTATGCCAAGGTTTTTTTTTATTCCAGCGATCACATGAGCCAAGGGGCGCCCCTCAGCTGGATTATTGACATTTATTAAATCAGGGATTAACTTTATAGTGGAGGATCATCTAACACTGAACCCCTTCATCCAGATCACTATTATTTTGACATCTAGGGAATCTAAACAATTGACACAGATGCTAGTCAAATGCAATTTATACTGGAGTCCAACCGGGATAAAAGATATTTCTGGATATTCTCCTTAATGCCATTGATGAGTTACAACATCGATATCCGGTATCAAACTTAATTATCTGTGGGGACTTGAGTATGCATCTATTTGATATATCCGGTAGACTGATACCAGAATATAACCTGCCTATTAAAGCCTAATTATGGACACAAGAACTGAAAATGCGTGCTATATTTCTTCTCAATGGCCATTTGAATGCTGATATAACCCCATCCTCAACCTGGTGAAGTGGTAATGCGTATGCCTATTTAGATTATGTCTTTACATCAGCATCATTGATTGTGGAACTGGACTCCTTGCAGATTAGCCGTACCACCAAGAGTGATCATATGATACTAACTCTGATATGGAAAACATCGCAATTAATAAGATCCTTACTCCCCCTGCGTCCTCTAGCTTTAAATGCTGGAAATAATCGACTGCAAATAAGGCCAGAAAATGTCTCAAGTTTCAGTGCCAAGTTCCTCAATAGCTCTCGAGCTGTGGTAACCATCTAGATTATGAATGGCTACTTGATCACTTGAGATGTACTCCTCGCAATCTTATAATAGCTGCCCCTAATTTCAACCATGTATACCATTAAGAACTTTTTGAAAAAATAAAATGCAAATGTTGCGCCTTGGTGAAGTTAAAGCATCTACCTTTAGAGGAACGATTGAGACAACCAAAAAAAGATCAAACAAAATGTAAAGAATTGGCTGTTGATGTCTAGAGCCCACCTAAAGGGGTGTTGAATCCATGCTATCCACACTGGCAATTCACAATACTCAAACCTTATGGTCGTTGTTAAATAACCAGAAGAATCAAGGAACAGGATTGATTTCAGATGTATCAGAATCACAGTGGATTACACACTTCACATTTCATTTTGCTTATCCTCTCGAGTGCAATTCTCATCCCAAAAAC
Organism: Ambystoma mexicanum; assembly: GCF_040938575.1. NCBI lineage: Eukaryota > Metazoa > Chordata > Amphibia > Caudata > Ambystomatidae > Ambystoma > Ambystoma mexicanum. Next base: position 359,236,811 of record NC_090941.1, read on the forward strand.
AATGAAGGTGAAACTGTCTATGCACAAACAGTAGCAACTACAGGGGATCTTTAGTGGGAGAAGGATGAGATACTATTACAAATAAAACAACTAAATATTGCACATACTCCTGCCCCAAATGGCCTTTAAATCATAATCCTCAAATCCAATGCAGAGGCTTGGGCAGACTTATGTCGATCACTCTTTGAAGCGATAATTAAGACTAAACAAGTCCCAGATACTTGAAAAAAGGTGATCCTCATCTCGATATGAAGGAGACCAATACCAACAAACTACAGGCCCATAGCCTTGTTAGATACCATAGGAAAGCTCTTTGCTACTTAGCTCCTCCGACGGCTCACCACTTGGATTGCATTAACTAACAGAAGAGACCAACGACAAACAGGGGGTTTGGGATCAATCCGGATCTATTAATTTTGAATATACATAAGCTTGAAACCATTAAAACCAAAATTAAACTATATGTGGTATATATAGACATAAGGCAATATTTTGACTCGGTCCATAGAGACACGCTTTAGGAAAAACTTCAAATATGAGAATGCCCAAGGATATCATAGATGCCATCCATGCTCTGTACCAGAACACCTCTATCCAAATCAGACTATCAACCAGATATCGTCACCTGGAGGGGCCTTAAACAGGGCTGCTCTCTTGTGGAAGCGCTGTTTAACCTCTATATATCAGATCTAGTACTTGATCAGGAGGGAGTCAGAGCCCATCTGTCAATATTGAACGGTACACCCGGTCCATGGTTAATATATGCAGACGAATTGATCATTCTTGATAAAACTCAGATTGGGTAACAGAGAAGACTTGATTGACTAGCTGAATATGTAAAAGTCAACAACCTCGAGAATAACCCCACTAAATCCCAAACTATGATCTTTGGAGTAAAGCAAGGGACAAGAAGGCAAGGACTGGCCATCTTCCTCCATTGAACTAATCTCACACAGGCCCACTCATATAAATATCTTGGAGTGTGGATGAATGCAAGTACATGTGTGCAGGATTGGGAAACAGTTTTGAAAGCAAAACTGAAATCCCTTGCAAGACAAGGCTGGATCCTTCACAAGGAATATGGTAAATTCTTGATATGCCCGCCTGTGACATTCTACCGTCAAAAAGTAACACTGATACTAACCTACGTAGTAGAATCAACTTTAAATCTACCATGGCACACCTGGGATTGACTCGAAGGCGGTTTTTGGAGAAAAGTGCTATCTTTACCACAAACATTTCCAATTACAAGAATATGATTTGAAGTGGCTATGCAGTCATTGCATTCCATCGTACTTTGGAAATCATTGGATTTATACCACAAAACACTAACTGAGTATATGACACCATTGATAGACATCTTAAGATCAAAAGCGAATGCTGGGCACAATCTTTTACTTAATAAATGGAAAAATAATTGCAATGAATCGATGAAGGCTTTAAATACCACAACAGAAACACTGAAAAATAACCCTTTGGCAGTCACAAAGAAAATACAGACTCAGTATTGGATTGAAACACTTGAGTCAAAAGCGCAATGCAAACTTTTTATTAACTGCCTTCTTGATGCTTGAAAACTAAACCAACATCCATCATATCTCACGCTTTCTCCTTGTCTGAAACTATGCAACCTGTTCCTATGCTTTAGATAGAATCTTTTACTGATGCAAGACGTTTTGGGACACACCAAACAACTAAGAGACATCCCCAACACATGCTGTTTCTGCAAAAAGATTGATCAGCTTGAGTCCTTCAGGCCGATTCATGGAATAATTAGCGCGGCGCAAGTGGCCAAAAACGTGCGATTCGCAGTGGAATAGCGAAAATCGCAGTGCAAGTGCGAAAATCGCACAAAAAGCAGCGCACATCGATTCATGGAAGGGCGTGCGCGAGAAAACCATTGGATGTGCGCTAAAAAAGTGCACGGCACACATTGGCACACAGGCCATCTAACGGCGTGCGCCAGGTCAGAGCGAAAATCGCGCAGGCCACAGCGAAAATCGCACATAGCGCGGCGCACACAACAAAAGTAGGCGGAACACGGGGCGTAACACTTGGAATGGGGAACAACTTGCCAAAATGTGGGCGTCACGGGGGAAGTACAGGGTGCAAGTGCGTGGAACGCCCACACGCTCGCCTTCAACACGTATTCATGGAATCGAATAGGGCAAAAAAGCGCACGGTCAAACCAGCGCACAGGCACAAACACGACCGCCACAAGAAAGCAGGCGGCAGCGTCTCTGCGCCTGTAATAAATGTGCACCAAAAGGTGCGCCAACAAATAGCACCTATATACAGCTATGATGAATGTCCTATACTGTGGCCCTCCAGGACAAATGACGTGCAAAGGGGTACCCACAAACACGGACACCCGCTGACTGAAAAATAACGTGTGCGTGTATTGCGGGGTGCGCGGGAACTTTCACACGCGATTTGGCAGGGTACGTGGATTTCAGGGGTGCGCGGGAAGTTCCACACGCGATTTGGCCGGGTACGTGCGCGGGAATTTCCACACGCGACTTGGCTGGGTATGTGGATCTCAGGGGTGCGCGGGAAGTCTCACACGCGATTTGGCAGGGTACGTGGATTTCAGGGGTGCGCGGGAAGTTCCACACGCGATTTGGCCGGGTACGTGCGCGGGAATTTCCACACGCGATTTGGCTGGGTACGTGGATCTCAGGGGTACGCGGGAAATTCTACACGGGATTTGGCTGTGTGCTCCCAGGTATTCCCTGTACACCCTCCACGGCCCATGCAGGCAGCCGACACCACAGGGGACTACCCTGCACACCTGCTCATGTCACCCAGCACCCCCACCCCCCAGCAGTGTGGGGCACCCTCCACCAGGCCCCCACTCATGTCCCCTATCACCCCCACCCCCCAGCATCCAGGGGCACCCTCCACCAGGCCCCCACTCATGGCCCCCTGCACCCCCACCCCCCAGCAGTGCAGGGCACCCTCCACTAGGCCCCCACTCATGTCCAACTCATGTCCCCCTGCACCCCCACCCCCCAGCATCCAGGGGCACCCTCCACCAGTCCCCCACTCATGTCTCCCACCACCCCCACCCCCCAGCCACCATGGGCAGCCCCCACAAGGCCCCAACCCATGTCCCCTATCACCCCCACCCCACAGCAGTGCAGGGGCAGCCTCCACCAGGCCCCCACTCATGTCTCCCACCACCCCCACCCCCCAGCCACCATGGGCAGGCCCCCACTCATGTCCCCTATCAGCCCCACCCCCCAGCCACCATGGGCAGCCTCCACCAGGCCCCCACTCATGTCCCCCTGTACCCCCACCCCCCAGCCACCATGGGCAGCCTCTACCAGGCCCCCACTCATGTCTCCCACCACCCCCACCCCCCGGCATCCAGGGGCACCCTCCACTAGGCCCCCACTCATGTCCAACTCATGTCTCCCACCACCCCCACCCCTCAGCAGTGCAGGGGGACCCTCCACCAGGCCCCCACTTATGTCCCCCTGCACCCCCACCCCCCAGCCACCATGGGCAGCCTCCACCAGGCCCCCACTCATGTCTCCCACCACCCCCACCCCCCAGCAGTGTGGGGCACCCTCCACCAGGCCCCCACTCATGTCTCCCACCACCCCCACCCCTCAGCAGTGCAGGGGCACCCTCCACCAGGCCCCCACTCATGTCCCCCTGCACCCCCACCCCCCAGCCACCATGGGCATCCCCCACCAGGCCCCCACTCATGTCTCCCACCCACCCCCACCCCCCAGCCACCATGGGCAGCCTCCACCAGGCCCCCACTCATGTCTCCCACCACCCCCACCCCCCAGCAGTGTGGGGCACCCTCCACCAGGCCCCCACTCATGTCTCCCACCACCCCCACCCCTCAGCAGTGCAGGGGCACCCTCCACCAGGCCCCCACTCATGTCTCCCACCACCCCCACCACCCAGCAGTTCAGGGCACCCTCCACCAGGCCCACACTCATGTCCAACTCATGTCTCCCACCACCCCCACCCCCCAGCATCCAGGGGCACCCTCCACCAGGCCCCCACTCATGTCTCCCACCGCCCCCACCCCCCAGCAGTGCAGGGCATCCTCCACCAGGCCCACACTCATGTCCAACTCATGTCTCCCACCACCCCCACCCCCCAGCATCCAGGGGCACCCTCCACCAGGCCCCCACTCATGTCTCCCATCACCTCCACCCCCCAGCAGTGCAGGGCACCCTCCACCAGGCCCCCACTCATGTCCAACTCATGTCTCCCACCACCCCCATCCCCCAGCATCCAGGGGCACCCTCCATCAGGCCCCCACTCATGTCTCCCACCACCCCCACCCCCCAGCAGTGCAGGGCACCCTCCACCAGGCCCACACTCATGTCCAACTCATGTCTCCCACCACCCCCACCCCCACCCAGCAGTGTGTGGCACCCTCCACCAGGCCCCCACTCATGTCTCCCACCACCCCCACCCCTCAGCAGTGCAGGGGCACCCTCCACCAGGCCCCCACTCATGTCCAACTCATGTATCCCACCACCCCCACCCCTCATCAGTGCAGGGGCACCCTCCACCAGGCCCCCACTCATGTCCAACTCATGTCTCCCACCACCCCCACCCCCACCCCTCAGCAGTGCAGGGGCACCCTCCACCAGGCCCCCACTCATGTCCCCCTGCACCCCCACCCCCCAGCCACCATGGGCATCCCCCACCAGGCCCCCACTCATGTCCCCTATCACCCCCACCCCCCAGCAGTGCAGGGCACCCTCCACCAGGCCCCCACTCATGTCCGACTCATGTCTCCCACCACCCCCACCCCTCAGCAGTGCAGGGGCACCCTCCACCAGGCCCCTACTCATGTCCCCCTGCACCCCCACCCCCCAGCATCCAGGGGCACCCTCCACCAGGCCCCCAATCATGTCTCCCACCAACCCCACCCCCCAGCAGTGCAGGGCACCCTTCCACCAGGCCCCCACTCATGTCCAACTCATGTCTCCCACCCACCCCCCCCAGCCACCATGGGCAGCCCCCACCAGGCCCCCACTCATGTCCCCTATCACCCCACCCCCCAGCCACCATGGGCAGCCTCCACCAGGCCCCAACTCAAGTCTCCCTCCAGCCCCACCCCCCCAGCAGTGTGGGGCACCCTCCATCAGGCCCCCACCCATGTCTCACACCACCCCCACCCCCCAGCCACCATGGGCAGCCCCCACCAGGCCCCCACTCATGTCCCCTATCACCCCCACCCCCAGCAGTGCAGGGGCAGCCTCCACCAGGCCCCCACACATGTCTCCCACCACCCCCACCCCCCAGCCACCATGGGCAGCCTCCACCAGGCCCCCACTCATGTCCCCTATCACCCCCACCCCCCAGCCACCATGGGCAGCCCCCACCAGGACCCCACTCATGTCTCCCACCCACCCCCACCCCCCAGCCACCATGGGCAGCCTCCACCAGGCCCACACTCATGTCTCCCAAGACCACCACCCCCCCAGCAGTGTGGGGCACCCTCCACCAGGCCCCCACTCATGTCTCCCACCACCCCCACCCCTCAGCAGTGCAGGGGCACCCTCCACCAGGCCCCCACTCATGACTCCCACCACCCCCACCCCCCAGCAGTGCAGGGCACCCTCCACCAGGCCCCCACTCATGTCCAACTCATGTCTCCCACCACCCCCACCCCTCAGCAGTGCAGGGGCACCCTCCACCAGGCCCCCACTCATGCCCCCTATCACCCCCACCCCCCAGCCACCATGGGCAGCCTCCACCAGGCCCCCACTCATGTCTCCCACCCCCCCACCCCCCCAGCAGTGTGGGGCACCCTCCACCAGGCCCCCAACCATGTCTCCCTCCACTCCCACCCCCCAGCCACCATGGGCAGCCCCCACCAGGCCCCCACTCATGTCCCCTATCACCCCCACCCCCCAGCAGTGCAGGGGCAGCCTCCACCAGGCCCCCACTCATGTCGGTCACCACCCCCACCCCCAGCCACCATGGGCAGCCTCCACCAGGCCCCCACTCATGTCCCCTATCACCCCCACCCCCCAGCCACCATGGGCAGCCCCCACCAGGCCCCCACTCATGTCTCCCACCCACCCCCACCCCCCAGCCACCATGGGCAGCCCCCACCAGGCCCCCACACATGTCCCCTATCACCCCCACCCCCCAGCAGTGCAGGGGCAGCCTCCACCAGGCCCCCACTCGTGTCTCCCACCACCCCCACCCCCAGCAGTGCAGGGCACCCTCCACCAGGCCCCCACTCATGTCCAACTCATGTCTCCCACCACCCCCACCCCCCAGCATCCAGGGGCACCCTCCACCAGGCCCCCACTCATGTCCCCCTGCACCCAGGTCCTCACAATCCCCAATCATGTGCGTTATGGTCAGCCTCCACAGCCAAAAGGCCCTACCAAGTAACCCATTCACCCACATGGAAATGGAAATTACATGTTACACCCCCAATGTTCATAAAGCAAATGAACCCATGTCCGTCACACACAATGGTTGCAATTGAATGGGAAAACACCCAACATGACATGCATGAAACCAATGAGATGATACCACACAGTGAAGTATGAAAACAAAATTGTATTAAAAAAAATTGAATGCAAATGAAATGAAACAAACTACAATGGCAATGAAAAAAAGATAAGCTGCATGTCTGTCCAAAAAAATCAAAACTACAAATCCAAATCCAAAAAAATGTTGTCCAAAGTCACATTAAAAATAAAATCAATCCGAGAGAGAAAAATAAATGCAAAGACCATTGCTCCATGGTGAATAAATAAAAAAAAAAAAAACAATCCAATGAAGAACTATGTACAAAACATCCAAGGGTCCATGAGCCCAACTGAACAAAGGAAACCTACAAAAAACCCTAACTAAAATGCAAGTATATACAAAAAGTGGAGCAGTGTCCGTCGACTCCAAATCATAAGAAGAAACAAAGGAAACCTAAAACTAAAGAACTATATACAAAGGCGGCGGGCAAGTCCAGCGGCTCACTCCATGGTGTTCCGGGCCAGGGCATCATCAAACTCCTCGTCTATGTCCCGGAGGCGGTCCTGTTCCATGGCCCCGAGGGTCCGCAGGGACGCTCCTCCAACCCCCTGCGGATTGCCTCGAGGCACTCAGCCCGCCTCAGGGCCCTCCGCATGGAGTTCTCTGCCCTGACCATCGTGAGACGCGCCTCTTCCGCCCGCCGCCGATCCGCACCTATCTGCTGGCCCAACCGCAGCCACACGGAAGACACTTCCTGTCCTGGGTCCTCCTGCCCTCCGGCCGATGCCTGCCCCTCCGATGTTGATGGCCCCGAGCCATGATGCCTCCCACTTTGACTCTGCTGCTGCCTCCGACGCAACTGCCTCTGCCAGCACGACGGCATCCAGGCTGATGGAATCCACCGACGCCGTCGTGCACATGCCCTGCCTGATGATGCCGGCACATCCTCCATCTGCTGGGGTACAGTTGCTGTGGTGTCCACCCCTGCTGGACCTCCGACTCCCGACGGTGGCAGGGATGGGATCCCCACCAAGTTGGGTGCATTGGTCAGGGCAGGTCCACAGGGGGCCCTGGTGGCATCTGCGCCGGAAGACAGCAAGGAGAACGACCGGCTTATAGCCTCCACAGAGGAGAAGAGGGCCTCCAGATTGGCCGACACATGCAGGAAACCCCCGAACATGGAAGATCCCAATTGGGCCACGTCGGCACGGTGCTCTTCGTGATGACGTGCATGCTCCTCCCGGGAAGCACGCACGTCATCACGAATTGCACCCGCGCGCATCGCGACCCCAATCAGGACCTTCTCCATACGGCCACGGGTCCCCTCGTCCACAGGTGGAGGGGAGTCAGGTGACATGGACATCCCCTCTACCTGCGGACGGGCCTGGGACGGGGCATCCCTGCTGGTGCATGGTGGTGCACTCACAGGGTCAGGGACAGCGACATGCACAGGCCCCTCCACAGTGACTTGTGCTGCCTCCTGCCCCTGCCCCTGGACTGCACCACTTGCACCAGCAGGGATGCCCCCACCAGGCCCCATGTGTGCCTCAGTGGAGGCCTCCTCCTCCTCTGTGGAAACCACCAACCTGGATGGCTCCTCACCGTCTTCCGCCGTAGCAGGCCCCTGTGGGGGCTCACCCACCCCTTCCGCTGCAGCCGTGGGGGCATCCCCGCCGCCTTGCTCCACAGTGCCGTCTCCACCCTCTTCTTCACTAGCCGCTGCGTAGAGGGAGACATAGAACACAAGCATCAGGGTACTGTACAATGGTCCCCTAGACAGGAAGCAATAGCAGATGAGTACCAATGTCAAAGTACACTTCCATCATGTCCCTCCACAACACATGGGTCAGTCCAGGCAAAACACACACAGTAACAGGCATGGTGCATGCCATGGACATTTCCATACATGTCCAATGGACTCTTGAAACATACAATGATATGGAACTCACATGCATCATGGGTCATGCCTATCACATGCACACACTTCACCTCAGTCACATCCATCTGGCCTCATACACCCCAAACACAGCGGATACAAGGATTACTAGGCTGCATCAGTGAATCTGTGCATTGTCACACACATGTGTCATGCATCCATGGCATTCACAAGTCACAGACACGCAGGTCAGGCACACAGACATGGCTACCATATATGTACCTGGCATCAGCACCCATCCCTCACCCCCACCCATGTCCAGGAACAGAGACTGGCATGCTCTCATGTGTAAAATCTGCATAGGGCTCCCCATGTCGCATTTAAACACATGCAACAACCATGTGGTTCACACATCACTGGTCGCACATGCATTACCATGATGTCCCTGCACACATACATGCATAAATGGGCTATGTCACACATACAGGCAAGTATCAGACAACCAGCACACGGCAACATGCCCTGTCTCACCCAGCAATGCTTGGCCACTTACCGCTCAACTCCAGACGGGTCTCCCTCTCAAGGATCTGGGCGTGGAGCGCTGGGCATACGTGTTCCAGGACCCTCATCTGGATGGAACTCATGCGGCCCCGGCCCCCCTCCATGAGGCGCCGGGCCTTCACGAGGGTCCTGGACCTCAAGTCCTCCCAGCGCTTCTTGATCTTCTGTACGTTGCGGGTTGCCACCCCCTCCGCGTTGATGGCAACCACACAGTCGGCCCAGATCCTCTCCCGTCCTTCCTTGCTGGCGCGGGACGATCCAAAGAGGGCATCATACTGCCCCAGGACATGCTCCACCAGGACACCAACTTCGGTGGCAGTGAAGCTGGTGCCCCTCTGCCCCTCTGGCCTGGGGTTGCCACTGGTGCCAGATGTTGAAGTGCCCGACATGGCAACCCCAGAGGCAGGAGTGGGTGGGCAACTGGGTCCTGGGGCTGGGCTGTGGAGCGATGTTATCCCAGTCGGGAGTCTTCTGTTCCAGCAGGGGTGGACACAGCAACTGGACCCCTGCAGATGGCTGATGTGCAGGCACCAAATGGCAGGGCACAGTGGCAGCAGGCAGGCAGGCAGGCAGCAGCAGATGGCACGTGGGAGGCTGCTCGGGGCACTGGGGGGCAGTAATTCGGCCTTCTGGGCAGGAGCGTGGTCTTCCCTGTGTTTTCGCGTGGCCAGCTTGATACGGAGTGATTTGGCATGTGAAAATCCTGCACGTCAGCGTGAAATTCGAGGAAAGGCCCTTAGCGCGTAAGCGCGTCAGCACGCATACGCGATTCTATTGGACCAAAGGCCCTCAGCGCGTAAGCGCGTCAGCACGCATACGCGATTCTATTGGACCAAAGGCCCTCAGCGCGTAAACGCGTCTGTGACGTGACCCGCACGGGTGTTTCCCTCATAGCACGTGATGCTGGAGCACATGTGGAAAGACTGCACGTCAGAGTGTCATCGCGTGTTATTGGACAAAAGTGCGCGTACACGCGATTGGCCTATGTACGTGTATTTCAGGGGTGCGCGGGCACTTACACACGCGAGTACATCAGCACACGTGTATTCCGGGGTGCGCGGAAATTTCCACACGCTATTGGCCTGGGTACTGAATTTCAGGGGTGCGCGGGAAGTATCACACGCTCGCCCACAACACGCGCAAAGAAACACGTACGCCAGTAGGAAGCAGGCATACGTCGACCCGCGACGCATAAATTTGCGCACAAAAAACTGACAAGCTCAGACGCCAGGATGAATATACCGTTCCTAGCAGCAGTGGCCGTGGGCTACCAAAGGAGGAGGAGGAGGATAGTCAGGGCCAGAATTTTCACACCCAGAACCAGCCTTTTCGGGATGCCTGATGACCAGGTGTATGGGAGGTACAGGTTTCCACCACACATAATACTGGACCTGGTGAGTGTGTGGGAGGATGACCTCACATCACCCACCCTGTGCTCCCAAGCACTCAGCCCCCTGGAGAAGGTCCTCAATGTACTGCACTTCTTAGCCACTGGATCATTTCAGCGGACAAGTGCCATAGTGGGTGGGGTGTCACAGGCCACGCAGTCACGCTGCCTACACCAGGTCTTGAACATCATCACTGCACGCCCATCAGTTCGCAGGCACATATACCTGCCCAGAACACCTGCAGAAAGGCATGCTGCCGCCCTGGATTTTTACGGTGTGGCACGATTCCCCAAAGTGCTAGGTGCCATCGACTGCACCCATGTGGCCCTACGTCCCCCCAGGGCATCTGAGCACATCTATAGGAACCGCAAGCACTGGCATTCCATCAACGTGCATGTAGTATGTAATGCCAAGGGAATCATCACCTCAGTATATGCCAACTATCCCGGGTCCACCCACGACAGCTTCATTTACCGAATGTCCACCCTAAGCAGGGACCTAGAAGCTGGGCGGCATGGCGATACATGGCTGCTTGGTGAGTATGAATGCCACTGCACATGCATGCATGTCAGATACTGAGCAAGGTCACAACCCCACCAATGATACCCATCACCACTTCCACAGGGGACAGTGCCTACCCTCTCAGCCCCCACATGATGACGCCAATTCGGAACCCCACCACGCCACCCGAGGTAAGATATAACACAGCCCACATTGCAATCCGGGGCATAGTGGATGTCATGATGCCTACCCCCGGAGCATCAGGCCAGGCCCAGCACCCCCGGAAGCAGGCATCATGCCCTCGGGTAAAAGCCCAGCAGCCCCTTATAGGAACTCTTTGGACTCAGTCCTGGCGCCTTTGGCGCCAGGCTCATGTTGGAAATCAGTCCTGGCGCCATAGGCGCCAGGCTCATAAAGGGAGGTGTTTTGTGCACTTACCTGATGCAGACCATGCTGCACGCTTCAGGCCTCCCTGAGACCTGAAAGGGACTATTTTTTCATAGGGACTATTTTTTCACTCGGGCGTGGCCAGGGAAGGATACATACCTAGTTGGGGAAGGATACATACCTGGGACTTCTTTGGAGGCTATTTAAGCCACGCCCAGATAGCAGCTCATGCTTCGCGTTGTTCTGCTTCCTGCAGCTTAATGCTCACCGTGTCTGCTCCTGCTCCTGGACTACAGCCACGCCTGTCTTGAACCTGGAAGACCTGCAAGGAAGGAAGAGAAGAGAAAGGTGAAAACCAAGGATTATTTCAAGCTTCTTACCTGCATCCGGAATCTTCTCGCCAGCATTCCTGAAGGAAGACTTCAATTTAAAAGCATCGTGTTGCTCGCTGCAGCGCCACGCTTCACTCACCTGTCCTGTCCTCGAGACATCTCCCGGCTCCATCACGGCTGTCAGCATCGGACGCCACATCTCTGCACCTAGGGGAGAGAGGAAGAAACAAAAGGTGAGCAGAAGGACACACAGAAGGAAAGCCTGATTAACAGCCATAATACTTACCGGCTTTTCTTCCACATTTCGGGTCGGCGCCGCCCCGTTGGCAGGTACCGTACCCCGGCCCCTATGGGGAAAGGACTAGAGACATTTCAGAGGAATGATAAGGACATCTAGAGGGATCGCCCTCATTACTACTCACCTCGGCAGGTTAACCCCTTGACGCATCGCCTTCATTCTGCACCTGAAATAAAGGACAGATCACAGGTGAGAAAGACAGCATAAAGGGGGCCTCACTTGAACTTTGAACTTTCATACTTACGGCGCATCGCTCAGGAAAGTCAAGTGGATTTTGCCAGCGCCATTCTGAAAACCAGTGAAGTAACTGGACGAACGCGCGCCCCTGCACCAGAAGCAGGATGGAGAGTTCAACCTTCCAAACCATAAGGTGAGCTTAAACCGGGTTTGGAGTAATAGAGAGGAACGGAGGGGTGTAGGGGGGAGCTAGCACACCATTCTGCAGACTGTTAATCCCCTTTCTCATCTGCAGAAGGATATTCCTACGGGCCAAGGAAGCACGATTTGGAGGTCCTGTCCAATCGGTGTTCCGGGTCCTGCGCATCACGCTAGAAGAGGCCGCAGTAATCCAGACTAGATCAGCGCCCCCGTGGGAACCAGGTGAGCGTTACAGAACGCGAAGCCTCCCTACAAATTCCCACCCAGGCGCTATGGAAACTTCTGAGACTGACCAACTGGCCCAACTACTGGGGGAATTACGGGCCGAGGTACACGCTGCTCGTCAAGAGACTAATGCCCTCAGAAGAGAAGTGATTGTAACAAGGGAAAGGACTGATGACCTGGCTAGACAGCTTTTGCAAGGTCAAGCTGGACAAACTCCTTTACCCGGTTCCGGAGGGAACCCCACTCCTGTGGTTTCCAGTAACCCTGTGCTGATTAATCTACCTGCAAACATGCCGCTGGCCCCACCCGAACGCTTTGCTGGGGACCCCAAACGATTCGCCGTATTCATGAATCAGTGTCGTTTGCACTTCCTATGCAGACCCGGGGCCTTCCCTAATGATCAGACCAAGGTAGCCTTTGTGTTGTCATATCTCAGCGGCTGTGCTGCCGATTGGTCAGTCCCACTGGTAACTCAAGATGACCCGATTCTTCGTGATTTTCAAGGATTTCAAACAAGCATGGAAAGGTTATTTGCTCGACATTCCCAGGGACAGGCTCTGGATGACGAACTTCTATCTCTGCGACAGGGCAATCAAGACCTTCTATCCTACATTGCAACCTTCAATAGACTAATTGTGGAAACTGGTTGGCCAGAGGATAAAAGAATCACGTTATTCTATCGAGGTCTACGCGGAGAACTTAAAGATGTCCTGGCACAAGTTGTAAATCCGCCCCAAGAATGCACTGAATATATAGACTTAGTGGTCCAGTTGGATCACAGGCTGCAAAACAGAAAAGCAGATCGGTCCAAGTTTGAAACCCGGGTGTGGGCCAAAACCCACGCTAACCCCAAGGGGGCTGATGCCTCGGAGCCTATGCAAATCGGAGGAGTTAAAGGACCCCTAACTCAAAAAGAACGGGAAAGAAGACGACAGATGGAATTATGCCTTTATTGTGGGTCCTCAGGACACTTTCTTCGAGATTGCCCGGTTAAGCCGCCCAAGAAGGTGGTAGGAGCCCTTGATAAAATCCATGGAAACTCTGTATCGGGAAACGACCACGCCCGGCAAGCGTAGGGGTCCGCTTGCCGAGCTTGAAAACTAACTCTCAGACCTCGCATTTCATTGTGCCAATGGTCCTCATAGATCCGGAACAGCCAAAACGGTTGCATGCTATAAAGGCATACATCGATAGCGGGGGTATAGGAAACTATGTGGATCGAGAATTGGTCTCTAGGATAAACCTCCCTCTGCGTCCTAAAACCAGCAAAGATGTCATCACCACTGTAGATGGAACCGAAATTGCCTCTGGACCGGTAACACATTCCACAGCTGAGGTGACACTTGTAGGTCCGGATGGCCATCGGGAGGCAGTTGTGTTTGATGTGATCAAGGCTCCACAGTTTCAGCTTATTCTCGGAGCCCCTTGGTTAGAGACACATAATCCTCGAATTGATTGGCGAGCGAAGAGAATAACCTTCCCGGATTGTGCACAAACCTGCTACCCAGAAAATCCAAAGATTAATCTAGCATCAGTAACCTCTGTCCCCGTGCAACTACCTCCAGAGTACCAAGACTTTCAGGACGTCTTCCAAAAGGAACAGGCCAACACGTTACCTCCCCACAGATCGTACGATTGCCAAATCGATCTGGTGCCCGGTGCACAACCCCCTTGTAGCAGGATTTATGCCCTTACTGAACCTGAGAATCTGCATTTGAGACAATATTTAGATCAATACCTCGCCAATGGTTTCATTCGCCCGTCAAAGTCCCCGGCATCTTCAGCTTTGTTCTTCGTGCCTAAAAAAGAGGGCGACCTTTGGACTTGTATCGATTACCGCGCATTGAACCAGATAACTGTTAAAAATCGTTACCCTCTGCCTCTGATCCCTGAACTCCTTGACCAGGTGAAGGATGCTTGCGTATACACCAAGTTACATCTCCGGGGGGCTTATCATCTGGTACAAGTAAAAGAAGGCGACGAATGGAAAACGGCCTTCCGTACAAAATATGGACTATTCGAATACCAGGTGATGCCTTTCGGGTTGTGCAACGCGCCTGCTGCCTTCCAATTCTTCATGAATGTTGTCCTTCGGGAACTCATCGATGTCTGTGTTATCGTGTATATCGATGACATTCTTGTGTACTCCTCTTCGGAATCTGATCACAGAAAACATGTCAGGGCCGTCCTAGAGAAACTGCGCCAGCACAAACTGTTTGCCAAGCTGGAAAAATGTGTTTTCCATACCACTGAGGTTGAGTTTCTCGGATTCATCCTGACACCTAAAGGGGTCCGAATGGATTCACGGAAAGTGGATGCCATCCTCAAATGGCCATCACCTAGTTCAGTGAAAGGTGTCCAAAGCATGCTTGGTTTTGCCAACTTTTATCGAAGGTTTATCCCGGAGTTTTCACGTGTGGTGCAACCCATCACTGCACTTTTGCGAAAAAATAAACGTTTTGAATGGACCGAGGAAGCCGAACAGGCCTTTCAGGAGTTGAAAGCTAAGTTCACGTCCGCACCTATTTTGAAGCACCCGCGTCCTGATCTCCCATATATAGTCGAAACCGACGCGTCCAGCTTTGCCATGGGAGCTGTCCTGTCTCAGAGAGACCCTGAAACCAACCAACTGCACCCCGTAGCATTTTGGTCCAGAAAGTTCTCACCGCCGGAGATAAATTATGCGATTACCGATAAGGAACTATTAGCCATTAAGTCCGCCTTTAAGGCTTGGCGGCATTATCTCCTCGGCGCCCGGCATACCATCACCGTGATCACTGATCACCGAAATTTACAATATTTAAAACCTGCCAAGGCCCAATCGTCTCGACAGTTCCGATGGGCTTTGTTCTTTGCTGAGTTCGATTTTGTAATCACCTACCGCCCCGGTTCTAAGAATGGTAAGGCGGACGCTCTATCCCGAATTGGAATGGAAGAAATAGACACAAACTCAGAACCTGTGCCGATAATTCCTGAACAAATAATTTTGGGAATAACCACTTTACAAACCCTTGAAGACATTCAAGCACGAGTAAAACAAGTCCTGGACTCTTCAGCCTTGCAGGATTGGATCAAAAAGGGGTCTAACTTTTCAGTCAAGGATGGCTTACCTTACTTCCAAGGACGCTTATTTTTGCCAGAAAAGGAATTGCAAGAACTGGTTATTTCCCGTCATCATGACACCCTGATGGAAGGACATCCTGGCATTGCCAAAACTGAGGAAAAGGTTAGACGACAATTCTGGTGGCCTTCCTGGCGAAAGGATATTAAATCTTTCGTGATGTCCTGTGGAGTTTGTGCCCAAAACAAAGGTCAAAAGACAAGACCCGCCGGTCTTCTTCAGCCCTTAGACATTCCACCAGCACCTTGGCACACCCTGTCACTAGATTTTATCACGGACATGCCCTCTTGTAATGGTTACAATACTATTCTGGTCGTGGTGGATTTATTTTCCAAAATGACCCACTTTATTCCGTTGAAAGGATTACCTTCAGCCTTTGTTCTTGCCAAGAAATTCCTCGAGAATATCATCCGTTTGCATGGATTCCCGTCCATACTAGTCTCCGATCGGGGAAGCCAGTTTATTTCTCATTTTTGGAAAAAGTGTTGTCAGCTGGCACAAATCGACGTAAGACTCTCGACCAGCCACCACCCACAGACCGATGGTCCGACGGAGAGAACGAACCAGACCCTTGAACAATTTCTACGATGTATGTTGCACCAATCGGAGGGTAATTGGAAGGATATTCTATGGGTGGCTGAATATGCTTATAATAACTCAATACACTCTGGAACGGGTCAAAGCCCCTTTTTTACCCTATATGGACATCACCCTCGTACTTCAGACTTGGACTCACCTTCGAGCCTTGAAATGCCCGCAGTGGATCATTTGCATTCTACGATAACTCAAGCCTTCAAGGATGCAACTGCACATTTGCAACATGCGAAAGAGAAATACAAAAAGAATGCAGATCTACATCGAAAGGAGGCGCCTCCGTACCAAATTGGGGATCAAGTATGGTTGGCTACCAAACACTTATCGCTCAAGGGACCTCAAACTTTTAATCCAAGATATTTAGGCCCTTACTCAATCAAAGCTATAATTAACCCAGTAGCAGTCAAGCTCGATCTACCAGCCAACATGCGGATTCACCCCGTTTTTCATGTGCCACTTTTGAAACCAGTACAACCAGGAACCAGATTAATAAAGCCACCAGACCCAATCCTGATAGATGGAGAGCCAGAATTCGAAGTAAAGAACATTTTGGATTCCAAAATCTTAAAATCAAAGCTTTTCTATCTAATTGATTGGAAAGGGTACGGGCCTCAGGAAAGGTCTTGGGAACCCAGTGATCACGTACATGCACCTCGGCTGGTAAAAAGGTTCCATCGGAATTTCCCAAACAAACCGAAACCTCCAGAAGGAACGACCTTGGGAGGGGCCTTGGGGGGGAGTGCTGTCATGATGCCTACCCACTCGGAGCATCAGGCCAGGCCCAGCACCCCCGGAAGCAGGCATCATGCCCTCGGGTAAAAGCCCAGCGGCCCCTTATAGGGACTCTTTGGACTCAGTCCTGGTGCCTTTGGCGTCAGGCTCATGTTGGAAATCAGTCCTGGCGCCATAGGCGCCAGGCTCATAAAGGGAGGTGTTTTGTGCACTTACCTGATGCAGACCATGCTGCACGCTTCAGGCCTCCCTGAGACCTGAAAGGGACTATTTTTTCATAGGGACTATTTTTTCACTCGGGCGTGGCCAGGGAAGGATACATACCTAGTTGGGGAAGGATACATACATGGGACTTCTTTGGAGGCTATTTAAGCCACGCCCAGATAGCAGCTCATGCTTCGCGTTGTTCTGCTTCCTGCAGCTTAACGCTCACCGTGTCTGCTCCTGCTCCTGGACTACAGCCACGCCTGTCTTGAACCTGGAAGACCTGCAAGGAAGGAAGAGAAGAGAAAGGTGAAAACCAAGGATTATTTCAAGCTTCTTACCTGCATCCGGAATCTTCTCGCCAGCATTCCTGAAGGAAGACTTCAATTTAAAAGCATCGTGTTGCTCGCTGCAGCGCCATGCTTCACTCACCTGTCCTGTCCTCGAGACATCTCCCGGCTCCATCGCGGCTGTCAGCATCGGACGCCACATCTCTGCACCTAGGGGAGAGAGGAAGAAACAAAAGGTGAGCAGAAGGACACACAGAAGGAAAGCCTGATTAACAGCCATAATACTTACCGGCTTTTCTTCCACATTTCGGGTCAACGCCGCCCCGTTGGCAGGTACCGTACCCCGGCCCCTATGGGGAAAGGACTAGAGACCTTTCAGAGGAATGATAAGGACATCTAGAGGGATCGCCCTCATTACTACTCACCTCGGCAGGTTAACCCCTCGATGCATCGCCTTCATTCTGCACCTGAAATAAAGGACAGATCACAGGTGAGAAAGACAGCATAAAGGGGGCCTCACTTGAACTTTGAACTTTCATACTTACGGCGCATCGCTCAGGAAAGTCAAGTGGATTTTGCCAGCGCCATTCTGAAAACCAGTGAAGTAACTGGACGAACGCGCGCCCCTGCACCAGAAGCAGGATGGAGAGTTCAACCTTCCAAACCATAAGGTGAGCTTAAACCGGGTTTGGAGTAATAGAGAGGAACGGAGGGGTGTAGGGGGGAGCTAGCACACCATTCTGCAGACTGTTAATCCCCTTTCTCATCTGCAGAAGGATATTCCTACGGGCCAAGGAAGCACGATTTGGAGGTCCTGTCCAATCGGTGTTCCGGGTCCTGCGCATCACGCTAGAAGAGGCCGCAGTAATCCAGACTAGATCAGCGCCCCATGGGAACCAGGTGAGCGTTACAGTGGAGCACACATTCGGAGTGCTTAAGTCACGCTTTCGCTCCCTTGACCGTTCTGGCGGGCAGCTGTTATACGCTCCCCCAGTAGTGTGCAGGATCATAGTGGCAGCATGTGTCCTGCGCAACGTTGCAACATGCCGGGGCCTGGCCGTGGACATGGTGGTGCCCCCACATCCCCAACCAGATGCACGCCCGCTGCGCATGGGAGGGGAAAGGGCACGGGGGGAGGCAGCCCGTACACAGCTAGTGGCTAATTACTTCACATAGAAATCACACCCGTGTGGAGTGCACACTGCCCTGGCACATACCATCTTACAATCAATGATGACTCAACCTGACACTGATCCTGAATGTCTGGAGAATCAACCGTCAAAACCATATCAGCCTGAGATTGTTCACCTGGAAGTGTTACAATGTGTGCATCCCTACCTACACAGACACCACCAATGCAGTTTCGTGAAAAGACACATTCATGCAACTAAAATGAATACCCACTTGCAAAATGCAACATGAGGACAGTGCCATGTCACCCAACCCATCCCCAGCACCGCCACACGACACACCGTGCCATGTCATGCTATGTGCAGGTAAACAAAGTAATCCCCACAACATGACACAAGTGTCACAAAGTACAGTGTCCCTAATTGAAACTCGCTACACCTGAAATGCTAACAGTAATGCAGGACCAACAACACACTTGAGCAGGTATTTAGCAATAACACTTATCAGCTACTGACCCTCAAAACTACCATTAACATGACATTACGAATGTAAGGAATCAGTAGTCTCACCTCCTGGAAATGCCTGCACTCCCACCACTTCCAACTGTACAGTGTTGCCGCCATGTAGAGTTGTCAGTGCACTGCTGCCAACATGGACCCCATCTCCAAATTAGAGGGCCTTGTGTAGACATGAGGAAAGGACCTGCAAATTAGGAGGTAGACATGGATGATGAGTTACACATCAACGCAACATGCATTGTACAACACAACAGCAATATGCACTAGGAATGTATACACAGTATTGACTAGACTACCCACACATGTAGTGGGAGTCCAATGTCACCATGTACGTCAATGTCACTTGGGCACACCCTTTGCAAGCCCATGGAAACAGGAAGCAGGAGAGGTGTGTGTGACAAAAACCCAAGCATCTGAACCAAATACATGACAAGCCTGCATGTGCCCAGCCACAATGCAGCATATGCCCACGGGAACCACACAAGGCAACACACTGTCCCAAAAAAAAAATGGCCATTAATGGGCCCGCAGGGGGAGGGGGGTTGGTGAGGCCACTCAGGAGGTCCGAGGACAGGGTGCACACCGAAACCCACCTGTGTGGATCTTGCGAAAAAAAACCACCTCCATGGGCTCATGGCCCACACGGCTACCCTATTGTGGGAGTATCACTGCTGTCGCTATTATCACCCTGTGCAGCTGCATCCGGAGGTGGTGGCACTATGGGAGGCAGCCCACGCAAGGCCCTAGTCTGTTCCTCCATGGCTGCAAGCATGCGGGTGTGGTAGGTCTCGTTCTGGAGGATGAGTGTGCGGAGGTCCCCATGCAACAACTCACGGGATGCCCGGACCTCCGCCCTAGTTGCCTGCATCTCAGCTGAGAGCGTACGGGTGAGACGCTCCAGCTGCTGTTCTGTCCTTCGGTTTGTTGAAGCCTCAAGCTCAACAAGAGTCGTCCTGAGGTGAAGGAGTTCCAGCCTCAGGGCTTCCCTGTGGCCCTGGGACTCTATGGAGATGGCTTCCTGCAGAGTCGCCAGTGCCGCCCGCCTGTCCCTGTTGGACGCCAACATGTCCTCCCTGTGTGACTGGCAGATGGAGTCGGTTGCCTGCTGTAGTCGCTCCATCAGCCTTTCGGGGGGACAATGGTAGTGGCCACCCTATCCATGGCCTGAGCCATCATCTCTGATGATGCTGCCTGTTGGGTTGCCATACCGTAAATGGATTGCTCCCATGCGGTATTGCCAGGTGGCGTACGGCCACCACGTCGGCAGGCACCACACCTGTCTGGGGCAAGGCGAACTGCGCCTTGCTGTGCCGGCACTGCCTGAGGCTGCAGGACTGCATTCCCCCTCTGATCTCCTGGCCCAGGAACAGGATCAGATGTTGCAGAGTGTGACCCTGCATCCGTAACCACCAAAGGCGTAGCTGCCAACACTGACATCCCCATTGAGGGTTCTGACCCTGGTGCAGGTGGGTGGGACAGAACAGAATCCCTCCCAGGAACACTCACCTGCGACGGCACGTAGGTTTCATCATCCGAATCAACACCTGAGTACAGCTCGGGGGAGGTGCAGCCAGAGACACCCCTTGAGAGCACGACCTGCAGCAGTTGTGGGTTCTCATCCACCACCACACCACGTCCCTCACTGGTGGTCGGTCGGCCCTCAGACCCCTCCTGGGTCTGCACCATCTCCACAACCCCAGCAGTATCAGGTGCGTCTTCCCCTGCAAAGACATAAAAGCAAACAAATGGAAACAGGCATTAGCACCATGGCACACAATGAGGGCTGAGAAGCAACAGAACCAGTACTTCATTGACACATGTCCCACATGACTAAAACCCTCCCATGCATGCACCCTCACTGCGTATTAAGGGTAGGCAAATGGCACACACTGATGACATCAAGATGGAAGATGAACACATTTTCCGCATGCTGCCTGGCAGTGGCATCACACATTGGCCTGTGATTGCCAGGTGAAATACACATGCCATCACACAGATGGCATGTACCATTGCTATTGAGTGAAGATGGAGAGGAGGGCAGCACTTATTCATTCAGTCCAGTTCCCTCATGTAATAGCTTTTCTAATTCAAACAGGTCTGATTTTTCACCTGGAGCTGCCAGTCCAAAATGGTCCGATTGCACAGGGACATGTCCAAACAAATGATATCCAGGTAACAAAGTCACTCCACTTTACCATAGCCATGTCAGACATGTGACTAGAGGACTGAGAAATGCCTAGTAAAAGTGGTGGAATGCAAACAATCTGCCTGAATGAACAGAGAAAATAAGCAACAATGTTGTGGCAAGGTGACACTTCAAGGGCAACTGGCGTGCTGTTGGGCTAGATGTCTACTGTTGGCAGATGGGATACTGCTATGGCCAAATGCTGCTGCCCAGAATGTATTGCTTGAAGCACATGGGTGACCCAAACGACTCAGGCGCACACACCCTCACCTGGCACACAAACAGAAGCCCTCACACACACACCATGCACATGGATGACACACACATGCATGTGCACTCACCGGACAATGCCTCATAATCAGGCAGATCTCCCACGCCTTGGATCTGTTCCTCGTTGACGTAGGTCCCAGCGACTGACTCATGTGGAGTGAGTTCCATGTCTTCTACTGGAGACCCACCTCCAGTCACTAGAGTTGCGGCATGACTTGAGGCCAGCTTATTCTTTGCCCTGCGCTTTAGGTCATTCCAGCGCTTATAGCAATCATTGGCTGTGCGCCTCACGATTCCAAGGGCACTTACGATGTCCGCAACGGTCTGCCAGTGTGCCTGGCGTTGTGCAGGTGTGGTCTTGGATCCTGCAACAATGACCATTTCGTTATCATGTGCGGACACATACTCGACAAGTGCATTCAGTCCGGCATCCGTGAAGCTGGGTTTCCTCGACGGGCCGGACTGTGTAGCCGTGTCTGGGGCATCAGCCTGTGCCGGATGAGCACTCTTCCGCTTGGAAGGTGGTGGTGATCCTGAGTGTCCTACGCCACTCTGGACAGTAGGGGCAGGAGCCCTGGTGGACTCTGTATCAGGAGTGTGGGATTGCACACTCAGCGTGGGAGTTGGTGCAGGCATTGGCTCAAGTGTAATGGTGTCAGGGGGAATGTCAGCAGGATGGAATAGGACCAACACTGTCCTGGCTGGGTGTGTGAGAGCTGGGGTGGATGGAGCCGCAGCTGCCCCTGCAGCCTCTCCACCCTGCCTACTTGGCAGATGACCTTGCTGCCCCTGATCCACGTGGCCTGATGACATCAACGTGCACCAGCGCACGTGTCATAGGCCTGCTGACCTGGAAGTCAGCCATGGAGTCAGCCAGGTCTGGTGCCACAATGGGCTGGTCCAACAAGGGCTGAGCATGGATGGTGTCAGCCACATCAGCCTCAACCAGGGGGTCTGGGGGGGGATTATGGGTGCCCTTGACTGGTCCTCCACACATGGGGGGACAGGGTCACCCTGCAAAAAAATGACCATGTCCCCTACCGGATCCACCATGGCCACCACTTGTGGCTCGTCCACCTTTGCCACCCTTACGGATTCCTCGCCTCCCAACCATGGCAGTGATGTTAATGTGCGTATGGGAGTGGCTGTAAACTATTGTCCTGGGCAATTGGGGGTCAAAGGGGTTGGGTACCAGATGATAATTGTACCCTAGTGCTCTAGCAAGGCTGAATGTGACCCCTGGGGAAAGATGACGGGTCACGCAACGCACAGGAAGCCCAAAAAAGGGAGATGACGTGCACGCAACCCCTCCTAGACCAGGTGTGCGGAAAAAAAAACCTGCACTACGCTGTGGCACCCAGTAACACAAGAATGAACGTATGCGTGTCACACGCTGCCTAGATTGACCTCTGAAGGGGTAGGCTACACACGGGGCAAGCACAGATGTTAGATACGTGCGTGACTCACCGTCTGCCAGGAAAAATAGCGTGAAAAAGAAGTGCGTGTGCGCGTTGGCAACACCCCCGCCAAAAGAAGAATTGTACTCTGTCTGAGGAGACAGGACAACAGTAGAAGGGTACACTGTTTGAGGGAACAGGCCCAGGAAAACCAGAAAAAGAGAAGAAAGAGAAAAAGCTGTCAGAGGTAACAGGGAGTACGAACTTGAAACGCTGTGAAGTAAATCGCGTGTGAAACGACAAGAAGTACGGATTTCACCCACTCGCTCTCCACGAAAAGCACGTACAAGGAATTGGTGTTCTACACGTACCTTTTATGCAGGCCCACACGTCCAGCGTCACTTCCGCGTGTATGCGCTAGGGCCATTTCAACCAATTACACGCTTTGTCACTTCCGCGTGTACGCGCTAGGCCATTTCCACAAATTACACGCTTTGTCACTTCCGCGTGTACGCGCTAGGGCCATTTCCACTAATTACACGCTTTGTCACTTCCGCGTGTACGCGCTAAGGCCATTTCCACCAATTACACGCTTTGACACTCGGACGTGTCTTTCATTTTTTTTACACGCAACATTTCAAACGTGTGCCATATTCAACGTGCACGTGACTTCATAGACGCGCATATGCTGGTGGCCTTTGGGCCAATGAATGTACAGACGTGTGCTGACGCGCTTATGCGCTAAGGGCCTTTCCTCGAATTACACGCAGACGTGCTGGATTTTCACGTGTAAAATCACTCCGTATCAAGCTGGCCACGCGTTCACACACGGAAGACCACGCTCCTGCCCAGAAGGCCGAATTACTGCCCCCCAGAGCCCTGAGCACGCTCCCACCTGCCATCTGCTGCTGCCTGACTGCCTGCTGCCCACGTGCCCTGCCATTTGCTGCCTGCACATCAGCCAGGGGTGCTGTTGCTGTGACCACCCCTGCTGGAACCGAAGACTCCTGACTGCTTTTCCATCGCCCCACAGCCCAGCCCCAGGACCCAGTTGCCCACCCACTCCTGCCTCTGGGGTTGCCATGTCGGGCACTGCAACATCTGGCACCAGTGGCAACCCCCGGCCAAGAAGGCAGAGGGGCACCAGCTTCACTGCCACCGAAGTTGGTGTCCTGGTGGAGCATGTCCTGGGGCAGTATGATGCCCTCTTCGGAAGGTTGCACGCCGACAAGGAAGGACGGACTCGGATCTGGATGGACATCGTGACTGCCATCAACGCGGAGGAGGTGGCAGTCCGCGACTAGGAACGTGTCAGGAAGCGCTGGGAGGACTTCAGGTCCAGGACCCTCAACAAGGCCCGGCGCCTCCTGAAGGCAGCGGATGCTAAGGGGCGCCGGGGCCACTTGTCGGAAGATCAGATGAGGGTCCTGGAACGCATATCCCCAGCGCTCCACGTCCAGGTCCTTGAGAGGCAGACCCGTCTGGAGTCGAGCGGTAAGTGTACATGCATACTGATTGTAAGCTGTGCGTGTGGTGTGCCAGGAGTGTGCAGGTTGAATATGTATTTTTATGTGGGCAAGTAGGGGGGGTGTACAGGGCCGTGAGGGTGACACATGCGAGGGGTCTCATGTGTGACACATGGATGGTGCTTGTGTGTGTGGGCTTGCATGGCACAGGATGTGGAGGAATGATTGTCAGGTGTGACATGGATGCCGATCGGAACACTGCGACAGTTGGTGGAGGTGTACACATGCATGCAAGTTTGGTGGTGTGTGTGCATGTGTAGTGTACTCCCAATGTTGCATGTGATGTGTGGATGACCTTTGGCTGCTCATGCTGTTTTATGTGAATGGATAGTGCTGGCTGTTGCAATATGGCTGTGGTATGGCTCATGTGTGCAAGTTGAAATGACATGTGTGTTGGGGATTGTGATGCCATGTCTGAGGTTTACCAATGCCACTCATGTATGACTGTCATGTGTGTATGAGTCCCTTGGACAGTGCCCTGATGCCTGTGTTTTCTTTCTCCCTGTCTGCAGCGTCAACTGATGAAGAGGGCGGAGAAGGTGCTGTGGAGCACAGCGGCAGGGGTCGCACCACCAGCCGGAGACGCAAGGCCCGGATCCCCTCCCAGGTTCTGATCTCGTCGGGGAGTGAGGAGTCCGGTGCCGTGTCCCAGGCCGCTGCTGCTGAGGGGAGGTCCAAGAGGCGGAGGTTGGAGTTGGACTCCTCGGCAGCAGAAGGGGCAGCTGGGACCCCACAGGGCCCAACGGAGGAAGATGGCACGGAGTCATCCAGGTTGGTGGGGGGTTTGGAGGAGGAGGAGGCCGTGCAAGCGACAGAGGCGGGGTCTGGAGGTGGGGATTCCACTGGTGCTAGTGGTGCAGTGCAGGATCTGGGACAGGAGGCAGCACAGGCCGCCGCGGAGGTCACTGTCACTGCTACTGTCACTGCATCATCTTGCACCAGCGGGGATGCCTACCTCCAGACCCGTTCTCAGGGAGGGGATTGGCTTACAACACCTGGCCTTCCTCTCCCTGCGGATGTGGCTATCCTGCACCAGGTTGAGCCTGTCCAGGGTGGGGTGGCGTTGCGTCTACGGGCCATGCGAGCTGACCTGCAGTCTTTTCATGATGAGTCTGCACGTCTTCTCGCATGGCTCGTTGACTGCGTTGACCCACTGGGACAGCTCACCAGGGCTGGATTCCTCCGTTTCCTGGACCTTGTTCCGACCCCCTCCTCCACGGAACCCCCTATGCCCCAGTCGTCCTCCATGCCATCTTCCCACCCATGTGTCACCTGGGTGGCCTGTGGAGCTGCCTCCGACCGTGCGGCCAGGCTGGTGGGCAACAGATCCCTGCCACAGTCGGGAGTCGGACGTCCAGCAGGGGTGGCCACATCAACGACTGCACCCCAGCTGGAGGAGGATGTGCAGGCACCATCGGACAGGGCACATGGACAGCAGCAGCTGCAGCAGCAGGAGGCTGTAGGTGGAAGCCACGATAGCTCGGGGCCTTCAACATCGGAGGGGCAGGCATCGGCCGGAGGGCAGGAGGACCCTGGACGGGAAGTGTCTTCCGTGTGGCAGCGGTTGGGCCACGCCATAGATGCGGAGCGGCGGCGGGCAGAAGAGACGCGGCTCACGATGGTCAGGGCGGAGAACTCCATGCGGAGGGCCCTGAGGCGGGCCGAGTGCCTCGAGGCAATCCGCAGGGAGTTGGAGGTGATAATGTCGGTGTCCCTGCGGACCCTCGGGGCCATGGAATAGGACCGCCTCCGGGACATAGACGAGGAGTTCGATGATGCCCTGGCCCGGAACACCACTAAGTGAGCAGCTGGACTGGTCCGCCGCCATTGTATATAGTTATTTAGTGATAGGTTTCCTTTATAGTTTATTTTTATTTGGAGTCGACGGACACTGCTCCACCTTTTGTATATAGTCCCATTTTAGATAGGTTTTTTGGTAGGTTTCATTTCTTCTGTTGGGATGATGGACCCTGAATACTTTGTACATAGTTGGACTTTGGATTTTGAATTTTTTTTTACTATGAAAATTTTTTCCCATGGAGCAATGGTTTTCTATTTCTTTTTTCCCTTCATTTCCTTTTTATGGAGTTGAACTTTGGAAGAAATTTTTTTGGATTATCATTTATTGATTTTAATTTGAAAAGGGACAGCCAGCTTAATTATTTTTTTTTTTTTACTTGTGTATTTTGTTTAATTTTGTTTGCCATTACTGTTGTTATTAATACATTATTTGGATTTTTTAATTCTTCGATGTGTGGTTTCATCTCATTGTTTTCATGCATGTCATGATATGGGTTTTCAGGTTCACTTGCAACCATTGTGTGTGTGTGTGACACATGTGTTGATTTACATTGTTTCCATTGGAGTAGTATCATGGCCGCATGTAATACTTGGTTGTGTCTTTGGGCTGTGGTGGCTGGCCATGAGGCCCATGCTTGAGGATTGTCAGGGCCTGTGGGCAAGGGGACATGGGTGGGAGACATGAGTGGGGGCCTGTTGGGGGCTGCCCATGGTGGCTGGTGGGTGGGGGTGGTGGGAGACATGTGTGGGGGCCTGGTGGGGGCTGCCCATGGTGGCTGGGGCGGGGGGGTGGGTGGGCGACATGAGTGGGGGCCTGTTGGGGGCTGCCCATGGTGGCTGGTGGGTGGGGGTGGTGGGAGACATGAGTGAGGGCCTGGTGGGGGCTGCCCATGGTGGCTGGGGCGGGGGGGTGGGTGGGATCATGAGTGGGGGCCTGTTGGGGGCTGCCCATGGTGGCTGGTGGGTGGGGGTGGTGGGAGACATGAGTGGGGGCCTGGTGGGGGCTGCCCATGGTGGCTGGGGGGTGGGGGTGATAGGGGACATGAGTGGGGGCCTGGTGGGGGCTGCCCATGGTGGCTGGGGGGTGGGGGTGGGTGGGAGACATGAGTGGGGGCCTGGTGGGGGCTGCCCATGGTGGCTGGGGGGTGGGGGTGGTGGGAGACATGGGTGGGGGCCTGGTGGAGGGTGCACCACACTGCTGGTGGGTGGGGGTGGTGGGAGACATGAGTGGGGGCCTGGTGGGGGCTGCCCATGGTGGCTGGGGGGTGGGGGTGATAGGGGACATGAGTGGGGGCCTGGTGGGGGCTGCCCATGGTGGCTGGGGGGTGGGGGTGATAGGGGACATGAGTGGGGGCCTGGTGGGGGCTGCCCATGGTGGCTGGGGGTGGGTGGGAGACATGAGTGGGGGCCTGGTGGGGGCTGCCCATGGTGGCTGGGGGGGGTGGTGGTAGACATGGGTGGGGGCCTGGTGGAGGGTGCCCCACACTGCTGGGGGGGTGGGGGTGGTGGGAGACATGAGTGGGGGCCTGGTGGAGGCTGCCCATGGTGGCTGGGGGGTGGGGGTGATAGGGGACATGAGTGGGGGCCTGGTGGGGGCTGCCCATGGTGGCTGGGGGGGTGGGTGGGAGACATGAGTGGGGGCCTGTTGGGGGCTGCCCATGGTGGCTGGTGGCTGGGGGTGGTTGGAGACATTAGTGGGGGCCTGGTGGGGGCTGCCCATGGTGGGTTTCATTTCTTCTGTTGGGATGATGGACCCTGAATACTTTGTACATAGTTGGACTTTGGATTTTGAATTTTTTTTTACTATGAAAATTTTTTCCCATGGAGGAATGGT
Organism: Ambystoma mexicanum; assembly: GCF_040938575.1. Classification (NCBI taxonomy): domain Eukaryota; kingdom Metazoa; phylum Chordata; class Amphibia; order Caudata; family Ambystomatidae; genus Ambystoma; species Ambystoma mexicanum. The sequence continues at coordinate 359,264,827 of NC_090941.1, forward strand.
TTTCTATTTCTTTTTTCCCTTCATTTCCTTTTTATGGAGTTGAACTTTGGAAGATTTTTTTTTGGATTATCATTTATTGATTTTAATTTGAAAAGGGACAGCCAGCTTAATTATTATTTTTTTTTTTTACTTGTGTATTTTGTTTAATTTTGTTTGCCATTACTGTTGTTATTAATACATTATTTGGATTTTTTAATTCTTCGATGTGTGGTTTCATCTCATTGTTTTCATGCATGTCATGATATGGGTTTTCAGGTTCACTTGCAACCATTGTGTGTGTGTGTGACACATGTGTTGATTTACATTGTTTCCATTGGAGTAGTATCATGGCCGCATGTAATACTTGGTTGTGTCTTTGGGCTGTGGTGGCTGGCCATGAGGCCCATGCTTGAGGATTGTCAGGGCCTGTGGGCAAGGGGACATGGGTGGGAGACATGAGTGGGGGCCTGTTGGGGGCTGCCCATGGTGGCTGGTGGGTGGGGGTGGTGGGAGACATGAGTGGGGGCCTGGTGGGGGCTGCCCATGGTGGCTGGGGCGGGGGGGTGGGTGGGCGACATGAGTGGGGGCCTGTTGGGGGCTGCCCATGGTGGCTGGTGGGTGGGGGTGGTGGGAGACATGAGTGAGGGCCTGGTGGGGGCTGCCCATGGTGGCTGGGGCGGGGGGGGTGATAGGGGACATGAGTGGGGGCCTGGTGGGGGCTGCCCATGGTGGCTGGGGGGGTGGGTGGGAGACATGAGTGGGGGCCTGTTGGGGGCTGCCCATGGTGGCTGGTGGGTGGGGGTGGTTGGAGACATGAGTGGGGGCCTGGTGGGGGCTGCCCATGGTGGCTGGGGGGTGGTGGTGGGTGGGAGACATGAGTGGGGGCCTGGTGGAAGGTGCCCCAAACTGCTGGGGGGGGTGGTGGGAGACATGAGTGGGGGCCTGGTGGGGGCTGCCCATAGTGGCTGGGGGGCGGGGGTGATAGGGGACATGAGTGGGGGCCTGGTGGAGGCTGCCCATGGTGGCTGGGGGGTGGGGGTGATAGGGGACATGAGTGGGGGCCTGGTGAAGGCTGCCCATGGTGGCTGGGGGGTGGGGGTGGTGGGAGACATGAGTGGGGGCCTATTGGAGGCTGCCCATGGTGGCTGGGGGTGGGGGTGATAGGGGACATGAGTGGGGGCCTGGTGGGGGCTGCCCATGGTGGCTGGGGGGTGGGGTGGGTGGGAGACATGAGTGGGGGCCTGGTGGGGGCTGCCCATGGTGGCTGGGGGGTGGGGGTGGTGGTAGACATGGGTGGGGGCCTGGTGGAGGGTGCCCCACACTGCTGGGGGGGTGGGGGTGGTGGGAGACATGAGTGGGGGCCTGGTGGAGGCTGCCCATGGTGGCTGGGGGGTGGGGGTGATAGGGGACATGAGTGGGGGCCTGGTGGGGGCTGCCCATGGTGGCTGGTGGGTGGGGGTGGTGGGAGACATGAGTGGGGGCCTGGTGGAGGCTGCCCATGGTGGCTGGGGGGTGGGGGTGGGTGGGAGACATGAGTGGGGGCCTGGTGGGGGCTGCCCATGGTGGCTGGGGAGTGGGGGTGGTGGGAGACATGGGTCGGGGCCTGGTGGAGGGTGCCCCTCACTGCTGGGGGGGTGGGGGTGGTGGGAGACATGAGTGGGGGCCTGGTGGAGGCTGCCCCTGCACTGCTGGGGGGTGGGGGTGATAGGGGACATGGGTGGGAGCCTGGTGGGGACTGCCCATGGTGGCTGGGGGGGTGGGTGGGAGACATGAGTGGGGGCCTGGTGGAGGCTGCCCATGGTGGCTGGGGGGTGGGGGTGGTGGGAGACATGAGTGGGGGCCTGGTGGGGGCTGCCCATGGTGGCGGGGGGGTGGGGGTGGTGGGAGACATGAGTGGGGGCCTGGTGGAGGCTGCCCATGGTGGCTGGGGGGTGGGGTTGATAGGGGACATGAGTGGGGGCCTGGTGGGGGCTGCCCATGGTGGCTGGTGGGTGGGGGTGGTGGGAGACATGAGTGGGTGCCTGGTGGAGGCTGCCCATGGTGGCTGGGGGGTGGGGGTGGGTGGGAGACATGAGTGGGGGCCTGGTGGAGGCTGCCCATGGTGGCTGGGGGGTGGGGGTGGTGGGAGACATGAGTGGGGGCCTGGTGGAGGCTGCCCATGGTGGCTGGGGGGTGGGGGTGGTGGGAGACATGAGTGGGGGCCTGGTGGAGGCTGCCCCTGCACTGCTGGGGGGTGGGGGTGATAGGGGACATGAGTGGGGGCCTGGTGGGGGCTGCCCATGGTGGCTGGGGGGTGGGGGTGATAGGGGACATGAGTGGGGGCCTGGTGGAGGCTGCCCATGGTGGCTGGGGGGTGGGGGTGGTGGGAGACATGAGTGGAGGCCTGGTGGAGGCTGGCCATGGTGGCTGGGGGTGGGGGTGATAGGGGACATGGGTGGGAGCCTGGTGGAGGCTGCCCATGGTGGCTGGGGGGTGGGGGTGGTGGGAGACATGAGTGGGGGCCTGGTGGAGGCTGCCCCTGCACTGCTGGGGGGTGGGGGTGATAGGGGACATGGGTGGGAGCCTGGTGGGGGCTGCCCATGGTGGCGGGGGGGGTGGGAGACATGAGTGGGGGCCTGGTGGGGGCTGCCCATGGTGGCTGGGGGGTGGGGGTGATAGGGGACATGAGTGGGGGCCTGGTGGGGGCTGCCCATGGTGGCTGAGGGTGGGGGTGATAGGGGACATGAGTGGGGGCCTGGTGGAGGCTGCCCATGGTGGCTGGGGGGTGAGGGTGGGTGGGAGACATGAGTGGGGGCCTGGTGGAGGCTGCCCATGGTGGCTGGGGGGTGAGGGTGGGTGGGAGACATGGGTGGGGGCCTGGTGGAGGGTGCCCCACACTGCTGGGGGGTGGGGGTCGTGGGAGACATGAGTGGGGGCCTGGTGGAGGCTGCCCATGGTGGCTGGGGGGTGGGGGTGATAGGGGACATGAGTGGGGGCCTGGTGGGGGCTGCCCATGGTGGCTGGTGGGTGGGGGTGGTGGGAGACATGAGTGGGGGCCTGGTGGAGGATGCCCATGGTGGCTGGGGGGTGGGGGCGGGTTGGAGACATGAGTGGGGGCCTGGTGGAGGCTGCCTATGGTGGCTGGGGGGTGGGGGTGGTGGGAGACATGAGTGGGGCCTGGTGGAGGCTGCCCATGGTGGCTGGGGGGTGGGGGTGGTGGGAGACATGAGTGGGGGCCTGGTGGAGGCTGCCCATGCACTGCTGGGGGGTGGGGGTGATAGGGGACATGGATGGGAGCCTGGTGGGGGCTGCCCATGGTGGCTGGGGGGTGGGGGTGATAGGGGACATGGGTGGGGGCCTGGTGGGGGCTGCCCATGGTGGCTGGGGGGTGGGGGTGATAGGGGACATGAGTGGGGGCCTGGTGGAGGCTGCCCATGGTGGCTGGGGGGTGGGGGTGGTGGGAGACATGGGTGGGGGCCTGGTGGAGGCTGCCCCTGCACTGCTGGGGGATGGGGGTGATAGGGGACATGGGTGGGAGCCTGGTGGGGGCTGCCCATGGTGGCTGGGGGGTGGGGGTGATAGGGGACATGAGTGGGGGCCTGGTGGGGGCTGCCCATGGTGGCTGGGGGGTGGGGGTGATAGGGGACATGAGTGGGGGCCTGGTGGAGGCTGCCCATGGTGGCTGGGGGGTGGGGGTGGTGGGAGACATGAGTGGGGTCTGGTGGAGGCTGCCCATGGTGGCTGGGGGGTGGGGGTGGGTGGGAGACATGAGTGGGGGCCTGGTGGGAGCTGCCCATGGTGGCTGGGGGGTGGGGGTGGTGGGAGACATGGGTGGGGGCCTGGTGGAGGGTGCCCCACACTGCTGGGGGGGTGGGGGTGGTGGGAGACATGAGTGGGGGCCTGGTTGAGGCTGCCCATGGTGGCTGGGGGGTGGGGGTGATAGGGGACATGAGTGGGGGCCTGTTGGGGGCTGCCCATAGTGGCTGGTGGGTGGGGGTGGTGGGAGACATGAGTGGGGGCCTGGTGGGGGCTGCCCATGGTGGCTGGTGGGTGGGGGTGGTGGGAGACATGAGTGGGGGCCTGGTGGGGGCTGCCCATGGTGGCTGGGGGGTGGGGGTGGTGGGAGACATGGGTGGGGGCCTGGTCGAGGGTGCCCCACACTGCTGGGGGGGTGGGGGTGGTGGGAGACATGAGTGGGGGCCTGGTTGAGGCTGCCCATGGTGGCTGGGTGGTGGGGGTGATAGGGGACATGAGTGGGGGCCTGTTGGGGGCTGCCCATAGTGGCTGGTGGGTGGGGGTGGTGGGAGACATGAGTGGGGGCCTGGTTGAGGCTGCCCATGGTGGCTGGGGAGTGGGGGTGATAGGGGACATGAGTGGGGGCCTGTTGGGGGCTGCCCATAGTGGCTGGTGGGTGGGGGTGGTGGGAGACATGAGTGGGGGCCTGGTGGGGGCTGCCCATGGTGGCTGGTGGGTGGGGGTGGTGGGAGACATGAGTGGGGGCCTGGTGGGGGCTGCCCATGGTGGCTGGGGGGTGGGGGTGGGTGGGAGACATGAGTGGGGGCCTGGTGGGAGCTGCCCATGGTGGCTGGGGGGTGGGGGTGGTGGGAGACATGGGTGGGGGCCTGGTGGAGGGTGCCCCACACTGCTGGGGTGGTGGGGGTGGTGGGAGACATGAGTGGGGGCCTGGTTGAGGCTGCCCATGGTGGCTGGTGGGTGGGGTTGGTGGGAGACATGAGTGGGGGCCTGGTGGAGGCTGCCCATGGTGGCAGGGGGTGGGGGTGGGTTGGAGACATGAGTGGGGGCCTGGTGGAGGCTGCCCATGGTGGCTGGGGGGTGGGGGTGGTGGGAGACATGAGTGGGGGCCTGGTGGAGGCTGCCCATGGTGGCTGGGGGGTGGGGGTGGTGGGAGACATGAGTGGGGGCCTGGTGGAGGCTGCCCCTGCACTGCTGGGGGGTCGGGGTGATAGGGGACATGGTGGGAGCCTGGTGGGGGCTGCCTATGGTGGCTGGGGGGTGGGGGTGATAGGGGACATGAGTGGGGGCCTAGTGGGGGCTGCCCATGGTGGCTGGGGGGTGGGGGTGATAGGGGACATGAGTGGGGGCCTGGTGGAGGCTGCCCATGGTGGCTGGGGGGTGGGGGTGGTGGGAGACATGAGTGGGGGCCTGGTGGAGGCTGCCCCTGCACTGCTGGGGGTGGGGGTGATAGGGGACATGGGTGGGAGCCTGGTGGGGGCTGCCCATGGTGGCTGGGGGGTGGGGGTGATAGGGGACATGAGTGGGGGCCTGGTGGGGGCTGCCCATGGTGGCTGGGGGTGGGGGTGATAGGGGACATGAGTGGGGGCCTGGTGGAGGCTGCCCATGGTGGCTGGGGGTGGGGGTGGTGGGAGATATGAGTGGGGGCCTGGTGGAAGCTGCCCATGGTGGCTGGGGGGTGGGGGTGATAGGGGACATGGGTGGGAGCCTGGTGGAGGCTGCCCATGGTGGCTGGGGGGTGGGGGTGGTGGGAGACATGGGTGGGGGCCTGATGGAGGGTGCCCCACACTGCTGGGGGGGATGGGGTGGTGGGTGACATGAGTGGGGGCTTGGTGGAGGCTGCCCATGGTGGCTGGGGGGTGGGGGTGATAGGGGACATGAATGGGGGCCTGGTGGGGGCTGCCCATGGTGGCTGGGGGGGTGGGAGGGAGACATGAGTGGGGGCCTGTTGGGGGCTGCCCATGGTGGCTGGTGGGTGGGGGTGGTTGGAGACATTAGTGGGGGCCTGGTGGGGGCTGCCCATGGTGGCTGGGGGGTGGGGGTGATAGGGTACATGAGTGGGGGCCAGGTGGGGGCTGCCCATGGTGGCTGGGGGGTGGTGGTGGGTGGGAGACATGAGTGGGGGCCTGGTGGAGGGTGCCCCACACTGCTGGGGGGGTGGGGGGGGTGGGAGACATGAGTGGGGGCCTGGTGGGGGCTGCCCATGGTGGCTGGGGGGTGGGGGTGATAGGGGACATGAGTGGGGGCCTGGTGGGGGCTGCCCATGGTGGCTGGGGGGTGGGGGTGATAGGGGACATGAGTGGGGGCCTGGTGGAGGCTGCCCATGGTGGCTGGGGGGTGGGGGTGGTGGGAGACATGAGTGGGGGCCTGGTGGAGGCTGCCCATGGTGGCTGGGGGTGGGGGTGATAGGGGACATGAGTGGGGGCCTGGTGGGGGCTGCCCATGGTGGCTGGGGGGTGGGGTGGCTGGGAGACATGAGTGGGGGCCTGGTGGGGGCTGCCCATGGTGGCTGGGGGGTGGGGGTGGTGGTAGACATGGGTGGGGGCCTGGTGGAGGGTGCCCCACACTGCTGGGGGGGTGGGGGTGGTGGGAGACATGAGTGGGGGCCTGGTGGAGGCTGCCCATGGTGGCTGGGGGGTGGGGGTGATAGGGGACATGAGTGGGGGCCTGGTGGGGGCTGCCCATGGTGGCTGGTGGGTGGGGGTGGTGGGAGACATGAGTGGGGGCCTGGTGGAGGCTGCCCGTGGTGGCTGGGGGTGGGGGTGGGTGGGAGACATGAGTGGGGGCCTGGTGGGGGCTGCCCATGGTGGCTGGGGAGTGGGGGTGGTGGGAGACATGGGTGGGGGCCTGGTGGAGGGTGCCCCACACTGCTGGGGGGGTGGGGGTGGTGGGAGACATGAGTGGGGGCCTGGTGGAGGCTGCCCCTGCACTGCTGGGGGGTGGGGGTGATAGGGGACATGGGTGGGAGCCTGGTGGGGACTGCCCATGGTGGCTGGGGGGGTGGGTGGGAGACATGAGTGGGGGCCTGGTGGAGGCTGCCCATGGTGGCTGGGGGGTGGGGGTGGTGGGAGACATGAGTGGGGGCCTGGTGGGGGCTGCCCATGGTGGCTGGGGGGTGGGGGTGGTGGGAGACATGAGTGGGGGCCTGGTGGAGGCTGCCCATGGTGGCTGGGGGGTGGGGGTGATAGGGGACATGAGTGGGGGCCTGGTGGGGGCTGCCCATGGTGGCTGGTGGGTGGGGGTGGTGGGAGACATGAGTGGGTGCCTGGTGGAGGCTGCCCATGGTCGCTGGGAGGTGGGGGTGGGTGGGAGACATGAGTGGGGGCCTGGTGGAGGCTGCCCATGGTGGCTGGGGTGTTGGGGTGGTGGGAGACGTGAGTGGGGGCCTGGTGGAGGCTGCCCATGGTGGCTGGGGGTGGGGGTGGTGGGAGACATGAGTGGGGGCCTGGTGGAGGCTGCCCCTGCACTGCTGGGGGGTGGGGGTGATAGGGGACATGAGTGGGGGCCTGGTGGGGGCTGCCCATGGTGGCTGGGGGGTGGGGGTGATAGGGGACATGAGTGGGGGCCTGGTGGAGGCTGCCCATGGTGGCTGGGGGGTGGGGGTGGTGGGAGACATGAGTGGAGGCCTGGTGGAGGCTGCCCATGGTGGCTGGGGGGTGGGGGTGATAGGGGACATGGGTGGGAGCCTGGTGGAGGCTGCCCATGGTGGCTGGGGGTGGGGGTGGTGGGAGACATGAGTGGGGGCCTGGTGGAGGCTGCCCCTGCACTGCTGGGGGTGATAGGGGACATGGGTGGGAGCCTGGTGGGGGCTGCCCATGGTGGCTGGGCGGGGTGGGAGACATGAGTGGGGGACTGGTGGGGGCTGCCCATGGTGGCTGGGGGGTGGGGGTGATAGGGGACATGAGTGGGGGCCTGGTGGGGGCTGCCCATGGTGGCTGGGGGGTGGGGGTGATAGGGGACATGAGTGGGGGCCTGGTGGAGGCTGCCCATGGTGGCTGGGGGGTGGGGGTGGTGGGAGACATGAGTGGGGGCCTGGTGGAGGCTGCCCATGGTGGCTGGGGGGTGGGGGTGATAGGGAACATGAGTGGGGGCCTGTTGGGGGCTGCCCATGGTGGCTGGGGGGTGAGGGTGGGTGGGAGACATGAGTGGGGGCCTGGTGGAGGCTGCCCATGGTGGCTGGGGGGTGGGGGTGGTAGGAGACATGAGTGGGGGCCTGGTGGGGGCTGCCCATGGTGGCGGGGGGGTGGGGGTGGTGGGAGACATGAGTGGGGGCCTGGTGGAGGCTGCCCATGGTGGCTGGGAGGTGGGGGTGATAGGGGACATGAGTGGGGGCCTGGTGGGGGCTGCCCATGGTGGCTGGTGGGTGGGGGTGGTGGGAGACATGAGTGGGTGCCTGGTGGAGGCTGCCCATGGTGGCTGGGGGGTGGGGGTGGGTGGGAGACATGAGTGGGGGCCTGGTGGAGGCTGCCCATGGTGGCTGGGGGGTGGGGGTGGTGGGAGACATGAGTGGGGGCCTGGTGGAGGCTGCCCATGGTGGCTGGGGGGTGGTGGGAGACATGAGTGGGGGCCTGGTGGAGGCTGCCCCTGCACTGCTGGGGTGTGGGGGTGATAGGGGACATGAGTGGGGGCCTGGTGGGGGCTGCCCATGGTGGCTGGGGGGTGGGGGTGATAGGGGACATGAGTGGGGGCCTGGTGGAGGCTGCCCATGGTGGCTGGGGGGTGGGGGTGATAGGGGACATGAGTGGGGGCCTGGTGGGGGCTGCCCATGGTGGCTGGTGGGTGGGGGTGGTGGGAGACATGAGTGGGGGCCTGGTGGAGGCTGCCCGTGGTGGCTGGGGGTGGGGGTGGGTGGGAGACATGAGTGGGGGCCTGGTGGGGGCTGCCCATGGTGGCTGGGGAGTGGGGGTGGTGGGAGACATGGGTGGGGGCCTGGTGGAGGGTGCCCCACACTGCTGGGGGGGTGGGGGTGGTGGGAGACATGAGTGGGGGCCTGGTGGAGGCTGCCCCTGCACTGCTGGGGGGTGGGGGTGATAGGGGACATGGGTGGGAGCCTGGTGGGGACTGCCCATGGTGGCTGGGGGGGTGGGTGGGAGACATGAGTGGGGGCCTGGTGGAGGCTGCCCATGGTGGCTGGGGGGTGGGGGTGGTGGGAGACATGAGTGGGGGCCTGGTGGGGGCTGCCCATGGTGGCTGGGGGGTGGGGGTGGTGGGAGACATGAGTGGGGGCCTGGTGGAGGCTGCCCATGGTGGCTGGGGGGTGGGGGTGATAGGGGACATGAGTGGGGGCCTGGTGGGGGCTGCCCATGGTGGCTGGTGGGTGGGGGTGGTGGGAGACATGAGTGGGTGCCTGGTGGAGGCTGCCCATGGTCGCTGGGAGGTGGGGGTGGGTGGGAGACATGAGTGGGGGCCTGGTGGAGGCTGCCCATGGTGGCTGGGGGGTTGGGGTGGTGGGAGACGTGAGTGGGGGCCTGGTGGAGGCTGCCCATGGTGGCTGGGGGTGGGGGTGGTGGGAGACATGAGTGGGGGCCTGGTGGAGGCTGCCCCTGCACTGCTGGGGGGTGGGGGTGATAGGGGACATGAGTGGGGGCCTGGTGGGGGCTGCCCATGGTGGCTGGGGGGTGGGGGTGATAGGGGACATGAGTGGGGGCCTGGTGGAGGCTGCCCATGGTGGCTGGGGGGTGGGGGTGGTGGGAGACATGAGTGGAGGCCTGGTGGAGGCTGCCCATGGTGGCTGGGGGGTGGGGGTGATAGGGGACATGGGTGGGAGCCTGGTGGAGGCTGCCCATGGTGGCTGGGGGTGGGGGTGGTGGGAGACATGAGTGGGGGCCTGGTGGAGGCTGCCCCTGCACTGCTGGGGGTGATAGGGGACATGGGTGGGAGCCTGGTGGGGGCTGCCCATGGTGGCTGGGGGGGGTGGGAGACATGAGTGGGGGACTGGTGGGGGCTGCCCATGGTGGCTGGGGGGTGGGGGTGATAGGGGACATGAGTGGGGGCCTGGTGGGGGCTGCCCATGGTGGCTGGGGGGTGGGGGTGATAGGGGACATGAGTGGGGGCCTGGTGGAGGCTGCCCATGGTGGCTGGGGGGTGGGGGTGGTGGGAGACATGAGTGGGGGCCTGGTGGAGGCTGCCCATGGTGGCTGGGGGGTGGGGGTGATAGGGAACATGAGTGGGGGCCTGTTGGGGGCTGCCCATGGTGGCTGGGGGGTGAGGGTGGGTGGGAGACATGAGTGGGGGCCTGGTGGAGGCTGCCCATGGTGGCTGGGGGGTGGGGGTGGTAGGAGACATGAGTGGGGGCCTGGTGGGGGCTGCCCATGGTGGCGGGGGGGTGGGGGTGGTGGGAGACATGAGTGGGGGCCTGGTGGAGGCTGCCCATGGTGGCTGGGAGGTGGGGGTGATAGGGGACATGAGTGGGGGCCTGGTGGGGGCTGCCCATGGTGGCTGGTGGGTGGGGGTGGTGGGAGACATGAGTGGGTGCCTGGTGGAGGCTGCCCATGGTGGCTGGGGGGTGGGGGTGGGTGGGAGACATGAGTGGGGGCCTGGTGGAGGCTGCCCATGGTGGCTGGGGGGTGGGGGTGGTGGGAGACATGAGTGGGGGCCTGGTGGAGGCTGCCCATGGTGGCTGGGGGGTGGTGGGAGACATGAGTGGGGGCCTGGTGGAGGCTGCCCCTGCACTGCTGGGGTGTGGGGGTGATAGGGGACATGAGTGGGGGCCTGGTGGGGGCTGCCCATGGTGGCTGGGGGGTGGGGGTGATAGGGGACATGAGTGGGGGCCTGGTGGAGGCTGCCCATGGTGGCTGGGGGGTGGGGGTGGTGGGAGACATGAGTGGAGGCCTGGTGGAGGCTGGCCATGGTGGCTGGGGGTGGGGGTGATAGGGGACATGGGTGGGAGCCTGGTGGAGGCTGCCCATGGTGGCTGGGGGGTGGGGGTGGTGGGAGACATGAGTGGGGGCCTGGTGGAGGCTGCCCCTGCACTGCTGGGGGGTGGGGGTGATAGGGGACATGGGTGGGAGCCTGGTGGGGGCTGCCCATGGTGGCGGGGGGGGGGTGGGAGACATGAGTGGGGGCCTGGTGGGGGCTGCCCATGGTGGCTGGGGGGTGGGGGTGATAGGGGACATGAGTGTTGGCCTGGTGGGGGCTGCCCATGGTGGCTGGGGGTGGGGGTGATAGGGGACATGAGTGGGGGCCTGGTGGAGGCTGCCCATGGTGGCTGGGGGGTGAGGGTGGGTGGGAGACATGAGTGGGGGCCTGGTGGAGGCTGCCCATGGTGGCTGGGGGTGGGGGTGGTGGGAGACATGGGTGGGGGCCTGGTGGAGGGTGCCCCACACTGCTGGGGGGTGGGGGTCGTGGGAGACATGAGTGGGGGCCTGGTGGAGGCTGCCCATGGTGGCTGGGGGGTGGGGGTGATAGGGGACATGAGTGGGGGCCTGGTGGGGGCTGCCCATGGTGGCTGGTGGGTGGGGGTGGTGGGAGACATGAGTGGGGGCCTGGTGGAGGATGCCCATGGTGGCTGGGGGGTGGGGGCGGGTTGGAGACATGAGTGGGGGCCTGGTGGAGGCTGCCTATGGTGGCTGGGGGGTGGGGGTGGTGGGAGACATGAGTGGGGCCTGGTGGAGGCTGCCCATGGTGGCTGGGGGGTGGGGGTGGTGGGAGACATGAGTGGGGGCCTGGTGGAGGCTGCCCCTGCACTGCTGGGGGGTGGGGGTGATAGGGGACATGGGTGGGAGCCTGGTGGGGGCTGCCCATGGTGGCTGGGGGGTGGGGGTGATAGGGGACATGGGTGGGGGCCTGGTGGGGGCTGCCCATGGTGGCTGGGGGGTGGGGGTGATAGGGGACATGAGTGGGGGCCTGGTGGAGGCTGCCCATGGTGGCTGGGGGGTGGGGGTGGTGGGAGACATGGGTGGGGGCCTGGTGGAGGCTGCCCCTGCACTGCTGGGGGGTGGGGGTGATAGGGGACATGGGTGGGAGCCTGGTGGGGGCTGCCCATGGTGGCTGGGGGGTGGGGGTGATAGGGGACATGAGTGGGGGCCTGGTGGGGGCTGCCCATGGTGGCTGGGGGGTGGGGGTGATAGGGGACATGAGTGGGGGCCTGGTGGAGGCTGCCCATGGTGGCTGGGGGGTGGGGGTGGTGGGAGACATGAGTGGGGTCTGGTGGAGGCTGCCCATGGTGGCTGGGGGGTGGGGGTGGGTGGGAGACATGAGTGGGGGCCTGGTGGGAGCTGCCCATGGTGGCTGGGGGGTGGGGGTGGTGGGAGACATGGGTGGGGGCCTGGTGGAGGGTGCCCCACACTGCTGGGGGGGTGGGGGTGGTGGGAGACATGAGTGGGGGCCTGGTTGAGGCTGCCCATGGTGGCTGGGGGGTGGGGGTGATAGGGGACATGAGTGGGGGCCTGTTGGGGGCTGCCCATAGTGGCTGGTGGGTGGGGGTGGTGGGAGACATGGATGGGGGCCTGGTGGGGGCTGCCCATGGTGGCTGGGGGGTGGGGGTGGTGGGAGACATGGGTGGGGGCCTGGTCGAGGGTGCCCCACACTGCTGGGGGGGTGGGGGTGGTGGGAGACATGAGTGGGGGCCTGGTTGAGGCTGCCCATGGTGGCTGGGGGGTGGGGGTGATAGGGGACATGAGTGGGGGCCTGCTGGGGGCTGCCCATAGTGGCTGGTGGGTGGGGGTGGTGGGAGACATGAGTGGGGGCCTGGTTGAGGCTGCCCATGGTGGCTGGGGGGTGGGGGTGATAGGGGACATGAGTGGGGGCCTGTTGGGGGCTGCCCATAGTGGCTGGTGGGTGGGGGTGGTGGGAGACATGAGTGGGGGCCTGGTGGGGGCTGCCCATGGTGGCTGGTGGGTGGGGGTGGTGGGAGACATGAGTGGGGGCCTGGTGGGGGCTGCCCATGGTGGCTGGGGGGTGGGGGTGGGTGGGAGACATGAGTGGGGGCCTGGTGGGAGCTGCCCATGGTGGCTGGGGGGTGGGGGTGGTGGGAGACATGGTGGGGGCCTGGTGGAGGGTGCCCCACACTGCTGGGGGGGTGGGGGTGGTGGGAGACATGAGTGGGGGCCTGGTTGAGGCTGCCCATGGTGGCTGGTGGGTGGGGTTGGTGGGAGACATGAGTGGGGGCCTGGTGGAGGCTGCCCATGGTGGCAGGGGGTGGGGGTGGGTTGGAGACATGAGTGGGGGCCTGGTGGAGGCTGCCCATGGTGGCTGGGGGGTGGGGGTGGTGGGAGACATGAGTGGGGGCCTGGTGGAGGCTGCCCATGGTGGCTGGGGGGTGGGGGTGGTGGGAGACATGAGTGGGGGCCTGGTGGAGGCTGCCCCTGCACTGCTGGGGGGTCGGGTGATAGGGGACATGGTGGGAGCCTGGTGGGGGCTGCCTATGGTGGCTGGGGGGTGGGGGTGATAGGGGACATGAGTGGGGGCCTGGTGGGGGCTGCCCATGGTGGCTGGGGGGTGGGGGTGATAGGGGACATGAGTGGGGGCCTGGTGGAGGCTGCCCATGGTGGCTGGGGGGTGGGGGTGGTGGGAGACATGAGTGGGGGCCTGGTGGAGGCTGCCCCTGCACTGCTGGGGGTGGGGGTGATAGGGGACATGGGTGGGAGCCTGGTGGGGGCTGCCCATGGTGGCTGGGGGGTGGGGGTGATAGGGGACATGAGTGGGGGCCTGGTGGGGGCTGCCCATGGTGGCTGGGGGTGGGGGTGATAGGGGACATGAGTGGGGGCCTGGTGGAGGCTGCCCATGGTGGCTGGGGGTGGGGGTGGTGGGAGACATGAGTGGGGGCCTGGTGGAAGCTGCCCATGGTGGCTGGGGGGTGGGGGTGATAGGGGACATGGGTGGGAGCCTGGTGGAGGCTGCCCATGGTGGCTGGGGGGTGGGGGTGGTGGGAGACATGGGTGGGGGCCTGATGGAGGGTGCCCCACACTGCTGGGGGGGATGGGGTGGTGGGTGACATGAGTGGGGGCTTGGTGGAGGCTGCCCATGGTGGCTGGGGGGTGGGGGTGATAGGGGACATGAATGGGGGCCTGGTGGGGGCTGCCCATGGTGGCTGGGGGGGTGGGAGGGAGACATGAGTGGGGGCCTGTTGGGGGCTGCCCATGGTGGCTGGTGGGTGGGGGTGGTTGGAGACATTAGTGGGGGCCTGGTGGGGGCTGCCCATGGTGGCTGGGGGGTGGGGGTGATAGCGTACATGAGTGGGGGCCAGGTGGGGGCTGCCCATGGTGGCTGGGGGGTGGTGGTGGGTGGGAGACATGAGTGGGGGCCTGGTGGAGGGTGCCCCACACTGCTGGGGGGGTGGGGGGGTGGGAGACATGAGTGGGGGCCTGGTGGGGGCTGCCCATGGTGGCTGGGGGGTGGGGGTGATAGGGGACATGAGTGGGGGCCTGGTGGGGGCTGCCCATGGTGGCTGGGGGGTGGGGGTGATAGGGGACATGAGTGGGGGCCTGGTGGAGGCTGCCCATGGTGGCTGGGGGGTGGGGGTGGTGGGAGACATGAGTGGGGGCCTGGTGGAGGCTGCCCATGGTGGCTGGGGGTGGGGGTGATAGGGGACATGAGTGGGGGCCTGGTGGGGGCTGCCCATGGTGGCTGGGGGGTGGGGTGGCTGGGAGACATGAGTGGGGGCCTGGTGGGGGCTGCCCATGGTGGCTGGGGGGTGGGGGTGGTGGTAGACATGGGTGGGGGCCTGGTGGAGGGTGCCCCACACTGCTGGGGGGGTGGGGGTGGTGGGAGACATGAGTGGGGGCCTGGTGGAGGCTGCCCATGGTGGCTGGGGGGTGGGGGTGATAGGGGACATGAGTGGGGGCCTGGTGGGGGCTGCCCATGGTGGCTGGTGGGTGGGGGTGGTGGGAGACATGAGTGGGGGCCTGGTGGAGGCTGCCCGTGGTGGCTGGGGGTGGGGGTGGGTGGGAGACATGAGTGGGGGCCTGGTGGGGGCTGCCCATGGTGGCTGGGGAGTGGGGGTGGTGGGAGACATGGGTGGGGGCCTGGTGGAGGGTGCCCCACACTGCTGGGGGGGTGGGGGTGGTGGGAGACATGAGTGGGGGCCTGGTGGAGGCTGCCCCTGCACTGCTGGGGGGTGGGGGTGATAGGGGACATGGGTGGGAGCCTGGTGGGGACTGCCCATGGTGGCTGGGGGGGTGGGTGGGAGACATGAGTGGGGGCCTGGTGGAGGCTGCCCATGGTGGCTGGGGGGTGGGGGTGGTGGGAGACATGAGTGGGGGCCTGGTGGGGGCTGCCCATGGTGGCTGGGGGGTGGGGGTGGTGGGAGACATGAGTGGGGGCCTGGTGGAGGCTGCCCATGGTGGCTGGGGGGTGGGGGTGATAGGGGACATGAGTGGGGGCCTGGTGGGGGCTGCCCATGGTGGCTGGTGGGTGGGGGTGGTGGGAGACATGAGTGGGTGCCTGGTGGAGGCTGCCCATGGTCGCTGGGAGGTGGGGGTGGGTGGGAGACATGAGTGGGGGCCTGGTGGAGGCTGCCCATGGTGGCTGGGGGGTGGGGGTGGTGGGAGACGTGAGTGGGGGCCTGGTGGAGGCTGCCCATGGTGGCTGGGGGTGGGGGTGGTGGGAGACATGAGTGGGGGCCTGGTGGAGGCTGCCCCTGCACTGCTGGGGGGTGGGGGTGATAGGGGACATGAGTGGGGGCCTGGTGGGGGCTGCCCATGGTGGCTGGGGGGTGGGGGTGATAGGGGACATGAGTGGGGGCCTGGTGGAGGCTGCCCATGGTGGCTGGGGGGTGGGGGTGGTGGGAGACATGGGTGGAGGCCTGGTGGAGGCTGCCCATGGTGGCTGGGGGGTGGGGGTGATAGGGGACATGGGTGGGAGCCTGGTGGAGGCTGCCCATGGTGGCTGGGGGTGGGGGTGGTGGGAGACATGAGTGGGGGCCTGGTGGAGGCTGCCCCTGCACTGCTGGGGGTGATAGGGGACATGGGTGGGAGCCTGGTGGGGGCTGCCCATGGTGGCTGGGGGGGGTGGGAGACATGAGTGGGGGACTGGTGGGGGCTGCCCATGGTGGCTGGGGGGTGGGGGTGATAGGGGACATGAGTGGGGGCCTGGTGGGGGCTCCCATGGTGGCTGGGGGGTGGGGGTGATAGGGGACATGAGTGGGGGCCTGGTGGAGGCTGCCCATGGTGGCTGGGGGGTGGGGGTGGTGGGAGACATGAGTGGGGGCCTGGTGGAGGCTGCCCATGGTGGCTGGGGGGTGGGGGTGATAGGGAACATGAGTGGGGGCCTGTTGGGGGCTGCCCATGGTGGCTGGGGGGTGAGGGTGCGTGGGAGACATGAGTGGGGGCCTGGTGGAGGCTGCCCATGGTGGCTGGGGGGTGGGGGTGGTGGGAGACATGAGTGGGGGCCTGGTGGGGGCTGCCCATGGTGGCGGGGGGGTGGGGGTGGTGGGAGACATGAGTGGGGGCCTGGTGGAGGCTGCCCATGGTGGCTGGGGGGTGGGGGTGATAGGGGACATGAGTGGGGGCCTGGTGGGGGCTGCCCATGGTGGCTGGTGGGTGGGGGTGGTGGGAGACATGAGTGGGTGCCTGGTGGAGGCTGCCCATGGTGGCTGGGGGGTGGGGGTGGGTGGGAGACATGAGTGGGGGCCTGGTGGAGGCTGCCCATGGTGGCTGGGGGGTGGGGGTGGTGGGAGACATGAGTGGGGGCCTGGTGGAGGCTGCCCATGGTGGCTGGGGGGTGGGGGTGGTGGGAGACATGAGTGGGGGCCTGGTGGAGGCTGCCCCTGCACTGCTGGGGGGTGGGGGTGATAGGGGACATGAGTGGGGACCTGGTGGGGGCTGCCCATGGTGGCTGGGGGGTGGGGGTGATAGGGGACATGAGTGGGGGCCTGGTGGAGGCTGCCCATGGTGGCTGGGGGGTGGGGGTGGTGGGAGACATGAGTGGAGGCCTGGTGGAGGCTGGCCATGGTGGCTGGGGGTGGGGGTGATAGGGGACATGGGTGGGAGCCTGGTGGAGGCTGCCCATGGTGGCTGGGGGGTGGGGGTGGTGGGAGACATGAGTGGGGGCCTGGTGGAGGCTGCCCCTGCACTGCTGGGGGGTGGGGGTGATAGGGGACATGGGTGGGAGCCTGGTGGGGGCTGCCCATGGTGGCGGGGGGGGGTGGGAGACATGAGTGGGGGCCTGGTGGGGGCTGCCCATGGTGGCTGGGGGGTGGGGGTGATAGGGGACATGAGTGGGGGCCTGGTGGGGGCTGCCCATGGTGGCTGGGGGTGGGGGTGATAGGGGACATGAGTGGGGGCCTGGTGGAGGCTGCCCATGGTGGCTGGGGGGTGAGGGTGGGTGGGAGACATGAGTGGGGGCCTGGTGGAGGCTGCCCATGGTGGCTGGGGGTGGGGGTGGTGGGAGACATGGGTGGGGGCCTGGTGGAGGGTGCCCCACACTGCTGGGGGGTGGGGGTCGTGGGAGACATGAGTGGGGGCCTGGTGGAGGCTGCCCATGGTGGCTGGGGGGTGGGGGTGATAGGGGACATGAGTGGGGGCCTGGTGGGGGCTGCCCATGGTGGCTGGTGGGTGGGGGTGGTGGGAGACATGAGTGGGGGCCTGGTGGGGGCTGCCCATGGTGGCTGGGGGGTGGGGGTGGTGGGAGACATGGGTGGGGGCCTGGTCGAGGGTGCCCCACACTGCTGGGGGGGTGGGGGTGGTGGGAGACATGAGTGGGGGCCTGGTGGAGGCTGCCCATGGTGGCTGGGGGGTGGGGGTGATAGGGGACATGAGTGGGGGCCTGGTGGGGGCTGCCCATGGTGGCTGGTGGGTGGGGGTGGTGGGAGACATGAGTGGGGGCCTGGTGGAGGCTGCCCATGGTGGCAGGGGGTGGGGGTGGGTTGGAGACATGAGTGGGGGCCTGGTGGAGGCTGCCCATGGTGGCTGGGGGGTGGGGTGGTGGGAGACATGAGTGGGGGCCTGGTGGAGGCTGCCCCTGCACTGCTGGGGGGTGGGGGTGATAGGGGACATGGGTGGGAGCCTGGTGGGGGCTGCCCATGGTGGCTGGGGGGTGGGGGTGATAGGGGACATGAGTGGGGGCCTGGTGGGGGCTGCCCATGGTGGCTGGGGGGTGGGGGTGATAGGGGACATGAGTGGGGGCCTGGTGGAGGCTGCCCATGGTGGCTGGGGGGTGGGGGTGGTGGGAGACATGAGTGGGGGCCTGGTGGAGGCTGCCCCTGCACTGCTGGGGGGTGGGGGTGATAGGGGACATGGGTGGGAGCCTGGTGGGGGCTGCCCATGGTGGCTGGGGGGTGGGGGTGATAGGGGACATGAGTGGGGGCCTGGTGGGGGCTGCCCATGGTGGCTGGGGGTGGGGGTGATAGGGGACATGAGTGGGGGCCTGGTGGAGGCTGCCCATGGTGGCTGGGGGGTGGGGGTGGTGGGAGACATGAGTGGGGGCCTGGTGGAGGCTACCCATGGTGGCTGGGGGGTGGGGGTGGTGGGAGACATAGGTGGGGGCCTGATGGAGGGTGCCCCACACTGCTGGGGGGGTGGGGGTGGTGGGTGACATGAGTGGGGGCCTGGTGGAGGCTGCCCATGGTGGCTGGGGGTGATAGGGGACATGAGTGGGAGCCTGGTGGGGGTTGCCCATGGTGGCTGGGGGGTGGGGGTGGGTGGGAGACATGAGTGGGGGCCTGGTGGGGGCTGCCCATGGTGGCTGGTGGGTGGGGGTGGTGGGAGACATGGGTGAGGGCCTGGTGGAGGGTGCCCCCACACTGCTGGGGGGGTGGGGGGGTGGGAGACATGAGTGGGGGCCTGGTGGGGGCTGCCCATGGTGGCTGGGGGGTGGGGGTGATAGGGGACATGAGTGGGGGCCTGGTGGGGGCTGCCCATGGTGGCTGGGGGGTGGGGGTGATAGGCGACATGAGTGGGGGCCTGGTGGAGGCTGCCCATGGTGGCTGGGGGGTGGGGGTGGTGTTTGACAAGGGTGGGGGCCTGGTTGAGGCTGCCCATGGTGGCTGGGGGGTGGGGGTGATAGGGGACATGAGTGGGGGCCTGGTGGGGGCTGCCCATGGTGGCTGGGGGGTGGGGGTGTGTGGGAGACATGAGTGGGGGCCTGGTGGGGGCTGCCCATGGTGGCTGGGGGGTGGGGGTGGTGGGAGACATGGGTGGGGGCCTGGTGGAGGGTGCCACACACTGCTGGGGGGTGGTGGGAGACATGAGTGGGGGCCTGGTGGGGGCTGCCCATGGTGGCTGGGGGGTGGGGGTGATAGGGGACATGAGTGGGGGCCTGGTGGGGGCTGCCCATGGTGGCTGGGGGGGTGGGGGTGATAGGGGACATGAGTGGGGGCCTGGTGGAGGCTGCCCATGGTGGCTGGGGGGTGGGGGTGGTGGGAGACATGAGTGGGGGCCTGGTGGGGGCTGCCCATGGTGGCTGGGGGGTGGGGGTGGTGGGAGACATAGGTGGGGGCCTGATGGAGGGTGCCCCACACTGCTGGGGGGGGTGGGGGTGGTGGGTGACATGAGTGGGGGCCTGGTGGGGGCTGCCCATGGTGGCTGGGGGGTGGGGGTGATAGGGGACATGAGTGGGGGCCTGGTGGGGGCTGCCCATGGTGGCTGGGGGGTGGGGGTGATAGGGGACATGAGTGGGGGCCTGGTGGAGGCTGCCCATGGTGGCTGGGGGGTGGGGGTGGTGGGAGACATGAGTGGGGGCCTGGTGGAGGCTGCCCCTGCACTGCTGGGGGGTGGGGGTGATAGGGGACATGGGTGGGAGCCTGGTGGGGGCTGCCCATGGTGGCTGGGGGGTGGGGGTGATAGGGGACATGAGTGGGGGCCTGGTGGGGGCTGCCCATGGTGGCTGGGGGTGGGGGTGATAGGGGACATGAGTGGGGGCCTGGTGGAGGCTGCCCATGGTGGCTGGGGGGTGGGGGTGGTGGGAGACATGAGTGGGGGCCTGGTGGAGGCTACCCATGGTGGCTGGGGGGTGGGGGTGGTGGGAGACATAGGTGGGGGCCTGATGGAGGGTGCCCCACACTGCTGGGGGGGGTGGGGGTGGTGGGTGACATGAGTGGGGGCCTGGTGGAGGCTGCCCATGGTGGCTGGGGGTGATAGGGGACATGAGTGGGGGCCTGGTGGGGGTTGCCCATGGTGGCTGGGGGGTGGGGGTGGGTGGGAGACATGAGTGGGGGCCTGGTGGGGGCTGCCCATGGTGGCTGGTGGGTGGGGGTGGTGGGAGACATGGGTGAGGGCCTGGTGGAGGGTGCCCCCACACTGCTGGGGGGGTGGGGGGGGGTGGGAGACATGAGTGGGGGCCTGGTGGGGGCTGCCCATGGTGGCTGGGGGGTGGGGGTGATAGGGGACATGAGTGGGGGCCTGGTGGGGGCTGCCCATGGTGGCTGGGGGGTGGGGGTGATAGGGGACATGAGTGGGGGCCTGGTGGAGGCTGCCCATGGTGGCTGGGGGGTGGGGGTGGTGGGAGACAAGGGTGGGGGCCTGGTTGAGGCTGCCCATGGTGGCTGGGGGGTGGGGGTGATAGGGGACATAAGTGGGGGCCTGGTGGGGGCTGCCCATGGTGGCTGGGGGGTGGGGGTGTGTGGGAGACATGAGTGGGGGCCTGGTGGGGGCTGCCCATGGTGGCTGGGGGGTGGGGGTGGTGGGAGACATGGGTGGGGGCCTGGTGGAGGGTGCCCCACACTGCTGGGGGGTGGTGGGAGACATGAGTGGGGGCCTGGTGGGGGCTGCCCATGGTGGCTGGGGGGTGGGGGTGATAGGGGACATGAGTGGGGGCCTGGTGGGGGCTGCCCATGGTGGCTGGGGGGGTGGGGGTGATAGGGGACATGAGTGGGGGCCTGGTGGAGGCTGCCCATGGTGGCTGGGGGGTGGGGGTGGTGGGAGACATGAGTGGGGGCCTGGTGGAGGCTGCCCATGGTGGCTGGGGTGTGGGGGTGATAGGGGACATTAGTGGGGGCCTGGTGGGGGCTGCCCATGGTGGCTGGGGGGTGGGGGTGGGTGGGAGATATGAGTGGGGGCCTGATGGGGGCTGCCCATGGTGGCTGAGGGGTGGGGGTGGTGGGAGACATGGGTGGGGGCCTGGTGGAGGGTGCCCCACACTGCTGGGGGGGTGGGGGTGGTGGGAGACATGAGTGGGGGCCTGGTGGAGGCTGCCTATGGTGGCTGGGGGGTGGGGGTGATAGGGGACATGAGTGGGGGCCCTGTGGGGGCTGCCCATGGTGGCTGGTGGGTGGGGGTGGTGGGAGACATGAGTGGGGGCCTGGTGGAGGCTGCCCATGGTGGCTGGGGGGTGGGGGTGGGTGGGAGACATGAGTGGGGGCCTGGTGGGGGCTGCCCATGGTGGATGGGGGGTGGTGGGAGACATGGGTGGGGGCCTGGTGGAGGGTGCCCCACACTGCTGGGGGGTTGGGGGGGTGGGAGACATGAGTGGGGGCCTGGTGGAGGCTGCCCCTGCACTGCTGGGGGGTGGGGGTGATAGGGGACATGGGTGGGAGCCTGGTGGGGGCTGCCCATGGTGGCTGGGGGGCGGTGGGTGGGAGATATGAGTGGGGGCCTGGTGGAGGCTGCCCATGGTGGCTGGGGGGTGGGGGTGGTGGGAGACATGAGTGGGGGCCTGGTGGGGGCTGCCCATGGTGGCTGGGGGTGGGGGTGGTGGGAGACATGATTGGGGGCCTGGTGGAGGCTGCCCATGGTGGCTGGTGGGTGGGGGTGATAGGGGACATGAGTGGGGGCCTGGTGGGGGCTGCCCATGGTGGCTGGTGGGTGGGGGTGGTGGGAGACATGAGTGGGGGCCTGGTGGAGGCTGCCCATGGTGGCTGGGGGGTGGGGGTTTGTGGGAGACATGAGTGGGGGCCTGGTGGAGGCTGCCCATGGTGGCTGGGGGGTGGGGGTGGTGGGAGACATGAGTGGGGGCCTGGTGGAGGCTGCCCCTGCACTGCTGGGGTGTGGGGGTGATAGGGGACATGGGTGGGAGCCTGGTGGGGGCTGCCCATGGTGGCTGGGGGGTGGGGGTGATAGGGGACATGAGTGGGGGCCTGGTGGGGGCTGCCCATGGTGGCTGGGGGGTGGGGGTGATACGGGACATGAGTGGGGGCCTGGTGGAGGCTGCCCATGGTGGCTGGGGGGTGGGGGTGGTGAGAGACATGAGTGGGGGCCTGGTGGAGGCTGCCCATGGTGGCTGGGGGGTGGGGGTGATAGGGGACATGGGTGGGAGCCTGGTGGAGGCTGCCCATGGTGGCTGGGGGGTGGGGGTGGTGGGAGACATGAGTGGGGGCCTGGTGGAGGCTGCCCCTGCACTGCTGAGGGGTGGGGGTGATATGGGACATGGGTGGGAGCATGGTGGGGGCTGCCCATGGTGGCTGGGGGGGGTGGGTGGGAGACATGAGTGGGGTCCTGGTGGGGGCTGCCCATGGTGGCTGGGGGTGGGGGTGATAGGGGACATGAGTGGGGGTCTGGTGGGGGCTGCCCATGGTGGCTGGGGGGTGGGCGTGATAGGGGACATGAGTGGGGGCCTGGTGGAGGCTGCCCATGGTGGCTGGGGGGTGGGGGTGGTGGGAGACATGAGTGGGGGCCTGGTGGAGGCTGCCCATGGTGGCTGGGGGGTGGGGGTGATAGGGGACATGAGTGGGGGCCTGGTGGGGGCTTCCCATGGTGGCTGGGGGGTGGGGATGGGTGGGAGACATGAGTGGGGCCTGGTGGGGGCTGCCCATGGTGGCTGGGGGGTGGGGGTGGTGGGAGACATGGGTGGGGGCCTGGTGGAGGGTGCCCCACACTGCTGGGGGGTGGGGGTGGTGGGAGACATGAGTGGGGGCCTGGTGGAGGCTGCCCATGGTGGCTGGGGGTGGGGGTGATAGGGGACATGAGTGGGGGCCTGGTGGGGGCTGCCCATGGTGGCTGGTGGGTGAGGGTGGTGGGAGACATGAGTGGGGGCCTGGTGGAGGCTGCCCATGGTGGCTGGGGGGTGGGGGTGGGTGGAAGACATGAGTGGGGGCCTGGTGGAGGCTGCCCATGGTGGCTGGGGGGTGGGGGTGGTGGGAGACATGAGTGGGGGCCTGGTGGAGACTGCCCATGGTGGCTGGGGGGTGGGGGTGGTGGGAGACATGAGTGTGGGCCTGGTGGAAGCTGCCCCTGCACTGCTGGGGGTGGGGGTGATAGGGGACATGGGTGGGAGCCTGGTGGGGGCTGCCCATGGTGACTGGGGGGTGGGGGTGATAGGGGACATGAGTGGGGGCCTGGTGGGGGCTGCCCATGGTGGCTGGGGGGTGGGGGTGATAGGGGACATGAGTGGGGGCCTGGTGGAGGCTGCCGATGGTGGCTGGGGGTGGGGGTGGTGGGAGACATGTGTGGGGGCCTGGTGGAGGCTGCCCATGGTGGCTGGGGGGTGGGGGTGATAGGGGACATGGGTGGGAGCCTGGTGGAGGCTGCCCATGGTGGCTGGGGGTGGGGGTGGTGGGAGACATGAGTGGGGGTCTGGTGGAGGCTGCCCCCGCACTGCTGGGGGGTGGGGGTGATAAGGGAAATGAGTGGGGGCCTGGTGGGGGCTGCCCATGGTGGCTGGGGGGTGGGTGGGAGACATGAGTGGGGGCCTGGTGGGGGCTGCCCATGGTGGCTGGGGGGTGGGGGTGATAGGGGACATGAGTGGGGGCCTGGTGGGGGCTGCCCATGGTGGCTGGGGGGTGGGCGTGATAGGGGACATGAGTGGGGGCCTGGTGGAGGCTGCCCATGGTGGCTGGGGGGTGGGGGTGGTGGGAGACATGAGTGGGGGCCTCGTGGAGGCTGCCCCTGCACTGCTGGGGGTGTGGGTGATAGGGGACATGGGTGGGAGCCTGGTGGGGGCTGCCCATGGTGGCTGGGGGGTTGGGGTGATAGGGGACATGAGTGGGGGCCTGGCCTGGTGGGGGCTGCCCATGGTGGCTGGGGGGTGGGGGTGATAGGGGACATGAGTGGGGGCCTGGTGGAGGCTGCCCATGGTGGCTGGGGGGTGGGGGTGGTGGGAGACATGAGTGGGGGCCTGGTGGAGGCTGCCCATGGTGGCTGGGGGGTGGGGATGATAGGGGACATGGGTGGGAGCCTGGTGGAAGCTGCCCATGGTGGCTGGGGGGTGGGGGTGGTGGGAGACATGAGTGGGGGCCTGGTGGAGGCTGCCCCTGCACTGCTTGGGGGTGAGGGTGATAGGGGACATGGGTGGGAGCCTGGTGGGGGCTGCCCATGGTGGCTGGGGGGGGTGGGTGGGAGACATGAGTGGGGGCCTGGTGGGGGCTGCCCATGGTGGCTGGGGGGTGGGGGTGATAGGGGACATGAGTGGGGGCCTGGTGGGGGCTGCCCATGGTGGCTGGGGGGTGGGCGTGATAGGGGACATGAGTGGGGGCCTGGTGGGGGCTGCCCATGGTGGCTGGGGGGTGGGGATGGGTGGGAGACATGAGTGGGGGCCTGGTGGGGCTGCCCATGGTGGCTGGGGGGTGGGGGTGGTGGGAGACATGGGTGGGGGCCTGGTGGATGGTGCCCCACACTGCTGGGGGGTGGGGGTGGTGGGAGACATGAGTGGGGGCCTGGTGGAGGCTGCCCATGGTGGCTGGGGGGTGGGGGTGATAGGGGACATGAGTGGGGGCCTGGTGGGGGCTGCCCATGGTGGATGGTGGGTGGGGGTGGTGGGAGACATGAGTGGGGGCCTGGTGGAGGCTGCCCATGGTGGCTGGGGGGTGGGGGTGGGTGGGAGACATGAGTGGGGGCCTGGTGGAGGCTGCCCATGGTGGCTGGGGGGTGGGGGTGGGTGGGAGACATGAGTGGGGGCCTGGTGGCGGCTGCCCATGGTTGCTGGGTGGTGGGGGTGGTGGGAGACATGAGTGGGGGCCTGGTGGAGGCTGCCCCTGCACTGCTGGGGGGTGGGGGTGATAGGGGACATGGGTGGGAGCCTGGTGGGGGCTGCCCATGGTGGCTGGGGGGTGGGGATGATAGGGGACATGGGTGGGAGCCTGGTGGAGGCTGCCCATGGTGGCTGGGGGGTGGGGGTGGTGGGAGACATGAGTGGGGGCCTGGTGGAGGCTGCCCCTGCACTGCTGGGGGCGGGTGTGATATGGGACATGAGTGGGGGCCTGGTGGAGGGTGCCCCTGCACTGCTGAGGGGTGGGGGTGGTGGGAGACATGAGTTGGACATGTGTGGGGGCCTGGTGGGGGCTGCCCATGGTGGCTGGGGGGTGGGGGTGATAGGGGACATGAGTGGGGGCCTGGTGGGGGCTGCCCAGGGTGGCAGGGGGTGGGGGTTTTGGGAGACATGAGTGGGGGCCTGGTGGAGGCTGCCCCTGCACTGCTGGGCGGTGGGGGTGATAGGGGACATGAGTGGGGGCCTGGTGGGGGCTGCCCATGGTGGCTGGGGGTGGGGGTGGGTGGGAGACATGAGTGGGGGCCTGGTGGGGGCTGCCCATGGTGGCTGGGGGGTGGGGGTGGTGGGAGACATGGGTGGGGGCCTGGTGGAGGGTGCCCCACACTGCTGGGGGGGTGGGGGTGGTGGGAGACATGAGTGGGGGCCTGGTGGAGGCTGCCCATGGTGGCTGAAGGGTGGGGGTGATAGGGGATATGAGTGGGGGCCTGGTGGAGGCTACCCATGGTGGCTGGGGGAGGTGGGGGGTGGGCGACATGAGCAGGTGTGCAGGGTAGTCCCCTGTTTTGTGGGCTGCCTGCAGGGGCCATGGAGGGTGTACAGGGAACACCTGTGAGGACCCACACAGCCTAATCGCGTGTGATTATTCCCGCGCACCCCTGTAATACACGTACCCAGCCAAATCGCGTGTGATAATTCCCGCGCACCGCTGTA
The DNA here is from genome assembly GCF_040938575.1 of Ambystoma mexicanum. Taxonomy (NCBI): domain Eukaryota; kingdom Metazoa; phylum Chordata; class Amphibia; order Caudata; family Ambystomatidae; genus Ambystoma; species Ambystoma mexicanum. The sequence goes on from NC_090941.1 coordinate 359,290,264, forward strand.
ATACACGTACCCAGCCAAATCGCGTGTGATTATTCCCGCGCACCCCTGTAATACACGTTCCATGGCTAATCGCGTGTAAAACTTCACGCGTACCACTGTCATACACGTACCCAGCCAAATCGCGTGTGAAAATTCCCACGTACCCCTGTAATACACGTACCCTGGCTAATCACGTGTTTAACTTCACGCGTACCCCTGTCATACATGTACCCTGGCTAATCGCATGTAAAACTTCCCGCGTACCCCTGATATGTACGTTACCCGCTTTGCGTTCCTTGTTTGGCAGCCCTGTAAACTGGTCCAGGGTTAGCGCAGCCCTTTGCGATGATTTAGCGATTTTGATGGCTTTTCCTTGCGCGAGGGCGTTCTTGGGGGCGTTACTGGCGCTGCTGCAGGGTTGCTGCGATACTCTGCGCCACGGCTGGTTTGGGAGCCTAAAATCCATGAATACGCTGTGCGCGGAAATCGGTGTTGGCGCACGCGCCTGGCGCAGACAATCGCACGCGGACACTCTGCGCCAGCCGCTTGCGACACTTTTCTGCGAAATTCTATGAATTACCCTGTAAGTATCCTCTGGTAATGGACTGTGAGGCATTGGCAGATATACAAAAAAAACATCGAGAATATATACATATATACGGCGACCTGCAACATCAGTAACCAAAGATGAAAGATGGTCAACAATCTTGCTTGAAGAAGGTAAGCCCACCATCTTCACAGTACTACTCTTCTGAAACGACATAGCCACTTCTAAAGCATGAAATTGATTCTCCGAACCTCTGACTACACTTTATTCTGAGATATCATACAGCTTGAGGACTTCAAAACAACTCTGATACATAAAGAATAATCGTAACCTAATTTGATATAAAATGGATTAATGTAAAAGTTTATAATAGACTAACTCATTTAATTAAAAAAAGAAAGTGGAAAGGGTAGAAAGGCTGCCCCTGTGCTACGGGCTCCCAGACACCGCAGTAGTCTGCGGATGGCACAGGTCACATCTGGGTCTTTTGAGGGTGCCTGGTATGTCAAGGGGACTGTGGGGATTAGCCAATGAGGTTTTCTGGGTGTAGTGTACAGCAAGAGAGGGTAGTAGGAGTTTTGTTTGGAGGAGTTGTGAGAGCACTGGCAATGGCTATGGTTATGAGTTTGAGAAGGAAGACTGTGTGGATTCTGTAGGACTATTCAATTCAGTCATTGAAGGTCTATGCTAAAAATCATGGCACCCTTGGACATATTGGATTGGCAGAAGTGGACTTTTTTTGGCATGCAGTTTGTGGATTAAACTGGCCAAGACTGATTTCATTCTGTGAGAGTATGGCTCACTATAAATGTTCAGACATTGTGATTGTGCATTGTGGAGGGGACAGTTTGGGGATTGTGACTCCAGTGTATTTCTAAGTTGCCCTGAAGGATTTCTTTAAAGGCCTAGTCCAACTGTTTCCTGCAGCTAAGATTATTGTTTCTGAAATACATCAGAGGTAAGCATGGAGATGTCCAACAAACCTTTTTAGTCCACAAATGGAAGAATCAAGGCAGCTTGTCAATAAAGCCGTATTTACTGTTTTATATGCTGCAAAAATTTGATCTTTTGAACATGAATTTCATCTTTTTCTGTTGAAGATCTTGGACAGAGTTGCCTATAATCAGATCACCACTTTTTTGGAGCAAAATTAGATTTATCATAAATATCAGTCAGGGTTTCGCTTGAATCTCGGTACGGAGACGGCCTTATTAGCCCTCAAATCCCATCTCCTTCAGAGGATGGATGGAGGCTACACCTCCCTCCTCATGATTTTAGATTTGTCGGCTGCCTTTGAGCTGGTGGACCATGCCATACTGTCCACCAGGCTAAAGAAGAAGGCCAACTTCTTGGATGAAGCGATAAACTGGGTTAACTCCTTTCTGAAGAATAGACAAAATAGAGTGGCCATTGACACGGCCGAAGCAAAACCGACAACACTTCGGTCTGGTGTCCCGCAAGGAGCGTGCGTGTCGCCTTGCTTCTATAATATATTCATGATCCCCTTCTTCCAGATGTTGGAGAAAGAGGGGATAATATTTGCAAATTATGCGAATGACACCCACTGTGTCATCCCCATATCTGGTTCTCATGTGGAAGATGAACAAAGAATCAATGAAATTTACAAAAACATTCAGGACTGGATGGTGTTGAATGGCTTAGCCATTAATGGCTCCAAGACAGAGCTTCTACTTGTTGGCACAGAGTCCAAACTAGAGAAGTTAGGACCTGGCTATAAGTCTTTTCTTATAGACAGCTGCCACATTGAGGTTATGAGCAAGGTGAAAACCCTCAGCATTTATCTTGACAAAAATCTGAATATGAATGCCCAAGTGAACAGTCTTGTTTCACCGGCCTCATACTTTCTCAAGATGTTTCGCTGTCTTAGGCCTTTCATCTCAGAATCAAACTCCGAAACACTGGCAAGGGCTATAATTGGATCTAAGATCGATTATTGTTGTAGTTTCCTCATTGGGTTGCCGCTTTCTGACGTTGATCGATTACAGGTCATTCAGAATGGTGCAGTTAGAGTAGTGCAAGGTTTATCTAAAAGAGACCATGTATCTGAAGCATGGCGAAGTTTACACTGGTTACCTGTGCAGGCCAGGGTTGTGTTCAGGCTCCACCTTATCACACATAAATGCATACATGGAGTCATGCCACTTTACCTTAAAGAATTAGTTACAGTAAAAAACAACATCAGGTCCCTTCGTTCGGACGATTCTAATACCTGGCTATGCCACGCTTGAAGACAAAAAAATCCAGGGACTCAGCATTCATTTCGGCAGCCCCCCTTAAATTGTGTGTCAGGACGATGGATGTGGCTATTACTAAAAAAAATAAGTTTCACTGTGTGGATGTTAGGAAATTGTTGGATGAACCATTTGAAAAGGTACACTGAGTTGTGTGGCATCTCTGGTACTATTGGTTTGGAGGGAGTGGAGGTTTGCTGGTATACAGTGTCTGGGCTAAACTGGGTGAGTTTACTATCATTTTGTGAGACTGTGGCTCACTTTCCATGCCCACAAATGATTATTGTTCATTGTGGAGGAAATAGGCTGGGCTACGTTAATCCACTGTAGTTGCAGGTTGCATTAAAATATATTTTCTGTGGTTTAATGGAACTATTTCTATTTGCAAATATTATTTTTTCAGAAATACATCCAATGGACGTATGGAGATGGCCAAATGTGTTTTGTGCACAACTAGAACAAGGTAGGCATCTTGTAAATATAGGTTTATGTGCTTTTTCCGAATGGTGTAGGCATGGCATATTTTGAAAACATCAAGTTGGATAGTTAAACAAAAATGCAGAGTGATGGAGTGAATTTTATTGATTTTGGGAATCAGATGTTTCTTGTAAATATTCAAAATACACTGAACAAGTTCATGTGAAAAAGATGTAAAGTGCATATGAAAACATGTGTAAGTAGTTTTAGGAAATAAAAATCAGAAAAGCAAAAATTTTAAATAAAAATAAAACAGCTCTTTTAAGAACCATCATAGTACAATAAATTGTTTCAATTAAGTGTAAATCTCCATACTCCCTCTAATTGCACAATCTGTCCGTGGACACCACAGTAAGCCACGGACAGCATGTGCCACATTCGGGCCTTTAAGGTTGGCTGACATGGAAAGGGGACTGCAGAGACCGCGGTCAGTCATTATATCCTTGAACAGTGGGGGACCAGCCAATCAGGTTTCCTAGGTGTGCTGTACAGGAAGAGTGGGTAGCAGGAATTTTGTTAGTAGGAGTGGTGAGAGGATTGAAAATGGCCATGGCCACAGCAATGTCTTTCAGCAGGCAGAGTGTTTGGATTTTGTGCTCTTGGGTCCATTGGTTGAAGGTGTATGTTGAGCATTGTGGAACAGCCAAACATATTGGATTCCCTAAATTGGAAGTGTTCTGGTATTGAGTGCAATGCATGAAGTGGGTGGACTTGCTCCCATTTTGTGCAAATATGGTTGAATTGAAACCTCCAGACATTATTATTGTTCATTGTGGAGGGAACAGTTTGGGGAACATGACTGGAATTTCATTGTAGTGTGCAATGAAGGAGACATTGGGATAGTTGAAGGAAATGTTTCCTAATTCAGAAATTATTTTTTCATGCATTCCCCAGAAACAGATCTGGATGTGTTACAGTCCAATTTTTCCGCAAATGTAAAAAACGAGTCACAAAGTCAATAAAGCTGTGTGCTTTTGTTCGAGATATTGGCATGAATTTGTTTCATAATGAGAAGATTAAATTTGATAGGGCCATCATTTTCTGGTGAGATGGAATCCATCTAACTGATGTGGGTAATCAGATTTTTGTGGAAAACATTCAAAATGCTTTGATGCAGTTTTTGTGAAAGTGAAAATAAATAATTAAATTCAGTGACATGTTTCTTAGTTCAGTTTGTAAAACCAAAAATTAAAAAATATATAAAAACCAAAAACACACAAAAAGGTTATTTTAAGAGCCACCCTTTTTTAATGCAAAACAAGTAAAATGATCTCAATTGACCCATGCCTGGAATATTTGAGATGTCCGTGGACTATCGCGCTATCTGCAGACTATGCAGGCTGCACAGGGGCCTGTGACTTTTTTTCTCACTTCTTCTCACTTCTATTTTTTAACTGTGAAAGGTGGCTCCTAAAGGAACCTTTTTATTTGTTGTTTCAATTGTACATATCTGTTTGCATTTGTTTTCAGGAGAGAAAAGGTAGGGGAGGGAAGGGGGGAAGGGGAACCAACCACAGGGATGAAGGGGCAGGTGGAGAGAGGAAGGTGTTGGGCAGGCCTTAATCAGGCAGGTGGCAGGGTTGTTCATGCTCCTGACAGCAGCCTCAATAGCACTCTGGAACTGCTCCCCACTACAGATTGGTGCTTCATAGTACATGCATAGCACTGTGACCCTCAAATGGTAAGGTTCAAGAGTGTTCTGTATTGCTTGTGAAGTTGCTGCTGGGATCCTCTGCCCCAAAGGAGTATCCTTTGTGATGACAGGAGCAGATCAAGATGATAGGATACAGGAAGTCAACCTGCTCTCACCTTTCTCAAAGCAGTCATTGGTCGATTTGGTGTGGCGCCTCATGGAAGTAGTCACAACTGAGCACAAGTTTGCATTCAGTGCATCGAATCTTACTTGCACAAGCCTTTGGGATATTTCCAAATGTTGTGAAAAATTGCCACACCCAGGACTCTCTCCGAGTACTGGTGACAGGGATTCACTCCACTTCATCCTCTTCTTCCTCTTGATCCTTCTCTTCTGTATCACCGTGCATGTTCTCCTCTCCAATCCCTCCAGATGATGTTGGTGTTGGTGGTGGGAGTGGGTGGACAGAAGCAGTGGCCATAAGATATGCCATGGTCTCCAATAAGCACAGCCGTGAGACAGCAGTGAAGCAGATGCTCTCTCCTGCATAGCCAGATGGAGAATGAGGAAAAGTAATGGATGTGTCCCTTCTGAGGAACCGTCCAGACAGTCGAACTGTCTGTGGACTACCAAGTCAAAAATAGGTCTTGTAAAAAGTTGCTAGATCAATGTAGAGTTTGTATGGGAGCTATACAAGGGTAACATTTCTGCTTTAAATAACTGAGATTGGCTGGAAATGCACTTTGAAACTGCCCAGGACCACGAACACTATTTGTGGACACACCTATCACGTTGCACGTGTGTGGACACATATCAGGCGAGAATCATAGGGTGCATGAACTGGGTGTACATAGAACAGTCACAGTGTCCCCAGACTAATTAAAAGTTCATCATGAGAAACTGGACATGGCGCCTGTCCAGGGGCACCTCAATTTTGAGTATGGACAGCCTGGACAGTCATAGTGTCCACAAACTCCAAAAAATAGGCAATATCACACAACAATATACAAAACATTTATAGTACAAACAACATATCTATTCAAGAAAGGGAAGAGGTATCGGAATGGGAAACATACATGGGAAAATAAGCCACTTGTGTACAATAATTATGAGGAGAGGAAGGGAGTGAGGTTTCATCAAAGCGTCTTTCTTTAAAATGTTCAGAATTTGGTGGGGATGGTTGCTGTGGACAAGGGGGACCACTGCCTATAGGACAGTGATAGGGAACATTTTTAATCGCATGGTCTTTCAAAAACTGGAAAAGTCTTTGGAATCATCAGTAAGTCCATCTAATTGGTTGGACAAGTTCATGATTTCAATATTTAAAGTTGGGGATTTTGTTAGGGCTTCTGTTTGTGATTCTGGGAATTGGGTATAATTAAACTGGGGCATGGTTTCTTCATGAAAACTATGTACTGTAAGAAAAATAGAAACATATTATTTTAGCAAGGTATATACAAAATGCATTATTTGTTTACATTAAAATATCTACTGTATACCATTGGGGATTTTATCCTCGCCCATTTCTTCTTTTGGGAAGTTCTCCTCTAACCATTCAAGTCTGCTTGCCATTTCTTTGAGAAAAAAGGGCTATTGTCTTACAACACATGTTTATAAAATGAAATCTAATAATAGTAAAATAAATACAATGCCCTTGGTATATAGTGAGAATGTGTTGTCCAATACGCATCTTAATGTCCCTTTAACTATTTTTTCAAAAGGTATGTTATGGTTACATGTAAAACCGAAAAAACCTTGAAATGCGCCATTTATGGTATGCTAAGCAACCTCAACTCGTGCCACCTCCGTGCACTTCTAAGACTAACACCCAGGACATCAAAGATGACATCACAAATGTCTGTACAACAACATAACATAGAGTTCCTAGTTCCCTTTCAAACAGGAGGTTTAAAATGTATTCTACATTTTGTCTGAATCGTGGGTCTTCACAATACATTTATAAAAAGCGATATTCTGTTGCACTAATTTGTGTGGATCTTTCATCATATCTTCCTCCTTTTCCTGTAGGAAAGAGTAGAGGAAAAGAACATGCTACTACACTTTTCTCCCATTTGCTCATTGGCGATCCTTTGGCATGACACATTGAAATGTTTCTAATGCATCTTCTATGGTGTCTTTGGAATGGAGTGGGTGAATTGCATACTGGTCTAAAATGTTGGCTGCACTAACAGGATCCACAAGTTCAAATTGGCCAGGGTGTGGTGAATCCTGAATTATTTCAGTGGTTTCTCTTAGGTTTTCCTCTATATTTATATCTCTATAGTATTCACTGTTTTATTTAGGATATTGGAGGTGTTGTCTAACTTTGTTTAAGTCGATTAGTAGTTATTGTCTTTTGTTGGCACACCATTAACAAGTAAAATCAAAGATTGTTCTATTGGCCATCTTACTCCGAGAGTTCTACATTTTCTTTAAGATCTAGTAGAAAATATACTACCTTGCCACAAATGCCTTTAGTAACTGGCAGTTTTGGGTTGAAGGCGTATTATAGCTTGAACTGGGTTAAGTTAAGTTGCTGGAGAGCTTTTGGAAGTGGGAAGATTTCTTAGTTATTAGTAATAGCCAGTGATGGAATTTGGCTACAGTCAAGCTTTGCATTGCAGAACTTGCAAACTATTGAGAAGCCAGTTATTTTGTTTTTAGTTTCTGTTATTGGACAAAAAGCTATTTGGAACCATTGGGATTCTTCATTGTCCTCTATGTTGTAGGTAATATCTACTATGTTTGTGCTCTTTTTATAAAAGGTTCAACAGACACATATTTTGTCTAGCATTTCAGCAAATGTATTTTGGAACTTTGCTATTTCTTTTTTCTATGTGTTTATAAGATGGTTGTTGTTTGTGAGGTTTTTGCTAATGTTTTTTAATGTTACTGAATTTTCCAAGTCAACTTCAGTTCCAAAATATTTACTTTGGATTTGTTCTATTTCTCAGAGGAGTTACTTGGCGGTTGCTTTTAGGAGAATGTTATTTAATGTTTGCAGTTCTAGAGCAGGAATTTTTGCATAGTACAATCAACATACAAGGTTTTGTATAGTGGAATGGTATGTGTCGCTAACATTTTGATGTGATGGAAGGTGCTTTTGCAAGCAGTTCCTAAAATGCAGGCTAATGAATGTCCTCACAGTCTAGTGTGGATGTGTGCTGGGCAGGAGTCAATGGTATACAAAGTTTTGATTTTACTTTTGTCTTTTAGTTTCACATAGTGATTGAGACATTTTAAAGATTTGAAGGAATGTTGGTGTATGTTACATATTGGGCTGCATGTCCATTTGTACACCGAACGGTTTGTTTGGGCGAAAGGACCATTTGGTTGAAAGTTTGTTGGGGACATTTTTTCTAAAAGGGTTTTGTTATGTCTGCCTCTTAGTCATTGGGTTCACAAAAGGATACACTGGATACACATGCCGGCCTCCCTGACTAGCGTGATTAACAGTTCAACCCGCGCTTGCTATCCTTTAGCCGATATATTTGATGCTCATCACAGGGCTTACTTGGTTGGTATGCCTCCCCATTTAAGTGCTTTGAGATGGTACGTTATGCTGCTTACCACACTCCTCATCTCAACGCTGCATACCCCACGGAACGATCACCTCTCCTACTCCGCTGCAGAGTGCATCAGGAAGATGTGTTAGGTCCCCTGAAGCCTGCAACGTGAGGGTTCCGGTTCCAACCTCTGAACCGAAACCAAGCCTCAGTCAGGTGATCACGATATCAACACAGAGGGTTCTCTCCTCTAACTCTGCTGTAGCTCATCGCCTCTCCAACAAACTTTTTTTTTTTTTACGTCGCTGGCCTCAGCGTGAGGATAGCATCAACATTCCAAGCAATCGCCAGCTCCCCTGGATATCCCCATGACATCACCACTCGCAAACACGAGTGAAGCTGCACAGAGCACTGCAGCCTTAACTGTCTTTGAGGCTTGCCCCAAAATTACATGTTCTCATCAACATCATAAGAGATCCTACAGGCAATCCGTCCTCATAGTCAGTACGATGCCTCATGCTACCATTTATTCTGAACTGAGTCAATGCTTCACTGCCAGTTTCCGCTGCTTCACTGGGCTGAACAAAACCTCGTGGCCACCCTCTCTTCCAGCCTTTGGACGCTCGTACTCTCTGTTACTGTCTCTGGACCCTGGATTAACTGGTGCCTATGGGAGACCTGTCCATGCTCCTCTCTGGATGCCATACCAGGCAATCTCATTCCAAGGTGCCACTCATCCTTACTCCCGGAAAGCCACTTCTAATCCTGCCTGGCTGCTGACAGGACACTCTTTCACTTCTCTCCTCCCAGGGAGTCTACACTCCTTTGCCTCTCACTTTCTCTTCTTCCAATGGGGTCCCCTGGGACAGACTGCCTCACAGCCCTGGGTTGTGGGTGTACACAGACCATGGGGGGGAGTGGGCTCTCCCTGTCTTCAGGTAATCACTATAGTTACTCTTGGCTGCACCCCCCCAGCAGCAGTGTCTCCTCTCTCCTTTTCTCAACCATATCACAGGTATGTCTTCACTTGCTACTCTGCTCACTCCAAGGTCCTTCTTAAAACCATATCTCGTTGCCACGTTTTATGTCTGCCTCTCAGTCATTGGGTTCACAATAGGATACACTGGATACGCTGTTAAGTACTCTTCACGGTTACTTTAATGGTATCTTCAGTTGCAATCAGATTACACCAGCTCATCCGGAGATTAAGAGGAAAAAGGACAAAGAGCCCACTGGCTCCCACCACCCAGGCTTTATATGTAAACTGCCTGGGCTGGAACATATTGAACCACAAACATTCCATCCTCACCATTCCACGCTCACAACCTACTTTCCACATATGAAATCAGTCCAAGCACACCTCACACATACAGGAAAGAAGACCAACCCTAACAGGTTTCTTTTGCCATAATGGTGTCTCCTACCACTTCATAGCCTCACCCATTATTCTATGGAAATTGAGTTTATTTATTATTTTTTATAAGCCTCTTCATTGAAATATGGTACTGTGCTGCTTGTGTGAAACCATTCTCCTTCAAAGAAGTTTGTAAAGGTATCTATATTGACATTCTACATGTTTAGAGGTACTTGTTGTAATATATTAGTTAATTTAGCTATTGGTTTTATTCTGTTTAAAATTAATATAAACAACTTTTTTCTTTACTAGAAATGTGCTATAAATTAGAGCTTCACAGACTTCTTTTCTGCAGTTGTTTTTAAGTGTAGAATGTGACTTTTCTGATTTCTTTATGAGATTGTTAAGAACTTTACGGTGGAAAATTGTTTGTAAAATTGATTTTCTGGTATGTTTTACTGTGGCTACATTAACATTGATAGATATAGTGTTAGATTATTTTCAGGTCTTATTTTATATGTACATCTTTTTTTACTTTTAATTTTTGCAAGAGGGGCTGATTCTTTGTGAGTGCTTGCTGGTTTGCGTTCATTGAGTGAGGTTACTAGCTGTTGTGTTTTCATGTTTTCTATGCATTGTTTTAGAGAGGGATGACTATATGGCTTGCTTTTATTTTTATCTGTTCTATATTTTATTTGTTTTCTACTGAGTTGTTTCCTAGTAGGCATTCCCTTTTGTCTGTTGACAATAAAGAAAGTTTGTGTTTGAAAGTTGTGGAATGTTTATGCATGTATTATGCATGGGTGTGTGGGTGTTGTTGTAGAGATGTACAAAAACGACTGGAAGCCCTTCTTCTGAGAACAAACACAGCCAAATAACATGTTCTATGGGAAGGTGCCCACTCGGGTGGGTCTACAACCACGTTTTAGCTCACTGTACCTTTCCCAGAGTAGAAATATCCATTTGCATATCAGTCTTTGTCCCACCCACAAGGGAAGTCCAGCACAGAAATGCTAGGCAATTCTCTGAACAAGAGTACCAAAAACAACCCCAAACTTGTGTTTCAGCCTAGTCAGGGCTCTTCAGTGAGGTGAAGATGTTCTGTTGTCCTTTGTGCTTCTGGGTTTCGTTGATGCTAGCTGCTGTCTGCAGACTTTTATGCTGTACACAGACTCTAGAGGTGCTACATTGGAGGTGAGTGTGATTTTTAGGTGTAGTCATTAAAAATAGGTATAAGGAACATCTGGGTGCACTAATAAAAACCTATGAAATTCAGTGAATCAACTTTGTTAAATATACATTATGGTTACAATTAAAATCGGAAAACTCAAGAAATTCGCCAGTTGTGGTAAGCTATACAACCATAACTTGCACCACCACCATGCACCTCTAAAACTAATACCCATGACATCAAAGATGACATCAGAAATGACTTCATTGATGACATCACATAACATCCACCTAAGAAAAAAAACTACATGTCAGATTGTGCAGGCAATCCAATAACAACTATAAACAGAATTCATTACTCCATCTCATCCAACATACGTTCAATGTGTTTTATACTGCATTTAAAAGCACTCTGGAGGAAGCACTAAAGACACTAGACCAGAAGTGAGCTCCATAAATACCTTCCCCAAGGTGCACAAAGCACCAATAATACTTTCTGTATCCTTCTACCAATGTTTAAACATTGTGTGAGGAGGTGCCCAACAGTGTCTTTTTCCTTCCCACAGATTCTGCACAGGCATTTTCAGCAGGAATTTGCATTTTGGCTCCAACCATGATCAATAAAGGCAATACAATAAGTCTCGAATTTCATAATAAAATGCCTCAATCTCTGCTCACTAATAAATACAATAGTTAAAATGTTCCAGGTACGGAAAACATTGCTTGGCATACTGAATTAGGTTGTTTTTTCCAGTAAATAATCAATGTTTTCAGTTTCTATCATGCATATGCCTTTTGGATTATGGATTTCTTCGCCGATGTGATATTTTCAGTGACATCCATATACAAATATATGGAATTATGGCACTTGCAACACTAGGTAATCATCGGCTGCATTACTGGGTTAGAATCAAGATGCATTTACCCTAGTTCCCTGTACCATGAGAAATTAATTTCCTCCATATCTTTCATAATCTTAAATCATTGGATATTGCTTTTAATTTTAATGAATGTGGCTAGAGATATCAGCCATAGTTCCATCCATATTGCCTCAATTGGCAATGATTTGGGTAAAGCCAGAGAATGTCTCCAGAGTCTACCCTCCAGGGTTTCCAACCACCTTACCTCTTGTGCTTTGTACATTGCTAACCCATTCAATATGACTGGAACTGTACTCATTCAATAAACCTGCAACATACTGTCAATCAAGAAACCCTCATTAGTACATACAAGGTTATTCTGTAATCCAAATGTATTAAATGCCTTGGGGGAATTGTGCTGCTTTAAAAGCACAGTTGATGGTGTTAAATTCAAAAGAGAGCCCAAATACACACATGAGTTTATCACCCCAATGGTCTCCCCATCTAACCACCTCCACCTAAAATGTTGGTACGGTGTCTTCGTCCAACAACCATTATTTTAGTTTTTGAAGGATTAATCTCCAGGCAATTCTTTTTGGAATTAGCAAAAGGGCTCACAGTAACCTCTGAAGACCAACAGGGGTTTTATCCAGTAGCACCATGTCATCAGCATTTTATAGCCATGAGATGGACTCAGAACCTATCCTAGGCAGGTCGTTGTGGCACCTGTCAATGGCAAGTTATATGTCAGCCACATATAGGTTGTATTGCATGGGCGCAAGTATTCAACCCTGCTTCGGCCCATTATTGGACATGATGTATTTGGATATCTCACTCATTTGATTAAGCCTAATAGCCATGGAGGTGTCAGTATAAAACTGCTTAATTAGATTGAGAAGGCCAAGATTGATTCTCCACTTGTAAAGCTTTCCCCATCGGTTGCTATCCACACAATCCTATGCACTTATGAGGTCTATAAATGCAATGTAAAGTGTATTAGTTTTATAATAAAAGGTATTTAAGGATCAGACACTGCATTGCTAAAATATTATGGAGAGTAACCAAACTACTATGAAAACCTGTCTGCTGGAGTGAAAGAAGCTGTTTTTGTTCAGTCCATTGGCAAAGGCTTCACAAAAAGGATGTTACAAGGATGTTTTCTAGGATCATCCAGCATGGCCAAGGGTCTGTAAATAGCAGGATCCTCCCGGGCCCCCTTTTTATGAACTGGAATGTATAGAGATGTCCTCCAAGAACTTGGTATCATGCCCCCTGCCATGATTTTTTGGAAAAGATCACTCAATGTTTTGGCCCAAAGCCAAGGGTCCTTTTTAGAACAAGGTTAGATAGAACATTAGGACTGGGATTCCAAGCAGGCTTTATCCTATTAATCAACTCATAGATATCCTCTACTGTAGTTAGAAAATCTATTTTGGGATGAATATCAGGGATTCGAGTGGCCATCCCCTAGGCCCTGTAGGTTTACAATACAATTATTTGAGGTGCCTCACCCACTCTATTTATGTAATAGGATTGATCTCTCCTTTTTGAGGAGCATCAAAGAGGTTTCTAATGAACTGCCAAAACCATTTTCTATCATTTATTCTCATTAAATTATAAATCAACTGCCAATTCACAGTCCTAGTAGAGTTTTTGTGCAAATGCACCGAATTGTTATACCTGGTACGCAAATAAGTAATCATGACCCTACTCCGAGGTATTGTCAAGTGTCCATTCTTTAAAAATGTATTCAAGGAATGAATACTGTGAAGCAAAGCTCTTTTTTTTTCTCACAATAATAACATCATAAAAATTCCCAGGATGAACAGCCTTGTTTTGATTGAACTTGTGTTGGGCACTTATATAATAATAGGCGTAATGTGAGAAACACATAATTACAAGCAAGCTCTATAGCCACTCAGTCTATGTGCAGTCAAAAGCCAACATTGTTATTGGTCAAAAAACACCCTATTACCCATCATATTTATGTTATAGTGCCCTTCCAAATGCAAACAAGGGTTAGTATTTAAATTGCCAATTTCTAACTTGAGTATTTTATGATTGTTAATTGCTATGGGCATCAAATAAAAATCCTGTACCCTGAGTGACAAATAACTTGCCACAAAATGGAATCCACTTGACTGGCAACCATACCGTTAGACCAGGAAAAGTTGTGAGCTGATTTATTGCTTCCATCTGGGTTAAGATAGTTTAGACTCTAAGCATTTATAAAACCTAACCACCTGAAAATCACTTCACTCAAGTCCCCACATGTAATAACTTCACCCTTGGGAAAGTTCAAATACAATTCCTTAAGTACCCCCATAAGGGTGTCTGTCTTTTTCCATATAAGAGACTCCCCTGGAGAATCACAAATATTAATCAGCAGCACATGCTCACTGCCTTTAAGTCCACTACTTTGAAAGTGAACAGAAAGGACATAGGGATTAGGTTCCGCAATATTACATTTTGTGGAATGCATGGAAATCTTTATACCAATAATCAAGCCCCCACAGGGTCTACCCATGAGTCCATTAATTGTGAACCTAGAGGTGCACTCATAGGCATCTAAGGCACACTTGGTTATTAGCCACGTTTCCTGCAGAAGAAGAATATTACTAGCTAATAATATCACTGAACCATCTTCATTAGATAACTAGTGAGTGTGCCCTTAAGTTTTCCAACTGATTATTGTAAGAAGACGTTTATGTCAATAGGTAATCAACATTTGATCAATTCACTGCAGAAAAGTGGTCTCCAAACCCATTTACCCTGCATAGCACAACCTTTTGAGGGACATGCAAAACTATTGTCCTTCCCTAGAGGCTTAAAGAAGTTCATTGCTATTTTAACATTTGGCAGAGGACTTATTTCATAGTAGGAGGTGAATGGAGAACCACATTCAAATGAATAACCCATTTTCCAAAAATGAGGCACCATTGACATAACAAAGTCAGCAGTAATTCTGTTGTAAAAATGAAGGCACAACTAATTAGCAACCAGTTTCGAGTCAGGTAAATCCACTTGACCCATGTCCTTGAAGGGGATAACCATCCGTTGCGGGAAAATATGCAGCAACCAAAGGACTTCCTGCAAATTTAAGAAATGACTTTCTAATGTGACAAACAGGTATGTAATCATGACCTTCTGTTCATCTGCGGGTTTCACACTCCACTTGGGCTGGCTAATTGGAGGAGAAGCTGCCCTCAGCTTACATCTAGCTTCATACATAAATCGTCATCACAAGGTGCGGACACAATTAACACTGAGTCACTAGAATCAGCTTGAATTAAATCAACATTGGACTCAGGGTCTAAAGACTCTGTGGGCTCAATCGGAATAACGCTCACCCAATTGTCCAAAGTCAGTGTGTTGTTTGTCTTTCCTTGCTTACAACTCTTCTTTTTCACTTTCTTTGGGGCCCGCTCTCTCTCGACCGATTCATAGTTATTCTCTGTGCCATTGCAAGTGTGCCTAGAGTCCAATTGCACTGTCAAAGATCTTGCATGTTTTTATAAACCCTGCACTGGATGATTTTCTTTTAACAGTGCATCCCGATTTGAAGGCTTTCTTCCTCAGTCGCCTTTTCCTTCTGGCCTATAATATGTCAGCTTCAAATTCTAGACTTTGCATTCATTTTGCACCTGTGCCACCACCAACGTGATACGGCGATACCGGAATGTCTCCACCCTCTCCCGCTAGCAGGTGCTTCCTCCCTGGAAGGCAAAACATGTGAAGGCAAATGTTCTACCACACTTCCATTGCACAAGGCATCTTGTTCTACATCTGCCAAGGTTGCCTCCACCATGCTGTCAATTATCATTGAGGAATGTACCACTGTCATCACAGCTGCCACATCAATCGATTTAAGTGCAGCTAAATTGGTATTTTGCCCTTTAAAAATCTCAGTGCAGTCGGCTAGTATTGCCTTGAGAAGGGAGCACAATTCATCCATTTCTATTATATGCTCCTTGACCAACCGAATCACTATAGCTTGAACACCCACTCATTACTGCTGTTTTGTACATCTAAGCTCTGAACCTACATATGAGCCACCTCAACAGCTTCCCGCTGTGGGATATAGCAAAGATTTTATAGTTATGTATTGTGAATTGGAGATAAGGATTTCAAGGAATCACCTCACGTGTTTTCACCACAATCCTGTGTGACAACCTTCAATTCAGTATTTATCGGTCGGCAAATCTTTTTCCTCCAGGCCCAATACAACTGGAAAGAAGATTGTAATATTCTCAACATGATTAAAAGCCTCCACTGGTTCGTTATTTCTTTGTACCTGTGATTTACCCTAGCAGGGCTTTCCATTCGAACCCAAGGACTGATTCAACAGACATTCCACAGTTTTAGCAACATTGGTAGGAGCCACCCAGGCCTTACTTCTTGTGTGGTATCCTCGTTTGGGAATCTTTACGGTGACAGCACATCAATCAGTATGAAAAAAAGTATGTTTTACCAGCTGCCAGGGTTCTTCTATGCCAACCGACGGCTGATGTGTGCACTACATTCACCACTGGAGTTATTATGTCCTCCTAGTCAGGAGTAATAGAATCAACAGTAAGAAGTAATCTGAAGCCAGATGCATACCGATCCACCAACAGTGCCACTGCACTCTCCGCACTCACTAATGCATGCACACTATGCATGCCGCTGGAGTTTTAATGTACTGCGAGGCAGGAGTAAAGCAACAATAATGCCAGTTAGAAGTAATCAGAATACAAAAACACATCAATCTATCTACCAACATGAGAGGTGCCAGTGGATGAGGAGCTTTTCCAATACGGTACTGAGATTGCAATTGCATGGCTCCCAGAGATTCATGGGAAGATGTGGCACATTCCAAATGAGTATTTGTTCAGACCACAGATGCCATTGGATGAGGCTGAAGGGGCAGCAATAACATTGGAGTTTGAGGCAGTAATTGTGAGAGATGAGAGATGAGTGGATAGCTGTACATGGGACAACAGGAACTCCCAGTGACAACACAGGAAGATCACGAGGAGCAGTAATTGCCGTAGCTGCAGGGTACAGGTTGACCACAGTGACTGACGAAGAACTATTCAGAGATGAAAGATCAGAACACGAGAGAGTGTTCAACATGAGTGTGACATATTGGTTGAAGATACACTACAGGGAGGTACCACAGAAGATGGTGATGGCACTGAAAACACCACCATCCTTCTGCAAGGAGGACTTGGCCAAGGTGGCCAGCATCCTATGGACCACGAGTCCCTATGATTTGGGGCTTTTGAAAGGAGTGAGGGGAGTGAAGAGAAAGCTGAACCCGGAAGAAATGTGACAGAGAGTCAAAAAATAGCCACTATCAAAGGAAGCAGACAAGGACATTTAAGAGACAATTGCAGCATTGGTGGAGAGGGGTATTTTAATACCATCATAATCAACATGCAAAACTGCTGTGTACCCAGTCAAGAAAGCAAAAGGGGGGTCATGGCATTTTATCCAGGACTTGCGTCCTATTAATCATATTGTAGAAGCACTGTATCCTTTGGTTCCAAATCCAGTGACAATGGTATGCAGTATTCCAGCAGAAACTGCCTGCTTCACTGTCATAGACTTGAAAAATGCCTGTTTTTCTATTTCACTACACCCAGACTCACAAGATTTCACTTCCTTTATGTATTAAAACAAGATGTGGAAACATACAAGACTTCCTCAAGGGTACTGTGAGTCACCCTCAATATTCAATATGGCCCTCTAGGCAATGTGCAGATGGAGAGCATGGTCATCAGTATGTAGACGACATTTTGATTCGCAGCACGACAGAAGAACAGTGTAGAGATGACTCAGTACACATGGTGATAGTGTAAGATGACAAGGGATACAAAGTGGACAATGCCAAACTACAGTACTGTCAGAAAGAAGTGCTATACATTGGAGAGATGATCTCCAAAAATGGCTGACAGGTGAGGCCAGAAAGGGGGGACACAATACATAGGAAAGCAAAACCCACGACAGTGAGAGAGATGTTTATGTTTTATGGTTATGTTTATTGAATTTATATAGCGCTTTAAGCCAAAGCGCTTTACAATATAACAACTGGTACAAAAGTGAGAGAAGCATATTTACAAACATGAACAATGCAGGATTATGTAACTTCTGCAGGGCATGGGTCTTTGACTACTCCACTTACATCTAGCCTCTACTGAGTGCTCTGAAGGGCACACAGAAGGGAACTAAGGTAATACGATAGACAACAGAAATAACTGAGGCATTCGACGAGCTGAAGGAAGCAATATGCACAACTCCAGTGTTGGGGATCCCAGACTTAAAAAAATACAGAAGACAAGCTTGGGGCACAAGCAACTAGCATATTACAATGGGAAGCTTGACTCTGTAATGAGAGGACAGTATCCATGCGAACAAGCTTTGGCTGCTGCCGCATTCGCAGCAGACAAATCAGCAAGTATTATCATGGGATGCACCATTGCTCTTTACATGGAGCACGCCCTATTTGCCATACTGGAGAAACCAAAGAGCACACTGACAACACAAAGAGCATCAGGGCACAAGGTGTTACTATCAAACCCATCCCTAAAGGTAGTGAGATGCAGACTTGTTAAACCCAGCGTCTTTTCTCTCTGACATCGTACAGGATAGTGACTACACACATGACACCACAAAAAACATACAGGAATTCAGTGTATCCTCCTGTACGACAAAGTACAGGAGGATACACTTGAGGGGGGGACATGCTTTACATTGACGGGTCTTCGACAATTGACCAGACAGATGTGGTCAGACATACAGGAACAGCAGTGTTGAGGCAGAGAGAGGATGGAACAAGTGGGATATCGGTCAGTGCGTGATTGACATCACATTATTTAGCACAGGCAGCCAAACTAGTGTCTGTAATATTGGCACTGGAGCACAGCAGAAGGAAGGAAGTGACAATGTACTTAGACTCAGATTACGTGATGTCCACAGTATACTCAGGACTGTCACGATGGATGAGGAGGGGCTTCAGGAGAGCTCACGGGTCCGCAGTACAGCATGCACTCTTGTTAGGCAGGCTAGTAGAAGTCATTCAGTATATGAAAAAATAGTCATAGTGAAATACTAAGCACACACGCAGGGGAAGGACCCCACCTAAAGGGCAAACTAAGCAGCAGAAGTGGAAGCAAAGTATGCTGTATATTTAGGGGAGATCCTAGAAATGCAGGTGTTGTCACATTTCTGTGACTCTGTGAGGACAATGATACTAAAGGAGGGGTACAATGTAATGCCAGAAACACAAATAATGGAGTTGTAGGGAGGTGCACCCATGGAGGAGAAAGACTTGTGGACTAGGAAAGGGTGTACAATATCTCCAACAGACACCCTATGGTGGCAGAATAACACAGGGAAAGTGGTGATGTCACTAGCATTGTTACACACAACACTGATGCAATTACACTATCCAACATACACAGGGAAGGAAGTGCTTGCTGCCAACATTGGAGAAGCATGGTTGTGTCCTAATTTGGTGGAACACGTGGCTGAATATATGACCAACCGCTGAACTTGTAAACAGTTTACTGAAGGACATACATTGAGAGTTGTGAGAGGAGCCATACCTTGGCCAGCTGGTCCATTTCAACATCTCCATGTCAACTATGTTGACATGATCCAAATTGTGTTAAGGATACCGCTACATGATAGCCCTGAGGGCTGCTAAATTCCTAGTGCATGAAGTGTTCCCACGATGGGGCATGTGTGAGGTCCTGTGGTTTGACAATGGCACTCACTTTGCCAATGAAATGTTCAAGAACATTACAATGTTGCTGGGCATTCAACAAGAATTCTCCTGTGATTATCACCCAAAGCAAACAGGGTATGTAAATGCCTCAATGACCTCTTGAAGGAAAGCATATCCAAAACCAAAAAGAGTACAAATAATAACTGGCTCCATTGTTTACCCTTGGCACTCTTTGCATTGCGCAAATTCCCCTGGCTTCTCCCACTGGGGCCGCTAAAAGATGCAGAGAGTAGTGCAGCTGTGTTATGCCATGAAATGTTCGACTACATTACGTGATTGCTAGTGCCTCTTTTATCTCTCACCAGATACGGTGACACCAGGTAAATCCTGAAGACATCGGAGAAGGCAACCGTGTCAAAGAACCAAAGAACTCTCTGACAGAATGACTTGTTCATCCAGGGGACACTGTTCTTTTGTGAAATTTCAACAGACGGTGGGACAGACCCAGATTCACCGGACAGAATACTGTTGAGGCAGTGACTGACAGAGCAGTGAAATTGGAAGGGAAAACTGTCTGGAACCACCTCTCAGATGTCAAGCCCTACAAAGGTGTGGCCTCACCTGGCAATGAGATCGACAGGGCCAACGATCATCAGCAAGAGCAATAGCAAGATAATTCTGAACTTACACTGCCGTGTGGAGGACACCCGATGGTTACTCCCTCAAGGGCAGCAGAGTTAGGGCAAAAACTTCCTACACATCCAGAGTAAGGAGAAACTGTTATTTTATTCTCTACATACGTTCTTTGTGAAAGCGCTACTGTAATATTTGATGATTGTTCATGTTGCTCAATGGTTTCCAACCTGATACCTTTTCGGGCCAATTTGTCCCTTTTACCGATTCCGAGCACATTCACTGAAGGTATATTTTCTTGTTTTCATAGCATATTTGACCCAAGCCTACCCACAACTTGAAAGAGAAAACCCTTCAGTTCTTGCAATATTAAGAGACCCTAGAATTAGAAATGTGTCGGAGCAGCTATTTGCCTTTGCAATAAATGACTACATGGTCTATGGGGCTTAAAATATTAATTTCATGCTAATACAATAACTCTCACTTTTGCGCATTTGAGGCAGGCAACTGATATCTTCAAGCTGCACAGTGATCCAGCAACACAGCTAAAGACGGGTGAAATAATAAAAAATGTGCTTATTTTGTCATGTCTCTTATTTCCAAGTGGGGTATTTGTGTTCATATTCTGGAGAATATCAATTTCATCTAATGAGACTGCTGTCTTCTCCTCTACTAATATTACCCTGACCTCAGCAGGTGGAATGACCATGTCAGGTCGACAGCAGAGCACTGAAAGCATGGTAAGGAGAGGTAAATGCAGTGCTGACAGAGGCATGATGGGGTGTGGATCTCTATCTCAGTGACACTGCTCCCGTGTCTGATAACATGTGGTACAACTACATGACCAAAGTAGGTAAGGAAACCTGTTATGTCTGTTCAGTAATTCCCTACGCCATGAGTGCCCCAGAACATTCATAGCAACTGAAATACCAGCAGCAAGAGCTCAATGCCTGATGTACTTGTCCATGCTAACAACTTGAGGAAGATTTCAGGGGAAAACGCCAACCTTGAGATCGATGTCTCAGGTGAAATTCCCATATGAAGACAGATACATAAAGACTCTTGACATGATGAACAATTATTGGTAGCTAGATCAAGCCATACAGTACACAACTGACAGGCCTCAGAATGGTTACACGAAAACAATAACGTTGAAGGAAAAGCCCTGTCCGAAGAGGGGGGTGTACGAAACAAGTGGGGAACCACGATGTGGGGGAATACCCCAGATGCTTGTGTATGGCCAAGTATAAACAGACAAAGGATGGAAAGATGGTGTAGTAGGTAGCAGAGCCCACTCCCTAGTACGGTCACCAGTGAATAAAGTACAAGGAAAAAATGACAGGTGCCCGAAGGAATGGGGTGTGTGAGAAAATGAAGCTGGACAATACCTATAATACCCCTGAAGAAACCAGCATTGTGCTACAAGAATGAGGGAGAAGTGAAGGTTGGAGGTAACACAGAATGCCGATTCACTGAAAAACACCCATGAATGAAGATAGACACTGCAGTACTGATGGACCACTACTGGACGTGTAGATCGAAGGCATTCAAGAAGCTGCCACCCAACTGGGGAGGAGTTTGTTCATTCGTACACAACAATATGCCATCACTGGTAGTGCCCCACAAGGACATAAAGCTTGATTGCTTCCCAAAAATGAAAACTAACTCAAGAAAGAAGAGGCCTTTGAAAGCAGAATTAAAGGGAAGTGAGAAAAAGTCAGAGGAAGTGAGTAGAGTGAAAATAACCAACTACTTCTCAGATGCATCAGAAACAGCACTAGATGATCTACCACCAGAACATAGTGAGGTGGGAGAATGGGAGAAAAGACTCCCCCCAATCTCCTCGCGCCCCTGGCCTAGAGGATCGCGACCCAGACACCCGCCACGAGATGAATTTGCCTATCTACCAGACGACCAAATACCCTAGTACAGGAACATACGGATGTGCCCGCCAGCCTGCCCTGCTCAAGCCGACACCTGCGGCATGGATGAACTCGACTAAGCCCTTCAAAAATAAGGAAATACATCGTTAGAGATGCCATGATGACCTAGCCAACTGTCAAGACCATCCGTGCAAACATGCACACTGGACACCCCCACACCAATCCACACAAAGAACATACTCAGTGCTATGACGTAGGTGACGGACACACCCACTGACGCGCATCTTTATTATTTTTCACATAGGTTTTCCGAAATGCAGGAACGCAAGACGCACAAAGCACTCATCTAAATGCTTGCTGACGCTTCTCCTAACCCTTGCACTGTGATGAAAATACAACGAAGACATGATACCGCCTATGAAGCAATGTGATACCGCAACTTAAGTGCCGTGCGTTAAACATCCCCACCTATGCACTAGGCCCAAGTAGGCCGCAAGCAAGAGCCTCCATGAACATTGGACAAGCAAGAGTACAATTGCTGACCCTGCAGAACGAGCCGAGCGAGAACTGACAGCCAAGGGAGCGATGTTGCAACTCGCATGCTACCAGCCGACGCCAAGGTCACACCTGCAAGCAAAGCCAGACACGCAGTGAAAAATACAACCTTAAAATGTGCAGAATTCTGCCTCAGCCACGGTCTCTCCTCACGTGACCAAGCCAAACCTGACAAGGTGCCAGACCCACGAGGGAGAAGTCGCCTGGGTTCCACGTCTGAGACACAGGCTGCAACAATGAAATGACCATATGGACACCTACAGCGATGGGAATGGTCTGCTCTCAGGCATATGAGCAGATCCACGTATTGTTTGAACGAACACATAGTTGCATATTGTTGCAAATGACAGGTACACCGCGAGCTGGGAACAACGATGGTCCCAGGCTGGGGGGCTCGCGAGTGGACCAATCAGAACATGGGGCACTCACCACTGACACCACTAACATTAGCCAATCATTAGGGGTCTTCGTGTAACAATTCTCAAGTAACTAATAGAGGGACAACCCAAGTATACCACCTGACTGACCCTTAACCACTAACAGCGTTCTCTATACGTATGCTATACTAACCCTACCACTCGAGGAACCAATCCAGAGTGGCGATAGGTTTTTTGCTAACTCTCCCAGGTGACGTAAGTAGCGCGTCATACTGAGGCAAAAAGGGGCCTGCGAGCCCCACGAATTTCGAGAGTCTGGACGGACGAGTACGATCCTAGACCCATCCCTGCCGTTATTCAATAAACAGCAGAACCACCTTGCTTCTTGTGTGTGTCTCATACTCATTTTTGGGATACGCGGGAGGAGTTGGGGCCTCCCAGCCCGGAGGTCCGCGGAAGGCCCAGCCGACCCCGGAAGAAACCCCCCGACAAGTTGGAGGCACTGCTGAGATCTGTTTAAGATCTAATTTTTATTTTATTTTTCCGAGTACTCTTGTTGCGAGGAGACCCGGCGGCGCGGCCCCCTCTGCCGCTGCCCCCTTTTTGAGGACTACAGGACCATCGTGGAACTGCGAGAAGCCCGGATAGCGCAATCCGGATATTGGCCCTCGGGAGCCGGTTGAGAAGTATCCCGCCCGCGGTTGGCGAGTGTCCAGACGTGGTCCAGACGAGGGGAGGTGGCGAGCCGCTTGGAGGGGTGCACGCGGTCGAGCGGCCCCGCATCAAGAGAACTTGGTGAGTATGCCACACCCAACAAGCAATGTGAAATTGTGAGAGAGGGGGGAGGAATAGAATAAGGGAGGTGGGAGGTGTTACAAAGGCGCGCGACGAAGGTTTGATAAATTAGTGTTGACAGTGAAGTGAATGGTGGCTGGACAAGCGCAAGAGCAGTCTGCTACGCTACAAAGAAGAGTGGGCGGAGCAGGAAAATATCACGTGCGCCGCTCGTAGTCACTGATTGGCCTAGGTCGTGACCACCTGTAAGGGTGTGTGTGTGTGTGTGTGCGGTTTCCTACAAATTGGCGATTATTGATCAGTGAGTAGATGAGGATCCCTATTGATCGAGCAGAGAAACTCGATAGATAGATGACGTTTTCCTGTAGGCGGTAGCTAGCTGGTTGCTTAATACGGAAGATAATTGGCTGGTTAAGCCCTCCTGTTGAGGGGCGTATCACACGCGAGGCGACGCAGTGTGCGCAGTCTGATTATATTATTGGTTACCTTGTTCCAGGCGTGACAAGAGGACAGCTGTGGGGTTAACGGGGATAAAATAGCAAAACTTATCTCAAGCTTTCTGAAATGTGAAAAGAGCTTACCGGTAGTTTTGGAAGAGGTCGGTGACGTCACCAGTAGGGCTTTCATAGGATACCTCGAGCATAAAGAATTGTTGAAGAGTGGTGGGGAAGAGATTAGTGGTAAGGGAGTGGGAACGGAGGTAAACGGCAACGATTATATCGGGGCAAGGTGGAGAGGGGGACGTGACCGCGCACGGAGAACGCTGGCCACGACGAGTGAGGAAAGAGGAGGAGGGGTGAAGCAAAGTGGGACGGCTGTATAAGCACGTCACATAGGGCACGCAGCCGCAGGGGGCTACGTGCGCCTCGGCCGTAGAGGGGCCGTAACGGTGTTAGGTGAAAGAAGCAGAGATAGAAAAGAATACCTAATTGCAAATGCTATATTTTATTACTTTGTTTTAGCGGACGATCGCAAGTCCCCAAAATTACGGGGCCAGGTAAAACATCTGTAATTGTGTAGAGTTCATTATTAGCCAGGTAACAACTACCATATCGAGGGAGGATAACAACACAGTGCTACCATGTCATACGGGACAGGATCGGGAGGGTGGGGGAACACCCTCACTACCCCGCTACAGCACATATGTAAAACACTGTCACCCCATAGGGAGAAACTGATTAAATACAGCATAGAATGGACACAGGGGACGGACAACAAAATGACGACACCCTGGTCGCCTAACGGCAGTTTCGACCCATATGTCCAATACTCACTATTGACCCATCTACATAACACATACAAGGGAAAGAAGTTGACACACCATGTGGAGGTTTTTAACTTATGGAGGATGTTCCAGGGGTCCCGACCAGGACCGACCGGAATGTTCACTGTGGGGGAAACAAAGGAGGAGAAGAAGGTTAAGGAGGAAGAACAGAATGGGGAAAAAGAGAGTGAAAGCACACAGTGCACGGGGAAAGGACAAGAGGGAGGAGAAAAGACTAGCAACGTAAATGAAACAGAAATTAAAAAGGAACAGAGCGACGACATGCCCTTAGCGAAAGTAGTGAAAAAGGAGGAAGGGGGGTTATATCCTATAACGGAACTATGAGAAATAGTGAGAGAACAATTAAGAGCGGCTGAGGGGTATTCGAACCCAGCCTACAGCCCGCCACCATATACAGCTACCGGTGGCTACACGGGAGGGGAGGCGATAAGTACGGTAGGGTCAACTTATACGAAGGTGCCAGCAGGGGAAGGGAAGACTAGCTAAGAACAAATTGCATCCATAGGACACGATGAGTGGGTAGCTGCGCAGGTGTTATTAAAATTGCGAGGTTCATTAACAGGAGAAGAGAAGGAGGTAGTAAGGAAAATGAACGAGGACAATATGAGTAAGAGCGAGATAAGAGGGGAAGGGGGAAAAGAAAGGAAGGGGAGCTGTTACGAGAAGAGGAAGAGATTTTGGAGGAACGATTAGCGGAGGTAAGGAATGAGCAAAACGCCCTGATCAAACAGCTTGAGAGCGAGGAAAGAGAGAGAAGAAGAGAAAGGAAAGAAAGTAAGAATGAGTTGGAAAAAATGTGGGAACGAACTGAAGAACGAAAGAAGGAAGCTGAAAGGGTGAAGGCAGCAGCAGAAAGGGTATCTCGAGCAGCACAGCGCGACAAGAAAAGGGAGGACGAAGAGAAAGAACAGGAAATGGAAATGTGGAAGAGGAAAATACTATCAGAAACGACAAAGAAATACGAAGAAGGGAGGGTGATAGAAAGGATATTAGAACGAGAAAGAGAGAGATGGGAAAGGAGGAGAGAGGAAGAAAGGTTATTGGAAAAGATGAGTAGTGAAGTAATGGAGGAATTAAAAAAGAAAAGAGAGGAAATGGGTGGAGAGATAGTAGAGAAAAAAGAAGGGGAAAGAGGAGATAGGAGAGGGGAGAGTGAAATAAGGAAATATGTACGCAGGAACACAGAAGTAGCAACAACATCAGCGCAAAGGGGAGCAATTGGTAAAGAAGAAAGGGGAGGAACGGATTTAATAGATTTAAAAACAGTGACGATTCGGGGGAAAAAGACAGATTGGGGGTTGTCGCTCCTGGATGATTTTTGCAGCGAGGAAGAAGAAGGAATGGGGAGAGAAGGAAGAAATAGGGAAAGGGAAAGCTTAGATAAATTGTACATCACCCGGACCAACAGAGAATCACCATGGGCCTGCAGAAGGAAGGAAGAACTGGTGGGAAGTGAGGAAGAAGAGCAAGAAATGGCGGGAAGGCACACACGTACAGCTACACCCTCATCATCCCATCCAACATGTTCAAACACCCCGCACTCATCCCGTCCAAATGTCCACCTACACCCGCACCCGCCCCTCACGAACACACACCCTACGCTGGCAGGCTTAGAGATCTCCCAGGACGCAGGCAGGAAGAACGAATACACACGCCCACATCAAATAAAGGAAATGATAAGCGGAGGGGAAGAGATGGAGGGGAAACGGCTACAAGCAGGGAAAATATGGAAATAACAGATGATGTAGACGACACGGAAGAAGAGGAGGGGTATACGGACTCAACACCGGTAAACTCGGGGGTCAGATAGGACACAACCTAATGCCACTTTTGGAGAGAGGAGGGGTTAGACCACAATACGTCCCTTGGAAGCATGTGGACAAGGAAAATATAAAGTGCAGGCTCCCATCACTAAGTGGAGGAGCGGGGAAATGGATATATGAGATGGAAAAACACACTGCAGGACAGAAACTGGCAGTAGGAGACGTGAAGGGCCTACTAATATCAATATCAGGGGATGCAGCAGATGACATCTGGAAGAGAGCGGGCTTCCCCGGGGTCACAATAACAAACACATCGCACGACGGGGCGCCATTTGCAAACTGCAGACATGCATTATGGCAAGCACTAAGGGTACAATACCCAGACACCTCAGACATAGGAGCAATTACATCACGCAAGATGCGTGAGAACGAAGATCCTGTTGATTATATCCAGGAAATTCAAGAGAAGTGGCGTATGGAAACTAGAGAGCAGTGGGACAAGACGCCAGCAATATTTTATCATATACTAAAACAAGGACTCCCGGAGGCAGTGCAGAAACAATTGAAGAAAGTAGTGGGGATGGAAGCAAAGGCTTGGCCGGAAATACAACTGACGATAGTACATCATTGTAGGACATGGCAAGAAAAGATGAAACAAAAGGAAGAGGATAGGAAAGCGGAAGAGGCTAAATTAGTGCAGAAAAAACTGACTAAGTACACGATGGAAGGTGCACTAATAACCACACCCACAACAATGACACCAAACCCCACGCAAGTAGTGGCCGCACAAGATCCCTCCCAAATACAATCACCACAAATTATAGCACAACAGCTGCCACCACCCCCACCATATACGACTAATATGGGAGGAGGATACTCAACACCAGGAGCTGGATATTATAATTACAACAGGGGAAGGGGAGGAATGATGAGGGGGAGGGGATACGGCTATAACGCACAACAGCAAGGGGGAGGATTAAGAAGTTTCTACCCCACTGGGCAACCAGTACACCAGGACAATTCAGGAAGTTTCCCATGGCAGACGAGGGAACCACCTGTATGTTGGATTTGTGGATTGTTAGGACACATGTCACGCACATGTAGAATGAGACCCTCCACACCAGCGTGGGGAGAACAGGGAACACAAGGGCCTACAAGGGAACAGCAGGGTTACCAACAACAGCAGGGACTGCCACAGGGTAGCACGCAGCAACAGGTAGTAACACAACAACAGCCACAGACATATTCACTACTGCAACAACAGGTAGCGATATCACAACAACACCAAGTGCAGCAAGTACAGCAGCCCACCCAAATTCAGGACCATAAGGTACCCTCCACCAATACACAGCTACAGCAAACACAACTGGGAAGGGTGACTGTCCTGGGGCACAACCCTTACACAGGAAGTGGTCAATCATTATACCCACAATAGGACAGCCCACAGACGTCCTTGGTGTGTCCCATCCTGTCGGTAACACCTAATAGTGCGGAGGAACCACGCATAGAGGTAACGATAGGTGACAAAAAGTTATCGTTCCTTGTTGATACTGGGGCAACCCGGTCTTGCATAAGGGAAGGTAAATTTAAGATGTCAGGTGAGGCCATGAACACCCAAGGATTCTCTGGGGCTAGGGGGTTGGTTCCCTTTACTGATAACATCTCCTTATCAATAGGGGATTATGACATGTCTGTCCCGCTCCTATATTCAAGGGAGTCGCCAGTAAACATACTTGGGAGAGACATAATGAGCAGGTTGAATATTACAATCTCCTTCACGGAGGACGGCATAATTTGTTCCACCCCTGGAATAAACATGCTCACTGCACGGCAAATTATGCAAGCATACTGTGGGCAGACAGTGACTAGGGCTGAACCAGTAGATGGCGAACTGTTCCAGTACGGAACAGACATGGCATTCGCATGGGTGCCAGGAATAGAAGGGAAGATCTGGAGGAGGCCAGCAGCCTATCTGTTCAGACCTGAAACACCAGCCAATGAACCAGAAGGAAAGGTGATTTCAGTGAGCATTGAGAGCATTATAGTGACTGCTGATTATATCGCAGTACATGCCCAAGACCGGGAAGGAAGAGCATGGAGGGCAGTGATAGCGCTGGCTGAGGGATGCAGGCTCACCCAGGTATCCGATGAGGAGCTCTTTTCAGAAGACAAGGAAAAGGGTGAAATGGTATTCATGATGAGTGTAGATATATGGCTAAGAGTGACATACAAGCAAGTGGCACAAAAAATTGCCATGGCACTCGAAGCACCCGCATCTACTCCAGTTCCCTTTTACGAGGAAGATATGGCAAAAGTTCTAACATCACTGTGGACCACTAGTCCTTATGACGTGGGTTGCATAAAGAGTATCGGGGGAGTAAGAATAAAACTAAAAAAGGGTGCAATACTCCCTAGAGTGAAGCAATACCCGCTATCAAAAGAGGCAGATGAGGGCATATACGAAACAATAACAGCCCTAATAAATAACGGCATACTGATACCATCAGAATCACCATGTAACATGGCGGTGTACCCAGTGCGCAAAACTAATGGAGGGTCTTGGCATTTCATCCAGGACCTCAGGCCCTTGAACAACATTGTAGAAGCAGAATACCCCATAGCAGCAAACCCGGCCACCATATTATGTGGGATTCCAGCAGAGGCCTCACGGTTTACAGTGATTGACCTCAAAAATGCCTTTTTCTCAATACCCCTGCATCCAGATTCACAAGACCTGACAAGCTTCACGTACAGAAACACAAAATGGAAACATACCAGGTTGCCACAAGGGTACTGCGAGTCACCCTCAATTTTTAACAGAGTAATACAGATGGACTTGGGAAACGTTGAATTGGAAAGTACGGTGCTGCAATATGTTGATGACATAATAATTTGCAGCACAAGCGAAAAAAGGTGCAGGGAAGACTCATTGAAAATGCTGACAATATTGGCTGAAAAAGGTTACAAGGTAGACAAAGACAAATTACAGTACTGTCAGGAACAGGTATTATACATTGGTCAACTGATATCCCAACACAGAAGAAAGATTGCACCACAAAGAGCACAGGCTATATCAAACACGCCATTGCCACAAACAGTGAGGGAGCTTCAGCAGTTCCTGGGATTGTGCAACTACTGTAGAGCATGGGTTTTTGATTACAGCTCATACATAGGACCCCTACTTGAAGCATTGAGAGAAGCAAACAAAGGGGAGAATAAATTGGGGTGGACAAGGGAAATGAGGGAAGCATTTGACGAGTTAAAAAATGCGATATCAACTGCTCCAGTACTGGCCACCCCAGATTATGAACGACAGTTCCTTATCTTTTCACATTGCGACTCAGCAGTAATGAAAGCAGTGTTGGCTCAGAAAACAAGCATGGGATACAAGCCAATAGCGTTCTACAGCGGGCACTTGGACCCTGTTATGTTAGGTAATTTCCCTTGTGAACAAGGTCTTGCCGCAGCTGCCTTCGCAGTAGAAAAATCATCATCTATTACAATGGGGTGCCCAACCACACTATTCGTGGAGCATGCACTATTTGCAATATTGAACAAGCCTAAGTTGACACTAACCACGCAGAGGGCGTCAGGTTATGAGATCATCTTATCTAGACCAGAACTATCTATTGTTAGATGCAGCACAGTTAATCCTGCAAGGTTTATAGCAGAAGTTATTGAGGAAGGTGACTATGCTCACGACTGTACGCAGACTACTGAAATGTACTCATGTACTAGAAAAGTTGAAGAGGATGCGCTAAATGGAGGAGAGCTCTTGTTCATTGATGGGTCATCGACAATAGACCAGAGTGATGGGATAAGGAGAACTGGGGCAGCAGTTGTAAAAATGAGAGAAGAATTGGTGTGCGTCCCGGTGAAATGTGTACAGTTACCACAGCATTATTCGGCCCAAGCAGCAGAATTGGTTGCACTGATCTTGGCGTTGAAGGAAAGCTTTGACAAAAGAGTTACTATATATTCTGATAGCGCATATGTCACGTCAACTGTCCACTCGGGGTTGACAAAATGGCAGAGAAGGGGGTTTAGGAGAGCTGACGGCACCCCAGTGCAACATGCTCTCTTTTTAGCTGAATTAATTGAAGTAATAAATAATCCCCAAGAACTGGCATTGGTCAAATGTCCCGCACACACTAATGGAGAAGATCATATCTCAAAAGGGAATGAAGCAGCAGACGCACATGCCAAGCATGCTGCGTATTTTGGTGAAATATGGAACCCTCCAGAGTCAGAGAGAGGGAGAGGGAGGGGGATAGCTAAACAGATGTTGATGAAAGAAGGTTACACCCATCTCCCAGCCACACAGATAATGGAATTACAGGCGGCCGCACCAATGGCAGAAAAGGAACTATGGGTAAAAAGAGGATGTACAATGTCGCCAACTGACGCACTATGGCGTCAGGGTAACACTGGAAAGATGGTCATGCCATTGGCACTATTGAACACCGCCCTGGGCCAGCTCCATCTCCCAGCTCATACAGGGAAGGAAGTTATTGCAGCACGAATTAGGGAAGACTGGTTCTGCCCCGAGCTAAATTCTCATGTAACAAATTTTATCAGCAACTGCCTTACATGCCAACAGTTTACGGCCGGTCACACGCTGCAAGTGATAAAAGGTACTATACCCCGGCCAGAGGGACCCTTCCTGCACATTCATATTGATTACGTCGATATGATTAATGTATGTCAAGGAAATAGGTATATGATTGTAGTGGTATGCCCATTCTCCAGGTGGATTGAGGCAGGACCGTGCTCACATGCGGATGATTTCAGAGCAGCCAAATTTCTAGTGAGGGAGGTTTTCCCCAGGTGGGGAGTGTGCGAAGTACTTCGGTCAGATAACGGCCCGCACTTTGCTAATGAAATGTTTCAGCACATCACCTCCTTACTGAATATCAAGCATAAATTTGCGTGTACATATCACCCACAGGCCAACGGTATATGTGAACGCCTGAACGGCCTATTGAAGGAGGAAATCGCAAAGATACAGCAAACAACAAAGAAGAGTTGGCTGTATTGTCTTCGGTAGCTCTATTTGAGCTAAGGAATAGGCCAGGGTCTGACCACCACCTCACTCCTCACGAGGTGGTGACCGGACGTCAAATGCGCCTTCCTCTAACGCCAACATCAAGAGCATTCACAGACTATGAAAGCACTGCAACTGTACTTGGTGACGAAATGTACCAATATGTGTCTTCTTTGATTACTAGTGTAGCGTTTGTATCTCAACAGCTCGAGCGCACGCGGGGCGGGTCTAAGAGTTACCAACAAGAAGACGCCGACAAAGAATTGGAAAAGGAAAGACTGTGCAAAATTTCTAAAGGTGACCACGTGCTACTCTGCAACTTCAATAGAAGGTGGAACAGCCCACGCTTCACTGGTCCCCACTTGGTAGAGGAGGTATCTACGAGAGCGGTGAAGTTGCAGGATAAGCGTGCTTGGAATCACCTACACGACGTGAAGATCTGCAAACTCCAGACCCGCCCTAGCGTTACCGACAGGGCCATTGGAAGAACAGCGACAGCATCACCTAGGGAGAAGGAAACGTCTACCACAGCTGACGACCTTAGTGTCACTATACCCAATCACCCCCCAGAGTCCCCAGAGACAAGTACTGAAATAGACACTGGGCATTTGCACACCGCCCATCCCATGGTCACGAGATCAAAGAGTAAACAGACTTCCGCCAGTTGAGCCCCAAACTCCCTGCCCACTACAGCCACCACCCAATTGAAGGACATTGTTTTGCGCACATACACATGTAAACACTTGTATGTTTTCTTTTTTCTTTCTCGCACATGCAGGTACCGTGTGTAATTGTTACGAAAATAGGTAACTAACAGCGTACATTGCCCAGGAGTAGATGCTACCCACAGAAGATAACTACCCTGAAGCCCTATCACACCAATTTGTATATCACATAAGAAGGCCAAAGTACCTAAAAAGAAGGAGGGTACGTGTCTACTACACCGCATTTATTTTGGCCATAGAACAATCAATGCCCCATCTTCACCAGCACTTACCTGCTCTAAGAGATAGATCGCTTAGATTGGCGTGGGAGCAGCTCTTCGCCTGGGCACTGAACGACTACCTGATAGGGAGGGCTTGATAACGACAACTAACCATAATAACAAGCGCATTGAGAATTTTCAGGCGGGCAACTTTAGCGTCGCAAGAATAAGCTGCCGGACTGCAGCAAGGTAAGAGCAAATGCCGGTGAGACTAGCTTTTGTAATAAAAATGATAGGGGTTTTGGTCATCACTGGTCTATTGGCTGCCTCTGTATGGCAGAAAAGTTATGCTATCAATATTATGGCTGCACCCAAACCTAACGTACCCCCACCCACGGCTGCAACAGGTGTTACGTCAGGTGGTACTAGCAGCCCTCTGCATAAGGGAGGCAGAGTTAAACGCAGCACATACTCAGATAATAAGGGTATTGATAATTACATAACAGACTCAGCACACGTCTCGAACAACATGTGGTACCAGCACATGACCCAACTAGGTAAGCAGACAACAGAAGAAAGCTGCTATGTCTGCTCATTAATCCCATACGCTATGAGCGCTTCTCGAACATTCGTCGCCACAGAAATAGAAGAGAAGACGGCACGATGAATAATATATCTGGCACTATTCCAAACGAGAGGGCGATTTCAAGGAACGGTGGTGAGACTGGTGTGGAAAACGCGAGACACATATCCATACGAAAACAACTTCCTCAAGTCATATTTGAGTTACCACAAGAGCAGTTTGCATGCTTAAGCGTTCAGATACATGACAAGTGGTCCTGAAAAAGGAGAAACGAAGAAAGTAACACTACAATACCTACCATGTGACTGGTACGCCACTGAAGTTCCTGGTACACAAGGCTGTTGGGAAAGACCACTGGTAACAATAACAGGGAAGGTATACATGAACAATAAATGGGACATAGGAGTGGTTGGAAGCAACATGGTAACAAGAGAAAATATTACCACCATAGATGAACACAATAACAGATGTTGGACGATATGGGGCAAGTACATACCCATGCTGACATGGATGGAGAAGGATGAAGACCCAATGAGCATACTGCCGCTGACTGCGCCCAAGCTATGCTACCAACACAGAGGAGATGTGGAAGTGGGATACAACACCAACTGTGCAAGAGTGTTAGAGTTACCAGAGGGGGGAGCAGGAACAGCAGTGTTAATGGACCACAACTGGGCCTGCGGAAATAAGGCATATCACACCCTGCCCCCGCTGTGGAATGGTATATGCACAATGGTACACATTAATGTACCATCACTAGTGGTGCCCCAAAAACACGTGAACATGGCGAACTTCCCCAAAATGGATGAAGGAAACAAGAGGAAGAAGAGATTGGTACAATCACAGAGGGGGTCGGACAACGACAACAACAACAATAATGTCCTGAACAGGAAAAAGAGACAAGGAGAACCTCTGACAGGAAACTACCTGTGGGGAAGGTTGGAAACAGCACTCACTTCAATTCCACCAGAACACAGATTATTCAGCATAGCCGCAATGTTCTTCTCATCAATAATACACCCTGGGCTACAAGCTTATGCAAACGCTCAATGGCTCCAGATAACCCGATGGGAGCTGATGATGACAATTAATTCAACAGTAAACGGATTCAACGCAATAAAAGTGGAACTACGAGCGGTGAGGATGGTAGCACTACAGAACAGATATGTGTTGGATCTCCTTACAGCGATGGAGGGAGGAGTTTGCGCAAAGATAGGACAATCATGCTGCACATTTATTCCTGCTAACGATGCCGACAATGGTACGCTCACCGAAGCAGTATCACAACTGGCCCAGATGCACTCCAAAATGATGGAAGAAAGTAAAGGAGTGAAGAAGGATGATAGCTGGTTTTCATTGTTATGGTCATGGATGCCATCATGGCTGTCGGACGGGCTGAAGATTATTGTTGGATGTATAATACTGGCTGGGGCTGCATTGATTATAATAAGGTTCTGGAAAGCCCGGAAGGCACGCACTACATACAAAATGATCGAAATGGTTGGTATGCACCCCTTGATGCCAACTGATGATGACCAGCACACAGACACAATAATAAAGGAAAGAGAGAAACTGCGCAAACAGATCATCACCAACCACCTGGACCCGCCATCCGTAAAGCTCGAAAACCCAAGAAACCCGAGAAGCTACATCGGGAAATGGGTATACTGCACACCGGGAGGAAGTTGTGTATATATGTATTGGTCATTTGAGGACCATGTCAACCACTATGGACACCTGGAAGGAGTAACTAAAATATGGAGAGTAAGAGGAGATAAGGAAAAGGATATGTTTGTGGTCGACAAGCCGACCAGAGGGGGGACTGAAGTGGGAGAATGGGAGAAAAGACTCCCCCCAATCTCCTCGCGCCCCTGGCCTAGAGGATCGCGACCCAGACACCCGCCACGAGATTAATTTGCCTATCTACCAGACGACCAAATACCCTGGTACAGGAACATACGGATGTGCCCGCCAGCCTGCCCTGCTCAAGCCGACACCTGCGGCATGGATGAACTCGACTAAGCCCTTCAACAATAAGGAAATACATCGTTAGAGATGCCATGACGACCTAGCCAACTGTCAAGACCATCCGTGCAAACATGCACACTGGACACCACCACACCAATCCACACGAAGAACATACTCAGTGCTATGACGTAGGTGACGGACACACCCACTGACGTGCATCTTTATTATTTTTCACATAGGTTTTCCGAAATGCAGGAATGCAAGACGCACAAAGCACTCATCTAAATGCTTGCTGACGCTTCTCCTGACCCTTGCACTGTGATGAAAATACAACGAAGACATGATACCGCCTATGAAGCAATGTGATACCGCAACTTAAGTGCCGTGCGTTAAACATCCCCACCTATGCACTAGGCCCAAGTAGGCCGCAAGCAAGAGCCTCCATGAACATTGGACAAGCAAGAGTACAATTGCTGACCCTGCAGAACGAGCCCAGCGAGAACTGACAGCCAAGGGAGCGATGTTGCAACTCGCATGCTACCAGCCGACGCCAAGGTCACACCTGCAAGCAAAGCCAGACACGCAGTGAAAAATACAACTTTAAAATGTGCAGAAATCTGCCTCAGCCACAGTCTCTCCTCACGTGACCAAGCCAAACCTGACAAGGTGCCAGACCCACGAGGGAGAAGTTGCCTGGGTCCCACGTCTGAGACACTGGCTGCAACAATGAAATGACCCAATGGACACCTACAGCGATGGGAATGGTCTGCTCTCAGGCATATGAGCAGATCCACGTATTGTTTGCACGAACACATAGTTGCATATTGTTGCAAATGACAGGTACACCGCGAGCTGGGAACAACGATGGTCCCAGGCTGGGGGGCTCGCGAGTGGACCAATCAGAACATGGGGCACTCACCACTGACGCCACTAACATTAGCCAATCATTAGGGGTCTTCGTGTAACAATTCTCAAGTAACTAATAGAAGGGACAACCCAAGTATACCACCTGACTGACCCTTAACCACTAACAGCGTTCTCTATACGTATGCTATACTAACCCTACCACTCGAGGAACCAATCCAGAGTGGCGGTAGGTTTTTTGCTAACTCTTCCAGGTGACGCAAGTAGCGCGTCATACTGAGGCAAAAAGGGGCCTGCGAGCCCCACGAATTTCGAGAGTCTGGACGGACGCGTACGATCCTAGACCCATCCCTGCCGTTATTCAATAAACAGCAGAACCACCTTGCTTTATGTGTGTGTCTCATACTAATTTTTGGATACGCAGGAGGAGTTGGGTCCTCCCAGCCCAGAGGTCCGCGGAAGGCCCAGCCGACCCCGGCAGAAACCCCCCGACAATAGGTTATTTAGCAGGACATACATGTTTTTCGTGGCAATAGTTCCAACGCAAAATGGCTGCAGATTACCAGTTTGGAGCTGATGCTGAAAGTAAACTCTGCAATGAATTGATTCAACACAATAAAAGAAGAGCTCTGAGAAATAAGATTGATGGCGCTCCAGAATAGATATTTTCTGGATCTACTTACAGCAATGGACGGAGGAGTTTGAGCAAAAATGGAGAGGTCCTGTTGCACATTCCTACCTGCCAATGATGGAGAAAACAGCACTCTGACAGAAGCAGTAACTCAACTGTCGAAGATGCATGCAAAAATGGAGGAAGAAGCCAAGGGGACTGGAAAAGACCAATGCTGGATAGTATACCTCTGGTCATGGATGCCTTCACGGCTGGCAGAATCACTGAAAGTATTACTGGGGGCACTAATATTGGCACTAGTTGCACTGTGTGTGATCTAAATCTGCATCACTAAATGCCTCAAGACAACAGAGAAATCAATAGGGATGAAGGTGATGATGGATGTGAATGTCGGAGGGACAAAGGACAGTGGAGGAAAGAGATATGCTGAGAAAGAGAATAAGAGAATGTCCACTATTCCCACATGAGACAATCAAGCTAGATAATCCAGACAGTAATAATTATGCAGGAAATGAGTATGGTGCAACCCAGAAGGAGTGTGTAGCTTCATATCATGGACTTTTGACGATCATGCAAATTAGGGAGGGATAACAAAGCTTTGGCTACCAAGAATGAAGGTTGTGCTATATGAGGATGTGGTTGACAAGTCAACCAGAGGGGGGACTGAAGAGAGGGTCTGAAGAATGCCCCTCCTCACCCCCAGAAACATGACAGCACGACAAGCCAGGAATGCTTGCAGCCACCCATCTTACTTCAAACGAAACCCAAGTGCACCGTTTGCTGACAACTACATGGAATTATATCCCCTCAATCAACCATACAGACCCAATCCAGTGCACATACTTACAGGTATAGGGGAGACAACGGAGATTGTGGATGGGAATACCCTAATGGACAGCCTTGATTAAACACGAAACAACCATTGTGCTGATGTCATTACTGACGCCACGACATAGCAGCGTTAGTTATGAAGCACACTTGCACTCCTGCACCTCAGCACATGAACACACATATGCATATATGAAGAACATGCTTACACAGTTCTATAGCTAGAGGATGGATACATATATATATTGTCAAAGCTTTTATTATTTTTCACATTAGCCAAATGCACTAACGCAGAAACGCAAGATATCAAGAGATCCTGAGCAATCTTTCAGATGCTTAATGCAAATAATCCTATGGGACTACTGGAGTATATATGGAGCTTGGTAGAACCATG
Source organism: Ambystoma mexicanum (assembly GCF_040938575.1). NCBI lineage: Eukaryota > Metazoa > Chordata > Amphibia > Caudata > Ambystomatidae > Ambystoma > Ambystoma mexicanum. The sequence continues at coordinate 359,328,281 of NC_090941.1, forward strand.
TGTGACTAAATTTTAGGTTACCTAGCATAACATGAGCATGTAGAAATTGTATTATAGGTCTAAGAAAAATTACAGAAGGCCTCAAACCAATGAGCCTGAGACGAGAACAGCTGATTCATGCTGCACGAAGTGCAAGACAGGCTCACAGCCAAGGTCAGAGATTCACAGTCACATTCCTACCTTGAGATGACAGGAGACCAGCTGCACAGAAACAGAATAAATCCTCATAAATGCAAGCTCAAGATCTTGATTTTGTGGTCTCCAAGCATGTGATGCAGCCGAGCCAGACAATGGGCATTCACACGTGGTGGCAAGGCAAAGCTAATCCCATCAAACCCAGGTAAGGAAAGCAACAAGTGTTGTAACATCGGAACGCACTCTCATAGACAAAGGTGATACACTACAAGTTACAATACAGACACCTTGAAGAGGAGCACAGAGGGCTGAGAATCAAATCGATTCCCATGCCTGGGGTGACCAGCTCTAACCAGTCACAGCATAGAAAGTCAGGGGTGGATGGCAAGGGGCAAGAACCAGTGGTAAACCCATTACTCTGCAACATAGTATAGTTTCTTGGGGACGCGACAGGCCAGCCAACTGACATGCAAAGACCAGTAAAATAACCCCTATAGGGTAATTCCATAGGTATTATCACTCTCAATACCCAATCCTCTGTGGTGTAGATTTTTGGGGGAAGGGCCCAGGGTTGATGTAAGATTGTTACAAAACTGGCAAGCATGCAATGGAAAGCTGAGATGTACTGGAAAATCTTGATTGTCTTGTATGACCCTGGTTGTTTTTTTGTAATAAACCGCAGTTCTAACTTGCCGTTGGCTGAGTTCTCCATTTATTCTGGGGAAGGGAGTTGGGCCCTGTGAGTCAGACGGACACCCAGATGACCTATGGTATACCTTGGAAAACTACCCCAACAAGTGGGATGCCTAAATAATCAAGAGGTGAGACTGCACATTGATACCTCAGTGCAGCTATTTGCCCTGGGGCACCGTCGCATACCAGTTTTTCTGCATCAGAAATTGGAGGAAGATCTGGGGAAGCTCAAGAAGGCAGACATCATTGAGAGGGTGGCAGGCCCCACAAAGGACATTGTGAATATGCATGGATATGAGGCTGGCAAACAGGGCCATATGCTAGGAACAGCACCCCACGCCCAGAGTAGATGACATTCTTGCTGATCTACAAAGAGCCAAGGTCTTCTCCACACTAGACCTCAAGGCAGAGTGCCATCAAGTGCCCCTGCACATGCACTCAATGACAATCATCACATTCTCCTCCCACGTTCGGCTCTTCAGTTATAAGAGACTTAGCTTTGGGATGTCCTTGGCAGCAGAGGTGTTTCAGCAGACCATCAGGCGCATGCTGGCTGGGCTTCCTGGGGTTTTATATGTGAGCGGCAACATGCTTGCCTTCTCCAAATCAGACAAAGACCACCTTCCTTGGCTAGAGGCAGTCCTCACCAGGCTGACTCAACCTGGTCTAACCTTCAACAAGCGTAAATGCAGGTTCATGCAGCCCAAGGTCGATTATTTTTGTTTTATGTTCCACAACAGAGGGTTGTCCCCCAACCCCCAAGAAATTGAATGCCATGAAGACAGCATCACCCCCGGAGTCACCCTTGGTGGTACAAAGTTTCCTGGGGATGGTGAATTTATGCAGGCGTTTCGTCCATAACTTGGAAACAGTCACAGAACCCCTCCAGGTACTTTCCAGAAAGGATCAGGATTGGCATGGGGGCCTGGCTGAAGAGGAGGCATTTCAGGAAGTAAAGGCAGCCCTGGTCACCAACACTTCCATGGACTATTTTGACACCACATGTACCACAGAGATAGTGGTGGATGCCAGCCAAGTGTGACAGAAACTGAATGCTGATGCTCCCATATTGAGCGTGAGGTGCTGGCAGTGGTGTGGGCTGCAAAAAAGTTTACCTCTACATCTATGGGCACCCTGTAACTGTTTACACTGACACAAACCCCTCATTTCTATCATGACTGGGGTGGCACCATTGCCCCCAATCCACCTGGAACAGTGAGTCCTCCAGCTGCAGGAATATGGAGTGACATTGTTGTTCAGAGCCGGGGCGGACAACCTGGCGGATTACCTCTCACGTCACCCAACAAGAGGTGTTAGCACAGGAGCCCATGCTGACGAGAATGGTGACACAAAGGTGTTTGTCTCAATGATAACAAGGGCATCTGTCCCCAACTCCATTATTTCCCTGAACCATATCGCTGATGCCACCAAGACTGATTGAGGGCTGCAGGACCTGATGGCTCAGCTCCAGACAGTGGAAGTCATTTTTGTCAACAACATAGCATCACATGCCCGAGGCCCAGGCGTTCCTTCAAGTATTGTGGACAGTCCGTACAGAACTCTCACTCAGACATGAAGGGGTTCTGCTGTGAGGTACCCAACTGGTCATCCCATTTGCGCTGCAGGAGAAGATCCTTGACTTGATCCCGTCAGACATCAGGGGACCAGCAAAACAAGGGCATGCCTCTGGGAGAAGGTGCAGTTCCCTGAATTGGAACACAAGGTGGATGATGGCCTGGCCAGGTGCGCCTGGTGCCAATCTGCCAGGGCGATTGTGTAGGAGCCACCCATCGAGTCTCCCATGAGGGCCATAGCCTCATGGAAAGTACTCACAGCCTGATCACGACTTTGGCGGTAACCCTTAAATCTGGCGGTAGCGCTAATACCGCCAGATTTAAGGGTCCGCCAAATCAGGACTTTGGCGTATTACGCCCCAGCTCTTAGCTGGGGGTAAATCCGCCAAAAATTTGATCTATTACTGCCGGTGGGAAATCCGCCAGCGGTAAGAACGTGAATTTTCCCCATTGAGACCAATGGGGAATGGGGCATTCCCGAATGGGCTCAATGGGGAATGGGGAATTACTTTATCGCCGAACTCGTGATCCGGCGCTATTAGCGCCGGTGAGTTCGGCGGTAGGGCTATTACCGCCGGCAGTAATACCGCCGGCGTTAACGCCCAAGTCATGATCAGGCCCTCAGTGTGGACTTTGGTACTGTGCTGCGGTTTGAACAATTCATAGTGGTGTTAGATGTATTTTCGAGGTACCTGGCCATCCAATTTGTGGAGACCCCTGCAGCGTGATTTGGGTACTCAAAGACCATTTTGCACCCCATGGGATTCTGGACTCCATGATGTCTGACAATGGACCACCTTTCCAAGGGGCCAACTTCATGTGATTTCTGAAGTTCTATGTAGTGGCACACAAATGCAACACCCGAGACTGGTGAAGGGCCAAGGGAGATGTGTAACGATTCACGAGGACCCTGAACAAGGCATTCCGGATTGCGGTGGACAAGGATCAGCCCCTCGACCTCACCCTCACGTCATTCCTCATGGCATACCGGATGACCCTGCATTCCTACATGGCGATGTCACCAGCGGAGGTATTCTTAGTGCGCAAGGTCTCATCGCTCCTCCTAGAGCACCATTCCAGATGACTGGAGAAATCCAATCCAGAGGGATTCAGAGAGCGTTTTGAGCAGGCCAATGAGCATGAGATTGCCCGCGGATGGTTAGGTGGTGAACCAGTGAGGGTTGGTGACACCAGGCTGGTGCAGAGACAAGGCACCCGGCCCACAGGTTATGTCTCCCACATGAGACAACTCCATGCACAGTACTGACGAGTAAAGGAACCATGGTCACGGCCCAATGAGGACCAGAGTCAATAACCCAAAACTCAAGCTGGTTCTGGCAATTGCAGCCATCACCAACGACAGAGCATGAGGATGTAGAGACCCTAGGGGAGGAGGCAGGTGAAGCAGCCATCAGGTCAGATGTCCAGGAAGGAGACCTGCCAGGACCAGGAAGGATCAAAGATCGTTCCGGAGTCCCCGGTTGAAGGTATCCCCGGCATATGAATCGAAAGCCCCCGGAGAGGCTCTGAGACTATGAACTTGAACAAGGACCACATGAGGATCAGCGGATGCACCTTCCAGTTGTTGTTATGTGCATTTGTTTGGGGGGATGTTTTATGGGATGTTACGGCATGGGTCGTCACCCGTGTCATGTGATGGTCCATGTGGACTGGTAAGGCACAGACAGGGATCCTCTGACACCTTCACACTGCCTGACATGTGTTTCTTTGGTTCCAGAGATGCTAGGCCATCTGGACCTTAATAATGGCTTTAAAACATCACAGAGATGTATTCCAAAATAAATAAAATTGAATTGTTTGTCACAGCTTTACTAAAGGGCTGCAGTGACAGCTGGAATTCTGTTCAGTAGTGGCATTGTGATGTCACGAACTAACTGCAATAACTGATTACAGAACTGTAGTAATGTCACAACTAGGGTGTCATGTGGAATTTATGAACATGCTCCTAAATAGATATTTCAGTCTGTTATGTATTAAAAAGGTGAACACTGTACTATATAACATTGAAGTGTGTTTTGAGATGTTTTCCATAATCTTTTCATGTCTTTATTAGTGTAGCTACCGACAAAGCTTTTTGGTGCCACTTACTGTGATGTCATTGAGAACAACGTCAGGTGACATCACCAGTAATGTCACTTGGGAGCAGGGTCCAAAGGCATCAATTCCTGTGATGTCATCAGGGAGGGCAGGGGTTGGTGATAGCACTTCCTCTAACACTGGCATTTTGATGAAATGACATCCATAAGCTTTATATTATTTTGTTCTTCTTTAAAGTGATGTACACACACAATTCAGCACACATTTAACAAAAACAATATTAACATCTAAAACAATGAGAAACACAGTAAAATTAATGGGAGGGTGCACTGTGCCCAAAGCACAAACAAGCAAAATTCCAGAGGAGACAGCCATGCCATTCTTCAGAGATGCAATTGTTGCTGACATTGTTCATACCATATACATCTTAAAGTGATTCTGTCTATAAGGAGATGCTGTATATGGCATTGTACTAGATATAGCATGTATGACAGCAGAGGGCCCAATTGGAAATGATGGAACAACAGTACATGGGCTAACTAGACAATAGTCGACCCTGGAGTGGTAAAGCCAGATTAATATCTGCTGTGTCATTACCTAGATATGATGTGATTCATAACTTTATGAACTGAAACCTCCTTGGTTGAAATGGAACTGTAATAGTATTGTTTATTGCTCAAACAAAGGGAGTAATCTGTTGATTATTAGTCGTGGCATCAATCTTTGTCAGTCTTTCTAACAATGAAATAGTGGTAACTCCAACTGAGTTCCAAGCTGTTTTCTGGAGTAAATCTTAGGTTACATACTATACGACTAGGAAGCAGACCATTCAATGAAAACAATGGGTAAGAGGGAGATAAAAACTAAACATAAGAGGCTCAATCAGTTAAGTAAATGGATGTCTGCACCAAAGATAGCACAACCTGTGAGGGATATCAGGACTTTAGCTTCTTGATTGGATGGTCTCCATGAACTAAATTTGATGCAGGCAGAAGGGACCTCTATAGAATCTGGCAACCACATGGACAGGGAGAGGATGCATCTTCCAAACTCTCTTCATAAAGGCATCAACACAAGATCCAAGAGTGGCAAAAATTGTTTGATATGTACTGGGACAATGGTGATTCAAATGGACCATGTTCGAGAGACACTTGAATGATGATGATTTTTAAATATTCTTTCATACACTACCTGCCCCAGGCAATATGTTTAGCCTGTCAAATTATTCCCAGAAGAGAGTAAAGGATGGTTAATATATACTGCATAACTACATAACTTTATTGGCTTGCCAAACCAGTGGTAAGCTGGCAGGTCATAGAAAGACACCACTTGTGCAATTTCCACTCATAGGAACAACTTTTCAGAAAGGAAACCAAAAATATCTGACCTTAAATCTGTGTTATGCACTATTGTTTTTCTGGAAATTTTAGTTAATGCATCAAGGTCCCCAAGGAGCAGTCCCTTCTGCTGAATTACTACCATGTTCCTAATGAGGGTGTTTTCACCTTGGCCTACAAGAAGGTCAAGTGGGAATAGAGTATGTGAAGGCTGACTGTTTCACCAGTTGAGCACATGGATTATTAAGAGATTCAGAAAGATACTACTATGTATGATGTGTGCCATGAGCAGTCCATGAGGATGAAGTAAAATATCTTCCAGTCATGCCAGTCATGCCTACTTCTTGTCTGTATGGGTGGTGTGACTGTGATAGTGGGCAGGATCATTGCCAATGGACTTTTGTTTGGTCGCTCTGTGAATAATTGGTATTGATAGTTTATTTGTATAGCGCCTATACACGCACATGTGTTTCAAAGTGCTTCAAGACAAGGAAGGGAGGGAGCAAGGGAAAATACAATGACATTCTTACAAAGGCCTTGAGACATTAACAATGTGAAATTATCTATCGCACTAGGCATGACAACATTTCAGATAGTGCAAGAGCTTTGAGAAAGATTATAAGGGGAGGGAGGGAGGGGGTGGTAGGATATGAGACAGACAAATGACTATCATACTAGGCCTGACAACATTTCTAAAAGTGCAAGGGGGAGGAGGGAGAGGAACATAACAAGAGACTATCGTACTAGGCCTCATGACATTTCTGGTAGTGCAGGGGAATAAAAAAAGGTGAGGGAAAAAGGGCGGGGGGGAGGAAAGGAACAAAGCAAGAAACTATCGTACTAGTCCTGACAACATTTCTGGTAGTGCTGGAGATTGACAAACGGTGAGGGAGAGGGCGAGGGGGAGGGACAAACAAGCAACTATCTTACTAGGTCTGACGACATTTCTGATAGAGTAAGTGCATAGAATATAGTGAGGGGAGGAGAGAGGGAAAAGACAGGCGAGGAAGAGAAGACTGAGAAGCAGTGAGTGTGGTGAAAGATAAGAAGAAGCAAAGCAGGTGAAATACAGTATTATAGAGCACATAAGCAAGTGGAGAGAGCACATCACAATACTCAACACATAAAGTTGCAAGCAATCAGCAAGTGCAAGCCAGGATTCAAGTCGTAGAAGGGCACAGCATGATTCAAGGCCACCATGATTACGTGATGCTAAAGGAAGTCTGGCATGTGAACAACAAGATTCAAGATGAGTGAAACAACATGAGTCACATGAGTCCAAAAAGTCAGATCAAAGCTTCAGCAACGAGGCAGTGATGGTGTCACTATAATGTGTCAATGCAAACTCCCACAATGGACAGGGAAGGATTGTTAATGCAGGGGGGATAGCAGGAGGGGGCTGCCATGGGGGGCAGCAATATGAACCATTCAAGAATAAAGACATCACATGCATAAAACAGGAGGGGGGTGGGACAGTGTAAAACAAGAGGCAGGCATACAGGCATCACATGCATACAACAGGGGTCAGCGAAATACAAGAGGCAGGCATACAGGCATCACGTGCATACAACAGGGGGGGATTTCATCAGTATTGTCACCTCAGAATACACGTCCATCATTTTAAATGTATTTTATTGGTGTCATATGCAACAAGACAAAGCACTTTTGCAACTTCAGATTATCAATGCAAATGATAACACTGTTGTAATGGTGGGCTATGTTACTGTACTTTTGTACTGTGCCAAATCACCACTGAAGTAGTTTCAAAGTGCAGAAACTTTATCAGAGGCATATTGTTCCCCCTAGGGTAACCAGACAATAGTCTCCTGATAGAAAAAGCATAGGCAACTAGGACATAAGGAGGAGGGATGTGTGGAAGGGGTTTTTGGACCATGAATAGATATGGCTAGTATGTTATAATTATATTTGTTCTTTTAAAACCCGCTTAATACCAGCGAGTGGGTTGTAAGCGCAGGGTTGGGATTCAAACCTGTGTTGCGCTGCATTGTCTTGCTCCCAAGACAAACATGTTGCCCTGAGCTAGCTTTCCTTCCTTACCAATGCTAAGACATCAAATCTACCAGAAGCCCATGACACACCAAACACTACTCAATTTCTAACTTATAATACTCCAAAAATGCCTTGGAATCCCAGTGTTGATATTAACTCACAACATTCGCATATGTGTTACATATCTCTAGAAGATAGTCCATATATAATGAATGAATATGCTTAACTGTGTCTATTCCAAAGAAGAATGGATTAAACAGGAGGATAATAAGGTTATGATGTTCAATCAGGCAAGGATATATGAAGTGTGATACGCCTGAAGCTTAAATGTATCCTTTATATTATGCTGAACAATTCTTAGAGTGGTGAACTCCATCACGGTTCCTACAACCCAAATGAACCAATAAGATGATTCCTGTCAAAGGGTTAAAATATCAGTGCTAATCATCAGCTAAGGAATAGGCAGAGACATGTGAGTCTTCCCACATCCAATTCATGAACAGGCGAATGATTACTCCGGGATTCAATCTCATATTCTTCTGACATTAAAGCATCTCAGACGAATTGCAGTGTTTTGTCACTTCTGGCCAGAGAGGAGCCTTTCCTTGTGAGGCTACGGAGGTGAGCCCACTACACAACATTCCCCTAGGGGTGGTGGTATGCAGGACCTCACAGGGACAAGGACTCTCGTTCCATCAAGGAACTCCCTCAAACTCTTTCTTGTAGGCCGATAATAGCATCTATGCTCCAGAGACGTCCAACAGAACAAGTCACTTTTTGTTATTGTAATATATAACCCAACATTCAACTTGAAGAGGCAATTGATAAAAATACAGAGAAGAAGAAAAGAAGTGAGAGAGTAATGCTGATCGCTTAATGGTTAGAAGGCAACTAAACTGTGAATATAAAGAACAAACAAGGAAGGGAGAATGATCCACAAACAGAGAGAAATGACTTTAATATGCCAATGGGGAGGACCCAGAACCCCCCCAAAAAATGCAAAAACTACAGAAGTTTTGTGAGACCCTGGAAGTTCAAATCTGCGAGGAGGTGGAAGCTGCCAAGAACTGGGAGACCCTCTGTCGAGAGGGACCAGCCAGTGGATGCAACCAGGAAGCAAAGAGAGAGAAGACAGCCAAGCCATGAGAAAACCCCTCAAGAAGGAGAACCGAACGAGTGCTGGCATCACCCATGGGAGGTGGACTGTTAAGTCCAGAAACAATGACAGGACTACTACAACATTTGCTTCGTGGAGCCTTGAGGAAGAACCAAGAAGATTCAGAGTGAACACAGGTGCTTTTCTGACTCCCAGTGTCACCCCAATCCTGGAGAAAGACCTGGTGACACTAGCCTGTTAGAAAGAAAGTAATGGGAGAGGCAGGAGTCCCAGTAGGGGATTCAGGGACAAGCTCCCACTCAGCCTAATCATCCCAGTGAATGGACAAATATCCATAATAGTGAGAATAAATACAGGACTGAGTCTGCTCATCCCAGTGCATGGAAAAGTATCCATAAGAGTGAGAATAACTCTGGTGAGCTCAGTTTACTAATCTAAGTGAAGGGTCATATACCCATAATACATGGAATCCCATCGGGACCTCTCTTACTCCTTACAACAAGACAGGAACTGAACAAAGGAACAGACACACTTGGTTGGGCTGCTATAGTCATCCGCACGATGCGCAGTGAAATCATGGGCATCAAAAAAACTGGTAATTTAACAAGCAAATCCTGAATCATGATTAAAAGAATAAAAGGTGCCTGCTTTTATTTGTTGAAGCGATATAAGGCAACCATTAGAAATACAAAGTGGCAAAGCCTTATAGCGGCTCTCAATACTCGTGACTCCCATTCTATATGGCAAATACTAACCCTGGACAAAGGTGCTAAAGTTAAAAATTGGTAAACCCCAACCTGGCTCATCCTGGAGGACCCACATTGAATCTAAAATGTACACCAAAACCCAGGACTTGATTCATTGAAGGAGATTTTGTGCCCTGGCCGCTGGAATTAAAACAAGAAGATGTAAAGACTATAATAACAAATCTAAAAGGCTCTAGGGCCCCTTTGACCAAATAGTTCGGCCAACGTGGTCCTTCAAAAAGACCCAGAGAATGGGACTTGGTTACTCCACATTCTGTTCAAGAAGGTTTGTCAGGAGCAAAATGTACCACCCTCATGGCAGCAATCAGTATTGATACCGGTCTATAAAAAGGGCATTTGGATGGTCACAGACATTTACCGACTGCTGTCCAAGTTGGATGTTACTGGCAAGACTTTCTCCACCTTGGTACTTAAACAACTGCAAAGGTGGATTGACAAAAATAACGTCTTTTATCCCTTCCAGGCTGGTTTTTGCTCAGGGTCAGCCACGGTACACAATGTAAGAAGCTAGTTGCTTTGATCCAGGGGCACGTTTCAGAGAAGGCCTTCCACTATACATAACTTTTGTGGATTTTAAATCTGCATTTGACCAAATAAATTGGGAAACGGTGTGGATTAAACTGAATAAACTGGGTTTCCCTGAGTGGTTGCTCCATATTCTTATCCGGCTACATAGTAATACCATGGCCTGACAGCACCAGTGTTGGTAAATAGTCTCGTCAAACAAGGTTTTGTTTTCGCTTCCTGTTGTTCAACTTGTATCTAGTGGACCTTCCCACTCCTTTGAGAGAGATGTCAAACTGCCCCCTGAAACTTGGCAACACCCCACGTCTTGCCATGTTATACAAAGATAATGTTCGATCGTACTTTTTCGGGAATTAAAAGAATGTTAAATGAGCTGTCAAATTACGCCACAGAAAACGATTTAACAGTACATCTCAATAGGACCAGTGTGATGCTAGTAGCTGAAAGGAAAAAACAGTGATGAACACCTCCCTGGGTATGCTAGCATATGCAGCCAGTTACCCTTACCTAGGTCTGGAAATGAGTATGGCAGCAAACTATAGTCACATCATAACGATAACATCTAGAAAGTCTAGGCAGCTTACCTTCTAAGTATATAAATTCACTAAAGAGTACTCAGGTTACTCATACGAAGGAATCCTCTATTTGCACAAGCAGTGCTTCTGCCCTACAATGTTGTATGGTTTAGAGACTCTGGCAGTGACTGACCTAACGTGGCTAGATAGACATGAGGGCTTTTCTGACACAATGTTTTGCGATTGCCCCTGTCCTTTCACATGGAGCTCCTGTGTCTTGAACTGCGCTTAACCTCTCTGAGGGGTTTGGCCGTAAAAGAGAGAGCCAAGCTCTAGCACAACAACTAAGTGTCCCTTACTGGCTAAATTTGGAAAAAGCTATGACGCTGACATGGTATCGAGGGGTAAGAGCTTTAAACATCTGAGCAATTAATTATTTGATACCTTGGTTTGGTCTCCCAACTTTGAACTAGGAAAGCCCTATGTGGTACTTAAGATAGCTTTTGATACATAAAAAAAAACTTGATAGATGGGCCTGGCTTAACAACTATACACATCTATCCAACCTAAAGTGCTACAAGGATGAGACTCCCATTAACTATCGCTTTAAGAGGTCTCAGCCATATGTGCTTCTATGTCCAGATCTGGCAGTCTCTTGGTTGGTATTGTTGCACCGAACTAACCATCTTCCTTTATTGGCAACACAAGGGTCTCAACTTAAGCTGACTGCAGAAGCACATGTTTGCCAGATTTATAAAATGCCTGACAAGCTAGAAATGGCTAGACATGTCTTTACAAAATGTGTTAGACTGGGAGCATCATACATGTGCATACTAGGTCAGCTTGTGCATAGTTATGAAGAGATCAAAACACAAGCGCTTTGAAACTACTGTCTTAACACTGACTCAATTTCTTCACAAATTGCTCTATATCAACTTTGGACTCACGTCGGAAAATATCAGACTTAAAAGTTGTCTAAACTCAGTTAATTGTAGCCATTGGTCTCATTTGATTGGGGATTTTGAAAGCTTGTATAATGTATTTTAAATTTTAATGTTTGCTTGTATTTTATGTTGTAGACTTATTTGATATTATATTGAAAAATTGCTATGTATAATTTTAAGTTTAAGTATTAACTTTTGTGTAAACTTCAAATTGAACTAAATCACAAGAAACATAATCATCCCAAAGAGAAAGACAGCCTGTCAGACAAGGAGAATTTTGATATGAAACATGCTGTTCAAGAGGAAGTGAGGAACCAGAGGAATAGAAAGAACCAAGATCAAGTAAAGAGGAATGTGACTTCCCCTAAAGTATTGGAGAAAGAGAACTTTAAAGAGACACTTCAAGAAATTAAAGTATGAAGAGATCAACACCCAAACGCAGTGTGGAGAATACATTTCTCTACAGAAGGAAAAGGGGCACCAGAATGGTGGACGAGCGCTGGAGAGGAACTGAGCAGGTTAATCCAAGAAATAGCAAATGCCTGTTTAAGAATCATCTACTAGGGCAAGAAAAGCATATCCACTTTAAGGGAGTAATTCTCCTGCACTTTTTGTTGTTTTCTCTTAGCGGTAGGGCCAGTATACGTTAGCTTTGAGATGGAGGGCAGATTGTTTACTTTTTGGAATTCATTACTGACGACAAGCACCCTAGTTAGTTTTTTTTAGGTAGGGAACCCCTTAGAATAGGGATAGAAAGGCTTTTTTCTTATACTTTAAATAAATCACTTGCTAAACATGCAAAAACCTGTTCTGTCTCCTTCTTCATACCTACCACACATCACAGAGAATGCTGGCTGTGATTAAATTATGTTTTTCAAATCAAAAGAGCATCCACTCCGTGAACACTTTACATACTGGATTGTGAATAAGCTGATGGACATACATGGCTGTGCAACAGATGCAATGTTAAAAGCAGTGAATTGCCTTTAACAAAACCCTTTTTATAAGACAAACTATTAGATTTCCACAAATTAAGACACTCTCAAGTAAGTTTTGGTATTTCTTGAATAGAACTTGATTATGTGACAAACATAGATGCCCACCCAGTTCCCAGAGATCATGAGCTTGTTTATCTGTGGAAGAGCAACAATATCCCTATTAACAATGGCAGAATGAGCCAGTAATGGAAGTTGGTTCTAACCTGTGGTGCAATGATGTTCTCAAGACCAGAGAAATGGTTGCATTTCAGAGTGATATTGTTTTGTTTAGGTCCTGCACGTTTTAAGAGATTGGTAAACCATGTCCATGTTGACACGGACCAGTTCTGTAAGGCAAGTTTGGATGGTGATTCTCTGCTGAATACACAGATAAATTTCATCAAGTTCACCTCAAGAAAGAGTTTTATGTGCACAAAAAAAAAACAATGTTCATTCAAATATAACTATTTGGCAACTTGAGAAAAAGTCTATTGCCTACTTCGGTAGATACATTTATGATGTAAAGACACACCCACTGCAGGTCGACGTCGACTGCAGTGTGGCTTCTCAAGAGTAAGATCCAGAGTCATTACGTTATAGTATTTAATGGAACAAAATCATTTTGAGAAGTGTAAAGGAATCTATTAATGCCTGTGGATGAATAAACTTTTAAAAATGAAATCAGAGTGATCAATTGGGCATCTCGCTACCAGAATAGCTTGCAAGGCTTTATAGTCGGCCTATGCTTATTTTGTCTGCAACCCATTTACCTCACGGGTTGTCTTAAAGACACATGGATCAGACCATTAATATGGGGTTGTGATAGCTAAAATAAAGAAGATAAGGAGATAAAATGGTGACATGCTTCAATATTTAAAGAAACAATAACGAGCTACGCCATCAATACCCAACTTATTTGTTAAGGCAACTCAAACAAAACACATTCAAAATGTTTTATAGCAGTCTAAATGAATACATCACATTTATCTAAACAAATCCTACATTTTTATTTCAATTTCATATTGAACACATCTGCAGTACATCTAATTATGTGTTTTCATATTAAAAACCACAGACCATAAAGAAAACACACCATACAAAGTTTTACATATCACCATTCTTTTAGGGGTCACACAGTATGAATTGCCCAGAATTGAGAGGGCCTGCCTATACCCTAGCTTCTGGTAAGGTAGCAACCATTTCACACTCAAAAGTGCTGTATGTTTCAGTACTACAACAATCCATTACCAGACATTCCTCAAGGGATACATGACGGGCTATTCTTTTAGACTCTACTTCTTTTATGCAGGTTCCCTCAATTTTTGCCAATGCATATTGTGTGGCCTATAAAAATGGTGAAATGTAAACCTTATATAATGTGTTTTACAATATGTTTTATATAGAACTTTTAAATATGACATTGAGATATACATGTTGGGTTAGTTTATGTAAATGTGATGTATTAATTTAGACTGCTTTTATGGGTTTAGTTTGGTTCACATTAAGATACAATAAAGGCATAGAAGGGATAACCACTTAGGTTTGTTTGATATTTTCGGGGTAGGCTGTCTCTTTTTATAACCTGGTTAACCCCCTTTTTGGTTTAGAAACAATGTTTTTTATTAGCAAGTTGTATTATTGCATGAAACTTACATACTTGTAGGGTACACTGTCTAATCTCACTATGTACATCATGTAAGTGGTATGTGGCTACAAAACAGTTAAATCCACATTTTATGAGCTGGGCATCATTGGTGGGCTCAATTGGTGGACTATATGACTTGATTATTTAGTTTGGATGTATCTACATTTGCTAGGTATAAGCATAGCAAATACAGACATCCAGTACAGCTTTTTAAACATCTATTTCTCACAGAGGAATGTCAGGACTTTCATATTTTATTATTCGTGGACGTCTGGAATATTCTATTGACACTCAAAAAATTGCCCACAACAACTGTTTGCTTTTTCTGAAAATCACTGTTTTGGATCATAGCCTACCCTTTCCTCCTATGAGTCTAAAAAGTTAAATAGAAACACAAATCTCTAATTACAGGTCCGATGTTAAGTAGGCAAACGCTAGGTGCCAGATATTATTTGACTGGGCATTTGTAATGTTTTAAAACATAGCTAGATATGAAATATGTCAAGCAAGGCTGCAGTTGGTGGCACTAATTATTCATAAACTGGGTAACGTTTGTCAAAACTAAACATGTAAAGGTATGTTAGTCAGCAAGTATATATAATTTTATAGCAAGCCCTCATTCATTGTTCAAAACATGGGGGATGCACGGTCCGGATAATTCAAATGTGCACATGGTGATGTGAGTGTTTTAAAGGTTATATTTCATAATACTACCATTTTGACCACTGGTGTTGGGATGCATAATATGTGTATACTAAAATTCATCCAATTCATTTTTATATTATTAATACATAGACGCGCTGTGCAACCCTGAGTGTTTCTTATCCCAAAAGAGGAGGATGGTTGTAATGAATCAGTATTTTTAAATTTGGGGTCCTGAGTTCATAAAAATCATTTTATTCAATGAATACAAATTTTGAAAGGTGGACAATTCCCCCGAATTGAAGGGTGCCTAATTCATATATCCTACAAGACTTATATATTTATTCAGAATAAAATCCATACACGCACAATATAAATATACCATATGAATATGAACATTATTAAAGAAAGTGACACCACCATTACATAAAATGATATACCAATTCCCTAAATAAACCTCAAACATTCCAATCATAATTCAAAGTCATGAAAAAACCCTAAAGCTATCTTCTAAACATGTGTGCTACTTATACTTCACAGTTCCTTAAGATTAATAATTCAAATTAGGACTTTCCGTTCCTCCAGGCTTGCCATATAAAACTTGTTACAGAAAATATTGCATCTGGGCAAGCTAAGCTCTACATGCATACTAGTGCCCCGTGTAGATGTCTCACAGCAGCATACATTCACAATGGCCAAAGCCAGCTCACTCTCAAAGAAGGAACATACAAATAAGTACTGAATTACAGTCTCGTGGCCCGAGAACACCTATCATCGAAAAGAAATATCTCATAGTCCTCACATTCAGACCATCTACCTATCTCTGCCATCAGGGCAAGAATGTGCTAACAACATTTAGTATTTTGAGCTCTCATTTCAGAGCGGGCCATTAAAAGAAGACACAAATCTAAGCACATAAGCATTTTAAAATCAACAAATGCCTTGTTTTCCATAAAGACTCAGAATTACCTAAATGTCTTCATTTCAAATTAAATTAGGATCCCACCTAGGCCTTCTGCATCTTTGTAAAGTCTTTAAAGTTTGAGCACAAGGGCGAAAACCCAGCTCCACTCAGCTGTCTCATTTAATTAATGAGTGAATCATGCACTAAGGATACAGCACTAAGGGCTTCATGAACACCTCACAGTGCATAGGATGAATCTCCACTTCCTCTCCTACCATAAACTTGAAAATGCTTGTTGGAACATTAAAGATTAGCTGGATTTTGCATAACAATTCTTCTTGAATATCAGTGGAGTTGTGTTGGTGCACCCCCAGGCTCTCTACTATCAATGGCACCAGTCGCTGTCTAGGATGTACAAGCTCAAAGAGTTTCTTAAAGGTGCAAAGATTCTATATGTTGATGAAAGTGGGGTACTCATGCATGGGCCAGAAAAGGTGTGATTTTAATTCTTTCAGGACTCCATGAGCCTGAAAAGGCAAAGGGTATGCCCAGGTAATTAAAACAAGTTACCATCTACACACACCTGCCTTCAAGGAGGACCTTGTGTCTGCGAGGTGTAGACGAACCCATTACCAACTATTTGGCCTATTGGAAGTCCCTTGTCATTGCTAAAGTATTGGTGTACAACATCATCCGCAAAAAGCGGATTTGGCACCTTTTTCTCACCACTTTCGGCAGAATCTACACACACCCACTGAACCCACACACCACACCATTCAGAAACGAAATAGATAGGATGAAGTGGGAATCTTCGTTGGTCTCCTATTTTGTTCCATACCTCATCAGTCACCCAACTGTCTAGCTGCTCAGAGCTTGAAGGAACCTTATATACTCCAGGTCCAAATATTCATTTTTCAGTGCATCTTTCCGTGAATTGAGACTGCCACAAAGACACAACATCGGACTTGAGGTAAAAAAAAGAAATGCCAGCTAATCTGTCTTCATATTTCCTATGAAACAAGATCACTTGAAGAACCTGCTCATCTCTGCCTTGTTCCCGGCCCCATCTCAATCTTCCTGTCAATTATAGGTTACAGGGAAATGAAAATGGGGGCAGTAACAGTGAACTGTAGTACTATGGCAAGCAAAATAAAGTTACTATATATAGGCTAACTTCATGCTAAAATGGAGACTGAGAGAGGTAGGAGTTGGATAGAACTCATAAAGAAAGGCCTCCCACTAGGCCCACAGAGCAATAGGAAGAAGCAGGTAGGAGCTGCCTGTCAACAGGTTTCATGGGTCCTTGCATTTCCTGCCCTACGTTGTTACCTCCCGAAGTGCATAATTTCCATGCAGCTGTATGGGTGGGGTGCCATAATCTAAAGTGGTCATGCCACAAAGGGACTCACACTGGTCCGGTGGTGTCCCACCTGATCCCACCTTCAGGATTACCCCATCCTTCATTTTGACTCCTGCATTTCCTCTTATCTGCCCTTTCAGCCACCCCATTCCTGACACATTATCAGTAACCTCCCCTGCCTGCCAACTCTTTCTCCTTGTGCCTGCACTTACCTTCATGCCTAATATGAGCAGAGCATCCTGATTCATGAAAGCTCAGCTGAACTTAGACTCAATGCATATCCCAGTACCATCAGCCACAGTTGCACTTAATTACAGGTGAACCCAAGGACCGGGTCCTTTAAGACGAGGTAACAAAATCTGCGATGGATGGGGATGCAGATTTTACTCATACATCAATAATCAGCCCGACTCAGGAAGTTGGCAAAAGTCAAAGCTGTTTTAATAACGCGTCTTTAAAACAGGGAATACAACGGATATCAATGGACACTGCACAGCTCGCTCACTGAGTTCTCGAAAACATATCATAAAAAACATTATTTTATACTAAAAATTAATCATAAGTGATGGCATACTATGTGGCAAATAAGAAAATCTACTGGGGGTTGTTGGTGGTCAACTGGGAGCATCTACATATTCTTTCTATGGGATACAGGGAAGCAATTGGGTCTCTAAGGTCAGGTGGACATTTAAGCCCACCCCATGTGCAAGTCATCTTCCGTGTCAGACTAATACACAACATACTATTGGCTTCTCAAACTATAGGGCTCCTTAATATGTGGTCCTCTATAATTGTTTGGCATGCTTGTACTCTTCTGGAATATTCCAATCGCTAGCAGCATGCAAGCTGGTACGCCAGGTTCTGGGGGGTTGGCCTGGTATTGCCTCCCCACCCAATTAGCCCAAGATCCATCATCACTCCTGCGGTCTGCCTTTCAATTAGCTCCTTTGAACTCAGCCTTACATAGGCTAACTATGCCTGGGAATAAAAGGGAATGTGGCATGGCCTTATTTTCTGGTCTTGGTGTAGCTTGCCCAAAGTCTATTTTCATCTGACAATGTGACTGGAGACCACGTTTTTGAGCTCTTCAATTCATGTAATACTATTTAATGAAGAAATCTTGGCACCCTCAGCGACTTTCATTCCACCTCAAACAGGAGCTCAGCTTGCTTCTCACTTTATTGTATCTTCTCAAGGCTCTCGGTGGCCCCAACTCTTCACACTGGCCCAGACAAGCCTTTCTCAAATCTTCCTTCACCGTCAACTATTCTTATTCTGCTGCACCACACTTCAGCCCTTCCATTCACAGGGTCCAAGTTTGCTAATATGTGTTGTGGAACATCCAGATTCTACACATTCCAATATATACATTGGCACATCGCTTGTAATCTATTCACTATGTAGCCAGCCTTATGATTACTTTGTCTACTTGCGTTACTGCATCTGTACAATTGTAAAATGCGTTTGCATTTTCTCCAGTGCTTCTCTGCATGTGCAATCTTCATTTCACTCCTGAAATGTTGCTCACTTCACTACTTCGTCATCAGATTCTATAAGGTAGATATTCTTTCTTCATTCGCATCTCTTCTGGGTGTGTCACGTCTGCTTCATTTGACGTCACCAACCGTCTCTTTCACTCTTTTTCACGCTTGTTCCAGAATTTTCTTCAGGATACCGTCATTTCTTTGCGGATACATGTAGGGTTTTCTTAATGGATACCTTGTTTCAAGGGCTTTTCTTTTTGCGATATAGGCACCATTGTTGGCTTTGGCATGTCGCAATTTCCGGTTGCCAACATATAGGCAGAATATGGGTGGAACGTCCTGTAGAGGTACTTGACTCCTCCTGTACTTGTTCTAACCCTAGGTACTTACAGTTCTTGCTACCACTGCATACAATCAACAGCCAGCAGGATTTTAGGATTAGTCTATCTGTAGAAGTAAGACAGGAGAAGGGTAAGCCATAATTCTGGGGACAGGGAGGGAGGATCCTGAAACAAGAGCTTTTCTAAATATTGTATTCTGATTCCAGACACTTTGGTACACTAGAGAACTCCTGGACCAAGAGCTGGGACTGATTCCTGTTATTGTAACCCCTGCTTCTCTAGGGGACTCCTGGGAGGGAGAAGAGCAGATCCCAGTCTTCTCTCTCCATGCGGCACCAGGGAGGCTAAGGGGAATTTTTCTGTAACTCCAGGCAATATCATCCCTTTGCATTTGCAGCCCTGACAACTGTCTGGCCCGGGTCAAAATTGTTCTTCCCTTCAGTCCAGTCCTGTATTCATGCCAAAAGGGTCTTCTTAAATAACTTACCACCCCAATGCATTAAAAATATTGACTTGTAATTAGCACAGTCAGAGCATTTTCCCTACTTTCAATTTATAAAATTCTCAACCAGTTTTCAAGATGAGGGATTAAGTCCAGAAACGATAATAGAGTTTAAAGATCTAACCAAGAGGGGAGCCTGAAAGGAAGGGTTTGCATTGTAAAGTTCCATTGGATTGCAGTGCATACCCAGTGCCTTGACTTCCTTCTGAGTAATGAGGACACAAGTCACTTCTTTCAAGGAAAAAGGAGGAATTTAAAACCCTTTACTCCCATTTCCATTCACTGACTCCAGTGTTGATGTCAGATTAACTACACGTCTGAGGCAGTGATTTGATCCATACCTGTGAAGTATGAATGCCAGGACTCCCTATTAATGTTAAACTCAATTCTCGGATTGACAGTCTATGGGCATCATTACACGTTAGGCGGTAAGGGTTTGCCGGTACCGGTAAGGGCACCGGTACCGGTAAACCCTTACCGCCTTACTACGAGTTCCCTTTGCGGGACCCGACCTTAACGGCTGGTTTTACCAGCTGTTAAAGTAGGGTGCCGCAAAGGGACCTTGGTGCTAATTACGGTACCGCAATTTGCGGCACCGTAATTAGCTCCTTTCCCATTCCCATTATGCACTATGGGGGCAAAAATGGGAATGGGTAAGTGCCTTGGTGAATGGGGAATTACCGCCCCCGCTCACCTTGGAGTAGGGTGGTAATTCCGCCATCCACCAAGGCGGACACGGTAAAATGCCGGCGGCAATCATGGCGCTAATAGCGCCATGGTTACCGCCTAGCGTGTAATGAGGCCCTATCTCTTCTCAGGGATTAGGATCTAAAAATCTCTAAATCCTGCCAATTAATGATTGATGATATCCTCCTATGGTCCCATGGATTCAAACTTCTTCTGCCGGATCACCCTTTTTATAAGTCTTTCACAAGGTATCTGCTCAGATGATTCTGTCCATCTCTCCTTACAATCAGATTCTCTCAGGCACTAACCATGGCTTGCTTTATCTGACTGCACTATTGCTAAACTATTTATCTACCTAGATGACGTGTTGATTGTATTATACCCATTGTGTCTCAGAACAGTGTCTTCAGACATGCAAAAACGTAGTCAAAGTACTCTAATATGACAACAATGGCATTAGTGGATACCAAAATCATTTCTAATTTGACTATTGTATCTCTGTAAAAGATCATGAGAAATTCCTCAGGAATAAAATTGGAGCATTATAGCAAGGGTACAATTTGCTTGCTAACTGCCCCACTAACTTCCGCACTAACAGGGGTTGCATGACCGCAGTGAGGAGGGATCAACTCACACAGAGGATCATAATCACTCTCATCACTTAATTGAGCCCTGAAGGCTGTAACTCTATACAAAATGCCAGTTGAACTAACACAGTAATTATTGAAACTGCCCCCATTCAGCCGAATAATGTTGTATTGGTGAGCAGGAGACTTGACCTCACCTGGGCTCCAACCCAATTCTCTTTGGCATCCACCTTTTGGAATCCAAGGACCAACGCTAATCATCCAATCAGCCTCACATACCTCCAATAATATCCCATTGAAAGCTGCATGTGGGGAAACATCCAAGATCCGGAGGACCCTTGCAATGAATGGCAAAGGGGTGTGTTTGCAGGCATCTGGTGGCAGTGTTTGCCTATGGGACAAGTTTGGGGACAAATGCTGGCCTTCGATAAGAGTAAGGGAAAGTACACGTGGATGTGATGGTAATCACGGGCAGCAGTGCAAGTATCTGGGAAGTTCATGGCTATCCTGGCCATGTGTCAGGTTCCTGTGCATTTGATGTCAGTGTTTGCAATGGGGCGAGTACCTTGGCATGCAATGGTAATGATCCACATGTACGGGCCGTTGATGATTGTCAATTGCACACATTTCTCAGCACTTGATGTCAATCTTTGGGAATTAAGTAATCCCCCTTTGACCATGTTGCCCACCTTCCTGGTGTCTGACTTGTGCTCGTGGCCTATGCAGCCGAAAGAGTTGGCTATACACAAACCAGTAATACAGACGTCCGCCATTCTTGTTCTTGCTGTTGTGTAATTTGCTGGATGGGATTGTTTGTGGCATGGTACTTCTTTGCAACATCCATTTAATGTTTTTAACAACTTGAAGCATCTTTAGTATATGTATTCCAATTCCCAGCACTATCTTCTCGTGTTGCTTTATTGCCATAATCACCTTGTGAATCATAGTAACTAACTCAGTGGGGATCCCAACGTGATTTAATTTGCATTTCCTCTTTTGTTATCACAAATGTGATCTGCAGGACTGTCAAGTCAGCACAAATCTACAGAGCATATTAATAAGGACAAATTGCAGCCTGAACATCTGCAAGGAAACGAAGCACTTTACTTATAATTACAATTATGCTAACACTTAATAATAACTGAGCCTCTGCGTCTTAAGTTAATTTGCCTTGTAGAACATTGGCTCGTGCCAGGTGCTTTCTCGCTCAGCAGGGTACCTGATTGCAAAGGAGATGTGCAAATGTGAAATGGCAAACTAAACCAGACATAAACGGATACAAAGGGTGAACGGACAGCAGCTGTAGGTCTAGTTTATTGGATTCATGTCTGTAAAAAGGCTGGAAAAGGCACAGTGGAAATACCTTCTAGTGTCATTACTCCAAGTTCAAACCCTTGCACAAAACTGGCATCAACGAAAAGCATACCCATGGCTGCTTGCTTCAAAGGCAGCTTTGCAAGCCCGCATGGTTCCGGTCCATACTGAACACAATGTTTGCGCTAGGGCAAAATGTAATGGAAGGCTGTTCCCCATTTTACCGTTTCATGGTAGTATTGGAAAAAACATTGTTCAAATGTGTTCCTAGGGTGATACCTGACGTTGTGCTACACAGGACAAAGAAATGAAGCAAACTTAACTTTATTACTACACTTTTCAAGTGTGAAATAAGGGATTTGCCGTATACCCTTGGCTAGCTGTAGTTCATCATCAGTCCCAATATGCAGAACAAAATAGCCTCATTACAAGTTTGGCGGTAGCCTTTCCGGTACAACCAGCAGGCTGCAGCCAAACTTGCACATTTTTCCGGCCCTTGGTATGGGGAAATACAGGGCCATTACAACCCTGGCAGACGTTGTATTTCCCCATTGCCAGGGACCGGAAATTATTCTTCCCCGTTCCCATTTGAGCCCCGTAGGGCTCAATGGGAATGGGGAAGGCGGATGCACCGGTACCATTCGTTGATCGTGCCGGTGCATCCGACATGCTCTGCTCTCGGGAGCCGGTACGGCCTCCAGGTGAGACCTGGTGACCGCGAAGGCACCCGCAAGCAGAACTCGTAGTTTGCCGGTCCGGTAGCATCGTTACTACCGGACCAGAAAACTTGTAATGAGGCCCAATGTTATTTAGAAGGATAACAATGATATGTAATGGGGTACTCGACTCAGGATTGATAGTAGACTTATTTTTGCAGAGATCCCCCGCAGACATGCAGACCCCATATTATTTGGCATAAAAATCATACGCCCCCGTGGTTACATTTGCAGCAAGCATTGTGTCCACTCACTTGCAAAGAATCCTTTCCTGTTGTTGTCCAATACATTCCTGACAGGCAAAGTCCAGCTCCATATTGGAATGAATAGTTTTGGCTTGAAAGACCATGGTGGGCCAACGTGCTGCCTCTCTCTCTTCAAACCTCCAGTTCTTTTCTTTTTCTTTTCTCATCTCTGGGTCAGGTATTTCTTTATTTACATTAGTTCAGTTTCAATAATGTTCACCTTGTTTTGGAACTCTATTTGAGATATGTGGGTGATCTTCTCAGTTATAATCATAAAGTAGCGCTACTTGTGGGCATGCTGATTCTTTTCTGTGTTGTCCTGTATTTCTTGTCACTCCATTAGATAATGGTTATGGGACACGTTCACAATTATTTGTTAGGGTCTTGTGAATTGTGCAAGTATTGATTTAGCTTCTATTTCTGACTGTTAATGTAGGCTTAATATAGGAAAACATTATATTAAAGGGTTATTTGTCTTATATGAGTTATTCAAACATATTGTGGCACACTGAACGAGGGAAATCCAACATGAGAACCGCGAACACTTCATACGTGTGGGTTGGGTTCTTCGCATGAGATTCTCCTTAAACATCTCTATCTCAAGTGAAAAAATATGCAGTGTGATTTCGGTACTGGGGTACTCCCTCCGATCTTCTACCATGTTTGGAGGCTGGTCTAAATATGGCATGGGAAGAACGGAAATGTCGCCTATATCCAGTGTCTATTACAGTAGAAACTCTCATGCGCTTACTCACTCAGTGTCCTACAGTTTATGGGAAGAGACTACAATTCTTGGGCCGCTTTGTACATACCAGTGACAGCCTGACTACCACTATGTTTTGGGGCAGATGCATGATGGTTTCTATGCCGGCACTAACGCTTGCCTTGATGAAATATTGGGAGGATGGGGTGTTACTGACAAACAGGGACACTGTAAAATTAAACAAGGTTCCTCTGTCTGATGAGCATGTGGAAGTCAAGGAATTACACAAGTATTCAAATTCCTTAGGCACTATGCATTTTACTGTATATCCGTGTATATCTGTGTTTTGTAAATTCATAGTGTGATATCTGTTGTATGTGATCTTTGTCTTATCTGTTTTTATGGTATGGAAAGCTTATAGCTAAAGCAAGCCAAATAAATAAATACATTTTAAATATATGTATTTGTTTATAAAAGTTCCAATACAATCGAATGCAATTGTTGGAAGCGTCCAACTAGCGGTGTGTGGCTTGACGATCTACATTTTGGGGCATAGCAAGGTCCTTTCCTCTAGCCCGTGAGCCTCAGAGCCTTAGAGCCTTGGGTTCATTTTGCAGGGGGCAGGTGGCGTGAGGTCTGAAGCGGGGGAGTTCAGATCGAGTGCTCCGAGTTGCTGAGGCAACGTGGCTGCAAAGCGCACAGAAAGGAGGTAGCGCGCCGCCTGACTTCATTCAAGTAGGTGTGTGACTCTGCCTGCTATCGAAGACGCTCGTTGGGGGATAAATGCAGCATGGAAGTGGATGGCGTGCTGACCCGATTAAGGCAGCGTTAAGTGGAAACTGCAGGGACTGCTCCCTTTGATCCACAGGGGACACAGCTAACACATAAGTATGTTAGGAAAAAATGAGTTAAACGCTATCACCTGAGAAGTTCTGAACATTTAATAAGACCTAGCTAAGGAGGTGGAAGTAACTCCATTAGAAAGTGGGAACGGGGTGCCCTCATCCACTCAAATAAAAATCACAGAGTTTTCTCCCCTGAGCAGAGGAAAATTGTAAAGTCAAGGCGTTAGGGCAGAGACTGTATGCCAGGACAATACGCTGGCAGGGGAAGTGGCATCAAGCGGGCAAGATCTTGCAATCTCGGGAGTAGTACTCGCCCAAGCAGAATTGGAAGCCAGCATCCCCCTGACAGACGTTTGTATGAGCCTGGAGAACGAAATCAGATTAGCTGGAAGCGCTTACAAGTGACTTATCATGTCACCAGGCCTTTTTAAGACGCAAGAGAAGGAGGCAATTGTTATCAATCCTACATCTAACCTCCCGACAAGTTCTCATTCCAGGTGAATGATCGGTCGTCACTGCCATTCCAGGGCAGTGATACAAGCCATGGAGGGGGCAACAGAGGTGGACATGAGCTCCCTAGCAGCCCTAAACATTGTTCTTCAATCATTTATTCGACTTGATGACATCATTGCATTTGATGTCAAAACAAATACGAACATTCTTACAGACATTAAAAAAAACTGTTGGGAGCTCACCCCTTGACCTGTTTTACGAATAGCGGGCCAACTCTTCTATGCCAAACTACATCACGGGAGTTGCCTGAA
Organism: Ambystoma mexicanum; assembly: GCF_040938575.1. Classification (NCBI taxonomy): domain Eukaryota; kingdom Metazoa; phylum Chordata; class Amphibia; order Caudata; family Ambystomatidae; genus Ambystoma; species Ambystoma mexicanum. The sequence continues at coordinate 359,353,672 of NC_090941.1, forward strand.
ATAAATCCAACCATCTTAAATCGGAAGTTGAGGACAGTTCCAGATTGACACCACGTGTCCAGGGCACCTATATAGATGATAACTACGGGCCAAGCAAAGGACCAGCTATGAGCATCAACAAGAAGCTTAAAAAACATAAAAATCGGCCCCAAAGTTTCAAATAGAGGTTCACAGAATTTCCTTAGAACCATGTGGCTAGCCACAAACAAGAGAACCAGAAAGAAGGCAGACAACACTACGACATAGCCATCTTTGGAGAAAATAGCAGAACCGTCCCATTCACAAACAAGATGGAAGCTGCAGTCGTCCATTCACAATGTGGATCTACTTAAGTTCTCAGTTGGATGCCACAATGATGCTACTAATTCATCTATTGGTCAAGGGGCTCTCAGTCCTCAGCCAGGGAAAAAAATCAAAGAAGAAGCCACCAAAAAAGACTCAATCTAATGTAGTAAAATGTCCCTCAACGGATTCTGGGACTGCAGGGGAGCCCTACATGTAAATCCACTTAACACCAAGGTCGCTGGTGACTTAAGCCCTGAGAAGTTGGTAAGGTGTGCAAGCAACATGGCTCAAATTGCTTGCAACCAGCCAGGGAAAACATCAATAAATGCTAATGTGGCCACTGTAGCAGCTATAGCCTGGGATTCACCGAGATGCATGCAGGACAGGGATTCCCGACAGCCCAGAACCTGCCCCATTATTTTGTAATCTGTTTTCGAGGCAGAGAAAAAGTGCCCTTTTATGGAGGCAGCATTCTAGCTCTTTTGCCACTGTTCCAGTCTTGGAAGAAATTTCTTCTGCAGACCTAACATTTTTTCACATGTTCGATCGCTCACGACTGGGAAATTTGCAGTCCATTTCCACTCGAAGCTGGTTGAAACCTTAGTGAGTGACAGCCATGAAGATCTCCTATTGAAGGGTTTTGAGTCATATTACAGTCGGACCAGAGGGAATTACTTCCAATAGAAAGGGAGACCAAATCTAACTGTGAGACGCTATTTTGATTCAGACTAGCGGAGACAGTCCAGCCATGTGCCGGATTCCTCAAGTTAGGGTTGACTTGCCGGCTCCCTTCCAGCAACAATGAGAAAGCGCCCAGGGTTCTAATGACATTGAGCTCAAAATTGGCCGTTGGAACTCGAGAGGGCACAACTACTTTCTGAACTCTTATATTAATCAAATGTTTTTGGGGGCGGACATTATATTTCTGCAGGAAACTTGGCTCAAAGTTGTCCTTACCTTTAATGGTTTTATGATCTTGTACAAAAATGCAAGGAAAGGCAAGAAAGGTCACCCAATGGTAGGGCTATTTACATGCGTTGCACATTAGGACTTCTCGCACAATTCACTACAAGAATACTTGCACAGGTAGGCTATTGATAACACGGGTCTCAGAAAAGATTGCTGGTTAACAGGTCGATACCCTTCTGATCAACATGTATTACAATCCCATAGCCGGGAGTTGGATAGAATTACAAACGAGGTGGAAAATGTCCTACTTGAATGGGAAACAAAAGGCAGGGGAGTCCCATTGTAATGAGGGGGTGGGGGGTGATTTCAACTGTTAATGTATGGTGTCCCCAGGGGAGTTTGAAATGTTAGATTGGACGGATATGGGTCGGGAGTGTTTGGCAACTTCTAGAAGGGACAATATTGGGAGGAAGTGGTTGCAATTCCCATATAGATGGGGCATTCTTCAGACTAACCTGGTAGCGGAAGCCTGGCTAAAAGATGTGTCAACATGGGCAAATACTATTTTGTCATCCACTATAGATTACATCCTAATCAAAAATATAGATCATGCGAGGGGGAAAGATCTAAAAATAGTAAAAAATATTTTGAGTGACCACTCTGTCATCTTATTGACTCGATCGTCGATAGTCTCATGGGACACAATGGACTCCATGGGTAGTTGAAACCTTGTCTTCTCAGGCTCGGATAGACTGGCACAGCTTAGAAGAAATGCCAGGAAAATAAACAAGAGACTAACTAGATGGTGGAACAGTCTCTTTCTGGAAGATAGGTGGGTAGTGGTTTCACCTGCATCCTTCCCTAGCCTCCTGACCAAATTGGGCAGAGTTAAGGAGGAGACCTAGGTGTGTCTAACTAGATCCCTGCTAGGTGTCAAACACACATTTGACAGGGAGGCAGTCGATAGAAGATCTGTGATGCAAAAAGACAAAAGGATGGTATGGAAGTTCATCTCCCGTAATATGGAAGAGAAGCGTACAGTAATAAAAGCTCTTAAGCAGAAGTATAGACTCTGGAGCAGACATTGCAAACTCCAGAAATGTACATATAAGAATCAGGAGATGCTGTCGCTTTTGGTAAAAAAAAGATATGTGCTCTATGTTGTGGACACTGAATAATAATATTGTATTGCAAACACCTGCGCAGGCCACTGGTGTGTCCGAGGAAGCTCAGGCCATTTTTTCTCCAGCGTAAGTACAGAGGGAGAAATGAAATGCCCAAATCGGGAGGGTTGCCTAGGAGGAAGGCCCCAGTTTGGGACTACCAATTCGACAGAGAAAACCTAGAAATGGTGATTACCAACTTAACAACCACCATGCCAGTGGTCCTGATGGGGTGACAAATAAGGTCCTGAAAAACAATCCTAGTTTCTGGCCTGACATCCTGCGAAACCTTTTCAAACAAATTGCAAGGAGTAGAGTCGGCCCAAATACATGGCACAACTCCATAGTCATCCCCACATACAAAACTGGCAATAGAGGATCACAGGAACGCTATCGTCCCATTTCCCTTCTGGATACAACATTTATGGTGTTTTCCACAATGATACTCCGAGGGTTGCGAAAGTGGGCTGAGGTAACTCATTGCCTCCATCCACTACAAACATGATTCAGGAGGGGAGTGGGCAGTTTTCAGAGTGAAATGACGCTTCACGCCTGCCTCTCTGAAATTGACGGCAGCGCACTGAAGAAAAATCGTTATGTAGCAGCCTAGATTTATCAGCAGATTTTGATAATGTGGACCTCTCCTGCCTCTGGAAGAAGCTGGCAAGTTGGGATATAGATCCAGGGTTATTCGATATGACCTGAATGCTATATACCAACAACATCACCAAGGTCAGGCTGACCATCAAATGTGAACTCCCCGGGGGAATTGCAGTCAGAAGGGGTGTTAGTCAAGGGTGTGTAGTTGCACCCATGATTTTGAACCTATATCTTGCTGACTTGTGGGAGGAAACCAAGAAGTGGGTTGGCTATGCTCCTTGCTGGTTGGACTTAAATATAGTATGTATTGCGTATGATGACGACTTGGTCCTACTGGAATATACACCCGCAGGAGTGCAGCGTTGTTTGGCAGGAGTCATGAATTACCTATCACAGAACCACATGACAGTAAACCCTCCTAAATCCTACGTGATGACCTGTAGCAAGAGAAAATAATAAGTGGAAGATCAATGATTTCCCTATAGAACAAGTTCACTGTATAAGATACCTGGGCTTCTCTGTCTCCCACAGACAGAAACAGATAATTGAGGAATTCAAGATGGAAGGGAAAGTGGGGTGGGGTGTCTCACACTACTAAAGGGAATCAAAAATAGATCATGCACATTTTCTTTTCTACCTCTAATCGAGTTCTACAGGAGAAAGATATCAGTGCTCATCTTGTATGGCTGTTAATTGATGCACAGCAGGAGTAGGATCTTTTTTGACATTATGGAAGGGAGGATCTTGAAGAGAGTCCTACATATCCCGCTATCAGTACCGGTGAGCGTGATCAGACTAGAGCTGGGTCTGGTCTCCTGGTGGACTCAGTTGATGAAGCAAAGTTTTTCCTTGTTCTTCAAAATGTCAAGGGCCGAGGAACCACACCTCAACTTGTACTTGAATGTTGTTATAGGCAAGGGTCACAATCCTTTCCTATGGAAATTCAAGAAAAGATGTGAGTCATTCATGGAGCAACCAGGACTCTATAGTCCAGTATCTGATGAGATCCTCAAAAGGAAGGTCAAAATGTGGGACAACACAATCAACATAGAAGATCTGGGAAGATTAAAGTGATAATGTGTACAAGAACTATTGTTCCTACCAACTAGAGAGGTTAGATTGTAACTGAAAAGGTTTCCCTCTGCAAAATTAGGAGACTGGTATCTCAGATTCAGAATCAGTTGCCTACCGAGGCTAGAGGTAATGGAGCCCAAATTGGGTATTCCTGTGGCACTACGATGTGTAGATTGTGTGGAGTGGAATTGGAGTCGTTATAGCATTTGGTACTGTTTTTCCCGATGTTGTCAGAAATGAGGATCACAACCTTCTTACCCTTTATCAATTCCACTGCCGAGGTGATATCCTCATCTCTCTTGCACAGGTTAATGACAACTGCCCATCTGGCGCTCACGCTAGCTATAGCAAAATTCCTTGTGTCCATTTTTGATAGACTAGAGGAGGTTATGGATTGGGTGCTAGCTTACTTAGTGAAGGTCACCCGTGATAAGAGAGAGCAGTCTCTCCCTCTGAAATCTCGTTGTTGCAAATTATAGTTGGGTAGCGGATGAATCCATATGTTACTTGCATTGAACATATAATAACAAAACTCTGGGCATTGGGATTGAAGGGTTTTACACACAAGGTGGGGTAGTAAACTGAAAATTGGATATGTCTTATTAGATGGACCGGGCGGTTTGCTGATAAATGCTTCCCTCTCCTTTGCCCTCCGCTAAGCTTTCATATTGTATTGTGTGTGTATTTTGTTGTATCATGATCATATTTATTCATCTTTTTTGTATGTTATGATGTAAAAGGGCCATGCGTGCTATAAACATTTTAATTGGAAAAAAATAAAACAAGAAAAATAGTTGTTGATTTATTTATTCATTTATTTATTTATTTAGGTAATGGGTTATCACTTTGCTGTCTGATTTGAAATTAGAGCAGAACAGGACATCAGGAATGGGCCACATACGTGTCCACCTTTCCCAATTCCATGTAAATTTATTGAAATCTCAACTGTCGTTCCAGTTTCGGTTCATATGAAGTTAGGTGAATTCCAGTGGTAGGATAAATAATTGTAACCGATTTTGGGTTGCTATTTTAGAGCAAACTCATGGTATGGTATGGTATTGTTTATTGGTAAAGTGCCTATACACATAGCAAGTGTTTGAAAGCGCTCAAGGAGGGAGAGAATAAGGGGGAAAAACAACAGCCATTCAGAGCCCTTGAATTTCTGAACTATACAAGTCTTCACGGGCAGAGTGGGTGCATGGGTGGGTGCATGCATATAATACAATTAACAGTGTAAATAACAGCAAATAGGTCTGACAATGATTCTGCAGTTTTTCCAAGTACATTGAGGCTCCACCATGCAGAAGGTGTGGAGACAAGGGAAAAACAGATAGACGATCTTCAAGGCACGGTGCATTCAGATCATGCAAGTGTGCAGATATGTGCAGGAGAGGGGAGGTGGACAAGTGCAGGGGGTGAGGGGACCAAGTGCACACAGTCAGTCAAAAGCTGGGGTAAGTGCTGAGATATGCCACTCTCATGGATCATGGACCAAGTGCAGTAATGATGAGACAAGTGCAAGGCATGGAGGCGAATGCAAGAGGACTCGCAAGGGTGCCAGGGACCTGTGAGACTCTGAGGTACACAAGGCAGCCAGTCAGCAGGCTGCATGGAAAAGGAGGGAGAGAGGGATAGAGCGGAGAGAAAGGTTAGCAGGGTAGAGGGAAAGAGAAGGAAGAGGAGAAGAGGGAGTTTCCAGAACTTAAGGAGGTCAGGCTCAGGATGGAGTGCGGCAGGGAGGCTATTCCAGAGGGAGGCACCTGCAGAGGATAAAGGTCTCCCTACACATCTCTGCTTGGAGAACCAGCTCACTCACATAAGGTTGGAGATAGATGAGCGGAGGGCTCAGGAAGGACAGTATTTAGGTAGGCAACATTGCAGATAGGTGGGCCCAGGTCCGAGGAAGCCTTGCTGACAATGCAGAGGGTTTTGAACTTGATCCTTGCAGCCACAGGGAGTCAGTGGAGAGATGATAGTGCCAGAGAGATGCAATCCTGGGGCTTGAGGCCAAGGATAAGTCTCAAGCTCTGTTCTGGATGAGTTGCAGAGGGCGCTGGTCAGAGACAGGTAGATTGAGAAAGAGGCTTTTGCAGTAGTCCAGCCTTGAGAGAACCAGGGCTCTGCAGACAGTGTGACTCTGAGGGAAGATGAGAAAAGGAAGAGTACCTCTGATGGGGTGTAGCTGGTAGTTGGACTTTTTAGAGATGTCTGAAGTGTGAGTGCTGAAGGAGAGAGTGGAGTTGAAGATGACCCCAGGGTTTTTCGCCTTGCAGGTGGGTGTGGGCGCAGGGCCAAGTGAGGTTGGCCAGAGTGAGAGTGGCAAAGTGGGAGCAGGAGTCCCAATGCGAACAATCTCAGTCCTACTGGCATTGAAGCAGAGGTCGTTTGCAGCACACGATGACTGAATTGAGGACAGACAGTCAGATATGAGAGAGGTAGAAGAGGTGGCTGAGGGTAGCCTGAAGGAGAGTTGTGTGTCCTCTGCATAGCACTGGAAGTTAGAGAGGAATGTGGCAATCACACATGCAAGGACAGGCATGTAGACATTGAAGAACCAGGGGGATAGGTTAGAACCCTGGGAAATGCCACAGGTTGAAAGAGTGATAGTAGAGAGAAATGACCCAAATTCCACCTGGAATGGTTGGTCAGAAATCAAGCAGGTTAACCACACCAGAGCCTGACCTGTAATTCCCAGGGTGTCATGCAGACGTGCAATCAGGATGTTGTGGTTTACTGTGTCAAAGACAGAAGAGAGGTCAAGAAGAGCGAGGACAGAGGGCGTGTTAGTGTTGAGATTTGAGAGCAGGTCTTCACAGGGGTTTAGAAGATCAGTTTCTGTGCCTCTGGATGCTCTAAAGCCAGAGTGATGGTTGTGGATGCAACCAGGAGTTTCAGTGGGAGGGTGAGCTGAGAGATAGCCAGCCTGTCCAGGAGCTTGCCCAGGAAAGGGGTCATAGAGATAAGCTGATAGTTTGTCAGAATGGAGGGGTCGGCCGAGGGTTTCTTGAGTTGAGGGTGCACAATGGAGTGCTTACGAGAAGCTGGGCACACTCCAGCGGCAAAAAAGTGAATGTAGAGATCAGCTAATGTTTTCCTTAATGCTTTTGGAGCAGCAGGGGTCCACCTGTTTTGATGAAGGCTTCATAGATGGGAATAGTCTGGTTACCTCATCAGGTGTGATGGGAGTGAGAGAAGAGAGGAGAAGTGGTGGAGGGGCCAAGGGAGGCTCCAGAGTTGTTGGGCAATTAGGTGGTGTGGAGGAGATAGAAGAAAGGATGTCTTGGGTTTTTGTGGTGAAGTGTGCAGCCAGGGCTGAGCTAAGGAAACATAACGTCCCGTTAATAACATTTTCTTTACTGAATTGTATAGGTTTTTAGTAGCGCAACTTAGCCATAACCTCCCTTTATCAAAAAAAAAATTTCTGAATACATATATACATAGTTTGAATTTGATAAATGTTTACTAGGATTCCCTTACTTTATATACAAGCAACATCGAACATGCCAACCCCCCCGCTAGTGATTTTGATGTCCGCAGACTGTGCGTATGTCTGTGGACGAACGAGGACATCAGCTACACTACCCAAAAACTTAGGGGGTATCTCAGATTGTTCTATCATGCCATATAAACACTGAACAAGTTCAAAAAGCAGCATATAAACACATTATATGTAATAATAAATAAGAAGTGGAACCTATATATGTAACACATCAACCATCCGTTTAAATACCATATGCACTAAAATGGAATATACTAAAACAAAAAAGATAAGCTTCCAACTTAATTACCTCACAGAAACTGCACAGCTAGGAGCAACAGCAGACCTACATAAAAGTAACAACAAAACTTACCAGAAACTAGGAAGTAAACTTCATTTTTCTTATATATTTCTAAACTTTCTGTTTTTGGTACACTAAAAGTATTATATATTTTTTTTTTACACAGAAATGTCCAGTACTTTCGAATGGCTTGAGGAAAATTTCCCACGTGAGGAAATGTCTGAAGACAGTGATACTGATGGTAGACACTCTATATAAGCAAATTAAAAATAATTACTTTATGTGTACTTAACATATATATATATTTTTTAACAGACCATACAAACATTGAAAATAATACACCAAAAGAGACATTAGAAAATACTCTGCAGTGCATGGAACAAAAAATTGACATGCTTATGGAAAATTTCAATCTTTTGAAACATTTAGTGGAGGACCACATAAATGAAAAAATGTAATATCATTGTCCCACATGCACCGGTTCCCCCTCTCCATTTCGCAGTCAACTATGCCCAAACCCTCAACACCAAGAAAAACATTTTGATGAGATATCCATCTCTTCATCCCCTCCCATCCATCCTCTCCAAACCCCTAGTTCCCCTGTGTTTGTGTCAGTTTCTGCTTCCCCGTCTCTTTCATAAATTTTATATCTGTATATAATAAAAAATATACTTTATGTGTGTTTTAATTCAGTCCTTTGTGTCTTATTTTTTTAAAAAAAGGCAATTAGGGTGTCCACGGACAGTGTGGGTGTCCGGGATGTCCGTAATTAACAAAATGGGGGTGTCCTAAGGACACTATACCTATCCGTACTGTCCGCAAGCAAGATGGGACTGTTCTTAGAATACGCGCGGTGTCTGGGATGTCCGTAATTAACCAATATGGAGGTGTCCTAAGGACACTATACCTGTCCATACTATCCGCAAGCAAGAAGGAACTGTTCTTAGAACACGTGCAGTGTCTGGGATGTCCGTAATTAACCAAAATGGAGGTGTCCTAAGGACACTATACCCGTCCGTACTGTTCACAAGCAACATGGAACTGTTCTTAGAACATAACCGGTGTCCGGAATGTTTGCAATTAACCTAAATGGAGGTGTTCTAAGGACACTATGCCTGTCCGTACTGTCTGTATAACATCTACGCACATGCACACCACACCCATAAATCCTACGAACATCGCGCCTGTCCGTAACTGTCTGTCTCACTTGTGTCGCACTTTTAATTAGTTTGAAGACCCGAACACTGTCCGTAGAACACCCGCGCGCATGCGCACGACCGTTCCTGTGCATCTGGTGTCCTGCAGAAACACTGGTTCCCTTCGCGGACATGTTTGCAACATCATCATGTGACCGCACCCACGCTGAGCGTGTGTCCTGATTTGCGGACACTGTCCGGATCCCCGAACATTTTAAAAGTACTTTTTCAGACAATCCAAAGTATTTTACAGTAAAAATTATCCATTGCACATGTCCCAGACAATGACCCTGGCCTTCTATATACATTTTGGAACTTTTTGAGCCTTTTTGGGGTGTTCGATCTGTCCGCGGACAGCGCGGCTGTCCGCGGAGTGCGCACCTGCACCCCTATAAAAGGCCACATCCCAGAGCTGATCTTTATTGTGCTTCTGGCTATTGCAGATTGACTTTTGCTGCCTTTGCTGCTCTTGCTGAGATTATATCACCAATCCTGATGGCATCCATAGCTGCTGCTGCTCCAGCTGGTGCTACATCTGCCTCAGCACCACCCCCAACCCCTGTACCACCACCACCTCCCCAAGGGCCTGCAGAGGGGAACAGGCGTGAGGATGTAGAGGAGGAGGATGAAGAGGATGAAGAGTATGAGGTAGTGGAAGTCCCTACTACCAGCACTAGCCGTGAGTCTTGGGTGTGGCGGTTGTTTACCATTCATGGTGACGTACCAAAAGCACGTGCGAACAAGGTCACCTGGAACCAGTGCAAAATGGTGCTGAGTCATGGGAGGCCTGGTTCGTACAGCTTTGGTATGACATCCATGAAGCAACACCTAAGGTCATTCCACGGTGGGGCCATTCGCAAGATTGTACCTTGTGATCAATGTAGTAGGTTGTGTTCCTCTACCACATCCTCCGTTTATGCTCCTGTCACCACAAGAGACACTCCTGTAGGACAGCGCATCCCTCCAGCTGCCTCACAGGCCATTCATGATGCTGTTGACCCTTACCTTTCGAGGGTCACAATATTGTGTATGTACAGTGACACAATACTCTGCAGATCATAATTAACCTTTGGCAACATTTCCAATACAGAGAATTAACAGAAAACATGCACCAGTCTGCAGACCTCACATACACCAACATTTTTAAAAGTTTTAGAGTTGGTGTACTATCTCAAGAAGCACAAGCAATATTAAAAATTCGGCACATCCCTGCACTTTATGGCCATAACTCATGTGCTACTGATGTCATGGAACAATTAGCACACAAAAATGTCAATTGTATGTCCTTGATGCCAACTCTTGCAAGCTGTTCCAAATTCAATGAAACAATGTTGAAAAAAGAAATGCAACCAATAATTGAAATTTGCTCCACAGACGAACCTGACGTACATGGTATGACACTACCAATGTGTCAACAAGCCACAACAAGACTAAATACCTTAGAAAACTCTATCTCCAACACAGCTGGTTTGGAGAAAAGATTAACATTATCTTTAAACTGAAGAGTAATGCTTAAATGTAACCTTTGACATGGAGCAAGGACTAGTTAATGGAGCACTTGGTACAGTTGTTGGCTTTCAAACATACCCACGTGACAACAACTTTCAGTTTGTCAATATTCTCTTTGAAAACTGTCAGAAGTAAAAAGAATAGGACACTCAGCAGCTCAATCCTTCTTTTCAAAGAGATGTATGTACACAGAGAGCAATTTTCTCTAACTCTAGCATACGCAGTCACCATTCACAAATCGCTAGGTTTTACCCTAGATAAAGCATTGCTAGATATTGGGAACACAGTCTTTAAAGAAGGTATGAGCTACATAGCACTATCACGCATACGTGCACTTGACGGTCTATTTCTAATCAACTTTGATGCAAGTAAAGTAAACGCTGATATTCCTTGCATTTTATAATACAAAAGACTACGTTCACTGTACACCCCCATCTAAAAACCTATCCTGTTTCACAAAAAGCAAAACGTTGTAAAAGAAAATTGCTTCAAACAGAAATGCAACAGGATCTCACTGCAAATCCTCCAAAGAGAAAAAATAAGGTAATACTTCATCAATTACTACAACCAAAGAAGAATGTACTACTCAAAGTAACTCAGGTACTTCTTCAAAGAAGCAACACACACTCTGAAGAAATTACTTGCACACAAAACTATCTAGTCCATTCAAATTTTCAAATGTAACTGGTGTAAATTGCTACACAAATGTAGCAATAAATATTCTATTTCAATTGCCACCAATTGTTGACAACATTTACTTACACAATACAGACCAATTGTGTTTGCAAATGTTAGTCCTTCATAGAAATGCAAGCAACAATCCTAACAACACATATAGTATTCATGGAATAACACAAGAATTGGACTACTGTGCTGGAATGGTGAAATTCACCATAAACTCACAAGAAGATCCAGAATAATTTCTAATGTATTTACTATAAGTACTGGAAAACAAAAACATGCCTATAAATGAAATCTTCCAGATTTCATTCATGTGGAAACATACATGCACTCTGTGCAACAATATGGCACAGGAACAAATCCCTAATGAATGTTTTGTGTATGTATCCATACCTAACTGTGAATCCGTTCAGCAACTTGTACAAAATGCAAACCATGCCAGATTATGTACTACCTGCAATTCAGATAATCGCTCCACCTTACAAATACAAAGACATAGTAAATATGTTATACTATTGCTTTTACGTTACAATGCAGATGGTACCAAAAACAACTGCAAGCTGACTGGATTCACACATGGTCAAGGATCACTTGGTAAGAAAACCTTCACTACCATGCAGGAGCCACAACCAATGCAGATCACTACACTGCATACATAAAAAAGAATTGTGGATGGTTCGAATGTAAGGATAATACCATTACTCTGAAGCAAAGATTACCAGCAAATCTTATAAACGCTTATTTAATATTCTTAAAACCAAAATTTTATAACTAATCTGTGCATAAACATTAATAAAACTTCATTTAGAAAACTATAAACAGTTAGAATACCCCAACAGGTATCTAACTGCCCCAAGATTCCGCAACAACCAAACAGATAAATCAACACCACTAAATTATAAGAAGAAATAAACAGTTACAATAAGCCAACAGGTATCTAACTGCCCTAAGATTTTGTAACAACCAAAAAGATAAATCAATACCAATAAAATATAACAAAAATAATCAGTTAGAATACGCCAACAGGTATCTAACTGCCCCACGATTTTACAACAACCAAACAGATAAATCAATACCACTAAATTATAAAAGAAATAAACAGTTAAAATATGCCAACATGTATCTAACTGCCCCAAAACTCTGCAACAACCCAACAGATAGATTAGCAACTTGAGAATATAAATAAAAAAACTATAACCAGTTACAATTCGACAACAGGTATGTAACAATCTGCAACAAACCAACAGATAGAACATGAGCCAGAAACAACAAGTAAACACTGAAAACAAAGAAAGAAATGTACTGTACCATAACAAAAAAGTTTTTTTTTTAATCCTACATGGATTTCTTTTTTCCACAGACCCAATGATTTAAGCAACAAACACAGAAAATGAGCAAATTGCACAGTAAACTGGTTTGTAAAGTACTAAATATGAGGGTTGAAATAAAGCAGAAATGTATATTATTCAATGTAATAAGTCTTTATAAACTACATACACTAACATGATCTTTTCTTTTATCACAGAAATTGAAAAAGAATATCTGTTCCAGTTAACTACGTCATGAAAAAAATATATCCAATCACAAAAAATCAAACAGTAAGTATATTATAATAAATACAACTCATATATACTGTTCAATAACACAAACATTGAAGCAAACATCTAACCATACACCACAATACAAAATGTTTATGTTATACTGCAGTGCTTGTTACCAAACTCTACAATCTAAATGACATGACGTAGCCAAAACTTCACATACAAACTACACAAAACACAAACTGTAGATTTGCAAATATTTGATAGATGTTTGATTCTATGGGTGTGATATGCTGCGGTGGTTGTGGCCACGGCCTAGAGTCTTAGGTGCATGGCCTATGGCCTACGGCTGGCTATATGGAGTACAGCATTTTATTTATTTAGGTCCGCGGACATCCACAGTGACCGCGGACATGACAAACACATCAGGGGTGCCAGCCACCTAAACAAATACAGCATTTGACCCATCTCTTACTCCCCCACCCTCCACAAGCACTCTTACATACCAACACACTTGCCAAAGTTGTATTTCTCCCCCATTCATTTCGGCGCTGTCCGCAGATGTCCGTGGATCCAAGATGGCGGGCGCATCGAAACAATACCACGCACCTGACGCTTCATTCCAGCCAATCAGCGAACATGTCGCATGTCCGCGGACATGATGCAAGACGATTAGCCAATCGGTGTCCTGTCCGCAGAGCCAACAGGGAAATGTGTCCGCAGAGCAGAAATAGTTAAGTTGCGCTGCGAAAAACCTATGAAATTCAGTAAAAAAACGTTGTTAAAGGGACGTCATGGTTTCAAGTAAAACCAAAAAACCCCTAAGCAACCATAACTCGCACCACCACTGTGCATTGCTAAGACTAACACCAAGGATATCAAAGATGACATCACAAATGTCATTGATGACATCACTGATGACATCACATGTGCATTTACTTTTTATGAAAACTCTGTACAAGGGATTCTTATTATAATGTTGACAGAAAAAGTGTCAAGGATCATTGGAATAGATATTTTGAGCTATGTAGTGCATTAGGCAATGCATTGATATAAATAGCATTCTATTATGAAGTTCTTAACAGTATACTAAGCTACTCATGCATAAATATAATGCACAGTGGTGGCACAAGTTATGGTTGCTTAGCTTACCATAACTGGCGAATTTCAGTATTTTTTTGGTTTTACTTGGAACCATAAGGTCCCCTTAACAAAGTTCTTTTACTGAATTTAAATATAAGCAAAGATCATGATAAGCCAATGTATTATATTCTTTCCTAATCATAAATACATAAAGATAAAATACTATATGAGCGGAAATAAACATCCTAATACAACATTATCTACTACTACTGCTGCTACTACGACTGCTACTACTAATATTACCAGTACTACTACTAATAACAATAATAATGGTAATAACATGTTTTTCTAGTACTCTAGGTGAGAACATACATTACATGAAGCTCTTTAATTCAATGTTTTAGTTGTAACCAATGTAAAGGTGTTCTACACAAACACACACACACACATATCCAAAGCCAGCACGCACATCACTGAGCTATTATCCAGTTACTGTCTGAATGTGCTCACTCCCCACATCACAAAATACAACTCAGAATAATGGACACATCCCAGTAGGGAATGAGACTAGGAGATTGGTTGTGAGAGGCAACAAAGTTTATATAAGATTCACCATCCAGGGAACTCAGCTGCTTTGAGAGCGCTCTGGCAAACAATACAGAAACAGTACATTTTAAAGGGATACAGCCTCATCAGTGATGATTTCTTTACAGTCTACAGGTTACATTTTGATTGGTGTGGGAATGGGGTTGAGTATAGTGCTCTAGGGGCCGGCTCCACAAGATTGGATGATGACATGGGCGGGATGTCGGATATCACGTGGTCCATCTCGGCTGGTCCGTGAGAGGTGAAGGTTGGGTCAGGTCTGGAGAAGCAGCTGGTTCTGGCTAACTAATCTACACACTATCCTGAGACATATAGTAAATAATGACCATTACAACACCTTTGAGGTTTTACGAGAGGCTTATAAATTGTACACATGTATGTAAATTATCTTGTAGTGGATCGTTGATGTGAAGGGTGTGGGGGTTTTGACCTCCAGATAACATGTGGGGGGCGGGAACGATAGATGTTGGGTCTGGCACATCAGAGCGAGAGAGGAGGGTGGGCACATGTTGGTTTAGAACAGAATATACTGTGACAGGGGCTTGGTTTTATTAGGGGCACTCTAGGGTGGTCAGCAACTAGTGGTCACACTTCTGTTACATCAAAAGAATAGCTTTGGAGGGGCACAGGGTTGAACAGGCAGTCATTTTCCAACAGTGGGGGCAAGAAATGCAGGAGCAGGTTTTTTTAGATAAATGGGACACAAGTCATGATTCGGCCCGGTCACACACAGGACATTGATGTCAAGTGAAGCGCAAAAAGAATACACTGTTTGTTTGCAACAATTCAGGCTAGAGCATCCGTGCAAAAGGGACTTTGGAGGCACAGGGAAGAAAGGTGTGGGCTGTCAGTGTTCGCTGTGCACGGTGCTGCTAGGGGGAGAGAAGACTTCACAGATACCAGAATGCGGCCTAGTCCAAAGATGGGGTTGGGGGTACACAAAATAGAGTCCAAATGTGTCTTGCAATAGCCCCACCTCTGTATGTGCCAGGGATTTGTCAGCTGAAGCCACAGAAAGGCAATGGAGTCCTCCCTCCACTAGTGCAATAGCAGGTGGTCACTTCTTTATAGAATTTATGGGGGGCAAACCCCCTCCTTCCTTACATTCCCCCCTTTTGTCACATCTAAAGTAACAAACTACTGTTTAGTATTATTAGCATTCCTGTAGTGCTCCGCCTCCAACACTGCCTCATCCCAAGCAGGTGTCCCTTTTATTGGCATCAATGGTCTACAAACACCTCATAAACTGTGACCCCTTCTAGCATATTCATCAGGGGTACATGTCATGTATATGCCCCCATCCCCATCCAGACCCACCCACACTTCCTTATAGCATTCTAATTCCCGGGGTTCCTTAATTGTGGTATGATACAGGTTGTCCACCCTGTCCCCTGGGTTACGATATACTGCGGTCATAAGGTATTTAGGGTTACCAGGTTTCCCAGTCTGTATTTGCACATCCTTCATAGTTTGCACCCTTGTCGGTTTGCCCATCGTCACCATCATCATTGCAGAACCTTGCATTGATTCTGCACAACATCGAACCCCTACCTGGCACACACAAAAAATCAGCAACATGAAAACTATAAGTGGAACAAACATTTTCATCATAGTTCCGAACCAGGAAGGGACCCAGTTACAAATGTCATCGACCAGTTGCTGGGTTGGATCCCCCCTTCTTTCCTCATTCTTTCACCCAGGTTGTGCACTGCAGATATCACGTGTTATAGAATTCCGTTGTCAGCATTGGCAGAAGGTACAAATGTACAACATGCACTCCTGAATTTTTGGCAAACACTGCCATCCATTGCTGTGAGGAGGTCCAGCATGTACCGGTTTTGCATGGTCATTAACCGCAGGGCTCAAAGTTCCACTTTGATCACGTTGAACCCTTCTTCTGTGTCATTGGCCAGCTGGATTAGCACCCAGCAGACAATTTGAAGCCATTTGGCATTCGCTCGCACCTCGATGCTTGGCACAAGGGAGGCAAAGAAGTTTTCTGCAGAGTTAAAGAGTCTGTATTGATTAGGAATTTCTGCCAGGAGGTCTGAGGATTTACTGGAGATATGGTTTGATGATCTCTTCTTGCGGGACACTCTTTCCTGCAACTTACCTTCTGACAGGATGTCAAATGTGGAGGGCTCTTCAGTTGCCGACTGGGGTGCCGAAGAAGTTTCTGCTGGCGCTCTTCATTCCTCCACATGGCTTTCAAGGCCCCCTGGACATGGCTTTCAGGGATCACCATCAGGGCCAATTGCAACGTGGCCATGGTGCAAGTACCTCTCCATGACGGTGGGAGGTGCAGGTATGCTTGCTTGCCGCATATGCAATAAGTGTCCATTAATGGTGCTGTGCCTTTCATCCTATACGGGAGGATGATCGTTTTATAGCAGCTTTTGTTTGCGCCCATAAACAACTTCCGTTCTCCATGAAAACAACATTCATGCTGTATTTCTTGCTGTAGCTAGATTGGTTTCTCAAGGGCTGTCACCCAGGTCAGTTTGGCGATGTTTTGGGACCATGTTGGAGTGCATGTTCATTTGACCCATTGAAATGTGTCTTCCGATAGTCCTCATAGTGCTTCGGCTTTACATGTGATTGTCTCTTCTTGCCATTTGTTTTCCGTGAACATTGTCCCTTTGATGATAAAGAATGGCTCCTTTATGCAGAGCACTGCTTGAGACTTCCTGCTACACGTTTTCTCATTCTGTAGCATTTGTACTGTGACTGTGTGTGCCTGGAAAGTACTCCGAATTCTATATAGAGCTAGATGAACAAGACATTGGGCATCCGACAAAGGCGTTTCTTGTGGTATTAGAACCTTGGGTGTTCCAGAGGCATGGGGTATCAATGAACAAACGTAACAACATTCGTTGGTCACCTGTTTAGCCATGGTACTCAAATCTGAATACCATTTGTTGGATTGGTCAGGGTGATGGGGGTCTTCTACAGCATCTAATCCCAGGCCATGGTGCGCATCATACCTCTTGCGTTCCAGCCCCCCCCTTTTCCATCTCTTATTCCCCCTAGCCCATTATATACCTTTTTCACTCTTTGATATCATATAGGAAAAATGTCTGTCCATGTTTCAACATTGTGTTCATTATCACTCTGCCAAGATTGTAAGGCTGGATAAGTTTGTATGGTTGGGGCATGAGGCTTAAAGTGCATATTCTCGCCATCTGAGGTAGGTTCTCTGGTTGTGTGCATATGTACATATGGCAATACCATTACATCAAACATTGCAGAGTCAACATTATAGTTGTTCGACACTGTATCAACATCATAACTCATAGAAGCATATGTAAAAGTAAGGGTTTTGACAGTTCGGATTTTGTGGAGAGTGGTAAGATTAACATTTAAGGAGGTATTGTTGGCCCACATTACTTTAAAACTATTCCAAATGAGGTTCGACCCGTCATGTATTAGTTTTACCCCATCGCCCCCTCTTTTATATCACACAATATAAAAGTGAGTCTCCAATACAGCCCCAGACAAAACAACATTACGGAGAAAACAATAGCTAGATAATACAACACGCAATCATAGTTATAAGCTCTAGTAGCATTAACTCCTTCCCTATCGCTAACTACATTTGTCGTTTCGTTAGTGAGGGCCCTCCTTTCCGCCATATTTCCATCTGAAGGGGCTATATAAATGGGTTAAGGACACACAATAAATCAAAAACTATTACTTTTGTCCTCAACAGGCAAGAGAAGAGAGAGAGAGAGAGAGAGAGAGAGAGAGAGAGAGAGAGAGAGAGAGAGAGAGTGATGTCAAGCAATTCTTTCAGCATTTACATACTCTTAATAATGTTTTATACTGTAACAAAATTCTTTTGCATTCAATTTTCAACTTTTCATCTTTTCTGAACCCAGTTGTCTGTCAGCACCTTTTTTATGGCACTGTACTTTCCTGCTCTCGTGGCTGTTCGTCATGGAGCGCTGTGCTATCGTGCACTTTTCTTACATCTGTGAGGTGAATCCAGTATTTCAGGCCCTTAACCTTTACGGCTGAGGGTGTGCAATACACTACCTCATATGGGCAACGGAATCGTGGTGAGATCCAGCTCCGCACGAAACTGCACACATATACACTTTTGCTGGGCATTAACTGTAGCGCTGGACTGTCCGCTGCTGGGGTGTTGGTATAGGTCTAATTTTCTCGCGTAAATGGGGGTGCCATTTGTTTTGCTATACTTTGCACAGCTTGTGTCATTTGGGTGAGATAATGTGTCCCCTAGCACTGTAGCAGCTCTGTGAGCGTCGGATGTCCTTCTTACTGGGGTTAGTGGTGTTTGGATTCTCCTCCTCATCACTATCTCATGCAGGGACAAATGATGGTCCTTACTAGGCTGCATTCTGAGTTGAAACAGTGCTAGGGGTAAACAATGCACCCAGTTCTTTTTTTGGGTGTGGTACAATTTGGAGAGTCTGCTCTTGAGGAGGCTGTTTATCTTCTCGACCACTCCATTAGCCTGTGGGTAGTAAATCGAACACAGTTTGTGCTTTACACCTAGCAATGAAGTCACTTCCTTGAGTAGATCATTTACAAAATCAGTACCGTTGTCTGAATGGATCACATCACAGATCCCCCACCTCAGTAACACCTCCCTCACCAGGAACTTCACAGCGCATTTTGCATCCGGGTGTGCACAAGGTCCTTCTTCTATCCAACGGGAAAAGATGCGCACTACCACAATGAGATATCTTGCTTTGTTGTACCTTTCGCCCATGCCGGCGTAATCAATGTGCAACTCTCAGAAGGGTCCTATTGGGCACGGCAGTGTTACCTGCAGTGTCCTAAGAGTCATACCTGAACTGTATGTTTGGCATATAGTGTAATCTATTATTCATTTTGCAAGGTGTTCTTGGAGGTTTGGTATAAACCAGTACTCCTGGATGTCTGCTGCTATGTGTTGCTTGGTACCATGTGCAGGACAATTGAGCTGTTGGAAGGCTATATGCAATAGTTCTATTGGCATCACCACTTTTCCTGTCATTTCTTGACGCCAGAGGATATCTGTGGGTCACTGCTTGCATCGCCTTGTTACCCATATCTCCTGTTCTTCGGCCGGGACGTGTTTCTGTAACTCTTTTATTTGCATTATGGGTGTGGACTTGTACCCTTCTTACTTGTCTTTTGTGTATTTGTCTTTACTACACATTCAACTGCTTGTAATGCTTCAATTAGGGCTATGAGTTCAGCTGCTTGTGCCGAGGAATGCGATGGGAGGCGTTTCTGCACTATCACCTCATATTCATCTCCTTATATTCTCACCACTGCTGCCCCTACGTGTTTTTCTCCTGTCTCGCAGTCAATGGACCTTGACCCATCCACAAAGTACTCCTCACCTCCCATCCACGCGCGACAATAATTGCATATGCCTACAAATGTTTGCATCTCTTTTACAGTTTTCTGCATGAGTGTTGCACGTATTGCAGCTGCTCTGTCTCGTATTATCCTCTTACCGTCTTTGGATATTAACTGCCCCAGATACAGCACTTCTGTCAGGCAGTACTGCAATGTTCCTCTGTCTACCTTGTACCCTTTTGTCGCTAATAAATTGATCAAGGTTATTGAGTCTGCTCCGCCCTGTTCTTCACTTTTGCTGCAAACTGAAATGTTGTCTATGTATTGAATTATTGTGCTTTTTACATTGATGTTGCCGAGATCTTCATGCAAGATCCTGTTGAAAATGCTAGGGCTCTCGCAATAAGCTTGGGGCAATTTGCAATGCTCATACCTCTTTCCCCCAACGGTAAATGCTGTTAGGTATTGGGAACTGGGGTCGAGTGGTACTGAGAAAAAAAACATTCTTCAAGTCTACTACTGTGAAGCACGTGGCCTCTTTTGGGGCACTGCACAAAATGGATACCGGATTTGGGACTAGGGGAAACTCCTTCTGTATAATGTCATTAAGTGGGCGGAGGTCCTGTATCATCCTCCGAGCCCCGCCCTTTGCCTTTTTAATCAGCTAGATAGCAATGTTGCATGGTGAATTTGAGGGCACGATAATGTCCTGTTGTAGTAGTTTATTTATTATGTCTTTTATGCTTGCTTCTGCTTGCCTGGACAGTGGGTACTGTTTTACTCAGGGTGGTACTGTGCCATGTTTTCTTTTTCTTTTTATGGGAATTACTTCTTGTAGGAGCCCCACATCATGTTGCCCTGTCGTCCATAAATTTGGCACTACTTGTTTCATGTCCTCCTCAAAAATTGAAGGTGGTGCACTGACACTGGCCATGAGTGGGTTGTTTACTTTTCTATATTGAATCATTATGTCGCAGGGCACACACATTTCCATTATTATCTCCCCATCAGTGTTACTGTCAATGAACAACTCTTCATCAGTGAGATCACGTAGCGCTGTGTTTGGATCAATAGACTGTTCTCCACTCACATCTATGCATGTCCAATCCTCTTTGTCTTACCACCCCTTCCTCAGGCTCTTCTCATAGTGGTATTCCTGCTGCCACCGCCCCTTCCTCATATTCAGCTTAATTGCTCCACACCTCATCTATCTCTCTGTCTGATTCTACACTTCCTTGTTCCTCACTTGTTTGGCTACCTTCATGTCCCACTCGTACTATGTTTATGGGGGTATTGTTAAGGTGAAAGAAAAAATCCCCCAATTTCCACTCATCTTCCGGCTGGCTAGATGGGTTCCTGGACGGGAGTGGCAATGGCATTGGACCGCCACATGAGACAGATACCGGTTCCCCTCACCCAGACAACATTTGGCCCCTATCACATAATGCTCTCAACCGGGTCAATTTCATTTGTGTGGTAGCAAGTTGTCTTTCTAAATCATTAGTTAGGCATGCAATATTTACCGATGGGGTGCACGTGGGACCGTACTGCCCTCCAGGGTCGTACGGAGGCGGGGCTGTTGCTGCGGGAATAGGAGGTGCATTTGGCGCAGGCAAATAAGATCGATCACTGTATCCTGCAGCTGGCCTAGTTAAGAAAGGGTAAAGCCTAGTGAGTTGTTCGTCCCCTGTTTTGATCATTTTCCCCACATCCACTCCCCCGCCCCCTGCTGGGGCTGGTACCGTTTCAGACGGTGCTTCCTTGTCTGCACCAAGGGGATGTTTCTTCAAACATCCTCCAGAGATCTAGCACTTTGCGTCTGTTTTGAAGTTGCTTTCCCCGGTACTTTGCTAACAGGTGGGTTGTCACAAGATCTAATATTCTTTTTTCAAATGACCCTCCTTCTGGCTACACTTGGGACGATCCCTCCCCCTTTATTTCCGTGAGCCACTGATCAAGGTACTTTTGGATTTTCTCGCTATACAGGGGGAGATGCTGGCAAATATGGGCTAATGGTGTATCTCCCCCCATTCCCCACCGCTTTAATCTTGTGTACACTCGTGTATGTGTCGTGCATTCAAAATAGAATCAAAATGCACTTCTGTTGACCTTAAAACATCTTAATAAACACTTTACAATGTCATGGTTTAGAGAACGTTTCACTTACACTTTTTCGACTCCAACATATATATGAAAAACAAAATTTAGACCAATTCAGCAGAGGCCAAATTAACATATACTCTTAGACATATTGACACAGTAGACCATGACGACAATTAACATAAAACACAGATTTGCTGTCCTTCATGCAATCAGTGACACAAACCATTAGACAATAAAACGCTTGAATAAGTCTCCTGGCAAAAATGAACAAACAATTATAACTTAAGAAATTTATAAAGCTTGTCTATGCCTCCATTAGCTTAGGCAGATATTTACTATTGGAAAGAAAAACAATAGGGATCATGTGTTGTATCTGCTCAAAAGTGTCCAATTCTGTCAAGAATAAAGAATAGGCATTGTCAAAGTCCATGTGTTTTTGCTCTAATACTTCAAGTGCAGTCTCATGGCACCAGTACTGAGATCATATGGCATAGTCATTATATTGCATAGCCATTAAACGGTAAGGCATTTCCGACGTGTGCACCTTATGTCATTGATACCCAACTTCCAAGTAGATGCCTAAGTGCTTGCGCAATCCTTCATTGAATCCTTGAGGATGTTTTGAGTAACGTGACTGTTATTTGCTCAGTGAGTGCGCTATTTTATGTCAATATGGTGACACGAAGCTGAAACTCACTTTTTGAAAATGAATTTCAATAAACCTTTTTTCATTTATACTTTACCCGATTAGCCAGAGAATGAAACACATTATATTGCTGACCAACCCACCAACTAAATTGCCTATGTGTGTGCTTCAGCAATCACACTGTCATCATTTTAACTCTTCCTCTGTTTGCAATGTAGCCAAGAGTGTTGCAGCGTGTCCCAATGACGAGCATATTGTTGCCCACTATAACAAAATATTTTTTTTAAAAAAACATGCACCAAGGGAAAGGGGGACTGTGTGTAGTGAGGAAACCAGTGGTGAATTCGAAAGAAGATTGCACGCTCTCTGTAGGTATATGGCCAGAGAGAGGGAAGGAAGATCGGGCCGCAGGAAGCAACTCAAATTACCCCTGAAACTTTCTTTAAGGGTTTGTTTGCAAATGGCAGCAGATGAAACTATTTAAAGGGTATTTAAGAGATCCAGATGTTGGTATATAGTATAGTATAGACATAAGTGTACATTATAAATTATTAATAATGGAATAATACTGACATGTTCATGGGAAGTGAATTCGTATTAATTAGGATGTTAAATTGTATTTTAAGTGTATTTAGATGCAATGTGAATGTAATGTGAATAATCCTTTTTTGGAATTGGAAGACAGTGTAAAGGTTATATGTTAACCATATACACTTAATTTAAAAAGAATGCAAAGAAAGATTTAGTATTGACCATCAGGTATACTTTACACATACTAGATAATTTCCTCATAAGTGCGTTATACATACGATTACCCATTTGATTAATTAGTGCGTTTTAGTTGTTTTAGTTTAAATTAATCCATTACCGTTGATATATGTGGATTTGTTTTAAATCCCTGTAAGAGAGGGACATTAAGAGAAGAAAAGTTTTAGTAACCACAACAAACCCATCATCTTTCAGACTTTTGGTTTTGCAGGCGGACATGGGTGTTATAAATCACCTTAACATAGCAAAATCTAGAAATCACAGACAAAATGATGTTGATTACTTTACTGCCATAAATATACACTTCTGTCAATGCCTGCACACCTCTTCATAATGCAACATTTTGGCAAAACAGCAGTCAAAGAAGTGACAACATGAACCTTCTTGGCCCAGGCATCATGAAGACACTGATTGAAAGCACAAATGAGCTCAAGATACAAATATAACATTCTTTGTGAATGTGAATGAAAGTTGAGGTAATGAAAAACTAGGCCCTTTCATTAACAACTTCAGAGCAGGCTAGAATTCCGGAAAAGTCCCTTTGGCATCCGTGAAGAGCCACAAAACAGAAGGAAATATGTATGTCAGGTGTATCGAACCACGTTCAAGTTATTATGCTGCAACATTTGGTGCTGTGGGCTTACACAAATGTGCGCAAGGAATATGGGCATCAGATGATGAAGTGTCAAATTTTTAACATACAGACACTTGGAGTAACACCCTATTTTCCGCTACTACTCCCCAGAACATACCAGAGAGTCCTACCACCTCTTTAAATGTGCACAGAAAAATCAGCAAAAAGACTCCAGAACCAGAACTTAGAATCCAGACTTCAGAACTTGCAGCAGAGAGGCCTAGTCTAAAAGCTGAATTGTTCTCAGCAGGCCTCAGAATCCAGCCACCTAACTAAACTATTCAACAGCCGGGTGAGCTGTTTGATTCTGGCTACAACCCTGTGCCAGAACCCAGAAAGCAGTGCTGTATCTAGACCGCTGTGCAGTGCTGATAGAAGACCAGACCCAGACAGACCGCTGTGCAGTGCCAGAACTTTTGCCAGAACCAGAGATCCAGACCAGCAGAGCAGAGAGAACTGCAGCTAAACCTGTTCACCAGATCTGTGACGAGGCCCATTCCTTCCAAAATTAGGAGTGAGTATCCAGCCAGAACTGTGCAAACCAATCTCTTAGTTTAAAATAATCTAATTCAAACCATTTGAACCTATTTTGAACTGCATAGAAATTGTGCGTCCATTCTGTGATTTCAAACCTGGGAAAGTGTCATTTGCCATTTGAATCTTAATTAATTTCTGAAAATCTACCTCCACAAAATCGTCCTTATCTTTTGAACCGTGTGTGCCAGGAACAAGATTTAACTTTCATTTTAAAGCTAAGATCCTCAGCTTTCTACTCCTTATATTATTTCCGTAATCGTGCTTTACGCAATCAGAAAAAGTGCCGCGAATTGCAATTTGAATCAAATTTCTCCACCTGTCAAAATCTCTCTTTTGCTTGCAACTGCTGAAATCCGTTTTCAACCTGACAATCCCTCATGAATCACTGATAGTGTTGACCCGAACCAATCTTAAGTAGCTATCACCTACCCTGAATCTCCTATAGGGAATTAAACTCCTATAGGGAGTTAAAATCATTTTTAGCATATTTTCACTTCTTTGCAAATCACATTTAAAGTATTTTAAAGTATTTTTGCCTGTGTTTTAAAATCATCTGAGCTGGCTAGGGGAGAACTGAATTGGTATTGCATTTGATTGTATTCCTGAAAACTGTGTGCTCTCTTTTCCATCTCTTTATATTGCATAGGGGGGGAGCGGATTGTCAAAAGGAAAACAGTGATTATATTATCTCTTGTGGAAACCATCTCAGTTACTTCTGTGCTGCATTCTTTTCCCTCATTGCATTTCCTTGAACCCATAAAAGCATTCTCAGCTACTTTATCCTCTCTATACCAACTCCTTAAAAAGTGTGCTAGTGTAACATTATCCATTGTTGATCACTGTTATATTCATAAGTGTGCTATCAAATATTAATTTATTTATAAAAGTGTGATATATATCTTGTTTAATTTTTCAATAAATCTTTTAATTTGCAAAACGAACCTACTTCTTGGCTCAGTGAGGTCAGGGGGATTCAAAGAGAGGGGCGTTATACAAGGGTTTATCATCCAGATTCATGAACTCGTCCTAAAAATATATAAATAAGGCCTTTCATTGGGCATCCCATACTAGGCACTGACTTAGTGGGAGTACTGAATTGAAGTCGCTTAACATATGACAACTTTCATACCTTGTTTTTGATCTCTTAGTTTGGAGTTTTGGGGACAAATTCATAGAAAAAGCACTAAGTCCACGCAAGCTACTTTGAGCTTTAAAGAACATTGCTCATACTAAAAGTGTAATCATGTGCGTAGATTTATGGATTCTAAATCGCAAAATAACCTGCAGCGCAAAGAATAACGTGTTACGCCGGAACGCACACAACAATTTCCCACGCAAGCAAAAACTAGCACTATCAAACAACCTTCGTGTCGGGCTAATGTCAGAATGTTACAGAGAATTACCAACAAGTAAGCAACATTACACCATTAAACTACCATCCAGCACCTCAGCGAAACTCTTGCCTGTACCCCCTAACTCAAAGCAGCATCCCAGTGAAACTTCAGGCCCATACCCCCTAACCCAAAGCACCACCCCAGTGAAACTGTGCCTTGTCCCCCCTAACTCAAACCAGAACCCCAGTGAAACTGTGACCCATACCACCTAAGTTAAAGCAGCACCCTCAATTTCACCCTCCTTCCACTACACCCACAGACCTCCACACCCAACCCCAGCCAGCCCCCTCAAGTCCTGCCATCTCGTACCACCCCCCACTCACCTCAGGACCAAACCCAGGCAGTTCCCTACTAGTCCGCCCTTGTCCCAACACCCCCACTGAACTCTGCCCCAACCCCAAGCAGCCCCCTGCTAGTCTGATCTCTATCCCCAACCCCAGGCATCCCCCTCAAATCCTGCCACCTCCCACCACCCTCACTGATCTCTACCTCACCCTCGGCAATCCCCCTCATGTTCTGTTACCTCCGACCACCCCTAAACTCAGGCATCCCTCTCAAGTCCTGCCACCTCCCACCGCCCCCGCTGACCCCTGCCTCTAACCCCAGGCAGCCCTTCAAGTCCTGTCACCTCCTACCAATCCCACTAACCTTGTCCCCAATCCCAGGCAGTCCCCTAAAGTCCTTCTACCTCCCACCACCCCCATAGACCTCTGCCCCCAACCACAGCCAGACCTACAAGTCCTGCCACCTCCCACCACCCCCGCTGACCTCTGCCTCTAACACCAGGCAGCCCTTCAATTTCTGTCACCTCCTACCAACCCCACTGACCTCCTCCCCTATCTCAGGCAGTCCCCTAAAGTCCTGCTACCTCCCACCACCCCCATAGACCTCTACCCTCAACCACAGCCAGACCTACAAGTCCTGCCACCTCCCACCACCACAACTGACCTCCGCCCCAACCCCAGGTAGCCCTCTGCTAGTCCACCCTCCTCCCACCACCCCCACTGACATCTTCCCCAACCCCAGCCAGCCTCTTCATGCCTTGCCACCTCCCCCCACCCCCACTGACCTTCTCCCCAACCATAGGCAGCCCCCTGCTTGTCTGTCCTACTTCTACCATCCCACTGACCTCCACCCCAACCATAGGAAGCCCCCTCAAGTCCTGCACCCGCCCACAACCCCCACTGATCTCTGCCCCCAACACCAGGCATCCCACTCAAGTCCTTCCTTCTCACACCACCACACTGAACTCTGCCCATCCCAGTGGGTTTGTCCATGAGAACCAAGTGGAGTGCAGACGGGACCCTTACACACTGTCAACAGTAAGCCAAAAGTAGGCAACTATGCTTACTTGTCATCAGTGTACCCTGGGTGACAGAGGAGGAGGACTGGCAAAAAGTGTCATGCCTCCTCATAGACACTATAGGAGTACATTCCAGACTGGAGCCCATCTGCACTTCTGGAGCTGCCCAGCCCAATGGACCTATCATGCATTCCTAAGGTCGACTATAAGATGGGCCCATACCCCTGGCCTCCTGGCAAAGATCCCCCCACCACTGCAGCCTGACCCGGGAGGCAGAACACAGGAGTAGGGGTGGGCAGTACTCCCTTGGTAGGGTGGCCCACCACTAAATGTATGGGAGTATGTCTGGTCCGGGGGACATCCCCTGGCAATCAGAGTGCACTGATTGGTACACCTTAGCTATAAAGCTTCCCTGTTCCATGCAGGACCCCATCAAGCCCGTCACAGGATGGCCATGCAAGCGTGTGGAGAGTTCTCACGAAATGTGCTTGGGCACTTGTACACCCAAAAAACAGGTAGCAACAAGGTACAAGCAGCAATGATGTTGGTCCAAGCCCTAACAAATGGCATAATGACACATCATGTCTCGCTCTTCATGGAGTGGGTTGACAGCAACACTGCCGTCCCTTCGAGGTCAATGCACCAACATGTCATTACCAATCATCCATGCACATGTGTCAGTCTCAGATGCTGAGTGTGTATGATGCAAACTTCATGTGCAAATGGACAACCCATAGAGATGTCATGCATGTATGCCCATCACATGCCCCCAACATCTCAATCTGGCATCTGTACCTGTCTGAGTTCTTGCTGTCATTAACTCACAAGTGAATGCACTTACTCACCAAGAACTGACAGTGCACATACCCACAGTTGTCCACTTCACAGATATCTGCCATCACATGCCCACAGCATTGACATGAGGCTGCATGCCAGTGAATGTTAGTGCAACACACTTGCTGTGTACAGAAGGGATTACCTGAAATCATGCATACTCATGCAGAACATTCAAATACTGTCAAGCAGTGGATCCTAGGAGCTTTCATCTGGGCCTGCCGGTCAAGGATCTGGGCTTGGAGCACTGAGTTGAACCTCTCCAGGAGCAGAATGTAAAGGCGTGTTATCCCGATGGCGGGCCACACAGCACACCTCCAAGTTGGCACCTACCTCAATGGCCACTTTTGCCTTATACTGGCACTGATCATCACAGCACTTGTTTGCATTTTGTACTGTACGGACTGCCATTCCCTCCACATTGCTGATAGCCGGGATGAGTTTCCCGATCCCCAGACATCCAGACAGTCCAAGCTCCGTCTCCGGCTTGAAGAGGGCATCATATATTGCAAAGACTCATGATGCCACCTTTGGTGGAGGTGAGGTTGGCAGTCCTCTGCCATTCCTTGGGGCTACTGGGGCTGCTGGTCGATGGAGCAGATGATGGAGACATTTTAATACTCAAAATGTGTTTAGTTGGTCCTGTGTCGTTGTTGGTATGCACTTGAACAGCAAGATTTTGAAAAGACCTCTTTATCAGTTATAAGAGCTAACATTTTGTTATATGTTTCAACTGTATACAATCATCCGTACATCGATTGTCACTACACATTCTTCAAATCACAAATAAGTCTTTAGTTATTATACAACTCATTTACACATGAATACACATTATTTGATTGTCTTGTTTCTGGGAATACGTGAATTGTTGCTATGTAGTGCATTAACAATCAGTTTTATCTCGATTTCTTATTAAACCATCAATTTCTGAATCAATAGAAAATATAAATGTGTCTGGTTGTTAAATCTCCTCTGTTTCAACTGAATTCATACTTACACTATTTTACACATTCATACATCTCTACCCAACATGTTCCATTCCTCCTTTCACTTTTCTAAAAACTATTCTACAGAAAATTCACCAGGTGTGTGCACTACACCACATCTTCACTGTCTCACATCTGCATTTTATTCTTTCTGTATCCTATAGTTTAGGTTGTGATAATTCGGCTTTCGTTACTTACGGCTGAATTTCAGTTTTTTATAATTCTCTCTCTGAGCTCAATGATCAAAGTTGCATTTACTTGCACGAAAAATGTCTCTGGAGATTTTTTTGCAGGTTGCTGCAGTATTAAAATTGTTTCTTCAATTTCATTCATTGGGTTTCTTTAGCTCTAGCGCTATCGATTGGAAACACTTTGCTCTCTCAACATGTCTGCTCACGTCATTACAGTGGCTACTATCTTTTAAGCTTATCCATGGACTGCATATTCAGAACCTTTTTTTTCAATCGCGACACCTTTTGCTCTGCGTCAGGTTCTTATTACTGTCCTAATGTTTTTGCTCTGTTGCTACAGTCGGTCCTTATTTCCGTGATCAATCCTTGTTTTCGCAGACGATGGAGAAGACATGGCAACCCCTGAGGCAGGTTTGGAGCAGCTGGGTCCTGACAATGTGCTGTGGAACTGTGGTGGTGGAACAGAGAGGTGGAAGTCCCAAGATAGAGGTGGGCACAGAGCCTTAGAGGTGAGCCACGGGAAAACAGGCAAAGGGGAAACAGCAGGCACTCCAAGACAGTACTGGTGCTCAGCAGGCACTGAAACACTACCATGTAGCAGCAGGCAAAAAAAGTCAAGAGGTATGCAGAACTGGTGTGGCTCATGTACTCACGCGAGGGTGCAGTGTGAAGATCAAAGTAAGGGGCCCTAGAGTGTAATTTACAAGATATGCACTGCATGCAGCACACCTTTGTGGCCCAACACAGTGACAGAGACATTTAAAAGGTGTGAAGCGGATTTCCAGTTGTGTGCGAGAAGGTGAGAAGATTTATGATTGCATACATGCATTTCTGGGTGCACATTTTATGTGGGTCCCTCGCAAGCCGTTGCCTTTATGGTATGCATTGCTCACCTTATTTTTTTGGTTTGGGTCCCTTGTGAGTCATTGATTTGTATGGTAAGCATCACATACTGTATTGTTCTTTTGGGGGTGCCTTGCAAGCCTTATACTGTACGTTAGGCATGGCGTACCTTATTTATTTCTTCTGGCGCCTCGGCGAGTATTGCGGAACCACTTTTCTATGTTGTGTATTGCATAGCTTATTTTTTTGGGGTTTGGGGTGCATTTCAGATGATTGACTGCACCATGAGTGGGACGGCTCTGCAGAGAGGGAGAGAATGAGGACGAGGGCAGGAGAGTGGTGAGCCTACAGGTTCCCCTGCACCAGCAAAGTCCACTAGCGCCAAGCAGGGCAATACCCCATGATGAGGCACCTTTTTTCCCCACCTTCCCTCAGCCTGCACCCTCTCTACCAGCCTCTGTCTCTACCCTCATCTCCCCACCAGCTAATCAACTTCTCACTCCCCAATCTCTCTTTTTCTTTCTCTCTGTTCCCTGAGCTGCCCATTCAGTCCTCTCTAACCTCTCTTCTCAGTCCCTCTTGCCCCCTTTCCTCCTTCTAAGCAACCTCCACACTCAAAAGTTTTCTCTCCAACTTTCCCCCTGCTTCTTTGGTGTCCCTTTTCTTCCCCTGTATCCAATGGAAAGCCTCAGGCTCCTGGGTCTCATGAAAGTGGGTGTGCCTAACATGTATGCCTGCCATCAATGCCCCACCTTGTGTCCATAGAGCAGGGCAGAAAACAAACTTCTGTGTCCATTGTGCCCAAAGTAGCCTGCCTCAAACGTGTTTACTTCTCTGCCAGTTATTTATCTGTTCAAGAGTTCTGATTTTGTTGTCGTCTTTGGTGCTCACACTCTTTGGGGATCCTTGGGATCCTTGCCTGTTATTGCCAGAGGGGTGACCCAGTCCATCTGTACATACACCACAAACTCACTGGTTCTGTCAATCCCTGGTCCACAACTCTGGCTCTGATGGGACCTCAAAAACAGTATTACCCATGTCATTCTGCCTCCAACATCCACAGGCTGCTGTTTTAAGCAATTGGCTTCCACCGCCATGGGACCGTGTCAAGGGTATGGCCCCTCGGGTGGGCCCCCTTACATGGGTGGCTCTACCCTTTGTACGCAGAGCAAAGGTTGAGAATCCTGGTAGCTCACTGGTGGTCATATTAGAGTGGATGGGATTTGGTGGTGTTAGTCCCAGTGCAGGCTATTTCTGCCATGCTATTCTCCACTGAGCATGTATGTGCAGCGGTTCAGAACAACCATTCTGTGGGGTGCCTACCTCTCTGTCAAGAAAGCGGTGTTGGTGCTTGCAGTAAACCCCTGCCACTTTCAGTTATGCCTGAGCCCAGACTCTCCCCTTCCACAACCACCCCTGGAGCAGGGTGGCCCGCCGGTGCCCCTGTCATTGACCTGTCCACCCACCCAAGTGTTGGGGGCTACACGCTCTGCTGCTTCGGTCCTGCAGACGGCCCCAAGGCCATGAAGAACAGCTTGAGGCAGGTGCAAGTCTCCCCCCGTTGCAACCCTCCAGCTGATGAAGCTAATGTGTTTATCCTGTAAGTGGCATATGCTTGTCTCAAAGATTGAGCCATACGCATGTTTGTACACATGGCCAGTACAGTGACACTTCAAATGGCTCATTGAGTTAGTGATGATCTCTTTGATGGCTGCATTAGTTACTTGGATTACTGTGGTGAATGTACGCAAATACATGCTGGCAAATGCTGACCTCCTTTGATGCATGCATTAATCAGACCTAGACCAATATGCTGTGGCGTTGCCGCTTTGGTGACTGTAGCTACACTGGGCCTGGGTCGGAGGTCTGGCAACCACTTCCATCAGGCAACCACTCACCAGGTGGTCTTTGTTGCAGATTGGGACAGCACACACTTGACAATGCCAGATGTGCCAGGCTGGGCCAACACCCCAACTGCCATGGGCCCAAGCCCAGCCACAATATTTTTGGCTCTCCCAGATTGGCCTAAGATCACATATGGTGAGCTGCTGAATGTCAGCATCTCACCAAGCAGAGGTGAAGTAACTAACCAGGATTCCCTCAGTAACAGCATGTGTAGATGCAAGAGCCCAGCACTGCAACCGCATTCAGCTGCTGGAGCAGGAAATTTAGCATACAGAAGACTGACTCACCAACATCACTCAGGAGGTCTGAGTCCTTCTGTTCAGGGCACACCACAAGCATGATGTCAGGGTGATAGCGTCCCCCAGCATGGCAGGATCAGGTCTTCTCTGAGTCCTGATATTGGGACTGCAACACAAAGCGGGTGGTTGACTCCATCCTAGTATGAGTATAGTGGTGGGACTCATAGCCAACAGGTACTATACGTGAAAAATGAAGTGTAACTTGAGGTGAGCAGGTCCAGCTGCAATGATGGAGAGGTGCACATGTTGAAGATGAGAGCCAGCTGAGTCATTTCTTGCACCTGTGGCATGGAACTCAACTTAGTACACTATATGGTGATGTGGGCAGGGATGTGGTCACTGAGTGGGGTATTTTTTTAAGGGGTTGGTCTGAGGTGAGCAGGCCCTGCTGCAATAATGCAAAGTTGAACATGTTGAAAATGGGAGCCAGGTAATTTCTTGCAGTTGTTGCGTGGCCCTAGGGAAGCACACAGTATGATGTAATTGGGTGCAGGGGTGTGATACCTGCTCTAACCTTATGTTTTCCTTTCTTCTGAGGCATTGTAGAAGGGGAGACAGTTGCTGCTGAGCAAGGTCACATGGCTGTGGAATGCCTGCACACTACACCTCAGGCAGTCTGTGTTGGTTTTGGCCCCTCCAGAGAAGCACATTGGTACTTGCCTGAGGACAGCTGGAGCAGGCTCTCAAGGACAAAAGCTACCACATGATGGGAGCATTCCTGTTCAACACAACTTGCACATGTATCTGTCTGAAACACTCTGTATATGAAGATATGTTTTATGAGATGTATTATTGGTGGAGAACGGATTAGCCACTCTACCTGTATATTAGGGTGATGCACGTCTAGGGTGGGCAAAGCAGTCCTCCCAGGTATTGGATCCTGGTTACATTATATGCTGTGCCTTTCTAGTTGTGGTCTCTTGTGTCATATTGGGTGTCTGAGTGCACAATTATTGGTGGGGAGCAGGTCAAACTGGTAACAGGATGTTTTGATTGTGTTGAGTGTGTCATGGCCACAGGCCCCAGAACCCAAAAACCACACCATCTATTGATGGGGCAATGAGTCACTTGACTCACTTGTGTCCCTTTGGGACCCATAAACACAGTGGCCCTGGCTGGACTCAGTCCTGGTGCCTTTGGCGCCAGGCTCATATAGAGATGTGTATATACGGGGTAATACTGTCCTCACAAATTCAAGTCTGCAATCACTTTTTTTGCAGTTATGATTTCTACCTTCCTGAAAGTCCCAAACATTGGTAACCAATACTCAGAGTAACAGGAAGAAACAACCACCATCTGAGGTTGATCTACAACAGCCTTTTTATTACTTTTATGGGTATTCTTGTAGCTTCAAAAAGAAAACAACATGATTTTAAACATAACAACAACAGGTAAAAGTGGTGACAATGTGCAAAATGGTGAACAGTGCAGAATGCAGTCGATTACAGATATGAAAAATAGGTACGTATCATATCCTTATAGTTGTAAGAGAAGAGTTAGAAATGTACACAGTATTACTTCATAGGGGTCACAAACTCATAGTTCTTATTCTGTAAGGTGCTGCATCCAGTATCTGCTCTCTTAAATACAAGCAGTATGGGCCAATTAGGCTCAAATAGATAAAGTCTATTGGCGCTAAGCGCTGGTAGTGAGCCCAGGAGGGGCTGAGACAAATGTTGGACAGTTACATCTGTCTGTGTTTGGCGCTTTATGGAATGGCTAGCAAGAACTTGTCCAAGACCAAGAGAGACTGCTTGACGTCTGTAGCAAAAATAAAGGAAATTTGGTGTGGTCCTTAGCCGTGGGCCTCAAATGTTTTTCCACGAGGATCACTGACGTTTCGGTTTTTGAAATTCACAACCTTCTTCTGGGGCCTTGTGCATGCAGGTCTCCGTAAGGATAAACAAAGGACAAATGTGTACTCAGTATTAGGTACATAGGTGTTTCTGGGTTTAGTAAACAAAATGGAAGGTTTAAAAACACCTGGACGGTGCAGTGATAAAAACGAGTGGCAGGCTGAAGGCCCTTATGGCCTTGTTCACTGACCTTTCCTAGAAGCAGGGTGGGGATTCCTCTGCTCCAGGTGAATTCTTGAGTTCTCTAACCAGCAGACTCTCGTGTGTGGAACTGGTCTGCTATTAGCACAATGTGCAGCATCCGTGGCAGTGGCAGAATGCCAAAAGGTCTGTCTTCAATCTGTGCCCTGAAGTGAGAAAGCAAAAAAGACACAGAGAGGAGGCTAGGTCAGATGGGGATCTGATCTTTCAAAAGTGGTTTGAAAACTAAAAGTGTTGGGAACTAATGAGGTTCTCAGTGAGGTCAGAGCATCCAGGGAGGCTGGAAATGGTCTAGGAAGTCTGTGGTGGATGCGCTCACCTTTGGAAAATGTACAGAATTGGGGAGCAGCTAGGCGTCTGGCTCTTCTTCTGGGCACCAAGAGCTCCGCCTGTGCGGTGGGGGGGCGAGAGAAAGGAGATGCTGGGACAGTGCCTGATGTAACTGCGGTCCCAGTTAGCGGGGTAAATGAAAACAAATGCGGGTGCCCTGCTAGAAGACGCTGAGGTGGACCCTGTGGCCAGACATGAATGGATGCCAGTGGGACCCCCGTGGGCTAGGCCAGGGGGGGAAAGGGAGGAGGCATAGCTATGTATGGTTGTGCATAGCGAAGTGTCTGTGATGCATGGTACAGGCCATGCAATGGGAATCTGAATATGGCAGAAGTTTCAAAGGCTGACCTGTCATGGCAGGGAAGTGACATCCTGTGGTGTCTGGAGGGCAGAGGTCCCTATAGGATGACTGTGTAATATGGGCCATGTCCATGCGATGTATCCCAATGATGATGGGAGGGGGTTCTTAGCCATACCATCACTGCCAGTGGTCGGGTGGGCAAGGGGGGTGTGCAGTAAAGTCCGTTGCTGCCATGTGGTCTCAAGTGGTAGCACGCTAATCATTGGGGGCTGCCTCGTTGAGACCTTTGGTCAAGGTTTGAAGTTTAAATATCCACCATGACTCCTTAAAGTAAAAAGCATTGGAGATGTTAGTGGTATCTAGGACCCGGTCGATGACCCACCATTTAAAGGAATCACGTCCATGTTGAAACTCCATGAAATGTGATACTAAAGGTGCAGTGTATACCTGATCCTTGATTTGTTTTCCCCGATTCTTTTGTGCACTGGTCTTGAGGTTTGTCCCACGTATCTTAGTTTACATGCACACTCAATTATATATATCACGTTGGATGTTTTGTAATTTGTGAATTGGCGCAGTTCCCATTCCTTATCCTCTATCGGGAATGATTTCATTTTTTGTGTTTGATTGCATGCCATGCAACTGCCGCATGGGTGATGTCCTCGGATCTCACGCATGTTCCATAATGTGGATCTGGTGGACTTCTGTCTTGACCTAGCATTGGTAAGGAGGTCTTTCAAATTATTGTTTCTCTTCAGGGCCATCCTTGGTAGTGGTTCCTCTGGTAAATTGAGTTGTACAATGGGCCAACATTTTTTAATCATATGTTTGAATTGGGACGTGTTGGCACCAAAGGTGGAAATACAGGCCAATGTATTATCTGTGGCAGGGTCATGTATTTTAGGAGTAAGTAGTGTTTCTCTTGGTGTATAGAGGGCCCTCTTCATAGTATTTTTTAACAGTTTTTTATGGTATCCCCTGGTTTCCAATCTCTGTTGTAGACCAACCTCAGATGGTGGTTGTTTCTTCCCTTACTATGAGTATTGGTTACCAATTTTTTGGACTTTCAGGAAGGTAGAAATCATAACTGCAATAAAAGTGATTGCAGACTTGAATTTGTGAGGACAGAATTACCCCGTATATACACATTGAACTTTCAGCCCATTATATCCTGTCTGATTTAGGGCTGTCCCTTTTGTTACAAGTCATATAGAGATGTGAGCAGGAACACTTTATTTCAGTGCAGGCGTGCTTTTACGTTATTTCAATGCAGGAGTGCTTTTATTTTACAAGAGATTTCCAGGAGCTGAAAGCCTTTATTCCAGAGAAAATCCTCATGTGCTGACTCATCGGGTGTGGCTCCCTAGGCTTGGTCTTCATGTGCTGACTCATCGGGTGTGGCAGGGTGTGGCAGGCAGGCTGAACCTGGTGGGCATGGCTTCAGAAGCTCAGCTATATAAGCTGCTCCATCCTTAAGGCCGGTGCTACGCGTTACTGTGCACTCGCGTTTAACATGATGCTCACTGCCGCTTGGACCAGTTTACTTACCTTTGAAACCAGGCGTTCTCCTACATACTCACCTCCAGGAAACCGGTGCTTCATCACTTCATCTGCAGACTCATCTCCTGACATCCAGTGATCTTGATCCCAACACCGCAGCACTGCACTCCGCATCCACAAACTCGGTTCCTGTGAAGAAGAAGAAAGACAATGTTAGAACATCCGTCCTAGAGCTGTGCCGCATTTGAACCCTGCGCGCCCCCTAGTTAACAATTTACCAGCTACTGTACTGCGGCAGCTACGTTCCTCATTCCCTCCGGCTGCCGCCTCAACATCTGTAGCTTCTGTCGGGCCGGCAACATCACCTGCAAGGGAAGAAAGCAAAAGAGCAAACATCAAAAGTCGAACAGACAGCAATACAAGACAACAAACTTTGCAATACAACAAAAACAGATGAAGAAATACAAAGGCAAACAGAAACACTGACCTGAAGTATAGTGGCTTAGTCGCAGCAGGACTGGACTACAACGTGCAAGGGACCAGTGAAGGAACTCGGTCCAGATCACACAAGTGCCCCTGCCAGAAGCAGCAGGACGGAGTGCTCGCCAAAACTAATCAACAGGTGAGCTTTCCAGAGACAGCGCATCCCACGGGTACCACGGTTTGGGAGAAGGGGTATGGAAGGGGATCAGGCGCACAAGCTGACATACTCAACCCCCTATTGTCCACGCAGGAGCAGTCCCAAGCAGCATCCCCTATTACCACCAGTCACCACATAAGCGCAGAGGGCGAAGTCGGACCCGAGCGACCTCAGCCCCGGGAGGGCTGCAACCGTGCCCAACACCTCCGCAGAGACCAAGTGAGCGTAAAAGTGTGATTGTGTGTCAGCGACAAGGATAATGCCGTTTCCATTTGTAGGACGGTGTCTGTGGTATGTGCACTTGATTTGATGTGTATGTGCACATCCAGGTTGCCTCTCCCAGACACACATTCTCAGGGTGTTGTTATGGGCAAGCTGGATTAGGCCTATTTCTACATTGAAGTGCTTCAGGGATGTGGCTTTCCTGTATTTGCTCCACAGGACTTGCAATTCAGGAGAAGTATGTTTGCACAACCTGATTCGGTGTCTCCTGTCCATGTGTCCTTTGGCCTGCCAAGGGGATGAGTTGTGCCTGTGAATGAGGGTGTTTGTCCTCCTGCAGCTCTGCTGCTATGCCACGACGTGTGGTAATATTGTGGAGGACACAGCATGCCATGATGATCTTGCATACTATTGGTGGGGCATATTGCAATACACCACCTGAGAGCTCAAGAAAGAGGAAGCATGACTTTAGCATCCGGAACGTGCACTCCCCTATGCTCCTGATAGCTAGGTGTGCTGTGATGTACCTTACCTCACCAGGGGTGGCTGGATTCCTGAATGGTGTAAGCAGTAATGGTGAGAGGAGGTAGGCACTGTCCCCTACAAAAGGTGAAAATGGTTATTGTTAAGATTGGTTGTCATGGCTTGTTTTTCTGCGTGTCCTGTTACTGCTTGTATGTGCTTGATAGTTGATACTCACAGATGAGCCAGATTGTCCCAAAAGTTCCTCATGCAAGGGCTTGGTATAGGGAAGAACACCAGTAAAGTAGCTATCATGCGTGCTCCCTGGTAATTGCCATTCACCTACATGACGACTTCCTTGGCATAACAGATCACCTGTGTATTGATGGAATGTCAATGTTTCAAGTTGCAAAACATGTGTTTTCTCCCTCGGGACTGGGGGCTACAGCGCTACATGGGTGCAGTCAATGGCTTGCAGTACCCAGGGAAACTGTGCAATGGCATACTGCCACACACTCTGCCTTGCCTGCAGTGTGTGTGGCATATATTTATGTGCCTATGCACACATGCTTTTATGCAGCTGAATACCTTGTGTAGGCACCCGGATTGCGTGGGCTGCAATATGCCACCAACAATGGCAGTGGTGGCTGAAAAGAGCCTTTTGCCACAAAACGTAGGTCTGTTAGAAACCTCCTCCATGGGTGTCAGTGCATGAGAGCAGATGGTGGATGATGCAAGGTCATTCTCCCACTCCCTGATCATGTCAAGGATCACATGAGGAGAAAATCGGTATCTTGCATACACCTCCTCATCAGGCATTTCAAATAATGATTTTCGAGGGTGAAAGATTCATGCCCCCCTCATCATCCTCCTATTTCTTCACCATGATGTATGATCGGGGCCACTAAAGCGGGATCCGACATCAGTGGTATTTTGAATGAGATTGCACTGTGTGCTTTTATACTTAGGCTTTCTTTGCATAATAATAAAATAATAATAATAATTTGGGATTTATATAGCGCTACGAACCCTTAGGTATCTGAGCGCTGCTTATTATTACCCACGGTGTGTGGTGCTCATTTATCGACCTCGGAAGGATGAAACGCTGAGTTTGGCGCTGCCGGGATTCGAACCTGCGTTCGCAGGCTCTGCACTGATGTCAAAGCGAGCGCTCTACTCGCTGTGCCACTTGACCGGCATGTTGTACTTTGAGTCATATGTATCATATGTTGGTAAGATCACGAGATATTTGTTCTCCTTCGGACTCCAGGCAATTGAGCAATGAAATCCAGAAATGGGGTTATTCTTGCACTTGATAAGGCGTGTTTGGTGCCTGTGTGGTGCATCCCTCAACACACCCACATTATTCCTCGTCCTTCCGAATTTTGCGCAAAGAATGGGGAATATGCATTTTCTGCCCCCTGTTTATTTCTTTGCACTGGCCATTCCAAAATTTTACGCTGTGTGCCATGCAAAGCACTCAGCACAGTGCAATGTAGGTAAGGACCAGCGCAAAGTAGGTATTGACCAGCGCAAAATCCAATCCATGAATCGGCAACATACATTTTGTGTGTTGCAAAGTGCACTTTTCCCCTATGCACTGCGTGAAACTTTCTGTTAGTTAGGCCCTAAAGTATTGGCTTATTACATAAGCGAAAGACAAACGTGGAACCTCATGGCCCAGGTTCACAGAAATTGCCTGGAGAGGAACAGTTATGTTTGATTTAGGGGCAAAAGGAAGGTGTAAATTGCTGGCAAAATTATATTTATATCTCCCTTTTGCACTTCAAAGTGGAAACTGAGTAACTTATGCCTCCTATTAAGCATGGCACGTAATATTTTTTATGGCATACGCCAGCTTTTGAAATCAATAACATTTACACCGGCATAAAAATGTAATTCTGCCATAAGTGCTGATCTTTTTGTATGGTGAAGAGAATGGGCCTGGCGGAAATGTACATTCCATTCAGTGACCCCACTATGATGCACAAATTAATGAAAATATGGCATGGAGTAGAAATTATGCATACAATAATTAAACTTACATTTCATGCATGATTGAGTACCCTATGCCAGGGAGTTATAGCTGTCCTTATTCAACAATTTTAGTAATGTCCTGTGCACAAAAGGCACTCTTGTTCTGCAGCAGGGGGATGCGAAGCAAAGCAAAATAGTGTAAGGAAATCTAAGGTAAGGTATGACAAGTCATGGTTATGTCAATAACACTGCACAGGGTAGTCACAGGGTAGTCACTAAGGGACTAAATGTCAAGTTCTTAAAAAAGTGTAATTTGATGGTGAGGAGCCATTAGGTGTTGACATACATATATGTGCCCCACACCCCCCTCCCCCACCCGGCCCGGCACAATTTTTGAAATTTGCACAACAAAGTGCAAAAGTGCAGGGCAAGAGTAGGCATAAACATCTGTACACTACCTTTTACCCTGAACTTTTGCACTCCACTGTGCAAAGTGAGCAAAGGTTTTGCACGGATGGTAAGCATTGTTCACAAATGCAATTAAACTATGGTCGACATGCTCGCATGTCTGGCAGAGTTGAATTGCTATTGTAAATACTGCCTAACATGCATGTATGCGATTTCAATCCAGCACACACCCAAGTCAATGCCTAGCATGTAGTGCACAACTGAAATCCTTATTTATTCTTTGTCTAATAGTTCTTTATTCTGAACGATATACCACTCATATCACACCCTTCTTCTGGAAACCCCCCGGGCACACTGAACCAGGAATTAGGCTGGTTTGCAAAGGAAAATATTTATTTATGTATTTAAAAATGAATTGCAATATGTCTTAAGAGGTACACAACAATCACCAATGGGGTGAGGTAACACTGAGTAATCTCTTTAATACACAAGGAGTAAGTAGTGAGCAAAACAATTCAGCACAGAAAAGAATAATTTTGTGTTGGTTCAGATCAAATAGCACTGTGGTTAGAGGTTCCTCCTGTACACCCCTCAACCGCAATAGGTAATGTAAAGAGATAGGAGTCGAGAGCAGGTATTCATAAATAGCAGAATTCAAACAGAATATCAATCCCACTTCCCCCTTTCAAACACCAGAGAAACGGAATTGACTGTCAAGCTGGCATAATGGCTTCTACAGTTATCTTTGGAATGGACTGGGCAAAAACAACAAATATGGTCAAAATTGCTGAAATTGTTATAAATTCTTATGGGAGTCGCTTTGGATAGTTGCACACAAACACAAGCAATGATTTAATCCCAAGAAAACATTTGAAATCTTAAAATTCAAGTCGGAAGCAATCAAAAGCTGTTTTACACGTGTAAAAATTTCCCAAAAGGAAAATTTGCTGCAAAATTTTCACTGCGCAATATTCATGATAACGGGGGAATCACAATGGATAGATATGGATGTTAGCTACAAGCAGAAGTTGAAATTGTGTTTCTATCACAACAACTGAGGGAGTTACAGACGTTTTAGTAGAGGACATTTTGCAAGATAGGCACAAAAAGGGAAAACAGGGATGCGCTTGTAAAATTGACAAAAGGGTTTCTTACACTAGAGGATGACTATGTAGAAAACAAATACCCCACAAGAACACAGTCACTTGATCAGGGTGACTGCCTGCTCAGGAAACTCGCCTTCTTCAGATGAGAAAAAGATCAGCACAGAGATAGTTTTACCAATGCAAGTTCTGCAGGAAAGATGGGATGGGTTGGAGCGAGGTTTCAGACAATGCAAAGATACTTCTTACAATAAAGGTTTTGAATACAAGATAGGATGGGCCTAAAATAGGGATAAGACTATGCAAAGTACATATGCTAGTGACACAATTATTCCTATTTATACTCACTGGATACATTGTTAAATGGGACCGTCAGTTCTGGTAAGGGAATTGGATCTGATTTAGGAAAGACAGCTTGGCATATCGGACTGGTCAGGGTCAGCAAGGCGCTCTGGTCACAGCACGGCACAGGACTGGACAGGGTCAGCAACGCACTCTGGACACAGCACGGCACAGGACTGGACTGGATCTGCCCTTCTTGGTTCTGAGGTTATTTCTTTTCAGCAGGCAAGCAGTAACAGCACAGCCGGCTGTATTATGATGCTTCCCCTTAGGCTTGTGGGGTTCTGTTCTGGAATTTGAGGCCTATCTGAGAATGGTTCAGCTATGCAGTGGGCCTTTTTGCTTTGCCAAGTTCCTGGAGTCTGGAGAAAGGAAGATGTAGAATTCAGCAGCAGAGTGCTCCGCCAACATCAGGGTAGTGGGTGAATCTGTCTGTCCTTATGAGTGTGATTTTTCTCTATTTATGCTATGAAATGACATCGTAAAGAGGTTTGAGGGCCAGTTTAGCCTAAGCTTGCCCCTTTGAAAGGCAATTGGATCAAAGTCTGCTCTCTGCATTGATAGGAGGAGAGAAACAGAGTGTCATCTTTATGGTGTGATTTTATAAGGCTGAGAATCCACCCCTAGCCCCTGGAACACAAAATCTACTTTTGGCTAAATACATATTTCCACATGTGCGACCTCTATAAAAATCACATATACAGATTACATATTTTACAAAGCAGCTATTCCTCAAAACCCTGTAGCTGTGGGATCTTCTCTCTGCTTTTCACTGAATTTTGCCTTTTTCACTAGAAACACAATGTCCAATTTTTAAGCAATGTTCTACAAGTGTGCGTGTTTAACATGGGAATAAGTGTATGAAGTTTCACAATTCTAGCGGAAATACATTTTGTGTAAAATCACATTTCTTGTCATTGCTGTCCAGAACATGTCACATAATTGTGGTGCCTCTTCACCCGTGCAGTCAGGTATTAAATTAACAACTCTATTATTTTTATATTTTTCACAATTTTAAATAGTAAGTTATCACAGTATTTTTAAAATATGTTATCTGTCCATGTTAAGCAACAAATGGTTGTTTGGCTCCACCCCTTTGTCTC
The DNA here is from genome assembly GCF_040938575.1 of Ambystoma mexicanum. Lineage (NCBI taxonomy): Eukaryota > Metazoa > Chordata > Amphibia > Caudata > Ambystomatidae > Ambystoma > Ambystoma mexicanum. The sequence continues at coordinate 359,396,299 of NC_090941.1, forward strand.
TCCCTGGAAGCCCCCATGTTTGTTCCTTGGAGAGGCGATTTACTACTGTCTTCACACTTCGAATTTCCTGAGCTGCAGCTTATCATTATTCCTTTTGCCTCTGTAGACTAGGTTCTTTCCTACCCTGTAATTAACACCTCTGCGTGATTTCCTGCTAGGGGGAAAGACCTTCCTTCTGTGAGAAAAACCTGTTATTCAAGTTCTGCAGCTTCAGCCAGGATTAGTTTAATTATTAAATTCTGTGGCCTTTTCCTTAGCACAAAACAAACGTGTTATCAAATGACAGCTAGAATTCTCATTCAAGATTTTAAACCATGGGATATAAACAATTGCAATATGGGTTACTATCAGTAACAGGCCTCTTAGATTTCAAACATTTGATTTTCAGTTCATACATGTTAAAGTTTAATCAGGCAGGCCCCTGACAGCTGTCATCACAGCAGCCCTCTGCTGCACAGAGATTTTTGACAGATCCACAGGCAGGCCACTTTTGCTGTGAAAATCTCTCTATGCTTTCAGCCTTTCAGGACCTTTTAAAGTCACAATGATTTCATAACTAAGTGAATTGTAGCACCCAGTAAAAATTTTGAGTTTTTTTAAAGGTGTTTTGTACCGGTATTCTGAAGTTTCAGCAACAAAGAAAAAGAGATTTAAAGCAATCTTGGAGTTTCATTTAGCAAAGCACTGCTTTTTCCTTCTGCACTCGGCTTTCAATTGTTGTGGAGCCCAGTGTTACATTTCAGTAGTGATAGCTGTGTTCCACCACCGACAATATACATGGCAGTTTGGGCAGCCATCTTTAGGTGCGTTGAAAAGTGCGATTTTCAGGGGTTTTGGCACGCACAAGGGTTTTGAGGCCATTTTGATGTTTCTAGCACCATCATAAAAGAGTGATGAAGCATAGCAGAACAAAAGAGGGTCAATACATCCCAAAGAGCCCCCCTCCCAACTTGAGTTTGACCACCCATCAAGGGGAAGTCCGGAGATTGGGATATTTTTTTAAAAAATTTGGTCCAGGTGGAGAAAGTCATCTGCTTCTTCCATCAGTGCTGGAGAGATACGCTCTCCTCGCCGGTTCTGGTTGGGAGTGTGGAACGGCACTCTGGGCTCCTTGGGTCTTTCCTCCCGGTCCCCGAGTGGTCCTCCTTGGTAATTAGAATTTCTTAGTTCCAATGCTAGGAGACAGAACATAGCATGTTTATGGACATTTCCCCACTACTACTCCCCGGGGGTGTAGTGGGGCAGATGCATACATTGAATACAATGTACAATATTCCCCGCCTGTATTTACTAATGGTTTCAACAGGTGGATTCTTCAAGGTTGCCGGAATTTCCACCTCTGGGTTTCCGGTTGGCTCCTCTATTTGCCGCAAAGTATGTCTGGGATGGCAACTCTTCAGCTGGTTTATGTGGACCCATTTGTCTTCCCCTTCTGGCAAACTGCCCTTGGAGATGTGGATTCAGTAGGCGACTGGTGAGATTCTGTCCAAAATTTCAAAAGGACCCCACCAACTTGGGAGGAATGGACGCTCTTTGGCTTGGTCCCTTTGGAAATTGTACAAGTAGACCCGGTATCCTACTTGATATTCTTTTCTAGTTGTGTGAACATCATAGTGGGTCTTCATACTGTCTGCAGATCTTTCTAGATTCCGCAGAGCATAGGAAAAAGCATGTTGAAGGTGTTTTCTCAGATTCTCAACATACTCATCAGTTGTGGAGGCATTTATCAAGGTCTGCTCTTGGGTTCGGTAGAGCAGATGCTGGGGTAGCACCATCATTCGTCTAGTCATCAGCTAAAACAGAGACATTTTTGTTGCAGAAGAAGGCGTAGATCTCATGGCCAACAGGACAAGGGGTAATCGAATGTCCCAACTTGGCCCAGAATCTGCCACTAACTTTTTTAATATGCTCACAATAGTTTTGTTGTATCTCTCAAATCCACCAGTAGAGGATAGCCGGTAGGCAATGTGTAGTTTCCTTTTGACCCCAAGTATTTCCAACATCTTTCTCATCACTTCGCTAGTGAAGTGCCTACCTCGGTCTGACTCAATCCTTTGGGGTAGTCCAAAATGCGAGAAGATGTGATTGATCATCAGGGCAGCTGCAGTTTCTGCCGTGCAATTTGGGGCTGGGAGACATTCCACCCATGTAGTGAACAAGCATGGTATGGTTAACATGTACTTGTTTCCCGTAGAGGATCGAATCACAGGCCCGATAAAATCGACTTGTAAATCTGACCAAGGCAGTGTCCTCCCCCTCTTTTGGAGGGGAGCCCAGTGTGTGAGTGATGTTGGCTGAAATTGTGCACATACAAGACTTCAAGTATTGGTCGAGGTCCTGCCCCATGTGTGGCCAGTATGCAACCTCTCGCAAGATTTCTAATGTCGTATGAAACCCCTGATGACCGGATGTGGCCGCATCATGGGCGTATCTTAGCATCAGGCTTCGGAATGAGGTAGGGACCACCCACTGGTCATGGCCAGATATGGATTTCCTCACCAACAAACCGTCTTGGATTCGGAACATTTTTGGACATTTCATCAACACTCTGATGTCCTCTTTCCCAATGGAATCGGTATCCATCAGGGTAAAGTTTTCAGGGTCCTCAATGTGTTGATAAAAGTTACCAATTATTGGATCCCCTTTTTGAGCCATAATCAAATCAGCATCTGGGATCTCCTTACTCCATTGTGCAGTTGAGAGTTCATTGTGAGCATTTGTCTGGGACCTAGTGATAGCAGTGGCCTGGATTTCCCCCAACAGGGACTCAATCTCAAATAGATCCCCTTGGATAGCTCCGGTTTTGGCCAGCTGATCAGCTAGTTCATTCCAGTTTTGTCTGGTCCCTCTACTTAAGAATGACCCTTGATCTTTTTCCAGTAGATGGTCATCCCATTCGAGGTGACCAGATCATCAATTTTTTGTATTAGATTTCCGTGTTTTAAAGGTTTATTATTAGCACATAGCATGCCTCTTGTTTTCCAGTTAACCAGGTGCTCCACGAACCTTTCCGTACTTAATCTGAATATGTGATTATGACCAGTTTGTGGAGTTGGTGTTGGATAGCAGTGAGGATGGCTTGATGCACAGCCATCAGCTCTGCCACTTGACTACTTTGGGGACCAATTTTGTACCCAACGGAGGGTTCTGGGGCATCATTCACCCATGTATTCCCTATGCCAGCCACAAGTTCCTTTTCCCCGTTGTTGTCAACATGGTAGGAGCACCCATCCACATAGACAGTGGGCATTCCCTCACACTGCTCTTCTTCATAGACTTTGTGTGGGGAATTATGGTAGGCCTCAATGTTGTCCTTGATTTTAAGACTTTTGTCCTCAAGACAGTTTTCGCTGGCACAATCATGCAAGTCAGCCAGACCTTGCGCGAGGGGACTCTTCTTGTTTTGGTCATATCTGACCTCCACAGTAAGGCCTTGCATTGACAGAATCCAGGAAGTAATTTGGGAATTACTCACATTTCCAGCACAGAGTCTGTCACTTTGAAGATATTGCAGAGGCTGTTGTGGAGTCACCACTATGATGTGCTCCCCCTGGATAAACGGCGGTAATTCTTCAATGCCCACACCGTTGCCAGGAGTGCCTTCTCACAATCGTTGAATTTTTCCTCCAGAGAAGATAAAGTCTTACTCACATAGGAGATTACTTTATTGACCTTGTCATGCTTTTGATATAATACTGCAGTCAAGTATGTATTTGAGAACCCTGTCTTCAAGAAGAACTCCTTGTTTTTGACAGGATAAGCTAGGCAAGGCGCTTTTGAGAGGCTTCTTTTGAGTTGTCCTACTGCCTCGGCTTGTTCTGGACCCCACTCACACTTGACTCCCCCTTCAAAAGATGGATCAGGGATCTTTTCCTTTCTGGAGGGCTTCTAATTTCTTTTCCTGGGGACAGAAACCCTGACGAGTTAAATCATGCCCAAAGAAATTGACACGGGTTCTGCACCACTGTGCCTTTTGGAAAGAGAGTTTTGCTCTGGCAGCCCTCAATTGTGTCAGGACATAACGGATCTCTGCTATGTGTTCCTCCACAGTTGAGCTTTTCACTAGAACATTGTCTACATAGGCCAGGATACCCCTTTCACCCAGGTTGGGCATGGCCTTATGTAGAAAGATGTTAAATTCATTGCCGGAGTTGATGTATCCGAAGGGAGTCTGGGTCCAAGTGTATTGCTACCACCCGAAGGTAAAGGCCAGCTTGTATTGGTCCTCCCTACTGACAGGCACAGTCCAGTACCCATTGGTCAGGTCAATGGCAGTGAATACCTTTGACCCCTGGATCTGGGCCAGCGTTGCTCAATGTAGGGAAGAGGCCATCGGGATGTATGGACCCATTTGTTGAGCTCCTTTAGGTCAGCACAGAGTCTCCACTGGCCGTTAGGTTTCAAAATCCCCAGCACCAGATTAGTGAAAGTTCTGTGGACTGTTCGAAATATCCCACGGGACTCAAGGTTCTTAATTATTTCTGTAAGGGACTCCCTTGATGCGAGAGGCAAGCAATATTGCTTCACAAACACTGGAGTCATGCCAGGGTCCATGGGAATTGTTGTTGTGTGGATGTCAGTTCGACCACAGTCATATGAGTGCACTGCAAAGAGATCTTGAAAATCTAAGAAAACTTGTTTCAATGTTTGCCTTTGCTCCAGAGTCTCACAGGCATCAGCTAGGTTTACTCTCTCATCAACGATCTATCTGAAGCCTGGAAAGATTTCTGGTTTGGCTATCTCAGCGGCCTCCTCCAGCTGGGTGGAGAAGTCCCAGGTCAAAATGCTGATTTGGACAAATGGCATCAAGTGGGGAAGGCAGTCCTTGTGGACTTGAAAAATCACCTCATCGCTCCTGAAGTCACAGGTCACATCTTCCTTACCATAAGGGCAGGAAGAGTACACCAGGAAATGTCCCCCCTGCCAGGTGAAGATCCTGTCTGGCGTTGTGTCATCTTCGCTATCACTGTCAAAACAGTCCTTGGGGATTTTTACTAACAGTTTGTTACCTAAATCTATGGAAAAATGTCAGTCATCAACCACCAATCCAATACTGGTGCCCGCGCCCAGAGTAATACTCTTTAGGTTGCTGTTATCCATGTATATTGGAATGGTGTTCTAGGTTGACTAGTGGTGTTGGGTTTACCCCCAACCCTTGCAGTTGGGAATGAGCATTAAGATGGACATAGGATTTTTCAGTTTTTGTCCTTTCTAATTTTTACTTCCAGTGAGAATTGTCGGGTCCATTCGGGGATGGTGACTTCCTCTCCAATCTGAATTTCAATTGCATATGGCAGCAGTTGAGCTGACCGAAATGCTTTCTCTGGGTCATCAAAGTCCATGGGATTACCCGCTAATCGGGACCAGGCTTCGAAGTTTATTAGGTCCAAACTAATGGCAAAGTGATTGAGAATGTCACTGCCTAAATAAAATGCAGCAGGGACATCTCGCACCACCCAACAATTATGGACTATGCTCTTGTTGCCTATGGACATTTTTAGCATACACCAGGCCAGAGATGTTTGGAATTGGGTGTTTCCAGTTCCATTTCCCATTTGTCTAACAGTTTAAATGTGGGAATGGCTGGATCTTTTGGGAGTTTACGGAACATGGCCTTGCTGATGAAGCTCTTAATGTTGTTCACACATACTCAGGCGAGAACTGAGTCCTTCCCCTCATTTAACTGAATAGGGATGAACAACTGCTCTCCAATTTTCTGAATACCAGCCAAGCTTTGAGCTGATTTCTCATCTTTTTGGACTATCGGAATGGGATTTTCTGATTGTGAATGTGTATAGAATTTCAGGATGTTTCCTTCCAGTGTGGAATGCCACCTTAGACTGGAAGGAAGGCTGATTTTCAGATATAGAGAGGACTCCCTATCACCAGTTTGTTGTCCTACTGCAATTACTGTCACAACAGGGATTTGATTATTCTGGAAATGAAATTCAATTTGGTCAGGTTTTTGTTCAACCATGTGGAATGTGCCATTTAAACTAACATGGTTGACACTCTGTTTCAGTTTTATTGGTCAGTTGGTATGGGTCCAGAGGACCTTGTTTAAACAATCTATGAGGGGAGACAATCTACGCAGGATGTCATTCCCTAGTAAACATGGTGTGCCCTCTGGAGTCAGAACTATGGGTGGGTGCTTCACCTTGTGCCACCCAATTTTAATGTCTAAATCTGCAGTACCCTCAACAGGAATTTCCTTCCCATCTAAGTTCTGAAGTTGTCCAGGAAGAGGGGTGAGAGGGATTTGGTATTTCTCCCCCTTCCCGAATTCAGATGATCAAAGGCACTTTTTGACAGAAGGGTGGCTTGGGATCCAGTATGCACCAGTGCCAAAATTGTGCATTATCCCTGTATTTGAACTGGGCCATAACATCATCCCTCCTTTTCCTCAAGGGGGCAAAGAAAATGCACATTTTTGGCCAATTGGTGGGTTAATTTCTTTGCTTTGGATACTGACAGAGAGGTGATTTGGGCAGGATTCTGTTTGGGATCTTGGAAACCTGTAAGAAAAAGGTGACAGCTAGATATGGAGGAAGTTTTGGGCTCCCCTGGTTCTGATTCTGGGCTGCCCCCCCTTTTTGGAGGCAGTCACCAGAATGGGTTTGAACAAGGGGATTTTCGTGCTGGTCATTCTGGGGTTTGATGATGGGTGGTTTTAACTCTGTCCCCACATCTACCCAGTCTGGATTGGGATCCTTTGGGACCCATTTTTCTTTCGGAGGAGTTCCCCCATCCCTGAAGGAGAAGATCCTTTTCCCAGAACCCTCTGAGGACCCCTCTCCTTCAAACTGAAAGATTTCCACCTCCTCCACAAAATGGGCCTTTTTAGGCTGTTTATTTCTCCACCCACCATCGTTTTCTTGGGTTGCAGACTTTCGGGGGCAGGAGATTTTGGTTCCGGTACCTGGGTTTCCAGGGGCTTTACACAAGTGGGGAAGGAAGCTTCCTCTAAGGCTTTACACCCCACTTCCCGGTGTGCCTCCTCCCTGGGAACCGGTGGGTTGTCAGAGGTCTTCCCCGTCACTGTTCTGGAGCACCAGACCCTGAATTTGAGGAGTTCTGACATGCTCATCTGAGGGTTCCGTTGAGCCCTCAGCATGCGACCCAGATCCTGTGCCATGTTCTGGACCTGTTGCTCCAGTTGGGACACCCGCTCTGGCTGGTACGGGGTCCTCTGGTCTACCCTGGGTTGATCCCGGGATGGGTAACTATCCCTTCTCGCATAGTACCCCAGTTTCGGATAGTTTGGGTACCCCTCCACCCTTGGCCTCCCCTCTCCTGGATTGGGTTGTCTGGGCTCAGGAAAGTGGGGAAAGAAAGAAGGGTTGTTTTGGGGGTTGAGGTTTGGCAGGTACCGGGGAAAGAAATTTGGTCCGGCATTTGGGGGATTACTGCCCTCCTGGGGAAGGTGAGGAGGGAAGTTTCTTGGGTTTCCAGCTGTCTGGTTGGATGCCCCCCGTTGGGTTGGAGTAGTCCACACATAGCCCAGGATTGGTCTGTTGCCCGTGTAGCCTGGGCTGATGTAGTCAGGGGAGTTAGGGGTCCCATTTGTGGGGTTACCTCCCTGACTACCTGTTTGGGATTGGCCCGAGGGCCTTCTGGGTCTGAGGTTGGTCGGAATCTGTGCAGGAAGGTTTTTAGGCCCCCCATCTCCAGATCTAAAATGGGGGCAACCTTCACCTCCGCCACCTTGGCAGCAGGGGTGTTGGTTGGTTTGGGGATTTTGCTAATATTTTTGCTCTCTAGTGGCTTCTGCACTTCATAGATGTGCGTTGCGTGTTAATTGACCCAGTCTAGTGATCTTTTCTCATGAAAGTCTCTCACTAGCTGGGTTGTAATGTATTTAAGGAGAGCATGAAAGAAGGTGTTCACAAATTCCTTACTGTCATTGCGCACCCTTCTAGTGGTCTGCGCAAAGGCGTGTTTCAATTCCTGGACAAATTCTTGTGGGGCCCGGTCTTCCCCACATTGTAGGTTGTAGGCTGCCTTGTGGGCCCCTTGAGGGTTTTGATGAATAGAAAAATTTTCTGGATGGCCCCCTATAGGTGGACCATCTGGAATGGTTCTGATCCGCCAGCCCGCAAAGAAGCTGGAGTACTCAGTGGAAAATGTCCACTTTACATACTGAATACAGCTTTGGCTGTCCTTCAGGTGGAAAGTCTCCATCATCTACTCAAACAATTCAAGATGCTCCCAAACTGAATATTTGGCATTTTTGTAGTAGGGTATGATGACCCGCCTAATATCTTTTATTTGCTTCAGGGGAGTAAAGCTCACTTGACTTTGTTAGCCTTTTTATTTCTGTCACCCTCATCCACTCATACTCTGACTCAGAGGCACTGCTACCAGAGGTGGCTGTCCGATCTTCTAGATTCTCCCGGATTCTGCAAGCTTGGGAATGGCTGGCAGAATGTGGGGGCCTAGTCTCTTGGGACCTGTGGTGCTCATAAAAGTCTTTTTGCTCCAGGATTGGCTGAGTACCCCCCCCCCAACTGTCCTAGTTGTGAAGAGGTTTTTAGTATGCTCTTAGTGGTCCTAGTCTAATGGAATTCCCCACTAAATATTACTGCCTGATCGCTTGATATGTGATATTTCTGAGGTTCCATTTCTCTGATTCTCCCCTCACTGGAGTCTCCCTGATCAGAGAAGATGGCCCTAGCACTTGGGAACCTCTACATAGATGCCCGCTGATCCATTTCTGGGAGGCGCTGACCTATTGGTCCCATATTTCACATTGGGTTGAAGTCTACCATCCCCGTGGCCCTTGGTTCATATGTGCCAGTGGACATGGGGGTGGGAGAGTCCATGGAATTGAAGAGATTAAAGTCCCTGATGCCAGGATTCCTGAGGTTATGCTCAGGGGTTTCCCTCTCCCATCTGACCTCATCTCTTTCAGCCCCTACTCCCTGATGACATGCAAGAATCTGACCCTTTTGTTCTTCTATTAAGGCCTTACTGGTCTCTATGAGTTGTTTCTGCATGGCTATCTGTCCATGGAGCCTGTCATTTTTTTTCACAGAGAGCCTCATTGTCTCTCTGTGCTTCCTGCCTGCATTGAGAGTACTGGGCCAATTTTTGCTGCAGGAGACTCACCTCCTGAGTTTGGTCCTTACGGTCCTGATTATTCTTTGCCAGAGCATCTTCCACCCTCCTGGTGTCCTCTAACAGCTTTACATAGTACCTTTTCAGTTCACCCAGTCCCTGAAGGGCCAGGTGATTTTCTTCTAGCTTGGTTTTTAAATGGCTGCCTTCCTGGCCTAGGGCGTCCCTCTCTTGACATAGAGTTCCCCTCTGCTTAGCCAGGTTGTTCCTTTGTTTCCTAATGGCGTATAATTTCTGGCGCTCCTCATCAAAATCTGTTTGAGTGTGGAGATCCTTCACTATTAATTTATTATTTTCCTCCTTTAGTTCATCAATCTGATTTTCTAGGGCAACCATCTGCCCTGTGCAGGCTCTATTATAATTTAATTGCTGCTCCAGCTTTTGTTGGCTATGTTGTAGAGAATCCAGCCTTTCTTGACACTCTTTTTGCAGTGTCAGTAATTTGGTATCTTGCTCTGCCTTCTCTTGCTGCAGGAGATCCAGACCTTCCTTTACATTTGTCAGGTACTGTCTGGTTTCTCTCTCAGATTCTTGGCTCTTTTGTAGCCTTTGCTCTGCAGAGTCCAGTCCAGATCAGTTTGGGTTTTCTCTAGGGATTGTACTTGCCTTTTTGCCAGATCTAGGCTTTCGGCATATTTTTCCTGTATTACTCCAATATGGAGGTTCAGGTAAACCGCTATTTTATCAATTTTACATTGCTCTTCTTTTACTTTTGGGACCATATACAATTCACTAAGTGGCTGGTGTAATGGACCCTGGTCCTGCCATACATCTAATTCTGTGGCAGAGACCTGTTGTTTGATTTCCTGCAGCCAGACTTTCTCATCCTGCTCTACCCATTCACCCCTGACATATCATGTGTGCAGTAGTTGTTCCCTTGCAATATTGGTTTCCACTAGGGTCGCCATTCCGGAAATATTAATTTCCTTCATACTTATCTCAGGGTTACTTTACTTTTGCAAAACAGACCTAACTCCTTTGAGTATTTCTATTGAAGGGAGTTTTTACAGTGTAGCACAGTATGGTAGCCCATCTAGGTGTATGTACCCCGTTAGTTAGCACGCTGTGTTAAACTGTCACAAGTGGTATGTCTACTTCAGGATCCCGGATGAGCCCCCACGCTGTAAGTGATTTCAATCCTGCATACACCCAAGTCAACGCCTAGCATGTAGTGCACAACTGAAATCTTTATTTATTTTTGTCTAAAATGTATTTATTCTGAACGATATACCACTCATATCATGCCCTTCTCCTGGACCACCCCCAGTCACACTGAACCAGGAACCAGGCTGGTTTGCAAAGGTAAATATTTAGTTTTGTATTTAAAAATGAATCACAATATGTCTTAAGAGGTGCAAAGCAATCACAATGGGGTGAGGTAACACTGAGTAATCTCTTTAATACACAAGGAATAAGTAGTGAGCAAAACAATTCAGCACAGAAAACAATACTTTTGTGTTGTTCAGATCAAATAGCACTGTGGTTAGAGGTTCCCCCTGCACACCCCTCAACCCCAATAGGTAAAGTAAAGAGATAGAAGGAGAGAGCAGGTATTCAGGAATGGCAGAATTCAAACAGAATGTCAATCCCACTTTCCCCCTTTCAAATACAAGAGAAACGGAATTGACTGTCAAGCTGTCAGAATGGCTTCTACAGTTATCTTAGGAATGGACTGGGCGAAAACACCAAATATGGTCAAAATTGCTGAAATTGTTATACATTCTTATAGGAGCCGCTTTGAATAGTTGCACACAAACACAAGCAATTATTTAATTTCAAGAAAACATTTAAAATCTTAAAATTCAAGCCGGAAGCAATCAAAAAGCTTTTTTTTTCATGTAAAAATTTCCCAAAACAAAAATTTGCTGCAAACCTTTGAATGTGCGATATTCGCAATATTGGGAGAATTACATGTATCTGGAATATGGTTTTAGGTGCGATGGATAGATACGGATGTTAGCTACAAGAACAAGCTGAAATTTAGTAGAGGACATTTTTCGAGATAGGCATAAGAAGGGAAAACACGGATGCGCTTTTAAAATTGGCAAAAGGGTTTCTTACACAAGAGGATGACTATGAACAAAACGAATACCCCACAGGAACACAGTCACTTGATCAGGGTGACTGCCTGTTAAGGAAACTCGCCTTCTTCAGATGTGAAAAAGATCAGTGCAGAGATAGTTTTACCAATACTAGTTCTAGAGGAAAGATAGGATGGGTTGGAGAGAGGTTTCAGACAATGCAAAAATACTCCTAACAATACAGGTTTTGAATACAAGATAGGATGGGTCTAAGATAGTAATAATACGATGCAAAGTAAATATGCTAGTGACACAATTCTTCCTATTTATACTCACTGGATACATTTTTAAATGGGACTGTCATTTCTGGTCAGGGAATTGGATCTGGTTCAGGAAAGACATCTTGGCACATCGGACTGGTCAGGGTCCGCAAGGTGCTCTGGTCACAGCACGGCACAGGACTGGACAGGGTCAGCAAGGCACTCTGGTCACAGCACGGCACAGGACCGGACTGGATCTCCCCTTATTGGCTCTGAGGTTATTTCTTTTCAGCAGGCAAGCAGTAACAGCACAGCACAGCTGTATTATGATGCTTCCCCTTAGGTTTGCAGGGTTCTGTTCTGGAATTTGAGGCATAGCTGAGAATGGTTCAGCTATGCAGTGGGCATTTTTGCTTTGCCAAGTTTCTGGAGTCTGGAGCAAGGAAGATGTAGAATTCAGCAGCAGGGTGCTCTGCCAGCATCAGGATAGTGGGTGAATCTGTCTGTCCTTATGACTGGTGAGCTGTCTCTATTTATGCCATGAAATTACATCGTAACGGGGGTGTTTGGGCCGGTTTAGCCTAAGCTTGCCCCTTTGAAAGGTGATTGGGTCAAAGTCTGCTCTCTGCCTTGATAGGAGGTGAGAAACAGAGTGTCATTTTTATGGTGTAATTTTATGAGGTTGAGAATCCACCCCTACCCCCTGGAACACAAAATCTACTTTTGGCAAAATACATATTTCCACATGTGCAACCTCTATAAAAAAATCACATATACAGATTACTTATTTTACATAGCAGCTATTCCTCAAAATCCCGTAGCTGTGGGATCTTGTCTCTGCTTCTCACAGAATTTTGCCCTTTTCACTAGGAACAAAATGTCAAATTTTTAAGCAATTTTCTACAAGTGTGCGTGTTTAACATGGGAATACGTGTATAAAGTTTCACAATTCTACCTGAAATACATTTTGCATAAAATCACTTTTTTGCCATTGCTGTCGAGAACATGTCACATAGTTTTGGCGCCTCTTCACCCATGCAGCCAGACATTAAATTAACAACTCTGTTATTTTTATATTTTTCACAATTTTAAATAGTAAGTTATCAGTCTTTTTAAAATATGTTCTTTGTCCGTGTTAAGCAACAAATGGTTGTTTGGCTCCACCCCTTGGTCTCTCCCTGGAAGGCCAGGAGCTATCCCCTAGGTTTGTTCCTTGCAGGGGCCATTTACGACTGTCTTCACACTTCAAATTTCCTGAGCTGCAGTTTATCATTGTTCCTTTTGCCTCTGTAGACCAGGTTCTTTCCTTCCCTGTTATTAACACCTCTGCGTGATTTCCTGCAGGTGGGAAAGACCTTCCTTCTGTGAGAAAAACCTGTTATTTAAGTTCTGCAGCTTCAGCCAGGTTTAATTTAATTGTTACATTCTGTGGCCTTTTCCTTAGCACAAAACAAACGTACTTATTATCAAATAACAGCTAGAATTCTCATTCAAGATTTGAAACCATGGGATCAAAACAATTACAATATGGGTGACTATCAGTAACAGGCCTCTTAGATTTCAAAAAACTGATTTTCAGTTCATACATGATAAAGTTTAATCAGGCAGGCCCCTGACAGCTGTCATCACAGCAGCCTTCTGCTGCACAGAGTTGTTTTACAGATCCACAGGCAGGTCACTTTTGCTGTGAAAATCTATCTATGCTTTCAGCCTTTCAGGACCTTGTAAGTTCACAATGATTTCATAACTAAGTGAATTGCAGCCCCCAGTAAGAATTTTGAGTTTTTTTAAAGGTGTTTTGTACCGGCATTCTGAAATTTCAGCACCAAAGAAAAAGAGATTTAAAGCAATCTTGGGGTTTCATTTATCAAAGCACTGCATTTTCCTTCTGCACTCCATTCTCAATTGCTGTGGAGCGCAGTGACACATTTCAGTAGTGAGAGCTCTGTTCCACCACCGACAACATGCGTGGCAGATTGGGCAGCCATCTTTTGGTGCATTGAAAAGCACGATTTTCCGGGGTTTTGGCATGCACAAGGGTTTTGCAGCCATTTTGCTGTTTCTGGCACCATCCTAACAGAGTGATTGTCATGGCCTTAGGGCAAGGGCCCAGGCCATCATCACCCCCGGGGTCCACATGGACCCAGTCTTGGCGCCTTTGGCGCCAGGCTCATGGAAATGTGTGCTTTGCACACTCTGTGCCTAAGGCACGTGCATCAGGGCAGGACGTGGCCATACAACAACATTGGGAGGCATATGCTGGAGCCCTTAGACGGGGCAAGGTGGAGCCACAAGGCGTGGCTAAAGGGATGGGCCGGAGCCAGCCTATATAAGGCCAGCCCAACCACATGCTCTCGCTTCGCGTTACTCTGCTTTGCAGCATGACGCTTACCGCTGTTCTTCACCTTGAGTCCGGTACTCCATCCTTTGATGATCCTCTCATCTACCTGATTCCAACTGCTCCATCGCTGAAGGTGCACTTATCCAATTCCAGCCGCTCCATCGCTGAAGGTGCACTTACCTGAATCCAGCCGCTCCATTGCTGATGGCGCACCTACTTGTTTCCAGCCGCACCATCACTGAAGGCGCACTTACCTGATTCCAGCCGCTCAATCGCTGAAGGCGCGCTTGCCAGACTCCAGCCGCCCCATCGTTGCAGGTGCGCTTACCTGATCCTAGTCACTCCATTGCTGTGCAAACCCTACCTGCATTCCATCAGAGTCAGGGCCTTGTCTCACCCGATTCTGGCTTCCGCGGTGCGGGAGTCTTTGCTTCTTCTCTGCTGCATGGCGGTATCTTCCTCTGGAGCTGCTGAACTGTCTTCAAGCATCCAGACTTCGCTCCACACCGTCGACCCTTCCTACAAGGGGAAAAGAATACAACAGCTTAGAAACTCATATAAATGAACTCTTGGCCGCATTATACCTGAGTCTTGACTTCCATCATAACGGCCACTCACCTGTTGACCTTGAGAGTCCATAATCCTTAGGGGAATCCCAGGCTCTGCTCCACGCTTCCAATATATCATCTTCACACCTAGGGAACAGCCGAGACATTACAAGACATCGTTATTATGTACCATCAAGTCAAGACTTATTGTTAAAGACATTATTGAGAAACGAACAATAACTACAACCCAAGACTTACCCTCCGAGTGGATTGGTCACAGCCGGTCTGGATCACCACTTTGTGGGCCAGTGAAGCAACTAGGCCCAGTCAACACACCCCTTCTGAAGGAAGCAGAACAGAGAGCCCATCATTACAAAATATCAAGTGAGTTTGCATGGGAAGGCTCTTGCACACTCCGTTTTGGCACTAAAGGGGTGAGGGAGTTTCCAATACCTCCGCGTGATCCTCATTACTTCTCAACCTGTCCCAGGGGCGATACCAGCATCCAGAGCAACATACTCCACAGCAGCTGGGGAAGACAACCGATACAGGGGAGCCAAGGCGAGGGAGGGCTCCAACCGTGCACCAACGCCCCCGCAGAGACCATGTGAGCGTAACAGAATGTGAAGCCTCTCCGAATCTCTGCCTGGGTGTAATGGAAACCTCTGAAACAGACCAGTTAGCTCAACTACTGGGGGAGCTGCGGGCAGAAGTGCATGCCTCAAGACAAGAAACAAATTCCTTGAGGAGAGACCTCATAGTAGCCCGACAGCGAACGGATGATCTGGCAAGGCAAATGCTCCAAGCACACGCAGGACGAACTCCGTTACCTGGGATCACACCAACCCCGTTGCCCCAGCCATCACCTCCAGTGCAAGTGGTACTGTGGAGGGCAGTTCCCCTGGCTCCTCCAGAATGTTTCTTCGGCGACCCGAACAAATACGCTGTATTCATGAACCAGTGTCGCCTCCAATCTTTATATCAACCAGGAGCCTTCCCTAATGACAGCACAAGGGTGGCATTTGTACTTTCCTATTTGGAAGGTTGTGCAGCTGACTGGTCCATCCCATTAGTAACCTAGGATGATCCAATACTTTGAAACTTTGGGGAGTTCCAACGGGAGTTGGGAAAACTGTTTGCCAGGCACACCCAAGGACAAGCATTAGACAACCAATTACTTTCTCTTAGACAAGGGAATCAGGACTTGTTGACTTATATTGCCACCTTCAACCACCTCATTGCGTAGACTAATTGGCCGGAAGAGAAAAGGACCACACTATTTCACCGAGGGCTATGGGGTGAGTTAAAAGATTTGCTAGCTCAAGTGGTCAATCCACCCGAGCGCTGTGCCGAGTATATTAACTTAACTATACAACTGGACCATCATCTACAAGACCGAAAAATGGATCGCACCAGGGCAGAAGGGAGGTCAGTTTACCTGAGACCACGGGAGAGTCAAACCACGGCTCATGAAGCTACCAAACCTATGCATATCGGGGGATTACGGGCTCCCATTTCCAAGGCTGAGAGAGAAAAGAGGAGACAACAGCAGCTTTGTTTATATTGCGGAAAGGCTGGGCACTTCTTGCATGATTGCCTGGTTAAACCCCCCAAGAAAGTGGTAGGGGCCGTGGACAATGAAACAAAAGCAAAGGAACAGAAGTCGGAAAACTCGGACAACCGGCAAGTGTAGGGGTCCACTTGTCGAGCGGAATCAAGAAAGTTGAACAGACCTCCCACCTAGTCATTCCGGTGCTTCTAACCCACCACCAACAACCATCAAGAGTCCGTGACCTGGAAGCCTACATTGATAGTGGTGCGGTGGGGAATTACATCGATCAGGATTTGGCCACTCAGATAGGCCTTCCACTTCAGCAAAAAACCACGCATGAAAAATGTCACTGCCGTGGATGGCTCACAGCTGTCTTCGGGGCCAGTAACTCAACACACCGATAAGGTAATGCTGACATGTCAGGATGGTCACCAGGAAAGCATTTTGTTTGACCTTATAGGGGCCCCCCATTTCCAAATGATCCTCGGAATGCCGTGGCTTGAAACCCATCACCCAATGATCGACTGGCGCACCAGGAAGTTGACCTTCCCTCAGGAATGTGCAAAACGCTGTTACCACAGGGATGGGAGTAATCTACAGCTCGAAGGAAAGTCCATCCTAGGAATTATTGGTTCATTACCTTCCGAATATCAAGATTTTCTGGACGTGTTCCAAAAGGAACAAGCTAATACTCTACCACCCCACAGAACTTATGACTGCCAAATCGATCTGGTCCCCGGAGCACAAATTCCCTGCAGCAGAATCTTCGCTCTGACTGAGCAAGAAGATCAGCACCTAAGAAAGTACCCAGACCAGTATTTAGCTAATGGGTTCATTCGTCCGTCCATGTCCCCCACTCTTCAGCGCTCTACTTCGTACCAATGAAGGAAGGGGACCTCAGAACTTGTATAGATTATAGGGCATTAAACCAGATCACTGTAAAAAAATAGGTAACCCCTGCCGCTTATACCCTAACTACTTGATCAAGTAAAGAATGCACAAACCTATACAAAATTGGATCTACGGGGAGCTTACCATTTGGTAAGAGTGAAAAAAGGCGACAAATGGAAAACCGCATTTAGAACCACGTACGGACTTTTTGAGTACCAGGTTATGCCCTTTTGGCTATGCAACGCATCAGCAGCATTTCAGTTCTTTATGAACAATGTACTCCACGAGCTATTGGACATTTGTGTCCCAGTTTACATCGATGACATTCTCATCTATTCAACATCCAAAGAAGACCACGTGGGACATGTACGAGCCGTTCTAGAAAAGCTTCGCCAACATCGATTATTTGCCAAGCTGAAAAAATGCTCCTTCCACATCACGGAAGTCGAGTTCCTGGGTTTCATTCTTATCCCGCGTGGAGTGCACATGGACACTCGTAAGGTAGAGGCTATTCTTCAGTGGCCGTCCCCGACATCGGTCAAGGGAGTGAAAAGTGTACTCGGATTTGCTAATTTCTACCAGCGATTAATTCCGGGATTTTTTCAAATCGTTCACCCTATCACTTCTTTGTTAAAAAAGAATAATACCTTTTCTTGGTCCCCTGATGCAGAAAAGGCTTTCACTTCAGCACCCATCCTTCGGCATCCTTAACCTAATCTGCCCTATATCGTTGAGACTGATGCTTCCAGTGTGGCCATGGGGGCAGTATTATCGCAAAAGGATCCAGACACGAGACAGTTACACCCCATAGCATTTTGGTCTTGCAAGTTTACAGTGCCAGGAAAGAACTATGCCATAACTGACAAAGAATTGCTAGTGATCAAAGGAGCCCTTAAAACCTGGAGACACTACCTTCTAGGTGCTAGACATACTGTCACCATTATTACAGATCATTGTAATCTGCAAGATTTGAAAACTGCTAAGGCCTAATCTTCTCGGAGTATGATTTTGTGATCACGTATCGGCTGGGAGTGCGTGAAGGAAAGGCAGATGCTCTGTCACGAATGGGAGAGGAGAAAGACATGTTTATGCCATCAGAACCAGTATCTATAATCCCCGAAGAGCGAATTCAAAATCAAATCGCAGTAACCACCTGCTGGGAGGATCTGAAGATTGACCTCCAGACTCAGATGGACCAAACTGCCCAACAAGAATGGTTACACAAGGGGAACCATTACTCCATTAAGGACAACTTATCCTATTTCCAAGGGAGACTATACATCAAAGACAAAGAAACTCAAAACAAGATCATTGCAAACTACCACAAATCATTTATGGAGGGACACCCTGGAATTACCAAGACCCGAGCCAAGATCAGGAAAAGTTATTGGTGGCCAACCTGGAGAAAAGATGCAACCCAATTTGTTACTACCTGCGGAGTTTGTGCGCAACAGAAATCCCTAAAGTCAAGTCCCGAAGGATTGTTGCATCCACTTGCGATACCACCGGTCACTTGGGATACAGTATCCATGGACTTTATTACTGAGTTACCTCCATGTGACGGCTTAACACAATCTTAGTGGTGGTAGTTTTATTCTCCAAGATGGCACACTTTATTCCCCTTAAGGGGCTTCCGACCGCTGGAGCTCTGGCAACTGTATTCCTAGAACAGATAGTCAAGCTACATGGTTTTCCTTCTGTATTGGTTTCTGACCGAGGAAAGCAATTTGTCTCAGCATTTTGGAGGAGTTGTTGTAAAATAGCGCAAATTGACCTACGTCCCTCCACCAGTCACCACCCCCAGACCGATGGTCAAATGGAACGAACCAACCTGACGCTGGAACAATACCTGAGATGCATGCTGCAGCAAACCGAAATACCCTGGGAGGACATTCTCTGGTTAACTGAATTTGCGTACAATAACTCCATCCACACCGGCAATGGACAAACCCCATTCTATATTATGAATGGTCAACATCCTCGGACATCCTCCTTTGACCCCCTTGATGAGCTAGAAATGCCAGAAATCACCTCCCTACATAAGACAATTACTCAAACTCTGAAGGAAGCAACCAGGAATTTAACCAAAGCCAAGGAGCAATAAAAGAAGTTTGCTGGCAGGCATAGAAGGGAAGCCCCACATTACTGTATTGGGGATAAAGTATGGTTGGCAGCCAGAAATAACCACTGAAGGGGCCTTGAGTCTTCTGTCCCAGATATTTTGGACCTTATCCCATCAAGGCCATTATCAACCCGGCCGTGGTAAAACTGGATCTACCCGCCAATATGCGAATTCACCCAGTGTTTCACGTTTCCCTCCTAAAGCCTGTGAAACCCAAAACTTGGATAGAAAAAAACCCAGAGCCAGAAATTATCGAAGGAGAACCTGAGTACGAGGTTAAAGACATCCTGGGCTCGAAAATGTTACGAGGAAAACTATACTCTTTAATTTATTGGGAGGGCTATGGACCTCAAGATCGCACTTGGGAACCAGTGAAATTCGTCCATGCACCTCGACTAATCAGGCATTTCACTGTGAGAATCCCGCCAAACCAGGACCGGGAGAAGGGCAACCCTGAGAGGGGTCTTGCGTGGGAGTGCTGTCATGGCCTTAGGGCAATCACCCCCAGTGTCCACATGGACCCAGTCCAGGCACCTTTGGCGCCAGGCTCATGTAAATGTGTACTTTGCACACTCTGTGCCTAAGGCACGTGCAACAGGGCATGGCGTGGCCATAGAACAACATTGTGAGGCACATGCTGGAGCCCTTAGGTGGGGCAAGGTGGAGCCACAAGGCATGGCTAAAGGAAGGGGCCAGAGCCAGCCTATATAAGGCCACATGCCCTTACTTCGCGTTACTCTGCTTTGCAGCGTGATGCTTACCGCTGTTCTTCACCTTGATTCCGGTACTCCATCCTTTGAAGATCCTCTCACCTACCTGATCCCAGCCGCTCCATCGCTGAAGGCGCACCTACCTGATTCCAGCTGCTCCATCGCTGAAGACGCACTTACACGATTCCAGCCGAACCATTGCTGAAGGTGCGCTTACCTGATTCCAGCCGCTCCATCGCTGAAGGCGCACCTACCTTATTCCAGCTGCACCATTGGTGAAGGCACGCTTACCTGATTCCAGCCGCTCCTTTGCTGAAGGCGTGCTTACCAGACGCCAGCCGCCCCATCGCTGCAGGCTTGCTTACCTGATCCTAGCCACTCCATCTATGTGCTCGCACCCTACCAGCATTCCATCAGAGTCAGGGACTTGTCTCACCTGATTCGGGCTTCCAGCGACAAGGGAGTCTTCGCTTCTTCTCCGCTTCATCGCGGTATCAGGGGGGGTTAGGCTGCTACTGCTCAGCGCAGAATCCTGAGGGAGCGGCGAAACAGAACACCTGTAAAATAACTCCTGACTTTATGTATGTTAATAAAGTTTGCTGTGGCATTTTTTCTCCCACTCAGTCAACTGGTCATGCCTCTCATTGGGTAGCCGGGAGGGTGGGGGGGCGGCTCCAATGCAGTAGGGTATCGGGTAAGGAATGAGGATAAGCATGGGGGAGGGGGGAGTGTGTGTGTGAGCAGCTTATGTAGACGTGCCTCCACTGAGACTGTCGGTGCTAAGCTTAGTGGCATCGCTTGTGAGGCGAATACTGTGTGTGTTGCATGTCGTTTTTAAGTACATGCCCCTAGCCACACGAAGTTATTCTTAGTCGGGTTTTGTCACGTCTTACTTGCCAAAGTCAGTGGAGGGGAATGTTCAGTCAAGCGGCTCACCTGTTCTCCAGCCTCCCTCATTTGGCTAAAGATTTATTTCTACTGACTCATGGGGGCGGGGGGGGGGTGTCCCAGATGTGATCATGCACACACTGTCCCACTTCCTGACTCATCGGGGAATCCCAGGTGTGAACATGCACACACAGTCCTACTTCCAGACCTGCTGGGTAACTAGCTCCATGTGGCTATTCAGACAATGAATGCAGAAAGAAGGCTTCTGCCGTGATGGAAAAGGACATATATACACACGTTTCCTTCAAAGTTACTGCATCAGCGGCAGAAAAAAGATGGAAGTGCGCAATCATGCTGCTTGATTTCTCTAGTGTGCTTTAAAAAAATATTAGCATGCGGTATAACTCTTGAGACACGCTTGTAATTGTAGGAAAGACATCATGGCTATAAATCAGACGGGCTGTGCTTAGAAAGCAACCATGCCACAGCCGATCTCCTCTGTGAGCAATCTATGCTAGCACAGCTCATTTCCTTTTGGTTTCAAGAGATTGAGGCGTTGCTTCCCCCGAGTTCTAAACCAACTGCCATCCAGTGCGCCTCCGAAACGCAAGACATATTCCTCAAGCTATGCCAGGCATACCGTCAGCAAAAACCATGCTGGTTTCATGATTCTGGAACTATTTCTCTTCCCCCTCCCTTTGAGCGTCAAACTGAATATGGTGTTAGGCCTTGCGTAACTACTGTTCTTCCATGGAATACTGGCATAGATTTAGGTAACCAATACAGATTACCACTGACGGTGATTCATTACGGTAAACGGTAATATTTTTGATGCGCTCAAACTCAATGCGGTTTTCTTCAGTGCTTGATGGGTAAAGGCTGGTGACTCTAAAACATGGTTACACATTATAGTGGCTCTGCAGAGCCATTGCCCTAGAAATCCTATGTTCCTTCACCACTGACTATTCTGACTAGGGATGATGGGAGTTGAAGTCCAAAAAATATTACAAGCCTCATAATGAGTAACCATGTCATTGCTCAGTAAGGATGAAAAATCACTGAGTACATGGAGTAATGCACATTGCAAACTCTGCCATCTATTCCGTTAGGTGAGATGCATGGATCCAGCATTTTCACGTATGTTTTGAAAACGGATTTTTCGTTACAAGTTAACAGATCTTAGTCATGTGGATCTGATTCACGCATGGGCATGCCAAACAGTAAAAGTAACACTTCGCTGCCCGCCCCAACTAACTAGCAATCTTTGATCCTTGAAGAAGCATTCTGGAACCCCCAGCTGTACAGATTCTGAATCGTGTGATAGAACAGAACCAGTCGTGTTGAAAACTACCCTATTCGCAAGGTCTGAATTTTTACAGATCATGAGTCTCACATGTTGGCATGTTTTTTTCTTTTTGCCTAACAGGTTGCACATGGCAAATAGTCCTGTACCTTTAATAGAACCCCTGCTAAATGAAAGAACGATACATGATTTAAAAGACGATGCTCTAATCTTTAGGTATAGAACAACAATTCTTCAGAACAATATGCAGCTTGCAAAATAGCTATGCTCATTATATGCAACTCTTGCCATGCATGCTTGCCAAAGGATTTAGTAAGAAAAGAAAATTGACAGTGCTTTTGCATAAGATTTCATTATACTGATGTGTTTTTCTTTCTTGATAAATACATTCTACAATGGATTCTCTTTGAGTCCTTTCTGCATCAAGTCACCAAACATGCTCACAGCATACTGAGCAGCGCCACACCTGAACTTAGACAAAGTGTGCTGATTGGTGGTCAAACCCCATGTGACCAAGCCTAATGACCTTCCACATCAAAGGGCACAAATCGTCCAGCCCTTTTGGCAGAGTCATTGTTTACCCTCCCTCTCGTTATCCAGAAACATGGGTGATATCTAGTTCTCAAAGCTGCTATGGAGCATCCATTCCACAACAAGGGCCGTTACTGTCCCATATGGTCCACAGTACCATTATTTATTGTCTGAAGAAGTACCTGGGCCTAAAAAGCTGCTATGCACTATTCCTGACTTTGTGCTACAGGTCTTCTCAGTGCGGTTTCAGTTATAAAGGTAACACAAATATCAAGAGCATGGTGTCCTATCTTCACAGGACCTAGAAGGGTAGTATCCGGTAGCACAGACATCCTTTGCAGCATATGGAATGGAAATTGGTGGTCACCTCTACATGTCAAACTAGAGAACGCACTGCATCACCCTAGGAACCTGACTAGTGTGCTGATCAACAAGGCCGATGGTGATTGGGAACGTTTAGAGACAGTGGACACCACAGTGTGGGTATGTCAGAAACTGCACAAATGCTTGACTATCACTGTGGGCCTGATTCACAGACCGTTTTTGATTGTGCCATTATAAAACACTTCTGCGAATCAGACCCTGTATAGATTCCCGAGCAGAATCGTGGTTCTCCCATTCGCATTTGATACTAAATTTCACAGAGAGTGTGCCACTAATGGACTCATATGAATTGAAGACGTTTTCCCATGGACTAGTTTTTGAAAGCCAGAAGTTTGGGGGGAACCAGGGGCCACAAGTGGATCACGTCTGTTATGGTACGCACACTGTAAAGCTTCCCTAAGGCAGATCATTGAGAGTTTCCCGCTATTACCGCAGGACAGCTCCTATAGTGAATCAGATAATAGATGCAGCGGACGGCTCGCACATTATATCCAAACTGTTCAAATTAGCCTCTCCAATCAGAAGCCTTCAATGATAGCTAAAAGGATCTGGGCAAAGACGCTTGACAAGGAGTTAGAGGAGGCCGGGTGGGCCAGAGCCATGAAGCATGTCCACACAATCTCAATGAGGTACTCGCATAAGTTTATCAAACTCCTGTACCGACATGAGTACTACAGGATGCCAGTGCAGGTAGGCAAATATAACCATAGAAATCGCAGATGAGCGATGAATGTCTAAAATATCAAGAACCTAATCCAAACATCCTCCATGCGGCCTGGGAATTTCACCCTATACGAGCATTTTGGGGTCGATTTGACAAACGATTGGGGAAGTAAGAGGGCATGACATAAAAATGTCTCCTGAAATCTGTGTGCCAGGCTGTTATCTGAAACTTAATAAGAGATGTAAAATGTATCGGATATGCATGTGCAGTGGCAAAGTCATTAATTGTGGAATGGGAAGATGTTAACAGCCCAGGCAAGAGTGATTAAAAGTAGATACTGTAAATTCTCATTGGCACCCTTGTTAAGCTTTTACAACATGAAGGTAGTTCCCATTGTGATTTATGGGGCTGAGTGCTCTCTTCAGCTGAGCTGGAAGCTATGGCAAATTCTAGAGGGCTTCTTTTGGAGATCCGTACTTGACCTCCCAAATTGCATACCGATGGCAGTGATATTGAAAGAGTTTGGGTTGACCTCTCTAATCATCTATGTGAGCTGGAAAACACTATCCTTCTATTGCAAATGTTTATTGCATTCACGGATAGCGGCTTTAAGCTGCGGGACAGGCACTCAAAACAGGAAAAGAGCAATTACTTGTTAAATGGAGTACTAAATGCTTCGGACTGTTGCACTCAATTGACACTACAGAGAAACTACTCATTGAAAATCCAGACTATGTGAAAAAACGTCTGTATGAGTATGACTGGATTGAGTCGGCTGAGTCAGCGCAGTCGCCCAAAATTTATGGAAAATATTGCGTAGCTCTCAACAAGAGTGGTTCAACTCTGTTGTACTTGAGTAATTTTCTTTTGGCTGTACTGCGTCAACAATTTCTAAGACTGCGCTTTAACATCTTTCTGACAAAAGAAATTCTAGAAGCCAGAAAGCTAAAAAGTACTAGAGATCACAAATGCAGGCTCTGTGGACATGAAATGGAAATGCTCCATCATCTTATTATGAGCTGCCAGGGCGTGATTGATACTCGGCAGAACCTTTTAGCCAGATATTTTGTGAATAATTGAACCCTAACCAAGAAAGATATTTGGTTACAATTGTTGCAGGGTTCGAGGTTATCTGTAACATTTGCCTTGTTAGAACTGGTATCAATTATTTTCAAAAAGCTTGAAGGAAAGAAGTGAATCTAGATTGGTAAAGCATTTAAATGTTTGTGCACTGTGCTGTACAGGATGTAGGTAATTATGATTTTTGGGACAGTGAGAGCGGTTAATCTTTCTTGTTTTCTTTTCTTTTGTAGTTTTTCTCTTTTCATTTTGGTTGAAATGGTTGTATTATGTGTTTTTACTGTCACTGAATTTTAATTCATACTGTACATGGTAAAAAGCTTCTCTTGAAGCTAAATGCTAAGAAATAAATAAACAAAATTAAAAAAATTAAAAAGAAATTGTGGTTGAAGTGTCCGACCCCTACAATGAACAACTGGAGGAGAGTTTTGATTTTGGAAAACTCCCAGAAAAGTATGCAAAGAGAGATCACACCTTCAAGAGCCCATCCTGTAGATTACTGAACAGGCATTCAACAATACCTAGTCCAGGCAGTACAAATCATGTGAAAAACAACAGACATGTGATATCAAGCTGTGGTCAGTCAACAAACAACGTAATGCAAAGAATACTAATGTGAAGGGTCAACGTGTCTGTTGTAATTGTGTGCTAAAGTGTTGCACAATGAATTAGATATTGTGCCATTTAAGTGAAACAAAAAGATGCTTAAACTGAACTGTGGTTATAGTAGAGAGACAATTTGAATCACTGAAAATTGGTTCGAAAATCTCGTGAGCCACTGTACAAAATGGCTGATTGGACCTATTTCTGACATACACCAGGTAGCTGCAGGGATGTCATGTGGGGATGGGCAGGGTTTGAAGCTGCAACCCTGAGCTCTCCCTTGCTACCACTGTGGTCTTCCTTGCCACCCCTCCTAAAAAAATGGTAAAACATTCTTTTTTTAAATACATTTTTGTAGGTGTAAGCTTCTGGGATGTGGCCAGGGCCATGTGGCTCTTTGTTTTCTGGAGTGGCTGGCTTTCTTGTTCAGACCTCTTATAAAAACTGGGACTACCAAAAGTGTAACACTTTGAGCAGTTACCCAAAGTAAGAAAGAATAGTAATAACAAATAATGTGTCTTTCTGGAATTATATACAATAATTGCTAGACTCATTAACGCTTTATTTCAGGCACACTTCAGGGTGTGAGTCACTGATTTAGACTGTTCTTAAACACCTCAATTCAGCCTTTTAATCTTTTGAGGTTGATAGATGAGTACTAACACAGGTTGGGTGATATTGTATGTATATTTGTTCTATATAAAACGCTTAACCGTAAGTGCTATATAATAACACATTGTTATCATTTGGCCTTGGACGTCTGCTTTCATTTACAGTCATTTGGTAATATGGACCTATACACACTGATTTTAACGATACATATGGTGATCCATTCTTGAATAAAATGTATTTCACATTATGATGATGTTGTAACCATAATATTTGTAGTGTACTTAGGGACAATGCTATGGGATGCCACTTCCTGTTTTGTCAAGGGGTGAACGGTTGTGTTCCATCGCTTCCCGTGATGCCACTTCGGGGTGGGGTCAAAATACATCAAGTCATTTGATGTCATCAGAGGTCAAGGGACATTTGATGTCACTTCCACTACCCTAGGCATTTTGGTGAAATAACGTCCCTAGGTGGCTGATATGAGGATAGTGTACAAGGCACTATCATGCATGACCAGGTCATGTACAGTAGCAGCCTCATTCATAGACATGGTATCAACCTACTATGCCTCTAGTGCTGCTATGGCCGCCCCTGCATGACTCAAAATCTCCTCCTGCAACTAATGCCTCGTTTCGTTTGCAACTTTCATGCACTTCGCCATGTGTTTCAACCTCAAGGCAGGCAGCTGGTTGGTCTGCATTCTGCACGGCCAACTGTTTCCTTGAGTATGGAAATCTTTACATCTATACTTGGGAGACTCAGACAGACTGGTGTGAGTTTATTAGGAGTCATATATATTGTACTAAAGAACGGGAACTATACACCCAGTTGCCACATTTGCAAATGTGTAATGGCCTATTTTTATCTACTATTTGAATGCTGTTTAATTTTGCCCTTTTTTGGTGGACTACTGATTTGATGTGTCCTTAATTGACAACACCTAGGTTACATTCTCTTGAATATGCGTCTGCAGCACCAGCTGTTCTACAATAATCATGATAGTGTGAAGTGGATGAGTGGAAGGTACCCTGGACTGAGAGACAGAGACTTGGAAGGCCAACCACTCACATAGAATGGGATCCTCAAATGAGGCCAGATCTATTAATCTTTTATAACGCGCTTAATGTTGGAGACCAGTCTCTAAGCGCAAGATCTGGATTTGAAGCTGCGTTGCTCTGTGTTGTCTTGCTTCCAAGACAAGAGTGTTGCCCCTGAGCTATCCTTCCAGTTATATTACACTATGATAAGCTATGATATGCATGTTATTTGGTTTGGCGGTCAACACCTTGATGCACTGAGGCTTGTCCAGAGAGTGGCGTATTGCTCACCCGCCAGGGCTATCCAGACATTCATCTACGAGAGAACTGAAATGGGCAGCAGGAAAGGGTAATGGGTAAAGAGGAAGAAAGCTTAATACACATGAAATATGTGTACAGGTAAGAGAGGGAATGGGCGGAAGGGCTTGAGTTTGTTATAGCGTGCATGTGTGTTGTCAGTGTAAAATAATCAAATCAAAATATTGATTGGAAAAAGGGCTATTGTTTAATGTTCCTGCACATGTGCACATACCCATATTGGACATTTCTAGTACGTAAAGGGAAGCATTGCAATTAGTCGGGACGCATGTGCATGATGAGCTTGATATGTGCTCAAGTGTAACCTACAGCACGGAGGCTTGATTGTCCATTAGGTGCTTCAATAACTTGACAGACCCCAGGGAGATACATCTAGGATTACCCAGCGAACTGTCAGACGTGACAGGGCCCAGACTGGACTGTATGCAAGATAAATGAGGTGGACAAAAAAAGGAAGAGAAATCAAATGTGTGGACTGCCCCTCCAGGTCCCATATTTACATGGCCACATATTGAAGGATGGGTACAGTAAGAGTGAATATTCTGAAAACATATTGTAACATACTTACTGACAGTGCACGTACTGCACAGCCCAGGTTTCCTTTATAGGGGATGTGTGTGTTACTGGACTATTGCCACATTAGACCTTCTTGCTTTCATAATGCTCTATGCCACAGTAAAGCCACACCACACTACTGAGTTTGGAGGGAATCCTTCATGTTATATCACTTTGTCACTTTTCTTACTTTGTTATGCCATTATGGTGCAAACTTTTGCTAGTAGATTTCTTTAGTTAAAAACATAAAATGTCACTTTTCCTCCCATGTGAGACTTTCACTATCATGAAGGCTGCCAAAGGCATCGATGCTGAGCACTTTCCTCCGCATGGCTACAGCTCCTATCCAGGTGGTTCCCCAGCTACGATAGGAAGTGCCCCAGCCAATGATTTGCCATCTTGATATGCATGGACAACAAATGGGTAAAAGTGGTCACCAGTGGGACAGTGTGGGATGTTTTTATCCACGCATCCAAGCCCTACCTCAAAACTGTGCAGTACTGACATGAAAATATCATGATGGCCAGAGCTTCCCAGAAAATGCACAGGGAAATGCATGAAGAATAGGCTGCCACTCATTTTTGCCGATGTTATGGGCACAGAAGCACACTGCCTAAAACCACCATTGGACTACCCACACAGTAGTCTGAAACCATTGGGAGTGGCAATGCTGATTGCCAAAAGCAAACCCATAACTGTTGGGAATTCATTTTCTTAAATCCCAAAAAGGGGTGCAGTACCAGTACTCACCACTATCCAAAAGCCGGCGTTTTAAAACAACACCAGATTTTACTTTTTGTAGAAAACTGAATAAATGAACCCAAAACATGCCAAAGAAAGACATTTTAAGAGGTGGATACAATGTAAAGTTATTTCTGAAGTGACTTGAAGGTTTATAACAAGACTGGCTGAGCTGTGGATTTCAGCAGTTTAAGTAAATTTGGACTGAAAGACACTACAAATCTAAATGTTTAAAAGAAATGAGTGACCTACTTTTGTGTGTCACATAGGTTTCAATTGTTTAAATGTCATAGTTTTAAACTTAGAATCAGCATCATAGCTGCATATGTAAAAAAATGTCTTGACTTAAACTGGGTAACAAAAAGTGACATTTTATCTGAAACCTGGCTTAAGGAACTGAATTCTGCCCACCAGCCACCCCCATCAGGAGTGAAACTTGAGTCACAGCTGTGTTCCCAGGCCTATCTGCCTTTTGCTGGCCACACTAAGGATATGCCATCTCTCTGATAATTGAATTAAGGGGAGCCCCCACAGAATCCAGGAGCTCTGAACAAAGCCCTGTCCTGACCCAGGCAGATGGTTTATTGCAGATGTCGTAAATGTAGCTTCCTCCTGGAAGGACAAAGGAGGGGCACTGCCTGTGAGAGCAAGCTGGCTTGGCAGAACTGGAAAAACCAGAAATTCAACCTTGTGCTGGGGGAAACCACACCCCTTTGGGGCCAGAACATAACTCTAAAAAGATGAATAACTCATAGAGCGGACATGTGAAAATTTTATAAATGATACCATAATTCTTGTGATTTTTCTGCCCACATTTTAAGAGGTTTTTAAAACCGGTGGTATGTTCAGGGGAGTTTTAGCGGAAAAGAGGATATTACTCAAAATGTGTGCATGTGAAAAATCTGACACTTCATCAACTAATGTCCATACTCCTTGCGCACATGTGTATAAATTTGGGTTAATGTCAGAAATTGCAAAATCAGTTAAAAAGTGCAAATATTGCCATTTCTGAATGCAAGCTCCCAGGAAGAGCAGAGTTTGAACAGGGGATACCTCCTGTGATATGTGAGGGGTGCATATGATTTTAAAACAATATGTACCTCTGCAAATATGTATTTGGTTCAAATCTAGATTTGTGTGTAAGTTGACAGGAAGAGTGGACTTTCTGCAGGCTGTAAAATGACATCACTCTGACACAACTTAGCTCCCCCAATCAGGGGAGAAATGAAAGCTTGGCCAATGATAAGTGGAGAGGGGCTGGCTAGTGATGCTGCTCACACACACCCATTTTAAAAACACATAAAAGCAGAGAGACAGGACAGATAGGGACCTTCAAATCCATTTGCAGCTGGAAGCTCTGCCGGGAAAATCCATACTTTACCTCCATCAACCTTCAGAGACCCAGACCAGACCAGCAGAGTAGTGCTGACCTGTTAGCAGAACCAGAGAGAGCTGACCCAGATCACTGTGAAGTGCAGAGACCAGAGTCCAGTCTAAAACCTGACCAGATCCGTGGCGAGGCCCATTTCACTCAAGAATATAGTGTGAGTACCTAGCAAGACTGTGCAGAACCAATCTCTTAGTTAAAATAATATAATTCAATCTATTTTAATCTAAGTAGAACTGCCTCCTAACTGTCACCTGTCATTTGGAAAGCTGTCACTTGTCATTTTCTAGTTGCAAGCTGCACTTGTCTTTTTGAACTTTAAAATTTCAAATCTGAAAAACGACCTTTATTTAATCGCTCATATCTCCGTGACCGTTTATCCTAGAGACTTGCAGTAACTTTCCTCAGAAAGCTTAGAATCGTGGCTTTCCTACGAACCTAGAACCGCATTCCTACCCCCTATAGTTTTGCCGTAATCGTGAAAAACGCACTCGCGAATTTTGCCACGATTTGCAAATTTCTCCACGTGTGAAAACAGAAGCTTCTTGCTTTCATTTGCCAAAAATTCGTTTAACCTACCAATTACTCCTAGATCCTTGCTAAAGTGAGCCTGGACTAATATTAACTTGATTTCACTCACCCTGAACCTCCTAGAGGGAATTAAAAGCATTTTAGCATATTTTTTTCTACATTGCCAGCACCTTTAAAAGCATTTGGGCCTGTGTTTTCAACGTCTAAGTTGCTGGGTGAACTGAATTACATTTGAATTGCATTTCTGAGAACTGTGTGCCTTCCTTCCATTTCCTTGCATAGCATAAAGGGGGGGGGGGTGAATTGTCCAAGAAAGTGATTACATTGGCCCTCATTACGACCCTGGCGGAGGACCATGGTGCAATTTGCACCATGGTCCATGGCGCAGAGCTGCCAACTCCGCCATGGGGGTTGGCGGACTTACCGCCCCATTCCGACCTTGGCGGGGCGGTTAGTCCCCAATCCCCATTTACCCTTCCCCATTCCCATTTTTGCCCCATAGGGTATAATGGGAGTGGGGAAGGCGTTAATTACGCCACCGTAAATTGCGGTGGCGTAATTAACAAGAGGTCCCGTAGCGCCATGGATTTAATCCGGGCGTAAAAATCACCATGGCGCTACGGAAAGTCGGAATCTGGCGGAGAGGTACGCCATGCATTACGCTGGCGTAAACCCCTCTCTGCCAGGGTCGTAATGAGGGCCATTGTCTTTTGCTGAAATCCTATCAAGTTATTTTCTGTACTGCATTTCATTCCACATTGCATCCATTTGAAACCATAAAAGTATTGTTGCTATCTTATCCATTTCATGTCAACTCCTTAGTGATTATAAAGAAGTGTGCTAGTGCCAGATTCTCTGTTGTTAATCTTTATCATATCAGATTAAGTGTGCTATTCAATTATTAATTTATTCTAAAGTGTAATATATATATATTGTTTAAATTATCAATTAAACCTTTTAACTTGCAAAACAGAACTACTTCTTGGCTCAGTGGGGTCAGGGGGATTCTGAGAGAGGGGTGTTATATCGGGGTAGTCATCCAGAACGCATGAACTGGACATAAAGATATATCAATAAGGGTTTTCATTCAGTATTCTAGACTAGGCGTTGACTTGGCTGTAGTGCTGAATTGAATCCTCTTACAACAGTAGATTCATTTTGGAGAAGTTCTTTTTTACCACTGAGGTCGACCGGAGGAGGAGCTTTCCAACTGGCATTTCCATCAGTCTGGTTAAAAATTGAAAAACAGCGTGGAACTCTGCACGGAAAACAAGTGGGTAAAATAAGTGGCCACTTGTCGTCTGTGGTCCTGAGGGTTCAGAGGAGGACATCTCCATACCTCATTGACTTGGTGCGCCCCAGCAAAATCATGAGGACCTGCGGCGTGCTGCAGCTAAACAAGGTAATAGCTGCTTGCACTGACATCAATCTCAGTCATACTGCAAACTCTCCTCTCCTTATGATTACAATATCATTCTAAATACCAGACCCACATAACCTACCCGTGCACCCTCTGTGTGAACATTCTTTATTCAATATACCAGGAAAGAAGGTTAGCCAATCCAAAGCATACAATCTTTGAAAAGATAAACCTTACAAAAGTGTAAGGATTCTAACATGCTCAACTGACAGACCCTAATGCCCACCAGAGGAGTGATAAAGACACCAACTAACATTGGAGGAGTAATTTGGATATTGACGCATTCCACGCCATAACAGAGTTACAATCAGGTAAAAATCTAAATAAACCACGCACAATACCAGAGATTTGGTAACAGCCCATTAAGTATAGATGCAATAGACACATTTGTCTTTCTGTTTTCATATACCTTGCATGAGAGAGCACCAAGTGCACTGACGTTTGGGGTGGACCAGACTTTGGGGGTCATTCCGAGGTTGGAGGTAAGGAATTACCGGCACCGGTAAGGGTGCCGATGCCGGTAATCCCTTACCTCCGTATTCCGAGTTCGCTTTGCGGGTCCTTCCTTACCTCCTGCTTTTAGCAGGAGTTAAGTACGGGACCCGCAAAGGTACCTCGGAGGTAATTACGGTACCGTAATTTATGGTGCCGTAATTACCTCCTTCCCCATTCCCATTGAGCCCTATTTGGCAGAAATGGGAATGGGGAAGGGCAAAAGGTGAATGGGGAATTACCGGTCCCTGCAACCCTGGAATGGACCGGTAATTACTCCATTCACCATGCCGGATTTAGGACGGTTTCGGAGGCAACCATGGAGCTAATTACTCCATGGTTAGCTCCAAACCCGGAATGAGGCCCGACATTTGGCTGTCAAATAAGGATTCAATTTAGACCTACAAAGCGTGCTAGTCAGGTACAATATGCAGTTATGCTGACCTATGTCTAAAAGATAAGCTATGAATAACAATGTGAATTCAACATTCCCAGACCCCCGGGGGAGAGGGAGCCCGTTTTTAATGTCCTAAAAACAACTTTAAATTGTTCATATTTGAATAAGACAAACAAAACAAGAAATGCCCCAATTTACTACCCTTAGGAGACGTAAACCTTGATTTTTCCATTCTCTGTCCCACTGATCATGCTGTGCTGGATGTGGTGGGCAAACAGAACCAATCTATCTGAGTGAAGTAACGGGTCCTGAAGAAGATGATACATGAAAAGATATATCATTGAAACCGGTCAACCATATATCCAGATGTCTGTCAAACAAGGGGGACACACAGGAAAACAACAGAAATACTCAATATCAACTACTGCAGTCTATTCAGAATATTGTAGTGGTGTTTTACATGTTGGCACTGTGGAAGCAAAAAGATAGACAGCTTCAGGATCTATAACAGTGGTAGAAGAAAAAATTACATGTTGGAGTAAGAAATACACACAATATCAAAACAGTGAGACAACAAATACCATTTGCAGTCCCATCGTTACATGATTTTATCAAATATACTGTTGAGGTGATTAGACACACTCCACGGAGGGCAAATAAATTGTCACTTAGACATATAGATCCACGTGGACTGTATGTCCACACAATGCATGCAGCATGGGAACAGTTATCCCAAACTGCAATTTATTAGTGAATTGTTGGGGAAAAAATCTTTTTAGTGAATTGTTGAAATGTACAGCCATAGCTGATACCTTTTAAAAGGAGCAAATTAATTGCAGTAGAAGGCCGAGTCTCTCTTTACCTATCCCTCTTAGATAGGCGGAACCACGGGGCTATCTTGGGCTGTATTACATCACAAAGGGAAAGGGTGTTCTTCCGATGAGGCAAGCATTGAGGATACACAATAATAGTGCGAATAACAATTGCCAGAAGTCAAGCCTTGTATGTCCGGTGTTTTGTGTGATACCAAACATTTATGCTTGCCATTTGTCTCATGCTCTCAGATCCTGTCATAGCTTAGATAGTTAGAATTACAGCACTCCGCTGACCTGACCTTCACTCCGCGAAGATGAGCCCAGCTGACCCACGTGCCGCGGTATCGACATCCCGGCAGCAACCAATCCAACATGTTCACCCCATATGGATACATACTGTATCATTGTGCCTCAACAACTCTATTGCAGAGTTGTGTACCTATAGTATGGCGTTGCTAGTGATGTGGTTTTGACTTATAATGTGCTGCATGTGTAATGTTTGACAGAGCGCTCCCCGGGGCAGCAGAGTC
The DNA here is from genome assembly GCF_040938575.1 of Ambystoma mexicanum. Lineage (NCBI taxonomy): Eukaryota > Metazoa > Chordata > Amphibia > Caudata > Ambystomatidae > Ambystoma > Ambystoma mexicanum. The sequence goes on from NC_090941.1 coordinate 359,430,149, forward strand.
TTCTACATGCACAATTTATCTTATATAAACCTGTTTCCCTTTCAATCCATCCCCTGGTCTCATTCCCTAGTGGGGTTGGTCCATTATTTGGTCCTTTTTGTATGCATGCTGGGGAGTGGGTGCCTTCACAGTTTGGAGGAAAACATTACTCCTCTGGTGAACGGTGAAGACAGTACACAGAGTGTGACCAATCCATCTATGATGAGGAGTAATAATGATGCATCTCTTACAGACAAAACGCATAAAGAGAGGCGGAGAGCAAATCGTTTAGTGCACCTAATGGAACATTCAGTCTCTCTATCACATTACATTGGAGACAACCTCCTCGTCACTCCCCTGAACTCTATTTATTTTACCAGCAACACCAAAAAATTTAAAAAAAACAAAGACGATAATCTAGAAGGAAAAAAAGACAGCAGAAAAATGTGGGTATATTAGTAGTTGGCTTGCCAAGGAGACTTCTGTTTGATTGGCAAATGGGCTGAATAAAGCCCTGCCGACTAGTTCTTGCCCACACCCACTTCTAGAGAGTGAGAGCAACAACTTAGAAGTGAACAATGGGCCCTCCAATGGAAAAACCTTAATATAGTCGAAAATACCACACCAGGAACTGACACTGGTTACACCAGTTCGTGATCCTAAAATTCTTACTATTGGCCCTATAAACATCACCCCCAATTTGAAGTACCTAAATCAAGCTTCAGAACTAAAACTGCTTGCAGAAAATTCCAATCATTAAGAATCCTTAATACCACCGTTTTGATTTCATAGAGCAGTTACACCCAAAGGCGGGAAAAGTGTCACGTCTACACTGCTCTCTGGCAGAAACAGTTGCATTGATCTGGACTCATCAAACAACACTTAGTACGCTTGGCTACTTATTGAATGTTAAGGCACCAGAATTAACACACTCTAGCTGTTGCCAACGATGTATAAAGGAGCAGAATATGGGACCTAAGGAAGCCAAAACTGACATTGTCCACATCCCTACATCTTCAGTGAATTTTCAAGGGGGGGATTGGCTGAAAAACTTCCGGCCCCAACAATCTATGGTTTCCAAGTGAGGCCTTAAGGAAATCTGCTGGAACACAAGAGGGTGCAATCATTTGTTCTCAGAAGAAGGCTCTCTCCCACTTCTGTTGGGACATGACATCTTTATGTTTCAGGAGACTTGGTGGCGGGCCCCAGTGTTTCTGGACAGGTTTAACATCTACCATTCTTTGGCACAAAAGGCCTTTTGGGACGGCCCAATGACGGGTACATGATCAGGATCAGGCAAACTTTACACTCTAATGAAATAACTATCACTATTGAAAATGATAATCCAATGGCTGTAGAAGTAACTACTTTCAGGGCTGGAGTAGAAGTTAAACGCATGCTTTTGGTAAATGTGCATGATCCACCCAGTGAGGGGATAAACTGATGATATCTTTAAATACATAGGTACAGTGTGCACAGATTTGGGAGGCACTTCTGGTCATGACCTTATGTTGGTAGGAGGTGATCTGAATGCATGCTGCAGGGACACTGACTGGTGTCCTTCATTTAAGAACATCAGGCCTGAAAGTGTACTACTCCAACAAAAAGTGAATAGTAAGGGCCAGAGCTGGGTGGCATTGTTTAAGGAATGGTTCTATTAAACGGCCGCACTAGATGCGATAAACCAGGTAAAGCAACATGGAGGAGTGGTCAAAGTTGCGCAACATATGATTATCTATTCAATAATAATTCCTTTCTTGAATGTGTGCAAGAACTTAAACTTTTATTTAATACCAACAGTGATCATGCTCCTCTTGTTTTGACACTGCAGCTTCCCCTGGGGGAACCCAACGTAACAAACATTAAAGGTATACTCTCCAGCTATTCAGGTCACTGCATACAGTGGTGTGTAGCCAATATTGAAAAAGCCACATCAGTGATGAATAACTTAATTCTGCCTTGCAGACAATTATTTAAAGCAGTTACAGCTGAAAGAATTGAGATCTGGCTGAGTGTATTAACACAATTAAGACTACAAGTGATAGTACCAATTCACCTTTGGTACAAGGCTGTACTACACAGTAAAGTGGTAGCAATCGCTGAGCAGACAGACTTATCTCAAGAGTAAAGTGAGCAGTACCAATAGTTACACAAAGGACAGAAAATACTATGGTTCAAACAAACACTGACTCAAGGTTTCTGAGTAAAAGAATATACAATTATTTACACATCAGTTGTAAAACAATTCACCAAAGCAAAGCAGCAGAAAAATCACACTCTTAATATACTACACCCCACCCAATAGATTCTGGACAAGTTAAGCTCAACATGAATTGTGAGCAAAATGGCACTCCAGCAATTTAAAAAGGGAGGGAAAGACAAGTTTAGACAAAAGTTGAGCAGCACCAACAAGTAAGTAAGCAGGGCAATCTAGAAAACGCAACAACGGTGAGGAAATCAAATCAAGAGGCCTGGGCCAAAGTCAATGGACCAAAGTCTTTGCAGAAGATCACACAATTCAAAGTAGTTTGTGGTTAAGTCTTTGCCAAGAGTTCAGAACGAAGTTGGTCGGACAAAAAGTAACTTTAAAGACTAGAGAAGGACAAGCCCTCGGATTGGCGAAAGATTTCAAACACTTTCACCGCAGACGGACGGAATGAACAACCGGGTTTGAACAGTACCTTAAATGAAGAAGAAGTCTGTAGCTGAGGCACACGTTCCTGGCAGGTCCTGCAAGCTCACGGTTCCTGAAGTGACTGTCAGACTGACACGAAGTAGGAAGCCTGGAGGGTCCTGCACTGCCCAGGGAAGAAACCAGCAGCAGAGCAAAGCAACAAATAAAAGGTGTGCTCCTTAAAACCCTAGCAGGGTCCGGTCCTCCTGGCTATCTGGTTCACTGTAGCTGTGCACAGCAAATTCGACCAGAGGAGGGAGGCCTGGCTTTCATTTTGGCAAACTAGTTCGTCCCACCAGCTCAAAAGGAGAAGATTCCTTGCAGACCTTCCCTGTCATCGAAGTTTGGAGATTCGGACCTGCAGCAGGGCTTCGCCGGGAGGTTCAGTTGTGGTAGGTGTCCTCTTCTGTCCGCTTCTCTTCAGTTCTCCCGATCCAGTGGCGGCTCTGCCTTCTCCGTCCCAGATACCTGCTTTTTATGCAGTTTTCCCCATTCAAACAGCCTGGCTGTCAATCACACGGCAGGGTGGCTGTCCTGGCGGGACAGTCACCACAGCCAATCATACAGAGTGCAACATGGGTCTCCAAGGAGACCCTGTGCAGGAAGTCTAAAACCCCTCCCTCACATCCTGTCCCCCTCAGACATTCAGGCACCTAAGAAGCCTGCCAAAGAATGGCGAACAAAAGAATCAAACCTGGTTTGGCACGCAGAATAAAGCACGAGAAAGACCTTAACGAAAAGAAATGGCAAATAAACCCAGCCGGAACCAAAGAAAAGTAAATGGGGTCTAGCGGATTTAAGTTCGAGGCTACTAACTTAGCCTAAAACTGTTACGCTCACCTGGTCTCCACGAGGGCGTCGCACAAAGCTGACCGATGAACGTCTGCACATGTCTTTCTCTGTCTCACTACTTCTTTCACGAGTGGGCGTTTGCCTAGAATGTTGATTGGAGATGTTAACCTGTTGCGTTGGAGAGGCAAGACTCCCACCTCCCTTAACCTCCTCGCATTCCCTTCTTTGCTTATGCCTCACCTTAGGTGTTTTAATGGTGGACTCTCCGTTCTGTGTCTGAATTCAGGGGCACGTTAATGTTCATAGGCTTTTCTCTGGATCTAGTTGCGTCCCTGATCCTGTGGCCTGTAGAGGAGTCCTGAACAGCTGTGACTCCGTAGGTAAGGCTTTGTACCAATCGATTCTTGGTATCAGTTTGCTGAAGTGTTCTTTTGTTGCCAAGGTTTTCACTATTGTGCTTATTCCTTTGCAGGTGCGGTTTTGGAGGTGCAAGATGAAGAATTAGACTCCTCACTACGATGCTGTGCAGTATTCTTGCAGGTGAGTGTTAGCAGGAGAGCGCGGCACCGACATGTATTTACAAATGGTTTCTTTTTTCTTGCGCGACTAACCTGATGTTTCTTTTTCTAGTCTGCAGCTGTGGTGTGACTCCGGAGCGGCGATCGCGTGAACCGCTTTGATGGATTGCTGGGTGAGTTTTAGCTCTCCTTTCTTGTTCTTCTTTCTGCAGATGCAGTGTTTCCCGAGAACGGCAGAAGAGAAGACCTTTTCAGATGGACAGCTTCTCAGGTAAGGATACAAGCAATGTTCTTCTGCTTGTTCTCTATTTCCTTTCCTTTTCTCCTGCAGGTGCTGATGGCCCATGGTTCCTGAGGCATGGCTGAAGACCGGGTAACCAGAGCTGAGCAGACACAGTGAGCGTTACACTGCAGGAGTGCAGAATAACGCGAAGCGTGTTCTGTCCTTTCGGTGTGGTTTATATAGCCTTGAACAAGTAGTCCCAGGTAAAGTAGTCCCAAGCCCAGCCACACCCTGGAAGCTAGACTGTATGGCTCAGTTCCTTCAGACTGGGCTATATGTGCCTCCATGTTCACTGAATCCTTGTTCACATGAGGAAATAATATGAGCCTGGCGCCAACGGCGCCAGGACTGACTCCAGGAAGACTTCAGACAACGTTTTGGGGTCTTAAAGGTCCCCATGGGAGCCTGCAACTGGGGAAGGCTGGTCTGATCCTGACGTCTGGAGGCATGCATCACGACAAAAACAGTACCAAGGCTATTTAAATAGACCGCGGTAGGAAAAATAGGGTAGATACCACTGTCATCAGATAAATCTAAAAGAAAGGGGAACAAAATAATTTTCCACGAGAAACAGACAAAAAGGGATAACTATTAACCCTTTCCAGAACTCTATGTAAGATAGTTTGTACTGGGTCTGTGAATTTAAAACAACTAATAAAGTCAATGGCAACTTTACATGTTTTGGGAGACAGTAGTCAGTCCCAGAAAATGGAGTTTGAAGTGGGAAGTCTGAAAAAGACAACCCTGTTTCACTGCACTAAAGGTGCTGTGTAACACAGAGTAAAAAGATGATGCCTATGGACTAGGTGAAGCTCCATAGTCAATGAACACAAAAATGTTAAACACACACAGCAAAACACATATAAGAGTGGAAAAAAGGCTCACAATCTCACCAGGTGAAAAAAAAAATCCTAGAAATCCAGCAAAGCTGCTGATGGACTCAGTAGGTAAGGGAAATTAGCCATTCTGGAGAATTCTCCCTAACATATACAAACAGAGCTTTTGTCCTGCTATTGTATATGGCCTTGAGGCATTGATAATGAAAGATCTTAGTGGGCTTAATCAAGTGGAGGGTGCCTTTTGGAGGAAGATCCTGAACCTCATACCATTAGTATCAATGCCTAGAACTAGGGTTGATTTCATTGGGGGGATAGGTTGAGAGGAGAGGTGAATTTTGTTTAAAGTCTAAGACAAATCCTACATGCCCCTTCTGAAAGATCTGGGTACTAATTGCAGGAGGGACTGCCTCGCTAGAGGCAATAGTTTTGATGACCTTGTAATGCTGACATTAAAAAAAATAAATTGGTGCCCGAATTGGAATTATAGAGGTGACTATGAAGTATTAAAAGACTCTTATAAGAAAAAATATGAATTATGGGAAGGAACAAATATTACGATCACATTGCCACCCTAAAAAGTTATCGGCACGTTTCTAGAGTGGTCCACAAGTTTAAGAAGGCGGAAGGAGAAGCAGGCACCACAAGGTCTATTAAGTTATAATATATTTGGATTTAAATAATTCTCTGTATGTTTTATAGGAGCTATCCGGCATAAGCCGATCCTATGACACAAGGATCCACAAATAATAGCAAACAAGGAAAACGAGGTGAAACCAGCCAGTAATGCCAGATGCTCTCAATAGGCGCAAAACGAGCCACAATATAAACAAAAAAGTAGATTCCAACTCCTTTTTTATAGGTATGCTGATATGCCCCACGCTTTTCTGTGAAAATTTGTAGTAATTTGCAGTAAATGCAAAGTTGTTTCAATAGTAATAATTGTAATTCAAATGGAAAAAAATGTGTCAACCAAATTCTTGAAGGTAAGCAGCATCCTTAGCAAAAAAATGTGGCTCAAAGCCAAGGCATTTCGGAGCTTAGCTCCTTCTTCAGGGCTACAAAGTGTAGTAAAACATTAAAGCCACATCAATCAAATCAATCGTTTTGTACATACGTCAGCAAAGCATGTGAAGAAAAAGTAGAAATTACAATAAATAAATAATAATGATATGCAATGCCTATTCATGTCTTACATATTTCTTAAGGTCACACAGACTCTGTCCACAGATATTGTATCGACTTGAGTTCAGAACACTTCTGCAGCCAAGTATGGACGTGTGTTGGAGTTTTGTTCATCAGAGACTCAATGAGACAAACCTCCCCCTTTAAATGTCGATGAATTCCATTCAGCAAGTGCGTGAATACCGTGTTTGCAAATGTTTTCTTTGGGTAGCTTTTCCCCCTGGTCCCCTTTGACTTACAGTAGTGGGGGAATTTCGAGGTGGCCAGGGCTGGTGTCCAGACCTAGGCGTGTATTGCATGTGACTTTACAACACGGAAAGCCAGAGGTGGGCACAATGTTCATAACAGGACAGAACTGAGACAGGATGAAAGAAGGCGAGGATTGCAATTTCTAGTACACACCAAGGGCAAAGTGTGCCAATGAATGGAGCGACAAAGCAACTTTGAAGGTTTTGGGAGTGGGAGCAAATAGTATTGGGTCCATAGCCCAGGTCTCAGCAATGCTTCTAATAACAGCACAGATGCTACTGGCATCTCTTTCTACAAGGTCCTGCGCATCTTTACTGGTGTGTGATGCTGCAACACGAAAGCAATGTTTGAAATGCCAAGGCTTGCTATATCATCACGAATGCACTATTTTCAGATGCTACGGTGGCATAGGAAATGAAAATACCGCATATTTTTCCGCAACACATAGATTAGTATTATGGACCATTGCATGACAGTAAGCATAAACGGCTGAAATCAAGGATCGCCTAAAGATCAGAAGATGTTCCCCACTATTAACATGAGGAGGAAGAAGGAGGTTTCAGAACAGAAGTGAGGAAGTACAGGTAATATGCAAACTTTCAAATGTGCCGTGTATGATATTTTGAATAGTTTGCGATGTATTCCTTTTGCCAGCCACCACTGAGTGATTACTTTCTCAAAGGGACTTCTTTTACACAGCTTTTTTATGTGGCCCCACTCTCCGATTAAGTCTGAAAACCTGCAGGTTTCCTTTTCTAATTGCGTTGCCTTGTGTATCCTGGTCTTTGAAATGCACACTTGTAGTTAGCAAGCAACCCCCCTGCAGAGCGTAAAATTCAAATTTTCCTCCAAAAATTGCAGAGTCATCGAAAACATGCCAGGGCGCAGAGCGACACAGCAGCAAATAAAGAAGATGATTATGGTGCATTTCTGCCAAATAACTCATGTATACAGACCTGAGAGTGTTTCTACTGCACACAGCGGGCCAAGCGAATAATGAAAATATTCAACTTCGTTTTTCAAAATCCCCTGAAAATTAAGCGATTGTATCTTTATTCACCCAAATACTGCATATTAATTGTTCCATATGACCAATTCTGCTCCTTAATTGAAAGAGCGGATGCAGAGCAGAGCAAAAGTATTTTCACTGTAACTCTCTGAAAGCAAAACTTTCCTTAGTGTCTAATTTTTACTAGGATACTATAACAAAGTCTAATACGACTAGTGTACACTTTTCAAAACAGCCTGTTGTACAGGTACAGATTCATGAAATTATTTGCACGCTGAATAGTGGATCTGCACAACATTCAGCACGAGAACCCCATCGTCCATTTGTAGAATCGACTTCGCGTGAAGATTCAGTACTCTGCAGGGCATTCAGGCAGGTCCAGCGCATCCCTGTGAACAGGCGAGCCTGTTGCGCAAGACTCCACACAGAGGGTGGGTTGGGCCGACGCAGAGCTCAAAGTAGGAGGCAGAACATGCATAATGAAGGAGAACAAGGAACATTGTGGGTGTTTTGAGGAACGCCCCACGCAAGACAATCGCACACCCACAACTTTGCAGATCTAATCATATTCATGGATCTGACCGTGCAACCTCATGTCAGGGAAACTACCATTCTATGCTCCTGATCTAACCGCCACCCAAAGGCAGGCGTAGAGACACTTGCACATAGAAATGACCACGCAGAGGTAAGATCACATGTTGGATTTAGGGGTGCGTACATGCAGTTCGGATTCCAATTGAACTTAGGGGTGCGCGTAAGCAGTGTAGCAGGGTCCAGGCATGGTTTATGGGGGTTAACACGCATATTTACTGGGAAATCTCAACTTTTACGATAGATGGCACGCATGATGTGTGGGTGCTGGGAATAGTTACGAAGGTCCCTACGCAGTGTCGCCAGGGTGCTGCCTTGGTTGTGGGGGTTTGGATGCTGTTTTTCCGGGATGTGTTACTTTATGGTAGAGGAGTGCGCAAAGGTCTGTATGCATGGTTGGAATTTCTATAGGTGGGGGCATGTCGTGGGCGTTTCGGCCGCTCCTTGCGCATAGGGTTGTTTTGCATGGGAAATTCTGTGAATACGCGGAGGGCGCTGATTTTCTTATTTGTACAGGAACACTCAAAGTATATTTCGAGGAACTAAATTTGCGGGGTCAATGCACACTTTTCCATGTGCCAGTGCTAGAAAATAAGAAATGAGGGAAAGCAAGTTTCACCTCAATTCATGTAACCTAAGGATATTTGCAATGGAATGCAATTGTTTTAACCTTTCTATCTGCCAGCTGGATGGGAGCAAAAGGTAAAGTGAGCTTGCTCCAATCTTAGATAGGCAGTGACGTGTCCTGACTCTTTTGACTGGGGTTGCCCAAGTGGGGAATTGACCTCTGCAGGGGTGGCATGAAGTACACGCACAAGCACACACAATGATCATAGTTGGGGATAAAGGGGTGGCACCTGGGGTGGCCAATTGGCCAATCACATTCCAGTGGTAGCACATGCCACCTCAGGCCACTCCCTGGACATGCAACTTTAGGTAGGACCATATTTTGACTCCTGGCAAAAAAAAACAAGCACAATATTTGTTTTCAATTTACACAATGAGAAACAAGCAGGATGCTCAATTTTTCCAATGTGGAAAATGGAACTTTGAGGAAAAAAATGTTTATTTACTTCATGCAACAAACACTACAAAAAGATCAGATTAAGGCCTGATTCTTGCACGGAATTCTTTGCACGCTGCAAAGTGAGTTTTCACTGGTGCACAGTGACTTTACACTCCCTGATTCATGGAACAGTGCAACGTGTCTTTTTGCCGTGCAAGGTCACTTTTCACTGCCAAATTACACTTTGCACTGCTCCACCCTGATTCATGGAGCAGGGCAAAGTGTAATTTTGCAGTGCAACGTGACTGCATGCCAAAAATACACTTTGCACTGTTGCAAAGTGACTTTGCACGCACAAAACACTTTGCATTGTTCCATGAATCAGTGTTTGTTCAGTGCAAAGTCACTTTGCACAAGTGAAAAGTCACTTTGCACCATGCATAAACTTCCATGAATCAGGCCCTTCATTTTTACCCACGTGTAAACAATTTTAGGTTGCATATGTCAGAGCACTTGCTGAAAAAACGGGTGTTTTAGTCATTGGCTTAATTTTTTGTCCGGGCGTCAACCCAATGCGTCGCATGATGCATGGGCACTACTGAATAGGCTTTTATGATCTTTGCCGTTGCTGTTGTTAGCCAACACAACATAGCTGAACACTTTCACTGGGTCCTGAAAGAAAGTAGGCGTGGAAAGGTCACCTCCTATTCACAGGACAGCAGTTTGTTTTTCTGAGCCTGCTAAACACAAAATATTGATATACAATACGATGTACACAATTTTGCTGTCGCTCTCCATCCCATGGAAATGGTTTTACTCGAGATATTGACTCACAAATGTAATATCCCACCCATTGACGACTTGCATAGTCAACGTTCTGAAAAAGGTAACGTGTAAATAAAAATATGTTGGATAATGTCTAGCATTTCAATTGCTATTTTCTAAAGAGATTGTTGTCAAAAGGCCACAGCACTTGACAAAGCATACCAATCATACATTCCTGTCTCTCCTTCCTTGTACCACTGACTCAAGGATTTAGTGATAAGTAGACATCACAAGCAGTGAAGGCGAACAGGGGTCCCGTGTCATAGATAGATATGAGGAGGTAGGCATATGGGATGGAGGTTTAGGGATTAGATTGCATGGGTAAACTGTAAACAAGGGCAGGTAATTAATCCAAGGCTGTTTATTTAAGCTACTCTATGGCATGCCATTAAGACTCTACTCTGGTGTACACCAATGTCAACCTGGATTAAGGAATACACGTCAGCCAGAGTTTCGAAAACAACCATTTATATATTCCCAAACTTGCACCGCTTGTTGAGAATTCGCACTTCAATAGAAGCTGTTTCTGTTATTGAAATAAACCTAGTTCACCAGTTTTCACGCATGCACAACAAATCCTTGCAGAATAAAATAAATAGATAAATAAAACGACTCTATCTGGTTTGGGTTCTGTCACTTGGCTGGGCTGTCACTTTTCTGTGTCGAGCACCCTGTTTCTGAATGGGGATCATGTTTTTATGAACACGAAGAGCAAATGTGCCTCTTTCAAAAAGAATCTGCACATTCTCGCTATGTTTCATTGCAAAGACATTTTCCAATTGTCGTGCTGTTGTTCATACATCTGCACATTGTTGGGGTCATGTCAGTTAAGATAACTTATATTAACACGTTGCATTATTAAAAAACATGACCACAAAAGAGCAATTTGACAATAATAACAAAAAAGTAACAGGACCAGACAGATGGGCATGTTGACCACTGCAGTGAATTGAAGGGATACAGAGGAAGTAAGAGACTATAACAGAATGAATGGCAATGTACCCCCACAAATTAGACCAAAGAGTGTATTGATTTAAAGTTGAGTTTGGGGAAATAACTTTGTGAATCACTCACATTTGTGCATAATAACGTTTTTCCCAAGCCATGGGCCCAACAGACCTAAGGACATCATTGATTTTCTATCAAATCAGTACTCAGAACTTTATGTGGTACGGTTAGATGTTAGCAAACAGATAGGGGATAGTGTCAACGATCAGGTTCAATGAGTCCTCAGTCCGTGGACCACACTGAAGCACACCTGTACCCTCATCCACGCAAGGATAATCGCAGGCACTGAGGTCAGGATTTGAAAGCTTTATGCAGATCTCCATCAAGCATCTTGGGCAGGCAGGACCTCTGTCCTTGTCACATAGTGTGGCCCTATTATACAACATTCCTCAGCGGGATGACACCAGCCCAATATTAACTGTGTTTCTGAACGAAAAAGACATCCTTAGCACATGAACCAGGGGGCTCATGTAACAGGTTCATCCTTCACTGGTGTGAAACTGAACAGGGTTTAGCCATTAACCATGGAATAAAGTGTACTTCTCATGGGTACCTGGTAGATCACTAATCACCCGAGGCGCCTTGCAGACACATTCCACTGTCCCCGTATTCAGGCCCCACCCTGTGTGACCTGAACAGATAGAAAGATAGCAGCATAACAACAGAGTTATGTTATAAACACTTCAGTCAACACTTAGCATGTAAGTGGGCATATCCTTTGGGTAACTTCTGCTAAGCAAGTAAGCATACAAAACTGACGGCCCATTCAGTTATGGAGAGCTTAAATAGTGAGCAGCTAAGCCTCAGCTGAGAAAGGTTTTAAACAACAGCATATCTACAATGGCCACCAAAGATGGCATCTGGGACAGGTGGTGCAGGAAATTGTATTCCTAACATGACTACAAGACTCTATGAGAAATAACGGCAATACACCAATGTATAGGCATGTACTACCATATTATTGCTTATTTTAGGCAGACAAACTCCACGGATCAAAAGGATTTGAAAGGACATCCTGACCTAAATGATATTCTCAGAATGTTCAAATTTCATAGTGTCCAAAGGCTACGATTACAATGGTTACTAGTGTACTAAAAAATATCCTGCTTTTCAGAGTATAGTTGTGGGACCCCAAGTCTCCTCACAACACTGCCTTAATGAATCGCTCTCTGCCTTGTGCTCATAGACCATGATTATGAGTGGTATTCCAGACCATGTTAAACCAAGGCTTACAAAGGCAACTCTCTTCTTTCTTTCTTTAATGCTTAATAGTATTGATAGATTAGTCTTGCTGACAGCAAGCAACCCAAAGATAATGAAGCAAGAAACAAGGCTCTTCCTATTAAACCATAGGGGAAAGTCTCATACAATATATAGATGTGCTGGATACTCCTCCCTCCAATGCATTCAGTTAAATTGAGCATTCAGCACGAATCAGATCATTTAAGTAGAACTAATCTGCATGAATGGAAGTATTTCATACGCCTTATGCATTGTGTGCAAGCACTAATTTGAGGAATCATACTGTTTTTTGTCTGCTACTCATCATTATACAAGACCTCTCGAAAAAATGTTTCTTCTGTATGTTAATCAAAGGAAAGGATACTTATTATAAGTAATTATTTTCATTCATGTTATATTGCATTTTATGAGTTTTTCAAGAATAAAGATTATAGCATGTTCTGATAATGTGTTAATCTCATCTAGGAACAATCACATGAAGAATCTGACTTGGACACCAACATTTATTTCTAGCAATCACACAGGGCCTCATTCGGAGGTTGGTGCTAGTCATGGCGCTATGAGCGCCATGACTAGCACCACTACCGGTACTGTGTCCTCCCTCGTTCAATGGGGATTTATCGGTCTAGTCCGACCTTTGCGGGACCGGTAAATCCCCATTGAAAATGTCAATCCCCATTCCCATTTGAGCCCCCATAGGGCTCAATGAGAATGGCGAGGGTGCTAATAACGGTGCCGTAAATTACGGTACAGTTATTAGCGCTGAAGTCCCTTTGCGGATCCCGTCCATAACACCTGGTAAAAGCAAACGTTAAGGACGGGGCCGCAAAGGGACCTCGTAGTAGGGCACAAAGGGTTTACCAGCATCGATGTCCTTAACGGTGCCCGGTATCCCGTTGCGCCCTACTCAGAATGACCCCCACAGTGTCTGTCATCGCTAGAATGTGTACCCTGCTCACATGTGTTGCTATTATTGAGCAAAAAACCACCATTATTATAATGCATTACAACCTGGCGACTGATGAGTTATTATGACAATTACATGCATGTATGCCTGGTGCAAGAAACCTTGCTGATTTATTGAGGTTTATCAGACATTTCTCACTCAAGGGGCAAACCTAAAACAGAATTTCTGTTGTCTAAATAAGGGTGCAGCCTACCACCTCATCATCTTAAGCTTGCCCCCGCTGCAGACCCAGACCAGCTGAGCAAATTATATCCTGTGAGTCTGTCTGTGAGAAATGAAGAAGAACACCACTTGACAGGCATGATAGAGGTACAGGGATTTAACAACGAAAGAACTAGAGGAGAAAGAAAGACTTTGGGCCTCATTACGACCCAGGCGGTAAGTTACCGCCTGGGCCGTGACTTTACCACCATGGCGCAAACTACGTTTACGCCATGGTGGTTGGCGGACTTACCGCCCCATTCCAACCTTGGCGGGGCGGTAAGTCCCCAATCCCCATTTACCCTTCCCCATTCCCATTTTTGCCCCATAGGGCATAATGGGAGTGGGGAAGGCGTTAATTACGCCACCGTAAATTACGGTGGCGTAATTAACTCCATGGTCCCTTAGCGCCATGGATTTTAACACCTGCTAAAAGCAGGTGTTAAGTCCGTCATGGCGCTAAGGGACCTCGTACTCAGGCGGTAAGGGTCGGCGCTGTTTACGGCGCCGTAAATCCCTTACCGCCTGAGTTGTAATGAGGCCCTTTGTATGGATGATGTTGGTAAGTGGAAATGTAATTATCTACCAGGTGATAGACCCAATAGGTTTGCAAGAATATATTGGAGAACTTAGAAACAGACGAATAAAGGACGGTGTTTAGTGGTTAGTTGGTTTAAGATTTCAAAGAATCTTAAGAATCACATCTGAAGTTTCTTCAGAGAAGTTTCTTAATATTCTTCTAAATCTTAAATCCACTAAACACGTTTGAAGCAATTTTGTTTTTCTTTTTTTATTGGATTTTTGTAAGGCACCTATACAACAAATGGGGCCTCATTACGAGGTTGGCGGTAAGGGGTTAACAGCAACGATAAGGGTGCCGTTGCCATTAACCCTGTACCACCACATTACGAGGTCCCTTAGCGGGAGCCGCTAAGGTACCAGGGAGCTAATAACGGGCCCGCTATTAGCATGCCCGTTATAAGCTCCATCCCCATTCCCATTGAGCCTTATGGGGGCTCGAATGGGAATGGGGAATGGTTCTCAGAATGGGGATTTACCGGGTCCTTCAAGGTTGGAATGACCCGGTAAGTCCCTATTCCGAGAACCCGGACCCGGAATGCGGTAAGGGGGTAGCCATGGTACAAATAGCACCATGGCTACCTCCAACCTCGTAATGAGGCCCATGGTGTTTTAAGGCACCACAAGACAAAATTGGGGGTGGTTGGGAACAAGGGAGAAATATAACAATAACGGTGCTACTAGGCCTTGTGAAAGGTGCAGTAACAAGGGTATCCCTACATAATATCCCCACCAAAAATATCGCCGTACATATGGCCGCTTGTCTCGCCATAGGTGATATTTTTTGGGGGGATAATTTGTGGGAGCGGAGATGTCCCCTGCACATTTTAAAATAATGCAGGGGCTGCGGAGGTGTCCGCCGCAGGGTCCATGGGTCAATATCGGCGCAAAAAATATGGCGATATTTTTGTATCGCAATAGTTTTAGGGATATTAACACATGGAACTGTAACAGGAAGTGTGAGGGAGACAGGAGGAGGGAGTGCCTGTTTTGCAGGAATATGAAGTGCTAGGGTGGGAAGGGAAGTGCTTGGTGAAGAGGAGAGAGTGCATGTGAAGGGGGGAAGAGGGCGACAGGGACTAGGTGAGTGCTAAGGTGAGGGCCAGAGGGCAAATGACAGGGATCGCAGTGGATGAAGGTTCACATGATAAGTGCGTGGGGGTGGAATGGGTGTGGGTGCTGGTGCTCGGTGGAACTCACCAGGTGGCCGGTCACTAGGCAGATGGGGGTTTTACCAGGGGAGAGGGAAGGAAGAAGAGAAAAGGAGGGTCTTGATGTGCTTCCGGAACTTAAGGAAATCTGACTCAAGCCTGAGGAGGTTGGGAGACCATTCCTGAGGGAGATTCCTGTGAAGGAGAGAGATCTACCCCCCACTCTCTGCTTAAAGAAGTGTCTGATCAGCAGAGAGTTGGATCTAGAAGAATGAAGGGCTCTAGCAGGGAGGTATATAGGCAGAGAGATTTGGATGTATTGGGGTCCCAGGCCCCAGAAAGCCTTGTGGATGATGCAGAGGGCCTTAATCTTGATCCTAGCAGCAACCAAGAGCAAGTGGAGAGATTTTAGGCTTGAGAGATGCAGTCCCTGGGCTTGAGGCCAAGGATACATCTGGCAGTCCTATTCTGGATTAGTTGAAGGGGGTGTAGGGAGTAAAAAGGAGGATTGAGGATGGGGCCAATGCAGTAGTCCAGCCTAGAGAGGACCATGGGAAGGTAAGGAAAGGGAGAATGCCTCTGAGGAGGTGCAGCTGATGGTGGGCCTTATTGTCAAAGTCCACAATGTGGGGAGAGAAGGAGAGAGAGGAGTCAAAGATGAAACCAAGGTTTTTTTCCTTGTAAGAGGGTGACAGGAGGGGACCCATAGAGAGCGACCTGAGAGTAGAAGTGAAGGAGGAAGTTGGTGTCCCAAAGAGAAGCATCTCAGTCTTACTGGCATTAAACAGAGATCATTGGCAGCACACCATGCTTGTATAGTAGTAAGACAGTCAGGGACGAGAGAGGAGGAAGAGAAGCCAGTAGAGGGAAGCTTGAAGGAAAGCCTTGGGTCATCTGCATATCACTGGAAGTGAGAAGAAAAGGAGGAGATAAGGTGGGCCAGAGGGGCAAGGGAAATGTTGAAGAGCCATGATGAGAGGATAGAACCTTGAGGGACTCCACAGGTGCAGAGTGTTATGAGGGAGTGAAAAGGGGCAGGTTGAACCTGGCAAGGTTGGTTGGAGAGGAATGAGGTCAACCAATGAAGTGCCAGGCCTGTGATGCCAAGGCTGTCACGAAGCCAATTTGTCAGTGTGCCATGATTGACTGTGTAAGGCCGAGGATGGATCCAGAAGGATAAGAATGGATGGAGAGTTGGAATTAAGATTTGAGAGAAAGTCTTCATGGGTGTTCATTAGAATAGTTTCTGTGCCTCTGGCTGCTCTGAAGCCAGACTGGTGGTCGTGGAGACAACCAACAGATTCAGTCTGTTGAATTAGTTTGGAGATGACCAGCTTCTCCAGAATCTTGCCCAGGAAGGTGGTAATTGAGATAGGCTGGTAGTTAGCCTGGCAGGAGAGGTCGGTTTAGGGCTTTCTGAGGAAAGGATGCACAAGGCAGTGCTTGAGAGGTAGCCGGAAAGAGCCAGTGGCAAAGGAGTGATTACAGAAATCAGCCGGGGCTTGTGCAAGGGAGGCAATGGTGTCCTCGATATTTCTGCAGGAGTGGGGGATCACCTGTTTGGAGGAGACTTTCAAAGCGAAGACTTGTCTCGAGATCTCATCCGGTGCTACAGGTGGAAAAGAGGAGAGTAAGAGGGAAGGAGAGAGGGGTGCCAAGGGATTTCCTGAAAGCAGGAGGGGGTAGAGGAGAGTGAGGACAGGATGTCCTGGGTTTCAGTTAGGAAGTGGGAGGCCAGTGAAGTACAGAGGGTCAGGGATTGCAAGTGGAGAATTGGAGACTGCAGTAGGATTGGCAAGTTCCTTGCAGATTTTAAACAGTACGTCTGTGTTGTTAGTTAGAGCAGAGAGGCAGGCTTGGATATGGGGACTCTTCTTCGAGTGGATGGAGAGTCTGCATTGCCTTTGGAGCAGGCAGCATGCCAGTCTGTCAGAGGATGTGCTTGATGCCCACCGCTTCCTCTCTGCAACTCTACACTTGCATTTCAGAAAGGCTACCTTGGAGTCATACCAGGCTTCATGCAGATCCTCATGACAGGGACAAGGATGTCCAGGGTGTTTGTGATAGAGAGGTGATGATTAGCAATGGCAGAGTCAGTGTGGGAGTCTGTCTGAGGGGGAAGGAAATTGGTGGCAAAAGTAGCAACTGACACTCGCTTCATTGGTCGAATAATGGAGGAGATTGGACTTGCAGGCAGAGGCTTAGTCAGGGGACCTAAGCAATACAGTTGAGAGGACAGGAGAGCATGGTCAGACCAGGATGGAGGTGTAGTGAGAGGGTTGGAGATGTAGATGTCTGCTGAGATGAGAGCATCAAAGGTATGTCCAGCTGAGTGTGTCAGACCAGAGGGATGAATGGTGAGGGAAAGAAAGTCACAGAGGCTGTGGAAGAGTCCAGTGGCTGGATCAGGAGAATCAAGGTGACTATTAAAGTCTCCAAGTAGGAGAAGCTTGGAGGTGGATGCAAGAAGAGAAGAGGTGGGGTCAGACCACTCTGAGAGGAAGAGAGAGAGCGGACCAGGGGTCCTGTTGATGGTGGAGAGAGTTAATAAGAGGGTTGAAGAGACACTAAGCCTGCAAACGAGGCATTCCAAGGAAGATTAGGTCTGTGTTGGAATCATAGTAGCAGGAAGCTATTCAGGGAAGATCAAGGCCACTCTGCCTCCAGACGGGTTAGGCCTGGGCTTAGAAAGCCCTGAGGGAGGAGTGTGTCAAAAGCAGTGACAGAGCTGGCAGTCAACCACGTCTCAGTGAGCGCAATAACATCACTGTCAAAGTCTTAAAGAAGGAGACAGATATCAGCAGTGTTTAACAGCAGAGCAAGAGTTGAGGGTAGCAAGGTGAAGTTGGTTGCCACCTTTGAAGGTCTTCTCAGGAGGGGTACAGGGATGTGATAAACCCATTGGTTGTGTCAAAGGGACCAGAGGGGTGGCAGAAGGAGGAGAGGCAGGAGAAGGGAGGAAGTTAATGAGCAATGGAAGACGCCTATTTATGTGATTATGCAACACTATGTACTTAACCTGCCCTACAGCCAAACATGTGAGGGGGAGTTGCTGCTCCTTCCATGTTCAGGCAGTAACATCTTGGAATACACATCCAGCTGAATTACGCAACAAAGAGATTTTGTTCACCTTCTTTCGGAAATGTCTTAAAACCATTTTGTTTAATTGGAAGGTCCTCTTGTCTATTTTTCTTTTTATGATGTGGCTATAGTGTTAATGCATGCCCTAATGCCTGTGGGCTACGGCCTGTAAGAAATACTTTAATAAATAAAATAAATGGTCGCTCTATAGGCAGTACTACTTTACCTGTGCTGTTTTGTCTCCATATGATATCAGTGTGTGACAAGGTACATCCTCTTTTTACCCACAATGCTTTTTCTTCTGCTGGGGCTCTTCCTTGAAACTCGATTATGTGTTCTATAGATGATACACTTTAAGCGTCTGATAGTCTTCCGTGTGTACTGCTATGACAGGCTTTTGGCTTTTCTCTGGAAAGGGCATATACGTTGCCTGTTTGGTGGCTGCATCTGCACCTGCATTTCCACGTGAATTCACGTCTTTCCCTTTAGAGTGCACTGCACACTTCACAATGCTTCTATTAGTCTGGATACCAGGATTGAATGTTGGACAGGTGGCCCATCTGCCCTTCTGTAACCTCTTATCTTTCACCTTGATAATCCTGAATCTACTCTAGATGTCATATATGCTGATATGCTGAGTCAGATCAGATGGTGATATCACTGAATGCTGGTTCTGCTGTTTGTGCTGAATAGAGTGAGGGTAATCTCTGTTGCATCACTATTTGGAATTCTTCTTCTTGGTCCTTCACATATTTTACTGTGTGCCTATGCCCACTCTCTTGGTCAATGCTTGATGGCCCATCTAAATAGAGCACTTCCCCTGTGTCAAGGGGTCCTCAGTAAACGTGCTCTATTCATCTGGTTCTCCTTTGTTGCATCACTATTTGGAATTCCTCTTCTGTGCCCTTCAAATATTTAACTGTGTGCCTCTGCCCGCTCTCTTCGACAATCCTTGGTGACCCATCCACAGAGCGCACTTCTCCTGTGTCAAGGGGGCTTTCAATGCCTTAATTAGTCTAAATAACAGGATTGAATGTTGGTCAGGTGGCCCATCTGCCCTTCTGTAACCTCTTATCTTTCACCTTGATAATTCTGAATCTACTCTAGATGTCATGTATGCTAACTCACAGCAGGTGGTGATATCACCATATGCTGATATGAGTGCTATAGGTTCTGCTGTTTGTGCTGAATAGAGTGAGGGAAATCTCTGTTGCATCACTATTTCTTCTTCTTGGTCCTTCACATATTTTACTGTGTGCCTATGCCCACTCTCTTGGTCAATGCTTGATGGCCCATCTAAATAGAGCACTTCTCCTGTGTCAAGGGGTCCTCACTAAACGTGCTCTATTCATCTGGTTCTCCTTCATATATTGCACAATCATGAACCTCATCTTGTGGCTCTACTGATGTGGCTATGAATGTTACTGGGTTGACTGTGTGGCATCTCACTATAGTAAGGGCTGGGTTAGTCAAGATTATTTCATACCCACTTGCTCTCTGGTTGGTGTCAATGGCCCTCATTACGACCCTGGCGGAGTGGGTTTACGCCAGCGGTATTCGTGGCGGACCCGTCCGCCCTACTACGAGTTCCCGTAGCGCCATGGAGCCTTTCTCCGCCTGGTTTTTCCGGGCGGAGAAATCCATGGCGCTACGGGACCTTGTTGTTAATTACGCCACCGTACTTTACGGTGGCGTAATTAACTCCTTCCCCACTCCCATTATACCCTATGGGGCAAAAATGGGAATGGGGAAGGGTAAAATGGGGATTGGGGATTTACCGCCCCGCCAAGGTCGGAATGGGGCGGAAAATCCGCCAACCCCCATGGCGGTATCGGCAGCTTTCCGCCATGCTCCGAGGTGCATTTAGCACCGCGATTTCCGCCAGGGTCGTAATGAGGGCCAATGTGTTTCTCTCTTTTCTCTCTAAAATAGAAAAGACTGCATGCTTGATTAATAAAGTGAGTGGATATTCCATAACTATGGTGGCAGACTTTTGTACAGCAAATGCTGCAGCAGCTAATGCTTGTTCACATGGGAAGTTACCCTGCATTACTGTGTCTGAGGACATTATAGTATGCCAATGCCATGTGTTGGATAAGGTATGCCAGAGGACTGGGGTTACCACGGGCTGGATTTACTAACAAATTGGACAAATTGGCCTTGGAAAGTTTCGAGATGAGGATCACAGGGAATTATGGAACAAATTCAATAAAAACAGTCACACTTTCACGATGAATGTGTGCAGAAAGAAAAATAACAAACAGACAGTGTACCCTCACTCTGGATGTGTAGGTAGTCCTTGCCCTATCTCTCCTGCCCGTGAGTGAGCAACCATTGTGTGTCCTCTGCTGGGCTCTGCTAATTCCAGGTTATTGTTTTTGCTCTTTCTGTCGAGGATCGTTGGCCCTGTCGATGTTAGTGCTAGTAGCGGCCTCTCATTTGTAGGGCTTGATGTCATGAGGTGGTTACAAGTCTTCTTCCTGACCAATATCACAGCTTGCTCAGTTATCAGTTCAACCATGTGCGGTCCTGAAAACCATGAGGCATCCCATTTTTGAGAACAATTGCAAAACAGTACCTGATCCCCTGAATACAAGGGTGGCTGCTTAAGTAAGTCCTCATTGGTTTTGGGGCTGTTGCTCTCTTCTCTGACTTCAGGCCTCTCCTGTTGTCTTTGCAGCTGGCAAGAAATAAAAGAGGCACTAGCAATCAAGGAAGTTGTTTACTCGTAAATGTATTGACCCAATACATCAGACACATTTTCTGCATCTTTGATTGCCCTATGGGAGGAGCCAGGGGAAGTGCGCCATCCTGTCACCACCTCATGTGGGGTTAAATGGTGGTCGGACCCAGGCTTTTTGCACAGTGAAGGCTAAGGGAAGGCAATGGCACCAGTTTTTGTTCAGTGTCTTTTTAGTTTTGGCTGTAGCCTCCTTAAGCAAGTGGTTGAGTCACTCACACATCCAGTTTGATTGTGGTGATAGGCAAAGAAAATTTGTGTTGGATTCCTAACAATGTTGTGATGTGCTGGGACATCTAATTGGCCAAGTGAGGGCTGTTGTCAGACTGCCAGCCCTCTCACACCCCCCATCGTGGGAATATCTCCTGGACTGGGAATTTTGCCACTCTAAGGGTGTCAGGATAGGAACAAGGACTGGCCTCGATCCAATGGGAACATGGACACATAACCATTATCATGTAGCGGTAACCTTAGCAAACTTGGATCATGTTGACATAGTCGACGTGCAGGTGTTGGAATGGACCCACTGGGCGAGGTATAGCTCCTCTCACTACCCTCAATGTATGACCTGTGGTATATTGTTTACACAATAGACAATTAGTCACAAATACAGCCATGTGTTCCACCAAGTTAGGACAGCACCATGTTTCTACTATATGAGCAGTAAGCACCTCCATCCCTGTATGGGTCGGATAGTGTAATTTTGTCAGTGCAGTTTGCAATAATGAGAATGGCATTACCACCTTCCCTGTATTGTTTTGCCGCCATATGGCATCTGTCAGAGACACTGTACATCACCTCCTTATCCACAGCTCGTTTTCATCCCTGGTTGCAGCTCCCTGCAGCTTCATAATCTGTTTCACTTTTAATGTGTTGTACACTTCTTTTATTATCATAGCTCTTGCATAATGGCTCAAATGGGACAAGGCCTCCATTTATAAAATGTCTCCAAAATAGGCAGCATGTTTTGCTTCCGTGTCTGCTGCTTCATTACCCCTGCAGATGGGATCTGCCCCATTTATGTGTGCTGGGCACTTCACTATTGCTATTTGATCTGGGAGATCTATGACCTCTATCAATCTGTCCGTTAGGAGTGCATCCTGGACTGGTGACCCATTAGCATAACTGAAGCCCCTCCTCATCCAATGTGACAGCCCAGAATGCACTGTGGATGTCATGTAGGCATAATCCGAATAAATAGTCACTTCCTTCTCCCTGCTGTGCTCCAATGCCGATATTAACACCTCTACTTCTGCTGCTTGTGCTGAGTAATGTGACAGCAGGTGTGTGCTTGTCACTACCTCGCTTGTCGCGTCCTCTCTCAACTGCTGTCCCAGCATGCCTTTCCCAAGTCATTTGGTCAATGGTTGATGACCGCCAATGAAAAGTATGTCACCCCCGTCAAGTGCGTCCTCCTGTACCTTACATGTGTCACTGAATTATTTTATGTTTGCTGTGCAATCATGTGCATAGTCGCACTTCTGTAACACATCAGCGATACAGGTTTGTTTTTCTTTTTTTTGTTTATTTTATTTGTATAGCACTCCAAACCCAGGGGTAGAAGGGCGCTTAAGAATATGGTTACAGCGTAGAGAAGTATCTTTATGTTGCATACTTCGTACATACTTATAATACATACATATATATATATACAGTTATCAATATACAGTTACAGGGGTGTAAGGTCTGGTATTAGTGGGGCTACTCTTTGTTTAGGAGCCAGCTGATGACCTGCTTCCTGAAGATCTGGAAGGACTCAATAGTTTTGATGTTGAGAGGTAGGGTGTTCCAGAGTTGGGGGGCAAGTACTGTGAAGCTTGCCCCTCCAGCTCTTATTAGGTGGAATCTGGGCACTGTCAAGCATAGAGTATTGGAGGATCTGGTGGATCTGGTAGCAGGTTTCATGGTGAATTTGTTAGCTAGATATGGTGGTGCTAGGTGATTGAGGGACTTGTACGTGAGGCAGATGGTTTTTAAATTAATTTTTTGGTGTATAGATAACCATTTGCAGGCTTTCCAAGTAGCGGAGATATGCTCCCGTCTGGGAATGTTAAGGGCTGCGCGCAGAGCATTATTTTGTGTTACCTGCAGCTTGTTAAGTACGGATTGGTTAGCACCTAGGTCCAGGCTGTTGCAGTAATCCAGTTTGGATTGTATGAGGGCTCTGGCAAGGGTGAGGCAGCCGTTGGGTGATAGGAATGGTCTGCTGGCCCTAATGAGCTTGCCAGTGTAGGCAGCGACTGAGGCGGTCATATTGGTGTGTTTGGAGAGGTTGGTGTTGGCATCCAGATAGAAGCCAAGGGTTTTCATGCTTTTGGCAATAGGGATGGTGTGACCATTGATGGTGATGTTATTGTACCTAGGATTGAGTTTAGTTAGGGTGTTGGGGGAGCCGACAATGAGGATCTCTGTCTTTTCATCATTCAGGCAGAGGCCATGCAAGGCCATCCATGCCTGAATGATGGAGAATATTTCGTTGATCAGGCGACGTCTGCTTGGTAATTTCCTGTGATGGTGAGGAGTATCTGGGTGTCATCTGCATAATTTGTGTAGGTGACACCCAGACGGTCCAGTTGGTCAAATAGAGGCTTTGTAAATATATTGTACAAAGTGGGGGATACACAGGATCCCTGTGGGATCCCGCATGTGATGGGGATCGGGTCTGCTGCAGCTGTTGTTGAGAAAACCTGCATGGTTCTGTTTTCCAGGAAGGACTGTATCCATGTGATGGCAGAGGAGGAGAAGTGGGCTGCAATGGCTAGGTGACTGCAAAGGATTTCATGGCTGACCAGGTCAAAGGCCGCTGAGAGGTCTAGTAGGAGTAGGATTGCAGCATTGCCTTTGTCTTTAATTTCATCAATCTGGCTTTTGAGATCAACAGGGGCGGTTTCTGTTCCGTGTTGAGGTCTGAAGCTAGATTGACATATTCCAGCAGTTGGTTGGATTCCAAGTATTCCTGAATTTGGATGTAGGCAACTCTGTCCAGGATTTCTGGTAGGAAGGGGACTGTGGTGATGGGCCTGTAGTTGGTGGGTATGGCTGGGTCGAGGGATTGTTTTTTCAGCAGTGGGAGAAGCCATTATTGTTTTAGGTTGCTAGGGATCGAGTTATTGGTGAAGGATAGGTTGATAAGTTTGGTGATGAAGGGGGAGAGCTCTCTAGTGCATCTTTTATGATTTGGGCAGGGCAGCTGTCTCCTTTGCAGTTTGAGGGTTTCAAGGAGGTGATGATTTTTTGAACTTCCGTAATGGTGACTTTCTTAAAGGAGAAGCCCGAGCTAGTATTGTTAGGCGTGGGTAGGCTAGGGTTGGTGACCTTGTTATTGGAGAGTTGTTGGCGTTTATCCTCAATTTTGTTTTGGAGTCCTGAAATTTTATTGTTGAGGGCGTTTTGGATGCTGGTGCACCAGGATTTGTCTTTCAGGCAGGTGTCTGGAGGTGAAATAGGGTTTTCTAGTTCCTTCAGAATTTTAAATAATTCTTTGGTGGAGGATCCTCCCTGAACAATCCTGGTGTTGTATACATCTTTTTGGTGCAAATTATCTCGCTTTTGTAAAGTGAGGATAAGTTTGTGAGGTTGGATTTGTTTTCCACGGATGGGTTAGTCTTCCAAATGTGTTGTGTCTTGGCTTTCTCTTTTCTGAGTAATTTGAGCTCAGGGCTGTACCACGAGTTCAGATGAGCTTTAGGTGAGTCTTTGCATATTTTCAGGGGGGCATCGGTATCCATTGCCCTAGCCATGGAATCATTGAAGGTGTCGATCAGCAGGTTTAAGTCAGCGTTGGCTGGGAGAGCATTGAGGGTGGGTAGGACCAGTGGTAGTAGGGCTTCAGCAGTGATGTTGCGTTTATTCCTGGTGGGACAGGCTGGTGCCGGGGGGTGTTTATTGGGCAGTACCTGATTGGTGTTGACCTCAAGAGGGATCATTTGATGATCGGTCCATGCCAGAGGTTGGGGGTCTTTGCAGGTTGTGTTGCAATTGTAGGTTGTTACCCAGTCAAAGGTTCTGCCTTTTTGGTGGGTGGGGAGTACAATGAGTTGAGTGAAATCATGTTCAGTTAGGACATTGGCTAGGGATGCAGCATGTGCATCGTTCGGGTCCTGGTAACCGAGGTTTAAGTCCCCAAGGATCATGATTTGTGCTGATGGTTTGGAATTTTCGCTGATGAGGCATGTGATGTCTTCTTCAAAGGCCCCAGGGGGACCTGGGGGTCTATATATGAGGTGGAGGGTGATCGTGGTTGTGGGGGAGGTTTTCAGTTTGGCTGTTAGTATCTCGCAGGATGTGAGTGACACTGTGGAGGCTGATCTGAGGTCTAGGGAGGATTTGGAAATGATCGCTACACCTCAACCTCTAGTGTTATGTCTATCAGCTCTGAGGATAGAGGATTTGTCTGGGATGGCTAGCGATAAATGTGGTCCATATGCATCATGAAGCCAGGTTTCTGTTAGGGCTAGGAAGTCGAGGTCATTGGTCAGGATGATGCCTGCAATTTCTGTGGGGTGGGCAGCCAGAGATCAAAGGTCACTGGATTGACAAGTCTGCATCTGACTACCTTGAGAACCAGGTTTGATAGTAACACCTCATACCCCAATGTTCTCTGTGTTGTCAGTGTGCTCTTCTGTGTCTCCAGTATTGTAAAGAGAGCATGCTCCACGTAGAGAATGGTGCTGCATCCTATGGTGATACTCGCTGACTTGTCTACTGCAAATTCAGCTGCAGCCAATGCCTGTTCACATGGATAGTGTCCTCTCATGTCTGGGTCTAGTTTCCCACTGTAATATGCTATAGGCTTCTTCCCCATACTTTTCTTCTCTGTCAGTACTGTGGTCATAACCACTCCTTTGCAGTTTGAGAACATGAAACATTACTTTTGTTAATCTGGGATTGGGTTGCCAGATCCGGAACAAAAGGTAATTTATGCTTCTACAATTTGGTTAAGAGGGTGCAACTCCTATATAAAATGCCTTGACCCCCCTGTCAAAATAAGCTTGAATGGTCATGTTATGTCTGCTCACGATACTGTCACTATGTTTACAGGTGTCTGTCAAGAATATAGTAGGGGCAACGTGAAGTTGTGTTCACCAATAGAAAGTGCAATATATTCTGTGAAAGGAACCATTTCCGTTGCCCCAGAGAACCCTTGAGCATTCATGGCATCACCTGACATACTATATTTCCCTTCCCGGATGCAGAATTTAGTCGCACGTGTGTCTAGATGAAAGGAACACATTTTGTTACCTATAGTCACCCCTATATATGGTTTCCTCCGTAGGGTTGGGTGTAATCGATAGGATGGAACACATCAAGTCTGTTTGTGGGCTGTCCTATTAAGGGTTAATGAAATTCTGTTTCCAAAGAATGGGGTGCCCCCTACTACAGTGACATCCCCTAGTTTGTTGTATACTGCTCTGTATCTCCATTATTTGCTGTGCTGTGTATGTGTTTTGCGTGTTATCTTGCATCTGTGATATCTGTGGTGCTTGTGAATACTGCTGCATAGGTGCTTCCATTTGTGGTGCCTGTGTTATGGGCTGGTGTGTCTGCGGGTATGCATTCGGTATCTGTCTTTGGTTTTGTGTCTGGTCTTGGGCATATAACTTGTTCTCTTCTCCTTGATTTGCTGACTAGTATTACATTCCCCCATTTTGTTGTGTTCCTCCTCTCCTTCTCCATACCCTCGAGATATCCCCTATCTGTCCACACACCCAGCACTAGTGTGGTCCTCTCATTTGCCTCTTATAACCCTCAGAAAGCCATTCTGGGCCCTGCTGCATTTGCTGCCCATATCCTCAAAACCCACCCGAAATCCCCCTTGGTTCTGCAGCATCTGATGCCCGTATCCGCATACCCTGTTATGTGGAAAATACTGTGTGATAGTAGTGTGATTACTTCATGTTAATTTTTCAGTAGTTATTGAGTGTGAAAATATCTTGGCTGCATGGCAGATAGCCTTAAACACAACATTCCTTTTCCATTCCATTTGTCTTTTTGCCACGTTCAACCTTCTTTTGATATCTTTGCATTATTTACACCTATCCACCTGCTATTCCCTGTTAGTTTCAACTCGCTCTAGTCTTTTCACATGTTTCGGGTGAAAGGGTTTAATTTGATTAACATGGACAAACCTTTCCCCTGTTAATTCTCCCTCCTTCTCAGCAATTCTGTAGACCACAAGTGAAATTGTATCTACAATTCTATATGGCCCATGCCATGCTGCAAGAAATGTAGAGTTTTTATGTTTTCCCATCCCAAAATTAAATGTGTAAATCTGGTCTCCTATTTCATGTTCTCTCACAGATGCCTTCATATCATAATATGTCTTTGCACCGTCAGCTGCTTTTTTCTAAATTTCGCTGCACAAATAAAAAAGCATATTGCAAGTTCTTTCTCAATTCTTCAACATATTCATGAATTGTGGACGCATTTACAAGCACCTGTTCATTTGCTCTGTAAAGTAAGCGTTGTGGCAAAAGCATTTTCCTTCCTGTCAATATTTCATGGGGGCTGAGATTTGTTGATTTAGAGGGCGTCTTCTTGATAGCCATCAGTACCAGTGGAAGTCGCAAATCCCAACTAGATCATGCTTCAGCTACAAATATTTTCATCATATCAACTATTGATCTGTTACACCGTTCCACTCCTGCTGAAGAGGAGGGCCCGTAGAGATGTGTAGCTTTCTCTTCACACCCAGGTTTTGTCATATGTGTGTCATCAATGCACTAGTGAAATGACTTCCACAGTCTGAGCCTATTCTTTGAGGTAAACCAAATCTTGACAAAATAAGAATTACAAATAAAGTAGCCTCCATTTGCGCACTGCAGTCTGGAGTTGGAATGGACTCCACCCATTTAGATATTAGACAAGTTACTGTCAGCATGTACCTGTTTACCCTTGATGATCTTCTCATGGGCCTGATATAGACAACTTGTAAATCAGACCATGGGAGTGTCAAGCCCCTTTTAATCAATGGTGCTCGGTGAGCCTGTGATGCAGGTTGAAACTGTGCACACACTAAACACCCTCTGGTGTAGAGCTGCACATGTGTGGCTTTTAAATTGTCCAAGGTTTTTCATGAACCTCTGTGTCCTGCAGTTATGGTATTGTGGGCATGATATAACATCAATCCCCGAAATGACAAAGGAACTACCCATTGGATTTGGTCTGCCACAGATTCTCTAATCATCAATCCATTTTATAATCTAATTTTCTTTTTGTTTTTTTTTAACAACACTCTCAATTCCTTGTTCCCTTTGCAATCCTATTCAGTCAGAGGATTTTGTTCTGTGTCTAACAAATGGTTATAAAATAGGCCTAGAATAGGTCTTCTTTTTGTGCTTTGATCAGGTCCTGATCTGGAGTATCAAAACATTGTAACTCCATTGTGCCACAGACTGCTCAACTGCTTATGTAGTCTTGGAGGTCTTGGAGCGTGTTATCCCATCTACCTGTATTTAACCAAGCAGGTGTTCAATGGGAAATAACTCCCCCATTTCAGCTCCAATTTTGGCTAATTGATTTGCCTTATCATTTCCCTCCTATCCTCACCTGGTGTTTTCAAATTACCACATATTTTTCTCCAATGGATTATCATATAATTTTGTGACACTAGCGTGTCTATTGCTTGAATAATCTTGCCATGTTTAAGTGGTTTCTTGTTATAGGTGACCATGCCTTTCACTTTCCAGACAGGTAAATACTCCACAAAACTCACAAAACTATTTCGCGCATAAGCAGAATCAGTTACTAGAACTATTTCTTTGAGTTTATTTTCTACTGCCTTAGATGTTGCCTTATAAATAGCGGCCAATTCTGCCACTTGACTGCTTCTCAGACCTGTACTCATGCTTATTCTTGCACTGTTGTCACATTTAAACCATAAGATTCCTATTTCTGCTACAAGCTCTTTTTATGTATCATGTTCTTCATGGCATGCATATCCATCTACTTTACAGTCGGTAAATCCTTACCTGTTTCTTCGTTGAATGCTTTGTGTCAGGATTGCTCAAATTCATTCAAACCTATTTCTACCTCTGTGTCATCAGGTGCACATACAGCTGCACAATAATGCAATTCTGCAAGACCTTGAGCAAATGGACTCTTTTTATCTTGCCCATATTTCACTTCTACAGGAAATCCCTGAAGTGCTAATGTCCAGGAGGTAATTCTGGACTCGGCCAAATTATCTGATCTGATTCTTTTACTTGCAAACATTTTAGAGGCCAGGATTTTGTTTCAATAATCACCTGTTCCCCTTGAACTATGGGGCGGAAATGTTGTTACGCCCAGAGAGTGGTCAGAAACGCTTTGGTACAGGGGTAGGCCCGGCTTCAGTAATCTCGTTGAAGGATGTGTAATCTCTGCATAATTCTCAATACATTTCCAGTTTTAACTTGTCATTCCTAACAAGCTCTTTAAACTTTTCAAATTAGTGGGATCTTTTAGTTTATGAATTGCCTTCACCTTTTTCTTTTGTGGGATTATTCCCTATATTGTCACTTTATGAACTAGGAAGTTTACCTTTTTTCTCACCACTGTGCTTTCTGTAAATATACTTGTGCCTCAGCCTTCTGTAGCTGACTAAGCACATGTCTAATCTCAATGAAGTGGCTTTTCAGATCTTCATTTTTGATTAGCACTTCACCCACATAAACTATTGTCCCCCTTTCAGCTGCATCGGGAGTGCCTTGCTCAGGAATATCCCAAACTCACTCCCACCATTGACATACCCAAAAGGTGTCCGGGACCATGCATATTGTGATTTGTCAAAATAAAATGTAATTCATTTTGATTATCTTCAGCTAGTGGTACACACCGGTATCCAGCAGTGAGGTCTAATGTGGTAAATACCTTTGACCCTTGAACCTGTGCAAGACCCTGATCAATAAATGGAAGGCACCACCTTGAAACAGGTACCTTTTTGTTTAATTATAGTAGATCTGCACACAAGTGCCATTGGCCATTAGTTTTTAGCACACCTAATATAGCGGTGTTTGATTTACTATTAATAGGCCTAATGATTCCCCTAGATTCTACATTTTTGATTATTTCAGCTAGTGATTCCAAACATAAACATGCAAGTGATAACCTATATTGTCGCACAAATACTGACTCCCTACCATGTCCTTCTGGTAGTGTGGCAATATTCAAATCGATATGCATCTTTGGCAAAAATCTGTTGAATTCCATACATATTTTACTCAATTGGCCCTTTTCACTTCCCTTGTGCAAGCATCTGTAGCTTGGATTTGCTCTTCTACCATTTTAGAAAACTCTGGGAAGTACTCCAAAGAGGAATCTCTGTACCTTCCAAATCATGGGAAGTATCTCTATGGAGGGTCGCTACACTTGAATATTTTGAAACATTGACCTACATTTCAATATGCTGCTTTTCTCTTTTAGATTCACTTAATTTGAATAGAACACAATCATCTTGATGACAGCACACTATTTCACTTGGCTCATAAGGGTACACAGACTGAACGTTAAAGATTCCTTTAGGCTTAGAATCCAAGGATTCTGATAACTCACCCTGTGCTGTCACATAGCTTTCAGGAATGTTCCCAATCACTGGGTTACTGAAATCGGCAGTGTAATAAGACATCTGTATTGCCATTCCTATTGCTGAATTCTCTTCCAAATTAATGTCTAATGTTAATTATTGTTCACCAGGATCTGAATAGGTCCATCCCCAATCTCTGTCAGAGATGTATATTCGAATTCTACCCCTTGCTGCCTCATGGATTCATTTAGGCATACAAATGCATCAGAAACGATTATCTGTTGTCCGTTTCTGTATTATAATGTACTGTAGCTTGTCTGGTGAATGCGGGAAGGGCAACATCCCTTTTCAGCTGCATTTAACTGCATATGGTGTCATTTGGGCGCAATGGTAAGCTTGACTTTTGTATTCAAATTCAGTTGCGTCCCCACCCCACCTGGACCAAACCTTTTGATTTAGAAAGTTTAATATCATACACATCCTGTGCATGATGTCATTTCCCAAATAACATTTGTTTTGTGTCCCGCTCACAATCCACACATTGTGATTAATACTCTTAGGGCCAATTGCAATCTTTAACATGCATCTTCCTACATTTCTTTGTCTCGACTTAGGTTCATCTAGCCCAAAATTGTGTTCATTTTTTATTCTGAACTTTGGGATCTCCTCCCTGTCAATTATTTGCCTTAGTACCTTTTCACTAATAAAACTTCTTTCATGTTCAAGCGCTAACGGGGCTTCAATTATTTCAGGATGACCATTCACATGGATAGAAATCCATGGCTGCCCATCTCCCATCTGTATTTCTGAGATGGCTGAAATGTGCTTTTCTTTATCTCTGGAGTGACATTCAGCTTGTGTTTTTCTTCATTTAGATAAAAGCGCAATGTATTTTCATCTATTTCTGTTTTCCACTTTTTCTTGGGGTCCAAATAAATCTCCAAAGGCTGCTTTTCTTTTTCTCCTCGCATTTCATTCTGGCACATGAGAATGACAGTGATGCTGGGCACACAGCCATTCTGAAGATATAGGTCCATCTGTTCTTTCTGATTTAGCAATGGTATAGTATTCTTTTACACTGTTGTTTTGTGTCATTATTTTCTTAGGTCTCGATGGCTTTTAAGCTAAGGACCACAATACTCCATCAATGAGGGGCAACAAGCTCTTTAGGAAATTCATCCCAATGAGAAAAGGTATTTCATTAATGGATGTGATCAATACTTCCTGTCTCATCCGATGCTTCTCTATCTTTATGACAACCTCAGTGACACCTTCGATAGGTATTTCTTCGCCATTGAAATTGTTCATAGGACCTTTTTTCTGCCTCGCCTTTATGTGATTTTGTGGGGACCTCCCTTTATTCATACTTTTCACTAGTTCTTTTGACATTATAATTGCTTGGCCAACTATATCAATCATTGAAAATGCACTATTTTTTTCAATAGTAAAATGAGCACAGTACCTATCTTCAACCTCTTCTAGCAAACATAAAAAGTGTGAATTTGTGCTGATTTCAGGACTTACTTTCCTTGGCTATTTTTTACTCTTAGCTAGGCAAATGGGCATATGAAAAGACATCTTTCCCTCCTTTGTGCCCACTTCATTTTGAGTTTCTTTCTCTATTCTCCTGGGCTCAGAACCCATTTGGAGTGTAGTCTCTCACTGCCCCTCTTATTTGGGACAACTAGTGTTTACATCCCAATTTCTTATTGTACTCTTCTCATTGTCTGGATTCTCTACACTGCAACCTTTTGACTGGATATTTTTACAAGTGTAACCTGACAGCCTGTCAACTTCTGGTACTTTGACACTTATCTATGTTTTGCACAGAGCCTGCCATTTCTGTCCCTTGGAATATCCGTGGTTCAGAATATTCCTCAGGTGACTGACCTGCACCCTCCTTTTGAGCTACTGTTTCCTTTGCATGGGTATCAACAGTGTTCTGACTATAAAGTGAGGATAATCTATCTGTTAATCCTAACTGTTCATCTTGTGGTTTATTTTCAAATTGGATGCTCTTTATCTGTTTTTTGGATTCTTCTTGTTCATTTTCTCCTTATTGTTCTTCATTTACACACACCTCAATTGTGAATAAAACCCTAAATGGAACCACACTCCCGTTCTGTGTGTATTGAAACTCCCTGTTTCACTTTTATTCATTTATTTTCTTATTTTTAAATAAGTAACCAATTCAGACCGTTATTCAAAGCTGATTCACAGGCATCTGTGTTTTCAACAGTGCAGAGATTATTGACTATTCACTTATTTTCAGAACACACAAGATCCGTCCTATGAGATTTTACACCTCCACTGGGCTGTTGCTTTTGAAGTGCACATAACTTTCCTATCTGTTAAGACAACATTTTGATTTGGTCTCTAAACATTGAAACCTGTCTATGGGCCTCATTACACGGATGGCGGTGAACCATGGCGCTATTAGCGCCATGGTTCATGCCGGTAAAATACCGGCACCGCCTTGGTGGAAAGGGGAATTACCGCCCTATTCCAAGGTTGGCGGGGCGGTAATTCCCCCTTCCACCATTGCCCTTCCCCATTCCCATTTTTGCCCCATAGGGCTCTATGGGAATGGGGAAGGCGCTAATTACGGTACCGCAAATTGCGGTACCGTAATTAGCTCCCTGGTCCCTTTGCGGGTTGGTTTTGTAACGCCTGCAAAAAGCAGGCGTTAAATTCCCCAACCCGCAAAGGGACCTCGTAGTAAGGTGGTAAGGATTTACCGGTAAAATACTGGTACCGGTAAACCCTTACCGCCATCCGTGTAATGAGGCCCTATGTCTCTGAACGCTTCTCTTTGTGGCCTGGGCCGGTAATGATTAAATTCACCCTGATTAGGCCTATTCTGGTACCTCTCCAGAGATTGATTTCTTTTTGTGTTACCTCTGATCTCGGAAGTGGAGAACGCAGAGGGAGCATCCTTTGACCTTGGTTGACTGGTGGTGGCAGTTGGTTATATTGGCGAGGGACATCATTCATATTTTATCTTTCATTTGGTGGGTATTGTCCCCTATACTGGTTTCAATTTTCAATTAATCTATCCACATATCTTGGTCTTTCTTGGCTGCCATACCATTGTATGAGGATTACATCTACTCTGAGACCCTAGTGTCTGGGATGGGCCATGGAATTCTGGTTGTTATTTAGTCCTGACATATTGTGGCGAAATACCACTCTGGGAGAATTACCCAAACATCTAGGGCTAATGTAAGAATCCCTATTGCTGGGATCAATGGATTGGAACATAGGAGTTTGGGGTTATGTTCTCTGTGGAGGCATGCCCCTTTGGCACAGTGTCATGTTGTTTCTTGCCTGAGTTTGGGCTGATTCTAGCAGAATCTTTACAGATGTTACCTCCAAAATTGCTGGCGTGGGTTCTTTAGACTTTGGTTTTGTCTCCTTACGCTTAGACCCTTCCTTTCTCTGACCGAATATCACTTCATATAGTTTGGTCCTCTGTTCTATTATCCATTCTAGTTGTTTTTGCATGTCAAATTCACAAACTAACTGGGATACAATTTATTTTTGGAGTCCATAAAAGTAAGCAGTCTTAAATGCTACAGAGTTATAGTCAAAGGCCAAAGCGTGAAAATGCTCTTTTCAAACTTTGAAGGTATTGGCGAGTGGACATATCTGGCTTTGCCGTCATAGTATAAGATGCTTTTTTGGAATCCTGTATAGATTGATAAGGTGAGAATTGATGTCTAACCTCTTTCTCAAACTCCACCCATGACCAATTTTCCTGTTCACTGAGACCACGAATGACACTAACAGCTGCTGAATCTAGAGTTAGGTGGAAGTACTGTCTATATTATTCCCTAGATATCTGGAGAGCTTTAAATATGTCGTGAATGGTTTCTAAATGGTCTTTCATGCAACAATCCCCTCCCTTTTTGAATGGTTTGATCAAAGTCATGATAGATTTTGATCGGACGACATGGTACATTCAGGTGTGTGTCATTCTGTCACTAATTTCTGTTCTCTTGTGGGCTGCAATGATTATGAATATTTGCCAGTCATTCATACCCCAACATTGGGTTATAACCAGGTCTGGCTGCAGGAACAGCTGTTGGTACATTGTTTCCTTGGCAAGAGCTGTGCATGAGTTCCATTCCATTGAATGTAGTGCCTTGTCACCTTTCCTGAGACTTCCACTGTCCATGAACCTGTTCTGCCTCATGACAGAGGTCAGAATTCTCATCCCTGATCTTATTGATTATTGCTTGCAGGTCATTGATTTGTGTCTGACACTGATTAAGCGCTGTGTCCTTTTTGTCATCCTTTTCCAGTAATCTAAATATCTCCTGTTTCATAGCATGACATTGGGCCTCATTACGACCCTGGCGCTAATGGGTTAACGGCGCCGTAAAAGGCTGCAGCGCCGTTAACCCATTAGCGCCTTACTACGAGGTCCCTTTGCGGGACCCGACCTGAACGGCTGGTCTAGATTAGCCGTTAAAGTAGGGACCCGCAAAGGGACCTTGGTGCTAAGTACGGTACAGCAATTTGCGGTACCCTACTTAGCGCCTTCCTCAGCCCCATTGAGCCCTATGGAGCAAAAATGGGAATGGGGAAGGGCCAATGTTCAATGGGGAATTACCGCCCCGCCAACCTTGGAATGGGGTGGTAATTCCCCATTGAACATTGGCGGACTCGTTACGATACTGGCACCAACCATGGTGCTAATAGTGCCATGGTTTAGCGCCAGTATCGTAATGAGGGCCATTCTCTGTCTTTTTCCCTGTTATCGTCTTTGTATTTCCAAAGTAGAAACCTCTTTGTCTTGTCTTATTTCATCTAAAACGACTTTTAATTGGGTTCATTCTTGCTCACTCTCATTAAATTGTTCTCTCTCTGAGCCAATTGAGTGGCCATGTTTCTGCATTTAGCTTGCACTTCCGTGTCTAGCTCCCTCTGTTTTAATTATGCTTTTAACCTATGCACCTGATCACATTCATTGCCCAAACTGCATTGTAACTTGCTAATCCCTTGACAATCATTACTTTGCACCCTTATGAACCTATGTAGCAGGAAACACAATTTTGCGCATAATCTGATCAGCAGTGATTCTCCTCCTTGCATTCTGGTTCTATGAATAGCCTAAGGAGGCACACCTGCACAATGCTTCCTTGATCAAAAATATTTTGAAATGCCTCCCGTTATATCTCTGTGGTAATTCTGTCTTTCCATATTGTCACATTTTCTGAGAACCAAACTGCATGGGCATAAAGTTTTGCCTCAAGGTAGTTTGCTAGTTCAGAAAACTCAGCCTTGATTTGGGACATGGTGACACTATTGTGTGAGTCAATTTAGCACACAGTACTGCACTACCTCACAGTACTAATTCAATCAATGAGTGCACAATATGGTTATGCTTTAGAATGCAAGACCACATCAGTAACTGTTTTAAATTTTCCCGGCCAACACACCAAATATGTTGGATATATTTTGGGGTTGTGTCTATTACCTCATGGTATTTGGTTGCCATATTTTAGAATTCTTGGTAACTATTATTTTTTTTATTGTTTAATCAAAATATGATTTTTACAAAACTGTTTGAACATTCATGTTTTTCACCATCTCCTTGTAATATGCGTGTTATCATGCACAAGTTCATTGCTGTTGTTAGTTGTTTGTGCACATCTGTCTACTAGAACCACACGTCGGCGTTGAGTAGCTTGTTGTCGATGTATTCCAAAAGTTTGGCTGTGGCAATTTGCCAAGCTGTCCTATTGCCACCAATGAGCCTGCACAACCATGTGTCCTCTTCTTGTAAAATGTTGAATCCTACCAAGGGGGACAGATATCGCTTTCTGATTGCATTGGTTGCTGGACAAACCATCAGTAGATGGCGTACTGTTTCTTTGCTGTGCTGTGTATGTGTTTTGCGTGTTATCTTGCATCTGTGATATCTGTGGTGCTTGTGAATACTGCTGCATAGGTGCTTCCATTTGTGGTGCCTGTGTTATGGGCTGGTGTGTCTGCGGGTATGCATTCGGTGTCTGTCTTTGGTTTTGTGTCTGGTCTTGGGCATATAACTTGTTCTCTTCTCCTTGATTTGCTGACTAGTATTACATTCCCCCATTTTGTTGTGTTCCTCCTCTCCTTCTCCATACCCTCGAGATATCCCCTATCTGTCCACACACCCAGCACTAGTGTGGTCCTCTCATTTGCCTCTTATACCCCTCAGAAAGCCATTCTGGGCCCTGCTGCATTTGCTGCCCATATCCTCAAAACCCACCCGAAATCCCCCTTGGTTCTGCAGCATCTGATGCCCGTATCCGCATACCCTGTTATGTGGAAAATACTGTGTGATAGTAGTGTGATTACTTCATGTTAATTTTTCAGTAGTTATTGAGTGTGAAAATATCTTGGCTGCATGGCAGATAGCCTTAAACACAACATTCCTTTTCCATTCCATTTGTCTTTTTGCCACGTTCAACCTTCTTTTGATATCTTTGCATTATTTACACCTATCCACCTGCTATTCCCTGTTAGTTTCAACTCGCTCTAGTCTTTTCACATGTTTCGGGTGAAAGGGTTTAATTTGATTCACATGGACAAACCTTTCCCCTGTTAATTCTCCCTCCTTCTCAGCAATTCTGTAGACCACAAGTTAAATTGTATCTACAATTCTATATGGCCCATGCCATGCTGCAAGAAATGTAGAGTTTTTATGTTTTCCC
The DNA here is from genome assembly GCF_040938575.1 of Ambystoma mexicanum. Lineage (NCBI taxonomy): Eukaryota > Metazoa > Chordata > Amphibia > Caudata > Ambystomatidae > Ambystoma > Ambystoma mexicanum. The sequence goes on from NC_090941.1 coordinate 359,467,268, forward strand.
ATCCCAAAATTAAATGTGTAAATCTGGTCCCCTATTTCATGTTCTCTCACAGATGCCTTCATATCATAATATGTCTTTGCACCGTCAGCTGCTTTTTTCTAAATTTCGCTGCACAAATAAAAAAGCATATTGCAAGTTCTTTCTCAATTCTTCAACATATTCATGAATTGTGGACGCATTTACAAGCACCTGTTCATTTGCTCTGTAAAGTAAGCGTTGTGGCAAAAGCATTTTCCTTCCTGTCAATATTTCATGGGGGCTGAGATTTGTTGATTTAGAGGGCGTCTTCTTGATAGCCATCAGTACCAGTGGAAGTCGCAAATCCCAACTAGATCATGCTTCAGCTACAAATATTTTCATCATATCAACTATTGATCTGTTACACCGTTCCACTCCTGCTGAAGAGGAGGGCCTGTAGAGATGTGTAGCTTTCTCTTCACACCCAGGTTTTGTCATATGTGTGTCATCAATGCACTAGTGAAATGACTTCCACAGTCTGAGCCTATTCTTTGAGGTAAACCAAATCTTGACAAAATAAGAATTACAAATAAAGTAGCCTCCATTTGCGCACTGCAGTCTGGAGTTGGAATGGACTCCACCCATTTAGATATTAGACAAGTTACTGTCAGCATGTACCTGTTTACCCTTGATGATCTTCTCATGGGCCTGATATAGACAACTTGTAAATCAGACCATGGGAGTGTCAAGCCCCTTTTAATCAATGGTGCTCGGTGAGCCTGTGATGCAGGTTGAAACTGTGCACACACTAAACACCCTCTGGTGTAGAGCTGCACATGTGTGGCTTTTAAATTGTCCAAGGTTTTTCATGAACCTCTGTGTCCTGCAGTTATGGTATTGTGGGCATGATATAACATCAATCCCCGAAATGACAAAGGAACTACCCATTGGATTTGGTCTGCCACAGATTCTCTAATCATCAATCCATTTTATAATCTAATTTTCTTTTTGGTTTTTTTAACAACACTCTCAATTCCTTGTTCCCTTTGCAATCCTATTCAGTCAGAGGATTTTGTTCTGTGTCTAACAAATGGTTATAAAATAGGCCTAGAATAGGTCTTCCTTTTGTGCTTTGATCAGGTCCTGATCTGGAGTATCAAAACATTGTAACTCCATTGTGCCACAGACTGCTCAACTGCTTATGTAGTCTTGGAGGTCTTGGAGCGTGTTATCCCATCTACCTGTATTTAACCAAGCAGGTGTTCAATGGGAAATAACTCCCCCATTTCAGCTCCAATTTTGGCTAATTGATTTGCCTTATCATTTCCCTCCTATCCTCACCTGGTGTTTTCAAATTACCACATATTTTTCTCCAATGGATTATCATATAATTTTGTGACACTAGCGTGTCTATTTCTTGAATAATCTAGCCATGTTTAAGTCGTTTCTTGTTATAGGTGACCATGCCTTTCACTTTCCAGACAGGTAAATACTCCACAAAACTCACAAAACTATTTCGCGCATAAGCAGAATCAGTTACTAGAACTATTTCTTTGAGTTTATTTTCTACTGCCTTAGATGTTGCCTTATAAATAGCGCCCAATTCTGCCACTTGACTGCTTCTCAGACCTGTACTCATGCTTATTCTTGCACTGTTGTCACATTTAAACCATAAGATTCCTATTTCTGCTACAAGCTCTTTTTATGTATCATGTTCTTCATGGCATGCATATCCATCTACTTTACAGTCGGTAAATCCTTACCTGTTTCTTCGTTGAATGCTTTGTGCCAGGATTGCTCAAATTCATTCAAACCTATTTCTACCTCTGTGTCATCAGGTGCACATACAGCTGCACAATAATGCAATTCTGCAAGACCTTGAGCAAATGGACTCTTTTTATCTTGCCCATATTTCACTTCTACAGGAAATCCCTGAAGTGCTAATGTCCAGGAGGTAATTCTGGACTGGGCCAAATTATCTGATCTGATTCTTTTACTTGCAAACATTTTAGAGGCTAGGATTTTGTTTCAATAATCACCTGTTCCCCTTGAATTATGGGGCGGAAATGTTGTTACGCCCAGAGAGTGGTCAGAAACGCTTTGGTACAGGGGTAGGCCCGGCTTCAGTAATCTCGTTGAAGGATGTGTAATCTCTGCATAATTCTCAATACATTTCCAGTTTTAACTTGTCATTCCTAACAAACTCTTTAAACTTTTCAAATTAGTGGGATCTTTTAGTTTATGAATTGCCTTCACCTTTTTCTTTTGTGGGATTATTCCCTATATTGTCACTTTATGAACTAGGAAGTTTACCTTTTTTCTCACCACTGTGCTTTCTGTAAATATACTTGTGCCTCAGCCTTCTGTAGCTGACTAAGCACATGTCTAATCTCAATGAAGTGGCTTTTCAGATCTTCATTTTTGATTAGCACTTCACCCACATAAACTATTGTCCCCCTTTCAGCTGCATCGGGAGTGCCTTGCTCAGGAATATCCCAAACTCACTCCCACCATTGACATACCCAAAAGGTGTCCGGGACCATGCATATTGTGATTTGTCAAAATAAAATGTAATTCATTTTGATTATCTTCAGCTAGTGGTACACACCGGTATCCAGCAGTGAGGTCTAATGTGGTAAATACCTTTGACCCTTGAACCTGTGCAAGACCCTGATCAATAAATGGAAGGCACCACCTTGAAACAGGTACCTTTTTGTTTAATTATAGTAGATCTGCACACAAGTGCCATTGGCCATTAGTTTTTAGCACACCTAATATAGCGGTGTTTGATTTACTATTAATAGGCCTAATGATTCCCCTAGATTCTACATTTTTGATTATTTCAGCTAGTGATTCCAAACATAAACATGCAAGTGATAACCTATATTGTCGCACAAATACTGACTCCCTACCATGTCCTTCTGGTAGTGTGGCAATATCCAAATCGATATGCATCTTTGGCAAAAATCTGTTGAATTCCATACATATTTTACTCAATTGGCCCTTTTCACTTCCCTTGTGCAAGCATCTGTAGCTTGGATTTGCTCTTCTACCATTTTAGAAAACTCTGGGAAGTACTCCAAAGAGGAATCTCTGTACTTTCCAAATCATGGGAAGTATCTCTATGGAGGGTCGCTACACTTGAATATTTTGAAACATTGACCTACATTTCAATATGCTGCTTTTCTCTTTTAGATTCACTTAATTTGAATAGAACACAATCATCTTGATGACAGCACACTATTTCACTTGGCTCATAAGGGTACACAGACTGAACGTTAAAGATTCCTTTAGGCTTAGAATCCAAGGATTCTGATAACTCACCCTGTGCTGTCACATAGCTTTCAGGAATGTTCCCAATCACTGGGTTACTGAAATCGGCAGTGTAATAAGACTTCTGTATTGCCATTCCTATTGCTGAATTCTCTTCCAAATTAATGTCTAATGTTAATTATTGTTCACCAGGATCTGAATAGGTCCATCCCCAATCTCTGTCAGTGATGTATATTCGAATTCTACCCCTTGCTGCCTCATGGATTCATTTAGGCATACAAATGCATCAGAAACGATTATCTGTTGTCCGTTTCTGTATTATAATGTACTGTAGCTTGTCTGGTGAATGCGGGAAGGGCAACATCCCTTTTCAGCTGCATTTAACTGCATATGGTGTCATTTGGGCGCAATGGTAAGCTTGACTTTTGTATTCAAATTCAGTTGCGTCCCCACCCCACCTGGACCAAACCTTTTGATTTAGAAAGTTTAATATCATACACATCCTGTGCATGATGTCATTTCCCAAATAACATTTGTTTTGTGTCCCGCTCACAATCCACACATTGTGATTAATACTCTTAGGGCCAATTGCAATCTTTAACATGCATCTTCCTACATTTCTTTGTCTCGACTTAGGTTCATCTAGCCCAAAATTGTGTTCATTTTTTATTCTGAACTTTGGGATCTCCTCCCTGTCAATTATTTGCCTTAGTACCTTTTCTCTAATAAAACTTCTTTCATGTTCAAGCGCTAACGGGGCTTCAATTATTTCAGGATGACCATTCACATGGATAGAAATCCATGGCTGCCCATCTCCCATCTGTATTTCTGAGATGGCTGAAATGTGCTTTTCTTTATCTCTGGAGTGACATTCAGCTTGTGTTTTTCTTCATTTAGATAAAAGCGCAATGTATTTTCATCTATTTCTGTTTTCCACTTTTTCTTGGGGTCCAAATAAATCTCCAAAGGCTGCTTTTCTTTTTCTCCTCGCATTTCATTCTGGCACATGAGAATGACAGTGACGCTGGGCACACAGCCATTCTGAAGATATAGGTCCATCTGTACTTTCTGATTTAGCAATGGTATAGTATTCTTTTACACTGTTGTTTTGTGTCATTATTTTCTTAGGTCTCGATGGCTTTTAAGCTAAGGACCACATAACTCCATCAATGAGGGGCAACAAGCTCTTTAGTAAATTCATCCCAATGAGAAAAGGTATTTCATTAATGGATGTGATCAATACTTCCTGTCTCATCCGATGCTTCTCTATCTTTATGACAACCTCAGTGACACCTTCGATAGGTATTTCTTCTCCATTGAAATTGTTCATAGGACATTTTTTCTGCCTCGCCTTTATGTGATTTTGTGGGGACCTCCCTTTATTCATACTTTTCACTAGTTCTTTTGACATTATAATTGCTTGGCCAACTATATCAATCATTGAAAATGCACTATTTTTTTTCAATAGTAAAATGAGCACAGTACCTATCTTCAACCTCTTCTAGCAAACATAAAAAGTGTGAATTTGTGCTGATTTCAGGACTTACTTTCCTTGGCTATTTTTTACTCTTAGCTAGGCAAATGGGCATATGAAAAGACATCTTTCCCTCCTTTGTGCCCACTTCATTTTGAGTTTCTTTCTCTATCCTCCTGGGCTCAGAACCCATTTGGAGTGTAGTCTCTCACTGCCCCTCTTATTTGGGACAACTAGTGTTTACATCCCAATTTCTTATTGTACTCTTCTCATTGTCTGGATTCTCTACACTGCAACCTTTTGACTGGATATTTTTACAAGTGTAACCTGACAGCCTGTCAACTTCTGGTACTTTGACACTTATCTATGTTTTGCACAGAGCCTGCCATTTCTGTCCCTTGGAATATCCGTGGTTCAGAATATTCCTCAGGTGACTGACCTGCACCCTCCTTTTGAGCTACTGTTTCCTTTGCATGGGTATCAACAGTGTTCTGACTATAAAGTGAGGATAATCTATCTGTTAATCCTAACTGTTCATCTTGTGGTTTATTTTCAAATTGGATGCTCTTTATCTGTTTTTTGGATTCTTCTTGTTCATTTTCTCCTTATTGTTCTTCATTTACACACACCTCAATTGTGAATTAAACCCTAAATGGAACCACACTCCCGTTTTGTGTGTATTGAAACTCCCTGTTTCACTTTTATTCATTTATTTTCTTATTTTTAGATAAGTAACTAATTCAGACCGTTATTCAAAGCTGATTCACAGGCATCTGTGTTTTCAACAGTGCAGAGATTATTGACTATTCACTTATTTTCAGAACACACAAGATCCCTCCTATGAGATTTTACACCTCCACTGGGCTGTTGCTTTTGAAGTGCACATAACTTTCCTATCTGTTAAGACAACATTTTGATTTGGTCTCTAAACATTGAAACCTGTCTATGGGCCTCATTACACGGATGACGGTGAACCATGGCGCTACTAGCGCCATGGTTCATGCCGGTAAAATACCGGCACCGCCTTGGTGGAAAGGGGAATTACCGCCCTATTCCAAGGTTGGCGGGGTGGTAATTCCCCCTTCCACCATTGCCCTTCCCCATTCCCATGTTTGCCCCATAGGGCTCTATGGGAATGGGGAAGGCGCTAATTACGGTACCGCAAATTGCGGTACCGTAATTAGCTCCCTGGTCCCTTTGCGGGTTGGTTTTGTAACGCCTGCAAAAAGCAGGCGTTAAATTCCCCAACCCGCAAAGGGACCTCGTAGTAAGGCGGTAAGGATTTACCGGTACCGGTAAAATACTGGTACCGGTAAACCCTTACCGCCATCCGTGTAATGAGGCCCTATGTCTCTGAACGCTTCTCTTTGTGGCCTGGGCCAGTAATGATTAAATTCACCCTGATTAGGCCTATTCTGGTACCTCTCCAGAGATTGATTTCTTTTTGTGTTACCTCTGATCTCGGAAGTGGAGAACGCAGAGGGAGCATCCTTTGACCTTGGTTGACTGGTGGTGGCAGTTGGTTATATTGGCGAGGGACATCATTCATATTTTATCTTTCATTTGGTGGGTATTGTCCCCTATACTGGTTTCAATTTTCAATTAATCTATCCACATATCTTGGTCTTTCTTGGCTGCCATACCATTGTATGAGGATTACATCTACTCTGAGACCCTAGTGTCTGGGATGGGCCATGGAATTCTGGTTGTTATTTAGTCCTGACATATCGTGGCGAAATACCACTCTGGGAGAATTACCCAAACATCTAGGGCTAATGTAAGAATCCCTATTGCTGGGATCAATGGATTGGAACATAGGAGTTTGGGGTTATGTTCTCTGTGGAGGCATGCCCCTTTGGCACAGTGTCATGTTGTTTCTTGCCTGAGTTTGGGCTGATTCTAGCAGCATCTTTACAGATGTTACCTCCAAAATTGCTGGCGTGGGTTCTTTAGACTTTGGTTTTGTCTCCTTACGCTTAGACCCTTCCTTTCTCTGACCGAATATCACTTCATATAGTTTGGTCCTCTGTTCTATTATCCATTCTAGTTGTTTTTGCATGTCAAATTCACAAACTAACTGGGATACAATTTATTTTTGGAGTCCATAAAAGTATGCAGTCTTAAATGCTACAGAGTTATAGTCAAAGGCCAAAGCGTGAAAATGCTCTTTTCAAACTTTGAAGGTATTGGCGAGTGGACATATCTGGCTTTGCCGTCATAGTATAAGATGCTTTTTAGGAATCCTGTATAGATTGATAAGGTGAGAATTGATGTCTAACCTCTTTCTCAAACTCCACCCATGACCAATTTTCCTGTTCACTGAGACCACGAATGACACTAACAGCTGCTGAATCTAGAGTTAGGTGGAAGTACTGTCTATATTATTCCCTAGATATCTGGAGAGCTTTAAATATGTCGTGAACGGTTTCTAAATGGTCTTTCATGCAACAATCCCCTCCCTTTTTGAATGGTTTGATCAAAGTCATGATAGATTTTGATCGGACGACATGGTACATTCAGGTGTGTGTCATTCTGTCACTAATTTCTGTTCTCTTGTGGGCTGCAATGATTATGAATATTTGCCAGTCATTCATACCCCAACATTGGGTTATAACCAGGTCTGGCTGCAGGAACAGCTGTTGCTACATTGTTTCCTTGGCAAGAGCTGTGCTTGAGTTCCATTCCATTGAATGTAGTGCCTTGTCACCTTTCCTGAGACTTCCACTGTCCATGAACCTGTTCTGCCTCATGACAGAGGTCAGAATTCTCATCCCTGATCTTATTGATTATTGCTTGCAGGTCATTGATTTGTGTCTGACACTGATTAAGCGCTGTGTCCTTTTTGTCATCCTTTTCCAGTAATCTAAATATCTCCTGTTTCATAGCATGACATTGGGCCTCATTACGACCCTGGCGCTAATGGGTTAACGGCGCCGTAAAAGGCTGCAGCGCCGTTAACCCATTAGCGCCTTACTACGAGGTCCCTTTGCGGGACCCGACCTGAACGGCTGGTCTAGATTAGCTGTTAAAGTAGGGACCCGCAAAGGGACCTTGGTGCTAAGTACGGTACAGCAATTTGCGGTACCCTACTTAGCGCCTTCCTCAGCCCCATTGAGCCCTATGGAGCAAAAATGGGAATGGGGAAGGGCCAATGTTCAATGGGGAATTACCGCCCCGCCAACCTTGGAATGGGGTGGTAATTCCCCATTGAACATTGGCGGACTCGTTACGATACTGGCACCAACCATGGTGCTAATAGTGCCATGGTTTAGCGCCAGTATCGTAATGAGGGCCATTCTCTGTCTTTTTCCCTGTTATCGTCTTTGTATTTCCAAAGTAGAAACCTCTTTGTCTTGTCTTATTTCATCTAAAACGACTTTTAATTGGGTTCATTCTTGCTCACTCTCATTAAATTGTTCTCTCTCTGAGCCAATTGAGTGGCCATGTTTCTGCATTTAGCTTGCACTTCCGTGTCTAGCTCCCTCTGTTTTAATTATGCTTTTAACCTATGCACCTGATCACATTCATTGCCCAAACTGCATTGTAACTTGCTAATCCCTTGACAATCATTACTTTGCACCCTTATGAACCTATGTAGCAGGAAACACAATTTTGCGCATAATCTGATCAGCAGTGATTCTCCTCCTTGCATTCTGGTTCTATGAATAGCCTAAGGAGGCACACCTGCACAATGCTTCCTTGATCAAAAATATTTTGAAATGCCTCCCGTTATATCTCTGTGGTAATTCTGTCTTTCCATATTGTCACATTTTCTGAGAACCAAACTGCATGGGCATAAAGTTTTGCCTCAAGGTAGTTTGCTAGTTCAGAAAACTCAGCCTTGATTTGGGACATGGTGACACTATTGTGTGAGTCAATTTAGCACACAGTACTGCACTACCTCACAGTACTAATTCAATCAATGAGTGCACAATATGGTTATGCTTTAGAATGCAAGACCACATCAGTAACTGTTTTAAATTTTCCCGGCCAACACACCAAATATGTTGGATATATTTTGGGGTTGTATCTATTACCTCATGGTATTTGGTTGCCATATTTTAGAATTCTTGGTAACTATTATTTTTTTTATTGTTTAATCAAAATATGATTTTTACAAAACTGTTTGAACATTCATGTTTTTCACCATCTCCTTGTAATATGCGTGTTATCATGCACAAGTTCATTGCTGTTGTTAGTTGTTTGTGCACATCTGTCTACTAGAACCACACGTCGGCGTTGAGTAGCTTGTTGTCGATGTATTCCAAAAGTTTGGCTGTGGCAATTTGCCAAGCTGTCCTATTGCCACCAATGAGCCTGCACAACCATGTGTCCTCTTCTTGTAAAATGTTGAATCCTACAAAGGGGGACAGATATCGCTTTCTGATTGCATTGGTTGCTGGACAAACCATCAGTAGATGGCGTACTGTTTCTTTGCTGTGCTGTGTATGTGTTTTGCGTGTTATCTTGCATCTGTGATATCTGTGGTGCTTGTGAATACTGCTGCATAGGTGCTTCCATTTGTGGTGCCTGTGTTATGGGCTGGTGTGTCTGCGGGTATGCATTCGGTGTCTGTCTTTGGTTTTGTGTCTGGTCTTGGGCATATAACTTGTTCTCTTCTCCTTGATTTGCTGACTAGTATTACATTCCCCCATTTTGTTGTGTTCCTCCTCTCCTTCTCCATACCCTCGAGATATCCCCTATCTGTCCACACACCCAGCACTAGTGTGGTCCTCTCATTTGCCTCTTATACCCCTCAGAAAGCCATTCTGGGCCCTGCTGCATTTGCTGCCCATATCCTCAAAACCCACCCGAAATCCCCCTTGGTTCTGCAGCATCTGATGCCCGTATCCGCATACCCTGTTATGTGGAAAATACTGTGTGATAGTAGTGTGATTACTTCATGTTAATTTTTCAGTAGTTATTGAGTGTGAAAATATCTTGGCTGCATGGCAGATAGCCTTAAACACAACATTCCTTTTCCATTCCATTTGTCTTTTTGCCACGTTCAACCTTCTTTTGATATCTTTGCATTATTTACACCTATCCACCTGCTATTCCCTGTTAGTTTCAACTCGGTCTAGTCTTTTCACATGTTTCGGGTGAAAGGGTTTAATTTGATTCACATGGACAAACCTTTCCCCTGTTAATTCTCCCTCCTTCTCAGCAATTCTGTAGACCACAAGTTAAATTGTATCTACAATTCTATATGGCCCATGCCATGCTGCAAGAAATGTAGAGTTTTTATGTTTTCCCATCCCAAAATTAAATGTGTAAATCTGGTCTCCTATTTCATGTTCTCTCACAGATGCCTTCATATCATAATATGTCTTTGCACCGTCAGCTGCTTTTTTCTAAATTTCGCTGCACAAATAAAAAAGCATATTGCAAGTTCTTTCTCAATTCTTCAACATATTCATGAATTGTGGACGCATTTACAAGCACCTGTTCATTTGCTCTGTAAAGTAAGCGTTGTGGCAAAAGCATTTTCCTTCCTGTCAATATTTCATGGGGGCTGAGATTTGTTGATTTAGAGGGCGTCTTCTTGATAGCCATCAGTACCAGTGGAAGTCGCAAATCCCAACTAGATCATGCTTCAGCTACAAATATTTTCATCATATCAACTATTGATCTGTTACACCGTTCCACTCCTGCTGAAGAGGAGGGCCTGTAGAGATGTGTAGCTTTCTCTTCACACCCAGGTTTTGTCATATGTGTGTCATCAATGCACTAGTGAAATGACTTCCACAGTCTGAGCCTATTCTTTGAGGTAAACCAAATCTTGACAAAATAAGAATTACAAATAAAGTAGCCTCCATTTGCGCACTGCAGTCTGGAGTTGGAATGGACTCCACCCATTTAGATATTAGACAAGTTACTGTCAGCATGTACCTGTTTACCCTTGATGATCTTCTCATGGGCCTGATATAGACAACTTGTAAATCAGACCATGGGAGTGTCAAGCCCCTTTTAATCAATGGTGCTCGGTGAGCCTGTGATGCAGGTTGAAACTGTGCACACACTAAACACCCTCTGGTGTAGAGCTGCACATGTGTGGCTTTTAAATTGTCCAAGGTTTTTCATGAACCTCTGTGTCCTGCAGTTATGGTATTGTGGGCATGATATAACATCAATCCCCGAAATGACAAAGGAACTACCCATTGGATTTGGTCTGCCACAGATTCTCTAATCATCAATCCATTTTATAATCTAATTTTCTTTTTGGTTTTTTTAACAACACTCTCAATTCCTTGTTCCCTTTGCAATCCTATTCAGTCAGAGGATTTTGTTCTGTGTCTAACAAATGGTTATAAAATAGGCCTAGAATAGGTCTTCCTTTTGTGCTTTGATCAGGTCCTGATCTGGAGTATCAAAACATTGTAACTCCATTGTGCCACAGACTGCTCAACTGCTTATGTAGTCTTGGAGGTCTTGGAGCGTGTTATCCCATCTACCTGTATTTAACCAAGCAGGTGTTCAATGGGAAATAACTCCCCCATTTCAGCTCCAATTTTGGCTAATTGATTTGCCTTATCATTTCCCTCCTATCCTCACCTGGTGTTTTCAAATTACCACATATTTTTCTCCAATGGATTATCATATAATTTTGTGACACTAGCGTGTCTATTGCTTGAATAATCTTGCCATGTTTAAGTGGTTTCTTGTTATAGGTGACCATGCCTTTCACTTTCCAGACAGGTAAATACTCCACAAAACTCACAAAACTATTTCGCGCATAAGCAGAATCAGTTACTAGAACTATTTATTTGAGTTTATTTTCTACTGCCTTAGATGTTGCCTTATAAATAGCGGCCAATTCTGCCACTTGACTGCTTCTCAGACCTGTACTCATGCTTATTCTTGCACTGTTGTCACATTTAAACCATAAGATTCCTATTTCTGCTACAAGCTCTTTTTATGTATCATGTTCTTCATGGCATGCATATCCATCTACTTTACAGTCGGTAAATCCTTACCTGTTTCTTCGTTGAATGCTTTGTGCCAGGATTGCTCAAATTCATTCAAACCTATTTCTACCTCTGTGTCATCAGGTGCACATACAGCTGCACAATAATGCAATTCTGCAAGACCTTGAGCAAATGGACTCTTTTTATCTTGCCCATATTTCACTTCTACAGGAAATCCCTGAAGTGCTAATGTCCAGGAGGTAATTCTGGACTGGGCCAAATTATCTGATCTGATTCTTTTACTTGCAAACATTTTAGAGGCTAGGATTTTGTTTCAATAATCACCTGTTCCCCTTGAATTATGGGGCGGAAATGTTGTTACGCCCAGAGAGTGGTCAGAAACGCTTTGGTACAGGGGTAGGCCCGGCTTCAGTAATCTCGTTGAAGGATGTGTAATCTCTGCATAATTCTCAATACATTTCCAGTTTTAACTTGTCATTCCTAACAAACTCTTTAAACTTTTCAAATTTGTGGGATCTTTTAGTTTATGAATTGCCTTCACCTTTTTCTTTTGTGGGATTATTCCCTATATTGTCACTTTATGAACTAGGAAGTTTACCTTTTTTCTCACCACTGTGCTTTCTGTAAATATACTTGTGCCTCAGCCTTCTGTAGCTGACTAAGCACATGTCTAATCTCAATGAAGTGGCTTTTCAGATCTTCATTTTTGATTAGCACTTCACCCACATAAACTATTGTCCCCCTTTCAGCTGCATCGGGAGTGCCTTGCTCAGGAATATCCCAAACTCACTCCCACCATTGACATACCCAAAAAGTGTCCGGGACTATGCATATTGTGATTTGTCAAATTAAAATGTAATTCATTTTGATTATCTTCAGCTAGTGGTACACACCGGTATCCAGCAGTGAGGTCTAATGTGGTAAATACCTTTGACCCTTGAACCTGTGCAAGACCCTGATCAATAAATGGAAGGCACCACCTTGAAACAGGTACCTTTTTGTTTAATTATAGTAGATCTGCACACAAGTGCCATTGGCCATTAGTTTTTAGCACACCTAATATAGCGGTGTTTGATTTACTATTAATAGGCCTAATGATTCCCCTAGATTCTACATTTTTGATTATTTCAGCTAGTGATTCCAAACATAAACATGCAAGTGACAACCTATATTGTCGCACAAATACTGACTCCCTACCATGTCCTTCTGGTAGTGTGGCAATATCCAAATCGATATGCATCTTTGGCAAAAATCTGTTGAATTCCATACATATTTTACTCAATTGGCCCTTTTCACTTCCCTTGTGCAAGCATCTGTAGCTTGGATTTGCTCTTCTACCATTTTAGAAAACTCTGGGAAGTACTCCAAAGAGGAATCTCTGTACTTTCCAAATCATGGGAAGTATCTCTATGGAGGGTCGCTACACTTGAATATTTTGAAACATTGACCTACATTTCAATATGCTGCTTTTCTCTTTTAGATTCACTTAATTTGAATAGAACACAATCATCTTGATGACAGCACACTATTTCACTTGGCTCATAAGGGTACACAGACTGAACGTTAAAGATTCCTTTAGGCTTAGAATCCAAGGATTCTGATAACTCACCCTGTGCTGTCACATAGCTTTCAGGAATGTTCCCAATCACTGGGTTACTGAAATCGGCAGTGTAATAAGACTTCTGTATTGCCATTCCTATTGCTGAATTCTCTTCCAAATTAATGTCTAATGTTAATTATTGTTCACCAGGATCTGAATAGGTCCATCCCCAATCTCTGTCAGTGATGTATATTCGAATTCTACCCCTTGCTGCCTCATGGATTCATTTAGGCATACAAATGCATCAGAAACGATTATCTGTTGTCCGTTTCTGTATTATAATGTACTGTAGCTTGTCTGGTGAATGCGGGAAGGGCAACATCCCTTTTCAGCTGCATTTAACTGCATATGGTGTCATTTGGGCGCAATGGTAAGCTTGACTTTTGTATTCAAATTCAGTTGCGTCCCCACCCCACCTGGACCAAACCTTTTGATTTAGAAAGTTTAATATCATACACATCCTGTGCATGATGTCATTTCCCAAATAACATTTGTTTTGTGTCCCGCTCACAATCCACACATTGTGATTAATACTCTTAGGGCCAATTGCAATCTTTAACATGCATCTTCCTACATTTCTTTGTCTCGATTTAGGTTCATCTAGCCCAAAATTGTGTTCATTTTTTATTCTGAACTTTGGGATCTCCTCCCTGTCAATTATTTGCCTTAGTACCTTTAAACTAATAAAACTTCTTTCATGTTCAAGCGCTAACGGGGCTTCAATTATTTCAGGATGACCATTCACATGGATAGAAATCCATGGCTGCCCATCTCCCATCTGTATTTCTGAGATGGCTGAAATGTGCTTTTCTTTATCTCTGGAGTGACATTCAGCTTGTGTTTTTCTTCATTTAGATAAAAGCGCAATGTATTTTCATCTATTTCTGTTTTCCACTTTTTCTTGGGGTCCAAATAAATCTCCAAAGGCTGCTTTTCTTTTTCTCCTCGCATTTCATTCTGGCACATGAGAATGACAGTGACGCTGGGCACACAGCCATTCTGAAGATATAGGTCCATCTGTACTTTCTGATTTAGCAATGGTATAGTATTCTTTTACACTGTTGTTTTGTGTCATTATTTTCTTAGGTCTCGATGGCTTTTAAGCTAAGGACCACATAACTCCATCAATGAGGGGCAACAAGCTCTTTAGTAAATTCATCCCAATGAGAAAAGGTATTTCATTAATGGATGTGATCAATACTTCCTGTCTCATCCGATGCTTCTCTATCTTTATGACAACCTCAGTGACACCTTCGATAGGTATTTCTTCGCCATTGAAATTGTTCATAGGACATTTTTTCTGCCTCGCCTTTATGTGATTTTGTGGGGACCTCCCTTTATTCATACTTTTCACTAGTTCTTTTGACATTATAATTGCTTGGCCAACTATATCAATCATTGAAAATGCACTATTTTTTTTCAATAGTAAAATGAGCACAGTACCTATCTTCAACCTCTTCTAGCAAACATAAAAAGTGTGAATTTGTGCTGATTTCAGGACTTACTTTCCTTGGCTATTTTTTACTCTTAGCTAGGCAAATGGGCATATGAAAAGACATCTTTCCCTCCTTTGTGCCCACTTCATTTTGAGTTTCTTTCTCTATTCTCCTGGGCTCAGAACCCATTTGGAGTGTAGTCTCTCACTGCCCCTCTTATTTGGGACAACTAGTGTTTACATCCCAATTTCTTATTGTACTCTTCTCATTGTCTGGATTCTCTACACTGCAACCTTTTGACTGGATATTTTTACAAGTGTAACCTGACAGCCTGTCAACTTCTGGTACTTTGACACTTATCTATGTTTTGCACAGAGCCTGCCATTTCTGTCCCTTGGAATATCCGTGGTTCAGAATATTCCTCAGGTGACTGACCTGCACCCTCCTTTTGAGCTACTGTTTCCTTTGCATGGGTATCAACAGTGTTCTGACTATAAAGTGAGGATAATCTATCTGTTAATCCTAACTGTTCATCTTGTGGTTTATTTTCAAATTGGATGCTCTTTATCTGTTTTTTGGATTCTTCTTGTTCATTTTCTCCTTATTGTTCTTCATTTACACACACCTCAATTGTGAATTAAACCCTAAATGGAACCACACTCCCGTTTTGTGTGTATTGAAACTCCCTGTTTCACTTTTATTCATTTATTTTCTTATTTTTAAATAAGTAACCAATTCAGACCGTTATTCAAAGCTGATTCACAGGCATCTGTGTTTTCAACAGTGCAGAGATTATTGACTATTCACTTATTTTCAGAACACACAAGATCCCTCCTATGAGATTTTACACCTCCACTGGGCTGTTGCTTTTGAAGTGCACATAACTTTCCTATCTGTTAAGACAACATTTTGATTTGGTCTCTAAACATTGAAACCTGTCTATGGGCCTCATTACACGGATGGCGGTGAACCATGGCGCTATTAGCGCCATGGTTCATGCCGGTAAAATACCGGCACCGCCTTGGTGGAAAGGGGAATTACCGCCCTATTCCAAGGTTGGCGGGGTGGTAATTCCCCCTTCCACCATTGCCCTTCCCCATTCCCATTTTTGCCCCATAGGGCTCTATGGGAATGGGGAAGGCGCTAATTACGGTACCGCAAATTGCGGTACCGTAATTAGCTCCCTGGTCCCTTTGCGGGTTGGTTTTGTAACGCCTGCAAAAAGCAGGCGTTAAATTCCCCAACCCGCAAAGGGACCTCGTAGTAAGGCGGTAAGGATTTACCGGTACCGGTAAAATACTGGTACCGGTAAACCCTTACCGCCATCCGTGTAATGAGGCCCTATGTCTCTGAACGCTTCTCTTTGTGGCCTGGGCCGGTAATGATTAAATTCACCCTGATTAGGCCTATTCTGGTACCTCTCCAGAGATTGATTTCTTTTTGTGTTACCTCTGATCTCGGAAGTGGAGAACGCAGAGGGAGCATCCTTTGACCTTGGTTGACTGGTGGTGGCAGTTGGTTATATTGGCGAGGGACATCATTCATATTTTATCTTTCATTTGGTGGGTATTGTCCCCTATACTGGTTTCAATTTTCAATTAATCTATCCACATATCTTGGTCTTTCTTGGCTGCCATACCATTGTATGAGGATTACATCTACTCTGAGACCCTAGTGTCTGGGATGGGCCATGGAATTCTGGTTGTTATTTAGTCCTGACATATCGTGGCGAAATACCACTCTGGGAGAATTACCCAAACATCTAGGGCTAATGTAAGAATCCCTATTGCTGGGATCAATGGATTGGAACATAGGAGTTTGGGGTTATGTTCTCTGTGGAGGCATGCCCCTTTGGCACAGTGTCATGTTGTTTCTTGCCTGAGTTTGGGCTGATTCTAGCAGCATCTTTACAGATGTTACCTCCAAAATTGCTGGCGTGGGTTCTTTAGACTTTGGTTTTGTCTCCTTACGCTTAGACCCTTCCTTTCTCTGACCGAATATCACTTCATATAGTTTGGTCCTCTGTTCTATTATCCATTCTAGTTGTTTTTGCATGTCAAATTCACAAACTAACTGGGATACAATTTATTTTTGGAGTCCATAAAAGTATGCAGTCTTAAATGCTACAGAGTTATAGTCAAAGGCCAAAGCGTGAAAATGCTCTTTTCAAACTTTGAAGGTATTGGCGAGTGGACATATCTGGCTTTGCCGTCATAGTATAAGATGCTTTTTTGGAATCCTGTATAGATTGATAAGGTGAGAATTGATGTCTAACCTCTTTCTCAAACTCCACCCATGACCAATTTTCCTGTTCACTGAGACCACGAATGACACTAACAGCTGCTGAATCTAGAGTTAGGTGGAAGTACTGTCTATATTGTTCCCTAGATATCTGGAGAGCTTTAAATATGTCATGAACGGTTTCTAAATGGTCTTTCATGCAACAATCCCCTCCCTTTTTGAATGGTTTGATCAAAGTCATGATAGATTTTGATCGGACGACATGGTACATTCAGGTGTGTGTCATTCTGTCACTAATTTCTGTTCTCTTGTGGGCTGCAATGATTATGAATATTTGCCAGTCATTCATACCCCAACATTGGGTTATAACCAGGTCTGGCTGCAGGAACAGCTGTTGGTACATTGTTTCCTTGGCAAGAGCTGTGATTGAGTTCCATTCCATTGAATGTAGTGCCTTGTCACCTTTCCTGAGACTTCCACTGTCCATGAACCTGTTCTGCCTCATGACAGAGGTCAGAATTCTCATCCCTGATCTTATTGATTATTGCTTGCAGGTCATTGATTTGTGTCTGACACTGATTAAGCGCTGTGTCCTTTTTGTCATCCTTTTCCAGTAATCTAAATATCTCCTGTTTCATAGCATGACATTGGGCCTCATTACGACCCTGGCGCTAATGGGTTAACGGCGCCGTAAAAGGCTGCAGCGCCATTAACCCATTAGCGCCTTACTACGAGGTCCCTTTGCGGGACCCGACCTGAACGGCTGGTCTAGATTAGCCGTTAAAGTAGGGACCCGCAAAGGGACCTTGGTGCTAAGTACAGTACAGCAATTTGCGGTACCCTACTTAGCGCCTTCCCCAGCCCCATTGAGCCCTATGGAGCAAAAATGGGAATGGGGAAGGGCCAATGTTCAATGGGGAATTACCGCCCCGCCAACCTTGGAATGGGGTGGTAATTCCCCATTGAACATTGGCGGACTCGTTACGATGCTGGCACCAACTATGGTGCTAATAGTGCCATGGTTTAGCACCAGTATCGTAATGAGGGCCATTCTCTGTCTTTTTCCCTGTTATCGTCTTTGTATTTCCAAAATAGAAACCTCTTTGTCTTGTCTTATTTCATCTAAAACGACTTTTAATTGGGTTCATTCTTGCTCACTCTCATTAAATTGTTCTCTCTCTGAGCCAATTGAGTGGCCATGTTTCTGCATTTAGCTTGCACTTCCGTGTCTAGCTCCCTCTGTTTTAATTATGCTTTTAACCTATGCACCTGATCACATTCATTGCCCAAACTGCATTGTAACTTGCTAATCCCTTGACAATCATTACTTTGCACCCTTATGAACCTATGTAGCAGGAAACACAATTTTGCGCATAATCTGATCAGCAGTGATTCTCCTCCTTGCATTCTGGTTCTATGAATAGCCTAAGGAGGCACACCTGCCAATGCTTCCTTGATCAAAAATATTTTGAAATGCCTCCCGCTATATCTCTGTGGTAATTCTGTCTTTCCATATTGTCACATTTTCTGAGAACCAAACTGCATGGGCATAAAGTTTTGCCTCAAGGTAGTTTGCTAGTTCAGAAAACTCAGCCTTGATTTGGGACATGGTGACACTATTGTGTGAGTCAATTGAGCACACAGTACTGCACTACCTCACAGTACTAATTCAATCAATGAGTGCACAATATGGTTATGCTTTAGAATGCAAGACCACATCAGTAACTGTTTTAAATTTTCCCGGCCAACACACCAAATATGTTGGATATATTTTGGGGTTGTATCTATTACCTCATGGTATTTGGTTGCCATATTTTAGAATACTTGGTAACTATTATTTTTTTTATTGTTTAATCAAAATATGATTTTTACAAAACTGTTTGAACATTCATGTTTTTCACCATCTCCTTGTAATATGCGTGTTATCATGCACAAGTTCATTGCTGTTGTTAGTTGTTTGTGCACATCTGTCTACTAGAACCACACGTCAGCGTTGAGTAGCTTGTTGTCGATGTATTCCAAAAGTTTGGCTGTGGCAATTTGCCAAGCTGTCCTATTGCCACCAATGAGCCTGCACAACCATGTGTCCTCTTCTTGTAAAATGTTGAATCCTACCAAGGGGGACAGATATCGCTTTCTGATTGCATTGGTTGCTGGACAAACCATCAGTAGATGGCGTACTGTTTCTTTTGGCAGCGGTACGGTTTCATAGCAAAATCGACAGTTGGCCGATTGAGTAAGGCCTCTGATGTGAAGTATTTCATTTGTTTTTATCAAATTAAGACGGGCGCGTAAGATTAAATTGCGGGCTTGTCTGTTCGGAAATTGTTTTATTAGTTGTTGCAATTAATTTCGTTTCAATCTATTGGTTGGCAAATGTGAAGTCAGCTGTAGTTTTGCTGCAGTATCTATTGTGTTTGCCCAATCCGCGTCTTTGATTTTGCATAGGACTCTGCATGGGTTACGGATAAGTTCTTCTTCATCGGATGCAATTGTGTGGAGCAAGGCTTGATTTTCTTTTTGCCAGCCTATCAGCATATCGGATTGTTGCTTGTCCATCTCAAGTCTGATCATTCTGAATATTTCGTTGTTGTTTTCCATTCTGCATTTTCTGAACAGCATGATGGTGTTACAGCTCACCGTACATTCTAGGGACTGGAGACTTAGTTCACGTCTAATAGCCACTCCTGATGTTGAGTTGGGCAATTTGACCACCTGTCACCAAAACGAGGCTTCAAGTTTGGCCCATAATGCCTTGGGAATGGTAGGCATTGCTTTGGTGCCATATGTGACAGCGGGCGCAACTTTAATTTTTAGACGTTGATAGTTGGAATAAGGGAAAATGTCCCGAATTTGCTGTCTATGGCCCTGGCTTGGGTCGCTAGTTTATTGATCTTTGCATGTAATTCTGCTTGCATGGTGGTTTCATGACGTGAGTTGTCCAAGTAAACTCCTAGGTATTTAAACACTTTGACAGTCTCAATTTTTGTTTGACCCAAGAGCCAATTGAAGTCAGTGTTTTTCTTTTGATGTTTTTGAAGGATCATGATTTTATTTTTGTCTTTATTGATTTCTAGATGGTTGTTGATTGCGTACTGTGAGAGGCCATTTAGTTGGCGTTGCAGCCCTATTTGCGTCTGATCGAATAACGTGAGGTCGTCCGCGTACAGGAGGCGTCCAATTGTTGTATTTCCGATCTTCGGTGGAAATGTTCTTGTTGTCTTCTTGATTTCTTGGATGTCTCAGAGGGCTGAGGCTAACGGACACCCCTGCTTTACCCCACGTGTGCTGGGAATTTCTGCGGACAATTCTCCCTCACGACTCAAGCGCACTCTCACCGAGGTGTTCCGGTGAAGGGCTTGGATTGGAGCTAGGATGTCTTCCGGACAATTTCATGTTTTTAGTTTGCTCCACAAGACAGATCTTTCGATGCGGTCAAACGCTTGAGTAAAGTCTATGAACACGGCGAACAGGCGTTGGTTGCTTTGCATGACTTTGCTTTTTAGAATGCTATAAACCAAGATGTTAGAAGTAGTGCCTGCCTTTTTTTTAAAGCCTGCTTGGAGCTCATTGTTGCATTTTGCAGTTGCAGCCCACGATTGGAATTTTTTCAATAATAGTATAGCGTATACCTTGCCCATAACATCTAATAGGGCTATCGGGCGGATGTTCGATGGATCTGAAAGGTCGCCTTTTTTGTAAATCGGTATAATCGTGGCTTTTGTCCATGATGTTGGTATGGATCTTGTTTCCGCACAGCACCGAAAGATGACACTCAAGAAATCTGCCCACTCGTTTGGATGAGTCTTGCGTTCAAAGTTTGTAATACCATCGGGGCCTGGTGCTCTTGAGTTTTTTTATTTTTTTGGTTATGTCTAAGATGTTATATCTGTTTTCCAGGTCAACCCAATTCGTAACACCTTGTCGTTGGTCATTGATGGTTTCCATTGTGACCTCTTTAAACACCTTTGCAAAATGATTCGCCAAGGTGAGTTGGTTAATGTTGTTCAGGATTTGGTTGTCCAGGGGTTTGTCTGTGGCTCTCAGTAGGGACCAGAAATCTCTATTGTTATTCGTAATGAGCGCTTTTGTGATCTGCTCAGCGTCTGACTGATACTGTTTGTGCCTGTGAGATCTCACCCAGGCTTTGTAAGCTGATTTCAGGCCTTTTATTTTTGCCTGAACCTCTGATGTTAGGTGTTGTTTTTTGACTGGTGTGCTGAAGTTTGGTACACTCTGGCGAGGTGGTTGCTCACAGACATGCTCTAATTCTTTGTTTTGTTTTTTGGCTTCAGGATTGAGAGTTGTCTCTTTTGCTTTGTGATTAGACACGTTCATTATTTTTCCCACATTAGTCGGAGTTGAGCTGTTTTCGCCATTGTATATTGTATTAGGTGGATTCTGTGGCAAATGACTACTAGAGAGTGCACTATTTTCGGGAGCCATTGTGACCTTTGACGGTGAATTTTGGTTTGACAAAACTTCTGGCAAGTTTTCTGATGTCTTGGGTTCTGAAGTTTTTAATGGCTCCTGCGTTAACTCTGGTGTGTTGTCCAGTTTGCGTTGTTTTGCTTGGGGAAATGGTTCTTTCATGGGAGCAAGCATTTCGGTCTGGGACAGTTCACTATATCTTTTGGTTTTTGAGAATATTTGTGATTCATAGAAATCTGTCAAGATTCGCATTGTGCAGGTTTTTGTTACCGCTGCTGAGCTTGTTTTGCTGTTTGTGCCATCTTTTTTGAATGCTGCAGCTGCTTGTTGTGCGTGTTAGATTTCACCCGTGATTGTACAGTTCTTTTTTTATTTTGTTTTTTTTTTGGTTTGTGTAGCTGAGTTAAGGCTAGTTTTTCACTCTCTTCCCTGGATCTCTTTTTGCAGTTTTTTACTGCAGTTAGTGAGCTAACTATTTGATCCAAACAATTTTGAGTGTTGTCTTGCTTTGGAGCATTTACTGTGCATTGTGCGATAGAGTTTTCGCAAGTAGCATGGACTTGTGCTATTGTAAGCTAAACGACCGCCTGCAAGGTGGAGATCGGTGTCCTGGAGGCGTCCTTGATTTCTTTAGAAGCATGTGCCATGTGATCCTTTGTTTTGATTGTGGCCTCATGCTTGTGACTGGTCTCTCGTCCTGCCCCCTGCCGACCCACGTCCTGCTTTGACACGGCTCCTACGTGATCGCCGGCCGACTGGGCTCTGAGCAGGTCGCCGAAAAGCAGGCGTGTGGCTCTTCAACCGCCACTGCGGAGCCCTTGCTGATTAGCTTTGTCTCCCCTCTGGGAGACTTCAGCGAAGACAGCGTAGCAGCACTGGGCGGGAGAGCCACACCCCCCCAGCGAGATGTCTCCGGCATACGATGCAAGGGGCACGAGTCCTTTGTCGAACATTATCCCCTCCTCTTCATTTTTCAAATGCGGGCATAGAAGGGCTGGGGATGCCTGGAGGGGTAGGTCTCTTGTGTGACCGATTGGTACGTATGCTAGCAATGTGGGGGACATGAGTGAGTTGTGTTTCACCCTTTCCCTGCGAGGGTAGACCATGTCCAGAACCATGTCCAGAACCTCCACCCACTTTCTTCGAACTACATAGGCGGCGGCTGTCCTTTTCATCAAGCTTGCTGCCGATTGCGACAGCTTTGACTGGCTTTGATTTTGTTGCCATTGTCACTTCTTGGATGTAGGGAGGAGGGGGAGAAGTGAAAAGAGGGGTGTGGGGCTGAATGACGGATACAGCTTATATGATTTACTGTGAGTCAGCTGCACTACACCGACATCGGTCATGTGCGTCCGTTGGAGTGTTGTTGTTTTTGGCCACGCCACGTCCCTCGGTCCCCCGCCGGACCACGACAGACCACTTGCTTCTCCACTTCCTCTCCTCTCTTGGTAATATCTGGTGGTAACTTGTTGGGGTATTTTTATAATGGTTAGACTAATTTCAGAATATTACCTAATAATTGTTTTTACCAGGGTCACTAACAACAAACAAAATATTGGACTTGAAGAATTCTGGATGAATGGTTCCTGCCCCCTTGTGGTATCTTATGTACAATACCACACTACTCCCTTGTGGCTGAGTTTCAACAATTGTAAAGCATACAATTAAAATACTGCACATTCATTCAATCTCTCTAGCTAAACAGCTCACTGAAGCTACTTTATTTTGAGATATCTCTTACCACACTTCTGTCTTTTTATGCATGTTAAATAACATGGACTAAATGCAGCATAAGTGCAGTAAGATTATGGGCCTCATTACGACCCTGGCGTTAAGGGTTTAACGGCACCGTAAAAGGTGTCAGCGCTGTTAAACCCTTAACGCCTGATTACAAGTTCCATTTGCGGGACCCGACCTTAATGGCTGGTTTTTCCAGACGTTAAAGTAGGGACCTGCAAAGGGACTTTGGTTCAAAGTGCGGTACCGTTATTAGCGCCTTCCCCATTCCCATTGAGCTCTATGGGGCAAAAATGGGAATGGGGAAGGGCCATGGCGGCATGGGGAATTACCGCCCCACCAACCTCGGAATAGGGTGGTAATTCCCCATTCCGCCATGGCGGACACCGGCATGGGCCATGGTGCTAATAGCACCATGGTCCTCCGCCTGGGTTGTAATGAGGCCCTATGAGTTGCTTTGAAATCTGTTTTTTATCGTAAGATAGAAATATGCAAATTACACAGAATAACAGTAATGCCCACATTGTATTTCACAGTGTGAATACATTACAATAGTTTACAAGTGCAAAGTCTTTCCAAAGGTCCTTGGCAGCATGGCACTTGGCCAGAGAATTACACTTTGGAAGGAAAAAAAATACAGGGTTACATGCACCTAATATGAAGTGACCTACTTAAGCTCGACTAACTGACCTAGTTCAAAACAGCAGCCCCTCACTTAAACTCATATTTACCTAGATACATTGGTGATATTTCTGATTCAGTTGGGCATGGAGATCTTCCCCAATCTTTCAGTCTGCCTCGCCCAGGGACACTCAGATAAGGACCACTTCAGTATCAGACAGTCTCAGACAGCTCTGAATTCCGTCTCTAGCCAGCCCTCTGTTACTTCATCTCCCAGTGCCCGAAGATGACTAAGTTACTCCCTCTCAAACCCCTTTTTATTGAATCCCCCTCTCATTCAAGGGAAACAATAACGCTTGAGCAGATCATTCCACTGCAATGAAACGCGATTTCATTGCTGGAGAGCAAAAGATACATCTCTACTTGAGCTTCCTGCTCTACATAATGCCCTGTTTTCAGTGGAACGGTTCTTCACATTTTTTATCACCCAGTTAAAATTCAGCCTGCACGTTTTAATTTCCCATTTTAAAGAGCATCACATATTTCATCATGGACTAATTTGCACTGTTATTAAGGGATACAGGTGCATGTTAACTGAGGTTGGGTTAGATTAGTATGCTAATTTAAATTAGTATTATGTTTAGTGCAGTCCAGTCCATTGAAATATCATCCTGAAGCAACGTGCAATTTCAATCATGTGCTTGGTGCATTTTCATTTATTTAATTCTGCCTGAGCCTCACACACAAATGAGCTTTACCCCATAATTGTTACCACCCCACACTCAACATTACTTTACCACCCACCTCAGTTCCTGTGTGGCTGAGTCAATACTTACACTCTGTGATCTACTGATGCTGTTTAGCTTGCGGTTCCCTCAAAGCCACTTTGTCATCGTTCTGGTCTGCTGTGTTCCTCATGGACCACATGCAGGATATATACAAGCTGGCTCCTGGTGGCCTTTGCACAGGGGTGCACCTCCCCGTAGGACTTGTTTACCGTGAGCTGTCCCACAGCTCTGCAGGGGCTGCAGTGGCAGAGGCAGCTTATTTAGAACGCGTGCAGCCAACCATACATCTGTTGCAAACTTGTTGGCTTAGGTATGCCAGAGGACTGAGGAGGATTACCATGGGCTGACTGTCTCAGCTCGCAGGCCCCAACAATCCTTCTCCCGTACACAAACAGAGGACCCAGCCAAGGGCAAGTTAGAACTGTTGTTTATTACAAAACAGACAGGGATCATACAGGACATTCGAAAGTTCCCAGAATCACCACTACCGAGCCCGTGTTGGGTCATTTTGTTTCATTTCAACATCGTAACATGGGCCGTTCCACCCAATGATTTTAGTCTGCCTGGTTGGGTGATTGGGGTGGTATCACTTATGGACTATGCCTATAGATATTGGCCCTCATTACGACCCTGGCGGAGGACCATGGTGCAATTTGCACCATGGTCCATGGCGCAGAGCTGCCAACTCCGCCATGGGGGTTGGCGGACTTACCGCCCCATTCCGACCTTGGCGGGGTGGTTAGTCCCCAATCCCCATTTACCCTTCCCCATTCCCATTTTTGCCCCATAGGGTATAATGGGAGTGGGCAAGGCGTTAATTACGCCACCGTAAATTACGGTGGCGTAATTAACAAGAAGTCCCGTAGCGCCATGGATTTTTCCGCCCGGAAAATCCGGGCGTAAAAATCACCATGGCGCTACGGAAAGTCGGAATCTGGCGGAGAGGTACGCCATGCATTACGCTGGCGTAAACCCCTCTCCGCCAGGGTCGTAATGAGGGCCATTGTGTTTTTGGTCCTCACATGTCAGGTGGCTGGCCTGCCCCTCACCTAAGAAACTATCTATTACATTGTTGCAGTGTTCCAGGACTACCATTGTCCCTTGCCCTCTGCTATCCACCCCTGGTTTTCTGTTCCCTGATTGGCTGCAACTGATCTCGCCAGGCCTGAGACCCAGCTCTGTTCTCAGCACTTTGTGCACCTTGTCAAGGTGATGAGAATGACTATGTGTTTCCAATGTAACTCTTAGTAGTACCACTTTCGCCTGTGAGAATGCCCTCAGCGCTGCAATGTTTTTTGACGATTGCCTGTTTCACTTCATGTCTGTGTTGCTAAGGACCGTTTGTCTTCCAAAAGCGGGTGGATTACCATTGTCTAGCTTGACTGCATCACTTGGTTGGGCACTACAAAATCGAGTTCTCGGGTCTGCAATTTATGAGAATGAATCCTGTTTTTCTGCAGATGGCTCCTTGTCATTTAAGGTTTGGAATGTGCTGCTTGTCTCTGACCTTGGCTGCAAGCCCTGTCCTGCTGTTCTGTGCAGCCTGGTTCTGCTTTCCCTCTTCTATCGTTCTGTGGCTTGTGGCCTCATGTAATCTTCATTATAATTATACTATGATTTGTACAAAACTATACCGTGCTATCTTTCCCATAGGTTAGTCATATTTGGTCCTTCCAGGCTCCTTATGTGATCCTGTAGTTCCATAGGGTAAGTTGAGAAAAGAGGATGCAAACTTGTTCTGCATCTCTTTGTTTCTCTTGCGTTCAGTATTTCTGCACTTGGCTAATGAGAAAAATAATGAAAGCTTTTGACAGTATGTTTCTGTATCTGTCCCCTATCTACAGAACTGCGTAAGCATGTTCTTTCTGTGTTCCCATGTATGTTCATGTAACTTTGTGCATGGCTGAAAGTTTACTTTGTGACAAATGTTGCTATGTCGTGGTGTCCCTAATGTTGAGGTACCTGTGCCCATAAACACATTTGCTGGATAAGGTTTGAACGGTTGTCTAAGAGGGTATCCTTCCGTATATGTGGACATCACCGGCCCTCCTGGGGGCTGCCCGAATAGTGAGTTGCTTCATTCTTTCTTAACTCTTCAGGCTGTCATGTTCCTGGGGGTGAGGAGAGGCATTCTAAGGGCCTCTCTTCACTTGTGGTTATTTGATGATCGCAGTGTGATTACTGTGTCATGACCTGTCCATTTGAGTGTGAGAATAGGGAAAAACTGTTTGTTGTAATCTGGGGTGGCTAGTACTGGTGCATTGCTCATAGCTATTTTTAGATCGTCAAAACATTTTGCAATCTCATCTGTGCAGTCAAGTGGGCCTTTGATCTTTTGTGCTTCCTTCAGTGCCTGCAATGGGGGCTGACATATGTATAGTAAGCAAATACCCATGTTCTGCAATAATTACACAGGCCTAGAAATTGCTGCCTTTCTCTGACTGTTTTAGGCTGAGGTGTGTTTCTTACTGATGTTGCTATGTTTGGGCTTATTTTCCTTCCTGATGATGATATGATCTATTCCAAATATACCAATTCTTTCTGGAATAATTGTAGTTTGTCTTTGTCAACCTTGTACCCTTTGTCTGTAAGAATCGTCAGGAGTTGTATTGTGTCTTTTCTGCACTGTTCTTTTGTGAGGCTGCAGAATAGTAAGTCATCTAAGTACTCTAGCACTGCACTGGTCATGTGGATGTTCCCTAGGTCCATCTTAAGTACCCTATTGAAAACACTACGGGATTCAATGTACACTTGGTACAAATGAGTGTGCTGGAATCTCTTTCTGTGATATGAAAACACTGTCAAGTATTGGGAGTCTGGAATAGTGCTATTGTGAAGAATGCATTCTTGAGATCTATGAAATAAAAGTATATTGTTTCAGCGGGTATGTCACACAGTTTTGATTCAGGCCCTGGCACTAGCAGATATTCAGCTCCCACTATGTCATCTAGAGGGCAGAGATACTGAATGAATCTCCATGATGATCCCTTTGCTTTCTTCAGTGGATATATGGCTGTTGTTGCATGGTGAGCATGAGAGCAATATGATGCCTTGGCAAGTAGTGATTTTATAGGCACTTGCGCTAAGTCTTCTTGTAGCTGCAAGGGTGCTGCTTTGGCTATCAGTATTGTCTGTGGTACTTCCCTTTCCTGCACTACTATGTGGCAGCATATGCTGATTTCGAGTCCTATTTCTCTGTCTGTTTCCATGTTTGCAAATAACTGTTTTCGGTGACATCTCTTAGTGGCAGTGTGGGGTCTAGGCATAGTACTGTTTTCCACTCCATTCCTTCTGCATCTGTGCCTGGTATGATGAAAGTGTCTTTTCTCATGATCACTGTGTGTGTCAATGTGGAATGTGAACATTGTTCCCAGGGCTTCCTTATGTGGCACTGCTGGTCAAAATAAAAATTCTGCTCGTAAGTGAAATATTACATTTTGTACACCTGCTAACCCAGCAATCAAAATGGTCACTGCATTTGTAAATACAGCCTCATACAATGGTAATGGTCTAATTGTGTTAGTACTGCAAAGGGCCAGTATTACTGCAGCTATTCTGTTGTAATGCATGCCTGGTATTGAACACACAATTCATTTGTCAGTAAATTAAATATTCATTTTCAAATTCTGAAGGAAATCCCTACCAAGTTGTGTGGTGTCTCTGTATTGTAGAGTAATGATGCATCTATCTCCTGAGTTCCTATAGTGAGGGGTAATTATTCTGTGAACGGAACACTTTACAATTGCCACAGAAAATCTCTGAATGTCCATATGTAGTCTGTCAGTGGAAACCGTCCTTCCCTTATGCAAGATTGGGTGGTTACAGTGTCTACCATAAAGGTAAACATTCTGTTTCCTATATTCACTCCCACTTTGGGTTCATTGTCTGCATGTGGGGTGATTGAGAGAACTGGGCACATCAGGACTTGCTATGGGCTGTCCTATTGTTTATATGTGTTGGACCGTGGGATTGGGAAAGCATTGCTTCCTAAAACGCTAGCTTCAGTGTAATGTTTCACTGTTCTTTGTAGAAGAGCATTATATTCCTGTGGTACTGTCATTGCTTGTGCTGGAGCCTGTTGGGTGACATTCTGCATTGCATTCCGGGTTCGATAGTGTATGGGTTGTGTTGGTGCAATCATTTTCACAGGGCCTACGTTGTGGGATTTTGCAGATACTGGGGCATACATAGGTGATGGTGCTGTGGCTTTGCTTGGTCTGGGACATACAATGCCTGTGTTCGCCCTTGCACATAGTATTTATGTATTTATTTCATTTGTTGATAGCGCCTAGGACCCGGAGATATGCTGGCAGTAGTGGTTGTGTTACAATCATTGCATATGAGACACATGGAGCCTACATGGAAGCAGATGACAGTTATTGTTACAGACAATGCAATGCAGGTGAGTGGGTTTTAGACATATTTGTTAAACAGTAATGTTTGGATGTTTTTGTGAAAGGTCTGCTAGGATGGATTTTCCTTGATGTTGGGTGGGACCATATTCCAGACAGTGGGGGAAATAGCAGTGAAGCTAATCCATCCAGCTCTTCTTCTGGTGAATCTTGTTGTGATCACTGAGGTGGAGGAGGGAGAACACAGGTTGCATACGTGTGGCTTTTTGGAGATACAGTGGGTGAGGTAAGGGGGCAGTGTTATGTAGGCATCAATGAGTGATGGATAGGATTTTGAATCGAATGCATGCCTTGATAGGTAACCAGTGAGCTTCACCTCTCACCTGGTGATGTGATCAGATTGTTTCAAACTCCACACTGCTCTAAAGGAGTTGTTTTTGATCAGCTGCAGTTTCTTGAGGTTTTTAATGGAGGTACTTGCCTTGATTGCATTGCAGTAATCAAGTTTGCTGCCTTTGATGGCTCTGCCTAGTGTTAAGCACTTGTTGGTGATGAGGAACTTCTTGCATAGGTTGATAACTTTAGTGGAATATGCCACGGACGAGGCAACAGCCCTGATGTGTTTGTGCATGTTTAGCTCAGAATCGAGGTAGAGACCCAATGCTTTGACATCGGATGAGACAGGGGTGGTGTTACTGTTGATGCAAAAGTAGGTGAAAGCAGGGTCAATGTGTTTGAGCGGGTGTGGAGAACCAACAATGAGCAATTTGTCATCTTGTCATAATGAAGGCAGAGGTGGTGGTTTGCCATCCAGATCTGGATGATGCTGTAAACTCGGTTAATGTTATCAGTGTCAAGTTTGTGGTTGCCTGTGAGTTTGAGGATGACTTTCGTATAATAGGCAAAGTTTGTGTACAGAATGTTTAGGTTGTCCAGGTGGTTGAAGAGTGGCTTAGTATACATATTGCATAGTGTGGGTGAGAGGCAGGATCCTTGGAGGACACCGAAGGAGACAGGAATGAGTTCCGCTGATTCAGCCCAGCAAAGACCCTATAAGTTTGTTCACTCAGGAAGGACTTGATCCAGTCATCTGCTTCAGGGGAGTGAGGTAGAATGAGCCAGTGAGGGGGTGGCAGAGGATGTTGTGATTGAGTATGGAGCTGTGGGTGCTCCTGGGTGATATCGCAATGGGGGTATGCCTCAACAATCCTTATCAATGAGTTCCATTTTTCAACATGTCCAACATGTTCCTCCAAATCGTGGCTTTAAGCCTCCAAATCCTCCCCTTTGCCCTTTTTGTGAGTTACCCCTTGCCCCTTGGACCCCACATCTGTGTTGTCGATTGGTCTCTGGATTATTTGTCCACTCTTGTGGTTGTCCTGACAGCTGTTGTGCATCTGTGAGGTTTGTCACTACTGCTCCCTCCATGCTAAACTTTGCCGATTCCTCCAGCATTAGCTTCGCCTCAGCGCGCTGCACCTTTTCTGCACCTTTTCTTCTCCTGCCTTTTCATTCAAATGCTTGCACTTACAAAAATGCACTATTTGCACCTGTCTCGGGAGGATAGTTCAGGGGCAACGTGGTGGCCTTGGAAGCAAGATGACACGGAGCAACACAGGTTCGATCCCCAGGTCTGCGGTTAGAAACCTCTAGGTATTAAGCATATTAAAAATAACCAATTGTATAGATATATATCGCCCCATCCTTTTGCTTCCAAACCTACTATTCTATCTAATTCTACTTGTACTTCAGTGGGAAGATCCATTTGTAATACATGTTAGAAGAATGGTATGTCCCCTGTCTCTTCTCGCCACATTTCTTGGATGGACTGAATGTGCAATGCAGGTTCCTCATCATGTTTCATTGGGCATGTCATAATGGAACCCACTTCAGGTCTATCTGGGTATGCCCTTCTCAATGCATCCCACACACGGACTGGACAGTTATTAAATGTAGCCCCTTGATGTAAATTATTATCTAACTGGAACCCTAGGTCACCCGCTCATTCCCAAATTGTGTTGGGCTGATCTCCAATTATGTTGTCCAATAGGCTTTTCATATCTCCAATTGCTAAGGTAGCCCCTGCTGTATGTTTTTTCAGATGCACTGATCAATTTACCCACCCCACGGTAAGTGTTGGTAGGGTCTTGATCAAATATTATTGTCTATAAGGGGCCATGGCATATATTGGATCTGCCCACTCCCTTTTGTATCAATGGGAACTGACTTGCCCTTTTTCATTGGTCTTGGGCGACGTTTTAATCTTCTCTCCCATGAAGTTCTCTCTTCTTGATCCTCTTCAGTTTCCCAATTGTCCTCACTCTCTTCCTGCTCGTTTTCACTTTCAATCACCTCAATATTCATATTCTACATCCTGCTGCTCTTTCTCTTCAGTTTCCACCTTGACATCTTTTATCATCACCTTATGCAATTTCAATGATATTTTTCCCGCTACCCATGTCTCAGCATCTGTCAAAAGGCTGTACCCCCCCTCTTTCTTGTTGCCTATCAGGGACAAGGTGAATATACTCTCAGTATTTCCATTTTCTTTCTTGTTGCTCTTATCTCCCTCATATACTTTCCACAGTTCTAATATACTCTGTCCTTTCCTGAGCTTTTTACCCTTTGTAAGTGATTTCAATCCAGCACACACCCGGTCAAAGCCCAGCATGTAGTGCACAACTGAAACCCTTATTTATTTTTGTCTATAAGTTCAAAATTCTGAACGACGTACCACAGATATCACACCCTTCTCCTGGAACCCCCGGTCACACTGAACCAGGAATCAGGCTAGTTTGCAAAGGTAAACAATTATTTAAGTATTTAAAATGTAATCACAATATGTTTTAATAGATAAACAACAATCACCAATGGGGTGACAGAAAACTGAATAACATATTTAATACACTAGGAATAAGTAATGAGCAAGACAAATGCAGCACAGAAAATAATATTTTGTGTTGGTTCAGAACAGATAGCACTATGGTTAGAGGTTCCCCCTGCTACACCCCTCAACCCGCCAATGGGCAGTTAAATAGATGTGAGGAGAGAGCAGGTATTCAGGAATAGCACAAATCAGTCCCACTTTCCCCCTTCAAACACAAGAGAAAAACGGAATTAACGTTTCAGCTGTCAGGATGGCTTTTAAATTGTCTTCAGAATTGACTGGGCACAAAAACCAAATATGATCAAAAATACTTAAATTGTTATAAATTCCTATGCAAGCTGCTTTGAACAGTTGCACACAATCACAAACTATGATTTAGTTCAAAGAAAACATTTGAAATCTTAAAGTCCAATTCGGAAACAAATGAAAGATATTTCACACAGGTAAAATTTCTCCGAATTGTAATTTGCGGCAAACTTTTCCTGTCGCACTGTTTTGCAATGTGGTTATGGGTTCTATGGATAGCTACAGATGTCAGGTACAACTATGAGTTGAAATTTCGTTTCTTTCACAAAAACTGAGGGAGTTATATAGGTTTTATTAAGAGTCATTTTTGCAAATAGGCGCGAGGATGAAAAACAGAAATGTATTTTTGAAAATGACAAATGTGTTTGCTGACACTAGGGGATGACTATGAAAAAGCAAATACCACAGTGGGATTTTACAGTCACGTGATCAGTGTAACCAGCCTCCTGTGGAAACTCTACTTCTTCAGATGATAAAAAAAATCAGCTCAAAGATAGTTCTAACAATGCTGGTTTTGAATGAAAGATAGGATGGGTTTGAGATAAGGATAAAACTATGCAAATATACTATGGGCCACAGTCCTTCCTATTAATACTCACAGGATAAATTACTGAATTGGACTGTCAGCTCTGGTCATTGGATTGGGTCTGGTCTAAGAAAGACAGCACATCAGGCACGGTACTGGATGAGCTAGGCCGGTAACCCGGATTTGCACAGGATCTGCACTCCTAGTCTGTGGGTATTTTAATCAGCTGCATAGCGAGTTCCTCATGCAAGCCTAGTGGTGGCAAGCCAGAGAATTTCAGGATACTGGTTCAATAGGCCTTCTCACACCACACAGCGCTTCACTGGGTGGAGAGAACAAATTTGAGGATTTGGGTCTTGCTGAAATCAATAGTTCTCTACTGCTGGGAAGAGTCTTGGCATCTGGATCTGGAAGAAAATTAAAGCTGGATGTAGAATTCTGGATCAGAGTGCTTCGCTGGAATCAGGAAAGTGAGTGGATCTGTGAGTCCCTATGTGTTGTCAGCTGTCTCTATTTATGCTTTGAAATGACATCACAAAGTGGGTGTATGGGGCGGCTTAGCTAAGCTTGCCCCTGTGAGTTGGGATTGGACTAAAACTTCATCTCCGCCTTGCATTTGAGTGATTGGACCAAGGCCGGATGATGTCACATTTTATGGTTTGCTTTGCTCTCCTCAGAGACCTCCCTTTAGCCACTGGTCTCAAAATCAGATTTTATACTAAACACACATTTCTACATTTGTCATCTTTATGCAAATTACACACAAAGATGCCATATGTTATGCAGCATCTGGTCCCCCAAATCCCGCAGCGGTAGGATCTTGTTTCAACTTTCTTACAGAATTTTGTCCTTTTTGCTATGAACACAATTTCTAAATTGTATGCAAATTTCCACAAATGTGTGTGTTTAACATAGGGATGTGCGTGTACATTTTCACAATTCTAACATTCATACATTTCACATAAAACCACATATATTGCCATTCTTGTCCAGAAAATGTGACACGGTTCTGCCGCCTCTTAAAACGTGCAGCCAAAAATTAGATTCACAACTCTGTCCTTGGTATATTTTTCACCCTTTTGGATGACAAGTTATGAGTCTTTAAGAATTGTTTTTTCTTTATGTTTAGCAACAGATGGCCCACCCCTTTTTTCTCCCTGCAGTTCAGGAGCATCCCCCTCCTTTTTTGTTCCTTCCAGGAGCCATTTACGACCACCTTCACACCTCCGTTTCCTGGGCTGAAGCTCTGTCATTGTTCCTTCTCTTCTATAGACAAAAGTCTGGGCTAACCCTCAATTAGAACCTCCGCATGAGTTTCTGCTGAGAGGAAGTCCCCCCCCTGGAAGAAACCTGCTTTTCCAGTTCTTGCAGCTCAGCCAGGCTAATTAACTTCTTAAATCCACTGAACCCAAACTTGTTGCATCAAACATAACTACATTACTTTCTTGGCTTTACATCTGGGGATCAAAACACAACTAAGATCTGTATTCCTTTTAGCAAAAAATCCTTTTTATTTTTGCTAATCCAGCAGACTTTTAGCTTACTTTAAAGTTTCATCAGTAACTCATCTGACAGCTGTCATTCAGGTAGCCCAGGGTACTGCACCCAGATTCTGAAAGAGGCTGTCACTTTACAGACAATCCAGTTTGTCTGATGAATGTTTTGCTCTTCACATTACGACTTTTATGTTCACAATGCTTCATTAGATACATGAATTTTAGCACCAGGCAAGATGTTGAATGTTAAGAAGTGTTGTGTTATCGGTATTTTGGAGTTTTTAGCAACAAAGCAAATGTCATTTGTAGGCACATTTTGGGGTTTCACTTGCAAAGTGCTGCTTCTCTCTCTGCACTCTGTTTGCTGGTCATGGAGCCCACTGGCACATTTCTGCAGGGTGTTCTCTATTCCACCGCCATGCACCATGGGTGGCAGGTTGTGCATCCCTCTTTTTGTGTGCTGACGCACACTTTTTTGTAGGTTTTTTAGGTTTTTGAAGGTTTTTGGTGCGCACAAGGGTTTTGCCGCCATTGTTGCCGTTTCTTTCACCATAACTGGCAGGGTGATGCCGCATAGCACAGCGGAGTGGGTCAATACACCCCACACCTTGTATGTGGACAGTAAATGGATATACATATGTTTTATTATGCTTTAGTAATGTGTGCCCTCAGCTGGCCAAGCTGTAAACATTATCCATTCAGTTCCCAATGCTCACTCATAGTTGGTTACACTTCAATATCTTCTCCCTAAAAGTTGGTAGCTCTTTACACGTATGCTGTAATTGAGTACTCATTTTCTTCCACACAATAACACATGAACATAATGGATCAATATTACTCTTTACACAAAAACAAAATAAAAAAATTCAATACCACCTCTGCGGGCTGCCACCCTATGGTGCACCCCTGAAATAACTCTTAAGCACAAAATATAACAAAGCCTCGAATAAAACAACACTTAAACACCAGGACACAGTGCCTCTTCATGCACAACAAAACATGTCCAAGCCTGTGCTCCCTCCCAAATACCATCTGCACCCCAATCTCTTCCCCAAACTCAAAGGGGCCGATTCATGGAACAAATGTGCGCCAAAAATCCCAGCGCAAGCAGGCGCAAGGTGGCGCAAGCGTGAGAAAGCAAGCGCACCCGCACGTGTGCGATTCAAGGAAGGCGCTGCACTTGTTTCCCACGGG
Organism: Ambystoma mexicanum; assembly: GCF_040938575.1. Classification (NCBI taxonomy): domain Eukaryota; kingdom Metazoa; phylum Chordata; class Amphibia; order Caudata; family Ambystomatidae; genus Ambystoma; species Ambystoma mexicanum. The sequence continues at coordinate 359,502,517 of NC_090941.1, forward strand.
TTGTGCACCAAATAGGTGCATGTCGCACGCGGGCACACATGTCATCAAACAGCGTGCGCTACGCGCACAGCAAAATCGCACATAGCGCAGAGCACACAACAAAAGTAGGCGGAACAATGGGCGTAACACGCAGAATGGGGTATAACGCGTGAAAAAGAAGGCGTAACTGGGGAAGTACTGCAGGGAACTACACGGAACGCCCCCACGCACGCGAACAACCCGTATTCATGGATACGAATACGGGAAACCCGCGCACAGCAAAAGACGCACACAGGTGTGAATGCGTCCCCCACACGAAGGCAGGCGGAAGCGTCCCCGCGAACAGTATAAAAGTGTGCGCAAACAACAAACACGTATATACAGCTACGATGAATGCCCCATTTGTTACAGCACTGATCGTGGGACACCGCAGGAGGAGGAGAATAGCCAGGGCACACATTTTTTCACAACGGACAAGCCTTTTTGGGATGCCTGACGACCAGGTCTACGGCAGGTATAGGTTTCCACCCCGTATCATCCTAGACCTGGTCAGGGAGTGGGAAGATGACCTTACATCCCCCACCCTTTGCTCCCAAGCATTGAGCCCCTTGGAGAAGGTGCTCAGTGTCCTGCATTTTTTGGCCACTGGGTCATTTCAGCGGACTACTGCCATAGTGGGGGGGGGGTCTCACAGGCCACGCAGTCACGCTGCCTACACCAGGTGTTGGCAATCATGACTGCACACCCCACAGTCCGCAGGCACATATACATGCCCAGAACACCCGCAGAAAGGCAGGCCGTTGTCCAGGACTTTTACAGGGTGGCACACTTCCCCAAAGAGCTCGGTGCCATAGATTGCACCCATGTGGCCCTACGTCCACCTAGGGCCACTGAGCACATCTACCGAAACCGCAAGCACTGGCATTCCATCAATGTACAGGTGGTATGCGATGCAAAGGGAATCATCACCTCTGTCTATGCAAACTACCCTGGCTCCACCCATGACAGTTTCATATACAGAATGTCTGCCCTGAGCCGGGCCCTGGAAGCTGGGCAGCATGGCGACACATGGCTCCTAGGTGAGTACAAATGCCCTTGCACATGCATGCATGTCACACACACACACACACACAAATACACAAACCCCATTAATAACAACCATTATCACCACTCCAGGGGACAGTGCCTACCCTCTGAGCAACCACATGATGACGCCAATCCGGAAGTCACGCTTCCGCTCCCTTGACCGCTCTGGTGGGCAGCTACTCTATGCACCCCAGTAGTGTGCAGGATCATTGTGGCAGCATGTGTCCTGCACAATGTTGCAACACGGCAGGGCGTACCGGTGGACATGGTGGTGCCCCCACAGGCCCAACCACAGGCAAAGGCGCTGCCCATGGGTGGGGATAGGGCACGTGGCGAGGATGCCCTGACCCAGCTTGTGGACACATTTTTCACCTAAACTCCCACCCCTGCGGAGTGCACACAGGCCTGGCACATACCAGGTGACAATCGATGATGACAAAGAGACAGTCAACTGTCACAACCTTACCACCCTGAGATTGTTGCCATGGAAGTGCCACATTGTGTGCATCCCTGGCTACTTAAACACAAGCAATCCTGTGTGACCAAAAGGCACACATGCAAGGTGTGAATCATACACACCTGCAAAACAGGCCATGACTATCACTGTTATGTCACTCAAGCCCTCCCAAAGCACAACATGACATGGCAAGCAATAGCCAAACACCAACACAGTACCAATAAGGTACACATTGCCATGTGAAAAATGTAAATTGGCATCAGACAATGATGCCTGACATGGAATCAGATGAAATGACTGACCAACAACCTCCCACCCAAAAGAAGCCATGACCAAATGCATTCAAAAAGTCAAAGTTGTAACATAACAATGAATGCCTGTCTACATGCACATTGTGCATTGAAAAATCAACACTGCAACTTCTGTGTGCCGTGTCCACCTCCTGCAACACACTGCTCAGTGCACAGCATAGTTAACAGCCATTGCGTGTGATGCACACCCTGAGCATCACATCTAAGCAACAAACCACATCAAAAAGCAAATTAGGCATGTACAGGATCCCCAATTGCTCAAAGGACATGTGCTGCAGGGACACAGAGGGCACCAGAAGGAAAACAGAGTGTGCATGTGGACATGGAAGGGTGGTTGTACATGTAGTGCATTATAGTGCGAGTGTGTGGGTCAGTAGGGACATGCACTCAACATTTGCATGTGCAATCAAGTGACCATCAGTGTCCTCTACACATCACATGTGAACATTCACCATGTGTACACCCCAGCATGTCAAACCACAACTATCCCCTCACACCTGAAAGGTAAACACAACACATGAACAGGCATTGATCAGCAGAACACATCATGTACATAGGATACCACAATTACAATGTCAGGGCGCCCATCACACTGCAGGGCAAGGCAACTATCACCAACCAAGCACCACCCCTTCCTCACAAATCACCATGACCCACTGAACAACTGCACAGGGGTTATGAAGCCTACATCCTTGAATTTCACCTTGCCACAGGATCACCCTTCCCCTTTGTCACCATCTCCCACCTTGTGTGTAAAATGTTGCCTGCATCCTCAGAGTCCACCTTGATTTGCAAAAACACTACATCCAAGCGAACTCAAAGCAGGCAAGCACAGAAGCCAAGCAAAAAGCTTGCAGGCAGAAAAACTAACCAGAACAGCCTCCAGTAGATGACTTGAAGTAGCAGTACCTCACAAAGGCCATGTACTACCACAATGATGTAACAACCAAGTTGCACAGTAAAACAATGTCACAACAGGATGTGTACCATGTGTGGTACATAACATAGAATGAGGCACCACAAATAGATGTGTACTGTCACTGCTCCCGTGTACAGGTGCAGGAGTGGCACGAACCAACCACCCCCACCGTGGTTTGGGTGGCTGCAAGGTCAAACTCACACAGGCCTCTGAGACCCTGGTGGGGAAGGAGGGTCAGGTATATGGAGTCGGGACAGGCGTTGGCATACTGGATAACCGGAATGAGGGGCAGGAGAGGGGAGTAGGATTGACACAGGAAAGTAGGGAATGGCCAAGAATGTAGTACTCACATTAACACATACACAATCATACCAAACTGGTTCATCATAAACATAGCAGCAATTCACTGAAATGGAAGTCAAAGAGAAACTTATCTCTGGGGTGAGTGCTGGCCTCCTGCCTGCGCACTCTCAGGTCCGGTAACAGGAGCACCTCAATGCTGCAAAGAGAGCCACAGTTAAAAATCTGTGCGTGCCCATAACAAACAAACACACCACCAAATATGCCCCAAAGTAACAAACTACTCTACAAACAGACAATCTGGTGTCGATGCTTCGTACCCATACGTAACATTACCCCTGTGATGGTTCATACACAGTGAATGCAGTAAGTCAGGTGCCGGTGGTTGCGTGGCAAATGGAACACCAATGTGTCACGAATCACACAACATGCAATGTTCCCTGGGTAAGGAGACAGACGCATATAGCAAGGTATGACTTCCAAACAAGTTGTGTTCCACCACGACCCAAATAAAGTAGGCAGTGTATGTTTCAAATTCTACATGGAAATGAAATGCACTGCACCCGAGTCTGTCCCTTGCCGTCTGTCCCTGTCAGCTGCTTCTTTACATGTCTCGGAACGCTACTTGGGTGATACAAGTGCCTCAATGGACCATGGTGGACCGGAGGGAATGTGCCACTGCCCCTGCAGGTGCCCCAGACAACCTTACAATCAACTAGCCATGAGTCCACCAACACATCTGAGCTGTATTGTGCTTTTCAACACCAATATTCGTCCAAGCTCACCCTGAGTGCTGCTACTAAGCATGCATGTGCAACTGGTCTGGTGGAAGGTTTGCTGTGTTGTGGCCCCCCTGTGCTGCTCACCTTGCCTGGAGTCCCTTGAAACACGTCAGCAGTTTTCGGATGTATGATTGCAATCCCTGTGCCTCTGCTTGCACACACATGTGCATGTGGGCACCACCAAACGTGTCCAGATTCCAGACGTCCAATGGCCCATGTCTGCTGGCAAAGGTGGTCTGGAGGCTCATCCCTCTGCAGCAAGGGCATGAAACACATTATTAATGCTTTAAATTCATCTGTGTGTGTCTCTTCAGGCATCACATCACTGGACCATGTCAGAGATGTACATCAGAAATCACACCACAGTCTGTCTTTCAGAGCCAAAGTGTGGAACACACTATCTACGGCATGAATTGCAACAAGCACATGTACAGTAAAGATAAGAAACATACTACACAATGCATGGCAATGAATGTACACATGAATCATGAAACACCCCATCTAGCAAAAGCAGAACAGTGGTCAATAACACCCCAATCATCCCCACTAGGGGTGTTAACACAAGTTCCACAGCATCAGACATGCCACAGATATGACAGTCCAAAGCCCTTGTGTGATAGACTGTTACACCGAACCATACTTGCAAGCCCATGGATGAGGGAAGCAGGAGTGGCATATGTGAGTCAAGGACCCCAAGCAGCATACACATACACAAGACAAGCCTGAAGGGCCCAGCTGGAACAGACAGTGGATGCTTTCAAAAGCCACAAAGCACCACACTGTCACATGAAAGCACAATAGACAAGCAATTTTAAACTATATTAACTAATTACACTAACTGCGAAAAACCTACTTTACCTAATTAAACTAACTATCAAACAGAAACTTAACTAACTAAACAAAAGAAAAATCAAAAATGGCCACATACGACCCGGGGGGGGCACCCAGGAGGGGGGAGGTACAGAGTGCTGCTCAACACCCACAGGCGATGATGCAGAGCCAAAAAAAACCTCCATGGGCTCAACGCCTGCACAGCCTGACCTATGTGGGAGATAGATGGTCGTCCGAGTCTGGCTCATCCTGGAAAGGAGGACGTGGCACAGTAGCCTGGCCACACCTAGCCGCAGCTTGCCCCTCGTCGGCAGCAAGTCTGCCGGACGGGTGAGCCTGGTTCTGTGTGGCGATGACACGTAGGTCTGCATGCAGAACTTCCCGTGATGCACGTGCTTCCTCTTGCAAGGTAGCACGTGTAACACAGAGTTCCTCCTGCAAGGCCTGGCTTGACAACTGCTGCACCTCCCGGCAAGCCTGTAGCTCAGCCAAGATGGTACGCTCAAGCTGTGCAAACCTCTCCTCTGACCGCTCCCTCTGGGACATCAGAAGGACACCCAGAGTGGATCTGAGGGAAGCATACTCCTCCCTCAGGGCCTTCATGTGTGCCCCTGCGTGGGCAGCAATTGCTTGACGCAGAGACGACATTTCAGCCTGGCGTGCACTGTCTGAGGCTGCCATGCCCAGCCTGACCGAGCGGGCCGTGGACCGTGCTGCCTGCTGCTGGAGAAGCACCTGCATAGCAGGGGGGAGCATGGACCGGGCCACACGCTCCATGCTCTCAGCGATGTTCTCCATTGCTGACCCCTGCCGTTCTGAATTGGCAGTCATGTCTTGCTCCCACTCAGTATACAGCGGTTGCGCGCGGTGACCGCGTTGCTGGGCTTGACCCCTGCGGGACCTAAGGACTGGTTGTCCTCGTCGGGTTGGCACTGCCCGCGGCTGCACAACTACATGCCCCTGTCGACGTGATGTCCCAGGCACATCAGTGACTGGTGTGGAGGGTGACCCTCCGTCCCGATCCACCACGGGCGGAGGTCCCAAGACAGTCTGACCCCTCAGTGCAGGTGTCATGGACAGAGGAGTGTTCACATCAGAATCACTCACCCCTGACACATGGACCTGATGCTCATCCAACTTGACATGGACGTCAGAGTCGTCATCAGGGCTGGACTCATAGGCAGCCAGAGACAAGATGGCCTGTAGCACTTGGGGGTTTTCGTGGCCTGCCACCCCACGACCCCCTCTTGTGCCGGGTTGATGTAGAGATACCAACCCTGTGCCTGGCATGACAACACCATCCTCTGGCTCCATTGCATCATCATCTGAAAAATAGAGAAAAAAAAGGTCACTACACATGTCAGAAGCACACAACACACACACCGACAACATCAGGCAGACATGTGACACACAAAATAGAACCTGGCATGCATGTTGGGTCAACTTGGAATTTCTTCTGTGATCAGACCTGTTGAAAGGTGGCAGTCTGCATTGAAGTGGATTTATGCAGTGCAGCAAATATGTATGTTACTCACTACCTACATGTACAAGGACTCCATGGTGTGTGTCAGAAAATGTAAAGGCACTGCAAGGTCAACTTCAGGCATCACGTGCAATGTGCATTCAATGGGTAGCATATCTACAAGCAAAGCACCCCTCCACCAAAGTGCAAAAGCAGGGATGCCTAGCATGGTATCAAAAGGCTGACCATAGACCTGTGTATTGACAGACAGTGTTGACTAGCATCAACAGCTTCATGTGAGTCAAGTGACCAAAATGCAAATGATGATGGGACAGTAAGCAGGACAGATGATGAAACGTCTGGAGGCCACCCACGTGTGAAGAGGACACTACACCAGCTGGACAGAGTCATTGGCCATTAAACAGGCTGACGCCTGTGACCCACCCAGATTGTCAGACCCTAAACATGTGTGCAACGCAGTACTGAGCCACAGTAGACATGGGAAGGCTGATGAAATGCCATGCAATGTATGTCACCCAGGACTTGTATTACAGTGATCATCCAGTCAAGGACACATAGGGGCATGCGTGCAATGCACATGGAGCATGAATGGGCACTCATGTCCCTGCGGGGCATCTGACCTCTGCACAGTACAAGTGAGATACCCTGCATCAAGAACTAAGGCTGTACCACACAGCATATGTCTGGCAGATTGGTTGCGGGAAGTTAGCATGTACACAGGAAGCATTAACAGGGAAGTACCCAACGGCAATATTGAAGCAGACCAGTGCAAAGGTGGAATTGGGGTGCAGAGCGGGGGGTGGAGGGGCAAGGGAGCATGCCTACATGGAGTACCCGCATGCAGCCAGAGGACACATGCACATCAGTCATGCTATGACATCGTGCCTGGGCTGAGAGGAAGGTCACCCCACGCTACATGCAGAAGGACCAGTGAGCTGGGACATGGACCCGAGGGGCATCCTGATAACCAGCATGTGAGTAGGATGCAATAGTGTTGATGCCGACAGTCCCCGTCTGCTCCACATGTCCACCATCCAGCAGAGCAGACATGCATCACGGAAGCATTGCATTACTTGCACATCCGAACCATGTACACCTCACATGTAGTAGCAATCATGCACAACACATCTTACAAGTAAAACACACACGTCCTCAACAAACACGCATCAACACTCACTTGACTGGGCATCAAAGTCCGGCATCTCTCCCACTCCTTCGACCGATTCAGAAGGTATGAACTCCGCAACAAGAGACTCATGCAGAGTGAGGACTTCCTCCTCTGGTACAGGCCCACCGCCAGTCACCAGAGTCAAGTTGTAATTAGAGGCATGCTTAGCCTTAGCGCTGCGTTTGATGTCATTCCAATGCTTTTTGCACTCTTGCGCCGTGCGCACCTCATGGCCGAATGCACTGACATTTTCCACAACATGCTTCCAGTGGGTATCACGTTGGGCAGCCGTGGTCTGACTATTGGCACCCACTAGCATGTCACGGCTGTGGCCCCGCACGTAGCCCACGAGGAAGTCCAGTTCCTGGTTGCAGAAAGGATTCTTCCTCGACGTGCAGGAGGTTGTGGCTGTGTGTGAGGTCCCAGCCTGTGCTGCAGGTGCAACCTTTCTCCTCTTGGAATGTGGCTCAGACCCTGGCAGGCTAATGCCACCCTGACCAGTATGGCCAGTGGGTTCGGTGGATTGAGCCAAGGGAGTGGCAGGTGGAGGGACGACCAAAGGCCTGACTTCTGTCAGTGGCAGCTGGGTGCCCTCTAATGGACCCTGCGCAGCAACATCCGCTGTGGCATGGTCATTGACCGCAACGGTCCTGGTTGGCAGACTCACAACCGGGGTGTTGTTGGGTGCATCTGCCCCTGCACTTGCCAACACCCGGCTGTTTGGGGCAACAGATGACATAACTGCCCCAGGGACACGTGTCTTGGTCAGGGCAGCCCTGCGTGCCCCTACGGTTTCCCTCCTGGCCTGTTGGAAATCTTCCAAGGGCTCCTCCAGTGCCAACGCAGGCTGCGCTGGCACACCCTGAGCCTGGGTGGCAGTGTCCACAGCTGCACCTGCAGCTACCACTACCCTTGGGCCCGTGGCAGTCGATGGAACGAACTGCCGGGTCACACGGGCGCCAGTGCCAGATGCAGAAGCTGAATCTCCCGGAACCACAGGGGATGGTGGCATGACTGCACCGACACATGGCACGACATCGTGCACAAGTGGCGCACCCCTGCCTCTTCCCCCTCTGCAGCTGCCCTGGACACCCTGGAGTCCCCCTACTCCCTGGTCACCCCGGCCACGTCCCTGACCACGCCCGCCACGAGGAGTACGCCCAGCTGAGGCGCCCCTCACCTTTGGTGGCCTCCCAACCATGGAACAGATGTAGTAGTGCCGGCACAGATGGAGTTGTGCCAATGGGAGGTGTACACCACAATTGACCTGGGCAATTTGGGTGAAAGGGGTGGGAAGCAAGATGTTAACATCCCCCCTGCACCTGCAAGGCTGTATGTGACCCCGGTGATGTAGTGACGGGTCATGCAACGCTCAGGCACCCCAAAACTGTTGGAAAACCGTGCACGCAACCATGCAGCCTACATGCGCAGAATCAACCTCCCGCAGTACGTGGTGGCACCCAGTAACACAAAAATCGGGTACGCCTGGGACACGCAGGCTACTATGACATCAAAAACGGTGCGATACACAGGGGCACCCGCAGTGGGAAAAATAGCGTGCGCGACTCACCGTCTGACTAGCGCGATGCAGAAAAACACGCGTAGCCAATCCCCCCGCCAAAAGAAGAGATACGTCCTTGATAGCTGTGAAGTTGTGATGGCACGCGAAACAACAGGAAGCAGCAACACACGTCGGTCTCCACGAAAGGCACGTACAGCGAACTGCTGGCCCCGCTCACCTTTAACCCATGCTGAGGGAAAAGCCTGCGCGTGTCACGTCACTTACGCGCGTAGGCCCTTTCCTTGGATTACACGCATTCACACGGGGACGTGCATTTTGTTTGCGCGCGCGGTAATCCACTATGCCCACGTATTGGGGGAAACACCCGCGCACGTCCCCGCGCCTCACGTCACAGAAGCGCTTACACGCGAAGGGCCTTTGGTCCAATGAAATCGCTGACATGCTCACGCGCTAAGGGTCTTTCCTCGAATTACACGCTGACGTGCAAGATTTTCACGTGCCAAATCACTCTGTATCAAGCTGGCCACGCGTTCACACACGGAAGACCACGCTCCTGCCCAGAAGGCCGAATTACTGCCCCCCCAGAGCCCCGAGCACGCTCCCACCTGCCATCTGCTGCTGCCTGATTGCCTGCTGCCCACGTGCCCTGCCATTTGCTGCCTGCACGTCAGCCAGGGGTGCTGTTGCTGTGACCACCCCTGCTGGAACCGAAGACTCCCGACTGCTATTCCATCGCTCCACAGCCCAGCCCCAGGACCCAGTTGCCCACCCACACCTGCCTCTGGGGTTGCCATGTCGGGCACTACACCATCTGGCACCACTGGCAACCCCCAGCCAGAGAGCCAGAGGGGCACCAGCTTCACTGCCACCGAAGTTGGTGTCCTGGTGTAGCAAGTCCTGGGGCAGTATGATGCCCTCTTAGGAAGTTCCCGCGCCGACAAGGAAGGACGGACTCGGATCTGGACGGACATCATGACTGCCATCAACGCGGAGGGGGCGGCAGAGTCCGACTTCCAACATGTCAAGAAGCGCTGGGAGTACTTCAGGTCCTGGACCCTCAACAAAGCCCGGCGCCTCTTGAAGGCAGCGGATGCTAAGGGGCGCCGGGGCCACCTGTTGGAACATCAGATGAGGGTCCTGGAACGCATATGCCCAGCGCTCCACGTATAGGTCCTTGAGGGGCAGACCCATCTGGAGTCGAGCGGTAAGTGTACATGCATACTGATTGGAAGCTGTGCGTGTGGTGGTGTGCCAGTAGTGTGCAGGTTGTACATGTGGTTATGTAGGTCCATGTATGGATGTGTATGTACAGGGCTGTGAGGCTGACGCATGCAAGTCCTTTCATATGTGAGACTCATGAATGGTGTATGTGTGGGTAAGCATGCAGCCCAAATGCAGATGTGTGAGCACACCTGTTTGGATTACTGTGTATGTAAGTTGGCATGGTTGTGGTGTCACACATGGATGTTGGTTCCAGCTGCATGTATCTGCACCGGTTACATGTGCATGTGTGTGTATTTGACAAGGGTGCAACAGTGATGCAACATGGATGCATGTGAGACTGATATGTAGAAGACTGATTGCCAGATGTGACATGGGTGCCAATCTCATCACTGCGACAGTTGGCAGAGGTGTACACATGCATGTAAGTGTGGTGGCGTGTGTGCATGTCTAGTGCACTCCCTGTGTTTTATGTGATATCTGGCTCACCTTTGGCTGCTCATGCTGATGTATGTGTATGGATGGTGCTGGCTGTTGCGATATGGCTGTGGAATAGCTCATGTGTGTGAGTTGCAATGACATGTGTGTTGGGGATTGTGATTGCATGTCTGAAGTTTGACAATGCCACACATGTACAACTGTCATGTGTGTATGAGTCCATTGTACAGTGCCCTGATGCCTGTCTCCTATCTCTCCCTGTCTGCAGTGTCAACTGATGAAGAGGGCAGAGAAGGTGCTGTGGAGCAGAGCGGCAGGGATCGCACCGCCAGCCCGAGACGCAAGGCCCGGCTCCCCTCCCAGGTTGTCATCTCGTCGGGGAATGAGGAGTCCGGTGCCACGTCCCAGGTCGCTGCTGCCGAGGGGAGGTCCAAGAGGCGGAGGTCAGAGTTGGACTCCTCGGCAGCCGAAGGGGCAGCTGAGACCCCACAGGGCCCGATGGAGGAAGATGGCACGGAGTCATCCAGGTTGGTGGGGGGTTTGGTGGAGGAGGCCGTGCAAGGGACAGAGACGGGGTCTGGAGGTGGGGATTCCACTGGTGCTAGTGGTGCAGTGCAGGGGCAGGGACAGGAGGCAGCACAGGCCGCCGCGGAGGTGCCTGTGTGTAATCCTGTCCCCGATCCTGTGACTGCATCATCTTACACCAGCAGGGATACCTACGTCCAGACCCGTTCTCAGGGAGGGGATTGGCTTACACCAACTGGCCTTCCTCTCCCTGCAGATGTGGCTATCCAGCACCGGGTTGAGCCTGTCCTGGATGGGGTGGCGTTGCATCAACGTGCCATGCGAGCTGACTTGCAGTCTTTTCATGAGGAGACTGCACGTCTTCTTGCATGGCTCGTTGACCACGTTGACCCACTGGGACAGCTCACCAGGGCCGGATTTCTCCGTTTTCTGGACCTTGTTCCGACCCCCTCCTCAACTGAACCCCCTATGCGCCAGTCGTCCTCCGTGCCATCTTCCCACCCATGTGTCACCTGGGTGCCCTGTGGAGCTGCCTTTGACCCTGCGGCCAGGCTGGTGGAGGACACATCCCTGCCACAGTCGGGAGTTGGACGTCCAGCAGGGGTGGCCACCTCAACAACTGCACCCCAGCTGGAGGAGGATGTGCAGGCAGCAGGAGACAGGGCACAGGCAGCAGCACAGCAGCAGCAGCAACAAGGTGGGAGCCATGATGGCTCGGGGCCTTCATCATCGGAGGGGCAGGCATCGGCCGGAGGGCAGGAGGACCCTGGACGGGAAGTGTCTTCCGTATGGCAGCGGTTGGGCCATGCGATAGATGCGGAGCGGCAGCGGGTGGAAGAGGCACGGCTCATGATGGTCAGGGCGGAAAACTCCATGCATAGGGCCCTGAGGCGGGCCGAGTGCCTCGAGGCCATTCGCAGGGACCTGGAGATCCAGATGTCATCATCCCTGCGAACCCTCGGGGCCATGGAAGAGGACCGCCTCCGGGACATCGAGCAGGAGTTCGATGATGCCCTGGCCCGGGACATCAACAAGTGAGCCGTTTGACTTGCCCGCTGCCTTTGTAAATAGTTTGTTAGTTAGTATTAGGTTTCCTTTTGTTTTTTTCTTTATTTTGGACCGCTTGGACAATGCACCACATTTTTGTATATAGTTTTTTTATTAGGTAGTAGTTTTTGGTAGGTTTCATTTCTTAAATTGGGCTCATGGACCCTGGATTCTTCAATTGTACATAGTTCTTCATTGGATTCATCTTTTTTAATATTTTTTTTGTGTCCACCATGGAGCAATGGTTTTTACTTTTTATTTTACCTTGGATTTGATTTTTTGACCTGTGACTTTGGACAACATTTCTTTTTGGATTTTTTTTGCTTATGTTTTCTTGATTTTAATTATTTATTGGACATGGACCATTTCTTTTGTTATTCCCATTGTTGTGTGTTTAATTTGATTTACGTTCATGTTATCTTTAATATATATTTTTTTATACTTCCATGTGTGGTATCATCTCATTGGTTTCATGCATGTCATGATATGGGTTTTGACATTCACTTGCACCCATTGTGTGTGTGTGACGGACATGTGTTCATTTACATACTTGCCATTGGGGTTGTATCATGTAATTGGCATTTCTATGTGGGTGGATGAAATATTTGGGTGGGTCTTTGGCATGTGGAGGCTGGCCATAAGGGCCAGGGATCTAGATTGTGATGATGTGTTGGCTGGGGGACATGAGTGGGGGCCTGCTGGCAGGTGCCCCGCAGTGCTCGGGGGTGGGTGTGCAAGAGGACATGAGTGGGACATGTGTGGGGGCCTGCTGGCAGGTGCCCCTGACTGCTGGGGGGTAGGGGTGCAGGGGGACATGAGTGGGACATGAGTGGGGGACTGCTGGCAAGTGCCCTGCACTGCTGGGGGGTGGGGGTGCTGGGGGACATGAGTGGGACATGAGTGGGAGCCTGCTTGCAGGTGCCCTGCGCTGCTGGGGGTGGGGGTCCAAGGGGACATGAGTGGGACATGAGTGGGGGCCTGCTGGCAGGTGCCACAGACTGCTGGGGGGTGAGGGTGCAAGGGGACATTAGTGGGGGCCTGCAGGCAGGTGCCCTGCACTGCTGGGGGGTGGGGGGAGCAGGGGACATGTGTGGGGGCCTGCTGGCAGGTGCCACTGACTGCTGGGGGGTGGGGGTGCAGGGGGACATGAGTGGGACATGAGTGGGGGCCTGCTGGCAGGTGCCCTGCACTGCTGGGGGGTGGGGGTGCTGGGGGACATGAGTGGGACATGAGTGGGGGCCTGCTGGCAGGAGCCCTGCACTGCTGGGGGGTGGGGTGCAAGGGGACATGAGTGGGACATGAGTGGGGGCCTGCTGGCAGGTGTCCTGCACTGCTGGGGTGTGGGGGTGCAAGGGGACATGAGTGGGACATGAGTGGGGGCCTGCTGGCAGGTGCCCTGCACTGCTTGGGGGGTGGGGGTGCAGGGGGACATGAGTTGGTGATCAGTGGTGCACGCGGACAGGTGGCTTGGCTGGGGTGCTGCATGGCCAAGGTGGATGGGCTCCCTGCGGGACATGACCAGGGGTGCGGGGTAGTCCCCTGTGGTGTGGTCTGGCTGCAGGGGCCGTGGAGGGTGTAGAGGGAACACCTGGGAGGACCCACACTACCAATTCACATGTAGGACTCCCCGCACACCCCCGGAATTCACGTACCCCGCTCTGACAGCTAAATCGCGTGTGAAACTTCCCGCGAACCCCTGAAATACACGTACCCCACTCGCACAGGGCCTATCGCATGTGAAACTTCCCGCGAACCCCAGTAATACACGTACCCCACTCGCATAGGGCCTATCGCGTGTGAAACTTCACGCGAACCCCAGGAATATTGCCCCTGTGCGAGCGAGCGGGGTACATGTAGTTCTGGGGTACAGCGTGAAGTTTTACACGCGATAGGGCCCTGTTGAGCGGAGTACGTGTATTCCTGGGGTTCGTGTGTAGTTTCACCCACGATTTCAGCAGGGTACGTGTATTACGGGGTTCGCGTGAAGTTTCACCCGCAATTTCAGCAGGGTACGTGTATTCCTGGGGTTCGCGTGAAGTTTCAGCCGCGATTTCAGCAGGGTACGTGTATTCCGGAGTTCGCATGAAGTTTCACCCGTGATTTCAGCAGTGTACGTGTATTCCTGGGGTTCGCGTGAAGTTTCACCCGCGATTTCAGCACGGTACATGTATTACGGGGTTCGCATGAAGTTTCACACGCGATTTCAGCAGGGTACGTGTATTCCTGGGGTTTGCGTGAAGTTTCACCTCCGATTTCCGCAGGGTACGCGTATTACAGGGTTCGCGTGAAGTTTCACATGCGAAAGGGCCCTGGCCGAGGGAGTACGTGAATTTCAGGGGTGCGCGGCAAGTTTTACACGCGAAAGCGCAACACCCATGCACAATACGTCACATACGCGCTTACGCGCTAAGGTCCTTTCCTCGAATTACACGCTGACGTGCAAGATTTTCACATGCCAAATCACTCCGTATCAAGCTGGCCACACGTACACACACGGAAGACCACGCTCCTGCCCTGAAGGCCATTTTCCTGCCCCCAAGAGCCCCGAGCACGCTCCCACCAGCCATCTGCTGCTGCCTGTCTGCCTGCTGCCCACGTGCCCTGCTATTTGGTGCCTGCACGTCAGCCATCTGCAGGGGTCCATGTTGCTGTGTCCACCCCTGCTGGAACAGAAGACTCCCGGCTGGAATTCCATCGCTCTACAGCCCAGCCCCAGGACCCAGTTGCCCACCCACGCCTGCCTCTGGAGTTGCCATGTCGGGCGCATCTCCATCTGGCACCACTGACAACCCCCAGCCACAGAGGCAGAGGGCCACCAGCTTCACTGCCACCAAAGTTGGTGTCCTGGTGGAGCATGTCCTGGGGCATTATGATGCCCTCTTCGGAACAAGACGCTGCAACAAGGAAGGACGGACCAGGATCTGGACGGACATCATGACTGCCATCAACGGGGAGGGGGTGGCAGTCCGCGAATTCCATCATGTCAAGAAGCTCTGGGAGGACTTCAGGTCCAGGACCCTCAACAAGGCCCGGCGCCTCGCGGAGGGGGGCCAGGTCAGCCTGAGCAACATCCAGATGAGGGTCCTGGAACGCGTAGGCCCAGCGCTCCATGCCCAGATCCTTCGGAGGCAGACCCGTCTGGAGTTGAGCGGTAAGTGGCCAAGCATTGCTGTGTGAGACAGGGCATGATGCAGTGTGCTGGTAGTCTGATACTTCCCTGTATGTGTGACATAGGCCATGTATGGATGTGTGTTTGTAGGGACATCATGGTCATGCATGTGGGACCAGTTATGTGCGAACCACATGGTAGGTGCATGTGTTTTAATGCAACATGGGGACCTCTATGCAGAATGCACACCTGAAAGCATGCCAGTCTCTGTTCCTGGACATGGAGGGGGGGTGAGGAATGGGTGCTGAAGTCATATACATGTATGGTGCACGTGTGTGTGTGTGTGCCAGAGAAGTATGTGTTTGACTTTGAAACGCCATGGATGTATGTGACTTTGAAGGCAACATCTTGGTTTACAGGGGCCCTTGTACATGGGTGTTGATGTTGATTGCAGGCGCCGGGAGTGTTTGCGCATGTGTGTTGCATGCATTGACCCATGTGTTGTGGAAGGACAGGATGGAAGTGACATTTGACAGTGCCACTCATGTTTTATTGCTTCCTGTCTAGGGTATTTTGTACTGTACCCTGATGCTTGTGTTCTATGTCTCCCTCTACGCAGCGTCAAGTGAAGAAGAGGGCGGAGACGGCGCTGTGGAGCCAAGCGACGGGCGGGATGCCTCCACCGGGCGGCGACACATGGCCCAGCCACCCTCCCAGGAATTACCATCATCCAGGAGCGAGGGGGCTGGTGCCGCATCTGCCACAACGGCTGTGGCGGAAGGCCCGGGTGAGCCCCCACAGGGGTTTCCAATGGCGGAAGACGGTGTGGAGACATCCAGGTTGGTGGTCTCCACAGAGGAGGAGGAGCCCGCTACTGAGCCGCACATGGGGCCTGGTGGGGGTAGTACCACTGGTGCAAGTTTTGCAGTCCAGGGCAAGGGTCAGGAGGCAGCACAGATCACCGCGGAGGGGCCTGTTCATGTCACTGTCCTTGACCCTGTGACTGCACCATCATGCACCAGCAGGTAGGCCCTATCTCAGGCCCGTCCGCAGGTAGGGGAGAGTGCCATATCACCTGCCTCCCGACTACCTGCAGGCGAGGGGTCCCGCGACTGTATGGGATCTGTCCTGGTGGGTGTTGCGTTGCGCACGCGTGTTATTCATGATGACGTGCGTTCTTCCTGGGCGGGGAAAGCACGCCATCACGAAGAGCAGCGTCGTGACGTGCCACTGCTGGGAGAGGCCCTGGTCGGTTGGTTCCTACATGTGACGCGCACTCTGGCGGACCTCTCCTCCTCTGTGGAGGCTATGCGCCCGTCGTTCTCCACATCGTCTTCCGGCCCAGTTTCCACCAGGGCCCTCTGTGGACCTGGCGTGACCAACAAAGCCAGCTTGGTGGAGATCCCATCCCTGCCACAGTTGGGAGTTGGCGGTCCAGCAGGGGTGGACACCACAACTGGAGACCAGCAGATGGAGGATGTGCAGGCACCATCGGACAGGGCACATGGACACCAGCAGCAGCAGCAGGAGCAGGCTGTAGGTGGGAGCAATGATGGCTCGGGGCCATCAACATCAGAGGGGCAGGCATCGGCCATAGGGCAGGAGGACCCAGGAACGGAAGTGTCTTCCGTGTGGCTGCGGTTGGGCCAGCAGATAGGTGCTGAGCGGCGGCATGCGGAAGAGGCGCGGCTCACGATGGTCAGGGCAGAGAACTCCATGCGTCGGGCGTTGAGGCGGGCAGAGTGCCTCGAGGCAACTCGCAGGGAGTTGGAACAGGCCATGAGTGCCTCCCTGCGAGACCTCGGGGCCAGGACAGAAGCCCGCCTCTGGGACATCGACATGGAGTTCGATGATGCCCTGGCCGAGGACACCACAGAGTGAGCCGCTGGACTTGCCCGCCGCCATTGTATATAGTTAGATAGTGTTAGGTTTCCTTTTGTTTTTTCTTTATTTTGGTTGCGCTTGGACAATGCACCACGTTTCTGTTCAGTTTTTTATTAGGTAGTATTTTTGATAGGTTTCATTTCTTCAGTTGGGCTCATGGAGCCTGGATTGTTCATCTGTATATAGTTCACCATTGGATTATTCTCTTTTTTTTTATTTCACCATGGAGCAATGGTTTTCACTTTTCTTTTTTCCCTTGGATTTGCTTTGTTGGACTGTGACTTTGGACACCATTTGCTTTGGATTTCTTTGGATTATGATTTCTTGTTTTTCAGTTTTTCAGGGACATGCAGCTTTTCTTTTTTTTATTACCATTGTTGTTTGTTTGATTTTCATTACATTCATGTTGTGTTTAATACATTTTTTTCTTCATACTTCGATGTGTGGTATTATCTCATTGGTTTCATGCATGTCATGATATGGGTTTTCATATTCACTTGCAACCATGGTGTGTGTGTGACGGACATGTGTTCATTTACATACTTGCCATTGGGGCTGTATCATGTAATTGCCTTTTCTTTGTGGGTGGATGCAATACTTTGTTGGGCCTTTGGGCTGGGGAGGCTGGCCATAAGGGCCATGATTGAGGATCGTCATGACCTGGGGGCAGGGGGACATGAGTGAGACATGAGTGGGGGTCTGCTGGTCGGTGCCCCGCACTGCTGGGGGGTGGGGGTGCAGGGGGACATGAGTGGGACATGAATGGGGGCCTGCTGGCAGGTGCCCTGCACTGCTGGGGGGTGGGGGTGCAAGGGGACATGAGTGGGACATGAGTGGGGGCCTGCTGGCAGGTTCCACGCACTGCTGTGGGGTGGGGTTGCAAGGGGACATGAGTGGGGGCCTGCTGGCAGGTGCCCTGCACTGCTGGGGCGTGGGGGTGCAGGAGGACATGAGTGGAGGCCTGCTGGCAGGTGCCCCTGACTGCTGGGGGGTGGGGGAGCAGGGGGACATGAGTGGGACATGAGTGGGGGCCTGCTGGCAGGTGCCCCGCACTGCTGGGGGGTGGGGGTGCAAGGGGACATGAGTGGGGGCCTGCTGGCAGGTGCCCCTGACTGCTGGGGGGTGGGGGCGCAGGGGGACATGAGTGGGACATGAGTGGGGGCCTGCTGGCAGGTGCCCTGCACTGCTGGGGGGTGGGGGTGCAAGGGTACATGAGTTGGTGATCAGTAGTGCAAGGAGACATGTGGCTTTGCTGGGGGGCATGCCCATGTTGGGTGGGCTGCCTCTGGGACATGACCAGGGGTGCAGGGTAGTCCCCTGTGGTGTGGGCTGCCTGCAGGGGCCGTGGAGGGTGTACAGGGAACACCTGGGAGGACCCACACTGCCAAATCACGTGTAGGACTCCCCGGCACCCCCGAAATACACGTACCCTGCAGAAATCGCGTTTGAAACTTTCTGCGAACACCGTAATACACGTACCATGCTCCAATCGCGTGTGAAACTTCACACGAACCCCAGTTATACAGTTACCCTGCTGAAATTGCGGGTAAAACTTCCCGCGAACCCCAGTTATACACGTACCCCACTCGCACAGGGCCTATCGCGTGTGAAACTTCCCGCGCACCCCTGATATACAAGTACCCAGGCCAATCGCATGTTTAACTTCCCGTGCACCCCTGAAATACACGTTCTCTGCTGGAATCACTTGTAACACTTTACGCGCACCCCTGGAATACACGTACCCTGCTGTTTTTGCGTGTGATACTTCCCGCCCACCCCTGGAATACACATACCCTGCTGAAATCGTGTGTGAAACTTCCCGCGCACCCCGAAATACACGTTCCCTGCTGAAATTGCGTGTGAAACTTTCCGCGAACACCGTAATACACGTACCATGCTCCAATCGCGTGTGAAACTTCACACAAACCCCAGTTATACAGTTACCCTGCTGAGATTGTGGGTAAAACTTCCTGCGAACCCCAGTTATACACGTACCCCACTCGCACAGGGCCTTTCGCGTGTAACACTTCACGCGCACCCCTGAAATACACGTACCCAGGCCAATCACGTGTAAAACTTCCCGCACACCCCAGAAATACACGTACCCTGCTGAAATCATGTGTGAAACTTCCCGCGCACCCCTGAAATACATGTACCCTGCTGAAATCGCATGTGAAACTTCCCGCGAACCCCTGAAATACACATACCCTGCTGAAATCGCGTGTGAAACTTCCCGCACACCCCTGTAATACACATACCCTGCTGAAATCACGTGCGTAACTTCCCGCGCACCCCTGAAATGCACGTACCCTGCTCGCACAGGGCCAATCGCGTGGGAAACTTCCCGTGAATCCCAGTAATACACGTACCCCGCTTGCCGTGCTGGTACAGGGTTAGCGCAGCCCTTTGCGCTGGATTGGGGATTTTGATGGCTTTTCCCTGCGCAAGGGGCGTTCTTGGGGGCGTAACTGACGCTGCTGCAGGGTCGCTGTGCCACTGTGCGCCACGGCTGGTTTTAGTAGCTGAAATCCATGAATATGCTGTGCGCGAAAATGGATTTTAGCGCACACGGCTGGCGCAGAAATTCGCACGCGCACACTGTGCGCCAGCCGCGTGCGCCACTTGTGCGCTAAATTCTATGAAGTACGCCCAAAATCTTACCAGCATTTGCCTCTGATCACTCACTACCCTCATATATATATATATATACATATATACAGTGCAAAGAAAAATCACATCTATCTATACAACATTTTATGTTCTCTGCCTCTCGTGCCTTACCTTGGATGGAGGGAACAGTGCGCACTAGTGCAGGACTTCCCACTCTTATTTCTAAAGCAGTGCAGCCCTCACTCCTATACAGAGGGATGTGTACACTTCACTTTCCATGTCTTAAAATTAAAATGACGTCACTGCTCCTTGCTACAGGTGCCCTCTTCACTTTCTACTACAAGAAACAGAAAACAAGTCAAAATTGACCAGGTGGTTAACAACATCACTCAGTCAACTTCTGCATTTATACTCACATCCCTGTAGTACTTCTCAAATCAGGTGCACTGGCTTGCTACGGTCTGCCAAATTCCCCTGGGGCTTCTTCTCCATGCAATCGCCTGCATGTGAGGGGGCTGGGCATTGCCTGAAGTGATCAGGAAAGACCTCTGAGTAACCACGGTGCTTGTGGTCTGTGCAGTCTTCTGCTCTCTCCAGGTGACAGTTTCACCTCACTGATGATGCCCAACAAGGCTGAAACACGTGTATGGGGTTACTGATGGTACTCTTGTTCAGATGAGAATTGCCTAGCATTTCGGCGCTGGACTGCCCCTGGGCAGGACAAAGGCTGATATGCAGGGAAATTTCTTCTCTGTGAAAAGGACAGTGAGCTAAAGACTTGGTAGAGTCTCTCCCAGGGGCTATTCACCCAAGAACAGGTCATTGGGCTGTGTTCCTGCTGGTAGAGAGATTCCCAGACCCCCCTTTGTTTGCATACATTAACTTTGGGTTTCACCCTAAGTTAACAGGGCAATCCAGAAGTGGACCCCTTGCTCATTGTTCTTAGAGAGGCAACAGTTTCACCTCACTGATGATGCCCAACAAGGTTGAAACACGTGTATGGGGTTACTGATGGTACTCTTGTTCAGAGGAGAATTGCCTAGCATTTCGGTGCTGGACTGCCCCTGGGCAGGACAAAGGCTGATATGCGGGGAAATTTCTTCTCTGTGAAAAGGACAGTGAGCTAAAGACTTGGTAGAGTCTCTCCCAGGGGCTATTCACCCAAGAACAGGTCATTGGGCTCTGTTCCTGCTGGTAGAGAGATTCCCAGACCCCCCTTTGTTTGCATACATTAACTTTGGGTTTCACCCTAAATTAACAGGGCAATCCAGACGTGGACCCCTTGCTCATTGTTCTTAGAGAGGCAACAGTTTCACCTCACTGATGATGCCCAACAAGGCTGAAACACGTGTATGGGGTTACTGATGGTACTCTTGTTCAGAGGAGAATTGCCTAGCATTTCGGCGCTGGACTGCCCCTGGGCAGGACAAAGGCTGATATGCGGGGAAATTTCTTCTCTGTGAAAAGGACAGTGAGCTAAAGACTTGGTAGAGTCTCTCCCAGGGGCTATTCACCCAAGAACAGGTCATTGGGCTGTGTTCCTGCTGGTAGAGAGATTCCCAGACCCCCCTTTGTTTGCATACATTAACTTTGGGTTTCATCCTAAATTAACAGGGCAATCCAGACGTGGACCCCTTGCTCATTGTTCTTAGAGAGGCAACAGTTTCACCTCACTGATGATGCCCAACAAGGCTGAAACACGTGTATGGGGTTACTGATGGTACTCTTGTTCAGAGGAGAATTGCCTAGTATTTCGGCGCTGGACTGCCCCTGGGCAGGACAAAGGCTGATATGCGGGGAAATGTCTTCTCTGTGAAAAGGACAGTGAGCTAAAGACTTGGTAGAGTCTCTCCCAGGGGCTATTCACCCAAGAACAGGTCATTGGGCTGTGTTCCTGCTGCTAGAGAGATTCCCAGACCCCCCTTTGTTTGCATACACTAACTTTGGGTTTCACCCTAAATTAACAGGGCAATCCAGATGTGGACCCCTTGCTCATTGTTCTTAGAGAGGCAACAGTTTCACCTCACTGATGATGCCCAACAAGGCTGAAACACGTGTATGGGGTTACTGATGGTACTCTTGTTCAGAGGAGAATTGCCTAGCATTTCGGCGCTGGACTGCCCCTGGGCAGGACAAAGGCTGATATGCGGGGAAATTTCTTCTCTGTGAAAAGGACAGTGAGCTAAAGACTTGGTAGAGTCTCTCCCAGGGGCTATTCACCCAAGAACAGGTCATTGGGCTGTGTTCCTGCTGGTAGAGAGATTCCCAGACCCCCCTTTGTTTGCATACATTAACTTTGGGTTTCACCCTAAGTTAACAGGGCAATCCAGACGTGGACCCCTTGCTCATTGTTCTTAGAGAGGCAACAGTTTCACCTCACTGATGATGCCCAACAAGGCTGAAACACGTGTATGGGGTTACTGATGGTACTCTTGTTCAGAGGAGAATTGCCTAGTATTTTGGCGCTGGACTGCCCCTGGCCAGGACAAAGGCTGATATGCGGGGAAATGTCTTCTCTGTGAAAAGGACAGTGAGCTAAAGACTTGGTAGAGTCTCTCCCAGGGGCTATTCACCCAAGAACAGGTCATTGGGCTGTGTTCCTGCTGCTAGAGAGATTCCCAGACCCCCCTTTGTTTGCATACACTAACTTTGGGTTTCACCCTAAGTTAACAGGGCAATCCAGACGTGGACCCCTTGCTCATTGTTCTTAGAGAGGCAACAGTTTCACCTCACTGATGATGCCCAACAAGGCTGAAACACGTGTATGGGGTTACTGATGGTACTCTTGTTCAGAGGAGAATTGCCTAGCATTTCGGCGCTGGACTGCCCCTGGGCAGGACAAAGGCTGATATGCGGGGAAATTTCTTCTCTGTGAAAAGGACAGTGAGCTAAAGACTTGGTAGAGTCTCTCCCAGGGGCTATTCACCCAAGAACATGTCATTGGGCTGTGTTCCTGCTGGTAGAGAGATTCCCAGACTCCCCTTTGTTTGCATACATTAACTTTGGGTTTCACCCTAAGTTAACAGGGCAATCCAGACGTGGACCCCTTGCTCATTGTTCTTAGAGAGGCAACAGTTTCACCTCACTGATGATGCCCAACAAGGCTGAAACACATGTATGGGGTTACTGATGGTACTCTTGTTCAGAGGAGAATTGCCTAGCATTTCGGCACTGGACTGCCTCAGGGCAGGACAAAGGCTGATATGCGGGGAAATTTCTTCTCTGTGAAAAGGACAGTGAGCTAAAGACTTGGTAGAGTCTCTCCCAGGGGCTATTCACCCAAGAACAGGTCATTGGGCTGTGTTCCTGCTGGTAGAGAGATTCCCAGACCCCCCTTTGTTTGCATACATTAACTTTGGGTTTCACCCTAAGTTAACAGGGCAATCCAGACATGGACCCCTTGCTCATTGTTCTTAGAGAGGCAACAGTTTCACCTCACTGATGATGCCCAACAAGGCTGAAACACGTGTATGGGGTTACTGATGGTACTCTTGTTCAGAGGAGAATTGCCTAGCATTTCGGCGCTGGCCTGCCCCTGGGCAGGACAAAGGCTGATATGCGGGGAAATGTCTTCTCTGTGAAAAGGACAGTGAGCTAAAGACTTGGTAGAGTCTCTCCCAGGGGCTATTCACCCAAGAACAGGTCATTGGGATGTGTTCCTGCTGGTAGAGAGATTCCCAGACCCCCCTTTGTTTGCATACATTAACTTTGGGTTTCACCCTAAGTTAACAGGGCAATCCAGACGTGGACCCCTTGCTCATTGTTCTTAGAGAGGCAACAGTTTCACCTCACTGATGATGCCCAACAAGGCTGAAACACGTGTATGGGGTTACTGATGGTACTCTTGTTCAGAGGAGAATTGCCTAGCATTTCGGCGCTGGACTGCCCCTGGGCAGGACAAAGGCTGATATGCGGGGAAATTTCTTCTCTGTAAAAAGGACAGTGAGCTAAAGACTTGGTAGAGTCTCTCCCAGGGTCTATTCACCCAAGAACAGGTCATTGGCTGTGTTCCTGCTGGTAGAGAGATTCCCAGACCCCCCTTTGTTTGCGGACCTTTCTTGCCCAGTAGTGTGGCGTAGGAGCCCACAGTTAACTAGAGGAGGCTTGGAATCCCCATACTGGCCACCAAAAAAAACCCAAGTCCGACGTTCAGTAATAAAAATCAATCAAAGAGCCAAAAAAGAATGCATGAGATAGGAGAAACACAATATTGTATTATAACAATATGCCAGAAAATGTCGAAAAAGAAATTCAACAGTATGACAGAAACAGCCTAGTTTTATAGCAAATTACACAAGAGAAATTACAACAAATGTTATAGGTTATTCCCATTCTTCCAGCCTCTGTTTGGACAACGTCATTTGCACTTTAGGTAAATCCATGCACTACTTAAACAATTAGCTCATTCTATCCTTGTGACCGGATCAAGATGTAATTTTTCTAAACTAATTGACATTGAGATCATGTCCTTTCCCATGGTGCTGATTGAAAGGTACTCTTTTAAGTTAGTATCTGCTTAACATGACTTTTGATTGGCTGTTTCAGGAGGTCTATGCGTGGAGTGAGTGACTGAGTAAGTTTCAACCAATCCTTATGTGAGATGTGACAGTGTGACAATGAAATTAGAACTTGGTACATCCCCTTCCCAATGGCCTAATCAGTTAGCACTGTCTTACCGTGCCATCCTTGTGAGCAGTTCATAACCAGTTCAACCTTGCAACTGTTCGTTGGAAACATTACTTACTATTCTTTCCTTTCTCATGATTCCGTTTGCCCTGCTTCTGGTTGCTGGCAAGCTGCATTGTCTTACAGTAGCATGAATGTAAATATGTATATGTGTTTTTGTACCTTCTAATATTATAAATATGTTCTTCACTAATAGTGCGTGTTTACTGTGAGGGTTGGTCATGAGTTTCCATAAAGGTCACTGATACATGATAAATTCTACTCTATGTGTAATGATGTTTTGCATGGCTTCTTGATTAGTAATAGGAGCTCCTTCAGTGATAACTTTTCCTACAGTGCCCAATGTTGCGCCTTACTCATTCTATCTGGACAGGCATACTCTTCACTGCTGATTTTTCGGTTCTTACTAGCTTGTGACCTTCATTATTATACGTTTTGATGCACTGCCTAGGGACATACATTGTTTTATGTCTTTTGAATACAAGCTTGGGAACTCAGCAATGCTGATGTGTTTTGACTCATCCATGTACAGTGTGTGTCCTTTATCTCTGGGCTCAGCTATTTTCCTTTTTGCTTTTTCATGACCTCACTACCACACTTCAGGCCTGGGAAGATGTTCGCCCCCATTGTATTAACCAATTAAGGCACAGCATTTCATCTTGCTGTGGGAAGTTGCAACTTGATATGCATGCACCTCTCTGCGAGGGCCTCGCTGATGCTTTCTGTTGAAGGGGTGAGGGTTTTCATATTTCGTAGATGACTAACCGGGTCTTGAGGTCTACATATGTTATTTATTTAATTAGTGTAAAGGGTTGCTGTCATTTGCTTGCATTATGAGTGCCCCTCAATATTTCCCTGACTAATGTTAAATGCTGAGTATCTATTAAGGACACATGGTTATGTTCACATGTAAGTTGCATGCATTATGGCCGACTGAAGTATGGCTACTGGCATCTCGTTGGGCCTACATATGGAGGTTTCTATGTATGGGGGTGCTCTCTTCGTACTGTGTGCCTTCCTACGATGACTTTCAAAGGTTGTACATTCATGCCCTTTTGGCCTGTTGGATGTATTCCCCAACATTAGTGCACCCATCAACAGTTGACACACTTTTAGAGAGCATCACAGAGCCTTACACAATGAAAGAAGGTGCAACAAATGTAATAACATTGCTTATATATTTAGAGGTTATGGCTAGGGCGTGTTTAATAGTTTTGAAGCTAGTAGTAGTGATTGAAGTGGTGTTTTGGTTGCAGTAAGTTTGCAGTAAGGAGAGTATAGAATGTGTTGGTTTCAGCAGTGAGGTAGGGTTTGGGCTGTGCTCTAGGAACTTGAGGGCTGCCTGCCGCGGGAGCAAGACTTCTGCCATTTTGGATAAGACCTCATTGGGAATAACAGCTTTTAATAGTTGGAGAACTAGGCCACCGTTTGTAGCTTTTGTTCTGTTCATTTAAATGAAGATGTATGCATCCTTCCCCCAGTGAGGGTACAGATTGGCAAGGTTAATTGTGCCAGGCTGAGCAGCTCACAAGAGCAGAGAACGATTTGTCGGTTTGGACTATTAGACTAGTGCTACTGTTGTGAAAGACGAATTTCATGAGAGCAGCGCCTGATATCTGCTATTGCCAAGTAGGGCAAGGTTTTGGAGTACTACTGCCCCCATTGAGTTTTTCGAAGGGGTGGAATCTGGTGAAAATGCAGAGTCTGGCAGCGGTTGAGTAAAGGTGGAGGGTGCATGCACTTATTTGGGCCTAGGGCAGCAGAAAGCCTAAATATGCCAATGGTAGTAATAGCTACATTACTAAAGGTGGTACATTCGTCAGAGCTGTCACGTAAATTGCACAATTCCACATATCAATTGCTTGAGTTGAATGCAGCCCAGTGAAAAATCAACCAAAATATCTTAATTATAGAATACATGGTATCTCAGAAGGTAGAAATGACCATATTTCCCTGACAAAACTTCTGGCAACTGCTCTTTAAGAATGCGGCTGTGGGAATTGGTCAGCATTCTTAATCTTGAATATGCTTTAACTTGTGCATTATGCCAAAAGCCAAGGCCAAAGAAGGTGGTCTCAATCACACACCTTTAACCTGACTTGCCATTGAAAAGTGGATTGGTGTGTCAGAGCAAAATCCTGCATTCTGTGTGTGATATGATCTCAAAAGAAAATCTGCCTGTGCAAATGGCTTTGCATCTGCAGAATTTACCACATGAGTCTTTGCCACTTGATTGGCATCCAGCATATTTTTTTTAAAATGAAATTCTCAGACAAGTGGCAGTACCTGCAGCAATTTACACTGGACCTGGTATTCATGGTTAATAGGCATAGCCCCTCTAAACATTTGATAGACATGCTTCCAGTTGTTTTGGACTACAACTCCCAGCAGCCCTAATCGGCATAGTCAAAGGGAAGGGATCCAGGGAGTTGTAGTCCAAAGTATCTAGAGTGCCACAGGTTGCAGACCTCTCAAGTGAAACACACATGTTTCGATCTTATTTTAAATGTTTAAACAGATACACAAGAACAACATGTCTTTACAGTAAAATGCCTTTTAAAGATTACAACTGTAATTGCTCTTACCTGTTCTCAGGTGAGTGTTGGGCTACCTAACACTCTCCAGCCTCATGGCTGCAGTTGCCAGATATATGGGCGAGTCTGGGCAAGGAGAACATGTAAGAGTAATGCATGAAATGACAGGCTGTAGGTCTCTTACACACACACACAGTTCATCTTGGTACAGGCAAGTCGTCTGATTGAATCCAGGACTTCTGGGCAGGGAGTTCTGCTGCGGATTAGGATGTGGACATCACCTCTTATAATGTGTTGCCTCAATACTTTGCAAATTGACTGAAAGATGCATACGCACACTGCTATACATGTCCACACACTCAGTATGACCCTAGGATCAATGAGTGGAACATTGGCAGGGGAAGCACTTTCATTTTTTGGGATTTGACTGAAGAAATGAGAACTGACCCAGGGCAACCAAGGCAACAAATTAAAACTAGAGAAGCACAGAAAAAAGCATTAACTGCCTCAAGATCTGTGGTAATTATGCTACCAAATATAAAGAATATTTTATGTTTTGGCCTAAATTAAACTACCCCTTTCCTGCCCAAGTAGGTGACAACATCTAAAAGTGTCTCCAATTTTCCAGGATATGTGTCCTGTATTAAGAGGTTGTGCGTGGGGCAGACCAAACTGAAAAGTGTTGAACCCTTCTGAATGTCATCTTTGCACATTTGGAAGTTGTGTGATACTCAACTTCACCATATATATATATATATATATATATATGGTTACCAGTCATTTGGTCGAAAATAAATGGTTGAATGACCATTTGATCGATGTAAAATGGTCAAAAAAAAAAAGGTTGCATGTTTTTATTTTATATTTTTTTATTTATGGGGGTGGGGTTTTCCCCCAACCCCCCTTTTTCTTTATTAAAAAATATTTTTTAAGCAACCAAACTTAAACAAATAAAATAAATAAATAAATAAATAAATTCAACCCTTTTTTTTTCAACCATTTTGATTCGATCAAATGGTCATTCGAACATTTATTTTCTACCAAATGACCGGACACCATATATATTACAAGGCCTGCGGTAGCAGACATGTAGTTATGGTTAAGTTAATAAACCCATAGGAAGAGCACTTTTTGGGCGGATTATAACTTTGATCCCCCTGGATGAATCCTCACCAAACTTTGCAAAAATGATATGGCCACTCTGAATTTATTTGCAGGGGGGGCAATGTTATAGGCGGGGTCCCAAAATGTATTTTTTTCCCATAGACATAATGGAAAAAAACTTTGCTCACGCCTACAGCCCAAACCGCTGGACGGTCCCGAAAGCGTGCTTTGGTAAATTTTGTGGAAATCCGTCCAGTAGTTTTTTAAAACAACCAAAATGTAGGTCTAAAAGAATTTGTGATATCTATGTCCGGTCAGCGGACAAACTTACCTGTTCACTCTGCTGATTGGATAATCGGCTTGCGTCGTGTCCGCGGACATATTACGTGTTAGCTGATTGGTTGGGGTGAAGCGTGAGGTGTGTCACATTCTTTTGATGCACCAGCCATATTTGACAGCGTGGCGTGGAAGTGAGCATAAATCTAATTTTGGGGAGTGTGTACGTGTGTAGGAGTGGCTGGAGAGGATGGTTATTGTATTAGAATGTTAATTGAAGTGGATAGGTTTTGAGGTGGATGTGTTATGTTTTTGGGTTGTGGTCATTTGGTAGGTGTTTGCTTCTATGGGTGTGTTATGCTGTGGTGGTTGTGGCCAGGGCCTAGAGTCTTGGGTGTATGGACGAAGGAGGCCTTCGTCCAAGTTTGAATAGGTGTATGGTTTTTGATTTGGAAGTAGTGGTAGTATTGTTGCAATTAGATAGCAGTTGGTGTATTCTAATTGTTTATTTCTTGTTCCATTTTAGCATTAATCGTCTATCTTTTTGCTTGTTGTAGTGTTTTGGAGCAGTTAGATACCCGTTTGCTTATTGTAACTGTTTATTTCTTGTTTTATTTTAGTGGTATTCATTTATCTGTTTGCTTGTTGAATAATCTTGGGGCAGTTAGATACCTGTTGGCGTGTTCTAACTGTTCATAGTTTTGAAGATTACGTTTTGTTGATTTTCATACACAGATTAGTTATTACATTTTGGTTTTAAGAATATTAAGTAAGTGTTTACAAGATTTGCTGGTAATCTCAGTTTTAGAGTAATGGTAGTATTACATTCAAACCATCCACAAATCTTTTTTATATATGCAGTGTAGTGACCTGCATTGGTTGTGGCTCCAGCATGGTAAATTATACCAATTGTTGTGAAAGTTTTCTTACCAAGTGATACTTATCCATGTGTGAATCCCGTCAGCTTGCAGTTGTTTTTGTTACCATCTGCATTGTAAAGTAAAAGCATTACTATTACATATTTACTATGTGTCTGTATTTGTAAGGTGGAGTGATTATCTGAATTGCAGGTAGTACATAATCTGCCATGGTCTGCATTTTGTACAAGTTGCTGAAATGGAATGGATTCACAGTTAGGTATGGATAGATACACAAAGCGTCATTAGGGACTTCTTGTGTGACAAGGCTGCAAAGAGTGCATGTATGTTGTCTGGATTGTTGGTTGCATTTCTGTGAAGGACTAACATTTGCAAACACAATTGGTCTGTCCTGTATAAGTAAATGTTGTCAATAATTGGTGGCAATTGGAATAGAATATTGATTGCTACATTTGCATAGCAATTTACACCAGTTGTATTTGAAAATTTGAATGGACCTGACAGTTCTGTGTCTGAGTGATTTGTTGGGAATGCACGTTGTTTCTTTGAAGAGATAGTTGACTTTGTTTGTGCATTAGATCCTTCTTTGATTGTGGTCCTTGATGAAGTATTAGCTTCTTTAAATTTCTTTGGAGGAATTGCTGTGAGATCCTGCATAGTTTGAGTCTGAAGTAGTTTTCTTTTACAGACTTTTGCTTTTTGAGGAATAGGATAGGTTTTTACATGGGGGGCGTAGAGTGAATGCAGTCTATTATATTCTAGAATGCAAGAAATATCAGCATTTATTTTACGTGCATCAAAGTTGATTAGAAATAGTCCATCAAGTGGATGTAAGCTTGATAGTACTACATAGCTTCTGGCAGCATCTCTACAGGGCAGGAGCCCTCCTCGCACCGGGAGGATCCAGCCTTTGATGCCTCCCCCAGCCCCGATCGACCGCCGACCTTCAACACGGTCTGCAGGAGCAGCCGTGGCCATCTGTACAGCGCTGCTGGAGCAGTTGCTGTGAAGCACTCCCTGTGCTTCTCTTAGGTGAGCCTCACTCACGAGTGCGCAGTGCATCCCCTCAGGCACCCGAAGCCCACTGCCTGCACCACGCCGCCGAAAGAGCCTCCCAAAATGGCCGCCGCCATTGTTTACGGCGTTGCCTAGCAACGCGTCTCGTTCATCTGCTTGCCAGCCCGCCGGCAGGCAGAAGCCGGCCCAATCGAGGAAGGCCCAGAGAGCAAGGCCCTTCCTGTTTGCCCCTGCCCCTCACTTCTGGCAGCATCTCTACAGGGCAGGAGCCCTCCTCGCACCGGGAGGATCCAGCCTTTGATGCCTCCCCCAGCCCCGATCGACCGCCGACCTTCAACACGGTCTGCAGGAGCAGCCGTGGCCATCTGTACAGCGCTGCTGGAGCAGTCGCTGTGAAGCACTCCCTGTGCTTCTCTTAGGTGAGCCTCACTCACGAGTGCGCAGTGCATCCCCTCAGGCACCCGAAGCCCACTGCCTGCACCACGCTGCCGAAAGAGCCTCCCAAAATGGCCGCCGCCATTGTTTACTGCGTTGCCTAGCAACGCGTCTCGTTCATCTGCTTGCCAGCCCGCCGGCAGGCGGAAGCCGGCCCAATCGAGGAAGGCCCAGAGAGCAAGGCCCTTCCTGTTTGCCCCTGTTCGCCTCTGGAGTCCCGGAGTCGGCCCTCCCTGGACTCAAAGGCTACGTGAGTAGAACACCACACACCAAGGCTGCTCTGCACTGCCCTGTGGAAATCGATATAATATTATGACCCCAATCGCATCGTTTAAATGTATGTTGGCCTACGCCAAGCTGTCTAAAGGATACTATGTACATAGGTTCCGCGGCAAGGTCTTGACCTTAATGTATTGTGTAAGCCGCCATCTTGAATCTAGCCGCCATTTTAGGTACTCTTGCAGTGTGGAAGTCACCCTGAATCACAAAATGGAGGCCGAATGACATTTCGAGTAAGACTTCGGCCATGGTGACCTCCGCACACGTGAATGAATAATATGCCCGCAGGCTACTTGTTAGGGTCATGAACTAAGACCCTGTCCTCTGTTTAACCTATGTGTAAATATGTAACCGTATCAGCGGAACTGATCTAATGTATGGAAATTGTGTGTTCGACCTGGCTACGAACCCTAGCCATGGTTCCAGAAATGGTTAACTTGTAAGAGGGCTGGCCAATGCAGTACTAAATGTATAAAAACCCAAGCATCCCGATGATCGGTCTCTCCCACTTTCAGTGCGAACCTAACGTTGAAGGTTCGTGTGTTAGTCAGAGGGCCAAATAGCTATTCGCATGTCAATTGACTTTGGTAACTTTGTAACTTTGAAATAAAGCGCTTTGTATGTCCTTTGTAACCTGTGTTGGTGTGTTTCCTTTTGGGCTTCCCGGCCTCATGTCAATTTCTCTGTTTCCACAGTTGGCGCCCGAATAGGGACCCTCAAGATTGATGCCGGATCATTGAAGGTTGACGCAGACTATCGAATCGGGATCGGACGGTGTGATTCTGCGGGCCCGACCGATCGAGACGCGATACCTCGGCAGCGCTGCACGATCCGATCCTTGGGCGATAGTCGTGCGGTCTGACACGGCATCTTGACGAGGGTCCAATTCCGAGGCGGGCAGATTTGCCGAAACCACCGAACGCAGGTAAAATTTGTTAGTTGAAGTCCTTTGTAAACCGTACGGTCCTCCTTAGGTTTGGTCAGGTGCAGTCGTGACCCGGCTCTTAATTTAACCCTGACAATTTGAATTTGGCGTATTGTATCTGCAGACACAATTATTGGACCAGGTAACACCAATTTTTTGAGAAATGCCTGGGAAATTGTCTAGCTGCTTTAGGGTTCTGTTCCGCAGCGATCGACAATCTTTGGAATTTAGCCGTCCGGCACCACAGGAGGGGTCGCCGGCGTGTCTATGTACTGTAAGTATGGCATTGGTAGTATTGTATTTAATGACATTTGGCACAGACAGACCAGAAATGCCTCCGAATTTCAGTGGCCAATCAATGGTAGCTTTGAGATCCCCCGTATTGAATACTTAGAGTCGATCTTGCTTAAAAAGAAGGCTAGGCCAGCAGCCTTTGATGTGTTACAAAATTGGAAAAAGGAAGCATTACAGCAGCTTAAAAGTAGGGATAAACATGCACGACATCATAAAACGAATGCCGAAAAGGCATTGTTGTATGACAAGGAAAAACGATTAGATGAAACCCAGAAGATGGATAGAGCTTTCTCGCTTGGAGTCCAGAAAATTTACCCCTCTAAAGATTTCCATGTTTCCGAGGAGTTTATTGAGAAGATATTAAACGAACGGAGGCCTGATTCTTCAGCGCCACCTCCGTATGCTCCCGTTGTGGGCACCTTGCCCGTTCCTGCTATTGCTCCTATCGTTATTCCTACTCCTCCTGGGCAGCCTACTGCCCCTAGTTCTTTGGTTGTCGCTCCTCTGTCTATTTCGTCTATTACATTACCTCTTTCCCCTGCACCCTTGTTAGGTTCACCTACACCTCCGATTCTGGGGAGTCCCGTGTTCACTAAATCAGATCCCGGTGCAGGGTCGAAAATTGTGACTCGTAGTACTGTTCCTGCGGGCAGGAAACAGGAACTATTTGCTTGGGCTAAACATTGCATGGAAAAAGGTGATCAAACTGATGTACTTTCAACATTATCTAATTTGCACGATTTTCCCGAGAAAAACGTTTTTATTGAAGGACTGGGGATTCATTTAGGGGTAATGTGGGGTAGATTGCAGACTTCGGATCTCCCACAAGGGGTGAGAGATCTGAATGCCTTGGCACTTTCGAGGGATACAGAGCAGAAAGTATATGGACATGTTGACAGATTGTTTGAGTTTAGGAGGGATTTTGAAAGGTTACAAAACGAGGATGATGAGGACGACAGGATGTATGCACAGAAACGGTTCCTTTCGTGCCGACGTTCAGCACCTGAGGAAGTACGAATTTGTACCAAAGACGCGATTCGATGGATCTCGGATTCATCGATACCGCCAGATGAGGTGTATGACACATATAGTCAATACACGGTAGAGATGCAAAGGAAGGTAATCCAAGTGATGGTACAGCACTTACAGGAGGAATGTATAAGGAAGAAGGTTGGTTGCCCCATAGAGTTATTGGGTATTTGTAAAAGAGCTTTTTCGCCCGACACTTCTACAGCTGCTTTAGCGCTCGATTTGGCCCTATTGCTCAGTAAGCGGTCGGAGGTCCCTATATCTCAGTTGCCTATGAGAGAGGTCCCTCCGACCTTTGTCCCAAAAGTAGAAATCCCCGCCAACGCGGCGACTGGTGCTGCCGCAGTGGATATCCCTGCACATTACGTATCGCAGTTTGTACACGTCCCGTTCTCTCGACAGGAAGTGAACACGATTAGACAATTAGTCCCTGATATCAGGAAGAACCCGACAGGGTTTTACAAAGAAATAGAATCCGTTTTGCAATCTTCTGTGTTCACCTTAAGGGATATGGATTTATTGTTTCCAGTGCTTTTACCTGTTGATGTATGGAAACAGGTACGAACAATAGATGATGTGCCGGGGTTAGGGGATACATGGGTAAACTTAACTAGAATAGATGGGGAACGACCAGCTGGTGAGAAACCACCCCAGGTAATACTTACCTTACCCGATAGAATAGTTGCTAAATTAAAAACTATAATCCCAGAAAAAAGGATTATTTGGGACAAGCTTACGGCCTGCGTCCAAGGGAAAACTGAAGGTACTACTGAATTCTTTAATAGATTCGAACAGGTGTTCTCCGACTTCAGTGGACAGGATTTAGGTACAGAGTCGGGGAAGAGGTTGTTTGTGGACAAATTTGTGCGTGGATTGTTGCCCGACATCCAGTCACAAATTATGTCCTCAGAGAGCGCTTGGCAGGCAAAATCTCAGTCAGAGGTCTTGCATATGGCTCAGTATTATGAGAATCGGGTTAATAATGAAAAAGAGAAAATCGAAAAAAGAAGGGGTGACCTAAAGACTAAGGTATTGTTGCAGCAAATTGTCAGAAACCCCAGAGGAGGTACGACGCAGACTAGAGGTCAGTACATTCCAAGAGGAAATATTCCTCCAAATTCTATAAATATTAATCAGTGTGCTTATTGCCGCCAGGAAGGTCACTGGCGAGCACAGTGCCCTGCCCTTCGTCAGAGGTCAGGAGGCACATTTGGAGGTATGGGTAGGCGACCAAGGGGCCGCCCCGGAGCAGGGGGCCCTGATAGGGGTCAGCTTCTACAAGATCCATAGCAACCTTTTTCACGGGAAAATCAGACTCCGAGTATGGACTCGAGAAATATATTTGATCACCCTTCCGCCGCCTATCTTTCTGAGGAACTTCCCTTTGATGAAGTTCTGCCTTACTAGGATTGCCCGAAGCAGCGTTTGGAACCTTTACCTATTCCCGTTATTCAGAAGGGCCCCTATGTTGAATTATTGGTGGGGAATAGGAAACATCAGTTCTTGATCGACACTGGAGCACAAAAGTGCTCCATCGACCATTCGAGGGTTCCAAACATCCCACTGTCAGGGCAAACAAACGTCTCTATAGGGTTCTCTGGCATACCAACTGTTTGTCCGGTTTCTGCGCCGGTATCCGTTTCTTTGGGTCCTTTTACAGACCAGTGCCCTTTTCTTCTTACTTCAAACTGTGGAGAAAATTTACTGGGGTTGAATTTGTTGAAGAAACTGAATGCAGTGATTCATTGTTCCCCTGACGGAATAAGATTAACAGTTTCACCACAGCAACCCTTTAACTCCCAATACTTGACCCGACCTCTACCTCCCGAATTTGACATTGTCCCAGAATGTTTGTGGGCAATAGACGATAATGATGTCGGGATATTGCACATCGATCCTGTTAAGATAATATTGAAACATGGGGTTAAGCTACCGCGCATTCCGCAATATAAAATTTCAATTGAAGGAGAGCGCGCTCTGAAATGCATTGTCTCCGATTTTGTACATCGTGGAGTGATCGAAGAGATTACAGGTAGCTTATGTAATAGCCCGATCTTGCCAGTATATAAGAAAGGCGACAATGCAATTCCGTACCGGTTTATAATAGATCTTCGTGCTATTAACCGGGTGGTAGCCCCACAATTTCCAATCGTGCCTGATGTAACAACGATCTTAACAATGATCTCTGCTACGGCTACACACTTTAGTGTCGTAGATTTAAAAAATGCCTTCTTTAGTATTCCGATACATGAGGAGAGCAGGTATTTGTTTGCGTTCACCTTGGGGGGACGCTCGTTTACATTCACAAGGGCACCTCAAGGGTATACTGAAAGTCCTAGTATTTATAGTAGAGCCTTAAAAGAGCAGCTCAACACCCTTGAATTACCACCTACTTGCACGCTGCTTCAATATGTAGACGATTTGCTCCTGGCTGCCGACTCTGAGAAAGCTTGTAAAGAAGGCACTATATTGTTGCTTGTTCATTTAGCTGAAAATGGTCACAAAGCTTCACTTAAGAAATTTCAATATTGTTGTCAGGAGGTTGCCTATCTAGGCTACCTCCTGTCAAAGGAGGGGAGAAGATTGACACCTGAACGAATAAAACACATTTCTGGCATGTCTGTCCCAAAAACACAGAAGGAAGTCAGAGCCCTGATAGGGATGGCGTCCTACTGTAGACTGTGGATCCCGAACTTTGCCCTAGTGGTAAAACCGATGTTGGCTTTGACGAAGAAGGGCATTTCTCTGCCATTGCCATGGGAATCGGAACATCAACGATCATTTGAGCTTCTCAAAGCCGCGCTGTGTTCAGCACCGGTTCTGGGTACACCAAATTACGAAAAGGCCTTTGTGTTGTTTGTGCATGAATGTAATGGATGTGCTTTGTCTGTGTTAACACAGGAACATGGAGGGAAGAATAGGCCGTGCGGCTATTATTCCTCCGCCCTCGATCCTGTCGCATGCGCTTTGCCGCGATGTCTGCGCGCTGTTGCTGCTGCCGCTGCGTCTGTAAAACAGAGTGAGGGGATGGTCCTAGGCCACGATTTAATTTTGATGGTACCTCACTCTGTCGATATTCTATTGAATAAAACTCAAACACAACACCTTACTTCTGCCCGGTTGACCAGGTACGAATTAGTTCTATTTGCTCCTCATATCCAAATCAGAAGGTGTTGTGTTCTCAATCCGGCTGAACTTTTGCCTCTCCCGCAAACTACTGCTTGCGGCGATGACGGATCACATGACTGCCTGTATGCCACCAAACAAGAAACAAAGGGCAGAATAGACCTCTCAGATACTCCTTTGGAGAATGCGGAAGGGGAGCTGTTTTGTGATGGCTCCTGTTTTAAACTTCCGAATGGCACATCTACAGCTGCTTATGCAGTTACTACTTTGAACAAGATCGTAGAAACTAAAAGGATTCCGCATAACTCCGCGCAGGCCGCAGAGATTATAGCGTTGACCCGCGCTTGTGAGCTCTCCCAAGGGCATAGAGTTAACATTTATACGGATAGTCAGTACGCCTTTGGGGTGGCTCACAATTTCGGAAAACTGTGGTCGGAAAGAGGGTTTCTGACCTCACACGGGACCAAGATTCAGCATGGTCCCTTAATAGTACAACTACTTTTAGCGCTCTCACTCCCTGAACAATTAGCAATCATGAAATGTGCAGCACATCGCAAGGTCATAGACAATGTGGGAAGAGGAAATGCTTTTGCAGATTTGATAGCTAAACAAACAGCTACAGACCTTAGCACAGACATGTACACCTCAAGGGAAGTGAGAGATGGTTGTATAGTAGATGAAGGCATTGGGTCTGTGCGAGATATTCAGACTGATGCCTCTGTTGAAGAATCTAGGAAATGGGCTGAAGGCATGGGGAAATTGGATGACGAAGGGTGTTGGGTGGACGCATCTGACGGGAAATGGTTGCTTCCTGATTCTTATGTATTAGCAATGGTCACGATGGCACACGGTCCAACACATATGTGTGCCCAGCAAATTGCGAAGATATTACAGCAGGTTTGGGTGAATGATAAAATTTTGGAAACTGCAAAAAGACTCGTCCGGAACTGTATGATTTGCCTGCAGCACAATGTGGGTAAAGGGACAGTGACTCCAAGGGGAAGTTTCGGGCCCCCCTCTGTCCCCTTTGAAACCATTCACCTTGATTTTATTGAAATGGAGCGATGTAATAACTTGAAATATGTTCTTGTTATCATTTGTGCTTTTAGCAAATGGGCCGAGGCTTTCCCCGTCAAAGATGCTACCGCCATGACCACCGCAAAGATCTTGGTAAAAGACTATTTTCCTCGATTTGGGCTCCCGAGGATAATTTGGTCGGACAACGGCCCCCACTTCATCGCAGCCGTAATGTTGCAAATATGTGTTGCCTTAGGGATAGAGAAACGTTTTCATTCAGCTAGGCACCCTCAAAGTGCGGGGTTGGTAGAAAGACACAATGGTATTTTGAAAAACAAACTTGCAAAAACATGTGCCGACACTAAATTAAAATGGCCAGATGCTTTACCTATTGTGTTGTTAGCTATGCGCACCACACCCCAGACTAGAACTGGTCTCTCTCCATTCGAGGTAGTAATGGGAAGGCCTGCTAATATTTGGGGTCTCCCTAAACCTAAAGCCCTGAGGGATGTGGAGAATGTATTGCTCATAGACTATTGTAATCAATTGACTAAAAATCTGTATTTCATTTACCACCAGGTCAATGCTGCCTTACCTGTACGGTTTACGGGCCCAGGACACGATATATTGCCCGGCAGCTGGGTCCTGGTGAAGACCTACGAAAGGTCTTCCTGTCTCGCGCCTCGCTGGCGGGGACCCTACCAGGTTTTATTGGTCACCAGGACGGCAGTGCGGGTGGCAGGAAAGAAGAACTGGATACATGCAACACATATCAAGAAGATCCCTCACCCGACGCCACACGTTACAGAAGAAACAGAACCCCTCGCTGGTGCTACACTCTCTGATCTCGGAGTAGCAGGCAGCGTTGTGAGTGCGTAGGAGAAGTTCTCTGAGCCTGAGGAGCTTGGGGAGCCGTCCATTTTGTCTCCGCACTCCCGTGATCAATCACTTCCGGAAAACCTTGTTTCGAGCTCTGCGACTTCCGTCGCTACTGATACGACGCTCCCCTCAGGGAGCGACGATACTTTGCTTTTGGATTCAACAAACTTGGGTACCATCCGGTACAACCTTCGACCACGCAAATAAAATCGACGCACGAGTATCGTGCATCTGGAAGAAAAAGGAGTGATTGAAATACTATCGTCTTCCCTTTCTTTGGAACAAAGAAAAGGGGGGGTTCTGTTGGCCAGGGTTGGGAAGGACTAAGAAGTCGCGCGGCCGAAGTGCCGCCAGCAACGAACATTGGGGCCGTCGATCGGGATAACCATGATGCCTGCCGCCTTCACCACTGCTCCTCGTATTGAACTATTAGATAAGGAGGTGACCAATTCGAACAATGGACAATGTGCCTGGGCCCCGAAAACGTACTGTTGTGTTCTCGTTTTGATTATTGTTAGTTTTGCAACTGCTGCTGTGGGACTTTGGTACTTCGAAGAAATTTATCCTTTGAAGCCTCTGTTACCGACCAAAATTGTACCAACTGTTTTGACTCCCTCTGTACACCTTCACACTCTGTCCCCTAGGGACTCTTGGCATAGACAGAAATATTATAATAACACTTTGATGATAGTGATGAATGCTACGCATGCTATTTTTAATAGGAGTAATTGTTGGGTCTGCACTCACTTACCACAACATGGGAACAAGGGACTGGGATGGTATATACATCCCTTACCTCTAACAACCTCTTGCTATGCCTCTCTTAGAGCACTCTTTTTTGGCCGATGGAATGATAGCATCTCAGGGAACTTCGATGGGACTAATTTGAATGAATTTGAAAAACGTGAATTGACTCCCCTGGGATGCTCGCTTTTCGCAAATAGGAGTAGACCTAATATCGCTTCTATTAGGCCGTCTGATAAACTTTCTTTTCCTTTTCAAAATCTAGTTTCTTTCAAGATGGCTCCGATAGGCAATAAGGATGCCATGCCTCCTTCTTATTTTGTAAATCATAGTCCTGATTCTGTCCCTTTCTGTGTACAAAGAAACGGCACTAGGCCAATGGGAGATTTCGAGCCTTGTATAAATATTGTAAATTTGACTGGGGAAAATAGGCCTTTGTATGTAGGGGGACCGGTTTATTTTGTGTGTGGTAGTTTAGCTTTTCCCTGGTTGCCCAAGGATTGGCAGGGGACTTGTTATTTAAGGATATTGTTACCAGGTGTATTTATAGCCAGTACCTTAGAGGTATCTAAGGCTCGCCCGCGACGGGATAATGATGGAGATACCCCTGGACAAGTGTTCGGGGATATAGCCAAATCAGTAGTTCCCTTCTGGGGACAAATAGCAAATTCAGAAAACATCAGGGGATTAGCGAGGGTGTTGGAGAAAACAATCAACCGGACCACGGACATACTTTACAATATGACCTTAGAGCAAAAGGTGATAAGATTGGTAGCACTTCAAAATCGAATGGCATTAGATGTCATTTTAGCTGAACGAGGTGGAGTATGTAAATTAGTGGGGTCCGCTTGCTGTGTTTTCGTACCAGATTCTTCACCAACAATATTCAAAGCAATTCAGAATTTACACACTCTTAGTTCTGAAGTCCATATCCCTGTAGGAGACTGGAGCCTTAGTACTTGGTTTTGGGATTCTCTACGATCTTGGGGGTGGAAGGTGCTTTCTGTTATTTTAGGTATTTTAGGGACTCTGTTATTCCTTTGCTGCTGTTTTCAATGCCTCCCGAGTATATGCGGAATGATAGGGGGATGTTGTGCCCAAGTTATGAGCGCAATAGGGCGTAGAATATATACCCCGAAGACAGCATCTAAAGAATTCATGTTGCAAGAAGTTCTTATGAACAACTTTATAGCTATTGACATTTCAGACAATGATGCGGAACCTATGGATGCTAATGCCTTCAAGTATTTTCAAAAGTATTAGGAAATAATGTTTTAGCACTTGGCATAGGCCAAAAGGAGGGTCTGTGGAAATCGATATAATATTATGACCCCAATCGCATCGTTTAAATGTATGTTGGCCTACGCCAAGCTGTCTAAAGGATACTATGTACATAGGTTCCGCGGCAAGGTCTTGACCTTAATGTATTGTGTAAGCCGCCATCTTGAATCTAGCCGCCATTTTAGGTACTCTTGCAGTGTGGAAGTCACCCTGAATCACAAAATGGAGGCCGAATGACATTTCGAGTAAGACTTCGGCCATGGTGACCTCCGCACACGTGAATGAATAATATGTCCGCAGGCTACTTGTTAGGGTCATGAACTAAGACCCTGTCCTCTGTTTAACCTATGTGTAAATATGTAACCGTATCAGCGGAACTGATCTAATGTATGGAAATTGTGTGTTCGACCTGGCTACGAACCCTAGCCATGGTTCCAGAAATGGTTAACTTGTAAGAGGGCTGGCCAAATGCAGTACTAAATGTATAAAAACCCAAGCATCCCTATGATCGGTCTCTCCCACTTTCAGTGCGAACCTAACGTTGAAGGTTCGTGTGTTAGTCAGAGGGCCGAATAGCTATTCGCATGTCAATTGACTTTGGTAACTTTGTAACTTTGAAATAAAGCGCTTTGTATGTCCTTTGTAACCTGTGTTGGTGTGTTTCCTTTTGGGCTTCCCGGCCTCATGTCAATTTCTCTGTTTCCACAGCCCCAGACTCTGAATTGCGTAAATTCTTAAATTTGCTTATATCACTATATGATTCTACTTTGTAAGTCACTCCTCGATTCTGTAATTTCTGCACATGTATCATTGCAATGCCAAAATCCTGTACTCTTGATTCAAAATGCCTCATTTCGTACTTATAGACAGTGATTGCTTTTTGCACATTTCTACCATCTGACATCCTCTGGGCAACTAGCGCCTCGCACTACTAGAACCACCGCTGCTCAGTCTCGCCTCCCCCCACGTGCACAACAGAGTACTCCAGCATGCTACCAGGGCTGCACCACCAGACTAGCACTCTACTACTCATAGGCACACTCCTCGCCACCGCAATATATGGACGACATTATCTACACTCGTGCTTACCTAGCCCCAGCATCATGATGCAGTCCAACACAAATTCAACACCTTCTCACTCTAGTCCCAACACCGCGCATCCTCACTCCTCTACACCTAATAGCTGCACCAGACTGTGCAGACTGAGGACACGCACACTACCTAGGTCCTTCTCATCGCAACACATCCCAACATCACACAGAAACTATAGACTAGGTTCTCGCACATCCGTCTCCCACAACCTTATGGCCAGGATTCCTCACATCCTCACACCGTGTACTAACCTCACACCCACCCCTAAACCACCCACCCCACCCAACCTCAAGCAGAAAAAACAAATGAAACAGCGGCCTCCCAACAGAAGTCAGGTAGCACCAACACTCAAATGCGCATTACTTAACACTCGATCGCTCAACGCCCATGCCCTAGAAATCAACGAGCTCATCTCCAGCCTCGACTTAGATCTGCTAGCCATCACAGAGACTTGGCTACATGAAGCTTCAGGCCCCGCCATTACCCTAGCTGTACCAGTAGGCTACTCCATCCTTAGACAAGACAGACCTACAAAATCAGGGGGAGGGGTTGCCATAATCTATAAAGACATCCACCATATCAGACCCACACCCCACACTTGGGAAGGGAATGCAGACATACTATCGGCCAAACTACCCCTCTCTCACAACAACACCATTAACATTCATGTCATCTACCGGCCCCCAGGACTCCCAGCCGATTTTAAAGGGCAAATCACGCATATTCTCAGCGAAAACCTAAAAAAATCCACCAAAACCTTACTCCTAGGTGATCTTAATCTAGGCTATAATGACCCAAAGGACAAAACAGCAACCTCCTTCCTCAAGGACCTCTCCAACCTTGACTTCATACAAAAAATCGTGTCACCCACCCACACCAAAGGCAGAACTCTTGATTGGCTGG
This sequence comes from Ambystoma mexicanum, assembly GCF_040938575.1. Taxonomy (NCBI): domain Eukaryota; kingdom Metazoa; phylum Chordata; class Amphibia; order Caudata; family Ambystomatidae; genus Ambystoma; species Ambystoma mexicanum. Next base: position 359,544,688 of record NC_090941.1, read on the forward strand.
CCGACCATAACTGCAGCTCCTCTATCACATCCAATACATTCCTCCCTGGACAGATCACAGCTGCATACAATTCTCTATCCCTACGATACCTACCAAAAAACACTAGTACATAAATCCGCCACCTTAGCCAGAAGCTCCAAAAAATTAACTGCAGACAATCTACGCCCCCTTCTCAAAACCCCATGCCTCGCCCCTCCTTTCCCACAAGATCCTAACATCCTAGCAGACATACTCAAGGATACGCTCACCAATGCTATAAATTCCATTGCTCCTCTAGAAGAGAAAAAAGAAAAAAAATCTTTCCATTCAAACGCATGGTTCACAGAGGACCTCCAAGCTCTGCGTAACAAAAAGCGCCAAGCACTTAAAAACTGGCAGGCCAACCCATGCGACACCACCAAAGACTTATTCAAAGACACCGCAAAAAAATACAAAACCGCCATCTTCAATGCCAAATCTGAATCATACAACCGTCGAATATTAGACTCAAAGTGCCACTCAAGAGAACTCTTCTCTATCTTTAAAGAGCTCACAGTGCCTCCCACTTCCTCTGACGAGATCATTAAGGATGAAGGCTGGTGCAACAGTATCCAAGCCGCCATGCTCAACAAAATAGACCTCTTACAAAACAAAATCCGTAACCACTACAATACCTTGCCGAAACAGAGTCGGCACTTAGATTCCCAATCGCCTAGCAAAACCACTAACATCCCCAAATTTGCCTTTAAAGAAGTTTCAGAACTAGAAGTCCTGGACATACTGAAACATTTGAAACCATCGACTTGCAAAGCCGATACATGCCCCCCTAAGTTAATCAAGGACTGCGCTGAACCACTTGCCCCAATCATTACCGCATTCATTAATGCCTCATTCAAGACTTGTTCTGTCCCAGACAGTCTTAAAGAAGCTTGGGTGCGCCCACTTCTAAAAAAGCCCACTCTCGACCCCACGGTGCCTAACAACTACAGACCTATAACAACAGTCCCCTTCCTTCTCAAGATTCTAGATAAAGTGGCACACAGCCAAATCCAACTATACCTCGAATCTAACTCCATCCTAGGTACCAGACAGTCAGGCTTCCGCAAAGGTCATGGAACAGAGACTGCTCTGCTGGACCTTAAAAACCAAATAACCAAGATATTGGACTTAGGTAAACCCGCCCTTTTACTTCTCCTCGACCTCTCTGCGGCATTCGACCTAGTGGACCACAAGACCCTCACCTCACACCTCTCCCACTCCGCACATTTCTCTGACCAAGCCACCTCCTGGATAACATCATTTCTTGAAGGGAGGGCCATGAAAGTCTTTTCAAACACTTCTAGCGCAACACCATCCATAATACACTGCGGTGTCCCTCAAGGCTCTTGTAGAGCACCTACGCTTTACAATTTATTCACTAAGCCCCTATTCGAGAAACTTGATGCACTTGGGATTGCCTACACCAATTACGCTGACGACACCCAAGTGCTCCTCCCTCTAACAGGCTCATACCACAAAGATGCCCTAGCTCTAAAACTCATTTACGCCACCATTCAAGCCTGGATGGCCACTAACGGCCTATGTCTTAACGGGGATAAGACTGAAATCCTTATCCTCGGCCAAAAATCCACACTGGCCAGGCTAGATAGTTGCTATGCCAATTTCAACATCGACAACTGCACTATCCCAGTCCTATCTTCTGTGAAAACGCTAGGGGTCTACATTGATGCAACCCTGTCCATGGACAAACAAGTTAGTGCCATTGTCTCCGCATCTGCACTAAGCACTAAACTCATCAACGCCATCAAACCATTCCTCTCCAAAGAAAACTGCCTTTCAATAGCAAGAGCTACCATAGGCGCTAAACTTGACTATTGCAATGCACTCTTAGCCGGCACCTCTGAAAAAAACCTAAACAAACTTCAGGTCACCCAAAATAACGCTCTAAGAGCAGCCTTAAACATCTCCAAAAGGGACCACATCACACTGGCAAGACAATCAGTTCACTGGCTCCCTGTCAAAGAACGCATCACCTTCAAGGTACTGACTACTACCCACAAATGTATCCACCACACTGCACCATCATATCTCTCAGACACCATTCTCAGACCGACCTCATCCAGACCTACCAGACTGTGCTACACCAACCAACTCACTGTACCACGCATCAACAAGATTACAGCAGGAGGGCAGGGTTTCCCCTACATAGCACCAAAACTTTGGAACAATCTCCCCCACGTTCTAAGAGCAGAAGGCTCCCTCACAGCGTTTAGAAAAAAACTTAAAACCTCTCTCTTTAACTAAATTTCCTCTACCTACAGCCAATCAGGCACACATTGCTAAGTATTGCTACTGCCCAAACTTGTATGCCTGTATGCCTCTATGCTGTAACTAAGACGCGCTTTTCCTGTAACCAGCGCTATTCTGTAACCAGCGCCACGATGCCTCAGGGCTGATTCTGTGCGCTTAACAAATACGAATAAATAAATAAATAAATAAATAAATAAATAGCTCATGCCTTCTTTAAACACTCTGCTACCAATATCTATCAATGCTTTATCTAGGGTAAGACATTGTGATTTGTGAATGGTGACTGCGTATGCTAGAGTAAGAGAAAAATGTTCTCTGCGTACATACATGTCTTTGAAAAGAAAGAAGCGGGCTGTTGAGCGTCCTATCCTTTTAACGTCTGATAGTTTGACAAAGAGAATATTGACAAACTGAATGTGTTGTTGTCACGTGGGTATGTTTGAAAGCCAACAACTGTACCAAGTGCTCCATTAACTAGTCATTGGTCCACGTCATGGTTACGTTTAAGCATTACTTTACAGTTTAAAGATAATTTTAATATTTTCTCCAAACCAGCTATGTTAGTTTTCTAAGGTAAGTAGCCTTGTTGTGGCTTGTTGACACATGGGTAGTGCCATACCATGTACATCGAGTTTGTCTATGGAGCACATTTGAAGTATCGGTTGTATTTATTTTTTTAACATTGTTACATTGAATTCTGAATAGCTTGCAAGAGTTGGTATCAAGGAAATACAGTTTACATATGTGTGTGCTAATTGTCCCATGACATCAGTAGCACATGACTTGTGGCCATAGAGTGCATGGATGTGCCTGGTTTTTAATATAGATTGTGCTTCTTGAGATAGTACACCAACTCTAATACTTTTTAAAATGTTGGCGTATGTGAGGTCTGCAGACTGACACATGTTTTCAGTTAATTCTTTGTATTGGAAATGTTGGCAAAGGTTGGCATTTCCCATGCTGCCAAGAGTTTTAGGGCATAGTTTGTGCCCTAAGGTTTTAAAAATAGGTTCACCTTTAACTGGTGTTAATTGAAGAAGATCTCCGAAAACTATAATGGGTCTTCCTTCAAAGAGTTCTTCATAGTCTGTTTTCAGGACCTCTTGCAATCTGAGGAGAATGAAGGCTAACATTAGATTGGAAACCATGCTTAGCTCATCTATTAGCAGCATTTTCATTTGTTTGAAACCCTGCGTAGTTCCATTGCAGCTTCTGGAGAAAGTTTGTAATAGTCTAATTTGTTTTGGTGTTCTACTGGAAGGAGTAGTAATCGGTGTAAAGGGACACCACCTATGTTATAGACAGCTAAACCTGTGGGGGCAGTTAGAACAGCTGACAGTTTGTTGTTTATCAATTGTTGGAGGAACATTGTTGATTTTGATTAAGAATGTTTTGCCTGAACTAGCTTGACCACTCACGTATAGCAGTATAGGTTTGTAGTCTTGGCAGGTACAATTTTTAGTTTCATACTGCAAACCATGTTCAATTTGTTTTGTTATTTCTTGGAAAATGCTATGCTGCTCATTGTTTAGTTGTGATTTTAGTACAGCAAAGTCTTCTGTAGATTGCTCGGACTGACACATGGTGTTTTCTACTTCAGTCATGGCTAATTCTGCCTCATTTGCTATTGGTGGCTGTCCAAGTGGTTCTTGGCTTCCTGTTAGAGAAGGTTGACTACTGTCAGGAGTGTCCACATCTAGTTGTGCCTGGAGTTCTTCTTCTTGTTGCTGTTCATTGTGTAACATTGTTTTGTACTGTGTCAAGTTTATATCTGTTATAGTGCTTTCATTTGCTTTGAAAGTGTCTTCATAGGAGTCATAGGTATCTAGTAAATCTTCTTCTTTTCTCCATGGTTCAAAAAGTTGTAGCAGGGACATATAATACAGTTGTTTATGTTGTGGAGTTTTTAATGACAATTTGATATGATTAATTAAGCTTTGTTTGGTAAGTTTATCTAAGCTGACGTCACAATTTTCCACTCAGTATCTACCTTCTTTCTCATCTGTTTTAATATTATTTTTTTATGTGAAGTTTTGGGCTATGTGGTATAAACACGTGATTTCCAAAGTGGTACTTCTGTTTAGGTATTATGTGTCTTGGCTGTTGGGATCATTTTTGGCTATTGTTTCTATGTCTTCATATGATTTGAGAACTCTTTTTCTAGATTTAGCTGGACCAAGGTTTAGCCATACTATTTTTTCAGATTTTCCATACAAGGCAGTACCGGTTAAACGATCTGCAGCTTCATAGCAGCCACATTCTCTATGGGCGAGTGTTTTTATGCCTAAAATGTACAATTTCTGTGATAGTGTTTTGTCAGATGATATGTCATCCAAGAGGTCTTTGAGCTCTGGTTTTTCGGCTTTTGTTAAGTAGGCTGTGACATATCGTGCAACTGCAGTGGAATTGTCATCTATATTTGCATTCCATAGGAGGGCAATGATTGCATTGTAATCATTGATGTATTTTGATCCTTCTGTTCTTTTTATGTAATATGTGGTCTTAGGTGATTTACCTTTGACACTATGTCTAACTGAAGACATGAAGTTGTTTACTTGACCTGTTGTTGAAGCTGATCTAGGAAAACCAAAGCGGCCTTTGGTGTAGAATTTCCCTTTGTTTTTATATTTGCCTTGACAATACTTTCCACATTTGTGTCTTTGAAATTGTAAAATGTGTGCATGAAGGCACTATGTGTCGTTTGTGAAGGGATTTCACACGTGACATATTTTTGGATGAACTGCAAAACAGTGGCATCACTGTCCTGACCATATTTAGAAGCATCTTTAATCCATTATAGCATGTGGATGTGTGGTGCTCCTCTGGCTTGGTAATATTTTCTCCAAAAGAAGTGTTGAACTTCTCTGAGGGGAGGAACAGTCTTATTACAAATAAAGTATAGCATAGCAATGAAGCGATGATGATAATATCTTGATACATTTACAGGATCTAGAGAGCAGAGTTCCTCGGGTGTCTTTATATCTATGTTTGTTTTATTTTTGTTCGCTATGCGTAGGAAATCATGTAAATCTTCCCATGCATATTCTGCACAACTTAATGTAACAAACCAAGTGGGTGGCCAATGTTTCTTATCATACAGCGTACATCTCTGTGACGTCGGAACCAGTATTCTTTTATACCACGCATGTTTGCTTAAAGATTTGTAATACTTGACTGTAAAATGTCATCTTTTTCTTGCAGTTTTTGTAATAATTGCATAGATTACATATTTTGAAAATGGATACCTGATTTTAATGTGTGTGCAACTCAGTAGCAAAGAGCTGCTACTTCACTTTCAAAGAGAAGGTGGAATATTTATTCCATGGTTTGTCTGAATCTGGGGTCGTCCGAATATATTTGTAGAGAGCGATATTCTGAAGCTTTAATCTGTGTGGGTCTATCATCGTGCCTTCCTCCATTTCCAGTAGGAAAGAGTAGAGGAAAGGCCCATGCTTCTATATTTTATTCCCATATGCTGATTGGAGATCCTTTGGCTTGTCACATTTGGTATGTTTCCAGTGCATCATCTATAGTGTCTTTATAGTGTAAAGGATGAACTTTATAATGGTCTAAAATATTGGATTCTGTAGCAGGATTTAGAAGTTGAAATTGACCAGTTTCTGGTGACTCTTGAATTATTTCAATGGTTTCTCTCAGGTTTTCTACAATATTAATTTCTTTGTAGTATTCATTGTTGTCTTTTAGATGTTGCAGGGCTTGTGTAACTTATGTAAGTCCAGGGGCCTCATTACGACCCAGGCGGTAAGTTACCGCCTGGGCCGTGACTTTACCACCATGGCGTAAACTACATTTACGCCATGGTGGTTGGCGGACTTACCGCCCCATTCCGACCTTGGCGGGGCGGTAAGTCCCCAATCCCCATTTACCCTTCCCCATTCCCATTTTTGCCCCATAGGGCATAATAGGAGTGGGGAAGGCGTTAATTACGCCACCGTAAATTACGGTGGCGTAATTAACTCCATGGTCCCTTAGCGCCATGGATTTTAACACCTGCTAAAAGCAGGTGTTAAGTCCGCCATGGCGCTAAGGTACCTCGTACTCAGGCGGTAAGGGTCGGCGCTGTTTACGCCGCCGTAAAACCCTTACCGCCTGAGTCGTAATGAGGCCCCAGGAGTTGTTGCCAAATTTGTTTGTCTTTTGTAGGTATGCCATTTACTATGATAATTAAAGATTGATCTATTGGACGTTGCACTCCCAGAGTGTGTACATTTTCTTTGAGATCTAATGGCAAATAAACTACTTTGCCACAAATTCCTTTCAGTAATTCAGAGGGAGGTAGTTTTGCTGTTTTTGGTTGAAGGTGTATTATTGCTTGAAATGGGTGCACTGTTTGAATTATGATGCTCTCATAGAAGTTAAGTTTTTGCAGGGGTTTTGGTAACATGTGAAGGCATTTGGTTGTTGTCAAGTTTTGCAGTGCAGTAACTGCAAAGTATTAAGGGGTCAGTAATTTCGTATTTGTTTTCTGCTATAAGATAGAGATCCAATTGGAACCACTTGGAATCTTCATTGTCTTCTATTTTGTACATTATGTCTAACTTTTTTGTGCTATTCTTATAAAAAGTCCTGCGGCAACACACACACACATGGTTTGGTACTTTAGCAGATGTACTTTTAAACTTTAGTATTTCTTTTTTGTATGTGTGCAGTAGGAGGTTGCCCTCTGTAAAGTTGTTGCTAGTCTGTTGTAAAGCTATTGCATTTTGTAAGTGGCTTTCACTTCCAAAATATTTTCTATGGAATGCTCTATTTCTTTGAGTAGTTCTGTGTCTGTACCATGTAGAAGATTGTTATTTAAATTAGCTAGAACTAAAGCAGGACTTTTGGCATAGTACATTTTATGAACAAGATTTCTTATATTTGAATGGTGTGTTTTGATATGGTGGAAGGTGCTTTTGCAAATAGGTCCAGAAATGCAGGATAATGAATGTCCTTGTAGCCCTGTGTATTTGCAAACTGGACAGCAGTCCACAGTTTGTAATAGTTTTATTTTCAAATTTGTCTTTGCCTTTCACGTAGTGATTGAGGAACTGGCGTATTGATGTGAAAGATGTTTTGCCTATGTTACACATTGATATGCACGGCCACTTGTAGACTGGACTCATTGGTTCAGTGGAATTGATAGTTGATACTAAGTTTTCTGGGGATATTTTTGTGAGCAGCGTTTCTTGTTCCATAATGGTATTGTTAGGTTTTTCATATCCTCGTCCACTGCTATGTATGGCAATTGGGTTTCTTTGCTTTTGTTTGTATGCTTCTTCATTGAAATATGGTTCTGTGCTGGTGGTGTGACTGCATGCACCTCCACAAATGTTTGCAAAGCTATCTTTGTTGATATTCAGTTTATTGAGGTCTTTTTTGTAGTTTAGTACTTAGTTTTGTTAGTGGTTTCATTCTGTTTAAAACTAAAATGAATAATGTACTTTTGAGAAGGATTGCACTGTCTATGAGAGCTTCTATGATACATTTTCTACGGTAGGTTTAAAGGGGTGTGCTTGATTTATCTCCTGTTTTTATAAGGTTTTGAAGGACTCTGTGGCAGAACATTTTTTGAAAGATTTTTTTTGGTATGCTTATTTGTGGCTACATCGAGATTAATAGGTGCAGTCTTTTTAATAACTTTCTGTTTAGTTTTACATTTTGAAAGAGGATGCAACATTTATTTACTGGAATCTGCTTTTGTTTTGCTTAGTGACTGTATTAGATGTTTTGTTTGAACTGTTCGTATACATTCTGCTAGAGGTGGATGCTTATTTTGACACTTTTATTTTGATTTTGTCTACTTCTGTGTTACTTTCTACGGAGTTGCTTTTTGGTAGGCATTCTTTGGGGTCTGTTGGAGAAAAAAAGAAAGTGTGGGTTGGGATGTTGTGCAATGTATGTGTGCATGGGTGTCTGAGTGTGATGGAAGGCATGTATGTAGAGGAGTGTGATTGTGCAATGGGCTGTTATTTCAGGTTGGGAAGGCTATTCTCATATTTGTGTGTTACTATACTGGTGTTCAGATGACAATACAAAGTATACACCTGTTGAGGGGCAATCAGTAATACTGAATCTAATGCTGCAGGTTTAATACAATTGTTTGCTCTAGAATAATAGAATTCTACAGTGTTTGAGTAACAGTTAGAACACTATGGCAGTATTGCACTTACATTTTTGGATGGAAAGAGTAGGTTTCTTCTGAGTTCTCGTTCGTACTTCAGACACTGCTGGTTTTCCGGAGAGTGGTCTTCACTGCAATCGTGAAAGAAAGAAGTTAGTAAATATGTGTGTTAATAGCACTGCTGTTAATCTAGACATGAATGTGTTTGTTTCATGCAGTAGTAGTGCTTTCTGATAACTGTGCATAGCATGTAGATGCATTTTCCTTTGTCTATGTGCATTCTGTATATTTTACTTAGAATCTGTCAGCTGAACTTGCCTTAGAAATTATTACAATAGTAAGCACACAGAGCACACTTGGCTTTTTAAGGCAGTATTATTGGATGTTAGGAGAAATAACAATATGATTTACTTGCTATTTATGCAGGGTAAATGGCAAGAACTGTGTGGATGCAATGTATGCATTTTTGAAGGTGTAGAAAATAAAGCAGAAGGATTTGATGGGTTCAGCAGCTTATTACTCTCCAGGATAGTTGTAGGGGAGAAGGTTCAAATAAGAAAACCTGGAAAAGTGGCAAAGGGACAATGCAAGTTTACCAGCATGCAGGTGATTAGCAAACTACTGGGTGATCCTGTGGTGCTTGGAGATGGGAGAGTCTGAAATAAAGTAAGTGTTGAAATGAAGGGTCTGCTGCTTGTGGTGCAGACTGAAGGGAAGGGGGAGATGGTATATGTGTTGGCTTACTGCACTGGTTGTACATAGCTGTATATGATGTGATAGACATGACTGCAAATGTGTATAGTTGAATGCTGTTCTAAATTCTAGAACGGAATGGGCAACCAGCTGGAATGGGAGAGCTGTTTAGATTGGAAGAACAGTTGTCGAGGCAGTGGTGTTGTTTCAGCTGGGAGCCTTTCAAATGATATTGGCTATATGTGTGCACGAATAAAGATGCATGTACTCATCCTGGCTGCGCGTCCCTTTATAACACACTACAATGCCTTCTCCCACAATTATACTGTAATTTCTCCCATCTTTTAACATGAAATTACACTTTGTTAGACAGCTGTGTTTGTTGTATCTGATTACTATTATAATCATATACATTATAGTAGTTGTTGCTGTAGGTGCTTTGCAATCACAGCACAATTGTACTCAAAGTGAAAGGGTAAAAGGGCTGCCTCAGTGTTACATGCTCCACAGACACCACAGGTGTTTGCGGACAGGGCGTGCCCCATCTGGGGCTTCTGAGCATGAAATGTGAGTGTATTTTGGGGATTAGCCAATCAGGTGTTGAGGTTCTGCTTTATATTGAGAGAGGTTGTGTGTAGTGAAGATGGCAGAGGTGAAGAAAGTCAGGGTGTTGGTGGTTGGAGATATGTTTGTAGATGGTTCAGAGCAGTATTCTATCTTTAAACATAAGGCTTCCAGTTTTGGTTTTGAAGGAGTGGAGGTTTACTGGTCAACTGTGCCTGTTTGCAATATGCAGGCAGTAGTTGGAGTTTGTAAAACTTTCTGCATGTGGAAGAGTCCACATGTAGTGGTACTGCATTGGGGTGGTGTCCATTTGGTATACAACAGTGCTCCTACTTTGTTGAGTAGTCTTGAAAACTTGGTGCAAGCAGTGATGGAGGTTGTTCCAAATGGGAAAGTGTTTTTTTCTCAAATACTGCCTAGGGCACTATGGGACGATTCCAATGTTTTCTGACCCAGCAAAATGGTGCAAGGTGTTTGGTGAACAGAGGGATGTCAGCTTTTTTGTTGAGAAGTGGAATGTTGTCTTGCAACAATGACAATATTTATTATGTCAATGGTGACTATTTTAAGTCAGATGGCATTTCTTTATCCATATTGGGAAATGCCATGTTATTTCAAAATATAAGGAGTGCTTTACAGAGGATAATGTGAAGACAGGAAGAAAATAAGTGAAAAGAAAATTACAAAATGAAAGCTATTTTTTATAAGCAGTTTCCAAAAAAACAAAAAAAGGCTCTTTTCAGAGCCAACCTCAAAGAGGAAGTGGGGAACACTATTTACATTTTCATTACCCGCTCTCAGATTTTACGATTTTTCTGCAGACACTGTAGCTGTCTGCAGACAGCGCATATTACATACAGGGTTTTTGAGGCTGACAGTCATGCAAATGAGACTTAGCAGGGCAAGGGATTGGTCAATAAGGTTTACTGGGTGTGATGTTTAAGGAGAGACTTTGTCAGAAAGTCTTTTTCCTGAGAGGAGAGCAGATAGCTATGGCTGTGTCTTTCAGAAGGCAGGTTGTCTGGATTTTGGGAGACTTGTGGATAAATTGGTTGGAAGTGCATGCAGATTGCTGTGGTGTGGCTGCACATCTTGGATTCCCTCATGTGGAAATGCATTGGCACGGGGTGTGTGGAATGAAGTGGCTAGATTTGGTACCTCTTTTTGCTACTTTGGTGACACAGCGTCATCCAGACATTATTATTATTCATTGTGAAGGGAACAGTTTAGGATATGTCTCTGGAATCTCTTTGCAATTTGCAATGAAAGTAATGGACATGTTTCCAAACTCCCGAAAGTAATCTTTTCTCGTATTGCGCCGATACAAATGTGGCTTCGTTCTTCTTCATTTGGTCCACAAATGGAGAAAGTGAGGCGCAATGTCAACAAGGTCTTTTGTGCCTTTTTGAGAGATGGTGGCATGTCCTCTTTTCACAATGAAAATATTATTTTTCGAGGTACACACATTTTTTGCAGAGATCGAGTACATCTTACTTATGCTGACAATCAGATTTTTCTGCAAAATATACAAAATGCATTGCGATCCTTTTTGGAATTATAACAATCCTTTGTCCACTAAATGTTGACCATTCGAAGTTTTCGAAACACCACAAAAAGGCTAATTTCAGAGCCACCACTTCCTCCCGGAGAAGAGTGCAATGATTTTGATAGCGCAGCACCCCAAACATGTTACATGTCTGCCGACTGTCCGCGGACTGTCGGCAGACTTCTAAAAATGCACAGAGCCCTGCAGCATTTGATGGTCACTTCTATTTTTGAACTGTGAAAGGTGGCTCTGAAAAGAGCCTTTTTTGTTGTTTTGTATTTTTTTGTTTTTCAGACATGACACATTAGAAAAGGAAGGGAAGGGAGGGTAATGAAGGGGCACCAAACACGGAGATAAGAAAGGGCAGGTCGAGAGAGGAAGATGTAGGGTGGGCCTTAATAAGGTAGTTGGCAGTCCTTCTCATGCTCCCGGAATGCAGCCTCGAAAGCACTTCGAAGGGTCTGCCCCCTGCAGAGTACTGCATCGCAGTACATACACAATACTGTGACCCTCGAAAGGTAAGGGTCTACAGCATCACGTATGGCCTGCGAGGCAGCTGGAGGGATGTACTGCCCCCACAGTAGTGCCTCTTGTGGTGGCAGGAGCAGAAACGGAGAATGCTGTAGAGGAACTCAACCTAGTAAGTTTATGCAAAGGTACAACCTTACGAATATCCCCCCCACGGAACAAATTTAGGTGTCACTTCATTGAGGTAGTACCGTAGCTGTACAAACCTGGTTTGCCATGACTCAGCACCAACTGACACTGGCCCTCATTACGACCCTGGCGGAAATCGAAAAACGATGGCGGAAATGCAATACCGCCATCGAATAGCGCTCGGTGCGACTATGACCCGTCACCGCAAAGTACGAAGCCATTAGCGACACCGTAGTGAACGCCAACGCTAACTGCACCAAGCACGCGCGCGCGCGCCATGCCAAACCGCAAACACCACCATGGTGCAACGGTACGCCAATTCCGACCCTAGCGGACATGTACCTAACGCCATCAGGCATGGCGTAATGTACCATTCCGCCATGGCGAGAAGTACGGCATCGCGAATCAACCGTAAACGGCCCCACTGAGTGCCTGTACACCGCTCCCTGCCCACAAAGTACAACCCCCCGTAGGTGCAATGAAGTCACAATGCAACCATTGAAATGTACAAGTCACCCATGCATGCCAACGAACAAAAGAAACACAAGAGGGGCCAATGGGAGCTGCAGGGCACAGATGGCACGAATACAGAAGCAATCCCAATGGACATGACCACAGTCCCCAACCAAGAAACGCACGCAAACACAGGCACCTGTGACCAGCAATATTCCGATAATCACATCATTCCACCAGTCCACCTGGCTGACCGGCATCTGTTACACAAAACCCAATCCCCCGCCCCTGAGCATGACAACATTCAAACTGTCATATAGGCAGCCCCCATCCCTGACCTCACGGGCTTAGTAGGCAAACGCGCCCAGTACAGTACCACGCAACTAAACCCCGAAGCTGGAACCCAATGCAGATCTCCTCACAATACATCGCCCCCCAAATAGGCATATGCCACATCACTTGCAAAGAAAAACGCTACACGGGCCAAATCAGAATAGAAATTTATGCACATCAAAGTCACCAAGCCCATACAGCCATCAGGCCATGAACTCCAAAACACTAATCACCATTGTGGGCTGCATCCGCAAGAAATGACCAGCCACTACTTGTGTGTCGCCCTGTTCCCCCATGGTACACAGAGCCACATTCACGTACGAAAAGGCAACATGGAAGCGCACAGAACCGCAGGGCCGTCCCAATGGGGAGGCACTAGTCCAGCTGAAAGGCCGAAATGTTGCTCCGAGCCACCAGTACTGCGTAAGGGCATGTGGGCCATTGGCGATCGTCCCATAAGATCGTAATGCTGCTCCACTGATTAACACGAAGCAGCAGGTGTCGGGAGTAAAATCCATCTGCAGGAGCGGCATACAGATGGCAGTGGCAAAAGGGGAGGAGATACCTGTCAACCAAAAGAAAAGAAAAAGAACAGAATGGCCATCAGAACCACATTCGAACAACTCACTTCAATGATCACACGAAATCCACAGCCATATGCATGCTAGCCCACTCAAAAGGATCATCACCACCCCAAAACCACTTGCGACTCATAAACATCTATATCGAGGTGCAAACACCATCACAAACGAGTGTACCTGTGCATGCGTCTGTCAAAACAGAATCCATCAGATGGGAATGTTAACGTGCATGGACACAAGTGTCTGAGTGCGCCTCGAGACAGGGAGGGCTCAACAAGGCCAGATAGACGATGGTCCCACTATGGCAGCCCTGCATCACATAGCGTAGGGGAGGCGGATAGATCCCAAGAAGCCCTGTACATGGCAAACTCTGTATCAAATCACCTGCCCATGCATCCATTCATCATTCCCTCATCCCGGGATCAAAACGCCTGAATAATTACTCACATAACATTAGAAACATCCATTGAGTCTGTGCGTTATGCAGCCTGCAAAATCCACAGTGCCCCAGCCCGTAATTCCAGTGTTGTGAAGTAACATGTATTTGGGAACGGCCGGCCTCATCGCCCACGTAGCTATTGCGCATCCCAAACTATTCATATCAATCATTGCTCCCTCGCCATGGGCCCTGTCTCAAGGACATTGAACAATAGAACGTTATATTTGCAGTCAGACCTGTGGGCATCTCCTCGCCGCTAGCTGGAAACCGAAAGCGCCGCCCTTCGAATTCCTCATTTGCAACACCACGTCGGAAAGGCATCTGTGGCCGTTTGAAATCACTAATTATTCCATCGAGTGCGGCTGTGTGTGAAAATGGCAACTGCCTTCACCCACGAATGGGACGCCCCGCCCCTCGTTGCAACTCGGTACAGTGATGCATGAGGGCCCACCGTTACTCGAGTACTACGTTCCACTGACCCTTCACAAGTCTGTTCGCGACTGCACAGATAGTATGGGAAACAATGGGACCACAGCAGAATGAACATATCAATCCAATCTTACACGGCCATCGGGTACAAATACATGATAGCAATAGCAAGATACCATTCCCCGAATTGCAGCGTTGTGCGCGTGACGTGCTCGGCCAAAGGGGAGAGCAGTTTGCACAGGTGGAATGAATCACCACAGGTGGAGGCCATACAGCCTGGAAACACATAAATTGCACAGCCAGTCTCCTCCCACAACCACACCGAAATGCTACCGGCAGGACTCGCGATGTTGGCCCTGGGGGACCTGATAGCACTGCAAGTGCTCCAACTCCAAGAAGAAGACGAACACCAACTACAACCAGCCGCACGGAGGAGACGCAGGAGGAGGAGGAGGCCAAGGCAGGGCCAGCAAGGCCCACCAGCACAGCCACTACCACCACGCAGGCAGCCCGCAATACCACGCCTCCGAGCCCATCCGTTCAACCTCACTGATGAGCAGATCCACACCCTCTACCGTCTGGACCGGGACACCATAGCCGCCATTGTGGACATGACACAGGCTGACCTTGTCAGCATGATAGATAGCCCAACCGCCATCCCACCCCTACTGAAGGTGGTGTCTGTACTCCACTTCCTGGCCACAGGCACCTACCAGCACACAGTCGGACAGTTGCATGGCATTTCTCAGCCACTGTTCTCACGGACACTATTGCAAGTGCTCGATGCCCTCCTGCAGCACGCAGACGACTACATCTCCCTACCACGCTCGGAGCAGGAAATTACAAACACGAAAGTGGGATTCCATGCACTTGCCGGCATACCGGGTTGCATTGGTGCCATCGACTGCACCCATGTTGAATTGGTCGTCCCACATGCCATGGAGGCCCAGTACCGCAACCGAAAACAATTTCATTCCCTGAATGTACAAATGGTGTGTGACTCCAACAGGATCATTACACATTGTTGTGCCCGATTCCCTGGATCAACCCATGATTCTATGGTCTTGAGGAACTCTACAATACCACGCTACATGGAGCGACACGCAGGGAACAGATCCTGGCTACTCGGTGAGTCTCATTACATGCATGATGATGTGGGGTATGTGAATTGGCAATGACCTGGCAGGAAGGGGGGGGGGGGTGTGCGTACGTATCAATGGCATTCCACATCATACGTTTCTCGTCCACATACAGGTGATGCTGGATATCCACTGAAGAGATGGCTCCTCACACCAGTCCGGAACCCACGGGACCAGCATGAGGAGGACTACAACCATGCCCACTCACGTACCCGTGTAGTCATAGAACAGGCATTCGGCCTACTGAAGGGCCGTTTCCGCTGCCTCAGCAGGTCTGGCGGGGCACTCCTGTACCGCCATGAGAAGGTTGCAAAGATGGTGATGGCATGTGTCATGCTCCACAACATGTGCGTACGTAGAAATGTGCCCATGCCCCCTGACGCAGAACTGCAAGCACCTGAAGATGGTCATGATGAGGGTGGGGATGTGGCAGCACCTCATGGAGTCTGCGAGGCACCGGAGGCCCGTGACATTCGTCAGCATCTCATTGATGTATGCTTCTAGCACTCACGCCTGGTGGCTGATACATGGACACGGGACTCGTGGCACTGCGTGTGTCTGGGACATGCACAACATGGACTGTACGCCTATGATGGCCTAGTACACAAAGATCAATGTCCACACATCTCATTGGTTGATCGTGCACTTTTAATGGCATATGTGATGTCATGTTGAACACCCTATCGACCCGCCACCCAAGTGAGCCCAACACACCCCCTCCACCCTCCTACCTCCCCCCCGAACACCAGTGTCCAAAGATGCTCATTGTCAGTGGGATGTCGCTATTGCATGCCCCCTCTGCGGGTATCAGGGGCACCCCTGCCTGTGGAGCGCAGGTTCCTTCCAGATCTACGTTGGGGGCTGCCCTGGACGGAACTTGCAACGGATGATGTGTCTGCCTGCTCACGTCCATGCATGTCCCTAAGGGTTTGCGAGAGCTCAGTGAGCACACGGCGCACTGCGGCAAGTTCGGCACATACGTCCTTGGCCGTCGCATGCAGTTCCCCCCTGAGGCTCTCGGTGCTACTCTCCATTTGGACTCTCAGGCTCTCGGTGCTACTCTCGATTTGTGCCCTAAGTGTCTCAGTTGATGTTTCTATGTCTGCCTTAGTGCCCCCACATTCATCAGCATGGTCCTTGAGGAGCGTGGCCAGTTGCTGCTGTTGTTCGATCAACTGGTCGAGGGACTGTTGCCTCTGCTGGGCCATGGCCATTTGCGGGGGTGTCACAGAGGGGCTGTTGTCCTCATGTTGCCTTGCCACAGGGCTTGTGGGGGATGGCCAGTCGTCGTCTTGTGGGTGCCCCTGCGTGGTATCCTCATGTTGTACGGGATGGGACAGACAGGGGGATTGGGACAGGTCATGGATGGATCTGACTTCGGCATCCCCGTTTTCTGTGTCCGAGCATGCTGCCATCAATGGGGTGTCACCTATGGTGCTGCTGCCACCAGAGGCAGTGCCTTCTGTGGCATCCATTGGGGGGACCTGTGGTGGTGGTGTTGTGGGCATGCTGGCTGCTGGGGTGCCTGTTGATGTTCCCTCCTCTGTGCTGCCACCTGATTTGTGCTGCTGCCGTGTCTTGATGCGTGCAGCTGAGGTGGAGGGTCTCTGGCCGTTGGTCTTGGCCCTCTTTGCAGGTGTGCTGGTAGGGGTGTCCTGTAGCTCGTCGTTTGGATCGGACCCTGTGGTGGAGTAAAGGAGGGCGAGGGTTATTGATGGGTCTGTGGGAATTGGAATGGCATTGTATCGCATGCATTGGGGTGGTACCTGAGGGTGATTTGGGTCGGGGCCTTGGAGGTGCTTTGATTTGTGTGTGGAGTGAGGGTGCAGTTGTTTGGCAGCCTGCAGTTAGGGTGTGCCTGCTGCACGTGTAGTGCGTGTATTTGGGGTTTTTAATTATTTATGTATTTATTGTGGGTTTTAACGTGCGCTATCAGGCCGATGTGTGTGGGCGTTCTCCTGGACATGTGTTTCTGTTGCACTATGTGGACGCATGGTACTTCACATGGATGGACTGTGTGGATTTGGCATTGTTTTATCTGGCCCACCTACCTGAATCTTCGGATGTCTGCACTCCTTTCTCCATCCCTCCGACTCCCTCTATGCTCTCCATTCCGATGGTGGAGGCACAGATTTCTTCCCAGGGGGTCAACTTGATGGGTGATTCAGGACCTCCCCCGGTGGCTGTGGCAATGTTGCGGTTGGCAGAGAGTATGCTGCGGACGCGTATCCGCAGGTCGTCCCATCGCATGCGGCATTGCTGTGGGGTGCGGGGTGCGGTCCCCACCGCACTTACCCGCTGTGCCACCAGAGCCCATATGGCCTTCTTGTTTGCAAGTGCCGTCCTGGTCATTTGCGTGCAGAAGACGACGGCAGCATTCTCCTGGAGGGTCTCTGTTAGCACGGTGAGTTCCTCACGGGAGAAGTGGACCTGCCGCTTGCGGTCGCACGCTTTCTTCGCTACTTTACCCATTTTTCTTGGTTTCGCTAGGGTGGTTGACGGGTTGGGGTGTGTTTCAGGGTAGTGATTTTAGTGGTTGTGTGGTTTTAGTGTATTTATAGGTGTACGCCGGGATGTTTCCCGTTCCGGCCCCATGTTTTAACTTCCGTTTCCGTATATTTCCGGGCACCGTACTTTGCGGTAGGCGCACACTGCGGTGACCGCTAAGTGGGGTGGCGGTATTGCACCTAGGGTGCCGTACGGCGGCGGTGTGGGCCGTTTTGGGGTCATTTCCGCCATCGCGGACTTTGCACTTCCGCCGTGGCGTGGTGCTCGTGCCCGATGGGTCGGAATGGGCCGCACTTTGCTCCTTCGTGCAATGGCGGAAACGCTATTTACGCTGTGGCGCTCCGGTCAGTCGCTTTCCGCCAGGGTCGTAATGAGGGCCACTGAGTGCAGAACACCTTGTTTGCATGAGCTTTCGGTACTCCATCAAGAGTGGCAAACAACTTCCACACCCAAGACTCATGGTGTGTACTAGTAGTAGGGACTTCCACTACCTCATCCTCGTCATCCTCTTCATCCTCATGCCTGGTCCCCTATCCAGGCCCTTCGGGAGGTTGTGGTGGTAGAGGGGTTGGGAGTGGTGCTGAGGCTAAAGTAGAAGCAGCAGCAATGGTTGCCATCTTCAATGGTTTCAGGAGGCACAGCAAAGGTAGCAATTTGCAGAATATAAAATTCAGGAGTGTCTGTCCTTGAACTCCAAAAACAGAATGAGAAGCAGCTCTCGGGTGTGGCCTTTTATAGGGGTGTTAGGGAGCGCTTTGCGGAAACCCGCGCTGTCTGCGAACACTTTGAACACCAAAAAGTGTTTAAAAAGTTCAAAAAAGTATGCAGATCGCTAGGGACATGGTCTGGGACATGTGCAAGGGTGAAGTTTCACAGAAAAATACCTTGGATTGCTTAAGAAAGCACTTTTTTGATGTCCGGGGGCCGAGATTGTGTTCATGAACAAGGAACTGTGCTTAGCGTGGGTGCGGTCACATGATGACATTGCGGACACGTTCGAAAATGGGACGGGTGTCCGTAGGACACCAAATGCGCGGAGCGGGTGTACGCATGTATGCGGGTGTTCTACAGACAGTGTTCATGTCCCCGAACTAATTAAAAGTACGACACACATGCAGCGGACAGTTACGGACAGGCGCGATGTTGGTAGGACCCAAGGGTGTGATATGCATGCGTGCGGGTGATCTACGGACAGTGTTCAGGTCCCTGAACAAATTAAATGTGCGTCACAACTTTGCGGACAGGCAGACGGGCTATGTGTTCTGCGGACATATTCATTCTGGTTGTGGACAATGTGAACAGGGGGTATGTTCTTAGGACACTTTATTTTGAATAATTGCAGACATGCGGACGGATTTAGTGTCCTGCGACACCTCCATTTTGATTGCTGACAGTACGTACAGGCATAGTGTCCTTAGGACAACCCCATTTTGGTTAATTGCGGAAATCCCTGACATCCACGGACACCCTAAAAGCCTTTTTTTTAATAAAAAAACACAGAGGAATATAGTAACAGCACACAAAATATTTTGCTATTGTATACAAATATAAAAATGATGAAAGAGAGGGGGAAGCAAAAATTGGTACAAATACAGGGGAATTAGGGGTTTGTACATGTTGGATGGTAGGGGAGGAAGGGATTGAAGTCTCATCATAACGTTTTTCGTGATGGGGATTTTTTGGGGATGGTTGGCTGGGATATGGAGAAGGGGTACAGGTACATGTGGGACAGTGATATTTAATGTTTTCCTTTACATGGTTCGCTACAAAGTTTTTCAAATAATGAAATTGGTCATTTGTTGATCCATTTGTGTTGCTCTAAACGCTGCAGATGATTTCCCAAGGTGTCCGTTTCATTATTATTCTTATTGTCTGTATGTTCTGTTAAAAGGAATTTGTTAAGTACACATAAAATAATGAATATTAATTGGCTTATTTAGAGAAGTGTAGTGTCTACCATTACTATCACTGTTTTCACTCATTTCGTCATAAGGAAAATTTTCTTCTGGCCATTCATAAGTACTAGATATTTCTGTGTAATACAAAGAAAATTATTTGTCAGTGTATCCTACTACAGAAAGTTTATAAATGAATGTACTGTACTTACCAGTTTGTTTTTTAGTTTTGTTGTTACTGCTTTGTAGGTGTGCTGTTGATATTTGCTGTGCAGTTTCTGTGAGGTAATGATATGTTCCATTATCTTCCACATGCTATGTAATTTGACTGTTGGTGTCTTACATATACAGTTTGACATTTGTGATGTCATCTTTGATGTCCTGGGTGTTAGTCTTAGCAGTGCACGGTGGTGGCTCGAGTTATGGTTGCCTAGCTTACCATAACTGGCGAATTTCAGGGGTTTTTCTGTTTTACTTGTAACCATAACGTCCCTTTAACAAAGTTTTTTCACTGAATATATATATATATATATATATATATACATTACATGGCCGCAGTAGCGGCCATGTAGTTATGGTTAAGTTGGTATTTCCATAGGAAGAGCACTTTTTGGGTGGCTTATAACTTCTCTCCCCCTGAATGAATCCTCACCAAACTTTGCAAATAAAGTATATGGCCCACTCTGAATATTTTTGCAAAGATTGGTGAGGATTCGTGCAGGGGGGGAAAAGTTATAGGGGGGGTCCCAAAAAATGTTTTTTCCCATAGACTGAATGGGAAAAAACTTTGCGCACGGCTACAGCCCGAACCGCTGGACGGATTTACACCAAATTTGGGGCAGGAGTGGCGGCCTGGTCCCGAAAGCGTGCTTTTGCAAATATGGTGTAAATCCGTCCAGTAGTTTTTTAAAAAATGACCAAAATGTAAGGCAAAAAAATTAGTGATATCTGTGTTCGCTTCGCGGATGGACTTCCCTGTTCGCTCCGCGGACAGCACCCAGATTGGCCCAGCGGCTTGCGTCATGTCCGCGGACATGCGACGTGTTCGCTGATTGGGCGGCGTGGTGCGTGATGCGCGACAGATTATCTGTCGCGCCCGCCATATTGCATTTGCGGACGTCCGCGGACAGCGCGGTGAAAGTTTGTTCAAAATGTGTATTTAGTAGAGTGTGTTGGTGTGTAGAAGTCTTTGGGGAGGATGGGGGAGTATGAGATAGGTTCAAAGTTGTATTTTATTTATGTGCTAGACGCTTTTGTTGTGTTCGATTTGTCTGTGGACAACACAGCTGTTCTGGAATGTTCGTAAATAAACAGAATGGATTCGGTGTCAACTTGAAAGTGTTCTAAGAACACTCGTGGGGTCTTGGAATGTTTGCAGAGGGTGTCCTGGAGACGTTGTCTGTATTGTTCGTTGGCAAGGTGAAAATGTTTTAAGAACAATCGCGGTGTCCAGAAATGTTCGTACATAAAGAAAATGGGGGTGTCCTGAGGACTCTGTTTGTATTGTCCTCTGGCAAGTTGAATGTGTCCTAGGACCTACCCCCTGTCCGCGGACATAAAAATGGTTGCAATGCTTGCATCTATGGGTGTAATATGCTGCGGTGGTTGTGGCCAGGGTATAGAATATTGGGTGCATGGCCATTTGGCCATGCACCCAAGAGTGTATGCCCTGGCCACAACCACCGCAGCATATCACACCCATAGTGGCTTTTAACTTTGGGTCAAAAACTAATTTATAAGGAACAATGTTATAAGCTTGTATGGGTGTGATATGCTGCGATGGTTGTATTTATCTTGTTATACATACTATTTGGTTTAGTAACGGGAGTCCATGTTTTTCTTCTTCATTTCTGTAATAAATGAAAATAGCATGTTAGTATTAGTATTTTATAATGACTTATTACATTGTACAATCAACATTTTCTTCTTTTTATTGACCCTCATATTTAGTAGATTACAAACCAGAGTACTGTGCAATGTGCAAAGTTTCTGTGTTTGTTGCTAAAATCATTGGGTCTGTGGGAGAAAATAAATCCATGTTGGATTAAAAAAAAAACCTTTTTCTGTTATGCTACAGTTTATTTGTTTGTTTGTTTTCCGCGTTTACTTGTTCTTTCTGCCTTATGCTTTATGCATTGGATTGTTCCAGTTTTTGTGAGCAGTAAGATATTAGGTATTTGTTTGGATATTGTAAAATTTTGGCCCAGTTAGATACCAGTAGGCGTATTCTAACTGTTTATGTTTTGATATAATTTCGTGGTATTGATTTATCTGTTTGCATATTTGTAAATTTTGGGACAGTTAGATACCAATTGGCGTATTCTAACTGTCTATTTTTTGCTCTGTTTGAGTGGTATTAATTTATCTGATTAGTTGTTGTAGAATCTTTGGGCAGTTAGATAGGTTTTGAAATATTGTGACAGTTTATATTTTTTTACTACAAGTGTACTTAAGGTTTAAGTACAGTTCAGTTATCAAATTTTGGTTTTAAGAACATTAAATACGCATTTGTATGATTAGCTGATAATCTCTGCTTTAGAGTAACAGTACTATCATTACATTCAAACCATCCACATTTTTTTTTTATATATGCAGTGCAGTGCCGTGAGTTGGGTGTGGCTCCTGCGTGGTAGATTATACCTATTGTTGTGAAGGTTTTCCTACCAAGTTATATTTGACCATGTGTGAATCCAGTCAGCTTGCAGTTGTTTTTCGTACCATCTGCATTGTAACGTAGAAGAATTAGTATTACGTATTTACTATGTGTTTGTATTAGTAACGTGGAGCGATTATCCAAATTGCAGGTAGAACATAATCTACCGTGGTTTGCATTTTGTACAAGTTGCTGAAATGGAACGGATTCACAATTAGGTATTGATATATAGACAACGCGCTCATTGGGGATTTGTTCTTGTGTCACATTGTTGCAGAGAGTGCATGTATGTTTCCACATGTATGAAATATGGATGATTTCATTTATAGGTATGTTTTTGTTTTCCAGTACTAATAGTAAGTACATTAGAAATTCTTGTGGATCTTCCTGTGAGTTTATCGTGAAATTCACCATTCCAGCACAGCAGTCCAATTGTCGTCTTATTCCATAAACACTATACGTGTTGTCAGGATTGTTTGCTGCATTTCTGTGAAGTACTAACATTTGCAAACACAATGGGTTTGTACTGTGTAAGTAAATGTTGTCAACAATTGGTGGTAATTGAAATAGAATATTCACTGCTACATTTGCGTAGCAACTTACACCAACTATATTTGAGAATTGAAATGGTCCAGGCAGTTCTGTATCTAACTGCTTTTTTTGGAGTTTGTCTTCCTTCTTTAAAGAAGTACCTGGTTTACTTTCCCTAATTGATTCTTTTTTGCTTGTGGTACTTGATGAAGTTTTAGTTTCTTTTAGTCTCTTTGGAGGAGTTGCAGTGACATCCTGTTGCATTTCTGTTTGATTTAGTTTTCTTTTAGAACATTTTCCTTTTTGTGGAACAGGATATGTTTGTAGATGGGGGTATATATTGTATATATAATATATTGTATATATTGTATTCTAAAATGCAAGGAATATCAGCGTTTACTTTACTTGCATCAAAGTTTATTAGAAATAGACCGTCAATTGTACGTAGGCATGACAGTGCTACGTAGCTCATGCCTTCTTTAAAGACTGTGTTACCAATGTCTATCATTGCTTTGTCTAGAGTAAGGCCTTGTGATTTATGAATGGTGACTGCGTATGCAAGAGTTAGAGAAAATTGTTCTCTGCGTACATACATGTCTTTGAAGAGAAAGAATCGAGCCATTGAGCGTCCTATTCTTTTTACTTCTGAAAGTTTGTCAAAGAGAATATTGACAAACTGAATTTTGTTGTCACGTGGGTATGTTTGAAAGCCAACAACTGTACCCAGTGCTCCATTAACTAGTCCTTGGTCCACGTCAAGGTTACGTTTAAGCATTACTCTGCAATTTAAGGATAATTTTAATATCTTTTCCAAGCCTGCTGTGTTTGAGATTGATTTTTCTAAACTATTTAGTCTTGCTGTGGCTTGGTCACACATGGGTAGTTTCATTCCATGTACATCTAGTTTGTCTGTGGCGCTAATTTCCATAATTGGTTGCATTTCTTTGCTTAACATTATTTAATTGAATTTGAATCAGCTTGCAAGAGTTGGCATTAAGGCTATACAATTGACATTTTTGTGGGCTAATTGTTCCATACCATCTGTAGCACATGCATTATCACCATAAAGTGCATGAATGTGCCGGGTTTTCAATATTGCTTCTGCTTCTCTAGAAAGTATACCAACTCTGATACGTTTTAAGATGTTGGCATAAGTGAGATCTGCAGATTGGCGCATGTTTTCTGTTAATTCTCTGTATTGGAAATGTTGCCAAAGGTTTACATTTCCAATGCTGCCAAGAGTTTTACGGCAGAGTTTGTGTCCTAATGTTTTAAAAATAAGCTCACCTTTTACAGGTGTCAATTGAAGAAGATATCCGAAAACAATGATGTGTTTTCCTGCAAAGAGCTCTTCATAGTTTGTTTTGAGTACTTCTTGTAATCTGAGGTGAATCAAAGCCAACATTAGGTTGGACGCCATGCTCACTTCATCTATTAGTAGCATTTTCATTTGTTTCAATACTCTGCATACTTCCATTGCAGCTTCTGCAGAAAGTTTGTAATAATCTAACTTGTTTTGGTGTTCTACTGGCAGGAGTAGTAATCGGTGTAAAGTGACACCACCTATGTTGTAGGCAGCTAAACCTGTGGGGGCAGTGACAACAGCTGACAGTTTGTTGTTTGTCAATTGTTGAAGGAACTTACTGATGAATTAGATTAGGAATGTTTTGCCAGAACCAGCTTCACCACTGACATACAATAGTATAGGTTTGTCATTTTGGCAGGTGCATTCTTTTTTTTCATGTTGCACACCATGTGCAATTTCTTTTGTTTTTTCTTGAAAAATGCTATGTTGCTCTTTGTTTAGTTTTGATTGTAATGTAGTTAAGTCTTCTTTATCTTCATAGTGACACATGATGTTTTCTACTTCTATCATAGCTAATTCTGCCTCATTTGTTATTAGTGGTTCTCCCAGTGGTTCTTGGCTTCCTGTGACAGAAGGTTGACTACTGTCAGGAGTGTCCTTATCTAGTTGGGCCTGGAGTTCCTCTTCGTGTTGCTGTTCATTGTGCAACATTGTTTTGTACTGTGCAAAGTTTACATCAGTTATACTGCTTTCATTGGCTTTGAAAGTGTCTTCATATGAGTCATAGGTATCTAGTATTTCTTCTTCTTTTCTCCATGGTTTGAAGAGTTGTAGCAGGGACATGTAATATATTTCTTTATGTTGAGGAGTCTTTAATGACAATTTGATATGATTAATTAAATTTGGTTTGGTGAGTTTTACTAAGCTGCCATCACAGTTTGTCACTTTACGGTTTTGCTCATCAGGTTTTATATTATTTTTGTATGTGTAGTTTTGGGCTATGTGGTATAGACACATGGTTTCCAAAGTGGTACTCCTGTTTGGGTAGTATGTGTCCAATACATTGTTTTTTAAAATGTCTTGGCTGTTGGGATCATGTTTGGCTATTGTTTCTATATCTTCGTATGATTTTAGAACTCTTTTTCTAGATTTAGCTGGACCAAGACTTAGCCATACTATATTTGCAGATTTACCATACAATGCAGTACCAGTTAATCGATCAGCTGCTTCATAGGTTCCACATTCTCTATGGGACAGCATTTTTATGCCCAAGCTGTATAATTTCCTAGAGACTGTTTTATCTGATGACCGGTCATTCCAGAGGTCTTGGAGCTCTGTTTTTTTTGATTTGGTTAAGTATGCTGTGACATATCGTGCAACTGCAGTAGAATTGTCTGCAATGTACTGCACATCTATGTTTGCAATCCACAAGTGGGCAATGATTTCATTGTAATCATTGATATATTTTTCTTCTTCTTTTCTTTTTATGCAATATGTATTTTTAGGTGACTTACCTTTAACACTATGTCTAACTGAAGACATGAGGTTGTTCACTTGACCTGTATTTGTAACTGGTCTAGGGAAACCAAATCGGCATTTTGTGTAGTATTTCCCTTTGTTTTTGTATTTGCGACGACAATATTTGCCACATTAGTGTCTTTGGAATTGTAAGATTTTTGCATGAAGATCACTATTTATGGATTCTGACGGAATTTCACAAGCGACATATTTTTCAATAAACTGTAAAACAGTGGCATCACTTTCTTGACCAAATTTAGGAACATCTTTAATCCATAAAAGCATGTGGACATGTGGCGCTCCTCTGGCTTGGTATTCTTTTCTCCAAAAGAAGTGTTGCACTTCTCCAAGGGGAGGAACAGTTTTATTACAAATAAAATGTAGCATAGCAATGAAGCGATGGTGAAAATATCTAGAAACATTAACAGGATCCTGAGAACAAAGTTTTCCAGGTGTTAGTATATCTATGTTTGTTTTGTTTTCGTTTGATATGCGTAGGAAAGCATGTAAATCTTCCCATGCATATTCTGCGCAACTTAATGTAACAAACCAAGTGGGTGGGCCAAGGTTTCTGATCATACAACGTATATCTCCATGGCGTCGAAACCAGTACTCTTTAGTACCTCACATATTTGCTAATAGATTTGTAAGATTTGCCTGTAAAACCTCATCTTTTTGTTGAACTTTTTGTAATAATTGTGTGGCTGTCATATTTTGAAAGTGTGATCCTGATTTTAATATGTGTGCAACTCTGTAACATAAAGTTGCTAGTTCACTTTCAAAGAGTAGGTGGAATATGTATTCCACATTTTGTCGAAATTTGGGATCTTCAGAATACATTCGTAATGAGCAATATTCTGATGCTGATATTTGAACAGGTCTATCATCGTATCTTCCTCCTTTGCCAGTAGGAAAGAGTAGAGGAAAAGCATGTGCTTCTATACTTTTTTCCCATATGCTGATAGGTGATCCTTTTGTTTGACGCATTTGGTACGTTTCCAGTGCATCTTCTATGGTGTCATTAGAGTGCAATGGGTGAATTGTATAATGGTCTAAAGTGTTTGCTATTGTAGCAGGATCTAGGAGCTCAAATTGACCAGTTTCTTGTGTCTCTTGAATTATTTCAGTTGTATCTTTCAAGTTTTCTTCAATATTAATTTCTATGTAATAATCATTATTCTGTTTGAGATATTGCAGGGCTTCTCTAACTTTATGTAAATCTACCAGTTGTTGCCAAATTTTTTTGTCTTTTGTAGGTACTCCATTTACCAAGATAATTAAAGATTGTTGCATTGGACGTTGCAGCCCTAGAGTGTGCACATTTTCTTTTAGATCTAATGGTAAATACACTATTTTTCCACCAATACCTTTCACTAATTCAGAGGGAGGTAATTTTGCAGTTTTGGTTGAAGGCGCATTATTGCTTGAAATGGATGAACTGTTTGAATTATGATGCTCTCATATAAATTAAGTTGTTGAAGGAGTTTTGGTAGTGGATGTAATTCCAAGTTATTTGAGATAGCACGTGAAGGAGTTTGGTTGTTGTCAAGTTTGGTAGTGCAGTAACTGCAAAGTATTATGGGGTCAGTTACTTCGTATTTGTTTTCTGCTATTAGGTAGAGAGCTAATTCAAACCATTTAGAATCTTCATTGTCTTCTATTTTGTATGAAATGTCTATAGTTTTTGTGTTACTTTTATAACACGTTCTGCGGCAACATACACACACGTGGTTTGGTACTTCGTGCTTTGAAATGTTAGTATTTCTTTTTTGTATGTGTGTAGTGAAAGGTTGCCATGTGCAGATTTGTTTACAAAGTTGGTTGACAGCTAATTCATCTCTAAGTGGGTTTCATTTCCAAAATATTTTTTCTGTATATACTCGATTTCTTCTAGTAGGTCTTTTGGTGTACCATGTAGAAGAATTTTATTTAAATTGGCTAGTGCCAAAGCAGGACTTTTTGCATAATACAGTTTATAAACTAGATTTCTTATACTTACATGATGTGTTGATATCCTTTTGATATCATGGAAGGTTGTTTTGAAAGTAGCTCCTGATATGCAGGCCAACGAATGTCCTTGCATTCCTGTGTGCTTGCGTACTGCACAAGCATCCATACTTTGCAGTATTTTAATTTTGATTTTGTCTTTGCTTTTCACATATTGATTGAGGAATAGGCGTAAAGATTTGAACATTTTTTTGGGAATGTTACACATTGACGTGCATGGCCATGTGTGAATTAGATGTTCTGATTCAGTCGAATGGAGGGGTAAATCTAAGTTTTCAGGGCATATTTTTGTAAGGAGTACTTCTTGTTCCATTATGGTATTATTAACTATTTCATAACCTCGACCACTGCTATCTATGGCAATTGTATTTGTTTGCTTTTGTTTGTACGCTTCTTCATTAAAGTATGGTTCTGTGCTTGTAGTGTGACTCCATTCACCTCCACAGATATTTAAGAAGTTATTTCTGTTCACATTTCGTTTATTGAGAAGTCTTTTTTGAAATTTAGTTATTAGTTTTGTTAGTGGTTTCATTCTGTTTAACACAACAATAAATAAGTTTCTTTTGAGAAGAATTGCACTGTCTATCAACGCTTCTAAGATTACTTTCCTACGATAGGTTTGAAGTGTTGAACCTGGTTTCTCTCCTGTTTTTATCAGATTTTGAAGGACTTTGTGACGGTACATTTTGGCTAATATACTTTTCTTGGTATGCTTACTTTGTACTATATCAAGATTTATAGAAGACGTTTTATTTGTAGTGATAGTTGATTTTCTGTTAATAGTTTTTTGGGTCGTTTTACTTTGTGATAGAGGTGGCAAAATGTTTGCACTAGAAACTTCTTCTGTTTCACAACATGACTGTATTAGCTCTTGTGTTTCAACGTTTTTTACAAATTCTTCTATAAATGGGTGTTTATGTTGGAGACTTTTCTTTTCATTTGCTCTACTTCTCCGTCCCTTTCTACGGAGTTGCTTTTTGGTGGGCATTCTTTAGCGTCTGTTGAAAAAATACAGAAGGTATGGGTTGGGGTTTTCTGCAATGCATGTGTGTTGTGTGCATGATTGTTTGAGTAAGATGATAAAGATGTATGTAATGGTGTGTGATTGTGAATTGGGAAGTTGAACTACTAGGGATGGGTATTCTTCAATTAATGTGTTACTAAACTGAGGTTCAGATGACAGAAAAAAGTAAGCCGGTGGTGTGGAGAAGAATAAATAATAAAGGTAAAGCTATACAATTAAAACAGTTGTTTATTCTACAACATCTACATTCTAGCGGCTGAGTTGGGTAATTTGTGTGCCGAAAAATAGGAATTTGAGGGCCATTCTTACAGGAGATCACTGTTTAAGACGGGGGGATTTTTGGTCAGAATGGTGCAGAATCTCTATTTTTAGGCACAGAAATACCATGAATGCACCGTACAGTGCATGTGAGTTATAAATCAAATATTATGGTAACAATCTACTTACTTTTTTTAAAAAAATGAGTAGTTTGCTTCTTAGTTGTTCTTTGTAAATCAAAATCGGCTGCTTCTATTCAGGAGAATGGGCTTCACTGCAATTGTAAAAGAAAGAAATTAGTAATTTGGTTGTTATATAGCACTGTTTTCATTTTAGACATCGATTTTTTTTAAATTGAAAAGCTCAGCGCCTTCCTGAAAACCTTTAAAACTATATAATGACTAAGAGTAGGAAAGAAAATATCTTTACTATGGTTTGTGGAATTCATAATCTACCAACGTATACCACTATTCTTGTAACTAAGCTTTTCCACGTAATAGTGAGTCATTGTCATCATAGCTCTCAACCATGTGTGTCACAAAGGCGGGTGAAATCACCTGATTTTGTTTTTGGCGGGTGAGACGCCCATTGGAATGAATGGGCGTGCAGGAGGCTTGGCGGGTGGGTCAGTCCTTTACAAGGCCGGTGACACCCGCCAAAAGCGTGTGAGTTGAGAGCTATGTGTCATAGCCTGCTTTTGCACGTAACAGTGAGTGAATGTCATAGTCTGCTTGTCCTATATAAATGTATGTAAGTACTTATATAAACGAAAAAAATTGAAACCAATTATGTGTTTGTACAAATATTATTGTTTGAGATTTGATCATAGAGTGTGTATGTTATTTTGTGTGATTATATGTCGTGTATATATTTTATTTCAAAAATGTTAGTTTAATAGTATTTGCATGTGTGTGTGTGCATGAAGAAATTAAATGATATAAAGGTTTGTAAGTGACAGGTCATTTTAGGACAATGAAACAATGATCGTCCATTCATTTTTCAGATTATAGAAGGTAAATGTCGGTTAGAAAATGTGTTCATGTACTGTGTAGAAAATATGCATACCTGTACTTTCTGTTCATGTATATGGATATGGACCAAGCTGCAAGTAGAAATATTGGAGATTTGTATAGTATTTCTCGTAGATCGTGGTTGTCAATGGTATGAGACTTGTACTCCGAGAGATACACCGTACATTTGTAGTGCTGCTCTATGATGATGCAGTTACATGTAGAGTTATTGGATTTGATTGGTGGATGGTCATGTGATTGATTAGCTACATCCAATGAGGGAATGGCACAGAGAGTGAAATCGAAATGGTTGAAGGGCTGTTCATGTTACGATACGTTCGCAGACATGGCGGTAGTTCTAGGACACCGCGTATTACATCTGGGGAATTTGGGGAGGGCAGGTATGGAAATGAGATTGGATGAAGCAAGGGATTGGTCAGTAAAGTTTAGTGAGTGTGTTGTGCTAGGAGAGGTTTTCTCAGATATTGTTTTTGCAGAGAGAAGAACAGATAGCTATGGCTGAGTGTTTCAAAACACAGATTGTATGGATTTTGGGAGACTCGTGGATTCATTGGTTGAAGGTGCATGCAGAACGCTGTGGAGTATCTATAGATCTTGGATTCCCACATGTGGAAGTGCACTTGCATGGAGTGCGTGGAATGAAGTGGTTGGACTTACTACCTCTCTGTGCAACTTTGAAGATAGAGGAACATCCAGACATAATTGTAATTCATTGTGGAGGGAACAGTTTAGGACATGTGTCTGGAATTTCTTTGCAATTTGCAATGAAAGAAGGACTTCAGAAGATAATAGACATGTTTCCAAACTCTAAAATAATGTTTTCACGGATTGCGCAGAGACAAGTGTGGCTTCGTTCTTTCTCATGTGGTCCACAAATGGAGAAAGCAAGGCGTAATGTTAATAAGGCTGTTTGTGCCTTCCTAAGAGATTTTGGCATGTCCTCTTTTAACAATGAAAATATTTTGTTTTGTAGTACATACATTTTTCGCAAAGATGGAGTCCATCGTACTTATGCTGGCAATCAGATTTTTCTGAGAAATGTACAAAATGCATTGCGACCTTTTTTAGAAATACAGCATTTGTTTTGAAGTACGTCTTACGTAGTTAAAATGTTTTACATTCAAACACCTCCCAAAGGCTCTTTTCAGAGCCACCACTTCCTGTTGGATTAAAATGCATTGGTTTCAATAGGGTAGCAATGCAATTGTTTTTCTGTTCGCGGACCGTCCGCGGACTTTCACGAAATGAAAATGGCTATGCTTTATGTATCTTCACTTCTATTTTTTAACTGTGAAAGGCGGCTCTGAAAAGAGCGTTATTTATTTTTTTGATGTTTGTTATTTTGTATTTTATTTGTTCTTTTTTATACACGACACACTAGGAGAGGAGGGAAAGGAGGGTAAAGGGAGGGGGACACCAACCAAAGGGATAAGAAAGGGCGAGCTGAGAGAGGAAGATGTAGAGTGGGTTTTATTTGGGTAGTGAGCAGGTCTTCTGGTGCTCTGAGACGATCGTCTCAAAAGCACTCCGAAGTCGCTCCCCCCTGCAGAGTACTGTGTCACAGTACACACATACAACTGTGACCCTCGAAAGGTAAGGGTCATCAGAATTCTGTATGGCCTGTGAGGCAGCTTGAGGAAGACACTGTCCCACAGAGGTGTTCCTTGTGGTGACAGGATCAGGAACAGAGGATGAAGTAGAGGCAATCAACCTACTGCGCTTCTCGCAAGGTACAACCTTGCGAATGGCCCCAGTGTGGAATGAGCACAGGTGTCGCTTCATGGTAGTGGTCCCAAAGCTATACGAACCATGCTTCCCGCGACTGAGTACCATTTTGCACTCATTACAGGTGACACGGTTCGCATGAGACTTAGGACCGTTTCCATGAACGGTAAACAACCGCCACACCCAAGATTCACGCCGACGCCGGGTAGTAGGGATATCCTCTACCTCATTCTCGTCATCCTCTTCTTCCTCCTCTGTATCCTCAATCCTGTTCCCCTATTCAGGCCCTTGGGGAAATGGTGGTGGTGGAGGGGGTGGGGTGGTGCTGAGGCAGATGTAGCACCATGTGGTAATAGTCGAGCCATGGATGTCATAGGCTTGGAGATGGAAATCTCAAAATCTGCAAAGTATGCAGCAAAATGCAGTGTGCTCTGTGGAATAGTCAGAAACACAATGAGAATGCGCTCTAGGGCGTGGTCTTATATCGGGGTGCTTGTGCGCGGGTCTCAGACATGTCGTCCGCAAGACAGATCGAACATCAAAAAAGGTTCAAAAAGTCACAAAAACTATGTGGAAAGTTAGGATTAGTATGTGGGATTTGTGGTATTTATTAATGAGAAATATTGTGGATTACTTGGAAATGTACTTTTAAACTGGTCGGGGACACGAACAGTGTCCGCATTTAGAGCACGAGATGAGCGTGGGCGCGGTCACATGATTGTTTTGTGAGCATGTTCGCTAAGGTAGCGGTCGTCCGCAGGACACCCAATGTACGGACATTGTTTCGCGCATGCGTGTTGATGTTCTGCAGACAGTGTTCAGGTCCTGAAGTAATTAAAAGTGTGTTACATGTAAAATGAACAGTTACGGACAGCCGTTTGTTCTTAGCACAGTTTAATTTATTTGCTAACAATACGGACAGACATAGCGTTTCAAGCACACCTCCATTTTCGTTTATTTACGAACAATTCAGGACACCACGAGTGTTCTTAGAACAGTTTCTGCTTGCTATCGAACACTACGAATAGGGATAGTGTTCTTAAGGACATCTCCATTTTAATTTATTTACGAACATTTCAGGACACTACGAGTGTTCTTAGAACATGTTCAACTTGCATGAGAACATTACGGACAGATGTAGTGTCCTCAGGACAGTCACATTTTCGTTTCTTTACGAACGTTTCCGAACAACCGCGGTGTCCGTGGACACCTAAATTGGTTTTATCACAAGGAACTGAAAGTAATTACAAGACAATATAAGAAAAGTAACTTTATTTCATATATATATACAATTATGACTGGGAAGGTGGGGCAAAAACGGAAACAAAAACATGAGAATTAGGGATTTCTAGATAACTGGGATCAGGTGAAGAAGGGAAGGAAAGCTCATCGAAACGCTTTGGTCCATAGACAGGGTTTGGGGTTAACTGCGTGGGATAGGGTGAGAGGGGACAAGTGCAGGTTGGACAATGGTGTGCTGTTGGGGGTTTCACATAATTTTCCACAATGTTTTTCAAATCCATACAATTTTGCATAAGGTCGTCCATTTTTTCATTAATCTGCTGTAGAGTGATATCCTCTGATTGTTGTTGTGAGATGCTTGGAATTTTTGTATGGTCTGTAATAAAAAAAATGTATATGTTAAATGTATACAAAATAATATTTATTAATTGGTTTATATAGTAAAGTGTGTACCATTAGGTGGACTATTTTCTAACATTTCCTCTCGTGGGAAATGCTCCTCTAGCCAGTCGAGAGTACTACACATTTCTGTGAGAAAACAAAAAAGTTATATGTTTTCTTTTTCTAATATAGAAAGTTTATAAATATATGAGTAAAAAGAAGTGCACTTACTATGTCTGGTGAGATATGTAATCAGTAGTGTATACGTCTGGTCTTGCTGTTGGTTGTGGAGCGTCTGTGAGGTAATTATGGTGGAAGCCACTTTATCTTCTTTTGGTATATTCCATTTTAAAACATATTGTATTTACATGAATGGTTAGTGTGTTACATATATGGGTAACATTTTTTAAGTATTACTATATATACTTTGTATGTGTGCTGCTTTGTGAATTTGTTAAATGTTCCTATGTTATGATATAACTATTACACATACCTCCCCAGAGTTTTTAGGTGGTGGTACTGTTGTCCAAACATGTCTGCGGACCGTCAAATTCAGTAGAAAGGGTTCAGTATGTTCCATATTATATGTACATAAAGTCAAAGTTATTATTGTTAAGTTGTGCTACTAAAAAACTATGAAATTCAGTAAAAAAACGTTGTTAAAGGGACGTTATGGTTAAGTTGCGCTACTAAAAACCTATGAAATTCAGTGAAAAAACATTGTTAAAGGGACGTTATGGTTCAAAGTAAAACCGAAAAACCCCTGAAATTCGGCAGTTATGGTAAAATAAGCAACCATAACTCGCGCCGCCACCGTGCACTGCTAACACTAACACCCAGGACATCAAAGATGACATCACAAATGTCATTGATGACATCACTGATGACATCACATGTGCATTTACCTTTCATGAAAAGTCTGTACAAGGGATTCTTAGTGTAATGTTAATAAAAAAAAGTGTCAAAGATTATTGGAATAAATATCAAGTGCTAATCAGTGCATTAAGCTATGCATTGATATAAATAGCATTCTATTATTAACTTCAATCCAGTATACTAAGGTACTCATGTAGAAACATAGGCATTGTGTGCAGCATACATGATGGAGGTGCAATATTCATAAGCTTGCCATGTTGAATATTGAAATGATAACTGTTTTCATATTAGAGTTTTGCGTACAGTGAAACTTGTGATAAGTAGGTAATAAAACCCACTTACTACATAATTGCATTATTATACACAAATCACAAAGAGACAACACCACATACAAATATGAATATATACAAGGGAATTGAAGTAGGAAAAAGAAACAGCAATAGTAGCAGAAAGTGTTCATAACCTAACTGATTACCTTTATGCAGAGAAATGATTGATCTTTTTCAAAGCTGTTACTTACCCTATGTATATATATCACATGATGTGTCTGGACCCTAAGGAAAAGAGTGTGAGTACAACATATAAATATATGAGCATATACAGGGAAAGTACAGTAATAAAAAAACATCAAAAGTATCAGAAAGTGCTGATAAATCTACTGATAATTTTAATGCACAAAAAGGATTGCTGTTTTTCAAGGTTGTGACTCCTCCTATGTATATGTTTCATATGATATGACTGGACCATAAGGGAATTATTCTAAGAACATACTTGAAGGATAAGTCTACGGATATAGTCATTTACAATTTTTAGTTCCTGACTGTTACTGAAGAAAATCATGTGGCCTAGATATGTCAGGAAAGGAAAAAAGGGGGAGTCAGATATGTGATGTCATCAGTGATGTCATCAATGACATTTGTGATGTCATCTTTGATGTCCTGGGTGTTAGTGTTAGCAGTGCACGGTGGCGGCGCGAGTTATGGTTGCTTATCTTACCATAACTGCCGAATTTCAGGGGTTTTTCGGTTTTACTTTGAACCATAACGTCCCTTTAACAACGTTTTTTCACTGAATTTCATAGGTTTTTAGTAGCGCAACTTAACCATAACGTCCCTTTAACAAAGTTGTTTTACTGAATTTCATAGGTTTTTAGTAGCGCAACTTAACCATAACGTCCCTTTAACAAAGTTTTTTTACTGATATATATATATATATATATATATATATATATATATATATATATATATATATATATATATAAAAAAAAACATGAGCTGTTTCATGGCAAAGAAAGACAGGGGCGCTTTTAAAATAAATAATCAAGCAAGCACAAAACGTCACAGAGAAGAAGATTTAATTTGTTCACTTGTATGAGTCTAAAAAAATAGGCAAGGCACCTTGTTCACAATTATGAAATGCACATTTCTGCGGGAATGTGCACCAGCCAATGGGTCTTGTGGACAGCTACTGGCAACTGTTAGTACTAGGTTCAAGATACATAAAAGCACTTAACGTACACATGGGTGCTAAAAGCACATTCACACTGACGGACCTATGGGGCACCTCAATGTGAAAGCCTGACAAAAGAAAATGATTCCTATCCCTATTTGAGTAATCGAAATGCAAGTGCGTCTGATGTGGTACATTCGTGCAAGGGTGATAACTAGGATGGTAAATGACCCACTCATGTATTATGTGTCACTTTGCACCTGTTTCAGCAGATGGAGGAGGGGGATTTTCTTTTTGTGCAAATTTCGAATGCATCGCATTTATGAAGTTGGGTTGTCTTTGAAAGGGGCAGAACCGTTTCCTTCCACGACCTATTTTGTGAAAATTCAAACCTATTATTGTGTGCATTCCATTCTCTTTGGAGACTCAACCTTCTGAGTTGGTGGCCAAGTCTCATTTTAGTCACAAACACACGATGGCAATCTATACATTCTTCCTTAGAAATCAAGATTGTGATATTAACAAGCATATCTACAGACCTTAATTTCCTAAAGCAACACTAAAAAGAGGTTTTGAGTTCATTGAAAGATATTACGGTACCCAAGTAACCTGGTAAATCCAGAAACAAGTGATACATACAGAGTGCTGCACATAGGTCGAGGTCAGTACTGGTCAGTAGGTCCATACCTATTTTGAAACAGACGCTAAGGATGAATACTCTATCCTTAAGGTGAAAACAAGGGCAAATTGTCATGAAATATTGTAGCTTTGACACCCCGTTCCAAGGGCTGCAATGGGACGAGCCAGCAGCCTGAGTTACAGGCCCACGCGAAGCAAGGGCCTATAACGAGGGCACCAGGATGTTACCCCCCATTCCAGCCCGTGAAACGGTGTGCTAACACTATTAGCACACTCAGTTACCAAAGCAGGACCTAAGAACGGGACGCATGTGGTGTCCCCTTCATTGAATGAAAATACTGTGCCAAGATGGCCATCACGGTTATGGAAGGAGAGGCACCATAAGGAGACCCTCTTCTATTTCCATGGCGACCATACACTGAGAAGGAGGGAAGGTGATGTGGCAGCGGCGGCAGGTGGCACTGCCACAATAGGTAAGTGGGGCTGGGATAAGTTCAAATAAAAAACAAGGGAAAGGGTGGGTAGAAGACGGTGGCCCGGAGTGGGGGTGGCAGCCTGTGGGTTCCATGGAACGCGGGCTTAGATCAGAGATTTCAGCCCACAATGCACAGCACCTGATTGCCTGATTGGCTGTGCCGCCCGCCCTGTGTGCTAATAAGGTGCATGTTATCAAACTTGTACTTTGTGATTGCACAGAACTTTAGTTCAGAGTAACCACAACTAGTAACTGATATCTCAATATACTATGCTTGTTCTAATCCAATATTATCAGAATTAGCATCAAGAACTGTTGGAGCAATTAATGAGGAATTTAGTGTAGATGTTATATGACCCTGACTGGATTGGTACATTATGTATGATGCACGAGTATGCTATCAAAATAAGGCATGCATATATGTCCTTATTACTTGTTTTCCAACACCAATGAATTAGGGCTATTTTCATCCAGCTCCACATCATTGATAAATTGCCTCAAGATTCCCATTATCATTGCCATGCCCTGGGCCGATAAATGACCCATTGTTCCAAATACCTTTTTGATGGATTGTGTATTTAATCCGGTTTTAAAAATTAGGATTGATTGTCTCTTCAGAGACCTGTCATTTGAAAAGACAGATGAAACACCTCTTTAATGTCCCTCCCATTAATACTCCAGAGAAACCAAAGAAACAAGGCTGCAGCTTTGGCAGCATCAAAGGGAGAGGCAATATGTCACTATATGTGAATAATTTGCAGTTATTCCCTTCGCACTCTAAAGATGTGGACAATATTTATATTTTAAAAATCCAAAACACCTCACTCGTTCAATTACTGGAGAAATTGCCAATGTGAAGAATGCACATGTTCGCAAATATACAGGGGGTGTAGAAAAATGGGCAAACTTAAACACTGGCATGTTTTTCAAATTTCCTTTCAAAATAAGAATATCAAAGTTTTTAAGACATACTTGAAAGAATTGTATCATATGTTCTTGTCTTTAGCTTTTTGGATCTTATGCAGCCACTAATATACGATTGGCGTTCAAAATTATTTGTTTACCCAGCATCTTCATTAGCATAACCCCACAGAATGATAGTCTGTACGTGTTGTTGCAAATGTTTTTATTCAATATCAGTTTACCTGATTGTGAGCTGCCAGCAGAATGCCAACCCCCCCCCCCACCTCTCCCAACACCCCCCCCCACCCCTCCGGCGAGATTGAAAAGTGGCATCTGTTCACACTTTAATGAAAACGTGTTACATTTGGAATAGGGGTCTTACTTGATGCACATTTCTGCCAGGAATAAAACCTCATGCAAACTCCCAAATGACTCTATAAGTGAATATAGTACTTACATACTCAACTCGATGTTACCATTCTATCGGTAGTATGTTCAACTGGTGCAAATTGCACTACTTGTTGCTAAAGCTGTTTTCTTTTAAATAAGTATTGAAAAAGGCAACGAAGTTTGAATAATCGAAAAATAAGAAATCTTTCTTTGTTATGACCTCAATTAAAAGCTGCCAGCAAGCACATCTTTTATGGATAGAAATGACACTAGTGATTGTGGCTACGCGGGGGCACTAGTAAACTCAATATCCAGAGTTTGCTCTTGATGTACACAATGGAATGCTGCATGGAAACCAACGCTATGAGTGGAATCATGATACGCAATGATATGATATGGCATTTATAAAGCGCGTATACACAAGTGTTTCAAGGCACGACGAGGCAAGTTAGGGGGAACAGAGGGAAGACAGACAACGATCCTACTAGGCCAAGTGTCATTCAGATCGCACAAGTGCACAGGAAGGGGGAAGGGGAGAGTGTGAGGGGAACAATGTGCAGTATATGAATCAGCAGCAACCTGGCAAGCTGTGGGTCAATCATGGACAAACAACCGTATAAGGATTTCTTGACTAGACCAGTGCTTTAAACGGCCCAGCCTTGATCTTCTTATTTTTGAACGTTTGAGTACCTGCACTTCTCAACGCCTGAAAGAGAGTACTTGTACTGAACTATGTCGCTACTTAAAGGACTAGTTTTTGCTGGAGAAAGCGGTGCCCTCTCCCTCCTCCTCTCGCCACCACTCGTATTGCCCATAATGTCTCTCTCCTTCAGGGCCCACCCGGCAGAACAAAAGGAGAGGCAAACGTGCATCTACTGTGCTCTCAGCACAGTAGGCGTGGAACACTGTGTTGCTAAGTGGGCTTTACCTGTTACCATTGATGTCCTTTGATGGAGCTGGGATTGATTTAGAAAGCTTTGGAAATGACTTTTTTTTAAAAGAGGTTTCTTTGTTATTAGCAGTGCTTATACTAATCTATAAATGTTTAAGTAATTGGCGTGGTGATGGAACGTTTTCGACTGAAAACTCGCACACAGCTTCAGTTACATGCCGAATGTCATCTTAAAAGCAATGAAAGCGAGCAATAATACATCTCCCCTTCTAAAGCTTAGTTTACAGCTGTGATATCTGCTAGATTGATCAGCAAAAAAGAACGTCTCATTTAATATGGATAGACAAACTTTCTTAACATAGTTCATAGCAACACACTGGAAGTTTGTGTGAAAGGATCTCAGATACACTTCCTTACCACAGTGTGTGCTCCTTGGCACATGATTTAATCTCACTGGGCATTGACTGCAAACAACACAGTGTGCCTAAAAAGGACCTGTGTCTAAGGTGCTTCGCTGAAATGGCCGGCACCAAAACTGCTGCAGTGGAGTGTCCGTTTTATCTTGGACAGTACCTGCACTTTTGTTAACATTTAAAGCACTGGACTAGACTCACGGCTGCCTTTGCTGTTGGTGCATGGAGCAAGAGTATGTGTGTGTTAATCACCATCAACCCATGTGGCATTTCTAGATGTTGTTTTGCACGCTATTCTTATCAGGACCAGAAATCAGACAGCCTGAAAGCGACAAGAAAAGGTACATCTAAATGTCATTCTTTTTATCTCAGGTCGTGCGTATGGAGAAATATGCGCCCTAATGTTTAAACAGCTACACGTGTGTGAACATCCAAATGTCCCGTAGAGAAAAAAAAGGCACGAGTTTAGCATGTTACTCGGTTGGCACCACATTTGTCAATTAATACAAATGCCGCTGACTAGTAAACAAATCCGTGTAATGCACATTACGTGACAATTACACTTTATGCGTTAAAAGGCTTAAGTAGAGCTGCAGGATAAACATGTGCACATGTGAGAAATCTTTCCGTGGGGGCCCTTGGGCACGGGCAGCACACGCAGACTAATGAACAGTCTATTCATGACAACTGCAGGACAAGCTTTGACAAGAAAACACATATCAACACCGCGCCTGCTCGCAAACAGAAAAACAGACTTTGTAGAAAAGACTCTGCACATACTAGCAGACAAGGCCATTAAATGTAAGGCGGTTTGCGCACTGAAAAGAGGCTGAATGTTATACTGTAAAGCCACCTCAAAGGTCAGAAACAGTACCAAAGACATGAGAAACGCATGGTATGACATCAGGAGACAGTTCCGGGAGATGATCTGCCAGCCAATGAACACGTGAAGAGCATCTGCCAATGAACACGTGAAGAGTCGATCTGCCAGCCAATGAATATGTGAAAAGTGATCTGCCAGCCAATGAACATGTGAAGAGCAGCGCAGAGTGTCACCAAAGGAAGTTACAAATCGAAAGTGGCTGGGGAGATGTTGTTGGCAGAAATGGGAATGTGATCCCTTTTGAAGTTGTTGAGGCAGACTTCTTGAACGAGATTCCTTAAATCAGGAATCCGTCCAAGAAAGAAAAGTGGTGTTCAAAACAACATGTAAGTGTTGTGAATTGTTCATATATTGCCATGCATTCACAACAACATGCAACAGAACAGCAACTATCACATTTTCAAATCCATGCCAAGCTTTACTTTAAGACCAGTGTCACGCTGCACAGCAATGCTTGGATGAATGGATTTGTGTAATGAAGATGAGCATTGACACACGCTTACATTCTATGTTGGACTTGCAGGACCAGAGGAGCAAATAAAGGTCATGCAAATGGCCAAAGGCACTCCATAGGAAGAGCTGCTCATATAAAGGAGCACGAGCCTGCATCTGCCTAGAGCACAAGCCTATTAGACAACACAGGCATGTTTTCATGGAGCCATGGAGG
Source organism: Ambystoma mexicanum (assembly GCF_040938575.1). Lineage (NCBI taxonomy): Eukaryota > Metazoa > Chordata > Amphibia > Caudata > Ambystomatidae > Ambystoma > Ambystoma mexicanum. The sequence continues at coordinate 359,585,601 of NC_090941.1, forward strand.
AAGACTCAGTTCAGGAAAGACACTAGCATCTACTACTGAATATGCACAAAGGGAGGAGGATGACGCTGATTTATAATAATTCTTAGATCCTAATAGCAATGTCTTGTCAACTACTTTTCAGCAATACAGATATGGTTCATCTATCCACTGCAATAACAGATTGGTGCCCTGAAGCACAGGTGGGAGATGGAAATGTTGCGGACGCCACTTACATTTTGCTTATTGTAGACCTGGATAAGGGGCAAAGAATCCTTTTGCAGAGTAGCCAATTACAAAACACGTTTCTATAGGGAATCAAGGCACGTGCAAAGTCACACAACGTTATGTTAAAGAAGGGGACTGAAGAGGCATACGTGGAAAGGCTGAGCATTATTGATGAGCTTCAAAGCATCGGTAACATGCGGAGGTAGCTCCCCAACTCTAGGGACACATTTACCAGAACTCTAAAGAAATATTTTAAACGCAGTTGGCACAATATATGAAACTCTTCCCCAGCAGCTGTGAACAGCAATGTAGACATTGTAATAATGTCATCAGATTTGGTGTGAGATAAGGGATGGAAATGTTTAGCTCTTGGTTTACAGAGAACGCACAAATTGTCACCTTTGGGGTGGATTTAGCTATTAGGCATTGAAATACTGTCAGCCTCATTACGAGTTAGACGGTAAGTGGTACAATTGGCGGTACCTGATTTACCGCCACCACTATGCCAAATTATGAGGTTGGGTTTTGAGTGGAAGATTTACCTCCAGCAAAACCTTGCAGGTAAATCTTCCCACTCCATGCCGAAAAATCGGCGTAATTGGCAGAATTACTGCAGCAGTAATTCTAGCACTAAAATTGTGCCAAAAAAGCCCCATTGGGTGCAATGGACCCAAAATAAATGGGGAATTACACCGCCACCAACACTTGTAATCAGGCAGAAATTCCACCTGACCATGTGGCAGTAACTTTAATTTCTCAGGGCTAATCTTTTGAAGATTTACCTCTTATTTTCTGCCTAACTCATAATGAGGACCATTGGAACTGACTGAAGTGGCATTGTATATGTTAAATATATACTAGAGATATACATTATTTGTTGTCATTTCGGTTTTATATTGTGTTTGTATTTCCATGTTTTGTAAAGATGTGTTAAAAATAGCAAAATAAATTCTGCCCTGGGGAATAATTGATCCTGCCGAGTGGATTAGGATACTAATTTTCCCAGCGAAATTGCGTGCCTCACCTCGCAAGGCCAGGCTGCACCCCAATGAAATCACGCGCCTCACCTTGCAAGCCCAGGCTGCACCCGTGCAAAAACGTGGACCCTCTCTCGTAAACCCAGGCTGCACCCCAGCAAAATTGCGCGCCTCAACACGCAAGCCCAGACTGCACCCCAGTGAAAATGTGAGTCCACCCCCCTAAGCCCTCCGAACCAATTATGACCGCATACCCCCTAATGCACATTACCTCTCTAGCCCAGACACAACCCACCAGCCCCCTTGAGTCTGGACACCACCACCAGCTCCCCCAGTCTGGAGACCATCAACCAGTCGCATCCAGTCTGGACACCACCCACCACCCCCCATCACCTGCGACCCCCCAGGCAGCCCCATCTACTCTGGGCACCATCCCCAGGTCCCCCACACCTGTGACACCCCCAGGCAGTCCCCTCCAGACTGGACACCACCCATCAGACCCCCTCACCTGTGACACCAACCAGGCAGCCCCCTACAGACTGGATACCAGCCACCATCCCTCTCACCTGTGATAACCCTAAGGCAGCCCCCTCTAGTCTGGACACCACCCCCATCCCCCTCAGCTGTGACACCCCCAGGCAGCCCCCTCCAGACTGGACACCACCCAAGACCCCCTCACCTGTGACAAACCCCCTGGCAGACCCCTTCAGTCTGGACACCACCCCAGCCCCCCTCACCTGTGACACCCCCACAGGCATCCATTTCCAGAACTGGACATCACCCACCAGCCCCCCTCACCTGTGACCCCCCCCCCAGGCAGCCCCTCCAGTCTGGACACTACTCCCAGCCCCACCTCACCTGTGACCCCCCCATGCAGCCCCCTCAGTCTGGACACCACCCACCAAACCCCCTCACCTGTGACCCCCCTCAGTCAGCACCCTCCAGACTGGACACCACCTGCCAGCCCCCATCACCTGTGACCCCCCAGGCAGCCCCTCCAGTCTGGACACCACCCCTCAGCCCCCTCACCTGTGACCCCCCAGGCAGCCCCCTCCAGACTGGATACCCCCCACCTTCGCTCACCTGTGACCTCTGTGGCAGCACCCTCCAGACTCGACACCACCCTCCATACCCTCTCATCTGTGATCCCCACCCCAGGAAGCCTCCTCCAGACTGAATACCACCCCCAGCCCCACTCAAATGTGACACCCCCCAGGCAGCTCCCTCCAGTCTGGACACCACAACACACTTACCTGTGACACCTCCCAGGCAGCCCCCTACAGATGGACACCACCCATCAGCCCCCCTCACCTGTGACACCCCCCCCAGGCAGCCCCCTCCATTCTGGACACCATCCACCAGCCCCCCTCACCCGTGACCCCTCCCAGGCAGCTGCTGCCAGACTTTACACAACCCCCAGCCCCCTCACATGTGACCCCACTCCCAGGTAGGCCCCTCCAGACTGGACACCACCCACAAGCCCCCTTTACCAGTGACACCCCCCCCGCAGGCAGCCCCCTCCAGACTGGACACCACCCACCAGCCACCTCACATGTGACACCCCCCCAGGTGGCCCCCACCAGACTGGAAACCACCCACCAGCCCCCCTCACCTGTGACACACCCAGTCAGCCCCCACCAGACTGGACACCACCCACATGCCCCCCTCACCTGTGACACCCCCAGGCAGCCCCCTCCAGTCGGGACAGCACCCCAATTCCCCTCACCTGTGATACCCCCCCAGGCAACCCCCTGACAGTCTCCCACAATACCACTGCAATGCATGCCTGCAGCTCACCTGAACCTCTATGGTCTGCCAGCACCATGAATGGAACATCAACATGTCCACCACAAATACGATCAACAGGAAGCACCGGAGATCCATCCAGGACAGGAGCATCTGCTGACACACCCTTCAAGACCTTAATCAGCCTACCCTATTCACATGCGACAAGTGAATGCAATGCCAAGTGGCATGTCCATGTTGGCCATGGCACATTGTCAAGGCATCAAAGCACACTAACTGAATGTGTGCCAACGACAGAAGTTAACCTACTAATACATTTCCAATATTCACAAACAATGGGCAGGCACATCACCGCCTGAGCATCGGTGACCTGGGTGGAAGGGGTGGAAAATCTCCTATCAGGCGCAATAACATGACAGGGCCATGCATGGGTGATGAGAGGGCAGTCAGGGAGTGCATGAGTCACAGAGACTGGAAAATTGTGCTGCCACTCCAAAAGAGCAAACATGGCTTACAACTGCATTCCAGTGTCTGAGGTGGAGCAACACACAAGAGAAGGCAATGTGTGACTGCACATGCTAGTGGGCGTGTCTGCATGACATGGGTTTAAAACAGCAATGACAAACAAATGTGCCATTAACATGACCATGGAACAACTCCACAGTGAGCCCACCTCCCTCCACCCCAACAACACTGATGGCAAACGCACAGTGATGCTGCACAGCTAAAAGAAAATGAAAACATACAGTGCAGACCCTGTCTGATGTACCCACCCCCACATGTCAGGCACATGTGCATCCTTCCAGCCACAACCATCACAGCAACAACAACGCACATGCATGCACACCACAAGACACATAACTTGCAATGGAGAGATGCACTTGCAGAATAGTGAACTATCAAAGTTGCAACACACAAATGAATTGCATGAAGTGTGGAATGTAACAAAATGAAAAATGTATTGAATATAAGTATGTACAATTAAAAGGGGGAATGAAGGTTAAAGCAGTCCAGGGGAAAATATGAAATGAAATAAAAACCTTCAGCCTAAATAACTTTTTACATGGAAAACTGTGAAGGAAAGTCTGGAGAAAATAATAAATAAAAAAAGGAAACCTACACCTAAATAACTATGTACAAAGGCAGCAGGCTAGACCTCCTCTCAGATCTCACTCAGCCTTTCTACCAAGGCTCAGTCCAATGCCACACCCCGCCTCCCCCAGACAGGTCTCCCTTGTTGCTTGTTGGGCTTGCAGGTTGTCCAGCATCTGTGTTTCTATCACATGCGCACTGTGACGATGGGCAAGCAGACTATGAGTAGCCTGCCCATCATCACAAATGACTCCAGTCCACCTCGTCAAGCCGCCCAGCTGGGGCAGCACATAATCCCAGATGGAAAGGGGGTGTCGGTCTGGGTAGACACACCAGCCAACAAGGGGGAGGTGGGTCTGTTTGGAGGCATCCTGGCAGGCGCACACTGCTGCATTCGATGCACCAGGGACTGGATTTTGCACAGGAACCTCTACGGTGGCCTGTACAGACTCATGACCCTGGGACATGACTGCAGTAAGCATGCCCACCTCAACACCCCCACCTGACACCATGGGCTGGGCTGCAACGGCCACCTCACCCTCCATCAACCTGGAAGACTCCAGGGAATCCTCTGCCATGGATGGCCCCTGTGTGACTTCACCTGGCACCAGAGCTGATGAGTCCACTTCCACCTTTACCTTCTTGGACCTAGCCACAGCAGACATGCCTGATGTCGCCAGTGCTGCCATAGGCACACCACTTCCCAAAGATGAGCTGTCATGAGGGCATGGCTGTGGCCTGCACCTTTGCCTGGTGGAGGCATTCCTGTATCCATGCACCAAAGCACTGCTTCCGCCTTCTTCATCAGATGCAACTGTGGAAAAGGAGACAAAATAGCAACACCAGTGTACTCCACCAGAGCCTGGGTGGCATCACCAACATTCACAGGAAGATGACTTGTCAAGGGAAAAACCATCAATCTCCACACCCACAAACAAGGACATGCAATCCACATCCATGCAAACACCTGCCTGGCTATCACTCCACAGAATCACATCAATCTACATGCCACTGTCACAACCAATCAATTGCATATGCTACACACACATGCATTAATTTCATCTGCACATGTGAGCATGACATGGCACCAAGGACATACATATGTCATGCACACACATTAACTCAGAGGGCTCAAGCAGTGCCATGACCAATCACATTAGAGTCCTGGGAACTGCAGTGCTTCTATGTGACTAAGCCAGACATCCAAATGCACGTGTTGCATCCAGGCGTGAGTGATGCCCAGTCGCACATTCCCATTTTGGGCACATACACATGAGCATCATGCCTGCACATGACATGGGCCACACTAACTTAACTGGCACATTTGCCATTCTGGCACATCACAGACACAAGTAACAGTGCATGTGCACGGTCTGCAAGCCAGCACTACAACACACAATGCAAATAAGAGCACATTTAAAATCCAGAGATGTCTGAATGGACACATGGAGAGCAATTTCTGCGGCATGGATGCAGACATCTGTCACAGAAACATACTTGCTGCAACCATAAGGGAGTCCCTGCCAACATTCAGGTACATGCACAACACACTTCCAACGTAGAGCAATGCACCACATGGCTACTCACCATTTGACTCCAGACATTAGCATAACTTGCAGATATGTAAATGCAGCACCAGGCAGAACCTCTCCCGGACCTGCATGTTGTTACCCGACAGCCTGCACCTGTGTGCATGGTGCCCCTCTGTGTTAGCACCGGCCTGAATGTATCGCAGGGCCTTGCCATGGGTCCTGGATTTCTGATCCTCCCAGTGCTTATGGACAGTCTTGAAGGTGCGGACTGCCACCCCCTGTGTGCGGCTGCCACATTGATGGCATCCGTGACCCTATCCCAGATCTGCTAACATCCTTCCTTGCTGCGTTGCATCACAGGCTTCAAGAGGGCATCATAAAGCTCCAGGACCTTTTCTACTAGGATGTCAACTTCCATGGCGCTGAAGTTGACAGCCTCTGCCTCGCTTCTTTCGCTGCCATGTGGTTGCCACTCTGGTCCGATGATGATGGTGCTGACATGGCAACCCGTGAGGCAGATATGGGTGGGCAAGTTGGTCCGGGAGCAGGGCTGTGGAGCAGTGGTGGTGGTATGGCACAGTGGGAGACCAACAAAGCAGCTGATGTGGTCACATAGCCGGAGACAGGAGCATACGCAATGGCTGGACTGCAGACACTCCAAACACAGTGCAGGTGGGCAGCAGGCACACAAACTGTACAGGCAGCAGAGGATGGCAAAGTTGGAGGCAGCACAGGGCAAGAGTAGGCAGGTAAAATGGCACGGAGGCAGGAGTGTGGGTCTTCATTGTCTTGCAATAAAGGTAGCCGGAAACAGAGTGAAGGGACTTTATGCATAAAAATAGAAAAAAGCATGGACACATGAAAACAGAGGAAAGGCTTTCAGTGCGTAACTTACGTGACATGCGGTGCAAGCAGGCGTTGAACATGCTATATTCAGAAATACATAAGTACATGTAAAAGCAAGTCCGGATGTGCATACGAAGGGGAGGAGACAGACAAGTGGAGTACAGGTGTTTTTTGAGGTGGCACGCATTCCGTTCAATTCAGGGACCTAGGTACTTCTTATTTCGGGGGGGCTTTGAGGCTAACGGTCAGTGGTGTATGCATGCTTTTTTACTCCGGGTGCCCCTATGTATCCTGTGTATCGCGTACCACTAGTCTTACTTTTCTGGTAGCTTTCCAGGGATTGCAAATGCATTTTTTTGTGTTGCTAGGTGCCACTGCGTATCGCGTATTGTTTTTTTCCTCATATTCCGGAAGCTATCCTGGTCGCGCATACACATTTATTTTTGTTTTGGGTTGCCTGTGCGTTACGCGTAGCGTACTGTCCACACCTGGGGTACATTTGAGCTTTGCTGGGCCTCAGAACTATGTCCCTCATCACGTAGACTGCCCCCTCAATCATATTGCCCAGGACAATAACTTGATGTGCCTTCCATATTTCCGTTGCACCTGGAACATGAGTGGAAATGCCTCAAGAGGGAAAGGGGGCAGACAGGCTGGGGTCAGGGGTGTGCTGTGGAAGCCGCTGCCCCAGCTCCAAGGGGTCAGGGGTGTGCTGTGGAAGCAGCTGCCCCAGCCCCAAGGGGTCAGGGGCGTGCTGTGCAATCAGCTGCACCAGCCCCAAGGCATCATGCCAAGCCCCAGGCCACTCGTGCTCTGACATCTGGATCCTAATGTGATCCCAGCCACACACGGGTGGCACCAACACCTCATGGCACCCATGAAAAGAAGACAAAGCCTGCCCAGCAGCAACAGGCTCAACCCCATGACACTGCACAAGACACTGGCACGTTGAGGAAGAAGAACTTCCATGATGAAGAACTCCAGATCCTCATGAACTATGTGGCCAGTCAGCACGTGACATGGGCCAGCATCCGGAGACCACCGATACAACTGCTCAGCGTATGGTGCATTGGCAGCATGTCACGGATGATATCAACGCCTTAGGGTATGAGAAGCGCACTGCTGCACCTGTAGTGAAGCGCTGGAATGATCTCACCTGTCACACCAAGTCCAAGCTGGGTGCCAACCTGGCCTCTGCCCTGACAACTGGAGGGGGATCACCAGAGGAGGAGGAGCTGACCCAGCATGAAAAGGCTATGAGCCAAGTCATAATATTGGAGCAGGTGCAAGGCGTGGGAGGCCTGGAAAATTACAAGGACACATCCGGTAAGTGACCAACATTGTGCATCCTGAGAATGTGAAGTAATGCATCACCAAGATGTATAATTGTGGTGCACATCTGGCTGCATTGGAATGACTGTCCTGGGTGAACCATGTCATGAGGTGGACTGACTCCTGTCCAGTGGTCACAATAGTGGATGCAAACCATGTGGTGTACATCAGTGGAACATGTGCGTGTGACACTACTCAACCCCCACAAGCATCCCCCTCCCAACATCTACAACATGACACCACTACATGCCCAGTTGTTTTGTGCATCCTTCATGTGGGTGACCCTGCTCTGCTAGACATGTGTCTGTGTCCCAAATCCTAGTTGCACTTCATGCCATGCAGGCTGTTGAATCTCTTTTCACACATGTACGTATGTGCTGCCACGCCACATAGCCCATCCAAAATGAAACACAACATACCTTATGGTGTGCCCTGAGTGAGTGTGCACATGTTCAAACTGTACACATCCCTACTGCCCCAATGGCAAGTCAGTGTGATGTATTTTCCCTGTTACCCTACCACACTCAGGCCACACTAGATGTGCCCACACCCCTCTCCCTCTTGTGGGTCACTGTGCCTTGGTCATATCGACAGCTGTTTACCTAACTTACGGCATGCTCTCTTTATCTAAAGTCCCTGTACCAACACAACACTGGTGTGGCATGTGATGGATGTGGCCTCGTATGTGCATATGTGTGGCTGCCTGTTGCCATATAATGTAATTCACATCACAGAGACACATGTCCATGCCTACTTCACTGGTATTAGTCAAAAATGTTCTGTAACATGGCCCCTAATGTGCTTCTTTATGATAATGTGGGTTGGAAATGTGTCCACTGGCACCATGACCCTGGGCAGGGAATTTGTTGGCAATTCTGCATATACAATGATCACATTGCTTGTTGGCCATGTGTGGATGCTGTATTTCTTGTGACTACATGCCCTGCATTTTGTTAAATGACAGGTGTGTGATACACATGTTTACTGTAGACACGTTGCACATGACTCCACATGTCTTTTTCTGTCCATGTGCAGGTTAGGATGCACCATATGCAGAGGAGAAGGAGGAGGAGGAGGATGAAGAAGAGTCAGTGGTGCTACTGACCACCAGTGGAGGATGTGGCGTAGCAGGCCATGAGAGCCCACTGGTGCTCCAGATCATCCTCACCCGTGCTGCATACTCTTCGGAGTCTTTGGACTCAGCTGGCTCTGATGCAGAACTGGATGTGCAGTCCTCAATGCTGGAAGAAGTGAGTGCACCTTTGGGTGGAACCGTTGTGACCTGTGAGTCTGCAGGCAGTCAGGGGCCTTCACAAGGCCGTTCAGTGGTGCCCCCCGTCTGCAGTTGTTACAGCTGCAAGGCCACCCTCCCATGTGTTGGTTTTTGGTCCTGGAACAGATGTCCAAGGGAGGGTTGCAGACCTGCAACCAAGGACAGGGGCATCACAGCAAGAGTGGTAGAAGCAGACATTGTGTTCCGCACACCGACAGGGTGCTGCCTTTGAGAGTTTGGCTCAGGGCATGGATAGAGTGGCCATTTCCATGGCCCCCCAGCAACACAGGTGGTGCAACAGCTGCAGGTCATGCGGTCCACATGCCGCTCCTACAGACTGCACATGGAGGCCAACATCAGGTGCTGACGGGCAGATCTACAGCATCTGCAGGCATCCCTGCACACAGGGATGCACTGAGGCGTGAGATGTTGGACAACAGGGCAGCAATCCATGAGGAACATGCAGCCACCAGAAGACTGTTCCAACAAGAGGTGTTAGCATTGAAGCAGACAATCTCAGAGGAACTCCCTGCAACCTGTGAGGTTGTGCATAGTGACCTCACATCCCTCAGTCACACATGGCAGCTACCACTGAGGACCAGGCCAGGGCACTGTGTGATCAACCTCGAGCACCACTTCCACCAGCAGATTCAACGCAGAATGGGGGTCCCAGCACAGACATGCCTCCTGATCCACCGTAGACATGAGGTCCATGAGCCCATGGAGGTTTTTTCTTTTTCTTTTTTTTAATTGGACGTCCATGCATCCTAGCCCTCCCCCTCTTGGGTGAACCCCCTCTCCCTGCGCCCATGTCCACGATGGACATTTTTTTCTTTTTTTTGTTGCAACCTTTGTAGATCCGAGGCCCAGATGTTGCCATTTTAGTTTTGAGTTGGCCTTTCCAGGTTTTTTTATATGTGTTTTTTATTTTTTACTTGAGTTGTGCAGTTACCCTCTCAAGGCCATAACGTATGCAGTGGTGGACATGCAGGCATGCAGAGTCAGGTCAACTTGCATGTTTGCATGCTGGTAATCAGGATGGCATGTGCAGGCAACTATGGTTTCAGCATATTCCGACACATGTGCTGTGTGAATGGTATTTAACTATGCCTGTTTTAATGTCTTGTCCCATGTTGTTTCAGTAATCCGTGATGAAGCAGTGACTGCAGTCAAGGGGGAGACACCATGCACCCTTTGACATCCATGCTCCCCATGCCCTCTGCCAGGTACTCGCCCTCCTGTCACTCATTTGTAGGCACAGTTCCTGGTAAAGGTAATACAAGATTCATATCATGCTGGCTCAGTTAGCAGGTAAACAGGAGCATTGTCGTGCATGTTCAGCATGCGTCATTGTGCCCCGTGTTTGCTGCATGTGGAAGTTTCCTTAAATGTGTTTTGCATGCTACCATGCCAGCATGGGTTTTCAAGTGGTACTCATGTCACTGTCTTCCTCCCTCGGTCAAATCAGCTATGCCCATACCTACTGTGGTGTAGTGCATGTCCTTGGCCATCTCCAATCCAGACATTGTACTCCTTGATGTGTTTTTCATTTGGCCTTCCCTCTCAGTGTCACTCTCTCTCTCTGTTGTGCTACTCTGCACTCATTGGCAGATCACAATCTATGTTCTGTCACCCTCTTCGACCCTGTGGTCCTCTGCAGTGGGTGCTCTCAGAATGTGTTCATCCTCCATTCATGTGCTGTCATGGATGTGCAGTTTCTTTCTGTTGTTATTGTGCAAGTCTTTATATTTAGGTGATGTGTCTCCTTGTAGGTTGCATCGTATGCAAGGCAGGTGGGTAACCTGTGCAGGTAAGTGAAGGATATTGCAGACACTTGTGTGGTGTTTGGCTGGGAGTCTTGCACTGCGTGTGATCACTTTGGATTGACCTGTCTTGCGGGCCACCGGTACTACTTCATGAGTGCATTTGTCACAAGGTGTGGTTCTGGTCCTAGGTCTGGGCATGGTGTGGTTTCTATGGATTATTGGGGCAACAGGTTGCAGATTCCAAAGTGTGGGAATTCCAGCTGTGCAAGCCTTTCTTGGGTGTTTGAGAGTGGGTGGCAGGGACAGCAGTTTGTGGCCTGTGACAGGTGTTGATGGTTGTGCTGGTGTGTGTTTCATTGCACTTTGCAGATGTGCATGCCATGCAATGTTTGGAGTGTGATGGTTCTATGGAACATTTGGCCCCTCTTGCTCAGGGTTCCACATTGATGGTATGCAGCTCCAGTTACGATCCACAAACATGTAACCATTGATGCACATTTTTGGGATGCTATGTTGTGTAAAGTTGTGCAGTGTCCGTGTTTTCACATGTATGTCCCATGCATGCTGAAACATGGTGTTTACAGCTTCAAGTTGACCACAGCTGGGTGTATGGTACTGATGCATTCAATTGAATGCACAATTAAACCAACTGTATGTTGTCGCAATGAAGTCTGCATTGACCTTGCACTTTTCCCTTGCATCCTACCTGTTGTATGCATTTATCCGTGTTTGCAGTTTCATATTGCTTTGTGATGTCTGCTTATGTATTCCATGGCAGTTGTCTCATTACCCAGCCTGCCAGTCTGATATCAGCTTCTGTGAAATGCTGCTTTCAACATGGTCCTGCATGGAGTGCAAGAGATGAGTATTTGTGTGCTGGTCTTCTTGTGCTTTGTCTCATGTACTCCCATGACTGTGTTCACTGCAGTGTCCCACTACTACGCTGGTGATGGCATGCCTTGTCATACAATTGGTTGTCTCCCAGAGGGATCCTGCTATTTTGGGTGCTCATTTATCTGCATTTCTGATATCTTCTCATTTTCAAGCACCATATTGACGGACGTGTTTGTTGTGTATGTACCATCGTCTTGGAAATTGGGATATGTGACATGCACATTTGCTTCATGCCATTCAGGGGGTTGTGGTTGTTTGTCAGTGTGTGTGTTTTGTTTGTTTGAATTTCATGCAGTTTGCAGGTGTTGCTGCATGTATGCTGGGACGCATGCTGATAATTGTCTTGTGAATTGTTGTTTGCATGTGTTGCATGTCACTGAGGGGCCACTTGGGTCTGCTTTTTGGGTGCATGGAAGTGTTGGCTGCACTCGGTTTGTATTTTTTCATTGTCTGCAGATCCTTCCATCGAGGAATAATGGCTATTTCATGCGATTAATTTTGACTTTCGACTGTATATCCTAGGGGACAGGTGAGATGTGCATTTATATTGATCCTTATGGAATAGCTACATTAATTGCTGCATGTCTGGATGTGGCCATTCTGGTGTGTCGCCCTCTTTGTCACAATTGTCAATAACCTCTAGTTGAGTGGTTCATTTGGGATGGGGTTTATTGTGGTTATGTTGCCAGAATCTGTCACATGTGGATCCTTACTGCACTGCTTTTCCACACCCCACAATAGAGACATGTTTGTGCACATCATGCACATTCTCGGATATGTGTGCAGCAATATGCCATTGTGCTTCTTGTTTTTTGTGGACATGTTACTACTAGAGGCCATGTATGGCTTGCAGCTCAGACATGATGCTTGATGAGTTTCAGGATTTTGAAGTGCTCACACATTTGACAGGTATGGTAGGTAGTCATGTGGGATGTTATTTGTGCCTGGGGGTGATTTCATTTAATAAGTTGTCATGATGGTAGTGGTGTATTACCTCTTCAATGTGTTTCTTTAGGAGACACAAAATGTAATGTCTTTTTAATTTTAATCGATGCACACAAATATGCACTTCCAAGGGCACTTGCTCAGGGTGGTTTTATGGACACAGTAGATTGGACCTTTATCATCATTGAATGGCACCTGGAATTTGGCTGCATTGTGTGCACTCCACAGGGGAAGGATTGTAGGTGAAAAAAGATTGCTCAAGCTGGGTACTTGCAGCCTCTTCCTGTGCCCTTTGCCCAGCCATACACAAGCGGTGTGCCTGTGGGTGTGGATGGTTTGCCACCACCATGTCCACCGGGACATCAAGCCGTGTTGCAACGTTGTGCAGGACACATGCTGCCACAATGATCCTGCAGACTACTGGTGGCGCATTTGGCAACACACCATCAGAGTGGTCAAGGGAGAGGAAATGTGACTTGAGCACTTGGAATGTGCGCTCCACTATGCCCCGAGTCGCAATATGGGCAGAATGGTACCTTACCTCAGCAGGTATTTTGGGGTTGCGTATGGCCTTCATCATGTGCATGAAATGGCTAGACCAACAATTCCAAAATGTCTCCTTCCTCATGTATCAGGCCCCAGTAATACCAACCCATTGAAAAATTCAAACAGGCCAGGTCCCAAGCATGAGTGAAACTGCCCTGTGCAACCCCCCCCCCAGTAAGTACTGAAATGCATGCACAAATAGGTGAGGGACTGCGTCCTTATTCCACACTCGATGTTCCCTACAGGCACAAACGCATCATCTGAGGCCAACGTGGATGATAGGGAAGCGGACCCATCCCAATGTGTGTCCAGCCGCGCCTCTACCAGCACCACCATGCCACGAAAGTTTGTCAGGACACACCAAGGTGGAGGACCCACCCAGCGAAGCAGTGTCACACCACATTGGCACTCCCAAGCCACCAGGGACTCACAACCTCAGCGCTCCCAAGCCATCAGGGACTCACAACCTATGCGCCCTAAAGCCACCAGGGCCTCACCTTCTCGGTAGCCCCAAGCCACCAGGTCCACATCACCAAGCCCGTCACAAGCCACCAGGTCCGCCTCACCAAGGCTTTAATAGCACCAGCAGTAATAGCGCCAGCTGGATTACAATCGTAATCCGGTGGAGTGGTATTGGCAGTGCTAATACCGTTAACACTGGATTTAAGGGCTGGTGCCCAACTCTTGATGAGGCCCAGTGTCTATTGCTCTGTGTGCAACATGCATGCATGTGCATGACCATTCATACTCACCAATGAGCCAAGTGTTGCCATGCTTCCCGGCTTTCAGGGCCCAGTGTAGCAGAGTCATCCTGAAGATGTAACTATCATGTGTGCTACCAGGATAGTTGTTATACACTTCAGTAATGATGCCCTTGCAGGGCCAGTATTATCACTAGGCAAGGTTAGGCACTTGTCATTATGTTGGGAATGTTAGTGCATCAAAATGCTGGGTTAACACCTCCACACTAATTACTGCCTTGCCTGTAGTGATAGCACCAGCCCTGCCATGTTTTTACACCGTCTGTAGGCTGGCGGGAGCAGCAGCAGACCAGGTGGCACCATGAAGGTTGGGACTTGGGAGCGTGTCAGTGCTGGCACCTTCGCATTAGCATGCCACGAAGCATGGCATGTGCTCCCTTGACAGATCGTTGACTCGATGGTATGAGTCAGTGAATATTGCAGTGGACTGTGCAGCCTGGCCGAGCCCCCTGAGCATGTTAACTGAATTGGTCTGGACCATCAGACGTAGTGGCCGCCTGCGCATCCTGCTCTAGCTGCAGGCCTGCAGCAGCTTTTTGCTGTGTGCTGCACCAGGCCAGTTCCCGTACTAGGCCACCAGATCCATCCTGGTGGCGGCGGCTCCTGCTGTGCCTTTGAGAGTAGCACGGACCCGGGTCCTGGCTCTGCTGTGCTGAGAGAGTGAAAGAGTAGCACACCAACACAGGTGAGGACTGAGGTGCCGTGCCGACTACTGCTGACTGCATCATGCATGTGTGCCCTCCAACCCTCTCTCTGTCTTAATTGAAAGTTATGCCTGTGCCTGGCTGGCTGGCTGGCAATGCTCAGGCTGCAGGCTCTAACTGTAACAGCCCCTCAGGGTGGGGGGGGGGGGGCTAGGCTCAAGTCTGCTGCTGTGGCTTACAGCAATATTATGGAAAATATTGGAATCAATTTACTGATAATTTGTTATTGTTATAGCACTTTCGCTGTATGAGTTGCTCACGTCAATAACATGGACTGCATAATCTGTGTGCCCTGATGCAAGTGTGTACCTGGATACGACTCTACCTCTTGTCCCACCAGGACACTCAACCCCTGCTCTCCTCTCTCAGTTGCAAACTGCACAGTCCTCACCACCGGCCGACCCTATTCTTGCATGCAGCATGCCGACTTTCCTGTCATTGCCTGGCTGCCCCCTCTGTGCCCTGTTTCAGGGTTTTCATTCCAGTCGCCTCTGCTCTTCTGTCAATGTCCCACTCCTCTCCTGTTCTCTGCCGCCTGTGTATTTCCTTCTTTACTCACACCCCACCTTGCCTTAGTACTCATGGTATTCCCTTATTTAGTCTTTCTGTCCAGGTGCCTTTGCGGCTTTGCTCTGTCTCTGCCTAACACCCTTCATCCTTCTGCCATGCTTTATGGCCCCATCTTCGTGTCCACAACACTGTGGTTGGGGTGCCATCTCCCTTTCTCTAGTGTTTATGCCTTTCTGTATCCACTCTTCATCCCTCTGTCCTTTAGTCCACCCCTCTGTCCGGTCCCTTGCTTCTGCCGCCACTCGCCTGCTCCTATTCCCTATCCACATATTATCATCACTCTATCCCGGGTGTGTGTGTGTGTCCCTGTCTGATCCCCTCATGTTTCAAATGCCCCCTTTCCTCTTTCTCTTGTTTCCTGTTCTTGTCCTCATGTCCCGTTCCCAATGTTTTCTTCCCACATCTCACAGCAATGCCCCCCTCCTTGACCCGTTGTCCTCTCACCTATTAATATGATAATACAATGCCCTGTAAATCTAGTCTCCTCTGCAATGGTCATAATGGGCTGGTTAAGTTACCCCATCTGCCTGCGTGGGACATGTGTGTCCAATTGAGCTTCCAGTGTCCCCTCTGACTGCTGCCCGGCTACAAGAAAGGAGAGAGGTGGCTTAGCAATAAGCAAATTTTAGGGTTACCACGTCCATGGCAACCCACATGATCTCATGCAGGGGCGATGCTGAGAAGCTACTCATGTCTATAACTCCTCCGTATCCCACCATGTAAAGAGCCTGTCTGTGCCCGTTTGTACTTCTTTTAAAGCCCCGGGCTTTCAGTCAACTGATATGTCCTGATAACTGTAGATTTGGTTACAATTTATTTAAGAAAAAAAATGCAGTCCGGCCCAGGCCTGCCACAATGGTGATGGAGGTGGCGGGCAGAAAGGGCAGTTGTCCTGCAGTCCTGGACTTCACACAGGCCATGTGATTAGAGCATTTATTTTTTGTTTTGGAAAGCACCACCAAACTATTGCATCTGAGTGGGCAGCAATGGTGTATGAGGAGGTACACACAGGTTATTGACCTATCCATTGAATACCCAAGGCCATGCTAATCCCTATGACCATTCCAACCAACTTCCTGCACAAAATGCATCCAGTAAAGGGATGTCTTTGAGCTCACTTTACTCCAGCATTACCGTACAACTTTGCACTTGCAGCGCGTGCAAATGTTTTTTTTCAAATCAGTCTTTTGAGAGGTACTCACTTAATTTGAGTTGCACATACACTACTGAGATAATAAACATATCTTACAAGGACTGCCTACAGCCTCTTAATTTATAAGCTCTGTGGTGTCCTTCACTGGAGTTCTGTTAAAAACAAGCATTGGTGAAGCCAACCATTTTCATTTGTGTATAATCATTAGGCATTTGCCAGGCACTGCAGTTATATGACCAGGTACTCGCACCATTTGCACCTGCTACCATCAATGACCAATTAATACCACTATGGTTGTGCCTGGCAAATGTCTTTCCCATGTCAACAAAAAGGCACAAACCATTTGCATTGCCAGTGCTTGTTTCTTTTGTTTTGGTGGTGTGGTGCCAAATCTGGCAGGGCACATGGACCTGCTGTTTTGCGCTGCCCCACATTCGTTAGTTGATTTCTTTTTATGCATGCTGGCCTAGAGGTCAGCCCTTCCTCCAGGGCAATTCACACCTTGTGAATTTAAGGCTATGAGGGGTGTGATTGGTGGGAGGGGGGAAATTCAATTACATTGAAGCCAGCCGGCAAGTGCCAACAGCTGTCTTCTGCCCTTTAGCCTGGAAGAAAGCTTTTATACGACTCAGCTCTTTAAAAAAAAATGAACAGTTCATCTTTTTTGAAATGTGGAAGTGGGTTTTGTTTCATTAAATTTGCCTAATTCTCAAATGTTAATTCTCAGCATGTGTCCTTCCTCATTTTTGACATGCCACTTGGTAGAGTTACACAGACGTGTTTCTAATATTTTGAGCAACCTATTTCATGCCGTTAATGTTTGAAGATATACATTTCCTCCTGTGGTCATTTCTCGTCTAAAAGTGAACTGGGCATGTTTTGCATTACATGTTTCCCCAACCTTCTATATTGCATATTGCCAGATTCATATATGAGCCTCAGTTGTTTCCCAGAAAGGCCAACCAAATATTTTGCTGTGTTTGTTGTGGAGGTTATCTTTAAGGTGGGTCTTCGAAAGACAGCGCCTCCTATTTGGATGGATATATGGGATATGTGTGTCAAACTGTAATTTGACAACAGAAAAACTGGATCAGATAACGGGATGACCACTTTACCAAAATGCTGTGGTCCTGAGCAAATCACAGTTGCTCTCTGTACCTCAGTACTCTTAAGTGTTTAAATTGTGAGTGCATAAATTTGGAACCTACATGAAACATATTTAGATACAATTATCACCCATCCAAAGCTGGTATTCATTTATTGTCCTTGGGAGGATGAAAGGCTGAGTTGGCCATGCCGGGATTCCAACATGCACCTGCAGATCGCAGCAGTGAGCACTCAACCCACTATCTACCTTATGGCTTACTTTCCTATGATTTAGTTCCATTTATAGTGGGTTCTGTAGATGATTATCCAATCCCGATCCCAAACGTCTATTCTCCAACAGCCTTCAGGATGAAACTAGGGGGCTAGGGAGAGGTTTCAATAGCCTTTCAAGGAAATGTTGTAAGGTAACTTTTAAAACTTATTTGTAAAATTGGTAAATAGCTGCCACAAATCTGATCTTTCTACAGCTCATCACATTGGATGGAAGAGGACTTTGCGGCACTGTTTCACGCACAAGTATATGATGTAGTAGAAGGGGGTTTGCTGCAATCAGTAAGAAAATGAGGATGGTTGGTTGAGAATGGTTAAGATCTGGAGTGGGGGGCATCATTCTGACAGTTTGCCTAGGCTGGCAAAATTCCTTGCACCGGCCCTGTGCCCATGGCATCACCCACAACCTGAATATTGATGGAGTGCCAATGTTTCCGGTTGGGGTACATGCGCTTTGTTGCTCTAGGTGGACGTAGAGCAACATGGGTGCAATCAATGGCACCTAGCATTTTTTGGAAGTGCACCACCCCATAAAAATCCTGGACCACTGCTTCGTTTTCTGACGGTGTTCTGGGCATATCGATATGCCAGCGGATAGAAAGTTGTGCAGTTATGATTGCCAACACCTGGTGTAGACAGAAAGACTACGTGACCTGGGAGATGCCACCTACTATGGCAGTGGTCCACTGGAATGACCCAGTGACAAAAAAATGCAGAGCAGTGAGCAGATTTTGCAAGGGGCTCAGTGCTTGGAAGCAGCACATGTTGGGTGATGTGAGGTCATCTTCCCACTCCCTGAACAGGTCTAGGATGATATGGAGGGGAACCTATACCTGCCATAGACCTGATCATCAGGCATCCCAAAAAGGCTGGTCCGTGGGTGGAAGATCTGGGCCCTGGCCATCCTCCTCCTCCTGTGGTGTACCTGGATGATTGCTGCAACAAATGACGCATTTGTCGTGGGTGTGTACATGAGTTTGTTATGCTTGCATGCTTTATATGCATTTGTTAAGGTGCACATTGATGGTTACGCCTGCTATTGCGTGGCGTAGGTGTTCTGAGATTTGCTTGTGTTTTTTGGTGACCCGCCGTTCCCTGTTCAATTCCATAAATACGATTATTTTGCACGTGTATGGGTGGTGCGATTGGTTGACGGTGAAACGTCCCTTGTAACACCCACATTTTCACTTGTCTTTCCTCATTCTGCGTCTTCTGCCCCCTCTTTAGGTGACTGCTGTTAGGGAGAATTCTCATAAATGTGCTAATTCCCTTCACCTTAGACACCCCCAGCAACTTTGCTGGATTTTGAGGACTTGATTTTTTTACCTGGAGAGAGTGTGACCCTTTTTCCTACTCTCTCATGTATTTTGATATGTGTTTTACTATTGTGTTCTTTGATTATGGAGTATTAGATAACACCATAGGAATCATCTTTTCTTGTGTGAGACAGAGCACCCTCAGTGCAGTGACACAGGAAAGCCTTACAGGCTGTCCCAAGGTGTAAATACCTTCTCTGAGATTAACTACTGTTTCCCAGAGAAAGTAGAGTTACATTGACTTTACTAGTCTTTTTAATCTTCCTATAGAGTGCTGGAGGGGCTTCCTAGTATTCCCTGTGTCTAGAAACTCATGCAGTAGTCAAATGCTACCCTTTTCTATCGAAATGGACAACAGTAACAAAAAATTGCAGGAGCCATGTTTTTCAATATGGCGTCTGAGCCCCCTTTGTTTAAACAGGTCCCGGTCTTCCTTTTTTGCTGTTTCTTTTTTGGAAAGGTCCTTCTAGATTTTGTCTCTGTGCGCCAAACCAGATTGGGTCCCTTTGTTGCTACGCCTTTGGTTTGCTGGGTGAGTGGCAGCTAGGCTGGAATGAGTCGGAGAAAACTGTTTAAAAGGTGAGTCTCTTGGCTTGGAAGGCATAGTAGACCACTGGAACGAAAGAACCGAAGACCAGCTGGAAGTGGATGGCTGCTGCCACTCCTGGACCTTTGGTTTGCCCGGAGACACCACGATGCAGGTCCAAATTGCCAAGTTCATCTCGACAGAGAAGCCCTTCAAGTACGACTTCCCATTCTTGGAGCTGGTTGTATTTTCCTCAGAGTGCTGCAGGAAACCGAATAACCAGGGAGAAGGACACCAGTTTCTGTGTTTGAAGACAGCTACCAGAATTGAAGATTTGCCAGTTTGCCAGCTTTGTGACCAGTCCCCGTGCAGTGCAGGAGTCCCCGATGTCATCCCTCTTGTCCCCACGACTGAGGCTCAGGAACAGCGAGATCTGCAGGAACTGCCAAGAACAGAAGTCTTCAGCTGCATCTTTTTCTTCAATATAAGGAACTGTAAAAACCCAACCGAGAGAACTTACCTCTCACTGTGAAAGTGTGTGAAACTTTGGCAACTTGCAGGCCTAATCAGCTTGTGACCCGACATATGAACCTTTTTCGTTCAAAATACCAGAACCTTTTTTTACCTATACAAGACTCTAGTCCATTGACTTTGGCCTACCTATTGCATTGAACTAACTCCTCTGGTGAACTCAAACTATTTGCACTGTTTTAGAGTAACTGCAATATTCATTTTACTATCTTATCCCTTTTTGCTCCTACTTCAAACGCTCTGAATGCCATTTATTTTGTTCCTCCTTCAAAGTAGTTTAAATGCCTAAGAACCTGATGTGTGAAGTACTGTAATATATTTTTGTGTGATATTGATTGCCTCCTTTTAGTGAATGGTTTCTAACTGACTGTGTAATAAATTAGGAAGTCTTTTACCAAGAAACCTTGAGTATAAGTGTTTATTTGAATACTTGTAATTGTAGACCTCTGTATAACACCCTTACATGATCACATTCCCTCTTGAGATATGCCTGGCTGCTCAGCTCGCTACCAAAAACTGTGTGTTACAGACTTATACCAAAGATTGGTTTTGCTTACACCTGTAGTCATAGTTGTGTGTAGTGGTCCCAGAGGGTACTGCATGCAAACTCTGCCTAACAATGGTGGCAAGGGGCAAGGATACATTGTATAGTTACCTTAACAAGGCTAAGCACCACTAGAAAAGCAATTTTATCATGCCTAATATGGATAACTATAGACAGGAGGCCCTGATCATTTTAACAGTAGATCAACTGAAGGAAATGTGTAAGGACAGGAGCCTCCCTGTTAAAGGAAAGAAAAATGAATTGATAGAAAGATTTTTGGAATTTCAAAGTCTGAGAAGTAGGCCTGTTACACCTACTCCTTCAGCAAATGTGGAAAATTTTGATGAGGATGATAATGATTCAGAGTCTAACTCTCATGTTATTGAGAAGCAAGAAGAGTTGGAGGAGTCTCAGGATGTGAGCCCCTCTGCACCTCAACAAGCTCTTATGCCTCAACCTTTAGCCACAGGGACCCTTCCATCCAGTACTGATTCCAGAATGTGTCTCTCTTGAAATAATTAGACTTGAGTTAGAGTTCAAAAGACTCCAAATGCAAACTGAAAGTAAACATCAAGAAATCAAACTCAGAGAAATGGAAATGCATCATGCTCTTGAAATGCAGACATTGGGCCTCATTACAAGCCTGCCGGTCTGGAAACAACGGTGGTGGTTAACCCACCACCACTGTTGTCTCCAGACCAGCAGACTATGAGTTCTGCAGATGGGTAGTGTCACTCCACCCGCCTGCAGATGGAAATGGAAACACCAGCACTGTTATTTACGGTGCCAGTGTTTCCATTGTCCCCATTAACGGAATTACGCCTCCGGAATTACCGGGTCACTGGGGTTGTAATGCTCTGGTGATTCTGGCAATCACAAAGGCAGTTATTCATTCCGGTCTGGCGGCAGCCTGCCAGTTTATCCGGCACGGCTACTGCCGGACTTGTATTGATGCCCATTGTCTCTTGATAATTATTCTATCCCAGAGTCTTCTAGTCTTCCAGTCCTAAGAGACCTTGCATGCCTAAGGAAGCTGTGAGTATGTATGAGGTGAAGCTTGATATTTCGGATTGGTTGGCTGCTTTTAAGTATAACTATGGGTTTCAGGGTTTTTCAGGGAATCAGTTGATTCATTGAATTTTGTCTAGGCTCCCTCAGGTGGCAACTGATGCTGTAATATTGAAAGATTGGAGTATGAGAATGTGAAGCTAGCTTTGATAGCTAGATTCGGGAAAACTCCTTCCCAGTACCTTAAGAGGTTTAAGACCCTCAAAGAGCATGATGGTACCCCTTGGGCTACCTGGGTGTGTGAATGTTAGAAAAACTTAGATGGTTGGGTAAAGGGTTACAGAGTTAACACTTTTGAAGGAATTATAAATCTATTTCTGTTGGAATCTATTTTTGATGCCTGCTCTCCTGAGCTGAGACAGCACTTGCCTGACTCTAAGGAACTTGATCCAAAGAAGTTAGCAAAGGCACCTGACTTGTAGGTTGCCAACAGGACTACTCACAAGGATTCTGGGGCAGCTCAGAAGAAGGATGAGGAGAAGCAGCACAAGAAAGATGATAAAGAGAATTCTAAAATCTCCCATCCAACAGAGGGCCACAAACATAAGAAGGGTAATCCACATGGGAAACCAAATCAGGCTAGTGAAACCTCTGTTGCTAAACCAGAGGGAGGTCAGCAGAAGCCCCGATTTGTCAAAACATTTGGAAAATGGTATGCTTGTGGGTCAACTGACCATGTGAAAGTGGATCCGAGATGCAAGGGTAAACCTTCAGGGGTCAACACTGCCTCCTTAACATTTTCCCCAGAGGGAGAAGTACATATGGCAAGTGGAAACTTTAAACTACCGGCTGAAGACCCCATTGGAGTCTCTGCCAGTGTTTCTTTAATGTCCCTGGGTCTGTGGGAACCGCAGAATGTATATGTCTATAATTCAATTCCAGATAATACAAACAAATATTACAAGGACAGTGTACTTGTAAATGGTCAGGAGACCCCTGTCATTAGAGACTCTGGGGCCACATTACAGTGGTGGATGAATCTTTTTTTCAAACCTGAGGATGTTGCTAAGGCACCCAAGGCCTCACTAAATTTGCAGGAGGCCCTGTTCAAATGTTTCCAAGATTACCAGCTCTCATCCAGTTCAACAACATGACTGTCAAGATACATGTTGGTGTGCAGAGTGAGGTGCCTAGGAGAGTCCTGTTGGGGAATGACTTAAAAACAGGCCTCCCAGTAAAAGGAAACAGGAACAGACCAAAGAGGCCAGAGAAAGTACCTTAACTGACTCTCCAGAGGATGTTACAGAAGAAACTGTAACTCCCAGCCCACAGGAACTACTAACTGCTATTACTAAAGAGAGAGAGACAAAGGGGAAACCCGGGGTCTCAAAGAAAAAGCAAGAGAGCACTCCTGTGCAACCAACAAGGACATCCCTGAGAGGACTGTCCAAAGTCACACCTGTGACTACTCCACCAGCTGAGGCTGAGTGTGAGGAACAACCAGGAAAAGTGGAATCAGCTGCTGAAGATTCAGAGCTGGAAGAAGACCTTCCCCCTGTTGGAGATCTGGATCCCGAAAAACCATAATGAGCTGCAGTCTTTACTGGCAGAAGGTGGTGTGAAAACAGAAAAATAATATGAGGCTGGGAAGCACAAAAAGAAACACACCAACACAGGTTACAAAGAAACATACAAGTGCTTTATTTCAAGCTACAATAGTTACCAAGTCAATTGACAAACGGATAGCTATTCGGCTCTCAGTATAACATAACGAACTTCAACGAGGGTTCGATGTGTTAGTGAGAGAGACCGCATATTTGAATACCCGGGCCTTTTATACAATTTGTCCAGCCCTTGGCCAACCCTCTTGCGGGTTAACCATTCTGCGAAATATTTAATTCTGGTCTTAGGGTTCCTTGCCAGGTCAATCCTTTAATATATGCATTTCGATTAGTTTCGCTGATATAAGTAGTACATTTACATATAGGTCAACGGTAGGACAAGGTCTCTGTTCGCGACCCCGACAAGTGGCCTGCTGGCATATTAATTATTCAGTTGTACGGAGGTCACAACGGACAGAATCTTACTCAGAATGTCATTTGGCCTCCATTTTGATGTTCAGGGTGACTTCTACATAACAAGAGAACCTAAAATGGCGGCTCAATCACAGATGGCGGCTTACATTAGTTTCTCTAAGGTCAAGACCTTGCCGTGGAGTTTGTTCGCACATGATGTTTAGACAACTTGGCGTAGGCCAATACACATACAATTGTTACAATAGGAGGCATAATATTGTTTCTATTCCAACAAACCCTCCTTTTGGCCTATGCCAAGTGCCAATACCATTTCTAATGTCTTTGTAAATAACTCCATGCATTGTCGTCCATACATCCTGAATCGTTATCTGTAATATCTATAGCCATTAGGTCGTTCACCAGAACCTCTTGCAACACAAACTCTTTAGATGCTGTATCTGGGGCATACATTTTGTGCCCTATCGTGCTCACTGCCTGAGCGCAACATCCCCCTAGCATTGCACATATACTAGGTAGACATTGGATACAGCAACAAAGGAGTAGCAGGATTCCCAAAATAACCAGTATGACAGAAAGCACCTTCCAACCCCAGGATCATAGAGAATCCCAGAACCAAGCACTAATACTCCAATCTCCCACAGGAACATACACTTCTGAACTAAGGAAGTGCAAGTTCTGTATTGCTTTGAAAATTGTCGGTGAGGAATCTGGTACGAAAACACATCAATCGGACCCCACTAATTTACATATTCCACCACGTTCTGCCAGAATGACATCTAATGCCATCCGGTTTTGGAGCGCTACCAATCTTATTGCTTTCTGTTCCAGTGTCATATTGTAGAGTATATCCGTGATCCAGTTGATGGATCTCTCCAGTACTCTTGCTTGCCCCCGAATATTTTCAGAATTTGCTATCTGTCCCCAAAATGGCAAACTGATTTTGTTATATCTCCCAATATTTGCCCAGGGGTATCTCCATTCTCGTCGCGCCGTGGGCGAGCCTTAGAAACTTCCAATGTACTAGCTATGAATACCCCAGGTAACAGGATTCCTAAATAACAGGTTCCCTGCCAATCCTTGGGCAACCAGGGAAATGCTGTACTACCACAAACGAAATAGACAGGCCCCCCTACATACAGAGGCCTGTTCTCCCCGGTCAAATTTACAATGTTCACACAACCTTCAAAATCTCCCATTGACCGAGTGCCATTTCTTTGTACACAGAAGTGGACTGAATCGGGGCTATGGTAAATGGAGTAGGAAGGAGGCACAGTGTCCTTATTGCCTATCAGAGCCATTTTAAAGGAAATTAGAGTTTGGAAAGGAAGAGACAGTTTATCAGATGGCCTAATAGAAGCAACATTAGGCTTACTTCTATTTGCAAAAAGCGAGCATCCCAGGCGAGTCAATTCACGTTTCTCAAAATTATTTAAATTAGTTCCATCAAAGTTCCCTGAGATGCTGCCATTCCAATGGTCAAAGAATAGTGCTCTAAGAGAGGCATAGCAAGCAGTCGTTAAAGGTAAAGGCTGAATATACCATCCTAGGCCCTTGTTCCCATGTTGCGGTAAATGGGTGCAGATCCAGCAATTACTCTTATTAGAAATGGCTTGCGTTGAATTCTTTATTATCATTAAAGTGTTATTATGGTAATTTCGTCTATGCTGGGAGTCCCTAGATGACAGAGTATGAAGGTGTATAGAGGGAGTCAAAGCAGTAGGTACAATTTCAATTGACAGAAGAAGCTCTAGAGGATACATTTTTTTCAAAGTACCAGAGTCCCACGGCAGTAACTATACAAATTCCAATTACTATTATCACAACACAGCAATACGTTTTCGGGGCCCAGGCACATTGTTCATTGTCCGAGTTGGTCACCTCCTTATTTACAAGTCCAATGCGAGCAGCAGCGGTGGAGGTGGCAGGCATCGTAGTTTCTCAATCGACGACCCCAATGTTTGTTGCTGGCGACACTACGGTCGCGCGACTTCTTAGTCCTTCCCCAACCCTAGTCAGCAGAATCCCTTTCTTTTCAAAAACTTTCTTTTGCAAGAACAAAACTCTCAATGACTCTTTTCTTTTCCAGATGCACAGGCAAAACCCATGCCGCAGTTTTATTTTCTTCGTCGAAGGTCGTACCTGGTGATTCCCGGTACTGTTCGATCCGGAAATAAGGTAACGTCACTTCCTGAGCGAAGCAACGTATCAGAGGCGACGGAAGTCGCAGAATTTGAAACAACTTTTTCCGGAAGTGACCTTTCGAAAGAGTGTGGAGACAAAATGGACTGTTCCCCAAGCTCCACGGGCTCAGAGAGATTCTCCGACACACTCACAGCGCTATTTGCTACTCCAGGATCGGAGATTGTAGCATCAGCAAGGGGTTCTGCTTCTTCTGTAACGTGTGGCGTCGGGTGAGGAAGTTTCTTGACATGCGTCGCGTGGATCCAATGCTTCTTTCCAGCCACCCGCAACAGCACCTGGTAGGGTCCCCGCCAGCGAGGCGCGAGGCAGGAAGACCTTTCGTAGGCCATCACCAGGACCCAACTTCCAGGCTGAATATTGTGTCCTGGGCCCGTAAACCGTACAGGTAAAGCTGATTGAACCTGATGATAAATGAGATACAGATTTTTAGTCAACTGGTTACAGTAGTCTACAAGCAATACATTTTCAGCCTCCATCAATAAATTAGGCTTCGGAAGACCCAAAATATTAGCAGGTCTCCCCATCACTACCTCAAATGGAGAGAGCCCAGTCTTAGTTTGAGGTGTGGCATGCATGGCTAACAATACAATAGGTAAGGCGTCCGGCCATTTCAGTTTGGTGCCGGCGCATGTTTTAGCAAGCTTATTCTTTAGGATACCGTTATGTCTCTCTATCAACCCAGCACTTTGAGGATGTCTAGCAGAGTGAAATCGCTTTTCAATGTGTAACGCTGTGCATATATGCAAAATTACTGCTGCAACAAAATGGGGACCGTTGTCCGACCAAATTACTCTTGGCAGCCCAAATCGTGGAAAGAATTCCTTTACCATAATCTTCGCAGTGGTCATGGCAGTAGCATCGTTAACGGGGAAAGCCTCGACCCATTTACTAAAAGCACAAATGATCACAAGGACATTTTAGATTGTTAAACCGTTCCATCTCAATAAAATCAAAGTGGATGACCTCGAAGGGAACAGAAGGAGGCCCAAAACTACCCCTTGGAGTTACTGTCCCCTTCCCCACATTGTGCTGTAAGCATATCATGCAATTTTGGACATAGCGCTGCGCGATCTTCAAAATGTTATCATTTACCCAGACTTGTTCTAACATTTTCGTGATCTGCTGAGCACACACATGCGTAGGACCGTGTGCCATCGTAACCATCGCCAGCACATATGAATCAGGGAGCAACCATTTCCCTTCAGATGTATCCACCCAACACCCATCTTCATCTAGTTTCCCCATCCCTTCGGCCCACTTTTTAGACTCTTCTATCGTGGCATCAGCTTGGATATCTCGTACAGACCCAATACCCTCATCCATTACATTGGCATCTTTTGTTTCTCTTAGAGCATACATGTCTGCACTAAGGTCTGTGGCCTTTTGCCTGGCTATCTGGTCAGCAAAAGCGTTCCCTTTTCCCACATCATCTATGACCTTACGATGCGCTGCACATTTCATGATCGCTAACTGACTAGGGAGCGCGAGTGCCGAGAGCAATTGCACTATCAGGGGGCCATGCTGAATCTTGGTCCCATGTGAGGTTAGGAACCCTCTTTCCGACCAGAGCCTCCCAAAGTTGTGAGCCACCCCAAAGGCGTACTGGCTATCAGTATATATGTTTACTGTATGCCCTTCGGAGAGTTCACAAGCTCGGGTCAACGCTATAAACTCTGCGGCCTGCGCAGAGTTATGCGGAATTCTCTTAGTTTCAACAACCGTACTCAATGTAGTAACTGCATACGCAGCTGTAGATGTACCATCCGGGAGTTTGAAGCAGGAGCCATCACAAAACAGCTCCCCTTCCGCATTGCCCAAAGGAGTATCTATAAGGTCTATCCTGCCCTTCGTTTCCTGTTCAGTAGTATACAGGCAGTCATGTGATTCTTCGTCACCGCAAACAGTATTTTGCGGGAAAGGTAGGAGTTCAGCCGGATTAAGAACACAACACCTCTTAATTTGAATGTGAGGGGCAAACAAAGTTAATTCATACCTCGTCAGCCGTGCAGAGGTGAGGTGCTGTGTTTGGGTTTTATTCAATAGGACATCTACAGAGTGAGGTACCATCAGGATTAAATCATGGCCTAGGACCATTCCCTCACTCTGTTTTACAGACGCAGCAGCGACAGCTCGCAAACATCTTGGCAAAGCACATGCGACAGGATCAAGGGCGGAAGAGTAGTAGCCACGCGGTCTATTCTTCCCTCTGTGTTCCTGTGTTAACACAGCCAAAGCACATACATCCATCACATTCATGCACAAACAACACAAAGGCCTTATTGTAATTTGGAGTACCCAGAACCGGTGCACAGCATAACGCGGCTTTGAGAAGCTCAAATGATCGTTGATGTTCCGATTTCCATGGCAGCGGTGAAGAAATGCCCTTCTTCGTCAAGGCCAACATTGGTTTTATCACTAGTGAGAAGTTCGGGATCCACAGCCTACAGTAAGAAGCCATACCTATTAAGGCTCTGACTTCCTTCTGTGTATTTGGAACAGACATGCCAGAAATGTGTTTTATTCTTTCAGGTGTCAATCTTCTCCCCTCCTTTGACAGGAGATAGCCTAAATAGGCGACCTCCTGACAACAATATTGAAATTTCTTAAGTGAAGCTTTATGACCATGTTCAGCCAAATAAATAAGCAACAATACAGTGCCTTCTTTACAAGCACTTTCAGAATCTGCAGCTAAAAGCAAGTCATCGACATACTGAAGCAGTGTACAAGTAGATGCCAATTCAAGGCGGTCAAGCTGCT
This sequence comes from Ambystoma mexicanum, assembly GCF_040938575.1. Lineage (NCBI taxonomy): Eukaryota > Metazoa > Chordata > Amphibia > Caudata > Ambystomatidae > Ambystoma > Ambystoma mexicanum. The sequence goes on from NC_090941.1 coordinate 359,614,239, forward strand.
CTTTCAAAGCCCTACTATAAATGCTTGGACTTTCAGTATAACCTTGAAGTGCACGAGTAAATGTGAACGAACGTCCCCCCAAAGTGAACGCGAACAAATATCTACTATCCTTGTGTATAGGAATACTGAAGAAAGCATTCTTCAGATCCACAACACTAAGGTGAGTAGCTGTAGCAGGGATCATCGTTAGTATCGTTGTCACATCAGGCACAATTGGAAATTGTGGGGCGACAACTTTATTAATAGCGCGTAGATCAATTATGAAACAGAATGGGATTGCATTGTCGCCTTTCTTGTACATGGGTAAAATCGGGCTGTTACATAAACTACCTGCAATCTCTTCGATCACTCCTCGATGCACAAAATCAGAGACAATGCACTTCAAAGTACGCTCGCCCTCAACTGATATTTTATATTGCGGAATGCGTGGTAGTTTAACTCCATGTTTCAAAACTATTTTAATGGGTTCAACCTGTAGTACCCCGACATCATTGTCGTCAACCGCCCACAAACATTCCGGGACAACGCTAAACTCAGGAGGCAATGGTCGAGTCAAAAACTGAGAACTGGGAAGTTGCTGTGGTGAAACCGTCAGTCGCACTCCATCAGAGGATCAATGTATTACTGCATTTAGTTTCTTCAACAGATTTAACCGCAGCAAATTCTCTCCACAGTTTGAAGTCAAGAGGAATGGACAGTGGTCCGTAAAGGGACCCAAAGAAACAGGCACCGGCGAAGAAACCGGACAAGCAACTGGTATGCCAGAAAACCCTACAGAACCATTAGTTTGCCCTGACAGTGGAATGTTTGGAACCCGAGAATGATCAATGGAGCACTTCTGTGCTCCAGTGTCTATCAAAAACTGATGTTTCCTTTTCCCCACTAACAATTCAACGTAGGGACCTTTTTGACTAACGGGAATAGGTGAAGGTTCCAAACCCTGCTTCGGGCAATCCTAACGAAATGAAATGTCGTCGGAAAGGAAGCTCTTCAGAAAGGTAGGCAGTAGAAGGGTGATCAAATATGTTTCTCGTGTCCACACTCGAAGTCTGATTATCCCGTGAAAAAGGTTGCTGAGGATCTGCGAGAACTGACCTCTATCAGGGCCCCCCACTCCAGGGCGACCTCTAGGTCGTCTACCCATACTCCCAAATGTGTTGTTTGACCTCTGTCGAAGGACGGGGCACTGTGCACGCCAATGACCTTCCTGGCGGCAATAGGCACATTGATTAATATTCACATGACCCAAGGGGACGTTCCCTTTTGGAACATACTGACCTCTGTTCTGTGAATTACCTCCTCTGGGATTTCTAACAATTTGCAGTAACAATACTTTAGTCTTCAAATCTCCTTTCCTCTTCTCTATTCTCTCTTTTTCATTATTAACACGGTTCTCATAATACTGAGCCATGTGCAAAACTTCAGATTGGGATTTCGCCAGCCAAGCGCTCTCAGAGGACATAATCTGTGACTGGATGTCGGGCAGCAATCCACGTACAAATTTGTCCACAAACAACCTTTTCCCAGACTCTGTGCACAAGTCCTGTCCACTGAAGTCAGAAAATACCTGTTCGAATCGATTAAAGAATTCGGTGGCACCTTCAGATTTTCCTTGAACACAGGCCGTAAGCTTGTCCCAAATAATTATTTTCTCAGGAATTATGGTTTTCAATTTTGCGACAATTCTATCAGGCAAAGTGAGTATTACCTGAGGTGGTTTCTCACCAGCTGGTCTTTCCCCATCAAACCTAGTTATGTTAGCCCACGTATCTCCCAACCCTGGCACATCGTCTATTGTCCGAACCTGCTTCCATAAATCTACGGGCAGGAGTACAGGGAATAGCAAGTCAATGGGCCTCATTCCGAGTACGGCGCTAACCAATGGCGCTATTAACGCCTTGGTTGACGCCGTACCCGGACCGGCAGCGCCTTGTTGGATGGCGGAATTACCGCCCCATTCCAAGGTTGGCGGGGCGGTAATTCCCCATTCACCAAGGCTCTTCCCCATTCCCAAATGAGCCCCCATAGGGCTCACTGGGAATGGGGAAGATGCAAATAACGGTGACCGTTCATTACGGTCACCGTTATTGGCTTGGAGGCCCCTTTACGCCCTCGACTTTAACACCTGCTCAAAGCAGGCGTTAAGGGCGAGGGCGCAAAGGGAACTCGGAGTATGGCGGTAAGGGATCACCGCCACCGGTCTTGTTACCGGTGGCCGCTATCCCTTAACGCCATACTCGGAATGAGGCCCAATATCACTAAGGGTGAACACAGAGGATTGTAAAACGGACTCTATCTCTTTGTAGAATCCTGTTGGATTTTTTCTAATATCGGTAATTGATTGTCTAACAGTGTTCACTTCCTGTTATGAAAACGGAACGTGAACAAATTGCGATACATAATGTGCAGGGATGTCCACAGCGGGTGCACCTGTCCCAACGTTAGCGGGAATCTCAACCTTTGGGACAAATGTCGGAGGAACCTCTCTCATTGGCAATTGAGATATAGGTAATTCCGATCGCTTACTAAGCAACAGAGCCAGGTCGAGCGCTAAGGCAGCCGAAGAAGTGTCGGGCGAAAAAGCCCTCTTACAAATACCCAATAACTCTATAGGACAACTAACTTTCTTCCTTACACATTCATCCTGCAGGTACTGTACCATTACCTGAATCACCTTCCTCTGCATTTCTACTGTATACTGACTATACGTGTCATATACTTCATCCGGCTGTATCGATGAATCCGAGATCCATCGAATCGCATCTTTGGTACAAATTCGTACTTCCTCAGATGCCGATTTACGACACGGAAGGAACCGTTTCTGTACATACATACTGTCGTCTTCACCATCCTCATCCCGTAATCTTTCTAAGTCCCTCCTATACTCAAATAACCTCTCAACATGACCATGTGCTTTCTCCTCAGTGTCCCTCGAAAGCGCTAAAGTATTTAGATCCCTCAACCCTTGTGGGAGATCCGTATTATGTAATCTACCCCACATTACACATAAATGAGTCCTCAAACCTTCAATAAAAACATTTTTCTCTGGAAAATTGCCCATATTTGATAATGTGGAGAAAACGTCAGCTTGATCACCTCTCTCCATACAATGCTTAGCCCATGCAAATAATTCCTGTTTCTTTTCTACAGAGACAGTATTTCGAGTAACAATCTTTGACCCCGCACCCTGATCAACTTCAGTCAGTACAGAACCACTCGGGAGTGGAGGTGCGGGCAAATTCAATGGAGGTGCGACTATCGGCGCAAGGGGAAGGGGTGGTAGAGTAGGTGGAGGAACAACAACTAGAGGAATAGGAACAATAGGTTGTACAGGGGGAACAGGACTAACAGTAGGAATAACAGCAGGAATAACACCAGGAATGGGCAGAGCACCAGGGGGAGGATCATACGGAGGTGGCGCAGAGGCACCAGGCCTGCGTTCGTTTAACAATTTATCAATAAATTCTTCGGAAACATGAAAATCTTTAGATGGATAGATCTTCTGGATACCGAGTGAGAAAGACCTATCCATATTCTTGACTGACTCTGAATGTTTTTCCTTATCACATAACAACGCCTTTTCGGCATTCATTTTAGGATGACGTGCATGTTTATCCCTACTTTTAAGCTGCTGCAACGCTTCTTTTTTCCAATTCTGCAAAACATCAAATGCTGCAGGTCTGGCCTTCTTCTTTAGCAAGACCGATTCTAGGTATTCAATACGGGGGATCTCAAAACTACCATTGATTGGCCACTGAAATTCGGAGGCATGTCTGGTTTGTCTGTGCCAAATATCATTAAATACTATACTTCCAATGCCATGCTTACAGTACATAGTACACGCCGGCGACCCCTCCTGTGGTGCCGGGCGGCTAAATTCCAAAGATTGTCGATCGCTGCAGAACAGAGCCCTAAAGCAGCTAGACAATTTCCCAGGCATTTCACAAAAAATTGGTGTTACCTGGTCAATAATTGTGTCTGCAGATACAATACGCCAAATTCAAATTGTCAGGGTTAAATTAAGAGTCGGGTCACGACTACACCTGACCAAACCTAAGGAGGACCGTACGGTTTACCAAATAACTTACCTAATGAATTTTACCTTGTGTTTGGTGGTTTCGACAAATCTGCCCGCCTCAAAAATGGACCCTCGTCAAGATCCCGTGTCAGACCACACGACTATCGTCCAAGGATCGGATCGTGCAGCGCTGCCGAGGTATCGAGTCTCGTTCGGTCGGGCCCGCAGTATCACACCGTCCGATCCCAGTTCGATAGTCTGTGTCAATCCTTCAAGGATCCGGCATCAACCTTGAGGGTCCCTATTCGGGCGCCAACTGTGAAAACAGAAAAATAATATGAGGCCGGGAAGCCCAAAAAGAAACACACCAACACAGGTTACAAAGAAACATACAAGTGCTTTATTTCAAGCTACAACAGTTACCAAGTCAATTGACAAACGGATAGCTATTCGGCTCTCAGTATAACATAACGAACTTCAACGAGGGTTCGATGTGTTAGTGAGAGAGACCGCATATTGGAATACCCGGGCCTTTTATACAATTTGTCCAGCCCTTGGCCAACCCTCTTGCGGGTTAACCATTCTGCGAAATATTTAGTTCTGGTCTTAGGGTTCCTTGCCAGGTCAATCCTTTAATATATGCATTTCGATTAGTTTCGCTGATATAAGTAGTACATTTACATATGGGTCAACAGTAGGACAAGGTCTCTGTTCGCGACCCCGACAAGTGACCTGCAGGCATATTAATTATTCAGTTGTACGGAGGTCACAATGGCCAGAATCTTACTCAGAATGTCATTTGGCCTCCATTTTGATGTTCAGGGTGACTTCTACATAACAAGAGAACCTAAAATGGTGGCTCAATCCAAGATGGCGGCTTACATTGGTTTCTCTAAGGTCAAGACCGTGCCGTGGAGTTTGTTCGCACATGATGTTTAGACAACTTGGCATAGGCCAATACACATACAATTGTTACAATAGGAGGCATAATATTGTTTCTATTCCGACAGTGGCCCCTGTTGGGCAGACTTCAGCAGAGGTCAAAGAGTGTCCTACTCTTGAAGGACTTTGCCAACAGGCAGCTTCCCAGCTGGATGGGCAAGAGCCAGGGAAGCACAGGTTATACTGGGAAGATGGCCTATTCTACAGTGAACTAACTGAGTCTATCCCAGGGGACTATAGAAGACTTGTAGTGCTTCTAGAGACAAGACACCGGTTCCTACAGTTAGCCCATGAGATTCCTTTGGCTGGTCACTTGATCGTCAAGAAGACCAAGGAAAGGCTTTCTCTATATTTCTACTCCTCACCCAAATTCCCTAAAAAAGGTAAGTTGGAATGAGGAGTGCACTAAGGCACTAAAAGGACTTAAGAAAGCCCTTTGTCAAGCTCCGGTCTTTAGAGTTCCTGACAAGAGCCAAACCTTCATTGTGCAAACCGATGCTTCCAATACATGTATAGGTGCAGTTCTGAGTCAGCTGGATAAGAAAGGTAGGGAACACCCATCTGCTTCATCAGCATAAAGCTGAATGAACCTGAAACAAGGTGGGCAAACATAGAACATGAGTGTTTTGCCATTGTGTGGTCTCTGAAGAAGTTTAGACCACACTTGTATGGATCTACTTTTGTGATTCAGACAGACCACCAACACTTGAGATGGTTAATGCAGATAAAAGGGGAAAATCCTAAATTGTTAAAATGGTCAATCTGCCTACATGGGTTTGATTGTACCATTGAACACAGGTCCTGGTGTAATCACCAAAATGCTGATGGTCTCTCCCGAATGTATGACCAACTGGAGTAAGGAGATTCATCCAGCGGTGGATTAAATCCTCCTGTCCCTTAGTTTGGGGGGGAGGAGTGTTAGGGAGAATTCTCATAAATGTGCTAATTCCCTTCACCTTAGAGACCCCCAGCAACTATGCTGGATTTTGAGGAGTTTATTTTTTTACCTGGAGAGAGTGTGACCCTTTTTCCCACTCTTCCAAGTATTTTGATGAGTATTTACTCTTGTTTTCTTTGATTTTGGAGTTTTAGATAACTCCAAAGGCTGTTACGCTCACCTGGTCTCCACGGGGCACGGGGCACTCTGGGTGTGGTCTCTGCTGGATGTCGCATCGGGTTATTCTGGTGGTCAGCTTACTTGCGGGCTGCTCCTAGATGGGTGAGGAAAGGAATTAGGGAGTTGCCTGTATTCAGTTGAACCCTTGCCTCCCTCTCGTCCCCTTTTCCCAAGGGTTTGTTTCTCACCCTAGCAGCTCCTCACCTGGGGACTGTGTTTGGTGGGCTCTCTGTCCTGCCAGTTTGAGCAGGGGTGCCGTTGCTGGCTCAGGTGTTGAAGGACCAAGTTACTTCACTGATCCTTGGATCTTTGAGTCGTACACAGGCCAGTGGTGGCAAGACTTCCTGTCTTGCTGCTTCTGTTCTTGTTGTCTGTGAGAATTATCAGATTGTCTGTCTTTTACATGTTTTTGTCCTTGCTTGCGCTTTCTTCTTTGTGCATTCTAGAGTCTTTCTTGCATGCACTTTGTCATCTGTGTTTTCAAGTGTCCTTGTTGCATGCGCTTCCTTTCTGTACTTTTCTAATGTTCGTTTGATCTTGCATGCGCTTTCTTATCTGTGTTTTCAATCTGCCCACCAGCTAATGCGATGTCTCTCTCTCATGCAGATGTCGGGTTCAGACCGGGACGGCCAGAGGACTAATGCGCAAAGACCCGCTTCATGGATTGATGGTGTGAAGAGAAGAGTGCTACCGTAGGCAGCACAGAGCAGTTAAGTGTTTGATGCGCAGAGCGCTAACTAGTCCCTTATGTACTTTCTAACCTTTTGTCTCCTTTGCAGGTGTCGCGGGTCACGATTCCTTGGAGAAGTGAAAGTGGTCCAGACTCCGCCAGTGATTAGGTTCAGAACGGAACTCAGGTAAGCATTGGTTCTAATTTTCTCTGTTTGTCTCTCTGCAGGTCAGAGCCTCAGTTTGGGAATTTGCAGATGCAGGGAGCCGATGAGTCATTCAGGAGCGGTCACTGTGAGTGTTACGCTGCGATAAGAAGAACAACATGAAGCACACTTTCAGGCCAGGGTGTGGCTTATTTAGCCAGTCACACCCATGCGACCAACCACACCCAAAAAACTAGTCTGCGCTGCCCATATTTAAGAAGTGACTGTCTCTTCAAACTGCACCATGTTAAGTTGTTCCAAGGCAATGTTTGTTTAAGGAGGTTGCTGGCATTTTCTGATGATGAACCTGGTGCCAATGGCACCAGGAAAAGGATCTGGTGGTCCTGTTCAGTTTTTTAGACGCCGCTGAAATTGACTTCTGGTATAGTGTACCTATTATGTGCTAGGCCCAATGTAGCAAGTGCGTACCATGCCCCCTGACCATGACAGCACTCCCCCCTAAGGCCTTTCTCATGATGGGTCTCTCTGCTTCTGGCCGGGTTTGGTTGGATGGTTACGGTGAAAGCATTTCACCAATCGTGGTGCATGATGTGGTTACTAGGCTCCCAGGTCCTGTCCCGAGGGCTGTATCCCTTCCAATCTATCAAGTAGTATAATTTGGACTTAACTACCTTAGGGCCTCATTACGACTCAGGCGGTAAGGGGTTTACGGCGGCGTAAACAGCGCCGACCCTTACCGCCTGATTCCGAGGTCCCTTAGCGCCATGGAGGTTTTAACACCTGCTTTTAGCAGGTGTTAAAATCCATGGCGCTAAGGGACCTTGATGTTAATTACGCCACCGTAATTTACGGTGGCGTAATTAACGCCTTCCCCACTCCCATTATGCCCTATGGGGCAAAAATGGGAATGGGGAAGGGTAAATGGGGATTGGGGACTTACCGCCCCGCCAACCTCGGAATGGGGCGGTAAGTCCGCCAACCACCATGGCGTAAACATAGTTTACGCCATGGTGGTAAAGGTACGACCCAGGCGGTAACTTACCGCCTGGGTCGTAATGAGGCCCTTAGAATCCAAGATTTCTTTGACTTTGAATTCTGGTTTGCTGTTGATCAGCACAGGGTCACGAGGTGACACCATCTGAGTACCAGGCTGCACAGGTTTCAATAGTGACACGTGGAATACTGGATGCATCTGCATGTTTGGTGGTAATGCTAACTTCATCGCTACAGGGTTGATGATGGCCTGAATGGTATATGGACCTAAGTATTTAGGGTGGAAGGTTCGGGTTCCTATTATGGGTACATGTCTGGAAGCCAACCAAATGGCATCCCCGACTTGGTAGGCAGGGGCCTCTCTGCGATGCTGGTCTGAGAATTTTTTGTGTCATTCTTTGGCCTTTGCTAGATGTTCTCCCACCATCTTGAAAACATAAGCATTGGTGGCCTGCAAGGATTTTACTGTGGGCATCTCCAGTGCTTTGGGGGGGTCCAAACTAGAGGTATGTGGGTGCCGTCTGTGCATAATGTAGAACGGGCTCTGTCTGGTACTGGTGTGTAATGAGTTATTGTATGCGTACTCGGCTATCCACAGGATATCTTTCCAACCGTCCCCGGTCTGGTGTAGCATGCACCTCAGATATTGCTCTAGCATTTAGTTTGTTCGTTCACTCTGGCCATCCATTTGTGGGTGATGACTCGTGGACAGGCGGACGTCAATCTGTGCGCGCTCATAGCTTTTTTTCCAGAAGTTGGAGATGAATTGACTACCTCGGACAGAAATCAGAATCAAAGGGATTCTGCGTAGCTGTGCGATTTGTTCTAAAAACACCTTCGCAAAGATGGTAGCAGTTGGTAGGCCTTTCAGTGGGAAGAGTGGGCTATTTTGGAGAAAAGCTCCACAACTACTAAGATGGTAGTATAGCCATCACACAGTGGTAAGTCTGTGATAAAGTCGAGTGACAACATATGCCAGGGAGTAGGAGGTATTTCTAGAGGTTGCAAAAGACCTGCAGGTTTCTGTTTCTGAGATTTGCTATGTGCACAAACTCCACATGACAGTCCAAATTGAGTTATATCTTTCCGCCAAGTTGGCCACCAGTAATTTCTCTTCACCTTGGCCATTGTCTTGGCGATACCGGGGTGTCCTTCCACGAGAGAATCGTGGTAGCCAGAGATAACCTTGTCTTGTAGCTCTCGACTGGGGTGATAGAGACGCCCCTGGTAATATGGGAGTTCATTTGTGATCATATGTTGATCGCTCTTTGTGACCAATATCTGTCATGCTTCTTCATTCATCTGAAGCTGTACTTCTTTTTGCAGATCGTGCGAAGACAAGGTGGCCGTAAGGCCTAGGATTCTTGTTCCGGGTATTATCACTACTGGGTTGGGTGTTGCATAAGCCTCATCTTCCATGCCCATGCAGGACAGTGCATCGGCCTTGCCTTTTCGTATTCCTGGTGGAAACGTGATTACATAATCGTATTCTGCAAAAAACAAGGCCCGCCGGAGTTGGCGTGATGACTGGGCCTTGGCTGACTTGAGATACTTCAAGTTGTGGTGACCTGTGATTACTGTGATGGTATGTCTTGCACCTAGAAGGTAATGCTGCCAAGCTTTGAATGCAGCCTTGATTGCCTGGAGCTCTTTGTCGGTAATTTCATAGTTTAATTCTGGCGCTGTGAACTTACGTGACCAAAAGGCTATCGGAAGTAAGTAGCCAGTTTTCGGGATCTTTCTGTGAGAGAACAGCCCACATGGCTATGCTGGAGGCATCGGTTTCAACCACATATGGAAGTTCTGGACGGGGGTGTCGTAGTAATGGGGCTGAAGTGAATTTTTGTTTGAGTTTCTGAAAGGCATCTTCCGCCTCATCCGACCATTGGAAACGCCTGTTATTCCACAGCAAAGATGTAATCGGGTGGACGATTTGGGAGAATCCGGGGATTAATCGGCAGTAAAAGTTTGCAAAGCCGAGCATACTCTGAACCCCTTGGACCAATGACGGTGATGGCCAGTTGAGAATGGCATCCGCTTTACGTTTATCCATCCGGATGCCTCTTAGTGTGAGGCTAAAACATAGGAACTCAACTTTGGTGACGTGGAAGGAGCATTTCTCGAGCTTGGCATACAGCTGATATTGACAGAGTTTCTCAAGGATGGTACAGACATGGACAGCGTGGTCTTGTTTCGTGAGCGAGTAAATCAAGATGTTGTCGATGTAGACTAATGCACAGACATCGAGCAACTTGCGGAGTACGTCATTCATGAAGAATTGGAACGCCGGCAGTGTATTGCATAGCCCGAAGGGCATAACCTGATATTGGTACAGCCCATACTTGGTACGAAAGGCGGTTTTCCATTCATCTCCCTTTTTCACCCCTACGAGATTGTACGCCCCACAAAGGTTCAATTTGGTATGAATCTGGGCATCCTTGAGCTGGTCCAGTAGCTCCTGAATGAGGGGCAAAGGATACCGTTTGTTAACAGTCACCTGGTTCAGTGCCCGGTAATCGATACAAGTTCGTAGGCCTCCCGCCTTCTTGGGCACAAAGAAGAGAGGTGATGCCGCAGGAGATTTGGAGGGGCGAATAAATCTGTTTGCTAGATATTGATCCAGATACGTATTCAATAGGAGATTTTCTTGTTCGGCTAGTGCATAGATGCGACTGCAGGCAATCTGTGCACCGGGTACGAGGTCGATCTGCCAGTCTTAGGGCCTGTGGGGAGGTCAAGTATTTGCTTGTTCCTTTCGGAAGACATCCCAGTAGTCTTGGTATTCACTTGGTAGGGTGCCCAGTAGACCCAAAGCCACCTCTTTGGGTCTTGTCGGTCCTCTGGAGGGTATTTCCACCTTATAGCATGAATGAGCACAGTCTTCGGAGAAGGTCAGACTTTTTGCGCACCAATCGATATGAGGACCATGAGCCTCCAACCAGGGTAACCCCCAAATCATCTGGAACTGGGGGGCACTGATAAGGTCAAAGACAATGTTTTCCCGGTGGCCATCTTGACACAGAAGTGTCACTTTTGCTGTGCAGTGTGTCAGTGGGACTGATGATATTTGGGTACCATCTACTGTTGTGACGGTTTTCAGTTACAGATTTTTGGTGGTAGGGAAGACCTGTCCTTTTTGCCAGATCTTGGTCTATATAGTTACCAACTGCTCTGCTGTCTACGTACGCTTCCACAGCAATCATTCTGGATGGCTGATGGTGACTGATCAGGATCATGGGCACAGCTAGGTGCAAGGTCTGCGAATCCTTCTCACTGCTCGGCAAGCAGACCTCTACGCTTGCCAGGCTTGGATGTTTTCCGAATCCCTTTCAGCATTTTCTTTATTGATTGCTCCAATTGTTTTTTTAGGAGGTTACACTGGACAATCCCGGTGGAAGTGGCCTGGTTTTCCACAATACAAGCATAGTTGTTGTTGCCTCCGTTTGTCCCTTTCAGATTTTGTCAAAGGGCTCTGTACGCAATCTGCATGGGCTCGCCTGGGTTCTCAGATTGGCGGGGTAAGTACTCTTTTGGACGCACATACACAGCACGACTCTCAGACAGGGCTTGGTCAGTCTTTCGGTCCTGTAGTCTGTGATCCAACTGTACTTCCAGGTTGATGAACTCAGCACATTCCCTTTGCGGATTTACTACTTGGGCTAGTACATCTTTCAGTTCTCCTCGCAAACTTTGCTGGAATAACGTGGTCCTCTTTTCTTCTAGCCAACCGGTTTTGGCAACCAAGCAATTGAAGGTGGCTATGTATGTCAGGAAATCTTGATTGCCCTACCGGAGGGACAATAGCTTGTTGTCCAAGGCCCAGCCCTGAGTATGCTGGGCGAACAGTTTTTCAAGCTCTCATTGGAATTGTTATGCTCCCCTGGCTCCCACAGGGGTGTCAATCTGAACTGGACAGCTGCGGTCTCCATCAATGTGACGCGTAGTGCCGAGATGACGGACTGGACTGGCCCACCTAGCTTCGTTTGCTTGGCCCATAGGAATATTCTTCTGCAAATGGAGAAAGGGAATTAACCACCCGTGGAGTTGAGCGTAAACCCCCCAGCCCCGCTGTTCTCCCCACTGATCACCTTTGATGTCCCCTCTTATAGTCTCACCTGATGGTTTGGAAAGATGAGCTCTCCATCCTGCATTGAGCTCAGGGGCGCATAGATAACCAGTTGCTTCACTGGTTCCAAGGAATTGGTGAGTTCCAGAACATGAGATTTCCGGCAAGACGCCGTAAGTATGTAGTTCGTAACAGTTCCACTGTCTGATTTTTACTCTTGTCCAATTCCTTGCAGGTTGCAGCTTGACCCTAGCGAAGAGTTCCTTGTGGCAACCGGTAATATTCAGGTAAGAATTTGTATTATCCAACACAGTTCGATAAAATAATGTCAGTATGTAACCTGTTGCTTTCTCCCTTATTTAGGTGCTGAGAGAAAGTATGAATTCTCGGGAAATAATGCCTCCGGCGGTAAAATTAGGTAAGTCTATTGTGGCGAGGAGGTTTCCCCTTGTTTGTCCCTTTGTTTCACCTTGCTGTCCTTTTGTTCCCCTTAGGGGCCGGGGTACAGCGAGGATGCGGTGGAGGCTGCGCCGACCCGTGAAGAGGAATAGTACCCCCGGTGGTAAAATCAGGTAAGTCTATGAGGGTTAAGTATTATTGCCTCTGTTTATTCCCTTGGCTCTCCTTGCTGTTCTTGTGTTCCTCTTAGGTGCTGGAGTGATGCGGGAACATGCAGAAGGATGCAGTGGATAATGAAGATGTTGCGAAGGCCGGTGAGTTCAGCTCAGCGCTGCAGCAGGTGAGGCGATGCGCATAAAATAACTTCTTTCTTCCAGCTCGAAGGCGCGGTGGATCGGGAATTCAGGTAAGGATCAAAGGTATTGCTCTTGTTCTAACCTTGTCTCCTTCTTTCTTCCTTTTTCTAGGAGCTCCAGACTCGAGGCGGGCGTGGCAGAAGACTGGATGCTGACTGCAGGCACAGTGAGCGTTACGCTGCTGGATGCACAATAATGCGAAGCGTGTGCTGCTCTTCGGACGTGGTTTAAATAGCCTCCAAAGTAGTCCCAGGTAAGTATTCCGCCCCGACCCCACCCGAGTACAAAATCGTCCCAAGGTAAAGTAGTCCCTTTCAAGTCTCTTTTGGCTTGGAGTTCTTGCAGCATGGTCTGCATCAGTTGAGTTTGCAGCATGGTCTGCATCAGGTAAGTTTTAATCTATTAGCCTGGCGCCTATGGCACCAGGACTGACTCTCCATATGAGCCTGGCGCCATAGACGCCAGGACTGCACCCAAATGGCCCCTAGCAGGGGTTGTTGGGCTTGCTTGGAATAACTTGATGCCTGCTTCCGGGGCTGCTGGACTTGATCTGGATCCCCGGAGGTAGGCATCATGACAGGAATCCCCCACAATCTCATAACAGGGGGTCTTCTTGGTTAACCAGTGGTACAGACCAATCTGCGGCACTGCCCACCAGATAAGATAGCACAAACGTGACCCTCGTTTGGTCATTTGGGAACACTCCTGGGCTACAAAGAAAGTGCAGGCGGCACTGGCTCATGAACACTTTATACTTTTTGGGGTCCCCTGCAAAGCGCTGTGGTGGTGCCAGAGGAACTGTCCCAGGAAGAACTACCTGTACCGGGGTAGCTGATGGAGAAGCGGCAAATGATGCTGTCCCAGGTAGTGGGGCTTGGCCGGCTTGAGTCTGGAGTAGTTGTCTGGCTATTTTGTCTGTGCAGTCTTTATTCACTTTCAACTCCCTGCTAAGGGCATTGGTTTCTTGCTGAGCCACATGTACCTTGGCTCGCAGTTCCCCTAGCAATTGGGCCAGTGGTCTTTTTCAGATGTCCCCATGGTGCCCAGGTGAAGGATTGAGAAGGGATTTGCATTCTGTTATGCTCACCTGCTCTCCGCGGGGGCACCGGGCAGTCTGGGCGTGGTCTCTGCTAGATGTCAACTCAAGTTATTCTGGTGTTTACCTTACTTGCGGGCCGCTCCTTGACGGGTGAGGAAAGGAATTAGGGAGTTGCCTGTATTCAGTTGAACCCTTGCCTTCCTCTTGCGCTGTTTTTCTAAAGGTTTGTTTCTCACCCTAGCAGCTCCTCACCTGGGTTCTGTGTTTGGTGGGCTCTCCGTCCGGCTAGTCTGTGCACCGGGCCGTTGCTGGCTCAGGCGTTGAAGGACCGAGTTACTTCACTGATCCTAGGATCTTTGAGTCGTGCACAGGCCAGTGGTGGCAAGACTTCCTGTCTTGCTGCTTCAGTTCGTGTTGTCCATGAGTATTATCAGTTTGTCTGTCCTTTACGTGTTTTTGTCCTTGCTTGCACTTTCTCCTCTGTGAGTTCTAGAGTCTTCCTTGCATGCGCTTTCTCATCTGTGTTTTCAAGTGTCCTTTTTGCATGCGCTTCCTTTCTGTACTTTTCTAATGTTCGTTTGATCTTGCATGCGCTTTCTTATCTGTGCTTTCAATCAGCCCGGTGGCTAATGTGTTGCCTCTCTCTCACGCAGATGTCAGATTGAGATCGGGATGGCCAGAGGACCCGTGTGCGAAGAACCGCTGTGTGGATCGATGGTGTGAAGGGAAGAGCTGGACCGCAGGCAGCACGTGAAGGTAAGTGTTCAATGCGCAGAGCGCTAACTAGTTCCTTATGTACTTTCTAACCTATTGTCTCCTTTTGCAGGTGTCACAGGTCGCGATTCCTTGCAGACGTGGAAGTGGTCCAGACTCCGCCAAGGATCTGGTTCAGAGTGGAACTCTGGTAAGCACTGATTCTAATGTTCTCCATTTGTCTCTCTGCAGGTCGGAGCCTCAGTTCGGGAATTCGCAGATGCAGGGAGCCGATGAGTCATTCAGAGCGGTTGCTGTGAGCGTTATGCTGCGATAAGCAGAACAACATGAAGCACGCTTTCAGGCCGGGGTGTGGCTTATATAGCCAGTCACACCCATGCGACCAACCACATCCAAAACACTAGTCCGCGCTGCCCATATTAAAGAAGTGACAGTGTCTTCAAACTCCTCCATGTTAAGTTGTTCCAATGCAATTTTAGTTTAAGGAGGCTTCTGCCATTTGCTGATGATGAGCCTGGTGCCAAAGGCACCAGGACAAGGACCAGGTGGTCCTGTTCAGTTCTTTAGAGGCCGCTGAAATGGACTTCTGGTATAGTGTACCTACTATGGACTGGGGCAATGTTGCAAGTGTCTACCATGCCCACTGACCATGACAGCGGAATCATCTTTTCTTGTGTGTCACACAGCACCCTCAGTGCAGTGACACAGGGAAGCCTTACAGGCTGTCACAAGGTTTAAATACCTTCTCTGGTAGTTAGTTATATTGGCTTTACTGGTCTTTTTAAATTCCTAGACCCAGCACACACTATCTTCCTATAGAGTGCTGGAGGGGTTACCTAGTATGCCCCATGTTTAGAAACTCATGTAGCAGTCAAATGCTACCCTTTCCTATCGAAATGGCTGGTGGCAGTGGTTTTACAATGAACTACGATGATTTTTCCCGACTGCGAACACCGGTAGCTAAAAATCGCAGGAGCGTTGTTTTTCAAGATGGCGTCTGAGCCCCCTTTTTTTAAATAGGTCCCGGTCTTCTTTGTTTGCTGTTTCTTTTTGGAAAGGTCCTTCTAGAGTTTGTCTCTGCACTCCAAACCAGGTTTGGTCCCTTTGTTCCTATGCCTTTGGCAAGCTTCAGGACTGAAGACTGCCTCTGGTGCCTAAGTGTCTGGGGTGGGCAGGAAGTGAGGAAGGTGCCCAAAACTCCCTGTGCTTAGTCTCCTACAAGACCCAAAATGCACTGTGGTGTGATTGGCTGGTTGACTTTCCAGCAAGGACAGTCACCCTGCTCGGTGAGAGGCAGCTATGCTGGAATGAATGGGAGAAACCTGTTTAAAAGGCGAGTCTCTTGGCTTGGAAGGCAGAGTCGACCACTGGAACAAAAGAACCAAAGACGAGCTCGAAGAGGACTGCTGCAACTCCTGGACCATTGGGTTGCCCAGTGAAGCCCTGCTACAGGTCCAAATCGCCATGTTCATCTCGATAGAGAAGCCCTTCAAGGACGACTTCTCCTTTGAGTTGGTGGGACCAATCAACTGGTAAGCCACCTGGACGCCATTCTTGGAGCTGGTTGTATTTTCCTCAGAGTGCTGCAGGAAACCGAATAACCAGGGAGAAGGACACCAGTTTGTGTGCTTGAAGACATCTACCAGAATCGAAGGTTTGCCTGTTTGCCAGGTTTGTGACCAGTCCCTGTGCAGTGCAGGAGTCCCCGACGTCGTCCCTCTTGTTCCCACGACTGAGTCTCAGGAACAGCGAGATCTGCAGGAACTGCCAGGAACAGAAGTATTCAGCTGCATCTTTTTCTTCAATATAAGGTACTGTGAAAACCCAACTGAGAGAATTTACTTCTCACTGTGAAAGTGGTGAAACCGTGGCAACTTGCAGGCCTAGTCAGCTTGTGACCCGACATATGAACCTTTCTTCTAAGAACTACTTCTGAGAACTGTGGCAAAGACTTTTCGGTTTAAAGTACCAGAACCTTTTTTAGCTACATACAAGACACTAGTCCATTGACTTTGGCCTACCTATTGCATTGAACTAACTCCTCTGGTGAACTCAAACTATTTGCACTGTTTTAGAGTAACTGTAATATTCGTTTTGCTATCTTGTGCCTTTTGGCTCCTACTTCAAATGCTCTGAATGCCATTTTGTTCCTCCTTCAAAGTTGCTTAAATGCCTAAGAACCTGATATTGTGAAGTAATGTTGTATAGTTTTGTCTGATATTGATTGCCTCCTTTTAGTGAATGTTTTCTAACTGACTGTGTAATAAATTAAGAAGTGTTTTACCAAGTAACCTTCAGTATACGTGTCTATTTGAATACTTGTAATTATATACCTCTGTGTAACACCCTTACAAGCTCACATTCCCTCTTGAGATAAGTCTGGCTGCTCAGCTCACCACCAAAAACGGTGTCTTACAGACGTATAACAAAGGTTGGTTTTGCTTACACCTGTAGTCATTGTTGTGTGTAGTGGTCCCAGAGGATACTGCATGCAAACTCTGCTTATCACTGCGCAGCCCCGGCCCACCTTCTTCTTGCAGTCTCGCGCAAGGCATTTGTCGAGACGCAGTGATGTGGCGGACCAGCACAGATTGCTCGCAAGTCCCAGGTATGCCCCACGCATTGCTTTCCATGAACCAACGAATGGGGATTTGCCCGCGATTTCATGCACAAGTCCCGATTTTTCCCACCGAATATTCCATAAATGGGGCCCAATGTGTTTTCTTTTGTGCCGCAACATAATGGTAGATAGCCCAAAAACACACTCAAACTTTGTGGAAAATGTTATTGAATATAATAAGAGCATTTTGATAGAGAAGAAAAACAATTGATGTACATTGGATGCATGTAGATTAAATGATGAAAAGATTGGGCATTACAATAAAATGCCGAAATCAAATTATATTATGCACAAATGGTACACACTAGGAAAACAGTAGAGATTGTCTCTCTAGGGAACACAGATTAGCCATCTGCCCAGAGAGAAATGCTAAGGGCCTGATTTACAAAGCGTTTTTCAATGGGAATGCGCCGTTGTAAAAGGCTTTTGTAAAGTAGGCCCTAATGCTCACTAATCACACAGATTGCCACAATGGTATGTTGAATATTATTCAAATAATCAGAAGGCCAGCAATGGGGACATTCAGCTTTATGCTTCATGTTTCTTCTTGATGATGTTTATGGCATAGTTGTTCTGTGAAATCATGTGTTTCATGTATTAGTCACCTGGCACCTGGCTACAGACACCATCCTATGATTATTGTGGGTGACTGATTGTTGCATGCAATCTTGTAGACACTAAGCAATGTTGAAAATGTGATAATGGTTTTCTGTCTAATGCGAATTCTCAAACACTGAAATACATTTGGCAGCTGAGTCAAAGGCACGATTTCACAGATCCTCATTTGTATTAAGACAGTTATTTGCAGGACAAATATGACATATGCAGTCCATTGCTTGCACAATGGAAAACATTTAAAGTACATGTTTGTGTTCCATTAATGAATGTTCAACTGCGTGAACCTTGCTCTGGTGAAAGCAAATTAGTTGGTTCATAAGAACGTCACTTAATGGTGGCTAACCCACATGCAATGCTACATGGGTGGCTATCAAGTAGCTCAAAGGGACATCTGAGAGCCAACGAGAGCGAAGCTCGATCAGTGGGTTTGGAAAATGCTTTGTTAGTGCTTGCAAAATGTGTGGACAGACCTTGTTCCGCTCGAGAACAAAACGATTCCACCCCCTTGTCATTATTTACTTGCTTTTACTGGCCCTCTAAAATCCTTTTAAAAGGCACTTTAGCAGCTGATGGTACATGTGTGTTGTGTGTTGGGTCAATAGTGAAGTGGTCAGGTGAATATTGGAGTGCAGTGTCCCTCTTGGTAGGTGTATGATGGTGAAGAACAGACAGTGATGGGAGTAAGGGATGTAGCAATGCTGACAAGGCAAACAACAGACAACAGAACAAATTGCTACTTTACCTTTTTCAACTTTCTATATTGTCTTTTTTTTTTTGCAAGTGATATCTCTGACTCACGTGCCACCCATGACTATATGTTCTTATACTTTCTATGTTGATGTATTCAGATGATTATTAAATCAACCAGTTATTACTTTATATTAACTAGGCAGTTACTGTAAAATTGATTTTGGAAAACTCAAGTGATTATTAAATAAACCTGTTATTATTAAAA
Source organism: Ambystoma mexicanum (assembly GCF_040938575.1). Lineage (NCBI taxonomy): Eukaryota > Metazoa > Chordata > Amphibia > Caudata > Ambystomatidae > Ambystoma > Ambystoma mexicanum. Next base: position 359,632,912 of record NC_090941.1, read on the forward strand.
AAGGCAGTCTTGATTTTCTTTTTTGTACATCACTCTGTTTGCATGTTATAGCCATAATTAATAAAGGCCTGACCCATACCAGCGATATGTACGTGAATGAGTACTTACATGAAATGGACAGAAAATAGGAAATGGGCTTTATTCAGCTGGCTATTGTGAATATTAATTTGACGTATTAAGGAATGGTTACCCCTCTCACGTTTTTATCCACGAATTGTCTGATATATATTAATGACATTTTCTATAGATCATCACTTAATTGTACAGACTTTGAATACTGCGATTCAGCTTTTATTGGCATGGCTCTTTTGTTAATCGAAATCATAGCTGTTTGAGTTAACTTTGACTCACCTTAATACAGATCAAAGTTCTTGCCATGCCCTTCACGCGTGTGGTCGAAACACCGCTATGCACTCCCAATGTCATGATGCAATCTCTTGTAGCCATGGCAATGTCGAAATTGCTCCACCCTCCAATGCATATTAACACAACCTGTCTACGATCTCGCGTTATTGTTTGTGGCCGGTGGTTTGTTCCCAATGTTTTAAAGTATTTTCAACACTACATTTTTGCTATACCACGTCAATGTCTAAATCTTTGTGCAAGTATGACACACTAAAGAGTCATCTACATCTGTCACAGTATGTGTTTTTATTTTAAAATTGTATGTTTTGATAAGGTACGTTGTATTGGTGAAATTGTTTATTTATATAGCTCCTATACACACGATAGTGTTTCAAAGCGCTCAAAAATATGCAACGTGTGATGAATGGATGTTTAATCCATACGTTTTGGGGCATGAAAGGATCTGAAGTTGATGTGCCTGCATTTCACTAGATATTCTCAGAGAATTGGACATGTTTAGTGATAGTTACAATATTGTCCATTAACACGGTTTTGCCTCTACTTTGCACATTTTCCTATTGCCATTCAGGCCTGACCGACCGTGGTATCACCAAGTAGTTTTCAGTAAGGCTGTATGTGATGCCTAGGTACCAATGTCCTTGATGGATAAATAATACGAGGATTTGAAGCAAATATTTTCAAACATGTGCTAATCGCTACATTCGTTGTCTTTGTAATGAGATAAATGGACATTGTATTGCCTCGCAGTAGCTGGTACTGCCTTGTTGCACACCATGCACATACCTGGAGTATTTATGACTGACGAACGATAAAAGTACATTCTTTGATGTCTGTGTGTGTTGTACTTTGCATCCACAAACATTTTTCAGGTTGTTCTGGACTATATAATATGTTACGTTATGTGGATGTATTCCACACACCGCCATCATTTGCATAGTCTCCAGTCACTCTCATGGATCTGAAAGGGAAGGTGGGGGTGGCAAGGAAAGGAAAGAAGGCAAGGCGGTGTGCTTTGTTGTTGGGGTGTGTAGAACCAGTAGCAACTGACGTGTGTGCAGGTGTGTTTTCTAGGTGGGTTTGGTATGTACAAAAGAGACTTATTGGTTCCAGATGGGAGACATCAGAGTTTGACCAGTCCGAGTGTTTGAGGTAATTGGTGAGGTTTGCATGCTTGTTAGAGAGGTGTAGGCTGTTGGAGTGTTCGAGGAGTTTTTGTTTTCCTCTAGCCATTTGTGGCATTGTTCCTGAGTAAGTAGTGACTCAGGGTGCTGAAGTAGGAGGTTGTTGGTGGGTTTGCTGGGGTACGTTGTTGCAGAGGCGTAGACAGGGTAGGGCCTGAGCAGGCAAGGCCCGCCCAAAACCTGTAAATGCCCACTCAGTAGCACTGTATGGGCATTTACAGATGTTAACGTCACTGCAGAGGGCCCAACTACATTAGCATCAGGCCCCAATTGTTAGATAATCCTGGCTACGCCTCTTCGTAGTTGAGAAACACAGCAGGGCGCAGTAAAACCATGTGAGTCACCTTCTCTGGGAACATTATACATATCAATAAAGGGCAATGCACCCACAAAGCTGCTCCCAGGAAAGAAGACATGACCAAAAACAATATGGAACAACTCAAGCCACAATGGTAGGCATCTAGGTTTCAGAAACATCTCTTACTGGCTACTGTATAAATCCATGCAACGTGCCTAAAAAGGGCAGCCAGATGTGGTGCACAGTTAGGGTGCAGTACATGGCAAATGTACTGCACCCTACAGGGGACACCCAGCTGTTTGAGGGCAAGAACAGCAGGCCTCAGAAGGACAAATTCAGTGTGCCTTTGATGCAAATACCCAGATGGGTGACTTTAAAAGCGAAGAAGACATCCAAACAGCATGACGCCTATAATAACAATTGTTTAAAGGATCAACAATATCTTGCGTTTTTACATTCAAAAAGTGAATTGTACAGTGTGACTTTGCACTGCTGAAAAGTGACTTTCCACAGCCGACAAAATCCCTGATTCATGGAACTGTGCAAAGTGTATTTTTGCAGTGCAAAGTCATTTTGTACCGCCTTTGCACAGACTTTGCACGCAAAAATACACGTCGCACAGTTCCATGAATCAGGGTTTGTGTCGGCAGAGCAAAGTCACTTTTCTGCAGTTCAAAGTCACTTGGAACCATGCAAAAAATGCAATGAATCGGGCCCCTAATTTTTATCATTGTATGTGTTGCTATTAAAATATTCAAAAGTGGCATTGCAGCATCTTGGTATTCATCAACTGTTCACTTGAGAAATCACATCTGACGATAAAATATATGGAATATGTGTTGTTGGATATTTAGGAAGCATTCAGTAGGCGTCCGCAAGAATTCCGGCTGTCATAATGGGCAGTAACCTCACTTGTGAAAATCACCGGCTGCACAGTGCACTCACTTTTAACATTGTCCCACAATTTAAAAATGCTATGTTCCACTCTAGCCAGATGTGCTGGCGCTTCGGGAACTGCCCTAGAACCATACAGGCAGGTTCAACCCTGTATGCATGTGTGATTAGCAGGCTTGTTGCTTTAAATACCAGCAAACCTAACTCAGCCTTTCATCCTGACTTGGTCAATAAATGCGTACCAATTTGCATGGGATAATAACACATTTTACAAGTAGTGTGTGAGCTCTACAGCAGTTCCGCATCCACATAGAGCTGCTACTGGGCTTAGCTATGCCCTGGTAGTTCTCCCAGAATAGGACTGTGTTCAGCAGCAGATCTATATGAGGTAAAATCCACTGCAGATGTCAACCATTGCTCTAGCTGTGACTCTAGTCAGGCGGATGGAAAGAGAAGAGCCAGTTGGTAGCTTGTGAGGGCATGCCAGGTTTTTCTTTTTCAGATGCTAGGCTAGTGGCTCTCTGCACAGCATGCTTGGCATTTTGCCAGGTATTATTTTATTGAGGGTTCGACATAGGGGTGGGAAATTCACAAATCTCAACAGAGAAGGGTTGAAGGACTGTTGTATAATAAAGCGCAGTGGACAGAGAATTTACTGATGTCACGTCTTCATTCTCTTAACATCATCAGCTTTCTTTATGTAATAATAACACTGCATATAACGGTGGGCAACAGGCCCTGCAAAACTGTCCTCTGCAATATGAGTCGTTAGGCCCAATGATGGATGGTGATCAGTCATTAGAGGAGCACACACACGGGAGCTGATGCTGCTCCGTGCCCTCTGCTCCAGTTTATGGGCTTCGCACGCGGGAGCCGCAGCTTCCGCCTCGACTCACGAGATCTCGCGGGACTGGAAGTCCTGCAATATCTCTACAAGGACTCCATGTAATTGATTATAAAATTTTGTGAGGGGCATGTTGTGGATCTGCTTAGGTTAATTATGATTAGCTTATGTGTCTGTGTGAATCCCCATGCAATGCTGCTTCATGTGGACTGGTCAAGTACACTCCCTCCTGTGTTTGGCGATGAGGCCATAGACCCTTGCCTTAAGGACATCCCACCTCCTCCCGCAGTCTCTGTTGGTGTGCGGTACACTGCTGACAGCCGTCACCCTTGCCAGAACTTCATCCCATATGACACCCTTATCCTGAATGCTAGCCCTCATGTGCCTGCTCACGAAAAAAGTTATTCCACATGACTACTGTATCCGCCAACGTGGTGAGTTCAGTCTCTGAGAACCTGTGCTTTCTGAGCCTGGGATCTGGGGCCTGGGACCTTTTTCTCCTGGGACATGGTTCTGATGTACTTATGGGCCTGGATGGCAGCAGGAACAGGGGCATTCAGGATGGATTGTGTTTTTAAAATGGCCACTGCAGGCCTTCCCATTCCAGTGGTGGCACTATTTCCAGCGGGTAATACCGCCAACAGCAATACAGTCGACCCCATCAATGTGCCAGTATTACGTGCAGTTTGTGTCCTGGTTTCAGTATTACCAGCACTTATGTGGCAGTAATTCTGTGAACTCTGGGGTCCTCTGGGGTCTCCCTCGTGACCTCTGAGGTCACCCTTGCGACCTGCGACCTCTAGAAAAAAAACGTTTTTTTTTTTTTGTAATGCAAGCTCATGGGCAGTGGCCAGCACCATGTGGCTCTTTAGTTCTGGGGTGGCTGGCTTTCATGTTAAAGCCCCTTAAAAAAAAGAAGAAAAGGAGTGACACAAGTCTAACACTTTCAGCACTGACCCTAAATAAGAAAGATTAGGAATACCAAATAATGTCTTTCTGGAATTCTATACAATAATTGCTAGACTCATTAAAGGTTTATTTCAGGCACACTTCAGGGGGTGAGTCACTGATTTAGTCTGTTCTTAAACGCCTCAACTCAGCCTTTCATCCTTCTGAGGTTGATAAATGAGTACCAACACAGGTTGGGTGATATTGGGTGTATATTTTTTCTATATAAAGCACTTAAGCGTGAGTGCTATATATTCATTCACAGTAATTTGGTAATATGGGCCTATACACACTGATCTTAGATACATATGGTGATCCATTCTTGTATGAAATGTACATCACATTACAGTGATATCTGTAGTGTACAATGCTATATTATAGCACTTCCTGTTTTGTCAACGGGTGAAAGGTCACGTTCCATCGCATCCCACGATATCACTTTGGGTGGGATCAAATGACATCACTTCCTGTGATGTCACTAGGGGGTCAAGGGTCGTATGATGTCACTTCCGCTACCCCTGGCATTTTGGTGAAATGACGTCCCTGGTGCGTGGGCCTGCAGAATCATGCTACTCCAGATATTCTGGCGATCTCCCTGCTGTAACAGTAATACCGGCACGCCGGTATTCTTGCCGTTTTAGCAGAAGAATCGGAATGAGCCCCATTGTAACTTGTTACTATTTGATGGAGGTGATGATGATGAAAAATTAGCGTTATTAAAAGGTCTAGTAAAAAAAAATGCTTTTTGCACTGTATTGAACTGAAATGAAAAGAACGTTATCAATGAGCCACCCTTGGTCCTTTTCTTGCAGATATCTCTGTAGAACTTATATGTTTGACTAGCCGCCCCACCCCCATGGCTGAACTCAGACACTACCTGTCAATCTAAAATCAGCCTGCATTTGCACTGTAAATGGTCATCCTAGGTGTACAAGCAAACGCCTTGGTTACATCCACCTCTGATTTCTAACGCTATTTTTCTGCTTCTTGAATGCAAGTCAAAAATCTGTATCATACTGTATGGCTTGTAACGTTCTTGTCGATGCTTTGAAGTGGCACTCCTGCTAGTTTTCACCTTAGAAACGCATGCTTCCTCTCATGTACGTTTGTTTTGTGCATGAATTCTGCCTGCTACCGCAAGTAGGCCATTAATCACACCGGTTTATATCCGAGGCTTTGCCCTCTGGTTGCATTTTTCATGAATGGATGGGCTTGAGAGTACAGAAGGTTAATGTCAAAAAGGCTGAGCGGGTAGAGTGAGGGCGAAAGAAGCAGAGGCCAAGGGAGAAAAGGAAACATCCCAAGGCAATCCTTACCCTGTCTTATCCATTGTTTCGTGTTTTGCAAAGGATTCTGTCATTGTTTTCTTTATTCTGCCACCATTTCGGATGCTAATTGGGAAGGAAAAAAATAAATGATGTTCTTTCTATTTTGCGTAGATTAGAGAGAGAAAGTGAGAGATTTACACAGAAATTGAGAGAATGCGAGAGAAAGAGAGAGAGAGCGAGAGAGAGAGAGAGAGAGAGAGAGAGAGAGAGAGAGAGAGAGAGAGAGAAGGATCTTACATTGCAATGTTTCCTCCAACTTCTTCTGGTGGCGCCTCAATGCAGCACTTGGTCCTCCACTGCCAACGCGAGCCTGAGTTGCTGTCAGAATTGTGCATAGATTTGATTGGCAGCATGCAGTTCCATTGATCAATGCTAGTCAAGAGGGCCTGTCAGGTTGGAATCTAACAGCCCTGTCTTGGTTGCCACCTTATTCCTGCACAATTCTCTCTTCATGTGCTGCTTTATCTCTCTCTCCAAGATCTTGTCTGCCCTGGGTTTGTGGCCACAGCCATTGTGATTCTTGAGTGTAAGGATTAAGCTGTATCTTGCAGTCTTCTCTTTGGGTGGTGCTCGAACACATAACGTTTTTTGCCAATGTAACTCCCACTCATGGTTATTTTTCATAAACTGTTTTTTCATCTGGTAACGATCATTATACAAACACGCTCCATTTTCTCACTCGTCGAGTATGGGACGGATCATAGAATAGAATATGCCAATGTGATAGATGTTCTTAGAGGTTCTCTTCATTCCAACTCTATGGTAAGTTGCACACAGCAGGTGGCCTTTCCAGCTGCTATAGGATCACTCTTAACCCTCTTTGCAACCTCACAAATGTGTCTATGTCACGTGTGTGAGGTGTAGTCTTGTTATTAACCAGGTTTCTAGAAGGGATTTCTAAAGACTTAGTGATCTTCCCCTCTGCATAGACACCTAAGAAATGAGTATCAAAACATGGTTGAAATAAATGAGGTAAAAGGGCCTTCAATTGATGAAATGTCATTCCTTGAAACTGAAAAAGAATAAAATGAAGCTAGTGAGGGGCTTTTGATTACCACTCCTGGGAATGGGGTGGTTATTGGGAGGCATCCTTGTTCTACACCAATGAAGGCAAGGTCCTCTATACGCACACTCCAGAGTAAATACAACCCGCTAGGGAAATAAGCCAAGAGATAGCTTTTGTAAGGATAACAAGGTTTACTCGTACAAAATACAAGTGCCAGCAAAGCACTCTGCTGCTCGAGAGCGCTCTGGCCTTACATCATCAAGCATGGGTTTATAAACACAAAAAGCGTCATTCATATACAGGGCCTTTTGGTGCTCCTGATTGGAGGCGCCCTACACATGGGCCTGCTCCGTAGGGGATGCCAGGCGATAATTGTCTGGCTCTTCCCCGTCAATCTCGAAGCATGTGGGTCAGCTGGGCTCATCATTGCGTTGAATGTCAGGGCACACATAAAATACATATCTTATCTAAGCTAAACAACTAAAACCTACTATTAACTCACTATGGCAGGCACCTGGTCGGCACATAAAAGGGGTGCCAGGTCAGAGGGGAGGATAAAATACAGTCTTTATGACCTATACATTTGGGGTTTCATTGATACCGCAGTTCCTGCACCAATCATCTTCCCCCAAGGAGTCGATCATTCATTTACCCTTCCCGGTACCTCATGTTACAGGAGAGGTGCGTGGCAGCTGGAGAGAAATACAGTTGTGTGGGCTTTTAGATCTGTGGTGGACACTATTTGGAGGTTAGGACCTGAGGGTTGTGTGTTTATCAAGAATTCAGAGGTGTAGGGGTCGAGTGAGTGGTGTGTGGCTGGCTGTGGCCTGGCTGGGTGGGGGTTGGAGGCCAGATGGCAGGTTAGTGTAGTTGAATGGACATGATGCAGAGCCTGGTGCTGTCTCACACTCTTTTCTGGTGCATTCCTAGAGGCAATACTAAATATTTGCAGCACTAAAGGGACAAGAGGGAAGTGGACTTACGTGGGAACAGGGCTCAGGCAGAGCGAGCATGTTGTGTAGAGTTTGGGCCTGGAATTTCTGTCTGAACACTGAACGTGAGCTTCGTGAGTTTGCAGCTTGTCCTTTGTAGGCCTAATACAGAATGGAGTCGTGGGGAGTGGGCCTTTCTAGTGCTGAGTCCCTCCTTCTACGCGCAGCAGGGTCTTTATATGGTATCTGATGCTGCATAGGGCTCCCCCTGGTAGGTTATATTGCCTCATATGGGGTCCGCCTTATTTGGAAGTGCCTAGGGGGGTGGGATAGACTCATTTACATCCCAACACCCCCCACGCTGAATTTAGGAGTTTATTTGTGGACATCCAACAATGCTGCACTTGCTCCCTCATCACTCAATACAAAACAACTCTGTTAAGTCGAGAATCAGACTTATCAGTTTTAATGCCCACCTGGATTGCAGCACACACCTTTGTAGCCCTCACTGCCTCCACAATTACAAATTAGCATAATGGGCTCTTTTTCACCTTGCCACCCTTTATGTAACAAGGCATTGTACCATACAAACAACACAGTCCCCAACATCCACATTAATTCCTTATAACTGCAGTAAACTGCAGTAAACACCTCAAGCAAACATATTTCCCATGGCCAGTGCACTTAAACTATCTTGTTTCACTTAAGCATTGCAAACTCCACTGTATGAGCAACAACAGCCCCACTTTCATTATACATATTCATAAACAGCCATATATATTCAGAACTCCCCTCACAGCAAACCGTTTTCCCAGAGGTGGTGCCGGCATATTGTTCCATGTCACACATTTAACAGTAGGACATACTGTACTATACTACCACAGTAACCTCAAAGAACCGCAAGCACTCTGCAGGTGCATACCATAACTGATAACAGAATTCTATTAGTGTGTGAAATGTTTTCAGTGGGAATACTTTCTGTACATTTCATTTTCTGTATGATTTGCGTGTAGTTTGCAAGAAATGATATTGTAGTTTAAAAAACAGATCCCATATACTATATTGTGCAGTACTTATCACCTATTTTTGTAAATTTGGCTGAGGAGGCATGCACCATTTGCCAGGATATGAGACCCTGTGTATTGTCAGGGAAGAGATGAACACATATGCACACCTGAACAATTTAGGAATGGACCTGTTTGATAGTTTTTAGGTGAGTAATGAGGTGCAGAGGAGAGAGACGCAACCCTGACACTAGGTTGTGGGTTTGAGAAAATAAATAAATGGAGGAAGGGTATCCACAGATTGTGGACCCCTCGCAACCCCTGCACCCTCAAGGTACTGTCAATAGACAGTCAATAGGTATCGTTTTCTACAGATGGCTCTGTATACCAATACAAGTCAACATATTTAAGAAAGAGTTTTTAACAAGTAATTCTCTGAGTAATTATTATGCTAATACAATGTGTATTAGGTATCTCTACAGGAAAGATTTAAAGGTGATATTTGTACAACCAGTTGCTGTTTACTAATGTTTATGACAAAACAGTTTACACCATAATTTCAAGATAACAAATATTTGTTTATTCACAAATAGTACTCTATGGTAATTGTAGAGTTTCACGTATTCACATGCATCAAATGTTATCAGCAAATGAATTATACATAATGTAACTTAGTGCAGATTTCTAACAGTCTCTCTTATTTTTCACAGGTAGTGATACATAGCATTCTCAACACGTTTCGGGAAAGTTCCCTTCATCAGGAGTGATTATTACATTTTCTCAAAATCTGTTCATCTTCATAGACCTTCTTCATTTTCTAAACTTCAGAGTTGAATTTTCAAGATATCTATAAGAGAGATCATAGTGTTCACAATCTAACTCGCTAACATTTCACAGTTGTTTCTTTATGCTTGGGTCTCCCATATATTATGGATTTTCCTACCTCGCAAAGGTGTCCCGAGGTTGTCTCTAATGCAGTAATGACAGAAATGGTTCAAGATCACTTCCAGTAGTTTGTCTGGATAAGTAAATCACCTATAATTCAAAAGTGAGTCTACTTAGTGTGAGGACAGTACGTATTTTAACAGTTTAATGTATGTATCCTCTAGGGGATAGACACAGGGTAGAACAATACCTTAGTCCTATGTCTGTGTTAGATTCCTGCAAGGAGGCTTGAATGGCGCGGGTTTCCGCTGATTCAAAAGCGTATTGCCATATGCTATAGTGGTGAAAGAAAAACACCAAGAGGATTCTAGTTGTCTGGGTAATAATAGCAGACTAATGCATCAATCATGGTAAAAAAAATTTGGAAGGAGGCAGCTTACCTGCCATAGAATACATCCCGTGGATCAGGTAAAAATTCGGGGTGCCAATGCGCAGGTCACTCTTGGTTCCATAGGATCTCCTAAGAGTGGAGAAACAAAGTGATGTGGAAAAATCATGAGCCATCATTCACTGAACTGATTAGGTGGCCAGTCGATTGTCATTTTATGACTAACTGTATAATCTTACCATAGGAAAGTCGCTGTGAGCAGATGGAGAGGAGGACCCGTGAGGATCATCAATTCGAGGAGGATTGATGCTTTGGAAGAAACTCGTAATGCGAGCGCTAAGATTGCGTCCCGCATCACAAGCGTGATGATGTCACCAATGCAGTGACGTCACATGTAAACATGTGACATCACTACGTGATTGCGTGATGCAACGTAATTGCGCGCGGTTGATGCGGGTGCTATTCAATGAAAATTGAAGGCAGATCTGGGCAGAGCCAGATACGATCTGTCTGCTGACAGAAAAACAGGGGTAAAGTTTTCTAGTGATGATGTGCAGTGTTATTGAGTTACAATTTATAAAAAAATAGTAGAAAATAAGGGGATGGCTCTATATGGATCGTCGATAAATGTATAATGATATTGTAGGAGAACAGAATATATTCTAGGATGGCTAATCCGTCATGCTTATAGATGGCTGAGATCCAGTGTCCACATAATTAGTAGAAAATCTGAAGGGCAGGTTAGATTGCAGTATCCACCTATGTACTAGGGAATCTGGCTGGAGGGATCTACCAATGACCTGGTGTGGGTCTATATAATGTATATGAATGGATGGGGAAGGTGTATGACACATCCTGCATGTTTATTTTTTCTTAACTCAACCTTAGGGCACCTCTGTTCACAATCTATTCAAATGGACTTGGTCACCAATTAAGTCTGCTCATTGATTTGGACCCTGTGTATTGACAACCAGATGTCACCCCACCACACCCCCTTTACTGAAATACCCAAAGTGAAGCTACCTAAACCTATTTAGTCGATTCATGACTTAATTTTTTCAAACTTTCTCGAATGTTCAATTAATCTAAAATCCAGAGTAAACCATCTTTCTTCTACTTTTTTTGTGATGTGGTGAACGGGTTTTGAGACAATGGGCCTCATTATGAGGTAGTTGGTAAGGGATTACTGGCACCAGTAAGGACACCGGTGCTGGTAATCCCTTACCACCCTATTCCGAGGTCCCTTAGCGGGTCCCTTCCATAACGCCTGGTTTTCCCAGGCGTTATGGAAGGGACCCGTTAAGGGACTTCAGAGCTAACAACGGTACCACAAATTGCGGTACTGTTATTAGCTCCATCCCCATTCCCATTGTGCCCTATGGGGGCTCGAATGGGAATGGGGAATGGATCCCGGAATTGGAACTTACCGGGTCCTCCAAGGTTGGAATGACCTGGTAAGTCTCTATTACCCAGACCCAGAATGCGGTAAGGGGGTAGCCATGGTACTGATAGCACCATGGCTACCACCTACCTCGTAATGAGTCCCAATGTTGTGCTTAGTGGTCTCCATTAACGGTGTCACATTTTATAAATTACATTATTTTTTCTAGTTCCTTTTGGCTATGATTGTTAGGTTTTTATGAATGACCATTGTGCGAGTTGAGGTACTGATTGTTAAAAGGATCATCATTGTCATGGGTGGCAGTGGTAGTGTTAAATCCTCCCCTGCAGATGATTGTAACTTGTGTATGTCCGTGCAGATGTATGGCTCTGTTGACAATCTATTTGACATAAAGGGGGTCATTGTGAGTTGGGTGGTAAGGTTTACCGGGCAGCGGTAAGGAGGCCGGTGCCGGTAAACCCTTACCGCCCAATTCTGAGGTCCCTTAGCGGGTTACCGCAAAGAACGTGTGGTCTGACCACACGTCCTTTACGGGTCCCGCTAAGGGACCAGGGCGCTAATTACAGGCCTGCTATTCGCAGACCCGTAATTAGCGCCTTCCCCATTCCCATTGAGCCCTATGGGGGCTCAAATGGGAATGGGGAATGGTTGGTTGAATGGGGACTTACCGGGTCTGCACAGGTTGAATGTCCCGGTAAATCCCCATTCAACCAGACCGGACATGGACCCGGTATTGGAGGCAGCCATGGTGCTAATAGCACAATGGCTGCCTCCAATCTCGGAATGAGGCCCAAAGGCTTGTCAGAGAAGCACTGATGGAATTGATTGATATTTCATTCTCTGTCTCAAATGAGATCTTAACATCTCCTCGGATGATTATGTCCCCATGGTCAACTAATAGTGGGTTACTCCATTTATGAATTTCTCTGCAAATTTCGCTGGGATTGTTTGTGTGTGGTCTGCATATAAGTTGGAAAAATAAGGTTGCTTGTTGGACGAATTTGAAGTTTATTAGAGGGGATTCAAAATCTTGGTTGTCAGATGATAATAGAGTTGAGACAATGGAGTACTTCATATAGGCAATGGCAAGCCCTCCTTCTCTTTTTCCTTCCACATTTGCTTGTATGAGTTTAAAGTTGTCTGGGAGATTTCAGTGAGCCACACCTATGCCGTTTCCCTGTAGTCATGTTTCTGTGAGGAATGGTTAGGTCTATGCCTTCTTTGCTCTGAAACTCATTTATTTAAGTCGTGTGCTTTCCCATTGAACTTGCATTGATCATGCTTCATTGTGTCTGTTTCCCTTTAAGCAATGCAGTGATGTTTGGCTCTTGGTGTGACATGGGAGAGGGAGAGTGTGGTCTGTAGTCCTGGTGCCTGTGCTTTGCTGAGTGCTCCAGTGCTTGTGAATGTCTACTCCGTTTCATTGCTAAAGAGGTCTAACAGGTTGTGTGTAGAGTCAATCACTCCTGGCTCAATGCCTGTCTGGCATAAGGTGTGGTGTTTCAAATCTTTTGTTATGAAAGGTGTGTTCAGTGGGCAGTGTATTCTTATTATTTTATTTCTTTCAATCACACTTTTAGGTGAGGTTTGTGTGATATGAGTTTTTTTATATTCAATTTGTATTGACGATGTTGGCAAAACTATAAGATAAATGCCACTGAAATGTATGTATTCAAAAATATGCAATCAATCACAATCTTCTAGACAGTTTGCCAGTCCTGGATTTGTGAGTATAGCTATAGGTTACTGCATATCCTGATGCGAACAAAGGTGAACTATAGAATAAAACACAAACAGGTTAACTGGGAACTTGCATATTTAATAGGTATTCGTGCTGATCATCAAGGGTGCAGTTCATGATGAACTGTAATGCCTGCCTTCATTGGGGAGGAGAGTAGGAGTGAGTTCTAAACCTATAGTTCTCTTCTGCATCCTATCTATTGGGAAAGTGTCCAGATCTTCTATGCGACTTATGTGTCCTGGTTTAGGAAGTGGATCTATTGTTCCAAGATGGTCACTTCTGTGCCACTGAGATGGGAGATCAGTCTTTTATACAACGCCATTTTTGTTACCTTGTGTGTCCATTCTTCTATGGTGGGTGAGTTTGTCTCCAGTGGCTCAGTATTCATGGCTTTGCTGTCATCAGGATTAAGCGGAGCTATGTTTGTTTGTGCCTGTGCAGCTTTCCTAGGTTAGCAAAGTTGTGTAGAAGAGTCATCAGCTTGCATTGGGTTATGGTTGTGCCCCAAGAGTGGCTTACAATTCACAAGATATCTAACCAGTATCTTCGTAGATGTGTACAAGACCCCAATATGTGTACTATGTCGAAGCATTTTTTCAGCACACCTTCAGCAATCACCTAGCCCATCATGCTTAATTCGACAAGGTTTCACCAGAATCCAGTACCAGTTGTGAAGTAGCTTAAGTTGAAAAAATGTATCTCTCGCCTCCCTGAGAGCTGCTGTGCTACGGGCTAGAATTTGTGAAAGTGCGCTGCCAAATATGTGCAAACCAGCTCTTTTCCCCACTTTTGTTTCTGGTTCTATGCCATTGTTCGGGGTCTAACCGCTCGCCCAGGCTTTTCATCCAATACCTGGCAACTCTTGCCTACTGCATTTCCATTTTCTGTTCTAACTTGCAGTGCTATGCTGATGACACCCAACTCATTTTCAGGCTTCCTTCAGTCACCTCCTTGCCTTCCCTCATCTCTGATTGCCTATCTGCCATTCAAAATTGGTGCGCTGCCAGCGATCTTTGTCTAAATGCCTACAAAACTGAGAGATCATCCTCATAGGGACACCCTCAACATCATTTCCCCTCACTCTCTGGCCGACCTCCCTTGGCCCTCCTCCAACCCCAACCTGCGAGGCTAAGAACCTCGGGGTCATCTTTGACTCCACACTCTCCTTCTCCGTACCCATCTCTAAAAAAATCTAACTTCTTACTGCACCTCCTTAGAGGCACTCTGCCTTTCCTTCCCCCAGAATCTCACTATTTCCCAAGCTCTGGTTTTCTCCAGGTTGGACAATTGTAACAGCCTCTTTCTAAATCTACCTGCCTCCACTCTTTGCCCTTTACAACTAATCCAGAACAGGACTGCAAGACTTTTCCTCTGCCTCAAGCCCTGAGATCGTATCTCTCCAGCTCTGAAATCCATTCATTGGCTCCCAGTGGATGCAAGGATTAAATGCAAAACCCTCTTCATTGTTCACAAGTCTTTCTGGGGCCTGGGCCCAAACTACCTTCAACTATCTCTCCGTAAATACCTCCCTTTGCGAGCCCTTCGCTTCGCTACTTCTAATTCCCTCAGGGTTGTCGTTCTTCAATCAAAAAAACAGGGGGCAGACCTCTGTCTTTGGCTGGGGCCACCCTTTGGACCACCCTGAAACTTGAGGAGAGCGATCTCCAGTTCTGGAAGCACCTCAAGACCTTCCTCTTCACTTCCACCTTTCCCCTCTTCTCCCCTGCTGATCTGTTTCCCTCTCTCTGCACCATGCACCTGGCCACCCTCTGTCCTTCGGACCCAGGTACCTGCTCACCCTGCCTCCCTACTGCACTGCCTCCAGGCCACCCTTGCCATTGGGATCTGTATGTGTACCCATACAGTCCCTCACTTTTTTTTCTGCACATATCAGATATACCCTATCTGACTAATCATGCACTTACCACTTGACTGGCTGCACTACCCTTTTCACTGAGTTTATTTATCTATGTATTTATTCCACTTTTATTTATTCTGTTCCGCACTTTCCACTACCCCCCTTCCACTCACTTTCCCCCTCCGCCCCCTTGTTTTTCCCTTTTTTTCCATGCACTTGCACATTCTTAATGTCACTGGGCCTAGTAAGATTGTATTTTTGTTCTCCCCTGTTCCGCTCCCTTTGCTTGGTCTTGCTTGCTCGTGCTCTGAAACACTTGTATATTGTAAAATATCAACATCAATATCAAAAACAGGGGGCAGACCTCTGTCTTTGGCTGGGGCCACCCTTTGGACCACCCTGAAACTTGAGGAGAGCGATCTCCAGTTCTGGAAGCACCTCAAGACCTTCCTCTTCACTTCCACCTTTCCCCTCTTCTCCCCTGCTGATCTGTTTCCCTCTCTCTGCACCATGCACCTGGCCACCCTCTGTCCTTCGGACCCAGGTACCTGCTCACCCTGCCTCCCTACTGCACTGCCTCCAGGCCACCCTTGCCATTGGGATCTGTATGTGTACCCATACAGTCCCTCACTTTTTTTTCTGCACATATCAGATATACCCTATCTGACTAATCATGCACTTACCACTTGACTGGCTGCACTACCCTTTTCACTGAGTTTATTTATCTATGTATTTATTCCACTTTTATTTATTCTGTTCCGCACTTTCCACTACCCCCCTTCCACTCACTTTCCCCCTCCGCCCCCTTGTTTTTCCCTTTTTTTCCATGCACTTGCACATTCTTAATGTCACTGGGCCTAGTAAGATTGTATTTTTGTTCTCCCCTGTTCCGCTCCCTTTGCTTGGTCTTGCTTGCTCGTGCTCTGAAACACTTGTATATTGTAAAATATCAACATCAATATCAATTGTTTGGCAAACTACTCTGAGACCTAGATCCATCTTTGTTCCATCACAAGCACCAAACAATCTGATTGACCTCTTTAACAGAGCAGTTATGGAGGACCTAGAACAACTCTATCTCTTAAATTACAATTCTAAAGGTCACCCAAAATTACATTGAAAGAGAAACTGGCACTGGAAAATTTTACGAGCCAATAAGAACTATATCATAAAAGCAGCTGACAAAGGAGGTCAGATAGTGATAATGGATAAGAGAGACTACAACAAAGAAGCAACATGCCAACTAAAAGATAGACACTGTTACAAAAAACTAACATCCAATCCATTTCCAGAATTGAAACAACTTTGGAGATCCATGAGCAAAAACTGGTGTGACAAAGGTCTTTTGAATCATGATGAATTTAACTTCATGAATATTCACCATCCATTTATATGAGAACAATTTAATTTTTACCTTAAATTCATAAGCAGATCATGCAGACCCATTGTGAGCGGCATTGAATCAGTAACTAAAAGAATCTCAGCCTACATTGATGCCCACCTACAACCATTCTTTTCAGTATTTGCCTCCTATATCAAAGATACAACCCACATATTAGAACAACTGGACTCTATCACCTGGCTAGAAACATATAGCTTTGTCACACTAGACATAACATTGTTATACACCAGTATAATACATCAGAAAGGAATGGAAACAACAAACTACTTTCTCAAATTAAGATCAGTCTCATATGTTGAACAGTACACAATGATCATATCCATGCTAGAATTCACTTTGAAATTCACTTTGAAAAACAATATATTTTGTTTCAACAATTACATTTATCAACAGATACAAGGAACAGCTGTGGGGCCAGAGTATGCCCCTGCTATGCCAATATCTGCATGGGGAATTATGAAATAGAAGATGCCTGGCTTGTCGGGTGTCTTGACCCACGTTTGAATTATTAGGCTACAACAGTTGGTGCTGTGGGCTTAGAAAATCCAAGATGGCTGAAAAGCCCACATTGCACCAGAATCCAGGAAAACAGTGCAGTTTTTGCACACACCAAAATGGTCACCTAACCTGCCACCCACCAGTGCGAGCGTGATGGGCCAAAAGCGCCATGAGTGAAACGTGGTGCCAAAGGAAAAACAGCAGTGCCTGTTAGCTCAAGAAGTGCTTTGAAATCACCTTTGTTTCTCTGAAATGCAAGCTAAAAATGCCTATTTTAAACATTGCAAGATATTCAAAAATCTCACTGAACACCAGCAGACATTTGGCAGAATGTAGTCTTGTGTGCATACAAAATCTGGAAAGATGAAGAGCCCAAAACAATGTTTATAACAAAACTGGCTGAGCTGTGGATGTCAGCAGCTTAACTGAAACTGGATTTAAAACCACTAAAATCGAAATGTTTAAAATAAATCAGTAACCTACTTTTGATTGTCACATAGGTTGCAACTGTTTAAAGGTCATAGTTTTGAACTAAGAATCAGCGTTCTAGCTGCATGTGTAAAAATTGTAAGTTTGAGTTGAATGAAGAAAACTGGAACATAAGTGACATTTAGCTGAAGCCTGGCTTGAAGAGATTGAATTCTGCCCGGCAACTACCCCCGACAGGAGTTGAAACTTGCCCAGCAACTGCATTTGCAGGACTGGCTGCCTTCTGCTGTACCCACCAAAGGGAGATTACACCTCTCTGATTGAATCAGGGGAGGAGCACCTGGGAGCAGGGAAACAGAACAATGAGCTTTCCTTGGCTCAGGAAAATGTTAAATTAGGGGGGGTCGTAAATGGCTTCCTCTTGGAAGAAACTGGGAGGAGCAGTGCCTCTGTGAGCAACCTGAGTTGGAGGAAGTGGACAAACCAGAAATTCCACCATGTGCATTGGGAAACCACACCCCTCTGGGCCAGAGCATAATTTTAAAAAGATGGATAATACATAGTACGGACTTGTCAAAATGATATAATTAATATCGTTATTCTTGCAATTTTTCTGTGCACATTTTAAGAGGTGTTAGGACTCTGTGGTATGTTCTGGGGTGTAGTAGCGGAAAATAAGGTATTACTCCGAATGTATGTATGTTAAAAATCTGACACTTTATCATCTGATACCCATTTTCCTTGTGCATGTTTGTGTAAATTCTGGAAAAGTTTAGAGGTTGTGTTCTTGATGAAAAGGGCAGAATTCTGTCATAAGTGGACACGACATCTTACAAATACAGGGATCGGATGGTTTGGTGTTACAGAAAATATGTTAACTGGACATCTAATATTAGAAAAATGGTACATAGATAAATATGTATTTGGATCAAAAATTGATTTGTGTGCAAATTGACAAGGGGAGTGTTCTTTCTGTATGCCATAAAATTGATGCCTGATGACACTCCATTCCTTCCCCCAATTAAGGGAGAGAGGAGAGCTTGGCCAATGATAAGTTGTGAGGGGCAGGCTTAGTTATGCCCACGCACACACCCATTTTCAAAAGACATAAAAGGAACACTGAAACCCAGGTAGAGAGTTCACTTTCCCCTTTCTTGCGAAGCACTTTGCCAGAAAATATCCAGAAGGACCATATCCAGAACTTAGATTCCAGACTTCAGAACTTGTAGCAGAGAGGCCTGGACCACCAGCTGAATCCTTTTTCAGTAGGCCTCAAAATCTTTTGCAAATTATTCAAACAGCCGGGCTGAGCTGTTTGATTCTGGCTAGAACCCTGTGCCAGTACCCAGAAAGCAGTGCTGTATCCAGAATCCACTTGATCCAGACCAGCAGAACCAGAGATTCAGACCGCCGTGCAGTGCCGAGTGCCAGACCAGACAAGCAGAGCAGAGCTGACCCAGAGAGCTGTGACTTCAGAACCACCCAACAGGAGTCCAGTCCAAACCTGATCAGACCTTGACGGCCTATTTCAAATTTATAGTGTGAGTACTCAGCTAGAACTGTGCCAGAACCAATCTCTTAGTCTAAAATAATCTGATTCAAACCATTTTAACCTGTCCAGAACTGCATCATAGGAATTGTGTGTTCATTCTGTCATTTTAAAGCTGTAAAAGTGTCATTTTGTCATTCTGAAGTTTACTTTAATTTCGAGAAGCTACCTCCACAAAATCGTCCGTATCTTTTGATCTGTATGTGCTAGGAAAGAGATTTAACTTTCGTTTTAGAGCTAAGATTCTAAGATTTTTGAGAAGCCTAAAACCGAATTTCTATACCTTACAGCTATTCCATAATCGCGCTCTACGCACGCGACTTAATTGCCGCAAATTGAAAAATGTGCTCCTGTTAAAATAGCTATCTTTTGCTCGCAACTGCTGAAATCCGTTTTCCCTCTGATAATCATTCCTGAATCATTGCCAGTGTGACTTGAACTAATCTTAAATAGCTATCACCTACCCTGAACCTCCTACAGGGAATTAAAATCATTTTTAGTATATTTCTCCCTTCTTTGCATACCACATTTAAAAGTACTTTTGCCTGTGTTTAAAACCATCCCTGTTTCTCTAAGCTTGATAGCAGGGAACTGAAATTCCTATTGTATTGTGATTGTAACCCTGAAAACTGTGTGCTTTACTTCCATCTCCTTATATTGCATAGGGGGGGGAGTGAATTGCCACAAGGGGAAAAGTGAACATATTATCTCTTGTGAAACCCTATCAGTTTATTTCTGTACTGCATTTTTATTCATCGCTGCATTTCCTTGAAATCATAAAAGTATTCTCAGCTACCTTATCCTCCCTACACTAACTCCTAAGTAATTAAATCAGTGTGCTAGTGTAACATCATCCATTGTTGATCACTGTCATATGACTAAGTGTGCTATCAAATATTAATTTATTCATAAAAGTGTGATATATATATATATATGTATATATTGTTTACTTTCTCAATAAACCTTTTAAAGTGCAAAACAAACCTACTTATTGGCTCAGTAAGGTCAGGGGGATTCAAAGAGAGGGGCGTTATATAAGGGTTTATCATCCAGAGTATAACTTGTCATAAAAATATATAAATAAGGGCTTCCCTTGGGCGTCCCAGATGAGGTACTGACTTAGTGGGAGTGCTTGATTGAAGTCATTAACAGATTGGGGGCTCGAGCCGTGGATTCTGGATTAGATCTATCACTTGTGCAGCTTGATACAGTGTGCTAACTGATAGGATACAAAAATCCTGTTGGATCACCACACTGTGTTATGCTGTAAAAACACCCCTCAAAGGAACGCTCTAAGGAAACGGTCTGTTTTGCAAAATAAAATACAACTTCTGTAAGTCAGGAAGGAAATCAATTTCCAGAATGACGGCACTGGTAGACATCAAGATAGCTAGAGAGCACCTCTTACATAAACTATTTGTGAGAGGTGAATGGTCTGAACATGACCAGGCGTCGTGGGTGCAGGCAATCGCACCACAGATCACTGCAACAGGGTCAGACATATGGAGAGATCAGGGTCCATTACATGTGTCTCTGAGTGAAATATATATGGCCCCTAAAGCCAAAGATGAGCACGACAAGATTGCCAGGATAGCGGCATATTTGTATTTATATATGGGAGCCATACAGGACAAATGTGCTGAAGGCCAAGATCTTGCAAATAGGCAACAGATGGCATTAGAGAAGGCCCAATCTGACCTGGTCTCTTCTGAGCAGAGGCTGCACAGGAGCCAGGAGTCAGAAAATGATAGTAGGCAGTATATCATTAAATAAAAGGATATGGGTATCCTGCAACAGGAAAAGTCTGACCAGGATACCAGATTACTGGCCTTGCAGAAGGAGTACCAAGAAGGTTTGGACTCCCTACTGCAGAGCCAGAAAAAGCTGGAGCAACAACTAGACTTTAACAGGGCATGCACAGAGCAGGTAGCCACCCTGCAAAGTCATCTAGATAGGGAGAAGGCAGAGAGCAAGAAACTGATTCTGAAAGACCTGGATACCCAAACAGAATTTGAGGAAGAGCACCAGAAAGCTGGTGACTTTCAAAGGCAGGGGGACGAACTGGCGGCACAGAAGCAGGCTCTTAGTCACGAAAGGGACACCTTAGGCCAGGAAATCTGCCAATTAAAAGGAAAAATTGAAGAAAATCACTTGGCCCTCCAGGGACTGGGTGACCTCCAAAAGATCATCAGAACTTGTTAGAGCACACCAGGAGGGTGGAAGATGCTCTGGCAAGAAAGGAGCAGGCCAGTAGGGATGGGACTCAGGAGGTAGCCCTCCTGCAGCAAAGACTGGCCCAGTACTCCAGGATCAATCAGGAGGCGCAGAGAGAAAATGAGGATCTCTGTCAGCACAATGATCCAGCAACAGGTAGCCAGGCAGGAGAGACTGATGGAGTCTAGTAAGGCCTTAACTGAGGAACTGAAAGTGCAGGCTCTTGCATTGCAACAGGGAGCAGGGGCTGACAGAGATGAAGTTCGCTGGAAAAGGGAAACACCTGAGCATAACCTCAGGAGCCCTAGTACCGGACACGTTAATCTCTCTCAGCCCTTGGACTCTGCCACCCCCATATCCCATGGTGCACATGAGCCCAGGGCCACAGGGATGGCAGACTACTATCCAACCAGAAGTATGGGGCTCATAGGCCAGTACCTCCCAGGAATGGATGGGCGGGCATCCGGGTATGGGCACCCATGTACAGTGCAATTTAGTGGGGAACCCCAGGAGAGTAGGCCCACTAAGGGCATCCTGAAAACCGCTGCCCAGTTAGGTCAGTGGGGGGGGTACCCATCAAATCCTGGCAGCAAGGAGGAATGTGAAGACTCCTCTGAACGTCACAGTACACAGGAGACCAGGTCCCCACATTCTGCCAGCCATTCCCAGGCTCGAAGAATCCGGGAGAGCCTGGAAGATCAGACGAGCACCGCTGGGAGCAGTGCTTCTGAGTCAGAGGATGAATGGACCAGGGTTACCCGAACCAAAAAGGCCAATAAGGCAAAAAGGGCCTTACTTAAGGACCCCTTAAAACAGATTAAGGCAATAAGGAGTGTCATCACGCCTTATCACAGGAACACCAAGTATTCTGTTTGGGAACACTTGGAGCTTTATGAGCAAATGATGAAGACTTTCCATTTGAAGAACAGCAGTAGCTGCATTCAGTATGTCAAATGGACATTCTCCCCAGAATACTTCAGTTTCTTTGCGGGGTTAGAGGACCAAAATCATTCAAGATGGTCCACCTACAGGGCGGCCATCTTGAAAAAAATGTCTGTTCACAGAAATCCCCAAAAGGCTCGCAAGGCAGCCTACAATTTGCAATGTGTGGAGGATCAGGCCCCACAAGAATGTGTGCAGGAATTGAAGCGTGCTTTTGCACAGACTACAAAAAGGGTGCGCACGGACAGTAAAGAATTTGTTAATACGTTTTTCCATGCCTTACCCAAATACATAATGACCCAGCTCATGAGAGATTTTCATGAGAAAAGATATTTAGACTGGGTCATTGAGCAAGCCACCCGCATCAATGAGGTGCAGAAACCGGTGGAAAATAAAAATAATGCCCAGAAAAGCCCCAAATCAACCAGCACACCTGCTGCTGCCAAGGTGGCAGAGGTAAAGGTTGGCCCCATTTTAGATTTGGAGATGGGGGGCCTAAAAACCTGCCTGCACCGAATAATTCAAAGCCCAGAAGGCCCTCGGGCCAGTCACAGACAGGGAGTCAAGGAGGTAGTCCCACAAATGGGGTCCCTCATTCCCCTGATTATGTAAATCCCTGCTACAAGGTTAAGCGACCCATCCTGGGTTATGTGTGGACTCCTCCAGCCCAAGGGGGGGATCCAGCCAAGCACCTGACCCAGGGAACTTCCCTCCTAACTTCCCACAGGAGGGCAGAAATTCCCCAAATCATGGGCAGAACTTGTTCCCCAGGTATCCACCCAACTTCCAGCCCCAAAATCATCCATCCTTCTTTCCCCACTTCGCTGAGCCCAGACCACCTAATCCGGGAGAGGGGAGGCCAAGGGTGGAGGGGTACCCAAATCTTCCCAACCTGGGGTACTACCAGACAAGGGATATCTACCCTTCCCAGGATCAGCCCAGGGGAGAAAACAGAACCCGAATAAGCCTGAGCGGGTTTCCCAACTTGAGCGCCAGGTCCAAAATATGGCACAGGAGCTGGGTCGTGTGCTAAGGGCTCAGCAGAACCCTCAGATGGGCATGCCGGCACAGAATGCACCAAACTCTGGGCCTGGTGCTCCAGAACAATGATGGGGTCAGCACCCCGATAACACAACGGTTCCCAGGGAGGAGGCACAAGGGGAAGGGGGCTGTAAAGCCTTGGAGGAAGCTTCCTTCCCCACTTGTAAACAGCCCCTGGAAATCCAGGAACCAGAAAAACAAAATCTCCTACCCCTGAAAGTCTGCCACCCAAGGAGCAGAGAGGAGGTAGGAGAAACAAAGGACCCAAACAGACCCATCTTGTGGAGTAGGTACAGGTCTTCCAATTTGAGGGGAGGGATCCTCAGAGGATCCTGGGAAAAGGATCTTCTCCTTCAGAGTTGGGGGAACTCCTCCCAAGGAAAAATGGGTCCCAAGGGATTCCAATCCAGACTGGGTAGATGTGGGGATTGAGCTGTCGCCGCCCATCATTCTATCCCAGAACCAACAATATCGAAAACCCCTGGTTCAAACCCATCCTGGTGACTGCCTCCAAAAAGGGGGGGGCGGCCCAGAAGCGGAACCAGGGGAACCCAAAACCGCATCCATGGACTGGGTAAATGTGGGGATTGAGCTGTCGCCGCCCATCATTCTATCCCAGAACCAACAATACCGACAATCCCTGTTTCAAACCCATCCTGGTGGCTGCCTCCAAAAAGGGGGAGGCGGCCCAGAACCGGAACCAGGGAAACCCAGAACCGCATCCTTATCCGATTGCCAACTTTTTCTTTCAGATTCCCAAAACTCCCTGCCAAACTCTGCCCAGATCTCTTCTCTCTCAATGTCCAAAACCAGAAAATTAGCCCACCAGTTGTCCAAAAATGTGCATTATCTGTGCCCCCTTGAGGAGAAGGAGGGAAGATACTATGCCCCGGTACAAGTACAGGGGCAGGGTACAATTATGGCACTGGTGGACACTGGATCCCAAGCTACTCTTCTGTCCAAAAGGGCCTTTGATCAACTAAATGCGGGAAGGGGGGAGAATTACCGTATTCCTCTCACCTCTCTTCCTGGAAAACTTCAGAACTTTGATGGGAAGGAAATTCCCATCGAGGGGACTGCAGATTTGGACATCAAAATTGGGCGACACAAGGTGAAACACCCGGTCATAGTAGTGACTCCAGTGGGCACCCCTTGTTTACTAGGGAATGACCTCCTGAGAAGGTTGTCACCCCTAATCGATTGCATAAACAAGGTCCTCTGGACCCAAGCTAGCCGACCAATAAAATTAAAACAGAGCATCAACCATGTTAGTTTAAACGGCACCTGCCACATGGTTGAACAAAAATCTGACCAAGTAGAATTTCACTTCCAGAACAACCAAATTCCAGACGTGACAGTAATAGAGGTAGGACAACAGACTGGTGATGGGGGTCCTCTCTATTTCTGAAAATCAACCTTCCTTCCAGTTTAAGGTGGTATTCCACACTGGAAGGAGCACTCTGAAATTCATTACTAATCCACAATCAGACATTCCCACTCCGATAGTCCAGAAAGATGTGAAATCAGCTCAGAGCCTGGCTGATCTTCAGCAAATTGGATAGCAGTTGTTCATCCCCGTTCAGTTAAATGAAGGGAAGGACTCTGTTCTCGCCCGAGTGTGTGTGAACAACGGTAAGAGCTTCATCAGCTAAGCCATGTTCCGCCAACTCCCAAAAGATCCAGCCATTCCCACATTCAATCTGATAGACAAATGAGAAATGGATCTGGGAACACCCAATCCCAAACATCTCCTGCCAAGCAGCTGTATGCTCAAAATCTCCATTGGCAACAAGAACATAGTCCATAATTGTTGGGTCCTGCGAGACGTCACTGCCGCCTTTTACTTAGGCAGAGACATTCTCAATCGCTTTGCCATTAGTTTGGACCTAATAAACTTCAAAGCTTGGTCCCTATTAGCGGATAATCCCATGCGCTTTGATGATCCAGAAAAAGCATTTAGGTCAGCTCAATTGTTACCTTATGCAGTTGAAATTCAGATTAAAGAGGAAGTCACCATCCCAGAAAGGACCCGACAATTCTCCCTGGAAGTGAAAGTTAAAAGAGGACAAAAATTGAAAAACCCTGATGCGTATAGTCATCTAAATGCTTCTCTCCAACAGCAAGGGTTGGGGGTAAACCCAACACCATTAGTCAACATAGAACATGACACCATTCCAATAGAGGTGGATAACAGCGACTTAAAGAGTATTAGTCTAGCCGCAGGCACCATCATTGGAATGGCGGTTGATGAACGACATTTCTCCATTGATCTAGGAAATTAACTGTTAGGACCAATCCCCAAGGACTCTTTTGACAGTGACAGTGATGACAATACAACACCAGACAGAATCTTTACCCGGCATGGGGGGAACTTCCTGCTGTACACTTCCTGCCCTTTTGGTAAGAAAGATGTGACTTGTGACTTCAGAAGGGATGAGGTGATTTTTCAGGTCCATGAGGACTGCCTTTCCCACCTGAAGCTTCCCGTCCAAATCAGCACTCTGACCAGGGACTTCTCCACCCAGCTGGAGGAGGCCGCTGAGATAGCAAAACCAGAAGTCTTTCCAGGCTTCAGGCAGATGGTTGAAGAGAGAGTCAACCTAGCTGATGCCTGTGTGACTCTGGAACAGAAGCAAAAGTTGAAACAAGTTTTCTTGGATTTCCAAGATCTCTTTGCTGTAGACTCATATGACTGTGGTCGCACCGACATCCACACAACAACAATTCCCACGGACCCTGGCATGACTCCAGTGTTTGTGAAGCAATATCGCTTGCCTCTCGCATCAATGGAGTCCCTTACTGAAATAATTAAGAACCTTGAGTCCCGGGGGATAATCCGTCCAGTTCACAGCACCTTCAATAATCCGGTGCTGGGAATATTGAAGCCAAACGGCCAGTGGAGACACTGCGCCGACCTTAGGGAGCTCAACAAACGGGTCCATACTTCCCGATGGCCTCCTTCCTACATTGACCAAGGGCTGGCCCAGATCCAGGGGTCACATTTACTTACTGCAATAGACCTGACCAATGGATACTGGACCGTGCCTGTCAGTAGGGAGGACCAATACAAACTGGCTTTTACCTTTGGGGGCCAGCGGTACACATGGACCCGGACTCCCTTCGGATACCTCAACTCCAGCAATGAATTCAACATTTTCCTACATAAGGCCATGCCCGACCTGGGTGCGAGGGGTAACCTGGCTTATGTAGATGATATCCATATCAAAAGTTCATCTGTGGAGGAACACATAACGGAGATCCGTTATGTTCTGACACAGCTGAGGGCCGCCAGAGCAAAACTTTCCTTTCAGAAAGCACAGTGGTGTAGAACCCGTGTTAATTTCTTGGGGCATGAAATTACTCCTCAGGGTCTCTGTCCCCAGGAAAAGAAAGTGGAAGCACTCCAGAAACTGAAAGACCCCACAACTCTGCGGGAACTAAGGAGCCTCCTTGGACTGACTAATTACAGCAGAAAGTTCATTGAGGACTACGCAGAGATCATCAGACCCCTGATTCACCTCTTGAAGGGGGGGGTCAAGTGGGAATGGGGTCCAGAACAATCCGACGCAGTAAGACAGCTCAATAGAAGCCTCTCACAAGCACCCTGCCTAGCTTACCCTGTCAGAAACAAGGAGTTTTTCTTGGAGACAGGGTTCTCTAATACATGCTTGACTGCAGTATTTTATCAAAAGCATGACAAGGTCAATAAAGTAATCTCCTATGTGAGTAAAACTTTATCCTCTGTGGAGGAAAAATTCAACGATTGTGAGAAGGCACTCCTGGCAACAGTGTGGGCATTGAAGAATTACCGCCCATTTATCCAGGGGGAATACATCATAGTGGAGACTCCACACCAGCCTCTGCAATATCTCCAAAGTGACAGAATCCGGCCCGGAAATGTGAGTAATTCCCAAATTACTTCCTGGATTCTGTCAATGCAAGGCTTTCCTGTGGAGGTCAGATATGTCCAAACCAAGAAGAGTCCCCTCGCGCAAGGTCTGGCTGACTTGCATGATTGTGCCAGAGAAAACTGTCGAAAGTCTAAAAATCAAGGACAACATGGAGGCATACCTTAATTCCCCACACAAAGTCTTTAAAGAAGACAAGTGTGAGAGAATGCCCACTGTCTATGTGGATGGATGCTCTTACCATGTTGACAACAACAGGGAAAAAGAACTTGTGGCCGGTGTAGGGAATGCATGGGTGAATGAGTCCCCAGAACCCTCCGGTGGATACAAAATTGGTCCCCGAAGTAGTCAGGTGGCAGAATTGATGGCCGTGTATCAAGCCATCCTCACTGCTGTCCAACATCAACTCCACAAACTGGTCATAATCACAAATTCAGATTATGTACAGAACGGGTTTGTGGAGCACCTGGTTAATTGGAAAACCAGAGGCATGTTATTTGCTAATAACAAACCCTTGAAACACGGGAAGTTAATTCAAAACATTGATGATCTGGTCACCTCGAACGGGATGACCATCTACTGGAAAAAAATCAAGGATCATTCCAAAGTAGAGGGACCAGACAAAACTGGAAATGACTTATCTGATCAGCTGGCCAAAACCGGGACCATCCAAGGGGATCTAATAGAGATTGAGTCCCTGTTGGGGGAAATCCATGTCATTGCTATCACTAGGTCCCAGACAAATGCTCACAATGATCTTTCAACTGCACAGTGAGTAAGGAGACCCCAGATGCTGATTTGATCACAGCTCAGAAGGGGGATCCGATAATTGGTAAGTTTTACCAACACATTGAGGACCCTGAGAACTTTCCCCTGACGGATACCGATTACATTGGGAAAGAGGACCTTAGAGTGTTGATGAAATGTCCAAAAATGTTCCGAATCCAAGACGGTTTGTTGGTAAGGAAATCCCAAGCTGGCCATGCTTAGTGGGTGGTCCCTACCTCATTCCGAAGCCTGATGTTAAGTCACGCCCATGATGTGGCCACCACCGGTCATAGGGGGGTTCACACAACACTTGAGATCTTAAGAGAGGTTGCATACTGGCCACACATGGGGCAGGACCTCGACCTATACTTGAAGGGGTGTCTTGTGTGTGCACAATTTCAGCCAACATCCCTCACACACCGTGCGCCTCTCCAAAAGAGGGGGCTGACACTGCCATGGTCAGATTTGCAAGTGGACTACATAGCCCCGTGATTCGCTCCTCTAGGGGAAATAAGTACATGTTGACAGTGACATGCTTATTTACTAAATGGGTGGAATGTCTTCCGGCCCCAAACTGCAAGGCAGAAACAGCAGCTGCCCTGATGACCAACCACATCTTTTCGCGTTTTCGACTATCCCAAAGGATTGAGTCAGACACAGGTAGCCATTTTACCAGCGAAGTAATGACAAAGATGTGGGAGATACTGGGGCTTAAAAGGAAGCTACATATTGATTACCGGCCAGCCTCTTCTGGTGCAGTGTGGAGATACAACGGAACCATTGTGAGCATTTTAAAAATGTTTGTGGCAGATTCTGGGCCAAGTTGGGATATCCGATTACCTCTGGTCCTAATGGCCATCAGATCTACCCCTTCATCTGCAACTAAAATGTCACCATTTGAGCTGATGACTGGACGCAAGATGGTGCTTCCCCAGCATTTGCTCTACAGGACCCAAGAGCAGACATCAATAAATGCCTCCACAACTCACGAATACGTTGAGAATTTAAGGAAACACCTCCAACATGCTTTTGCCTATGCTCAGCGGAATCTAGAAAGATCAGCCGAGAGTATGAAAACTCATTATGATTTGAAGACCACTAGGAAAGCAAACAATGTGGGAGAACGGGTCTATCTATACAATTTCCAAAGGAACCAGGCCAAACAGCGAAAATGTCTGCCTACATGGAAGGGCCCTTTTGAAATTGTAGACAAGATTTCCCTAGTCGCCTACAAGATCTGCATCCCCAAAGGTAGTTTGGCGGAAGGGGAAGACAAGTGGGTCCATATAAATCAGTTAAAGTGTTGCCATCCCAGAGGGGGCCGCTCCAGAGTAATTCAGTTCCAACCCAAAATATCCCACATATAGTCTCTAAAATATTATGATTCTTGAATCCTGATTATATCTTGTTTTTTTAAAATGAGAATTCAAATGTCTCTTGATTTATAAAATGAATATGCTGCCCCACTATATCGATAGTGGGGGAGAAATGTCTACGAATAGGTATTGCCGCTTTGCTGTGTCATCCTAGGAGAGATAAACCATGGAGACTGATCAAAGAGGACGACCCGGGGACCGGGAGCAAAGATCCGAGGGGCCCGGGGTACCGCCCAATACTGTCATGCCTGCACCATGGGCACACACATTGGCAACCATCATGGACTATTTGTTATTCATTTATCTTCAGAATACTCTTGGAACATGTCATGATGCCTACCTCCAAGGAGCCAGGTCCGACCCAGCAACCCCAGAGGCAGGCATCATTTCCCCCAGGGGAGTGCCAGCGGGCCCAAGCTGGGGCCCTTTGGACGCAGTCCTGGCGCCTTAGGCGCCAGGCTCATGTTGGACCTCTGTCCTGGCGCCTTAGGCACCAGGCTCATAAAGCTAGACATGTGTTCAAGTGTTTTAATGTGCACTTATCTGATGCAGACCATGCTGCCACATCCAGGCCCTCTTGAGGCCTGAATAGGAACTACTTTATCTGTGGGACTACTTTCCACCCGGGTGTGGTCAGGGAAGGATACATACCTGATCGGAGGAAGGATACACACTTGGAACTTCTTCCAAAGCTATTTAAACCACACCCGATCAGCAACTCACGCTTCGCGTTGTTCTGCTCCTCGCAGCTGGACGCTCACCATGTCAGCTCCTGCATCTGGACTTCAGCCACACCTGTCAGCATCCTAGGTCACCTGCAAAGGGAGACAAGAGACCTACCAGCTAATCTGCACCACGGAGACATCACCGACGATCCTGAAAGGGAAGACATCATTTTTAAAAGCATTTCGTTACGATCGCTGCAGCGCTGCATTTCACTCACCTTTCCTGGGTTCCTCCATCTTCAGCAACGATCATCCGGATACACAGCCACTTTCCAGAGCCTAGAGAAAAAGACAAGAATAAGAGGTGAGAGAAGGAAGGGAATAGGAAAAGCTCAGTTTCCTTCTAAGACTTACCTGTTGGGTCATTCCCATTTCATTTCGGGTCTTGCTGCTTCCAAGCAGGACCCCGGCCCCTATGGGGAAAAAAGACAAAGACATTAGATGAGCGAATGCAAAAACATTACCTGAGCGCTCATCTAGGACTTACCAGATATTTACTGGAACTGCACGTTTCACTTCGGGTCGGCGCCATATCTCCGGCATTCCGAACCCCGGCCCCTATGGGGAAAAGACATCAACATCAGCGCTTTGTTGCAAGAAGTCTCCAAAGGAATCTTCATTCATCACCTGAAAAAAGACAATGAACATTATTATTTAAAGCTTGAACTTTTGAACTTGCAACAGAACTTTTACAGCGCCTTACCAGTATAATCAAGCTTACCTGAACTCCCATCCAACCTCAATCCAGTGAAGTAACTGGGTTCAACGCGCCCCTGCATCAGAAGCAGGATGGAGAGCTCGTCCTTTTAGACCCTAAGGTGAGACTTCATAGGGAATCGTGGAAGGGTATCGTGGAGGGTTGGAAGAGAGTGGGAGGCTTGAGCATAACTCAGTCAGTAGGTAATACTCCCGTTTCACGCACAGGGGAATATTCCTGCGAGCCGGAGAAGCCAGAGTAGAGGGCCCTTCCTGTCCATCTTCAGAGTCCTGCGCTCCACCATTGAAGAAGCATCAGCACTCGAAGCCAGACCTGCGCCTCCGTGGGAATCAGGTGATCGTTACAGAACAACCCCTATTCACACTTTGGTACTTAATTCCCATTTGCGTGATTTTGGTGCCTTCTTATTTAACTCAACTAACTACATGTACCACAATGCACCTTTCTACAGCTATCAATTCCTGGCCATTCCCATTCGTCATCATTGGAACCACAATCCCCAGAAGCCCTAGGGATTTGTGCTGCTTCCACCATCTCAGGACTAGAGAGGGAGGAGGCA
Organism: Ambystoma mexicanum; assembly: GCF_040938575.1. Taxonomy (NCBI): domain Eukaryota; kingdom Metazoa; phylum Chordata; class Amphibia; order Caudata; family Ambystomatidae; genus Ambystoma; species Ambystoma mexicanum. Next base: position 359,664,116 of record NC_090941.1, read on the forward strand.
GATTGTATTCAGGTGTGCTGCTCCAGGTGCTGCCAATTAGCCTGCCTCAGTACAGGGCAGGGTGGCATTTAAGCAGCTGCCTGCAGGAGCTATGTCTCTTGCATCAAGAGTCCTCCCAGCCCATTTTTGCCTTTTGACTCAAATTTGTATGCTGTTCCTGTTGCTGCATTTTCCTGCTTTGTTCCAGTGCTCTTTTCGGGTTCCCTGTCTTGCAGCCTGCTACACCCTGCTGCCTACAACCCTAGCCTTTTGGTCTCCCTGCCTCACAGCCCTGCTCCTCTGGTCTTCCTGCCTTGCAGCCTGCTACACCCTGCTGCCTACAGCCCTAGCCTTTTGGGCTCCCTGCCTCACAGCCCTGCTCCTCTGGGCTTCCTGCCTTGCAGCCTGTTACACTCCACTGCCTACAGCCATAGCCTTCCGGGCTCCCTGCCTCACTGCTCTGCTCCTCTGAGCTCGCTCCTTGCTGCTCTGCTCCGCTGGGCTCCCTGCCTTGCAGCCTGCTACTCTCTTCTGCTTTCAGCCCTGACCCTTTGGTCTCCCTGCCTCTACGCCCTGTTCCTTGGGGTTTGCTCCTTGCTGCCATACTCCTCTGGGCTCTCTGTCTGCCGCCTACTACAGCTCTCAGTCCTGCTCCTCTGGACTCTCTGCCTTGCAGCCTAATACAGTCCTCTGCAATCCACTACAGTTTTTCTGTACCTTGTACCATTCGGTACTGCAGCCCTGCTTTCTTGTTTGCAGCCCCCCTCTTTCCTGGCTGCTGCTCCCTTGCTCTCTTCCTTGTTTGCAACCCCTTGTTTTTGATCCCTGTCCTTCTCTTCCTTGACTCCTCTGTCCTCCCCTTTAGTTTACCCATTTCTATTGTACTGTTTCTTCCTTCATTCCCTTCTGCTTGATTTTTCATAGACTTCCTTGTCCCTGGTTATTTCTGTTCTTGTCTCTCTTGTGTCTTATGTTGATCCTTTGTACAGAGCTTGACTGTTGTTTTCCGGCAGGCAACCTCTGCCCCTTCCCTTGTCGCGTTTTCTGTTTAACAGACATCCACAGCTGTTGTTCCCAGCCATGAGCAAACAGTGTGGGCCTCTGTAATAGTAATCCGTGCAGAAGGCTGGAGTTTCCAAAGGTCTGTGGAACACTCTTTTTCCATATCTGCATACACCCCAAGAGGGAATCCAGTTTGTTTGTATCTTTGCATTTCCTGCCCTTTTCTGTTCACAACTACAGTTGCCTACTTTTCTTTCTTGATGAGTTTCCTGCTGTGTGTGTACTTATCTGTCACCTTACATCAGCATAGCCACCCAAACCCTACCTGGGGGCCCTGTGCCACTCTTGACAGAGTGCCATCCTTGACAAACACTCCCATCAGGAATGGCGAGGAGAACCGATCGATCCGCCCTGATGGAGGAAAAGATGCTGAACTTTGCCATCTACGTAATCGGAAGAAGATGATGCGGACATCCCAGCGCGTGGATCAAAACATCCTTTACACCCGACTCCTCCTCGACTTGATATCAAAGTGCAGTCGGGCGGGGGGGTCTTGACCCACGTTTGAATTATTAGGCTACAACATTTTGTGCTGTGGGCTTAGAAAATCCAAGATGGCCGAAAAGCCCACATTGCGCCAGAATCCAGGAAAACCATGCAGTTTTTGCACACACAAAAATGGTTGCCTAATCTGCCACCCACCAGTGCGAGCGTGTTGGGCCAAAAGTGCCATGAGTGAAACGTGGTGCCAAGGAAAAACAGCAGTGCCTGTTAGCTCAAAAAGCGCTTTGAAATCACCTTTGTTTCTCTAAAATGCAAGCTAAAAATGCCTATTTTAAACATTGCAAGATATTCAAAAATCTCACTGAACACCAGCAGACATTTGGCAGAATGTAGTCTTGTGTGCATACAAAATCTGGAAAGATGAAGAGCCCAAAACAATGTTTATAACAAAACTGGCTGAGCTGTGGATGTCAGTAGATTAACTGAAATTGGATTTAAAACCACTAAAATCGAAATGTTTAAAATAAATGAGTGACCTACTTTTCACATAGGTTGCAACTCTTTAAAGGTCATAGTTTTGAACTAAGAATCAGCGTTCTAGCTGCATGTGTAAACATCTTAAGTTTGATTTGAATGAAGAAAACTGGAACAAAAGTGACATTTAGCTGATGCCTTGCTTGAAGAGATTGAATTCTGCCCGGAAACTACGCCTGACAGGAGTTGAAACTTGCCCAGCAACTGCATTTGCAGGCCTGGCTACCTTCTGCTGTTCCCACCAAAAGGAGATTACACCTCTCTGATTGAATCAGGGGAGGAGCACCTGGGAGCAGGGAAACAGAACAATGAGCTTTCCTTGGCTCAGGCAAATGTTAAATTAGGGGGGGGGGTCGTACATGGCTTCCTCTTGGAAGAAACTGGGAGGAGCAGTGCCTCTGTGAGCAACCTGAGTTGGAGGAAGTGGACAAACCAGAAATTCCACCATGTGCTTTGGGAAACCACACCCCTCTGGGCCAGAGCATAATTTTAAAAAGATGGATAATTCATAGTACGGACTTGTCAAAATTATATAATTAATATAATTATTCTTGCAATTTTTCTGTGCACATTTTAAGAGGTGTTAGGACTCTGTGGTATGTCCTGGGGGGTAGTAGAGGAAAATAAGGTATTACTCTGAATGTCTGTATGTTAAAAATCTGACACTTTATCATCTGATGCCCATATTCCTTGTGCATGTTTGTGCAAATTCTGGAAAAGTTTAGAGGTTGTGTTCTTGATGAAAAGGGCAGAATTCTGTCATAAGTGGACACGACATCTTACAAAGACAGGGATCGGATTGTTTGGTGTTACAGAAAATATGTTAACTGGACATCTAATATTAGGAAAATGGTACATAGATAAATATGTATTTGGATCAAAAATAGATTTGTGTGCAAATTGACAGGGGGAGTGTTCTTTCTGTATGCCATAAAATTGATGCCTGATGACACTCCATTCCTTCCCCCAATCAAGGGAGAGAGGAGAGCTTGGCCAATGATAAGTTGTGAGGGGCAGGCTTAGTTATGCCCACGCACACATCCATTTTCAAAAGACATAAAAGGAACACAAAAACCCAGGTAGAGAGTTCACTTTCCCCTTTGTTGTAAAGTGCTTTGCCGGACCAGACAATATCCAGAAGGACCATCTCCAGAACTTATAATCCAGACTTTCAGAACTTGTAGCAGAGAGGCCTGAACCACCAGCTGAATCCTTTTTCAGCAGGCCTCAAAATCTTTTGCAAATTATTCAAACAGCCGGGTTGAGCTGTTTGATTCTGGCTAGAACCCTGTGCCAGTACCCAGAAAGCAGTGCTGTATCCAGAATCAACTTGATCCAGACCAGCAGAACCAGAGATCCAGACTGCCGTGCAGTGCCTAGTGCCAGACCAGACCAGCAGAGCATAGCTGACCCAGAGAGCTGTGACTTCAGAACCACCCGCCAGGAGTCCAGTCCAAACCTGATCAGAACTTGACGGCCTATTTCAAATTTATAGTGTGAGTACTCAGCTAGAACTGTGCCAGAACCAATCTCTTAGTCTAAAATAATCTGATTCAAGCCATTTTAACCTGTCCAGAACTGCATCATAGGAATTGTGTGTTCATTCTGTCATTTCACAGCTGTAAAAGTGTCATTTTGTCATTCTGAAGTTTACTTTTTTCGAGAAACTACCTCCACAAAATCATCTTTTGATCCGTGTGTGCTAGGAACGAGATTTAACTTTCATTTTAAAGCTAAGATTCTAAGCTTTCTAATTTAATTTTTACCTTAAATTCATAAGCAGATCATGCAGACCCATTGTGAGCGGCATTGAATCAGTAACTTAAAGAATCTCAGCCTACATCGATGCCCACCTACAACCATTCTTTTCAGTATTTGCCTCCTATATCAAAGATACAACCCACATATTAGAACAACTGGACTCTATCACCTGGCTAGAAACATATAGCTTTGTCACACTAGACATAACATTGTTATACACCAGTATAATACATCAGAAAGGAATGGAAACAACAAACTACTTTCTCAAATCAAGATCAGTCTCATATGTTGAACAGAACAAAATGATCATATCCATGCTAGAATTCACTTTGAAAAACAATATATTTTGTTTCAACAATTACATCGCCCCATCAGGACCGAAGAGGTATGTGCGATGTGGCGAGCTGGCAGTCGCCCCCGGGATCGAGCCGGGAGGGCAGGAGAAATCTGCCAAAAATGTGGGTATGACCTGCCCCACCCAGCTGAATGCCCTGCGGCTTGAAAGACCTGTGGACGGTGTGGGCTACCGGATCATTTTTCGAGGGTATGCAAAGAAGCAATGCCGGTGTTGGTACCGAGGGGCCCGGGGCGGTCCAGTCTCAATCGCCAGGGTCGACCATCCAACGTCGCTCAGGTGGATCAAACTGAGGAGGATGCCCAGGTGGAGGAAGCGGAAGAAGAGGAGGAAGAGAACATCTTCTTTGTCTCGAGTGTGGGGATCCTGAAGAGCAAGAACAGGAGTCAGCCAAGGTGCATGGTCAAGGTGAACTGATCTTCAGTCCTGGTCCTCGTGGACACTGGGGCGTCAGTGAATGTAATGGCCCGTGGACACTATGATGCCATGGACCAGCCCCCCAAGCTGCCTGCTCCCAAGGCCTGCATCTTTGCCTTTGGTGGTGTTGACCCTATCCCTCTGGACGGTGTGTTTGTGGCAAAAGTAGAACATGAGGGCTCCCAAATCACAGCACGATTCTACGTGACACCGGTGAGCACCAATACGTTGTTAAGTTGTGCTGCAGCAGAGGCCCTCGGCATTGTCAGCTTCGCATACTCTGTCTATTTAGAGGACATCAATGACTTGCTCGAGAAGTATGCAGCACTGTTCAAGGGGATCGGGCAGATGGCCGGTGACCCAGTGAGGTTACACATTGATGAATCGGTGCAGCCCATTGCCCTGAAACATCAAAGGGTACCGTTTCACCTCCGTGAACATGTCGACAAGGAGATGGACAATTTGGTCAATCTTGACATTATAGAAAAGGTTGAGGGCCCGACGCCCTGGGTATCCCCGATAGTGGTGGCACGGAAACCTAAACAACCCGATGCTGTTAGAATCTGCGTCGACATGAGGCTCCTGAACAAGGCCATTAAGAGAGAGAGTCACCTCACCCCGACGATCGATGACATCATTGCAGAGGTACAGGGTGCTCGCTTCTTTTCGAAACTGGACCTCCGAGCGGGCTATCACCAGGTTGTCCTCCACCCCGAGTCGAGGTATATTACCACCTTCACGACACACCGAGGGCTATACCGCTATAAGAGACTGAGTTTTGGTTTGTCCTCGGCAGCGGAGGTGTTCCAGAACATTATTCGGGGCGCCCTGGCTGATTTGGGCGTTTTGAACATAAGCAACGACATCCTGGTGTTTGCAAGAACTGAGGTAGACCATCTAAGGCGGTTGGCAAAGACGTTCAGAAGACTGCAATCCTTGGGACTCACCCTCCACAAAGAGAAGTGTGAATTTATGTGACCATCGATAGAATTCTTTGGCTTTGTATTCAAGGGGGGGTTTCTCCTGATCCCCGGAAGGTGCAGGACATAAAGAAGGCGCAGCCTCCGGAGTCTGTGTCTGAGGTGCGAAGTTTTCTGGGCATGGTTACATACTGTGGATGATTCATTAAAAATCTGGCCTCCAGATCGGAACCGCTCAGGGCACTGACAAGGAAGCATGCCATCTGGAACTGGGGCCCGCTAGAACAGGCAGCTTTTGATGATATAAAGGGTGCCCTGGCAGCTGAAGACACCATGTCATTTTTCGATCCTGCGTTACCATCAGAGATCATCATCGACGCCAGCCCATTCGGCCTGGCCGCCGCGCAAACGCAGATTGACAGTGATGGTGTGTCCGCCCGGTGGCGTATGCCAACAAGACCCTGTCCGATGCGGAGCAGCGGTACTCGCAGATCGAACGCGAGGCGCTGGCAGAACTTTGGGGATGCCGGCACTTCCGACTCTACATCCTTGGACGCCCGGTGACGGTGGTGACAGACCGCAAGCCTCTGCTTCCCATCCTAGCAGGGTCATCATCCAAGCCACCGGCACGCATTGAGAGGTGGATGCTCGCCCTTTTGGAATATGGAGTCACCTTGGTATACCGGCCAGGGGCGAACAACGCTGCAGACTATCTCTCTAGACACCCTGGGGCGTCTGCAGGAGAAGACCATGACGCCTGTGCAGAAGAAGCAGAGGAGCATGTCCGGGTGGTGGTGGAGGCAGCCACGCCAAGTGCCATGCCTCTCCAGGAGCTGGAGGCAGCTGCAGCGGAAGATGAGTGCTTCAAAATCCTAAGACACTCTATGCAACAGGGCTCCTGGAAGTCGGTGCTGGAGGCTCTGGCGGGGCGCACTCAGGAAGCCCAGACCGGACTTGAGCAACTATGGAAGGTCTGGGAGGAGTTATCGTTCTGAACATCCGGCATTCTGCTCGGCGGAGATCGGATTGTGGTGCCCAAATCGAAGGTGGACGAGGTGATCGCCCTGGCACATCGTGGTCATCAGGGCGCCGCCAAGACCAAGGCAAGCCTACGGCTGAAGGTGTGGTTCCCTGAGCTGGAACGCAAGGTGGATGACTTCGTGGCGGCCTGTGTTTGGTGCCAGGCGGCATCTCCCCTGCAGCGTGAACCTGCTATAGAGACAATGCCTAGGGGGACGCTCCCTTGGGAAATTGTTCATGCAGACTTTGGGTCCACCACCATGGGCACCCACTTCCTAGTTCTGGTCGACGAGTACTCTAGATACCCCGAGGTGGAGTTTGTGGACTCTGTGGCGTTTGAGCACATCGTGGTGAGTGTGGAAAAGGTGTTTGCGGCCCATGGTTTCCCACCATGATGTGCTCGGACAACGGGGCGCCCTTCCAGAGTGAACGCTTCTCAGAGCTGATGGAGAGCTATGGGGTGGTGCACAGGAAGATCATGCCTCTCTGCCCCCGGGCCAATGGCGAAGCAGAACGGCTCATGAGGACTCTAAATAAGACATTTAGAATTGCGCAGGGGCAGTCACTCCAGAGAGCCCTGTACCAGTTTCTGAGGGTGTACTGCACCACGCCACATGCATCCACTGGAGTGGCCCCGGCTGATGCATTTTTCAAGCCGTGTCCCCGGGGCTTGCTGCCAGAGGTAGGAGAGAAAGAACCTGGGGTGATCAATGACCAACAGGTCGAAATGGACCGGCGGCTGACGATCGAGCAAGAGAACGTTCAGAGAGGGCTTCGCCCGCTGCGGCTGGAGCCAGGCGATGAGGTCCTCATTCGAAATAGGCATCCCCATGGAAAGCTCTCCGTACCGTATGAGCCAGAACCGCTGGATGTGGTCGCAGTCCGGGGATCCATGGTGACTGCATCGGAAGGCCGGTCTGCGGTAACTCGCAATGTGAGTTTCTTCAAGAAGCTGCGGGATCCAAGAACTGATCCACCTCCTGATCCAGACCCAGGAGAGGTCCCTGAGGATGAAGGGGAAACACCCTGTCTGCCTGAGTCCCCGGCCGGGGCATGCCCGTGGACAGATCACCTGTGCCGGAGGTGAGCAGGAGGTACCCCCAGAGGGCTGGGCGAGGGAAACCTGCTCACCTCAGCAGTTACGTGTTGGGTCACCTGGCTGATTGTCCTAATGATGAGAACTGTTAAGTAAGGGGACCCGGGTGGATGTCAATAAAGGGGTGTTTTGAACATGGGGTTTCGTGAGATGTTATGTTTCCATTTTTGGTTTGGTTTGCAGTGTCTAGTATTAGTATTGTTATTGTTCTCCCGGAAAAAGGAGGAGTGTGGCGCTGCCCGATGACAGGACGTGCACACGGCGGCGTGACATTGCACGCTGCTTCGTGCAACATAAATAAACAGGGCGTTCCCGGCCGCGTCAGAGCGACCGGGAAGCACGAACCGAGAGGACATGTCGGAGTGAGTCCTTCGGGGTCTGGGGCTTACGGAAGGCGCCGTGGGTCCCGACCAACCCCCAACACTAATGACTAGTGAAATATCTCGCATGTTGTGTTCCAGGGATTTACAACTTGGTTTGTATTTATCTCTGGGTAAGAAGGTTGTCTAGGGAGTGATATCTACAACTAGGCTGTATAGTTCTATTTTCTTGTCACGCTATGGTCCTGGCAGTTGTGGCAAAGATGGAGGCTCGGTGGAGGGCCGTTTCATCGCTGCCGTTGACGCTCCAGCCTTTCCAGGCATTGGCTGAATAAAGCAAGGACACGCCCCATGCTCGGCACGTTGCAACACCAACGCTCGAGTTTTAATGGTTGCCTTTGTCCTCCTTTGTTCTGTGTCCTGATCGGGTTTTCTTTGCACTCACTCCCCCTCCGCTGCCTGGGGAGTCTCAGTCCGGCGTTTTCCCTTCTTACCTCACCAATCCTCTCTATGCCAGTGTCTACTCCCTTATCCCCTCTTTCACGGAGCCAGCGCTATCTGATTGTTCCTCTCTCTCCCTTCTGGGCCTGGTTCACCAACGCTGCCCCTTCCTACCTTTGATGGCGAGTCGATCCTGTCTTTGGGATGCTCTGTACCCGAACCTTACACCCGCTCCATTATTTGCTTCTTTCCTCTTTTTCTGTGGAGTGGTTTTCGTGCTCTCTCTTCTCTCCCTCTCGCCTCTCTTGCTCTCTCTTTCTCTCTCTCTCTCTCTCCCTCACCCCTCTCTCTTCTTCCTGCTCGCTCCTCTCTTATCCTTTAGTTTTCCTTCTTGTACGCGCTTCCTGGATTCTGCCACTTATACTTCAGCAGTTCGGGTTCCTGGTAGCCGCATGCTTCTTTCTCCTCCTCCCTGCTCAACACCTAACCATCTGTCATTGATCAGATCTTTTTTTGCTCTTTGGCTCCCCTTGGGTTCTTTGACCACAGGCTACTACCGTGCCTCCACTACTTACCTTTGTGGTTATTGATTCCTATTGTAAGGTTTCCTTGAAGGCAGCTCCATTCTCTCCACATTCTCTGACGGCTGCTGGAAAATATATCTGTGCAGGAATTTTTCTGCCTGTACAGGTGTTTTCCCTGTTAGGGGGCAGGCCCCACTGGGGCCCTCCTTGCTGCTGTGCCTATCAGTCTGGGTGGCCTCTGGGGAAGCTCGCTCCAACTTGCACGAGAGGAAGAAAGAAAAGAAGGTGAAGAAAGGAAGAAGAAGAGAAGGATTCCAAGAAGATCAGAAGAAAGAAGAAGACTCCCCCACCAGACAGCTCTACAGAAGGTGCAGGTGAAGAGAGTCCTGCATATATCATCCCCTTGGAGAAGATGAAGTGGGGTCAGGCAATGGGAGAACGGAAGGAGAGCAGGTGCTTTATTACCTCGGTCTCCTCATGTCTTCATGTGACGGGATTGTCCAACATGTGTCTTTCATGGTTCTTCAGAGGGGACCTTGACTTTTCTCTAGAGTGGTCATCATTTGGAGTTTGCTGGAGGGTGGACAAGAGTAGAGAGGCAGGTTTCTTGTCTTTAAAGTGTTGTTTATATCAAAACCTTTCCCATCTTTCCTCTGTCACCTTCGGCTTTTGCTCCTCTCTCAAGAGGGGCGCTGATCCTTTCAACCTGGAGACCTCATTTAAGTCCTGATCTAGGGATTCCAAGAAAGTCTTCACCCTCATTGGGTTGGTGTACTCTGTGGTCTTGCCATCCTTTGTAACAATCAGTTTTTTCAGGTCCAGCAACCCATATTGGAGATCCAGAATTGGCCATAGATTCAGGAACTGTTTCCTTTTCTCAAAAGTGGGTCTAGAGTAGTCTGCACTGATAGAAAGGTTTTTTTTCCATTAGGTACCTTTTTTTTTTTTAGCTAGCTATAGTGCTGACCGTGTGTGTTGCTGTTTTAGGAAGCACGTTATGATCGGGGGTGTCGCTGCCTGAGTGGCACGGTTCCTCAGCCTAATTCTGTGTGCTCTCTGTATCTCTCCAGGAGGGCTGAAGTCAGAGAGTAGTAGTTTGGGTAGCCACTGCATAAGGAAGGCCACTGGGTATTTATCTTCCAGTTCCCTTGGAACCCCCAGAAGGCATATGTTATCTCTTTTGCTGCAGTCCGCGAGATACATACTGGTATCTCCCAGATCCAGCAATTGAACATGCATGTACCTAGAAGCTGCACTCTGTTTTCCACAGTTTTCATTCTCTCTTTCATGTCCTGCTGCCTGCTTGCATGTTTTTGAGATCTTCTGGGATAGGAGCTATGAATGTGTTGCAGATGTACGTGTGTTGATGGAGTCCATTGTGGCTCTGAGCCCCAACAATTGATGGAGGTCTCCCAAGTGGGTGTTGGACATGAAGGGCCCCTCATTTCAACTTCTTAGGCCCCCAGATGGCCTGTTCATTGTTGCAATTTTCTGTGTGCTCCTTTTTCAGCCATTTTCCCCGTTAGGGTGCTCGTCTGGGGGTTGTGGGGGGGGAGGAGGGCGGGACACTGACAATCTGGGTTTTTGGATGTGTTGTGCTGCCACATAGGGAGCTGTGGTCTGAGGGCGACTGACCCCTTTTGGGATTTCTTGCTTCTGGACAATTTAATTTGTTTATTTATCTTAATATTTTGTTTTCCTTTCCTTATCATTGTCATTTATTTCCCCCCCTCATTTTCCTCCTCTATATGCCTGCTGGCAAGTAGTGGACTGAGGGTTGCTTGGGGTAGACCAGCCTTGCTGTTGGTATTGCCTCCTTATACTGCCTGTCAGTTAACCAAGCACCGCTCCAAGATGTCTGCCTTTTTTCCTAAGTAGTCCTTTCTCTGTCTGTGCTTGTTGCTTATGTGCCATCTTTCCTGTTACAATGGCTTTGTAAAATGTTTATTATGGATCCCAAATGCTCTCATGTAATAGTGCTGCTTCAGCGTCTTTCCCGCTAGAGCATGTTTTGCAGTGTTCATAGGCACGGCTCCTCTTCGACACTACTCCGTTCTCTCACTCACTGCCCACACCGTGGCCCTTGTGACCTTCGGAGCTCTTGTGTCACCCTTGTGTCACTCCCCAGAGCTTTCCCACCATGGGTTTGTGTAGCATTCCATGTCAGAATGTTATCCTCGCACTGGCGACCAACATGGAATGTGGGTGTTGATATTGTTGGACCATATGGGAAATTAATCGATGAGAAGAAGTTCTTGATAGTACTAGTTGATTACTATTCAGGGTGGCTGGAAGTTAAAGCAGTGAGTAAGATCGATAGTCATGAGATAGTAAAATTCATAATGCAAATATGCAGGAGGGAAGAATTCCCCAAAGTGATAATGAGTGACAATGGAGTCCAATTCAAAAGCAAGGAGATAAGAGAATTTGCCAAGAGATCAGGAATTGAATGGAGGTTTTCAGCTTTATATCATCCCCAAACCAACAGATTAGTGGAGAGATGTAATCGTGTAATTGTAGAAGCAGTAGAATTAGCTTTGAGTAATAACTTGTCAGTGGATGAAGTACGAAAAGAGAAGGTGTGGTGTAGTAGGATGGCTGTTAAGAGAGGAATGAATATTTCACCTTTTGAATTGATGAGAGGTAGAGCTCCCAATACTTTACTTAATCCGTACTGGGTTAATCGTAGGAAAGTGGTGCATGATGAAAAAGAAAGATTGTTCAAATGTCAAAATAAATATGACGTATCTGGTGGAGAACCGCCTATTAGAGAACCCAAGTTGAGAATCTCACCAGGGGATTATGTGCGGATTAAGTTTGGTCGTAGTGTAAGAAAGGGTGACTCTAAGTACAGAAGACGGATTAAAGTTATACAGGTGTTCAGAAGAGCAGTTAGAGTTGCTGGGGGAGCAGTATGGAACTTAGATAGAGTAAGCAAATGGAGAAGGGAAGGCAAACAGGAAGAATGTAGGCGTAAGGGTGAAAGGAGAAGAGCAGTTGAAGTGTTTGGAGATGAAACTCTATTTAGAAGCGAAAATGCAAATGAAATAGACAATGGTCATATGATGCAGTGAGACAAGGTGAAGAAGTGGATGGAAATGTGCGACAAAGTAATGATGCATCTGGACGAAATTTTATGCGAAGTTCGAGAGAAAGAAGGTTACCATATTGGTGCAGAGATTATATTATGCATAGTTAAATCTATATTGTACGTTTATTTCATGTTATCATATTGCATTCACATATTAATTCATGCTATGCAGTTCTATATGTAAATACACAAATTGGTCTAAATATCCACTCGTGGATTAGAGTATATTAAGAATTTTTTGTTTAGAATGTAATTAGGAATGTTTTGTTTCTATTATCTTATTCCATTTAAATGTTTTCATTCAATATTTATGGGGGGGATGTGTAGCATTCCATGTCAGAATGTTATCCTCGCACTGGTGACCAACATGGAATGTTTAGATTGCAATTACCCAGGGTTCCAGGTCAGTTGTTAAGTCGTTGTGTAGGAGGTGGTCGCAGTGCGGGGTGCCGGTAAATTATTACAATAAACTCACCTTCTTAAAGCAATCACTCTGGCTCCAGTGATAATTCAGTTAGCCAGCCCGCTGCTCTCCCAACCTGCCTTCCCCATGCTCTGTTCATCGCAGGGGGGAAATTGCCTCATGATGTCAGCTACCTGCCACCCCCATGCAACGTCTCTCACCTGTGCTCTCTCGAATGCGACCACGTTGGCTATGCTCTGTGATGTGCAGTTCTGTTATAGAATGGGTTCTATCCAATGAATGTTTCTGCAGTTTTTCCCATCATTCTATCTGCTGGATCATCCCTTCTCGTCAGTGATTGCTTTGCACCACAGGTGTATTTATAGGTTGACGTTTATTGTACAATGTATATGGTCTTTGTTTTTCTTTTTGCAATAGGGTGTATCTCATTGATACAATGTTGATGGGGGTTCCATGGGGTTGGTAAATTGAGACAAAAAGCAGTTGTCCTTAAAAGCGGCATTGTATCTGTGTTATTACTTATTGTTTGCATTGTGGTAAGTGCAGTCCAGTTGTTTGGAGGATGTCCTACTTGCGTTCTAATTGCATCATCCATCTATTTCCTGATGTTGCAATGTTGCAGTCGCTCTAATGCCCGTTGCAATACCTTCCCCCCCTTAGGTGGTTTTCCTGGTTCCGTGAGCTGCCTGTCCAGCTGCACGCCAAATACGGAAGCATAAATATGTGTTGTATTATTTCTGTAGGGTATCCAGGTATAAAGGTATGAAGTGTAGTATCGAGTAATACTGTTTGCCAGCCTCTGGAATACCTGGTGGATTGTTTAATATAGTGGTTGTGCAACTTGCACTGGGTAAGTCGGTGGGTTGCGGTGCACTATATTTGAGTTATAAGAGGTGCTTGTCCTCATAGAGCTGTGCGGGAGAGGCCTATAATATAGAGGTATTATCAGTATTGCTTGCTCCCATGTAGGCAGATAATACTGTTTTGCACTGTTTTGTTGAATGATTCAAGATGTTATTTGTTGTTGTTACTCTGTAGTTTGTTGTTCCATTGTACAGCGCCTTGGTGTAAGGCGCTCTATAAATCAATTAATCAATCAATCAATCAATCAATCAATCAATCAATAATATCTGCCATATAGAGAGTTTGCCATGGGAATGGGAGTCCTTGTCCCTTGGAGAGGAGTCAATCCCAGTGAGGTACCACTTTCCCAAACCCCTTGCTTAGTGGGCACACCTCTCTAGCCTTAAAGGAGGTGCTTCCCACCAGGGTACACTGTCTCCGGATTCGTCACCGGAACGAGATTGAAATACCAATAATGAACAGTGTGATGTGGCTGTGATATGATGTCATATGACATTTATAACGCACATGTGCACAAGTGTTTCTATGTCTAATAAAACCTAGATAGTAACACAGTGCAGAGCAGTGACATGCACCTATGTCGGAGATCACTTAGATTTCAAACACAAGTCTAGGGCAGTGCTAAGCGTGTATGTTTGAGAACACTTATAGTTAGGAAACAATACAGATCAATGCTCATGTCTGAGAGAACCTGGATAGAAAACACACTATATGGCATTGCAACATGGTTCAGTCTGAGAACTCGTAGATAGAAATGCACAACATGTTTGAGAACACCTATATAGAAAACATAATACAGAGCAGTATAACACGACCATGCCTGAGAGCACACAGGCAGATAACATAGTATAGAGCAGTGTAATGCATTCATGGCTGAGAACGGTTGTCACAAATCATTTGCTTATCTATGCCAAGAAATGATACTGTTATGATGGGGCGTAATTTTATGGAAATGGCGTGGACTCTGCAGGCAAAGCCAGTGCAGTGAAACAGCAATGCTTTGGGTCCAGCATGTGTAGAAAGTAGTGTAATGAAGTGGTCAAGTAAATTACCAAGGACTTAAAATGCAGAGCAATTATTTTTCCAAACTCTAGATTAAGCATGTTGAACATGTGGTTCAGTGATGTTGCTATGATTACTTGGTTTATGTTGTAGTATAAGAGTCAAACAATATCATGATTCAAGACAGAGCATTAAGAATGAAGGAGATGATTTTTAAGAGCAGATCAAAACACTAGGGGCCTCATTACGACCCTGGCGGTAAGGGGTTAACGCCAGCGTTAGCTGCGCGGACCCATTACCGCCAACTACGAGGTCCCTTAGCGCCATGGCGCTTTTAACACCTGCTTTTAGCAGGTGTTAAAATCCATGGCGCTAAGGGACCATGGAGTTAATTACGCCACCGTAATTTACGGTGGCGTAATTAACGCCTTCCCCACTCCCATTATGCCCTATGGGGCAAAAATGGGAATGGGGAAGGGTAAATGGGGATTGGGGACTTACCGCCCCGCCGACCTCGGAATGGGGCGGTAAGTCCGCCAACCACCATGGCGTAAACGTAGTTTACGCCATGGTGGTAAAGTCACGGCCCAGGCGGTAACTTACCGCCTGGGTCGTAATGAGGCCCTAGATAAGAAGACCAGGAATGAAGAGACAGGGAAGGTCGTTTCAATGCAAGGGAGCAAGCATAGAAAAAGAACAAAAATGGGATTGAGCGCAGGGATGAGGAGGTACAGCAAAAGGAAACGTGATTGAGAATTCAAAGAGCGTGACAGAGAGTAGAATACCAAAGATTACAGATATTTGAGGTCATTACAACCTTGGTGCTAAGTGCACCTACTTTACCACCATGGTGTAAACTACGTTTACACCATGGTGGATGGCGGATTTACCGTCCCATTCCAAGGTGAGTGGGGCGGTAAATCCCCATTTCCCATTTTCCCTTCCCCATTCCCATTTTTGCCCCATAGGGCATAATGGGAGTGGGGAAGGCGCTAATTACGCCGCCGTAAATTACGGCGGCGTAATTAGCACCATGGCGGGTTAGCGCCATGGACTTTAACGCCTGCCAAAAGCAGGCTTTAAAGTGGGAATCCGGCGTTAAGGGTTAACGCCGTCGTTAACCCTTAACGCCGGGGTTGTAATGAGGGCCATTGAGTGGTCAGACCATGACGACATTTAAAAAATAACACAGAAAATTAAACTTAACACAAGATTGAAAAGACAGCCATTCAAGTGAAGGTAACGACAAAGAAATAGTCATGAGGTGAAAGAGAGCATAAAAGATGAACAGAAGAATTGGAACCAGTCGAAAAATGGGAAGTCCAAAAAAGTGCATGAACAATAAAATAAATGAGAAAAAATAAGAGACAAAATAAGGTGCTTAGTTGTTCCAAATGTGAGGAAGGGCCTTGCATTTCAAATATTAAAGTGATGAAAATGACAAGAACGTGAATGTAAGGAAATATGATGGGCAAAGGAAAGTTCAGTATCAAAGCAAATACTCAGGATACGAACAGTAAAAGAAATTGGAAACAAAGGAGGAGGGAAAGAAATAGAAGCAGGAGGAGAAGAAGGAGGAATAGTAGTAACGGGAAAGAATAGAACTTCTGTCCTCGTAGAATTTAGCACAAGAAAGTGGTCTGATATCCATGGCTTAGTAGCCAGCAGACAAGTAGTCAAAATGTCTTGCATAGAAGGAGTAAAAGAAGAAAAAGAGAGGAAGAGCGGGATATTATCAGCATAACAATGATGAGATATCCCAAATGAAGAAATAATAACGGCAAGAGGAGAAGTGTAGAGTGAAAAAAGAAAAGTTCCCAAGACAGAATCTTGGTGAACACCATGTAGAAGAGGTAGTGCATCAGAGGATTTCCCTGCCCAGGATACAGAGAGTATGTATGGTTAGACAAATGAAAGGACATCAGGATAGAACAGACTCAGGGATAGTGCTGTTGGTGCAAAGGTAACTTTATTCTCCTCTTCTACTTGCATCTTCTATGGGACTGCCACTCCAAGATGGCTGCCCTCTGCTGAGCACTAATATTGCCACCCTCCTAAGCTGGTGGTTGTGCGTCATGTCTGTACCACAAAACCTTAACTGACTCTTCACTGTATTATGGTGCTTCCCTTCAAGATGGGGCTCTGCATCTTGTCGGTGCCACTAACATTGTCCCTATGACCGCGGCCCCCCATCTGGATCGGGCAAACTGTATTACTGTACCAGCACTTATTGTCACAAAGTCTTTTTTTCACAAGCCGTTATGTAACCAAGTAAGCCTTCTTAACAGCGCTGCGATGCCCGAGGGCAGTTGTGCGCTTTACAAATGCAAATATATAAATAAATAAATACATATGATAAAAAGTGTCAAAAGCAGCAGATAAATCAAGTAATATAAAAGAGATGACTTTTTAAAATATATGATAGTCACAGAAAGACACAGAAAGACAGGAGCACAGTTTCAGTAGAGTGCAAGGGACAAAAACCAGATTGAAAACATGGAACGATAGAGTGATTGTAAACAAAAGATGAAACATGAGAATAAGAAAGGTGTTATAATAGCTTAAAGAGAGAAGGAAGAAGAGACATATTTGTAAAATTAGAGGTACGTGTGGGTTGAAGAGAAGGATTTTTCAGAATAGAAGAACAGAGGCATGTTTAAAAGAAGAAGGAAAAATTGCAGATAGCAAAGAAATATTAATACTAAAGGTAGTAGATTTTTCCAATGAGTTTGTGTTACAAACTGACGCCGCTCCTAGAGGGTTAACAGCAGTTTTGTCACAAGTTTGTGATGGATTAGAACACCCTATCCTATTCACTAGTCGAAAACTCTTTCTGTGTGAAAAAAATGGCTCTGTGTTACAATTAGAGGCCCTTGCCATCAAATGGGTCATCACCCATCTAAGATACTATCTTCTAGGAAGGAAGTTCACACTTATCACAGACTATTCTCTATTAGTGTGGATAAGCCCACGAAAGGACTCTAACCCTCGAGTCATGCAATGGTTCCTAGAACGGCAACCCTACTGTTTCACTGTGGAGCACCGAAAAGGTGAAGACCAGGGGAATGTCAATTTCCTTGCTCGGTTTCCCTGTGAAACAGAGACAGATACATCACATAGGGGAAGGGCATGTGAGGAACCAGATGGGATCTCACCCGTTTGTCCCTGGGGATCTGTGATCCAGGTGGCCAGGAGAGGGACTTTTGGATCCACTTCCTGGAGGGGACCAGATGCGGGAGGATCACCTGGGTTGAGTAGTCTTCGGGGGGTCAAAGGGGGACACTGAATGGTGTGAAGCGGTATCCCTTTCCCTGTAACACCTTTACCCCATCCTACCAGGTATGATATTTAGGAACTCTACCCCGTCTGGGGTGTTAGATAAGATTTACTCCAAAATCTGGTCTGGCCTGGCAGCTCGGTCTAGATGTTTGTGGGCTGAGAGAGGGAATCTGTCCTACAGGTGGCCAGGACACAGCCATTGCTTTTGGATCCAGTTCTTAGGGTTGGACCAGTGCAGGAGGATCACCTGGGTGAGGGGTCTTAGGTGAGTGGGAGTGGGACACCAGATGGTGAGACAAGGTATCCCCTTCCCTGTAATGCCTTTACCCCATCCTACCAGGTAGGATATTTTGGAACTCTGCCCTGGGTGTTATATAAGATGGACTCCAAAAAATGGCCAGGGCTGGACGCTCAGTGTGGATGTCCTAGCAGGTGTCATAGATCCCAACCTACGGGGAGATATAAAGGTTCTCCTACAGAACCATGGTGAACTCCATTTGAAGCGAGTGAACCAGAAGAAACTGAGAGAGGTGCCTTAGACTTTGGAAAAGCTGGTCAACCATCTACCACTGAGGCAAATAAGTAAGAAGAGCCTACCATCCTTCCCGATCAGCCTTCATAGAGGCTTTCTTACAGGTGATTCCTGAAGGGGAAGGACTAGAGAAAGGAAGTCCCTTTTTCTTCCTAAGGCGAGGATTACTGTATAGAAAGGAAACCTCCGGAGCAGGCTTAAGTAAAACTCAGTTAGTAATCCCCAAAACCCATCGGAAGATCGTGCTAGAAATTGCATATTCTAATTTGGCAGAGGGACACTTAGGACAATCTAAAACCCAGGTGCACATCAGTGGAACGTTTTACTGGCCAGGTATCTATGCTGATATAAAGAACTTCATTCAGACATGTGATATATGAGAGCTGCCCTCCACATCCCTAAAAGACACCATAGCACCAAAGCTAGAAAAGAAGCACACTGGCTCCGCATACAGGAACATATCAGATTCAAAACCCTATCCATCATCCACAATTGCCTATCTAACACAGCTCCCCCATACCTCAAACACAGAATCACCAAGGCATCGTCCTCTAGACCAACAAGGTCCCCCTACACTGACCACCTAGTCATGCCCAAAGTCAAGAGATGCAAAGGTGGAGGTTCTAGCTTCCCTTACATTACTGGTAAACTTTCGAACAACCTCCCCCTCCTCCCTTAGAGCTGAAAAATCATACTGGCTCTTCCACAAAGCACTCAACACACAGCTCTTCTCAATACTTACTTCCCCCCTACTGCAACCCCTTCCACACTTCACCTTGACCTGTGTATGCTAACTGACGCTGCTCTGCAACGTGTATGATACCACCTGTGTTCTTGGTAATTGATCTACTGCTCTCAGTACTGATGTAATCCCTGCTAACTGTATGATGAATTACGCTTGACTTGTACCTGTAAGTGCCTCAATGCCTTTGGGTTGTTTGTGTAATTTAGAAATTAAATAAATAAGTAAATAAATAAATAAATAAATACATATGTCAGAAAAACAGTGTGCATATTCCCTTGCCTGCCCCTCTGAACCTGTTACCTATAATAGAAGTCCCTTTCTCCAGAATTGGGATGGATATCATTGGACCGTTGGAAACATCTAGACTGGGTAATAAATATGTCCTCGTAATCATTGATTATGCTATCCGATACACAAAGGCATTCCCAATGCCGAACAACATAACCCAACACATTTTAAAACATCTATTTCCATATTTTTCCCGGGTTGGTTTCCCTAAGGAAATTCTGAACGACGCTGGCTCAAACACCCCCTCCCCTTCTAACCAATCCTCTTACTTTTCCTATCACACTCTCTATTATAGTTGTCTTAATTCTGCTAAACGTGTTTACTACTCTGAACTCCTCCACTCTCAAGCCTCTCACCCCTGCCAAATCTTTCAAACTCTCACCCGTCTTCTCTCCGCTCCTACTCCTGATCATTCCATTGCCTCTCCTCTTTCTGCCTCTGATCTTGCTAATCTCTTTTCTAGCAAAGTCCTCAACCTTTGCCACGACATCCTTTCCTCACCTTCTTTCTCCCCCCAACACCTCCTCCATCCCCCCTCCCTCTACTTTGTCCTCCTTCACTCCTGTTACTCAATCTGAAGTTACCCTCCTCTTATCCAAAACCCATCCTTCCTCCTCCCCCTCTGACCCCATTCTTACCTCCCTTATTCCTAAAGACTACCCCCTCCTCATTCCCTACCTTTCCTCTTTCTTCAACACTTGTCTAGCTACTTCAACCTTCCCTTCCCCCTTCAAGCACACCACTATCATCCCTATTCTGAAAAAAACCTTGTGCTAACCCCCATCTAGCCTCCAAGAATCGCCCCATCTCCCTGCTGCCCTTTCTCTCTAAACTTCTCAAACGCATTGTCTATTCTCAACTCTCCTCTTTCGTCTCCACTCTCTCTCTTCTCCCACATACTCAATCTGGTTTCTGTCCTCACCATTCCACTGAAACTGCCCTCACTTACGTTCTTAATTCTCTCCTCTCTGCCCGCTACTCTAAGCACTCCTTTATTCTCATCCTTCTCGACCTCCCTGCTGCCTTCGATACTGTTGATCACCCTGTTATACTGTAAATGAAATCGCATAGCCCAAATGAGATGAATAGTATGTTTGCCAGAAGCAAATTACATCATGTGACAAACATTGCAAACCTTGAAACCTGAATGTGACCATGGGGAGTCAATTTTGTAGATGCTGGCCATTTTCTTTTTGTAATGCTTTGCAAATATATTCTATGCTTCAGATCCACATACGGTGCGAGGCCACAGCTTGAACTCCGAATTCTAACTGAGGCCTTGAAGCTGTGCAAGAGGTGCGCCTAATCAGTAGCCCAGGTGCCTGCTTGTCTTGCAAGCGCTGTTGTAAAAGGCAGTTAAATGTGAATTATATACAACTACCGGTGCTCCTTCATGAAGGATGGTATTTTCTCTGCCTCAGAACTGTTTGACTCTTAGCTCATGAGCTGCAGCAAACAGAACATGATATCCTCCCCTACACCAGTGCCCCATGTTCCCCATAACAGAAAACTGTCTCTGCAGCCTTTGCTAGAATACTAATATTTAGAGCGACTGACGTTACATGCATAGCTGTCAATTACCGAAACCTAGCTTGTTTGTCATTTATAAGGGTGGGCCGAATGATATTGTAAAGGATGATGTATTATGTATATATATGACTGCTTTGGCACTGCTCACGCTCTCTCATCTCACGATGTCTAGGAACACACGTCATGAGGCATTGAGACCTGGTTGGCTGACTGAGATACTTTATGAATAAATTAGACTTGTTTGGTCACGACTGGCGTGTCATTTAGTATATGGTTATTGAGCCTTTATTCCATATATGGGCGAACAAAGATGGCGCCTGAATAGGGACCCTCCCTGTGATGCTCCATCGCATACGTTGAAGGCAAGGACGAGTCGAGGATGAGGCTGTCGGCCGGGATCGGAAAGTGTTCAGGGCGCCCCTGCAGAAGTGATTAGAGACTCCTCCGCAGATCTGTACACAGCCGATCCCTGATCGATAAGCAGCGGCTAGAGAGCATCGAGGCGAGGGTCCTGGAAGCGAGGCAAATTGTGCCAGACACATGGTTATGACGATTCTTGGTTGTGCCTGTATAGGGGCGAATTGCGTCCTGAGAGACAAATTGATTGATCAGGTGAGTCGTGCCCCGATTCTTCAACATCCTAATATTGGTTGTGTGTTGCATTTGCAAGTACAAATGCCCAGGGTAAGAAGAGGTAAGAGTTAACCATGCCTGGGAAATTGTCTTCCTGACTAGTGTGTTATTTTCACTGCGGTAGACAGTCTTTGGAAACTGGCCAGGCCGCGCCACCCGAGGGGTCGCCGGCACATGATATGTACATTAAATACGGAAGAGGGGCAATAGGGTTTAATGCGGTTTGGCATAGACAGACCAGACGTGTATCAGACTTTCAGTGGCTGAATAATGGGAGCTTCAAACTAGCGCGTAGAGAACATTTACAATCAGTTTTGCTACGAAAAAAGGCCAGACTTGCAGCGGTCGACGTTTTAAGGGACTGGAGGAAGGAAGCAAATCAACGATTGTAAAGTAGAGAGAAACATGCACATAGACATAAATCAACCGTAGAGAAAGCGCTAGAGCATGATCAGCAGAAGCAGACAGAAGCCATTAGGAACATGGATAGGGCCTTCCAATTAGACATACAGAAAATATATCCTTCCCACGATCTGCATACATCAGACAAACTGATAAATAATATACTTAATGAGCGAAGAAATGATCATCCAAGCACTGACCCAGTTGCACCGCCTCCCTATGTATCTCCTTCTGCTGCTATTCCCACGATTCCATCTGCACCTGTAGTAGCCGTCCCATTTGCGCCCATGACAACATTCCCTCCACTTCCTTCAGAGCATGAGTTGTACGCTTTAGCTGGTAATTCTACGTCAATGGGGCCTGAAAGAGGAAGTATTAGACTGACTCGTAGTATGGTTAGCAAGGAACGGAAAGACGAACTGAAACAGTGGGCTGAGACGTATATTGATGATGGCTATGAAGTGGCAGTGCAAAGATCCATATCTGATCAGAGAGGCCTGGGTGAGCACCAGGTATTGTTAGAATATATGGGCGAATATCTTTTTAAAATATGGAGTGATTTGACTAGTACAGTTGTACCACAAGAGTTGCATGATTTGATTGTCCTTTCCAATTTGCGAGATAATGCAGCGAAAATACAAGAACACGTAGGGCGAATATTTGTGTTTAAGCAAGAACTTGATTGGTTGCATAAAGAGATAATGAATAAGCATGAACCGCATATGTCATATGTCCAGAAACGATTTATTCCACCGCTGAAACCTGTTAGTGAAGAGATGCAAATTTGTACACGAGATGCTCTTAGATGGATTACGGATGCTGCCATTTCCCCGATAGAAGTGCATGATACATTTAGTCAATATACACCAGAAATGCAGAGAAAAGTGTTACAGGTTATGGTTGAGTATTTACAGGATGAATGCATGAAGAAGGTTTGTTGTCCTGCTGATTTCTTGATGATTTATAAAAGAGCATTTTCACCTGACACCGGAACGGCTGCTTTTTCTCTTGACTTGGCTTTGATGCTTAATAGACGAACAGATGTAGAATCCCCTACTTTGTAATTACCTATGAGGGAGGTGCCTTCCACGTTTGTCCCAAAAGTAGAGGTTGCTGCTGATAGAGTGACTCCAGCGCGAACGATAGAAGCCCACTATATTGCACAGTTTATACATGTCCCGTTTTCTAGGCAAGAAGTGAACACTATAAAGCAGACAGTCCCTGACATTAGGAACAATCCTGCAGGTTTCTATAAGGAAATTGAATCCATTTTACATTCATCTGTTTTACACTGAGTGACATTGATGTATTGTTCTCTGTGATTCTTCCTGCAGACATATGGAAGCAGATTAGAAGTATAAATGATGCGCCAATGTTAGGCAATACATGGGAAACTTTGATCAGAGTTGATAGTGAGAGAAAGGCTGGGGAGACACCTCTGCAAGGAATTTTAACTTTGCCTTTACGAATAGTAGAGAAATTGAAAATTTTAGAGCCTGAAAAGAGAATAGTTTGGGATAAATTGACTGCTTGTCTAAAAGGCAAATCGGAAGGAGCGGCAGATTTATTTAACCGGTTTGAAGATGTATTTGCAGATTTTAGTGGTCAAGATCTAAGAACCGAACCTGGGAAGAGATTATTTGTTGATAAGTTTGTGCGAGGATTGTTACCGGAAATTCAGACATTAATAATGACATCTGAAAGTACATGGCAAGCCAAATCACAAAGTGAAGTATTACATATGGCACAATATTATGGGAACACAGTAAATTCAGAAAAGGATAAGGAAATAAGGAAGAACAGAGATTTGAAAACTAGAGTGTTACGGCAGCAGGTAGCCAAAAATAATAGAGATGGTGGGAATGCCCCATCTAGAGTCCAATTTGCACTATCATCGAACATGCAAGAGGGTCCAATAGGTATAAATCAATGTGCCTATTGCAGACAAGAAGGCCATTGGCGAGCACAGTGCCCGCAATTACAGAATAGAAATGGGACTATTTAGAGAAGACTGTTTAGAGGTCGTCCAGGAATAGCGGACCAGAATAGAAATCAGATACAGCCACAATTTCAGGATAATTGGGTTAATCAGAATCAACAACAGAACGCCATGAATGGTGGAATTATTTTTGATAATCCCTCCACCTCTGGAGACTTTACATCTGACGATGTACTGTTCCCCTAGGACAGTCCGAAACAGGGTTTGGAACCAGTGCCTATTCCCGTTGACCTGAAAGGGCCCTACATAGAAATGAAGGTAGGGAATAGGGAGCACATTTTTCTAGTGGACACAGGTGCACAGAAATGTTCGATCGATCCCCAGCGGGTTCAAAATATACCACTGTCCGGGCATAGAAATGTCTCAGCAGGGTTCTCAGGTACTCCAGTAATACATTTTCAAAACGAGTGGCAATCATACTGGGTCCGTTTACTGAATCTTGTCCGATTCTTTTGATGACAAAATGTGACGAAAATTTGTTGGGATTAATTCTATTGAAGAAATTGAATGGAGTAATTTATTGTTCTGATGGAGTGTACTTGACGATTTCGACACAACCACCTCCCGTATCGCAATTTGTATCTGTGCCATTACCGACTGAATTGAATGAATTGCCGACTTGTATATGATATGATATGATAGGTTAGGTTATTTACAGCGCGCTTAATACCCAGAGGTTTCTAAGCGCGGACCCGGGGATCGAACCAGTGGTGTTCCATGTCATCTTGTTTCCAAGGTGAGCACGTTGACCCTGAGCTATGTATATGGCCAGTGAATGATAACGACGTAGTATGTTTGGAAGTAGACATAGTAAAAATTATTTTGAAGGAAGGAATTACATTACCGCGTATTCCGCAATACAAAATTTCAAGTGAAGGTGAAAGAGCATTGAAATGCATTGTGTCAGATTCAATTGTTGGAAATGTAGTTGAAGAGATTTCTGGTAGTATTTTCAACAGCTTTCCTGTTTACAAGAAAGGTGGGAATGAAATCCCTTACCGTTTTATAATTGTTTTACGTGCAGTGAACAAAGTAATAAATCCCCAATTCCCATTAGTCCCCAATGTGACAAAGATTTTAACTATGACTCCAGCTTCTGCATCACACTTCAGTGTCATTGACTTGAAAAACGCATTCTTTAGTATTCCCGTTCATCCGGACAGCAGATATTTGTTTGCATTTACATTAGCAGGGCACTCGTTCACATTCACACATATTCCACAAAGTTACACTGAGAGTTACACTGAGAGTCCAAGTATTTACAGTAGAGCAATGAAGGAACAGCTAGATATGCTAGAATTACCGACAGGGTGCATATTATTGCAGTATATTGATGATCTACTTCTAGCAGCAGATTCGGAGGACATTTGCAAAGAAAGCACTGTAGCAATATTGGCACATTTAGCGGCACACGGTCACAGGGCATCAATGAAGAAATTCCAGTATTGTCAAGAGGAGGTGGCCTATTTGGGCTACCTCCTGATTGTGAAACCCATAGTGACATTGACAAGGATGGATGTTACATTACCTTTGCCATGGAACATGGAGTGTCAAAAAAATGTTGACCTGCTCAGAGCTGCGTTATGCTCAGATCCGGTTTTGGGCATGCCAAATTATGAGAAGTGTTTTATGTTGTTTATACATGAAAATGATGGATGTGCTTTGGCTGTTTTGACTCAGAAACACGGGGCAGAAATAGACCATATGGTTATTTTTCTTCCACGTTGGATCCTGTTGTATGTGCTTTCACACATTGCTTGTGAGCTGTTGCTGCAGCTGCTGCATCAGTAAAACAAACCGAGATGATGGTTTTAAGTCACTCTTTAACCGTGATGGTACCCCATTCAGTAGATGTTCTTCTAAATAGAACACAGACGCAACATTTCACATCTGCCCGACTAACGAGGTATGAAAAAATCCTATTTGCACTGCATATTCAAATTAAGAGATGTTGCACTTTAAATCTGGCTGAGTTATTGGCTCCTCCCAGTGAAAAAGGGAGTGAGAAACAATTATCACATGATTGCTTAATTATTACTGAGCAAGAGACAAAAGGAAGAATTGCTTTAACCGATACAGCCCTGAAAGAACCAGATGGAGAATTATTTTGTGACGGTTCTTGGTTTAAATTTCCAAATGGCATATCAACTGCTGCTTATGTCATTACTACACTGAAAACTATTGCAGAGAGCAAACAAACTCCATATAACAAGCTGCAGAAATAATAGCATTAGCCAGAGCATGCAAAATTTCTGAAAACCTTAGCGTAAGCATATAGGGCCTCATTACGACCCAGGCTCCCCCATAATACGGGACCGGCACCCTTCATTACGGGAGTGCCTATTATGAGGTTCCCTTTGCGGGATCCGGAACAGACGTCTGGTAAAACCAGATGTCCTTTCCGGGTCCCGTGAGGGGAACATGGAGCTAATAACGGGCCGTTATTAACGTGCCCATTATTATCTCCCTCCCCATTCCCATTGAGCCCTATGGGGGCTCAAATGGGAATGGGGAATGGTTCCTTCAAGGTGGAATTACCAGGTCCTCCAATGTTGGAATGACCCGGTTATTCCTCATTGAAGGAACCCAGTATTGGAGCCTGGTATAGAGGCAGCCATGGTGCTAATAGCACCATGGCTACCTCCATACTTGTAATGAGGCCCATATACTGACATCCAATACGCTTTTGGGGTGGTCCACAATTTTGGCCGATTATGGGCTGAAAGGGGCTTTCTGGCGTCACATGGAACTAAGATTCAAAATGGCACTTTGATAGTGAGACTTTTGTCAGCACTTGCACTTCCCAAGCGGTTAGCAGTAATGAAATGCAACACACATAAAAAGATAACGCGTAACATAGGAAAGGGAAACGCATTTGCAGACCGAATTGCGAAACAAAATGCCACTGATTTGCACACAAAAATCTATGTTGAAACAACAGAAAGGGTGTCCTGCATGATAGAGGATAGAATTGAGACAGTTAAAGAGATACAGGCAGAAGCCACTTGTGAGGAAATAAAACAATGGTCTGAGAGTCCAGCAGAATTAGATCCAGAGGGTTGTCGGGTAGACAAAGAAAATAATAGATGGATGTTGCCAAATGTATACGTTATGGCAATGGTTACCATGGCCAATAGTTCAACACACATATGTGCGAAAAAGATGTCTCAGCACCTTGATTCTGGATGGCACAATGGCAACATTAAGAAAACTGCCCAGAGATTGGTTCAGAATTGCATGACTTGATTACAACATAACATTTGGAAAAGGGACAGTGACACCAGTAGGAAGCTTTGGTTCTCCTTCTATGCCATTTGAGGTCATCATTTTGACTTCATAGAAATTGAGAGATGCCACAACTATGAATATGTCCTTATAGTGGTCTGTGCATTTAGTAAATGGGTGGAGGCCTACCACCTGAAAGATTGTTCAGCTATGTCAACAGCGAAATCCATGTTAAAGGAATATTTTCCCAGGTTTCGGCTACCCCGTGTCATATGGTCAGACAATGGCCCACATTTTATAGTGGCCGTGATATTACAGATTTGTGCAGGCCTGTGAATCGATAAACGATTCCATTCAGCTAGACACCCGATGAGTGCCGGTCTGGTAGAACACCAAAACAGTGGGCCTCATTACGACCCAGGCGGACTTCGCGGTGCTAAATGCACCGCGAAGCATGGCGGAAAGCCGCCGATAGCGCCATGGGGGTTGGCGGATTTACCGCCCCATTCCGACCTCGGCGGAGCGGTAAATCCCCAATCCCCATTCTGCCCTTCCCCATTCCCATTTTCGCCCCATAGGGTATAATGGGAGTGGGGAAGGAGTTAATTACGCCACCGTAAAATACGGTGGCGTAATTAACAACGAGGTCCCGTAGCGCCATGGTTTTCTCCGGCTGGTAAAACCAGGCGGAGAAAACCTCCATGGCGCTACGGGAACTCGTAGTATGGCGGAGAGGTACGCCATGCACTACGCTGGCGTAACACCCTCTCCGCCAGGGTCCTATCTTGAAAAATAAGTTGCCCAAGATATGTGCCGAAAGCATTTTGAAATGGCCTGATGCATTACCACTAGCTTTGTTGGGTATACGCACATCTGTGCAGGCAAGGACTGGTCTCTCACCATACAAAATAGTTATGGGGAGACCAGCCAATGTCTGGAATGTGCCACATCTGAGAAAATTGAAGGATGTTGAATATCCGTTACTCCCTGACTATTGTAGACATTTGACTCAAAACATGCGTTTGATTCATCAGCAGGTGAAGGAGGCTCCTCCTGTCAGATATACAGACCCAAGACATTGAGCCTCATTACACGGATGGCGGTGAACCATGGCGCTATTAGTGCCATGGTTCATGCCGGTAAAATACCGGCACCGCCTTGGTGGAAAGGGGAATTACGGCCCTATTCCAAGGTTGGCGGGGCGGTAATTCCCCCTTCCACCATTGCCCTTCCCCATTCCCATTTTTGCCCCATAGGGCTGTATGGGAATGGGGAAGGCGCTAATTACGGTACCGCAAATTGCGGTACCGTAATTAGCTCCTTGGTCCCTTTGCGGGTTGGTTTTTTAACTCCTGCAAAAAGCAGCCGTTAAATTCCTCAACCCGCAAAGGGACCTCGTAGTAAGGCGGTAAGGATTTACCGGTACCAGTAAACCCTTACTGCCATCCGTGTAATGAGGTCCATTGTCTGCAACTGGGAGATTGGGCCCTTGTGAAAAACTTAGAAAGAAAATCTTTGCTTGCACGGTGTTGGAAGGGACCATACCAGGTGCTTATGGCTACGCAGACTGCAGTTCGAGTGAATGGTTGAAAATATTGGATCCACGCAACGCACGCAAAAAGAATCCCGTTTCTGTTGCTATATGAGAATGAGACTGATTATCCTGACGTCAAGAGTAAACCAGCTATGATCGATCACAAAGACATTCCTGAAATTCAGCGGAACTACTTCCTAAGCCCGAGAAGGGGCCTGGGGAGATTGCAACAAAAATTGAAACATCAGGTTTACCTAAACTTTGCTCGTCCGCTGAATCATCATCACTGATGGCATCGCCGGTTGCACTGTTTCTGCATCTGCGGTAAACAACAACAGTGCACTGTTCATCGATCACACTGTACCTGGAGCTTTAAGGTGCAATCTGTGTTCACGAAATTGGAAGTAATCAGCAGCCTTTGTTTCTAGCTCACGGACCGAGCTGGAAACGGGGGCCTACGGAAAGGGAGCGTATGAGCTGTATCAGATGAGAGCTCTGACACGTGATTTCCCAGTGCTATCATTGAAAGTAAAGGGCTTTGCAACCTAGTGTGAACAGGCGGGGGCAAAAGGTACCGACACTATGAAAAATTGATATTGATTCTTGCACCTGCCTTTTTGGAGCTGTTGAGGTAAACACCGGCTTGCTGCCATCTTAAGCAGGCTGAACTGAACTTGCTTGAACTTTGCTGACTAAACGTGTGTTGCTGTGGAGAACTTTTCCGACGAATGCTGAGAAACCTTTTTTGAAATAAGCTTTATAGATCATGACTGTATTCACTCCTGCTGCCGCCTGCACTGATGCTGCCATTGATAGAACCATAGACACTGACATTGAATCTGCACCAAGAAAGACTTGCTCTACAAAGACTAGCCTGCTCCTGATCGTATATCTATCTGTATCGGATCTACACTAATCCCAATTTTTTGGTATTTGGAAACTATACATCCCATGAACACCCTATTGCCAACTGTCAATGCTCCCACTATGAATACCCCAGCTCATGTGCTTTCTTACATTCTTCCGTCACGAGATGTGAAACACAGAAAAGGTTATAATAACAATACTCTATTGTTGATTATGAATATGACCCATGCTATCTTGATTAGATCCAACTGCTGGGTGTGCTCGCATTTACCCCAGCACGGGGAAAGAGGAATGGGTTGCTATATACATCCTCTACCCCTTAGTACTGCTTGTTATGCATCATTAAGAGCTCTATTTTTTGGAAGATGGAATGATAGTGCCACTGGAAACATTGACAGAACGAACATAAATTAATTCAAAAGATTGGTATTAACACCGCTGGGTTGTTCTGTGTTTACAAATAAGAGCAAAATGAACACTGTATCGACCAGTCTCATTGATAGACTATCTAGGCCTTACCAGTCCCTAATTACTTTCAAAATGGCTCGAGCTGGTATCAAAGAGGCCATGACCCCCAACTGTACTATTAAACACAGTACACAATCTGTTCCATTTTGCTTTTGGAAAAAAGGTTCCCACCCAGTGGGAACATTTACTAGATGCACAAATACTGCTGTACTTGAACACAAAGAGAAACCATTATATATAGGAGGCTCTGCCTATGTTGTGTGTGGAGACCAAGCTTATCCATGGTTACCTAGAAACTGGGAAGGTACCTGTTATTTAGGGATACTATTACCTGGTGAATTCCTTGCCAAAACTTCTGAAATAGCAAAAATATCTAGATCTCGGCCACAACGAGATGATACTGCTGGGCACATTTTTTGAGACATAGCAAAATCCTTTCTACCTTTCTGGGGACAAGCAATACACTCATGTAATTTCAGAAAACTTTCCAGGGTGTTAGAGAAAAGAATTAATGGAACCACTGACATACTTTACAATATGACCCTGGACTAAAAAGCAATTAGGTTACTTGCACTTCCAAATAGAATTACATTATTTTGGCTGACTGTGGACGTATATGCAAATTAGTGGGATCAGCGTGCTGTGTATTTGTAAGTGACACCTCCCCTACAATATTTGAAGCAATTAAGAAATTACACATGCTTATTTCTGAAATTCATATCCCCACAGGTGGCTGGAATCTAAACTTAAGTTCATAGTACTGGGAATTGTTACGATCCTGGGGATGGAAGCTAATTGCAATTTTTGTTATGATATTCAGTATCCTCTGCTGTTGCTGCATACAATGTTTGCCAGCCATTTGCTCCACAATTACAAGTGAATGTGTACAGACAATTAGTGCAAAGATGGTGAAGCCCACACCTTATATGATACATGATGGGCTCAAACATTGAAATGAGATAATCAAAGGGTTTATGTCAATCAATATTTCTGATGTTAATGGTGATAGCGACATGGGTAGTTCAGAAAGTGACACTTGGTCTGATGAGGCCGCAATGTTTGGATGATGGTGACATTAGCTTATGGCCAAACGGAGGGTTTGTTATACCGTTAATGAAATTGCATAGCCCGAATGAGATGAATAGTATGTTGGCCAGAAGCAAATCGCATCATGTGACAAACATTGCAAACCGTGTAACCTGAATGTGACCATGGGGAGTCCATTTTGTAGATGCTGGCCATTTTCTTTTTGTAACGCTTTGCAAATATATTCTATGCTTCAGATCCACACAAAGTGCGAGGCCACAGCTTGAACTCCGAATGCTAACATAGACAGCAATGTAGAGCCGTGCAAAAAAACATTGTTTTCCTCTCACTGAGGCCTTGAAGCTGTGCAAGAGCTGCACCTAATCAGTAGCCCAGGTGCTGGTTTGTCTTGCTAGTGCTGTTGTAAAAGGCAGTTAAATGTGAATTATATGCAACTAACGGTGCTCCTTCACGAAGGATGGTATTTTCTCTGCCTCAGAACTGTCTGACCCTTAGCTTATGAGCTGCAGCAAACAGATGACGTTGGTTGGAATGTCTCTCTGCTAGAACATGATAACTTCCCCTGCGCCAGTGCCCCATGTTCCCCATAACAGAAAACTGTCTCTGCAGCCCTTGCTAGAATACTAATGTTTAGACTGACTGAAGTTACATGCATAGCTGTCAATTAACGAACCCTAGCTTGTTCGTCATGTATAAGGGCGGGCCGAATGATATTGTAAAGGATGATGTATTATGTATATATATGACTGCTTTGGCGCTGCTCGCTCTCTCTCATCTCAAGGTGTCTGTGAACACACTTTGTGAGTCATTGAGACCCGGTCGGCCAACTGAGATACTTTATGAATAAACCATACTTGTCTGGAATTCAAACCTCACGAATGGCGTGTCATTTAGTATATGGTTATTGAGCCTTTATTCCATATATGGTCTAACAACCCTTTACTCCTAAACTCTCTCTCTTCCCTTGGCTTTAAACACTCTGTTCTTAATTGGTTCCCCTCCTATCTTTCCAACCACACCTTTTCTGTTTCCTGGGGCGGTAGCACCTCTGCTATCTATCCCTCAATCATGGCATACCCCAAGGTTCAGTGCTTGGTCCCTTTCTCTTCTCTCTCTACACTTCCTTCATAGCTCCTATCATCTCCTCCTTCGGTGTCTCACACCATTTCTATGCTGATGTCCCGCAACTCTTCCTCTCCTTCTCTTCTTTCATCTCTGACATCCACCTCAAGCTCTCTTCTTGCCTCTCCGCAATAAAATGTTGGATGTACTCTCACTTTCTAACTCTTAATACAGACAAATCAGAAGTCCTTTTCTTCCCTGCTAAAGCACATCCTCCTCCCCCCCACAATCTATTCTCTTCCCCCCTTCCCTTCTCCCCATCTTTCCCCATGCCCGTAATCTTGGCTTTCACATTGATTCTAATCTCACCCTCTCCCACCATATCTCTCTCACTGCCAGACCTTGCTGCTTCCACCTTTATAACATCCATCAAATGTGTCCTTTCTTTACTTTCCATGCTACTAAACTCCTAGTTTCCTCCCTCGTCTTCTCCAGGCTCTTCTACTGCTCCACTCTCCTTTTTTGTCTCCCTTCTACTCACTTAACTCCCCTTAAATCTATCTACCACTCTGTTATCCGCTCCCTCTTTCTACTTTCATCACATGATTCCATGTCCTCTTCTCTCTCCTGCTTAGGTTGGCTTCCCTTCCACTCCCAGCTCAAATTGAATTTCCTCTTTCATTTTCAAATCCCTATATGGCCTTGCTCCACCCTACCTTTCCTCTCTGCTCACTTTCTACTCCCCTTCTTGCCCCCTCCGCTCAGCTGAACTTTTCCTGCTCACTCCTCTTCCATCTCCCTGCGCCCCATCCCGCTTCAGTTCCTTCCGACTTCCTGCTCCTTTCCATTGGAACCGTCTCCCTCTCCCTATCCGCTCTATCTCCTCCTACCCTTCCTTCCACACTTCTCTAAAATCCCATCTCCTCCAATCCCCACCCTGACCTCTTCTGCTACCTCTCTCTCTATATCCTTCCTCCCATCCTAACTCCCATCCTAACTCCTTCCTATCGCTTATCTCCCTACAGTCTCACACCACTCATGTTACACCACTGCATTCAAGTAAACTGTTGTAAATGTTTGCATATATTGCTTTCTATTGCTTGATTCAGATGTTGTTTCACAATGCTTATTGTATTCTCTTTGGTACTCTTGTAAAGCACTTTGGCGTAAAGCACTATATAAAAATGTAATAAATACAAATACACCTGTTATGAGCAAAGTCATGGGAGAAGTCAAGGAATTGCTCCATATTTCCACCTTAAGAACCTCAGTTTACCACCCCAAAAGGACAGATTGGTAGAAAGATTTAAGAAAACACTAAAGATGATCCTAAGAAATTTGGTAGCCAAGGACGGGAAAGACTGGGATTGCATGATTCCCTGGACCCTATTTGCAATAAGAAAGACCTCCCAGGTGTCCACCGGACTCTCTCCTTTTGAAATACCTTAAGGTAGAGAACAAAGAGATATCCTAGACATGCTCCGGGAGACCTGGGAAGAAAGAGAAGAGGCATCTATTCCCCTCTCACAAACAGCTACCCAATTGCATGAGCATATGAAACTTGTTCAAAATATAGTCTATACTCAAATGTAAAAATCCCAAGCACAACAAAAGTCCACCTACGTAAAGAAGGTAAACTTAAGATATTTTTCAGTTAGATAAAGGTATTAGTCCTCTGACCTACCTCTGAAAAAAAACTTGTCTCCAAGTGGCATGGGCTATATTAAGTACTAGAGCAGACAGGGACCTGTACCTATAAAATAGCCCAACCTGACAGGAAACAAAAGACCAACATCTACCACGTAAACCTCTTAAGAGTGGAATGAAAATCCTTCCGCAGCAACTGCCTCGATAATTTCTTGTTTAGTACCAAAGGAAATAGATAATTATGAATTAATTCCCCAAGAGCTATCTAGTCAACAACAAGAAGAATTAAAAGTTTTAGTCACGAAATTCCCCGATATATTCTGGGAGAAACCAAAGAGAGTGCACAGCTCTTATCATTATATCAGAACTCCAAAGGGAAAAGTGGTCCATTTGAAACCATATAGACTCCCGGAAGTTTGTAGACAGATAATGGTCGAGGAAGTGAATTAAATGCTAAGGGAAGATATTATTAAACCCTCTTCAAGCCCATGGTCCTCCCCTATTGTGTTGGTCACAAAATATGATAATTCCTGGAGGTGTTGCATAGACTTCCGACAGGTCAATGCCATCTCTGACTTCGATGCCTACCCTATGCTGCATATCGACAAATTGATAAACTCCGAAATTACACCTTTCTATCAACCCTGTACTCAACCAAGGGGTACTGGCAGGTCCCATTACATGGACCTGATAAGGAAAAGACACCTTTATCGATGTCCCTTGGACTATTCCAGTCTGAAGTCCTACCTTTTGGCCTGTACGGCACCCCACCACCATCCAATGGCTTATGCACAGGATATTACAGCCCTGCTCCAATTTCTGTGGGACTTATATTGACGACATAGTCATTTTTATTAAGACTTGGGAAGACCAGCTTTTCCATCTCTTTACTATGATGAGAGCGCTCAGAGAAGCCAAATGTAAGCTGGCTTAATTAGCCGTGAAATATCTCAGCTTCGTTGTAGGGAATGGCAGTGTCCAGCCTCAATGAGAAAAAGTGATAGCCATCCTAGATACCCCGCGTCTAAGACCAAGAGAAACCTCATAGCGTTCTTGGGAGTAATCGGTAATTACCGTAGGTTTATCCCACATTTCTCAGACAGAACAGCTAGGTTGACAGAGAAATTAAAGAACACCGAACCCTAGAAGATTCATTGGACTGACGAGGAAAACAAACCCTGTACCAGAACCCAATCCTAAAGGTAGTAGATTTTTTTTAAAGAGTGTGTGTTACAAACTGATTCCTCTCTAACAGGTTTAGGAGCAGTTTTGTCACAGGTTTGTGATGGATTAGAACACCCTATCCACTCACTAGTCAAAAACCCTTCCTGTGTGAAAAAAAATGATTCTTTGTCACAATTAGAGGCCATTGCTATCAAATGGGCCATCACCCATCAAAGATAGTATCTTCTAGGAAGTAAGTTCACACCCATCACAGACCATTCTTTATTAGTGTGGATAAGCCAAGGAAAGGACTCTAACCCTCGAGTCATGCAATGGTTGCTAGAACTGCTACCCTACTGTTTCACTGTGGAGCACCGGAAAGGCAAAGACCAGGGGAACGTCGATTTCCTTTCTTGGTTTCCCTGTGAAACACATGCGGAAACATCACATTTACGGTTGTTAAAAACCAGTCTGTTCTGAATTCTCCTTTGGGTGTCTGTTCTTATCTTTTTGTTCCTTATTGTTCTTTAGTGCAAAGATGCTTCAGTGAGCATGTGCTCTATAAAAACAATGAACATAACATAATATAACAATTAACATAAGGGAAGGGCATGTGAGAAACCAGAAGGTGTCTCACCCAATAGTCTCCGGGGATCTGTCATCAAGGTGGCCAGTATAGGGCCATAGCTTTTGGATCCAGTTCCTGGGGGTGTACCAGTGTGGGAGGATCACCTGGGTGAAGGGTCTTTGCGGAGTCGGACACCGGATGGTGAGACACGTTATCCTTTCCCCTGTGACACCGTTACCCAATCCTAACAGGTATGATTTTTAGGAAATCTATCCCCCTTTTACAAAACAAACACTTTCACACAGACAGACCACTATGAGCGAAAACAGACAAACACCAGAGCAGTATACCGGATGCATCCCAACACAATGGTCAGGTGAGGTGTGGCAACTACTGACCTGCACACACACCTGACTTCCATTAAGCTTCCCCACATGGATAAAAGATGGAGCATGAGAGCACACTCTGAGCAAGGCAAAGCACACGAGGAAACAGCAGTTTTGTGATGGAAGCTGAACAAGAGAAGAAAGACAGCAAAACAGAAGGGGATCTCAAGATGAGAAGTTCCCTTGACCTTTTTGACAAGGAACCATTACTTTCCCAAAATCTTGAGAATAGATAGTGTAATAACAAGAAACCAGGCTGAAGAATCCTACATTGTGTGTTGGAGATACCCAGGACCCTCCTGCATTAATAATCAAGGTGGAGAGAAGCACCAGCTGCCCTCGCTCCGTCCTTGGCTCCAAGAATAAAGCAGCATCAGTGAAATCAACACAGTCTGTGAGTTGAGGAGACCAACACAAGAAAGGTCTGTGTTGAAGCCAAGGTTGCAAGCAGCAACATTGTATGGTGAGCGGTGGAGTGAACATTGTTAAAACACGTGTGATAAGAGACGCAATTAAAGTTGAACTGCTGATGAGTGATTGAACTTTTAAAGCAAGACACAATACCTTTGATAGAGTGGTCTGGTACTGCGCGGGAGCTCAATCAAAGGTCTCTGTACGGTATCCAGCTGAGAAGTGGCAAAAGCAAAAGTGAGGAACAGATTATATCAAGAATAGAACATTTTGTGTTGAAGTGGGTCTGAGCCATGCAGAGGGGGACCAGTGGTGAACAGTAAACGACCCGAGAAGTTGTTAATGTGAAATCCTAAGAGGAAAGGAACTTCATTGTGTTAAAGTGGGTCTTAGCACAGTGCAGGGGGACCTAGGGCGAACAGTTAATCACCCGAGAAGTTGTATATGTGAAATCCTAAGTAGAAAGGTACTTTAATGTTTGACATGTAGCATCAGACCCTCTTAAATAAGAGACTTTGAATGGCAAAGAGACTTTGGCACAGAAGGCCCCGATGTTAAAGATTTGAACAGCATCCTTGTGCTAAATAAGCCAGAAAGTGTGCTAAGCTTGAGTGTGCTACCTTGTCCTTGTCTGAAAACGTGGAACAGGGAAGCCAATGGCTTGAATATGCTGACATATCATTTCTTGAACACTTTTCTTTTGCATAACATTTTTTCCCACACTACTTGTATTGAGAAGTAAGGATTGGCAATAGGTCTATTAGTATATGCACTTTTATTTTTGACAGACTTAACTAGGACTGTGTTAGGTTTACTTTGATGGCTGTAGCATTCTCCCATCTTTAGATTTAGGATTAGATAGGTGTTTTTCAAACCCAATTGAAGTTCAATAAACACCCTTGAACTCTGATCACTTGTGGCTGTCATATTGTTTGATACCAAACCTTCCTTACATATTATATAAGGAGGAAGATTTTTATTTCCTTTTTTTTTCTTTTATTTGTCCCAATTAACTAGTCAAATAAATGGAAGAAGCAAGGGGTTGCGGTGGGAAGGCTGAGATGACGTTGCTGCGTACACAACTAGTAAAGGATTCTTATGCTTCAAGCTATACTTTGTCACAATTGGTTAATAAAGAGAGCTCTTGCTTAAGAATTGTTTCAATTGGGTCTTTTATTGTTGCTAGAGGTGCTGGAATGTGTTTTGACCACACAGGTTCTTTTTCAAGGCTGTGACATTCATAGGTCATAACACAGTTTGTAAAAGTTTGGTAATAGGTGTCAAGTTGGTTAAGAGAAACAAATAATAAAGCCCAATTTGTGCATGGGAAAAGTGAAGTTGTGCACGGTGATGATGTTTGGTAACAAGTGAGTTTGGCGATGTACACATGTTCATCCAATGAGATGGGTGATGTGACTTTAAGCAAGGGTACACTATTGGGTTCATAAATTAGTGGCATTAAAAAGAAAAGATTTTTTCCACATTAATTCATATTAATAATTTACATCATGTTAGAGTATTTCCACATAATTGTACGGTATGATTTTGCATTAAGGAGGAAAGGAAAAAGAAGAGAGTAGGTTTTAATTGGTGTCAAAGATTAAGAGAGCTAATGCACTTAAGATCATGTAAGCTAATCCAGGAAAGTGCTTATCAAGAATAATGTTTCATGAGTGTCTGATTGGTGAGGTTTGTTGCCTGAGGACTTTCTTAAAGAAGCTGAACTGATAAGTGTATCTGTGGAGGAAGGTTGAATCCCAATGTTAATTCCAGGTTGGTTCCTGAACACTTACGTGCAGTTTGGCCATGTGCTGTGA
Source organism: Ambystoma mexicanum (assembly GCF_040938575.1). Lineage (NCBI taxonomy): Eukaryota > Metazoa > Chordata > Amphibia > Caudata > Ambystomatidae > Ambystoma > Ambystoma mexicanum. The sequence continues at coordinate 359,701,974 of NC_090941.1, forward strand.
TGACATGAACAGTGGTGGGATTGTGCTCTTCATGCACAAGATAGCAGTCAAGGTGTTTGGAAGGTGTGTCTGCGTGTGTGTTGGACGTTAAGGTGAGGGTGCTACATATGAGGGTGGGTCCCAATAGTGCCAAGGTGCTGTGGTGTTGCCAAGGCCAAGGCTCCAGAGTGCTTGGATATATCTAGGGTCTTTGGGGCACAAATGCTTGATGCCCCAGATGTGCATTAAGCATTACATGCATCAACAGATTCAGTATGAGTGGCAGAAAGAGAGGGGTTCATGTGCCAGAGTCCGGCTGAGGTAGGATATATTCAGCTGGGAGCACGTTTTGCGTGACACCCAAACCAGTTCTCAGTGAACTTGTGTGGGGAGATGAGTGAATCTCCATTGTTAGAGACACACTGGGAAGGCTATGAAAAGGCATGCTGCTCCGGCGCGTGAAGGTCGTGGTCGGGAGTCATGTGAGATGGGTGCATCCGCCCATATTATGAGTGTGGTTGAGCTGCAGGCTCAACCACACTTGTAATATAGGTGTAGCATGGCACTCTCAGCACTTACCCCAGCTTCTGACTGACTGGGTGCACTTGGTCCCCTCCACTCCCCACTCCCTCTCCCACTACCTGCACTTGTCTACCCCTGCACCTATCTGCACACTTGCACGATCTGAATGCACCATGTCTTGAACATTGTCTATCTATTTTTCCCTTGTCTCACCTCCTTGCATGGTGGTGCCTCAATGCACTTGGAAAAACTGCAGAATCGTCATCAGACCAATTTGCTGTTATCTACACCATTAATTGTATTATATGCACTTATTCCATGCACCCATGTACGCCTGTGCAGACTTTTATCATTCAGAAATTCAAGGGCTCTAAATGACTATTGTTTTTCCTCTTGTTCCCACCCTCCTTCAGCGCTTTGAAACGCTTGCTTTGTGTATAGGCACTTTATAAATAAACAATACCATACCATACCATACCAGAGGTAGCAACTTAACTTCTGTACCTCTGTTTTAAGATATTATAAGTGTCACCTTATTCAGACTGGTGGCACGCAGGGCCCATTCTTATACGTATCGGTGTATTGGCTGAATATTTCCACAGCTACCTGCTGCCTTTGAGTCTCCAGTAGGGAGGGACACACCTCCATCCAGAGTATAGGAACCTCTGCCAGGAAGTCTCATGGGAGTGGTACTTCACAGTGTGATGAATCCTGCAGAGTCCTCACAAGAACCCCACCTAAACTCTATTGCAAGGCAGAGAGAGAAAGGCAGACGCTTCCTGATGCTGACCCTGGGAGCAGTGTTCGCCAGGAGGATCACCTTGGAGGAGAAGGGCCCCATGGAAACAGGAGTACTTTGTGGAATGAGACACAGTATTTGTCTTCCTCAAAGAAAGGTAAGGTCATTAATATCGGGATATGTAATGGCTTGTTGTCAAAAGGAGCTTTTATATTCCCAAACTATCTGTAAGAATGTAGGTGATTTACCACTAATAACTGATAAAAATCACTAACATTAATAAATGTATAAGACCCTACGAAGTCCCGGGAAATCAGTAAGCAAAAACTCTCAATGTCATCAATTTAGACCCTGAGAACCCCCATTCCTTTGTAAAGCCAGATGCTTTATTTTATCCTTGTAATCCTCCTTTGGGGAAGGTGTATAAGGTGAAGAGTGAACTTGGTGATGACAATTTTAGTAAGAAAGCTAATTTTTGTAGAGAAATCTGCAGTGGACTTTGTTATGAGACAGGATTTCGTTATCCTTTTGTAACTGTATTAGTGGCCATATAAAGGCATGTAATCAATGGGTTACCAGTAGTAGTCCTAGAAGAAGTGTACACCAGGCAATAAATAATGCTGTTTATTACAGCTGGGCAAGCACAAATAAAACAGCACAGTGGAACAGAACTGGTTGATGAGAACTGACAAACTGGCTCACAGCAAACAATACTTTATACTGCTAATACGATGTGTATACAGTTAGAAACAGTTGCACTTCAAACTACACATCTCCACTGTTCTCACGAAGTTGATTGGTTAGAATACGTCATGCCCCTAGAGCTAATCATATGTTAGTTGGTCATGATTGGAGCAAACCAGACCTGCCCTGTCCCGGCTTGTTCCCCAGCAGTGTGGCGCCACATTGCCTCCCGCTCCACCTCACAAACTGTTATTAATTAGTAATAACATAATTGTGCTGACCTCTGGATCTTTATTCATCTGCCATTGGTCAGAAGTGGAAAAGAAGGAACACGAGACAGCCTGAACTAGTAGGAAGGGAGCCATTCACATAACACCTGCCCGATGATAAATCTCACAAACATCGTTGTGGACACACTGTGTGCGTGTTGCTTTTCAGGAACACCAAAACTTACCGTCAGAGGCCTGATTACAGAAACTTTGCCGTGGTGCAAGTGCAAAATTGCACGGTATTAGCACTAGGGCAAAGTGTGCCCTATTTCTGAAAACACTGGGCCATATTACAAAATATTTGCAACATAACAATTGCAGTTTGGCATGTTACAAGCAATATGGAAAAACGTGTAAACAAGATAAATGTTCACTGCATTTTTGCAGCCGTGCAAATTTTGCCCTAGTGATAATATGGAATGGGATTAGCAATGGGGCAAACTTTGCCCTGGTGCAAAAATTCATCACAAATATATATTTTTGCACTATGGCAATATATCATGCCAAACTGCACTTGTCATGGTGCAAAGGTTTTCTACTATGGCCCAGTGTTTTTAAAAATAGGTCAAAATTTGCTCTAGTGCTAATACCGTGCAACATTGCACTTGTAATTGAGCAACGTTTCTGTAATCTGGGCACAGATTGGCTCTTCTTGGAGCACCCCTTAATTCCACATCCATGTTCTCATACCTACTAGCCAAAGGGCAATTTGAAATTGCCTTTGTTGTTATGCGAGTGCTTCTCCTGATAATGTTGATTTCCCCAGCTGCCAAAAGTAACTGTGGGACTGGCTCACTGACCTTGATTTTATTGTCCGGTGCTTTTCATAGCAACAGCGGTCTGCTGGAGTCAATGAGCCAGAAACCAGCTTCCCCCAACTCTGAGACGCTGCGTGTTTGCCATGTGTTCAAACTGGCCTGCTGTAAAAGACCAAAAGACCCTCTCATAGCATCTCCATTGAGTGTGCTTGCTTATGTGTTCGCCTTTCCTGCACGTATGCAGCAGTTTCCCTTGAGTCCATGTTGTTATACATACAGGGTGTTCCCCTCTTGTTCCCCTCCATGCTTGGTCCCTGGGGTTGTACACAGTCTCTGGGGTTCCATTGTTCCTCTCCAGGGGGTGTCCCCACCTGCCCCCTTTATTCCTGCAATTGGTAAATGCTCCCATCTGCCTACCACTGAATCAACACCCTCATTGCTTTCCCCCCTTCGATCGATCTTCCGATCAACTCCTTTTTCCCTATCATTTCTTTATTCTTGCTTTTGGGCATCCATAACCGTGTTGGCCTGTCCATGTCCGCTCCCTCATCTTTGTATCCATCCGATGTGGACCCAAGTATTTGACAATCCTGTCCATCTGAAGAGCATGCTACCCAAAGAGCATCATAGTCCTCTGCTTTTAGTGGTAGCACTGCAAAGACCACCTGCACTCTATCCTCACCCTCATTCACCCAGGGAGGCTGCATCTCAAATCCACTACCCTCATCACCAACTCTATTAGCAGTCATTATATACCATAAGTTTCCGTTGCTGCAATTACAGTTGTTGATGACCAACTGTCCAACACAGAAGGCAATGAGCATCACAATGAGCACAGTGACAATTATTTTGAACATAGCCGCTAGCCACTTGGGTGCCTAGCCAAAGAGTGAGTCCAACCACCTGTCTATGCTTCCATGAGTGTCCCATTGGCAGCATAGTTTGCAGGTGTTTCTGTGCAGCAGCTGCTCCTAATTTTATGGCAGACCTCGCTCTCCATTGCTGTCATTATATCGAAAATGAATCAATTCTTGAAGGCCACCATGCGCAAATCATGGAGCTCCTCCCATACTGCATTCAGGCCTTTTCCGGTCGCATTTGTCAACTGTAGCACCTTGCAGCGGGTAATCTGCAGCCACTTGGCGTTTGTGGATGCTTGTACCCAGGGAAGTAGCAAGGATGTAAAAAAGACTGATACCTTGTTGAAAAGTCTTTAGCGCTGTGGGATTGAATCCAAACAATGTGATGATTCTGCTGAGATGTAGTTACTACAAATTTTCATTCCTGCCACTTGCCCTTGTTCGCCTTTCATCTCTTTCCACTCTGTTTCCCTTTTCTTCTACCGCAGTGTAGGCAAATCACTGAAAGGTAGTAAGTCCGCCTGAGGTATGACCAATGCAGGGTTGTGTATGGTCACAAGTGCGCACACTCCTTCCCAATCTGAAGGCATCTGGGTGTAGGCTCAAGATTTACATGCCCACTAATAATCCATCACTGCCAGCATCCCTTTCTGTAACGCTGGTATGCTCATCGTCTTCCTTTAGCCAGTGTTCATCCCCATTATGATCGTCCCTGTTACTATGAAACACAAGTAAAGCTGTGTAAGTGGCTTTATGTACACTGGTCAATGTCTCTCTTCTATCCGTGTCAAAGCATGTTCATTAGCATTCCATATTGTCCTGCAGTCGTCATTTATCTTTTTCACCCCCCTTTCTTCATATCCCACTAGCACTTCTGCGTGGTACTGCACCCTTCCCTGTTCCCATTTTTTCCCATTGTGAAACACCGAACCCCCAATCCGCATCAGGGGTCTGGTGTGGTACCACAGGATATCATGTCCTGATTAGTCCTTGCAATATATCCTCCTGTGGACAATGGCTACCTGTTCCCCTCTTCTCACCCCTTCTGTAATAGACTCTAAGATGACATGCTTTGTTGCTTCTTCCCTGGTCATGCTTTAAAGCTGCATATAATTGTCTGCATATACCTCTTCCTCTTTGTCTGTCTATCGCACATATACTACATGCCCCTGAAACATGCCCTAAATACCACTTAATGACAGGTGCATCAGGCATCCCCTTTTCTCTGCTGTTATTTCTTGTGGCGAGAATTGTGTTGGTGTCCCTGTAACATGCAGGATTTGCGAGCACACATAGCAACTGCCATTAGTTCTCTCTCAGCCCACATGCTTCATCTCATCATACCAGACATTTCCAGATGCTGTGTCCCCCACACCCCAATGGGGTCATAGATCTTCTCAGCATTAAATATACTTCTCTTAGTATGCGTCTCTTTCCCATTGTCAGAGGGCACACCACTGCTTTCTTTATGCAATAAAAACCAGAGAAAAAAAGAGAAAACAAGAGAATAAGAAACAAAACACTCCTATCCCTGTCTTTTTCATATCATTTTTATATTTTCTCCCATTCATCCCACTTCTTGCATGCTCTCCTTCTTCTTTACTTGGGAGCTTTCTGTAAAGTCGTATAGCTGAAAAATATGTCACTAACAGTTGGGTAATACTTGCCATCAAATTGGGTCCCTCTCTTCTTCCAAGGAGGTAATTCTGTTGTCTTTGCGGATGTTGGAAACATGAATCCTTGCCCTTCTTTCCTTTACCTTCACTGCTGTGGGTGTTGCATACACTACTACATAAGGGCCAGTGAATTACGGCTCCAGCCACTTCTCTATGAAATTACGGACAAATACCTTGTCACCCGGATAGAGGGGCTGCGATTGTGGGAATCCTCCCTCTCTGCGTGCAATTGTCTGTTCTTCAGCGTTGGCCGGCCCACTTGTTAAAAGTTGAACCTGGCGGGAGATGTATTGATATGATATGATATGATATGGCATTTGTAACGCGCCTATACACAAGTGTTTCAAGGCGCGACGAGGCAGGGAGGGGGGGACAAGGGGAGACAGACAACGATCCTACTAGGCCAGGTGTCATTCAGATCGCGCAAGTGCATGGGTAGGGGGGGATGGGAAAAGTGCAAGCGGGAATGGAGAGGGGAAAGTGCAGTACAGGGTTAGTGATGAACAAGATAAATAATGAGGGTCAGCTGGTGGCAAGTGCAAGATAAGTGCATACAAGTGCTGGGAAGGGGGACTGTAGGGATACAGAGACAGTCCCGCAGTGCAGGGGTTGCAAGGAAGGCAGTGCAGGGGAGAGTTGCTGGGCCAAGGACCGAGATTGGTGAGTGGCCCGGTTGCTGATTCAGTACAGTTTCAGTGATTTAGCAGGGGAGAGGGGGAGAGAAAGCAGAAGCAAAGAGGAAGGTTTTGAGGTGCTTCCGGAACCGGAGATGGTTCTCCTCAAGTTTCAGGGAGGCAGGAAGGCTGTTCCAGAGGGAGGACCCTGCTGCGGAGAGAGATCTCCCCCCAACTCGTTACTTGGAGAAGCGGCTGACCCTGAGGGAGTTGGAGGCGGAAGAGCGAAGTGCTCAAGAAGGAAGATATTTAGGAAGGGAGAGTTGAAGGTATTTTGGCCCAAGGCCCCAGAAGGCCTTGTGGACAATGCAGAGGGTTTTGAACTTAATCCTCGCAGCCACAGGGAGCCAGTGTAGTGATTTCAGTCCTGGAGAGATACGGTCCCTGGGCTTGAAGCCGAGGACAAGTCTTGCAGTCCTGTTCTGGATGAGTTGCAGAGGGCGGAGAGTAGAGACAGGAAGATTTAGATGGAGGCTGTTACAGTAGTCCAGCTTCGAGAGAACCAGGGCTCTGGAGACAGTGAGCTTCTGGGGGAAGGAGAGGAAAGGAAGGATACCTCTGAGGAGGTGCAGCTGGTAGTGTGACTTCTTAGAAACGTCAGAAATGTGAGGAGAGAAGGAGAGTGTGGAGTCGAAGATGACCCCGAGGTTTTTTGCCTTGCAGGTAGGAGCAGGAAGAGGGCCAAGAGAGGCCGGCCAGAGAGCTGCAGGGAAGGAGGGAGTGGGTGTGCCGATGAGTAGAATCTCGGTCTTACTGGCATTAAGGCAGAGGTCGTTGGCGGCACACCATTCCTAGATAGCAGAAAGACAGTCAGAGATGAGGGAAGGAGAAGAGGAGGCCGAGGGTAGCCTGAAAATGAGCTGGGTATCATCCACATAGCACTGAAAGTTGGGGCAGAGAGCAGCGATGCGGTGGGCGAGAAGTGCCAGATACTGGTTGAACAGCCAGGGAGAGAGGTTAGAACCCTGGGGGACACCACAGGTAGAGAAAAAGATGTCGGACAGGAAAGACCCCAGTTGGACCTGGGAGGGTCGATTTGAGAGGAAAGAGGTCAGCCAAGCCAGAGCCAGACCAGTGATACCCAGGTTATCACGGAGACGGTTGAGCAGGATGATATGGTTGACAGTCTCAAAGGCAGAAGAGAGATCAAGTAAAATGAGAACACATGGAATGTTAGAGTCAAATTTTTAGGGCATTTGTCATTTCAGTTAGATACTTTTGCATTTCCTCTCCCAAAACCTGTTCTGTGGTTCTAGCATCCGAAAATTGAACGTGCAGGAGGAACATACCCTCATCTTGAAAACACCTCCCACACCAGGAACTTTGCGGCTGACTTTGCATCATTTTTAGCACAGGACCCTCCCTCAACCAAACATGAAAAAGGACAGAGAACTATATGCATGTGCCCATAGGAGGTACCTCTCTCTTGCATGTCAAGTGTAGGAAAGACCTTACGGCAGCAACAATGTCTGGCACACTGTTTTCAATGTATGAATGGACAGAAATTGCCGACACACCACATAATTACTCATGAATTCTGCCACTTACTCGTGTAACTTCGGAACTTACTACCCTTCATTTATATCTGCGGCTATGTGTTCTATGGACGTGTGGGTGGGAAAGTGCAACTGCTAAAGTGCTATACTCAACAACTTTGTTGGCATCACTGGTTTCCGTGTGCTATTCTGCCTCCATATCATATCTTTCGGAGGGAGGCAACGGCATCTTTGAATCCACAAATCTTTTTCCTCATGTGAAGCTCTTGTGAAGCTTCTCCTTGCAGCTCTATTATCTCTACAAAGGGTATTGTACTAAAACGTTCCCCTTCCTCCTGCTCATGACCCTTTCTCGTCCCCTCCACCATCATTTGTATTCTTTCCCTAGCACCTGGGTTTAATCTGGTTGTCCTTTCAGGCAAGTAGTGTGCTTCTGTGGCTGCCCTATCAGCCACTTAATTCCCCAATGATATTAAGTCCTGTTCACCTGTGTGGCCAGCACATTTTATCATAGCCATCTCCACTGGTAACTTCAATGCTTCTATCAGTGACCCAAGTAACTAGCCATGTTGTACTATGAACTCGTCACTTTTCCTGAACCCCCTCCTTTCCGATTGTGCTAGTCCTGAGTGTATCGTGGACGTGACATAAGCACTGTTTGAGAATATGTTAGCTGCATGCCCTTCTGTCATGTTCAACGTGCTGGTCATTGCCATTAGCTCTGCTGCCTGTGCTGAATAATGCGATGGTAACCTCTGCTGTGATGCAACTACGTACTCCCCATTCTTGTAGCACGCTATTACAGCCTCATTATGTCTATTTCCTGTACTGGGGTCTATACTTGAGGACCCATCAACAAAGACCATATCTGCTCCCTCTATTTCTTCTTCTTTAACCCTGATGTTCCCCTACATTCTGTCCATATGGGCTGCACAGTCAGGTATGTAATCCTCTTCCTCTGTTGTTTCTGCTATAAATGTCACTGGGTTGACCACATGACACCTCACTACCTCTAAAGCGGGGTTCATCAGTATTATTTCATATCCTGAAGCCCTTTGTGTTGTCAGTGTGCGCTTTGATTTTTCCAAAATGGCGAATTGTAAATGCTCCACATACAGTACTAATGGACAGCCCATAGTAATTGTTTCTGCTTTCTCCATAGCAAATACTGCAGCCACAAGCGCTTGCTTGCATGGGAAATGCCCCTGCATTACTGGGTCTAGGACACCACTGTAGTAAGCCAATGACTTGTATTGCTGTGCCTTCTTTTGCATGAGGATCACTGTCATCATTGACCCGTCTGAGTGAGAGAACAGATAGAATTTTTCTTTGCAATTATGGATAGCCAACACCGACTCATGGGCCAATGCTTCTTTAAATTCAGCAAAATTATTATTAATTTCTGTTGGCTACTTTATTTCCCTTTTCGTTTTCTGTGCTTCCTTAAAGGCCTGCAGTAGGGGCATTGTAAATGTGGAGTAGTCAAAAACGCAAGCACTGCAATAATTGCACAACCTCAGGAATTTCTGCATCTCCTTCACAGTGCGTGGACATGCAGTCATGTGAATTGCTTCCACCCTCTGCCCTATTATCTTGCATCCTTCTATGGATAACATTTGCACCAAGTATGCAACCTCCTCTGGCAGTATTGCAGTTTCTCCTAGTCCACCTTATATCCTTTGTCGGCTAGTGACGTCAAGATATTCACAGTCAGTCCTACACTTCTCCTCAGTTTTACTGCACACCAATAAATCATGAACGTATTCTGTGTCTATGCTTGACATTTCTAAGTTACTTAAGTCCATCTGCATCACACTGTTGAAGATGCTTGTTGATTCGCAATACCCTGTTGCTGCTTAGTGTGTTCAAATTGGGTTCTCAGCTACGTAAAGGTGGTCAAATATTTAGAATCTGTGTGTTCGGAATGGAAAAGAAAGCCTTCAGGTCGATGACCATGAAGTGCTTTGCCTTTGTTGGAATATTGCACTGTATTGTAGCGGGGTTCCATACGAGGGGAAATTCTGCTTCAACCATGTCGTTAAGATGGTGTAAATCTTGTATAAATCTCCGAGATCCACCTTTTGAATTCTGTATCAGCTATATAGCTGTTGCACAGTGACATGGATGTCTGTATTATGCCCTGCTGCCACAATGCATGTAGCTTTGAGTATATCCTCTCGTCTGCTTCTCGGAACAATGGGTATTGTTTTGCTTGGGATAAAAGCACCCCTTCCTTTAACTTTATCTTTACCACCCACACTCCTTTTAATACCTCCCACATCATGACGCCCTTTCATCCATAGTCTTTCTGGAACCTTTTTTAGATCTTCGTAAGTGTGTCTGCTTCCCCTCTTTACCAGCTGGGTGAGTATCGGCACTGATTGTTCTACTCTTACTGTGCAAGGTATATGTAGCTGGAATACCATATCCACCTCTTCCTCCCCATCAGAGAACGTTGTTCAATCATTACTTCTGTAACTGTCAGTGTTGGGCCAATGCATAGCACTGTATGCCATTCCATGCTGTCATTATCCATTCCCCATAGGATCACCATGTCTTTATGGATCACTACCTCTTCAAGCTGTAGCACTATCATGGTGCCTTTTGTGTCTTAATTCTGGCACTGTGGTCAGAATAGAAAATGTGATGGCAACCAGAACACCTTCCCTTGTATCCCTGGGCCCCATCCCAGCAATATCTCAATGCCATGCGAAAACAACCTAGGAAACATGGATTGGCCTACGCTTTGGGCATGTGCTGCTAGAAGGAGCCCTTGTGTGTAATAGACGCCTGGCGTCAAGCACACTATTCTCTTTAATGTGAGAGATATCATGGCATTCAGTTTGATCAATAGTTCTCTCTCCAGTATGTTCATAGGAGTGGTGCTATAATGTGCTGTGTTCCTGTTGTTATTGGTAAATCTTTTGTGATTGGAACCGTCACCATCACCCAACAGAAGCCCTGTGTGCCCATTACTTTGTTTGATAGCGGGAATCCCTCTCCCTTATACAAGATTTGGTGTTTCCTGTATCTATGAGAAATGAGAACTCTCAGGGTGTTTGCGAGGATCAAATTCAAGACCCTCTGCATCATCCACAACGTTGTCTGGGGCCTGGTACCTCACTAGATTCAACTTTCTCTCCCTAAATGCCTCTTGGCTAGTGTCCTTCCATCCTCTAGCTTCAACTCTCTGCAGGTCAGATGTTTCTCCAAGCAGGGAGTGGGGGTAGATCTCTCTCTTCAGCAGGAGTGTCCCTTTGGAACGCCCTCCCTGCAACTCTCCATCTTGAGCCCCTGATTTCCTCAAGTTCTGGAATCTTCGCAAGGCCTTACTCTTCTCCTCCTCTTTCCCTCTCCCCCTCCCCTACTAGTCTCCTCCTACCACTATGATTGGATGCCTGTGTCCCTTATGAGTCTAGCCGTAGTCAGACCCTCTCTCATCCAGTCTTCCCCTCTCACCCCTTCCTACCAGCACTTGCCCTCAGACACCCTTCACTGACTAGTCTTCCTAGGTGTTGCTCCCCGTCACCATTGACCCCTATCACTTATTCCCCACTACTTGCCCTCCTGGGCACCCTTTAGCACTTTCCCAGTCCCTTGGGCCCCGTCCCTCCAGCACTTCCCCTTTCTTATCCTTCTCCCTACCTCATCCCTTGTCCTCACCTGCCCCTTCCACGTGCACTTTTTGACACTGCCCTTGCATGATCAGAATGTCACTAGTCCTAGTAGGCCAGTTATTGTTGTTTCTCCTATGTCCCCCCATTTTTGTATTGTGGCTCCTGGAAACACTTCCTGCTTGAAGCAGGGGTAACTAATACATGCTGTATAGACACCATACAAATGCTCAATAAATAAAGAGCAGCTGGGATACAGTTTCAAAGCTTCAAACTGTCTTAAAGCAGCTTCAACCATGTTTGGTGGCCTTTACTGCGCTGCTTTTGTCATTCCACAAACTTCAAACTGCTTACTAGTTTGTTCTAGCCATATCAACACGGTTTCACACCAGTAAAAATCATCACTGGCTCAACTCAAGCACTGGTTTACCACTGTGGAAGCATCCTACTGACTGCACTTGATCATTACATTAATCACACAGGACCTCATCTCTGCCTGCCCCTCTACATTTAACGTTAACCACTGCGAGCCATAGTGTCACTGACTGACTTAAACCAGCTGAAGCATTGTTTCAACCCAACCCTGCCACTGACTCAGACCTGTTGGAACCCATTGGAGCACATCACCTTGAGCACTGACTAGCTACTCGTAGAGCATTGTCTTGACACTAGCATGATGCTGTATTTATAGCATTCAAAAGCTGGCTAAATGTGGTCGAGCACCCACGGCAAACACATGCAATTTTATGAAGTAGCCCTGCTCCCTAGGTGACTTTTGGCACCCAATTTTCTGCCTTTTTCTTAAAAGATACCTTCTTAAGCATTGACATTCTGCCAATTGAGTGTTTGAAGACCCCTGCTTATTAACCCAGAGTGCTGTTCTTACAAAGCTTGCATTTTCTGGAATTATTTACTGGGTTTGGTTTTGCTTGTTTTTTTAGTTAGTTATTTGCATTGTTATTGTTAAATTAAAAGTCTTTATTTGAACCTTGATTGGACATTCTTTCATTTCTCAGTGCTTGTATTGTTGTAGTTTAGGTTGAAGCAGTTATCAGCTCACACTCCTCCTGAAGATATAGCCTGGCCCTGTCCTATGTTACCACAAGAGGTGAAGGAGGTTCATCTTTCATGCTGTCCCTGTTTCATCTTCATGTTATGAATCACTACTGGTTTAGTGGTGGTTTGGGCTGAGTTGGCGGTTTAGCCACCACTCATCTCTGTATTCCTGCAGAGCAGTAGTCATTTCGACAGAATTGTGTCAGCGGTGGGATTTGATGCAATCTGAGCCTACAGTTTGGTCATCCAAAATGAAAGACTGGGCAGGTAATGTTAGAAACACTGACAGGCATGGTTCTGGTGGCATACAAAGCATTTGGGATTTTAGCTCTATGTGGAGACTGAAGAACAATGTTATTTCTGAGCTTTGTTAGGAAAGGGGACACTACAGTGGCAGTTATATAAAGAAAGCCAAATTGCTTAAGCTTTTGGGAAAGATTGGTGGGTGGAGAAGGCCCAGGGAACCTGTAGTGATCTGGTTACCCAAAGCAGGTACCCATTCCGCCTGGGGGCATAGATATGAAGAAAGATAGCAATAGCAATTGCTGTTCCCAGCATTCTTCACAGAGGGTGTGTAATGTGGAGTGCCAGAGTATTTGTGCTTTTTTTACTCCCTTGGTCTCATTCAGGAACCAGATTAGTCTCGCTGGGGTTGAGCTGGCTACAAAAAAGATACTTCTATATGAGAATAGTGTGGCTCTAGCAGAGCAGCATGAGTGGAATGTGAGGCAGAAACAATATGATTTTACAGTGTTGTGCAAATAGAAATGTGAGGATGAGAGGGAGGTGTTCAAATAAGCCGCTAGTGGGGAGTGCCGTGTTTCCAGTGGTGGCACCCAGGGAAAGGTGAGGATTCACATCCCGAAAGAGCTAGTCCAAACATATGAAGGGGGTGAGAATATATTCAACTGTTTCAAAGCATGGAAACCAGCTTTCTACCTCCAGGAGGTCAAAGAGGAATTGTAAAAAGCAGCCTGTGGGTCGACCTACTGACTGTGTTTAAGTCCTTCATTGGTTTGAAGGCTAAGGTTTATAATTCTTCCTTACAGGGGGCTATCCTTGTTGAACTAAATATGGTGTGAGCTAATGTCACCTAAACCTTTTTGTTTATTAACAATTATTGGCACTCCTGTGTGTGTGTCTTGACTCAATCTTGGAAACAATAATTGATCTTGTTGCACAATGGAGGCCAGTCCATGTAAATGGACATGTTCTGTTGGCTGGGGATCTGAACTCAACTTGCCCAGAGGTTGATCTTTATGAAGATAATGAGTAAACTAGTATATCCTTTAAAGACAAGAGCGCCAAAGTCAGACATCGTATGAAATGGGCTCTTTGTTTAAAATCACTTGGACTATGAAGGTTAAATGGCACCTGTCAGGGCGACATTCCACATCAACCAACATTGCATAGGGGCACCAGTGAATCGACCTTAGACAATTGTTTCACTGACTTATTATTGTTTGAAAAATGTAAATCCCTGCTATCACTACTTTCAAGAAGGGCACCGAGCCAATTTAGATGGGGTGTGCAGAAATCGGGATGGCTGGAATAGTAAGTATTCGTGCTGTGAAACGTCATATTCCCATGGGCGAAGTATGCCATTGACAATTGTCGAACCAAGGCACAAATACAATTATTTGCAATGTACCGCGCTGTCTGCATTCATGCCCAAATAGAAAATGACGCTGCCACATCGGTGGCTGCATAATGCGATAGAAACTTATGCAAGAGATCGGAAACAAACGCACGAACTGGGCAAGTGCCTCCTTCATCGCAAACGGCACTGAAACTCAAGTAACATGCTGTGCAATTTTCCCTGCAAAATGAACAACAATAATATCGGCATGATTGCCTCTCACCAAAGTGTCATAAAGAGAAGCCAAAATCTGGGAATTCAATGTAGCTACTCCATAGCACTACACATGCACATGATAGATTGCAAAATGAGTAGCCACTGCACAGTGTTTTCCATTCACTTTCTGTAAATATATTTCGGAATCCCCTAAAACCTGCATGCTGTGCCTCGTGAAAAACACAGCCATAACCGCACCTTCTGCAATTCTGTTGACAAACACACTGTGTAGCACAGTCTGTCCGTACACACCATACCTACAAACTTTATTGCCCAATCCTGTAGCCTCTGCAGGGCCATTTCTATGGCCGTCATCTGCAAAAGGAGCATACGTAACACGTGCAACCCTGCAACTATCGCGATATTCGCAGACTTTTCGTGCTGTGCACGCGTGGTAGTGGGGGAATAACTTTCAACCAATAGCTCATGACATCGTGCCGGCCCTATCCATGGGCCGCCGCTTTGATAAATTTTTCGAATTAAATTTTTCGATTTTAGTTAATTTGCATCAGGCACTCCAGCGAACACCCCATTAGTGAACATCTTAAAATGGCTGCGTAACTTGTTCTCAGTAACGAACGGTGAACCGACACTGTGCACCATCCACGGGTCTCGTGTTCGTCTACAGACACTCCGCTGCAGACATCCAGTCTCCTACCTCGAGGTGAGTCGTGTTTTTTCACGTTAGACCAACGATTATGATCGCTCTCACCCGACCGCACGCATGGCCACGTACGGCACTCCTTTGTGCTTTTAAACACACACATTATGATAGAGCCAATCTAGTCGCCTTTAGGTGCCACAAGTTACCACATGCGACTGCTTTGTGCCGCATTATGCGATCACTTCGTGTATTTTGGCTACCACTGGTGCATCTGCCACGCCCAGGGCCTAATGCTCCTAGCATTAGATTTGTCCTTATACCGTACATAACAGCACATCCCACAACAACTAAACATGTTGATGCACAAACATCCTGTCTTTGACTTAATTCTCACTACCTAGTTCACGCAACATCTTTGGGCTACACTGCACCCCGCACTCAACAGCACTCCAATCCGCACAGGTACACGCATCATTGTAGCATATCTACTACTGATGGGAGAACATGGTCGTATGCAGGCCTCTCCACATTAACGCATGTCACGCCTCTCTTACCACTCTGTGTCACACGGGCACCAAGACCATTACGAGACCCTGACACATGTCCTGACCCGAACCTTATGTTCATTTTATCCACAGCCATCCCTTGGCGGATTGACACAGCGTCACCCGACGCCAACCTGATGAAACACCCCACATCGGGGTACTTATAGGCAAGTCCCTACCCTTCTGGCGATATTATTCTAAGAGAGACGGACAACTAAATGCCTTTTGTCTTGTCCACAGGATCAAAAGACCTTGTAAATTCTATACAGTGTATTTGGACACTGTTTTCTTCCAAGCCACTGCGCTCCCCTGACCCGGTAAGCACCGACTCTTCTCCTCTGTGATTTATGTCACTCTTTTACTGCTAGATTTGCCTTTTTTGACACACTCCTAAAACATCCCTGTCTGTTTACCTCAACAGACCTCTTAAGATACCTCTGTCTTTGGAATCATCTTGTCCTGATGAAGGCCGTCCCACCAGAGCTCACTTAAGCTCACTTCCTGGCCAAAACACTGTTGTGTTGACCTTCTGTATTGTTATGTGTTGTTGTTGTTCAACCTTACATTGTTCTGATTACTTATATTACTCATATGCTATCACATCACTAAGTCTGCTGGTTTCCTTCCCAAGGACACCCTAGTAGACATAGAAGCAACTGATTGAGACCACAAATATCCAGCATTTGTACCCGACTAACTGGTTAATTAACCTCAAAAATGTACACCGGCTGATGTATCTTTTGCTTATGATTACGTGTATTGAAAACACCTGCTGCAATCTAATTAAAACCCTGTTGCAGCTCACTGAATCGTCTCATCAAAATATTTGTTACAACTATTCATCTTAGTATAAACTTCACCACCTACAGGTGGCTATCTCTGAGGATTGTGTTCATCTAAGCAATCAGCAGTGAGACACTTATGTCCTTGCTCAATTTTGTTCACACTCTTTGACAAAGACATGCCATTTGGCTTGAACAGGTGTATGTATTGCGAACCAATGTTCTCATTCTGACAGGAGAACATCCCAGCAGCACTCAAGAAGTCACACATGCTTCTGTTGATGAGACCCCTTCCAACCTCTGGCTGTTGACAGGAATCATTGGAATACTTCTACACTATTCTCAGGGGTATACATGAGAAAAGCACCTTGTCAGTGGGAAAAATGTACTGCACTGCTTTCATCATAATCTTCAGTTAATCAGATGCACGGAACAAGGCATCTATCCCAAAAAGAAGGCTCCAAAGTGCACAATCCCAACATGCACAGTTGCCGAAGTGGCCGCGCATCGCCATTCTACAAGCAGTCAGCCGAAACAGCATGCTTCGACACTACACCACAAAGCGTCCACTCTTTCCAAACTGAAATTGGCAGACAAGTCTTTTTGGAGGGCATACACGCACAAATGTTCCACAAAGCCATCACCTATGACGAAAACTGTGCGTCTTGCCATGTTTGCCAACCACAGTGCACAAAGTAATGGAAAAAGTGAATGTCACCCTTTCCTGTGACGCACACCCAGAGCACCTGATTGGCCAAAGGCCATAGTCCATTTCCATTGGCCAGCATGCTGAGAAGCACATAATGTGGCACGTGTCTTTCTCCAAGTACTGTGAGGGCCATGCCCCAGCAAAGCAGGAGGAGTCCTTTTTCCAATTTGCCCGCTTTCCTGTGACACACACTCTGAGCACCACCTGATATGACTATCACTACAGTCCGATTTGCGTAGGCCAGCATGCTGAGAAGCACAGAATGTGGTATGTGCCTTTCTCCAAGTACTGCGAGGGCCACGCCCCAGTAAAGCAGGAGGAGTCCTTCTTCCAATTTTCACGCTTTCCTGTGACACACACCCTGAGCACCACCTGATAGGACAATCGCCACAGTCTCATTTCCAGAGGCCAGCATGGTGAGAAGTGCTGAATGTGGCACTTGCGGGTCAACAAGTACATCGAGGGGCGGGTCCGAGAGAAGCTGGAGTTCCTCTTCCTACTGCCGCACACCCTAAGCATCTCATTTGACAATCCCCAGAGTTCCATTTCCGTGGACGCCACCCACAAAAAAATCCCGGATGTAGCTTTCATGCTGAGTGCGGCCATGGGGGAATAACTTGCAACCTGGGTAGGGTGAGTTTGTGGTAAGGGGCAGCTCTTGAAAGAGCCTGTTTGTTTGTTTTTGTTAGATGCTTCTACAAAACCACATTTCTTTCGGTTTTTATTAGCTTTTGTGTTTTCTTGTGCTCACATTAGTAGAGTAAACTCTTCACCGCATCCTGTAGACGAGCAAACAAAGCTGCATTGCCAATGGGTGACAACAAAATGCCATTTTCTTGCAAAATGCCATTTTCTTGGGGGGGCGGGGTAAACAATATCAAACTGGGTAGGAGATTTGGTGTTCCATCGTAGATGTACAAAAGGTTTTTTTTTCCTTCTTTTTTTGACATGCGTGCAAGCAACTTCTTTTGTATTTTCTCTTTATGTGTGTTTCTGTTTGCCTCTCCTCACATTTTTATCACATTCTGGTTAATGCTTCTTGCACAGTGTAAAAGAAAATGGCATTGCCAATGGTGCTCAAATAAATGCCACATCTACGGAACCACTGCATATTGTGCAACCTCATGATCTCATGGTGGGTGGAGAACATGCCAGCAGTCTGCAGAAATTCATGCATAATTCTGATTATAGCACACCTTCCGACCTTGGCTGGGAACAAATTACACCATCATGGACCCACACTCCTCTTGGTGTTATGCATGGGAAAACAACCTTTGCAGTAGGAAAAATATTCATCACTGTGGTCAGCAACATCTTCAGGTGACCGATTAATCGTCCACACGACATGTAACCCAAAGGTATACTTCCTTAGTGCACCACAACAAAGTCAATGTTGGTGAGGGATGCCACATATCTGCAAAAACGAACCATCCTGCCAAAACTGCAGTCACCCTGACAGGCCCAGGAAGCGTCCACTCCTTCCAACCCGAAATTACCAGCAATGTCTCTTTGCATACAACACCTGTGCAGATGGCGCACAAAGGTATCACCGACGGTAAGCACTATGCGTCTCTCCATCTCGACCACCCTCACAACACAGTATTGGGACGAAATGCAACAACCCCTTCCAGTGAACCACACCCTAAACTCCTAATTGCCTATTTCCCACAATTCCATTTCTCTTTCCACCATGCTCATAATGGCAGGATGTGGCACGTGCGCTAACCCATCTACAGTGAGAGGCACAGCCCAGTAAAGCACACACAATACTTCTTCCCTTTGCATGTTTGTTTTTTTGCAGCACTCCCCTATTGGGTGCTGTCAAATTTTCAAACACGCATCCAGCAATCAGATACAAATTTTCTGCATTGCACACTGTCATTTCTATACACCACTCCATATTTTCCGGTAAACACTCTCAGTACACGTTCCGTTTGATTGCAAAGCCCCTCCACCAAAACCTCTGCTAAAGAATGCACGATTGCAGCATCCACAAAGATCCTAAGATGCACCTAGCACACCATTAGCCATGCACACAACAGTGTAGCCCTTTCCCACCCACCACAACACTATACATCCAAGCAAGCGACCATGTGGGCACCAAACATTATGCAAAAACGTAACATATGTTGCATCACTTCTACCAAAATCCCCCACACCAAAAAAACGACCCATTCACAAAAACATGTCAAACTTAGCAGAATCCACAAACATACCACAGCCTGCACCACATCTACGCACTGCAATTCACAAAGTATTGTGTCACTGGCAACCTATGCACAACAGCTTCACAACATTGGACCTACTTCAATAAATCTGCACACAGCATCATAACCAACCACATATACGTTGCACTTCAACCATACCCACTTCCATACTCACATTATGTACACACTTCACCCTGTGCCACACACCAAATACTGTAGCATGTTGGAACTATCACCATAACCATGGAACACACAATACACATTTTGCAACTCACTTGTGGTGCTGTAGCATGTCAACAATGTGCTCCACACCCTTTCTCCAAAAATCACCACCATGTGCCGCATGCACTGTCAAACCTGCATTGCTGCAGTGGGGGTGCTCCTTGCACACATTCCCCACACTGTAATGCAACCATGTATGTAAGCATGTCACCAACTACCACTATGCACATATGTACCACTGGCACCAGCACCTCTAACCAATCTCCACACCGCAATAGACATGCACAGCATTAGATGCAACAGTTACCATACTGTATAAACATTACACTGTCTCCGGCACCCCAATGCCCTTTCATTCACATACTATTGTCTTACCCACTTCCACTCAGAAAGCATTGTGCCACTGCCAACTGAACCACAAAATGTTTACAACATTGCTCATACTACAAGCATTGTGCACACAGCACACTATCCAAGCACATATAAGCTCCCCTTCAACCATACCCTCTACCATACGGACAATATGCAAACACTGCACCCAGTGCCTGCACTGTGTTACTTTTCACTGCAGTGTCTCCAACCACAGTGCACCGCCATGGAGCTATGCAGCAACACATTGCAACAGTTGCCATAAAGTACAAACAAAACATTCTCTCCTGCACCCCTGTGCACTTTCAATCACATACTACACAGTATTCACAAAGTATTGTGCCACTGCCAACGTACCTACATTCTATTTGCAACACTGGCCTATAATGGCTGAAATGTGCTCCACAACCATTCCTTACATGTCATTAACCTCTAACTGATGCACAGTCAAAAACGCATTACTGCCATGGGTGTTCTCAAGACCTAGGCTCTTGAGTGCATGGCCAACCGTCTACGGCCATGCACCCAATAGTCTAGGCCTTGAACACACCAACAGCAACGTAATGCCACCATGGATGTCACCATGTCAGCAACTACGACAATCCACATACACACCACTGCCACCAGCACTCCTACCGAACCAGTGCACTGTCATGGAGCGATGCAGCAACAACTTGCAACAGTTAACATAATGTACAAACAAAACACTCTCTCCTGCACCCCTGTGCACTTTCATTCACATACTATGGGCATACCCACTTCCATTCACAAAGTACTGTGTCACTGACAACCTACCCACATTCTGTTCGCAACACTGGCCATACTGCAACCAATCTGCACACAAGGCACTATGCAAACACCACCCTCTACCGGATGCAGAGTCAAACATGCGTTCCTGTGGTGGGTATGTTGCAGCACTACACTCTTGAGGGCATGCCGTACAGCCTATGTCCTATTACCTTTGGCCATGCACCCAATAGTCTAATCCTTCCACAGACCCAGTGCACCTTCATTCACCCATGCATGCCACCATGTGCCCAACTACCGCATTCCATCCACAGTTCACAGCCACCCACGCTCCCATCCAAATGACCATGACCGTAGGCCATATACCCAAGACCAAACTTATAAGCAGTGAAGATATAAGCCACCATGGGTTTGATATGCTGCGGTGGTTGTGGCTAGGACCTAGAGTCTTGGTTGCCTGGCCGCAGGCCGTAGGCCGTAGGCTGTACACCCAAGACTCTAGGCCCTGGCCACAACCACCGCACCATATTACAGCCATAGATCACACGTATAGATTTGAATATGCATTAAATGTTTGAAATTATACTTACTGTTTCATTTGTTGAGATTCAATATATTTTTTGCATGACTTAAGTAGTTGGAGGAAATATTCTTTTTCAATTTCTCTGATAAAAGAAAAGAGCATGTTAGTGTATGTATTTTATAAAGACTTATTACATTGCATAATAGACATTTTAGCTTTTTTTACCCTCATATTTAGTTTACAAACCATTGTACTGTGCATTTTGCTCAGTTTCTGTGTTTGTTTTTCAAATCATTGGGTCTGGGGAAAAGAAATCCTTGTCAGATTAAAATAAAAACTTTTTTTGCTATGCTACAAACTACTTATTTGTTTCCTTTGAGTGTTCACTTGTTGTTTCTGGTTAATGTTCTATCTGTTGGCTTGTTGCAGATTTTTAAAGCAGTTAGAGACCTGTTGGCGTATTCTAACTGTGTATTTTTTGTTACAATTCAGTTCTATCAATGTATCTGTGTGGTTGTTATACAATGTTGGCGTATTCTGTTTATGGTCTTTTAATTGCATTTTTGTTAATGTTGAAGTACAGATTAGTTATTAAATGTTGGCTTTAAGAATATTAAATAAGTGTTTGTAAGATTTGCTGGTAGTCTCTGTTTCTGGTACTAGTAATGGTACTATCATTACATTCGACCCATCCACATTTCTTTTGAATATATGCAGTGTAGTGACCTGCATTGGTTGTGGCTCCTGCGTGGTAGATTATACCTATTGTTATGAAGGTTTTTTTACCAAATGACACTTGACCGTGTGTGAATCCAGTCTTGCTTGTTTTTGGTACCATCTGCATTGTACCGTAGAAGCATTAGTATTACATAGTTACTATGTGTTTGTATTAGTAAGGTGGAGCGATTAACTGAATTGCAGATAGTACATAATCTGCCCCGGTTTGAATTTTGTACAAGTTGTTGAAATGGAATGGATTCACAATTAGGCATGGATACATACACAAAGTGCTCATTAGGGATTTGTTCCTATGTCAAATTGTTGCAGAGAGTGCATGTATGTTTCCACATGTATGAAATATGGAAGATTTCATTTATAGGTATGTTTTTGTTTTCCAGAACTTGTAGTAAGTACATTAGACATTGTTGTGGATCTTCTTGTGAGTTTATAGTGAACCTCACCATTCCAGCACAGTAGTCCAATTCTTGTCTTATTCAGTGAACACTATACGTGTTGTCAGGATTGTTTGTTGGGTTTCTATGAAGGACTAACATTTGCAAACACAATTGGTCTGTACTGTGTAAGTAAATGTTGTTAACAATTGGTGGCAATTGAAATAGAATATTCATTGCTACATTTGCATAGCAACTTACACCAGTTACATTTGAAAATTTGAACGGACCAGATAGTTCTGTGTCCAAGTCTTTTTTTCGGAGTTTGAGTTGCTTCTTTGAAGAAGTATCCGAGTTACTTTCAATAATAGGTTCTTCTTTGGTTGTGGTAATTGATGAAGTATTAGCTTCTTTTACTCTCTTTGAAGGATTTGCAGTCAGATCCTGTTGCATTTCTGTTTGAATTAGTTTTCTTTTACAACGTTTTCCTTTTTGTGGAACAGGATATGATTTCAGATGGGGGGTTTACAGTGAACGTAGACTATTGTATTCTAAAATGCAAGGAATATCAGCGTTTACTTTACTTGCATCAAAATTGATTAGAAATAGACCGTCAAGTGTACGTAAGCGTGATAGTGCTACGTAGCTCATGTCTTCTTTAAAGACTGTGTTCCCAATATCTATCAATGCTTTGTCTAGGGTAAGACATTGGGATTTATGAATGATGACTGCATATGCAAGAGTTAGAGAAAATTGTTCTCTACGTACATACATGTCTTTGAAGAGAAGGGATCAAGCTGTTGAGCGCCCTATCCTTTCTACTTCTATTGACAAACTGAATGTTGTTGTCACGTGGGTATGTTTGAAAGCCAACAACTGTACCCAGTGCTCCATTAACTAGTCCATGCTCCACGTCAAGGTTACATTTAAGCATTACTCTACAATTTAAGGATAATTTTAATATGTTTTCCAACCCAGCTTTGTTGGAGATAGAACTTTCTAATGTATTTAGTCTTGTTGTGGCTTGTTGAAACATGGGTAGTGTCATACCATGTACGTCCAGTTTGTCTGTGGAGCAAATTTCAATTATTGGTTGCATTTCTTTTTTTAACATTGTTTCATTGAATTTGGAACAGCTTGCAAGAGTTGCCATTAAGGCCATACAATTGACATTTTTGTGTGCTAATTGTTCCATAACATCAATAGCACATGCGTTATTGCCATAAAGTGAATGGATGTGCCGGGTTTTCAATATTGCTTGTGCTTTTTGAGATAGTTCACCAACTCTAATACTTTTTAAAATGTTGGCGTAAGTGAGGTCTGCAGATTGACACATGTTTTCTGTTAATTCTCTGTATTGGAAATGTTGCCAAAGGTTGACATTACCTATGCTGCCAACAGTTTTACGGCACAGTTTGTGTCCTAAGGTTTTAAAAATAGGTTCACCTTTCACTGGTGTCAACTGCAGAAGATCTCCGAAAACAATGTGTTTTCCTCCAAAGAGTTCTTCGTAGTTTGTTTTAAGTACTTCTTGCAATCTGAGGTGAATCAAAGCCAACATTAGGTTGGAGTCCATGCTCACTTCATCTATTAGTAGCATTTTCATTTGTTTTAATACTCTGCGTAGTTCCATTGCAGCTTCTCTAGAAAGTTTGTAATAGTGTAATTTGTTTTGGTGTTCTACTGGAAGGAGTAGTTATCAGTGTAAAGTGACACCGCCTATGTTGTAGGCAACTAAACCTGTGGGGGCATTTACAACTGCTGACAGTTTGTTGTTTGTCAATTGCTGAAGGAATTTGCTGATGATTCTGATTAAGAATGTTTTGCCTGAACCAACTTCACCACTGACGTACTGCAGTGTAGGTTTGTAATTTTGGCAGGTACATTCTTTATTTTCGTGTTGTACACCATGTGCAATTTATTTTGTTACTTCTTCAAAAATGGTGCGCTGGTCTTTGTTAAGTTTTGATTGTAGTACAATTAAGTCTTCTGTATCTTCTTCATAGTGACACATGGTGTTTTCTACTTCTGTCATAGCTAATTCTGCCTCATTTGCTATTAGTGGCTGTCCTAGTGGTTCTTGGATTCCTGCTACATAAGGTTGATTACTGTCGGAAGTGTCCTTATCTAGTTGGGCCTGGAGTTCTTATTCCTGTTGCTGTTCATTGTGCAACATTCTTTTGTAACGCGTAAAATTAACATTGGTGATAGTGCTTTCATTTACTTTGAAAGCTTCTTCATAGCAGTCATAGTTATCTAGTATCTCTTCTTCTTTTCTCCATGGTTTAAAAATTTGTAGCAGGGACATGTAATATAGTTCTTTCTGTTGAGGAGTTTTTAATGACAATTTGACATTATTAATTAAGCTTTGTTTGGTAAGTTTCACTAAGCGGCCTTCACAATCTATCACTCTATATCTACCTTTGTTTTCATCGGGTTTTACATTATTTTTGTATGCAAAGTTTTGGGCTATGTGGTATAGACACATATTTTCCAAAGTGGTACTCATGTTCGGGTAGTATGTGTCTAGTAAATTGTTTTTCAAAATGTCTTGGCTGTTGGGATCATTGTTGGCTATTGTTTCTATGTCCTCATATGATTTGAGAACTCTTTTTCTAGATTTAGCAGGACCAAGACCTAACCATACTATATTTTCAGATTTTCCATACAAACCGGTACCGTTTACTGCAGTGGAATTGTCTGCAATGTACTGCACAACTAGGTTTGCATTCAATAAGAGGGCAATGATTGCATTGTAATCATTGATATATTTTGATTCTTCTGTTCTTTTTATGTAATACATGTTCTTAGGTGATTTACCTTCAACACTATGTCGAACTGAAGACATGAAGTTTTTCACTGCACCTGTTTCTGTAGCTGGTCTAGGGAAACCAAAGCGGCATTTGGTATAGTATTTCCATTTGTTTTTGTATTTGCAACGATAATATTTGCCACATGTGTGTCTTTGAAATTCTACAATTGTCCATGAAGGTCACTATGTCTCGTTTGTGAAGGGAACTGCAAAACAGTGGCATCACTTTCCTGACTAAATTTAGGTGCACCTTTAATCTATAAAAGCATGCAGATAAGTGGTGCTCCTATGGCTTGGTATTCTTTGCTCCAAAAGAAGTGTTGCAGGGGAGGAACAGTTTTATTACAAATAAAGTGTACCATAGCAATGAAACGATGGTAGAAATATCTTGAAACATTAACAGGATCTAGAGATTAAAGTTCTCCAGGTGTTAGTATATCTATATTGGTTTTGTTGTTGTTTGATATGCGTAGGAAATCATGTAAATCTTCCCATGCATATTCTGCACAACTTAATGTAAAAAACCAAGTGGGTGGTCCAAGGTTTCTGATCATACAACGTACATCTCCTTGACGTCAGAACCAGTATTCTTTCATACCCTGCATGTTTGCAAACAGATTAGTTATGCTTAATTATTGAACGTCATCTTTTTCTTGCACTTTTTGTATTAATTGCGTAGCTGACATATTTTGAAAGTGGGTTCCAGATTTCAATATGTGTGCAACTCCGTAACATAGGGTTGCTAGTTCACTTTCAAAGAGTAGGTGGAATATGTATTTCACATTTTGTCTAAATCTGGGATCTTCAGAATACATTTGTAATGAGCGGTGTTCTGATGCTGTTATATTGTGGGTCTATCATTGTATCTTCCTCCTTTGCCAGTAGGAAATAGTAGTGGAAAAGCATGTGCTTCTATACTGTTTTCCCATATGCTCATTGGTGAACCTTTGGTTTGTCGCATTTGGTATGTTTCTAGTGCATCATCTATGCTGTCATTAGAATGCAATGGATGAATTGTATAATGGTCCAAAAGAGTGGATAATGCAGCAGGATCCAGACGTTCAAATTGACCAGTTTCTGATGACTCTTGAATTATTTCAGTTGTTTCCCTTAAGCTTTCTTCAATATTTGTTTCTTTGTAGTATTCATTATTGTCTTTCAGATATTGCAAGGCTTGTCTAACTTTATGTAAGTCCACAAGTTGTTGCCACATTTCTTTGTCTTTTGTTGGTACACCATTTACTAAGACAATTAAAGATTGCTCTATTGGACATTGCACTCCTAGAGTGCGCACATTGTCTGTCAGATCTAATGGTAAACTACTTTGCCACGAATGACTTTCACCAATTCAGAGGGAGGTAATTTTGCTGTTTTTGGTTGAAGGCGTATTATTGCTTGAAATGGGTGTACTGTTTGAATTATGATGCTCTCATACTAATTGAGTTGTTGCACGGGTTTTGGTAGTGGGAATAATTCCAAGTTATTTGTGATAGCACATGAAGGACTTTGGTTGTTGTCAAGATTTGTAGTGCAGTGACTGCAACATATTAAGGGTTCACTTATTTCGTATTTGTTTTCTGTTAAAAGGTAGAGAGCTAATTCAAACCATTTGGAGTCTTCATTGTCTTCTATTTTGTATGTTGCATCTATAGTTTTTGTGTTACTTTTGTAAAACGTTCTCCGGCAACACACACACACATGATTTGGTACTTCAGCGGATGTACTTTTAAATGTTTGTATTTCTTTTTTGTATGTGTGTAATAGAAAGTTGCCATGTGCACAATTGTTGCTAGTCTGTTCTAAAGAAATTGCATATTGTAAGTGGCTTTCACTTCCAAAATATTTTCTCTGGATACGGTTGATTTCTTCTTGTAGGTATTTGGGTGTACCATGTAGAAGAGTGTTATTTAAATTGGCTAGTTCTAAAGCAGGACTTTTAGCATAGTACAGTTTATACACTAGATTTCTTACATTTGAATGATCTGTTAATATTATTTTGATATCATGGAAGATGCTTTTGCAAATAGGTCCTGAAATGCAGGCTAATGAATGTCCTTGTAGTCCTGTGTATTTGCGCACTGGACAGTTATCCATATTTTGCAGCACTTTCACTTTGATTTTGTCATTACCTTTCACATACTGATTGTGGAACTGGTGTAAAGATTTGAAAGATTTGTTGAGAATGTTACACATTGACATGCACAGCCATTTGTATACTGGACGTTCAGGTTCAGTTGAATGGAGAGGTAATTCTGAGTTTTCTGGGCATACTTTTGTAAGCAGTGTTTCTTGTTCCATGATGGTATTATTGATTTTTTCATATCCTCGTCCACTGCTATGGATGGCAATTGTGTTTGTTTGGTTTTGTTTGTATGCTTCTTCATTAAAATATGGTTCTGTGGTTGTGGTGTGACATTCTGTTTAGTAAGAAGTTTCTTTTGTAGTTTAGTACTTAGTTGTGTTAGTGGTTTCATCCTGTTTGAAACTAAAATAAATAACCTCCTTTTGAGAAGGATTGCACTGTCTACGAGAGCTTCTAGGATTAATTTTCTACGGTAGGTTTTAAGGGTTGTCAATGATTTCACTCCTGTTCTTATTAGATTCTGAAGGACTCTGTGGCAGAACATTTTTGCTAATATACTTTTTTTAGTATGGTTTCTTGCTAGTATATGAGGATTTATAGGAGCACTGTTAGCAGTAGTGGTAGTGGAATTCTTGTTAAGCATTTTCCGTTTCGTTTCACATTTTGATAGAGGAGGCAATGTTTCTGTAGTTGAAGCTTCTTTTGTTTCGCTAAATGACTGCATTATCTGTTTTGTTTAAACATTTTGTACAAACTCTGGTAGAGATGGATGCTTATTTTGGACACTTTTATTTTCATTTGCTCTATTTCTGCATTGCTTTCTACGGACTTGCTTTTTGGTAGGCATTCTTTAGGGTCTGTTAAAAAAAAGAAGGTATGCGTTGGTCTGTTTTACAATGTATGTGTGCTGTTTGCATGCGTGTATGAGTTTGATGGGGAAGTTGTTTGTGGTGGTGTGTGAATGTGCATTGGGCAGTTACAATGAGTTGGGAATGCTATTTTTCTGTTTGTATGTTACCACACTCTAGTTCAGATGAGAGTTGAAAGTGAGCTAGTGGTGAGGAGTAGCATTAATAGTAAACATAATGGTATAAAATTAAAAAAGCTATTTGTTTTGCACTAACATTCTAAGGTTTGAGTATGTTATTTGTGTTCCAAAACAACAGGGATTTGTGTGCCATTCTGCCTGTTAATCTCTGTTTACTAAATGGGGATTTGTGGGCAGAATGGTTCAGAAATCGATGTATTTTCTTTTGCGGCACAAATTACATGAATGAACCACACAGTCTCTTTGAGGAACAGTAAGAATATAAAGGTAGTATTCTACTTACTTTTTTTGTGTGGAATGAGCAGGTTTCTTCGGATATGTTGTTTGTAGTTTAGATGCTGTTGATTTTCAGGAGAGTGGTCTTCATTGCCATTGTAAAAGGAAGAAGTTAGTAATTTTGTGTTTTTATAGCACTGAGGTTAATGTACAAGTTAACTTTTATGTTTTTGTTGTAGTATTCTCATTTGATATCTGAACATAGTGTATGCACACATTTTATTTGATTATGTGCAGCCTTTATATGTTATTTGCAGTATGTTAGTTCAACCTGCTTCACAAACGAGTACAATTTTAAGTTCATTAAATTCACTTGTTGTTTTGTAGCTGTGTTGTAGATAGCAGAGAGGTTTGGAAGTGATACTTCATTATAGTAGACGGGAAACATTTGAATAATTTAATGTTATAACTAGACATGCCAACGATGGGGAGCACCAGAGAGGGAGATTTCACCACAGCAATCGATGGCAGTGGGATTAGCATTAATTTAGGCGGGAGACACTAAAAAATGGTGACATTTTTTAATGAAAAATCGAGTTTCGCACATAAATCGGGAGGGTTGGCATGTATGTATAGGTTATAGGGGAGATAGTAAAAAGTAGTGCGATTTTTCAATGAAAAATCGGGAGTTTCGCACTTTAAGCGGGAGCGTTGGCATGTATGTATTGGCTATGCAGATTTAGTGGCATTACTTTGTTTATATAGATTCATAAGAGTTGTACATGTACTCTGAATAAAATATGCATAACTGTACTTTGTAATCATGCATGTGGATATGCATGGAGCTCTAAATAGAAATCTTCGAGACTTGCACAGTAGTTTTTGTAGTAGGTGCTTTCCAATTATATGAGACTTGTATTCAGAGTGATCAACAATACATTTGAAGTGTGGAATTCTGATGATGGAGTTAGATGTAGAGGTGTTGGATGTGATTGGTGGATGGTTGTGTGACTGCTTAGCTGTGTCCAATGAGGGAATAGATTTGCGAGTGAGGTGGAAAGGGTAGAAGGGCTGGCTAAGAGTTACATGCCGCATGGACACCGCGCCAGTCCAAGGGTTGGGCGTGCCACATACGGGGTTTTACAGCAAATCCAGCATGGAAAGTGGACTGTAGGGATCAGCCAATCAGATGTTGAAGTTGTTGATTTGTGTAGAAAGAGTGTGTGTGTACTGAAGATGGCAGAGGTGGAGACAGTCAGGGTGTTGGTGCTTGGAGATATGTTTGTCCATGGTTTACAGCACTGTTCTCAATGCAGTCATGTGGCAAACAATTTCGATGTTAGAGGAGTGGAGGTGGTTTGGAGTGCTGCGACTGACTGCAATGTAGAGGTAATTCTGCAAGTTTGCAGAGATATGCCTAGGATGAACAGTCCCCATGTGGTAGTTTTGCACTATGGTGCTTTCCATTTGGGCTACGTGAGTTCCCCTACTTTGTTGGGAGATTTGGAACGGTTGGTTCAAGCAGTAATCAACATCTTTCCAATTGCGAAAGTAATTTTTTCTGGATTACTTCCTAGAGCAGAATGGGACAACAGTTCTTTTTTTTGTCCTGATCAAAGCATCGCTAGGTGTGCAATCAATCGAGGCATGCATGCTTTCATGCTAAGAGCTGGTATGTTTTTCTGTATCCACGAGAACATTGTTTCAAGTAATGCGGCTTATTTCGAAGCAGATTGTGTTTCTTTATCTTTTTTGGGAAATGCCATGTTTTTTTGGAATGTAAGGGTTGCTTTGGAGCAGGTTATGTGAAGATTTTAGGAGTCAACTAAGAAAAAAAATCAAAAAATACAAAATAACAGGTGTCTGTCAGGCATCTGCGAAAAAAAACAGCTCTTTTCAGAGCCCACCTTAAAGGGGAAATGGGGAACAGTATTTAAATGTACATTTGTCACGCTCAGATCTTCTACATGTCCGCGGACATGACAGTATTCTGCAGACAGCGCGTATTACATACAGGGATTCTGGGGTGGAGAGGCATGCAAATGAGAATGAGCGGAGCTAGGGATTGGTCAGTAAAGTTTAGTGGGTTTGTTGTGTATGGAGAGATTTAGTGAGGACGTCTTTTTCCTGAGAGGAGAACAGACAGCTTTGGTTGTGTGTGCTCGAAAACAGATTATCTGGATTTTGGGAGACTCATGGATACATTGGTTGAAGATGCATGCAGAACGTTGTGGTATATCTGCAGATCTTGGATTCCCTCATGTGGAAGTGCACTGGCATGGAGTTTGTGGAATGAAGTGGCTGGACTTGGTACCTCTCTGTGGTACTTTACAGACAGAGTGTCATCCTGACATAATTATAATTCATTGTGGAGGGAACAGTTTAGGACATGTGTCTGGAATGTCTTTGCAATTTGCAATGAAGGAAGGACTTGAGAAGGTCATGGAGATGATTCCAAATTGCCAAGTAATTTTTTCACGCATTGCGCAAAGACAAATGTGGCTGCTTCGTTTTCAGTTGGTCCACAAATGGAGAAAGCGAGGCACAATGTCAATAAGGCTGTTTGTGCCTTTCTAAGAGATGTTGGCATGTCGTCTTTCCACAATGAAAAAATTATGTTTCGCAGCACATTCATTTTTCGCCGAGATGGAGTCCATCTTACATATGCCAGCAATCAGATTTTTCTTCGAAATGTACAAAATGCATTGCGACCTTTTTTGGAAGTATAGTCATCTGTTTTGTATTACATATTGACGAATCCAATTTTTTGAAACACACAAAACACCACCAAAAGGCTCTTTTCAGAGCCACCACAAACTCCCAGAGAAAAGTGCATTGGTTTTGCTAGGGTTGCACCCCAACATTTTATCTGTCCTAGGACTGTCCGCAGACAAAATGTGTGGGGGCCTGCAACGTTTACTTCATAGTTCTATTTTTAAACTGAGAAAGGCGGCTCTGAAAAGAGCTTTTTTAAAAACTTTTTGTTGTTTTATATATTTTTGTGGCTTTTTCTACACCCGACACACTAGGGGAGGAGGGGAAAGGAGGATAAGGAAGGGACACCAACCACAGGGATAAGAAAGGGCAGGTGGAGAGAGGAAGATGTAGGGTGGCCCTTATTTAGGTAGGTAGCATCTCTTCTGGTGCTCCCTAACCGTTAAAGTACTTTGAAGAGTCTCCCCCCTGCAGAGCACCAAATTGCACTGGTTACAGGTGACCTAGTTTGCACATGCTTTCGGTACATTACCATGAATGGTAAACAACTACCACACCCACGACTCCTGGCGAGTGCTGGTAGTAGGGAGTTCCTCAACCTCATTCTCCTCATCCTCTTCATCCTCGTTCTCTACATCCTCATGTGTATTCCCCTCTGCAGGCCCTTGGGGTGGTGGTGGTGGTGGGGGGTTTGGGGGTGGTGCTGAGGCTGATGTAGCAACAGCTGTCATAGATGCCAATAGGGTTGGTGAGGTAATCTCCGCTAGAGCACTAAAGGTAGCAAATCTCAATCTCCAATAGCCAGAAGTACAATGAAGATGAGCTCTGGGGTGTGGCCTTTCATAGGGGTGGAATTGTGCACCTCCTGACCATATCGATCACTCAAAAGTGATCAAAAAGTTCCAAAAAACATGTGGAAAGCTAGGGCGATTGTCTGGGACATGTGAAATGGTGATTTCTTACTGTAAAACAATTTGCATTGTCTGCATAAGTTCTTTTCAAATGTTGTGGAAGCAGACAAAGTATGCAAATTAGGACACACGCTCAGCGTGGGTGCGGTCACATGATGATGTTGTGAACACGCCAGCAAAGGGAATGGGTGTCCACATGACACCAAATGCACAGGAGTGGTCGTGCGCATGCGCGCGGGTGTAATATGGACAGTGTTCGGGTCCTGAAACTAATTTAAAGTACGACACAAGTGAGACAGACAGTTACGGACAGGCAGAATGTTCGCAGGATTTACGGGTATGGTGCGCATGTGCTTAGATGTTATGCAGACTCTACGGCCAGGTATAGTGTCCTTAGGACACCTCCATTTTGTTTGACTACGGACATTGCGGCCACCACGCCTGTTCTACGGACATTTCTATCTTGGTTGTGCGAACGGTATGGACAGGTATAGTGTCCTTAGGACACTCCCATTTTGTTATTTTACTGACATCCCGGACACCTGGTGTGTTCTAAGAACAGTTTCATCTTGGTTGCGAGCGCTACGGAGACGTATAGTGTCCTTAGGACACACCCATTTTGTTGATTTACGGACATCCCGGACAGCCGGTGTGTTCTAAGAACAGTTTCATCTTGGTTGCGAATGGTACGGATAGGTGTACTGTCTTTAAGGCATCCATATTTTGTTAATTATGGACAGGCCGGACAGGCATTCTGTCCGTGGCCATTTTAACTGTTTAAAAAAAAAATAATTAGACACAACCCATTTCATTAAAACTAACATAACATTTATTTTATTATACACATATATAGCAATTAAGAAAGAGAGGGGGAAGCAGAAACTGAAACAAATATAGGGGAATTAAGGGTTTGCAGCGGATTGTTGTGAGGGGATGAAGGGATTGAAATTTTGTCAAAACGTTTATGTTGTTTGTGAGGGTTTGGGGATACTTCACTGGGACATCGAGAGGCGGGACAGGTACAGGTAGTGCAGTGGTATCTAATTTTTCCTTCGACGTGCTCCACCACAAATTGCCTTAAACCATTGAAATTATCTTTCAGCATGTCCACTTCTCTGTTCTATGCGTTGCAAGGTGTCTTGCATTGTGCCTTTCGGTGGAATTCTTTGCATGGTCTGTTAAAAATAAATATATATATACGTTAAGTACACATAAAGTACTGACTATTAATTTTCTTATGCAGAGAGGTGTGTACCATTATTATCGCTATCTTCGGACATTTCGTTACGCGAAAAATTCTCCTCGAGCCACTTCAAAGTACTGCACATTTCTGTGTGAAAAACACAAATACATTAATTGTTCTGTACCTCATACAAAAAGTATACAACTATACAACTATATAAGAAAAATGAAGTTTACTTACTAGTTTCTGGTAATTTGTATTCGTATTCGTTGTGTTGTGTTTGTGTACTGTCGCTCCTAGCTCTGCAGTTTCTGTGAGGAAATTATGTTGGAGGCATATCTTTTTAGTTATGGTATAATCCATTTCATTACATATGGTATTACATATGGTATTTAAATGGATGGTTGATGTGTTAGACGTGTAGGTTCCAGTGCTTATTTGTTTTTACTTATAATCTGTTTATGTGCTGCTTTTTAAACTTGTGCAGTTTTTCTATGGTATGATAGAACAATTTCAGATACCCCCTGAGTGTTTTGGGTAGTGTTGATGTCGTCCGTGCCCGTCCACAGACATACGCACAGTCTGTGGCCTTCAAGAATCATTAGCGTGGGGGTTCAGTATGTTCTATGTTACATGTATATAAAGTAAGGGAATCCTAGTAAACATCTCCCAAATTCACACGATGAAAGTGTATATTCAGTAAAAAATCTTTGTTAAAGGGATGTTATGGTTAAGTTGCGCTACTAAAAACCTATGAAATTCAGTAACAAAAACTTTGTTAAAGGAAGGTTATGGTTCAGTTACGTTACTAAAAACCTGTGAAATTCAGTAAAAAAACTTTGTTAAAGGGACATTATCGTTCTAAGTAAAACCGAAAAAGAACCTTGAAATTTGCAAGTTATGGTCAGCTAAGCAACCATAACTCGCGCCACCACTGTGCACTGCTAAGAATAACACCCAGGACTTCAAAGATGACATCATAAATGTCATTGATGACATCACTGATGACATCACATGTACATTTAGTTTTCATGCAGAGCCTCCACAAGGGATTGTAATCATAATATTGGCAGAAAAGTATCAGAGATGATTGAAGAACTAAGATATACCACGTAGTTCATTAAGCAATGCATTGCTGAAAAAACCCATTGCATTTCAGTACATGAACAAACTCATGACAAAATGTAAGGATTGTCTGCAGCATGCACTACAGAGGTGCAATATTTGCAATCTTCCCATGTTGCATACTAAATTGATAAATGCCTCCATTACAGATTTTCACATACTGTGAAACATAAGTATCTACGTATGCTTCAGTTACTGCATAATTGCACTATTACTCACAAAAACATAAAGAGAGTGCAATGCATACAAATATAAGCATATACAGGGAACGTAAAGCAAGAACCAAAAACTGCAGTATTACCAAATGTTCATATCCAAACTAATTAACTTCAAGGACTGAAAAGATTCTTGTGTTTCAGGATTCCTTCTTCTGCTAATCATATGTATGATATGATGTAACCGTAACCTAAGGAAAGTATTGTAAGAATATATGAGATGGGTAAGGACTACAAATATAGCACTTTTAACTTATTAAACTGCTGACTGACAGTGAGGAAAGCCACGTGGCTTACATATGCCAGTAAACAAAAAAAGAAGGAGCTAGACATGTAATGTCACCTGTGCTGTCATCATAGTACTTTGTACTATGGTATAGTGACTTTTTAGTTCCTGCCTGTTACTTCCCTACATATATCAGTGAAGGAAAAAACAGTGAGCCAGACATGTGATGTCATCAATGATGTCATCAATGACATTTGTGATGTCATCTTTGATGTCCTGGGTGTTAGTCTTAGCAGTGCACAGTGGTGGCACGAGTTATGGTTGCTTAGCTGACCATAACTGGCGAATTTCAAGGGTTTTTTGGTTTTACTTGAAACCATAATGTTCCTTTAACAAAGTTTTTTACTGAATTTTACAGGTTTTTTAATAGCGCAACTGAACCATAATGTTCCTTTAACAAAGTTTTTTTACTGAATAAATATATAGATATATGGCGGCTTATAACTTCCCTCTCCCTGGACGAATCTTCACCAAACTTTGCAATAAAAGTAAATGGTCTACTCCAAATTTCTTTGCAAAGTTTGGCGACGTTTGGTCCATGGGGGGAAAAGTTATAGGGGTGGTCCCAAAATGTATTTTTTCCCATAGACTGAATGGGGAAAAACTTTGCTCACACCTACAGCCCAAACCACAGGACGGATTTTCACCAAATTTGCGGCAGGAGCAGTGGCTTGGTCCCGAAAGCTTTTATAAATTTGGTGAAAATCGGTCCAGTAGTTTTTTAAACAAATGTCCAAAAAGTAGGTCACAAAAAATTAGTGATATCTATGTCCGGTCCGCGGGCACACTTCCCTGTTCGCTCCACGGACAGTGTCCTGATTGGCTAATTGGCTTGCGTCATGTCTGCAGACATGCAACGTTTCCGCTGATTGGATGGTGAAGAGCGTGGAGTGCGTTGGATTTTTGGAAACACCCGCCATCTTGTGTCCACGGACATCCGCAGACAGCACAATGTCAAATGGTGGAGAAATACAATTTTGGCAAGTGTTTTGGCGTGTAAGACTATTTGGGGAGGGTGGGGAGTAAGAGATGGGTCAAATATTGTATCTATTTAGGTGGCAGGCACCCCTGTTGTGTTTGTTTTGTCCACGGACAGACACGCTGTCCTCGATGTCCGCAATCAACCCAAATGGGGGTGTACTAAGGACACTATTCCTGTCTGTACTGTTTGCAGGCAAGTTGAAACTGCTCTAGGTACACACACGTGTCCGGGATGTCCGTAATCAAATGAAAATGGAGGTGTCCTAAGGACACTATATCTGTCCATACTGTTCGCAGGCAAGTTGAAACTGTTCTAAGAACATACACACTGTCCGCGGACATAAAAAATGCCCATATGGCATAGTTAAAATGTTTGATTCTATGGGTGTGATCTATGGGAGATATGCTGCAGTGGTTGTGGCCAGGGCCTAGAGTCTTGGGTGCATGGCTGAAGGCCATAGGCCATGCACCCAAGACTCTAGCCCCTGGCCACAACCACCGCAGCGTATCACACCCATAACTCATACCCATAGAATCAAATATGGGTGTGATATATGTGTGTGATATGCTGCGGTGGTTGTGGCAAGGCCTAGAGTCTTGTGTGCATGTGGTGGTTGTGGTCAGAGCATAGAGTCTTGGGTGCATGTGGTGTTGTGGTCAGGGCCTAGAGTCTTGGGTGCACCCAAGACCAAAGTTCAAGACCAAAGTTATAAGTACCGAAGTTATAGTCTGTAATCAAATGAAAATGGAGGTGTCCTAAGGACACTATACTTGTCTGTACTGTTCGCAGGCAAGTTGAAACTGTTCTAAGAACACACACGGTGGCTGATTCATGGAATTAAGTGCGCTGAAAAACGCGCTTTGTGCGCCATTCTGCTCGCAAATCCCCATTTGTGAAACGGATTTGCGGAGAGAGTGGCGCACAAAGCACGTTTTTCGGCGCACATAATTCCATGAATCAACCCCACGGTGTCTGGTATGTCCGTAATGAAACGAAAATGGAGGTGTCCTAAGGACACTGTATTTGTCCGTGCTGTTCACATGCAAGTTGAAACTGTTATAAGAACACACACGGTGTCCAGGATGTACGTAATTAAACGAAAATGGAGGTGTCCTAAGGATACTATACCTGTCCGTACTTTGGCAGGCAATTTGAAACTGTTCTAAGAACACACACGGTGTTCGCGGACATTAAAATTTACCATATGACATAGTTAAAATGTTTGATTCTATGGGCCTATGGGGTGTGATATGCTGCGGTGAGTGCGGCCAGGGCCTAGAGACTTGGGTGCATGGAAAAAGGCCATAGGCCGTAGGCCAAGCCCCCAAGACTATAGGCCCTGGCCACAACCACTGCAGCATATTACACCCATAGATCACACACATACAATCAAACATGGTTGTGATCTATGGGTGTGATATTCTGCGGTGGTTGTGGCAAGGCCTAGAGTCTTGGGTGCATGTGGTGGTTGTGGTCAGGGCCTAGAGTCTTGAGTGCATGTGGTGTTTGTGGTCAGGGCATAGAGTCTTGGGTGCACCATAGACCAAAGTTCAAGACCAAAGTTATAAGTACCGAAGTTATAGTCTGTAATGAAACAAAAATGGAGGTGTCCTAAGGACACTATACCTGTCTGTACTGTTTGCAGGCAAGTTGAAACTGTTCTAAGAACGCACACGGTGTCTGGGATGTCCATATTCAAATGAAAATGGAGGTATCCTAAGGACACTATACCTGTCCGTACTGTTCGCAGGCAAGTTGAAACTATTCTAAGAACACACATGGTGTCCGTGGACATAAAAATTGCCCATATGACATAGTTAAAATGTTTGATCTATGGGTGTGATCTATGGGTGTGATATGCTGTGGTGGTTGT
Source organism: Ambystoma mexicanum (assembly GCF_040938575.1). Classification (NCBI taxonomy): domain Eukaryota; kingdom Metazoa; phylum Chordata; class Amphibia; order Caudata; family Ambystomatidae; genus Ambystoma; species Ambystoma mexicanum. Next base: position 359,739,425 of record NC_090941.1, read on the forward strand.
GGCCAGGGCCTAGAGTCTTGGGTGCATGTGGTGGTTGTGGTCAGGACAAAGAGTCTTGGGTGCAGGGCTGAAGGTCATGCACCCAACACCAAAGTTCAAGACCAAAGTTATAAGTACCGAAGTTATAAGCTAGCATGGGTGTGATATGTTGCGGTGGTTGTGGCCAGGACCTACCCAAGACCAAAGTTATAAGTACCAAAGTTATAAGCTACCATGGGTGTGATATGTTGCGGTGGTTGTGGCCAGGGCGTACCCAATACCGAAGTTATAAGTACATAAGTTATAAGCTACCATGGGTGTAATATGCTGCGGTGGTTGTGGCTAGGTCCTAGAGTCCTGGGTGCATGGGCCATGCACCCAAGACCGAAGTTATATGCACTGTTTGCTTAAATGATTGTGTTATGGAGCAGTATTTATGAGGAGCGGGAGCTGCTCTCCCTGGAGCCGTATTGGAGCCGTATTGGCGGCACCATCCACCCCATCGAGCCAGTGACTAGGAAGCTCTTTCCCCCAGCGGCAAAGGAGGTGAGGTGAGGCGAGGTGAGGGGTGGTGGTAGTTTAACACTGTGCACCCTGTCTGCCTGGATTGGGGTGCTGTAAACCATCTTCTAGAGGCATTTATAATTTAGTGACTAGAGACTCACCCCCCACCCTTTTTATCGCGTGCCGAGATTTGCTGTGTCTCTTCTCCACGGTACTCGCGCTCCATTGATCTGTCTCCAGCCCCCTCCATTCCCTTCCACTCCCTTTCTCAGTTCCTCTGGCTCCCGTAAGAGCATCACAGTGCCTACAGCTACAGCGCCGCAGCAGTAAGAGCAGCTCTACACTGAAGTATGCACTGTGCCGTCAGGAGTGGAAGGATAGGGAGTAGCCTAAAATCATTGGCTCTACTTGATTTTTCACCTTCCTTGCCTGGGAGACTGTGGGCAATGCCTTTGATCCCGGTGCATAAGGCATGTCTATTTTGATATAGCACTAAGCAATAAGCATACGACACAAGCATTCCATAGATTGCGAGCATCATTTTTGTCCCTGACGCTTGGCAGTTTGGCGCATCTGAACCAGAGTGTGAGCGATAAGCAGTCCAACTGCCTGAGTTGCCTACAGTGACAAAAGCAAACAGATCCCCACTACTGTCATTGTTAGGCCACACCTGGACCAGGATCTACACTAACTGCCTGCAAGACTTCCTTTCAACCAAGCGCCCTTCATTCTTGAAAGACCATCTTATAGAGGGGTGCAGCAAGTCATATAATGCTCACAGTTAAGAAGTGTTCTGTTATGAGGTACAATCTTCACAATCAGAATGGCAGGTCTTCCACATCAGGTACGAACAAATGTAAGGGAACTAAACCTGTACCGATGGAAAAAGGCGCTATCACTGACTTTTTTCCGATCCCGGGCACCTCAAACCCAATAATTTCACCGCCACCTGCGCAGAAGGAGACTAGCAGCCACAGTATGATTAACACCACAGTGGGCTTAGGGGAAAGCGCAATCGACAATAACTCATTGCTGGATCTCTGCTTATCTATGCAGATATCGATGACCCCTTTACCAGGAAGCAATGTTGGCAACCAGATCGATAGCTATCAACACCCGGCTATCGATACACAACGTGAAATGTACAATAGACTATCTGCTTCCCCTAACTTGGATGTGCATTTGGAGTCATCAGAACCAGACAGCAGCAGAGATCAAGGGGAAAGCTGTACGACCCAGGGGGATCTGCAAGCCTCGGTCGCGTCTTTACAATTTGCATTAAATATTCTGCTGAAGATGTGTGGGAAGATACTGGATGTTACCCTTACCTTGTCGGCAGGAAATACAGAGAACAATAGTAATCAGGAGCCTAAGCCGGAGGAATGTACGCCAATATCCCTGACTGCTTGGAATCAGCGGACCTTGACTCAAATATAACAAACAACTTGGACGTCTATTTTTCACGCAAACAGCGACGAATGGCCAGACACAAACCTGACACAGCAGAACCGGAAGATGAAATTGCCAGACCCACTGAAGGTAGTACGCCCAAAAAGGGACAGAGAAAAGCGAAACGGAAAGCGGCACGTGCCCGCAAACGCACTGCAGGAAAAGAGGGCAAGTTGACCAGTTGGCTCATCCTTGATAAGAATAATACCTCTTATCCAGTAGATGTGGGGGACCCGGAGCCATCACTTTGTTTAAGCGAGCAGGACGTGAACCCAGCTCTGAATATTACAAACGCTGAACCAGTCATCTCATTGCAACCAGATATCCAACCTGCACTGCCAACAATATTGCCATCTGAGGACAATGGTAACACTATACTGCCCCAAGGCGGAAGAACTTGTCTCATTAAAAATTTGTAGCAAACCAGCGACCATGACTGGATCACTAGATCAGCACTGATGAGCAGATTACACTCCATTCCACAGCTGAGAGTGCTGCGATCTGAGGACTTCGAATTTGTAGAACCACTAAAAGTAAAAAAGAATTCTAACATATCGGCAATACACTTTAAATTCTTAGCAATAGCTAACCTGATAAGTAGCTTTAAAACCAGTCTAAGGGAAGCAGACATGGAAGTAGACACTGATCCTAACATGATTGATCCGCTATGGCCGACGCAGATGTCGAGCACAAAAACTGAAGAAATTACTACACCACAGTTACCAAAAGGCAATTCTGTACAGAAGGCAGATGTACAGAATGTTCTTAAGTGGTTTGCTGAGTCTCTCCCTGCACTAACATTAAGACAATGAAATCAAAACCTAATATCATGGAACTGTCGGGCTTTAACCACTTATTATCTGCGCATGGCTCTATCACCCTGTTAGCAGGACATACCTGCATATGCCTCCAAGAGACGTGGCTTACCTCTCGGGCCCTGCTAAATTGTTATACCATCCATCAGGAATTAGCCAAAAAGGGGCAGAGGGGAATACCATATGGGGGATTACTCATTGGAATCTTACATCCACTAAAATCTACCCGTATTCACACTAACATGGATGAATTTGTGGTAGCGGTGGAACTAGAACTCCCCGGCAAAGATACAGTAGATAAAATACTGCTGATTGATCTATACAATCTTCCCGAATCTTCCCACAGAGACCTTATTCAGGAAGCCTGCCACGATCTGATGATTGATCGGATGACAGATGTAAGAAAAAATCTGGTAATAATGGCTGACGATTTTAACTGTCATTTAGTGGGAGATGTGAGCAGAAGTAACAATCCCTTGCTGAAGAGAATAGGCAACATGTGGCATGCAGGTGCAAATCCTGAGGGATTACTATGGTTCAACTTCTTCAACTCATGGAACTTTGAAATTCTAAATGGTAGAACCAGCAGTGACTACCTGGGACAACCCACATGGGGTAATACAAAATCCAGAAGTACATTGGGTTACATTCATGTAAGTCCCTCTATGGCCACTTCGGTCACCGATATGAAGATCAATGACAATGATTGGAGTGACCATGCCACACTTACATTCACATTCAATTACACGGCACAGCATTTTCGGACCAGACCTATTGGTGAATTGAGGACGAACCATGCTTCCTCAAACTTCCGTTGGTCCAACAAAAATATCAATAAAGCAGTAGAATCCACGATTGATAAGACAAGTATGGGTCGCGACAAGCTTCTTGCTATGACCAACAATGAGATTGAAGAATGGATCACATCATTCTCGTATAGTTACGCTACTGTCAAATCAAATATGTTGGCCCCAGAAGTTAAATTCGCTAATGCCTTTGACATTGAAATCAGAGACGCCAAAAGAATAGTAAGAGCAGAACTCAAGAAGCTGCGCAAAGCCTCCATTACATGGAACAGTTACTTGAATTTAAGTAAGAAGCAAAAAAACGCTTTTAGAGCATGGCTCAGGCAGAAACGCTACGCAGCCAAATTACTTAAATGACAAAAGACAGTTCAAACACTTTGCACAGGGAACTCTCGATCTATATGGGGACTGATGAGCAAGGCAAGGGGAGGCACCAGCAGCTCCCTATCTAATCCTATTGGCATAGTCCAGTAGGAGGAATTCCTGAGAAGCCGCAACTATATTGCCCCTGGTCAGTCCCAGGAGATGAGAATTTTGGGCCGACCTACTCCCCCTTTTAAGGTGACAGTCAAATCACTGATTGCCAGGATAAGAAAGCTCAAAACAGTGAGAGCTCCTCGTCCCAATGGCCTGGCAAATGTTATTCTAAAGAGCAATCCGGAATTTTGGGCAGAAGTCCTTGAGATATTATTTGAAAAGATCCTGAACGATGGGCGTATTCTGAATCCTGGCAGACAGCAACCCGGGTCCCGGTTTACAAGAAGGGAAACCGGTCAGACCCTTCTAACAATCGATTACTCTCCATGTTGGACTGCACAGGCAAACTATTTGCGGCGTACCTACTTCACGAACTACAAATATGGGCAGACAGAGAGAAGATCCTAGACCAATTCCAATGCGGCTTTAGGGGAGGATATTCTACAGTACACAACCTGGTTGTAATGGACATACTTTGAAATAAGGCCAGAACACCAGGCAATCCGCCCCTATATGCATTGTTCATTGATTTCAAGGCTGCCTTTGACCTAGTCCCTAGGGATCTACTGTGGTCTAAACTTGAGAACTTGGGTTGCCCCAAAGGAATACTATACTATCTCGGACTGTTACATCACAAAACTACAGTCTTCCTGAAGTTAGACTCTAAGGGGAACATGACTAATAAGATTGGACAAAATCGTGGAGTAAAACAAGGATGTGTTACGGCACCAATATTATACAATCTGTCTGTCCACAATATACCTAAAGTATTAGTATCAGAACACAACTGTCCCCATTAGATAGGTGCCACTCACTGTTTGGTCCTAGCATATGCTGATGACTTAGTCATCATAGACCACACAATTAGCGGTATCAGAAGGTCAGCAGAAGCATTATGGTCTTATACTCAAAGCAACATCCTTACAATCAATTTGAACAAAACCCAGATGGTGGTCTTTAGAAGCAAGAAGATACCACGAGTGAGTGTTAAAATACATGGGTCTGCAATTCAATAAACCCCCTATTACAGATATCTGGGCATTGAGATTGAGCCCAAGGGGCAATATACTATGTGTACACAGGCTAGAATCACGCGAGCGGCCCAAGTTACAGCCCTGATATATCGTTTTTCTACTTCTCATTGTGGGTACACCATCTGGGCGGCACGACAATTATATCTTCAGGTGCTAGCACCAATGATAACCTATGAACTAGAAGCCTTACAACTGATAGATATGGGGTGGCTGCAGATTCTTGAGGGAAAATACTGGAATACTGGAAGAAAATACTCTGACTTCCAGCATGCAAACCCATGTCAATCCTTAGACTAGAACTGGGTCTCATCTCGTGGAAATCTCAGGTACCTAGAAAAAGGTCTGAACTGTACTTAAAAATGACATTGTATACAGATAACCTCTTGCTGGCTGCTATGTATAGTGAAATCAATAATTCCTCCTCATTTCCACTCATGAAAAAACATATGGACTGCTACCTGGAAAAGATTGGTTGGATCCAAAGGCCATACGGGGACACAGCCTCTTCACTCAGAGCATTATCTAAGAAATCCGAACTGAACGACTGGATTGACTATTTTGCACATCTGGAAGATCTGAAGCGCTATAGATTTGTCCAACACATGAGATACACCTTTAAGAAGCCATTACCAAACTTGTCTCATTGCCCTTCTCCGCGCCTGAGACGATTTATCCTCTTGCTACGGATTGACCAGCTTCCGGGACTGGCTATAAGTGGGATTATGAGCAATCTCACTATACTTGAACGCTCTTGTCGACTGTTCATGAACAGATCTGAGACTGAAACTGGCAAACATGTCCTTACTAGATGTCCTGCTATGCTAAAAGTCTATTCAACATGCTATGCGGACTTTGTCCACAGAATGGACCACATCAGCAGCAATGACTTCTGGTTAAGGGCGATCAATGCAAGCGGATTGAAACTTTATATCGCAATGTATAATGTGTGATTGACTATAGAGAAATTACTGGATATAACTACATAGTTGCTTTGCTGTCCTAATCTGCTAATCTATTTACCAGAGTTTCATCTATGAACCAATAAGTGTTTGCACTAGTAATTTGCTTCTTAGAACTTTTTCTTTTTTAGAATATGAAACAGATTTAACATAGGCAACTATTAATTAATGCCAATGTATTGACTATACATTATTTAGATATTCTTTATTCTTTATTGCTGGTTTTGTACTGCTTATCGCTGGTTTTGGCTGTTCACTTGTTCTCTACTCTCTAATCATTATTCCCTTCGCTTTTTATTTTCTCTCTTTCTTACTTTTCACTCTAGGTATTTTGAAAATTCTTTTACATACTATTGTCCTTGTCTCTCTTTTAAAAATCATTTTAATGTATTTTTCATATGATGATTGAAGTTACAAGAGTATTTACTTTATGTAATTTATGAAATGTGAAAAGCTTATATTAAGCTATAACACATTAATCATAAAATTAAAAATTAAAATATTGGGGCAGTTCGATACCTGTTGGTGTTTTCTAACTGTTTATTTCTTGTTATAATTTAGTGGTATCCATTTATCCGTTTGGTTGTTGTATAATCTTGGGGCAGTTAGATACCAGTTGGCGTATTGAAACAGTTTATAGTTTTTCAATTGAAGTTTTGTTAATGTTTAAATACAGATTAGTTATTACATTTTGGTTTTAAGAAAATTAAATAAGCGTTTGTAAGATTTGCTGGTAATCTCTGCTTTAGAGTAATGATACGATCATTACATTCAAACCATCCACATTTCTTTTTAATATATGCAGTGTTGTGACATGCATTGGTTGTGGCTCCTGCGTGGTAGATTATACCTATTGTTGTGAAGGTTTTCTTCCCAAGTGATACTTGACCATGTGTGAATCCAGTCAGCTTGTAGTTGTTTTTGGTACCATCTGCATTGTAACGTAGAAGCATTAGTATTATGTATTTACTATGTGTTTGTATTAGTAAGGTGGAGCGATTACCTGAATTGCAAGTATTACATAATCTACCATGGTTTGCCTTTTGTACGAGTTGCTGAAATGGAACGGATTCACAATTAGGTATGGATACACACATGAAGCGCTCATTAGGGATTTATTCCTGTGTCACATTGTTGCAGAGAGTGCATGTACGTTTCCACATGTATGAAAACTGGAAAATTTCATTTATAGGTATGTTTTTGTTTTCAAGTACTTGTAGTAAGTACATTAGAAATTCTTGTGGATCTTCTTGTGAGTTTATAGTGAATTTCACCATTCCAGCACAGTAGTCCAATTCTTGTCTTATTCCGTGAACACTATACGTGTTGTCAGGATTGTTTGTTGCGTTTCTATGAAGTACTAACATTTGCAAACACAATTGATCTGTACTGTGTAAGTAAATGTTGTCAACAATTGGTGGTAATTGAAATAGAATATTCATTGCTACATTTGCGTAGCAACTTACACCAGTTATATTTGAAAATTTGAATGGACCAGATAGGTCTGTGTCCAAGTCACTTTTTCGGAGTGTTTCTTGCTTCTTTGAAGGAGTACCTGAGTTACTTTGAGTAATATGTTCTTTTTTGGTTGTGGTCATTGATGAAGTATTAGCTTCTTTTTGTCTTTTTGAAGGATTTGCAGTGAGATCCTGTTGCATTTCCGGTTGAACTATTTTTCTTTTACAACATTTTCTTTTTTGTGGAACAGGATATGTTTTAGATGGGTGGTGTATAGTGAACCTAGTCTATTGTATTCTAAAATGCAAGGAATATCAGTGTTTACTTTACTTGCATCAAAGTTCTTTAGAAATGGACCCCCAAGTGTACGTAAGCGTGATAGTGCTACATAGTTCAAAGCATTCTTTAATGACTGTTACCCATATCTATCAATGCTTTGTCTAGGGTAAGACCTTGTGATTTATGAATGGTGACTGCTTATGCTAGAGTTAGAGAAATTGTTCTGTGCGTACATAAATGTCTTTGAAGAGAAGGAGTCAAGCTGTTGAGCGCCCTATCATTTTTATTTCTGAAAGTTTGTCAAAGAGAGTATTGACAAACTGAATGTTGTTGTCACGTGGGTATATTTGAAAGCCAACAACTGTACCCAGTGCGCAATTAACTAGTCCATGCTCCACATCAAGGTTACATTTAAGCATTACTCTACAGTTTAAGGATAATTTTAATATTTTTTCCAAACCAGCTGTGTTGGAGATAGAATTTTCTGAGGTATTTAGTGTTGTTGTGGCTTGTTCACAAATGGGTAGTGTCATACCATGTACATCCAGTTTGTCTGTTGCGGAAATTTCAATTATTGGTTGCATTTCTTTTTTCAACATTGTTTCATTGAATTTGGAACAGCTGGCAAGAGTTGGCATTAAGGACATACAATTGACATTTGTGTGCATTAATTGTTCCATAACATCAGTAGCACATGAGTTATAATAGATAACACCAACCAGTAGTAGATGAGATAGTACACCAACTCTAAGGTCCTCATTGCACGGAATGTGGTAAACCATGGTGCTATTAGCACCATGGTGGCCGCCGGTACCATATCGGTACCTCCATGGAGAAAAGGGGAATTACCACCCCATTCCAAGGTTGGCGGGGCGGTAATTCCCCCTTTCTCCATGGCCCTTCCCCATTCCCATTTTTGTCCCATAGGGCTCAATGGGAATGGGGAAGGAGCTAATTACGGTACCGCAAATTTCGGTACCGTAATTAGCATCAAGGTCCCTTTGCGGGTCCCAACTTTAACGGCTGGTCTACACCAGCCGTTAAGGTCGGGACCCGCAAAGGGACCTTGTAGTAAGGCGGTAAGGGTTTACCGGTAACGGTGCCCTTACAGCTACCGGTAAACCCTTACCGCCTACCGTGTAATGAGGCCCAAATACTTTTTAAAATATTGGCGTAGGTGAGGTCTGCAGACTGTTGCATGTTTTCTGTTAATTCTCTGTATTGGAAATGGTGCCAAAGGTTGACATTTCCTATGCTGCCAACAGTTTTTCGGCAGAGTTTGTGTCCTAAGGTTTTAAAAATTGGTTCACCTTTCACTGGTGTCAATTGAAGAAGATCTCCGAAAACAATAATGTGTTTTCCTCCAAAGAGCTCTTCATAGTTTGTTTTAAGTACCTCTTGTAATCTGAGGTGAATCAAAGCCAACATTAGGTTGGAGACCATGCTCACTTCATCTATTAGTAGCATTTTTATTTGTTTTAACACTCTGCGTAGTTCCATTGCAGCTTCTGGAGAAAGTTTCTAATATTCTAATTTGTTTTGGTGTTCTACTGGCAGGAGTAGTAATCGGTGTAAAGTGAGTCTACCTATGTTGTAGGCAGCTAAACCTGTGGTGGCAGTTACAACAACTGACAGTTTATTGTTTGTCAATTGTTTGATTTTGATTAAGAATGTTTTGCCTGAACCAGCTTCACCACTGACGTATAATAGTATAGGTTTGTAATTTTGGCAGGTACATTCTTTATTTTCATGTTGTACACCATGTGCAATTTCTTTTGTTACTTCTTGAAAAACGCTACGCTGCTGATTGTTTCGTTTTGATTGTAGTGTACTTAAGTCTTCTGTATCTTCATACTGACAAATGGGGCCTCATTCGACCCCGGCGCTAAACCATGGTGCTATTAGCACCATGGTCCATGCCGGGGTCCGCCATGGTGAATGGCAGAATTACCGCCCCATTCCAAGGTTGGCGGGGCGGTAATTCCCCATTCACCATGGGCCCTTCCCCATTCCCATTTTTGCTCCATAGGGCTCAATGGGAATGGGGAAGGCGCTAAGTATGGTGCCACAAATTGCGGCACCGTACTTAGCAAAAAGCAGGCGTTAAAATTGCCAACCCGCAAAGGGACCTCGTAATCAGGCGTTAAGGGGTTAACGGCGTCGCCACCTTTTACGGCGCCGTTAACCCCTTAACGCCAGTGTTGTAATGAGGGCCATGGTGTTTTCTACATCTGTCAAAGCTAATTCTGCCTCATTTGCTATTAGTGGCTGTCCCAGTGGTTCTTGACTTCCTGTTACAGAAGGTTGACTACTGTCAGGAGTGTCCTTATCTAGTTGGGCCGGGAGTTCTTCTTCGTGTTGCTGTTCATTGTGCAACATTGTTTTGTACTGTGTAAAGTTTACATCGGTGGTAGTGCTTTAATTTGCTTTGAAAGCGTCTTCATAGGAGTCATAGTTATTTATTATTTCTTCTTCTTTTTTCCATGGTTTAAAGAGTTGTAGCAGGGACAGGTAATATAGTTGTTTATGTTGAGGAGTTTTTAATGACAATTTGATATGATTAATTAAACTTGGTTTGGTAAGTTTTACTAAGCTGCCTTCACAATTTGTCACTCTGTATCTACCTTTTTTAATCGGGTTTCATACTATTTTTGTATGTGAAGTTTTGGGCTATGTGTTAAAGACACATGGTTTCCAAAGTGGTACTTCTGTTTGGGTAGTATGTGTCCAGTAAATTGTTTTTCAAAATGTCTTGGCTGTTGGGATCATTTTTTGCTATTGTTTCTATGTCGTCGTATGATTTGAGAACTCTTTTTCTAGATTTAGCAGGACCAAGACTTAGCCATACTATATTTTCAGATTTTCCATATAAAGCAGTACTGGTTAAACGATCTGCAGCTTCATAGCAGCCACATTCTCTATGGGAGAGCATTTTCATGCCCAAGCTGTACAATTTCTGAGACAGAGTTTTGTCTGATGACAGGTCATTCCAGACGTCTTGAAGCTCTCCTTTTTTCTGCTTTGGTTAAGTAGGTTGTAACATATTGTGCAACTGTAGTGGAATTGTCTGCAATGTACTGCACACCTATGTTTGCATTCCACAATAGGGCAATGATTGCTTTGTAATCATTGATATATTTTGTTTCTTCTGTTCATTTTATGTAATATGTATTTTTAGGTGATTTATCTTTAACATACGTCTAACTGAAGACATGAAGTTGTTCACTTCACCTGTTTCTGTAACCGGTCTAGGGAAACCAAAACGGTATTTGGTGTAGTATTTCCCTTTCTTTTTGTATTTGCGACGGCAATATTTGCCACATTTGTGTCTTTGAAATTGTAGAATTTGTGCATGAAGATCACTATTTGTTGATTCTGATGGAATTTCACAAGTGACATATTTTTTGATAAACTGTAACACAGTGGCATCATTGTCTTGACCAAATTTAGGAGCATCTTTAATCCAGAAAAGCATTTGGATATGTGGTGCTCCTCTGGCTTGGTATTCCTTTCTCCAAAAGAAGTGTTGCACTTCTCCGAGGGGAGGAACAGTTTTATTACAAAGAAAGTGTAGCATAGCAATGAAGCGATGATGGAAATATCTTGAAACATTAAAAGGATCTAGAGAGCAAATTTCTCCAGGTGTTAGTATATCTATGTTTGTTATGTTTTTGTTTGATATGCGTAGGAAATCATGTAGATCTTCCCATGCATATTCTGCACATCTTAATGTAACAAACCAAATGGCTGGGCCAAGGTTTCTTATTATACAACATACATCTCCGTGACATCAGAATCATTACTCTTTCGTGCCACGCATGTTTGCTAACAGATTTGTAATGCTTGATTGTAAAACTTCATCTTTTTCTTGCACTTTTTGGAGTAATTGTGTAGCTGACATATTTTGAATGTGGGTTCCTGATTTTAATGTGTGTGCAACTCCGTAATATAGAGTTGCTAGTTCACTTTCAAAGAGTAGGTAGAATATGTATTCCACACTTTGTCTAAATCTGGTATCTTCAGAATACATTCGTAATGAGCGGTATTCTGATGCTGTTATCTGAGTGAGTCTATCATTGTACCTTCCTCCTTTGCCTGTAGGAAAGAGTAGAGGAAAAGCATGTTCTTCTATACTTTTTTCCCATATGCTGATTGGTGATCCTTTCGTTTGCCACATTTGGTACTATTCTAGTGCATCTTCTACGGTGTCATTAGAGTGTAATGGATGAATTGTATAATGGTCTAACATATTGGATACTGTAGCAGGATCTAGAAGTTCAAATTGACCAGTTTCTGGTGACTCTTGAATTATTTCAGTTGTTTCCCTTAAGTGTTCTTCCATATTTATTTCTTTGTAGTATTCATTATTGTCTTTTAGATATTGAAAGGCTTGTCTAACTTTATGTAAGTCTACCAGTTGTTGCCAATTATTTTGTCTTTTGTAGGTACACCATTTACTAAGACAAATAAAGATTGTTCTATTGGACGTTGCACATTTTCTTTTAGATCTAATGGTAAATATACTACTTTGCCGCAAATGCCTTTTACCAATTCAGAGCGAGGTACTTTTGCTGTTTTTGGTTGAAGGCGTATTATTGCTTGAAATGGGTGCACTGTTTGAATTATAATGCTCTCATATAAGTTGATTTATTGCAGGGGTTTTGGTAGAGGGAATAATTCCAAATTATTTGTGATAGCACGTGAAGGAGTTTGATTGTTGTCAAGTTTTGTAGTGCAGTAACTTCAAAGTGTTAAGGGGTCAGTTATTTCATATTTGTTTTCTGCTATAAGGTAGAGAGCTAATTCAAACCATTTGGAATCTTCATTGTCTTCTATTTTGTATGTTATGTCTATAGTTTTTGTGTTCATTTTATAAAAAGTCCTGTGGCAACACACACACATGGTTTGGTACTTCAGCGGATGTACTTTTTTATTTTAGTATTTCTTTTTTGTATGTGTGTAGTAAAAGGTTGCCATGTACAGAATTGTTGCTATTCTGTTGTAAAGCTATTGCATTTTGTAAGTGATTTTCACTTCCAAAATATTTACTCTGGATATGTTTGATTTATTTGAGTAGGTCTTTGGCTGTACCATGTAGAAGAGTGTTATTTAAATTGGCTAGTGCTAAAGGAGGACTTTTTAGCATAGTACAGTTTATAGACTAGATTTCTTATAGTTGAATGTTGTGTTGACATCATTTTGATATGATGGAAGCTGCTTTTGCAAATAGGTCGTGAAATGCAGGCCAATGAATGTATCCATATTTTGCAGCAGTTTTATTTTGATTTTGTCTTTGCCTTTTACATATTGATTGAGGAACTGGCATAAAGATTTGAAAGATTTTTTGGCAATGTTACACATTGACGTGCATGACCATTTGTATACTGGACGTTCTGGTTCAGTCAAATGGAGAATTGATTCTGAGTTTTCTGGGGATATTTTTGTAAGCAGTATTTCTTGTTCCATTATGGTATTATTATGTTTTTCATAACCTCGTACACCGCTATGTAAGGCAATTGTGTTTGTTTGATTTTGTTTGTATGCTTCTTCATTGAAATATGGTTCTATGCTTGTGGTGTGACTCCATTCACCTCCACAGATAGTTAAGAAGTTATTTTTGTTGACATTCCGTTTATTGAGAAGCCTTTTTTGTAATTTAGCACTTAGTTTTGTTAGTGGTTTCATTCTGTTTAACACTAAAATAAATAACTTTCTTTTGAGTAGGATTGCACTGTCTATCAAAGCTTCTAAGATTCATTTTCTACTGTAATTATTAAGGGTTGTGCATGATTTGTCTCCTGTTTGTATAAAATTCTGAAGGACTCTGTAGTGGAACATTTCTGCTAATATACTTTTTTTGGCATGGTTACTTCCTACTATATCAAGATTTATAGGAGCAGGTTTAGCAGTAGTGGAAGCTGCATTTCTGTTAATCATCTTCGGTTTTCTTTTACATTTTGATAGAGGAGACAAAGTTTCTGTACTGGAAGATTATTTAGTTTTGCTAAATGACTGCATTAGTTGTTTTGTTTGAACTTTTTGTACAAACTCTGCTATAGATGGATGCTTATTTTGGACATTTTTATTTTCATTTGCTCTATTTCTGCGTGCTTTCTACGGACTTGCTTTCTGGTAGGCATTCTGTGGGGTTTGTTGAAACAAAAAAATAGAGGGTATGGGTTGGGCTGCTGTGCAATGTATGTGTGCTGTATGCATGAGTGTTTGAGTATGATAGTAAATATGTATCTGGTGGTGTGTGATTGTGCATTGGGCAGCTACAATTAGTTAGGAAGGCTATTATTCTATTTGTGTGTTACTGTACTGTGGTTCAGATGACAGTAGAAAGTGAGCTAGTGGTGAGGATAAGCACTAATAGTAAATCAAATTGTATACAATTAAAACAATTCTTTGTTTTGTAATATTAATATTCTAGGGGCTGAGTTATGTTATTTGTGCTCTGAAAAACAGGTATTTGTGTGCCATTCTGCGTGCTAATCCCTGTTTAATAAATTGTGATTTGTGGGTAGAATGGTACACAAATCTTCTTTTTTTGGTTCACAAATTACATGAATCACTGCACAGTGTGTTTCAGTAATATATTTTAACAAGATGATACATATAACAATTAACATTAGAACAGTAAAAGTGGAAACAATTTAAAGTTGAGAATCAGACCAAGAAAACAGTAAGTAGACCAATTAAAATGAAGGGGAGAAGGAGAGTAGTGCAGTAGAAGTGAGAGAGAGGGAAGGGTGGGGAAGAGGAGGAGGGAAACGGATGGGGTTAAAGGTGAGAATGGGGGGAGAGGGAAGGGGAGGGAGATGATTAAGGAGATAAGGCAAGGGGGTAGGGGCAAGAAGGTGGGAGGGGTTTCATGTTGGGAAATGGAGAAGGAGAGATTTGAGGAAAGTGTAGAATGAGGAAAAGGAAGAATAAAGCAGAGTGAGAGAGGTAAGGAGTTCCAGTGCAGGGGGGGCTTGGAGATGGAAGGAGCGGTAACAGGATGTGGCATACGTGGAAGGAGGAATAGTGAGAAGAAAGTAGTCAGCAGAGTGAAGGAGTGGGAGGGAATGTAGAAAGAGAGGAGAGCAGAGAGATAAGGGGGAGCAAGATTGTAGAGAGATTTAAAGACTAGGCAGAGAAACTAAGGTAGTATTGTACTTACTCTATTTTGTGGAATGAGCAGGTTTCTTTGTAGTTGGTGTTTGTAGTTCAGATGTTGCTGTTTTCCAGGAGAGTGGTCTTCACTGCAATTGAAAAAGAAAGAAGTCAGTAATTGTGTGTGTTTATAGCAGTGATGTTAATTGAGAGATTCATTTTTATGTCTGTGTAGTAGTATTCTTGTTTGATTTCTGAACATAGTGTATGCATGCAGTTTCATTTGACTATGTGCAGCCTTTATATTTTATTTATATTATGTTAGTTCAACATGCTTTGTAAATGAGTAGAATATTAAGTGTATGAAATTCACTTGTTTTTTTAAAGCTGTGTTATAGAATGTTAGGAGAAAGAAGAAATAATGTTATATTTATTTTGCAATGTTTATTAGGTAAATGGTAGAAACTGTATAGAAAAGCATTGGATATATGTATTTATGAAGCTGTGGGTAATAAAGTAGAAGGATGTGAGTTACAGGTAGTGGTGTTATTATAGCTGGGAGCATTTCAATGATGGTGTCTATGTGTGTGAGTGTATGAAGATGTATGAAATTTTACTGGCTGTGTGTAATTTTATGATACACTACTAAGTGTTTTTCCACAATTATATTGTTATTTCTTCCATTCTCTAATATTATAATTTTTTAGATAGATGTGTGTGTAAAAATAAAAATAGATATCAGACAGGTTTGGAAGTGATAGTTGATTTTAGCAGATGGAAAAAATGACAATAAGTTCATTTTATAGGCTATACAGGTTAAATGGCAGTTAGTCTGTTTAAATTAATTTATAAGAGTTGTACATGTACTGTGCAGAAAATATGCATACCTGTAGTTTGTAGTCATGCATGTGGATATTCATGCAGCTGCAAGTAGACATTTTGAAGACTTGTACAGTAGTTTTTGTAGTAGGTGCTTTCCAATGATATGAGACTTGTACTCAGAGTGATCTACAGTACATTTGAAGTGCTGAACTCTGATGATGGAGTTATATGTAGAGGTCTTGGATGTGATTAGTGGATGGTTGTGTGACTGGTTAGCTGTATCCAATGAGGGAATGGCACTGAGAATGAAGTGGAAATGGTAGAAGGGCTGTCTAAGTTACGATATGTCCGCAGACATGGCGGTAGTCCACGGACATCGCGTATTACATACAGGGATTTTGGGGTGGAGAGGCATGTAAATGAGAATGACCAGAGCAATTGATTGGTCAGTAAAGTTTAGTGGGTTTGTTGTGTAAGGAGAGAGTTTGTCAGAAAGTATTTTTCCTGAGAGAAGTACAGTTAGCTATGGCTGTGTTTTTCATAAAACAGATTGTCTGGATTTTGGGAGACTCATGGATACATTGGTTGGAGGTGCAAGAACAACGCTGTGGAGTAGCTGCAGATCTTGGATTCCATCATGTGGAAGTGCACTGGCATGGAGTGCGTGGAATGAAGTGGCTGGACTTGGTACCTCTCTGTGCTAGTTTGCAGACAGAGATTCATCCAGACATAATTATAATTCATTGTGGAAGGAACAGTTTAGGACATGTGTCAGGAATTTCTTTGCAATTTGTGATGAAAGAAGGACTTGGAAAGGTCATGGAAATGTTTCCAAATTCCCAAGCAATATTTTCTCGTATTGAGCAGAGACTAATGTGCTTCATTCTTCTTCATTTGGTCCACAAATGGAGAAAGCAAGGCGGAATGTTAATAAGGCTGTTTGTGCCTTTCTAGGAGATGTTGGCATGTCCTCTTTTCACAATGAAAATATTATGTTTCGTAGCACATACATTTTTCGCAGAGATGGAGTCCATCATTCTTATGCTGGTAATCAGATTTTTCTGAGAAATGTACAAAATGCATTGCGTCCTTTTGTGGAATTACAGCCATCCATTTTGTAGGAGGTGTTGACTATTTCAAGTTTTTCAAACACAAAAAACCCACCAAAGGCTCTTTTAAGAGCCACCACTTCCTCCCAGAGAAAAGTGCAATGATTTTGATAGGGCAGCACCCCAAAATTTTTGATTTTCGCGAACTGTCCGTGGACTTCCAAAAAAAAAGCACAGCTCCATTTATTTGTCACTTCTATTTTTAGACTGTGAAAGGCAATGACATTTGTGATGTCATCTTTGATGTCCTGGGTGTTAGTTTTAGCAGTGCACAGTGGTGGCGCGAGTTATGGTTGCTTAGTTTACCATAACTGACGAATTTCAGGGGGTTTTCGGTTTTACTTGGAACCATAAGGTCCCTTTATCAAAGTTTTTTCACTAAATTTCATAGGTTTTTTTAGTTGCACAACTTAACCATAATGTCCCTTTAACAACTTTTTTTTACTGATATACATATATATGTGTGTGTGTTCATTAGCAGCATAGTACAAGGAAAACAATTGCATATACTTGGTGACAACTTTGGTTCGAATCCATTAAAAATAATTACCTTTCAATCATGGTTAGTGTGTCTGAATATTTGGATAACACATTTTTTTGTTCTCAGTGCAGTTATAATATTTCACTGTACTACTAATTAAGTAGCTGAAAGAAGAATTAGAAGGGAAGAGCCAGTTTTCCATTTTCCAATTACTCAGTAAAACAGCAAGTGTCAAAGGAACAGAGTAACCACTTTGCTATTCTGCTTACGTATGTCATATGGCCCACTTCTCAAAACGACATTCTTCCAGTACAATCAATGGCTTCCTATGCCTATGCTGGTATCAACAATGTGTGGATTAGCACGTAGTGATGTCATCATGCAGTGTACATTGTTATTGATTTCTTTAAGTGTTTTCCATAAATTGGATGCATAGAAGATCAACCTTTGTCCCTTTATCTATTTTTAACTAATCCACAGCGTGAAGGTATCTGGTCTATTTTGCATACTATTTCAATTAAACCAGTTTTGTGTTTTTATGAGGGTAAAGTCATATCAAATTTAATGTATGGTCTTGAATTACTTTGCCCCTTTGTGCTTGACCTTTTAGATTGGATAGAAGCTTTTCTATGGAGAAGGTTTTTAAGAGATCCCAATGTAGTTCCATTAGCCACCATAAGATATGAGCTATCACTTAAATATATACAGTTTGGAGACAAGTGGAGAGTTTTGACCTGGTACCACAGCTTATTATTTCCTGCAAAAAACACATTATATGAGGAATTGAGCAAAGCTATTGGGTGCAGTAATGCTCTCAAAGTAACATTTTTGAAAGACCAAAGCGAATGCTTACTTGTCAAGATGGACTATTGGGCTTGACCTGGAGCTGTTAACACTGCACTTTATCAAGAGGACTGGTGCTCTAAAACTGACAGATTTCATGAACATACATCTCTCCAGTTCCTCCAGTAAGAGCATAAAGAATATGTGGTGGGGGGCCCTTATATGAAGAAAGCAAATTACCACAGATATCTCTTTTTGTCGATTCTGTGAGGATAAAACTTTGAAACACCTATTGCTTAACTGCACAGAACTGAACACACAACATATTTTGTACTTTGGAATGTTATTACAGAGGGACATTTTGAATGATATGGATGCAGTATGGCTGAGGTGCTTAGGCGGTTTCCCCATGTGTATGGGCGTTGAGGTCACTAGCTTCATTAGAAGTTTGAAATTAACTACTTGAGCTGACAGCCTGATTTTGTATGTGCCCATTTTTATGAATATAATCTTAGATCATGTTATTATTGTATTATGAATTTTAAAGTACTTATGTAATTGCTTACATTTATGTACTTTTCCTAAATGCAATTTTTTTTCTGATTGTTGTTTTTATGTCGCAAAGATTGAAGCTTGCTTTAGACGAACACAATAAAAAGAAAATAATTAAAACTTGTAGCCCTTATTATCCTAGTACTGATGGCTGGAACTGATGTGATGATTCAGTTGACTCTTGAAGAGAGGCCATATTATGCACACAAAAAAAGTTGCCATCCTGAGGAAGTTCTGCACAACCCCAGAACAATATCTAAGTAGCTTTAGAGAGTTTATCAAAAATGGAAATCAAACATTTGAGACATTTACGCATCAGTCCTTGAGATATCTGAGAGGGTGAGGCATTTGTTACAAAGTTTACACATTTGAACCGATGTGAACTCTGATTTCATGTGACCATGGTCTTAAAAAATGTGCAGCAGATGTACACCAGCATATAGTGAACAGAAAGATCACAGACCATAAGGTTCTGGAAAAAATTGCAGACAAGTGTGTGAGTAATTGATACCAAAAAAAGTTCAGATGAACATATGCAAACCAGGGGATAAGGTTTCTGATAAAAGTACACCAACGGACTGCAAAGGTTCTCACCATTGTAAGCAAGGCATGGTATCAAACAGTAAGACAGACACAAGTGTCCTCGGTTCAAGGGTGTTTAATGAACTTCAATTGGGTTTGAAAAATGCCTATCTAATCCTGATTATAAAGAAGGGCGCAAGCTACAACCATTAAATAATAATAACGCAGTTCTAGTAGTGTCTTGTCAAAATAAAAGAGCCTATGTTAACAAACCTATTGCCAATCCTTACTTCTCCAGCATGGGGTCTGGCATGGATTCCCATGCTCGTGAATATTCCTCTTCATCATGCTGGGAATCCTCGCTTAAAAAAAAATCAGTATCAGTTTCGTTTCTGATCTGTCTTTCTTAGTAGTAACCAATCACTGGTCTCTGGGTCATGCTGCCCCCAGCCAATGACTGCCCTCTCCCTAAGACCCGCCCCTGGCAGCCATCCTCAGATTTTTACCGCACGTTCAAGTATTGGGATTCCTCGTGCTATAGCTATCGAGCTCTTACTGCGTTTTGCGCTTTTTCAAAGAGATTTATCTCATTTTTTGGATTCATCTAGCCTCAGGCTCCACCGTTTCTACTTCCGATCAATGGGGACCCATTTCGGATTTATCTACACCCCTCAAGGGTGAAGTTTTCATTGAGTTACACTTCTTGGAGGATTCCAGAAACTTCTGTGGCCTACCTCGCGGACGAGAGGAACATGGCCCCAGAGAAGGGAAGTTCGACTCCCGGCAAACTGTTCAGGATCTGCCCTGGATGCAACCGACAGAATGTGTTCAAGGAGGACGAGCATTCGAAATGCCTTTACTGCCTCCACGAGGACAAAACGCACGTGGAGAAGGACTGTGCATTTTGCATGAACATGTCGGATCGGACTATGAGGGATCGTCGGACCCGTCTCTCCAACTGGCTGGAAGGCAAGACCCCAGCAGGTGAGAACAAGAAGTCCGAGCGGTCTTCCAAGTCCTGTGAGGGCGCCCCGCAACAGGGGCCCAACAGAAGGCAAAGCACCGCAAGTCTGCGGGCACAGGGAGCGCCGACCGGTCGGCTCCTCAGCTGCCAAGCAGTGCGCATCTTCCCCGACGCCATCAACTGCGAGCCAACGCTCTGGCTCGGGGAAGGGAAAGCCTGAGAACCCGGCTAAGCTTCTGGAGAGGCCCTGGTCGATCTCGAAGGAACAGGCCGAAGGAGAGCAAGGCGGTGACCCTCCCCTACGGTGAAGGCCTCAAGCGCGCCCAAGTTGGTGAAGGCCTTGATCCCGGCCAAGGCCCCGATTGAGGGAGTCACTGCGGCCCATGCAAAACCTTGTGGAGCCTACCTCAGTGGTGGCGACCTCAGGGCCCAGAGTTTCCATGCCTCCGCGGAGGTAATCCTCTTTTAAGCCCATCGAGAAGACCCCCGTGAAGAACCCGGTGGAAAAAGAGGGGGGGCGGTGGCTGTTACGGACACGGACACAACCTCCGAGGAGGAACTGACTGAGAAATTGGAAGAGGCCCGGTCCCACAGGAGGAATCCCGACGAGGGGGAAAATGAGAGCAAGGGTGGCGACAACGAGGTTCCTGTGGAGGAAGAACAACCATCGCTCCCGGCACGCCCATCACAGCCCGAGCCGCAAGACAACTCGGCGGCCATTTTGACAGCAATCCAAGCCTTATGCACAGAGATAAGGACGAGACTGCCCCTAACCCCGACGGACGACCGAGCTGAACTAGGTCCATCGGGAAGCCCTCCAAACAAGAGGAGGAGAATTCATCCGGCTTCCATTCAGCCCTCACGGCCTTCTCAGCCTTTGTCGCCTTCCCCGGTCCCGAGGGATGACACGAGAACAGACACGGCCACGACGGCAGCGAGAACGGAACTGACTTCCCGTCTCCGATTCCTCAGGCGTCCCCGCCTGAC
Organism: Ambystoma mexicanum; assembly: GCF_040938575.1. NCBI lineage: Eukaryota > Metazoa > Chordata > Amphibia > Caudata > Ambystomatidae > Ambystoma > Ambystoma mexicanum. Next base: position 359,760,503 of record NC_090941.1, read on the forward strand.
AAAATTGGCTCCTTCCACGCCATGATTGCCAGGGCGTCCGAGCTCTTTCAGCTGTGCCCCAAAGAAAAGAAGAAGGAAGGCTTCCTCTACCAGTGGCGCGAGGCCAAGAGGAAGACGGTCCCCGCGGTGCCGTTGCTGGATGAAATCTGGGACGAGGGACTTGCTCTCCTGAAGAACCCATCCACGACACCTGCCAAAAGGGACCGGTACGAGAAGAAGTACTGGGTCCCTGTCGGCGCCCCTTTCTGCCTTTAGAGCACAACCGACCCCAGATTCAGTCGTATCGGCAGCAGCCAAGAAGAAAGCGGGGGGGCTTTGGCTTCAACTTCAACTTCCCCACCCAACGGCAAGGGAAAGAAACTAGATGCCATGGGACGACGAGTCATCTCATCTGCGGTGACGACGATTAAGGCGGCCAACGCCCTAGCGATTGTGGCCCGCTATGATAGGGATTTGTGGTACAAGTTCGCCCCCCTGTTGGACTTCCAGCCGGACAACAAGAGGGCAGAGGACCTGGCGACCCTACAGGAGGGTGAGGTGGCATCGGACCACACCATAACAGTGGCCCTGGACATTGCTGACACCGGTTTCCGCCAGTTGGGCAACATTGTTTGCCTTCGACGGCGGGGGTGGATCAAGGCGACGGATTTCTGCCAAGACGTGCAAGCCAAGGTTTTGGACATGCCCTTCAACGGGAACAATCTGTTTGGAAAGACAGTGGATGAGTCACTGCAGGCCATCAAGACCGACACAGAGACGGCTCGGTCCTTGGGAGTTCTGCAGCAACGGCGGCCGCCCTTTCGGGACTCCGGAGGCAAGCAAGGTGCCTCCAGAGTATTCGATGGCGGCTCCTCGACGTACCGTCAGGCAGACCGCTCCTCATCGCAAGAAGCTTACAGGGGACGAGGCAAGTCAGGTGGATCTCACTGTCGTCGCCAGGGAGGCCAAGGCGGTAAGGACGTTTCCAAGCAAGACTGAACCGGTCGTCGCATCGGGCCCCCACCGAAGCACCCCGGTGGGAGGCCATCTGATGAAGTTCATCAGCGTGTGGGAGTCCATCTCCACCGACCCTTGGGTGCTGGATGCCCTGGCCCACGGGCACATTCTGGAATTTCTAAAGAAGTGCCCCAAATTCCTCCCACGGCCAGGAAGGAAAACCACGTCCCTCAACTGCTGTTAGAGGTAAGGGCGATGCTCAGGAAAGGAGCCATCAAGCTCGTCCCAAAGAGGCTCCGGGGCTCCGGAGTATACTCAAGATACCTCCTCATCAGAAAGAAGACAGGAGGTTGGCCTCCCATCCTGACCTTGCGTCGGCTAAACAAATACATCAAGGCACAGAAGTTCTGGATGGTCACCCTCCAGCATGTGCTGGGCCAGCTGGACAAAGGCGACTTCCTATCGTCGTTGGATTTGGATGATGCATACTTTCACATCCCCATCCTAAAAGGACACCGAATGTTTCTCAGGTTCGTAGTCCAAGGACGGCACTACCAGTTCAAGGCCCTCCCATTCGGATTGAAGTCGGCGCCCAGGACGTTCACCAAGTGCCTAGCACCAGTGGTGGCGCGGCTGCGCATGCAGGGGATCCGCGTCTACCCCTACTTGGACAACTGGCTCATCCGAGCAGGGACAAGGGAGCTTGTCGTCGAACACACAGCGATGACCGTCCGGCTGCTCACGGACCTGGGATTCTCCATCAACTTCCCCAAATCCCACCTGGTTCCATCGCAGGTCACGCTGTTTCTGGGAGCCAAACTTGATACAGTAGCGCAGTTGGCCTCGCCGTTAGAGGAAAGGACGCAGGCCATCCTGGGCAAGGTACAGCGTCTGCTGGCCATGGACGTGGCCAGGGTGAGGTCCATCAAGTCCCTTCTCGGGATGATATCCTCTTGCATCTATCTGGTGCACCTGTGCAGGCTTCAGATGCGTCCTCTGCAGGAGTTCCTCGACGCCCGTTGAATGCAAGCGACGGGCAGCTTCAAGGACAAGATCTCGCTCAACGAGGTATTCCGCCAAGCAATTCGATGGTGGGGCACCCACGTGCATCTCACAGCGGGCACAGACTTTCAGACCCTGGCATACCAGGTGACGGTGATGACGGATGCCTCCCTGGAGGGGTGGGGAGCGCACACCAGAGATCTTCACGCCAGAGGCCTTTGGCTCCCGGAGGAGAGGCCGCTCCACATCAACATACTGGAGCTCCGAGCAGTGTTCTGGGCCCTCAGGTCATTTCTCCCGTCCCTCAGGGCAAGGTGCTGAGGATCTTCACCAACAACACCACCACAATCTTCTACATCCAGAAGCGGGGGGAACCAGATCCCCAGCCCTGTCCAAGGAAGCCCAGGATCTGTGGCACTGGGCCGTTGCCCAGGGGATGTTTCTGGTACCTTTTCATCTAGCAGGGATAAAATCACCATCGCCGGCTCACTCAGCAGGGAGCTGCGCTCGTGCAATGAGTGGGAGCTATGCCAGGATCAAGTGGATCAGCTCTTCCAGCGATGGGGCAAACCCCAAATTGACCTGTTCGCGACGGCGACAAATTCCAAGTGCCAGAGGTTCGTCAGCAGGTTCCCCCAGCCGAGGAGCATGGGCAATGCTTTCTCATTCCCCTGGGATGGCCTGTTCCTGTATGTGTTCCCTCCGTTGCCGTTGCTGCTCAGACTCATCAACCAACTCAAGAGGTCCCGGTGCAGGATGATCCTCATCGCACTGGCGTGGCCGAGACCGATATGGTTCCCGGACCTTCTGGACTTGTTAGCGTACCGCCAGTCAAACTGTCCACTGACGCAGATCTTTTCTCCAGAGAAGGAGGTGCACAGGTTCTAAAGATTCTGGATTATGGGCAGGAATTTATTTTATAGACAGGCACATGTGAAGTTTAAACTAGAGCAGTATCAGCATGAATACATTCCAAGGCTGTGTAGCAACTATGCACCTACCTTAAAAAGGTGCTTGAAAAAGAAAGGATGCAACTGGCCCACAATTGAGAAGGAGGCATTAGCGTTGGTTTGGGTGGTTCACAAGCTGCAACACTACATTTTCAGATCTCACTGTACCACTCAAACTGACCACATACCTCTCAGGTTGCATATGCAATGCAGAGAGAAAATTCCAGTTGCTGCTTTGGACAATATCCATACATGGACTGAATATTGTCATCCACCATAAACCTGGGCCACAACACTCCACTGCAGATGGTTGTGGTAGATAATTTCACCTAGAAAAGGAGTCTGTACCTTGGAAGTGTACTGCTCAACCATTTCGGGTTAGGAGATGTGTGGGAGGGCTGACTGCCATCTGGTTAGGGTCTGGTAGCTTGAGCTTTTTCTATTTTTATTAACATAAAATGATGCATATAATTCTGTTTCTGAAAAGGAGGGCTGCTAATCATACTCCACTTTAAAAATGCTCAATTTCAAATTGCTAGTGTGCACATTTGCCTTGCTGTAACAAGTCTACAGTCCTCTACAGTGCCAGATCTTTAGTGGCACAGACCAATTTCGAAGGTCACCTTTGTAATACTGAAAGCTGCTGGTACACAACAAGCCTGCAACTCAACAATTGTGCTTTATTTACTTTCTGCACCTCTGATCTTAATTCTGATATGTGTATGCCTTAGACAGTCTGGTGGCACATACATTGCTGTGTATATGACATATCTAGTTGTGGCATGGTGACTGCTAAATTACACAGTGTAAGTGATTTCAATCAGGCACACACCCCGGTCTCACCCAGCACGTACTGAAATGAAACGCTTATTTATTTTATCTATCAGTTCAATATTCTGAATAATATACCACTCATATCACACCCTTCTCCTGAGACCCCCGGTCACACTGAACAAGGAATTAGGCTAGTTTGAAAAGGTAATATATATTTAATTATTACAAATTGAAATCACAATATATTTTAATAGGTAACAACAATCACTAATGGGGTGACAGAACACAGAATAATATCTTTAATGCACTAGGAATCAAGTAATGAGCACAAAAAGTATGCAGCACAGAAAAGAATACTTTTGGGTTGGTTTGGAACAGATAGCACTATGGTTAAGGGTTCCCCCTGCAACACCCCTCAACCCACCAATAGGCAATTTAAATAGATGTGAGGAGAGAGCAGGTACTCAGGAGTAATACAGAGCAAACAAAATATCACTCCCACTTTCCCCCTTTAAACACAAGAGAAAAACAGAATTTACTTTTCAACTGTCAGTGTGGCTTTGAACAGATGCAAGCAAACACAAGCAATGATTTAATCAAAAGAAAACATTTGAAATCTCAAAGGCCAAGTGGGAAATTATTTAAAACTAATTCACACGTGTAAAACTTTTTAAAATGTCAATTAGTGGCAAACTTTTCCTTATGTTATTTTTGATATAATGGGTCAATTACACTGTTTAGCACTGCGATTCTGGGTTGTCGAGATAGCTAAGGATGTTAGGTACAAGTGGTAGTTGAAATTTAGCTCCTATCTTAAAAAACTGAGGGAGTTATAGAGGTTTTAGTGAGAGGTGTTTTTCGAAAATAAAGGCACAAATTTCAACAAGGACTTCAGTTTGGAATCAGAAAATATGGCTTATGTTTTTAATCAAGACTAGAGCGTTTAGGCTAGGCAACCAAGTCAGGACACAGTAAGCTCTGAGACTGATTCATGACTTCAGTAACAGATCCCCATCACCTTCCCCGGAGGCACCAGTCCAAAGACACAAAGTGGGATTTATGGATCAGAGTTACACAAATAAGATGACTATGAAAATGGTGCTTTAGCAACTAGACAGAATAAGATAGCACTAAAGATTTTGACACTGTTACTGGTTATGAAAGTAGGGTTAGTTCAAAGGTTAGAATGGAACAAGATAATGCAAGGTATACACTAGTTCTCTAGCATCCTATTAATACTCACAACCCACTGGGATTTAAGATTTCTGTCAGTCATGGTTCTGGTCAATGGATTGGGTCTATCAAAGAGGGACAGCACATCAGGCGCAGGACTGGATCAGGTAGGCCGGTCACCGGAACTGCACAGGATCTGCCCTTCTTGTTTCTGGGTATTTCAAATCAGTGGGATAGCGAGTTCATCAGGCAAGCCTTATGGTAGCAAACCAGATAGTTTCAGGATACTAGTTCAGGATGCTTTCTCACACCACAGCGCTTCACTGGGTTGTAAGAATAAGTTTGAGGATTGAGGCCTTGCTGAAAATGGTTCAGCTACTGCTTGGCAAGATTCTTGGCATCTGGATCTGGAAGGATGTTAAAAGCTGGATGTTGAATTCTGGAATAAAGTGCTTCGCTGGAATCAGAAGAGTGAGTGTCTATGTGTTGTCAGCCGTCTCTATTTATCTTTTCGGATGACATCACAGAAATGGGTGTATGGGCCGGATTAACTAAACCTGCCCCTGTGAAATGGGATTGGATCAGAGCCTCATCTCTGCCTTGCATCTGAGTGATTGGATCAAGGACGGATGATGTCACATTTATGGTTTGGCTTTTACAGTCATTAGAAACCTCCCCTAGCCACTAGTACCAAAATCGAATTTTGTTCTAAATACATATTTACCTCTACAAAATTCACTCACAAAGATTCAATATTTTACGTAGTATCTGTTCCTCAAAGTCCCACAGCTGTGACACCTTGTTTCACCTTTCTGCAGAATTTTGTCCATTTCGCCCTGAACACATTTTCCAAACTTTCTGCAAATTTCCACAAATATGTATGTTTACCATGGAGATGTGTGTGTAAAGTTTAACAATTCTAGCATTAATACAGTTCACATGAAACCACATATATTGCCATTCCTGTCCAGAAACGGTACACAGTTCCACCGCTTCTTGAAACGTGAAGCCAAAAATTAGACTAACAAATATGTCCTTTTTATATTTTTCACCACTTTGGATAACAAGTCATGAGTCTCAAAAAATGTTCATTATTTATTCTTAGCAGTGAAGGGTCCACCTTTGTCTCTCCCTAGAGCTCAAGGAATAGCTCCCTCCTTTGAGGAATTCCTTCAAGGAGCAGTATACAAACTTTTCACACGTCCATTTCCTAGCCTGAACGATCTGCCATTGTTCCTTCTCTGGCTACAGACAAAAGTCTGGCGTAACCCACAATTACCACATGTCGGTGAGTTTCTGCTGAGAGGATTTCCCTCCCTTTGGGGGAAACCTGTTTTTCCACTTCTTGCAGGTCCAGCCAGGCTAATTTATTATTAATTTCTTGACTTAAAATCCAGCAGAAACCAAACTTGTTGCATCAAATGACATAGATAAATTACATTCTTAGCTTTAAACCCGTAGAATCAAAAACAACTTTCTTTTAGCACTAATCCTTTTATGTTTGCTAATCTGGTGGACTTTTAGTTTAGATAACTTTGAAGTCTCATCAGGAGAGCCCATCTGAAAGGGCTGTCCTTCACATGTAGCCCAGTGTGCTGCACACAGATTTTGACAGGGCTGTAATTCACACGCAATCAGTTTTTCTGAGAAAATGTTTTGCTCTTCATATTTCAAGACTTAGTACATTCACAGTGCTTCATTAGGTTAAATGAATTTTAGCGCCATGCAAGATTGTAAGTGTTGAGAATTGTTGTGTACAGACATTTTTGGAGTTTTAGCAACAAAGTAAATGTCATTTACAGGAAAATTTTGGAGTTTCACTTGCAAAGTACTGCTGCTCCCTCTGTGCTCTATTCCACCACACATGCACCATGGGTGGCAGGTTGTGCATCAATCTTTTTGTGTGTTGGAAAACAAGGTTTTAGAGGTTTTGGCACACACAAGAGTTTTGCCGCCATTGTTGCTGTTTCTTGCACCATAAATAGCAGAGTAATGCCGCATAGTATAACAAAGTGGGTCAATACATCCCACAACAGCCCCATCAATTCGGTATCACACCAGTATCATCTATGTGAGAAAGGCTTAACTGTGACAATACTGATGTTAATTGGTGTTTAGTCTGTCAACACAGCTGCCATGTGGAACTATAGGGAGGATGCTACCCTTTTTGTTCTTCAGCAGGAAGGGTCACACATTCCCTCGAGCTGTAGAAATGCCCAACAAAAGCACTCTTGGGAAAGGCTCTGCAGAGAAAGTACTGACATAACAAAGATAGCATCACACCTAGGTGTGGATAACTTGTGTTCCTTTGAAGCTAGCAGGCATTAGGAAGAGGCCAGGGTTAGAGTACCCAGAGAGAGGGAATGTAGGTCTGGAGAAGGGCTCAACGATATTGCTTTCTGTTATAGTTATCTTCCTTTTATTTTACTCTCCCCTCCATTTTCTGCAATTAATCTATTGTGGGTGTGATGTGATAAGGCAAAGGGCACTTGCTACAACAACAAGGATTGGACACGTTACAGCAGGCTTGCTTTAGACCAGATTCCTGCATCATGTTGACTTGACAATGAGAGGGACACCCTATCCTTCTTTCACTCATCTCTGGACTTCCAAAAGAAGAAGACTAATTCATACATTACCTCCCAAAGTCGTCTGGCAGGGAAGTGAAGACCGAAGGCATCAAAGTCAGAGTAGAGCCCTGTCCCCTAGCCATCTCTAGAGAACAGTGGAGGTGGCTTCTGTTGGACAAATGCCTCCCTCTGGCTTCACTGTTAATAGGACCTTGTTACAGGAGGTAAATGAACCACTGCACATGCCAGCCAGGCTCCCTGGCCTGGAAGTGCAGCTGAATGAGTCAGCCTATCCTAGAGTACCTTCATTTATGACTCCAAGAAACCCATAACCCAAGAGAAGCTGGAACCATGTTTTAAGCACCTTAAGCTGTCTTTGAGCCACTTAGACTGTGCTGAACGCCATTCAAGTCACCATAGGACCAGGATTGCTGCTTTTGGCACCCTGCAAACATCGAGCTACTTACCTTCATCTTCAAGGCATTTCAACAACATCTCAAAATAGTGAAGATCACTGCCGCCTCAACTCGTGCACCAGGTGACCGCTGAGGAATCATCTGACTCACCACATCCAGAGTGACATCATGCCTCTTGGCTTTTTTACTCAACCATGGTGGTGCATCTACCATGTAATTGAAAGACATTGTTTTCACCTTCCACTATCAAAGAGGAACATCTGGCTGTGTGAAATTCCATTCATAATGTCTTTTTGGGCTGCCCAGCTCGCCCTACTTGACTTCCTGGTATATGTGTAGTCTGAGGTCCACTTTCTGCTTCATTAGATGCTTTCCGGACAGGCACATTTTTTAACATCTATCTGCATGCTTTTGATGCACCTGAAGAAAATATGCAGAATTTCCAAACCCCTACCAGGGATGCACATATTCCTGATGCATCAAATGCACTTATTTTCCATATGCCCACGTCGGTTGTATATGGTTTTCATTCCTGTTAGGTGGATTCATATGTGTTTATCATAATTTACACACAGTGGTTTCATGTGCACACATTCCATGTGCACATATGATCTAGCATGTAAAGCATGTAAAGTTGAAGGACACATATTTCATTGTGCACATTTTGTGGATTTGACTCATGCATTGAGTCACTCACCTCATTGGCCAGGCACAATTGTTTATAATTTGGCTCTATTTGTAAAAAGGACAAAAGGGAGGCTTGTGTGCCCCATTCCCCCCATTCCAAATGACATACGTATTGATAAATAATGTTGTTCTATTTTCGAAATTGATTGGCAGTGTTTTGCAGGAGCACAATGACAAGGAAATGTCTCTCTGATGGAACTCCTTTTCTATGTATATACACTAACAGACTGATTCATGGATAATTTGCGCTAAAAAACCAGGATTTGTGTGCCATTCTGCCTGAAAATCCCTGTTAAACTAATGGGGATTTGCTGGCAGAATGGCGAACAAATCCCGTTTTTTTATCGCAAATAATCCATGAATCATGCCCTTTATGTCCTACCCTCAGGCAAAGTACACTTTGTTACTGTATATGGATTGCCCTGTATTACCACTATTATCGGTTTCTTAGGTAGAACATCACACGTTTTCTTTATCTGCTTGCTGCAAATGTTCAGTGGGAGGAAGTTCTTTGATTATAGGGTGTGCCTCGCATTTATTTTCTGTACTCCCAGGAGCGCACTCAACTTTCAGGTCTACTGTGACAGGGTGACCTCCTCTTAGACAAGCAGAGTTGTACACACCTACAAGTTCAAGGAAATGTGCAGCTGAAAAGGGGTCTTAAAGTTATACTTACACGGTATTGACAATTGTAACCAAACAGTATAAGAATAGCCCAGATGGAAGGCACACGCGCTCCAATTTACTGTGCTACTGTATTTAGTATTCATAGATACATCCAGCTACATAATTCCAAACTTCTGAAAATAAAAACAACGGAGGTTTTCTATTTGAAAAGATTATCGTGTGAACTTTAGGAAACAGCACAACATTAATACTGAATTAACAAATAGTTATGCTGCTAATTGTCGCAGAGTGTGCAGCTGTGGTAAACTGTCGAAGTGCCCTGGAAATAAATTAATAATCCCTAGAGAGTTACAAATCACCAAGAAATTAAATTAGATTCCCGCATCATTCAACACAATTTAATATAAAATATGAAAATAAGCTTTTGCTCTTTGTGAAAATGATGTGCCTCAACTTTGACTTGATTGAATATACCGAGCTAATTAGGTCACTATAATTGACCTCATTCATAATTGCAGCAAGGATCCGCATTACATGATTGCATAAACATGTAAGAGCGTGAAGTTAAAACTGTAAATGCATATTAAAAAAAAACCCGATGCAAACCTTATAGCATTGCTTGCGTGCTTCGAGCTAATTTCAGTTTTTGGTTTTATGTGTTAGTCATGTATGCTTCCTGATTTCTTTTATTTTTTAGAAAGGTACATTTCATTTTTAAATGGTATAGTCCTGGAATTCCATCTTTGTGCATGCCCATACAGATGCTGTCTTTTGCAAAATGTTTGTCCTTGCAAATATGGCTTTATTTAGAAAATGTCACATTACAGGTCAAATCCCCATGCTCCCTCGAGCCACCTCTCTAAAGGGATAAGACAATCATTTGGTAGAGCAAGCATCATATTACCTAATGAGAGATAACCGATCACCAAGCTGTAGGTGCTGGCCATCATCAGTCAGTTAACCCCCATTTTGCAAACATAGCAGCACCGTGCAGAGGATCACATGGTACGAAAAAAGTATGCACAAAGTAGCCTCTAATCAATTCTGCCACGAAGACAGATGTCCATCCTAAAATATGGGCAGACAAGCTGATTAACAGATCTGCAGAACACATGAGTAGCGTTGATCCCATGAGCAAGAATAGGCAGGTCAGCCTAACATACAGAGCACATGAGAGCACGACATGTTGCACACCACAGGGCCACATCCAGATTACTGTTATGCCCTTTGACTTAAAAAAAAGTCTCAACCACCATTCAGAGGATAGTGAATCAGGTTCTCGCTGGGTTAAAAGAGTTCACAATTTCCTATTTATATGATATTGCTGTATTCAGTAATACCCATGAAGACCTTCTATACTAACCAAAAGAGATGCTTCAACCTAAGTAGATAGCTGAATTGACTCTCAGGTATTTTATGTGCCTTACAGTTCAGAGAACTGTTACTTACAAATATGTATTTATTTTTATACAGGATGAACAATGCTCCTTTGATCACAAAATAACGTACAATAGATAAGAAATCAGATTTGACGGGAAGCAGTGATCTTCTTTCAATGGGGTGAGTTTGAGAGACTTCTGACCAGGTTGTGGAGGGGAGTTAATGGAACAGTCTCTGGGGACAATTCATAAGTGGACAAACATAGATTAAGGACAATCAACATTGGAAATGTTTAAGTGGAGGTGGGTGGTGCGGGATGTGGTCATGATGGGTGAAGTGCTAGAGTGGAGGCAGAGGAAGTGAGGGAAAGAGGCAGGTTAGAAGCAAGGGAAAATGTTAGTGTGATGCTGGAAATGCATTGGGGGGACAGAGCCTCTGAATCCTTGCCTTTTATTGCTTTTTATCATGTGTTCTGTCTTCTTTTCCATGCAGGAGATCATGTGGGACTCCTGGCGGTGCAGCTCTTCCTGTATATGGTTTGGTGAACAGACCCTTGGGATATCCTTATGGCACCCATGAATTGGAGTACAACCCTGTACTCCTAGTGTATTCTTTTGGGTACCTGTGTGTGGCCCACAGAGCAGGGTACGGGCTGGTGCCAGCTCTGTGCTGAATTTACAGGTGCCCTGAGCGTCCTCCATTTTGGGATGCCCAGGCCCTGTTATTGGAATCAGTGGATTCCTGATAGGAAACAAGATGACCCCTGTGGCCTCTTGCTTGCTATTGCCTGTTACCTTACTTTTCCTGAAGTCCCGGGAAGCCCTGACTCTGTCCTTTCCCCCTGACTGGCGGTTGGGTAGAAGTTCCATATATGGTATTGTGGGAAAGGCCAAGCCAGACTGGCTGGAGCCTTCCCAATGACTGTATGTTGTGGGTACAGCGTGGGGTGGACCTGGGTGAATGGAGTGTGTGACAAATTTGCATTCTGTGATATCGGTGTCAAGTATCTGGTGTTTGACACAATGACTGAGACAGCCCTGCCCAAAACTGGTATGAATGCAATGTGTAGTGCTGAATGTCTGGGTACTTGTCCGAATCCACATCCCATGTTGTGAGTGTCTGGATGGAGAATAATGGCCTGAACGCACTGTGATTCTGATTGGCTGGCTGACTGCCTGAATGTCCTTCTGAGTGATTGGTTGCCTGAGTGTGACCCACTAGAATGAATGGGAGATCAACAGTATATCTGGGGGCCTCTCAGTGCTAGAAATCGATCAGAAGCTGAAGTTTATTCTTGATGCTTACTCTTGAAGGCGAGCCAGAAAAAGAAGGTGAACCGCTGTTCTCTTCATTGCAATCTGAAAGCTGCTGGGCCTTCAAGAACTGATCCATGAGAGGGCCTGGCTAAGAGACCTCTCTCCGAACTATGAGGGACCATCGTGCACCAGCTGATCTTTGCCAAAGCTCCCTGCTAGACAGACCTACAAAAGGCTGCTAACCGGACAAGGGGACCACTGATGAGAACGAAGAGAAGTACAGGACAGCCGTCCACCATCGACGACCGCCGTCGCCGACCGGAGCCGCCATGCTCCCTTTGCCTAAGAACATGTAATCCAAGGACTCCCTTGTTCATTACAGTCGACTGCTTTCGTCCTGCTGGAGAAAGTCAAGGCCGCAGACGACTGACGAGAATCCGCTGGTGGGTTTCCCACCACCTGATGACCGCAGAGACCCCGGACGACTCAACGCCCTTGCTCAGCCAAAGTTCTTCAGTAACTCTTTGCGTATACAAGCATTCGTCGCCGAGGTGCCCCGTACGCCTCAGCTTGCAGGACGTTTTTGACCGATCATCAACAAGCACCGCAAGAACTGACACTGCAGCCGACAGTGGTCACCATTTTCTTCACCGAATCTCAAGGACACATGGCTCCTGCCTGAAACGGAGTGCACTCAAGAAGGGCCTGTAGATGACTCATCGAAGAACGCTACGTGACCAGATACTTTGGGGTCATAGACCTATTTAGAAGGAATTAAGGCTCTTGAGAACACTGTATGGACTGGGCTTGTATGATATATTTTTATTTACAGGTTGCCCAGGTGGGGGATCCTCATACATAACTGTGACTAATAGCTAAACTACTGTTCTGCCTAACGGTTCTAACCAACTGTTTTCCTCCTAAGTCTGTCATTGGTTCACTGGATGTATTGATTTGTGTGACATTTAAACTACATCTCGTTAATGCACTTTAAAATGAATCAAAGTGATTGTGGTACCACATAGAACTGTGTATATATTTGCCATTGTAGATTAACGGAGCACAAAGTGAACTATTGTGATTGTGTATATAACTTTGAACCTTAATTATATAAAGACTGTATTTTAACTAATACAGTGTGTGGAAATTCCTTTGTGGGTGCTTGGGGACTACACTGTACTTAAGAACCAGCTTGCATTACCTCCTGAGAAGCTAGGCCTTGATTGCTTGTCCATTGCTACCAACAATAGAGAATCTTGGCTGGGGTCCTCTGTGCTTCTCCTCTACAATATAGAGAGCAGGAGTAAGTACAGACACCCCCTCCAGTCTTTACAGTTCGCTAGCATGCAGATGAGAGGTAGGTTAAGAGGGTAGCTCAGAGTTTAGGAAGTAGGCTTTTAGTTTGGTTTTGATAAAATCCATGTGGACTGTTTCTTGGGTGTCCGGGGGAAGAGAATTCCATGCAAGTGGCACAAGAAGAGAGAAAGAGCAGAAGTGAGAGGAAGCACAGGGCAGGTGAGGAGCAAAAGGGTAGTCGAGGAGGCAAAGCAGAGATTATGTGAAGTCTTGTAGAGGTAAATAGAGGAGGATAGATACAGTGGTGCATTACTGTGGATAGATTTGTGAACTAGGGGAAGACATTTAAATCTGGCCCCATCTGCCATCCAGCCTGGTTATGGTAGGAGGGTATGCAGTGATAAAATTATGGCAAAAATGTTGCCTGTACAAAAAATCGCAGCCAAAATGCAGTGGTTTTACCCATTAAAGGTGTACCCTATTACACCATTTAAGGGGAGAGGGCGGGTTGCGGGGGTGTCCCTCGCTCCCCTTAAATGGTATAATGGGTCCTGAGGTTGTTTTGCGGTGTACCCCGCATCCTTTACATGGATTGTGGCGGCAAAACCTCAGCCTTTTTGCCACGATATTATGTGTCCACAACCATTTTTGTGGCGATTTTAACACATGGAACCGGTACATGGAAGTAGGTGTGAAGGGAGGGAGTTCTGGTTACAAAGTTAATTATCTTGTCGAGAGAACATAAAGTATAGTTGGGGAGAAAAAAGAGGATGCTGGCACAGTAGTCGAGTTTAGAGAAGACAAGATTAATTAAGAGATGCTTAGTGTTGTTGAAAGGAAGGAGGTGCCTGGTTTTCCTAATATTTATGAGGTTGAGGTGAGCTGCTGTTCCAGGTTTGGAGATAAAAGTAGAAAAAGGTGTGGTAAGGATTGTAGATTACACAAAGGTTTCTAGCCAAAGAAGAGTAGGGGAGAGTGTCAGGTGGAAACTGGATAGGCAGAGGAAGAGATGAGATCGAGTGTTGGCAAAAAACAACAGTACCTCTGTTTTGGTAGAGTTGAACATCAGAAAGTGCAAAACCATTCATAATTCAATGGCAGAGAGACAGTTTGAAATTTCGATACAGAGATCATAGGAGAGTTCAGGAAAAGAGAAGATTTGGGTGTCGCCCATGACGAGTTGGCACGAGAAACCAAATGAGGAGATTATAACCCCAAGAACAGAGGTGTAGATCGTAAATAGGAGTGTATCCAAGACAGCGCCTTCTGGAACACCACCAGTTAGAGGGGTGAGTTGAGAAGTGTTATTGCACCAAGAAACAGAGAATTGGCAAGCTGCATGGTTGGATTTAATCCAGGCAAGGGATCAATTGCAAATCCCAAAAAGAAAGAGAGTATTAAGGAATCAGAGTGATCAACAGTGTCAAAGGCAGCAGACAGGTCAAGGAAAATTAGAATAGAGGATAGGATGGAGGACATTGAAGTTGAATAGATTTATGAGAACAGTTTTATTCATTGTGTCAAGAGCGGAAAAATGCTTGTATGGTGTCTTAACACTGTTGAACACAACCCTTTCAAGCACTTTACAGCAGTGTGGAAGGAGAGACACAGTGTGAAAGTTAGCCACTAGGTACGGGTCAGCCCCTTGCTTTTTTAGCAGAGGGATGACTGAAAACAGAGGGAAAGCAAGCAGAGTTGAAAGACAGGTTGAGAGTTCAGCGAGGTGAGAGGCCACTAAAGGGCCATTGTGCTTAACTAGCTGAGGAGGAAGAGGGTCTCATGGGGCACAAGAGGGGTTAGCCTTTATCTGTAGAGATGGGAATTCATCTATATTAGTTGTAGAGTAGGAAGAGTGTAACAACTAGTAGGAGGGAGTATAAGGAAGGTCATGAGAGAGTCTTTAATTTGGAAAATGTTTGCAGTGAAGTAATCAGCTAGGTCATTAGCTGTGAGAGTGGAATTGATAGTCCTATGGCCTCATTATAAGTTTGGTGGTGCAGGTAAAGTGGTGGAAATTCCCTTACTACCACTTTCAGGCCCACAGGGGCTATAGAAAGCAGATATTACAGGCACTGGTATTACCGGTGGCAATAATACTGGAAATTTCCACCGTGGAGTCCCATGGGACTCCATGGCATGGGGAATGACCTGCATTGCTGGTCCTTTAATATACTGGTAATATCTGGTCTCCCACCCAAATTACCGGTGGGATATCCCAGCCAACTTATAATGATGCACATAGACTTAGGGAGGAGTGAGGAGTGAGGTTAGAGTGTCCTGTAGCCAGCGAGGATGGTTGATATGATATGATATGGCATTTATAACGCGCCTATACACTAGTGTTTCAAGGCGCGACGAGGCAAGGAAGGGGAAAACAGTGGAAGACAAACAACGATCCTACTAGGCCAGGTGTCATTCAGATCGTGCAATTGCGAGGGTAGGGAGAAAAGGGAAGAGTGCAAGGGGAAGGGAGAGAGGAAAGTGCAGTGCAGTACATGTAGGAAGAATAAATACAAATAAATAACAACAGCCTGATGGTGGCAAGTGCAAGGTAAGAGCAGACATAAGTGCAGGTAAGGGGATTGAAGGGATTTCAGAACCAGTCCCCAAGTGCAAAGGGTTGCCAGGGAGGCAGGGCAGGTGAGCAAAAGGCGGGGCCTGGCCCCAGGATCAGAAAGGGTGGCCAGGTAACCAGTGCAGAATCGGCAGGGAATTTCAGCAGGGGAGAGAGGCAGAAAAGGCGGAAGCAAAGAGGAAGGTTTTGAGGTGTTTCCGGAACCAGAGATGGTTCTACTCGAGTTTCAGGGAGGCTGGAAGGCTGTTCCAGATGGAGGCCCCAGCCGTGGAGAGAGATTGACCACCAACTCGTTGCTTGCAGAAGCAGTTAACCCTGAGGGAGTTGGAGGCAGATGAGCGAAGAGCCCGGGAAGGAAGGTATTTAGGAAGAGAGAGTTGAAGGTAATGAGGTCCTAGGCCCCAGGAGGCTTTGTGGATAATGCAGAGGGTTTTGAACATAATCCTTGCAGCCACTGGGAGCCAGTGCAGGGATTTCAGTCCTGGAGAGATACGATCCCTGGATTTGAGGCCAAGGACAAGTCTTGCAGTCCTGTTTTGGATAAGTTGCAGAGGGCGGATAGTAGAGGCAGGTAGATTTATATAGAGGCTGTTGCAGTAGTCCAGCTTAGAGAGAACCAGGGCTCTGGAGACGGTGAGCTTCTGGGGGAAGCAGAGGAGCGAGGGAATAACTCTGAGGAGGTGCAGCTGGTAATGTGATCTCCTAGAGACGTCGGAGATGTGAGGAGAGAAGGAGAGTGTAGAGTCAAAGATGACCCCAAGGTTTTTAGCCTTGCAGGTGGGAGCAGGAAGAGGGCCAAGAGAGGCCGACCAGAGAGCTGAAGGGAAGGAGGGGAGAGGGTGTGCCGATGAGTAGAATCTCGGTGTTACTGGCATTAAGGCAGAGGTCGTTGGCGGCACACCACTCCTGGATAGCAGACAGGCAGTTAGAGATGAGGGAAGGAGAGGAGGAGGCCGAGGGTAGCCTGAAAATGAGCTGGGTATCATCCGCATAGCACTGAAAATTGAGGCAGAGGGCGGCGATGCGGTGGGCAAGGAGTGCCAGGTATTGGTTGAACAGCCAAGGAGAGAGGTTAGAGCCCTGGGGGATGCCACAGGTAGAAAAAAAGATATCGGAGAGGAAGGAGCCAAGTTGGACCTGGGAGGGTCGGTCAGAGAGGAACGAAGTCAGCCACGCCAGAGCCTGTCTGGTGATACTCAGGTTGAGCAGGATGGAGTGGTTAACAGTGTCAAAGGCAGAAGAGAGATCAAGCAAGATAAGGACAAACGGGGTATTGGAGTCAAGGTTGGAGAGAAGATCTTCACGGATGTTCAGGAGAGCAGTTTCCGTGCTTCTGGCAGCCCTGAAGCCAGACTGATGGTCATGGAGACAACCAACTGATTCGGTGTGGAGATTAAGATGGGAGATGGCCAGTTTCTCCAGAAGCTTGCACAGGAAGGGAGTGATGGAAATTGGGCGATAGTTAGCCGGACAGGAGGTGTCAGCAGAGGGTTTCTTAAGAAGAGGGTGCACAAGGGAGTGCTTCAGGAGGGATGGGAAGACTCCAGAGGTGAAGGAATGGTTGCAGAAGTCAGCCAGAGCAGGAGCCAGGGTGTCAATGTGGTCCTTGATGGTTTTGAAGGAACAGTGGTGAACCTGTTTTGACAAGACTTTCATAGATCGGACTTGTCGAGAAACTTCGTCTGTGGAAAAAATGGGAAAGGAAGAGAGGGAAGGAGGGGGGGTGGCAGCCGAAGGGCCAGAGGAAGAGCAGGGGATAGAGGGAGGGAGTTGATAGGCAGAGAGTGAGGACAGGATTTCATGAGTTTTGGAAATGAAGTGAGAAGCCAGTGCCGTGCAGAGGGCCTGGGAGAGGACAGGAGAGGTGGAGACTGCAGCAGGATAGGCCAATTCCTTGCAGATGTTAAAGAGTTCAGCTGAGTTGTTAGATACCGCAGAGATCCGGGCTTGGATATGGGCTCTCTTCTTGTGGTGAGAGCGGTGAGCCGGTATTGCCGTTGCAACAGGCAGCAGGCCAGTTTGTCAGAGGATGCACATGAAGCACGCCATTTCCTCTCGGCCACCCTGCACTTGCGTTTAAGGGTAACAAGATCAGAGTCATACCAGGAGATTCACTTGGCTTTGGGCTTCAGGAGGACTCTTATGACAGGGGCAAGGATAACCATCCAAGGATGGTTGGATTGAGAGTTAATGAGGTTTAGGTAGAAGTGGACTTGAGAGAGTTCAGGACAGAGATGCAGAGTTGCAGGTACTCATGCAAGTGGGTACCCCTCCAATTGTTCACCAGACAACACATGTATGTGCAGAGAGAGCATGTGAATGGTGTGACCCATAGCTGACAGTGCTGAGACCTAGGGGTGAAAGTAAACAGTGGAAAGTGAGAGGGGAATGAGTCATAAAGTAGGGATTGGTAGCTGGAGAAGGCATAGTTGGTTGAAGAGGCATCGGGTGTCAAATAGGAGCGTGAGAACTGTAGATCAGAGAGAAAAGGGGAATGGCAGAAAGTTAACAAGTCCTTTTAGTAATAGGTCAAGCAAGTGGTGAGGAAAGATCAGAGGGTGGAAAGGAGATGTTGAGGGAAACAATTGAGTGATCAAATATGGATGGTGTGACAGTAGTATTAGTACCAGTTTAAACCTAGGCTCCAGCACTCCAGTGCAGATGGCGTTGATAGATATTGTCACCTTGAATATGAGTCTGTCTCTTAGAAGTGAAGTGCCCAACGATTTTGGCCAGCAGGAATATGACAGAATGTTATGTGGTGAGGGTAGAAGGCCTGTTGGGCAAGAATTGATGTAGTAACCCTGTGGGAGACTACACAACACTTTTCCTCTTGGCATTACGTAACCCACCTTTTGGTATAGGCCTGTACTACACAAGTTGGTTGTGTGACTGAGCAGTCAGGCATATCTCAAGAGGGGTAAATGTAAGCTGTAGAGCTGTAGCAATGAAATCCACAAATACAAGTAGCCAAGTAACACTTACACTCTAGGTTTTTTGTTAAAATAATGATTTAGTTATTTAACAGCAGTTTTTAAATACACATTCTTTCAAAAAGGCAATATATTTATCAATCGAAATACACTTTAAAATATGTTTCCAGAATCAACATAAAGCTACTAGATACTCTTTGGAGATGCTTCTTACACACTTCCTACATCCTGAGGTGACTTCACAAACTAGGACAGTAATGGCATTTATATATCACTAGTACACTTTGTAGATTCTGTGGTTGGTAGAAAGGAAAGGTTAAGGGGAGGAACCAGGTTAAACAGGTTCTCAGAGCATGTGAGCACTTTAAATCTTCCAATGAAGTCTAGATAAAAACCTTTCCCAGCAATAATAGTTATAAACCAAGTTATCACCTATGAGGGGCAGTAAGTTTCAAAGTCAAATTGACTACAACAGTCTGCAGGGAGCCAGGACAGCCAAAGTCAATTCGAGCACAGTCTATGGAGCTGAGGCACTTCTTAGATGACAAAGTCTTACACAAAGTTAGAGATTGTGTTGAAGAAAAAACACTGTAGGGTTACAAGCTGTTACACTTGTGAAGGGTAGAGCTGAAATCAACTCTAGCAAAGCAGCTACTGCAAGTCTCAACTGAGAAGAGCAAAGCTACAGATAACAAGGTAAGTACCCCAAGTCAGAACAGTACCTTTGTTTAGAAGAAGAGTAGTCCAGCTGAATTCTGTCTGGTTGCTGTGATCCAGATCCTGGGTTACGGGGACTCAGCCATGAGGACATGAAGGGGGACGTCTGGGGATGTGTTCAGCAACAATTCAGAGGTCAGTGGCAGCTACAGGCTTTTTCAGATCAGCAGCACTTCACAAATTCAGCGCTCGGTAAACAGCACCACTGCGGATCTTGGATACCTGTTGGGCTTCTTTCACTCCTTAAGTCCTGCACTTTGGTGAGGGGACTCAAGCTCTGCTCATCCTGCTTCTGGAGGGTCTTGGGGAGACTCCTGGACCTTCTGGCCGGATCATTGATGTTCTACTCGACTACGGATTTCTCAACCCCTGGCACTCGGTTCCTGTGACAGCAAAGAAGTACAGCCAGTCAGGCAAAGGTGGTCCAGTGGAGTTTGTCTTGGGGTTAGTTGGTCCCACTAACCCAAGGGATGAAGTCATCCCTTCTGTAGCTTCTCTTGTCCATTAGAAAAAGGAAGTGCAGCACAGCAGCAGGGCTTCACCGGGCAGTTTAACAGTCCAAGAGGGTGCAGCAAGCTTCATTCATGGTTTCTTCATCAGGTTGTTCTTTCCAGTGGTCGACTATGTCTTCAGTCCCAAATCCCATGCCTTTTAAGCAGGTTTCTCACATTCATGCACAACAAAGCTGTCACTGGAAGGACAGCCATCCAGCCATTCAGGACCGGGTGCATTCAGGCATTCTTAAAGACAAAGGACAGGGAAGTTTCGGGAACCTCCCTCACTTCCTGCCCTTCCAGACACACTGGAGCCAGAGGCGGGTTTCAGTACTGGAAAAGGCTGTTAATTTTGCCATCAACAGCCAGTTAAGGAGTGATTTCATTCATTATGCCTTGAAATTGTTTGGTGGTTTTGATTATTTCAGTTGTAGAATGTCCAAAGGCGCTATAGCTTATGCCAATTTTAATCAGCCCAACTTATGAAAGATCTTTATACCTCTGTTTCAGATCAGGGACGTTGGCGGTTGCAAGTGCTACCTCTCTCTGGAATCCTCAAGAGTCTGCCATGTGCCTGATGAGAAAGGTTGCAACAGAAAATGTACTGCACTTCATGCTGGTCTGTCAAAAATACCCTGAGGTTGAGATGTAGTTACTTGAAACCAATGTTACTCTTGGCTGGAATTCGCAATTCGAGAGTGGCGCTATCATACCTGAGCAAACCCTCAAAGAATCTGTGTTGTATGTGCCACTTCACGATACATTCACATAGTGTGGCTACAAAGGGCCAGAGTGGTTAACACATGTGCGGGGCGATAACCTTGAGGCTGCAAGTTTTACTCTCCTTATGATATCCCATAGTGCATGTGGAATCGCAATAAGATCAAATAATGTTATATTGTTATGAGGTTTTTACTGTGTTTAGTATTGAAAATGAGTAATGTATAAATAACTATTCTGTATTTGATGTATTATGTGTTGCTTTTATGGTCTATCGACTGAAATACAGTTTTATTGCTACTACTACCTTGTATTGCCTTCCAGTCCTCTGTTTATCTTGTAAAGTGCTGATACTGCCTGTGTGACATATTTGGTGCTGGGTAGTAAGGAACCGATAGCTAAAAATGTATTAGGTTCTGTACTTTTTTCTTTGTCTACAACACAGCTATTGACACTGATTGCAAGGTACATATAATTCATGTTGGAAAAACATACACATTTCAATTCTGATGTTAAAGCCCAGCAATTGTAATAGCACAAAATGTCAATGCAAAGTTCACTGACACTATACAAAGGCAAGTTCATGCGCCTTCAGAAGGTGTATGGAGAGAACTGCATGCTATTTTCATGCACAACTGTACATTGTTTAAGATAAAGGGATATTAATCATCTACTGATTTAAAGCTTCAGTTCACATTTCATTTCATCCTTTAGTTTGCAATCCACTAGTTTACAGTTAGTTCACAAATGAAAAGGCATCTTCTGAATGCATTTCCAACAATATCTATTTTTGTTATGTAAGCTCTCATTTCAGATACAGTTTATGCTATGCAGGTCTCAACCTATTTCGTCATGAAATCGGGCTGGGTGGACAGAATTCAACGATGTGAATATGGTCTGGTATTAGGAGAACTTTGGACAGATTTTGAAGAATGTATGTGAATTGCAGGATATTTAGTTTAAAAATAAAGACTTTTAAAAAGCAGTTTTTGGCAGGAAAAATAGTAAGCCATTTCTGCAAATATTTCCTGAACTGTAACCCTTTTTAAAAAATACCCCCTTGTATATATCTTTGACGTGTGTCTACTCGTTTTTATTATGTGGGAATTCCATTCATTTAAAACATATCCTGCTCTTGATGTATGTTGCAGAGACGTGTCTAGAAGTGTGCATCATATAGGATATGCAGTTCATTTTGCCTAAAAACAAATACTTCCAATACACTCATTGGTTTCTGTTTTTAATGTTGAATTTCACACTTGCATGTATTACCAGGCTGTCTTTAATGTCACCTCAGAAAAAAGTAAAATACCGGCTCATGTTTTTGCCTTTGGTTTGGTTTGTGTTTATTTTCTGCATTCAAAGTGCTCCACAGCATGCCTGCCAGAGGAAAATGTGTCAACAACCGTCTGACTTTTATCTAATTGACATATAAAAGAATGTTTCACTCTCCGAATGCTGCTCAACAAACACGTCAAATTAAGAAGACATTTGAAAAGTTACATTTTTTTGGCAATTCACCTAGTTTAGTTCCTCTTAAGCATTTTTGACCTTCAACACCTGACAACAAAATGGTTGCTTTCAAGATAATTGTTGTTGTCCCAAGGTGACCGGATAAATCATAGACATTTTAGGCACATTTGATTTCTGGTTATCTGTTAATGTGCTTCACGTCTCTCAGTCTAGATTAAGAGAGTTCATCTTCATTGCAATGTCAATAAAATAATGTAAATAATGTATACTACTACATGTATCGATGTGATACTGAGTGTCACTGCCCAACCCCGTGTAGATCTTTGGCACCTACATATTGGTTTCTTAAAGTACTATGCTATCTTCCTAATGGTGAATCCATGATTACTTAGTTAAACAACAAATCACATTGCTTCATAGATCATATGAAGCCTTCTGCAAAACCTTGAAAACCACTCTCTTCAAGTAACCCCATGATTCCTGGGCCCTCACACCTCTGCACTTCTTGTACTCTCGCTCTGCCTTCTCCTCTTCTCTTGGCCCTCAAATCAGTTGTCTCTCACATGACCAAGAATGTATGATCTGTAATCTCCTGTATCCAAGTATGTATACCTCTATAACCACTTGTAACTAAGTTTTCATCCGTATCTAACCAGCAAGCCTCATTGTAACAGCGCCAGGATGCCTCAAGGCTGTTGTGCGCTCTATAAATTCTAATAAATAAATAAATAAACATAAATATCCATAGAGGCACACCATTAAGTATTCTAAAGAGGCCAAGCCCTCACCTCAGATTCCCCACTAGCGCTGTAATGTCTCCTTCATTATTCCCCCAAAGGAGAATATGTATTCTACTAATCTCCTGCATCATGAAGTGGGTTTTAATAGGGATTTTCGCCAAATTGTGTTGCAGAAATGGAATGTCTCTGCCTTATTTTGATGGAAGCTATTGCAAACACATTCTTTATACATCTATAAGGTATGTGATGACACCACTTTGCATAACCATTCCTCTTGGGACCATACCTATATACTATCCCAAACAGCATTGACCAAACCTCTTATGCTACAGCCGCTCATGCACAACCATCATCAATCCATTCATTGTCGGAAGCACCAGTCAAGACGTCGCTTAAATCTTGCAGGCTTGTATTCCCACCGACAGATCTGTTGCCTGGAAACATCTGTAAAACCCTGTTTGAAACCAAGAAGCTGCTGTGAAAACTATCATAAGTTGCACCTTATCACATGGTGCAGGTGCGGATCGCCTAGGGTATGCAGTGGTTAAAGTACTGCCAAAGAAACCCTTCTTGACGCATTTAATGCCAGTAACTACTAACATATCTCCAACTTTTGTTTAGACCTCCAGTTACAATTCTGCTAATTAAAAGCTTTTTGTAGTTGGAACCAGAGGATCCTAATTGATGGGTTTGCATTTTAACTAACGTTACATTTGGCAATTGACATCCTCGTTTAAGGAACCCTGTTTTATTGAATTTTCCTGCAGCTGACTCACATTTCTTTTTTTTTTCAGTAGTGCCTTTGGGTCTCACTGCTGAAAAAGTAGTTTCTTGTTAATGAGTAATTATTGCAAATTCACACAAGGACTCGTGAGTGATTCGGAAAGGGATTTTCAAATATTGTATTGGCGTTCTCCTACACCAGGCACGTTAGAGAGTCGTGGGTGTGTCAAAGGTGCGTTTCATTTGGAAAGAGGGATACCGAATATTCAATGTTGTCTTATATACCTTCAGGAAAACAATTTAGTTACACTCAGATAAGCACTTTAGAAACACTCAGATATTTCTGTTGCAGGCTTTGGATCGGCGGTGTCAAAGGCAAGAAATGTCTAGGTAAACGTGTGGCATGTTCTGACTAAAAAGCGATATGTTGTGGGAAAATGGGTGTCAGGGAGTAATAAAACGTATACCAATGTGTGGTGAAAATATTAATTTGTGTTTTGATTTACCGGGAGTCATTTTCCTAATTGTGGGTGTTAGTGGACCTTTTTGTGAATTGGGTGCATCTTTCAAGAATGTTCCAATGGCAGTAAATTACGCATGATTTCTTTGTGGATACCGAATTAAGTGTAAGTTAAAAACCACATAAAAACTCTCATTCTGAAAGGCGATGCACGTGTACAAATATGTAAAATAATAATAAAATAAAATCATATGTGGTTTTATTTGTTGCCATATGCTGCCTCTTCTGATGAGGGTTAATGCAGAGGCCTGGGTGGCATGGGTACCCAGCGCAGAAAGCCAAAGGCGAGTTGACCCATGGGCTTCCCACACTGTGCGAGTACTCTTTATTCAGGTATGCAGGGGTCAGAATTCTAATGCCTGCTTAGAGGCATGAATACAGAAGAGTTTGCCCACTTTTCCTCCAGAGTATACATCAGGTTCAATCTGTTAGAATTAAAGGTGCAATGACAGATGCCATTTTTCAGGGTTACCATTGTTTATTTCTGATATGTGCAGGTGTCCCTGGAGGCGTTCACAGTGGACACACGCTGAAGTGACAGATATGGATTCCCACACCGGTCCTTATCTCCCCTTTTTTTCAGCGTTTCATGTGGGGACTTATCAGAATCTGAATGAACATGCAGGATGTCGCAAAGCAGCAAGGGGCAGGCACCCTGACCTGGATACATCAGGCCTACACATGAGACCATAACGTGTGACTGGGATCTGTTATAAGTTAAACCAAACAAGGGATTCTTTCTAACTCTGGAACGTTTTGCTTAATGTTAATAACTGTGATTATCATTATTTGAAACAGACCTTTCACGAATGCATCTTTTTTTTAAAGTATTTGCTTGAGATGTTTGTTTTTTAGAATAATCCCTAGTGCAGCGCATTATTTCAACAACAATGGATGAAAGAAATGAGCCTAGCATGAACAATGCACAATTGACATGACTTGGAATATGGGACCTTTCCAGACCACAAGTCTTTAAGGACTGCACGTATTCCTCACGTCCAATATGCATGATCACTTTCATTCTTTTCATTTGTACAACTGCAGTTTTCCCCCACCCACTATGGCTTCTTTTTTTGCAAGTCATATTAATATTCTAAAACGTCATGCCTTTCAAGGCCATTTAAAATGACACACACCTTATAAAGTATTACATTGTGCGGAGAAAACGATTTAATTCTTTGAAAAACATCGTACTAGCCTGATACATATATGTGATGCTTTGAACTACATCAGTTGTGGAAACTGGGACAGGCAAAGCCATATTTGCCATTGCAGTATGCACTGTAATTTATTTATTTTATTTCACATTTATAAAGCGCTCACACAGCCCGCAGGCATCGAGGCGCTGTTACAGGAATTGTCTTTTTTATTTTTCTTAGTTGTGTAATTGTGTGGTTTTTTTTTTTTTTTCTTAGTTACGTATTTATAACGCGCTTAAACACCCAAAGGTTTCTAAGCGCGGACCCGGGGATCGAACCTGTTGTTGCTCCGTGTCGTCTTGCTTCCAAGACGCGCACGCTGCCGCTGAGCTATCCTCCCGGGAGGATGATGAGAATGATTTGTCTTCAATGTGTATATGAGCTGGGTACATTCAATGCCAGGCCCAACTATGTTGGTCTGTCAGCATTTTATAATGGATGGATAATATTATAAGTTGAAAAGGGACAAACTCATCCCTCCTTTGTTCTCTGTCCTAGGCTGTGTTTATCAGTAAGTCTTAGGGCCCGATTTACAACAAAAAAATGACTTAACATGGAACAGTACCACTGAAAACATTTTTGGAAATGAGGCCCTTGATCTCTTCTGATCATTATATTACATAATCATATTGCTCTTGTCCTCATTTTTCCCCATACTGGAGCTACCTTTTGTGATGTTTCCTGTCGTTAATTGTACACTTTTTGCTAAATTCAGAAACAATAAACTCTCACTTACACAAGAGAGGGATATTTGACGCACACATTTTTGGAAATGCTCACCCAAGTGCCCAGCAGAAATTGGAAGATTGGCATGTGTTCTCATTTGTTTTTGTAATGTTTACTACTGTGGGTCTTAAGCATTTCTCACTGTTTTGGCATGATAACTACATTTTGACCTCATATGCTTTGTGTCTTTTGGGTGTCTTCCTATTGCAAAACTGCGTGCTTTGTTTCATACCTTCTCCATTTACCCAGTCGGATTGGGCCTTCATCCTACATCATTTGAATTTAGTTCCAGCTCTTTCCACTTCCCTCCTCCATCCACGACCACATTGCCCCAACTTGACCATCGTCAAGCTCTGCATTTTCTTTACAAACATCCTTCGAATATCACTTTGCTCTCACACTTTGTCTTCTGGATCTTGGGCGTGAGGGGAGTGTACTGTTCTGTCCATTTCTCACACACCCAAGGATTACGACTTATGTTTCCACCCCTTTCCTTTCGTCTGGTCTTACTCTTGGCTTCAATTCTTCCAGCCTTTTGCCTCAGCCCTCATAAGAATACCTATAGATCTGCGCATTTCACACATTTCTGAGGGCTATGAAGCTTACATTTTTCCTTCCTTTCATAAGATCTACTCCTCCCTGCTTCTTATTCCTGAGTCCCTTCGGCTCAAACCTACATACAAGCATATGCAATACACCCCCATCCCATGCTGTCTCAAATGTCTCAAATGTATTTGAAGGCCAGTCTTCTCTATCATCTGTACCCTTCTTTCTTCAATTATTGCTTTTCAGGTTATTAGCACCATGGCGGGGGGTGCCAGCCAATCAGGTGACTAGGAACGCAGGCTTGAACCGCCATTGAAAGCCGGCATTCCATGCGCCTGATGGCCAGCACGCCTGCCGCAACCTTCACTCCACCCTCCGGCCCATTTTCTTTTTTTTTTATTCCCTCCAACCCCAATTTACCTAAATTTATGAAGGGCTGGAACGGGGTTTAGTGGCCCAGAGCCCGACTTATCCGATAACTTGGGTTGCCCAGGCAATTAACCCCTATTCCAGCTTTGGAAAGGGTGCTTAACGCCATAATGTCTTCCTCTGAATAATGCCGACTTAATTATCTCAGGTCTTCTTGGTTTGGCACTGCCCACACAGTTTTCTGGGGGGTTCCAGCCACCCATTCCCAGGATTTCATGGTGGAGCAGGGAAGGGGGTAGGCACATTGGGAGGCAACAGGGAGAGGCTCACTGTTGTCTCCCCAAAATCAAGATGGTGGCACCTGGGGGAGGGCCTCCAATGGCTGGAAAACATGGCCAATACACTGTGTGTTCTTGCCTGCATTTCCAGCCACCTGATTGACTGAGCGCCATTTCCAGTGTGCAAATCGGTTTTGATTTCCCCATGGACCCACATTACTCTTTAAATCCTCCTCTACACCTGCCTGTTGCCTTTCACTGTCAGTATTTACCCTGTCCTCTCCTTGTATGCACTGTTAGCATCTTCAGTGGGCATTCGAATATTATCTCATTGGACCATGACTGTTTATGATCAAAAGGGAATTATTGATATAAATTTAATACTTTTTACAATATTTCTGTCTGCTTCAGTTGTTCAGCATACAATTAGAATTTTTTTGTCAATTGTGTTTGGTTGTCCAGGCATAATTTTAACTGCTCATGTTAAAATCATCATAAGTATTTCCTTTCCTATAGCTTGAAACCTGAACATCTGAGAAATTGTACAAAAGCACCTGCCTTTGATCTGCTATGCTGTTAAATGCGTTGACTGCTCAGATTAAATGGTTAACTGCTCATGTTAAAACGTTCACATATTTCTGCGTTATATTGATACACAACTGTTCATCTCAGAATATTTATGGTAACAGCTATTTTGTTGTTTGATAGCCTACTCTTTTTCCATTATGATCATATATGTTCCAGTTTTTGCCTTGTTTGCCCTACTGTCGCGGATGTCTTATTTTACTTCAGTTCATTAATTTTTTTTGGAGGATGCTTATCTTGTGGCAGTGGCACGAGAAGGGTTCTGATGGAACATGAAAGCTCCCCACAGTTAAAGATGGCAGATTTGTACCATATTCCGGAATATGTCAACCAGCCATGGCTTCCAACAACATTCCAACAACATTATGTGTGTCTTTTGGCAAGGCTCAGCGAAGCAGGAGTGTCAGAAGTGCAGCATTTGGTTGGTGCTACCTGGAAACCAAGCAGAAGAGGAGCACCGGGAAGTGGTGACTTGCTGAGGTGAATGGGATTCAACTGACTTGGGCAATCAATCAGCAAAGTGAGATGCCCAAAATCACAGAGGTTTTTGTGCATAGGAGTCAGAGAAACAGCTCATTATCTGGCACATAAAGTAACTGCGCAGAGAAGTTTTTGCGCACAGGAGTTAGAAAGTAAGCTCATAATCTGGCACATAAAGTAAACCTCCAAGGGAGTGGAGTCAGGGATAGAGTAACTGTTAAGGATTTCAATCAGGCACACACCCGGGTCTAGCCTAGCATGTAGTGCACAAAAGAAATACTTATTTTATTTTTGTCTATAAGTTCAATATTCTGAATGATATACCACTCATATCACACCCGTCTCAAAATACCCACCAGGTCACACTGGACAAGAAATTAGGTTAGTTTGTAAAGGTAACGATTTATTTATTCATTTAATATTCAAATCACACATACATTTTAATATATATATATGGGACAGCAATCACCAGGTGGTGACAATACAATTCAAAAATAAGTAAAGCATTTGAATTCACTTATAATAATGCACAATAGTAAACACAGGAAAAAGAACAGTTTTAGTTTGTGAACAGATAGCGTTTAGGTTAGTATTTCCCACTGCAAAGATCCTAAGGCACAAATGAGCAATCCTACACAGAGGTAAATAATCAGCAGGTATTCAGGAATGAAAGACAATGTCTAGAGTTTGAATGCAATCTTCCCCCCCCAAACAAGAGAGAAAACCATTTTTGGAAATTGACACTTTTAAACTGAAAGGTAAAAATGGCTTTGTGACACAATTCAAAGTGGGCAGAAATGCTTAAATTAATAGAAATTCTTATGAAAGCAACATTAAACAGGACTTAACAAACATTAGTGACAAGATAAGCAACAGTACACACTTTAGATCATAATGGGATTGAAGAAACACTTTGAATGAGAAAAAGACACATGGGAAACTTTTGAAAAATGTAAATTTGCAGCAAATTTTCACAATGCGATTTTTGATAAAAACAGGTCAAATACACTGTTCCATAATGCGGTTGTGGATGTAGCTATGGGTCTTAGGTATCAGTGAGAGTTGACATTAGGTTTCTATTTTAGTAAGAGGCGTTTTTGAAGAATAGGCGCGAAAATGAGAACAGAAATTCGGTTTTAAAATTGACAGATTTGTTTTATTACACTATATTTATGACTATGAAAAAGAGAATGCCACACATGAATCTCCACAGTTACTCAGGGCTGATCATAACTCTTCTAGTGTGATACTCTATTTTCCGTTCTGGATGGGAATTACTTTATTTAGTCCAAATCACTAATGGGTTATAGTTTAATAACACCGGTGAGAGAGAAATCAGCGTAAGAATGGTTCTGACAATATTAGGGTTCTAAAGTTAAAGATGGGATGGGTTGAGGTTGGGATAAGACAATGCAAATATACTATGGGTCACTGTTCTTCCTATTGATACTCACAGTCCCTTGTAATTAAGATTGGACCGTCAGGGTTATGTTCATCGGATCGGGTCAGGTCTACCGGCAGCAGGGAACTTCTGGAGGGATCAGTCAGCTGGGCGGTTCGGGTCAATTTGGATGCACCTCAACTGGATTTGGAATGGATTGGCCCTTCTGGTCACTGGACATGGCAGATTAGCAGGATGCGAGTTTCAGCAGGCAAGCCTTAATGGTAGCAAGCCAGACTGGATCAGAATTAAATTCCCTTCAGTTTGGGATGGTTGAATTTGGGCCTAGCTAACAAGAATTCACCAATGCTAAGGCCTGGATTATGCAAAAAAGTCTGCAATCAACTGCAAGGTGAAGAGTTCTGGAGCAAAGCTTGCCGGAAATCTGGATTTGTTCAGAAAGCAGTCTCTGTCTATGTGTGGTGAAGTTCCTATATTTATCCTACCAAGTGACATCACAAAGTTTATAGTGTGGGCAGAATTTCAAAACACACCCCCACGGCTGTGAGTGGCCAAACGTCCTGGCCTTGTTCTGGTTGGCAGTCAGAAAAGAGCTGTCATCTTTTTGATGGGATTTAGAACTTTTGCACAAATGTGCATTTCTAAAATTAGGCCCCCTAATGAAATTGGACACATACATTCTGCATTTTGTGAGTTATCCTAACACCCAATTCCCATCTCTGTGAGAGCTGTCTTTGTCATTCTATAGAATTTGATCAATTTTAATCTTAACAGTTTGGACTAATAATTTCTAATTCAGTACATATCTGGGCGATTATCACTGGAGCATGAATATACAATCTTAGACTTGCAGCATTAATAGTGTTGCTACAATTATGGTTTTCCTGTAACTTTGGTCCTTATGTGGCACGAAGTTCATTAATGGCTTCAAAACAATGGCCTAAATTTAGGTTAACATCTACCAAATTTTAGATTTATCCTCGTTCGGGGTGCACAGTTAAAGAGTTTGAAACTTAATCACATATAAAGATTTAAACACCAAAGGTTCCAGGCAGTTTTTTATTTCTTCTTCTTTTTAGCTTCCCATTCACAGGCAACAGTTATCACGTTCCTTTGATCAGGGAGGTGTGTCCTCTTTCTTGAGATGGAAGCTCCCCTGTCGAGATCAGTTGGCAGCTGCCATTGTTCTTGACGCAGATAGAGACGAAAGTCTGCTGTGCTCTTTGTTGTCAATATGCAGGAACCTCAATCATCCATTAATGCTTCCTGTAACAAGGGAGTGTCAACCTGAGGTGTCATCTTTCCCAGGCAGGGCACTGTCAAGTCAGAATTAACCAGTTACTCCAACCGGGTTACTTTAAAATTCACTTGAAGGTCTTTCATTTAAATCATACAAAATAAACGCAGTTTATAAAGGATTGGGATAGTTAAAAGAATTAATCCCTTCATGCTTTAAAATAGGCAAATTTTGCAATTTCTTCAGGAAAAAGAAACACTTTTAAACTGGGTTTTAACATCTTATTTTCTTATGTAGCACACACATTCAACTCAGCATTATTCTGTCTCTGAGTGCTGGAAATTGTCTGCAATCTGGAAGTAAATAATCAGTTTATGCTTGAGTTCCTCTGGAAAGATGAAATTGATATGTTGCTATTTTTATCCACATTTTTCCCCTGTAACTGAAAACAATTATTGCTGGACTGGTGTTTCCTAAAGACATTTCTTAGCTGCGGTCAGTCAGTGAGGCCCAGTCTTCTCTGACTGCACTGGATGATCTGTGGTTTCAGCACATTTTTCATTTCAATGGTTTACTTGGAAAATGACTGCATTTAGTCCCAAAACAGCACTTTGGAGGTTGCAATTGATTGGGAAAGCTGCATTGTAAAGGCATTTTCAGATTTTAGCCCACTTCCGTGGCCTTACTTCATGTGACATGTAATAGCACCCACTGCCATTCTCCTGCAGGGAGTTCTGTTTTGACATCAACTTTGACTGTGTGTGGCAGGGGCGTGCAGCCTTTTTGTGATTTTTGAACCATGCACAGTTTTGCAGATTTGGCGTGCACAGGGATTAGCACATCCATTTTTGGCTGTTATCTTTCCCCATTGGCAAAGGGGTGCAGTGGGGCGCTTTGGCATGGGTATAAATATCCCACATAACGTGCCCCAGTGAACTTTCCCCGAGCAGTGAAGCCATACACAGGGCATTATGCACTAATCCTGCTCCCCTGCCTAGATGACCCATACTCACACACACCATGTCAACCACCCCTGCCCTCACAAGCATTCCTCCATCTTTTACCACCAGAAATCACTCACTCCATACCCGCACCAGAAGACCCAGTTTTGCCATTACCAGCCTTCCTCCATCACTCACCCCCAGGAACTATCATCTCCCAACCCGCACCAGGAGATGCTCCACACTTTGATCCACTCCACGATTCACAGCTCCTTCCCCCATTCATACAGAAATATGTTCCTCCGTATGCGCACATGGCCAACCCTCCACCCACATTGCCCAGTCCAAACAAAATGTAGCGGCTCCACCACCCCTACCGATACCATTCCTCTCAAATGTGCCTTAATCAATGCCAGGTCAGTCTCAGCTCATCCCCCTGAGATCCACGACCTCTTCACCTTCAACGACCTTGACAGAATCCTCAACAGGAAAAGGGGTGGAGTGTGGTGCATTGGCATGGGTAAAAATATCCCACAAATCCCCCCTGACTTTGGTGTGACTTCCAGTCATGAGGAAGTTAGGCACATGGAATTTTCTTTCTTCAGTCCATCTGAAGAAATCCGGTTGCTTCTCCTGTTAGCGATTGATGCAACACGCTCTCCTCACCGGTTCGGTGTGGAGCGACACTCCGGATTTCTCAAGTTTTTTCCTCCCGGTCCCTGAGGAGGTCCTCCTTGGTGATTAGGTGGATTTAGTTCCAGTACTAGAAAACAGAACATAGCAGGTTATGGAAATTTCCCCACTACTGTTCCTCGGGGGATTTCAGCAGTGGGACAGATGCATGCATTTAATAACAATTGAATAGATTCAATGATAAACTTAACATTTTCCTTGCACGTAATCAATGAACATTTAATGATTTTCTAGATCTCAGGATTTTCCAGCTCTGGGTTTCTGGTAGGCTCTTTTATTTGCCGCAACATCTGCCTCCTTGGCTTGTTTCCTTTGGAAATTGTACAAGTAGACCCTGTCTCCTACTTGATATTCCTTTTTAGTTGTCTTAAGGTCATAGTGGGTCTTCATACTGTCTGCAGATCTTTCTAGATTCCGCTGAGCATACTCAAAAGCATGTTGAAGGTGTTTTCTCAATTTCTCAACATACTCATGAGTGGTGGAGACATTTATCAAGGTCTGCTCCTGGGTTCTCTGGAGCAGATGATGGGGTAGCACCTTCCTTCATCCAGTCATCAGCTCAAATGGAGATATTTTTGTTGCAGAAGAAGGGGTAGATCTGATGGCCAACAGGACAAGGGGTAATCGAATATCCCAACTTGGCCCAGAGTCTGCTACAAACTTTTTTAATATGCTCACTATGGTTTTATTGTACCTCTCAACTCCCCCAATAGGGGACCGCCAATATACAATGTGTAATTTCCTTTTTACCCCAAGAATCTCCCACATCTTTGTCATCACTTTGCTGGTGAAGTGACTACCTCGGACTGACTCAATCCTTTGGGGTAGTCCAAAACGCGAGAAGATGTGATTGATGATCAGGGAAGCTGCTGTTTCTGCCTTGCAATTTGGGGCCGGAGACATTCCACCCACTTAGTAAACAAGCATGTTACGCTTAACATGTAGTTGTTCCCCCTAGAGGAGCGAATCCCGGGCCCGATGAAATTGACTTGCAAATCTTACTAAGTCAGCATCAGCCCCTCTTTTGGAGGGGAGCACGGTGTGTGAGTGATGTTGGCTGAAATTGTGCACACACAAGACACCCCTTCAAGTATTGGTCGATGTCCTGCCCCATGTGTGGCCAGTGTGCAACCTCTCACAAGATTTCTAAGGTCGTATGAAACCCCCGATGACTGGCTGTAGCCACATCATGGGCGTGACTCAGCATCAGGCTTCGGAATGAGGTAGGGACCACCCACTGGTCACAGCCAGATATGGATCTCCTCACCAACAACTCGTCTTGGATTCTGAACATTTTTGGACATTTCATCAGTACTCTGAGGTCCTCTCTCCCAATGTAATCGGTATCCGTCGGGAAAGTTCTCAGGGTCCTCAATGTGTTGATAAAACATACCAATTATTGGATCCCCTTTTTGAGCCGTGATTAAATTAGCATCTGGGGTCTCCTTACTCCACTGGGCAGTTGAGAGTTCATTGTGAGCATTTGTCTTGGACCTAGTGATAGCAGTGACCTGGATTTCCCCCAACAGGGACTCGATCTCAAGTAGATCCCATTGGATGGCTCCAGTTTTGGCCAGCTGATCGGCTAAGTCATTTCCAGTTTTGTTTGGTCTGTCTCCTTTAGAATGAACCTTGATCTTTTTCCAGTAGATGGTCATCCCACTAGAGGTGACCAAATCATCAATATTCTGTATTCGTTTTCCATGTTTTAGTGGTTTATTGTTAGCACATAGCTTACCTCTAGTTTACCAATTAACCAGGTGCTCCACGAACCCGTTGCAGACATAATCTGAATCAGTGATTATGACAAGTTTGTGGAGTTGGTGTTGGACAGCTGTGAGGATGGCTTCATGCACAGCCATAAGCTCTGCCTCGTGACTACTACAGTGACTGATTTTGTACCCAGCAGAGGGTTCTGGGGCATCATTCATCCAGGCATTCCCCACACCGGCCACTAGTTCCTTTTCCCCGTTGATGTCAACATGGTAGAAGCACCCATCCACATAGACAGTGGGCACTCCCTCACACTTGTCTTCTTCATAGACTTTGTGTGGGGAATTGAGGTACGCCTCCATTTTGTCCTTGATTTTAATACTTTCGTCCTCGAGACAGTTTTGTCTGGCACAATCATGCAAGTCAGCCAGACCTTGCGCGAGGGGACTATTCTTGTTTTGGCCATATCTGACCTCCACAGGAAAACCTTGCATTAACAGAATCCAGGAAGTAATTTGTGAATTCCTCACATTTAGGGGCCGGAGTCTGTCACTTTGAAGATATTGCAGAGGCTGGTGTGGAGTCTCCACTATGATGTGTTCCCACTAGATGAATGGGCGGTAATTCTTCAATGCCCACACAGTTGCCAGGAGTGCCTTCTCACAATCGTTGAATTTTTCCTCCACAGAGGATACATTCTTACTCGCATAGGAGATGGCTTTATTGACCTTGTCATGCTTTTGGTATAATACTGCTGTCAAGCATGTATTTGAGAACCCTGTTTCCAAGAAGAACTCCTTGTTTTGACAGAGTAAGCTAGGCAAGGCGCTTGTGAGAGGTTTCTTTTGAGTCATCTTACTGCCTCGACTTGTTCTGGATCCCACTCCCACTTGACCCCCCCTTCAACAGATGGATCAGGGGTCTTGTGATCTCAATGAACTTTCTGCTGTAATTAGTCAGTCCAAGGAGGCTCCTTAGCTCACACAGAGTTGTGGGGTCTTTTAGTTTCCGGAGTGCTTCCACTTTCTTTTCCTGGGGACAGAGACCCTCAGGGGTTATCTCATGTCCCAAGAAATTGACACGGGTCCTGCACCACTGTGCCTTCTGGAAAGATACTTTTTCTCCGTCCACCCTCAAATGTGTCAGAACATAACAGACCTCCTCTATGTGTTCCTCCACAGTTGAGCATTTGATCAGAACATGATCTACATAGGCCAGGTTACCACTTTCACCCAAGGCGGGCAAAGCTTGTGCAAGAAGATATTAAATTCATTGCCGGAGTTGATGTATCCAAAGGGAGTCTGGGTCCAAGTGTACTG
Source organism: Ambystoma mexicanum (assembly GCF_040938575.1). Lineage (NCBI taxonomy): Eukaryota > Metazoa > Chordata > Amphibia > Caudata > Ambystomatidae > Ambystoma > Ambystoma mexicanum. The sequence goes on from NC_090941.1 coordinate 359,795,953, forward strand.
CTGCCCCGAAGGTAAAGGCCAGTTTGTATTGGTCCTCCCTACTGACAGGTACGGTCCAGTACCCATTGGTCAGGTCAATGCCAGTGTATACCTTTGACCCCTGGATCTTGGACAGCCATTGGTCAATGTAGGGAAGAGGCCATTGGGAATTGTGAACCTGTTTGTTTAGCTCCCTCAGGTCAGCACAGAGTCTCCACTGCACGTTTCGTTTCAAAATCCCCAGCACCGCATTATTGAAGGTGCTGTGGACTCAACGAATTATCTCACGGGACTCAAGGTTTTTAATTATTTCTGTGAGTGACTCCATGGATGTGAGAGGCAAGCGGTATTGCTTCACAAACACTGGAGTCATACCAGGGTCCATGGGAATTGTTGTATGGATTTTGGTGCAACCACAGTCATATGAGTCCATCGCAAAGAGATCCTGAAAATCTAAGAAAACTTGTTTCAACTTTAGATTTTGCTCCAGAGTCTCACAGGCATCAGCTAGGTTGACTCTTCAACCATTTTCCTGAAGCCCGGAAAGACTTCTGGTTTGGCTATCTCAGCGGCCTCCTCCAACTAGGTGGAGATGTCCCTGGTTAAAGTACTGACTTGGACTGATGGCTTCAGGTAGGGAAGACAGTCCTGGTGGACTTGAAAGATCACCTCATCCCTCCTGAAGTCACAGGTCACCTCTTCTTTACCATAAGGGCAGGAAGAGTACATCAGGAAATTCCCCCCATGCCGGGTGAAGTTCCTGTCTGGTGTTGTGTCATTGTCGCTATCACTGTCAAAACAGTCATAGGGGATAGGTCTGATCAGTTCATTACCTAAATCTATGGAAAAATGTTTGTCATCACCACCATTCGAATAATGGTGCCTGCACACAGAGTGATACTGCTAAGGTCGCTGTTATCCACCACTATTGGAATGGTGGTGTTTTCTGTATTGACTAGTGGTGTTGGGTTTAACCCCAACCCTTGCTGTTGGAGATTGGCATTGAGGTGAACATATGCGTCAGGGTTTTACAATTTCTGTCCTCTTTTAATTTTGACTTCAAGTGGGAATAGTCGGGTCCGTTCTGGGATGGAGACTTCCTCTCCAATCTGAACTTCAACTGCATATGGCAGCAGTTGAGCTGACCGAAATGCTTTCTCTGGATCATCAAAGTCCATGGGATTACCCGCTAGTCGGGACCAGGCTTTGAAGTTTATCAGGTCCAAACTAATGGCAAAGCAATTGAGAATGCCACTGCCTAAATAAAATGCAGCAGGGACATCTCGCACGACCCAACAGTTATGCACTATGTTTTTGTTGCCTATCGAAATTTTGAGCATACACCTGCTAGGCAGGAGATGTTTGGAATTGGGAGAAATTTCCAGGTCCGTTTCCCATTTGTCTATCAATTAAATGTGGGAATAGCTGGATCTTTTGGGAGTTTTCGGAACATGGCTTCGCTGATGAAGCTCTTACCGTTGTTCACGCACACTCGGGCGAGAACAGAGTCCTTGCCCTCATTTAATTGAATAGGGATGAACAACTGTTCCCCAATCTTCTGAATGTCAGCCAAGCTTTGAACTGGTTTCTCATCATTTTGGATTATGGAAGTGGGATTTTCGGATTGTGAATTAGTATAACATTTTCGAGTATTTCAGTATTTATGGTAAAACCAGGCGTCCTTAGCGGGTCCCGCGAGCAGACCAAGGTGCTAACAACGGGCCCGTTATTAACGGGCAAATTGTTAGCACCCTCACCATTCCCATTGAGCCCCATGGGGGCTCAAATGGGAATGGGGATGCACCGTGTCTGGATTCCTTGAATGAGGAATTACTGGGACCTCCAAGGTATGGCCCGGTAATCCCTCATTTAAGGAACCCGGACCCGGTACCCGGTAAGGGGGTATCCATGCCGCTAATAGCAGCATGGCTACATCCTAACTCGTCATGATCCCATATGTTTTAATTTTATTGGTCTGTTAGTCTGAGTCCAGAGAACCTTGTTTACACAATGAATTAGGGGAGACAATCTACGCAGGATGTCATTCCCCAGTAAACATGGTGTGCCCTCTGGAGTCACAACTATGACCGGGTGTTTCACCTTGTGTCACTGAATTTTAATTTCTAAATCCGCAGTCCCCTCGACAGGAATTTCATTCCCATCGAAGTTCTGAAGTTGTCCAGAAAGAGGGGTGAGAGGGAACTGGTATCTCTCCCCCTTCTTGAATTCAGCTGATCAATTACCCTCTTTGACAGAAGGGTGGCTTGGGATCCAGTGTCCAACAGTACCAAAAATGTACATTGCCCTTGTATTTGGACCGGGGCATAAAATCTTCCCTCCTTCTCCTCAAGGGGACAAAGATAATGTGCATTTTGGGCCAAATGGTGGGTTAATTTCTTGAATCTTGATTCGGACAGAAGGGTAGTTAGGACAGGATTCGGTGTGGGAGCTGGGGAATCTGTAAGAAAAATGTGGCAGTTGGATATTGGGGGAGTTTTGGGCTCTCCTGGTTCTGACCTTGGGCTGTCCCCCCCCTTTTGGAGGCAGTCCCCAGAATATGTTTGGGCAAGGTGGTTTTCTGGATTATCATCCTGGCGTTCAATGATGGACTGTTCTAACTCAGTACCCACATTTACCCAGTCTTGATTAGGATCTCTCGAAACCCATTTTTCTTTGGGAGGAGTTCCCCATCCCTGAAGGAGAAGATCCTTTTCCCAGAGTCTTCTGAGGACCCCTCTGCTTTAAATTGGAAGACACTAACCTCCTCCACAAAATGGGTTTATTTACGCCCTTTATTTCTCCTACCAACCCTCTGTTCCTTAGGTTGCAGACTTTCGGGGTCAGGAGATTCTGGTTGCAGTTTCCAGGTTTCCAAGGGCTTTTCACAAGTGGGGAAGGACGCTTCCTCTACGTCTTTACATCTGCCTTCCCCCCGTGCCTCCTCCTTTGGAACTGGTGGATTGTCGGGGTTCTCTCCCTGTCATTGCTCTGGAGTACCAGACCCTTGATTTGTGAAGTTCTGAGCTGGCATGCTCATCTGAGGGTTCTGCTGAGCCCTCAGCATGTGACCCAAATCCTGTAAAAAGTTCTGGACCTGGCACTCCAGTTGGGAAACCCGCTCTGGCTGGTATGGGGGTCTCTGGTCCATCCTAGGTGGATCACGGAAAGGGTAACTGTCCCTTCTCCCATAATATCCTTGGTTGGGATACTTCTGGTAACCCTCCAACCTTGGCCTCCGCTCTCCCATATTGGGCTGTCTGGGCTCAGGAAAGTGGGGAAAGAAAGGAGGGTTGTTCTGTGGGTTGAAGTTTGGCGGGTACCGGGGAAAAAAGAGCAACCCGTCATTTGGGGGTTTACTGCCCTCCTGGGGAAAATTAGAAGGGAAGTTTCCAGGGCGGTGCCTACCGGGTTGGGGCTCCCCCTTCAGCTGGGGGTGTCCACACATACCCCAGGAGAGGGTCTCTTGCCCTTGTAATGGGGGCTAACATAATCAGGGGAGTTAGGGGTCCCATTTGTGGGGTTACCTCCCAGATTACCTATTTGTGATTGGCCCGAGGGCCTTCTGGTTCTTTGGTTAGAAGATGGATTCTGTACAGGAATATTTTTAGGCCTCCCATCCCCAATCTAAAATGGGGGCAACCTTCACCTCTGTCACCTTAGCAGCAGCAAGGGTGTTGACTGGTTTGGGGTTTTTATGTGTATTCTTATTCTCTACCGGTTTCTGCACTTCATAAATACGGGTCGCCTGTTCAATGACCAAGTCTAGTGATCTCTTCTTGTGAAAGTCCCTCACCAGCTGGGTCATGATGTATTTAGGGAGCGCATGAAAGGAGGTATTAATGAACTCCCTACTGTCTGTGCGCACCCTCCTGGTGATCTGCGCAAAAGCACATTTTAGTTCTTGCACAAATTCTTGTGGGGCCGGGTCTTCCCCACACTGCAGATTGCTGGCCAACTTGTGGGCCTCTTGGGAGTTCCTATGCACAGAAAAATGTTTTAAGATGGCTACCCTGTAGGTGGGCCATCTTGAGTGGTTTTGATCCTCCAGCCCTGCAATGAAGCTGGAGTATTCTGGGGAAAATGTCCATTTGACATATTGGATGCAACTCTGGCTATCTTTCAGATGGAAAGTATCCATCATTTGCTTGTATAACGCAGGGTGCTCCCAGACTGTATACTTGGCATTCTTGTGATAGGGAGTTATGACAGTTCTGATGGCCTTCATCTGTTTCAGGGGATCTTTTAGTAGAGCCCTGTTAATTTTGTTGGCCTTTTTGGACTTAATTAACCAAGTCCATTTATCCTCTGAATCAGAGGCACTGCTACAGGAGGTGGCTATCTGATCCTCTAGGCTATCCCTGATTCTGCGAGCTTGATAATGGCTGGCAGAATGTGGGGCCTAGTTTCTTGATGCCTGTGGTGCTTAGAAGAGTCCTCTGACTCTCCCCTTCTCCCAGGATTGGCTGAGTACCCCCCCACTGCCCTAGCTGAGAAGAGGTATTTAAGATACTCTTTGTGGGCCTGCTTTCCTGGAGTTCCCCACCAAATATGACAGACTGATCCTTTGGTAGGCGATACTTTTGAGGATCCAATTCCCTGATTCTCCCCTCACAGGATTGTTCCTGATCAGAGAGGCTAGCCCTAATATTTGGGAATCTGTACAGAGACGCCCGCCCATCCATTTTTGGGAGGCGCTGATCTGTCAGTCCCATGTTGCAAATTCTGCTGAAGTCTACCATCCCCATGGCCCTTGGTTCATATGAGCCAGTGGACATGAAGGAGGCAGAGTCCATGGTACTGAAGGGGTTAGAGTCCCTGATTACAGGGGTCCTGATGTTATGTTCAGAGGTTTCTCTGTCCCTTCCTACCTCTTCTCTTTCAGACCGTATTCCCTGGTGACATGCCAAAATCTGACTCTTTCGCTCCCCTATTAAGGCCTTACTGGTCTCAATGATTTGCTCTTGCATGGCTATCTGTTTGTGGAGCCTATCATTCTTTTCACAGAGAGCCTCATTTTCTCTCTGCGCTTCCTGCCTGGTTTGGAAATGCTGGGCCAATTTTTACTGCAGGAGACTCACCTCCTAAGTTTTGTGATTATTGGTCTGAGTGTTCTTTTCCAGAGCATCCTCCACCCGCCTGGTGTGCTCTAGTAGCTTCTCATATTCAGTTTTAACTTAACTAAATTCCTGGAGGGCCAGCTTTCTTTCCTCTACCTTAGTTTTTAATTGGCTCACTTCCTGGCCTAAGGCGTCCCTAGCCTGACTTAGAGTGCCCCTCGGTTGAGCCATGTCGTCCCTCTGTTTTTTAAATGGGTTGGACTTCTGGCGCTCCTCATCAAATTCTGTTTGATATTCTAAATCTTTAAGAATTAATTTATTGTTTTCCTCTTTCAAGATTTCTATGTGGTTTTGTAAAGTGACTACCTGCTCTGCGCAGGCTCTATTAAAATGTAATAGTTGTGCCAGTTTCTGTTGACTCTGTTGTAAAGAGTCAACCCTTTCCTGACACTCCTCTTGTAGTGCTTGAACTTGGTTTTCTTGCTCTGCATTATTTTTCTGTAGGACAGACAGATCTTCTTTTAATTTGGTAATATACTGCCTAGCTCCTGCCTCTAGCTCTTGGCTCTTCTGTAGCCTTTGCCCTGCAGAGTCTAGATCAGTTTGGATTTTCTGTAGTGTTTCCTCTTGCTTCTCTGCCAGAACTATGTTTTCTGCATGCTTTTCCTGTATTACTCCTATGTGGAGGTATAGGTAGGCAGCTATCCTGGCATTTTTTGTCTGCTCCTCTTTTACTTTTGGGGCCGTGTACAGTTCACTAAAAGCTTGGTGTAATGTGTCCTGGTCCTGCCATGTATCTAGGTCTATGGCAGTGACCTGTTCTTTGATTTCCTGCTGCCATTTCTGTTCATCCTGTTCGGGCCACTCACCCCTGACAAACAGTTTGTGCAGGTGTTGTTCCCTAACCATATTAATCTCTACTGGGATCACCATTTTGGAAATATCAATTTCCTTATGACTTATTTTAGGGTTAATTTACTTTTACAAGCAGGCTTGATTTTTTGAGTATTTATTTTGAGAGGTGCTTCTACATTGTAACATAGTACCCTGACCCAGCAAGGTGTCTGTACCCTGCAGGCTAGTATGCTGTGTTAGACTGTCACGGGTGGTATCTCGAACTCAGAATCATGGCACGAGCCCCCAAAATCTGTTAAGGATTTTAATCAGGCACACACCCGGTGTCACGATTGTGCCACTGGCGCACCAATTGGCCCCCATCATGAACTATTTGGTACTCAATTGTTTCTGTAATACTCCCTGGACAAAACCTATTCATATTATTGTCTTTACTTTCTGTTCACAAGGCTTTGGAACTTTCAGATTTACTTTTACAAACTACATGTCCCATAACGCACCTTGTGGCAGTACCCATTTCCTGGCTATTCCTATACAGCAGTTCTAGCACTACAATCCCCAGAAGCCTTAGAGAACAGCACAGCTTTTGCTTTCCAAGGACTAGAGAGGGCAGAGGCCAATTACATTCAGGTGTGCACTCCAGGTTCTGCTAATTAGCCTACTTCAGCACAGGACAGCTCAGTATTTAAGCAGCAGTCTGCAGGAGCACAGGCCTCTTGCATTGAGCTTTCTACCAGCCCTTTGTTGCCCTGTTCCTTGGATATTTGCTGTGTGCTGTGGCTTCCAGTTCCTGCTCTTGTTCCAGAGCCCTGTGCTTTCTGCCTTGCTGCCCTGGTTCTCAGCCCTCTCTCCCCTGCCTTTTGCCTGCACCTCTGTGCCTTCCATACTGCAGCCCTGCTTCCTTGTTTGCAGCCCTCTGTTCCCTGGCTACAGCCCCCTTGCTCTCTTCCTTGTTTTCAGACCTCTGTTCCCTGGCTACAGCTACCTCTTGCTCCCTTTCTTATTTAAAGCTCTCTGTTTCCTGGCTGCTGCTCCCTTGCCCTCTTCCTTGCCTGCAGCCCTCTGTTCAAGATCCCTGTCCTTGTCTTCCTTGAGTCTTCAGTCCTCCCCTTTGGTTATCTACTTCAGTTATACTGTTTCCTTAATTTCCCTCTGCTAGCTTTCTCTTGTCTTTCGAGCCCTGAGTTACTGTTCTTGATTCCCGTGTACAGTTGCCGGTCGCCATTTTCCGCATTTAGATGCTAGGTTTCTGCCCTTCCTTTCTTCCAGTTCTCTGTTCTGAACCTTGCTCTCTTTGACTTCCTTTTCCCAGGATATTTCTGTTCTTGTCTTCACTTGTGTTTTATGTAAATCCTATGTACAGAGTTTGACTGTTGGATTCCAGCAGGCAATCTCTGCCCCTTCCCTTGTCATGTTTCAGTGTCATACTTCGTGGCATTGTTTACAGTGTACTGGTTCCTGTTTCAGGAAGCAGTCATTATTCGGTTCCTGCTGTACCTGTACAGGCTTCAGTCTTGTGAGTACTGTTACCTTGTTTGTGCCTTAGGGTTCAGGTAGAGACACCCACTGCTGTTGCTCCCAGCCATGAGCATTCAGAGTGGTCCCCTGTAATAGCAATCTGTGCAGAAGGCTGGAGCTTCCAAAGTTCTGTGGAACACTCTTTCCCCATTCTGCGTACACCCCAAGAGGGAACCCAGTGTGTTTGTATCTTTGTATTCCCTGCCACCTTTTGTTCACAGCCTCTGTTGCCTATCCTTTCTTGTCTACAGGACTCCTTGTAGTCCAGCTTCTTGTGTGCCTGTCTCCCTTTAGCTTAGTGGGCACGCCTCTACCCTCACGCCCTTCCTGACATTCGAGTCTCGCCTATTATATAGTGCGCAAATAAAATACTTATTTTATTTGTGTCTATAAGTTCAATATTCTGAATGATATACCACTCATATCACACTCATCTCAAAATACCCCCAGGTCACACTGGAGCAGGAATCAGGTTAGTTTGTAAAGGTAAATATTTTTTTTATTTATGTAATATTCAAATCACAAATAACATTTTAATATATATATATATATATATATATAAATATATATATATATATATATATATAGGGCAGCAATCAACAGAAGGGGCAATACAATTCAAGTAAAGAAATGAATTCACTTATAATAATGCAGAATATAAAACACAGGAAAGAGAACAGTTTTGTTTTGTGAACAGATAGCGTTTAGGTTAATATTTCCCCTTGCAAAGTTTTAAGGCACAAATGAGCAATCCTACACAGAGGTAAATAATCAGCAGATATTCAGGAATGAAAGACAATGTCTAGAGTTTGAATGCAATAGTCCCTCCCCAAACAAGAGGGAAAACCATTTTTGGAAATTGGAAATTGACACTTTTAAACTGACAGGTGAAAATGGTTTTGTGACACAATGCAAAGTGGGCAAAAATGCTTAAATTGATAGAAATTCTTATGAAAGCAAAAAAGGTCCTAACAAACATGAGCACCAAGATAAGCAAAAGTACCCACTTTAGATCAGAATGGGATTGAAGAAACACTTTGAATGAGAAAAAGACCCGTGGTAAACTTTTGAAAAATGTACATTTGCGGCAAAATTTCACTATGCGATTTTTGACATAACGGGGTCAAATACACTTTTCCGCAATGCAGTTTTTAGTTGTGGATGTAGCTAAGGGTCTTAGGTATCAGTGAGAGTTGAAATTAGGTTTCTATCTTTAAGATCGAAGAAGTTATAGAACTTTTAGTAAGAGGCGTTTTCGAAAAAATGGGCGCAAAAAAGAGAACGGAAATTCGGTTTTAATATTGACAGATTGGTTTTATTACACTATATTTAGAACTATGAAAAAGAGAATGCCACGCATGAATCTCCACAGTTACTCACGTTCACTCATAACTTTTCACGTGTGATACTCTAGTTTCCGTTCTGGATGGGAATTACTTTATTTAACCCAAATCACTAATGGGTTATAGTTTAATAACACTGATGAGAGAAAAATCAGCGCAAGAATGGTTCTGACAATATTAGGGTTCTGAAGTTAAAGATGGGATGGGTTGAGATTGGGATAAGACAATGCAAATATACAATGGGTCACTGTTCTGCCTATTGATACTTACAGTCCCTTGTAATTAAGATTGGACCATCCAGGTTATGGTCATCAGATCGGGTCAGGTCTACCGGCAGCAGGGAACATCTGGAGGGAACAGTCAGCTGGGCGGTTCTGGTCAATTTGGACGGCAGCTCAACTGGATTTGGAATGGATTGGCCCTTCTGGTCACTGGACACGGCAGATTAGCAGGATGCGAGTTTCAGCAGGCATGCCTTAATGGTAGCAAGCCAGACTGGATCAGAATTAAATTCCCTTCAGTTTGGGATGGTTGAATCTGGGCCTAGCTAACAAGAGTTCACCAATGCTGTGGTCTGGATTCTGCAAAGAAGTCTGGAATCAACTGCAAGGTGAAGAGTTCTGGAGCAAAGCACTGCACGGAAATATAGATGTGTCAGGAATCAGTCTCTGTCTATGTGTGGTAAAGTTCTTATATTTATCCTACCAAGTAACATCATAAAGTTTATGGTGTGGGCAGAATTTCAAAACACACCCCCATAGCTGTGCGTGGCCAAAGGCCCTGGCCTTGTTCTGGTCGGCAGTCAGAAAAGAGCTGTCATCTGTATGATGGGATTTAGGAACTCCCACATTGATTTTGACCAAAACATAACTTTTGCACAAATGTACATTTCTAAAATTATGTCCCCTAATAAAATGAGACACATAAGGTCTACATTTTGTGAGTTATCCTTACGTCCAATTCCCATCTCTATGAGAGCTGTCTTTGTCATTCTATAGATTTTTAATCATAACAGTTTGGACTAATCATTTTTTATTCAGTACACATCTGGGACATTATCACTGAAGCATGAATATACAATCTTAGACTTGCAGCATTAATAGTTTTGCTACAATTATGGTTTTCCCATAACTTTTGTTCCTTAGGTGGTACAGAGTTCATTAATGTCTTCAAAACAATGGCCTAAATTTAGGTTAACATCTACCAATTTTTAGATTCATCCTCCTTCAGGTTGCACAGTTAAAAAATGGCAAACTTATTCACATGTAAAGATGTAAACACCAAAAGTTCCAGACAGTTTTCTTTTCTCCTTTTTAACTACCCTTCACAGGCAACAGCTGTCACATTTATTTGATCAGGGAGGAGTGTCCTCATCCTTGAGAGGGAAGCTCCCCTGTAGAGATCAGTTGGCTGCTGCAATTGTTCTTGACTCAGCTAGAGACGAAAGTCTGCTGTGCTCTTTGTTGTCAATATGCAGGAACCTCAATCATCCATTAAGGCTTCCTGTAACTAGGGAGTGTCAACGTGAGGTGTCATCTTTCCCAGGCTGGGCACTGTCAAGTCAGAATTAACCAGTTACTCCAACTGGGTTACTTTAAAATTCACTTGAATGCCTTTCATTTAAATCATACAAAATAAACACAGTTTATAAAGGATTGGGATATTTAAAAGAAATTATCCCTTCACAAACATGCTTTAAAATAGGCGAATTTTGCAATTTCTTCAGGAAAAAGAAACACATTTAAACTGGGTTTTTACCTCTTATTTTCTTATGCAGCACACACATTCAACTCAGCATTATTCTGTCTCTGAGTGCTGGAAATTGTCTGCAATCTGTAAGTAAATATTCAGCTTATGCTTGAGTTCCTCTGCACAGCTGAAATTGATATGTTGCCATTTGTATCCACATTTTTTCCCTTGTAACTGAAAACAGTTGTTGCTGGACAGGTGTTTCCTAAAGACATTTCTTAGCTGCTGTCAGTCAGTGAGGCCAGGTCTTTTCTGACTGCACTGGATGATCTGTGGTCTCAGCACATTTTTCATTTCAATGGTTCACTTGGAAAATGATTGGGAAAGCTGCATTTTAAAGGCATTTTCGGATTTTAGCCCACTTCTGTGGCCTTGCTTCATGCGACAGGTAACAGCACCCACTGGCATTCTCCTGTAGGAAGTTCTGTTTTGACATCAACTTTGACTGTGTGTGGCAGGGGTGGTGCAGCCCTCTTGTGATTTATGAACCACATGTGGTTTGGCCAATTTGGTGCGCACAGGGGTTAGCGCATCCATGTTTGGCTGTTTTCTTTCCCATTTGGCAAAGGGCTGCAGTGGGTCGCATTGGCATGGGTAAAAATATCCCACAAAATGTGGCCCTGTGAACTGTCCCTCGGCAGTGAAGCCATACACAGTGCATTATGCACTAATCCTGCTCCCCTGCCTAGATGGCCCATACTCATACACACCATGATAAACCACCCCTGCCCTCCCCAGCATTCCTCCATCTTCCACCACCAGAAATCACTGACTCCAAACCCTCACCAGAAGACCCATCTTTGCCATTACCAGCCTTCCTCCATCACTCACCACCAGCAACTATCATCTACAAACCCGCACCAGGAGATGCTTCACACTCTGACCCACTCCATGATCCACAGCTCCTCCCCATACATACCAGAAATATGTTCCTCCGTAGGCGCACATGGGCAACACTCTACCCACATCGCCCAGCCCAAAGAAAATATTGCTGCTCCACCGCCCCTACCAATACCATTTATCTCAAATATGCCTTAATCAATGCCAGGTCAGTATCAGCTCATCCCCCTGATATCCGCGACCTCCTCACCTCCAACAACCTTGACAGAATCCTCAACAGAGGTGGCAGAGTCACACTCATCTTCAAAAACACCCTTGCCATCAGAACCACTAACTCTAACCCTATCCCTAACTGCTAATCATTTGTCACAAAGCTCTTAATTTCACCAACATGCACGACAAATCTCCTCCTCATCTACTGACCCTGTGACCCCATCGCCTCTTTCGAGAAAGATCTCTTGAACATCAATCCCTCATTAAAACCGAGCTCCAAATTCATCATTTTAGGTGACCTCAACCTCGGCCTCAACAACCCCTCTGACAAACACGCCAAAAGGGTATAGCCATATCTCTTGATTACACTGGCTTCCTTCCGTGAAAATCTGACCCTACCCACATTCATGGCTGCAACCTTGATTGGATTGTTGAACTCAACTGTAAGATCTCCTGAACAACCATCTTGAACTGCCCATGGTCAGATCACCACACCATCACCTTTTACATCTCGATGGGCAAACGGCCCTCTTCCTGCCACACAATGAAACCTAAATAACCTAACAAGGACCACCTTCTACCATTTCTCTCAGACCTCAAGAACCTAAATAACAGAACAACTGACCCTATTGCCCCAATCAATCTCTACAATGCCACGATTTCTCAACCAGTTGACATACTCGCCCGCTCAAACAGCGCAAAGCCAAACCTGCTCTAGAGAAAAACTCATCGTTCACCCCTGAGCTCCTTGCTTCATGCACTCTGAAACGTGCTGCAGAAATGACTTAGAGGAAAAAACCTGTCTTTAGCTAATAAAGTCCAATTCACTTCTCTCACCAAAGAGTATAAAAATGTCATACACACTACCAAAGCCAACAGCTACAACAAGAGAATAGAAAGCACCAATTCTAATTTTAGTGAACTTTTCACTATCTTGTGCAAACTCAAATCTCCAGTCACCCTTCCCACCGTTCACACAGTGGGCAACGACTGGTGCACCAAGGTGCAAGAAGCCCTTAAAGGAAATATCTGCACACTCCAGAAAAAATTCTGCTCCAAGCAACAAGCCATCTGAGCCAAACCACACCCTCCTCTCAACCTGCATGACACACCCCATCCTCCACACCTTTTGACTTTCACCCTGTCTCAGAACTGGAAGTAGCCAACATAATAAAAAGCCTCAAGCTATCCCAATGCAAAGGTGACATTTGCCTGCCCCCATCATACAAAGACTGCATATAGTCACTCACAGCATTCATCACAGCCATAATCAATGCCTGCTTCTCCATGAGAACAGTTCCAGCATCCCTTAAAGAAGCATGGATCCTCCCGCTACTGAAAAAAAAACCTCCCTCGTCTCCTCCATTCCTACCAACTACCGTCCCATCACAATAGTGCCCTTCATCCTAAATATCCTCAACTGTGCAAGCTTTCCTGTCATCACCGCCAAGCTGTGGAACAATCTCCCCTTGTTCTTGAGAATGAAACTCTCCTATTGGTCCTTTGGGAGAAACCTGAAAACCTGGTTTTTCGCCTAAGCTCCTTGAAGCCAAGATACTATATTACTGCTGAACGTCCTGAACATACGCTTCCTACTTTCCCTGTTTACCTTTACCTGTGCACCCATTCCCCTTTCCCTAATGTACCTAGTGCCTAGATCCCTGAGGCTTCAGCATGCTGCTCCAAATGCAAACATAAATTTAACTTTTTCACAGTCCACTTTTGACTGCGTCACTTTAGACCCCTTGTTTTTGCAGTCCTCAAATTACTATTCACACTTGTGTCTGCGCAAAATATATTTATATAACCCTGGTTCCAAAAGCCATCATGATTTAACTGTGATGCTAGGGCACATCTATAGACCATCAAGTAGCTAAACAATACAGGCCTTATTTACAGAAAACATGGTATAATACTGTAGTGTTTGCACCAATTCTAAGAATGCACTTCATACAACTATTGCTTGGCAAGTAGGTGCTCAAAGGAATGTTGGTGCTAAACCCAACAGTGCAAAGTAAATGTGTAGTGACATACACACCCACATCACTCCCCCAGTGCAGTCTAACACTATACCTTGGACCCACATCGTGCTGCGATGTGAGACACTAATTATAACGCACTCAATACCAGGAACCAGTTTCCAAGTGTGAGCCCAGGATTCTAACATGGATTCTATGCATTGTTTTGCATCCAAGACAAATGCATTGCCCCTGAGCTATCCCACCAGCCAAAACAGGTGCATGTAGTGAGTGAGTGGCACAATTATTATCATAGCATCAACAGACAGCCACTCTCCCACGCACTAGGTGAAAGCAGTCTGTGTGTATCCCTATTATATGCAATGGATCACAGTACAGGCGTAAGGTATGCCTATAATAGGGACAGTGAAGCGTCAGTTGCCCTAATATACCGAAGTAAGAGGCAATTACATTGGAAACTGGCCAAACAACACTACAGATCATAGAATCTGATTCTGAAGCAAGATTGCTAGGACTGACTGAACTGGCTAAAGCTTCCTCAAAGATGAAACCTAGGAAGGGAAGATCACTGGTGGGGCATTCGTTTCTGAGGTAGTTGGGGTCCAGTCTTGGTTACTTGACAATTGCAAGCATTCTTGTAGACTTGAGAATGAAGGTGAAGGTGCCTTGACTGAGGGAGCTGTGGAGGATTACCAACTAAATGGTGACTGCTTTAGTTGAAGGTTCTACAGTACAGAGGCATTAAGTATGTCAACTATGTATGAAATGACCTTCAGTGGACAAAGGCATGCCTGCAGATGTTCCTTTGTGAGAGTCTGGCAAGTTGGTGAGCAAGTAGCTGTTGTTCAAAATGGAATGTGTGTATTGATATTAATATTGATATTGATATTTTATTTCTATAGCGCTCGTAGGTTGGAGAGAAGGTCTTCACGGATGTTCAGGAGAGCAGTTTCCGTGCTTCTGGCAGCCCTGAAGCCAGACTGATGGTCATGGAGACAACCAACTGATTCGGTGTGGAGATTAAGATGGGAGATGGCCAGTTTCTCCAGGAGCTTGCCCAGGAAGGGAGTGATGGAAATTGGGCGATAATTAGCTGGACAGGAGGGGTCAGCAGAGGGTTTCTTAAGAAGAGGGTGCACAAGGGAGTGCTTCAGGGGGGATGGGAAGACTCCAGTGGCGAAGGAGTGGTTGCAGAAATCAGCCCGGGCAGGGGCCAGGGAGTCAATGTGGTCCTTGCTAGTTTTGGAGGAACAGGGGTGAACCTGTTTTGACGAGACTTTCATAGATCGGACTTGTCGAGAAACTTTGTCTGTGGAAAAAAGGGGAAGGGAAGAGATGGAGGGAGGGGGGGTGGCAGCCGAAGGGCCAGAGGAAGAGCAGGGGATAGAGGGAGGGAGTTGATAGGCAGAGAGTGAGGACAGGATGTCATGAGTTTTGGAAATGAAGTGAGAAGCCAGTGCCGTGCAGAGGGCCTGGGAGAGGACAGGAGAGGTGGAGACTGCAGCAGGATTGGCCAATTCCTTGCAGATGTTAAAGAGTTCAGCCGAGTTGTTAGAGACCACAGAGATCTGGGCTTGGATATGGGCTCTCTTCTTGTGGTGAGAGCGGTGAGCCGGTATTGCCGTTGCAGCAGGCAGCAGGCCAGTTTGTCAGAGGATGCACATGAAGCACGCCATTTCCTCTCGGCCACCCTGCACTTGCGTTTAAGGGTAACAAGATCAGAGTCATACCAGGAGATACACTTGGCTTTGGGCTTCAGGCAGACTCTTATGACAGGGGCAAGGATAACCATCCAAGTATGGTTGGATTGAGAGTTAATGAGGTTTAGGTAGAAGTGGACTTGAGAGAGTTCAGGGCAGAGATGCAGAGTTGCAGGTACTCATGCAAGTGGGTACACCTCCAATTGTGCACCAGTCAACACATGTCTGTGCAGAGAGAGCATGTGAATGGTGTGACCCATAGCTGACAGTGCTGAGACTTATGGGTGAAAGTAAACAGTGGAAAGTGAGAGGAGAATGAGTCATAAAGTAGGGATTGGTAGCTGGAGAAGGCATAGTTGGTTGAAGAGGCATCGGGTGTCAAATAGGAGCGTGAGAACTGTAGATCAGAGAGAAAAGGGGAATGGCAGAAACTTAACAAGTCCTTTTAGTAATAGGTCAAGCAAGTGGTGAGGAAAGATCAGAGGGTGGAAAAGAGATGTTGAGGGAAACAATTGAGTGATCAAATATGGATGGTGTGACAGTAGTATTAGTACCAGTTTAAACCTAGGCTCCAGCACTCCAGTGCAGATGGCGTTGATAGATATTGTCACCTTGAATATGAGTCTGTCTCTTAGAAGTGAAGTGCTCAACGATTTTGGCCAGCAGGAATATGACAGAATGTTATGTGGTGAGGGTAGAAGGCCTGTTGGGCAATAATTGAAGTAGTAACCCTATGGGAGATTACACAACACTTTTCCTCGTGGTATTACGTAACCCACCTTTTGGTATAGGCCTGTACTACACAAGTTGGTTGTGTGACTGAGCAGTCAGGCATATCTCAAGAGGGGTAAATGTAAGCTGTAGAGCTGTGGCAATGAAATCCACAAATATAAGTAGCCAAGTAACACTTACACTCTAGGGTTTTTGTTAAAATAATGATTTGTTTATTTAACAGCAGTTTTTAAATACACATTCTTTCAAAAAGGCAATATATTTATCAATCGAAATACACTTTAAAATATGTTTCCAGAATCAACATAAAGCTACTAGATACTCTTTGGAGATGCTTCTTACACACTTCCTACATCCTGAGGTGACTTCACAAACTAGGACAGTAATGGCATTTATATATCACTAGCACACTTTGTAGATTCTGTGGTTGGTAGAAATGAAAGGTTAAGGGGAGGAACCAGGTTAAACAGGTTCTCAGAGCATGTGAGCACTTTAAATCTTCCAATGAAGTCTAGATAAAAACCTTTCCCAGCAATAATAGTTATAAACCAAGTTATCACCTATGAGGGGCAGTAAGTTTCAAAGTCAAATTGACTACAACAGTCTGCAGGGAGCCAGGACAGCCAAAGTCAATTCGAGCACAGTCTATGGAGCTGAGGCACTTCTTAGATGACAAAGTCTTACACAAAGTTAGAGAGTTTGTTGAAGAAAAAACACTGTAGGGTTACAAGCTGTTACACTTGTGAAGGGTAGAGCTGAAATTAACTCTAGCAAAGCAGCTACTGCAAGTCTCAACTGAGAAGAGCAAAGCTACAGATAACAAGGTAAGTACCCCAAGTCAGAACAGTACCTTTGGTTAGAAGAAGAGTAGTCCAGCTGAATTCTGTCTGGTTGCTGTGATCCAGATCCTGGGTTACGGGGACTCAGCCATGAGGACATGAGGGAGGACGTCTGGGGATGTGTGCAGCAACAATTCAGAGGTCAGTGGCAGCTACAGGCTTTTTCAGATCAGCAGCACTTCACAAATTCAGCGCTCGGTAAACAGCACCACTGCGGATCTTGGATAGCTGTTGGGCCTCTTTCACTCCTTAAGTCCTGCACTTTGGTGAGGGGACTCAAGCTCTGCTCATCCTGCTTCTGGAGGGTCTTGGGGAGACTCCTGGACCTTCTGGCCAGATCATTGATGTTCTACTCGACTACGGATTTCTCAACCCCTGGCACTCGGTTCCTGCGACAGCAAAGAAGTACAGCCAGTCAGGCAAAGGTGGTCCAGTGGAGTTTGTCTTGGGGTTAGTTGGTCCCACTAACCCAAGGGATGAAGTCATCCCTTCTGTAGCTTCTCTTGTCCATTAGAAAAAGGAAGTGCAGCACAGCAGCAGGGCTTCACCGGGCAGTTCAACAGTCCAGGAGGGTGCAGCAAGCTTCATTCATGGTTTCTTCATCAGGTTGTTCTTTCCAGTGGTCGACTATGTCTTCAGTCCCAAATCCCATGCCTTTTAAGCAGGTTTCTCACATTCATGCACAACAAAGCTGTCACTGGAAGGACAGCCAGCCAGCCATTCAGGACTGGGTGCATTCAGGCATTCTTAAAGACAAAGGACAGGGAAGTTTCGGGAACCTCCCTCACTTCCTGCCCTTCCAGACACACTGGAGCCAGAGGCGGGTTTCAGTACTGAAAAAGGCTGTTAATTTTGCCATCAACAGCCAGTTACGGAGTGATTTAATTCATTATGCCTTGAAATTGTTTGGTGGTTTTGATTATTTCAGTTGTAGAATGTCCAAAGGCGCTATAGCTTATGCCAATTTTAATCAGCCCAACTTATGAAAGATCTTTATACCTCTGTTTCAGATCAGGGACGTTGGCGGTTGCAAGTGCTACCTTTCTCTGGAATCCTCAAGAGTCTGCCATGTGCCTGATGAGAAAGGTTGCAACAGAAAATGTACTGCACTTCATGCTGGTCTGTCAAAATACCCCGAGGTTGAGATGTAGTTACTTGAAACCAATGTTACTCTTGGCTGGAATTCGCGATTCGAGAGTGGCGCTATCATACCTGAGCAAACCCTCAAAGAATCTGTGTTGTATGTGCCACTTCACGATACATTCACAGAGTGTGGCTACAAAGGGCCAGAGTGGTTAACACATGTGCGGGGCGATAACCTTGAGGCTGCAAGTTTTACTCTCCTTATGATATCCCATAGTGCATGTGGAATCGCAATAAGATCAAATAATGTTATATTGTTATGAGGTTTTTACTGTGTTTAGTATTGAAAATGAGTAATGTATAAAGAACTATTCTGTATTTGATGTATTATGTGTTGCTTTTATGGTCTATCGACTGAAATACAGTTGTATTGCTACTACTACCTTGTATTGCCTTCCAGTCCTCTGTTTATCTTGTAAAGTGCTGATACTGCCTGTGTGACATATTTGGTGCTGGGTAGTAAGGAACCGATAGCTAAAAATGTATTAGGTTCTGTACTTTTTTCTTTGTCTACAACACAGCTATTGACACTGATTGCAAGGTACATATAATTCATGTTGGAAAAACATACACATTTCAATTCTGATGTTAAAGCCCAGCAATTGTAATAGCACAAAATGTCAATGCAAAGTTCACTGACACTATACAAAGGCAAGTTCATGCGCCTACCGAAGGTGTATGGAGAGAACTGCATGCTATTTTCATGCACAACTGTACATTGTTTAAGATAAAGGGATAATAATCATCTACTGATTTAAAGCTTCAGTTCACATTTCATTTCATCCTTTAGTTTGCAATCCACTAGTTTACAGTTAGTTCACAAATTTAAAGGCATCTTCTGAATGCATTTCCAACAATATCTATTTTTGCTATGTAAGCTCTCATTTCAGATACAGTTTATGCTATGCAGGTCTCAACCTATTTCGTCATGAAATCGGGCTGGGTGGACAGAATTCAACGATGTGAATATGGTCTGGTATTAGGAGAACTTTGGACAGATTTTGAAGAATGTATGTGAATTGCAGGATATTTAGTTTAAAAATAAAGACTTTTAAAAAGCTGTTTTTGGCAGGAAAAATAGTAAGCCATTTCTGCAAATATTTCCTGAACTGTAACCCTTTTTAAAAAATACCCCCTTGTATATATCTTTGACGTGTGTCTACTCGTTTTTATTATGTGGGAATTCCATTCATTTAAAACATATCCTGCTCTTGATGTATGTTGCAGAGGCGTGTCTAGAAGTGTGCATCATATAGGATATGCAGGTTCATTTTGCCTAAAAACAAATACTTCCAATACACTCATTGGTTTCTGTTTTTAATGTTGAATTAAACACTTGCATGTATTACCAGGCTGTCTTTAATGTCACCTCAGAAAAAAGTAAAATACCGGCTCATGTTTTTGCCTTTGGTTTGATTTGTGTTTATTTTCCGCATCCAAAGTGCTCCACAGCATGCCTGCCAGAGGAAAATGTGTCAACAACAGTCTGACTTTTATCTAATTGACATATAAAAGAATGTTTCACTCTCCGAATGCTGCTCAACAAACACGTCAAATTAAGAAGACATTTGAAAAGTTACATTTTTTTGGCAATTCACCTAGTTTAGTTCCTCTTAAGCATTTTTGACCTTCAACGCCTGTCAACAAAATGGTCGCTTTCAAGATAATTGTTGTTGTCCCAAGGTGACCGGATAAATCATAGACATTTTAGGCACATTTGATTTCTGGTTATCTGTTAATGTGCTTCACGTCTCTCAGTCTAGATTAAGAGAGTTCATCTTCATCGCAATGTCAATAAAATAATGTAAATAATGTATACTACTACATGTATCGATGTGATACTGAGTGTCACTGGCCAACCCCGTGTAGATCTTTGGCACCTACATATTGGTTTCTTAAAGTACTATGCTATCTTCCTAATGGTGAATCCATGATTACTGCAAAACCTTGAAAACCACTCTCTTCAAGTAACCCCATGATTCCTGGGCCCTCACACCTCTGCACTTCTTGTACGCTCGCTCTGCCTTCTCCTCTTCTCTTGGCCCTCAAATCAGTTGTCTCTCACATGACCAAGAATGTATGATCTGTAATCTCCTGTATCCAAGTATGTATACCTCTATAACCATTTGTAACTAAGTTTTCATCCGTATCTAACCAGCAAGCCTCATTGTAACAGCGCCAGGATGCCTCAAGGCTGTTGTGCACTCTATAAATTCTAATAAATAAACATAAATATCCATAGAGGCACACCATTAAGTATTCTAAAGAGGCCAAGCCCTCACCTCAGATTCCCCACTAGCGCTGTAATGTCTCCTTCATTATTCCCCGAAAGGAGAATATGTATTCTACTAATCTCCTGCATCATGAAGTGGGTTTTAATAGGGATTTTCGCCAAATTGTGTTGCAGAAATGGAATGTCTCTGCCTTATTTTGATGGAAGCTATTGCAAACACATTCTTTATACATCTATAAGGTATGTGATGACACCACTTTCCATAACCATTCCTCTTGGGACCATACCTATATACTATCCCAAACAGCATTGACCAAACCTCTTATGCTACAGCCGCTCATGCAAAACTATCATCAATCCATTCATTGTCGGAAGCACCAGTCAAGACGTCGCTTAAATCTTGCAGGCTTGTATTCCCACCGACAGATCTGTTGCCTGGAAACAACTGCAAAACCCTGTTTGAAAACTAAGAAGCTGCTGTGAAAACTATCATAAGTTGCACCTTATCACATGGTGCAGGTGCGGATCGCCTAGGGTATGTAGTGGTTAAAGTACTGCCAAAGAAACCCTTCTTGACGCATTTAATACCAGTAACTACTAACATATCTCCAACTTTTGTTTAGACCTCCAGTTACAATTCTGCTAATTAAAAGCTTTTTGTAGTTGGAACCAGAGGATCCTAATTGATGGGTTTGCATTTTAACTAACGTTACATTTGGCAATTGACATCCTCGTTTGAGGAACCCTGTTTTATTGAATTTTTCTGCAGCTGACTCACATTTCTTTTTTTTTTTCAGTAGTGCCTTTGGGTCTCACTGCTGAAAAAGTAGTTTCTTCTTAATGAGTAATTATTGCAGATTCACACAAGGACTCGTGAGTGATTCGGAAAGGGATTTTCAAATATTGTATTGGCGTTCTCCTACACCAGGCACGTTAGAGAGTCGTGGGTGTGTCAAAGGTGCGTTTCATTTGGAAAGAGGGATACCGAATATTCAATGTTGTCTTATATACCTTCAGGAAAACAATTTAGTTACACTCAGATAAGCACTTTAGAAACACTCAGATATTTCTGTTGCAGGCTTTGGATCGGCGGTGTCAAAGGCAAGAAATGTGTAGGTAAACGTGTGGCATGTTCTGACTAAAAAGCGATATGTTGTGGGAAAATGGGTGTCAGGGAGTAATAAAACGTATACCAATGTGTGGTGAAAATATTAATTTGTGTTTTGATTTACCGGGAGTCATTTTCCTAATTGTGGGTGTTAGTGGACCTTTTTGTGAATTGGGTGCATCTTTCAAGAATGTTCCAATGGCAGTAAATTACGCATGATTTCTTTGTGGATACCGAATTAAGTGTAAGTTAAAAACCACATAAAAACTCTCATTCTGAAAGGCGATGCACGTGTACAAATATGTAAAATAATAATAAAATAAAATCATATGTGGTTTTATTTGTTGCCATATGCTGCCTCTTCTGATGAGGGTTAATGCAGAGGCCTGGGTGGCATGGGTACCCAGCGCAGAAAGCCAAAGGCGAGTTGACCCATTGGCTTCCCACACTGTGCGAGTACTCTTTATTCAGGTATGCAGGGGTCAGAATTCTAATGCCTGCTTAGAGGCATGCATACAGAAGAGTGTGCCCACTTTTCCTCCAGAGTATACATCAGGTTCAATCTGTTAGAATTAAAGGTGCAATGACAGATGCCATTTTTCAGGGTTACCATTGTTTATTTCTGATGTGTGCAGGTGTCCCTGGAGGCGTTCACAGTGGACACACGCTGAAGTGACAGATATGGATTCCCACACCGGTCCTTATCTCCCCTTTTTTTTCAGCGTTTCATGTGGGGACTTATCAGAATCTGAATGAACATGCAGGATGTCGCAAAGCAGCAAGGGGCAGGCACCCTGATCTGGATACATCAGGCCTACACATGAGACCATAACGTGTGACTGGGATCTGTTATAAGTTAAACCAAACAAGGGATTCTTTCTAACTCTGGAACGTTTTGCTTAATGTTAATAACTGTGATTATCATTATTTGAAACAGACCTTTCACGAATGCATCTTTTTTTTAAAAGAATTTGCTTGAGATGTTTGTTTTTTAGAATAATCCCTAGTGCAGCGCATTATTTCAACAACAATGGATGAAAGAAATGAGCCTAGCATGAACAATGCACAATTGACATGATTTGGAATATGGGACCTTTCCAGACCACAAGTCTTTAAGGACTGCACGTATTCCTCACGTCCAATATGCATGATCACTTTCATTCTTTTCATTTGTACAATTGCAGTTTTCCCCCACCCACTATGGCTTCTTTTTTTGCAAGTCATATTAATATTCTAAAACGTCATGCCTTTCAAGGCCATTTAAAATGACACACACCTTATAAAGTATTACATTGTGCGGAGAAAACGCTTTAATTCTTTGAAAAACATCGTACTAGCCTGTTACATATATGTGATGCTTTGAACTACATCAGTTGTGGAAACTGGGACAGGCAAAGCCATATTTGCCATTGCAGTATGCACTGTAATGATTTGTCTTCAATGTGTATATGAGCTGGGTACATTCAATGTCAGGCCCAACTATGTTGGTCTGTCAGCATTTTATAATGGATGGATAATATTATAAGTTGAAAAGGGACAAACTCATCCCTCCTTTGTTCTCTGTCCTAGGCTGTGTTTATCAGTAAGTCTTAGGGCCCGATTTACAACAACAAAATGACTTAACATGGAACAGTACCACTGAAAACATTTTTGGAAATCAGGACCTTGATCTCTTCTGATCATTATATTACATAAACATATTGCTCTTGTCCTCATTTTTCCCCATACTGGAGCTACCTTTTGTGATGTTTCCTGTCGTTAATTGTACACTTTTTGCTAAATTCAGAAACAATAAACTCTCACTTACACAAGATAGGGATATTTGACGCACACATTTTTGGAAATGCTCACCCAAGTGCCCAGCAGAAATTGGAAGATTGGCATGTGTTCTCATTTGTTTTTGTAATGTTTACTACTGTGGATCTTAAGCATTTCTCACTGTTTTGGCATGATAACTACATTTTGACCTCATATGCTGTGTGTCTTTTGGGTGTCTTCCTATTGCAAAACTGCGTGCTTTGTTTCATACCTTCTCCATTTACCCAGTCGGATTGGGCCTTCATCCTACATCATTTGAATTTAGTTCCAGCTCTTTCCACTTCCCTCCTCCATCCACCACCACATTGCCCCAACTTGACCATCGTCAAGCTCTGCATTTTCTTTACAAACATCCTTCGAATATCACTTTGCTCTCACACTTTGTCTTCTGGATCTTGGGCGTGAGGGGAGTGTACTGTTCTGTCCATTTCTCACACACCCAAGGATTACGACTTATGTTTCCACCCCTTTCCTTTCGTCTGGTCTTACTCTTGGCTTGAATTCTTCCAGCCCTTTTGCCTCAGCCCTCATAAGAATACCTATAAATCTGCGCATTTCACACATTTCTGAGGGCTGTGAAGCTTACATTTTTCCTTCCTTTCATAAGATCTACTCCTCCCTGCTTCTTATTCCTGAGTCCCTTCGGCTCAAACCTACAGACAAGCATATGCAATACACCCCCATCCCATGCTGTCTCAAATGTATTTGAAGGCCAGTCTTCCCTATCATCTGCACCCTTCTTTCTTCAATTATTGCTTTTCAGGTTATTAGCACCATGGCGGGGGGTGCCAGCCAATCAGGTGACTAGGAACACAGGCTTGAACCGCCATTGAAAGCCGGCATTCCATGCGCCTGATGGCCAGCACGCCCGCCGCAACCTTCACTCCACCCTCCGGCCCATTTTTTTTTTTTTATTCCCTCCAACCCCAATTTACCTAAATTTATGAAGGGCTGGAACGGGGTTTAGTGGCCCAGAGCCCGACTTATCCGCCCTTGCTTCGCTCAGGCTGATAACTTGGGTTGCCCAGGCAATTAACCCCTATTCCAGCTTTGGAAAGGGTGCTTAACGCCATAATGTCGTCCTCTGAATAATGCCGACTTAATTATCTCAGGTCTTCTTAGTTTGGCACTGCCCACACAGTTTTCTGGGGGGTTCCAGCCACCCATTTCCAGTATTTCATGGTGGAGCAGGGAAGGGGGTAGGGGCATTGGGAGGCAACAGGGAGAGGCTCACTGTTGTCTCCCCAAAATCAAGATGGTGGCACCTGGGGGAGGGCCTCAAATGGCTGGAAAACATGGCCAATACACTGTGTGTTCTTGCCTGCATTTCCAGCCACCTGATTGACTGAGCGCCATTTCCCGTGTGCAAATCGGTTTTGATTTCCCCATGGACCCACATTACTCTTTAAATCCTCCTCTACACCTGCCTGTTGCCTTTCACTGTCAGTATTTACCCTGTCCTCTCCTTGTATGCACTGTTAGCATCTTCAGTGGTCATTCGAATATTATCTCATTGGACCATGACTGTTTATGATCAAAAGGGAATTGTTGATATACATTTAATACTTTTTACAATATTTCTGTCTGCTTCAGTTGTTCAGCATACAATTACATTTTTTTTGTCAATTGTGTTTGGTTGTCCAGGCATAATTTTAACTGCTCATGTTAAAATCATCATAAGTATTTCCTTTCCTATAGCTTGAAACCTGAACATCTGAGAAATTGTACAAAAGCACCTGCCTTTGATCTGCTATGCTGTTAAATGCGTTGACTGCTCAGATTAAATGGTTAACTGCTCATGTTAAAACGTTCACATATTTCTGCGTTATATTGATACACAACTGTTCATCTCAGAATATTTATGGTAACAGCTATTTTGTTGTTTGATAGCCTACTCTTTTTCCATTATGATCATATATGTTCCAGTTTTTGCCTTGTTTGCCCTACTGTCGCGGATGTCTTATGTTACTTCAGTTCATTAATTTGTTTTAGAGGATGCTTATCTTGTGGCAGTGGTACGAGAAGGGTTCTGATGGAACATGAAAGCTCCCCACAGTTAAAGATGGCAGATTTGTACCATATTCCGGAATATGTCAACCAGTCATGGCTTCCAACAACATTCCAACAACATTATGTGTGTCTTTTGGCAAGGCTCAGCGAAGCAGGAGTGTCAGAAGTGCAGCATTTGGTTGGTGCTGCCTCGAAACCAAGCAGAAGAGGAGCACCGGGAAGTGGTGACTTGCTGAGGTGAATGGGATTCAACTGACTTGGGCAATCAATCAGCAAAGTGAGATGCCCAAAATCACAGAGGTTTTTGTGCATAGGAGTCAGAGAAACAGCTCATTATCTGGCACATAAATTAACTGCGCAGAGAAGTTTTTGCGCACAGGAGTTAGAGAGTAAGCTCATAATCTGGCACATAAAGTAAGCCTCCAAGGGAGTGGAGTCAGGGATAGAGTAACTGTTAAGGATTTCAATCAGGCACACACCCGGGTCTAGCCTAGCATGTAGTGCATAAAAGAAATACTTGTTTATTTGTGTCTATAAGTTCAATATTCTGAATGATATACCACTCATATCACACCCATCTCAAAATACCCACCAGGTCACACTGGACAAGAAATTAGGTTAGTTTGTAAAGGTAATTATTTATTTATTCATTTAATATTCAAATCACACATACATTTTAATATATATATATATATATATGGGACAGCAATCACCAGATGGTGACAATACAATTCAAAAATAAGTAAAGCAATTGAATTCACTTATAATAATGCACAATAGTAAACACAGGAAAAAGAACAGTTTTGGTTTGTGAACAGATAGCGTTTAGGTTAATATTTCCCGCTGCAAAGATCCTAAGGCACAAATGAGCAATCCTACACAGAGGTAAATAATCAGCAGATATTCAGGAATGAAAGACAATGGCCCTCATTACGACCCTGGCGGAAAGGGGTTTACGCCGGCGTAAAGCATGGCGTACCTTTCCGCCTGACTACGAGTTCCCGTAGCGCCATGGTGATTTTTACGCCTGCTTTTTGCAGGCGGAAAAATCCATGGCGCTACGGGGCTTGTTGTTAATTACGCCACCGTAATTTACGGTGGCGTAATTAACGCCTTCCCCACTCCCATTATACCCTATGGGGCAAAATGGGAATGGGGAAGGGTAAATGGGGATTGGGGACTTACCGCCCCGCCAAGGTCGGAATGGGGCGGTAAGTCCGCCAACCACCATGGCGGAGTTGGCAGCTTAGCGCCATGGACCATGGTGCAAATTGCACCATGGTTCTCCGCCAGGGTCGTAATGAGGGCAAATGTCTAGAGTTTGAATGCAATCTTCCCTCCCCAAACAAGAGAGAAAACCATTTTTGGAAATTGACACTTTTAAACTGAAAGGTAAAAATGGCTTTGTGACACAATTCAAAGTGGGCAAAAATGCTTAAATTAATAGAAATTCTTATGAAAGCAACACTAAACAGGTCCTAACAAACATGAGTGACAAGATAAGCAACAGTACACACTTTAGATCAGAATGGGATTGAAGAAACACTTTGAATGAGAAAAAGACACATGGGAAACTTTTGAAAAATGTAAATTTGCAGCAAATTTTCACAATGCGATTTTTGATAAAAACAGGTCAAATACACTGTTCCGTAATGCGGTTGTGGATGTAGCTATGGGTCTTAGGTATCAGTGAGAGTTGACATTAGGTTTCTATTTTAGTAAGAGGCGTTTTTTCAAGAATAGGCACGAAAATGAGAACAGAAATTCGGTTTTAAAATTGACAGATTTGTTTTATTACACTATACTTATGACTATGAAAAAGAGAATGCCACACATGAATCTCCACAGTTACTCAGGGCTGATCATAACTCTTCTAGTGTGATACTCTATTTCCCGTTTTGGATGGGAATTACTTTATTTAATCAAAATCACTAATGGGTTATAGTTTAATAACACCGTTGAGAGAGAAATCAGCGTAAGAATGGTGCTGACAATATTAGGGTTCTAAAGTTAAAGATGGGATGGGTTGAGGTTGGGATAAGATAATGCAAATATACTATGGGTCACTGTTCTTCCTATTGATACTCACAGTCCCTTGTAATTAAGATTGGACCGTCAGGGTTATGTTCATCGGATCGGGTCAGGTCTACCGGCAGCAGGGAACTTCTGGAGGGATCAGTCAGCTGGGCGGTTCGGGTCAATTTGGATGCACCTCAACTGGATTTGGAATGGATTGGCCCTTCTGGTCACTGGACATGGCAGATTAGCAGGATGCGAGTTTCAGCAGGCAAGCCTTAATGGTAGCAAGCCAGACTGGATCAGAATTAAATTCCCTTCAGTTTGGGATGGTTGAATTTGGGCCTAGCTAACAAGAGTTCACCAATGCTAAGGCCTGGATTATGCAAAAAAGTCTGCAATCAACTGCAAGGTGAAGAGT
The DNA here is from genome assembly GCF_040938575.1 of Ambystoma mexicanum. Classification (NCBI taxonomy): domain Eukaryota; kingdom Metazoa; phylum Chordata; class Amphibia; order Caudata; family Ambystomatidae; genus Ambystoma; species Ambystoma mexicanum. Next base: position 359,823,506 of record NC_090941.1, read on the forward strand.
TCTGGAGCAAAGCTTGCCGGAAATCTGGATTTGTTCAGAAAGCAGTCTCTGTCTATGTGTGGTGAAGTTCCTATATTTATCCTACCAAGTGACATCACAAAGTTTATAGTGTGGGCAGAATTTCAAAACACACCCCCACGGCTGTGAGTGGCCAAAGGTCCTGGCCTTGTTCTGGTTGGCAGTCAGAAAAGAGCTGTCATCTTTTTGATGGGATTTAGAACTTTTGCACAAATGTGCATTTCTAAAATTAGGCCCCCTAATGAAATTGGACACATACATTCTGCATTTTGTGAGTTATCCTAACACCCAATTCCCATCTCTGTGATAGCTGTCTTTGTCATTCTATAGAATTTGATCAATTTTAATCTTAACAGTTTGGACTAATAATTTCTAATTCAGTACACATCTGGGCGATTATCACTGGAGCATGAATATACAATCTTAGACTTGCAGCATTAATAGTGTTGCTACAATTATGGTTTTCCTGTAACTTTGGTCCTTATGTGGCACGAAGTTCATTAATGGCTTCAAAACAATGGCCTAAATTTGGGTTAACATCTACCAAATTTTAGATTTATCCTCGTTCAGGGTGCACAGTTAAAGAGTTTGAAACTTAATCACATATAAAGATTTAAACACCAAAGGTTCCAGACAGTTTTTTATTTCTTCTTCTTTTTAACTTCCCATTCACAGGCAACAGCTGTCACGTTCCTTTGATCAGGGAGGTGTGTCCTCTTTCTTGAGATGGAAGCTCCCTGTCAAGATCAGTTGGCAGCTGCCATTGTTCTTGACGCAGATAGAGACGAAAGTCTGCTGTGCTCTTTGTTGTCAATATGCAGGAACCTCAATCATCCATTAAGGCTTCCTGTAACAAGGGAGTGTCAACCTGAGGTGTCATCTTTCCCAGGCTGGGCACTGTCAAGTCAGAATTAACCAGTTACTCCAACTGGGTTACTTTAAAATTCACTTGAATGTCTTTCATTCAAATCATACAAAATAAACACAGTTTATAAAGGATTGGGATATTTAAAAGAAATTATCCCTTCACAAACATGCTTTAAAATAGGCGAATTTTGCAATTTCTTCAGGAAAAAGAAACACAATTAAACTGGGTTTTTACCTCTTATTTTCTTATGCAGCACACACATTCAACTCAGCATTATTCTGTCTCTGAGTGCTGGAAATTGTCTGCAATCTGGAAGTAAATATTCAGCTTATGCTTGGGTTCCTCTGCACAGCTGAAATTGATATGTTGCCATTTGTATCCACATTTTTTCCCTTGTAACTGAAAACAGTTGTTGCTGGACTGGTGTTTCCTAAAGACATTTCTTAGCTGCTGTCAGTCAGTGAGGCCCGGTCTTTTCTGACTGCACTGGATGATCTGTGGTCTCAGCACATTTTTCATTTCAATGGTTCACTTGGAAAATGACTGAATTTAGTGCCAAAACAGCACTTTGAAGGTTGAAATTGATTGGGAAAGCTGCATTGTAAAGGCATTTTCGGATTGTAGCCCACTTCTGTGGCCTTGCTTCATGCGACAGGTAACAGCACCCACTGGCATTCTCTTGTAGGAAGTTCTGTTTTGACATCAACTTTGACTGTGTGTGGCAGGGGTGGTGCAGCCCTTTTGTGATTTATGAACCACGTGTGGTTTGGCCGATTTGGTGCGCACAGGGGTTAGCGCATCCATGTTTGGCTGTTTTCTTTCCCCATTGGCAAAGGGCTGCAGTGGGTCGCATTGGCATGGGTAAAAATATCCCACAAAATGTGCCCCTGTGAACTGTCCCTCGGCAGTGAAGCCATACACAGTGCATTATGCACTAATCCTGCTCCCCTGCCTAGATGACCCATACTCATACACACCATGATAAACCACCCCTGCCCTCCCCAGCATTCCTCCATCTTCCACCACCAGAAATCACTGACTCCAAACCCTCACCAGAAGACCCATCTTTGCCATTACCAGCCTTCCTCCATCACTCACCACCAGCAACTATCATCTACAAACCCGCACCAGGAGATGCTTCACACTCTGACCCACTCCATGATCCACAGCTCCTCCCCATACATACCAGAAATATGTTCCTCCGTAGGCGCACATGGGCAACACTCCACCCACATCGCCCAGCCCAAAGAAAATATTGCTGCTCCACCGCCCCTACCAATACCATTTATCTCAAATATGCCTTAATCAATGCCAGGTCAGTATCAGCTCATCCCCCTGATATCCGTGACCTCCTCACCTCCAACGACCTTGACAGAATCCTCAACAGAGGTGGCAGAGTCACACTCATCTTCAAAAACACCCTTGCCATCAGAACCACTAACTCCAACCCTATCCCTAACTGCTAATCATTTGCCACCAAGCTCTTAATTTCACCAACATGCACGACAAATCTCCTCCTCATCTACTGACCCTGTGACCCTATCGCCTCTTTCGAGAGAGATCTCTTGAACATCAATCCCTCATTAAAACCGAGCTCCAAGCTCATCATCTTAGGTGACCTCAACCTCGGCCTCAACAACCCCTCTGACAAACACGCCAAAAGGGTATAGCCATATCTCTTGATTACACTGGCTTCCTTCCGTGAATCACTGACCCTACCCACATCCATGGCTGCACCCTTGATTGGATTGTTGAACTCAACTGTAAGATCTCCTGAACAACCATCTTGAACTGCCCATGGTCAGATCACCACACCATCACCTTTTACATCTCGATGGGCAAACGGCACTCTTCCTGCCACACAATGAAACCTAAATAACCTAACAAGGACCATCTTCTACCATTTCTCTCAGACCTCAAGAACCCAAATAACAGAACAACCGACCCTATTGCCCCAATCGATCTCTACAGTGCCACGATTGCTCAACCAGTTGACATACTCGCCCGCTCAAACAGCGCAAAGCCAAACCTGCTCTAGAGAAAAACTCATCGTTCACCCCTGAGCTCCTTGCTTCATGCACTCTGAAACGTGCTGCAGAAATGACTTAGAGGAAAAAACCCGTCTTTAGCTAATAAAGTCCAATTCACTTCTCTCACCAAAGAGTATAAAAAGGTCATACACACTACCAAAGCCAACAGCTACAACAAGAGAATGGAAAGCACCAATTCTAATTTTAGTGAACTTTTCACTATCTTGTGCAAACTCAAATCTCCAGTCACCCTTCCCACTGTTCACACATCACACAGTGGGCAACGACTGGTGCACCAAGGTGCAAGAAGCCCTACAAGGAAATATCTGCACACTCCAGAAAAAATGATGCTCCAAGCAACAAGCCATCTGAGCCAAACCACCACCCTCCTCTCAACCTGCATGACACACCCCATCCTCCACACCTTTTGACTTTCACCCTGTCTCAGAACTGGAAGTAGCCAACATAATAAAAAGCCTCAAGCTATCCCAATGCAAAGGTGACATTTGCCTGCCCCCATCATACAGAGACTGCATATAGTCACTCACACCATTCATCACAGCCATAATCAATGCCTGCTTCTCCATGAGAACAGTTCCAGCATCCCTTAAAGAAGCATGGATCCTCCCGCTACTGAAAAAAAAACCTCCCTCGTCTCTTCCATTCCTACCAACTACCGTCCCATCACAATAGTGCCCTTCATCCTAAATATCCTCGACTGTGCAAGCTTTCCTGTCATCACCGCCAAGCTGTGGAACAATCTCCCCTTGTTCTTGAGAATGAAACTCTCCTATTGGTCCTTTGGGAGAAACCTGAAAACCGGTTTTTTCGCCTAAGCTCCTTGAAGCCAAGATACTATATTACTGCTGAACGTCCTGAACATACGCTTCCTACTTTCCCTGTTTACCTTTACCTGTGCACCCCTTCCCCTTTCCCTAATGTACCTAGTGCCTAGATCCCTGAGGCTTCAGCATGCTGCTCCAAATGCAAACATAAATTTAACTTTTTCACAGTCCACTTTTGACTGCGTCACTTTAGACCCCTAGTTTTTGCAGTCCTCAAATTAGTATTCACACTTGTGTCTGCGCAAAATATATTTATATAAGCCTGGTTCCAAAAGCCATCATGATTTAACTGTGATGCTAGGGCACATCTATAGACCATCAAGTAGCTAAACAATACAGGCCTTATTTACAGAAAACATGGTATAATACTGTAGTGTTTGCACCAATTCTAAGAATGCACTTCATACAACTATTGCTTGGCAAGTAGGTGCTCAAAGGAATGTTGGTGCTAAACCCAACAGTGCAAAGTAAATGTGTAGTGACATAAACACCCACATCACTCCCCCAGTGCAGTCTAACACTACACCTTGGACCCACATCGTGCTGCGATGTGAGACACTAATTATAACGCACTCAATACCAGGAACCAGTTTCCAAGTGTGAGCCTAGGATTCTAACATGGATTCTATGCATTGTTTTGCATCCAAGACAAATGCATTGCCCCTGAGCTATCCCACCAGCCAAAACAGGTGCATGTAGTGAGTGAGTGGCACAATCATTATCATAGCATCAACAGACAGCCACTCTCCCACGCACTAGGTGAAAGCAGTCTGTGTGTATCCCTATTATATGCAATGGATCACAGTACAGGCGTAAGGTATGCCTATAATAGGGACAGTGAAGCGTCAGTTGCCCTAATATACTGAAGTAAGAGGCAATTACATTGGAAACTGGCCAAACAACACTACAGATCATAGAATCTGATTCTGAAGCAAGATTGCTAGGACTGACTGAACTGGCTAAAGCTTCCTCAAAGATGAAACCTAGGAAGGGAAGATCACTGATGGGGCATTCGTTTCTGAGGTAGTTGGGGTCCAGTCTTGGTTACTTGACAATTGCAAGCATTTTTGTAGACTTGAGAATGAAGGTGAAGGTGCCTTGACTGAGGGAGCTGTGGAGGATTACCAACTAAATGGTGACTGCTTTAGTTGAAGGTTCTACAGTACAGAGGCATTAAGTATGTGAACTATGTATGAAATGACCTTCAGTGGACAAAGGCATGCCTGCAGATGTTCCTTTGTGAGAGTCTGGAAAGTTGGTAAGCAAGTAGCTGTTGTTCAAAATGGAATGTGTGTATTGATATTAATATTGATATTGATATTTTATTTCTATAGCGCTCGTACACCAGTGTTTCAGAGCGCGACAATGCAAGGGAGGGGAACAGGGGAGAACAAAGCAGCGATCTTACTAGGCCCAGTGACATTGAGAACGCGCAAATGCATGGGAGAGGGGGAGGGGAAAAGTGTGAAGCAGAGGAGAAACAGATAAATAACAATAAATAAATAATAAAGGCAACAAACAGTGGTAGTGCAGCCAGCAATTTGAAGGTGCTAGGTTTAAGGCAGCAGGCAAGGTAGGTCTGATAAGTGCAGGAAGAAAAGGGGGGGCTGTATGGTTACAGATACAGACCCCAGTGCAACGGTGGGCCCAGAGGCAGTGCGGCGGTGGCAGGGTGAGCAGGTACCTGGGCCCGGAGGAGAGAGGGTGGCCAGGTGCATGGTGTCAAGAGAGAACAGATCAGCAGGGGAGAGGGGGAGTGAAGGCAGAAGAAAAGAGGAAGGTCTTGAGGTGCTTCCGGGACCGGAGATGGTTCTCCTCAAATTTTAGAGTGGCAGGGAGGCTGGTGCCAATGGTGATTGATGTTGGTTGCAAGACGGATGTTCATTGTTTGGATGAGTGAGTTACAGTCATGCTTATTTTCACTGACATCAGCCATGTGAGGAAGAGGTTGATGATGTCTTCCGTAACATCTTATATTGGGAAGCGAGGGAATGTTCTGAAGGCGGTTGCCAGACATTTCGTCGAAAAAAATTGGTCGACCAGACAAATGGTCGAACCAATTTGGTCGAAAACCAAATGGTCGAATTTTTTTTTTTTTTATTTTAACCCTTTTTTTGGGGGGGGGGGTCACCCCCCACCCCCTTTTTTTCTCTAAAAAACCCTTTTTTAACTAAACCAAAACCCGAAAAATAAATATATAAATAAAAAAAAAATTCGACCATTTGGTTTTCAACCAAATTGCGTCGACCAAATTGCAGTCGACCAGTTTTTTTTCGACGAGTTGACTGGACACCTCTGAAGGCATGTTTGCTGACTCACCAATTGCTGTGCATTACTGGGGTGGTGTGATTAATGTGAAAAATAATTGAAAGATTGTCCAACGAGTTCAGTTCTAGAGCCAATACAGAGGGTGTGTAGGGTGTTGATGATGAGGAATGGAATGTGACCTTTTCTGTATGTTAGGTCAATTATGTAGTCTGTGGATCTGAGTGTTGAGGAGGCAGTGGACACATTCCTCAGGCATTTCTTTGCTGGATTTGTTGAAATGTTGCAGCCACTGAGGAAGATATTGTTGTTGTGAGTGAGAGACATTGAAGTGACCAAATATGGGAAGTCTCCCATCAAAACTGTTTTGTCCTTGGGTGGCAGTTTAGTTAGATAATGTTGAACCTGACTGTGGTGAAAGCAGGATGTACCTGGAGAGTTGTTACAAAGAGTCAATGTTGATGACATCCAGGTGGGTACACATTTATGAAACATTGGGAATGATGGCCTCTATCTTCTTTGGACCATCTATTCATAGTAGACTGTCGGTATTGTGGGTTAGGACCTCTGGGATGTGGGTGTAAGCAGATGTTAAGAAGGCCTCAGTCATGAAGAAGTTGTTCAGGTCATGTGTGGTTTTTTGGTTGGCACCATATTCTGAGTGGACATAGGGGAACATTACTCATCATGTAGTGGTGGCTATTATAATGATGATGAGGCATATGTTAACATATGTGAAGTAGCAGCAATGTCCTGTCCATGATGTTGCCTGTGAGATGCCTTATTGCCAATGAGTGGAGATGATGTTTCTGGGCCGGAGAAATGTAGAGAGGTGGAGTAATCAGAATAGTGAGCTCACCTGAAGTGTGAGGATCAGACTATCTGATTGTGGGACCTCCTGGTCCAAAATGGTCCACACAAGAACTGACCTTTGCTTTGTGGTATGTCCTATCCTTAGGAGGACTGGGCAAAGGATGGTCATTGCTCTAACAGTGAGGAAAGGAGAGCAAATGGTAGGGCTAAACATATAGGTGGGGCAGAGGTCACGTAACCTAATCCCACTTGCACCAAATGTCCACTTGCACAAAGTCAGGGTTCAACAATGAAAGATACCTCCCCTTCAAGGTTCATATACCAAGGAATTGAAAAAAAAGTCTTACTACCAACATGGCAATTGAAGCTAATCATCCCACCAAACACATCACCTCTGGTGTCGATATCTTGGTACTGTCACACATTTATGATGGCAATGCCCTCCTGGAAGTCCTTTCAGACATCGCAATGACACAACAGCAAGGTGTTCTACATGTTGCATCATTATTCATGAAAGGACTGCTAAATCTACCACATCAAAACCACCTTCCTTGAACACCATTAGCTCCCACTTGAAAGAATTATCATCTTCAAAATAGCATGGAAGATTGACACGACTACCTCCCTCAAGTCACTAAGCTGCCTTGTGGATAACATCTGGATCTCTTGAGCCATACAACCCACCAAGAGCAAGGACAGGTGCCGACTTTCACGCTGCTGATCCAAGAAGGAAACAGGTAGAATACAGGCCTTCTCTCCGTCCACGGCTAAGGACCCAAGAACATACTCCTTGTCAACATCTGACTCCCCACCCCAATGCTACCACTCAAGAATGAACTCAATAATATCTTCAAAGAATGGATTGTCCACAGCATTTACCTCTCTACAGTCTACACCTAACCTTAGCATGGCCCATATAATTCCCCTGTTACATCACCTGGTTAAAAGTAAATCCCTTGATGCATATTTCCCTGTAATCCCAATTGTTATACACCCCCACTCTTGTGTTGATCCCTTGGCATCTGTACCCATCTATGTGCAATGGCCGCCATCAATAAATAAAACATATGAAATAAATAGCAAGATAAATCCTAAACCTGTCATTGGCCACATAACCTCCTAAATCACTCACCAACTATATACAGCAATCAACTGCCTTCATGTATAGCAAACACGGGAATGTATAATGCTAGATATGCTTCATTCAAACCTCATACTCCACACAGATGTCTGTTTTGTTGCAAACAGTGCTTGGGGCAGATGATTTGATGTGTGAATCAAAGGTGTTTGCCACCTAATGCGGGGGTACTCAACCACAACATATCACATATTACACATGGAACAAAAGAGCACTCCCCATCATGGGGAATTATGGATTTCTCAGAAAGCCCTCACTGTTACACTCACATTCTCTACAGGAGCTGTCACAAATGCACACACCATGCTGCCACCAAAGCATATCAAGGTTTGAAATCACTGTGCTGGGTGCATAGCAAAAGCATATCATGATCTTATAAATCCATACATAAATCTATGTCGTTGTGGTAATCCATACATCTCACACAGATAGTCTGTGCCCATCACGGAGGGGAGAACTGTGAATAATTTCTAACTCTACACAGTCTCCATCTACATACAGTGACTGTGCTACCCTGATACATACCAACACAGTATCATTAATCGTGCACACGTGTAAATTCCCTGATGGACTCACAGGATATTGCATTTAAAATTCTGACACTCATAAACAGATGAACATGAAGATGATGGCCCAAACACATTGTGACATGGTCACTAACCCACTCATATGCACATTCAGCAGCAAGCAACCATATTCACCACATGCATACCAACACAACAACATTGTTTGGCATGGAACATTATACATTTATTGAATAAGCACACAATACATCTGAAAACAGTTAAACATATGTGCAAAAGAATAAATAAAACCCGCCCAACAAAACATCAGACTACCCCTCTTAATAGGGAATAATCACACACGAATATAAAGGATTAACATTTGTCCTCATCTTCCAGTATGTCTAATGTCCGAGCCAAAGACATTCACACTCCTCATTTGCCTCCCAGAGTTGGCTTCACACTCCATGTGGAGGTTCTCTAGTGTCTGCCTTATTCTTCCCTCAATTTCTCCATGATGGAAGCTCGATCATGACTTCCTCTACCTCTGCCCTGGCCTTGGAAATGGCCACCACATGTGGTGAACCCCAGGCTGTACACCTCTTCTCTATTAATGTCTCAACTGTCCACACACAGCTGCCACCTGTGTGCATACCCTTTACCTGGCCTACTGCTTTTCACACAAGATGATGTGTCTCTAGTGTGCCCTTCTACCTGCCTTTATTTGTATCTTTCACCTTCTCTGACAAGACAAATCCTGCTACCTGGCAATACACCCATGCTCACTGATGTCGCTCAGTGCGCAAACAGCATGACCACCTCTGTGTGATGCTGTGCCTCCTGCTGTGGACTGGCTTTCACCGAATCACATAGAATATTAGTCTTCTGCAATCCACCCTCCAGCAGTGTCAGCACTCTGGCCTTTATGGGCTATTCAGCCGATGAACCAGGCATTGTTTGGGTACAGGCATCCAAGAAGGTGCTTAGCCATGCAACTGATGAGCTTGGGACAGGAGGTTGTGCTGACACCTCCATGGTGTCCTGCACACCCTCCTGCCACATGCACATGTCTGCCGTATGTGAATACTCCTTGGATCGCCCAACAGACACGGAGGGTAGACTCTCAATGTCCTCTTCAACTGCTTCCACACCCAAGCCTGAAACCTCAATTGAGGTCTAACGGCTCAGTGTTTTCTCCTTCTCTTTGGAATCATTTCACTGTCCCTCTGCTGTTTTGTGCCCATAACAAGGATGTGTATAATGTCAGCACGTTCAGCTGCTGTGGGGAAGCCACATTCCCTGGCACTTGTCCCTACAGAAACTCCATGTAATGGAGAGCGCCAGTTCACCACAGTTCCATCTGTAGGCCTTGTCTCTGGCATGCAGTGTGCCCTCAGGGGAATGTTCTTCTTCAGCTTCTTGAGACACAGAAAAAGAAGGCAAGGGACAAACATTACTGAAAGATTGTCTATACACATGTCTATTGAAAACTGTGACTTGTGGCTATGCAGACATTCGTGCAAACAACGTGTATATTTTTGTGGAAACAGATACATGTCTCACATGCACATATGCAGACACAGTGCAATAGGAAGGGCACATATCCCATGCTTACTTCACCTCCCTCCAATTCACAGACTCAAGACTGATAATCCTGCTATCAGCAGCCTGGGCAGTCTCGGAGATTCGTGTGAAACACACATGCATTTCCGAAGAGTCACCACTAGAGCCTTGTGGAAACTCCATCACACATCCACTAAATGTCACCATGTCCCCTGACCCCTGCAAAAATGACATGCTTCTTCTGATTTATGTAAAACGCATGGACACAGCACAGGAGTATGCCATTTGTTGCGGACATGAGCATCTCAAACATCAGATGTGCAGCCTTGACATACATTTACTTGTAGGTCAATACATACTTCAGTCACATATGCTTACCACAGCCCCTCCATTGCCTGCATCCCTCAAATAAAGCCATCATGCAGAACAAGAGAGATATAGTCTGTGCACATAAGGAGACATGCACTTGCACCCTTGTGAAAGCATAGCACATCCTCATGTGAAAATCATTGATAAACGGGCTTGCTCGCAGATGTTGTTAAGACACATATACATTCCTTTGACAGCTGGCTGAGGCTACATCCACTACGTGACCATATGTATGCGAGCCCGTTGAGGCCCCACTCGGACTATATGTCCCTTACCTTTGTTTTAGTGTGCCAATGATCCACCATGCCACATACTTTTTGCACATATTCGCATTAGTAGTAGATGTACTGCTCCCCCTTCATGGCATATTGACATTGCATGGCCTGGTTCACTTAGTGTACTTACCTGCAGTTTGGATCCAGGCCTGCAGATCAAAGACCTGGGCATGAAGTGCTGGTTTCACCTTCTCCAGGATCTGGATCTGTAGTGATGTGACCCAGTGGCAACCATGAGTGTGGACCTCCACACAGTGTCCTAGCTCAATGGCTGACGTCCCCTTCTTCTGGCTCTGGAACCTCATATCATCCCAGTGTTTCTACACATTGCCTCCAGTATGGAGTGCCACTGCTTCCGTTTTGATGGGAGCCACAATATTCGTTCAGAACCTTTCAAGGGCTGTTGCCCCATGCTGCTTCCTAGCACTAAAGATGGACTCATAATTCCTTAGGACCTGGTCTACAAGGATGGCAACTTCATTGACAGAGAAATTGAGAGCCCTCAGCCCCACCACCTTGTCAGGGTTTGTGGTTGAGTCCTGAGCCTGCATAGGCTGATGAGATTCAATGTTCTGATAGAGGTGTTGGGTCCAAGTGAGGCAAACAAGGTGGGTTGGGAGAGAAAATGTTAGACTGGTACACTTTTCCATAGCAGAAGGTGACAGGATGTGCTCATCAAACAGTTACTTCTTTACAGTGCAAGTGGTCAGCCACCAATGACAGAAAAAAGAGACAACAGGAATGTCTTACATAGAAGGCAGCTAGAAGCAACAGATACGGAAAGGCAACATGACAAACAAGATACAGCTGGCATCAAGGAGCGCTGTGAGGTAGCAAGTTGAGGAAAGGCCCACATTGCATAAGTTCTATGAAGCACATTTTACACGGTATGCATGTGTGGTTTTCATGCAGTGTATTGTTATGACAAGGAGGTGCATACATGCATTGCATTTCCATCACACAATCACAGTGGATGGCATTTTCATCATGCAATTGCAGTGGGTGTGTGTCTTTTACTTGGACTGTGTGTCAAATCATGAGTAAGAGGAGGCACCCACCCAAACAGAAGGGACCACCGATGAAAACATTTTCATGAATGAGGAGCCAGTCATCATAACAGATTTTGTTGAGGAGCATTACCGGGACCTGTATACTTTGCTGTTCGCATCGTTTTAGTTACAGAATGTGTCCATGTATAGCAGCAGATGACTGATAAGATAAATGGCTGTGGAATGGAACAGCTTAATTCCAAGGAGGCAGCATAAGGATATTTGAGATCTTAGTAGAAGATCCGAGGGAAAGATGGGTAGGAATGTGCATTCAGGTCCAGTCAACTGGTGGGGGACCCCAACCCCCAGATAGAGATGAACCCCATTGAGAAGGTTGTCAGTTACCTAATTTCCAATGAGCAGGTCATTGGTGTTGGAGGCTTGCACACATATGTGCCCACATCTGGTGAGTGACATGTCAGCAAGATGACTTTGTGTAGAAAATGATTCCATTACAGCAATGCCACAGTGGCCTGCAGGATACTTGGCAGATGGATGTGATGGGCTTGTTCCCATTTTGATGCCAGGGCATCCATACTCCCTTCCGGTGAGGAAGAGTAACGTGTGCAATGTTTCTTTGTTCCAGACAAACATATATTTTCTTGATCTAAAGCACATACTTGTGTGGCTTAAAGAACATGCTTAAGTGTAGGCCACATCGACTACTTGGGATGCCTCTTGAGAATATGCATTCCTTGATAGCTGGTTCTGGGGAATGAGGCATTTCTCCAACAAAGGGCCTGATTCCATATTAGGCATGGAGATTATACCCTAATATTGGAAACTGCACTAATTGTCGAGCGAGATCTCAATTATCTTTCAAATAGTATTTGTCCAGTTCTGAAGAAGGCCAAAGGCCAAAACACGTGTCACGCACTGGACACCATTAGTAACTTAACATTTCCAAAACGAAACTGTGACCAGAGAATACATTCCATTTCATTTTCTTCTGGTGCAAACTGAATGATGGCATTTAATTTCTTTGTGCAAACAAAAGGGTAGTGGGACAACTCTTTTGCCTGCACGCAATGCAACAGAAGATAACAGTTACACCTGTGGCTTTTTCCAAATCTATTGATCCTTGTCGCGCTAGGAGCCTCTCAAACAAACCCACACTTGTCTTTACTGATTCCATATTAGTTAGTCTAATTTTCGGATTTCTTTGCTTCCTCTCCACATTTCTCATGTCATTTGAACATGCCCTGCCCTATGTAATGTGGTCTGGCACATGTGATGCAAGCATCATCCCAGGGGATGGGTTACCAATTGTTCCTTTGATTCTGAAATCTGTCATTGCCACACAAGTCATGTGGAATCCTACAAAGCTATCCTTGAAAATAAACACAGTGTTTGTAGGGGCCAATAAACGGCTCAGGGAAGTGCAATGTGCTGATACAACACATTTGACATGGGATACGCTTGTATGGTTCCCATGTAGCACCCCTGCCTTCCGTGACTATGGCCACCATTGGCTGAGATGTTGCTCCAAACGATGTTTCAAAGGCCATTAGGCAGAGGCTTCAGTGTTGGAATATCAATCATCATGCCCTGGGCAGACTCTGAGTGACAACCACAAAATGCCTATTGACTTACATTCCGGCCATGTTCAGCTTGACTCACATCAAAATGAAGTGGCTTCAGATGAGCTTGCACAAGGAAATTAGTAAAGTCATGTAAATCATAAAGGACACAGTAGTAAAGATGATGTAAGTGCCACTTAACTTCTGATCCAATTGGGGATCATAAACCATGACAGGTGGGACTCAGGGGAAGTACCTAGGTAAAGCTCATAAGCATAAATGGATCCTATTTTGAAGCCTCAGCCATCACAGACAATCCCTTCTATGAGGCTGGGGCGATAGACACATACTCTAAGTGCCTTGCTTCAGGCACCAGTGTGTATGCATGAGAATGGTCTGTGTGCTATTGATTTTAAGGGTATAATACACTTCTTTGTACGATCAGTTGAGGATATGATGCCTTATACATGCAAACACATGCAAACCTCATTTCCTGACATTGGACATGTTATCCTGATGACTGTGTGGGAAAGGCCACCAGTGCTACTCTTTACCCAGGATCATTCTGGAAATTATTGTTGCTGCTTTTCATGCGCACATTAGACAGTGATTACGAGGCACAGTGAAGAAAGGGTACTTAGAGTCAGGTAGTCTGACATGGGAATGTTGAGATCATGCTCCCTGTCAATAGAGCAAGCCTGAACTTATTGGAGGTAGAGGACTTTACCGACACATCAGCAATCACTGCATGTCCAAGAACTTACATCAACAATTGCCATCTGGGGTAATTGGGTAATAGGCTGTACATTGTGTAGAAGGACCCTTCTACCCTCTTCTTCTGGTTGATTTGCGGAATTAGGCATTTGTAAGAGGGCCGACATACTGGCCTTTGAAATGGGGAGCTGTGTGCCATGTGAGGCATGCCAAGGGAATGACTTTTAGACTGGCACAACATACAGTAAGAAGATGGATATGAGGGGTTATGTGAGCTGGGGTTGAGGGAATATTGGCTGTGTCCTTGCAGGTGTGATTTAGATGTGTCATTTGTGAGAAACTGATGGGTGTCTCACCCACTATCCTCTGGGACTTGTCATAGCCACTTTCCATCGTGCCTGACAGGTGAGTGTAGCGTAGTAGAGACCCTCCGGCCTTTCCCAAGTGTCTCTGTCCTTCTGCGCGCCCCCCAGGGGCTGTTTGTAGCATTCACCTTCCCAAGCCCAGTGCTCCCTATTCCCGCCTCCCCAGCCCTCCCACCTCCCCTAATTGGTCCTCCCTCTCCAGTTCCCCATAGTGCTTGCATCCGTGTTCTCACCCTGCCCGCACTTTCCATCGTGCCTGGCAGGTGAGTGTAGCGTAGTAGAGACCCTCTGGGCCTTTCCCGAGTGTCTCTGTCCTCCTGCGCGCCCCCAGGGCCTGTTTGTAGCGTTCACCTTCCCGAGCCCAGTGCTCCCTATTCCCGCCTCCCCAGCCCTCCCACCTCCCTGATTGGTCCTCCCTCCCCAGTGCCCCGTAGTGCTTGCATCCATGTTCTCACCCTGCCCGCACTTTCCATCGTGCCTGGCAGGTGAGTGTAGCGTAGTAGAGACCCTCCGGGCCTTTCCCGAGTATCTCTGTCCTTCTGCGTGCCCCCCAGGGCCTGTTTGGAGCGATCACGTTTCCGAACCTAGTGCTCCCTATTCCCACCTCCCCAGCCATCCCACCTCCCCTGATTGGTCCTCCCTTTCCAGTGCCCCGTAGTGCTTGCATCTGTGTTCTCACCCTGCCCGCACTTTCCATCGTGCCTGGCAAGTGAGCGTAGTGTAGTAGAGACCCTCCAGGCCTTTCCCGACTGTTTCTGTCCTTCTGCGCTCCCCCAGGGCCTGTTTGTAGCGTTCACCTTCCTGAGCCTAGTGCTCCCTATTCCCACCTCCCTGATTGGTCCTCCCTCCCCACTGCCCCGTAGTGCTTGCATCCGTGATCTCACCCTGCCCGCACTTTCCATCGTGCCTGGCAGGTGAGTGTAGCATAGCAGAGACCCTCCGGGCCTTTCCCGAGTATCTCTGTCCTTCTGCGTGCCCCCCAGGGCCTGTTTGTAGCGTTCACCTTCCCAAGCCCAGTGCTCCCTATTTTTGCCGCCCCAGCCCTCCCACCTCCCCTGATTGGTCCTCCCCCCAGTGCCCCGTAGTGATTGCATCCATGTTCTCATGTACATCGAGGGAGCCGGTGAGTATGCCCATAATGGGCTTTTCTTTCCAAATGTGCCCACCCAAAAATGGCCCCCAGTCCCCCGAAGCACCCCTTCTGTCCTCTTTCTTCCCTGCACCCTCTTCCTGGTCTCCCTCCCGACTCCCGACCCACCTCCCCTCCCCTGATTGGGCCATAGGCCTGTGCTAGAAGGGTCTAGTGACCCAATGGGCCCCGGCATCCATCCGTCAATCGAGGGAGCCGGTGCGGTGAGTATGCCCATATTGGGCTTTTCTTTCCCAATTTGCCCACCAAAATGGCCCCCAGCCCCACGAAGCACCCCTTGTGTCTGTCCCCTTTCCTCCCCGCACCCTCTTCCTGGTCTCCCTCCCGCCTCCCGACCCACCTCCCTGTTCTTATTTGGCCGTAAACCGTGTTATCAGGCCTTTACAGACCTATCCAGAGCAGCCCGCTGCCCGGCAGCCTCATCGGCTAAGGACCCTAAGGCAAAGGACGGCTCCAATGAGACGGCTCCTGATCGTATCTGCATGGAATCCGCAGGAGAAGCAAGAAGCCAGTAGCCTGCCATCAACCAGCACCAACAAAATCGCAAGTGTGGCAAAGATGGGGACTAAACCAATCGTTTCACGCCTGAAAGCCCTACCACTCTTACCCAAAAATCCTACTGTGTTACATCATACAGTCACATATTAAGGTCCAACGATTATCCGCACCCTAATAGCGTCACTGTGTTAAAGTTGAACTTAGAAAGTGTACCCTAATAGCGTCACTGTGATAAAGTTGAACTTAGAAAGTGTGCTCTAATAGCGTCACTGTGTTAAAGTTGAACTTAGAAACTGTGACCTAATAGCGTAACTGTAGAAGGTATCCCAATGTCATTGAGTGTGCCCTAATAGCGTCACTGTGCTAAAGATGAACTTACAACGTGTGCCCTAATAGCATAACTGTAGAAGGTATCCCAACATCATTGAGTGTGCCCTAATATCGTCACTGTGTTAAAGTTCAACTTAGAAAGTGTGCCCTAATATCGTCAACTGTGTTAAAGTCGAACTTAGAAAGTGTGCCCTAATAGCATCACTGTGCTTAAATTGAATATAGAAAGTGTGCCCTAATATCGTCAACTGTGTTAAAGTTGAACTTAGAAACTGTGCCCTAATAGCATCACTGTGTTAAAGTTGAACTTAGAAAGTGTGCCCTAATAGTGTAACTCTAGAAGTTATTCCAATATCATTGAGTGTGCCCTAATAGCGTCACTGTGTTAAAAGTTGAATTTAGAAGGTATTCCCAACATCATTGAGTGTGCTTGGTCGCATACACTTTACTGATTACCACAATATCACACTACTACGCTTACTCTCTCCTATACACCACCATTCAACTAGAACACAGCAGTACTCATTCGGAAAAGCTGTTCTCACACTAACATTACTCATCAAACTACCCATCATCCTAATAAAACACAGCTAGCTAGCTTATACCAGCTAGTTTAGGCGTCTCCTCAGGCCTAACACAGCCAGAACTCAGTCTGGATGTCCACCCTCCAGACTGAACACATTCAATTGATTTCCTCATCACCACATTTCCTCAACACCACACCTACCGCTAAGAAGCAGCTATCATGCAACAACCACTCCAGCTGCATACATACCTGGGACGCCCACGCACTTTACAACTCTCTCTCTCTCCATCAACTGACTTGAACTGCAGTTCCCGAGGGAGTTTAACCTACCACGCCTTGAGATCATACCAATGATACATAAGGTGCTATACAAATGCAAAATAACATAACAGAACATAGCTTTTGGATCCAGTTCCTGGGAGTGGACCGGTGTGGGAAGATCACCTGGGTGAGGGGACTTCAGGGATTGGGGGTGAGACAGCCAATGGTGAGACGCGGTATTAACCCCTTTTTTGTTCATGTAGCCCCTCCTATTTTGTAGGATTATACAAAGTCCCAACTCCACCCCCCTTTTTTTACACAAACTCTGGGCCAAGGAAGAGGGTGACTGAGTGTAACCAGACGAACTCTGTCACATCGTACTGGACATGTCCCGTTAATCGTGTCAGGCAAAGTCAGGCACTTTGCACTAAGTGCATACACCTGATACCAGTTAACTCTCCTCACACGGATAAAAGGCAACACCTAAAGATATACTCTGAGCAAGGCGGAAGACGAGTATGAGATGAACTTCCGGGACAAAGGCACACCTACTGGAGCAGAGCAACGGACCAAAGTCCGAGAGCAGTGGGCTGAAAACGCTAAGGGTTCCTTACTGGAGGTTGTTGCCTCCAACAGACCGTGAAAGACACGTGGAGAAGGCCATATCTCACAAGTGATGATTGCATTGTGTTTCAAGGACGCCGGTGACTGTCCTTGGTGAATGGCAGAGTTGGGGAGGTGAGGGCAAGCTTGTGGTACTAACCTTGACTCGTGAATTGTAAATAGCAAATCAAGAAAGAAGAGCAGACAGCTGATAAGTTGGCAAACAACCCGAGAGACCGGTGTGTGTTAAAGCGAATGCAGTAGCAACATTATATCACAAGTGAAGGCTGACCATGTGAGGATGAAACGCGAAGAAAGGCAGACCTATGAATGAACTTTCAAGTAAAAAAGCTGCTGCAATATCAGCGATACTAAGTAATTGAGTGGTCTGGCAAAAGGCAGTACCCATTTTTTTAAAGTCTCTGTCAAAGGTACATTGTTTGAAGCTAGAAAGCTAACTAACTGAACAATAGAATTAAGCAAGAGTAAACATGAACTTTGAGTTTTAGCGGTCTGCGATGGTCAATAAAGCGCCACACACATTCAAAAGTCCTCAAAATCCAAAAGGAGTCCGAGGCCCTATTGATGGTGACCCAAAGTTCATTAAGTTTGGGGAAGGGAGCCCCCCGGCAAACATGTGTAGAACTGTGACATGAGAGGTCTTAGCCCAAATGAGGGGGACCTACGTGAACTAAGTGCTGAAAGCTGTGAGCCCGGCAGAGGGGGACCTTTGTGAACTTTACGTTGGAATGCAGTTTTGAAAGTTAAGAAAGAGACTTTAACATGGAAGGCCAGGCGGGCCTCAATCCACAGTTTCAAACTGCTTAGAGTCTTAGAAATTGGGCTAGAGTGTGTCATCCTGCTTAAAGAGACATCCTTAAGCCGTGAGGTATAACATGAGGAGAGATGGCTCAGCCACCTGTATTCTTTTGAACATGCATTTTTCCTTTGCATACATTTCTCCTTTTTACAGTTTTTGTACAAGAGATAGGGCAGGCATTAGGTTTTGTTAGCATAGGCCATTTTGATTTGACCGACTCCACTAGGACTGCTTTGTTTATTGTTTGATGGTCGAGACTACTCCCATCTTAGTTATAGGGCAAAATAGGAGTTTCTCCGACCCCAAGAGTTTCAATAAAGGTTTTACAAATTGTATCCATTGTGTCAGTGCCATACTTGTAATACTATGCCTTCCCTACACATTGCAGGATCTTGGCCCACTCATCACATGTCCACTGAATGTAGCAGGTATGGCTACATGGCATCGGGTATGGACAGTCAAATATTGATTAGTTTGTTTGCAGTGATAGCATGTATATTTGTGTTGTGATTATGCTGTGTTCATAGTAGCCATTCCCAAGGCTCACAGGCATATGTGATTGTGTGAATGATAATTTGATGGAGGAAGTTTGGCATGTAGCATATTTGGTTGCTTTTCTGGGTTGCGATATATACTCTGCAAGGAAGTCATCTGGGATGGTCATAAGGATCCGTTAACTTCTTTGGATGCATGCAGAGCTGGGTTCTTGAGGTAAATTGAAGATGTATTGAACCCTATGTGACTTAATGGAGATCTTGATGATTTTGGTTGTATGATGTTTTGCAGTTGAGGATTCTCCAGAGGGGATGCAGGCTGTTCCATCTACTGGCACAGGTCAACAAGCAGTGTCCATTGAACACCCCCAATGCTTGCAGGCAATTTGGAGCAGGCCTAATGATTCTTCCTCTTCCAAGGCTGTCACTATTGTTGTGGATGGCATTTTTGGGGAAGTCCTGCATGGAATAAGGAGTTCTTCCACATCATGTCTTAAGCTTGATCAGGCGGACAGTCTCAGGCCACCTTGCGCTTGACCGATTTATGTTTCCATGCCACAACAGGATACATCTGTAGGGTATACCCAGAATGCTGGGGCACACATGAAGCAAAACAGACATTTACTCTGCTCTGGTGTGTCCACCGCTGCAATGGCTGGATCACAGTCAGTACTATTGTTGCCCTCAGTTTTGGGATGCCACACTAGAACAAGTACAGGGTGAAATCAACAGTCCTTTGGCTCATTGTAACAGTACTGACCAGTGTGATCATGCCTGCATAGGCCGGGCACAGGTGGGGGTGACTTTGCGGACATCCAATCTGACTAGGAGGAGCAGTTGCTGCATGCAAGTACAGACAACAGCAAATCCTGAAGGAGTTGTTGGGAAATGTCACCCATATGATTGAGGAGGTGGTAGAGGCCTTTGGTTAGCTTTGCCAGGCGATGTGTGCATTGAGGGAGGACATGCACCGCAACATGAATTCCATTGGCATTATTTTGCACAGTTTTCTCTCATGCATTGCTTTGCCAATGAAGGATCAGGCATTGCCACTGTGTGTCTTGAGAGGGATCCAGGAGGACGAGGGCCAGAGACAGAAGACAGGATACCCCTCCTTGTTTCCCTTACAGCTGCAATTAGTTGACCCCTGCTGTTGTTGTGTGTCCCTTGATGGAGGTGTTTGCAATGTTTACTGCTGTGATATTTGCTTTTGGGTGCCTTGATTCTGAGTGTTATTTTTGCAGCTCTATTTTACTTTTAGATGTGTGTATGGAATCTGGTATGCATTGATTGCTTTAACCAATAGTGGCCCTGCACTGATAGAACTCCTCTGAAGTGCTATGTTCCATGGCAGAGTCTTGACTCTAATTAGTCACCTACAGTAATGGGTGTTCTCATTCAATCAGTCCCAGAGAGTGTACTGCAAGGCCATGCTTAAAGGTGTAGGTCGTGTCATGTTGTTACATCTGACTGTGTTACATGCTTCTCACACAGAATAATAGTCTGTTATGTGAGCGTGATGTGTGGCTATGTTGACTCTTTTCCTATTACATGGCCATTGTGTTATGGTTATTTGGTGACTAGGTCCATCAAATGTTAGTTGCAATTCATGGCATCTTGATATATTCTTGTTTCTTAGGTATGTGCATGAGGTTGTTATTGCTGTGTTTCCCTGGTAAGTTAGATGATGTAATGATGTATTAAAATGTGATCTCTATGTTGGGAATTGGTAGTTAGAGATTTTTCAATGGTGTATGTGTGTCCTATGTTCGTTTGGGTATGCAGAGGCAAATAAGCTTCCATTATGTCATTGCGCATAAACCTATTGTCCCTACTGGATGAGCATTCTCAGGTTGTTTGTGTGGAATTGCCATCTGGAAGGGTATTTCTGTTTATTACTACAATCATGCTGGTAATTCCATCTCTGAAAGGGTAATCTGCTGATCAGATTCCCCTTTCAAAAGCTCCATTCCAAAAGCATAGTGTGTATCTGTGACCTGCTGCACCAGTCTCCTGATCTGCAGTTCCTGCTCTGTCAGTGGCACAGGGCAGGTTCAGAGTTCACTGTTGCCCATAGTTTAACTGCAGTGTCAGCCAAATCTCTGAGGTGCAAGGGCTGAATTTACTATATGGAACCATGTGCCAAAACTATGATGATCATAAGTAGCCCATGATGGTGGCATGGTAAACTCTAACTATAAGCTATAACTAAATTAAGGCACGGTGCATGGGCCAACCCATGATCAGTGATTCACATCCAAATTGATATCACACATATGTCAGTTCCTGTAAGCCAGCGCAGCTGTGGAAGTAATGTGTATTCTGGCCAGACGGGCTGGCACCTCCAACTGACAGGACAGGTACCTGAATGGCCAGGCCTCTTCTATGATCTTTTTTCTGAGGGTAGGTAATACACTCCACCAGAAACAGCCACTCTGGGCCCAGGCATCATAGGAGAACACCCATTAAAGAGAGTAGCCTCACACCAGAGCGCTGCATTTATAAAGGCCTCCCATCCTAGTGAGAGGCAAGGGGGGAGGCCTTAGAGTAGACAGGAGCTCTTTACAATGAAGGAAGACTTCCATTATCTGTTTTTCTCTACCTCTCTCTCTCTGCTTCCGGTCCCCTCCACTTCCTCTAGAACAAAGTGCTTTGGGTGTGATGTCAGAAAGGCAACGTCCACTTCTTTCAAGTTCACCGATTGGACCCCTAAAGCAGGCGAGCCTTAGTCCAATCACCTACAGGCTTTTGTCTTTAAAGGAAGGGGTCTCCCACCACCTCTTCAGATGATATTTGGCCTCCAGCCCTGGAAGAAGATTTCACTGAACTTCTATTGGGAGAGTTGACTTTCCAGACTCTTCCACTAGTGAGGTGAAGAGTGAGCATCCAAAGCACATTGGGGGTGAATCTGCTGCTGGAACAAGACCTGGCTCTCTGTCATTCACTCTGCTGCAAGGACCTCAACTTGGTGAAGCACCCCTGAACGTGTGGATGAGCCTCCCTGGTTGGGAGCCAGAGAATATGGACTGAACTTTTCCTGGTGACACCTGAGTGGTACTCACAGCATCCAGAGAGCAAAGGCTGTGCAGGCTGCTCTTTCCCTCGCATTGAACTAGCTAAACTGTCCCCTAGCCAGGTTCACTGCATTTATCTGTCACTTTTAGAAAGTAAATTCACATATTCATGACTTCCCAGTGACCACAACAAAATAAACACTCCACCAACACTAAAAATGCCAGGGATAGCGAAAGTGACATCACACAACCCTTGACCTCTGATGACATCTCAGGAAGTGATGTCATTTGATCCCACCCCAAAGTGACATTGCGGGAAGCGATGGAACACAACCTTTCACCCCTTGACAAAACAGGAAGTGGCATCACATACG
The DNA here is from genome assembly GCF_040938575.1 of Ambystoma mexicanum. Classification (NCBI taxonomy): domain Eukaryota; kingdom Metazoa; phylum Chordata; class Amphibia; order Caudata; family Ambystomatidae; genus Ambystoma; species Ambystoma mexicanum. Next base: position 359,845,911 of record NC_090941.1, read on the forward strand.
ATTGTTTCTAAGTACACTACGAAAAATATGGTTACGATATCATTGTAAAGTGATATAGATTTCATGCAAGAATGGATCACCATATTTATTGTTATTATCAGCATGTATAGGCCGATATTACCAAATGACTGTGAATGCAAGCAGACATACAAGGCCAAACAATAATGAAGTGCTATTACATAGCATTTACACTTAAGCGCTCTATATAGGACAAACATACATACAATATCACCCAACCTTCGTTGGTACTCATTTATCAACCTCAGCAGGAAGAATGGCTGAGTTGACCTTGCCAACAAAGGGTCTGATTCCATATTAGGCATGGAGATTATACCCTAATATTGGAAACTGCACTAATTGTCGAGCGAGATCTCAATTATCTTTCAAATAGTATTTGTCCAGTTCTGAAGAAGGCCAAAGGCCAAAACACGTGTCACGCACTGGACACCATTAGTAACTTAACATTTCCAAAACGAAACTGTGACCAGAGAATACATTCCATTTCATTTTCTTCTGGTGCAAACTGAATGATGGCATTTAATTTCTTTGTGCAAACAAAAGGGTAGTGGGACAACTCTTTTGCCTGCACGCAATGCAACAGAAGATAACAGTTACACCTGTGGCTTTTTCCAAATCTATTGATCCTTGTCGCGCTAGGAGCCTCTCAAACAAACCCACACTTGTCTTTACTGATTCCATATTAGTTAGTCTAATTTTCGGATTTCTTTGCTTCCTCTCCACATTTCTCATGTCATTTGAACATGCCCTGCCCTATGTAATGTGGTCTGGCACATGTGATGCAAGCATCATCCCAGGGGATGGGTTACCAATTGTTCCTTTGATTCTGAAATCTGTCATTGCCACACAAGTCATGTGGAATCCTACAAAGCTATCCTTGAAAATAAACACAGTGTTTGTAGGGGCCAATAAACGGCTCAGGGAAGTGCAATGTGCTGATACAACACATTTGACATGGGATACGCTTGTATGGTTCCCATGTAGCACCCCTGCCTTCCGTGACTATGGCCACCATTGGCTGAGATGTTGCTCCAAACGATGTTTCAAAGGCCATTAGGCAGAGGCTTCAGTGTTGGAATATCAATCATCATGCCCTGGGCAGACTATGAGTGACAACCACAAAATGCCTATTGACTTACATTCCGGCCATGTTCAGCTTGACTCACATCAAAATGAAGTGGCTTCAGATGAGCTTGCACAAGGAAATTAGTAAAGTCATGTAAATCATAAAGGACACAGTAGTAAAGATGATGTAAGTGCCACTTAACTTCTGATCCAATTGGGGATCATAAAGCATGACAGGTGGGACTCAGGGGAAGTACCTAGGTAAAGCTCATAAGCATAAATGGATCCTATTTTGAAGCCTCAGCCATCACAGACAATCCCTTCTATGAGGCTGGGGCGATAGACACATACTCTAAGTGCCTTGCTTCAGGCACCAGTGTGTATGCATGAGAATGGTCTGTGTGCTATTGATTTTAAGGGTATAATACACTTCTTTGTACGATCAGTTGAGGATATGATGCCTTATACATGCAAACACATGCAAACCTCATTTCCTGACATTGGACATGTTATCCTGATGACTGTGTGGGAAAGGCCACCAGTGCTACTCTTTACCCAGGATCATTCTGGAAATTATTGTTGCTGCTTTTCATGCGCACATTAGACAGTGATTACGAGGCACAGTGAAGAAAGGGTACTTAGAGTCAGGTAGTCTGACATGGGAATGTTGAGATCATGCTCCCTGTCAATAGAGCAAGCCTGAACTTATTGGAGGTAGAGGACTTTACCGACACATCAGCAATCACTGCATGTCCAAGAACTTACATCAACAATTGCCATCTGGGGTAATTGGGTAATAGGCTGTACATTGTGTAGAAGGACCCTTCTACCCTCTTCTTCTGGTTGATTTGCGGAATTAGGCATTTGTAAGAGGGCCGACATACTGGCCTTTGAAATGGGGAGCTGTGTGCCATGTGAGACATGCCAAGGGAATGACTTTTAGACTGGCACAACATACAGTAAGAAGATGGATATGAGGGGTTATGTGAGCTGGGGTTGAGGGAATATTGGCTGTGTCCTTGCAGGTGTGATTTAGATGTGTCATTTGTGAGAAACTGATGGGTGTCTCACCCACTATCCTCTGGGACTTGTCATAGCCACTTTCCATCGTGCCTGACAGGTGAGTGTAGCGTAGTAGAGACCCTCCGGCCTTTCCCAAGTGTCTCTGTCCCTCTGCGCGCCCCCAGGGGCTGTTTGTAGCATTCACCTTCCCAAGCCCAGTGCTCCCTATTCCCGCCTCCCCAGCCCTCCCACCTCCCCTAATTGGTCCTCCCTCTCCAGTTCCCCATAGTGCTTGCATCCGTGTTCTCACCCTGCCCGCACTTTCCATCGTGCCTGGCAGGTGAGTGTAGCGTAGTAGAGACCCTCTGGGCCTTTCCCGAGTGTCTCTGTCCTCCTGTGCGCCCCCAGGGCCTGTTTGTAGCGTTCACCTTCCCGAGCCCAGTGCTCCCTATTCCCGCCTCCCCAGCCCTCCCACCTCCCTGATTGGTCCTCCCTCCCCAGTGCCCCGTAGTGCTTGCATCCATGTTCTCACCCTGCCCGCACTTTCCATTGTGCCTGGCAGGTGAGTGTAGCGTAGTAGAGACCCTCCGGGCCTTTCCCGAGTATCTCTGTCCTTCTGCGTGCCCCCCAGGGCCTGTTTGGAGCGATCACGTTTCCGAACCTAGTGCTCCCTATTCCCACCTCCCCAGCCCTCCCACCTCCCCTGATTGGTCCTCCCTTTCCAGTGCCCCGTAGTGCTTGCATCTGTGTTCTCACCCTGCCCGCACTTTCCATCGTGCCTGGCAAGTGAGCGTAGTGTAGTAGAGACCCTCCAGGCCTTTCCCGAGTGTTTCTGTCCTTCTGCGCTCCCCCAGGGCCTGTTTGTAGCGTTCACCTTCCTGAGCCTAGTGCTCCCTATTCCCACCTCCCTGATTGGTCCTCCCTCCCCACTGCCCCGTAGTGCTTGCATCCGTGATCTCACCCTGCCCGCACTTTCCATCGTGCCTGGCAGGTGAGTGTAGCATAGCAGAGACCCTCCGGGCCTTTCCCGAGTATCTCTGTCCTTCTGCGTGCCCCCCAGGGCCTGTTTGTAGCGTTCACCTTCCCAAGCCCAGTGCTCCCTATTTTTGCCTCCCCAGCCCTCCCACCTCCCCTGATTGGTCCTCCCCCCAGTGCCCCGTAGTGATTGCATCCATGTTCTCATGTACATCGAGGGAGCCGGTGAGTATGCCCATAATGGGCTTTTCTTTCCAAATGTGCCCACCCAAAAATGGCCCCCAGTCCCACGAAGCACCCCTTCTGTCCTCTTTCTTCCCTGCACCCTCTTCCTGGTCTCCCTCCCGACTCCCGACCCACCTCCCCTCCCCTGATTGGGCCATAGGCCTGTGCTAGAAGGGTCTAGTGACCCAATGGGCCCCGGCATCCATCCGTCAATCGAGGGAGCCGGTGCGGTGAGTATGCCCATATTGGGCTTTTCTTTCCCAATTTGCCCACCAAAATGGCCCCCAGCCCCACGAAGCACCCCTTGTGTCTGTCCCCTTTCCTCCCCGCACCCTCTTCCTGGTCTCCCTCCCGCCTCCCGACCCACCTCCCTGTTCTTATTTGGCCGTAAACCGTGTTATCAGGCCTTTACAGACCTATCCAGGGCAGCCCGCTGCCCGGCAGCCTCATCGGCTAAGGACCCTAAGGCAAAGGACGGCTCCAATGAGACGGCTCCTGATCGTATCTGCATGGAATCAGCAGGAGAAGCAAGAAGCCAGTAGCCTGCCATCAACCAGCACCAACAAAATCGCAAGTGTGGCAAAGATGGGGACTAAACCAATCATTTCACGCCTGAAAGCCCTACCACTCTTACCCAAAAATCCTACTGTGTTACATCATACAGTCACATATTAAGGTCCAACGATTATCCGCACCCTAATAGCGTCACTGTGTTAAAGTTGAACTTAGAAAGTGTACCCTAATAGCGTCACTGTGATAAAGTTGAACTTAGAAAGTGTGCTCTAATAGCGTCACTGTGTTAAAGTTGAACTTAGAAACTGTGTCCTAATAGCGTAACTGTAGAAGGTATCCCAATGTCATTGGGTGTGCCCTAATAGCGTCACTGTGCTAAAGATGAACTTACAACGTGTGCCCTAATAGCATAACTGTAGAAGGTATCCCAACATCATTGAGTGTGCCCTAATATCGTCACTGTGTTAAAGTTCAACTTAGAAAGTGTGCCCTAATATCGTCAACTGTGTTAAAGTCGAACTTAGAAAGTGTGCCCTAATAGCATCACTGTGCTTAAGTTGAATATAGAAAGTGTGCCCTAATATCGTCAACTGTGTTAAAGTTGAACTTAGAAACTGTGCCCTAATAGCATCACTGTGTTAAAGTTGAACTTAGAAAGTGTGCCCTAATAGTGTAACTCTAGAAGGTATTCCAATATCATTGAGTGTGCCCTAATAGCGTCATTGTGTTAAAAGTTGAATTTAGAAGGTATTCCCAACATCATTGAGTGTGCTTGGTCGCATACACTTTACTGATTACCACAATATCACACTACTACGCTTACTCTCTCCTATACACCACCATTCAACTAGAACACAGCAGTACTCATTCGGTAAAGCTGTTCTCACACTAACATTACTCATCAAACTACCCATCATCCTAATAAAACACAGCTAGCTAGCTTATACCAGCTAGTTTAGGCGTCTCCTCAGGCCTAACACAGCCAGAACTCAGTCTGGATGTCCACCCTCCAGACTGAACACATTCAATTGATTTCCTCATCACCACATTTCCTCAACACCACACCTACCGCTAAGAAGCAGCTATCATGCAACAACCACTCCAGCTGCATACATACCTGGGACGCCCACGCACTTTACAACTCTCTCTCTCTCTCCATCAACTGACTTGAACTGCGGTTCCCGAGGGAGTTTAACCTACCACGCCTTGAGATCATACCAATGATACATAAGGTGCTATACAAATGCAAAATAACATAACAGAACATAGCTTTTGGATCCAGTTCCTGGGGGTGGACCGGTGTGGGAAGATCACCTGGGTGAGGGGACTTCAGGGATTGGGGGTGAGACAGCCAATGGTGAGACGCGGTATTAACCCCTTTTTTGTTCATGTAGCCCCTCCTATTTTGTAGGATTATACAAAGTCCCAACTCCACCCCCCTTTTTTTACACAAACTCTGGGCCAAGGAAGAGGGTGACTGAGTGTAACCAGACGAACTCTGTCACATCGTACTGGACATGTCCCGTTAATCGTGTCAGGCAAAGTCAGGCACTTTGCACTAAGTGCATACACCTGATACCAGTTAACTCTCCTCACACGGATAAAAGGCAACACCTAAAGATATACTCTGAGCAAGGCGGAAGACGAGTATGAGATGAACTTCCGGGACAAAGGCACACCTACTGGAGCAGAGCAACGGACCAAAGTCCGAGAGCAGTGGGCTGAAAACGCTAAGGGTTCCTTACTGGAGGTTGTTGCCTCCAACAGACCGTGAAAGACACGTGGAGAAGGCCATATCTCACAAGTGATGATTGCATTGTGTTTCAAGGACGCCGGTGACTGTCCTTGGTGAATGGCAGAGTTGGGGAGGTGAGGGCAAGCTTGTGGTACTAACCTTGACTCGTGAATTGTAAATAGCAAATCAAGAAAGAAGAGCAGACAGCTGATAAGTTGGCAAACAACCCGAGAGACCGGTGTGTGTTAAAGCGAATGCAGTAGCAACATTATATCACAAGTGAAGGCTGACCATGTGTGGATGAAACGCGAAGAAAGGCAGACCTATGAATGAACTTTCAAGTAAAAAGCTGCTGCAATATCAGCGATACTAAGTAATTGAGTGGTCTGGCAAAAGGCAGTACCCATTTTTTTAAAGTCTCTGTCAAAGGTACATTGTTTGAAGCTAGAAAGCTAACTAACTGAACAATAGAATTAAGCAAGAGTAAACATGAACTTTGAGTTTTAGCGGTCTGCGATGGTCAATAAAGCGCCACACACATTCAAAAGTCCTCAAAATCCAAAAGGAGTCTGAGGCCCTATTGATGGTGACCCAAAGTTCATTAAGTTTGGGGAAGGGAGCCCCCCGGCAAACATGTGTAGAACTGTGACATGAGAGGTCTTAGCCCAAATGAGGGGGACCTACGTGACTAAGTGCTGAAAGGTGTGAGCCCGGCAGAGGGGGACCTTTGTGAACTTTACGTTGGAATGCAGTTTTGAAAGTTAAGAAAGAGACTTTAACATGGAAGGCCAGGCGGGCCTCAATCCACAGTTTCAAACTGCTTAGAGTCTTAGAAATTGGGCTAGAGTGTGTCATCCTGCTTAAAGAGACATCCTTAAGCCGTGAGGTATAACATGAGGAGAGATGGCTCAGCCACCTGTATTCTTTTGAACATACATTTTTCCTTTGCATACATTTCTCCTTTTTACAGTTTTTGTACAAGAGATAGGGCAGGCATTAGGTTTTGTTAGCATAGGCCATTTTGATTTGACCGACTCCACTAGGACTGCTTTGTTTATTGTTTGATGGTCGAGACTACTCCCATCTTAGTTATAGGGCAAAATAGGAGTTTCTCCGACCCCAAGAGTTTCAATAAAGGTTTTACAAATTGTATCCATTGTGTCAGTGCCATACTTGTAATACTATGCCTTCCCTACACATTGCAGGATCTTGGCCCACTCATCACATGTCCACTGAATGTAGCAGGTATGGCTACATGGCATCGGGTATGGACAGTCAAATATTGATTAGTTTGTTTGCAGTGATAGCATGTATATTTGTGTTGTGATTATGCTGTGTTCATAGTAGCCATTCCCAAGGCTCACAGGCATATGTGATTGTGTGAATGATAATTTGATGGAGGAAGTTTGGCATTTAGCATATCTGGTTGCTTTTCTGGGTTGCGATATATACTCTGCAAGGAAGTCATCTGGGATGGTCATAAGGATCCTTTAACTTCTTTGGATGCATGCAGAGCTGGGTTCTTGAGGTAAATTGAAGATGTATTGAACCCTATGTGACTTACTGGAGATCTTGATGATTTTGGTTGTATGATGTTTTGCAGTTGAGGATTCTCCAGAGGGGATGCAGGCTGTTCCATCTACTGGCACAGGTCAACAAGCAGTGTTCATTGAACACCCCCAATGCTTGCAGGCAATTTGGAGCAGGCCTAATGATTCTTCCTCTTCCAAGGCTGTCACTATTGTTGTGGATGGCATTTTTGGGGAAGTCCTGCATGGAATAAGGAGTTCTTCCACATCATGTCTTAAGCTTGATCAGGCGGACAGTCTCAGGCCACCTTGCGCTTGACCGATTTATGTTTCCATGCCACAACAGGATACATCTGTAGGGTATACCCAGAATGCTGGGGCACACATGAAGCAAAACAGACATTTACTCTGCTCTGGTGTGTCCACCGCTGCAATGGCTGGATCACAGTCAGTACTATTGTTGCCCTCAGTTTTGGGATGCCACACTAGAACAAGTACAGGGTGAAATCAACAGTCCTTTGGCTCATTGTAACAGTACTGACCAGTGTGATCATGCCTGCATAGGCCGGGCACAGGTGGGGGTGACTTTGCGGACATCCAATCTGACTAGGAGGAGCAGTTGCTGCATGCAAGTACAGACAACAGCAAATCCTGAAGGAGTTGTTGGGAAATGTCACCCATATGATTGAGGAGGTGGTAGAGGCCTTTGGTTAGCTTTGCCAGGCGATGTGTGCATTGAGGGAGGACATGCACCGCAACATGAATTCCATTGGCATTATTTTGCACAGTTTTCTCTCATGCATTGCTTTGCCAATGAAGGATCAGGCATTGCCACTGTGTGTCTTGAGAGGGATCCAGGAGGACGAGGGCCAGAGACAGAAGACAGGATACCCCTCCTTGTTTCCCTTACAGCTGCAATTAGTTGACCCCTGCTGTTGTTGTGTGTCCCTTGATGGAGGTGTTTGCAATGTTTACTGCTGTGATATTTGCTTTTGGGTGCCTTGATTCTGAGTGTTATTTTTGCAGCTCTATTTTACTTTTAGATGTGTGTATGGAATCTGGTATGCATTGATTGCTTTAACCAATAGTGGCCCTGCACTGATAGAACTCCTCTGAAGTGCTATGTTCCATGGCAGAGTCTTGACTCTAATTAGTCACCTACAGTAATGGGTGTTCTCATTCAATCAGTCCCAGAGAGTGTACTGCAAGGCCATGCTTAAAGGTGTAGGTCGTGTCATGTTGTTACATCTGACTGTGTTACATGCTTCTCACACAGAATAATAGTCTGTTATGTGAGCGTGATGTGTGGCTATGTTGACTCTTTTCCTATTACATGGCCATTGTGTTATGGTTATTTGGTGCCTAGGTCCATCAAATGTTAGTTGCAATTCATGGCATCTTGATATATTCTTGTTTCTTAGGTATGTGCATGAGGTTGTTATTGCTGTGTTTCCCTGGTAAGTTAGATGATGTAATGATGTAATAAAATGTGATCTCTATGTTGGGAATTGGTAGTTAGAGATTTTTCAATGGTGTATGTGTGTCCTATGTTCGTTTGGGTATGCAGAGGCAAATAAGCTTCCATTATGTCATTGCGCATAAACCTATTGTCCCTACTGGATGAGCATTCTCAGGTTGTTTGTGTGGAATTGCCATCTGGAAGGGTATTTCTGTTTATTACTACAATCATGCTGGTAATTCCATCTCTGAAAGGGTAATCTGCTGATCAGATTCCCCTTTCAAAAGCTCCATTCCAAAAGCATAGTGTGTATCTGTGACCTGCTGCACCAGTCTCCTGATCTGCAGTTCCTGCTCTGTCAGTGGCACAGGGCAGGTTCAGAGTTCACTGTTGCCCATAGTTTAACTGCAGTGTCAGCCAAATCTCTGAGGTGCAAGGGCTGAATTTACTATATGGAACCATGTGCCAAAACTATGATGATCATAAGTAGCCCATGATGGTGGCATGGTAAACTCTAACTATAAGCTATAACTAAATTAAGGCACGGTGCATGGGCCAACCCATGATCAGTGATTCACATCCAAATTGATATCACACATATGTCAGTTCCTGTAAGCCAGCGCAGCTGTGGAAGTAATGTGTATTCTGGCCAGACGGGCTGGCACCTCCAACTGACAGGACAGGTACCTGAATGGCCAGGCCTCTTCTATGATCTTTTTTCTGAGGGTAGGTAATACACTCCACCAGAAACAGCCACTCTGGGCCCAGGCATCATAGGAGAACACCCATTAAAGAGAGTAGCCTCACACCAGAGCGCTGCATTTATAAAGGCCTCCCATCCTAGTGAGAGGCAAGGGGGGAGGCCTTAGAGTAGACAGGAGCTCTTTACAATGAAGGAAGACTTCCATTATCTGTTTTTCTCTACCTCTCTCTCTCTGCTTCCTGTCCCCTCCACTTCCTCTAGAACAAAGTGCTTTGGGTGTGATGTCAGAAAGGCAACGTCCACTTCTTTCAAGTTCACCGATTGGACTCCTAAAGCAGGCAAGCCTTAGTCCAATCACCTACAGGCTTTTGTCTTTAAAGGAAGGGGTCTCCCACCACCTCTTCAGATGATATTTGGCCTCCAGCCCTGGAAGAAGATTTCACTGAACTTCTATTGGGAGAGTTGACTTTCCAGACTCTTCCACTAGTGAGGTGAAGAGTGAGCATCCAAAGCACATTGGGGGTGAATCTGCTGCTGGAACAAGACCTGGCTCTCTGTCATTCACTCTGCTGCAAGGACCTCAACTTGGTGAAGCACCCCTGAACGTGTGGATGAGCCTCCCTGGTTGGGAGCCAGAGAATATGGACTGAACTTTTCCTGGTGACACCTGAGTGGTACTCACAGCATCCAGAGAGCAAAGGCTGTGCAGGCTGCTCTTTCCCTCGCATTGAACTAGCTAAACTGTCCCCTAGCCAGGTTCACTGCATTTATCTGTCACTTTTAGAAAGTAAATTCACATATTCATGACTTCCCAGTGACCACAACAAAATAAACACTCCACCAACACTAAAAATGCCAGGGATAGCGAAAGTGACATCACACAACCCTTGACCTCTGATGACATCTCAGGAAGTGATGTCATTTGATCCCACCCCAAAGTGACATTGCGGGAAGCGATGGAACACAACCTTTCACCCCTTGACAAAACAGGAAGTGGCATCACATACGATTGTTTCTAAGTACACTACGAAAAATATGGTTACGATATCATTGTAAAGTGATATAGATTTCATGCAAGAATGGATCACCATATTTATTGTTATTATCAGCATGTATAGGCCGATATTACCAAATGACTGTGAATGCAAGCAGACATACAAGGCCAAACAATAATGAAGTGCTATTACATAGCATTTACACTTAAGCGCTCTATATAGGACAAACATACATACAATATCACCCAACCTTCGTTGGTACTCATTTATCAACCTCAGCAGGAAGAAAGGCTGAGTTGACCTTGCCAGGAGATGAACCTGCAACCTGCAGATCACACACACATTGCAGAAGTGAGTGCTCAACCCCTTGGGTTATATGGATAGCTATGTATGTTAGGTAAAAGTAGGAGTTGACATTTTGTTTCTATCACACAAACTGATGGAGTTATAGAGGTTTTAGTGAGAGTCGTTTTAAAAAAATATGGGGGTGGATTTGGACAGAGGCTTTAGTTGTAAAATCAGAAAAATATTGTCTATGGACAAGAGCATCCAAGCTAAGCCACCAGGACGGCACAATGTAAGAGTCAGGAGTGATTCGCGACTCAGTCGTGATTCCTCACTGTCCACCTTGGAGCACTAGGCTGGTCACTCAAATGAAATTAATAGATCAAAGTTGACAAAATGACTAGGAAAAGGATGCTTTTACAGATAGACAGAATAAGAATTCACTACGGATTTAGACAATGCTACTGATTATGGAAGTAATGATAGTTCAGAGCTTAGGAGGGGACAAGATAATGCACGGGAATCAGCAGTTTCTAGCTTCCTGTTAATACTCACAAAACAATTGGATTTAAGATTTTGGACCATCAGGATTCTGGACCATTGAATCGGACCTATCAGGGAATGACAGCTGGGCACATCGGACTGGACAGTGTCAGCAAGGCTCTCTGGTCACAGCACGGCACAGGACTGCACGGGATCAGCCCTTCTTGGTTCTGAGGATATTTCAATTCAGCAGGAAAGCATTAACAGCACACCTGGCTGTATTATGATGCTTCCCCTAGACTTTTGGGATTATTTTCTAGAATTTGAGGCCTAGCTGAGAATGGTTCAGCTATGCATAGGCCTTTGCTTTGCCAAGTTTCTGGAGTCTGGAACAGGGAAGATGTAGATTTCAGCAGCAGGGCGCTCCGCCAGCAGTCAAGAGATAGAAAAGTTGCAGAAGTCCCTCTGTGTTGTCAGCTGTCCCTATATATTATATAAAATGACATCACAAAGGGGGTGTATTGGCCGGTTTAGCTAAGCCTGCTCCTGTGAAAGGTGATTGGGTCAGAGTCTACTCTCTGCCTTGATAGGAGGAGAGAAACAGAGTGTCATCTTTATGGTATCATTTTATGATGCTGAGATTCCACCCCTAGCCACTGGAACACAAAGTCTAATTTTGGCAACATACCTATTTAGACATGTGCAACCTCTATAAAAATCACATACACAGATTGCATATTTTATAGAGTATCTGCTCCTCAAAATCCCACAGCTCTGCGACTTTGTTTTGCCTTTCTGCAGAATTTTGTCAATTTTGTAATGAGAACAGGTTCCAATATTTCTGTAACTTTCCACAAATATGCACGTTTACCATGGGAATGTGAGTATAAAGTTTCACAATTCTAGCTGAAATGCAGTCCCCAAAAACCCACATTTATTGCCATTCCTGTTCAGAATCAGCTACACGGTTGTACTAAGTTTTCCAAGGTAGTGCTAAAAGTTAGGTTAATTAAAAATTAATCTGCCATTTTCAGATTTTGCACCCCTTCTGATAATAAGTTAAACAGCTTCTAAAATTGTCCATTACATATCCTGTTAACACCAAATGGTCAGTATTTGTCACTCCTTGAAGCATGTGGTTGCCCCGAACTTTGGAATTTTCTTCTGTCAGCCAGGCCGCAGCAGTTTTTTGACCCTTCACACCTTCAATATCCTGGGTTGGAGGATGTCCATTGTTTAGTCCTGGGCTAACCAGCAATTAGCACCTCCCCGTGAGTTTCAGCGGAGAGGAAGGCCCTCCTTCTGGGATAAACCTGCTTTTCCAGTTCTTGCAGCTCAGCCAGGTTTAATTTAATTGTTAACTTCTGTTGGCTTTACTTTATCACAAAACAAACTTGTTGCATCAAATAACGATAGAACTCTCATTCAAGATTTTAAACCTATGTGATCAAAACAACTACAATATGGGTTATTATCAGTAACAGGCATCTTATATTGCAAACATTTGACTTTCAGTTTATAACATTTTAAAGTTTAATCAGGAAAGCCCCTGACAGCTGTCATCACAGGTAGCCCTCTGCTGCACAGAGATTTTTTTACAGATCCACAGGCAGGTTACTTTTGCTGTGGAGATCTCTTTTGCTCTTAGCCTTTCAGGACCTTGTAAGTACACAGTGATTCCTTAAACTAAGTGAATTGTAGCACTCAGTGAGAATTTTGTAGGTGATTTAAAGCGATTTTTGGAGTTTCATTTAGCAAAGCACTACTTTTCCCTTCTGCACTCCACTTTCAATTGTTGTGGAGCCCAGTGACACATTTCAGTAGTGAGAGCTCTGTTCCACCACTGACAACATGCGTGGCAGATTGGGCAGCCATCTTTTTGTACGATGAAAATCGTGATTTTCAGGGGTTTTATCGCGCACAAGGGTTTTGCGGCCATTTTGCTGTTTCTGGTACCACCATAACAGAGTGATGCAGCATAGCAGAGCAAAAGTGGTCAATACATCCCACAGTGGAATGGCAGTGCAAAGGTCAGAACAAGCAGGCAAGGAGATGCAGGTGAGTTTTTTCAGTTCCCACTCCCAAGTGAATGAACACACAAAAGAATGCATCACCCACCATAGATGAGTATAATGGTCAGGGGAATGGGCAACCAAATGACAACCTGTAAAAAGGCACAGAAACTACAGAATGTGCCAGGGAAGGTGCAATATTGTTGGAATTAATATACACCATAGGTGAAATGTGCATGTGAAGTCATGGAACCATGAGAAGCACCCATGTGTGTTTTAAAATTCCATCATGCAAAGTGAAACCCCTGCTCCACCACAACTAGCCATAATGGCAGGCCAACAGGCAATGTGCCCATGCATGTGCCATGAACACCCCAAGCAGTTATTACTCCCACCTTGCATTATCTATACTCATTGTCCTGAAGGCAAATTTGCCCTTCATAAAAATGTGTGTACGATGACCATACCTCATGTTGCATGAGTGTCTCACTAGCCCACTTACTAGTGCATGATGACTGATAGGATGTCACTATCCATCCAACAGGTTCACAGCCGCCCTCCACTGTCCAGAAGTCCTCTACCGCTGGCAGTGCATCTGCCTCCACCCCTGTACAGGCCAGCCATGGGAGTAGTGGGAGCAGGAGCAGGATGTAGGCACCAAGGCCACATGATACCAACCCCAAATCAGCCGTGCAAAGTGCAGAAACATCCAGTGGTCCCTCAACTAGCACTGAAAATGGCACAGGAGGTACTGTGCATCACACCCAACAGCTGCTACTGCCACACCACACCCATTTCCAATCTGGATCCCCAAGGAGCAACATGGTGCCACTCTCACACCTGCACCCACCCATTTGCCCCCAGAAACCCTCTTGTCACCTGTGTCAGACAGTGATTACCAGCAACAAGCTGAGGCAGATAAAGTGACGGATAACACTCCAAAAGATGAGGAGGATGCCACAGGCTTAAGGTCATCGGGAGTCAGACCTGTCCCTCTACAAAACCCACAGCCTGTGCCACAGAACTCACTGGCTGCATTCTGGGTGAGGATGCGTGCCATGGAGCAGCACCAATTTACAGTACAGAACCTTGTGGAGCTGCAGGTGCAGCACCTGCAGTCCATACGGCACAGTGTCCAGGGATCGTCCAGGAGGATAGCCAGGTCCTCGGACAGGCATTGCTGGCAGCTGTCCATGACAACTGCTGCCATCACATCATTGGAGCAGAGGGTGGGGGTGTAGAAGGGGGTCATGCCAACACTTGCCAAATCCATGCATGCAAGCATGTTCCTAACAATACAACACATCTGGGGCATGAAATATAAGCCTTCCACCTCTGTCACACCCACAGAGGGATCATTGCCTGGAACCCCAAATCAGCACTCATTGTGCAATCAGGCCCATTCAGTGACTGAGCAGCCTGGCCAGGGCATAAATCCACAAAAGTGAAATGAAGTGACATGACACTGTTTCACTGGATACAAGAAAGGCGGATGGCAAGGCATTTTGGGGATTGGGGCGGTGAAGGCAATGGATATTAGGGATTGGTGAGGTGGGTGGCAAGGTATACGTTGGGGATGGGTGATCACCACAGTTGATAATTAAACAAATAAGCTCACAAGAAGAAATGAGAGGGCATTAGATTTTGTTTAAAGGTGGTATGTTCAACATGTGTATTTCCATTTCAATGTGATGTATGTGAAAAGTAATGTCTGTAGGAAAAATGTAATATTGGCTCTAGCCAGACAACATGTCTGTACCTGGCTTCCTCATGCTCAATGTGTGTCAGCGCTGCATCTGTGGACAGTGCATCATTGTCTCCTGGGGTGGCATGTCCAGGTCAGGCAGCAGGGGAATATATTGCCCTAGACAGATATTGTGCAATTTGGCACAGACTTCAGAAATCTGGGCTTCCTCCACTGCCATCTATATCAGGGCCTCTCCAGTACGGCCCAGGCTCAATGCAGAAGCTGGTCCTGACGTGTGCATTATTGTAGGCCACCTCCATTGGCGTACGTGGATTGCGCACATGTGTCATCAGCCATGGGAGCTGGGGGTAACCAGAGTCACATACAAGGTCATAGGACACATATGTAACTCATAGTACATTGAGGATGTGTATCACATCACATGTCTTGTTGAAGGTCCCTCTCTTTAGGAAGTTGAGTAGCATTTGTGAAACATGATTTTACTTTCTCAGTAATGCAATGATGTACATTCCCATTGTTACTTAGAGATACACTCAGGGATGTCATTTCACCAAAATGCCAGAGGTAGCGGAAGTGACTTTACATGACCCTTGACCTCTGATGACATCACAGGAAGTGATGGAGCACAACCTTTCACCCCTTAACAAAACAGGAAGTGGCTTCACATTACATTGGCCCTCATTACGACCCTGGCGGAAAGGGGAAAACGATGGCGGAAATGCAATACCGCCATCGAAAAGCGCTCGGTGCGACTATGACCCGTCACCGCAAAGTACGAAGCCATTAGCGACACCGTAGTGAACGCCAACGCTAACTGCACTAAGCACGCGCGCGCGCACCATGCCAAACCGCAAACACCACCATGGTGCAACGGTACGGCAATTCCGACCCTAGCGGACATGTACCTAACGCCATCAGGCATGGCGGAATGGACCATTCCGCCATGGCCAGAAATACGGCATCGTGAACCAACCGTAAATGGCCCACTGAGTGCCTGTACTCCACTCCCTGGCCACATTGCACAACTCCTGGCAGGCGCAATGTACTCACACCATGCAAACAGTGAAATCTACAATTCACCCATGCATGCCAACGTAGAAATGCATGCAGGTGTTCGAAGCGCCCCGTGAGTGGGCATCCATGTACGGCATTTCACCATAGCCGTACTGATGCAGCACAGGCATGTGAAGGTACAAGACATCAAAATGGAAATCAAGAACACATGACACAAAACAACAGTAGTCCCCCATCGCTTGCCACCAGCGCAAGGCAACATCCAAAACAGCATCCTGAGGGGGATTGCACCAGACCTGTACTCTTGCCAGTAAACAAACCAACCATCAGCAGAAGCATGTACCACACAAGTTGGCAGAGTGACTGAGCAGCCAGGCACATCCCAAGAGGGGCCGATGGGAGCTGCAGGGCACAGATGGCATGAATACAGAAGCTATTCCAATGGACATGACCCCAGTCCCCCTCCAACAAACGCACGCAAACACAGGCACCTGTGACCAGCCACATTCTGAACATCCCATCATACCATCAATCGACCTGGCTGACAGGCACCAGTCGGCCAAAAGCCAATCCCCCGCCCCTGAACAGCACATCATGTAAACAGTCACAATGGCAGCCCCTATCCGTGACCACACTGTGCTACGTAGGCAAAAGCGGCCAGTACTGTACCACACAACTCAACTCAGAAGGCGGAACACAATGCAGATCATCTCGCAATACATACCGCCACAAATCGAAAATCGCCACATCACCTGCAAAGAATAACGCAACACGCCAAATATCGGAATACAATTTAAATGCACATCCAAATGACAAAGGCCTCACAGCAATTTGTAAAATAACACCAAAACATCCATCATCACCGAGGGCTGCATCTGCAATAATTGACCAGCTTCCACTTGTGTGACGCCCTGTACCATCATGGCACACAGGGCCAACATCAACGTTCCAAAAGGCAACATGGAAGCGGCAAGAACCGCAGGTCCGTCCCATGAGGCAGGCACTAGTCCAGCTGAAAGGCCGAAATGTTGCACCTAGCCACCAGAACAGCGTAAGGGCATGTGGCCCATTGGCGATCGTCCCATAAGATCGTAATGCTGCTCCACTGATTCACCCGAAGCTGCAGGTGTCGAGAGTAAAAACCATCTGGAGGAGTGGCGTACAGATGGCATCTGCAATAGGGCAGGAGATACCTGTCACCAAAATGAAACACAAATTAACCGATTGCACTACATGACACATGATGCATCACTATCTTCATTCAACACACCAAATCCACACCCATATGCATGCTAGGCCACTCCAAAGGAATATACACACCCCTAAATCAGTATCGATACATAACGAAACCAATCGAGGTTAATACACCATTGGCAACGTCGGTTACTGTGCATGCGTCCGTCAAGATAGAACCCATGACATGGGATTAGTAACGTGCCTAGACACAAGTGTATGAAGGCGCGTCGAGACAGGGAGGATCCGACAAGGGCAGATAGACGTAAGTCCCACTATGGCAGCCTTGCATCACATAGCGCAGGGGAAGGGGATTGAATCAAAAAACACATGTACATGGCAGACCCTAAATGGAATCATCTGTCCATGCATCCATTCATCATTCCCTCATCCCGCAATGAAAACGCATGAACATTCACTCACATAATATGTGAAACTTCCATCGCGTCTGTGCGTAATGCAGTCTGCAAAAACCACTGTGCTCCTGGCCGGATCTGTAGTGTCGTGAAGCTAGATGGACTTGGGAACGTCCTGCCTTATCGTCCACTACGCTATTGCGCATCCCATTCAATTCATGTCATTCATTGCTTGCTCGTTATGGGCCCTGTCCCAAGGACATTCAACAATAGAACGTTACATTTCCAGGCAGACCTGTGGGCGTCTCCTCACCGCTACTTCGCAACCAAAAATCCTGGCCTTCGAATTCCACACTTGCAACATTACGTCGAAAAGGCTTCTGTGAACGCTTGCATTCACAATTACATCAATGTAGTGCGGCTGTGCGTCATAATGCTAACTGGCTGCAATCACAAATGGGACGCCACGCCCGTCGGTGAAGTACGATACTGTGCTGCATGAGGGTCGGCCATCGATCGAGCCCTACATACCACTGACTCTTCACAGGTATGTAAGCGGCTGCAATCATAGCATGTGTAACAATGGGAGCATAGCATGAAAATCAGTCAAAGTACATCACACTGCCATCGGGATTTGATACATGATTCCAACCCCAAGATGCCATGCGGCCAAATGCAGCCTTACGTGCGGGACGTGCTCGGCCAGAAGGGATTGCATCTGCCACAGATTCATTCAATCAGCACAGGTGGAGGCCATACAGGCCGACAGCACATATATAGCAGACCCAAACCCCTCCCACAACCACTCCCACTCCAAAATGCTACCGGCAGGACTAGCGATGTTGGGCCTGGGGCACCAGATAGCACTGCAAGTGCTACAACTACAAGAAGACGACGAACAACAACAGGTACAACAACCGGGCGCACAGGGGAGACGGAGGAGAAGGAGGAGGAGGAGGGCAAGGCAGGGTCAGCAAGGCCCACAAGCACTGCCACTACCACCACGCAGGCGGCCCGCAATCCCACGCCTCCGAGCTGATCCGTTCAACCTCACTGCTGAGCAGATCCACACCCTCTACCGTTTGGACCGGGACACCATAATCGCCATTGTGGACATGACACATGCTGACCTCGTGAGCATGATAGATAG
Organism: Ambystoma mexicanum; assembly: GCF_040938575.1. Lineage (NCBI taxonomy): Eukaryota > Metazoa > Chordata > Amphibia > Caudata > Ambystomatidae > Ambystoma > Ambystoma mexicanum. The sequence goes on from NC_090941.1 coordinate 359,864,371, forward strand.
CCCAACCGCCATCCCACCCCTACTGAAGGTGGTGTCTGTACTCCACTTCCTGGCCACAGGCACCTACCAGCACACAGTGGGACAGTTGCATGGCATTTCACAGCCACTGTTCTCACGGACACTCTCCCAAGTGCACGATGCCCTCCTGAAGCACGCCGACGACCACATCACACTACCACGCACGTACCAGGAGATTACCAACGCAAAGGTGGGATTCCATGCACTTGGCGGCATCCCGGGTTGCATTGGTGCCATCGACTGCACCCATGTTGAATTGGTTGTCCCACATGCCATGGAGGTCCAGTACCGCAACCGGAAACAATTTCATTCAATCAATGTGCAAATGGTGTGTGACTCCAACAAGATCTTTACGCATTGTTGTGCCAGATTTCCAGGATCTACCCATGATTCTATGGTCCTGAGGAACACAAGAATACCACGCTACATGGAGCGACACGCAGGGCACAGATCCTGGCTACTCGGTGAGTCTCATTCCATGCATGACATCGTGGCCCATTTGATGCGTCAATGACCTTGCAGGAGGGGGGGGGGCTACTTAGCACTATCATTCCACTGACACCCTTTATTCGTCCCATACAGGTGATGCCGGGTATCCACTGAAGAGATGGCTCCTTACACCAATCCGGAACCCACAGAACCAGCATGAGGAGGACTACAACCATGCCCACTCACGTAGCCGTGTGGTCATTGAACAGGCATTCGGCCTACTGAAGGCTCGTTTCCGCAGCCTCAGCAGGTCTGGCGGGGCACTCATGTACAGCCATGAGAGGGTTTCTAAGATGGTCATGGCATGTGTCATGCTGCACAACATGTGCATACGTAGGAATGTGCCCATGCCCCCTGACGCTGTACTGCATGCACCTGAAGATGATGATGATGAGGGTGGGGATGTGGAGGGACGCCAGGGAGTCCATGAGGCACAGGATGCACGTGCAATCCGACAGAGCATCATAGATGCATGCTTCTAGCAACCACGCATGGTGCCTATTACACGGAAAGGGGACCTGTGGCACTGTGTGTGTGTAGTACACGCACATAGTGGACTGTACGCCTATGAAGGCCTCGTACGCAAATATCAATGTCCACACATGTCATTGGATGATAATGAAGTGCTGTATTGTTAATGTGATTTGATTCATACACCCTATGGACCCGCCACCCAGTGAAGCCCAACACACCCCCTCCACCCTACTTCCTCCCCCCCCAACACCAGTGTCCAGATATGCATGCTGCCCGTGGGTAGACGCTATTGCAAGCCCCCTCTACGGGTATCAGGGGCACCCCTGCCCGTGGAGCGCAGGTTCCTGCCAGATCTGCGTTGGGGGCTGCCCTGGACGGAACTTGCCACGGATGACGTCTCTGCCTGCTCGCGTCCATGCATGTCTCTGAGGGTTTGTGAGAGCTCCGAGAGCACACGGCGCACAGCAGCAAGTTCAGCACAAACGTCTTTGGACGTCGCATGCAGTTCCCCCCTCAGGCTCTCGGTGCTTTTCTCCATTTGTGCTCTCAGGCTCTCGGTGCTTCTCTCCATTTCTCCCCTGAGGCTCTCACTACTTTTCTCTATTTGTGCCCTGAGTGTCTCGGTGGATGTTTCCATGGCTGCCCTGGAACCCCCGCATTCATTTGCATGGTCCTTGAGTAGCGTGGACGCTTCCTGCTGTTGCTCGATCAGCAGGTCGAGGGACTGTTGCCTCTGCTGGGCCATGGACATTTGCGGTGGTGTGACAGGGGGGCTGCTCAACACATGTTGCCTTGGCACAGGACTTGTGGGGGTTGGCCAGTCGTCGTCTTCAGGGTGCCCCTGCGTGGTTTCGTCATGGTGTAGGGGATGGAACATGCAGGGGGATTGGGAAAGGTCATGGATGGTACCTACGTCGCCAGCACTGTTTTCCGTGTCGGAGCATGCTGGCATGACAGCTGTGTCACCTATGGTGCTGCTACCACCAGAGGCAGTGCCATCAGATACGTTCTTTGGGGGGACCTGTGGTGCTGGGGTTGTGGACTTGCTGGCTGCTGGGGTGCCTGTTGCAGTCCCCTCCAGTGTGCTGGCACTTGATTCCTGCTGCTGCCGTGTCTTGATCCTTGCACCTGAGGTGGAGGCTCTTGGGACGTTGGTCCTGGCCCTCTTTGCAGGCGTGCTGGTAGGGGTGTCCTGCAGCTCGTCGTTGGTATCGGACCCTGTGGTGGAGTAAAGAGGGGCGAGCGTTAGTTATGGGTCTGTCGGATTTGGAATGGCAACGTGTCAAATGCATTGGGGTGGTACATGAGGCTGATATGGGACTGGGCCTTGGAGGTGGTCTCATTTTCGTGTGGATTGAGGATGCATTCATTTGGCTGCCTGCAGTTAGGGGGTGCATGCTGCACATGTAGGGGTTGTTTATGGCATCTTGATTAATTTGTTTATTCATTCTGACTTTTAGAGGGCGCTGTCAGGGCAAAGTATGTATTGCACTATGGGGTCACATGGTACTGCACATGTTCGTGGTTTGTGGATTTCGCATTGTTTCTCTTGGCAAACCTACCTGATTCTCCGGATGTCGGCACTCCTTTCTCCATCCCTCCGACTCCCTCTATGCTCTCCATTCCTATGGTGGAGGCGCAGATCTCCTCCCAGGGGGTCAACTTGATGGGCGACTCTGATCCCCCCCCGGTAGCTGTGGCGATGTTCCTGTTCGCAGAAAGTATGCTGCGTACGCGGATCCGCAGGTCGTCCCACCGCTTGCGACATTGCTGTGGCGTGCGGGGTGTTGTCCCCACCGCACTTACGCGCTGTGCCACAAGGGCCCATATGGCCTTCTTGTTGGCAAGGGCCGTCCTGGTCATTTGACTGGAGAAGACGACGGCGCCATTTTCCTGCAGGGTCTCGGTCAGCACGGTCAGTTCCTCTCGGGAGAAGTGGACCTGCCGCTTGCGATCACACGCTTTCTTGGCTACCTTTCCCATATTTATTTTTTGAACTGGGGTTGCTAACGGGTTGGGATGTGTGTCAGGGTCGGATTTTTAATGGTTGTGTTGGGATTCGGATTTTATAGTTGTGCGGCGTGCTGTTTCCCGTTCCGGCCACATGCTTTTACTTCCGTTTCCGTATATTTACGGTGCCCGTAATTTGCGGTGCCCGCTCATTACGGTGCCCGCTCATTACGGTGACCGCTAAGATGGGTGGCGGTATTGCACCTGGTGCAGCGTACGGCGGCGGTGAGGGCCGTTTTGGGGTCATTTCCGCCATCGCAGCCTTTCGGATTCCGCCATGGCGTAATGCTCGTGCCCGATGGGTCGTAATTAGCCGCACTTTGCTCCTTCGTGCAATGGCGGAAACGCTATTTACGCTGTTGCGGTCCGGTCAGTCAATTTCCGCAAGGGTCGTAATGAGGGCCATTGTCCCTGAGTACACAAAGATAAAAATGGTTACAATATCATTGTAATGTGATATTCATTTGGTTAGGCAGAATTACATGCAGTACCCTGTGGGAACTCTACACACAATTAAGACTACAGGTGTAAGCACAATCTCACCTTTGGTACAAGCCTGTACTACACAGTTATGTGCTAGCAGTGGCTGAGCAGCCAGACCTATCTCAAGAGTAATGGGAGCAGTAAAAGATGTTACACAATGGACTTGCAATCACAGTAGTTCAAACAAACACTATTCAAGGTTTCTTGGTAAAAGAATATACATTTATTTACACGGTCAGTTGGAAAACATTCCACTAGTAAGAAGCAGCTCAATATTTTAATCTTAATACACTAGATTACACAACTAATAAGTTTCTGCACAAATTAGGTTCCCTGAAGTGGGAGAAAAATGGCACTTCAGTAACTTTTAAAAGGGGTAGAAAGACAAAGGTTAACAGAATTAAAGAACAATTACTTTCATAGGCAGTTTACTACAACTGGCAATTCAATTCAATAGGCCTAGGCCAATGTCAATGGTTCAGAGTCTTGGATAGGATAGCACAGTTCTGGTAGTAAATGGTTAAGTCTTTGCCAATGTTCGAGGAAGTAGTTTTCCATAAAAAGAGTTATATGTCAGTGAAGGAGCGAACAAGACTCCCAAGTTGGGAAAGTTTCACAAACATTTGCTGCGGCAGAAAGGATTTCCACACCGCATTAGCACAGTACCTTATTGATGAAGAAAAGCTGTAGCTGAGTCAGTTGTTCCTGGCATTTCCTGCAGATCTTCCTGTTCATGAGCTTAAGTCATGCGGACAAGAAGGAGGACGTTGGGAGGTTCCTGAACTGCCAAGGGAAGAGGCCACAAGTTTGGCTATGCGTTGGTTTTAAGGTGTGAGTGCCTTAAAGTACACAAACTGGTATCCTTCTCACTGGCTATCTGGTTTTCAACAGCACTCTGATGAAAATTCGAACAATATGGAGATGGTGTACAGGTGGCTTACGAGTTGGTTGCTCCCACCAGCTCAAGGGAAGAAGTCGTCCTTGAAGGGGCTTCTCTGTTGATTGAGTTTCAGGTAATTTGGTCCTGCAGCAGGGCTTCACTGGGCAAACCAATGGTTCAGGAGTTGCAACAGTGGTCTTCCTTAAGCTTGTTTTCGGTTCTTTTATTCCAGTGGTCGACTCTGACTTCCAAGTCCCAGAGGCCTACTTTTAAACAGTTTTCTCCCATTCATTCCAGCCTAGCTGTCACTCACCCAGCAGGGTGGCTGTCCTTGCCAGACAGTCAGCCAGCCAATCACGGCAGAGTGCATTCAGGTCTCCTAGGAGACTACACACAGGGAGTTTTGGGCCCCTCCCTCACATCTTGTCCACCCCAGACACTCAGGCGCCAGAGGAGTGCTTCAGCACTGAAGCCCCCCAAAGGGCATCGAACAAAGGGACCAAACCTGGTTTGGCGCGCAGAGTTAAACACAAGAAGGACCTTTCCTAAAAGAAATGGTGAAAAAAGATGACCGTAGTCTGTTTTTACAGAGGGGTCATGGGCGCCATATTGAAAAACAGGGCTGACCCAATTTTTAGCTACTGGTGTTCGCGGTAGGGAAAAATCATGGTTGTTTATTCTAAAACCTCTGCCAACAGCCATTTCAAGAGGAAAGGGTAACATTTGACTGTTACATGAGTGTTTAGACACAGTGGATGCTAGGCAACCGAACTCTATAGGAAGATAGCGTGTGCTGGGTCTATGAATTTAAAAAGACTAGCAACGTCAATTTAACTTTACATGCTCTGGGAGACAGTAGTCAGTCCCAAAGAAGGTATTTAAACCTTGGGAAGTCTGAAAGACATCCCTGTGCCACTGAACTGAAGGGGCTGTGTGACACACAAGAAAAAGATGACGCCTATGGAGTTGTTTAAAACCCCATATCCAAAGAACACAAAAGTAAAAAACACATAAAAATACATGAAAGAGTGGGAAAAAAGGCTCACACTCTTTCCAGGTAAAAATGTAAATCCTAGAAATCCAGCAAAGTTGCTGCGGTTCTCAAAAGGTAAGGGAAATTAGCACATTCTTGAGAATTCTCCCTAACACATTTCATACAAGAATGATTCACCATATGTATCTTTAATATCAGTGTCTATAGGCCCATGTTTCAAAATTACTGTGAATGTAAGCTGACGTCCAAGGCCAATGATAATGATGTGTTTTATATAGCACTTACACTTAAGCGCTTTATATAGAACAAATATACATACACTATCACCTAACCTGTGTTGGTACTCATTTATAGACCTCAGAAGGATGAAAGGCTGAGTTGATCTTGCCGGTATTCGTACCTGCAACCTGCAGATCACACACACATCACAGAAGCGAGCGATCAACCCTCTCAGCTATCTTACCAGCTATAGCTATCTTACCGGCTATAGAAAAATCAGCAATTACATGTCTGCATGTTCTCATATTCAGAAAGCCAGAAAGCAAATTACACTCTGAGGGGATACCAATAAACTAGTAAGTGAGATTTAACAGCAGGTCAGTTCATCTGCAGGTGTGGTGCAAAGTTGGCCACATGTCAAGCCTTCATGGATCTACTTTTCAGGCTTCAGATGTTGGCAAAATACATACCATTGGGATGGTTCATAGCTGTGAATGAAATAATTTAGAGTAGCGCAGTAAAAGCAGCGCTCTCACGCGGCATCCTGTACTCTGTGCACTCATTACCTCATACATGCAAACAAACATCCTGAAGAGCATGCCAGGGAAATAGAAAAGATAGACACATTACAACAAAAAATTCATTGTGGCACAATGAAATCAAGGGTCACTTGATGTGCTTTAGTCCAACATTTCTACACTGTACACAAGCTATTAGGCACAAGGATTTTATCAAGTGACCGAGGACACCGAGATGGAATGTCTTTAGATGATTGTAAAAGAGATGACGGCAGAAAAAAACATGCTATAACTGCAATTTGCAAAATACATATAGTTTTTGTTTGCATTGTGAATTTGAGGTGTTTAAGAACAGTCTAAATCAAACTAAATCAGTGAAGTGTGCCTAAAATAAACCTTTAATGTGTCTAAGAATTATCATATAGAATTCCTGAAAGACTATTAGTTATTTCTATTCTTTCTTATTTAGGGTCACTGCTCAAAGTTTTACCCTTGTGGAATCTCCTGTTTTTTTTTTTTTTAAGAGGCCTGAACAAGAAAGCCCACCACTTCAGAAACAAAGAGCCACATGGCTCTAGCCGCAGTCCAGGAGCTTCCATTTAAAAAACAAAAAATTAAGAAAAACTTTTGTTTTTTATTTTTTTGGGGTAGCAAGGAAGACCACAGAGGTATCAAGGTAGACCTCAGAGGTCGCTGTTGTGACCCCAAATGACGTCCCTGGATACACAGTGCTCAGACCTCATGAGCAAGTTGTGCCAGACATGGCCTGTGACTGGATTTCAAATGTGCATGTTGTCTGTGTTGTGCTGTGGAGTTAAGTAGTGCTCTGTTGGGTTATTTGTTGTACTTGTGCATCTTTATAGCTTGTTCATTACTGCAAGAGTGGATTCACACGGTTTGCAGTGTTCATGCCATGAATGTCTGGCACTGTTGCTTTGTCATTGTGCAGTATGGAATTGTTGCATTTTCTATGCAGGTAATGGGGCTCTGTGCATTCAAGTTCCTGTAGTCATCTGTTCATGCAGGGCAGGAGTTACTTTCTAGGGCATTATGCATTGATGTCATGGCACGGGATAGTCCTGCTGGCCTTGTCCTGTGGGTTGGTGCTTGTCATGTGCGGCTTGAGAGGGCAGGTACTGCATGTACGGGTACTTGACAGGGCATGCGTTGATCAGTAGTATTGCTGTTCTACACCCCCCCCCCTCAAATGGCATACAACTAGTGCTGCAAGATTGTTTATTGTGATGCCATTTGCACTCACCCAGCATCCATGTCAATTGCCATCAGTAGCTATCAATATGGGCAGGCAAGGTGCTGTTATCGAGGACCATGACATTGTTGATGGATCCTGGAAAGCATGTGTAGCAGTGCGTTCTTGTCAGGTCAGTATTGCTCTTCTCTGCCCATTCATGGAGTGTGACTGCTTCCTGTTGCGGTATGCCTTTGCTGATGCTTGCGGGACAAACTACACCGGATGGACGCTGTTCAGTGCGGCAGTCATGATTGACATGTGGACTGCTACATAGACACGTGCATTTGTGGCATTTTTCTGTGCCAGATCTTACCGGCTATAGAAAAATCAGCAATTACATGTCTGCATGTTCTCATATTCAGAAAGCCAGAAAGCAAATTACACTCTGTAGTGGATACCAATAAACTAGTAAGTGAGATTTAACAGCAGGTCAGTTCATCTGCAGGTGTGGTGCAAAGTTGGCCACATGTCAAGCCTTCATGGATCTACTTTTCAGGCTTCAGGTGTTGGCAAAATACATACCATTGGGATGGTTCATAGCTGTGAATGAAATAATTTAGAGTAGCGCAGTAAAAGCAGCGCTCTCACGCTGCATCCTGTACTCTGTGCACTCATTACCTCATACATGCAAACAAACATCCTGAAGAGCATGCCTGGGAAGTAGGAAAGATAGACGCATTACAACAAAAAATTCATTGTGGCACAATGAAATCAAGGGTCACTTGATGTGCTTTAGTCCAACATTTCTACACTGTACACAAGCTATTAGGCACAAGGATTTTATCAAGTGACCGAGGACACCGAGATGGAATGTCTTTAGATGATCGTAAAAGAGATGACGGCAGAAAAAAACATGCTATAACTGCAATTTGCAAAATACATATAGTTTTTGTTTGCATTGTGAATTTGAGGTGTTTAAGAACAGTCTAAATCAAACTAAATCAGTGAAGTGTGCCTAAAATAAACCTTTAATGTGTCTAAGAATTATCATATAGAATTCCTGAAAGACTATTAGTTATTTCTATTCTTTCTTATTTAGGGTCACTGCTCAAAGTTTTACCCTTGTGGAATCCCCTGTTTTTTTATTTTTTTAAGAGGCCTGAACAAGAAAGCCCACCACTTCAGAAACAAAGAGCCACATGGCTCTAGCCGCAGTTCAGGAGCTTCCATTTAAAAAACAAAAAATTAAGAAAAACTTTTGTTTTGTATTTTTTTGGGGTAGCAAGGGAGACCACAGAGGTATCAAGGTAGACCTCAGAGGTCGCAGTTGTGACCCCAAATGACGTCCCTAGATACACAGTGCTCAGACCTCATGAGCAAGTTGTGCCAGACATGGCCTGTGACTGGATTTCAAATGTGCATGTTGTCTGTGTTGTCCTGTGGAGTTAAGTAGTGCTCTGTTGGGTTAATTGTTGTACTTGTGCATCTTTATAGCTTGTTCATTCCTGCAAGAATGGATTCACACGGTTTGCAGTGTTCATGCCATGAATGTCTGGCACTGTTGCTTTGTCATTGTGCAGTATGGAATTTGTGCATTTTCTATGCAGGTAATGGGGCTCTGTGCATTCAAGTTCCTGTAGTCATCTGTTCATGCAGGGCAGGAGTTACTTTCTGGGGCATTATGCATTGATGTCATGGCACGGGATAGTCCTGCTGGCCTTGTCCTGTGGGTTGGTGCTTGTCATGTGCGGCTTGAGAGGGCAGGTACTGCATGTACGGGTACTTGACAGGGCATGCGTTGATCAGTAGTATTGCTGTTCTACACCCCCCCCCCCTCAAATGGCATACAACTAGTGCTGCAAGATTGTTTATTGTGATGCCATTTGCAATCACCCAGCATCCATGTCCATTGCCATCTGTAGCTATCAATATGGGCAGGCAAGGTGCTGTTATCGAGGACCATAACATTGTTGATGGATCCTGGAAAGCATGTGTAGCAGTGCGTTCTTGTCAGGTCAGTATTGCTCTTCTCTGCCCATTCATGGAGTGTGACTGCTTCCTGTTGCGGTATGCCTTTGCTGATGCTTGCGGGACAAACTACACCGGATGGACGCTGTTCAGTGCGGCAGTCATGCTTGACATGTGGACTGCTACATAGACACGTGCATTTGTGGCATTTTTCTGTGCCAGCGTGGTGGGTAGGGAGATGTGCCGGGATGCATGGAACAGGAATTCATTCAGCACCTGCCCGAGCACAAGTGTACAAGTGGGCTAGAACATTCCATGCAGCATGCCCACAGACTGCTGGAAGGTGCTGCAGGCAAGAAAATGTGGCACAAACATGTATGTCCCAATTAGTGACAGCTGATGTCAGCATGCTGAAAGTCCTGTTTGATCAGGTTTAGGCCTTATGTAGTCTTTCAGAGTGGATAGGGGGCGCCTGTGACTTGTTTTCCATCACCTGAATATAGTTACCCCTTTTAGGTGGAAGTAACTGCGCTGTGTCTTTGACATAATTACCATTGGTATTCTATGGTATTTTGGCAGTATTTCAACTTCTAATGCAGCGGAAATACGTTTTACATATTGGTGGCAATTTCACTGCCGGAATTAGTGCTGACTCAAGTGCCGCCTGATGTTGGTGGTAATTCAGCTGATGGTAATTCTGCCAGGGCTAATCCCCCAGGTTGCATTGGCGGCAATCTCTAATACAGCAGTGTGGTAAAAAAGTGGCAGTAATTATGTTACCACTACTTTTACCATATACCACCAAACCCATAATGAGCCACCATGTGTGACATCAGATATTGCCCCATTGAAATGGCTCCATGCACGTGTTGCACATGTAAACATCTTATTGAAATATGAGAGTCAGTGATTTCAAGTGATTGGCACTTGGCAACACTGGCGTAACAGGGCCCCCCGCAGATCCCGCAGTGCAGGGGGTCCTGCCGCACCATGTCCTGGGGGAGCGTCCAGCATCCAGAGACTTCTGAAAGAAATTGTCTCTTTCATATGTCAGAGCTTGACTTCTGAAACAAATAATTTCTTTCAGAAAGACATTTTCTGGTTGCACTCAGGGATGAAAGAACTATTCCCGCTGTGCAACTGGAACATTTCTTTGTTATGGCGGTGCCCTGGCTCCTTTGTGCATGTCAGGAACAAGGAAGCTCGGCAGAGCCCCTGCTTCCTTGTTCCTGTCAGCATGGCAATGCTCAGGGAGCTCGGCCGGATACCTGCCTGGTAGCGGAGTCCCTTGCGCCAGCAGCAGTTAAGAAAAAAAATTGTATTTAAATGTATATGACTGAGTGCATGCGAGCAATGGTGTTTACATTTGTATGATGGATTTATGAATGCATGAATGTACGGGTGAATCATGCAATGTAGTATGTGATTGAGTGAGTGTATGCTGTATGGTGGCTCTATGCGTGCGTGTGGTCTATGGTTGTTGGTTTATCAGAGAGACTGAATGTTGTGGGGAGGCAGATTGTCAGTGATGACGCTGGGCCAGAGGGGCGAAGCTACGTGTCCAATAATGTGGGTGCCCTGAATATAGGATTGGCAATGCCTCAATGCAGATGACATGTGGCATCCATAATGGAATTGGAAAACAAGCACTCCAATTGTACATTAACTGTAACAAGCACTTTGCACATGTGAAAATATTTAAATGACCATACACAGGGTCGCACTGGCATAAGAAATAGGCCCGGACACCCAAAAAAAAGTGGCCCACCCCTAGCATCAAAAAAGTGGCCCACCCCTCGCCTCAAAAAAAGTGGCCCACCCCACGCCTCAAAAAAAGTGGCCCTCAAACCATCATCTGTGAATCGAGTCAATTCACGACTTTACAGAAAATGCTACTTATGGAGGGTTCATGTGTCTGTTACATTACAACACAACTCATAAAATAACATAACTTTGCAAACAGTTGTGTGACAGGATCCACAGCTCCGAGGCGCAGGAGTGGCATGAACCAACCACCCCCACTGCGGTTTGGGACTTGCTGCAAGTCGATGCTTATACAGGGCTCCGCAACCCCAGCAGGGAAGGAGGGTTAGGGTGACGATAGTTGGATAGGAAGAGGGGGGGAGTAGGGAAACCGGAATGAGGTTTACAGAGAGGTTTTGGATAGGTTGGGGATTTTAGGGTAAGGTTCTGATCACTGCGCACGCTTCCAGCGAGCTGTTACACTCATAGAAACACACGTCCCTGTTTCTGACTCTACAATCATATACAATATCACTTTAGCAGTACACAAAGGCACAGCAACATAATAAACACATGTGAGGTAGTGCAGCACTTAGCTTAGGTTAGTTGTCACCAGAGTGTCCCTCGTTTTCGTTGTGCCAGGATGTGTCGTAGTAGCTGTTCAAAGTAGCCAAAAAGGAAAGCTGCATTGTAATTAACGTATGAAAAACACAAAGAGGCATGCAGCAATACATACATATATAGCAAGTGAATTCCTGCTGTATGCACACAAATGTGCACGTTTATGTAATCATCCTACCCTCCACCGCAGTGTGTGCTCTGCAACAGGGCCTTTGAGAGAGGTGTAATCCAGGTTTTTCTTTTGCCCTGGCACACATTAGGCCTGGATGCAAATTCACAATAACAAAACTTGGCCAGATTGAAAGAGTAGAGCGACTGATTCTCTGACTCTAATTTGGGCGCGGATGAATAGGATAGGCGTTCTGCCTGGTCACTGCTGCTTATAGGCTGTACTGGAGCCTAGGGTGGCCGTGCTCCTGGGGGGAGACAAAAGGTGTGCAAAATGAAGGTCGCCAAAGTGGTTTAAGTGTGCTATACAGGGCCCCCTTACATTACACTGCATTGAAGATATACAGTCAATCACTAGTGGTTACTTACCCACAAGGATGGGCTCGCCTGGCTGGCTGTTAGCTCTGCTACAGCCAAGCTAGAGTGAATACTTGAACAGCAACCTGCCTGCAAAAAGAAACAAAGTAAAGATGACGAAAAATCAATAAACACAGTATATATCACACAGTATATATCATACAAATACAGTGCAGGGCTTGTAAAAAAGATATGATGGGGGGCCCTCCAAGTGAGGGTAACTTGGTAGATGTGCTTAAAAGAATAAGGCCACTGAGAAAGGGGGCACTATGATTATTTATATTCAGAAATTTCTTACCCCATACATTACTTCATTGTGTCAGCCAGGCTCGGATTGGCAAGAGGCCCATGGCCGAACCAAAAACACAAAATGCTGGTGGAGGCCAATTTTTTTTGGTCAAAGTAAGTGACCCACTTTTTTGGCCAATTTGGACCAGTCTGATGATGAGTTAATTCACTCTGAGGCTGGTAGTGATTGACCAATGTTTCAGAGTAAATATTCTTTAAAATGCACAATTTGCATCACACTTTATCAAATAACTTCCCCTCGGTTACTATTCCAACAGTGTCTCAAAAGGAATGAATAGCCATTTGTAACTGTGGGCTGCCCACTGCCCACTTTTTCATTGATGCGTCTGCCCAAGGCAATTTTATGGCCCCCCCACTAGTCCGAGCCAACATGGCAGGGGGATGAGATGAGTATGTAATGAGAAATGAGGTCCACAGCTCTAAGGCCCAGAGGTTGGGGTATTTCGAGGACCGGGCTTGGAGACTCCATTTGACCTTATTACATAGGTTGTGAGGCAATTCCTTGGTCCACAGTCTGAAACATGCATACTTCTAGCGCCGCACAGTGGGACGCCCAAAACTGAGACGACAACCAACTTACAGGTGTTCTGGATTGGTTCTAAAAATATAAATCACCCATTGTCCAGGCAAAGGGCCCGACCACGGGCACCCTATAGTGGTATCTCACCTGCCCCTAATTCCCTTATTCAAACTCCAAGGCCCATTACTGTAAATAATGCCCATCCAATTCACTTTGAAGCGGGCAAACATTCCATGAATCGGGTCCACTAGTGCATGCAACCGGTTTATACAATCACAGTCAATTTACATATATCGCACTTTGCTGTTATATCTCCTGGGCTGGGTTCAGATAACACCGAATTAGTGCAGAATGCACAACTCTCGGGTCACACCGTGGCCTGTGGCCAAAGCGGGCAACATTTGGAAGCCGCTATGGGATTGGTTAATGCATGTGGTACTCAAAAACATGTTACAGTGCTCGTGTTGTATGCTAGCAAGGGTTTTGACCCATGTTGAATCCTTAGACTTTTTCATCCTAGGAGAAAGAAAACCTGGAGACTGACCAAGGAGGACAACTGGGGACCGGGAGCAGAGACCCAAGGGCTCCCAATATTCCCATAAGGACCGGCGAGGAGAACCGATCGATCCAACTGGGTGGAGGAAAAGATGCTGAACGGTGCCATCTACAGAATTGGAAGAAGATAATGCGGACATACCAGCACAGGGCTCAAAACATCCTTGGCACCCGACTTACCCTCGACTCGAATCAAAGCGCAGTTGGGCGGGGGGATTTGTCAAGGGTTTTGACCCATGTTGAATCCTTAGACTGGGTAGAAGTGGGGATGAGCTGGCGCCGCCCATTATTCTATCCCAGAACATACTAAATCAATACACTGGGTGGATGTGGGGATGAGCTGTCGCTGCCCACATTCACGCCAGAATCCAGGAGAACTGCGCAGTTGGCACAAGACCACTCCAAAGATACAACCTTCTTGTGGGGGGTTCCACATCACCACTCTAATGTAGGGATGCCTATCAAAATAATAGTAAAAATCTCCTTTCAAATTCAAGACAACTCAAAAATGGATGCAGTACCGACAAATTCCCCAAGGCAGCGCTAGCGGTCTAAACTCTGACAGGGAAACTGTATTTAGGAGTTGCAAGGGGGGCAGGGACTTCAAAGCTTGTTGGTTAATTGACAATCTTAGCCACCTGCTGTTCCCAGAGGCCAAGAGGCTGAGAACTCTTAACACCCCAGAGACTCACAACAGGAAGCAGGATATCACATGGCCCTTCTGAGTGAGAGGGAGGGGGTTTCCCCTTCAGCCTGGAGGAGAGAGACAATAGCCCCTTTCAGTTGAATGGGGTTTGTTAATTTTGAGTGTTTCATGTCAACAGCCCTCTGCCAGCAAGGAGAGACATGTGATCACTGACCCACCCAGACTTCTGGAGGCGGACCCAAACCCTTTGGGGAGTTGAATTGCAACAAATATATATTTTATAGAAACAGTGATAACTTATTGTAACCAAATGACAGGAATGTACAACTTTGAGAGTCTTAGTATGGAAAATGCCCTCACGATTTGAGTCCAAACTCCGATTTGTACCATGTTCTGGGGCAAAACCCCGTTAATTATGAATATTGTAGACACTGTATTTAAGCTAGAGACATGGAAAGTTACTGGGATATATGTGGAAGGGAAATGTACCTTTGTATAATTTTTGATGAAAAACCAATGTTGCAAAACCCACTAAAATCGAAAATAAGTTGCCATTTTTGAATGCAAGCTCCTAGAAATGCCAGAGTCGGGACAGGGACTATCTTTAGTAATATATGATGTGTGTATGTGATGTCAAACAACTGTGTACCTGGGAAATATGTATTTGGATCAGGAATAGATTTGTGTGCACATTGACCAGGGGAGTGTCATTTCTGCAGGTCATAAAAATGACATCACTCTGACACACTATCCCTTCCCAAATCAGGGACCAAAGAATCTATTGACCTATCAAATCAAGAGAGGGGCAGGCTTAGTGATGCTAGCCTCTGCACCCACTTTTTAAAACACATAAAAAGAGACTGCTGGGACAGGTAGAGACATTCAATTCCATTTGCTGCGGAGCGTGCTGACCGACGACTTCACATCCAGAGATCCAACACTTAGACTTCCAAGCTAAACAGAGACTACAGAACTTTGAACCAAGAAGGCCCACTGCAAGCAAAAGTATTGTCAGCAGGCCTTCAGAATCCAGCAAACCTAACCAAACTATTAAACAGCCGGGCTTGTGCCGGAACTGCAGACCAGACCCAGACCGCTGTGAGCAGAACCAGAGATCCGGATCGCTGTGAGCAGAACCGGTGTCTGATTGACCCGCCGAGCAGAGAGAACCGCCGCTGGACGTGTTGACCAGATCCGTGACGAGGCCCATTCATTTCAAAATTAGGAGTGAGTATCCGCCAGAACTGTGCAGAACCCAATCTCTTAGTTAAAATAATCTAATCCAAACTATTTTAACCTAATTAGAACAGCCTCCTAGCAATTGTGTCATCTGTCATTTGTAAAGCTGCACAACTGTCACTTGTCAATTCTGCAGCTGCAAGCTGTCACCTGTCATTTTGAGTTTTACTTTAAATCTGAAAAGCTACCTTTATTAAATTGTCTGTATCTCCGGAACCGTTTGTCCTAGGGACATGGTTTAACTTTCATTTTAAAACTGTGATTCTAGGCTTTCCAACGAACCAACTTCCTACTCCCTATACTTTTTCCGCAATCGTGATTTACGCACTCACGAAATTTACCGCGATTTGCGATTTTGGCTCAATTTCTCCCCTTGTCAAAATAGCAGCTCCGTTCCTTCCTTTGTTAAAATCCGTTTGCAACCTGGTAATAACTCATAGAGCATTGCTAAAGTGAGCCTGAACTAATACCAACAAGCATCTCTCACTCACCCTGAACAGCTAGAGGGAATTAAAATCAGTTAGCACATTTTCCCATCCGTTGCCATCACATTTAAAAGCATTTTGGGCCTGTGTTTCAAACTTCTACCTGTTTCCTCTAAGCTTGTTGGGGGGAACTGAATTTCGTATTGTATTTGATTGCATTCCTGAGAACTGTGTGCTCCTCTTTCCATCTCCTTCCATTTCTTACATTGCATAAGGGGAGGGGGGTGAATTGCCAGAGAAAAAGTGATTACATTGTTGTTGGTTGAAATCATATCAAGAACTGGACCTAAAAAAAATCAATAAGGGTTTCCCTCAGAATCCCAGACTAGGCATTGACTTAGCTGTAGTGTTGAAGTGAAGCCCCTTAACAAAGTGGGGGCTCGTAGCCGGAGATTCTGGGTTAGATCTATCACTTGTGCAGATTAATACAGTGTGCTAACTGACAGGAGACATACATCCGGTCGGATCACCACGCTGCGTTACCCTGTAAAGCACTCCTCAAAGGAACGCTGTAAGAAAACGGTCTTTTTTGCAAAAATAAAATACAAACTTCTGTAAGTCAGGAAGGAACTCAAATTCCAGAATGACGACACTGGTAGACATGAAAATAGCCAGAGAGCACTTCTTACATAAGCTATTTGTGAGAGGTGAGTGGACTCATCAGGACCAAACGGTCTGGTTGCAGGCAATCGCGCAACAGGTCACTGAAACAGGGTCAGATACATGGAGAGATCAGGGTCCCCTACATGTGGCCCTGAGTGAACTATATATGGCCCCTAAAGCCAAAGATGAACATAATAAGATTGCCAGGATAGCGGAATATTTGTACCTATATATGGGTGCCATGCAGGACAAATGTGCTGAAGGCCAAGATCTGGCAAATAGGCAACAGATGGCGTTAGAGAAGGCCCAATCTGATCTGGACTCTTCTGAGCAGAGGCTGCTCAGGAGCCAGGAGTCAGAAAATGACAGCAGACAGTACATCACTAAAATAAAGGAGGATATGGATGTGCTGCAACAGGAAAAGGCTGACCAGGATACCAGATTTCTGGCCTTACAGAGGGAGTACCAAGAAGGTTTGGACTCCCTACTGCAGAGCCAGAAAAAGCTGGAGCAACAATTAGATTTCAATAGGGCATGCGCTGAGCAGGTAGTCACCCTGCAAAGCCACCTAGATAGGGAAAAAGAGGAAAGCAATAAACTGATTTTGAAAGACCTGGATACCCAGGCAGAGTTTGACCAGGAACGCCAGAAAGCTGGTGCCTTCCAAAGGCAAAGGGATGACCTGGCGGCACAGATGCAGGCTCTTAGTCAGGAAAGGGATACCTTAGGCCAGGAAGTCTGCCACTTAAAAAGGAAAATGGAAGAAAATCACCTGGCCCTCCAGGGACTGGGTGACCTCCAAAAAGAACACCAGAACTTGTTAGAGCACACCAGGAGGGTGGAGGATGCTCTGGCAAGAAAGGAGCAGGCCAATAGGGACACAGCTCAGAAGATAACCTTCCTGCAGCAAAGACTGGCCCAGTACTCCAGGACCAATCAGGAGGCACAGAGAGAGAATGAGGCTCTCTGCCAGCACAATGATAGGCTCCAGCAACAAGTAGCGATGCAGGAGAGACTGATAGAGTCTAGTAAGGCCCTAACTGAGGAACTGAAAGCGCAGGCTCTTGCATTGCAACAGGGAGCAGGGGCGGATAGAGATGAGGTTCGCTGGGAAAGAGAAACTCCGGAGCATAACCTCAGGAGCCCTAGTACCAGAGGCCTTCATTTCTCCCAGTCCCTGGACTCTGCCACCCCCATGTCCCCTCGCGCACATGAGCCCAGGGCCACGGGGATGGCAGATTACTATCCAGCTAGAAGTATGGGGCTCATAGGCCAGTACCTCCCAGGAATGGATGGGCGGGCATCCGGGTATGGGCACCCAAGCACAATGCAATTTAGTGGGGAACCCCAGGAGAGTAGGCCCATTAAGGGCATCCTGAAAACCTCTGCCCAGTTAGGTCAGTGGGGGGTACCCATCAAATCCTGGCAGCAAGGAGGGATCTGAAGACTCCTCTGAGCATTACAGGACACAGGAGACCAGGTCCCCACATTCTGCCAGCCATTCCCAGGCTCCCAGAATCCGGGAAAACCTGGAAGATCAGACGGGCACCTCTGGGAGCAGTGCTTCTGAGTCAGAGGATGAATGGACCAGGGTTACCCGAACCAAAAAGGCCAATAAGGCAAAAAGGGCCTTGCTTAAGGACCCATTAAAAAAAATAAAGGCAATAAGGAGTGTCATCACGCCTTATCATAAGAACGCCAAGTATTCTGTTTGGGAACACTTGGAGCTCTCTGAGCAAATGATGGAGACTTTCCATTTGAAGGACAGCAGTAGCTGCATTCAGTACGTCAAATGGACCTTCTCACCAGAATACTCCAGTTTATTTGCAGGGCTGCAGGATCAAAACCTTTCAAGGTGGTCCACAAACAGGGCGGCCATCTTGAAACATTTTTCTGTGCACAGAAATTCTCAAGAGGCTCGCAAGGCAGCCTACAATTTGCAATGTGGGGAGGATCAGGCCCCACAAGAGTTTGTGCAAGAATTAAAGCGTGCTTTTGTGCAGACCACCAGAAGGATGCGCTCGGATAGCAGAGAATTTATCAATACATTTTTCCATGCCTTACCCAAATACATAATGACCCAGCTCGTGAGAGATTTTCATGAGAAAAGATCTTTAAACTGGGTCATTGAACAGGCTACCCGGATCTATGAGGTGCAGAAGCCCATCGAAAATAAAAATAATGCGCAGAAAACCCCCAAAACCAATAGCACCCCTGCTGCTGCCAAGGTGGCGGAGGTAAAGGTTACCCCCGTTTTAGATTTGGAGATGGGGGGGCCTAAAAACCTACCTGCACCTAATAATGCCAAGCCCAGAAGGCCCTCGGGCCAGTCACATACAGGGAGTCGAGGAGGTAGTCCCACAAATGGGGTCCCTCGCTCCCATGATTATGTAAGTCCCCGCTACAAGGGAAACCGACCCATCCTGGGTTATGTGTGGACTCCTCCAGCCCAAGGGGGGGGGGATCCAGCCAAGCACCTGACCTGGGGAACTTCCCTCCTAACGTCCCCCAGGAGGGCAGAAATTCACCAAATCCTGGGCAGAACTTTTTCCCCAGGTATCCACCCAATTTCCAGCCCCAAAATCATCCATCCTTCTTTCCCCAATTCCCTGAGCCCAGACAACCTAATCCCGGAGAGGGGAGGCCAAGGGTGGAGGGGTACCCGAATCTTCCCAATCCGGGGTATTACCATAGAAGGGATAGCTACCCTTCCCGGGATCAGCCCAGGGGAGAAAATAGAGCCCCGTATCAGCCTGAGCGGGTTTCACAACTTGAGCGCCAGGTCTAAAATACGGCACGAGATCTGGGTCACATACTGAGGGCTCAACAGAACCCTCAGATGAGCATGCCACCGCAGAATGCCCCAAACTCTGGACCTGGTGCTCCAGAACAATGAAGGGGGCAGCACCCCGATAACCCACCGGTTCCCAGGGAGGAGGCACAAGGGGATGGGGGTGTAAAGCCTTGGAGGAAGCTTCCTTCCCAACTTGTAAACAGCCCCTGGAAAACCAGGAACCAGAAACAAAATCTACTGCCCCTGAAAGCCTGCTTCCCAAGGAGCAGAGGGGGGTAGGAGAAACAAAGGTACCCAAACAGACCCACTTTGTGGAGGAGGTACAGATCTTCCAATTTGAGGGAGAGGAATCCTCAGAGGATCCTGGGAAAAGGATCTTCTCCTTTAGAGATGGGGGAAATCCTCCCAAAGAAAAATGGGTCCCAAGGGATTCCAATCCAGACTGGGGAGATATGGAAACTGAGCTACCGCCGCCCATCATCTCATCCCAGAACCCACAATACCGAAATCCCCTGGTTCAAACCCATCCTGGTGACTGCCTCCAAAAGGGGGGGGCGGCCCAGAACCGGAACCAGGGGAACCCACAATGGCTCTGATCTCCAGTTGCCAACTTTTTCTTTCAGATTCCCAAGACGCTCCACAGAATTCTGCCCAAATCTCTTCTCTCGCCATGTCCAAAACCAGAAAGTTAGCCCACCAGTTGTCCAAAAATGTGCATTATCTGCGCCCCCTTGAGGAGAAGGAGGGAAAATTATGCCCCGGTACAAGTACAGGGTACAATTTCGGCACTGGTGGACACTGGATCCCAAGCTACCCTTCTGTCCAAAAGGGCCTTTGATGAACTAAATGCAGGAAGGGGGGAGAATTACCGTATTCCTCTCACCTCTCTTCCTGGACAACTGCAGAACTTTGACGGGAAGGAAATTCCTGTCAAGGGGACTGCAGATTTGGACATCAAAATTGGGCGACACAAGGTGAAACACCCGGTCATAGTAGTGACTCCAGAGGGCACCCCTTGTTTATTAGGGAATGACCTCCTGAGAAGGTTGTCACCCCTAATAGATTGCGCAAAGAAGGTCCTCTGAACCCAGACTAGCCGACCAATAAAATGTGTCAACCATGTTAGTTTAAATGGCACCTGCCACATGGTTGGACAAAAATCTGACCAAGTAGAATTTCACTTCCAGAACAACCAAATTCCAGACGTGACAGTAATAGCAGTAGGACAACAGACTGGTGGTGGGGGGTCCTCTCTATTTCTGAAAATCAACCTTCCTTCCAGTTTAAGGTGGTATTCCACACTGGAAGGAAACACCCTGAAATTCTTTACTAATCCACAATCAGAAACTCCCACTCCAATAGTCCAGAAAGATGTGAAATCAGCTCAGAGCCTGGCTGATATTCAGCAAATTGGAGAGCAGTTGTTCATCCCTGTTCAGTTAAATGATGGGAAGGACTCTGTTCTCGCTCGAGTGTGTGTGAACAACGGTAAGAGCTTCATCAGCGAAGCCATGTTCCGCCAACTCCCAAAAGATCCAGCCATTCCCACATTCAAACTGATAGACAAATGGGAAATGGACCTGGAAGCACCCAATTCGAAACATCTCCTGCCAAGCAGGTGTATGCTCAAAATCTCCATTGGCAACAAGAGCATAGTCCATAATTGTTGGGTTGTGCGAGACGTCACTGCCGCCTTTTACTTAGGCAGTGACATTCTCAATCGCTTCGCCATTAGTTTGGACCTAATAAACTTCAAGGCTTGGTCCCGATTAGCGGATAATCCCATGGGCTTTGATGATCCAGAAAAAGCATTTAGGTCAGCTCAATTGCTACCTTATGCAGTTGAAATTCAGATTAAAGAGGAAGTCACCATCCCAGAAAGGACCCGACAATTCTCCCTGGAAGTGAAAGTTAAAAGAGGACAAAAATTGAAAAACCCTGATGCTTATATTCATCTAAATGCTCCTCTTCAACAGCAAGGGTTAGGGGTAAACCCAACACCATTAGTCAACATAGAAAATGACACCATTCCAATAGAGGTGGATAACAGCGACTTAAAGAGTATTACTCTAGCCGCAGGCACCATTATTGGAATGGCGGTTGATGACCGACATTTCTCCATTGATTTAGGAAATGAACTGTTAGGGCCAATCCCCAAGGACTGTTTTGACAGTGACAGTGATGACAATACAACACCAGACAGGATTTTCACCCGGCATGGGGGGAACTTCCTGGTGTACACTTCTTGCCCTTATGGTAAGGAAGATGTGACTTGTGACTTCAGAGGGGATGAGGTGATTTTCCAGGTCCATGAGAGCTGCCTTTCCCACCTGAAGCCTCTGGTCCAAATCAGCACTCTGACCAGGGACTTCTCCACCCAGCTGGAGGAGGCCGCAGAGATAGCAAAACCAGAAGTCTTTCCAGGCTTCGGGCAGATGGTGGAAGAGAGAGTCAACCTAGCTGATGCCTGCGTGACTCTGGAACAGAAGCAAAAGTTGAAACAAGTTTTCTTGGATTTCCAAGATCTCTTTGCGGTAGACTCATATGACTGTGGTTGCACCGACATCCACACCACAAAAATTCCCACGGACCCTGGAATGACTCTAGTGTTTGTGAAGCAATATTGTTTGCCTCTCGCATCCATGGAGTCCCTTACTGAAATAATTAAGAACCTTGAGTCCCGAGGTATAATACGTCCAGTACACAGCAGCTTCAAAAATCCGGTGCTGGGAACATTGAAGCCAAACGGCCAGTGGAGACTCTGCGCCGACCTTAGGGAGGTCAACAAACGGGTCCATACTTCCCGATGGCCTCTGCCCTACATTGACCAAGGGCTGGCCCAGATTCAAGGGTCACAGGTATTCACAGCAATAGACCTGACCAATGGATACTGGACCACGCCTGTCAGTAGGGAGGACCAATACAAACTGGCTTTTACCTTTGGGGGCCAGCAGTACACATGTACCCGGAGTCCCTTCGGATACCTCAATTCCGGCAATGAATTCAACATTTTCCTAGATAAGGCTATGCCCGACCTGGGTGCGAGGAGTAACCTGGCTTATGTAGATGATGTCCTCATCAAAAGTTCATCTGTGGAGGAACACATAGCGGAGATCCGTTATGTTCTGACACAGTTGAGGGCCGCCAGAGCAAAACTTTCCTTTCAGAAAGCACAGTGGTGTAGAACCCGTGTTAATTTCTTAGGACATGAGATTACGCCTCAGGGTCTCTGTCCCCAAGAAAAGAAAGTGGAAGCACTTCAGAAACTGAAGGATCCCACAACTCTGCGGGAACTAAGGAGCCTCCTTGGACTGACTAATTACAGCAGAAAGTTCATTGAAGGCTACGCAGAGATCACTAGACCCCTGATTCATCTCTTGAAGGGGGAGTCAAGCCGTAATGTTGTCCAGAACAATCCGAGGCAGTAAGACAACTCAAAAGAAGCCTCTCACAAGCACCTTGCCTAGCTTACCCTGTCAGAAACAAGGAGTTCTTCCTGGAGACTGGGTTCTCTAATACGTGCTTGACGGCAGTATTATACCAAAAGCATGACAAGGTCAATAAAGTAATCTCCTATGCGAGCAAAACTTTATCCTCTGTGGATGAAAAATTCAACGATTGTGAGAAGGCACTCCTGGCAACGGTGTGGGCATTGAAGAATTACCGCCCGTTCATCCAGGGGGAACACATCATAGTGGAGACTCCACACCAGCCTCTGCAATACCTCCAAAGTGACAGAATCCGGGCCGGAAATGTGAGTAATTCCCGAATTACTTCCTGGATTCTGTCAATGCAAGACTTTCCTGTAGAGGTCAGATATGGCCAAAACAAGAAGAGTCCCCTCGCGCAAGTTCTGGCTGACTTGTATGATTGTGCCAGAGAAAACTATCTCGAGGACGAAAGTCTAAAAATCAAGGACAACATGGAGGCATACCTTAATTACCCACACAAAGTCTTTGAAGAAGACAAGTGTGAGGGAATGCCCACTGTCTATGTGGATGGATGCTCTTACAATGTTGACAACAACGGGGAAAAAGAACTTGTGGCCGGCGTAGGGAACGCATGGGTGAATGAGTCCCCAGAACCCTCCGCTGGATACAAAATTGGTCCCCGAAGTAGTCAGGTGGCAGAATTGATGGCTGTGCATAAAGCCATCCTCACTGCTGTCCAACATCAACTCCACAAACTGGTCATAATCACAGATTCGGATTATGTACGGAACGGGTTCGTGGAGCACCTGGTTAATTGAAAAACCAGGGGCCTGTTATGTGCTAATAACAAACCCCTGAAACATGGGAAGTTAATCCAAAACATTGATGATCTGGTCACCTCGAATGGGATGACCATCTACTGGAAAAAGATCAAGGGTCATTCCAAAGTAGAGTGACCAGACAAAACTGGAAATGACTTAGCTGATCAGCTGGCCAAAACCGGGGCCATCCAAGGGGATCTAATAGAAATAGAATCCCTGTTGGGGGAAATCCAGGTCACGGCTATCACAAGGTCCCAGACAAATGCTCACAATGATCTTTCAACTGCACAATGGAGTAAGGAGACCCCTGATGCTGATTTGATTACAGCTCAGAAGGGGGACCCAATAATTGGTAAATTTTACCAACACATTGAGGATCCTGAGAGCTGTCCCCTGATGGATACCGATTACATTGGGAAAGAGGACCTAAGAGTGTTGATGAAATATCTAAAAAGGTTCTGAATCCCAGACAGTATGTTGGTAAGGCAATCCCAAGCTGGCCATGATCAGTGGGTGGTCTCTACCTCATTCCGAAGCCCGATGTGAAGTCACGCCCATGATGCAGCCACCGCCGGTCATAGGGAGTTTCACACAACACTGGAAATCTTAAGAGAGGTTGCATACTGGCCACACATGGGGCAGGACCTCGACCAATACTTGAAGGGGTGTCTTGTGTGTGCAGAGTTTCAGCCATCATCCCTCACACACCGTGCGCCTCTCCAAAAGAGGGGTATGACACTGCCATGGTCAGATTTGCAAATCGACTTTGTAGGCCCTGTAATTCGCTCGTCTAGAGGAAACAAGTACATGTTTACCGTTACATGCTTGTTTACCAAGTGGGTGGAATGTCTCCCGGCCCCAAACTGCAAAGCAGAAACAGCAGCTGCCCTGATGATTAACCACATCTTTTCCCATTTTGGTCTACCTCAAAGGATTGAGTCAGACAGGCTTAGCCACTTCACTAGTGAAGTAATGACAAGGATGTGGGAGATACTGGGGGTCAAAAGGAAGTTGCATATTGCTTACCGGCCAGCTTCTTCTGGGGCAGTAGAGAGATATAACCGAACCATTGTGAGCATATTAAACAAGTTTGTGGCAGATTCTGGGCCAATTTGAGATATCCGACTACCTTGGTCCTAATGGCCATCAGATCTACCCCTTCATCTGCAACTAAAATGTCACCATTTGAGTTGATGACTGGACGCAAGATGGTGCTTCCCCAGCATTTGCTCTACAGAACCCAAGAGCAAACGTTGATAAATACCTCCACAACTCATGAGTATGTGGAGAATTTAAGGAAACACCTACAACATGCTTTTGCCTATGCTCAGCGGAATCTAGAAAGATCAGCTGATAGCACGAAGACCCACTACGACCTGAAAACTACCAGGAAAGTATACGAGGTGAGGGACCGGGTCTATCTATACAATTTCCAAAGGAACCAGGCCAAACAGCGAAAATGTTTGCCTAAATGGAAGGGACCGTTTGAAATTATAGACAAGATCTCCCCTGTGGCCTACAAGATCCGCATCCTCAAAGGCAATTTGGAGGAAGGGGAAGATTAGTGGGTCCATATTAATCAGCTGAAGTGTTGCCATCCCAGGCCCACTCTGCAACAACTGGAGGAATCCACTGGAATCCCAGAGGGGGCCGCTCCAGAGTAATTCAGTTCCAACCTTAAAATATTCCACATATAGCATATAAAATTCTGTGATTCTTGTATATATATGTTCTTGTCTCCTAAATTAAAAAAGAAAATGTATATGTTCATATCTTCTGATTTATAAAATGTATATGTTCGCCACACCATTAATAGTGGTGGAAAAATGTCTAGGAATGTGTATTGCCGCTTTCCTTTGTCGTCTTAGGAGAAAGATAACCTGGAGACTGACCAAGGAGGACGACCGGGGACCGGGAGCAGAGACCCGAGGGGCCCAGGGTACCGCCCAATATTCCCATCAGGACCGGCGAGGAGAACCGATCGATCCAACTGGGTGGAGGAAAAGATGCTGAACGGTGCCATCTACAGAATTGGAAGAAGATAATGCGGACATACCAGCACAGGGCTCAAAACATCCTTGGCACCCGACTTCCCCTCGACTCGAATCAAAGCGCAGTCGGGCGGGGGGATTTGTCAAGGGTTTTGACCCATGTTGAATCCTTAGACTGGATAGATGTGGAGATGAGCTGGCGCCGCCCATTATTCTATCGCAGAACATACTAAATCAATAGACTGGGTGGATGTGGGGATGAGCTGTCGCCGCCCACATTCACGCCAGAATCCAGGAGAACTGCGCAGTTGGCACAAGACCACTCCAAAGATTCAACCTTCTTGTGGGGGGTTCCACATCACCACTCTAATGTAAGGATGCCTATCAAAATAATAGAAAAAATCTCCTTTCAAATTCAAGACAACTCAAAAGTGGATGCAGTACCGACAAATTCCCCAAGGCGGCGCTAGCGGTCTAAACTCTGACAGGGAAACTGTATTTAGGAGTTGCAAGAGGGGCAGGGACTTCAAAGCTTGTTGGTTAATTGAAAATCTTAGCCACCTGCTGTTCGCAGAGGCCAAGAGGCTGAGAACTCTTAACACCCCAGAGACTCACAACAGGAGGCAGGATATCACATATCCCTTCTGAGTGAGAGGGAGGGGGTTTCCCCTTCAGCCTGGAGGAGAGAGACAATAGCCCCTTTCAGTTGAATGGGGTATGTTAATTTTGAGTGTTTCATGTCAACAGCCCTCTGCCAGCAAGGAGAGACATGTGATCACTGACCCACCCAGACTTCTGGAGGCGGACCCAAACACTTTGGGGAGTTGAATTGCAACAAATATATATTTTATAGAAACAGTGATAAGTTATTGTAACCAAATGACAGGAATGTACAACTTTGAGAGTCTTAGGGCCTCATTACAACCCAGGCGGTAAGTTCCCTACTTTACCACCATGGTGTAAACTCAGTTTACACCATGGTGGATGGCGGATTTACCGCCCCATTCCAAGGTGAGTGGGGCGGTAAATCCCCATTCCCCATTTACCCTTCCCCATTCCCATTTTTGCCCCATAGGGCATAATGGGAGTAGCGAAGGCGCTAATTACGGCACCGTAAATTATGGTGCCGTAATTAGCACCAAGGCGGGTTAGCGCCTTGCATTTTAACGCCTGGTAAAAGCAGGCGTTAAAATGGTAATCAGGCGTTAAGGGTTAACGGTGCCAACGGCGCCGTTAAACCCTTAACACCTGGGTTGTAATGAGGCCCTTAGTATGGAAAATGCCCTCACGATTTGAGTCCAAACTCCGATTTGTACCATGTTCTGGGGCAAAACCCTGCTAATTATGAATATTGTAGACACTGTATTTAAGCTAGAGACATGGAAAGTTACTGGGATATATGTGGAAGGGAAATGTACCTTTGTATAATTTTTGATGAAAAACCAATGTTGCAAAACCCACTAAAATCGAAAATAAGTTGCCATTTTTGAATGCAAGCTCCTAGAAATGCCAGAGTTGGGACAGGGACTATCTTTAGTAATATATGATGTGTGTATGTGATGTCAAACAACTGTGTACCTGGGAAATATGTATTTGGATCAGGAATAGATTTGTGTGCACATTGACCAGGGGAGTGTCATTTCTGCAGGTCATAAAAATGACATCACTCTGACACACTATCCCTTCCCAAATCAGGGACCAAAGAATCTATTGACCTATCAAATCAAGAGAGGGGCAGGCTTAGTGATGCTAGCCTCTCCACCCACTTTTTAAAACACATAAAAAGAGACTGCTGGGACAGGTATAGACATTCAATTCCATTTGCTGCGGAGCGTGCTGACCGACGACTTCACATCCAGAGATCCAACACTTAGACTTCCAAGCTAAACAGAGACTACAGAACTTTGAACCAAGAAGGCCCACTGCAAGCAAAAGTATTCTCAGCAGGCCTTCAGAATCCAGCAAACCTAACCAAACTATTAAACAGCCGGGCGAGCTGTTTGAATTCATTGCCAAGAACTTGTGCCGGAACTGCAGACCAGACCCAGACCGCTGTGAGCAGAACCAGAGATCCGGATCGCTGTGAGCAGAACCGGTGCCTGATTGACCCGCCGAGCAGAGAGAACCGCCGCTGGACGTGTTGACCAGATCCGTGACGAGGCCCATTCATTTCAAAAGTAGGAGTGAGTATCCACCAGAACTGTGCAGAACCCAATCTCTTAGTGAAAATAATCTAATCCAAACTATTTTAACCTAATTAGAACAGCCTCCTAGAAATCGTGTCATCTGTCATTTGTAAAGCTGCACAACTGTCACCTGTCAATTCTGCAGCTGCAAGCTGTCACCTGTCATTTTGAGTTTTACTTTAAATCCGAAAATCTACCTTTATTAAATCGTCTGTATCTCCGTAACGTGGTTTTACTTTCATTTTTAAAGCTGTGATTCTAGGCTTTCCAACGAACCTAGAACCGACTTCCTACTCCCTATACTTTTTCCGCAATCGCGATTTACGCACTCGCGAAATTTAACGCGATTTGCGATTTTGGCTCAATTTCTCAACTTGTCAAAAAAGCAGCTCCATTCCTTCCTTTGTTAAAATCCGTTTGCAACCTGGTAATAACTCATAGAGCATTGCTAAAGTGAGCCTGAACTAATACCAACAAGCATCTCTCACTCACCCTGAATCTCTAGAGGGAATTAAAATCAGTTAGCACATTTTCCCATCCGTTGCCATCACATTTAAAAGCATTTTGGGCCTGTGTTTCAAACTTCTACCTGTTTCCTCTAAGCTTGTTGGGGGGGAACTGAATTTCGTATTGTATTTGATTGCATTCCTGAGAACTGTGTACTCCTCTTTCCATCTCCTTCCATTTCTTACATTGCATAGGGGGGGGGGGGTTAATTGCCAGAGAAAAAGTGATTACATTGTTGTTGGTTGAAATCATATCAAGTTTATTTGCTGTACTGCATTTTATTCCACCTTGCATTTCCTTGAAACCATAAAGCATTTTCAGCTACCTCATCCTCTATACTACTCCTAAGTAATCAAGTGTACCACTGTAACATTACCCATTGTGGATCCACATCATATGTCTCAGTGTACTATCAGATATTAATTTATTATAAAAGTGTGATATATATATATTGTTTAATTTTTCAAATAAACCTTTTAATTTGCAAAACAAACCTACTTCTTGGCTCAGTGGGGTCAGGGGGATTCTAAGAGAGGGGTATTATATAAGGGTTGTCATCCAGAGTACATGAACTGAACCTAAAAATATATCAATAAGGGTTTCCCTCAGCATCCCAGACTAGGCATTGACTTAGCTGTAGTGTTGAAGTGAAGCCGCTTAACATAGCCAGCCCATGGTCCAGCTTTAGCTGCTAGCCTGCTACATCATATTGCGTGTCTGGGTGTCTATGTGTGTTGGGGGGGGTGTTTGTTTCTGGGGGAGTGGTGCTGCTCACAACACAAGAAAGACTTTGCAAAGCATAGGGAAAGTGGGGAACTCAATACATCGTCATCAGTTTTCTCTCGAGGCTGCATCTTAATTCCGACAATTACAGCAACATTTATTCATATTACACATCTCCGAAATTCACGTCTCGCCCTCCGCAATCCTCCACCCTGTCTGTCTTTCTGATTAAATGCCCTCATCTGATTTACCAGAAAAAAATCTCTTTACAAAAAAAAGAACAACTCCACCCTACTGACACAGTGCTTAAAAGGTGAGGGCATACACTGATGTAAAAAACGGACATTTATTCGGTCCAGGTCCAGGCCAAAAAAAAGATGTTTTTGTGTGCAAAATGATCCCCCAGAGGCAGTTCGCCGTCGCTTTGGGATAGGCCCTGCTTTAAATTAGATGCCAGCCCTCGGAAAAACGTGGGAAAAAAAGCTATGACCGGGAGATGGTCGGAGACCGCCAGCATGCAAACCCAGCGGTGATGAATGATAGATGGGTGCCCTGAGGGAGGCAGGGGCCGGGGGGATGAGGGGAACAGCGGGGGTGGTCTTTCAAACTTTCGCTTCATAATCATGCCAAAAAAACATGGAAACATGCTGAGCTTTAGCAAATTAGACATGTTAGGGTAATTCAAACGAGTGCGCCCTTGCCTGGAAAATTGATAAAAGGCTGAGTCGCTGAACGCGTGTGTGTTATACCATTTAATCACCTCATCGATCTTCTAATAAATACCACGTATGAGGTGCAAAACCCTGAGAAAAGACCACCTATTTCTAACGCCCACCCAGGAGGCAGAAAAAATTAATAAAAAGAGGTCCCGATGGCATTTTTTTAAAATTGTAATGAAGGGCAACACCAGCACTTCTCTTCACTGTAGCAGAAACGAGTATTGGCAACGCCAACAGCTTTGACTTTTGGGGGCATGGTTACACTATACACACTAAGATTGAATGCATTTTGTAAAGGAAACAAGAGTACAAGAAACATATGTATCAGGTTCATTGGGCACAAACTAAGAGGTTTCTGGTGCAGCTCCTAAACTTACTTGTTGGGTGGGTGGTGCTGGACCTGGACCCTGGTCTGGAAATGATATCCGATTTCAGAATAAGACGAAGAGATCAGAGCCGTGCTGCTGCTCAAGGAGGTGGCTTAGGCAGCTCAGCTGGTGATGTGTGGCAGGTGTGGTGGGTGGTTCTGTGCTGCTGCTGTGATTGCGAAGTCGTTCACCTCACCTCTCCGAGCGGCTCCGACTCTGCGTGCACCCAGACAATCCCACTGCCTGTCAGTGCATGTGCTGCTGCCTGCTGCACTCTATGCATGGCTGACGCTGTCCTGTCCTGACCTCTCACTTAACTCACTATGCTCTATAAATCAAATGCAGTTTGCAGGTGCAGCAGCAAGAGGCCCATATACCCACGGCACACACACCACGGAATTGACCTTAGTGGCGTCACAGAGTCTGTGTGCGGGCGCTGCCACACTAAGCCATTGGTTCTTCTTCCCTTCCCTTACCCAGCGGCGGCAGGCCGGCGGCCCCACCCCCAGGGCCCGGACCAGGCAAAAGTTGCTTTCAATTTAGCATGCAAGTGAAGTGCAACAAAGATGTTTTTACTTCCTGCAGTGCAAAGTTAAAAGCAACTTGAAGTACGTGTGTTGTTATGGCCTCAGGCCAGGCGACTCAGCCCATCAGCCCAGCAGTCAGTTTGCCCTAGCCGCGGCACCCGTGGCCCCCAGGCCAGCGGTGTTAGAAACTCAGATGCGCATGTAGAGCACTTTTTGTCAATTGTCTCGAGAGACTCGAGACAATTGACAATTGCTGCCATTACAACTTGCACTCTCTGCTAATCTCACGGCCTGGCGCCACTGCCAGCCAGCCAGCCATGCTGTGCCGGGCCCCGGAATTTCCCCAGTGAGGCCAGGTCAGACACGGCTGCGGCCGGGGAGGGGCCACCCTGGGCCCACTGCCCATGGATGCTTACACAACAATTGCATGCAAATAATTTGCAAATTAAATCAAAGCAAGGTAACAACGTGTAACAGTAAACACACACGTTTTTACCTTGCTTTGATGAATGCTGGGCTGCAGATTGCTCCAGGGCCAAGCCAGCCTGAGTACGGCAGCCCAGGTTCCACCACGCAAATGCACCCGCATTATTACAGCTGCAACTCAAGTTAAGTTGCTGCAACAAAAAACCGGACAAGGCCTGGCTGATGAAAACCGCCCCCCCCCCCCCAGGGCACAAGATCGTTCGGCCAGCGGCCGAAAGACCGATATGACCAGTCTGACGCTGACCATACATTCGAAACGGTTGAAATCCAAAAAATGATTTGCGTGGAGGGACGTTCTCTCACCAGTCTGGTGGTATGTGGTGTGGCTGGGACTGAGGGACGGAACTAGGTATCCAATAATGTGGGTGCCCTGCATATAGGATGCTGGCTGCTTTGCCTAAAAAACTAAGTTTTATTTGGGAACATAAGAATGACCACCAATTTATCAAACATGACTGTGATAGTAATTACAATGTGAATTCCTTCTAAGCATGCAATGCACACTTGGTATGATGCTTATTTCATCTGTCAGAATAGTCATCATGAGAGTCAAATGTGTACATAGCATGAAACATATATACAGCTTTGTAATAGTTCAATGTTTGAGTTTGGGCTGTGTTGAAGAGCAAAGGACGGCTTCCAGATGCAGTTTGTGAAGGTGATATTGCTGCACGCATTGAGACTTCAAAATGCACAGTATTCAGGAGACTTGTGGCAGAGGGCATCCTCGACTTGGGGAGTGGGGGGTTTTGGGCCTCCGGTCTATACTGAAAGGTGCTCAGCAAGACAATTTTTACCAAAGCGCAGCTCTGTCTTGTTCTGGCCCAATTCATTCCCTGCATATGGGATGGGTTGGTGGGTTGCAGGGGGTTGGTGCGTTGTTGGGCAGCCATCCTTGAAAAGGCAAGCATGATACGTTATTACCTGACTAAACTGTCATTTGGGTGCAGGCAGTCTAACCATTTCTTACTGTGGCCTGACATTTTTTAATGGACAGCCATCCATGATTAAGCAAGCATGACATGCTATTACATGACACGTCTTATTACGTGAGTAGACAGACAGACTGGACATTTCCTGTCTTTGGCATGCCATGTATTACTCACATACGGGACAAGGCCAACATGATGTTTGTTATTACATGGGAACTTTGGGGGCACTTGTGCAGTCAACAAGTACATGTTTTCTTACTGTGGCATTGCAGGTTTTACTGCCATTGAAGGCAACGTCAAAGTGAGTATTATTGCATGGTAGTGCTGGGGTTGGGCAAGCAATTTGTGCAGCAGAAGTAACATGCCTTTTTCTTGTTTCAGGAGATTTGTACTGGCACTAAGGGCAGAGCCAACAAGAGAATGTTCATACATATGGATACTAGCAGAGCCAACTGTGCATAATCTATAGTTGGCTGGTACACTTGACTGCCACGACTCAGGAGCCAGGCGCAGCCCCTTCCCCCTTGTTTCTAATCTAGATGAAAGATTTACGGTGTGATTGAAACACATACTTCAAACCTTTGCGTAGTGCAGTGCGGGCCATTTCCCTGAAGCAGCATGATCATCATGCACATTGTACATGCATGGTGGTCCAGGCATGCCCGGAGTGTGGCGCAGACAGTTCTTTGTTGCTGAGCTTGGGGGTCGGGGTAAAGGCATGGCTTGCACGGGGTCCCACACATTTTGTGTTACACCACTGCTTGGCAAGTATGGATTCCAATATGATCTGTCACACAGCTTTCACCAAAGTCAATCGCATGAAACTCTTTCATTGCTCCATGGTGTTCTGCCAATATGGTGCAGGCAGTAACTAGCACAATGGAAAGGGACAATGCACAAACAACTGCAATACATTTCGAACCAGACAGAAATGAAGAATGCAATTTTGCAATATTGTGCAAGACCTGCTTCAAATTACTTCAACGTTGCATTTGAGAAGAAACAATGGACAATGTAAATACGAAACCATATTGTTTTTTTTTAAGAAACTACCGAACGAGAAGTCAAAACGGAGTAGCCTGGAAGACACACCAAGCGAATAATTGATATACAATCTAGGAAAGAGAGCAACAAAGTATGACTACTGACTTGCATTACAACTCTGACATCAAATTAGAAAAAAATTGAACTTAAAACAATAACTTTTCTGACGACAGATTTGTCTTCCTCCAAGATTTCAGACGTCACAGCCTACTCGAGTGTCATAAAAATGATATGCATGTCCAGTACTTGTAAATGTTGTATTTCTTTCCCAAGACCAAAACCATTGCCACCAGATGTGCTAGTTATTTTCAACACAGCTTTCAAGCTCAAGGGGTGCAAAGCAGTCAAATAAAAAAAAAGTAAAGTAGGACTACAGGAAAAGAAATGATGCCCTGAGCTCGTCTCTTGCATCTTCAATACAATCTTTCCTTGATGTTACTGAACGATTATTCTCCTTCGTTAGAGTCCAGTCAATATGTCCTTGTCCTCTAAGCTGTTTTATGTTCTCCACTCATCTACAGGAGATCTGACAGCTTTTCCTATACACTGCGCTGCACCACACGGACACTATAAAATGATTCACCGCCCGCTCACTGCTACAATTTATCAGTACCTAAATGTTTTATTGTACCTCACACTCGTGTTATTTAGTGGGTTTTCAAATTCTCATGCAACTGCTATTTGGCATGTGCTGCGTCAGCAGACACCTTCACAAGCAAAGGCCAGAGCATGAAATGCTGAGTTGTTATCCAATTTGGACTTGGAAAAAAAATCACTTTAAACACGATCATCTCACAAGGTATCACTCTTGATGAGAAAAATTAGCTTCTCGCAATTTAATTGTACCTCTTCAGGTACCAGTGGAATTTGATTTCATTAGCATTGAAAGCGGATAACTAGGGATATAGGTTTGCATGACCAGTAGCATATACTTTTAACTGGAAGAGACGTGTAAACTAGTTCAATTGGATAACTTAAGTATTCTAAATGTACTTATGTTACACTATTTTAGTGTCATTTTGTTGGGGGCCATCTTGCACAGGGGACAATTTAAAGCACACCTACTAAAACTGTGGGCAGTGACGTATACAATCAAGGTACCGGCCAGTACATTCCTGTTATACACACACATATATCAAAAAGGTAAATTGCTGGTGTAGCGGATGTAGAGTGTTGACTTTGCATCAGCGCCCCAGGCCGCCCCACACCCGCACACGCATACCGTACAGTGAGACACGGACACATCTTGTCAGTATGGGGTCCCAGCCGCAACTGCCGTCACGGGTCCTCGTTTATTGTTAAACTGCATGAGCGAGCCGAAACGAGGCTTGAGCATGCGCACAACATATGCATACTACGCAACATCCCTCCTTTTCTTTAAACAAGAAAACAACAAAATATTAACATTGCAACAACTCAAGATCAGTTAACACAAGCTGTTCTCGGCCCCTTAGGACGCGGGGTCCATGACATAGGGGGTCATTACGACTTTGGAGGTAGTCATGGTGCTATTAGCACCATGGCTACCTCCAAAGTCGTGTCCAGGTCCGGGTAGTTGGAATGGGGACTTTCTGGGTCATTCCAACCTTGGAGGACCCAGTAAGTCCCCATTCTGAAAACCATTCCCCATTCCCATTTGAGCCCCCATAGGGCTTAATGGGAATGGGGAAGGAGCTAAGGGTGGCTGGTAAAACAAGTCAGCCTTAGTGGAACCCGCTAAGGGACCTTGGAATGCGGTGTTAGGGGGTTAACGGCACCGGCATCCTTACCGGTGCCGTTAACCCCTTACCGCCAGCCTCGTAATGAGGCTCATAGTCTCGGAATCGAGCGGGGCGTTGCCGTCCTTCTCTGCTTGGATATCTTCAACTGTCCTCTGAGGACGGCATGGGTGCTGCTTGTGGGGCCGGACTCCCACCTCCATCCGGCGCTTCTGTCGGCTGGGTGATCTCTGGGTCTGCTGGCTCGGGCATCCTCGGAGCCTCCTCCGGCTGGTTGATTTCTATTTTCTTGAAATAAGACACATTTCTTGTTACAGTTCCTGGCCCGTTGGCCGCAGTTACCATGGATCCTTTTACATGGGTCATCCCGAGAGGCTGCGGTTCGTAAGTGAGGGACAACTTCCCTTCCGGATGTCTATTCCTCACCAGCACAGTGTCTCATACCATGATTTGCTTTTCCTGGAGATTCCCTCGCTTGCTTTCCTTCTCATTCTTGGCCTGTCACTCTTGTCTGACTCGTTGGTCATCAATTACCCCTGGTGCTCTTCCTTCCATCTCTTGTATTAGTCCTCTGGAGCAGCGGTTAAACAAGGCCTCTGCCGGTGCAACCCCTGTGGATTGGTGTGGGGTCGTCCTATATTCTCTCAGGAACTCAAAGAGGTTCTGGCGTAGCTCCCCTCCCTCATTTATTGAAATCCTGAAGATTTTATTGAGGGTTTGCATGAACCTTTCGGCCTCCCCGTTTGCTCTCGGCCAGAGCGAGGTCACCGTCCTGTGTTTCATGCCTCTTTCTTCTAGGTATTTGGCAAACTGCTGTCCCTGAAACGGCGGGCCGTTGTCCGAGCACAGTTCCAGCGGGAACCCATGAGTGGCAAAGATCTTTCCTAGTGCCAACATTTTATGATCACATGCCGTTGACTCCACCAGCTCAACCTCTGGGTATCTGGACCACTGATCTACCACGGCCAGGAAGCACATCCCCCGTCCCGTGGACCCAAAGTCGGCATGCACAGTGCCCCATGGCTGTTTGCTTCTCCCCATGGACCTTATCGGGGGGCCTGGCTGCTTGGCAGGCTACACAGGTGTGCACAAATTCATCTACGCGTCCTTCCAGGTCGGGGAACTATACCTGTGGCCTCAGTCGTGCTTTTGTTTTCGCCGCTCCTTGGTGCTTCTTGTGCACTAGCTCCAACACCCTGGTCTTCAGGGCTCACGGGATGACAATCTGTCGACCTCGTAGCAAGAGTCCATCTTTTTGCGTGCCTTCCACATTGTCTGCAGGTCTTTTTAGGCACCAGCCTCCCTTCTCGCATTGTTGGCTAGAACGTCTCTCCACTCACCGCTGCTCATCACTGCTCTAATGACCTGGAATATCTCATTGCTGTCAGATGCTTCCACTATTTCCTGACAGGACAGCGCCACCGGCATGGCGGCCTCCACAATGCTGCAAACCATCTCGATGCAATCCACCACTTCGATGTTGTCTGATCATGACCAGCCCCAGGGTGCCGGATAAATAATTTGCCGGATTATGGGTGCCTGGCCGGTATTGCAGCTTCACTCCATACTCAATCAGGCACAACATCCACCGTTCGGTTCGCGGCAGAGTTTTGGATGATGCTCCGGCCATGATGGGTATGAGTGGCTTGTGATCGGTGATGACGACCACGGGTTTGCCCAAGAGGTACAGTCGGAAGTGTTTGCACCCCCATAACATGGCCAGAGCCTCCCTCTCAATTTGCGAGTACCTTCTCTCAGTTTCTGTGAGAGCTTTTCTTGCGTATGCTATCGGGCGCATATGTCCTTGTGTGTCTGCTTGCAACAGTACAGCACCCAGTCCCACCGGACTGGCGTCAACAACAATTTCCGACTCTCTGTCTGGGTTAAAATAGACCACTGTTTCTTAGACGGATAGCGCTGTCTTGATGTCTGTAAATGCCTTCTGTTCTTTGGTAGTCCATCCATGCCCATGCTACAGCAGTCTTTGTTGGCACCCGCAGGGGCTCTGATAGAGACGCCAAATCACAAATGAACCTCCCAGAATAGTTCACCATGCCCAAAAAGCTTCTAATTTCGGATTTGGACTCTGGGGGACCACCTCATGAATGTCTCGCACCTTTACAGGGTCCGGGGAGATGCCCCCTGCATGGAAGACAAAACCGAAGAACTCTATGGGCCTCATTACACGGATGGCGGAAAAATACCGGCACCGCCTTGGTGGAAAGGGGAATTATCGCCCTATTCCAAGGTTGGTGGGGCGGTAATTCCCCCTTCCCCCATTGCCCTTCCCCATTCCCATTTTTGCCCCATAGGGCATAATGGGAATGGGGAAGGTGCTAATTACGGCACCGCAAATTGCGGTAGCGTAATTAGCTCCCTGGTCCCTTTGCGGGTTGGTTTTTAACGCCTGCAAAAAGCAGGCGTTAAATTCCCCAACCCGCAAAGGGACCTCATAGTAAGGCGGTAAGGTTTTACCGGTACCGGTAAACCCTTACCGCCGTCCATGTAATGAGACCCTATGTGGTCTTTGAATAACTTGCACTTCTTTTTATGTAGTGTGAGGCCTAAACTTTTTAGTCTGTTGAGTGCTCGTTCTAATCTTTTCAAGTAGTCGGCTTCCGAGGATGCAAAGACCAGGATATCATTGCTCATGTTGATTAACCCTTTTAGTCCCGCCAGTGCTCCATAAATCACATCTTGGAACACCTCCACCACTGATGAGACTCTGAAGCTCAATCTCTTGAACTGGTATAATCCTTCATGTGTGGTGAAGGTGGTAATGTAACGGGACTGTGGGTGAAGTTCCAGCTGATGATACCCCGACCTTAGATCTAACTTGGAAAACACTTTGGCCCCTTGCAGTTCACCCATAATGTCGTCCAACGTCGGTGTGAGGTGTCTTTCTTTTTTGATGGTGCCATTTGGTAGCCGCATGTCAATGCAGATGCGCACTGCTCCGGGCTTTTTGGGCTTGGGTGCCACTACAATCGGGGACACCCATGGTTCGGGCCTTCTACTCTTTCTATGATGTCCATCTCGATCAACGATTTTAGTTCTTTCTCTACTTGTGCCCTCAGATGGAATGGTATCCTCCTGTGTTTTCGAGCTTTAGGCCTTACTGACCCATCAATATGCAGTCTAATCGGGTCTCCCTTCAGCTTGCCTACTCCATGGAATAGGCTTTCGTATCAGTCTAGAACGCAGTCAACATCAGTTTGTTACACCGACATGGTGAAATGGACAATGTCTAATGCTTCTGAGGCAGCACTGCTTAGTAGGGAGTGTGGGTTTTCATCGGTCACAAAGAATCTGGCCTTGATTGTATTTTGTCCATGCGTGACAGGTGCTATGAAGACACCATGAATTGATAAAGGTGCCTTCCCCCAAAAGTGTATATCCTTGCTTTGGAATGTTCCAGTTCTGGAGGACCTGGGAGGAACTCATGGTGATCTGCCGCCAGGACACAGACCGACGCTCCAGTGTCAATCAAAACGGGCGTCGGGGTGTCCCCAATGTTGACTACGCATGTGGGTTGTCATCTTTTCTTTGCCCCTGTGGCAATGTTGGAGATGAAAAAGACCTCTTCCTCTTCCTCCTCTTCCTCTGCAATGTCCAACTCCTGCACCCCTTGTTCAATAGCCACCACATTCCTGAACTTTATGGGGTTACCCCCACTCACTCTCGCTGGTCCCCTAAATGTGGCCACCGGAGCTGCCGCTCTACACACCCTTGCGTAATGTCCGGGCGTGCTGCATCTGCCGCACACTCTCACCTTTGCCGGGCGTTCGACCGCGTGAGGCAGATCATACCCACAGTATTGGCAGGACTGCGGGCAAAAAGAGGTCGGAGGGTCCTCTGTTCTTTTCTGGCCCCATCGTGACTTTGCCGGTGTAGGCCGACCAACAGCGAAAGCTTCTTCACTCCTACCTGGGCGCACCGCAGCGTCCATCTTGGCTCCCCTGCTCTCAGCCAGCTCACAGGCCCCTCACTGTCCAGAATCTGTGCAAGCATCAGGCCAGGCTCTCAGAGGACCTGTCTCCTCAGTTTCGCGCAGCTTCAACCTTGGATTAGTTGATTCCGCACCATTTCTTCTTCATTCGCCCACCTACTGGTGCTGGCCAGGTGCCTCAGTCTCGCACAGAATTGGTCTAGGGTTTCCTCCCCCAGCTGCTTCTCAGCACACATGATGAATATGTTGAAATCCACATTCGCCATGGGGAGGAAATGGTTCTGGAGGGCCTGTTTGACAGCCGCATAAGTGTTTGCCTGTAGGTTTAACGAGTCAAAAATTTGGTGCACCTCCGTCCCGGCTGAGTACAATAATGTAGCCACTTTTGCATCGTCATCTGTCCACCCTGTGGCTCTGAAGAACATTTCGAGCATTTTCACCCACAGTAACCATTTTGGTCCAAGGTTAGAGGGGGGCCCGACGTGTCAAACTCTGGCATGGGCGCCAAAGTACCTTGTTGCCTGAGTGGCACTGGCATTGGTGCAACAGCTGCACCATCCTGTTCACCCATTTAAGCAGATCGCACAAGCAACTCAGGTTGTTTCAAGAGGCTGCACGTCTGTCAAGTCCCAAATCTGTCAGGGGTCCCCACTTACTTGTTGTGATGACTTGCGCAGCTTCTTCAATGGGTGCGCTCCTCCTCGGTGGTGTTTCTTTCCCAGTTGTAGAGTGTTTTGCCACTGACCCTCTACACCTCTGTTCTGAGGCAGGCTATGTTTTGTCCAGTTGATCCTTGTGGCGTTCACCCTTTTAACAGGAGGACTGACAGGTTGCAGGGTCAGCCAGAACACGTTGGGTGTCCACAACACCTTCAAAATGTCAAAAACACAGCCATCGGGTGACCGACAGCCGTGTGAGTTCCAAAAATTGCTTCCTTGTGGAACAAGAACGGCACACAACTACCCGTTCGGGCTGCAACCGTCGTGATTAAGGAGTTAAGATGGCCGCCAACTCGCCGAGTCGGATTCGTTGCTGCGTAGCATGTCGAAATGCTTCCTCTGACTGGTGAACGTCTTTAGAATGCCTCGCACACACTCACGCAGCACTTTCTCATCATCATTGTTGACTTTGCAGCAGTGCCCCAGGCCACCCCACACCGACGCACGCAT
Source organism: Ambystoma mexicanum (assembly GCF_040938575.1). NCBI lineage: Eukaryota > Metazoa > Chordata > Amphibia > Caudata > Ambystomatidae > Ambystoma > Ambystoma mexicanum. Next base: position 359,904,227 of record NC_090941.1, read on the forward strand.
ACCGTACAGTGAGACACGGACACGTCTTGTCAGTCTGGGGTCCCAGCGGCAACTCCCGTCACGGGTCCTCGTTTATTGTTAAACCGCATGCGAGAGCCAAAACGAGGCTCGCGCATGTGCACAACATATCTAGGGGCGTGGCCTGATGTCCAAGGAGTGAGGACGCAGGTTCCCTGAGCTCCGGCTAAGCCACAGCAGTCTGATCCTTTTCTGGGTGCTTCTAGCCCATATATACCATCCACACTGCGATCTGCCAGGGACCGAGGCGAGGAGCTGTGCTTTCCTCCTTACCCCGACAAAAATCAGAGCCCGAGAAGCCTCTGCCGCGATCTGGCCCGGCTCCCCCTCCTCCCCGAGCGAGGCGCACAAGATGGCGGCCGTGTCATGCTGACGGACCCGAGGCACATATCAGCGCCGTGAGCCAGCAACACTGGAGTCGGGCTGGCCCCGCCTGTCTCCTGCGGATGTTCCCTTCTTAAGGGTACAGGGCGTACCCGCGGGCTGGCTGCTGGAGCCCACAAGAACGCCATTTGGAACTGGGGGGTGCCCCTCCCCCACGGCCCGAGCGTCCTGGATAACGGCCGAGGGCCGACGCTGCCACGCGACGAGGAGTCAGTGTGCGGCTGGCACACACCGAGGTAACTGGACCGGCAGCACTTGGGGATCATCTCAGCGGGAGCACCTCCTCCACGACACACGGGCCCCGTCTACACACTGAGGAACGGCGCTGATCCATACCCAGGAGACAGTGCGTGATCAACGCACTTGGTGATTGTCCCCCCCTGATCTACGAGCCAGGTGTCCGGTGTGCCTGTTGGGGGGAGACGCCGTTCCACGCCAAGGGGGCGGTGCGGGAACGGATTGTGGCGGAACCCATTAAGACCATTCACGGCACTCCCTGACAGTCACTCCAGCATCGGGGAGCCGCTCCCCGAAACAGAGCTTTCTCCATCGGCGGTGCTGGTGGTCGTCAGCCATCTGCCCATCACCACAACACCAGAACATTGGAGACCATCCACGACAGTCCTAGACAGTCACTTCAGCATCGGGGAGCCGAGCACCCGCTCCCTGACACAGAGCTTCCTCCATTGGCGGGGCCAGGGTCGCCAGCCAACTGCCCATCGCCACAGTACCAGAACATCGGAGTCCATCCACGGCACGCCCAGACGGTCAATTCAGATTTGTGGAGCCGAGCAGCCGTTCCCTGACACAGAGCCTCCTACATTGGAGGGGCCGGGGTAGCCAGCCATCTGCCCATTGCCACGACCCCAAGACACTACCCTCATGTAATGGGCACAACCACGTCTCCCCTACACACAATAATGCTAACGTGGCGAGATCCTTCCTTGGGGCATGCATAGGTCCCATTATCAGCGCTCCCTGCCTGCCAAGAAAACCCACCGCCGTCGAGGAGTACGGCCACCCCATAGGGGGCAAATCAATCAATTGGACACCACGGATCCACGCTACGGAGCCTCCCCCAGTGCTCTGACCATATGATACACTGTCTGGACAGTGTTATTTCAAGAGCCCCCAAGGAGGCCCCCCAGCATCATAGACCACTGCAGAAGGGGCACGGTCGCAGACCTAAACGCCATTTATGCCACTGACACAAGGCGCCACCATGCCTTAGGGTCCGGACCATCATTGTGAGTGGCAGAACTGCACTGTCGTACACTGGGTTGTGACAAGCTGTAAGAGTTCACACACTCTACTTCTCTGAGGGAGAGCTATAGACACTTTGCATTATCCAAATGGACCAGGCGAAGTAGAGATGGCCGCTGCAAGGAACAAAGCTAAGAATGCCACTCTGGACCCTTTCATAACAGCCAAGCCTCACCCTACTGCCCAACCTACCCCAAAAGGCTCAGCAACACACGATGGCCCTGAAGATGAGGTCAGGCATAACCAGCTGCTAGAGGCGATCGCAGCCCTGAGAACATTCATTGACACGAAAATAGGTGAGGTTAAGGCCGATATCCAGCTCATACGGCAAGATGCCCGTAACCTAACGGAGTGTATCACCATTATTGAATCCTCCCAGAAGGACATCTCGGATGATACGACGGCCCTAAAGACGAAGGTTGCAGACCTCAAAAGCAAAGTGAGCTTCCTGGAGGCGAGGTCTGAGGAGGCAGAGGGTCGGGCCAGACGAAATAATATTAGGATTCTAGGTATACCGGAGGGGACAGAGACCATGGACCCGACAACCTATGTGGAATCCTTAATACAGCAGGAAATAGGGGCAGCGAACCTCTCACAGGGTTTCGCCATAGAGAGGGCTCACAGATCTCTTCAGAAGAGACCCCCCCCTGGATCCTATCCTCGTCCCATTTAGCGAAGGTTCTCAATTTTCGTGACCGCGAGGTGATGAGAGAGAGAGGGAGGAGAAATAGAGCGGGGCAATTCAAAAATCACCATATACCCTGATTATAGTCAATCGGTGCAGAGAGCAAGGAATTCCTTTGTCCCGATAAAGGCTAGGCTGAGGAGACTAAACCTAAAATACATGCTGCTGTACCCTTCACGATTGAAGGTAATCTACAAAGGGCGTGCAATATTCTTAGAGTCACCAGAAGCAGCTACCATGTTGATGGAACATAACAACCTGGCTGAGGTCCCCATGGAACCCAAACCTGAGAAACATAATGACAACAGCTAGGGATGATCGCTTGGTGTCCCAGCTAGGGCACCCATGGCCCCTGTAGTATACCTTAAATCAGAACGAAGCTACACTACCACTGAAGCAAAACTACGACATGAGAATGCTAAATGACTGCAGGGCTCACCTGACCTCCTGCACATGGACACAAACCACGGACCCGCTGATGACCAGTGCAGGCCAGTTGCCTGCACGCAACCACTCGCGCCAGAGACCCGGATTGGGTCAGACAGCGCAAGAGCGCCCGAGCACTGCACCCCGGTGACAGAAGCTGGGTGCGTTAGTTACAGTTACTTTTTCCAAGTTGTTATTGTTTCGACTGTCCTATCTCAGATGAACAATGGCCGGACTGGTTTGGACATGGGACCGGAGGCAGGGGCTGCCCATCCTATACAAGCGGAACAATATGTGACATATGTTTCGACGCATATAACCCAGACGGGAAGAGGGGTGCTCCCCATTATAAGGAACCCACTCATGCAATGGCAGCAAGACTCAAGTTAATCAACTGGAATGTTAGAGGGATGGGAACCTATATACGGAGAAACCAAATATACTCGTACCTGAAGAGAAAAAGGGTATCACTGGCCCTCCTTCAAGAAACACACCTTACTACAGAAGCCACAGACAAGATGGTAAGCTACTGGGGGTCCAGGGAAATGGCTCATCCTACTCAAGGTATGCAAGAGGACTCTATGTGAAAACATAAAAATTGATATGAGGCTGGGAAGCCCAAAAGAAACAGACCAACACAGGTTACAAAGGACATACAAGTGCTTTATTAAAAAGCTACAACAGTTACCAAAGTCAATTGACAAACGGATAGCTATTCGGCTCTCAGAGTAATGTAACGAACTTCAACGAAGGTTCCATGCATTAGTAGAGAGACCGTACATTGGAATACTTGGGCTTTTATATCCTTTATCCAGCCCTTGGCCAACCCCCCTCGCTTGTTAACCATTCTTGGGACCAGGCCTAGGGTTCCTTGCCAGGTCAATCCTATAATGTATGCATTTTGATCAGTTCCGCTGATACAGTTGTTCATTTACACATAGGTCAGTAATAGGACAAGGTCTCAGTTCGCGACCCCGACAAGTGGCCTGCAGGCATATTAATTATTCGTGTGTGCGGAGGTCACAACGGCCAGAATCTCACTCAGAATGTTTATTCAGCCTCCATTTTGATGTTGAGGGTGACTTCCACTTTACAAGAGAACCTAAAATGGCGGCTAAATCCAAGATGGCGACTTACACAATTTTTCGTTAAGGTCAAGACCTTGCCGCGTAGTCTATTTACATGATATTTTAGACAACTTGGCGTAGGCCAATACACATTCAAATACTGCGATAGGAGGCATTATATCATTTCAATTCTAACAGACCCTCCTTTTGGCCTATGCCAAGTGCTAATATCACTTCTAATATTTTTGCAAATAACTCCATGTGCTGTCATCCATACATCCCGAATCATTGTCTGTAATATCTATAGCCATTAGGTTGTTCATCAGAACCTCTTGTAACACAAACTCTTTGGATGCTGTATCTGGGGCATGCATGCTATGCCCTATTGTGCTCACTGCTTGGGCAACACATCCCCCTAGCATTCCACATATACTCGGAAGACATTGAAAACAGCAACAAAGGAATAGCAGGATCCCCAAAATAACTAGAATAACAGAATGCACCTTCCAACCCCAAGATCGTAAAGAATCCCAGAACCAGGTGCTAAGATTCCAATCTCCTACAGGGATATGTACTTCAGAACTAAGAATATGCAAGTTCTGTATTGCTTTAAAAATTGTCGGCGAGGAATCTGGTACGAAAACACAGCAAGCGGACCCCACCAATTTGCATACTCCACCTCGTTCCGCCAAAATGACATCTAATGCCATCCGATTTTGGAGTGCTGCCAATCCTATTGCTTTTTGTTCTAGTGTCATATTGTAGAGTATGTCCGTGGTCCGGTTGATCGTTCTCTCCAGTACCCTTGCTAGTCCCCTAATGTTCTCAGAGTTTGTTATTTGTCCCCAAAAGGGCACAACTGATTTTGCTATATCTCCCAATACTTGCCCAGGGGTATCTCCGTTCTTGTCCCGCCGTGGGCGAGCCTTAGAAACCTCCAATGTACTAGCTACAAATACCCCGGGTAACAGGATTCCTAAATAACAGGTTCCCTGCCAATCCTTGGGCAACCAGGGAAATGCTAAACTACCACGAACAAAATAAACAGGCCCCCCCTACATACAGAGGCCAGTTTTCTCCAGTCAAATTTACAATGTTCATACAACCTCAAAATCTCCCATTGGCCGAGTGCCGTTTCTTTGTACACAAAAGGGGACTGAGTCAGGGCTATGATTTATAGAGTAGGAAGGAGGCACGGCGTCCTTATTGCCTATCGGAGCCATTTTAAAGGAAATTAAAGTTTGAAAAGTAAGAGACAGTTTATCAGACGGCCTAATAGAAGCGACATTAGGTTTACTTCTATTTGCAAAAAGCGAGCATCCCAGGGGAGTTAATTCACGTTTCTCGAAATCGTTCAAATTAGTTCCATCAAAGTTCCCTGAGATGCTATCATTCCAATGGCCAAAGAATAGTGCTCTGAGAGAGGCATAGCAAGCAGTCGTTAAAGGTAAAGGGTGAATATATCATCCGAGTCCCTTGTTCCCATTTTGCGGTAAATGAGTGCAAATCCAACAATTACTCTTATTAAAAATGGCATGCGTTGCATTCATTACTATCATTAGAGTGTTGTTATGATACTTTTGTCTATGTTGGGAGTCTCTAGGGGACAGAGTGTGAAGGTGTACAGAGGGAGTCAAAGCAGTTGGTAAAATCTCGGTCGGTAGTAGAGGTTTTAGAGGATAGATTTCTTCAAAGTACCAAAGTCCTACAGCAGTAATTGCAAAAATAACAATTATCATTATCAAAACACAGCGATACTTTTTCGGGGCCCAGGCACATTGTTCATTGTCCAAGTTGGTCACCCCCTTATTCACAAGTCCAGTGCGGGGAGCAGCAGTGGAGGTGGCAGGCATTGTAGTTCCTCAATCGACGACCCCAATGTTCGTTGCTGGCGACGCTACGGTCGCGCGATTTCTTAGTCCTTCCCAACCCTAGCCAGCAGAATCCCTTTTTTGTTCAACAGAAACTTTCTTATACAAGAGAAAACTTCCAATCACTTCCCTTTCCCAAATGCACGGAAAACCCGTGCCGTAGTTCAATTTTCTTCGTCAAAAGTTGTACCTGGTGGTACCCAAGATTGTTTTATCGGAAAATAAGGTGTCGTCACTTCCTGAGGGAAGTGACGTGTCGGAGGCGACGGAAGAGCTTGAAACAGTGTTTTCCGGAAGTGATTTTTCAAGAGAGTGCGGAGACGAAATGGACTGTTCCCGAAGCTCCACGGGCTCAGAGAGATTCTCCGACGCACTCACAACGCTGTTTGCTACTCCAAGATCAGAGACTGTAGCATCAGCGAGGGGTTCTGCTTCTTCTGTAACGTGTGGCGTCGGGTGAGGAAGTTTCTTGACATGCGTCGCGTGGATCCAGTGTTTCTTCCCAGCCACCCGCAGTACTGTCTGTGTGACCAACAGCACCTGGTAGGGTCCCTTCCAACGAGGAGCGAGACAGAAAGACCTTTCGTAGGCCTTCACTAGGACCCAACTTCCAGGCTGTATATCGTGTCCTGGGCCCGTGAACCGTACAGGTAAAGCCGAATACACCTGGTGATAAATGAAATACAGGTTTTTAGTTAACTGGTTACAATAGTCTACAAGCAATACATTTTCCACCTCTCTCAGGGCTTTAGGTTTTGGGAGACCCCAAATGTTAGCAGGTCTCCCCATCACTACCTCAAATGGAGAAAGTCCAGTCTTAGTTTGAGGTGTGGTACGCATAGCCAATAATACAATAGGTAAGGCATCTGGCCATTTCAGTTTGGTATCGGCACATGTTTTTGCAAGCTTATTCTTTAAGATACCATTGTGTCTTTCCACTAACCCAGCACTCTGAGGATGTCTAGCTGAGTGAAATCGTTTCTCAATATGTAAAGCTGTGCATATCTGCAAAATTACTGCTGCAACAAAATGAGGACCATTGTCCGACCAAATTACCCTTGGGAGCCCAAATCGAGGAAAGAATTCTTTTACCATAATCTTTGCAGTGGTCATGGCGGTAGCATCTTTAACGGGGAAAGCCTCGACTCACTTACTGAAGGCACAAATAATTACAAGAACATATTTCAGATTGTTACATCGTTCCATCTCAATAAAATCAAAGTGAATGACCTCGAAGGGAACAGAAGGTGGCCCAAAGCTTCCCCTTGGAGTTACTGTCCCCTTACCCACATTGTGCTGTAAGCAGATCATGCAATTTCGAACATGTCTTTTTGCAGTCTCCGGAATCTTGTTATTCACCCAAACTTGTTCTAACATTTTCGTGATCTGCTGAGCACACACCTGTGTAGGACCGTGTGCCATCGTAACCATTGCTTGTACATATGAATTTGGGAGCAACCATTTTCCTTCAGATGTATCCACCCAACACCCATCATCATCTAGTTTCCCCATTCCTTCGGCCCACCTTTTAGATTCTTCTACTGTGGCATCAGTTTGAATATCTCGCACAGACCCAATACCTTCATCCATTATATCAGCATCTTTCATTTCCCTCAAAGCATACATGTCGGTGCTAAGGTCTGTGGCCGTTTGCCTGGCTATCAGGTTCGCAAAAGCGTTCCTTTTTCCCACATCATCTATGACCTTACGATGGGCTGCACACTTCATGATTGCTAACTGCCTAGGGAGTTAGAGTGCTGAGAGCAATTGCACTATCAAGGGGCCTTGCTGAATCTTGGTCCCTTGTGAGGTCAGGAACCCTCTTTCTGACCAGAGCCTCCCAAAGTTGTGAGCCACCCCAAAGGCGTGCTGGCTATCAGTGTATATATTTACTATACGCCCTTCGGAGAGTTCACAAGCTCGGGTCAATGCTATAATCTCTGCGGCCTGCGCGGAGTTATGGAAAATTCTCTTAGTTTCAACAACTTTACTCAATGTAGTAACTGCGTAAGCAGCTGTAGATGTACCATCTGAGAGTTTGAAGCAGGAGCCATCACAAAACAGCTCCCCTTCTGCATTGTCCAAAGGAGTATCTATAAGATGTATCCTGCCCTTTGTTTCTTGCTCAGTGTTATACAGGCAGTCGTGCAATTCTTCGCCACCGCAAACAGTGTTTTGCGGGAAAGGTAAGAGTTCAGCCGGATTAAGAACACAACACCTCTTAATTTAAATGTGCGGGGCAAACAGAATTAATTCATACCTTGTTAACCGTGCAGAGGTGAGGTGTTGCGTTTGGGTTTTGTTCAATAGGATATCTACAGAGTGAGGTACCATCAAAATCAAATCATGGCCTAGGACCATTCCCTCACTCTGTTTTACAGACGCGGCAGCAGCAGCGACAGCTCGCAAACATCTTGGCAAAGCGCATGCGACAGGATCAAGGGCGGAGGAGTAGTAGCCGCACGGCCTATTCTTCCCTCCGTGTTCCTGTGTTAACACAGCCAAAGCACATCCATCACATTCATGCACAAACAACACAAAGGCCTTGTCATAATTTGGAGTACCCAGAACCGGTGCAGAGCATAACGCGGTTTTGAGAAGCTCAAATGATGGTTGATGTTCCGATTTCCATGGCAGTGGCAGAAAAATGCCCTTCTTCGTCAAAGCCAACATCGGTTTTATCACTAGCGAAAAGTTCGGGATCCACAACCTACAGTAAGAAGCCATACCTATTAAGGCTCTGACTTCCTTCTGTGTATTTGGAACAGACATGCCAGAAATGTGTTTTATTCTTTCAGGTGTCAATCTTCTCCCCTCCTTTGACAGGAGGTACCCTAAATAGGCAACCTCCTGACAACAATATTGAAATTTTTTGAGCGAAGCTTTATGACCATATTTGGCTAGATGAACAAGCAACAGTATAGTGCCTTCTTTACAAGCACTTTCAGAACCTGCAGCCAAAAGCAAATCATCGACATATTGAAGCAGTGTACAAGTAGGTGGCAATTCAAGGGTGTCGAGCTGCTCTTTCAAAGCTCTACTATAAATGCTTGGACTTTCAGTATACCCTTGAGGTACCCTAGTAAATGTAAATGAGCGTCCCCCCCAAGGTGAACGCAAACAAATATCGACTTTCCTTATGTATAGGGATGCTAAAGAAAGCGTTTTTTAAATCCACAACACCGAAGTGCCTAGCCGTAGCAGGGATCATTGTCAATATCGTCGTCACATCAGGCACGATTGGAAATTGTGGGGCGACAACTCTGTCGAAGATCAATTATGAACCGGTATGGGATTGCATTGTCGCCTTTCTTATATACAGGCAAGATCGGACTGTTACACAAACTACCTGTAATCTCCTCGATCACCCCACGATGCACAAAATCAGAGACAATGCATTTCAAAGCACGCTCGCCCTCAACTGATATTTTATACTGCGGAATGCGTGGTAGTTTAACTCCATGTTTCAAAACTATCTTAACGGGCTCAATCTGCAGTACCCCGACATCATTGTCGTCAACCGCCCATAAACATTCCGGGACAATGCTAAACTCGGGAGGTAAAGGTCGAATCAGAAACTGAGAATTAGGAAGTTGCTGTGGTGAAACCGTCAGCCGTACTCCATCAGAGGAACAATGATTTACTGCATTCAATTTTTTTAACAAATTCAACCCCAGCAAATTCTCTCCACAGTTTGAAGTCAGAAGAAAAGGGCAATGGTCCGTAAAGGGACCCAAAGAAACAGACACCGGTGAAGAAACCGGACAAACAATTGGTATGCCAGAAAACCCTACGGAAACATTTGTTTGCCCTGACAGTGGAATGTTTGGAACCCGAGAATGATCAATGGAGCACTTCTGTGCTCCAGTGTCTATCAAAAACTGGTGTTTCCTATTCCCTACTAATAATTCAACGTAGGGGCCTTTCTGGTTAACGGGAATAGGTGAAGTTTCCAAACCCTGCTTCGGGCAGTCCTAATGAAATAGAGTATCGTCAGACGGAAGCTCTTCAGAAAGGTAGGCAGCAGAAGGGTGATCAAATATGTTCCTCGAGTCCACACTCGAGGTCTGATTTTCCTGTGAAAAAGGTTGCTGAGGATCTTGCAAAAACTGACCTCTATCAGGGCCCCCTGCTCCAGGGCAGCCCCTGGGTCGTCTACCCATACTCCCAAACGCACTGTTTGACCTTTGTCGAAGGACGGGGCACTGTGCTCACCAATGACCTTCCTGACGGCAATAAGCACATTGATTAATATTCACAGAACCCAAAGGAGCATTTCCTTTTGGGACATACTGACCTCTGGTCTGTGTCGTGCCTCCTCTGGGGTTTCTAACAATTTGTTGTAATAATACTTTGGTTTTCAAGTCTCCTTTCCTCTTTTCTATTTTCTCCTTCTCATTATTAACACGGTTCTCATAATACTGAGCCATGTGCAAAACCTCAGATTGAGATTTTGGCTGCCAAGCGCTCTCAGAGGACATAATCTGTGACTGGATGTCAGGCAACAATCCACGCACAAATGTGTCCACAAACAACCTTTTCCCAGACTCTGTACCCAAATCCTGCCCACTGAAGTTGGAAAATACCTGCTCGAATCTATTAAAGAATTCGGTGACGCCTTCAGTTTTCCCTTGAACACAGGCCGTAAGCTTGTCCCAAATAATTATTTTCTCTGGAATTATAGTTTTCAATTTTGCAACATTTCTATCAGGCAAAGTAAGTATTACCTGTGGTGGTTTCTCACCTGCTGGTCTTTCCCCATCAATCCTAATCATATTAGCCCACGTATCTCCCAACCCTGGCACATAGTCTATTGTCCGAACCTGCTTCCATACATCTACGGGTAGGAGTACAGGGAATAGCAAGTTAATATCACTTAAGGTGAACACAGAGGACTGTAAGACGGACTCTCTTTGTAAAACCCCGTCGGGTTTTTCCTGATATCAGGAACTGATTGTCTAATAGTGTTCACTTCCTGTCGTGAAAACGGGACGTGAACGAATTGCGATACATAATGTGCAGGGATATCCACAGCGGGTGCACCAGTCCCAGCGTTGGCGGGAATCTCAACCTTAGGGACAAAGGTCGGAGGAACCTCTCTCATAGGCAAATGAGATATAGGTACCTCCGGCCGCTTACTAAGCAACAGAGCCAGGTCGAGCGCTAAGGCAGCCGAAGAAGTGTCGGGCGAAAAAGCCCTTTTACAAATCCCCAACAATTCTATAGGGCAACTAACCTTCTTTCTTACACATTCTTCTTGCAGGTACTGTACCATTACCTGAATTACCTCTCTTTGCATTTCTACTGTATACTGACTATACGTGTCATATACTTCATCTGGCGGAATCGATGAATCCGAGATCCATCGAATCGCATCTTTGGTACAAATTCGTACTTCCTCAGGTGCCGATCTACGACACGGAAGGAACCGTTTCTGTACATACATACTGTCGTCTTCATCATCCTCATCTCGTGCTTTCTCAAAGTCCCTCCTATACTCAAACAATCTTTCAACATGACCATGTACTTTCTGCTCTGTGTCCCTTCAAAGTGCCAAAGCATTTAGATCTCTCACCCCTTGTGGAAGATCCAAATTCTGTAATCTACTCCACATCACACATAAATGAGTCCCCAAGCCTTCGATAAAAACATTTTTCTCGGGAAAACTGTTCAAATTAGATGATGTGGAAAAAACATTAATTTGATCACCTTTCTCCATACAGTGCTTAGCCCATGCAAACAATTCCTGTTTCTTATCTGCAGAAACAGTATTAGGAGTGACTATCTTTGATCCTGCACCTTGATCAACTTCAGTCAATACGGGACCATTTGGGAGCAGAGGTGCAGGCAACTTAATAAAGGTGCAACTATCGGCGCAGGAGGAAGGGGCGGTGCAATAGGTGGAGGAACAACAACTAGAGGAATAGGTACAATAGGTTGTACAGGGGGAACGTGTATAACAGCAGGAACAATAGCAGAAATGGGCAGAGCGCACAAGAAAGGATCATACGGAGGCGGCGCAGAGGCACCAGGCCTGCGTTCGTTTAACAATTTTTCAATAAATTCTTCGGACACATGAAAATATTTAGAGGGGTAAATTTTCTGGATTCCAAGTGAAAAAGCCCTATCCATATTTTTAACTGATTCTGAATGTTTTTCTTTATCATATAACAACGCTTTTTCGGCATTTGTTTTATGACGGCGTGCATGTTTATCCCTACTTTTAAGCTGCTGTAACGCTTCTTTTTTCCAATTCTGTAAAACAACAAAAGGCTGCAGGTCTAGCCTTCTTTTTTAGCAAGACCGATTCTAGGTATTCAATACGGGAGATCTCAAAACTGCCATTGATTGGCCACTGAAATTCGGAGGCATGTCTGGTTTGTCTGTGCCAAATATCATTAAATACTATACTACCAATTCCATACTTACAGTACATAGTACATGCCGGCGACCCCTCCTGTGGTGCCGGATGGCTAAATTCCAAAGATTGTCGATCGCTGCGGAACAGAGCCCTAAAGCAGCTAGACAATTTCCCAGGCATTTCACAAAAAATTGGTGTTACCTGGTCAATAATTGTGTCTGCAGCTACAATACACCAAATTCAAATTGTCAGGGTTAAATCAAGAGCCGGGTCACGACTGCACCTGACCAAACCTAAGGAGGACCGTACGGTTTATCAAAGAACTTACCTAACGAATTTTACCTTGTGTTTGGTGGTTTTGACAAATCTGCCCGCCTCAAAAATGGACCCTCGTCAAGATGCCGTGTCAGACCACACGACTATCGTCCAAGGATCGGATCGTGCAGCGCTGCCGAGGTATCGCGTCTCGTTCGGTCGGGCCCGCAGAATCACACCGTCTGATCCCGGTTCGATGGCCTGCGTCAACCTTCAATGATCCGGCATCAATCTTGAGGGTCCCTGTTTGGTCGCCAACTGTGAAAACATAAAAATTGATATGAGGCTGGGAAGCCCAAAAGAAACACACCAACACAGGTTACAAAGGACATACAAGTGCTTTATTAAAAAGCTACAATAGTTACCAAAGTCAATTGACAAACGGATAGCTATTCGGCTCTCAGAGTAACGTAACAAACTTAAAAGAATGTTCGATGCATTAGTAGAGAGACCATACATTGGAATACTTGGGCTTTTATATCCTTTATCCAGCCCTTGGCCAACCCCCCTCGGGGGTTAACCATTCTTGGGACCAGGCCTAGGGTTCCTTGCCAGGTCAATCCTATAACGTATGCATTTTGATCAGTTCCGCTGATACAGTTGTTCATTTACACATAGGTCAGTAATAGGACAAGGTCTCAGTTCGCGACCCCGACAAGTGGCCTGCAGGCATATTAATTATTCGTGTGTGCGGAGGTCCCAACGGCCAGAATCTCACTCAGAATGTTTATTCGGCCTCCATTTTGATGTTCAGGGTGACTTCCACTTTACAAGAGAACCTAAAATAGCGGCTAATCCAAGATGGCGACTTACACAATTTTTCGTTAAGGTCAAGACCTTGCCGCATAGTCTATTTACATGATATTTTAGACAACTTGGCGTAGGCCAATACACATTCAAATACTGCGATAGGAGGCATAATATCATTTCAATTCCAACATCTATACATGGGTGAGTCCAGAAACACTGTTTCACCAAATGGGGGTAGAATTGGACAAAGAAGGCAGGTACGTGATAGTGTGGGGCATGCTTGAGAACTCCCCTTTGTGCATAGTAAACTCATACTTCCCTCAACACAGCATACCCTCTCACATCAAGGAGTTATGTGCCAGATTGTTGTATTATAGAGAATATACTTTTATATGGGGATGAGACTTCAATTCCGTCATGAACGTTGAATTAGATAGATCCCTAACGCCACGTATACCTAACAACGTTTCCTCAGGGTCCCTCTCTAGGATGGTTGCAGACCTACATTTAACTGACATTTGGAGAGACCTTCACCCGTTCGACAGATCATATTCATTCTACTCAGCTCCCCAAAACCTCCACACCAGGATAGATTACTTTTTCATCGCCAACGAGCTAACCCCGCAAGTAAAATCGGCAGATTATATGGGCAGATCAATCTCGGATCACTCCCCTTTACTGTTACAGCTCTGCTTCAAGGGCCCTCGCCCACCTATACCAATGTGGCGCATGCCAGTAGACACCCTAACCGACCCTGCATTTAAGGAAACCCTAGGTGAAAAGCTAGAAGAATATTTAAGGATCAATAAGGGATCAGTCGGTAAATGGAGCACACTCTGGGAGGTGATGAAAGTAGTATCAAGGGGAGAGATAATTGCTGAAGCAGGCGGGATCAGGAGGCAGCTGAGAAGGGAGCTAGAGACAGCAGAGGAGAAAATCAGACACCTCGAAAGCGACAGCCCATTGGCCACTGAGAAGGAACCAGAACTGAAAACGGTCAGAGAAGACTGCAGGGTTGCATGGGAAAGACTCTCAAAGTTGGACTTCTCTGTACGCACCCTGAAGGCCCACAAGGAAGCAGATAAGCCGGGAGGAATACTCGCATGGCTATGCAAGAAGGAACACCCGAGACCAGCCCTCAAGGAGATCAAAGATAGGAATGATATAACCCACAGGACACAACAGGAGATTAATGATGTTTTCACGGATTTCTATACTGAGCTATATGCCCACAGGAATGAGATTCCTGTGGCAGATATAAGAGACACGTTGGCCGAAGTAGGACTACCCATGTTGAATCAGGAACAACGGGATACGCTGGGAAAGGCCATCACGGTTGAGGACATCTCAGATGCGTTTAGATCCCTTTCCACATGCAAGTCCCCCGGGACTGACGGTCTTACCCCAGAATTTTACAAGGCCTATGAGGAGATTTTGTCCCCGGTATTGCACGCAGTATACATGGAGGCATATGAGTCTGGAACTCTTCCTAATACCATGCGAGAGACCCTCATAGTCCCAATACTCAAGCCGGGTAAACCAGCCGACAAGTGTGACTCATATCGTCCACTGGCGCTCCTAAACTACGACAGCAAAATATTAACAACCATATTGGCTAAGAGGCTCTCGAGGGTGATTGGATCTCTGGTGCACGAAGATCAAAATGGTTTCGTTCCGGGACAAAACACTACTGCCAACCTCAGGAGGCTCCAACATATAATAGCACAAACAACCGAATGCAAGGAAGACCTAGCAGTACTCTCACTTGATGCCATAAAAGCCTTTGACTCAATTTATTGGGAATGGCTGATTGAGACTGTGAGGGAGTTTGGGCTCGGAGAACATTTCATCCGTTGGATCAAGGTGCTCTACAGCAACCCGGTAGCAAGAGTAAAAACGGGAGCCATGGTGTCAGAAGCCTGGTCTATTCAGAGGGGTACCAGACAAGGATGTCCGCTGTCACCAATGCTATATATCCTGGGTTTGGAACCAGTGGCAATCTACTTCAGGAAGCAGTTTTTTGACGCTGGCATTAACACTGGTGGGTCGGTCAATATTATTTCTTTATACGCAGATGATGTCCTCCTATATCTGCGAGACCCCCTGAAGAATGCCCAAATAGTACTGGATGTCCTGGATAATTTCGCGAAATACTCAGGGATAAAATTTAGCAGACAGAAGTCATGTTCGTTTCCACTTGCAAGTCTAAGGGGAAAGCCTGTGGAAGAGATTCCTGAGATCGGGATCCGTTGGCAGGTGGACGCCTTCCACTATCTAGGTCTTACTATCACACACACACCAGTAGCCACCCACGAGTCCAACACGGAGGCTGCAATGAGTGGAGTACATAGATCCATAAAATTCTGGTCGAAGCTCCGGCTCTCCATGATGGGTAGAGCTGCAATATCCAAAATGATAATACTCCCTAGGTTCCTCTACTGCTTCACCAATGTGGTATACTACATTCCCCCACCCTTCTTCAGGAAGCTGGAATCCCTGATTAGGGACTTTCTCTGTGGACGAGCCAGACACAGCCTCACACTAAATGTCCTTACACTTACCTGCGCCGAGGGTGGCATCCAACTTCCCGATTTCCAGAGATACTACTTGGCGGCTCAATCGACACATCTAGCAAAATGGCTTTCAGACGAACCCACAGCTGAGTTGAATCTCCTCTCCCAATTAACCTCACTGTTGCACCCCAAAGAGTTAATATGGAACACACGAGTTGGGCCATCCAACCCACCCATGATACTAGATGTGGGGAGACAAGTATGGAACAGGGTTAGATCCATAGTCAGCCTACAACACTCATATGCACCCGATATCCCCATGCTGGCGGACGTTTGCAAAACCCCAAGTGATCTATCAACACTGAGGTGCTGGGAGAGTTATGGCCTCTACACATGGGGAGACATGTTCTGCGAGGAACTCTTCAGGGACTTTGAATCACTGCAAGAAAGGAACGGACTTCCACCAGGCCAATTCCTATGGTACCAAAAAGTGTAGCATGTAGCCAAGGAGAATTGGGACAAATGGCCTGAAGAGCCAGAGACACACCCCCTTTCGCGGGAAATATACGACCTTGGCGTCGGCTGGAAGCCAACATCACGGTTATACACCCAAATAAACAACAGTACCAACCCAAGGAGTGCACAGCTGAAAGAGAAATGGGAGACCGATTTGGGGACTGAAATCACAGAGGGCGAATGGTCGAGAGCCCTGGCATACCCAAAGGAGGTGTCTAGGAATGCCAGGTTCAGACTGATTCAACCGAACGTACTCTATAAAACTTATATGACCCCACACAGGATATCCACGTTTAATAACACAGCCGACCCAAAATGTCCTTGGTGCTCCTCCGACCCGGCGGACATGATCCACATGTTCTGGGCTTGTCCCAAATCTCAGAAACTCTGGCAGGCCGCTGAACAAACCTGCAGGAATGCTGGGCTGGAGATATATGAATGGACACCCAAAGAGTGTCTATTGGGCACTTACCCGAGGCTGAGTAAAATCAGGCACCTGGCAAAACTTATGGACATGGCTTGTGTGTTAACTAAGAGGACGATTGCCATGGCCTGGAAATAGCCAGCAGGCCCCAGATATGAGCCCTGGATTAAGGAGATGGAGATGGAGATGCACATGGACACAAACCACGGACCCGCTGATGACCAGTGCAGGCCAGTTGCCTGCACGCAACCACTCGCGCCAGAGACCGGATTGGGTCAGACAGCGCGAGAGCGCCCGAGCACTGCACCCCGGTGACAGAAGCTGGGTGCGTTAGTTACAGTTACTTTTTCCAAGTTGTTATTGTTTCGACTGTCCTATCTCAGATGAACAATGGCCGGACTGGTTTGGACATTGGACCGGAGGTAGGGGCTACCCATCCTATACAAGCGGAACAATATGTGACATATGATTTGACGTATATAACCCAGACGGGAGGAGGGGTGCTCCCCATTATAAGGAACCCACTCATGCAATGGCAGCAAGACTCAAGTTAATCACATGGAATGTTAGAGGGATGGGAACCTATATACGGAGAAACCGAATATACTCGTACCTGAAGAGAAAAAGGGTATCACTGGCCCTCCTTCAAGAAACACACCTTACCACGGAAGCCACAGACAAGATGGTAAGCTACTGGGGGGGCCAGGGCAACGGCGCATCCTACTCAAGGTATGCAAGAGGAGTCGATACATGGATGAGTCCGGAAACACCGTTTCACCAAATGGGGGTAGAATTGGACAAAGAAGGCAGGTACGTGATAGTGTGGAGCATGCTTGAGCACTCCCCTTTGTGCATAGTAAAGTCATACTTCCCTCAACACAGCATACCCTCTCACATCAAGGAGTTATGTGCCAAATTGTTGCATTATAGAGAATATACTTTTATATGGGGAGGAGACTTCAATTCCGTCATGAACGTCGAATTAGATAGATCCGTAACGCCACGTATACCTAACAACGTTTCCTCAGGGTCCCTCTCTAGGATGGTTGCAGACCTACATTTAACTGACATTTGGAGAGACCTTCACCCCTTCGACAGGTCATATTCATTCTACTCGGCTGGCCATAAACTCCACACCAGGATAGATTACTTTTTCATCGCCAACGAGCTAACCCCGCAAGTAGAATCGGCAGATTATATGGGCAGATCAATCTCGGATCACTCCCCTTTACTGTTACAGCTCTGCTTCAAGGGCCCTCGCCCACCTATCCCAATGTGGCGCATGCCAGTAGACACCCTAACCGACCCCGCATTTAAGGAAACCCTAGGTGAAAAGCTAGAAGAATATTTAAGGATCAATAAGGGATCAGTCGGTAAATAGAGCACACTTTGGGAGGTGATGAAAGTAGTATCAAGGGGAGAGATAATTGCTGAAGCAGGCGGGATCAGGAGGCAGCTGAGAAGGGAGCTAGAGACAGCAGAGGAGAAAATCAGATACTTCGAAAGCGACGGCCCATTGGCCACTGAGAAGGAACCAGAACTGAAAACGATCAGAGAAGACTGCAGGGTTGCATGGGAAAGACTCTTAAAATTTGACTTCTCTGTATGCACCCTGAAGGCCCACAAGGAAGCAGATAAGCCGGGTAGAATACTCGCATGGCTATGCAAGAAGGAACACCCGAGACCAGCCCTCAAGGAGATCAAAGATAGGAATGATATAACCCACAGGACACAACAGGAGATTAATGATGTTTTCACGGATTTCTATACTGAGCTATATGCCCACGGGAATTAGATTCCTGTGGCAGATATAAGAGACACGTTGGCCGAAGTAGGACTACCCAGGTTGAATTAGGAACAACGGGATACGCTGGGAGAGGCCATCATGGTTGAGGACATCTCAGATGCGATTAGATCCCTTTCCACATGCAAGTCCACAGGGACTGACGGTCTTACCCCCGAATTTTACAAGGCCTATGAGGAGATTTTGTCCCCGGTATTGCACGCAGTATGCATGGAGGCATATGAGTCTGGAACTCTTCCTAATACCATGAGAGAGACCCTCATAGTCCCAATGCTCAAGCCAGGTAAACCAGTTGACAAGTGTGACTCATATCGTCCACTGGTGCTCCTAAACTACGACGGCAAAATATTAACAACCATATTGGCTAAGAGGCTCTCGAGGGTGATTGGATCTCTGGTGCACGAAGATCAAAATGGTTTAGTTCCGGGACGAAACACTACTGCCAACCTCAGGAGGCTCCAACATATAATAGCACAAACAACCGAATGCAAGGAAGACCTAGCAGTACTCTCACTTGATGCCATAAAAGCCTTTGACTCAATTTATTGGGAATGGCTGATTGAGACTCTGAGGGAGTTTGGGCTCTGAGAACATTTCATACGTTGGATCAAGGTGCTCTACAGCAACCCGGTAGCAAGAGTAAAAACGGGAGCCATGGTGTCAGAAGCCTGGTCTATTCAGAGGGGTACCAGACAAGGATGCCCGCTGTCACCAATGGTATATATCCTGGTTTTGGAACCAGTCGGAATCTACTTCAGGAAGCAGTTTTTTGTCGCTGGCATTAACACTGGTTGCTCGGACAATATTATTTCTTTATACGCAGATGATGTCCTCCTATATCTGCGAGACCCCCTGAAGAATGCCCCAATAGTACCGGATGTCCTGGATAATTTCGCGAAATACTCGGGGATAAAATTTAGCAGACAGAAGTCATGTTCGTTCCCACTTGCAAGTCTAAGGGGAAAGCCTGTGGAAGAGCTTCCTGAGATCGGGATCCGTTGGCAGGTGGACGCCTTCCGCTATCTAGGCCTTACTATCACACACACACCAGTATCCACCCACAAGTCCAACACGGAGGCTGCAATGAGTGGAGTACGTAGATCCATAAAATTCTGGTCAAAGCTCCCACTCTCCATGATGGGTAGAGCTGCAATATCCAAAATGATAATACTCCCCAGGTTCCTCTACTGCTTCACCAATGTGGTATATTACATTCCCCCACCCTTCTTCAGGAAGCTGGAATCCCTGATTAGGGAAATTCTCTGGGGACGAGCCAGACACAGACTCACACTAAATGTCCTTACACTTACCTGCGCCGAGGGTAGCATCCAACTTCCCGACTTCCAGAGATACCACTTGGCGGCTCAATCGACACATCTAGCAAAATGGCTTTCAGACGAACCCACAGCTGAGTTGAATCTCCTCTCCCAATTAACCTCACCGTTGCACCCCAAAGAGTTAATATGGAACACACGAGTTGGGCCATCCAACCCACCCATGATACTAGATGTGGGGAGACAAGTATGGAACAGGGTTAGATCCATAGTCAGACTACAACACTCATAATCACCCGATATCCCCATGCTGGCGGACGTTTGCAAAACCCCCAGTGATCTATCAACACTGAGGTGCTGGGAGAGTTATGGCCTCTACACATGGGAAGACATGTTCTGGAGGAACTCTTCAGGGACTTTGAAGCACTGCAAAAAAGGGACGGACTTCCACCAGGCCGATTCCTATGGTACCAAAAAGTGAAGCATGTAGCCAAGGAGAATTGGGACAAATGGCCTGAAGAGCCAGAGACACACCCCCTTTTGCGGGAAATATACGACCATGGCGACGGCTGGAAGCCAACATCACGGTTATACACCCAAATAAACAACAGGCCCAACCCAAGGAGTGCACGGCTGAAAGAGAAATGGGAGACCGACTTGGGGACTGAAATCACAGAGGGCGGATGGTCGAGAGCCCTGGCATACCCAAAGGAGGTGTCTAGGAATGCCAGGTTCAGACTGATTCAACCGAACATACTCTATGGAACTTATATGACCCCACACAGGATATCCACGTTTAATAACACAGCCGACCCAAAATGTCCTTGGTGCTCCTCCGACCCGGCGGACATGATCCACATGTTCTGGGCTTGTCCCAAATCTCAGAAACTCTGGCAGGCCGCTGAACAAACCTGCAGGAATGCTGGGCTGGAGATATATGAATGGACACCCAAGGAGTGCCTATTGGGCACTTACCAGAGGCTGAGTAAAATCAGGCACCTGGCAAAACTTATGGACATGGCTTGTGTGTTAACTAAGAGGACCATTGCCATGGCCTGGAAATCGCCAGCAGGCCCCAGATATGAGCCATGGATTAAGGAGATGGAGATGGAGATGCACATGGACACAAACCACGGACCCGCTGATGACCAGTGCAGGCCAGTTGCCTGCACGCAACCACTCGCGCCAGAGACCCGGATTGGGTCAGACAGCGCGAGAGCGCCCGTGCACTGCACCCCGGTGACAGAAGCTGGGTGTGTTAGTTCCAGTTACTTTTTCCAAGTTGTTATTGTTTCGACTGTCCTATCTCAGATGAACAATGGCTGGACTGGTTTGGACATTGGACCGGAGGCAGGGGCTGCCCATCCTATACAAGCGGAACAATATGTGACATATGATTCGACGCATATAACCCAGACGGGAGGAGGGGTGCTCCCCATTATAAGGAACCCACTCATGCAATGGCAGCAAGACTCAAGTTAAGTACATGGAATGTTAGAGGAATGGGAACCTATATACGGAGAAACCGAATATACTCGTACCTGAAGAGAAAAAGGGTATCACTGGCCCTCCTTCAAGAAACACACCTTACCACGGAAGCCACAGACAAGGTGGTAAGCTACTGGGGGGGCCAGGGCAACGGCGCATCCTACTCAAGGTATGCAAGAGGAGTCTATACATGGGTGAGTCCGGAAACACCGTTTCACCAAATGGGGGTAGAATTGGACAAAGAAGGCAGGTACGTGATAGTGTGGGGCATGCTTGAGAACTCCCCTTTGTGCATAGTAAAGTCATACTTCCCTCAACACAGCATACCCTCTCACATCAAGGAGTTATGTGCCAGATTGTTGCATTATAGAGAATATACTTTTATATGGGAGGAGACTTCAATTCCGTCATGAACGTCGAATTAGATAGATCCGTAACGCCACGTATACCTAACAACGTTTCCTCAGGGTCCCTCTCTAGGATGGTTGCAGACCTACATTTAACTGACATTTGGAGAGACCTTCACCCCTTCGACAGGTCATATACATTCTACTCGGCTCCCTATAACCTCCACACCAGGATAGATTACTTTTTCATCGCCTACGAGCTAACCCCGCAAGTAGAATCGGCAGATTATATGGGCAGATCAAACTCGGATCACTCCCCTTTACTGTTACAGCTCTGCTTCAAGGGCCCTCGCCCACCTATCCCGATGTGGCGCATGCCAGTAGACACCCTAACCGACCCCGCATTTAAGGAAACCCTAGGTGAAAAGCTAGAAGAATATTTAAGGATCAATAAGGGATCCGTCGGTAAATGGAGCACACTTTGGGAGGCGATGAAAGTAGTATCAAGGGGAGAGATAATTGCTGAAGCAGGCAGGATCAGGAGGCAGCTGAGAAGGGAGCTAGAGACAGCAGAGGAGAAAATCAGACACCTCGAAAGCGACGGCCCATTGGCCACTGAGAAGGAACCAGAACTAAAAACGATCAGAGAAGACTGCAGGGTTGCATGGGAAAGACTCTCATAGTTTGACTTCTCTGTACGCACCCTGAAGGCCCACAAGGAAGCAGATAAGCCGGGTAGAATACTCGCATGGCTATGCAAGAAGGAACACCCGAGACCAGCCCTCAAGGAGATCAAAGATAGGAATGATATAACCCACAGGACACAACAGGAGATTAATGATGTTTTCACGGATTTCTATACTGAGCTATATGCCCACGGGAATTAGATTCCTGTGGCAGATATAAGAGACACGTTGGCCGAAGTAGGACTACCCAGGTTGAATCAGGAACAAAGGGATACGCTGGGAGAGGCCATCACGGTTGAGGACATCTCAGATGCGATTAGATCCCTTTCCACATGCAAGTCCCCCGGGACTGACGGTTTTACCCCAGAATTTTACAAGGCCTATGAGGAGATTTTGTCCCCGGTATTGCACGCAGTATACATGGAGGCATATGAGTCTGGAACTCTTCCTAATACCATGAGAGAGACCCTCATAGTCCCAATGCTCAAGCCAGGTAAACCAGCCGACAAGTGTGACTCATATCGTCCACTTGCGCTCCTAAACTACGACGGCAAAATATTAACAACCATATTGGCTAAGAGGCTCTCGAGGGTGATTGGATCTCTGGTGCACGAAGATCAAAATGGTTTCGTTCCGGGACGAAACACTACTGCCAACCTCAGGAGGCCCCAACATATAATAGCACAAACAACCGAATGCAAGGAAGACCTAGCAGTACTCTTACTTGATGCCATAAAAGCCTTTGACTCAATTTATTGGGAATGGCTGATTGAGACTCTGAGAGAGTTTGGGCTCTGAGAACATTTCATCCGTTGGATCAAGGTGCTCTACAGCAACCCGGTAGCAAGAGTAAAAACGGGAGCCATGGTGTCAGAAGCCTGGTCTATTCAGAGGGGTACCAGACAAGGATGCCCGCTGTCACCAATGGTATATATCCTGGGTTTGGAACCAGTGGGAATCTACTTCAGGAAGCAGTTTTTTGACGCTGGCATTAACACTGGTGGGTCGGACAATATTATTTCTTTATACGCAGATGATGTCCTCCTATATCTGTGAGACCCCCTGAAGAATGCCCCAATAGTACTGGATGTCCTGGATAATTTTGCGAAATACTCGGGGATAAAATTTAGCAGACAGAAGTCATGTTCGTTCCCACTTGCAAGTCTAAGGGGAAAGCATGTGGAAGAGCTTCCTGAGATCGAGATCCGTTGGCAGGTGGACGCCTTCCGCTATCTGGGCCTTACTATCACACACACACCAGTATCCACCCACAAGTCCAACACGGAGACTGCAATGAGTGGAGTACGTAGATCCATAAAATTCTGGTCTAAGCTCCCGCTCTCCATGATGGGTAGAGCTGCAATATCCAAAATGATAATACTCCCCAGGTTCCTCTACTGCTTCACCAATGTGGTATACTACATTCCCCCACCCTTCTTCAGGAAGCTGGAATCCCTGATTAGGGACTTTCTCTGTTTACGAGCCAGACACAGACTCACACAAAATGTCCTTACACTTACCTGCGCCGAGGGTGGCATCCAACTTCCCGATTTCCAGAGATACTACTTGGCGGCTCAATAGACACATCTAGCAAAATGGCTTTCAGACGAACCCACAGCTGAGTTGAATCTCCTCTCCCAATTAACCTCACCGTTGCACACCAAAGAGTTAATATGGAACACACGAGTTGGGCCATCCAACCCACCCATGATACTAGATGTGGGGAGACAAGTATGGAACAGGGTTAGATCCATAGTCAGACTACAACACTCATATGCACCCGATATCCCTATGCTGGCGGACGTTTGCAAAACCCCCAGTGATCTATCAACACTGAGGTGCTGGGAGAGTTATGGCCTCTACACATGGGGAGACATGTTCTGCGAGGAACTCTTCAGGGACTTTGAATCACTGCAAGAAAGGGACGGACTTCCACCAGGCCAATTCCTATGGTACCAAAAAGTGAAGCATGTAGCCAAGGAGAATTGGGACAAATGGCCTGAAGAGCCAGAGACACACCCCCTTTTGCGGGAAATATATGACCTTGGCGACGGCTGGAAGCCAACATCACGGTTATACACCCAAATAAACAACAGGCCCAACCCAAGGAGTGCACGCCTGAAAGAGAAATGGGAGACCGACTTGGGGACTGAAATCACAGAGGGCGAATGGTCGAGAGCCCTGGCATACCCAAAGGAGGTGTCTAGGAATGCCAGGTTCAGACTGATTCAACTGAACATACTCTATAGAACTTATATGACCCCACACAGGATATCCACGTTTAATAACACAGCCGACCCAAAATGTCCTTGGTGCTCCTCGGACCCGGCGGACATGATCCACATGTTCTGGGCTTGTCCCAAATCTCAGAAACTCTGGCAGGCCGCTGAACAAACCTGCCGGAATGCTGGGCTGGAGACATATGAATGGACACCCAAGGAGTGCCTATTGGGCACTTACCCGAGGCTGAGTAAAATCAGGCACCTGGCAAAACTTTTGGACATGGCTTGTGTGTAAACTAATAGGACGATTGCCATGGCCTGGAAATCGCCAGCAGGCCCCAGATATGAGCCCTGGATTAAGGAGATGGAGAGGTGGACCATGGCCGAAACTAGAGCTTGGGAGGAGGGGAACAGTGGGGGAGGCGACGACGCGAGCAACACACTAGAGGCTTGGAGGGCCCTCCTGAGAGACATGATTTTTTCGACGAACTATAAACCTCCTTGAATCTAACCCCCTTGGACGCCAAAGGGGAACAGAGCACAGAGATCAGTCCATTATTCCCATATGCGTCACTACGTCACTGCCCTGAGTGGGTCAATGCAGAGAACTGGCTTCGGACCTGGACCCCTAACCTAGAAACATGGAACACGAGGTGCTAGTAAATGGTGGGACAGTCAATGTTGTTATTTTGTTTGTTTATTCGTTACTGTTTTACTGCAGTTTAATTGGCACACAATATATGCATTAGATGATGCAATCCAAAGCAGTTGCCCAACAGTTTTTTCTGTATACTTATAAATGCCAATAAAAACATTTAAAAATGAAAATAAACAACATATCCGTACTATGCAACAGAGAAGAATACGGCAGTAAACCCAAAAACAATTGCTGACAAAGTCAGAGTTACCTCAATACTCGTTGAAACCAGGGGTGCACTGGCCTCTAGGGAACTATAGAGATTTCCTGCTAGTCCTCTACACCCTGGACCTCTTTCATGTGGTATTTCTAAATGTTCCCATAGGAAGACAGTTTGGCCTGCTGTAAATATGTAATATGGGGCCACTTTCAAAATTATTTCCAGGACCTCTTTTGGTTTCCAGTCCACCCCTGATTGAAACCGGAGTCCACCTTTGAAGATAGGACTAAAGCAGTGTTTGGGTTGAGTGGTTGGAGAGGAGGGGGCACATGAAGCTGAGAACATGCACAGCATGAGGTGAAAAACTGGTGAGAAGGGTATCCGGCAGCCTGGAAACTCTTTGCTTTTTGATATTGATATTGTGTGGAAATCTAACAGGCACTCTAAATCAATGGGTTGAGACGTTCAACCACATGCACCCACTTGTGTGTGTTTTTTTGTTGTTGCAAAGCTTATTTAATACAGTTTTTCAGGCCACATGATTGAGGCGCCACACGCAGCAAAGGATCGGTTAAGAAACTGGGACTTCCCATTGTTAATCACTGTGACATAACATTCTCAGAATAAAATAGAGTTTATTTGTACAGAAAAAACAACACCATGCCATTTCGCAAAAAAGAAACACATTTTAGTTTATTTCATAGTTTTGAATGTAATCTCTGAATAGCATGTAGGCCGATTTTCCAAGTCATGTATAAGTCAACTGAAATGTATCCTTCAGTAGTAGCAAATGTACGTTCTGGAAACGCAGAGACAGGGCTATTTTGTTTCCATGTTTCTTTCATTCCGATTGTCTTAGCGGTGTGTACAAGGAAAGGCAAAACTTGGTGAAAACAGGAAAAGCATTATGTATGTTTCATGTTCAAAAGGTTCTAATTGTGTTTTATATAAACGAATATAATTTCACAAATTAAAATACGATCAATTATTTCTATCTTAATAAAATGACCATTGCCCCAGAGCCTCATGTATATTTCCTCTTTAGGAGCCAGGTATGTCACAGTGGGGCGAGTCAGACGTGATGGGTAAGAGTTTCTTCTGATTAACAGTGCCTAATGGAAGGCTTTGTTCCGATACAGAGTCCCTATGTTCAAAGTAAAATGTTTTCCCTGAGACAACAAACCTGATTTACAGAGCGTTTTCCATGATAAAATGCTTCTGTGAACCAGGCCCAAAGTTTGCCAACTAACGTAGAAAGAATGCTACAGTGTCTTCTGTTTCAAGCATAATATATTTTTCTTTTACTGGGCCTGACTCTTCAAGGGGGAGGTTTTGTTGAATGACATATATTTCGGCCCTTCAGGGGATGAATCTGTTTCTGAAAGAGTCTCCCCTTGCAAGGAATGGAGTTTATGCTGATACAGAGCCTCTCCAAGCAAAGAGGAGAGTGCATTGTGAGACAGTGTCCACCTTCGAGGGAGAAAACTGTTGGTGATACAATCTCTCTCTTCAATGGGTCAAGGGGGATTTGATTCTGACATAGAGTCTTCCCTTTAGGGCTGGGGAGATAGATTCCTCTGAGACGGTGTCACCCTCTACAAGAGGGACAGTCTATTCTGATTCAGAGCCCCGTTTCAAGGGAGATATTTTATTCTGATACAGAGTCTCCCTCAACAAGGCAGAGGATGTAAAATATTTGAATACAACGATTGTTGTTTGCTGACTGGACTAGTCTAAAATCTTCGTTGGAAGGCAATCAATTCTGTATTCAAAAACGCCACAATCGGAATCATTTGACATGGGTGCAAGTCAAGTTCTTATCATTTGGGAGACATATTTCTGAATAAACGATTACATTTTAGAATGCATTCTTTTGGGGGAGACTTTATTTCAGACCAAAGTCTCCTGGGAAAGCTTTGTTCCCAGATAGAACATTGGGCATCATTACAAGTTGGGCAGTGTGCATTAAATGCAGTGGTATTACCCTATACTGCTGCATTAACACAATTCTCAACTGAGAGTTGAGTGAAAACTGGGAGAATTCACCTCCCGCTATGAGCTGGAGGTAAATTTGCCAACTTTCTGCCAAATTCTGCGGTAATTCCACCAAAATCCCCTACTGAGTCCAATGGACTCATATAAATAGGGACTATCACTGCCTCCCGCCACTTGTAATCCGTTGTAATTGTTTTATACCAAATATCAGAAAAGAGGTGCAGCTGTATCTTGAACCTATAGGGCCAATTGATCCAGTTATGGGTCCCTTGCTCTTGCGCCATAGGTAATCAAGCTGCACCTCGCTGAGGAGGTCCAACAAGGCTGAAACATTTCTGGGCTCGCTTGTTTTTCCGTGCAGAGGGGACCTGGCCTAGCAGTTCGGGCAGGGCTGCTTCCATTGGTGGCAGTACCTGACTGATTTGCATATGACTGGACCTCTTTTGCGATGGCGCAGACAGGCTAAAAAACAGTGGTGTGGAAGGTTACCCAGAGCAATGCCAGTGGTTCAGATTAATTCAAAACCTTCAACCCATCACTTTTTTGGTTACAGTTGATCTATAGCCAGAAATGCCAGCAACAATTCAGTCGGCTTGTACAAAATCAAAACAAAAGACTTGCATACTGAAGCCAACACTTCCCAAGCATTGAATACTGCTTTCTTGTCCCTAAAGCAGCATTCCAACCTTATTTAGTTTGTTTGTGACATTAGAAAAGCACAACTGGATCATCAGTGCCAAAGTGTGCCAATTGTAACATTTCATCATATGCTGGGAATCAACATCTATGTGCATGAAATAAAAAGGTACATTGAAGGCATCATGAAGCAGGACACAGATAACAGATTCCAATTTCAAAACACAATAGTGTATTAAATCAAATGTCAGGATGGCAAGAGGCCTAACCTGCCCTTTGCTATGGTGTGATTTCCCTACCTGAATGAAACTAAGGAAAGACTGAGTCAAAGAGTTCAACTTGCAAGTCTGTGTGTGTCCAAAACCTATCCTTGCCCTCAGAACTAAATCTAAACAATGTGCAAGGATGTCAATCATAAAAGAAATGGTGATCACCACAAAGTTCTGAGCTTTCTCCAGCTCTTAGCTTCCTCTTCAGCTCCTCTTCCCCAAGTTCCAAAAAGTTCAACCATTCAACGTGATACAGTTTTACACAATCCTTGGGGTTCCCTTCCCCAAGTTCCAAGCAACACAGTTCAAATGAATAGTGTCTTGAGGTCCTGTCCTCACGATGGTATTTGCAGTTCATAAAGTCTCATGGTTCCCTTCCCCAAAATATCAATGTAGCAAGCAATGTTTGTTTCAATCTTTCAAAGTTCAACTTAGGTCCAGGTCAACCTGACCCTCCTTCTGCTTTGCGTCACCAACTCACTTACAGTGCTCCTTTCTGGTTTGTTTCACAACATCTTTGGCTTTCACAATATAGAGCTTACTGGTCTAGGCGCATCAAAGGTCACTCAAACAAGACCCCTAGGCTCTTCAGCCCACACAGGTTCTTCTACATTTGCCCCTGTGTACTGATTCCCATGCATTTAGTTTCCCTCTGTTTGCCTCTTGACTTTATGTGCAGTTTTATGCTCTTCTGGTTTCTCCTTGTTATCATTGTGGCTCTGCCATAACGTATTACACACCTCTTGTCAGTCTTTGGCCTTGTCACACTGCATCCATTCATAAGACTCACTTTGTGGTGGTTTTGCTCATACTCCACCCTTTCAAAACTTGCTCTTTTCCCATAGGTTGCTTTTATGTGAGCACTTTCCCTTTTTACTTTCATTAGCTATTTGCTTTGTCCATAAAGTTATATTTCAACTTAGTGTTAAAAATGTTTAATTTCAGGTTTTCAGGGAATTCGGTATTAAACAGCCATAGTTCAGCATTGTTTCAACATTTCATTTAGTTTGGCATTCAAGATGCATAGTTAAGCTTCGTTTTAAACTTTCGTTCAGTTCAGTATTGAATATGCATAACCCATCTTGGTTTGAAGCTTTCATTCAAACAGTGCTTCCTTATTCATGCGCAGCTCAGGCTGGAGCTCCCCGGTTTCTGAGTGGCTTTCTGACACTCACCGTCTTCAACATCCTCCTCCAGTAGCTCCAGCGGCTTCCTGTTGCTTCTCTTTCTGGCGCTCCGACCTCTGTGAGCCCTGCTTGCACACCGGTTGGAGTCCTGCATGCGATGCCAACTTTGTTGCTTCGTTGTGGACGCGAACGGCATCCCTTTTCTCTCCTGCTTGTTTGCAGCCCTTGCTGCTCGATCTCCGTCACAGAGGCTCCCACACCTAAGGGATGTCGGTAGCAATCCTGGCTCCTCCTTAGGTCCCACCATGAGTGCCTCCTAATGGAATGGGTTCCCTGGTCTCTCCTACCCAGGCCTCCCTGTTGCTCTCTCCGATGTTCCACGGGTCTCCCTATATTCACGTGCAACCACTTGACAGGTTGCAGGTGTGGACTTAAAGAGACATGCCGCACCATCACAGTACTCCTCGTCACAGTACCAAAGTGGTGAAATTAAGTTTGTGTGTTCATTACTCTTAGTCGCCGCTTCCTCGTCACAGTACTTTCAGATGTTAAATGTGGGGTATTGAGGGGAGCTGTTTTATAGTAGCCTATAATGGCCGGGGCAGGAAGAGGTTGGTCGTCAATAGGAAAAGGGGGATGCCATGTCTAACCCATCTTACCCTTAACCTTTTTCCTCTTCACCTTCTTTCTGAAGCTTCTGGATGGGTGATACTTCCTGTTATTTTCTTGGTCAATGGGACTTGGGTAACAATATCCCATAACTGCCTCTGGGATAGAGGTTTCTTTATGAAAGTGAATTGCGGAATACCACATCTTACCTTTGGAAGTCTCAGTCCCAATCTCCAAGGACCCTCCACCAAGGTGATCCTCCCTCGCATCTCCACCCCCAGGGTCGGGATCCAAAAGCGATGGCCTTCCCTGGCCACCTGTGAAGAGGATCCAATGGGAGTATATGTGAGGACACCCTCAGGATTCTCACAGTACCCAAAACATTTCAACATTGTTTACACCTACCCTCTTCGAATTAGAGAGAGACAAAGCACACATGAGAAAACACATTCAGCAATATTATGCTATTCGTTCCAGGTCCTATATACGCATGTTTTCAAAAAAGCATTCATTGGTATGTTGACTTATCTAAATTAATATGTTATCTCTCTCATCTTTGCAGCTGTTTAAAAAATAAAGCATTTGCCTCTCCTTCTGGCCAACATTGTCATTGTCATGGGCTGATGATGATAATGATTTATCGCTCCTTGCCAAACACCAGAACACAGTGAGAGGCTGATATTTGCAATAAACCAAAAAGTAGACCCACGACTGTAAGGGTTAAGCCATAAGATGTTTGAACAAAGAATGTTTATTTATGGATCTAGGTCATGTCATTATGGAGTATTTCACGGGAAAAAATGTTGTCACGTATGTCAAAGCAAAAGCCAAACATTTCTCTAGCTTTTTTTAAAATGGGGTTTCCATTCAAATCAAGTTTAAACATGTTTTCACTGAAAAGCTTCATTGCTAACTGTATTTTTAAGATTTTCTGTCCGCAACAGTTTAAAGTTATATTATTTGAACTTGTATTGCATGCAAATACCGTAGCTCTTTGATACGTTTGGTAATGGCTGATTGAGCCATCCCAGTTCAAGTAGACCATTGTTTAGATTATTTTGTGCAAGGAAGTATGAGAAAGGTGTTTGGAATGCTAGATGATAGCAATGACATTTGTGACAGTGTTTATTGTGCCATGGACCTTGTAGCTGTGCACCACTTCCCTGTGTCTAATGCCTTCAGGTGTATGATAATCGAATATGTGTTGCAGTAGTTGAGCTCATGTAAAAGGGTCGTATTCTCAATATATGGGTAAAAGGATAGTAGAATGCACTATACTCAATTGTGAAAGGTGTCACAATGCCATATGTGCTGCTGCACAAAGTTCCATGTGCTGTCTCAGAGCATACTGTGTTCCTGTGACTAGTAGGTACACATGTAGCAGTGTCAAATATCTGTTGCAGCAATAGACCTCATGACATTTCTCCTCGTCTGCATCAGTCGATTTCTATATGAGACTTATCACACTTTGAGCACCTATGCAGGTATGAATGCATTTATGTCTGGTTGTATGCATGTTTACATGGGAATTATTCACTGCACACTTAGCTGGGAACCAAAGGGCCACTGTAGAAAGGGGACAACTCCAAGGGGTAACCAGTACAGAGGATCTGGGATGGGTAGTTGGAGCAGGGACTCTGGGGGTGTTGAATGGAGCGATTAGCGATTAGCGATTGGTGTGATGTTCTTTTAAGAGTAGGGTCTTCAGGCCCTTCCAGAAGTTTGGCATGGAATGAGGAAGTCTTATCTGTGTTGGTAACTTGTTCCACATGCAAGGTGCATAACATGAAAAGGCCTGTTTTCTACAGTTCCCTTTTTGGTGATTTTTGTTTTCATTAATGCATCAGTCAAAACAACCTTTAATCGACATTCGTCTTTAGGTACACAATACATTTACAAAGTTCAAAAGAAACAGAGCAGGAGATAGAAACAAATAAATATGTGCAATAAAAACAAAATGCTCGAAACAACAGATCAAAATTAGCAGCATTAAGTAAATACAAAATCCTAGGTCCAAAGTGGTTAGTAACAGTGATTGAAATTCACTGCAGTCATAGTCAGGAATTTGTCACCCATCTATATGATGTAAAGTCTAAAACTCAATCTATAAAACATCACATAACATATGCAAAGGAAATATCAGTGTGTTAAAAATCAATATATAAATGGCAACAGATCGACATTAGCAGCACCCATTGGATACAGCATCCTATGATCAAAGTGCATACCAATAATAGTACAAGTTCGATCAAATAGTAATCAGGGTCTTATCACCCAGCTATATGGTGGGAGGTCTAAAGCTTAGACTTGTTATCAAGATCTTTCATCGCCTGACATTAGCAATCCAAGCCCGGTGGATATATTTCGCCACCCAGAGCACTGCGTCGAGATGATCCAACACTCCAACACATCTATCAACCACTCGATTGCATGAGAATTAAATATAGGTGTAAAATAAGCTCGTATCAATGCCCTGAATTCATCACAGTATAGCAAGAATTGCTGCCCATTCTCCTCAGCAGCACCACAAACCAGACAGTAACCAATATTTATTTCGCCCCACGATTTAGTAAAGGCTGCTAACTTTAAAGTACACAATCTAAATTCAGGCCTGGTGATGTTGTGCCTTTTGGCTTCCAGAGTTGGTGAGGTTCAAGGTGAAGTAGAGTGGTGCTGTGATTGTGACTGTCTTGTAGGTGATGCAGGCACTCTTGAAAATGATGCATGCCTAAAGGAGTCAACAGTGCAGATATTTAAGGATGGAGTTTATGTTGTTAATCTTTTTTTACCCTATGATAAAAAAATG
This sequence comes from Ambystoma mexicanum, assembly GCF_040938575.1. NCBI lineage: Eukaryota > Metazoa > Chordata > Amphibia > Caudata > Ambystomatidae > Ambystoma > Ambystoma mexicanum. The sequence continues at coordinate 359,936,940 of NC_090941.1, forward strand.
CTGCAGCATGGCGGATGACTTTCAGAGGGGTTAAGGTGGCCTCTATGGCTTCTGAAAGAAGGGAGTTTCACCATACAGGTTGGATATGCCCAGGGCTTGGAAAACAGCTTTGAAACATGGGGCAGTGATGAAAGGCAAGATGCTTTGGTGGAATACAAGCTTGTAGCATACTGCTTGGGTCTTCTTCGTGAAATTTGCTTTTAAGGAGAGGTCATAGGCAATATTAAAGCCAAAACATTGTTCAAAAAGTAAGGATTTTGGTGTCAATCCATCAAGGGTCATTTCAGTCAGTCAATTCTAGACTACAGCATGTGTGGTGGGATCTCTTATGTACACATTTGAGAGTTTGAGTGGGCACCACCTAGGTATATAAGAATACTTAACAATATAGCTCAATTCAGTGGTCATGCCACCAAAAGTGCCCCCAATTCACTGGGAGACAATTCACATGAAAAATGGGACCTTCCACTTTAGACAGGAGCTTGGAAGGACCTTTCATTAAAGTTCATGCACACATTACATTTACAACACATCAAATAACATCCAAAGGCAGTTTTCAGCCAATTACACTATATTATTTCAGGTGATTCTAAAGTCAAATTCACAATAGAAAAAGTCCATCTTCAAGGAAAGCATTCTTAAAATCATTGAGGTACTCCAAGAAATGCTATCTAGCGTCATGATATGATCAAACGATACATCAATATGTGTTTAATGCTGTGACATTCAGACCATTTTATCTGCCTGTTCTTATTGACAACTTGTGCTTCATGGTATGCACCTAATATGTTAGAAAAATAAACCCTGTGAAGTTTTTAACAAAAGCACAGCAGAGATAGCAATGATACATTCTTGCATGTCACTGTAACACATACATGTAGTGATTGACTGTTGTTCATATTTGTAAGAGACCTTGGTTTCGAGCTCATGATATGTTTGAAAGCTGCAAAACCGGGAACAATTCCATGTATCTAAAGAAATTGTATAGTATTGGTGTAACAAACGAAGTGTCAACTGATCCAGTTTCTTACCTCCTAGACGGAGTGTACTTTGCAAAGATTATATCCACGAAGCGGCAGCTCCCTATCCGACGATTCTGTTTGCTATCCGGTTTACTAAAGAATTAATGCCCCACAGTAGCAAGAATGCGCGGGGCCACGATGACATCAAGATGTGATGACATCATCACTTTAGGTGGTGTTTGTGTCAGGGAACATGGCTTGCTACATAAAATAACGTTTTGAATAAAGAAATAAAAAGATTACACATTTGATGAATAGAAAATAATTATCTTCTGGAGTTAGTAGAAATTGAAAGTCCTATTGGATACAGTAGTCCACATATATCAGAGATGTGTAAATTGAAGTTCCCATTGGAGTAGCATGCCCACCTTTTAAAGAGAATGTAGTGTTATTCACTCAGCATAAGTAATTCTTCCTAGGGATATGTGTATGGGGCATAAGCGATCATCCATGGTCATAGTTCTTCTTTAAATTCAAAACATACAGAAAATAAATGCAGAATGTATCTAAAGTCCCCAGAAATCATTTAAGACCATTACAAATAACAGTTAAAGCTACATTATTTGTTGAGGTTCCACTGAAAGATAGAGTTAAGATGGTCTATCCAAAAAGTCTCCCTTTGGTTAATCAATCCCATGAAGTTCACGTGACTTGGTGGCATGGATCACTTGAAGAACTTTGAACCTCATCTGGGAAACTTGGTGTTCTTCTTGTAGCAAATGCCTTGTCACATGTGACATCCGGTTCTTCGTCCGTAAGTCTGAGTGATGCTCATTGTACCTATGTTTGACTTTCCTTGTTGATTGTCCCACATAGTATTTGCCACAAGGGTATCTGATGCTGTAAATTAAAGTGAGGTTCTTGCATGTTGCATAATCTCTCCCAATATTTGTTTTACCTGTGTCCAGATGGTGTAGCAGGTTACATTTGACGGCAACATTGCAGTTGGTGCTTTGGAGGCCTGGGTATGTGCTTGTCCTTTGGAAGTAACTGTCTTACTTCTAGTTATGCTCTTAACCCAAAAATCCTTGAGATTCATCACTACAGTATCCAATAGGACATTAATTTTATAGTATCACCATGACAGGGAAGTAATTTCACCAAAATGCCAGGGGTAGTGGAAGTGACATCACATGACCCTTGACCTCTGATGCCATTGGACCCCACCCTGAAGTGATATCACGGGAAGCGATGGAACACGACCTTTCACCCCTTGACAAAACAGGAAGTGGCATCACATAGCATTGTTCCTAAGCACACTACGAAAAATAGGGTTACAATATCACTATAATGTGATATATATTTTGTACAGGAATGGATCGGCATGTGTATCATTAAGATGAGTGTGTATAGGCCCATATTACCAAATTACTGTGAATACAAGCAGACGTCATTGGCCAAATGATAATGATGTGCTATTATATAGCACTTACCCTTAGGCGCTTTATGTAGAAAAAATATACACACAATATCACCCAACCTGTGTTGGTACTCATTTATCGACCTCAGAAGGATGAAAGGCTGAGTTGAGGTGTTTAAGAAAAGACTAGATCAGTGACTCACCCTCTGAAATGTGCTTAAAGTAAACCTAAGTAAATCTAGAAATTATTGTAGAGAATTCTAGACAAATTATTTGGTATTCCCATTTTTTCATATTTAGGGTCACTGATGAAAGTGTTAGACTTGTGGAAGCCCTGTTCTTTTTTCTTTTTTATCTTTTTTTTTTAAGAGGCCTGAAAAAGAAAGCCAGCCCCTCCCGAAGCAAAGAACCCCAGGGCACTGACCACAGCCAAGGACCTTGCATAAAAAAAAAAATAATATATATATATATTATTTTTGGGGTAGCAAATGAGGCCACAGGGGTTTCAAGGGAGACTGCAGGGGGTCACACTTATGACCCCTGGCAACCCCTAAATGACGTCCCTCCACCACAACATAATTGTTTTCTGCTCATCACATTTGTTCTTTTTTCTTTCTTTATTCAAAACTTTATCTCATGTAGCAATCCATGTTCACTGACATAAATATCACCTAACACAATGATGTCATCACGTTGAGACTACTCAGCTTCCTTGCTACTACGTGGCTTAATAATTCAGTAAACTGGACTGCAAAAAGAAAGGTCGGATCAGGAGAGGCCACTTCGTAGCTCAACTCTTTGAGGAGCACACTCCGTCTAGGAGGTAAGAAACCTTTGTCAGTGGACACTTGGTTACACCAATACTGTACAATTCCTTTGCTTACATAGAATTTCTCCCAGTTTTGTAGTATTCAAGCATATCATGAACTTCTAACTGAGATCTTTTACAAATATGAACAACAGTCCCTCACTACAGGTATGTGTTACTCTGACATGCAAGAATGTATCATTGTTATCTCTGCTGTGCTTTTGTTAAACACTTCTCAAAGTTTATATTTCTGACATATTAGTTGCATACCATAAAGGAAAGGTTGTCAATAAGAACAGGCAGGGAGGATGGTCTCACGGTGACAGCATTCCACACATATTGATATATTGTTTGATCAAATCATGTTGAGTGGTTGAATTTCTTGGTGTACCTGACTGATTTTCAGAATGCTTTTCCAGAATATGGACTTCTAGTCTGAAATGCATTGGACTCAGCTTCACACTGTCTGCCTTTTCTGTTAAAATTGGAACTTTTTTTCGATTGCAAAATTGTCTTTAGAATCACCTGATTCTATATAGTATAATTGACTGAAAAATTAATGTGCGCATGAGTTTGCATGAGCAGTCCTTCCAAGCCCCTGTCTAAACCGGCAGGGCCCATTTTGTGTGGTGTCTATTATGATAATTAATGTGGTCTTTGCAGGGTTGTGCATCAGGTAGGTGCTTATCGTTCAGGAGTGTGTAAGGGATAGACCAGTGCTTTAGTCAATAGATGTAAAGTTGTGTGTTCTCTGCATATTGATGTATCTTGTCCAGTGTTGGCAAGGAGTTCTCTCTTATGTTTCATACAGAATTTGAAGATGACAGAGGACAGGATGGAGCCTTATAAAACAATACAGGCCATTGGCCATATGAATGAGTTGATCTCTGAGATGTATTAGGCCAGCCACTGCAGGGCTGCTCCATCATCCAAGCTCATTCTCATGGCAGGGATACGAGGAGGACGTCATGGTCAATGATATCAAAGGCAGAATAAAGTTCAAGGAGCATGAGTGCCATGGAGGGTGGCCCTATCTGGGATGCATCTTGGTTGAAAACTTGTTCGATAATGCATTAGCAGTTTGTGTTGAGTGATCTTTTTATACATCTGAATGAAATGGTCATCTTAATCAATTTGTCGAGGAATGGTACATGTAACATTGGGCAATAGTTGGCCAGGCCATCTGGGGTGGCTCTGCCCACTTTGTAGTGCAATGGGAAGGTGCCTTATGTGAGGGATGCATTCAATATGTTGCATAGTGATGCAAGTGCTTCATCTCTAATGAAAATCATCATAGACGATGGGAAAATGCAATATTTATATTATAGCCTTTAGGGATTCAAGGGTGTTGGTCAGGTCTGCTGGTGCAATTGTCTTTGATATGGTCCATCTTGATATGTTGTAGGCTGGTATGGGTGTGATGTTGATTGTATGTTATGGTGATATCGATATGTTGCCTTGCCTTGTCTACCTCATCTGAGAGAAATCTTTTGACAGTGTTGCATTTGTCAGTGTATTGTGGTATTGTTGAATGCTTCTGTAATGGCTGTTGTGTAGTGATTTGCTTTGGTTGTGTTGATAAGTGTACTGCGTGATGCCCTGTGGGTTCTTAGTGTGATTAGGTCTTCTACTTGTGGGATTTTCTCCAGAACTGTTAATTTCTCTGGTTAGTGCATTTTCCCTTCAATGGTTCCATGTGTGTACCAAAATGATGAGGGTTTATATGTGTTGAGTCAAAGATTCTATGGTGCATGGGTGTTGGTGGTTTAATTTAGGTTGTGATTGGGTGCACAGATCTGAGTGCTACCGTACCACAAGATATTGGATGGCAATGCCAAAGTAGTTAGGTTTCCTTCCTGTGTGAACCTGGGAAGATTCTTAAAGAGCAGTGGGGTGTCTTGGCCAGTTGTTTTAGCCCCAAAAAAGGAGAGGTTTGTGGTGAAGCAGGATGGGCATTACCCTGTATTATGTTCATTCTTTAGGTACGCTGGGAAGACATGCAATAACTGTAGGGATGGAAAATACCAGCCCATGTTTGTTGCCTTTTTTGTGGGTTGGTTCCTTGATGAGCTGCTTGATGTACATGGTGTTGAGCAGTTTGAGTATAATGTCTATGGTTTTCTTGGTAAATTGTGGCTCGAGCAAGTTAAGTTCCTTGAAGAAAATGATAGCTGTGCTGTCGATGGATGCTGTTGTGACGAGATTTGGTATTTTATCAAGAGGGGTGGCTGCCAGATCAGGAGGACGGTAGCAGTCCGAGAGTGGGAGAGTGATGTGTCAAGTCAGAAATTATGTAGATGAAAGCATGGTGTGCTCCTGGAGGGTGCATGTCTATGAGATCTTTCTTTGAGATCATTGTGCTGTATGCTGTGTCCTGTGGAGATGAGTATTTTCAGGATGTGTGTGGCTGTGGGGTTGAGCAATGTATCTGTGATTAACAGTGTGTCTAGGTTGAGAATGAAAAAGATGTTTACAATCTCTGCTGCATGGAGTAATCTAGAACGAGCACTGATGAGCATCATAGGATTGTGCATATATTTGGGGATTGATTCACGATGTTGAGGAGTTTGTGTATGCCAGTTGGTTTGGGGATTGAAATCAGTGAGTGGGCAGTGATGCACATGCTCATGGCTTCCCTTACATCCATTGTGCAGTGGTTTATGGCCTTTCCAGGTTTTAACAAAACCAAATAGGAATTATGATTCTCTTTATTTACCCTTTGCATTGGACCCTGATGAAGCATGCCCTATTGACTAAGAGTTGTGAAATGCAAGAAAGGGGCAGGGCTAAGAAAAAGAGCACCAAAGTGGCACCAAAAGATTAGCAGTGGAGAAAAGGGGGTGGGGCAGAAACCAAATGTCCTAGATCCACTTGCACCAGCCGGCCAACTGCAAGATTAGAGGATGGAATGTAGCATAAGAAGGGGGAACATTGGGGCGGGGCTAAGCAAAAGAACATTGACAATGTTGACTCGTTACATAGAAGGATGTGTTGTGAATTTTGTTATGTGAAGAGGTTACTATTATTCAGTTATAAGTGCTTGTCTCATCTACTTCTCTTTTGAAAAGAAAGCCTGCTTGCCTCAGCATATTGCTAGGGATTTATTTAAAATAAACAGCCATTAGGGCTTTTCTGAAGGATAGATCTACCTAAAAAGGCGAATGAACAGAAAAACACTAACTGCAAATGTATGCAGAAAAATCACAATCTTACTATGTAATGCATACCAGTATATTGTGTTAGAATCAGTTACCCAACAAGCAACAAAAGAACGTATGACTAGACAGTGAAACCACCACTCACTGGAAAGGGAGGTCATGTTGCACTGCTAAGTTCCCAACATATTAATGTCTCTTAATGAAAGGGGCAAAGTCAGAAGAAGGGAATGAGTGGGTATGAAAAAAGGTACAACCAGTAAACCTACCATGGCAATGACCCAAACATATATTCATATTACTGTATCTCTTTCAGAACTGTGTGTGGGAGAAAGAGGGAGGATGGGCAGGGTAAGTAAAACTCAGGTATAACAACCAGAACCGAACCATCAAAATATCATAATAGGATGCCACCAATCAGAGAAAATCACCATGGTACCTGTCCCAAAAAGTGAAAATATAATACACAATGTTACTGTAAAATGAAGAAACATTAATAATCATAAAGCAAAGGACACTATGAATAATGACATAGCAATAAGTGGCAACTATACGACATATCTACTCAATAAGTGAAAGGGCGTATAGGAAGCATAGGGGGCTTTGAAATAATATACACAGGTGAGTGCACATTGGGGGAAATTCAAATCATTTTTTATCCAACATATGCATATAGGGTGCCACATGTTCAGAAGTGAAAGATCATTTGAACAGACAGAGTTGTATCTTATTGCAACGTCCTACTATGCTCATCAAGCCCTCCATGGGTGCACTATGATGAAGTCAATTGACTTCCAGCTGTCCAGGATGTTTTTTTTTAATTGCTTCTATCAGGAAGAGGACAAGGAGTATACAATCCCTGCTGTCTAGCAGCCTACTGATTTCAAAAGGTATGCTCCATAATCCCTCTCAATATGAGTGGGACTATAGAACATGAAACACAACTACGAGAATTGCACTAGCATGCCTTCAGAAGCATCACAATACTAACAGATTGGACCAAAGTGTAACGTCACTCTATGCATTCTCAGAGTCATCACTAAAGCTTTGTGTAATAGATTTAATTTAAAAAAAAAACAGCAGAGACACACGCATTATTGGAGATGCAGTTACAAGAGTTCTGTCACATATCCACTCCCACTGAGATGCAAACTTTCTCACAGGAGTCCCGTGGGATATCCACTCCCACTGAGAATCACCAAACATGTTGACATACAGCAGCAAATGCAATTTGAGAGTCTCAGAGTGTATGGTATATGTTAGATGCTTCTTGTCGGGAACCCTTCATTATTATATAATGCTATATTGGAGGTGGAGAAATCTGAAGCCTTCTGATTGTAATACACCATATATGTCTATATTTGTAGCAAACGGAAGATGTTCACCTTTTCTGAACGGGGTGTCAGCCTGTCTGGGCACAACAATACCATTTATGTGACTTCTCTCATATTCTTAAACCTGTATTTCCCCATATAGACATCATACTGATATGCAGCTTGACTTCAGGAAGTAAGTGTTGCCATTTTAGTCATCTGTGATATAAGATCGCGGTTAGGGCCAAGCAAAGGGTGTCCAGACACAGCCGAAAGCAAAGACATGGCGAGATCAGGTGATGTTCCATCGAGAGACATTTTAGGGTATTGGGGCTTGTTGAGTTTTCTAGTCAGGTTAGACTGTGTCTAGAAATAAATGCTCTGTGCTCTAATGCAAAGTCAAGAAGTTGCACTCTCCCATCAATCTTAGATGCCTTCATCTTATTATCCAGGATGTGCAGTTTTCATTAAAAAAAAACACCAAACTCCAGTCTACATTGTGTTCCTTTGACAAACCCTAAAAAGCGATTTCATCCTTCTTGACTGTTTCATACATTTCTTTTATCCATTTCACATGCAATCTTTACGACACAAAGCTAGAAAAAATGTATAATTCAACAAACGTTTATACACCAACTCAATCTGTCAATGCTCATTGTAAGTTTGGCAGAGCAGAAACACGTGTTGCCATTTCCGTTACTGGCCCTTTTTTGTTGATAATCTAATTACCACTCGTTTTGGTGTTGAAGTGGACGATTTACCTCAAGCAACATTCTAGAGGTAAATCTTCCATTTTAATGCCAACATTCTGTGGAATTATAACTTTCTAATTATAACTCCACCAAAGTACCAAAGGAGTCCTACAGACTGCAAAAATGGGGCCAAACACTGACCTAACACTGCATGTAATGCCATGGTAAACACACTGGACTAAGCGGTGGTAGCTGATTTTGGCAGTAATTCATCTTATTTACCATCAAATTACTGCCAAACTCAGAATGAAGTCAATTTTCCTGCATATATCTGATCTATGTTAGAGATAAATTATGCTGTTATAATCATGCAACTCAAGCTAGTCCTCTTATTTTCTTGTTCTTACAATACCCCTGTTTCGTTAGGCATTTTTGTTTTAATTCAATAATTCAACAAATGTGTATACACCAACTCAATCTGTCAATGCTCATTCTAAGTTTGGCAGAGCAGAAACAAGTTTTGCCATTTCCGTTACTGGCCCTCCAAGGTCAGAATGACCCCGTAAGTCCCCATTCAACCATACTGGACCCAGACCCGGTATGGGAGGCAGCCATGGTGCTAATAGCACCATGGCTACCGCCCAACTCAGAATGATCCCCTATGTCTTGGCACTACCTTATCAAGCCCATTGTTTGGAAGAATAAAGAAATCTTCCCTTACATAACATTGATTGTGTAAATGAGACAATGGGCCTCATTACGAGTCCAGCGGTAGCCGTGCTGGAAAAACCAGCAGGAATTACAACCCCGGTGACCCGGTAATTCTGGAGGCGGAATTCTGTAATTCCCAATTCCCATGGAGTCCATGGAAACACTGGTTCCGTCTATGACAGAGCCAGTGTTTCCATGTCTACCTGCAGGCGGTTGGTGTTACTGACCTGGCGGGAGTGACACCTTCCGCCTGCAGGGCTCAGAATCAGCAGGTCCGGAAACAACAGTGGCGGCGGATTTACTACCAACATTGTTTCAAGACCGGCTGACTTGTAATGAGGCCCAATGTATTTGAAGTATTAAAATGGGGAATGCCACATTTAAAAAAAAGGCAAAAAATTAAAACAGCAGGTGAGTCAAAGAGTGAAGATGTCTACACAATTGATTGGTATAGTTAGGTCTATTTTATTGTGTTCCTTGGTGGTCAGCTGAAATGCGTTTCGACCTCTCAGGGTCTTTATCAAGGCTGGATTAAATATATTTTAGTGAATTGGTGAACATTGTGATACATTGTGAAAGTGATAATTGTGATTTGACAGATTATTTGAGTGGAGTTGAACTGATTCCCTGCTACGTTGTAGTCCCTGTTGGTTGAACTGGAGCATCTAGTGCGGTCTCGTCCTGATGGCATGTAGTGGGGGTGGGGGTGCTCACACAGGACCTGATTGTCAGTGTGTACTCCCAATGGAATTAATCCGTTTGAAATGGAACCAATGTCGGTCCGGCAGGTGCCTGCATAGTTGGACATATATGCATTTGGTCTGGAGCTTCTGCTGCAATCTTGCCCCGATGGTGTGTAAGTAAGGGAATGTTGGCCGTGGTTTTAAGTCAATGTGGTCCAATGGGAACCATGCTCTACAGCCACTAATCCCAACGCATGGGCGCTAGCCTACAGAATACAAAAAGAGATTGAAATGGTTGAGCTGTTTATAGTAGTTACAGCGTCTTTGCTTTGTTTTTTTACAGTGTACGTATTTTTTGGGCGCACAAAAGTATTCCACAGTGAAATGTGGAAAAACAGGGACCTTTTTGTGAAAAATACAAACACAGTTTTGGCTTGACAGTGGTTGCCTCCTGATGAATGTTCGGCACTTGGTAGACCTATGAGCAGAAACATGCCATGTCGAGCAAAAGGGCTTGAAGTGTATACTTGCCCCATGCTGTTATAATATAATTAGCCAAATATTATTAAAACAACAAATATTATCGTTGTTGATCGTATGTTTTACATGTTGTTTTAAAGGTTTAAATATTTTCATTAAAATGATTGTTTTAATGATATTGAACTGTGTTTGGCTACTGGTTTCACCCGTGCTGGCTATAGACACCTTGTGTTGTGTCCATATCGCACATTGGCCCATGATCTGTAGTGTAACTGCAGCATTGTCTTATTTAAAAAACGAAGTATCTCATGGTTTGTAAGTATCTGCATTAACGTCGTTGACAAAAGCAAGTAATGTAATCTAGCTTTTGAAGCATGGTGGACATCATGGATGATGACTGGAATGCTAGCACTGTGGGAACACCATGAGCATGGGGGCTAAGAAGTTACAGTGGAGTGGTGGGGGCAGGCGTATGAAACACCATAGCGGTCAGATAGCACATTGAGCTGAGCATCCATTTCTGGCATCTGTGCGCAGCCTGCTGATTCAGGTTCGAATCCCGGCCGGGCCAACTCAACCTTTCAGCCTTCTGAGGTCGATAAATTGAGTACCACGCAATTCCACACTGTGGGAAAATAAAATCAAATGTTATCTCAGCGCTCAGATGCCTGTGGGCTTGAAGCACTGTTGGAAACTAGATATTATTAAAATAGATATGAAATGAATAAACAGCATACATGGAGTGATATGGGTGAGGTGGGAAGCGGATCAGGCAGTGGTGAGTGAGACAGAGTGAGTTAGATTGGGTGTTGTTGGCTCATGAGAAGAGGAAATGATTAGGCATGCAGAGGCACCTTGTTTGGAGGCAGTAAGTCAATGTGCGCCTCAAACATCAGAGGTTATATGAAAGTCTGTTAACGTTTTGTATTTTGTGAAGGAGAAAAATAGTAGAGGGGATACCATGTGAAAGCTTGAGCTGTCAACATATGATTGAGAGTGCTGATGAGAATCTCATTTGACTTGTAGGAGTGATGGTGCAAAGTCGGCACGTGCTCTGGAGGTTACGCCTAGCAATCATCACAATAAATATAATGAACCGCTACTATTTGGGGTGGCTCTCAAAGAGTATCGCTGATTGAGAATCTTAGTGGCATACCATGTACTCCATTATGGATTAATCAGTCAGGTCCCTAATCAGGTTTGTGTTTTGAGCTCATTGTTTGTGTGGCTCATGATGCCTTGGTGAGCAGTTGTCTCAGTGCTTTCTGAGAGCTCCACAAAGTGCTGTTAAAGCCGGCTGTGATGAAGCCTGGTTTCAATAAAAATGCTGCTAGTGCCAGAAGGCACATGCTGATAGACTAGTCCGGATATGCAGCTCCCCAATACACCGAAAGGGTTTGCACCTGTCAATCCAGGAATGGTGCAGCATTCTGAGCTGGAGCCCTTTCCTTGGATCCTGGTTATTTTACTGGCTGAGGAAGGATTACAAGGTTAGATATTGTTTAGTGGAACTTCAATTTGAGTGACTTTTAATTGTTTATTTATTTTATATGTATTCTTTGTTTCATATTATAACACATGTATTTATGATACTTCAGTATGCAAGATGAACAAAATAAAAGAAAGCAAAGTTTCTGTGCTGTTCCAAGTTCTAAGACTAGCGCAAGTCTGGTGGGGTCAGAAGGCAGTGATGTCAGAGTACCATCCAAAATGGCAAAGTTATAGTTTTCTGATTCAATTGTGCCCACTCTACACTAAACCTCCCACAACCAACTGCCTCTGTCACAATAAAGAGTCTATGCCAAGTATAACCTCTTAGCTAATGTCCCCTTTGTTGTTCTTGCTATCATTGAATATGACAGTTCCCATGTCCAGTTCCATGTCCACCCAAGAAAGTGATCCTTTTTCACCCAGGAAGTTGTCCCAAGGTCAACACCAGAGGTGCAGTTGATTGTCTGAGAGTAGCTATCCCATTTGTTGTAGGTGGAATTGCAATGGAAAGAAGCCTGCAACAGATGTCTCTTTCATCACCTCAACCAATATCAGAAAACCAAATTAGGTCGATGAAATATGCTTTAGTGGCAAAATCAGTGTCATTCTTTCACATACTATTGGACTGCATGGTTATCTTTTAACAACTTCGTTTAAGTCTAAGTAAACATTTTTTTCAATGGTGTGATATATTACATCATTAGTGTTGTGCTTCTCCATATTAGACTATGGATAGGCAAGTTAATGCACACGACAATACCTTAGACGATCTGACTAAAGCCAAGCAAGCAGAACATAACACAGTCAGCATTATTTAAATACATGCTATTGGCTAAAACTAATTTAAAATAATTCAAGAGTTGCCAATATGATTCAGAGAGCAAATAACGCGTAACACAATGTATACCATTTTAAAATTAAAGGCATAATATGCTTAAAATGGATACATAAAATGTGCCATACCAGGAACAATTCTAAATAAAGGATCTCAGTAGGCTGAAATATATTCATGCCGGTTCAAAGTGCAAGAAAATCCCAGGAAAAGTTCAATCTACTACCTATACACAATAAAATGGGACTACGATTATTTAAAAAAAAATCGTTTGATTGCATATTTTTTAAAAAAATGCATATTAGTCGTGTGTGATTGTTCAGTATCTATTGGCGCTGTGATAACCTCTTCTTGACAATTCTCATTTCTCTTGTGCCTTTGGGCGAGTTTTGCACATGTCACATTTTTGCTCATGAAACGTGTGACATTATCCACAGATTGGGATGAAGGTTCAATATAGGTTAATGCAGGCTTTAGAGACACTATTTATCATTTCACCAATAGTTGGCTCACGACAATCAATGGGGGTGGAAGCAGCCACACTCTAATGTGCTAGTCCTGGTCAAAGGAATGCTGCAAGTGGGGTAGAGGGTGATAGACATCCTCACAAGGTCATAGGCATTCAGGTGCCCGTTGATCTCTGTGGCTTGGAAGAAAGACTACACGTAAACCTGTGATAGAAAGATAACCTGCTGTTAGCCACAACACCTTGTGACCGCTAATCAACTGGATTCCAGGATTTGACCAGGCCTAGGACTATTACATTTATTCATTTTCATTCATTCATAACTGTGATATTTACTGAGCATCAGATTTTGCTTTTGATTTATTTCCAGATTTCTGTTTTTTGGTGCATGAAATAAGCATCACAATAAACACAGGTGATATGTGCAGTGTTCATTGTTTTAACAATACAGATTGTGTCCATATGGTATACTTGTATGCACTACATACACTGCAAATTGAATTGAAAGACAATAGAGTGCATTTCTTGATCAAAACCGCTCCCAAATATTGCTAAACAGTGTTGTTTAGCTCAAGTTGATTTCCACCTGCTAACCTCCTGTCCCCCAGACATTGACACCCGAGGAGGATCCCATATGAAAATGTGGAGGCTCCATGCAGATAGAGGATGTAACAGGCAAGAGCTTAGCATCACTACATGAAATGTCCACCCTCACTGCAGCCTCTATTGCGTTGGCACCTATGATTCTCCTCCCCACTCACTTTCTACAGTGGCAGGGCTTCCTCATGTATGACTTTCAATCATCAATACAGGTTGTTCAAAGGAGTTCTCTGCAAGATCGTTGCACAGTGACACATGTACAAAAAGAGATAATCAAGCATAACGCGGAGGCATGAATACAAAATATGTGAAGGTTTCTCCTAGTCTGCACAGCATCATTAGCAGAAGTGTCTAATAATTCGTACATATGTTTTGTCACATTAAATGCATATACACGTTATTGTATGAATCATACCATGATGAGATTTATGTCCATGCATAGACATGGGGAGTCCCTGCTTCTCCCACTATCCACCCTTTGAGCTGGGCAACATGTCCACTTCATTTTCACCATTTTTGAATGATCACAACTGACTTACAATGCAATATCAGCCTTATACTATACCCACGTCAGAATTGTACTGAAACCCTTGTTCCTGGAGACCATCATCGCTATATCAAGAGACTAGAGTACAGTGGAAAAACGCGTCTGCACAATGAGGAGGCATCAGACCCTAGAAATATCCCCTTTTTCTGAAGCTGTCATTTCAAACAATAGCACTCTTCACAAAACCTTTTTCCACCTCCATGGCCCTCGAGTGATCCAGTGCATGCAAATCCGTTATATGTGCTTTAGATTAGCCAGAATCTCCACTCCTGTTTCCTGTCTGGCAACATCCCCTTCATTGTGGATGGTGTCCATGCCTAAGTACCCGACCTGAAACAATGATGTTTCAACTACCCTAAATTATACACGTTCACACGTCTCACTTATCAAATCACCACTTATCAACCAAAGAGGATCCTCACATCTATCAGTATTATGTTCGTCTAATCCACATGATATGAAAAGAGCAATCAAGAAGGTACAACGTCTTCCACCTGTACAGCAAACAAGTTTAAATCCTTCCCTAAATGAATCTGGAAAACATAAGATCACCTAGTCTTGAGAACAATATTTAAAACCTGTTTTTCAACACACCAGTGTAGAGAACAGCTCACAACACATCGAGTGAAACATACATTATTGCACAATATCATCATATGTTCACCATTTTATGATACACCACCCACCCAAGAAACGTCACAGGAATGAACATAATTACTGAACACTCAACAAGGAAAGCAAGAACCAAAAAAAAATAAAAACTATACACATCAACTCTGATTTTTTAGGGCTAGAGTCCTATACAAGCCAAACCCTTCTAACATCTCAGATGGAGAACAAGGAACATGTTAACAAGAAACTCAAAGGGCATTCATTAAAAATGCACTGGATCAGCAAGTGACACAGGCACCAGTATAGGGGGTAGATACGAGGCAACAAACAGACTCCAGAAAGCATCCCACCCCTACCAATTGCAAAGCTCTCGCCTCTGCTTCCCACGCTTATAAGGCTGGCACAGTCACTCTTAAAGCTAACTCCCATAAGGTTTGTATCTCTCATGCAGGCTCTAACAATAAAGAGATATTCACCATCCTGCATCCCAAGGGAACTTGAATCCCCATCCACAACAAGCCCACCATTCATACCGATAAGACCTAGGGTACCACCTTACAAGACGCCTTATCACATAAAATTGATCAGCAGAAAAAAGCCTTACTGCACACCAAAGCCCACCCACAAAACATACCTGACTATCACAACCTAGTCCCTAACCCCTCTCCACCACCCACCAAATTTGAACAGGTCACAAAAGAGAAAGTGCTAGCTACCATCTTATCACTAAAACCCGCCAACTGGAAAGGCTACAAATGTCACACCCATATAGCTCACCTGCCCTGGCATCCCTCATCACAGACTTTGTCAATGCTCATCCTGACTGGCATTGTCCCCTCAAACATCAAAACAGCTTTAATCACCCTGTTTCTAAAAATAAATACCTTGGATCCCTCACCGCCTTCTAACTACTGCCCTATTTCCATGGTCCCCTTCCTGCTTAAGATACTAGGTAAGATAGCCTATACTCAAGTCCAACAACTCTTCGAGCTACACCACCTGCTTGGAACAGGACAATCAGGCTTCCGTCCAAAGCACAGCAATTAAACAGCCCTCCTTGATCTTAAATTACAAATGGACAGCATCCATAATTTAGGCAACCTGGGCATTCTCCTCTTGCTAGACCTATCTGCTGCGTTCGACGTGGTCGATCACAACACACTTTGTAGCCACCTCAATCAGCAGTTCCACTTCTCCGCCAAAGCCCTTTCTTGGATGCACTCATTCCTCAGCAAGCGCACCACCAGGGTATTCATTGGAGAGGCCACAGCTGACCCCTTCCCTGCACCCATAGGCATCCCAAAAGGTTCCTGTCTTTCACACAGGCTTTATAACACCTTCATGAAGACTCTGTTCAACCTCCTTAATGCAGTGGGGATCATTTATATTAACGTTGCAGACGATAATCAAATGCTCATCTCCGTCACAGGAAACCATGCCACAGACACTGCTTTGATTAATTCATTCTACAGCACTATACATAATTGGATGCCCACCCACAATCTGTGTCTAATTGATGATAACACTGAGCTCCTCATTGTGGGTTCCCTCTTTAGACAGAAAAACCTGGACACAACCTTTAGCACTCTGTGCATTGATGGCACAGCCATCCGAATTTTAAAACAGTTCAAGATATTGGGAATCTACCTCGATGCAGCATTAACCATGACATGGCACATTAAAGTCATAGCCTCATCTGCTACCGACACCTCCAGGCTCATATCCCTGAGCAGGCAACTGCCTAACTTTGGCACATAACTCTCATTCTATCCAAACTAGACTATTGTAACTCTCTCATCATGGGCACTTCAGCACACAACCTGTCTAAACTACAACTTCTGCAAAATAAAGTCCTGTGCGCCACCCGTTGACTACAATGATCCGACAACATCTCTGCAACCAGACGGGAGGAACACTGGCTTCCAATCAAAGCACTGATTGACTGTAAAACTCTAACCATTGCACACAAGTGCAAATACAAAAAAACTCCCTCTTACCTCAATCATTGTCTCACTCAGAAACTACTGGTGCACTCTTTAAGATCTAACTCCAGTATCTCACACATCATCCCCCGCTATAAGAGGAAAAGAGCAGGGGGGCTCAGCTTTGTAGTTACTGCATCCAACTTACACTCTCCCAACAGCCATCAGAAATTAACAAACCTACACAATGTCAAATAAAGTGATTAAAAACAAAGCTCTTTTGATAAGTATGATTATTGATTGCTTCACATATTGATCTGTTTCCTTAGTGTTTCCTACTGTATCACACGCTGTGATACCCCTGGGTTGAGTGCTACATACATTTAAAATAAATACAAAATTAAATATAAATAAATAAAAGAAAAAAACATCTGTCAAATCAATCTGCAAGCCTCAACCACTGATCATAGCCATCTGTTAAGTCAGGCACTTCAGGTGGTCTCCCACCTGGAAACAAAATGTCTCTGCCTCATACAAGCTTTGAACCAGGACCAGCATACCATGGAGGTGTAACACATTAAACATATCAACCAATATCTCTAATAAATATCACAAAAAATGAATCAGAATAAAGGCAAATAACCCTCACTCAAAATCTCGCCATAACAAAGACCAGTATGCAAAACACTAGCACATCAAAACTAATTTGTACAAACCACCAGAAAGAAAGCAAACTACTAACATTCTCATGTTTCAGCCACTCTCAGTCACCACATGCTCACCTGGTCCCCAATAAAATAGCTAAACATAAACCTCTCCCATCACCATACTAATGGCAGCATTACCTCTTACAAATGAACTTACAAACCTCACCCACTGACCAGCGCATCCTGATAAGTCAAGCACTTGAGTTCTCCTAATTGGAAACAAACTTTTTGTGGTTTATTCACTATCCACCTATTAAAACACTGACACAGTCACCAGTCATTCTAGCTCTACCAACCCCAACTGTTAAGTGCAACACCTTGTCTTTTCCATCTGCTTCCCTAACCATCCCCCACCACCATTTTCCCTTTCACATACACATGAGCAACTGGAGACTATGCAAATGAAAGCCATTTATGGAATACATCTGAAAAAAATAACATAGCATAACAAAACTTGAAACCATTTCCTTTTCACCCTTCTTGGTTGATTTGTGAAGCGCACAGTGGTGCAAGTGCTTATTACAAGATTCTGCTTTTATATTCCCTTATTTGAATGTGCACATCGAGAACTGCAACGCATCATCATTTCGAAGGTCCTTTTGCATTCTCTGACCTCCTTTGTACCATTTACCTGGGTACATGCAACATTGTTCCATGGTTGTTGGCATTCCAGCATGCCCAAATCATTTTTCCACATTATCGGCTTGCCTGAGTCCGGCCCTGCCCCCCCTCCCATTGGTTGCAGATGGCTTCTAAAGCCAATCAGAGCAACCAGTAGGTGGGAGCCAGCCTAGTGTACAATAGCCCCCAGCGAAGGCCCCTCTCTGCTCCCTGTCCGCTACCAGAACGCTACTTAAGGTATTTCCTTGTCATCAATGCCTTTGAACTTCCATGATGCTGCTACCTCACTTCTCTAAGGAATCTGGACTTCCTTATCTTTCACACCTCCATAACTATGGGTTAGTTCCCTCCTTCTGGACACGTGTTCTGCCCTCTTTGACTTTTCAGTTTCCTTCTTTGCTGTCCCCATATTTGCAAACCTGATTGCATTGCGCTTCTGCAGACACTGCTAGCACTCTGGTTCTGGTTGCTAATTCAAATCTGCCTGTGTTCATGCATTTAGCTTTTTCCAAATCTGGGTGTGTTCATGCATTTAGCTTATTCCAAATCTGACTGTGTTATGCAATCTTGATTTGCCATTTGGTGCAGCCCCCCTCTTCTATGCTTGTTATGCCTATATGCCCTCCTGTTGTATTGTGCTCCCCCCTCTTGTTTGGTTTTTATGCCCGTATGCCCTCCTGTTGTATTTCGCTCTCCACCGCTGTATGCCTGTGATGCCTCTGTGCCTGTATATTGTATTTTGCTTCCCCCTTGCTTGCCTCTCTTTTTTACCACACTCACCATTTCACAGTCTTCTCCTCCTCTACCTATCTTTTTTCCCTCTCCCATCTCCCCCCTCCCCTTACTATATTCTTTGCACTTACTCTATCTGAAATGTCATCAGGCCTAGTACAATACTAGCTTGTTTGTTTGACCCCCTCCCTCCATGTTTTTTCCTCCCCTCTATGTTTTTTCCTCCCCTCACCCTCCAGCAATACCTGAAATATTGTCAGGCCTAGTATGATAGTCGCTTGTTTTGTCCCTCTCCTCCTCCCTCCTTCCCCCGCCCCACACCTCTTGTCAATCTACGAATCTACCAGACATGTCGCCAGGCCTAGTACGATAGTCGCTTGTCTGTTCTCATCTCCTACCCATCCTCCTCCCCTACTTATTTGTGTCATAGCTCTTGCACTATCTGAAATGTCATCAGGCCTAGTACAATAGTAGCTTGTTTGTTTGACCCCCTCCCTCCATGTTTTTTCCTCCCCTCTATGTTTTTTCCTCCCCCTCACCCTCCAGCACTACCTGAAATATTGTCAGGCCTAGTACGATAGTCGCTTGTTTTGTCCCTCTCCTCCTCCCTCCTTCCCCCGCCCCACACCTCTTGTCAATCTACGAATCTACCAGACATGTCGCCAGGCCTAGTACGATAGTCGCTTGTCTGTTCTCATCTCCTACCCATCCTCCTCCCCTACTTATTTGTGTCATAGTTCTTGCACTATCTGAAATGTGGCCAGGCCTAGTACGATAGTTAATTTCAAATTCTTAATGTTTCAAGGTCTTGTGAGAATGTCATTGTATTTTCCCTTGCTCCCTCCCCTGCCTTGAAGCTCTTTGAAACACATTGTGTATAGGCGCTATACAAATAAGCAATCAATTCAATTCAATTCAATTCAATTTGGACAGACACATTTGTGTTTGATGATAGAAGCCCTAAAATACCAAGAGAGCTATTGTTTGCACTTACTTCATATGTAATAGTTTGTGCCATTGGCAGATTGACTATAACGTGTTTCCATTATCAGATTTGTCTTTGTTTAAATATTGTTCCTGTAAAAAAATTATAAAATGTTGATGTTCATTATTATACAAGGGTTTCAACACATTTGGTCCTAATAAAATAAGTATTTACTATTATAAATGATCAGTTGGTTTGTCTGTTCAATGAGCTAATGAGGAAGCCACATTTCATGTGTGCATTGTGTGCATTAGCAAACCATGGGCACCAGGGATATCCATCCCAGGGGGCATGCTCAGATTGTGAATCATACAGTTGCACAGTGCAGACTCAGAATGGCATCCGTGAGAGGTCAAGGAGTGTCAAATTACTACTTTGGATGCCCTCACTCACCCTCAAAGGAGTGCCTTCACAGACCTTAACCTACCAAAGGGGGGCACTGGTAAGGTCCTCCCTGCCACTCTTCCACAAGCAGGGAGAGAGGTCCACTCTCAAACTGACAGTATTAGCATGTGTGCGACCTGCACACGTTGACAATAGCAAGGTTTTCCCCAGTGTTCTTTTAAACAGCAGATGCACATGTAAATTGCATTTGTATTTATTTTGTAAATATGGTGCATGTGTCTTCTGTGAGCCTGATATAGCCGTTTGCACACAGGCATGCCCACATTGGAAACTCTGTTAATCTGTACCCTGTTATATTTTCCGACTCTCAACATCCCAATGAACGAGTAATTCTCTATGTTTTGGACATAATTGTTCAATTTCAGTCAGTGTGTGCGGTATGGTTAAGACCTAAATAAACATTACAAATCACGGATAATACATGTCCTTGTTAGTTCACATTTGAATTTGCGGATACCAAGACATGTTCAGGTTTCCTTCACTTCTTTCTTAGTTAACTAATTGTACAGTGTTCATTTAATAATTGATAAGCGTACAAGTACAAACATGATTAGAAATAAATACTGAAATCCAAAAATGATCTTACAATAATCATGTCAGCATACAGATTAATTAACAGCATTTTATGCAACATATGAAAGTAACAACACTTTAAGATCAAAGCTGTAAGATCCAAATGTGTGGAAAATATTTGCAGATTAAGTTAAGAACTAAAGTATAGCATGGACATAGTTCAGAGTATCTAAAACTATAAAAAACGTTAAATCATGAAGTATAACATAAAAAATATGACGTTAAGCAGTTCAAAGAACTGCACAAGTGATTGTAGCGTTGACAACAAACCAAGCACTAAAGTTAAATAGGCGCATACGAAGAGTATTTGATTGTAAAGCAAGACGATATTCATTATGAAATAAGAGGGAAGAATGATCATTTAGGACAACAGACGTAAGGTGAGACTACACTTACAAACAAATGTGTTCTGGCTTTATTTGAATTACCAAAGTGATGTAAGGAATTTGTGTGATTTAATTTGCATACTGTTCCGATAAAACACGGCAAAATGAACTTTAATATGACACATTTTTCATGATGTTATTACATTAATTTGGAATTCATGAGTAATGGCTATATTTCCTGTTGTCTGACGTCTGTGGCTCAATAGCTATTAGAAAAATGCAGTGATTGTGCTTCTGAGTACCTAAAAAGTAATTGTATATGTGGTTTATAGCTATTGAAACATAAGGCAAAAACACAGAAAATATAGAAAAAACCCTTTTTGCCCTCGTTAAGGTTCAGAGATTAGATTCTCAATCTCCCTACTTTTAGGTCAGCCCGGCCTCTTTTTAGGTACAGAACTGTCCAATAATTAAAAATCAATCCACAAGAGACAAAAATGAATGCACTAGATATGAGAAAAACAAAAATGTATTGTAACTGCCTAGGCAGGGAAACATCTGAAAAGACATTCAAATGCATTCTAAAACATGGCCAGATTTATAGTGTTTTACAGAAAGGAAAAGACAACAAATGTTACAAGTCTCTTACATTTTCCAGGCATCTAATTCGTCCACATCATTTGCAATATAAGCATGGCTATACATTTCCCAACTCTATTGGTTGACTCTAGCTGCGTGTCTTAATCAGCTTAGCAAAAGTTTGACTCAGCATTTAGCTCATATCCATTTGTACACGTTTTAATTGACTAGCTATCGTGTAAACATGTATCAGCAAAAAACAGCTTGCGATTGGTTGCTTCACAAGTAGTATGAGTGGAGTGAATGATTACATAGATTTTGACCAACCATTTTGTGAGATGTGACAGTGTGACATTATTATTATTACAACTTAACATGCTTCCTTGTTGACCTAAGCGGTTTGGCACCATTTTACCATTCTCATCTACATGAACCATTGATCTCTTGTACACTTGCAAATCGTCATTGGAAAGATTTGCTGCCCTGTCTTTCAGTTTCCCATGAGTTCCTGTGTCCTGACAAAGATACCTGTATGAATTTGTAGGCATATATGTATGAATTCTTATATAATTAGTGAATTCATGAAGGTGTGGTGTCTGTATTTCTATTAAATACATATGGT
Source organism: Ambystoma mexicanum (assembly GCF_040938575.1). NCBI lineage: Eukaryota > Metazoa > Chordata > Amphibia > Caudata > Ambystomatidae > Ambystoma > Ambystoma mexicanum. The sequence goes on from NC_090941.1 coordinate 359,959,184, forward strand.
GAGATGTATGTATGAGCTTATGGACATATAATGAGTTATTTATAATGAATCTTACTTCACGTGTAATAGCTTTCTGCATGACTTCCGCCTTAATAAATTGATAATATTTGGTGTGCTTTATCCTACAGAGGGCAGTGTTGTACCTTGCCATTCCGCTTTAACTGACAAATCATCCACTAATCATTGGTTTGCTTGCACAGACCTTTGAACTTTATTGCATTACATTTTGACATACTTCTCAGGAACACGTTTTTGTCATATAACCTTTGAATATTTCCTTGGGAACTCAACTTGACCAATGCGTTTTGAACAATCAGCATGCAGTGTTCTGTTTTTCCAGTACTGGCGTCTGCTATATCTTTGTTTCTCTTCTGATAACCTCTCTACTGCATTTTGAGCTTGGAAACTGGTTTGCCTCCCCTGGTTTTAGCCATTCACTGTGCAGCATTTAACTGTGTACTCTGGAAAGTTATAGCTGAGATGTGTGTATTCTTCCTTGCAAAGGCTTTGGTTAATATTTTCTGCTGTGGGGGTAGGATGTTCTTCCCTGTGGTGCAGATAACTAGATGTTGAGGCCGACATGTACTTTGTGCTCAGTTTAGTATAACGGCTAATGTCATCCACTATTAGAGTTACTACATTTTATATTTCTCTGATTGATGTTATGATGATATGATATGATATGGCATTTGTAACGCGCCTATACACATGTGTTTCAAGGCGCGACGAGGCAAGGGGGGGACAAGGGGAGACAGACAACGATCCTACTAGGCCAGGTGTCATTCAGATCGCGCAATTGCAAGGGTAGAGGGGAAGGGAAAAGTGCAAGGGGAAGGGGAGAGGGGAAAGTGCAGTATATGGTTAGTAGAATACAAGATAAATAATAGGGCCAGCTGGTGGCAAGTGCAAGGTAAGTGCCGGGAGGAGGGGCTGTAGGATACAGAGACAGTCCTGTAGTGCAGGTAGGCAGTGCAGGGAAGAGTGGCTGGGCCAAGGACCGAGATTGGTGAGTGGCCCAGTTGCAGATTCAGTGCAGGTTCAGTGATTTTAGCAGGGGAGAGATGGAGAGAAAGCAGAGGCAAAGAGGTAGGTTTTGAGGTGCTTCCAGAACCGGAGATGGTTCTCCTCAAGTTTCAGGGAGGCAGGAAGGCTGTTCCAGAGGGAGGCCCCTGATGCGGAGAGAGATCTACCCCCAGCTCGTTGCTTGGAGAAGCGGCTGACCCTGAGGGAGTTGGAGGTGGATGAGCGAAGAGCTTGAGAAGGAAGATATTTAGTAAGAGAGAGTTTAAGGTATTTTGGCCCAAGGCCCCAGAAGGCCTTGTGGACAATGCAGAGGGTTTTGAACTTAATCCTCGCAGCCACTGGGAGACAGTGTAGTTATTTCAGTCCTGGAGAGATACGGTCCCTGGGCTTGAGGCCAAGGACAAGTCTCGCAGGAAGATTTAGATAGAGGCTGTTACAGTAGTCCAGCTTCGAGAGAACCAGGGCTTAAATGGTTAAATGCATCTATGTTTACTATGGCATGGGGATATGTTTGACTATAGGGCGAATACGCTATGGTTCACTGAAACATTACTGCTTGTGTTTTGGTGGGCTTTCATAGGGAATCTCTATTGAACGTGTGGCTGCAGCTACTGACTTCTATGCTGTTTGCTCAGTGTTACAGGGACTTTCACAGTATGTATTTATGTGCATGTTTACGGAGCTGGATGTATTCTCCATTGCAATTGTAGTCCCCCATATTCTCTTATTCCTCAACGGACCTATGGCAGTATGCATGGGATTTATAAAGCACAAACATAGCTGACATGCAGTGGAGCACAGTTAATGGGATACACCAAGAGGGTTACACATAGGTGTGTTGAGGTAGCAGATGACATGGGATGGATATTGGGAGCAGCGGAGGGGGTGCTAGAGATGGAATTTCTTGGGATCCAAGGTGTCAGATGAATAGGTCAACATATTTTATTGATTACAAAAACCTTTTTATAAAAAGCCATTATTTTGATTTGTGTAGGCTGCGTAAAATCATCTGCAAAAAAAGTATTTCGGTTAGGCGATCTACAAAAATCAAAATAACAACATAGAAATACCTAGGTATCTACTTTCTTCCTTTAGGCACTTGATGCCTATATCAGGCATGTCTAGTGATTCTTTACGTGATCATAACCTTCCTCATAAACTGACACCATGGAAATGGAGCAATTGGGCTATATAAAATATAAAACTGTAACATGAGCATATTTTGCTGTACGTATAACACAAAATGATCTTCAAAACAGTGGGTACACCATGGATTATTCACTTTGACATGTCTAACAAATGTGTATATAATGTGCATGTGATTTCATGATATCCATTTTTCATGTATTCTGAATGGAAAGTATAGCAGATCGCTCAGCAGTTATCCTTGGAGTTGAAAGTCTGATTTATACTAGCCTGCTCCTCCTTTAGCATGTGCCTGGTTGATTAGTCCCATAAAAAATTGGACCCAGCTGACATAAAGTTACAGGCATAGCAATCTACACTAGTGAATCTGAATTGCACTGATTTTGAGGCAAGCAAATGTTTAAATGATGTATGCGGTGTGATTGGTGGGCTGGGGTAATTCTCAGCCCTTTGTTTGAGGGCACCTGTATAAACTCTGCACTATTAATTAGTCGACTGCCTGGAACGATTTCTGTGCACCCCACAAACAGAACACATCATCCAGGATCCTGCTAGAAGCTCTTTTGTTGGACTTCTGATCCTCCTATAATAAGAAGCTCTATTATTCCACATACAGGGGATCCAACTGTGGCAACTGCTTCCTTTCATCCAGCTAGGAAAGTTGCATTATTCTCCTCTACAACCTTTGTGTGGTTTCTTGAGGCTCTTGTTCGCACTAGCTGTCCCAAAATTTAGAGCACTGTTCCAATAATGGATGGCTGACTGTATTACTTCTGTGGTCAGAAAGTGCCTTTGCCTCCTCTGGCTGGACATTTTAGCTCCACTCTTGCCAGAGGTTTGGCAAGTGTGACAGCTACTACAGAATTTGTCAACTTCTGAACCCATCTTAGGCCAGTAGAAGTATAAAGAGAGCCTTCCTTGGTCTTTTTGAAACTCAAGTGACCATCCAAAGGTATCTCATGGGCCAACTGTAGGAACTGGAGTCTGTTTTCTAGGAGCATTACAAGTCTTTTGCAGTCCCCAGGGATAGACTCAGTCGGTTCACTGTAGAAAAGACAATCTTCCCAATGCAACCTATGCTTCCCAGGCTCTTGCCTATCAAGCTGAGAAGCTGCCTGTAGGCGAAGACCTTCAAGAGTAGGACACTCTCTTTGTCCTCTGCTGAAGTCTACCCTGTTGGGTCCACCTTCTGCCAGTAACGACTGAGCTCAGGATGGGCAGCAGGGTCCAGATCTCCAACTAGAGGAAGGTCCTCTACCAGGTCTGATTCTTCGGTAGCTGGATCAACCACACAGGGCTGTACCTCACACTCAGCCTCAGCTGGTGAAGGAGTCACAAGTGTGACTTTGAACAATCTTGGGGATGTCCTGGTTGCGAGCACAGGGGTGCTATCTGCTTTCTTCTTGGAGGTCTTAGGTTTCCGCCTTGCCTCTTTCTTTTTTTAAATAGCAGTTAGTGAGTCCTGTCCGGGGTGATAGTTTCCTCTATCAAGTCCCCTGGAGAGCTTCTCAAGGTCCTCTGAGGACCTTGAGAAGCAGGCCTAGTGAGCTCCTGATTCCTTTTACTGGGAGGCCTGGGGGTACTAAACACAACTCCAAGAGTTTTCAGGTCATTACCCAACAGGACTCTCCCAGGCACTTCACTCTGCAGACTAACTGGTATTTTCACTGTCATGTCATTGCACTGTGGATAAGAGCTGGTAATTGGGGACACATTTGCACAGGGACTCCAGCTAACTTGGTTAGGTGTTTGGGTGCCTTAGAAACATGTTTTACCTCGAAAAACGATTAATCAACTACAGTTATGCTGGCTCCAGTGTCTCTAATGGCAGGAGTCTCCTGGCCATTTACAAGGACACTATCTTTATAATACTCTTTAATATTATCTGGAATGGAATTATAGACATCTAAATTCTGTTGTTCCCACAAACGCAGGGACACTAGAGAAACACTGGCAGCTGACACTCTCATGGGTTCATCAGCCAGTAGGTGAAAGTTTCCACTTGCCATAGGTACTTTTTCCTCTGGGGAGAAGGCTGAGGAGACATTTTGGACCCCTGAAGGTTTACCCTTATATCTGGGATCCCCTTTCACATGGTCAGTTTACCAACAGACATAACATTTCCCAAATGTTTTGATGAATGGGGGATTGGTCTGACCTTCATCTGGTTTGGGTCCAGAAGGTGCACTAGCCTGATTCGGTTTCCCTTGTGGCTTACCCTTGTGTGGTGGTTTGAGGCCCTATTTTGGATTGGAGGTATTAGAATTCTCCTTTTTATCTTTCTTTGGCTGCTTTGCCTCATCCTTCTTCTGAGTTGCCCCCAGAATCCTTCTGAGTAGCCCTGTTGGCAACCGACAAGTCAGCAGCCTTAGCTAACTTCTTTGGATACATTTCCTTAGAATCAGCCAAGTGCTGCCTGAACTCAGGAGCGCAGGCATCATTTATTGACTCCACCATAACAAGATTTCTCATACCTTCATAAGAGTTACCTCTGTAACCCTTAACCCAACCATCTAAGTTTTTCAAACATTCACACACCCAGGTAGCTCAAGGGGTACCATCATGCTCTTTGAGGGTCCTAAACATCTGAAGGTACTGGGAAGCTGTCTTACCAAATCTAGCTATCAAAGCCAGCTTCACACATTCATAATCCGTCCTATCCACCTCCCCCAACTCAATTACCACATCAGATGCAACAGGGGGTAGCCTAGAAAAAAGCCAGGGAAGCAACTGATTCCCTGTGAGGTCTTGAATCCCATTGTTATATTCAAATATTGCCAACCCATCCGAAATACCAAGCTTAACCTCATGCATACTTACAATTTCTTTAGGCATACAGGGTCTCTTAAGACTGGAAGACCTAGAAGATTCTGGGAGAAAATCATTTTCAATAGACAACTTTTTCATTTCTAAGGCATGATTTAACTCAATTTCTCTGAGTTTAAGTTCTTGATGCTTTTGTTCAGATTGAGCATTAATATGTTTGAATTCCAATTCTAGCCTCATCTTTTCTAGAGCAAAGAATTCAGGACTGAGTGTAGGACCTGATGGGGTCCCAGTGGACAAAGGTTGAGGTTTCTGAGCAGGTAGAGGAGCAATAAGGCCTACATTTTGAGACTCTTCTGCCTCATCTAACTCATCCATAATATTTGAAACATTATCATCCTCATCATTTTCCACATTTGCTGGAGGGGTAGGTATTTCAGACCCACTCCCCAGACTTTGGTATTCCAACATCTTTTCAATTAATTCTGACTTTTTGCCTTTAACAGAGAGATTCCTATCTCTACATAGATTTTTCAAATGATCAATAGTGTAAGTAAGGAGGGTCTCCTGACTGTAGCTTTCCATATCAGACATGATTAAAATTGTTTTTCAGTGATGTTTATCCTTGTGGTTAGTTGAGCCAAGGTAATAGCAGCACTCCAAGTGTAACAACTATACTTTATCCTCACTGCTGTACACTAGTGTTAGGCTGAATCCTGTGCAGTACCCGTTTGGGAACACTACACACAATTAAGACTACAGGTGTAAGTACAATTTCACCTTTGGTACAAGCCTGTACTACACAGTAAAGTGGTAGTGATGGCTGAGCAGCCAGACTTATCTCAAGAGTAAAGTGAGCAGTATCAATCGTTACACCAGGGACAACAATTACAGTGATTCAAACAAACCCTAACTCAAGGTTTCTTGGTAAAGGAATATACATTTATTTGCTCAGACAGTTAGAAAACAGTTCACTATCACAAAGCAGCAGAAAATCACAGTCTTAATATACTACAACACCCAATCAATTCTGGACAAGTTAAGCTCAAAATGAAGTGTAGGCAAAATGACACTCCAGCAATTTAAAAGGGAGGAAAGACAAGGTTATCAAAAATCAAGAGCACCAACAAGTTATAGGCAGGGCAATCTAGAAAAGGCTACTACACCTAGGATTCAAGTCAATAGACATGGGCCAATGTTAATGGTTCAGAGTCTTTGCAGAGGATCACATAGTTCAATGAAGTTCGCGGTTAAGTCTTTGCCAAGAGAGAAACATGGAGATTCCAAGTTGGTTACTTAGGGTGAAACCCCTCATGTCACTCGTAATGCTGCTCAGGACCTTGTTTTCAAGTACAGTTATAATCTTCAGAATTAGTTTTTAAGAACAAAACATTGAATTGTCTAGTTTTTATAAGAATCATTTTTTTAAAATATGAAATAATCAAAACAATTGAGTGATTTTTTTTCTTTCACATTTCTTATGCAGCCTTTCCAAAAAGCATAAAGCAACCTTAAGGGATTTCTAACAAAAAGTACCTATGAGGAAATTAAATCACCGACAACATCGGGTATATCAGCTAGTATTATGTAAAAATGTAAATCCTGCAAATTCAATGCATTGTAAGAAATGTTAGTTAAAGGCTTGTTGGCCCCTAAAATCAATTCAGAGAATACTGTAATGTGGCATTATGGGAGGCGGGCTGACACAAACCACTTCTAGCATCAAACCAAGGAAGCATTAAACAATAAATACGAGAATTTGACTGGGTTAGTAACCTGAAGGTATTTGCACCTGCGCCTCCTTAAAAAAAATTGCCAACACTATTATGAAATATGACATATATGTATGCATTTTAGATTGAATCAGCTGCATACCCAGAAACTTGCAGTCCCAGAAGAGTCTAAGGTGCAGGGAATTGTAGTATTATACATTGTCTGTGTACTCGATCATTGTCTCTACAGATTTTGAGTAGATTTGCTTTGGACTTTCATCTTGTATCGTCAAATGATTTTTTTTCATCCGAGGAATTGTGGCTACATTTATTGGTCAGTGCAAACCACTTCAACAAGATTATGTACAATGGGTGGGGAGAGAGTTGGCTGTTTGGAAAAGACAGATACGTAATGGAGGGTAAGAATGTATCTTCATTCGTACTGATTGGAACTACGAGCATGATTTAGCATGAATTTGCTATGGAATGTGACTTGAGATTTATAACTGTATGCAATGTAATGATTTAATTAATGTATTTTATTCATGCACTTTGCATTGCATTCTTCAACTTTTTCTTCTTCTTTGCATGGTATAAAGGTTTTTTACAAACTAAAGATACCAATAGAAAAAATAAAATGTGGAATGTTAAGGATCTGTTATTTTAATGTAGACATAATTGTATGGGCATGTATGCTGGATTGGTGATTGTGATGTGAATAATTGTGACATTTAGGGGTGAAAACATATGGAAGCCATCAAAACATGCACATTTGTATGGACACTTTGAACATTTGTTTAACACTCTGTCACACACACACAGTCAACATTTTAATTCTCTGATGAACTAATCCTCAGGGAAGAATTAGTAAAAGAGCCAATGTGTTCCATGTGGTTTTACCCATGATTATTTAATCCCAAATGTTTCATTTTTTAATTTTCAGATTTTTTAAATGTGCAGCTCCAGCTAAATTCAGGAGAAATCACCCAAAGTCCACCCAATAACCCCTGCTTTGCACCCCTCAAATATCCATTGCCCCATTTCCCAAAATTATTATCTGTAACTATTTTTAAATGATCAGTTGTAGGTGAAATTATTGCTGATTAATATTTTGCTCTGAAAAATGTGTTTTGAATATTCTGCAATGGAATTGATGGCTACTGATTTGATGTGGTCTGCTTTCAAATAAGAAAGCTGGATGTGTTTGTAATTTTTACCAGATGCATATGAGCGGGACATCTTTAAATGAATTGTTTATCGGAATGGTGATAGTATGCTGGGGTAGGAAACAACACACCAATAAAGTAAACCTGTCTTGGAGGAAGATATGCCTGCAATGTCCGATTATGAACAATTTTGGGAGAGCCTTCAAGGGCCATGACTGAGAATCTCCATCATGGCCGATGCACAGCGCTGGCCATCAATAATGGGTAGAGCAATTATGAGTAACATTTTCCAGCTCATTTTATGTTCATCAAAGCATATTGTACTTTAACTAAGCACATCGCAATATTGCCCTGTCTTGTTAATCCACCTCAGATGTTTGTCCCCACTATCTTTCTACAAAGCCATGATTTCCACTTGTATGTCTCAATGGATAGGGTTTCTTCTAGTAGCTCACTACTAGAACTGACCATGGCAACACATTCACAAAATAAGACAATGGGCCTCATTATGAGGTAGGAGGTAGCCATGGTGCTATTAGCACCATGGCTACCCCCTTACCGCATTCCGGGTCCGGGTTCCCGAAATAGGGACTTACCAGGTTATTCCAACCTTGGAGGACCCGGTAAATCCCCATTCCGGGAACCATTCCCCATTCCCAATCGAGCCCCCATAGGGCTCAATGGGAATGGGGATGGAGCTAATAACAGTACCGCAATTTGTGGTACCGTTACTAGCTCTGAAGTCCCTTAACGGGTCCCTTCCATAATGCCTGGTAAAACCAGGCGTTAAGGAAGGGACCCGCTCAGGGACCTCGGAATAGGGTGTTAAGGGATTACCGGCACCGGTGTCCTTACCGGTGCCGGTAATCCCTTACCACCTACCTCGTAATGAGGCCCATAAATGACACTTCACAGGCTTTCTCAAGTACATGGCACTCTCAAGTAAAGTCCATGCATGCCAGCAGCTCTCTATGCAACCAGTGCTCCATCTACTGTCTTTTTCTTTACCAAAGTGAAATCAAAGTTCCCTCTATTATCGCATCCAAACATCCCTCTCCCTATCATGACCTGTGCACCATCTAATCTAATCCCCCTAAAGCCCCACTCCATACTTAGCCTTCGGTCGGGTCTCCTCCTCCTCTCTCTGCACCGGTCCAAGAACCTCGAGCAAGCCAAAGAAAACCCCGGAATATTCGCGATAAGGGCACTCGCTGTCAGTATTAACACGGACACAGCAACAGTAAACATTGTCCTTATAATCATTTGCTGCACTATTGCCTTAGGGAGCAGTTGCACCTGGGAGTTCCATTTTTGTGAGCAAAAAGCCTGCCTTTGCCTGTTGCGCGCCTTCCGCAGACAGTGTGCACTGCGGCCTATCGCACTGGGACGCTGGTTACATCGCCCCCTGTTGGCCATATCTACTCTCAACACTCGAACGCATTTGCAATTCGTTCTTCATTAGTAATGATTGTTCAATTGCAACCTAGGTGTGCCGTACGGCTAGGAACTAACGAGGGCAGATGAGAAATCTCAGAATAAAAACAACAATTCGCAGCGACAACATGTCCTTGTCATTTCACATGTGGACTGGTGAAATGCCACGTCAGGCTTCATTCGAAGCACCGGAGAGATAAAAGGATTCATTGTGCCTGGATTTAAAAGCTGCGTCTATCCGGTGCTGAATTATACTTTTAACATGAATCCCTCCACATGAGGCTACAGCAACATTTGGGAATACACGGGGAATGCTAACTTTTTATTTTTACAGTTGTCTCTTTGAAACCGTCTCTGATAAATGCTGCGATGTAGCTTCTGCTTACTTTAAACTAATGACAGCTGCGCTTCATTGCTATTCAAACATTAACCACAGGCACAGACCTGAAAAAGGCATGCCTGGGGTCTAGGCAACACATGCTCACTGATACTGCTTTGAGCAACCTGCTCGATTTAGGAGGACAGATCTTGACGTGGTGACCCTGATGCAGGCTGGTTAATGACACAAGCCAGGTCACTTCCGTTTAGACGAAGGGACGATCACATATTCGGTCGCTGCATTTCCTTCCTCCTCGGCGATGGCAATCTTATGTGCAAGTGCCTTGCTTCCTCCCACTTCCTCTCTCCGAACCATCTGCTGCAGCTCAATATCATGTTAATGAGTGCAGATAGTACAGGAACCTAGTACTTTGATCACATTAGCATCTGCGGGTTTATAAATATTGATGGAGATGCTTCTGCTATCTCTGCACAAGATTGACTCGTGCAGTTCTGAACCAGGCAATTATATATCAATATTGACAATCTGTTTTTATTTTGAGAATTCGGCTTTCCAAGCAAAATCGCTGCTAAACAAAACTGCACACTGCAGCAGCAGGACTCATTTATATTTAATGCTAGGAGCAAACAGATGCACCGAGACCAGACACAGACTTCTTCTAATTTTTATTTCAGACAAAACACACATAATTTACCTGATTAATAATGCAATTTAATTTAAAGAGGACTCCAAGATGACTTGTCAAACTAATTATTTTATATGGGCATGTATGAGTACATCAAGCAGAAATGTATCCCACACAAAAGTCATTAAAATGTTAACTGTCCTGCAGGTGATATTAATCTAGAAATGTGTGGCTGCAAAGCTTAATTTTTTGACAGTGTGTGTATTGATGCTGCACTAGTGCGCTTAATAATGGTGATAGGAAGTAGCTTGGTGTGTGTGTTCATTTTTCTGCTTCAGTGCTGGCCCCAGCAGAAATCAGTGGGTTAATGCACATGACACAGTGATTTTAAAAAAATAGAATCTTTATTTTACATGTTCAGCCAAAGTTGTAGATAGCGAGACATGCAAGATGAGTGCACAGGAAAATCAGGTCATATTTACTGTAGCACAACAGTGAAATAGTAAGTGATCACTATATGTCCGATTAAGCATTGTTAGTGAGAGACCCCCAAAAATACAGTTAATTCTCCCAATGGAGTCAATAAAAACGCATCCCAGGAGGGAATGAGACCAAGACCAAATGCTCGTGGTATCGAAGGCTTTTATCTAAAATAGGGCAAGCAGAATCTACTCTGCTCACGCCGAAAGCGCTCTGCAGAAAACATGTTACAATTTAGTTATATACAAAAAAAAATGTCATCAGCTGTGGGAAGGCCTAGGGGGCAGAAGAGCAGCAGGGATTGGACACTAAGAGTGGTCACCTATAGTTGCCATAGGGTCGGAGGTACTCGGTTGGTTCGAAAGCACGTGGTGAGATGACATGGTTTCCTGGGTCAATCGGTCATCTGGGCTCATTGAGCTGGTCTGTCGGGTTGACACTTATGTTTCTTCCATTGCCCTGACCATGTGACATTTGCCCTTGTGGCCACACACTCCCATTCGTTCATTACTATAATCTGTTTGTCCGGTAACCTCAGAGACCTGTATCTTGAATACTTGTGAAAACATGGTTCAAAGGTAGGTTATTTATTAGTGGTCATAGATTAAGCTTCATCCATTAAGTACTGCACTTGGCCTGTTTAGATAATTCAGAATATACTGACTAAGGGGTAGAGCTCATGGGGTCATTGTATGGTCCGGGCTGTCCACCTAGTAACAGCAAAGAAGAATCTAAATATATGGCTGAGATGACTGGGTCGCAAAAGGCACATATCACTATGGATATACATTTCATAGTGGAGGTTCAGTGATCGAATGTCCAAACATCATTAACTCTCTGCTGACCTATTTTGACACCCTGATAGCATGGGAGACTCGAGTCTTCTTTGTGGTACGGTTCCTTGTTGCACAACGAAACAGGGCTTTTAGAACACAATTTTACATATAAGCTTTTTACACGTGGCTTGCTGTGTTGCACTCAAGTCATACTGGTTTAAAACATACTATATTTTCCATTTGGCTCGATATTCTCATCATAACAAAGAGAAACAACAGAGTTGATTTAAGAAATAAAACATACACTCGACTCAGTCTTCATCTTTAACATATGTAAGGAAAAGATGTGGTTCATGACTTGCGGCCTGTATGTGCACCCTTAGCAGAGATTATGGATTGCTGAGAATGATTAGCTACTGTATTATATTTACACAATATCACACACATATTTACATTTGAACTTATAGACTAATGGAAATGAGGTAGCTCAGTGCTGGTGTGTACAGTGTTATATTGATTATGCATTACATTGTTGCAATTTATTTCCATGATCATTCTTACGCCCGTGTTATTATACATCATACGCTCATCGTTAAGGTTTAACCTGAGGATTTCTAGTTATACATATATATTATATTGTTCACTCATATACACATTGGCCCACTTTGCGTTTGCATGATCCTGTATGCAAGAGGTGTATTGGAGCACGTTTTGGCACTGCATTTGCACCGCATCGGAGTCTCAATTGGCACACACAAAAAATTAGAAGCAAAAAGACGATAAGTGGTATGAGGAGCTTTACTGTCATTCCTAGCCAGGAAGGTACCCAGGAAAAAAGATTAACAAACCAAGTGCTGGACTGTGCCCCACCTTCGTCCTTCATTCGCTCTCCAAGGTCGTGCACCGCTGCAATCACTTGTGAGAGGGAACTGTTCTCAGCGTCTGCAGAAGGTACAAATGTGCAACATGCGCTCCCCATTCTTCGGTAAACACCTCCATCGATTGCGGTTAATAGGTCCAATACATATCGGTTCTGCATCGTCATTAACCGCAGGGCTCTAAGTTCCACTTTGATGACATTAAACCCTTCTTCAGTGTTGTTGGCCAACTGGATGAGCTCCCACCTTCTAATTTGGAGCCACTTGGCATTTGCTCTCACCTGGATGCTTGGAACGAGGGATGCAAAGAATGTCTCTACAGAGCTGAACAACCGGAATCAATCTGGGATTTGGGCCAGGAGATCTGATGATTTGGCTGAGATGTAATTTGAGGATCGTTTCTTCCTTTGGAGTGGAGTTTGTACACCTTCCTCATCTATGGCATACACTGGAATCACTTCGGGCGACGTTGGGGATGGTCCTTCTGGGTTTGCCGCACATGTGCTTCCATCATGGATATGGCTTGCTGGGATCACCATCAATGCAGAATGAGGTGTTGCTAGGGAGCACGTGCCTCTCCATGATTGTGGGAGATGCAGGTATGCCATGTTGCCGCAAACCCAGTATGTGTCCATCATCGCGGCCATTCCCTTTTTCATGTCAGGTATTATGAGAGTTTTGCTGCAGTTTTTGTTTTCCCCCATGTCTCCTTTCCCTTCTCCATGAAAAGACAGTTCATAACTAATGCCTTTTTCAATTTGAAGGGTTTCTCAATGTCGGTAACCCAAGTGAGTTTACTTATATGTTCAGTCCATATGGGAGTGCATGTTCTCTGTACCCATGAGAGTTTTTCTTCAGACAGCTCTCGCAGTGCTTCTGCCTTGCATAGTATTTCTTCCTTTTGCCATTCATTGTCCACGTGCAATGTTCCCTTGATCACCAGAAAAGGCTCTTTCACACAAATTACTCCTTGCAGACAGGAGTAGCATGTCCGCTCGTTCAAACGAAACTGTGTGTTCTTGACACTTATTTTTTATACGGCATAGCGTGAGGTATAGGAGACATTGGGCCTCTGCAAATGGAATCTCTTGTGGCAGCAATACCTAGGTGTGTCTGAGGCATGTGGTATCAGTGAGCATACATAACAACTCTCATAGTTGTTTGTTTTGCTGTGCTGCTCATGTCTGCATACCATTTATTTGTGTGGTGGGGTGCTCGAGGTCGACTGTGTCTAAGCCAAATTTATAATGCTCTTCCCATTTGCCCTGTTGTGTTTCCCTCTTCTTCCTCTGTGGCCCACCTCCCTCATTCCCTTGGGCCTTCTTGTCACTCTCCTTGTCTCCCCATTGTGTATATAAATTGTAGTAAGTGGTGGCCATATACTTGTCATCATCACTCTGTTCTCTGGGTGTTTTGGTTCCTCATGTTATCACATTTGAAACCGGCATGGTTGTTGGGTGTGGGCGATTCTGCACCCATGTCAGTTCCGAAGGAGTTCTGTCATTCATTGTATACACACTGAAGTCAGATTCATTTATATGTGGGGACCGTGGGGTGGCTTGCATCGTTGTAATAGGTGTAACACCTGTGGTGCTAATATGTTCATCATCAGGGTTCCAGTGGGCCCATATTCGCCTGGCACCATCCAAAATTAGATTGGTCCCTTTCTTGATTGTTTCTATGCCCACACCCCCCTGGCCAACATCAATCGAAATGTATGCAATGGTCCAATACAGGTATTATTTAACCAAAGGAAGGAAAAACAACTCGCTCTCAATGTGACATTCATAATGTGTCCTCAAGGTATGGTGTCAAAAAGCAACCATTTTAAACAAATATAGGTTGCACATAGTGAACGTGAATCACAAACAAAATGACCTAAAATTCAATTTTTAATTCATTTCTCAATTTCAAGAACAAATCCCAACAAACTTAAAGTCACAAATAACTTGGTTCCAAAACATCAGTGGCAACTTAATTTGTCTTATTCCCCACAATGTTAAAATAGGCCAACTTATATAAGTTTCTCTCCTATATGTTTCAAGTCACTGGACATTCTTCAGGGGCAAAAAAGTTGTCTTGTGCTTCAAGTGGATCTTTTCTCATTCCTTTCACACCAGATTTGTATATCTAAGGACACATAAAAAAAACACACATTACTACATGGGCATCTTTGATCAATAAGTAAACCTAGCCAGTCCCTAATCACCCGTAGGGTGGACATGTATACAATCTTTAATATACCTGTACCAATAGTCCGAAGAAATAAATGTCTTCCGACTCGATAGCAAAGCCAAATCTTGCTCTTCACCTTTCTAGTAGACGGGGAAATTCACTCAGATCCTCAGGTACCTAGGACCAATACACACAACTCACCTTAGTCAATAGCCGTCTTAAACTGTGATAGTTACCTCTAGAAAGGTAAAATACCCCCATAAGGATACCATCAATCCATGTACAGCTCACCCTGAAGTCAAGGACTTTCTCATCTTCGTATGCCAATTCAAACACTAGTAAATTCTTCCATCATCAGTTAGTCTATGCTTCATGTAGATTGCATTATATCTAAATGAAAAATAACACCAACGACGAATCATAATCAATTTCAATTCTCCATGGGTTCAAAGAGTCTCTACAAGGGTGAACCATCAAAGCAGTCCCTTATCTTTATCTTAAATTACTGCTATCTTCAACACACCAAAGTGTCTAAAAATGTCTTTGAATCACAAATAAGCACCTCCAAATTGATGGTACAACACAGGTATGTCTCATACCTTAACCTACAAGAAAAAGCACACACAGGGGGGGCGTAGAAGCCCCTGGAGCTATATTAGACTTCTTGCATCACTCTCATTGATTCAAAACCAAGACTCAAGCTGCTCGTAATCTTGTACTGGCTCCATTCTTCTCACATACCTTCTCTTTAGGCAACCATTATGCCGGTGAGGAAACGAACAGCAAAACAGGCTAGGCTTTAGCAACATGCACGTCCTCCCCGTGGTCCTCCATTGTTAAAAACACGTATTCACCTCTGAGCGCCGTACAATGATGTCATTGCGTCAAATATAACTATGTGCAACCTATACTTGTTTAAAATGGTTGCTTTTTGACACCATCTTGAGGACACATTAAGAATGTTACATTGAGAGTGAGTTGTTTTTCCTTCCTTTGGTTAAATACATATAAGATATCCTCACTTGGTAGGAGGGAATATCACCTAAGTGTGAGGCAACCCCTGATTGATAGAAATGGTCCAATACAGGAACAGGCCGAACAGTGTTGAAAAGAATATTACCGCACACACAAACAACCCACACTCATATGAATAACTAGGATAAACATATCTCCTCCGTCTACTCCTATCTACACTACCACTTGCTGCGGTCGGGTTTCGTCCATGCCCATTGAAGCTACTGATAAATGAAATGTGTGCAATTGTTAATCATGTATTTTACTTTTTTACATTCTACATATCGTACATTTGGCAACTTAAATTCAGCTCTTTTGTTCATATCTTCTTTTCTTTCACTTTCATAGGCAAGTTTTATTAACATCATTACTTTTTTCTTTTTTGCATCCTTCCATTTTCCTCTCCCACAACTCAAGTCTGGGAGAGGGGAACCAAGGGAGGCACATCATTGTTAGTTGGATCTGCTGCTGAGGAAGAGATATTCTATTATGATGCACATTTTCAATGATATACTCAAAGAATAAAAAGGGTACAGAGAGAGAAAGAAAGAGTTTATCATTATTTTGTTTTATCTCATGGATAAACCACCACTTGGTGGCACTGTACATTTATTTACAAAAATTAATTGATCCTCTTTTTTGCTCTTATTTCATGTCGGACACCACTCCCTATAATCCTGCACTTCCCATCTCCTACGTTTGTATTCTACACTCGTCCCTGTTACCTTTGGGGTCTGCGCAGTCCGTACTCCCATGGGCTCTGCGAACATCTGTCAGATGTACCCAATACTTCAAGCCCTGCACCTTAACCGCTGTGGGCGTACAATATACCACCCTGTATGGACCATGGAACCATGGCCCGTTCCATCTCCGCACAAACTCCTCACATATACCATGTCGCTTGTCATCAACTGGCAGTCTGGGCTATCCGTGGCTGGGGTTATTGTGTCAGTAGCGTTTTCTTGTGTGAATGGGGTGCTAATTGTTTGGCTATGGCTCGAGCTGCTCTTCTGAGATACTCATGAAATTCTTCTCCTAAAACTGTAGCACTTTGGTGTGCATCTGATTGCCTGCGTAAGGGGGAGTGGGCTGTATGCATCCTCCTTCCTGTCACAATCTTGTGGGGTGACAGGTGGTGGTCCTTGCTGGGTTGATTTCTCATCTCAAAAAGCGCCAAGGGCCAACAATACAACCAGTTCTTCTTGAGTGTATGGCACAATTTTGACAATCTACCCTTGAGCAATCCATTCATTTTCTCCATGACACCGTTCAATTGCGGATGATAAATCGTACAGAGTTTGTGGGTTATGTCTAGCATCACAGTAATATGCTTAAACATGTCATTCACAAAGTGTGTTCCGTTGTCGGAACGTATGACATCACAGATCCCCCAGTGGGGAAACACCTCTCTCACTAAAAATTTGGCAAAACACTGTGTGTCTGGATGAGCACAGGGGTTAGCTTCCACCCACCGGGAAAAGGGGCATACAACAACAATCAAATATCGAGCCCCGTTACAGCGCTCTCCCATGTCTGCATAATCTATATGCAGTTCCCTAAAATGGCCCTTCGGGTTTTGGCAATGTTCCTCTGAGGGTTCGTAATGTCATGCCAGAGTTGTACATTTGGCAGGTGATGCATTCTATTATCAACTTTGTCACGTTTTTCTGTACTCGGGGGGCAAACCAATTTTCCTGTATGTCTGCAATGATGTGCTGCTTTGCATTGTGAGCTGGGAAGTGTAACTGTTTAAATGCAACCTCTAATAATTTTGCTGGCGTTACTACCTTACCAATGTTATTCTGTCTCCATAGTAGGTCAGTGGATGACTGACTGCCCTTTTTACCCACATCTCCTTTTCTTCGCTAGGTGCATCTTGTTGGAGCTCAATGATTTGAGAGACTGGTAATGAGTTGAAGCCATCTGGTTGTGCGTCCTCCACTACCTTCTGTAGTGTGTACTCACCTGTCAGGGGTTTTGGCAAATAGGAGGCATCCTTTGTGGCAGCGTCCGCTGATGTGTTTCCAAATGAGATGACGTCATCACCTTGCATTTGGGCCTGACATTTCACGACTGCTACAAGTGTAGGTTCCTTCAATACATCACTTAATTCCCCTAGTAGTGCTGCATGCTGAACTGGGGACCAATCTGCCCTTCTGAATCCTCTTCTCCCCCATCTTGCTAATCCTTCATGTACTTTTGTTGCCATGTAGGCCGAGTCTGTATAGATGGTTACTATGCACCCCTGTGTGGTGTGCAATGCTTCTATGAGTGCTACCAGTTCTTCTGCTTGGGTGGAAAAATGTGGCAGTAATCTTTTTTGCACAATTACTACAAATTCCCCGTCCTCCACCCGTACTACAGCTGCTCCTATGTGCTTTTCACCCGTCTCACAATCTATAGAGGCAGACCTGTCTACGAAATAGATCTCCCCTTCTGACAGTGCATTATCATATGCTTTGGACATGTCATCATCATCCCCTGCGTACGTGACACAGTCGTGCTGATGCAAGTCTTCTACTGTGCATGCTTCTGTAATAAATGTAGCTGGGTTTACGCTTTTACACCGTACGATGTGAATGTTAGCACTAGAAATAATCAACTCATATGCTGTGGCCCTTTGAATAGTTAAGGTACTTTTTGATCTTTCAAGGATGACAAACAGGGAGTGTTCTACGTATAACGTGACGGAGCATCCCATCACGATCATAGAGCTTTTTTCTGTTGCAACGTGGCGGCTGCGAGGGCCTGTTTGCAAGCAAAGTGTCCTTGCATTAATGCATCTAATGTTCCACTGTAGAATGCCAGGAGCTTGTGACCTAGGGAAGTCTTTTGTGTCAGCACAGTGTATGGGAGGATAGGTCCAAGAGACCCCCCCTCCCCTGCAGTCCCCCTCTTGTGGAGTCCATGGCTTGTCGGGGGTCCCCCTTGCCACCAGGGCCCAGGTGGCGGGTGGACCACTGGCTGACACATTGACCAAACGTGCTGTATTAAGCAAGGCCCTGAAAACCATTTTGTGAAACCAGAATGACATGAGACCCTGTGCGCCGCAGCACGGCCCCCACCCTTGGAGAGTTCTCACTTGTCCCTGCGGCCGCAGCTCCCTGGCAGATCCGCTGAGAGCCCGTTCCCACGAACAGACGGACATGAGCTAGTGCTAGAAACTAACACTGTAACATTCACCTTCCGCAGTGTTTTACTGTCCTCAGTATGACCCGGCCAGCAGGGCCGGGCTGGAAAAGAACTGTAAAATGGTCCCCCGACAAAAGTGGAGACCCCAAATATGAATATGCAAACTGCCTGTGATGAAAATCTTCTCTCCATGACCTTTTTGATCAAATATGTAAACTCCATGAAGATGGCAGAATGTGTGTTCATGTGGCATTCTGGTTGAAATACCCATATCCCCGTAGCTATGCGCAAATGGTAGAAGTGTCCCGGGGTTTATGTTATATGTTTCTCCCAGGAGAATGTACTCCAAGGCCCTATGCCATAACTGAACTAATGCTGTTAGAGTGCAACGGAAAACAAGTGCAACCGCATTGGGAGCTGATGTAAATTGTGTAAGAAAATGCATAGAATGTATTCGAATGTTCAAGCTCACCATGTGTCACTGCCATCAGTCTCATTGGCCAGTTGTTCCTGCGTGCTCCACCAACCTTAATACTACCTCACTTATCGTGCATGCATAGAGTGTAACAAAATGTAGCGGTTGTTAAATGCTTAACATATAGTTAACAATAGCAACATTGGTATAGGTAACACATTTGAAATGGCCATGTAAAGGCACTAACGAGGTAGACATGTAAGCTTTGAAGAAAAAGCTCAATGAGTATTGTACAGTATATGAATTATTATGTCTTTTTGTATAACCTGCAAACACACAAGGAAAATACCATTGTGGGCATATCCAAGGCCACTTCCCCTCCCTTCCCAGTAAAGCCTGCCAGATGAAAGACAGATGCCCGGGCTGCTCTGCCTCACCTCCCCCAATTCAGCTGGAGCCGCTTCAAGCATTCACGTTCCCCCGCAGCTCCCATGGCCGCGACCAGCCACCTGAATTATTTACAACCCAGCAGTAAACCCCGGACATAAACGCAGGCCAAAAGGGGCCCTTTCTTAGGCTCCACGAACCACCAGCTCACCTCAAGTTAATGGCCCCTGTAAAATTAGGACACCCAATATTATAGCAACACTGTAGGAACCCATTCATAATGGCTTCCAATGAGACACGAAAACTTGGACAGCTCACCCCTTGCCCTGAGACCCAACCTCGTGACCTATGATACCCAGCCAACAGGATGATGGTAACCATGTATTGATGTATCACCAAAGGACCCCGCTCTAGGTGCATTCCTCCTGTGTTGCATTAAACTGTAGAATAACCTTACGGGGAAAGATAATATTGTGGTATTGAATGAATGGGGTGTGCGTGGCCCTTAGGGCAGAAAGCCAAGGGAGATGTTCATCACTGACACTGACCACGCTTGGCACTGCAGCATCACCCGGATGATCCCAGCTGGCCTGCCCGCCCCACGTTGGCACCCCATGACATCCACCAACCACGGCGCAACACATCACAGCTGCACCTATAGTTAGTCGTTGCCACCCAATCCCCACGAACATGTGCCCCCTATAGTGTGTAGGTTCTTATGACGCATTTTGTAAATATATACGCCTGTCTTTGCTAGTGTCAGACAGAGGGCTCTCTGAGTTTGCAGAGTCCTTTCCATGCCCTATTTTTGACTTATATAAAACTCCCATTAAGCTCACCCGCACTTTGTCTTAGCCTTATTCCCATCTTGGGAGAGTCCATTATTGTCTCTCATTGTGGGGAGGATCGTGCTATCTGGGGACGCTCGCCTTCAGTGGGGACCCCGACAGCGTGATAATTTTTTCCTTAAATATATCCCTACCGTCCCCTTTGGCATGAAAATCTCTGGTCGAAAAGGGATACGCACGGTGCGCCGGCTCCAGTAGGCTGCCTGCCAACGGCGACCGGTACGCTTAGAAGTGCGCACTCAACAGAAAGAGGGTACTGGTTCCCGGTTGAAAAATCCCCTTTGAGTACCGCTCGCCGGAGCCGGGGCTGACCGTTGAGCGTACGGCAACACTGCCTGGACGGACCCAGTCGGAGACTCTCGGTTCAAGACGGGCACGTGAGTATTAAGTGCGAGCGACCATAAAGTGAGCGGGGGAGGAAAACAGGACAGGGAACAAGGTTATTTAAAAAGGGACACTTTGGGAATACTAAGAACCACTCTAGACTTTCTCTACTTTTTCTTTGCATATGGCCATTAGGATCCAGAGGTGAAAAGAGATAAAGAGACGGGAAACTAGCTCCGCAAGGGGGTAGAAGGCGGCGCCGCATAGTGCTATCTTGACTAGTACTGGGAATATATGAAGAAGTGGAAAATAAATAAAGGTGTCTGGTAAAAGGGAGACACAGTGAATACATTAGTAACTGCGATTCTTTCTATTCTTCTCTCTGGGTTCATGGGGAAAAACAGGGTTAGTAACAAAAAAAAAAAAAAAAAAGAAGATAACCTAAGTAAAAAGACGAGTTTATATCAAACTACAAAGACAAATTTATATCAGATTAAGAAAGAAAGGAACAACTAGCAAGGGAGGAAAGGGATTACAAATTGAGCTGTGAATAGAGTGTTGCTTATTGGTGTGTATGCATCACATGTGTCAGAAAATATTTTGTCAAGATGAATGTGTAAAAGTGGTAAAAAGTGCATAATTATGGTGTGGTCATGGTAAGTGTACAGGGATGAGCCCGATGCAGTAAAATGACTATTTTTTGAATAAATGTGCTGAAGATATTGGTAGTGTACAAAAAGTGGTTTGCTCTTGTATGTACCCCCTAAACTATACAGAGTATAAGCTGTGCACACCCACTCCCATATTGCCCAGGTGGTGAAAACACACAGGTTCTTGCACGCAGAGATATACATATACATGCAGATATATCTAGTGATACATAGGGCAAACTACACACCATGGGGGCAGAAACACCCCTGGCCCATATTTGTAAGAATCTACTTGGGTATGCAGAACGTATTAAGAAATATCACGATCAGTGGATTACAGAACTGAAGGGTGAAGGGTTACCCCAAATATGGCCAGAAGGAGGATCGTTTGACAAGACTGTCCTGGATATGGTAGCCACATGCATTTGTTTAAAATACAAGGGGAAGCAGTTACATAATAGGAGAGAAATATTAGATCTATGGAGATTGTTTGAAGAAGTACTCCCTCCCAAAAAAAGAGAGCTAAGTACTGATTTGCCATCCACCACTGATAATCCATTGTTGATACCTGAAGACGACAATGTGTCGCAAGAAGGGGGACCACCAGTAGAGGTAACTAGATTGTACCCAATACTAAATACGCCAGTGCCCGCAGAAGGATACAGTGACCCGACATATGTGCCCCCAACAACAGTCACTACTACTCGAGGGCCAACGGCACCCCCACCGTATGAGAGCCATAGACAGCGCGACCAGGTGAGTACACCCACAGTAAATATAGAGAAACTAACAGAAGACTTAGAGACTAGGCTCTCCGTAGCAAAAGATGAGCTCTCGAGGATAAAAAGCATATGTGAACAGAGTGGGGCTAACACTGCTTGGTCAGAGCTGACAACAAGAACACAGGGTCATGATAAAACGATTGAGGAAGGGTGGAAGAAGGGGGAGATACTGTTCAGAATACAAGAGGAGCCAACTCGAATAATTGAAGTAGAGGAAAGGGAGGAACATACTGACGATGAGATTATGGCCACAGGAGGTAGAGAGGAATTATTGTGCGATATAGAAGAGGACTCAGAGGAAGGTGAAAGATTAAGTATGGCGATGGGAGGAGGAAATGAGGTTTTGGATGGTGCATGCTCAGGAAGAACAATGGAAGAAGAATGGGCAGGACGATTAAGGGATAGACTGGGAAAATGGCGCCACTAGGAAAGAAAGGAATAAAGGTGAGTACAGGTAAAGCAATAAAGGGGAAGTTACAACTCCCACTAATACACAGGGGAGGAGGGAGGCCAAATTACATACCCTGGGCTCAGATGGACAAGGCTAATTTGTTAAAGTTATTACCTCCGCTATCAGGAGGGGCAAGCAAGTGGATATATGCATTTGAGAAGCATACAGCCGGGGTACCGCTAGCAATAGGTGATGTGAAGAGTTTGCTAGTATCGGCAGTTGGGGATCAAGCTGACAGAGGGCCTCATTACGACCCTGGCGGTAAGGGGTTAACGCCAGCGTTAGCTGCGCCGACCCCTTACCGCCAATTAC
This sequence comes from Ambystoma mexicanum, assembly GCF_040938575.1. NCBI lineage: Eukaryota > Metazoa > Chordata > Amphibia > Caudata > Ambystomatidae > Ambystoma > Ambystoma mexicanum. The sequence continues at coordinate 359,982,020 of NC_090941.1, forward strand.
GTGGTCCCCTAGCGCCATGGTGCTTTTAACACCTGCTTTTAGCAGGTGTTAAAATCCATGGCGCTAAGGGACCATGGAGTTAATTACGCCACCGTAATTTACGGTGGCGTAATTAACGCCTTCCCCACTCCCATTATGCCCTATGGGGCAAAAATGGGAATGGGGAAGGGTAAATGGGGATTGGGGACTTACCGCCCCGCCTAGGTCGGAATGGGGCGGTAAATCCGCCAACCACCATGGCGTAAACGTAGTTTACGCCATGGTGGTAAAGTCACGGCCCAGGCGGTAACTTACCGCCTGGGTCGTAATGAGGCCCAGAGTATGGGTAAAGGCTGGCTTCCCTGGGGTAACGTTAGATTGCGATCACCATGATGGTGCCTCTTTTAACACAGTACGTGCAAGGGTGTGGGACGCGTTAAGAGAAACATTTCCAGACACCCCAGATTTGCAGTCAGTAATGCAATGTATGATGAATGATGGAGAAGATGCTATGGATTACATTTTTCGGGTCCAGGAGATGTGGACAGCGGAAACGGGCACGCCCTGGTAACAGTCAACCTCATTATTTTACTTCATAATAAAGAGAGGGCTCCCTAAAGAGATACAAAAAGCACTTGACACAATTGCAGGTATTGAAGCGAAAGGGTGGCCCGAAATACAGAGCATAATAGTTCACCACTGTAAAAGGATAAAGGAGAGGGAAAAGGAAATAGCACAAAAAAGATTGGCAGATGAGGCAAAGTTAGTACAAACAAAACTGGTGAAGGTCACTGCAGCAGTAGCCGCGCTCCCACACAGCAGGGAGGGAGAAGAGGAGGAGGAGGGGCTGGTAGCAATACAGGGGAGGATGGCAACGAATTGGGCAGGAGCAAGACAACCACAGTGGAACGAGCAGGAGCAGAACGGAGGTCCGCAGTGGCAAGATTTCGGCCCCTCGAGGGGGACGAGGTGGGTACAGTGGTCGCAGAGGGGGTGGACAAGTGTACAGGGGAAACAGAGGGAATGGATGGCAAGGTCCCAGAGGTGCGCAGGGAGGTTGTTGGAATTGCGGGAGGTGGGGACACTTTTCCCGAGAATGCAGGAACAGGCCAAACAACGGATATCAAGAGATGGAACAATATGGTAACCCCCACCCAGGAAGCCCATACGGTCTTCCAATGGGACGACAACAGAGGGAACAAGAACAGGAGTATGCAGAACAAAGACAAACACATCATTATAGGACACAGAATCACCCACAAAACAACGACAATATGCAATACACCCCAAGCAACCCTTTTGCAACGAGTGCCAATGGGGCACCAGCCCCGGCCCCCTATAGTGGTGTATCAGTAGTTTCAGGGAATGTCTTCAGCCAGGGGGGGGAAATGAGACAACCAGCATAGGACAGCCCACAGAGAGCACTTGCGTGTCCAGTTCTGTCTACCACCTACGATGCAGCGGAGGAACCATTGGTAGGGGCGCAGATAGGAGACAAGCAGTTCATATTTATGGTGGATTCGGGAGCCGAGAAATCATGTATCCGTGAAGGTCGGTTTCCATTATCTAACCAGAAGTTAGAGATGCAGGGGTTCTCTGGGGCTGTAATTGAAGTTCCTTACACAGAAGATTTGGATGTGACAGTGGGGGGTAAAACGGTAAAGACACCCTTACTTTATTATGAACAATCACCAATAAACCTGCTGGGAAAGGACCTTACCAGCAAGCTCAATATGACAATATCGTTCACAGAGAGAGGGATAGTGTGCTCAACCCCAGGAATATGCCCATTACGCGTGATGCTGGTGGTACATGCCCGAGCAACAGCACCAGAAATACGCGGCATGCCAGTGGACGAAAGAATGTTTATCGAAGGATTAAAAACACTATCCCAAGTAGTGCCCGAGCTAAAAAGGTTAGAGTGGAGGATACCAGCAGAATTCATCTTCCGCTCAATAGTACGCCCAGACATAGCACCAGGTTCAGTGGTATCCTTAGACCTGCATGCTGTGCAAGTATCATCCAAAAAGATTGCAGTAATTGGGATGGACATAGATGGGTGTGAATGGCGCACTGTACTGTGCATCAATGCCGATATCGCCCTACGTGACTTGTCTGATGAGGATCTCTTTTCTGATTCAGAGAGTGATGGCGAGATAATAATGGAAATAGCAATACCCTGTGACATTTTAATTCAAACGAGACAAGTGCCCGTCCAGTTGATGGCAGTGGTGGGAGCACCGCCGTTGTTTTTTGATGAGGACATGCAACTGGTGCCAAAAAATTTGTGGACAACAGGCCCCCATGATGTAGGCTTGTTGCATGGAGTGACACCAGTAGTAATAAAACTCAAACCATGGGCCATTGTGCCCCGAGTGAAGCAATACCCATTGTCCCGCGAAGCTGAGAAAGGGATAAAAGAGACAATAAGTGCATTTCTAGCACAGGGAATAATAGTGCCCTCAAACTCCCCATGCAACACTTGTATCTATCCGATCAAAAAAGCAAAGGGAGGGGCTTGGAGGATGATCCAAGATTTACGCCCCCTAAATGACGTCATACAAAAAGAATTTCCTTTGGTCCCGAACCCTGCATCCATACTGTGGAGTATCCCGAAAACGGCATCACATTTCACAGTGGTTGATTTGAAAAATGCATTCTTCTCCATCCCCTTGGCAGAAGAAAGCAGATACTTGACAGCATTCACACTAGGGGGGAAGAGATACGAGCATTGCAGGCTACCTCAGGGATACTGTGAGAGTCCAAGCATATTCAACCGCATACTACACGAAGACCTGGGTAATTTAACAGTTGAAAGCACGATCATTCAGTACGTAGACGATTTGCTCGTCTGCGCACAGAGTGAGGAAATGTGCAGAAGAGACTCGGTCACTCTCTTGACACTGCTGGCCAATAAAGGGTACAAAGTGGACACAGGGAAACTACAATACTGCCAATCAGAAGTGCTGTACCTGGGACAGCTGATATCAAAGGATGGGAAAAGAATAATACCTGACAGAGTGGAAGCCATAAGGTCAGTGAGAGAACCAACCACAGTGAAGGAGATGCAAACATTCTTAGGAATGTGTAACTATTGCAGAGCATGGATACTAGATTATGCAGCCTACACCAGATCTTTGCTGCAAGCACTCAAAGAGGCCTAGCAAGAGAACAGGAAAATAGAGTGGTCAAAACAAATGAGTGACTCGTTCGGGTCACTAAAAGAGCTAATTTCGAGTGCTCCAGTACTCACCAATCCTGATTATGAGCGCAAATTTTACCTGTTCTCACATTGCAAGGGGACTCATATGACGGCTGTGCTGACACAAAAGACTTCCCTAGGACACAAACCATTGGCCTACTATAGCGTCACATTGGATGCAGTAATGCAAGGCCACTTCGCGTGCGAGCAGTCTCTTGCTGCCGCCGCGTTCGCCATTGAGAAAAGTGACACAATAGTAATGGGGTGCCCTGTCACGTTGTTTGTGGAACACTCATTCATCACAGAACCGTGCGCACTAGAAGACATGCAAGAACACAATTGTGCAACATACACAGGAGAAACAGGGGAGGGCACGGTGGTGTGTGAAAATGCCCTGAGCGAGGGAGAGGTGTACTTTGTAGATGGGTCAGCTCAATTGACATGGACACAGGAGAGAAACATGTGGGACTAGCAGTAGTGAGGCTAGAAGAAGGTGAGTATGAAGTGTTAGTACAATACCGCCTACCATCCCATTTCTCAGTCCAAGCAGCAGAACTTATTGCCCTGATAGAAGCATTACATGCAGCTAAGGGATGTGCAGTGACGATATACACAGATTCAGCTTACATGACGACCACTGTACACGGAGGTCTAGCCCGGTGGGGGCGGAGAGGGTTTCGAAGGGCGGATGGGACCCTAGTGCAACATGCCGAACTGTTGAAGGAATTGATTGAGGCCCTGAAAGGCCCAACAATGGTAGCAATAGTGAAATGCCAAGCACATACGTCTAACACCGACGTTGTGTCTTTGGGAAATGTGGAAGCAGATGCTGCTGCCAAGGAGGCCTCGTATTTCGAAAGACATGGAGCAGGTGAGTACCTATTGCAGCACCAGACAAGTGAAGAACTTCCAGAAGGATACAATGCCACACCCATATCGCAAATACTAGAGCTGCAGGAAAGTGCAAGTAAAGAAGAAAAACTATTGTGGGAAAAGAGGGGTTGCAGCCAATCGGCAAAAGATTTATTGTGGCGCCAGAATAACTCAGGAAAAGTAGTGATGCCCATCAAACTGTTAGAAATAGCATTCCAGCAGTTACACTTTCCAGCGCACAATATTAAACAACACATTGCGGCAGAGATACAGGAAGATTGGTTCGTGCCATGTCTCCAGGAACACATAACCAGGTTGACAATGGAGTGCACGACTTGCCAAATATATAACTCAGGGATGACCCTACGGACACTCAGGGGGACAATTCCAAAACCAACAGGGCCCTTCAGAGAACTACATATTGATTATGCAGACATGGGGGAGAGGTGTAATGGGGCACGCTACATGATAGTGGTTGTATGTCCATTCTCCAGGTGGGTGGAAGCGGGTCCATGTGCGCGCCCTGATGCTAAGAGTGCTGCAAAGTTCCTAGTGAGGGAAGTGTCCCACGCTGGGGAATCTGTGACGTAATTCGCTCAGACAACGGCACTCATTTTGTGAACGAACTCTTCAAGGAAGTGACTACATTATTAGGAATTAAATATAAACTCTGCTCGATTTATCATCCTCAAAGTTACGGCGTTGTTGAGAAGATGAACGGCCTGTTAAAAGGAAGATTGTCTAAATTGTGTTTTTCGTTAAAGAAAAACTGGATCTACTGCTTACCCCTTGCACTGTTTGAGCTGAGGAATCAGCCGAGCAAGGATCACCATCTGTCCCCGCACGAAATCGTGACAGGGAGGCGGATGCACACAGCACCTTCCCCATTGCGCCAATACTCAGATGTACACAGAAGTGCCACAATATTAGGAGATGAATTCACAGATTACCTGAAGAAGCTAACTAGGGCAGCGCGTGCAATCTCAAGGCAGCTCTCACCACCATTTACCAGGGAGGAAGGGAACACAACAGTGTCCTTTATGGAACAGGACACACAAGGACAATTAATGCCAGGAGAGTTCATTTATGTCCGGAGCTTTGTGCGCCGGTGGAATGCCCCAAGGTTCCATGGGCCATACAAAGTAGTGTTTTGTACACCCACAGCTGTAACGGTGAAGGGACTCAGGTACTGGATACATTTGACAGACGTGCGGAAGGCATATAATAGTGTACAGGAAGAAGTGGATGGGGAGGCAGAGACAACAGCAAACCAAAATAATGGAAATGATGAGTAAACATGAACAGATGAATGGAGGAATGTAACTGGTAAATTAAGCTTTTAACGAAACAATTCTATTACAGGTTATTGATCGAGATAAATGAGAAAAATTAATGAAAAAAATGTTTTTTTATTGAAAATAACAGTGTAAAATATATGTATTTTCTGTTCCCTTCTCTGTGCACCCCTTCCCCCCCCGCACCCTCGACCATCTCCCTTTCTATAACTTCCTGGTACATACAGTGCCAACAAAAATGTTTACATGCACGTACTTAATGCACTTTTATATTTCAAACAGGAACTACCATGGCAACAAACGGGCAGCCTGCAACGAATAGATTGATTAAATGTAGAGATGCTTTAGCTGAAAGGTGTAGATATTCGTATGAGTGTGGATTGTCTGTATGCATTACATTATTTTTTACAATACTGTTTGGCTTGGCTACCTATTGGTTTATAGCGTTCATCTCTATCGAGATGAACGAGGGGGGAGGGAATAACGGGAATAATGTAACAAATCAAACTAAAACTGCGAATACTAAAGAAGGTGATTTTTTTGTGTGGGACGGATCTAAACTTGTATGGGGATATAACACTAAACCGCCCAATGCAGCTACCTCGCGAAATGAAAGAATGCAGGATAAAATGCAGGATAGCACAACTTCCCCGCCAAATGTCTCCGATTACAATGCCCACAGTTTAAATGATCACAACCCTTCTGTTATATCATGGCTGTACAACACCCCCACCAGCATCCCCGCACATGTAACCACCCCTACAACAGAGAACACACTACCTGATAGAATAAAGAAAGAGAATGAAAAGATGGCAGTGAGATACACAGCATTATATGATGAATGGGAAAAGGGGGGCGGAGGGAAGAAAGGGGGGTCTAGACTGTTCCTCGCCGTTGAAGCCGGGAGATATCTTAGAAATAATAGGAGGAAAAGGGAGGTGGGAAGGAGAAAATACGACGAGTATTACGGATTGGGACTGGACTAAATGGAAGACCCACGACACCCCCACCAGACAAATAAATGGTATGCTGACATGAGTGCAACTGCAAAACAAACAACAAATGAGAGTTGCTATGTCTGCTCCCTTATTCCCCATGCTTCAGGTACACCCAAAGTATTGCTACCAAAAGAGTTGCCTATTGTGGATGCCCAACGTCTCCTTCATCTCACGTTGTGCAGAATTAAGAACACCTTCCAGGCACATGAGGTAACATTTAAAATGCTGCAAAACAAGAAGACCTGTTACCCGAAAGCGGAAGGAGTGATATGTTTGGAAGAACCATTTTTTATAATAAAAGGGACATTATTCTCGGAAAATAAGTGGAAAGATGAAGAAATAATGTGCAAAGCTGAGGCGCTGCGAGGTGTGGCAACAGAGAAACTGCAGTGGATAGAAAAAAACATGTACACCAGTATGGAAAGAGCACATCTCAAAATTGACCTGGGTGACTGCCATTGAAAAGCCATTTAAACTACAGAAAGAAATAGACTATGAACTGTGTTTCAAGGGAGATGGGAAAACTATCATGGGGTTAAACAAAAACTGCAACAAGACCCTCACAATCCCGGACATGAGAAAAGGGACAGCGGCCCTCAAGGACACTTATTGGGTATGTGGCAACCAGGCATACCTGCACCTCCCACAATCATGGAGCGGCACCTGCTCATTGGCCACCCTATATTCTGCGCTAATGGTGATACCGGAGAGCCACATTGATGGGAGCCAGAAAATGCGAGAGATTCCTCAGAAGAATGAGGCCCAACCAACTGCAGAATCACAATTATACGCCCTGTCTTCCAGCAATAAGGGGGAGATGCTGTCTCGGAGCAGACGATCGTCAAACTACATATCAAAAGCATCCTCAGAACTACTGGCACAGATCCCAGACAGATATCGATTGTTCAGCTCTGCAGAGACTTTCTTCGCCTCACTCATCCCCAGCATCCAGGCACGGGCAAATGCAAAATGGCTCCAAATTACACGCTGGGAGCTGATCCAGCTGGCAAATGACACTGAAGAAGGATTTAACGTAATAAAAGTGGAGCTGAGAGCACTGCGGCTAATGACCATGCAAAATGGGTATGTCTTAGACCTATTAACAGCGATGGACGGAGGTGTTTGCTGAAAAATTTGAACTGCCTGCTGCACTTTCATACCTTCTGAAGATGCAGATAATGGTACCTTATCCCACGTGATCGAAGCTGTACATAACCTGGGAGAGAGGATGAAAACGGAAGGTGGGGCCGAAGAAAGCACATGGTTCGACAACCTCTTCTCCTGGGTCCCATCATGCCTGGGAATGACTGTCAAATTGCTGATGCCCACGGTGGTGTTACTCCTTTTTATTTTCTGTGTGTGCCAGGTGGGTCTTCGATGTTGTGCAAACGCAGTACCAAATGGTGCGATGATGATGGTGACAATGGGCAACACTCGCGGTGCAATACAAAATATGCAGGAGGTGGAGGTGCAAACAGGAGAAGAAAACACACCAAAATTCCAGATGGTGCCCATATACCACAGTGGGGATGTAGTAGGCAGACTATGGCACACTACAATTAAAGAGCCCCATGAACTTGAGTGGTATAAGGAGGTAGGTGGATCTGGAAGGAGACGGGGATTGTATATATATGACCTGTACACCAGATGAGTATGCTAGAAGGGGGGAAAGCCTGCGAGGGGTATGTAGGGCATGGATGCCCATAAAAGGCACCCCCGCATGGGATGAGGCTGTGGCTGAAGAAGAGGAACGCAAGAGGTTGAGGCAGTTACAGTATTCGTTACTTAAGTAACTTAAGTAACGAAAGGGGGGAAATGTATGGGAGGATAGGTCCAAGAGACCCCCCTCCCCTGCAGTCCCCCCTTGTGGAGTCCATGGCTCGTCGGGGGTCCCCCCTGCCACCAGGGCCCAGGTGGCGGGTGGACAACTGGCTGACACATTGACCAAACGTGCTGTATTAAGCAAGGCCCTGGAAACCATTTTGTGAAACCAGAATGACATGAGCCCCTGTGCGCCGCAGCGCAGCCCCCACCCTTGGAGAGTTCTCACTTGTCCCTGCGGCCGCAGCTCCCTGGCAGATCCGCTGGGAGCCCGTTCCCACGAACAGACGGACATGAGCTAGTGCTAGAAACAAACACTATACATTTTTTTTTTTTTAAATTTGTTTTTGGTTTATGAGAAAACCTTTACAAAGAAAGAATATTAAAAGTTCCAATTTCATACAAAAAGCAGTTGTTTCCTGCGTATTTAAGAGTACAGAAAGCGAAGGAGTAAAGTGACAAAATAAAATAACAAGGCAAAATACAGGCTCAGAAACCAGGGATTTGACTAGACAGACTGATCCCCTTGACTGGAGAGTTCAAGGACATGACTAGTCTGTTGATAGTTCCTTAAGATAGTAAGCTTCTCCAAAATGTTTACTATCTCAGCAGTTAGCATGACTTCTTGGCCAGAGATCAGTCTATCCCAAAATGCGTCCTGAACTAGGCTCTCCTCTCTAGTTACAAATCTCCCCAGTGATGACACCCTGATCGCCCATGTGCCTTCGCACTCCAGCAGCAGGTGTCTGAGGGATTGTAAATTCGGAGAGGCACAGATCTTGCAAAAGCTTATTGCCTTCTCACCCTGGTTTCTTTGGTCCAGTATTTCACCCGTGTGGGCTATATTCAGTCTGAGTCTGAGAAAATTGTTTCTGATTCTTTGGTCCGGGAATTTTTCCAGGTAGCGCGGGATGGTGCCGAGCTTTCTGTCCGCTGTCAGGAATAGGTTTGGGGGGTTAAGCCTTGTGATTCCCTCGATCGTTTTAATCCAGTCCTCTGTTTCTAATATTTTTTTGACTTTCTTAGGATTTTGTGTGAGAGTTTCTGTTGTTAATTCCAGCCTATGTAAAATGCAGGCAATCTTTTCTTCCAAGCCGAGGAGTTTTTTTGATTTTGACTTTTTTAGATGTTGATTTACGTCGAAGAAAAGGGTGGATACATTGGCTGTAATTATGTTACGATAGAGGGACAGTAGCTTCCACTCTGCGCGGCAATTCAGAGAGTTCAGACCCAACTCAAATCTCAGACTAGGGAGATGAGTGCACAATGGGAGATGAAGAGAAGATTTCCACAAACAGCCCTCAACTTTGCTCCAATCATAGTTCCACAAAAGAGGTTTTGCCTCAAGGCCGTAGAGAAGGACCGGGACAACTTTGCCTATGTAGAACTTCTTGAGCGGAATTATAGAAAATTTGCAGAATCTTCCATTCAGATTTTTCATTTGTGCAATCATTTTTTGATTTCTTCGCCAGAATGGAGTGTATCACCTTGTTTAAGGTAGGGTGGGCAAGAATTTCATATCCCAGGTATGTTAACTCATCCACCTGTGGGATTGCTTTGCTGTCCAAAACCCAGTTTCTTGAGGTCACCCTTTTTTTTGCATGTTTAAAAATGAGGACCTTAGATTTAGATGGATTAATTATGAGAGCGTTCAGTTTGGCATACTCGTTAAGTTTGGATAGGAGTTGTTGTAACCCTATCGCTGAACCATCCAGTAGCACCAAGTCATCTGCGTAGGCTAACCAATGGAGTTTTCTTCCATTAATTCTCGGGCAGATTAATGATGCAGATGCTAGGAAGTCTCCGATGTCTGAAAGAAACAAATTAAAGAATAATGGTGCACCCAAGCAACCTTGTCGTACTCCCTTCAGGACTTTGATTGTTTCAGATAGATTGCCTGGTTCGTCCAATCTCACTCTGATGGTAATGTTCTTGTGGAGTTCTATAAGCATTGCAAGAAGGGGTGCCGGAATCCCCCAATTATTTAGTTTCTGCCAGAGGAGGGATCTGTCTACAAGGTCGAACGCTTTTGATAAGTCGACCCATGCCCCGTATAGTGGAGAACCTTCTTTCTCATCTGAGCTTTCGCTCAACAGGTTCAGGATTAGTCCATTAAGACTGGTAGAAAGGCCTTTCCTGAAACTTGTCTGCTGAGGGGGAAGGACGTGTCTAGAGTCTACCCATAGAGTAAGTTCTTTCAGTATTAGTCTCATAAAGATTTTGCTGTCTATGTCCAAAAGGGCGATGGGTCGATAACACGCTGGGTTTTGCCTGTCACCCCCCTTAAAAATGGAATAATAAGTGCGCTCTTCCATGATGGTGGGAAGACTTTATTCTTTAGAATTTCTTGAAATAAATGGAAGAGTAATTTTGCCCACAACTTTGGTCGGTTTATAAGCACCTGATAAGTGAGGCCATTCGGACCTGCTGCCTTAGAGACATAGGAGGATGTAATAAGGTCCTCAATTTCTTCCTCAGAGAATGTTAGCGACCAGGTTACGTTTGGGTGAGGATGATCTCTGAGTTCAGTTGCTTCAAAGTTTTTGGACAAATATTCCACCCACTTGTGCTCGGGGACTAAATTGCAGAGTGAGCTATTTTGGCCGGTTTCCAGTTGGTTTAATGCCGCCCAAAAGTTCCTGCAATTATTTGCATTGAGGAGGAAAAGCATTCTCTCCCCGTCTTCTTGACGTTTTTGAGGCTTGTGGTTCTTTGACCAATTCCGATACGTTTGTTTAGCCTTTTTGAGCTTTTGTATACAGCTGGACTGGTCTTCTGTTTTATTTTGTCTTATATGGCGTAATGTTTGGCGCAGTATTCTCTTCTTGTTGAATGTTTCCTCATCGAAATTATGAAGGTGCATCTGCTTCCCTGCAGTCTTTCCTTCACTTGGCTGGCAGGTGGACCACACAAATTTCCCAAATTTTTCTGGGTGCATTTCGTTTGCCCATATAACAGAAGGAACTGCCTCCAGAAGTTTTTTAACTCATTTCCCCCATTTCTGTATTTAACCACTTTCAATCTACCTTTGTGACCCTCCAATTCCTGTGTGATATATGGGTTGGGGGCTCTCTGAATTTTGGGGAAGAGGAGTTCCAGCCTGGTGTGGTCACTCCCCCCTTCCCAATCCAGAGTAAGACTGGGACAAAGTAGGGTAAGAGATGATGAAATGAAGATGTAGTCTAAGGTTGATTGCAGAGCCCCTTGACGCCAGGTTGGTCCAGCCACTTCCACAGACCTACTTTTTTCATTCATCATGTCCAGGTCCCATGACTGGAACAAAATCCCACCATTGCTTCCCTTTCCGTATAGTACTTTGTTTAGTTTGGCCAAACCTCACATTCCCTGAATTAATACAGTCAGTATTCAGGTCCCCTGCAATGATGATCTGTGCTCCCTCATATTTGCTCTTAGCCGTTGACAGTAGGAGGTGTAGGGATTCTATGAAGTCTTGGAGTTTTGACCTAGCAGGGTTCCAGTAGACATTAACCAGGATTAGGGTAAGCCGAGAATCCTTCGGTCCTATCTCTGCTTTGCAGGCTTGAATGCCCACCATGTTGTTGCATAGTAGAACGATTTCTTTGACAGTAGAATTTTTGGTTGCTATTAAGAGGCCTCCTGCTGGTCTCCCTTTCAGTTTTTGTGCGTCCTTAAGATTTTGTATTGTGAAGCCTTCTATTTCAATGGGGTTAACCAGCCATGTTTCCTGAAACACCATGATGTCATTCTGTTGTAAAAGATTATTTTTTAGCTGCTTTTTCCTCACGAAGCTCGGCCCTCTGGTGTTCCGGAAATTAATCCGAGACCCCTTTGTCTAAAGACTGTTCTGCTCCTCACCTAGTTTCAGAAAGATTTGTGTGACAATTTCTGGGATTTTTGCTAACAGGTTCTCATTTAATTTGGGCCCAGGTGAAACTTTGCTTTGGGGCTCTCTTGTCGCTCTGGTGGTGCCCATAGAGGAGGATGCGTCCTCCACTCCTGTCTGTTTAGGACCTGAGCGATTGCCATACCTTCCTTCCTCCTCTGATTCAAATACCCGAAGACCTTCTTTAGCTAGATTGTGTTTGTTAGTGATGAGGGCCTGTTGCGCCTTTCTAGAAGTGAGGGCTATTTCCACAAAGAATTTATCTTCTCTGATCGGAAATGAAAGGTACTCAATGTCTTCTGAGGCAAAGAGAAACAAATTGTAGTTCTTTTTAATCTCTGAAAGTAGAACTGATCTGCTAAGTGATTTTTCCTTATTTTGTTTTTCTAATCTCAGCCACACTTTTGGAATGGTAAAATTAGACTTTCACAGTTTCCTCTTTTTCTGATGGGGGAGCAGTACTGTTTTCTTTCCAGTTTCTCTCTGTTGTCATCCTGAGGAGGAATTGCAAAATGTATGAATTTCCCTAATCCATTCCGACAATCAACTTCAATAATTGTGGCTCTTGGTGGAGATGCTTCTTGGGCAGCTGTTAAGGGAGCAGCACTAGTGAGAGCGCAGGTGAAGCCTGTTTTCCCCATCGGTTTTAAGAAAATTGGCGCTAATTTTATAGCAACTTGTTTTCCCTCCAATTTACCCACATTTGTTTTTCCCCTATTCAATTTTTGTTTCAAAAATATTGGGGCCATTTTGATATTTGTATGGGATGATTTTTGATTTTTGTTATTAAGGGCTGCAGATGGGGATGTTATAGGGTCCGTTTGCATACCAAAGTTTGAAGTTTGAATTTTGCTAACACTGGGACCTTCCTTGCAATTTGGGCCTGCCTTTTTCTTCCCTTTTTCCCCCGGTGCGCATTTATTGGCTTGTGAAGTAAGCAAATTTGTGGTCTGAGAGGGATTGGAAAGAGGCAGAGCAGCTGTACTGGTTTCCGCTGTCTTATCACCAGACTGAGTGGTCTGATTTTTCAGAAATGTGTTCTTTCCTGTTTTTTTAGGAACATTATTTCTCTGGTTCTTTGATTTCTTCGTATTTTTGTCATGTAAAGTAAAGGGAGTAGTTTCTTTGGACCTGCCACTTTTTTCCTTTTTTGCCACTTTTTGCTTTTGGTTTTCAAAGGTTCTTCTGGGCTCTGGCTCCCACTGCCGGTCAGTTTGTCTTGTGTATTATCTCTGTCAGTTTTTTGGGCGCTATCGCCAGTGTCTTCAATGATGTCAATGTCGACATTTGCCAGTCTTCGAAATTCTTCCAGAATAGAGTCTGAAAGCGGGGTGTCGTCAAAGCAATCTTTTTCATCCTCCCCTGTTGGAATCTCATTCTGGTTTTGGGAGTTTTGTATTTCCGAAGGGAGCTTCTTTAAGAGTTCTTGAGTTGTAACACTGCTTTTTGCTCCCTCTTTCAGTAGATTATGGATTTGGACAATGTCTAACCCTTGTTTGACACCCTCAATTTGGGTTTCTTTCAGAATTGGAATCAAAATTGCATTCATGATGTTGTTAGTGGCAACCAGTGCTGATTCATTCTTCGGGATTTCATGTGACATCTCCAAGAGGAGACCCGCTTTTGTCTGTACCTCAGTTTTAAGAAGGTCAAATACCGAGACCAAGGAATTTAGAACAAAGCTCAAAGCTGCCAAGGGACTTTCTCCTGGTGGAGGGGATCTTTCGGGAAAGATTGCTGTTGGATCTTCCAATTGGTCTTGGTTGATTGGCGAGCTCGCCCTATTATCTTGATTGGTATTTACGGGCGTTTGATTATTTTCTTCACTCTCTATTAGGGCTGTACCGAATAGCATATTTAGTATTCGGCCGGATACCGAATAGTTTGTCAACTATTCGGCCGGAGCCGAATAGTGAGCCGAATATTTTGTTTTTTTTTAGGCAAACATAATCTAGGGCATAAAAAATCAGCATTTCAATGAATAAACTAAGGAGGCATTCTATTGCATGGGTACATATTTATTAATTGGACACATCTCTGTAAGCTTATGAGAAAAGACAAAGAAAAAATACAAAAGTTACGGGAAAAGCCCTCACTCTTAGTAAGAGTAACCTGTAAGGGGAAGGTTGTATTTTAGGAAAACAAGCCTTTCAACATTTTCAGCTAAGAGGCTGCTTCTGTGTTCGGAATAAATATCTCCAGCTGAACTGAACACTCTCTCGCTGTCCACACTGGTAGGAGGAGGTGCCAAGTACACACGCGCAACTTTTGCCAACCCTGGAAACCGAACACTGTTCATGTCCCACCACTCCAGCGGGTTTGCAGTTTTAGGGAGCAGCGGCTCTCTCAAAAAGACAGTGAGCTCAGTGTCCAGGGAACTTATGGACTGACTCACACCAGCCGTGGACTGCTCAACAACACTGTCCCAGAATGCCCATATGCCACATGGTGGAACGCTCTTCTTGGGTGGTGGCTCATCCTCTTGTGGGTCAGGGTCTGCAGGTTGCCCCTCAGGAGGGGAGGACTGCTCGCAGAGGGCTAAGGCAGTAGAGTGCATAGAACATTTCACAATGTTGGCCACAACATCATTGCTGAAAAATGTTAATTTGAACCGCGGATCGATGCCTGTTGCCACACAGTAGATAGATATAGCCTCAATGTCTTTGAATCTTGCCTCTACAGCCTTCAATAACTCTGCTTTCACTAGCTTCACACCAGTGTCCCTAACCTCGCCAGAGCTCAGGTAGGCCCTTAAAGCTTTCACAGCAGGAACAACCAAGGAGATGCTTGATGCATGAGAGCAAATCTCCTTTGTGAGCTCTGCAAAGGGTGCCAACAAAGATAAAACATTTTCTGCCAAAAGCCACTGGCAGGCAGAAAGATTTGACACTTTATCGTCCTCCGCACAGTACAAACTTACTGGCCGCCTCTGCCCCACCAGTCGCCCCAGCATCAAAAAGGACGAGTTCCACCGTGTAGATACATCTTGAATCAATTGCAATTCAGGCAGCCCTAGATCTTTTTGCAGTGCGTGCAGGCGGGACGTGGCCGAACTAGAATGTTTGAAGTGGCCTACAAGTTTCCTTGCATGTGCCATCATGTCTGACACAGATCTTTGCACAAAAAGGCCATCATGGATGCAAAGCTGTAGGGTGTGAGCAAAACACCCCACACTAGCTAGGTCTGCTTCTCTGAAGGCCTTGCACATGTTAGCAGCATTATCCCGAAGAATGACGTGCACTTTGGAATGGCTAATTTGCCACCTTTCTAGCATTTCTTGAAATGCTAATCCTATTTTGGCTTTGGCCCGGTGGCCCGACAAACACAACATTATTGCGGTGAGGCCGCGGGGGTTCCCTGTGGCCCCGCGGCCTCACCGTGCTCAAGGGGCGAGGGGGGGCACATTTCACAGCGAGGCCGCCGGGGTCGGCAAAGTGCCCCGGCGGCCTCATGATTCTGAGGGGGCCGCTCCTGTAGGAGCGGCCCCCCAATGCAAAACAAATGTCGGGCCACCGGCTTTGCACCGGTGGCCCGACCAGCATACCTGCAATTACTGCGGTGAGGCCGCGGGGGTGCAGGGCACCCCCGCGGCCTCACCGTGGTGAGGGGGATGGGGGGCATATTCGAAATCGAGGCCGCCGGGGTCGGCAAAGTGCCCCGGCGGCCTCATGAGTCTGGGGGGGCCGCTCCTGTAGGAGCGGCCCCCCAATGCAAAACAAATGTCGGGCCACCGGCTTTGGCCCGGTGGCCCGACAAACACAACATTATTGCGGTGAGGCCGCGGGGGTTCCCTGTGGCCCCGCGGCCTCACCGTGCTCAAGGGGCGAGGGGGGGTACATTTCACAGCGAGGCCGCCGGGGTCGGCAAAGTGCCCCGGCGGCCTCATGAGTCTGGAGGGGCCGCTCCTGTAGGAGCGGCCCCCCAATGCAAAATAAACGTCGGGCCACCGGCTTTGCACCGGTGGCCCGACCAGCATACATGCAATTACTGCGGTGAGACCGTGGGGGTGCAGGGCACCCCCGCGGCCTCACCGTGATGAGGGGGTATGGCGGGGGGGGGTCACTTACCTGGTGATTTCTCTGGGTCCGGGTGCTGGCATCTGCTGGAGCCCGTCTGTTGGCATAGGAAGCGAGGGAAGGGAAGAACTGTTCCCTTCCCTCGCTTCCTATTTCAACACGTTAGGCTGGTTCCTCTGTGGTCAGACTGCAGAAGCCAATAGGCAAACAGCTTGTTTGGCTTCTGCAGCCTGAACACTGTCAAACTTTCTATGATTGGCTGTCATCTCCCAAACAGGGAGAGGGCAGCTAATCATAGAAAGTGGACTTCGGCTTCGAGTCCCTAAACAGAAACTATTCTGCCGAAGCCGGATAGCTGTATTTCAGCCGAACTTCGGCAGAATAGGGACTCGAAGCCGAAGTTCGGTACAGCCCTACTCTCTATTGATGGAGTATTTTCCAAATTCGTATTATCGTGGGAGGGTGGCAGCCAGATGGAATCAATAATGTCAACCAGGTCGTTGGCACTCTTGTTTCTTTTTCTGCAGAAGTGGTCATTAATTCTGCTCTGAATCTTTCGTTTTGTCAGGGTATACTCCAGCCCTCGTTTCCAACCTTTCTGGATATGGAGGTTTGGGAACGACCCCTCAGGGGTTTGCTGACTCTCTGTATTACTGAGAGTGCAGTTCGTAGCACATACCGGCTGAGCTATAGCAGGGTCGAGAGTGGTAGATGCCCCCTGCCCAGCCTCGCTCCCAGCCTCCAGATATGACCCATCTTGTCCAGCCATATCTTCCTCAAGAGGTGAACTCCGTAATCTCATTATGGGCCTTAAACAAAGACAGATGCTTATACCAATTAATGGAGTAGCTTTTGAATTTGTTTACCTTTTTGGTGCAGCCCCAGTGCGCCAAACAGTCGCTTAACAGTCCCTGGGCTTTACTCCTACCGGGCTTAACGCCGCAAGGGTGGTAGCCTTCCTCCTTTGAAGCGGCCCGTAGTCACGTGACCGGGTCACGTGTCCCTCTCGCCCCGCCTCCTCCAGGAAGCGCGATGTAGCGACGCCGGCAAGAGCCCAATGATGCTCGCAGTGCCAGGCACACAGAAGTCCGCCTCTGCACAGAAAGAGTTCACCTTGCAGAGCACGTAGCACACAGTGCGGGCGGCAGCCTTCCTCCTTTGAAGCGGCCCGTAGTCACGTGACCGGGTCACGTGTCCCTCTCACCCCGCCTCCTCCAGGAAGTGCGATGAAGCGACACCGGCAAGAGCCCAATGATGCTCGCAGTGCCAGGCACACAGAAGTCCGCCTCTGCACAGAAAGAGTTCACCTTGCAGAGCACGTAGCACACAGTGTGGCTGGCAGCCTTCCTCCTTTGAAGCGACCCGTAGTCACGTGACCGGGTCACGTGTCCCTCTCACCCCGCCTCCTCCAGGAAGCGCGATGTAGCAACGCCGGCAAGAGCCCAATGATGCTCGCCGTGCCAGGCACACAGAAGTCCACCTCTGCACAGAAAGAGTTCACCTTGCAGAGCACGTAGCACACAGTGCGGGCGGCAGCCTTCCTCCTTTGAAGCGGCCCGTAGTCACGTGACCGGGTCACGTGTCCCTCTCGCCCCGCCTCCTCCAGGAAGCGCGATGTAGCAACGCCGGCAAGAGCCCAATGATGCTCGCAGTGCCAGGCACACAGAAGTCTGCCTCTGCACAGAAAGAGTTCACCTTGCAGAGCACGTACAAACACTGTAACATTCACCTTCCGCAGTGTATTACTGTCTTCAGTATGACCCGGCCAGCAGGGCCGGGCTGGAAAAGAACTGTAAAATGGTCCCCCGACAAAAGTAGAGACCCCAAATACTAATATGCAAACTGCCTGTGATGAAAATCTTCTCTCCATGACCTTTTTGATCAAATATGTAAACTCCATGAAGATGGCAGAATGTGTGTTCATGTGGCATTCTGGTTGAAATACCCATATCCCCGTAGCTATGTGCAAATGGTAGAAGTGTCCCGGGTTTTATGTTATATGTTTCTCCCAGGATAATGTACTCCAAGGCCCTATGCCATAACTGAACTAATGCTGCTAGAGTGCAACGGAAAACAAGTGCAACCGCATCGGGAGCTCATGTAAATTGTGTAAGAAAACGCATAGAATGTATTCGAATGTTCAAGCTCACCATGTGTCACTGCCATCAGTCTCATTGGCCAGTTGTTCCTGCGTGCTCCACCAACCTTAATACTACCTCACTTATTGTGCATGCATAGAGTGTAATAAAATGTCTTGGTTGTTAAATGCTTAACATATAGTTAACAATAGCAACATTGGTATAGGTAACACATTTGAAATGGCCATGTAAAGGCACTAACAATGTAGACATGTAAGCTTTGAAGAAAAAGCTCAATGAGTATTGTACAGTATATTAATTATTATGTCTTTTTATATAACCTGCAAACACACGAGGAAAATACCATTGTGGGCATATCCAAGGCCACTTCCCCTCCCTCCCCAGTGAAGCCTGCCAGATGAAAGACAGAGGCCCGAGCTGCTCTGCCTCACCGCCCCCAATTCGGCTGGAGCCGCTTCAAGCATTCACGTTCCCCCGCAGCTCCCATGGCCGCGACCAGCCCCCTGAATTATTTACAACCCAGCAGTAAACCCCGGCCATAAACGCAGGCCAAAAGGTACCCTTTCTTAGGCTCCACGACCCACCAGCTCACCCCAGGTTAATGGCCCCTGTAAAATTAGGACACCCAATATTATAGCAAAACTGTAGGAACCCATTCATAATGATTTCCAACAAGACACAAAAACTTGGACAGCTCACCCCTTGCCCTGAGACCCAACCTCGTGACTTATGATACCCGGCCAACAGGATGATGGTAACCATGTATTGATGTATCACCAAAGGACCCTGCTCTAGGTGCATTCCTCCTGTGTTGCATTAACCTGTAGAATAACCTGTTGTAGGATTTACAGGGAAAGATAATATTGCGGTATTGAATGAATGGGGTGTGCGTGGCCCTTAGGGCAGAAAGCCAAGGAAGACGTTCGTCACTGACACTGGCCACGCCTGGCACCGCAGCACCACCCAGATGAGCCCAGCTGACCTGCCCGCCCCACGTTGGCACCCTGTGACGTCCACCAACCACGCGCAACACATCACAGCTGCACCTATAGTTAGTTGTCGCCACCCAATCCCCACGAACATGTGCCCCCTATAGTGTGTAGGTTCTTATGACGCATTTTGTAAATATATATGCCTGTCTTTGCTAGTGTCAGACAGAGCACTCTCAGAGTTTTCAGAGTCCTTTGCATGCCCTATTTTTGACTTATATAAAACTCCCATTAAGCTCACCCGCACTTTGTCTTAGCCTTATTCCCATCTTGGGAGAGTCCATTATTGTCTCTCATTGTGGGGAGGATCGTGCTATCTGGGGACGCTCGCCTTCAACAGCTGTCATGAGTGTGCCATTGCAATGTGAGAATAAATAAAACTCCTGCTCATAATATAGTGTCCGTTGTACAATGGTGTTTTCCCGGTGTGCTTCCTTGAGCGCCTGCAAAAGGTGTTTTCTGTATGCTGCATAATCCAGTATCCAAGCTCGGCAGTAGTTACACATGCCGAGAAATGTTTGCATCTCTTTTACTGTGTTGGGCTCTTTTACTGCTTTTATTTCTGCTGCTCTGTCAGGTATGATTCTTTTACCGTCCTTAGAGATCAATTGACCTAAATATAGCACTTCTGTCAAGCAGTATTGCAGTTTTTGTCTGTCTACCTTGTACCCTTTCAGTGCAAGGTGTGTTAGCCGGGTAATGGAATCCTCTCTGCAATTGTTTTCATCTCTCCCGCAGACTAACAAATCATCCACGTACTGAATTATGGGACTTGTTATGTGTATGTTTCCAAGGTCTTCATGCAATATTCTGTTGAAAATACTGGGGCTTTCACAGTAGCCCTGTGGCAGTGTGAAGTGCTCATATCGTCCCCCCCCTAGCGTGAATGCCGTCAGGTACCATGAACGTTCATCAAATGGAATTGAGAAGAAGGCGCTTTTTAGGTCCACTACCGTGAAATGAGTGGCCTCTCTTGGGATACTGCATAAAATTGAAGCAGGATTAAGGACGAGAGGGAACTCCTTCTGTGCTACGTCATTGAGGGGGCGTAGGTCCTGGATCATTCTTCATGCCCCTCCCTTAGCTTTCTTGATTGGGTAAATGCAGGTGCTGCAGGGCGAATTAGATGGCACTATTATTCCTTGAGTCATTAGTGTATACATTGTGTCTTTTATTCCTTCCTCAGCTTCCCTAGACAGGGGATATTGCTTTACCCGAGATAAAATGGCCCCGGGTTTGAGCTTGATTTTCATTGGAGTCACTTTGTGCAGTTACCCTACATAATGTGGGCCTGTAGTCCACAACTGCTGTGGTACTTGGGACATGTCTTCCTCAAAATATGCTGCTGGAGCTTTAATCACTGCTATGACGGGTAGTGGCGCTTCTCTTCTTTGGATCATGACATCACAGGGGATTGCAATTTCCATCACTATTTCCCATTCATCCTCTGTGTCTTGAAAAAGTTCCTCATCTGTCAGGTCTTGCAGGGCTATATTGGCATCGATGCACAGCACTGTTCTCCACTGGCATCCCTGCATATCCATCGCTATTACTGTAATTCTTTGGGATGACACTTGTACTGCATGTATGTCTAGGGATACTATGGACCCTGGCACTATATCCGGGTCTGTGACTGGACGAAAAATGAATTCTGAAGGCACCCTCCATTTTTCACTTTTCAATTCTGGAACTACCCTCGCAAGTATTTTCAATCCTTGTAAGAATATGTCTGGGTTTACAAGTATGCCACATGTTTGGGGGAAATTCGCCTGAGTGTGTATCACTAGCATGGCGCAGATTGCACAAATGCCTGGTGTAGAGCACACTATTCCTTTGTCAGTGAAGGATATGGTCAATTTGAGTTTGATGAGAAGATCCCTCCCCAGTAAATTAATGGGTGACTCTTCGTAATACAGCAACAGCGCACATACAGTTTTTCACCCCACAGTTATGTCTAGCTCTTCAGTGCATGGAACCTCGACCACCACCCCAGAGAACCCCTGTGTTTCCAAGGTCCGATTAGAAAGCGTGAACCTGCCCTCCTTGAGGCAGGATTTTTCCGTTCCTGAATCCACCATAAAAATGAATTGTTTGTTTCCTATCGCCGCCCCCACCAGTGGTTCCTCTGCTGCGTTACGGGTCGTCGACAGTACTGGACACGCAGATGTTCTCTGTGGGCTGTCCTATGCTGAATGCCATGGGAGTTCATCTACATCAAAAACGTTTCCTGCTACCATTGTTGTCCCACTACACGGTGTTGTTGTCGCACTGTTTGACATGGTAGTGTAAGCATTACTGTGTATAGGGGTGGTATTGTCATGGCACTGAGGGTGTGAAGATGTATGTTGTGGGGGCATTGGACGCTCGTTCATGTATCTTGTGTCGGGCTGGCTGTCTTGTCTATTCCCGCCCTTTGGTAGCCCATAGGGGTCCCTGGGTGGGGGTGTCTGATCTGGTGTTCATTTGGGTAGGGGTTACTGGGCCTGCTTCGACATTCTCTCATAACATGTCCCCACCTCCAACAATTCCAACACTGTCCTTGCATTCCCCCTCGGGGCCCTCAATACCCCGCACCTCCTCCTCTTGATCCCCTGAAACCTCCTCCTCTGTTACTGCGCCCCCCTCTTGATGGCCACTGTGGTCCCGCATACTGATTTTCCCCTGACCATTGGTCCTGGCTGTTACCTGTCCAATTTGTCACCATCTGCATCGGTATTCCCATCTGGCCATCTTCATCCTCCCGCTCCCTTCCTGCCGTGCTGGTTGCTGCCACTGCACTGACCTTCAGCAGTTTACTTTGCACTAACTTAGCTTCATCTGCCAACCACCACTGGGCTATCCCCTTTTCCTTCTCTTTGATCCGCTTACAGTAGTGCATTATGATGCTTTGAATTTCAGGCCACCCCTTGGCTTCTATCCCAGCTATTTTATCAAGGGCCTTCTGCACTTCCTTTGGGAGCCCCCTCTTTATAATGAAGTAGAACAGGGATGTTGATTGAACCCAGGCCGTACCTGTTTCCGCTCTCCACATGTCCTGTACCCGGAGAATAAAAAACATCTCATTTTCCTCATCATTTATTGTACATTGTATCATTGACTGTAAATCTAGAATGTCTGGAATGTTTCTCTCAATGCATCCCACACGCGTGCTCGCACTGTGTTGAACGAAGCCCCATCATGGTGGTCACAGACTAATGTTATTTCGGGGAACCCCGCCTTCACCCAACCCCTGTTGGCTTGGTCTCCCACTGCAGATACCAGCAGGATTTTAACATCCCCGTCACCAAGGGCACTCCTGCCGTGTGTTTCTCAAATGTATATATCCACTTGCTCGCGCCTCCTAACAGTGGGGGTAGCTGTTTGAGTAAGTTGGCCTTATCCATTTGAGCCCAGGGTATGTCATTTGGCCTCCCTGCGCCCCTGTGTATTAGTGGCAGCTGTAAACTTTTCCCCCCTTTTTAGTACTCACCTTCTTCCCTTTCTTTCCAATCACAGCCATGCGCCCCGTTCTGTTCCTTAACCTCCCCCTCCATTCTTCCATGGGAGATATCCCCCCTCCAAAAGAAGCCCCACCGGTGGCAATTCCCAGCCTTCTTCCTTCTTCTTCCTGCTCCTCTAAGTCACTCCAATTTTCTTCCTCTCGATATGACGCCACCCCTCCATCTTCTACCTCGCGTTCACTGTCAGCTGTGTTTATTTCTATGATTCGCGTGGGGGTGTCATTTATTCAAAATAATATCTCTGCCTTCTTCCATCCATCTTCCCCTGTCCCTACAATTGGCTGGGGCTTCTCATCCCGTTCTGCCCTGGGGGTGAGTGAGCCCCCTTGTTCTCCCATAGCTCTTAGATGGGAAAACTCAGTTTGAGCCATCGTCAGTCGTGAGTCTAGATCCTGTGTGAGCTTTTCAATATCGATTGTGGGGGTACTTTCCTGTCTAGTTACCCCTTGGCTTTCATAAGGGGGTAGTGCCGTAATGGATGGTTTTACTATGGGAGGCTCTGTGGCGTGTGCTACATACACAGGGTCACTGTATCCTTCCACAGGCAATGGTTTTCACAATAAGGGATATACACGTGTGACCTCTATCATTTTCTCGCTCTGTGTGATCGGCCCTTCACTGCCAATTGTTGTCAGGGGAAATGTATTATTCTCACTGCGTTTTTCTGGAGGCACAAGTCCAATATTTCTAGCCTGTTTTGTAACTGTTTCCCTATATATTTAATGGACAGGCAGATGGCAACCATATCTAGTACCGCTTTATCAAAGGACCCTCCCTCCGGCCAGACCTGTGGTAATCCTTCTCCCTTCAGCTCCACGACCCATTGGTCATGGTATTTATTAATCTTTTCTGCATATCCTGTCAGGGTCCTCCAAATATGGGCAAAGGGCGTCTCTGCACCCATTGTCCTTTATCATAGATGTAACTCAGCTGACAATTCTTATACACACTCGCTCACTTCTTGTATGACCCACATAATATGCTATGCAACCCTTCTCAAAAGAAATGAATTATTTACTTATTTTCCAGTACTCCAAAACTGCATCAACATAAGTACAGCCCTTTACATGCAATGTCAAATCTCTTCATAGATGGTCATGCACAAAGAAACACTGTTTTCCACAAGGAGACGAACACTTAACAAGTCTCACAACGAGAAACATAAACAACATAAATTGTGCTTTATCATCCCTAATACCCCTTCCACCACTCCCCTGTAACAATTCTCTTCCTTTGCTTTGTTCCAGTCCACCCACAGGGGAGAGAGAAAGGGATAGGTGAGATGAAGTTGGAAAAAGTGTTTCTACAAACTACTCCGGGCCTTCCCTTGAGACCCCTACGTTATCTTCTTTTGCCTCACTTTTCCCACACTTATATATCTGTACTAGTCGGGATAGCACTATGCGGCGCCGCCTTCCACCCCCCAATGGAGATAGGGTCCCTTTAACCTCTTTTCACCTTGTACGCTGCTGTCTTAATGGCCATATGCGATAGAATGAGAGTAGGATGGAATATAGAGAAAAAAGAGATGGCCCTGACCCCTAGACCCTTCCCCTTATGCTCTTGATTTCCCCATCTTTTTCACCCGAATTATGTTGTTTGCCCCAAGACCCTCTAATCTGACTCCCACCCACCTTTCAATATCACCCACAATTGATACTCACGTGTCTGTCTTGATCCGAGACCCTCTGGATCTGATCGTTCAGTGCGCTGCTTCTGGCTCAAAGACCACGCCTGGCTCCGGAGAGTGGTACGAGGGGTTTTGTAAAGGGGGATCCCATACCCTCTCGCCCTACTGCTTGTGCATATCTAGGTGTACCGGTTGCCGTTGGCGGGTAGCTCTTGAGGGTGCGCGCTCTGGGTGAAAGCAGGAGGACATCTTGTGTCAGAAGGACAGAAAAGAACGCTATTGCGTCGGGGTCACCAATGTAAGTGAGAGACCCCCAAAAATACAGTTAATTCTCCCAATGGAGTCAATAAAAATGAATCCCAGGAGGGAATAAGACCAAGACCAAGTGCTGGTGGTATCGAAGGCTTTTATCTAAAATAAGGCAAGCAGAAAACATGTTACAATTTAGTTATATACAAAATAAAAACATCATCAGATGTAGGAAGGCCTAGGGGGCACAAGAGCAGTCGGGATTGGACACTAAGAGTGGTCACCTATAGGTGGCATAGGGTCGGAGGTACTCGGTTGGTTTGAAGGCACATGGTGAGATGACGTGGTGTCCCGGGTCAATCGGTCAACTGGGCTCATTGAGCTGGTATGCCGGGTTGACACTTATGTTTCTTCCGTTGCCCTGACCATGTGACATTTGCCCTTGTGGCCACACACTCCCATTCGTTCACTACCATAATCTGTTTGTCCGGCAACCTCAGAGACCAGTATCTTGAATACTTGTGAAAACATGGTTCAAAGGTAGGTTATTTATTAGTGGTCATAGATTAAGCTTCATCCATTAAATACTGTGCTTGGCCTGTTTAGATAATTCAGACTCAGATAATATACTGACTAAGGGGTAGAGCTCATGGGGTCATTGTACGGTCTGATCTGTCCACCTGGTAACAACAAAGAAGATTCTAAATATATGGCTGAGATGACTGGGTCGCAAAAGGCACAAATCACTATGGATACACATTTCATGGTGGAGGTGCAGTGATCGAATGTTCAAACATCATTAACTCTCTGCTGACCTATTTTGACACCATGATGGCATGGGAGTCTCGAGACTTCTTTGCGGTACGGTTCCTTGTTGCACAAAGAAACAGGGCTTTTAGAAAACAATCTTACATATAAGCTTTTTACACGTGGCTTGCTGTGTTGCACTCAAGTGATTTGGCTCTATATTCTTGTTATAACAAAGAGAAACAACAGAGTTCATTTAAGAAATAACACTCGACTCAGTGTTCATCTTTTACATATGTAAGGAAAAGATGTGGTCCATGACTTGCGGTCTGTATGTGCACCCTTAGCAGAGATTATGGCTTGCTGAAGATGATTAGCTACTGTACTATGTTTACACAATATCACACACATATTTACATTTGAATTTATAGACTAATGGAAATGAGGTAGCTCAGTGCTGGTGTGTACAGTGTTATATTGATTATGCATTACATTGTTGCAATTTATTTCCATGATCATTCTTATGCCCCATGTTGATCATACGTTCATCGTTAAGGTTTAACCTGTGGATTTCCGGTTATATATATATATATATATATATTATATTGTTCACTCGTATACACATTGGCCCACATTGGTTTACATGATCCTGTATGCAAGAGGTATATTGTCTCTGTCTATTTTAGAGCATAAATTATCAAAACGAACTCAAGGGCCATTCTTAGCTTTTAACTCTATCCTAAGGGGCATCATGTTTTTTACGGCCAGGGTCTGTGGGGGTGTCGGGCAGGTTTATAGAGACAGATAGCATTTGCTCTGGCCCCCTGCTCAGGGCTCTATCTGGGTCACTGAAGTAAGACAAACAACTGCAGAGACGGCAAAAGGGGGAGGAGGTGAGGGGAGGAACTCGTTCGCTGTGCGTGCCTGACGGGGAGAGCTGCACGCTCGCGTTGGGACCTCACGGTTGTCTTAATATTATAATATGGAGTTGGTGCTTTACAAAATGGAGTCTTATCCACCCCTGGTTTTATACTGTTATGAGGGGCGTCACAAGGGGGGTCACAATTCCCAAAGGTATTCCCACACGAGTGCTCTGGGGTCGGGGCCCTGAACCCAAAGCAGTCACGACTGGGCCTACCTCGGAAGTGCAGGAGGGGGGTGTTAAAAATATCCCCTCCTTCCACTCAGCATGCACACCTTTAAGTAATGTCTGAGAACAGTGGGCTTGTAATTCCGTTAAAGAGGGATTTCCTCTGAAAGTTGTACCCTTATAGACTCACATTGCCTTCTCGGCAGAAGAGAAAGTACAGTGGCATTGTAATCAACTCTTACTCACAATTTTGAACCCACGCAAGAACATCTCATCCTATCGCCGTGGAAAGATAATTAAGCGACTGCTACAATACTGCTACAATACTGCACATCAACACCATCTGATTTGTATAGCTATGTTGCAACACAAGAGTTTAGCAGATGACTAATAAAAATGATGGACCCCATTGATTTGTAGACACTGGAGCAAATCTTATAATTATAGCTTGTGTGCACATTTAATTCACAAAGAATTGTTTAAGGGTATACTAGTGGTGCCACAAGAAGCTCTGAATTTGCTCTAGTTTTATGCTGCGTGATTCAGATACAAAGTAGCAGGAGCACACCTGAGATGCTCAGGTATTTTATTGATTTCCATTAGTGCAACTATTTGTGAATCGGTCCCATTGTCTCAAAGAGAACATATTACCTATTTTGATTAAAATAGTCAACTTATGTTGAGAGGTTATGTACATTTTAAAGTGTTTGAGTTTGTCAAAGTCACATTACCTAGACAGTTTTTATACATTCAAATAAGAAATACTCGATGTATAGGGGTGCATGTTGCATGTGCCATATTTGTGACAGGGGTGGGGTGAACTGGGCACAGTGCTGCAATTTCATATGAATCAAGTGGAGTTAATTGTGAATGGGATGTGTTACTTTTTGTTTAAGTTGGTACATATTAGATGCACACGCGTAGATAGATAACATGATAAAACCACAAAATGAAATACAAATATTATTCAGACATGATGTGCTATGAAGTGCCCAGAAGCAGGCAATGGGGATTTTTAATGCACATGCGAAGAAGGGGCATGTCCTGAAGAACCCACGGTAAAGGAGAAACAATATTTATTAAAAATGCATGCACACTGAGGAACATAGAAAGGGAGTTTATAATCTACATGTAGTGGGCCTTTTTCCCCCAACTGGATTAAAAGATGGCAGTCAGGATATTACTTTAAGAGACTGGTTTTGCAGAGTTTCAGAGGCCAGAGGGTGGGTAAATAAGTAACTGTGACCATAGCCGATGGTGAGCTCAGCTAAAGAAACTGGCCGTTAGTATCACAGAGGCCGTTAGTATCACAGAAAGCAGATGTAATCTTCAGTACATTGGAGCATGCAGAAGGGTTTCGGCTATTTGTTTTGACCAATAACATGGGGTGGAGTGCTGCTTGAGGCCAAAGTAAACAATGCACAGGGGTTTCTATTCTATTTTCTGATGTCTTGTGCATGTTGAAAGGGTAATCATTTAGATTAGAAGGTTCCAATGGAGCCAGTAAACCAGGGCAGATGAGATAGCTAGCATCAGTTCAAAGAAAACCTTCATATCGCTTGAAGTATCTATGCGAACCATTTGCAATTATGTTTAAGGTTAAAAGGCTAGTGCCAGTTGTTACTAGTAATGAATTATGTTTGCACTCAAATGTTTAACTCTTTGATGATGTCATGACTTACCACGGACAAATCCCAAGAAGGGGTGTGCTATGGATGCAATCTGAAGATGGTAGTTAAGATAATACGTGGCCAATGATAATGGAAGAATTGGAGAAAGATGGCATTTCTTTGTAGTAAGTGTGTCCAATCATCTGTGGGGGTTGGCTTGTAATAAAATATATGGGGATGTTTTAACTGTTGCAAAAATGTATATAATGTGTCAGCTCATGTGGTTCATGGAGACTTAGGTTAGTTTGAGTCTATGGTGTCATCTAGCTGCTCCCCATACGATTGTACAATAAACTTGCTTTATGTACACAATGTACACTCATTTCTCATATGGTGGGCCCGCTTTCGGTTAAGGTGATTAGGGGCCCAACCCCACCAATTTGCTGACCCCAAAATGACCCCAGGCTTTCTGAGACATTGGAGGTCTCCTGTGCACACAACTCTGCGGAGACCAGTCCTCCATGCACATTGAAAACGAGTGGTTTACAGGCACCATATTGTTTAAAGACCCATCCATTCCCCCGAAAATGTGTTACCTTGGTCTAGCTGTGCAGGACGACATGACAGAGCACCACATCGGAGTGCTTCAGATTCAGGTGAGTGCACCTTTTTGGGGGTTAAAGCAAGAGGGTAAGGAAAGGATTTTTCTTTGATTTAAGGGGTTTGGTAAAGGTGGAATTGGAGCGTGTGCATGAAGTTAGTCGAGGTTACAGGGGCTGAAAGGGTGAACGTTTTGGAGGAGTGAGTTTTACATTGTAAGTCCTTTGTAAATATTTGCACATAGTTTGCTATTTTAGAGGTGGAGGTGGTATCTTAACCAGCATGTCCATTGTGAGGTTTGTCTTGATAACCTTTAGTATGCTTGTCTGGTTGGCTGGAGCCCTCATCCAGAGGTGAGGTGGCATCTTAGTGTAAGTCCAAACCTAGATACCTCCCTGAAGTAGACCCATGGCATTCATCATTCTGCATTGACTGTGATGTCAGAGCCCTCATCTCTATTTTCTTGGTTAGTCAAAGTAGTGAAGGGGAAACTTCCTGTAGTCAGGGAAAGATGGCTTTGAAGTAGTGAAGGCTATACTAGTGATGAAGAGAGTGAGAGCAGCAGTGTTGTAGTGAAAAGCTTTGCACTCATTCTATGCTCGAGTGAAGTAGATATCTCAGAAATATTGGCTGCCAAGTGTTTTTTGATAAGATGCTGTTTTATTGTAATAGGGAGAAGAGAATGAAAGCAAGTAGCTGAGCGAAGTGATTGCGGTGAAATCGAGTACAGTGAGTGGTTATGGGTGAAGACTACAACATTGGGAAGGGGAAAGAAGAAAGTTCTTTGGGTGGAATTGTGAAATCACTTTTTGGATAACTTGGGGTTGGAGTATGGTGAGTCCACTGAATCATTTGTGTCAAGTACTTCCTGGTTATGAGATGAAAATCCTAAAATATCACCGGCAGTGGCTGCGGGAAACTAAGGGTAAAATGCACAATTCTTGGCCTATCGAGGGGATCTATGATAAGGGGATATTGGAGAACCTGCATACTTTTTTTTTTTAACTGCGAGGCACAAAGGTTAGAAACTAGAAAAGCAGCTAAATATTTTAAAACTGTGGAGTATGTATGAAAAAGGGGGGGAAGGCCCGTAGTGTTAAAGTCTCAGAGGAGGGGCTGAAAAAGAGGGTACAGGAATTCCTTCTGCACTGCCCCTATATTGGTGCTATGCTTTATCGCCCACAGAGGGGTACACAGGCCCTCCATTTTCCCCAGCAGTCACTCCAGTGGAAAGGTAACTTCTGCAATTGTTAGGGCTACAGAAAGATTGGGAATGGGGAGAAAGGGAATAACTCTCCCGACTGCTAGGTTAACAGACAGATTAAGAGTGGAAGAATGGGAAAGAGAGAGGCTGGCAGCTAGAAGAGCAGATTAAGGATTGAGAATGAGGGAGAAGGAGGAGATTAGGTATTTTCCTGCTAGAGTGGAGGATTGGCTCCAAAGGTTGGTAGAGACACAGGAGTGGGAGAAAATGAAAGAACCACTGAGGCTAGCGAAGGAAGAGGTAATGCTGTTATGGCAGAAAAGAAATGAAGATCGGGAAGCAGTGAATTGACAAATTATGAAACATAAGGCATCCTGCCACAACTGTTTTGCTCTACCACACTTTTATCCGTGTAGGCTTTCCAGTAATTTTCTCAACTTTTTTCAATCTGCTGGCAAGTATCAATCTGCCCTATCTCATCCTCAACAGGGCTGGGGGTGCATTTGTCAATTTAATGACACAAAAAACACATGACTAGTTCTACAGAAAGTATTCTAGCATTTATTAATTTGCCATAATGCTAGTAAGTCAGATTTACATTCTGATTAGCGTTCTTGTTTATGCTATTTTCTTTTTTAAGTTTTAGTAAACAAAAAAACATACACAAATATGAAAGGTGAAAAACACCAACAACGTTTAAATCAACGAGCAAAGTTGATCAAGTATTACATGAAAGTGCAATGTGATTAACAAGGAAAATGTAATTCATACATTACATCAAGCTTATATCATAGGTTCTTTGTTTTGACCTTAAGTGTCAATTGCCTGGCAGGCCAGTGACCAATACTTGGGAATTGGACGTATATTAAGTACACTTGACAGGAACTCTGGCACCTAGTTAAGAGGTTTCATTTTGCAATGTAGCAATGGTTTGTGTAGACTTTGACTCAAAAGTGTCTCCTAATGCAAATTACGATGTTTCAGACCTTACTATGATATAAACTTGATGTAATGTATGAATTACATTTTCCTTTTTAATCACATTGCACTTTCATGTACTACTTTAGCAACTTTGCTTGTTGGAAAAAGGTTAGAAAATTACTAGAAAGCCTACACGAATAAAAGTGTGGTAGAGCAAAACAGTTGTGGCAGGACGCCGTATGTTTCATAGTTCTTTAGCCCTGAGGACTCCCACGATTTGGGCCTTCCCTCTAGTTACCCCCTGCAGTGAATAGACAGGCAAAGGAGGAAGAGGAAGCAAGGTGGGGGCATGGATATGTTCTTGTCAGGTTGGATAAATCAGTGATCAAAGAGGTCAATGTAGACATGGAGGATAGAAATATTGCCATGGGTACAGGGTTTGAGCTGGGAGGATGGGAGCAGGCACCCTCTGGTAGTGCTTCGTATGTTTCAGTGCCTGTGAAAGTGTCAGGTGAAGGAATAACAGGAGTTGGAGGCAAATTGGAATGGGAATCGGATGTCGAGCAGAGAGAGAAGGGTGTAGCAGCACCTCCTCCTGCTCCAGTAGCAACAACAAAGAGTACACCATCTGGTCTTAGGACATGCCAGGGTACTCATATGGCCGTAGCATATAGCAAGAGAGAGATGGGTAACTCAGTTTCCGATACTCCAGAAGAGTCTGGCAAAGGCATAGTATTTCCCGTGGTCAATCATGCAACAGAATAACTTGATGAAGACACGATCTTTGCTTACTGCTGTGGTGGTGAAGTGGATTTATGCATTAGAGAAACACACTGCCGGTGTCATGCTGGCCATAGGGGTCATGAAGACCTTATTCACGGTCCTAATGGGGGAACGGTCAGGTGAGCTTTGGAGGAGATCGGGGTATCCAGGAGTTCAGTTGGATACATATGACCATGATGGAGCAGCTTTTAATAATTGCAGGGTGCCGGTACAGGGTGCTTGCAGATTATGTATCCCGATATGCCAGATATAGATTACATTTTAGCCAAAACAATACATTTGGATGATGATCCCGCCGCACACTTCCAGTTAATTCCGGAGATGTGGAGGACAAAGACCGGAGAAGCATGGGATGAAAAGTTGTCGGTTTCCTTACCGCATGCTAAAGAAGAGACTTCTGCATGATTTAGATAAAGTGGTAGGGATAGAGGCCAAGAGTTGGCCGGAAATTCAAGCACACATTGTGCATTATTGTAAAAGGAGGCAAGCAAAAGAAAATGAGAGTATAGAAAAGGCACAAAAGGCAGACGCAAAGCTTGTTCAGAAAGAATTGGTGAAGATTTGTTTGGAAAGGGGCAGTAAATTAACAACTTCATTGAGGGACAGCCGGGGCAAGTGGGTCAACAGGGACACAGTGAATTGGGTTGGATGGATGAGCATGTCCTCAGTCCAAGGCAAATGAGGTTTCCTTAGGCGTAAAGGAGGATTTCCACAGGGAGGTGGGTTATTCGGCCATTTTGGAGGAAAGAGGCCTGGTTTTAATGTGCCAATGGGAAACAATTATGGAGGGTTTTATGGGATTCAGTGTTGAGAGACGTGTCATGACATTGACATTGTCGAGACAGCTTGAAGTATTTTAATGTGGGAGTTCAGCAGATGCAATCGCCAACCCTGCTATATGCCATAGGCTCTGTGTAAATCGCAGCAGGCACAGGTTGAAGAGAACCCAGTGACTGCGGCTGCACAGACCCATGGGTTCCCACCGACCATACCAGCACAATCACAGGTACAGACATGGGAGAAAAATCCTTTACCTGAGGAACGGTTACTTACTACACAGGAGCAAGTGATTTTGCAGAGTCCTTTTTTACCCCCCGGTGCTAATATGTATCAGGAGTAAGACATCCCACAAGCATCTCTGATGTGTCCAGTTCTGTCTGTTAGCACCGATCCAGAAGAGGAACCCCAGATAGGTGTGCAGGTAGGTGAACGAGTGTTAGGTAAGATTTTCATAGTAATTATAAATCTTCCTGACCTTTATCAACCCTAGAACCTTTTGATTTTACTGGTGGAGTATTGTTCCTTATGCCTCTGTGAGTGGGAGCCTTTTTCCACACTCACAGAATCTTTTACTCTTTTTATGAGTGTTATTTTTAAGACTCTCCATAGTGTCTTTCAAAAGTTATCCTCTTTGGCAACTTTTTGGCAATACGTGCCTATTGTTGCTGGGTTTCCCTGGTGGATCCCCTTTTAACTTTCTCTGGCTAACCGTGTGAGAACTACAGTTCCCAAGGGTAGAAAGGGTGTTTGGATCCCTTTTACATGTTATTAAGTGAGAGCAGCACCCCCACCTTACGTGGAGTCCTGGGGAGATATTGAGTATCCCCTATCTCATTTTAAATGTAACATTTATGTTACAAGGACAAACCTATCTTTAATGGCTCATAGCAGTGAACTTTTTTATTAATTTGGTGCACCTGTACCACAGGCAGTTTGCACAGCCCTGGTAAAGGCCCCAATGGGTGCTCATTTGACTAAAATGGCCCACTCCCATGTTTTTTCACCATTTTAGTGTTCCTTGTCCCTTCTTTTTCCTTCCCCTGACATCCAGGGTGGAAAATCCCTTTGTGCGATTTGTATCTTTGGCAGGAGTCCTCTGCACTCCCTGCCCAGACTCCAGTGTGTCTGTGAAGCAAGGAAGCGAGGGAGGAGTCCAAAACTCTGTCTTCTAGCCTCCATACAAGATTCCATTTCAAATGGGGAGGCTGGCTGTCCTGAAAGGATTGCCAACCCCCCCAAGTTTGAATGTTGCAAGGTTGTTTGATTGGTTGGGTTCCTGCACAAAATTACGATCCTGGAAGCTATCAAGGTAGTCAACCACTGAAACTGAAACTGAAGAGGAAGATGAAGAATGTGCAGCTGAAACAATTTCCTGCAACTGGAGAGCCTGCTGTGTAACCAGAGCCTGCTGTAGCCCTTCCTTCCAATCAACCTGGGGACACCAAAAATGTTGACCCAGACCCATAGCCTAGTAAAACCCCCTAGACTCAAGAAGATCTCCATGTTTTGAGTTATTCCATGCCGTGCTGCGACCCTGAAGTGCTCCAATACCCTTAATACCTTGGGACCTCAAGCCATAGTGCTGTGCACAGTCTT
Source organism: Ambystoma mexicanum (assembly GCF_040938575.1). Classification (NCBI taxonomy): domain Eukaryota; kingdom Metazoa; phylum Chordata; class Amphibia; order Caudata; family Ambystomatidae; genus Ambystoma; species Ambystoma mexicanum. The sequence continues at coordinate 360,015,867 of NC_090941.1, forward strand.
CTGAATTCTGCATCTCAATGAACTTCATGGGCATCCTGCTGAATGTCCATCAGCACAATCCCAGTCCGAAAAGTCCCCTCGACAGAGTGCTGAACCTTGCAAACGATGAGAATTCGACCAGCAATATTTTGTCTTCTTCTGTGCTCATGAAAAACGTGCCAAATCCACAGAGCCGCTTCCATCCATGAGGAAAACCTTACCTAAAGCCTTTCCTGGGATCCTTGCTGCAAATGTACTTCCAGTGTCCTGCCTTCTGTCTTCTTGATGAAGGAATTCAACTAATGGGTTTTTGACTGCAGGACCTGAAGTCCTCCTGCTGCAAAATCTTCTTCTGTGCTGAGGTACTGTGCTGGCTTGGGCATGTACTTACCTTAAGTCTCTTGTGATTCCTGTGTAGTTTTGGGGTGTTTTCTGTGATTGGGAGTCCTCTCCTTCATTGCACCCAGGTCTCTGTTGGAATCCTCTTAGGGTGTCTTCTCTGAAACCCATGGACCCTTAACTAACTCCAAAGTAAAGTACTTACTTGTTCTAATAGTCTTCCTTAGGAACTCTGACCTGTGCTACTTAAGAACCCATCCTGGCCTGCATGTTGAACACTAGACCCTAGTGACATCCCTTCTGCCACTGTGGACAATCATGCTCCAAGAATACGTGAAATACTTCTAAGGAGTGAGCCTTTTGCCTAGAAAAGAGAACAAGTGTTTTAAAGTTACTTACTTGCAAAAGAAGTTGGTTGGTAACTGTAACTCTGTGAGTGAACAGTTACAAAAGTTATTACTTACCTTAGAAATGTTCTGCCATTCTGAAAAGTATATATGCGTTTGTTTTACTTACCTTAGAAAAGTATATGTAACCTCTTTCTTTCCTTAGAAACTGTTTCACCTTTCCATCAGAAAGTAGAAGTAAGGGTATAATACTCACCTGTGATTTGGTTGTGCCTCTTCCTAAAAGTAACAATGTTGGTTTCACTTCACTATTCCTGCAAGGATAAATGAATGAGTGTCCCCAACTGGGTCTTGTTTCCCTTGACCTGCTGTTAGCATGTCCAGAATAAGTCTGCATTCGGCTTTTACCTATCTAGAATAACTTTGAGTCATTCATAAAGTGTAACACTGAGTTTTGCTTTCCATGGTCTGTTGTAGATAGACACAAAAATAGTATTAGGTTTATACCTGCCTTTAAGTTGCTTATAGCTCCTGTAATTAGTTTGTATAGGTTTTACTTACCTTACTGCGTTATTCTAAAATAAGTTAGAGTTACTGCTTCTCTAGTATGTGAACTGAAAAGCAACTGTCATTGAATATTACATCAAAAGGGGTTACTTACCTTGAGTATAACTGGATTATCCTAAAATAAGTTAGATATATTGCTTCCCTCAGTCTGTGAAATGAAAAGCAACTGTAACTGAATATTACACCCCGACGTCCAACTCCCCTAGAATAACTGTGTTATCCTGAATCAGAGTTATAGGTGTTTTTTTACTGTTCCTAGAAAACGAGTTCCACTAATCACAAAAAATGTATTTTCCAGTTGGTTTAATAAGTGATTTCTTGCTGAGCGGCATGGTACAACTACTAGGGTCTACTTCCCCTATATCACTGAAACTAATCTAAACAGTAATTATTGGTATGAATACCCTAGAACGTCTGTTAGGTAGTCCAAATTAGGTTACATGCTTTGGTCTGTGTACCTTCCAGCATAGTGTTGTGTTTTTCTAATTGTGGTTATATATAATGTAATAGTACTTATTTCCCCCAAGATTTGTCTGGGCCTAGTTGTATTGAAGAAAACCATTTATTTTTTCCAATATATTGTGTTTCATTGTTACTTTGGACCATTTGTATTACAATGTCATTTGTAGTGATTCTACAGCACTCTCTCCATCCAAAGATAAGCCTGGCTGCTCTGTCTATGCTACCCTGAACTCAGGTGGTTCTGCCTCAGTTGAATGGTTTTACTAAGCCCTTAGTTGGACTTCAGAAAAACTGTCCAAATGTATGGTCGACACCGGGGCTACAAAATCTTTCATTAAGGGAGGTGTGTTTCACTTGTTAGCTCCTCATACTGAAGATCTGCATATTAAGGTAAGTACTTAAAATATATCTGGTCATTTGCTGTATTGTACCAACACCCCAGTGAACCTTTTGGGTCAAGACCTATTGAGCAAGTTGCAGATGTTGATTACTTTCATCGAGGAAGGTATAGTATATTTGACTCCAGGTTTGTATCCGATGGGAGAAGGAGTGCGTTTGAATGGATATTGTGGTGACAGCGTGATAAGGGGGTACCCTATACACTCATCTTTGTTTCTTTAAGGGGTAATAGTTTTATTGAGTTGGGTTTGTGGGATCAGAAATCAAACATGGCGGGGACCAATTGAGTTCTTCTTTTGGCCTGTTGTGCTGCAGGAAGTAACACAAGGCACAATGTTTACGATTCTCTTAGAGGCAGTGGTGATCAAGAAGAACAGGGTGATTCTCTAAGGCATAGATGAGGAAAGCAGAGAATTGCGTACAGTTCTGAGAATTGGTACAATCTTATCGCTAAGGGATGTGTCCGATGAGCAATTGTTCAAAAACACTGAAAACACAGGAGAGGTGGTCTTTGAAATTGGGGTGTCTTGCCAGATAGTGACAGAGAAAAGGGAAATATCACAGACCATGCTCATTATTAGAAATATATCTCCACATTGAAAAGAGGATTTGGAAAAGGTGGCGGGCCATTTGCAGACCAGCAATCCTCATGGTGTGGGGCTGCTAAAGAGTGTTGGACAAATGCAAATAAAATTGAAATATGATGCCATATTACCAAGTGTTATGCAGTACCCCATGTCTAGAGAGGGTTATTTATGTTACAATACAATTATGGTGTTGTTGAAGCAAGGCATAATGCAAACTTCTGTGTCCCCATGTTTCCCCATGTAACACAGTCATCAACAAAGGGGTCCAGTTGGAGGATGGTCCAGGATTTACACCCCCTCAATAATATTGTTTAGGCAGAAATTCTGCTAGTATTTAATCCTGCCACTATTCTTGGTAATATCCCTACTGGGTCGACCCATTTTATGATGATTGTTTAAAAAATGCATTTTTCTCGGACCCCTTGCACCCCGATTCTCAGTACCTCATGGCATTTATGTATTGTGGTTAGAGATTCAAGCACATAAGGTTGCCCATGGGTACTGTGAATCTCTGAGTATCTTTAACAGGGGGATCCCTTCTGCCTTCCATTTTGCTTGGTGGCAGGAGTGTTATTTTTAGGCCCACCCAGTCTCCAGATCCAAAGGAGGGGTAGTTCTCACCTCCACCACCTTCGCAGCAGCAGGTGTTTTAGAATGCTTAGGGCAACTGGTGGTGCTTATACTCTCAGTGGGCTTCTTGACCTCATAGATCCTGGTGGCTTGTTCAATTATCCAATCCAGTGTCCTGTGCTCATGAAAATCATGCTCTAACTGAGTTATAATGTATTTAGGGAGCAGATGAAAATAGGTGGTCATGAACTCCCTACTATGTTTGTTCACCAACCTGGATGTCTGTGCAAAGGAATACTTTAATTCCTTCACACACTCCCTAGGCACCTAATCTTCCCCACATTGCAAAATATAATCAGCTTTATGGGCCTCTTGTTGGTTTCTATGTGTAGATAAATGTTTCAAAATGGCTGCCTTGTTGGGGGGCCATGGCTGACTTCCTTCCTCTCTGATCGACCCTCCCAGGTCCAACTTGGGTCCTTCCTCTCCGATATCTTTTTCTCTACCTGCGGTGTCCCCCAGGGATCTAACCTACCTCCCTGGCTGTTCAACCAATACTTGGCACTCCTTGCCCACCGCATCGCCGCTCTCTGCCCCAATTTTCAGTGCTGTGCGGATGATACCCAGCTCATTTTCAGGCTACCCTCGGCCTCCTCCTCTCCTTCCCTCATCTGTGACTGTCTTTCTGCTATGCAGGTGTGGTGTGCAGCCAATGACCTCTTCCTCAATGCCAGTAAGACTGAGATCCTACTCATCGGCACACCCAATCCCTCCTTCCCTGCAGCTCTCTGGTCTGCCTCTCTTGGCCCTCTTCCTGCTCCAACCTACAAGGTAAAAAACCTTGGGGTCATCTTCGACTCCACACTCTCCTTCTGTCCTCACATCTCTGACATCTCTATGAAGTCCCACTACCATCTGCACCTCCTCAGAGGTATTCTTCCTTTCCTCACCTTCCCCCAGAAGCTCACTGTCTCCAGAGCCCTGGTTCCCTCTATGCTGGACTATTGTAACAGCCTCTATCTAAATCTGCCTGCCTCTACTCTCTGCCCTCTGCAACTTATCCAGAACAGGACTGCGAGACTTGTCCTTGGCCTCAAGCCCAGGGATCGTATCTCTCCAGGACTGACATCTCTGCACTGGTCTCAGTGGCTGCGAGGATTAAATTCAAAACCCTCTGCATTGTCCACAAGGCCTTCAGGGGGCTGGGGCCGAAATACCTTCAACTCTCTCTTCCTAAATATCTTCCTTCCCGAGCTCTTCGCTCATCCGCCTCCAACTCCCTCAGGGTCAGTCGCTTCTCCAAGCAACAAGTTGGTGGTAGATCTATCTCTTTGTCAGGAGCCTCCCTCTGGAACAGCCTTCCTGCCTCCCTGAAACTTGAGGAGAACCATCTCCGGTTTCGGAAGCACCTCAAAACCAACCTCTTTGCGTCTGCTTTCTCTCTTCCTCTCCCCTGCTGATTCCTGGCTCAAACTGCACTGGTTACATGGCCTCCCTCTCTGCTCACAGGCCCTGCCCTGCCAGTTGCTCAACTGCACTGCCTTCCTGGCAACCCCGCCCTTGGAGACTGTGGCTGTATCCATACAGTCCCCCTACTTGCACTTACGCCTGCACTTACCTTGCACTTGCCACTAGCTGGCCGTTTAATTATTCTTATCCTTCTATCCCATGTACTGCACTTTCCCCTCCCCCTCACCTTTGCACTTTCCCTTTTCTCCCTTCCCATGCACTTGCGCGATCTGAATGACACCTGGCCTAGTAGGATTGTTATCTGTCTTCCCCTGTTCCCCATCCCTTGCCTCTTCGCGCCTTGAAACACTTGTGTATAGGCGCGTTATAAATGCGATATCATATCATATCATATCATATCATATCATTTATAATGACCCTGGTCCTCCTGTCCTGCAAAGAAACTGGAGTACTCAGGTGAAAAAGTCCACTAAGCAAATGCTATACAATTCACATAATTTCTGGTGTGGAATGTTGCCATCATCTGCTCATAAAGTTCCAAGTGCTCCCACACTGAATGTTTGGCATTCTTATGGTATGTGGTCAGGAATATTTTTATGGCCTTGATTTGTGTTATTAGGTCTTGCTCTGTTTTGTTGTATTTTTCTTCCTCTGCATCCGAGTCTATTAATTTCTGCTGCTATTTGTACTCCATTCCCTGTCTACTAGGCACTCCCTACCTCAGTGAGATTGGGAATATCTCCCACACTCATCGGATCTGGACTCCTCTCGCCTGGACCACAGTGAACACTCAGGTTTAATTTCCCTGTGGTCACTTTAAGGGTCCATATAAAATGCAGTTTCCTCACCTTGCCTTCCATGGAGTCTGAGCAACCCCTCACCCCTTTCTTGAACATATGGAGTTTTTTAGTAAGCCCTTCCTCGGCAAAAGCTCTGACATCTGTCCTCCAACAGAGCAGGCTAGGTAGTCCCTTTGTAGCCTCATCTTCAGCTAATCTAACTCCCTGATTTTCTCATAATAGGAGTTTTCATGGTCTGAAGTACTCACAGTATTCTTTTTCATCTCACCAGAATATGCTGGTACGTCCCCCTTCCTTCCTGTGTCGTAGAGATGAATACTCCTCAATATCAGACAAGGAATGGCCTTCTGGATCAATTTGGCTAAACCTGGGTAAGTGCAACTGATTCATGTGACCCTGTTCTCTATAGGGGGGTTTGCATGAGGTCGGTTCCCATTTGTACATGGGAGGTGTGGATGACTGTCCTGAGGTCCCTGATGGGAGGGGCGTCTCTCCTTGATCAGAAGGCCCTACCCCATAACCTGATTGGTCAGGGTGCCTCAAAGCCTGTTTATATTTTTCAATATCCTTGGTGAGACTCTCACACCTACTTCTCTCTGTCCTTATCTACCGTTGGTATTCAGAGAGCTGGCTTTTTAATTTTGACACCAAGGCCTGACTAGTCTCTAGTACCCTAATCTGAGCCAATAATCAATCCTTCATTTGCTGTGATTACTCCTGAAATGCTTCATTTTCCTTCTGTGAGTCCTGTATCATGAGTGCATATTCTTGATGCTTGTCTTTGAAGAAACAAATGTCTTTCTCTAACACACCCTTACAGTTCACTTCCTTTGACAGGTCAGCTTCTGCTTGCTTCACACATTCAACAAGTTCCATATGTTCCCCTCTAATTCTGGTCATTTCCTGAGAGCCTGATGGATACATTTATGCACCATTGTCTTTGACCAGCTGTAAATTCTGTTGCTTCAGAATGTTTACATTCTGACCCATTTCATCAAACTTCTGTTGGGAGTTCATCTGTTTTATGATGAACTGATTGTTTTCCTGTTCCAATTTCTTTATGGTCTTTTAGAAATCCATAATGTCATCCAACAATGCCCTATTGTGAAGAGTTTGATCATTCAATTTGCCTTAAAGATGATTTACAGTCACTGCAGTCTCTGTGCACATATCATGCAGTGCAGCCACCACTCTTTCTCTCTCTGCACTGGCTTGCTGCTGTGGTTTCAGCTCATTCTGAATTTGATCAATTTGGTCCATATGATTCATCACATCAGCCTCTTTATTTTGCAATCTCTCATCAAGCAATTGCACATGAAAATATAAATGAACTGTGAGTTGAGCCATTTGAATCTGCTAATCCCAAATGTGTTGGGTAGTGTGAAATTCTGTTAATGCTTGATGCAAAATGCCACCTTCAAGCCAAATATCAGTGATCACATACTGGACTATTCTGGTTTGCCAGCTCCCAGCTTGCCCGCAGTCCATTCCACTTGAAATAAAAGGTCAGCCAAGAAATGTTTCCTTGCATCATTCTCTTCTACAGTATTCATTTTTAATATGTTTTTTTGCAACTTTGTAAAACTTATTTGAGCAGGTGCGAACTCACTCTGTTTCTGCTTGATTTTCACACACAATGCCAAATCAAAAATCAATGCTAATCAATCTCCTTTTTGCATTGCTACTCTACACAATCTTATTTTTCTACACCTACACCCCTCCCTTGAACCCAGGGTTCAAGTCCTAGTGGTACTTTAACAAGGCACAGCAACCTTCTACCTGCCTCAATGAAGTTACACCAAAATGAATATTCTGTCACCAATGCACTTGTCACGAGTCAACAATAATAACCTAGATCCCAGCACACAAGCCCGCAATTTGTAATAATATATATTGAGAGACCACACTTAACCTGGGGAGTTCCCCCCAATAAAGGTGCCTCACAATAATACATTTAGGTTTTTAGCGCTATTAACAACTCATATAGAGCCACATAAATCTCGCCTGTTCCAACAGTGAGCCAAGAATCCAGTTGGCTTAAAGAAAAAATATATATTTATTTAGTAAATTAATAATGCCTTTACTGTATTATGCATGCCACCTTCTCTGTGGCACCAAACACAACTTCAACAATACACAAGTAAATAGTACTTGATAAAATGTGGATTAACAAAATGTAGATCCTCTACAAACAACAACAAAAAACTCCAAGTCATACAGAATAATGCCCTAAGAGCAGCACTGAAAAAAAAGAACATATCTCTGCTGCTAGATGCACCGCCGACCGGCTACCCGTCCTAGACTGCATCAAATTTAAGACTCTCTCCATCACACACAAGTGTATCACAAACACATCCCGTAAATACCTCACCAGCAGAATCACCAAACCCCACTTTGAGAGACCTACCCAAGCCATCACCTCCCACCTCCTCACTATGCCTAAATTCAAACAAGCAAAAGCAGACGGCCGCAGCTTCCCAGTAGTGGTGGCCAAACAATGGAATGCCTTACCTCAATTACTCAGCTCTGACTCCTCGCTATACTCCTTCCGGCAAAAATTGAAAAGCTGGCTTTTCACAAAACACCCATAGCTACATTCCAGTTTCATTCCATCAAGTTGTGCCACCTCTGTCATTGTTTTATTGGACTATACCTACTTCTCCCTTTCATGCACTGTAACTATTTCATCTATACTGTAACCAGTGCCCAGATACCTCCAGGTTTAGCACACTTTACAAATGGAAATTAAATACAAAATAATATTAATAACACAGGGCACTGTTTGATTGTTAAAGCAGGTCACACATTACATGTACAATGCTTGCTACATGGGTTTCCCTGCACACTTGCAACATGCTTGCAGTTTTGAAAACACAAATCTGTAAACATGCATGTTGCAAATAGCACCCTGTTTCCTTTTCACCCAAAGGCAATGAAAAGATTGTTCTGCTATCAGTGTCACTTACACACTCTCTACACTAATACACTAATACACTAATTTCTCTTTGCAAAGCACTTTGCCGCCCAGCACCAATGACCCACGCATCAGTGATATGCAGCAACCCTCTGTTTAAAGGCCAGGTCTAGGGAGTGGGGACAGTTCAGGCATTTTGTTTGGGGCCAAGAACACCCTTTTTTTAAAATACAATGTTTAAGGAATGGTAACAGTTGGGATTTTCATTTGAGGATGAGTATACCTTTCATTTAAAAGCACATTTTGGAAAGGGTTATCAGTTGAGAATTTTATTTTAGGGACATGGATCTTTTTGTTTTAAAGACAAGACTTGGGAATGGTAACAAATACACATTTTGTTTTTCTGGCCAGGACACCCCAATTACTTTTTGTGACTATAACATTATTCCTGCTAGGAGAGAGGGTCAAACTTTTCAATTCTTCCAGGCTCCCCCTTGCATCAAACTATTTGGGAGTTAATTAAAATATTATACAGTCAAATATGCTAAGAGTCTACACAAATTGCAGATTCCCCACACACTTGGTTTCATTTTGGGCAAGTTACTTACATGGGATTTATCTTGGTTTGGTGCACGGGAAAGTCAGCCAGGTTGCATGACCCTCTTTTGTGGAAACACTGGGGTCTGGCTTGATCAAAGGCAGGCACAAACTTTCAATCTCCTTTTTTCTCCCCTCAGCTTTAGGCTTCCCCTATGGCTGTACACCCTGGTAAGGTTACATTTTGATTCAGCTTTCAATAGTGGCACCCAGATATTTTTTAGGGAGCCGTACTGGCACAGGTAAATTCAGCCACTTTCCTTAAGCTTTTCCCCCAGGTGATTTTAGGCAAGTATCCCTGGAAAATATGAGCTCATGTCTTCTGATGGTTTTTTTTATGCAGCTCCCCTGATGACAAGACTCTGCTGTCCGGATCCCCTTTGCACTGAGCAAGTACATTTTAATGTCCAATCCCCACCTCCAATTATTACAATTAGAAGGTGCCTGTTTCTTGGTGCTAACTTTCTCACTGGAGGATCATTCTCTCTTGCTACACCCAAGAGCCCACCCCTCCCTGCAAATAAACTATGGGACTTCTGTGATTGAAGTGAACCTCTTATCAATTGCATTTTTTGGCATGACAGTTTTTACCCAAAATGTCCCTTCATGCCATCATTTTGTAATTTGTCAATAAATGCCATGAGATATAGGTATTAATATCCCCCTCCTCACGACATATCAGAAGAGGTTATTTTTATTTCGGCACGCTAGAGCACGGGTGCTACGGTTCTTTGCCCTTTCCACAAAAAGTATAATAGTTATGAATATGAAATTTATTACCGATATACCTAATTTGAAGAGCCATCAGCTCACTAATCTATAGATTCAGGACATTTTCGGGGAAGCTAAAAACACATTTTAGGTGGTAACTGAAATTCCGAAAATTGCACATGAATAAAAACTGTATCCATACCTTTCCCATTCCCTGGAGATCAGCTTAAAAATGACACCAGAATGAATTTGGCGCAACTTATCGTTGCTGAGAAAATCACTAGTTATTCCAACTAATGGTAAATCTTTAACATGTATGCAATTTTTTTTTTTTAAATATGTTTTTATTGACAATGGACATAGCAAAGTGGACCTCGCGGCCCTTTCAACCAGCAATTAATGCAAAAGAAATCACATTGTCGGTAACATTTTCTGATTTAAACCCCCATTATCTTAACTCCCAATCCCAATTCCCCCCTCCCGCTCCCTCCCCCCAAGCGATGAGCATGCCAGGTTTAGAGAAGATGCAACTACTTTAAGCATAAGGGAGTACACTTGCGTAGCACTTGGTAGTAAAACATGTTCCTTGAAACAGTGGGGTAGTACCAAGAAAAAGATAGGCCAGGGTCAGACTCGGCCTCCAAGGGGCATGAGACCCTGTGTAGAGTAAGCCTTTGTACAATCCTTCTATTATAAACGCATAGAGGTACAATCGTCGTGCAGCAGCACTGCTGTCCATTCTTGTGTAAAGTCAGACATAGTGTCATTTGCTAATGCAGTAAGTTTTTCGTAGCTGAAAATCGCCCTAAGTTTGCATAGCCACTCCTCTTTGGAAGGGGCCAGGCCACTCTTCCATTTTTGTGCGAGTGCCAGCCTTCCTGCCCGTAACATAGCACCAATGACTTTAGGGAACGCATTCACTTCCGACTCCGGCATGGGGGAGCCCAGTAGGATTTCCAATTAGTGCAGCGATGGACCATAACCCTCAATATCCTTAATCCAGCTAAGTAGTTCCGTCCAATAAACATGTATGGACGGGCAGTTCCACCACATGTGAAACCAGGTTCCCCGTTGGTGGCACCCCCTGGGGCAGAAAGGGGAAACATCCCGGTACATCCTTGACAACAAAGCTGGGGGGCGATGCCAAGAGTGTAGGATTTTAAAGTTATGTTCCATGGCTGCTGTATATAGGGAACCCGTGAAAATACACTTAAAAACCGCCCTCCAAGTGTGGTCATCTATTGACATTCCCATCCTCTCTTCCCATATGCGCTTGAAGGGTTGTCTACCCTCTAGGTCCGCCGTATTCAGTACACTGTAGAATTTAGCCAACGAACCTTTACGCGATGTACTCTTGGCCAGAATAAGTTCGAGAGGGGTGAGGGGGCGACTAAGGCGTCCGGACCACAGTGGCTGGGTGAGTATCCCTTTGAGCCTCAGAAATTCAAAAACCGTGGGGGGCCTATCCATCAGGGCCTCCTTCAAGCTATCGTATTCGATGAAGCCTTCTTCCCGTGTGAGTTGGGAGATTCTTTCCAGGCCCATGTCGGACCAAGCCTGGGTGTCTCAGAAGCCCCTCCTGCCCAGGTCAATGGGTGGGCCCCAGAGCGATGTCAGTGGAGAGGGCCACGAAGTCAACAATTTATTAGCTTTACTGGGTTTCCACAGCGACCAGAGGACTGCAAGAGTGGGATGTGTCCTGAGCTGTGGGGGGAGGGACCTGGGAGAGGCCCATAGGTAGTCCCTGACCTTTTTCGGGTGAGCGTGGTTGTCTTCAATGTAGGTCCAATACGTGCGCATGTCGTCCCTCATATGCTCCAACATTACCCTAAGCTGAGCTGCTTTGTAGTAGAGTCTAAAGTCGGGGAGTCCAAAGCCACCCTGGGATTTTGGGAGGGTCAGAGTGGAGGTTTTAACCCTGGGTCTTTTGCCATTCCAGATAAATTGTAGGACACGAGACTGGAGCACGTCAAAGAAGGCCTCGGGTATCACAATGGGAAGGGCGGAGAAGAGATAGAGAAGGCGAGGTAGTATATTCATTTTCACTGTAACCATGCGTCCGATCCAGGAGAGTGTGAGGGGAGCCCATCTCTTGAGATCCCTACTAACCCGGGCGAGAATATCAGGAAAGTTGCTCTGGTATATATGTGACAGATCTCTGGGAATACAGGTGCCCAGGTAAACTGTGGATTCTCGCTCGATTCTAACCCCCAGAATATCGGTATTGTTTCCGATATCTAGTTCTCCCGGGCCCATGGGCATGATGCTTGATTTGGACGCATTTATTCTCAGCCCCGAAAAGGAGCCAAAGGAGCGTATAAGGTCAAACAGCCTCGGAAGGGATCTATGAATGTTAGTCAGATAACAGAGTATATCATCTGCGAATAGGGACAGTTTAAAATCACACTCACCACACCGTAATCCCGTAACTTCCGGGTCGCTCCTAATCGCTATGGCCAGGGGCTCCATGGCCAGAGCATATAAAAGGGGTGATAGGGGGCATCCTTGTCTGGTGCCCCTGGAAAGGGAAAAGGGCTCTGAAGTACCCCGGTTAACTAACACTCTCGCCGAGGGCGAGTTGTATAATGCCGCGACCCACCCGCAGAAATTATCTCCCAGTCCCATTTTCCGAAGAACTTTGATCATGTAGGGCCATTCGACGCGGTCGAAGGCTTTCTCCGAGTCGAGCGAAAGGAGGTATCCCTCCACTCCCTGTTCGGAAGCCTCGTGCATAAGGTCGAGAGTCTTTCTTATGTTATCTGACCCCTGGCGCCCCGGGATAAAGCCCACTTGGTCCCCATGTACGAGGGTAGGGAGGAGTTTTGCCAATCTATTCGCCAAAAGTTTGGCCAATATTTTAACATCGGTGTTTAGCAGCGATATGGGGCGATAAGATTGGCAAAAAGCTGGGTCTTTGCCTTCTTTAGGTAAGACCACTATTAAGGCTGACATCATCGTGGGCGGGAGGGTACCTTGTCTAAGTGCAGAGTTGAACAATTTGGCCAGAAAGGGGGCGAGCGTAGATCTATAGGTCTTGTAAAATTTAACCGAGAAGCCGTCATCTCCCGGGGCAGTGCCACTCTTTAGGGAGGAGATCGTGTCGACGATTTCCTCTGGAGAGATGGGGATTTCCAGGGTGTCTGCCTTCTCTGGGAGTAAGCCCGGGACAGGGAGGGAATCCAGGAATCTATCAACATCCATCCCGTCCCCCCCATAATCTGAGCTATACAGTTTTTCATAGTATAGCCTAAATTGGTCAGTTATTTTGGAGTCCCTTGTGGTTGAGTTCCCATCCGGTGAGCGGATTGAATTTACTCTCCTGCTACTCCTAAGTTCGCAGAGTCTCCAGGCCAGAATCTTATCGGCCTTTTCCCCCTTTTCCATATACTTTTGTTTCAAGAATGAGAGCTTCCTTTCTATTTGCCCCACCTGAAGGTCGGCCAATCTGGTGCGCAGCTTCTGCAATTCCTCCCATTGCCCAGGAAACATCTGTGTTTTTAGTTTACCGCCCGGTTGAATGGCCTCTATCTTGCTTTTCAAATCCTTCTCTTCCCGGTCCCTCTCCCTTTTTTTCCCCGCTCCGATGCCGATCAGGGTACCCCTAATCGTTGCCTTAAATGCCTCCCATACTCCACTGGTGCTAACCTCCCCGTTGTCGTTAAGGGTGAAATAGTCTTCTATGGCTGTCAGGAGGGTTTGGCGTGTTTCCTTGTCATGTAGAAGAAGATCGTTACAGCTCCAACGGGATCCGGTTACAGGGGCCGGGGGGAGGCCGATCCTAATCTTAACCATATCATGATCCGTCCAGGGGACGGTCTCCACCCCAGCACCCGCGACCTCTTCCTGCAGTGATGAGTCTACCAGAATATAGTCTATGCGTGAGAAGACAGCATGGGGTCTAGAGTAAAACGTGTAGCTGGGGTTCATGCCTTTCTTGGGTGCACCCGTGTCACACAACCCCAATTCCCCATTCACTTCCTGAAAGGCTAGTGCCAACTTTTTGTGGAGCCGGCTGTTGGGGCAAGGGTTCATCGATTTCCTATCCCTCTCGGGACACAACACCATATTAAAATCCCCTCCCACCAGGAGGGTGCCCTCCGCGAATGCCATTATCGTCCCCTTCATGTTCTCCCAAAAGGTGTCCTGCGCTTCATTTGGGGCATAAATGCAAACCAAAGTAAACAAACGTCCCCGCACATCCCCTTTTACCATGAGATACCGGCCTTCCGGGTCTGCCTTAGACGTTTTAAACCCAAAGTGAGCCTCGGGGGATACCAGTAGGGCTACTCCTCTCTTCTTTGACTGGGTGGAGGCAGTGTACATCTGCTCTATGTGTTTAGCCTTGAGCTTGGGCTCCTTTCCCCGAACCCAGTGAGTTTCTTGCACAAAGAGAACGTGTAACCTCGCCCTTGAAAATTCCCGTATGAGCAGAGACCTCTTGGTAGGCGAGTTGAGACCCCGGACATTTAAGGTCCCCACTGACAAGGATTGGAGTGAATCATCCATTAGGGCACAGTATGAAGCTCATTACTCCAATTTCAGAGACGCAAGCGTCGTTACTCCCATAATGCTTTTGTACTTCCCTGAGGGCTAGTGACAGTCCCCGGTGTATGATCGGGTCCCCAAACCTTGGCGCGCTATAACAGTTCCCCCAACACCCCAACTTCTCCCCTTCTCTCCCCCCACCCCCCTCCCCCCTGATCGCCTGGTTGTGTTGAGACATTGTTCCTAAATCACACAACAGGCCACCCGTGTCACCCCCTCCGGGCTTTAGAACTCAACATTAACACCCATTCGAGCCCCCCCTCTCTCCCTCCCGGGATCAATACAAAGCGAGGAAAAAAGAAGAAATGCCAATATCCCCCATCACAGTAACAATAAATGAGTTATTCGTCGGACACCATTAGCTCGCTTCAGTCAACCTGCGGGTCCGGTGATGTTGGGGCCACTCTCCTGAATTTTCTCTGGCCTCGTACTCTGCGCCTTTCCTTCGGAGCTTTGTTTCCCTTTGGGCCCAACGGGATGCGCTCCCGATCCCGGTCTTCCGTTTCCAGGCCTGAACTGTCTAGGAGTTCACCCGTCACTCTTTGAATGTCATCTTCGGTGATCAAAGCATATTTATATCCCTCGAGCTCGAAAGAGAGTGAGAATGGCTACCCCCACCTGTAGCGGACTCCCTTGGCTTGGAGCATTTTTGTCAGAGGGGAGCAAAGGCGGCGTCTCGCTAGGGTAAAAGCCGACAAGTCTTGATATACCGATATCTGGGCCCCTTCCCATTCCACCGGGCCTTTCTTGCGAGCAAGCTCAAGGATTCTGCTTTTCTCGGAAAAGTAGTGGAAGCGTACTAATACTGATCTGGGGCCTCTGGAGGACGCCCCCGCTCTGTGGGCCCTGTCAATTGTGGGTTTGTTGGTGTTGGACCCTTCAAAGAGCACCCTCACCACCGCGTGGATTGCCTTGACAATGTCTGCCTGGGTTTCCCCATCTTGTTCCGGGAAGCCCAGGAAGCGTAGGTTGCAGCGACGTTCCCTATTTTCCAGGTCATCCATTTTTAGGGAACATTTCTCTTCTCTTCTCTCCAATTCCGACAGGCGCATGTCAAATTGCGTCTCGAAAATGTCACTCGAGGCTGTGTTGTTCTCCAATGCCTGCACCCTGTCGTCTATAGTGTTCACCTTTTTGTCTAGGGAGTCTAGCCTGAGGGCAATATCAGCTCGGAAGCCTCTGATTTCCTTCAGCAGGGCCGTCATCCCCCTAGAAACCGTGCCAGCGTCCACGGACTCCTGCTGTGTTTGGGCCGCCATTCCAGAGGCCTTCCGAGGCTCAGGGGGTGAGTGAGGGCGACGGAACTGTTGTAGGGCTAACCTCCAGCTCATAGAACCTCACCCGGGTTCTTCACTTCCCCTGGGGTTGTCCTCCCCCGTCTGTATTGGTCGCTGAGAAACTCTCAGTTCTGCTATGTTCGGGGCGGGATGTGGGTTATTGTTTTTCGGGGACCCTCACCCGCCCCGCCGTGGAATCAAGGGGGAGGGCGTCCGCTCTGCTAGGCCCCGCGCAATCCAGAAGACCAGTTCACCGCTCAGGGGGCTCTTCGCTGTCCGCTTATTCCTTTTTTTTTATTTTTTTAAATTTTTTTTTTTTTTTTATTTTTTTTTTTTCCCCTTATAATTATTTTTAATTATATTATTTTTATGTTAAGTTGGCCTTCCCCCTCCTCAGGTC
Source organism: Ambystoma mexicanum (assembly GCF_040938575.1). Lineage (NCBI taxonomy): Eukaryota > Metazoa > Chordata > Amphibia > Caudata > Ambystomatidae > Ambystoma > Ambystoma mexicanum. The sequence goes on from NC_090941.1 coordinate 360,031,831, forward strand.
TCCTGGGGCCCCCGCCTTCCGTCTAGAGCAGGGCCGAGTCTCCTTACCCCAAGAGCCTGCGGGCTGTTGTCCTGCGTAGGCCTTGTCACGCTCCTCTCCCGTCTCACGGAGCGGAGCGCAGCCTGGGTCCCCCTCTTGCGGTGCCGCCCTGCTGCGCCTCCAGGGCAGCCGCGACGGCTTCCAGGCACGTCTCTCCGGCCTCCGGCGCTGTCGGATGGGTGGCGGGATCGCCCGCCGGGGTCGTCTGGGCCTCTGTTGGCCGGATTCGAGCCCGGGCTCAACGCTGCTCCTATGCGGTGCCGCGGGGCAGCCGGGGGGAGGGGCCTCCCTCGTTCGAAGTTCTCGAGCTGCGATCTCCGGATCTAGGTCTCCGCGGGACCTCAAACTTGGGCTGGGGGTGCTCGGGACCGTAGTATTAGTGGGGGTAGTGGCGATTCCTCACTCCGGGGGTGTCGGGGGGGGCTCAGGTCCTGCGAACGATGCCCAGATGGGGAGACGCGCTGAGATGCGTCAGTACATCTCGGCGCCCCCTGGTGGATCGTCTGTATGCAAATTTTAACCCCAATTGATAGGTTTCATTTCTCTTGAAATGCTGCCCAAGCTCTGCTACCACATTGTTGGTACAGTCTGCAATAACGCCATCAGCCTCTTTTCTCTTGAGGGTTGATGGGCTGCAGGGATTTTTATCATGCAACAGATGGTCACTTACATCAGGAGGCCTTGCTCGCATCTCACATTTTGTCCTGTAATCTTATGTTGACCGCAATTTTGATCTAATACTCCATATTTTCAAGCTGTTTTACCCACCCAGGTCTGGGTCTGTGTTGATCTGGCCCTATCGTAAATACTTGGTGTACATAAACTTCACAGAGGTTTCCCTTCCAGGTAAAAAGCCATGCATGGCTTCAATAGGGCTGGTATTTGAGAGTCTATCTAACAACATAAATCATTTTCCTGTGTTTAAGGAGATTCACAATTCAATTATTGCCTTCTTTTCTCAGTGTCGCATTTTACATATTTACATTTGTCACATATTTCTGTTATGGTTCAATGCCGTTTTTACCAGCATGTTCATTTCTTCTTCATTTAGTATTTTCATTAATGTGGCAAACTGAAAGCAAAGGGCTGCTTCAGTTCATTGTGGTCACTCACAATGTGCAATTCAACTTGCAAATGGATTTTAATTTTCAGCATACTCTGTGTTGCAACTGCAGAAAGACACACACATTCCTTAATACACTGTTCCATGTGTCATCTTCCAACAAGACACACATTTTGCCTCACCAGGCCTTTTCGCTGTGTTAAGGTTTGGGCTTAGTATGTATATGTCAATGTGTATTTTCCAAATACAACAATGTATTTCAAATCAGAGGCCTAACCCGGCCTTTCAGTTATGAATTCTGTTGGTCATTAAACTCCACATACCCGGCAGTGGTATGCATATGAGTAGATGCTAAAGCACCTACCAAGCACTCACACTTCTACAAACCAAGAGTGAACCCAGACATAAAGGTAAAACAGGCGAAGTTAAGAGATATACCTACTTCACCTTTTGTGGTTACGTGGGCCAAGGGAAGGCAATACTTTCAAGAGGGGTATAAATGTGACACAGTAGAACCCAAACAGTGAACTATAACAGTCCAAAATAAAAGAATATCAGTCAAGGTTCTATACAAATATATTAATCATTTTATTTAATCGTATCATATCCTATAATAATAATGAATACAACACACTACAAAAACCCAATGCCTGTAGAAAGATCACAGAATAGCACAATGCAACACTCTGGATAATGAGATAGGGGGAGGAAAAACAATACAATATATGTTCTTGTGTTCCAAAAAGGAATGAATATGACATAGCCTATGTGAGAAATCTGAAGGTGTCTCACTTACTAGTCTCTGGGAATCTGCCTTCCAGGTGGCCAGGACACGCCATCCCTATTGGATCCAGTTCCTGGGGTTGGACCAGTGAGGGAGGATCACCTGGATGGGGGTTCCTCGGGGAATGGAAGTGGAACACTGACGGGTGAGATGCAGTATCCCCCTTCTTCTAACACCTTTTCCCCATCCAACCAAGTAGGATATTCAGAAACACTGCTGCCCCATTTTCCACACAAACACTTTTGCACACCATGAAAGAAAACAGACTAACACCAGAGCTGTTTACCGACAAAGCAAGGGTCAGGCAAAGTCAGGCAATTGACCAGAATCACACACAGCTGACAGACCTTGCCCTTCCCCACAGGGATAAAAGGTGGAGAATGAGAGCACAGGACAAGCAAGGCAGACCGCACAATGAGATAGCTATCCAAGTATCCAAGCACGGCAGTTCAAGAGGAGGAGAAAGGCGGTGAGAACCGAAGGAGCAACAAGGAGGGAAGCAACCAGGGATGTCATTTAATGGCAGGGGTAGCGGAAGTGACATCATATGACCCTTGACCTCTGATTACATCACAGGAAGTGATGCATTTGACCCCACCCCAAATTGACATCACAGGAAGCGATGGAAAACAACCTTTCAACCCTTTACAAAACAGGAAGTGGCAACACATAGCATTGTTTCTAAGTACACTTTGAAAAATATGGTTACGATATCACAGTAAAGTGATATACATTTATACAAGAATGGATCACGAAATGTATAATTAATATAAGCGCATACAGCCATATTACCAAATTACTGTGAATGCAAGCAGACGTCCAAGGACAAATGATAATGATGTGTTATTATATAGCACTTACGCTTAAGCGCTTCATATAGAACAAATATACATACAATATCACCAAATGTCATGGCCAATAGTCAAGGGGCCAGTCCTTCCTCATCCCCAGGGTCCCATTGTTCCCAGTCATTAAGCCTCTGGCGCCTCAGTCATGTAAAAGTGTGCTCTGCACACTCTATGCCAAGGGCGTGTGCAGCTGGGCCGGGCGTGGCCATAGAACAGAACTGGAAGGCACGTGCTACAGTCCCAAAAAAGGGCAAGGTGGAGTCAGTAGGCGGGGCTAAAGGGAGGAGCCTGAGCCAGCCTATATAAGGCCAGCCCATCCACGTGCCTTCACTTAAAGTTATTCTGCTTTCAGCAGCTTAACGCTCTCTGCTGTGCTTACCTGCGCATCACTGTATTCCTGCAGCCCCATTCTGAAGATATTCCTGAGAGCGCTCCTTATCTGCAGTCTACCGCTACATCGCCACAGGCCTTCCACCCCAACTACTCCATCGCTGGGGGCGCTCCTTACCTGTTGCCAGCTGCTACAACACTGGGCGTGCATTTTACCTGCTGCCAGCCACTACATCACTGAGCGCGCATCTTACCTGCTGCCATCCGCTACATCACTGAGCGCGCATCTTACCTGCTGCCAGCCACAACATCGCTGAGAGCGCTTCTTACCTGCAACTCATCGCGGCCGGAGTCGGACTCTTCCTCTTGCCTGCATACCATAACAGTCGGAGTCAAAGTCTTCTTTCTCAGCGACATTCCATCACGGTCAAAGTCGGAGTCTTCATCCTGCAACCAAGAATCTTCATTGAGAATCCGGACACCATTCTTTATTGTCGGCCTGCACCTACGAGGAAATAAGAACACAACAGGTTAGAACTCATATGCATATCGAACGCACGGCCACATCATACAAAAGACTAGAGTTCCCTTATAAAGAACAATTTACCTGTCACTGTTGAAACTCCATCAGCCTCTAAGGTCTTCCGGACTCTCTTTGGCCCCAAATTACTTCTCCGACCTATGGAAATGGAATGAGACATTGCAAGAATAATTATTAGACGAAATACAGACAGTCTAATCGAACAATATTTATAACAAAAGACTTACCTTCAAAGTGGATTGGTCGCAGCTGGTCTGGATCAACACTCCCACGGACCAGGGAATCAACTTGGTCTATTCTACGTGCCCCTGCTAGGATAAGCAAGATGGATAGCTCAACATTACAAAACTACAGGTGAGCTTATATGGGAAAGCGCTTGCACACCGTATTTTGGCACGAAAAGGTTGGGGGGAAGTCACAATATCCCCACTCCATTTTCATTGCCTCTCCTCTTATCTCAGGGGCAACACCTATCTCCCGAGCCTCAGGTCCAACCACTATCTGGAGGGGAAGGCGATTCTGAGGAGTCAAGTCAAGGGAGGGCTCCAACAGTGCCCCAAAGCCCCCGCGGAGACCAGGTGAGCGTAACACCCAACCTGTGTTGGTACTAATTTATCAACCTCAGCAGTTTGAAAGGCTGAGTTGACCTTGCCGCGAGTCGACCTGCAACTTGCAGATCAAACACACATTGCAGCAGTGAGTGCTCAACCCACTGAGCTATCTTACCGGCGACAGCTATCAGAAAAACAGTCACTCCAGAAACAAAGAGCCGCATGCTGCTGGCCACAACCCAGGAGCCTCAGTTTAATTTTTTTTTTAAATAAAAACTTCATAATTAGCAGAGCACCCTGGACAACACCTCAAATGCACAATGTTTTCAGGCGACTGCAGGAATTAAGACGCATCCCATGGCACTCTGTTAAATTTTCGTAGCATAAATTAATTCTGGATCGGAAATTAGTAAACCTTCACCAAGTGGACTCGTTTGACTTCTGACTTGTGAAGAAAACCTAATCATGGGCAACTAGGAATGGAACAAAATCAAACACAAAGCAAATGTCTCAGTAAGGCTAAACCGGTTTGGACTGATGGATGAGAGGCGTTACATACAGTACATTAAAATGTATTATACATTCAGAGACAGTAAGTTTTCAAAAATGGCTATAACAGTTTGACAATCTGCAAATGTGAAACAAAGACACAAAGTGAAAAACATTTCTTGGACATTACAAATGAAAAAAATCACTTTAATAATCATTTTCGGAAATATGAAGAAACATCCCTGAAACCCACGTCAAAAGGACAGGAAAAGATTGTTCTCCTATGGGGAAAATGATTGGGCCTAATGAGTTATGTTATTGTTATTGATTTGTTTCGGCCTCGTTTGAACTTTCTGGAGTAAGCAGCAGGTTTAAAGCCTTAGAATCAAAAAAAAAAATACAGGCCACCATAATGATTACTTATCGTGTTCAAACGCTCCTATGAATCATCATCTTGCGGCGGTACTGTGGAAAACAATACAGCCGAGCTGAGGAGGAGTGGAAAGGCTGCTGTCATTTCCTGCACTAGTCCGTGGCCTACAACAAACAAAATACAAGAAAAGTGGCTGAAGCAATAGAAGGGGAGTACAGAGGGTAGTGGGTGCTACAAAGATTTCAGGAAACAAAGAAAAGGAGAGGAGTTCTGCCGTCCACAGTCACATCCTATCCCGGGTGGCATACCTTATAACTATTTTCGTCAAGGAGGGCAAAACTTCAACCACATGAATATGATAACATAACATGACTAGTTAGCTTACGTACTCCTGACAGGCTAACTTGACTTCTTAACTCCATGGGCAACACGCCCCACTGGTGAGTGAGAGTGGCCCTAACAGTATACCTGACCTGCCCACTGCCAGAGACTGCTTTTCTGGGGACTCCATTAATGAGCTCATAAAGTGTTAACGCGGAGCTGTACAGAAAATACCTCCTGTTGCCCTGTCTGTCCTCGTGGAGCACGCCCCACAAGTTAGCAATAGGAGCCTTTCAAACCTGCCATCCTCCTTCACCCAGGTGGAATTCAGGGGCTAATGAAAGGCCAGGATATTAAATGAATGTGCAGAGCAGGTTACAAGCAGAGAGTTTTCTCTAGCTGCAGTGCCTGTGATTAAAAGATAGACAACCACAAGGGCGAGTCCTCTGAGGGCAGCCCACTATTCTTGGATCAGTGTGGCAGGTGCACAGTGGGACTGACATCGACGAGAGAGACCTCCAACTTTCACAGAGGCACAGTGGTTGCTGCCCGCACATGCCCAGTGCCATGGGCGCTAATTGCTGTGTTGTTATCTGTGTATATGTAGTGTAATAATTTGACCAGCAGCTCCTTGCGTCAGGAGCTTGCTTGTTTTTTATAAATAGTTTGTGACAAACTATTTATAAAAAATGCACGCTCCAGGCCAGGCCAGGCCAGAGGTCGCACAATTTTGGCAGAGATCATTGGGGAAACAGCAGAGGTGGCTCGAGACCTCTGGTGACTCTCAATTGACGTCCCTGGAAGCAACCTTGCCCTTTGTGATCCAGACCCGCAAAGCCTCAGTGGAAGGAAACATAAGACTGCGAACAATAGCCTGAGTGTGTTGCAGCATATGTCAACGGTACACAGAGCATGCATATGCTGATAAGCAGGACATAGGGAGATGCCTGCTACCGTCCTTGACTCCAGATACAAGCAAAGCCAAGCGGTTCATCACAGCCGGTGAGTCTAGGGGAGATCCAATAAGAAACCGGACTGTGTTGAATGAAAGCCACAAAGTGGCGATTTAAGAAAAGTACAAAGAACTGTGAACCTTGAGGGAAAACCAGCTGTAGAGGGGTCCAGCACCACGTGGGTACTCTCTCGAGAGACTCTGGTTAATTCCGTGTTTGTTGAACTACCAATATCAGAAGGCCCTAGGAGAGTCGCAAGAAAGAAGGTCAAAGTGATCATACAGGGGTCTTGTAAAACCCCCTGAACAGTCGAAAGTCTTTGACCTGCCCGTCATTAGAAAACCAAGGGAGATGCATCCCACATATTGAGACTTGAGATTCGAGAGGGGTCTGAGTCCGGAAGAGGGGGAACCTGGTGAGAAAGGAGAAAGAACTGCGTAATTGATAAAGAGTTGGCAAGAGTGAACCCAACGGAGGGATGCCGATGGAAAGGGGGAGAAGTTTGTTGTCCCAATGAACAGTGTGTTGACATCAGTGAACTTGAAAAAGGGATGTCCACAGTGACCTGTTTAAAAAGATATTAATACTTGTGAATGCCACAGTTGAAAATGTTTGAAAACAAGCCATAGTGAACCCGACAGAGGGAGGCTGACATTTGAGAAGGGTCTGAGCACGGAAGAGGGGGACCCAGGGGTGAATAATCATCACGTAAGGTTAATTGATTCGGGAAAAGCCATAGTGAACCCGACGGAGGGAGGCTGATATGCAAGAAGGGTTTGAACTCAGAAGAGGGTGACCAGGGGATGAAGAATGAACACCCCAAGTACAATCTCAAAGGAACTATTATTTTGTTATTTTGAACCTACCAGGCCCTCAGAAGCCAGAAAGCTAACCACCGAAGTTCCTGATATTGCTAAGATCTGCTTGTGGATCTGAGCCCGGAAGAAGGGATCCATGGGTGGAAAGTCATCACCCAATGTTCATTTGGAATAGAACTTCTTTTTGTTTGTTATTTTTGGTACCCTTAAGGTCTTCGGAGGCAAGAGACTTTTTGTAGAAAAGAGACTTAACCACCAAAGGGCCTGATAGTTCAAAACAAAACTGTTGTCTCGTGCTGGGAAAGCTCGAGAGTATGATGTGCTCAGGAGTTCCACCTTGGCCCGTGCTCAAAACATGGGGAAGGGAGACCCTAGCTCCACATCCTGACTTTTCATTTGTGAACATGTCTTTCTTTCTTGTGAACCTTATCCCACACTCTTTTTGTATCTAGTTCTAAGGACTGGCAATTGTTTTTTTTTTTTTTTTTGTATAAGCCCTTTTATTTGACGAGAACCCACTAGGACTGCCTTATTTTTCATTTGATGGTGCTAGCTTGCTCCCATTTTAGCTTTAGGTTTAGATTAGGCGTTTTTCCCTCCTGCATATCCAGTATAATAAACACCCTTGAAATATGATTACTTGTGTCTCTCTATTCTTGATACCATGCCTTCTTTACACCTGTCTGTAGGGCCCAAAATGAACCAGTGGTCTGTTGTCTTTGCATTTCAACATCGGCAAAGCATACTTCTCTGTACTGATCATTTTGCAGTTTGATTCAGTTATAAATGTGGCAGTCACAGTAGTCTAGTGGCAAGCAGATTTTGAGGTGGGGTGACACTGAAGTATGCTGAAGTTCGATGTGTTCCTCAAGTGATGTGGATCATGCAGACCACCAGGTTCAGTTTGATGTTTGAGGCTCGGCGGTGGACAGGGTGAGGTCAAGATGTGAAAGGTGAGTTGGTTTGATGCAGGGCTAGAAGGAAGCCATTCTTGAAGAACACCAGTGTTGGTTCAATCGTGACTGGATTGCCAATGAAAAAATGTGTGGTTCGAACAGTGGTTCAAGCAATGTAACTGCAGCAATGCTTCTTTGCTCGGGCTGAGAAAACAACATGCTTTAGCTGATGTGCTGCAGTAACGAAAGAATCTGAATGGGCAGAACTGCAGTTCAACATTTTATGAGTGCCAATGACAGCTTTGGATGGTCCTTTTTGTTTGAACTGGGTTGAAAGTGCTTTAATCATGGCTCATAGCAGTATGCCAGTAGAATTGCAGGGATCCTGGCTGTCTTGGCTCTCAGGAGCTATGAGTCCCACACCAGAGCCTCAAGGGCAAGATAAGTCCTTTTCCCATTCTCCCAAACACAGGGGAGGCTGGTACACACCTTCATCACAAAGAAATCCTGGCCAGAAGTGTGACTGGATGAGATGCAGGTCTTGTTCCAGCAGAAATCCACCCCAAAAGTGCCTAGAGATGGTAAGGGGGCAGAGCTTGCCTTGGAACTCTTGCCTTCACCTCTCAACTGAAGGACTTGGAAAGGACTGCTCTCCCAACAAGGACCAACAAAATGTTCTTGAAGATGTGAAGTCCAGAGATGATTCAGTGAATTAAGGGGACACCTCTTCTTTTAAAGAAAAATGTCTACAGGTGATTGGACATAGGAAAGCCTGCTTTAAGGGACCCATCTCTGTCCTTTGAGCAAGTTGACTTTGTCTTCTGACATCACACCCAAAGTACTTTGTGCTACATAAAGTCGAGGGGACAGGATGGAAAGATATAAGCAGAGAGAAAAAAAGATGATGGAACCATGCTCCAGCTTTAAATACCTCACTCTGTCTATACCAACCCATCCCACTTCCCTTATTAATAGAATCAAATGCCCTTTTGGTATGCAGCACCCTTGTTTGAGGCTTACACTAATGTGAATGGGTGTGGTATTTTATCACTTGGCTTGGTTTGACTGTCACAGCAGCTTTCAAATGGACAACTATGTCCCCTGAACCTGGTCTGTGCCACCAGAGGGCAGGTCTCTAGATTAGGATACTGATCCAACAGGGAACCGGAGTACTCTATGTTTTTTTGGCATATAGCATAAGAAAGGGATACATGATCATATTTCTCTTCCTGAGATTAACTTATTTTTAAAAAGCCAGCGCTTGAACACCTTTGCTGGATCAAAATCCACCACAGTATGCATGAGTTAAGATAGAGCCGTTAATTTCATGAATCAGAATCTTTGAACTAAGCAGTAATTCACTAGCAGAAAAACATGTTCCTACACTAAACAATTTACAATGATATACATCTAGTGTTCTTCATTTGATTGTGTCATAATTAAATGCAAATACCAATTAACAGAATATTAGGCACCTATAAAAAAAACAGGTCGACTAAATTAAATACATATATTTTAGATGTTCATAGTGCATGATAAAATGAACCCCTTCAATCAATTTCATATTTAGGTTGGTTATAGTTTTACATAACCTAATCGCTTCATTCTTCTTTACATATTCATTAATAATTACATTTGTAGTTCACTTTCCATCCCATTATCATCTCTAATACTTATCACTGTCTTCCTTTTAGCAATTGCACTTTTCTTGAAGATAGTTAGCGAGCAATGTATCAATCTATCTTCCATTAATACAATGTACAAAGAAGCTGCTGTACAATTCCTGATTTTTCTTTGTTTCAGGTTGGTAATTAAAGTTGTCCTGTGTATATAGCAATACCATGGGCAGAAAAATGGAACATAGATCTGGGTCTCTATGCTCTCATGGGAAAATATGCAAAATAGGTTACCTTGTTCTAAAGTTTGACATGTTCCCACTACGAAATAAAAATGTAAAAGATGAATATACAAGGTATTTATGTTGAAAAGGAAAACACAACATAGATAGCCTACAATTCCATTTGTGGGAAAATCCTCTAAATGCCCAATTTGATGGATTATCCAGTTCCCTTTCAGTTTTGACTGAATACACTTTTTTGGCAGGATGCACCTATATCTATATACTACTTTATCAATCTAAGGTTTTGATCTATAAATGCAAGTTAACATCTCTATAGGATGCTTTCTTAGATGACTAGCATGCCAGCCATTCATTGTGTCATTAGAATGTTGTAATATGTGTTAATATGTTGGAGTCCCCTAAATTTGCAAGATCTGCAAATAATTAAAGGTGGAGGAAAATTGTTTATGGTAAATACTGCAACCATTTTAATGTGTTTTCCCCATTATCACAGTGTATGATTTTTAGACCCATTTCTTTTTAACGATCACTCACACATAAAGTTAAAGTAGGTGTGTGCTAGGAGCTTGAATGCCTGCAGTGTAGAACATAGCCCCTCTAGTGTATTTGTAAAAATAATAAAATGTATTGGGGCCAATATGTTTCCTTGACATGAACATCTATGCGTTTTAAAGGGTTTTGCACAGTTATTATATATGTTATGTCTCACCATCACCTTTGTTCCTGAATGTAGGGCTAATTGCAGTTTTAAAAGTCCTGACGGTTTTCATATTGTTTGAGGATGACCCATAGAATTTGCTGTTCACCAACTAGAAAGATGTATATAGGTCCAAGAAGGCAAAAAACATGGTTTCTTTCTCAAGTATTCATTATTTCTATATGAATAATTATAAAGTAAAAGCTTGGTGTATTGTGCCTAAGATTTTATTTTAATCATAGTGTCCGCTACAAGCTTCTATGTTGACAACGAGGTAGGCAAATGTATATGAAGCAGACAGCTGAAGATCTTACAAGATCTATCTAACAAGTTTATCAGGTGGATCTGGCGCAGGTTTGTCCCACTTTTTATATGTCGAGACTATGACAGTCCTATGCATACCAGACAGAAGTGTATGTATTTTGTCAAATCATTAAACAAAATTGTTAAGGGACCCCACATTGATGGAATACATTTAAACTAATCAAATGGGGTAAAATCAGATGCTGAACATCTGTTTTATTTCTGTGATTTGATGGCTCTATTCACATACATTCAAGTGGTCTTGGATTAAGAGAAGACATTATGCAACAGCAAAAAATCTCATTAATTTGTGCTGTGTGAATAGCTCCTGAAATATTTCACCCCATTATGTACTGGCACATTTGTTTCAATATTTAAATTCAAATTAAGATGTGTACCTTTTTTTCAATCAAATCACAAAATGTATGTGGATTAGTGTGGCTGGATTCTACTAATACATTTTCCCAGATGTCCCCTTCTGTTTCATCTCTCCACTTATCATTTACGATTTTGCCCGGTCTTATTTTTCATTTATTTCAAGTGTCTCTATTTTCTCTTCTCAAGGTTGTCCACAGGGCCGCTCTGGCTTCCCTACAGATTATATCGAATAATTCCTAATTTCGACACAATATCTTATCTTTGTATCTTTGACAAATATATAACTAAGTTTTATCATTAATGTATTAATTATACATCTGTCTCCCTGTTTCACTTGCATTCATTACATATTAATAGTTATCAGGTATGTTAGGAGTTGCTTTTTTAATTAATCTAAAAATTCCCACCCTACTATTTTCCTATTGGTTTCAAGGACACTGTCTACTAAGATAATGACTTATTAGGACTTATAGGAGCAGGGTGATTAGTTTATTGGCTACTATCAAAGTTCTTCCAAGTATGTCCTCTGAGATCATACAGATGCAACACAATGGTACCCTCCAGTTATTCCAAGTGCAATGCACTAGCCACCCCCACAACCGCTCCAAGCCACTCCCTAAAATAACTCTATGTTCATTGCAGTAGCTGTTCCCACAAGCCCATCTTTGTGCAGTAAGGATTACCAGGCATACTGTGTACTTTTGAGTGCAGCAAAATTAAACAGCCAATGTTGACTCATGGCCAATCCTTGCAATTCTTATTGCGTGTGATGCATTGCTAATCTTCACAGTTCTTTCTAAATATGTTGCATGGCTAATCTTCATAATTCCTTCTAAATGTGATGCATGGCTAGTCTTCACAGTTCTTTCTAAATGTGACGCATGGCTAATCTTCACAATTATTCTAAATGTTTATTTGTTTGTTTGTTTGTTTTATTTGCTTATATAGCACACCGAACCCGAGGGTATCGGGGCGCTTTACTCGAGGAACAACATGGTTACAGAATGCATACAATAGGAGTTACAATTAATGAGCAAGATAATGTACAAAAGGCATACAAGAATGACAGTATAGACATCATAGGTCATCTACAAGAATGTACAAAATAGGTAATATACAGGAATGTACAACAACAGCAATGACATATATAATATACAGGAAATTACAAGAGAGCTGCTGAATGGTAGAAATGGCATGTGATAATTAGTTGACTTGTGAGAATAGCCAGGATTTTACTTTTTGTCAGAAGGAGAGGAATGTAGTGTCTGATCTAGGAGCCAAAGGTAGCTTGTTCCAGGCCTTGGCTGCAAGCATAGGGAAGCTGGATCCTGCTGCTTTGGATAACCTAAATTTGGGAATGCCGAAGCAGTGTGTGTAAGTGGCTCTGGTTGGTGTGGCAGATTCGTTCCTGGAGAATGTGTTGGTCAGATACTTAGTGGCAGAGTTGTTTAGGCACTTATGGGTGATCATGAGTGTTCTGAACGTCTTTCTGTCCTGGGTAGGGAGCCAGTTCGTGTAGCGTCGGATTTGTGAGATGGGATGGGACCGTGGAATGTTTATGCCAGTACAGAGGGCCTTGTTTTGCAATACTTGACGCTTGTGCAGGTTTCTTTGACTGGTGCCGAGATAGAGGGTGTTGCAATAGTCCATTTTGGACAATATCAGGGCTCTAGCAAGGGTGGTGCAGCTGCTAGTGGACAGAAAGGGTCTGCAGGCATTTATTAATTTTGAAGTGTAGGCTGATGTGGATGAGGTAGAGTTAACTTGTCTTTGTAGGGTTAAAGCCTTTGATGAGATTGCCAATGTTGAAGGAGGAGTAATTAGGGCCAAGTTAGTTGAGTCTCAATTTTGATCCAATGAGTAGCAACTCAGTTTTATCGTCGTTGAGAAATAGTCCATGCATGGCCATCCAGGACTGAATTTTACTGTAGATATTCTTTAGGAGAGTGGACTCTGTTTTATAGTCGCCTGAGAGTGTGATGAGAATCTTAGTATCATCGGCGTAGTTAGTATATGATACACCAAGTTCATATAAGAGGTCAAATAAGAGCTTTGTAAATATATTGTAGAGGGTGGGCGAGACGCAGGAGCCTTGTGGGATTCTCCATGAAATGGGGGCTGGGTCGGCTGAGGCAGTAGGGGAAAAGAACCTCATGGATCTGTCCGAGAGGAAGGAATTGACCCCAGCTTCTGCTTTGTTGGAAAAGGTGGCTGCTGTGGTTAGATAGTTGGTTAGGATCTTGTGATCAATTAGATCGAACACTGCCGACAGGTACAATAGGAGGAGTAAGGCAGGTTTTCTGTTGTCTCTTGCCTTGTCCATTTGGATTTTCAAATCCAATAGGGCCCTTTCTGTCCCATGTCTGGGGCGAAACCCGGATTGTCTGAGGCCTAGTAGGTTGTTGGTCTCGAGATATTTCTGAATTTGAACATAGGCTGCCTTGTCCAAGATTTTTAAGAGGAAAAGCACAGTGGTTATTAGTCAGTAGTTAGTGGGGATGTTGGGATGGAGGTTGGGCTTTTTGAGCAGGGGCATGACCCAGGCATCCTTGAGGTTTTTGAGAACAGAGCAGGAGGCGAAGGAGGCATTTATGAAGGAGGTGATGAAGGGGAAGTAACACAAGGTTGATCTTCAGCATTCTTCTAAATGTGACACAAGGCTAATCTACAATTATTTGTAAATGTGACACATGGCTAATCTTCACAATTCCCTAAACATGTGATGCATGGCTGGTATTCAGTTCTTTCTGAATGTGACAAATGGCTAATATTCACATTTATTACAAATGTGATGCAAGGCTGATCTTCACAATTTCACAATTCTTTCAAAATGTGACGCATGGCTAATCTTCATCATGCTTCTAAATTTGATGCAAGGCTAATCTTTAGAAGTGCAACACACTACGTATCCTCCAAATTCATCTAAGTTCAACAGATTTACTACCCCCAAATTCCATCTAAGTCCAATGCATTTCCTACCCCCAAATTCCATTTAAGTGCAATGCTTTTCATACCCCAAAAGTGCAACACACAGATAGCTCCAAAAACATCTATCAGGTTTGTTAGGGGGTGCAGCAGGTATTCTATACAGTGTCATCATATGATGGTGGTAATTGAAGAAGTGGCAGAGTTTTAACTGTGCACAGCAATGTGCGTGCTCACCACCTGTGTCACCTTACCTTAGTTGTTGCTGTAGGTTGTACTGTCAGGTGTCCCTAGGCAAAAAGGGATGTGAGTTGCCCAGAAGGGACCTGCCCTTTGCAGGCTGCCCTGCAAAGGCTGTCTTTCTGAAATACAGCTGTTCCTGTCACGTGGGGGGCACACAGACCACGTGTGGGGAGGGATGGACAGGGAATGGATGAAGGCAGATGGGAGACGACAGAGCAAAAGCACTCATAAAAGGCAGCAGGACAAAGGAACATGGGCTCCTGACTGCCTTATGCAATTACCAAGGGGTCGGTGGGGGGAGGAAGAAAGACAGAAACAAAGAAAGCACTACAACACAAAGTCAGGGAACCCTACTTGCAGATCAGCTAAAAAAAAGATTGTAAAACATACTAAACACAGAAATGCCCATCTAAAACCAACCAACCAGCCCAAATATAAGTTAAACACGCTTAAATCCTTACAAAAGCACCAGCCAACCCCTAACAAGACTTACCTAGTTGTTCTTGTGCAAGATGGCTACAGATTACAATCAGGGAACGCAGAGAGAAAACACTCAGAGAGGGTTGCCAACTCAAAGGCACAAGGACACCTGAATGTTTTATCCAATTCCCATGGGGTGGGTGGGGGAGGAAGAATGCCAGAAACAAACAACATACTACAACACAAATCCAGGGAACCCTATCTGCAGATCAGCTCAAAAAACGGATTGCAAAACATATTAAAAACTGAAAAATCCCTCTGTAAACAACCAACAAACCCAAAAAACGGATTGGAAACTCACAAATCATCCCTCATTAAGGCACTTTACAAGCCAAAAAAATGTATTGGAAATGTAAGTTAAACACACAGAAGACTTAAAGTACAAATCGTGAACAGTTTTTCAAAGCTTTTTATCAGACGATGTAAAGTATTTTTCTGCAACACATTCAACTCTGCATATTCGTTTTTAAAATCCAAACAGGTTCATATTGATTATATGAATCAGCAAGTGGACGATTTCTCACATTATATTAAGCAGAACACTAGGCATTATACGGAATAACAGTGTGTGGCCATGTATTACAAGTTATAAAATAATCCCTACTGTATGTAATAAAGAAAATTGAAAGTCACATCAGTGTTCTGTGACCTTATAAAGGAACTTAACCTTTGGCCTTGTTCATCTATTTGGTCATGAACCTACTCAATGACTTGCAATATCCTCATAATGTTCAATAGGGGGTACTTTATCCCATATATTACAGGCTAATTGTGACATTAGTTTTGACTTGTAAAAAGAAAATGAAACCACTAATGCTCTATTATCAGTTATTATGCTTCAGTTTTAAAATCACAATGCCTGCTGCTTGAGACACCGCAGAGCACAATTCCATCTGCCACTGCATCACTTAATTAAAGCCATACCCTGACCATACTTAAACATTTTGTTGCAAGTAATCTTAAGTTCTGTGACCTTATAAATGAATGTAGGATTCAGCCTTAGTCCTCTGTTTGATCACGGAACTGTGACGTGACTTGCACTGTCCTAATAATGTACCGTAGGAAGTGCTTTATCTTTATATTATGTGATTCTGAAGGAACCTTATATATTCAAGGAAAAACTTTTGTTGCAGGGACTTTAAGGTGAGAACTTAATGCAACAAAACCTCTGAAATTCAGCTAAAGCCACCTTAAATTCACACTTCCTGTTGCGCAGCCTATGACCACAATGATGACATTACTGATGACATCACTATTTACATGTTGTATGAGAACACTAATGACATTACAAATCACATCACTGATGCCATCACTGGTGACAACACTAATTACATTGAATATAACTGATTACATCAAAATGGAATTAGGCATAAGATCATTTATAAGTCAGCTCATGAAACGTTTGATTACCTTGATAACAATTTAGGCCTTGGACTTGGCCATAATAAATGCTGGGGTCACTGGCCATTACCGAAGACCATGGCCAGTAGTCGGTTACTGTTCAAAAATACCAATGTGCATGGTTAAAAGCCATGCCTAGTGGCCCATCACTGTTTTCAAATATACAGTGGGCAACATTCAAAGCTGTAGTCATTGGCCATGGCTAAAAGCCATAGCTAGTGCCCGTTAATATGTTAGAATATACCGTCCGCAGGGCTCACAACCGTGGTCATCGGCTAGTATTGTGTTGATGGCCATGGCTAGTGGCAGATTAGTGTATGTAATATACAATGGGCATGGCTGAAGGCCACAACTAGTGGCTGGTTATTATTGTATAATACACAGTGGGCATGACCAAAGGCCATCGTTTATTCCATTTTATTATTGTAAAATGTACAGTAGACATGCTCAAAAGATGTACACATTCCTCAAGGTCAAAAGCCATGACTGGTGGCCCATTTATATGTTAGAATATATAGTGTTCACTGCCAAAGATAGTGGCCACTAGCCTGTATTGTGCTAATTTCCATTGGTAGTGCCTGACCAGTGTATTTAATATACAGTGGACACGGTTGAAAGCTGCACCACTGGTAAAGGCCAAAGTCTTTGTGTGGTAGCCTGTTAGTATTTTAAAAAATTCAGTGCACATGGGTGAAGGTTGTCACCAGTGTCCATAATGAAGGCCATGACTAGTGCCCGTTCATTTGTTAAAATATATTTGGCCATGCACACTGACCATGGGTGAAGCCCATGCTTAAGACCAGTTATTGTTGTGATGTAATTAGTTTTGTCTCCAGTGATGGCATCAGTGAGGTGATCTGTGATATCATCATTCTGGTCATAGGCTGTGCAACCAACATGGGGCGTGAAGTTAATGTGGTTTTAGCTGAATTTCAGGGATTTTGCAGCAGTTCTCACCTTAACGTCCCTGCAACTAACATTGTTTTTCCTTGAATTTCAAGGGTTTCGTTACAATGTATTGCTCGCCATAACATCCCTGCAACACAAGTTTTTTTCCTTGAATTTCAAGGGTTTTGTTACAATGTATTGCTCACCTTAACGTCCCGGCAACAAAAGTTTTTTTTTTCCTTGAATTTCAAAGGATTCGTTACAAAGAATTGCTGACATTAACGTCCCTGCAAATAAAATGTTGTCCTTTTGAAGGCTTTTGTTGTTCCATAGATTTTAGAATGCTTTCAGACCACTAGCATGGTCTTCGGCCATGGTCAGTGGTCATGAGCTTTGGCCGTGTCCACTGTCCATTTTAAAATGCCACCAGACCACTAGCCATGGCCTTCAGATTGCAGGCTTTGAGAACTCACAATATTTTTTTTTATTTTAATGATTTTTATTGTTAAAATATTGATTTTGATACAGAAGTCAACAGGTTACATACTTAGAATAAAACAAGAACCACAAAGAAATGACATAGCAACTGATTTTGGTCTTTTGTAATAGTATTTCTATAAAGGCTGAGTCATTTGTTAAATTCACTTACGAATATAATATGAACTATATTAGATATAAACCGCATTAATATAACAAGTAGTTTAAAATTAATAATAGCACAGGTCTGCAAAGAGTGACTTATATTTAGTGAAAATAGAGATTTGGGGGGAGACGTACAGGGAGACAGACTAGAGACATATAAGGATAAGGGGGGAAGAGGATAGGGGGGGAATGGGTATATTGGATTATTTCATCAAAATAATTTAATCATTTCAAACATTATCAAGTTCTAGCATTTCTAAATGAGTATGGAAATATGAATAGTGATGCAAATATAAGGGTATAGATTTATGTACCATGAGCAGTTGCATTAAAACAGTTAAGGTACCTGGTGAAATAATACCATTTAGCATTATATTTAGGAATTGTGTTGTGATTATTGGCCATGCACATCTCCAGTTTATGAGTGTTACAAATGGTATTCCACCAGATTTTGGTAGAAAGCAAACTAGAGTCTTTCCAGTTAGCCGTAATACATTTTAAAGCAATACAGATGAATAAATCATAAAGTCTTGCAGAGTCAGATGGGATATAAGTTGTAATGGCTATACTACCTAAAAATATGTTAACAAAGGAAAAGGGCACATCAACACAGAAGATACATTTAAGAAGCATCCAGATTTCCTGCCAAAATTTAACAGTAAATGAACATTCAAAAAGAGAACTCACAATATTTTTAGGCAATGCGCAGTGAGATTAAATGATTTGCCATGGAGTACACACTTTGGTTAAGCAGCATTCTCCAAGCAGTACATCCCTTTTTCAGTGCCATAATTTTGGTGCAGGCCGATTTGGCATCCCCATTCCGCATTTCGCCATAGCACCCATTTTGACATGCTTTTTTTATTTTTATTTTTTTATTTTATTTGTTTGGTTAATAGAATCAACCTTTCAAATATTTTCACCATATAAAACTACAATATTACAATTAGTGCACTTGAACTTGATATTACATTTCATTGATGGTTACAGATAGAATTGTGCAGAAACAACAATCTAAATAAGTGGTTTTCAGCAATGTAAAAAAAATCTAATGATCTATGGCAGCACTTTTTAGATTACAACAATACTTTTCTCTCGCTAATAGCATTCATCGGGAAACACAGCATCCAAAAATCGTACAGTGGCTATATTTATAAATAGTTTAGATGATGTGAAAATATACTGCCACATATCTTTGTGTATAAACTTATTTTGTTCTTCAAGATGATGTTTAAAGTACAATTTACGAATAGTTTTCAGTTGAGGACAGTACACCATACAATGTTCTAAAGTCTCTTTTTGATCAAGGGTTTTGCAAAATCGACAGTAATTGTCAGACTTTGGAATTATGTTTCTACGAGAAAGGACATGCTCTTTTTGGCGCTAAAGCCATTCTGGCACCATTATTTTGGCGTAAGGATGTTTGGTCATGGCTGACAGTGCAGCCACGTCTAAATGCCCTCATAGTAAATAAGATCACAGGACTGCACTGCAAAAAACCTCACCAACTTCGACTAGCATTGCTGTTCTTTTAATTAAATTAAATTAAAAAAAATACATGCTTGAAGCCTCGTCTGTCAGAGTCCAAGGCACAGCGTTTAAACACTAGGCCACAGTAGCTTGGGGCTAGCTGAATATTTTCAATGATAAAAGGCTAGGTATGAAACTTTTGAAAGTTCAAAAAATAAACTAATTGTAGCATAATGGTTAAGTGTTACGTCTCTAACTCCTTAATGCAAGGATTCTCTGATAGCAGCATCTAGCATAATTGTGATTTTTTTAAATTTTTTTTTCTGTTTTATAATGTTTCTCAGAGTTGGTGTAGTCCTCTTTTTGAATATATGTGCACTCTAAGGAGGAATGTGTTGCCCCAGCCGACTGCATCTAACTGGGTTCGCCCAAACAGAAACTTCAGCAAAAAGGTCACGCCATAACGGCATGTCGAAATGTGCTGTCCCGTGCTATAGGCCTCTTGTTTTATGGCTGGCCTCTTGGTGACTGTTGTGATACATCGCACAACCCCAACCTACCACATTTAAGCAGAACAGAAACAGGAAAAAGATTATGAGCTGCAAGAATAACATCGGCCCAGATACGTTCTGCACCCATAGCGAAAATCAAAACCTGGCACTCATGAATATACGCACAGTACTGCTTAGCTTCATAGGGAGGAAGTGGCCAGCCCCCAGGCCATGTTGCTTTAAGTTGTCTTGTAACTTTATTTATTTTATTAGGCCCCATGGCACAAGACAAAATAGCATTGGACGTTTAAAAAAAGTCATGAACAACAGAAGAATAACCTGAGAGAGGAAATATTTCAATAAATATGCTGGAAACGTATAAAGGATGCTCACCTTTTAAATTCAGCAAACTGTAGTGAAATATTCTGTGAAATGTTTTCCAATGTTATTAGGCAATGCACAATGAGATTAAATATTTACCATGGAGCACACACTTTGGTTAAGCAGTATTTTCCAAGCGGTACACCCCTTTTTCGGCACAATCATTTTGGTATGGGGTGATTGGCATGCCCTTTACGCTGCAGTGCACATTTCGGCACACAGTGCCGTTATTTTGGTACGGGGGATGTTTGGGCGTGGCTGACATTTCAGCCACGTCTAAATGCCCTCATACTAAATAAGGTTAGAGGACTGCACTGCAATAAACCTCACCACCTCCCACTTGCATTGCTTTTCTTTTAATTAAATGAAAACATTTTTAAAACATTCAGCCTTGCACCTGGGTCTCTCAGAGTTCAAGGCCCAGCGTTTAACCATTTAACAACTAGGCCTAATAGTGTTGTGCTTCATGGGGCATACATTTCCTGCTTAGCCTATCATTTAATATGTTCAATGATAAAAGGCTTGGTATGAAACTTGTGAAAATTCAAACAATAACATCACTGTAGCATAATGACAGCATAAGTGCTGCATCGCAAACTCCTTAAGGCCAGGGTTCATAGCTAGCAGCTTCCAGCATAATGTGATTTGTTTTTATTGATTTTTTCTGTTTTATAAAGTTGCCCAGAGACGGTGGAGTACTCTTTTTGAATATATGTACAGTTTAAGTGGGAATGTGTGGTGTGAGGGTGTGCATGTCATATTGAGAGTGTGTACATGCAATGTGTGTGCATTTGATGTGAGTGTGTGCGTACATGGTTTAAAGTTGTTTGTGAGGGATAGTTGCATGCAGTTTATAATCGTTTTCACGTTTATTCAATATTACAAGATGCAAAGTGTCTGCAGGTTCATGACAATTGCAACCTCTCATGCCAAAACATCCTTGTGGCGAGAGGTACAAAATGCAAAGTGCTTGCAGGTTCATGCCGCAGCAATTGCGACCTCTCATGCCAAAACATCCTTGCGATGAGAGGTCTCTGCTCCAACTTGCTGAGTCTAACTGGGCACACACAAACAGAAACTGCAGCGAAAAGGTCACACCATAACAGCATGCACCTAACTGGCCATGCCGAAAATGTCCTGTCCCATTTTCCAAAGTCCTTGTTTTATTTCTGGTCTCTTGGTGACTGTTGTGATACATTGCACAGCCCCAACTAACCACATCAAAGCAGCGCAGAAACAGGAAAACATGACTAGCTTCAAGAATAACATATACCCAGGAAATTTCTGCACGCATTGCCAAAATGAAAAGCTGGCACCCATGAATATACACACAGTACTGCTTAGCTTACCAGTGAGGAAGGGCGCAGCCACCTCAGGCCATGTTGCTCTAAGTGGTCTTGTATTTTTAACTTATTTATTAGACACCATGGCCTGAGGAGGCGTGCCTTCAGCTAATTTTGAAGCTAACTGTTCAACCCTGCCCTGTGCAGTAGGCTGGGTTCTGCATACCCTTAGCAGATGGTTAGCTCCCACAACACCCTCTGCACTTGTTACTTTACTCAGTCCATGCAACGCTGTGTTCCTCTGCTGTGGTTTGACAGAGTAACTGTGATTGGAATGGGACAGTAGGTTGTGAATGTTGACAGCATAAATTAGACCTGAAACTTTCCAGGGATTATGATATGACATTTTTCTTTGAATTGACCCATGACAGACACTGGGAAAATTAGATATATATGGGAAGTCATCGGTATACTCCATAGTGAGGGATTTTGTAATGTGTTTGGCTCTGGATGTTTTATAGTTGTTTGACTTTAGGGATTTTATGAGTGTTGTGCTGTGGTTGAGTGTTTTTATACAGAGGGTTTCTATTGTAGTGTTTCAGTTGTGGGATATGGTTGCTGTGTGGTTGATAGTTTTCCATAGCAGAGTGAAAGTTATTGACCCTAGAGTTAGAAGTTATACAGCAATGTTTGTGGAACAGGGGAGTAAAGTGTTGACGAGAATTTGCCCGAAGCAGAGTGGGGAGGAGGGGCTAATTCCTAATTCGAAGGACTTATCCTTTTTTCTTGTGGGTGTAGTAAAATGCTAGTTTGGTGTGACCAAACCAGGAGTTTTTTCTTTTGGCCTAGAAATCCTTTTATTTTATGTCTGTAAGCCTTTGCGGTTTTGCAGCGGTAGTCTCTGTGGGTTGCAAATGAAAACCCTTGAGCTTGCACCTGCCACTCCTTGATGCCTTCCCATTTGTTGCTGGAGGTACTTGTGATCTTAGACTCTTGTCAGTAGTGCTTCAAGCTGCGGATCCATTGGATTCATAGCTTAGACCTCTAAGGATCACATCTGGAGGGTTGTTTAGTTTCTGGCTTGAGGTCTTTGCAGTTTGCAGATGAAGGACATTTGGGACTTGGGACCTGGAGATATTTTGTATTTATGGTTACAGATCGTGTCGATTTGTTGTTGGAGTATCTTGTGCTCTTCTAGCAATGCACCATATTACCTGCACTAATAAACGCAACTAAGTTGTGGTTAGAATACACACGCAGTAAATCCACTCACCTTCTAAACACTATGGGGCTGTCAGCAACAAATCAATTTCATGCATCCGCCTGTGCACACACAGCACACACACACACACACCTACACACACACACACACACACACACCTACACACATTTTTTAACGGTACCTTCAATAATGTTTGACATAGGTGGTATCTCACAGTAGCACACCAATAGTAAGCACACCAATCTCATACAAATCGGGGCAGCTCTGGTAGTAGCATATTGTTTGTATTGCAGTAATCGGACGTACAGGCACCTGGACTCTGATAGTAATGCACCAAGTGTACCTTTAACACATCAACAGTAGTGCACTAATCTTACACACATAGCATTCACATGGGCTCTGACAGTAATTGATCAGCTGTTGTGGCACTACTCTTTTACACACCTGGTATTATATATGAATACATTGATATGGCCACTAATCATATGCACCAAAGAGCAGGGAGAATGAAGCTCAGAACACCTGCAAACACCCTGTGTTAAATTATTCTTCGAACTACAAAATGACACCCGTTCCTCTGCTTCTTTTTTATGCCCTGACTCTTACCTAACAGTGACACCTGACACTGGTCTAGATCCCATTTTGAACTCTGATATGCTTCTGTTAATCAAGATTACATATACATTCTGGTAAACTCGGCATTCCGCCAGAAAACTAATTGGAGTAGAAGCAACAGTGGAAGGACCTTAGCTTAATGTTTGGGCATGGGCCTCGGGATAAATGTGAGATTCTAGTGACAGGCCTGTTGTTTAGGAGCGTCTTACCCTTTACAGAAATGCCATCTACTCCTGGTGTGAAATGTGTTCCAAGTTCAAATAAATAGCATTTTCAAAATCTTTTAAAATTGTATATTTATTAAAGGTCTCCTAACCTCAAAAAAAAAAAAAAATTGAAGCTAATTAGGGTCACTAATGATTTTTCACCCTCAGTGTCACTGTAGCTGTAAAAGTATCTATTTTTCTATTATGTATAAAACATTGCAGTCTTTGAGAACTTCCAATGATTTTAGTTAATCAGTGTGCTGTGTGCGATTAAATTATTTGCAGAGGATCACACACTTTGGTTAAGCAGCGTGCTACAAGACCCTTGTTGTATGGCTGGTCTCTTTGTGACTGTTGTGATACATCGCATGACCCCAACTACCAGCATTTAAGCAGCACAGAAAAGGGTAAAAAATGAACGACTGCATGAATAACATATGACCATGTACTTTTGCCCCTACAGCGAAAATCAAAAGCTGGCACCCATGAATACACGCACAGTAATTGGCCACATATTTAAAAGTGCAATATGTAAATGTAGTTCAATTGACCTTATCTTTAGAAGAAAGGTCACAAGCCAAAATAGCATTGGACGTTTAAAAAAGGTCATGAACACCAGAAGAATAACCTGAGAGAGGAAATCTTTCAATAAATATGCTATAGCAAAGTATAAAAGGTGCTCACCTTTTAAACCCAGCCATCTGTAGTGAAATATTCCATGGAAAACAAAATCCCAATATGAAACAAGTGCTTGTCGTCTTGTGGGTATGTGTCTGCACTGGGAACATGACAAACTGAGTACAATCCTGGTATCCAAATACTTGAGCAACTTTGACGACCTAAACAAAAAAAACAAGGGGTTGCATACGCCCTCTCCAAAACAGATATGCTGTCCACCCACATGTGTCCTTTACTGGTGCCCTGAAAATCAACCAAAATCAGGTGAAAATAACTGCACCAGTGTCCAGGATTGCAAACTCTCTTTCCACATCATGGGCAAATTTTCATGACTTACGTGCCCTCTCACCACTTGCCCTCCTCACCCGCATGTCTGTCTTTCAACAATACTCTGCTTTATAAAGCTAACTTCAAAAGTACACATACCACAGTGTCACTCAAATATATACATCCTTAAAGAACTATGTTAGGCAAAAGTGTACAATTGTGGCATTATTCCCCAATCTTGACATTGAGACTACAAATAACAGAATGCAATTCTGCAAAATACAAAAAAATTGTCTCTGAGTGCAAAACTTTCAAGGACTGACAGTAGTACGGTTTAAAAAAAATAATGCAGACACTGTGTGTTATGAGATATTTCAAACTTTGAGAACTCAGAATGTTATTAGGCAATGGGCAGTAAGATAAAATTATTTGCCATAGAGCACACACTTTTGTTAAGCAGCGTGATCCAAGCGGTTCACCCCTTTTCGTTGCCATCATTTTGGCACGGGCTGATGTTGCACGCACATTCCGCCACAGCTGCCATTTTGGCGATCCCATTTGGCGCAAAAGCCATTCCGATGCTGTTATTTTGGCGCAATGGATGTTTGGATGTGGCTGACATTGCAGCCACGTATAATTGCCCTCATTCTAAATAAGATCACAGTACTGCAACAAACTCATCACATCCCACTTGCCTTGCTTTTCTTTTAACTAAATTAAAATAATTACATTTTATTTTTAAACATACAGACTTGAACCCTGGTCTGCCGGAGATCAACACGCAGTATTCAACCACTAGGCCACAATGACTTGCTTATTTACGTGGAATGCATTTCATATTTAGCCTATCATTTAATATGTTCAATGATAAAAGGCTAGGTATGAAACATGTGAAAATTCAAACAATAGTGCTGCATCTCAAACTCCTTAAGCCCAGGGTTCTCTGATAGCAGCATCCAGTGTAAATGAGATTTTCTTTATTTGGTTGTTTCTGTTTTATAAACTTTCCCAGAGACAGTGTAGACCTCTTTTTGAATATATGTGCAATGTAAGGAGGAATGTGTGGTGTGAGGGTGTGCATGTCATCTGAGAGGGTGTGCATGCAATGTGTGTGTATTTGATGTGAGCGTGTGTGTGTGTGTGTGTGTGTATATGATGTAAAGTTGTTTGTGAGGGATAGTTGCATGCAGTTTATAATGTTGCAGTAAATAAATGTGTTTCATGTTTAATATGTGTTCAATTCTGCAACAACGATGTAGTACATGTCCCACCCAGTTTTATAATGTTGCAGTAAATACATTTTTTCACATTTAATTCATATTACAAAATGCAAAATTCCTGCAGGTTCATGCCAATTACGACCTCTCATGCCAAAACATGCTTGCGCCGAGAGGCCCCTGCTCCAACTGGCTGCATCTAACTGGGTGCACCCAAACAGAAACTGTGCTGAAAAGGTCACGCCATAACAGCATGTACCTAACATGCCATGCCGAAATGTCCTATCCCCTGCTACAGGCCCCTTGTTTTATGGGCGACCTCGTGGTGTCTGTTTTGAAACATTGCCCAACCCCAACTAACCATATTTAAGCAGCACAGAAACTGGAACACAATTACGGGCTGCAAGAATAACATATGCCCAGGTACTTTCTGCACCCATGAATATACACACAATACTGCATAGCTTCAAAGTGAGGAAGAGGCCAGCCCCCACAGGCCATGTTGCCCTAAGTGGTCTTGTATGTTTGTGTTACTTATTAGGCACAATGGCCTGAGGAGGCAGGCCTTTATCTCATGTTATAGCAAAGCAGCGTCAATCATGGTTACTGTATGAATGGCAGATTTTGGTCACCAATCATTTTTCACCCTCAATGTCACTGTAGCTGTAAACATACCTATTTTTTCATTATATATACAACATTGCAGTCTTTGAGAACTTCCAATGTTTTTAGTTAATGCTGTGTGTGATTAAATTATTTGCAGAGGATCACACACTTTGGTTAAGCAGCGTGCTACAAGCCCCTTGGTGACTGTTGTGATACATCGCACAACCCTAACTTTCCGCATTTAAGCAGCACAGAAAAGGGTAAAAAATGAACGACTGCAAGAATAACATATGCCCAGGTACTTTTGCACCGATGGCGAAAATCAAAAGCTGGCACCCATGAATATACGCACAGTAAGTGGCTCACATATTTTAAAGTGAAATATGCAAATGTAGTTCAATTGACTGTCACCTTAGAAGAAAGGGCACAAGACAAAATAGCATTGGACATTTAAAAAAGTCATTAACACCAGAAGAATAACCTGAGAGAGGAAATCTTTCAATAATTATGCTTTCAAAGTATAAAAGGTGCTCACCTTTTAAACCCATCAATCTGTAGTGAGAAATTCCATGGAAAACAAAATCCCATTATGAAACAAATGCTTGTGGTCTTGTGGGTAAGTGTCTGCACTGGGAACATGACAACCTGAGTGCAATCATTGTATCCAAATACTTGAGCAACCTTACCAACCTAAAACAAAAAAAACAAGGGATTGCATACGCCCTCTGAAAAAACGTAATGCTGTCCACCCACATGTGTCCTTTACTGGTGCCCTGAAAAGCAAACACAATCAGGGGAAAATAACTGCAACCGTTTCTGGGATTGCAAACTCTATTGACACATCATGGGCAAATACTCATGGCTTACTTGCCCCCTTACCATATCCTCTCCTCATCCCCGTGTCTATCTTTCAACAATTCTCTGCTTTATAAAGCTAACTTAAAAATTACACATACCACAGTGTCCCTTAAATATATAAAGCCTTAAAGAGCTATGTTAGGCAAAAGTGTACAATTGTGGCATTATTCCTCCCATCTTTACTGTGACACTACAAATAACAGAATGCAATTCAGCAAAAGGTAAATAAATTGTCTCTGAGTGCAAACATTTCAAGGACTGACAGTTGCACAGTTTACAAAAAAAGAATGTGGATGCCATGTGTTATGAGATATTTAAAATTTAGAGAACTCCCAATGTCATTAGGCAATGCGCAGTGAGATTAAATATTTGCCAAGGAGCACACACTTTGGTAAAGCAGCGTTCTGGAAGCGGTACACCCCTTCTTGGTGACATCATTTTGGCACGGGCTGATTTTGCACACACATTCCTCTGCAGCGCCCATTTCGGAGCTCCCATCACGCCGCAAAAGCCATTCCGGTGCTGTTAAGCACAATGGAAGTTTGGACATGCCTGACATTTAAACCGTGTCTAAATGCCCTCATGCTAAATAAGATCACAGGACTGCCCTCTCACCATTTGCCCTTCTCCCCCCCTTGTCTGTCTTTCAACAATTCTCTGCTTTATAAAGCTAACTTCAAAAGTACACATACCACAGTGTCACTCAAATATATACATCCTTAAAGAACTATGTTAGGCAAAGTGTACAATTGTGGCCTTATTCCCCCATCTTGACTTTCAGACTACAAAAACAGAATGCAATTCAGCAAAAGGCAAAAAATATGGTCTCTGTGTGCAAAACTTGCAAGGACTGACCGTACGGTTTAAAAAAAATAATGTGGATGCCATGTGTTATGAGATATTTAAAACTTTGAGAACTCACAATTTTATTAGGCAATGCACAGGGAGATTAAATTATTTGCCATGGAGCACAAACTTTGGTTAAGCAGCTTTATCCATGCGGTATGTCCCTTTTTCGGTGCCATCATTTTGCCACAGGCCGATTTCGCACGCCCATTCCGCCACAGCGCCCATTTCGGCATTCCCTTTTTGGCATGAAAGCCATTTCACCGCCGTTATTGTGGTGCAAGGGATGTTTAGACGTGGCTGACATTGCAGCCATGTCTAAATGCCCTCATACTAAATAAGATCACAGGACTGCACTGCAACATACCTCACCACCTCCCACTTGCATTGCTTTTTCTTTTAGTTAAATTAAAAAAGAAACAAACAGCCTTGAACCATTGTTCATTGTAAAAGACACAGCATTTCACCACTAGGCAACAATAGCTTGGAGCCTTACGAAGCACACATTTCATACTTAGCCTATAAATTAATATGTTCAATGATAAAAGGCTAGGTGTAAAAATGTTAAACATTAGCATCAGTGTAGCATAATGGTTAAGTGCTGCGTCTCAATCTCTTTAAGACCAGGGTTCTCTGATAGCAGTGTTCAGCATGAATGTGATTTTTTAAATTTCATTTTTTTGTTTTATATAAATGCGGATGCCGTGTTTTATGAGATATTTAAAACTAAGAAAATGTGCATCATTCAGGACTGTGAACTGTCTGCCATCCATGCAGTAACCCAGAACCAACCTCAGTTACAAAGCGAGGAAGGACCCAGCCCCCTTATGCCATGTTTCTCTAAGTGTTCTTCTAAGGGGGAGCCTGAATGGTAAGCAACATGGCCTTAGTGGGCCGAACCTTTCCTCACTTGGTAGTTAAACAATGTTCGTCCCAGTTACTGCAGGGAGGGGATACCCACTGTCGCTGTAAAAATACCTGTTTTTTTATGTTTTATTATTGACTGGGATACTACAAATATCAGAATGCAATTTAGCAAAAGGCAACAAATTGTTTCTGAGTAAAAACCTTCAAGGCTGATAGTAGCACAGTTTAAAAAAAGTAAATAATTCAGATGCCCATCCATGTAACCAGGCCTGACCCGGATTAGCTTCAAAGCAAGAAAAGGGACGGCTCATTCCTCTAAGTGGTCTTGTAAGGATGGGTTATTTATCAAGTAGCATGACCTCCAGAAGCTGGCCCCTTCCTCACTTTGAAGCCAAGCAAAGTCTGTTCTGGTTACTGCATGAATGGGAGACCTGGAGGGCAATTGAATCACTGGGTGTGGCATTTGGCCATAGCCCGTGATTTTTCACTACACATACGGTTACCTGTATTCTTTTGTAACCTCAGATAATGCCAGCAGCTGGACTGGAGAAAAAAAATGCTTCCCAGGCCATCACCAAGTGTCCCCCTCATCAGTGCCAGCTCCCCCAACTGCCCAGACACCGACCTCACCTCACCTGCCCTCTCTCTCTACCTTTCACCCCAGAGTACACGCTGCTTCTGTGACACAGTTTGCTTTTAGATGTCGGCAATTCACGGCTATAGCCGAGGCTAGCGAAACTTTATTTTCCAAACTCGGTGCCTGTACCACCTCCAACTCCCATATTTCACTCAGTGCTTTACCCAGATGGCATTTGTATGTTTTTTGACCTGCAAATAGCTTTTTACTGTGTTTCATTTTCCCATAACCTCGGCTATAGCCATGAATATCTCTTGCATCGAGAGAAAAACAAGATGGTGGTTGTTTATTTTCTGTAAACCATGATCCTGAAATGCACCATGGGAATTATATCTATCATTTTTGGAGAAAGGGGGTACCTCCTTCTTCGTCAAATAAAAAAAAAAACACAGCATGGACTACCCCAAACCACGCATGGCGTACAAGTCAATACTTTGTACCCAAGTTGTTTTGGTACCGTCCAGCGGTTTTTGGCTGTGTGCTTTGGCAAAAATTTACCTTTTTTGTCTATGGGGAAATGAACGGGAAATAGGCTGCACCTTTGGAGAAAAAATATATATTTGACGCTTAATAACTTTTTGATTTTTTAACAAATATTTACAGAACTTTTCTGTCTGGGGGGCCCACAGACTTTTAATCACTTTCGAAATTTCAGCCAAATCCGTTACTCAAATCAAAAGTTATTCACAATAACAATAGAATTTTGAGTGGTTCCTATGTGCCTCTAACTCACCTTAACTATATTAAACAGCCACAATACTGGCTGTGTAGTTATGGTTAAGTTGCTGTTTCCATAGGAAGAGTCCTATTTGGGTGGCTTATAAATTAACTCTCCCTGGACGAATCCTCACCAAACTTTGCAAAAATAATATATGGGTCACTCTGATTCTTTGTGCAAAGTTTGGTTAGGTTTGGTTCAGGAGGGGCAAAGTTATAAGGGGGTCACAAAACTTCTTTTTTTCCCATACTCTGAATGGGAAAAAAACTTTGCTCACGTCCACAGGCCAAACCGCTGGACGGATTTTCACCAAATTCGGACCAGGAGCAGTGGCTTGGTTCCGAAAGCGTGCTTTTGCAAATTTGGTGAAAATGCGCCCAGTAGTTTTTTTTAAAAATGACCAAAAAGTAGGTCACAAAAAATTTGTGATATCTATGTTCTGTCCGCGGACACACTTCCCTGTTCGCTCGCGGACAGTGTCCTGATTAGCCAACCGGCTTGCGTCATGTCCATGGACATGCAACGTGTTTGCTGATTGGACGTGAAGAGTGTGAAGTGCATCAGATTTTCGGGAATGCCCGCCATCTTGGATACGCGGAAGTCAACGGACAGCGCAGTGAAACTTGGTAGAAAAAATATTATTTAGTAGAGTGTGTTGGTGTGTAAAAGTGTTTGTAAATAAACGAAATGGGGGTGTTCTGAGGACACTACACCTGCACGTATTGTTCACAAGCAAGTTGAAACTGTTCTAAGAACACTCTCGGTGTCCTGAAATGTTTGAAAATAAACAAAATGGGTGTGTCCTGAGTACGGTATGCCTGTCTGTTTTGTTCGCAGGCAAGTTGAAACTGTTCTAATAACACATGCATTGTCCTGAAATGTTCGTCAATGGACGAAATGGGGGTGTCCTGACGTCGCTGTCCGTATTGTTCGCTGGCAAGATGAAAGTGTTCTTAGAACACAGTATGTGTCCTGGGATATTCGTAAATAAACAAAATGGGGGTGTCCTGAGGACGCTATGCCTGTCCGTACTGTTCGTAGGCAAGTTGAAACTGTTCTTAGAACACCCATCTTGTCCGCGGACATTAAAAGTGCCAATATGGCATAGTTAAAATGTTTGACTATATGGGTGTGATATGCTGCGGTGGTTGTGGCCAGGGCATAGAGTCTTGGAAGCATGGACAAGACCAAAATTATAAGCACCAAAGTTATAAGTCACTATGGGTGTGATTTGCTGTGATGTTTGTACTTATTATAATATACTCACTGTTTGGTTTAATATCTGGAGTACATGTATTTCTTGTTTATTTCTGTGATAAAAGAAAAGATCATGTTAGTATTGGTATTTTGTAACGACTTATAACATTTTTTTACCCTCATATTTGGTAGATTACAAACCAGTGTACTGTGCAATTTGCTCAGTTTCTGTGTTTGTTGCTAAAATCATTGGGCCTGTGGGAGAAAAAAAATCTATGTTGGATTAAAAAAAAAACTTTTTTTGTTATGCTACAGTCTATTTGTTTGTTTGTTTTCAGTGTTCACTTGTTTCTGGCTAATGTTCTATATATTGGCTTTTGGCAGATTTTTGGAGAAGTTAGATACCTGTTGACATATTCTAATAGTCTATTTTTTGTTATAATGAAGTGGTATTGATTTATCTGTTTGCATATTGTAAAATGTTGGGGTAGTTAGATACCAGTTGGCGTATTCTAACTGTCTATTTTTTGTTATAATGTATTGGTATTGATTTATCTGTTTGGTTATTGAAAATCGTGGGGTAGTTAGATACCAGTTGGCGTATTCTAACTGTTTATTGTTTGATATAATTTAGTGGTATTCATTTATCTGTTTAGGAGTTGTAGAATCTTGGAGCAGTTGGATACCAGTTGGCACATTCTAATGATCTATTTTTAGATATAATTTAGTAGTATTCATTTATCTGTTTAGTTGTAGAATCTTGGGCAGTTATATAGCTGTTGGCATATTGTAACAGTTTATAGTTTTTTAATAGAGGTATAGTTAATGTTTTAGTACAGTTTAGTTAATAAATTTAGGTTTCAAGAACATTAAATTAGCGTTTGTAAGATTTGCAGGTAATCTCTGCTTTAGAGAAATGGTACTATCATTACATTCAAACCATCCACTTTTTTTATATATATGCAGTATAGTGGCCTGCATTGGTTGTGGCTCCTGTGTGGTAGATTATACCTCTTGTTGTGAAGGTTTTCTTACCAAGTGATACTTGACTATGTGTGAATCCAGTCAGCTTGCAGTTGTTTTTGGTACCATCTGCATTGCAACGTAGAAGCATTAGTATTACGTATTTACTATGTGTTTGTATTAGTAAGGTGGAACGATTATCCAAATTGCAGGTAGTACATAATCTACCATGGTTTGCATTTTGTACAAGTTGCTGAAATGGAACGGATTCACAATTAGGTATTGATACATACACAAAGCGCTCATTGGGGATTTGTTCTTGTGTCACATTGTTGCACAGAGTGCATGTATGTTTCCACATGTATGAAATCTGGAAGATTTCATTTATAGGTATGTTTTTTTCCAGTACTTGTAGTAAGTATGTTAGACATTCTTTTGGATCTTCCTGTGAGTTTATAGTGAATTTCACCATTCCAGCACAGTAGTCCAATTGTTGTCTTATTCCATAAACACTATGCGTGTTGTCAGGATTGTTTGTTGCGTTTCTATGAAGTACTAACCTTTGCAAACATAATTGGTCTGTACTGTGTAAGTAAATGTTGTCAACAATTGGTGGTAATTGAAATAGAATATTCATTACTACATTTGCGTAGCAACTTACATCAATTACATTTGAAAGTTTAAATGGACCAGGTAGTTCTGTATCTGAGTGTTTTTTTTGGAGTTTGTCTTCCGTCTTTGAAGAAGTACCTGGTTTACTTTCCCTAATAGGTTATTTTTTGATTGTGGTACTTGATGAAGTATTAGTTTCTTTTAATCTCTTTGGAGGATTTGCAGTGACATCATGTTGCATTTCTGTTTGATTTAGTTTTCTTTTAGAACATTTTACTTTTTGTGGAATAGGATATGTTCTTAGATGGGGTGTATAGTGAACGAAGTCTATTGTATTTTGAAATGCAAGGAATATCAGCGTTTACTTTACTTGCATCAAAGTTGATTAGAAATAGACCATCAAGTGTATGTAAGCGTGATAGTGCTACGCAGCTCATGCCTTCATTAAAGACTGTGTTACCAGTGTGTATTAATGCTTTTTCTAGGTTAAGACCTTGTGATTTATGAATGGTGACTGCATATGCAAGAGTTAGAGAAAATTGTTCTCTGCGTACATACATGTCTTTGAAGAGAAGGAATCAAGCTGTTGAGCGTCCTATCCTTTTCACTTCTGAACGTTTGTCAAAGAGAATATTGACAAACTGAATGTTGTTGTCACGTGGGTATGTTTGAAAGCCTACAACTATACCCAGTGCTCCATTAACTAGTCCTTGATCCACGTCAAGGTTACGTTTAAGCATTACTCTGCAATTTAAGAATAATTTTAATATTTTTTCCAATCCAGCTGTTTTGGAGATTGAATTTTCTAAACTATTTCGTCTCGTTGTGGCTTGTTCACACATGGGTAGTGTCATACCATGTATGTCTAGTTTGTCTGTGGCGCTAATTTCAATTATTGGTTGCATTTCTTTTTTTAACACTGTTTCATTGAATTTGAAACAGCTTGCAAGAGTTGGCATTAAGACCATACAATTGACATTTTTGTGGGCTAATTGTTCTATAACATCCGTAGCACATGCATTATCCCCATAAAGTGCATGAATGTGCAGGGTTTTCAATATTGTTTGTGCTTCTTGAGATAATATACCAACTCTAATACTTTTAAGATGTTGGCATAAGTGAGATCTGCAGATTGCCGCATGTTTTCTGTTAATTCTTTGTATTGCAAATTTTGCCAAAGGTTGACATTTCCAATGCTGCCAACAGTTTTACGGCAGAGTTTGTGTGTTAAGGTTTTAAAAATAGGCTCACCTTTCACTGGTGTCAATTGAAGAAGATCTCCGAAAACAATAATGTTTTTTCCTCCAAAGAGCTCTTCGTAGTTTGTTTTGAGTACTTCTTGTAATCCGAGGTGAATCAAAGCCAACATTGGATTGGAGACCATGCTCACTTCATCTATCAGTAGCATTTTCATTTGTTTTAATACTCTGCGTAGTTCCATTGCAGCTTCTGTAGAAAGTTTGTAATAGTCTAATTTGTTTTGGTATTCTACTGGCAGGAGTAGTAATCGGTGTAAAGTGACACCGCCTATGTTGTAGGCAGCTAAACCTGTGGGGGCGGTGATAACAGCTGACAGTTTGTTGTTTGTCAATTGTTGAAGGAATTTACTGATGATTTTGATTAAGAATGTTTTGCCAGAACCAGCTTCACCACTGACGTACAGTAGTAAAGGTTTGTAATTTTGTCAGGTGAATTCTTTGTTTTCATGCTGTACACCATGTGCAATTTCTTTTGTTACTTCTTCAAAAATGCTACGTTGCTCATTGTTTAGTTTTGATTGTAGTATAGTTAAGTCTTCTTTTTCTTCATACAGACACATGGTGTTTTCTACTTCTGTCATAGCTAATTCTGCCTCATTTGTTATTAGTGGCTCTCCCAGTGGTTCTTGGCTTCCTGTTACAGAAGGTTGACTGCTGTCAGGAGTGTCCTTATCTAGTTGGGCCTGGAGTTCTTCTTCGTGTTGCTGTTCATTGTGCAACATTGTTTTGTACTGTGTAAAGTTTACATCAGTTATAGTGCTTTCATTTGCTTTGAAAGCGTCTTCATAGGAGTCATAGTTATCTAGTATTTCTTCTTTTCTCCATGGTTTAAAGAGTTGTAGCAGGGACATGTAATATAGTTCTTTATGTTGAGGAGTCTTTAATGACAATTTGCTATGATTAATTAAATTTAGTTTGGTGAGTTTACCTAAGCTGCCTTCACA
The DNA here is from genome assembly GCF_040938575.1 of Ambystoma mexicanum. Taxonomy (NCBI): domain Eukaryota; kingdom Metazoa; phylum Chordata; class Amphibia; order Caudata; family Ambystomatidae; genus Ambystoma; species Ambystoma mexicanum. The sequence continues at coordinate 360,066,992 of NC_090941.1, forward strand.
ATTTGTCACTCTGTATTTACCTTTTTTTTCATCGGGTTTTATATTATTTTTGTATGTGAAGTTTTAGGCTATGTGGTATAGACACGTGGTTTCCAAAGTGGTACTTCTAATTGGGTAGTATGAGTCCAGTAAATTGTTTTTTAAAATGTCTTGGCTGTTGGGATCATGTTTGGCTATTGTTTCTATATCTTCGTATAATTTTAGAACTGTTTTTCTAGATTTAGCAGGACCAAGACTTAGCCATACTATATTTTCAGATTTCCCATACAAAGGAGAACCAGTTAAAAGATCTACTGCTTCATAGGAGCCACATTCTCTATGGGAGAGCATGTTTATGCCCAAGCTGTATAATTTCTGAGACAGTGTTTTGTCTGATGACATGTCATTCCAGAGGTCTTGGAGTTCTGTTTTTTCTGCATTGTAATCATTGATATATTTTTCTTCTTCTGTTCTTTTTATGTAATATGTATTTTTAGGTGTTTTACCTTTAACACTATGTCTAACTGAAGACATGAAGCTGTTCACTTGACCTGTTTTTGTAACCGGAAGTATTTCCCTTTGTTTTTGTTTTTGCGGCGACAATATTTGCCACATTTGTGTCTTTGAAATTGTAAAATATGTGCATGAAGATCACTATTTGTTGCTACTGATGGAATTTCACAAGTGACATATTTTTCAATAAACTATAACACAGTGGTGTCATTGTCTTGACCAAATTTAGGAGCATCTTTAATCCATAAAAGCATGTGGATATGTGGTGCTCCTCTGGCTTGGTATTCTTTTCTCCAAAAGAAGTGTTGCACTTCTCGGAGGGGAGGAACAGTTTTATTACAAATAAAGTGTAGCATAGCAATAAAGCCATGGTGAAAATATCTTGAAACATTAACAGGATCTAGAGAACTAAGTTCTCCAGGTGTTAGTATATCTATGTTTGTTTTGTTTTTGTTTGATATGCGTAGGAAATCATGTAAATCTTCCCATGTATATTCTGCACAACTTAATGTAACAAACCAAATGGGTGGGCCAAGGTTTCTGATCATACGCACATCTCCATGACGTCGAAACCAGTACTCTTTTGTACCACGCATGTTTTCTAATAGATTTGTAATATTTGATTGCAAAACCTCATCTTTTTGTTGCACTTTTTCTAATAATTGTGTAGCTGACTTATTTTGAAAGTGGGATCCTGATTTTAATGTGTGTGCAACTCCATAACATAAAGTTGCTAGTTCACTTTCAAAGAGTAGGTGGAATGTGTATTCCACATTTTGTCTAAATCTGGGATCTTCAGAATACATCCGTAACGAGCGGTATTCTGATGCTGTTATTTGAATAGGTGTATCATCGTACCTTCCTCCTTTGCCAGTAGGAAAGAGTACAGGAAAAGCACATGCTTCTATACTTTTTTCCCATATGCTGATTGGTGATCCTTTTGTTTGACGCATTTGGTATGTTTCTAGTGCATCTTCTACGGTGTCATTAGAATGCAATGGATGAATTGTGTAATGGTCTAAAGTATTGGATATTCTAGCAGGATCTAGGAGCTCAAATTGACCAGCTTCTTGTGTCTCTTGAATTATTTCAGTGGTATCCTTCACGTTTTCTTCAATGTTAATTTCTTTGTAGTATTCATTATTGTCTTTTAGATATTGCAAGGCTTGTCTAACTTTCTGTAAATCTACCAGTTGTAGCCAATTTTTTTGGACTTTTGTAGGTACACCATTTACTAAGATAATTAAAGATTGCTCCATGGGACGTTGCACTCCTAGAGTGTGCACATTTTGTTTTAGATCTAATGGTAAATACACTACTTTTCCACAAATACCTTTGACTAATTCAGAGGGAGTAATTTTGCTGTTTTTGGTTGAAGGCGTATTATTGCTTGAAAGGGGTGCACTGTTTGAATTATGCTGCTCTCATATAAATTGAGTTGTTGTAGGGGTTTTGGTCGTGGAAATAATTCCAAATTATTTGTGATAGCACGTGAAGGAGTTAGGTTGTTGTCAAGTTTTGTAGTGCAGTAACTGCAAAGTATTAAGGGGTCAGTTATTTCGTATTTGTTTTCTGCTATAAGGTAGAGAACTAATCAAACCATTTAGAATCTTCATTGTCTTCTATTTTGTATGTTAGGTCTACAGTTTTTGTGTTACTTTTATAAAAAGGTCTACGGCAACATACACACACATGGTTTGGTACTTCAGCAGATGTACTTTTAAATTTCAGTATTTCTTTTTTGTATGTGTGTAGTAGAAGGTTAGTAGTAGAAGATCCAAACTTTGATGCCTCCCCCAGCCCCGATCGACCGCCTACCTTCCACACGGTCTGCAGGAGCAACCGTTCCCATCTGTACAGCGCTGCTGGAGCAGTCGCTGTGAAGCACTCCTGTGCTTCTTTAGGTGAGCCCCTCACCCACGAGTGCGCAGTGAATCTCCCCAGGCACCCGAAGCCCACTGCCTGCACCACGCCGCCGAAAGAGCCTCCCAAAATGGCCACCGCCAATGTTCTTTACTGTGTTGCCTAGCAACGCGTCTCGTTCTTCTGCGTGCCAGCCCGCCGGCAGGCGGAAGCCGGCCCAATCGAAGAAGGCCCAGAGAGCAAGACCCTTCCTGTTTGACCCTGTTCGCCTCTGAAGTCACGGAGCCGGCCCTCCCTGGACTCGAAGGCTATGTGAGTAGAACACTTCACACCAAGACTTCTCTGTATTGCCCCCAGACTCTGAATTATGTAAATCACTATATGATTCTATCTTGTAAGTCACTCCTTGTACCAGTACCTTTGCCTACGTCTGCACATGTCGCAATGCAATGCTAAAATCTCATATTCATGATTGAAAATGCCTATTAACGTATTTGTAGACAGTGAGTGCCTTTTGCACATTTCTGCCATCTGATATCCTCTAGTAAGCTAGCGCCTCGCACTACCAGAACCACCGCTGCTCAATCCCGCCTCCTTGCACGTGCACAACAGAGTACTCCAGCATGTTACCAGGGCTGCACCACCAGATTAACACTCTACTACTCATAGGCACACTCCTCGCCACCACAATATATGGACAACATTATCTACACTCTTGCTTACCTAGCTCCAGCATCATGACGCCGTCCAACACAAACTCCACACCCTATCACTCTAGTCCCGACACCACGCATCCTCACACCTCTATACCTAATAGCTGCACCACACTGTGCAGACTGAGGATGCGCACGCTACCTAGGTCCTTCTCTTCGCAACACATTCCAACATCGCACAGAAACTATAGACTAGGTTCCCGCACATCCCAGTCCTATCTTCTGTGAAAACGCTAGGGATCTACATTGATGCAACCTTGTCTACGGACAAACAAGTTAGTGCCATTGTCTCCGCATCTGCACTAAGCACTAAATTCATCAACGCTATCAAACCATTCCTCTCCAAAGAAAACTGTCTATCAATAGCAAGAGCTACCATAGGCGCCAAACTTGACTATTGTAACGCACTCCTAGCTGGCACCTCTGAAAAAGACCTAAACAAACTTCAGGTCACTCAAAATAACGCTCTAAGAGCAGCCTTAAGCATCTCCAAAAGGGACCACATCTCACTTGCAAGACAATCTGTTCACTGGCTCCCCGCCAAAGAACGCAACACCTTCAAGGTACTGACTGCTACCCACAAATGTATCCACCACACTGCACCATCATATCTCTCAGACACTATTCTCAGACCGACCTCATCCGGACCTACCAGACTGTGCTACACTGACCAATTCACTGTACCACGCATCAATAAGACTACGGCAGGAGGGCGGGGTTACCCCTACATAGCACCCAAACTCTGGAACAATCTCCCCCACGATCTAAGAGCAGAAGGCTGCCTCACAGCGTTTAGAAAAAAACTCAAAACCTCTCTCTTTAACTAAATTTCCTCTACCTACAGCCAAACAGGCACACATTGCTAAATATTGTTACTGTCTAAACCTCTATGTTTGCATGCCTCTATGTTGTAACTAAGTTGCGCTATTCCTGTAACCAGCGCTATTTCTGTAACCAGCGCCACGGTGCCTCAGGGCTGACTCTGTGCGCTTAACAAATACGAATAAATAAATAAATAAATAAATAAGGTTGCCATGCATATAATTGTTGCTAATTTGCTGTAAGTGGCTTTCACTTCCAAAATATTTTTTCTGTGTATAGTCGATTTCTTCAAGTGGGTCTTTTGCTGTATCATGTAGAAGAATGTTATTTAAATTAGCTAGTGCTAAAGCAGGACTTTTAGCATAATACAGTTTATTGACTAGATTTCTTATAGTTGAATGATGTGTTGATATCATTTTGATATAATGGAAGGTGGTTTTGCAAGTAGGTCCTGAAATGCAGGCCAGTGAATGTCCTTGTAGTCCTGTGTACTTGCGCACTGGACAGGTATCCATATTTTGCAGTAGTTTAATTTTGATTTTGTCTTTGCCTTTCACATATTGATTGAGGAATTGGCGTAAAGACTTGAAAGATTTTTTGGGAATGTTACACATTGACTTGCATGGCCATTTGTATACTAGGCGTACTGATTCAGTTGAATGGAGAGGTAATTCTAAGTTTTCTGGGGATATTTTTGTAAGCAGTATTTCTTGTTCCATTATGGTATTATTAACGTTTTCATAACCTCGTCCACTGCTATGTATGGCAATTGTATTTGTTTGCTTTTGTTTGTATGCTTCTTCATTAAAATATGGTTCTGTGCTTGTAGTGTGACTCCACTCACCTCCACAGATACTTAAGAAGTTATTTCTGTTGACATTTCATTTATTATTGTCATTTATTATTGTCTTTTTTGTAATTTAGTCATTAGTTTTGTTAGTAGTTTCATTTTGTTTAACACTAAAATAAATAATTATCTTTTGAGTAGGATTGCACTGTCTATCAACGCTTCTAAGATTAATTTCCTATGATAGGTTTTAAGGGTTATGCCTGATTTCTCTCCTGTTTTTATGAGATTTTGAAGGACTCACTGACGGAACATGTTTGCTAAAATACTTTTTTTGGTATGCTTACTTTGCACTATATCAAGATTTATAGGAGCAGTTTTATCTGTAGTGGTAGTTGAATTTTTGTTAATTGTTTTCTGGTTTGTTTTACATTTTGATAGAGGAGGCAAAGTTTCTGTACTTGAAGCTTGTTTTTTTTCGCTAAATGACTGTATTAGCTGTTTTGTTTGAACTTTTTTTTTACAAATTCTGCTAGAGATGGATGCTTATTTTGGACACTTCTATTTTCATTTGCTCTGCTTCTGCGTTGCTTTCTATGGACTTGATTTTTGGTAGGCATTCTTTAGGGTCTGTTGAAAAAAATAAAGAAGGTATGGGTTGGGGTGTTCTGCAATGTATGTGTGCTGTGTGCATGAGTGTCTGAGTAAGATGATAAAGATGTATGTGATGGTGTGTGATTATGCATTTGGCAACTACAACTCGTTGGGATGTGTATTCTTGAATTTATGTGCTACTAAACTGGGGTTCAGATGACAGTAGAAAGTAAGCTAGTGGTGTGGAGAAGTACAGATAGTAAATCTAATGATATAAATTAAAACAGTTGTTTGTTCTATAATATCAAAATTCTAGGGGCTGAGTTGGGTCATTTGTGTGCCGTAAAATAGGAATTTGTGAGCCATTCTGCTTGTAAATCTCTGTTTAAGAAATGGGGATTTGTGGACAGAATGGTGCACAATCTCTGTTTTTAGGGGCAGAAATAGCATGAATTAACCTTACGGTGTGTTTCCTGCAGTACGCATTAACGTCGCCCGCAAGCTAGCGGATTGATGGTCGCTTTCACCGGCTCACCCTGGCTGGATATCAGCTCACCCAGGCTTGTTGTACCGAACTGATTTTTCTGTTCGTATCCTGTTCCCAGCTGGGTCCTTCACCAGATCCTTTGATGATGGCTACTACGGTATACAGGAACTTTGGTCTCACAGCATAAGAACCACCCTAGCCCCCGGCAGGGCCCACTCCTTCAGAACATACATATTGTTCCATCCTCACATTAGTGCTCGGTTTACTGTGTGAGTCTTCTGTTCCATACCTCCTGATGAAGACGTTGTACATTAGACATACTACGTCGAAACCGGTTGAGTTTTGTTTTCAAGGGATGTGATCTACACTACAGGGTCATCTTCAGATCTGCCCTTCAGATAGATTGTTTTAATAACTTTTCTTCTACTGTATGTTTCTCTACTTCTATAAAATCAAATAATACATATTAAAATTAGTAGCTGGGCTGTGATGATTGTGCTCACTCCCCACATGAAGTAATTTTCGCTGTTTTTAGCTAGTGTTGATTGGATGAATGTCACGATGAATGCTGTATGGATTGAATGCTGCACTACGAATGGTTTGATTGATGGATTAATTTTTGTCATGTTTTTATTTATATGTACCCCCTATTTGCTGTGATATGTAATAATATGTTTCTTAAAGCATTGTGTCATTAATTGATTATTTTCTAAGTTTCTGTATCACGATTAAATAAAATTGATACAATCTGTAAGTAACACAGTTGTGTTCTCTGGACAAATTTTTCTGGATTCCTGTGACACTATAATACTCTGGTCCAGAGTTTAGAGTTTTCCTGCTCTTTTCTGTTTTTGTAGTGTTTGAGTAATAGTACACATATTATGGTGGTATTCAACTTACTTTTTTTCTGGACTGAGCAGGTTTCTTCTTTGTTGTCTTTGTACTTCAAATTCGGCTGCTTTTTTCAGGAGAATGGTCTTCACTGCAATTGTAAAGGAAACAAATTAGTAATTTTGTTTGTATATAGCACTGTTTTTAATTTAGACATTGATTTTTTTAATTGACATTGACCCTCAGCGCCTTCCGCAAAACCATGAAAACTATTTTATTCACATAAGATGCGTCGCACCAGTTGAATACATATCATATGTTCTTAATGCATAAGCTGTATTGTAATGACTAACTGTGCCAACCAAAATATCAGTTCTATGCCTTGTGGAATTCATAATGTACCACTGAATGCCACTATTCCTGTAACTAAGATCTTGCAAGTAGCATCGCCTCAATGCCCAGGGGCTGCTTGCGTGCTATATAAATATAAATAAATAAATAAATGTTCATGTTTTTGTACAAGTATTGTTGTTTGATATTTGAACATACTGTGTGCATGCAATTTTGTTAGAGTATGTTAAATCTTTATATTGTACTTTAAATATGTTAGTTTAACATGCTTTGCAAATGTGTGTGTAAAAAGAAATTAAATAGCAGATAGGTTTGGAAGTGACAGTTGATTATAGGAGATGGAAAAAATGACAGTAAGTTCAGTTTATAGATTATACAAGCTAAAAGTCAGTTAATCTGTTTATATGAATCTATAAGAATTCTACATGTACTATACAGAAAATATGCATACCTGTAGTTTGTGTTCATGCATATGGATATGCATGCAGCTGCAAGTAGAAATCTTGACGTGTACAGTATTTCTTGTAGAAGGTGCTTTCCAATGATATGACACTTGTACTCAGAGAGATTAACAGTACATTTGAAGTGCTGATCTATGATGATGCAGTTAGATGTAGAGGTCTTGGATGTGATTGGTGAATGGTCGTGTGACTTCTTAGCTATATCCAATGAGGGAATAGCACAGAAAGTGAAATGAAAATGGTAGAAGGACTGTCCATGTTACGGTATGTCTGTGGACATGGCGGTAGTCCGTGGACATCGCGTGTTACATCCGGGGATTTTGGGGTGGGTAGGCATGCAAATGAGAATGAGCAGACCAAGGGATTGGTCAGTAAAGTTTAGTGGGTCTGTTGTGCGCGGAGAGAGTTTCTCAGATACTCTTTTTGCTGAGAGAAGAACAGATAGCTATAGCTGTGTGTTTCAGAAAACAGATTGTTGGATTTTGGGAGACTCATGGATACATTGGTTGAAGGTGCATGCTGAAAGCTGTGGAGTATCTCTTGGATTCCCACATGTGGAAGTGCAATGGCATGGAGTACGTGGAATGAAGTGGTTGGACTTGCTACCTCTCTGTGCTACTTTGGAGACAGAGCAACATCCAGACATAATTTTAATTCATTGTGGAGGGAACAGTTTTGGACATGTGTCTGGAATTTCTTTGCAATTTGCAATGAAAGAAGGACTTGGGAAGGTCATGGACATGTTTCCAAATTCTTAAGTAATTTTTTCACGGATTGTGCAGAGACAAATGTGTCTTCATTTGGTCCACAAATGGAGAAAGCAAGGCACAATGTCAATAAGGCTGTTTGTGCCTTTCTAAGAGATTTTGGCATGTCCTCTTTTCACAATGAAAATATTATGTTTCGTAGTACATACATTTATCGCAGAGATATCTTACTTATGCTGGCAATCAGATTTTTCTGAGAAATGTATAAAATGCATTGCAACCTTTTTTGGAATTACAGCATCCATTTTGTAGTAGGTGTTGAGCATTTCAAATTTTTATAACACAAACAAACACCACCAAAAGGCTCTTTTCAGAGCCACCACTTCCTCTCAGAGAAAACTGCAGTGGTTATGATAGGGCAGCACCCCAACATTTCAGATGTTTGCGGACTGTCCGCGGACTTCTAAAAAATACACAGAGCCCTGCTTCATTTATTTTTACTTCTATTTTTACACTGTGAAAGGCGGCTCTGAAAAGAGCCTTTTTTATTTTTGATTTTTGTTGTTTTATATTTTTCTGGGTTTTTTATACATGACACACTAGGAGAGGAGGGAAAAGGAGGGTAAGGGGGGGGACACCAACCACAGGGATAAGAAAGGGTGGGTGGAGAGAGGAAGATGTAGAGTGGGTTTTACTTGGGTAGTGAGCAGATCTTCTCGTGCTCTGAGACCAGAGCCTCACAAGCACTTTGAAGTTTCTCCCCCCTGCAGAGTACTGCTTCGCAGTACATACACACAACTGTGACCCTCAAAAGGTAAGGGTCATCAGTATTGCGTATGGCCTGTGAGGCAGTTTGACGAATACGCTGTCCCACAGGAGTGTTCCTTGTGGTGACAGGATCAGAAACAGAGGATGAAGTAGAGGAAGTCAACCTACTACGCTCCTCGCAAGGTACAACCTTGCTAATGGCCCCAGTGTGGAATGACTTTAGGTGTCACTTCATGGTAGTTGTCCCAAAGCTGTATGAACCAGGCCTCCCACGACTGAGTATCATTTTGCACTCTTTGCAGGTGACTCGGTGCGCACGTGCCTTTGGAACATTACCATGAATGGTAAATAACCACCACACCCAAGACTCACGCCGAGTGCTGGTAGTAGGGAGTTCCTCTACCTCATTCTCGTCATCCTCTTCATCCTCTTCTGCATCCTCACTCCTGTTTCCCTCTTCAGGCCCTTGGGGAGGTGGTGGTGGTGGAGGGGGTGTGAGAGTGGTGCTGAGGCAGATGTAGCACCAGGTGGAAGTACTGCAGCCGAGGATGCCATCAGGTTTCAGATTAAAATCTGGAAAGTTGGCTGGAAAATGCACAGTGTTCTGCAAGATAGCCAGAAACACAATGAAAATGAGCTCTAGGGTGTGGCCTTTTATAGGGGTGCTTGTGCGCGGTTCGCTGACATGCGCGCTGTCCTCGGACAGATCGAACACTAAAAAAAGGTTTAAAAAGTCCCAAAAAGTATGTAGAAACTCAGGATTACTATGTGGGACTCGTGCTATGGTGAGTTATTATTGAAAAATATTGTGAATTGCTTGAAAAGGTAGTTTTAAATTGTTCGGGGACACAAACATTGTTCGCAGTCAGAACACACGCTCAGCGTGGGTGCCGTCATATGATAGCTTTGCGAACATGTCCGCGAAGGGAGCGGGTGTCCGCAGGACATCAAATGCACTGAAACTGTTTTATGCATGCGCGTTGGTGTTCTACGGACACTGTTCGGGTCCTGAAACTAATTAAAAGTGTGTCACAAGTGAAACAAACAATTACGGACAGGCGTTTTTTCTTAGAACAGTTTTAACTCACTTGTGAACAATACGGTTAGGCATAGAATCCTCAGGACACCCCATTTTGTTTATTTGCGAACATCCCAGGACACTTGATGTGTTCTTAGAACAGTTTGAACATGCTTACGAACAGCACAAACAGGTCTAGCGTCCTCAGCCACCTCTTTTTGTTTATTTACGAATATTTTAGGACACTGTGTGTGTTCTTAGGACAGTTTCAGCTTGCCTCCGAACAAAACAGACAGGTATAGCGTCCTTAGGACACCCCCATTTTGTTTATTTACGAACATTTTAGGATACTGCCTGTGTTCTTAGAACAATTTCAACTTGCCTGCAAAGAATACCGACAGATCTTGCGTCCTCAGGTCACCCTAATTTTGGACACCTGAAATGCTTTTTAAAAAAAGACAAGAAATGAATTAGGACACAATATAATAATTTTACTTTATTTTATATGGATGTTAAATTTATGACAGAGAAGGTGAGGCGGAAACTGAAACAAAAACAGGAGAATTGGGGGTTTCAATAGGATTTATATGAGGTGAAGAAAGGATGGAAGTCTCATCAAAATTTTTTGGTTCATGGAGAGGGTTTGGAGATAATTGACTGGGATATGGTGAGGGGGGACAATGGTATGTAGTTGTTTGTTTCAAGTGATCCTCCACAAAGTTTTTTAAATTCTTAAAATTTGCCATGAGTAGGTCCATTTTTTCTTCTATGTGCTGAAGAGTCTTATCCAATACTTCTTTTTATTTAGTATTTTCAATTTTTGTATGGTCTGAACAAAAAAAAAGGGATATGTTAAATGTATATAGAATAATATTTATTTATTGGTTTATATAGTAAAGTGTCTACCATTAGGTTCACTATCTTCAGACATTTCCTCATGTGGGAAATGCTCCTCTAGCCACTCCAGAGTACTAGACATTTCTGTGGGAAAACAAAAATATCACTTTTTTTGTACCTAATGCAGAAAGTTGACAAATATATGAGTAAGATGCAGTACACTTACTAGATTCTGGTAAGGTGTGTTCTTACTGGTCTGTAGATCTGCTGTTGCTCTTAGTTGTGGAGTTTCTGTGAGGTAATCATGTTGGAAGACTATCTTTCTTATTTTGGTATATTCCATTTTAGAACATATTGTATTTAAATGAATGGTTAATGTGTTATATATATGGGTTAAACTTCTTATTTATCACTACATATAATGTGTATGTTTGCTGGTTTGTGAATTTGTAAAATGTTCATATGTTATGATATAACAATTAAACATACCCCCCAGACTTTTTGGGTAGTGGTGCTGTTGTCCGCATATGTCCGCGGACATTAGAAGAGTTTGCGGACATCAAATTCAGTAGAGGGGGTACAGTATGTTCTATGTTACTTGTACATAAATTCAGAGATATTATTGTTAAGTTGTGCTACTAAACACCTATGAAATTCAGTAAAAAAAACGTTGTTAAAGGGATGTTATGGTTAAGTTGCGCTACTAAAAACCTATGAAATTCAGTAAAAAAACGTTGTTAAAGCGACGTTGTGGTTCCAAGTAAAACCGAAAAACCCTTGAAATTCGCCGGTTATGGTAAACTAAGCAACCATAACTTGCGCCACCACCGTGCACTGCCAAGACTAACACCCACGATATCAAAGATGACATCACAAATGTCATTGATGACATCACATGTCTGTCTCCCACTTTTTTCTTTTACTGACATATGTAGGCCACATGGTTTTCTTCAGTAACAGTCAGGAACTAAAAATTGTACTATATTTGTAGACTTATCCTTCAAGTATGTTATTCCCTTAGTGTCCAGTCATATCATATGAAACATATACATAGGGGAAGACACAAACTTGAAAGAAAGCAATCCTTTCTGTGCATTATAAGCCGCCGAAAAAGTGCTCTTCCTATGAGATTAGCAACTTAACCATAACTACATGCCCGCTACCATGGGCTGTGTGGTATATATTTTCAAGGAAAAAACTTTATTTGCAGGGACGTTAAGTTGAGAACCTAATGCAACAACACACTGGAAATTCAGCTAAAGCCACCTTAACTTCCCACCCCCTGTTGCACAGATTATGACTACAATGATGACATCACAGATCACATCAGTGATGACATCACTAATTACATTACAACAGTAACTGGCATTAAGCATTGGTTTCAGCCATGGTCAGTGTGCATGGTCAAACATATTTTAACACACGAATGGGTACTAGTCATGACCTTTAGCTATGGACAGTGGTCACAACGTTCACCCATTTGCACTAAATATTGTAAAATGCTAACAAGCTACCAAACATACATTTTGGCCTTTACCAGTGGATGCAGCTTTCAACAGTGTTCACTGTATATTATAGACATTGAACAGGCACTAGCCATGGACTTTAGCATAATACTGGCAAGTGGCCACAATTTTTGACTGTGCGCACTATATATTCTATCATATAATTGGGCCACTTTGACCTTTAGCAGTCTGTATATCTTTTGGCTATGTCCAGTGTACATTTTAAAATTTAAAAAATGCAATAGGTGATGGCCTCCGTGCATGCCCACTGTGCATTACACACCTCTAACCAGCCACTAGCTCTTTAAGACACTAGGTATGGCCTTTAGCCATGGCCACTGACTACAGCTTTCAACATTGCCTACTGTATATTTTAAAACAGTGACAGGCTACTAAGCATGGCTTTTAACCATGTACATTGGTATTTTTGAACAATAACCGACCACTAGCTATGGCCTTTGGTGCTTGCCACTGACCCCAGCCTTTGTCATAGCCAAGTCTACGGCCAAGACTACGGCCAAGTATACGGCCCAAATTGTTATTAAATTGATCACATTTTTTATTAAGTTGATCAAAGTTTTCATGAGCTAACTTATAAATGATGTTATGTCTAATGCTATATCTAATTCAATTATTGATGTAATATACAATGCACTCAGTGTTGTAACCAGTGATGAATTTCAAGGGTTTTGTTATTCCATACACAAAGTTGCATATTTTTAAATATTATTATTTGTAGCGGCAGGTACAGCACCAGCCAATGAAATGCAGGACTTTACCTGTGAAGCTAACACAAGCAATGACTGTGGTGTTTTTATTCACAGCTAAATTACTGCCACTGTTAACAGTCTAACCACGGAAACAAACAAACAAATGAGAGATTTGAATTACTGAAACTGCATAAAATAAATTACAATTTTATCTATTTTTGTTACTTAAAAGGTGACTCTTAAAAGGGCCATTTCAAGGATGGAAAGAGGGTCGATGGAATAGGGGAGGAAAACACATAAGTATGAAACATCTAACAAAGGCAATACAAATAAAAAGCAACACATTGTATATATTTTTAATTTTATTATTAAAAAAGGGGGGAACTGCCACTTAAAATAAGTATTAAGAATTACAGGTAATCATGTATTCAGCGATTAAATTCTACTATTGTTCAAATGTAGCACCTCCCTTGACTACCCATTCAAGACACCCTCTACACATGACTTGCATCATGGAAAGATCAGGAGTTGGTAAAACAGGTGTCTGTGCAGTTGATACCACTGCTGAGGTTATAAGACCACATATAAGCCAAAAAAGACTGCAGCCAGTATGGTCCAGACCTTCTCATACAATTTCCAATACACATCATCCAGTCATTCCGGAAGATTTGCACCAAATAATTTATCATAATTGATGTTCCCAAGCTTCATATCCCACATTCTTTTTTCATTTTTCAGTTCCAAAATGCTGCAGAGTCGTCAACCGAATAAAAAACATTATTAGTTCCCCGGGATCAAGTGGATGAAGACCAAAGGTCTGGGTGGGGAAGCATCTTAGATGCATCAAGTGTTTTGGGGGATTGTAAGAGACTAGGGGAGTGGAGCAGGGCCATGATATGTGGAGCGGGGGCTCGTAGGCTTGTTGCAGACACTTTTTTAGAGTTAAGTGAAGTGCAAATACATTTTTTAATCCGTAGTTTTTGCGAAGAGCCACAGCCATCAGCAAATGGCCATGAAGGGCTGTTGTATAATCACATCTATAAATAGCACCTGCGTAGGCGCATCAACGCTTTTTGTCATTTAATTGGTTTTAACTGTTGATACGCTTCTATTTATAGACGCGTCTAAAAACATACATTTTCTGCACAATAATCATATTGTTATGTGGATGATACAGTATAGAATTTTATTTGTGTTTATTATTTGTTAGGTGTTCTCTTATTTTATTCAGAGTTTTACAGGCCGGCTTAGTTTGATTTGGGGTTTGCAAAAAAAGTGCGTGTAGTCACGCATTCAAAACAGGATCTGCAGTCTTGTCTAATAGCTGCGGCCATGAAAGATGCTGGGTCGGGGGAAAACAGATTTTTGTGATTTTCATTGTTTTTTATTGGTTGTTGGTACTTTTCTATTAGTGTAGCTGTCAGGTTGTGGGGATAATATGTCATCCATTTTAATAGCGTTATTAGTATATAGTCCTCTTTTTGGTATACATTTTGGAAAGTATAAACGCCATCATTGAGTGCATTTTTATCCTTTTAATTCCAGAACTCTCATTGTGGAAGTAGCAGGAGTGTGACTTGTGTGAAAGTATGTGTTAATACATTTTTAAACTTTTGAAAGTTTATTTGCAGTCTTGTGTGTATGTTAGTTATATTTACCACTGCTATCAGTTGGTCATTATGCTTTGTTTTATCTGCTTTGATTGTGTGGAATATATTTAATGTATTTTTTAAGTTTTAGAAATATGGATCTATGAAATTATATTTGACAATTAATGACATTTATGTGCAGGCGTTTAGTTTTTCGATTTATGTTAGTGAGGTTTAAAGGTTTATTTGATTGTATTTTTTGCTACCCATTTGAGGCATCGCCTACACATGACTTGCATCATGGAAATATCGGGAGTGGGTAAAAAAGGAGGCTGTGCAGTTGGCATAACTGCTGAAGTTAAGGTTTAATTTGCAGTTGGTGATGTTGTTGCACTAGTAGATGTAGGTGCTGCAGGTGGTGCTGATCTGCGAATGGGACCGTTGGATGCGATGTTTGTGCGATTTCTGATAGTCATCATCATCAACGTCATCCTAGTGGACTCGCACTAGATGATTAATCATAGTTCCCAAGCTTTGAGAGGGAACAGTGGAAGGCCCACGTCGTAGAGTTTTGTTGCAGAATGTGCAAAGTACCTCCTCTGCCTCTTTTCTGGAACAGTGTTCTTTGACTTTAAAGAAGCACCAACTGTCAGCACTGTTTTTCATCCCAGTTGCTTTGTTCCTGGGTGGCAATGGATTGGGTTATTTACCAGGCTCTATTTTCACTTCTGTACACAGGTGATGACATAGTATCAATTATTGGAAAATGTCCAATCTGGAACAAATTAGGTATATGCAATACAAGTAGGATGGACAAGTTTCACTATTTTGTCTTTTAAGTATATTTTGAAACTCACTTAAATGCATAAAGAGTCATATCTTATCTTGTTCTGCTGTTATTGGTTCATGTCCTGGTGACCTGTGTTGGGAAAACCTATTGTTAGGCTATTTCTTACTAAGACTATAGTCTTTTGCTCTTCTAAGTATTTACACTTTGTTCATTGATAATTTTACTCAAAATTGTCCCTGAAGATGGTCATTAGGACCACAATACTTTGGACACCCAAATAAAGGCCTATGTCTCTGTAAAATAAATACTTATATATACATGTTAATATTGAATGTTAACAACTTAAATCTTAGATTTACTGAGACCCACAGCCAAGAATCACTAGTTTTCTGGGATGTCGTGGTAAAAACGGACAAAAAAGAAATCAGCACTGAACTTCACCGTAAACCTACAAGTTCGGACATGCCATTATTTGCAACAAGCAATCATCCAACTCCACTTAAATGGAGTATACCATATGGTGAGTTCATTAGGATTCGACGCAATTGTAGTAAACTGGATTGCTTTGATAGAGAGTGCAAAATCACAGCCCGGAATTTCAGTAAACAAAGATATCCTAAGGCCGTCATTGAAAGAGCTTACATCAAAGCCTGAAATTTAGATCGAGCAGTATTGCTCTCTACTAATCGAATACCTGAACAACCATCTGAAATTGATGATGTAAGATTGATACTCACCTATGATTCACATGCTAAAACAATAAGGCAAATATTACAAAAACATTGGCATGTCCTGAAAACCGATGAAGCTCTATCTCCTTTCATGGGGCAACGTGCCAATATAACCTATCGAAAGTCAATTTCCATCAAAGACACATTAGTAACAAGTTTCATGGCACAGAAAAATGCAATGAAAGTGGAACCCACATGGTTGAGCAAGAGAAACACTGGTTTTCTGAAATGCACCAAATGCAAAGCCTGCCAATTTGCCCTTAACAAAACCAGTTATACACATCCGATACTGGGACATGATGTTGAAATTAAAACTAAAATCACATGTAACACCGAATTTGTGGTATATGTTTTAGTATGCTCATGCAATCTTTGGTATGTAGGCAGCACCATCGGCAAGCTGAAATTAAGGATCTTACAGCATATGCGTGCCATAAAGAACGTAGATGCCTCATACCCCATGGCAGTACATTTTAGAGATCAACATCAAAGCAAGCTGCACAGCTTCAGATTTTTTGGTGTGTACCACATTAAACTCAATCCATGTGGTGGTAACTGGGGGCTTGCACTGTGACAGATAGAAACACGCTGCATCTTAGACTTTCAAACCAAAAAACCAGGAGGACACAACCTGGATGAAGAACTGTATACTTTTCTTGGGACATAGTGCACCATTTCCATTTGAACTCTGACAAAGTTTTTTGTAGCTCACCACTAATGGCAATGTCTTGCTTAATATTTTTGATACCTGAGCTCATTTTAACATTTTCTAATATTTTGTAAATTATGTTAACTTTTTTGTATGTGTATTGATCTTTTTAGTGAAAATTGCACAGCTCTTTTTTATCCCTTTTCTCTCTATACCTCCCCTTTCGTTTAAAATCTGGCATGTATTTCCCCACATTCTGGTTTTATTATAACCTATATTGCACACTGATTTACAGTGGCAATGGATGTTTACAGCACTATGCACTTTATTGAGAATATCTTCTGCTTGTACAATGAATGAGTTTATTGACAACCAAGCTATTGCCCGTATATGAGGAATAATGATGACACTACGCACTTTATAAAAAAAAAATGTTGGTTTTACTTAGAACCAACGTTTACAGCACAATGCACCTTCAATCCTCATGTTTCCTCTCTGTTTTCTTATATCTATGGGACAATATGCTTAAAGATAAGGAGATCTTTAAGTGAATTTGAAACAGCAGCTTATGCATTTTATCGTTTATTAAGATGGGGAAATCCAGTTGGTTTGCTAGTAAACGTGTTAATAAGGTATATTGATACAGAGTACGTAGTATTTCTTGCGTTGACCACTAGTGTCACAATGTTTCTGTTAACACCATTAACAAAAACTGCCGGCTTACCAAAAAACTTGTTATCTGGTATTTACATCAAACGTAACGAGAATGGCTTGAAATACACTCTAAAATGGCCGCTTGCAGTTACACAGGAGAGAATCAACATGTATAGGGGAAAAGTCGAAAGAGAAAAGGGACTCACTGTATTGGGTAAAACCATAGAGTTTGAAACTTTCCTCTCTGATTGTATTTAAATGCTGTGCAAATCACTCATTTTATATGTGATCAAGCAACGGGATCGTTGCGAAACGCGTCAGCTGTTATGCCCTTAATAAAACTGGATATGGCATAAGTAACTTTGTTGGCGAATGGTGGATTTATTTTGAAGATTATCTTTGACGTCCTGACAGCTCTGAGTGCCGTCCTCGTTGAAAAAGTGGAATCATCTTTTCCTTTTGTTTTGAATATATATATATATATATATATATACTGGAAATTATATGGACTTGATGTTGCATTGATCCTGGACTTTTTCCATTGAAGGGAAGTATTTGAAACCGGCATTCCCCACACTGCCGAAGGGGATAACACTCAAAGCAGTGTGGGGAACGCCGGTTTCAAATACTTCCCTTCAATGGAAAAAGTCCAGGATCAATGCAACATCAAGTCCATATAATTTCCAGTTTTATTAGGCATCAGCCAACAATTAAAAAAGCACGGTACAATGCGTTTCACTGCTGCCTCGCAGCTTGTTCACGTACAAACGGATGCTTGAAAATTTGTGTATAAATACACACAGACATTTCATCAGTCTCTATGGTTCATAATACAGATTGTCCTTTTTCGCTTTCTTGTGTTCCCATGTAGAATACATTGGTTGGCATTAGGTAAAACCCGGCGGCCATTTTGGAGATAGCCTGGGTTCCATTATTGCAATGTTAATATTAACCTTTAACACTATAAAATTCTATAGAGTTCATACCGCTTGGAGGAGAGAACAGTTATTTTTGATTTCTCAGTATATTGCTAGTCCTCAATTGTGTAAATTATTAATTGTACCTGACTAAACCCAGAAAAAGATTCTGCAAACCACAAAATATAATGGCTTGTTTTAGGACAAAAGGTTGCATACTCCAAGCTGAATTAATCCTTACTCTAGATACAGAATGCAAGAGTGTTAACGTAAACTGGCAATATAAACCCAGAAACAGCCTAAGTAAGAATACTGTAAGAAATCTGTATGGATTGAGTTAAGAACGGACCTCAATAATGCACGGCCCATTGCCGTAAAGTTATCTATCAGCCATGTTCTAGAATGCATATTTGTAGCTTATGCCATGTAGGCAGAACAATTAAAGTGCATAGTGTTCTAAAGTTCTTAGTGCTTAAAGTGCACCTTTTGCTATGTAGAGCAAAGTAGTAAAGTGCAAAATGCTGTAAAGTGCATAGTGCTTTAAAGTGCATCTTACATTGTCAAGTCTAAAAAGCGCATAGTTCTACAAAAATTACTTTTTGTTGTACCGGCTGTGTCCGGGTTCATTGTATCTGCAAATCCTCCTTATAAAATGAGACATAAAATCTTACACATATATTGACTGCCAGTATCACTCTAGGCTAAAAAGAGAAAGGAAAGGAACCAACTTTGGCATAGAGGCAACTCCACAGCCGTGCATTGTAGCGGACACTCATTAAACTGAAAGTTGTCAATGGATCATCACCCAAGTGAATTAAAATATAACACATATGTGAGCACAAATAACAAATTCAAATTTTAAAAAAAGACTTCATGTGATGACATCGCACGTACTCATGGCAAATAATATGTAGCTGTTCAGCTAGCTATGTAGAGCATTGTCTATGTGAACATCTAAATAAAGAGATTTCTACCAAGTGGTAAAATAAAAAAAAAAAACTCAAGAACAATGCTCAAAATAGCAGCGGACCAGAGACCAGAAGTGAACAGTAGATAATCTTTTATCCCATTGCTTAAGTTCCTAGATAAGTGTACAACTCCTCATCAAGATTGTGTCCCTTAGGTTTTTTAGATTCAAAGTCCAAGATGAATTTGGTCTCTTTTTGGCGCTGATCTAGTTCTCTGTTACCCCTCGTGGGTTGGCTGTAATATGGTGTAAGCCTAGAAATCTCAAACTGTCCAATTTGCCCTAGTGTACATCCTGGAAGTGAACTGCCATCGGATATGAAGGATCAGAGTTTTTTATGGCTCACATATGTTGTAAAATTCTCAGTTTCAATTTACCAATGGTACTTCCAATGTACCAGAGGTTACAAGGACATAAAGGTCCATAAACCACAAACTCTGTATTGCACGTAATGTGACTCTGCAGTTCAACCAATTGTCCTGTAACAGGATGTGTGTAGTTTGTTCTATTCAGGCAAACTTGCATGCTTTGCATTTTGTACATTTAAAAAAAACTCTGGAGTTGGTGTTAAGCCAAGAACTGTTCGAGACTTTTCATAGGGGGGGCAAAAAGCTGTTGACCAATGAATCTTTAAGAGAACGAGATTTCTTAAAGGTGATGTTGATACGTTCCTTGAGAACAGTTGATAACACTTCATCTGATTGCAGGATATGCCAGTGTCGATGCAATATGTTTCGAATGACATTGGCATGGGTTCCATACGTTAAAATAAGCCTAGTTACGTCATCTTGTTTTACTTTCTCTGGTGTTCTATTCGTCGAAAGCAAGGTAGTTCGATTTAAGTTTCGAGCTTTCAAATAGGCTCTCTCCAGGATGGCTTTGGGGTATCTTTGTTTTACAAAGTTAGCAGCAGTGAATTTGCATTCTTGGTCAAAATTTGCAATTGTGCTGCAATTTCGTCGTATTCTGACAAACTCTCCATAGGGATGATTACTAGTGGCGAAAAGTGCCATATTGGAACTTGTGGGTTTACGATGCAATTCAGTAATGATCTCACTTTGATTTGTTTTAACCACTACCTCCAAGAAGACAAGCTGTTTTCTACTATGGGTCTCTGTGAATTTTAGATTAAGACTGTTCACATTTAATATTTTGACAGAGTCAAGCCAGTCATTTTCTTCACTATTCCATAGGATAAAAAGATCATCGATAAACCTAAGCCATAGGATTACTTGATTGGTATGTTGGGTATTATGTTCTGTCCATACGATGAATTTCTCCCACCACCCCATGGTCAAATTGGCATAGGGAGGGGCAAAACTTCTGCCCATGGCAGTTCCTCTCAATTGATTGTAGAATTCATTATCGAAAAAGAAGACGTTGTTAGTAAGACACATCTCTATCATTTAAATTATCATTTCCCCATGTGATAGATAATTCAATGATCTAGTATTGAGGAAATATTTTCAGGCTTTCATGCCGTCTTCATGCTGTATGGAAGTATAGAGTGAGACAACATCTAATGTGGCGAACATGTAGTTTTCTTCCCATACTATTCCTTCGATTTTGCTGAGGAAATCTTTAGTGTCTTGCAGATACGATGGTAGGGTAAATACGAGCGGTAAAAAAAGTTTGATCCACATATTTCAAAATGTTTTCTAGAGAGGCTCCATTCAAAGTTACAATAGGGCGACCAGCGGGATGGGTAGAGTGTTTATGGATCTTGCGGAGAAAATAGATGGTAGGTATATTGGGGAATTTATTGAAAAGAAATCTGCAGTCATCCTTGTCCAAAAGGTCTAGATCGGAGGATTTCTTTAGGAGGCACTCCACCTTATGTTTTATTCGCTCTGTTAGGTTTCTCTCAAGTTTTTCATAACAGCTGGTGTCCAGTAACTGCCTTTGTGCTTCCCTAATATAATCTGTTTGATTTTGGATGACAATGTTGGTACCCTTGTCTGATGCTTTGATTATGATATTGCCGACTCCTTGTAAATCTTTTAAAGTGTGTCTTTCTTTGAGAGAAAAATTAGGTTTCATTTTGATTTTGCCTTTTGGAGGTCATGAATGACCAGGTCTTGAAAAGCTTCTATTTTCTCGCCGGGCTGAAACAACAGATTAAACAGTGATTTGGCTTTAAGTTTACTTTTCATGGGCCAGTCCGTCTCTATGTTGAGTCTTTCTAGGGAGATATCCGAAGTACCTCCCTCGGAATTTCCCATGGATTCTAATTCTGCCAAGTCTAATAGGGCATTAAGATCTTCAATAACAACTGCTGTTTTGCCTTGATGAATTTCTTTGGGTTTGCTCTTCGGTGGATTCAAAATAAAAAAAAATGTCAGTCTAATTTTGAGCATGTATTTGAAGAAGTCGATCCTAGTTTCTGCATAATCATATGAGGAAGTTGGGCAAAAATAAAACCCATACTACAAGACTTTAATTAGGTCCTCATTGACGGTATAGTCCGACAGATTAATAATGCTGTTGTCATTATTGATGATGTTCTTGATTCCGGTGTTTTCTTGCCAGAGCGTGTTCTTGAATTCCCATCTGACTCGGTGCTGCTTGCTCCTTTGTCCCCTCCTTGTTTTCTTTTTCCTCTTCATCCTTGTGATTTTCCACGTCCTTTACCTGTGAATTTTTTTGGATTGCTGCGACCATCTAACCCCAGCATCCTCATTTCTTCTAAAAAAATTGGTTTTTTTTGGAAAATTTTCATTATCATTTTCACTGGTGGATATTTCTGATTCTGATGTTGTGGCTACCTCGCTGGATATTGGGGCTGTATTCTGATTATTTTGATTAGTTTTGCTGGACAAGTTTTTTCTCAAGTGGTCGAATCGACGAGCAAAGGTATATACTCTCCCCTTCTCATAGTCTTCTTTGTCGCAAAGGAATTTCCTTTGCTTTCGTTGTTTAATTTCTTCCTCATAGGTCTTGAGACCAACTTCAATGTTGGTTCTTAATTTGTTACCCTCTTCCCTTGCTGGTATTTGGGACAGTTGCTCGTTGATTTCTTCCATTTTCGTTAATGTTTTTTCTCTATCTTTTCGTGCATACTTGATGAGAATATTCAAAAACTGTCCTGAGCATACAATCGTAGAATATCCCCATTCCCTTATCATTTCGGGTCTTGTTCGTCGAAAGATGGCGAGATTAAAATTCTGAGGCCACGTGGAATTCTTCCAACATCCAAATAGTTTTGGAGTGAATATTCCTCCCACCATTTGCTTACTTCTTTTTTCAGAAGTTTCTCCAGTGTCTTTAGCAAACCAATTTCATTTGTATCCACAGTACTGGTCTCCGCTGTGTTAGATATAGGTGCACTGGCGTGCAATGTTTCACAAAATAAAGTCTGTGCTTGTTCACGTCATGCCTTTTCGCTGTCAGACTGTGATGCTATTTTTAAAGAAATACACTGGAATGGACTGCATGGGTAGATTAAAGTCCAGTCAATATTGGCCAGACCAACTTGAGGGAAGAGCAGCAAAGTTCAGACGTATATATATATATATATATATATATATATATATATATATATATATATGTATACACACACACCACAGTGTTTTTATAATTGAACTCTTTATTGTGAACATGAAAATATGACAAATGTAAACAAATATTATGAATATGTATGACTCCTACATGATTTATCAAGCAGGTCCTTACAGACATTTGGGTTATTCAACCTAAACAAAATATTTATCTTTGCTTTGTACTCCATTGTGCAGATTTTATTTTCCTAGCAACAGGACCAAATAATTCCTCAAAACAATTTTGAAGTGAAAGTAGATAGACAGACAATTTACCTGCGGTGCCCCCACAGACACTAGTTAGACTTGTAACCATTCTTTGTACATACTGAGTGGAGAAACGCATCATCTTTTCACAAACAATGTCATATGAAGAATTAATTAATTAGACAGACAAAAGAGCTGGGTTTCAGCACAGAAGAAGCAGATGCCATTTTAAATTTGATCAGAGACACTGGCACCTTAAACGCCAATATAGATCCTCGCACCAAGATAACAAATCTAGAAGGATTGAGACATAGGAAAATACATAGAAAACTTCACGCAATAACACGTACGAAATACTACGGTGCACAGCAGATTCCATGCAGATTACATATTCTTCTCCGACCAACACTGTGCAAAGAAAGCCACTAGTTTGTACACAAATGGAATCAGATCCTAAACAAGTGCTCCCTCAATTTGATCTTGCTAACAGCACAAGAACTAGCCAAAAAACCTGAAAAACTGTCAAAGGAAATTTCAGAGATCCAAGCAGAACTCACCAATGCTTTGATAGCAGCTGATTTAGAAAAGCTCTTTGAGGATATCAACAATAACCTCACTGATTACACGACTGAATAACAAAACAAGAAATTAAGACATTTTTGGCGGGACACATTATGACTATCTAAATGACAAAGTCTACACTTGGATGGATAAATGTAAATAGAACGCACCACAACGGGGTACAACCAGCTCTTCTGACCAAAGTAGCACAGAATCAGAAACTACTAACATCGAACCTGAAGATAGCCAAGGAGCAGGCACCAGTAACACTGTTATACCAACAGAACGTCAAAGACCACAGCCATTGTTTTTTTAGGCAGAAGAGCATGAGGCAAAGGGCCAGGAGGGGGCAGAGGAATAGAGACACAACGCACCACAACCAGACAGAATGCAAAGAGAACATAGTGATGAATCTATCCAAACGACTCTTGAAGAAAGCAGAAGTGGAACTACTACAAAAAGGTCTAAACATTGCCAATCTTTATGAGAAAAAGATTGATCTTTTCAAATTCACCAGAAAACTCAAACTGAAAGCCTTCTTTGCGCAACTTGACAGTGAAAACTTGGGGTAGCCTTCTCAGGTACCAGATTATAAAGAATTCAAAACCAAAAGTACTTTTATTCCACCATCACCTACCCCATCATAGACCTATTTCAAAGAATGGTAACCACTGACTTCCAGAAATTATCTGATGAACCCCCAAAATGCAGTAACTCTGTCGGAAAGATCTGGACATCTTACAAACGTTCTCAGACCCAACAATAACATTTAAGCCTGCAGACAAAGGAGGAGGACTAGTCGCCCTCGACATCAAAGATTACAAATAGAATGTGGAACAAAACCTTTGGATAGGAACATATATGCTCCAATTAACCATGACCCAACTTCATAAATAAGAAGCAACTTAGAAAACCTACTAACAATGGCAGAAAAAAAGAGGATGGATATCAGATAAAACACACAACTTTCTAACAGCCACGCATCATAGGATACTGATTATTTACACACTACCAAAAATCCATAAGAATTCACTGAAACCACCTGGCAGACCCATAGTCTTTGCCATCAACAGTATCCTTCAACCATTGGGAACATATCTAGACTTGTTTCTCCAACCCATCATACAAGGAACTGATGCCTACATCAAAGACACCACCCATTTCCTCAACATACTTGACACATTACAGGTGCGTGACCAAGACATTCTCTTCACAGCAGATGTACAAAGTTTATATAGTTCAATAACGCTCAACTTAGGCCAAGAAGAAGTAGAATAGCTACTCCTAAAGACAGACAATTTGAAAGCATCCAAGGAATTTCCGATGTTACTCCTGGACATTATTTCACAAAACTCTTACCTAAGGTTCAAAAAACCAATAATACATAGAGGTGTCAGGCACATCCATGGGTGCCACCATGGCACCTAGTTATGTGGAAACGTTCATGTATACATTTGAAACTGAGCAAATCTTGAGAGATCCCATCTGGCGGAATTACATCAGCTACTGTGGTTGATATATTGATGACATTTCGTGCCTAGAAACACTTGTGTACAATACGCGTTATAAATTCCACATCATATCATATCACATGGAAAGGGACCGAACAGGAATTTCAACTATTTAATAACTACCTGGATAATATTGACAACAGGATCCAATTCACCACCACCAACAGCCAGGAAACAGTTCACTTTCTTGATGTCACAGTAAAACATATTAACAACAAACTTACCACTACTGTGTATCAGAAACTTATAGATCGGAACAACGTGCTACACAGACTTAGCTTCCACCCACCTAACACCATCAAAAGTTTACCAAACAGCCAATTCCTTAGAGTGAAACAAATCGTACAGGATGAAACAGACTGCACCAGACTACTAAAAGACATGGCCAACAGACTGAAGGAAAGAGGGTATCAGGAAAAAGAAGTGAATAGCTCTGTTCTCAAAATTGACAGCATTGATAGAGAAACCATACTCAAAAAAGAGAAAAACAAAACACAATCCTCTCTCATATGTGACAAAGTATTCCCCACAAAGTAATTAGATTGAAAAGAAAATCATGAACAAATACTGCTACTGTTTATCAGAGTAAAGAATCTTGGGGAAATTATACAAATCCCTACTGGTGTTTGCATACACACGTAGTAGGGATATGAAGGACATGTTGGTGAGAAGTGACAGTAGAAAACCACGAAGACACCCAAGAAATGTGGTGCCTTCCCATGCCTGAACTACACAAATTGCAGTCTTGTACAAAAAGGGAACATAATATTTCATCCCAAATCAGGGAAGAAGATATTTTTGAAAGAATTCACTTTATGTGACAACATCTATATCATCTACAGCATAAAATGTCCATGTGGCAGTTACTATGTTGGACAATCATCCAGAAAAGCAAAACTTTGGTGGACTGAACATCGTCTAACATCCACACATCACCTGAAATCACCAGTACTATGTCACTTTACAGGAGCGAAACATCAAATCTCACAAATGAGATTCCAAATATTGGATACAATTGAGAAAAGAGACAGTGGAGGAAATATCGCCAAACTATTGGATCAAATAAAAACATTCTGGATCAAAAAACATAACTCCCTATATCCAGGGAGGATGAACGAAGAATGCAAATTTGCATGTTTACTCTAGACATGTACCTTATCACAAATACAAAAGGGACATATTTAACATAGCACACATGTGCCATCTAAACCTATAGGACACTAACGTCTATCAAATGGACAGAGGATAAATCATATCAATTTGTTGTCTCACCAAGCTAACAGTTAGAATTGTACAGCATTTCAATGAAGAATGAAACATCGTATATCTAGAAGAAATTACATGCCGGTGATCATTATAGCAAAAGCTTTCCACACCTGTCAAAAGAAACAAGTTTACATACAATGGTCTATCATGATTAGAAGGCAATATTTGTAACACAAATGTAAATGATGCAAACTTCATTTAAAATGTGTATCTGTATGTAAACAATAGATGTAACAAGTACTAGACAAATGCAGCCCCAAACAGCAGTACATGGAAGAATACATTAAAGATTCAATAATTTTGTTATGTATAGCATATGTATTTCATATAAAAAATCGGGAGGGACACTGTGAATTTATGATGACTTACACTAGTGAGAAAGTAATGTTATCACTATGTAACACCATGTAACTATTGTGTAACTCCACATGCACACTTTGTGTCATCACAGGAATGTTAATTGTGTACTCAATATATGTACAATTGAATTCAGTGAAACAAGGGACGGTATGGTTAAGTTGTGCTACTAAAAACCTATGAAATTCAGTGAAAAACACTATGTTAAAGGGACATTATGGTTAAGTTGCGCTACTAAATACCTATGAAATTCAGTGAGAAAAAACTTTGTTAAAGGAATGTTATGGTTCCAAGTAAAACCGGAAAACACCAGAAATTGCTTTTTGATTTACAACAGGACAATTGTTAAGGTTGCTGTTCTTGGTTCCTGGTTCCTAGTTCCTGGTTATTAACCTTCCAGATGGCATCCCAAAGTGCTTCTGCTGCTACTGCCTTCGCATCAGCACCCCCATACCCTCCACCACCATCACGTCCCCAAGGGTCTGCAGAGGGGAACAGGCATGAGGATGCAGAGGAGACGGATGAAGAGGATGAAGAGGATGAGGTAGTGGAAGTCCCTACTACTAGCACTCATCGTGAGTCTTGGATGTGGTAGTTATTTACCACTGTTGATGGAAGGTCAAAAGCTCATGCGAACAAGGTGATCTGCACTCAGTGCCGCATGGTGCTGAGTCATGGCAAGCCTGTTTCATATAGCTTTGCTACTACATCAATGAAGCGACACCTAAGGTCATTCCATGGTGGGGCTATTCATAAGGTTGTACCTTGCAATAAACATAGTAGGTTGAGTTCCTCTGCAGCATCCTCCGTTTCCGCTCCTGTGACCACAAAAGACACTCCTGTGGGACAGTGCATCCCTCCAACTGCCTCACAAGCCATTCATGATGCTGTTGACCCTTACCTTTTGAGGGTCACAATATTGTGCGGGTACTGCGACGCAGTACTCTGTAAGGGGAGAACCTTCGGACTGCCTTCGAGACTGAGGTCAAAGAGCATGAGAAGGTCTGCAACCTACCTGAATAAGGTCCACCCTACATCTTCCTCTCTCCACCTGCCTCTCTTATCGTCATGGTTGGTGTCCCTTCCTTACCCTCCTTTCCCCTTCTTTGCTTGTGTGTCATGTTTAAAAAACCATAAAATATATAAAACAACAAAAACAAAAAACAATAAAAGGCTCTTTTCAGAGCTGCCTTTTACAGTTTAAAGATAGAAGTGACAAATAAATAGTGCAGGGCCATGTGCATTTTTTAGAAGTCTGCGGACAGTCCGCGAAAATGTGTTTTCTGGGGGTGCTGCCCTATCAGAACCATTACACTTTTCTATGGGAGAAAGTGGTGGCTCTAAAAGGAGTCTTTTGTGGTGTTTTTTTGTGTTTTAAAAACTTCAAATGGTCAACACCTACTGCAAAATGGATTGCTGTAATTCCAAAAAAGGTTGCAATGGATTTTGTATATTTCACAGAAAAATCTGATTGCCAGCATAAGTAAGATGTACTCCACATCTGAAAAAGATGCGTGTGCTACAAAACATAATGTTTTCATTCTGAAAAGAGGACATACCAACATCTCTCAAAAAGGCACAAACAGCCTTGTTAACATTGCGCCGTGCTTTCTTTCTTTTTTTTTTATTTATTATTTGCTTCTATCAATTCAATGATTTTGCAAAGACGAAGAGCAATTGTGTCAGTGTTTCCTTTCTTCTTTTTCCAAGCCTGAAGCAGCTTTAAGATTCAGGTTTTCCATCTTGCACTCTGAGTTTTGGATTCAGGTTTCCAATTCAGTTAGACCTTTGAATGGTCGTTGCCTGGGTACTCATCAGATTTGAGGGAGCAAGCCTCTACGGCATTCCTTAATATTTTGGCAGTTGCTAGTGCCCAAGTTGTCCTAGATCCGCACATCAATCGATTCCACCAAACTTCTTCTTCGTACAAGGAATTGGGATCGATCAACGGTCTCAGGTACGCTCTTCTCCATTTTATCGTTTTGGGACAATGTAACAGGAGGTGCTTTATTGTTTCAGGTTCATGTTCCGTTTTGCATAGGCGACAGAGATTTGTTTGTGATTGTCCTCTGATGGCCCTTACTTCATTGGTCGGAAGTAGGTTTAAGCGAGATCGCAGGAAGGTAGAACCTTGTCCGGGAATCTTTTTAGGACTTCATTCGGCGAATGCAGTTTTTTTGGTTGAAAGTTCAAGTGAGTGAGGAGTTTGTTCTTTCCTGCTAATGTAAGAGTCTCTGTCCAGTCCAGTTGGTCCATTTTGCGTTTGATTATCGTGGGGTTTTGGATTAATTCATCTTCGCAGCATCCACTGTTGGCCAGGAATGCACACTGCTTGGCAGCCCAGATGATAAGAGGCTTGCTCCTTCCTTCAGCTATTTCAGATTTGATTATGTTGTATAACAGCAGTGAGTCCTGCATTATTATTTTCCTGAACAGTGCCATTTCCCCTGCTTCGATTGTTGCTTTCAAGGTCAGAGTTCCCAATTCTCTTCTGATGATCGAGATGGCGGTGGAACTTGGAAGCTGAAGGACTTTGCGCCAAAAATATGCTTCCAGCTTTGGCCAAATTGCGGGTGGGATCGCTGGCATTGCCTCACATCCATAAGTCAAGCTCGGTATAACTTTGCCTTTATAAAATTTTATTGCCGGGAGAAGCGAAAAACGGCCATATTTTCTGTCAATTATTCTTGCTTGCGTGGTGAGTTTTTGGGTCTTGTCCCATAGGTGTTGTTGCATCGAAGTTTCTGATTTTGAGTTGTCCAAAATCACCCCCAAGTATTTGAAGAGTTTTACCACTTCTATGGATGAGTTTTCGATGTGCCATCTGTACATTTTTTAGTTATTTCTTGGCGGCTGACGGAGTATCATGATTTTTGTTTTCTCCTTGTTTATTTCTAAGTTGTTGTTTGCTATGTATTTGGCCAAGTTGTCAAGCTGCCTTTGAAGTCCAATTTCAGTTTGATCGAGGAGAATGATGTCGTCGGCATATAATAGGCGAGTCACAAGTGTGTCTCCGATTTTTGGAGGAAAAGTTCTTATCGATTCGACATTTTCTTTAAGGTCGCCAAGGAAGGAGATTAATAGAACCGAGGACAGGGGACAGCCCTGTTTC
Organism: Ambystoma mexicanum; assembly: GCF_040938575.1. NCBI lineage: Eukaryota > Metazoa > Chordata > Amphibia > Caudata > Ambystomatidae > Ambystoma > Ambystoma mexicanum. The sequence continues at coordinate 360,096,785 of NC_090941.1, forward strand.
ACCCCTCTGAGGGTCGAGATTTCTTCAGAGAGCTTGCCTGCCTGGGCCAACTTGACCCTAATTGATGTCTTGTCATGAAAGGCCTTTATTGGGTCAAGAATGTTGTTTGGGCACTTCCATTTGTTTAGTTTTGACCATAGTAAAGTTCTATCTATTCGGTCAAAAGCTTGGCTGAGATCTATGAAAGCCACGTGTACTTTCCCCGATCTTGACATAAGTATGGCCTTTATGACACTCAACATCATGATGGCTGTGGTACTCGAATTTTTCATAAACCCTGTTTGGAATGGGTCTCGGCACTGGGCTGTTTTTGCCCAAGTTGAAAACTTTTTAGGAGGAAAGATCCATAGAGTTTGCCAATTGTGTCCAAGAGCGCAATTGGACGGTAGTTTCTTGGGTCAGTTCTGTCTCCTTTTTTGTATATTGGGGCGATCACTGCAGTGCGCCAGGAGTTTGGAATCGATCTTGTGGTGCAGCATTTTTTAAATACCTGCCCAATGAAATTCGCCCACTCCTCTGGATGGTTTTTCAAGTCTATGTTAGTGATTCCATCCGGTCCCGGAGCTCTGGAGGGTTTCAGACGCTTGATGGCCAGTACGATGTCTTCTTCATTTGAAAAATCTTCCCAGGTAACAGATCTTGCCTCAGGCTTGGGAACATCTGTGATTTGCCTGGGAAGTTGGAAAATCTTGGCAAAGTGTTGTTTCCAGGCTTCTTCCGGGATGTTGTTTAGACCTTTTGTGATTGCCCCTGCTTCAGTGTTCCTTATTAGTTGCCAAAAGGCACCTGAGTTTTTATCTGCCAGTTTTCTAAGCATTTCTTCTGAGTCCTCCTGGTAGAGAAAGATTCTTCGGAAGCGTAGCCACGATTTGTACTGCTTTTGTTCCTTCAGATAGAGTTGTCTTGGTCCTTCTGAATTTGAAGATACTGTCAATTTCTTTAGCTTCCTCAGGATACAGCGTTTCATTACCAGTTCTTTATCATAAGTGTGTAATGGAGGCTGAGTAGACTTTTGGTTTAGTTTCCTGGGTATCATGAAGGGGATCAGTAAGGGTTGATAATCAGTAGATTTTAGTGTCTCCCTGTTTTCCCGTAGGCAATGCGTTTTGTAGTTTCTGGACAGTTCCTTGATTCGTTTGGCAGTGAGCCTTAGGCGATTTCCTTGGGTGTTTGGTTCCATTTTTTCTGGCAGTTTCATTTTGTCCTCACCTTCACTTGGCCATGCAATTTTCAGGATATTGTGGTCACTTGCCTCTACCCTTATGACCTCAAAGGCTGCGGGACATAGACCGCCTGAGGGAGTGAGTGGTCAATATTACGAAGATTTCTAGAGTCCATAAGTAGTTGCCATTTTTTTACACGAGATTTCACCTGGCTCATTGGACGCGATGGAATACTTCTTGATGGTCCAATCGGGCATTTAGCATTTAAGTCTCCAATTAGGATTATTAGTGGGTTGTTTTGGGTAGACATAATGTTGTCAATCTCGCTTTCAATGGTTGCGAGGAAGAGTCTGTCTGAGATGACTTGGGGGTTCCAGTAAGTTGTAATTACAGTTATCATAGAGGAGGTCGTAGAAAGGCTCTTCCTGTCCAAATGTTCCCACTTTATTAGTACTGCTAAGTGGGTTTGAGTTGCCGCCAGCTTCTTTTGAATTGAGACGCCCGAGCTGGATCAGACTGCCACGAGAAGACCGCCTGATGGACGGGCCAAGCGACCTTTCTTGGCCAGAGAGACTGCAACTGCGAAGCCATCAATTGTCGGAGGGGTGACGAGCCATGTTTCTTGGAGGGTAATAATGTCGAATTCTTCGAGGTTTACTGCTCCATGTTTTATAAGGTGAGCAAAGCCCCTGGTATTCCAGGACATCATTTTTAGTGTTCGAAGTTGAAGATCTCGTTTTCGCCTTTGCTCTATGAGGCTCGCTCCGTCTTTGATGGAATCCGCCCTGGCACTAGGTGGTATTTGTTGCTATTTCTTTGTTTGACTTGAGGAAGTTTTCGGAAGCCATGCCAGGAGCTTTTTAATCGGTGCGAATGTTGACAGATTGGTTTTGGCTTCTGGAGATTCCCGATTTCTTGAAGATTTTTGACTTCTGTTAGACAGTTTTTTTCGGATTTTTTTTCTGAATAAGACAGAGCTCTTTTCTTGGTAGGCGATCTTTCTTCTTGCCTTTCTCTTGCTCTGTATACGTTTCTTTCTGTAGGTTTCCTGCTCGGGGAGAGTCGATTTTTTGTTTTGCCTGTTTTGTCCAGTCGTTGGGGTGAATATCTCCTTGGGGACAGAGGCCGGTTTTGCACTTTGAGCTCTGATCTTGATCTATAATGAATTTTCTCAGATGGATGAGTGTGTTCTTTAAATTCAAAGTTCTCTCTAGTCGACCCTCTTTTTATCTCTGTGATAAAATACCCTTTTCTCAAGAGGTCTTTTTCTCATTCTTTAGACCATCTGCCTTTGGCTTCTGCGCTTACATGTAGATACGCCTTTGCTTTTTTGTCTTTGTGGTAAGGCTCTACCAATATCCGGTCGGTGCTCTTTAAATCTTCGAGATTTCTGATATGTTTCAAGATTTTCAAAATTGTGCCCCTATTTAAGGTTGTCTTTTTGAAGTTTTCCGGGATCTGTTCTAGTTTGAGAACTGTCGCAAGAGCGAGCCTTTGTTATTTTGCTGTTTGTTGATTCCGGCTGCTATCTCTAGAGCGGCTTTCTCCTTTCTGTTCAGTGGGTTCTCTTGGTTTTTTGTGCCAATTGAGACCATCTTTCCAACTGTTGTCCGTGTTTTTTGGTGAATTTAGTTCTGCGTAATTTCTTTTTAATGGATTCGTTCTTGTGGCATCCGGGCCTCTAGGATATGTTTGGTTTTGACTGAAATCAACCTTCTTTTGCTCACTGTTCGTCCTGCATTTTTTGGATGTAGGGGATGTTACATAGTTTTTGTTTGTAGGCGATCTTTCCCCGTCGCCTTTTTCAGTGTGAGATGGACTGCCACTTTCAGGGGATGAATGGAGAGTGATGTTCATTGACGCTTCGTCTGTGACTGGAGAGTGTGTCTGTGAGACTTCTGAGGGACTTCTGACAAAGTGGCAGACTTGGATTGGCGATTTTGGCGAAGCAGTAGGTACACTTAATTTCGAATCCAACTTTCTGTTTTCCGCTTGAGGTGCCTGGTTTTTTCTCAGGACCTGGCCAGCGAGGCGCAGCGACGGAGGGGCTTCCATCGTGGATCGAAGATTGAAGTTATTTTTTGCTCTTTTCAGATTGTTTGGATGAGTTGGTATGTCTTTTGTTGGAGTTTTTGATGTACAGATCAGAAGTGGTAGGTCAGTTTGCTTCGGAGCTGTCTCTTTCAGACATGATTTGACCGTTCCTTTTTTTGCTCCTTTAAATAGGAAATGACGAGGGGGTTCAGGTTTTTCTTTTGTTTTCAGGTTTATGGTAGACTTTTTACTGTGTCTGTATACTCATTATTGTTTCTTTTTCAATAATTGGGTCTGTTTGTGATGCACAGTCTCTTGAGTCTTTAATTAGAATGGAATGTGGTAGAGGAATTGGGATTGCGGGATTGTTTCGTTTTGGGTCTCCTATGATTTTGTCGTATATTACATTGTCGACTTTTTCTTTGGCGGTTATGTAGCCTTCAAAGTAGGTCATTTTGGTGTGAGTCATGGCGATCAGTGTAGTTTGATCCTTCAACGTATCATTTATAGCTTCATATAGCTTTCCGAATGGAGCGAGCGCAATTGTCAATGCTGACATCAGTGTCGTCAGGTCTCGCTTCTCCGGTGGGGTCTCCTTTAGCCCTTCCTCTGTTTGACCTGCCCCTGTACTCTTCCTTCTAGGTGGAGTGTGGGACCAACAAGGTTGAATAGAAGGCAGTGATTGAGATTTGGGTTGTGGGAATTTGTTTACTGGTGAGGCTGCTGGTAGGCCCTGTGGTGGTTGCGCTCTGACTGGGGACAGGGCAGGGAGCAGTGGTTGCTTCTCGACGGGAGATCCTTTGGGTCCCTCATTTGTGCTCCTATCTGTGGGCTGGGTCCCTTTAGTTCGGGGAGCAAGTGGGGGAGACGGGGGCCCCTTTGTGCTGTTTGTCAATGGACTCTCTGAAAGGGGGGGGCTGACTTGTTGGAGAATGGTTGACAGATTCAGGTCTCTGTATATCCGGTAGTCCAATTTGGTCTTCCCCAGAACATTCATGAGAGTGAAAATCCTTGTGGATATTTTCTTTGCAGCCAAAGTCTGACATACCCTCTTTAGGTGTATAGGGGAACTTGCATGCTTTTGGACCCCCTGCCAAGTTTAGCGTTGCGTCCAGCATTTCTGCATCTGTCAGTACAAGAGGATGTCATATTTCCGTTTTCCTTGGCTGGCAAAGTATGCTTTTAACGAGTTGCAGATTGCTGCGTTAGTCAAAAGCTTGTCCGAAGAGTTCTTATTTTTTTATGTGGAAAATTGCCCAGTGTTCCTTTCTTTTTCTTCTGATTTTTTGAATTTTCTGTTTTTGTTTTGACAAGTGTGAGTTTTTTGCAGTTTTTTTCGAGAAGTTGAAAATAGACAGCTGATCTAAGGGAGAGGTTGCACTGACTTGGTAAGGTTTCGGCGTGTCAAACTGAACGTCTTCGTTTGATCTCTCCTCTGCTGCCAGCTGATCTTTGGCTCCACCCCCTTGAGGAAGTGGAGCCTCGCTTTCATCCGCGTGAACTTCAGCGCAGACATCCTTGTGCTCTGATGACGTTTTTGCAGTCAGGCTTTCCTCCGGCTCGTTCTCCTGTGAGTTTGCAGCGTAGGCGACAGGCGTCAGCGGCTCTTCAGCTCCGCAACCAGGGAGCCCCTGATTGGGGCTCGGCGTGCTGTTTCGAGCAGGTCCCGGCGCCGGAGACTTCAAGCCCCCAGTGAGTTCAGGGCCATTTGGCAATGCGGTTTGTTGCGAGTCCTCATGGGCTATGGCTGGCGATCGGGGTCGGGGAACCGCATTCTGTTCTCTCGCCACGCACCCTTCGGTCCGATGCACTGGGAACTTGGATGCATGCGGTTTTCCCTGCTCCGTCGCCGATTTTCTCTCTTTGGCCCCGCTAGCCTCCTTGACGGTGGTGACTCCAAGTTGCGGAGCTCCTTTGCTGGGAGCGTCTTTTCCGAGCGGAGCGTTTGTACAAATGCATATCTTTCTTGCAAGTCATCTTTGCCGGACGTAAAGTCTAAATGTTTTGGAGAGCTGATGTTTGAAAGTCCCAGTTTTTGTGAATGCTTTGGTCTTAATGAGGGAAGCACCGGCGGGTGGGGGAGGTCAGAACGGAGGGATACAAGCCTTGAGTTTTGGCTTGAGCTTCTCATCCACCGAGCTTCATCGTCTTCTCCTCCTGATGTTGGTGAGGCGGACGTTTCCCCTCGCCTTTCTTCCAGTTTGGTGTTGGTTTAGGGGCGCCTGCCCCGCCTGCCCACGGACTGCCACAGACTGCAACTCAGCAGCCAACTCCGTGGCCGCTCCGCGGTTTGAAGGGGTTTTTAAGTCCAACCCACAAGAAGCAGGAAACAGTAGAGAGACTGTAGAGGAGAGTAGACTGCCACAGACTGCAAGTCAGCAGCCAACTCCACGGCCGCTCCGCAGTTTGAAGGGGTTTTTAAGTCCAACCCACAAGAAGCAGGAAACAGTAGAGGCACTGTAGAGTAGAGTAGACTGCCACAGACTGCAACTCAGCAGCCAACTCCATGCTTTCTCCATTTGTGGACCAAATGAAAAAGAATGCAGCCACATTTGTCTCTGCGCAATACGGGAAAAAATTACTCTAGAGTTTGGATACATGTCCATGACTTTCCCAAGTCCTTCTTTCATTGCAAATTGCTAAGAGATTCCAGACACATGTCCTAATCTGTTCCCTTCACAATGAATAATAATAATGTCTGGATGATGCTGTGTCACCAAAGAAGCACAGAGAGGTACCAAATCCAGCCACTTCATTCCACGCACTCCATACCAGCGCACTTCCACATGAGAGAATCCAAGATGTGCAGCCACTCCACAGCACTCCGCATGCACCTCCAACCAATTTATCCACGAATCTCCCAAAATCCAAACGATCTGCTTTCTGAAACACACAGCCATAGCAATCTGCTCTTCTCTTGAGAAAAAGACCTACTGACAAACTATCTCCTTACACAACACACCAAGTAAACCTTATTGACAATCCCGTGCTCTGCTCATTCTCATTTGCATGCCTCTCAACGCCAAAGATTCTGCATGTAATATGCGCTGTCCATGGACAACCATGCTGTCAACAGAGAAATCGAAAAATCTGACCGTGGGGGATGAAACATTAAATAGTGTGCCCCATTTTTTCCCCTTTGAGCCTTTTTTTTTTGCAGATGCTTCAGAAACACCTTTTATTTTGTATTTCTTTTCTTATTTTCCTCCAAAAATCTTCACATTAGCTTCTCAAAAAGTAACCAATATGTTCCAAAACCGCATGGCTTTTCCCGTAAAAGATAAATAAATGCAATCTACTTTAAAATAAACAACATTACAAGAATCAATGTTCTCATTATTACAAATTAAAATACCAGGTTCTAAGCAGGAAAGCAAACATGCCTCGGGTGATTGCACACATAGCAATATTTAGCTGAGGACAAAAAACAGAACTATTGTCCCATACTGCTCTAGGTAACATAGCAGAAAAAATAACCTTGTCATTTGGAAGGACTTTCATGATTGCCTGAACCAAGTTTTGCAGATCTTGCACCAAAGTAGGGGCATTGACATAGCCCAAAAGCACAGCACCAGAGTGTAGGACAACTACATGTGTACTATGAAGCCTAGCCATATCCTGACAAACTACTAGATATGCCTGCAAATTCAAATCAGGCACAGTGCGCCACACCACATCCACTCCTTTTGTGTCAAAATGGTTAGCCACATTCCGATATTTAGCATACTGCTCCAAACCATTCACAAACATATCTCCAACCACCAATACTGCAACTCCGCCATCTTCCCTACACACAGCCTCTCTCAATACGAAGCAGAACCTCAACACCTGATTGGCAAATCCTCAAAATACACTCTCACTTCATGCTCGGAAAACCCTGGATGTAGCATGTCCTGTCTGCGAACAACCGTGCTTTCCGCGGAGCGCATAAGTAACACTGGGGCAGCCCTTCTACTGTCCAGTGTGTTATAAAATTACACGCAGTTAGGATGAGTACATACATCTTCATTCAAGCACACACACAGACAATATCGTTAGAAAAGCTCCCAGATCAAACAACACCACTGCCTCTATATGAAATCCTTCTGCTTTATTTCCCACACCTTCACAAAACAAAGGCATACATTGAATGTTTTTTTTATGTACAATCTCTGCCATTTACCCTGTAAAAATAGCAAAAAATGCATATGATATTTCTTCTATCTCTTAACATCCATTAACATAACATTAAAAAAACAAGTGTACTCTATACGTTTACTATTACACTCATTTGAAAAACATATTCAACTTCAACTAACAGATTCTAAATAAAATATACAGGATGCACATAGGCAATGGAAAGTGAAAAACAATGTCTACATTAACAAAATTGCTATAAACACACATATTCACTAACTTATTTCTTTTACAATTGCAGTGAAGACCACTCTCCTGAAAAGCAGCAGCATCTGAAGTACGAAGAAGGACTTTGAAGAAACCTACACTTTCCATACAAAAAAGTAAGTAAAAAACTAACATAATGTTCTAACTGTTACTCAAACACACAAGCATTTTAGTATTGTAGAAGAGACAAGTATATTAACCCTTCACCATTAGATGTAGTATTAGTGCTTCCCCTTACCAGTTGCATACTTTATATTGTCATCTGACGCTCAGTATAGTAACACACAAATATAAGAATACAACTTGATGTAGCTGCCCATTGCACAATCACACACCTTCACAATCATACTTACCATCACACTCAGACACTCATGCACAAAGCACGCATACACTGCACAACAGCCCAACCCACAGTTTCTCCAACAGACCCCAAAGAATGCCTACCAAAAAGCAACTCTGTAGAAAGCAACGCAGAAGTAGAGCAAATCAAAATAAAAATGTCCAAAATAAACATCCATCTCTAGCAGATTTTGAACAAAAAGTTCAAACAAAAGAGCTAATACAGTCATTAAGCGAAACAAAACAAGCTTCCAGCAAAGAAACATCCCTCCTCTATCAAAATGTAAAACAAAACAGAAAGTGATTAACAAAACTTGTAATGTTAACGCTGCACCTATAAATCTTGATTTAGTGGCAAGTAAGCATACCAAAAAAATGTTTTACAAAAAATGTGCTGCTATAGAGTCAAGAAATAAACATTCATGTTTACAAGAAATAAACATTAAAACAATGAAAGAAATATATTGTACGACATCATAGAAGGTTTTTTTTTTAATCTAGCATGGATTTTTTTCCCACAGACCACTGATTTAGAAAACAAACACAGAAACTGAGCAAATTGCACAGTACACTGGTTTGAACTATAGTACTTGTAAAGTACAAATATGAGGGTAAAAAAATACAGAAATATCTATTATGCAATGCAATAACTCATTATGAACTACCTGCTCTAACATATGATCTTTTCTTTTATCACAGAGATCGAAAAAATCTGTCTGGTCCGGTTACCCATGTCATGAGAAAACTGCATACAACCACAAAAAACTCAACTAGTAAGTATACAATAAATAGACTAAGAAACACCACAGTCCTTTTTGCAAACTCTTAACTGCATAGCCTAGCCAAAACCTCACATACAAACTCTACAAATGAAACAGTACACAAACTTTTGGGTTGTGGATATTTGATGGGTGTTTGATTCTATGGGTGTGTTGTGCTGCAGTGGTTGTGGCCAGGGCCTAGAGCCTTCGGCCATGCACCCAAGACTATAGGCTCTGGCCACAATCACTGCAGCATAACACACCTATACTACCAAACATTTTGACTGTCGTATGTGGGATGCTTATAGGGGATATTAATTACAATCAATCCTCTACTAACAACCCAAAACCAACATCATACTAAAGTAAAATAGCCAGTAGTGCATTTATAATGTCCGCGGACAGCCGCGAAGCCTGCAGACATGGCGAACACATCACGGGCACCTGCCACCTATACAAATACAGTATTTGACCCATCTCTTACTTCCCAAGCCTCCCCAAGCACTTCTGCACACCAACACACTCCCCCAAAATTGCCTTTTGCCTCTGTTCACAGCCACGCTGTCGGCGGATCCAAGTTGGCGGGCGCATCGAAACAATGTGATGCACCTCACGCTCACTCCAGCCAATCACCAGACATGTCGCGTGTCCACGGACATGACGCAAGCCGATTAGCCAATCGGTGTTCTGTCCGCGGAGCAAACAGGGAAGTGTGTACATAGATATCACACTTTTTTTGCCTTATGTTTTGGACATTTAAAAAAAACTACTGGACGGATTTACACCAAATTAACAAAAGCCGGCTTTCGGGACTAAGCCGCCACTCCTGCCGCAAATGTGGTGGAAATCCATCCAGCGGTTTGAGCTGTAGGCATGTGCAAAGTTTTTTACATTATGTCTATGGGAAAAAAAGAAATGTTGGGACCCCCCTATATCTTTGCCCCCCCCTGGACCAAACCTCACCAAAATGTGCAAAAACATTCAGAGTGGGCCATATACTTTTGCAAGTTTGGTGAGGATTCGTCCAGGGGGAGCGAAGTTATTAGCCGCCCAAAAAGTTCTCTTGCTATGGGATTAGCAACTTAACCATAACAACAAAGCCACTACCTTGGGCTGTGTAATATACAATATCATTATCTAAAACATCATAGAAATGTAAAACCAGGAAGAGATGACCTCCGACATACATTAACAACTTTATTGCTGGCTATCCACAGTGGACCACATGACTACAAGTGTAAACCCTTTACATTTTTGATCATACAGAAGAATGTAATATACAATTGAAACAAGATATTCTTTAAAAGGGTGTAAAATGATTATCATCACTGTACCATTGTCATGTAACTAGGAGTATTGGAAAAACACTATACCCACTCCCGAAATACACTTAAAATGGACACCGGCACATGATGATGTCATAACATTGAAGGCATAATCGCGCTCTAATTGCCGGCGAAATTTTTGTAAATATTTGTATTTATATTTATTATTGTTTTAAATAGCGCCTTAATCTAAGGCGCTTTACAGTTAACAACAAAACATAGAACAGTAGAAGCAGTAACAGTAAACATGAATCAAGCCATAAAATCGGTATGTAGAATAATTTGCATATGAGGGACAGGAGAGTAGGTGGGTGGAGAAGGAAGGATCAGAAAGAGTAATGAGTGGCGTGAGCTATAGAGAGAGAGGAGAGTTTAGGAGAGATGCGAAGAAGTAAAGAGAAAGAGAACAGGGAGAAGGGAACTAGGAGGGTTAAAGGAGAGAGGGGGAAGTGTCAAGGAGGGGAGTTAAGAAGAAGTGATTTCAGTGAGGGGCAGAAGGAGGAATAGGTGGAGGAGGAGCGGATAGAAAGGAGTGGGGTGTTCCAGTGTATGGGGGCAAGGAGCTGAAAGGAGCGGAAACTAGAGGAGACATAAGGTGGTGGGGGAACAGAAAGTAAGAAGAGATCAGCAGATCGAAGGGAGCGAGAGGGGGTATAGAGTGAGAGGAGAGAGGAGAGGTACTATACTAGTAGGTAAATGCTGGGTAAATATACTAGGTAAATACTAGCATAACAGGAGATACAGGCAACCACTTGCAGTGGTCCTGGTGTCCTGTGAAAGCACTTCACTGCAAAAACAAGGTAAAATGCTTCTAAATACTTATAATAGCAAAAGACAATACTCTTAGTAAGAAATAGCCTAACAATAGGTATTCCCAACACATGCCACCAGGACATGAACCACTAACAGCATAACAAGATGAGGTATGACTCTATAAGCATTTCAGTGGGTTTGCAAATGTACTTAAAAGACAAAATAGTGAAACTTGTCCAACCTATTTGCATTGCAGATACCTAATGGGTTCCAGATTGGAAATGTTCCAATAATTGATACTATGTCATCACCTATGTACAGAAGCGAAATAGAACCTGATAAATATGTGAAAAAAATTATGGAAACAATGGTAGATATGCTAAGTGAAACCACTGGAATGAATATTTGCACTTTTTTCATTGGTTATTTTTCTAAAAAATCATCCCTGAAGATGGTCATTAGGACCGAAATGCATTGGACACGCGAACAAAGGCTTATGTCTCTGTAAAATAAACACTTCTGAAGTTTTTATATATGTATTGTGAAAATGAAAATAAGAAAAACTGAAACTAATATTATGATTATGTATGACTCCTATGTGAGTTATCATGCAGGTCCTTCCAGACATTTGGTTATTCAACCCAAACATAATATATTATACATATTGTAGCAGAAGATTCCGGTGTGGGAGCATGTGTGAAATACAGTACTGAGGTCATCAGAATACCAATTCTATGTCAAGATGGAGGCGAGCATTATGCTTCATCTTCTGTTTATTCTACTCTCCAGCAGTTTCAACAAATAACATACATTTCACATTTTTTCTTTTTGAAATAAACATTTTTTTTTTCTTTTTCAAAACTCCATGTCCCATCAGTCCCAGGTCCTTGTAGTCCCAGTGTCCAGACCATGTGACCTATTCCTTCCTCTTCCTATGTTCCTCCTCTTCTTTTCCTGCTCTCCAGAGATATGCACTATGCTATCTTAGTGGCACAATATTACAAGTTTTTAGTGTAAATGCACGTAATTGATGGTAAATGGAATTTTAAAGAGTTTTATAGAAGTGCCGTGTATCAGCGTTAGATTATAACTGACATAGTAAAAGGGGCTGGTGGCCCCATGCTGCTCTACCCAGCACCTCAGGGGCTCGCCGGCAGCCTCATATGCTTCATACGCGGCTCACACACGAGCAGCGCGATGAAGAGTAAGCAGTTCCCACCCATGTGGGGGAGGAGCAAGCAACGCGAGCGGCAAGAATCTCCCGATCGGAGCCGGGAGAACGACCCTCACCTTCGCGGGGGCATGGCCGCCAGCGCCATAAGAGCGTATCGAAGAGCTCGGAGCTCGTAGCTCGGAGCCCCCACCCTTGAGTAGGAGGGGCCAGAGCACAAACGTTCCACAAAAGCTTTGGAATAAGAAGCTTTATTAACCGTGCAACGCTACGGAGTACATTTTTAAGCTCCATTGCGCTCACGGACCAAATATAAACATTATAATCAGACGTGATCAATAAGGAGATATTAAGAGAACTTTCTCTTGACAGACCTGCACATCCAGATCTACAGTGCAAGCGAGGTGCAGCCTCATAGAGCAGCAAGTGAGTCAGTGGACATGCTACTACACCTGGAAAGGTATTGTCAAGGCACCTAACAGCACTGAAATATGGCAAACTTTGAGTGGAGTGAAGAGGAACAGGAGGCAGTCTACCCAGAAGACTTAGCCTATAGTTTCAAGGAAGTGCTGGGGGACTCAGTCACAGAGGCAGTGGTTCAAGGGGTTAGACCCATACAAAACAGACAAGAGACAATCAAGTTATTTTTGAGCCAGAAGGATAAGAGCACCATATCAAAGGAAAGCACGTCCACAAAGATCACGCCAATGGACCCCAAGGGGTGTAATAAGGCCCGGAAGAGCAAGAACTCTTCTGACCACCCGGGCCAGACAGAAGGGCCAGGTGCAACAGCCCGAGACGCTACTGACGCTTTAAATAGATTGCGGGAAGCATTCATGAAAGAGTCGCAGGTGCTGAGACTTGAGAGGCCCTACCCAGGGGAAGATAATATGGTTGATACAGAAGAAAGTTTCCCAGAAGAGGAACCGGTAGAATCCCCGACCTCCACACAGGAGGAAGCCGATAATGAAGGGGATGAGGGAAGTCTACCTCCACCAAAGAAAGAGCTGAGAAAGCTCAATAATTTAGAAGAGGAGGAGACTTCAGACATGTTTCATCCAGAAGATATCCGGTCCGAAATCTTCGGAATGGGTACCATAACCAAGGGTCGCAAAAAACATGACCCAAAGACTATGGAAGGCACTGGAGAAATCAGTCAGGCAGAGAATGAGAGCGGAGTGTCCAAGACCTGAACTGCCAGGCAAAGTAGGGGAAGCCCCAGAGCTAGATCTGAAGATGTTGGCTTTCGTTTTTAAGTCAAACAGAGACCCCAGGAAGGGAATAGATAGCTCATGGTGAAGTTGTCAGGAAAATGTCCTCGATCTAGCCGGGCCTCTGGCTACTATCATGGACTTAGCTGAGCGAGCTAAAGACAGAGGGGAGGAGGTAGACCCAGGAGTCCTGGCGAACTGGGCATAGAGAGCCGTATACCTCCTAGGAAATGCCAATTGCGCAATATTGTCCTAGCGCAGGAGAGTGCTACAGCTCAAGATAGACTCCAAACTGGGGGACTTATCATCATATGAAACAGGCGAAACAGTTCAAGGACTTTTTTTCGGAGAGACCTTCGGCAAAGAAATGGGGAGGTTCGTGGGAGCCTACACCTCCCTAGAGAAGGCTCAGGCCTCCATAAAGAAAATCTTCCCCGGAAGAGTTTTTGGCGGGACCGGTCAGTACAGAGGCCGAGGGACCGGTCTCCACCAGACATCCAGAAGGCCTCAAGCCAATAGAGCCCAATACTGGGAGAACAGACAGCCAGACACCTTCTTCCTGCCGAGAGGCCCTTTCCCTAGAGGAAGGCGAAGCAGAGGGCAGGGAAGAGGACAGAACTTCCCCGCAGGTGAGAGTTTTTGGATATCCACCAGTAGGGGGGAGGACAGCAGAATTCTGGGAGAATTGGTGCACACTTTCCAACGATGCTTGGGTTCTGCAGACAGCCAAAGGCATGCGCATAGAGTTTACAGAGACCCCTACCCAGTACCAGGGCCCCCGCCCACAAGCCTCAGCACAGACAGAGAAAGTCTTATTGCATGCAGAGCTGCAGAGCCTGGTGGAAAAACGAGCGGTTGAACCGTGCAAGGCACAACCGAGGTTCATAAGCAATATGTTCCTGGTCCACCGGAAAGACAAAGTGAGACCAGTGATAAATTTGAAAGACATGAACAGCTGGGTAGTCTACAATCATTTCAAAATGGAGGGTACCCACCAGCTCAGGGACGCACTCAAACAGGACGACTGGTTATCGATGATAGATCTGAAAGATGCCTATCTTATAATACCAATTCAAGAAGACTTCTGTCCCTTTCTAGCATTTGACTGGGACGGACAATTATGGCAATTTGCGACGATGCCGTTTGGGCTGGCATCAGCGCCATGGGAGTTTACCCAACTCATGAAGCCATTAGCAGCAGCGATCATGGAGCAAGGGATACAAATGGTTATCTACCTAGACGATATCCTGCTGATGGCCAACAGCAGAGATACACTCCTCTATCAGACCAACTGGGTAGTGAACCTCTTGACTTCCCTCAGGTTTCTAGCGAATCGAGAAAAGTCAGAAATGAGGCCAACGTGGAGGATAGAGTTCCTCGGGTTTGTCATAGACACCAGGACTGTAACCTTAGAGATCCCGAGCAGAAAGATAAGAGACATAAAAACAGAAATACTACTAGCAGCGTCAATACACGCAATATTTCCAGGGCCACTGCACTTCTGAGCCCTTCAATGGCTGAAGATAACATACCTTCAGCAAGGCTTACGTTACCGCCAACTGGTACCCGTAGATCAGGAATCCAGGACAGAGCTGGAGTGGTGGTTACTAAACATGAAAGCATGGAACGGGAGAGCCATCTTTGGCGACCAGCCCAACAAAATAATAGAACCGGACGCCAGCAGAGCGGGCTGGGGAGCATGGTGCATAGAGCTTCAAACAGGAGGCAGGTGGAGTGCAGAGGAACTTTGATTGCACATCAACTGTCTGGAACTGTTATCCAAATCATTTGCGATCAAGGCATATATGAAAGGCAAAGTGAACTAATGTAGTCTGTTGAAAATGGACAACATTTCAGCAGTCAAGTACATCAATCACTTAGGTGGGACGAAGTCCAAATTATTAGCGGATAAAGCCAAAGATTTTTGGCACTCCTGCCTAGAATCGGGGACTTCAGTAGTGGCGGAATACCTGCCAGGCTCGTTGAATGTAATAGCAGACTGGAACTCCAGGCACCTAACAGACTCCAGCGACTGGATGCTGGACAGAGAGATCTTCCGACAGATAGAAGAGCGCTGGGGCCCAGGTCACACAGATCTGTTTGCATCCAGACTGAACGCATAGAAGAAAAGATTTTTCAGCTGGAGACTGGACCCAGCAGCAGCGGAGTAGATGCCTTCTGCAAGATTGGAGGGGAGAGATGCTCTACGCCTTCCCACCATTCGTAATGATGAGCATGGTACTGTCAAAAGTATGCAGGGAAGCAGCAAATCTGATAGTAGTAGTCCCGGTGTGGAAATCTCAAGTATGGTTTCCAGTGCTCAAGGAGCTAGTAGCGGACTACCCGAGAGCTCTACTCCGAGGAGAGAACCTTTTCACACACCCAGTTGGGTCATTTTACCCTCTTAGAGTGAAGGGGATGCTGCCGCTGATGGAGTGCAGGATAGCAGGAGACGCTGGAACCTTCCAGGGATTTTCGCACAGGCTGCAAGCCTCTTCGCTGAGTCATGGGCTCCTTCAAGTAGAAGGAGCTACTACGCAGATTGGAACAGATGGTCGAGATGGTGCAAAAGGAGAAGTATTCATCCCGTTTCTGCCCCTTTAGTCGAGATACTGAATTTTTTAGCAGAACTCCTACAAGATGGCAAAGCCTATAGAACAATAGGAGTGTATAGATCCGCAATATCAGCAGGTCACTCACCCGTGGAGGGAGTGCCAGTAGGAGAAAATGTAGCAGTGATCCGACTGCTAAAAGGAATAAAGTTTAGGAAGCCGCCACAGCCGAGGTACGAGTCCTTATGGGATGTAGAAGTAGTGGTAAAACTACTAGACATTAGCCCAGTAACAGATATCTGTCTCTAGGAAAACTATCGGGAAAACTAGCAATGCTCTTATGTATGGTATCATGTAAGAGAGTGGCAGACGTCAAGGCGCTGGAAGTGAATAGAAAAGTATACGGTCCAGACAGAGTAACATTCAATCTGGCCAGGAGAACGAAGACAGACTCCTCCACGATAACTTACCCCTAGATGCAAGGGCACCCAAAGTGGTGTGTAGCTGCATGCATAAAAGAGTACTAGAGTAGAACAGCAGAGCTAAGACCAGTGGGGACGACCCAATTGTTAATAGCGCACAGGAAACCACATAAAGGTGTAGCAACAGCCACTATAGCAAGATGGGTCAGAGAGATCATGAGCCTAGCAGGCATAGACATGGCAAAATTTGGAGTGCATTCAGTTAGAGGCACAATGGCATCAAAAGCACTGGGGCAAGGCGCAACTTTGGAAGATATTATGAAAGCAGCAGATTGGGCTAGTGATACTACTTTTAGAACATTTTATTTTACACTGATTAACACTCTAGCAGAAGCTGTAGTAAGAAGCTTTGAACAAGCATAATGCTCGCCTCCTTCTTGACACAGAATGAAGATTCCCCCTGCTAATAGCACAGGGAGCTCCTGATTCTATTAAAGACAAGGAGGTGAGCATTATTTTCCCGCCCTAGATACACGGGAGAGTTCAAGCAATGATGACTAGATTGCTATGAGGTATTGCAAATGACTTACATTAATTTTTCCCAGGATGGGTGTGTATCCGCCACCCTATCATGTACTATTATTATTTCTGACACTAGGAGATGAGCAGAAGAATGGCTGAAATTGCCCTGGAAGGGAGCGAGCCATGTGGAATGAATCCGCAAGTTGGAATGCGAGAGCGATTCGACATAGAGCTCAAAGTTCAGCGACTAAGTTGGCGTGGTTGGCAGTTCAGTTTTTCGATTACATTGCAGTTCGAAGCATTCAAAGAAGAGGAGGAACACAGGAAGAGGAAGGGCTAGGTCACATGATCAGGACACTGGGACCTCAAGGACCTGGGACTGATGGGACATGGAGTTTTGAAAAAGAAAAAAACATGTTTATTTCAAAAAGAAAAAATTCAAAGTGTCTGTTATTTGTTGAAACTGTTGGACAGTAGAATAAAGAGAAGATAAAGCATAATGCTTGCCTCCTTTTGTTTAATAGAATCAAGAGCTTCAAGCACTATTAGCATTCTATTCATTCTTCATTCTATTCATTTTGATGCTCCACATAGCGTCAGTCCCATGTAGAAAACCTTGTGAAAATTAGTTATTCGCGGTTTACCTTCCCAACATGATATTGATTCACACACAAACTATCGTCTTATGTGGCACCTTTTATTTTGTATGAAAAGACTGTCCAATCACTGAAGGTGCCTTCCCACACATTAACCATGATATTTCATTGCATGTAAACAGGATATTTTTTCACAAGCAGTTTAGGTTTGGAAAATCTGACTGACAAAATAATGATGGACATGGACATTTACTCAGGTTTTACCTCCTAATAATTCTAATGGAATCATAGCCTATTCCAAGCAGCAGCAAGCAGGTATAGGGAGTAACACAACAGGTTAATTTAAGCGAACCGAACCACAATAGTCCCTATAAAAGGACACTTATGGAATCATTAAACAACTAGGAAGTAGAGACAGCATACATATCGGGATAATTACCATTGTATGTGGCCCTCAGCACCGTGGATGGTTCCGGACAGGTTTCGCTTGCCATTAGACAAATTCATTACGTTCTAGCAGATGCTCAGTTGTAGCAGCAACAGCTAATGCAAATAGTCTATCAACCTGATTTCCCCCTAAGCAGGTACAACATCACCTGTCCTACAGCCTCACAGCAGATAGCTAATTGGCCTTCACTGCAGCCCCCACAGCAGAGGAGTGGTGTACCAGTCCTGCTTGTTCCTCCTAGAATTCAGAGATAAGTAGTTCCATTTGACCTATGATCTGGACATGCCCCTCATATTCTCTCTTGTGATAGAAATAGAGAATGTTCTGCAGCCTAACAGGGATATCACAATGTTGATCCCTCCCGCTTAAAGCTGCTGACTATCCTCCACTTCTGTACATGTGGCATGTTCCAGCACACTGTGGCCCTGGGGCATTACATTACCCAGCCCTGATTTTCGGTATCCTTTTCCATGTAATTGCTTCCCTAATGGGATATGTGCACCAGCACAATCGCTTAACCACTAATACTTCTTCCATCAGCGGCAATAAATTTTGACTGGATGACATTGCTGGGTTCTCACACATTATGGCTGTATTGAAATCTAAACATGTCGCCCTTTTACCACCAAGATCCCAAGATCAGATCTTCTGTAACAGGTGCATGAAGTGAATAGCTAATGGCAATTGGTATATGAATCTGACCAGCTCTTCCCCTGTGTCTGCAAGATTCCTAAGTTCATCACATGACTTCAGATCCTGTCCCAAAAAAGCATCTACCATGCATCGTTGAGGGACTCCAACAACATTGTAGGTATGCACATGAAACCACACAACCACAGAAATACCTGTCATGAAAGACTTGCTAATCCTGCAACCTTACCACACAAAGGACATAATGCACACATATTGGTGAAAGCACAAAAAGGTGAGAGGACTGTTGGAAAAATGTAGTGCACTAATTTCAAATCTGCACTCATTTTAACAGGGCCACTGACTTCAACAAAGCCAGTGTGCCCTAGTTTAAAATGATGCTATTGTTGCAGCATGGGCTATGTGTGTGGTTTAGGATACTAGTACTGATGTGTGGCATTGAGGGTAACCTAAAGAGGGGGATGCTTTGGGGGATTCAAGCCTTAACATATTAACATTGCAGCATGTTCATGGCTTGTGAGGGTTAGATTAAATAAAAACTGAAAAACAAAGACTTAAAGGCCTGCTTCGCACGGCGTGGTAAAACGTGAGGGCCTTGAACATAACTTCATTGTTTATTTCGAGCACAGGAAGGGACAGTCAAAGTGGCGTGCTGCTTGCCAAAATTCAGAAGGGGTGAGTTGGGTCATGGCACGCCCAGGAAGATTCCACGAAGGCACTGTCATGTGCTTAGTGGCACAAGGGGCTGGGAGAGAATGAGGTGACATGATCAGTTAGGTGGTTGCACATCTGTAGTTTCTTATATGATATAGTTCCTGGGCTGGATTTTTGAGAAAAACAATATAAGAAACTGCAAGCTGGGAGGCTGGGATTTGGCTTGTTTCTGTCTCCATATCAGCAAGTTTTGTGGCTCTATTTAGGGGCAATGTAGTTTTTCGGTAGGGCCTTTTGCTAAAAGTGCTGAATAAGAAGAAGATGTCGATTTTTTGCAGTTTGCTGATTACACACAACTTTTGCCGCCTTCTTTTTCTCCCTGTTGGAGATTGCATAAGAACATTTTGACTCAGGTTTTCTGCATAAATATATGTCCTAGGTTTTGACAATGCATCCTCTGTCTATCACATTGCTGATATTTTAAAAGAGCAGGGCATCTGATTTAACAAACCCTGATTTACAGCAGAGACTTGAATAAAGGTGTGACAGTAGTGACACCTTTCCAGCTCTCTCCACACATGTTTCATGTACACTGCATCTATTTGCATTTGAGAAAAATGCATGACACCAAGGTTGTGCATATAGACAGTACAGTGAAGCGATCTAAATGGGCACACCCGGTTTTTATAATAATTCCTGTTAGTCAAACATACTCCTCCTATGGATCCCTTGAGGAAATAATGATCATGCTGCAAAATGTTACTTCAACAAAATGGACAGTAATGTGTGACTCATAATATGATCCAAATGAAACAGGCATATTATGTGGTCAATGTGTTGGGGAGAACCCCCAATATGCCAGAGCGATAGTGGAAGTTTGTGGATTTACTGGGCCCAACACTCTCCCCCAGGGTACATGGAGGACTCAGTCAATTGCAAGTTTGAACTGTGGTTTATTACAAATAAAACCAACAGGGACCAGCACATGAATAGAGAAATATTCATGCACATCACACTCTTCCTCGACTTGCAGGCCTGTTTTACCCTCAAATGGCGTCAGCAGTACGTCACCACCTGGGCCCTTCTCCAAGAAACCTATCGGGCCAGGTGATTGAGTACTGAGTATTCTATAACCTATATAAAACACTATAGATGTTATTCTACAGGCCAGCACATGTCAGGTGGCTGGCCTGTCCCTTCCCCTAAATCTAATTTAATACATAGTGGCAGAGTATGGGCCTACCATTGTCTCTTTCCCATTGCTACACTCCCCTAGGGTACTAAACTGTGATTTGCCAGAGCTGACGTCCCCAGGCCTGGGACCCAAAACTGTTCTCAGCTCCCTGTGCACCTCTTCAAGGTGATGGGAATGTCTATCTGTCTGCTTTGTAACTAGTGTACACCACCTTTCTGCTCATGAGAATATGCCTCGGGCGTTGCAACAAATATGCCACCTGTGTTTGTTTTCTGCTGGGATTGGCTCCCTTTCTGACCATGGGAGAATGTCCTTTGTCCTCCTTGGTTGTGTCACGTGTTTGGAGATCACAAAATTGAAAAATTGAATTCTGCAGTTCTGAATTATGACGATTTATTCAATTTCTCTGCTGCTGCCCCCTTTGTTGTCTGGGTATTGGAATGTCGTTGTATCTCTTGACCTTGACTAGGGTCCTGTTTCACATGTCTAGCTCTTTGTCCAGCCTGAATCAGCTCATATCATCTCCTGCTCAGTGGTCTGAGGCCTGCTGCACTTTTCCTAAACCTTAATAAATAAATAATGCAGTTTCCACATTGTCCATGCTATACTATATTCTCCAGAGGTTAGTCACAATTGGCTCTGACAGGTCCTATAGGTGTTCCTACAGTTCCATAGAGTTATTCATGTTAAGCATCTGAAAGCTTTGTTAAGGATCTCTTGTGCTTTGCGGTTTATGCATTGTTGCATTTAGCTAATGACAAAATAATAAAAGCAATGCCAGTATGTATATGTATCTGTCCTCTAGCTAAAGATCTGTATGCTTGTGACCTTAATGTATTTGAGTGTGTTTTTGTGTCACGCTGTGTGGATTGCACGTGTGCTTCATGTCTAACATTGCTATGTCGAGGTGTCACTAGTGACATCAGTACTGCGGCTCCTCGTTGTTCAGTCAAAACTGTCCATATAGGATTCTTTAATCCTAGTCTCAGGCTCTTCTCCCACTCATGGATAGATTTGTATGTCCCTTGGCCTGTATGGCTGGCTGAGTGGGTACCTCTCGGTATATTTGTCAATCATTGGTCCATTGGGAATTTGTCCGAAATAGAGTGGTTGTTTGTTGTATGTTCTGGCCTTTAGTCTTGTCATGAATTTGGTCAGAGGGGGGGCAATTTACCGACTCTCTCTTCAAACGTTTTGGATCACATTTTTAACTGAATATTGTGGTCATGCCCCCCTCACATTGGGCCCATGTTTGCATGAGACTGATATCCATCCAGCTGTATTTGTTATAATATATGATATGATTTTTGTATTCATAACGCGCATGCACACAATTGTTTCTAGGAACCACAAGACAAGGGAGGGGGAGACAGTAGAAAGACAGGATAAAAGATCCTACTAGGCCTTGTATAATTTGGATCACACAAATCTGACAGCAAAAAGTGCAAGGGCAAAGGGAGAGGGGAAGTGGAGATAAGAGGGTAGGGGAAAGTGCAGCCAGGGCAGCTCAGATCTTGGAAAGTGCATGGAAGGCAGGGAGCAGTAGGAGTTACAGTTACCACCCCAACATGTGCAGTAGGCCCGGAGGCATTGCAGAAAGCCTGACCATGGAGGTGCCTGCATCCCTCTGAAACTCTGAGGGTATCCAGCAGCCAGTCAGGACAGGCAGACTGGAAGGTTAGCAAGGAAGAGGCAGAGAGAGAGGGAAGAGGAGAAAAGGAAGGTTTTGAGCCACTTCCGGAATTTCAGGTGGTCCGGCTCAAGTTTGTGAGGGGCAGGGGGACCATTCAAGAAGGGGGCAACTATAGAGGAGAGTGATCTACCCACCATTCTCTGTTTGGTGACACATCTGACCCTCAGAGAGTTTGAGGTAGCTGAGCAAAGGGCTCTAGAAGGAAGGTATTTAGGTGGAGAGAGTTGGATATAGTGTGGACCCCGGTCCCAGGTAGCCTTGCGGATGATTCAAAGGGTCTTTAACTTGATCCTTGCAGCCACCGGGACTCATTGCAGAGATTTCAGGGCAGTCCTCTTCTCTATTAATTGACAGGGTGAAGAATAGAGTTAGACAGATTGAGAAAAAGGCTGTCACAGTATTCGAGCCTGGAGAGAACCAGAGCTCTGGACACAGTGCACTTCTTGGGGAAGGTGAGAAAAGATAGAATACTTCTGAGGAGGTGCAGCTGGAAGTGGGCCTTCTTGGAAGGTCGGTGATGTGAGGCGAGAAGGAGAGAGTGGAGTCGGCTATTCCCCCTAGATTTTTACCTACCGCAGAGGGAGAGCGTACATGGCCCGAGGAGGGTGGCCAGAATGAGAGAGAGAAATTCAGAGCCGGGGTCCCAATGAGAAGAATCTCAGTCTTACTGGCATTGAGACAGGGATCATTGGAGGCGCACCATTCCTGAATCATGGATAGACAGTCAGGAGTGAGCGAAGAAGGAGAGGAGGCTGAGGGAAGTCTGAAAGAGAGCAGTGTGTCATCCGCATAACACTGGAAGTTAGAAGAGAAGGTGGAAATAAGGTGGGCCAATATGACCAGGTAGACATTGAAGAGCCAGGGTTACGGGATAGAGCCCTGGGGACACCATAGGTGGAGAGGGAGGTGGAGGAAAGGACCCAAGTTGGACCCGGGGGCGGTCCAAGTGGAAAACGGTCAACCACGCCAGAACCTGATCCATGATGCCCAGGCTCTCACGGAGCCAATTAATCAGGATGGTGTCATTGACCGTATCAAAGGCAATGGAAAGGTTGAGGAGGATGAGGACAACTGGAGAGTTAGAGTCAAGATTAGAGAGCAGATCTTCACGGGTGTTCTGAAGAGCAGTTTCTGTGCCTCTGGCTGCCCTAAAGCCATAGTGATGGTCATGGAGAAAACCAATAGATTCAGTGTGCAGCATTAGCTGAGAGATGACCAGCTTTTCCAGGAATTTGCAAAGGAAGGGAGTAATGCAGATCGGGTGATAGTTTGCCAGGTAGGAAGGGTTGGGAGAAGGCTTTTTTAGGAGGGGGTGTACAAGGCAGTGCTTGAGATGAGGAAAGAAAGAAAGGAGGGGGAAACAAGGCCAGGGGGCCTCAGAGAGCTAGAGGGAGAGAGAGAGGAAGAGGAAAGTGAGGACAAGATGTCCTGGGTTTTAGTGGTGAACTGAGAAGCCAGAGCCTAGCAGAGGGCCTGAGACTTAACAGGAGATGTGGAGACTGCACTAGGATTGGCCAGCCCCTTGCAGATTTTAAAGAGTTTGGCTGTGTTGTTAGGGGCTTCAAATATGCGATTGTGCACTAGCGCGTTGAAGCGTCTTTTGTGCTAGAGGGAATTACAAATAATGATCTCAGACCAAATAATCAAACAGACCCAATGAATATGGCAAAGTACTATGTTATTATCAATTTAATAAAGCAGGGCAAACTGGCAGACATCGTACTGATGCATGCACACTCACACATCAACTTGATTACATAGAGGTCTTATACCCAAATATGCGTAATCTATAATGTTATTCTATGTGACAAAATACAAAACCTATCAAGGGAAGGGATGGGTTAAGGGGAACATATCTACTTATAGAACATATAGGGACTAGTTCATCATTGTCTACCCCTTATCTGTAGGGCAGGCCTTGAACTATCTCTAAACAGTATAGTACTGATTATAGCCGACAAAACAACAGTGATTTGGTCTATGCTACATCCCACGTTAGGTTGTCCCTCGACCCCACTGATTGGTTGGCATGGTATCCCAACCTTCAGCAGAACGTACATGAAACAAAACTTAGTTGTTTGAATCCCATCAGACTACTCCCCATTTTCCCAATTAGCCCATCATCTCTCATCGGTACGCCATAAACCAAAGGCTTCCATTTGTATTTTTACTTTGTTGCCTGCTCGCTGTCCTGGAACATTAAGGGGAGTGTAAACACACCACTATCTAAGCGTAAAGCTCTAATGAATAGCCTTTTATTTCGACTTCTGAGTCACGTGTGAAGAGACCACCAAATTGTCCATTTCATCCTCCAATTTACTGCTATTTGATCTATTTGTGCAGGGTGCTGTTGCTCTTCTTGTCCTCTAGAGACTTGCTGACTCTATCTCACATGAACTTTGTATACTTTTAATTCACCAAAAGTTTGGCTCTTACAGATGTTTTCTTCTTCTTCTTCTTCCATCTATGAAGAGTGCCCTACATTCAGAGCGTATCCATGTACTCCCTTTGTGCTCTGTGCTTATCCTTTTAAAAAAAGCATCCTTAACTCTGAGCCAACCTTGACTCATTGTTGGCTCTGCACACAGAGCTGTTTTTCTGTGTCTCCTGATTCTAAAACCTCGGCCTGTCTCTGAGGTAGCTTGTTTAAGTTCAACGTGAGCAAGCGTCCATTTTCCTACTATGGCCGTCCTTGCCACGTTATGTATTCCTCTATTGCAAGCTTCTGTATGTTTTCATTGTACCATGCGTTACTGCATGTTTACATTTATTGGCCAGTAAGTTACTTCATCTTCAGATCCATGATTACCTTAGCTTTAGGTACATGTTACTTTTAGTGATTCAGTTACATCATTACTTCTAAGTATTTTCATATTGTTTCGGCATCAGTTCATATATCTTCTTTATGACATCACTTTGTCCTCATCAGATTTCACTTTAACATATTCATTGATGCATTCTGACATCTAAGCAGGCAACATCTTCCATCTTATATTCTTCCATACAACATCCTTCCACACTGTCAGTGCATGGGTACATTCTGTATGGCTGTCTGAGTGTATACCGTCTCTCATACAATCAATGCAGTATAGAAACAATACAGGAGGTCACATTTATTGCTTTTATTCAGATGTTTCAGTATTACTGTGGTTTGAGGGCAGGAACTGGCAGGATAGCATCTACCTGCTCCTCTACACAGGCTTGAATGTGGACCATCTTCTTGGAGAAGAAAGAGACTCTTTATTGCCCTCCACTAATTTAGCTACCCTGCACTTATGTTTCTGGGTGGCCAGGTCAGGATCATACCAATAGTGACACTTGGCAGTAGGCTTCAGACAGATCCTCATGACAGGGGCTGGATGTGCAGAGTGTTGGAGATAGAAGGATGTAGGTTGGAGAGTGCTGTGTCAGAGTGGGAGTCAGCCGCAAGAGTAGGAGGAGCAGAGAAAGTGGAGGCTAAAATGGACACTGTCACTCACTTCATGGTCCGAATGACCAAGGGAGAAGGTGGCAGTGTTGGGGTGGGATTTGGCGAATGTTGAGACTAGCGACATGGAGCAGGTGCCCACTTTTTAAGGACTTCTGTTGCGGGGTACAGTAGTGAGGTACACCCGGCGGAAGTGGCAGAGGGGCCTGAGCGTGGGCAGAGGCTGTAGACGGAGGTGACATAGTGGCCAAAGAGGAGATGGCAGAGGGTGTCAGAGAGCAGGCAGAGGAGAAGGGAACAGTCAAAGGAGTTGGGGAGGAGGTAAAAGAAGTGGTAGAGCAAGAGAAGAAGCTGATAAGATGTGGGAGGCGCCGATCAAGAAGGAGGAGATTGGGCTGAGAGCCATGAATCATGAGGGTACCATTTTGATGGACATTAATTATGGTTATGGATGAGTGGAAGGAGGTCAAGAGGACCACCCATTGGGTGCCACCATTAATGGGAGAGAAGGAGAAAGGAGAAAGCACAGAGACCATGTGAGGGTTCCATAGGTCTGGAGAAACCGCTGATGTGGGTATCAGAGATGGGAAGGCGTGGGTTGGATACCATGATATCCTCCTTGAACATTTTCCTTCCAGACTTAGTGAGAGGAATAGGATAACAGATAGAGTAGCAGTTTTATACAATGGGAGAAATTGAGATCACCATAGAGGGTGCCAGGAGGAAAGAGGAGATTGAGAGAGAGAGAGAGAGAGAAGAGAGAGGAGAAGAAGCACAGCCCAGAGCTGCGCAAAGCAGGATGACCAGGAGGGGAGGGTTCACACTGTAGGGAGTACACCAGAAGCACAAACAGGTAGCACACCAAAAGGGAAATGGACGAAACAGTGTGGACAGGGGATGGGGCAGGGGGAGGAGGGACAACAGAGATCGACAGCCAAAGGGGGTGGCAGTGGCCACAGCAATAACCAAAAGAACCAATAGTAACCCACAGTAGAAGGAGCATGCAGCTGGAAAAACCTAGAGAGTACAACAATCAACAGTGAGAGGACACGGCAGCCTCAGGAAACAATGAAGGGGCACAAGAATATACGAAGTACGACTAACCACAGGAGGGGAAAGCCAAATGGATGCACAGAGGCAGAGCAGGTTAAGACCGGTATATAAGTTGAAGTACATGCAATGCATAAACACCCAGATTTGAGAATCCTAGAAAGAGGGAACAAGACTAGATTTTTTAAAACACAACTGCAATGCAAAAACACCCAGATTGGAGAATCCTAGAGAGAGGGAAAAAGCCTAGATTTCTTTTAAACACAACACCAATGCAAAAACACCGAGATCTGAGAATCCCAAAAAGAGGGAAAAAGCCTAGATTGTTTTAAACACAACAGCAAAGCAAAAACACCCAGATTCGAGAATCCTAGAAAGAGGGAAAAAGCCTATTTTTTTTAAACACAACAGCAATGCAAAAACACCCAGATTCGAGAATCCTAGAAAGAGGGAACAAGACTAGATTTTTTAAAACACAACTGCAATGCAAAAACACCCAGATTGGAGAATCCTAGAAAGAGGGAACAAGACTAGATTTTTTAAAACACAACACCAATGCAAAAACACCGAGATCTGAGAATCCCAAAAAGAGGGAAAAAGCCTAGATTGTTTTAAACACAACAGCAAAGCAAAAACACCCAGATTCGAGAATCCTAGAAAGAGGGAAAAAGCCTATTTTTTTTAAAACACAACAGCAATGCAAAAACACCCAGATTCGAGAATCCTAGAAAGAGGGAAAAAGCGCCTCTGGATTAAAAAAAATGACAGTTATCCTGGACAGCAATAACTCTGATGTATAGCAGACTTAAGGAATTATCACGATCTAATGAGAGAGGAGGGACAGTTAGATGGAGAGCAGTAGTGGCTGTTCCTCCTGCCCGCACCTTTCTGACCTTGCCAGTAGCTGCTGGTTGGTGGCTGTGATGCATGCTCCCACAGTGAACACCTGCAAACACCCTCTGGAGCTGCAACTTTGGGAGCTGCCTTTTGCCTCAGGCCCCTTAACAGGAGGGCGGCGGCAACGGACAATGGAGCTGCCCTACTGGGATCCAATAAGTGCGCAGGAAGGCCCAATCAGGGGCTGGGGAGGTGGGAGGAACCAGGATGGAGCAGGGGCAGAGAGGATCGGGGGTAGGTAAGCAGTGAGGTGGCAAGAGAAAACAAACTAAGTCACACAAGATTTAATTAAATAATGGTGGGGGCGCAGGATGGCAAGAAAACTCACAGCAGCCTTCCAGAAGAAATGTGTGCCATGCCATGTACGGCTGGGCTAGGCACTCAGCAGCTCCTCGGGCAATGAGTAGCAGGCCCAATCATGGGTCCTGGGAGGCGGGAGCACAGAGGAACCAGGACGGAGCAGGGGTAGAGAAGATCAGGGGAAGGCAAGCCACGAGGCGGCAAGAGCGATTTGATTTCCTAGTTTTCTTCACATAAGGACAAACACAGGTGGATGAGCAGTCAATGACTTCAACAGAATTAAGGATGGAATGGTTGGAGAGTGCTTTGGAAGAGGTTGAACACACATTACAGCAGACAGAGACCCATTTAAAGACCCTCAAGGAAAGGGGTTTGAGTTCTCAGGATCGAATAAGAGTTCGGAACAATGTTAGTGAATCACACATGTTAATATCAGCATATATATTGTGATAAGATTGCGCAGGTAAATTTGGAGGCACAACACTCTGCATTCCTGTTTATGTGGAATTTGCTTGATTTTTAACATGTCATCTGCTGCATACATGTGTATCAGAACATTAGATTGTTCACCTACTCTAGTGTTGTATCTGACAGATAATAAATAACATGTGTCATGCACTATCCCCTTTTCCCTAATATTTAATTTGTGAACCTTGCTGTACATCTAGCATAGACTAGACTGTTTAGATGGGTCAGTGGGGCAGGCAATTGTCATGATAACTCATGTGCCGGGATTGCATGGTTCACACTCAGCATCGAATGTGTTCTACTGAACGCAAAGAGTGTTATGCATTAGCAGTACCCTGTTTTTCAAGAGTGTGCTCTACTGATATTTTGGCATTGTGTGTACCTCTATTCTACAAGCTGTGCATGCACACACAATTGGCAATTGGTAAAGGATACACCCCTGAAAGTGTGCACGCACGTTGCACGCAGCCATCGACCTGCACAGTGTATGCACTCCCTTTCTGTACCCTATATAAATGGTGGCAAACATACAGTCATGCTACTTGGCACGGTCACTGAAACTAATAACGCTAACTCAGTGGGGAAACCATACTAATTTTAGGAGGCTTGATGTTATTTGAGATTCCCTTTCCTCGCTTTAATCCTATTTAAAACCTAAAATACGATTTATACCATAATGCAACAGGGCCTATCTAACAAAGCACAAAACCTGGTGACCCCATTAACATGGAGTTGCCTGATGACCACATGCACAGAGCAAATTGCACAATGAGTCTTCCACCATGCGCTGAGTAACAAGAGGGAAGTAGCACAGAGTTATAGAAACCGGTGATATAAACGTTCAGCGAGGGTTGACACGTGATCGTGGGAAACCTTTAACACATGTGTGCAAGTCAAGCACAGATTAATGGTGGTATCCCATGCACATGTCCCAAACTACATCATTATTGTCTGTTATGCTCTCATTTTGGGAAGTCACATTCTGTTTTGTTGTGAGTGAGGCAGTCTTGCATATGGTCAACCTAATACTTGACTGACTTGCTTGTAAAAGGAGCACAATCAGATGAAAATGCCTCCCACAACTATAGGCACCAGAGTAAAGAGTGCATGCTATTTCTGCTGAATTGTGCCCTACATTGAATTTGTATCTTGCCAGAGTGAAAAGGCCACGGATGTTGAAATGTATTCTCATGGTTACTATCCGCCCATTAGAGCAAGAGCATTTGGTACGCATATTGCTGGATGCTGGGGTGGTGTCTAGATTCAAAACTGAGTCCACACACAGAGTGAATGCCTTGGAGAATGTCATAGAAACTTTGAAGCTCAGAAAATCCTGAAATCATCCAAGGCTCCTTTTAGAGGTTGTAGATTTTCCATGGGCATCATTACAAGTTTGCCAGTCCGGAAACAAGGGTGCTGGTAAGCTCACTGACACCCTTGTTTCCGGACCGGCAAACTACATATCTGCCTGCCATAGCCACTGCGCCCGACAAGTCTGACCCTGCTGGGCGTAGTGGGTGTGGTAAGCAGACCATTCACAGTGCTGGCACGGTGCCGGCGCTTCCGTGTCCCCACTCCCATAGAGTCCTACGGACTCTATGGGAACGGCGACTTACATTTTACCGGCACCTGACTTTCCGGGCTGTCGGACTTGTAATCTCCCAGTGGCACCGGGAAGTCAGGTGCCGGTAAAATGTTATGAGTTTGGCGGCAACCCGCCGGAAGCACCGGCAGGGTTACTGCCAGGTAATGAGGCCCTCTTGTGTCCTGCATTCAAATTTCTTCAAGGTGTGGAGGCGAAGCATCTCAGATGAACCAAGACATTGAGGTCACCAGAGATCTGAGATTAATAACAGCCAGCTGTGTATGAGACTGCGGCTAAGCTAAGAATAGCACATGGGGCTTCCAAGACTGTAGAAATCCAGGAGGTGCATCATCAAGCTCCTGCTGTACTGTTGGATAGTTGATACATGTGTACTACAAAAATAACATGAGACTATCTTTGATCCCTCTGTGTTCTGGCTTTGATGTAAAGTCTACATGAAAAATGTGCTTTTCCACATATATATGTTGAGTATATATCCGAATTAACCTGTATAGAACTAGAAACAACTTCTCCCTATACTGGGGAAGATAGCTCAGGGGCAATGTGCTTGCCTTGCAAACAAGACAACACAAAGCACCACAGGTTCGATCCCCGGACCGCTCTTAGAAACCTTTGGGTATTAAGCGCGTTATAAATAACCTATCATATCGTAAGGGAGGTAATTACATCCTGCTTTTCTTAAAACATTTGTGTCACCTGCAATACAAATAAGGTGTTTTCTTTTGGCCACTCAGGGCATTACCTCTATTTAAAGTATTGCCATGCCACAATGTTTTCTCATACACCATACACCCTGACAAGACTTGCATTTTGGCTACAAACACCATTACCGCGACCACAGTGTGATATTATGGGCGCTGGAAAAGGTGAGTGAACTGGAATAGAACAATGTAACTATCACACTGCAAAGCTCTTAAGCAAACACTCCTCCCTCTTATACATGGAAGATGAAAGCAGCATCAGGTTCTCGATGTGGCGCCAAACGGTATTGCTAGGAAAGCAACACAAAGCATAGAAGGAAAGCTGTAGCGTTGCAAGCATTTAAAAATAGAATAATCTGTGAATAGTTGGTTTATTGACTTGTTCATCTATTATTATAGGCCCTGAGGTACTATGAGCTATGACTGCAGACAAAGTTATGTGCACTTATCTGTGTGTATGTGTCTATGAGTTAGATAACTTAAATGGCTTTGATCCAGTTTAAGCTGAAGTCTCATTTTTCCTGCTGCGCTATTACCCATTTAGAGAGTATCATATTTAATTAAGCAATTTTCATCCTGTTAATTTCAGCATTGAAAAAGAATATATAGCCGCATAATGTGCTGCGAGATTTACAGGAGTTTTAACCTAGATAAAATTAAGTTTTTACTAGCATTGCATACTCTGGCTTTGAGTCTTCAAGGTTGTTGGAATGAGTGCTTCCAATTGTAGAAACTAAGCTTTACATTCACACTGCATCTTGCGGTGGTATGGTATTATGTTTAGTACATGATCTAACTGAGAGAGGGACGCATACTCTCTCTTCTTTATTGAGGAACACTGCGTGGCAAAATGCACGTAGAAGGGAACGTTTTATCATTGTATGGCCTAGCCAAAATAACTTGTGACTATTTACTGCGAAAAATTCAGAAATGAGAACTTGGCAAAAACAACATTTTCGCAACAAATTTCACTTCCTAATGCTACATTTTCATTTGTGAAAGGGGACTAGGATTCCTGATATCTGAGCCTTGCACATGACCAACAGTGAGAATGGAGTACCCAACTACTTTGCCACTTCCAGCTCCCTAATACAAAAGATTCTCAGTGTAGTTGTTGATATTGCCGCTAAAGGAGTGGCAAGTTAAGGTCACAGACTCTAAGGGAAACAAAAGCAAATTTGCAAAGCCATCAGCTTTGGGTTTTGTGTACACATATGGAGTAGATACTGTGAGAAACCAGAGGGTGTCTCACCTGCCAGTTCCGGGGATTCTCTATCTCAGGTGGCCAGGGCACGCCCATTACTTTTGTATCTAGACCCTAAATGAGTGGTCTTTTGGGGAAAGGGGGTGAGGCAGCCTATGGTGAGATGCGGTATTCCCCCTCTTTAGTTTATCTGCTCCATCCTAATTTTTCAGATCCACCAAAGACCCAATTCCCAGACCCCTTTTTTACACAAACACTGAGTCGAGGAAGAGCATGACTGAGAGTAACCAGACTAAATCTCTCACATGGTATTGGACATGTCCCGTTAATCGGGTCAGGCAAAGTCAGGCACTTTACTTACATACACCTAATATCAATTAGCTCTCCTCACACAAATAAAAGGCAACAACTAAAGACACACTCTGAGCAAGACGGAACACAAGTACGAGCAGAACTTCTGGGACAAACAAAGGCACACCTACTGGAGCAGGGCAACAAATCAAGGGATGAGAGCATCGAGTCGAAAACCCCATGACTTCCCTACTGGAGGTCGTTGCCTCAAACAGGCCGCAAAAGACATGTGTAGAAGGCCAGATACAAGTGAAGATTGCATTGTGTTTCAAGGATGCCAGCGACCCTCCCGGGTGTACGGCAGAGTTGGGGAGGTGAGGCCAAGTCTGTGGTAGTAACCATGACTTGTGAACTGGAAATAGTAAAACCAAGAAAGATAAACACACAGCTGGTGATTTAGGAAGCGACTTGAGAGACTGGTGTGTGTTAAAGCAAATAAAGTAGCAACATCATATCGCAAGTGAAAGATGCATGCATGTGAATGAGACGTGAAGAATGGCTGACCTGTGAGTGAACTTGTGAAATCAGCGAGACTAAGGTACGGAGTGGTCCGGCGAAAAGAAGTAGCCCACACGAAATTCTCTGTGAAAGGTACAATGTTTGCGGCAATAAAGAGAATGAACAGCAATAGTGAAATAAGCACGAGTAAACGAGAACTTTGAGTCCAAGTGGTCTTGCAGTGGTCTGTAAAGAAAGCCACGCACATTCAAAAGTGCTCGACGTCCGAAAGAGATCCGAGCCAGACAGAGGGAGACCCAAAGTACAATAAGCTTGTGGAAGAGAGCCCCCTTGAAAATTTGAGTTGAACATTGTTGTGAGAGGTCTGAACCTGGCAGGGTTGGGAT
Organism: Ambystoma mexicanum; assembly: GCF_040938575.1. Lineage (NCBI taxonomy): Eukaryota > Metazoa > Chordata > Amphibia > Caudata > Ambystomatidae > Ambystoma > Ambystoma mexicanum. Next base: position 360,129,507 of record NC_090941.1, read on the forward strand.
GTACATAAAATGTGTGGTGAGAGGTCTGAGCCCGGCAGAGGGGACCCACATGAACTGTGTGGTGAAAGGTCTGAGCCCAGCAGAGGGGGACCGTTGTGAACTTTGTGTTGAAGTACTATTTTGAAAGTAAAAAAAAATGAGACTTTAACGTGGAAGGCCAGCTGGGCCTCAATCCACGTTTTGGAACTGTTTATAGTGTTGGAAACTGTGACAGAGTGTGTCATCCGGCTTACAAGGACAGCCATACTCTGTGAGATCTAACGTGGGGAGGAGAGCAAGTTCAGCCACATTTATTCTTTTGAAAACTGATTTGACCTTTGCATACATTTCTCCTTTTTACACTTTTTGTACAATAAATAGGGCAGGCATTAGGTTGTTGTTAGCATTGGCCATTCTGATTTGACAGACTCCACTAGGACTGATTTGTTTATTATTTGATGGCCGAGACTACTCCAATCTTAGTTATAGGACAAAGTAGGAGTTTCTCCAGTCCCAACATTTTCAATAAAGGTTTTGCAAATTGAATCCATTGTGTCAGTATGACACTTGTGATACCATGCCTCCCCTACAGTACTCTAAGGGAAACAAAAAACTATTTGCAAAGCCATCAGCTTTGGGTTTTGTGTAGACATGAGATAGACATATACTCAAGCCAAAACTCTTGGCTTTGTCAATGTCTGTTTTAAAAGGACTTCAGTGAAGGACACACATAATGCTTATAAATGAAGTGGCTGAAGACACGCTTGGTTAAGACATTTTTATTTCACCATTAGCTCAATTGTAGATTCAAAAATGCCATTAATTCTGAGAAGCCTGCTCTGAAATAACACTGGCGGGTGTGAATGGTGCTTTGGATGAGTATGTCCATGGGCTTTCAATAGATGGGTAAATAACGAAACAACACCTATAAACTGTGTTTACACCTCATATCCCATCTGCCTCCGAGCTGTGCTACAATACAATAGTGTTGTGGTTTAGGTGATGCTTTAGGAGCACCTAAAAGCCAAAACGAAACACTTGAGATAGCTGGCCCCACAGAAAACTGCCACATTGTAACTGTTTATTTAGAGAAATGCCGACACTGCTGCCTGCATCACAAACCTGCACGTGTGACCATCATTACAGCTTCATTTAACTTTTTGGGAGAGAAAATCACAGAATTCCAAGCATCAAAATTGGGAAGCTGTTACAGGTTTCTGGAAGACAAAATAAAAATCTATGAGTAAATGGACTTCATGAAAAAGTCAAATCCTTTGGAATGTGGAAAAAAAGACAGGCTGAACAAATCGAAAGCTATCTTTGACCCCCATGTGAAAGTAATCAAATCTCTAAAACTTTACAAACAATGCCTCGGAGATCGTTGACTTCCAGGCTACTATCAATTGGATGTTTGGTCTTTTAGCACTTTCTGAAAGTCCTCATTCAAGAACCTGATTAAATCATGGTGTGCAATCATTGTGTGCTACCCCATCTTGAAAGTAAGCACATTGAATTGGTATGCAATACAGAGAGAGAATGTTGTTGTTTTAAACGAACAATGGCCGTTGTGGGAGAGCAAGTCATGGCCCTGCCCAGTGTTCAATTTGAAAATGTGCAAAGAAATATATAGCTCACTACAGCCATGAAATGCCTATTTGCATTGCATTCTCATTGGAAGTGCTGCATGACCAAACTTTCAGAACCCTCAGATTGTTCGGAATACCACATTGCATGGCTATCAGCAATGCGAGGTGCACCTGCAGCCAATTCCTCTCTATTGTCCAGACAGATCTTGGCACTGTCAACAAGTCCTGCAGAGCCAATAACCCACATCTACCCAAGCAGATAAAAACAAAAAAAAACGGAACAACAGACCCCTACTTGGCCATGCTAACACACGTGGAATGTACATTACCAGCAGGAAGCAGAGGATGATCATCTACATGTTATTCAACTTGCATTCACCCTTCCTGCCCTTTTGACTATGTTTTTCTCTCAGCTGAAAGAGCGAGATGGCTTATAGTAGATTGGGCCTTTTACTTGGTGTTTAACCCTTAACTGCCAGTCTATTATGCACGTCTATGCAAAAAGGATGAGCATACTCTTGGCAACTTTGTCTTAGCTTAGTTTGCAATCTGTTGGAATGAATCAGGGTTACAGTTTGTGTTTACGTTGCACTGTATTTTTTTAATTTTAACATTAGATTTTTATTTGTATTTCAAACAAAATAATCATAAACAATCCGACAATATGGATCCCACAAAGAAGCAAAACAGTCACGCCAGTCGTTTTACAACTTTTTTGCTTGCAGCAGAACAAGAATTATAAAAAAAAAAAGCATCTTGGTACAGTTGCGCTATTTTTGGAAGTTCAGTTGCATTCTACAAACAGACAAACCCACTCCCCCTCCACCCCAGAAATATGGTTGCTGCCCTGAAACCCGGTCTGCTGGTACAAGTAGGTTAACTGTTCAAGAAGGTATTGTAGCAAGTAGAGGTCCTCAAGATACTTCAGGGATCGTTCTGGTACTTCCTAGCTATAGTTTCTCGTTGGGGACGGCAGTGGCACTGTAAGGAGCCGTATAGGTAAGACAGTGTCCAGAGTTCACTGTCTTTAATGCTTTAGACGTCGCGTGGCTTGCGTCTGGACACTTCCCGATCTCACTTTCCTATAATATTTCATGTAGAAGAGCCAGTCAGCATCAATATGTGTATGCGTTTCCATGAGGGTTGCCGTGAGACTCTCCATTTCATAAATGTGAAATGCTTTTGTTGCGCCAGTCTAGTTTGGACGGGAGAGTGTTTTTTTTTATTTTTTCCATTGTTGGGCTAAACATACTCCTGTGGCCAAAAAGAGATTCCAAGTGATATGTGGTAGAACATAATATCTGGCATCTCTCCTCTAAACCCTAAACAGCAGTAGCAAAGGTGCACATTCTCTGTTTATCTTTTCAATAGTGCAAACCCAGCCCAGTACCTCTTTCCAGTAAGTCTGCGACACTGGACAACTCCACCACTGGTGGCAATAATCTGACACTTGTGTACAGGCCCCTCCAGCAGATTGGGCTGACCCCTGCACACATTTTCAAGAGCCTAAGTGGGGTCAGGTGCCAGTGGAACAGAAGTCTACAATTTAACATTTTATACTGCATTGCAACTGGTGATGACCAAAACGCTCTGTACAAAGTGGGCCGAACAACACTTCACCCTGCAGCCCCAAGTCTTTCTCCCAGCTAGCCTGACCTCGGGGGTAGGTAGATGACCTCTTGTTAATAGTGCAGTGTATATTTGCAACATCAAGTCCTTTGTGCCCATGTGCGTGTCGAGGATGCGTTCAAAGGGGGATAAAGCGCTCTTCAATTGGTCTTTCCAGTGATGATCCATTAGAACCCCTCTAAGCTGTAGATGACTTGGCGGGGGAATATTTTGTGTCTGCATGCTTGTTCAAGGACAGTTTTAGATTGTAACACAGATTTGCCCCACATTTAACCTGCTCTAGTTAGTTCCGCTTAATACATTTCCTGGAAACATTCTAGGTCTACCATTAGGTCTCTTATTGGTGGAGCCCATATGTAGCACAGTATAGGAGGGCCATGAGGGGATAACCTTCATGTCTGCTCCCGGTTGCCATACTGCCCAGAAAACTCCTAATACAGGTTGGGTTCTAATCTTTTTAGTGAGCCTGCTCTCGGGGACCCACAACCATTTACCTATAGTAACCGAAGCAAAACGTGTGTTCTCAAGAGCAACCCCCTTTGTTTCTCTCTGTTTTCCCTCAAATGGTCCTTTATTATTCTGAGTTGGGCCACCTTGTAGTACTCACTTAAGTCTGTGTAGCTCAGCCCGCCTTCTTTCTTTGTCCTGCCCAGAGAAAGGCGAGTAGTTCACTTTTCATTTTTAACAAAGCAACTTCAGGAACCACTACAGGCAGGGCTTGAAACAGAAACATCAGTCTAGAGAGTATGTTCATTTTGATAGTCGTAAAACGTGCCGCCCAGGTTAAAGTCATTGTTGACCATCGTTTGAGGTCCCAGTGATAGCAGACCCTAGTGGCGGGTAGTTAGCTTCATACAGGTTGCTAAGCCGTCCTGTGAGGGTTACACTTAGGTATCTAATACCAGATAAACTCATTTGTAGACTGTAATGTTGCATTATGTGCTGGGCGTGGGTGCTGTTGGTCGACAAGGGCAGCACCATGGTCTTATGGATGTTGATTCGAAACCCTGAGTGCATGCCATAGATTTGAATGGGTTGCTACAAGGCTGAGACTGTTACAACAGGGGCGGTGGTGTGCGCAAGTATGTCATCCGAAAACATGGCTAGTTTGCATTCCTACCACCTCTCCAAAAGCCTCTTACTTTGGTGTTGTGGCGGATTTCCGGCTCAATCACAAGGACGTAAAGTAATGGGATAAGGGACATCTTTGCAGAGTGCTCTGCTTTGTTGGAAGCACTCTGATGCAACACTTTTTACTACTACCTGGGCTGATGTGTTTCTGTATAATGCTAATGCCCCTGTGATACATTGCTCCCCCAGGCATGCTTTTTTAAGAACTGTGCTCAGGAATGACCAATCCACCCTATTGTATGATTTTTTGGCATTAGTTGAGATGAGGCATGGGTCTATATCATCCTCGCTCAGACCAGCTATAAGGTCTAGAGATTTATGGATATTATCCAAGCCATGCCTTCCTTGGACATATCCTGTCTGGTCATTATGTATGAGCTTCGGCAGAATACTGCCTAGCGGTTTGCTAGGATGCTTGCATATATCTTCGCATCCACATTGATTAGAGAAATTAGGCAGTATGAAGCACATTCTGCTTTGTCTTTCCCTTCTTTCAGTATAACTATGATTTTGGCCTGAGTGAAGGATGTTTGTGCTTCTTCTGTTGCCAATATGTTGTTATATAGTGTGACTAAAAATGGGGGTAAGGATTGACCAAACGTTTTGTAAAAAGTTGGAGTATAGCCATATTGGCCGGGTGCTGACTGGGCTATGAGTTTGGAAATTGCTTGTAAGACCTCTATTTGGTTAATTGGCGCATTCAGGGCCTCACGGTTCTCAGGGTGGTTGACCTAAGCAGAATATATGCTAAGCATAGATGTGTGCTTGCGGGATCATCTTGACTTTCTTATGTGTATAGGGTGGCATAAAACTGTGCAAAGCGCTCTGTAATTTCCAGAGGGGAGTTGATGAGAGTCCCTGCTGAGCTATTAATCTCTAACACCGCTCTGTCTGCTCTGCATGGAGTGAGCCTTGTGTCCTTTTTTCATAGTATTTTTGCATCAGGTAGCAAAGCTGTGTCAAGACTTTCCCTCTTCCTAATTTGCCTAATTCTTCCTTATCTGTTCTATCTCTTTGACCTTGTCTTGCAGCGAGTCCTACTTACTCCGGATTTCCTGTTTTAGTGTTGACTCCTGTAACATGTGCATCCTCTTTTTAGATGCCTCTTCTGCTATCAATACACGCCTCCAGGTTGCTTTTAGCTGCCTTCCAAACTATGTTGATTGCTGTTTCCCTCATGTCGTTGATTGAGAAAAATTCACTTATGTGCTCCTTCAAGTGTGCACGAAAGAGCAGATCTCAGTTGAGGGTGTCATTGCATACCCATCTATGTCTATGGGATAATGGCTCAGTTTGGCCTAAGTCCAAGGTAAATTCCACCATGTCATGGTCTGACCATCCCACAATCACTGTGTCTGTGGAAATGAGTTTCTATGCATGTACAGCTTTGATAAGAATATAATCTATGCAGAAATATGTCTTGTGTGGTGTAGAGTAAAATGTGTATTCTTTGGCGAAAGGATGGAAGTGTCAGCATGTGTCAACTAAATGTACCTCTTCTAACAAGTCCTTCAGACCACCTTTATGGGGGATGTGTGGCGGTTCAGCCTCCGGCGTTATGACCACCAGTCTATTGAGGGATCCGCTATCATGTTAAAATCTCCCCCGCATATTAGTAGTCCTTCCCCCGTTCCCCCAAGAAATGTAAAACCAATCTGCAAAAAGAGAGTTGTTGTTGATTAGGTGCATATACTGTGACCATAGTGCGGCCGATTGAACATTTTACTGCTAGATATCAACCTTCCTTGTACCTAATGATGTTAGTGATGGTGAGACCTAATGAGACTTTGTACAACATGCCTACCCCTCCTTTTGACTGAGTTAGAAGCCCAGATAACCCCATCCTGGTATTTTCATTTAAGCAGTAGTTCTTCACCCTGTTTAAATTTGGTTTCCTGTACAAATTCAACGCCCAGCTTCACCAGTTTAAACTCTCTTGTTAACATTGAACATTTCTGAGTTGAGTTCAGTCATTTAACATTAATTTTGCCACATTTAACCAGATTGTTAACCAACATCTCTATTTGAAGGTACACTTTCGACTACTACAAACCCTGAGGAAGAATAACCTAATGCGTCTTCCGAGATGAAGCCACTGCCTAGCATGAGATGAGTTTCGTTTTAAATGCATGCATTCCTGAAAGTATACCTTCTTGTACATTTGTTTGTGTCATTTCTTAAACTGACCATAACCCTTCCTGCCCCATTTACTGCCCCCCAAAAAAAGAAAAGGTCAACCGAAACATAGTTGTGAACAAAAGACTGAGAGAGATGCCCTAAAGAAACGCTAGATCCACTTTCTGGTGGATCCGTGTCCCTCCGGTTGCTGTGATACCATGATCTTACTTCGGTTGGTGTGGCAAGTCCTTAAGGCGTTCCTCCCGCATAGTTCGGTGGAGCCTATTTAGGTGCCTTCATCCGGCACTTGTCATCCGGTGCCTAGCCATAGTTTAGTCAGAAAAGAAAACTGGTAAATGTGTCACCTTTGTGTAGGTGATCTTTGGCTGAAGAGTTATAAAATTGCTTTCACTGTATGGTCAAGTTATGTTCATCATGGACTGTTAAATCTTCGTTATTGCCTTGATTCTCCTGTTTTCCCCCTTTTTGGTAAGCACTCGCAATGCAGGCCTCTTTGGTCTGAGCCTCTCATGTTTTCGTCCAAAGTGGTGCTTCTGTCTTCACCCTGTAGTCTCTGCAGGACCCCTGCCGCCTCATCACCACTTGAGACTCCGCAATCGTCTCCTTAGTGTCAAATTTCAGCAAAAAGGAGAATCCCAACAATATGAAATACCCTGATCCTGGAGCCATGTTGTTAGTTGAACACAGTCCCTCCTTTTTCGATGGGTAATCATCGACAAGTCCTGATAGAAGTGTGTGCTGAGCCCTTAAATTAGATTTTTAATGGCTTCTCGCTTTGTTGATGATGTCAGCTTTCTGCCTGTAGCAGTGGCATTTAGCGATCACTGCCCTCAGGCCATACGGGGGGCACCACCTCTATGAACCATGTCGAACTCTATGGCTGGTTTTGGGGGTCTTCAAAGTGGGACTTTGATTCTCCTTTCCAGAGTCTGAGGAGTCTCCTCCTGAGATTGTTTTAATCCAAGTATCCTGATGTTAATGTGTCGCTCTCTATTTTCTAGGTCATCTATTTTTGTAGCTAGGTCTGCTTCTTGTTGCCCATGTCCAGTAAGAGGCTTTCAGTCTTCATGTCTACAACTACTGGTGACTGTTGATAGTTTTCAATTCCTTCAACTCTGTCCTCTAACTTGGTTACTTTTGTCTGTACTGCTGTTAAAGACACCGCTACACTCGCTTTCATTGACCTAATCTCCTCAAGCAGCACTCTAACTTCTGCCTTTGTTGAGGCCTCATGGTCTTCACCAGGTATTGGTGCAGTGACTGCTTGGGTAGGCTCCCCCATTGTGGTAGGGTCACGGTGGAACAGTTGCAGTGCGGTTTATGTGGGAGGATCCAGCTCGGTCTAAGTGGTGACTTTGTGTGCTAAGAGCTCTTTCCTCCTTCGTCCACTGATGTGGTGTGAGGCAGACGTGGGGATGGCCACCTCTCTTTGAATCTGGCTTTTATGGCTAGTCAGCTGCTTTGAGAGGCAGTCAAGTGTTGAGTGGCTTTATATATGGGACAGTGTTCTTACTCAATATCTCTGCGCTTCAGTTCATTTCTTGGGGGTCTACTGTTCTGGCCATTAATATGCCTTATGCTGGCCAATCGACCTCACTGAGGATGGTCTTTACTTCACTCTGCATCCTGCACATCATACAACTTATCCGTAATGTGCCTCTCCCGTTGGCCCTTCTGCATTCAGTGTAACCTTGCAGCTCTCTTCCTTACTCCAATCCACATGTCATGTCGGATTTGGTGAAGTTCAGGAGGGGGGCTGTTTACTCAGACTCTGCCGATTCAGTATGTGGGCTGCTTGCCTGCTTCCATTCTGTGTAGGTGTGCAGTGCTTCTCATGCTGGACTGTTCTGCTTTTGTAATTAAGCAGCTTTTACATTTCCCCCTGCAGGATTCATTGCTTGGCATGCGCTTTCAGCTCCCATTGTGCAGGCAGCAATGTGGGGCCACAGGAGCACTAAATACCTTTGTATCCAAGTTGTCTGCAGATCACAGCAAGGGCTCATGCCCCGCTACACCGCCAGAGGCCGCAACCTTTTGCCATGTTTTCTGCTTTGATTCCCGGAGTTGCTGTGGCGCGCCATCGCACTAGCATCGCGCCCAGCCTTTTCTCTGAACTGAGCGCAGCTGCTGGCTGTCCCCAGCAGGGCTCCGCTGGTGGGCCGCTCTGGTGCCGTCAAGCTCGCTGTTTTTGCTGCCTGACACTGCGTTGCCCAGAGCTCCCCCGGTGCTCTTTTTTTAAGTGAGTGCCTGAGGTCTTACCAAACACGCCGACACCCCAAGGCTAGGTCATCAGACATTGGTGCTGCAATCTGCTGCCATTATTTCCCAGACGGCAAGGGAGGGATATATCAGGCAGCCACCTTGCCTGGACCACCTAGTGTTCTCCCACCCATCTTAATTTTAATGCCAACATTGGTTTATAATATATTTATAGATCTGCACCCCATGCCATAACAGGAGTTATAGGCCTGTGAACCTTGTAAAATTCCCTTGCTGTGCTCAGCCTTTAATTCGGTCTATTAGGCCTATTTGCCTAGTACAGCCTTTGATCAGAGTCTTTAAAGCTTAACAATGTCATTGGAACATTGGTGGGCCACTGTGACCAATGGGTCAGCTGAGTGCCTTAACAAGTGTTCCAAAGCTTGATGTTTCTCTCTCAACATACCGCTTCAATGCCCAGAGTCTCACTCCATCACCAGGACAATGCTCATTGTAATGTTCCAAGCACTTTCTGCAACTGTTTTCTTTTGTTTATAACCTGTTTTTAACCAGCTTTTGTTTGTTAGCCATATTCTTGGCATTGCAGCTATTCTCTAACCTCTCATCTACAAAATGCTATTGTTAAGAGATTTTCATACAGGAATTTTTCTGGCCACACACTACTTTTCCATAATAGTTATTTTAATGACAATTTGTATGTAATAATTGATGTTTTTAAAATGTGTTTTAACACTATGGGCCTCATTACGAGTTAGGCGGTAAAAATGACAAATTACTGGGATGCCGTTGCAACAGTGTCTGTGTTGCACTGTTGCTGGAATCAACGGATGATTCCGAGTCTGTGTGCATGCACACCCTGACATGCCGGTAAAGGGTGCACTGGCATGCCGGTAAGGCCCTCAAAACCCCCCTAGTAGCGGCATCATCCATGCCACAGACACGGGCACCGGGGCATCCTAGATGCCGGACAGAAAGGTACTGTTCATACCGGCACAGGAAGTGTCGGTAACGGAAGCAATGTAATTGCGCCGGAATGGGAAATGCTCTGGCAGCCATCTTGAAAAACACAACCCATTGCAATCCTGGAATGACAGGAGTGATACAGAGCTGCAAAGTGCCCAGCTGCATAGAAGAACATGTCAGGGACATGTGGGACCGTTCGACGTAGAAAACCCTGTTTCAGTGAGCCCAAGTTGACCATGCTTGCCGATATTCTGGTCGAGAACGCTGATGTAGTGTTTGGAAGAGACTTGCGCCGGCCAACCCAATTCTGGAAGAAGGCAATATCGACTGAAGTGGCCTCAAAAGTGTCTGCAGTGGGCAAAACACCCAGGAGTGTAAAGGACTGCCGCAAAAGTTGGGACTTGTATCTCCTTGTCCGGAACCTCCTTGCAGCCATGCATAGCCAGGGTCAGGCCACAGGAGGAGGTTCATATTCACCCATTATATTGCAGCCATGGGAAGAAAGATGCACCTCAGTCATCAACATGGAAAGCATTGATGGGGTCGGAGATGTGGAGCATGGAGCATCATCGTCTGGATATGCCCGTGAGTGACCATGACTTACATCCCAAATTCCAGAAATGTGGCCTCATTGTCAATGGTGCTTTTCGAATGACAAGTCAGTGCCAACAGATACCTGCCGCCCTGCCACACACCAACTAGACCATAGCACTGAAACATGCCCCTGCAAAGTAGACTGGCAATAAACCCTACAGACACACACCACATGTCTCCTGCAATGTACACACAACTCCCATCAGCATGCGCAGACATACTTCACTGCCCACAACCCGCCCTCTGCGCCATGCCAATACATTGTCCAAGCGAACTCAGGCCAAGACGCATTCATCATTGCCACCAGTCACCCACATGCCACCCCCACCATGTCCCACCCTGCAGACCCAACACCATTGCAGCAACGTACATGAGTCAACCACATCCCCATCACAGCCATACTACACATGTCCCCGAGCCATGGGCGCACTGACACAACACCCATGCCAGAACACACCAGAAGACCAGCCAACAGGCACAGCCCCAACCATGCCCACACTGCAAAATGTCCAAGCTCTGCTCCATCCCCACTCATGTGTGCACCATGCCACGTCCCACACCGTGAGCATGACAATGCACATGTAAATGAACCTAGCAAGTTTGATGCATGTCACATGGACAACGGCACCGTTGAGGACACTGGGTCAGGAACACATAGCAATGTGACCCAGGATGTGGAGCCTGTGTTCAGTCTATCAGGCCCCTGCAGCCCAACACCCTTACCACTGCCTGGACTCCGCCACATCCGGAACGTTGAGGGCTGCCTCAGCCGAATGGAGGAGCGCCAGGAGGCCATGCATGCCCTGGAAAGCCACTACATCACTGATGCCGAGTTGACCCGGCAGACAATGCAGGACCACACCCGCAACACTTTGTGCATGCTAGGCAGGGAAAATGAGACCATCTATCAACTGGCTTGATGAGTGCATTTGGGAAACGAGGTGATATCCTCATTGACGGAGTCTGTCAATTTGCTTGTCACAGCAATAGCTGAAGAATGGCATATCATCACACCACCAGTGGAATCCGCTAGTGCAATGCCAAGCACACCCACCCAGGGGAGCCCCGTACAGCGCTCACAGAGACTGACTCAGTTGCAGGGGCTCCAATACCATGCACCAAAATGGGGCCACAAATAGTCCACGGACACCAGTGCATGGGTGGAACTGGTTTTTGGGGGAGGGATGTTGGTGTCATGGTGGAGGTGGCAGTGGACTTGTGGGTGGTGTTTGTGGGGTGGGGGTGTCTGGATATGGATCACTTGGGGAGGGTGTGTTGGGGCATTGCGTATCGGGACATAAGTTTGGAAAATCATAGGGGGTAGATGAGTATGTTGCGACAATGTTATACTGTACATAGTTCACCAACCATCAATACACCAGATGTAGCAAAACAATCAATTGACTGGACATTCATTCTTGAGTGTGTGACGATTTAATAATGCACAGTGTTCAACACCCAGTGTGGCCCACGCCATGTCTCCTACATTCCATCAGAAGCAATTTGCAACCAATGCTTAACATTTGGCATGTCCATCATGGGCATGGTGTTGCTAGGGAATTCCAGCATCCTCATCATCCTCTTCATCCTCCTCCGGTGGCATCATGTCTATGTCAGGGGCAAGGGGTACGTTATGACGGATGCACATGTTGTGCAGCATTGCACAAACCATCACTTGTTTCTCCACCCTCTCAGGACCATAGATAAGGGCACTCCGAGACCTGCTAAGGCAGTGGAACCGGCTCTTCAACAGTCCAAATGTATGTTCAATAGTCATGCGAGTCTGTGCTTGTGCGCAACTGTAGGCCTCATCATGTCTGTTGTGTGGCTGCCTGATTGGGGTCAGCAGCCAGCCCATCAGGGGATATCCGGCATCACCTGCATGTGAGCAAGAGTATGGGTACCTGTGATGATTTAGGTCATTTGATGTTGTCACACGCTGTTCAATGTTGCCCACAATAATAGACAGACACAATTGATGACATGACAATACATGTACATTCTCATCATCTCTTGCCCACAGGGTGTACGTAGACCTTATGTTTTGTTGGGGAAAAAAATAATTCCTGGTTGTGTCTATGAGTTTTGGCAGGGTACACGGTGCATTCATACATGCAGTGTGCACTTGTGCTCCGAGATGATGCAATGATGTGCTATGTTCTGACACTCCACATGGGCCACCCAGCAGACAGGTTCCCAGGACTGACAACAGTCCCCCTCAATAATTTCCCCACATGGCCCACCCAGCAGACAGTTTCCGAGGACTGGCAACAGCCCCCCCCCCAATCAACACTGCTTATGCCCCTGTGGTCAGACTCACCAAACAGCCATGTATGTGGTCCGGCATGTCGATCCATGTAGCAGGGCAGCGTGGAGTTCCACAGGACCGTTGCATCATGTGTGGAGCCTGGGTATCGTGCACAGCAGTGTGTTATTATTTTGCTTGCTGCACCACCAGCTTAACATGTGTGCAGTCTATTGAATCAATGATGTTGGGAATGCCTGCAATTGCATGGAATGCACCTTTGGTGGCATTGACCTCCGCTGCAGTCCGTGGCATGCTCATGTGGTCGCTTACATGTTTGCGGAGTGCTTCGAGTACCTGGGTGAGCACACAGGAGAAGCAGGGTTGTGATATCCCATCCAGTTGGCTCACTGTGTGCTGATAGATTCCTGTTGCCAAGAAGTGGAGCACACACACGACCTTCAGCAGGGGGGTGGCTGTCTGGATGTTGATTACGCTCACCAGGTCGTCATGTATGAGGTCCACTAGTGTGGTGATGGTATCCCTGTCCAGCCGGTACAGGGTGTGGATCTGTGCAGAGGTTAGGTTGAATGGGCTGGCCCATTGCTGGGCGATTGGGGCAGAATGGTCTGCACATTGGGTATATGCTGTCCCCTTTTCACTCTCCTTCTCCTCCTCCGCATTCACTGCATGGCCTGGCTCACTGCCTCCTCATAGAGTAGCTGTTCATGAATGTACTCCTGCTCCAGCAGAGCCATTGCTAGTGGTAGCATTTTGGCTTTGGGAGGGGTGTGGTGTGTGCCGCCTTTATGCTGACTTCAAATGGTCTCCACCTGTGATGATTGTGGCCACGTGTGGCAGGTTTGTGCACAACAGTTCCTGTTAACGTCTGTCTTGTGATGCTGGTCTTAACGGCATCTTTTAATGCATTATTACCGGTATGTTCATGACGGTATTGTCATGTCCGTGCACCTCTGGATGTGCACTTGTCTGTGGCATGCTGGTGTTGCTGGCACGGCTGTCATGTCTCTGGGCTGATACTGGCAAGGGGGTGCCGGTCATGAAGGGGTCCGTGCCGGTGCACCAGCATCGCGGTTTGTAATGCTCTGGTTCAGAAAATGGTATTACAGTGCCAGCATCGATTTTACCAGACCGGCAACCTTGTAATGAGGCCCTATGTCTTACTAATAATAAAGCAGTGTATTTTTTCTAACTACGGTATGTTTCTTTGAACTGTCAAAATTCCAACTACCTCCATATTTGATACACACCTTGATGTTCTGCCACTTCCAAGCAACTGTCTCATGAGCGCAGGGGCTGAAATTTGGCGATTGGGGTGGGGTGTCCACATGTAATGTAGCCAGTGCTGTCCGAACGGTCCTAACAGGTAACTATGCACAATTTGGTGCAGATTAGCAGAATAGTGTGGAATTGTATTAGGAACATACAAACCACAATACCCACAAATACATTTTCACTTTTATAAATATATAGTAAATCAGAATAATTAAACGTGGTACCCTAACTTTGAATGCTGGGGAACCCACTGACAATATTCCATACAAATACAGACAGAGTGTCTTCAAAAAATAAACAAACTGCCTGATATAAAGCTTGCTCAAATATTCACAATGCACACAAACACCCACACATCCATTCATATAAAACTATCACATTTCACAAAACTAATTTTAATAACTTGCACTACATAATTCAATAACGTTTTTCTGACACTATTGATAAGTTTTGACAACAGAGAGAAACATTGGATTCATGTATAACTTTATTTGTCTATGGCCGATTCTACTGTAAACATGATATTGTTGATTTTATTTCACAAATGTTTCTAAAAATACATGGTATGGTATGTTTGGCTGTTTAGTCTACAGGCTTGGATTTAGGGTAGACACGTCTATACTTGGAGAGCACAAGAACTTAATTCATTTAAAGGTTCACCCAATAATGAGAGTATAAATATATAAAATAGAAAAACAATCAACTTTAATTAGAAATTGGAGTCCATTCTACACAATGTTATTTGAAAAAATGACACAGGTTATTTAAACTGCTCTTTGTTCTTTTGAATGAAGTGGGTGCAATAACCTCCTTCCAATACATGTTAAGGGGAATGACATTTTATTTAGCCTTTCTCTTTTTAAATAAACTATGGCTTTCACAGGTCAAGAAGTCTATGAATTACGGGAAGTCTGTGAGCCACGTTGTCCACTTTGTTACACATACAGGTATAATTTGCCTCGGTGAAAACTTGGGCACTGCTTTTTTTGGCTAATGTCGGGAAATATTATATCCTGCACTATCCTACATTTTGGGGCATACTATTTTAAATATACCTCCACAGAGGTTCCCTTACAGCCTAGTCCCCATTCAGTGGCATAGTTTGTAAAAGATATGCCCAAAAGACTTGCAATTGCCATCAAAGTTTCCTAGATGTGATCAGCTGCCTTTCCTCCTTTCTCCCTAATTATTGGGTATGGATGGACCTGGAGGGTTGGTTCTGCCTGGATCTGGATCATCCTGCCTGGATGGAATCAGCTGCCTCTGGATCTGGTGTTTTGCCTTGTGTCTCCCTGTCTCCTGCTTATTAAGCCAGAGTGACATCATAGAATTTTACAACCTGAGTGAAGTAATCTGGAGTTGCCCCTCCGCTGGGATACGCCAGGCTACTGGTGTTCCCTCCTCCCTCTAGGCTGATTGGTTCAGGGAAAATGACTGCATTTTATGTGTGTGCATTTATGACGTCCTTTGTCTCACAAGTTACTTTTTACAAAATTATATCATGGAGCAAAACTTCAAATCTATACTAGTCACCATCATAAGAAATAGATATGCAGATTCCATATTTCACAAGGCACAATTTTGCCATTTTTTATGTCTGTGTCATTTATACTTCATCCATAAATGCATGCCATTCCAGTTCCCCAGGTGCTAGCAACATGCATTGGGTCTCATTTTGCTTGTTTAAAAATCACATGAAATACTAACATAATATCAAATTATTGTTTATTTAGGGTGCTGAAGCAAATGTCTTAATGTACAACAGTTTTTAAAATCAATGGGCTGGATGAGTCACTGTGTGGCGGTCTGGCAAAACCCCCACAGCCAAATTGTCTCTGACAGGCTTGGTTTGCACAAAGGGTGTTTATGACTCCCTTTGAAGCCATGCAGTTGGGCCTGGGGAGGGATGTCAATGGAAATCACACTTCTTGGTGAAAATTCTAGTTCCCCTTGGGTCCTTTGTTCCTTTCCGTAGGGATGCTGGGCAGTCTTACAAGGTTGCAAACTCCCACACTTTGGGCCTTTCATATACTCATGGGTGCTGGTTCACTTGTGGAGGTAATTCTTTTCTAGTGGGAGGCAGGGCCCTTTGAAGTAAGTGCCTGGGCCAAACCTGTTCTGTGGTTTCAAATTTCAAACAGAAACCTAGGGGGTAATTCATGGATTATTTGTGCCAAAAAAACGGGCTTTGTGAGCCATTCTGCCCGCAAATACCCATTTGTTAAACAAGGATTTGCAGGCAGAATGGCACACAAATCCTGTTTTTTCCGGCGCAAATAATCCATGAATTACCCTCCAAGGCTTTTTGGGAATAAATATAATGTAAATATAATGTACATTTTAGAGCAAGACCCCTATGTCCACATATTTAATCCCATTTCTGTGTGCGCACAGGCTGCAATTGTATTTCACTTTCAAATGGAATTCTCCTGAGTTGCAAAAGCACCATTTTACACGTGGGTTCTTTTTTCTTTTATGTCTACAAATGTGGTTTCGGCTGCACACATTTTCTTGTTAATTAACCTCCTCTTGGGCTTTTATAGATACGGTCTGTTTCTGGACAAAGAGAGATATACTGCCAAGCATTTCTTTGGAATTGACATGGGACAAGAGAGAGAGCAGCTCTATTTCTTTCCTTTGCAGTAATTTGAGTGCACTGGTCTATTTCAAAAGGAAATCTTATCCGTGTTGACTGAAACAGAATTCTTGCTCTGCATGTACTTTCTCAGTAAAAATAATGCTGTTCTGGAAGGTATTTCCGTACTTCATGGCAATCAGATGAAATACATAGCAGGACTGTGTTTAATGGAGCAAATTCTTTTGGTGTTTAAAATGAAAGGACAAATTGCAATGCCGTCTTGAATGCAGGTTATTTTGCTTGTGGTTGATTTGAAGCAAAACAAATGCAGCCATTCTGTGGGGTGACAGTGTTAAAAGCTTGTCACACATGTGCCAAGGAGAACACAAACAGCCGTTTTTATGTGATGAAGACCCACGACTTAAGTACCACTATCCCGCCTTGTAAAGTACATGACTTTAGAAACCATAGAGAAAGATGTTGCTCAAATCTCGTCAGATGCATTCTTACAATCAAGCAGTGCAACAAGAACAAGAACAAGAGGAAACAGCTGAACATGCATTTGGCATCTACATTCAGTAAACTTTAAAGAGTTTCTAGGTGAAATGTTTTAATTTGGTGTAGTGATGAAGGGAATTTCTGTATAGGCTGGTAAATGTACCCCACATGATGCAGAGCATTTTTCGAAATTCAAATCTGTTTTCATGTTTTAAAACAAGCAGCACATTCAACTGATATAACTGGTAATATGATTTCCTTTTATTTCCAAAAAAATGAAAACTATTTTCCTTTGTTTTTCCAAACCTGTGGATTGCATAGTTTTCATGATTAACAGTAATGTACTGATCTAAGGCCTCTGAGATCCGAAGCCATGAAGTAGACATTCAATACATAATGGTCTATTGCTCTGTCTCTGGTCAAAAGGTTCGTGATTTTTGTGATGTGGACTTTTCAAGTATTATTTTAGTAAAAGAGCCATTACCTTTTCATTTTGTGTCCCTCATAAACTGTGAAGCACCACGAACATGTAGATTTTGAATGCATGCCTACCATTTCTTTTATTGTTATTGTGGTGTTTATGGTATGAATACCCACACATGTGTATGTTCAGCTCTGCTGATGAAGTATTTACTGGCTAATGGTGTGTCTCTTCTACCGCAGAGCTGACCTGTCAACCTTCTGTCATAAGAACTGAGCTTTAATAAACACTGGCCAGATTTCTAATATGCCAGCTGCTTTTAAAGTAGCATTCATGCAAAAAGCAATGCTAATGTACTGTAAGGATATTTGGCGTGTTACAGTACACAGTACAGCAATACTGCACAAGTAGCACAATTTTTTTTGCAGCACCACCACCACAATGGTGCGGTGCATTGCTATATGGGTTAGCAGATTAACAAGGAAAGACAGGCTATTCAGTCAAAAACGATTTTAACATATAAGATGCAAAGCTATTTTTACAGTTAAAAGCACACGTGTTCATTTAAAAATGCACACTATTTTTCACCTGAAATGCCTATATTGCTAGAGACACATTTGAAAATTAACAGCTAACCTATTAACAATTAACCTGACTAATAAAACCTTATTTTAATATAACCCACTAATAAAATGTGTTCTCTACTGCAGAATTAGGCATACTCTGAAAACCAGTTAAATGAGTGTGCAGATTTTTTTTTCTTCTCTTCTCTGCCTGATTATCCGTGTTGTTGTGCACAGTAACTGCAGGAGGAAGGAAATCAGATTTGCAACAATTGCAAATGTATAAGCGAAGCTATTGTTGAAGAGTAGGAGGATGAGAGATGATGGATTTCATTGGAACACGTCATAAAGAGGGCTGAGAGGAAAGTTTTAGTGGGCAGTAGCAGGGAAAAAGACAAGGAGACATCTTTCTGCACTACTGGGGAGAAGACCTGGCTGTGGGGGTGTCCTGCTGCAGTCGAGACTGGGGAAAGCTGAAAGAATTACCTTTCCACTGGCAGAGGCAGTCCTATCTGAAAAAGCTGAGAATTCCAGGCAATGACCCCGGCTTGAGAAGGCAAGCGTTCCTTTTTGCTGGAATTAAGCCAAGAGAGCCACATTCACAGAGAGAAGCCTCTGAACAGATAAGGTAATTACCTAACTGGGGGAGCTGTGTGTGTGCACGAAAGTATGCAGTCAGTGTAGAAAAATGAAAGTCCCGTGCGTGTCTTAATCAAGTGCTAATGTTGCAATTTAAGTTCTGTTCTCCGCCACTATAATTGCAGTGTGTCATTGAAAATGCTTTGATTGTTCCATTTTATTGCTGTAAAGAATGAGATCATGTCTAAATGCAACTTTTATAATACAGAAAATATTTGAAAACAGACGGGTGGTTTATTTTCTATTTACCATTACAATGCCAATGATGTGGGGAGATTTTTAAACAGTGCAATGGTCATTTTAAGACAGATGTGTGTATGTCAGAATCAGTATGAATAATTGTGAGTGACTGTAGTATAACTTGTTGGAGGTACATGAGCCAACGGGAAGAGAGACTCTCTGAACATAGCTCCCTACCGTATATAAGGTAGTGGAAATTACCACAAGACTACCACATATAGCTCTCTGTCGTAAATAAGTCAGTGAGTTTGCCCATGGTGGCGCACCAACACTATCACTGGAAATTGTGGTATCTCTAGAATGCAGGTCTGAGGTCTCTCTAGTGATCACACGAAAAATCTAAGCGAAGATAAGGGATTCTGGACATTGGGGCCACAAATAAAACAAGGGAATTATGCTCACCAAAATACCACCAACCACGTATACCAAATATGCAGGTCTGGGTGCTGAAATAATGCATGTCCATTGTATTATTGTTGCACATGGCCAAATCTGAATACAAAGAGTGATTATTGCTAAGTTATTTTTCGGCGGTAATAAAATACCGTCAGGCCCCAAATCTCCACAAAATACCCTACATATTTATGGTGCGTTGGCCGGGAAAGTGATCATAGAGTACCTACTGGGCGTGGCAAGCGTGTCTCACACTGCCATTTGCACATTAAAGGGAACCCATTTTATAATAGCAGTGTGCCACTAAAAACGAATTTCAGAATGTCACAAAGGGAAACCACATTCTCAGATCTAGTGCAATATTTAGAGGCAAAGTTATTTGCACATGGGAATTGGTCTTCGAACAGTACCTTAGAATGGAGTAACCGCATTCAGGGTGAGGTGCAGAAAGAAAAACTAGACAATATTTTTGCAGAAGGCAGCATAATTCAGGTCTGCCTTACAAGATTATTGAATGCAGCCGATAAAAGTGCAGAGAAAGACTGTTTAATACGGCTATGCGGCAAAATATGGTTTATTTTAAACAAGTCCCTGCGAATGCAAGAGAATGATACTCAGCTAATTAACAGGTTAAAGACTGAATTAGATGGGGCAAGTAAAAATCAGGAAATGTTGAGAGCAGAATTGGATGTATGCCAAAAAGACATGCAATTAAAATGCAGAGACTTTGATACTCAGTTATCCAAAAGCAAGAAACAATTTGAAGATAGTGAGCAAGAATTGACACACTTAAAAGCCTTAGTGGATCACATTAGGCAGGATAAAGATGAGGTTGTTTCAGAAATGCAGATTTTACAAAAAGAACATTGCGAAAAAGAAGGTGATCTCCAGAGTGCAGAACAAGAAATGATTAAAATGATCCAAGAAAGAGACAAGAGAAATAAAGAGTTCAATGAATGCCAAATGCAAATGTGCGATATGCAGGAGGCAATTAATAAAATGAGTGATGAAAATAATTATTTGCATGATGAAGCCAACAGACTCCTTAAAAAGTGTAAGGATTTAGAACAGCAAATGTGCATTCCCAGGTCCCAGGAGAGGCGGCAGGGTACCACATTCAATGGAGTGGAGGTGAATTCTAGCTCTGCCCAAA
Source organism: Ambystoma mexicanum (assembly GCF_040938575.1). NCBI lineage: Eukaryota > Metazoa > Chordata > Amphibia > Caudata > Ambystomatidae > Ambystoma > Ambystoma mexicanum. The sequence goes on from NC_090941.1 coordinate 360,149,774, forward strand.
GAGCTAGTGCCCCAGTGACAGGACCGGTGACTGAACTTGGTTGCAGCGCCCTTGGGGGATTTGATACTCCCATTGGGGGCAGCCACCAATCTCATACACCTGAAAACAGGATTGAATCACAAAATAGTGCAATTCCATGCATTGCAACAAGTAGCCCCATAAAAATAATGAAATCCATTAAAGCCCTGATCAAACCATTTAAAAAGGGAGGTGAATGCTGCATTGAGGATCACTTAGAAGCGGTGCATGACATTTTTAAAGCGCTCCAGATACCTAAGGAACAGTACAGACAATATTTTCATTTAACTTTAGATGCCCCGACGGCCAGCATCATAAGGGGATTAAATGAACAGCAGAATATGACATGGCTGGAGTTTGAAAAAGAAATTAGGCGTCATTTTTCTCCTTTTCAGTCATTGCAGGAGGCAAAGAAAGTCGCGTACACTATTACTGCTGGACCTAATACATCACCTCGCCAATTTTTACAAGACTTAAAAAGAGCATTCTCTCGCTTTGATGTATCTTTTGACTCAAATTCCAATGAGTTTAAAACCGCATACTTCTATGGGCTACAGAAAGACATCATATCCCAATTGGTCCGTGAATTTGACCGTGACAAGTCCCTTGAATGGATTGTACATCAAAGCACCAAGCTATATGAGGTACTCTATTGTCAGGGTAGAGAAAGTGATAAAATGAAAGATACTAGGCCTAAATCTAAAGAACCCTCAGCCACAGTAATGGAAATCAGGTCAGCCAAAATGTCCCTTGAGTCTGCTCAAAGCCAAGGTAAAAATAATGTGACACCTGAACAAAGGGGTAATCAACAAAGATCGCCATTTCCTGTACCAATGTTCCAATCACATGATCCTAGTAATAGAGAGAGCTACATCAGCCCTAGATATTTAGGAGATAGACCCCGGGTAAGGTACCGGTCTGATATGGCAGGTATGAACAATAACCAGAGACAAAATCAAGATCAAAGAAATGATGGTCCCTACCAGTCATTGGGGACACAGAGCAGATTTGATCCCAGCACCATGATATATGGTAATCAGGATAGGCCCCGATATGTGGATCGATTTACTGATAATGGAAATCAATATAGGGGCCAGTACCCACAATCTGAGAGACAGGACATGAAGCAAAACGTGAACTACAGTCCACGCCAGTACAATGATTCCCCACCAGGGGACTATAATCAAAGGATGGGTGCAACCCGCTCCCCTCCACAAATGAATCAAGAGTTCAGAAACCATCCCAACCGGTATCAATCACCTGAGAGGTATCAGAATAGATCCAATCAGGGGGAAAACAACCAATATCGACCTAGGCCACAGAAAGAGGATCCTAGAGAGGTGGAAAGGTTCCAATGCCTTGAGGCCCAAGTGAAAATGTTAGCTGAGCAAATAGGAAAGCTCTATACAGCGCAAAAACAACCTTCCAAAGAGGGGGCTGATGGCCATAGCAATGACCGGGGGGCTTCCGAAAAGTGACTAAGTACTCATGATAACTGCAGTGCCAAAATGATAGATTGCTCTGATATAACTTTGCATAACGACTCTGAGATGACTAATGGATTAAAAATGAAAGTACCAGTAAATGAAATTGTGATGGAAAGTGTAAATACTTCTAGAAAAGAGGTACGGTTTAACTTAGAGCTAAATAAAACAGTAAAGATTTGCACAAATGAAAAAGAAACATTAGGAATTCCAAAAGAACAAAGGGACAGATTTAAGAAAAATGACTCATGCATGGGGAATACCAGTGAACAGGGAGTAAGTGGGGATGCCATAGCTCCTTCCCTGGGCAAGCAAAACAATGACCAAACACAGACAGAAAAAGGAAATACTCACAAGGAGGGTACAAGTCAATCACCTGAAAAATTCATTGAGCCACATATTTTTGAAGAGGCTGAAAGGGCTGGTATTACACTAAATGATCACAAATGCACAGAATTAAAAAATGACAAATTGCTGAATGATGTTGTGACACATGTTCAGTTGGAAGGTTGTAATGTGGTCTCTGATGTTACCCAGATGGATGGGCGAACGGTGGCCACACTCCAAAAAACCTCTGAACATGGAGAAATGAATAAAATACCTCGCACAGAAATGGGTAAAAAGGAGGGAAAAATGTCTTTTCATTTACCAATGTGCTTAGCCAAAAGTGAAAAAGACCTGAGAAAGGTGAGCCCTGAAATCAGTAAGAATTCACATTTCTTATGTGTATTAGAGGAAGTTGAGGACAGATATTATGCACCCATCACTGTAGAAGAAAAATGCCACACCTTTGCTATGATTGACACTGGCGCACAGGCCACAATTATGTCCAAGGAGCTGGTAAAGAGTATCAATGAAGGGAGGCCTCCACAGAGTCAGATCACAGTGAAGGCAAATCAAGGCCCAGTGCATAACTTTAATGGGGAGGAGGTGCCCATCATAGGTGTAACTGAGGTTGACATGAAAATAGGAAAGCACAGAATGAAACAAGAGGTATTGATCACATCTATTTGTGAAATTCCATTTCTGATGGGGACAGATTGCCTGAAAAGATTGTCTCCTCTCATAGATGGGGTGAATGGAGTGCTGTGGTCCTTAACCAAAAAACCATTGAGGCCTAAGAAACTAAAATCACAAAACAGCAATATAAAAGAATGTCACACCGTTGCCAAAACAAATGATGCTGTGGAGGTATATCTCCAGAATAGCTGCATACCTAGTGTCACTGTTATATTAATGTGTCAAGACAAAGATCAGAGCGACAATGAAAAACTACCTGTACAAATATACTTGGACCCAAGGAAAGATTGGCAGACTGCTATAGATGAACACACATTACGTTTTTACTTAAAAGAGAATACATGCAAACAGAATATTGTTCCTAAAACAGATTCAGAAAAACACATTACCACTCTGGCAGAGATACACATGGAAGATGAGCAACCATGGGTTCACGCTGGTATAAATGATTATCTTAAAACAATAAAAGCCACTTTAGCGCTTGAACATGAAAGGAGTTTCATTAATGAGAAATTGTTGCAAAAAATTATGGAGAGGGAAGAAATCCAGAAATTTAGGATTAAAAACCAATATGTTTCTGGGTTGGACAGTCCAGACTTTGAAAACCGAATTACAGGCAGATGCATGCTTAAAATTAGCATTGGGCAGAAAACAATTTACCATAATGTATGGATAGTGAATGGAGCACAAAATGAATTTTACATGGGCAATGACATCATGCACAGAATGTGTATGGTGTTAGATTTCCTTAATCAAAAAATATGGTCACGCCTAGGTGGGCCGGCGCCTGAATTTGAAGACAAAAGAAGGGCTTATCATTGTGCACAACTAGTTCCTTATGCAGTCGAATTACAAATGAGGAAAAATACTATTGTTCCTGCATTTACAAAACAGTTTGCAATAACACTGCAATGCAAAAATGGACAGCAGATGAAAGGCTCTGATGCATTTGTATGCCTGAATGAATCCATAAAACAGCAAGGCCTGGATTATGAATACATTCCATTGGTAGACATTGGTGAGGGATCTGTAAAAATCATGGTAAATAATAAAGGTTGTCAGGATATTCATTTAGAGGAAAACTCCCCATTAGGAATGGCCATACAAAAATCACATTATACGGCAGATTTAAATAACATGGTGATTGGGAATATTCCTGAAAAATATGTAGATGCCAAGGGCGAGTTACCAGAACACCTGGACTCTCAGCCCAAAGGAATATTTAAAATTCATTCTGTGTATCCTTATGATTCAAATGAGACAGTGTGCTGCCATCAAGAGGATTGCATAATATTTAATTTAAATGAAAATGAAACAGGAAATCAGCCCATTGAAGTGGAAGCTGATCTGCCAAAATATTTGAAAGTGGCAGCTCTACAAAAAGACACAGCCACACAGTTAGAGGAAAGCGCTGAGATTCCTTTACCAGAAGAGTTTCCAGAATTTTCCAGAATGGTAGAAGAGCAGATCTCTTTAGCGGATGCATGTGACAGCGATGAGGATCGACGCAATCTGAGGGAAATATTTATGGAGTTTAAGGATGTATTTGCAAAAGATGCTTATGATTGTGGTTTAACTGATTTACATGTGGCCACACTACCAGAAGGTTGTAGCAGAAATCCAGTGTTTGTACGCCAGTATAGACTACCGCTGGCATGTTTAGAATCATTGGCAGAGATTATTAAAAATTTGGAATCACGGGGAATAATTAGGCCCATTCATAGCACATCCAATACGCCTATTTTAGGTGTGTTAAAGCCAAATGGTCAATGGCGGCTGTGTGCAGACTTAAGAGAGTTAAATAAAAGAGTACCAGTATCTAGATGGCCACTACCATTCATTGATCAGGGCCTAGCTCAGATACATGGTTCAAATGTATTTACCACGTTAGATCTCACATCTGGATATTGGTGTGTGCCATTGGCAGAGGAGATACAACACCTATTTTCCTTTACATTTGACAGGACTCAATATGCCTGGCTTAGAGCTCCGTTCGGGTACATCAATAGTGGGAGTGAATTTGGCATATTTTTGAGAAAGGCCATGCCGGATGCAGCGGAAAGAGGGACAATAGTTTATGTGGATGATGTCTTGATAAAAAATGAAAACCTTAAAAGCCATTTTGATGAAATAAGACATGTGCTTGGCCAATTGCAGAAAGCAGGCGCCAAAGTATCTTTGCAAAAAGCACAATGGTGCAAGAAAAAAGTGAACTTTCTAGGGCATGAAGTGACTGAACATGGGCTAAATCCACAAAGGAAGAAAATAGAGGCCATACAAAGATTAAAAGATCCTAAAAATGTGAAAGGAGTAAAAAGTTTATTAGGGATGACAGGCTATAACAGAAAGTTCATTGAGAATTATGCAGAAATTACTCAACCATTGACTAAACTGCTTAAACTAAATACTCCCTGGAGATGGGAAAGAGAGCAATCTGATGCAGTGGCTAGATTGAAGGAATGTCTTGTAAAGGCACCATGTTTAGCATACCCCATAAAGGACAGGGATTTCTTTATAGAAATAGGCTTTTCTGAACATTGTATGTCAGCAGTGTTATCACAAAAACACGATTTGAATCACAAAACCATTGCATATGCAATTAAGGCATTTTCCCAAGTTGAAATGAAATTTAATGAATGCGAAAAGACCCTATTAACCACTGTGTGGGCGCTACAACATTTCCGCCCCATTGTTCAGGGAGAAAAGGTGATTATTGAAACAAATCATCAACCGTTGCAATTTTTAGAGAGTAAAAGAATTAGATCAGGCAATCTAGCGCAATCCAGAATCACTTCATGGACGCTGGCATTACAAGGTTTTCCCGTAGAAGTAAGATATGGACAAAATAAAAAGAGCCCAATTGCTCAAGGGTTAGCTGACTTACATGACTGTGCAGCTGAACAAATAACAAATGAAATGGATGTGGAAGCTAGTTTACAGGAATTTGAACAATCACCACACAAAGCTTTTGATGAAAAAACATGCAAGGATTTGCCAACTGTATATGTGGATGGTTGTGCTTTTCACATTGAAAATGACAGTAATAAACAATTAGTGGCAGGAATAGGAAATGTCTGGTTGAAATGTGAAGGCGTTCCTAGTATAGGGATGAGGATTGGAGATAGGAGCAGTCAGGTGGCGGAATTGGCAGCCATCTATAAAGCAATTGCTACTGCAGTTGATAAAAAGTTCAGTGAAATTGTCCTGGTGACTGATTCTGACTATGCACGGAATAGCTTTGTGGAATATTTGCCTGGTTGGAAAGCAAGAGGCATGGTTACATACAACAAAAAGCCACTTAAACATGGAAAAATGATACAAGCCATAGACAAATTGGTGTCAGAAAATAATTTAACAATATACTGGAGAAAAATTCGTGGGCATTTAAAAACACCAGGAGAGGATAAGGAGGGAAATGATAAGGCAGACCATCTGGCTAAGATTGGGGCTGTGATGGGAGAATTGCTACCTATTGATTATTTAATGGGTGAAATACAAATTGATGCAGTCACACGTTCTAAAGCACCAAAGGAGGTAGATCAACCGGTGGTGCAGTGGAGTCATGACACGCCAGACCAAGATTTGATTGAGGCACAAAAGAATGATCAAATTTTAGGAATCTATTATAATCATTTGATAGATCCTGAACAAAATCCTTTAACAGAAAATGATTGTATGGGAAAAGAAGAGTTGAGGGTGTTATTAAAGAACAAAACACGAATTAGATTACAGGATGGACTCATGATTAGAGAGTCCACAACAGGGCAAATACAGTGGGTAGTACCCCTTTCATTCAGAGGACTAATGCTACACCATGCACACGATGCCATAACTGCAGGCCATAGAGGTTCACAAAAGACATTAGAAATACTAAAAGATTATGCTTACTGGCCACATATGTCCCAAGATGTGGAATTATATACTAGAGGATGTCTAGTATGCGCCCAATTTAAACCTGCTTCACCAATGCATAGAGCACCATTGATGAAAAGAGGCCTAACTCTCCCATGGTCAGATTTGCAAATAGACTATGTAGGTCCTTTAAAAAGGTCGAGCAGGGGACACCGCTATATTTTGAGTGTGGTATGTTTGATGTCAAAGTGGATTGAGTGCATTCCCGCACCAGATTGTAGTGCGCAAACAGCAGCCACATTGCTGGTGAACCATGTGTTCTCAAGGTTTGGGTTGCCACAAAGAATTGAGTCAGACAGACGAAGTCATTTCACAAGTACTCTAATGAGTAAGGTATGGCAAATACTAGGTGTGAAAAGGAAACTACATATCGCATATCGGGCGGCGTCTTCAGGTACAGTTGAAAGAAGCAATAGGTCTGTTGTGGACATTTTAAAGAAATTTGTGGCAGAAGCAGGTTCCAGCTGGGATTTGCGTTTACCATTGGTCTTGATGGCAATCAGGTCGACTCCTGCCAAAGCAACAGGTGTTAGCCCCCATGAGGTCTTAACAGGTAGGAAAATGGTGTTACCACAACACCTACTATACAGAACACATGAGCAAACTCTAGTGAGTGCATCCACAGTTCATGAATATATTGATGAACTGAGGAGGCATTTGCAACATGCATTTGCTTTTGTGCAGAGAAATCTGGAAAGAGCTGCTGACAGTGCTAAGTCATATTATGACAAAAAGACATCAGTAAAGGAATACAATGTAGGGGATCAGGTGTACAAGTTTCATTTTGGAAAAAGTAAACAGAAAAATTCTAAATTTCTGGCAGCCTGGCAGGGGCCATTTCGAATTATAGATAAAGTCTCTCCTGTAGTGTATAAAATTTTGAAAAATGAAGGTGAAACAGCAATAGAGCAGTTTGTCCATGTAAATCAAATCAAACCATGCCATCCCAGACATGAGATCAGGCAGCTTGAGCATGTGGAAACGGATAGAGTCCCTTGAGAAAATAAATGGGTGTGATCAGGAGGCAGTGACAAAGAAGTTAAAAAAAAGTTGATTGTTAGGATGGCACATAAACACTGTAATATATGTGAAAATATATAATATAAATAAATAAATAAATAAATAAATAAATAAATAAATGCACATATAACGGAAGCTCGTGGTTGGTGTGCAGAGAGAAAGTGTATTAAATATTGAATGCTGTTTTATATGTGTTTGTTTTCTTTTAACTTGTGTTTAATTTCAGAAAAAAGAAAAAAAAACGAAGTATTTTTACCAAGCATGTTTTATTTTTGGCAAAAGGATGAAGTTAGTATTGTGCTATGTACTTAATCTGTTTATTTTCTATTTTGATTTAGACAATTAACATTATTTGGTCGGAGGTTCCGGGATCAGAGGCCACGGGAGACGATGGAGTCCTGGAGACCGCGAGGACGGATTCCGGGAAAGCCCCAAAGAGGGGTGAAGACCAAGGCTACAAAGCGATCAGCATTGAAGATGATACCGATGACATGTTTAACGATGGTGATATTTGGAGGGATCTTCAAGAATTCAGAAGCACAGGTTGTCATTGAACCTGGACCAGCATCTGGTATCGCGGTGGAAGAGGCACCAGGATTCATCATGAGTGATAGAAGGATGATTTTCCAAAATATATACATTCCATTAAATCCTGAGATTTTGATTGAAAAACACTTGAACAATACCGGAATTAAGATTGAACAGACTAAAGAGTGGCTGGAAATAAGAAAAGAGGACACTAAGCAGTCAATAAGAGATATATTAATGCAATTGGAAAAAACATTCGTGAATTCAGCAGACATTAAGAAGAAGAGAGGAAAGAGAGGTGCGGTGATGCTCGCGATATCAATGGTAATGTCTATAATTGGAGCAATAATAGGTACTACAATATCAACAGCCAATTCTATTTCGGTAGGAACACTGAGTACTAAAGCACAACAACTGAGTATTGACCTAGAAATAATACAAAAGACATTAGATGGAATTAGAGGGGGACTGGATGAACAAGTAAGATTCATAAATGAAACTGCAATCATTCTAAATGAACAAGCGGATGTGATGCAACGGGCGACTAAAATAATACTTAAGCATGACAGAACTTTAAATGAAATATTGAACATAATGAGTCCTGTTGATAGACTATTAACGAATTATATGAGAGAAGTTCAAACTGCAGTTTCACAATTGATTCAAGGACATATTCCCTTGTATTTTGTTTCGCAGGATATCATTCGTCAAATGATAGAAAGATTGACCAGGAGGGAAATTGACCTTATACAGATAAAAATTGCATTCGAAATGGGGAATGCAATGCCGTTATATGTGGACTTGGAAAGACTAGAGATCGGATTTTTGCTATGCATCCCATTTGTAGCCCCTGAACTTATTTATCAAACGAAGTGGGTACACAACGTGGGATTTTGGCAAGAGGACAAATTCATTAAGATTAAGACTCCAGAAGTGGTGGCATTTCAGTCATGGGAACCTGAAGTTTATTTAATACCAAACCTGGAAACATGTGTAACATTTAAAGAACAAAATTATATGTGTCCAGGTAAACCGTTTGTTCCTGATGCCACAGATGCTATTTGTGGATTGAAATCTGACCCAAGTATATCAGAGGGATGTGAAGTGATTATTAGTAATATGGGGAGTGAAGAAATGGCACAGGCTAAGATGGTCAGAGGTAAATGGTTGGTCAGCACCTGTTTAAAGAACATGACGGTAGTACATTTAAACCATGGAACATACGTGGTTAAACAGGTAAAATATAATGTTTTTTATTTACAGGTTCCAAAGGATGCAATTGTGTCAATTGGGGGATTAACATTGTTCCATGTAACAAATGATGTTTGGGAAAGCCAAGTGGAAAATATCGATTTTTTTCAAAGGGATACTTTTCCAATAGATCCAGATGTGGAATATTTATTGAATCACAAAGAAAGACATGTTATGAAAATGAATTTGCGAAAAAACAATATTACAATTAGTAATCTGGGCATAATAGAAGTGGAAAGATTTAATTGGGGAACCTGGGGGGAACGCTCAATAGTGGGTTTGGCTATCCTGGTGCTAATCATGGGTGGATGGTTGATTGTGCTATCAGTAAAAATGAAAATGTTACTGATTTTACTGACTACGTCAGGAAGAGAAAGATATCCCAATACACATGCATTTTAAGAGAAAAAGAAAGAACAAGTTGTTTTTAGGAATTGGCTTGGATTATAGCCAAGTTCTAAAAAAAAAGGAGGGTATATGTAAGGATATTTGGCGTGTTACAGTACACAGTACAGCAATACTGCACAAGTAGCACAATTTTTTTTGCAGCACCACCACCACAATGGTGCGGTGCATTGCTATATGGGTTAGCAGATTAACAAGGAAAGACAGGCTATTCAGTCAAAAACGATTTTAACATATAAGATGCAAAGCTATTTTTACAGTTAAAAGCACACGTGTTCATTTAAAAATGCACACTATTTTTCACCTGAAATGCCTATATTGCTAGAGACACATTTGAAAATTAACAGCTAACCTATTAACAATTAACCTGACTAATAAAACCTTATTTTAATATAACCCACTAATAAAATGTGTTCTCTACTGCAGAATTAGGCATACTCTGAAAACCAGTTAAATGAGTGTGCAGATTTTTTTTTCTTCTCTTCTCTGCCTGATTATCCGTGTTGTTGTGCACAGTAACTGCAGGAGGAAGGAAATCAGATTTGCAACAATTGCAAATGTATAAGCGAAGCTATTGTTGAAGAGTAGGAGGATGAGAGATGATGGATTTCATTGGAACACGTCATAAAGAGGGCTGAGAGGAAAGTTTTAGTGGGCAGTAGCAGGGAAAAAGACAAGGAGACATCTTTCTGCACTACTGGGGAGAAGACCTGGCTGTGGGGGTGTCCTGCTGCAGTCGAGACTGGGGAAAGCTGAAAGAATTACCTTTCCACTGGCAGAGGCAGTCCTATCTGAAAAAGCTGAGAATTCCAGGCAATGACCCCGGCTTGAGAAGGCAAGCGTTCCTTTTTGCTGGAATTAAGCCAAGAGAGCCACATTCACAGAGAGAAGCCTCTGAACAGATAAGGTAATTACCTAACTGGGGGAGCTGTGTGTGTGCACGAAAGTATGCAGTCAGTGTAGAAAAATGAAAGTCCCGTGCGTGTCTTAATCAAGTGCTAATGTTGCAATTTAAGTTCTGTTCTCCGCCACTATAATTGCAGTGTGTCATTGAAAATGCTTTGATTGTTCCATTTTATTGCTGTAAAGAATGAGATCATGTCTAAATGCAACTTTTATAATACAGAAAATATTTGAAAACAGACGGGTGGTTTATTTTCTATTTACCATTACAATGCCAATGATGTGGGAAGATTTTTAAACAGTGCAATGGTCATTTTAAGACAGATGTGTGTATGTCAGAATCAGTATGAATAATTGTGAGTGACTGTAGTATAACTTGTTGGAGGTACATGAGCCAACGGGAAGAGAGACTCTCTGAACATAGCTCCCTACCGTATATAAGGTAGTGGAAATTACCACAAGACTACCACATATAGCTCTCTGTCGTAAATAAGTCAGTGAGTTTGCCCATGGTGGCGCACCAACACTATCACTGGAAATTGTGGTATCTCTAGAATGCAGGTCTGAGGTCTCTCTAGTGATCACACGAAAAATCTAAGCGAAGATAAGGGATTCTGGACATTGGGGCCACAAATAAAACAAGGGAATTATGCTCACCAAAATACCACCAACCACGTATACCAAATATGCAGGTCTGGGTGCTGAAATAATGCATGTCCATTGTATTATTGTTGCACATGGCCAAATCTGAATACAAAGAGTGATTATTGCTAAGTTATTTTTCGGCGGTAATAAAATACCGTCAGGCCCCAAATCTCCACAAAATACCCTACAGTACTTGTCACTTACAAAAACCTAATCATGTATATCTTGTCAACAATTTAATTCAATCACTATACTATTGTATCATATTGTCATTTTCTAGCAGATTATTAGATCACACTTGATGGGTCATTTGTTTAACTTGGCTGGACATACAATCGCTGTATACATAGAACGTAAACTTGAAAGAATGTAGTTTTGTGAGATTATCATTCTGTGGATGAAAAGACAAGCACAGGACACCTTATTTAGTAAGCATGTGTTACATTTATAGTAAATACCTTGGCACCAACCATGTGTGCGCGTGCACCCACACAAACACACATGCTTGGCGTGGCACACATAAGAAAGCAAAGAGGCTATGCTGTCTCTGTTGTGTAGTATTAAAGTATTCCCTGAGATCTCTCATGTCACTTATGCTTGGGGTGGAATAAAAATATGTATTTCTGGTTTTTCAGGTTTGAAAAAAAAAATATGTTCCCTGCATCAGACTGGTGCAAACCATTTGAAAGAATTCTATTTACTATAATAAATAAAACATGATATAATATAATATAATATAATATTTAACATAATGTGCCTGTAAATAGGGCCTAAAGACGATATAGCTTGTTTAGATTGTTGTTGACTGTATACAATCTCTCTCTCACACACATACGCGCACGCACGTGCAATATGTTTGTTACATATCGGTTGCCATTATTGGCTACTAAAACATTTCAAAATGAATCCTCTGTTGTGCAGTAGATTACCTGAATTAATGTAAGGTGTTTCCAGTACAGGACAATAAGAGCACTACACAGGGAGATGCACAGATTTAGAGAGGATCACACAATTTAGCAATTTTGTGAATTTGTGATTTGAGCACAGAGACTGAGTGACATAAATTGCAACAATGTGCAGCACGTTTGCATTGTGTGAATATTTCTTCTGATGAAAATGCGAAACATTTTGTTTTGGCAACAGGTTGTCAATGCAAATATTACTTTTCCATTTGGTAATCAACGCAAATGTCAGTGACATATTTCCAGTTGACTGGGCAACATTGTCATCCAGGCAAAACTGTCGCTGATGCACTTTATGTGATAAAGAGCCACCACTTAAGTATCACTAACCCGTCTTTAAAGTACATGACTTTAGAAACCATACAGAGAGACGTTGCTCAAATCTCGCGTGATGCATTCTTACAATCAAGCAGGGCAACAAGAACGAGAGGAAACAACTGCAAATGCATTTGGCAACTACATTCAGTACACTTTAAAGTGGTTAAGCGTCTCTGTGTTATCTACACAAGTAACGTAATGTCTTCATATCATGAATATTTTGGGGCCAGTTCACATTTATTTGTACTTTTTACCACTCTTCAGAATCAAGCAAATCAGATAGGGGATAATTGTACCCATTTTACCCATTTTAGACACTTATCCCTATTCACAATGAAACCCATGAAAATGAAAACCTAAGTCCCGTGCCCGTTTGGAATTGATGAAGAGGCTATGCAATGCATTAGATGGCCAATCATGACTCTCCCATGCATTGTTATTAAAGCCGGGGAGAACAGGTACACACTGGTACTATTCCACTTTAAGTTATACCTCTGAAATTCATATGAATTAATATGTTATAACACGCTCAATATCACAGACCAGTTTCTAACGTGGCACCGGGATTCAAACTTGTGTTGCTATGCATGTCTTGCTTCCAAGACACACACTTTGCCCTAAGGCTAGCCTACTGGCCCATGTAGCAATGTGTTTGCTTTTCTTGCATGTTTCATGAAGAGAAGTCATATAACTGTTTAATGTGCTGCCAGTCTTAGCAACAGCACTGGGAGCCTTTTACACACGTTTGATGGGCATTTGATGTAAAAAAAAAAAAGAGGGATGGCTACTGCATCACTTGTGCTGGTTCACAACACCCGAGAAATGCACAAGTCACCTGTGTGAATAGTGTGACCTGTGCATTTCTTAGAATTGCACAAGTAAAAATAAGTTAACCCCACGCACTTGATTCACGTGCATGATTCATTATGAATTTGATTCTGGCTACTATGAGTTCGAATCCCCCCTAGTTACATGCTTTAAATGTCACAAAACCACAAATCGAATGACTAGATGACAAGGAAAGGAGAAAAGGCAAAAGGCTTAAAAAACAAGCATGAGATAACAAACACAGTGTAATAAAGCACAGAAGTGAACACCACATCAATGTAACAATCAACATGCAAACAAAAGAAGGAGTTAAAAGTAACATGCAATGCATTGCTTTCCAACTAAAGAGTTAAACAGCCGATTGTTTTCCACAGAGGTTTCAACATGTTGCACATGTTCTGCATCATACAGCAGATGGTCATCGCCTGCCTTCTCTAACAGCAATTTCCAAGAGCTCTGTCAGAGAGCTACCCTGTTGTCCAGCCAAACCTTGAATGAGCATTGGCATAGACCTCTGCAACCACACTGTCCTGATCAATCTCAAAATTGTCAGTATGCTGTTTTATGATAACTGCTGGACCATGACAGAATATCTTCATAGCATCCGTTTTGTTAAAAAATCTAGCTAAGTCCTTTAAACATATATGCAAAGAACCATTTTACAGCAGGTCATTGGCTGATAGAAAAGTGATGGGTGGAAGGTTTTGAATACACCTCAACCACTGGCACTGCTCTGGGCAATCTCTCACATAATGTTTTAGCATGTCTGTGCCATTGCAAAAGGGGGACAGCCACATGCAAAAAGTCAGGTATTGCCACACATAGGAGCAGCCCAGCCCGAACTGCTAGGCCAGGTCTCCTCTTCATGGCAACTGGGACAACGCCTGAATTGCATATGATTGTTCCCCTTTCTGTAATGGCTTGGCAAGCGAGGAATGGCAGGTCTTTTTCGATCTGTGGTAGTTGTGTGCAGTGGCACACAAAACATTGTGCGGTTTTCCACAATCCATGCTAGTTTCGCGCATCAACACGAGAATCTTCATGCAGGCTAATTTTAGGTGCATACTAGGTTCCTGCAGCGGCAGGAGAAACTTCATGCAGCTTTTCATTTGATTCATATTAGGTTTGCGCTGTGGCACAAGAAACTTCATGCCACTCTTTTCGATTTGTGCTAGATTCGCGCAGCGGCACGAGAAACTTTCCGCCAATCTTTTGGGTTCATGTTAGGTTCGCAAAGCGGCACAAGAGACTTCTTGCTGCTCTTTTTGATCTGAGCTAGGTTTGTGCAGTGGCACAAGTATCTTTGCATGGCTTGTTTCAGTTTAAGAGACAGCAGGTGAAACTTCGTGCCACTCTTTTTGATACACAGGGGTGGCAGAGCAGCAGATTGTAGCAAAATGTATCAAAATCTTAAAGATTTTGCATCCACAGCTGGCGGGACAGAATTTCCCAATTTCTCCCACTCCTAATGATCGCCCTTATAATATTTACCTGGAAGCAAGTAATATGGCAGTAACCTACCAGAAATGGCCAGATTAATAGAGCAAGATGAAAACAAAGGGTTGGTGCAATAGCCGTTCAAACCGTTGAAATGAACATCATCTCTCCCTCGAGGTGATTGAAGTCTGATACAGAGCCACTATGGGCTAGCTCCAAACTCTATGAATGACTGGATAATGAAAGAACTTCATTAATGCTGTGTGGTCATTGGTTAAGACCTTGTCTAACAGACACACAAAGGGTAGAGTGGAAGCAGGAATGTACCCTCACCAATTCTTGTCAAATTTCAGATTGACTCTCGTAAAATTCTCTAAAATCCAATTGCTAGAACAGACACACTCTTCAGAACATTTGAAGACTAGCATGTGTTGCTCTTTAAACATATTAACCAAAAAAGACTGATGTAAATTATGCTACTAACCATCTAATTGAGGATCTGATGAAATGTGGGGATACACTTGTAAATTAGCCACTCTCTGATATATAGAAATACTGTATATAATTGTGCATCAGAATCCATGTATTTTCCTTAGGATAACTTCACCTTCATATCATAAAAAGGCTTGTGATGTTCAAGTATTTTGAAGAAGTAATATGCCATCATTAGAGGACATTGTGAATGATGGTATGTGGTGTCAAAGCCAACCTTTGCTCATTGTTCCTTGCTCTGCCTAATGGCTTTTTATCATTGTCAATAAAAACATCCACCTTTCACTTACGTATTCAACAACCTGTCTAATATTTTCAATTCAATTTGCTTGTAGATGTTTGTTTAGAGATAAAGGAGCCCCTAGTGTTCACCTTCAAGTTATGACATATTATGTTCCAGCAGATCCATACAACACATCTTTGTGTTTTTGTGACTGTGCTTATTTTGGAATATTAGTCTCAGAGAGCAAACGTCCTATTACCTCAAGAAAATGTACGTTTGACTAGAAGACAATCAGGATTATTTGATATTTTGAATATATGTGCCTACTGTAGTGCAGCTGTATTTCTTTTGATAGACCCTGTTAGGGGAGTTTTCCTAGAGTCTACCGTGGTCAGACTTAATTAAACTATCTCTTGGTATACAGAGCCCCAACATCTAGAAGGCATACATGTATGTATGGGGGCTAGTAAACATAGAAAGCGGACTATTACGGGTCATTCTATTAGAGCTGCCATCTTGAAGATGTATGTATGGGCGCCATCTTTAAATATCAATAAGGTCACAAATTCCTAAGAGATATCTATGGACCATACATACATAGAAGGACGCCAAATGCACATTGTTCGTCGGCGTCGAGTAGGGTTGCCAGGGAAACCGGGAAACCCACCGCAGAGCGCACGAGTAGCGCGTCCACCCGATTGGAGTACGCGCTGCCCCTGGAAACAGTACAGAGAGGAATATGCACACCAGATCACTAGCGCAGATCTCCATAGTGACACTCTTAAGGTAAGCAATAGATAGGAAGGGCAGCTTTGCTCTTATACCGGATACAGCTTTAAATAGTCTCCAGCTACATACCGTCTTTTTCATTTTTTATTTGTTACACAGATAATCACTGTAGATCGTATGACTGTAACATTTGATTTAATGAAATCGCCTGGAGTGCTACTTTTGTCGAGCAGACGAATTACAGCCTTCTGCTATCTTTACCCTCTCAACACGAGAGGTAAGCCTGCTAACCACTTAGCGCCATTTCTTTTCACTTACCTAAGCAGTTTACTTTCTTCAGCAATTGCTGAATAAAGTAACATTGAAATACTCCTTGATAATGCACATAGTCTTGGACCGTCAGTTCAATATATTTTCATTGCTTATCTCGAAGATATGTATATTATGCACCATATTTCCAGTGATCTAGATCACGTTATTTACAGATACACATCCTATTTTTTGATGTAGGTGTTCCACACTCAGGAGAGGAGTCGTTTTTCAAACTTGGTGTGTGAGGAGTTGAAGCATACTTGATCACCACTTCCAGGGGAAGAAATATCTTCACTTATCTTCCATTGAAGATACGCTTACTTTGACGCTCAATGCTGTTTATATGTTTCATGTAAACAGTAGCATTGAATAGACGTTTTAAAACATTATCATTCATCTCTGAGTGGTTTGGTGACGTCTATTGAGTATACAGAGTAGATGCCTCTGAATCTAGAATGACCTTAAACAAGATGTCAGAATTCTCTTGGATTGTGATTGGAATGATACATTAACAAGTATTCGATTCACTGTGATCAATTAGCAATGTTATGAAATGATGAATTCACCTATGTATATCCATGATGTTTAATCAGAGCACACAGGATTGAAATACTTTCCATTTACTTTTTCCAGTACAAACTTTTTGACTCAAGAAGAAGGGATGCTTATCCCGAAACGCGTCAGCCTCTTTATCTGAAATATACAAATGGATTACCAATATGTATCAATAGATTTTGTGGACAGTAAATTTGGTTTCCGTACTTGAAGTTCAAATGGTGAAGAATTTGCGATTCTAATTAAAACTCTTTTGGTTTTTACTAAATGAATGTCTATTTTGTTGTGTATAAACTTATTCATTATTGACCAATATCAATCTGTATATTCAACTTTGATGAACCATCTGATGATGGATTTACAATAGAGTGCAGGGGACGGGAGGGCTCCTACCTTTGGATCCTCTTTTTCTTTCTTACATATATGTGAGATGTGGGATCCCTGACTATGAGGTCAAAATCCACATCCCAAAATCAGATAACTCCCAAATCAGTATAGAGCAGAAGCATTACCAATACTATAAGGTCCCACAATGAGCACCCTTTTCAGAATCAACCAAAGGGTCCAAGGCGGTGGGTAAAAACTGACTGTGACTTGAGTGAAGAGACCCCAGTGTAGAGCCCAAAGGGATCACTAACAAGTGCAGCACTCAGCACCCAGCTCACCCAGTTGGCACACATGTAGTCTGGGGATGGGGAAGGGGAATTTCTTTTTCCCACTGTAGTAAGCACAGTCCAAGTAGCCCCTTCAACCATGCTTCCAATAAAGATGGAAGCTATTTAAACTGTTTATGTGCTCGAAAGTGATATGTCCTCCAAGATTCAGGAGCATCCCCCAAAAGTACCACAGACATTCAACCCCTGGATAAACCCAAAGAAGACAATCCCTTTTGAGGAGGATGGCCCCAATAATTCCATTCTAGACCTGGTCACATCCCAGAGCACCTATGCCTACCAAAACCGGACCCAAAGCCCCTACCACCATAGGCATTCAGCCGTCCACGTCCCCTTTAAGTCATGAATTGATCAGGTGCTACAAGTATGGCAGAATTATGCTCATTGCATGGGTCTACACCGAAAAACCAAACCAAGAAACTCAACACATTGGCCCTGAGGTGGAAGAGGCAGAGTATATACCAGAGGAAGAATGTGAACCTGAATACCTGGCAGATTTATTCCAGGAGATTGTAGATCAACTCGAGGCAGACACCTGTGCCAGATATACTACTGGGAAGAGTACCCCACAGTTGCACATACCTATACACATTAATGAACGGCAGGCTATGGCCCATCTGAAATTCTGGAGCAAGAAAATGGCAATTTGTGCTGATTTGGTTGCTCCAGAAGATCTGGAACCAGACTATCTTGTCTGGAAAATTTGTGTCCATGGGGATGCAGCAAGATACACATTTTAGGGCAGACCCTTACAGTCCCCATGATAATTATGCCAGGGCTCCTAGAGCAAGTCTTGATAGGGATAGACTTCCCATTTTTTCAGAGTATCTCGTTATTGGAAACCAATTTTTTTTTTTGAGGAACCAAGAAACTCTCTATAGCCCAAGACCTTCTAAACCACAGCAAGGTAGATGAGAAGCAGGGACATAAAAACCCCTGACACACACTACAAAGCAACGGTAGAGGAGCATGAAAGGGCCTGCATGTTGGCCCTGTCAGAAGACCAACCCCAATGAATCTGCAGTGCCGGAACATATGTGGGCATGCCCCCTCACTTACCTGATGGTGGCATGACCATGGACGACCCTGCTGCAGATAAACGAGGAGTCAGTGGGGTTCCAACAGGACCTTCTGCACCCCTGAAAGTTTCAGACCACGGAGCAACCAGTTACCATATCCAGCAGTGTCTGCCTAATGTGCCAGCACCAGCAGTGACCGTGCAGCAGTGGACTGTCGGTATCACTGCCGCAAATACTACAACACTAGCCAAAAGGACTCCACAGAGGCTTTAGGAGTAGATGCAGTGTCCAGAAATGGAGCCTGCACACCACCATTAACCCACCAGGTAAGACAGTTCAAAAAAACAAAGGGCTTAGCAAGCAAAGTCCACTGTAAACCACGAGGGAATTGTGAAATAAAACCAGGCCTATCCTCGTGTCTAGGTAAAAATAAACAGAGGTTTGCTTCAAACCAGTGCAATGCCATTGTGAGAAATGTGGCAAGGGAGGGGGCAGAGCTTACCAGCCCTTATTTCCCCTCCCTGACCCTTCCCCTGTCACACCTCTAGAGAAAGGTAAGTGATTCGCCATGGTAAGTACCCAATCCAGGGAGGGTATGGGGTATTTGCATAGGTGTGTGTGGGTGGCTGAGTGTGGGTTAGTTGTGTGAGGACAGGAGGTCGACATAGATATCCGAGAGACCAGAGGAGGCAAGAGAGAAATTTGTGTTGTAATTTATGGAAGGAGGGGGTATGTGGAGTGTTTGTGTGTGAGAGTGAAGAGTGTGAGGTGTAGAGGTAGAGTAGGAGTAGCAGAGGGGTAGCAGTGGCAGAGGTAGTATTAGAAATTGAGAGTACAGACAGGTAGCAAGAGTAGCATAGTAGTGAGTGAGAGGTAAAGGCAGTAGAGTGGTAGTTGATAGAGAGCGAACAGAGAGCGCTAGTGAGTAGAAGCATCAGTAGACTTACAGTAGTGGGAGGAGGAAGTAAAGGTAATAAAGGGATAACATTAATATTGGAGTAGGAATACGAGTAGAAGCGTGGCTGGGAGTGAGAGAACAGGAGTAGCTAGTGGTAAGAGTAGAGAGAGACTATAACAAGAAGCATAATGAAGTAGATTGGGAGGATGGCTGCAAGGAATGACTGAGAGAACAAGAGGTAGAAACAGTCAGGAGAGAAGGACTTGAGAAGTAAGAGGAGAAGTCAAATCAAAGGGTTTAGGTAGAGACCGGAGGAACAGCAGCATCGCACGAGGAGAACTTCTTAAGAACCCAGTGTAGTGAAGGTCAGGTAAGAATGTGGGTCTAAAAAGTGACAGAGTGAGACCGGGCAAAATAAGGCACCTTCCCCAACTCCCTATAGTCCTAAGCGGGTTAGGTTATGGAAAGTATAGACAATCCCAAAGCAGTTAGATGACACCGATCTACAACACCTAACTTCTCTGCTAAGGATGCCTGGGCTAATAAGGGGATAACCCAGAGTGAGACAGATAGAGAGGGACGGCCCTAGCATTGAACTCCATAAATAACCCACTTAACCCTGAGACCTACCCGGGAATCCCTCAGACCAACCACTTTGAATTTTAAATAAACGCACTTGAAATTTCTTCCAGTCTCCAGCCAGGTTATTTGTGGTGGACCACCCAATAACACTTCATTCAGAGGTTTTAAGCTGTAAGCAAGAACCCAATCAAACATATATGTCATAAGAAGAATGGCTAACGTGGTTAATGTCTTCGTTTTACTAAGCACATCGGCTAATCCATTCAACAAAGTTTCACTCCTAACAATCATTCAGTCATTTGTTTATTGCCCAGACATATAATTATCTTGATTTTGTACTTTTGTTTTCCTTCATAATGTTCATTCATCCATATTTAGCTCTGACCCTGGATACTTCAGACTTTGTGCATCCTCAATATTAGTTCAGGAGATCATCTCTGTGTAACCTCTGGAGTGAGAAGAAACATAAATTCATTGTACAATGGCGATTAGCCTGACAAGTGTAGGGGAGGAAAGGCAAAGTTTTTGGACTAGCATTGATACTTAAGAACCTTAGTGCAGGCAATTTAACTTTCGTGTGCAATTTCAGGATCAGAAACAGCTACGGTGACATCTGTACGTCTCATTTAGTAAGGGGAAGAGCATAGCTGTACCCTTCCAATATGGCAGCCAAGTCATTTGAGCAAGAAGGTAGCACACAGCTGCTGTAAACAAGAATATATTACTACTTGGAAGTAACTCTAAAACCAAGTCTGAATGGCACACAGCATATTTTGAAACAGCCTTAACAAATGTCACAATCTATTGCAAAGGCCTTAAGAATGTACATGACCAGACCAACGGTCATTGGCAAATATGGGGCCAGTTTGTGGGCGTACTCAAACCTGACATGTCTGCATGTAGAAGAACACGTTTAAAAAATAAAAAAAAAACTCTCTTGGTCTGTCATCTGCTTTTCCCACTTTTGTTGTGCATGGGGAGTTGGGAGTCCCTAATCCTGAAGATGATTAGCATTCCGAGTCTGTCAAATGCTGGTTAAAATGATGGTGTAATGATAAGGCAAAACTCTCACATATAATCTTTAACCATGTAATTTACAGTGAGGTGAATTGTATTTCCATTCTGTGAGATGTATTTTATATCTAGTTGGTGGCTATCTTTTGCAGAGAAATCCTTGACCAAGATAAATGCTGTTTGTTATTTTACGAATCCGACAACTATAATACATGTGTGCCCGTTGAAATTACAGGGAATTTAAGATCATTTTTAATGACAGAACGAGAAAAGAAGGAACAAAGTTATTCCAGCAAATAGAGCCCATAGTCTTATCAAACAACAAGTCTATGGGACACCTACCATGGACTCATTTCAAGCATGAACAGGTCCTGCTTTTCAGTGCCAGATTTAACCTATTACCATTCCGTGTGATTTCGGGAAAATAGCATAGCAATGGTATCTCTAATGTAAATGAGGTACATGTTATACTGTACAAAAAGGGGTCGGAGCTTGGAGGAAGATGGGACCCCTGCACTGATCTTATTGGTGGCTGACTCACGGATGATTGCTTGGATCCATCTCATGTTTTCAAGGAAGGTGTTCAAATTAGGAGCTGTGCTGATTAATTGTCTACCATAGAAAACTTCAGCTCACAACATTTGTTTCATGTGCTTTTATCTTTTAATTTACGTTTGGGATGATTAAGTTATACATGCGGCATATTTATTAATAATGTAATTTCATGATTTAAAGGTATTTTGATATTGACTGCTATTAGTAATAATAATGTAATAACTGTACATGTTGATCTGTTTGAACTTTAAATGGATCAATTGTCTCCAAATAAAGTTATTGACTGAATGCTAATATGTGACCTTATTATGCATTATGATACATCAGGATCATCCGAAATTGTAAATATTGTGCATGCGGGTACATTCCCACTGATCAATTCTCTCCTTTTTCATGAGTAGGTGACAAATCAGACAAAAGCCAGTATTACGGTAAACACATTAATTACATGTCAGCTCATAACAATAGTATTCTTGCATTCATATATCTGTGAGAACATTGCACAATATGTCACTTTTAAACAGTAAATCATAAGAAGTCTTTTGGTTCTCAAATGTGGCCTGTGCCCTTGTGCCACGGGTCGGCTTGAGACAAAGGTGTGGAGTGGAGGGACATTGTCTGCTGCAAGCAGTCACACTTTGCGCTTTTATCTTCCTGTTTGGGCAGACCTCCACAGAACCCAGCAAGTGAAATGAGATGTTATGATGCTGGCCCTGGAGGCCTAGAAGGAGACGGATGTAGTGGGAACCACGCAGCCTTGCAGTTAACAGAGTGGAGCCTGTAAACTGTAATCTATACATTACACCCAGTTTACACAAACAATACAAGGGTGGGTGAAGTTAGGGGTGACCGAGGGTGCAGGCACTGCAACATCTAGTATATCTAGAAAGCGTTTTGGCATGTTTCTGTTCTCCTCTGGAAGGGTTGAATGGTTACCTGTGTAGGTTCTCCATATGTTTTGATATTCAAGGGATAACATTTTTACATAATCTGGGCTTCTTCTCAAAATGGCTGCCTATTGAAGGCTCTCTGCTCGGGGGTCCTCACTACAGACGGTCTGTGTAGGTGCTCCAGATAGATACAGATTCATGGAATTACAGGAAAAAGGAAGACGTCAGCTACTAGGGAAAGCGGTAAATCCTGTAAGGACAAAGTGCCCAAAAGGCTCTGCATGCCTGAAGAGTGAAAGTGAAAATTCCAAAAGCAGCCTGAACCAAATATAACAGCAAACACGGATCCAATAGCTTCCCTACACCGCCAGGTAACAGGGTGGCATCAGGTAAAATAACACCACTAAAGCGCACCTAAGCATTGGTTGGGGGAGTGATGAGAGACATGGGCACACGTTGAACACTGCTAGGACAGTTGAAAGGTGCAGGAAAACATATGGGCTACTGGGAGATAGGCAGACAATTGAACAAAGAAATGGATATATAAAAAGCTTAGGAAACAAAGTCATCAATGGGGGGGGGTGTAACTGAAACAGGACCATTCCTACACTCAAGACCTGCAAAAGAATATCGGACTGGCCAACTTTACCTGAAGATCCTCACTAGCAACCCTGACCACGGGGTTGTGTGGGGTAGTTGATCAGGTGGTCATATGATGCATATCAGACTTCTCTTTATGTAGAGCTGGGAGATATGAACCCATCCACTAACATTATCGTGCATTATGAAGGAATTAAAGAACCCTTGTACAGTACATTAAGCAGCATGTTTGCATTGCAAAACAGAGTGGCAGCACTAGACGCTGCGGGAAGAGATAAGGAGGGAGAACACATTATTTGTGTAACTGCAAAGACAATGTGAAAGTGAGTTTGTCGTAGGCCCGGTCACGTTGCGTGGTCTCACATGCTAAAGCACCCCAAGCTTCAGCATGCACAGTGATGCCTGGATCCAAACATGTAACAACCAACCAGAACAGAAGACAGATTCAAGGGTGGCCTTAAGGGAGGAGAGTAGTAGTGCAACCAGTGTGACCAGCCCAGCCAGCCAAAGATGTTGGTATGAAGTGAGGGGAGCGGAGGGAATAGTGACTAGGGAGGACAGAGATGTCACATCAGTTGTGTTTAACACTGGAAGTGGCCTCATATGCGATGGTCTTGACAGCAGTACCCCTGCTTCAGCCATTGATCAAAGAGACAGAAGGACGTCAACAAACACAGGTATACCTTGCCTTGATACATGCTTATGTAGGGTAGCCTCATCCCAGCAAACCTCTTGATGGCAAGGAGGGCATTGTTGGTGGGATGGTCGAGTATGAATGTGAAGGCAGGTCAAGAAATCGTGTTTTAACTTTGCATTGTTTTTCTCCTGTGAGGCCAGGGTATATAGATATTCAAGGCTATGGCTGTGATTGTCAAGGCACTCATGTGTGGCTGCAGAGGGATAGGTGTGGTGTAGTAGATGCTAGTAAAGACACATGACGTTCACAAGATGAACACGTTTGACAACCAACCCCCTTGAGGCACTAAAGACGGAATAAGGGAGTTATATACCAGAGATAAGCTGCCATCAGACGAGATAGTTGGGAGGAGTTATGCAGAGAAAGGGGAAGTAGATATTGGGGATATGGGGAGGAATTGTTTACCTCCTATAAAGGAGGCAAAAGGGAGAAGGGGAAAGAATGTCCACAGAAAGGGAAATATAAATACTGCAATGGGGTCTGGCAATTTTAGGAAATAAGATGCCAGACATAGATTGGAAGGAGTGCATTGATGCTTTCGAAGGCAGAGTTTGCAGAGTTTGCAGAGTTCGAGCCAGAGTTTGTGTGAAGTTACCGGCAGGAGGTTGTTTTCCGTGTCTACTACCGTTGTGTGCATCAGAAGGAGGAGACTTCATAAACCTGCCAAACTCGCGGAGCAAAGCGGAGTTCGAGGCAGAGTTTGTGTGCAGTTACTGGCAGGAGGCTGTTTTCCGTGTCTACTACCGGTGTGTGCATCAGAAGGAGGAGCTTTCATAAACTTGCTGAACTCGAGAAGTGAAGCAGAGTTTGAGGCAGAGTTTGTGTGCAGTTACTGGCAGTTAGCGGAATTAGCCGGCTTTGGTCAGGGACCTTCTACATTTCATCATCACGGCCATCCCAGGGCGTGCACAGGCTTGGCTACGTTGGGTCCCCTCTCCTTTTCTCAAATTGGTTGTTTACGCACTGATTGGTCTCCTGCTGGTAAGTCCGATACGAAATACTTTGTCGATGAGGCTCATTGGCGTACTTGATTGGCCTTGTCTAAGGCTTCAGGTGAACAAAGCACATCAAAGTTTGAACTGTAGCCATTTGATTGGTTGATACGATCCCACAAACTGTGGGTGGCTACCTTTGGCTTCCCCCTTTGACCCAGGCTTTTTTTTGCAAAAAATAAGGAGCGGATAAGGCACGTTTCCAGAGCCTGCAGGGGTTCCCTATTGGGGATGCCCTTTGATCTGGTTCCTGCTCTAAGTATGTTCCATTCCATCCGACTGGCCGCATGCACGTGGACCTCTATTCTAGGCAAGCTATTATTATGAGGTCCGGATTAAGAAGCCAAATGGGGCAAGATCCATTGGAGGGGACTCACAATGATATGGTAACAGAGCATCTGCCTGGGGGTCCTGCTTCCCGAAACTCTGTTATTGAAAGCTCCACCCAGGTGTCGACTTCTTTGGATATATTCTCGCCAGTTTGTTCTGGTGGGAGAAGCAGGGCCAGGGGGGAAGGCACTGTTAAGGCTCTCGTACATCCAATTCCACAGCTGTCATTAAACTTGGATGATCAATTCAATCCAGGACTATTACCCTTGACCCTTTTGGCTCAACTTGACATCCTCCCCCCTAATGGGCCAACTATAGTAAGTGTCCCTGTTAAAATGCCTCGGGCTCACTATAAAACACCTCGATCCATCTTGGGATCCAAACCAATCCTGGGATAACAGATGATGGATCACTATGTTATCAAGGCTGCGGCAACCAGTACGGAATTGAAATCTTGCCCAATAATGAAAGGAAAGGCAATGTTAGATAATTCCATTATGAACTTACATTCCCACTTCTGCGGAGTAAATGACTTGACTGATTTTAGCATTATAGAGCTTGCTGATCATGCACTGGAACTAGAGGCGGATAATGAGTTAAGTGAAGCTAATCATGCTGTAAGCGTGGAGCAACAAACCTGTGATGCATCTTTACAAGACTCACCTACAGCACTTACGAACCTAATAGACAGGTGTAACACTGGTTATGATCAAGAATGCCATGCCCAATACCATCTTTATGGATCAGGGGCTTTTGGCACTCAGAGTGATTCCCCAACACTTCACCATACTCTGAGGGAAGTCGATGAGCTCCTGACCCACCCGACTGTCTACGCACTGTACATATACCTGAGCTCTTTTGTTTCGCTGTATGACAATACCTGGGCGAGTTAAAAACCACTAACTTAATGGTGGTGGATATGACTAATAAATTGGAAGATCTTGGACTTGATTTACGATGTGGGCCAGTTGGTGCGGGGTTAAGGGTAGAGGGGGGAAGTAGGGGTCAATCATTAAACCTTATTGTTACTGGAGGCTCTATGAAAATCATTGAAATCTCTGATGACAGTTTGGTGGTGGAATTGCCAAATTGCCCCAATATCCTGGCAGTGCTTAGGGGGGAGCAGATTCCAACAAGCTCACTCGGGAAGGCCCTAATGAGCCTTGTCCTAATAAAGATCATAGTAATGGTCATGATCCAGGTGGGAGTGGTTTTCCTCACCTGGGAGGTGATGTGCCGGCTGAGGTGGTACTTGATGATGATACACCGCCATCTAAAAAAAGAATGTTAAAAAATCTAAATTTGTAAAACGGAAATTGCTGCCTGCCATGTAGAAATCATATTCTTATCATTAGAGCAGCAAATACATCTTTATTTTGCTCAAAGTTATCTCCTCTTATTGAGCCTGGTAGCTCTACTATGGAGGGGTTACCTAAAGTTCTCCCTGTTGATTCTGAAGTACAAACTGAAATCAATCCACTGTTTCGCCAAAATTAAGTATTTTTAAGCTCTGGGCAGAGTGATCCTACTCCCCCAATGGAACCCACAGCAAACAAAGTAAATGGCCGGGGTGAAGCTTCGCTGGGTCTTGGAATGTTAACTGGGGGGAGTACAACGGGTAGCTCATGGTAAGGTGGCTGCGGCACAACAACCCCCTCTGCTTGGGTGGGGGGTCTATGGTAGTGTGCTCACAGGCTGCCATGTTTGGCCAGATTGAATCTATCTGGGGGCCATGTCAGGGAGCATCTTCCTCGGCTGCTCCAATAGTAAATAATTTGGGGTGGACCCCTTGAGTTGTTGGGGGGAAATGGGAGGGAGATCCCCTGTGATTTTGGTGGATATTGAAACAGAGTAGTTAGAGCACCTAGTCGAATGGTGGGTTATGATGACTCATGGGAGAGGGGGTTTGGGAAAACAACCCCCACTGTGACTATTTGTGTGGGACCTCTTTCTCTTGGGGTGGGAAGTGGCAAGGGTAAATTCCAGCCATTGCCTGAACCTGTAGAAGTGCCATCAGCGTATCACTACCCCAGAGTGGCTTCAGGAGCGAAGGACCTATTTCAATGCTTACATCTGCCCTCCAGATACGTATCGAGGTTTGGCATGAATGAGCAGCGTTCAACAGGAGGGGTCTTGCATACTATATTACTGAAACCACGAATGGGTTATACCTGGAGTGCAAAAATGAAGAATACATCTGGTATAAAGTTGAGGAATTAGGGTGCTAGTTGGGGGGGTGTCAACAAACTAATATCAGAGTGAGCAGTGTATTGGGCCCGGATTATCCGGTATGCCTGAATAGGTCTAACATCTTATCAATTTTTGCAAAAATACCATCATTGACTGATCAATTCATCAGATATTAAAAGAGTTGCTTTCCTCAATAGAGATCAGCTGGACTCCTGCATTGTATATTTGAACTATTTGCTAGTAAAGGATTTGATTTTCACACAAAGTGAGTGGTTATTAAACCTAGGGTTTGAGTTAAGCAGAAGGTAACGGGGAGGGGGGGCCCCATCTACAAAAACGATATGCAGAGAATTGTGCTCCCTCATGTGGGGAATGGGAATGTAGGTCTGGGCAGCGGGAATGGAAAAGCTGAAGGCAAAGACATAGACTGGGCTACAATTTGTCCCGTAATGAACATAAATGAGTGGAATTATTTTTTGCTGTTTTAAAATCTTGGAATACTCAAAGAAATACACATCTTTTTACCAATCCTATCTGCCTGGCCAATTTACGAGAGGCCAAATGTGTCTGCTTACAAGAGATCTGGTTGACCTCTATGCCTACCTTGGATGGCTGTAAGATATTTAGCCAATGAGCAAAAACAAGCATAGGGTGAGACCCTCTGGAGGCTTGCTGATTGCTATAGAAAACACTCTAGGAATAAATGAGTCAATTATTGAGAATCTGCTTTTTGGCTTATTGGGGGTGGATCTTACCTGTGGTGATGGGGCTTGGAAGCTTCTGATCATTAACATATACTGGCACAAAGGTATCGCATTGGTGTACACCTTTGTTGAGAGAATGTGCCAAGTTATTGATGAGTGGTCGGGGAAGTTCACAAATGGCAGAGTCTTAGTGATAGGTGACCTAAATGCTCATTGTGGAACACAGAGCTATCCATGAGAATTAGACTTGGACATTACTGGACACCCTGGGTAGCACCAACTGGGGAGAACCTGTCATGTAGGATTGGGTAGCATAGGATTACAACCACTGGTGGGGAGTATGTGACGAAATTATAAGGAGTCTGATTGGCACACCTGGCATAGGGACAATAGCTCCCCCATATTGGATTACATCTATCTGGATTACTTTCTGATTAACAGATGTGTGTCTTTCAAGGTGCTGAGGAATGATTGGAGTGACCATTCTATATTAACAGCAACCTTTGATCTGATGGTGAATACCAGAGAATTTAGAGTGCAACCGCATGTTGCTGTGACTGTGGCACGAAATGCAATACGATGGACAGAGATGAACATCTGTACCCTGAATTATAACCTGAGGGATTTCCTCAATAAATCTACTCTAGATTGGACATTTAACAATTTTAACACAAATATGTTCCAGAATCTCATTCGGGACCCAGTCTCTGATATTTTACCTAGGATTAACAGCAAGAAGAATGGTCATGGTAGATACACACATTGTTATAATGGGGATCTAGTCTCTGCAAAAATATCTATGAGGAGGGATATTAGAGGTGCCCGTCGGCTAAGTATGGATGAGTGCACTAGACATGAATATGTCGGGAAAATCAAGCAGTCCTATAAAAATGACGGCAAGTCAATATAACATATCATACTGCAACAGGATGCTGGGACAATGCTGGAGTGTCCTGATTAGGGCTGAGGTTAGTGCTTTTTGGCATCTTATTAATGGTCAGGATCCACATTTTGTAGTCTCCCAATTAAACACTATCTCAGAGCCTCAGTGGGTTGAGTTTTTTGAGAAAAGGTTTGGCACCCAAGGACTCATCCATCTGTGTTAACTTTAGATATTAGTGACATTAACTCCCTGAAAGCCAAATGCAAAAAATCCCAAGCACCAGGCCCAAATGGCCTTACAAACAGTACCTTTAAGGCTGATGGTAATATGTGGGTGAATCTTCTTCTCCTAACCCCACTCTCTTGGAGTACAGCCCATGTGATTCCAATATACAAGTGCGGCAGTAGGTCTGATCCAAATAACTATCGGCCAATCTCTCTTATAGATGCCGACTGTAAAATCCTCCCGGCCTTCCTTCTTTCCGACCTGGAAGAATGGGCTAAAATGGCTCACCCCATGGATCAGTTTCAGACCGATTTCAGGAAGGGCCACTCAACTAACATCAATGGGCTGGTACTTAAATGTCTACAGGAAGATGCTTGGACGAGGCCGAACGGCTGCACATATATGGCCTCTATCGATCTATCGGCTGCATTTGACTGTGTACACAGTGGCAAACTCTGGCTAAATGTGGGCTACCGGGTGGATTGCTGAGGCTTATCAGGGGAGTCTAAGAGAATTGTAGGATTTAAGTCCTCCTCAGTCAAAAGTGTGATGTATCTCAGAGAATTATATCTTATCGGCAGGTTGGGCAGGGCTCTGTCCTGGCCCCCTGGCTATTTAATCAATATATGTCGGATGTTGTGCATGCCCTGGCTAAGGAAGGATTGATTTCACTTAAAACTGAACATGCAAAAATCACATGGCTTGTGTATGCAGATGATTTTTTAATCTTTGACCTCACTGGGGTTGGTCTGCAAAGGCTTCTCAATGGATTCGTAGAATACGCAAGAGATGATGGGTTTATTGCTAATCCTAAAAAAACGAAAATACAGATCTTTAAAAAATCGAGGGCAAAGAATAATCAGCCTGCAGGTAAATTGAAGGGATGGCCTTCATTCTCTGAAGGTATCAGGTATCTAGGCTTTAACTTTGGAGCTAATAGGAGATCTAAAATTGGTCTTGAAGCGTTACTCTCTAAGGCCAAGCATTTGGAGTCCGAAATTATAAAAATCTATCTAAATTCGGTCGATTTACTATCAAACCAGCAATAATGTTTTTTAAAGGCTTTTGAATTTTTCTTAGGAGGAATGTTATAAAGAAGGAGGATATTGGCTGTAGGTTATGTTTCTCAAAACCTGAGTCTTTATGACATTTGGTCCTGGAGTATGATTCGCTAAAGTCTTTAAGAGCCAGATATTTGACAGCTTAAGAGCTGAACTCTGTATCTTTTGATGTGGATATGGCATGGACACATAGCCTGTGTACTCGGACTGTACATGAGGGGCAGGCCCTATCAGTCTTTATTAAAAGTCTAAATCTGTAGAGTTACAGTAGCTGTGGGCTAAATGACTTCTCTCCTTAGAGGAAAATTCTGAATTTGGATACCCCCAATCTCTTCTTTGTCCGCTCTGAATCTGTAATGTAAAAGCTGGAATTGTTGGTTATTGCCCCGTGGTCTCTGTACTATATCTTTGCTAAGCTGTTTTTGTCTACTAATTATTAGGGGGTAGGCTACATAGGTTACATAGACATGTTTTCTTTTAGGTTTTATTGTTATTTTAATCTATTTAGTTAGTTTTCTTTTTCATTCCATGGATGTTTTAAGGACTTGCCTATTTTTCTTTTTTGTTTTTGTTTTGTTTTTTTGTTGTTGTTTTAGTTGATTACAACTTGTTAACAAACAAGATACAATCAATAAGTTGATCAAAGTACAATTTGATAAGTCATAGATATTAAAAACATATTTTGTAAAATTATATAATGCCACTTGCTAACAATTAGTTGTCAGGAACAAACATCCCATTCATATTCTAGGCATTTTAAATTCATACCTATGATTACTATTTTGTTTTCAGATCGTCCTTCATGAGTCTTAACTTATATAAGAAAACAAAAGATGCTGACATGTTAATATGTCGAGCAAACTAACCATGGTGTTTTGTTCCACATCATGTCAATCAGCATTTAAAATTACAAGACAACATTATAGTGAAAAGAAGTAAATGGATATTATGTTGGTTAATACCACTTGATTTGGAGTGAATTATCCAAGCGTACCACTAATAGAGCTACTTGATTTGGACTCATAAACATTCTTTTCATAACGATACAGAAACCCAATGAAATATTAACATGGCATCAACATCAACCTTAGTGTTACATTTCAGCTACTTGGCAGTGTTAGGGAGAATTCTCCAGAATCGCTAATTTCCCTTACCTACTGAGTCCCTCAGCAGCTTTGCTGGATTCCTGGCGTTTATTTTTTACCTGGTAAGAGTGTGATCCTTTTTTCCCACTCTTACATGTGTTTTGCTGTGTGTGTTTAACATTTTCTTGTGTTCCTAGACTGTGGAGCCTCACCTACTCCATAAGTATCATCTTTCTACTGTGTGTTACACAGCACCTTTAGTGCAGTGACACAGGGTTGTCTTTTTGACTTCCCCACTCCGACTCCATTTTCTGGGACTGACTACTGTCTCCTATAACATGTAAAGTTGCCATTGACTTTATTAGTCTCTTTTAAAAATTCACAGACCCAGTAAAAACTATCTTAAATAGAGTGCTGGAAAGGATTAATACTTGTCCATTTTTGTCTGTTTCTCTTGGAGCATTGTTTCGCTCCCTTTTCATTAATATTTGGCTGTTAGCAGTGGTAACTACCCTATTTTTCCTACCGCGGTTATCTTACATAGCCCTGGTATTATTTTAGGCTATCTTGGTAGCCTCGAACTTAAACCCGCTAGACCATAGATGTTTTTATACGGTTCCAGCTGGGTTTAGTCGCCATTTCTTTTTGTAAATGTCTTTCTTGTGTTTTACTCTGTGCGCCAAACCAGGTGTGGTTCCTTTGATCGTCGTCCTTTCGCGGGCTTCTGCACAGAAGTCCTCCTTAGGTGCCTGTATGTCTGGGGGGAACAGGATGTGAGGGAGGAGTTTAGGACTCCCTACACAGGGTCTACTTGTAGACCCCTGTCACACTCTGATCTGCTTGGCTGTGGTGACTGTACCGGCGGGACAGCCACCCTGCTGTGTGATTGACAGCCAGGCCGTGTGAATGGGGGAAAACTGCATAAAAAGCAGGTCTCTGGGGCTGGAAAGGCAGAGTCACAACTGGAACGAGAGAACCGAAGAGGAGCTGACAGAAGAGGACCCTACAATGACTGAACCTCTCGGTGAAGCCCTGCTGCAGGTCCGAATCTTCATACTCCAATAGCAGGGAAGATCTGCAAGGAGTGGGAACGGCCAGTTCACCAAACTGCTCGCCAGGCCTCCCTTCTCTGGTAGAATTTGCTGTAAAGAGCTACAGTAACCGGATAGCCAGGAAGAACAGACTCTGCTTGCCTTTTAAGGAGAGCACCTTTTATTTTGTTGCGTTGCTCTGCTGCTGGTGTCTTGCCTGGGCAATGCAGGACTGTCCAGTCTTCCTACTGCATGTCAGTCCGACAGTCGCTTCAGTAACCGTGAGCCTGCAGGACCTGCCAGGAACATCCGCCTCAGCTAAAGCCTTCTTCCCAATTTAAGGACTGTTCAAATCTGGTTGTTTGTTTCATCCAGCCTCAGTGAAGGTGTGTGAAACCTTTCACCAATCTGAGGGCTTGTCCTTCTCCATTCTTTAAACTAATTGTTTGACTGACCAACTTCGTCCTGAACTCTTGGCAAAGACTTAACCACATACTACCCTGAACTGTGTGATCTTGAGCAAAGACTTCAGTCCATTGACTTTGGGCCAGGCCCCTTTAATCTGATTTCTTCACTGTAGTTCATTTTTCTAGATTACCCTGCTTACTTATTTGTTGGTGCTGCTCAATTCGTGTCTAACTTTGTCTTCCCCTCCTTTTTAAATTGCTGGAGTGCCATTTTGCTCACACTTCATTTTGTGCCTAACTTGTCCAGAATCTGTCGGATGTGGTGTAGTGTGTTAAGAGTGTGATTTTTCAACTGCTTTACTTTAGTGAAATGTTTTACAACTGATGTGTAAATAAATGTATATTCTTTTACTCAGAAACCTTGAGTCAGTGTTTGTTTGAATCACTATTTGATACTGCTCACTTACTCTTGAGATAAGTCTGGCTGCTCAGCCATCACTACTACTTTACTGTGTAGTACAGGTTTGTACCAAAGGTGAATTTGTACTGTCACTTGTAGTCTTAATTATGTTTGGTGTTCCCAAAGGGTACTGCATATAATTCTGCCTAACAAGCAGTCAATTATTTTTATGGAGTCTTCAAATTGGATAAGGAATTTGGTTACAGCTAGCACCAGGGCAGAATTAGATCCCCACATGCAATGCTCCGAAAACATTTGTTGTGCACTCAGATTCAGTGGGATGTTAAAAACATCTAGTAGTTTTTCTCTGTCGTGTTCAAAATGAGGACAGAATAACACTAAAATGTTTAAGCGTTTCTAGCTCATTCTGTTGTAAACAGAACCAACAGTTCTGATCAATATTAGTGAGCTCTGTGTGGACCAGTGTTTTGTGTTTTCCAGCGTAGGGAGTTGGTTCAATTTAAACTGTATGTATTCACGCCAAGCTCATTCACATGGTAACAAACGAATATAAGATGGCCTGTCTTTAAATTTCCTTAGAAATAGCGTGTATTCTAAATAAGTCTTATATGAAGTGAATGAATCAATGGTCTTTGAACAATCAAATGTATATAATTTTCTTTTTACATTCAGCAATCCTAGTGCCAGATCACCAATGGAAGCATTAATATTTGTTAATATCTGATTCATAAATATTTTGAAGTTATGAATGGATGGAACATTATTAGTACCCAATAATATCTTGAAGCCCTGATATAAGGAGTAACAAGACCAGCATTTTCAAATAGATGGAGAGCATTCGCCACTGGTACCTAGCTGAAAGAGAAATGAGACCTAATTCATGACATATTATAGAATTTGGAATGGCCATTGAGATGCCTAGGGTTTCCTTCCAAATCCTCCCTTGTATGTTGTTGAGCAACAAATGTACATCTAAGAGACAAGTATCTAATAAAAATAGTAAAGTAGGCTCAACTTTCAAAATATAAAAGTCAATCAAGGGAAGTAAAGAGAATTTACAGTATTTCTTACAAATGATCTTCATTAAAGAAATTAGAGGTCTGACTTTTATATTAAATTGTGTGGTCCAAAATGATAAAGAAGTTTGATCAGTTAAGGTGTAACCCAAGTAACGTAACGAGTAGGAGAGACAAAGA
Organism: Ambystoma mexicanum; assembly: GCF_040938575.1. NCBI lineage: Eukaryota > Metazoa > Chordata > Amphibia > Caudata > Ambystomatidae > Ambystoma > Ambystoma mexicanum. The sequence continues at coordinate 360,184,270 of NC_090941.1, forward strand.
TAAGTGCCTAAAAGTTTCCAGCGATAAGATCTTATTTTTTTCATGTTTTTAAAAATTATTACTTACGACTTCAATGAGTTGGCTTGAAGACTGTGGTTAGGCGCATAGTTTGCAGACATATCTAATTTGTGCTGGAGCCCGAACTGTCAAAAAATATGACATTGTTGGCATAAGCCAACCAGTGTAATTGAAGTAAGCCCAGTCTGACAGGATAAGTGATTTGGTATTTCCACAGTTTGTCCAGATCATACAGGTTCAGTTTAAAAAGGGTTGAGGCAAGGTTGCACCCCTGCTTGACGCCAGTGGCTGTTGGAATTGGGGCTGTCAATGCTCCTTCTTTGGTAGTGCGAATCTGGAACGATGTGCCATGGTGTCACATGGCAATGAGATGTACTAAAGTTGGTGAAAAACCTAATTTGATCATTTTGGCCCACAACAATTCTCTAATGACAAAATCAAAGGCTTAGTGGTTCAACACTGCCATTTAGATCTGGCCAGAGTTGGACAGTTTAGAATTCGCTAGCAGGTGGGCTATAATTGCCGCATTCAAAGATGTTCCAATACCCTTACGAAAACCTACCTGGCATTTTGAGTATATGTCATTATCAGCAATATACATTTCCAGATGTTTATAGATCAAAATTGAGAAGACTTTAGCAGCCGCATCCATAAACGCAATGGGACGATAGTTTGCTGGATCTTGAGGATTGCCCTTTTTGTATATCGGAATGATAATTGCATTGCGCCACAAGGTAGGTATTTTTTTGGCACAAATAATGTGATCAAATTTGATGTACAGTATAGTTGCCCAGAATTTGGGGTGAGACTTCAAAAAGCAAGGTGGGATGCCGTCTGGTCCAACAGCTTTAGAATAATTTAAATTATCAATGGCTACTATAATATCCTTCATAGTATATTAAATATTAGTCAGATTTTTGGTAGCTGAAACATTTTGGAGATATATAGTTGCCATGTTTCTGGTGCAATTGACGAGCTTAAGTTATTACCACTTGTCTGAGACACTATTCTTAAACATGCCCATATGTTTGGTGTGTCACTATTACATAGCAAGGTAACAATTTGCTGGTTTTCAAGTGTAATTTTCGAGAAGCTTTGAATTTTGCGTTATTGTCCAATTTTAATTGTGCAATTACTTTGTCATAGATGTTAATATGCAATCTCTTCCTGCTGTTTATACTTGAAACAATTTCACTTAAGTGAAATTGGATAACATTGTTGTTCCAGTGTTCCATAGTCAATAGGTTGGTATTAGTTCTAAGTAAGTCAGTATAGCTATATGCTCCCATATGAACTCTATAAATTAGATTCCTCCACAACTTGGGTTCCATTGTACAGATAGCCATGGTCTATGTACGTGTATGATGGCAAGAGAACCATCACACGCAAGGTTTTGAGTTCTAGATTGAATTAGCATTGAGATAGGACTGGGATCGCCAATTTGGCGAGTGGCTACAAACACAAAATCAACCAGTGGACATACATTTGCTGAGACAAAAAAATAGTCTATGTACGATGAGCGGGGGCCACGCTGCCATGTGCCAGTGTGAGATCCTTTTTCAAAGTCGACTAAATGTAGGTCCTAGTTCAGTAAGTGTTCAACCCACTGATCGCCTCCCTGAACAGAAGAAGACAAGTAATTGGAATAACAAGTACAATTTTGAATTTCTAAAGAAGTTGAACAGGTAGCGTTAAAATCACAACCAAGAATAATGTGGTAAGAGGGATTATTGAAGAAGGATTCTTATAAAAAGAAAAATCAAGAGCCCTGAAGAAATCAACTAGAGAGTGGTTGGTGGGTTTAAAATTAATACAAATGATCAAGAAGACCATTTTCAACAACTCCAATGAGGAATATTATATGGCCAGTATTTCATTATAGCTTGCCATCATTCGAGATTGTGCATTAAAGTTGTTGTTGACAAGAATGGCCAACCCACCAGCTGGTCTTTCCATTGTACCCACAGTAGCAGGAACTGAGTATGTGGTGTACCCTTCCATTTACAATGGGGTTGATTTCATTGTTTCTTGACTAATCAGTATGGTTGGCTTCTGAAGTGGAGAATAAGAATAGAGCCAACGATATAGATTGTTAAAACCACAGAAGTTCCATGACACAATGTTAAGTCCTGGGCAGCTAAAGTTGCATGGTGGGTTTGCTATTTCAGAAAAACTCGTCAAGAGCAGCAAGAGATGTTTTAGTGACTCAGCTAATGTGGACAGGTGAGCTAAAACATCCGTGTTGGCTTGGTTCTGAGTGTTAGGATTGTTCGACTCCACATTTGGAAATTGTGCATCTACGGACTGGAAAGTTTGGGGGTGTCAAATAAATGCAGATGAAGTCCCCAATGAGAAAAGTCCACTCTGTGATCCCACAGCAGTTTGTTTATAATGCTGGAATGAAGGCCACTTATCATTCGATGGTTGTTGTGGTTAAATAGCGTTAGCCAATCTATGTCCTGACATACTAAAGTCCTAAGAGTCAGACTTAGTTTCAAGAAATTTAACATAAGCAAGCGATTTAGTTGCTGTTTACCATTAATATCCAGATTACTGGACCACCCAATTATATTCAGAGTTGTTATAGCTAGAGTGGGTAGACAATTTTGTATTTTAGAAGAGCTGTCAATAGGCTTGGACAAGGAGGTGGCTGAAATTGAATTATTTGTGTAATTTGATGCTTGAAGCTCTTTAGGAATTGGGATCGGTGTCGTATGAAAAGAAGATTGTGATTTTGAAACATCATACTCTAAGCTGTTTATGATTGATGCCTGTGAAAAATCAGGGTAGGCTGCCTTTCTTGGTGACTGTATTCAGAGCACGTGGCAAGTTGCCATTTGCCATGTTTTATAGGATAGTGTCAACTGTGCAGCGTGCCTCATTCAAGACTGTTGGCGTGATGCTGTTCCGTTGGCCCTTTGCACCGTGTTTGGCTAATGAAAGTCCACCCATCGACAGACTTTTGGGAGGGCAATGATCCAAGTTGTAGCTTGAATTCAGAGGATAGTTGATTTAAGTCAATATTGTCCTCATTGTTGGATAGATTAAAAAGATGTTTAATATTAGAATTATGGCCGTCTACCTTGATGTTTTCTTCTTTTTTTTTTTTTTTTGAGTGTAGTAGCCTGTTTTCTTTTGGTGTTCAAATTGCATTTCAACGCTCTGGCCTGGGCACATTTCATTTTGCGTGAGAATGGTTGTATAGGATGTTGATGCCCGTCCTGATTTGTTGTTATCCTGTTATCAGTGCATTCACCATATTCACATGTTGAGACAGTTCAATGGCAGATATTTAGGGGCAATGGACTGTCCGGGCTTTCCACCGATACCTCAACAATAGTATTTGATTCTGAATATACACATTGAGTGGTTGGTGGACCATCATAAATGGGGCCCTTATTTGTTAATAGGTAGTGAAAGACATCATCTAGCTTAGCAGAATTGGTTTTCACCCCTTCCAATATAATAGCTTTAGTGTCTACCCTTCTGGGTTCACTTTTCCGGGCATCTCTCTGTGCCACGTCAGCATAAGATTTACTTGTGACAACCAATGAATAAGTAGAGTAGGTTGTTTGTGTACTTTGTGTGGTTGTTGGTAATTGGGTATGAACCCATAGACGTTCAATCATTCTGTATAATGTATCCAGTTTCAGTGCTTGTGTATCTTCATTGGCAGTCATAAAGCCCTGTGAAGCTTACACATAATATCAGACATGGCATTATTAATGTCACGTAACTCCAGATGTGTTAGTTTGTGTTCTTTGTCTAGGAGATTGAGTATCCTAGTAATGACTGGAAAGGTAGTAGTGGGAGACTTAAGTGATTCATGATGTTGAGATTTGTCATGAAATGACACATGATGCTCGACATGTGATGCGCCTTGTAATTGATTTTCAGAAGAAGAAAGCGGGCGCGCGTCTTGTGCATGATGATTTACAGACAATAAGTTATTATTGTAAGAGTTGTTCAGCGATGTTGGTGAACTAGTGGACAGACCCTTCCATTGCTCACAATTGGGATACGAATGCCACTTTTTATGAGCATTGGAATAGTAATTTTGGGGATTGAGAAAACAAATATCCTCAACCTCTGTGGGCAGCACAGAAACTGGTGAGGAAGTGCCAAGCAAGACTCTAATATGTTTGGCCCATTCAGTTCCTATTGCTGGAGTCAGAATTGATACATTCCAGATTTGATCATCGAAAGGCTTCGTTCACCCAGAACAAGCCATGGTTTTTAAAGTGGGCATGTGTGAGGGAAACACAGAGTGAGACAGAGTTTGAGTAATGAAATTCTGGGCAAATGTAGAGGTTGGGTAGGAACTAAGATTGACTGAAATTTGTGTCTCTCGGAGCGAAGCAGAGGGAGAATCCCCATCCAAATTTGGTTCAATCGCTATTGATTGCATACTATAGGGCGCAGTATGGGAGTCCATAGGGCGTTCATTAGACTCTAAATGTCCCAGGGAAATGTTCTGCGGAGAAGTATATGATTCGTGATATTTAATTGGATTTGATAAGTTCAATTGATAGGGAACGGGTTGTTTGCCCAAACATTTACCGCTCCGTAATCCGCCAACCATGATGGTTGTAGCACATATACAATTACATCACAATGTACAGTAAATAATAAAAAATATTTTTTCTAGATCTTGCAGGCTGATTGGAATTATGTTGTAAATAGGAGAAAATCTAGTGTCACGAAATCAGGGCACCCTAACGGTACCTGTGTACCTGTTAATGTAAACACAGCAGTATTACACAATCAACATCAGCAACTCTTAGACATGCTTTTGTAAATTTGTGCTAAATCTACAACCCGTTCTCTGCACTCTTTGAATTATACAGCCCTCAATTGTGTGATTTAGTTGTGGGTATCCAAGGTGTGCGACACAAGTCTAACGTGTATTCCACTACAAACAGCCAGCTAAAGCCCATGTGCATACATCACGTGTATACCAAAGTAAGCAGACTCTTGAAACTGACTAAATAAACCAGTTTTATGGCAAGATAACTTATGCCACGGTTCCAGTCACAGAGCCAGAGTCGCAGTCACAGTGTGATCGTTATCTGTTTTAAGAGCTTCAAGGTAGGTTAAACATTCGTTAATGCATGTTGGACACTTTGCCGCAGGATTGGCAAATCCAGAACACATTAAACATTAGTAGTAATGCACCAAAGTAACAACGTATGTGCAATCTGAAGGTATATGCAAACGTGGAAGAAATTGGACTTTACCTGGGAAAGTTACTAATATACCGACAAACTGATCACATTAGAAGAGGCACTCCTACTGTGTGCTTACCAACAAGGGATGTGATTTTTTGTGGTTTGATCTGAGGCAGTGGCGAGAAACCCAGAGCCAGACAGGCTCGGCAGGCACTTCTGGGGGCGCACGCGCCCGATAAAGATATAGGAAGTGGGCTGGGCTAAGGCGTGGAGTTGAAGCACAGTAATCGCTGCAAAAAAACAATATATGAAATTAGACCAGGAATTATCATTAATGTCCAATAAGTATGACTGAGAATATGTTTCTTATGTACTTTGGTTAGAGACACACCATTTGAAAGATGAAAAATGTTCATGGATGAAATGCAGTCCAGGAACTCTCCAGGCACTCTCCAGGCTCTCGACAGGCACTTCTGCAAGGCACTTCCGGCAGCGCGTGCGCAGGGGCGCAGGTACGTGAAAGATATTGGAAGTGGGCTGGGCTAAGGAGTGGAGTTGAAGCATGGCAATCTGTATGAAATTAGACCAGGAATTATAATTAAAGTCCAATAAGTCCAATGAGTATGACTGAGCACGTGTTTCTCATGTCCTTTGGTTAGAGACACATTTTTCGAAAGATGAAAAAGGTGCCTGGATGAAATGCAGTCCAGGAACTCTCAAGGCACTCTCCAGGCTCTCGACAGACATATCTGCAAGGCACTTCCGGGTTTTTCTTGGTTTCTGTTTTTCATTTGAATTTGTTCTGTTCAATTGAATACTGTGATGGATGCTTGTTTTCACTATTAACATGTGTATATCACTTTTTTTTAAAAATGTAAAGGTGTATTTAAACCAAATACAATAAGTTAAAACAAGTTAAAAAAAATAATTGATGCTTTTGATACAGTTTTATTTCAAGGAGATGCAGCTAATGGATGAATCTGTTTTTCCGGGGTGTTGTCCAGCTCAGTGCCAGCAGTAAGAAAGAGCAGATGCTACCCAAGGGGGCATGGAGGAATCTTGTTGTTTATGTATAAAAGACATTGCAGTGGACACTACAGATCTTGCCCTCAAAACCCTTAAATGCATGGTCCCTCATGACTTGCATATATTGATTGTTTTTCTCCCATATGTGGAAAAGAATCGAACCTGGCGAATCTTGATTGCTCAATGGGAGCTTATAGAGAGTACTGTAACTAAAGTATATCACGCCCGCTAGTAGTGCTGGGTGATATTAATGGGATAGGTAGAGGGGTGGGACAAACAAGAAGAGGAAGAAGAAGAAGCATCTGCTTGTACAGAGTTTTTTTAGATTAAATTGAAAACAATATATGAAGGGCAATGATTTAGACTAATATAGCATTGTTTAAATAGTAGATTTAAATAGAACTGTCAAGCTACTCCCTACTTTATAGGTCATTATTGTGCCACACTCATAAATTGTGTGTTGCTTCCTCTTAAGCAATGTGGTTATTTAAGTGACTGGCCGATCGTGTCTGGATGCGGTTCGATCCTTGAACCAGTTTGTAAATTCATAGATTTCTTTCTGAAACCCATCAGTGTCCTGACCCCCACATATTTATGTGACACTACCCATACCATTCAAACCTTTGAAGACCTACCCTTTGATCCAACATTACATTTGCTAGTAACAATGGACATTAAATCCGTGTATACTAGCATACCACAGGGTGAGGCTATTGAATGTATGAGGAGACAACTCATTAAATATGACCCACAGAGCAGAGTTCCCGTTCCTTTCATTGTTGAGTTACTATCGCTGGCCCTTAGAAAAAATTACTTCGACTTTGATAGTCAGGTTTACCTTCAGACAAAGGGGACGGCTATGGGCGCGACTTTTGCGCCTAGTCTAGCTGTTCTTTACATGTCAGAGTTTGAGGAAACAAATATCTTTGCTGACAACAACCCATTCAAAAGCCAGATGCACCAATGGAAGAGGTATATCGACGATATCCTCTTCATTTGGGAGGGCTCTTAAGACACGCTTGACAATTTCTTAGCCTGGTTGAATAATGTTAATACTGATATACAATAGACAATGGAATCCAGTGACATCATGGTTAACTTCCTGGATTTGGAAATAAAACACAAAGAAGGAAGAATAAAATGCAACCTCTTCCACAAACCAAGTGACAGAAATACCCTTCTCCATTTTTCCAGCAACCACCCAAGACATCTCACAGAGAACCTCCCTTTTGGCCAGTTTCTGAGAATTTCGTGCAACTGTAGCGACATTGAAACTAAAACCCCGGACTCTTGCACCAGGACCACCTGTGTCATTAAACACGGGACTCACTCTGAAAAAATACAAAAATTCATTTCCAAACATTGGCCCCTGACTCGTCTGTGCCTTCAGGATGAGCCAATTCCCAGATTTGCATACAAGCGTGGCAAGAATCTAAGGGACCACCTTGTTCATTCAAGATTTGTCAAACCAGCACCCAGAGTGGGACTATGGAACTTGAGGAGTGCTGTGGGTCATTTTGCCTGTGGGAACTACACAGCCTGCAAATTTACAAGAAAAACAAAGGAATTTGTGATTAATGGAAGACCTTGGGCCCTTCGCAACCTTATGAACTGCAAAAGCAAACAAGTGGTGTATGTTATTGAGTGCCCCTGTGGCCTAAGATACGTGGGCCAGACGATGTGCGCAGCCCACATTAGAATCTGCGAAAATTGCTCCAGAATTCAGTGCAAAATCATGAGTGCACCACTTGTAAACCACTATGTAGAATGTCACCACTCTGTTGAGGACATCATTTGGTGGATTGTAGACATAGTTGTCCACTCATCAAATGCCCTTGCAAGCCTTTTATCTAAAGAAGCCCGCTGGATCCACCGGCTGGACTCTTTCTGTAACGGCCTCAATGAGGAATTCATACCCCCACTATGACTCCCCTGGGCCCCTAAACAGCTGGCATGTACATTCTTTTCCAACATTGCCCCCTGTCCACTAGTCCAGCTTTCATTATCCACCTGACTTGCCTGGTGTTTTTCTGTCGGCCCATAGATTTTTCAGTGCCCCCTTGCATTCCTGCCCTGCTGCTTACTTTCTGCACCAGCACGGCCGTTTTTTATACAGTTTGGCAATCCCCCTTTGCCCTTTGACTTCCGTTCAGCACCTATGTTCCGTGTGTGCTTGGTATCTCCATGTTCTTCCTCTGTCTGAGTCTTGGGGGCCATGACCACCTCCCCGTGACCCCACCTCCTTGGTCCTTTTTTCAGACCTGTGCCCTACTTCGGGACTTGCCAGTACCCTATCTGAGGGTTTGGCTGTCCTTCAGAATTTAAAACAAAATGTTTTAAAAATCTTTCTCACCAAACTTTGCTCCGGGACCTGCCACTACCCTCATTGAAGGGTGTGCTGCCCTGCTGATCTGTTCCATATAATGTTGCCCCCAGCTCCAGCGTGGCCAGCGCACACACTTGGCATTTGTTTACTCTCTGAGGCAGTTGCTCCGCCTCACGCGCCATTGGTTTGCTTGCCACTGAAATGCTGCACGTTTGGCACCAGATACACCCCTACCCAGCCTGCCTGTGAACGGGTTGCCACGACTACCTTCCTGTGACTTGCAAGCCGGCTTTTATTATCCTCAGCTGCTCATCGCACGAAGGTTACTCTTACGGCGCTTGTCCAAGCATGACGCGACACCTTTTTCTTCGCTGCACGCTTCAGCACCATTAAGCTGTCCTGCAGCACGATCACCACCCTGAGCTAACACAGGTAAGCGGACCATCAACTCATCATTTTGGGGGCCCCCAGCCCCTTGGCACCCTCTGTGGCTGCCTCTATATGGGCACATGCCATCCGTTTGTACATTTTTACAGGGTGCTATGTGGTGTTCCTTTATAGGTGGTTGTCCACCATTTTAAATATGCACACATTGTCAGTTTTGTAATTTTACTTTTCTGGCGATCATGTGTTTTCTTCACAGAATCATTTGTGCTGCCGGCTCCGGTCCGGCTTTCAGTCCACCCTGGACTGTCCAAGCTTCACTCAAGCCTCTTTCACTCCAGCCCCGTCTGGTACCGTGCACACAGGTAGCTCCTCCATCTTTTCATGCACCTCCTGCACTCATATTTCCGCCATTGGTGTCCGTCACACGCGCCATTGCCGTTTTTCCTTAAGCATCCAACCTTCCACTGCTTTTTGTCTCTGGTGCTTGACTCCACCTTGGATTTTATGTTTGCTGCCTCCCTGTCTTTTCCAACTTTTCTTACCAATCTCTTTTTTTTCTACCGAATTTGGCTACCCCTGAGCCCATACTCACCGGGCACCCTTGACGCCTGGTCTGTGCACAACTATACTTCAAACACACCACTTGTCGATGCCTGATCGATTGGGTTGGGTGCACCAGCCAACCCCTTGATTTTTTTCCCTCTTGATTTTTATTTCCCCCTTGACCTGTGGCCTGCTCCCTCTTGTGCTTGCCTCCGCACTTGCTGGACCCCCTGCACTACACGCTGGAACTCCAGCCCAGGTCCACCGCATCTGGCTAATCCCAGAAGTACTGTTAGAAATCGAACACCCCGGGATAGTAGCCTCACAGATACCCCCTGCTCTTTCACAGTGAGTGATCCGTGTCTGTGTGATAGCTGTCTACAGTTTTTAATACTCCATTGAATATGTCCTTTGAGTACCTTTTGTATCAACTGTGTCCCACTCTTCTCTGCCCCCTTTAGGGAGAAACTACAATACCACATAATCCCTGCCCTGAGGAAGGCTCCAACTACTGATGCCTGTTTTGGCACGCCGAAATGTGTTATCCATGTGTTTTGTTCCCTTCTCATTTGGAAGTACCCTGGTAACAAGTTTGTTGATCTCTCATACACATTGGCAGATAACCATATGGCTGATAACCATATAAACCAAGTTGGCTGAATAATTTCATTTCTACCTACCAGGGTCATTTTTTATACACCCTGGTAATACTTAGTCCACAGGAACAATTATTTTCCTGGGAGGATACCTTCATCAAATTAAGTTCATTGAAAACTATTCAAATTGCTCCTCAATGAGTATTCCACCCTTGGTGTACTTATGTATATATGATGAATGCTATGTTCTGTGTCTTTTTCTTCTCTTGACATTTTTCTTTCACTCGTGTTAGAAGTAATTTGAATAATAATATGTTTTTTTGAATAATGTTTTGAATAATAAATGTATTGTTTGTACTCTTTGGACCTCATTTCTTTGGTTTTTGTTCATGCGACTTTCTTTGAAAGCATATACCTTGTACTAATATGGATATTTAACCAAAATAACTGACAGAAATTAGGACTGTCACTAGCGTGGGTACCTTTTTTGTGTTATTGGCCCCTGCTCACGCTTGCACTCCGGGGCACACCTATTATTTGTACATATATTTAAGTGATATGAACATGGAATGTAGGGTTCTATGAGGTCTGGTTGAGGCCCATTTGTACGTAATGTATTTTCTTAAACACATTTCCAAGCATAACATGTGGGGTAGACCCCTGCAACATCCTCACACACCCCACCATAATGAAATACCTAAACCCAACCCCCATCTATATTTTTAGGGAAACATGTTTAAAAAAGAAGAACAAATGAACATGTGAGCAAATGGATTAAACGTAATTTAGTATGGAGTCAGATCATAAACAACTATGTTGAATTTCCCCAGGTGATAATTAGAATAGAACAATTACTGCTACCTGTGGAAGCTAGACGAGATAAGATGAGTTCGGAGAATGGAGTACCTCAAGGAGTACCACAATACTTGTTCAATGAGGACGGTGGGAGAGCCATTTGTGAGCTGGTTAGAGAACTACAGGCAGCAAAGCAAGCTGTTTCTAGTGTTATCGCTGATATCAAAGATAGATATTGATGTAAATTGAGAAACAGGAGAAAAAGTTAGAGGTATGTCATGTGCACATCTGGAATGGGCAGTAACACCAAAGATACCAGAACAGTTATCAAACTATCAATACAGGGGATTATAAGGGTTGTGTATATTTGGAAGAAAGCATTTCTCAGATGTCTTGGTAAACATACTTCTTGGGAGTGTATCTGGGAGAGAATGAGAATATGGTGAATGAGATTAGCAGGGTGTACCAGGAGCTACCAGTTATCCAAATAAATTAATTCAAAGTGGCTACTTTGTCCCAGAGGATTCATAGTGCTTCGGTCCCAATTCTATCCAGAAGGACCTGTGTGATCTTACCATCCGTCTGTGGGCCCCATTTTTATGTTGTGTGAATAATGATTTATTAAGAGCAGAAGGGATCCCAAAGTCTCAACATTCGGCAAAAGTAATTCCCCTTTTTACGAAATGGTTTAGATCTGATTCAATATGTTATCATCCATTTTCTCTGGTTGATAAGACAGCTACACCTTTGAGAGAAGTTCTGTGGAGATATTGAAAGTGTGGGAAAAGAGAGGAATGTTATCTCCACTGCAGGTAGGTTTGAATGAGGGAGCAGGGACAGTGGAATAATGTCTTCTGCTCTACCTGATATGGACAACATATAAATATATAGAAAGAGAAACAGTATGTCATGTTTTAAGCTTCTATAGACCTTCATCTAACAATAAACCTTTTTGGAGAAGTGTGGATTCAATGCTCCCATTATTTCTCTATTCTGGGATAGATATTTGGATAACAGACATACTGTATGGTATGGAAGCAGGGAGAAAATATTTTCTCTAATCTCTCCAATCCAACACCAGGATTGTAGAAAGGGTTGGCTAATGTACCTAAAATGGGTGCGAAGAGATACTACTGCTTTCATGTTTGTGGACAATGTTGTTCTTACTTACACACCATACTCTAGTCTATGCAGATCAGAGTAAAGCAAGCATCCTGATGGTGGGTCAAAGAGTTTGTAATCAGGGCTGGGTTTGAATGGCAGATATGAATTTCGCGGAAGTGGATCACTTTGACTAACTGATCCTCTGAATTTCCTCTAAGGGTGATTGGAGGAAGTAGGAATGTAAGGCAACAGAAGCAGTGCCAATGGCTGCAAAGGGGATACCTATGTTTGTTCAAAGTCTTGGGTAACACTGAACATCCCCAATGATCAAGATGATCATAGTAAAGCATATTCACAAAATGCATTACATTTTAAGGCTAATAAGTCACCACACATGTTTCCTGTTCTGACTTTCAATTTGGAAACAGTGTCCACAAATACATATTTAACGTTTTCAGGATCCATCTTTAAAGCACAACATTGTAATAGGATGAAAACAATCCCTCTGATATCAACAACAACATGAGTACTTCAAAGGAGACGTACAGTTTTTTGTTTTTTTAACATTTGTTGTTCTCATTTGGTAATGTTTTATCTTCTGTGTATTTTCTAGCAGATCTATCTTTTTTAACATTTTTCAAAGCATGTTTCTTGCTAAGACTATCCTGCTATTTTACAAACTGTGACCAAGCTCTATAAATTTGAAGTTATTGCAGGAAGGTAGAAGATGCAGTCTGCAGATTCATTATAGCAGCAAAGGGCCAAAGAGCAAGACTGCTTTTTCCTTTGCTTAAATCAAGGGAAAATATGAGTGATATTGATGGAAGAATGATTGCATTATTAGTTAACATTCAGGGGACAGAGGTGATTTTTTGCAATATCTATGCCCCCTCGATTGATAATGGCACATTCTTTAGGAGAGTCGCTCAAGCTATACAGAATCTGAGCTGCCGAAATATTATATTAGGTGGAGATTTCAACACAGTTTTGGATCAAGGTTTGGATAGAAGTACTACGAGACAGATCAAACAGTTAGATGCGCAAACAATATCTCCGAAGGATCTTCTAGAGGTACATAACTTGAATGATGTCTGGAGGTTAGAGAATCCATTGAGCAGGGAATACAGATTTTCCTCTGGGACACACACAGTCTACTCTAGGTTAGATATGCTGTTCACAAGTGGGAGAATGTCTGACAGTTATGTGACAAGTAAGATTGGAAATATTTTGCTAACTGACCACGCGCACATAGTAATGCGTTTGAAACTGGACTCAGCCTTGAAAAGCAGTTTACTTGGCAGTTAAATACCTCATGTTTAGACAATGAGGAAAAAAGGGATACACTTTTAGCTGAATCAGAATTTTTTTGTAGAGGAAAACTGCACTGGGGAGGTTGGGGCTGATGTGGTTTGGGAGGCATTTAAGTGCATGATGAGAGGTATTCTGATGGCAAGTGGGTAGAAAAAGAAATTTGAAAGGAAACATCAGGAACTAGCTTCAAAAATTAAAGAAATTTCACAGAGATTGATGTTGGACCCTGCATGTAACGGTTTGATTCCAGAGCTATTGAGGTTAAAACATGAATTAAAAAACAATATTGGCAGAATGTATGGAGAAGAGTTATTTTAATCAAATATGTACTTACTTTGAGAGAGGAGAGAAATGTGATAGGTGGTTAGCCTTCAGATTAAGAAAGAGAGAATCAGAGCGTGCAATCACTCCAGTCAGAGGTAACAATGGGAAGATCACTTTTAAACCAAAAGAAATAAATGAGATCTTTCAGTCGTTCTATACAGATTTATACAAAAATGAGGCAAATGTTAATTGCACAGACGAGACGTTCAATAATAATATAGATATCACGAAGGTCTCAATGCATAACGCAAAAGTTCTTGAAGGAGACATTACACTGGATGAGGTCAGGACAGCAATTGCTAGGTTGAATACCAGAAAATCCCCTGGCCCCGAAGGATTGCCAGTGGAATTTTACAAAGGTCTTCCCAATTCTGCCCTTAATCCAATGGTAAGTATGTTTACCTGTTCTCTATCCAAAGTGTTATTGCCAAATACCACGAGGCATGCTATGATTTCAGTCCTGCTAAAGAAAAGTAAGGATGACAATCTGGCATCAAGCTATAGGCCAGTAAGTTTAATTTACATGGATAATAAAATTCTGGCCAAAGTTTTGGTGATGAGATTGGAATCATTGCTACCAATGCTAATACACCGGGATCAATCAGGGTTTATGAGGGAAAGGAAAACTTCAAGTAATATCAGGAAATTATTGCACACCATATCAAAAGCAATAGATTGTGAGGAAGATTTGGCAGTCCTATCACTGGACGCCGAAAAAGCTTTCGCTCAGGTCAATTGGGAATTTCTATTTAAGATCTTAGAAAAAATGGGTTTTGGCATCCAGTTTAGGTCCTGGGTAAAATTGCTTTACCCCTGTCTGACTGCAGATGTCAATACAAATGGGCAGATATCAGAACCTTTCAATTTAGAGCGGAGTACAAGACAAGGGTGCCCACTTGCACCGTTATTATTTGTCATTGTGATTGAGCCTTTGGCCATAGCTCTGTGGTCAGACACAGAAATACAGGGTATGAGATGTTGGGGTCTACAGCTAAAAGTTTGGCTATATGCCGACAATCTGCTCCTAGTGCTGAGTAATCTAAAACAATCTCTTCCAAAAGTCTTGTCGGATTTCAACCAGTGTTTGGGTTACAAAATAAACTGGGCCAAATCAGAGGTCTTACCGCTAGCACACATTTGCAACAAAAGTTTAGTTACACAGTTGGGATTTAAATGGTGTGCTAATATGCTCTTGTATTTCGTGGTGTGGATAACAACAGGAATTAAGGACTTTATTAAGGAGAATATGAATATGGGCGGTTCTATATTTCAATTAGACATGGAGAGGTGGAGGCAACTTCACCTGTCTCTTTGGGGAAAGATAAATGCATTGAAAATGGTTTCAGCCCCAATGATATACTATGTCTTAGGCATGATACCTCTGGATATCGAGAAAAAATATTGGATGGAGCTGGACAGGATAATTCAGAGCTTCCTTTGGGACCAAAAGCTGCCATGTTTGAAGCTAAGTAAATAGCAATTACTGTTGTCAAAAGGAGGTTTGGGAGTACCAAACTTTGGAGCTAATCATTTGGCTTTTGCTTCACAATTCCTGGTTGACTTTTTGGAATCTCTACCAGAGGAGTGGGTACTTGCTGAAACTAGTTTTCACGGACCACTCACACCAAGAGCAACGCTTAAAACAGTGTCTAGAACAGGTGGTATAAAGGATCCTATAACTAGGAATATAAGAAGCACATGGGAGAAATTGAATAGTCACCTTGGTGTTGAGGCTTTGAGAGATCCATGGGGCTCAATCTGGATTAATCCGAAAATCAAAATAGAGGGAAAAGTAATTTTCTGGCATGAGTGGCTCCTTTCCAGTGTGAAATGGCTTGGAGACCTTTACAAGAATGGGCGTTGGATGACAGGGCGAGAAATCCAAACCACCTGTAGTATTCAAAGTTTCAGTGGACCAGACTATTGGAAAATTAAGAAAGCTGTTGGGGAGATTGATGTGAAAGATGGATTGAATTTGGACCTGTTCAGAAAAACTCAGAAACCTGGAGAGGGTGGACTAGCTAGCCGTGTATTTGGAATAGCTGTGGCTGCATACAAAGGAAATTATTTATTGCGAGAGGATTGGAGCAGTAGAATTGGATGTGAGATCGATGAAAGTGAATGGTCTCATATGTGTGAAAATGTCAAACTGTGCTCTTTCGGGTTAACAGAGAGATCAAGACAAATCAAAATCTTGAACCAGGTCTTTGGGCATCAGAGAGATTTCAATGGGGAGGTATGAGTGATAATTCAGACTGCTGGGCTTGTGTACACGAAATCCGGAACGCTACAGCATATGTTATGGGATTGCGCGTGAGTGAGAGGATTTTGGTTAGAGTTTGATAATATCTGTGAGAAGGTTATAGGTGAAAGACTAAATTATGATTTCAAGACTCTGATATTGAGTAGTGATTTGATGTTAGAAGATCTGACACCTAGTCAGAAAAAACGGATTTTCAGAAGTGCTATGGTAGGTAAAAAAAAAAACAATCCTGTCCTGAGAGGATGGAAGACACCAGAATATGTGGATATCGCAGTGTGGAAATGCATAATCTGGCAGAGATTGAAAGAGTTCTTTACCGTAGAGAAAAGAAAATTGCATTGTTTGATCAAATTTGGGTCAATTCCTTACATTATACAGAACAAATTGATTGCAAATGTGAACTTTGAACTTTGGGGGGGTTGATTTATTGTATTACCATTATAAGATATATATATATTGTATATGTTTGTTTATTATGTGGCACTCTGTATATAATTTAAACTAAAATAAAATGTTTAAAAAAAAAGGAAAATCAAGAGGCTGCTTACTTACAATCCAGCCCCAGAAATAGTAGTACCAGAACAAATGTGTTTATTATTATTATTATTATTATTATTATTATTATTATTATTATTATTATTATTATTATTATTACTACTAATATTATTACTGTCATTATTGGACAGGGGACCAAAACCATGTAGCATGGCACTGTCCTACCCTAAGGCAGTACACTGTAACTACCAGCATCAGTACCTTTATTAGCAGTAGTGAAAATACCAGTTCTACTACTAATATTACCACTCCAAGTAACATCCAGAGCAATAGTGCCAACAGCTGTAGCAGTAGTACTATTTGTTGTAGTGAAGATGAGTATTCTTTTAAAAAGGACATATAACAATATAGATATGACTTTTATCACTGTATGATTGCATTTTAGCATATCTTTTAGTGTGCTATGAAAAAATGAATTTATGTGATTTGTTTATATTTTACAGTCTAATTATTTGTCAATGATTGTCAGTGTGTTATAAGTGAAAAGCTCTTTGTGAGTTAAGAACATTAAAATTAAATTAAAAAAAATAGTAGTGATTCCACATCTATTGCTGGTAAAAGTATTAACACTGCTGCTACTGGTAGAGGCAATACTACTTGTGGAAGTAACATTATTACTGCTATTAACAACTGTACAATAATACTGTCAACAGAGGTGGTGGACTACTACTGCTACTAAAAGGATCACAAGTTCAATAATTTGATTTTGATTTCTTGCCTTTGTATCACGCACAGAACTGACTTAACCGTATAAAGGCGCAGCTGTTATTGACAATATTAGCATACCAAAGGGCAAGAAGGAAGGGTGATCATATTCCTAACTAGTGGACAGATAGTAAACTCACAGCAGTTTGTCTCGTTAGCTAGAGGAAAGTCTTAAGAGCCTTACACAATTGAAAGATAGTCTTCTTAGTTCTGATCTTAACAGGTAGGCTTTTCCAAAGTCAGGGGCTAAAAACAGGTAACCTTCTGTATCCTCTGGTTGCACATACTGGCCGAGGGACGGTTAAAAGTAGCTAGTTCCTTGATCTGAGGGGACTAGGAAGGTTAATAGCAGTGAGTCTTGTCTCTCAAATACTCCAGAGCCAAGCCGTTCAGGCATTTAAAAATTGGACATTCTAATTTAAATGTAATGTAGTCCTCTACTGGTAGCCAATGCAGTAATCTGCGGAAGACGGGGAATAGTTCTGATTTCCTTAAATGCCCCACTAGTCTGATGGCTGCATTCTGGGCTTTTTGAAGCCTATGCATTTGTTTTTCAGGGATGCCCATCAAGAGACTATTACCATAGTATAGATGAGCGTTCATCAGAGCCCCTATCAAAGTCACATGATCTTCGGTGGGAATAAAAGGAAGGACTTGTCAAAGCATTCAGAGCATATAGGAGACTGCCTGAACCTTAGAGTTCACTTGTGCCTCGCAACCCAGTGTGTCTTGCCAGATGCAACCTACATTTTTGATCTTCGATGAATAGGGGTGGACCCCTCACAAGTGATGCTGTTCCCTCTTTCTAATAGTACATATTAACAATGTCCTTTTATATGTGAGGGAGCTTTTGACAACGGGAATAACCCATTGTTTCAACCACTACCCGTACTAAAATATTACTACTACTATTATAAATTGTATAGATAGTGTCATTGCTACTAACATTATCAAAAGTTCACTATTACTAGTACAAAAACAACACGTACTAGTTCTAATGGTATCAGTACTAGTACTACTGATACTATTTAATTGTACAAAGAGTAGACATAATACTCCTACTTTTGGTACATGTGGTAGTATTAATAGCAGTAGTATTACTAGTAGTAGCAGTTCTATAGCTACTTACTGTTAAGCTACTAGTGTTGCTACTACTTAAACTTCAAAGACATAGCCTGTGAACCATACAGCTATTTTGTCCCACAATTTTGCATATGTGATAAAAAGAGGATGAAGACTATTATTTTTCAAATAAATTTGAATTGCAATGATAAACAAAATATGTAGTTAGTATAAATAAATATTTGAGGATAAACTGCACATTACCATTGCAAATTGAGTATCTAGTTATGAATTGTCCATGTGCAAAGAGCCTGGTGGGATGTGGGTTGACAACATTCGGGGGTTGAGGTTGAACAGTGTTCTTTGCAATCCTTCACTGTTTCAAGAAGGCTATTCTGATCCAACTTTCCATTTTTATTAGTGGTATTGTATAAGAGGTTGGACCACTCATTTTTATGGTTGCTTTGGGGTGCTATGTAGCTTTGGATAGATAATTCTTTGTGGTTCCCGGTCACTGTCACGTCATGGGCATCCAAGTTGGCATTGGCTAGTGTATTGATAGCAGTTACACCTAGGCAGGGATTAGTGTACATTTTGTAGAGTTTACATTTTTTTTCTGATTGTCCCTTACGCACGTCGAATACTACATTTAGTATTGAACTTGTATTGTTATAGGATTCAAAGACTATGGGCCTCATTACAAGGACGGCGGTGGACCAAGGTGCTATTAGCACCTTGGTCCATGCCGGTAAAATACCGGCACCGCCTTGGAGGAAAGGGGAATTACCGCCCTATTCCAAGGTTGGTGGGTGGGTAATTCCCCCTTCCCCCATTGCCCTTCCCCATTCCCATTTTTGCCCCATACGGCATAATGGGAATGGGGAAGGTGCTAATTACGGCACCGCAAATTGCGGTAACGTAATTAGCCCCCTGATCCCTTTGCGGGTTGGTTTTTAACGCCTGCAAAAAGCAGGCGTTAAATTCTCCAACCCGCAAAGGGACCTCGTAGTAAGGCGGTAAGGGTTAACGGTCACTTGTACCATTAACGGTGACCGTTAACCCTTACCGCCATCTGTGTAATGAGGCCCTATATCTAGTCTTTTTTAGTATTTCATAGTATTTGTTTTAAGCAGCATACAGCGTGCTGAATGCTAGTCGATTACAATTGGAATACTAAACAAATGCTTGTTTCTAGTCTTTTAGTCTTCATTTAGTATTGAATACTACATTACCACTATTGACCACTACTGAGAAAACAAAAAAAAGATGAAAATAAGCTCTTCCATTTCATTGAGGGGTATCATATTTCCTAGGCTGTTTTTTGCCAATTGGTTGTTTGATGTACCAAACGTTCTCAAATGTGGCTTCCTTTGCTGTAATTCTCTATGAGAGTGAAACAAACACAGTGCCCCCGGAGGAAGTTTGTTGATGTTGAACTTGAGCGATCAGAGAAGGCACATTTCATTTCCACACTGCTCATAAAGGACTCCACACAGTTTTTCATGGTTTCTTTCAGTGATCTCGAGATGATTTTCCATGGCCTCATTAAAAGTCATTGTGGCATAGAGGACATTTTATCAGTGTGCAATATACAGACATTAGCCAGCAGTGAGTGTCGACCTCCTCAGCTTTGTTGTGCAAATGTCGCTGTACCTGATACCATACTTTCATTTGAAAGATAAAAGGGTAGAAAATGCAAGATGGTTTATTTGCATCTCACATAGTTCTACGTGCAGCTCATATAACATCGTTTTCTCTTCACCATTATTGCCATTCTGGAATTGCTTGGTGCACATAAGTTTGAAATATGGCAGGGAGGGATGGTTGTTAAAGAGAATAATGACCCTTCTTTATAGTAAAATGAGGATGGCATCGTGTTGTTTGCCTGCAGAGGAGGTTCTTACTTCTGCACACAATGGGTGTAGGTGTCTATTGTGTAATCAGTAAAGACTTGAAATCTGTGCAGAAAATGTCCATTGCCCATTAGGGGGCAGATTGCTTGTTGGCTTCATTTTTGTTAATGTATAATTTGGATAGATCACCATCACTTAGAGTGTTATGGCAAATACGTTTAAATGGCCACACGAGGGTCTGCCTGATTTAGTCTTGGGTAGGAAATGGCACTCATTCAGGGGTTGTATGTGTTACTCAGTTCCAGTCAATCCGATTTCTCTCATCCTTCAGGGCCTGGCTTCAATAGTGAACCATGGAGGAAGAGCAAACCAATCATGTGCTGAGGGGAGAGTAATCAGGTTTTTGTGTTGAGAGGAATGGTGGCAGCCTTATACTGCAGAAGATTGTTAAACCTGCATAGAAGGGTGAGGGAGGCTTATTGTATACTCTGTGCACGTCTTTCCTCACAAGAGGCCCTATCTTTGGATATTCATTAGATGAGTAATAGCCACAGGATGGTGGTGCCACATTGTGAGTGGCGCGTGGGGATACATGTCACCATTCTATGACCTGGGTCGCCTATGTCAGGAGGGACAGGGGAAACAGTTCATGTGAGGTGGAGCTGAACGGAAGAAATGCCTCTGCATCTGGCTCATGCAAGTATTGGGGTGCCAGGGTGATCAGAGAACCAGTGCTGGTATCACCACTCACAGTGGCACTCCTGTAATGAGATAGAGCTCCACACTTTGAGCCATACCAGAAGTGCTGTCTCCTATAGCCAAGGAATTGATCAATGGAGGAATGTAATTCATGTTAATGTGAACATAATAATGGGTATAATGTTAATACTGTCAATAGTGTGACAACATGACTACTACTCTGCTGGTGTACAGAGATGAGTAGTGGCAAATCCATCTACTCAGGAGCACACAACTACTAAACTAGCAGTGATCCCAGTCATAAAGTTGAAATAGATGCAGCCCAAGAGGTATAACTCCTTTTGTGGTAGCGTGCGCTGAAAATAGGCTATGCTCTCAAGAAGGGTGTAAGTTAATGATTATATCAACTCAAAAAATGTAAGTACAATAGTCCAAAATAAAAGAATATCCAATCAAGGTTCCATTAAAATACAAACATTTAATAAAAGACTACAAATGCAAAGATCTATCTATTAAACACAAGCAAAAACTCACCTGATAAGAAAGAACATAGAAGATGATTATGGTAATTAATGCGACTCTGGGTACTTGAGCAGGGGTGTCCCGGCAAGCAATTGCAGCAATGCCACTGTTCAAAGGATATGTTGTTCAAAAAGAGAACTGAAAAGTGGTTTATAAGTCAATTAGTTACCAAAATCAGACCAGGGGGCAGGGCATCATGTCAGTACATTACTCGTGTTCTTAGATGGTTCAACAGCATTGAAGTGGGATTTTCTGTGCTTGCCTTGTGATTAAATGAGGTTGGAGGTGCAGTGAGTCACGTTGATCCAGGAGTGAGCCAACATTGAGTCAGATTCCAGATGGGGTTATGTGCGGTTCAAGTCAGTGCTCAAGCTGATGCAGTTCAAAGGGCCCAGAGATTTGGGTCAATGGTCGAGTTAGACCGAAATGATCCTACAGTTGTGTCAAGTCAGCATGCATCACGATGACTTCCACTGGTTCAGGTTGGTGTTAGAGTTTGATCGAGGTGAGGGCCTGTTGGTTCTATGTGATGCTTGATGCAGCAAGTCGAAGGTTTCTGCAGCTGTGAACAAATGTTTGTGTTGGGACGGCAACGATTGCTACTGGTTCAAAGATGCAGATGACCAGTTTGAGCTTGTCAAGAGTGCCAAAAGCAGCACCGCTGCTCCAGTTTCAGTGTGAGGGGTGTTGAATGCGGCTTGAAGATGGTTTGAATAGCTAAAATGGATTCCTGCTGCTATTGGGCTTCACAGATCCTTTGAGTCCAAATACTGGGGCCCTAAGACAGGAGGAGTCCATGTTGCTGTGCAATCTCAGCCCACGGATCTTGGCTGGCACCTGCAGGGATTCCTTTACCTCCATCTGGAAGCATTGTTCCAATGGGAATGTCGTGGAAGGCCTTTGTGCACTGCAACTCATCCCCTATGTTGTCAGTGTATCCTTCAGGAAGAGAACTCTTGACTGCTTTGGAAACCTTCTATCTTCACCTCTCTATTGAAGACTGAACTCCCTATAGAGGTCTTTTAATTTCTTCTTGTCATCTTGAAGTTCCAAAGATGAATCAAGGAAGGATTGGGATACCCCTTCCTTATGAAATCACATGAGATTGGACAACAAAGCCTGTGGTGTGGGTCAAAACCCTGTTGGAATAACAAGCGTGACTTGCCCTACATGGAAAGGACAGGAAGGGAGAGATCTCCAACAGAAAAGCAAGATGGTAGAAACCTGTCCACTCTCCACCTTTCTAATCTCTGGCTACTCAAATTCTGAACCTTTTCCCATGCCTGCTGTCTTCAAAGGCCGTCTGCATTGCAGCACTGTGTTATGAGCTGGCCTTTGCTATGTGAGTGTCCTTTGAATCATTGTTCCCAGGAGGTCTGTTGATGGGTATTATTTGAAATGTGCTGTTCCAACATTAACTGCTTAGTGGTTTTATAATGCATGTTCTGAGCACAAGACGTAACCATGGCAAGTTCTCTCTTTGAAGTGCAGTTCTTCAGGTTTCTTTTGTACAGCACTGTAGGTGCCTTTCAATGACTTTGGAAGTGACTTTTGGATTGTGCACTACGAGCAGAATGCCCTAGAGTAGGGATCTACCGCAACGGTCTGGAGTTTGGGAGAAAGAAAAATAAAATGCATATTAATATGAAATCGTGTATTTGTGTTTGTCTGTTATAAACAATAAAACCTTTTATTATTTTAGAAAGATAAAATAGGGACGCCAGGGAGAGAAAAACTCACACAAAACAAGGAAGTTAAGGGAAAGGAAAAAAGAGAGTCGCAGGGAAAGCACACATCTCCGATATGCGTACTGCCAATTAACTGAAAGCCCATACAGTCATTGCAACATTATTTCAAACAGTGAAAATAAAAAAATAGCAAATGTTTATGTAATTATAGCCTGAGCTTTTATGATATGATATGATACAGCATTTATATCGCGGCTATACACAAGTGTTTCAAGGTGCGAGATCTGCACTGGTGTATATTGTATAGGTGTGACACTGAGTATGTGGTACATTGCAGGTAAATAGCGTGAGATTATTTTAATACAAGCCTACAACAGAAATAGTATACATACATTATGTAAGTGTAGAGAACACCACCGAGTACTCAACAATTGACAAAAATAGACTAATAAAACTGATCTGAATGCGAGGAGGGAGTGAGAGAGAAAGTGTGAATGCTGCAGCTAAACATGACATTCCCACGTCGAAGAACCCACATGGAAGGCGGAATTTACAAAGCCATCATGGAACTACCACTTGTTAATTCTCCCGGTGGAAATTCTGCCCAAACTCCCCAATTGAGTCCTATGGACTCCATTAATGGGGACTAACACCACCCTACTACTTGTAAGCCCATGGTAAACCCACAGGACCAAGTGGCTGTAATGGTAAAAGATTTTGGCAGTAATTAGGTGGAATTACAACCAAATTACTGCCAAAAACGTAATGAGGCCCATAGTGAGCATTTGGCAGAGAAAGGTGGTTCATAGAGCCAACAGGTGGCGAATGAGAAAGCTCAGTGGACAATCAAAGGTTTCTATTAAAAGAGACAGAATATGATATGATAGTTTATTAATATAGCGTCTATACACAATGGGGGTCATTACGAGTTTGAAGGTAGCCATGGTGCCTCCAAACCCGGGTCCGGGTCCGGTCTGACAGAATAGGGACTTACCGGGTCATTCCGATTTTGGAGGACCGGGTAAGTCCCCATTCTGTAGACCATTCCCCATTCCCATTTGAGCCCCCATAGGGCTCAATGGAAATGGGAAAGCGCTAATCACGGGCCCGCAAATAGCAAGCCCGTTATTAGCGCCCTGGTCCCTTAACGGGACCCGCAAAGGACGTGTGGGACCTCGGAATTGGGCGGTAAGGTTTTACCGGCACCGGCATCATTACTGGTGACCGTTAACCCTTACCGCCCAACTCGGAATGAGGCCCAATGTGTTTCAAAGCACTTCAAGGCAAGAGAGGGAACAAGGGAAAATACAATTACATTCTTACAGGCCATGAACAGTAAGGATGTGAAATTAACTGTCGTACTTGGCCTGACAACATTTCAGATAGTGCAAGTGGTAAGACATAGATAAAGAAGGGAGGGGGAGAGTGGGGAGGAAATGGAAACAGACAGGCGACTACCGTCCTAGGCCTGATGACATTTCTGGTAGAGCCGGAGAAAAACAAAAGGTGAGGGAGAGGGGTGCAGAAGGGGAGGAGGAAGCAAAACAAGCGACTATCGTACTAGGCCTGATGACATTTCAGATAGTGCTGGGTGAGGGGACAAGTAAGGGGAGAGGGAGGAGACAGACAAGGTTGCTATCATATTAGGTCCAGGTACAATTCTGATAGAGTGCGTAGAAGAAAGTAAGGGGAAGAGATAGGAATAGGGAGAAAGGGAAAAGAGGAGGAGAGAACAGAGAGTAAGCAGTCAAAAAGAGTGGAGAAGCAGGAGGGGAGAGTGAATACAATTGCAGAAGTCAGTAGTAACACATAGGGCCTCATTACACGGAATGCGGTAAGGGTTTACCGGTACCGGTAAGGGCACCGGTACCGGTAAACCCTTACCGCCTTACTATGAGGTCCCTTTGCGGGACCCGACCTTAACGGCTGGTGTAGACCAGCCGTTAAAGTTGGGACCCGCAAAAGGACCTTGGTGCTAATTACGGTACCGCAATTTGCGGTACCGTAATTAGCCCCTTCCCCATTCCCATTGAGCCCTATGGGGCAGAAATGGGAATGGGGAAGGGCCATGGAGAAAGGGGGAATTACTGCCCCGCCAACCTTGGAATAGGGTGGTAATTCCCCTTTTCTCCATGGTGGTACTGGTATGGTACCGCAGCAACCATGGTGCTAATAGCACCATGGTTTACTGCATTCCGTGTGATGAGGCCCATAATGTTGCAAGCCAGGATACAAGATGAAGATGGGAACAGCATGATTCAGGGCCACCATGAGTACAAGATGCAAAGGAAGTCCAGCATGAGAGTTGAGAAAGTGAGAAAGGATGATGCACCATGAAACAATGAAGTCCATAAAAGTCAAGTCCAGCTTGGCCACAAGACGGTGATGGTCAAACCAGAAGACAGACTCCTGCAGAAGTAGGCTGGAGGGTGTGGGAGGGGGAGCAGGGTAGAACAATCATGCAAAACAAGCAACGCAACACCTGTGTGCGAGAAGCGTAGACGGCACAAGGTAACATCACGGGGGGACCAGCGGGGGTGGGGATGGCCTGTGGGGACAGAAGGAGTAAACACATGTTGGTGCATGCTTACCTGCTGTTTGAGCAGAGGTTCGGGCCATGGGTCCTCCTAGTCTGAACAGGTCCAAACTGGAATTGCCCTGTTCTTCATCTGCCCTTCACTTCAGACACCGGATGAGTGACACCCTTGATCTAAGAGTTAAGAGCAGGAAAGAAGAGGCAGGGCTAAGAAGGTGGGTGGTGCTTAGGCCAGGTGACCTAGATCCACTTGCACCTGCTCACCATCTGCAAAGGAAAAGAGGCTGGAGGGCTCCTTAAGTATGGAAAAAGAGCAGCAATCAGGAAGGCACCAGGTGGGCGGTGCTTGCTAAGGGGGGAAAAATAGCAGCAACCTGGAAGGTGGCAGG
This sequence comes from Ambystoma mexicanum, assembly GCF_040938575.1. Lineage (NCBI taxonomy): Eukaryota > Metazoa > Chordata > Amphibia > Caudata > Ambystomatidae > Ambystoma > Ambystoma mexicanum. The sequence goes on from NC_090941.1 coordinate 360,210,140, forward strand.
TGGGTAGGGTTTAGGCCAGATGATCTAGATCCACTTGCACCTGCTTCCCATCTTCAAAGGAAAAGTGGCTGGATGGCTCCTTAGTAGGGAAAAAGAGCGCCAACCAGGAAGGCACCAGGTTGGCGGGGCTTGCTAAGTGGGGAAAAAGAGTGGCAGCCTGGAAGGAGGCAAGTTGCCAGGGCTTAGGCCAGGTGACCTAGATCCACTTGCACCTGCTCCCCATCTGCTCAATGATAATTATACAAACAGAATAATATTTAAAATAATAGGTGCTTTTTGTTTGCGGCTACAACAAAAGCCTTCCTCTCCAATTCTCAGGCAATGAGGCAGACCTATTTAATTCAATGCTTAAGTTAGGTTGTGTAGACTTTATTAAAAGTAAGAATATTACTTTTTAAAAAGGATCATGGATGTGATTGCACCAGGTGACTGTCCTTACATATTGCCATGTTTAAACCTATATGTTCTTGCTCATGCTTCCCAACCAGCGCATTGGTAATTCAAATCAAACAGTTGACTTTTAAAAATGAGAGCTTTATTGAGTGCTGGGTTTGAACTTCTTCACCTCTGCTCTAATTTCTCTCCTATAATAATGTGTTTAAGCAGAGTCTCAACTTTGGGACTGCAGCTGTGCTTAAGGAAAATACCTCTAGTGTGAAGGACGGGGAGGAAGGTCATGATAATCGATGATTTTTAGAGAAGGCATGGATTATGCAAGACAGAAATCATCTATGTTATGGTGGCTTTGGTGGAATATGCCTTCAATCAATGAACATATATAATCTTGTCAAAAGAGAATTCTTGTATATTGTTTTAAAGGTTTCATGAAGCACACAATAACATAAAAGTTGCTTTCCAGCACATAAGGAGGGAGAATTGTGGGATGGAAAAGAGTGAAAGGAAAATGATACTAAGGTAAGTCATTGGCCCTCATTCCGAGTTAGGACTACACCATGGAGTAAATAGCTCCATGGTTGGCAACCATGGAGCTATTTACTCCATGGAATACCGGCATGGTGAATGGAGTAATTTCCGGTCCATTCCAAGGTTGGATGGACCGGTAATTCCCCATTCACCATAGCCCTTCCCCATCCCCATTTCCGCCCCCATAGGGCTCAATGGGAATGGGGAAGGAGGTAATTACGGCACCGTAAATTACGGTGCCGTAATTTACTCCAAGGTCACTTTGCGGGTCCCGTAATTTACTCCTGCTAAAAGCAGGAGGTAAAGAGGGACCCGCAAAGGGAACTCGGAATACGGAGGTAAGGGATTACCGCCATCGGTGCCCTTACAGGCGCCGGTAATCCCTTACCTCCAACCTCGGAATGACCCCCATTGATTCTAATATGTCCAGAACACAAAGGTACTAAAACAGACCAAAACTATAACAACATGATTAGGAAAACAATAGAAACATGCCAGGTGAAGTGTTAGAGTCTCAGCATGGACTGTTCTGAGGTGGGAACTGCTATTTATGAAGGTAATCCCTAATAGCTGAACAGAATTTTAGTAAATTAAGTGAAGTTACTATTTCCAGAGGGAGCAGGATATCCATGGTTCTAGTTGTACTGTGTTCACTGGACAAAATGAATTGGAGTGTAAAGCTGAGTCAGGAAAGTTGTATTGTTTTTTTTTTTTTTTTAATCAAAGGAACTTTTAGTTAGAGTTTGAATCCGAAGTAACAGTTATTTATTCTCAGGCATTTAAGTAAGTCATTCCATTGGTTAGCAGAGTTTGCCTGGACTGCCCAGCCACCATTGTGACGTCTGTTGAACTTAGGAGGTGTCAATTAATTCTCCCTCACTGATCTGTGTGTTGTATTAAGACAATATGGAACATGGACAGTGCTAATATTAGCATAACTAATGAAGTCAAATATGATCTAAGTTAAAATTAGAAGTAGTGATACCACCTCTCACCCAAAGAAGTAATCAGCATAACTTTATGCACAGTCTAGGAAAATCTTGTTTAAATACTGTAGATTCACAATGTTGCCGATTCTACATTTTATTGTTGGTAAGGTGATTACATTGTTACTCTATGGCGTCCAATGGCAGGTGATTGATTGAATTCAGGCAATAGACTTGAGATTATGTACTGGAAGAGGCTCTTAGGCCTTCCTTCATCCCTCCTATGTGTAGTTTTACAGCACAAATTAAGCATCTCTTCGTGGGGAACATACTTTAATATAGTGAAACTCAGAATCTTTTACAATATGCTAGCTCCTCCATCAGAGTCACTATTTGTGGATTTACAGGTGATGCTAACGGTCAAAAGTGACTACTCCCTTAATCAATTTGCCCAGGAATGCGAGAAGATTTGAAATGATGCTAATACAGATGAAACATGTTTAGTTACAAACCCTTGTAAGGTTTACAAAACAATCTAATGAAGGGGATTGGCAAGGGACCATGACAAAATAGCAAAATATAAATGATATAAAAAATGTGCACAGTTTCATAGACATCCATCCTGTGTACCATCTTACCTATCCAGGTTTCCCAACTATATATACATATCGAATATCTTTTAGCATTTTCACTGCAATTTATTGGAGACACTGGAAAGGTGGGGCCCGATAAGCGGCATTTCATCAATAGGCAGAGGATGTAGAATAGGCAAAATCACATAGAACAGAGAAACCCTCCACCAGTGGTATACAACATGTGTTGTAACATTGCTGTGGAGATTAAAAGCCTTCAGCAACATCTCTATGGATCCTACTATTACCCTATAATCATGGTTGAGAGATTTTGGGCTAAATTGATGGAGAGTGAATCCACATCCCTTATTATTTCACTGATTAAAACTTGAATATGAATTTCATTGGGTATTGGGGGAGAATGTCTATGATTCAGTCCAAAAGCGAGGTTTGAATTAAGGCGACTGTAGGTCTCTTTTTATTCTGCATTGTATTTAATTTTGCTTTCAGAGGAGGACATATATTGACCCACCAATCAAGAAACCATACAGCTTCTTTGTCATACATACGAGCAGCCAGAACATTCACAACATATTCTTGTTCACATGCACACTCGCACCCATGTACACCCTTCACATTGAATTCATTCATACATGTGCACTTACAGACAATCCTGCATGCATACATAGATACGCTTGAGGAATGGCACATGTAGATCTGAAATATCACAACTTAACAAAGGTGATTTGGTGCTCCAGTAAGACTGAAGCCATGTTAGACCTGTATCATCAAAGCCAATAAGCGGTTTCGAGTCTATTTATCAAAATGGGGTGATCTACAGTTCCAAAGGTAGCAAATATGTCTGGGAGTATCAGGGATGTTATGTGGCTATCATATAGGGATAACAGAATGATTTAATCTTTCATAAAATTCAATGATTCTGCTTGGAGAGAAACCTGACTCCGCTCATGCATGTCTCCAACTTTATCTCTGACCCTTACAACTCCAGACTCTCTTCTTTATTTATCCTTTTGTACCTCCGTGCCACTTTCATTACTGTTAAATACTTATCTCTCCTCCTCACTCTTCAGGATCTTTGGTTTTGCAAATCTGCTCTAGCCTGTCTTGCCTCCTACCCAGAAGATCACATCATTAAAATCTTATGAAACTTGAAAATCTCTGACCCTGTCTGCATTACCCAGTCATCAATCTATGGACATCTGCTCTTCACACTTTATACCTCTGTTGTAGGAATACTTATCATGACCTTTGGCTTTCCATATCACTTCTTGGTTGATAACACATCAAAACTTTTTCTCCTTTCTCTCTTAAATCCCAGCCATCTGGGAATGGATTGCAAACTGTCTCACTGCAAGCTATCACTGCATGTCTCTTCACTGCCTCATTCAGCATTCTTCGAAAATGGAACTATTTTTTGCCTTGATTTTAAGGCCATTCCTACCATGCCCTCTCCTATCTCCTTTTTCCAGGAATATTTGCTCCATCACCAAAGGCATTTAACCTTATTGTCCTTTTTTATAGAGACTTCCAATTTCAACAATTCACCACCAACCCCACCTATCCTACTTGTATTAACCTTTGCAACATTCAGAAAACTTGTCAATTTGTTGTTCGCCTCTCAACAAAAAACTCAGATCTGTACCCTTGTACCCAGCAAACTCAACAACTGGTTGAGACTACACTTTGGCCTTACTCTCTACTCCTTTGTACCTCTAGATAAAGTCTTCATCTTTGGTATTCACACTTTCTACAAACTATCCAAATCCTACCCCTCTTCTACCTACCAACAACATGCTGGTTGGCAGTTCATACACAGCTGCTCCCTTTTTAAGTTCCTTTTTCCAGTTCTTCAAAGCTATCAATGTCCTTACTCCTTAGTAACCAGCTGACTGTATATCTGTTTACTTGCCATCTCATTACCTCTGCTCTTCCTCTACAAGCAACATCACTACCCCATGCCCACTCCCAGGCCTCTTCCCCCTTCTGCTCTGTCTCCCTACTCTCTCCAGTCCATTGGAACCCGCTGCCCATCACAATAAATGCCAGACCAACTGTGGATCTCATTAAAGATTGGTTTAAATATTCTATACTTGCCAAAGACGCGGCTCTCCCAACCCCCTCTGCCATCCTTATTAACGTGCCTCACCACTCCCTCCAATGCAGCAAAATAAAGTAATATTGTATATTTGTAAAGTAACCTTCTTTAGTGTGATGCTCTTGAGCCACCCCCTCCAAGGCAATGTTACCATTGTTAGTCACCTGTTTCTTACAGATTATTGTATTTGGTTTTGTTTACTCTGTCCCTGATCTATGTCCCACTTTGTATACTCCCGCAGAAGCTGGCTCACTACTTGTTGTCATCTTTGTGCTATTGTACAGTCAACTTCTGGGGGGTACTGCTGCCATCTTTAAATATGTTATTGTAAGTAATTTCTGATTCAAATTGACTTGCCTGTTCTTCCAATAAATAAAATTACAAATGCAATGCATGCATTAAATATATTTATTTTTTATAGTTTTGCACGACTGAATGTTCACAGTGGCACACATTGCTTGCTGATCACTCTATCAATGACAAGTGCTCTCATAAATTAATGAGGTCTATCAATTTGCAGTACCTGAGATGGTCATAAATGTTGAGCTATGCATGTGGAACTGCACTACCAGTGGAAAATATTTACTGCCACATCTTGTATAGTGGCTTTGGGAATTCTGACAAGGCAGTGTTTTTCTGAAGAAGAGTACACAAAAGATGATGTGCTTTATTTTTACCAACCAGAAATGTGGACTGTATCTTTTGAACCGCTTTATACATGATGTTAGAACTTGGATTCAGTTGTTCAGCTCACTGCAAGTCAATAAAAATGTTCTAATCTCAACAACATTTGTGATCTTTAAGGGATCTTCTGAAAGATTTGGACAGTAGTATTCTGAATTCTTTGCAAGCTTATTGTGGCATTCCTAGCTCTACCTACGTAGAAGGTGGAACAATAATCCAGTTTTGCTGAGGTATTGACGGTCAAGATTGCAACTTGATGACTACGTCTGAAAAGATACAAGAGCCTTTGTAGCAAGGAGATTGGATTTTATTTGAACCTGAGTTTTCATAGTCATATGGTTTTCAAATCAAATTCCCAAATTGTGGACTGACACCATTAGTGTTGATGATGGTCCAACACCTGTAAACCAGATGGAGTCATTATAAATGTAATTGGGTTGGTCGTAATCATAACATCACTTTTGGATGGATTGAATTTATGAAGTTCAGATTGATCGAAATGTTAACTGATTTCATGCATTCTGTCAATTTAGTCAATTCATCATAGACAAGCTATTGCCCGCCGCTTCGCTCGCATGGATTTTGGAATTTGGTACAATTGTTTTTAAAATACACTTGAGTTTTTTGTTTAAATTGTACAAAATATCATTTACACGTTTTATGTCTTAACATGATGAGCAATTTTTATTGCATACGTTAGGGCATTTTGGCTAAAAAACAAAGATAGTTGTTCCATTAATGTGTGTGCAGAAATATTTACTTGTTGTAATTACAAACAGACAATGAGACAGACAAAAACATGAAAATTACTCATTTGGCACCTGCAACCTACAACAAAAAACGATTGGAGTACTTCTTTGTAAACTACATTAGTGGTTCTCCCTTCAGGTGCTAGGATTACCTGAGAGTTAGGTGAGTTCACTATGGAAGAGGCCACGTAAACCTGGCAATGCAAGAAGCAGCCTCCCCTTAGGTCAATGCCTGCTACCTGTATTCTCTGCCCCTGTGATTTGTTGATGGCCATGGCGAAACAAACCTTTAACGGGAACTGAAGTCTTTTGAATTCAAATGGATATTCTGAAAGCATAAGAGGTATTTGTGGTATGAACATGGACACCGCCTGGCCAGAAGCGGTTAGCACCGTAGCCTCAATCACATTTCTGTGGAGAGCTTTCACATGCAATCTGGTGTCATTACAGAGCTTAAGTGGGTTGAGGTTCTGAAATAATATCATAGGTGCTTGTGTTTGGGAATACCTGGAGGATTTAAAGTGCTCAGGAACTCAACGGGGTAGTGGACTCCGTCATCACTTTGAACCACTGAGTTTACAGATTTGCACTCCATTTGGACTCATCAAAAAGAATGAATATGTATCTTATTGATAACGGCAGCTATGTTGTTCTTTGGCGTTAAAATGTCAGGATCACATAACCATTCTGTAGATTTCTCCTTTAGATGTTTTATGTCAGGGTACATTTCAGATGTGAGGTCTGCTAGGGAGTTGACGACTGTGCCTAGGTCGGAAGGGATGACAATTTTGCTCTCAAATACGCGATACCCTCCATTACCAAATTTAAGAATGAGGTCAGTTCGGAGAACTGACCTGCTGACACATCATTTCTCAAATGAACCCTCAATTTCTTCTTAAGGAAAATTATTTGCATAACTGCCCATAAATAGAATGATTTGATGCATGCTTTTACTTCATCAGCTCACATTCCTCTAGGCACTACAGGTAAAGTCTGCCAAAAGTCTCCAGCTAGGAGCACAGTGACACCTCCTATCACCCCAGTGTTTCCCCTGATGTCTTTAAGGGTTCTGCTTAAAGTCACAAAACTTCCCTATACATCATAGTGCTCTCGTCCCAAACAATGAGTTTGCAATCCCGGATCACTTGGGCCATGTTGCTTTGTTTTGAAATATTGCACAGAGGAGTTTCTGTGTTTATTAGGTTAAGAGGCAGCTTAAAGGCAGCAAGAGCAGTCTTACCACCCTTCAACAATGTTGCAGCAATGACAGATGATGCGACAGCTAAGCAATCCCACCATTACTTTTTACTTTCGCTAATAGCAGGTTAATGAGAAAGGGTGTTCCATGTGCCACCATGAACACTTGACCAGATCCTGTGTCAATGCTCTTAAAGGATAGTAAACTGCTCATCAATCAAGGAACCTTTTTTAGTCAAGACTTCTTGTGTTAAAGAGTTCACATCATAGCTGGTCTCCCTTAAATAGTCTCTGTTACTCAAATCTCCTCCAGAACTTGACAGATGTGACAGACTATACCGTGATAGCCTTTGCCCTCCTAAAGCTAGTACCACCTCCTCGATCATTAACAGGCACCTGTCATACACCATGTCCATCACATGCTGTGCACAGTGTTGTAACTCTCTCGCTATCTGTCATGTGATGTCCTCAGCAGGGATGTTTTTATACTTCTCCCCTCAGCAAGACTGTTTTTATACTTCTCCCACAAGACTCAATAGATCGGAGAGTGAACAAAACACCAACGTTACTGAAAATAAGTCCCTCAATATATGAGGAGAAATATATAGAGCACATCCTCAAAGGTAGTATCCGAATGTTTGTCATCCTCCAGCAAGCCAAGCGCCTGACATGCTGGCTGGTAAGTGGGATGGACAACACAGTTGTCAGTTTTAAGATCAGAGAAGGACGTTGAACTGCACACTTCATGTAGAAGTAGGAAAATGTGATATGATTCTGTGCTACTAGTATGTCTAGTGTATACCCTTCCCAAAACATGATCCTTCTTTACGCCAGGCCATCCTTCAACATCCTTTCCCTGCTTTCTTCTTTTGAACTTTCTTCCACACAAAATAAGAAGGGACTTCAGAGTAGAGGAGAGCCTTTGCAAAGCTATCAGTTTTGGATTGTTTGAAGAAAGCGAGGAGTGTTGTATTAAGTGGGTTGTTGACTCTGTCAACTAAGTTATTCAAGTTAAAATACACCTGTTGATCATTTTCCAGGTGGACAGCGAGATGTAAAGTAGTTGTGTATCTCTCATGAATAGAGAACCCCAAGATTCGGCCATCATATCAGAACTGCTAATGCATGGACCACTATCGTAAAACTTTACTACATCTTTGTCATTCTCAAAGGCAAAACATGCTTTCCCTTGTTCATGTACTTGCAAACGTATTTTATAGATCTAATGGAGTTGCTGCACTCAACGTTAATATGTGCATTAAAAGTATGCGAAAGCATAGGCTTATAAGGTACTAGCCCGCAGTTATCTAACTGCATATCATTGATATCAATGACGAAGCCTCCGTCAGATGGAGACATTTGTTGATACTGTGGGTATCTGTCATCTCCTGTGTGAGAATCCTTGAGAAGAAGTTGTGGGTACTTCTTGATAGAGCTGCCTTCTTTCATGCGGGGCGAATTGTGATTTAGGCTTCACCGGGGGCCATGTAGAACATGAAGAATTGAATATCCCCAAACTATTTTCTATTTAAAGGAGCCATCCTTTTTTTACTTTTAAATGGAACACTCTGGCTATATTGCCATGGAAATCATGGGACTTTTGGCCAGGTAGCAGTGCATCTATGATTTCTTTCCACCGGGGGTTACAGGTGAATGTTATAAAAAGGTCAGGAAGGGCATAGCAGCAGAAATATGTCATGGCATCCTGGGTTTTTCCGTGGATGTAATGGGGTCCCCCGGTAATTGAAGATGGCAGTACCACCATCTGACACAGTTGATTAGCTTCCGCGTCTTGCATTCCCACACCATTCCTAAGATCAATATAACTCTCTGCCTGAGTTGCGCCTGGTTATTTTTAATGAAGTTCAACCATTCACTCTCTATTTTGGCATACACGTCAACCAAAAGCTAAATTAAAAGAGAACGGAAGTACAGCAAGTGGTTAATCTCATCTTGCCTGACCATGAGGCGATAAGCATAAAAGGAAGCTGCAGAGACTGTTTCTTTGAGTGGCATTTTGGTTCTGGGGTTACGTTGAGGAATATGAACTGAGTAGCTTTCTTCGGCATGACAAAACAGATGTGGGAACTGAAGGGCGTCGTAAGAATGGTGAATTTTGCTAAGAAGGCGAAGTGTGTTATCGTGGCTCTGCAGAACAATATTTTGCTGTTCAAACTGCTGCTCTAGCATCACTAAAGCCACTTTATTCGCTGCTGGTACGTTAAAGCAACCTGTATGGCCATCAACAGGTTTTCTGTCAGCATGAATGACGACCTGAAATGTGCAGTTTGGAGGCACCTTGTCTAAGGTGGTTTTCCGGTCCCTTATATATGTCTTTCTATCGTGCAATATACGCAACAGTTGTTTCACCAAACCCTGTTTGACACCAGGGAAATTGCTTCACCTTAAACCTGCCCTCCTTTCATCCTCCCAATGAAATACATTTGCAAGAATTGAGGTTCTTGATGTGGAACAGGTCGAAGATCTCTGACTAAGTGGTATACCAGTTGGAGATGTTGCATCATGATCATTGGCATAAAACTGTCTTCTATAATCTGTTTTGCACCGAATGACATAATTTGAAAACAAGACTTCTGAATACAGCTCATAAAATGAACATGTTCTGGGTGATTGTTCATTAGCAAACTGTAAAGAGGCTCAGGTGTAAAGGCTGTAAAGGGGGAATCAGCACTTTTACCAGCACTTCAACACATGCCAGGAGCTTCTTCCCTCCACTTGAGAGTGCTGCAGTAATTACATATGTGGCACACAGTACCGAGAGCTACAGTGTTGTCATTTTCATAACTCATATTAGGGTCATATGCTAAGCCTGAGTGAGCTTTAACTTTGCACAGAACCATATGCCTTTTGACTCGTTTACCAGAATCATTTTGCTCATACGTTGCTACTGCCGCCCTATGATCTTCTGGCTTTTCTTATTAATATTTCTTTGCCACCTCCCTATGCACCTCCAGCTATTCTTGTTGATATTTCTTTGCTGCCACATTATGCACCTCAAGCTTGTTTTTTTTTTGGTATGTAGCTGACACCACTTTATGGATATTTTAATTCTTTTGTTGATAAACAGCCACTGCAGAATGGTGAACCTCATGATTTTGGCTCGTGGCATTGATGTATCTATCACAATGTTTGCAAGATATCTTAGGTGTGGAAATAGAATGAGATGCTTCCTGAGTGCAGTGTGTCATAACAGCGAACTGAGTGGGAAATATATTGCTATTAGAAACACCATCAGGTTCATATGTCAAATAAGCATCAAAATGGTCACTGTTAAGATTGTGCATAAAACAGAACCATTTTACAGGGTTACCTTTGTTACTGAATTGTGCATAAAGTTCACAATTACGATACGATTTGAAAACTAATTTGAAAAGCTGTCCAGCCGCTGTCAACTCACACAGACCGCCATAAGTGTGGGGTTGGGACATGTCATCAAAGTATGTTAGTATCATTGTTGTGGGGCATTATAGAGAATTCATCCCATTTTTTCAATGACATGATTAACTATTACTTTACATACCTCCCTGTAAGATATATTTTCTGGAGAAGTTACACCTAATTATCTAGTATTTATTCTGGTGGTAAATAGTGGTATTGTATTATGGTAAGACTCTCTACAGCATATTGGCTAACAGCTATACTTATTACCAGGGTTACTCTTTGCAAGAGATACTGGATGTTATACACTCAGTGGGGTGATGGTAGCTATCATTTCCACTCACAGCATTTTATGTACAATGCTCCCGCATGCCCTTATGGCCAAAATGCAAAATATATAGATCAACAATAATTGTATACACACACACGTCAGGCACTCCTAAGACTCACTTACTAGAAAACAATCTACTTCAAATGTTACCACATGTGGGACAATGAATCAACGCATATGGTAAAATGAACCTCTCCTGTTAGACCTTGGGCTATGCGCTAATAAAATGCAGTCATGTAATGAGAACACAAACCTGTTTGTTTTTAATCTTTTGGGTTTTATGAAATATTACAATTCAAAGCTTTTCAATTACATCATGCAATACAAGTTACTGGTACATTAGAGTGTTTGCCCACATTAGCAGACCGAGCTATGTACAATCTCACCATTCGACCTTGGGCACAAGTAAATTGTCAGGAAACATAATTTGAGAGAGAGAAAATAACACAGTGCAAAAACTTTCATGAATATTTGAAATCGTATTTGCTTTAAACATTGATAAATATTAAACATTTATTATTATTATTATTATTATTATCGTATTTGCATTAAACATTGATAAATATTAAACATTTATTATTATTATTATTATTATTATTGTTATAAACATTACACAGTAAACAATCTGTTAACCATGTCTGGCTGCTTGCCATGCATTCTGCTCGCACCTCAAATTTTACTGTATATCACCTATATCTGAAGGCGATACTTCTGGTCCAATTTGGCAGGGAATCTGGGGTCGCGCAGATAACCCAGTGAACAGCCCTCAGCTCGGGAGTCTGTCAGCCTGCCAGCTTGCTGCAAATCATTGTCACTCTGGATAAGATCCCAGCCTGCCTCAGACCATCTCAGATCAGCATTCAGAAAGGTCTCTGACTCTCTCTCTCAGGAGGTTCCTGAATGTCTGCTCAGCTACACCCACTCACAGTACTTTTTTATGAATTCCCCATCAATCAAAAGAAATACTTCCCCTCGACCAGATCATTCTACTGAACCCCACATGGTTTTACTGTTGGAAATCAATTAGATACGTATCTTCCCTTTGGTTTCCTGATTTAACAATGTTTTTTTTCAGTAGGGCACATTCCATATTCGCAGCTTGTCACAAACTGCTGCTATGCTGCACGTTTGCGTACCTCCCTACCTAGATTGTGACTGCCTTACATAATGTAAGATTGCACCTGGAATAGGCATGCTTACAGTTCTTACGACTGTGTGTGGTTTCATCACACCATTTATATTAAAATTTTCAATTTGCATTTAGATTTTTTGTTGTGGAGAAGTAGTAAAAGAAATGAAACAGGTCAATATATTATTTTTGGTGATTATAATATAATATTCTATGTATACTTATATAAATAAACCTCTTAAAGATAGAACGATAAATTAAACCAAAGAGACAGAAACAATAATTGAAATGAAGTATGAAATCAACTGTATGTAGGAGCAGACCAAAGCAGCTCCAAAATATAGATCATCTAATTCTAAATAATAGCAAAAAACATGACCAATCGCAATGACGTGTGCCCTCACATGTATGCCCGTTTGGGTTGCACACTCTCTAACAATAACTTTGTGAGTTTTGGTTAATTCTTTCTGTTTCTCATAAATGGGCACCAATCTGCTAAATTGTGGGCAGGGCATCCGTCCGACATATTAAAAACATGTTATTATGGCATTAATCCCCCGTTCTAATCACTGGAATGGGGGATAATGGTCTGGTCAGCCCGAGCAAAGCGAGGAGAGATAATGAGGGCTTCTGCCCATTATTCCCTGTTCCAGAAATTGGAATGGGAATTAAGGCTATTAGCACCCCAGGTTGCCAAAACAGTAACCCGGAGTGCTAACAAAAAGGATTTTCCTTCGTACAAATGGATGTGTGTGGCTTCCTATTGTATGAAGGAACATTCTTTACCAAGATAGCTGCCATGGAAAGGCAAGGCATGGAAAGGCAAGGCAGGGCTCTGGACAGAGCCCCTCTTCCCTTTCCATGATAGGCCAGTGGGATGCAAGGGGAAGGAGCATCTGAGGTGGCGGCACCCGCCTCCAAAGAAATAAGGTAAGTTGGGGTATGGAGAGCAGAAAAAAAGGGGGACAGAAGGTGGGGGGAAGATGGCAGTGGGGGGAGCTGGCTCTCAGGTGGCTTAAAACATGGGCTTGGACCGGCGGCTCAAGCCTGTGTTCCTAGCCATCTGGCTCCCCCAGCCAGGGTGCTAATATTATTCTGCTTACAATTACTGTAATATTAAATTGTAATAGTCTAATATAAAATTGCAATAATATATTAATGATTCAACGGTCAGATTGAAAAAAAGAGTATTATTTTTTTTTAGTGATATCCATATCTTGAGAACTACTGACATTAGGAGCAAGGAATTTGGCACATAACTGTACTTTTTAATATGCATTTTTACTTTTCTAACATCTTCGGTTTCTGAGATATGGTTAACTTCCCCAAAGAATGCACCCCCCTTTTCCACCTCCCTTAACTAGATTTTCAGAAAGTATTAAAACACATATTTCTCTATTTTTGAAGTAGAATTCAAATACCAATTTTCACATCTGTAACATCTTTGGTTTTTGAGATATAGGTATCCTCAAAATCAATTCACCCCCATAAATTTCATGTTCCTAGGTCAATCGGTTTGTGCTGGGCATTGATGAGTCAATCAATTAGGACTTCATCTTTTATATATATATATATATATATATATATATATATATATATATATATATATATATATATATATATATATACACATATATTATGGTTAATTTGCACTAGCAAAAACCTATGAAATTCGACAGAAACACTTTGTTACAGGGATATTATGGTTACAGATAAAAGTGAAAAACCCACACTGTTCGACAGTTATGGTAAATTAAGAAACCCTAACTTGTGCCACCAGTGTGAGTGATGTCATGAATGATATTTGTGATGCCATCTTTGATGTCATGGATGTTAGTCGTTGCAGTGCACACTTGTGGTATGAGGCATGGTTGCTTAGCTTACCATAACTGTTGAATTTTGTGGGTTTTTTGGTTTTACCGGTAACCACAACTTCCCTGTAACAACGTTTTTTCCATCGAATTTCATAGGTTTTTGCTAGTGCAACCTAACCATAACATCACTTTGACAATGTTTCTGTTAGTACATTTCTTGGGTTTTTATTACGGTACTGTAAGCGGAACGCTGCTGTAGCATACCGTTTTCTGTAAAGAGGATAGGAATAGGAATAGGAATTTGTGTACACAAATCGGGATGGCTGGCATACTAAGATGAACGTTATAGCTGACAAAACATATTCGTGCTATGAAACGTCATATTCCCAGGGGCAAAGTATGTAATTGGCACATGTCAAAGAAAGGCCGAAATACACTTCTTTGCAATGTACCGTGCTGTCTGCATTCACGGACCAAATAGAAAATGACGCTCCCACATCAGTGACTGCATAATGTGGTAAAAATGTATGCAAAAGATCGGAAACAAACGCACAAACTGAGCAAATGCCTCCTTCATCATAAACGGCACTGAAACTCTTATAACATGCTTTGCAATTTTCCCTGCACAATCAACAACAATAATATCGGCAAGATTGCTTGCCACCAAAGTGTCACACAGAGAAACCAAAATCAGGCACTTTATTGTAGCTTCTCCATAGCACTACCCATTCACATCATAGATTGCAAAATGAGTAGCCCCTGCACAGTGTTTTTCATTCACTTTCAGTCAATGTATGTCGGAATCACCTAAAACCTGCACGCTGTGCCTCTTAAAACACACAGCCATAGACACACCCACTGCATTTCTGTCCACAAATACATTGTGTAGCACAGTCTGTCCATACACACAACACCCACACACTTTGTTACCCAATCACATAGTGTCTGCAGGCCCATTTCTATAAGAGTCATTTACAAAAGGGGCGTATGTAACATGTGTCACCCTGCAACCATTGCGATATTCGCAGACTTTTTGTGCTGGGCGCACGTAGTGGTGGAGGAATAACTTTGAACCAAGGGAGGGACGTCGTTATTTGTGCTGACTCTGAAAAGAACCTTTGGGTCTTTGTGTTTTTTTCGTACGGCAACATAATCATAACGTCCCATTAACTGTCTGTTACTGATTCCTCGCCTAGCCTCATGATAAACGTGTGGAAAGGGCAAATTGTCTGGTGTATGTATCCATTTGCGCTACCCCTTACTTTTCCGAATAGAGTTGGTGTACCTACCAATTACAGATGTACATAGTAAATGTTGTTTAGTATGCCAGGAGGCTCTTTTTTTCTGTTAACAGTGCATGATAAATCTGTACTGCACACTACTGGCCGTGATAAATACAGATGAGCAATATGGACGTTTCCTAGGGACACTGCACCTAGTTGTTTAATGTGCAATCACACTGCAGTTGTTCATACGGCTCCATTAGTGGCCGCATGTCCACGTCTTCGAATGTACTGGTAGGTAGTTGGGGAAGGGCACATGCTTCGGTTCCACACCTAGACCCATTCATAGGTCATCCACTGTATGGTGGTAACACTGCCCCTGTCGCTAGCCCTACGGGTTCATGCAGTAGGCTAGCGCACTTAAAGTACTGCTGCCGACTTCCTGGGTGGCTCTGAAAACCTACCATTGTGTGGCTTAAGTACTCCTAACTGTATAATGCCACTGATAAACAAGGAATAGCAACATGCAATGTCACATGGGCGTGGTAAATGTCGCATTACTTTGATTTATCTGCTGGTTGCCTTTCCATGACCTGTTAAACAGATACTTTGTGTGTGCACTCAGCAGTGTGACTGAAAGTATCAAGAGGTCGCACAATGGCGAAAGTTGTGCACCTTCCTCATGCACATACTAGTGCATGTAAAGGCAAATAAAACAACTGCAGACTATGCAGAGCACAAACAACCTTAGTGGTGGTTAGAAAAGTGTGTTAGCTGCATGGGTCACACACAATAAATGGCTTCCTGCTGCACGTAATGAAGCTGTTTCCGTTGTTGTAAATTCTTGTATTCCACAATGTATGCATATTTGTGAATGCTACCCCTAACACTAGTGGCTTAGCATAAAATGGTTATACTGTATGTGACGACAACTGAAATGAAAGCACAGGGGGCCAGTGGGCAGGCTACGACCCTTCCAACAATTACGTATCCTACTTTCATGTACAGCACTGTACAGCACTGTCTACAACTGCTATGGGCAACAAGAGGGGCACTCCTGTAGGGCAGCGGGTCTAAAGCAACCTTAGCAAAGCATGTGCCACACTACAGACCCTTACCCGGAAAAGGGCATTGTTTTGTGCATGTAGTGGAATGTGCTACTGTACATAGTGGAATCGGTTAGAAAGGGGGTTGTTGTACAAATAGGTTTATTTACGTGTTGCAGAGCATTTTCAAGAGAGTCACAGCGCAACACTAACTACAAATAAGTATGAATACTTTCAAGAAGGGCACCAAACCAATGTAGAAGCGGTGTACACAAATCGGGATGGCTGGCATACTAAGATGAACGTTATAGCTGACAAAACATATTCGTGCTATGAAACGTCATATTCCCAGGGGCAAAGTATGTAATTGGCACATGTCAAAGAAAGGCCGAAATACACTTCTTTGCAATGTACCGTGCTGTCTGCATTCACGGACCAAATAGAAAATGACGCTCCCACATCAGTGACTGCATAATGTGGTAAAAATGTATGCAAAAGATCGGAAACAAACGCACAAACTGAGCAAATGCCTCCTTCATCATAAACGGCACTGAAACTCTTATAACATGCTTTGCAATTTTCCCTGCACAATCAACAACAATAATATCGGCAAGATTGCTTGCCACCAAAGTGTCACACAGAGAAACCAAAATCAGGCACTTTATTGTAGCTTCTCCATAGCACTACCCATTCACATCATAGATTGCAAAATGAGTAGCCCCTGCACAGTGTTTTTCATTCACTTTCAGTCAATGTATGTCGGAATCACCTAAAACCTGCACGCTGTGCCTCTTAAAACACACAGCCATAGACACACCCACTGCATTTCTGTCCACAAATACATTGTGTAGCACAGTCTGTCCATACACACAACACCCACACACTTTGTTACCCAATCACGTAGTGTCTGCAGGCCCATTTCTATAAGAGTCATTTACAAAAGGGGCGTATGTAACATGTGTCACCCTGCAACCATTGCGATATTCGCAGACTTTTTGTGCTGGGCGCACGTAGTGGTGGAGGAATAACTTTGAACCAAGGGAGGGACGTCGTTATTTGTGCTGACTCTGAAAAGAACCTTTGGGTCTTTGTGTTTTTTTCTTCTTCTTCTTTTTCTTTTTTTAAAGGTGCTTCCCTAGAAACACTGTTTTTGCTGTTTTTATACGTTCAATGTTATCCCACATTCTTAAAATAGGCTCTTCATTGCAGTGTGTAGATTGTGAAACAAAACTTCATTGCCACTGTACGACAAAGACATGCCATTTCTCACATGCTTCTGTTGATGAGACCCCTTCTGGCCTCTGGCTAGCGACAGGAATCATTGGAATACTTCCACACTATTCTCGGGGGTAAACATGAGAAAAAAGCACCTTGGCAGTAAGAAAAAAGCGCTTCACTGCTTTCATCATAATGGTCAGTTTACGGAACACACGGGAACAAGGCATGTAACCCATAAAGAAGGCTCCAAAGTGCATGATCACTACATGTACAGTTGATGAAGGGGCCACGCCGCGACATTCTAAAAGCAGTCCGTCGAAACAGCACGATTTGACACTACTCCACAACACGTCCACTCCCTCCAAATGAAATTGCCAGACATGTCTTCTTGGAGGGCATACACGCACAGATCTTCCACGAAGCTATCACCTACGACGAATACTCTACGTCTTGCCATGTTTTCCAGCCACAGTACACAAAGTAATGTGGAAAGTGAATGCCTCCCTTTCCTGTAACACACAACCAAAGCACCTAATTGGCCAAAGGCCATAGTCCCATTTCTATTGGCCAGCATGCTCACAAATGCAGAATGTGGCAAGTGCCTTTCTCCAAGTACCACCAGAGCCGCGCCCCAGTAAAGCAGGAGGAGTCCTTCTTCCTATTGGTACACTTTCCTCTGATGCATACCTGAGCAGCACATGATAGGACAATCTCTATAGTCCCATTTCCATAGTCCAGCATGGTGAGGTATGTCGAATGTAGCACGTCCGGGTCCCCAAGTACGTCGAGGGCCGGTCCCCAGTGCAGCAGTAGTCCCTCTTCCTATTGCTGCTCATTCTAAACAAATCATTGAATAATCCCCACAGTTCCATTTTCGTGGCTGCCACCCGCAAAATCCCTAAATGTGACTTTCATGCTGCGTGCAGTCGTGGGGGAGTAACTTGAAACCAGGGAAGGGAGAGTTCGTAGTAATGGACAACTATTAAAAGAGTCTGTTTTTTGTGTATAGATCCTTCTACCAAAACACCTTTTTTGTCTGTTTTTAGTAGCTTTTGTGTTTTATTCTACGCACATTACTTCACATTAGTTCAGTAAACTCTTCACCACATCCTGTAGACGAGCAAACAAAACTGCATTGCCAATGGATGACAACAAAATGCCATTTTCTTGGAAAAACTCTGCATTTCCACAGGTAATAAGGTCATTGTTGCAGAAGAACATTCCACGATTGGACAAAAAAGTGTACATGCTTCTGTTGATGAGACACCTTCCTTTGTCTGGCTCGGAACAACATTCATGAGCCGTAGGCCATACTCTTTGCGGTATTATAGATGAGAAAGCACCTTGGTGGTGGGAAAAAGCATCCTCACGATATCCAACAACCTCCTCAGTCTACAGAACAAATGTAAGCAAGGCAGGTAACCCATATGCATGCCGCTCTAATGAATTATGATAACATCTACTACTGGAAATGTGGTGAGGTCTTTGCAAATTGCATGCATATCAAAGAAATGGCACTCATACACAGCATTCCACAATGTGTCCACTCCTTCCAAACCAAAATTGCAGTCAAAGTTTCTTTGCAGGGCATAGTTGTGTATATCTATTAGAAAGGGATCACCTACAGTCAACACAATACGTTTTGCCATGTCAGCCAACCTCAGTACGCAGAGTATAATGTGCAACCGTTTCACCTCCCCTTCCTGTTAACCACACCCACACTACCTGATTGGCTAATCCCCACACTGCATTAGCAATTGGGCAAGGTGGTGTAAAGGGCAGATTTTGGCATGTGCACCTCCCAAAGTAGCACGTGGGCCACACCCTTGCAAAACTGGAGCACTATCTTCTCTGCAGCTGTATTTCATTAGGTTACCGGTAAATAGACACACATGCATCCACCAATCGGATTAAAGCTGCCATCATCGAACACTGTCATTACTGTACAACACTTTTAATGTACCGTTACACAGTTACAGTACAAATGTCGTACCATTCCAAATCATGTCCACTACAAAGTTCAATGAAAGTATGCACGATTTCTCCATCCGCATACATCCACACAGCCACCCAGGATGTGGCACGTGCCATCCTGAAACTACTGTGTAATCCACTACCGTTTTGTTATAGTGAAGGTGGGGGGGTGTTTAACAATATGAAAACTATGAAAATGGTCAGGGGATTCAGTCTTCCAACTTATATGTATAAAGTGTTTGGTTTTTCTTTATGTGCGTGTGAACAATTTTTATTTTTTATTTTCTCTTTATATGCATTTCTGTTTGCCTGTCCTCACATTTTTACAACCTTGTGGTCAATGCTTCTTGCATGGTGTGAAAAAAACAGCATTGCCAATGGCGCTCAAATAAATGCCATTTCTACGGAACCACTGCACATTTTGGAACCTCATGATCTCATAGTGGGTGGTGAACATGGCAGCATTCTGCATAAACTGACGCATAATTCTGGTTATAAGCACTGTGCTAGACTCACGCTGCTCTTGGTGTTATGCATGACAAAACCGCCTTGGCAGTAGGAAAAATATGCATCACTGCGGTCAGCAACCTCATCAGCAGACGGAGTAATCGTCCACATGACATGTAACCCAAATGTGCACTTCCATAGTGCACCACGAAACAGTCCACATTCGTGACGGATTCCACATATCTGCAAAAGCAAACCATCCCGCCAAAACTCCATAGGGTCTCATATGTTTTTCTATGTGTGTTACACCGCACCTTACGTGCCGTAACACTGGTGCGTCCTAGCTGACCTCCACCATAGACTCCATACCCGGGGACTGACTACTGTCTCCCCGGGCATGTAAAGTCACCATTGGCTTTACTAGACCTAAATTTACTAACAGAACTAGTACAAACCATCTTATTGTGGACGCACTAGTAGGGGTAATTCGACTACTCCTGGATCTGTTACTCGAGGGGGCACTGTCCCGTCCCCCCTCGTCAAGTTTTGGCTGGTGGCAGTGGAAACTCTTGTTATGTTCTACCCCGAACATAACCCTATGGGATTCGTCCCATTGTTAGAGATTAATACTTTTTCTCGTTAATTTCTAACGTACCACCGGTCTACTTATCTTAAATAAGTTTACCGGATGGTATTTTCTGCCAGAACTCGGTTTTTAAAAAAGGCGTCTATGTTCGTCTCTGTGACTCCTAAACCAAAGGTTGAGCCCTTTGTTCCACTTTTGGCGGGCTCTGTACAGAGACCCTCCAAAGTGGTGCCATTCTGTCTGGGTTACCACAGGGGTGTGGGAGGGGGTTTAGGCACCCTGGACCGAGTTGCCTTGCCAACTCCGGTCGCACTCTCGAGTGATTGGCCCAAGTGGTGAGCCTTCCCGCTGACCACTTAGCATGTGTTGATTGACAGCTAGGCTGAATGAATGGGGGTTTTCTGCATAAAAGCAGGGCTTTTGGGACTGGATCTTCAGAAGTCGCCACAGGACCCAAGAATCCAACGAGGGTAACACTGAGCCGACCTGCACGACGACACCTCCGGTGGAGCCCTGCGGAACCGACTCACCACTTCCCGACGACAGAGGAGATCTCCCTGCCGGAGAGCCTCTTCCCCTGACTGGTGGGAACAACCAGTCCCCTTTGCTTTTTCTTCGCCTCAGGACGCAGTGGTTGAATTGCCCATGCAGAGCACCTCGGCAACCGGATAGCCACTACCCCTGTACTGCGACCAAAAGGTGGTGCCTTGTGACGGAGCACTCCGCGGCTGGTCTCTTCCCTGGTGGTGCACCGGACTTCACTTTTCTTCGACGATGAGAACATCTCTACTCTTGGCAAAGACCCGACGTGCATCCACCACCAGGAACAACTGCCCCCGCCGGAGCTGTCTCTCCACAAACAAGGTACCGTGTCCGCCTGGCTTCCCTTTCGATCGGTTGGAGTGAGGTGTCTTAATCCTCTCCTTTCCGTTGGGTCGCCTCCAAACTTTGTCACGTATTGTTCTGAACTGGTTCAATCTGCCAATAACAATTTGCTACAAAGACTAGAACGCATTTCCCCTAGAGACTTTTTGGGACATATCACCTTGCTTCTGTCCGAGTGGGCCTGGCCTCTGAACTTTATGATCTATTGTGGTTCTTGCCTTCTTGCCTTGCATTTTTCCCGTGAAGTATTGAACTGTGTTGATTTCGTAACCTGCCCATTTTTCTCTCCCGTCCTAACTAATATTAGAATGCCATCTAGGTTGAGGCATACACCTCTGTCTGCAAATAAGTGATGCTGGTAGAACCTAGACTTGTCGGAATATTGTTAGAGGGATTGATCGTCTCTTTTTCGTAGAGTAAATGTGATTGAAGTGTTTGCCGTGATAGTGCCATAGTGTTTTTCATACATGTTCCGTTATAAATAAATACCTGAATATCTATACACTGAGTCTCGTTGCGTGTTTGCTTGTCTTACTGTGAGGAATTGCCCTATATTGTATACTCCACATACTGCTCAACTCTTCTTGAGGGAAGTCTGACTGCTCAGCCACAGCTACCAAGTGAATCTATGTGGTACAGACTGCTACCAAGTGGGTTCACCGCCAAACGCCCGTAGTTCTAAATCTTTTGCAGTGGTCCCAGAGGGAACTGCACAGGTTTCCTCCTAACACTGGTGTACAGCAGTGGGATTTGTATCGAGTATACAGTTTAGAGTGCTTTTCGACACTTTAGGATAAATAACCACAAAACTTAGCACTAAAAAGCAACTTTCAAAAACATGTCTACGATGGAAACTTACAGTCAAGAATCCTTGTCAGGTGAAAATACTGAGAGTTTGCGAGCTCTCTGTAGGCAAGAGAATCTTTCTGTAAGAGGCAAGAAGTTAGAATTAATAGAGAGATTGCTGGCGAACCAAAGTCTGGGTACTGGTTCAGAGGAACCAATTTCTCCAGCAAATGTAGATAACAGTGATGGTGTTGATCTGAATCGTAATTCTGATGATAGCGATGAAGAGGCTGACGAGGACGGAGAGGCTAACGAAACTGTCTCCCCTGCTCCTCTACCTGCCTTACCCGCTGTGCCTACCGGGCCTATACCAGGTCCCACAAGTAACCCTGCTTATTTTGAACTTGAAAAAATGAAGCTCGAATTAGAATACAAACGGTTCTTGGCTCAATCTGAACAAAACCAAGAGCTTGAGTTCAGACGGATGAATGCCCAGGCTGAGCAGAAGCAAACTGAGTTAAGACTCAGGGAAATAGAACTTAATCACGAGTTAGAGATGAAAAAGTTGTCTATCGAAAATGCTTCTCTCTCCTCTGGTTCCTCTAGGAGCTCCAGTCCCAAAAGACCCCGGATGCCGAAGGAATTAGTGGGTATGTATGAACCGAGATTGGATGTGTTGGATTGGTTAAAACTGTTTGAGTACAATCATGGGCTCCAGGACATCACCGGGAATGATTTACTTCCCTGGTTGTTCTCTAGGCTCCCTCCTGTTGCGACTGATGTGGTAATGGAGTTGGGGGAGGCGGATAAGACGGATTACGAAAGTGTGAAACTAGCTTTAATAGCTAGATTCGGGAAGACCCCTTCCCAGTATCTTAAGAGGTTTAGAACCCTCAAAAAGCATGATGGTACCCCTTGGGCTACCTGGGTGAGTGAAGGGTTGAAAAACTTAGAGGGATGGATTAAGGGTTACAAAGTGAACACTTATGAGGGTATGAAGAATCTTTTTTTGTTGGAGTCGATTTATGATGCCTGTTCTCCTGAGCTCAGACAGCACTTGGCTGATTCGAAGGAATTGGATTCCCGGACGCTAGCTAATGCTGCTGACTTATGGGTTGCCAACAGGGCTACTCATAAGGATTCTGGGGCAACTCAGAAGAAGGATGAGGGAAGACAGCCTAAAAAAAACTCAAAAGAGAATTCGAATAACTCAAATTCCAAAGAGGGCCCCAAACAAAACCAGAAGGGTAAGCCACCGGGAAAACCACAGCAGAATAGTGTGTCTTCTGGTGCCAAACCGGAAGGAGGTCAGAACAAGCCACCATTCCAAAAAGCGTTCGGTAAATGCTTTGTTTGTGGCTCGACTGATCACGTGAAAGGAGATCCCAGATGTAAGGGTAAACCTTCAGGGGTCCAGCTTGTCTCCTTAGCCTTCTCTCCAGAGGAGGAAGTCCAAATGGCAAGTGGAAACTTTCTACTGCTAGCTGACGAACCCATTGGAGTCTCAGCCAGGGTTTCTTTAGTATCTCTGGGGTTGTGGGAACAACAGAATTTAGATGTCTATAATTCTATCCCCGATAATACTAAAGAGTATTATAAGGACAGTGTCCAGGTGAATGGTCAGGAGACTCCTGCCATTAGGGACACTGGGGCCAGCATAACTGTGGTGGATAAATCATTTTTTCAGGCTGAGGATGTTGCTAAGGCACCCAAACGCCTCACCAAGTTAGCTGGAGGGCCTGTGCAGATGTTTCCCAAATTACCAGTTCTCATACAGTGTAACGACATGATTGTAAAGATACCTGTCAGCATACAGAGTGAGGTACCAGGACGCGTACTGTTGGGTAACTATTTGAAAACTCCCTGAGTTCTATCGCATACTCCCAGGCCTCCTAGTAAACGGTTACAGGAGCTAGCCAGACCCGCAAGAGAGAGGACCATGCGCGTTACTCTCCAGGAGATGATGAAGAAGAAAATCACTCCTGCTCCACTGGAATTGTTGGCAGCTGTCTCCAAGAAAACAGAAGCGAAAGGGAAACCTAAGACTTCTCTCCCGAAACCAGCAGCCAGCATTTCAGTGCAGCCAACACGGACTTCCCCGCGGTTGTCCAAAGTTACACCCGTAACTCCACCTCCAACTGAGGCTGAGAGGGAGGTACAACCTTGTGTGGTAGAATTAGACTCTGAGGAAGAGCTAATGGAAGGCCAGGAACTCATTGGAGATCTGGATCCTGTTGACCATCCTGAGCTGCAGTCTTTACTGGCAGAAGGTGGACCCAGCAGGCAGACTTCAGTAAGGGACAGAGAGAATGTCCAACTCTGGAAGGTCTTCGCCACCAGGCAGAAGCTCAGGCTGAAGGGCAAGAGCCTGGGAAATACAGGTTGCACTGGGAAGATGGCCTCTTCTACAGCGAACCAACCGAGTCTGCAC
This sequence comes from Ambystoma mexicanum, assembly GCF_040938575.1. Lineage (NCBI taxonomy): Eukaryota > Metazoa > Chordata > Amphibia > Caudata > Ambystomatidae > Ambystoma > Ambystoma mexicanum. Next base: position 360,234,577 of record NC_090941.1, read on the forward strand.
CTGGAGACTACAAACGACTTGTAGTACCCCAAGAGAACAGACCACAGTTCTTGCAGTTAGCCCACGAGATTCCTTTGGCTGGTCACTTGAGTTTCAAGAAGACTAAGGAAAGGCTCTCTCTCTACTTCTATTGGCCAAAGATGGGGGCCGAAGTAGAAAAACACTGCAGGAGCTGCCACACCTGCCAGACCTCTGGTAAGGTTGGTTCCAAGAATGTGGCACCTTTAGTGCCTCTCCCAGTTGTGGGAGTCCCGTTTGAGAGAGTAGGGATTGACATCGTTGGCCCCCTTGATCCTCCAACCTCCTCAGGCAACAGGTTTATACTTGTTGTAGTAGACCATGCTACTAGGTATCCTGAGGCAATTCCTATGAGGACTGTTAAAGCTCCGGCTGTGGCTAAGGCCCTCCTTGGTATTTTTACTAGGTCGGGTTTCCTAAGGAAGTAATCTCTGACAGGGGGTCAAACTTTATGTCCCACTACATGAAACCCATGTGGAAAACCTGTGGAGTTACTTACAAGTTCTCAACAGCTTACCACCCACAAACCAATGGGCTGGTAGAACGGTTCAACCGAACCATGAAGAGCATGATAGGTGCCTTAGAAGAACCCCTTAAGCATAAGTGGGACCTTCTACTACCATGCCTTCTCTTTGCTTATAGAGAAGTCCCTCAGGGGGGAGTAGGTTACTCTCCCTTCGAACTTCTCTATGGTCATCCTGTCAGAGGTCCATTGGCCCTGATTAAGGAGGGGTTGGAGAGTGCTCCTTCCCCCAAGCCAGTCAGAGTGACTGACTACGTGATAGGTCTCCGGAGGAGAATGTCGCACATGATGACGGAAGCAAGCGATAACTTGAAAGCTGGACAAGCATTGATCAAGCACTGGCACGATCAAAAAGCTAACATGGTTGAGTTTGCTCAAGACCAGCTCGTTCTCGTTATGATCCCAACAAGGCAGAGGGCCTTGCAAGATAAGTGGATGGGACCCTTCCGAGTTGTGGGTAAACTCAGAGAGGTTAACTATCTGGTGGACTTGGGCAATCCCAAGGAGGCTCCGACAGTCTTCCACACCAACCGCCTCAAAGCGTATGTCTCACGACCTGATGTAGGAGCGTTGCTTCTAGCATCATCCGAGGAAGAAGAAGAGAGTGAAGCTCTTCCGGAACTCCTCAGAGGCTTACCTTTAGACGAACAAATTGAAGGAGTAAATCTCTCCTCCAATCTGACACCCGAGCAACAAGAAGAGTGCAAATCCATGTTGAATCAGTTTGCCTCTCTGTTCTCGCTTTCACCAGGCTTGACCCTTTGGGGCCAGCATGACATACTCACTGGGGACTGTCTGCCAGTCAAAAGCAGAGGATACAGAATGTCAGAAAACGTACAAACCCACATCAAAGGTGAGGTCAGCAAGATGCTTGATCTCGGGGTAATAGAGCCCTCTACTAGTCCATGGTCTAGCCCAGTTGTGTTAGTACCAAAGGCCGGATCTAAAGAACTTAGATTCTGCGTGGATTATAGAGCTCTTAATGCAGTCACCAATACTGATGCCCACCCTTTGCCAAGAACAGATGAGTTGGTGGATAAACTTGGCACCGCCAAGTTCCTCAGCACATTTGACTTGACGTCAGGCTATTGGCAAATAGCCCTGACAGACCATGCCAAGGAGAAAACTGCATTTTCTACCCCTGTTGGCTTATTCCAGTTTAAGGTAATGCCTTTCGGATTGAAGAATGCATCTGCTACGTTTCAATGGATGGTAAACCAGGTTCTGAATGGGATGGAGGACTTCTGCATGGCATACTTGGATGACATCGCAGTGTTCAGCAATTCCTGGGAAGAACATGTAACCCACCTGAGAGATGTTTTGCAGGCTCTTGGACGAGCCAATCTGACCATAAAGGCGAGTAAATGCCAAATTGGACAGAGTAAGGTAGTCTATCTTGGACATGAGGTAGGAGGTGGAGAAATAAGGCCTTTGCTCAGTAAGATTGAAGCTGTGCAAAATTGGACAACACCTACTACTCAAACCCAAGTGAGAGCCTTCCTAGGCCTCACTGGGTATTACAGGAATTTCATAGAGAACTATGGGACCATAGCTTCTCCACTGAATGTCATCTCCTCGCCCAAATTTCCTAAAAAGGTTAGATGGAACGAGGAGTGCAATCAGGCTTTTGAAAACCTGAAAAAGGCTCTTTGCCAAGCCCCAGTACTCAGAGCTCCTGATTACCGCCAACACTTCATTGTACAGACAGATGCTTCAAATGTAGGGATAGGTGCCGTACTCAGTCAACTGGATGGGAAAGGTAGGGAGCACCCCGTTTGCTTCATCAGCCGCAAGCTGAAGGATCCTGAAACAAGGTGGGCAACAATCTAAAGAGAGTGCTTTGCTATCGTGTGGGCTCTGAAGAAGTTTAGGCCATACTTGTATGGTTCTACCTTTGTCATTCAGACTGACCACCAACCCTTGAGATGGTTGATGCAAATGAAAGGGGAAAACCCAAAACTATTGAGATGGTCGATCTGCCTGCAAGGGTTTGATTTCACCATTGAGCACAGGTCAGGATGTCACCACCAAAATGCTGATGGTCTCTCTAGGATGTATGTCATCGAGGTATGAGATTCATCCAGGAGTGGATTAAATCCTCCTATCCCTTAGTCTGGGGGGGGCGAGTGTTAGGGAGAATTCTCTGTTTAGGCTGAATTTCCTAACCTAGTGAGTCCCCCAGCAGATTTGCTGGATTTCTGGAGTTTGTTTTTTCCATCCTGCCAAGAGTGGGACTCTTTTCCTCCCACTCTTGGACATGAATGTGTGTAATTCCTTTGAATAGCAATGTGTTCTATGGGCTATGGGGTCTTTTACTCCATAGGGTCTCATATGTTTTTCTATGTGTGTTACACCGCACCCTACGAGCCGTAACACTGGGGCATCCTAGCGGACCTCCACCATAGACTCCATACCCGGGGACTGACTACTGTCTCCCCGGGCATGTAAAGTCACCATTGGCTTTACTAGACCTAAATTTACTAACAGAACTAGTACAAACCATCTTATTGTGGACGCACTAGTAGGGGTAATTCGATTACTCCTGGATCTGTTACTCGAGGGGGCACTGTCCCGTCCCCCCTCGTCGAGTTTTGGCTGGTGGCAGTGGAAACTACTTGTTATGTTCTACCCCGAACTCTGGAGTGATTGGCCCAAGTGGTGAGCCTTCCCGCTGACCACTTAGCATGTGTTGATTGACAGCTAGGCTGAATGAATGGGGGTTTTCTGCATAAAAGCAGGGCTTTTGGGACTGGATCTTCAGAAGTCGCCACAGGACCTAAGAATCCGACGAGGGTAACGCTGAGCCGACCTGCACGACGACACCTCCGGTGGAGCCCTGCGGAACCGACTCACCACTTCCCGACGACAGAGGAGATCTCCCTGCCAGAGAGTCTCTTCCCCTGACTGGTGGGAACAACCAGTCCCCTTTGCTTTTTCTTCGCCTCAGGAAGCAGTGGTCGAATTGCCCGTGCAGAGCACCTCGGAAACCGGATAGCCACTACCCCTGTACTGCGACCAAAAGGTGGTGCTTTGTGATGGAGCACTCCGCGGCTGGTCTCTTCCCTGGTGGTGCACCGGACTTCACTATTCTTCGACGACGAGAACATCTCTACTCTTGGCAAAGACCCGACGTGCATCCACCACCAGGAACAACTGCCCCCGCCGTAGCTGTCTCTCCACAAACAAGGTACCGTGTCCGCCTGGCTTCCCTTTCGATCGGTTCGAGTGAGGTGTCTTAATCCTCTCCTTTCCGTTGGGTCGCCTCCAAGCTTTCTCACGTATTGTTCTGAACTGGTTCAATCTGCCGATAACAATTTGCTACAAAGACTAAAACGCATTTCCCCTAGAGACTTTTTGGGACATATCGCCTTGCCTCTCTCCGAGTGGGCCTGGCCTCTGAACTTTATGATCTATTTTGGTTCTTGCCTTCTTGCCTTGCATTTTTCCCGTGAAGTATTGAACTGTGTTGATTTCGTAACCTGCCTATTTTTCTCTCCCGTCCTAACTAATATTAGAGTGCCATCTAGGTTGAGGCATACACCTCTGTCTGCAAATAAGTGATGCTGGTAGAACCTAGACTTGTCGAAATATTGTTAGAGGGATTCATCGTCTCTTTTTCGTAGAGTAATTGTGATTGAAGTGTTTGCCGTGATAGTGCCATAGTGTTTTTCATACATTTTCCGTTATAAATAAATACCTGAATATCTATACACTGAGTCTCGTTGCGTGTTTGCTTGTCTTACTGTGAAGAATTGCCCTATATTTTATACTCCACATACTGCTCAACTCTTCTTGAGGGAAGTCTGACTGCTCAGCCACAGCTACCAAGTGAATCTGTGTGGTACAGACTGCTACCAAGTGGGTTCACCGCCAAACGCCTGTAGTCCTAAATCTTTTGCAGTGGTCCCAGAGGGAACTGCACAGGTTTCCGCCTAACAATGCACTCGTTGTGTTTCTGTAAAGCAATTTACTTGGGAAGTCTAGTTAGATCTTGGTTTGATTGAAAATTTGATTTGGTGGAAAACATCACATTTTTTCCGTTTCATAAATCGAAAAGACTGTGAACACAAGAGACAATATATTTGTCTGACTTATATGGCTGTCTCTCACCATTTGAAGAATTAAAATATGTTGAATTTTCTGATGAAAGACCCAGAAGTGTACTCCGTAGAACTGCACCATACTACATACTTATGTCAAGATAGTACATATCTTAGGCAATTGCAATTGCACCTAGTTAAGACCTTTACACATTTTGTGACTCCCTTTTTCCATATAAATAACAGACTAAATGTCAATTTTTTTGTCCATAGCGGATACATTAATTACAGACACATGCACCAACCAGGGATAATGACTCTTCTACACTTGTACAAACACCCTGATATTGGTAATAACAAGATTCTACTATCTTTATGTCATGCTACTGTACATATCGGAATGCCGCTATAGCATCGGTATTCCTTACATCTTATGTAAAAAATGCCATGTTTTTTCCGTCTTAGACCGGTTTCTGTTTTTCTATTTGACATTAAACACAGATTGGCGTGATTACGTCATAACAATGGTGATAATAGCAAACACAAGAATATTTCCCCATTTCCTTGCCTTAGATTGAATTACATTTGGGATAACTAACAGGCAATATCCAAGAGAAGGACATTGAAATGAACACCTTCACGTTTTAGCCAAGCACCGCCCAACCGTTGCACGAGCATGTGAGTGATGACATCACAAGGAAATGACCTGCCAGATCTAAAAACTGATTCACTTTGCAAGCTTATTTGAATCAACCTTTTGTAATATAAATATTATATTTTAGAAATTACACACCCTTCTTAGTATACATATAGAGGCCGATTCATGTAATTAATGTGTGCTGAAAATTCCAGCGCAAGTGTGCAAAAGCGTGCGAATCGCAGCGCAAGTGCGAAAATCGCAGCGAAACCCGCGCTCATCGATTCATGGAAGTCTGTGTGCGTGCCAATATCTGGATGTGCGCTAAAATCCTGTGTGGCGCACACTGGCGCACACGTCTCCAAACAGCATGCACTACACGCACAGCGAAAGTGCACATAGCGCAGCGCACACAACTAAAGTAGGCGGAACAGGGGGCGTAATACGCGGAATGGGGAACAACGCGTGAAAATGTGGGTGTCACGGGGGAAGTACAGGAGCCAAATGCGCGGAACGCCCCCACACGCGTGTTTACAACACTTATTCATGGAATCAAACGGGGCCAATGCGTGCGCCAAAAAAGACACGCTAATCCGGAAACACGTACGTCAGCAGGAAGCAGGCGTGCGTGCACCCACGCAGCATAAAAGTGCGCGCAAACAACAAACAAGCTCAGACGCCAAGATGAATATACCGATCCTCGCAGCAGTGGTCGTGGGATACCGCAGGAGGAGGAGGAGGATAGTCATGCCCAGTATTTTTACACCCAGAACCACCCTTTTTGGGATGCCTGATGACCAGGTGTATGGGAGGTACAGGTTTCCACCTCACATAATACTCGACCTGGTGAGTGAGTGGGAGGATGACCTCACATCACCCACCCTGTGCTCCCAAGCACTGATCCCCTTGGAAAAGGTGCTCAATGTACTGCACTTCTTGGCCACTGGTTCATTCCAGCGGACAACTGCCATAGTGGGGGGGGTCTCACAGGACACGCAGTCACGCTGCCTGCACCAGGTATTGGCCATCATGACTGCACGCCCATCAGTCCGCAGGCACATATACCTTCCCAGAACACCTGCTGAAAGGCAGGCTGTCGTCCAGGATTTTTACAGGGTGGCACACTACTCCAAAGTGCTAGGTGCCATTGACTGCACCCATGTGGCTCTATGTCCTCCCAGGGCAACTGAGCACATCTACAGAAACCGCAAGCACTGGCATTCAATCAACGTGCAGGTAGTATGTGATGCCAAGGGAATCATCTCCTCAGTATATGCCAACTATCCAGAGTCCACCCATGATAGTACAAAATGTCATCCCTAAACCGGGAGCTAGAAGCTGGGCGGCATGGTGATACATGGCTGCTTGGTGAGTATAAATGCCCCTGCACATGCATGCATGGCAGATACTGAGTAATGTCACAACCCCACTAATGATACCCATCATCACCTCCCCAGGGGACAGTGCCTACCCACTGAGCACCCACATGATGATGCCAGTTCGGAACCCCACCGCACCACCTGAGGTAATACAACACAACCCATATTGCAACCCGGGGCATAGTGGAGGGCACATTCGGAGTGCTCAAGTCACGCTTTCTCTCCCTTGACTGCTCTGTTGGGCAGCTGCTATACGCGCCCCCAGTAGTGTGCAGGATCATAGTGGCAGCATGTGTCCTGCACAACTTGCAGCACGTTGGGGCCTGCCCGTGGACATGGTGGCGCCCCCACATCCCCAACCACAAGCACGGCCGCTGCGCATGGGAGGGGAAAGGGCACGTGGTGAGGCAGCCCGTATGCAGCTGGTGGCTAAATATTTCACCTAAAATCACACCCCTCTGGAGTGCCCACAGCCCTGGCACATACCAGCTGACAATCAATGATGATGACATAAGGGACAGTCAACTGTCACAACCATACCAGCCTGAGATTGGTCACCTGGAATTGTTACATTGTGTGCATCCCTACCTGACGAAAGACAACCAATGCTGTGTCACAAAAAAACACACATTTATGCTGCATGAATGACTACCCCCTTGCAAAATACAACATGAAAATAGCGCCATGTCACGCAGCTCCACCACCCAACACACCATGGCATTTCATGCAATGTGAAAGAAAACAAAGCAATGCACAAGACCTGACACAAGTGTCACAAAGTGCACTGTCCCAAATGGAAACTGCCCACAGACAATATGCTCCCAGTAATCAATAACAAACAGCACACATGAACAAATACTTACCACCAACACAATGCAGCAACACACCATGAAACATTGCGAAAACATGACAGTACTAAGTCAAAGTAGTGGAGGTCTTACAACCTGAATAAGCCAGCACATCGACCCCTTCCAACTATAGAGTGTTGCTGCCACGCAAATGTGTCAGTGTACTGCATACAATATGAACTCCATCTGAAAAGGAGACAGCCTTGTGAAGACATGAGGAAGGAACTGGCAAATTAGGAGGAAGACATGGATACACAAGCACATTTCAATACACCATGCAGTGTACAATACAACAACAATACCCACTAGGGAAGTACACACAGTATTGACTACAGACTGCCCACACAGCTCATGGGAGCCCAATGTCACTGTGTAAATCACCGTGACTTGGTCACACCCTTTGCAAGTCCATGGAAATGGGAAGCAGGAGGGGTGTGTGTGTCACAAACCCAAGCATCTAACCCAAACTCAGGACAAGCCTGCATGTGGCCAGCCGGAATACAGTGGATGCCCACGGGAGCCACACAAGGCAACACAGAGTAAAAAAAAAAAATCAAAAATGGCCATGTGCGGGTCAGAGGGTGGGGGAGTCCACCCAGGAGGTTCGAGGACAGGGCGCACACCAACACCCACCTGCGTGGATGTTGCAGAAAAAAAAATACCTCCATGGGCTCATGGCCTGCACAGCTAAGCCATTGTGTCGGTCTCTTCACCCTCTGCTACTGCATCAGGAGGTGGTGGCACTATGGGAGGCAGCCCATGCAAAGCCGTGGTATGGTCCTCCATGGCAGCAAGCATGCAGGTCTGGAAGGCTGATTCTGGAGGATTAAAGTGCGGAGATCCCCATGCAGCACGTCACGGGTTGCCTGCACTTCTGCACGCATGGCCTCATGGGATGCCCGGATCTCCTCACGTGTTGCCTGTAGCTCAGCTGAGAGCGAACGTGTGAGCTGCTCCAGCTGCTGTTCTGCCCTAACATTTTGGGAAGCCTCAAGTTCAAACAGATTCGGCCTGCGGTTATGGAGTTCCACCCTCAGGGCTTTCCTGTGGCCCTGTGACTCTAATGATATGGATTCGCACAGAGTCTCCAGTGCCGGCCGTCGGTCCCCTTTGGGCGCCAACATGTCTTCCCTGTGTGATTGGCAAATGGAGTCTGTTGCCTGCTGTAGTTGCTCCATCTGCCTTTCAGGGGGATAATGGAAGTGGCCACCCTCTCCATTGCCTGAGCCATCATTTCTACTGATGCTGCCTGTTGGGTTGCCATACTGTACATGGAGTTTTCCCATACGGTATTGCCTGGTGGCGCACCGCCACTGCGTCGGCGAGCACCACACCTGTTTGGGGCAAGGCGATATGCACCTTGCTGTGCTGGCACTGCCTGAGGCTGCAAGACTGCATTCCCCCTCTGATCTGCTGGCCCAGGAACAGGATCAGATTGCTGTGGAGTGTGACCCTGCATCTGTAACCGCCAAAGGCGGACCTACCAACACTGACATCCCCATAGAGGGTTCTAACCCTGGTCCAGGTGGGTTGGACAGAACAGAATCCCTACCAGAAGAACTGATCTGCGACAGCACAGAAGTCTCATCATCTGACTCAGCACCTGAATAGAGGTCTGGGGAGCTGCGCCCAGAGGCACCCCTCGCCAGTATGGTCTGCAGTACCAAAGTGTTTCCACCCACCACCACACCACGTCCCCCACTGGTGCCTGGTCATGGCTAAGAATCCGCCTGGGTCTGCACCATCTCCTGAACCTCACCAGCATCAAGTGCGTCGTCACCTGCAAAAACATCAAACACAAGAAATGGAAACAGGCATGAGCACCATAGCACACACATAGGCCTGACAAGACAGAGATCATGTATATGGTTAACACATGTCCCACATGACTATAACCCTGGCATTCATGCACTGTCAATGATTCTGAAGGGGAGTCAAAAAGGCAGACAATGAGGACACCAAGATGGAAAAGCAACACATTTGCAGCATGTCGTGTAGAACTGGCATCACACATCAGCCTGTGAGTGGCATGTCCAATACACATACATGACACATGCCAGCACACAGATGTCATGTCGCATAGCCATGGTAAATTAGACAACTACAGCGATATGTCAGTGAATGAGTACTGTCACACATCCATGTCACATGGACATGATGAGAAGATTAATGCATAATAGTGTTGCAAAATATGCATGTGCCGCACACTGCAACACATCCAGTGTACAATTAGACAGTGATTGTAGGCAGATGTACACATCAATGGTTGCTTACTTCAAGATGACAGGAAACAACTATCATGTTCCACATGCAAACAGGCCCTAAAAATAAATTTCAGCAGGCCAATACTCCCTCGCCCTGAATGGTTTAAACATTCACATAACCAGGTAACTAAAGTGGCACAATGTGGGGTGTAAACAATGACAGGAGCATGTCACACATGTGGCATTAGGGATGAAAAAAGCATATGAAAAATGGGATAATCTAAACAATCAGCCAGAATGAACACAGAAAAAATTCAGAACAATGTTGTTGCAAGATGATAGTTCAAGTGCAACAGCAGTAATGTGGGGCTAATTGGCTACTGTGGGCAGAAGGGATACTGTCATACCCAAATCAAAGGCACATGAATGGATTGGAGGAAGCACATGGGTGACCCATTACATTCAGGAGTACACACCCTCACCTGGCACTCAATCAGAATCCGTCACCCAAACAACATACACATGGATTACACGCACATGCATGGGCACTCACCGGACAATGCCTCGTAATCAGGTAGCTCTCCCACGCCTTGGATCTGTTCCTCTGTGACGAAGGTCCCAGCAACAGACTCATGTTCAGTGAGTTTGTTGTCCTCTGGTGGAGACCCACTGCCAGTCACCAGAGTAGCGGCATGATTTGAGTCCAGCTTATTCTTTGCTCTGCGTTTCAGGTCATTCCACTGCTTGTAGCAATCATCAGCTGCGTGCCTCACAAATCCAAGGGCACTTATGCGGTCCGCGATGCTCTGCCAGTGTGCCCTACGTTGACCAGGTGTGGACTTGTACCCTGCAGTCACCACCATTTCGAGGCTAAGTGCCGACACATAAGTCACAAGTGCATCAGGTTTGGGGTCATTAAAGCTAGGCTTCCATGATGTGCCGTACTGTGTAGCCGTGTCTGGGGTCTCAGCCTGTAGTGCCAGAGCACCCTTCTTCCTCTTCTTCAAAGGTAGAGCAGAGCGTGAGTGGCTTGCGCCGCTCTGGTCAGTAGGGGCAGAAGCGCAGGTGGACTGGGTACTGGAAGTGTGCAAATGCACAATTACCATAGGTCTTTGTGCAGGCATTGGCTGAAGTGTGATGTTGGCAGGGGCAACGTCAGTTTGATGGACCAGGACCGACACTGTCCCGGCTGGGAGACTCAGAGCTGGGGTGGATAGAGCTGCAGCTGCCCCTGCAGCCTCCCAACCCTGCCTACTTGGGAAAGCAGATGACATTGCTGCCCCAGATCCACGTGGCCTGGTGACACCAATTTGCACCGGCACACGTAGCTTAGACTTGCTGACCTGGAAGTCAGCCCGGGAGTCATCCTGTGCCGGGTCAAGTGCCACAATGGGCTGGTCCAACAAGGGCTGAGCTGGGATGGTGTCAGCCACGTTTCCCTCAACCATGGGCGGGGGGGCATGGGTGTCCCTGATTGGTCCTCCACACATGGGGGTCTAGGGGCACCCTCCAAATCATGGCTATGTCCCCTACCGTGCCCACCACGCCCACCTTTGCCTCCCTTACCACTTGGTCACCTCCCAACCATGGCACTGATGTTGTTGTGCGTATGGGAGTTGCAGTAAACAATTGTCCTGGGCAATTGGGGGTGAAAGGGGTAGGGTCGTGATGGAATTCGTACCCTAGTGCTCTAGCAAGGCTGTCTGTGACCCCTGGGGGAAGATGACGGGTCACGCAACGCACAGGCACCCCAAAAACAAAAAATAACATGCACGCAAGCCCTCGTAGACTACGCGCGTGGAAAAATGAACCCGCACTACGCTGTGGCACCTAGAAACACAAAAACAAGCGTACGCATGTTACACGCAGCCTACAATGACCTCTGAAGGGTTACGCGACACACGGGGCAAGCACAATTGGTAAATGCGTGCGCGACTCACCGTCTGCCTGGAAAAATAATGTGAAAAAACACGCGTGTGCACGTAGGCAACACCCTCTTCAAAAGAAGAACTGTACGCTGTCTGAGGAGACAGGACAAAAGAAGAAGTGAACGCTGTTTGAGGAAACAGGCCCAAAAAAAATAAAGAACGCTGTCAGTGGTAACAGGGAGTACGAACTTGAAACGCTGTGAAGTAATTGCGTGTGAACCGACAAGAAGTACAGAATTCACCCACTTGCTCTCCACGAAAAGCATGTACAAGGGAATGGGGCCCTAAACGTACCTTTTAAAGCGTCCCACACATACAGCGTCACTTATGCATGTACGCGCTAAGGCCCTTTCCTCCAATTACATGAGCTGACACTCGGAAATTTGATGGAAATGCCTGCGCGTCATGTCACGTACGCGCGTAGGCCCGTTCCTCGGATTACACGCATTCACACGAGGACATGCAGTTATTTCACGCGTGCTGAACCACTATGCCCACGTCACGAGGAAAAACGCCTGCGCGAGTCACGTCACAGAAGCGCTTACACGCTAAGTGCCTTTGGTCCAATGAAACCGCGCACGTGTGCTGACGCGCTTACGCGTGAAGAGCTTTTCCGCGAATTACACGCTGACGTGCAAGTTTTTCATGTGCCAAATCACTCCGTATCAAACTGGCCACTGAACAACACACAGAAGACCCCACTCCTACCCAGAAGGCCGAATTACTGCCCCCCCAGAGGCCCGAGCATGCTCCCACCTGCCATCTGCTGCTGCCTGACTGCCTGCTGCCCACGTGCCCTGCTATTTGCTGCCTGCACTTCAGCCAGGGGTGCAGTTGCTGTGACCACCCCTGCTGGAACCGAAGACTCCCGACTGGGATACCATCGCTCCACAGCCCAGCTCCAGGACCCAGTTGCCCACCCACTCCTGCCTCTGGGGTTGCCATGTCGGGCACAACACAATCTGGCACCACTGGCAACCCCCAGCCAGAGAGGCAGAGGGCCACCAGCTTCAGTGCCAGGGAAGTTGGTGTGCTGGTGGAGCAAGTCCTGGGACAGTATGATGCCCTCTTTGGAAGTTTGCGTGCCGACAATGAAGGACGGACCAGGATCTGGATGGACATTGTGACTGCCATCAACGCGGAGGGAGTGGCAGTCTGCAACTTACAACATGTCAAGAAGCGCTGGGAGGACTTCAGGTCCAGGACCCTCAACAAGGCCCGGCGCCTCTTGAAAGCAGCGGATGCCAAGGGGCGCCGGGTCCACCTGTCCAACCACCAAATGAGGGTCCTGGAACTCATATACCCAGCGCTCCATGTCCAGGTCCTTGAGAGGCAGACCCATCTGGAGTCGAGCGCTAAGTGTACATGCATACTGATTGGACGCTGTGTGTGTGGTGGTGTGCCAGTAGTGCCCAGGTTGCACATGTGTTTTGATAGGGCCAAGTTAGGGATGTGTATGAACAGGGGCGTGAGGCTGCCACATGTGAGTCCTCTTAGGTGTGAGAGACATCAATGGTGTATGTGTTGGTAAGCATGCTGTGAAAATGCAGGTGTGGGAGCACACATGTTTGAATTTCTGTGTATGTACATTGGCATGGTTGTGGTGTCACACATGGATGGTGGTTCCTGCTGCATGTATCTGCACTGTGTACATGTGCGTGCATTTGACAAGTGTGCAACTGAGTTGCAACATGGATGCACGTGACACTGATATTTAGAAGGCTGAATGCCAGATGTGACATGTATGGCGATCGCATCACTGCGACAGTTGTAGGAGATGTAGACATGCATGTAAGTGTGGTGGCGTGTGTGCATGTCTAGTGAACTCCTTGTGTTTCATGTGATGTCAGGCTCACCTTCGGCTGTTCATGCTGTTGTATGTGTATGGATGGTGCTGCCTGGTGAAATGCTTATGTGTGTGAGTTGAAATGACATGTGTGTCGTGGAGTGTGATGCCATGTCTGAAGTTTGACACTGCCACTCATGTGCAACTGTCATGTGTGTATCAGTCCATTGTACAGTGCCCTGATGTCTGTGTTTTATCTCTCCCTGTCTGCAGCGTCAACTGATGAAGAGAGCGGAGAGGGTGCTGTGGAGCACAGCGGCAGGGATCGCACCATCAGCCGGAGACGCAAGGCCTGGCTCCCCTCCCAGATTGTCATCTCGTCAGGGAGTGAGGAGTCTGGTGCCGCCTCTAAGGCTGCAGCTGCCAAGGGTAGGTCCAACAGGCGGAGGTCAGAGGTGGACTCCTGGGCAGCAGAAGGGGCAGCTGAGACCCCACAGGGTCCAACGGAGGAAGATGGCACAGAATCATCCAGTTTGGTGGGGGGTTTGGTGGAGGAGGAGGCAGCGGAAGGGACAAACATGGCGTCTGGAGGTGAGGATTCCACTGGTGCTAGTGGTGCAGTGCAGGGGCAGGGACAGGAGGCAGCACAGGCCGCCGCGGAGGTGCCTGTGTGCAATCCTGTCTCTGATCCTGTCAATGCATCATCTGGCACCAGCAGGGATGCCTACGTCCAGACCCGTTTTCAGGGAGGGGATGAGCACACAACAACTGTCCTTCCTCTCTCTGCGGACGTGGCTATCCGGGACCGTGTTGAGCCTGTCCTGGCCAGGATAGCGTTGCGTCAACGGGGCATGCGAGGTGACCTGCGGTCTTTTCTTGAAGAGACTGCACGTCATCTCGGATGCCTCTTTGACCACATTGACCTGCTGGGATGGGTCACCGGTGCTGGATTCCTCTGTGTGCTGGACCTTCTTGCGACCCTCTCCTCACCTGAACCCCCTACGCGCCAGTCGTCCTACATGCCATCTTCCCACTCGTGTATCACCTGGTTACCCTTTGGAGCTGCCTCTGACCCAGCGGCCAGGCTGGTGGAGGACACATCCCTGCCACAGTCGGGAGTCGGACGTCCAGCAGGGGTGGCCACCACGACAACTGCACCCCAGCCGGAGGAAGACGTGCAGGCAGCAAGAGCCAGGGCACAGGCACAGGCACAGGCACAGGCACAGCAGCAGCAGCAACATGGTGGGAGCAATGATGGCTCAAAGCCTTCAACATCGGAGGGGCAGGCATCGGCCAGAGGGCAGGAGGACCCAGGATTCCAAGTGTCTTCCATGTGGCAGCGGTTGGGCCACGCCATAGATGCGGAGCGGCAGCGGGTGGAAGAGGTACGGCTCACAATGGTCAGGGCGGAGAACTCCATGCGGAGGGCACTAAGGCGGGCCAAGTGCCTCGAGGCAATTCGCAGGGAGTTGGAGGTGAACATGTCGTCGTCCCTGCGAAACCCTCGGGCCATGGAAGAGGACCGCCTCCAGGACATTGAGCGGGAGTTGAATGATGCCCTGGCCCGGGACATCAAAAAGTGAGCCGTCGGACTAGCCATCTGCCATTGTAAATAGAGTTTTAGAGTTTGGTTTCCTTTTCCTTTTTCTTTGATTTGTGATGAATGGACTATGCCACACACATTTGTATATCGTTTTTTTATTAGGTAGTTTATTATGTAGGTTTCATTTCTTTCGTTGGGCTCATGTACCCTTGACAATGGATTGTACATAGTTGGACAATGGATTATTTTGACCTTTTTCATTTGATTTCACCATGGATCAATGGATTTTTCTTTTTATGTTTCCTTTAGATTTGCGTTGTTGGAGGGAGAGACTATTTTTCTTTCGGATTTGTTTGGATTGGTTATACTTTTCATTTACTCATCTTTTGCACATGCATTTCATTTCATGTTTGCTGTTTTTTGTGTTTTCATTTCATTGATTTTTTTTTTAATATAATACATTTTCATATTTTAGTTCCATGTGTGGGATTCGCTCATTGATTGATGCATGCGAAAATGCGGGTTTACACAATCAATGCCAACGAGTGTGTGTGTGTGATGGACATGTGTTGATGTACATAGTTGACTATTGGTTTGTGTCTTGAGATAGGCATGTCAGTGAGGGGTGGATTGGGAAATCATTGCGACCCAAGAATGGGGTGGCGTGCAGTGGTATTTTGGTGTAGAAGTGGGACATGATTGTGCATCTGTATTTCATGTAGGGGGGACATGAGTGGGGGCCTGCTGACAGGTGCCTCTGACTGCTGGGGGGCGGGGGTGCTGAGGGACATGGTGGGGGCTTGCTGGCAGGTGCCCCTGACTGCTGGGGGTTGGGGTTGCTGGGGGACATGAGTGGGACATGAGTGGGGGCCTACTGGCAGGTGCCCCTGACTGCTGGGGTGTGGGGGTGCTGAGGGACATAAGTGGGGGCCTGCTGGCAGGTGCCCCTGACTGCCTGGGGGTGGGGGTGCTGGGAGACATGAGTGGGGGCCTGCTGGCAGGTGCCCCTGACTGCTGGGGGGTGGGGGTGCTGGGGGACATGAGTTGGTGGTCACTAGTGCAAGGTGACATGTGGCCTGGCTGGGGGGCATGCCCATGGTGGATGGACTGGCTGCGGCACATGACCAGGGGTGCAGGGTAGTCCCCTGTGGTGTGGGCTGCCTGCAGGGGCCATGGAGGGGGTAGAGGGGACACCTGGGAGGACCTACAGTGCTTATTCACATGTGGGACTCCACGCGCACCCCACTGGATACACGTACCCCGCTCTGACAGCGTAATCGCTTGTGAAACTTCGCGCACACCCCCGAAATACATGTACCCTGCTCGCACTGGGCCAATCGCATGTGAAACTTACCCTGATAATCTTAGGTACGATATTCCATAACCTAGTATGGGCAATCAGTGACGTCACACACGCATGGGCGTGATGACATCACAGGCTATGGGATATATGAACAACAGCCTGAAGCCCTGTACGTCAGACCTGGTCTGTTGTCCTAGGATCAACTACAACAGGATACTACCACGTTTTCAACCTAACTTTAGGTAAATTTATCTATGGCCTTTGCACTCTTCCTTTCAAAGTGTTCCGTAAGGCTCTTTTCCCTAAAAATAGTCTCTTAAGTCATAATCTTGGTAAAAACCTGAGGATCCATTCTGTTATTTCTCCAACCATTTTCCAAAAAACAGCAAGTAAGTGCAGCAGAGGACATTTTCTGTCTCTTTTTATACTAGATTCTTTTCACATAAACGTCTTGCAAAAACAGTCACATTTTTCATTTTCTGGATCAATCCCAGCTATCACTGTATAATCTGGAAAGGAAATGTACACCGAGTTTATTTGGAGCTCATTCTCTGCAGATACAGCTAGACTGTGTTGTCTGGTAAAACACTAGAAACGTCTTGAGCATTCTGCGATGGATACTTTGTATCTGCATGACCTAAATATATATTGATGATTTACAGAAGATCGCATATCACATATTGTGTAAACAAGGAGTTGTCTACTCTCCGAATGAATACGGCACAATGCCTTTTAAGAAAATCATTACAGGTCAGCATGCTCTTTCTTTTTTCTGATGAAAATGTATCACTTACCTGTTTTTGTTAGCAGGCTTATACAAAAGAACGATATAGCATGCTCCTTTTGGTCCTGAGAGCTACTGACAGTCTAGTGTTTCTTTTGTTTAGCTTGATTCACTAAACAGCAGGTCATACAATGGGTTACATTGCCTGAAGAATGATATGAATGATGATTATGACCCTTATTCAATTGGAAAAATACATTGTACATTGCTTTAAGAATAGAACCATGTAGCAGACTCGCAGTCTGGTAAGAACCTCAAACTACATTCAAAGGGCATCTCCAATACAAATAAAGGCTTTGGGCCTCATTACGAGGTTGGAGGCAGCCTTGCCGGTTTTACTGGCAAGGCTACCTCCAAACTCACATCCGAGCCCGGCACCCCCAAATGGGCAACTGCTGGGCTATTCCAGCCCAGCCAGACCCAGAAATTACCCTTTCCCGGGTGCCGGGCCCGGTACATCCCCATTCCCATTTGAGCCCCATCGGGCTTGATGGGGTTGGGGCGGGTGGTAGTACCGGTACAGTTAATAATGGTATTGGTGCTACCATCATGTTCTGCTCGCAGCCACCAGGTCAGACCTGGTGGCTGCAAGGGCACCCGCAAGCAGAACTTCTAGTATGGCGGTACGGTAGCAATGGTGCCGGTAGCAATACTGGTGCCGATGTTGCCTTACCGCCACACTTGTAATGAGGCCCTTTGTCATGATATGTAGATTTGTGTTGTCACACTGTAATTAACAGTATACATTTACCAAAGTATGTGTTGTATAATTTCCTGTTACACAGTTTTGTAACTGAATAAGCAATTACATGATAGTGATCAAAGATTATCTGTTTAATTTTCTTTGTAGATACATTTTGAAAAAACATGCCCCTGAAGAAGAGTTTCACTTGAAATGCATTGAGCCACTTGCATATTAAATATCTGTAATTTGTAAATTATGGAATTGTCATTTTAATTTTTCATCTCATAACTGAATACTAGGTTCAAATTACCACAAAAAAAGTTTGATATTGTGTTTACAACTTTTATGGGCCAGGTAAGCTTCCCTTTATTAAGGTTAGCCCTCTCTGGTCTGTATGTACAAAGAGCTTGGCTATTCATGGCCATAGATAGTCTGCAGGGGATGGAAGGTTCCTAAACAGGGAACTTAATTATTTTGGTTAAGTTTACTTCACAGCCTAGATGTAGGTGATGGTGTTTTACTATATTGCTGTAGATCATAAGACTGTAAAATCCACCATCAATATAAGCAGATGTTCTGTCTAGAGCTTTATTACTTTTTACTTGTTGAACGCTCCCCAACACCATAGCAAGTTTTCCGCTACATATAAACTCCACAGCAAGATCGGGCAATCTTAGAAATACTTTCCGCTGTGATCTATTCAGAAACAGACGTATATCTGCATAGAGCTCGAAGCTTGCAATCGATTTGTTCATAGTATCTAACAGCACTTGTATTGTGGGGTAAAAGCTGTGAGGAAAATCCACGTGTGACAATTCAGCAGGATCTCCACGCTTGATGGTATACCAGGACTCCTTTTTATCCAGGGTGTCCCACATATGGGGATACTGAATCTCCATCAGACCCACTTTTCACAAGCCTTGCAAATTAACGGGCTTTGCCAACTTAACCGAATAATTCGATATTTCATTTTTGGGGAACATATCTAAAGAGGCGTTACTGGGCAGGGTGATATAAAAGCCACTGTTTTCCATCTTCTTCCCAGGAAGCTCTTCTGCTTTTTAGATCCTCTAGAGGTGCAGCAGCGACCCAACTGTTAAATTTTTCAGGCCAGCCCACCCATTTTACCGGGTGCTGTTTCTTAGACCCCTTACCTTTACTCTGAATAATTTTCTCAACCCTATAAAGAAGCTGGGGATCATCAACCTCCTTTTGTAACTCCTCGGTATAGAAATTACTGCTTACAACTTCACCAGCATAATCAGTCAACTGATATATGTATACTCCCTCTTTCACAAATGCTTTTGCGAGTATGAACATTTAATCAATAAAGGATTGATGGTAACCTTTTGTAAAGACACCTTTTAACTTGGATACTCGGACGTGGTCCCCTACGCGTAAGGTTGTTTTCTTGATCTTCTCCGTTAACCTTAATGGCTCCACGTGTGACAGGGTGTTTATCACATTGTAATTTTCGATAATGAGCATCAACACCCCGTAACTCCCAATCCCGCTTTTATCATAATAGCTTTTATGCAATCTTGAATGTGTGCTGCTATCCATTGAAGCACTACAAAAAAATAACCAGAGACCAGACTGATGCAAGATGTTTTATTTTTTATTTTTTATAATGGGTATTATACATCTAGTGCGTGATGAAGTGTTACGATCTCTGATATTTCACAGATGCCTTATAAAGTGCGCTATACATGTTCACCCTCGCACCACGTCTATAACTCTACAGACACCAAATACTCGTAGCATTTAACAGTTCAGATAGTTCAGAGGCTAGTAAAACATGACCTTTAAGGTGGAATGTATCCTGCATACCATTCATCCATGTGTTGCTACAACTCTGTTCTGGGACACAGATATAAAGACCCCACATCGTATCGGAATACAAAACCATATTCATCCCTCGTCGGCATCTTGATGATGGTACAGATGTCCCTTATAAATATTGCACTTTTACAAATCGGCTCATGTCAGAGTATCGGTATCACAAGATATTTCAACATGTGTGGGATGTGTACAACTATTCTCTCTTTCAACATAGCTTATAACAGTTTTTTCCACACACATAGAGCCCAAACTCCATGCATCCGGCTTGTCCTCCGGAAACGCTACCCTAGAAAGAAAGGTATACGTATAAGGAGCAGGTTTATTGTATTTTTATCTTTAAAAAAGCTTTCGGCGTACCGGACACTCCTTATGGCTCTTCCTAAAACTGCATAGGTTAGAAAGGTCACTAAACGAGCCACACTGTTTTTAAAAACCACGGGCCCTGCCATCTGTAAAGATCTCATTTCCATTCAAAACATATCACCGGTATTGCTCTATCATGATAATGTGGGAGTAAACAATCATGAGAATCCTGCTGCGGGTCTTTGTATTTATGTCCGTAGCACCACTGATAATAGTCACGCTTCAAACATATTTTCACAACACACGCCACAAAAGCTTGAACCGTTAAAGAATCCAACAGGGTCATAGTTTCATCTTCTTCTTCATCAGAACTTTCAAAGCATTTTAAAACATCACACTTCTTACACATATCACGACCTTGGGTTGCTCTACTTTCGATAATTTTTTAACAACACACACTGTAAAAATTGACAGTACTGAATGAGGAGCTTTGGCTCTCAGCTCCGTCAAGTTTATCTGCTGTTTTCTGCAATTCAAAAAAGAAAGAAGTTTAACTCTTGAACATGTGTTTTTTTACAGTTTTTTTTTCTTCACACACACACCCACCCCCACAGAGCCAGACATACTTTATTACATACCATAGTACACATTTCAGAACCAGCATCTTCCATCTCACAGGTGCTAGCGACATCCATAAACAACTTGTCTTCATCAGAAGGTGGTTCTAACTCTGGTGTCATGATGGCCTCTGGAAATAGTTCCTCCAAAAAATCTAGGTCTTCAAAAAGGGGCTCTTTAAGAGACTTAATAGACTCATCCATATCTCGTAGTCTGCATCTGTGTAGGGGGCATCCGTTATAATGGCATCTACACCAAACCCGCATTCACCAGAGGCCTTGATAGTAGAAACAGCCTGTGACATGTCACCAAAAGTCACCACATCATGGCGTTAACACATCTTATCCATAGCCGCGACGTAATCAGGTTCCCCTTTGATGGCTGTAGTTGTTGCCAGCTGAATTTCAGGGCTGTAGTAGTTTTGAAGGGTGTTCAAATCATCAGCCTCTGTATTATTCTTAGAGTAGTAGATGTAGCGCTTCATAATTCCCAGTATCGCGGTTGCTGTTCTATTGGATTTTCGCAGGTCTTCAGGAGCGGAGTGTACCTCCCTCCCAAACACCCCCTGTATATATACAACCTTCACGCCGCACCCCAAAAGGTGACATCCCTCGACATCATCTCCAGGTCTTTTCGGGGGACATCCACGTCATAATGGTCAACATCCATTTGCATAACCTCAAAGAGGGGGCTCTTTCAGGAGAACACCACTAGGACGCTTCTGGGCAGGGCCACCCAACTTGGTTGGACTTCTATGATGTCACATCCAGGTGAACACTACCACTGGGGCCTATGTTCCAGTTAAACACCACTACATCACTTTCAGGATGGGCCTTCCAGTAGGGCTGGGGCTTCCGGGTTACCCACATGATGTCATTTCTTGAGCAGGACTTCTGATAGGGCAGGACATCCGAGGTCACGGGGCGTGTCCACCTGTCAAGTTTATATGGTGATGGAAGGGGTCATCCTTTACTACTAGCTGCTCCTCTACAGAATCTCTGTTGCTCCTTGAAGAATGAGATAGCAGGAGGTGAGAATACTGAGGGGTTGGAGCCTGGGACTTCACCAGTGACTTCTGAGGCTCCATTTAATAGGTCTGGTATGGCATTTGACACTGCATTGGGTAAAGATGATGACAAGATGGATGCTGCACCAAATACAGGTAGACTCTCAGCATCCACTGTAATATTCACATCAAGTCCTAGTATTCATGTTGTTAGTGAGACTTTGGTATGTATGGTCATTGATAGTGCACCATTGGGAAGTATACAATGTGCCCTTATATTCTTGCTAAAATGATGTGCCAAGATAAGTGAAGAGATCATGGTGATATGCTGTATATGTTAATTAAGCAACGGTTTGTTTTAGCCCTGCGTCGGCACTCAAGAATAAGGGCAGGCCTAATGGGGTTAAGAATAGTTCCAGGAGTTCGTAGACTGATTGCCTAATAGTTTGTGTGGCCAATAGAATGGAGGACGTTGAGCAACATAATAGCATTGCAGTCGAATCAGCAGAAGCAGATGGCATATACATGACTCTGTTAGAGATACAGTGATTAAAACTTAAAGCTAAAGCCAGCAGGACAAAAGGCTTAAAACTCGAGGTGCGGGCTATCGAGAATGCTGAAGATGAAGTGATCACAGGTCAGTCGAGAAAAGAAAGGAAGAGGCCAACAGGAGATGGCATAGATCTGTGGCAAGATATGAGAAGTTAACAAGTTGGGTAATTAAAGATACAATGCCACCTATACTTGAGGAGCAGATTATAGAAACCAATGAGCCAGGAAGACTTCATAATGGAATCAGGAGTCAAGAATTTGAGTATACCTAACAAGGGGTCAGCTAAAGATGGATATAACCATGTTATTTTAGAGGGCCCTCGATTGCCTGAAGAAGACCCTTTGGACATAGGAGGTTCAAAGTCGCTTGTTATTACTAATCTGTTCTATAAAAAAGGAGGACTTTTCGTTAAATAGGTCTCATATTTTGTACATATTTGGCATTGCACTGTCTTCACGCATTCTGCACTCTACTGATATTGATTATGTTGCGATTCTAGAAACAGAAGGGAAACCCATGACAAGGGTGTACTGCCATGCCAGTGAAATTATTGAATTAGTCAAGACCCACATGCCTACTATTTTGAGAATATGGTATGACTTACATGTGCACAAAGGAGTTGAGGGTTGCAAAGCCCATTTCCCAGAAGTCAATCACACATTGAGGATCACTATGACAAATCCAGAAAGGATGGTAACAGGAGGGGTTGGCAATGATGGTGATGGGTTAAACAAATGGGATTGGTTATTATCTTCTTTGCCTGTGACCACAAATGGGCAAGATTTTAATTCGTAACACACATGGGCACAGTCACGTCACTAGCCTCCAAGGCGGTCATATATATTTGGAAAGTTTTGATTTGTTTGTTCATCAGGAGTTTTGGTTAACCAGTCGCTTTGATATAGATGAATACACTGTATACCGGAAGTTTGCAAGAAAAGGGTCCCTGGGAAGACCTACTGTAGGCTTAACATTAGGGTGCATAATCATTATAAGACCGTAAAAGTGCCCACTGATGGTAAGAAACACATATATTGGCAGTTGAGGTTGACTAATGGGGCAAATTGCAGTATACAACGCGTAACATTTGTTTCTACCACCCTCATGCCTCTGAACACACAGAACTTATATTGCAGTAGTTATTTGCTATTATGCTGTTGTGGAGTATGGATTTTCTGGAAGGGGTGATAATGGTGGTGGAGAGCTGAATACTGAGTTTAAAGATAGTTTTTGGGTGGCTAAGTCACTTTTTGTCAATTCCATGAGTCGCTTAAAGGAGCCCAAGTACAATCTCAATAGCAAATGTTTGGCTGATTACTTTGAAGATTGGAATTTAGAGGTGTTAAATGGTGGCATTAAGGGAGACACTTTAGGAAAATATATCTGTTGCAATTGAGCCAAGAGTGCCACTCTTGATTATATATATGTGAATTAACCCTTATTTAGGCAACTAAGGTTAATGGAAATGATTAACGCGACTTATAGTGACCACACACTGATACAATTGGAAGTAGATGCAGAAATGAGCATCACACATAAAGATAGAATTGGTGACATGGCTTGCAAGAATATGGGTAAGAGAATAATATGGTCAGAAAAGAACTGTGAGCACTTTGGTAGATGCATGCTAAGTGACCAAACAAATGCCTCTGCCGGTTACAATATATGACATTGTGGGAAATTGTGGTATGGATTTATGGATTAGTACAGACTATCCCTGTTACTTGGGGTTGCTGTAAGGTGCTACAAAACTGACATCAGTTGGATAAATATGATGGTGAGATTAAGATAGAAAAAAGATGACTCAAACAGGAACTAAGACGGATTACCAATAATCCCCATGGTTGGGGTGATATATTGAAAATGATCAAAGTTTGTATGAACAGCTACTACAACTGTAATAAGAGAAGGCGACTGTGCAGTTGCAATGTTAAATGCCAGTTTTTTTTGGCAATGAGTAAGGGTGATTCTAAGACAATCTGGGAAAGAACAGTTCAAAAGCAACAAGGACTATTATATGATGAATCCCATAAGTAAAGATAAGTGGGAGGAGTTCATAAATAATAAATATGGCTGTAATGCAGTTGAAGGAGCTCTTATGGAGAATAGTCTGCCTAGTGGCAGAAGGGGCCAGTTGCAAATTGACTGAGATATGGTTTATATGAAGATAAGATATCTTAAGAAATCAAGAGCTCCTGGCCCTGAAGGCTTATCGAATGCAGTCCTTCCACAAGATCCTGACATTTTGTTTGAAATTCTAACAGAGATATTTAACATAGTCATAATAGAAGGCATGATTCCAGAATCGTGGCAGAAGGCCATTATAATTCCTGTGCACAAAAAGCGCAGAAGGGATGATGCGAAGATCTATAGACTTCTGTCTAAACTAGACATCACTAGTTAGGCTTGCCAATACCCTGCTCCATGAAGTACAGAGTTGGGATGATACTAATAGGGTTTTGATTGATTTTCAGACGGGATTTCAGAAGTGTTCCACCATGACCCATAACCTTTTAACACTGAGCTCCCTCATTGGAGCCACTATGACTCCCGGCAACCCTCTATGTGTCTAGTATTTGTCAACTTTAAGTCAGCATTTGACACAGGAGGAGGCTGCTTCGGAAAAAACTGACAAGCTGAAACATGGGTCCGGAACTCTTACACTGTACGAGGATGTTGCATGAAAACGCCAGTATCAAGGTCCAGTTTAGTAGGACGAGGACCAGTATTAACAATATTAAAGCCCCAGAAGGTCTGAAGCAACAGGGTGTGCTGGACCCCATGCTCTTTAATGTGTACCTCACTGATCTGCCTAAGAGACTTCAGAGAGTTTATTGAACTCTCCTGGCGTGCTGTTTGATCGAACAATGGCAGGTTTAAAGAGCGCAGCCTGGGAAGTGTTTATATACATGGCCAAAAACGGGATGAGATCAATCTGGAAAAAACAAAGTTTATGATCATGGAGATAAAAGTAAGGAGATGATTCGTGAAACTGGTGTTATAGAGAGGGTGGCCAATTAGAAATATATAAGAGCTAATAATTGGTAGCTGGTAAGAAAGGACGTAATTGACCAAGCGATTCACAGAGCAAACTGCTTGGTAGACCTTAAAACGAGTTGTAATGGTTTGCAAACAAGTGGTGGTTCCATATTTGTTATATGGGCTATATGCCTGTTATCTAAATGACCTGAAATAGATGGATATCATGGAGGCTAAAGTCTGGCGATGCATATTAGGACTTGCACAGAGCGTCCCAACTGAGGCAATTAGGATCGAGTTGGGGGTCATGTCTCTGGCTAGGATGCTGAGGCTAGGAAGAGGGATTCTGTAAATTAAGGCTAGTAAATATCCTGTATGGCCTCTGTTAAGATTGCTTGGTGCCAACATGAAACAGTCGAGTATGCATACCCCAGAATAGTGAAAAAACTTAAATATGACTGTTTCTGAGACTATTGACTGGAGGCCTATTGGTTTCTAGAATTCCATGACTTGTGTGTGCAATTTAGATATAAACTGGGTCTGAGGGATTGGAATAACAACTATGATCATTTGCACAAATTCAAATCAAACATTGGCCATGCTAGACACACCTGTACATATAAAAAGCTGCAACATTACCTGATTGTTAACCCCTCCTACAAGCTGTGAAGGTTCCTCCTGTTGCTCAGACTACATATATTGCCTTCCTCTATCGGTAATTGGTATTAGAATGGGGTTTCCAGTAAAAATAGGACATGCCGGCTGTGTAGTCTGAACTGTTGTATTGAAACAAAGAGGTATGTTTTAACTGGTTGTCCTGCACTGAGTGACTTGTGTACGA
Source organism: Ambystoma mexicanum (assembly GCF_040938575.1). Lineage (NCBI taxonomy): Eukaryota > Metazoa > Chordata > Amphibia > Caudata > Ambystomatidae > Ambystoma > Ambystoma mexicanum. Next base: position 360,260,397 of record NC_090941.1, read on the forward strand.
CATACCTTAACAGATATGTGCATGATATTTTCTCGATACGTCAGAACATATTTTGAGAAAAGTGAATTAATGGGAAATCTGTGTCCCTAAATATCACTCTGTTTGGCTCATGGCAGAGGGTGGAGAAAAGATTAAAAGACTGTCTGAGCTAAACTGAGAGATATTATAATATAGGATGATTATTATGGTCCATTGAATACTGTCAATGGACAGGTGAACACAAATGCATTGAACCGTCACATGCACTATGGAAAGCACTTTAAGTCTCATATTATTCTAACCATTTCCAGAAAAAATAATGGAGGAAGGAAACCCGTGTTTGAGATCAGAAGCAACCCCACCTGTTAAAGTATACAGTGATACATACACTCATATTGATGCATACTAAGCCTGCTGCCTGGGGGCTCACGCCCACTGGTGTGGCACATGGCATACGCACATCCTAGAATGCTTGGCACCTTAATGACTGTTGGAGCTTATTGATATTTTGTATCCAGAGTATCCCGAAAATCCCAATGTGAAAAGGTGCAAGAGTCCAGAGGCCAATTCTCCATACCACAGATGTGCCCTCAACCCACATCAGACAAAAAATTAAAAATGAAAAAAAAGCAATGAAAGCCACTGCACATATATGAATAAGAATGTGCATGGATTGGAAAGCGTCTACATTCGTCTTTAGTTCTATTGTCATTGGAGAAAAAAATAATATCACACATAGGACCCTCCGTGAGACAACAGGAGTCACATGGATCTAAAGGTTGTATTTCTCTAAATTACAAATGTCGGTGACAAGTGCAGTATACCCCACTAAAGAGCCTACTGGAGCAGGTGATCTTGCTACATTACTGATACATGGTGTAGGTGCACAGATGCTTCCCATTACAATATTTTCAGAGAAGATAAGTTTGTTGGAAGTTGGTGGAAGGGAAGAGGCGCAGAAGCAAACAGCCTTCACCTTAGAGGTGTTGGGCAATGCTAAGTGAAAGGTGTAAAGACTGGAGGGGGGTATCTGTTCTCCTGCTCTCTACATGGAAGAGTAGAGACTGAGAGCACCCCAACCAAAATTCTCTATTTGGCAAACGTGGACTAGCAATAAAGGCTTAAGCTCTCAGGAGGTGATGCAGGGTGGTTCTTTTTTGAAAAATGGTTCTTAAGTACATTGTAGTCCCCAAGCAGCCACAAAGGAATGTCCACACACTATGTTAGTGATAACACAGTTTTAATATAAATAAGGCTCAAGGTTATATACACAATCACAATAACATACTTTTTACTCTGTCAATACTATAATGCCAAATATATACAGGTCCATGTGGTACCACTCTTACCTATGGATTCCTTTGAAATGCATCAACTGCTAACAGCGCAAATGACATATGAATCAGATTGTAACATGAATCAACGATAGACCACAGAAAGAAAGCAAGTTAAATCAAGGAATGGCAGAAGAGTCTATCCCACTAACATGAGACCGTTCGGTGTGAGGATCACCCCACCTGGGCAACCTGTAAATAAGGCGTATTGACAAGCCCAGTCCAGATTTGCTTAAAATAGATTCCTTCTAAAGGTTCTACGAACCCAATGTACCTGGTTTCGTAGAGTTCTTCGATGAGTTGTCGACAGGCCCTTCTTGATTGAACTCCCTTTACGGCAGGAGTCACGGATCATCAGGATTACAAGTGAAGAAAAGGTGAAGGCTGTTGTCCAGGAAGCAGCTTCAATCCTCGCAGTGCTCATTGACGAAAGGTTGTGAACCTCCTGTGAAGATCAGTTGGTATATGTTTATTTCCCAAGAAGGTAGCCTGACACGTGTTTCGAGCTCTTGCTCTTCTACTGAGGCTACAGGTTAAAGTACATGCAGAATAGGCCAATACATAGAATTACAGAGTAATGTATTATACATGGAAACAACCCAAGCAACAAAGCAAAAAGAGAGTGGCAAGTTCACCATACAATTGCACATCAGGCATATGAGATCAAAAGCAATCATATTAAACACAAAGAAGTAATCAAGGACATGAGAAAATAATTTGATTACCAAATAGAGTATGCCAGTGCATGTAGGAAAAGAAGAACAGAAAATCATTCCGAAAATGGCAATTAAAATGGCACAAAGAAGAAAGAATGAGGAGAAAAAAAAAACAAGGATAACATAAATGTTAGCATGTTTCATCTAGGTTTTCACCCTTCATCTGCATAAGCCACTTCAGGGGCTTATGGTCTGTTTGGACCTTGAAGCTAGACCCCGTAAGGTAGGGCCTAAAACACCTAAGGCTCCAAACTATGCTGAAACATTCCTTTTCAACAGTAGCCCTCCTAAGTTCTCAACCCTTGAGTTGTCTACTGATGGATATGATAGGATGTTACCTCCCTTTGTCATCTAACAGGGACAAGACAGCTCTAATTCCGGTGTTGCAGGCATCAGTCTGAAATAAAGGGTTTGCTGTAATCAGGTGCACACAATGCAGGTGACCTACTCATACTTTCCTTCAAGCCAGTAAAGGCTCTCTGGCAGTCTTCTGTCCAATTAACCTTCCTCAGTTGTTTTGCCGAAGTCAGAGCTGTCAGAGGGGCAGCTATGGTTCCATAGTCTGTCACGAAGTTGCTATAATACCCTGTGAGGCCTCAAAGGCTCTCACCTCGGTTTGAGTAGTCAGAGTCTCCCAGTCATGTACATCTTGTGCCTTACTGGGGAGAGGTTGGATTCGACCCCCTCCTACCTCATGACCAAGATACGTGACTTTCCCCTGAGCTATCTGGCACTTAGCAGCCTTGATAGTGAGGTATCCCTTTTCAAGGCCTGGAACACCTTATCCAGGTGAGTCAAATGCTCTTCCCAGGTGGAACTGTAGACAGCAATGTTGTCTAGGTAAGCCACACAAAAGGCCTCCAGCCCACTGAGCGCATGGTTGACTAATCTCTAGAAGGTGGCAGGTGCATTCTTCAACCCAAAAAGCATGACTCTAAACTCGTAGAGTCCCTCAGGTGTTGAGAATGCAGTAACTTCCTTGGCATGATCTGTCAGAGCTATTTGGCAAAAGCATGAGGTAAGGTCAAAGGTGCTCACAAATTTAGCAGCACCTATGGTGTCCATGAGCTCGTCTGCCCTAGGCATTTGGTGCGTGTCAATTTTTGGCTTACGGCATTGACCCCTCTGTAGTCCACACAGAATAATCCTTGGTACCTACCTGGGAATTTGCCTTGGGGACAAGGACCACTGGACTGGACCTGGGACTGGTTGAGGGTTCAATAACACCCAGATCCAACATCTTGGCAAGCTCAGCCTGGATGTGGTTCTTCACAGTGCCTGACAACATGTAGCATCTGCTTTTTACAGGTACGCTGTCACCAGTGTCAATTTCGTGGCTGCACCACGGGGTGCAGCCTGGTGTCGGTGAGAACAGGAGGGCATAATGCCGGAGCAAAGACCTGCCAGCCCTCTGGTGCTCTGGTGTCAGATCTGGAGAGAGATGCACTCCCTCCACTGAGCCACCCTAAGGGTTGCTATGCAGCAAATCAGGAAGGGGCTCACTCTAATCCTCTTCTTGCTCTGAAGCTAGCAAGGGACATGAGACTCCTGCTCGCCAACGAAAGGCTTCAGCCTGTTGACATGGAATACCTGAGGGGCAACCCAGGGACTCCCATGTCAACCAGATAATTGACTTTGCCCATCTTGGAAATAATCCTGAAGGGTCAAGCCAATTTCTCTGCCAAAGCTTGAGGCTTTTTAGGCTCCATCACAAGGATCTCCTGTCCTGGAGTCCAATCCACTTGTGATGCTTTAAGGTCATGGCAGTATCTGTTCAATTCCTGGCTGGCCTTAAGGTGTGCTGTCGCTTGGCCCATCATCTGCGTCATCCCCCGTCTGAGGTCTAACACATAGTCCCCCACTTGCTTGGCAGAACCTAGAGGGGAGGCTTCCAAACCTTCTCTGACCAAGGCAAGGGGTCCCCTCATGGGATATCCAAAGAGTAACTCAAATGGGCTGAAACCAACACACTCTTGAGGTACCTCTAAGCGAACAGCAGTCATGGCAGGAGGAGCTCCCATTTCCTCCTTAGGGGCTCTTCCAAAGCATCCAGCATGTCCTTGAGAGTTTTATTAAATCTCTCAACCAGACCATTGGTCTGGGGTTGGTTAGAGGTGGAGAACTTGTAAGTTGCTCTGCATTCTTTCCACGTCGTTTTCATGAAACTCGACATGAAGTTGGATCCTCTGTCAGAGACAACCTCTTTAGGGAGTCCAACCTTGGTAAAAATGCCCAGGAACACCCTGGCAATGACCTTGGCAGGAGCAGCCCAAAGGGTTATAGACTTCAGGGTACCTGGTGGCATGATCTACCAAGACCAGGATGAACCGAGGTCCACCTGAAGTAGGAGGGTCAAGGGGACAGAGAATGTTGATGCCCACCCTCCCTTATGGTGTGCCAACTACTGGCAATGGCAGCAGTGGGGCAATGACATTGTCTCCCGTCTTGAAGAATTGGTGTACCAGCTGGAAAGACTAATCAAACGCAAAATAAGTCAAAGACTGCATGCTACAACATTGTCACAATGTTATAAATCCCAGCGCATTTCCCGAGTTCTACGAATCGACTTAGAACCAACTCTGTGCAAGGAAAATCCCGAATTCATAAAGAGATGGAAACTTTTCTTGAATAAGTGTTCATTAGACTTAATCATTTTAACTATCAAAGAAATATCTAAGTCCTTGACCTCAATAGAAGTGGAACTTGAAAATACAAATAAAGCACTATGCTCATTTATGGCAAATAAAGAGCTTAGCTGGATACGAATTTGGAAGTCTATAAAAGGGAAATTGAATCTAAAAAAATCAGAACGTTCAGGAGAGACACTCTAGACTACAAACAAGACATTGTATACACGTGGAAATAATACTACCAACAGAAAGACACTCAACGAATTAACAGACCTCCCTGGAACAAGAACAAGAAAACACCAAACTCAGCACCAACATCCTCAGACGTCTCAAGTGGGGAAATTGACAACACAGACGCCATAACAGAAACAGAACCAAAAGATAGGAGTGAAATAAGAGGGAGTAACCAGACTCCTAGTACTTCGAAAACAGCAACAGAAACTTCAGCTACTTCTTATTCTTTTTTAGACAGAATAACACATGAAGAGGGAAAAAGAAGGAATCCAACATGGAAAGTAAACTACCCCCCAAAGAAAATCTAGTAGTCAACATTTCCAGTTAAAGATTGGGGAAATTTGAATGTCAAACATTACAGAAAGGGATTTCATTTGTTCTGCAATATAACAGCACCTTACTGAAGGAGAAAATAGCATTCTTTAAAATTACAAGGAAAATGAAATTTAAACTCTTTTTTTGACACAATGGACATACCTAAAAGGACACAACAAACTGGAAACCTCGAGATGAGATCAAAAAGCACATTTTGTCCACCTATCCAGAGTTCTGTGTTAGAAGCATTCCAAAAATTGGTTCTTAAGGATTTCAGAAAATCAAATTTCAAAATAGAATGAGAGGTCATTTGACACATAGAGAAAAACAAACTCTTGAGCGACTGTGTCAGAATCCGGAGATCATTTTGAAGCCCGCAGATAAAGGGGTTGCCCTAGTGATAATGGACATTGTGAAATACAAGGAGAAAATAACAAGGCAATTGAGTGACCAAGACACATATTTGGAAATCTTTCAAGATCCCACAGAACAAGTACGAATGGTCATCAAACAGACATTAGATGAAGCAGAAGAGGATGAAATTATCACGCAGAAAACTAACGCATTTTTGACGAACCTGCACCCACTGATGCCGCTCATTTATGTATGTATTACCCAAGATACATAAGAATTTGACGGAACCACCTGGCCGGCCCATAATTGCGTCCAATAACAACTTAATGGAACCAATAGCACAGTATATAGATAAAATTATCCAACCACTAACACGCAAATGTACAACATACATTCAAGATACAAATGATTTTTTGAGAAGATTGGAAAACATAACTTACAACCCTGAAACCGACTTCCTGTTTACCATGGATGTCACAAGTCTGTATACAAACATCACCCATGAAGCAGGTTTAGAGGCCATGGAATGGATGCCTTTGAATACCGAGCAAAATGTCAAGAGCGATCATCTCTTTATTATGAAACTACTGTGTATTGTTTTGAAAAAAACAATTTCTTTCCCTTCGAAGACCGATATTTTGTTCAAATAACGAGTACATCAATGGGAGCATCCATGGCCCCGAGCTACACCAACATATATAAGTCATCCTAAATCCAAGATGCAACAACAAACTTAAGTGTTTTGCAAGATTTATTAATTACCTTTTTGGAGTCTGGGAAGGGACTGAGGAAGAGCTGAAAGAATTATTTGAGTACATGAATAGCTTGGCTCCATGCATTAGATTCACACACAAATACAGCAAAACCAGCATTGAATTCCCGGATGTTCAGATATGTTGGAAGTTAGACAAAATAGCAACCACGATTTTCATGAAAGAGACCGGCAGGAACAGCTTGCTGCTTGCGACAGGTTTCCATCCAAAAAAAACTATCACAAGTATCCCGCTGAGTCAATTTTTAAGATACAGGTGGTTCATTTCAGAGGAAGAGGAATATGAGGTGAAGGCAAGAGAACTCAAGGAGAAATTCCTCAAGAGGGGATATTGTGAATAAATACTGTCCCAACACTCTGCAACAGTAAGGTATACCACCAGAACTGAAGCTTTGAAACCTAAAGAAAAACAACAGACACAGATCTGTTGTACGTCAAGCAATAAAATCAAGAAAATCATGAAGAAAAACTGGGGAGTCCTAACCCTGGACCCAACATTGGCTAACCCGTTCCCTACACCACCACTGTTTGCATATAGCAAAAACAGATTGTTGAAAGACTACTTGATAAAATCAGATTCCATCCAAAGAAGTAATCTCAAAAAACAATATAGAAGGGTAACTACATCCATCATCTCCACAATGGACAAAAGATTTCACTGATGAACACCTCCACATGTGACACTATGAATGTAATATACAGCATTAAGTGCCCATGTGGCATTTACTATGTTGGACTCACAAGCAGAAAAGCCGAAGTGAAATGGGTGGAGCACAAGTCAAATATACAGAATCTCTCAACGAAATCCCCAGTAGCACAGCACTTTGTCTCTGAAAGACACACCATTGCCCAAATCCAAATTGTGATATTGGAAACAGTGAAACAACCAAGGAGAGGTGGCAATTTAGCTAAATTGTTACAGCAGAGAGAAATATACTGGATAGAGAAATTGGACTCGATGTATCGCCATGGGATCAATATTGACTGGGAACTAAATTGTTATCTGTGATGATTTTGACTTTGTACTTATGGACAAATGATGTTAATTCTGAAAGGTTGTCAATTAGATCAGACATACGTGGCCACTTTTTAAGCTTGCGACTTAACAACAGCTTGTTGAACTTCAAAGAATGAGGGGTGCCCTGAGAACTATAACATGAAGATGTATCAATGGTTATTGAAGTTATAGATCACTTAGTGATTACAGTCATCTTAATATATATGAGAGAATAGTTGTTAACGGCAGACATGTTTGGAGCGAATGTCATATTCACTGGTACTTTCATTATATGAGCATGTATTCATGGAAATTGAAGTTATACATCTCTTTATTACAAATGTCATCTTAATGTGTATCAGAAACTAGCTGTTAACAGCAGACATGTTTGGAGCGAATGGCACATTAACTGATATTTTTGGGAGACATATCAATAGTCACATACAGTTAGACAAAGAAGTGTAAACCCCTTCTAAAATGGCGCCCAAGTTGGATGTAACATGAATAGAAAAGGGACACCAAACAGGAAGTATCTAGCGGTTGCTATTCAACACACCGACAGCACTGAGAACGTCGCGTGAACAGAGCAGAATTTTGTCTGTGAACTGGCTACAACGGTAAGGATATCCATGCCCTTATAGCGCCCCAACAGATGAAACACACTGTTTTCTTGAATGTTGCATGATTACGTACTCCATTCACAGGGTCCTGAGTCCAACAGGAGTAGCCAATACACAACAGTCCCTAGAAACGTGGCACTGACTAGACACACTGCCTCATTACTTCTCCAGCTGAAGCAGTTTACTACATTTGGCCTGCACTCAGGTAGGCACCACTTTAGAATCTCACAACAGTGATGTATACGGCCTCTCTCAATATACTTACGGCAATATATTTTCATATCTATTGATGCTTAGGATTACCAAAATCAGCTCTATCCTACAAACTATGGAGACCACATGTATTCCTCCTCCACGACCACAATAGAGTACACAACACCATTGGGGTAAGAGTTACCTTTAATGACACCTGTCATGCAGTTACCTTTCAAAATTATGAGGGCATACAGGGGGACCCAGCACTGTTTTGAGCGCTTGGTCCCTCTGTATGCCACCACAATATTGAGCACAGCATTAAAGCTATGTTTGCACATGTTTTACAGCATCCATTACGAGTCTGTCCAATAGAGGCTTTCCTTTGTGGACCCAGGACCATTCTGAAGGTTAGTAGTGGTGAGCGCACATTACCAATGAGAATTATTTTCAGTGAGAAAGAATGTAGACTAATTCAAAATATTTATCATATCTTTTTACAGAATACCAGACCCTATCAAACCCAATACACAAACAAAACTGAAGAAGGGCGAGAAGCGCTCAAACGCTTAGTTAAGGATAGGCCACAATATCCATAAGCTGTCACATGTGTATTGTGACATACACCTATCAAGTTGTTGGGACATTTTTCATAGAAAAATTGGAAGAATTATGGTTTATGAAAGAAATGTTTTTGTTGCAACTAATATATAAGTATTTGAATTGAGTTTTCTTGAAAAGAAATGGTGTTATTCTGTTACGTACTCATGAAGAATATGTTTTCATCACTATTGAAAAAATGTACCGATGCAAAATAAGGAAATGATTGGTACTTTATTTCTTACTTACCTGAATTCTAAAGTTTGAATTAATTTAATTCAAAAGGTTTGCAAAAGACTAGATATTTCTTTGCTTATTGCTCTGCCCCAGTTTGTTCCCCGTTTTTTCCATATGGTGAACCTCTCAGTTGCATTGTCTCCCATTTTCCAGACAACTGACAAGTTGGTCAGGTCTTGCAGTGGGACTCCACTTCTATTCCCATCCAGGGCCAATAGAAATGGGGAGAGAGCCTTTGCTTTGTCATCTTGGTCCCAAGATGACCAGCCAAGGGCACCTCATGCACCGACTGCAGTAGGAAGGGCCTGTAAACCTGGGGTACCACAACCTCTTAAGGGCACCAGGTTCAGGCTTAGTGGGGTCACTGCAAAGGAGCTCCCACTCCCAATAGATCTGGAAAAACCTATGCACTTCTGCTTGTGCCTGGACCAGGGCCTGTTTCCTCAGAATGGCACTCTCTCCGACCCTTACAGAAGTCACTCCTAGAGGTCCCACCTTCAGCCATCAGGCATTGAAGGTCTGGTTGATCCTCTGGGTTGAGCACCTCTCCCGTCGGAGGGTCTTCTGGATCTTCTCCCTCAAGAGTTAAGTCTGGGTTTACCACTGGACCCAGCCCATCCGGAGCATGAATCCTAGTGGGTGCTGCTGAAGCAACAGGAAGAGAAGAAGCCCCCTTCACAGAGATGGCCTCCTTACTCTTCTGTCTTCTTGCCTTGGGTTTCCCCTTCGGCTTGGGAACCAGACTTTCAGCTGGACCGGGTGCTTCCTGTGGTCGGGTGACTGCCGCAGCAGTCACACGTAGACCATCGGCGATCATCCCCAATTCCGCCAAATCATTGCCTAACAAAATGTTAGCAGGTACGTTGTCCTGAACGAGGACTGGAAGCTTTGCTGTCTTGTCTCCAATCGTAATGTTGGCTAAGGCTACAGACGATAATTTGGGAAACCCACCAGCTAACCTGGTAGTTCTCAGAGGAGCATAGTCCTCTGGCTTGAGCAGGGTCCTGTCCACCACTGTCATGCTTGACCCAGTGTCTCTCAAACCAGCAGAAGGCTGGCCATTCAGGAGGACACTCCACAAAAACCTACGGGTGTTCTGTGGGATTGTCGCCAGTACTTCTGCGTACTGGTCCCAGGCCCCAAGGGAAACTAGGAAAGACTCTATGGGAGCACTGAATGTGATTCCTGCAGAGGAGGGGAGGACAGTGGCCTCCACCTCAGTCATGGGGTAAGTGTAGGTCAGGATGGCAGCCTGGACTCCTGGACTCCAAGTGCCTTACCTTTACACTTGGGGTCACCCTTCTAGTTGTCCAGAGCCCCACAGTCCCAAGAAGTGCCAGGAATGTGGAGTATGGTGCTGGAGCCACTGGGAGCCTGCTTTGCAGCAGGAGGACCACTACTCTTACTCCCTCCCACATAGGATTTATCCCCACTAGATGTGTGGGTCTTAGGAGAGGAAGGTTTTGGTTTATCTGACTGTGAATGCTTTTGGGACTCCTCAGACTTTTGAGAAGCCCCCTTTTCTTTGTCTTTGTCCTTCCCACTGGGTTCCTTAGTGAACACCCGGTGGGAGACCCACCTGTCAGCAAGCCTGGCCAGCTTAAAGGGATCCAGCTCTGGTCAACAGGCTTTAGAAAAATGCTCAAAAAACAAAAGGTGGGGCAATTAAACAAACGTTTTCACTTTATAACCATCAATCCAACTCATCATGTTCATATGTGCAGCACTGACCCAGTCAATCCAAGACACATTCTCTCTTTTCTTATATTCCCTGAACCTTTTAGGGTATTGGGTCAATGTTTTGCCAAACTTGGCAATCGAAGCAGCTTTCATGCACTCATACTGAACTCTTTCATCCACATTCAAACACTTAGCCCAATGTTTTTTATCAACGTTATGGATTCCACAAGCCATTTCAAACACCTCAATACATTGGAGTATATCAGAACCCTCCATATACACACCAACCAAATCTTTCATAAAGTTGGTGGCAGGGGACCTGACACTTTCAACTGGTTTCACTAAAGTCTCCACTCTAGCTTTCTCTAGCTGGATTCGCTGACATTCAGTGTCCTTGGTTTTGAGTTCAAGATCTGTATCCTTGAGTTCCAGATCTCTATCATTGAGTTCTAGATATCTAGCTTTGAGTATCACTTGCTGTGCCGACTCCTCTTTCTTACGTTCAGCTCTGTTTTAAACTTTTTATATTGAAAGGCCAATTTCATCCTCAATAATTCACGTTCCAAGGAATTCCCTGAAGAAACATTGCTGGGTTTAGGAATAGAGGCAGCAAGAATGGTGGCACTCTCAGAAACAGATTCAGTAACAACCCCAGGTGCAGGGGACTCAATGGTTGTACCCTGTCCCCTTCATCAAGAGCTTCACAATCAGTCTGGTAGTCCACAAGGACAGCTATCAGCTCAGTTCTAGACTTATCCTTAAAATCTAACTCCCTGGCTTCTCAAGCAATCTGGAGAGCATCTAAGCTAATTCTACTCAATTTACCATTTGCAATATATTCTGTTGCTTGAAATGTAGTTATCTAGTACACAACTAAACCTCAGTTTAACAAAGTGACGATATTTTGTAAGTGGCTAGGTTACACATTGATTCTTAAAACCATTAGCAACCCACCACTGTCACCAGTATAAAGACTGGAGGGGGGTATCTGTATTCCTGCTCTCTATATGGCAGAGTAGAGGCACAGAGCACCCCAGCCAAGATTCTCTATTTGGTAAACGTGGACGAGCAATCAAGGCTTTAGCTCTCAGGAGGTGATGCAGGCTGGTTCTTAAGTATAATGTAGTCCCCAAGCACCCACAAAGGAATGTCCACACACTATGTTAGTGATAACACAGTGTTTAAATAAATAAGGTTCAGGGTTATACACACAATCACAGTAGCACACTTTGTACTCTGGCAATACTCTAATGGAAAATATATACTGGTCTACGTGGTACCACTCTTAACTGGATTGGAGGATACTCAGAGCACCTGTCAACTTCAGCGTGGAGCTGCCACCAGCCCATACCCTGCTCTGTGGGCCACACACAGGTGCCCAAAAACATACACTAGGGATGAAGGTTTGTACCCCCACCTATGAGTGCCGTAAGGGTATCCCAAGGGTCTGTTCACCACAACCAAAAAGAGGAAGAGCTGCACCGCCAGGATTCACACATGAACTCCTTCAGGAAAAACAAGACAGAACATACCTGATAAAAGGACTACAGGACAAAGACATGGAGGCCTGTCCCTCCAACGATATTTCCAGCATCACAAAAGGACATGTACCTAATCAGTTGATGGCAACACTCGTCAATGTGGTCAGCAACTGGGTAGTTGGGAACAATCCTTGCTGATGGGTGAAGTATCTGAGCAGTTATTGGTAATCGTTTTCAGTGGAGCAAACTTATTGGAATTGTTTGGCCATTCTTAGCAAATCCATACAATGGGGAAAGCAGATGGACAGATGAAGGCCATCATGGGCAACAGGGCACAATGTTGGTCAACTGATGCCAGTCTTTAGCAATGGGAAAAGCACATGGACAAATCATAGCAATCCTTGCTGCACCACATGTATCTGGATATGTGATGGCAATCACATGACATTTCACAAGTCCCTAGGTATATAATGGCATTCCTGATCTGTGGATCAATTTGCTGGGCAGATGTATGTTGGGAATCTATTTTAGTGTGCAATGTTCTGGGCATTTCAAGATAATCCTTCACAATGGAGCAAGAACATCAGCACTTAACTGCACCAATTATCGGTAGTGTGAATTCCAGAGCACTTGGTGCCATTGACCCATATAGGCAAGGTTCCTGTGCAATTAATGGCAAACCTAGGTAATGGGACACATTCAATGTGAATGATATGATATGGGATTTATAACGTGCCTAATACACAAGTGTTTCCACCCTGCTGTAGGCAGTCTGGACATTAGCCTGGAGGCTCTGCTAGAGACCGGGTGGGTGTCATGCATAATTAAAGCAGTTTGCTATAGAAAAAGCAAAGCTACTGGCTTTATCAATACATGCTTGAATTGGCACCTTGCTACTGATCTGTCATTATGCTAGGTTGTTCACTACACGTTTCCCTTTGTTAGTGGGGCTTTCATGTTTACTTCTGCAATGAATATGATTAGCCTTTAACATGTATCAGAGGCGTTCCATGCAACATCCAATCAACCGCACTACTCAGCTGTGTGTCCAACACCCACAATAATTCATAATCGTCAATAGAATACATATACAGGCTCATCGCAGAGGTCATAGGGACAAGATGTAAACTAGCAATTCTGTTTAATGTGAAAATATACATACGTTCACTGATAAATTGCAGGTAAATAAATTCCATGTTTTGCACACCGTGAACATGTTTCACCTTATAGCTTGAGAAAGTGTATCTTCTTGGCCTGCTCATTCATTGCTAGGAAATTAAATCACAGAGCTGAGGAATACAGATTCTGGCAGATAAGAACAGTGTGTCCTTCTATAAATATTTGAGCAATGCTTTCCTGATAACATTATTGATTTAGCTTGTCATCATTGATCTGTAGAATGGTGCAAAGAGAGAATGCATGTTCCCTCAATTCTGATCATGTCTACACATCTCTAAGAACACGATATCAGCTGCACTTTCCCTGTTACAGCTGGCCCTATTCTAAATTATAATGAAATCTTCAGAATAACTTTGCATTTGTCATCTCTTTGGATTGAAACAGGGCGTTTGATTCTAAAAGTGCTGTCACTTCGAGGATGAAGCAGGCCGTTCTCCTTAAAACGTACTTCTTGGCGCAACCATAGTTGTTTCTTTTATTTTTAATGGTCTGACTAAGTAACTATCTGAGACGATATTACAGAAGCTGTACCCAAATATTCGGTGTACCCGTGGTGAGGAGTAGCAGACTCGGGTACAAAATACACTAATACACAGAAGCTAGTACTGCTACTTGGAAGGGTTCATCTTGATTGTATGTCATTGAATAAAGCATGACCAATTTATGAAATCAAGGATCCTTCACTGGTTTTTTACTAATAGAATATATCTGCAATGAAATATTTAACCCAAAAAGAACAAGTCCAGAAGGAAAAACCCACATACACACTAGGGGTTGTGAAAATATATAACTTGTATTAAACACACGTATTTACAGTTTTGTGTGAAACATTAGACATTGATTACAAAAAAACAAACCATAATGTTTTCAAATAAAGCAATAGTACAACTTAAACATAGTGTGATAAAGAGAAATCCTAAAAATTGGACATAGAACAGAAAAATTAATACTGATCAACAACTTATACTCTTCATGAGTAACGTCGCAGGGGGGTATATATAAGTGGGGGTCCCACTTCCAGAAGTGTAGCAATCTATGTACAGTAATGTATCACTTGACCAAATTGAGTTGTTAAATAAGTCCCCCTTGCTTGAAAACTGACGTTTTGGCGGCCTTGGCGTCCATCATGTATCAACATTAGAGGGACGTGGAAGCCGCTTTCTTCAGGGCGGTTGAGTGACCCCTGTGGAGAAAACACCAAGAGAGAAAAACATAGCTCAATTACTCTCTTGGCACAGTGGTGTTTCCCTGCTGGATTTATAAGGGTGGATTAGTAAAAGGTTGACCGAATCTGAACCTGAAGGAAAATTATTCCCAATGTGGAGCATGCTAAAAATTAAAGGAGTGTGGAAACCTTTAATGGGAGATGGAGTGAACTCTGTGTGGACTCCTATCTCTATTGAGTTGTGGTGGGCGTAATAGATAAGTATCTCACCACAGAAACCTTGTGGACACTCTCTTAGTCGTGCAGACTCTCCGAACTGGGCGACGCAGGATGCAGGGATGGTTGCAGTAATGGTGCGTGGGGGGCAGGGGGAAAGAAAATGTATTTCCGTGACTGCCCCTCTTGTCTGCTGTGTGCAGCTCGCACTCTCGGGATAATGCTCTGTAAGACAGTTACAGAGATATGAATAAATTCAGGAATGGATAGGAGGCGTGAACTTCCTGACTAATGTACCTGTGCGCATTTATGAGAAGGAAAGTAGGGCGCAGTACCTGGGTGTGGATATTCAATAGATAATCCAAATGTTCCTCTATAGTCAAAAGACCCAAAGTTGGGGAGGCTCAAACAGTGTGTGGCCGTCTAAATTCTTTGTTGCTGTAGCAAGAGAAAGAAAAAAGCTAATTATAAACTGTGATTTTTGGCCAGTTCACATATCTATGTGAAGTAAAGTAAACCGGTAAGCGGTGCTAAGTTGCCACTTGTGCGCCGTGGGGAGCACAAACCTCGTGGGAGGGCGTGTAATAATGTACATTGAAACTTGCCTGTGTCGGTAGGGCGCTGTGCACGGAGTCAAGTCCCAGTAGTCAGCCTGCTGCCGAAAGACGTGCGTTCGGCAAGTACAGGGCTGCTGTTATGAAGGCAGACAAGGGCTGGGGTGGGCGAGGGTGTGTGGGTCTCTGGACCAATTTGGATGCTGAGAGGTTCAGAGTCCTGATTCGCTGGTGCCGTAGCAATGCGGAAATGGATGCTGCCGGAATGGTCAGTGTCTCCGTGTTAGATAGTGAGTTTTGTAAGAACTCTGCCGGCGCCCGCTGAAGTGGAGAGCGGGGAAATTTTAAGGTGAGCCCTGCGGCTGCAGTCTGTAGTGCGCGCGTTGGTGAGTAAGTGCAACAGAAATGTAGCGCAAACTGGCAGAACTCGGTTCAATATATAGGAGGAGGTCTCTGGGTCTCGGGTCCTGGAAAGTAAATGAGCAAGTGGAGAAATGGTGTGGGTGTCACTTGGTCGAATGTGGCGGTGATGCAGAAAGGAAAGGCCACCTTGTTTTATTAGATAGTGGCGGAGACTGTGGCTGAGGCGATGTGTGTTCGTAGCAGTCTTCTAACAGTCATTGGCCGTGGGGTGTGTATTATTTGGTCAGATCCGGAGAGGGATAGGTTGGAGGGTGTCTCTGTGTGATCTGAGAAAGTATGCTGGGTGTTGGAGATGTCACTGGAAGGTAGTAGGGAGAAACTTCTAGTGCATGTGGGGCAGTGTGGTTCATGGCAACAACTACATACCCGGCAGCAGTAAATTATCTTTGTGGGAAGAGTTGTTGTTCGTTGAGGCCGTGGGTAACAGAATCCATTCTGTGAATCCAACGACATTCAAGGTCTAACAGGTGGCCCTGAATGTTGGGTCCACTGCGAACACGTTCAATGACCCACCATTTAATGTCATGGGTATTATGTTTCTTCTCCATATAGTGCTGTACTAGTGGAGAAGTCATATTTTTACAGCGGATTCTTGAACGGTGTTCAGATATCCGTGTGCCGACATTTCGCATGATTTGTCCAATGTAGCGTAAGGGCATGGGCATTCTATGCAGTATAGCACTTGGTTTGTTTTGCAATTCGAAACGTCATTAAGGGTCCATGTTTTTGTTCCGATCTGAAATTGTTGTAGTTTCATAGTGATAATGATAAACCAGCCTTTGATTGGAGTGGACTAGGGGAGTTGTGGGAAGTTTTATTTCTGACTTTTGGGACGCTTGCTTGTAATTGGTGCTGCCTGGTCTGTGTTTTGTAGCTCCCAGGGCTGTCGAGAGCTTGACATTAAGTTACCAAAAGAAAATCCAAAACACTATGGTGACTGGCGTTCCAATGTAAATTTTATTTAGTTTGTGCTTTGCTTTAAGTTTCATAGTAAATTGGCATACTGAGCAGGTACCACATGGGTAGTGCCCTTTAAGTGGTCGAAGATTCCAAATATGAGTCTGGGGAGATTTTTTGTTGTACATGGAATGTTCTCTCTCAAATTACGTCCCCTCTTGAATGCAAATCTGTGTTTATCTTGGTCTGGAAGGCAGAGTCTAACTATAGGCCAATATTTGTAAATGATTTTTTTGATCTGAAAAGCATGTTGGCCATTGGTGATGCACATGTGATTTTATCATTCTCTACGTCTCGGGTTTTGGGTGTGAGAATTGAGTCACGGCATGTGAAACGGGCTCTTTTAAGAGACCCTGACACCAGTTTTTTGGGGTAGCCACGTTGTTTGAGTCTATCACTTAGAAGATTGGCATCTTGGTAGAAGTTGTCTAAAGAGGTGCAATTTCTGCGATGTCTTAAGAATTGCCCATACGGTAAATTTTCTTTAATGTGTTGGGGATGATCGCTTTGGAAGTGTAGCAAAGTATTGCGATCGGTGGGTTTTCAAAAAGTGTTGCATGTTAGTTTGCCTTGGTCGTGTTGGATTCTCAAATCTAGGAAGTGGATAGATGAATTACTGTATTCAAATGTGAATTGGATGTCCTGGCTGCATGTGTTAAGACAGGAACAAAACTCTAGTAGGGCCTCTTCTGTGCCTTCCCATAGGCATATGATGTTGTCTATATATCGACGCCATTGTTTGATATGCTCTCTCCATCTGTTGAGATGGCTGAGGACAAATTTAGCCTCGAAGTTGGCCATGAATAGAATTGCCAAACTCGGGGCAAATGCTGCCCCCATGGCGGTACCTTTTGTTTGTAGGTAGAATTGTTGATTAAATTCAAAAAAGTTTTTGAATAAGGCCAATGTAATAATTTTAATGATAAATTCTGGAGGAGTTTTCATGTCGATATTGGTAGCAGTCAGATATTCGTACAAACAGTCCATTGCCGCTTGTTGGGGTATACTGGTGTATAGTGCTTTAATGTCAAGAGTGACTAGTAACTGTTTGTGTTGGTCGAAGTCTAAGTTTTCGAATAGCTGAATGGTGTGCATGGTATCTCTAATGTATGTATCCGTTTTACTGCTTATGGGTTTTAAAAAATGGTCAACAAATTTACATAAAGGTTCAAGTATGGACCCGCAGCCTGACACAATAGGTCTCCCCGGGGGGTTGATTGGATCTTTATGAATTTTAGGAAGGGCATATAGGCAGGGTGTTCTGCCTTGGGATGTCTGGAGAAATTCAGATTCCTTTTCCGATATACAGTCCCTTTCTAATGCGAATGCTACCATAGCTGAAATTTCTGTTTTTAAGTCTTTAGTGGGGTCTTTCTTAAGTAATTTAAAGCTCTCTGAGTCATTCAGGAGTTCCATAATCATGTGATGGTATTGATCCGATTTCATGATCACGATCCCGCCCCCTTTGTCCGCGGGTTTGATGATGAGCTCCGGTTGTTTAGATAGTGCAGAGAGGGCTTCTCTTTCTTGTCTGGTAATATTTTGTTGTTTGGTGGTGCTGTTTTTCTTGCTCAATACTCTAAGGTATTACAGAAGCTGGCCTGCAAGAGCACTAGATATTAGTACCTGTGTTCACACTCTCATGGAACTTCAGTATTACAGAAAGCAGATGTAGCTGGTTGTGTGACATCTTCTTTCATATTTAATGTCCCATATCTAAGTGGCAGCCTGCACAATCTCTTTTTTTGCAGATCACTAATATGCTGATTTTTTTATGCGCTTCTGTGTGATCCATTTACAAACTGGTGACCAACTGACTCTTTTGAAACATCAACTATGTTGTACACCATTACAGGAGAAATATGGAAGATGCAATAGGCGTCCCAATCTGTATCACTACTTTGGTGGGGAGGGCGACTCCTGTCCCATTCCAAAGTACTTCTGGTGTGCCCTTTAGCAATTCCTGTCGGAGCGGCCTTGCCTCTGCTCATGTGATTTGGCCATCTGGGGTTTGAGGACCCAGTTAGGGTTGTTGTCCTCCCAAACTGCATCCCCCTTTGTGGACCTTGAGTCTACAGTCAAGAGTTAGGGAGGTCATTGGTACAGTCTGAGGGAGCAGTGGACACCAATGTAGGTCGTTCTGCTGTGCTGTCGACTGAACAGCTATGCATTGCGAGACTGTATTGCTATGCAGCAGACCATTTTAGTCCCTCAGGAACAGCATTAAAAGTGGCACATTTTGCAATGCGAAGTCAGTTCATTTTTAGGTAGGTGAACACCAGCATTGTGTGTTTATTTTTGTACTTAGGTCCCTGTTGTTTTTGATTCTCTCCCCAAACTTTCACTGTAAAAGATTTAAGTGGTATACTAAAAGGTTCAGAGTGCTTGGGATCCACAATCTGTGTCATTGCTTGTGATAGACATCTAAGGGAATGTCTGATTGTGAATATCGTTTCTTCACAACTTTCATCAGAAGAAGCTTTATGTACAGACTAGTTTGTAATGCATATTCAGCTGCTCACTAGTGAAGCACTGCCTTTTGTATCCCCACCTTGGTGAACAAGGAGCTGAGGGTCCTTTTCCAAAGAAAATCATGCGTGGTCTTTAGCAATTCCTGTCAGAGCTTCCATGCCGAAGCTCACGTGGTTTGGTCATGCACAACTTGCCATCAGACCTAATGTGTGCTGGGATGTGACGTTAGATTGACTGCCCTCTCAAGCTGCACACATCATTGTGGGAACTTTAGTATCCAATCAAGTGTTATGGAGGTCACTTGCACAGCTTTGAGGAGGCGTGCGGAAAAATGCAACCCTCAGTCAATGAAATAAAATAAAGCAATAAATAACACACCAAACAGAGGGGCAGGGAAACAATTGAATGAAGGGGTGGGACTGAGAGTCTTCCGCAGCATGTCACATGTAAAAACATGTTTTTTACGCGCATCATCAGATCCCATGCTGCTATCCCTAATGTTTATTATTTTCCTTTGTACCGGAGTTTGGTAAGGGTCTCCCATTGTCCCTTTTTACCAGAGGCAATACTGGCCTATTATGAGCTGGAAACTAAACGTATGCATACACTGCTGGCTATAGACCTTCTTTTGTAGTCTACACAAGGTTATTGGGAGTAGGCTATTCAATGAAAGCTAATGGATCATGCCACTTTAGACCGCCAGGCACAATGGACATCTCATCAAAACCGGAACGTGTCTTATAGGTGGAGGACTATGTCACTCACCTGAAGCGACGAAACCGGAAGTTGGAGTGAGCAGCAGTCTTTACCTGGAACTGTAACACCACATGGTATCTCTCACCATGAACACAAATGATGGACTACTGTTTTTTAAGAATGGGGGATATTGCTTTTAGTGGAAGGCAGAAATAGTGTGTTGAAAGGCCTGATAAAGCAGCTTACAATGTTTTGGGTCAAACACCCCAGAAGGTATGAAAACAGCAAATCTGGGGGTGGGGGGGTAGAATGGACAAGATGCTTGGGAAGGGGTTAGTGGCTAAGATGCTGTCAGTTTGTCTTGCAAGCACACTAATAAATCTTTTTTTTTATTTGTATTTGGTTAACCAAAACCTTTTACAAAAGACAAGCATAAAACCTTTCGTTTAATTAATTACCTGAAGTTTAAGACAATTTTGTTTGAGGTTCACAGATTGGCACCCTACTCTGACCTGTCACTCAATGAGTTATGGCACCGGACCGACAGCGGGCTCCTCTCGCAGACCCCATGTGCACAACTAAAAACAGGAGGAGTCCCAATTAAAACCTCCAATGGGGTTTATTCAGAGGAGTAGCCCCAGATGAGTAGGCACTGCGCATGTGTAGCAGCTCAGGGGAGCCAAGCGTTTTTATTAACATGAATAAGCAAAAGGAGGATCTGTTTAGGGGATATGCATACATGGGTTGGAAATACGTTGTGGGGCTCAGTATGTAATAATTGCATTTGCCTGTTTTATTGAAGTGGTTTTAGCAATTGTGTATTTCTTATACCCTGACGTAAATCTGGCAAGATTCTGGGAATGATAACTTAGTTATGATGGAATGGGAACAAAACCCTGTTTAGATCTATGCATCTGGATTTAGTCTGAATGCATTCAAACTTTGGTAAGAGCAGGCACTCACAGAAGGTCTCTCTGCTATCTGTATTTCTCTTTTAGATAGGAAAAATAAAACAGGTAGGGCAAAACCGGGATCTGGTTAGACAGTAACACCCAATATTTAAATGGGAAGAGACAAAGCTTGCAGGCTGAGTGCAGCATAACCCTCTCAGGACCATACCATGGAGTCTCTGGTAAAATCACCCTTACTTCTCAGGACCGCAAAGGAGTGGAGTGAAAGAGTACAAAGGAGAGTGAGCGTGGGACAGCTGAAGATACAATTAAGGACAGAACATGGGAAAAGGGCAGTCTAGACTCCTCCTAAGGGCTCACCTGCTGTTATGGAGGCTCTCGGCAGAAGGTTTCCTGGAGTGGCCAAAACCACAATCACAGGGCCTGGGCAGGATGCCTGGCCCATTAGGGAGTGGCAATGCCAGCAGACACAGGAAGTCCAGGCAGGCCAGGCAGTCTCAAAGGGCCAGCAAAGCATCTTCTCCGGACCCGAGATGTCAAGGGGAGAAATCCTGTAAGACTTTCACATCTCGTGGGATCACGGAACAGAGCCTATTTAAGACCCGCCCTCCAGAAGCATTCGGACCACTTCTCCGTGGTCTGAGTAAGAAAGACGAAGTGAAGAATGCCAAAGAAAGACGATATAGAAGAGGCCAGAAAGATATTCAAGAAAGTTCAGAAGAAGACGTTAGAAAACAGCAGAAGAAAACAGAAAACAGGGGATACCAGGAAGAAGAAACTGACTGTGCAGACACTTGTCCCACTTGTCCCACTCCAGTTCTGCATCCTCATTCACATGAATCTCAGCATCAGATCAGAATCTGCAAGGTGAAAAGGACAAAGTCATAGCACATTTGACAAAAACCACTGACCTCACTCTCCAGAATGGGGGAACTTTCGTGTTGTTTGGTGATCTCTGGGAGAAAGCAGGGCTAGGAAACATGTACGACAGAAGGAAGGGACTCTATTTAGACATTGTGTGCCGGAAAACACTGTACAATTATACAAAACAAGGAACATTACAAGAAGCTTGCACAAAATTTTAAGAGGCACTGACTAAGGATCAATCAAAAACGGTGGGGCGACGTATCCACCACCAACACGACGTCTCACAAAACTGCAAAGTGGCAATGACTATCATATATAGCAAGGAACAAAGGTAGTTTTAATTGTATATGTTGAACACGTTTATTTGGTCTTTCTTCTGCTAGATACGATAGCCAAAAGAAAGGCCACTGAAAAATTACTGTTAGCCCCATATTACAAAGAAATCCAATGTATTGACTGTACCAATACTGCACCAATACCAGAAGCAAATACCCTGACTGACGAAATCAAACTCATATTGAAAGACTTAAGTGACGATACCAATGTGGGTAATTCGCAATCAAATAATAAAGATAAAATCAAAAGAGGTGAAGAGGTGAAGATAATAGAGATAATAGATTTAGTCAGTGAGATTCACGCTCAAGGCGTCCAGAAAACAAAAAAAAGGCTGAGACAAGTTGCAATCGCGTAGTTCATATGTTGATCCAGGAACCGGTTACGTGCGACAATTGTGATTGTATGCTCCATATTCTGAAACAACTGAAGCAGCTATTGGATACCATAAGTATACACTAAGGGCTTCTTCCACACCTGCGAGGGCGTACCTCTGATTTGTTCCCATCCCGGAAGTCTTTCAAGGACGGCAACCTTCTCCATATTGCCACTCTCAACTCTAGCTCAGCTCTCAAACACTCCTCTGAAATCTGCCGTCTCCTTGAGGAACTTGACCTCGATGTCCTCTGTCTCACCGAGACATGGTTCACTGCCAGCTCTATCACAAGCTTTGACAATCTCCTCCCTGATGGCTACAAGATCCACTCCCTGCCCAGGTCCAATCATCCTGGAGGAGGAGTATCCCTGATCTTACCTAAGTGGAGTCTGCCTCTGTCATTTCTACTGAGTACTGCTCCTCTTTCGAATGCCTTGTCTGCAGGCTCTCTATTTCTCCTAGCCATTCCCTTACTGTGGCTACTATCTATTGGCCACCTGGTCAGATCTCCACCTTCCACTCTAAGTGGGCAGACCTCTCCTCTTCCCTCTTGGTCTCAACCACTCAACTCCAACTTCTTGGAGACTTCAACATCCACCTGGATGCTTCCTGTCCTTTCTCTGGACTCTTTTGCGACCTCTGGAACTCTCACTCTCTATCCTAACCTCTGGCCCGACTCACTTTGCAGGGCACACTCTGGATGTTCTGATCTCCACAGACCTCCCCCTTTCTATCTCTCTCACCACTCCTTTCTCCTGGAGTGATCACTTTTCTACTTTCCTCCCAGCTCACTCTCTCCACCCCTCAGGCCAAGCCAACTCCAGCATTGCCACCTACCTCCTTGGTTATCCGACCCATGTAGCATGTGTAGTTGAGGCTCTCGCCACCACTCCCCCCAAGCCCCCCTTGGCTGACTCACATCCTGACACAGCCCTTTCTATGCTCCACTCTGCTATATCTGATACTCTTGATGTTCTTGCCCCTGTAATGAGGATCTGCTTGAAACCTCAATCCAAGTTCAACTCCTGTTATGACTCAGAACTCGTTACCCTTAAACACAAGTGCAGGGTGGCTGAGAGGAAATGGCCTGCTTCATGTTTATCCTCAGACACTCTGGCCTGCGGCATGCTCCAAAGGCAATACCGGTTCTCTGTCCGCACCAAGAAGAGAGCCATCATCCAAGCATGCATCTCTGCGGCATCCAACAACTCGGCCAAACTCTTTAAAATCTGCAAGGAGCTGGCCAATCCTTCTGCAGTTTCTACCTCTCATGCCCCCTCCCAGGCCCTCAGCATGGCCCTAGCTTCTCACATCATCTTTAAAACTCAGGACATCTTGTCCTCTCTCTCTCTTTTCCTCTCCTCCTCCTCACTCTACCCCCTGCTCTTTCTCTGGCCCTTCTGTGGCCACCTCTCCTCCCTCCTTCTCTGCCTTTCCCCTGTTCTCCCCAGACGAGGTTTCTAGACAAGTCCTATCTATGAAAGTCTTGTCAAAACAGGTTCTCCCCTATTCCTCTAAAACCATCAAGGACCATATTGACACCCTGGTTCCTGCCTTGGCTGATTTCTGCAACCATTCCTTTGCCACTGGAGTCTTCCCTTCCCCCCCCAAAGCACTCCCTTGTAAACCCTCTTCTTAAGAAACCCTCAGCCAACCCCTCCTCCTAACTACCACCCAATCTTCATCACTCCTTTCCTGGGCAAATCTGGCCCTCTTCCAGCTCAATCTTCACACTGAATCAGCTGAAAACACTATGGTGACTGGCGTTCCAATGTAAATTTTATTTAGTTTGTGCTTTGCTTTAAGTTTCATAGTAAATTGGCATACTGAGCAGGTACCACATGGGTAGTGCCCTTTAAGTGGTCGAATCAGCTGAATCAGTCTGGCTTCAGAGCTTCCAGAAGCCAGAAACTGCTCTCCTGAACATCCATGAAGAGTGCTGGGTGGCACATTCTCTACTGCTTACATCACACACTGTTTTTATAGTCACAGCATTTGGAGAGATACAAACATACCAATAGCAAGAGGAGCTTGGGGAAAAACATATGTCCTCAGATCTTAAATGTGGATAAACACTGTGAGCAAGCAAGTCTGGGCCCTGCACCCAAATTGTGTAAAGTAACTATATGAGATAACCTGGCAGGGGAGTATACCAGGTGTTGTTTGAGTCTGGAACCCACACCAATGTTGTGGTGTTTTGAAAAGAGAGAATCCAAGTTAGATTCATGAACTTAGGATTTTGAATTGCATTGAATGTTGAAAAGACCTGGTGAAGGTAGTCATTTCCCCTAGAGTGAATTGCTACACAAAGAGGAGGGCGTTATCCGTTTGGGCTACAAAGAACTTGGTTATTCTTTTGAACTTTTGTTTTGGTGGAGAGAAACCTGGGGCAGGGAGCCATTCCCTGGAACTGTGAACATTATCCATGTGGAACTTTTTTGAGATTCATACCTTTTTGTTGAACTTGAACATGTGTGTACTTTTCAAGCCAAAGACAATACCTGCAAAACTTCTAGAAAGAGTGAGCTAGGATAGGATTTCAGACACATACTTAGTTTTATTTGAAGTATGGAAATACCTCTTAGATCAGGGACAGTGAGCCATTTTCCAACACCCTTTACCATTTAATAAATGTAAAATACCAATCACCATGAGTCCTCTGTGTCTGTATTTCATTCCAGGTTCCTCACAGGCACCAGGCGATTTGTGCTACTTCTGGGCCATGCGGTCCTTCCAGCCTGGACCGCCCACGGATTCCTTCCTCCTCTGCAAGACATCCCAGTCAGCATCTGCTTCCACACTGCTTTCGATTCGGCTCTCGTGTTCCTCCTGGGAGGGCTTGACAGCTTGTCAAGTCCTTCTTCTGTATTTATCTTCATTCGGCCAATCATGGAGTAAGAATGGATGAGCAACCATTGAATTAACATACTCATCAATGAGCCTGTATAAGCCTCCCCACCAGGTAAACCTGTGTTACCATGTTTGTGAGAGGAATGTTGATTTTTCTCAACATATAGATAGCACTAACAGCTATTTTCTGTGAGATTTTAATGCGGTGTCAGGAAGGTTATGTGTCGTTTTCAAAAGGAAAAAGAAAAATGGCAAACAGATAGTTAATTTGTAAAATATATAGTCACTTGTTTTTAATATGTGTGTTTTGACTAAGCAATCAGCTCCTGAGGAATGGACAGAAAATGTTGCGTGAGAAGATTTTGTACCATAAATCACTACGCATAAGGAAGATTGATAACATTAGCCTGGTGGATTGGGAACTATTAAAGGCCAAGCTGTATATACATTCCAATGAGACTGTAAATATCTTCCTCATCTACAGGCCACCTCAGAGCATGCCAGACTTTCTAAGTAAATTCAGTGACTTTATTGTTGCCAGCCTCAAAACTAATATCTAAAAGACTGATTCTGGGTGATTTCAATCTAGGCTATGACAACACATCAGATTCCCAATCGACATTAGTTAATAAAACAGTGTGTGATTTTGGCTTCACGAAACATGTTAAGACACCCACCCACGTTAAGGGCAGAATCCTGGACTGTGTTCATACCCAAAATCTCGCCATTACCAATTTGGGGTGTATCCGCTGTCCCTGGTCCAATCATTATATGTTTGACTGGAGTGTTTTTTTCCAAAGCTTTCAGAAAAATCTATCTGAAAAGGTGATGTGCAGGAATTTGACTCTGGATACTATGGCCCCTTTTATAGTCACCACTATCAATAATCTAGACTCTCTTAACACCACAGAAGAGCTGGTTAAGGCTTATGATGATATACTTGAAAGAGCCAATAATCATCTGGCTCCATTGAAAACACACATGTCTAAAGAAAGGCCAAACAAAAAACAGTTTTCTTCTGATATTCATTCCTACGCAAAGCTAAATTTAGGGAGCGGAAACAATGGGGAAAAAAAACACTCACCAGAACACAAAGCCATGTATGCCGGTGCAACAAAAACATAGAAAAGGGTATTTTAAATGCCAAAACATTTTACTGTGATAAAAGAATCTCCGGAGCAACCTCCAGCTCAGGTGAACCATTTAATATTCTTAAGGAACTGGAGGGTCCCTGACCAGTTCCCTCACAGGTGGTAAAGGACGCCAGCTGGTGTACATCTATTCAACAGGCCATGATGAATAAAATAGAGAACATACAAAAAATGTACCAACCAAAACTAACTCTGGTGTCGAAGCTAACGTGACCTCACCACCGGTATGTTCCAATATGAACTTTGCCAAATTTGAGTTTCAGCCAATTTCTGAGCAATACCTTTGTAAGGTACTTAATCAACTTAAACCAACTAATTGTAAGGTGGATGTGTGTCCCGCCACAATAGTGAAATAATGCGGCAGCCAACTCTCCCCTATCATCACCAAATTTATAAATCTTTCTTTTAAAGAGAGTTTTTTTCCCACTAACATCAAAAAGACCTGGATTTCACCACTCAAAAAAAACTCTCTTCACCAGACCGTTCCGGCCTATTACGCATGTGCTGTATTTACTGAAGATACTTGACAAAGTGGCACAGTTACAGATTGAAAAGTTTCTGCTTGAACATAAGGTTTTGGGGTCAAAGCAATGAGGCTTTCAATGAGGTTACAGTACTGAGTCAACTTTTCTTGACCTAAAGACCAATATGTTTAATATATTTGATAAGGGGAATTCAGCTTTGCTGTTGCTACTAGATCTGTCTGCAGAATTTGATCTTGTGGATCATTCCATCCTTGCAGATAGATTATGTATCACGGCTCATTTCTCTGCCGCAGCAACAAGATGGGTTCAATAATTTCTATCTTACCGCACTAAAACAGTTTTCTTTCAACACTAATTGCAGAGGAATTCCAGGTCTCCTGCGGCATGCTGCAGGGTTCCTGTATATCGCCAACGCTATTTAATATCTTCATGCACCAACTGTTTCAACAATTGGATACAGCAGAGATCATTTATGCTAACTACGCTGATGATACTCACAGGGTAATTCATAGAATTTTGCACAAAAGTGGCGCACGCGGCTGGCGCACAGTGTCCCCGTGTGATACACTGTGCCAGCCGCGTGCGATAAAATCCATTTCATCGCACAGCGTATTCATGGATTTTAGCCTCCAAAACCAGCCGTGGCGCAGAGTGGCGCAGCGACCCTGCAGCAGCGCCAGTTACGCCCCCAAGAACGCCCTCGTGCAAGGAAAAGCCATCAAAATCCCCAATTCATTTCAAATGTCTATGCTAACCCTGGACCAGTTCACAGGTCTGCCAAACAGCAAACGCCAAGCGGGGAACGTGTATTTCAGGGGTTCGCGGGAAGTTTCACACGTGATTGTCCTGGGTACGTGTATTTCAGGGGTGCGCATGAAGTTTCACACGCGATTCCATCAGGGCACGTGTATTTCAGGGGTGCGCGGGACGTTTCACACGCAAATACAGCAGGGTACGTGTATTTCAGGGGTGTGCGGGAAGTTCCACATGCGATTGTCCTGGGTACGTGTATTCCAGGGGTGTGCGGGAAGTTTCACACGCGAATTCAGCAGGGTACGTGTATTTCAGGGGTGCGTGGGAAGTTCCACACGCGATTGTCCTGAGTACATGTGTTCCAGGGGTGCGCGTGAAGTTTCACACGCAAATTCAGCAGGGTACGTGTATTTCAGGGGTGCGCGTGAAGTTTCACACGCAATTGCATCAGGGCACGTGTATTTCAGGGGTGCGTGGGAAGTTTCACACGCGAATTCAGCAGGGTACGTGTATTTCAGGGGTGCGCGGGAAGTTCCACACGCGATTGTCCTGGGTACGTGTATTCCAGGGGTGCGTGGGAAGTCTCACACGCGAATTCAGCAGGGTACGTGTATCTCAGGGGTGCGCGGGAAGTTCCACACGCAATTGTCCTGGGTACGTGTGTTCCAGGGGTGCGCGGGAAGTCTCACACGCGAATTCAGCAGGGTACGTGTATTTCAGGGGTGCGCGGGAAGTTCCACATGTGAACTGGCCGTGTGGGTCCTCCCAGGTGTTCCCTCTACACCCTCCACGGCCCCTGCAGGCAGCCCACACCACAGGGGACTACCCTGCACCCCTGCTCATGTCCCGCAGGCAGCCCATCCACCATGAGCATGCCCCCCAGCCAAGCCACATGTCACCTTGCAGTACTGATCAACAACGCATGTCTCCCAGCACCCCCACCACCCAACACTGTGGGGCACCTGCCAGCAGGCCCCCACTCATGTCCAACTCATGTCCCCCTGCACCCCCACCCCCAGCATTCAGGGGCACCCTCAACCAGGCCCCCACACATGTCTCCCTGCACCTCCACCCCCCAGCATCCAAGGGCACCCTCCACCAGGCCCCCACTCATGTCCAACTCATGTCCCCCTGCACCCCCAGCCCCCAGCACTGTGGGGCACCCTCCACCAGGCCCCCACTCATGTCTCCCAGCACCCCCACACACCAGCAGTGCAGGGCACCCTCCACCATGCCCCCACACATGTCTCCCAGCACCCCCACCCTCCAGCATCCAGGGGCACACTCCACCAGGCCCCCACACATGTCTCCCAGCACCCCCACCCCCCGGAAGTGCAGGGCACCCTCCACCAGGCAGGCCCCCACACATGTCTCCCAGCACCCCACCCCCCAGCATCCAGGGGCACCCTCCACCAGGCCCCCACTCATGTCCAATTCATGTCCCCCTGCACCCCCACACCCCAGCAGTCAGGGGCAGTCTCCACCAAGCCCCCACTCATGTCTCCCAGCAACCCCACCCCCTAGCAGTGCAGGGCACCCTCTGCCATGCCCCCACACATGTCTCCCAGCACCCCCACCCCCCAGCATCCAGGGGCACCCTCCACCAGGCCCCCACTCATGTCCAACTCATGTCCCTCTGCACCCCCACCCCCCAGCAGTCAGGGGCACACTCCACCAGGCCCCCACTCATGTCTCCCAGCACCCCCACCCCCCAGCAGTGCAGGGCACCCTCCACCATGCCCCCACACATGTCTCCCAGCACCCCACCTCCCAGCATCCAGGGGCACCCTCCACCAGGCCCCCACCCATGTCCAACTCATGTCCCCCTGCACCCCCACACCCCAGCAGTCAGGGGCACCCTCCACCAGGCCCCCACTCATGTCTCCCAGCACCCCCACCCCCCAGCATCCAGGGTCACCCTCCACCAGGCCCCCACTCATGTCCAACTCATGTCCCCCTGCACCCCCACCCCCCAGCAGTCAGGGGCACCCTCCACCAGGCCCCCACTCATGTCCAACTCATGTCTCCCAGCACCCCCACCCCCCAGCAGTGCAGGGCACCCTCCACCATGCCCCCACACACGTCTCCCAGCACCCCCTCCCAGCATCCAGGGGCACACTCCACCAGGCCCCCACACATGTCTCCCAGCACCCCCACTACCAGCAGTGCAGGGCACCCTCCACCAGGCCCCGACTCATGTCCCCCAGCCAACACGTCATCACAATCTAGATCCCTGGCCCTTATGGGCTGCCTCCACATGCCAAACACCCACCCAAGTATTGCATCCACCCACTTAGAAATGCCAATTACATGATACAACTCCAATGGCAAGTATGTAAATGAACACATGTCCCTCACATACACACAATGGGTGTCAGTGAATTTCAAAACCCATATCATGATATATATGAAACCAATGAGATGATACTACACATTGAAGTTTGATGAAGAAAATGTATTAAAAGCAACATAAATGGATTCAAAAATAAACAAACAACAATGGGAATTAAAAACCAAAAGCAGCATGTCCGTAAAATAATGTAAAACCACAAATCATAATCCAAAGGAAAGGTGTCCAAATTCACAGTTCAAACAAGTAAATCCAATGGAAAATCAAAACCGAAAACCATTGCTCCATGGGTAAATTCCAAATAAAAAAATAAAATCCAACAGTCAACTATATACAGATAAACAATCCAGGGTCCATGATCCCAACAGAAGAATTAAACCTATCTAATAATACTACCTAATAAAAAAACTATATACAAAAATGTGGTCCATTGTCCAAAAGGTCCAAAAAAAATAAAAAAGCAAAGGAAACCTAACACTAACTACATAACTATTTACAAGAGCAGCAGGCTAGTCCGACGGCTCACTGGTTGTTGTCATGGGCCAGGGCATCATCGAACTCCTGTTCAATGGCTTGGAGGCGGGCATGTTCCCTGGCCCCGAGGTCTCGCAGGGACAATGCAGTGTCCAGCTCCAACTCCCTGCGAATACCCTCGAGGCACTTAGCCCGCCTCAGCGCCCTCCGCATGGAGTTCTCTGCCCTGACCATTGTGAGCCGTTCCTCCTCTGCCTGCTGCCGCTCCGCACCTATCTGCTGGCCCAACCGCTCCCACACGGAAGACACTCCCATTCCAGGGTTCTCCTGCCCTCCGGCCGATGCCTGCACCCCTGATGTTGATGGCCCCGAGCCATGATGCCTCCCACGTCGAGCCTGCCGCTGCCTCCGACGCAACTGCCTGTGCCAGCACGACGGCATCCAGGCTGATGGAATCCAGCGACACTGTCGTGCACGTGCCCTGCCCGATGATGCCGTCACATCCTCCATCTGCTGGGGTCCAGTTGCTGGTGTGTCCACCCCTGCTGGACCTCCGACTCCCGACTGTGGCAGGGATGGGATCCCCACCGAGTTGGCTGCGTTGGTCGGGGCAGGTCCACAGGGGGCCCTGGTGGCATCTGGGCCGGAAGACGGCATGGAGAATGACTGGCACATAGCCTCCACAGAGGAGGAGAGGGTCGCCAGAGTGCCCGGCACATGTACGCAACCCCCGACCATGGCCACTCCCAACTGGGCCACGTTGGCACGGTGCTCTTCGTGATGACGTGCATGCTCCCCCCGGGAAGCACGCACCTCATCACGAATGACACCCGTGCGCAACGTGACACCAATCAGGACTTTCTCCATACGGCCAGGGGTCCCCTCGTCCGCAGGTGGAGGGGAGTCAGATGACATGGACATCCCCCTACCTGCGGACGGGCCTGGGATGGGGCATCCCTGCTGGTGCATGGTGGTGCAGTCACAGTGTCAGGGACAGTGACATGCACAGGCACCTCCACGGCGACCTGTGCTGCCTCCTGCCCCTGCCCCTGGACGGCACCACTTGCACCAGCAGGGATGCCCCCACCAGGCCCCATGTGCGGCTCAGTAGAGGCCTCCTTCTCCTCTGTGGAAACCACCAACCTGGATGGCTCCACCCCATCTTCCGCCGTTGCAAGCCCCTGTGGGGCCTCACCCACCCCTTCCGCTGCAGCCTTGGGGGCATCCCCGCCGCTTTGCTCCACAGCGCCGTCTCCGCCCTCTTCTTCACTTTGCGCTGTGTAGAGGGAGACATAGAACACAAGCATCAGGGTACTGTACAATGGTCCCCTAGACAGGAAGCAATAGCAGATGAGTGGCACTGTCAAAGATCACTTCCATCATGTCCCTCCACAACACATGGGTCAGTGCAGGCAAAACACATGCAGTAACAGGCATGGCGCATGCTATGGACATTAGCAAACATGTCCAAGGGACTCTTGAAACATACAATGTTGTTTTTGAACTCACATGCATCATGGGTCATGCCTATCACATGCACACACTTCACCGTACTTTCATCCATCTGGACTCGTACACCCCAGACACAGTGGATGCAAGGATAACTAGGCTGCATCAGTGATTCTGAACATTGTCACAGACATGTGTCATGCATCCATGGCATTCACAAGTCACAGAGACGCAGGTCAGACACACAGACATGGACACCATACTTGTACATGGCATCAGCACCCATCCTCACCCCCACCCATGACCAGGAACAGAGACTGACATCCTCTCATGTGTCCATTCCGCATAGGGCTCCCCATGTTGCATTTAAACACATACACCAACCGTGTGCTTCACACATTACTGGTCTCACATGCATGACCATGATGTCCCTGCACACACACACGCGTACATGGCCTATGTCACACATACAGGCAAGTATCAGACAACCAGCACACTGCAACATGCCCTGTCTCACACAGCAATGCTTGGCCACTTACCGATCGACTCCAGACGGGTCTGTCTCTCAAGGACCTGGATGTGGAGCGCTGGGGATATGCGTTCCAGGACCCTCATCTGATCGTCCGACAAGTGGCCCCGGCGCCCCTTAACATCCGCTGCCTTCAAGAGGCGCCGGGCCTTGTTGAGGGTCCTGTACCTGAAGTCCTCCCAGCGCTTCTTGACATGATGGAATAGTCGGACTGCCACCCCCTCCGCGTTGATGGCAGTCACGATGTCCATCCAGATCCGAGTCCGTCCTTCCTTGTCGGCGCGCAAACTTCCAAAGAGGGCATCATACTGCCCCAGGACTTGCTCCACCAGGAGACCAACTTCGGTGGCAGTGAAGCTGGTGCCCTTCTGCCTCTCTGGCCGGGGGTTGCCAGTGGTGCCAGATGTTGCAGTGCCCGACATGACAACCCCAGAGGCAGGAGTGGGTGGGCAACTGGGTCCTGGGGCTGGTCTGTGGAGTGATGGAATCCCAGTCGGGACTCTTCGGTTCCAGCAGAGGTGGTCACAGCAACAGCACCCCTGGCTGATGTGCAGGCAGCAAATGGCATGGCACGTGTGCAGTAGGCAATCAGGCAGCAGCAGATGGCAGGTGGGAGTGTGCTCGGGGCTCTGGGGGGCAGTAATTCAGCCTTCTGGGAAGGAGCCTGGTCTTCCGTGTGCTTACACGTGGCCAGCTTGATACGGAGTGATTTGGCACGTGAAAATCCAGTACTGTGTAATGCGTGTAATTCGAGGAAAGGGCCTTAGCGCGTAAGCGCGTCAGCACAAATACGCGAATTCATTGGCCCAAAGGCCCCCATCATGTAGGCGCGTCTATGACGTTACGCGCACGTGCGTTTTCCATGGCGCGTAGAAAAAATAAGCACGTCAGAGTGTCATAGCGTGTAATTGGTGGAAAGGGCCTCAGCGCATACACGCGGAAGTGATGCTGGACGTGTGGGCATGTTTAAAATGTATGTGTAGGACGCCATTTCCTTGTACGTGCTTTTCGTGGAGAGCGAGTGGGTGAAATCTGTACTTCTTGTCGGTTCACACGCGATTTACTTCACGGCGTTCCAAGTTCGTACTCCCAGTTACCTCTGGCAGCTTTTTCCCTTTTTGTCTTTTTCCTGGGCCTGTTTCCTCAAACAGTGTTCACTTCTTCTGTTGTCCTGTCTCCTCAGACAGCGTACAATTCTTCTTTTGGCGGGGGTGTTGCCAACGCGCACACGTGCATATTTTTCACGTGATTGTTCCAGGCAGACGGTGAGTCGCGCACGTATTTAACATCTGTGCTTGCCCCATGTGTTGTGTACCCCTTCAGAGGTCATTCTAGGCTGCGTGTGACACGCATACGTTCATTTTTGTGTTCCTGGGTGGCACAGCGTAGTGCAGGTTTATTTTTCCACGCACGTGGTCTAGGAGGGGTTGCTTGCACATTATCTCCCTTTTTTGGGGTGCCTGTGCGTTGTGTGACCCGTCATCTTCCCCCAGGGGTCACATACAGCCTTGCTAGAGCACTAGGGTACGAATTCCATCTAGTACCCTACCCCTTTGACCCCCAATTGCCCAGGACAATAGTTTACTGCAACTCCCATATGCACAACAACATCAGTGCCATGATTGGGAGGCGAGCACGCGGTAAGGGTGGCAAAGGTGGCCGAGCCTCAAGAGGTGACCGTGGTGGATACGGTAGGGGACGTGGCCGGGACATGCAGGGTATCCCTAGCCCCCCATGTGTGGGTGACCAGTCAGGGACACCCATGCCCCCCCCCTGGTTGAGGGTAACATGGCTGACACCATCTCTGCTCAGCCCTTGTTGGACCAGCCCATTGTGGCACCAGACCTGGCACAGGGTGACTCCATGGCTGACTTCCAGGTCAGCAGGTCTAGGCCACGTGTGGCAGTGCACGTTGGTGTCACCAGGCCACGTGGATCAGGGGCAGCTATGTCATCTGCTGCCCCGAGTAGGCAGGGTGGGGAGGCTGCAGGGGCAGCTGCGGCTCCATCCACCCCAGCTCTGAGTCTCCCAGCAAGGAAAGTGTTGGTCCCAGTCCATCCTGCTGACGTTCCCCCTGACTACATCACACTTCAGCTAATGCCTGCACCAAGTCCCATGGTGAGTGTTCATTCCCACACTCTTAGTCCACAGTTCACCGGGGCTCCTGCCCCTAGTGTCCAGAGCGGCGTAGGACACTCAGGATCCCCACCACCTTCCAAGCGGAAGAGGAAGAGTGCTCGTCCAGTACAGGCTGATGCCCCAGACAGGGCTACACAGTCCGGCCCACCAAGGAAGCCCAGCTTTAATCAGGCGGAACTTGATGCACTTGTGGAGTATGTGTCCACACATGACAGCGAAATGGTGATTATTGCAGGATGCAAGACCACACCTGCACAACGTCTGGCACACTGGCAGACCATCACGGACATCATAAGTGCCCTTGGATTCGTGAGGCGCACAGCTAATGATTGCTACAAGCGCTGGAATGACCTGAAGCGCAGGGCAAAGAAAAAGCTGGCCTCAAGTCATGCCGCTACTCTAGTGACTGGAGGTGGGTCTCCAGCAGAGGACATTGAACTCACTCCACACGAGTATGTTGCTGGGACCTACGTCATGGAGGGACAGATCCAAGGCGTGGGAGACCTGCCAGATTACGAGACATTGTCCGGTGAGTGCACATGCATGTGTGTGTCATCCATGTGCATGGTGTGTGTGTGAGGGCTTCTGATTGAGTGCCAGGTGAGGGTGTGTGTGGCTGAGTGGTTTGGGTCACCCATGTGCTTCATCCAATACATTCTGCGCACCAGGATTTGGGTATTGCAGTATCCCTTCTGGCAACAGTAGACATTCAGCCCAACCTCACGCCAGTTGCCCTTGAAGTGTCATCTTGCCATAACATAGTTGCGTATTATTCTGTGTTCATTCAGGCTGATTGTTTGCATTCCACCACTTTCACTAGGCATTTCTCAGTCCTATTGTCACATGTGTGACATGGCTATGGTACATGCCATCTGTGTGATGGCATGTGTCATGTATGTGTATTGGACATGCCAATCACAGGCCAATGTGTGATGCCACTGCTAGCCAGCATGCAGCAAATGTGTTGGTCTTCCTTCTTTGTGTCATCAATGTGTGCCATTTGCCTCCCCTTCATACGCAGTGACGGTGCATGCATGGGAGGGTTATGGTCATGTGGGACATGTGTCAATGAAGTACTGTTTCTGTTGCTTCTCAGCCCTAATTCTGTGCCATGGTGCTAATGCCTACTCCCATTTCTTTTCTTTCATGTCTTTGCAGGGGATGACGCACTTGATACTGCTGGGGTTGTGGAGATGGTGCAGACCCAGGAGGGGTCTCAGGCCCGACCGGGCAGCAGTGAGGGACGTGGTGTGGTGGTGGGTGAGAACCCACACTTGCTGCAGACCATTATCTCAAGGGGTGTCTCTGGGTGCACCTCCCCCGAGCTCTATTCAGGTGTCGATTCGGATGATGAGACCTATGTGCGGTTGCAGGTAAGTGTTTCTGGGAGGGATTCTGTACTGTCTAACCCACCTGCACCAGGGGTAGAACCCTCAATGGGGAGGTCAGTGTTGGTAGGTCCGCCTTTGGTGGTTACGGATGCAGGGTCACACTCTGCAACATCTGATCCTGTTCCTGGGCCAGCAGATCAGAGAGGGAATGCAGTCCTGCAGCCTCAGGCAGTGCCGGCACAGCAGGGCAGAGTTCGCCTTGCCCCAGACAGGTGTGGTGCCCGCCGACGCGGTGGCCATACGCCACCTGGCAATACCGCATGGGAGCAATCCATATACGGTATGGCAAACCAACAGGCAGCATCATCTGAGATGATGGCTCAGGCCATGGATAGGGTGGCCACTTCCATTGTCCCCCAAGAAAGGCTGATGGAACAACTGTCCATCAAAGACAAAACTTGGTGCACAGACATACAACTGGCACTAACCAACAAAGTATCCAACCTCCAAACAAAAATTGCCCTAAAGAAAGCCTCTCTGCCAACTCAACCTCTGATAGTCAAAATTCCCTCATCCAACAACCCAGAATCCACCCAATTCCGTTTCTCCAAGGTCTCAGTAATTGAGGTAGAGAAGACCATTTTGACCCTCAAACCTTCTAATTGCAAAGGCGACCAATGCCCCGCACAACTGATCAAGGATGCGGCTAGGGATTTAGCCCCCTTTATCACAAAACTTATCAATGCCTCCTTTACTACGGGCACCATCCCCCGCAATCTAAAGGAATCTTGGGTACTCCCCCTCCTAAAAAAGCAAACATTGGACCCCAACATTCCTACTAACTACAGGCCCATCACCACGGTTCCCTTCCTACTAAAAATATTAGACAAGGTAGCATACACCCAAATCCAGAACTTCCTTGAGATGAACCATCTCCTCGGCACCCGCCAATCCGGTTTCCGTCCGCAACACGGCACAGAGACTGCCCTTATCGACCTAAAAGCCCAAATAGATTCACTCAGAGACGAGGGAAAACTAGCTCTCCTCCTCCTTCTAGACCTCTCAGCCGCCTTTGATCTGGTGGACCATAAAGTCCTATGTAATCACTTGGACTCGGCTGCCCACTTCTCAGAGGAGGCTATAGTCTGGATTCAATCATTTCTTAGTGACAGGACCATGAGGGTGTTCTCCCCCGCAGCGGCAGCAGACCCTATCCCAATCACTTGCGGAGTGCCCCAGGGATCCTGCGTCTCACCGACACTCTATAACATCTTCACCAAGCCACTCTTTGACGATCTTGATAATCTGGGTATCACCTACACTAACTATGCAGATGATACTCAGATTCTCTTACCACTTACTGGGGATTACGTCGAAGATCTGGCTCTGGTGAATAGAGTCTACAGCATCGTTCAGGCATGGATGGCCAACCATGGCCTATGCTTGAACGATGACAAAACAGAGCTCATCATCCTGGGCACGGCAGCCCGTATCTCCAAACTTAACCAAAACTACTCCGCCTTCATCATCGATGGCAACACTATCAAGGTCGCCAGAGAAGTAAAAACCCTAGGTTTTTACCTTGATGCAACACTATCTTTCACCAAACAGGTGAACTCACTGTCATCATCCACTGCCTATACATGCAAGTTAATACGAGCTGGGAAACCATTCCTTTCAGAGGACAGCTGTCTTATTCTAGCTAAAGCCCTCATTTTATCGAAACTAGATTATTGCAACGCCCTCTACATAGGGACTACCAAACAAATCATCCACAGAATCCAAGTGCTCCAAAACAATGCACTTAGAGCGGCCCTAAGTATCCCCAGAAGTGCACACATTTCAGAAATAAGACGAAAACACAAATGGCTTTCCACCCAAGAAAAAATCAACCTTAAATCTGCGTCCCTTATCCACAAATGCCTAAACAACAAAGCTCCCCGATACCTCTCAGAACGCTTCAACAGGAAAAATCCAACGAGACTCACAAGGACAGCCAGCCCCAACTGCCTCCTAGTGCCCAGATTCAAACTAGCCACCATTGGAGGTTCCAGCTTCCCAGTTAAGGCAGCACAGTTATGGAATTCCCTACCCCTTGCACTCAGATCTGACCAAACCTTCAATAACTTTAGAAAGAACACCATAAAATGGCTTATTGAGAATGCGACATAGCGTATGTCACTTTATACGTAACGTCTTCTTATAATGTTTGTACTAACCTGCTTTTACTGTTTGATCGCCATAGATTTGACTGTTTAGCTACGCCTTATCTGCACTTGCACTTGCCCTACCCTGCAGATTCGAAATGTCCACTATGCCTGTAACCTGTAACGTTAACTAATCTGTAACCTGCAAACGTTAACTAAGCTGTAAACCTCCTTGTTCTCTTGCGCCCTGCTACCCTAGGGTCTGGTGCGCACAATAAATAAATAAACAAACAAACAAACAAACAAACTACAGCAGGCAACAGACTCCATTTGCCAGTCACACAGGGAGGACATGTTGGCGTCCAACAGGGACAGACGGGCGGCACTGGAGACTCTGCGGGAAGCCATTTCTATTGAGTCCTAGGGCCACAGGGAAACCCTGAGGGTGGAACTCCGTCAGCTCAGGGTGACTCTTGTTGAGCTTGAGGCTTCAACTGACACGAGGACAGAACAGCAGCTGGAGCGGCTCACACGTACGCTCTCAGCTGAGATGCAGGCAACTAGGGAGGAGGTCCGGGCATCCCGTGAGTTGTTGCATGGGGACCTCTGCACGATTATCCTCCAGAACCAGATCTTCCACACCGCATGCTTGCTGCCATGGAGGACC
The DNA here is from genome assembly GCF_040938575.1 of Ambystoma mexicanum. Lineage (NCBI taxonomy): Eukaryota > Metazoa > Chordata > Amphibia > Caudata > Ambystomatidae > Ambystoma > Ambystoma mexicanum. Next base: position 360,299,012 of record NC_090941.1, read on the forward strand.
AGACTAGGGCTTTGCGTGGGCTGCCTCCCATAGTGCCACTACCTCCTGATGCAGCTGCAGAGGGTGAGGAGAGCGACAGCAGCGAATCTCTCACAATAGGGTAACCGTGCAGGCCATGAGCCCATGGAGGTGTTTTTTTTCGCAAGATCCACACAGGTGGGTTTTGGAGTGCACCCTGTCCTCGGACCTCCTGGGTGGCCTCCCCCACCCCCCTTGGCCCATTGATGGCCATTTTTGATTTTTCATTTTTCATTTTTCATTTTTATGACAGTGTGTTGCCTTGTGTGGCATATGCTGTATTGTGGCTGGGCACATGCAGGCTTGTCCTGAATTTGGGTTAGATGCTTGGGTTTGTGTGACACACACCCCTCCTGCTTCCCATTTCCATGGGCTTGCAAAAGGTGTGCCTAAGTGACATTGACTTACACAGTGACGTTGGACTCCCATTTGATGTGTGTGCAGTCTGTAGTCAATACTGTGTATACATTCCTAGTGCATATTGTTGTTGTATTGTACACTGCATGGTGTATTGATATGTGCCTCTGCATCCATCTCATCCTCCTAATTTGCAGGTCCATTTATCATGTCTTCACAAGGCAGTCTACTTTGGAAATGGAGTCCATGTTGTAAGCAGTGCACCTACACTTTTGCGTGGCGCTAACACTGTACAGTTGGAAGTGTTCGAAGTGCTGGCATTATCAGGTAGTGCGACTACCAATTATTTAAATCCGTACTGTCATGTTTATGGTAGGTTGGAGGTTGTGTAGGTGATTAGTATTATTGCTAAATATTTCGTAATGTGTGTTGTTGGTCCTGCATTACTGTGAGCATTTCATGTGTGGCCAGTTTCCATTAGGGACACTGTACTTTGTGACACTTGTGTCATGTTGTGGGGATTAATTTGTTTGCTCTCACATAGCATGACATGCCATGGTGTGTTGGTGTGGCGGTGCCGGGGAGGGGTTGGGTGACATGGCACTGTTCTCATGTTGTATTTTGCAAGTGGGTATTCATTTTTGCTGCATAGAAGTGTGTCTTTTGATGGCACTCCATTGGTGGTGTTTGTGTAGGTAGGGATGCACACATTGTGACACTTCCAGGTGAACTATCTCAGGCTGCTATGGTTCTGACAGTTGACTGTCCCTTAATTCATCAGAATTGTCAGATTGAGTCATCATTGATTGTCAGATGGTATGTGCCAGGGCTGTGTGCACTCCACAGGGGTGTGATTTCTATGTGAAGTAATTAGCCACCAGCTCCGTACGGGCTGCCTCACCCCGTGCCCTTTCCCCTCCCATGCGCAGTGGGCGTGCATGTGGTTGGGGATGTGGGGGCAGCACCATGTCCACAGCCAGGCCCTGGGTGTTGCAACATTGTGCAGGACACATGCTGCCACTATGATCCTGCACACTACTGGGGGAGCGTATAACAGCTGCCCGCCAGAACGGTCAAGGGAGCGAAAGCGTGACTTGAGCACTCTGAATGTGCGCTCCACTATGCCCCGGGTTGCAATATGGGCTGTGTTGTATCTTACCTCGGGAGGCGTGATGGGGTTCCGAATTGGCATCATCGTGTGGGTGCTCAGAGGGTAGGCACTGTCCCCTGGGGAGGTGGTGATGGGGATCATTAGTGGGGTAGTGACATTACTCTGTATCTGGCATGCATGCGTGTGCTGTGGCATTTATACTCACCAAGCAGCCATGCATCGCCATGCCGCCCAACTTCCATGTCCCGGTTTAGGGTTGACATCCTGTAAATTAAGCTGTCGTGGGTGGACCCTGGATAGTTGGCATATACTGAGGTGATGATTCCCTTGGCCTCACATACTACCTGGACGTTGATGGAATGCCAGTGCTTGCGGTTTCTATAGATGTGCTCAGATGCCCTGGGGGGACGTAGAGCCACATGGGTGCAATCAATGGCACCTAGCACTTTGGGGAATTGTGCCACCCTGTAGAAATCCTGGCTGACAGCCTGCCTTTCTGCAGGTGTTCTGGGCAGGTATATGTGCCTGCGGACTGATCGGCGTGCAGTGATGATGGCCGACACTTGGTGTAGGCACCGTGACTGCGTGGCCTGTGACACCCCCCCGCTATGGCACTTGTCCGCTGAAATGATCCGGTAGCCAAGAAGTGCAGTACATTGAGGACCTTCTCCAGGGGGCTGAGTGCTTGGGAGCACAGGGTGGGTGATGTGAGGTCATCCTCCCACTCACTGACCAGGTCGAGTATTATGTGAGGTGGAAACCTGTACCTGCCATACACCTACTCATCAGGCATACCAAAAAGGCTGGTTCTGGGTGTGAAGATTCTGGCCCTGACTATCCTCCTCCTCCTCCTGCGGTATCCCACGGCCACTGCTGCTAGGAATGGTATATTCATCCTGGCGTCTGAGCTTGTTTGTTGTTTGCGCACACTTTTATGCTGCACGGGACGTGCGCCTGCTTCATGCTGGCTTACGTGTTTCTGGATTGGACCTTTTTTTTTGGCCCGTTGTAGGCGACCGTGTAAATCTTCCCGCCCACCCCAGGAATACATGTAACACGCTCTCCCAGACCCAGTCACGAGTGAATATTCCCGCCCACCCCAGGAATACACGTAACACGCTCTCCCAGGCCCAGTCACTGTTAAGCGGAAACCTGTGCAGTTCCCTCTGGGACCACTGCAAAAGATTTAGGCCTACAGGTGTTTGGCAGTAAACCCACTTGGTAGCAGTCTGTACCACACAGATTCACTTGGTAGCTATGACTGAGCAGTCAGACTTCCCTCAAGAAGAGTTAGGCAGTATGTGGAGTATACAAAATAGGGCAATTCACACAGTAGAACAAGCAGACACGGAACAGAGCTTGAGTGTAAAGATATATAGTTATTTATTTATAAAAACACATCTATGAAAAACACACTGGCACTAATACGGCAAACAACTTCAATTACAATTACTATAAGTATCTCACTCCTCTAACAATATTTCGACAAGTCTCGGTTCAACAGCACCACTTATTTGCAGACAGAGGTGAATGCTTCAACCTAGATGGCACTCTAATATTCGTTAGAACGGGAGAGAAAAGGGAGGGTATGAAACCAACTCGGTACCAACTCTTTTACAAAGCAAATGCAAGGCAATTAAGGCAGGGTCTACTGTGGATCACAAAGTTCAGAGGCCAGGCCCACTCGGAGATAGGCAAGGCGATATGTCCCAAAAACTATCACAGTGGAAATGCACTTCGAGTCTTTGTAGCAAATTGTCACAGAAAGGTTGGACCAGTTTAGAACAAAAAGTTAAGAAGGTCTGGAGGCGGCCCAATGGAAAGGTAAGAATTTAAGACACTTCACGCTAACCGTCACAAGGGAAGCCAGGCGGACACGGTACCTCGTAAGTGAAGAGACAGCTCCGGCGGGGGCAGTTGTTCCTGGTGGTGGATGCAAGTCGGGGCTTTGCCAAAAGATGAGATGATCTCGTCGTCGAAGGAAAGTTGAAGATCGTTGTACCACCAGGGAAGAGACCAGCCGTGGAGTGCTCTGTCACAAGGCACCACCTTTTGGTCGCGGTATGGGCTAGTGGCTATCTGGTTGCCGGGGTGCTCAGCATAGGCTATTCGACCACTACGCCCTGGAAGCGAAAAAAAAGCGAAGGGACTGGTTGTTCCCACCAGTCAGGGGAAGAAGACTCTCCAGCCGGGAGATCTCCTCTGTCGTTGGGAAGTGGTGACTCGGTTCAGCAGGGCTCCACCAGAGGTGTCGTCGTTGCAGGTTGGCTCAGCTTTACCCTAGTCGGATTCTTAGGTCCTGTGGCGACTTCTGCAGATCCAGTCCCAAAAGCCCTGCTTTTATGCAGAAAACCCCCATTCATTCAGCCTAGCTGTCAATCAAAACACGCTAAGTGGTGAGCAGGGTGGCTCACCACTTGGGCCAATCACACCAGAGTGTGACTTGAGTTGGCAAGGCAACTCAGTCCAGGGTGCCTAAACCCCCTCCCACAACCCCTGTGATACCCAGACAGAATGGCACCACTTTGGAGGGCCTCTGTGTAGAAGCCCGCCAAAAGTGGAACAAAGGGCTCAACCTTTGGTTCAGAGTTACAGAGGTGAACACAGACGCCATTTTAAAAACCGAGTTCTGGCAGAAAATACCAACCAGTAGATTTATTTAAGACAAATAAACCGGCGGTATGTTAGAGACTAACAGGAAAAAGTATTAGCCTCCAACAATGGGAAGAATCCCATAGAGTTATATTCAGGGTCGAATATAACAAGTAGTTTCCACTGCCACCAGCCAAAACTCGACAAGGGGGGATGGGACAGTGCCCCCTCGAATAACAGACCCAGGGGTAATCGAATTACCCCTACTAGTACGTCCACAATAGGATGGTTTGTACTAGTTCTGTTAGTAAATATAGGTCTAGTAAAGCCAATGGTGACTTTACATGCCCTGGGAGACAGTAGTCAGTCCCAGGGTATGGAGTCTATGGTGGGGATCCTCTAGGACGCCCCAGTGTTACGGCACGGAGGGTGTGGTGTAACACACATAACAAAACACATGAGACCCTATGGAGTAAAAGACCCCATAGCCCATAGAACACATTGACATTCACAGGAATCAACCATATTCATGTCCAAGAGGGGGAGAAAAGAGTCTCACTCTTGGCAGGATGGACAAAAACAAACTCCAGAAATCCAGCAAAGCTGCTGGGGGACTCACTAGCTTAGGAAATTCAGCCTAAACAGAGAATTCTCCCTAACACTCGCCCCCCCCCCCAGACTAAGGGACAGGAGGATTTAATCCACTCCTGGATGAATTCCATACCTCTAGTCGATGACATACATCCTAGAGAGACCATCAGCATTTTGGTGGTGACACCCTGACCTGTGTTCAATGGTGAAATCAAACCCTTGCAGGCAGATTGACCATCTCAGTAGTTTTGGGTTTTCCCCTTTCATTTGCATTAACCATCTCAGGGGTTGGTGGTCAGTCTGAATGACAAAAGTAGAACCATACAAGTATGGCCTAAACTTCTTCAGAGCCCACACGATAGCAAAGCATTCTCTTTCGATTGTTGCCCACCTTGTTTCAGGATCCTTCAGCTTGTGGCTGATGAAGCAAACGGGGTGCTCCCTACCTTTCCCATCCAGTTGACTGAGTACGGCACCTATTCCTACATTAGAAGCATCTGTCTGCACAATGAAAGTTTGGTGGTAATCAGGAGCTCTGAGTACTGGGGCTTGGCAAAGAGCCTTTTTCAGGTTTTCAAAAGCCTGATTGCACTCCTCGTTCCATCTAACCTTTTTAGGAAATTTTGGAGAGGAGATGACATTCAGAGGAGAAGCTATGGTCCCATAGTTTTCAATGAAATTCCTGTAACACTCAGTGAGCCCTAGGAAGGCTCTCACTTGGGTCTGAGTAGTAGGTGTTGTCCAATTTTGCACAGCTTCAATCTTACTGAGCAAAGGCCTTATTTCTCCACCTCCTACCTCATGTCCAAGATAGACTACCTTACTCTGTCCAATTTGGCATTTACTCGCCTTTATGGTCAGATAGGCTCGTCCAAGAGCCTGCACAACATCTCTTAGGTGGGTTACATGTTCTTCCCAGGAATTGCTGAACCCTGCTATGTCATCCAAGTATGCCATGGAGAAGTCCTCCATCCCATTCAGAACCTGGTTTACCATCCGTTGAAATGTAGCAGGTGCATTTTTCAATCCGAAAGGCATCACCTTAAACTGGTATAAGCCAACGAGGGTAGAAAATGCAGTTTTCTCCTTGGCATGGTCTGTCAGGGCTATTTGCCAATAGCCTGACGTCAAGTCAAATGTGCTGAGGAACTTGGCTGAACCAAGTTTATCCACCAACTCATCTGTTCTTGGCAAAGGGTGGGCATCAGTCTTGGTGACTGCATTAATAGCTCTATAATCCATGCAGAATCTAAGTTCTTTAGATCCTGTCTTTGGTACTAACACAACTGGGCTAGACCATGGACTAGTAGAGGGCTCTATTACCCCGAGATCAAGCATCTTGCTGACCTCACCTTTGATGTGGGTTCGTACGTTTTCTGACATTCGGTATCCTCTGCTTTTGACTGGCAGACAGTCACCAGTGAGTATGTCATGCTGGCCCCAAGGGGTCAAGCCTGGTGAAAGTGAGAACAGAGAGGCAAACTGATTCAACATAGATTTGCACTCTTCTTGTTGCTCAGGTGTCAGATTTGAAGAGAGATTCACTCCTTCAATTTTTTCGTCTAAAGGCAAGCCTCTGAGGAGATCCGGAAGAGCTTCACTCTCTTCTTCTTCCTCTGATGATGCTAGAAGCAACGCTCCTACATCAGGTCTCGAGACATACGCTTTGAGTCGGTTGGTGTGGAAGACTGTCGGAGCCTCCTTGGGATTGCCCAAGTCCACCAGATAGTTGACCTCTCCAAGTTTACCCACAACTCTGAAGGGTCCCATCCATTTGTCTTGCAAGGCCCTCTGCCTTGTTGGGGTCATAACGAGAACTAGCTGGTCTTGAGTGAACTCAACCATGTTAGCCTTTTGATCATGCCAGTGCTTGACCAATACTTGTCCAGCTTTCAAGTTATCACTTGCTTCTGTCATCATGTGCGACATTCTCCTCCGGAGACCTATCACGTAGTCAGTCACTCTGACTGGCTTGGGGGAAGGAGCACTCTCCAACCCCTCCTTAATCAGGGCCATGGACCTCTGACGGGATGACCATAGAGAAGCTCAAAGGGAGAATAATCTTCTCCCTCCTGAGGGACTTCTCTATAAGCAAAGAGAAGGCATGGCAGTAGAAGGTCCCACTTTCGTTTAAGGGGTTCTTCTAAAGCACCTATCATGCTCTTCATGGTTCGGTTGAACCTTTCTACCAACCCATTGGTTTGTGGGTGGTAAGCTGTTGAGAACTTGTAAGTAACTCCACAGGTTTTCCACATGGCTTTCATGTAGTGGGACATAATGTTTGACCCCCTGTCAGAGATTACTTCCTTAGGAAACCCGACCCTGGTAAAAATACCAAGGAGGGCCTTAGCCACAGCCAGAGCTGTAACAGTCCTCATAGGAATTGCCTCAGGATACTTAGTAGCATGGTCTACTACAACAAGTATAAACCTGTTGCCTGAGGAGGTTGGAGGATCAAGGGGACCAACAATGTCAATCCCTACTCTCTCAAATGGGACTCCCACAACGGGGAGAGGCACTAAAGGTGCCACATTCTTGGAGCCCACCTTACCAGAGGTCTGGCAGGTGTGGCAGCTCCTGCAGTGTTTTTCTACTTCGGCCCCCATCTTCGGCCAATAAAAGTAGAGAGAGAGCCTTTCCTTAGTCTTCTTGAAACTCAAGTGACCAGCCAAAGGAATCTTGTGGGCTAACTGCAAGAACTGTGGTATGTTCTCTTGGGGTACTACAAGTCGATTGTAGTCTCCAGGTGCAGACTCGGTCGGTTCACTGTAGAAAAGGCCATCTTCCCAGTGCAACCTGTATTTCCCAGGCTCTTGCCCTTCAGCCTGGGCTTCTGCCTGGTGGCGAAGACCTTCCAGAGTTGGCAATTCCCTCTGTCCCTTACTGAAGTCCGCCCTGTTGGGTCCACCTTCTGCCAGTAAAGACTGCAGCTCAGGATGGTCAACAGGATCCAAATCTCCAATGAGTTCCTAGCCTTCCAATAGCTCTTCCTCAGAGTCTAATTCTACCACACAGGGTTGTACCACCCTCTCAGCCTCAGCTGGAGGGGGAGTTACGGGTATAACTTTGGACAACCGCGAGGAAATCCTTGTTGGCTGCACTGGAATGCTGGCTGCTGGTTTTGGTATAGAAGTCTTAAGTGTCCCTTTCGCTTCTGATTTCTTTGAGACAGCAGCTGCCAATTCCAGTGGAGCAGTAGTGATATCTTTCTTCATTATCTCCTGGGGAGTACCTCTCATGGTTCTCTCCCTTGCAGGTCTGGTTAGCTCCTATTACCATTTACTAGGAGGTCTGGGGGCATGAGACACATCTCCGAGAGTTTTTAAATCGTTACCCAACAGAACTCGTCCTGGTACCTCACTCTGTATGCTGACAGGTATCTTTACAGTCATGTTGTTACACTGGATGAGAACTGGTAATTGGGGAAGCATCTGCACAGGCCCTCCAGCTAACTTGGTGAGGCGTTTGGGTGCCTTAGCAACATCCTCAGCCTGAAAAAAAGATTTATCCACCACAGTTATGCTGGCCCCAGTGTCCCTAATGGCAGGAGTCTCCTGACCATTCACCTGGACACTTTCCTTATAATACTCTTTAGTATTATCTGGGATAGAATTATATACATCTAAATTCTGTTGTTCCCACAAACCCAGAGACACTAAAGAAACACTGGCTGAGACTCCAGTGGTTTCATCAGCCAGTAGTAGAAAGTTTCCACTTGCCATTTGGACTTCCTCCTCTGGAGCGAAGGCTAAGGAGACAAGCTGGACCCCTGAAGGTTTACCCTTGCATCTGGGATCTCCTTTCACATGGTGAGTCAAGCCACAAACAAAGCATTTACCGAATGCTTTCTGGAATGGTGGCTTGTTCTGGCCTCCCTCCGGTTTGGCACCAGAAGGTACACTATTCTGCTGTGGTTTTCCTTGTGGCTTACCCTTATGGTTTTGTTTGGGGCCCTCTTTGGAAATTAAGTTATTAGGATTCTCGTTTGGGTCCTTTTTAGGCTGTTTTCCCTCATCCTTCTTCTGAGTTGCCCCAGAATCCTCATGAGTAGCCCTGTTGGCAACCCACAAGTCAGCAGCCTTAGCTAGCTTCCTGGAATCCAATTCCTTTGAATCAGCCAAGTGCTGTCTGAGCTCAGGAGAACATGCATCATAAATAGACTCCAACATAAATAGATTCATCATACCCTCATAAGTGTTCACCTTGTAACCCTTAATCCATCCCTCTTAGTTTTTCAACCCTTCACTCACCCATGTAGCCCACGGGGTACCCTCAGGCTTTTTGAGGGTTCTAAACCTCTTAAGATACTGGGAAGGGGTCTTCCCGAACCTAGCTATCAAAGCTAGTTTCACACTTTCGTAATCCTTCTTATCCACCTCCCCCAACTCCATTACCACATCAGTCGCAACAGGGGGAAGCCTAGAGAACAACCAGGGAAGTAACTCATTCCCTGTGATGTCCTGGAGCCCATGATTATATACAAACAGTTTTAACCAATCCAACACATTCAATCTAGGTTCATACATACCCACTAATTCCTTAGGCATCCGGGGCCTTTTGGGACTGGAACTTCTAGAGGAAGTAGAGGAGAGAGAAGCATTTTCCACCGACAACTTTTTCATCTCTAACTCATGATTAAGTTCTATTTCTCTGAGCCTTAACTCAGCTTGCTTCTGCTCAGCTTCGGCATTCATTTGTCTGAACTCTAGCTCTTGGTTTCTTTCAGATTGGGCTAAAAACCGTTTGTACTCTAATTCGAGCTTCATTTTTTCAAGTTCAAAATAAGCAGGGTTACATGTGGGACCTGGTATGGGCCCCGTAGGTACAGTAGGTAAGGCAGACAGAGGCTCAGAGTGGCTAAGTTCATTAGGTTCACTTTCCTCTTCTGACTCATTATCAAGACTTTGATTCAGATCAGTACATCACTGTTTCCTACATTCGCTGGAGAAGTTGGTTCTTCTGAACCAGTACCCAGACTTTGGTTTTCCAGCAGTCTCGCTATCAGTTCTACTTTCTTGCCTCTTACAGAAAGATTCTCTTGTCTACAGAGAGCTCTCAAACTCTCAGTGTTTTCGCCTGACAAGGACTCTTGTCTGTAAACTTCCATAGTAGACATGTTTTTGAAAGTTGCTGTTTAGTGCTAAGCTTTGTGGTTAGTTATCCTAAAAGCACTCTAAACTGTATACTCGATACAAATCCCACCGCTGTACACCAGTGTTAAGCGGAAACCTGTGCAGTTCCCTCTGCGACCACTGCAAAAGATTTAGGCCTACAGGTGTTTGGCAGTAAACCCACTTGGTAGCAGTCTGTACCACACAGATTCACTTGGTAGCTGTGGCTGAGCAGTCAGACTTCCCTCAAGAATAGTTAGGCAGTATGTGGAGTATACAAAATACACAGTAGAACAAGCAGACACGGAACAGAGCTTGGGTGTAAAGATATATAGTTATTTATTTATAAAAACACATCTATGAAAAACACACTTACACTAATACGGCAAACAACTTCAATTACAATTACTATAAGTATCTCACTCCTCTAACAATATTTCGACAAGTCTAGGTTCAACGGCACCACTTATTTGCAGACAGAGGTGAATGCTTCAACCTAGATGGCACTCTAAGATTCGTTAGAACCGGAGAGAAAAGGCAGGGTATGAAACCAACTCGGTACCAACTCTTTTACAAAGCAAATGCAAGGCAAGTAAGGCAGGGTCTACTGTGGATCACAAAGTTCAGAGGCCAGGCCCACTCGGAGAGAGGCAAGGCGATATGTCCCAAAAAGTATCACAGTGGAAATGCACTTCGAGTCTTTGTAGCAAATTGTCACAGAAAGGTTGGACCAGTTTAGAACAAAAAGTTAAGAAGGTCTGGAGGCGACCCAATTGAAAGGTAAGGATTTAAGACACCTCACGCTAACCGTCACAAGGGAATCCAGGCGGACACGGTACCTCGTAAGTGAAGAGACAGCTCCGGCGGGGGCAGTTGTTCCTTGTGGTGGATGCAAGTCGGGGCTTTGCCAAGAGATGAGATGATCTCGTCGTCGAAGGAAAGTTGAAGATCGTTGCACCACCAGGGAAGAGACCAGCCGCGGAGTGCTCCGTCACAAGGCACTACCTTTTGGTCGCGGTATGGGCTAGTGGCTATCCGGTTGCCGGGGTGCTCAGAACGGGCAATTCGACCACTACGCCCTGGAAGTGAAGAAAAAGCAAAGGGACTGGTTGTTCCCACCAGTGAGGGGAAGAAGACTCTCCAGCCGGGAGATCTCCTCTGTCGTTGGGAAGTGGTGAGTTGGTTCAGCAGGGATCCACCGGAGGTTTCGTCGTTGCAGGTCGGCTCAGCTTTACCCTCGTCGGATTCTTAGGTCCTATGGCGACTTCTGCAGATCCAGTCCCAAAAACCCTGCTTTTATGCAGAAAACCCCCATTCATTCAGCCTAGCTGTCAATCAAAACACGCTAAGTTGTGAGCGGGGTGGCTCACCACTTGAGCCAATCACACCAGAGTGCGACTTGAGTTGGCAAGGCAACTCAGTCCAGGGTGCCTAAACCCCCTCCCATACCCCCTGTGGTACCCAGACAGAATGGCACCACTTTGGAGAGCCTCTGTGTAGAACCCGCCAAAAGTGGAACAAAGGGCTCAACCTTTGGTTCGGAGTTACAGAGGTGAACACAGACGCCATTTTAAAGACCAAGTTCTGGCAGAAAATACCAACCAGTAGATTTATTTAAGACAAATAAACCGGCGGTATGTTAGAGACTAACGGGAAAAAGTATTAGCGTCCAACAATGGGAAGAATCCCATAGAGTTATATTCGGGGTCGAATATAACAAGTAGTTTCCACTGCCACCAGCCAAAACTCGACGAGGGGGGACGGGACAGTGCCCCCTCGAATAACAGACCCAGGGGTAATCGAATTACCCCTACTAGTACTTCCACAATAGAATGGTTTGTACTAGTTCTGTTAGTAAATTTAGGTCTAGTAAAGCCAATGGTGACTTTACATGCCCTGGGAGACAGTAGTCAGTCCCAGGGTATGGAGTCTATGGTGGGGATCCTCTAGGACGCCCCAGTATTACGGCACGGAGGGTGCGGTGTAACACACATAGCAAAACACATGAGACCCTATGGAGTAAAAGACCCCATAGCCCATAGAACACATTGACATTCATAGGAATCAACCACATCATGTCCAAGAGGGGGAGAAAAGAGTCTCACCCTTGGCAGGATGGACAAAAACAAATTCCAGAAATCCAGCAAAGCTGCTGGGGGACTCACTAGGTTAGGAAATTCAGCCTAAACAGAGAATTCTCCCTAACAGTCGCAAATGAATATTCCCGCCCAACCCAGGAATACACGTACCCCACTCTCCCAGGCCCAGTCACGTGTGGAAGTTCACGTGAACCCGTAATACACGTACCCTGCTGATATTGCGTGTGGAAGTTCACGCGGACCCGTAATACACGTACCCTGCTGATATTGCGTGTGGAAGTTCACGTGGACCCGTAATACACGTACACTGATGATATCGCGTGTGGAAGTTCACGCGAACCCCGTAATACACGTACCCTGCTGATATCGCGTGGGGAAGTTCACGCGGACCCATAATACACGCACCCTGATGAAATCGCGTGTAAGACTACCCGCGCACCCCTGAAATACACGTACCCAGGCAAATCGCACTGCTGGGGGTGGGGGTGCAGGGAGACATGAGTGGGGGCCTGGTGGAGGGTGCCCCACAGTGATGGGGGGTGGGGGTGCAGGGGGACATGAGTGGGGGCCTGCTGGAGGGAGCCCCTGGATGCTGGGGGGTGGGGTGCAGGGAGACATGAGTGGGGGCCTGGTGGAGGGTGCCCCACAGTGCTGGGGGGTGGGGGTGCAGGGAGACATGAGTGGGGGCCTGGTGGAGGGTGCCCCACAGTGCTGGGGGGTGGGGGTGCATGGAGACATGAGTGGGGGCCTGGTGGAGGGTGCCCCTGACTGCTGGGGGGTGGGGGGGAGACATGAGTGGGGGCCTGGTGGAGGGTGCCCCTGACTGCTGTGGGGTGGGAGGGGTGGGAGACATGAGTGGGGGCCTGGTGGAGGGTGCCCCTGACTGCTGGGGGGTGGGGGTGCAGGGAGACATGAGTGGGGGCCTGGTGGAGGGTGCCCCTGGATGCTGGGGGGTGTGGGTGCTGGGAGGCATGAGTGGGGGCCTGGTGGAGGGTGCCCCTGGATGCTGGGGGGTGGGGGTGCAGGGGGACATGAATTGGACTTAAGTGGGGCCTGGTGGAGGGTGCCCCTGGATGCTGGGGGATGGGGGTGCAGGGAGACATGGTTGGGGGCCTGGTGGAGGGTGCCCCTGGATGCTGGGGTGTGGGGGTGCAGGGAGACATGAGTGGGGGCCTGGTGGAGGGTGCCCCACAGTGCTGGGGGGTGGGGGTGCAGGGAGACATGAGTGGGGGCCTGGTGGAGGGTGCCCCTGACTGCTGGGGGTGGGGGGGAGACATGAGTGGGCGCCTGGTGGAGTGTGCCCCTGACTGCTGGGGGGTGGGGGGGTGGGAGACATGAGTGGGGGCCTGGTGGAGGGTGCCCCTGACTGCTAGGGGGTGGGGGTGCTGGGAGACATGAGTGGGGCCCTGGTGGAGGGTGCCCTGGATGCTGGGGGGTGGGGGTGCAGGGAGACATGAGTGGGGGCCTGGTGGAGGGTGCCACTGGATGATGGGGGGTGGGGGGGTGGGAGACATGAGTGGGGGCCTGGTTGAGGGTGCCCCTGGATGCTGGGGGGTGGGGGTGCTGGGAGACATGCGTTGGTGGGCAGTAGTGCAAGGTGACATGTGGGTTAGCTGGGGGGCATGGCCATGGTGGATGGGCTGCCTGCGGGACATGTGCAGGGGTGCAGGGTAGTCCCCTGTGGTGTGGGCCACCTGCAGGGGCCGTGGAGGGTGTAGAGGGAACAGCTGGGAAGACCCACACGGCCAATTCACGTGTAGGACTCCCCGGCACCCCTGAAATACACATAGGCTGCTGGATTCGCGTGTGGAATTTCCCACGCACCCGGAGTACACGTACCCTGCTGAAATCGCGTGTGGAACTTCACGCGCACACCGAAATACACGGACCCTGCAAATTGGCATGTGAAACTTCCTGTGCACATTGGAATACACGTACCCTGCTGAAATCGCGTGTGAAACTTCACGCGGACCCCGAAACACACGTACCACAGACAATCGCGTGTGGAACTTCCCGCGCACCCGAAATACACGTACCCAGGCCAATTGCGTGTGGAACTTCCCGCGCACCCCGAAATACATGCACACGCTATTTTTCACGCAGCGGGTGTCCGTGTTTGTCGGTACCCCTTTGCACCTCATTTGTCCTAGAGGGCCACAGTATGGATCATTCATCATAGCTGTATATAGGTGCTTTTTGTTAGCGCACATTTTGGCGCACATTTATTTCAGGCGCAGGGCCGCCACCGCCTGCTTTCTTGTTGCGGACTTGTTTGGCCCTGTGCGCGTCTTTGACCGTGCGCTGGTTTGCCCTATTCGATTCCATGAATACGAGTTGTAGGCGAGCGTGTGGGCGTTCCGCGCACTTGCCTCCTGTACTTCCCCCGTGACGCCCATATTTTCACACGTTGTTCCCCATTCCGAGTGTTACGCCCCGTGTTCCGCCTACTTTTGTTATGTGCGCTGTGCTATGTGCGATTTCGCTGTGGCCGTGGCGTACGCCGTTGGATGACCTGTGCTCCGGCGTGCGCCGTGCACTTTTTCAGCGCACATCCAATATTTTTCTTGCGCACAGACTTCCATGAATCGATGTGCGCTGGTTTCCCTGCGATTTTCACACTTGCACTGCGATTCGCACGTTTTGGCACCTCTGCGCTGGAATTTTCGGCGCACATTAATTCCATCAATCGCCCTGTCAGTGTCTTATGCCATTATCAGGTGACCATTCAAAACAAGGAACCAAAAAAGGTACCGACGCCAATGACAGTCCTTAATTCTGTCAATTATTTAGGTTAAATCTCCATATTATTATAAGGTGTGTGCTTTCAAAGAAAGTCACAGGAACAACAAAACCAAAGAGAAATCCTAAGAGTACATGAAATTAATTTATTATAAAAAACAATTTTTTTTAGAATTTCAGAATGCTTTATACATAAGTTTAAAAGACATGACAAAAGATAAAACAGAAACATGAAACATAATATTCATCATGTGTACATTGTAATTTCATCAGAAAATTGAAATCGGATATTTTGCAGAAAACCAATTAATGAAAGAACGGGAGCCCGACAGGAAAACAATTGTACCTGTGGGCTAGGTATAACCAGGGTGTGTGGAAAATTACCCTGGTTTAGAGAAATGTTTCCAAATTACTTCCAGAAGGGAGGGGAACATAGCGCATGGAAAACACGTTTCGGCAAGCCTAAACAGGCTTTAGTGGTTGGAGCCTTCCTCAGGGCAGAATTTATGTGGTATGATAATTTATCGCTAAAGGGGGCAGAGAAAAATAGAACATGATTGGTACAACTGATACTATACAGGATATATTCAATGGAGTGTCAAGGTTTGTAGTACTGTTAACAAGCAGACATGGATCACTCACCCTTTATATGTATAGAGGGCAGTGGAAATCTGCGTGGTTGCAATCCCGGTGTAACAAGACTCTTATACTGTTTGTAAAAACAGCCAAGGTGACTGAGCCAGGGATGGTACTTCTGTTTGCTGTGCTGGAAGTCCAGCAACTATAAAGGCAAGCACAAGAAAGAACAGATCTCAAAATAAAAAGGAGAAGTCATGGGGTTTGGCATTTGTGCAAAAAATGCGTACAGGTATCGATAGATGGTGTGTTAGAATCTGTTAATGTACATACACTATGCATCAGAGATTGTCTGGAAAAAGAAGAAGGACACAACGGTGACCGTGTGCTAGAGAAACAAGTTAAAAGGATGTGGGAGATGAAAGTGTAGAGAGAGCGGCAAACACAATTTAAGGGTCCATGTGCAGGGTGGCAGATTGAGGAAAAGATAGCTGCCGGTGAAGGTAAAAAAATGACACGTATATAACACACTGGTGAAGTTTAAGAGGTGCAAGCGGTGTCAGGAGGGGGTTACCTGGAAGCATGATGTCAATCAGTGCTGGGTAGAAATGCTGTGAAAAACACAAGTCAGTCCGGAAAAGAATGATATGGCACGGCCATGATGCTGCAGCACAGAGATTGCTCTGAAAAAAAAGGAGCAAAAACGCCGCCTGAGTAGAGCAATTGCAAATGGGACAATTTATGCATGTTTGTACGGGTGGAAAAACCACCAAGAAAGGGGAAAAACACAATAGACTGCAGCGCCTGTAAAAATGGAAGTCGGCGTCATGTATATATTTAGAGTGTGCGTTGGAATCACAGAGTCATCTACAATACACACAGTTAATCTCCCTCGACAGATCAATAACAGGTATGCTTACCTTGCACGCTTAGCCGGAATGTGGAAAAGGCTGAGGCGTGCGGCGACAACAGAAAATGCCATGTCATGCAGGAAGGTGCATCAGGGGAGCCTTTCCGTGGTGAGCAGCTGTGGCTGACTAATGCCGACTAGGGTACTCGTGTGGTGGTTGTCATGACAACCGGCCTACAAATGGCCTTGGAGGGGGTGTGTCTGGCACCAAACCGTGCGCTGCTCTCCTGAGTGGAGCGTGTCGTGTTACACCAAGGCCAATAGCGCGGGAGGCGAGGCACCTACCTCAGCGCGAGTAGTGAAAAAAACGTACTCGCGTGAAGGTTGTCATGGCACCCGGCCTGCAAAAGGCACTGCTCTCAAGGGTGGAGCGTATCATGGTGCACGAGGGCCAATGGCGCAAGAGGCGGGGCATCTGCCTCAGCGCAAATGAAAGCGGAAAAAACCGTGGAAGCGGAGCCCTATAAAATAAATGGACTGCGCTAGCGGTTATGGAGAAAAACAAACAAACCCAACACATGTAACAGTGTTGCCATGCGCTTTTTTCCCCTCCCTTCTGGAAGTACTTTGGGAACATTTCTTCGATCTTTCATAATCGTTGGCAGTTAATTATATGGCAAGATAAGCATATGACCTAAGTTGATTGAATGATTTTGCTCTGTCTAAACCAGGGTCATTTTTTACACACCCTGGTTATATCTAGCCCACAGGTACAATTGTTTTCCTGTCGGGCTCCCGTTCTTTCACTAATTGGTTTTCTGCAAAATATCCTATTTCAATTTTCTGATGAAATTACAATGTACACATGATGAATGTTATGTTTCATCCTTTGTCATGTCTTTTAAACTTATGTATAAAGCATTCTGAAATTCTAAAAAAATGTGTTTTTTATAATAAATTCATTTCATGTACTCTTAGTATTTCTCTTTGGTTTTGTTGTTCCTGTGACTTTCTTTGAAAGCACACACCTTATAATAATATGGAGATTTAACCTAAATAATTGACAGAATTAAGGACTGTCATTGGCGTAGGTACCTTTTTTGGTTCCTTGTTTTGAATGTGTATACTGCCTCTGCCCACGCGTGCCCACTGGGGCACACCTATTGTTTGTATATAATCAGGTGACCACTTCACTGACTCTACTACCCTAAATTGTATCTATGGGGGGATACAAACATGGATGCAGGTGAACAGACTATCACCCAATGACTCAAAGACCGAACAGATGGTTGTGGTTACAGCTCCCCAATCTCAGAAACTTGGTCACGAATACTGCCTGTTCATCATAGTCGGATGCCCCATCAAACCTCAACCTAAGTTCACGACTTTGGCAGTCACCCTTGATCAAAACCTGTCAATATAGGCACATGTGAACAGTCTAGTCTCCTGCTCCTCTTACTATCTTAAACTATTAGCCCAGCTCCGCCCATTTCTGAACAATACTAACTGTACCATGATTGTTTGTGCCATCATAAGGGCGAAGCTGGACTATTGTGCTGGGCGTAACCAAAGGAGAGTTATCTCAACTACAGGTGGTCCAGAATAATGCTGCACATATTGTAATGGGGAAGTACAGGGTGGACCATGTTTCTCTAGCCAGAAGGGCTTTGCATTGGCTGCCAGTGAATAGTCGCGCCCTGTTCCGCGTGCATTGCCTAACGCACTGATGCCTTTAGGGCATGGGCCTATAATATCTGGCCAAACATCTCTGCTGGTTGCGGGCTCCCAGGATATTGCGCTCAAACAACACCTCTCTTCTGGTGATGCGATGCTCCAAATGCTCTTGTGTGGCAAGAGGATAATTTCTGTATGCAGCCCCGTGTCTCTGGAATGAGCTTCCTCTCAATCTGCGAGCTTGTGCCTTCTTGAAGGCAGGAAGGGTCCTGCCTTCAAGAAGGGAATGAAGACAGCACTTTTTGCTGAGTGCCTTATGAACTAGAACTCACCCAGTTACTATCTCCTTCTTTCCCTTCTGTTATGTATGTGTGTCTTGTCTAAGCTCCCCTATGCCTGTATACAAATAAAATGAATAAATAAATAAGAAACATGTAGAGCGAAAGTTTATATATTTTTCTAAAAAAACAAATTAATCACTATAAGAAGGGGTAGATGCCATACAGTTTGTGTTTTAGACACTTATCTAGTGCATAGTTGGTTTTGTGAGATATTTGTTCTATGTAAGGTAAACAGGAGAATTATATTGATTAATTTGACCTGCACTTTTGTACGTTGTCCATTAATTAATTGTGCCTCTTCTTCGATTTTCATACTTTCTGTCCATTGATTGACTAACCTCCTATGACACTACCATAAAACACTATATACCTGACTCAGCTTAATATAATTGCATTGTTGAAGCTGGGTTTGAGCCAGGTATTTACACTTATTTCTATTAGTGTTCCCCTGGTTTTCCCCCTTTATACTGGACTAAAGAAGGTAATAACATCACATACATTGGATCCTCCTCCACCCACCACAATTGAAGTATTAAGAAAAAACAACATGCTCAGGAGAGGCTGAGACAAATACAAAAGGAGAGTAGTATTCGGTATGAACTTAGATTTAGATCTGATTATTCTATCAAACAAAAAGTTGAAAAGCAGAGGTCTTACAGAGGCAATCCTCAAATTGCTAGCAATTGTACATTGTTTATGGTGAACATCCCAAAACTAGGAAGAACCTCATTTGAGAGAAATACTCCCTGGCTAATAAAACTATTCATTGGATCAGGCATGTTGAAGGGGGTGGCTCGTTATTGAGAAATGATATCCTCAACGTCTTGCGGATCACGTCACCTAACCATGAAAATAACTATATTAAGTTATGGCTGGTGGACCTTACTAATGTTGAAGGGCTGCTATCCATAGAACAAAGAACCTTAACCCCCTCTTGATCAGCAATTCAGTTTAAATCTTTCCCTCCAGAAAATATTATTCAGCAAATAGCCCAAGTAAACCCTTCCATACAGCTTAGAACTAGACCAGATACTGTCAAGAAAGAAACGAGGAGTCAGAGAATTATGACTCAAATCAGCAGTGGTAAAGTAGCCGCTATTATATGACAATCCCAGGTAGTCCTGGTAATCCAGTTACAAGGGAGCTATAAAAACTCACCATTACACAGCTAGACAAAATTACGGTAATGGTATGGAACATCGCAGGATTAAGTAAACACTGTATTGATGACGATTGGAGGGAGTTCACCAATGGCATGAATGTGGTATGTCTACAAGAAACATGGGCATTAAAGGAGATGTATAACAGTTGCTTCCATAATTTGGCTAATAAATGCGGTGAATTGGCGACATTCATTAAGATGATTCTTGAGGTTAAATTACAACTAGTAGCCTTAGGGTCTCCAGATATAATGGCACAAACTATCCACTTTAAAGATACTCTGTGTGTCTTTTTGGTCAACATGTACAATAGACCATATGGTAGCAATGGACTAATGACTTTGTGACTGCTTTAAGATATAATTATATTTATAACTATAATTGTTTGTTTATGTTATGATAAATGAAACTAACACATTGAAAATACATGACATAGAGAATATAGTTATAGTTGTGGGAGATTTGAATCCCCTCTTTCATCTGCTCCCCCTGCTGAAAGTAATAATGTGGGAAGAGGATGAAGTATCGGGGCACCAGAGACTAGAGCCATACCTCCAAAGAGGGTGCATTAGCTGGCTGAAAAAGTACCAAAACATGTTTTCACCTTAGGGCTAAGAGCGTCTATTGGGAGGACTAATTGATATCCCAGCTAAACCCACGGTTGAGAATGATAAACACTGTTCACTCATTGATTATACACTTGAGAGCATCAGTGTATCTCCCTATGTGGACATGTTTGAGGTAATAGTGAGAGTGGTGAGCATTCATGACCCGGGAATTCAGTAATTGGTAAAAAAAAGAGACAAAAAAATGTGAAGAATACAAAATTTGGTAAGATAATGAGAGAAACAAACTCAGAATCCCCATGCACCATTTAAAGGAAAATAATACCATTATTAATTTATAATACCAATTTGAGTGTAATATTTGTATAATTTCTTGGCAGTAATATGCACTCCGTGCAGCTCTTAACATCCGCAAGAAAGAACATATCTCGCAGCCAGACGTAACACCCACTGACTCCCAGTCCAAGACCGTATCAGATTTAAAATACTCTCCATCATGCGTAAATGTATCCACAACACTGCTCCAAAATTCTTTGTCACCAAAATCTCCACCTCTTATTCTGACAGACCTACCAAAGTATTTACTTCAAACCTCCTCACCACACCTACATTCAAAATAGCCAAAGCAGGGGGAAGAAGCTTCCCAGTCATGGCGACACAACTATGTAATACCTTACCATTACACGTCAGATCAGAACCTTCGTACACCGCCTTCCGCTAAAAAATCAAAACGTGGGTATTCAAACAAAGTCTCTGAAACACCTCCCAACTAACCATACTCATATCTGCATGCTACATTGTTTGTCTACCTGTAACCACTATGTAACTAGTAACCAGCTCCCAGACACCCCCTGGTCTGGTGCGTTTTACAAATGAATATACATATATATTCTTATTATAAACAAGTTGTTACTTCACATCTCGCTTGTAATAAGAATTAGTTCCGACTACCCGGTTGCAATAAGCTATTATTTTCGACTAGTGTCATGACCTGGACTCCCACTTAATCTGAAGCAGCTGTTGGATGGGCTCAGGGAGATTATGCTTTGCTGAGGAAAAAAAAGCTTTTTAATTTAAACAAACAGGTGCCAAAAATAGCTCACCAGGGTTGTTTTCTTTTAATTGAGGACGTCAACAGGGCCTGCTGCTGTGAATGTGTGTCACAAACACAGGCCTAAACTTCCACAGGTTGAAAATTAACATGGGAAAGCCACTGTTGAAATTTCAGTGCAGTATGTTGCTGGCATCTCTGAAACCAGTAGCAAATGTCAAAACATAGGCCCTTGGACAGTCCTCTGTGCACAGCAGTGACTTATTTAACATGATACACACACCCTTAGTAAAAAGATCTGGTCTAGACCAACGCCATCCAGTTAACCTTTGTCCTATTAGCAACTGCAACTTTTTGTTAAAGATCTTAGACAAAGTTGCCACAGGACAGTTACAAAAATACATTGATCAATACAAACTTCTACATGTCCAACAATCCGGCTTAAGAGAGGTGCATGGAACTGAGTCGGTCTTGTTGCATCTTAAGACTAAAATGCTGGAGATAATGGACAGGAGTAAATCAGGTCTACTCATATTACTAGAACCCTCGGCAGCTTTCGATTTGCTAGACCACCAGAAGCGCTGAGAGACCCTTGACAAGGCAGGAAACTGCTCACAAGAGGCCATTGATTGGATATCTTCGTTTCTTGGTAACAGGAGTTCCAAGATACAATGGGGCGAACACTTTTCAGTCCCTGAACCAGTAGATTGTGGTGTACCCCAGGGAGCCAGTTTCTCCCTCCTTCTTTTTAATATCTACAGGTGTTGTCTCTGCACCCTCCTCACCAACATGGGTATATTTTTCACTAATTTTGCAGATGACACGCAGCTAGTTATGGAGTTAACTGGCTGTCACACTACTGACAATGATAAACTTAATACCATCTACAACTCCATTGAGGCATGGATGAAGTCCAACTGGATGTGCCTCAATGGTGGGAAAACGGTACTCTTGGTCTTTGGCTCTACTCGGGTGAAGTAGGGAGGCACAATAATGTAATAAAGAATAAGTTAGCCAAAATATGCCACGAACGAAGGCTGAAGTGGCTAGACACCCTTATCTTTTTGTTGACAATTAGTGCTAGCAGCCAAACAGGGCTTAGCCTGTACAAATTTTATATGGGCTCCCCATGAGGCTACCCTATCACGACCTGTAACTTGTTGCTGATAACCTGCATAACCTGCATTTGGTTGACAACACATTGATGGGGTGTGTGAAGTCTTTCATTTCTTCTGTCAATTCTGTCTATAACCAGGTCAAGGCAGCTCTGCCTAGAGAACCATGTCTGCCCAGACTCTCTCTGGAAGCAGGGGATTTTGTTCAGCTGCCAATACATCCAAGGAAGTCGGCTTTGCTCCAGGTTTTGTTTGGTATCTAACTCAGCTGTTATAGTGCAGTGGCACACAACGTGGGTCCTTCTTACCCCATGCAGCACTTGTAAGCTGAACATTCAAATATTTTGTCTAGGCATCTCTGTTGTATTGTTTTCTCACTGGTCTCTATGTTGCTCATGCCTCTTCCTCTGAAATGATGCTAAGCTATAGTCTCTCTAACATGGTCACCATCTTGGAGATCAGAACATGTTATCAGGACATGGCCTTAGTACTGAAGAAGATACATAATCCACTGGCAGGGAGGGACATGTAGCTTTATGGTTAGCTGGGAATGTGTGGGTGGATTTTCTACTATGGTTCCTCCAAAAGCCTACTATGTGTCCCCTTGGGTTTCTCCCTTATCCTTGTGAAACACTACCAAACGGGTTTCCAAATGAGGATTAACTCAACGCCTTACACAATGAATAACAATCCTCAAAGTTGACCTCCACCCCCAAAGGTGTTGATTAAGGGTGAAACTATTGTTACTAAACCTTCTGAAATATACCCTGAGCCATCTCACATCTCAGACCTCAAGCATTGTTGTTATTCTATTTTGCACTTTTAGATTGGGAAGAAAAGAATGTTTGAAGATCCTTTACTGGTACCACTATTTAATGACTACAAATGGGGTGGTAAGAGAAATCCTGTAGAGAGATAATATCAGCAAAGACACTTATATATACAAAACAGGACAGAAAATAACTCTAGTTAGAACAACCTAATTATATGGATACAAGGATGAGAAAGATCTAATACCACCTATACACAAATTCCTCACTAGCATAATAAGTTGTGTGGATTTTACTGGCACTGTTCGTCCTGGCAAGAATGGACGCAGTACTCATCTACATTCAATTGCACAAATCTGTTACATGTATTCATACTTATAAAAACATTTTTTGTAGACATTTTTGAATTTCATAAAACATATTTAACAACCCTTATGAACCACAAGGCTGAAGGTCATCATGTGTGCTTATCATTAGGAAATAACAAACACCATCAAGTCACAATTTACCAAAACATATGACATAAAATTACAAAATAGAACACTCTTCAATGTGTCTCTAAAACTAATATCCCAACATGTTTCTGTTCTGAATTGTCATAAATGGCTAAACATTCTTTGGGAGAACAAACCCTAGAATGTAGATTCCTTCAACACCAATAAACAAGGGTCGGAGGTTGGTGCTAGTCATGGTGCTATTAGCGCCATGACTAGCACCATTACCGGTACTGTGTCCGCCCTCGTTCAATGGGGATTTACCGGTCTAGTCCGACCTTTGCGGGACCGGTAAGTCCCCATTGAAAATGTCAATCCCCATTCCCATTTGAGCCCCCTTAGGGCACTTGTACAGGATCCTTATCAGGAGGTTTTCATTGTATGGCAATACGAAGATATTAGAGAATTGAGGATCATAATGTCATAGTAGGACTGTAATAATCCTATGGAGCTATATTGTTATCTACTGACTACTTTAATTTATAGCAGAAATTGTAAGCTTTATGTCACTATAACACATAGTTAAACAATAGGACATATAGTTTAAGCCAACACTTAGTTTCACCTACTTTTGGTGTTGCTGAATTCTTGAAAAATACACAGGTGTGTAGCAAGTCTTTCTGATGTGACACTGAGAAAGATAGATAGATCAGGGTTTCAACCGGTTATTCGAACTACCACTCTGGAAACAATGAGTTGTCCTTTCCATTATCTGTATTTCAGGTCCCAACTCAGTTTTCCGACTGTGCTGAGGAGGCCACTATCTGCCTACTGCAGCAGGCGTCTGAGGAACTGTGCAGAGGAAGAAACAAAAGGAAATTGGGATGGCGCCAATTCGGCGCTTGCAGCTTTGCATACAAGGGAACAAGGCTAGATTCCACTTAGGCTGTTTCAAACAAGCAACATGACTTACTTCTTGGGCACATCTCACCAACTCTAATAGGAACATTGGAGAGGTTCATGTGATTGGGACCTTATCAAGATCAAAAGTGGCAATCCTATAGAATTGATAAATTGAGTAATGTCCTCTGGATGAATGCTGCAATTGGACATTGCGTATGAAGAAGTGCAAAATTACCTGGATTCTGAAATCCTGAGTATCCGAGAAGTTGTGAGGCATAACAGCTGACCACAAATCGTAAATAACAATTTAGGAATACCTGAAGAACTCTGACACTGTGGAGATTTTTGGCAGTACACTGATGGACGTGTGGACGTTGAGAGTGCACCTTCACTGCAAAGTGAGCAGTTCAATGTATTGTGGACCCCACCAGCAGAATTATGCCTGAGCCATGGGCTGGATGTAATTGGGACTGGATCCCACAATGAGAGTTGTGGCATGTCGATCACCTGGCAATTCAGCCAGATAGCTTAAAACTGCCCAAGGGACAACCTCCTATTTATGTTTAGGAATAGAATCAACTTGGAAAGTGTTGCTTCTTCAACCATCCCAGCTGCAGTGTCTTAATATGTTAGGAAGGGGCCAAGTGCTATTAGAAGGTGACAGTATTTGTTGTGATGATAAGGTGACTGGGATTTTATTGTCTTATTTGCTTTTATTCTGTGGGGAGTATAAATGTCTAGAGTCAGTGTCAGTTCCTTTGTTAGATATACATTTGGTGTTCAAGACAGGTGCTTGACAGTTTACTATCTATAGGTCAGCAGTAGAAAAGAAATCTGTAAGTCTAAAAATTGAATTTTTAAAAGCATATCACAAGGTAGAGCCTAGATGTTTCAAGAATCTAGAGAGCTCAATCCAGAAGTTAAGAAGATCAAACATCCATATATATAAAACAAGTAGTTATGTTTGCGTACACAGATGATGCAATTTATCAGCTGTCCAAATGGCAAAGTGCACCTCTGTGTGCCCTTCCACTTCAACAACAGATATCATTTTAACAAACAGAATAAGCACAGTTCTACACGCTCACCTTCTCCTTCCACTATCACAAACATTCGGAATAATTTCAGGTTACTTTTTTCCACACCCACTTCTCTTCACACAGAGCATGGCAGTTCCAGTGTCATTGAACAGTTAATTAACGGCTCAATGTTTCAGTTCTAAAGAGCAAAACGCTGTATGACACATTTCTCCTCACAAGCTAAAATTGGAAGCAGGTTCTGTAATTATGATACTGTGCAATCCTATGCCATCACGGGGACTCTGCACTGGAACAATGTTGACAATTACAGATCTACAAAAACACATCATAAAGGCCTGTGTAATCGATGGAATTTAGATACTGTTCTTATATTGCACATACCTCTCATTCCATTTAATATAAATATACCTTTCAAATTCCTGGAACTGCTTAGTGGTAATTCTGATATTTAAGAAGAGGGACAGAAGTGACCTTATTAATTACCATCCAGCATTGACCTTTAAGATATGCTAGAATGGCGTATGGTATGCCAGAAACCGATTGTATCTAGAAAAGTTTACAAGTATTTTAATACAGCCACTGTATGAACTCCTGATGATATTATGTGATCCGTTAATAATGATGTCTCTGAACAACCCTATATAACCATATCCATGTGTACAACCATGTTTTTCAACTTACTGGCTGGTTTAATTTTGTGCTGCTGTAGATGTAGTAAGAAGGGGCAAACAAACTGCTGACTAGGCATCATTTTGTTCAAAGTATAAAAGAATTTTCAATTAAGGTTTTCATTAATTAATTTCATTTGGCACAATACATGCATTCACATTTTATGTTTTACCACATTGTGAACGTACAATACTCTTTGTGTGGATTAACAATATGTTATATACACATAATAAAAGTTGTGGTACAGAATGTTTCTTAACCCTTACACTACCAAACTATTTTCTCTTAGTGCATTGGTTTAGAACCTATTGTCTGTCCTTCACCCTCGCTATATTGCTTATAAGCATCAGTCATACTGCATCAGGTCATGAGAGCATATTGGTGTAGGATCTTACAAAACAGGACTTGCATATGCCCTTGGCTTTGGCTCCAGAAGATCAAGAGAAGTCAGCCTTCTATATAATCATGGGACTATACTAGTAAAGTACTGTTTGGACATTGTGGCACCCCAGAGAGTCATGGACATGATCCTGCAACTCCACCGATAGCATACTGCAACCTACTTAGATGATATTATCTTATTTAGTAAGTCACGGAGTACACATATGTGTCATATTCACAATGTTTGCTAATGTCTGTGGAAGTCAGCACAATGTCCTTGGTGAGGAATTTGTGAATTTATGGATGGGTAAGAAAAAGTGAAACCCCAGGAATATTAGGCGCGGTTGATGCAGCACATTTCAATGTCCAAGACAAATGCATATTTTTGAGCATTCCTATAATTAGTTGACTTGTATCAAATGTTAAATTGTGCTACTCTTGTGGGTGCTCTGACTGATCAAATGAGAAAACGGAAGTCAAACCAACTCAAGTGGAGAACAGAAGAAGAGCAGGGTTTTGGTAAGTTGAAGCAATTCATTTGCCACCTGATAAATACCCAATAAAAATAAAGAAATACAAATAAATAATGCCAGATTTATCAAAAATCTTTCTCTTCCAAAATTATACCTCAATTTCCTTGCACTGTTTTCCTGACCATTTTATCTATCCCTCACACCAAATATCTACTCAACCTTACCCCTCCCTACCACTGTCTGAATGTTCTATCTTACTCCTCCTTGCCTCTCTGACAGGCAAGCATTTTTTAATGCCATAACCTTTGGCAGTAGAAGCTATACAAATGCAAAATAATATAGGGTAAACCAAAAATCTGATCAATAAAAAATCACTCCAAAGGGGGTCAATAATAAGTGTAAGGTTTGCAAGGAAAACAATGTTTTGCTATATGCAAAATATGGCTGAGAGTGTCAGTCAGTCCCATAGAACTGAAAACTGAAACTACACTTGGCATGCCCATTTCAAGTTACATCTTTTATAGTGGAAAACCGCAAATTAGCATAAGCAAAGCATATCAGATACAACATAATCCCACATTCCCCTTTGGCAAAAACAAATGCACAAATATAAACATCCCCTATAGTTCATTACCCCATCGGGCGTGCCTATCTAACTCCAACCCCTTACAAAATAACCTAATTGTGCAGTTAGCAGAAACACTGTGACATGATTGGTACATTATACTCAGAATAAATTGTTACAGTAATGTACTTCCCTTATTGGTCAAGACAATTGTGGACAACTAGTGATCTTCATACCCCTGAGAGGACCCAATTAGGGAGCTAGTGTGAACTTTGAAGTCAACCCCACCTGGTAATACAATAGCTTCCTCATGAGATCAGAACATTTGGCTCTCCCAAAAGGTTTCTTTGACCTTACAGCTGTACTGTTTTGAAAATCACCTCTTGCAACTCCCGTCTGAGAACAACATGTACCCATAGATTGCCTACTCTACTTCTCTTGGGAACCAGGTGTTTTATAAAAAAACACAGTCGGGCACCGCTCTTGTGGATGCATTTCTCATATCAATTTGCTCCATTTAATCAAACACCTGTAGATCAAATGGTCTGTCTACTTTTTAATGAGGGCACTAATACTCCAAACCTAGCTAGACATCTTGGCAGTGCCCCACACCAGGCCCTGTTCTCATAAGCTTCATTCTTCACAGTTGCAGCACTAGGCTAATAGTCCGTTCACCAGCTACTGTGAACAGCTCGGCCTAACATGACTAACTACTATCTGCACAGCACATCTTCCTTCCTTCTTAACCTTAGCTGTCTAATCATTTGCTGGAGGAAAGATGCATGAGCTATAATTAAATGGATGGAGCACAAACTCTGATGGGTGGCTTAATTCTCTAAATACCAGAAGCTGCAACTTCTAAAAAGACCTGATCCAACACGGCGAAACTCTTGCTGCCATGGCACACATCCCTTATCTTACTAAAGCACAACCTTTACCCTATCTCACTGCTGGACAATTCAACTACCTTTTTACAAGCTAGCAAAAGCTGTGACAGAAATATAATTAAATAGCATGGTCTTGCTGCAATCAAAATACAACATAAGTCTCAAAACCTTTTTTAACTAACCCCCTTGTCACTTAAGGGAAACACCTCCCCTTGACAGAACATTCCACTGAAATGGCATGTGATTTCATTGCTGAAGAGCAAACAATACATGTCTTCCTGCTCTAACACAATGTCCTGTATTCAGTAGAATGGATCTTCACATTTGTTTAGTTTATCACCCAACGCAGATTCATCCTGCACGTTTAATTTTGCATTTCCAGAGTATCATGCATTTTCCTAATCTCCATTTAGCTTAATTCATCATGAACTAATGTGCACTAAATGTTATTAAGGGATGCAATTACATGTTAACCGAGGTTGGGTCAAATTAGTATGTTAATCTTATGTTAGTATCATTTTCAGTGCATCCCAGTTCATTGAAATATCCTGAGCAAAGTGCAATATCAAGCATGCGCTCTGTGCATTGGCATCTATTTAATTCTGCCTGAGAAGCACACTCATTGAGTCCAGAATTGAGTTTCACCCTGGATCCCAGCTGCAGTTCAAACCCACACTAACATATGCATGCTACAATACTGAGTCTAACCACTGAAACGTAGAGTCTAACCATTGAAATGTAGAGTCCATACTCCTACACTCCCTCCATTTTTTACTGCTGGGATATAACCGAAATCACTGCAGGAAAAACAAATACAGATGTTCTACAACACACATGCTTCTCCCAATTGGATCTTCTTAATAGTTGAAAATAAATAATATGCAAATGACAAAATTCATACACGAGAAACATTATGCATACATTTCTAGTCTTGAGCAAAATAATTATGAGTCTTTAGAAAAAGAAACAAAATCTTTGTTAAACAAAGACAAAAATTGTTGTGTGTCTTTTATTTTAATCTGTTTATCTCTTGATCACCTTTATCGTTTTAATCTTTTTTTTGGTGATCTGTTCTTTTGTTTTGTTCTTGGAATGTTTTTTTTTTTTGTATCTTTTGAACTTTTGATCTCCTTTATCTTTTTAACGTTTTTCAATTTGTGATTCATTCTTTTTTTTTTTATCTTTTCAGCTTCTTTTTTGTCAAATATCAAATTCAAGCTTTATCCTTTTCAGAAAACATACATCCAAACAAACTGACACATTGGCTTGAGTCAAATGTAAAAACTAGTAAAAAAAATAAATCAGTTTGTGATAAGAATCAATTTGTGATAAAAACAGTCTTTGCAATAGTCTGTAAAAACTAGTTTGTCATAGCATAGTTTTTGTAAAATAAGTCTGTAATAAAATAGTTTGTGATAAAATAGTTTTTGTAAAAATTGTTCACCCAGGAAACTGTTCTTGGTGCAACTCCTCCATTCTGGAACTCCATGCGGGCTTCTTTCGGGTCATCATCTCCACATCTTTTGTGGTCATTATCTTCACCCCATTCTACAGTCCACTGGGCTTTCCAGGGGACTCCAATGCAGTGGTATCCTCCAGGGATCCGGCGCTCCAAGGATCCAGCGCTGACGGGGAAAACTATTATTTTTCTAGAGTAAAAAGAAAAGACAACTTAAGTATCAAGCACATCAAATGTTTTACTTTATTTTTGTTCACTAACTTTAGTTATAGGGGGGGGGTCCCAAAACGTCTTTTTTTCCCATAGACTAAATGGAGCAAAAACTTTGCGAATGGCTACAAGCCAAACCACTGGACGGATTATCATAAATTTTGCGGCAGGGGCAGGGGCTTGTTCCCCAAAGCTTGCTTTGTTAAAGTTTGTGTGAAATCTTATTGTAGTTTCCTTTAAAATGATAAAAAATAGCTCTCTAAGAATTAGTGATATTTATGTCCGCTCCCCGGTCCCACTTCCCTGTTTGCTCAATGGAGAATATTTCTATTGGCTAATCCATGGCATGCTGTACGTCAAGAGGTTGCGCTTTCACTGATTGGGTCTGCCGCAGCGTCAAGTGCGTAGCATTCTTTTGATACGGCTGCCATGGTCACTTAGTTTTTGAGTTTTACGCCGAAATCACCGCAAACAAACCCTTATGGAACCTTGTGTCGAAAGGTAAGCATTACTTATAAGTGGCAGTAGAAAGTGAAACACTACTTTGATCTTGTTACCACTATCGTACCGTGCACTGCAACTTTGTAGACAATGTACTGCAATTCTTTACTGCGTCTTTGTAAGAAGCCAACACCAACATTACTGCGGTTAGACTGGCGTCAAATATTTTGGAATCTGAGGCAGCCACCTGCACGGTTTCGTAAACAGAGCGCGTCTGCACGTGGTCGGGAGTAACGGTTCTCATGAGTGACTGCTGATATGAAGTAGCAAAAAGAGAATGTATTTGCGTTCGGAGTGAAGGTCAGGTCATCTCATTTCATTTTTTCAGTAGGCGCTCACTATGGTCGCGCACGCACCAAACCTCATAAGGGTCAATTGTTTTTTGACCTTGAAGTACAGGGAACAGAGACAGAAAGAATGTAGGGAGTCACAGTTTGTGAAACATTCCCTTTGATAACTTATGCTTCAAAAAGGTTTGTGAGGCACATGAAATATCAGTTCCCGTGGAAGTCTTCTAGCAAAGAACTACTGTGTGACTGCGGAGGTCGAAATGGAGCCGGTGCATATCATGTAAGCTTATTTTAGAGGCCTGTACACCAACCTGCCATTATTAACTTAGTCTGAAAAAACAAAATCCATTACTAGTAATGATTTTGAAAGTTTGTGTGCTGTTGAAATTTCATATTGCACATTACCACCCTTTTGGAAGTTTGTGTGCGGTTCAAAATTCATATCGCACATTAGCACCGTCTGTACAATGTCACTACAATTTCCACTATTACCTACGACATTTATGTGACAATCATATTTTTTTAACTATTATACAGATTGTACATTGTTGCCTTTTCTAAGGAGTCAATACATTCCCCATATAAAAATAATTGTTTATAGAAATGTAATGTGTTACCCTTTACATTTCTGCAAATGCTTTGTATTCATGCCTTTTTTTGTCATTTTATCCTCAGCTACTTCCTTCCATACTGCGAATGTCATTGACTTCAGCGTCCGACTGACGGTTTCTTTAATCATCAAGTGCAGCTTTTCGTCACCGGATGTATGTGCATCATCATTGAATGGGATGACTGCATCAGACCTCTATGTCCGTACGCGGTTGTAGCAGTAAGAAGCAACATACCATCCTTTCTGGTGTCATAGTTCGCAGCCATTCACGTCGCCTTGTAAATCACTGTGACAGGAATATGCTTTCTTTGTCAACAATGCATAATTTAAGTGTGGTTAAACAACAACGTCACCATTGCCAGTAACATTATAAGTAACATACTATACTATCTGATGGACTACATCACAGCGATTGATGCCGTCTTCAATATGAATGTGAGAGGAAACCGACTACTGTGTCGCCACTGCATACTGTGTATGTGTTAGACACTGTGGCGCCAACGCATGGTGACTGTGTGGGAAAACATCTACATGACCGTCAAAACTAACATTTCAATTGTGCAGCAGAGACACACATTTCCAAATGCTTTGCAACTGAGAACAGGGCGATGATTTAACACTGTGCATTGTGAAATAAAAGTCCCTTACTACTGCTCACATGTTAGTGTGTTTTTTAACCATTTCATGTTCCTCTTCATAATCTGCCATGCTACGTTGCGGGTTGTAGTATGTTCTTTCATAGGTGGCATATCACACTACGTAAGCCTTTAAGGAATCATTTCTTTACGCTGCCAAGGTACGTTATCCAGAGCACTATTTGACACCACTTGCTTTGGCAAAGTTAGGCTTTTGTGCCATTAGGGTGCCGTTAGGGTACTTTCTGAAACCCAGATGCCCCAATTACCGGGTTCAGTTCTGCATGAAGACGCTATGTTGTCAGATTTGGTATTTTTCTATAAGTGGAAAAATGATATCAGGTGCAGTGAAAGTGTTTGCTGTACAGAAACGTTTCAAAAGCAATACTTCCTTATACCTTCTCACTACACCTTTCTTCACCCATCTCACCTTGTGACACTTACACAAAAATGTGTGCACAGGTCAGTGGTAATGGTGTTGCTTGCAATATTTCTACCATTAGTGCACTTCACTTCACAGGGTTTGTTGTGATTTTGTACACACATTAGAACAGTAATTCTTTGCCTTCTGTACGCACATTTTTGCCAAACATATTCCCTGTATGTTCCACACATTTATGGAAAGGTCATTGCTCACGAACAAACATGTGGTAGTGTTTTCATACTTCACAAGTGTCGTTATGTACATAACACAACAATGGTATGCCTTTCATCTCTGAAGGGTATGCTGTAGGTATGCTTACTGACCACAATGTCGGGGCGGTACATACTGCCATTTACTGGTTGGGACAAAACATTACATTGCAGTCGCCATGTGCACCAGGCACTGGCTTTCTGTTACAGGTGTTTCTGATAACCACACATTTTAAAACAAATACAAATCTTCTTCGCCCACTCCGATTACACGTTTTACTTTTTTACTTTCTGGCAGCTGTAATGGAAGGCGGGAAAAGACTTTCAATGTAACGGCCACCTTCCCTTTGCATAGTGGCCATCTTGGAAAAGGATTTGTTGTCTTCAAACGGGAACGCCGGAGGCGTTCCGGTTGAAGATAAAAAATCCTTTCTTTTGGTGCAATGGGTTAGTGGCGTAAAATCTGTATAGCTAATGGAATTCAGTGCCCATTCTTTTAGGGTACAGTGGAGTTTACTGATTCAAAGACCTCAGTATGCGCTCTTCCTTCTATTGTGGTGCAAACTTCTTTGCCTTCTGTATGCACATTTTTGCCAAACATATTCCCTGTACTTTCCACAGATTTACAGAAAGGTCACTGCGCACGAACAAACATGTGGTAGTGTTTCCATACTTCACAAGTGTCGTCATGTACATAAGAAATCAACGGTACGGCTTTCGTCTCTTAAGGGTACGCTGTAGGTATGTTTGCTGGCCACAGTGTTGGGGAGATACATACTGCCATTTACTGGTTGGGAGAAAACATAGCATTGTAATCGCCATGTGCACCCGGCACTGGCTTTCTGTTAAAGGTGTTGCTGATGATGAAACTTTTTAGAACAAATACAAATCTTCTTCGCCCAGTACGGTAACACGTTTTCCTTTTTTACTTTCTGGCAGCTGTAATGGAAAGCGGCAAAAGACTTTCTATGCACCGGCCGCCTTCCCTTTCCATGGTGGCCATCTTAGAAAAGGCTTTCCTTTATTCAAACGGGAACGTTGGAGGCAATCCTGTTGCAAATAAAAAATCCATTCTTTTGGTGCAATGGGTTAGTGCCGTAAACTCTGTATTGGTAGTGGCATTCAGCCCCCATTTTTTTAGGGTGCTATGGGGTTTATTGCTTCAAAGGCCTCTATATGCACTCTTGCTTCTATTGTGGTGCAAACATGCCCTGTTGAGTTGTGAACGGGAATTGTTTCAGTTACAAGTTTGTACAACAATATACAATGTCCTTCTGCACTATCATCAACTCGCCCATACTATTGTGAAGTGTGTATGAGTTTTGTACCATGTGGCCATGAAGACTACAGCATATGGTACTGTGCAATTTGTAGAAAGAAGGGCACTGCAGTGAAATGTTGCTTTACAGTATGCTTATGTGTTACTATTAGAATCCTTCCAAATACTCAATACAAACTTTGGTCAACTTATGATATGATTCACTTACAGTACTGCCAACGTATGCAAATAATTGAAAAAACATTTCTCAAAGGGACATTATGGTTACGTTGCCCTACTAAAAACGTCCAAAATTCACTACAAAAAAACTTTGTTAAAGGGACGTTATGTTTAAGTTGCCCTATTAAAAACCTATGCCATTCTGTATAACTCGAGCCACCACCGTGCACTGCTAAGACTAACACCCAGGATATCAAAGATGACATGACAAATGTCATTGATGACATCACTGATGACATCAAATGTCTGACTTACTTCTATTGTGTCATTGAAAAATCTAGGCCAGGTGTTTTTCTTGCATAACAGTCACAATATCAAAATTGAAAAGGTGCTGTACATAAAAACGTTAACCTTCTCATATGTTCTTAAAGTATATGCCCTAGGGTTTGCTCTCTGATCATGGTACACATGCATGGGGCAATAGGAGGCATCCAACACAGACTTAATTTGTATACAGGGAGATAAACTTTAATGCCATTAACATTTTCTGAAGCTGCTGCTTCTTTCTTCCTTCATTTAGTTTCCCTGTGTGTCCCTCTTATGTGTATGCATTGTGAGTCTTCATATGTATTGTTTCTACTAGGACAAGTATATATGCAGTCTTGCATTGTTACCTAGTTATTGCATGTTTACCATTACATGAACACCTCTCACATCTTGCTACCAACATAATACTCACAACCCCTTGCACGTAGGCATTTTTAATTGGCATTATTTTCACATGTGATGTCATCAGTGATGTCATCAATGACATTTGTCATGTCATCTTTGATATCCTGGGTGTAAGTCTTAGCAGTGCACAGTGGTTGCGCAAGTTATGGTTGCTTAGCTGACATAAAAAAAGGGGCTAAAGAAGTGATGGCGTCAGTGATGGTATCAATGACATGAGTGGTGGCATCTGTTATGGTCGGGTTGGTAGTGGTAGCAGTGGAGAGTGCTGTTGGGAAAAATGGTTGATTAGCCTACCATAACTCCCGAATTTCAGGGGTTTTTAGATTTTACTTGTAATCATAGCAGCCTTTTTACAAAGTTTTTGTACAGAATGGCATAGGTATATATATATATATATATATATATATATATATATATATATATATATATATATATATATATATATAATATATATATTTATTTATATATATATAGATATATATATTATTTTTACCTCTTTCAATCTCCTTTTGATATCTTTGGACTATTTACACCTAACCACTTGCTATGGCAATTCGATTTGTATTTTTTTACTCCCTGCTAGATTCAACTTGCTCTAGTCTTTTCACTTCATGTTTTGGGCTTAATTTGATTAACATGGACAAACTGTTGCACTGTTAATTCTGATTAACATGGACAAACTGTTGCACTGTTAATTCTCCCTCCTTTTTATCAATTCTGTAAACCACAGGTGAAATCCTATTTACAATTCAATATGGCCCCTGCCATGCAGCAAATAATTCTGCATTTTTATGTTTCCCCTTGCTGAAATTAAACTTGTAAATCTGGTCTCCTATTTGATATTCTCGCACAGATGCCTTCCTATCATAATATGTCTTTGCACCATCAGCTGCCTTTTCCAAATTTTGCTGCACAAATGCAAACGCATATTGCAAGCGCTTTATCAATTCCTCCACATATTCATGAATTGTGGACGCATCTACAAGCACCTGTTCATTTGTTCGGTAAGGTAAGTGTTGTGGCAGAACCATTTTTCTCCCTGTCATTATTTCATGGGGACAGATGTTTGTTGATTTAGAGGGTTTCAACCTGATAGCCATTAGTACCAGTGGAAGCCTCAAATCCCATATTGATCTGTTACACCGTTCCACTCTCTCTGAAGAGGAGGGCCGGTAAGAAATATGTAGCTTTCAATTCACACCCAAGATTTGCCATATGTTTGTCATTAATGCACTAGTGAAATGACTTCGACTGTCTGACTCTATTCTTTGAGGTAAGCCAAATCTTGAAAAAATATGATTTACAAGTAAAGTGGCTGCCAATTGTGCACTGCAGTCCGGAGCTGGAATGCACTCCACCCATTTGGACGTTAGACAAGTTACTTTAAACATGTACATGTTTCCCCTTGCTGATCTTCTTATAGGCATGACATAGTCGACTTGTAAATTAGACCATTGGAGTGTCAAACCCCTTTTCATCAACGGTGCTCTATGAGGCGGTGGCGCAGGTTGAAACTGTGCACACACTAAACACCCTCTGGTGTAGAGCTCAACATCTTGGGACATGTGTGGCCAATAGGCATATTCTATTAAAATCTCCAAAGATTTTTGTGAACCTCTGTGTCCTGTAGTTATGGCATTGTGGGCATGATGTAACATCAATCTCCGAAGTGACAAAGGCAGTAACCATTGGATTTGGCCTGTCACAGATTCTCTAATCATCAGTCTGTCTTGTAATCTAATCCTCTTTTTGTTTTTTAATAGCACTCTCAATTCCTCTTTCTCTTTGCAGTCCTCTACAGTCAGAGTATTTTGTTCTGCGTCTAGCAAATGGTGATAAAATAGGCCTATAATGAGATCTTCCTTTTGCGCTTTGATCAGGTCCTGATCTGGAATATCAAAACTCCATTGTGCCAAAGGCTGTCCAACTGCTTTGGGAGTTTTGGAGCATGTTATCGCATCTACCTGTATTTTACCAAGCAGGTGTTCACTAGGAAACAACTCTCCCATTACAGCTCCAATTTTGGCTAATTGATCTGCCTTATCATTTCCCTCCTTATCCTCAACTTGTGTTTTCAAATGACCACATATTTTCCGCCAATGGATTATCAGGTAATTTTCTGACATAAGCTTGTCTATATCCTGAATCATCTTGCCATGTTTAAGTGGTTTCTTGTTATTGGTTAGCATTCCTTTCACTTTCCAACCGGGTAAATACTCTACAAAACTATTTCACGCATAATCAGAATCAGTTGCTGGAACTATTTCTTTGAGTTTATTTTCTACTGCTGTAGATATTGCCTTATAAATAGCTGCCAGTTCTGGCACTTGACTGCTTCTAGGACCTATCCTAATGCTTACTCTTGGAATGTTGTCAAATTCAAACCATATGTTTCCTATTCCCGCTATGACCTCTATTTTCTGTATCATTTCCTATATGGTATGGACATCCATCTGCATAAACAGTTGGTAAATCCTTATATGTTTCTTCGTTGAATGCTTTGTGAGGGGATTGCTGAAATTCATTCAAACATTTTTCTAGCTCTGTGTCATCAGGGCACATACAGCTGCATAATCATGCACTTCTACTAGTTCTTGAGCAACTGGGCTCTTTTTCTTTTGTCCATATTTCACTTCTAAAGGAAATCGCTGAAGTGCTAATGTCCAGGACGTAATCATTGACAGGGCCATATTCCCTGATCTGATTCTCTTACTTTGCAAAAATTGTAAATGCTGCTGATTTGTTTCAACAATGACCCACTCCCCTTGAAATGTAGGGTGGAAATGTTGTAACCCCCGGACGGTGGTCAGAAGTGCTTTTTCACATTCACTAAATTTGGTCTCTGCCTGTCACAATGCTTTGCTAGCATATGCATTGGTTTTGTTATTCACAACATGTTTTTGATATAAAACTGCTGACATGCAATAATCTGTGAATGCTAATTCTACAAAGATATCCTGGTTTTTCATCGGATATGCCAAACATGAAGCCTTCATCAAAGACTCTTTTAGCATGGCTGCTGCCATATTTTGTCCCTGTGCGAGACCATTCTCTCAGTGATGCATTCACACAATCGTGCCTCTGACACTTCTTTAGTTCATAACACAGTAAAAGAAACTTTTGCAAATGCACAGTATATTGCTTTGCCCATTCTATTACCAAGGCAGTCTACACAGTTTATGCTTCTCGCATTATTCTTCACTTGGTTGTGCCCTCTGGCATTGTTTTTCACAATCTTCACTTGGTCGTACCCTCAGCACTCGGTCACAATTCTCACTTGGTCATGCCCCCAGCACTGTCTTTCACAATCCTCACTTGGTCGTGCCCCCGGCACTACCTTTCATAGTTCTCACTTGTGGGTCTCAGACCCTCTTATCAATTCAAATTATGGGTCCCAGACCCTCTTCGATGATTCAATAACCATAACAGTTCTTATTTCACATGTATGCTATTTAGGGCTGTGCTGAATAGAATATTCGGCCGAATAGTTTCTCAACTATTCGGCCGAAGCAGAATATGAAGCTGAATGGTTGCTTTATTTGATAAATAATGTTCCAAACTTGAAAAAGCAAACCTATTAAACAGACAAATGAAGCACCATGTTAAATGCATTATACACTTTTATTTCTCTTCATTGTAATTAATGTAGCATCTTTATTTAAAGTATAAAATCCAGAAAAAAAGCAGATTTAACCAAACTGAAGGAACCAAATGTACACACGTTTTTTGCATATTCAAAACCAGTGCAAGTTAAAGTAAGAGGCTTCACAAATGCAAAAGGACCACGTTGTAATGAACGAAATGGATAATGCAATTTGCAACTGCCTTTGTGAATCAGACGCATTGTATTCTCTACCCAGTTGCAAAGTTACTGCAGTGGAATTTCGAAACTTGTTTGAAGCTCACATAGAAATGTATAAAATGGCTCATGTCGGCTCATGCAGGACACAAGTCAAGAGGAAATCTGAAATGCTTGAACTCCATCTCACAACTATTCACCCCACCCAAACAAATGCTGTTAACTTTTCACTTATCCTCGCCACTCCTTATCGCCAATACACAAACATATGCAACTTATCAATCATGATAAAATATCAGATAATATTAAAACCGGGACTCAAGTGCTTAAAAAAAGAAAAGCGGGGACTATGATGTACGCAATGGGTAGTGACATGACTGGAACTGAAAGTGTCCTAAGGTGAAATATGCACATTTATTTCAGTCTGTCTTTTCCAACTGAAAAAAGTGCACATTGGATATAAACATTTGTCGAAAGAAAAGATTTTCCTGTATTCTTGTAGGCTAAGTATAAAAGATGAGCACCTTTTTAAGAATCTGTAAGAAAACATGCCCTAAAGAGCAGATTACAATATAAGATATTTTACAGCTGTGTGATAGTCTGGTCTTGTGAATAAGTGTCCTGTCTAATTCAAATCAGGTTTGCAAACTGAAGTCTATATGTGCCTTTCTGAGTTCTTGTGGCATTGTATGCAAATGAGAATGTCAAAGTATTCGGCAAGAGCCGATTAGCAAGAAACTATTCGGCCAGAGCCGAATAGCTTTTTTTCCAGCTGGAAATCGGCCGAATACTTACTCAAAGCCGAAGTTCGGTACACCCCTAATCCTATTGGAAGGCATCAAATTGGGTTTCAATGACGCTTGTGACCATAAAGCCACAGCTTTCCATACTGCACTACAAGAAATACAGTTCTCCCAAATTGTCAACATGCCCACACACAACAAAGGTAGAATTCTAGACTGGATCCTAACCCTTAATAGCAATATTTCTCTTGTACACAAATTAAAAATCTCCTGGTCAGATCACCATCTAGTCCATTTTAATGTATCAACCACTAAAGACCCAGACTCACCTCTAACACCTTCCATACCTGTTCGGGTGAGAAACCCCTGAAAGCTCACAACAGAAAACCTGACCCCAGTTCTCACTAGTCTGCTCGTAGCACAGCCCATCATGAATGCCAATCCAGACAGCATCTCACGTTTTTACCACTCCTGCCTGAAAACTGCCATTGATGAAGTTGCTTCATGTAAGCTTAAACTTCCCAGATCGAATCAAAGCAACTCCTGGTTCAATGAAGAACTCATTGAACTCAGAAGAAAAAAGAGCATTAGAACACCTATCTAGGAAAAACCCTCCCAATGACACCAAAAAAGAGCTCTAGACAATCTCTCAAAATTATGAACTGGCAGTTGTCACCCATAAAGCCAACACCCTGAATTCATGCATTACTAATGTTGATTCCAACAGTAAAAAACTATTCACAATACTTAAAGAATTGGAAACTCCCATCCCACCTCCAAGCCCTGCTACCGCTAGTAAAGCTTGGTGTACCACCATTCAGAATGCCCTAGGTACCAAAATCAGCTCTCTCAAAGACAAAATTATAATGAAAAGAAATTCACAGGCTCTAACTGATGAGACCCCCCCACTTACGCGACTGATAATGAAGTACCCTTTCCCCTGTTCAATTTCACCAAGGTTACCCAAGACCAAGTAATTAAGACCATCGCTACCCTCAAACCATCAAATTGTAAAGGAGACAGTTTCCCCGCTAAAATAGTCAAGGCCTGCGCTCCCACGCTAGCAGCCATTATCACCAACTTTATAAACGCATCTTTCAGTACCAATTCTATCCCCAGTGATATTAAAGAAGCCTGGGTCACGCCCCTACTGAAAAAACCCACACTGGATCCTACTATTGCGACTAATTATAGACGCATTACCACAGTCCCCTTCCTTTGCAAAATAATCAACAAAATAGCTTACTCTCAAGTACAATCACATTTAGAAAATAATCATCTGCTAGGCAAGAGACAATCAGGCTTTCGTCCCAAACACAGCACAGAGACAGCATTACTTGACCTAAAACATCAGATGGACTTCATCAGAGACGCAGGGAACATATGCATCCTGCTATTACCTGGCATGTCCGCTGCA
This sequence comes from Ambystoma mexicanum, assembly GCF_040938575.1. Lineage (NCBI taxonomy): Eukaryota > Metazoa > Chordata > Amphibia > Caudata > Ambystomatidae > Ambystoma > Ambystoma mexicanum. The sequence goes on from NC_090941.1 coordinate 360,339,552, forward strand.
TTCGATTTAGGGGACCATGGCAAACTATGCATAGCATTATCGAAAAATCATTCCAATCAGAGCACACTTCCAGAGTAGCCATTGGTGAGGAGGCGGTGACCCCATACCAGTACCCCTAGGCATACCTCAAGGATCGTGTCTATCCCCCACTCTCTACAACACCTACACAAAACTCCTTTTTGCAGAATTAGATGAAATGGGAGTTATCTAAACTAACTTTGTTGATGATATGCAGATACTCATCCCAATCACTGGAAATCATTAGAAGGACTCTATTTGCATGATTAAAATCTACTCTCTCATCCAAAACTGGATGGCAATAAACAGTATATGTCTCAATGGTGAAAATACTGAGATCCTCATCGTAGTTTCTCCAGCCTGCCTGAAAAGATTACACCAGGACTATATATTTATTACCATAGATGGTACTCCTATTCCCATCTCTAACCAAGTCAAAATTTCAGGTGTATACCTAGACTCTTCCCTCAACCATGAGCAAACATGTCAATTCACTTGCCTCATCCACCGCCTACATGGCTAAACTCATTGCCCTTAGTCGTCAATTTCTAACACCACACACAACTACATCACCCTAGCAAGTGCCCTTGTTCTTTCTAAGTTAGACAGTTGTAACATACTTTTGCTAGGCACCACGAAGAAAAATCTTGACAAAATGCAATTATTGCAAAACAAAGCTTTAAGAGCAGGACTAGGACTCAAAAAATTAGACCACATTTCACAGACTAGGAGAGAGGTACATTGGTTACCCTTACAAGCTAGAATATGACACAAAATACTTACCACCACCCACAAATGCATTACACACAACGCTACCTACTTCAATCAATGCCTCACTCGCAAAAACCCAATCAGATCTCTCAGATCCAACATCAGCACTCATCTTCTCACCCCCCATTTTAAGAACTCTAGAACTATAGGTTCCAGCTTCCCTGTAGTAGCTCCCAGAATTTGGAACTCACTCCCGTCAAATATAAGTAACAAACCCTCCCACAAACACTTCAAGAAACTGTTAAAAACATGGTTATTCAACCAATTCTAAACCTACTGTCGACAAACCTGCATACCACCACATATTCCCGACATACGCTGTTGTTTTACTCATTTTGTAACTGCCATGCCTGTGTCATTATTATATTTTGACATCGTTCCTCCCTGTAACCAGAAAGCCCTATTGTAACCGCTATAACCTACGCTGTGATATCCCCGGGTTTGGGCATATAATCAAGTGCAATAAATAAAATAAATAAATAAAATCTTTACATCTCCCATGAAATTGGGATCAATGATTTTGGCTAGTACATCTCATGCAAACTTCCAGGCCAGTGCTGACTTGGGAGCTAATCTGATGTAACATTCAGGGGGAGGTATTAGGACCGAATCAGTAGCTATAAATCCAATTTCTCCCGGACGGATGAACACTTCCCTACTTCTGCATATGTCGAACCCAATGAAGCCTTTTGTAGCTGCTGTTCGGTCTGAGGCTCTGTTACTGGATTTGTAAAACTTCAGAGTTCCCCAACATGTTTCAGTTGAGCCGCATCCCACACCTAACACCACATATGATGCAGGCATGGTTTCAGAAGGTAGACACAGACTCAAAGATACAAGTTTGATCACCTTTATTAAGCTTTTGAATGGGGGTTGGAAACTGCCTAGCTGTCCCTAACTCTATAATGGGAGGAGTCTCGACCATCAAATTAGACTAAAGGAGGTCAAAGTCCATTTGTCAAAATAATAAAGGTGTCCGTGTCAAACATGATCTTGCCCTCACTTAATTCTACAATGTTAATGTTTACGGGCTTAGGCCAACCAAAACAGTGTATCAAAAAGAAAGTCAGGATGGCAATGGAGTTGGATAACACTACCTTCCCCAAGCTTGAATAATAATAGTTTGTTAGGAGCTTGAGTAGCTAGTTCACACAGTTCAATGAGGCACGGTTCTTTCAATAGCATACAGTTCACTCAGGCTTCCCTTGTCTGGTTTGGTATCAATTTCTCAAAACATAATTTTCTCAGGCTTCCTTTGCCTGGTTCAACATCAACTCAGAAATGTTTCATAGTGGGGTTCCCTTCTCCAACAGTTCAATCACAATGGGGTTCCCTTTCCCGACAGTTCAATACATATTTCACACTGGGGTTCCCTTCCACAACAGTTCAACAATCCTTCAATGGTTAACATGACAGAGACCTTCACAAAGGCACAGAATTCACTAGCCATGTGCGGGACCACTCTGTCAGTGAGGCTTTCACACAATCATGCCACTGCTATACTTCCTAACATAGTAACAGAAATGTTTACAAATGCACAATATCTTGGTCAGCCATTTTCACAGCTTCGGCTTCCAGGCGCAGGAATGGCAGGAACCAAGCTCCCCCACTGCGGTCATGGGGCCTGCAAGACTAAGCTTACACAGCCTTCATTCTGATTCTGTTGGCTGTCTCCATGACCACCAGTCTGGTTTCAGAGCAGCCAGAAGCTCGGAAACTGCTCTCCTGAACATCCGTGAAGATCTGCTCTCCAACCTTGACTCTAACATTCCCTCTGTCCTCAACCTACTCAATCTCTCTTCTGCCTTCGACACAGTCAACCATACCATCCTGCTCAACCGTCTTCGTGAGAACCTGGGTATCACTGATCAGTCTCCGGCCTTGCTGACTTCTTTCCTCTCTGATCCAACCTCCTAGGTTCAACTAGGGTCCTTCCTATCCTCTATCTTACTCTCTACCTGTGCTGTTCCCCAGGGTTCTAACCTCTCACCCTGGCTTTTCAACCAATACCTGGCAACTCTGGCCCACTGCATTACCACTCTGTGCTCAAATTTCCAGTGCTACGCTGACGACACTCAACTCATTTTCAGGCTGCCCTCGGCCACCTCCTATCCCTCCCTCATCGCTGATTGCCTAACTGCCATTCAAGATTGGTGGGCCGCCAATGATCTTTGTCTGAATGCCAGTAAGACAGAGATCCTCCTCATCGGCAACCCTTCTCCATCCTTTCCCCTTTCTCACCTGCAATGCTTGGCCCTCCTCCTATTGCCACCTATGAGGATAAGAACCTCAGGGTCATCTTTGACTCCACTCTTTACTTCTCCGCCCACATCTCTGAGGTCTCTAAAAAGTCAAACTTCCTATTGCACCTCCTGAGAGGCACTCCTCTTCCTTTCCTCTCCTTCCTCCAGAAGCTCGCTGTCTCCCAAGCTCTGGTTCTCTCTAGGTTGGACTATTGTAACAGCCTCTTTCTAAATCTACCTGCATCTAATCTTTGCCCTCTGCAACTAATCCAGAACAGGACTACAAGATTTGTCCTTGGCCTCAAGTCCTGGGATCGTATCTCTCCAGCTCTGAAATCTCTCCACTGGCTCCCAGTGGATGCAAGGATTCAATTTAAAACCCTCTGCATTGTCCACAAGGCTTTCTGGGGCCTGGGTCCAAATTACCTTCAGCTATCCCTCTGCAAATACCTCCCCTCTCGAGCTTTTAGCTCCTCTACCTCAAACTCCCTCAGGGTCAGTCGTTTCTCAAAGAAACGAGCCGGGGGTAGATCTCTGTCTTTAGCCAGGGCCTCCCTATAGAACAGCCTCCCTGCCACTATAAAACTTGAGGAGAACCATCTCCAGTTCCAGAAGCACCTCAAGACCTTCCTCTTTGCATATGCCTTTGCTCCCCCTCTCCCTTGCTGATCTGCTCTCACTTGGCACTGTGCATCTGGCCACCCCCCGTTCCCTTGGCCCAGTTACCTGCTCACCCTGCCACCCTTCTGCACTGCCTCCCGGCCACTACTTGCACTGGGCACTGTATCGGTACCCATATAGTCCCCCATCCCACCATTTTCTTCTTTTATGCACTTATCAGACTTACCCAGTTCTGCTTCCAAAAACACAACACGTGCCACTTGCTGGTCACACTACCCCTGTTTATTGTTCCATTATAGCCTAGTAAGATCGTTGTTCCCCTCCCTTGCCTTGTTGCGCTCTGAAACACTAGTGTACAAGCGCGATACAAATAAAATATCATATCATATCAAGCCTGTGAGACCCCAGCAGGATAAAGAGGGTTAGGAACACGATTGTTGGATAGGTACAGATGCAGAGGGTAACCAGAATGAGGGCTAGGAGAGGGGAAGTGGATAGGTAGGGGGACACAGGGTAAACTTAAAAACTGTACAGTTTGTGCATACACAGACACCCAAATGCATACATCTCACTCTGCATCCACACACAATACAAAGTAACCAGAAAGGCACTTAGCTCCAGTTGTGAGTGCTGGCCTCCTGCCTGCACACTCTCAGGTCCGGTGTCAGGAGCAGTTCAAATGCTGCAAAAAGAGCTTGTATTAGTGAGCTGCTTGTTGCTTACACATGGCGCACAAGGCATAAAGTTGTGCATGCAGCTAAAACTGGTGACACCCCCAAGGCAGGTTAGTGCAGATACATGCAACCTAAAACATCTTTTTAAGTTCCCCCAGAGTTAGTAACTGCTCATGCAGCTCTAAACGTGCAGCAACGGTAGTCCGCCGCACGTGGCTGCATTGTGAAGAAAGAACATGCAGCTAATGTTCGCTGCACTTGGCTGAATACAAGAAGTCAGGACGTGAAGCTAAAGTTCAGCGCACGTGGCTATATGTATGCAGTTTTGTAATGACCGCATGTGGGCTATGTCTTTGGCATGCAAGATGTGCTGGCAGGAGAAAACTATTGTCTCAATCGGCGCCGGCGGGCGTTTCAATCTAAATGCAAATTACTTGCTATCATAACATGCGCGGAGCACTTAGCTTTACTCTGGGCAGGGTATGTGGTTGATCCTAGCAGTGCCCCCTGCGTGTGCCCCTCAATGCGGCATGTGCCTCCCGGGTGCTCTGCTTTCCCCTCTATCTCTGCGCTGCTTCCCTGATGCTGTGCGTGATATTCTGAGTTTTGGTTTCTCCCCTCAGGTTTTGGAGTACTTATCTGGTGCAGGCAAGGGGCCAGAATGCTGCTTCCTTGGGGCGTGACCCCTCGCGCTAATCTCCGGGTCCAGAGCTCCTGCCAATGCATCTGCTCAGGTTGGATCCTCGAGCACAAGCCCCATGCTTTCGTTTGTGCGCATGCGCATGCTCCCGGCCCGGAGGCTGCTGGGAGATGTAGTTTGCAGGTCCTTTTTCCTGAAAAGAGGACATAGAAGCTTTCTATAAGACTGGAACCTTTTTTCTTTTTTCCTGTTTTGTTTTGTTTTTACAGTCTTTTGCCTGGAGCCTGCTAAGTAGGCCTGCCATCCCACTCCCACATCCTGCATACACACTCCCATGCCCTGATAGCCATGTGCAGGACAACCCTGTTACTTAGGCCATCTACACAGTTTGGGCTTCTCACATTATACTTCATTTGGTTGTGCCCCCGGCACTGTCTTTCACAATTCTCACATCGTCATGCCCCTAGCACTTTCTTTCACAATTTATCACATGGTTGTGCCCACGGCACTGTCTTTCACAATTCTCACTTGGTTGTTCCCGTGGCACTATCTTTTATAGTTCTCACATGTGGGTCCCAGAGCCTCTTACCAATTCGCATTACTGGTCCCAGTTCCTCTTCGATGATTCCATAAACATAACAGTTCTTATTTCACTTTTGTTTGTGCTTCATGCCCTCTGTAATTCACAATCTCAAAAAGTCTCTCTTTACTCGTATAAACGTACATTTGGCCTCACTGTCACTTTGCTTCTTATCACATTTTTTCAACAATGGACAATTGAAGCTTTCATCTTCATCGCGTCTCTCGCCATAGGTGTGTCGTCATTTTGCAACATTGTATTCCACTTACGCCTCGTGCCTTTCACAAAATGGGCTCCCTTCTGCTTTGAACTCACCGGCTGTGTTTCTCTTTATTGCTTGTTGCATGTCGAGGTCAAGGTATCCTCCGCTGCCCCTCCCAGACTGCCGGGCCTTCACGTACACACAGGTGAATGAGCACATGTGCCAGGATTCCCCTTTAGAGTTTGTTTCCTCAAGCGACCCCCTTCTGGCTCCTTAGAGACATGGCTCCCTTGCCACACTTTCTGTAGCCTTTACAACTCACACGCTCTCAGCGTCCCGGTTCTTCATCCTCCACTGACCTCTTTCGGGGTACCTAGGCAACACAGTTCACCTGCCTGCTTGACCTCCAACTTGTGTTCCTTCTCGGGCTCCAGATCACTCAGTGTGTGATTCTATGCTCCACCTCTCATACTCTGGGTAGCTGTCAATGTGTTTCAGTTGGGCGTGGTTATGACTGAGTGCCTAGCCTCTTTACCAGGACAGGACCATTACATATCATTAGTGGTCATCTTCCTAATCTAAGTCTTCCTCTTCCTCATTTCAGGAGTTGGGCTGTCAGAAAAAGGAGGGTAATTATGGGAGTTGTTGTTTCCCATAACGGAGGGGGAATATTGAGCAAACAGTTGTCGGGAAATGGGCCTTCCGGTGTTTCTTCCCCACTCCCCAAGGACCCCCTACCCAGGTGATCCTCCCTCGCTAGTCCACACATAGGTTCAGGATCCAGTAGCAATGACCCTTCCCATGCCACCTGAATAAGGAATCCCGGGGGACTGAGTAGTGAAACACCTTCAAGTTTTTCACACTGGCAATATGCCAGAAGGGAACTGCGGTTGGTCGTGTCCCCCGTGATGCAGAGGACTGCTGCAAGAGATGGAACGACCTAAGGGTCAGAGTGCGGGAATTCCCCTACCAACACTGGCAGGAGTCGATGGCAACAGGAGAGGGTACTATCGAGCTGCAGTCCTAACAAAATGGGATGAGAAATGCACCAGAATCCTTATATGGAGGGTATTGAGGGAGTCAGTGGCTCGGAGGTGGGTGCCAGGAGGCAGGGGGTGAGTAACCTCCCCCAATCCACACAGCAAATGACCATGCATAAATGGCAGCCTAGCATAACATGAGCTAGTAGACAGAGACACATGCCAGCAGACACAGCATCAGCAGCCAACCAATCAGGGCAAGTAGTGGGGTGCCACATTAGCCACCATCCACAGCAGACTGGGGGTAGAGCACCAAGTGCTTTCCTGAGTGGTACTGCAGTGTGAAGGTGTGGCAAGTGGACAATTCAAATGCAATTCAGCCCACAAACCTGCCGGCGCACTCTGTGGCAGCAGGATTGTGGTGCATGAGTATGCATGACACAACACAGAAGTCACACCAACATGTTGCGAGCCCCGTTGGCCTTCCCTATGCTGGCATGGCAGATGAGCCCCATGGAAGTACATGACCCCCTGCACCAGGCCCTCAAGGTCCAATACCGCCACTGAAGGGCAGCCGCATGCGGCACCATAAAGGTCCCACCATGCCACACCTGGCACCAGCAAAGCCAATCCTGTTGGTGGCAGCGCAGACCTTGTGCCAACCACATGTGCCACCAGGAGCACCTCAACACCAACTGCACCCACACAGCCAGCTGCAGTGGCTTTCACCAAGGATATACCTGACTGCAGGATTTTCAATGACATTCTGGAGAAATCCAGCCAAGTGCCACAGTTTGATGTAGGAACACACAGCCATGATAGCATTCCATGCCACTAGCGTGCCCAGACACCTGTGCATGATGTGGACACCCCTCATATGTGCACCCAGTCATTTTACCGAAAACAAAACAGAATGGTGCATTTCACTGAAGCACATAATACAAAAACTATTAATTAAATATATATGGGGTAGTGGGGTAAAAAGGTTGCAATGAGTCAGGATAGGGTTGGGGTAACATTAAAAGGGTAGAAAAAAAGGGAGCTTGGGGGAATCCCCCCAGAAAATGTAAAACATATATTTTTTTAATATTATGGGCGCGATGAAATGTACCACTCTGAAATGTGGGTCAGTAAAATCTCATGTAAACCTCATATGGCTCTCTGTGCTACAGCCCTGACTCAGAGGCCCCAACCCATTCACTATTCGCCATCAAACCACTCCATCCTCCAGAGGCTGGGCGACATGGAGAGGCAGCAACGTGAGATGGAGGCCATTGCCAACACTCGGTCACTACACCTCATGGCCATATGTGACTGTATGCAGGGAGCCACCCGAAGGATCATCTGGTCAATTGAGCACAAACGGACACAGGTGGCTGCAAGTACTGCCACACTGATGGTCTATGGCAAGTGAGTCAGGGAGCCGACCGAGGGGATATCAGCATTTGCAGAGTCCATGTAACAGAGCCTTGAACTCACTCTGCAGCACATCCTGGGACCAAGGTCCATACCCTCAAGTTCAGCCGCACCCACTGAGGGGTCAAAGCCCAGCACACCAAGGCACCAGCCTGAGCGTCATTTGGGCCCAAAGTCACAAGTGGCAGCCCTGAGGAAGAAGAGGCCATGCAAGTGACAGTAAAACACTTGTTGCCCACAGTGGGCATGTTGGGGTGTTGTTGGGGGTTTGGGGTAAGGGAACTAGTGTGTTGGGGTGATGGTGGGTGGATAGTGTGTTGAGGTGGTGTTGGGCTCTGGGGAAGGTGGGATTTTAGTGCACATCAAAACATTAAAATTGTTAAACTTCATCAGTACAAGGACATTCCGTATCGTGTCAGTGTTGTGTTTTTTTTCATTGATGTTAGTGTCACAGAGTGGTGCATGGGATGTGCCATGTGAATGCCGTAGATAAAATGTCAATCAGTCCCTGGCGAGACAGTCTGCCATCGCTGAAATCACCACATAAAACCCAAGTGATACCTTTTATTGGACTAACTGAAATGATTGTGTGGAGGTAGCGCAATGGGAAGTCACATTGGCATCTCTATTATATGTTTTTCACAGGTGAAATAAAAAACATAAACATGCTCTATAATCCTTTCTCATCGAAAAAGGGAGGGGCTCTTTAGGAAACTTTGCTTCCTTTTAAGTTATATTGTTTTCCAAGGGTGGTTTGGAGAGGGTTAAAATGTGTGTTATTTGGGGACTATGTCGAACTAAAGTAAGGATGCATGGCCTTCTATCGTCTGTCAAAGAGCTCATTTCTTTCTGGAAAGCACAGTGTGCCAGCATTGGGCAGATTCCTTCAAACAGTACGTTTTAAAGCAACGCATATGAGCTACAATTATATAGCAAGGTGCTGTTCAAGGGCCACCTATGATCCAAAACAATGGCTGTCCTAAAACAATCCCTTGCATTCAAAACTAATGGTGCTGCTAAAGGGCCACGGTGGATCCAACACTATGCAGCCTCACTTCTTGGCACTTTACATCTCTGTGCCCAAAATAATCATGGCACTGAAGTGTCACATCCAAACCTAAGCTTCTCAAGGACACCTCTAGGCCTTTTCTACTTCTAGAATGCAGTCTGTGCTTCTAACTCTCTATTCCAATATTTTACCTCACTAAGTGGTGGCAGCGTGCCATCTAGAGATAAAACAAAAGGTGAAACATGGTTGTTCATGCTTGGTATTGCTAGGGAAAAATAGATTAAAAACAGACGTTGATGTTTCCCCATGTTGATCTGTTGCAGAATCGGTTTGCTCCACTTTCATGTCCTAAATAGGAAAAACATTCATGGAAATTAAATTGCTGCATTTTATTCTCTTGAAAAACATTTCCGAATGTTACTGCCCGGCTGAGATAGCCATATAGTGGGTCCAAGCTGTAAACCTTTTCTTGTCATATGTGTATGGGATCAGAGCTTGCGCAGGCGTTAAACATATTTCATAAATACATTGCTTCCATGGTCAGCGGGACTCGAGTCTGCGCTTCATAAATATTCATGAGACTAAAAAGTGTGATGTAGATAAGGGAATATTCTTCCAAGCCGATGTGGCTGAGGACGCAGCAGGTGCGAGCTTGCTCGCACGATACTGTTATCTAGGGTAGTAGAGTGCTTCATAATATATGTGATGCCTGAATGGAAAACATTTGTGGACCAGTTTTCAGGCTGTGCGGATGTTACGCCACAGTATTATCCATGCAATCATTGTTTGATGCTCACTCACGCACGCACGCACACACGCGCACAGGTACGTGTCTGAGCTGTTCAATAAACAGTACTTTTGTTAAAAAGAGATGCAGCTTCCGTTTCGCACAAACATTTCGGAAACACACAAAGAACGTCATGCAGCAGCATTTCTGCTCTAATAATTAAAGAGTACATTCAAATGCAGTTTTATTTCGGCCGAAGCCACGACGGTTGCATCTGATAATCCATGCCGACTTTAAAAGTGTGTGAAGTGTGTATTCTGATTGTAAAATAAGTGCATCATTCACATTCCGGATTCCTTGATTGAAAGGGATTGGTTTTAGCGGCTTTGTTCTTAATTTTGCAAACCCTGGGCATGCAAAGGAAACAAGTCTAATGGACTCGACCCAATTGGCACGCTAGGGGCATGTCGATAGTCTGTTTGCTCCCTCCCTCCCCCCCGCCAATATCTAAAGGAGTCCAGGTGGAGAACACCAATGCATGTTTTAATATATAGAGATTTTGATTGTTTCCCAGCTGGAAAATCCAAAGAATTTTCAAAACACAGAGTTGATTTCCAGAGAAGGCACCTGGAGGAAACACGTTGTGGAGCACAACGGTCTAACCGGGCCTTCAGAGCTCATTCTCACTGTAGGCTGGTAAGATAATTGATTTGCAGTTTTTCCCCAATGCACATGGTTCATCCATTAGACATTGTAGGTCCAAAGTTGTGAGCAAATGTTTGAAATATCGCAACCGTTTGAGGGTCATAACTTTCACAAGCATCAACTAATGCATCATGGAATATATTCAACTCGGGGTGTTCCATAATTTCATCCAATATAATAGTGAATTCAGGCAAGTGGTCTCACCGGTCATGATGAGTGACCAACTAAAGTTACTGGTTAGGCATCTGTGGTCTTACTGGGGAACCATGCTCAAGTATAAGCCATTGCAATCTGCAGTCACAACAAAAACAATACTACTCCTGAAGGGTTTAATTCCAACCGTGCTCAATCGTTCCTGTTACTGTTTTCTGAAGAAGTGTAGATCCTCTCTGCCTCCATGTGGATGGTTTTCCAATATACAAAACTACTTCAGTGACCTTATTTTGGGAAAACTAATCTTCATAGAGTCTCTTAGGAGAAGAGAGTCATATCCTCGATATGGGAATCTGACTAAAGGAATGTGAAATAGAGACTCTAATATAGGAAAGGGCATTGCCATAACATAAACGACTGTACACATTTACAAAGCTGTTAGGGAAGGTTCATACATTTAATTACAAATTCTGTCAATATGGCAGTGCTATGAGGGGTATCTATTTTTATCAAAAATGTATTGCACCTTGAAAAATCTCCAAATACACCTATCACAAAATTGGGGCTGAATGAAGCACAATTGTATTAAAAAATGAGAGCGCATGACTGCTGTTCTACGGTGTTTCGGCCAGTAGGCAACGACCACCAAAGCAGTGCAACATTAAATACAAGTTAAGTGCAATGAAAATAGATGTGAGCACCACCAGCTTGATCAATGGAATCATTTCATTTGTTAGACAAGTCGAATTGGAAGGCATGACATGTAGAAATGGTTATGCACATGAAATACATCAAGGTGACTAGCTACCATTACTGTTGAACACAACGTCACTTGTTCACTATGAGTCACGTTGGTGATGTCGTCACTCACAAGGTAGTGAGCAGTTGGGCATCATTTGTACCCATCATTTATATGGTTATGCGTGTTGCTACTCGGGATAACTAAACAGATCTGGCCTATTTAAATGGAGCTTGTTCCAAAGATTGGGGTCTTGAAATATCAAATTGAGATGCCCTGCGCCCTTAGAAGCGGTGCATGCTTGTGAAGGTACGGAGGCTATCCCCTTGCTCCGTTATATTATAAGAAAAAGGAACACCTTCTTCACATGTTTAGCAGCGCCACTATGGTAAAGAAAGATTCTGGTACAATTGTTGTCAATAGGTCTGGGTGTTTTTAATATAACATAGTAGCCCTTGTATGAGACACGTGTTTCGGCAATTGCTATGCCTTTTTAAATCAGGGAAATGACTGCTTGTATCAGTGACGGTTGCCGACGCTCGTAGACTACAGATGGACTTTTCAGGTGGGATGTAACCCTTAATAAATGTGCAACCTACCCATACGACCACAGACAGACTTACCAGAGATGCAAGCAGTCATTGCCCTGGTTGAAAAAGGCATAGCATAGCAATATTTAAGACATCCTTAGGCTCACCCTATTGCAGTAGCCAGTGCCTTCTCAAAAGCATTATTCACAGAATCATTTCACTGTTGTAATTTCGTATATGTTCTTTGTAACCTGCTCTGTCATGTAGAAAAGAGCTTTGTGTCTCTTGGATAGTTGACACGCTGCCTCTGAATATAAACTCTATGAGATTACTTTGGGCATCTCAGGCTTTTATGTCAATCCACAGTGGACTCAAGGTAGACATGGTACGCAGCTGTGTCTAATAACTTATAAGATGTTACTTCTAGAAAATCCTTTTTAATATGTCTTCTCACCTCCTGCCTGTTTCTGAAACTTTAATCTAGGTCAGCACTGCCTTGGATTGAAATGGTTGTGCTTTCATTGCCTACACTGAATTCTTTGGTTGCATTTTAAATCATGTTATAAAGTACTGTTTAGTTTTCGCTTACAGCCCATGTTGAAGGCCTCTATGATGTGCTGTTAAATTGCAGAATGGAAGATTATTATTTCTTTTATATTAGGTCAAAATATGGCATATGTATATATTTGTTTATTTAGTTGATCAAAAGTGTTACAAACTAATATAGATATAAAACAATATTGTCCCCAGCCAAGAAATTAGCAAAAGCAAAAGCATCATCTTGCTGTATTTGGTACTATGTCTATCCATCCCCTATGGTGTCATTTTGCACCAATGCACTTTCAATCCCCAAATTGATTGTGAAATCCAATTGAAGGAAAAGCAAGAACTTTCCACCTGGCCTTTTCAGTTCCCTAACACTGGGGAGGTCAGTTAAGATGGTTGCACACGCCTTGAATTCTGCTTCTACAATCACACAAAACATATATCTAAATATAGAGAGCAAGAAACTCATTTTCAATAATTGCTTTGTTACATTTAAAAATTGCTTTTGGAAACATCAAGTTGGCACTCCAAACTACATGGAGATATTTGGTAAATGAAAAGAGTAAATACTTTCAAACTATGAAATATTATGATGGTGCAGGCACAGTATTTGCAAGTTGATAAATATTGTAATGGAAGTTAAGAAGCCATCCCTGTTTTTATGTCAAATAAATTCACGGATCAATTCTTAAATGTGCTTGAAATATTTGAGAGGATGGCATATTGGGGATATGGTACGTTGGGGTCTGGGATTGGAGAGAAACTGCTCAATTTGTTGGATTTTAGGGCTTTAGGTCAAGAATTGCCAATGCTAGTTTCATTAACCTTTGTTTTGATTGGACAAACAATTCACATGATTTAACTGTACACATCTCTATCTCAGCAGCTCAACAGGGCTGAAGATCCTGATATATATGTAAGAACCATGTACTGAAGTACATATATAAAACAGCAATGGAAACTGATACTAGAAGGTGGGCTAAAAATATGCACTATTTTTCCAAGATCTTAAAACTCATCTTAATTCTGGAAATGGCCACCTGAAGATCAAGATGCTTGCAATCAGAATAGCGATCTGCATGTATGATCTATTTGTAAAGTCCATACAGCAAACAGCAATTTAACGTTTTTTCAGATGAACAGAACATGAAAAAAGGATGATAGATATGATAATGATAATGTTCCAGAGTTAGAGAGAAAAAAGCATATCACATGTACAGTCTTGACTAACCTCATGGAGGCATATTCGTACCGAAAGATCAAAAATTCTATGCTGAAAATCACAATGTTTACATGTATTATCTGTGTACACACGTAGATATAGAAAATGGCAATATATATAAGTTCATATTATACATTTCAATTTTAGATTAATTTCCGGTGAAGGAAACATTTGAGGAGGTTGAAAGAGGGGCACTGACTATTTTTCCTTTTGGATTGGTATCTTTATAACTTTATATCGTGATAAAGATATTATCTGTTGTATGTGTTTTAAAAAAAGAAAAATAGTTGTATACATATAATTGATAATATCCTGATCTCTATTACTCTTCCTCACCTCCATGCCTTCCTCACCTCCATGCCTCTTCCCCATCCTTCGTATTCATTACAGTGTATTTACCCCATCACATAGCCTTCTTCTCTTCTTCATCCCATTCTTTCATCATCTTCCTCTTACCAGTTTCTCTAAATTATTTTTTTCAGTAGTAAAGTGGGCCACGAGGTATGGTGTTTGGCCTTGCTGCAGGAATAAATGACCAATGGCCTTGGCAACAGGCCATGGCAAGTGGTCTCAGAGACCACCAATGCAGGGGAAAAACATGCTGCACAGCTGGATGTTTCTCCACCTTAACTGTTCTCCCCTCATTACAGAGCCCATCAGCACAGTGATGCCATTACACATGATACCGCTGATGGCATCACATATGACATTATGTGTGACATCACGCATAACATAATCATTGGCCTCACTGGAAATGAGCGCTCCAGTGCTACTTTACTGAATACATCTCCTACAACATCCCTAATTGCATCAATTATGGACTCCTCAGTAGCATTACTGGTAACTACCTGCCATGGTGAAACATTCTCATGCTCCATTTTAAGACACATTGTCAGTCTAGAAATACTGTCGGAATAGAAACAATATTATGCCTCCTATGTAACAATTGTATGTGTATTGGCCTACGCCAAGTTGTCTAAACATCATGTGCGAACAAACTCCACGGCAAGGTTTTGACCTTAGAGAAAGTAATGTAAGTCGCCATCTTGGATTGAGCCACCATTTTAGGTTCTCTTGTTATGCGGAAGTCACCCTGAACATCAAAATGGAGGCCAAATGACATTCTGAGTAAGATTCTGGCCGTTGTGACCTCCGTACAAACTGAATAATTAATATGCCTGCAGGCCACTTGTCGGGGTCGCGAACAGAGACCTTGTCCTACCGTTGACCTATATGTAAATGTACTACTTATATCAGCGAAACTAATCAAAATGCATATATTAAAGGATTGACCTGGCAAGGAACCCTAAGACCAATTTCGCAGAATGGTTAACCCGCAAGAGGGTTGGCCTAGGGCTGGACAAACTGTATAAAAGGCCCGGGTATTCCAATATGCGGTCTCTCACTAACACATCGAACCCTCGTTGAAGTTCGTTATGTTATTCTGAGAGCCGAATAGCTATCCGTTTGTCAATTGACTGTTGTAGCTTTTAAATAAAGCACTTGTATGTTTCTTTGTAACCTGTGTTGGTGTGTTTGTGTGTTGGTGTGTTTCTTTTTGGGCTTCCCGGCCTCATATTATTTTTCTGTTTCCACAGTTGGCGCCCAAATAGGGACCCTCAAGATTGATGCCGGATCATTGAAGGATTGACGCAGACTATCGAACCGGGATCGGACGGTGTGAATCTGCGGGCCCGACCGAACGAGACGCAATACCTCGGCAGCGCTGCATGATCCGATCCTTGGACGATAGTCGTGTGGTCTGACACGGCACCTTGACGAGGGTCCATTTTTGAGGCGGGCAGATTTGTCGAAACCCCCAAACACAAGGTAAAATTCGTTAGGTAAGTTCTTTGGTAAACCGTACAGTCCTCCTTAGGTTTGGTCAGGTGTAGTCGTGACCCGACTCTTAATTTAACCCTGACAATTTGAATTTGGCGTATTGTATCTGCAGACACAATTATTGACCAGGTAACACCAATTTTTTGTGAAATGCCTGGGAAATTGTCTAGCTGCTTTAGGGCTCTGTTCCGCAGCGATCGACAATCTTTGGAATTTAGCTGCCCGGCACCACAGGAGGGGTCGCCGGCGTGTACTATGTACTGTAAGCATGGCATTGGAAGTATAGTATTTAATGATATTTGGCACAGACAAACCAGACATGCCTCCGAATTTCAGTGGCCAATCAATGGTAGTTTCGAGATCCCCCGTATTGAATACCTAGAATCGGTCTTGCTAAAAAAGAAGGCCAGACCTGCAGCATTTGATGTTTTACAGAATTGGAAAAAAGAAGCGTTGCAGCAGCTTAAAAGTAGGGATAAATATGCACGCCGTCATAAAACGAATGCCGAAAAGGCATTGTTATATGATAAGGAAAAACATTCAGAGTCAGTCAAAAATATGGATAGGGCTTTCTCACTCGGTATCCAGAAAATCTATCCCTCTAAAGATTTGCATGTTTCCGAAGAATTTATTGATAAATTGTTAAACGAACGCAGGCCTGGTGCCTCTGCGCCACCTCCGTATGATCCTCTCCCTGGTGCTCTGCCCATTCCTGCTGTTATTCCTGCTGTTGTTCCTGTTCCCCCTGTACAACCTATTGTTCCTATTTCTCTAGTTGTTGTTCCTCCACCTATTCTACCACCCCCTCCTCTTGCACCGATAGTTGCACCTCCATTGAATTTGCCAGCACCTCCGCTCCCGGGTGGTTCTGTACTGACTGAAGTTGATCAGGGTGCGGGTTCAAAGATTGTTACTCGAAATACTGTCTCTGCAGAAAAGAAACGGGAATTATTTGCATGGGCTAAGCATTGTATGGAGAGAGGTGATCAAGCTGATGTTTTCTCCACATTATCAAATATGGGCAATTTTCCAGAGAAAAATGTTTTTATTGAAGGTTTGGGGACTCATTTATGTGTAATGTGGGGTAGATTACATAATACGGATCTCCCACAAGGGTTGAGGGATCTAAATACTTTAGCGCTTTCGAAGGACACAGAGGAGAAAGTACATGGTCATGTTGAGAGGTTGTTTGAGTATAGGAGGGACTTAGAAAGATTACGGGATGAGGATGGTGAAGACGACAGTATGTATGTACAGAAACGGTTCCTTCCGTGTCGTAGATCGGCATCTGAGGAAGTACGAATTTGTACCAAAGATGCGATTCGATGGATCTCGGATTCATCGATACCGCCGGATGAAGTATATCACACGTATAGTCAGTATACAGTAGAAATGCAGAGGAAGGTGATTCAGGTAGTGGTACAGTACCTACAGGAGGAATGTGTAAGGAAAAAGGTTAGTTGTCCTATAGAGTTATTGGCTATTTGTAAAAGGGCTTTTTCGCCTGACACTTCTTCGGCTGCCTTAGCGCTCGACCTGGCTCTGTTGCTCAGTAAGCGGTCGGAGTTACCTATATCTCAGTTGCCAATGAGAGAGGTTCCTCCGACATTTGCCCCAAAGGTTGAGATTCCCGCTAACGCTGGGACAGGTGCACCCGCTATGGACATCCCTGCACATTATGTATCACAATGTGTTCACGTTCCGTTTTCGCGACAGGAAGAGAACACTATTAGACAATCAATTCTCGATATTAGGAAAAACCCGACAGGATTCTACAAAGAGATAGAGTCCGTTTTGCAGTCCTCTGTGTTCACCTTAAGTGATATTGACTTGCTATTCCCTGTACTCCTGCCCATTGATTTATGGAAGTAGGTTCGAACAATAGACGATGTGCCAGGGTTGGGAGATACGTGGGCTAACATAACTAGGCTTGATGGGGAAAGACCAGCTTGTGAGAAATCACCTCAGCTAATACTCACTTTGCCTGATAGAATTGTCGCAAAATTGAAAACCATAATTCCTGAGAAAATAATTATTTGGGACAAGCTTACGGCCTGTGTTCAAGGAAAAACTGAAGGTGCCACTGAATTCTTTAATAGATTCGAACAGGTATTCTCTGACTTCAGTGGACAGGACTTGGGCACAGAGTCTGGGAAAAGGTTGTTTGTGGACAAATTTGTACGTGGATTGCTGCCTGACATCCAGTCACAGATGATGTCCTCTGAGAGCGCTTGGCAGGCGAAATCCCAATCTGAAGTTTTGCACATGGCTCAGTATTATGAGAACCGTGTTAATAATGAAAAAGAGAGAATAGAGAAGAGGAAAGGAGATTTGAAGACTAAAGTATTGTTACAACAAATTGTTAGAAATCCCAGAGGAGGTAATTCACAGACCAGAGGTCAGTATGTTCCGAAAGGGAACGTTACCTTGGGTCCTGTGAATATTAATCAATGTGCCTATTGCCGCCAGGAAGGTCATTGGCGTGCACAGTGCCCTGTCCTTCAACAGAGGTCAAACAACACATTTGGGAGTATGGGTAGACGACCTAGAGGTCGCCCCGGAGTGGGGGGCCCTGATAGAGGTCAGTTCTCACAAGATCCTCAGCAACCTTTTTCACGGGAAAATCAGACTTCGAGTGTGGACACGAGAAACATATTTGATCACCCTTCTGCTGCCTACCTTTCTGAAGAGCTTCCTTCCGACGACATTTTATTTTGTTAGGATTGCCCGAAGCAGGGTTTGGAACCTTCACCTATTCCCGTTAGTCAAAAAGGTCCCTACGTTGAATTGTTAGTGGGGAATAGGAAACATCAGTTCTTGATAGACACTGGAGCACAGAAGTGCTCCATTGATCATTCTCGGGTTCCAAACATTCCACTGTCAGGGCAAACTAATGTTTCTGTAGGGTTTTCTGGTATACCAGTTGCTTGTCTGGTTTCTTCGCCGGTGCCTGTTTCTTTGGGTCCCTTCACGGACCACTGTCCATTCCTCTTGACTTCAAACTGTGGAGAGAATTTGCTGGGGTTAAATCTGTTGAAGAAACTAAATGCAGTAATTCATTGTTCCTCTGACGGAGTGCGACTGGCGGTTTCACCACAGCAACTTCCCAGTTCTCAGTTTTTGACTCGACCCTTGCCTCCTGAGCTTAGCGTTGTCCCGGAATGTTTGTGGGCGGTTGACGACAATGATGTCGGGGTACTACAGGTTGAACCCGTTAAAATAGTTTTGAAACATGGAGTTCAACTACCACGCATTCCGCAATATAAAATATCAGTTGAGGGCAAGCATGCTTTGAAGTGCATTGTCTCCGATTTTGTGCATCGAGGAGTGATTAAAGAGATTGCAGGTAGTTTATGTAACAGCCCGATTTTACCCGTGTACAAGAAAGGCGACAATGCAATCCCATTCCGTTTCATATTTGATCTACGCGCTATTAATAAAGTTGTCGCCCCACAATTTCCAATTGTGCCTGATATGACAACGATACTAACGATGATCCCTGCTACAGCTACTCACTTTAGTGTTGTGGATCTGAAGAATGCTTTCTTCAGTATTCCTATACACAAGGATAGTAGATATTTGTTTGCGTTCACCTTGGGGGGAGGTTCGTTCACATTTACTCGTGCACCTCAAGGTTATACTGAAAGTCCAAGCATTTATAGTAGGGCTTTGAAAGAGCAGCTTGACACCCTTGAATTGCCATCCACTTGTACACTGCTTCAGTATGTCAATGACTTGCTTTTAGCTGCAGATTCTGAAAGTGCTTGTAAAGAAGGCACAGTATTGTTGCTATTCATTTGGCTGAACATGGTCACAAAGCTTCGCTTAAGAAATTTCAATATTGTTGTCAGGAGGTCACCTATTTAGGCTATCTCCTGTCAAAGGAGGGGAGAAGATTGACACCTGAAAGAATAAAACACATTTCAGGCATGTCTGTTCCAAATACACAGAAGGAAGTCAGAGCTTTAATAGGTATGGCTTCTTACTGTAGGCTGTGGATCCCGAACTTCTCACTAGTGATAAAACCGATGTTGGCCTTGACGAAGAAGGGCATTTCTTCGCCGCTGCCATGGAAGTCGGAACATCAACGATCATTTGAGCTTCTCAAAACCGCGCTATGCTCTGCACCGGTTCTGGGTACTCCAAATTACAATAAGGCCTTTGTATTGTTTGTGCATGAATGAGATGGATGTGCTTTGGCTGTGTTAACACAGGAACACGGAGGGAAGAATAGACCGTGCGGCTACTACTCTTCCGCCCTTGATCCTGTCGAATGCGCTTTGCCAAGATGTTTGCGAGCTGTCGCTGCTGCTGCCGCGTCTGTAAAACAGAGTGAGGGAATGGTCCTAGGCCATGATTTAATCCTGATGGTACCTCATTCTGTAGATGTCCTATTGAATAAAACCCAAACACAGCACCTCACCTCTGCACGGCTGACGAGGTATGAATTAACTTTGTTTGCCCCTCACATTCAAATTAAGAGGTGTTGTGTTCTTAATCCAGCTGAACTTCTACCTTTCCCGCAAAATACTGTTTGCGGTGACGAAGAATCACATGACTGCCTCTATACTACTGAACAGGAAACGAAGGGCAGGATAGACCTTATAGATACTCCTTTGGGCAATGCGGAAGGGGAGCTGTTTTGTGATTGGCTCCTGCTTCAAACTCCCGGATGGTACATCTACAGCTGCCTATGCAGTTACTACATTGAGTACTGTTGTTGAAACTAAGAGAATTCCACATAACTCTGCGCAGGCCGCAGAGATTATAGCGTTGACCCAAGCTTGTGAACTCTCCAAAGGGCATACAGTAAACATATATACTGATAGCCAGTACGCCTTTGGGGTGGCTCACAACTTTGGGAGGCTCTGGTCGGAAAGAGGGTTCCTAACCTCACATGGGACCAAGATTCAGCATGGCCCCCTGATAGTTCAATTGCTCTCGGCACTCGCGCTCCCTAGTCAGTTAGCGATCATGAAATGTGCAGCGCATCGTAAGGTCATAGATGATGTGGGAAAAGGGAACGCTTTTGCTGACCAGATAGCCAGGCAAACGGCCACAGACCTTAGCGCAGACATGTATGCTCTAAGAGAAACAAAAGACGCCTATGTAATGGATGAGGGTATTGGGTCTGTACGAGATATCCAAGCTGATGCCATGATAGAAGAGTCTAAAAGGTGGGCCAAAGGGATGGGGAAACTAGACGAAGATGGGTGTTGGGTGGATACATCTGAAGGGAAATGGTTGCTCCCTGATTCATATGTGCTGGCGATGGTGACGATGGCACACGGTCCTACGCATGTGTGTGCTCAGCAGATCACGAAAATGTTAGAACAAGTCTGGGTAAATGATAAAATTTTGAAGATCGCGCAGCGCCACGTCCAAAATTGCATGATATGCTTACAGCACAATGTGGGGAAGGGGACAGTAACTCCAAGGGGTAGTTTTGGGCCTCCTTCTGTTCCCTTCGAGGTCATCCACTTTGATTTTATTGAGATGGAACGGTGTAACAATCTAAAATATTTCTTTGTGATCATTTGTGCTTTTAGTAAATGGGTTGAGGCTTTCCCCGTTAAGGATGCTACTGCCATGACCACTGCAAAGACTATGGTAAAGGAATTCTTTCCACGATTTGGGCTGCCAAGAGTAATTTGGTCAGACAACGGTCCCCATTTTGTTGCAGCAGTAATTTTGCAGATATGCACAGCGTTACACATTGAAAAGCGATTTCACTCGGCTAGACACCCTCAAAGTGCTGGGTTGGTAGAAGGACATAACAGTATCCTAAAGAATAAGCTTGCTAAAACATGCGCCGGCACCAAACTGAAATGGCCAGACGCCTTACCTATTGTATTGTTAGCCATGCGTGCCACACCTCAAACTAAGACTGGGCTCTCTCCATTTGAGGTAGTAATGGGGAGAGCTGCTAATAGTTGGGGTCTTCCGAAGCCTAAAGCACTGAGGGAGGTTGAAAATGTACTGCTTGTAGACTACTGTAACCAGTTGACTAAAAATCTGTATCTCATTTATCATCAGGTTCAATCAGCTTTACCTGTACGGTTTACGGGCCCAGGACACAATATTCAGCCTGGAAGTTGGGTCCTGGTGAAGGCCTACGAAAGGTCTTCCTGCCTCGCGCCTCACTGGCGGGGACCCTACCAGGTGCTGTTGGTCACCCAGACAGCAGTGCGGGTGGCTGGAAAGAAGCATTGGATCCACGCAACGCATGTCAAGAAACTTCCTCACCCGACGCCACACGTTACAGAAGAAGCAGAACCCTCGCTGATGCTACAATCTCAGATCCTGGAGTAGCAAATAGCTCTGTGAGTGTCGGAGAATCTCTCTGAGCCCGTGGAGCTTGGGGAACAGTCCATTTTGTCTCCACACTCTTTGGAAAGGTCACTTCCGGAAAACGTTGTTTCAAGTTCTGCGACTCCCGTCGCCTCTGATACGTTGCTTCCCTCAGGAAGTGACGTTACCTTATTTCCGGATCAAACAGTACCGGGAATCACCAGGTACGACCTTCGACGAAGAAAATAGAACTACGGCACAGGTTTTTTTTTCTGTGCATCTGGAGAAGAAAAAGAGTCATTGAGAGTTTTGTTCTTGCAAGAGAAAGTTTTGAAAGAAAGGGGATTCTGCTGGCTAGGGTTGGGGAAGGACTAAGAAGTCGCGCGACCATAGTGTCGCCAGCAACAAACATTGGGTTCGTTGATTGAGAAACTACGATGCCTGCCACCTCCACCGCTGCTGCTCGCATTGGACTTGTAAATAAGGGGGTGACCAACTCGGACAATGAACAATGTGCCTGGGCCCCGAAAACGTATTGCTGTGTTGTGATAATAGTAATTGGAATTTGTATAGTTACTGCCGTGGGACTCTGGTACTTAGAAGAAATGTATCGTCTAGAGCCTCTTCTGCCAATTGAAATTCTACCTACTGCTTTGACTCCCTCTGTACACCTTCATACTTTGTCACCTAGGGACTCCCAGCATAGACGAAAGTACCATAATAACACTTTAATGATAATAATGAATTCAACGCATGCCATTTTTAATAAGAGTAATTGCTGGATTTGCACCCATTTACCGCAACATGGGAACAAGGGGCTAGGATGGTATATTCACCCTTTACCTTTAACGACTGCTTGCTATGCCTCTCTTAGAGCACTATTCTTTGGCCGTTGGAATGATAGCATCTCAGGGAACTTTGATGGAAATAATTTAAATAATTTTGAGAAACGTGAATTGACTCCCCTGGGATGCTCGCTTTTTGCAAATAGGAGTAAACCTAATGTTGCTTCTATTAGGCCATCTGATAAACTGTCTCTTCCTTTCCAAACTCTAATTTCCTTTAAAATGGCTCTGATAGGCAATAAGGACGCTGTGTCTCCTTCCTACTCCATTAACCATAGCCCCTATTCAGTCCCCTTCTGTGTACAAAGAAATGGCACTCGGTCAATGGGAGATTTTGAAGGTTGTGTGAACATTGTAAATTTGACAGGAGAGAACAGGCCTCTGTATGTAGGGGGGCCTGTCTATTTTGTTTGCGGTAGTACAGCATTTCCCTGGTTGCCCAAGGATTGGCAGGGAACCTGTTATTTAGGAATCCTGTTACCTGGGGTATTCATAGCTAGCACATTGGAAGTTTCTAAGGCTCGCCCACGGCGGGACGAGAATGGAGATACCCCAGGGCAAATATTGGGAGATATAACAAAATCAGTTGTACCATTTTGGGGACAGATAGCAAATTCTGAAAATATTACGGGACTAGCAAAAGTACTGGAGAGAACTATCAACCGGACCACGGATATACTCTACAATATGACACTGGAACAGAAAGCAATAAGATTGGTAGCGCTCCAAAACCGGATGGCATTAGATGTCATTCTGGCAGAACGTGGTGGAGTATGTAAATTAGTGGGGTCCGCTTGTTGTGTTTTCCTACCAGATTCCTCACCGACAATTTTCAAGGCAATACAGAACTTGCACGTCCTTAGTTCAGAAGTGCATGTTCCTGTGGGAGATTGGAGTATTAGTGCTTGGTTCTGGGATTCTCTACGATCCTGGGGTTGGAAGGTGCTTTCTGTAATACTGGTTATTTTGGGAATCCTGCTATTCCTTTGTTGCTGTATCCAACGTCTACCCAGTATATGTGCAATGCTAGGGGGATGTTGCGCTCAGGCATTGAGCACAATAGGGCACAAAATGTATGCCCCAGATACAGCATCTAAAGAGTTTGTGTTACAAGAGGTTCTGGTGAACGACCTAATGGCTATAGATATTACAGATAACGATTCAGGATGTATGGACGACAATGCATGGAGTTATTTACGAAGACATTAGAAATGGTATTAGCACTTGGCATAGGCCAAAAGGAGGGTTTGTCGGAATAGAAACAATATTATGCCTCCTATTGTAACAATTGTATGTGTATTGGCCTACGCCAAGTTGTCTAAACATCATGTGCAAACAAACTCCACGGCAAGGTCTTGACCTTAGAGAAAGTAATGTAAGTCGCCATCTTGGATTGAGCCACCTTTTTTGGTTCTCTTGTTTTGTAGAAGTCACCCTGAACATCAAAATGGAGGCCAAATGACATTCTGAGTAAGATTCTGGCCGTTGTGACATCCGTACAAACTGAATAATTAATATGCCTGCAGGCCACTTGTCGGGGTCGCGAACAGAGTCCTTGTCCTACCATTGACCTATATGTAAATGTACTACTTATATCAGCGAAACTAATCGAAATGCATATATTAAAGGATTGACCTGGCAAGGAACCCTAAGACCAATTTCGCAGAATGGTTAACTCGCAAGAGGGTTGGCCCAGGGCTGGACAAACTGTAAAAAAAGGCCTGGGTATTCCAATATGCGGTCTCTCATTAACACATCAAACCCTCGTTGAAGTTCGTTATGTTATTCTGAGAGCCGAATAGCTATCCGTTTGTCAATTGACTTGGTAACTATTGTAGCTTTTAAATAAAGCACTTGTATGTTTCTGTGTAACCTGTGTTGGTGTGTTTCTTTTTAGGCTTCCCGGCCTCATATTATTTTTCTGTTTCCACAATACGGATATCTCTACTTTGAGACCGCAAACACATTTTGGTGGCCGTGGACCAACCGTCTCATGCACGATACGACAGAATATAGGTTTTTGAGTTTGCCAATGAACGGCCATTTTGATGTAACAAGAATCGCCATTTTGTTTTCTAACCATTTCTCATTGCTTTCTGTTCCTATTGCTCCGCAGTATATTTTCCGCTTACACTGCTCGATTGTGGAACATTGTTGTCTGTATGTGAAAAGGACAAGGCCACAGGGCCGAGAGGATAACAAGAGTTTGCTGAAACAAAAACGTGGGCAACGCCAGGAAGAATGCCCGGCTCCCTCCTTAATGTAGCCTTGAAGCAGAGCTGCAGGGCATTTAATCATTTCACAGCTGCCAGCCAGTCTCGTTATATGGTACAATATGTTAGAATAATACAGCTAAAGGCTTGAATTATGCTTTTCTAATGGCCCCCCTTTGCTGAGCCCGCTAAGAGCATGTTGGCTCCCAGGACGCGAATAGCACCTGATAGATAGCAAGGTCCCCCCGTATGTAGTTCGCTTCCAAGAACAGAAGCGCTGTGTTCTATTCAATAACTGAGAGATGCCTACGCACTCACAAATTGCAAATTGTTACTAGAATAGATGTTTGAAGGTGTCATGGTGGTCGGAGATGTCCATCATCACACCAAGTTCGAAGAAGCCCAATAAAGGGGGGGTGTTAAACATGTCATAGCTGATTGTTTGATATGCATTTTGTATATATGTAACTGATGTACGTAATTCACTCTCTTGCGTCCCTCGAGGTCTAGAGATACACGTTGAGGGGCGTGAGACCGAGTTGGCCAACGGAGACTTTTGCTTTGCAATAAAACCCTAGCTTTGGGAATACAACCTTGTGTCTGGCGTCTCTATCGTGTGTGGTGACCCGCCTTGTTTCCATAGACGTCAGGGTCCCTTAGGGGCCCCTTTCAAGATGGCGCCCGAATAGGGACCCTCCCCCACTTGTTCTTTCGCGTAACGTTGTAATTGAGAAAGGCAGAGAACGGTGAGGATGGGACGATCGAGCCGGGATCAAAAGGTGTTCGGGGCGCCCTGTAAAAGTGAATGAGAGATTCCTTTGCAGATCTGCACACATCTGACCCCTGATCGACGTGCCTGGCTAGAGAACAAGGAGGCGAGGGTCCCGAAACGAGGCGGAAGCCAAGAAACGCAGACACAATGTCCTTTGGTGCATCAGTATACAGACGACTTGATTCATCAGGTGAGTCATTCCCCGATTCAAAGCATCCTGATATTGGTTGAGAGTTGACTTTGCAAAATCAAATGCCCTAGGTAAGGTTGATTAACCAGGGGGAAGGTTGAAACATGCCTGGGGTATTGTCCACCTTAGCGGGGTTTTTCCGCTGTGGCAGACAATCTTTGGAAAATGGCCAAATTGTACCACCTCGGGGAACGCCGGCGTATGAGATGTATGTGAAGTATGGAGTGGGTGCAATAATATTCTGTGAGACTTGGCATAGGCAAACCAGAAAGCAACAAGACCATCAGTGGCCGATTAATGGTAGTTTTGAGATGGCGATGATAGATAATTTGGAAAGGGTGTTGATAAGAAAGAAAGCGCGTCCTGCAGCATTTGAGACTATTAAAGACTGGAGAAAGGAAGCAATGCTCCGATTTAAAAGCAGAGCAAAGCATGCGCGCAGGCATAAATCAAAATGTGAGTTAGCTGAAGAAAAAGAAGAGGAGGAGTCGACTGACAGTCTAAGAAGGGCAGGCAGGCGTGACCAGTTGAATATAGAAAAGATATACCCACAACGAGAATTACACATAGCAGTTGAATTGATAGAAAATATATTGACCCATACAAAACAAGGCCCAAGATCAGAAGTAAGACCAGACACGACAGTAGCTATTGCCCAGACCACGCCCATAGCCCAAGCTCCCCCTCCGGTAGCTCAAGCCCTCCCACAGCCACAGACAGCGCACGTAACACTTCCTGGAAACAGCTAATTGGGAAATTACCACCGCAGCGATTGTTAGATTTGAATCCATTAGCACGCTGTAGGGAGAGGGATGGAGAAGTGAGAGAACATGTATATAGACTTTTTGAGCTTAGAGATGAATTAGATAATGATTACGTCAAAACATTTACTGCACCTGTCAAAGTGTTTTCTACACCTGCGTACAGGAGTAGGGAAGTCGGGAGACATGGGAAGGGGGAAAAGGGGTCGCATAATAAACGGCAGCAGTTACCATCGCCGGGGCAGAAGGAGATGGTGAACGAATTATCGTTGCTAAAACATTTGGGGGCAGACTTGAAGGAATGTCTAATTAGAACACAGGTACTATTGCAGCAAGTAACAGGACATAATATAGGGCGAGGGAACGCACAAGTAAGGAGTAATTCGAATATGCATGGGGGAACAGTGGGGCCGAATCAGTGTGCATATTGTAAAGAGGAAGGACATTGGCGAGCGCAGTGCCCGCATCTACAGAATAGAAATGGGTCTGGTCAGAGGAGACAGTATAGAGGACACCCAGGAGCGAATGGACCAAATAGGAATAGTATGCAGCAGCATCATAATAACGGAGGTAATCAAAACCAAGGCAAAAACCAATAAAATCCCCAAACCAGAGTCAGGGACAGCAAAATCAACAATATGTCAATCAGAGTGGGGGAAATAGAGGGAAGATTGGAAATGTTTTCGACACACAGCCAAACACGTATTACAGTAATAGTAATGATTACACTTCGGACGATGTGTTATTTCCCCAATAGGTCAGCCCAGGAAAAGGTTCGGAAACAGTGTGTATTCCCGTGAATCAGAGAGGACCCTACGTAGAAGTGATAGTCGGGAATGAGGAGCACCGCTTTCTTGTAGATACAGGAGCACAGAAGTGTTCAATAGACCATCACTTGGTTCCGAATATACCACTGTCAGGGCAAAAGAATATTTCCGTAGGGTTCGCAGGTACACCAGTCATAAACCCAGTGTCCAAACCAGTCCCAGTTACCATAGGACCATTTACCGAACATTGTCCTTTCCTTCTAACAGAAAATTGTGGAGAAAATTTGTTGGGATTAAATTTGTTGAAAAAACTAGGTTCTGTTATACATTGCACAGCAGACGGAGTGTTTCTAACGATATGGCCACACGATGCCCCTGTGTCAGAATTGATGTCCGAAGCGTTACCAGGGGAACTAAGTAAAGTACCAACCTGTATATGGGCAATGCATGACAACGATGTGGGATGTTTAAAGATAGAGCCAGTAAAAATTATTTTAAAAGAAGTTGTTACCCTACCGCGAATACCCCAACACAAAATTTCGGTTGAAGGTGAGAAAGGATTGAAGAGTATTGTTACTGATTTGGTGAATTAGGGGTAATAGAGGAAATCACAGGTAGTATATGCAACAGCCCGATTCTTCCGGTTTATAAAAAAAGAGGTAATGAGGTACCATACCATTTCATAATTGATCTACGCGCATTGAATAAGGTAGTATATTCGCAATTTCCTCCAGTGTCAGACGTCACTACAATATTGACAATGATACCTGTTTCAGCAGAATATTTTAGTGTAATAGATTTGAAAAACGCATTCTTTAGTATTCCAGTGGACAAGGACAGTAGATATTTGTTCGCGTTGACGTTAGGAGGACGATCATTTACATTTACGCGGATTCCGCAAGGTTATACGGAAAGTCCATGTATTTACAGTAGAGCATTAAAAGAACAGCTAGACATGCTGGAATTACCCGTGGGTTGTGTACTGCAGACACACAGGAGATTTGTAAAGAAAGCACTGTATTACTACTGTCACACCTAGCGGCACATGGCCATAAAGCTAGTTTGAAGAAATGTCAGTATAATCGAAAGGAGGTTGTTTATTTGGGCTACCTACTTTCGAAAGGAGGGAGAAGACTAACGCCAGAACGCATAGAAAGTATTTCTTGTATGCCTATTCCAAAGACACAAAAAGGAGTCAGAGCAATAATAGGCATGGTTTCATATTGCCGACAATGGATTGGTAATTTGCGTTAATTGTGAAACCATTAGTGAATTTGACTAGAAAAGATGCGGTTATGCCTTTGCAGTGGGATGAGGAATGTCAGAGAGCATTTGATGGATTGAAAACTGCATTATGCTCGGCTCCAGTTTTGGGTACGCCGAACTATAAGAACATATTTAGACTATTTGTGTGTGAAAGTGAAGGATGTGCATTGGCGGTTTTGACACAGGAACAAGGTGGAAGAAATAGGCCGTGCAGCTATTTTTCTTCTTCGCTGGACCCTGTAGCGCGCGCACTACCACGATGTTTGCGATCTGTCGCGGCGGCTGCTGCGTCAGTGAAACAAATGGAAGGGATGGCATTGGGGCACACTTTAATTCTGATGGTGCCACATGCCATAGACGTTCTATTAAATAGGACACAGACGCAACACCTCACCTCTGCCAGATTGAAAAGATATGAGATTATCTTGTTTGCGCCCCATATCCAAATTATGAGGTGCAGCGCTTTGAATCCTGCAGAATTAATGCCACTGACCTTAAAAGAAATTGGGAAGAATGAATCACCCCCCCACAATTGCTTAATGGTCACTGAGGTAGAAACCAAGGGGAGAGTTGATTTAAGTTATATTCCACAGAAAGAGCCGGATGGAGAGTTATTTTGTGACGGCTCATGTTTTAAATTATCAGATGGCACGACAACAGCCGCATATGCTATCACTACCCTAGAGAGTGTTGTAGAAAGTAAAAGAATCCCCTATAATTCAGCACAAGCCGCAGAAATAATAGCAGTAACCAGAACCTGCGAGATTTCTGAAAATTTGAATGTGAATATATATACTGATAGTCAGTACGCGTTTGGAGTGGTTCATAACTTTGGTCGACTCTGGGCTGAGAGAGGGTTTCTGACATCACATGGTGCCAGAATTCAACATGGCCCTTTGATTGTACGATTGCTGTCTGCACTCACGTTTCCAAAGCGCCTAGCAATAGTGAAATGCGAGGCTCATAAAAAAGTAACATGCAAAATAGGAGAGGGAAACGCGTTTGCAGACAGAATTGCGAAACAAACTGCCACTTATTTGGATACCAAGATGATGACGGTTCAGAGAGAGGAAGTACCATGTATGATAGAAAATGGAGTTGCGACTGTCAAAGAAATGCAGGCTGAGGCTACGGCCGATGAAATACAGGGATGGGCAGAGGGATCTGCTGAATTGGATTTGGAGGGTTGTTGGGTGGACAAGGGAACTAGAAACTGGATGTTGCCAAATTCATATGTGACTGCAATGGTCACAATGGCCCACAGCCCTACGCACATCTGTGCAAAGAAAATGATACAGCACCTTTGGCAGAATGTAAACATAAAAAAGAATGCAGAGAGGTTGGTGCAGAACTGTATCACGTGTGTACAACACAATGTAGGAAAGGGAACAGTGACACCAACAGGCAGTTTTGGCCCGCCCTCCATGCCATTTGAGGTAGTTCATTTTGATTTCATAGAGATGGAGAGGTGCCAAAACTTAAAATACGTCTTGGTGACAATCTGTGCATTCAGTAAGTGGGTGGAGGCATATCCTTTAAAAGATTGCACCGCAATGACTACGGCAAAAGTAATGTTGAAAGAGTATTTTTCCAGATTTGGCTTGCCCCGGGTCCTATGGTCTGATAATGGACCGCATTTTGTGGGTGCAGTGGTATTACAGATATGTGCTGGTCTCCAGATTGATAAGAGATTCCATAGTTCAAGGCATCCGAGTTCTGCCGGTCTTGTGGAGAGGCACAACGGGATCCTTAAATCAAAGATTAGCAAGATTTGTGCGGGAAGCAAGTTGAGTTGGGTGGATGCATTACCAATAGCACTATTATGCATGCGTACGTCTGTACAGGCTAAAACTGGGCTCTCCCCATACGAGATCGTAATGGGGAGGCCGGCAAATGTTTGGTGCGCACCTCAGCCAAAACGACTCAGTGAGATAGAACATCCCGTGCTTAGTACTTATTGTGGCCTTTTAATGCTGAAATTGCGTTTGATTCATCAGCAGGTGCAGGAGGCATTACCAGCACGGTATACCGGTCTGGGGCACGCACTGGAGCCAGGAGACTGGGTGCTGCTAAAAAACTTTGAAAGAAAGTCATCATTAGCACCCAGGTGGCGCGGGCCCCATCAAGTACTTTTGGCGATGCAGACGGCAATACAGGTGGATGGAAGGAAGTCGTGGATCCATGCCACCCATGCCAAAAAGATTCCAACTCCACTGAAAGTCTTGTCTGACACTGCTGACCGGAAAGAGACAGCGGTCCCAGAAACAAAAGAAACTGTTTCCAGTGAGCAGCCACCTAATCTGCCAAAACGTGAAGTGAAACTCGAAACAAAGCCTGAGACGATTGCCAGAAAGGGGGAAGGGCAAAGAGTGCCCCAACGTTGCCCAGCAGAATCGACATCACTGCTGACCGACGTGAAATGCGCCTTGTAGATACTAGCAAAACCAAATCGTGTACCCCTTTGGCGCCCACAGCACTTGCCAGCACGCCAAAAAACCGATCTGCATCATTGGCGCGGCGCACACCAGCACCTGCAGTAGCGCCACAGGCTGACTTCAAGCCTGAATCTGAAAGTGCACCGGCACTGTTCACGGATCATACGATACCAGGAGCAAGGCGATACAATCTGCGGCTTAGGAAGGCAAAGTGATCCGCATTCTTTTTTTTTGGTGTTGTTGTCAACCTCTGGTTCAGCTCATGGATGGAGAAGGAACCAGGGGTGTAGAGGAGAGAAGCGTGAGAATTGTGCAAATCGGACAATTCAAGACTCGCAGCTCCTCAGTGCGATAATAAAAAGTACATGTGTCTTGAACCAGAACGGACAAACTGGGCGCACATGGTACTATTACAAGTGAGATAATTGATTAACAATACATGTGTCCGGAACCAGAGCGGACAAGCTGGGCGCACATGATACTGAGGCGATAACTGATCAAAGGTCCTCTGAGCAGTATAAGAAGGGACAAGTGATCTCGCCTAAAAAACGAATAATCGAATCCAGGCTAAAAAAGGACAGGCAAAACTGAATTGTGAGAATTCCATTGAACTTATAGACATCAGAGCAAGCGCGACAAAGAGAGATATCCACAACGAACTGTGATAAGGAAGAAGAAGGAAGACGAGAAACATGCCGGGACCGGTTCCAGCCTCCTCCTGCACCACCACCGCTGAGAATGAGTCAATTATAAAGACTATAAGCTTAAGAAAAACGCATGGTAAAACTAATTGTATGCTGGCACTAACGATAATAATGTGCTTTATGAGCGTGGTAGCACCAATATCGACAGCCCAATATTATGGTGGGTAGAAACAATACACCCATTAGAAATGTTTTTACCAATAATTAATATATCCACTACTGAAAGCCCAGTTCAGGTGATCACTTATACCCTACCCCCAATGGAAGATAAACACAGGGAAGGTTTTGGAAATAACACCTTACATCTGATAATGAACATGACACATGCAATCCTGAAGAAAACAAACTGCTGGGTATGTGCCCATTTACCACAGCATGCCGGAAAAGGAATAGGGTGGTATGTGCAGCCATTACCATTAAGTTCTGCATGTAGTGCATCTTTAGGTGCAATGTTCTATGGGAAGTGGAATGAGAGTAACACGGGTCAATTAGACAGAACCAACATGAATGAGTTTGAGGAGATAATAATGAAGCCTGTGGGTTGTTCCATTTTCCATAAAGCACAAGTAATAGCCCCAGTGCCCACGAGGAAAAGTACACGGAAGATAACACGACAAAATAGACAAGAAAGATTGTCCCCGCCAGAAAAAACATCTGTAATGACGTTTTGTGTAAGAACAGAAGGGGACAAAGATGCAATTCCCCCATCTTACACGGTGAATTATAGCCCAAGAACTGTCCCTTTTTGTCTAAAAAAGAAAGGCTCTTTTTCAGTCGGAACATATACTGGTTGTATGAATACAGGTGTACTAAAATGGGAAATAGAACCAGTATACGTAGGTGATCCAGTTTATTTTATATGTGGAGAGAAAGCATACCCTTGGTTGCCCAGAAACTGGGGAGGTACATGTTACCTAGGGCTACTGTTGCCAGGAGTATTACTCTTAGAAACAGCAGCCATGGCCAGATTATCCAGAACTAGAGTCAAGAGGACTGACGAAGGTGTTTTAATAGCAACTGATGTAGCGAAATCATTCATTCCATTTTTAGGACAGATAGTGAACTCCTATAATATAAGGCAACTGTCCAGAATCCTAAAGAATACAGTAAACACAACAACTGATATATTATTTAACATAACGCTGGAAGAAAGAGGAATCAGGTTAATGACGCTGCAAAATAGAATGGCTCTCGATGTAATCCTGGTTGATCATGGGGGAATTTGCAAAATAGTGGGATCAGCATGTTGCGTTTATGTCGAGGACTATTCCACCACGATCTTTGAAGCAATAAAGAAAATGCACGTTCTAAGCTCTGAACTCCCCACGGGAGAAGGGAGCTGGGGAATAGGATCTTGATTTTGGGTAATACTACGATCTTGGGGATGGAAGTTGATCTCAATATTAGTAGTGGTGTTCGGAATATTCCTAACGTGCTGTTGTTGAATACATTGTTTACCCATAGTTTGTGCAGAGGTAACTGAGGGATGTACGGAAGGATGCATGCATATGATAACAAAGAAAAAACAACCTCATGATCGAACTAGCCCAGACCCAAATGAGATGAGAGCAGTGAAAGAGTTGATGGCAATAGATATTGATGAAAACAATGATGTCCACGATAGCATGCAAGACTCAGATATAAGTACTTCAGATACATAATCACTAGAGGAGGTTTCAATAAATAGATGAGATGTTTGGCATACGGCCAAAGGAGGGTTTGTCAGTCTAGAAATACAGATACCTCTACTTTGAGACCGCAAACGCATTTTGGTGGCCGTGGACCAACCGTCTCATGCACGATACGACAGAATATAGGTTTTTGAGTTTGCCAATTAACGGCCATTTTGATGTAACAAGAATCGCCATTTTGTTTTCTAACCATTGCTCACTGCTTTCTGTTCCTATTGCTTCGCAGTATATTTTCAGCTTACACTGCGCGACTGTGAAACATTGTTGTCTGTATGTGAAAAGGACAAGGCCACAGGGCCGAGAGGATAACAAGAGTTCGCTGAAACACAAACATAGGCAGCGCCAGGAAGAATGCCCAGCTCCCTCCTTAATGTAGCCTTGAAGCAGAGCTGCAGGGCATTTAATCATTTCACAGCTGCCAGCCAGTCTTGTTATATGGTAGAATATGTTTGAATAATACCGCTAAAGGCTTGAATTATGCTTTTCTAACGGCCCCCCTTTGCTGAGCCCGCTAAGAGCATGTCGGCTCCCAGGACGCGAATAGTACCTGATAGATAGCAATGTCCGGAATGCAACTCCCCCCTGTATGTAGTTCGCTTCCAAGAACAGAAGCGCTGTGTTCTACTCAATAACCGCAAATTGTTACTAGAATAGATGTTTGAAGGTGTCATAGTGGTCGGAGATCTCCATCATCACACCAAGTTCAAAGAAACCCAATAAAGGGGGGGTGTTAAACATGTCATAGCTGATTGTTTGATATGCATTTTGTATATATGTAACTGATGTACGTAATTCACTCTTTTGCGTCCCTCGAGGTCTAGTGATACACGTCGTGGGGCGTGAGACAGAGTTGGCCAACGGAGACTTTTGCTTTGCAATAAAACCCTAGCTTTGGGAATACAACCTCGTGTCTGGCGTCTCTATCGTGTGTGGTGACCCACCTTGTTTCCATAGACGTCAGGGGCCCCTTTCAACATGGGGCATATCAACATGGATGCAAAATATCTATCACATCTTTCATGTATGCTTAAATTAAGGTAAACAAAATAATGTTATAATATCTTTATACACTGGAACATGGATCTTTGCTCTCTGGCTCTCCTATTGGTTTGGACTACAACTACCTTAAGCAATGGCCGGCACAGTCAACAGCGAGTGATCATGCAGTCGCTGCTCAAAACGTTTGACGAACTGCAGGTTGCAGACTGCTGCACTAGTAAAATTACATCTTTCTGGTATGTAGTACATTGTCTTCTCTTGTCCCAATAAACCTGTGTATTTGGAACATGTAACTTTATGTCCTCAGGGTACACATTCATAAGCCACTTGCTACATAACCTGTATCTTTTGACCTGGTTAGTGCATAACCTTGTGTTTATTTATACTGACAGTCAACCTGTGATGATATTAAAAATGCAGGTATTAGGATAGCTGCCCCTACTCTTTAATGTTAATGATCTTATCTGGACTGCTGCACATTCAAAGTTATATGATACAGTGTCTAGTCTGCAAAGGGCACTGATATCTCTTCATGGTTAATACTCATTCAATACTGCCTGACTCAGGCGTGTGCGAATACAATGGTTGAGAGTATTTTCAATTGTGAACTCAACACAAGATGTATATGTCTCCATATACTTTTTAGATACAGCCAAGCTCTTTTCAAATGTTAAATCTCTCATACATCCACTGTACCAGTGATATCTTCAATGATGTCATATGTGATGTCATCAGTGTCCTTATGCACTGCACAATGCAGGCAAAATTTCAGGGGCTTTGTTGCAGATAAGAAACACGTTAATCTTGCTACATCTTAAGTTGTTTTACTAAATATCAAGAGCTATTTTGCACCAAACATATCACTAACTCTGTCTCCATTAAAGATTGTTTTAATGTATGTCCAGTTAAAGCAATACACATCATTTTCTCTCTCGAGCAGCAGTGTTAACCACTCCCTCAACACACACAATGTTTCATCCTGACACGTACTTTGTCAAGTATAGAATACAATGAACAGCAAAAGGGGAGATACAATATATAAATGACCACCCTTTGACCCTCTGTTTGAAACTACCAATCACCAGTAAAACACTGTCACATATTACGGAGTGCAATAGACACAAACACAACTAGGGCCCTATTACAGAAACTTTGCACTGATGCTACCACCATTTTCTGAAGGTATTATTACAAGAGAAGAACTCTGCTCTGTTGTGAACAAATACCCTCCCAATGCATTTTTGGACAGAGCAAAGGTTTCTTTAATGCTACTCCAGAAGACAAACATTTAAATAGGAACACATTGCATTGAAAGAATATGTTGTTTGCAGTTTGATACTTTGTGTCCTAGTGCTAATGATAAGCAAAATTGCATTTTCAAAGTCCAATCAATTTTTTTGAAGTCCCAGTATAATATCAAAGCCTCCTGCTGTGTCAAAAATCAATAACACGTTTCTGTATCGAAATTATTGTACTCCATGCATTTAGATTCTAGAGATGTATGTATAATTTTTATTGGATTAGCTGAAACTAATCAGCTTTTCAATATAGTTATTACAAAATAAATTTGAATATTTTACACATACATATAATAACATTACAATCATTTTTTTGAACATAAGATATATATATATATATATATATATATATATATATATAAAAAGCATCATCAATTTGTGTGTGTGCATTGTAAGCATACCATCCCCTGTTGTAACTAGTGTTCAAAGGAAGTGACAGGAAATCACAACCCATATAACTATAGCTGTTATAATACATTGCATGTTCTAATCCCAAATCAAACCTAAACTCGTAAAAATAGAAAAGGCAAAATTACAAAAAGATCTAAAGGCATTGTTCTGTATAGGAATACAAATAACTGTTCATCTTTGTTATGTTCCTTTGTGGACAGTGTGTCAAATGTTATGATGTATTTTGATTCTAATGTTTGTAATGTTTCAGTGTGATTCCCAACTCCATCAGAGAGTTCCAAGATGTCAATAGCAGTACATCTAAACAGTCATGTATCACTATTATGTACTTCGAAGTGAACTGCAAAGTGTGCTGCGGTTTGGGAGTGCTTTCTGTTCGTTTTCCTGAACATTTTCTTTGTCACTAAAATGCTGTGACTGCTGCTGGTCCCCTCCCTCCTGGAGTACCTGCCTATTTATTCTGTAGATCTTGGTCCTGAAGAAAGCAATGTAAATAGGAATATGAACTGATGAAACCGGTCGATCGCATGTGGACCAATGAAGAAACATCTGCAAAGGGGTGAATTTCCGGGCCCATTTAGAACTTGAGGATGTGTGTTTTTAATGAACCTATGGATTGAGGATTTCTATATATATTTTGTCACCGGTGAGGGAGAGCATTACAAATAACTAACTTCCCACCTGTGTGTTCTTGCAGGTTAGGCGAGAGCACTGTTTTGGACTAGTTAGCGCTTGTGGTCAGATACTCCATAGTTGGAGAATGTATATTATCTGTGAGAAAAGATGCAATTTAGATATCGTAGTAGTACGATCAACCTTCTTTTTCTATTCCCTAACTAGAAGGGCGTCAGATCTCCACTATCTAGGGTAAGTTGGTGTAGGCAGGGTCATTTAGAATTTCTGTAGAGAAATGTAGCCAGTAATAGGCATCAGGAATTTAAAGAAAAAATGGTTGTCTCCTTTCTGTACGCAATGCTTCCCTACATTTGAAGCTGTGTTTAAGAGGGATTGGATGACTACTAGAATTATGTAGGATAGAATTAACGCTGGTGGGCTTTTAATGTAATTTACAAAATAATTCATAACCAGCCCAAAATAGATGAGCTGTTTCCATTATGCCTTGATTAGTTCACGTCATTCTTGAAAGTAATATGAATACATTATTCTCAGTCCTGTTGATTCCTG
Organism: Ambystoma mexicanum; assembly: GCF_040938575.1. Lineage (NCBI taxonomy): Eukaryota > Metazoa > Chordata > Amphibia > Caudata > Ambystomatidae > Ambystoma > Ambystoma mexicanum. Next base: position 360,376,998 of record NC_090941.1, read on the forward strand.
TTCCAAATAATCAAGAGATTGTCCTAATAAAGAAGCCACTGTGCCCGTGTGCGTGTTTGTTTCATTACCTGCTGCATGTACGTTTTGATGTTTTAGTCCATGTTCTCTTCTCTACAATGTTAATTATTGTGATTACATTAATTACTCATTGATTTGTGATGCTAATGCTGATAATAATGAAACAAATACAATATTATTAAGAGCAACAACAACACTACTCATACCACTACATTCATTACTGATATCATAAAACAAGCTATTTAGGTGTGAGGATCAGTGCAAAGAACTATATTGTTATAAATACATTGAGGTATAATCTAAGGATCTCAACCAAGAGTTTCAGGTCTCAGGAAATGTTCTAACTGCCAGTTTCAGATTACTCTCATCCAAGCATTATACTGAAAATCTATAAAATTCGGACTCTAAGGAAAGTAGACGGATACTGCTATTTCACACCCTAGAAACGTCAGGTGGATGGCAATGTAGGGAACAACTGCCATTGTCATGCCCACATTACAGCAGCCATTCGAGACACATTTTTCTTGTTCTGCCTCAGAACCTTGTCCTCTAGCCCCTCCAGACCGACTGAGCCCCCCCTGCATTGCCTCAGCTCTGGTCTACACATCATCATACAATGCACACAGCCCCTCACTTACCTAATAGCCTAGGACTCTGGCGTGACTCCTGTTCTCCTTCCCCAATGGGCCTCCAACAAAGAAATAGAAAAGGGATTTGGGGCCACTATGATGGCAGACATATTTTTTGGGGAGTTTTTATGGGAGTTTGGGCTCACGCAATACACACATAGCCCATCACACGGACAAAAGTAATACAAATGAAATTAAATATATTTACATCCCATATAATAAAAATAGAAAAATATTTGTCATGGTAAATTTATTTGCATACAGCTCCAAATCAAATCCTTGATTGCTGGGAGAACAGAAAATAACCGTCAATGTCCATATAGGAGGTACATTATTAGTCAATGTTGGGGTTTGGACCTATGCATGTCATTTAGGTGTGGCCAGGGGTAGTAGCTTCTACCCCTGGTTTGCCCTTTGTTAGCACTGATTTTGCCCACACTACCCAAGGCTAATTCAAGGACATAATGTACTGGGTGATTTCCTCTGAAGAATGAATCTGTCTAATGTGATACTCCATGGGCCCTGCATTCACCCCTATCTCGAAATGCTCACAGTTTAAACATCCCTGTAGCAGTGGCTTGCTCACTTGTGAAGTTTAAGTAATGAATCACACTTTGGGGCCGATTCATGGAATAGTTGCTTGTAAAATTGGAGATTTGCGTGCCATTCTGCATGCAAATCCATGTTTGTTGATTCATGGAATCGACTGCGCAGGACTTTTCCTGAACTTGCGTTGAGTTCACGCAGGCTCCATTAATCTCTGCGAGCCATTGAGCACCTTGTGCGATACATCATGCAGAGCGTAGGAGTGGCTTGTGCAGAGTGCTGGGAAGTGCACGGAACACAGAAACTGGGGAAGAACGTGTGAAAAAGTGGGCATTCCAAGGGACAGCTCAAAGGCAATCCAGGGCCGTCACGAGGGGGGTGCAGGAGGGGCAAACTGCCCTGGACCTTGCACCTGGGAGGGGCCTCACGGTGCCCTCTCCTCCAGCCCCTGCCTTCTGCCAGTTGCTGTCCCTCTCGCCTGTCTTCTACCGACTCCTCGTCACTTCCTGCAGCAGCAGTTGCCTGGACTATGCTGAACATTTCTTCTGTTCAATGCAGCGTTTGAACTACCTATTTGGGCCCCCATACCCTCATTTACACTGGTTTCAAATGGAGGCTTTTTTCACTGATATCCTCAGTCGTGATGCAGACTGGGGAGGCCACACTTTTCCCACCCACTGGTACAGAACGAGGGTGCATAACCCCGCTGCTGACAGAAGCACAGAAACATCTTCAGCCCTCATCAAGGTTGTTGTGGGAAGTTCTTGCGTTCCCAGCATTTCCAGATGGGAACTTTGGAAATGGTGATCATTTGTTGACTGTAAATCCTCTTTCCTCTGCCTGACCAGTTTGATTGTTTTTATTCTGACAAAAAATAAAAGTGAGTATCCCAAACAACCAGCAGCAAAGTATGTGAGCAAGTTTTGTTTTGACGAACAGAAAACACTGCAAGAGCACCATAGGGCCCAGCAATTAAGCCTGATTTGAACATGTCCTGTCGCAACAGCCTGTGCTCATGTGTGACATTTTCACATAGTTATACTTTTTAGCTAACATCGCTGCATGAATCTGACATAAAATACTCACATGAACAGCACCAATGAAAGTTCAGACTGCAAAGTGCTTTTGACTTCAAGGCCAAGGCACTTCATTTTTTCTTATACGGCAGTGCTTTTTTATATAAAACTTTTTTTAACCCAAGGAAGGCAGCTCTCAAGAATGCAGACATGTTCATCCTCAATATTAATCATCCATTTGGTAAACTATGACATCCTTTTTAGTTTTAGCTATTATGTGCGGCACTTATAAATTGAAACTATTGCATTAGAGTGCAGATAGCAGAAAATGGTCCAAAGCTTGTAGATGTTATCCAGATATCCCCCTCTTCCCCCCATTGACTGTCTGTGGCCATGCTAATCCATATGGCAATTCCCACGCAGTCCCTGATCCCCCATAAAAAAAACCCTCATGGCAACACTTTGTGCTAGCTTTAATCAAGCCTTACTGTCAAACGTTGCACTCAAAGTGCCTGCCAATGATTTCTCGAAGGAGTCTTCTTAGACTGAATGACTGAATGGACACTGTAAACACACCACTGGTGTAATAAAATGTCTTGACCAGATCTGCCTTAGTCACTTTATTTAAAAGTACCATGCATGTCCTTTACTGAACACCTGTTAAAAACAAGCATTGGCAAAGCCAACAGTTTGTGTGTACATAAGTATTAAGTGTTTGCCAGGCACTGCTATTAGATGTGAAGGTTATTGAACCATTTTGCACTTCATGCCATCAATGGCCAGTTAATTCCAATACAGCAGTGCCTTTTCCATGCCTACACGAAAGCCCAAACTGTTGCCATTGCCAATGCTTGTTTTGCTTTACCCTTGATGCACAGGACCATGCATCAAGGGTAGAGCAAACATAAGTGTTACTACATGCCTAATCTGGACCAAATTGAATGTGGGCCAGTCTAGCCAGTAATAACACTGATTGTGTGCAGCCAGTCTGGATATACTTTATGTGGCATGGCATTTTTTGTGGCTGGGAGTCCTTATATGGTAATACTTCCATATATTGGTGCAACCCGCATGGATATACATGGGAACAGCCAGCATGAACATAGTTTTATACTGATACATGTTCTGGACAAAGGCAGCATGAAATGCATTTGAAAATGTTCCTGTGCATGGTTGGTGACTTGCAACTATTGTTTTTTTTCATGTGCTACCATACAAAACCTATTGCAAACTGTATGGCTTTCTACCCAAATTTTTAAAGAAAGTAATGCAAAATGCACCATTTTAACCCATATTTCAAAAGATTTCTTGAGAGTGATAACCCCTGTCAAGCACCCCTTTTTTGGTTGGACTCCCTCACCAGCCTCCACTGTACGTGTCACTGTGCACAATGTCTTTTGGAATGCGGATACTTCTTAATTCTGGCAGCTCGCACCACACGTTGGCATGCCATCCTATACATATTTATACATATGATACAAAAATTAGTCTGACAAAACCTTTCTTCAGTAGAGACCTAACTTTGCTGTAGTTGATTCGCAGTTGTAGGAATACACCATATTTCGGTTCCTCCAAACAAATACTCAAGGGGATATTTCTTGTGTCTGTTTCCGGCCATGCTACCGCTGGCCAGTGCAAATCATCATAAGGGGACATCACCAAACCTTTTGCCCCGGCCCTCACCACACCTTGTGACAGCCCTGAGGCAATCCCTTGCATGACAACAATTGTGCCAAATGATACGTATTCATCTAACCATCCAAGAAGCCTCTTGGCATAGTAATGGACATGCAAATCTTTTGATCTGTACGCCACCCGAAGGCAGGTATAAGTAAACTTGTGCATAGGCATCGCAGCGTGGAAGTAGATTTGCATGTCAGATATTTGGGCGCGTGTACACAACCGGGGTACCGATCTAACTTAGGTGTGCATGTACGCAGTGTAGCAGGGTGCAGGAATGGTTTATGGGGGTTCACATGCAGATTTGTTGAGTTTTTACCGAGTTACTGAGTTACAGTCTTTCAAACACATGTTGTCGGGGTGCCAGCAACAATTATGGGGGGCCCTGTGCAGGGTCACTAAGATGCAGGCCTGCTTGCAGGGAACCCCACACACTGTATGAAAGGTGCGTGTATTTGTGCCCGAAGGAGCAGGCAAAGGTAGCTGTTGTGGCTGTTTCTGCTTTGCACGACTTGTGAATACGTTTACTTTGTGCAGTGGATTCCATGAATATGCGGCGGCGCACATTTTTTATTCTGCACGCAGGCTCACACAGTGTCCTTCTCTGCGCACAAACCTTGTAGAATTTCTGCACACATTTACATGTATCGGGCCCTTTATGCTTGTGCCTCGCCAAATCTCGTGTTTATGTTGGCCAAACCTCCTCCCTGTCAGATCTGACCATGGCCTATTGTTGACCCACTTCTGCTGCTTTTAGTTATGTAAGGAACATTTAGTAGTTGATTTTTTCTTGATTACATTAATGCAGCTTAAGGATACTGTTGATCTACTCTTTTTAATCTATATATTACACAGCCACGGTAGTGGCTTTGTAGTTATGATTAAGTTGCTAATCCCATAGGAAGAGCACTTTTTGGGACGGCTTATAACTTCCCTCCCCAGGACGAAAAAATTACAAAAAGATCTAAAGGCATTGTTCTGTATAGGAATACAAATAACTGTTCATCTTTGTTATGTTCCTTTGTGGACAGTGTGTCAAATGTTATGATGTATTTTGATTCTAATGTTTGTAATGTTTCAGTGTGATTCCCAACTCTATCAGAGAGTTCCAAGATGTCAATAGCAGTACATCTAAACAGTCATGTATCACTATTATGTACTTCGAAGTGAACTGCAAAGTGTGCTGCGGTTTGGGAGTGCTTTCTGTTCGTTTTCCTGAACATTTTCTTTGTCACTAAAATGCTGTGACTGCTGCTGGTCCCCTCCCTCCTGGAGTACCTGCCTATTTATTCTGTAGATCTTGGTCCTGAAGAAAGCAATGTAAATAGGAATATGAACTGATGAAACCGGTCGATCGCATGTGGACCAATGAAGAAACATCTGCAAAGGGGTGAATTTCCGGGCCCATTTAGAACTTGAGGATGTGTGTTTTTAATGAACCTATGGATTGAGGATTTCTATATATATTTTGTCACCGGTGAGGGAGAGCATTACAAATAACTAACTTCCCACCTGTGTGTTCTTGCAGGTTAGGCGAGAGCACTGTTTTGGACTAGTTAGCGCTTGTGGTCAGATACTCCATAGTTGGAGAATGTATATTATCTGTGAGAAAAGATGCAATTTAGATATCGTAGTAGTACGATCAACCTTCTTTTTCTATTCCCTAACTAGAAGGGCGTCAGATCTCCACTATCTAGGGTAAGTTGGTGTAGGCAGGGTCATTTAGAATTTCTGTAGAGAAATGTAGCCAGTAATAGGCATCAGGAATTTAAAGAAAAAATGGTTGTCTCCTTTCTGTACGCAATGCTTCCCTACATTTGAAGCTGTGTTTAAGAGGGATTGGATGACTACTAGAATTATGTAGGATAGAATTAACGCTGGTGGGCTTTTAATGTAATTTACAAAATAATTCATAACCAGCCCAAAATAGATGAGCTGTTTCCATTATGCCTTGATTAGTTCACGTCATTCTTGAAAGTAATATGAATACATTATTCTCAGTCCTGTTGATTCCTGTTCCAAATAATCAAGAGATTGTCCTAATAAAGAAGCCACTGTGCCCGTGTGCGTGTTTGTTTCATTACCTGCTGCATGTACGTTTTGATGTTTTAGTCCATGTTCTCTTCTCTACAATGTTAATTATTGTGATTACATTAATTACTCATTGATTTGTGATGCTAATGCTGATAATAATGAAACAAATACAATATTATTAAGAGCAACAACAACACTACTCATACCACTACATTCATTACTGATATCATAAAACAAGCTATTTAGGTGTGAGGATCAGTGCAAAGAACTATATTGTTATAAATACATTGAGGTATAATCTAAGGATCTCAACCAAGAGTTTCAGGTCTCAGGAAATGTTCTAACTGCCAGTTTCAGATTACTCTCATCCAAGCATTATACTGAAAATCTATAAAATTCGGACTCTAAGGAAAGTAGACGGATACTGCTATTTCACACCCTAGAAACGTCAGGTGGATGGCAATGTAGGGAACAACTGCCATTGTCATGCCCACATTACAGCAGCCATTCGAGACACATTTTTCTTGTTCTGCCTCAGAACCTTGTCCTCTAGCCCCTCCAGACCGACTGAGCCCCCCCTGCATTGCCTCAGCTCTGGTCTACACATCATCATACAATGCACACAGCCCCTCACTTACCTAATAGCCTAGGACTCTGGCGTGACTCCTGTTCTCCTTCCCCAATGGGCCTCCAACAAAGAAATAGAAAAGGGATTTGGGGCCACTATGATGGCAGACATATTTTTTGGGGAGTTTTTATGGGAGTTTGGGCTCACGCAATACACACATAGCCCATCACACGGACAAAAGTAATACAAATGAAATTAAATATATTTACATCCCATATAATAAAAATAGAAAAATATTTGTCATGGTAAATTTATTTGCATACAGCTCCAAATCAAATCCTTGATTGCTGGGAGAACAGAAAATAACCGTCAATGTCCATATAGGAGGTACATTATTAGTCAATGTTGGGGTTTGGACCTATGCATGTCATTTAGGTGTGGCCAGGGGTAGTAGCTTCTACCCCTGGTTTGCCCTTTGTTAGCACTGATTTTGCCCACACTACCCAAGGCTAATTCAAGGACATAATGTACTGGGTGATTTCCTCTGAAGAATGAATCTGTCTAATGTGATACTCCATGGGCCCTGCATTCACCCCTATCTCGAAATGCTCACAGTTTAAACATCCCTGTAGCAGTGGCTTGCTCACTTGTGAAGTTTAAGTAATGAATCACACTTTGGGGCCGATTCATGGAATAGTTGCTTGTAAAATTGGAGATTTGCGTGCCATTCTGCATGCAAATCCATGTTTGTTGATTCATGGAATGGACTCCCTCACCAGCCTCCACTGTACGTGTCACTGTGCACAATGTCTTTTGGAATGCGGATACTTCTTAATTCTGGCAGCTCGCACCACACGTTGGCATGCCATCCTATACATATTTATACATATGATACAAAAATTAGTCTGACAAAACCTTTCTTCAGTAGAGACCTAACTTTGCTGTAGTTGATTCGCAGTTGTAGGAATACACCATATTTCGGTTCCTCCAAACAAATACTCAAGGGGATATTTCTTGTGTCTGTTTCCGGCCATGCTACCGCTGGCCAGTGCAAATCATCATAAGGGGACATCACCAAACCTTTTGCCCCGGCCCTCACCACACCTTGTGACAGCCCTGAGGCAATCCCTTGCATGACAACAATTGTGCCAAATGATACGTATTCATCTAACCATCCAAGAAGCCTCTTGGCATAGTAATGGACATGCAAATCTTTTGATCTGTACGCCACCCGAAGGCAGGTATAAGTAAACTTGTGCATAGGCATCGCAGCGTGGAAGTAGATTTGCATGTCAGATATTTGGGCGCGTGTACACAACCGGGGTACCGATCTAACTTAGGTGTGCATGTACGCAGTGTAGCAGGGTGCAGGAATGGTTTATGGGGGTTCACATGCAGATTTGTTGAGTTTTTACCGAGTTACTGAGTTACAGTCTTTCAAACACATGTTGTCGGGGTGCCAGCAACAATTATGGGGGGCCCTGTGCAGGGTCACTAAGATGCAGGCCTGCTTGCAGGGAACCCCACACACTGTATGAAAGGTGCGTGTATTTGTGCCCGAAGGAGCAGGCAAAGGTAGCTGTTGTGGCTGTTTCTGCTTTGCACGACTTGTGAATACGTTTACTTTGTGCAGTGGATTCCATGAATATGCGGCGGCGCACATTTTTTATTCTGCACGCAGGCTCACACAGTGTCCTTCTCTGCGCACAAACCTTGTAGAATTTCTGCACACATTTACATGTATCGGGCCCTTTATGCTTGTGCCTCGCCAAATCTCGTGTTTATGTTGGCCAAACCTCCTCCCTGTCAGATCTGACCATGGCCTATTGTTGACCCACTTCTGCTGCTTTTAGTTATGTAAGGAACATTTAGTAGTTGATTTTTTCTTGATTACATTAATGCAGCTTAAGGATACTGTTGATCTACTCTTTTTAATCTATATATTACACAGCCACGGTAGTGGCTTTGTAGTTATGATTAAGTTGCTAATCCCATAGGAAGAGCACTTTTTGGGACGGCTTATAACTTCCCTCCCCCAGGACGAATCCTCACCAAACTTTGCAAAACAAGTATATGGGCCACTCTGATTTTTTTTGCAAAGTTTGGGGGGGTCCCAAAATTTCTTTTTTTCCCATACACATAATGGGAAAAAACTTTGCTCACGCCTACAGCCCAAACCGCTGGACGGATTTTCATCAAATTTGCAGCAGGGGCGACGGCTTGGTCCCGAAAGCGAGCTTTTGTTAATTTGGTGAAAAACCATCCAGTAGTTTTTTTTTTTTTTAAATGACCAAAACATGAGACAAAAATATTATTGATATCTACGTCCGCTCCGCGGACTCACTTCCCTGTTCGGTCCGCCGACTGGCCTCTGATTGGCTGTACTGTCTGTGGACTGGCCTCCGATTGGCCAGAAAATGTACAGACTTTTGAGGGGTCCGCGGACATTGGGAGGCTGCTGCCGATTGGCTGGTGAGAAAACATGAAATGCGTCGGTTTTCCTGAAGCCATCTTGGATTTGCAGACTTTGTGGGGGTCCGCGAACAGCACAGTGATTTTTGTTTTTTAAAAAGCAGCATTTCACAGTTAACTCAAAAACCAATCTCTGGGGATGTGGGGGGTGAGGATTGGATTGGATAGGCCCATTAGAAGCCAAAAAACGGGTTGTTCCACCCCCAATAGTCAGAGAACACTCCAGATATCCTGGGGCAGTGCTGTGGTGTTCACGGACCTATTTTTGCATTATAGGGTTGGGGAAAAGCAGTTTTTGGATGGCTTATAACTTTTGCGCCATCCAATGAAACTGTATGTAATTTTGCAATTTTATTCTAGAACTAATTCTGAATGGTTTTGCATAGTTTTGTGGGATTCTGTCAAGAGGGGGCAAAATTAGAGGGGGGGTCCCAAAATATTGTAAAGGCACATAAATGTGGTGTCATTTGACGAATCTGCACAACATTTGGCAAAACGATTTTGGATCTAGATATAGATGGTTTTCTAAAGTTTGGTGGGATTTTCTCAAGAGGGGCGAAATTAGAGGGGGGGTCTTAACATTTTTAGATGGCTTATAACTTTGTTGCTATTTGACGAATGTTGACAAATGTTTTGAGAAAGATTATAGAACCAACCTTCAATGTTTGTGTAAAGACTGAATGGATTTTGTCAAGTAGGGGCTAAGTTATATGACTATTGTATGTACATACATTTTGACACTTTTTAAAAAATAAAACATGGGCGGATTTCGAGCAAACTCGTGAGGAGCATTGGCAAGGACATTAAAGCATGGTTTTGCAAATGTGCACGTGTTTTATTTTTTTACAAGTTTAAGTGTAATAATGTAGGTACAAAAAATAGTCATATACCTTTGGTGACTGAGGTATAGCCTGTGGCCGTGGGCAGTAGCCAGACTGTCTGGGTCATGGCATAAGGTCATGACATGGACAATGTGGCTACTGCTCATGACCGCTAGGGACAAAAAATGGTGTTAAAGTGGCTATGTCTACCTGGGACTGGCTATGTGGTAAAGTTATTCGAAGGTAGGATAGGTTTGAAAGGGAAAAGAGGGCTTGTGGTAATATGTTCATAGGGTTTTGCAGACTGCCATGGCAAGGGAAGAGGGGCTGTTTACGGAGCCCCGCCTTCTCTTTCCATGTTGGCTGTCTTAGAAAAGGATTTTCCTTCCTACAGTGGGATGCCACAGGCGTCCCGCTGTAGGAAAAATAATCCTTCCTTCTTACAGCGGGACGCCACAGGCATCCCGGTATAGGAAGACAAATCTATGTTTTAGCACCTTGGGTTCCCGCTTTGGGAACCAGGGGTGCTAATGGCCTTTATCCTCCATTTCAGGGGCTGCAATGGATGACAATGGTCCGTAGCCCTCCTTATTTATGTATTTCTTCATAACACACTAATGCCCGCAGACATCAGGCTGTGTGGTTACAGTATTCGTTGAGGAAGATGAGGTGGAGGAAGACAGCTTAGTACTTGCTGAGAAAGGAACAACCTTTCTGAGAGCATTGCGGCCATTGGATTTGGTGTGGCGGCGCATGGAGGTGGTCCCGTAGGAGTACTGTCCAGGTAGTCTGCGACTGAGTGCACTAAATGCATTTCACTTTGGTAGCTTTAGCCTTTGGTACACTCCCAACCAGGGCTAAAGTCGAGGGTACACGTTGGGGGACGGAGTCCCCCCACTTTATTCAGAGGGGGGACTCAGTCCCCCCCAGCTGATGGAGAAACATTGAATGTACTCTTTGAATTCATGAATTAAAGCAGACCTTGACCGCAGTCGTTAGGTTTGGAGCCAGACATTTCACCACTGCACTATATAACCGATCAAAAGTAACGAACAACTAAAGGTGAAATATCCCATTTTGGTACTGCAAGTCCCAGGGAAAACATTTGTAGTGGTTCTAGGAGTTTAAAACATGCACACCTTTCAATGTTTTAAAAAACACTATTAGAAGAAAATATCCTGTCTTGGTTTTGTGCGTGTGTTGATTTTATGAAAGGCAAATGCCCTTCGTCCTGTGCAATTTGGGTGGTTATGAAAAGCCAATTTAATGAAATGCACATATTTCACCTTGGTATACTAATTTCTGGCAACGTCACATCCCATTGCGTTTCTTGATGAGTCCCCCCACTTTGATTTTTAGGACTTGACCCCTGCTCTCAACAGTAGCAAAGAACTGGCACACCCATGATTCGATCTTGGTCCTATAAGTAGGCACTTTCTCTACCTCATCTTCTTGGTCCTCTTCATTGTCTTTGAAAGTACTCACTTTTTTTGTTGCGAAGATTTTGCTGGTGGTGGTGGTGGCTCTTGGGGAGGAGGGATGGCAATAACTGATGCCATTTTTAAGATAAATAGCAGTTTTGATAAAACTCTTCCAAGTATGTACTGTGTACTAGATTGGTAATGGATAATGAGTACGAACAGGTGTAGGAGGTGTGCAAGGGAAATTTTGAAGTTGAAAGTTCCTAGATCAGTAGAAAATGGAATTCTGATCTGTCCACGAAGGACAGATCTTATCGTGAAGTGCGGACAGGTTTTCGGACACGTCATCATGCTGCGCGCCAGCGCATGGTCATGTGCGCTGTCCGGAAGGTCCGCAATGAAGTCAGATGTTTGTAGATGTCTACGGATGCAAAACTAGTTGAAATAGTTGCAAAAAGTGTATAGGAGTGTTAAAGAATTTTCTAGAAGATCGGAAATGGCAGAGTTTTAAGGTGACACTTTGTAAATTGGACACAAATATTGTTATATTTGGTAAGTATGATATTAGTAAGTTGTAGGAAAACTGCATACTCTGGTAAAAACACATGAAATTCACTGAAAAAAACGTTGTTAAAGGGACATTATGGTTAAGTTGTACTAATAAAAACCTATGAAATTCTATGAAAAACTTTGTTAAAAGGACGTTATGGTTAAGTTGCACTAATGAAAACCTATGAAATTCAATGAAAAAACTTTGTTAAGGGTACCTTATGGTTAAGTTGCACTAATAAAAACCTATGAAATTCACTGAAAAAACTTTGTTCAAGAGATGTTATGGTTAAATTGGACTAATAAAAACCTATGGAATTGAATGAAAAAGCTTTGTTAAAGAGACATTATGGTTAAGTTGCACTAATAAAAACCTATGAAATTCAGTAAAAAAAAATGTTGTTAAAAGGACGTAATGGTTACAAGTAAAATCGAAAAACCCCTGAAATTCACCAATTATGGTAAGCTATATTTGTGATGTCATCTTTGATGTCCTGGGTGTTAGTCTTAGCAGTGCACGGTGGTGGCGCGAGTTATGGTTGCTTAGCTTACAATAACTGGCAAATTTCAGGGGTTTTTCAGGGGTTTTTCGATACACTCATTGGTTCAAAAAACATATACACATAACATAGTCATATACATCTTAAAATCATGCCACCTCACAGTGTAAAGAATTATATGCCAAGAATTTCATTAGCACAACACAACAATGGCAACTCTACTGTAGTGTTTTTCGGAGTATTGAAAACCGCCTAAATAGGTAAGACCCTTTTGGCTCTTTCTAATTAGATAAGCACATGCTTACTTGACGTTTGGGACCAGGCATCTCACCCTCAACTTTTTGTATTTTAGGCACTGATAGTTCATTTAGGAAATTGGAAAGAAATATGATGGATGACAATGCCACTGAGTTGTGACTGTATACAACTAAAGAACAGTGTTAACACCCGAGGGTGAGCTGGTTTCTGTTGTTGTGCCAGGCTCTAATGTGGGTGGACATTCCCTAAACTCCTTTTGTTCGGGATTAGGAGGTGAATAATAAAAATACTACCATTGGTAGATTTCCTCTAGGTACTCATTTACGAATTTCACTTGCTGCTGTAATAGTGAAGAGCCAGTACTGACTTGGCTTATACGGTCGAAGACATATATTTCTTCCGACCCTAGATCCAGTACATGATGTAGTGTTTACTAGATACCCTATTGGTGATTAGGGTTTGGCTATGGTGATTGATCACACTGATTATGCCCGTGTTAGTGATACGTGTTTGTCTTTTTATCCTTAGAGATAGCAACCTGGTGTATATATAGGAAGAATCGACCTGGAGCACAGGATTACTTCTACCCCTGATGAATGTCCGGTTATTTTGAAACACAAAGGACTGAAACTTATATAAGTTGGGCTGGTTCACACAATGGGGAATGAGAAAAATTGAGTTGCCATTGTTGTGTTGTGCTAATGAAATTTTTGGCATATAATTCTTTACACTGTGAGGTGGCATGATTTTAAGATATATATGACTATGTTATGTGGATATGTTTTTTAAACAAATGAGTGTATTACTTGTGCTGAAGAGAGATTAATATATTAAAAATGATATTTTTTGGTAATACTGCTTTTTGATGATTATTGAGAACACATAATGCAGCCCATATTTGTTTTGTGGTTGTTACAAGAAATTGCTGTCTGAGGATATATACTGTTTTGATGTAGTTTGTTATATGTTCCTTCCTTTTGTTTAAATACATATTATTTGTCCTCACTTAGTAGGAGGGAATATCACCAGAGCGTGGGGGTTGCCCTTGTAGAAAAACTATCTATATAAAATCCTCACATTATTATGAACAAATAATGTAATTTCAAACCGTTATCTGGCATTAAAATTCAGCATGATGGGAAACTGAAACTGTACTTGGCATATGATCACAGCAACTGGTCATGGTTGTCTTATTTATGATGGCTATACAAAACACTACCCACATTGTACGTCATTTCCAACTTTGTATGCCTTATAAACTCGTTGTGCGTAAGGTACAACTTCACATGTGCAGTTGTTGCCATCATATGGTAAGTACAGTATATAATGCCTCGGAATTTCCGAGGCATCATATACTGTGAATAGTATATGAAGGTAGCAAGTGCACATGGGAGTTTGTACCTTATGCACAATGAGTTTATAAGGCATACAAATTATTTGTAACCCGCCCGTCTCGTAACTCTTTTCTGGCACCTGAGATACCGGTGCCACTGGGACATTACAAGTCCCGGCGAATCGAGAAGTCAGGATCCGGAAAATGTTGTTCCCCATTCCCATGGAGTACGATAGGACTCCATGGGAGTGGGGAGACGGAAGCAGCAACACTGTTGCTAACAGTGCCGGTGCTTCCGTGACAAGTCTGCCTACCGGAACCATTGCACCTGACAGGGCAGACTTGTAGTGTGGCGGTCCAGAAGGGGTGCCGGTATCCTGCTACCAGCACCCTTATTTCCCGACTGCCACACTTGTAATGAGGCCCAATGTCAGCACCCAAGCCTGTGAGACTGTACAGTGCATATGGTGACTATGCCATATATAATATGCATTCATTCGAGTTAGAGAGAATTTCTGAAGCTTGTGAGGATGCACTTTGCACATGGGAGCACAACCTGAGTCTGTACCTTAATTATGCTGACCATAGTGTTGGCATGTAATGTTAGGTGACATTTGTGAGGAATGGGGGATTGACCTCGGCATATGGCGGCTACGTCTGGGCATATCACGCTGTACCTTACATTTGACATATGTGGTATGTAATACTATAACAGACATCAGATGGCGGCATTTGCAAATTTTAGGTTAGGCTTGGCATATTATTGCAGCACTGAGGATTGTGGGACTGCATCAAACATGTTATGACTATACATTTTGTGCAAATACCATAGTATGGCAGTAACTGGCCCTTTGTAGATGCATTTCCAGATATAAGCAGTACCACTTGCCTATGTTGGTTCTACATATACTACACCTATCATATAATGGACCCACATCATGCATATCAACGGAGCACCTTAGCTGAAGCATGCTTGCTAACTGACATAGTCATTTGCCTGCATCAGTAATACCTATTTTGTTATGTGACTGCTTATTTAAGCTGTTTGTGCATATGCCATGTCACTTCTGGATGTGTCACTGAGGGTCAGATGGCATCACTTCCTCTGATGTCAAGAGGGTTAAAAGAAACATGACATAAATCCCCAGGATGTCACCAGGCGTGTGAAGTTGCTTCTGCTACCCTGGCAGTTTGGTGAAATGGCACCCCTGGTTGGAGGCCACTTAGCGGTGGTACAGCAGTGGATTTTGTCCTATAATTTGGAAGATATACTGGGTGCTTGCAGAGCTAACCCGTGAAAGTGCATTGATGTGCTCTGAACAATCTAATGTTTTACCGACGCAGGCGTGCACCACTCTGACACTTTGCAAACTGCACTGGTTGAGTAGATTGTAATGCAGACAGCATTATGCCTAAGGATACAGTGGGTATACAGCTTGCACTGAATAAGACTGAGTCTGGGGGACAGACATGCATTGAAGAGCAGAAACTCAAGGACAAAAAAGGAATCTTGTTCCTTAGTTGTGCAGTTCTCACACGTAGAGGTGGTGACACATTGTGGGGGGGCATTAGCTATGAAATCGATGGTAACTGACTTTATGCCAAGGACCTGACCCACACAAAAAAATACTACAAACGCCTAGATGTGATAGCTATCCCTTTGTAAATAATTCAAAATTGGATACAGGACCCAACAGCCATTTATGTGTGTTACTGGAATATTGTGGGAATTCCCTCGCTCATGGCTGTGGTGGGAAGCGTTGTAAAAAGCTGCGCTGAAAATGATGCGCATTTGCACTTTGCGCAGTTATACCGATTTACCTCTGTAACCTTACGAGCTGCTTTAGCACTGCAATCAATATCCGTCTTCACAACACTTTCAGTTACATCGTTTTCCGTAAATATGCATTATTTGAGACAAGCTCCGAGCTAAAAATGACAGTTGTTGAGAACTTCACTGATATTTAATGTACAGCTAAATACACGAGATGCAAAAACATCACGACTTCTTTGAATGCCAGAAAGTGTATTGCCTTCACATCAATAAACAGTTGCATTTTGTCTGTCAAGACCGAGTACTTTCATTACTAAAGATCTATACAGAGAAATACACCCTTAATCATATGAGTGTGCATGTGACTCATTCGATTCGGAAAATGAACAATAATTGATGTTTGCTTTTGGCTGTTTCCATGGCTAGGAAAATGATGACCAAACGTGTAGTCTTGGCAACCAGGTCTGCACATCAATTGCGCAGACCACCCCCCCCCCCACAAGCACCTGCCACTCCAGAAGCTGTCAGACGGAAATGAACATCTGCCTTTCAGTTGTTAAATATATGAAAGTTTAACAATAAGAATGATGGTCAGCATTTAATCACTTGACATTTCATTTTCTATTCTAGAGTTCTCATGGCTGACATTTTGTTTAAAACAGCCTCAGGCATATTCCTCGGCGTCGATGTCCCACACACACTGAAATATTAAGCCAATAGACTTAGTCGTGCGTCAGCCACTGTCGAAGAAGTGAATACGCACTTTGAATGTTTTTTCCTTTTACCGAAGCGCCTGATTTGTATGGTTTACTGACCGTTTCATTGTGACTTTAAGACTATTTCCGGGAGGTTGCGTAAGAAGACAACACAGACCTCAATGTCATAGATGAATGATGCACTTCTGAGGTACAGAAAGGATGTTATGGACATGATGACAGTAATATTGACTTCAAACATTTCTGCAAGTTAGGGGTGTGTGGGTGGGGGTGATATCTGGGTTCTGATGTAAATGTAATATAACATGTCAAAATAAAAATTAAAGTCTTGCATAATCCTATTATCAATACAAGTTAAAATGTTACAATTATTCTTATGATGATTATAATTTGTGGCATGCCAGAAGAGAGGCTCTGACCAGAGGACTTCGTTCTTCACAAAGGTATCTCTGGTTGTCTCAGGAATCCCTCCTGGGTATGGATCCAATGAGTAGAAGTAAATAGCTGCTCTCCTTAAAGAAAATAGTTCTTGTCAGTCTATCAAAAGTTCCTCAAAGTTTGAACAATAAGTCTCACTTTCCTGGAAAAACAAATTGTCCGCATGTTTAGGGTTATTTCCCTGACCCCTTTCCACCAACTTGGTTGATCTCTCCCTAATCCGATCAACTGTTGGTGCCTCTGTGCTCCTGTCATATCTAATTGTCACTCTGCTTATTGTGCCCCTGTGGCTCCTTTGGGTTCCCCTGACCCAATATCTAACTCAGGTCTTAAGGGTTCTAATGCCCCTCTCTGCTTCTGGTTCTCTTAGTTTTCTCAGGTCCTTGTGGCCTTTCTCAAGGTTCATGCTACTTATGTGTATTGGGCTCCTGTATCCCTTCTTCTTGTTTCATGTTCTCTCTTCTCTCAGATCCCTGTGACCTTTTGATGGGGAAAGGACAGTCCTTCCCTCTACCCTGCTCATTCTCTCTTCTCTTTTCCTCCCTCCGACCTGGGCAACCCATGTACCTGATGTGTTGCAGTGCCTGCACCAGTGAGGGTTAATAAACAACGGCAGTGTTCTCCATGGCTTGCTGCTCTACCGCACTAAATGCTAGTGGTCTTTGTATCTGCTTGTCTCAGCTCTCTTTCTCTCTCTTGTTGGCTTTCGGACTGAGAGCGGAGGACCCACTCCTCCCTTTGTCCATGGACTCAGCCTCTGTTTACGGGCTCTGGGCCCACTATGACCTGTTGTATTCACACCTCCGGGTCCGGTTCGCTCAGTGTGGGCTCTGCTGCTCATGTCCCACAAACTTCCTTGTCTGGCAGATGGTGTCTCTCTCAGCCAGCCGCATTCCTCTGTGCTGCAGCCGGCTCCTCTGGTCTGTGTGGCTCAAGCCCTTACTGACATTCACATGTCTGAGTCTTGCCGAGCCAGTGGGTTCCTCCTCCTCCATTCAAGGGTTGTTGGCTCTTTATTCTTGGTCCAATATTCAAAAGGGAAGTATTGTTCACCACAGGCTGTCAAGCATGTTGAAGTTCAGCATTACCTCGAAGCAAACACATAGAGGTATTTTCAGTATTCCTTACTCCCAAGTAGGCAGATAATATCTTAGGTATAAGAAGTTTCCCACGGGAATAGTAGTCCTTGTCCCTTAGAAGGGAATCACTCCCAGTGAGGACCCACTTTCTCAAACCACTAGTGAGGGGTTTTCTGAGTGGGCTCACCTCCCTAGCCACAAAGGGTTTAGCTCCTCATAGGGAAGAAGGGACAACATCCAGAAGTTGTTATTATTATTATTATTATTATTATTATTATTATTATTATTGTCATTATTATTAATATTACTGTTTCTCTTATTAATGACATTATTCACTTTTCTTACAATGTTATAAAATTGTTATTATGTTACCCTCACTCACAAAAGACAATGGGCCTCATTACGAGTTAGCCGGTAAGAAAAGAAAATTACCGGCATGCCGGTGCAACCGTGTCCGTGTTGCACTGCTGCCGGAATCATCGGTTGATTCTGAGTCAGTGTGCATGCACATTCAGGCATGCCAGAAATGGCTGCACCGGCATGCCGGTAAGGCCCTCCAAACCCCGATAGCGGCATCATCGATGCCGCAGACACCGGCACCCTAGATGCCATAAGAAACGGTACCGTAAATACCGGTATCGTAAATACCGGCATCGGAAGTGCCATTACCGGAAGCAACGTCATCGCGTTGGAACGGGAAATGCTCTGGCGGCCATCTTAAAAAACACAATCAATTGCAATCCTCTGCCTACAGCACCTGGACCAGAGAACTGTGCAATGTGTTAGCAAGTTGAGGACCATGACTACCTGGAAAGGCACAGTGCGGCTCCAAAAGCCAAGTTTCAGCGATGAGGAGCTGAACATGTCCACAGACACACTGGTGGAGCACGCAGACGTAGTTTTCTGCGCAGGCCTGCGCCGGGCGGCTCAAATCTGCAAGAAAAACATATGGGAGGAGGTGGCACAAAAGGTCTCTGCGGTGGGGACACCATGCACCGTACGTGACTGCAGGAAATGCTGGGACGATCTGCGGCTGCGTGTCCGCAACATCATATCTGCGAATTACAGCCAGGGCCTGGGCACAGGTGGAGGAGCACCATCCCCTATCAAGCTGGGAGGAGACATGCAGCACAGTCATGGATGTGGAGTCCATCGAGGGTGTTGGCCATGCAGAGATGGGAGTCCCTTAATTGGCCGATGGC
The DNA here is from genome assembly GCF_040938575.1 of Ambystoma mexicanum. NCBI lineage: Eukaryota > Metazoa > Chordata > Amphibia > Caudata > Ambystomatidae > Ambystoma > Ambystoma mexicanum. The sequence goes on from NC_090941.1 coordinate 360,396,052, forward strand.
GGTGAGTGACCCTTAGCGTAATAGAAAAGTCTCAACACATACCTAATACCCCAAGTACAATGGCGGAGTCCAAATGGCAAATAGATGAGAACAAATACATGGCCCATCACCCCCCACCTAAAGTCAGCCTCTACAAAACCGCAAAGTCCCTCGCAAGAAAACACCCAACAAACCCCACTGACACAAACCACATGATCCCCAATTGCAAGCACATGCACCATCTGCATGCACACACACACACATATACAACACCATACAGATGCAGGCCTGACCACTGTGCCATCCCATTGCCTGGTGCACACATCACCACTACTGATTGCACACTTGACTCACCCACCATGACCACGCACACAGTGTAAACACCACTGCAACTACGCACATAGTGCAAGCGATCTGACCCACACCTAAACAACACATGGCACACAGCCCCTGAGGCATGGCTACAACACGCAAGCCAGGACACACTTGTAGGCCACCCAACAGACACCATGCACATCATGGCTGCACCAGAAGGATGACCAAACACTGCACCCCCCCAACTCCTGTAAGCACCTTGGCCGCCCCTCCAACATGTCCCCGAGAATGCACAGGACTCTAAATGTACTAGCATCAATGTTTGTAGGATGTACATTGACCCATTACTGATGCCCTGCCTCTCTGTCCCCCACAGGCACAGGATCAGACAGCGAAGCAGAACACACCGCGATGCCCAGGAAAACACCTGCATGCCCGAGCCGAGAGGACGACGACGCCTCCAGGCCTTGTACATCAAGGTCTGGCCAGAAGCATCTCACTGCTCCCAAGCCACGGCCCCCCAACCAACAAGGCGCACATGCTTGAGAACAAGCTGAGCAGCAACCACCGACACCCAGATAGGCGCCCCAGCAAAGACACACTGCTGGCATCAAGGCACCCCTGCCAAAAGCCATCCCTGCCCAAGTCCCAAGCTAAAAAACAACACCTGGGCCACAGAAAACACCTCAGGTAGAAGAGGTGGGATCTCCAATGGCCAGTGACGTGGAGGGGTCACAGTCAACGGCTACCAGTGATGTGGGTGAGGCAGCACAATCTGTGCAACACAGTGCGGAGGAGGAGGGGGAGTGGAAGAAGCAGACCCTGGAGCCAATAGCATGCCTGAAGACATTCCAAACACCCCACCCATGCTGCCTACCCCACAGTTCTCAGCGGAATCTGGCTCAGGTGAAGACAGTGGTCTCAAGATGGCTGAAACCACAAAGGGGAGGTTTAACCAACTTCTTATTATTTGAAGTAAGACTGTGTATTCTACAAAAAGAAGTTAAGTATCATAAAAGTGCCTATATAGCTGGGTATCCTGTCATGTAGTTAAAAAATAACATTGCATTTTCTTGTTTCCAAAAACAATTACACATTTTATTATTTCACAAGCAAAAACATATTGATAAGAACATTCGTAAAAATGATCATATCACATAAAACATATGTAAGACAAAATTATTTACAAAGCCTAAAAAACACATCAACACAAGTAAACCAATATAAGTGGGTCCTAATTCTATAGTATATTTAAGGTCAAACTTGTGACTTATTCACACTGTGATCCTATTTGTTGCAACAAATTGCGGCTAATGTATGTTAGCTTTAATACTTCATCGGGATACTATAGGTAGTATATACTAGTAGGTTCCTGTGGCAAGGAAGTGTAGCACAGATACTACCTTCTGCAAGGGGGGAATGCCCGTCCAGATGTTGATGAGTCTTACCAGGTCATCATGGATGAGGTCCACTATTGTGCATATGGTGTCCCTGTCCAGGCGGTACAGGGTGTGGATCTCTGCAGGGGTTAGGTCAAATGGACTGGCCCTTAGGCGAGGGATTGGTAGCTGCCTGCGGCGTACAACTGCCTGCACTGTTGGTATGTGCTGGCCCTGTCTGACCCTCCTTCTCCTCCGCTGCATTCCCTGGTTCAATGCCTGCTGGAGTAGTAGCAGTGCAGGCATGTCCCCCAGCCCCAGTATTGCAACTGCTAATGGTAGAATTTTGCGATTGGAAGGGGTGTGGTGTGTGGGTGTGCTCCTTTTGTGCTGTGCCAGACTCCATTGCCTCCACCTGTGCTGATTGTGTGCACCTGCGGCAGGTTACAACACAGCAGATTGCCGGTGTTGATGGCATCATGGTAACCATTCTTACCAGTATCTTGATGTCGATAAGTGAATTTCTGTGAACCTCATAATGTGCACTTCCTTGTGTCATTCCGGTGTTATTGGCATGGCTGCCGCGTGCTCGTCGCTCATTCTGGGAAGGTGGGTCCCTGCAGATGCTGGTAGCACCGGCATTGGGGGTCGTAATGCACCAGTCTGGTAGACGATGCTGGTATTCCCATACCAGTATCGTTATTACCGGATCGCCAGCCTTGTAATGAGGCCCAATGTATGATAACGTCACAAACAATGAAAACACGTCAATACCAAAATAAAAAGGATGTGCAATTCACAGGAAGTATGATTTATTATTTTTTTAACGAGAATAAGTTTGCTAAGTTCTGTGCGTATGTATTGTAGCCAGATACTGAATCGTTAAGCACTGGGAAGAAATGCTTGAGGAATTTGTTGGTACTGGATTCAATGTTTGAGAACGTGCAATTTTGGTATGTTTTGGCCCCTTGCAAGGACATTCCCAATGTTCTAGTGATGCGCAAAATAGACTGGATATCCCTTTCCAGACTTTTGACATGGTAGAGAGTGTTTGTGCCCTCCCCGACTTACACGTGCAAAAGAATAAAACAGACACACCCCAGACGGGGAATAAGGCACAGAGAGCAGGCTGCGAGAGTTCGAGGCAAGGTTTATCTAATGAATGGCATTCAAATGATCTCTGAGAGCGCTCTGACACAAGTTATCATTACATGACATTTTATAAAGTAAATGACGCAACTAACATAGGATACTACATTGGTCCCGGATTAGCTAGTCCCCAGGAGGTCTCAGGCGTGGGTGGCATCTCTTCCTCCGGGTTGGTTGCTTGGTTGGCGGGAGGATTGACGTCAGTCCTCTGTGCTCCGAATGGGTGAAGGTCAGGTCGCTGGGAGGCAGGGTGGTCACTATCTAAGCTAACATAAGATATTCCCAAAAATGCATGCACTAGATAACAATTGTTCAAAGTCTTTCAGTAGTTCATCATGTCTTTATAAAAGTCACACACATATTACATGGACACAGTAGCGTCCATGTAGTTATGGTTAAGTTGGTGTTTCCATAGGAAGAGCATTTCTTGGGTGGCTTATAACTTCGCTCCCTCTGGACGAATCCTCACCAAACTTTGCAAAGTTTATGGCCCAGTCTGAATTTCTTTGCAAAGTTTGGAAAGGTTTGGTCCAGGGGGGGCAAAGTTATAGGGGGGTCCCAAAACTTTCATTTTTCCCATAGACATAATGGGAAAAAACTTTGAGCACGCCTACAGCCCAAACCGCTGGACGGATTTACACCAAATTTGCGGCAGGAACGGGGGCTTGGTCCCAAAAGCGTGCTTTTGCAAATTTGCTATAAATCTGTCCAGTAGTTTTTTTAAATGACCAAAATGTAAGGCAAATAAATTAGTGATATCTCCGTTTGCTCCGCGGACGGACTTCTCGGGTTCGCTCCGCGGACAGTGCCCTGATTGGCCGAGCGGCTTGTGTGATGTCCGCGGACATGCAACGTGTTCGCTGATTGGACGGCGTGGTGCGTGAAGAGCGTCAGATTTTCTGTGCCGCCCGCCATCTTGCATTCGCGGATGACTGCGCAGAGCGCAGTGAAACTTGGATTAAAAATTGTATTTAGTGGAGTGTGTTGGTGTGTACGAGTGTTTGGTGAGGGTGAGGGAGTATGAGATAGGTTCAGTGTTCTGTTTTTTTATGTGCTAGATGCTTTTGTTGTGTTCGATTTGTCTGCGGACAACACAGCTGTTCTCAAATTTTCTATATAAACTAAATGGTGGGGTGTTCCGAGGACTGAGTATGTGTCCGTTTTGTTCGTAAGCAAGCTAAAATTGAGCTAAGAACACTCGCAGTGTCCTTAAATGTTGGTACATAAACAAAATGGGGGTGTCCTGAGGACGCTGTCCGTATTGTACTCTGGCAAGTTGAATGTGTTCTAAGAACACTTGCGGTGCTGAAATGTTTGCAATTAAACAAAATGGGGGTGTTGCGAGAACGCTGTTGGTATTGTTCGTTGTCAGGTTGAAAGTGTTCTAAGAACCCTCCTTATATCCACTGACATTACAATTTCCTATGGGCCTTAACCGACTTTTTGTCAACTATCATATGTTTCATATGAAATGACTTGACCCTAAGTCTACAAATATAGTACCTTTTCAATGTTTACTTCCTGACTGTTACGGAAGAAAACTATGTGGCTTAGATATGTCAGTAAAGGAAAAAAAGGGAGATCCAGCCATGTGATGTCATCAGTGATGTCATCAATGACATTTGTGATGTCATCTTTGATGTCATGGGTGTTAGTGTTAGCAGTGCACGGTGGCGCGAGTTATGGTTGCTTATCTTACCATAACTGCCGAATGTCAGGGGTTTTTCGGTTTTACTTTGAATCATAACGTCCCTTTAACAAAGTTTTTTTACTGAATTTCATAGGTTTTTAGTTGCGCAACTTAACCATAACGTCCCTTTTAACAAAGTGTTTTCATTGAATCTATAATATCAATAACGTTGGATTATACAGGTCTTAGGTTAAGGGTCTTGACCACTATAATGCACAGGTTGAAGTTAAGGTCTGCACTCATAAGAATCTCTGGTATGTGGCATTTGTTAGTGGTAGACAACGATATATTGCAGCAGGTGTCTAATGTTAGTTGGGGATCTGCTGGATGGGCATCATGGTGTGGTCAGTGGTCTGGCACATGAAAGGAATATCTTGCAGGGACACAGGGTCACGCTAGCAGTAAGTTTCCACTGGCGAGAGTGTGGCGGCAAGGACACGTTTGTGGAGATGGACGAGCTATGTGCTTAGCACATGCTGGTTCACATGCGGGACAGTGATCTTAGAGGAAGAGTGATGTGTTACATTTATTATGTGTTTCAAGCACCTCCGGCTTCAATCTGAGAATGGAACCGCAGAGTTTTCCAGTCAGAGTGAGAACGAGGGTGGGGGCCCTGTGCCCTGAACTCTTGGCCGTGCTGCTGCAAGAAAACGGAAGAGAAGTGTTTTTGTACTATCGCAGTGAGGCCTGTTTACCAAGATGGAGTCGAAAAGGGGTACAAAAAATGGATGCCCCGTGTCCTGCTCAGTGGTCCAATCTACGCAAAAGTCAACCAAAGTTAACATCGCATAAGGGCAAGGGGCGAACCCACCACTGGAGGCAGTCGGCCCGAGTTTTGTACTGAGAAGTAGAGAATGCGAGGGGCCTGATGGCCTCTCGCTCCCACACAAGAGTTTAAGCGAGAAACTTATAAGAATTAAACTGGTAAAAGATAACTACTTACTCAAAAACCCTGGGAAGCAAGATTGCATTTTCATTTAAAATGTTCCATTTATTTAGATACCTCCCTTGCAGTAGTTGATAGGCATGCAGCACTTGCACGAGAGTTTGCACTTTTTATATAGTACACATAATGCACTGATTTGTTTAATTTGGCTCTTCAGTGTAGCACTGATACATTATCTTAATGCCCAACTAAAAAGCATTCGGTTTCTCTTCCTTGGTGGATGAAAGGTTGATTTGAGAATTCCCCAAAATGTGTGCTGCAAATGTAGGGGGCTTGACCATTTTTTGTTTTGTTTTGCTTTTAGCTTTAATGGTGAAGTTGGTGCCCACATTAGGTGGGTTTTTCCAAAGAATGACGAAGAGAACCAAGATGGTTGGACATTCGTGTTGGTGGGCACTTTTTAATAATTGCCGATTTGAACCTCTATGTGAAGAACATGCTGTATTTGCATCATTGTGTGGCATTCAGGAAATCCAAAGCAGGATGCACGACAGTCAGACATCATTGAGTTCCCGCACATGCCTTCATTTAAGAATATCAGATGCATTTACATTTACATGATCGTGGTTTTGCACAAGTCTGATTTTGAAGCATTGCACATGTTGAAATCCAACGAAAATGAATGCTGCCAGTCAACTAGCCCATTACTTCATTCTTCCCATTTGGTTTGATAGGTGCACCACAGGTGTGATGTACTGTTTTCAATGGATGAATGTGCAGGAACATAACCAAGTGTGAAAAGAATTAATAACTACACAACGCTGCATTTAGGTAGAGTGCTGGCGGGTGTCCATGCAGTCATATAGAATCAGAGGATGGTAATAGAGCATCGGTTTCTGAAGACCCAACAGTACATTGGAAACTAACTTGGGGGCTGTAATTGTTTACATATAGAAAGAGCATTTGTGGTTTACTTGTGTTAGCACGCTAGGCATTAGCGGTGCCTGGTAATGGCCTGACACATGATTCATAGTAAGTCACAGATTGTTGCTGCATATCCTCTCAGGGGTTTACAAATAAGGCAGGGCCGCAGAGACATAGTACCATGACTCGTGATTAGATTCCCTTCTGAGCGGACCCTGCTATCCTACATGTTCTGCAGGATAATCCCAGATACAATGACATGTACCCACATCCCCTGCACCCAGCATACCTGCATTTCTTCTGTGGAGAGTCTGAGAGTGTTTTTGCGAATTTTGAGTTAATCCGTCCAGCATATCATTTAAACATTGCCAAAAGTAGATCCAAAAAATATCTAGGCTCGGTCTGCAGAAGCACTTCCTTATTTGGTGTCCATGGACACTCTTCTTGACCAATGAGGGGGCCCTGTGTTGTTTGTGGACAGCCTAAAAAGACACTGTTTGGTAGGATAAGTAAAGTGGGGAATGTTAATATTTTTTAAATCGCTGCCATGTTTGATTTGCAGACAATTCATATTACCCACACATAGCCCACTGGAAAAAGTTGAAGAAATTCATATTCTATTTATATTGGGCACAACTGCAAATTCGGGGCGAGGAGGTCAGTATTTGGAATTGGGTAGTGCATGTTTTCAAAATGGGCCAAATCGAGAAGCAGTTTTTTCTGGCAAGGCCCGTAGAGATGCCTGCCAAATCGCAGACAGCGTGGGGTCATATTAGCTAACACAAGGGCTTTATGACAGTCTTACACTGTCTTATACTGTTAGAGAGGGTGAGGGATGCTTATTCTGTGTCCGTAGAAGTGGACACAATGTTACAAAACAATTAGGGGCACGCAGAGCACTTTCTATAGCTGACAGAGTTTAGACAGTCGCGCAAGGTCGGAATTTTTGCACCCACAAGGGAGACATAGTTGTGTCACCGATAGATTTAAGCAACTTTCTTCTGAGCCATAGATGCAGAGATTAACCTGTGTATATTCGTTTTTTGGTTCCCTTGTAGAATACACTGCGTGAAAGCACCATGAGCAAGAGAGAGGAAAAATGGAGGAAAGTGATCTATCGCTTTTAGGACTGGCCTCACCAGTCAGGAACAAGGATGTCAATATTCAATAGAGAGAAAGAAACATCATAGGAACGACTCACATGGGTCTTCAACTCTTCTTATTGGTGATTATTCTTAAAATCTCCCTTCTTTAGTCTCTACTGTATTAATACTGAATCCGTGACCTGAGAAGTGCTGGGCAAGTGTTTGCAGTTAGCAAGAGATCACTGCACAGGAGTTGTGTGATTGGCCTTTGGAAAGCCTATGGCTGTGCCCTGCCCGCATTTAAACCTCGCAAGTAACGCTCTGGTGCATGCGCTTAAAGAAGTGCTAGACAAGTGTTTGCAGTTAGGAGATTCCTGCACAGGAGTGGAGCGACCGGCCTTTGGCCTTTTGACCAGCCTTTGGAAAGCCCACGGCCCACAGCTGAATATGCATCTGTCAGAGCAGGGGCACTCCCGTGCACTGCCGGAGCAGGGTACCTCATCTAGCAACCTTTCCTGATGAGTCTGAGGTAATTCATTATAAAATAGTTGATGTATAACTATTTTGACCATTTCCTGCAACACCATGCTTTAAATAAGCTGTTTCATTTAATTTTGCTGGAAGAGTGACCCGACACCCAGAATCCTGCCAAGCCCCCACTTTGCACCTAATTTTGTGTAAAGAAGGAATTCACCATTGAGACCCACGAGGGCCTTTCCATCTCAAGATGGCCGTTGCCTGAATGCTGCCTTCATTCCTCATTGTAATCCACACTAATGAAAGCGGATTGGTTGATGCTATCTATTTCAACCAATCGCGCTACACCGGCAGACGAAGGCTGGACCACGAAGAAAGGCACAGGAAGCAAGGCTAACCCCTGTCCTGAGCCTGTCGGAGCCGGGAGGGTTTGAGGGACACATAGTCCATGCCTTCTAGATAGTGCTCCACTGCGTTACTACTTAACCTACACCCCAACGCCCTGAAATCTGCTTCGAAATCACATGTGCGGTAAGAATGCAATTTCATGCATTATGAACAAGCTGAAATTTACTCATCCAATTATTGAAAAAAAGAAGTAACACTGCGCCCTACCTACCAACTATACACAAACTACCTCTGTTCAGACCCTGCTTCTAATAGCATGCGCGTATCATATGCCTCTCACATTGCTCAGCATTCGTTCCTATGGTTGATTACGTCTGTGTCACATTATTCCCTAGTGCTCATAAAGTAAAGTAGTAACACATGTATTATATGGTCTACTGTAATATTCCATCGTTAATATTTTTTTCACTTTGCGTTTAGCAACATTTCCTGTGAGGCTTACATTTATATTGGAGGCGTATCCTGTATTGTGTCGTGGTCTTGGCCGTTATCTCAAATTATACTAAGTACATCACCTGCTTTACCTGCCATCACCATCTATTGTACTGTCCCTCTTGCTGCTGTTGCTCGCGCCTAGCATTACCTGCCGTCCCCATTCATTGTACTGTCCCCATTGCTGCTGCTGCTCATGCCTAGCATTACCTGCTGTCACCATCCATTGTACTATCCCCATTGCTGCTGCTGCTGCTGCTCACGCCTAGCATTACCTGCCATCACCATCCATTGTACTATCCCCATTGCTGCTGCTGCTCGTGCCTAGCATTACCTGCCGTCAACATCCATTGCTGCTGCTGCTCGCGCCTACCATTACCTGCCGTCGCCATCCATTGTACTGTCCCCATTGCTGCTGCTGCTCGCGCCTAGCATTACCTGCCGTCAACATTAATTTTACTGTCCCCAATGCTGCTCGCGCCCAGCACCACCCTTGCTACACTGTGTTAGGATGTGTTAGATCAATCTGTTAAGTCCTAATAGTAGCTTATAGAATGTTTGTCTTAACTTGGTGCCACACCACACATTGGAGCATGACTGCTTGCTGCTCTTTATTGCGAGTTCTTCTCTCACACCCATACGCATTCTGTCTGCCTTGCCTTACTGTAAAAGCCCAAACACTGCCATAATGTGAAAACCGTAATATTCAATGCCTTTGTCAAGTGATCCACATGCTGTGCCTATTCTATTTAGATACATCTCATCATCTTGTTATTGTGATGCCCCGTTACAATCTACTTGCTATGTTTGAACCTCTGCTGATTCTTATCATGCTCTCAAAACACCCAACAGCAAACATAACACCAGCCTACCAACCATTAAAGCAGCCCTTAATAATTCTAGATCACTTCAGGCACATGCCTTATATATTGCTGATCTTATTACATCACATGACCTTGACCTCATCGCCATCACAGAGACCTGGCTGCACACAGCATCCGGCACTCACTTGCCCTCGCCATCCCAGACAATTACTCCATCATCTGCGAAGATAGAGATGCCAACATCTCTAAAGGTGGTGGTATTGCATTTAACTATAAGACTTCACTAGGTCTGAGAAAGATCACAAATCCTCTATTGCCATCAGTAGAACTTTTATCTGTCAAACTACAGACATCACCCACCACGACTATCACCATCCATTTTGTGTATCGCCCCCCAGGTCCCACCACCTCATTTGATAATGATATCTCACAATTGTTATCCACCAACAGCAAGAATAAGTCCCAAATTATTCTCCTTGGTGACTTCAACCTAGGTTTACATGACCCTAATGATCAAAAAGCAGTTGCCCTTAAGGACATCATGACAGAATTAGCGCATTACTGAACCTACTCATGATAAAGGTAGAATCCTTGACTGGATAGCTGAGCTGAACTGCAATATCGACATCCTCTCCAACACTCCTTGTGCTTGGACTGTCCAGCACCTCATTCTATTCAATATCAAAGAAACTAAATCACCTACCACTAATACTCAAGCTCCAGCTACTATGACCAGGAACAAATGTAATTTAACAATAGACAAGCTCATCCCTCTGTTACAGCCTATCATCGACCCCACCACAAACACTGCTGTCCCTAGAGTCCCAGTCGACATATATAATCACACCATTCTCAAGGCAATCAACATACTAGCACTTATGAAACTACGCAAATCCAAACCACACACCCACCTTAACACTTGGTACACCCCACACCTCAAGACTCTTAGAAAATCAAAAGATCAGCAGAACCTTCTTGGAAAAACACCTCATCTGCATCTAACAAAGCCAATTTTACTGCAGCCTCTTTCAACTACAAAAAAGCCACAATACAAGCCAAAAAGATAACTATAATTACCGCATCTCCAAAGCCGAGTCCAACACTAAGGAACTATTCAACATCCGGAAAGAATTAGAATCTCCAGTCCCACCTCCTGATACTTACATTAAAGATACCCAATGGTGCACTAACATACAGAATGCACTCCAGGATAAAATTACAATGCTCCAAAATCAAATAGAAATGAAGAATCGCTCATTACTAACGCTGAACTATACTGAACCCAAAAGCTGCTAGCAATAATACACAACCTCAATTTCATTTCTCACCACTATCCATCAAAGAAGTCAAAACCATTATATTAAAACTTAAACCGTGTAATTGTAAGGGTGATGCTTGCCATGCTCCTCTTGTCAAGGAAGCGGTCAGGAAGTATCCCCTTTTATCACGAGAGTTATGAACTCCTTCAATTCCAGCAAAGTACCAAACAATCTGAAGGATGCCTGGGTACTCCAGCTCCTAAAAAAGCCTTCACTAGACCCCAACAATCCAGCTAATTACAGACCGATCACAAATGTCCCTTTTCTGTTAAAAATACTTGACAGTGCTGCATATTTCCAAATACAACATCACCTAGAATCTAATAATCTACTAGGACTGAGGCAATCAGGAGTCAGACCTAGACATGGAACTGAAACTGCCCTTATTGACCTCAAAACTCAAATCCAGTCCCTGAAAGACAAAGGTAACTTGGCTCTACTTCTTCTACTTGACCTATCAGCAGCCTTCGACCTGGTGAACCACAACATTCTATGCAAACACCTTTCTACAGCTGCCCACTTTTTAGATCAAGCCAACGCTTGGATTGAATCCTTCCTCAATAATAGATCTATGAGAGTCTTTGCACCTTCAGCCTCCACCTTACCCACTCCTGTTACTTGTGGGGTGCCCCAAGGATCCTGTGTGTCACCAAACCACTCTTTGATGAGCTTGACCATTTGGGCGTCACTTACACCAACTATGCTGACGATACCCAAATACTCATCCCCATCACTGGGGAATACATTGTGGATAGTAGGACACTCAACAATATCTACCTTATCATACAGGCCTGGATGGCAAAGCACAGGCTCTGTCTTAACGATGATAAGACAGAGCTGCTCAACTTGGGCTCCCCTGCTAAACTGAATAACTTGGACGCACTATTCTCCTCCTTCAACATTGACGGAAACACAATCAAAGTAGCTGGATACAGCATTAACACCAAACTAACGCTAGGGCCTCCTCTTCTGCCTACACCTGTAAGCTTATCATAGCTTGCCGCCCATACCTTTCCACAGAGAATTGCATTACAATAGCCAGAGCTTTAGTCCTCTCTAAGCTGGATTATTGTAATGCACTATATTTGGGCACTTCTCAAAAAAACCTCAATAAAATGCAGGTTCTGCAAAATAATGCCAATCACGCAGCTTTAAACATCCCTAGGAATCTTCACATCTTGGAAATCAGACACTCGCTAAAATGGCTCAACATTAACCAAAGAATAACCTACAAAACACTGTCCTTCACTCGCAAATGCCTCTCCAACCAACCCCCTACCTACCTGTCTGACACCTTCTCCCGCCACACATCTTCACGCACTATCAGATCATCCCAGAGACATTGCATCAAGATTCCTTGCTTCACGTTGCAACGAGCAGGTGGGGCTAGCTTCTCGATCCTGGCTGCCAAAACGTGGAATGCTCTCCCTGTGTCCTCAAGAGACGAACCATCCTACCACTATTCCGAAAAAAAAACAAAGTTTGGCTCCACAAGCAAGAACTACCTAGACCTACCATTTAACCTTGCCCTGATAACCACTTCACTTACAGCTTCCAAACAAGACAAACTTGCTGCATATCCTATGTATAGATTGCTAATCCTACACCACAGGTTGGACTTGTTATGTTTACCCTGAAAGTTTGTAAAATTTGTTCTTGCTGTATATCTGTACATTTTGTAAAAATATGGTTCTATTGTTATTTCATCTTCTATAAACTGTTTGTATTTGTGCAAATTGTAAGATTAGCACCCAGTTGCCTAAGGGCTGGGAGTGCTCTATAAATAAATAAACTAAACTAAATTAAACTAAACTACAGTTGACCCTGCTGCCTCCCATCTTGTGAGGCATTTAAACATTGGTGGATTCTGTTACGATTGGGGTTGTTAAAATTCCCAATTGGGGGGGGGGGGCGGTGTGGTAAAATGCTGTATGGGATGGGTGCCTAAATCTGCGCTCCTGCTCCAGTATCGTGTTTTATATAATATCACTATAAATTCTGCAATCATTATGTTTAATTTTATTTACAGGATTCCTCCGGTCCATAGCGGTAGCCCAAGAGAAGTGCTGGCTGCCTGGTGGGTGTGTTTTTATGATGTGCGCAGGCAAGGCCCCAGATGGTGAGGTCCTGTGACTCCTGCATCCAACACTTCCTGGCAGCACCACAACATGGTTTACAATAGTACACTGGAAGCACACTTTCCTCACGACTCAGGCTTCACATGTAAACAACATCCTAAAATGAGGATTTAATAAATAATGTACTGTCTTTGTCACTCCAGCAGCAGTACATAGTGCTGAAATTTTTATTTTCAAATATTTGAAATCTTTGGAAAAAAAAGGCAAACCAAATTCTAAACAGAAGCAGTTGTTTGTTGTATTCTGTACTTAACAGGAACTATTTCCAGAAAAAGCTACATTTTTCTTATAACATTAAAAGACATTTGGAGCCAATTATCTTTCAAATTGCAATAGTCATCTACCTTAAGGCACTGACTCAAATATTTGTGCAGAGTAGCTACGTAGGAAACCACTGTGAAAACCCTACAAAAGCAATCTGAAAACCTCAAAAATAGAAATAGAAGTAACAACCTACGCATTGTAGAACTTCTAGAGGAAATTGAAACAGGTAAACCCTTCCTCTTCCTTAATACTATGCTCCCAAAGCTCCTTGATCTTCCAGTATCTATGCTAAATTTCCAAAGAGCCCATCCATTGGGCCCAATCAATTCGGTGTGCAGTACTAAAATTCCCTCTATAACTTTTATCTACACTCTTCTGGATTATACCCATGTTCATCTCATAATGAACAAGGTGAAACAAATCAAAAAACCTGTTTGGGATGGTAGAAAGATAGATATGTCCCAGGACGTGTCTAATCAACAGCTGCTAGGAGAAATTATTTACTCACATGTAGACCCGCTTTAAGTCAACTATATGCTCGATATGGTATGATCCATCCAGCAATTCTCAAAGTTACCCTCAATGGTCACACTGCCACTTTTGAAAACCCAATAGATTTGAGACTCTTTATTCTAATACATAAAATGGAGGAAATGGATACGTCAAGCTCTACTGCTCAAACAGATTAATAAGATTTAATGGTGTGGTACTTTTTCAATGATATCTTCTACTGGTGTGGGATGCGGCTTGGGCCTTCTCTCATCTGGCTCTCCACCCCTGTCTTATTACATTGAACATGACTTGGTGTGGCTGTTTCCTGTTAGCCAGAACTTTATCAATATTTGTATCTTACCTTTGGTCACTGAAAAGCTCCATGTTGACTTTGTTTGTCTTTCCCTCTTTCTCATGTGTCTTTCCTTCAAAGTTATCAGTATTCTTGCAGGAAAATCAGTGTACCTACGATAAGTGATTTTTAACTTATTTTTCATTCTAACAACCATAATAACAACATATGGTCTCAATCTTATTAATCTTGATTTTTATGTAAACCTTAACTTAAGACAAACCACTTAATATAACACCCTGCAATGCTAAAGATGCACATAACCCTATTTAAAGAAAGACAGAAACTATTATCTCACCTTAACATAACAAAACCATTGCTTGCACGTATTCAGGAAACACATCTATAACATACTGAAACTGCTAAACTTAAGCGCCTATGGGTTTGTCAAGTTTCCTCTAGTGCGCAGCATGGCAAGAATAATTGAGTTTTTACTCCTATTAATAAAGCATTAAAATGCAAAGTTGTAGGGACTGACTTTCGACAACATGGGAAGATGGGAGTTGTTTCAAGATTTTACTAGAATCCACCAAACACACTATTCTCAAAGTTTAAGGTTCCACCTCTCCTGATCTTCCTTTTGGTTATAATTTAGGAATCATCTCTTCCAGTGCAAACCTCATAATTTAATTGTTTGTGGAGACTGTAATGAGATTATAGATCTTTTACTTGACGGAAAATTTAGTGGATGTAGAAATTCTAGCACTAAATCGCATGAACAATGTCTCAATTTTGTATCAGAATTAGGCCTCATGGACGCTTGACATATGACTTATCCTTCTGATTTAGAGTTCAACTTTTTTCTCCAACCCCCACAATTTGTCTCTAGATTAGATTAAATATTCCTCCCTAAATCCATGTCAAATATTCTTCTTAAAGCTCAAATTGAATGCATAGCATTATCAAACCATGTTCCAGTTCATATCCAACTTTAATTTTCTCAGAATAGTCACAAGTTGTATAGATGGGGATTTAACATGGCTCTTTTGAATGATGAGAAATTCACACCTTTCCTTACTTAGCAACATAGTAATTTCTTTATGGAGAATAAAAGCCAGAGTACGTCTATTGTTAACAATTGGGACTGCTATAAAGCTGTGATCAGAGGTCATATTATATCATATGTTGCTAACAAAAAGAAAAATTTAAATCAAGAATCTGATATCATTCTAAAACATCTAAAATTCCTTGAATCTCAATGTGTGTGCAATAATGCTCCTTCTACTTTTAATTATATAATTAAACTGAGTCTTCAATTCAATAGAATTACCTCATAATTCTAATGTGCAAACATTTTAAAAAAAAAGGCTAAAATCTATAAATTTATCAAATAAATCACTTGCATCATAAATTAAAATTAAAAGGGAAGGAGTGAGGGTTGCTGTTGTCAAGAAATAGGGAATAGGACATTTTCAGATACAGAAATATTTGAAGTCTTTTCTGAATTTCACCAAAATGTGTATTCTTCGGAATCAAGCCCTAATAACCCTCATTGTCCTTTGGCATGTCCCTCATTCTACATATTCAATTGTTGATCTCAAATCATTAGAGGCCCTTATCTCTCCCAGCAGAATCCTTAAAGCCATAAAACAAGTTAAAAAAGGTAAAGCCGCAGGCCCAGACGGTTTCCCTATAGATTTATATGCTCACTTTAATAACTTACTAGTGCCTAAACTTAATGAGCTTCTCATTTTATTACAGCAAACAAAGAACAGGGATCTTTCTCAGAAGCCATGTTAATTGTTTTCCCCAAACCTAATAACGATCCGGAACTTCCTCAAAACTATAGGCCAATTTCCCTCTTAAACACTGACTGTAAAGTCTATGCCAAGGTTTTAACAAATAGACTTCTCACATCCTTACCACACTTAATTAAAAATTACCAGGTAGAGTATGTCACAGGTATAATCTCCTCCTCTAATGTGAGGCTATTTTTAGATATCTTAGATATTATGCATAAATCCAAGGATACAAGCGTGACAGTAGCCCTAGATGCGGAAAAAGCATTTTACAGTGTTGAAAGGGACTACATGTTTGAGGCTCTCAAATGGCATGAAACTGGCAATCTTTTTCTCTTTGTGATTAAAGTGCTATATTCAAATACAAATACTACTGTTTTAATTAATGTACAAATGTCCTCAGACATTCCTCCCTTCAGAGGTACACGTCAAGGATACCCCCTTCTCCACTTATGTTTATCTTGGCATTAGAACCCTTGTTTGAAGAAATTAGACAATATGGTAATATGCAAGGTATTGATGCTTGTGGAATAAAAGTAAAAATTTCAGCATATGCTGATGATGTCATACTGTTCTTGAAAATCCGAGATACTAGTGTACAATTTTTATTAAATATTACTCAAGATTTTCGCTAGCATCTGATTATAAATGAAACACTGACAAATCCGAAATGTTACCCCTTAAAATACATTGCACTAGACATCATATTCAAAGGTTTGGCATCAAGTGGTGTCCGAAAGAAAATCAATATGTATATATTCATATCTGTTCATCCATTAAAGATCTCATCAAGAACAACACTACTATCCTGTATCAAGAATCAAAGAATTAACACATTCATGGACCCACTATATCTATTTTAGTGGGGACACATTGAAACTATTAAAATGATGATCTCCCCAATTATTTTACAGCTTGCTTGAAAACTTGTATTTGTTTATAAAAACTTCAAGTCACAAATCTACATTACACATAAGAATTCACTCAAAAAGATTCCACAATTTGATTCTTAACCCCTTAAGTGCCAAGGACTAGCTATCTCGTCCCTGGCATTACGTTCCTGTTGCTAAGGATGAGATAGCTCGTCCTTTTTGGCACAGAGCAGGGATCTCACAAAACTGACATCCAACCCCCGGGCTATGTGAGGAGGAGATTCCTCCCCGCGTATGCGTGCTGACGTGAAACTGAAAGTAATTTTCACTGCGGCAGCCATTTTTGGCTGCCGCAGTGAAAATAAATGGTGAGTGTTCACATTCCTCTCACTCGATCTGCGGCACTATTGTACCGTTCAGATCGAAAAAGGTGTCATTGGAAAGGTGATACTGCTCCCTTTCCAACAACACCTTTTTTGAAGCATTGCTGGGCATGGATCGGGCGCAGAACGCTTGATCGGTGCCCAGCAATGCCACTGGACCACCAGGGATCTGTTTAAGTGGTGGGGAGAGAGGGCTGCTTACTATGTAAGCAACCATCTCCCACCAGCCCCAAAAGCATGGGGCCACATGTATTGGCCCCCATCAGAGCAGATGGGTGGCCATCTGCCCCTAGGGAAGGGGGCAACAAAAAAAAGAATACAAAACTAATAATAATAAATTAGGATTTGGGTGGAGGTGGGGGCTACTAGACCACCAGGATTTTTTCATAATGAAAGAGGGGTGGCCCTCTCCTCCCACCCTAGGTGGATGAGTGGACACCACATGTACCCCTTCCTGGACGCAGATTTCTGTCCCTAGGAAGGGGTACAGGAGATGCCCCAAAAAAGAATACAAAAAAAATAATAATAAATTAGGATTTGGGTGGAGGTGGGGGCTACTAGACCACCAGGATTTTTTCATAAGGAAAGAGGGGTGGCCCTCTCCCCCCACCCTAGGTGGATGAGTGGACACCACATGTACCCCTTCCTGGGGGCAGATTTCTGTCCCTAGGAAGGGGTACAGGAGATGCCCCCCATCCATTTGGGGCATGGGGGAGGGGCCACCAGAAATATTGGCACAGAATATTGGCACAGCCCCTCCCCCCAAGCCTGGGGCAGTATGATTTCCCCCCGGGGCAGATTTGCCCATCTACCCCTAGGTAAGGGGCAAAACAAAACAATTTCTTTTTAAAAGGATGATGTGGGGGTGGGACACTAAACCATCAGTGATCATATATAATATAAAGGAGGTGGCCCTCTAATTCATTCCATCCGAAACAAATAATTTGTTATATTATATTTGTCAATTTATTGTCAACTTCTCATTAATCAGCCTCGGAAGAAGAGCTGGATAGCTCGAAACATGTGTCAGAATTAAATGCAAGATTGCATCTTCAAATTTGTGAACACTTTGTGGCCTTAGTGTTTCTGGAAACCTTCAGTTCATTTGTACATCAGATGCCCCCCATTCATTTGGGGTGGGGGGAAGGCCGCAAGAAATATTGGCACAGCCCCTCCCCCCGAGCCTGGGGCAGTATGTTTTGCCCCCCCGGGGCAGATGGGCACACACATGTGCGCATCTGCCCCAAGGAAAGGGGCAAAACAAACAAAAAAATTCAAAAGAAATAACTTGCTTTGGGTGGGGGTGTGCGGGCAATTAAACCACCACAGATGTTTTTAGTGGAAAGGGGGGTTGGCACTCTCCCCCCAGCCCAAATGGATGGAGAGCATCTCATGTAGCCCTCCCTGCCCCTAGGAAGGAGTACATGAGGGGCCCCATCATCCATTTGGGGTGGGGGGCACTAGAAAAAATTGGAATCGCCCCCCAAAGTAAGGGGCAGTACGTTCTGCACACCCTGGGGGCAGATGGGCACACTAATGTGACCATCTGCCCCTAGGGAAGAGTCAAAACGAAAGAAAAATCAAACAAAAAAGAAAAAGAAAAATTGTTTTGGGTGGGGTAGGGCGGACACTAAACCACCACGGATGTTTGTAATGGAAAGGGGATGGTGGGAGCTCTTATGTAACCCTCCCTGTGGGGCAGATTGCTAGTGGCTGAAAGGGGGGGCCGTGATCGGGGAGTAGTAGTTATGATTTGTTTTTGCTGGGGTGACCATAGGTAACCAATATTTTTTGTTCGTTTACAGCTTTTTCTACGCGAGTAGCTGCAACATTATGTGAGTACTGTTTTTTATTATTCTACAGTTTAGGGCCCATTGTCAGTGGGTTGGGTTGGAATAGGGCTGGATTGTTGATGGTGTGGGTGGAAGTGGGCCTTCTGGGGAGATATTTTGGTGGGCTGGGACACAATTGCAGGGTCAGGCCACAATTTGCCCCCTTGCCAGCATAACATTGGTATTTCCCTGGGAGCGGCTCTCTCCCATGTGGGTTGACCCTCTGCAATTCCAGGCTGCACCTCTGGCTGTGCTGCGTTACAGATGTCACCTCCGGGGAGGAATGGGGATTCTGCCCAGGCTCTCTGGGACTAGCGCTACACTTGGGGATGGTCAACCTACATGGGAGATGGGTGCCCAAGGCCAGGTACATGATCCTCAACCATCCTGTTATTCTGGCTGGCCTGCGTTATAGCTTCTCCCTCCGGGAAAGGATGGGGAATGTCCCAGGCCTCCCGAGAACCACCACTGGACTTGGGGACGTTCAACCAACATGGGAGTCAGCCGGCCCAAGGTCAGGGATTTGACCCCCTACGACCCCAGAGCTCTGGCTGTGTTGCATTACAGCTTCTCCCTATGGACGAGGACCTTGCTGAGTCTCCCTGGAACTGCTGCTGGGCTTGGGGATTGTCAAACCACATGGGAGACAGCCACCCAAGGCCGTTGACATTACCCCCGACTTTCCTGGAACTCTGGCTGGCCTGGTGTTAGAGAGAATTCTCAGAATTGTTCTAATTCCCTCCAACTTAGAGACCCCCAGCTGCTTTGCTGGATTTTGAGGACTTGATGTTTTTACCTGGAGAGAGTGAGGCACTTTTTCCCACTCTCTCTTTAATGTGATTTTTTAACACTGTGTTTCTTTTGGTTAGTCTGACAAACTCCATAAGCATCATCTTTTGCATTGTGTCACACAGCAACTTCAGTGCAGTGGCACAGGGAAGTCTTGCAGCTTTCCGAAAGGTTGAAATACCTTCTCTGGGATAAACTACTGTTTCCCAGAGCTTTAAAGTAAAATTGACTTTACTTACATATATAACTTTCTAGACCCAGCACACACTGGTTAATGAGTATCCCCTTTGTCTAGCTACTCATGTAACAATTTTATGTTACCCTTTCCTCGATGAATGGCTGGTGGCAGTGGTTTACTTTTAACTACTGTGGTGTGCATGTACCGCGGGCTGCATTCACAGCTGCAGTAAAGCACCCAAGGGTGCCATGCTTGTCCAAATGGCCCGGTTTTCTTTTTTTGACATTTCTTTGTGGGAAGGTCCTTCGTGAGATTTACTCTGGGCACCAAACCAGGTTTGGTCTCTTTGTCTGCTTTGGCTTTGGCGGGATTCACGAGTGAAGCCCGTCTCTGGCTCCAGGGTGTCTGGGGTTGGCAGGAAGTAAGGGAGGTGTCTGAAGTCTCCTAGGAGACTCAAATGCACTCTGTAGTGATTGGCCGGCTGACTATCCGGCAAGGACAGCCATCCTGCTGGGTGACTGACAGCTAGGCTAGAATGAATTGGAGAGAACTGAATAAAAGGCAAGGCTTTTGGCTTGAAAGGCAGAGTCGGCCACTGGACGAAGGACCAAAGAAGAACTTGAAGAGGAGGCCTACTGCAACTCCCAGACCGTTGGTTTGCCCGGTGAAGACCTGCTGCTGTGCTGAAACTCCAAATTCATATCGACAGAGAAGCACCTACAAGGACGTCTTCTCCCTTTGAGTTGGTGGGACAAATCGACTACAAAGTAAGCCACCTGGATATTCTCTCAGGGCTGGTCCACTTTCCACAGAGTTGCTACTGAAAACCAAAACACCAGGGAGAGGAACACCCAATTATGTGCGTTGCTTTTAAGCTGGCCATGAGCTCCAGGAAGATCCTCCGGACTCCCAGAAAGCAGGACTGACCCAGCCTGAGCCCCCTAAACAGAGTGCGGGACCCCAGAAGCAAGGAAAGCCCATCTCAACAGCGAGGAACCGTGGTGGTGCTATTTGTGGTAGACCTGAGGAGCTGAAACACTGAACAACCACTTGTTTGAAAATTTCCGTTTGTGAGCGGTGACCATCCCATTGCAGTGCAGGAGACCGCAGACATCCCGCCTCTTGTCCCCACGATTGAGACCCAGGAACAGTGAGATCTGCAGAGCTTCTCAGGAACAGAAGTCATCTGCTGCATTTTTTCTTCAATACAAAGGTACTGTAAATGTCTGAGAGAACTTACCTCTTGCTGTAGAGTTGCTTGCATCTTCTACTACTCACAAATCAAACAGCTTGTGGCCCTACATTGATTCTTCTTTTTCTTCAAAGACTTCTAAAACATTGTGCAAATACTTTTCTTACTTACCTGCAAAGAAGTGCTTCAGCTCACATCGACTTTTGGCCATTGACTTTGACTTAGCCTGTACAACTGAATGACTCTTATTGGGGGATCTGAAAGTAATTGCCTTCTTAAAGAATATTTGTTGTCTCTTGTATGTTCTAGTAACCTTTTCCTTTGACTTACTCGTAAATGATTCTAAAGGCAATAGTGGTATATTAATGCCCCCAGCACCCTAGCTATTGTAGTCACCTGAGGGTGTAGGTTGTGTCTGTGAGCCATCCCAAAATGGTACCTACTGATTTAGAAATATTAAGAGTGTATATTTTGTGAATTATATTTGAGTGTTACTGTTATATTGTTCCCTTCTGAAGAAGGCTTACCCTAACTGACTGATAAATACATTATTAATTGTTTATTCAAGAAACTTTGTGTGTAAGTGTTTAATTGAATACTTGTCACAGTGAATCTCTGTGTAACTCCCCTACAGCTCACATTGACCCCTCTTCAGATAAGCCTGGCTGCTCAACATGCTACCAACCTGTGTAGTACAGACATATACCAAAGGTTGTGTTCCTATTGCCAGGAAGTCAGGGTTATTGTAGTGCACCAAAGGGTACAGCATACAATCTTGCCTAACACTGGTTGTAGGTGGTCAGGATCTATTGTAGAGTTGTTCCACTAAGAATTTGCTTTGCTTTTGTTCAACTAAAACCTTCACAAGGCTAAACTCCACTAGAAAAGCAATTGTAACATGCCAGATATGGATAACTTCAGGCAGGAAGCCTTGATCATTTTTACTAGTAGAGCAACTGAAGGAAATGTGTAAAATCAGAAATTAAAGGAAAGAAAATGAACTGACTGCAAGATTATTGAATAATCAAAGTCTGGGTAGTAGGTCTGTCACACCTACTAACCCAGGAAATGTGGAAAATGATCATGAGGATCATAATTCAGAGTCTAACTCTAATATTGTTGATGAGTCATAAGAGTCGGAGGAGTCTCAGGAAGAGGGCCCCTCTTTATGTCAACAGGCCCTTTTGCCTCAGCCTGTATCCACAGGGACCCCACAAGGTCCATCAGTGAGTCCCAAATTTGTGTCTCTTGAGAAAATGAGACTTGAGTTAGAGTTGAAAAGATTACAAATCCAAGCTGTAACCAAACATCAGGACATCAAACTAAGGGAAATGGAAATGCAATATGCTCTTGAAATGAGGAAATTGTCTCTTGAAAATGATTCTATCCCAGAGTCTTCAAGGTCTCCCAGTCCAAACAGACCTTGCATGCCTAAAGAAGCAGTGAGTATGTATGATGTGAAATTTGATATTTTATATTGGTTGGATGCTTTTGCATATAACTATGGGATTCAGGGTTTCACAGGGAATCAGTTGATTCCTTGGCTTTTGTCTAGGCTCCCCCAGGTTTCAACTGATGATGTAATGGAGGTGGGGGAACACGAAAGATTGGAGTATGAAAATGTGAAGCTAGCTTTGATAGCTAGATTTGGGAAAACTCCTTCCCAGTACTGTAAGAGGTTTAAGACCCTCAAAAAGACTGATGGTACCCCTTGGGCTACCTGGGTGTGTGAATGTTTGAAAAACTTAGATGGTTGTGTTAAGGGTTACACAGTGAACTCCCTTGAACGAATGAGAAATCTATTTTTGTTGGAGTCTATTTTTGATGCCTGATCTCCTGAGCTGAGAATGCACTTGGCTGACTCAAAAGAGATTGAGCCCAAGAAGCTAGCAAAAGCTGCTGACTTGCCGGTCAAGTGGCACAGCGAGTAGAACGCTTGCTTTGACATCCGTGCAGAGCCTGCTAATGCAGGTTCGAATCCCAACAGTGCCAAACTCAGCCTTTCATCCTTCCGAGGTTGATAAATGAGCACCACACACCGTCGGTAATAATAAGCAGCGCTCAGATACCTGAGGGTTTGCAGCGCTATATAAATGCAAAATTATTATTATTATTATTACTTGTGGGTTGCCAACGGGGCTACTCTCAAGGATTCTGGGGCCACTCACAAAAAGGATGAGGGGAAACAGAACAAGAAAGATGACAAAGAGAATTCTAAAACCTCCCACCGAAAGTGGGCCACAAACATAAGAAGTGTAAACCATTTGGGAAACCAGGTCAGTCTAGTGAAACCTCTGGTGCCAAGCCAAACCAAATGAAGCTCAGCAAAAGCCCTTATTTGTCAACGCATTTGGAAAATGTTATGCTTTTGGGTCAGCTGGCCATGTGAAAGGGGATCTCAGATGCAAGGGTAAGCCTTTAGGGGTCCAGACTGCCTCCTTAGCCTTCATCCCTGAGGGAGAAGTACATATGGCAAGTGGAAAGTTTCAACTATTGGCTGAAGACCCCATTGGAGTCTCTGCCAGTGTTTCTTTAGTGTCCCTAGGTCTGTAGGAACAATAGAATGTAGATGTGTATAACTCTATACCAGATAACACAAAAGAATACTACAAGGACAGTGTACTTGTGAATGGTCAGGAGACCCCTGCCATTAGAGATAATGGGGCCAGCATTACAGTAGTGAATGAAATCTTTTTCAAACCTGAAGATGTTACTAAGGCACCCACAGGCCCCACTAAGCTTGCTGGAGGCCCTATGCAGATGGTTCCAATACTACCAACTCTCATCAAGTGCAACAATATGACTATACGAATACCTGTCAGTGTACAAAGTGAGGTGCCTGGGAGGGTCCTGCTGGGGAATGGCTTAAAAACTCTTGGAGTTGTATGAAGCACCCCCAGGCCTCCCAGTAAAAGAAAGCAGGAGCAGACTAGGATGGCCAGAGAGCTTACTTTGAATGACTCTCAATGGGGTGTTTCAGAAGAAACTTTAAACCCAGTTCACAGGACCAACAACTTTCTATTTCCAGGAAGAAAGAGACAAAGGGGAAGCCCAAGGTCTCAGGAAACAAGAAAGATAGCACTCCTGCACATCTAACCAGGCCATCCCTGAGAGGACAGTTGAAAGTGACTACTCCACCAGCTGAGGCTGAGTGTGACGTTTAACCAGAAGATGGTGAATCAGCTTCTGATGAGACAGAGCTGGAAGAAGACCTCCCCCCTGTTGGAGATCTGGATACTAAAGGCCATCCTGAGCTGCAGACTTTGCCTGCAGAAGGTGGCCCCTATAGGGCAGACTTCAGCAGAGGTCAAAGAGAGTGTCCTACTCTTGAAGGACTTCGCCAACAGGCAGCTAGAAGGGCAAGAGCCAGGGAAGCATAGGTTGTACTGGGAGGATGGCCTCCTCTACAGTGAACCTATTGAGTCTACCCCAGGAGACTACATAAGACTTGTAATGCCCCTGGAGGTGAGACCTCAGTTTTTACAGTTAGCACATGAGATTCCTTAGGCTGGTCACTTAATCTTTAAGAAGACCAAGGAAAGGATTTCCCTTCATTTCTACTGGCCCAAGATGGGGTCTGATGTAGATAGGTTCTGTAGAAGCTTGCACACTTGTCAGACCTCTGGCAAGAGTGAAGCCAAGAGTGTGGCACCATTGGTGCCTCTACCAGTGGTGGGAGTCCATTTTGAGAGGTTGGGAATCAACATTGTTGGCCCCTTACACCCTCCAACATCTTCAGGCAAGTGATTTATATTGGCTGTGGTAGACCATGCTACAAGGTATTTTGAAGCCATACCTATGAGGACTGTTAGTGCTCAGGTAGTGGCTAAGGCCCTACATGGTATTTTTAACAGAGTAGGATTTCCTAAGGAGGTTATCTCTGACACCGGATCCAACTTTATGTCCCACTACATGCAAGCCATGTGGAAAAACTGTGGAGTGACCTACAGGTTCTCAACAGCCTACCATCCCCAAACCAATGGATTGGTGGAGAGGTTTAAAAGAACTATGAAGAGCATGATAGGTGCTTTACAAGAACCCCTTAGAAGAAAGTGGGACCTTCTACTGCCATGCCTTTTTTTGCTTATAGAGATGTCCCTCAAGAAGGGTTTGGCTTCAGCCCATTTGAGCTTCTCTATGGTCATCCGGTTAGAGGTCTGTTGGCCCTAATCAAGGAGGGGTTGGAGAGTGCTCCTTCCACAAGCCAGTGCGAGTCACCGAAGGAGAATGACACACATGATGACAGAAGCATCAGATAACTTGAAAGCAGGTCAGGCTCTGGTGAAGCATTGGCATGACCAGAAAGCCAACATGGTTGAGTTTACTCAATACCATCTAGTTCTAGTTATGGTACCTACAAGGCACAGGGTCTTACAGGAGAAATGGATTGGATACTTCAAGGTTGTGGGAAAACTTGGAGAGGTCAATTATTTGGTGGATTTAGGCAATCCTCAGGAAGCCCCCAGGGTCTTTCACACAAACCGCCTAAAGGACGATGTCTCTAGATCAGAACTGGGAGCTTTGCTTCTAGCCTCTGCTTACTAGGAGGAGGAGAGTGAGCTTCTACCTGACCTCCTCAGGGGACAATTTTTAGATGGAAAGATATGAGTTAATCTCTCTTCTGATCTGACACTGGAACAACAGGAGGAGTGCAAAACTCTGTTAAATCAGTTTGCCCCTCTGTTTTCACTGACCCCAGGCTTGACCCCTTGAGGCCAGCATGAGATTCTCACTGGTGACCGTTTGCCTGTTAGAGGCAGAGGTTACAGGATTCCAGACCATGTAAGTACCCACATAAAGGAAGAGGTCAACAAGATGTTTGATCTCAGGGTAATAGAGCCCTCTACAAATCCATGATCTAGTCCAGTTGTACTAGTACCAAAGTCAGGATGCAAGGGGTTGAGATTCTGTGTGGACTATAGAGTTCATAATGTAGTCACCAAGACTGATGCCCATCCTTTACCTAGGACAGATGAGCTAGTGGACAAACTTGGTTCAGCCAAGTACCTCAGTACATTTGACCTAACCTCAAGCTATTGGCCAATAGCTATAATAGACCATGCCTAGGAGAAAACTGAATTTTCTACCCCAGGAGGCCGTTACCAGTTTAAGGATATGCCTTTTGGACTAAATAATACACCTGCTGCATTCCAAAGGATGCTGAATGGGATGGAGGGCTTCTGCATGGCATACTTGGATAACATTGCAGTGTTGAGCCCTACTTGGAAAGAACATATTGACCGCCTGGGATATGCATTCTAGGCTCTTGAGCAGGCCAATCCAACCATAAAGGCAAGTAAATGTCAAATTGGTCAGAGTAAAGTCGTCTACCTTGGACATGAGGTAGGAGGAGGTGAGATAAGGCCCTTGCCTAGCAAAGTACAAGCTGTAGAAGACTGGGCCACTCCTACTACTCAAACCCAAGTGAGAGCCTTTCTGGGTTGCACAGTTTACTATAGGAACTTCATAGAGAACTGTGGCACCATAGCTTTGCCCTTGAATGTGATCTCCGCATCCATATTCCCAAGAAGGACAGTTGGAATGAGGAGTGAACTAAGGCATTTGAAAGACTTAAGAAAGCAATTTGTCAATCTCCAGTCTTAAGAGCTCCTGGCTACAACAAATCCTTTACTGTACTGACAGATGTTTCCAATACAGGTATAGGTGCAGTTCCATGTCAGCTACATGAGAAAGGCAGGGAACACCCAATCTGCTTCATCAGTAGACAACTGAAGGAACCTGAAACAAGGTAGGCAACCATAGAACGTGACTGTTTTGCCATTGTGTGTTCTTTGAAGAGGTTTAGACCATACTTGTATGGATCTACTTTTGTGATTCAAACAGACCACCAACCCTTGAGATGGCTAATGCAGATGAAGGAGAAGAATCTTAAATTGTTAAGATGGTCAATCAGCCTACAGGGGTTTGATTGTACCATTGAAAACAGGTCAGGGTGTAATCACCAAAATGCTGATGGACTCTCCAGAAAGTATGACTGAATGAAGTAAGGAGATTCATGTGTGTTAGGGAGAATTCTCAGAAATATAATAATTCCCTCCGACTAAGAGACCCTCAGCAACTTTGCTGGATTTTGAGGACTTGATTTTGTTTACCTGGAGAGAGTTAGACACGTTTTCCCACTTTCTCATGTATTTCAATGTGATTTTTAACACAGTGTTTTTTTTTGGGTATGGAGCCTGACAAACTCCATAGGAATCATCTTTTACATTGTGTCACACAGCACCTTCAGTGCAGTGGCACAGGGAAGTCTTCCAGATTTCCCAAAGGTTTAAATACCTTCACTGGGATAAACTACTGTTTCCCAGAGCTTTAAAGTAAAATTGACTTTACTTACATTTATAACTTTCTAGACCCAGCACACTCAATCTTAAAATAGGGTGCTGGAGGGGTTACTTAGTATCCCCTTTGGCTAGCTTCTCATGTAAAATTGTTATGTTACCCTTCCGCCGATCAATGGCTGGTTGCAGTGGTTTACTTTTTACTACCGCGGTGTGCATTTATTGCAGGCTGCGTTCGCAGCTGCAGTAAAGCACACAAAGGTGCCATTTTTGTCGAAATGGCCCTGGTCTTCTTTTTTCACTATTTCTTTGTGGAAAGGTCCTTCTTAATATTTACTCTGGTTGCCAACCCAGGTTTGGTCCCTATTTTTGTTTTGCCTTTGGCGGGAGGAGTCCCCAGACGTCCTGCCTCTTGTCCCCACAACTGAGGCCCAGGAAGAGTGAGATCTGCAGAGCTGCTCAGAAACAGAAGTCATCTGCTGCACCTTCTCTTCAATACAAAGGTACTGTAAATGTCTGTGAGAACTTACTCTTGCTGTAGAGCTGCTTGCATCTTCTACTACTCACATGTCTAACAGCTTGCAGCCCTACATTGATTCTTATTTTTCTTCAAAGACTTCTAAAATATTGTGCAAAGACTTTTCTAACTTACCTACAAAGAAATGCTTCAACTCATATACACTTTTGCCCTTTGACTTTGGCTTAGCCTGTTCCACTGAATAACTCTTATTGGGGATCTGAAAGTAATTGCCTACCTAAAGAATATTTGTGGTTTCTTGTATGTTCTAATAACCTTTTCCTTTGATTTACTCCTAAATGATTCTAAAGGCAACAGTGCTATATTAATGTCCCCAGCACCCTAGCTATTGAAGTCACTTGAGGGTGTAGGTTGTGTCTGTGGGCCATCCCAAAAGGGCACTTACTGATTTAGAAATATTAAGAAAGAATGTGCATTTTGTGAAGTATAGTTGAATGTTACTATTATATTGCTCCCTTCTGAAGATGGCTTACCCTAACTGACTGATAAATACATGAATATTTTTTTATTCAAGAATCCTTGTGTGTAAGTGTTTAATTGAATACTTGTCACTGTGAATCTCTGTGTAACTCCCCTACAGCCCACATTGGCCCTCATTACAAGTCAGGCGGTGGACCATGATGCTGTTAGCACCATGGTCCATGCCGGGTTCTGCCATGGTGGATGGCGGAATTACCGCCCCATTCCAAGGTGAGTGGGGCGGTAATTCCCCATTCACCATTTGCCCTTCCCCATTCCCATTTTTGCCCCATAGGGCATAATAGGGATGGGGAAGGCGCTAATTACGGCACCGAAAATTACGGTGCCGTAATTAGCACCAAGGTCGCTTAGCGCCTTGGACTTTAACGCCTGTAAAAAGCAGGTGTTAAAGTGTGAATCAGGCGTTAAGGGTTAACGACGCTGACGGCGCCGTTAAACCCTTAACGCCTGACTTTTAATGAGGGCCATTGACCACTGCTGAGATAAGTCTGGCTGCTCAACGTGCTACCAACCTGTGTATTACAGACTTATACCAAAGGATGGGTTCCTATTGCCAGGAGGTCAGGGTTGTTGTAGTACACCCAAAGGCTACTGCATACAATCTTGCCTAACACCTGTGTTACAGCTTCTCCCTCTGGGAAAGGTAAGGGACCCTACTGGGGTTCCCTGGAACCGCTGCTGGGCTTGGGGATGGTCAAACCACATGTTAGACAGCCACCCAAGGCCAGGGACATCACCCCTGCCCATCCTGGAGCGCTGGCTGGGCTGTTTTACAGAATTTCTGCCTTGGGAGGGAAGGGGACCTTGCCAGGGGCTCCCTGGCGCTGCCCATGGACGGGGACATCACCTCCAACCGTCTGCTCTGCCGAAAGACTCTGGGTTACCAGTGGTTTAGCCTTTTCCCTCTGAGCTCAGGGTAGGTGCACCCACAAATGCGAGGTACGTACCTGTGGGAACACAGGAAGGTACACATGTGTTGTTGGCAGCATTATTTGGTGGGTGGGTGGGCGTATGGAAATGTCTGAAAATTGTGTTTTTTTCACCAAACTTTGCCCTTTGCCAGGCATTGTGGGTAATACATGCTTGGGTGATTCATGCAATTCAGACCTCTGTGGATTTCCATGCACATCTTCTTTTTGGAAATGAATAGGGTTCATTGTTTTCCTTGGTTGCTGTGACACCCAAGGCCCAAATCTGTAGGTTGTACAAAAGAGCAAAATTCCTCCAAATCTGCTCACTGAAAGACTTGGGTTACCAGTGGTTTAGCCTTTTCCCTTTGCGCCCAGGTAGGTGCACCTACACATGTGAGGTACCATTTTTGTCGGGACACCAGTGGCAACATGGTAAGGTAGGACATGTGTTGTTGGCAGCGTGTTTGCCTGGGTGGGCAAAGGGAAATGTCTGATAATTGTGGTATTTTTGCCAAATTTCAGACTTTGCCAGGGATTGTGGGTAATACATTCTGGGGTGATTTGCGCAAGTCAGACCTCTGTGGATTCCCACAGGTATCTTCTTTTTGGTAATGCATGGGGTTCCCTGTTTTCCTTAGTGGATTTTTCACCCTAGGCCCAAATTTGGAGGTTGTCCACATGAGCAAAATCCTACAATATCTGCTCTGCCAAAAGACTTGGGGTTACCACTGGTTTAGCCTTTTCCCTTTACGCCGAGGTAGGTGCACCCACACATGTGAGGTACTGTTTTTGTTGTGATACCTGTGGGAATGCAGGAAGGTAGGACATGTGGTGTTGGCGGAGTGTTTCGGTGGGTGGCCACATGGAAATGTGTGAAAATTGTGTTTTTTTTGCCAAATTTTGGACTTTGCCATGGATTGTGGGTAATAAATTCTGGGGCAATGTTCGTACATCAGACCTCTGTGGACTCCCAGGGGTGTCTTCTTTTTGGAAATTCATGGGGTTCCCTGTTTTCTTTAGTGTCTGCGACACGCCCAAGCCCAAATCTGTAGGTTGTCGACAAGAGCAAAATTCCTCAAAATATGCTCTGACAAAAGACTTGAGGTTACCAGCGGTTTAGCCTTTTCCCTTTGCGCCCAGGTAGGTGTATCCACACATGTGAGGTACCGTTTTTATTGGGACACCTCTGGAAACTCGGGAAGGTAGGACATGTGGTGTTGGCGGCGTGTTTCAGTGGGTGGGCAGATGGAAATGTCTGAAAATTGGGGGGCTTTTGCCAAATTTTAGACTTTGCCAGGGATTGTGGGTAATAAATTCTGGTGTGATTTGCAAAAGTCAGACTTCTGTGGATTCCCACATGTGTCTTATTTTCGGAAAAATGCATGGGGTTCCATGTTTCCCTTGGTGGCTGCGACACCCCCAGTCTCAAATCTGTAAATTGTCCACAAGAGCAAAATTCCTCAAACTATGCTCTGAAGAAAGACTTGGGGTTACCAGTGGTTTAGCCTTTTCCCTTTGCACCCAGGTAGGTGTATCCACACATGTGAGGTACCGTTTTTATTGGGACACCTCTGGAAACTCGGGAAGGTAGGACATGTGGTGTTGGCGGCGTGTTTCGGTGGGTGGGCAGAGGGAAATGTCTGAAAATTGAGTTTTTTTGGCAACTTTTTGTACTTTGCCGGGTATTGTGGTTAAGAAATGAAGTGGCAATTTGCGCAAGTCAGACCTCTGTGGATTCCCACAGGTGTCTTTTTTTCAGAAATGCATGGGGTTCCATGTTTTGCTTGGTGACTGTGACACCCCAGGCCCAAATCTGGATGTTGTCCACAAGAGCAAACTCTGCTCTGCCAAAAAACTTGGTGTTACCAGTGGTTTATCCTTTTCCCTTTGCGCACAGGTAGGTGCACCCACAAATGTGAGGTACTGTTTTCATCGGGACACCTGTGAAAATGCGGGAAAGTAGGACATGTGGTGTTGTTGGTGTGTTTCGGTGGGCGGAGGGAAATGTCTGAAAATTTTCTTTTCTCAAAATTCACAGAAGCCATTGCCTTACCGGGCCAACCATGTCCACCACATACCTTTTTTTCTGTAATGTTTCCAATTTTTCCCCAATCTATGGACATTTTCCCTACATGGTGGTGGCCTGACCTGTGCAAATCACCCCTTCCTTAACTTGTAATTCTGTCTACTTTTCAGAAATGTAGGCCTTTCTGTCTTCCCATTCAGCTTTCCTACCCTCCTCTTTCATTCTGTCCACGCATGTCCTATTGGAAAAAAAGGGCAAAATCGCCTACCTCCCACAAAACGGCTGGTAACCATATCAACATATGTTTCTTTTGTTTCCACTCAACCTGTTCCTGACAACCTGGAAAATGGCGAATTCAGCACAGCAACCCATTTGTTCCTGGCTCTTACAAGGAAAACACCACAGGCTTCTTTGTACATCATTTTATTGTCATTTTCAGAAAAAAACAAGTTTATTTTCCGTTGTTGGTTATTTTCTCTCACCCCCCTACAGCAAACTAGGATTCCTTGGTGGCGTTACGTGTAGGAAGAAAAGGGGCCACATTTGGCCAAGATATCTCAGTAATAAAATCCACATATTATTAGAACAATAAAACAACTAAGCAGAGGAGAGCTTGCAAGTTCATATCGTATGCTGAGAAACTTCCAAAGGACCTTGACGGGTTCTTTATCAAGCGTATCACTGAACTTGAATGCAGAAGATGGGATCACTCTGCTTCAGAGACTATTTGAGAGCCCTTTTTTGCAGCCAAGCCCTCTGCAGATATCACGCAGTTGCAAAGACAACACAGGATGAAACTGGTTGTTTAGGAATCTAAACCGTTTCTGCTACGGATTGAAGTCCCATAGCCCCCCAGAATTGGTCTCAAATAACATTTTCTCAAGACCCCATACATGGCACACATTCCCCCCCTCTGTGGTTTTCCATGAAAGGAGGCTTCCTGAAGTATTCCCAGCAGCCTCATCCGTAGGTACAGAGATCTTACACATGCTGGGTTAATGAGATCTAAGTACTGGAAAAATCCCTGTTTGAGGCCCAATTTCAAGTATTCTCTCCTAATCTTAAGAGACTGGGCTTTCATTAACAGTTTGGCCCTTGATCTGTCATGTACATGACTAGCTTGGGGGCCTGCTGGGATGACACTGTGTTAATGTCAAGTCCTATATATGTCAGTGAAGATGGCACACTTTCACGGAGTAAAAGCAATGTCTTCATGAACTTAAGTTCACAGAAATCTAATTTCCCTGAAACAATATACCCCCAAATTTAGGAACCACAAAGGGCTGCTGGAAGGGCCTGTTTTTTATAAAGGTGATTATAACATTATTTTGTATCTTCTCTATATGCTAGCTACCAATCCCCCCCCTTCTTCTTTATTCAAAGCCATTGATTCATGTTTGGTGAAATTCGTATAGGGAAAGAAGAAACATAGAATATCAATAACAAACTTACAAAACCTCTTTCTTATGGTGGAGTAGGGTTCCCTGATTTGAAAAAAATACCATTTAGCGTTTGTCTGGAAGCAGACACAGATGTGGATCATCCCTGCAGATTGCAATAGTGTGCCTATGTGGCTGCTCATAGAGAGCTATGGTTTCCCTTTTAAGTTTGGCTGATTCCCACATCATCACAGGGAAGATAGATTCATTAAATGCACTAGTATCATCCTATCTGCCTGCTACCTCAGAATTTGTTTCCCATAATGTAAAACCATCTCAATTGATCTCACAATATCTCTGGTTTAATGCTTTAATGCGAGTTAAAGGCAGGTCTATTTTTTGGAAACCATGTCTCTATCGGGGCATTAGGTATATCAATCAGCTGTTCTTACACAGTGTTCTTGTGACCTTTAATCAATTTGCTGAAAAATTCCTTACCCCAGTTTCTTATATGCCTCAATATGCGACACACATTAATGCCGTAATGGGAAATTATGATTCACTAGTATGTAAATCTTGCACTCCTAACAAAGAAAGACTACAGTTTATGTATAACATCAACTTTAGTGCATCCATTTTCTACAAGGTTATTTCTAATGCAGAATCTAGGTGGAAATCTCAAATCAAATGGCAGCAAGACTGTTCTCTATTGGATAGTGAAACAAATTGGCTCCAAAGTTACCACATCAGCCAGTTTACTCCAAACTTTATAATCTTTTCATCATAGATCATTAATCACTCTTACAAAAGTTCTTCAAACGCAATGGTGCATAGAATGGCAGATGCTGGAGCTGCCTACATGCTGAGGGATCTTTTAAGCATATATTTGTAGACTGTGAACATATCAAAGCATATTGGAAAAGTGTATGGAGTACAATCAAGCTTATCTTCAATATACAAGACATTGGTTTTAACATGTTGTCATTGGAAATGCACTGGTTATCTCAACTTACTCTCAACTGATGATGATGTATAGATCAAGCTATAATTTCCTGCTTATTCCCCCCTGCTCTCACCCCCATTCGTGGGTGTCCGTTTCTGTCTGTATTTTGTTTTTGTCGTTGTATGTTTTGCCACGTTTTACAATTTAAGCCTGTGAGTTTTGTTGTATCTAGTTCATAAGTATAGTTGGCTTCCATTCATTTCCATTTTAGTGTTTGCATTAGTGGTAATCTGATATCAGAATATCTTTAGTATGATATCCTCTGTAGTTATTAATTGCCTTGTATTACTATTGTTCCACATCAAAAAGGAAACTAAAGAGAAAAAAAGTCCAGTAGGAGATAAAAAGCACCATGACCCGCAGACTGCAAAAAAGGGATAACACAAACATCTGCCTGGAATGATGGGAACAGGCAGGGGCTTGATCATGCACCTGATATGAATGCGAGCAAGGCGATTGAGGAAACGTCGGGATCAGGCAAAATTACCAGTTACTTCCAGTTGCCATGGAAGGATAACAAGAAAGCAGCGGATGGGGACGCCTTGGAGGCAGATAAAGGTAGTGCATCTGGGGCAATTGATAACAACAATGCAATTGTTAAAATCTACGTTCTGAGCTACAAGCTGTGGTTCATCAACTTTCAGAGGAGGGTCTTGGGAGTGATAACATTGTGCTGTGTGCTGAAATCCAGGAAATTGCATCACGTGCCTCACAGAGATTGTAAGGGTCTGCAAGGTTGACAGGCGTGTTAGATGGTATTCCTATGGAATCATTGGGAGCCAGGATGGGGTGTGGAGATTTGGGCGGTACATTCTCCTCCAAAAGAAGTGGAGTTACAAGTGTTCACAACGAAGCATCCAACTCTGCATTAAAAATCCAGTTAAAATTATGGAATTTTATTTTATTGGAAACTCAATGATATTCAAAGTCTTTGGAACATCTATACTGTGAAAGTGAAATCCTCCCGTTCTGAGTCTCAATCTTAGTTAAAAAATAGATTAGGTGTAGAGCCTGATATGATAGATGATGTCAACCCGGAGGCAAAACTAGGGCATGGCAGAGATAATCCGATGGAATCTACTATTGCTGAAATATCCCTGGCCCTAGAGACTATGCATGAGCCTGTAATGCCTGTATATGATTCAATGCTATCAAGGAAATCCCAGCGTAATTTGCGCATAAATAGTAATTTTTAGAAATGTAGGAAAACGCGATTGAAGGATGCTCATGGAGTTGGTGCAAGAGATAAAAGAGCAACAAAAACAGACAGTGGTTAAACCAAGAAAGGTGTGGAAAAAAAGTGGAACGCAGACTTAAACAGGCTAAAAGTAAGAACAACAATTTGTCATCAGGCTAGTAAATTGTGAGCAGAAGAATAAAATAGAGTGGTGGCAAACAGTAAAGCACAAAAAGCATCTGAAATGCCTCTGCTGACAGAGTTAACAACTGTTAATGAATATTCAATGACATGTATCCAGGGACGTCATTTCACCAAAATGCCTGGGGTAGCGGAAGTGACATCACAGTGCCACGCCCCCAAGAGTGACATCACAGGAAGTGATGTCACTTTACCACGCCTCTCATGTGCCATCGCAGGAAGTGATGTCACATGGGAGCGTGGTCAAATGACATCACAGGAAGTGGCCTCATGAAGCATTATTCCTCAGTTCACTAAGAAACAACCTATTTTACAGGGGACCAAATCCTGTCTGCATTTTGCATTACTCCAACACTCACCAACACTCTTTATATGACTAGGTTTCTGTTCCTACATGTTCATTGTCCTCTACACCCCGCACCTCTCCATAATGGTACACTTTCCAACAATTAGTAATATTGTATAGATTTTGGGATAATGCCCAACAGTTGCTCTTCCTTCACTCTGATCATAAGATTTGAAATGTAGTTTCTTACCAGATTGAGCAGAACAATGGCTTGACAGACTTGTCCGGTGCTGCTGTTTCAATGGCAAAAGAGTTGGGCTGCGGAACAAATGGTGCATGCCTTTCCTCATGTAAGGCGAAGATTGACTCGAAGGCAGGTTGTTGCTTAGGTGACCGGAAACCAGAGAGGAGGGCTGTGACTGTTCAATGGCAACAGATCAACACACAGAACTCTGGTAATGGGGCTGCAGGTGTTTGGCAAAGAAGAGGCTGCAAGTATGGCAGGTGCTGTTTTGATGTCACAGAAAACTGTCTGTGATGCGAATGGTGCCTGGCTGGTTTTAACAGAAGACACTGACTGGGAGTGTCTGATCATTGCTTGGTTGACTACAAATCAAGGATACAGTGCTGGCATTGTAAAGACAGAACTGTAGCAGTGGGGCAGCTGGTCACTGGCTTAAAGGACGATGCTGCTTAGATGGTTCATCATTGCTTCATTGACTGTAAATGAAGAAGAGCCAGGCGGGAATCGGATAGCAAATGTTTTCAGGACACAAAACTCCAGCTGTGCTGCAGCTTCTGGCTGACTTGTCAAGAAGTATTAAGCACATTAGTGCTTCAAACTCAATACCAGTTGAGTTTGGATCAGAAAAAAGGGGAACTAGCACCTGAGATGACAGTGTAGAAACAGTATTCTTTGGTCAGGCTTGCTACATCGTTGGCTGGAGGTTTCTCAGATTGTGCGATCACCTCACGGCACAGAGCCTTTAGTGACTGTTTTTCAACATTAGCTCTTCACCTGTGTCCCTGCCAATCAATGCCCACCTTGGTTCAGCGCCAGAGCTGGAGCGTAAATGACAATTCCTGTGTATACAATCTGGAAAAAAGAAAAACAGGAATTTTGTATTATTGTATTTATTGGGCGTGATCCTAGCTACAGCAAGCACCAGATCGCTTTAGAAGTCAAAGAATAAGTAAACAGCAAGGGAAGCAGATCGCTAAGGATCAATACAGGCGAGCGGGGAGCTAACAACAGAGAGGTGGAGTGCAGGCAATTTAGCAGTAAGGGATCTACAAGCAACTAGGGGAGGAAACAAGGAGTGGCTGATCGCCCAGTCTCAAGTCGGGGATTGGAGAGTGTGTGGACCTAGGTCTTAAGTATATTAATATAAGGTGAGTCAGTATATTATGTATATCAATATAAGAGAGTTTGTAAATTATTACATGGCAATCAACTGCCACTGTTTACATGAAATAGAGTTAAAACAATCAAGCTTTTTCTAGAATGCCTAAAAGGTCCAGGAATGTGGTACAGGGTTCAAAATAATCAGGTGTACAAAAACGACATGCTCAGTTATTTTTCCAGATACCAGAAGTCAGGATTTAAAGGTGGTGTGTCAGCTCTCAGGTGGTGCTGCTTCAGCGTTCATTTAGTATGAAAGAAATTATTATCTCTAGAGTGAGCTTGACCAGTCGTCAAAATGGTTGCCCAGTACCTCTGCTCTAATCACACTGAACATTTGCACAATTTAACAGCCCTACATAGGGATCCGAGAAGGGCTTTGCTAAGTTTCTGGCAATTGGGCCTAGGCTGGCTTTGCTGCAGTAATTTTCGTACCATTGTGAGGTTGAATGAGTAAACTAGAGACCTATCAATGGTTCTTTTTATTGTGGTTGAATTATTGAGGTGATCCCCCCCTCAGAAAGGCCGTCCTACTTGTGGGGGAGTAACAGACTGGAGTTATGCTGTGCTGTTGTAGAGTTTTTTCGAAAGCACGCACATCTCTGTAGGAATCATGGACTGTAGAAGTGTCTGTAGGCCATCGGCTGAATAGACAGATAATGGGCCTGATTTACAACAGCATTTTTCAACAAACACGTTGTAAGCTTCCTTCAGTGAGGCAAACTAAGTGGTACAGAATCCATCAGTGGAACTGTCCAAAGGGCAGTGTGGACAGCTGCAGAAAGTGTAGCACTTCGCGGGCTCGGCTGGGAGGATGTGCTCTATATGACAAGACGGGCACTGCAGTAGCCCCATATCCTGTAGGAACCCCGCCCTCCCCATCCAGCTGTGTGCACGTCTTCCAGCTAATGTTTTGGCAAAGGGTGTCTATTGATAGCATGTAAAATAGCGAAAAGAAAACGAGTCTCGCAAGCAGGGCTATTATGGAAATATAAAAAGTAAAATAAATAAAAAAATGGTATGTCTCATTTTTCACAATGAACAGCTTGATTGCCTCAGTCATCTAAGCCTGTAAACGCTTGTCCTTGTCAAGTAATTTGAATATTAGCTTTCACTCAAACATGAATCCTCACATTGAAATGTGCGAGGTGCATGCACGCAGTCATGCAGCTTGCTGTGACTGGAGACCAAACAAACATCGAACAGGAAGCCCCCCACTGCCCCTCTAACAAACTGCGGGTAATAACTGTTAAGATCTGAAGTGGAACCAAGGCAGCTAACCGACTGGAATAATTAGGAGAGATCTGAAAGACGAACCTGTATGGTAATAAAAACACTGAATTCAAAGCCGCTTCTCCACATTGC
The DNA here is from genome assembly GCF_040938575.1 of Ambystoma mexicanum. Taxonomy (NCBI): domain Eukaryota; kingdom Metazoa; phylum Chordata; class Amphibia; order Caudata; family Ambystomatidae; genus Ambystoma; species Ambystoma mexicanum. The sequence continues at coordinate 360,434,217 of NC_090941.1, forward strand.
GTGCACAGAAAGCAGAAAAGCATCAGAGAACACCTTTCTGCGGCCATCAAAGTGCCGCCCTACAAAGCCTGGACGCGCACTCAATGCATTCGACCTTTCTCCCGAACGGGGAGAGGGCCTAGCCTACCGATTCACAGCCCCACGGGCCACTGGCGCTTCCAGAGGAGCAGCTTTAGTACAAACCTGTAAGGATTGGTTCTCCTTTCTTTTCTGTAAGGGTTTCTGCAGGACCAGAGCGTTTTGCTTGGCGCAGGAGCCTAGAACGCCCGGAGCAGGAGGACACGCCCGCCATGTGCTTTGGTTACAGTCAGGCTATGCGGGTCGTTCACAATGGGCATGGGTCCTTTCATGTTGGAATGTAGGCAACAGAGCGCACCCCATCTGCTTACAAGACACCAAGGGACTATGTGACATGCGCCTTCATGCCCACATTCAGATGGGACAGAATTCATCTGATCCCAAATCACCCATACTTCCAGGGTGGTGTTGGGGGTTTGGAGAACCGGCTAAACGTTTTATGAGTGTGGGTCGGCCGAAGAGCCTTAGGGCAGTGTTGACATCCTATGGGTGGAGGGCAAGCCCAAGTGCAATAGTTCCTTTCCAGTCGGGCAATGCAGGACTAATGCACTGTTATGCGGCATTGGATTTAACCTTACAAATACAATTCTCCTGCAGAGTCAAAACCATGACCCACTACATCTTGATAGAGACATACGAAGACAGTGTTTATATTCATATACAAAAAAATAAAATCCCACTGTCTGCTGTTAGGTCCACATATGAGTTACTAGGGATGTGGAAGGTCGGGGCATTTTTATTAGTTAAAAAAGCTCAGTGCCATGTTATGAGTCTGTTCTAAACTCACAGGGCTTTAGAAATCATGTTCTTAGAAAGTTGCCAGTTTTCACTGTTTCCCGCATTGCACCCTTGGTATGTTTGAGCATGGATCTGTCTGCTCATGGGGAGATGCAAGGGAGCAAACACATGACCCGACCTCAGCCTGGGCCTGGGTGGCCGCAGGTGAGCAGGTGGCACAGCACACATGCACGCACACACCCGACCCGACCTCAGTCTGGGCCTGTGTGCCGCGGCCGCAGGGGAGTAGCACACACCCGACTTTAGCCCGGGGCCTGCAGGTGAGGGCGGGCACCCACAACTACACACACACGGCGGCAAAAAAATGAATCCACCAACCAGGCAGTGCACTGGACACACACCCGCCGACCCCCCGACCTCAGTCACAGACTCGCAGTCTCTCCATGTTAAGCGGCTTGGAAGAAGTTGGCCTGGGCACCAACAGCTGAGAAACCACTGAGCTGATGACAAAATGGAGGACCACCAGCACGCGGCACCGCTTGATGGCCACGCCCCCTCCTCCTCTGATTGGAGGATGCCAGAGGTCACAAGAGAGTGACAGAGGTCGCTAGCCAATTAGCAGTGGTCGCTCTTGCGACCTCCGGCAACCCCCAAATGACGTCCCTGCATGTATCTCTGACGTAGAGAAGGATAGTGTGGTTCCAAGGGTAGAAGAGGCCAATGCTAGAGGTATGGTTAAGGAAGTTCTTGCTCCCGTTAAGGATTAGAATTGTCTGTCCCCTCTGACCTTTACCATTACTAGACTATTGTCCGATGACAAACAACCTAATAACCACCACTGTGTTCTGCAGATGTGTAAGAATCTTTTACAACTGAGGGTTCTGCAGATTTCCGATTTTGACTTCTTTGAACAACTGGAAGGATACAGTATTGCGGTTACAAAAGTACAATGTGTGCATGCCGAAGTTGTCTCCCTAATTAGACGCATTGCTTCTGCCTTGCTAAAATGGGAATACGATATTCATCAGACCGTCGGACTAAATAAGAGTGTAAAAGGTAAAGCTACTTTCGGTTGTGACCCTTCTTCAAGGGTTAAAGACAAGAATAGAGAAGCTCCTGAGGAAAGTGAAGCTAATATAAAAACTCAATTGGGAATGGTTCTTGTCCTTCTTCCCACAACCTGTACAGAGATCCTGAAAACAAGTTTATTGTTAAATCATGGAATACTCAAGATTTTTCCCATCTGTTGGCCAAGGTTAACAAGTGATGTGGCATTTGATGGGTCCTCAAGTACTGGATGCCCTGTCGTTCAGAGGAAAGCTGGACGACCTTATGCTGGATTGTTGACTCTGTGCTCTAATAAATTTGGGGCTTGGGATGTAGTCGGGGGTAATTCTAATTCAAATAGCCTAACAGTGGCACTTGAAATTGGTAAAGAGTGAGAGTGGTTATTGCCAATGTGCATGATCCACCTGGAGGGATTATTACTGAATGTGCACAAAAGGTAATTTATGAGTTCAAAAGGTAATTTATGAGTGCATAATTGGGGGAGACATGAATGCTAGCTGTATAGATTGTAGATCAACAAAGGGAGGCATATTCTTGGCAAATTCATTGGTAAATAGTAGGGGCAAATTCATCAAATCTGCCTGCATTTGGAGATTTTTTTTAATGATTTGCGGTAGTGTATGATGAAGGAAAACGTAAGTGGTACAGCTGCTAAGAGCTGGAGCAATGGGGACAAGTCCTCTGCTATTGAATATTTATTTGAGAGCAAAGTGTTGCTTGATGGTGTGGAACTGGAAGTATCAGATATTACAAAATATAGTGATCATGCCATTTTAACCACATATTTACAGATTATGGACTCAGTGGTTAGAATAATCGATAAGGATGGTGCAATACAAGTAAATAATGGTCTCAATTGATTAGGATGAATGGATAAGAACCTAAGGGCAATAATCAATTATATGGATGGGTTTGTAATTGATTATGAACAGTTTGGACTGTGGATGACATAGTAAATTGGAGTAGCTTGATTACACAAAATGTCTATATTCAGATAAGCCATGTACAATGTTAAAGGATAAGAAGCATACCCATATTTATGACAGTGTCATTAAAGAAAAAAGAAACAACAATGACAGTCCATAAGGCATCTAAATTGGTCTAGGCTGACGTTATGTGAAAACCAAAGGGAGATTAAGCATTTGTAAAGTAAATATAACAATTGAATTAAGCGATATTGTGAGTCACTAGAAATAAAGCCTGGCAAGTTCCATATGCCATAACTAAGACTGGGGATAGTACTAGTTTATGGAACATCTTTAACAATAAAAGTTCACCTTCAGACAAGAGGTTGGCCTACTGTATAATTAATGAGACATGGGTGATGTTTCCGGAAAATAAATGTAAGGCACTATTTGAGACAAAATCAATGGCTGGGCATGATATAAATCTTAATTTGAAGAAAGAAGATATAATGGACATCATTAAGGGTCTCAAAATTTCTAGGGTCCCGAGACCTGGCCGGGGTGGTACACATGGTAACAATGGCGGATCCTGACTTGTGGGCTGAAATCCTTTTGTGGCTGTTTAGAATGGTTGTTAAAACAAACAGTGTTCCCAACCCTTGGAAACAGATTCACATTTTCAAATTGTATAAAAAAGGACGTAGGGAGGATCCAGGAAATTATAGATCAGTCTGGCTTCTAGACATGGGCAGTAAAATATTTGTCACTCACATGCTACAAGGTATTGGAGCTCTGATAAGCACAGTTTTAGCTGCTTTCAGACCGGGTTTAATAGGGTAATGCCGATGACCTGCAATACATGCCTTGTTAACTGTTGGATCCAGCAAGCAAGATGAATAACAGCATCTATATTTGCTTTTTATTGGGTTTGCTGCAGCATTTGCTGTTATTGACAATGGCTTACGCTGGGCAAAGTTGAAGCAGACGCAAACTGTAAGTTCTCTTCTTAGTGCTTGTCAATTGTTATATGAGAATAATGCGGCCTGTGTTAGATTGGGTGGTCAGGGTGAACTGTCAACACCTGTTGCGATTGAAAGAGGCATAAGACAGGGGCACATACTTGCAGCAGCCCCTTTCAATTTGTACATGGCAGATTTAGGGAACTTAGGGGATTTAGGGTACATGGCTGATTTAGGGATTTCCTTGAGAAAAAGGGCAATTTTCCACCACACCTGGGTAAGTCTACTGTCTCTTATCTCGCCTATGCTGATGATGATCTAGTCATCTACGATTCAACATTTGTTCGAATTACAAGAAGTGCCCAAGTGATAATGAATATGCTGAGTTACATTATATTCTGGTAAACACAGTCAAATCCAAGTTAATGAGATTTGGTAGAGTAATGAAAGTATATAATTTGTGCAGAAAAGAGGGACAATTTGAAAGAGTAAAAAACTACCGGTGTTTGGGCTACGATATTGGTGAATCAATGATTGAGAAAAGATATACAAGGAGCTATGCATTAAGTTTCTGAATAAAACATGTGTTTCAAGTGATGCTGGTTATGGCTTGGTGGGTATAATATCTTTGTACAAACAAAAGCTAGTCTCCAGTATAGACTATGCACTTGAATACACCTTTATGGGATGTGATGTCTGGTCTAAAAACTTGGAAGGCCAGTGTATTTTGGGATTATCTAGATCTACACCAATTGTAGCAATCTGGTTAGAGCTGGGTATTACATCTCTATGAACACTAAAAAGAATAAATAGTTATCTTAAGGGACGGGATGGAAAGCGGATCTAGTTTGGTCCTAACCCAATTCAAGGTCCTTAATATGAGTGTTTTTTAATCTTATGGCACTCTTTGTGAGAGGAAGGAATGGTGTGCTCTCAAGATCTTTTAAAGAAAAGGCCTTGGAATGGGATTGGGTGACTTGTGTTGATTATTATGTTTGTAAACTTAGATCCTTAAGTGATTTTGCAAGAATTCAGATCATAATTGGTGAACCGCAAAAGTATGTGGCCAAATTCCTTACCCCGTTCTAAGAAGGACAATTATCTTAATAAGACAAAATAAATTACCTGTTCTAGACATTAAGAGCACCTGGTTAGGTTTACTTAAGGATAAACAAGATTGCAGACTATGTGGTGCTGCCACTGAATCAGCTAGACATGTTATTGCATCCTATTAAGACATGCATAAATACTATGTAAGGTATTACATGAAACCTATAGAAGGGCTGCTTGAGATGGACAATTTATCTTTTTGGTTGAACTGTTTATCTGGCTGGAGTATTTCACTGTAAAATGGGATTACAGAGGTATGGAAGGCTTTTAATAAAGAAATAGCTCTTAAAGAGATTAGAAGATGAGCGAAAGTATACATTTACGTGTGCAATAGCATGTGAACAGAGGTTTAGCAATGCATGCAGGATGGATTGGGAAAAAAGGAAGAAAAACAATGTTGTAATAGTTGATTGTACTTGGGTTTTTTATTAAGACTGTTCATACTTGTTAATCATTTTATAATTGTATTTTTCTTTTTATTGTTATCGCTTTTATTGTTCATTTAATGTTTTATGTATAATGTGAAAAGTTATTTTGTGAAGTAAAACTCTTTAAAAAAATAACAACAAAAAACAAGTAGGATTTTTCTCCCCTTGTTCGTGAATATTATTGCTGTTCACAATGTTTTTGGGGAAACAAGACACAATTTTTGCTTTAGTTCATTCTTTGTGACTACTGTATTGTGCACGGATAGAACAAGTTCTAGAGAGTCTTTTGTTATCATCAGTGCGATTATAAAGTGGGGAAGAGCTTAGGTGCAAAGAAGTTACATGCTCCTTTTTTGGCTCTGATTATGTACTGTTTGTAGTGCTGCAACGGTGTGTGCAGAATGTTGGGTGACTAATAGTTTGGTTTCTAGTTATGTTAAGAGGTTTCATGGTCTTGTCATCATCAGCTAGTCCTTTGGGACTGTAACGACACATGTTTATCTGTTGCTTGTTTTTTGTAAAGATATATATTAAAAAGAAAAAGGCATCCTCTGAGCCCAATTTTAGCTAAAAGAAAGAATGATATTGCAGAACGGACAACTGATTTTTTGCAATTCCCCACATCTTATTGATGGTTAAATTGAACTATAATTTCTTTAAAAGGATTTCTTCCATGCACTCACAACAGAAATATGTTCTAATATAGTTCTTTCAATTTTCACAGATTTAAATGTATGTAATCCTTTACCAGCAAACTTTTACTAAATGGGAACAAAACATTAGTTCATCATAAAATATATATAAACCATCACCATCATGGACAGGATTACCTGTGAATCCAAGTACATTGTGTATGCACTGAAATGCATATGTAACAAATGGGAGTACCAAGTGCAAGTTGAAGATACGCATCCAACAGCATATCAGAGCCACTAAGAACCATGACTTTGCATACCCTATAGCTAAACACTTCTGGGAGAAACACGAAGGGAAATTGTGTGACTTTTCATTCATTGGGTTACAACAAATTAATATTGGGCCGAGGAGAGGCAACAGAGATAAATTGTTGAAGCAAAAAGAGACAAAATGTATTATTGACTTTGAGAGTAAGTTTCCGTTTGGACACAACATCGACGAGGAACTTTATACATACCTGGGTGAATGACGGATGTCATTACAAATGTGCTTGGACAATCTGTGAAAAAATCATGTAAATCATTTAGTGAAAATATTCTGATAGCCAATTCCCTCACACTGCTTCTAATGTTTGTAATATTTTATTTACTCCCTCCAATCAAATGATTGTTGGGAGCTCTTTAGATGTAATCTTTAGACACCTTATTCTATCCCGTATACCTTTTAGGGACACTTTACAGTCCCCCTTTCCCTAACCATAGATTTTGTGGCCGAGCCCATAAGGTAGGCATTGTGCCTTCGATTATTCTTGATAGGATCTCATTGGGCCATCCTGACCTCTATAGGTCAAAGAGGGAATGCACTATGCACTTTGTGTTAACCGCTCATGTAATGTACTAAGCACTTTAGAATTGAGGTATCTGCAACAAATTACCGGGCATTTGTCTGATACATGGGTAGATAATATGCCATACTACTGCCATTTATATTATGAGCAGGGATGTTGCCGAAAACATGAATTTGCATTATGCACTTAATGGTTCCTGTATATTTGGAACATTGTGCATACACGTAAAGTGAGCAGAAGCGGGTTCTAATTGTACGAGTGAATGTTACTAATGTTACGGAGGGATGAAACCTCACATTTGCACCTCAAATATTGTAGTGCATGGATAATGACCAGTAAAATAGGTGAACCCGGGGCGCATTACAATTAACAGGGCCACTCATATGGTTAATTAGGGAGAAGGACGAGTCCACTCTGTAATGGCGGGCTGCATTAAGAGGTTAGGCAGCACTGCCACAAAGTGTTCCCAGTCCTCTTTCGATTTCCCAGTTGTTGTGCACAACAGAGAAAAAAGAATGTGGGGATAGGGAATAAAGGTGTTTCCATTCTGAAGGCAAAAATCATGTGACCAAGCTACGAGCAGTATTGAAACACGTCATCATTGGTGGACTTACGTTAAGCTGGGCGAGGGATGGAAGAGCTCATGCTATTTTTAACAAATTGATGATTAAAGGACATTTTTTAAACTTAAATCTTTTGGACTGTGGTACGATCTGTGGAGCACAACTTTTGTGTATTTGAAAAAATTGAAAAAATTGTACTTTGCTCCGGGAGTGCGGCTCAGCAGTACACCGTCCATTCGGCGCAGAAAAGGTTGGGATATATATATATTACATGGCCACGGTAGTGTCCATGTAGTTATGGTAAAGTTGCTGTTTACATGGGAAGAGCACTTTTTGGGCGGCTTATAACTTCGCTCTCCCTGGACGGATCCTCACCAAACTTTGCAAAAAAAGTAGTTGGGTCACTCTGAATTTTTTTGCAAAGTTTGGTGAGGATTCGTCCAGGGGGGGAAAAGTTATAGGGGGGGGTTCCAAAACTTTTTTTTTCCCATATACTGAATGGGAAAAAACTTTGCGCATGGCTACAGCCCGAACCACTGGACGGATTTACACCAAATTTGCGGCAGGAGTGGTGGCCTGGTCCCAATAGCGTGCTTTTGTAAATTTGGTGTAAATCTGTCCAGTAGTTTTTTTAAAAATGACCAAAATGTAAGGCAAAAAAATTAGTGATATCTGTGTTCGCTTCGTGGACGGACTTCCCTGTTCGCTCCGCGGACAGCACCCCGATTGGCCCATGGCCTTGCGTCATGTCCGCAGACATGCGACGTGTTCGCTGATTGGACGACGAGGGGCGTGGAGCACGTCAGATTTTCTGTGGCGCCCGCCATCTTGTATTCGCAGTCGACAGCGTAGTGAAACGTGGATAAAAAAGTGTATTTAGTGCCGTGTGTTGGTGTGTAAGAGTGTTTGGGGAGGGTGGGGGAGTATGAGATAGGTTCAATGTTTTGTTTTTTTATGTGCTAGACGTTGTTGTTGCGTTCGATTTGTCCACGGAGAACACGGCTGTTCTGACATTTTGTAAATAAACTAAATGGTGGGGTGTTTAGAGGACGGAGTATGTGTCATTTTTGTTCGCAAGGAAGGTAAAAATGAGCTATGAACACTCGCGCTGTACTTAATTGTTCGTAAATACACGCTGTCCGTATTGTAATCTGTCTAGTTGAATGTGTTCTAAGAACACTCGCAGTGTCCCGAAATGGTTTCAATTACACAAAATGGGGGAGTTCTGAGAACGTTGTTTGTATTGTTCGTTGTCAGGGTGAAAGTGTTTTAAGAGCACTCCTTTTGTCCGCTAATAGTACAATTTCCTAGGGGCGTCAACCGACTTTTTGTCCACTAAAGAAACGATAAATCCGGCAGGTGTGCGCCGACATTATGTGATAATCCTATGACTGGCGGTATTGACCTGGCTGACTTGCTTTTGCGACACTAAATCATATCTCCCGCCCCTAAGCCTGATATTATCAAAGCATTCATATTCCCCGCCTCTCTCCGTGACGTTACAGGGTGCGTAATCAAACGCGCCCAGTCGTCTCCAGTACTACGCGACTTTACACAGAACCCGGAAGACAACACACATTAAGTCACAACACAGCGCGCCACAATTCGGAATATGAAACTGTGATTTAAAAGTAAACAGCAGGATTGTACATTTGGTAAAGTACATTTATTTCACATGAAATGTTTAGTGAATATTCAGCGATTTGCTATTGTCTCTGCTGTCGATCAGCAAAAGTTTATTTGGAGCCACGCGTTGTTCCTTTGCGGTAGATAGGCTGTTGGTTTATGATAAAAGCAGTAAATGGTCGCTCTGATAATCGGAAGGTTGCTCCAACAACGAGCCATTAGACCACCCTATTGGTTGGTATGTTGTTTGTAGCCGCAAGTACCGCGTAAGGGCATATTGGTCCTTGGCGATTGTCCCATAAAATGGTGAGGGTCATGAAGTTGCATATTTGGACCTGCACCTGGCAGTTGAAGACCCCATCCGCTGGAGTCTGTAAATCGTGACATAGGCAAAATGGAGCCACATACCTGTTTTAAAAAACATAAATTAGTATCACCAGCCGATCTTCATTAAAAATCATCATTTTATTTATTAGGGCGTGAAAATATTTGCTATCCAAGATAGTGCAACAGAGTATGTTAATAATAAAATAATAATATTTTCCCATTCATATAGCGCTAAGAACCGTGAGGTATCTAAGCGGTGCTTATTATAAACCACGGTTATCGACCACGGAAGGATGAAAGGCTGAGTTTGGCCTTGCCGGGATTCAAACTTGCGTTAGCAAGCTGTGCACGGATGTCAAAGCGAGCGCTGTACTCGCTGTGCCACTTGACAGGCTACAGTGAAGTGGCACAGCGAGTAGAGCGCTTCTAAGAACACTCGCGGTGTCCGAGGAGTGTTCGTAGGGGGTGTCCTGAGGACGCTGTCCATATTGTTCTCTGTCAAGTTGAATGTGTTCTAAGAACACGCGCGGTGTCCTGAAATGTTTGCAAATAAACAAAATGGGGGTGTTCTGAAGACGCTTCTAAGAACACTTGCGGTGTCCGGGGAGTGTTCGTAGGGGGTGTCCTGAGGACGCTGTCCGTATTGTTCTCTGTCAAGTTGAATGTGTCCTAAGAACACTCATGGTGTACTGAAATGTTCGCAAATAAACAAAATGGGGGTGTTCTGAAGACGCTTCTAAGAACACTCGCAGTGTCTGGGGAGTGTTCGTAGGGGGTGTCCTGAGGACGCTGTCCTTATTGTTCTTTGTCAAGTTGAATGTGTCCTAAGAACACTCGTGGTGTCCTGAAATGTTCGCAAATAAACAAGATGGTGGTGTTCTGAAGACGCTTCTAAGAACACTCCCGGTGTCCGGGGAGTGTTCGTAGGGGGTGTCCTAAGGACGCTGTCCGTATTGTTCGTTGTTAAGTTGAAAGTGTTCTAAGAACTATCACGTTGTTCTGAAATGTTCGTAGGAGGTGTCCTGAAAACGGTGTCCGTATTGTTCGCTGGCAAGTTCAAAGAGTTCCAAGAACAGTCACATTGTTCGCGGACATTAAAAGTTTCCCATAGATCATAGTTGAAATGTTTGACTCTATGGATGTGATATGCTGCGGTGGTTGTTGCCAGGGCATAGAGTCTTGGGTGCATGGCCATTTGGCCATGCACCCAAGACTCTATGCCCTGGCAACAACCACCGCAGCATATCACATTCATATTTGCTTATAACTTTGGGTGAAAAACAAATGTATAAGGAACAAAGGTATTAGATATATGGATGTGATATGCTGCTATGGTTGTCCTTATTATTGTATACTTAGTGTTTGGTCTAGTAATGGGAGTCCATGTTTTTCTTCTTCATTTCTGTGATAAAAGAAAATAGCATGTTAGTATTGGTATTGTGTAATGACTTATTACATTGTATAAGCAATATACTTTTATTTTTTTTCGACCCTCATATTTAGTAGAGTACAAATCAGAGTACTGTGCAATTTGCTCAGTTTCTGTATTTGTTGCTAAAATCATTGGGTCTGTGGGAGAAAATAAAATCCTTGTTGGATTAAAAAAAAAAAACTTTTTCTGTTATGCTACAGTTTATTTGTTTGTTTGTTTTCAGTGTTCACTTGTTGTTTCTGGCTAATGCTTTATACTTTGCTTTGTTGTATTTTTTTTTTCTTTATTTGTTTTGATATTATAAAATTTTGGAGCAGTTAGATACCAATTGGCGTATTCTAACTGTCTATTTTTTTAATATATTTTAGTGGTTTTGATTTATCTATTTGGATACTGTTAAATTTTGGGACAGTTAGATACCAATTGGCATACTCTAACTGTGTATTTTTTGGCCTAATTTAGTGGTATTCATTTATCTGATTAGTTGTTGTAGAATCTTTGAGCAGTTAGATAGCTTTTGGAGTATTCTAACAGTTTATATTTTTTTAACACAAATTTACTTAAAGTTTTAAATACAGTTTATTTATCAAATTTTGGTTTTAAGAACATCAAATAAGCGTTTGTAAGATTTGCTGGTAATCTCTGCTTTAGAGTAATGGTACTATCATTACATTCAAACCATCCACATTTCTTTTTCATATATGCAGTGTAGTGCCCTGAATTGGTTGTGGCTCCTGCGTGGTAGATTATACCTATTGTTGTGAAGGTTTTCTTACCAAGTGATATTTGACCATGTGTGAATCCAGTCAGCTTGCAGTTGTTTTTGGTACCATCTGCATTGTAACGTAGAAGCATTAGTATTACGTATTCACTATGTGTTTGTATTACTAACGTGGAGCGATTATCTGAATTGCAGGTAGAGCATAATCTACCACGGTTTGCATTTTGTACAAGTTGCTGAAATGGAATAGATTCACAATTTGGTAGTGATATATATATATGAAGCGTTCATTGGGGATTTCTTCTTGTGTCACATTGTTGCAGAGAGTGCATGTATGTTTCCACATGTATGAAATCTGAAAGATTTCATTTATAGGTATGTTTTTGTTTTCCAGTACTTGTAGTAAGTACATTAGAAATTCTTGTGGATCTTCCTGTGAGTTTATAGTGAATTTAACCATTCCAGCACAGTAGTCCAATTGTCGTCTTATTCCAAAAACACTATATGTGTTGTCAGGATTGTTTGCTGCATTTCTGTGAAGTACTAACATTTGCAAACACAATGGGTCTGTACTGTGTAAGTAAATGTTGTCAACAATTGGTGGTAATTGAAATAGAATATTCATTGCTACATTTGCATAGCAACTTACACCAACTATATTTGAGAATTTAAATGGTCCAGGTAGTTCTGTTTCTAACTGCTTTTTTTGGAGTTTGTCTTCCTTCTTTAAAGAAGTACCTGGTTTACTTTCTCTAATTGATTCTTTTTTGTTTCTGGTACTTGATGAAGTATTAGTTTATTTTACTCTCTACGGAGGATTTGCAGTGACGTCCTGTTGCATTTCTGTTTGATTTAGTTTTCTTTTACAACGTTTTAGTTTTTGTGGAACAGAATATGTGTTTAGATGGGGAGTGTATAGTGAGCGAAGTCTATTATATTCTAAAATGCAAGGAATATCAGCGTTTACTTTACTTGTATCAAAGTTGATTAGAAATAGACAGTCAAGTGTACGTAAGCGTGATAGTGCTACGTAGCTCATGCCTTCTTTAAAGACTGTGTTACCAATATCTATCATTGCTTTGTCTAGGCTAAGACCTTGTGATTTATCAATCGTGACTGCGTATGCAAGAGTTAGAGAAAATTGTTCTCTGCGTACATACATATCTTTGAAGAGAAGGAATCTAGCTGTTGAGCGTCCTATCCGTTTTACTTCTGAAAGTTTGTCAAAGAGTATATTGACAAACTGAATTTTGTTGTCACGTGGGTATGTTTAAAAGCCAACAACTGTACCCAGTGCTCCATTAACTAGTCCTTGGTCCACGTCAAGGTTACGTTTAAGCATTACTCTGCAATTTAAGGATATTTTTAACATCTTTTCTAAGCCTGCTGTGTTTGAGATTGATTTTTCTAAATTATTTAGTCTTGTTGTGGCTTGGTCACACATGGGTAGTGTCATACCATGTACATCTAGTTTGTCTGTGGCGCTAATTTCCATTATTGGTTGCATTTCTTTACTTAGCATGATTTCATTGAATTTGAAACAGCTTGCAAGAGTTGGCATTAAGGCCATACAATTGACAGTTTTGTAGGATAATTGTTCCATAACATCTGTAGCACATGCATTATCGCCATAAAGTGCATTAATGTGCTGGGTTTTCAATGTTGCTTCTGCTTCTTTAGAAAGTATACCAACTCTCAAACTTTTTAAAATGTTGGCATAAGTTAGATCTGCAGATTGGCGCATGTTTTCTGTTAATTCTCTGTATTGGAAATGTTGCCAAAGGTTGACATTTCCAATGCTGCCAACAGTTTTACGGCAGAGTTTGTGCCCTAATGTTTTAAAAATAGGTTCACCTTTTACTGGTGTTAATTGAAGCAGATCTCCAAAAACAATAATGTGTTTTCCTGCAAAGAGCTCTTCATAGTCTGTTTTGAGTACTTCTTGTAATCTGAGGCGAATCAAAGCTAACATCGGGTTGGAGACCATGCTCACTTCATCTATTAGTAGCATTTTCATTTGTTTCAATACTCTGCGTAATTCCATTGCAGCTTCTGCAGAAAGTTTGTAATAGTCTAATTTGTTCTGGTGTTCTACTGGTAATAGTAGTAATCGGTGTAATGTAACACCACCTATGTTGTAGGCAGCTAAACCTGTGGGGGCAGTGACAACAGCTGACAGTTTGTTGTTTGTCAATTGTTGAAGGAACTTGCTAATGATTTTGATTAGGAATGTTTTGCCAGAACCAGCTTCACCACTGACGTACAGTAGTATAGGTTTATAATTATGGCAGGAACATTCTTTATTTTCATGTTTTACACCATGTGCAATTTGTTTTGTTACTTCTTGAAAAATGCTACTTTGCTCATTGTTTAGTTTTGATTGTAGTATAGTTAAGTCTTACTTATCTTCATACTGACACATGGTGTTTTCTACTTCTATCATAGCTAATTCTGTCTCATTTGTTATTAGTGGTTCTCCCAGTGGTTCTTGGCTTCCTGTTACAGAAGGTTGACTACTGTCAGGAGTATCCTTATCTAGTTGGGCTTGGAGTTCTTCTTCATGTTGCTGTTCATTGTGCAACATTGTATTGTACTGTGTAAAGTTTGCATGAGTTATAGTGCTTTCATTTGCTTTGAAAGCATCCTCATATGAGTCATAGTTATCTAGTAAATGTTCGTCTTTTCTCCATGGTTTGAAGAGTTGTAGCAGGGACATGTAATATACTTCTTTATGTTGAGGAGTCTTCAATGACAATTTGATCTGATTAATTAAATTTGGTTTAGTGAGTTTAACTAAGCTGCCTTCACAGTCTGTCACTCTATATTTACCTTTTTTTTCATCAGGTTTCATATTATTTTTGTATGTGTAGTTTTGGGCTATTTGGTATAGACACTTCTGTTTGGGTAGTATGTGTCCAATAAATTGTTTTTTAAAATGTCTTGGCTGTTGGGATCATGTTTGGCTATTGTTTCTATATCTTCATATGATTTTAGAACTCTTTTTCTAGATTTAGCTGTACCAAGACTTAGCCATACTTTATTTTCAGATTTACCATACGATGAAGTACCAGTTAAATGATCAGCTGCTTCATAAGATCCACATTCTCCATGGGTGAGCATTTTTATGCCCAAGCTGTATAATTTCTGAGATACTGTTTTATCTGATGACAGGTCATTCCAGAGGGCTTGGAGCTCTGTCTTTTCTGCTTTAGTTAAGTATGCTGTGACATATCGTGCAACTGCAGTAGAATTGTCTGCAATGTACTGCATATCTATGTTTGCATTCCATAAGTGGGCAATGATTGCATTATAATCATTGATATATTTTTCTTCTTCTTTTCTTTTTATGTAATATGTATTTTTAGGTGACTTACCTTTAACACTATGTCTAACTGAAGACATGAGGTTGTTTACTTGACCTGTATTTGTAACTGGTCTAGGGAAACCAAATTGGCATTTGGTGTAGTATTTGCCTTTGTTTTTGTATTTGCGACGACAATATTTTCCACATTTGTGTCTTTGAAATTGTAAAATTTGTGCACGAAGATCACTATTTGTGGCTTCTGATGGAATTTCACAAGTGACATATTTTTCAATAAACTGTAAAACAGTGGCATCACTGTCTTGACCAAATTTAGGAGCATCTTTAATCCATAAAAGCATGTGGATATGTGGTGCTCCTCTGGCTTGGTATTCTTTTCTCCAAAAGAAGTGTTGCACTTCTCCAAGGGGAGGAACAGTTTTATTACAAATAAAATGTAGCATAGCAATGAAGCGATGGTGAAAATATCTTGAAACATTAACAGGATCCAAAGAACAAAGTTCTCCAGGTGTTAGAATATCTATGTTTGATTTGTTTTTATTTGATATGCGTAGGAAATCATGTAAATCTTCCCATGCATATTCTGCACAACTTAATGTAACAAACCAAGTGGGTGGGCCAAGGTTTCTGATCATACAACGTACATCTCCATGACGTCGAAACCAGTACTCTTTAGTACCACGGATACTTGCTAATAGATTTGTAATATTTGATTGTAAAACCTCATCCTTTTGTTGCACTTTCTCTAATAATTGTGTAGCTGTCATATTTTGAAAGTGTGATCCTGATTTTAATATGTGTGCAACTCCGTAACATAAAGTTGCTAGTTCACTTTCAAAGAGTAGGTGGAATATGTATTCCACATTTTGTCTAAATCTGGGATCTTCAGAATACATCCATAATGAGCGGTATTCTGAAGCTGATATTTGAATAGGTCTATCATCATACCTTCCTCCTTTGCCAGTAGGAAAGAGTAGAGGAAAAGCACGTGCTTCTATACTTTTTTCCCATATACTGATTGGCGATCCTTTTGTTTGACGCATTTGGTAAGTTTCCAGTACATCTTGTACGGTGTCATTACAGTGCAAAGGATGAATTGTATAATGGTCTAAAGTATTTGATATTGTAGCAGGATCTAGTAGCTCAAATTGACCAGCTTCTTGTGTTTCTTGAATTATTTCAGTTGTATCTTTCAAGTTTTCTTCAATATTAATTTCTTTGTAATATTCATTATAGTCTTTAAGATATTGGAAGGCTTGTCTAACTTTATATAAATCTACCAGCTGTTGCCATATTTTTTTGTCTTTTGTAGGTACTCCATTTACTAATATAATTAAAGATTGCTGCATTGGACGTTGCACTCCTAGAGTATGCACATTTTCTTTTAGATGTAATGGTAAATAAACTACTTTTCCACGAATGCCTTTTACCAATTCAGAGGGAGGTAATTTTGCTGTTTTTGGTTGAAGGCGTATTATTGCTTGAAATGGGTGTACTGTTTGAATTATGATGCTCTCATATAAATTAAGTTGTTGTAGAGGTTTTGGTACTGGGTATAATTCCAAATTATTTGTGATAGAATGTGAAGGAGTTTGGTTGTTGTCAAGTTTTGTAGTGCAATAACTGCAAAGTATTAAGGGCTCAGTTATTTCATATTTGTTTTCTGCTAGAAGGTAGAGAGCTAATTCAAACCATTTAGAATCTTCATTGTCTTCTATTTTGTATGATAGGTCCACAGTTTTTGTGTTACTTTTATAAAAAATTCTACGGCAACATACACATACATGGTTTGGTACTTCAGCTGATGTACTTTTAAATTTTAGTATTTATTTTTTGTATGTGTTTAGCAAAAGGTTGCCATGTGTAGAATTGTTGCTTAATTGGTTTAAAGCTATTTCATTCTGTAAATGGCTTTCACTTCCAAAATATTTTTTCTGGATATAGTGAATTTCTTCAAGTAGGTCTTTTACTGTACCATGTAGAAGGATGTTATTTAACTTTGCTAGTGCTAAAGCAGGACTTTTAGCATAGTACAGTTTATAGACTAGATTTCTTATAGTTGAATGATGTGTTGATATCCTTTTGATATCATGGAAAGTGGTTTTACAAGTAGGTCCTGTAATGCAGGCGAATGAATGTCCTTGTAGTCCTCTGTACTTGAGCAATGGACAGGTATCTATATTTTGCAGTTATTTAATTTTGATTTTGTCTTTGCTTTTTACATATTTATTGAGGAATTGGTGTAAAGATTTGAAACATTGTTTGGGAATGTTACACATTGACGTGCATGGCCATTTGTACACTAGACGTTCTGATTCAGTTGAATGGAGGGGTAATTCTAAGTTTTCAGGGCATATCTTTGTAAGGAGTACTTCTTGTTCCATTATGGTATTATTCACTTTTTCATAACCTCGACCACTGCTATTTATGGCAATTGTATTCGTTTGCATTTGTTTGTACGCTTCTTCATTAAAATATGGTTCTGTGCTCGTAGTGTGATTCCATTCACCTCCGCAGATACTTAAGAAGTTCTTTCTGTTGACATTTCGCTTATTGAGAAGTCTTTTTTGTAATTTAGTTATTAGTTTTGTTAGTGGTTTCATTTTGTTTAACAGTAAAATAAATAAATTTCTTTTGAGAAGAATTGCACTGTCCATCAATGCTTCTAAGATTAATTTCCTACGATAGGTTTTAAGCTTTGAACCTGATTTCTCTCCTGTTTTTATAAGATTTTGAAGGACTTTGTGACGGTATATTTTGGCTAAAATACTTTTCTTGGTATGCTTACTTTGCACTATATTAAAATTTGAAGAAGTAGTTTTATCTGTACTGATAGCTGATTTTCTGTTAATTGTTTTTTGGTTTGTTTTACATTTTGATAGAGGAAGCGAAGTTGTTGTACTTGAAACTTCTTGTGTTTCACTAAATGATTATATTAGCTGTTTTGTTTCAACTTATTTTACAAATTCTGCTAGAGATGGATGCTTATGTTGGACACCTTTATTTTCATTTGCTCTAATTTTGCGTTGCTTTCTACGGAGTTGTCTTTTGGTAGGCATTCTTTAGGGTCTGTTGAAAAAAATAAAGAAGATATGGGTTGGGGTGTTCTGGAATGTATGTGTGCTGTGTGCATGAGTGTTTGAGTAAGATGATAAAGATGTATGTAATGGTGTGTGATTGTGCATTGGGAACTAAAACTAGTAGGGATAGGTATTCTTGAATTTATGTGTTACTAAACTGGGGTTCAGATGACAAAAAAAAGTAAGCTAGTGGTGTGGAAAAGTACAAATGGTAAATCTAATGTATACAATTAAAACAGTTGTTTGTTCTATAATATGAAAATTGTAGTGGTTCAGTTGGCTAATTTGTGTGTCCAAAAATAGAAATTTGTGGGCCGTTCTGGCTGTAAATCGCTGTTTAAGACATGGACATTTTTGGACAAAATGGTACAAAATCTCTATTTTAAGAAACCAAAATAGCTTGTATTATTGTTATAGTATAGTTGATTAATAATATAAATATTATGGTGATATTTTACTTACGTTTTTTTTAAATTAACAGGTAACTTCTTAGTTTTTCTTTCTTCTTCGAATTCGGCTGCTTCTTTTCAGGAAACTGGTCTTCACTGCAATTGTAAAAGCTTCAAATTAGTAACTTTGTTTGTATATAGCACTGTTTTTAATTTAGATATTGATTTTTTTAATTGAAATCCTCAGTGCCTTCTGTAAAACCATTAAACTAATTTATTTACATAAGATACATTGCATCAGTTCAGTACATATGATATGTTCTTAATGAACAAATTGTATTGAATGACTAACTGTAGCAAAAAAAAAATATCTTTACTATGTCTTGTGAAATTTATAATATATCAGTGAATACCACTATTTCTGTAAGTAAACTGTTCTAGGTAATAGCGCCTCAATGTCATGTCTAATTTAAAGTAATTAAGTAAATAAATAAATACAAACTAAAAATATGAAATTGTATAAGTATTTTTATAAAGGTTTAAACATAGATTGTGTTTGCATGCAATTTTGTTTGAATATATGTAGTCTATATATTTCATTTAAAAAATGTTAGTTTAACATGATTTGAGTGTGTGTGTATAAATAAAGTATAAAGGTTTATAAGTGATAGTTGATTTTAGGAAATTGAAAAAAGTACAGTAAATTCATTTTACAGATTTTACAAGGTAAAAGTCTGTTTGAAAATGTGTTCATCTACCATAGCTCTCAACTCACACGCTTTTGGCGGGTGTCACACGCCTTGTAAAGGGCAGACTCACCCGCCAAGCCTCCTGCACGCCCATTCATTCCAATGGGCGTCTCACCCGCCAAAAACAAAATCGGGTGATTTCACCCGCCTGTAAAACAAAAATGGTTGAGAGCTATGTCATCTACTATACAGAAAATATGCATACCTGAAGTTTGTGTTCATGCATATGGATATGCATGGAGCTGCAAGTAGAAATCTTGAAGACTTGTACAGTATTTCTGGTAGATGCTGCTTGCCAATGATATGACACTTGTACTCAGAGAGATTCAGAGTACATTTGCAGTGCTGATCTATGATGATGCAGTTAGATGTAGAGGTCTTGAATGTGATTGGTGCATGGTCATGTGATTTTTGAGGTACATCCAATGAGGGAATGGCAGAGAGAGTGTAGTGGAAATGGTAGAAGGGCTGTTCATGTTACGATATGTCCGCGGCCATGGCGGTAGTTCTCGGACATCGGGAGTTACATCCGGGGATTTTTGGGTTCAGAAGTCATGCAAATGAGAATAAGCACTGAAAGGGATTGGTCAGGAAAGTTTGGTGGGTGTATTGTGCCAGGAGAGATTTTCTCAGATACTCTTTTTGCTGAGAGAACAAAAGATAGCTTTGGCTGTGTGTTTCAGAAAACAGATTGTTTGGATTTTAGGAGATTCGTGGATACATTGGTTGAAGGTGCATGCAGAAAGCTGTGAAGTAGCTGTAGATCTTGGATTCCCACATGTGGAAGTACACTGGAATGGAGTACGTGGAATGAAGTGGTTGGACTTGCTACCTCTCTGTGCTACTTTGGAGACAGAGCAACATCCAGACATAATTGTAATTCATTGTGGAGGGAACAGTTTAGGACATGTGACTGGAATTTTTTTGCAATTTGCTATGAAAGAAGGACTTAGGAAGGTTATGGACATGTTTCCTAATTCTCAAGTGATATTTTCACGGATTGCGCAGAGACAAATGTGGCTTCGTTCTTCTTCATTTGGTCCACAAATGGAAAAAGCAAGGCGCAATGTTAATAAGGCTGTTTGTGGCTTTCTAAGAGATTTTGGCATGTCTTCTTTTCACAATGAAAATATTATGTTTTGTAGTACATACATTTTTCGCAGAGATGGAGTCCATCTTACTTATGCTGGCAATCAGATTTTTCTGAGAAATGTACAAAATGCATTGTGACCTTTTTTGGAATTACAACAACGATTTTGAAGTAGATGTTAAGCATTTACAATTTTTGACTTACAAACACCACCCAAAGGCTCTTTTCAGAGCCACCACTTCTTTCCAAAGAAAATTCCAATGTTTGTGATGGAGTAGCAACCCAATTTTTTTAATGTTCGCGAACTGTCCGCGGACTTCTAAAAAATACAAAGAGCCCTGCTTCATTTATTTTCACTTCTATTTTTTAACTGGGAAAGGCGGCTCTGAAAAGAGCCTTATTTTTTTTAGATTTTTGTAATTTTGTATTTTTTTGGGTTTTTCAGACACGACACACTAGGAGAGGAGGGTAAAGGAGGGTAAAGGGGGGGACACCAACCACAGGGATAAGAAAGGGCGAGCTGAGAGAGGAAGATGTAGAGTGGGTTTTATTTGGGTATTGAGCAGGTCTTCTCGTGCTCTGAGACGATAGTCTCAAAAGCACTCCAAAGTCACTCCCCCCTGCAGAGTACTGTGTCACAGTACATACATACAACTGTGACCCTCGAAAGGTAAGGGTCATCAGCATTCTGTATGGCCTGTGAGGCAGCTTGAGAAAGACCTGTCCCACAGAGGTGGTCCTTGTGGTGACAGGATCAGAAACAGAGGATGAAGTAGAGGAAATCAACCTGCTACGTTCTTCGCAAGGTACAACCCTGCGAATAGCCCTAGAGTGAAATGACCTCAGGTGTCGCTTCATAGTAGTGGTCCCAAAGCTGTAGTTACCGTGATTCCCGCGACTGGGTATCATTTTGCACTCATTGCAGGTAACATAGTTCGCACGAGCCTTAGGACCATTCCCATGAATGGTAAATAACCGCCACACCCAAGACTCACGCCTAGTGCGGGTAGTAGGGATTTCCTCTGCCTCATTCTCATCATCCTCTTCTTCCTCCTCCGCATCCTCAGTCCTGTTCCCCTCTTCAGGCCCTTGGGGAGGTGGTGGTGGTGGAGGGGGTGGTGGTGGTGCTGAAGCAGGTGCAGCACCAAATGGCAGTTCAACAGCCAAGGATGCCATCTCGATGATGGTGTAGTCTGCAGGTGGCAGCAAAAATCACTGTGTTCTGAAGAATAGCCAGAAACACAATGGGAATAAGCTCTTGGGCATGGTCTTTTATAGGGGTGCTTGTGCGCGGTCCGCGGACATGCGCATTGTGCGCGGACAGATCGAACACAAAAAAAGGATCGGAAAGTTTCAAAAGGTATATAGAAACTCAAGATTGCTATGTGGGACTTGTGGCATGGTGAGATTTTATTGAAAAATATTATGGATTAACTGAAAATGTACTTTTAAATTATTCGGGGACACGAACAGTGTCCGCATTTCAGGACACACGATGAGCGTGGGCGCGGTCATATGATCCGTTTGCGAACTAGTCCGCGAAGGAAGCGCCTGTCCGCAGGACACCAAGTGCACGGAGATTGGTTAGCAAATGCGCATTGATGTCCTACGGACACTGTTCGGGTTCTGAAGTAATTAAAAGTGCGTCACACGTGAAACGAACATTTCAGGACACCGCGTGTGTTCTTAGAACAGTTTAAACTTGGTAGCGAACAGTAAGGACAGATATAGTGTTCTTCAGGACACGTGTAATTTAGTTTATGTACGAACATTTCAGGACACCAATTGTGTTCTTAGAACAGTTTCAATTGGGTAGCGAACACTACGAACAGGTATAGTGTTCTTCAGGACACCTCCATTTTTGTTTACGTACAAACATTTCAGGACACCAATAGCGTTCTTAGAACAGTTTGAACTTGCTAGTGAACAGTACCGGACAGGTATAGTGTTCTTTAGGACACTTTAATTTTTGTTTGTTTACGAACAATTCAGGACATTGCGTGTGTTCTTAGTACAGTTTCATGTTGCTAGCGAACACTACGAACAGTTGTACTGTTGTTCAGGACACATCATTTTCGTTTATTTACAAACATTTCAGGACACCAATTGTGTTCTTAGGACAGTTTTAAGTTGATAGCGAACATTACGGACAGATATAGTGTTCTTTAGAACACTTTAATTTTTGTTTCTTTACGAACATTTCAGGACACCAATTGTGTTCTTAGGACAGTTTCAACTTGCTAGCGAACAGTACGAACAGGTGTGGTGTTCTTCAGGACACCTCCATTTTCGTTTATGTACGAACATTTCAGACCACTCGCACTGTCCGCTGACACTTTTATTGTTTTTTTTAAAAAAAACGGAAACTATTCACAATACAATATAAAAATTAAACTTTATTTAACATATATTAATAATTTATGACAGAGAAGGTGAGGCAGAAACAGAAACAAAAACAGGAGAATTTGGGGTTTCAACATGATTGGTATTCGGTGAAGAAGGGATGGAAATCTCATCAAAACATTTTGGATTATGGAGAGGGTTTGGGGATAATTGACTGGGATATGGTGAGGAGGGACAAGTACATGTGGGGCAATGGTATGACGTTTTTGTTTTAAAATGATCTTCAACAAAAGTTTTCAAATTATTAAAATTGGTCAACAGTAATTTTTTTCTTTTATGTTGTCAAGTGTGTTTTCCATAACAGCTTCTTCAGAGGTAGTTTCTATTTTGTTATGCTATGTACAAAAAAAAATATATATGTTAAATGTATACAAAATAATAATATTTAAATGGTTTATATTATAAAGTGTTTACCATTAGTTTCACTATTTTGTGACATTTCTTCATGTGGGAAATTGTCCTCTAGCCATTCCAGAGTACTAGACATTTCTGTGAGAAAAAAAAAAAGATAATACATTTTTTAATCTAATACAGAAAGTTTATAAATTTATGAGTAAAATGAAGTACACTTACTATTTCTGGTAAGATAAGTCCTATGTATTCAGTGGGTCTGGTCTTGTTCTCAGTTCTGTTGTGTCTGTGAGGTAATTATGTTGGAAGCCAATTTATCTTCTTGTGGTATATTCCATTTCAGAACATATTGTATTTAAATGAATGGTTAGTGTGTTACATATATGGGTTACATTTCTTATGTATTACTATATATAATGTGTTTGTGTGCTGCTTTTTGAATTTGTAAATGTTCCTATATTATGATATAACAATCAAACATACCCCACCACCCCCCCCCCCCACACAGTTCTTAGGTAGTGGTACTGTTCTCCGAACATGTCCGCAACATTAAATAAGTTCGCGGACATCACGTTCATAAGAAGAGATCTAGTCAGTTCCATATGACATGTATATAAAGTCAAAGTCATTATTGTTAAGTTTTGCTACTAAAAAACTATGAAATTCAGTGAAAAAACTTTGTTAAAGGGACGTTATGGTTAAGTTGCGCTACTAAAAACCTATGAAATTCAGTGAAAAAACTTTGTTAAAGGGACGTTATGGTTAAGTTGCGCTACTAAAAACCTATGAAATTCAGTGAAAAAACTTTGTTAAAGGGACAGTATGGTTCCAAGTAAAACCGAAAAACCCTTGAAATTCGCCAGTTATGGTAAGCTAAGCAACCATAACTCGCGCCACCACCGTGCACTGCTAAGACTAACACCCAGGACATCAAAGATGACATCACAAATGTCATTGATGACATCACTGATGACATCACATGTCTGGCTCACTCTTTTTTCTTTTGCTGACATATCTAGGCCACATGGTTTTCTTCAGTAACAGTCAGAAACTAAAAATGTTATTTTATTTGTAGACGTATCCTTCAAGTAGGTTCTTACAGTAATTCCCTTAGAGTCCAGTCACATCATATGAAACATATACATACAGGAAGACACAAGCTTGAAAGACAGCAATCCTTTTTGTGCATAAAGATAATCAATAAACTTATGAGCACTTTCTGATAGTTCTGTTTTTTTTTTTTTTTATGGCTGTACTTTCCCTGTATATGGTCATATTTGTATACATTGTACTCACACTACTTTCCTTAGGGTCCAATCACATCAAGTGATACATATACCTAGGGTAAATAGCATCTTTGAAACAGAGCAATCATTTATTTGCATGAAAATAATCAGTTAAATTACGAATTGTTTCTGCTACTACTTGTGCTTTTTTGCTAACTTCACTTTCCCTGTATATACCCATATTGGTATGTGTTCTTGTGTCTTTGTGTTTTGTCTATAGTAATGCAATTATGTAATACATGTGTTTTATTAGCTACTTTTACATATTTCACAGTACACAAAAATCCATTAAGAAAACAATTATCATTTCATTATTCAACCTATTAGCATTACGAATATTATACCTTCATCTTGTACACTGCACACAATGTTATGTTTCTCTATGAGTAGCTTAGTATACTAGATAGAACCCCTTAATAGAATGCTATTTATATCAATGCATCGGTCAATGCACTAATTAGGGTATAATATTTATTGCAATGATCCTTGACACTTGTTTCGCAACATTATAATAAGAATCCCTTGTACACATATTTCATGAAAAGTACATACACATGTGATGTCATCAGTGATGTCATCAATGACATTTGTGATGTCATCTTTGATGTCCTGGGTGTTAGTCTTAGCAGTGCACGGTGGTGGCGCGTGTTATGGTTGCTTAGCTTACCATAACTGGCGAATTTCAAGGGTTTTTCGGTTTTACTTGGAACCATAACGTCCCTTTAACAAAGTTTTTTCACTGAATTTCATAGGTTTTTAGTAGCGCAACTTAACCATAACGTCCCTTTAACAAAGTTTTTTTCACTGAATTTCATAGGTTTTTAGTAGCGCAACTTAACCATAACGTCCCTTTAACAAAGTTTTTTCACTGAATATATATATAAGTAAACTGGTTTGGCCAAAAAGTGGCGCTCTCCCTCATGTAGTGGCTGGTGCTGGCGAAACGAACTTAGCCAAATTCGTTAAACACTGAAAAAACACATGCCCCTGCGCGGTTGTAACACTACAAAAAACCACCCATTAGGCAAGTACAAAAGCTCCACAGCACACAAGACCTAGATATTTAAAATATCATCTTTATTATAGCAAAGTACAACACATCATTAAAACAGCGGTAAAGTCATTCGCCTGTGACAGACATAAGGTGTACAAATAGCACTCACCCCATGGGTGGAAAAAGTCCCGCATTCCGCCTGAATGCTCAGGCTTCCTCAGAGTATTATTATCCAAATGCGCAGTTTACATCTTAGCATTTAAAAGGGAAGTGCAATTCCAGAGCGTCCCCACTCGTACCGCATCACGTGAAAAAGCGGTCATGTGACCGCATCTATCATAATGATGGAAAACCTCTCGTACATAATGACCTTCATATTGGAATGGTCATATGCCTATAGAAACAGTATATTCTATAGGTAAATAGTCCCGTATAACATATACAGTTCCACTATACAATACAGATGGTTTCCGCGATGCTCGAACGATGTTGGAGATGCTCGAAAATAACACTTTTAAAATTATTACTTAAAATCAATCACTGTGTATCACAGACGCACCAATGTGCCTACATGTCATAAAATGACTAAGAGCAGCTGAAATGGCTGCTATTAGCCATACGCCCCCGTGTGCTGGGGTGCTTTTGTACTTGCCTACTGGTTTTTTGTAGTGTTACAACCGCGCAGGGGCATGTGTTTTTCAATATATATATATATATATATATATATATATATATATATATATATTTTAAAAAAAAAACCCATTACCCGATCCAGATTGGAAACGGGATGAGATGAACGGAATGCACTCCCAAAAGAAACAGGAATAAAGAAAGCCTTAATGACTCTCTATGCTGAGGCAAGGAAAACCCAAATTGATCCAGACTGACATGCCTTTATTTTAAAGTCAGCATGGATAGGAAAAAGCACGAAACACAACGCGTTTCACGGTACACAGACCGCTTGATCACGTAGAACAGTGTAAACATAGACAAGGTGACTATATATGGACTCATATAACTCTATCCCCAGTTCGCAATGTAGAGTGTCTCCAAGACAATTAACTGCTGTCTCAATCCTAACATGGCAGACATCTTAACCCTTGCAAATCACTGCACAATGCCCTTAGTAAATGCATATTAGACTCATTCCCAGCGCCTTTCATGTTTTTGTTATAATGTCTGTGTGTGTAAAATAATTACAGAACCAAATGCTCACAGGAGCGTAATGAGAAAATGAAATGCTAAATTCAAAACATTTCTCAACATTCGTAAATTACACACCGTTTGTCCAGCATTGATAATTAGTGCAGGCAGTAAAACTGTCAGAGCTGATGTAAAAGAATACTGCTCTAAAGCGATATGTTTCAAAATGCCACTTGCGCCGAACAACACATAATGTCAAGAAAAGCATGTCAGCATGTAGAGTATGGGAACCATAGCATAATATCCCCAAAATAGGTGCTGGCTATAAAGTGGCTTACCATTATCAATTGATAATAAACAAATGGGTAACTAATGAAAAAACCTCTATTACTGGCATTAATAAATAAATGAAATGCCTAATGCTTAGCTAGATCATGGTATCAGCCAGCATAGCCCAGTCTGTTGCTAATAAAGTGCATAATGCATATTGCAGCAACTTTTTAAATACACCCCATGTGGGAAAATAAAAAGTGCTAATACTTGAACTTGCAAATTTGCAATAATCAACCTATATGGTCTAACTGCAATAAGCACTTTAGCAGCTGGTGGTATATCCTAAATAAAGGTATTTAAAGTGCGTAGTGCATTCAGTACCTAAATATTGAAACCGTGCAATTATGCATGGATGTGCAAATATGCAATAACCACCCTATATGGTCTGACTGCAAATAGCAATTTAGTAGCTAATAATGTATCCTGCATAGAGGTATTTAAAGTGCTTGGTACATTCAATACTTACTGTTGAGTCCATGCAAATATGCAAAGCAACCTAGTCTTGAATGTAATACTAGAATTAGATATAATAAAGTGCATAGTGCATTTGCATGATAAAGTGCATAGTGCATGTAAACATCTAGTTGGCATCTAGTAACTGATCTGTACAAAAAAGCAAGAAAAATTATTCTATACATATGATGCCTGTTGTTTCCACTCTACCCGATATTGTTTAAGAAATATTACCCACGGCAGCCTGAACAGCAAAGCCTCATGGTCCCATATGATCAAACATGAGCATTTACAAAAAAAGCCTATAAATGGAATAGAGTCTGAAAGAAAAAATTTTTACCAAATAATCTGGGAAAGACTGGGGAAAGAGAGAAAAGAAAAAAATCACAAAAGAAGATATAAACTTGAATTTGTATGAGTCCAAATACACTTGTTCAAAGAACAGAAAAATTAAGAAGATGTTTAAAATAAGACATACAGACGTATGTCGAAATTTAAAAAGAATCACCTTAGCTTCATATTTTCCTCTGTTATGTACAAAAGATGATAACAATGATGACTTGGGCAATGGACCAACCTAAAATATTAAAGAGAAGGTGCCCAATTACATAAACAGTGCGATCACTTGTGAAACCTCCAGTTACAAAGAACCTAAACGACCCAGGACTAAGAAACACATAACCCAACTCGAAAAGAGCAAACTGAATGTGCAGATTGCAATGATAACCTAACATCTCAATTTACAAACCTCTTCAACCAACATTTGAACTTGAATTAGAGTGTATAGCGAAATTACAGCTTCATCATAATAATACAATGTTTCCCCAACTTGAGAAGTTGTCTTGCAAGAAATTCCATAAGGGATCCCCTACTAAAGTGTCACCTGCAAAAGAGCCACCTGCCAAAAGTCTATCAAAAAGTGAACCAAGAGAAAATTAATCTGCTGATCTAATGGTTCTTACAGTAGTATGAGACAAATGCATCAACAAAATGGTGTTGTATGAAATAAAGGAAACATGCATAAAGGTCATAGTTAGGTTCCTAAAAAAGTATAAAGTTCTTCATCCAAATTATGGCCTCTTGGTTTTTTGGTTTCTAGGTCCAAAATGCATTTGGTTTCCAATTGTCTCAATGCCAGTTCTCTATTGCCACCTCTCGGATGTTTGGCTATGGTATGAATGCCAAAAAATGTAAAACCATCCAATTTGCTGTTATGTACTTCTTGAAAATGCATTGCCATGGGGTAGGTAACATCCATATTCTTGATTGCCCTGATATGCTGTAGCATTCGTAGCTTAAGTCTGCCTATGGTACTGCCTACGTACCACTTGTCACAAGGACACCTGAGCACATAAACCACATACTCAGTGTCACAAGTGATACGTGTCGTAATAGAAACATTCTTGGCTAAAGTCGGGTGTTCATAATTGGAGACATCTGTTGCATACTTGCAGGCCTTACATTTCCTGCACTTACGGAAGCCTACAGTTGGTATATTTAGCCACATAGAGCCTATAGGTGGAGTAGAAGGGCTCATAAAGCTAGAGACAAGGTTGTCCTTAAGTGAGACAGAGCGTCGAAATGTGATGTTCATCTTGTCGCCCAAGATCGTTCCTAAATGTTCATCCAGTTGTAGGATATGCCAGTGTTTCCGCATAATCCGTCGTATTTTCTGGGAGTGTGTACCATAAGTGAGTATAAGTCGTGTCTCACTTGTTTGATCATTTGATGGTAATTGCACTGTAGTAGTTAACAGTGAGGAACGGTCTTGGTCCCTAGCTTTGTGAAAGGCTCTTTCGAGTATGCGTTTAGGATACCCCCGTTGTTTAAATTTAAGAGCCATATGTGCACATTCTGCATCAAACGTCTCCAGTTTGGAACAATTCCTTCTTATGCGAATAAATTCACCATATGGTATAGACCATTTGAGGGAGGTAGGATGATTGCTTTTCGCATGTAGTGGTATATTTGAGCTTGTCGGTTTGCGATAAAGTTCTGTAGTGAGTTCGTCCTGAGCCACCTTAACAAGAATATCGAGAAATACGATAGCAGTCTTGTGGTGGCTTTCCGTAAACTGGAGATTTAGTTCATTAATGTTCAACCTCTGGACAAATTCTAACCACTCTAAACTAGTACCATCCCAAATGATGAATAGATCATCTATGTATCGCAACCAGAGTATTATCTTAGCTGTGTGTTCATTATTCTCTGTGCCCCAAACAACAAACTTCTCCCACCATCCCATAAACAGATTGGCATAGGACGGAGCAAATGTGGTCCCCATGGCAGTTCCCTGAAGTTGCACATAATATTCATTGTTAAATAAGAAACAGTTATTTGTCAAACAGAGATGGATCATGTCCAATATCATACGGCTGTGTGACAAAAAATTCATAGACCTTGTGTGAAGAAAGTGTTCACATGCTCGTAAGCCATCTGCATTTTGATAGAGGTGTATAGGGATACTACATCTAATGTGGTGAGTAGATATGTGGGTTCCCAAGTAATTCCATCTATTTTGTTCAAGAAATCCTTGGTGTCTCTCAAATACGATGGTAATGTAGTGACAAAACACACCAAAGTCTCATCCACAAATTTAGAGATATTCTCATATAAAGCCCCACAGAGTGTCACAATAGGACGTCCTGGGGGTTTGCTCATGCTCTTGTGTACTTTGGGCAAGAAATAAATTGTGGGCATAACAGGGAATCTTGGTTGTAAAAATTTACACATGTCGTCCTCAAGTAGCCCATTCTCCCTATATGTATTTAGCAGATCAAAAAGTTTCGTGGTCATACCTGCTGTAGGGTCTGTGTCCAATTTTGCATAACAAAAACGGTCATTCAGTTGTCTAGAAGCCTCCTTGATGTAATCAGCACGATTCATCACTACAATATTTGTGCCCTTATCCGAGGGTTTGATAATACAGTCAGACAGGGTACTAAGATCTTTCAAAATATTTTGTTCATGATGGGTGAGATTACCTTTATGGTTCCCTTTGGTCTGCCTCATCCTTTTCAGATCATTTATTACTAGATCCTGGAATGCCTCAATGTGTCCTCCTGGATTAAACATTGGGTTAAATCTAGATTTGCACCTTAATAGACTGGTCCTATATATATTCAGTAAAAAAACTTTGTTAAAGGGACGTTCTGGTTAAGTTGCGCTACTAAAAACCTATGAAATTCAGTAAAAAAACTTTGTTAAAGGGACGTTATGGTTAAGTTGCACTACTAAAAACCTGTGAAATTCAGTGAAAAAACGTTGTTAAAGGGACGTTATGGTTCAAAGTAAAACCGAAAAACCCCTGAAATTCGGCAGTTATGGTAAGATAAGCAACCATAACTCACGCCGCCACCGTGCACTGCTAACACTAACACCCAGGACATCAAAGATGACATCACAAATGTCATTGATGACATCACT
The DNA here is from genome assembly GCF_040938575.1 of Ambystoma mexicanum. Taxonomy (NCBI): domain Eukaryota; kingdom Metazoa; phylum Chordata; class Amphibia; order Caudata; family Ambystomatidae; genus Ambystoma; species Ambystoma mexicanum. The sequence goes on from NC_090941.1 coordinate 360,464,674, forward strand.
GATGACATCACATGTCTGACTCCCCCTTTTTTCCTTTCCTGATATAGCTAGGCCACATGATTTTCTTCAGTAACAGTCAGGAACTAAAAATTGTAAATTACTATATTCGTAGACTTATCCTTCAAGTATGTTCTTAGAATAATTCCCTTATGGTCCAGTCATATCATATGAAACATATACATAGGAGAAGTCACAACCTTGAAAGACAGCAATCCTTTTTGTGCATTAAAATTATCAGTAGATTTATCAGCACTTTCTGATACTTTTGATGTTTTTTTTATTACTGTACTTTCCCTGTATATGCTCATATTTTTATATGTTGTACTCACACTATTTTCCTTAGGGTCCAGACACATCATGTGATATATATACATAGGGTAAGTAACAGCTTTGAAACAGAGCAATCATTTCTCTGCATAAAGGTAATCAGTTAGGTTATGGACACTTTCTGCTACTATTGCTGTTTCTTTTTCCTACTTCAATTGCCTTGTATATATTCATATTTGTATGTGGTGTTGTCTCTTTGTGATTTGTGTATAATAATGCAATTATGTAGTAAGTGGGTTTTATTACCTACTTATCACAAGTTTCACTGTACGCAAAACTCTAATATGAAAACAGTCATCATTTCAATATTCAACATGGCAAGCTTATGAATATTGCACCTCCATCATGTATGCTGCACACAATGCCTATGTTTCTACATGAGTACCTTAGTATACTGGATTGAAGTTAATAATATAATGCTATTTATATCAATGCATAGCTTAATGCACTGATTAGCACTTGATATTTTTTATTAACATTACACTAAGAATCCCTTGTACAGACTTTTCATGAAAGGTAAATGCACATGTGATGTCACCAGTGATGTCATCAATGACATTTGTGATGTCATCGTTGATGTCCTGGGTGTTAGTGTTAGCAGTGCACGGTGGCGGCGCGAGATATAGTTGCTAATCTTACCATAACTGCCGAATTTCAGGGGGTTTTCGGTTTTACTTTGAACCATAACGTCCCTTTAACAACGTTTTTTCACTGAATTTCATAGGTTTTTAGTAGCGCAACTTAACCATAACGTCCCTTTAACAACGTTTTTTTACTGAATATATATATATAGGTCGGGCCCCTATACAGAGAATGAAAATAGCCAAATAACCTGTTCTATGGGATGTTACCCAGTCGGGAGGGTCTATAACCAAATTTAAGCTCACTGTACCTTTAACAGAGGAGAAATACCATGTGCAAATCAGTATTATCCTACCCACTTGGGAAGTCCAGCACCGAAATGCTAGACAATTCTCCTCTGAACATAAGTACCAACAGCAACCCTAGGCACATGTTTCATTCTTGTTGAGCCTCATCGGTGAGGGGAAGCCTGTGCCTCCGTAAGCACAGAAAGCAAGGTGCCCACATCTGGCTTACCCTGGGTAACTTAGGGTGGAAACCCACGTTCCTAAGCACACAAATAGAGGCCTGGAAGCCCCTCTTACAAGAACAAACATGGCCAAATGATCTGTTCTATGGAAAGTGTCCACTCAAGAGGGTCTACAACCACATTTTAGCTCACTGTACCTTCAGGGCTGTAACAAAACATGATAAACTGTTGATTGTTTTTTTACTATACAATTGCACAGCATGTTTTCATTAAGAATGTTTTGCCAGAACCAGATTTACTACTAATATATAAGAGGAAGGGATGGTATTGTTTGATGCAGGAGTTGGTCCTTGTTTTTTGAGTGGTATTGTTGGGAAATGTGTTCTAGCTTCTGTTTCTCTTATTTGTCTTTTGAAAGGTTTCTGTTTTTGAGGTACAGGGTACACATCTAAATGGGGGGTGTATAGTGCCCATAAACCTGTTGTATTCTAGGATGCAAGGATTGTCAGTATTGACTTTGTTTGCATCAAAGTTAACTAGGAATAGACCATTGCATGTAGGCAGACGTGAAAGTGCTATGTAACTCATACCTTCTTTAAAGACTGTGTTGCCAATGTCAATCAATGCTTGAACTAGGGTTAGACCTTGTTATTTGTGAATAGTGGCAGCATATCCAAGTGACAGAGAAAATTGCTCTCTGTGTATGTACATGTCTTTGTAAAGAAGGAAATGTCCTGATGTTTGGCCAATTTATTTAACTTCTGCAAGTTTGTCAAAGTGGATATTGACAAAGTGAATGTTGCTGTCATGCGGTTATGTTTGGAAGCCAAAAACTGGGCCAGTGGTCCATTGACTAAGCCTTTTTCTACATAAAGGTTACATTTTAGAATTACTCTGCAGTTCAGATACAACGATAATATTTTCTCCAATATGCCTGTGTTAGAGATACTTACTTATAAGCTATTTAGTCATGCTGTTGCTTGTTGACACATAGGAAGTGTCATGTTGTGCATTTCTAGTTTGTCTGTGGAGCTGATATGCAGTATAGGTTGCATTTCATTGTTCAACATTGTCTTGTTGAATTGACTATAACTTGCAAGGGTTGGTAGTAAGGACATACATTTTCGATTTTGTTGAGTTAATTGTTCCATTACACCAAGAGCAGATGTGTTTTGCCCATATAGCTCATGGATTAGTCTACTATTTAAGATGGATTTAGCATGTATTGATATTCTTTTCTCCTAAAGAAGTGTTGAACTTCTCTGAGCGGAGGGGTAGTTTTATTGGAGATAAAATGCAGCATGGCTATGAAGCAATGGTGAAAGTACCTTGATACATTTACAAGGTCAAGAGAAAAGAGTTGTCCTGGTGTTCTTATGTCTATTCCGTCTTCATTGTGGTTGGCAGTGCATAAGAAGTTGTAAAAGTCATCCCATGCATACTCTGCACAACTTAAAGTAACAAACCATGTGAGTGGGCCTAGGTTCCTTAGCATACAACGCACATCAGCGTGATTTCGGAACTAGTATTCTTTTGTTCCACGCATGTTTGCCAAGAGATTTGAGATACTTGACTGCAAAACTTAATCTTTGTCTTTTATTATTTGAAGCAGTTGGGTAGCGGATATGTTTAAAACTTTAGAGCCTGTTTTTAATGTGTGTGCAACTCCATAACATAGAGTTGCTAGTTCACTTTCGAAGTGGAGGTGGAAAATATATTCAACATTTTGCCTGAATCCGGGGTCTTCAGAATACTTTTTTTGAAAGAGCGATATTCTGATGCACTAATTTGTGTGGACCTTTCATCATATCTTCCTCCTTTCCTGTAGGAAACAGTAGAGCAAATGAACGTGCTTTGACACTTTTTTTTTCCCATATGCTCATAGGGGATGCTTTTGCTTGATGCATTTTATATGTTTCTAATGCATCATCAATTGTGTCTTTGGAGTGCAGTCGGTGAATGACATACTGGTCTAAAATGTTGGCTCCTGTAACAGGATCTACATATTCAAATTGGCCAGTTTCTGGTGGCTCATGACTAATGTGGGTGGTTTCCTCTATGTTTATATCTTTGTAGTATTGATTGTTTCTTTTAGATATTATAGAGCTTGTCTAACTTTGTTTAAGTTGACTAGTTGTTGCCAAATGATTTTGTCTTTTTTTGGCACACCATTAAATAGTACAATCCAATATTGATATTTTTGGGTTTTGTAGTCCTAGAGTTTGAACATTTTCTTTTAGATCCAATGGTAAATATACTAGGTTGCCAAAGATGCCCTTTAGTAGCTTGGATGGAGGTAATTTGGCTGATTTTGGTTGAAGGCGTATTATAGCTTGTTTGTATTATAATGCTCTTGTACAGGTTAAGCTATTGGAGAGCTTTTGGAAGTGGTAATATTTCTAAGTTATTGGGGATAGCACGTGATGGCATTTGGTTATTGTCAAGCTTTGTGTTGCGGCACGTGTACACTCTTGAGGTGTTATTTATTTTGTATTTACCTTTTTCTGTTAGATATAAAGTTAATTGGAACCATTGGGATTCTTCATTGTCTTCTATTTTGTTAGCTAGATCTACTATTTCTTTGCTCTTTTTTTTATAAAACGTTCTGCGGCAACAGACACATATTTGGTCTGGTATTTCAGCAGCTCTGTTTTGAAACTTAGCTATTTCTTTTTTGTATGCCTTTATTAAGATGTTGGTGTTTATGAGGTTTTTGGTAATATTTTCTGAAGGTACAGAATTCTCTAAGTCACCTTCAGTTCCAAAGTATTTACGTTGGATGTGTTCTATTTCTTGAAGGAGTTCTTTGGCTGTTCCATGTGGGAGAACATTATTTACATTTTGCAGTTCTAGAGCAGGACTTTTTGTATAGTATGGTCGATCCACACGATTCTGTATAGTAGAATGGTGTGTCACTAACATTTTGATGTGGTGTAAAATGCCTTTGCACACAGTTCCTAAAATGCAGGCTAATGAATGTCCTTGCAGACCATTGTGGCTGCGCACTGGACAGGAGTCTATTTTTTGTAAGGTTTTCATTGTATTGTTGTCTTTTATGTTTACATAGTGATTGAGGAGTTGCTGTATTTAAAGGATTGTTGGCATGCATTACACATTGATCTGCATGTCCATTTGGACTCTGGAAGGTTTGTTTGGGTGAAATGAGCATTTGGTTCAATGTTTGTAGGGGATTTTCTTTTCTATAAGGATGTATTTTGCCATAATGGTTTGTTCCGCCATTTTATACTGCTAGGTAAGATTTGCACAGAACTGGTAAATCTTCCTAACCTGGGTCAACCCCAGAACTTTTTGCTTTATTAGTGGGATATTTTTCCATAATACCTCAGTGAGTGGGAACCTTTTTCCACAGTCACATAATCTTTAACTCTTTGTATGGGTGTCATTTGTAAGACTCTCCATAGTGTCTTTTTAAAGTTATCCTCTTTAACAACTTATTGGCAATAAGTGCCTGTTGTTGCCGGGTTTCCCTAGGGGCTCCCCTCTTAACTTACTTTTGCTAACCTTGAGAGAACTACAATTCCAAAGGGTAGAAAGGTTCTTTGGACACATTTTACATGTTATTCTGTAAACCCAGAACACCCACCTTATGTGGAGTGCTGGGGAGATACAATGTATCCCCTTTCACATTAAAAGTGTAACAATTCTGTTCCAGTGACAAGCTTACGTTCAGTTGCTGGTGGCAGTGATACCTTGTATTAATTTGGTGCACCTTTACCACAGGCTGTGTGCACAGCTGTAGTAAAGGCACCTAAGGGTGTCAATGTTTACCAAAATGGTCCCTGTCTTCTTTTTTTCCTGTTTTAGTGTTTCCTGACATTGCATGTTCCTTCCCCTGACATCCACAGTCGGTAATTCCTTTGTGTGATTTTTATCTTTGGCGGGAGGCCCCCGGACTCCTCGCCCAGGCTCCAGTCTGTCTGTGAGAGCAGGAAATGAGGCAGTAGTCCAAATCTCCCCAGCCCCTTGTCTTATGCCTTGCTTGAATGGGGACACATCCCAGTGGGGGGCTGGCTGTCCTGATTGGACAACCAGACCACCCCTTCTTGTAAAATGCGGGGAGAGAATGCAGAGGTTGTGTTTTAATTCCTGATAAATACTGCGAACCTGGAAGTAGAAGAAAAGTCAATCACTGGAACCAAAACCAAGAGGAAGAGGAAGGAAACACGGCTGAAACAATTTCCAGCAACCAGAGAGCCTGCTGTGTAACAGGAGCCTGCTTTGAGCCCTTCCTTCCAATCAAACTTGGGACTCAGAAAACAAGGACCCTGACCCAGAGTCTGATGAGACCCACTAGACTCAAGAAGACCTGCATTTTGAGCAATCCCAAGCATTGCTGCGCACTTCCGTTGTTGCAATACCCCAATACCCTGGGACCTCGAGCCACTGTGCGGTGCATGGTCTTCTGAATTCCAAATCTTGCTGAAACCTCATGGGCATCCTGGTGGATCTCGAGAAACACGAATCAAGTCTGATAAGTCCCCTCAACAGAGTGCTGGACCTTTGTAACAACGAGAATTCAACTGCGATTTTCTGTCGTCTGTGCTCCTTGAAAAGGTGCCAAAACCACAGAACCGCATTCAGCCGCAAGGGAAACCTTGCCTAGAGCCTTCTCCATCGATCCCTGCTGCAAAATCCCTTCTGAGGTCTTGTTTTCAGTCTCCTTGACAAGGAAGCCACTAACAGGGTATTTGGCTGCAGACCCTGAAGTTCTCCTGCTGCAAAATATTCTTCAATGCTGAAGTACTGTGTTGGCTTGGGTATGTACTTACCTTAAGCCTGTTAGGATTTCTGGGTAGCTGTATGTTGTTTTCTGTGATGGGTAAGCCTCTCATCCAGTGCACCCAGTCCCACTGTTAGAATCCTGCTAGCGTTTCTTCTGTGAAGCCCCTGGACCCTCTTCTAGCTCTAAAATAAAGTACTCACCTGTTTACCCAGTTTTACTAAGGAACTCTGACTTTTGCTGCTAAAGAACCTATCCTGACACTGCCTTTTGGTCACTAGTCCTAGTGACCTCCCCCCCCCTTCTGCCACTGAAAACACTCATGCTCCAAGAATAAGGGAAAGACTTTTAAGGAATTGGGACTTCTGCCTAGAAAAGAAAATAAGTGTTTAAAAGTAACTTACTTGTAAAGAGTTGGTTGGTAACGGTAATTCTAAGAATGAACAGTTACAAAAGTTCTTACTGATCTTGAATGTGTGATGCACTATTCTTAAAAGTATGGTTAACATATTTTCTTCCTTAGCAACTGTTTTGCCATTCTAATAGAAAGTAGATGTGAAGGTATTTTACTCTCCTGTGATTAGGTAGTGCCTCTTCTCAAAAGTAAAGTGTTGGTATCACCAGATTAGTCCCTTGAGGGTAATTGTATGAGTGTCCTCCAACTGGGTCTTGCTTCCCCTGACCTGCTGCTAGCCTGTCCATTAATAAGTCTGTATTAGGTTGTTGCCTACCTAGAATAACTTTGAGTCATTCAGTAAAGTGTGACATTGGGTTTTAGTTTCCCCTTCAGTGTGAGGTTAAACAAAGTATGTGGGTTTTACTTACCTTGTGGTAGCTGTGTGCCATTTAAAATAAGTTACAAGAGTTACTGCTTACCTCAATCTGGGGTTCCCTAATTTAATTTCAAAACCCCTATAAGTGTATATTACATCCTTAGGTTTTTACAGCACCTAGAATAAGTGTTCCACTGTTCACTAAATGTATATTTTCCAGTTTACTGATTAACTTATTTGTACTGAGAATCATTATACAATTAGAAGGGTCTACTGCCCTTGAATTACTGAATGTAATTGTAAAAGGTAACCATTGGTTTTTACTCCCCAAGAGTAGGTGTGACCTATACTGAATGTGTATGAAAAGGTTTTGGCTTCCCTAGAACTACTGTTGGGTACTTCAAATAAGGTCCATACTTGGGTCTGTGTACTTTCAAGCTTAGTTTTGTATTTTTATATTGTAATTTCATATAATGGGCCTCATTACGACCCTGGCGGAAATCGCGGTGCTAAATGCACCGCGGAGCACGGCGGAAAGCTGCCGATAGCGCCATGGGGGTTGGCGGATTTTCCGCCCCATGCCGACCTTGGCGGGGCGGTAAATCCCCATTCCCCATTTTACCCTTCCCCATTCCCATTTTTGCCCCATAGGGTATAATGGGAGTGGGGAAGGCGTTAATTGCGCCACCGTAAAATACGGTGGCGTAATTAACAACAAGGTCCCGTAGCGCCATGGATTTCTCCGCCCGGAAAAACCAGGCGGAAAACGCTCCATGGCGCTACGGGAACTCGTAGTAGGGCGGACGGGTCCGCCGCGAATAACGCTGGCGTAAACCCACTCCGCCAGGGTCGTAATGAGGCCCAATGTGTCAGAATTTACTTACCCCTATATTTATCCGTGCCTACTTGTATTTAAATAAATCCTTTATTTTTACATACATAGTATTTCAGTGTTTCTTTGGATAATTTGTATTGCAATTTCACTTGTACTGATTCTATAGCCCTCTCTCCTTCCTAAGATACGCCTGGCTGCTCTGTCTACGCTACCATGAACTCAGGTGCTACAGTCTTATACTAAGATTGGAGTCTTGTACTGCCTCAGTTGAATGGTTTTACTAAGCAATTAGTTGGACTTCAGAAAAACTGTCCTAACACATACCCTCAACCACTATTGTCTATGGCGATTGTTTTTTGTTATTTATGTTTATGAGCTTCTTCATTGAAGTATGGTTCTGTGCTGCTTGTGTGAATCCATTCACTATTATAGAAGTTTGAAAAGGTCTCTATATTGACACTGCACATGTTTAGGAGTACTTAATGTATTGATTAATTTAGTTAGTGGTTTCATTCTGTGTAAAATCAATATAAACAGTTTTTTCTTTAGTAGAAAAGTGCTGCCAATTAGCGCTTGTAGTATTACTCTTCTGCTGTAGTTTTTAAGGGAAGATCGTGGCTTTTCAGATGTTTTTATAAGAATGTGAAGAACTCTACGGTGGAACATTTTTTGTAATATCATTCTTTTGGATCTGCTTTACCATGACTATGTTAACACAGGTAAACAGAACATTGGGTTTGTTACTGGGTCTGCTTTTCTTTGTAGATAATGTTTTACTTTTTGTTTTTGCAAGAGGGTCCTTACCTTTTTTAGTCATGGTTGGTTTAATTTTGTTGAGTGAGGTAACTAGCTCTTTTGTGTTAATGTTTTCTTTAACTTGTTTAGAGGTGGGTGACTGTGTGATGTACTTTTTGTCTTACCTGCTCTATTTTTTCTTTCTTTTCTAAATTGCTGTTTAATCGCCATTTTGTTGTGTCTGTTGGGAAAAGAGAAAGGTTGTATTGGAAAGTTGTGCAATGTATATGCATGTATGGTGCATGGGTGTGTGGGTGTGATTGTAGAGATGAATAGAGTGCTGTTTGATTTTGGGGTGTTATATTAGGTGTGGTTGGAAAGGTTATTAGAATACAAGTGTACAGAGTTGTGATGGTGTTTTGTTAGTGACAAAGGCAGTGGTAGCAAGCTGGAATCTGTACAATGATTGTGCTGTGTTTTGAGGAACAGAGTAGGTGTTGAAATGGTGGTGTGTAGATGGGAATAGTCGGAATTTGAATGGTGGAATATAAAGGGCTACAATGAACGAAATGTTAGTTTGACAAGAGTATTCTGGGGTAATATATATATAGTGGCACTGTGCTGCTATAATAACATACATATACCTGGTATATTAATGTACTTACTTTGTTGGATGCAAAGGGTATTCTTTTTTCGGCTGTTGATTGCATTGATGTGCTTATTTCCTGTAATTGTAAAAGAAGGTTAGTGGGCATATGTGGTAATGGCAAAGTACTGTTAGGAAGGAAGTGTCATATTTGTAATGGAAGGGGGAGGGGTGGGGCAACAGTTAATAAAATTGGTAGATGGTTAAAAAATGGTTGCTTTTAGGAGCATTTTCATGAAATTTAAGAAATATGTATGTGCATTTGCAGAAGCTCCGTATCATTTTGTAAAAAAGATAAGAAAAGTTGATGGAAAATATTTGTAGTACACATTTAAATGGTAGCTGGTTTATATACGTTGCATATGTTAGGATTATATGCAGGCTTGCCAACATGCTGCATTCTAATCTGTAGGTGTTTATGTAGTCATAGAGTTTTTGTTTGCATAATGGGACTTCTATATCCACTTTTACCATTGTGAAAGTTGAAGTACAAGTCACAGAATGTAGAGAAAAAAAGTAGGACTGGCTAAGCAGCAGAAGATTGGAATTGGTAATTTTAGAAAGTATACATGTGCTATTTATATATTAAACTACCACACACTGAGTGCCAATTACAAATGGTGTACAAATCTATTTTTTTCTGCTTTTACTTTCTTAAAAATCACAGAATTTCATATGTTTATTTGATATACATGTCACAGTTTCAAATTGTGTAGTTCAGTTGTGCTTTTTTCTTTGCATTCTGGGACTTCTAGTTTCAGTTTTATAATGGGTGAAGTCAATTGGAAGTGACAGAATACAAAGGAAAACAGAAAGGCTTCAGAAGCACCTATTAATTGGAATGGGTGATCCTGGGATGTATGCACATGCTGCCAACATATTAAACTCTGAGACACTAAGTGCCACTTCCAAAATGGTCTACAGGTCTATTTTATCTGGTTTTCCCTTATTTTATGGAAAAGTGACACAGTGCTGTTGTACATGCACATATGCATGTTTTAACTTTCATCAAATAAACATTTTGAAATGCAGAGCATTGTAATTATGTGCTGCTTCATGTTAGCACATGATAAATGCTGCACTGCATGGCAGTTGCTAGAGTGGTAAAAAAATAGAATATACTTATTGAGAAGCTCATTACAGGGTAAGTATCAGGGAACCTCTATATCTTTTTTAAAATGTAAGTATACCAGTACTATGTTTTGTTAGATGCAGATCTTGTTGAATCTGGAAATAGAAATCTTGGGCAGTTGCACAGTTTTTGATGCAGATGTTTTTCATTAACAGGAGATATGTACTCTGAGAGTTCAAGTGTACATCTGAAGTGTTGAAGTGAGATGACAGGGTTAGGCATAGAGGTTTTGGATGTGATCGGTGGATGGATGTGTGACTCTTTGAAAGCAGCCATTGATGGAGTTAAACAACATGGAAGTGGAAAGGGTAGAAGGGCTTCCCTCTGTAAGCAGGTTCACGGATACCCTGCTAGTCAGCCAGCGGCACGTGCCATATCCGGGTCTTTTGTGGATGCCTGGCATGGAAAGGGATCTATGGGCAGTAGCCAATCAGGTTTGCTGGGCGTGGTGTACAGGAAGTGAGGTTAGTAGGAGTTGTCTTTGCAGGAGTTGTGAGAGCAGTGATAATGGCTATGGCTATGTGTTTGAGAAGGCAGACTGTATGGATTCTGGGGGACTCTTCAATTCAGTCACTGAAGGTATATGTTGATAATCATGGCATCCTTGGAATATTGGATTGGCAGATGTGGAGGTTTCCTGCCATGCAGTTTGTAGTTCAAACTGGGAAAGCTTGCTTTCATTCTGTGAGAGTATGGCTCACTTCAAATGTCCAGATATTGTGATTGTCCATTGTGGAGGGGACAGTTTGGGGTTTGTGACTCAAGTGTCTTTGGAAGTTGCGTTGAAGGATTTTGTTTAAAAGCCTAATGCAACTGTTTCCTGTTGGTCAGATTATTTGTTCAGAAATGAATTAGAGACGCACATAAACCTTTTCAGTCCTCAAATTAAACAATCAAGGAAGATTGTCAATAAAAATGTATTTGCTGGAATGTCATCTTTTGAGAATGATAATATCAATTCTCATGGTGCAAAAAAAGGAGAAGAAAAGATGTTTGTTAACAACCCCCACCCAAAAGAAATAAAGGTTTATTTCAGAGCCACCACTAAATATGAAATAACTTACCATGTGTTTAATTTCCCTCCCCACCCACTTCAATTGGACTAACTGTTGTGTGCCACATTCAGGTCTTTGAGATTGCCTTGCATGGAAAGAGTACTGCGGCGGCCGCTGAGATCTGTGGTGTCTGCGGACATTGGGGGATCAGCCAAACAGATGTGCTGTACAGGAAGAGTGTGCTGTACAGGAAGAGAGGGTTGCAGTAGTTGTGTTAGTAGGAGTTGTGAGAGGATTGAAAATGGACATGGCAATGTCTTTCAGCAGGCAGAGTGTTTGGATTTTGGGGGACTCTTGGGTGAAGGTGTATGCTGAGCATTGTAAAATAGCCAACAGTCTTGGATTCCTTGAATTGGAAGTGCTCTGGTACAAAGTATGTGCCAAGAAGTGGGTGGACTTGCTCCCATTTTGTGCAAATATGGTTCAATTGAAGTATTCAGGAATGTCATTGCAGTTTGGAATGAAGGAGACATTGGGAAAGTGGAAGGAAATGTACCCTAATTCCAAAATAATTTTTTCACGAATTGCCCAGAGACAGATGTGGAAGCGTTACAGTTCATTTGATCCACAAATAGAAAAAGGGGGCGCAATGTCAATTAAGCTGTGTGTGTTTTTGTTCACAATGTTGGCATGACATTGTTCCATAATGAGAACATTAAATTTGATAGGGCCCATATTTTTCGGCGAGATGGAGTCCATCCAACTGATGGCGATAATCAGATTTTTGTGGTAAACTTTAAAATTGCTTTGAAGCTTTCAATGTTGTATTGTTTTTGGCATTTTTTCTCAGGAGAGGCAAGGCAGGGAAGGAAAGGTGGGAAGGGCCACCAACCATGGGGACGAAGTAGCAGGTGGAGAAAGAAAGATGTTGGGCGGAACTTAATAAGGTAGGTGGCAGTGTTTCTCATGCTCCTTGACCACAGCCTCTAAAGCACTCTGAAACTGCTCCCCCTACAAATTGTTGCTTCACAGCACATGCATAGTACTGTGACCCTGGAAAGGTAAGGGTCAACAGCATTATGTATGTCCTGTGAAGCCACTGGTGGGATCCTCTGCCCCAAAGGTGTATCCTTTGTGGTGAAAGGAGCAGATGAAGATGATGGGGTGGAGGAAGTCAACCTGCTCTTACATATGAAAGATATCGCCTTTCTCACAGCACTTTGGTGGACTGATTAGATGTGGCGCCTCATGGAAGTAATCCTGTAGGAATACAAGCCTGGGTTCCCATGACTGAGCATAACTTTGCACTTGGAAGAGCCTTTAGGACATTTTCAACGGTCGTTCAAAATTGCCACATCCAGGACTCACTCTGAGTACTGGTGACAGCGACTTCCTGCACTTCATCTTCTTCTTCTACTTGATCCTCCTCTGTTCCTCTCTCCAGGACCTCCAGATTGTTGAGGTCTTGATGGTGATGGTGGTGGTGGTGGTGGTGGTGGGGGTGGTGGTGGGGGTGGTTGGGAAGCTGAGAAAGCCATAGCAGATGCCATTGCAGCATATTTCCAGAGATTTGCAATGCAGGTGTTCTGCAGATGTTCTCTCCTGGACAGCCAGTTTGAGAATGACGGGAAGTAATGGATGGGTCACTTTAGAGGAACCGTCTGTAGACAGTCACACTGTCCATGGACTACCAAGTTGAAAATAGGCCTTAAAAAGTTGTAAAAAGTTTCCAGATCAATGAAGAATGGGACTGGGAGCTCTGCAAGGGTAACGTTTCTGGTTGGCACACCCTAGATTGGCTGGAAAAGCACTTTTAAACTGTCCACGACTGAAGACACTGTTTGCAGACACTGCCATGATGCCGCACAGGTGCGGTCACATGATGACGTCCCCAGATGTCCGTGGCCCAGACATCAGTCCCCGGATACCCTTTGGGCGGTAAACTTCAGCACGCATATACTGGGTGTCTGTTGGACATGCGCGGTGTCCGTGGAATAATTAAAAGTGTGACACACAAAAACGGACATGTCCGGACATCGCGCTTGTCTGGGTGCACCTCCATTTTGAGTGTGGATATCCTGGACAGTCACATAGTCTGTGTTCTTATAATGGGAGTTTATGAAAAAACAGAGGACTACCACACAACAATAAACACAACATTTGTAGTACAAAATATATATGTATTCAAGAATGGAAATGGGGTATTGGAATGGGAAACATAAATGGGAGGATTAGGAATGTTTGTACAATAATCATGATGGGAGAAAGGACGGGAGGTTTCATCAAATTCATTACAATTTTCGGTATTTTGATGGGGATGATTGCTGGTGACAGGTGCAAGAAGCACAATTATAGGGAACAATTTTAATCACATGATTTTTTACATAGTCTACAAGTTCCTTAAAAACATTACTTAGTTCATCCAATTTTTTGGTGTAGTTCATTTATTTCAGTATTTACACTTGGGGATAGGACTTCTCTTTCTGATTCTTGGGATTGTGAATGAGTAAACTGAGGTGTGGTTTGTTCATGAAAATTATGTACTGTAAGAGAAATAGAAATAATAATTTAACTAAGGTGTGTACACAAAACATTATTTGTTGACATTACAATATCTATTGTATACCATTGGAGATGTTATTGTCACTCATTTCTTCTTTTGGGAAGTCCTATAACCATTCAAGTGTGCTTGCCATTTCTGTGACAAAAAAGGGCTTCTGTAATGTAACACATGTTTATGTAATGAAAGCTAATAAAAGAGAAATAAATACAATGCACTAACTATTTAGTGAGAATTTCTTGTCCAATAAGCACTTGCTGTATCTTAATCTGTATCCAGAGTTGTACTGAGGAGATTATATGAACTGAACTGTACAGTTATGGTCTCTGATTGATGCATTCCATTGCAATGTGTCTTACATAAATAATAAGTAGTATTTGTACAAAAAAGTATACTTGCATGCAAACATTAGTTGTGATTTTAGGTACATCTGTTTTTTGGTTGATTGGTACATCTTTTTTGGGTCTTCCCTATGAATTTGAGCCTTGTAAATGCCACCCGACATCCGCAGACCACTGCACTATATGCGGACTGCATAGCTGCCACATTGAGGGGGTGTACACTATAAGGGACTTGTAGCAGAGTAAAGGTGCACTAGGAAAAACCCATGAAATATACTTAAAAACGTTGTTAATCGGACATTACGGTTACAAGTAAAACAGAAAACCCTCAGAAATTCACCAGCTGTCGTAAGCTAAGCACCCAGGACATCAAAGATGATATCACAAATGTCATTGATGACATTGCACATTAAATTAATTTTGATGAAAAGTCTGTACAATATATAGTGTTGGTAACAACACAGGGGTGATCGGAAGACCTATCATGAACTACTTAATCTACAAAATAATGTACTCATCTAAAAAAAGCATTATTTTGGAGTGCTGTTGTTAATGCAGGAACCTAATCATACATATACATAGTTAATGGCTGCAGCATGCACTATAGAAGTCAAATATGTTTGATCTTGGATTTTTGGATAGTAAAATAATAAATGATACCTTATCAGAGTTTTGAGTATTGTTAACCATGTAATAAACAACAATTCAAGACTTACTATACACTTGTGCTAGTACAAACAATACATATGAAGACTCACAATGCATACAACTCAGAGGCACATACAGGGACACTAAAGTAAGGAACAATGAAACAGCATCACCAGAACAAGTTAATAACATTAAAGTTTATCTTCATGTATACAAATGAATTGGGGAGCAGTATCAAAAGTGCTTTTGAGGCTGTTATCAAAGAGCAAGAGAAACACTGCCCCCTACCTTATATTTAAAGCACGACATACATCTTCCACTGTCCAACTGCCCGTCGTATATCTGTGGTTGGTTCCCTCCTGAGCCTTACTTCATGGCCTCTCCTGCAAAAAAACAAAATAAAACAAAAAAAACACAAAAAAAGGTTCCTATTGGAGGCAAAATTCACAGTTGAAAAATAGAAATGAAATGATCTTATAGATTCCATCTGCTTTACATTTTTCAATAAAGTAGTTAGACTTAATAATATTCTCCAACATTCCCATTAGCATTTTGTAATATGCGAATAGAATTAATGGACAATTATCAACTAGAAAAAAACAAAAAAAGGGACAGACACATTTTTCTGTCAGAAATACTTTTCTCTAGCATATAATAAAGACCATAATCCATGGACCTTCATAACTATTTACTGTGTCTGCAGTGCCCTTTCCAGACCAGGCATCATTAAAATACCCAGATGGCACATACACACCATCACACAGGACAACCTTCTACCATTTTTACTTTATGTTTGTAACACTCCCTCATGTCCTGCTTTCAAACAGTCACATATCCATCCATCCATCCATCCATCCATCCACTAATCACTTGAAGTTGAGACTTTTGAAAGGGACCTTTTCATACATTGAGTTTTAATTACAGCATTTTAAAGCCATTACATCCTTTAACGTAGTGGGTTGTGTCACACCGCATTTGAAGGTGTGTATTGTTTGTTTTATTTTATGTTTATTTATAACATTTACATTTAAAACTGTTTTCTTAATGTGTTTTGTATATGAAAAGCACATGTTTTTATACATCTAACATGTAATACTTTCATGATTGGTATTGTTTATGAAACAATTGAGATCTTTGAATAATAATAATAATATTATCTTAAACAATACAAATATGGTTACTTAAAAAATATATATTTCTTAGGACTTAAAGTATGCTTATACCTTTTAGTATATCTACATGTTTTATATAACATTTCTTTTAAATATACTTCATTTTAATATTGATTGTTTTACATTAGTTCAATTAATATGAACTGGGCTTGTGTATGTATGATTTATTCAGGAAGAATTATGCATTTCAATTATATTATGTATTGTATTATGTATTGAAGGCATTTGTGCTATTGTTCTTATTTAAATAATTGAATTATTATAATCTTTGTTATGTTCATATATTTCGTACAGCATGAAACACATGTTTAAATTATACTATGTTTTGTATGCATTTTACATATTAGAGAATTTATTATTTTGAAATAGTACAAACATTTTGTTTGTATTATATTGCTAAAATACATTTTCTTCTTATGTATTTTTACTAATGTTTAAATTTACATTTAAATTTGTCATTTTAATACTTTAAATAAACACACTTGTACTTATGCATTATAAGTAATTATATTACAAAAATACATATGTCAGATTTACAGTTTTGAAATATATGATTTAGTTGTGGGTTAATGTTATGTTTTACTGAAATTGAATATATGACATGTAGTAAATGTGGGTAAGTAAAAACATACTTTAGTACATTTTATATCTATATCCTATTTATATTTAGATTAAACAATATATCACTTTTTTTACTTTATACTTTTACAAAAATGTGAATGTGACACGCTAATTATTGTTTCACAATTACACACACCATTTATGAAAGGGTATAAAGTGCAAACTTTGAAGTGTAAATATTCACATATGTATAGTGTATTAGAAAAATAAATTACATGGTTGTAATCAATATTTACTTCTTAAAGTATGTCTCAATCGATGATAGATCGATATTTGCAGGCAAGTAGCATCATTTATTTCACCTACTGCAATTATTGTCCCACATTACAAGTAGCCTAAAATAGAATAAGCTTAGTCTGGCTCAAAGTTTGGAAAGGTTGGAATTACCACAGAATCACCACTCTTATATTTGTGGGACATTTTGAAGGTACAGGTTCATGCACTTTTTGAACTGTTAGTTGTTCTACATGTTTTCTTTTAGTACTGTATTAGATGGCACAGTTGCAATAATATTTGTGTATTGCAAAGAAATGTTTTCTTCAAGTAGATCTTCAGTTCCCATGTCTTTCCTTTTTGTTTTTCTTTTTCATTTATGAGGAATGCGTGCACTATTTTTCTTCACGATGTTTTGTTTTCTTTTATAGCTTTTTTCATGCTTGTGTTGTCCAGCTGAAATTAAATAAAAATTAAAACTTATTTTTGGCATATAACAATGTGTTTTGTCTTTTATTAGAATGTTATATTTTTGTCAATAAAGGGAATTGTGTTTTTGATTTTGGGACAAAGGGCAATTTTGTTTTGCTTTTGTTGAAAGTGCATGTTCCTATGAATTGATATAGACATTGATATTTTATTTCTATTGTGCTTGTACAGAAGTGTTTCAGAGTGCGACAAGGCAAGGGAGGGGGGCAGGGGAGAACAAAACAACGATATTACTAGGCCCAGTGACATTGAGAACCTGCAAGTGCATGGGGGAGGTGAAAAGTGCATGGAAGGGCAGAGAAGTGGAAAGTGCAGAGCAAAGGAGAAACAGATACATAATAATAAATAAATGAATAAATAAATGTGAAAGCCAACAAACAGTGGTAGTGCAGCCAGCAAGTGGCAAGTGTTGGGTTTAAGGCAGCAGACAGGGTAGGTTTGATAAGTGCAAGAAGACAAAGGGGGGGCTCTTTATGGGTACAGATACAGACCCCATTGCAAGGGGTGGCCCGGAGACAGTGCGGGAGGGTGGCAGGGTGAGATAGGTACCTTGGCCCGGAAGACAGAGGGTGACCAGATGCAGAGTGCCAAGAGAGAACAGATCAGCAGGGGAGAGGGGGAGCGAAGGCAGAAGCAAAGAGGAAGGTCTTGAGGTGCTTCCGGGACCAGAGATGGGTCTCCTCAAGTTTTAGAGTGGCAGGGAGGCCGTTCCAGGGGGAGGGCCCAGCCGAAGACAGAGATCTACCCCAAGCTCATTTCTTTGAAAAACGACTGACCCTGAGGGAGTAAGAGGTAGAGGAGCGAAGAGCCCGATAAGGGAGGTATTTGCCATGGGATAGCTGAAGGTATTTTGGACCCAGGCACCAGATAGCCTTGTGGACAATGCAGAGGGTTTTGAATTTAATCCTTGCATCCACTGGGAGCCAATGGGGAGATTTCAGAGCTGGAGAGATACGATCCCAGGGCTTGAAGCCAAGGACAAGTCTCGCAGCCCTGTTCTGGATTAGTTTCTGAGGGCGGAGAGTAGATGCAGGTAGATTCAAAAAGAGGCTGTTTACGATAGTCCATCCTAGAGAGAACCAGAGATGCAGAGACAGTGAGCTTCTGGTGGAAGGAGAGGAAAGGCAGATTACCTCTGAGGAGGGGCAGTAGGAAGTTTTACTTTTTAGAGACATCAGAGGTGTGGGTGAAGAAGGAAAGTGTGGAGTAAAAGATGACTGTGAGGTTCCTAGCCTCACAAGTGGTGATAGGAGGAGGGCCAAGGGAGGCCAGCCAGAGAGTGAGGGGAAAGGATGGTGAAGGTGTGCCGATGAGGAGGATCTCTGTCTTGCTGGCATTCAGACAAAGATCATTGGCGGCACACCAATCTTGAATGGCAGTTAGGCAATCAGAGATGAGAGAGGGAGAGGAAGTGGCCGAGGGCAGCCTGAAAATGAGTTGAGTGTCACTAGCCTAGCACTGGAAATTTGAGCAGAAAATGGCAATGCGGTGGGCGAGAGTTGCCAGGTATTGGTTGAAAAGCCAGGGTGAGAGGTTAGACCCCTGGGGAACACCACAGGTAGAGAGGAAGGTAGATGATAGAAAGGACCTAAGTTGGACTTGGGAGGGTCAATCAGCGAGGAAAGAGGTCAGCCAGCCCAGACCCATATCACTGATACCCAGGTGTCACGGAGATGGTTGAGCAGGATGGTATGGTTGACCATGTCAAAGGCAGAAGAGAGATCGAGTAGGATGAGGACAGAGTGAATGTTAGATGAAGGTTGGAGGGCGGATCTTCACGGATGTTCAGGAGAGCAGTATCCGTGCTTCTGGCAGATCTGAAGGCAGACTGGTGGTCATGGAGTCAGCCAACAGAATCGGAAAGAAGGTTAAGTTGAGAGATGGCCAGCTTTTCCAGGAGTTTGCCCAGAAAGGGAGTAATGGAAATTGGGCAATAGTTAGCCAGACAAGAAGGATCAGCTGTGTGTTTCTTGAGAAAATGATGTACAAGGGAGTGCTCCAGAGGGGAGGGGAAGGATCCTGAGGCAAAGGAGTGGTTGCAAAAATCAGCAAGGGCCAGAGTGAGGGTGTCAATGTGGTCCTTGATCGTTTTAGAGGAACAGGGATGAACCTGTTTCGATGAGGCTTTCATAGATCGGACTTGTCTAGTGACCTCATCAGGGGAGAAAAGTGGAAAGGACGAGAAGGAAGGTGGGGGTGGCTGAAGGAGGGTCAGCAAGCACAGATGGAGTGGGGAGAGGAGGGGAAAGGGGGGGAGAGGGTGGACAGGATGTCCTGTTTTTTTTTAGATAAAGTGAGAGGCAAGGGCTTTGCAAAGAGCCTGGGAGGCAACAGGAGGGGTAGAGACTGCAGCAGGGTTGGCCAGCTCCTTGCAGATTTTAAAGAGTTTGGCCGAGTTGTTAGATGCTACAGAGACACAGGCTTGAATGTGGACTTTATTCTTGTTGAGGACAGAGAGTCTGTATTGCCTTTGGAGCAGGCGACAGGCCAGTTTGTCAGAGAATGAACAAGAAGCCCTCCATTTCCTCTCAGCCACCCTACAATTGCGTTTAAGTGTAGCTAGGTTGGAGTCATACCGGAATTGCACTCGGCTTTGGACTACAAACAGATCCTCATGACAGGGGCAAGAGCATCAAGAGTATCAGAAATTGAAGAGTAGAGCATAGATAGGGCTGTGTCAGGATGTGAGACAGCCAGATGTAGAGGGGAGGAGAGAAGGTGGCGGCGAAAGCCTCAACTGACACACGCTTCATGGGCCGGATATCCCAGAAGGTAGGTGGTAGTGTTGGGGTAGGCTTGCCTTGGGGGGAAAGAGGGAGAGATGAGGGGAGAGGAGGGAATGATCGCTCCAGGTGAGAGGAGTGGTCAGAGAGATGGAGAGGGGGAGGTCAGAGGAGATCAAGACATCGAGTGTGTGCCCTGCAGAGTGAGTCAGGCCAGAGGAGAGGATGGACAGGGAGAGGGAGTCGCACAGGTCACAGAAGAGTACCGAGGAGGGACAAGGAGAGTCTAAATGGATATTGAGGTCACCAAGGAGGAGGAGTTGAGTGCTAGAGGCCAGGAGGAGAGGTCTGCCCACTTGGAATGAAATGAGGTGATTTGACCAGGAGGACAGTAGAATTGTAGCTACAGTAAGAGAATGGGTAGGTGAGAGTGAGAGCCTACAGACAAGGCATTCAAAAGAGGAGTAGATCTGAGTTGGAATAATAGAGGTAGGAATCCACTAAGGAAAGATCAGGGCATCAAAGGACAATTTGATTTTATAAAGGACATTTCTTTTAATTGTATTATTACATTTGTTTTACAAAAGTCATTGTTTAGAATTTTCTTGGACAAAAGACAATTTGGTTTTACTTTTCTTCACTTTGCATGCTTTTGTTGTAAATGTTTTCATTAAACCTACATACAAGTATGTTAATGACAATGTAATTCATGTAACATTGGTACATTTATGTATTATTTTAAAGAATACACTATGTTACATTTGACAAGTTATTAAAAATGATATATATATATACATTCTATTGACATTTTTCCTTTAATACTATGTTTTGTTAATGATATTAGTGTCCATTTGAAAACACCCAATGCCATGCTGTTATCTCTGATTTGTAGTTATTTCATCTCAAACTGCTATAGCTCACTAGATATCAATAATAGTATAGGGTAACCATACTTTTTTTGTTTCAGTACATGTTTCCCTATACAATGAACCAAAAATGACTCCTTTGTGTAACGCCCTGTTGTCACATGACATAATTCAATACGGTGGACACACATTACTGTAAAGAGTGTATATCACTGACCACAAAGGTAGCACTTTCAGAAGAAAAAAGAAATCAGTAGGTAGATGGCCAAATTTCATGCATATTATGTTTGCTGCTCAGACGAAAATCAGAATGTTCATGTTTTAATGTATTTATTAATTTTTCGGGGGAAAATTGTAAGTGCTTGTCATATGCAAACTTTTTTCCAATCCACAAATATTATTAAAAAAGTAAAAGGAAAATACCAATAATTTAGAAGCATCATTAGAGAAAGCAGGTTTTACTTAGTGGCAATATGATGCAAAGCGAAAATAAATATTCTCAGTGGTTCTGGTTAGTCTTACATACATTTCAAAATAGCTGACATTGTTTATTTCCTTTTCTGTTTTTGATGCAAGAATCCCTATTGCAACACTGGAATTCAATAAAGGCTATTACATGTTTTCTTCTGCTATGTATGTTTAGTCCTCAGACAATTTTCAGACATGCTATCTCTGTATGTGAGCCAATGGGTCACATGGTCGTTGTATCTGACCTTTGACCTTAAAATGCATTACATGAAATGTTTTTGGTGCCATATTTTTGTAACCCTAGATCTTTTTGTACTGATTGTGATGTTTTTTTAAAGTTAATGACATGCTCTCTGTAATCCATTAGTCTAATAGGTTGAGAGGTTATGACATTGGACCTCTGACCTCACAATAATCAAGTGCAAAGTGTGATTCTGTTAATTGTTGTACAACTGTGGTACCGACTTTGAAAAGTGAGGTGTCTCCTCGAAATACCTGATTTGTGTTTTTTACTTCATGCATCAGATAAGGTCTGGGGTTTTGTCATTTGACCTTTGACCTTAGAATCTCCCACCCAAAAGTGTTTTTGTTGTTGCTCTGCTACCATTTAGCGCATTTGTAAAAGAGAGGTGTTATTGGAACAGTAATGTTGGGTGCTTTGTCTTCTAGGCTTCAAGTAGGGTGTAGGGGGTATGATGTTTGGCCTTTGACCTTAGAATGAGCATTTAAAATGTCTCAGCAACCATTAATTCGATTTAGATGTGTGGGGTATCACCGTAATGGTCCTGGGATGTGCTACTCATCAATGGGTCTAAGTGGCCTATTCTTTTGACCTTTGACCATTTGAGAATTCTGAATATGATTTTTTTGTTATATTACGCCAACTCTTGAACAGTTTTAGGAAAGTGTGAAGCCAACACAAATGTATTGTCACATATATTGGATACATAAATCAAGTGGATATTTTAGTTGACCTTTGACCTATAGAACCATCCTTCTCAATTGCTTTGTAATTGTGGGTTCAATATACACAAATGAGGTGTCACCTCAAACCCATTGTACATTCTTTCATATAAAAGATAAAGGTCAGGTGAGATGCTTTGGGATTTGACCTTTCACCCCTAAATCATTCACCTAAATGATTGTTTTTGTTTTGGTCTTCTACCTTGTTTAACATTTACACATGGGTGGTGTTGTTGGCATAGCCACGTCATGTACGTTGTCTTCTATGCATCAGGTAGCGGATAGGGGGGTAGGACATTTGACCTTAGACCATAAAATTAGCATTTGCAAACTGTTTTTTGTAATTTCTCAGCAACCACTGATTTGGATGAGTGTGGCATCACTGTAAAGGTTATTGTTTTTGCTTTCTCATAAATATTCTGGATAGTCAGAGTGGCCACTTAATTTGACCTAGTCAAGTGGCAATTATTGTTGACCTTTCACCTTAGAACAATCATTGTTAATGGGTTTTTGGCAATTGTTTTTCAACTGTGGAATCGATACTGACGTGTGGTGTCAGCTCAAAGCCATGGTACATACTTTTGTATTAAGGGTACAACTATGTTGAACTGCTTTGCCATTTGACCTTTGACCTCATAGTCACTTACCCGAAAGTGAATTTTGTTTGTTTAAAAATCACAGACCAGAGATACATTACAGAAATGTCCCTGTAATATGGCAATAACACCAGATCCTGTGGGCAGGATTGTGTGGCAACGGCCCTGAGCCCAAGTTATAGACCAAAGCCCAGTGAGGCGGCATTACATTACCATGTGATTCGGCCTGCCGAGTCTGGTGTTATTGCCAGTAGCATCTCAATTTTCCAATCAGGACAACTCGCACCCACCCGTTCATTCAAACAAAATACTGATTTAAGATGGTGGCTGTGGAGACAGAAGGTGGTGCTCCATGCCCAGTCCCTCTTCCATTTCCTGGGCTGCACAGGATGGAGGCTCTAGTGGCGTTGTAATTTGTGCTGCAGCTAAAAGAATAAGCTGATTGTGATAAGAGGGTGTGTAGGGGAGGAAGCAATGACCGTAGGACTGGGCAACATGGAGGTAAGATGGTGGGTCAGGTATGCAGCCTTCAGGCTGGGAGAATGCTTTGTTCTTTGTACATTCACTTTAACCTCTTGTATATGCCAGTGGCTATTTCATGAAAATGGGAGAGCCATCAAAATTCATGACTAGCCATTTAACATTTGCCTCCAAATTAAAACATATAGGAAAACACAAGGATTTTGGTCTATTAAAAAAAACTGGAGGTTGAAGCTAGAAGGCATGTTTATGCCATTGTCTGAAATTGTGTGCGCTTTGGCACACCCCTTACAATAGCTTTTCTCCAGGGGTAGAGGCAACAGGACCTCACCGGGAGAGATTTCCCCCTATAACCCACCATTAACAGCTAAAATCCAAAGAATACAAGAAGAACAAGCTACTATTTGTTACTTTGGTATAAAACCATTGTTTCACCATAAGGAGAAGTATTCTCGTAATACTGGAAAGAAATAGAGTGCCTGAGTAATTGAAAACACTCGGGAAACAGAGACAAAGGACTATGAGGCTCCGCTGGGGAAGACCCACCAAAATGTCATAAAAACAGAAGGAGTCCCATTAGAGAGAGAAGCCTGGGAGGTTTCGAGTCAGCTGTGCAGCGAGAGCCCGAGAGAGACCAGATGTGCAGCATTCAAACCTTGAAGAAAGCTGGCGTGCGAATGTCACACAAGTGAATCAGGCGAAACCTCGGGGAGGGGATTTCCATTGAAGACACCAAACCTTAGGTGGTGGCGTGACCAAATGTTGGTGGACTGTTAAGTCCAGCAATGATACAGAGACCTTAGACCCGCTCGCATTATTGAGCGGTCACGGGGCGGGAGAAAGAGAAGCAGAGAAGCCCAAAGCCAACTTGACGACGCAAGCAAAGCTTCCAGCCCTGAATGCAAGCTCAGGGATAGTGGTAGGGAGAGAATAGATTTGTTTTGGACGGAGGACAGATCTTCTTTATGGAATGACAGAAGACTGGTGAAGCACCTTAGTTAGTTTTGTGCAAGGCATGGAAAACCCATAGTTTTGGGAGTTAGGCGTTTACACCTTTTCATTTGATCGATAAAATACTTGATATTTTTTATATTAATGTTTTATTGTTTAAAAGTCAAATATGTATAAAACAATCATTACATTAAAATAAACCTTTAACATTTCAGTTCCCAAAATAACATCCACAAACTACAACAAAATACATTCTACCAAAAATGAACCTTTAACCTTTCAATTCCAAATACCATCCACGATCTAAAGCAGAATCCATTCCACTAATTCCCCAGGACAGACCATTAGACCGTTAAGATCAGCATCATCCATCCAAAATTCCATTAACCCCCTCCCTCCCTCCCTCTTCCCCCCTGATGGGATAGCACAGCATCAAGCATTTTCATTACAGCAATAACCAACCTGGGCTCATCACCAATTAACATCCACTTCCACCATTCCCCACTCGTGAAAGTTGATTTTGTCCATAAGAGTTCATCTACAAATATTGCTTGGGTCTTGAAAATACTTGATAATGGAAGAAAGCAGTCTCTGTCCTTCTTCTGACCCGCCACATTACCAATGGAAAGGTGGGTCAACTTGGACAAGGTGATACATCCAGCCATGAAAAGAGGCATCATTTTTATGTCACATATAAACAACCTTCTAAGGTGCACAAAGTGTTGCACACAAATTCATAGTGCTCTTTTGACTGCTTGGTGATCACGAACATGTTGTACACACCATACCCAATAACCCGAGTTAATATGAAATAACAACACACACTCTCTACAGAAGCTCACCCCGCCTTTCCATCACACTCTCCAAATGGGGGTGAAAGTAGGGCAAAATCCTTTTGCAAACCTTTACCACAGCACATTAGAAGACCAGTGGGTGACTGCACATGTTGTTCTAGTCTCTAGAGGAGTATGCACACTTTAAGTAACTGTGTATGGTAAAACAAGTGAGAAACCAAGTAATTAGCCCTCAAACACGCATTTCCTCCCACCTCCCTCAACTTCCCAAACCCATGCCATCTCACCTCACCCATGGCCTTCCACCTCCCTCAAACCCCAACGCCAAATTATTTTAAGACATTAAAAATTCAATCATAGTTGCTGAAAATCAAACTAAGATTACTGCGAGCAACCAGTAGTTTGCTGACATATTTAGAAATACATTAATTAAAATACTGCTGAGGCCTAGTCTAGTGGTGAGCCCTGGTCTGTCGTGTGCGATGTAGAGAAGATGATGCCCAGCTCCACCTGCAAGAAAAAAACGGATGCAGAGATGTTGCCGTCAACCAGCTACCCAGGAGAGCGCAATGGGGGTGGACTAACTGCCCGTCAGGCGCTCCGATGTGTGGGTTGGATAGACGCAAACTGCATGGGCCTAATTTAGTGGCAAGCCCCTGTATACATTTTCAATTTACATGGAGGAGCTACACCAGAAAGCATTCCATTTCTAGAAGAAGAAGAGTGCAGGTAATAAACTCGGGTTCCTAGTAAGTATACCATACTGCTTGGAAAATCTCCACACGGTGCCCACAGCATAAGTATACCCATCTAGTCACCGATTTACCTGGTAGCTGATTTCATTGTTCTTCAACACTTGCCTGCACATTGGTCTGGTAGTGTACGTAGACATCCGCAGCCACCGTTCTCTGTCAAGTAATTCCAAATACAAAGAGAATAGAAGTCAGACATACAAAAGAGGCACTCTCCCTTCCCCTGCCCACTACAGCTTATTTCAGTTTGTCTGATTTCCATGTCTCAGCAGGCTAACAGTTCAACCTATTACGAAGACACACAAGCAGGAGTCCCCACTATTTTCAAACCCTCACTTTTCCCCAACCAACTGACGAACCTTTAAATATCCAATTACCTTACATTACACACAGCTACAGGCTACCTGTCACTTAGTAAAGGTGTGCCCTCCAGGACCTGATTAAACTTGGCAGACCTAACTTGTATACAATATGTATATACAGATTGACCTCAGACTCTCGCATACCACAGATATTAACAGTCTAATCACCTAACACTTTAAGACTAACCAAGTAATGAGAGTGGGTGTGGGTACAGTGAGAGGAGTAGCCCTGATACAGGTTAGAATACGAGGACCATCGTAAGGTTTTTGAGGACCTGAGCACTTTGCCCATCCTTGGAAATACAACAGAAATAGAAATCTCTGGTCTCACATGCCCTGAGCATCTAGGTAAGCATGGTATCTGCAGAAAAGAAAAAATCCATGGAAGGTCCAACAAACCAGAAGACCCCTGAAGCCTGAGAGCCCTCTGATTAGCATGTGACACTCATCACCACAGTAAAAGCAAACCACGACATAACCATCATGGAAGCCTCAAACAAGAGCAGAGTGAGCTTCTTATTTATGAAACATGGCATTGACCTGTTTCCCGACCCTGCAACACCACAATTCACCAACAAGTGCAATACTAACAACACCTTCTTCCCCTACCAAATGCACCCTACCTTTATTCTCCTGGGATACCGCACACTCTTGCTTTCTAGCCAGTTTTGTGCTTTATAAATCCAATACATACATGCATTCAAGATACACACATTTTAAGAGTGGCCATCATAAGATTGTCTTCACTTTGGTTTAGAAATATCACTGTTAGACTATTTGATGGTGGCTTATTTCCTATCTTGGTGTAGCCAGTGCTTTCTAGTCTCTACTGAAAAAGACAAGGTGGTGTTAGTCCTGAACTGTAGGTGGATATAAACAAAAGAATACAGTGGTCAACCCAATTGGACAGGACATTACTGAAATATAGACCTACATGTACTTAAAAAATAACTTTCTTCTAGGGAGATGTTGCATGATAAAAATCCAAATATATCTGTCCAGTTGAAGGAGAGGCTTTGATCAATGATGAAACATAAGATGTGGCTTGTGAGATTCTTATTCAGCATGAACCCGAAGACATTCACATCAGATTGGCCTGATCAAATGTATTTTGTCTGGCTTGGTTTGCAGAGAACACAAACTCAGTTTAGATGAAGCTGAGATGTAGGTATGTGCTTGATAGCCTAATTTGAACAAGCACATATCAGTGTTTTTGCCATGACTCCCCAACAGGACTCCCCAACAGGAAGGAGGAAAACCCGGTGGGGACAGTCTGTGAACCCAGCCATGTAGTGACAGAAATGTTGAGTGGTTGACAGCCTCCAATGCTGGGAGAGGTTGAGCAGGCCACTACAGAAGCAATCCTTCACTTTATGTTTTTAATTGGCCTTCCTAAATAAGATGCTGTAGCCAAACATGAGTCAACTTCTCTCTGCGCCACAGGCAACAAAGATGCTGTATGCATAAATATAGTTGTGACAATCAACTTTAAAATAATGAGGAACCTAACCCTCGACCTCAGGTTTCACAATTGCAAGGTTGAAGGTCAAGTCATTCTTTCAATCTCCACAAAGCGTGCCCACAGCACTGCACCCATGTGCTGGTGACACTCAGCACCTCCTAAAGACATGAGGGAACAAACCCTCAATGCTGGATTTTAAATCAACCCAGACAAGGCTAAGTTCTTGGCAGTGAAACACTCCACATAGTCCAGTGTCACATGACTCTGTTCAAATAGAAAACCCAAACAACCTTGGGGGCACCTCACGATCTCTCCACGACACAACCACGCCCAAATAAACAGTTCAGACCAACCCTCACAAACCCGAAATAAGTGAGAAAAGAACTCTCAAACTCTAGGAGATGGGAGTCATTCTCCTGGTGGGAAAATCAAAGTCAGTCATTCCACCTGGCATTTGTGTTCAAGAGGACACGTTTGAGAACATCATAAATACACCAGGAGAATGTAGTTATTCTCCTGGGGTGAGCACTTACTGTGAGAAGGCCAGGGGAAGGGAGACATTTCCCCTGGCATTGTCTTTGCAAAAGAATATTGAGGGAATGCTACCCATACACCTGGGGAAGGGAGTCAATCTCCAGCAGAAAGAAACTTGTGGGACAATATAAGTTTAAGTTGTAGTGTGAGGGTTAGAAGTATCTTGTGACACAGGATGGTGGATTTTTAATTTAGAAGAACATTCTGACAGTTCATTGTGATTAACTTGAGGAAGAAAACCCCTCTTAGAAGTAGGGCTATTGAGGGTTTATTTTTCATTAATAAAAGTCTATAACCACAAATAGGCCACCCTTGTGTCAACACCCTTACAGTATGTCCTTGATAGCCTAGTTTGAACAAGCATGAATCTGTGTTTTACCCATGAGACGCCTTTAATGCTGCTAACCTTTAGGTAGATCATCAGCCTTCCAAATAAAAACATGGGTGGGTGCTATGTAAGCGGCTTCAATTCAACACTACAGCTAAGTCAATGCCTAGTCTGGGATGCTGAGGGAAACCCTTATTGATATATTTGTATGTCCAGTTCGTTTAATCTGGATGACAACCCTTACATAACACCCCTCTCTTAGAATCCCCCTGACCCCACTGAGCCAAGAAGTAGGTTTGTTTTGCAAATTAAAAGGTTTATTTGAAAATGAAACAATATATATATATATATATATATATATATATATATATATATATATATATATATATATATATATATATATATATCACACTTTTATAATACATTAATGTTTGATAGCACACTTGTGAAGATGATAGTGATCAACAATGGATAATGTTACAGTGGTACACTCTTTTTGATGGCTTAGAAGTGATATAGAGAGGATAAAGTAGCTGAGAATGATTTTATGGCTTCAAGGACAATGCAATGATGAATGAAAATGCAGTACAGGAAATAAAATTGATATGACTTCAACAAAAGACAATGTAATCACTTTTCTTTGACAATTCACCCCCCCCCCCCTTTATGCAAGGTAAAGAGATGGAAGGAAAGCACACAGTTCTCAGGAATGCAATCAAATATAACTCAGTTCCCCCCTAGCAAGCTTAGAGGAAAACAGGTAGGAGTTTTAAACACAGGCAATATACATTGATGTGGTATGCAAAGAAATGAGAAATATGCTAAAAATGCTTTTAATTCCCTATAGGGGGTTCAGGGTGAGTGAGAGATACTTTAAATTAATTCAGGATCACTTTAGCAATGCTCTATGAATGATTGTCAGGTTGCACACGAATTTCAGCAAGGAAAGCAAGGACAAATATTTTTACACGTGGCTGAAATTAAGCAAAATGTCAAATCGCGGCAAATTTAGTTGCGTGCGTCGAGCGCAATTACGGAGGCACTATAAGGGGTAGCAAGTTGGTTTTAGGTTCGTTGGAAAGCTTAGAATCTTAGCTTTAAAATGACAGAACTCGCTCCTAGCACAAATGGTTCCGGAGATACGGCCGATTTAGTAAAGGTAGTTTTTCGGATTTGAAATTTTAAAGCTCAGAATGACAGATGACAGTTTTCAGTTTTAAACATGACAGAATGACACGATTTTAGGAGGCAGTTCTAATAGGCTAAAATAGTTTGGATTAGATTATTTTAAACTAAGAGATTGGTTTTGGCACAGTGCTAGCTGGGTACTCACACTAGATTTTGGACAGGAATGTGACTTTGTCACCGATCGGGTCAGGATTGGCTAGCGGTTCTTTACAGCGATGTGGTCTCTGGTTCTGCTCTCTGCACTGCAGAGTTCTGGTCTCTCTGGATCTCTGGTCTCTCTGGATCTCTGGTCTCTGGAGATTGATGGATTTGAAGTCTGGAGTCTCCCGGCAAAGCGTCCCGCAAGAAAGTGGAAAGTGAGTGTCTCTACCTGGATTTCAATGTTCCTTTTATGTGTTTTGAAAATGGGTGTGTGCCTGGGCCTAGCTAAGCCTGCCCCTCTCACTTATCATTGGCCAAGCTTTTCTCTCTCCCTTGATTGGGGGAAAGAAATGGAGTGTCAGAGTGATGCTGTAGGTTTTATGGTCAGAGGAACCTCCCCTTGTCAAATTGCACACAAATCTATTTCTGACCCAAATACATATTTATCTATGTACCATGTTTCTAATATTATAGGTCCAGTTAACATATTTTATTTAGCACCAAACCATCCGATCCCTGTCTTTGTACGATGTCGTGTCCACTTATGACAGAATTCTCCCCTTTTCATCCAGGTAACAACCTCTAAACCTTTCCAGATTTTACACAAAGGTGCACCAGGGATATGGGTTTCAGATGATAAAGTGTCAGATTTTTGACATGCATACATTTGGAGTAACAACCTTTTTTTCTGCTACTATCCCCAAGAACATACCACAGGGTCCTAACACCTCTTAAAATGTGCACAGAAAAATCATAAGAATGATGATGTTATTTATATAATTTTGACAAGTCCGCACTGTGAATTATCCATCTTTTTAAAATCATGCTCTGGCCCCAAAGGGGTGTGGTTTTCCAAAGCACATGGTGGAACTTCTGGTTTATCCACTTCCCCCAAGCTCAGCTTGCTCTCACAGGCACTGCCCCTCCCAGTTTCTCCCAAGAGGAAGCCATTTTACGACCCCCCCAATATAACATTTGCCTGAGCCAGGGACAGTGCTTTGTTTAGTTTCCTGTAGTCCCTAGGTGCTCCTCCCCTAATCCAATCAGAGAGGTGTCATCTCCTTTTGGCAGGGGCAGCAGAATGGAGCCAGGCCTGGGAAGAGTTGTTGAGCCAGTTCAACTCCTGTCGGGGGTAGTTGTCAGGCAGAATTCAGCTAAATGTCACTTTAGTTCCCAGTTTCTACATTCAAATCAAACTGACAATTTTTGCACATGCAGCTAGAATGCTGATTCTAAGTTCAAAACAATGACATTTAACAGTTGCAACCTATGTTACACTCAAAAGTAGGTCACTCATTTATTTTAAACATTTCAATTTTAGTGGCTTTCTGTCCATTTAACTTAAGCTGCTGACATCCACAGCTCAGCCAGTTTTGTTATAAACATTGTTTTGGGCTCTTCATCTTTCCAGATTTTGTATGCACACAAGAATACATTCTGCCACATGTCTGCTGGTGTTCATTGAGATTTTTGAATATCTTGTGATGTTTAAAATAGGCATTTTTAGCTTGCATTCAGGGAAACAAAGGTGATTTGAAAGCGTTTTTTTTTTTAGCCAACCGGCACTGCTGTTTTTCCTTTGGCACACATTTCACTCATGGCACTCCTGGCCCATCATGCTTGCACTGGTGGGTGGCAGGTCAGGACCACTTTCTTGTGCGCAAAACTGCGCAGTTCTCCAGGATTCTGGCGAAAATGTGGGCTTTTCCACCCTCTTGGATTTCCTAAGCCCACAGCACCAAGTGTTGCAGCATAATAACTTGAACGTGGGCCAAGACACCCAACAGCTATCAGTCAAGCCTGGTGAGTGGGCTCAAATACCAGCATTGCCTCACACATGTCCCCTGCACCATGGTCACTCGTGATGTCTCCACGACACAATCCGCCAGAAAAAGCAGTAGGGTTCAAATGTACAAACACATGTCAAGTGTGCTCAAGAACGCACCTGGGCGAAGGTGGACCAGTGAATGACATCCAAATGCACAGTGCCCCCCACCACCAATCCTCTGAAAGCACACGCCAGCCTACCTGGTGCATGCCCCCAACCCTTTTCAGGCCGCTGCTGCCACCTTGGCCCACTGCACTCTCTTGCACTTTCCAACCCACACTCCATGGCATGCCCAAAGGGACGTTCTCTTACCTGGCTGGACTCCTGGTGAGGGTGTCTTCTCAAGGCTGCAGAGGAAGTGCTGGAAGTGGCTCCTGCCCTTCTTGCTCCAATCCACCAACATTTGACTATGATAGGGGCAAGCCTCTTTCACTGCCGGGAGAGTAACAGGACAAATGTTAGTGGCTTAGAAGCATGGGTGAAACACCTGCATAAACACATGTCACATGCACAAGGATACACCTGGGCACAGGTGGATCGGGGAATAACATCCAAAAGCACAGTGTTCCCCTACCCCCAACCTCCTGAATGCACGCACCACCCTACCTGGCAGATGCTCCCCATCCGCTACAGACTTCTGATGCCACCTTGGCCCACTGCACTCTCTTGCACCTTCCACCCCACACTCCATGGCACAACCCAATGGGTGCTCTCTTACCTGCCTGTATTTTGACTCCTGGTGCAGGTGTGCCTTCTTGAGGCCGCCGATGAAGTGCTGGAAGTGACTCCTGCCCTTGGTGCTCCAATCCTCCAACATTTGACTGTGATAGGGGGAAGCCTCTTTCACTGCAGCGAGATGCAGGACAAAAGGTGAATGGGTGCAACCCCTGAATTCACACCCCAGTACAGCCATGTGTTTTCAAGAAACCCCTGCACACTGCTGGGGTGGTGAAAGGCTGGTTACACAGAGAGATATGGAGCAGATGGCACAAGGTGGAAGGAAGGTAGGTTAGATGAGGGAGAAGGGGCAGGCGACAGAGGACGAAGGAGCAGAAGTGTAGGGGAGAAGCGACTGTTGGAACGGGGGAGTGGACACATGACATTGGAGGGCTGGTGACACATGTCGGGGACATGGATTAAGAAGGCAGGTGACATGGGCAAAGGAACAAGGGAAGAAGAAGTCATTGGAGAGAAGTGACAAGTGGCATGGGTGAGGGGGGGCGAAGGTGTAACACAGGGAAGAAAGGAGACTACACAGGGAAAGAAAGGGCTGCTGATGGGGGAATAGGCAAGGGTATGGGGCTAGCACATACGCAAGCAGCTTGTCCAGGCATACTTCACATGAATAACATCCAGTGCAAAGATCACACCATAGCCACATCCCTGATGGCCTTCGATGATGAAACATGGCAAGTACATTTGGGCCATAAACGACAACCTGCGAATGGCAGTCAAGATTGGACATGTGGTCTGTGCCTCATTCTCAAAAATCACACATGTCCTGCATCTACATCTTTCACATGAAAACCTGAAAACATGGGTAGAGTCCTTAGTATTACATATTACATTCCCCAAGTCACTCACCCAAGCATACAAATACACATAACAGGGTCACTGGGCTACCCAGATCAACCAATAAAGTAACATGGACATGACCCATTACACAATGTACAACATCCCAGATTGAGCCACATCTATTACATGTTACCGACGCAAGTACTAGGCTCTAAATTAAAAGCCAGACAGTACCCTAAGAAAATAATTAAGCGTGCATATAAAAGATTCACGAACAACAACTGTGCGGCTCTCCTTGAATATCGCGACAGGACCATAGAGAAGAAAAATCTAGTGTTTGTCAGGACTTTTAACCCTTTAGCCAACCAAGTGGTTAGAATCATCAGGAAGAACTGGCACATCCTCTTAGGAGGTGAATGCCCTGTGGAGCAGCCAATGTGCGCGTTTAAAAGAGGACCCAATTTGAAAGATCTCCTCACTAAGAATGATATTACAAAAGGTCACTCCCAACAGAGGAGTATCACAGAGCTATGGGGTTTACCGAAATTAGTAGGGCACTCACCCTGCGGTCAATGCACAAATTTCCACCTGACTAGCAGATTGGTGCAAGTAGATATAGGTCTGAATGTACTATGGTCCCAAAAGAAATTGACCAATTGCAATACTGATAATATAATCTATGCAATTTGGTGCCCTTGTATGAAAATGTACATAGGTATGACTAGTCGTAAGGTAAAGGTGAGAATTTCTGAGCACAAAAGCTGCATAAAGAATAAAGTGGCAACAGCCCCTTTGGTGAACCATTTCCTAATGATGGACCACAAAGAAAATGATCTTAAGTGGACAGTACTTCTCCGCGTAGACCCAGGTCCAGATGGATAATCAGCTACTAAAAGGTTACAGACAAAAGAAACCCGGCTCATTTTTTTGTGCAAAACTACAGAACTAGGGATTAATGAAGCCATTGATTGGAATGGCATAGGTTGAAATTTTAGAAAGCACCATAGAGACACAGAGGCACACTTTATGAGTTCAGTGTTTTATACGCACAACTTTTGTCCCATTCCCTGTAAGTACAGCAGTGTAGGCGGTTTGATTTTCAGGATGCCTCAATGCTTGGCTACAAGTTGGAGGTGCAGCAGTTCGCGCATAATGTAAGGCGGGTCGCAGCAGGCCAAGTAAGTGGCAGCTCGAGGTCTTGCGTGCATTCCGGCTGCGTGTTGGGAATGCGTGCCTGAGGGCGGTTTTCTAAATCCAGCGCGGAACTGCAGGATTACATGCTGACTTCTCTTTTGTGGCACTGAGGGGAACACTTGGTAACCCGTGTGTGTGTTTTTTAACACAGGCTGAGATCTCCATGCAAGACGCGAACGGTGCCGTTGTTTTCCCCATTGAACTACAGCTGACTGCGTGACCGCCCAAGAAAAAGACACTCGAATTTAACAGCATGTCTGGGTTAACACTAGTAGACTGATGTGCACGGCTCTACTAAGGGTAAGCCGCCTCTTTTTATGTAATCAGGGATATGTATAATTATTTTTTACAGGAACTCGAGTATAAGTGTGCCTCTACATTTACTAAGGCTCGAGCTAGAATGGGCAGCAGTGCATTGTTGTTTTTTAGAGCTGTAGAGTCAGGGTAGTCACCAGCCTTGCGCATGTGTATAATTATTGCAAAGTAGCACTTACGAATTTGTGAATGTAGTGGGGCATCACTATCCCCTTTTGAGAGAAAGGAACTGTTATTAAAAAGGGAGAGCATTACATTTGCCACAAACCTTGGTATGTAATGGATAGTTTTTGAATTAGTTCTGTCCAAATAAAATGTATTGTGGTATCTCAGCACAGGCAGTATTGCCCGGCACAGGTTTCCTCAACTGGTGTTTTTGTTGTTTTGTTTTCAGAGCTGTTAGTGGCTACTATGAAGACCAGTTTATCCATCCGTCCATTAACATTAATTGTGAATGAGAATACGGTAAGCCATCAGCAGGACAGTTTTAATCCTGCTGGATTTTGTGCTTGAAGTTAAGAGTGTACAGCTCAAACTCATAGCTGTCTTTCCATGTTTTCCCTCCTTAAATTGCATGAAGTTCACCACGAAGATAACATCTTGTTGACGTATGGTGTTTTAAGGAGCCAAGACCTGTTTTTGTTTGATAAATCACCATTTTCTACCCCTGAAGAAGTTCTCACATTGTACCAACTATCGTTCGAGAATGAAACATGTCGGGTTTTTTTGTGTGTTGTACACTAGCCAACATTTAATAATGAAGTATTGAAATGTTGAGAACCGCATACCAGTATTGATGTGGATTCACTGAATAAGGACATAAGGTGTTGAAAGAAAGTACCCTCTAGAATAGGGACTGTCTATGGTATCTCTCGGGAGTGTTTATCACTCTATAGGGTCTTCTTATTTTGTACAAACAACCGGTCATTTATGATAATAGTTTGTGATATAGGGTTTTTAGAGTTGTTTGGTTTATGGTTTAATAGCACTTTGTAATTTATATAATTGAAATTAAATTAAATATGTGTTTTTAACAGTTCAGTGTTTATCACTGTATTTTATAACTATATGAATATGTTCATACAAATGTCAATTTTATAAAATATTAAAAGTATATGTATTACCCAATGGCATAATTGGTTGTTTGCTAAGGTGTTCATCAACTTGGTGAATTTCATGTTTAAGGAGGGCCCACATGTGAGCCACAAGATTCTCTTGTTTGGAAACAGGCGTAAGCCTTGCTAAGGGGACGAATCTCCGGGCCATTTGAATTCCCCACAGTCTTTCATGTGTTATATGTTGACCGACGCATTCACCCCCAATACGTTCATTGTAATTGACTGTCTCCCTGATAATAAGCACATACCATTTAAATGTCACTGAAGGCAAACATCCCCTCCCCCCCGTTGGAGGGGCCACCGGGTTGGGTGGGGGAGAGGTGCAAGGACAGCGGGTGAACTGGCGGTTTCAGGCAGCATCTGCCCAAGACTCGATGGGGGGAAGCATGAAGGATGCTACAAAACAACAATGCATGCACAGCATGTGGCCTGGTGGGTGCGGCCCAACTCCCCATCATACTGGGCGGCTTGGGGGTTCATCAGCAGCATCATGTGAGCCTGCTGCCCAAGGACCAGGGCTCTGGGCTTGGTGCCGTGGTATTTTTCCCTTGAGTGAGGGCTGTGACACCTGAGGTCCAGAGCTGGGTTAAGGGTGAGCTTCCACCCTGCATCGTAGGATGGTGCCCACAGGGCTGGGTTCTTGTAGGGTGCAGACCCGGGATATAACTGCCTGCCTTGTGGAGCCCTGTCCAGGAGCCTGGTCGCACCATGACTCCCTTCACCACGCCTGTACATCCAGCTGCTGGGCTTCGTTGGTATTCACATTCCACTCTGGCCCTTTGGTACCACTTGATGATATGATATGATATGATATGATATGATATGATAGGATATGGCATTTATAGTGTGCCTAAACACAAGTGTTTCAAGGCGCAACGAGGCAAGGGAGGGGTAACAGAGGGAAGACAGAGACAATGAACTTACTAGGCCAGGTGTCATTGAGATCGCGCAAGTGCAGGGGAAGGGGGAAAGGGAAAAGTGTTGGGGGTAAGAGGGAGGACAGTGCATTACATGGGATCGACAATAAAAAAAAATACAATAAATAACAGCAATAAATTCGGCCAGCAATAAATTCGGCCAGCTGGTGGCAAGTGCAAGGGTAAGTGCAGACAACAGATGTCAAGTGCAGACAACAGATGTCAAGTGCTGTTAGGGGACTGAAGAGATACAGAAAACAGTCCCCAGTGCAGGGGTTGACAGAGAGGCAGCTTACTGTCTCCAGAGCTCTGGTTCTCTCTAGGCCCGACTACTGCAACAGCCTGCCTATACTTTCCGTCCTCTACAACTCATCCAGAACAGGACTGTGAGACTGGTCTTTGGCCTGAAGCCCAGGGATCGTATCTCTCCAACCCTGAAATCTCTCCATTGGCTCCCGGTTTCTGCAAGGATCAAATTCAAGACCCTCTGCATTGTCCAGAAGGCCTTCTGGGTCCTGGGACCGCACTAACTCCAACTCTCTCTTCAGAAACATCTTCCTACTCGAGCTCTTTGTTCTTCCACCTCCAACTCACTGAGGGTCAGTCGCTTCTCCAAGCAACGAGTTGGAGGCAGATCGTTCTTCGGCTGGCACCTCCCTCTGGAACAGCCTTCCTGCCTTTCTGAAACTTGAGCAGAACCATCTCCGGTTCAGGAAGCACCTCAATACTTTCCTCTTTGTGTCTGCTTTCTCTCTGCCTCTCCCCTGATGATTTCCTGTCTGTTAATGTACTGGTCACCTGGATGCCCTCTGAAATCAGGCCCAGGTCTACCCCCCCCCCCCACCCAGTTACACACCTGCACTGCCCCCCTGGCAACCTCTGCACTTAGTTCTGTATCTGCAAACCCTACAGTCCCATTATGTGCACTTATTTGACAATAGCTGTCTGCACTTTCACCCTTGCACTTGCAACCTGCTGGCTGCACTTCTTCTTGTTTTTGATTCTATGTCTGCCACTTACCCTCCCCCCCTTATCCTGGTAATTTTCCACACCCCGCTCCCCTGCACTTGCACAATCTCAATGTCACTTGGCCTAGTAAGATCGCTGTCGTTGTCATCCTTCTGTTCACTTCCCTCATCGCGCCTTGAACACTTGTGTGTACATGTCATATCATTAAAAATACCCTCACCTAGTCATTGAGGGATCTTCAAGATGGAAATGCAGTCAGGCAGCGTTAAAATCCCAGACCAGTAATTGCAGATTGTGATGAAATGGTTGCTTGTGGCACAAAGAATAAAGGAACGCGGGTAAGCAGGCTCGGGGTGGAGCAGAGGCCAGGCCATGTGAAAAGGACTGCCTCGCAAGGTAGAACAGGTTTGGTTCTTTTTGTTTTAACAGGGCAGACACCTCTGTGAGCAATGGTGGGGTGACGCACTTTAAATCTCCCACCTCTTATCCCCTTGGCCTCTCAGCCAACAATCACGGGATTCACAGAGCGAATCCTCTGTCAATGAATCCACCCCAGACGTCATCACACGCACCTGCAGCAAGGCAAACAACAACATCAACAAGAGCCCTTCGGGCACCGTCCAGGGAAGGTGTGCTGTGTGAAAAAAGTAAGGGAACAATGTTGACTTTATGAAAAAAAAAGTAGAGGAACGTCGTACCCTTTACTTCCCTGCCACTTTGACCTCTGAATTTGCACCTTTCTAGTAGTGATAGAATCAGGTAGAAAAGACTTAGGGCCAACGTCAATAGGACAAAAGTTTTTTGCTCAAGATCACATGGTTCAGGGTAGTTTGCAGTAAAGTTTGTGCCACTGATTCCATACGAGGTTGGTTGGTAGAAAACTTAGTTCAAAGAGAAGAGAAGGACAAGCCCTCGGATTGGAGAAAAATTTCAAACACTTTCACCGCAGCTGAACGAAACGAACAACCGGAATTGCACAGTGGAGAAGAAGATGTCGCTGAGGCGGACGTTCCTGGTAGTTCCTGCAGGCTCACGGTTCCTGAAGCGACTGTCGCACTGACAAGAAGTAGGAAGACTGGAGGGTCCTGCACTACCCAGCGAAGAAACCAGCAGCAGAGCAAAGCAACAAATAAAAGGTACGCTTCTTAAAACCCAAGCAGGGTCAGACCTTCCTGGCTATCCAGCCCACTATAGCTCTGTACAGGGAATTCGACCAGAGGAGGGGTCCTGGCTTGCAGTCTGGGCGAACTGTTTGGTCCCACCAGCTGAAGGGAAGAAGTTTCCTGAAGGATCTTCTCTGTCGTCGGATTCTGAAGATTCAGACCTTCAGCAGGGCTTCACCAGGCTGTTCAGTCGTTGAAGGGGTCCTCTTCAATCTGCTCTTCGTTGGTTCTTTCGTTCCAGTGGTGACTCTGCCTTTCCATTCCCAGAGACCTGCTTTCTATGCAGTTTTCCCCCATTCATACAGCCTGGCTGTCAATCACACAGCAGGGTGGCTTTCCTGGCAAGGACAGTCACCCAGCCAATCAAACAGGAGTGCAAGGATTACCAAGGAAACCCATGGCAGAGGTCCTAAGACCCCTCCCTCACATCCTGCCTAGCCAGACTTTCAGGCACCTTAAGGAGGATTTCTGTGCAATGGCAAATAAACCCAGCTGGAGCCAAAATAAAATGTATTTGGTCAAGCGGATTTATGTTCAAGGCTAACGTAATAGCCTAAAACAATACCATGGTTATAGAAGATAACCGCGGTAGAAAAATTAGGGTAGTTACCACTGCCACCAGCCAAGTCTTGATGTAAAGGGAGCGAAACAGTGCTCCAAGAGGAACAGACAAAAAGGAATAGAATTAACCCTTTCCAATACTCCATGTAAGATGGTGTGTACTGGGTCTGTAGTTTAAAGAGACTACATAACGTTAATGGCAGGCAACATTACATGTTTCTGGGAGACAGTAGTCAGTCCCAGAAAAATGGAGTCACTGGGAAGTCTAAAAGACAACCCTGTGTCACTGCACTAACGGTGCTGTGTAACACACACAAAAATAATGCTCGTGGAATAGGTGAGGCTCCAGAGCCCAAGATCACACACAGAAAAACACCTGTTAAGAGTGGGAAAAAGGCTCACACTCTTACCAGGTGAAGAAAATAAATCCTAGAAATACAGCAAAGCTGCTGAGGGACTCATTAGGTAAGGAAAATTAGCCATTTATGAGAATTCTCCCTAACACTCCGGCCCTCCCGCAGACTAAGGGACAGGAGGATTTAATCCACTCCTGGATGAATTTCTACCTCTAGTCAGTTAAAAACATCCTAGAGAGACCATCATCATTTTGGTGGTAACATCCTGCTCTGTCTTCAATGGTGAAATCAAACCCTTGCAGGCAGATTGACCCCCTTAGAAGTTTTGGGTTCTCCCCTTTCATTTGCATTAACCATCTCAAGGGTTGGTGGTCTGTCTGAATCACAAAGGTAGATCCATACAAGTATGGTCTAAATCTCTTCAGAGACCACACAATGGCAAAACATTGACACTCTATGGTTGCCCACCTTGTTTCAGTTGCCTACTGATGAAGCAAATGGGGTGTTCCCTACCTTTCTCCTCCAGTTGACTAAGGACTGCACCTATACCTATATTGAAGGCATCTGTCTGAACAATGAAGCGTTGGTGATAATCAGGAGCTCTTAGGAATGGAGGCGGCTTGATTGCACTCATCATTCCATTTAACCTTTTGTAACGCTCACCTGGTATCCACGGGGATGTCACTCAGCCTGTCTGACGTCTTACGACCTCGAACACTTCCCTGGAGTCTACTCGACTGGAGACTGGGCCTGAAACACAGGATTGGTA
Source organism: Ambystoma mexicanum (assembly GCF_040938575.1). Lineage (NCBI taxonomy): Eukaryota > Metazoa > Chordata > Amphibia > Caudata > Ambystomatidae > Ambystoma > Ambystoma mexicanum. The sequence goes on from NC_090941.1 coordinate 360,505,266, forward strand.
GAGTTTAACTCCCTTTTGTCTCTGTGTGCTTGAACCCCTTCTTCCCGGTCATGCAACCATTACCTTTGATGCACAGCTCACCTTGTTTTCTTGGAAAGTGTGCTCTCCGTCCTGCTTTCAGCGCAGGGGCACGTTGATTGATGCGGGCTCGTTGCTGCCTAGTTACTTCACTGGCAAGAGTCCGACAGGTAAGTATGAGTCTTTTAAACAGTTCTCTAACTTTGTTCCTTTCCTTCCTTAGATGTTGGCCGGCATCCAGGGATGGCAACGTGCTGCTGAGATGAGTAGCGCTGAGGTGAGTGAGAGCACGATGCGCGATGCAACCCTTTCGTATTTGTTTTGACCTGAGTTCTTTTTCTGTGTCTTTTAGGTGCCGCAACGTTTTCAGCGTGGATGCCGGGTATGAAGAAGAAATGCGGTGAGTAAGCGCGGTATGCGGCGCCTCTAGATGTTTTCACGCTAACCTGGAGTGTCTTTTCCCCTCTTGCAGATGGATGAGAGGTTCCGGAGACAGAGTTCCCCCAGAGCGGCTGGGATTCAGGCAAGCGTTTGAAGCTCGTACAGTCTTTAAAAATAAGCGAAGATTTGCTGAATGCTTACTAATGCCTTTTTTCTGTTCTTTTCCCTTTTCCTTAGGAAGCGGCGTGCCGGGATGGGAATGACACCACCGAAGATGCCCGGAGAACAGAAGCGATGAATGATGGGCAGAAGCGCCGCAAGTAAGGCTGTTCCTAACGGTGTTCTTGTTCTTGCAGGAGCTGAGCGCAGAAGAAAGATGCAGGCCTACTGGAGACCAAGCCGAACACGGTGAGTGTCACGCTGAAAGTGCAGAAAACACAAAGCATGTTTCTCAGCCTGGGCATGGCATAAATAGTCTCTGGGTATCCCAGGTGTCTCTAGGCTGAACCACACCCAAAAGACTAGACTGCACATGCAGTTCTGGGAACCGAAATATGTGGGGGCATCCATCTTGTCCCCATCAATGCACTACAAGTCCAATCCCCAATGTGATCCTATGGGAGTGAGTGAGTCTGGTGCCACAAGCGCCAAGTCTGACTACAAGTTGGTCTTTGGAGGGATGGAGGGGCCCTTGAGGGCCATGTAGGTGATCGTGGCCTGGCTCCAGCCTGACATCTTGGAGGGCTGGGGACATGAGGGGCAGGAATCATGACAGCACTCCCGCCCAAGGCCCCTCTCAAGGTGGCTCTTCTGTCTGGTCCTGGTTTGTTTGGATGGTTTTGATGAAATCGTCTAAGCAAGCAAGGTGCATGGATGTACTCACAAGGCTCCCATGTCCTGTCTTGTGGACCATACCCCTTCCAGTCTACTAAGTAGTATAATTTGGATCTGACGTACTTTGAATCCAGGATGTCCTTGACTTCGAATTCTGGCTCCCTGGCGACTACTACTGGCTGCGGTGGTGTTGCTACCTGGGTCCCAGGTTGAACAGGTTTAAGGAGAGACACGTGGAACACAGGATGAATCTGCATGTTTGACGGCAAAGCTAGTCTGACCGCCACAGGATTTATCACGGAGGTGACGGTGAATGGACCCAGGTATCTTGGACGGAAAGTTCGGGTTCCTTTAATAGACACGTGTTTAGATGCCAGCCAGACTTTGTCTCCCACTTGGTAGTTGGGGGCCGTTGCTCGGTGTTGATCAGCAAACTTCTTTTGGCGATTCTTAGCTTGAAGTAGGTGTTCAACTGCCCTTTGTTTGTGGTCGTGTGCAAGGTTTTGACTGCTGGCATTTCCAGGGTTGTAGGAACGTCCAACTCAGAGGTACGTGGGTGCCTGCCATACATGGTATAAAAGGGTGTCTGCCCAGTGCTGGTGTGTAGGGAACTATTATAAGCATATTCAGCTATCCATAATAGGTCGAACCAGCTTCCTTCAGCTTGGTGTAACATGCAACGCAGATACTGCTTGAGTGTCTGATTTGTCCTCTCAGTTTGACCATCCGTTTGGGGATGGTGACTGGTGGATAGCCGGATGTCAATCTGGGCCATAGAGCAGCATTTTCTCCAGAAGTTAGATATGAATTGAGTACCTTGGTCTGAGACTAAAACTGAAGGAAACCCATGGAGCCGTACGATGCCTTCAAGAAATACCTTTGCCAGAGTGGAAGCATTTGGGAGCCCCTTAAGACGAATGAAATGTGCCATTTTTGAAAATAGGTCCACGACCACAAGAATAGTGTTAAACCCTTGACTGGGTGGTAAGTCAGTAAAATCAAGGGACAACGTGTGCCAGGGTGCTGGTGGGATTTCCAATGGTTGTAATAGCCCAGCCGGTTTCTGCTTGGATGACTTGTTTTGAGCACACATTCCACAAGATAGGATGAATTGGATAATGTCTTTACGCCACGGGGGCCACCAATAATTTTGTTTTAGCTTGGCTAGGGTTTTAGCGATTCCGGGGTGGCCCTCGATCAAGGAATCATGATAACTGTTTTCATAGTTCTTGGTTTGGTAAGAATAAACGATTCCTGAAGTAGGGCAACTGATCTTTTATCATGTAATGTTCTCCTTGTGCACTCCACGCTTGTAATTGCTCCAGACTCATCAGGTTTTGGATTTCTTCATGTAATTCTTTCTGAGTTATGGTTGCTGTGATTCCTAGGAGCTTGTCACTCGGGATGATTGCTATTGGTTCAGGGGTCTGATACCCTTGCTCTTCCACCCCCATACGGGAAAGGGCATCAGCCTTCCCGTTTTTCATCCCTGGTCGAAATGTAATCACATAGTCATATTCAGCAAAAAAAAGAGCCCAACGTAGTTGTCGTGAGGATATGGCCTTTGCCGTTTTTAGGTACTGGGGGTTCCAGTGGTCCGTTATTACGGTGATTGTGTGTCTGGCGCCCAAGAGGTAGTGCTGCCATGCCTTAAAGGCTGACTTAATGGCCAGGAGTACTTTGTCTGTGATAGCTTAATTGAGTTCAGGGGGTGTGAATTTACGCGACCAGAAGGCAACAGGGTGTAACTGGCCCGTTTCGGGGTCCTTTTGTGAGAGGACGGCTCCCATAGCCATGCTTGAGGCATCCGTTTCCACCAGGTATGGGAGATCAGGGCGAGGGTGGCATAAGATTGGGGCAGATGTGAATCTTGCTTTGAGTTCCTGGAAAGCTTCCTCGGCTTCTGTTGTCTACTGGAACTTTTTGTTGCTTTTCCTTAGCAATGACGTGATGGGATGCATGATTTGCGAAAATCCTGTGATGAACCAGCGGTAGAAGTTTGCAAAACCCAGCATACTTTGAACCCCCTTGAATGAATTTGGGGACAGACAGTTCAGGATAGCATCTACTTTGTGTACATCCATTCGGATTCCATTCGGGCTGAGAATAAAGCCCAGGAATTCCACCTCAGAGACGTGGAATGAGCACTTTTCAAGCTTGGCGTAGAGCTGGTGTTGACGGAGTTTCTCCAATACGGATCGGACCTGTTTAACGTGGTCCTGTTTTGATGCGGAATATACTAGAATATCGTTGATGTACACAAGAGCACAGACATCAATCAATTCCCATAGGACATCGTTCATGAAGTATTGAAATGCTGCAGGCGCCTTGCAAAGGCCAAAGGGCATTACTTAATATTCGTACACGCCGTATTTGGTGCAAAAAGCGGTTTTCCATTGGTCCCCATGTTTTACGCGAACAAGGTGATATGCCCCCTCAGGTCTTGTTTTGTGTGGATTTGGGCATCTTTCACTTGATCAAGCAATTCAGGGATCAGTGGCAGGGGGTAGTGTTTTTTTTACGGTAATCCGGTTCAGTGCGTGATAGTCGATGCACATTCTCAAGTCCCCCTCCTTTTTCGGTACGAAGAATAGAGGACTGGCTGCTGGAGACTTCGAGGGACGGAACGACCCGTTGGCCAGGTATTGGTCGAGATAGGCATTCAGGTGCTTGTTTTCTCGTTCCGTGAGTGCGTAAATTCGCCCACAAGGGATTTGTGCGCCGGGTATCAGGTCGATTTGGCAATCGTATGGTCTATGCGGTGGCAGGGTATTAGCCTGTTCTTTCTGAAAGACGTCTTGAAAGTCCTGGTATTCACTTGGTAGGGTGCTGATTGCCACAGTCGCAAGCGTGAAGGTTCTGGTGTCTATTGGTTGTTTCTCTTGGCGATAACATGTGTGGGCACAAGTCTCGGGAAAGGCCAATTCTTTTGCTCACCAATCGATTCGAGGATTGTGAGCTACCAACCATGGCATTCCCAAAATCAACTGGAACTGTGGTGCTTTAATGAGGTCGAAAACGATAGATTCTTGGTTTCCATCCTGACACAGAAGGGTTAAATCTGCAGTGCATTGGGATACTGTACCAGAAGCTATTTCCGTGCCGTTGACAGTGGTAACAGTGTCGGTGGTTGATTTAGGGCGTAACGGAAGCCCCATCTTTGCCGCAAGATCCTGGTCGATGTAATTCCCAACGGCTCCACTGTCAATGTACGCTCTTACTGAGTGCATCTGATATGGTTGTTGGTGATTGATCAAGACCACAGTGCAAAATGGGAGGTCTGTAGTTCACTTTCTTCGCTCAACAAGTGGACCCCTACACTTGCCGGACTTGGGAGTTTTCCGATTCCTTGATGGTATCTTCCTTGTCCGTGGCCCCTACCATCGTCCTCGGTGGCTTCACAGGGCACTCTTTAAGGAAATTACCTGACCTTCCACAGTACAGACATAACTGCTGCTGTCTCCTTTTATCGCTTTGCGCTTTAGTCAAGGGGGATCTTACCCCCCCGATTTGCATTGGTTCTCCTGAACCTTCCGTTGTGCAAGCAATATTGTCCTTTGAACGCACATACATAGGGCGAGGGTCCGGTCTGGTTTGATCTGCTCTTCGGTCCTGCAACCTATGATCCAGTTGAACGACAAGGTCAATGAATTCTGAGCAGTCTTTCGGGGGGTTCACTACTTGTGCGAGAACATCCTTGAGCATCCCCCGCAACCCCTGATGAAATAACGTGCTTCTCTTTTCCACTGGCCATTCTGCTTTAACTACTAGTCTATTGAACTAGTCTATTGAACATGGCTATGTATGTTAAAAAATAGGTCTTGATTCCCTTGGCATAGGGACAGAAGTTCGTTGTATAATGCCTGCCCATGAGTACGACGGGCGAACAGCTTTTCCATCTCCTGCTGAAAGCCCCTGAAGTCATGCAGCAAAGGATCGTCTTGGGCCACAAAGGGTACAGACCAGTCCGCAGCGCTACCACTCAGGTAGGATAGCACAAAAGCGACCCGTGATTGGTCATTCGGAAAGGTCCCTGGTCTACAAAGGAAGTGCAGGCGGCACTGGTTCATGAACGTTGCAAACCTCTTGGGATCCCCCGTAAATCTTTTGGCGGGGCCAAGGGAACTGCCCCAGGAAGGGTTATCTGAACGGGTTTGGCTGATGGTGCTGGCATCGAGGGCACGCTTCCCGGCAATGGTGCATGCCCTGCTTGTGACTGGAGAAGTTGCCAGCTTAAATCATCAGTGTGTTCTTTGGCTACTATCAGCTCTTTCCTCAGGGTGTTGGTCTCCTGCCTGGCTGCATGTACTTCAGAACGTAGCTGCCCCAACATGTAGGCTAACTGGTCGGTTTCTGACGTTTCCTTGACCCCCAGGTGGATTTTGATGTGAGGCTTTGTGTTCTGTAACGCTCACCTGGTATCCACGGGGACGTCACTCAGCCTGTCTGACCTCTTACGACCTCCCTGGAGTCTACTCGACTGAGACTGGGCCTGAAACACAGGATTGGCAGAGTTTAACTCCCTATTGTCTCTGTGTGCTTGAACCCCTTCTTCCCCGGGCTCCAACCCTTTCCTTTGATCCACAGCTCACCTTGTTTTCTTGGTAAGTGTGCTCTCCATCCTGCTTTCAGCGCAGGGGCACGTTGATTGATGCGGGCTCGTTGCTGCCTAGTTACTTCACTGGCAAGAGTCCGACAGGTAAGTATAATGAGTCTTTTAAACAGTTCTTTAACTTGGTTCCTTTCCTTCCTTAGATGATGGCTGTTGTCCAGGGATGGCAACGTTCTGCTGAGATGAGTAGCGCTGAAGGTGAGTGAGAGCGCGATGGGCGATGCAACCCTTTCGTACTTGTATTGAACTGAGTTCTTTTTCTGTGTCTTTTAGGTGCTGCGATGTTTTCAGCGTGGATGCCGGTTATGAAGAAGAAATGCGGGGAGTAAGCGCGGTATGCGGCGCCTCTAGATGTTTTCATGCTAACCTGGATTGTCTTTTCCCTCTTGCAGATGGATGAGAGGTTCCGGAGACAGAGTTGACCCAGAGGGGCTGGGATTCAGGTAAGCGTTTGAAGCTCATACAGTCTTTAAAAATCAGTGAAGATTTGCTGAATGCTTACTAATGCCTTTTTTCTGTTCTTTTCCCTTTTCCTTAGGAAGCAGGTTGCTGGGATGGGAATGACACCGCCGAAGATGCCTGCAGAACAGAAGAAGCGATGAATGATGGGCAGAAGCGCTGCAAGGTAAGGCTGTTCCTAACGGTGTTCTTGTTCTTGCAGGAGCTGAACGCAGAAGAAAAATGCAGGCCTACTGGAGACCGATCCGAACACGGTGAGTGTCACGCTGCAGGTGCAGAAAACACAAAGCATGTTTCTCAGCCTGGGCGTGGCTTGAATAGTCTCTGGGTACCCCAGGTGTCTCTGGGCTGAACCACACCCAAAAGACTAGACTCCACATGCAGTTCTGGGAACCGAAATATATGGGGGCATCCATCTTGTCCCCATCAATGCACTACAAGTCCAATCCCCAATGTTATCCTATGGGAGTGAGTGAGTCTGGTGCCCCAAGCGCCAAGTCTGACTCCAAGTGGGTCTTGGGAGGGATGGAGAGGCCCTTGAGGGCCATGTAGGTGATCGTGGCCTGGCTCCAGCCTGACATCTTGGAGGGCTGGGGACATGAGGGGCAGGAATCGGGACACCTTTTTAGGGAGGATATCACAATCAAGGAAGGAGCTATGGACCCATAGTTCTCTATGAAATTTCTGTAGTACCCAGTGAGACCTAGGAAAGCTCTCACTTGGGTTTGAGTAGTATTAATGGCCCAGTTTTGCACAACCTATACTTTGCTGGGCAATGGGCTTAGCTCACCTTCTCCTACCTCATGACCAAGGTAGACCACTTTACTCTGACCAATTTGACATTTACTTGCCTTTATGGTCAGATGGGCCTGCTCAAGAGCCTGCAAACCATATCTCAGGTGATCAATATGTTTTTTCCATGTAGGGCTGAACACTGCAATGTCATCCAAGTATGCCATGCAGAAGTCCTCCATTCCATTCAGAACTTGATTAACCATCCTTTGAAATGTAGAAGGTGCATTCTTTAGTCCAAAAGGCATAACCTTAAACTGGTAGAGGCCTGTTGGGGTATAAAATGCAGTTTTCTCCTTGGCATGGTCTGTCACTGCTATTTGCCAATAGCCTGAGGTTAGATCAAATGCACTGAGGTACTTGGCTGAACCAAGTCTATCCACAAGTTCATCTGTCCTTGGGAAAGGATGGGCATCAGTCTTAGTGACTGCTTTTACAGCTCTATAGTCCACACAGAATCTCAACTTCTTGAATCCTGCCTTTGGTACTAGAACAAATGGACTAGACCATGGACTTGTAGATGGACCTATAATCCCGAGATCAAGCATCTGGTTGACCTCTCCTTTGATGTGGGATCTCACATGTTCTGACATTCTGTAACCTCTGCTTTTCACAGGTAAATGGTCACCAGTGAGAATATCATGCTGGCCGCAAGGGGACAATCCTGGTGATAGTGAAACAGGGATGCAAACTGATTCAACAGAACTTTACACTGCTCCTGTTGTCCATAAATCAGCTGAGAAGAAAGATTAACTCCTTCTATTTTTCCATCTAAAGGTTGGCTTCTGAGGAGGTCAGGTAGAGGTACACTCTCCTCTTCCTCTTGAGATGAAGCTAGAAGCAAAGCTCTCACTTCTGGACTCGAGACATAAGCCTTTAAACGGTTGGTGTGAAAGACTCTGGGAGCCTCCTTGGGTTTGCCTAAATCCACCAAATAGTTCACCTTTCCAAGTTTGCCCACAAACCTTGAAGGGTCCTATCCATTTGTCTTGCAAGGCCCTCTGTCTTGTTGGCACCATAACTAATACAAGCTGGTCTTGAGTAAACTCAACCATGCTGGTCTTCTGGTCATGCCAATGTTTGACCAGAGCGTGACCTGCTTTCAAGTTATCACTTGCTTCTGCCATCATGAGTGACATTCTCCTCCGGAGACCTATCACATAGTCAGTCACTCTGACTTGCTTGGGGGAAGTCGTACTCTCCAACCGCTCCTTGATCAGGGCCAATGGACCTCTGGCTGGATGGCCATAGAGAAGTTCAAAGGAACTGTAACCAACTCCCTCCTGAGGGACTTCCCTATATGCAAAGAGAAGGCATGGCAGTAGAAGGTCCCACTTTTTTCTTAAGGGGTTCTTCTAAAGCAATTATCATGCTTTTCATAGTACGATTACACCTCTCTACCAGTCCATTTGTCTGTTGATGGTAGGCGGTAGAGAACTTGTAAGTGACACCACAGTTTTTCCACATGGCTTGCATGTAAGGGACATACAATTGTATCCGCTGTTAGATATCACTTCCTTAGGAAACCCTACAATGGTAAAAATACCAAGTAGAGCCTTAGCCACAGCCTGACCCATAACAGTTCTCATAGGTATGGCTTCTGGGTATCTTATAGCATGGTCTACTACAACCAGGATAAACCTGTTCCCTGAAGATGTGGGAGGGTCAAGGGGACCGACAATGTCAATGCCCAATGTCAACCTCTCAAAAGGAACTCCCACCACTGGGAGAGGCTCCACTCTTGCCAGAGGTTTGGCAAGTGTGGCAGCTCCTACAGAATGTGTCAACTTTTGCACCCATCTTAGGCCAGTAGAAGTAGAGAGCAAGCCTTTCCTTGGTCTTCTTGAAGCTCAAGTGACCAGCCAAAGGTATCTTGTGGGCTAACTGTAGCAACTGGAGTCTTTTGGCAAGGGGCACTACAATTCTTTTGCAGTCCCCAGGGATAGAATCAGTTGGTTCACTGTAGAAGAGGCCATCTTCCTAGCTTAACCTGTGCTTTTCAACATCTTGCCCATCAGGTTGGTTGCTGTTGAAGACCTTCAAGTGTAGGAAACCTCCTGCCAGTAAAGACTGCAGCTTAGGATGGTCAACAGGTACAAGATGTCCAACTAAGGCAGTGGGCCTCATTACGGGTCGGGCGGTCCGTGATTAACAGTGGCGGTAAACTCGCCGCCACTGTTAGTTCCGGACTGCCCGATCCCGAGTCCTACAGGCAGGAGGTGATCTTCCCGCCAGGTCTGACCTGGCGGGTTGAACACCTCCCATCTGCAGGCGGACGTGGAAACACCAGCACCATCACGAGATGGTGCCGGTGTTTCCACTTCCCCATTCCCATTGAGTCCTGTGGGACTCAATGGGAATGGGGATTAACACCATTCCGCCTCCGTGACTCGCAGGACACCGAGGCTGTTATGCCCTGGTAATTCCGGGAGTCGCGGAGGCGGAATGATAATACGAGTCCGGCGGTAACCAAGCGGTTTTACCGCCGCGGTTACCGCCGGACTCGTAATGAGGCCCAGTGTCTTCTTCCAGATCTGATTCTTCAGATACTGGCTCAACCACACATGGTTGCACCTCACACTCTGCCTCAGCAGGTGGAGTAGTCACAGGTGTGACTTTGGACAATCTTGGGGATGTCCTTGCTGGTAGCACAGGGGTGCTGTCTGACTTTTACCTAGAGGTCTGGGGTATCCCCTTTGCCTCTGTTTTCTTTGAAATAGCAGTGAGCAACTCCTGTGGAGTGGGAGTGATAGTTTCCTCTATCAACTCCTCTGGAGAGCCTCTCAAGGTTATCTCCCTTGCAGACCTAGTGAGCTCCTGTTTCCTTTTACTGGGAGGCCTCGGGGTGCTTGACACAACTCCAAGATTTTTCAGGTCATTACCCAACAGGACTCTCCCAGGCACTTCACTCTGCACACTAACAGGTATTTTGACAGTCATTTCATTACACTGGATGAGAGCTGGTAACTGGGGAAGCATTTGCACAGGGCCTTCAGCTAACTTGGTGAGGTGTTTGGGTGCCTTATCAACATCCTCCACCTTGAAAAATGATTCATCCACCACAGTTATGCTGGTTCCATTGTCTCTGATGGCAGGGGTTTCCTGACCATTCACAAGAAAACTATCTTTATAATACTCTTTAGTATTATCTGGGATGGAATTATAGACATCTAAGTTATGTTGTTCCCACAAGCCCAGGGACACTAAAAAAACACTAGCTGAGACTCTCATGGGATCATCAGCCAGTAGGTGAACGTTTCCACTTGCCATAGGTACTTCTTCCTCTGGGGTGAAGGCTAAGGAGACAGTGTGGACCCCTGAAGGTTTACCCTTACATCTGGGATCCCCTTTCACATTGTCAGTTGACCCACAAGCATAACATTTCCCAAATGTCATGATGAATGGGGGTTTGTTCTGACCTCCATCTGGTTGCGGTCCAGATGGTGTACTAGCTTGATTTGGATTCCCTGGTGGTTTACCCTTATGTTGTTGTTTGTGGCCCTCTTTTGGATTGGGGGTATTAGAATTCTCTTTGTTGTCTTTCTTTGGTGGTTTCCCCTCATCCTTTTTCTGAGTAGCCCCAGAATCCGTGTGAGTAGCCCCGTTGGCAACCCTCAAGTCAGCAGCGTTAGCCAGCTTCTTTGGATCTATCTCCTTAGAATCAGCCAAGTTCTGTCTGAGATCAGGAGAGCAGACATCAAAAATAGACTCCAACATAACAAGATTTCTAATTCCTTCATAAGTGTTTACTCTGTAACCCTTAATCCAACCATCTAAGTTTTTCAAACACTCACATACCCAGGTAGCCCAAGGGGTACCATCATGCTTTTTGAGGGTCCTAAACCTCTTAAGGTACTGGGAAGGGGTTTTCCCAAATCTAGCAATTAAAGCTAGCTTCACACACCCATAATCCATCCTATTCACCTCCCTCAACTCCAGTACACATTCAGATACAACAGGGGGTAGCCTAGAGAAGAGCCAGGGAAGCAATTGATTCCCTGTAAAACCTTGAATACCATGGTTATATTCAAACATTGCCAACCAATACACAATATCGAGCTTAACCTCATACATACCCACAAATTCTTTAGGAATACAGAGTCTCTTAGAACTGGAAAACCTAGAACTGGAAAACCTAGAAGACTCTGGGAGAGAAGCATTTTCAAGAGACAATCTTTTTGTTTCTAGTTCATGATTCAACTCCATTTATCTGAGCTTAAGTTCTTGGTGGTTTTGTTCGGTTTGAGCATTTAAACGTTTGAATTCCAGTTCAAGCCTCATTTTCTCTAGAGCAATGACTTCAGGACTGAGTGTAGGACCTGTGGGGGTCCCAGTGGACAAGGGTTGAGGTTGCTTAGCAGGCACGGGAGCAGAGAGACCTACATTAAGTGAGATTTCTACCTCTCCTAACTCATCATTAAAAGACATGTTATCATCCTCAATACTTTCCACATTTGCTAGGGAGTGAGGCATTTCAGACCCATTCCCTAGACTTGGATTCTTTAACAACTTTTCAATCAGTTCAGTCTTTTTGCCAATGGCCGAGAGTTTCCTTTCTTTACACATGTCTATTAAATAATCAGAAGTGTAACTCAGGAGGGTCTCCTGGCGGTGGCTTTCCATATCAGACATGATTAATATTGTTTTTAGTGATGTTAGCCTTCTGGTTAGTTGATCCAAGGTAATAGTAGCACTCTAAGTGTAATTACTATACTTTGATCCTCACGGCTGTACACCAGTGTTAGGCAAAAATATATGCAGTACCCTTTGGGAACACCACACACAATTAGGAATACAAGTGACAGTACAAATTCACCTTTGGTACAAGCCTGTACTACACAGTAAAGTGGTAGCAATGGCTGAGCAGCCAGACTTATCTCAAGAGTAAGTGAGCAGTATCAAATAGTTACACAAAGGACAACAATTACTATGATTCAGGGAAACACTGACTCAAGGTTTTCAAGTAAACGAATATACATTTATTTTACTCTTCAGTTGTATAACATTACATTATTATAAGCAGTTTCAAAATCACACTCTTAATACACAACACCACTTCCCTTAAATTCCAGACAAGTTAAGTTCACAAAATGAAGTGGGAGCAAAATGGCACTCCAGCAATTTAAAAGGGAAGGAAAGACAAAGTTATAAGCAAATTGAACCACTCCAACTGGTAAGTACTCAGGGCAATAGAGCAAGAGTAACTACAGTGATAGAATCAGGTAGAAAAGGCTTAGGGCCAACGTCAATAGGACAAAAGTCTTTTGCTCAAGATCACATGGTTCAGGGTAGTCCGCTGTAAAGTTCATGCCACGGATTTCCAGACGAGGTTGGTTGGTAGAAAAGTTAGTTCAAAGAGAAGAGAAGGACAAGTCCTCGGATTGGAGAAAGATTTCAAACACTTTCACCGCAGCTCAAGGAAACGAACAACCGGATTTGCACAGTACCTTAAAACGGAGAGGAAGCTGTAGCTGAGGTGGACGTTCCTGGTAGTTCCTGCAGGCTCACGGTTCCTGAAGCGACTGTTGGACTGACAAGAAGTAGGAAGACTGGAGGGTCCTGCACTACCCAGGGAAGAAGCCAGAAGCAGAGCAAAGCAACAAATAAAAGGTGCACTGCTTAAAACCCAAGCAGGGTCCGACCTTCCTGGCTATCCGGGCCACTGTATCTCTGTACAGCGAATTCGACCAGAGGAGGGTTCCTGGCTTGCAGTTTCGGTGAACTGGTTGGTCCCACCAGCTCAAGGGAAGAAGCTTCCTGGAGGATCTTCTCTGTCGTCGGATTCTGGAGATTTGGACCTGCTGCAGGCTTAACCGGTCGGTTCAGTCATTGAAGGGGTCCTCTTCCATCAGCTCCGCGTTGGTTCTTTCGTTGCAGTGGCAACTCTGTCTTTCCAGTCCCAGAGACCTGCTTTTTATGCAGTTTTCCCCCATTCATACAGCCTGGCTGTCAATCACACAGCAGGGGGGCTGTCCTGGCAAGGACAGTCACCCAGCCAATCAAACAGGTGTGCAACATGGGTTACCAAGGAAACCTATGGCAGGGGTCCTTAGACCCCTCCCTCACATCCTGCCTACCCAGACTTTCAGGCGTCTTAAGGAGGGCTTCTGTGCAGAAGCCAGTGAAAAGACGGCAAACAAAGGATTCAACCCCGGTTTGGCGTGCAGAGAGAAACACAAGAAAGACTTTAACAAAAAGAATGGTGAATAAACCCAGCCAGAGCCAAAATAAAATGTATTTGGTCAAGCGGGTTTATGTTTGAGGCTAATATAATAGCCTAAAACAATACCATGGTTATATGAAAATAACCACGGTAGAAGAATTAGGGTAGTTACCACTGCCACCAGCCAAGTCTTGATGTAAAGGGAGCAAAACAGTGTTCCAAGAGGAACAGACAAAAAGGGATAGGAATGAACCCTTTCCAATACTCCATGTAAGATGGTGTGTACTGGGTCTGTAGTGTAAAGAGACTACATAAAGTTAATGGCAACTTTACATGTTTCTGGGAGACAGCAGTCAGTCCCAGAAAAAAGGAGTCAGTGGGAAGTCGAAAAGACAACCCTGGGTCACTGCATTGAAGGTGCTGTGTAACACACACAAAAATGATGCTCATGGAGTAGGTGAGGCTCCAGAGCCCAAGATCACACAAATGGTAAAAACACACACAGCAAAACACATGTAACAGTGGGAAAAAAGGCACACACTCTTAACAGGTGACAAATAAAATGCTAGAAATCCAGCAAATCTGCTGAGGGACTCATTAGGTAAGGGAAATTAGCCATTTATGAGAATTCTCCCTAACACCTCCACAGAGAAAACATTTCATCAATGATTTTGTCGTGCATTATACGTGGCACTCCAGGGACATGGTACATTTATCCCTGTGGCTGCCACTAAGAATATAATCCTGCACCACAGCATTTCAAGGACAACAGCCTTCACCTTGCCCAAAGATATGCTACATTTCATGCAGTGTGGACACTGACTGCATCACCCCAAACCTCATTTCGTGCTCAGGAGATCCAGATCTAGTCAAGAAAGTCTGCTAACAGAAGGTGAGCAATCAGGTGTGCGACTCACAGGGAAATGTCTGACCAAGAAGCGGCCAGTAGCACCCAAAGCCCCCATTCCACATCAACTCCTCGCGTGCAGAGTGGGGAGAGCAGTCATGAAGCATTACAGTTAGAAGCAATGCCACAATTTGATATATCTGACACTAGCAGCCTGGCACAAAATGGTCCAGATGGCTCAAAGAATTACAAATATACATTGATGCCACAGGTGTCAGTGAAGAACGCCGCTTGCGGGGGGCATTATTGCACTCACTAGGACCAGTAATGAGGGACATTGTTTTTGAAATGCCTGAAAACACAACAGACACATTCCAAGGCATAATTGACTTGCTCAACAATTACTTTGCACCATTAAAAAACGTTGATTATGAAATTCCACACGTCCATGCAAGACAAGTGAGAAAACATGGACAATGTTGTCATGCGGCTCAGGAAAAGAGCAAAATACTGTGACTTTGACAGATATTCCACAGAAGAGGCGCTTAAATCTCAGGCCATAGCTGGGTGTGAATCTCCCGAATTCAGAAAAAACTTCTACAAAAAGCAGAACCCTGGAGGAAATTCTTCAGCTCGCAAGAACGGATGCCGCTTTATCTCTGCAAACCGAGTCACTAAGCAACATCAAAATCACTCAATTGGCATCACCAGTGACTATGTGCCCCATTCGCACGTCAGAGAGGAGTTCAGAACAAAAGAAATGCTACAGATGTGGATATAATTTTCCACATGTGGGCCCATGCCCGGCGGTGGGACACCATTGTTACAAATGTGGCAGAGAAAACCACTTTTCATCAGTATGCAAGATCATCAACTTCTTTCAAGCAACAAAATCCAGCAGAGACCTCTGGAGGCGGGACAGTCATTACCCAAGGCGGGAAAGCCCTCGCCCGACTATGTGGCGATCACCAACAAACAGCAGACGCGATTCACACAGCAAAACACACGAGACATCACAGACAAAGTGGCACCACATGGAACAAAAAGAAAACCCAGAGCATCGCCGGCTCAGGAGCGACTCACAGAGGCTCATAATGCGACAGAAAATTAGATATCTTGAAGCGTCCCCACGTCGAAGATATGAGTCTAACTCCTCCTCTTCAAGCCAAGACAGAAAGAAAGGATATGTGCATGCGATAGGGAACAGCACAGCCACTGAATATAGCCCTACATTACTATTGCAGATCAATGGACAAAACCGTGAATTTCTCATAGACACAGGGACGACAGTGAACGTCATTAATGAAAAACATACATCTCTCTTGCTAAGAAGAAAGAACTGCACCCAGCCGATACCGACATATACCCATATGGCACAAACCAGCCCCTCAACTGCACAGGAATGTTCACAGCCTTGTGCCAATACAATGACGGCCACCTCAAAGTTAAAATCTACGTCATCAAGGGCGAAGTCCCTGGAGGAAGCATCCTCAGTTTCGGGTCAGCCATTCAAATGGGACTCATACATGTCATGTACCAGATAATGTGTTCTCTGAAAGACACAGGAGACCCCACACTTTGGATGGGAGTATTACTTTGAAATTGGATAACGTAAAAACATCCAAAGGAAACAATTCAAGAAATGTGGTATCAAGGATTTTATTAAAACTGATACTAATTTAATGTATGAAACAAATCATGATTACATCTGCACTTGTAAAAACAATTTACATAGCAGGAAACAACTTTTATTTAAAAAGAACACATCTATATAGTAAAAATCATCTTATTCAATCATCCAAGCATTCAACCTCATCCATCCATTAGACAAACCATTCATACCAAACACCAATAAATGTACAATATAAAATCTATAAGAAAATTCATCACAATTGATTCATCTGAAAAGTTTATAGAAAGAATATGAAATCAGTTTGACGGGCCACAATAGGTAACATCAGTGGCCTAGGCAATTAAAATGGGTCCCAGAGGTTTCTGACCACGACCTCATCTTAGTCCAAACTCAACCGGTTTCGACGTATATACTTTAGTGTAGTGACGTCTTCATCAGGAGTAACAAAAGTATTTTCTAACATAGGAAAGGAAAGAAAAAACAAAATGGGAAACATCAATGTATGAACCCCCTTTGCTTGGAAAGATAACATATAACAACATATGGGTTCTAGTTTACAAACCACTAAACAACACTAGTAAAAATTATGTATATAATGAAAAATAAAACAATGGGTAATCATATACAGGAACCTACTTCAAACCCGGGGTGTCTCCAGGATGAACCTGAGGTGTCTGGCAGAAAGCAGTGCTGCCCTCGTGTATTGGTGTCTGTGGGGGCTAGGTGAAATGTGGAACCAGGCCATAGGCAAAGTCAGTACTTCAGATGTGCACACAAATGACAAAGCCATTGTATAGAACCTTCACTATTGCAGCCAATGGAAGGCTTGTGGACAGAACACAAAAGTCACATACTTAAGATCTAGCTTAGAAAGGACCTAGCAATGGCTAACAATGGACCACAAAAATGCGTCCACGGGTATAAGACCGTGACCGCAAAGAATATTAACTAACCTTCATTCACACAATGGAAGGCTGTACGTTTCTTCCTTTAATTATAAGCTGGGTCCACTTTTATGACCTAAATAACAGATAATGTCTGCATACACAGCAGACCCGAAGGAAATGATGAACACATTTTCTCGATGCTGTTCAAAGGACCAGGGAAACTTAAAGACAAAAAAATAAAATTAGACATTAACACCCAGGTAAAACCAACGGCCGAGCACTATAGAGGCATACCACTCAACATCCAGAGGCATGTCGAAGATGAAATTCAGTCTCTACAACAACAGGACATTATTGAACCAGCTGAAGGGCCTATGCCGTAGGTATCCCCCATTGTGCCGGTGCCAAAGAAGGAGAGCAACAGCATTCAAATCTAACGTGGCCATATAAAGGGAACGTAATCTAGCGCTACAAATGATGGACATGATGCACCAGCTCCACAGGGCCAATGTGTTTTCAAAACTTGATTTAAACAAAGGGTATCATCAATTAGAGCTACATCCAGGATCCAGATACATAACAACGTTCTCAACACATATAGGGCTGTTCATATACAGATACAGATACAGATACAGGGCGCCTCAGCTTTGGGGTGTCGTCAGCAGCAGAAATCTTCTAAAATGAGATCCATCAAGTTATTAATCTTATCCCCCACTGTTTAAACTACAGTGATGACATTTTAGTATTCGGGGCCACACAAGAGGCACATGACGACACACTTAGAATAGTGTGCATGGCACTAGAGGAAGCAAACTTAACACACAATGCAAACAAATGTGAGATCAGTAAAGCAACCCTAAAATTCTTTGGGCATATCTTCTCAAACAATGGACTACAGCCTGACCCAGACACGGTGCAAGTACTAGTGGAGGCCCCCACACCTACATCAGTGTCAGCAGTAAGATCTTTCTTAGGAATGGCGAGTTACTGCACGAGATACATTCAGGATTTCGCCTCAGTCAACACTACCCTTCGGATACTTTTGGGAAAAGGACAGGAATTTCTGTGGTCTCAAGAATGTGAGAAGGTTTTTCAAGAAATCAAGAAACTGATTGAATCGGCCTCCTGCATGGCATGCTTTGATCCGGAACTCGACACAGAAGCACAGAAGTGACAGAAGATGCCAGCCCGGTAGGCCTCAGCGCCATCCTGGCCCTATCAAAACCAGGAGCCCCGGCCAACTCACCAAGACGCATAGTAGCATACGCAAGTCGTAGCCTCTCCACAACAGAATGCGCATAGGTCCTTTGCCTTGCTCCTCTCACCACTAGTGGACATAGTCTATCCTCACCGTTTTTAACATAGCTTCTTTTACGATAGGACGACACCTCACTCATTAATCCGGTCTGAACCCGACCTCCAAGTCCTGAAGACAGTTCGGTATCCTCAGTGCAGCGCTGTCCCATCTCTATCAGCCTCTGCCCATGTCAGCTATCAACCGAACCAGAAACACAAACTCAAGTGTCGACAACGTCAATGTGTTGTGATAAAAAACAACACAGAAAATAGACTGTCACCACTGTATACTAATCCTTCACAATGCAGATTTAATGTATGCATATATGCCACACTATGGCACAAAAATGTCTTCCTGTTAAATAAATTCATATTGTTTTATTCATCCACGGTGATTCTTTGTTCTGAGCTAGCAGTTATCTAGCTCTCTTTGCAAGGCTAAAGTGACCTCCTGTCAAGCTATTGGCTTGGGAAGCCTTTGACTCTACCCCCACATATCTGTATACCTCTCAACCCTCTAGAGTCAGGCCCCCTAAAAAAGAGGGTTCGCCCATCCTGTTTCTCTTCTGCGCATATTCACAACCAGAAAAAGAGAGCCTAGCAGTGGTGTGGGCATGCAAACACTACCATCTGTTTCTATATGGACGACCGTTCACACTCATTACAGACCATCAAGACCTTATCACCATTTATGGCATGCATGACAACAGGATGCCTGCCACTTACCTTGTACACGTCACAAAAAAATGTTCTGCAACACCCGACTTAGTGCAAACCTATGAAAAAAGATCACAGCAAAGCAACACTAAGTGTATTTTAGCAACTGCAAACAAGTACATACAGTGCATGCATACAAAGAGGATGCCTGCCCCTTAGCTTGTACACTTCCACCATAGTCTTCTGCATTTCTCTGTACAAAGAGACCTTCTGCCACGGTTTGTCCGTACACACCACAACCAGAAACCTTATTGAGCAATCCCTTTGCCTCTACAGTCCCATTTCCATAGCTACCATCCTGAAAAGGGGCAGCTGTGAAACAATTAATCCTGAAACTACAGCAGAATCAGCAGCGTTGTCGTGCTAGGAAGTGGGGGTGGGGGCAATGGGGAGAAGAAGTGTGAAACAGGTTAGGGGATTGGGTATTTATTGTTCCCTTGGAAACAAGTTTTTTTTTGTTGCGTGCTTACAAAGAACTTATTTTGTTTCTGCTCTTTGTTTGAGTTTCTCTTTTGGTTGCCTCCTTACATTGTTACTGGATTGTCTTCAACACGTTTTGCACAGTGTAAAACAAAACAGCATTGCCAATGTTGGTAAAATAAATGCCATTTGCATGGAACCAGTGCACATTTTGCTCATGATGTCATAGTCGGTGGAGAACCTCGCAGCAGTGGACATAAATTGACACATGCTTCTGTTAATGAAACACCTTCCGACTTCTGGCTGGGGACAAATTACACTGGCGTGGTCCCATGCTCCTCTTGGTGGTATGCTTGAGAAAACCACCTTGGCAGTGGGAAAAATCTGCATCACTTCTTCCATCAACTTCTTTAGGTGATGGCGCAAACGTCAACACGGCATGTACCCCAAAGGTACAGCTCCATAATGCAGTATGACAACATCAACAGTACCGACAAAGGCCATACATCTGCAAAGGTCAACCATACTACCGAAACTGCCCTTATAGACAGTACCCCAGAAAGCCTCCACTCCTTCCAATGCAAAATTAGCAGCCATGCCTCTTTGCGCAGCATACATGTACAGATCTTGCACAAAGGTATTACCCACTATTAGGACTAAGTGCTTCTCTATTGCTGCCTGCCACCCACACTGCACAGACTGATGAGGAAAAATAATACTGGCCCTTCCTTTGATGTAGACCCTTGACACCGGATTGGCTAAGTCCCACAGTTCCATTTCCATGCCCACCATGCTTAAAAAGGCACGATCTGCCGTGTGCGCTTTTTCAGCTAAAGTGAGGGCCATGCCCCAGTAAACCAGGGACAGTCCTTCTTCCCTTTCCACTCCAGCCATGCATCCAAGGTGCAAGGCCCTCACCACAGAGAACACCATAGTACACCTTATGTTTAAATGCTCATGTCATGTGCAATTCACTCCCCATCTGCAATTGAGCCTGCCAACTTTCGCCATAGCCACATGTTTGCATGCATGGCTGCATAACGTTGCGTCGGGTGTACTGAACAATATGTAAGTGCCTGTGTACATTGGCCATATTTTACATGTGTGGTGCTGAGCACTTCCTTTCATGCCGCAATATCTTACAGCACTTCCTAAAGCAAGGGTCTTATAAGGGCCTAAACACAGCAAACGCAAATGGTCACATGTGGCTCCCTACTGTGCAACATGTGCAATTACCAACACCATATGATAATGTATGCTTAGCAGCTCACTTCAGCGGTTCTACCAAGTCTACAATGTCCTCCATAACCATTGTGTAAAGGCGCCACCTTCAAAGACATGCAGAGTTACAACTGCATTGCTGCATTATGTTGTGGTGGCTTTGGTGAAGACCTAGGCCTAGACTGTTGGGTGCATGGCCTATGGCCAATGGCCTTCGGCCATGCACCCAACAGTCTAGTCCTTGCCCACACCCACCACAACATAACAGAGCCATGCAGGCGAACATGTAGCCATGTGCCAGAATTCACAAAGGCAACATAGGGACCAGTACTTCTACCCAACCACAGCACCATAAAGCAGGGATGCACGCACACATGTTCCACTTACCATAATGCAGAAACATACCACAGTGTTTGGCACCGCTACCCACTTCCATTCACAAAGCATTGTATAAATGCCAATCAAACAACAAAATCTTCACAACATTTGGTCTGCTCCCAACACTATTCTACGTGCATAGAACCAATACTCCATAGTGCACTACAACACTTAGTAATCTGCACAATGCAGACTACCCAAGCACATATACGAACCAGTTTAACCATACCCTCTTCTATATGGACACTATTCCAACACTGCACCCAGTGGACACACTGCAGGACTGCTCATTGCAGCATCTCCACCCATACACCAACAACTGTAGGATGTTCTAACAATCGCCATACCCATGCAACCAACAATGTGTGCAATGCAGCCAAACCACACACACAAAGCAACAATGTCACACCTACTTGCAACCAGTGGACATACCTTTTCAACTGGTGGGCATATTTTTCTGTGCAAGGGCTCCAGCCATGCATCGAAGGAGCTACGGACTTACCACACACAACACACCATAGTACACGCTATGTTTAAACGTTCATGTCATTTGGAATGCACTACCCTTCTGCAATTCAGTCTGCCACCACTCATCACAGAAAGACATCTCTGGTGGACCTGTCATGCCATAACGAAGGTTGCCTGCAAACACCACACAAGGTTGTTGCCTGTTGAGGTAACCGCAAATTGGCTTAGTATGCATGGATACCGCTGGCACACCACTGTCTTCTTCTAATGAGATATATCAGATGAATGAAGCACTTCTCACTCTCACACCCTTTCGATCCCTTCTTCCCACCACCAGATGCCGTAAATTAAGTTTTCCAAGCCCTTTCGCTGCTGCATTGTCCTTGGATACAACATGCCGGCAGTATCGAAAACTTATGATGCACATCACGTCACCGCACACTGGAGTGGAATCAAATTCTTGACCCTGCAGTGAACAGAGAAATTGGACACCAGAGCAGACCCAGATATGACTAATATTAGTGGGCACACTGTTACGTACAAGAGCCCCAGCCATGCACACAATGCCGTAGGGGCTTGACACACACACCACAACACTCTCCTCCTATACACCATGGTGGCATTTCCCCAAAACTTTGACGCACAGCACGCTTTACTCCAGCCAACCAACGGCCGCGTCCAAAGTTTGACGACATCACGGCGTACTGCAAGCCAATGAGCCTTCTGTCTGCAGAGTGAACAGGAAAATGGGTCCACGGAGCGAAGCCAGATATCCAACATTTTTTTAGATGTACATTTCAGTTCTTTGCAACCAAAGCACTTGTCGGATTTCCACCAAAGACACAAAAGCATGCTTTTTGCCCCAAGCCCCCGTTCTTGCTGCAAATCTGGTGCAAATCCATCCAGCTGTTCAGCCTGTAGCCGTGCGCAAGGTTTTCACCCATTCAGTCTATGGAAAAAAATATGTGGGACCCCCTATACATTTTCCCCCCTGCACGAAACCTCACCAAATTTACTGAAAGAATTCAGAGCGGGCCATATACTTTTTTTGCAAAGTCTGGTGAGGATTCCTCAAGGGGGAGCAAAGTTATAATCTTCCAAAAAAGTGGTCTTCCTATGGGTTTAGCAACTTAACCATAACTACACGGCCGCTACTGCGGGCCGTGTAATTATGGCTGCAAAGAAAGGACAAACAAAGTAGGCTTCCATGTCGTCTCCTACTACCCTAAAGAGACAGAAAAGTGAATCTCCAACACCCAGAGAAGATACAGTGGACCCTGTCATGCAGACTATTCTATTAGAAATCAGGGCCCTCAAGCCCTTCATTGAGGACACTAATGCTAAACTGCAGCAATTAGACACCAAATGGTCTGTATTTGAATCCAGGATGTGTGAGGTGGAAAGGAGAGTCAGTGAGGCAGAAGATATATCTAATAAGGTCACTAGTTTAGAAACCACTATAGCCTCCTTGCAACAACAAGCTCAGAATTTTTAAAACAGGAATAGGAGGAACAATCTTCGCACTTCACTGTTTGCCTTCCAGAAGGAATTGAAAAAGATAATCCTATTGGAGTCTTATATTCCTCAGATTCTTAGCCTGCCGGCATTTGTGCAGCTTAATATTCAGAGAGCACATCGAATTATCCCTAGCAATTTGCCGCTAAGCACCTTCCGTCCACCCAGAACCTTTATACTGGCCCTACTTGACTTCACCCATATCACACTTATTATGGAAAAAGTCAGGCAAATCAAGCAAATAAGATGGGAAGGAAACAAAATCTTCATCACACAAGATGTTTCCAAGGCAACAGCAGTGAGAAGAAAATAACTCTTGGAACTTAGACCTGCCCTTGGGCAATTAAATGCCAGATATGGCATTATTCATCTAGCTATCCTAAAAGTTACCCAAAATGGGCAGTCCTCAACCTTATGAAAAGCAGCGGATTTAAGCCAGGAAGTGCCACGGGTCGATTAGATTGGCCGCTGTTTGTAGAGCAACGCCCATTTGTTTCTTTGGAAATGTGCTTTAGACCCTTCCCTCTAACTCCACCTTCTATTCCCACCCTGAGAGCCAAACATTTTTAAATGAAATTAAGGAGGTTAAAATAGGTGTTCTTTGGAACACTGTTTTTTTTTTGGTTTTGATGTCTGTTATAGGCACACACACAGCTATGGATTGCGACTAACGTTGTGTGTGTTCTCTGCACTGTTTGGGAATGACTATCTCACCCCCACCTCCTTGCCTCAATTGGTTTAGTCCTTGTGTTGCAACATACTGGCTTGCGATGTGCCTAGGCTCTGCACGTGCAAACTGAAGTCGAGGGGCTGGAGCTGCACGGGAATTTTCTAGACTACTTTGATTTTGGAAGAAGTTTTTGGCAGTGCAGTGTCCAGGGAAATGTGGCTGAACAGCAGGATTGCGAAAAGGCGAGCAGCTTTTTGTAAAGGTCAAGGTAATCACGAGACCTCGTTGCATATCCTTCCCTAAAGCATTTTGTGGTATTCTTTCGTTGCTGCAAGTTGTCTTTTTGTCCGTTACAGTTTTCATTGTGTAATTACACACGTGCATGTGTTTGAAATGGTGTTAGTTTTTCCATGCCCCAACCCATTTGCCTAATGGGGCTCATATATTCTGTGAACCAGTCCTTCATTTTAAACAAACTTTTCATTCTCTGATTGGCCCATCTCATTTGGCTCTTGCTGTCGGCATATGCAATCATTATTTTTTTTACTTTTCCGAGCCGAATGCCTCGCAAAGCCTTCCAAATGTGCCCCTCGCTCTGCAAACACACAATCGGAAAAAAAGGCTATGAACGTGTGTTCATCCGGGAAGTCACAGAACAGGCTCTTCTATTCACGGTCTTCTCGAACGTGAAGCAGGCGTGACAATAATGATGGCGCAATAAAATGAGACAGGATTTAAATAACACGAGGACGCATTAGCTCGGGTTGTTGCTTCTTTAATTCTCTTTCTCTAACTGGCGCGAAGGCGGGTGCCCCACCTCTAACAACACGTGGGCTAACATCCCCACGATCAATAACTGAAGGGGACAAGATCCCTTCCAAGTATTAACAATAGAAAGGGGACATTACATCTCCCCGACATAACAGAAAACGTGTACTTTAGTTCATTTCTTCAATCCACCATGAGGGTTTCGAACCACCCTTTGAGAGAGACTTTGTGGCCAACGCACATCCACAATGTGACAGTCAGTATCACTGTCGTCAGCGTCCATGTGCTCTTCTCGGTAATCAGAGTCCCGGTCAGAAGTGTCTTTGCTTTTTGCGTTGTCACTGTTCTTCCCGGGCCCTTCGCCATCGAATGAACGAAAGAAAGATGAGTTCCTGTTGATGGTTCCACTGGGGCTGGCCGCGGTTTTCATGGACCCTTGTATGTGAGTTAGAGTCATTGGATCTGCCTTGAATGGAGACATTTCTTTGGAGTCTTGGCTTTGCCGAACTAGGAAGTAGTCAACTATCCAGAGTGTGCTGGGCTTTGCTCTTCTTCTGTGATCCACGTACTCCTTCATTTTGTCCTTGCTTTCCTTGTCTTTTACCCATGCTTCTTCAGCATACTCAGCAGGTGGGGATAAGGTGGAACTGTGTGGTCTTTATTATTCATCCAAACATTAGGGCAGACGGGCATGTGCCAGTGGAACTGTGGGGAGTGTTTCTGTAGTCCCTTAGTAACGTACACACTGCATGCATGAGAGATCCCTTCATGATTGAGCATACCTGTGGAGTGCATTTTAGATTGCTCATAAATCTTTCCACCATCCCATTTGCCTGTGGCCACAAAGGTGTGACCTTTCGGTGTTGAAAACCGAGGTGTTCTGCAAACATGGCAAAATCATGTCCGCTGAAGGGAGGGCCAGTGTCTGATTTTACAACTGAAGGAATCCCATAGTCTACAAAAGTCTTATCCATTGCAGGGCATTGCACTGCCTGGGCGCTGGTGGAGTGAATGAGATGGACGCCTGGGAATCTGGACATTTCGTCGATGATCACAAGAACATATTTGCAATTTGCTAGTGGGCCAAACAAGTCTATGGCAACTTCATCACACACTTGGGGTGGCATTGGAGACATTTTGAGATGTTCCAGAAAGGTGCGTGGGGCTACTGCCATGCATGCTATGCAATTGTTTAGTACTTCCACCTTTTCATCCATCTCGGGGAACCATACTTTGGTCCTCAGCTGCCTTTTTGTAGAGACAATTCCTCGATGTCCGGACTGTGCTATGGCAAGAATTTGTTCCTGTAGGCTCACTGGGATGATGATTCTATTTTCCTTCAATAAGAGCCCTTCCGGGGAGATTGAAATGGTGTCCCTTTGAGCCCAAAAGTGTGTAACTGTCTCTCTTCCACTTCAGTCAGTGGCTGTTCGTGTGTCATTCTTGTGTGCCATTGGCCTGACTTTAAGCATTCCAGTATCTTCTGAAGTAGTTTGTCTTTCCTCAGACTTTCTAGTATTTGCACCTTTGTGATGGATTTGGGCATTGCGTTGTTTACCAGCTAATTTACTTATTGATTCACTTTTATGGATTGTCTTTCATCCTGTGCCGATAGGGGATAGTGAGAGAGGAAATCTGCTGGGTTGTTGTCTTTCCCTGGGTGGTGTATGATCTTGAACGAGTATTCTTGCAGTCGTAGACCCCACCTTGCGATGTGCGGAGGCATCTTTGCTGTTGGTTTGCCATAAATGCGTGTATAATATCATACGATGTGATATTGTATAATATGCCATTTATACTGTGCATTCAAACAAGTTTTTGATGGCGCGCCGAGGCAAGGGCAGGGGAACAGATGGGAGACAGAGACAATGAACCTACTAGGCCAGGTGCCACTCAGATCGCCCAAGTGCATGGGGGGAGGAGAAAGTGCAGTACATGGGAAGAAGAAACAATGCCATTAAGTAAAAATATGGCGGATGGTGGCAAGTGCAAGGACAAGTGCAGACATCAGGTGGTGGTGGAACTGTTAGGGATACAGAAAACAGTCCCCAAGGGCGGGATTTGACAGAAAGGCAGTGCAGGGGTGCTACTGGTGGAGGGAGGTTACCTGGGCCCAAGACCAGAGGGTGGCCGGGTAACCAGTGCAGAATCAGTTTCAGTCAGGAAGTCAGCAGGGGATAGGGGAAGAAAAAGCAGAAGCAAAGAGAAAGGTTGCGAGGTGCTTCCGGAACCGGCAATGGTACTCGTCATGTTTCACGGATGCAGGGGGGCTGTTGCAGAGGGAGGCCCCAGCTGAAGAAAGAGATCTACCACCAACTGATTGCTTGCTGAAGCAAGTGACCCTGAGGCAGTTGGAGGCAGATGAGGGAAGAGCTCGAGCACTGAGACATTTAGGAAGTGAGAGTTCCAGGTATTGAGGCCCCAGGGCCCAGAAGGCCTTGTGCATAATGCAGACAGTTTTGACCTTATTCTTTGCTGCTACTGGGAGTCAAAGCAGACATTTCAGTCGCTGAGAGATACGATCCTGGGGCTTGAGGCCAAGCATAATGCATGCAGTCTTCTTCTGGATGAGTTGAAGAGAGCAGAGAGTACAAGCAGGCAGATTTAGAAAGAGGCGGTTGCAATAGTATAGCCTAGAGCAATCCAGAACTGTGGATAAAGTGAGCTTTTCGGACGTTGCTTAGTTTGGTAACATACATTAAGTGCTAATTTTTGTGGCATATTTTTACGATTTATGTAGGAGATGCGTTAGTGGGGAAACACATTTGTAGCATTGTCGGAAGGAAAGAAGAGAGTTCCTATTTCGATATTACAATGGGTGATACGGGTAAATGGAAACGTTGCAAACATGTACAATTGTACCAATTGACGATAGTGGATGGGAGAAAAAAAACAGTAACCTTTTTAAGAACATAATGGACACTCACTGGCAGATACGGTGTGCACAGTCACTTATGACCGAGTTCTAAACATACTGTAGAAACAGTTTCATACCTCCACTTTGTGGTTATGGGCACTCATGTGGATGAATGTTGATCCACAAAATGTGCATTCTTTTACTGAACTGTCTACTGGACGTGCATTCCAATGACACAACACTTGGATGCTCAATGTGCAATGGTACATATGCAGTGTTGTACAGATGTGACAGTGTTAGATGCTACCGTCTTGGATGCCATTGGTCGATGCATGTGTCATTATTTAACAAACCCAATGAGGTAGTGATGGACAACAAATAGTGGAAAGTGAAGAAGGGCTGCTCCTGCTTTACTGGGGCACGGCCTTTGCAGTGCTTGGGGAAGCGCACATGCCATATTCTGCACTTCTCAACATGCTGGCCAATGGAAATGGGACTGTGGGAATTGTCCAATCAGGTGCTCAGGGTGTGCGTCACAGGAAGGGGCAGCAACATTTTTTTTTCATTACTCTGTGTAGTGAGGACGGCAGGCAGCGTTGGAAAGATACACTGTTTTGATAGTCGGTGATGCCGTTGTGGAAGATCTGTTTCAGTATGCCATCAAAAAAGGCTTTTATGGCAATTTCGATTTGGAGGGAGTAGAGGTTTTGTGGTGCTGTGGCGATGTGTGCAGTTTCGGTGGTCTGCTTGCAGAATGTCGATGAGTGGCCACTTTCACAACTGTACATGGTGTGGTCGTGCACTATGGAGCTTTGCATTTGGGTTCCATGGCTTGTTGCCATGTATATCGTCAACTGAAGAAGTTGCGGAAAGCAGTGAAGTGCATTTTTCCCACTGCCAAGTTGCTTTTCTCATGTATACCACTGAGAATAGTATGGGACTATTCCAATGACTTTTGTCGCCAGCCAGAGGTCGGAAGGGGTCTCATCAACAGAAGCATGTGTGACTTCTTGAGTGCTGCTGGGATGTTCTCCTGTGAGAATGGCAACCTTGGTACTCGATATATACAGCTTTTCAAAGCAAATGGCATTTCTTTGTTAACCAGTGGCAATGTATTTTGTTTTACAATGTACAGGCTGCACTGAAGACCCTATTGTAAGAATGTGAGCTGACCTACAAAACACAAAAAATACTTATAAGAAACATGCAAAAAAAAGGTGTTTCTATGGAAGCGTAACAACAAACAGGGTAAGTTAGTGTAGATACGAAAAAACGACAAAAATCACGGGCTAGCCATTGAAATCCTTTTAACCGTTAACAGGATGAACGTGGTATGACAGAAACAACGGTTTTGTAGGACAAAAGTGACTCAAATGTACTATAGATGAAAGAACAGGTATTTGGACCACTCGAAACAGAGTGGAGGGTGGAGGGGAAGGGAAACTGTGGGCTGGGGATGAACGCCCAACTCGGCGTGCCTGTCTCTAAGGAAAACACCCTGTCCTTAACTGGAGTGCCTGTGCCTTGATGACGTGTGTGGTGGCGCCTGTCTAGCAGAGAATAGAAAGGAGGGCTGCCCCTGGACTATTCTACTGGTGGCCAACGTGTTCAATTTGAAGGACCACTCAACGCACGAAAAGGTAAGATTTTTATTGAGTCTTCAGTCTTGTAAACAATCATCAATATTGTGGGCAGATCCAATTTCGTTTTTTGACAGCAAAGTCCAGAACTTTTATTGGATTCTGTGGCTGGCTGGGTATAATTGGTAAGACCTGAGGACAGGTCAACTGTGTGTCTTCCTTCTTCTGTGTTCAATAGTTTATTCTTGCCCATAGGTTGCATAGGAAGGAGCAACTAACAGTTCGATAATTGGAAAAGCCGGGAAAACAGGTAAAAGTAAAAAAGGCCGGAGGGCCTGGGGGTGTAAAAAAGGCTCTTATAAAAGCGTACACACTTTCACCATAAGTGCACGTGAGAGCAATTGTATAGAGCAATATCTGTTTCCTCCTCTTGGGGATATTTGTGTTGGGTCATGAGATCCCGCATGACCTCTGGGGTCGACCGGTTTCAATGGCTAGTGTGGGTGAAGCCATCTTCGTCAGGACCGTGGTTCCAAGTACGGACCAAATCCGGGAGTTCAGAATGGCTGAACTGGATCAAAACGTCTCCTGCAGGGACACAGAAGGGGAAAAACAGGAGCTAATCGGGGGAGCGTAGGCACAAACATTAGGCTTTACAGCAAGGGGGATATCTCCACTCTATAGGAGTGGGGCATGGGAAAACAACATGGTGCATGCATTACAGGAGATGTGGAAAATGCTGTACATGAAATTACCCGACTGCATTGATGGAAGGGCAGTACCCTGCCCACTGGTCCCTTGTGCTTTCATTTCAGTTCTCGTCACATGCAGTACCGACACTTCATGGTACGGCATTAGCCGTATGACTAGCATTCACAGAGATTAATACATTATGATATACAAGAATGCTTACAACAACGAGAAACGCAGCTTCATTACGTGGAGCAGGAAGATAATTATTCAGCGAGACCCATGCGGCTACAGAAATTTTCTAACCACCACTGACATTCTTTGTGCTGCAAATCTGCTGTTTGCTTACTTCTCTTTACAAGCACTAGTACGTGCGTGACCAAGCCACACCAGCTTTGCCATTTTGCAAACTCACTACAAACTGTCACACCTGCAGTTAAATGTTTTCTTCGACTCTACAACCCGCAGGCGAACCCTTGACACTTTCCGTTACAGTGCTCAGTGCAGAGACGGTGTGTCTGTTTCATGGGTCATGGAAAGGCAAGCAGCACATCAATCAAATCAATGTGACATTTAACACGCCCATCGTACACTGAAGGTTGCTGTTCCTTGTTTTCCAGTGGGCCTCATACAGCTAGGCGTGCTGCAGCCATAAATTGGTAGGTTTGCACAGCAACCCACATAGTCGCCAGGACTACTTGAAATGTGGTATCCTACTGTGTGAATCTGTAGGGCTGGTGACAGGGGCGGTGTTACTATAACACAGAGGATGCCCCACGCATGCACAAAGCTGTACAATGGATACACATGCGCTCCCACAACTAATTAAACGTCTGCATTAGAAGATGCAGCCATGCGGCCAGTACTGGAGTCCTACAGATACCTTCAGTGTGATTGCACATATGCCAGCCAGGTGCCGTCTCCCTAGGACACCTCCATATTGCTTACCTGCAGTCATCTCAGACAGTACTGTGCGGCACAGATTCACCATGAAATGTTAACACAAAAAGAAAAACCACTCACACACTCACCAACACTTTACATGTACACCTTTCATTTCTAAGATACACCAACAATATTAGGAAAGGGAAGCTGTATCACAATTTGATACATACACAGGAGAATTTGGGCTTTCAACAAGTTAGTCATGAGGGCAGCCAAGGAATCAGTGACAAAACATTGCTAACGGGATGTTATGGTTCAGTTGCGCTACTACAAACTAACCCCTTTACTGAAAAAACTATCCTAACGGAAGGGTCTGGTTACAGTGCCCTACTAAAAACCTATCAAATTCAGTGAAGAAATGTTGGTAAAGGGAAGTTATGCTTCCGTTACCCTAAGAACAACCTAGCAACTTCAGTGCAAAAACTTTTCTTACATGGACGTTACAGTTACTTTGCACTACTATGGTTACAAGTAAAACCGAAAAACTCCAGAAATTCGCCAGTTATGGTAAGCTAAGCAACCATAACTCGTGCCACCACTGTGCACTGGTAAGACTAACACCCTTGACATCAAAGATGACACCACAAATTTCATTGATGACATCAGTGATGACATCACATATGCAGTTACCTTTCATGAAAAGACCCCACAAGGGATTGTTAATATAATGTTGGCAGAAAACTTTCAGAGGTCATTAGGAGAAAACTATCGAGAGATACATAATTCATGACACAATGCATTGCTATAAACACCATTGCAATACAGAGTTATTTCCAGTATAGGAAATAACTCATGAAAAAATGTAGGCATTGTCTGCAACATGCACCATAGAGGTGCAATAATCACATTTTTGCCATCTTGGATAGTAAAATGATGATTTAGTGTCAGAGTTTTGCGTAGTGTGAAACATCTAATAAGTAGCTAATAACGCCTCACTTACTACATATTTGTACTACTACACACAAAACATGAAGAGACCACAATGCACACAAATAAGCCCATACACAGGGAAAGTAAAGTAGGCAAAAAAGCAGCAATATTCCCAAAACGTGTTCATAACCCATAACTGGTTATCTTCATTCACACAAATGATTGCTGTGTTTCAGGTTTGCTTCTTCCCTTATGTATATCTATCATATGCTGTGACTGAACCCTTAGTCAAGAAGTGTTTGAACATATGAGAAGGGTAAAGTCTACAAACATAGTGGGCCTCATTATAAGTCCGGCAGTAACTGAGGCGGTAAAACCGCCTGGTTACCGCCGGACTCGTATTACCATTCCGCCTCCATGATTCCCGGAATTACCGGGGCATTACAACCCCGGTTTTCCGGGAATCACAGAGGCGGAATGGTGTTAATCCCCATTCCCATTGAGTCCTATCGGACTCAATGGGAATGGGGATCATGGAAACATCCGGCAGCATCTCGTCCGCCTGCATGGAACATCACCTCCCGCCTGCAGGAGTTGTGATCGCCCGGCATGGAAACAACGGTGGCGGCGGGTTTACCGCCACCGTTGTTTCCATACCAGGCAATTTGTAATGAGGCCCAGTACCTTTTGAATGTTTACTTCCTGACTGTTAGTGAAGAAAACCACCTGCCCTACATATATCAGTGAACAAAAAAAGAGGGAGCCAGACATGTGATGTCACGAGTGATGTCAACAATGACATTTACCCAGACAAATTACTCCACCAATTTTGAACAGACAAGCACCATCACCCACAAGATTGAGAAAGAGCTCCCTCTCTGTGAATCCTTTATGTTTATGGGCGAGGTGGGTTTTCCCATGTATGGACAAATTAAGCTTTGGGCTCCACTCCTGGTGGTGCCCTTCCATTTATTCCTTTTGGTTTCAGCTTTGAAACCATACTCCCCCTTGGTAGCCAAAGAATTTGGATTCATGTAGGCTGCTGGCCAGGTCATTGTGCTTGCAGGGTAGAGCCACAAACATTGAGATGCCCTCCCCAAGGGGGCTGGCCATTAACACGGGCCAAAGGCAGGTGGAAAGCCATTGCTTGGAACAACAGCTGAGGCCAGCCAATCAGTCTAACCCTAGACAAAGTATTCCAAATCAGTCCCATGGATTCTGCGGACGTATGTGGGCAGGCCACCCTGAAGTCAGTTGAGGTTCTTTTGTTGGCCAGGAACCCTTCTGGCCAGAGAAGTAGTTGGCCTCTTGGAATGTCACCATAGGCTTGTTTTCCCCCTAACAGGTCGCGGCACGACAACCCTAGGAGGCCATGCTCTGATGTGATATTGCATGGGGCTCTGACCTTGACCAGCTTGGAGGGGTGCAGTGGTTACATCATAAAGACTACCAGCACAGTGGTTTCACCACAAAGCATAGGCGGGGCAGCGAGAAGTAAGTGGGGCACATGCAGGTCCCTTACACACTGTGTGCAGTAATCCAGAGGAAGGTTACTGAGCTTTCTTGTTTTATGTGTACCCTGGATGACAGAGGGGGAGTTCTGATCATAAGCGTCCTGCCTCCTTCTGGACCCAACTGAAAATTGAAGTTTTAAATGTACAGCCATCTGGATGTCCAGAGCATGCTGGCCATATGGTAGTGCAATGCATTCCATGAGCCCCCATGGCCGAGGGATGCCAGCACCGGCTGGGCAGGGGCCACAGCGCGGACCCATGTGTGATCCGGGCACACAAGGGTCAGGGGTGAGGAGGGGCAGCAGTGATACTCTGACCAGGGTGCATTTGTGCTTTTCCCTCCAGGTGCAAATGGTAGACCCATGTTCGAGGCAAGTGCTCAGGGGAGGGGGCAGCCGCCCAGTCATCATGGAGATCAGGCCTGGGCACGATATAGCTCTTCCAATGAGCCTGCTAAGCAGGCACAGCCCCAGACCTATTGGCACAGAACCACCCATCTGCATGGCCCCAGGAGTGAATGCCCAGGTGGTTAGATGGTGCGGGGGGTGGCTGTGGGTAACCTTGCAGAGCAGGAAGCTACTAAATGCATTAGAGAATTGCAGGGCTTGGGACCCACCCAGGGCATGCAGCAGGAACTGCTTAGTAAACCATGGTGTCAAGTTTCACTGTTCCATGCAGGATTCATTGACCAGGTCCTTGTTTTATTTAGCAATGCATGCCTGTGCGAGCAGCCCGGGAGGTTTGACAAGCCCTGTCCAGGCCTCTCCAAAGGGCATAGTTCACACGTGTCCCAGCCAGTGTCCTGGCCATCCAGGGGTGCTAACCATGCCATTTTTCACCTGCCTATGATGCAGTGTGCCAGCCACGTTATTCTGCAGAGTTCCTTGCAGGAGACCAACCCACTCTGGAGGGCAAAGCTCATAGGCATCAAGGGCAGGGCCCTGGATGGCCAGGGGTTGTCCCCCACCCGTTAGTGCCACTGGGTATACCATAGCTGTCAAGTTACATTGTGTCATACTGGACACCTTAGGGCTGAAAAGTTGTTTTTCTTTCATGCACTGCATGTCTGTGTAAGCTGAGTAGGTGATTTAGGGTGAAATGATGGAGATGCGAGCCAGGTATGTACTTTGTGCAGGTTGGTTCATGGCACTCTGGGGAGCACAGGGTATGATGTCATTGATGACATGGATGTGTCCATTGTGTTGGGTGTATTCATGTGCATTGACCTAAGGTGAGCAGGTCCAGCTGCATGGTTGCTGAGGGTGACATGTAGATGGGAAGCTGGCAAGTCATTGTCTGCAGTTGTTGCATGGCACTCAAGGGGGGCACTGTGGTGCTGTTGTGGACAGGGATGCTGTCACCTTGTGCAGTGTTTTTCATTGGATTGGCCTGAGTTGAGCATGTCCAGCTGCATGGGTGAGGAGGGAGAAATGGAGATGTGAGGCTTGTCAATCATTGAATGCAGTTGTTGCATGGCACTCAGGGGGCACATAGTGGTGCTGTTGCTGGAGTGGATGCTGTCACTGTGTGGGGTGTTTCTCAGTGCACTGGGCTGAGGTGAGTATGTCCATCTGCATGGGTGCAGAGAGAGACATGGAGCTGGGAGGCTGGTGATTCATTGATTGCAGTTGTTGGATGGTACTCAAGGGGCACAGGGTACATTGTTATTGTGTGCAGGGATGTGTTACCTTGTGTTTTACTTTTTTTTAGGCATTGTGCTAGTGTAGACAGTTGGTGCTATGCAAAGACAGAGGGCTGTGGAATGCCTGCATGCCACACCTCGGCAGTCTAGACTGATTTCAGCACCTACAGAGAAGTGCATGTTTACATGACTGAGTACAGCTGGAGCAGACTCTCAAGGGAAAAAGCTGACGTGAGATGGACATCTTTCTTGAACTGGACTTGCACTTTTCTCAGTCTGTATGACTATTTATATGGAGATGTGTTTCATTGGCTGTATTGTTGGCAGGGATGGAGTAGCCACTCCACCGATTTATTAGGGTGAGCAACGCCTAGGGTGGCGAGAGCAGTCATCACAAGTGTTTGTTTCTGCTTACATTATATGTTGTGCCTTCCTACGTGTGTTCTATTGTGTGCTGCTGGGTGTCTCAGTGTACCATTATTGGTGGTTAGCATGGGAAAGTGATACCATATTTCATTGATTGTGTTGGATGCTTTTGTGTGAGCAACAAGGATTCTGTTGTTTTTACTTGCTATGACTGTGTCAGTGATTTGTGCATTTGACTTGATGTCTTTGGACGCACGCAGTTTGCCTCTTCAAGGCACACATTCTCAGGGTGTTATGGGCAAGGTGGATTAGCCCAGAATCATCATTGAAGGGCTACAGGGATGTGGCTTCACTGCGTGTGCTCCACAGGGGCTGCTATTCAGGTGAAGTAGGTTTGCACAATCTGATTGCATGCATACTGTCCCTGTGCCCACTGGCCTGCCAAGGGGATGGGTAGTGCCTGTGGACAAGGGCAATGTCCCTCCTACAGCTCTTCTAGTATTCCACGCCATGTAAGCAACATTGTGTAGGACACAAGATGCTATGAAGACCTTGCATACTACTGTTGGGACATATAGCAACATGCCTCCAGAGTGATCATGGAAGCATGACTTGAGCACCCCCTATTTGATCTCCACCATGCCCCTACTGGCTATGTGTGCTGCATTATACCTTACCTCACCTTGGGTGGCAGGATTCCTAAATGGCGTGAGCAGGAATGGTGAGAGCTGGTAGGCACTGTCCCCTGCAAATGTGGAAACGGTTGTTAGCATTGATTGTCATGCTGTGTACATGTGTGATAGTTGATACTCAACAATGAGCCAGGTGTTGCCAAAGCTGCCCGATCCCAGGGCCTGGTATATTTGAGAATGGCGGCAGATAAAGCTATCATGGGTGCTTCTGGGGAAATTTACATTCAAATGCATGAGGAATCCCTTTGCATCGCAGATGACCTGTGCATTGATTAAATGACAATAAATGTGGTAAATCTGCTTGCTCGCTCGTGTCGGCTGTAGCACAACGTACATACAATCAATGGCTCCCAGTACCCATGGCAAGTGTGCTATTGCATAAAACTCCTAGCATGCTCTCTGCCTTGTCTGCAGTGTGTGTGGCATATATATGTGCCTGCACACACATGATGTTATGCAGTAAAATGCCAGGTGTAGTCACCGGGATTGCGTGGCCTGCGATATTCCCCCAACAATGGCAGGGGTGTGCTGGAATGAATCTGTAGCAAAAATGTAGGGTTGTCAGCACCTTTTCCAAGGGTGTGAGTGCATGGGAGCAGATGATGTGTGTTGCAAGGTCTTTATCACAATCTCTGACCAGGTCTAGGATGACATGGGGAAGAACCTGTACCTTTCATACACCATGTCATCTGGCATTCCAAAAAGTGATGTACGAGGATGAAAACTCCTGTCCCTCACCAACTTCATCCTTCTTCTTCCATGAACATGTACGATCATTGCCCCTACAGCTTTGTACCTTGCGTTGCGTACCATGTGGCAGTGAGATCAAGTGTTTTGGGTTGCCTTCTCACTCTGTGTAGTTGCGGTTAGGAATCCATTAATTGGCTAATGTATACACTTGACTGGGCATGTTAGTGTTTTACATTGCGCGTCCCTCAGCATGCCTTCTTTATTCCTCATTCTCCCTCATTTTGCACAAAGAATGGGGAATGTGCATGTTACGCACCCTTTTTGTTTGTTTACGCTGGCCCTTCCCATACTTTGCGCTGTGTGTCGCGCAAAGCTCTCAGCACCACGCAAAGTAGGTAAGGACCCGCGCAACGTGTGTTTTGTGCAGGCAAAGTGTACTTTTTCACTTTGTGCAGCGCCAAACTATCTATGAATCGGGCCCTAAACCTGTAAACGCTCTACGACTGAGCAGTCAAAGTGGAGTTCACTCGATTTTCAGGAACCATCTTGATATGTGCTTAACTATACTTTCATAAGAATTACATTGCCTTGAGTTGTAGTCTGCGTGTTATTTAACTCTAAATATTTGTAAATATTTAGGCATATCGGAATTATAATCCCATAAAACCAAGGAAACGCCAAAAATAAATGACCTACACGATCCAGCTGCGAGGTTGGTAAACAAATCTATCCCATCTTGCATCAAAGAAGAGCCCGTGGCCTTGCCTACAAAATGCCTGTCATCCATTTCCTCTGCTCCCAAAGAGGATATGACTTTTCTCTGCAAAACATTCGCGTCCTGCGCCAGCAGCCCTGCAAATTGTTTGAGACTTTAAAATGTAATCAAGGGATCTTCTAATGGAGGCTTAGGAAGAGCAACATCAGAAAAGCATTTGACAAAAAGGGTAACGCATCCCTACTTAATTATTTACAATGGCCCTGCACGGCTACTTAGAGGCAGGGAAAGGCGGGCTGGCGAGCGGCAAGAGCAGCCGTCTGCAAGCACAAGGGCATCTGCGCGTCCTCGCAGCATGCAACATTTTTTCAAGATTGCATCTTGTTGATCTTGATGAAATTACAAATCTAGGGTATGATGTACCGTGCCAATAATTTATGGCCACAGGTCACTAAGAGCTGAATGCTTCCTGGGCACATCCAGCCCGCTTGTCATTTGCATGCATCTGATTTTTATCACCTGGGCGGCGTATTTAAATCATGCCTGAGAGGGAGACGCTTGTGTTGTTGCGGAATAACTGAGCTTCATAAAAAAAAAATAAAAAAAAAAATGACCTCGTCTTCATACACCACAACATTTATACAAATATCAATGCGAAGTGCGGTTTAAAGCAATTAACCTGTTCACATCGGCAGAGCCTTTGATTTTTTGCCATTTGCAGAGTGACAGAATGAGCCTTTTGGTCAGTGCTGTTTGAGCCGTGCCATCCATCCAGCGATTGCTGAATGTCACTTTAGAAGATTGCTTGCATCTGAAGTGGCCTTTATCGTCGCCTCTCGCGTCCACCCCTCGTGGAACCTCTGGCGGGTGTTTGCAGTGTGTGTTATTTACACAACAAAGAAAGTTAGCGTGAAACAAAGTTTGCCCGGCAAAGCAGACTAGCGCCATTGCGGGTAAAGAGAATGTAAGCGCGTTGCAGTGCACATATTGTATAGAGGCGTCATAGAACAGCATTATAGATACATGAGGACACAGAACGAGGCACTCTTGTGATATTTAGTAAACACGTATTTAAACAAGGTCTTACATGTGAATGTTTGTGGAGCCAAAACATGGAACCACATATTTCTGGCATGTCTTCCGAACGTCACAAACACACTGGAATGGTATTAAAGAAAGACAATCTCCGCCCTCTGTACAGAAAGCAGAGCAAGTGCAATGTGTCCGGATGTTCGCGTTACTGCAGTGGTCAGCAACCTTAGGCGCTATAGACGGTTTAGGCTACAACTCCCACCAGTCCTTGCCAGCAGAGCCAACAGTGAGAGATCATGTCAGTTGTCGCTGAAAGCATCTGACGAGCTGCAGGTTACAAATCCCCTGGGCTAGTGGTAAAATGTATTATTACAACGCATCTGTGCCCTAGGGCTCAGTTTGCCTTTGTGCTAATGGGGCACAATAGTGCCACTAGGACAATCATTGACCTGGTGCCTACATTCATTGAAAGTATACCTTCTTTGCACTTGGTCAGTTTGTTGGTGTACTGTTGTTTCAGAGAAGCATCATACAGGTAGGTAATTTGCTTCCACAACATGTCTTTGTGGGGATGAACACGTGTATTCGGGCGTAGGGAGGGTGGTGGGCGTATGTGGTAGGGGAAATCCGTGTGAACAGCACTCAAAAAAAGAAAAAAAACAGAGTGATGTTGTCAAGGTAAATTAGAAACGTTCGGTCTACACCTGCTTCTGTGCAAAAATTGCAATTTCGCCAAGCACGTTTCCGTAATGGCCTTTAGCACATGTTAGAAGGAGCGTGGTTGATGCTCTTGGGCATTGTCTCTCTTCGGCGCCATGTGAGGTTGACTTCCAGCACGCCGATTCCCACTATCGAGTAGACACTTTTTGGGAGGGACTAGACGTCCCCGTATACGTATATTGGGGCACTTTGTTAAACATACGCAACTCATGATAATAGGCACAGGTGGGTGAAATAAGGGACAGGGGAGGTAGATTGACACGGAGACCTTGCTTGAATTGAGTGGCAGCTTTTCATTATTTATGCACTGATAGGTCCCCTGGTGATGGCGAAGACCTCCTTAGGCTGACGGTACTGATGAATGATCCTGGGACTGACTCAATGTATACTGTGCATAGAGAGTGATGCATAGCATAAGGCTTCATAGCCTGTGCGCAGGGGTGTTGCTAGGTCTGGAAAAGAACCGGGGCTACGCTAATGTCGGAACTGTCGGGACTGGGGGCTAGCTAGTATTTCGGCTGTAGCTCCTGAGATTCTATCCGGGGCTACAACCAAAAGACCAGGGGCTATAGCCCCGTTAGCCCCCCCCCCTAGCAACGCCTCTGCCTGTGCGCATTTCAGTAGTACAAGCCATGAAACCAACCATCTGTGCTGAGCTCAATCTTCTGTTTCCACTATCCCTTCCATCACTTCTGTCACGGCCCATCCAACCTTTTTTTCTGAACACTGTCTCTTATTTTTACTCCAACGGTTCCCTCACTGCCTGTTTCTTCTCTTCCATTAACTATTGTCTTCCAACGCAATCTACGTTTTTTTCTAATCCTCAGTCATTCAAAGCAGCTCTCAATCTTTCTCAACCTCATCAGAGTGTGCTACTTCTTCTATGCACTCCTCTCTACTCTCTACCCATGACTCTCTTTTCGTCTCAACCTTTTTCCCCTTCTCACAAACCCTGCAATCTTGGTTGACTCCCTCCCTGATCCCCTTCCCTTCAACCCTCCTTGGGGCTGAACATCATTGAAAAAAGTCCCAATCCACCCTTGATCTTGACTCCCTCTCTGCTCACCAGTCTTCTTATGACATCTTACTCAAAACTGCAAAAAAAGTGCTATTTCTCAGCATTTTACTATCTCCCTCTCGCATGACCCTTAGCGCCTCTTTCAAATCCTCAGTAATATCCTCTCTACTCAAACCACGCGATTCTTCACTATCTTCCCCTCACTCCTTGTTAGATTGTGTTAACTACTTTAGTTCTAAGATCGCTTTACTCCATTTGTTCTTTCCTCTAATGACTTGTCTCCTGCTCATTCGTTCTAGCTCTGTGCTTCATCTTTCTCAGCATTTACAACACTGACTGATTCCACTCTGTTGTCCTCCTGGCTCGTGGCCACCGTACTGCCTCCCCACACAACCCTCTTCTTTCCTCCCATGCCCCATCCATCTCTACTCTTTTTAGTTCCAATCTTCCCTGTTTCTTAATGTGTCTCTTATGTCCTCATCCTCCTTTATTTTTGCATGCTTTAACTCTACTGGTTCTTAAAACAATGGCCCTCATTACGAGTTTGGCGGTAACCATGCCGCTATTGGCGGCATGGCTGCCGCCGAAATCGCGTCGGGGTCCGGGTCCTCGAAATGAGGACTTACCGGGCCATTCCGAGTTCAGAAGGCCCGGTAATTCCTCCCTCAAAGGATCCGGACACGGTCCTTCCCCATTCCCATTTCAGCCCCCATAGGGCTGAATGGGAATGGGAGAGGGAGCAAACAACGGGCCATTACAAGAAGGCCCGTTGTTTGCTCCCGCTTCCCCTTGCGGGACCCGGTAAGCACGCCTGGTTTTCCCAGGCGTGCTTACCGTGTCCCGCGAGGGGAACTCGTAATGCAGCGGTACGGGGTGAACGGCGCCGGCACCTTTTACGGCGCCATTCACTCCGTACCGCCAGGGTCGTATTGATGCCCAATATCTCTTGACCATGCATTACCTGCTAATTTTCATCCTATTTCTATTCTACCACTTACTTCCAAACTTCCTGAGCATGCCGTTCATTCACAGGTTTCTTCCTACGTGAATCTCCATGCACCCCTCCTTCTTCTCCAATCAGGATTTTGGCTCTCCCACTCTACTGAAACTGCCCTCCTTCACGCCAATAACTCTCTTCTTTTGGATCGTTACTCCAGGCAAGCTTCTATACTTATTCTCTTGGATCTATCAGTGGCTTTCAACACTGTTAATCATTCTCTCTTACTATCCTCTCTTGGATTTTCTGGTTCTGCCCTTTACTGTCTTGAGTCCGATTTGTCGTCCCGCTCTTACTCTGTTTCTTTGTCTTGCACCTTTACCCCCCCCATCCTCCACTTTACTGGGTACCTCAAGGTTCTGTTATTTTCCCTTTATTATTTTCACAATCTGAACTTTTCTCTTCATTTAATCGATCGTGCCGTTTTTATGAGGATGCCACACAAATCTTGTTCTCGATGTTTTCCTTTTCTGATTCACTCCATGCTGCTATCTCTAATGTCTCACTGACATCCAATCCTGGATGAGTTCTCATTTTCTACCCTTGTAAAACTGAGCTACTCTTCTTCCCTGCAAAAACCTGACCTCCCCTCTCCCACACACTCCCTCCTTTCCCACTCCCCACTACCCTTCTAATCCTCAGCAAAATATGTGGTTGTCATCTTTGAATCTTCCCATCATTCTCCTCAAAAATCCCCAACACTGCCAGCATCTGTCACTTTCATCTGTACACTATTCCTTGTGGCTGCTCTTTATGTTTCTCTGCCACTAAACTCCTCACTAGATCTCTCATGTTCTCCCATCTCGACTATTGCTCCGCTCTGTTGTTTGGTCTTCCTCGCTCCCTCTTCTCCCCTCTGTGCTCTGTCTATTGAACTGCAATTCCGCTCCTATGTTCTCTTCCTCCATGCACATCGTGTAGCCCCTGTCTTCTGTTGCTTTCCTTCTCTTTGAATCTTGTCTTCTTTTCCAGTTTCTCGATGTTATCTGCAAATGCTTCCTCTTCATCTCTTCTCACTTACCTTTTTTGATTCCTTCTTGCTCACTATGTTCACAATCCCATTTCTTGCACACCTCTCCTGCCCCTTCTTGCACACCCTTTCACTTCGTTCCTTCAC
This sequence comes from Ambystoma mexicanum, assembly GCF_040938575.1. Taxonomy (NCBI): domain Eukaryota; kingdom Metazoa; phylum Chordata; class Amphibia; order Caudata; family Ambystomatidae; genus Ambystoma; species Ambystoma mexicanum. The sequence continues at coordinate 360,546,790 of NC_090941.1, forward strand.
GATTGTACCTCCTACATACTCCCCATCTGCTCTGCCCCCTCTCCATCTTTGCCAATCTCATCTTAAATGGCACCCTCTTTCTTCCCTCTCTAACTGATTCTTTTATTGTTCGACCGTTTTATGTGTTCTCTTCAATTGATTTTGTACAGTTGTCCCCATCATGAGCAGCACTTTGGGGAAAGCCCTTTATAAATTCAAATCCAAATTTAATATTTAGCTCTGGGATGGTATTAGTGGCTTGAAGGGTGCACTGGATATCTTCAGGAGGAGAATGATAAGTGCATGCTTCTACTATTAAGGGACTTGGGAAATGGTAATGCAGTCTATGTTATTTACCGGTGTATATTTTCTGTTAAAAGTAGAAGTATGCAAAGTTAGCATAATGACAAAGGCCGTCGACCATATATCAATGTCACCTCTGTGAGAATTGGGACTATTTCATTAAGCATATTGTAATTAATTGACCTACAGCTATGTAGATGTTTTCGACTCAATTTTTAATTTTCTATTTTGGTTTGATCACCCAATCATGATATTTCTTTTTCTTTTAAAGGTGCTGTTTTAAAAGGTGTTATTTTGTACTAATTTTTATACGTATTGTGCGAATTGTTTCATTCTTTTGTTGGGTAATTGTAATGATTGAAAAAGTTGATTAATTTCAGCTAACTGAATAAAAAAATGTATATGTTTGACTTGTTTGCCACCTTCTCTGCATCCTACATGGTTAATTGATACCATCATAGTAACTGTACATGGAACCTCATGTGCTCTTTTTCATTGATGAGTAACATAAAATGAATGGGTAAAATCCATCTGCACACTTATTATGCATTCATTTAACATTTCTCCTAATTTTAATGCATCCATATGCTGAATAGGGGACATGGAACCGGACAACTATTTCTGCCTCCCCATCCTCTCCACCAAACAAATGTGACAGCCATTTTCATGCTGGCGTAAATGCTGTGGATTCCTATGGAATCCGCCCCACTTCTTACAAAAGCAAAAAGCTCATGGGGCTCATAGGAATGCTTTGTAAATGGAGCCTGCCATGCAAAAAAAATGGCAGGTGGGGTTTACCCAATTTGCATTCTGAAGTGCAAAAGGGAGGCCTAGAGGTGATTTGGTCTACTTTTAACACCTCCATTTTGTATTTTGCAGTGCAAATGATGAAAATTGCTCAGAGTCGACCTGTTTGCACATAAGTGTGCATGCAAGCAGTCTCTTTTGTGCAATTTAAGAAGACTTGGAGCATGAGCATTGAATGTTCACAAGATACGCTGATGGCAGCTACAAGGTTCAATACGTTAGATCTCTCTTCCCTTCTGCCTCGATCTGCCTTCTGCAGTCACCCTTGCTCACTTCCTGCTCTTATACTTCCCTTTATCCTCATTTTGGACAATGCACATGTCTTGGCTCACACCCTTCTCCTTGTTGTCCCCAATGCAGAGTACCCCGATGCCATACACCTTATCAGGGCAGGGCTTTCTCAGTGCCACCGACTGTCATTTATTTTGCCAGAGGAAAAGAGCAGCTTCCACAAGGAGTGCAGAGCAATCGTCTCTGGGGTGAAAGGAGATTATAACATCTTGGAGAGGACGGCGAGAGGGACAACCCGTGTAAGAGCGGTAGGCCGAAGTAGAAGAGGGATCTTGACAGATGGTGGCAGATAAAAATTGGACTATGCACAATGAAAACTACTGCTGATTCACTCAAATATCTTCAAATATTAATTAGAACAAAAGTAAATTAATAGGTGAGATATTTCAAGGACAAGAGACTGGGCATTACAATTTATAGTTGTCCCGCACATTGAAACTATTCCTATATCTAAAATGGCTGCAGATGCTCACAGGGCTGTTGCATGAAGCAACCACTTTATTTTGAACTAGTGTACTGGCCTAGGTACACGGTCCAACGTGCAGGTTTTTATTAACACAGTAGGACTACCATATATCCTAAGCTTACAGCTTCCTCTAGAGGTGACAACAGGTGAAGCTCTGTGACTTGGCATTATCTCTATACATCATAAGGCAACAGCTCCCTCTAGCAGTGACAACAAGCAAAGCTACTGTGTCCGAAAACATACAAGGACAAACATACATCTGGCCTTTTATTAATACTAGAGATGGTGGAAATGGGTCCATAGTTCAGGTTATTTGTTGGTTCATTCATATGAATGTATGAAAAGAACTCTGCACCAGGTCTTGCATTGGCTTCCAGCAGAAACTGTACATGTAAATGTAGATTTGTTTATTCCTTTTGACTTATTTTGACAAAGAAAAGGGACTTCTAAAACTTAGCCTTGCATACGTTTGTAATGTGTATATCCAGGTATGGATTTGTCTCTGTGGTTTCATTGAAAGAGGATCTGTATTTCAGTTTGGAGAGCTGGAGCATGATAAGCAAGTTTTTCATTTACCCTAGAGCTTGCACTGCCAGGCTAGTGGTTCCAATGTATAGTAGTAATGAGGCTTATTGACTTGTAATATAGGGGAATACATGCATACATATGTATAATGTAAAATACTATTTTAAGAAGCAAGCCAATGCAAGCTTTTTATAGCTGTATGCATGTGACAAACTACTGCTCTGCGGGGATGAGTAGTGGCTAAACCCCTAACTCATCCTCACATTACTACAAACCAACTGTGATCCCAATTATAAAGATGAAACAAGCAGAGTGCAGCGATAAACCTCTTTCACCTTTTGTAGTAACTAATGTGCGTCGAGGGCAGGCTGTTCTCTTAATAGGAGTGTGAATGAGATAACAATAACAACCCAAACAGCGATGGTACACACTCCAAAATAAAAGGACATTAAATCAAGGTTTTATAGAAATGATCTATATTGTACTTAAACAAACCAATATGGGATTAACTAGCTAGAAAAAACACTAACAAAAACCCACCCCTATGATGAGAACATATGTGTGATAGCACTGTGGGTACTGGAGCAGTAGTGAATATGCAAGACATTGCAACCATGTCACTTTGTAAAAGGTGCAAAAAGTGACTTTTCAGTCACTGTGCTCTCAACAGTTGAGCAGGGGGTCTGGACCTCGCGAAAGTACCTTCTTTCTGTTCTTGGGTGGTACAGCAGTGTCAAACTGGGCTTCTCAGTGCTGTTCATTAGGGTCAAACTGAGTTTGATTGCAGCATATCACGTTAGTTCAGGCAGTAAGTCCGTTTGGAGTTGGGTTCGAAGCACATCTCTCTGCAGTTCTATGAGGGGTCCGAACGTTTCATTTCAAAGAGTTCACAAGGGTTGGTTCGATGGTCAATCTGGTTCTCGATAATAGGTATCACTAGATAGGGCAGACAAGTGACACAATGGTTCCAGCGGTTGAAGTCGAGGTTCAATGCAAAGTTCCTGATGATTTGATTTGTGGTTCGAAGAGGCAGTTGTTCCCAGCATCGCACCAGCTGAAGCAGTGATGAGCTTGGCTGGTGCGATGAAGCATCAAACTGGTTAGATGGCTGCAAGCAGCAGTTCAAGGTTGGCAGAGAGTGCCGTAGTCAGCATCATTGGTCTTGGTGAAGCAGAGGAAAACAGAGTCCAGCTGCTTTGGGTTCTCAATATGCTAAGGGTCCCACCCAAGGCTCTTCAATACAAAGAAAAAGTCATTTTTGTTGTGCAATGCCAGTTCAGGGAGTTTTGGCTGACACATGTATGAGGCCATTACCTCAAGTAAGGTGCCTGTATTCAGTGCCAATGGCAGAGTGGCAGTCCTTGATCCAAACATCAGTCACCTCCAAAGTTCCTTGGGGATACTGAGGGCCAGAGTTCTGCTCTGTATTGGAAGCACCAGTCTACACTTCAGGCAGGGGACTTTGGAATGGATTGCACTCCCAATCGGATCAAATAAATTCTTCTTGTCTTGCATGAAGTCCAAAATGAATGAAGAAGGAGTGGGCGACCCCTTTCATTTAAAGGTGAACAATCACAGAGGAGTGGACAACAGCAAGCCTGTTGTAAGGGGCTCAGTCCCTGTCACTTTGACAAGTGACCTTTGTCTACTTGCATCATACCCTGAGTGATTGTGTTCTGCAGGAAGTGGCAGAGACTGGCTAATCCCTTGTCATTTTCCATCTACCCTTTCTGACTACCATAACCATGACCCCATCAACGTACTGCAGCTTCAGAAGGTCTTTGTTATACAACACCCTAGTGTGAGGCTATCCTTTGTTAAGTTCGTGCCTCAATCACTCATGGTCTCCAGGGGGTCTTCCTGGTAAGAGCTCCTGGGTTTGAGGGGAGGTGTTACCCTTTCTCCCAGAGGATCAAAAGTGGACAGTATTATGTCTATTGTTTTACTTGTTGAAGTTGAGACAGGCAGGATAGCCATTAACCCACATGGACTTTCCATAGCTGACCTGAATCACATGGTTGACATGCTCATGATACCAGTATGATGTGGCTTTGACAATTGAGTGCAACTTATGGCTTCTTCTTAGAGATTACCCCACAACCAAACGAAGATGGCAAACATTATGATGTTTCAGATCAGAGGTAAAGTTGGCAAAGAGGTACATACAACAGCTGCCTGCAGTGACTTTGGGTCACGGCAACCGTCAAAAAGGGCCAATCCTACCTTTGTACCGGCCCTGTAACACTGGAGAACAAGTGCTGCAGATGTCAGGAGACTGATGTGCACTATGCTTTTGGCTTGGAGATTTAGGAAATAAGGATCTGATTACCAGACTGATCTTTCGGATGTTGATTAGAAACATCGTTTTATTTATTTATTTAAATCAAAAACGTTTGGGCTATCTCTCCCTCACTAGATGGCAATCTTTCACAATTAACTAACAAGAAATAACAATACATTTGGGTCTTTTTCTGTAGCCTTAGAGGTATGTTTGGCAATAGTTTCTACCAACACTGTGAGAAGTTGTGAAGCTGCTCTGAGCCCCCTTCCAACATGGCCACCACCATGATGCCGAGCTTATTACAGTCCAGTAGCACCATTGTTTCCCTGCCTCCACCTGCTCTTGATTGGAGGGTTAATCAGCTAATACAGTGTGCCCATGGGAGCTGGCAGGCAAAGCCGGCCCCGTACAACGGCCAACTACTAAGGCCTGCTGCAGTATCCCCTGTCTGGCCCTGCCCAGGCCTCAATGGCCTGCCAATCACCACAGCTTAGTCAACAAGTAAAGTGAAAGTTGTTGTGCTTGTTATCATGCAATGCCATTTCTGTCCAAGTTTCTAGCCTACTACTCAATCATCCCCCCAACTGTCCTCCTCCCATCAGGCAACCACGCCAATGCTTCCTCTTCTCTGCTCCAGGCACTGCTCTGCAGTCTTGTTACAAAGCAAGAACCTACCAACGCTGCTGCATTGGACATCCTGAGACTTGCAGATCTCGGCACGTGTCTTAGTATGATTTTAAGACCATGCTCTTACTCCTCATCTATATGTACACCTAAAAGAACCAACCGACTCAGATGTTGCACATGTCATATACACTGCACCTACACTGATTGCCCCTGACCAGACTCTAGTCACGAATTCCAGAAGCATCTCGATTCCTGCTTGCACTCAGCAGCCACACCCCACTGACCACTTCATGCCATAGCACCATCAACAATTCCGGACCTGACAGCCATACAAGCTCTGTCTGTGACCCACTCACCTTCCTACTCGACCTGTGCCCCAAGATCACTATGCCGGGGAGGATGAGGCAAGCCTTTAGCACAGGAAGGCTGCCACCCACCCTCAGTACACCAACCCCGCTCCACTGAGACCCGGCGCCCTGAAGGGTACTATATTCCGACTACTTCCTCTCTCGAATGGCAACAACCGCACAACAATCCACGCACTTTCATAGTGCAGTGCCCCAAAGTGGCCTGCTACACACAAGCTCACCATTACGTTTCCAAAACAGCCCTCCAAACAGGCCAACCAAATATTCAAAGCAAGCCACAGCAGACTTGTTTAGCTCCTGGACCACAGGCACAACCAGCCCAACCCTTCCCATTCATCCGGCTACTCTTGACCTTCCACATTGAATAACTCTATAAACAATCAACTGAACTGTGCCCTAATTAATGCTATATCCATCCAAGCCCATCCTCTGGACATACACAACCTTATCACGGCCAAAAACCTGGACATCCTAGCCATCACAGAGACTTGGCTTTAAAACGCCTCAGGCCGAGCCTTGAACATCACCATGCCCCTGGGCTTCACCGTCCTCTGGAGAAACAGACTTCACTCCAGAGATGCTGGGGAAGCACTGATGGTGAGAGACACCCCATATCCCATACAACCACAATCACCTTGCATTTAATCTATCGTCCACCTGGCCTCTTCGATCATTTGAAGAAGACCTTCTTTCACTTGCTCGACTCAAACATTATGCCTACATTTAAAACCATCATTCTAGGTGACCTGAACCTAGGCTTCAACGACTCAGAGGACGCGGACATAAGTCACCAACTCGATTAGTGCCCTAGGATTCAATCACTGCATTGCGACCCCCACCGATTCTAAAGGTCGCTTCCTGGATTGGATAACTGGCTTTAACTGCCAAATCTCTATCCTGCCCAATCAGCCTTTCCCCTAGACTGACCACCACATCATCTCCTTTACAATAGCGCCCGTTCAACCACCTAATCTCAGTAAAGCCGGAATTCTGCCACATTTTGACACACTACAATATGAGCTGCTACCTTACTCGGATCCTGACCTCCTAGCAGACTTATACTCCAAAACAATGTTACAAGCAGTTGATGGCATCGGCCCCTAGCAATACGCAAATCTAAACCAACAACCCACCTTAACTCATGGTTCACTCCCGATCTTTTAACAGTCTGTTCCAAAAAACGAGCAGCCGAATCCAAATGGAGAAAAACACCTTCTGACACCCACGAACACCTGTTTGCAACTTCAGCCAAGTTGTACAAACAAGCAATCCTACATGGCAATACGAGAAGCGATAATGCTAAATCCCACAAATGTGAGATCTTCACTATACTCACAGAATTGGAATCCCCTTCTCACTCCTTTCAATCTCACCAAAGATGAGGCCTGGTGCTTCAAGATACAAAATGCCCTCCATGACAAAATCACCAACCTTCACACAGAAATCAATACCAAATAAGCTACCTTTAGCACCAATCCACAACCCTCCCACTTTGCCCAGCCCCCAACCCTTGTGCCAGCCCACTCCTCTTTTCACTTCAACCCTGTCACCCAAGCAAAGGCCTCTTCCATCTTGAAAGGCCTGAAACCATTGAGAGGCAAAGAAGGCACCTGGCCAGCCACAATCATTAAGGACTGCTCGGATGTCCTGACCCCTTTTGTCACTACTTTCATTAATGCCTCATGCCTGGTCCCCACCACTCCAAAGGAAGCCGGGGTGTCTGGGTGCTAGCTTTACTGAAATAAATGTCCCTGGACCCGTCTACCCCCACTAACTATTGCCCACTCACGACAGTCCCTTTCCTCCTCAAAATCCTAGATAGAGCCGTCTGCCTCCAAATCCAGCAATACCTGTAATCTAACCATATCCTGGGGGTGCAGAAACCTGGATGCCACCCTGGGCATGGCACAGAATCAGCCCTGCTTATAATTCATAATTGTTCTATTATAATGTGCTTAATACCAGAGATTGCTTTCGAAGCGAGGAATCAGGATTTGAGCCAGTGTTGGGCTATGCTGTCTTTCTTCCAAGACAAATGCGTTGCACCTGAGATATCCCCCCTCAGCTTGACGTAAAGAACCAGTTAGACGAGATCAAGTATGCTGGAAAGCCAGCCTTATCATTACTGCTAGATCTCTTGGCTGAGTTGAATCTGGTAGACCACAAAATGATTTGCTAACACCTTACATCTGGAGCCAACTTCTCATCAGAAGCAACAAGCTGGATTGCTTCCTTCCTGGAGGGTACAACTATTAGAGTCTTTGCAGATAATACAAGTGCTCCCCCTGCACCAATTACTTGGGGCATTCCCCAAGGCTCTTGTTTCTCCCGACCCTTTTCAACATATTTACCAAACCTCTCTTTGATCTCCTTGACTCGGCATCCCCTATACCATCTCTTCGGGCGACACCCAAATCCGTTGACGCTGCAACCCTAAACACACTCTACTAGACCTTGCAGGCCTGAATGGCCACACACCGTCTGTGTCTTAACAACAAAAAAAACTGAAATCCTCCTTGTGGGATCTCCAGCAGTGCTTAAACGCCTTGACCAGCTTTATGCCACCTTTACCATCACCACCATTAAAGACACTCGGATTGTACCTGGATGCCTAACTCTCCCTCACTCTTCAAGTCAACGCCATCATCTCCTCGGAAGCTCATACCACCAAACTTATCAACGCATGCAGACCATTCCTCTCTGCCAACAGCTATCTCACCATTGCGCGAGCCATCATCGGCTGCAGACTAGATTACTGCAATGTGCTATGTTCATGCACTTCAATCCACAATATCCAAAGATGCAATTCATCCAGAACAACACACTTTGGGCAGCCCTTCACATTCCCAGACAAGCTCATATCTCTGCTGCATGAAGAAATGCACACTGGATCGGATTACCTTTAAAACACTGGCGATCACCCATAGGTGCCTCGCTAACTCTGCACTGCCGTTCCTCTCACATAAGATCACTAAAGCCCAGATCAATAGACCAACCAGAACCATTTATGCTCACCGTCTCCTCATGCCCAAATTCAGTCTGTCTAGGGTTGGCGGTGCCAGTTTCTCAGTTATGGCAGGTAAACTCTGGAATGCTCTCCCTCATACACTGAGAGCTGAACATTCTTACTGTGTCTTCCTTAAACGTTTGAAAACTTGGCTCTTCATGGCGCGCAAATACCTGAGCTGCTATCCCCAACAATGTATTCTGTCAGTACAATCACCATGCCTTTGTAACCGGAACTGTAACAGCGCCTTGATGCCCTTGGGTAGTGTGCTTTATAAATGTAAAAATAAATACATTCCTTAGGGAATTTACACAATCCAAAATATTTATTTTCACATATGTTTGCTATATATTCACGTAAGCACAGCATATCATCGCACGATGGAATGGAAATAAATCAACGTATTCCTGCCATTGAGCCCCCATCTGCCAGAATGATGAATAACAAAAACTCACTGCCATGTGACACTCTGAGTATGTACATCACTAGTCCCTGAGTCAACTGAAACGTGGAACCAGTGTCTCAGATTCCATTCTTTTCACATTGCTCACAATGAAAGTCTGCCTTTAGATAGCCACACCTTCACCAGCTTTCCCTATATCCCATCCTGAATCGAACACTGCCCCAGCACTGCATTCTGGCTGAACACTGTATGATGTGTGTCACAGCCATTGTGATATTTGGAGTCATTCACTTTTCAATGTCCTGCCAGGGGCACCTCTTGCATGATTGCCTGCCTGTGGGCATCTACCCCACCTCTCTAATGCATTGAGGCTGCAGCTTACATGCCATCACCATGCACATCGGTGTACTTGAGGGACAAGTAAGGATAGATGATCACTGGAATAATTGGGTGGCATGAATGATGTTTATTTTCTTAAGCAGAATTGGACGCACCTACATCTCTTTGAACACATCATGTTGGTCATTCTCTCCACCTGCATGGAAAGGCGTGTCTTTTGCTTTATGAAACATGCATATTACTGTTATTTGTCCATTGAGCTACACATGTTCGACATTTTGCTGAAGACTTGGCTAGTGTTGCAGATTAGTTTTCCATCTTCTTCCAGTTTGTAGATGTTCCCCACCTTTGTCCTCTCTGTGCATTCAGTACTTTGTCTGGGGACTATCAACAGAAGAAACCGTATGTATCATGCTCATGGGAAACACTATGATTTTCCACCTGTGATTGACCATTGATCTGACAGGTTTAGCACAGATGTGTTCAGAAGAGCCGATATTCCATTACCCATATATATGCACTGGGATCGCAGTAAACTATACAGAATAATGTTCATATGGGGCGAGTCAAACATGGATTTATACACTCATTTGATTGTAGAACTAATCTCAAAATTATTTTTCATAACATCGTGTTGGTCCTTCCTCAAACCATAAATATAACAATTATAAAAAGATTAAACAACAATCCTACAACATAAAACATTCACAACACAATTTCGCGTATATACACACACACAAAAGACCATCTTAATTTAAAAAATATATATAATGTAGTATCAAAATTCATATACCATCTTCATAATTTCACAAATGTGTATTGTATGGACACATTTAAATCAAAATGATTGAGCAATAACACTATTTGAATGTCATCCTTTACAGCATAAAGAACACATTTCAGTAGTGCTTAAACAGTTATTTTATTGTACAGTTTTAGTTTCCACCATGCAATGTGAGCACCTCCCTTTCGTGGTAGCAGAAATGATTATAATATCTTACTGCCGTATAACACTTTCCACCAATAACACTGACCGGTTTCAATGTGCGTAGCTGACTTTTGCCACATCTTGATCAGGGTGACCAATGTTTTGAGAAATCAATTCAAATCAAATTCATGTATAATAAAGATTTTCCATAATGTCTTACTAGAAAGTCTTAATTCTATTAAAGACACGGAGGCGAGCATTATGCTTCTCTTTCTTTTATTAAATTATCAAAAGGAAGCTCAGCAGCAAGAAATATTTTTCTTCAGAATGCTGAAAAAATATATGTAACAAGTAAACAAGACAGAAAACATTCTAAAAGTCTTGAGAGTTGAAAAACACAAGAAACTCCATTTCCCAGGAGGGCTGTGAAAAGTTCAACATGAGGTCACCAACATGTGACTTGAAACGTCCAATGACAAGGTAAGTCCCTGCATAAACAGTCCTGAAAATGATGCCACTTCCTCTTTCGAAGCTGCGAACGTGTCCAAGATAGCCATAAGCCAAGATCATCATGTCGCATAATACGGGTATCCTGTATCAGGCTGATTTGTCTGTTGACCCTGTCAGGAAGATAGAATGAATCACAGTCAGTTCATGTATATTACAACCCTAGTTCCCGTATAGGGGTGGGAGAGAAATACATTGTTACTCAATAAACAGTACTGTTTAAAATAAAACCATTATTTGCAATATATAACAATTCGTAGACATGTTCAAAATTTCTCGCCGGGTGGGATAATGCTCGCCTCCGTGTCTTTAATAGAATTAAGACTTTCTAGTAAGACATTATGGAAAATCTTTATTCTATGTCAAGACCGGAGGCTCCCATTATGCTAGTTTAAAGCTTACTTACCACAATGGACGCCGGCTGCTCTACTGGTTTCAGATAGAATTCCTTAAACACGGATTCACTTGCCCAGTCTGCCATTCTCATGATGTCATCTAGGCGTATCCCAACTTGAAAAGCTTTGGAAGCCATGGCTCCTCTGACGGAGTGCGCTCCAAAGTGCAAGGTATCAATCCCTGCTTGAGTTAGGGTCCACCGCACCCAGCGTGCTAAAGTTGGGGTGGAAACCGCTTTATGCGGTTTGCGCAAGGCTATCAAAAGTTGCCCGTCTGGCGAGTTCCTGAGGGGTGCCGTAACCTCTTCGTAAGCCTTTAGACATCTGACCAAGCAGAGCTTGGGCTGATCCCTGAAGGCAGGATAAGAGATCAATCTAGAGTTGCACTTAGTCCTTCTATGTATGTGGAATACAATGCCATCTGGAGAGAAGGTTCTGCCTGCTATGTCTAGGGCCTTAACATCGGAAACTCTCCTGCAGGAGACGAGACAGAGCAGCGTAACGAGTTTGCCGGACAGGGCAGTGCGGGATAGTTCCTTGTTATCTGGCCAGGAAAGAAACAGGTTGAGCACTTTGTTAACGTCCCAAAGCTTGTTGTAGCGGGACGGAGGAGGTATTGTAAGTCTGATGCCCTTGAGTAGTCTGCAAACTAGATGATGTTCCCCTGCTGGAATTCCTTCTATAGGGTCATGGCCTGCTGAAATTGCAGAACGGTACGCGTTAACTGACCTAGAGACTAAACCTCTTTCCACTAAGGATGCGAGGAAATTGAGGATCTCCTCTACAGGTGCCGAAACTGGATGTAAGCCTTTTTGTTGACACCAGTTTCTCCAGGCGTTCCAAGAGTTAGAATATCTTTTGAGAGTGGCAGGGGCCCAACTCTCCTCGATGAGGCTAATTGCCCTGAGGGACATGCCTGGAACTCTCCACCTAGCCCTGAAATCCTCCAGGCTGCTAACGACAGAGAGCCGTGGAGGAGTAGGGGGTGGCGACTGCCCGCCGGATCTAGCAGGAGATCTGGAAATCGGGGTAGAAGGATTGGAAAATCCGAAGAAAGTTCCAGAAGAACTGGATACCAGGTCTGCGAGGTCCAGACCGGTGTTATCAGAACCAACTCTGTTTGCTCCTGACGTGCCTTCGCCAGGGTCCTCGCAATCATGTTGAAGGGGGGAAAAGCATAGTGTACCCCTTCTGACCAATGTTGGAGGAAAGCATCTGTCGCCGTCGCTGCTGGATCGGGGTTCCAGCTGAAGAACACTGGAAGTTGAGCGTTCAGGCGCGAGGCAAACAGGTCCTTGGACATGGGACCCCAAAGTCGTTGAATTCTGAGGAAGACTTCTCTGTCGAGTCTCCAATCGCTGTAATCGGTCGTGTTCCGGGAGTACCAGTCTGCTACTACATTCGTGAGGCCTGGTAGGTATTCCGCCGTGACCGAAATCCGGTGTTGCAGACAGAAATGCCAAAAATCTTTGGCTAATTCCGCTAGGGGTCGAGATCTGGTGCCTCCCAGATGATTGATGTATCTCACTGCCGAGACGTTGTCCATTTTTAATAAGATACAACAACTCACTCTGTCTTTGGCGAATGAACGAACTGCGAAGGAACCCGCTAAGAGCTCTAGGCAGTTTATATGCATCTCGAGTTCCAAAGGAGACCACGTTCCTCCTGTGGCTACTGAACCGCATCTCGCTCCCCAGCCGGAGCGGCTGGCATCTGACTCTATCACGAGGTCTGGTGCGGAACCGAAGATTGCTCGGCCGTTCCAGGCTTCCATGTGAGTAAGCTACCAGTTGAGCTCTGTCCTTGCTTCCGGCGACAGAGTTAGCCGCTGTGAGTAGGAGAGACTGCGTCTTAGGTGTCGCCCCTTGAGTCTCTGTAACTCCCGGTAATGTAGAGGTCCGGGAAAGATCGCTTGAATAGAGGAGGAGAGGAGCCCTATCACTCTCGCTAAGTCCCAAAGAGAGAACTCCTCCCTCTGAAGGAGCCTGCGGATCTCTCGTTTGGTAGAATGAATCTTGGCTGTGGGAAGACGGAGTTGAGCTAACTCGGTGCTACGACGAACCCTAGAAATTCTAAGTTTCTGGAAGGGAGAAGAATTGATTTTTCCCAATTTATGAGGAACCCGAGACTGTGGAGTAGGTCTATGGCTAGTTTGGTCTGTTGCTCCACTAGAGCTTGAGACTGAGCCAGGAAGATCATATCGTCCAAGTATATGATTAGGCGAACACCCTGTTCTCTTAGATGTGCTACTACTGGCCGGAGGAGTTTGGAGAAAACCCAAGGAGCGGAAGAGAGACCGAAAGGCAGACTCGTGAACTCCCAGATGTGAAGATTCCGGGAGAATCTGAGATAACTCGTGTGATCCTGATGTATGGGAACCGCGAGGTACGCGTCTTTCAGATCCAAGCACGTTTGCCAGTCGTTGGGTCTCAGAAGATCTCTCAGCATGTAAATACCCTCCATTTTGAAATGGCGGTAGACGATAAAGTCGTTGAGTGCCTTCAGGTTTATTACTGGAAGTACTTTCTCTTTTCTGCGTACCAGAAATATAGGACTGAAAAACCCGCCTTGGCTCGTGCAGGGGCGAATCGCTTGCTTCATTGCTAAACTGTGAATCTCTTTGTCCAAAGCGACTTGGTCTTCCTTGGACATTGGAATGGGAGTGGGACGATTTGTTTGGAAGGGATGCGCGAAGAATTCTAGGCGCATGCCGCGCACTGTATCTCTGACCCATGCGTCCCCAGATAAGGAATCCCAAGCATGCGCAAAAGGAGCCAGCCTCCCCCCTATAGGCATATGGGGCGCTGGCGCTGTGAAGGGTAGACTGACCTGTGGTTTGTTGTTGAGCTGGGTACCGGGCGGCTCTCCTCCAGCCGTGACCTCTGCCTCTCCCTCTTGAAGGGAAGAAGGTATCTGTGCGATCTTGCCAGGCGTGTTGATCTCTAGATTGTTGAAGTCTTCTATCGAAAGAATATCGGCCGGAAGAGCGACCTCTGCCTCGTCCGGCCCTGGTGAAAATTCTTGAAGAAAAGACTCTTTTAATGGATGCTTGCGCTTTATCCAGCGCAGTAAAGGTGCCTACGAATTTGGACATTTCCTTCATGAAGGAGTCTCCAAAAAGTAGGCCTTGGGCAGTTGCTCCGAATTCCGTATCTGCTAATTCGCATAGTTTAGCGTCGATTTTGTGCAGGATACCTTTGCGGCGCTCCGCTGAAATGGTACAGTTGGCATTGCCCAGTAAACAAGTGGCTCTTTGCGCCCAATTTGAAAGTATCACAGGATCAATGGATTCTCCTGTGTTGATAGCCGCTTCGGCTAGGTCCATTATCTTGGCCAGAGGACCTGTAATGTCCAGCACCCGGTCTTGGCATGACCTCCAGGCACGATCTATGCCTTTTCGTGGATCTTTAACATTCTTTCCTAGGAAAGTAATCATCCTGGAGTCTAACTCCGGTGTTAGGGCCACCTTATCTGGGATTTCGGGGCGTGGACATTCCGCCCTAAGCTTTGCTCGGACCTCTTTGTCCAATGGCTTACGAAGCCTGCTCTTGATATAAACTGTTGTCCTAGAAGATGACTCCCAATGCGAAGATCTGGGGTGTACCAAATCCTCCGGAACAAACATCCCTTTAGAGGAAAGGGAATCTGTGCCTGACTTCTTAGGGATGGGGGCTGCCACAATCCCTGAGGTAGAGGGTCGCGACCCTACTGATTGCGCATCTTCTTCAGAGGAAGCTGGAGATTGACTGTGAAAGTCGAGTTCCTCTTGATCAAGGCCCTGTTGATATTCTTCTGGGCTTAAAGATGTGATATCCCTGAATTCTTCCTCCGGATAGGAGGGTTCATCAGTGGAAGGGAGCCCCTTCCTGTCCAAGAAGGCCTTTTTCAGCCTGGAGAAGGCGTCTGATAGGGCAGCAGTGGCTGGTTCTGTCTGGCTCGGGGGGGTCGTAGAGTTCTTACTCAGGCGAGCCGGTGTACATCCCCCTTCTGAAAGGTGCTTTCTTTTTTGGGTCTTTTTTCTTGGTAGGGATTTGTCTTGTAAATGCTCCTCCATGTCATCCAGGCGCTGCTGAATAGGCATGAGCATTTGTGTCACAGCTTTTTTGATGCTGGTCTCCACTGTGGAACCCAGCACTTTCTTTAGGCTGGAAGCCATAGCCACTTCATCAATATCATAAACATCTTCCTCCTGACCAGACCAATCCTGGCCCTCCTGAGGGAAGTATTGTGCTGCCATATTATGAGCACCTTTCTATTTACCCTACTTTTTTTTTTTTTTAAATTATATATGTGTGTGGGCAGACCGCCTTCTCTCAATGCCCACTTAGTAAAATGAGGAGAGTTGTAAAAGCCCTAACCAGAAGGGCACGAAGCAGCGATCCGCTGTCTCTCCTGTAAATTCCTTCCTTCTTTCTTTTTTTTTTTTTTTTTAAAGGTTAAATAATGCTGAATGAAAAGGGTAGCTCCCGGCACTCGCGATCGCTAATCCGCTGTGGAATTATAACGGAAAGCGATCGCGAGCGCCAGAAAACTGAGGAGCGGACCTGCGACGGCAGGCGCTCCCTCTGGTGGCCGCCAGAGGTACCGCGGTCACTCGGAGGACTCCGCCGCTGCTTCCCGAGTCCTGTCAACACACGCCGCCTCGGAAAGCAAAGCCGAACGGAGCCGCGGGATTTACACCCGCTATATAAGCAAATAACTGGTGAAAGCAGCCAAACGAAGGCTGAAAAATACGAAGTACTCTCCGGCGCCGGCCGGAAGCGGTCGGCGTCGGAGAGAAAAACCAGTCACACGCGAAGTGCGCTCGATAAATGAAGTCGAGTAAATTACCCCTTGTTAACACGCGCGACGAACAGTGCGCAAATCATGAAAGAAGTACAAATAAATTAATCATCAGTTCAAACATATGCTATATATAATAAACAGATCTAGAAAATGATGCACTTATCTCTTGCTGTGAGCAGCAAAGAAAGAGGAAGTGGCATCATTTTCAGGACTGTTTATGCAGGGACTTACCTTGTCATTGGACGTTTCAAGTCACATGTTGGTGACCTCATGTTGAACTTTTCACAGCCCTCCTGGGAAATGGAGTTTCTTGTGTTTTTCAACTCTCAAGACTTTTAGAATGTTTTCTGTCTTGTTTACTTGTTACATATATTTTTTCAGCATTCTGAAGAAAAATATTTCTTGCTGCTGAGCTTCCTTTTGATAATTTAATAAAAGAAAGAGAAGCATAATGGGAGCCTCCGGTCTTGACATAGAATTTTACATCAGTATGATCAATTATTCAGCACTTGATCTAGCAACATTTTCTTTCAAGTTGAAAGGTAGTTTTTTCTTAGTTTAAGTACCGCAAACACGGCTTCATGCTGCTGAGCAGCAGCGTAGTTGGCTATGACACGCCAGCTTGTAGATTTGCAGCAGCGGCACCCTGTGGTGAAAACAACCTACTCTTATAAATGTAAGTAGGGCATCCTTCTAACAAGCACCAGCGCTACTTGGCTTAGGCACAGCAACATGCAAATTCACAGGGGTGGCATCTGCATAGTTAAAACAACCTTCTTTTTTTAAATGTGAGTGTGGTGTCCTTCTAAATGGTCATCCGCATGGCTTAAGGAGATGCCAACGTGTTAATTGGGTATGGGTGTGAAAGGATGGCAGTCCAAAAACCAGGGAATATAAACAATCCAAACGAGAAATAATCACTGCACCTCTTTGCAAGGGAAAACAAGTTATTACATGCACAAAAGTCTCAGTCTCATAGTACCGGACTGACACGGAGCTCCTCTTATCTCAAAGGGTCACAGCTTATACAGCAGAAATTTCCACATATTACAATACTATGCATAATAATAAGTACAGCATAATCCACCACCCTCATTAGCTACCACCCATATAATATGCTAATCCCCCCATATCCCCTTGACCGATTGGCTACATCTATGCTATTCCCATTGTCCTAGACACATGGTCCCCTACATCGACACTGATGAAACACAGGCATATGATTGGTGGGTTCTTATCAATGGGTTCGTAAATTTGGGACCGCCAGGTGTTGTGCACCTTCCTGTTCCAGACGCGATCAAAGTAACTTTGCGAGACCAACTCTGTTTAGATACGACAATAGGCTTCCTCATTATCCTAGACTCCAATGCACTCACAAGCTGCACCCCCGACCTTGTACTAAATGTATTGGCATTCCCTCTGCTCTTCTGTCCCAAATTCCAAGATGTAGCAGAAACGGCACCCCCATTATCTCCTCCAAACCCCAGGTTCCCAGGGATGATGTGACCAGGGCACCACATTCTAGTCTGAATTTCGAGGATGTTTTGCTTATGTTGTGCATCTTAGTGTAATTCATATGGGGGTGTCTGCCCCAGGGTGAGGGCAGTAGTGTTCTAAATCTTTGCATGGATCTTTGGCATTACAGATCCTTGTGCCCGATTATAATGAATTTGCCCTTCAAAGAGTACATCTCTGCCTGCTCTTCTACCAACTAACATTCAATTTCCACCACATTCAGGCCCCGCAGCTGTATCCAATTAGTGCTTGTCTGTGCATCGTGGGTGCCTCTGACCTCAGCTTCTCTCCTGTAGAATGGGAAAGGGAATTTGATTTTGAAGCTGAACTACCAGAGCCGCAGCTCGACACCAAGGACTGTGTCCTATTCCGTTCATTGTGTGCAAGGCCTCAACATAAAAAATGGTGGCACTTCTGCCAAGTTACAATACTGACCTTGCCTCAACCTCACTGCCTTGCTGACTCCATCTTCCGCTCATTTCAATCCTTCCCGCACATCATGCTACCCTATGTTACTATAGTTACATCAACTAAAATACTGGGCCTACAATGCTGCCCTAGCAACAACCTCTGCAGCTACAACATTACACATGTGTTGCTTTTTCTGTGTTGCTATATGTGTGTATCTAGTATGCATCAGACATACCTAAGACAATGTATGCGCTGTCCACAGCACAACCTTCACTCTGCTCCCACAATGTTGCACTCTAATAGGTTTTCATCAACCTGAACCTTTTTGCTTGGCTGGGACAATGTACGTGCATCCCAACAGGTGGCAGGAATGAAAATTAACACATTGGCGTAGTGCCTAAAACACAGCCAGACATACAGTGCTTAGTGGCATACATACATGGTTAGTACAGTATGTATGTGACCTTGAACTGTTTCATGGTATTCCTTGGGTTAACAGAAGATGCCTTGCCTTTTGTGCTTCAGAAAATAGTGCTGAATGAAGGATTTATGCTGGATCTATTGCCAGTGTGCTGGCACCCTTGCAGTTCCAGGTGCAATTTTTGTTGCACCTGCATTCCAAATTAGGTAATATTGTAGGTAGCCATATCAAAGAAAGCCGATGATTAAAAAACAAATCTTTTGCAATACCAAACATATTTTATTTTGTATATTGTTGTTGTTTAGACTTGATCCTAACATGGATTTCTCCTCTACAGATAAAGATCACCCTTAACTGTTTGGTTAGAGACAGCATGTTAGGCTCATTTTCGAAATAAGGTGTCATGATTTCAACAATGGATGGGAGATTTGTTGTAGTCATCAAGAGACCCTTTCAGATAGCACAAAATAAATGGGCCCTATTCTCCGAAAATTGTGCATTAAAAAATAGCGCGAGGGTGTGTGATTTTTAGATATCCAATTTACAGAAATGCACAGTTCACCTAACTGAGAAATGAGACCCGAACATTTCCTGGTTGGCCTAACGTCATCACAAATGATGTGCTGTCTCTCCCCTGTGCATGAAAATGGCGGCGGCACCATTCTCTTGAAACATATGTATGACAAGCTCCCAGCACCCACATATGTTCTGGAGCACATTTCTCAGTTGTAGGACCTTGAAAAGGCCTGTCAATATGAAATGTAAAACAATAAAACAAAATCAAATGAATGCCTTTCCCTTCTTGAGGGATTGAAATGCATGTGGGACAGCAGCAGTTCGTGCAACTGATGTACGACAGAAAAACCGCATGGCAGGGTCAGTGGTAATCATGTCACGGATTGCACATCCCCCTATGTCTGTTCAAAATGAACCAGGGACATGCTATATTTTCTGTTCATTGTAGAGCACATCCTGTTTGTGATTGTAAAGCACATCCTGTTTGTGATTGAAGGACGTACTGTAAAAGGCCAAAAACACCACCTGAGGTGCACAATTACAGAAAGGGGGCTGAAAAAGTGCACCTGAATGTTATATAAAAACCCATTTTCAGATGCCCTTTGTCACCAGGGTGAAACTATTTCGGCACCAGTCATGGGGTTGTGCAAGCTTAAAAGAAGGTCCAAAAGCAGCTTTGAGAATCAGGCTCTTTGGCACGTATTTTCAAGCTAAGGAAGTCAGGTTTCAAAGAGCTGAAATTACATAATGCCACCAAAGTTTCATACGGTTTATGCATTGGTTGATATAAAGAAATTGCATAAAAAGAGGTTGTCTAATAAGACAAAATCCCCTGCTGACTCTGGGGAGGACTACAAGCACAGTGATTCAGGGTAGGCAGTGGCCTCCCTAAGCCAATGGAAGGTGGTACAATCTGTTGTATGGGGTGGATGCACTGGTCACTTATCTTTGGCCCCTGGCACGTCACATGGGACAGGTATATTACTACAAAGAACACAGAACACCTAAACTGCGATAACATGAATTACCCCAGCACCAGACCCAATGCTTCAGCATGGGGAAAACACCATTCCTCTGTAAGAGAAATAATTGACCTTCATAAAACGAGGGTAGTGTGCATTTAGATACCATCACAGCTACGTTAAATAAGTTATTTCTGAGATTTTGCTGGACATGAGGGGAACTCTGCAGCTCTGTAGATACAAGTTACAATTTACTAAGCTGCATGTTGCTGAATGCAGATAATTCCTTGCTGGAAGCAAATGTATAGAAGCATTGTTCCCCGGGAAGTGAGTCACAAGCAAGTAGTGCAGTGTTTCTATTACACTGTGTGAACAACTGAAAAGAAAACCACGTATTTGCCAAGTGTACTGATAGTGTTTGCAGCCCCTAATTCATATCCTGGAAACACAGGTGACTACAGTTTAATACAGGCCACAGCAGTGAGGCTCGGGGTAGTAGACCTATCATTACAGGTAGCAGACAGGACAGTGTTTTGCTTGATACAGCAGCCCTGGAGGCCCAAAGCAGCCAATAAAACAACAGAGACAACTAATCATAGCCATCGCACAATTACAGGCAACAGATGCAGACCATCCCTGAAAGGAAAAGGAGGGAAAATGCATAAAGAATAACAGCCCCAGTTGCTCAGACTTGCTTGATGGAGAAGGTTGCGTCAAGCAGTAGGACAGTGTTGGGGTGTAATAGACGGAATGATGACGTGGATTAAGTGCCAGTAAGAACAGAGAAGGAGATGGTAACAGCAGCAGAGAAGGTGGTGGCACCAAAAGGAAGAGATGGTAACAACAGACAAGGAGGTGGAAGCATCAAAGAAGCCGGTGGTTACCCAGCGGAGGAGGTGGTAGTACCAAAAGGCGGTGCAACAGCAAAGGAGGAAGATGGATAGTAGTATCAGCAAATGAGTTTGTGGTACCAGTTTAGGAGTTTGTAGTAGCAATAGAGCGGGTGTCATTTTCAGCAATGTAGGTGTTGGTAAGAGTGGGGGAGGTGTTAACAAGATAGGAGGAGGTGGAACAAAAGGACGTAACAACAGAAAAGATGAACTAGAAGAGAAATCTCCTAAAGAGTGAGGCCTCAAGGTGCATTAAAGTTGCAGCAGATGGAACTGGTCCCTGATAGCAGATGTGGAGTGGTCAGGGGGGCAGCTAACGGGCCCCACAACCTGAGGAGGAAGGTTTAAGAAGGATAAGGTTCTGCCAGCCAGTGGCAACAACCCATGGACTCTTCTCAGCCCACCAGAGATACTGTGGCTATATAACCAATTGGTACAAGAGTGCAACTGACTCAAAGATGTGTCATGTTTTTCATTCTTGGGGAGCATCTGAGAACCCCTGGGAAACCCATGATGCCACTGAGAGGTGAGTGATTACCGCATCCAGTTTAAGAGACTGTGATTTTGGTTTACCTTTAACTCGGTTTTGTTGACTTGCACATCAATAGAATGTGTGAACAAATAAGACTTCAATTTGTGTCTGCATCGCACATACAGCCTCATTATGTGTGTGCCGTTCTGATAAACAATCTAATACCGGATCAGCCATTTTAACCAGGCTGGCAGACTCCCAGCTTGCCGATATGGGCAGTGACCTACCGGCAAGCCTGACCTGCCAGGAGTTCAGGACCCTACCGGCAAAGAATTGCCCCATTCACCGGCACTGGTACTATCAGTGCTGGTGATTGTGGCAAACCCATTCCATGGAAACCTGTTGAACTCCATGGAATGGGAACATACCGCTATTGCCGGCACCCGTATTATCCCGGTAACACTGGGATATCGGTTTGCCGGTAACCCACCGGTAGTACAGGCGGCTTACCAGCAAACCCATACTGATCCTCATAGTCCTCCTGACAGTACATATGAAAAACACTCAATTAGATCTAATTACTAAGCAAGAAAGAGAGTATCTACTGGGAAATGGAAGTTCTGGCGGAGTATTCTTGTTGCCAAAGACTTCGAAGAAGTGGAAGTTCAGTGAGGAGGAGTAGCTCTGTGTATAGATTTAATTGAAGCGATTTTTAGAGTGACTGCTGCCAAATGGAAGTACACTTAGAACGTTATTGCTGCTTTAGAATTTCAGGCAGCAGAGCCTTTTAACTACATCTAAGTTAGTGGTCATGTGTAGATAAAAACTGAAAGATCTCTAGAGGAGAATGTTGTAGTTAAGAAATTAAGAGTAAGACATTTCAATCCGCATAATTCGAGTCCCTGAATCCTTTCTCTTTGAACTCCTCTGTCCAAACTGAAGGAGTCTGTGATTGGTAAGGTTGCAGAACCTTGCCTCAGTTCATGGAGCTCACATCCTTCTTCCAAGCAGAACATTCCGGAGCTCCTAAGAAATATCGAGAGAGGTTGGCATCCCCAGCCAGGTTTGTGCTGCTATCTTCCTTGTGTGTTGTGCTCACCTGGAACAGTGAAAAAGTCACATAGCAAAATAGTTGTCAAATTATCATTTGTTCTACAAACTCAAAGAGACTTCAGCATTTCCAGTCATGGAATGATCTGTGGCTAGACTCCCTTGAATGTTAATCATCCAATGTGTTTTCTTTTATTCTGGGGCTTCGGAATCACGATTCTTACCACAGCAGACTTCTCAAAATCGGGTTTGATTCAAACAATAATCAAATTAAATGTACATATATTTTCTCTACAGGATGTGCTTACTCGAGTATTCTCCAGAAGTACATGTGTGGCATTTTGATGCTTAGAGACACTCATGAAAAATATCACCCTTGAGACACGTTTTAATGCTGGTTTACATGTGTGTTTACCCTCATACTTTAGATGCCTCCACGTTTTTCTCTCAGACCAACTAAGTTATCTGTTGTTCCTACTATTATCACGTTATTTCCTTTAATAAACCAGTAGCAACCCATTTAGGAATCTCTGTCACTGCAGAAGGTGTTACTGAAGATGTGCAAGTCGAAATATTTGTGATGTACAATGTTCCCTCTAATTATTTTTCCCTAAGTGTGGAAATGATTAGCCTTTGTGCGCATAATATTTGTGAGCATGCCTAGTTAGTGAGAGACCATCTCCGAAGAGTTTGGAAGGAAATGTCCCCTTCCCAACCCTTCCCAACCACTGCAATTCTTTACAAATCAGTGTAAAAGGAGGATTTTACAATTCTTTCTCAGAACATATAGGCTAAAAAATTAAATATTTTATATGTGATTATAAGCAGAGCTCATCAACCAGCCCAAGACTTCAAGATATTCCATAGTAATTACCAAAATACTCCTGTGCAGAGAAAAAAATGTCTATGCACAAACAAGCTTTGCATGCTCAGGATGAACAATAGGATTAGTTGTGGCTATTCATTTGTCAACACTGTTCAGAGACAATGCAGAAAGTGTTAAATGCCATTGGGAAAAAAACTCATGTTTATTACAAAAAACAAGTATCGCTAATCACTGATGTGGTTGTTAATAAATTCAGACATTATTCCATTTTTGCAAATGGAATAATTGCAACTGAAAAGAATGCCAATAAGGAGTTAATGTGCCACTTTATTGGAGTAATTCAAGGGCCAGGAGAAAATGCCTCTCATCATTTATGTAAGGATGATAATTGCATCAGAATAACTGCACCACAGAATATGATGACCTGAATTCCTGGACCGCTGCTTACTATCCACATTATGTTGTTCTGCGAGTTGTGACACTTACTCAAAACCAGCCTTACAGCTAGGAGGCATATACGATTTTACTAAAAACAGGGCAATGAACCCAACCAAAACAGGAAACCATGAACATATAGGAGTCTACCCCCTGCTTCTACCCACACAGTTCCACTGATCAGTGTCTTTGGTAGGAACTCAAATAATATTACTGCCCGATCTCAAGAGGAATTTTAAGGGGGAATGAACCGTATCCGGTCATTTTACCAAACGTAAAAGTTTGGAATGGCAAACTTTCTAATTTTTTTTTGCCGAAAATGCCATTCTTTCGAATGACAATTTAGTTGAAAAAAATGTGAAAGTGCTGTCGACATGGGTTAGGGTTATGGTTGGGGCTTGGGTTAGGGTTAGGGGTGGGAGGGTAGCGTGGGGGTTGGGGGAGCTGGGGGGAACCCCCCAATATACCTAAAACTTAGAAACGTTACATGGAGCTGTCCAGTGCTGAAATTACAGCATTGGACAGCTTTATGTAACGTTTCGAAGTTACAAAAAAAACATTGCAATGCCAATATACACAAAAACTTTGCAACATTACATGGAGCTGTCCATTGCTGGAATTAAAGCACAGGAAAGCTCCATGTAACGTTTCAAAGTTACAGAAAAAAAGCATTGCAATGCCAATATACACAAAAACTTTGAAACGTTACATGGAGCTGTCCATTGCTGAAATTACAGCACTGGACAGCTCCATGTAATGTTTCAAAGTTGCAAAAAAAAGCATTAATCACTATGAACCGGAAGGAACATATTTCAATAAGCATAAAATATCCCTACTGGTCAAGCCAAATTCTTTCTTACTTCCTGAAAAATCTTTTGATTCCAAATATGGAGTAAAATCGTATCAGAGCCCTGATTGTAACCCTGACATAGGAAGTGAAATTACAGGGCACATAATACAGCCTATAGTTTTGCCCACCCTTGATCACCACAGCCTAGACAAACATGGTTACTTCTGGCGCCCTGTTGAAGAAAATCACATACATTTGCCTTTTGAGTCAATAGAAGCAATGCTCACAGTTACAACATATTGAGTACCTTCTTCGTTAACTTGGGACTGCTCTTCTTAAATTCACTGTTATCATTTGAACAAGATGCATGGCTAGACACAATAAATGCAAACCCATGAATATATTGAAAAGTCCTCAGCAGCTGAGCATACAAAGAAATAGACGGTGCCGTTTCCTAGGCTATTACTATAGTTTCCTAGCCTTAAAAATATATAATTATAATAGCAAACAAACAATTTTCCTTCACTGTGCAGCATGGCCAAAACATTTGATTTGATTTTTGAAAGTTGCTGATTTGTTCTTCACCCCGAAGGAGTGTTCTCCTGTTCCTTTCCACCCGTTCCCCTCCTGGGCTCCCGTGCTAGCCTCCAATATTAGTTGACGGGGCTCTGTAAAAAGTGAGGGATTATGGAAGATAAACTCTAACTGGGATATTTGCATACCGACAATACTTTGCAAGCAAATCCAATTTAAAGCCTAATGATGATATTATGTGACGCTTAAGAAAATGTCATACATCGGCACATGCACAATTACCATGAAATGCATACAAGATTGTTTGCAACATACTCAACCTTTCAATTGTTGAGTAGGTTTCGATAAGTGCTCAGTGAAACCATTTTTGTATAGCTGAGAGTTAACATATAATATGTTAAGGTCTATGCCCCATGAAACTCTGAACATTCTGAAAGGTTGCAGATTGTGTGAAAAGCATTCTAGTTATCTGAAAATTGTTGCCCTAGTTTTATATATGAATAATGCCAGCCGAGTCCCTACCAAATATCCCTTACAGTCCAAGTAAATGATATTGCAATATTGCTCTCCACTCATAGGGTAATGTTAGCAATGCTAAAGTGGGTGACACTGAGCATGACATTTGCCTACTGAAAATCCTTACAAGGCAAATTTATATTTAAGGGGGGCTCTTCAAAGTGCTTGTGTGACATATGTACAAAGAATAGGAAGCATGGGATGAGGTTAAATATACTAGTAGCTTGCTTACTTACAGTCAGTACCTGATAATTGAGCTGGCACTCGGGTTACATAATGTGGCTAATGCTTTTACTAAGGCACCATGAGTAACAAATTCTTGTGCTTGAACGTCATTAATATTATAACAGAAACCAACACTTGTATCTAAGTCTGGTAACCTTTTGCTGAGCTAAGGTAGGCAGTGTCAAAGTTGTCTGGTAACATCTGAATGTGGCCTGGGGCGGAGTTCGGATCATATGGTTTAAATGTGGTAGAGTCCAGAATAGGATCCTGGGTGGGGAGGAAAGATAATTTAGTTAATGTGTGCAGGCATATCTTAGTTATGTCTTCTGTTCATGGAGCCACTTTTTCATATTCATTTCTAACCTTCAATGTTTAGAGTTTTTAGATTAAGGTCAAACTTGCATAGTAGGGCAATGTCCATAGGTTACACCAGAATATCAAGAATAGTTAGTATAATTTAGCTTCATTTTGAGAGAAAGCAAATATTGGGTACCTGCTGTGGCTTGTGACTTATTAAATCATATTTGAATAGATGGGAATTGTCTGTGTGCGCTGCTAAAATTCTTCTGAGCAGCACCCAGAAGGAAGCTGGGCAAGCGCACATGCGCACAGCTTAGAGGGAACATTGGTGATGTACACATTTTATTTGACCATGTCATCTAAAAACAAGAAACACTCAATTTGATATCTGTTGTCCTCCATGGTTTCATTGTGAGACTTAGAATCACACTATTCATGTGAATATGTTGATCACATCGCAAGAATTCTCCTGTTTCTTGCTAGTGCTACATATTCAACAACTGGATGGGGCACAGTTACTTCTACAGTCATGTGACCCTAGTAATAACACATGGGATGCCAGGGATTGGGGCCGACGCACAAACGTGTGGAATGCACTTTTCTACACAGTTGAATCTTTAACGGGGAAAGAGTTGTGTTGAAAAAAATGCTAATTCCATGCAGTGGACCACCAACGCGTGTATTTGTGTCCTGTGGGTTCCCCTGCATCCAATGTATAACGTTTGCAAGGCAGAGTGCAAAAAATAAAGACTCCAGCAAAGCAAACTCACCTTTTCTCTTTACTTTTTATCTACACTTTGCAAAAAAGTAAACACCACCTGCATTGCAGGCCGAGTTTACCAATGGACTCCTTTGGATTCTGCGTGCTCATTAGTACAAGTTCATGTAAGGCGGATTCAAAAGGAATCTGTACGCCTGCATGAAAATCTCATGCCAGTGACACTGTCCTCACACAAAACAGAGGAGGACAGCACGGATATCTCCGCTCCTTGTGCCTCCTTAACATTGGGCCTCATTACGACCCTTGCGGAATGGGTTTACTGGTACCGGTAATGGTGCTGGTGCCAGTAAACCCATTCCGTCCTATTACGAGGTTCCCTCGCGGGACCCGGAACAGACGTCTGGTAAAACCAGACGTCCTTTCCGGGTCCCGCGAGGGGACCAAGGAGCTAATAACGGGCCTGTTACTAACAGGCCCGTTATTAGCTTCATCCCCATTCCCATTGAGCCCTATAGGGGCTCGAATGGGATTGGGGAATGGTTTTGTGAATGAGGAATTACCGGGTCCTCCAAGGTTGGAATGACCCGGTAATTCCTCATTCACAGACCACGGACCGTATATGATTTTGGAGGCAGCCATGGCGCTAATAGCACCATGGCTACCTCCAAACCTGTAATGAGGCCCTTTGTGTCAGCAGGAAAATTGGTTTGGAACGAAAAATGAAGGCCCAAAACCATTACACCTTGCTTTTACAATTTAATTTTACGCTCTGACCCATTATAAATGAACTGTTCTTTCCATGTGAAGTGCCATTTCCGCAGTTGGGTTTCCCCCAGTGTTTGAGGGCTGGGCTTCAGTACATTGGCTTCAGGGTTTGGGACTCAATTCAACTGCCTGAGTGCTTTTTGGTTTGGTATGCTGGGTTTAAAGTAGAGTTTGTCGTATCCGTTTGAGTAGCAGGCTATGTATGTATGGATGGTGAAGTAGTTACGAGTTTCATACACTTTATGATTTTTGTGGCATTAGCCATTCTTTTTCCAGCAAACGCATTTACTTTGACCACATGGAATTAGCAAATCCCTTTCCATCAAGCGCATTTACTTTGACCTCATGCCGTTTTGGTGGTAAATCTGCCAAATGATGAACTCCTTTTATAACTCTCATAGCACTCCATGGAGGAGTGCAGGTGTTACTGCTAGTGCGACGCCACCAGCAATACATGCTCCGTTGTTCTGAAGGAAATATCTCCAGCTGCCTGCTGGCTGTGTGTCCGCTTCTTTTCTATTTTGCATATGCCGGTAATCCCGTTCTCTCTGATAACGGCCACCATCACAATGATGAAGCACCTTGGCCCTCATTACGACCCTGGCGGAAATCGTGGTGCAATATGCACCATGGAGCACGGCGGAAAGCCGCCGATACCGCCATGGGGGTTGGCGGATTTACCGCCCCATTCCGACCTTGGCGGGGTGGTAAATCCCCAATCCCCATTTTACCCTTCCCCATTCCCATTTTTGCCCCATAGGGTATAATGGGAGTAAAATACGGTGGCGTAATTAACAACAAGGTCCCGTAGCGCCATGGATTTTTCCGCCCGGAAAAACCGGGCGGAAAACTCACCATGGCGCTACGGAATCTCGTAGTAGGGCGGACGGGTCCGCCGCGAATACCGCTGGCGTAAACCCACTCCGCCAGGGTCGTAATGAGGGCCCTTGTCTTTTGTTCCTTTGTGGACAGACCAGTCAGTGTATTCGGTTGCACAATCCCACGGCACCGCCGTCACTTCATTCCGCGCTCCCCTCAGCTTCAATTACACCGAATTAGAGAGTTGAAGACCTCATCACGGGATTCTGTACTGCACTTGCTCTAGCCAGCCCTCTTTATTGTCAGTGAATGAATTGATTACTTATTACCCTCAGGTTAGCGAGGCATGTGTGTTCTTAGTTTGCGCTACATGTACTTATTGTTTTGTGTTTGTATGAAGATGATTGAAAAGAAAGTGCACAGCTCAATATAGTGAATTCACTGAATATATGACAAGGTTTTTTTTTTATAGTCATGCCACACACAAAGACGAGTGCTATCATTTGCATATCCCCTGCTTTGCATCAAGTTTCCTTTGACGTACATTATTTGCACAACTTATCGAAACCTGCCACAAGCACAGCTATATTGTGTAGTTCATGTGCACTGTTCAGAGAGTCTGTTCCCACGTCGCCGCAATCAGATGCACGTGCAATGACTCTGGTGTAGCGACCACAAAGCACACCGCCTGAGTTCCCATGCATCTCTGAAGGCATGCATGCTTTGATGCACTAATCACACGATGTGTGTGGCAGTAACGTGGACATATCCTCTTGATATATGCAACCACATGCGAACGAGGAATTGGTAATTGAGAGCTTGGCGGTATTAACACTGCTTATACAATGTGAATTACTGGTACTTCCATTTCTGCCTGGTTGTAGGTGTGTGTTACTCCCCATTCTGAAGTCCCAAAATCATGTTTTTGGAATGCCTGTAATACCACTTGTGGAAATACTGCAGGCACCCTCACCACCCTTTTAGTGGAAATAAAATCTTACAACTCCACTCAAATTAGGAGGTTTCCCTATGGTTTTCCAAACTCATAATCAGTGGCCAGATAGTAAAAGCTCTAGTGCCTGTTTTCACCACCATGACCACATTTATAATGAGGGCCTAGGTCGTACTGAATTAGGTGAGACCAAGTCAAAAGCTAAATCATTTGTAACGCTGGATACTGGCTTAACAATCAAGGAACGAGCATTCACAATGACCTATCGCAGTATCTATCAACAGAGTGAATTCAATTGTTCTTTTAAATTAAGCCCCAGGTGAGTAAAAAGAAAGGCGTGATCTTTCCCACGTGGCAGTGTGACTTATTATACGTGTTGCTGGAGTGAGCTTTGCTCGTTGGCAGAGAGTGCTAATGAAGAAACATGCGATGGAGGGCCTTTCATGTCAGTGATCTGCTCGGCCAAGCTTAACCACTGCATGCGGGTGTGCTTTAAAATCGTCTTGCAATTAACAAAATATGTAAGCCAAATTCGGTTTACTTTTTGCTCAAATTGTCACGCTGAGTTGTTTCAGGCACATGAACGTTACGTTTGATTTCGTTTTCTTAATGCGTGTGTGCCTTCCTTGGACTGGAATAATTTTGCAGAATCCATTTTTATAAAATGTCTTAAAGACTGTGCATGAGAGGAAGAGGCGGGACATGCATTATGCTGCTAAATGTGCAGACGGCCTGCCTATAATCTGAGAATTTGCTATAGACCCTGTGGTGGCATATACCCATGAATGAGTGTGGACATTCAAATGGCTTGACCAAGCCCAATATTTAGACAGTGATGACCTCCCTTATGCCTCTTACAAGTTCACCTTTGTAATTTGTATTTGTATTTATTTTATTTATAAAGTGCAGCCAGGCCCAGGGGCATACGGGCGCATAATACACTGCTATTCAAATGGAAAACAGACAAGCAGCCCCAATGCACATCAGGACTGAAAAAAAAGGAATCTGGCCAGAATCTGCTAGTCCAGGTCCCCTCTGCATGGAAAACAAGCAGCCTCAGATATGTTTCGGCCTTGTTGGGCCTCCAAAATGAGGTGGAACTTGGTTCCCTATGGCACAGCGAGCAAGGGGCCCACGTGTGGACATACCATCTCTCACATAGTGAGACAAACTGCAACCAAAATAGTGATGGGTGGAAGGTTTTGAATGAATCTGAACCACTACTGGCAATGCTCTGGGGAAACCCTCCAGGCCACTGATTTTTAGCCGTCTGCACCATTGCAAAAGGGGTCCAGCCATATGCAAATCAGTCTGGTACTGCCACCAGTGATCGCAGCCCTGCCCAAACTCCTAGGCCAGGTCCCCTCTGCACAGAAACACAAGCAACCCCAGACATGTTTCGGCCTTGGCAAGGTGGAGCTTGGTTCCCTATGGTGATGTTCCAAAAAAGGAGATAGAAAGGTGCTAACTACCCTGCCTGTATTATGGGCTAGCCTTAGTTTGCGCTGGTGAGCCACCTCTATTTCAGGGGAAAGAACAAGAAAATAATTCAATTTGTTTTGTTTCTAATGAGCAAGGCCAAATGTATGATTATATATTTTCTCGCAATAATATTTTTCAATAGCCAAAAGAAAAAAGAGAAAGAAGAGTGAATGTTAGAACACCTAGTGAGGTATGCTGGCAATATTTCACCTTTAATAGACTATTCCCTAGGTGTTTTAACCTAATGAAAACAATTGTATTAAAAAGCTAATAACTATATTTTGAAAACTAAACAGCTAGCCGGACAGTATGATTACTAGTTGAGGCAACCAATATTATGTAGTCTGTGGCAGATGTTTCCTAGCCATCACTACATACATGTCTACCGGTTTTTGTGGTTGTTTCTGTGGTGCTACCTTTTTCAGAACAGTCTTCAAGGGGTGGTTAGCTCCCAAATATCTCCCGAAAATGGGATGATTGTGTTAATTCGCAAAACATTTTATGCAACGACTTGTCTTGCCAGGCCTATCATTGTGCTAGAAATACAATTGGAAAGGTCTCAGCTACTGTTTTGTTGGTAAAGTGAATTACATTTCAGGAGTACCCTAGAATGTAAAATGTAAAGGAGGAGTCAATCACTTCTCCCTCTCAGACGTTCACAGCTTCATGTTGATTTATCTGTTTATATTTCAACAGTATTAATAAAACTTTTTTTAACTTACATTTTGTATTTTTCAATATGGTACCAAGTGGTTTAGATGGATCGCAGATGTTGTATACTCGTGTTTTTATTTCATGCACGAGAGGACCTGCAATGTTTCAAAGGCAAATCATTGCTCTTCTCATCTTTTTCTTTGAAATATCTATCCCTCAATTTGCATCGGTGTTGTATGATAAAAGAGCATGTATTCAGGGGCATACAGACTGTGCAATTTAGATCTAAATCATTGCAGGTATAAATCTCCATAGCACACGTGTTGTGTTTTGTAAGAGCATGCATGCGAGAACAGTCGCATTGTACTCTGTGTCAATTAGTATCGCGAGTTGTATTATGTGGGGTCATTCATGCAGAGGCACCCATGAAATTCTGCAGGTTAATCTTAAAATTTTAAAAAGATATAGCAGCATTTACCCACAACCTAATCTACCCCTACACCGCAAAGGCATATTATGAGGAAAATGTCTCCTAGGATACCAATGGATACAATAAACGCCAATGGCGACAGCCTAGGACAATCTATAAGAAATAAACTCCCACACACTGGAGTTTCTCGAGCTCCAGCTCAGGAAAGGAAAGGAGGGCTGGAACCTAAGGAATGAACAGTAAAGATCAGCCCAGAGATAGAGAGCAGAGCAGGGAACCAACTGTTAATGTCCAAGATGGCTCAGGCCTGCACTTCAAGGGGAGACAAAATATGCCTTTTTTAGAACAGCGAGGCTTAGGATGAGTACGCATTCAGGGACAAGTCCACAACACACACAGGATCACCAGGAGCCGAGAGAGTTGGAGGGTTCCCACCTTGAATTATTAGTACTCAATCTCTCAGACTATCCCCTGACTATGTGTGAAAAACAGGTGCTCCAAAGAGGATTAAACTGTATAACAACAGCCAACTATAATTTGTTCAATACACAAATCGAAGGAGCTCAACTCTAAGAAAGATCACACTGAAAGTGTACTTTGGGGACTTGCAACTCACATCTAGAAGGGATCACAGACAAGATACCACAGGACTACATGTCAAATCCAAATTCTATCCGACAGTGGTTATGGCAGAATTAATTACATGTGAGATGGCCTTGTATAAAAGGAAATTGAACATGAATAACATTCAATTCTATCCATGAACCAACAAGTAGACTGTAGAGAATTTGAGTGTAATTACTATAAAACGCACCAACAATGGGGGGACAATCGTATTTATGAACAACGAAGCCTATGATGACATGGTAATGTTTCTGTTGAATAATAATCAGCACTACCAACGCCTCCCAGGAGATCCCACAGAAAATATCCAAATTTTGATAACATCAATAGTGGAGGAAGCTGTTAGTCAAGGGCATATGAGCACTAAAGAAGCAGCATTTCTATGCCCTAAATTCCCATGGATCCCAGCGTTTCACACTCTACCTAAAGTACACAAAAGGGTTAACCCCCCAACAGGCCGCCCCATTGTCACTGGATTTGATTCTTTCCGTGGACCACTGTTGCAATTTGTGGATTTCTTCCTCCAGCCTGAGATACCACATATTAAATCATACATAAAAGACACCACTGCAGTACTAAATTTGGTAAAAAGGTATCACCTTTTACCCCACAACACAGTTATCGGTAACAATGGACATATATTAATTGTATACATCAATCCCACAAATGGAGACTCTGCTTGTTATTGATAAAATTCTAGAAGATAGGACCCCACTGCTAGATAATCCATGATTACTACTGTTAAAGCAAACAGAGATCTCTCTCACAAAGAATTTCTTTATGTATAATGAATATGTCTTTGAACAGCTATCAGGACCACATTGGGGACACCAACACCTAGGGTATATGCTATTAAAGTTAACATTTTGCCGAAATACCTCACTAGGTGTTCTACCATTTCTTCCTCTTTCTCTGTTTTCTCCTCTGTGAGTACACCAATGGGACCTAGGCAACCTTTGCCGCTATTGAAAAATAATACTGTGAGAAGCTATAGAAATATACATTTGGTCTTGTACATTATAAACAAAACAAACATCATCGAATAATTGAATTGTCTTCATATTCTATGACCTCATATACAGGCGGCTCACCAGCACAATCTAAGGCTAGCCCATAATATAGGCAGGGCTAGTTAGCACCTTTCTCTCTCCTTTTTCTCTGAACATCACAGATTCAAGTCAAATAACTGCACATGAGCAGTCTGAAGAACATTTGATAGAGCATATGTTTCTCCTCATACTAACAAAATTTGTTTCTCCTTATAGTAACAATGTCTGTCTCTCCTTAAGACTGTTGTTTGGTCACACAGCAAGATTACTGACTGCAATAACGGCCCTCAGCCAGCACTTAGGTTTGCCTGCCCTCTGTTTTCGTATTACAATATACTTGCTCAGGCATAACATGTTTAGGCCAAATTTTAGACATTTGTCTCCCTCTGGGGTTGTGAGACCAATAGATTAGTACCAACTTTCTCTCCTGTGAAAAATCAAGACCTTCATCCCAGACAACAACTTCAGATGTGCTGTCCACGCCTTGGTCCTCTCCAACCTGGATGGTCGCCATGCCCTTTTGGAATGCCTTCCAGTGACTACACTGAGATGTGTCCTGCATGCTGCAGCACGCCTCATCAAAGGACTCAGCAAATTCAACCACACTGCCCAGACCCTCAGCAAACCTCATTGGCTCCCACTGCAAGCCTACATCATCTTTAGATCCTGCTGCATCATCTACAAGGCTGTCACCCTGAAGTCCCCATTCTATCTCACTGAGAAAATCAGCATCTCTGGAGGCCTGAAAGCAAGGAAATGTCCAGACTTGAATTCTGCTGTAGCAGGAAGGGAAAAAACAGGCCTTCTCTGTAAACACCTCGAGACTTCGGAACCCAATTCCGATCAACAACCAAATTTCCCCTTCACTTCTGCATTTCAGGAAGGAGCTCAATACATTTATTTTCAGGGAATGGCTCCTCCCTAACAACTGGCTACATACACCATCCATTGTTTCCTCCCCTGGTTACTTTTAGATTCATTGCTGACAATTCCCCTCCCTTCTCTGTTTGTTAGACCCCCATTCCCATGTTGTTTTGCTCAATAACCTTGTTATTCCCCCTATGATTTAAAGAGCTCCGATGCTTCCAAACCTCTGTCTTTGCTCATTAAATGCCCTAATATTATTATTATTAAAAATAATAATCGAATAATAATAATAATAATAATAATAATAATAATAATAATAATAATAATAATAATAATAATAATAATAACAATAGTAATACTCCTGCGCCTACTACTACTATTCTTACTATTCTAAGCAATGCCTTTCCTAAATATGAATGCATATGCATGCATCAACAGCAGCTACAAACTACCTTGATATATGGTCCATGTCACATTATCTTGAATCATAAAACAATGTCATAGCTGTACAATAAGTCACACTACGTTCAAGCCAGCTGTAAGCAACCATGAATGAAGCGCACAGTCACTTGCAGGGGACTAATCACTGATACCAAAATTCACCTCAATATTTTGCCCACATTGACAGAGTACACATTATGCATGACACCCTAAAGTCCTCTTTCATAGAACACACTTTATTCAAACTCCTTTACACTTGTGCATCTTCTATACAGTAAGTGAGTTAGTACCAAGCTTAAAAAAAACTGCAAACCTGCTTAAATGCCATATACCTCTCTAAAAGTATTGCAGGCAAAACAAGTATTTTAGAGCAAGACGAATACCTTGCTGGCTGCGTGTTCAAAAATAGGAGACAACCAAAAGTCTTTAGGAAACCAACTCTTCATCAGAGGACAACCGCATCAGCAACCTTAAACAAAGCCCCCAGTAGCAACCAGCCAGTTGATTTGCAAACTGTTCACCTTTTTTGGTAATATTAATGTATCTGTTCTATGGCCCACAAGCTTCAAAATATAAGTTCTCCACATCAACACCCAAACCTAAAGATGCAATTGCCCCTTCAGACTAGCCTCTTTAACTAGCTGTCTTTTTCCGTTCCCATAAAATATGAGCCGTGGAGATGTAACCCTTTAAGTAGTTTCATTTTGACACTTCGCCATTTTTTTACAAACATGTTTAAAGTGGCCACTGACATCCATCAAAAACGATTGTTGAGCCACATTTTGAAATCCACAATTCCCATTGTTCCTTTGTATATATTGAATCCTGGTTTGATACATACTGTGGACATTGTTATGTGCCTGGTATACATTTGTTAGATTAATACATAGGAGCCTTCAATATACGTCCTTACTTATTTAATCATAAACTGTAACTGTCCTATAGCCCACCACCACATTCCAGATTCCCCATGCCCATTCCACATTCTATTACATCAGTCCATAATCTTTAGGAAATTACATAAAACAGCCAGCATATAACATATAACAACCCCCCCCCCCTTACTTATCACCTAACTGGGTACTTACACATTAACAAATTTACCATTATCAGGTACTTAAATATCATTTAACTTGGTACTTACACATTGATGATTTCACTTCTACATTTGTTCAATCAATCGATCTGGTTTACGAATCACCCAACAAGGATAACTTCTCACCACAGTACAACACAAAACAGAGTAAGGAACAAAAAAGCTTCACCAGAGCTGTTTATTATGTTGTGCAATTAATGCAACCCTAACTCTTTCCCTACAGGAAGTACACAATGCTAACACTGCATGATGTTTCAAACCCTCAAAAAACTCTAATGCGCCGGCTACCGGCGAGAATTGCATGGGGACTATTCGTGCCCTATGTCACAATAATGGAAAAATATATTCACAGTGATATACCACAGTACATTTAATACATACAAATTACATTAGCCAAAACTATTAAAACCCAGACAGTTACGGGAAAAACCATTTCCCGGCTGCACCCTTGGATGAAACAGACAGGTCATGTGGGACTCGGCGTCATACACTCTGACAATTTAATTGCCCTCCGTGAGGTGTGTCTGGTTGATCCAGGAGTAATTTGCTAAAACATTTTATAAAACTATATGTGTTGCACAGATTCTCAGCACAAAATGCACTTTGTATTCAACTCGTTTTTCTACAGGTGCATGAACCATTCTCTTGTGCGGGGATACATGACAACTTTGTAAAAGGAAACTTGAGTTCTCTGGAACTGATTCAAACAATTTTTGTCTAAAAGTGCATAAGTCCACTTGTGTCACTCTAAGTGAGGTGACATCTATATCTTTGGACGACCGGTTTCAATGATGTCTTGCATATATCATATTCTTCAGGACCCATTATTGCTTCTTTTGACCCAATCAACAAGCCCCATGGGGCGGGATTGCGACATATCCTGTGGAAAAAATGGGAGAGCGACAAAATGACTTCTCTCATATGTGGGAAAAAGGATACAGCATTTCTTAATGGCTCTTATTGATGGAATAAAGTAATTTAGCTTTCCAAAGTACTGAACACGTCAATTTGTGACATTAAAAGAGAGGCTATCTTCACCCAACCCCATCACCATTGAGTGCATGTCGTTATGTCTAGCCTGACAAACTCGTACCTGTCCAGCTATTTGTATGTGCAAAGGGAAGGCACATTCAATTCCTGTAGTGTAGCCACTTTCAGATATTAGAATTAGAAAGCCTGAGATGGTACTTGATCTGCAACAAAAGAACACTCATGTTGCATTGGCTGTATCTATGCTCCCATAATGTTACATCACCTTGTCCTCAAATATATATTGTCCCCACAGTTGTGAAACTATTGTTTGTTTACCTTTCCACTCATAGGCATCCCTTCAATGAGGTGAGCTTCTTTATAGTGTCGCAACTTTGTTCATTATACTTTCGAATTGGTCCTGCAATAAGGGAGGGATTGCAGGACATTAATCATAATGCATCTTTCTTGGTTCTGATTATCTATGTTAATTGTGGGAGACCCGGTGATTAGTGCAGTCGCCAAAAAAGGGCCCACTTGTTCACAGCTCCAAGTGATCGAGCCCCCATCTATATCCCCATCATTTGTATTTGTTGAGCCTAAATGCTCGTATCGAACCCAGCAGTGCAATCATATTTTCAAAGTGGCGCCAAAAGCCCACAAACAGATTAATCAAAAATGGAAGCATGCACATAGTCTGAGTAGCATGTCCCACGAGTTCTTACTTGTTGGGTTCTTATTCCCCCAGCACGCTTGCTTCCATCTCGTTCCTTGTGGGATGTGCAGTATGTGTAAACAAACAACAAGAAGTGCATCCGTTGACATAGGGTGGAGGACACCATGGATGCAGAGGCACCTAACCAATTGCAATAGCCGAGGGGTCATCTACTTAATTACTTGTCCTTGCAATCTAAAATATATTGGGATGACAACTCACCCAATCAAAACACGCCTCATCGAACATAAGTCCTTTTTAAGGACCAAAAAAATTACTGCACCACTTGTGGTCCATTTCAATGCAGAACATCACACAGAGAATGATTTCAAATGGACAATTCTGGAGAAAATATGGCCACCCCGGAGAGGGGGCAATTTTCATGATATACTCCTTAAGAAGGAACAACAGTGGATTTTCCGTCTGGATACAGTCCGACACGGGCTCAACGAAGAAATTCAGTGGAATACACTGGCCCTGATGAAATAGGTGGAACACTACAGCTTTTTCCACCTTGTCTCCCCGCTTTGCCCCATAAAATGGGGAGATTTCTTCCCCTCTCTCTCTCTCTTGCCCTTGTTGCCCCCTGCTTCCTCGCCCTTGAGGTGCCTCCAGAGATCTAGCCACATGCTGGGGCCATAAAGTTGCCGCTCCACTAGAAATCCGGGCCTTTACCCATTATGCCCCTCCATTAATTAATAATTACCTTCCACCTCTTCCTGTCCCCTCCGCCTTAGGCGCACCCCCCATTCTTTGCATGAAGTTCACTCATGCATAAAATGGGCCCCCACGCAATTTGAATATTTTGTGTGGGGAACACATAAGATTCTTTGGGTGTTTTGGGATATCATTCATTTTGGAACACAGTATTGGTGCTAGCAGATTCATGTAACGATTCCCATGCAAATTGGCTTTCCCCTTATGTGCTTCCTGTCCCAGAAACGGCCGCGGGAATACGCTTCGTTTCCCGATCCAAAATGGCCGCGGGAATACGCTTTGTTTCCCGTTCCAAAATGGCCGACGGGACATGTCACCCGGTCGCGGTCTTTCATTGGTTGCTAGCAAGACCATCCTTCTCTGTCGGCGCTGACGAAAGATGTGGATTAGCTTACTAGCGTCCACCGCGTGGAACGCCAGTCGTGTCCACCGCGAAGGAACGAGACGGAAGCAAGCGTGCTGGGGGAATAAGAACCCAACAAGTAAGAACTCGTGGGACATGCTACTCAGACTATGTGCATGCTTCCATTTTTGATGAATCTGTTTGTGGGCTTTTGGCGCCACTTTGAAAATATGATTGCACTGCTGGGTTCGATACGAGCATTTAGGCTCAACAAATACAAATGATGGGGATATAGATGGGGGCTCGATCACTTGGAGCTGTGAACAAGTGGGCCCTTTTTTGGCGACTGCACTAATCACCGGGTCTCCCACACTTAACATAGATAATCAGAACCAAGAAAGATGCATTATGATTAATGTCCCGCAATCCCTCCCTTTTTGCAGGACCAATTTGAAAGTATAATGAACAAAGTTGCGAGACTATAAAGAAGCTCACCTCATTGAAGGGATGCCTATGAGTGGAAAGGTAAACAAACAATAGTTTCACAACTGTGGAGACAATATATATTTGAGGACAAGGTGATGTAACATTATGGGAGCATAGATACAGCCAATGCAACATAAGTGTTCTTTTGTTGCAGATCAAGTACCATCTCAGGCTTTCCAATTCTAATATCTGAAAGTGGCTACACTACAGGAATCGAATGTGCCTTCCCTTTGCACATACAAATAGCTGGACAGGTACGAGTTTGTCAGGCTAGACATAACGACATGCACTCAATGGTGATGGGGTTGGGTGAAGATAGCCTCTCTTTTAATGTCACAAATTGACGTGTTCAGTACTTTGGAAAGCTAAATTACTTTATTCCATCAATAAGAGCCATTAAGAAATGCTGTATCCTTTTTCCCACATATGAGAGAAGTCATTTTGTCGCTCTCCCATTTTTTTCACAGGATATGTCGCAATCCCGCCCCTATGGGGCTTGTTGATTGGGTCAAAAGAAGCAATAATGGGTCCTGAAGAATATGATATACGCAAGACTTCATTGAAACCGGTCGTCCAAAGATATAGATGTCACCTCACTTAGAGTGACACAAGTGGACTTATGCACTTTTAGACAAAAATTGTTTGAATCAGTTCCAGAGAACTCAAGTTTCCTTTTACAAAGTTGTCATGTATCCCCGCACAAGAGAATGGTTCATGCACCTGTAGAAAAACGAGTTGAATACAAAGTGCATTTTGTGCTGAGAATCTGTGCGACACATATAGTTTTATAAAATGTTTTATCAAATTACTCCTGGATCAACCAGACACACCTCACGGAGGGCAATTAAATTGTCAGAGTGTATGACGCCGGGTCCCACGTGACCTGTCTGTTTCATCCAAGGGTGCAGCCGGGAAATGGTTTTTCCCGTAACTGTCTGGGCTTTAATAGTTTTGGCTAATGTAATTTGTATGTATTAAATGTACTGTGGTATTTCACTGTGAATATATTTTTCCATTATTGTGACATAGGGCACGAATAGTCCCCATGCAATTCTCGGCGGTAGGCGGCGCATTAGAGTTTTATGAGGGTTAGAAACTTCATGCAGGGTTAGCATTGTGTACTTCCCGTAGGGAAAGAGTTAGGGTTGCATTAATTGCACACCATAATAAACAGCTCTGGTGAAGCCTTTTTGTTCCTTACTCTGTTTTGTGTGTTACAGTATCTTCCTGGTAACAGAAAGGACACATACCCGCCTTTGAGGTAATGTGTATTCGAGGAAAATCCCTGTGTGTTAGTTTTTTTTTAACTTCTCACTACAGCCATGTTCCGTGACTCAGAGTTATCACCACACTCTAAATCAAAGGAACTTGAACTGGCAGGAACAGTACCCCCACCCACAAATTCAGACTGTCCACAACCAACAGGAACATCCTCTAAACCAATGGAGATATCATCCAACATAGGACTGTCAGGTTCCACTGCATCAGGTTTTTCACCGTAGTCAGAGTCATCATTAGGATCCTCTTGAAACATTCACCTGAAGAATGAAGCATTCCTCGTAATCTCATAGTTGTCTTCTCCCGCTGCTGTGACCATAGGTCCGTTAATTTTTTTAACTTTTAGAACCATGGGTTTATATCTTGAATCCAATGTTGTATGCAGCTTTTGTTGCACTAATACAGACTCCCCCACTCCAAGGTGATCATCTTTGGCTTTCCTCTTCCGATCAGTCCATTCCTTAACTCTTCTCCTCTTCATCATATCACGCTCTCTAATCTCATCATCCTTCTCCAGTGTATAGTCATCCAATTGCGGAAGTCTGGTTTGAGGTTTGTACCGTGTCATTAACTCTGATGGCGAGTATCCAGTAATTTCATGCGGGGTGTTACGATAGCTTCGTAGCATCTGTGAAACAGCTTGGGGCAATGACATATTATCCACAAAAGCTTTCTGTCAGGTCCGTTTCAAATTAAACATAAACCTCTCGACCATTCCATTTGCTTGCGGCCAAAGTGGTGTAACCTTTTGATGCTTGAAACCCAGGTGTGCCGCAAACTTCCCAAATTGTCCTTGAAATGGTAGACCATTATCAGTTTTGACTACCTTGGGAATACCCCATTCACTGAATAATTCATCCAAAACCACAACCACATGATGAAACGCAGTCGACATCACATGCTTCACCAGAGGAAATCGGGAGTATTCATCCAGGGCTACTAACAGATATCCTCCCTCTTCCAGAGGTCCATAAAAATGAAGTGCCATCCTATTCCACGGACCATCAGGTAATGGCACGATCTGAAGAGGAGTTATATTACTATTCGAGGCAGACACTTGGCATGCAAAACAATTCTTTAGAATGTCCTCAATAATCATATCCATTCAAGGGAACCATACTTGATTTCTTAATATCTTCTTTGCATTTACCACTCCACAATGTCCTTCATGTGCCAGCATCACAAGGACTTTCCTCAAACTTCTTGGTGCCACAAGTCTATTTCGTCTCAGAAGTATTCCATCATCTGTTGCTGTCAATTCACTACTTATTCTCGCCAACCTTTTGAATATCCTTCATATCCACCCCTCCTTCTGCATTTTGCTCCTGTCCAGCCACCTACACCTGCCAGCCATGGTGAGCCGAACTGCTGCCTGAATTGAAGGATCATTTTTACTTTTTTCCATAAAAATGTCCATGGACCATGGATAGAGCATTGAGAGATAAATATGATACATAATGCTCCGCCTCTGTTTGTATCTCAGCATATATATTTCTCTGGTGGCTTTTAATACATGTATGCATATTTCCTCATTGATACATTGTCATTTTGTTGTGTTCTCGCCCAGGAAAATGCGTGTTTTAACATGTGTTGTACTCATAAGCCGGCATTTTATTTTCGTAACGCTTCATTCTCATTTCGTTTCCGTTGCCATGCCAACCTGTGCTTTATTTTCTAAAATGAATGCACGTATTTCCATGCACATATGTCCCTTCCTCTAATGTTTATCACTCATACGTCATTCGGCATCCATCGCTGATCTTCGCGCTCCGTAAGTTCTGTTTGTCCCATTCAAATAATGCTCTCTTTCCAAATGATTGCTTTCCAATGTTATTCCTTATCACTTTCAGTATTCATGCACTGTTTTCACTCTTTATATATTTCCCATAACCGTATTGTATCATGCACCTTACCCTCTTTGTTTTCTTTATCTTCAAGTGGTCATTCCGGTCCGTACTGCTGCTGATTGGATATATTTAGTTTCCTTCCTTTCTGCTTTAGAATTTCTGTTCCTTTCCTCCCATTTCGTTCACGTTTCCCCTCGTCACCATTGTTATGTGCCTGGTATACATGTGTTAGAGTAATACACAGGAGCCTTCAATATACGTCTTTAGTTATTTAATCATAAACTGTAACTGTCCTATAGCCCACCACCACATTCCAGATTCTCCAAGCCCATTCCACATTCCATTACATCACTCCATATTAATCTTTAGAACATTACATATGACAGCCAGCATATAACATATAACAGAAACTAAGGACCTCATTCATGGAAGGTATATGGCCTAATTCATGGAACGTTTAAAACGGAGCAAAGGGACTTTGTACTGCCAATAAACATGCTCTACCAGGCCTAATTCCCAGAGCGTTGCAAAGTGTACTGTGCACTTCAAAAGTACACTTTGCACTGCTCTGTGAATTTGGCCAAGTAGAACGTGTTTATTTGCAGTACAAAGTCACTTTGCTCTGCTCTAAAAGTTCCATGAATTGGGCCCTAAACGTCAATGTTGTATAGGTTGTCCAAACGCTAACACAGTGCTTTAATGCTTTGGTCATATTATACATAATACGTTTAAACGAGAATGCTAAAGCACATACAATCGGCATTGATAGCTACCAGCTGGGTCATTCCTGTATGGGTGAACAAAATGTCACCTTGGTCATTCCAGGGGGAAGTAGAGAATAGTGGCTATCGTAGCAACACTATAACTGAAAATTATAGCATGAACCTCATAATTTCCAATTCTCTAGGAACAAAAATTAATCATTTCCTCATTTCCAGGGTGTAAGAAATACTAGATAGTTTAAATGATGTCAGTATGTTTCATGTTTCCCTTAGTAATGTGATGAAGAACATAACAGCAAAATGTCATGGTTTTAGAACAAGGCACATTCCAGCCAGGGAATCCTTCCCCTGACAATGCATGTGGTGCACAATAACAACGCTTTTTTATCTTGAATAACCCACAGGTTCTTTTATTTGAATAGGCCTCCAAGCTATCTCACACCCACCTTTACAAATACCCCGTGTCACAATGGACAAGGAATCAGGCTGGTGTGTATCAATAAAATATGTATTAATTTATTATTTAATGGAAAAAGGAAAATATTCAAAATAAAATTTTACAATAGCCACCAGTGTTGTGGCAACACAACTGCAATGCTTCCTACAGAACAATGGGTCAAAATCTTACACAATTCACATGGATCTTTAATGACCAAACAGGAAAAACGGTTTTAAAGCAACTGACAGCACTAAGGTTAAGTAATCCCCCTGCAACACTCACCCCCAATCATCAGCTAACATAATTCCCGTTGAATGGAAGGCAGCGGCAAGGAGTAAGGATAAAGAGAGGAAAGTCAGATTTGGAATTCAGAACACCACCCCAAGAGGGGAAGTCAGAAAAGAAAATGAAAACCTGTTTTAGAGCAAAACGGCAGTGTCGGATTTGGATGCTTACTAGCACAACAACTCGCAACCGGGGTGGGACAGCTAGAAAGCTAATTTGTGTTGCTACCCGTGAGGAGATAGGGAAGCTTAGACTACTAATCAGCTCACCAGTGCAATGTGAAAACAAGGTAGGAAAATCGATTTTGGGGAGGAAACAAAAGCAAAAGAAAAACACACATCTCAAGTGGAAAATTGTTTTCTTACATGTGATTTGTGACGACAGTAAGCTAAGGAAAGGGAAGAGCTGTCAAAATCGGAAATAGATAAGATTCTAACAGAAAGGGATTGCTCTCCTGGACATTGATAGTAAAATGTTCATGAAACTATTGTTAGGTGAACTGGAGGCTTGGGAAAGAAAGGCAAAGATTATATCAAGATGCAAGACAGGTTTCAGGAAGGGGCTCTCCACCGCAGTCAATGGCATTTTATTAAAT
The DNA here is from genome assembly GCF_040938575.1 of Ambystoma mexicanum. NCBI lineage: Eukaryota > Metazoa > Chordata > Amphibia > Caudata > Ambystomatidae > Ambystoma > Ambystoma mexicanum. The sequence goes on from NC_090941.1 coordinate 360,590,960, forward strand.
CTATTAAGGGAGAAGACACAGAAGAAAGGGGAAAAACAGCTATATGGGGCATGGGTGGACGTCTCCAAAGCCTTTGACCAGGTGGATAGAGGAAGGCTCTGGCAAAAACTAAGATTAAAGGGAATTCCAGAATTATTGTTGGGCATGTTGATAGAATTCCATAGGGAGAATAACATCAGAGTACGTTTGGATGAAGAGGGCCATTTATCAGAACCAGTGAGGGTAAACTGGGGGGTAAGGCAGGGTTGTCTGGGAGCTCCTTTGTTTTTCAATTTATATACATCTGACATGGGGGACTTTTTAGCTCCCTTTGCATTAGCGAGTCCAGTACTAAATGGGGTCCAACTACACTGGCTCGCCTATGCAGATGATGTTTTTCTCCTAGATAGAACTGCGATAGGACTACAACGACTGTTGGATGGACTTTTCAGTTATGCGAATATAAATGGGCTCTCAATTAACCCTATAAAATCTAAAATCTTAGTGTATAGACAGAAAAAAAAACATGTCACCTCACATCATTGGTCATTGCGGGGAGAGAGAATAATGAGAGTAGAAGAGTTGGTCTATCTTGGCTATAAAATCTTTGCTAGCCCAGCAGTGTATACGATGGAGCATGAAATTTCCCTGAAGCTTAAACCTCTGACGGTCCAGATGAAAAAGATACTGGCGAAATATGGAAGATTTTCCATTATCCCAGTATTAAAATGCTATCAAGCAAAAATCGTCCCGATCTTACTGTATGGACTGGAGGCAAAACCTCACTTATGGGACACTCAGTGGCAAAGATGGGAAGGCCTCATTTGGAAGCATGCATTAGGGCTGCCTATGAGTTTATCAATAGACAATCTCTGTATTGAATTAGGCCTTAGGTCTCTTGCATCACAAGCAGGTTGGAAACTGGTATCACTCTGGCAAAAGATCATCACCGCTCAAGAAGACTCACAGTATGCGGTTATAGACGCCCATTTAAAATCAGGGAAATCCCCCATCTTCGACAATTTAAAGCTGTTGGTGGAAAACTCACTGCGAAATACCGACATTGAGATTAAGCTTTTACTTGAAGATCTGATGAAAGCAAAAAAGAAATGGGATGAAATGGACTGGATCCATACTATTGAGAAAATAAGAACATGCACACGCCCGAACCCCCTCCAGATGACAGACCGTAAATTGGGTGTTCTGAATAAATATCTAGTAAAATTCCCCAACTGGAGAATCAGAAGTAAGTTCTTAAGGTTGAGGTTGAATGTTACCAAAACAGGAGAAGTCTTGGCAAAAAGAGGAATGGGCGCTCAGGCAATAAAGCTATGCAAGATCTGTGAAAACCCGGAACAGCATTCCAGCAAACATCTACTGCTGTTCTGTGAAGGTACAGCAGAAGCTAGACAACACCTTTTCAGTAAATTTGCTCATTCTGCTCTTTACTCTACACAGGATTCCTGGTGGGAAAGACTTATTGGTGGTAATTCACAGGAAATTACGATCACAGTGATACAGATGTTGGAGAGCTGTGAAATTGAGTCCTAGCCTGAAAATCAGGATTAAGTCTGAAATTAACCATCACTATACTGGACAGCTGAATTTGTTTCAGGAAACGACTCAGAATTGCGCTCAAATTCACTGCAACTGCTTACCTGACCAATAGCAAAAGGAATTCATATGTCATCAGGGTAGTGTCTTCTCCTGTTTTGGGTGGAAAAGTATATTTTTTCTTCTTTTTACTTTTGAACCTGGAGTGTATGAATATTGTATCTTGTTTTAAAAAATATGGTTTTTAGTATGATATTATGAAAGATTTTGATTATATGATGAAATCATTTTAAAAGGTTTATGTTAATCCTATACAACAATAAAAAAAAATTATTGCCCTCAATGGGACTATGGTATGGGTTTTTCAATGGGGCAGATCCAAATTAGGAATTCATAGGAATGTACACAATACACAGACACATTTTGGTTTTCATTGACAAGGAGACTAACTCTGTTAAGGCTATACTTTAATGAATATAGTTATTAAAGAAAGACAATGGGCACAAGGGGGTTAGTTTCAAATTTTAACCAACTTATACCGTGAATGTCTGTATAGGGGAATTCATTGATTTACTTCAAAATTATACTAAGGACTTATACAGACACTGAACGATTTATCAAAGGAATACACTTACATACACAGGCTAATAGAGATTCTTCTATGGAAAGGTGAATGCATTATACTGGCAATTTGGGACTTTCAATGGGATTTTTAATTGTATTTTCTATGGGATTTATGTTACAAAGAGAGAAGTATGCAATGTGGGACTGGGGTTATTTGCTACTTACAAAGTAAGCCATGGCTTGTGATTCTGGAAAGTCAGCTGGATCTCAGGACTCTCTGGACAGCTGGGCAAGGGGTCTGGTCTCTGCACTCTCCTGGATGGGATTCTGGACAGCCAGGCTTGGTCTCAGGATTCTCTGGACAGCTGGCAAGGGTCTGGTCTCTGCACTCACTTGGATTGGATCATCTGCCTCCTCTCCGTCCTCCTTCTCCTGACTCACTGGATTCTTGTGTGTGTGTCTGATCATGTGTCTAGTACAGTCCCCTCTTACATAGCCCAAATGACATCATTCATTTTACAATCTAGGGGAGGACTCTAAAATTAGCCCTAGCCCCAGGATTGGACAGTCAATTGTTGCTTTCTCCACCCCCTAGCCTTATTATTTTATGGGATAGAGCATCATTTGTCTGTTTGGTCGTTTATGACAGTTCTTTGTTTCTCAGGTCCACTTTTTAGCAAAACTGAGTTATGCATCATAACTTCAAATGTATTCTAGCCACCACCATAAGAAGTATGCAGGCAGTTTTAATGGATCACAGGGAACTAGACAGTCCGATCACCAACTCTGTGTGAGGTAGCATAGCCCGTTGGCACATTTTTTCCTTTTTCATGAAATGCATAACAGTTATAATTCTGCAAATAATTCACGATTTTTATAACCTCATTCCCCATCTGTCCACCAATTTTCCTCTTTGTCCCATTCATACATCTGCCAAAAAACGAGTCTTTACTGGCCATTTCAGTCAAACAATTGCTAGGAAAATGTACATAGTCTCTTAACATCCACCTGGAAAATGCATGGAACAAAAGCATAAAACATGTTTTTCTTATTCTGAGTGCTGGGACAAATGGCTAAAATGCATAACCCCTTTAATGTCAATCAGGATGATCTGTCACATATAGGGTGGTGCTTCAATCCCCACCGCAAACTGTCTCCCACTGGCTCAGCTTGCAACAAAAGACTTTTAGTGCCCCTTTGAAGTTTGTCAGTTTGTCCTTCAAAGTGGAATCTGGAGGAACTTGCACTTCTTGGTCAAACACTAGCCCGCCTGTTTTTCTTTGTCCACTCTGCTAGGACCGCCTGTCAATAGGGCAGAACAGGTAAGTATCACGCCCTCAGCCACCTCATATGTCATTGTGGAATAGTTCACTTAAATTAAATGCAATCTGTGACATATCTTACAATGCCAGTACCAACAAAAATGTCAGATCTTTGAGGACTGATAGAGGAAAGGCTTGGATGACTCTCATGAAGGACAGAAATGTTCATAATGTTGCATCTACATGTGGAAAAAACCCTTCCCTTCTGACTTGGGAGCGTGAGAATTCGTCGGCAACGCTAGACTACATTTTCGTCTCTCAAAATCTACTTCATTTTGTGGAATCATTTGAGATACATTGCACTACTCAAAGTGATCATAATCTACTTCATATGACTTTTACCTCGGACTGCCAGCAGAAAAACATCTACAAATTAAATCTAGAACAACATTCACAACAGATGCACTTACGATTAACAGCAGCAGACGTAATATCCATAACACACAAATACAATCTCAACATGGAAAATGGCTATTCCGAAACAACACCTGCAAGGCCGAATTATCTACCTTTTTTGCTTCCACACAACCTGTACTCTAAGATATGTCGAGGGCCAAAGAAACAAAAATCATCAATACGACAAAATGGTAGTAGCCAAAAGAAGGGACATGAGAAAAATAAAACGAGATATGCACGCTCACAAATCAGAGAAAGGAAGAAAGAAGCTGAGCGAAGCACTAAGATTTTACAAACAATGGATACGAGGACACAGAGCAGCCCTCTACCAAAACGATGCTGAGAAAATGGCAATAATCTTAAATAACAAAAATACAAGAGAATATTGGCAATTAATAAAAAGCAAAGACCCTCTGGCTGATAACCAATTAATCAACACGGTCTCAGAGAAAGACTGGATAGCTAATTTTCTCTGCCTTTTTGCCCCATTGACGTCAACAGCAAAGATGCTGCCTATATTCCCAGACGATACCACCTGGGCAGGCCTTTCAGATATCGATGACATCAAAATCTTAATTGCTAAACTAAAAAGATCAAGAGCGCCGGGGCCAGATGGTCTTACAAATATTGATCTCAAACAGAGTGTTCTTGGCATTTATTGATATGTCGCAGGCATTCGACAAAGTCGACCGACAAAAACTGTGGACTAAACTTTCCCAATGGAACTGTCCGGCTGAAATTCTAGAGCCAGTAATAGCTCTGCACACAAATACCAAAATTAGAGTACGGCTGAGTCAACAGGGCCACCTCTCAGAGGTAATTAAATCAGAAAGAGGCATAAAACAAGGCTGCCCCTTGGCCCCGCTCTTTTTATTGCCTATATTGGGGACGTACAACACTCAGAAGAAGCCGTCAGATCTTTCCCACCCAAAATAGGCAGTCAGCAAGTATCATGGCTCCCATTTGCTGACGATTTAATTCTTCTGGATCAGACCCAAGTTGGGCTACAGCGTCAAATATCAAATTTAGCCGAATACACCAAAAACAACAACTTGGAAATTAATATTGAAAAAACTAAAGTACTGATGTTGGAAAAAAAGCAAAATACGAGGAAGATTAAAAGCCAGTGGTCCCTCAACAACAAGAAAATCGAAGTCGTCTCGCAATTTAAATACCTTGGTATAATGATTGACTCCTCAAACAGTGAAAAAGCAATGACATAAGCACTATGGTGCAAGACTCGAAATCTTACCAGTCAACTGAGGATGGTTGACAAAATATTTGTAAAATGTTCACTAACACCAGTAATTAACTTCTATAAATCGAAATTGTTGCCAACACTGATGCATGGCATGGATGCATTTTTAAATATTACATCATCGACATGGTCAAAATTAGAAGGATATGTCTGGAAATCGGTCCTGGGACTCCTTAAATCTACCTCAACTCCAGCTATTAGGTGAGAACTGGGGCTAATGTCTCTAGCCACCTCAGTGGAACAAAAACAAATGCAACTCTTACGGAAGATCTTGATGCCGGACAACCTGCAGATCTATAAAATTATCAATAAAGAACTCCAAAGTGGCCGATGCAAAGCCCTAATTGCATGGAAGAATAACTTGGATAGTAGACTGAACAACCTGGCGGGCTCTCATGAAGACCTTATTACGAACCCAGATAGAATAAAAACCAAAATAGGTCTTGCCGACTGGATTCTGACATGTGAGAACGCAACGGCCAATCGCCTATTATCTCACCTCCCTCCAACAACAAATAAGTTGAAAGTCCCACTAGCTTACTGCTCGAAATTTCCTAGTAAACTGTACCAGAAACTGTTTATGAGGATACATTTAAACCTTCTGCCAACCCAAGAAATCCGTGCAATACGCAACCTCTCAACATCAGTAAACTGCAGATTATGCAAAGAGGATTTAGAACGGGAATCATTACAACACCTGCTAATGTATTACAAAAAAACCAGCTATCTTCGAGTCTCATTTCTGATCCCGCTTTTCGCTGACTCACAAATTTGAGATGAGGAAATCTGGTGGTATCGTCTGATCGCAGGAGAGACAACAAGATTTACCATAGCGACAGTCAAGATTATGGAGACAGCCATGAAGATGATTTCTGCTCAAATAACATCTGTCAGAGCGTCTGAACCTGCAAATCCTTTAGGGACACTGTAACCTCTCTAAATTATAGGAAACAAGCAATTTTTAAACTCTTTTCTTTTACCTTACTGCCTACTTTTCATTGATAAATCGATAGGCTGGATTTCCTCTCTTCTTTTCTTTTCTGAAAAGAATGTGCTTCTCTCGACTAGGATTTTTGTAAAAATCATTTGTTTGATTGTACACAAGTAAATAAAATAAATAAATAAATAGTTCACTTAGAAGTGTGACTTCCAGGGGGAGGCAAGACTTCCAATTGAGTTTTTCCAGCCTGAGCCAAACTGGTTTTACTGGTATTCCTGAGCCTCTGCCAAATTGATGGGGGGAAAAACATAATATACATGGCTTTGTCAGCCCTCCCCACCCCTGACATATTCACTGACAATTCTGTGCAAGCAAAACTACCCTTACATCGTGGCTTTTAAAAGTGATTTTCCTTTTTCCTGTTTACAAGTGTATGAGCCATATTCCATCCAATGTTTGAAATGCGGTTCTGCAAGTCAGGGGATTCCTTTGATTTATCCCTCTTGAATTGGTTTGCATTCATAGTTGATCCATAGACATGGAGGGATAGACCCTCTGCACAGGGTTCTTTGATTTGACACATTAGAATAAGCCAAGCCATGTTTCATTCATTTGCAGTGTTTCAGAGGGGTGCCATTCACATGAAAGAGAAAACACAAGCCGTGTCAGGTTGCAATGTGAAATCCTTGCCCCTCAAGTCAATGAACAGTAAGACAAGACTGTTTTCGGATGTATTGACTAACTTTTTTGGCATTCAGATGGAATATAGCATGCAGGGCTGTTTTTCAATGCAGTGCATAAGTAAGTGGTATTTCAGATGAAAGAAAAATGCAAAGCCAGGCCCGTCTTAAATGCAGTGCACACCTTTGGTATTCTGATGACAGAACAGTAAATGTAGAGCCCTTTTTCAATGCAACACATAACTTGGTGGTTCAGATGAAAGAAATGCAAACGCAGGGCCATTCTTCAATGCAGTGTTAAACTGCTTGCCACACATATGCCAGGGAAGCAGAGCACAGGTGTTTTTCGTGGCAATGTTTAAATACGGTTTTGAGGAGAAGGGGATTCCCGCGTAGGGCCATAAATGCACCCCACAGATTGGTAGAGAGAATCACTGTCACTTGGAACATTGGAAAGTGCAGTAGAAAGAAAACACTCAATTGGAAATATTATCATTATTGTCTTCATTGTTTCTATAATTATTAATAGCATTATTGTCATTGGTAATATAGTATTATTATTGATAGCAGTAGCAGTATCGTCAGTATATGTTGTATGCTTATGGGTACATACAAAAATGAAATGTAAAATATTTGATTCTAAAGTTAATGTTAACTCGTTTTAATAATTATCTGAATGATTTTGATGCATTCTAATGACTCCTATTTAACAACTGTGGCAGAGGGAGGTGCAGAGCACATTAATATATAACTTTAAATATGTGAATATGTCAGTCTCTTTAAAAAACAATAAAGATATTCTTACACATAATGGGCCTCATTACACGGAAGGCAGTAACCATGGCGCTGTTAGCGCCATGGTTGCCGCCAGTGATTTACCGATTCTGCCATGGTGGATGGCGGAATTACCGCCCCATTCCAAGGTTCGGCGGGGCGGTAATTCCCCATTCCCCATTGGCCCTTCCCCATTCCCATTCGAGCCCCCACAGGGCTCAATGGGAATGGGGAAGGCAGTAATTACGGTACCGCAAATTGCAGTACCATAATTACCTCCAAGGTCCCTTTGCGGGTCCCGTCATTAACGGCTGGTAAAACCAGCCGTTAAGGTAGGGACCCGCGAAGGGACCTCGTAGTAAGGCCGTAAGGGATTACCGGTACCCTTACCGGTACCGGTAATCCCTTACCACCATCCGTGTAATGAGGCCCAATGTCTCATTTATGAATGAAGAGCTGGAATTATTCTCAACTCACCTTTTCCAGAGAAAAAGCCTAAGGGGGTTATTACAACTTGTGGGGGTTAGAGGAAGTTCCAGTGGTATTTGGAAAATGCACCTGATCTTACTGCCCACTAGATTCAGGGTTTGGAGGAATACCCCAGACAGTTTTCCTTTCGAATTCCACCAGAGGTAAAGTCCTCAGATGGGTTTTCAGCAAAATTCACCTATTATTTCCTCCACCTAAAAGTTGGAGGTAAACATTTTAAAACAGCACCCAAACAATCCTTCCTCTTACTGTATAAAATAAAACTGTTGTCAGTTTCCTTGAATGGAGATACACATTTCATTTGGAGCATAGTTAGTGGCTGAATAGCAATTAATCTTTTGTGACACGCTCAATACAGGAGAACAGGCAGGATTCAAACTTGTGCTGCTCTGCCGAAGACACAGGCGTTGCCCTTGAGCTATCCTCCTGGCCCAAAAAGGTTGGCATATGTGATGTCCATCTCTCACTACCTCACGCATGAACACCAAAAACTGGCCAGGATTAACACTGTCCTGCCCTAATAGAAAAAAGACAGTAGTGTGGGGCAACACTATGCATTATCCATTTCCACATTCATACTGAAGGAGAGAATGATACCACTCCCAACTCTGAATAGTGTGGCCTTAATGAAATAAAAGAGCAGGTTAGGTGGTATTTAGCGCCAGCGGTATGCCTGATAAAATGTCGTCCCCACTCAATCAGGTCAAACCTAATGGGGTGTGTGTTACAAAAAAAAAGTAAATATGTCGTTTAAAAAAGGTGAGTTTTGAAAGTATATTTCAGTCTCAGTCGACTGGCAGCCCCCCTTCCCCCCATACATCTTAAATATGTACAGTTTAAAGCTCTTGCATCAAACACTGGGAAAGGGAAATCGAATCTTGATGCAGGATAATTCTCGAATTGTAGTCGAATAAGCATTATCTCTACAGTAGCCCCTCCAAACCCCCGCCCCCATGTGCATTAACCAGTAGGAAGAGCAGGTATGACTAGATAATAATACAGTTAACTGGCACTACTGGGATAATTTAAAAAGCACACGGTTTAGAGTAGATTAAAAACGATGATTACATTTCCCTCCTTGGCATGCTTGCCATGAATAGCATAATGCACTTTATTTTCTGCCCTTGTTTTCCCTTAGAAATTAAATTAAATACACGGAAGGAGAGCAGGTGACTCTTTATCCAGGAAAATAATAGGCACAGTGCGCCGCGCAAGCGGCATCAGATGCGCTGTAACTTTCCCGCTCTCTCACACACCTGGGAACCATTAAGCAATTTCTTCTCTGAATATGACTTCCTACCATGACTTCAAGAGGAAATAGATTGCCAATGTCGTGCAGTTTTTAGGTAATGAGACTTTTCCAAAAACATGGACCAATACTGACTCTTACTGGGTCAAACCAAAATATGTAATTAGCTGCGTTTCGGACCTTTCTAAGGGGCTGCATGCAATATTAAGTTAAACATAGGTGTTTTGTTTGCATGCGGAAATTGCTGTCTAAAGATGTAATTTCAAATACAATGTATTATATCCATTTGACTTGCATTCAAGAGTTAATTAAACTTCTCAACTAATTATTACCTCGTGAACTGATGTAAGTGTCCTGATGATTTCAATTTATCCCAAATGTTTACCCAGAAACGTAAAACACAAAGGAGCTCGTTTTCGAGAGCCCATACAGGGAATGTAATGCCTAAAAGCCTTGCATAAGGCTTTAAGCACTAGATTCCGTCACAGCTCATTTTCATTTGTATGGCAGAGCGGAGGGTCGGATCATAACTTACGATTTGGCCACTTTCTCCCTCTCTGCCATAAAAATACTACAGCATTGGTGCTGGAATGCATTTTCATGCTGGCACAAATGCTGATTTCTACCAGCTGTTTACCCTGTGAAAAAGCAGGCGGAAATGTAGGAATCTATTGTAAATGCCAGGCAGTGTTTACTTCATTTGCACAGAGGAGTACAAAATGGACCATGCAATCGTTTACGCCATCTTTTTCACTCCCCTTTTGCACTATGCCATGCAAATGAAGTAAACACTGATTGCCAATCGGACCATCAGATTTTTCCACCTTTAGCCTCAGCAGATCACAGCCCCATTCTCTGTAGTGTCCCTCAAGGCTATTGTGTGTCACTCACACTCTACAACATTTTTACAAAGCTCCTCTTCAATCGACTGGACAACTTGGACGTCAGATACACCAATTACACAGATGACATCCAAGTCTGTATTCCACTCTCTGGTTGCTATGACCAAGACTCTAAATTACTGAACAACGTGTACCTAGAAATCCAGGCATGTATGGCTTCCAACAGCCTTTGCCTCAATGACGATAAGACTGAACTCCTAATAGTCGGCACTCCGGCACATCTGAACAAGCGCGATCATAGGTACACATCCTTCAGTATCGTCGGCAACACAATCAAGGTCTCTAAAGAAATAAAATAAAAAATTTAGGAGTCTACCTTCATTCAACACTATCACTCAAGAAACAGGTCAGCTCTGTGGTGTCCTCCACAGCCTACACCAATAAGCTTATCTATATCTGAAAATCCTACTTGTCCTCTAACAGCTGCCTTACATTAGCCTCTCTCAAAAATCGACTACTGCAACACTCTCTTTCTAGGCTCCTCTGAACTCAATCTTTCTAGGGTCCTCCAAAACAACTCCTTGAGAGCAGCACTTAACATACCCAGAGCTAACCACATCTCATCATATAGACGCTATTCTAACTGGCTGCCAGTTCGAGATGGAATCATGCTCCCAAACTGGTAATCACACACAAGTGCCTCGCCAAAAGGTCCCTTAGTGGGTGTTCCATCTTGCACCACCAGATCTGCCCATTCTCATCTTCTCATAGCACCTAGGTTCAGCCTAATAATTGCCGGTGTAGCCAGCTTCCCAGTCCAAGCAGCCAAACTCTGGAACTCCATTCCCCCTACATGCAGACAAGAGCCTTCAATCCCGAAATTCAAATCTGGATTAAAAAAATGGCTCAGCACCAAACCATTTCCCTGAGCATCCTCGGGCAATTTCTTTCTGACACTCACCCTCTGTCAATCCTATATATACCTTATGCACCTGCACTCATGTTTTTGTACAAATGTCAACTGCTAGACCTTTCTGTAACCACCAGGTTTTACACAATGTTTTCCCGCTATTGTTATTGCATATACGAGAGACCCTCTGTAACCAGGTCTCCAGACTGTTTTCTTGTATCTGTTCCTCTCCATGTATGTAACTAAGTCTTTCCAGCTCCCAGTTACCTCAGGGTTCGGTGCGCGATATTAATAATAAACAAATACAAATACAAATGAGGAAACAATGAGGCCCAACCCCTGTATGTGAAAATGGGGGGAACTTGAAAAGGTACCTTAGTGGGTGTTCAGGTTTTTCTTTTCCCAGGGCCTTTAATATATTTGTGTTCAGTCACTGCACTGTAGACCATGTTTCCGGAAACTAGTATCACTAGTCTACATCACAATTTGCTGAATGGTTAACAAGGCCCTCATTACAAGTTTGCCGGTCCGGAAACAACTGAGCCGGTAAGCTTACTGGCACCGTTGTTTCCAGACTGACAAACTACGAGTTCTGCGGGCGGGTGCATATCAAACATTCCATGTGGAGAAGTATTAAGAATTAAAAGGAATTGTAGTACAGAAGAAGCATTTGAAACCAACATAGAAAGAATGATCACCAAGTTTACACAAAGAGGTTACAAAGTGAAAAAAGTAAAAGAATCGATCAAAAAAGCTGAATAAATCTCAAGCGAGTATTTGCTGCGAGACAAACCAAGAAGAGATAAGCAATCGATTAAAACCAAATTTATTACTACCTATGGCTCAGATGCCTCACAATTAAGAAAAATCCTAACAAAGCATTGGAATCTGTTGAAATTGGATAATGCCCTACTTAAGCATATAGATGAAAAGCCAGGTATTTGCTTCAGAAAAGCACCAACATTAAGAAATAAGTTAAGTCCAAGTCATCTTAAATCCACAGATAAATCAGACATGAGAAGTATGTTCCACCAGCAACCAATCTAGGGCTCTTTTAAATGTGGCAATTGCAAGTTATGCCCGCAAATGGTAAACGGAAAGAAAGTAATTATGCTACCAAATGGAAAAGAACACAAAATGAAACAGTTTATAAACTGCAACAGTAAATATGTGGTATATGCAATTGAATGTATTTGTGCAAAAACTTATATAGGAAGCACAATAAGGAGTCTAAAGACAAGAGTATTTGAACATTTGCGTACTATAAGGAATCAAGATCTAAAATATCCATTATCACTACACTGCCTAATGGAACATAAAGGACTCAATGTGGAACAATTAAAAATCTATGGACTAGACAAAATTGAAGATTTGCCCCGAGGTGGCAATAAAGAACAAATCCTGAGACAAGGAGAATCCAGATGGATTTGTTCTATGGACACATGTGAGACTGGATTAAACTCAGAGAATGAATTTTGTCATTGGCTTTGAGAGAGAAAAAAGTCTGCTTACTTGACTAAAAAACTTTAAAATCCTTTCTTTTTCTCTTTCTTTCTCTTTTTCGTTTTCTTTTCTTTCCTACAACTTTTTAAACCTAATATATTTTTTCAATTTTTCGAAATTCTTTTCTTCTGAATAATAACCCTCAACTTAATCTTGATTCAACAAATGTATTGTTTTAGATCAAGACACAATAAGTAAACTTTTACCCTGAATTTATTATTGTCCAAACAATGCTCCAACATTGATCAAATTAAAACAATTTTTCTTTAGCGGCACCAAAACATGCCACTATAAAGACACACGATGAATTAAATTGTGTTATTACTTGTCTCTTAGCGATTGCGGCATCCAAAATGGCCGCCGCACTGCACGTTAGTACGTGATGACGTCAATGCATACAAAAAAAATGCGAACGTGATGACATCACACGTTAAAACGGCATTTAAATGCGCGAAATGCTAGCTAAAAAAGAGCGCCAGAAAAGGAGCGTGAGAGTGACAAGCGGATCACCTCTGAGTAAAAAGTAAGACAAGGAAACCCTGATTCCCCCTTAGATTTAGAAACTTGATTGCAAACTGGAATGTAACTTAACACAATTTAACTCAATCTAATCTAAACTTTAAAATAAATATATTTGTGCTTTCTTGTTCAAATAGGGTATAAAACACCCAAAGGAAATTTAAAGCTAACCCATAGAAAGTACATAAAACCAAAGTGTCATTTACATGGAACTAGTTTCTTCATGATTTATTGTTTTGAAAAAATTGTTAGAAAATATAAAAACATCTGTCACTTGTTTTTTTAAAGAATCTATCCTTTTGTGAAAATGTATGTTTTCCTTTCTTTTTTAAAAAAACAGCAATCATATCTCTCCTGAAGATCCTTTGTGACATGAACAAAGGTGAAACACGTGTAGAGAGTAAAAACCTGTACATGGAATAGAGAATAATGGATGTATATGGAATAAACACACCATAAATTTAAAAAAAGTATTCCAGTGTGAAGAAAATTATTTGGCACTCAGAAGAATCAAAATATCTAATGGGAAGTCGCAAGTGGATATGCATATAATTTGAAAAATGATTTAACCCTACCTATGGCAACCTAGGTATTGATGCAATACCACAGCTGACAAACCTTCAAAACATAAAAAAGCTAAAAAGTAAGAATTCGCCGGGAAGTCCAGTAAAGGTTGCCGAGAGTGTGTTTAAAGTGCGTCCCGCCCACAGAGTTTCACACAAGCACCTGCACTGTTTCTGTAATGCCCTGGTTAATCCGGCAAGTCCGGCGCTGGTAAATCACTATGGGTCTGGTGGCAGCCTGCCGGTTCTACCGGCACAGCTACCACTGCACTCGTAATGAGCCACATAAATGCTTTTCAGAATATCTATTATATAATTTCATTAATACACTTCTCAAAGATCTGCGATCCTACCAGATTTAAGGACATAGCAATGACAAAAGAATGAATTGCAAAAATGTTGAAGATCAAGTGCTTTTACAAATCAAGAGTACTTTTGCTTTCCCAATTAAGGCCACTGGGACAGTTAGTGATTTTACAGGAAGATGGCTCCAGCCCACACATAGCACAAGTGTTTTCAGATATTCTGTCCAACTCCTATTTAACAGCTGTATCAAAGGGACATGCAGAGACAATGCATTATACTGCATATGAAAGAACAGAAATGAACAGTGATTTTTGAAAAAAGAAAAAAATGCTAAAGTCTCCCCCCATTTGGTCCACCGGTTCTTCCGGAAACCAATTTAATACCTACACAAATAAGTGGCTGGACCATTTAGAACCTGTGTTTTGTTTGGTTGCCCCAGCCTGACCAATGTGCTATGCACCTTAAACAAATACAACTGAATGATCCACATGTGAATTGGAAGATGTTCAATCTTGGATAAGGTTGTGAGATAGTCTATAGCGTCTTTGGATAAACTAGTCTAAAACATTGAGAACATATCACTTTTATTATGTCTGCCATGAAAGTTTACTATACTGAACTCTTTGCCAATCATTCACATGCACCAGGCACACGTTCTTTCTTTTAATGAACACCCCAAATCCATCATCACTCTAACACTGTAGGTTATGCTAGACTCATGCACAGAACCCTCTTTATGAAATCCTAATGCCTTTTTTATGTGTTTGCACTCAAAATGTTAAAACTCATCACTGGGTACCACTTTACCACAAATTAATATGCATGCGTTTGTTAGGCAGAATTGCATGCAGTACCCTCTGGGACCACCACATACAATTAGGACTACAGGTGTATGCAAAACCAACTTTTGGTATAAGTCTGTGCTACACAGTTTTTGGTAGCGAGCTGAGCAGCCAGGCTTATCTCAAGAGGGAATGTGAGCAGTAAAAGAGGTAACACAGAGGTCTTACAATCACAGTGGTTCAAGCAGACACACTCAAGGTTTCTTGGTAAAACACTTATTAATTTATTACACAGTCATTTAGAAAACATTCACTAGAAGGAGGCAACTTAATATTATACACAAATACACATCAGTACCAAAGCAATACGTTTCTTAGTGAATTAGGCTCCCCTGAAATAGGAGTAAAATGGCATTTCAGTCACTTTAAATAGGAATACAAAAGCACAAGTTAATAAAATAGATCACACATACTTTCTTAGGCGGTGCAAATAGTTTTAGTTCACTAGAGGACTTGATTCAGTTCAATAGGCCTAGGCCAAAGTCAATGGGCTAGTGTCTTGGATAGGAAAGAGCAGTTCTTGTAGTAAACGGTAAAGTCTTTGCCAAAGTTCTCAGAAGTAGTTTGTACGAAAAATAATCAAATGTTGGGTCACAAGCTGATTAGGTCTGTAAGTTGGGAAAGTTTCACAAACTTTCACCACGAGAGGTAAGTTCTCTCAATCGGGTTGGCACAGTACCTTAATATGAAGAAAAGATGCAGCTGAAGACGTTGGTTCCTGGCAGTTCCTGCAGATCTCACTGTTCCTGAGCCTCAGTCATGGGGACAAGATTGATAGCCCTGTCTTGCTATCAATCGTCAGCAGTCCTGTAAGAGAGCTCTGATCGGTGGAATAAAGGGAACACCCATTCCTGACATCTGCTCGGTACCATGTCAAGAAAAGCCTTCAGAAGTGCCCCGGGACTTCCCTGTGACTAACCAGCTCTGAGTTTGGGCTACCGTGCCGCCAAAGTCGCCATTCTGAGTTGAGGCTTGAGTTGAGGCCTGAACCTCAGCTTGTTCTACAAGAAGTACCTCTGCGATATTTCAGAGTCCTAGTGTAAAGAGCACCCGAAATAGGGGGGAAAGTCTGAACATGACAAGTGTGTCCCTTTGTGTCGCTGTGTTGCAGTGACTGTCATCTGAAACAGCTCACCTGAATCTAGTCCAGTCCTGAGGGAGGTCCTGCATTGTGTTTCGCTGCATTCTGCCACCGAGAGTCCTTGCACCAGCCAAAGATACCGACCGGAGATCTACTCGAACCTGCAACCCACTAATCAAGGACTGCGGCTGATGGTGGGAAAAGCAACCTCAGACTTTCTTCCATCGATCTGCCAAGTCCTGTGAAGAATCAGAGTACGAAGGGTGAATTGCAGTTGTTCTTACCATCTCCTAAACTCCCTTTAAAAGTTTTGCTAACTTTTCTAAAACTTTGATATCACTTTGGCTTTGCCATGTTTTGCTTGCACAAAAGTTGGAGACACTTTTGTTAGTTAGAATAATTTGTCATCTAACCTTTGGAATTACTCACTGGACCCCAGAGTCCCTACCTTAATTTTCTTTCAGCGTTACAAACTGTGTCTGAACATTTCCCAAATGTTTTCCCGTAAGGCCACAGACAATTTAGAGAAGGACTTTGAAGCTAGGGCTAATTCTCTGTAGACCTGTAGTGCATAAACTAATCTATACTTTCCTTTACCGGAGTTTGATCTGTATGATGCCCTACTCTAGTGATTGTATATATGTATTCTATTATTAGTGTTGGGTGATACTGATTTCTGTTAGTAGTCATTTTTCATAGTGTTGTTTGGTCATAAATAAATAACTGTATTCGTATACAGACTGTCTAAGTGTAATTTGTGAGACCCATTGTGTGCATTCATTGTGGACCCTTTCCAAGCTCAACACTTCTTGAGACTTAGCCTAGACCTCTCATCACTGCTACCTTGATCTGGTTTGGCTACAGCTCCCTGAGTTGTCCCTGTCACAATATAGGTTGGCCTTCTATACATCTGTCCCCAGGACAGAGTATAGAAAATCAGTCCTAACAGCAGGCTTCTGCTCTCCCTTGGGTACATGGCCTTAAATGATTGTCTGTAGTTCTGTATTTTTGTGGCCGCCTAAGCTAGGCCCTATCTTCTGACTGAGAAGCACCTTTTTTACCACTTCTGCCCTTAAAGGATCTTCTATCCCAATCATCTCTTTGGCTTGGGACTGGTGCTATCACGTTTTACAGATAATGTTCTGTCACTAATTTTCTTCCTTTCATCTTTGGCAGAGGGCATGCTATAAGCCCTTGTCCATATCGTTCTGCCTCTAGCTGAGAAGAGGTGTTGCTGACTGTTTCCTGTCTGGTACCAGTAGTGATTTTCGGCGGTGCTCCTTTTGAGTGCTTACTCTCACCTTATTCCTTCATTTGCATTCCCTGGGTGTTCTACCCTGGTTATTCCTGCCTAGTGACCTGTAAATAGCTGAAATCAATTTGGGGTTACCTTTATTGGTCACCTGGCGGCAATACTACTAGAGTCTGACAACTATTAGTCTTACTGACAGCACCTATGAGGTGCATACATTCTCCTTCTAGCACAGAATATTTGCTGCCTGCTAATGTCCACCTTAAACCCATGTGTGCTTATGCTTTCTGGGAGTCTAATGCCTCTTTCTTTCAGAATGCAGGTTAATTATGTAATTAAATGAGTCCCATTTAAATGAAGGGACAACCAACTGTATACTGAAATCCAGCTATCAAAGTGTTCCATGGGAGGATTGCAACCTGTTGGCATTTTGATTGCTGACACCCACTGCCTCTGTTGAGGAGTGACCTGAGAGTAAGCTGCCTCTAGTTGGCTCAGACTACTGTAATACATATGTAGATGGATGTTCTCCTGCCTTGTGAGCCATGTGCCGAATAAAGCTTTGAAGGTCTGGAATGGAAGAGTTCCTTCCTTCCTTGCTAGCATAGGTTTGGGTGCTGCTTGAGCAGTTCTCAGGTCTCTATATTCTACAGCTTGAGTGGGGACGTGTCAAAATGTCCCACTAGGATGACATAGTGCTCCCCGGTATATGAGCAATTTGCCTCCCTATTTAGGTAGCACTTTTGTACAGGTGCGTTATAAATGCCATATCATATCATCTCATAACCTAAGGATATGTTCTAAGATTAGCTCTTCCATAGTAAACACCAAATGACAATTTCTAGCCTTTGTGGTGGGGTATATCTAGCCCACTGAAACCAGTTTGGGTGGTCGACCTTCTGTAAGGCTACTTCAGAATACTCATAGGGTGTATATTGTATTTGATCTAGATCTCCATTTGTGTAAGGTCTCAAACCTGTCTCCTGGCTTAGTACCAGGTCTCTTAATGTATATGAGCAGGGTTAACCCTGGCAATCCTTCAGGCACTACCACACAGGTATAGGGATATCGTCATGCTGGGTTTAGTCATTCCAATACCTTTTAGCTGGATAGCTGTGAAGAGTATTTATTTTACATGTTGCTCTTCACTAGAGTGTTTTAAGCTTTAGATGTACACCCTGCTCTTCACTAGAGTCTATGTTATTATTTGCATCACTCAGGCCTGAAGCAACCAACCCCCACACCCACTCCCCGGCCCTTCTTCAGTGACCAGGTGGGGAGAATATAGAATCTTGCTAGGGTATAGGAAAGGAGAGCAATGTCCCATCTTGGGTGCCAAAGTGACATGATTGTTTCACCCCTACCTCCAGGGTCTTGCCTCCACCCTCAGTGGAGTGTGTATGACACACCACAATGGGGGCTGTGGTAGTTATAGGGGTAAGGAAAAACATGTGCCTGTCACTATGCATCAGAGATGAGAGCAGGCAACAACCCCTGCAGTAGGCAGCTGCACACAATTGCCAACACAGGAAAGGTTTACCAATGTCACCTATAGTTATGTTGATAGTCCATTGCTCACACTATACTTTAACCCTTGGTGTGTATTAAAAAGACATGTATCCTTTGTAATACATATGCACACAATAGTTTAAATAGATGCCCCACACATAATATTCATGTTTAAAGTCACCCAATATCACTCAGTAATAAACACTTAATGAATATTTCTTACAATCTCATATAAAAAATACATCTTTTTAATTATGAAAAATGTGTAATAAAGAAACATCATCATTATTATCATCACTATACACACATCCACGACCATCAGTCGGGCTTCAGGGCTGCCAGAAGCATGGAAACTGCTCTTTTGAACATCTGCGAAGACCTGCTCTCTAACCTTGATTCGAAAACCCCCTGTGTCTTCATCTTACTTGATCTCTCATCTGCCTTCGACATGGTCAACCATGACATCCTGCTCAACCGTCTCCGTGATAACCTGGGCATCAAGGGTCAGGCCCTGGCATGGCTGACTTCTTTTCTCCCTGATGGACCCTCCCAGGTCCAACTCGGGTCCTTCCTCTCCTCCATCTCTATCTCTACTTATGGTGTTCCCCAGGTGTCTAACCTCTCTCCCTGGCTGTTCAACCAATACCTGGCACTTCTTGCCCACCACATTGCCACACTCTGCCCCAACTTCCAGTGCTATGCGGATGACACTCAGCTCATGTTCAGGCTACCCTCAGCCACTTCTTCTCCCTCTCTCATCTCTGACTGCCTGTCCGCCATCCAGGAGTAATGTGCTGCCAATGATCTCTGCCTGAATGCCAGCAAGACTGAGATTCTCCTCATCGGCACACCCACACCCTCCTTTCCTGGCACTCTCTGGCTGGCCTCTCTAGGCCCTCTCCCTGCTCCCACTGGTGAGGCTAAAAACCTCAGGGTCATCTTCGACTCCACACTCTCCTTCTCTCCTCACATCTCTGATATCTCTAAGAAGTCAGACTACCAGCTGCACCTCCTCAGAGGTATTCTACCTTTCCTATCCTTCCCCCAGAAGCTCACTGTCTCCAGAACCATGGTTCTCTCTAAGCTGGACTATTGCAACAGCCTCTTTCTAGATCTGCTTGCTGCTGCACTCCGCCCTCTGCAGCTCATCCAAAACCGGACTGCGAGACTTGTCCTTGGCCTCAAGGCCAGGGATCGTATCTCTCCAGGACTGAAATCTCTGCACTGGCTCCCAGTGGCTGTGAGGATTAAGTTCAAAACCCTCTGCATCATCCACAAGGCCTTCTGGAGCCAGTGGCCTCTATACCTTCAACTCTCTCTTCCTAAATATCTCCCTTCTCGAGCTCTTCGCTCATCCACCTCCAACTCCCTCAGGGTCAGTCGCTTCTCTAAGCAACAAGTTGGTGGTAGATCACTTTCTTCGGCCAGAGCCTTCCTCTGGAACAGCCTCCCTGCCCCCTGAAACTTGAGGAGAACCATCTCCGGTTCCGGAAGCACCTCAAAACCTTTCTCTTTGCTTCTGTTTTTCCTCCTCCTCTCCCCTGCTGATTTCCTGGCTTATACTGAAGCTGCACAGGTTTACCTGGCCATCCTATGATCTCGGGCCCAGGCCCGCCCCCTGACAGTCGCACACCTGCAATGCCCTCCTGGAAACCCTCGCACTTAGGGACTGTTTTCTGTATCCCTACAGTCCTATCACTAGCAATTGATACCTGATGCCTGCACTTACCCTTCTCCCTTGCACTTGCCACCTGCTGGCCATACTTTACTTTGTTATTTATTCTATTATCCCATATATTGCACTGTCCCCTTCCCCCTTCCCCTCCTGCACATCCCCTTCCCACCTTCCCATGCACTTGCGCGATCTGAATGACACTTGGCCAAGTAAAGATCGTTGTCTGTCCTCCCTCTGTTCCCCCTCCCTTGCCTCGCCGCACCTTGAAATACTTGTGTATAGGCGCATGATAAATGCCATATCATATCATATCATATCATATCATATCATATCATAACATACTTTAAAATGCAAAAGTTGAACCATTGTCATTTGCCTCTATCTAAAATCAAGTCTAAGACTGATCAACCTTTTCCAAGAAAGCAAAGTCACCTTAGAAACCAACTACCTGCCTCACCAGGTCGTGATAGATATCCTCACAGAATATGCTAGGCAGGAGTAGGAGTTTCTTAAATTCTGGGAGCTCCTTACGACTTTCCTCTTTTCCTCCTCCTTCCCTCCTTCTCTCCTCTGCTAATCTCACAGTTGCTGAATCAGTGTCCTTGGCCCTTATGCATCTTTGGGGCCTTGACCTCCCACACCAATTATTCCCAGCTCCTGTCTTTCCACCGCACTTTGCATCTGCATACCCTCTGCTCTGGAGACTCGCAGTTACACCTCCCGTCGCCCTGACAGTGAAGCACTCAACATTCTAGCACTTCGTCCATGGCTCACCCACGGGCTCAGACTCCCCAGCACTTACCCCATCTTCCATCTTCCTTTCTGCACTTGCAAGTTCTGAATACTAACAAGGCATAGTAGGTCCATCCCACCCCCTCTGCTCTTAAAAATTGTGTTGTAATGTTGTAACATATTTCCCACTCTCCCTCCCTACCTGCCCTGTGGGAGCTTTGAAATGGTATATTCTTATTGTATAAGTCCCAAACAATAAAAACATAATAAAATAAATCTAATTCTTAGCTCACCAAATCATGATAGGCAATCTCATAGAAGCTTATGCCTCAATCAATAATCAATAATCAATACCTCGATACCTTTCTCAATGCGCTATTAAATGCAGGGTAAAAGAGGAACCTAATACTTACGTAGAAGGTAGGGAGTTGAAGAGGACTGGAAAAAGCTGGATGCCTGGAAAGGAAAACACAGGTTTGGCAGAAAAAGTCACAAAACCACAGCGCTTGTATGAATAAATATTAAGAGTGCACATAAGCTTCAGGTGCCTGAGAGGTGTGGGAGTACTGACAAGTACAACCCACTGTTATGGAAACAATTAGAGCACGGGCAATTCTCAGTCGCACTGCGCCCAAGAGTGCAATATAGGCATGTGTTGTAAGTAATTGAAGAGAGATGTGGTTATAAGGCAAATGGATTTATTTGCAAAGTAGCCTGACATGTGTTTCGAGTTTAAACCGACTCTTGATCCGAGGCTGTAAATGGGAGATGGGACCTAAGATAAATTGAAGTGCCAGAAAACTCTCTCACAGCTTCGCAATTGCGGTAATTTCAGCACAGCAGGAAAAGCCAAAGTGATGTGAAAGGAAGCAGCCCGGGCAAAGGAAACCACAATTCAAAATAAAAATGAAAAATGGAAAATAGCAACATTTGGAAAAATTCCAAAAGACAACTATTAATGCACCATGTCTTTTTTCAAACAAGAATGCATTAAATGAGGATAAAATGCTTTAAAAAGAATTAAATGTCAATTGGAATTACTGGTGCTTAGCATATAGACAATCCAGAATTAATGTTCAGTAAGAATAATTAGTACTGCACGTCTGTGCGCTGCCAAGTAACATATGGTGCAGTTATAACATCAGATAAATGATGCAATGATTTCTTAAAATGATCAGCTGACATGTGTTTCGACTCTCCGTTCGTTCTCAAGGCTCTATAAAGCTTAATAATGTGTCTAAAATTAGGCCTCTCAAATCCATTCTGTTTCCAGAAGTCTAATATTCAGATTGAAATTACTCGTTATGGATGCTCTATTCAGAGATCTGTGTCATTGCCCATATACAGGATCAATCCTAGGCGCCACGGCTAAGCTAGCTGAACGTTATTTCTTGGTGGGATTTGGGGTTGTACCACCTAGTACTGCTCTGCAGCCAGTCAATGAAGAAGATTTATGGGTCGACCCCACATGGTCTTTAATCCAATCCAGAGTTAGGAGTCTTGGGGAAAAGTAAAATGCATTCTTCAAGCAACTAAAAAAAATTGAGTTCTGTTAAAATTAAATCAAAATAGCCAGAACCCAGTTAGGGGCTTCAAAAATGTTAAATAGGTTCAACACCTCTTTCATCTGGGAAGCATGGTTTCTTTTATCTACTTCCAGCCATCCATAACTGACTCATCTTCTACCAGCTCTGTCACCCCAAACAGCAGTCCTCATGGAAAGTAGTCACCCTCTTATATACCCCGTGGGCTCCCTATTTTCAAGCCTTTCCACGCCTACTCTCCCTATAATAAAATATTATTATTATTATATTATTATTATTATTATTATTATTATTATTATTATTATCATTATTCAATGGCAACCAGGAATTTCATCAACAATGGGTTTTTAGCTGGGGGCGCTGTTGAGTAGCCCGAAAATGGCTGCCTAGCTGCAGAGCTCCGCGAAGCGAGGAATTAATCCAGCCTCATCAGCTGTCCACTCTACTGCCATCGCCATACAACTTGCTGGGCTACTGCTGGACACCTGCTGCCTGCCCAGGCCGAGTATTGGACTGCATCGGGCTCCGAGTATTGGAGTATTGGACTGCATCGCGGGTGCTCTCCGGCGCTGCCGCGGGCTTGACGGCGGACCGCCCCGGCAAAGGCTCCGCCCCGGATCATCGGCTGGATCGGGCTTACCTGCCAGCCCTCCTCGCCCTGCTGCTGGACTGCGGCATGCGCCAGGGAGTGAATCTCCCTTTTTCCCTGGGGTCGCGGCCCCTCCTGTATCTGGCCGCGAGGAGCGGAGGACTTGGCCCCCGGCTGCCGCTCTTCTGGTGTGCCCCCCATGTGTGCGTTGCGGCGCTGTGACCCGGCCTGGCCGCGGCGCCTGGGAGTGGCTGCGGCCTTCCATTGTCCTGCCGGCCGCCCATAGTGGGCCGGGACTGTGCCCGGGGCTTGGTTATAGTTGTGCGTGGCCCCGGAGCTGGGAGCGTGCCCTGCGCTCTGGGAGCGCACTGCAAGCAGGTGAGGAGCTGGGGGGGGGCGGTTTTGATCCCTCCTGCCAGTGACATCCAGGCGGGTGCCTCACCGCCGTGTGGGCCCCCCATGCTCACCCGGGACTGTCCTGGCCACCGTGCGGCCTGGCCTTGCCTTTAGGGATGTGGCCCCACATTGGGGTTCTCGCACTCCTGCTGGGATCGCCTGGGCATCAGGTATACCTGGCCACGGCCAACTTGCCCAGTAGTCCTCACGCAGCTCCCCTGCCTCTGGCCTAGTGACACTTACCTATAGGGGCCCTGACACCTGGAGCGGTTGTGCATGCCCCGGCACTCCAACCTCTCCAGCGTTCCACTACCTGGTGGGCAGGCGCCCCACCTCCACTGTGGCCCCTAACTCCACCCTGGCCGCTACATAACACGACCCTTTGCTACCAGATACGTTCAATACCAAGGGCTACATCATCAGCCAACCCACTTGCACCTAGGCGCAACGGCGCCATTGAATCCTTCTTGGAACCTCATCATAAATCGACATCAATAGCAAGTGGTGGGCCATCCATTCCTCCTGGCTTCTTCGTTGGGAACTGAATCTGTTATTACACACCTGTATCCTGCACAACGCTGGGTCTGAACCGACAGGCCCCCTCAATCACATCAGCAATGTCTAATAGATATAGAGGGGCCAATAAGGTGGGCGCCATGGACAAATTCGCAAAGGCAACCCCCCGTGCGGAGGCTGGGCCCGAGACCCATCCAGGAGGATTCTGACCACGTGCCCTCCTCCAGTGCATCTGCTCTGGATCTCACCGCAATGATGGAATCCATGGCCAAAAATGTTGCCTCCTTCCATGAAAAGCTTGATGACATTAACACCAATGGGGCATCCCTCAAATCTCGTGACGACCAGTCGGGAACCAGAATCACGGAGGCCGAAAATCGCATTAGGGCAAATGAAGATACTCTTCACTCGCTGCAGGACACGGTAGCCACTCTGACCCGAGACATGAAAACTGTAAAGGCAAAATGTGATGATCACGAATCCCGCTCATGCAGGAACAACCTTTGCATTATCGGGGTCCCTGAAAACGCCCTCAAGGGGCGTATGGAACTGACAGTCGAGACACTTCTTAGGGACCTCCTGGGCGACCCTGCCCTGTCACCGCACTTTACGGTCGAGCGAGCCCACCGTGCCTTATCACCACACCCCAAGCCAGGGGACTTCCCCAGGCCTATAATTGCCAGGATCCTTAATTATAGGGATAGAGACCTCATCCTCCACCTGGCCCACGAGAAGGGAGACCTCCGCCTTGACTCACACACCATTCGTATATTCCCCGACTTCTCCGTTGGGGTAAAGCAGGAGAGACGCCAGTTCCTTGGCGTCAAGAATCTACTACGGGAACGCAACGTCCTCTATGCAATCCTTTTTCTGGCTCGCCTCAAGATCACCTTCAAGGAAAAACTGTACTTTTTCACTGTCCCGGAGGAAGCCGTGAAATTCATAGACTCACAGATACCACTCCACAATGCAAACGAGGATCTTGATGCCAACGACTGAATCCCATCTTTCATCATGTAGCCTAGTCATTATTGTTTGTTCTTAATGTGCTGATGGTAACAACATTGCACTGTCCCAATTACGCATGCACACTTGATGCTTGTAACAATCATGCCTGGCATTGTCTTTTGCAAGGCCGTCTGCGGTCCCTCCCTGGTCCCCGCAGGTCTGTCCTCAGTCAGTCACGTCAGATCTCACATTTGCCCCATTGTTAACTAGCTGGGTGTGAGACAAGATGACTAGCATGTGATCTAATGTTTTATGTACCGCCTGATACTCTATGCTATCCGTATCTGTCCTGGTTCCACCTCACGGCAACAGCGCACCCCACTGCGATTGCAATGTTCATTTTTGTTACGTTATTGTTAGGTTTTGGCCCCGGTTGGGCCACCAGCGAATTGGACCCACGTTGGGGACCCATCGCTAACCCCCGTATTGATGGGGACTTTGGTTCTAAAGGGAGGGTGGATACATTACCCACAAGGAGGGGCTGGTGCGGGTGGGGGGAGGGTATGGGCTGGGGACTGTTATTGGAAATGGCAGAGGCAGAATTGAGCACTACACTGCATCGGGGCACATTCATGGAGTTGTTTCACATGGTGAATGTATCGTACGGCGACAGAGCTGGGATGTACCGTGAACCCCGAGAATGCCTAATATAGAAATGTCTTAGAACATCCGGGGCCTGAGCAACTACACAAGGCCCGTAGAGTCATGGCCTACGCCAACAGACATGGATGTAAAATACTATATTTACAGGAGACACACGCCATGGGTTCCCTCACAAAGGGTATTGCGCCATCCTGGGGCCCCAATAGATATTTCACGTCGTACTCTACATGGGCCAGGGGATCCTGACAATGATTCACAAGTCAATCAAGTTTGTACTGCACAGGAGTTACATCGACACAGAGGGGAGATATGTTATATTACATTGCACGATAACCAATATAGAATACCTCTTGGTGAATACCTAAGGGCCTAATGTGGACTCGCCTGATTTTGTTGGTTTGGTGGCATCCATCCTGCTTGGCTATGCGGGGGTACAGATCATTTGGGGTGGGGATATGAATTTTATCCTAGGCACTACCCTGGATAGGACTGGCACAGCCCCTAGGCAGCTGACTGGTGCGTCACGTAGACTGCTGGCTCACTGCACAACCCTTGATATAAGCGATGTATGGAGGACACTACACCCACAGACACGAGAATACACCTACTACTCTTCAGTCCATGACAGCTCCTCTAGAATCGACATGTTTCAACTGTCAAGCAGAATGCTGGGTAGAGTGGTAGACACATGTATACTTGCCCGCATGCTCTCGGACCATGCTCCGGTCCTGCTCTCACTGGACCTTGGTGCACCCCCGCCTACCATCAATACGTGGAGATTTAAGTCGGCCGCCCTTCGGGATGCTGTCTTTAAGGCAGACATTCTCGCAGACATCCAATCCTACTTTGAACACAACACATCCCAAACTACCACGAGGGCAACCCGATGGGACGCCTTGAAGGCCTTTATCAGGGGAATGGCCATCTCCACGGAGGCCGGGGTCCTTAAAACTATCAGAGCAGCCGGTCGGAAGCCAGATTGCACAAACTAGAACAGGCACACCTGGCATTGGTTGACCCTGCTGTCCTCTCCCAGATTAATGAAGAGTTGCAATCATTTAATGAATTGGCCACAATGGAGGTCCAGTACTTTAGCCGCCCTCAGGCGGCCCGGAAGTATGGAGAGGGTGATAGACCCCGCAAAACATTAGCCGCCTTGACGAGGGCAGAGTGGGGCCATACCCAGATCACTTGTGTCAGGGACAAACAAGGGGCAATGCAATGATCTGACCAACAGATATTGGACGTCTTCACGGACTTCTACACGGACCTATACTCCCAACCTCCCGAACACAATGAATCCTGTATGAGAGACCTCCTTGAGCAGATTCCCACGACCTGTGTCTCTACCGCAACCAGAAACCAACTGGACTCTCCCATTCTATTGGATGAGATTGTTGGGGCCATATCAGTTCTCCCTAAGGGCAAGGCACCCGGCCCCGATGGGCTTACGGCGGGATTTTATCAGGAGCACGTTGCACTCCTGGCCCCTAAACTCCTTGAGGTGTGGGATGAGGCACTCCGACTGGGCTCTCCCTCCCACCTTGCGTGAGGCTGCCATCACAGTACTACTTAAACCTGGCAAACCCGGTGATGAATGTGGGTCGTATAGACCCCTCTCGCTAATGATCTTGATACCAAAATTTTCGCTAAAGTGATTGCCAACCGCTTTCTTCCAATCATGTCATATATGGTACATGATGACCAATCAGGGTTTGTGCCTGGGAGATCCACGTCCCATAATATTAGGAGACTCCTCAATGTCATGGCCCGAATTGACCAAGGCGCCAAGGCAGTTGCAGTCACGCTTGATACCCAGAAGGCATTCGACATGGTGTCCTGGAAGTATATGTGGCTGGTGCTGGAAACCACGGGCATTAGGCCTAACATGATTGGATACATTAAATTACTGTACACCTCGCCAGTGGCCAGGGTCCGAGTCAACTCCCAGACATCTGGCCTAATCCCACTCTTCAGAGGCACCCGACAGGGTTCCCCGTTCTCCCCGATTCTTTTAGCCCTAGCAATAGAGCCAATGGCAGATCATGTTAGGGCACGCCATTCACGCAAAGGGATAGGGTTGAAAGACCTTCCTGAAATCATTTCACTTTATGCCAATGACGTACTGCTATTCATTAGAGACCCTACCAATAACCTCGATCCAATACTACGGGACATCACCCGCATAGGTACCCATTCTGGATTCACAATAAATTACACCAAATCCGAGCTCTTCCTCCTCACCAGGTCCACTTCACAGCCGGCCACAGAGTACCCCTTCGCTGGTCCCCTGAAGGGGTTAAGTACTTAGGGGTCCAGATATCCCTGACTAAAGAAACACTACTAGCCGATAACTACTTAGCAGCGGCACAACGAGCTGAAGATAAAATGGAGCGATGGCGCCCCCTCCCATTGTAACTGGCAGGCAGACTCTCACTTGTCAAGATGGTATTACTCCCCAGGCTGCTATAGATATTTTGCAAGTCCCCATTTGGCCCAGAAAGAAATATTTCGCGAGACTACATGGGGGTTGTGCACAGTTCTTGTGGCACTCTGGGGCAGTACGGAAAAAATGGTCTAACATGACACCCCCGTATGATAAAGGTGGGTTCACTGCCCCTGACATGGTGCGGTATTGGACCGCTGCTCAGGCACAATTTGCTTCCTATTGGTACCCTGGCCCTCCTCCTCGCCCACACATTAAATTGGAAGCTCTGGCGGCTGTGGATGTCAATGCCATGTCTCTGATACTGGACCGGCAATATGAGCCAGACTCCCCTATTGACCCGGTCCATACCACTGTACACGCCTGGAGTCGAATATTCAAGTGCTGTGCCGAACACCACCCGTATTAAAAGTGGCTCCCTGCCTGTCGTTTCCCCGGGCTGGAACCCACACATGACATGGCCCTGGCACATCATTGGGAGACCCTGGGATACCTGGCTCTAGCAGATTTTTACCCAGATGGGCAATTCATTACGCCACAAACATGGAGGCCGGGCCATTCCAGCTCAGCCCTGGAATTTCTGCAATATTACAGACTCTGCGCTGCCTTTCGTGCCGCCTGGCCAAGCTTCCCCATTGAGCCCCCGGAGTCTCCCGGGATTGCTTACATTGCCAACTCGGGCAGTGCCTGTGGGGTGGTTTCTTCTCTATACAGGATATTCCTAATGGGCGCCTTGCCCCAACCCTCCAGGGCCCGGGATGACTGGGCGACCGAACTAGAACTGGACCTCACAGAGCACATGTGGTGGAAGATGTGTTCACACACTAGCAGGGTTTCCCTTAACTTTCGTTATCGTACCATTCAGTATAAATTACTCAATAGACTGTACCATACTCCTTACAAGATCTCCAGGTTTGCCCAAACCACTCCTCAACTTTGCCCCCGCTGTAGGGCGGAGAATTCTCATCACCTACACATGTTCTGGGGGTGCCCGATGCTCACAGAATTGTGGGGTAAGATCCTGGAGACATTAACTGAGATCTGTGATACCCCGGTTGACCCAGACCCACTGGGAGCCCTGTTTGGTGTGTGGTAGTCTGATGGGGCGAAATCCATGGCAAATTTTTGAATGTGGGTTGCATTGTGGCCAAGAAATGTATTCTACAAAACTGGAAAAGCTCCTCTCCCCCCTCAGTCCAGAAATGGCTAAATCTACTTACCTGGTCCCGCAATTGTGAGGAAGAATTTATCAATACGCTCCCGACCCGATCCCGCCCCAAGAACATTTGGACTGCCTTTAACAGCTATCTCCACGGCCTAGATGAGACTTCATCGGGGAAAGAGTCATCCCAAACCCCGCATTGAAGCGTTGTACCATTTCCGATGCGCTGTGATGCCATCGTTTCTCACTTGCTGCTATATTTCATTGTAACGTTGCTGTTGATCTGATGCATGTATGGTCTGAATTTAATGCTTATCCTGATGTATGTGTTTGCTATATGCCTTTGCCAACAAAAATAAAATAAAAAATAAAAAAAAACAATGGGTTTTTAGCTGACTGCATTGTCCATGTGTGGAGCATGGCAAAATACATGGCTTCTGTCCTTCAATCACAAATAGGAATGTTGCCAATAATGGATTTTAGCTGATATTACTGCATTTCGGCTCAATACAGTCAATGAAAATTCTCTGTCCTTCTAATGCATTTAGGGTTTTTCTGATGACTGTATTATTAGCTGTCTGTCTATACTAGTGCACTTGTAAATATGAATATGAATCTCTACCCTTCAATGGCATTTTGGGTGTTTTCCAAATATTGTATTTGTAGCTGTTTGTCCCAGTGTGCAGGACCAGTCAAGGATAATTCTTTGTCCTTCAATGGCATTTAAGGTTTTTAACAAATATTGCATTTTAGCTGTTTGTGCCAGGGCACTCAACCAGGCAATGAAAATTCTCTGACCTTCACTTGTATTTAGGGATTTTGCCAAAAACTGTATTTTTAGCTTTTCACACCCTTCTTGTGCACAGCATGACCTAGGACATGGCCCTGCCCTTCATAATACAACTGATCAGGACGGCCCGGCTATGCAACAGAACCCAGAAATGGCCCTCTTGGATTTAAAAATCCAAATGGACGAGTCCAGAGATAAAGGCAAGCTGGCAATACTTCTGCTGCTAGACCTGCAGAATTCGATCTTGTCGATCACCAGATCCTTACAGGACACCTAACTACAGCTGCTGCCTTCTCCCCAATAGCATCAAACTGGATTCAATCTTTCCTATCAAACCGAACCACCAGAGTTTTCGCTCCCTCAGCCTCAGCTAAGACAGTCCCTATCACCTGTGGAGTACCCCAGGGTTCCTGCGTCTCCCTGACACTCTATAAAAACATATTCACTAAGCTTCTCTTTGACCGTCTTGACAACATGGGTGTCACCTACACAAACTATGCCGTTGACACCCAGGTTCTCAAGATGTTCACTGGTTGCTACGAGAATGATTCCATCTTGATAAATGAAATTTACCAGGAAATACAAGCTTCGATGTTTGCCCACAGCCTATGTCTCAATGACGACAAGACGGAGCTCTTGATCATTGGGACATGAGCTTGACCCCCGCTACACGTCCTTCAACATTGATGGTAACACTATTAAGGTTGCTAAGGAGGTCAAGACCCTCGGAGTCTATCTAAATTCTATCTAGATTCCACTCTCTCACTCAAGAAACAAGTGAGCGCTACTGCATCCACAACTGCCTACACTAATAAGCTTATCAATGTATTCAAAACTTACCTGTCCCCGAACAGTTGCATTACCCTAGCTTGGGCACTAGTCTTATCTAAGCTAGATTACAGTAACTCTCTATTCTTAGGCGCTTCAGAACGAAACCTTAATAGACTACAGGTTCTTCAGAATAATGCCTTGAGGGCAGCGTTGAACATACCTAGGTCTCACCATATATCAAGCCTCAGACGGGACAACCACTGGCTCCCGATTTGTGACAGAATCCTGCTCTGCACACTTGCCATCATGCACACATGTCTTTCCAAATTTGCACCGAAACACCTCTCAGTCAAACTCACTAGAAATCAACCAGCCAGACCCTCCAGATCCTTCTATTCACATTGCCTCAGCATTCCAAGGTTTAACCTAAAAACAGCTGGAGGAGCCAGTTTCCCTGTTCTGGGCGCTACATGCCGGAACTCTCTCCCACTCTCTATCAGAATCAAGCAATCTTTCGGCCTTTCTAAGTCAAAGTAAAGAACTGGCTTACTGACAAGACTTATTAACAGCCTCTCCCCTCTTACTTCTGCATTGTTAACTAACTGTAACCACTGGCAATTCTAGAACTTACCTGTATTAATTCTGGCCGCCGCCTATTCTGTAACTCCAAGTTGGCCTCCCACTGTATTCTACCTGTATGTCATTTATGATTGTATTCTACCTGAATGTCATGCAGATTTCTTTGTAACCATGTACCAAACTCATGCACCCAATTACCCCAGGGTTAGGTGCGCTTTACAAATAAATAAACGAAACTAAACTAAACAAAGAGGAATTACCATTGAATTACAACCTGGCAGGCACACGCACACACCAATGGCGGCAATGGTAATCTGGCCCCACAGAGTTACTGCCGAACAACCTGTGGTATGACAAAATCCCATTATGAAATGGCAAAATTACTGTTACTGCCATGGCAGAAATCCTGAATTCCACCTGCGGAAATTCGTCATCGCTGTAAAAGGAAGCTCTACGGTGGCCAATTTGAAAATCACAATCCATCTAGTATCCTGAGATAGGAGTGCTATCCAGGCAGCCTGCCAAGGCCAAACAAGTCCAGAGGAAAGGGCAAAGACAGAGTGCCCAGTATGAGGCAGCGGAAGCCCAAATTCAGTGAGCAGGAGCTTACGATGGTGGCAGAGCAAGTGGTTGCAAGTCACAGTTAGACCAGCCAACAGCGCAAAAAAACACATATGGGCTGAAATCAGGGACAAGGTGGTGGCCGACGGAGACAGCTGCCACTGAAGGTGGCACAGTGGAACTCATGCAGCTGACGCTGTGGTAGGAGATGGTCATTGGGATACTGCACATGGTTGGGATCGAGGGTGTGGGCAGGGCATAGCTAGGAGCCAGCATCCAAGCTGAATCTGGTGAGTACCACAGTGAGACATCCAATGATGAACGGACAACCCTGCATGCATGCTCGAAGAGCCACACTGCCATGCATGCAAGCAAGCAACGTGACTCCCAGCAAGCAATCACTATCCATGTGTGGCACCAGGCTCCATTGACAGCAACCAATGGCCATAGGACCCCCCTGACATGAAACTCATGCACAGTCAACATAGCCAACATTCAACTTGTCCCTGCCCATAGATGCACAACTATTTATAGTTGCCTCAAAGCCACAAGCCCCTCAGCTAATATGGTCCATGTACAGCCACATTGAGGAGTACACATCTGACACCATGCCCACCTGACCCACAAATTACCAAAAGCACTGCACCCACCTGACTGCACCACCAGATACCTGCCACCAACAGTCCAGATGCACCATTGTACAGGACAGAAACACCACTGTACAGGACAGGCCATAGTCCAACTAATCCCTTGACTGCACCTTTAAATGAAGATGGCAAACCCACACCTGGTCCTCCAGATGCAATGTATGACATGTGCACTGTGGCCGACACATGATGCCAGCCCCCCCAGGAGGGCCAACACACAGTGACGACCAAGCACCTCAGCACCAATGTGGTAATGTGCATATCAATTTGTCCCAATGGGAACTCAAGATAACCAGGAAATGGATGTGAGCCAGCAATCACAGCAGGCTACTGCAGGCACAGATGTAGACCAGTATGAGGGTGCCTCCCCTGCATCAAGCCACCTACATTCTCTGTCAGCCATTTTTCCCCTTGGTAGTCGCCCACGTTCGGCCTCTCCCCACTGGACACATCGCCAACCCAGCATGATGTCCACCGTGCCTTGCGCTATTCAGAGGACTCATCTGATGATCAGGCCAGGGTTGCTCAGCATCATGCCCAGCACGAGGCACATGACAAAATGCTATTTCCATTGCGACTGGCTGCCCCCACATTCCAGGCCATCTGGGACCTTCTGGACCAGATGGAACAGATGCAGACAGAAATGCATGCTATTGCACAGGAACACTTGGGCCATGCTGAGGCCATTTGTGGCTTCATCCCGGGGACCTCGAAGTAGTTGTCACGGTCAATCGACCGTCTCTGCAGGAGCACAGTTACATGCAATGCAAGCCTGTGTCTCACCAGCCACAGGGTCTGAGAGCTGGCTGAACAAATATCATCATCACATGAGACCATGCCCAGAGTCATACATTGGAGCATGGAACATCTACGGGGGAACGTGCAGGGGAGTTCACAGTCCTCTACTTCTACTGAAGGGTAATTGCAGAGCACCCTGCTCACCCTGCTCAGGCACTCACAATGGTGTGCCTCAAATGCCGCCATGCCTGAGGAGAGGGGGGATAAGCACAAGCACTAATGGTAGTAGCATGATTCGATGTAATAATGTCCCAGCAAAAATGTGTCCTGACATAAAAGTCACCGTTTTTGCAGATACATTATAACATTGAACATGCGGGGGACACTCCTGCAAACCCCAAATTATAATATTTTTAAATGGAGAGCAGGGGAAATCCCTGTAACCCGTCCCCATACATACTGTCACCATATATAATGTCTCCAATGGCTTTTCCCGGCGACATTATGCATGGGGACATTATGTATGGGGACATTATTACCTGATTCCAGTAGCAATTGGTGTTAGGGAAGGGGTGGGGGTAGGGGGTGGCAGTTGGCGATAGGGGAGGGGGTGGCAATTGGTGATGTGTTTGGGGGTGGGGGTGTTAGTTGAGGATGGGGTGGGGGTGGTCTTTGGTGTTGGGGATGGTGTTACCTTGTTGCGAGTATTAAACACACTTGAATCTTCTTCATATTGTTAGTATTCCTTTAAAGCACATTTGGAAAGATGCTTC
Source organism: Ambystoma mexicanum (assembly GCF_040938575.1). Lineage (NCBI taxonomy): Eukaryota > Metazoa > Chordata > Amphibia > Caudata > Ambystomatidae > Ambystoma > Ambystoma mexicanum. Next base: position 360,625,022 of record NC_090941.1, read on the forward strand.
ACTTGTATGTATGGTAGCCATGTGTCTGGAGTAAAACAAAAGAAAACAATGAGCCTGGCAGACCATCCAACCTTCCCTTGCTTCCCCACGTATGGTCTTGGTGCTCTGTTCCCTCCTCCAGCCTCTTCCTCCTCAAAGCTAGTGGGGGGTGGGAGGGGTCATTGTCCTCATCTACAGGCATTGCTACATTCCTCTGTATGCACGTGGTTTTATGGGCTGTACATCAGTGCACTGCCTGTGTGATGTAGGCACCTGAACCAGGATTTCAGGAATCCAAATGTCCGCTCAATGCATGATCTTTTTCTACTCTGTGCCTCATTATAGGCTATCTCCTGTGTTGTAGCAGGGTTTCACACAGTGGTCATTATACATGTCAACTGCGGGATTCCAATGACACCTGCAAGACACAAATGAACTGTGTGAGACATGGCGGTGTGTGGTCCGGGTAACAAGTGCATGGCCTTGACATGCATACTCCTATATGCAACTCCTGTATGCATGTCTCAGTGGATGGGCATGGGCACCTTGTGTGCATCGGGGTTGTTGGGACATGGGTAATGTGGCTACCTTGAAGTCATACGCATTGTGGGAGTCGGAAATCATGTGTAGTGTGTCACTGATGTGACATTGGGCCTCATTCCGAGTATGGCGTTAAGGGATAGCGGCCACCGGTAACGAGACCGGTGGCGGTGATCCCTTACCGCCATACTCCGAGTTCCCTTTGCGCCCTCGCCCCTAATGCCTGCTTTGAGCAGGTGTTAAAGTCGAGGGCGCAAAGGGGCCTCCAAGCCAATAACGGTGACCGTAATGAACGGTCACCGTTATTTGCATCTTCCCCATTCCCATTGAGCCCTATGGGGGCTCATTTGGGAATGGGGAAGAGCCTTGGTGAATGGGGAATTACCGCCCCGCCAACCTTGGAATGGGGCGGTAATTCCGCCATCCACCAAGGCGCTGCCGGTCCGGGTACGGCGTCAACCAAGGCGTTAATAGCGCCATTGGTTAGCGCCGTACTCGGAATGAGGCCCATTGGCAATGCTCTGTTAGCTATGGTATGGCAGAGCGTCATGTAGGTTACATGTATATGCTTACATTGGGTGTACGTTGTCTTGCTTGCGTGGTGCTGCCTTACATGGCTGGATGCCCTGTGTCATCACATGTGTCAAGTCTGTGTCCTGGGGTGGGTCTGTCAGGGTGTCTGGCCTATTCTGGGTATTATTGTTGTTGCATCATGGAAATTGTTGTTCATTCACTTTACTACTGCATGTCAGTGCTTTTGGCAGTCAGGTCTGAGTCCTACTTACCCATGAGCCAGGTGTGCTGGCCTCTGTGCCTCTCCATGTACGCAAGCAGGGTGCTGTTGAGCAGAATCAGTGCATCATGTGTGCCCCCAGGATATCGGGCACAGCAGTGACTGATGGTGAGATCAGCATCACAGGTCATATGCCCGTTCATCGAGTGATATTGTTTCCAGTTGCGGTATGATGTTTATGTTGCCTTGGGTGGTACCAATGCCACATGGGTGCAGTCCAATGCTGCAATGGTGTTGGCGAAATGTGCTATACTGTAGAACCTTACCTTGGCAGAATGCACCCAGGCCTGGGGGATGGGCATGGAGATGTGCGTGCATCATTAGGGCATCCAGGACTTGGTCCGCACCTTTGAAAAGGTGGGCTGAGACATGCTGTGCAGTGCCACTACTGTGTGTTGGAAGGCACTTGTGCCACAGAACTGTAGGACAGCCACAAGCTTCAGCGTGGCGGGGAAGGAATGTTTGGTGGAAAAGGTATTCTGCAGTTGTGCCTGTGTCAGTGTGAGTAGGTGAGCGATGGTTAGACGGTCCAGTCTGTATAAGGTGACCGAGTGGCTGTCCGTGAGTGTCCATGGGGATGGTCAGACATGTGATATTGGAGCTCTCCCTGTTGTGGTCCAGCATGTTGCTGTAGCTCAATGTAGATTAGCAGGTTGTGGAGCCCATACTCTGCATCTGCTTGTGGCTGCATATTGCTTGGATGTGTGTTGGGGCTGGGTGTGGGCCTTTTATAGTCCACCTGAGTGGATCAGGTGCACCTGGTCCTTGCTTTTTGATACCTGTATGCATTTACCACCACCTTTTTTGTGGAGGTACTTGTGCTGTGTTTTTGGACCAATAATCTCTGATTTCTGGAATTATGCTGTTTTTGAATGTATAATCTTGCAGTAATTAATGGGTTTCTGATATTTGACGGAAATTGCGTCAGAGGATTTGGCCCCAGCGATGTTTCTGTTAATTCTTGGTGGATTTAGATAACTCTGCAGGAGGAATTACTGCCAATTTTTGTGTCACTTGTAATTTTGCGTAGTGGTAAAGTTGGCGGTAGCCTTACCACTTACTGACGAATTCGTAATGAGGCCCATTGCTTATACAATCAGAAGGTGCTGCCTGAAAACTCAACTTTGCTGCAGGCCGTTGCATAATCGTAGAGACGGAAGAAGAAGGAACGGAGAAACAAATTCAGAAATAACCAAATGCCACAGCACATCATGACTGTTCTGCCTTGATTGAACTTCAGGAAGGAAATGAATACCCTACTCCCCAAGGAACTCCCTGTCACCCATTTGGTGCCAGAGAGCACCTCTTTTCTGTCTTGACCCCATGCAATCACGTGGTTCTCCCCGTCCTTCAACCACTTTAACTCCCATTTATGTGGAGTGCTCTGTTGCTTGCTGGTAAGTTTGTGATATATAAATCCCAATACACCCATATGTACCAACGTTTTCTATCCGTACAGTTAAATCATTGATCGTTGACATGGAAACAACATCCACTTCACAATTTGTAATCCCAAAGCAGTGCCAATTTAGACTTTCCACAATCCAAGGGTAAACAGTCAGGTATCATTAAAAATAGGCAGTAATAGCACGTGCCATTTTAGCGCTTAGAAGCTGGACGAGTCTGACAAGAAAATCTGTATAAGAACGCTCTTATAATAATATACTAAACTGCTACATTCACTTAATTAGAACATATATATCCATCCACCAAATAATATAAAGCATCGCAATTGATTTTTGAGAAAACCAAACTCCATTTTTTATTAGCCAGTATTGCTCCAAAATGCTTCCACAAAATGGGATTCTTCAAATCAAGAAACATTCTCATTCATTAATGCTTATGAAATCTGTTGTATGAAAAACATGTCCTAATGAAACTTGTAACCCTGTTCTTTTGCAAACCCAAATTCATAGCAATGCGTATCCAATCAATTAATGCTTTGCTCTCTCTGTGCCAATGGGCCATCACAGCATTGCTACCAAGTTTTCCTGTGTCGTTGATGACACCTGGAGTCAGTCCTGTTTTCTCATTGCATCCTGGAAATTGTAGGCCAATACTTACAATGGGAGAAAACTAAACTACAAGTTCCATCGTGAAATGGGAAAAGCCAGGACTGGCGTTAGGTGTCACACATGCCACAGGAAAACTTCCCAGATATGACACAGTGGCATTCAGAATTTCAAAATCGCACATTATCAAAACATAATTCCATAGCAATGTGCATGCCCCTTTAGCTCTATTCACCACTAAATTATTCTGCTCTACTTCGTGAGGAGTTGCATATCCTAGGTACGCCTACCTTCTGAAACAAAACTGCATATTATTATTATTTTTTTTATTTATTAAGCAATTGGTTTAATAGTAACCCTTAGTGGTTTAATAGTAAACCTTAGCTAACTTTAAGCATAATACACAAAAGGAAAAAAAATAAGGAAAAAAAAGGAAAAAGAAAAACAGTTATATCCAATTTAATATAAAATCTCGAGATCTCCGTCTGACGCTTCAGAAACTACTACTACTGCGGCACAAGTATATAAACAACTATTATAGTGAATGGGTACCTGGTTATTCTTTTAAACACTGTTAGAACATTTTATATTTAAGCAATAAGCCCTGAGCAGGGGCTGCATTACCGCTTCAGCATAGTAAATCGGTAATGCCCCCCTGCAAGGTGCTTATTGGTATTAGTACTCCAGGCCCTAAGACCAGAGTACTAATAACCTTTTTCTTAGTTGCAAGGAGTCATCTACATTTCACAACTGATTTTTAAAAAAAAAAACATTTCAAAATGGCTGCCACAGAACAGGGACAAGGAACTACATGAAGTCCCTTCTCCCTTTACATGGCGGACACTCGCGGAAGGATTCCCGGTGCCGCGTCAGTGAGCCAAGCCTTATGGGTCAGGTAAGGACCTGGTGGGGGCCAAGCAGATCGTTTGAAACAATCTGCTTGTCCCTCGACGGGTACTAATGTGTATTGTGCACGAGAACTGGGAAATTATGCTAAACTCTTTTGTATTGCTTTATATCATGTCAATGACGAAATATCACAATTTACAGAAATATCAGAAAACAAACAGCATAGGATGACTGTGTATCACAAAGGTAAGAAGAAATATGAATTATTACATGGACATTGAATACTGATTGGTGCATAGTTTCGTATTTTAAAGGATTAGCAACTGCGCCAACAGTTACTATTATTATTTAAAGGGTCATACATATTTGAACATTGCATCTTCCCCTGACAGCAAATAGGAAAACCAATTCCTTCAAAATGTAATTTGGTCCATGCAATCTCCTTATGTCCTTTAATGCGTGCCTCCATTGATCCTGGCTGTTAGTGCATGGGTTCTTTTTTGGATGTTTGCCTGGGGGGCTGCCTGTGTTTAGCAGAAGGGTTTGCATGGGTGCCCCTGTGAGAGTTTCCATGTGCTTAATATGTTTGGCTTGTATAGGTCGATGTGTTTGTTATTGTACATGGGGGGGGTGGGTGAGTCCATACGAGAACGATAGTGTATAATTACATTTTTGAAAGTGTTGCTTGTTATGTGCATCTAAGTGGAGTGATACAATTGAATGCTTTTCAGGTTGTAACAGAGACCGAACACTCTACTTGGCTTGGGTTACCTACTGTTATTAAAACCTGCCTGACCAAATGTGGAGAAAGGAAATGGGGGATTTGTGATGGCCAATTTCCACCATATTGTATTAGGAATAAAGGTATCTGTAGTTTTATGTAGTGATTTGTGTGAATAGGTCTATAAAGTGTTTCAGCTTTGCCAATGCTCAAGAGGCTGGAAACGTGTGGGCAACGTTATGTAGTGTTCGTGGGAGCATGTGTAACTGACAGAAAGCATGATGTGGGTATGCATTCACGACATGTGTATTGCAGTGCTCCTGTACCACTCCATCTCCTACATTCTCACCCACGGCTCCATCTTCTTCCAGCTCCTTACCTGAATGCTGCGATCCTACTGCTGCTTTCACTGTTGAAGGAAGACTGACTTTCTCTTTCCTGTGGTTAGGAGCAACCAAAACGTGGTTGCTCGTGAACAACTTCTGGGTTAATTTCGGAGTTTAATTACTTCCAGTAGGGCGTCCAATCGGATGGGCGTCAAGAGCAAAGGGATGAAACAGCTACAGGCTTTTGTAAATATCTTTTTTCTGTTTCATTCTTTGTTCCAAGTTAGTGCCTGTTTGCCTCTGCGTATCACAGCATGACACAAAGAATGTGCAAATTAAGCCAAATTACAGCCCCCACTGAAAAAACTACTCACATATGCATTCATCCTCCTCAACTGACATTCTTCACCTGCACACAGGCATGAAATCAATGGGTTCATTAGCACACACTCCGCTGATTTACTCTTTATTACAGAGGGATGGCTGCAACACCAGCACGCACTCATAATCCCTGGCATGCTCCCCCCACACTATCATGTCCACTACAGCGTTCAACCATACAATAAAGGTGCTGGCATTGCTATTGTATGCAATGACACATTTTCTCTTTGCAACACCATTCCCTATACACTTCCTTTAAAGCACTCTTTGTGATATGCTCCCCATCACACCCACACCACATCTTTTTCTGTCTCATCTACCACCACCAACACACAACTCCAAGAGCTACACCTACTAGTTTTACTTTCACCAAGAACCACAGTTCTCCATGCACCAACATCTACCTGGGAGATTACAACCCAGGCAGTTCTCACAAAGAAAGCAACCATAAACTGAACAATATGCTCATCGCACACTCCCCCATGATCCCATACAAAATCTCACCTACCACACTCAGAGCTGACAACACCTTGGCCCTTCTGATTTCTAGTGAACATCGCATCTCTGGAAAATCGAATCTTGGTACTTTGATCCGACCACTTTGTGATACCCTTTATACTCACTCTGCCACACAACATCTGACCTCCTGCTGTACATCCACCTCGGTCCCGAACCAAATGAAGAAACAACATTATAATCACATCCCTATATCCACTAATTCCTCCCACTTCCCCTTACGTACACGCCCCTCCACACTCGTCAACAATTCCAATATCGTCATCACACAGGCACTCAACAAATAGACCCCCTCAAAACACAAAACAACCACAACCATCACCAGAAACCACGAGTCAACAGGTAATTCCTCTCCATCAAACTGGAAGCCATGTGCCTTGAAAGACCCTGGTGAAAAAAAAAGGTTCCACAGACAGGACATCCCTTAAACAGTGCCACAACAACTCCTAGACAGCCATATCCAATACCAAAGATATCCAGTGCCTCCATGAACTCCAATCTTCCTCTGAATGTACAAAAAATCTTTCAACATTGTCAAGTAATGGGACTGACCAATTTGATCAAAAAGATTTGGCCGCTACAAAAGAATCAAAACCCATTGTACCAAACATGAGGAGCAGGGTTTGTGGGGGGTGTCCCCTGCTTCCCATGTTCTGTATTATAGGCTTTGGGTTGTGGGGATGTCCCCCGATTCCAGGACATAGGAAGAAGGGGCATCAAGAAAAAAAAGAAAAAGGCACCCTGCAGCGTAATCTCCGACCCGCGCTAGAGGGACGGAGCTGACACTGATGGGGTACAGTAGAGGAGCCAGCAGCCAGCGGCTGGCAAAACAGATAAGTACGGGTGGGGGGATTGATATAGGGCTGCTGGTGGGGCAGGGATGTGGGTTGGTTGACCAAAGGTCAAATGGATTCGCGGTGAAATCGATTACAGTCAATACTGCCACAAATATATTGACATTAGTCAAACAACCCATATCCCAAGTAACTCTCCAAAATATCACTCACAGCTTCCATACACCCATCCATTGCAGCATCCACCTCCCGCAAGGACTACTTTAACACTAAAATGTAAAATATCATGCACGCCCTTCCCTTTGCTCTCCCACAACCAAGCCCACCACCAAACGTTTGAAACACATGGCAATGTTCCACCTCATACGCAGATACACCCAAGTCACCCTCAGCAACAAAACAAAACCTGCACTCATCATGGATGATGCATGCCCACCTCAAGCCACTTCCAATTGAATCTTCACCCTTGATCTGCACTGGCTCAACATCCTCAATTCTTGTCTCACACATGGCACAATCCCTTCTCATTCAAAACAGGACAAATATACACCTCCTCATCTCTCGACCTGACACTGCCTGAAGACTACCCTGATCACTATCTTGCCATACCATTAAAATCCCTTGCAGGACAAGGCCTTGTTGTTGAGCGAGGCAGATGCGCAGGAGACACTGCCCGATTATACATAGCGAGCTTCGCTATATCCAGGCTTCCATGCCTACAAGAGCCGAGGTTCAGACACTCTGCGGCAAAGCCCTTACAGGACAAGACCACAGTGGTGAGCGATGCAGTTGTGCAGGAGACGCTGCCCGATTATATGTAGCATGCTTCGCTTCCTCCACACTTCCATGCCTATAAGAACTGAGGTTTGGACCCTCTGCGGCAAAGCCCTCACAGGACAAGTCCACAGTGTTGAGCGATGCAGGTGTTTTGCGACAATTGGGTAGCAGCGCAGATTGTGATCGCAGATGACCTCACCCTCCTGTCTGTGGCCATAAGGTAAGATGTTGTTGGAAGAGTTAGCTCGATACACTCCACACAACCCCACTGACCTTGTGCTCCTTCGCACTCTTGCATATGTGTTGCTCCCCTTGAAACCAATCCTCACACCCCATCTTCCCACACACGCTTGTGTCTCCCCTTCTTATGTTTGCTCCCTAACAACTAAGGCTGCTTGTGCTCCCCGCAACTTCAGGCCACGTGCACTCCCTCGCTACTTGCCCGCGTGTGCTCCCTTGCTTCTCTAGAAGCATGCATTCTGTTGCATTGTCGTTCCCCGCATCCTGTTTTTCGACATTGTGTTGCGCTCCACTGCATTCATTCTTCTAGGCTCCTGTTGTGTTCTGTGCCCTGTTGATGTTATCAACTTTGTGTTGTTCTCTACTTCCCTGTTATGCTCTGTTCTTCGTTTTGGTTCTGTGTTGCATCTGCATTCTTTACTTCTAGGTTCCCTGCTGCACTCTCTGCTGTGCTGTTGGTTCTTTATTGCATCTGATTTTTAGGTTGGTGGTTCTTGTTCCTTGTTGTGCTCCCCTCCCTCTCGTGCCCCCCTTGTGCCTACCTCCTGTCTACCCCCCTGCATGATTGCCCCTCCCCTGCGTGGGCTCCCCTCACCCCTCTTTCCTCCCTGCATCCCCAATGGTGCTCTCTGTCTCACCTATCTTCTCTAACTGTTTTTCTATCCACTATCCTATCCGTCTCAGTAAGTTTGGCAGGAGGAAGCTCAAAAGGGACATACTGGTCTCCAACCCAGGCCTCCCTATGGCTGATACCTACACCTGTGCTTCCTTCAGACAGACCCTTACCGAAATGCTCTTTGTCATTCTCTCTCCAGGACTATGGACCCCTCCATATGGTCTCTGTATTCCCTCCTTTTTCCTCTTGTCCCATTAATGGAGGCACCCAGTGGGAGGCCCTCCTGGCCCCCTTCAATCCCTCTAAGACCATCATTAATGTCTACTTAAATGGCATTGTCTTGATCCAGGGCCCTCAGGTCAATCTCCTCCTTTTTGATAGACGCTTCCCGCACCTTATCAACTTCCTTTCCTCTCCTGCTATCCCTTCTTACTCCTTTCAGGCTCCTCTGCCACCTCCTTCCTCGGCCACCTCTCCTACACCTTCTGCTGCCTCTCTCACCACCCTGTTGCCCCCCTCCCCTGCCATCCCTCTGGAACTTTCATCTTCCTATCAGACTCCCCTGTCTGCTATTCCTTCCTCCTCTGCCCATCCTCAGAGGCACCTCCAGCACTTCCGCAGGGCATACCTCTGGCCTTTCCTCCTCCTCAGAAGTCCTTCAATCTGGCAACCTGCTCCACATTGCTACTATCAACTCTCGTTCAGCTGCCAAACATTCCTCTGAGATCTGTGTCTCCTGGGAGAGCTTGATTTGGATGTACTTGGTCTCACCGAGACTTCGTTCAGAGCCAGCTCTGTCACGAGTTTTCACACTCTCCTTTATGATAGCTACAAGATCCTCTTTGGACCCAGAACAAACCGTCCCGTTGGGGGTGCAGCCTTGTTTTTCCCAGTGTGGATCCCTGCTTCTATCATTCCAATTCAGGACTCCTCCTCCTTTGAATGCCTGGTCTGCAGGCTCTCTATTGCTACTGGCCTCTCTCTCACTGTTGCCACTATCTACAGGCCTACTGGCCAGGTCAGCCTCTTGCTCTCTGAGTGGGCTGCTTAAGAAGGTTAAAAAGCTTAACTTGCTATCTTTTACAGGCAATTTGACATTCATTCCTATGTCACAAGGGACTGAATTCAGAGCATGGTCTTACCACACCACTGGGGAAATGGATACATCGTCAAGTGAAATATTAAAATCTAACACACAATCTAATAAGTGTAAGGCTGAATGTGTAGGGTTGACTGAACTTTTTCTGAAGGCAAGAATGTTTAATACGTTGGTGAACTTCTGGAGTAAAAGTGCATCCTTATTATCCAAATGTAAGTTAGAATCATCTAAGAAAACACACTTGGGCTGATAGAAATTGGAATTCTTCACACAGAGATTGAAAGTGGCCTAAAACATAATATTGTATTTTGGAGGGGGAACGATATAACACTTTGATTAACAAAGTGAAAGCCACTCCAGCAATCACCACTATGGTCAAATATTCAAAAGAGGCAAATGAGTGTGTATCAACTACTGTATCTACTTAATTGTTTAGACAAAAAGATGGCTTCTCCCCATCGCTCCACTGAAATAGTGCAGAGGAAAGAGTACATTTAATTAAGGGGCACAATAGCAGGGAAGAAATAGATACATTACTGATAAACCACCCTCTGCCCTTCCCTTCTTCTTGAAACTTGATATCTGATTAACAAGAAAACAAACTTTGCAACACTACCTAGTCGCACGCAAACACCCTTTTCCCCTCTAAGGCGCTACAGGATCCATGTTGCTACAACATGTGCAAGGCCTTACTCATTTTTGTACCCCAATGTGGCCCTTTTGCTCATGTTGAGCGAGATTATATGTCAATCTTATTCAAATCCTCCATTTCCTTTAACCACATTGTCTGCAAATGCTCCTTTTCCTGATGAGAGGGGGTATCCAGACCTTGCGGGCTGTCCTGCTACAGCAATCCATGCAACCTCCAATAAGCATTGGAGAACATTGTATGCACAGGCAGCAAACCAGGACTAATCCTATCACTACCAGTATTGGGGTTAGCAACTTCCATCTAAGATCTTTCAGTAACTTCATCCACCAACTATCTCCGACCCCCTCCTCATAGTGGATTGTCTCGGCTTTCTTGGGTAGGTGGTGGAGGTAATTTCCCTATTCTTGCCTGACCTACAAGGTCTCTTGAAGAGTAGGTTACTCCCTCCTGTTTCATTTTATGAACTATACCTGCTGATATCTCTGACCATTTCATTGGAAAGCACCTGGAAATATTTGGCATATACCTGTCTAGTGTAAGAACCCTCATCCAAAGCAAAATACAACTGTAAACTTCTGGTACCACAAAAGCATACATAGGTATTCCATCCCCTGCAAGGCGGGGAACATGCCTGCATATTCAACATTTCAACAAATTCAACGCTTTCTGTGTTGTATTCATTAAACGTACATATGCATTCCTACTATACGCTTGACCTTCATGACCATCATGCTCATGCCTATCTTTACTGTATACATAAGTAATATTGCTGTCATTTGGGGAGTTCACCACTGAAAACATATTCTTAAATTCATACACTGAAGGGTGTTCCAGATACCATAAAAAATACACAGAGCCCTGTTACCACCAAGACACATACCAAACATAAAACAGTCTTTTCCTTAGTTGATCTCACTTATCATTGCTTCTGCCACCTTACCCGAGTTTATGCTGACACTTACAGGTTAAGTTCCGTGGCTTAGCTGGCTCCTAGCGCCTACCGTTCTACCCTAGTGAGCAGCCTCTCACTCTTACAGCTTACGTTCCTAACCCTATTTAAAGCTCCATTGTCTTTGTACCCTAAACATACAGGGCGCGCCAGCGGCCCTTTCACCGATATGTCCCACGTCTCATTGTGCCTTGTCCAGGAGGGACGCCAGAGGCCCTTCAGGCCAATCGCTCGATGTCTTTAGTAAGGCTGCACAATGCTCTGATCAACAAAAAAGTTAATTTCTCCTTAATATTCAAAGTTCATCACACAGTTCTTACTTGTTGCCTGGCAACTATATCATCCTTGATCTCAGATTGTTTTTAGGAACATCCGTATGGAGGAGCCTTGGGGCACCATCAACAATTCCAACTGGGCAATCGGCAGATGCGATAACTTAAGCTCTGCCACCTTTTTTTTTACATGGTTTGCATGATACCAATGGGGGTTTTCATTCACCTTCAGTGCCGTTTGGTTTGTTAACAGGACCTGATACAGCCATTTCCAGTGTGGCTGTAGTCCACTTGTGTGATCAAATGCCTTGCTGACAACCCACTTTCCAAGTTTCAGTTCATGCCCTGGCCCAATCGACAACACTGGAGCAGCGTCCTTCACCTGTGCATGTATAGAAAGGAGTCTGTTAGTCAAAGCAATACATTATTGGTGTAGTGCTGGCCATGTCTGTTGAGACAATTTCTTAGGACTTGCAGGTGCACCAACACTGTGTGGGTGGCCCATTACGAAAATGGGGATAGGCCAGGCGTATGCTTTTGGGTCACCCTCATGTTCAACAGTGCTAATGGTAACACATTGGGCCCTTTCAGGCCTGTCTCTGCACAAGCTTTAGCCAGTTTGTCCTTCAGTACCCCATTGGCATGCTCAATCAGACCTGCTCACACCTTCCCAACCACTTGCCCTGTAAAGGGTGGCCCATTGTCGGACCATAGGTATGTGAGAACTGTGTACAAAGGAACCCAATGCTTCAAAATGCATTTTGCAGTTGAGGTAGCGCTGGTATCTCGGAGGGGGAAGGCTTCCACTCACCCGAGTAACCACATTTCATCACCAAACAGTAAGCAAGCTTGTTTACAGGTTCCAATTGTATAACATCCATGTACACCACTTCAGGGGCTGTGTGGGCAGCTTTCAGTGCCCTGCTGGGGCTGGCACGCCCTTCCCAACATTGTACATCATGCAAATTTCACGCTGGTTTACCCATTGCTTGCAATATGGACCAATTTTCTTATTTTCCCAAACAGTCCTTAACACACTCTCCATTGTTCTCGCATTCACGTGTGTTGGCCCATGTGCCACACTTTCTACAATAGGGAGATATACATCTGGTAACATCCATTTGTTTGTGATCTCATTTGCCCATGCCCCGTTCTCCAATTGTCTTATGTTCTCATCTAAATGCCAGTTATTCCTTTCTTCTTCCGTTGCATCCTCTTGAATCCTCGCCACCTGTTATCCCACATCCAACCCTTCCTCTATTATTTCACACATGTATTGTCCTAGTTCATTGTTTGTACAATTTTCTGCGGCATATTTTGCAAACATGAATCCAATTTATAGCAAGACCCATCACAGAATAACACACCGTCCCCTTCCTCTAAAGGCCTGTGCTGTAAATCAATTCTTCCCTTGGTGCTTTCTTCCATTCTAATCACACAATCATGCATTACTTCATCCCCATTTGTTTGCACTGGTAACAGACATGCTGGATTTAACACATTGCATTGTTCGATCTTGACATTCCTGCTAAACAGGTACACCTCGTACTGTGTCAATCTGGCAGCCATGAGGTGTTCGGTCTGAGTCCTATTTAATAATACATCTACAGCATGTGGTACTTTAACAATGACATCATTCCCTAGAATTATTCCTGGGCTTTGCTTGAGAGCCAGGGCTGCCACTACCACCACCCTCATACATGGTGGTAATCCTTGGGCAATTGCATCCAATCCAGTCGAGAAGTAGGCACAAGGCCTTTGCCTCCCACCTTGTTCTTGGGTTAATACAGACACAGAACACCCATCCACCTGATCCACAAATAAATAAAACATTTTCCCATAATTGGGTGTCCCCAGAGCTGTTGTGTTACACAAGGCGCTCTTCAACACCAAGTACCCCTCTTCCACCTCTTTGTTCCATTCGAAGGGTACGTGGTGTTTCTCATCCTTGAATGTTTTTAACAGGGGCTTAGCTATTCCTGAGAACTCTGGTATCCAGTGCCTACAATATGACAAAATTCCCAACACCTTTCTCAATTCTTTATATGTTCTAGTAATCGGCATAGCCTAAATCAATGCTACTTGGTCTGTTGACAATGACCGCACTTCCTTTTACAAAACAGCCCAAACAGTCAACTCGTCGCTGTACATACTGTATTTTTGCTAAAGACACTTTGTGATTATGTTTTGCCAGGTGAAACAGTACCATAACATTTGCTTCCCTGCAACCTTCCTCATATTGGCACTCATTAATATATCATTTACATACTGGACCAAGGATATCCCAGTTGGTAGCTTTTACCCACTCAGCAATACTTTCCCACATCACCAAGCTGCACTTCAGCAGAACCAGCAAAATGGCTGCACTGGCGCCTGTGTGTTCCATTGCCTCACCCCAAAACTGCGTTTTGCAATGACAAAAAGGATGGCTGCACCACCTGGCCAAGCACATATTGGGCAGGATGGAACAAGGGGGCACACTGAAAAAACTTGCCAGGGTGTTCGTCCATGTACAAAAAAAGGGGAGTGAAAAAGCAGCCCTGGTTGCCTGCAAGCCCAAAATTCCCATTGAAAAAGAAAATATTTCACCTTTAAAATGATGCCACTTTGATGCAATGTGTCCCTGTTCTTCATCACACTACCTTTATCAAAAAGATCCTGTCATGCCTACACATATTCACATTGTGCTCCATCAGAAAAGAGCCTTATTCCTGAAAGACAGACTGTGCCAGCCAAACCTGAGAAGATCAACAAAATCTTTCCTTCAGCTACACAGAAAACACTTACATTTTGCTACAAAATGTCAAAGATCACTGCTTGAAAAGAAAATCATAGCTTTCTGAACATATGTCAATTTCATGAAGACTTTTGCCTTGTTCAGACTGTTGTGTAAATAAAATGGACTACAGCTACAACAAAGCTGCCCAGATTTCACTGCCTGACCAAAGCATAGCTGACTTTACTCCAGCAAAGGCCTAGATCAAGAAAATCCCACTAAAAGAATCCCATTAAAAAAAGAAGAAGAGAGGGGGCAGGCCGTGGCACCTTAGCATCCCGGGACCAGACTGGCCTGTCCACCACCTGTGCCCTCCAGTGTCCCGAATTGCCCAACTGCCTCTCCACCAAGAGAGTCCGCCACCCCGCAACCCGAGTGGTGCAGTGACCAAAACCCTGCTTACTGCTCCAAAATTCCCAAATGCAAGCGTGGCCCGTGAGCATCCCACAACCCACAACACATAGTCCACCCCATCTTTGACCCGTCCGTCCCTGCTCCACTCTTCAAGCAACCCCATCCCTACCACGGCAACCCGTTAAACCCGTCAGAACACTCTGCACACCCCGCCATTGAATTTCCCTGCGCTAGCGCCACTTTCCCATTTTCCTTTTGTTCCGCATAGATCATAAGTCATTAACGACATGTTGTTTAAAGAAATTATTTTTCCCTAAAGAAAACGGGGTACACTGCGTGAAGGGTTACACCTGCAGAGTAACTTTGATATTCACAGGTGGCGTTCCTCTTTTCTTAGCCATTTAATCTAGTTTAAGTAAAATGTGTCTTTCATTTTAAATCCAATTCTCTTTTTCACTGGTATATTTTCCTAAAAACAAACCTCACTCTACCTTCCAAATCTCCCTCAATCCACGAGCTACAGACCTATTTCCACCTCTATACCTTCCCTGCGATATACATCCATCCCCCAGCCCAAAAACTGCATTGAGAATCCAAGTATTTCACCCATTTTTCCTCAAATTTGTTTGTGTCATTTTCAAATGGGAATTAGGTAAATCGCAAGTTTTCCAACGTGTCATTTGGCTGCAGTATGCTCTAAACTTTCCACTCCTTTTCGAATTGTATACCTTTTTCTGATCCATTGTCTTGTGGTTGCCAGTGATACAACATACATGCTATTGTGATAAAACATATCTATATCATAATTTGACCACACATTAAGTAATTATTTGTAAAATTTGAATGTTATTTTAGACCTTTGCCTCTTATTGTATGAGGGAAGGTCAGATTTTCATTCTGTTTAGTGCCTCTTATTCCTGACTACCTGCTGCTTCTTTCTATCCAGAATATGATTACTTGTGGGATGAGGGAACATTGCAGGGGGGGAACCTTAACTTGGGTGCTATCTATCCTAATTCAAAAAGTGCTCCGATAAACTTGTGTTTTGTACATGTTCTAGGAGAAGGCCAATTAAGTGCATTGCTTCCATTTTCATTGTAATTATCACCCCATTGGTGATTGCTGCCCCATATAAAACCTGCATGATTTCTTTGAATGTTTAAAAATAAATAAACATTGTATTTTCACCAACCAGCCTGGTTCATGGTCCATTGTGACCCGGCGAATTTGAAAAGGAGGGGTGTGATATGAGTTGTGCACCATCTCAAATTGAATCTGCATAAAATAAAGAGAAAGGCATCTCAGTTGTGCGCTACATACTAGGCTGAGACTAAGGTTTCACACATTTGAGACAAGATACACATTTGAGACATCCTGTCACTGTACCCTGTGACTTCTTATGACTGACACACATCAGGAATTTACCTTGGATTCACTTGTATGTAACTGATAAACGTCATTGTATCATTAGCCTACTCACATATCACTGTGTCTGTACAATAGATATCATGCCTGTACATAACTTTTTGTACTTTCACCTTCATATGGCTGTAAACCTACCTCATTGCAATGTATATTCATGTATGCCATGCATGTAAACTACCTTTCTGTAACATGTATTTTATGGCTGCACCCAAATGCCATTGGGCCAGGCGTGCTATATAAATAAACAAAATACAAATACAAAATACAAGGTGTGTGTCACCTGATTGAGATCCTTACCAAACTTGACAACAAATTCCCCATGACTTTTGTCTGGCGGAGGAAGGGTAACGCGTCTGTGCAGTCAATGGTGCTTCTTCATTCGTTGGGGTCCCGATACCATTATCCCTCCAGCCTCGCAATGGAAGGCCTCACCCAGTGAAGGGCTGCCACACCTTTGGGTCCCTTCATGGCTGCCAGTAAATGGGGGTACACTTTTGCTCATTCCATTTCCGTCAAACGGGACCCCACTCCAAAAAAAGACTCAGCCGGTTGGTCAAGTCACAAAGGTTTATTTGTCAATCTTTCGTGAAAGGGCCGGACTTCCGCGCCCTCGAGAGAAAGGGGAAGTTAGCTGATAAGCATTAGGTCTGCATGGTTTATATACATTTTCAAATATCATTGGTTCCAATCTCTAGCAGGTACACTGAAAAGGAGTTTACATAAGCATTAGCAGTTAGTCACGTAATCTCCTCCCCATCACTCCTTTGTGTGGAAGAGTTCCTTGTAAACAGATTCCTGGGGTGAGTAGATAAGCCTGCAACTGCAGAGTCATTACGCCTTCTCTGCATCTTAGGGGCCCTCTTTGGGGAATTCACTTGTGCCGTTCATGACTATTGTGTATCTGTCGTGCCAGGTCTTCACCACCCTCTCCCTTCCCTTCTTCTTGGAACTTAATATTTGATTAACAAGAAAACAAACTTTGCAACACTACCTAGTCACACGCAATCACACTTTTCTCCTCTGAGGCTCTACAGGATCCATCTTGCTACAACATGTGCAAGGCCTTACTAATTTTTGTACCCACAGGGCCCTGTGGAGTACCCTTGGCTGCAAGGGGGTGGGGTGAAGGGAAACCACAGGAACAAGGGAAGAAGAAGGAAGGGTTAGAGAGGGGCAAGCTGAGTGGGGAGGAGAAGGAAGAGAGGGTGAGAAAGACAAGGGACAGAAAGAGAGAGAGAGAGAGAAAGACAGAGTGAGAGAGAAAGAGAGAGAGAGAGAGAGAGAGAGAGAGAGAGACAGAGGGAGAGAGAGAGAGAGAGAGAGAGAAAGAGAAAGGAATGGGCAGCTGGGGTGTGATGAGAGAGGAAGTGAGGCGAGAAAAATAGCTGAAGGTGAGATAGTTGAAGAGAGCAGAAAAGGGGCTGGAAACAACTGTGAGGGCTGAGAGAAGAGGGAGAGACTAAATGAAAGACAGAGAAAGGGAACGAGGAAGAGAGAAAGAAACAGAATGAGAGAGAGGGAGAGAAAAAAGAAAGACGAAGAGAGGGGGAAAGAGAAGGAGAAAGAGAAAGAGGGAGAAGAGAAAGAGAGAGAAAGATGGGGTGGAAAGAGAGAGGAGAGAAAGAGAGGGCAAATGAATGAGGCACAGAGAAAAGGACAGAGAGAAGAGACAGAGAGAGAGAAATAGAGAGAGAGAATGCAAGCTGGAAAGAGAGAGAGTCAGAAGGAAAGAGAAAGTGAGCGAAGGAGGGCGAGAGAGAGAAAGAAAGAAAGTGAGAAACTGAGAGAAGATAGAAAGAGAGAGAGAGAGAGAGAGAGAGAGAGAGAGAGAGAGAGAAAGAGAAGAGAGAGGGAAGAGCAGGGGCAGAGGTGGCCAGGGGGCTGACTGGTGAAAATGTAAAACAGGTTTGGGAGATAGTAGAACAACGGGAGGGAAAAGGTACCTGGTAAAGGGCTTCCACAGCTTCTCTGTGCCCACCCACACCTTCAGCACACCACTGCCAGCTACCATGAAAGAGCCCCCAGTCCCTCTCCACTCATGATTGTGAGCATCTTGCTTCCTCACACTCCATAGCCAGCCCACCAATATGATGAACTCAACAGGGGTAGCTGGTTCATAGGCTGTTCCCTGGGCCCTAGGAGGCTTGGTGATAGGAAGGGAGAGGGAAATCACAGGATGTATAACAGACCAGAAAACACACCAGGGTGAACTGATTTCTCATGTTTTTTCTTGGGTTTGGTGACAGGAAGAGAGAGAGAAATCACAGGGTGTAGGACAGGTGGAAAAACACGAAAGGAGGAACTGGTTTCTCGGCTGTTTCCAGGACTCAAGGAGGCTTGGTGGCATGAAGGGGAAGAGGGTTACAACGTGTAGGACAGGTGGACAAACATCAGCAGGGACAATAGAGCAAAAGTGGTACGCTAGATTGCTGTTACTGGGAATGGGAGGATGTATTCAAGAAGAGATGAAAGGGCCAGTCCTCGGCTTCAGATTACTCTGGCTGTAAAGCTGGCAGCTGTTGCCTAGTCTGGGAACAGGTTGCATTTTTCAGGAGGGTTGGCCGGGTTCGGGAGGGAATTTAGTCTCTTTGTCTGGGCAGGGGTATGGCTGGAGTTCCACAACCTCTCATACATACCCAAACATACCGCAGGGGACACAAAGTGAAAGAACATAAGACTAAACATAATGGCAGGAACTCAAAAAAGGTATACATCGCAAGACAGGCTCGCACATACACACAGACACACTAAAGACAAAATATCTGCTATCGATACAGTGAAGGAATGTAGGCTAAAAGGTGGGAAATATCCAGTGTGCCAGTAGCCAAGCAATTACAGAGATAATAAAGTAAAAGTACAAAATGCAATGAGCAGGCAATGGTGTAACCAAGTACAGTAAAGTGTCACAGCAGTAACCAAATACAGATTCCTGCTATAGTGACCAGGCTTCAGTCATGGACAAAATACAATCACAGGAGAATGCGCAGACACTTGGCAGAACTAAACCACAAGCAGAGGAAATGCGGTAAGGGCTTGTCATAAACAGAAATAAAATACACTGAACAATGCATGTACTGGTAAAATAAACACACACACAGAAACTATAGTCAGGGGTGAGTCAGTGTACATTCATGGGAAGGGAAAAGGAAATATACAGCCACACAAAAATACATTTGTGAAAAGCGAAAAGTCACACAATACATTGGAAATTTTTTTTAAAAAAATACAGAAAAACGACAGCAAACTCAAGTGACATATATGTGAAGCACAAGTGAAGGCTATCAGGGGTCCATAAGTGGAGACTGCCATTTCCACACTCCAGGCACAATATATATATAGACAATTACCTGTTGCCCAAGTCTACAAAAAGCACTGATGAGAAGGAGAGCTATAGGCCTGAAACTGTAAAAAAGAACATCCAAAAGCACATTAGCATGAGCAGGCCCGCTTGTCATTGGGGCTGTGTAATGCTCCAGATTCATCAATTCAGACTGTTTCCGAAATGAGACTCAGAGCTTGTCAACTTCTTGGAAGACTGTCTTGGACAAGAACATATGCAATGTTCTGATTTACCACAGTATACATAGAGGTTAGGAGAAAAATAATGGCATTCCCTTTCAGACGTTGTCAAAGGTCGCCAGCTGCTACCCACTTACAGGGTTCAACATCATCAGGGGATCACAAGTTGCTGTCTTTCTTCCTGTCATAGTTCAGGATACCTAAGATCCCTCTGCCACTCCGACATCCAAGCATCCAGCACAGTGCTAGTTCAACTAGTTCAACTAGCTCTGGCTATTGTCAGCATTAGTGGGGACCACTGCCATGGAATCTTTTATGGTGTCACACAGACCCAGACAAAGCACAGTGGCGTTTTTGCTTCTTGCCTAGAAGTGTCTGCTGATAATTGATTGAATCTATTAATGTATTCCAGAATGCTCATTCTTCACTGGACAAAGTCAACAAGTTCAAGTTCAAAATCTTGCACCTGAGCCTTGTGATGGTATCAATCACCTGTTCCATTTCAGACAGCAAGGCTTACTTCCAAAAAGGGGTTGTCCCATGGGACAGCCAGTCCCCCAAATGAGAATCAGCCTGCGCAGTGGCATCAAGGCATGCAACAGGTCTACAAAGGAAACACAGCTGATATGATGTATGCTGTGAGGTTTCGAATTAGTCTTTTGGGCAGGGCCAAAAGAAAAGGTGACCGAGACACAGGTATCGGGGGCATAGAAGAAACAGGTTCCAAATATGGTGGGGCTGGTCCAGCAGCACATTCTTGTTCTTCACTTTTTGCGGCAGAGAACTGCTACTACCCTAAGGTTTGTCACTGATTCAGAGCCTGTATCCATGATATCACCATGATGAGGGTATAAGGGCTCCTAAATCTGTCAGGACATCTGTATGGACCAGGTCCCCTCACAAAAATGTATGACGTTGCTGCCTAAAACCCAGTGTAAAATGATTCTCATTCACCTCTACCCAATGGGGCAAAACTAAGCGTTAGGAGGAATACCATCAGGTACTTGCGTTAGGATGAATACCATCAGGTACTTTTCCCAGGCTGCGAGAGAAAACAAGAGAATTTAAATGGGCCAGACACATTAATCCTTTCCCATCCTACCACCCAAGTTCCTTCTGTCAAGAAAATACCTGCAAACTGTACCGGATTTCGGGGGTGAAGTGAAGGCAGCCCAATAAGAGTATAAGGTGAGAGTTGAGCCAGGGCCGTGACAGAAAAAAGGCTTAACGTTTTGAGGAAGGAATGGAAACAGAGTAAATAAACACCTCGATGCCCTTGCAGAAGTCCAAAGGGAAATTTAGTTAAACAGATGTTAATCCTCTACTTCACAGTTCCCGGGCATAGAATCCAAAAGTGGAAATTCCAAGGTTAGAATACACATCAATATATCCAAGTGTACAATCTAAAGTCACACCAGGAAGAGGCATGTTTGCAGAAAGTCCAAAACACTTTCTGAAGAACCAGACATTACAAGCCAAAACCTCTGGCAGAAGCATTTCCCATAAACACAGGACAAAGTTCAAGAATCCACAAATCAGAAATATGTTCACCAAGAAAATCAAACCCAGGAGCTTGAACAACATGGAATGCACGTTGAGAAGCATCATTCTGTGGTGCAGATCTGATTTATTTACTAGGATACAGTGGCTTCCCCATTCCGCTTTCTGCCATTGTGCATGGTATGAATGAAACCGTATGAGTGCACTTGTGTTTTTCTCATGCAGATGACTCTCAGATTGTGAAACATCTGGACCTTGCACAGTCCAGCACTGCCTCTTGATTAAGGCTTTGTTTGGGAACAGTAGGAAGTTGGATGAGGAATAACTAGCTTAAGTTGACAAAACAGAAGTTGTTGCTACTCCTTCAGCCATGTCTTTTTGGACACTGGCCTCCATCTCTGGGGCCTTTCCTGATTACCTTTCCTAAGGTAAAAGATCTGGGCTCTTAGCCTCTTTGCTGAAGCCCAAGTCAGTGCCGTTTGTCAAACTGGCCATTTTAAATTAAAGATTCTTTGGGAAATCCTTCCTTGTCCACCATTTTATTTGTGAGCTCCGGTGGTAACAGCTTACGTTTTTAGCACCCTGGACTATTGTAACTCTATCTATCTGGCACAACCTGTGTACTTGATTCAGCAACTGCAAATTTTGGAGAACTCTGGTGCGAGAATCGCTATGCAATCTTCATATCGCTACAATTTTGCACTCACTTGATTGGCTTCCTGTTCGCAATCACATCCATTTTAAAACTTTATGTATGGCCCACCATGCTTTTTAGGGCACTGATACGGAATATATTCAAGCTAAATTATGCCCGTATGTTCCTTCCTGGGTTCTTCACTTCATAGATTCAATTCTGGTTCAGGTTCCTCGTTTTATGCAAGACAGGATTGTGGACAGCGCTTTTTTTGTGCAGCGGGCGTTTTATGGAATCAACTTCCCCACTCACTTTGGGCTACTGAAATCCCTTGTCTTTCTGGTGTCTCTTGAAAACATACCTGTTTAAGACCATTTGTGGGTTGTAACAGCTGTTATTCTCAGGGCTCCTCAGCACCAAGATATCTTGTTGGCGGTAGTTGTGATTTACAAATAAATAGAAATTGTGTTGTTGTTCCTCATGCCCCAGGTACTTTTGTACATCCCTTCAGCCACCAACGGGTTTGCACACTGCACTTTGATGCCTACACTAGTGATCGTAGACTGATGAATGGAACTTTTTCTAATCACAAACTACTGAAGCATAGATGTCATTTAGGGGCGCAAGGGGTCGCAACTGTGACCTCTGAGCTCTCCCTTGCTACACCTGGGGTCTCCATTTAATTTTTTTTTTAATTGAGGCTCATGAGCTGTGGCTGGCAGCATGTCGCTCTTTGTTTCTGGAGTAGCTGGTTTTCTGATAGCTATAGCCGGTAAACACTCAGTAGGTTGAGCGCTGGCTGCTGCAATGTTTGTGTAATCTGCAGGTTCAACTCCCAGCAAGTTCAACTCAGTCTTTCATCCTGCTAAGGTTGATAAATGAGTACCAACACAGGTTGGGTGATATTCTATGTAAAAGACACACTATTGGAAGCATTATAGCAGGGACGTCATTTCACCAAAATGCCAGGGGTAGCAGAAGTGACATCACATGACCTTTGCCCTCTGATGGCATCACAGGAAGTGTTGTCATTTGACCCCCCACCTCAAAGTGACATCACAGGAAGCGATGGAAAACAACCTTTCACACTGTGACAAAACAGGAAGGGACATCACATATTGTTCCTAAGTACACTACAAAAAATATGGTTGCAATATCACTATAATGTTAAATCCATTTCCTACAAGAATGGATCACCATATGTATCATTAATATCAGTGTGTATAGGACCATATTACAAATTACTGAGAATGCAAGCAGACGTCCAAGGCCAAATGATAATGATATGTTATTATACAGCACTTACGCTAAAGCGCTTTACATAGATCAAATGTAAATACAATATCAGCCAACCTGTGTCATTTATGGACCTCAGAAGGGTGAAAGGCTGAGTTGAGGTGTTTAGGAACAGGCTAAATCAGAGACTCACCACCTGAAGTGCCCGGAAATAAACCTTTACGAGTCTTACAATTATTTGATAGGATTCCAGAAAGACAAATTATGTGTTATTCCTATTCTTTCTAGTTTAGCGTCACTGCTCACAGTGATATACCTGTGAAACCCCGGTTGCACAAGAAAATCAGCCACTCCAAAAATAAAGAGCCACATGACACTGGCCACAGCCCAGGAGCTTACATTTTGTTTTTAAAAAAAGCAAAAAAAAAAAAGTAAAACATTTTTTTTTTGCTTTTTTTCTAGGCGTAGCAAGGGAGACCACAGGGGTAACAAGGGAGACCTCAGGGGTCGCAATTGCGACCCCTGGCGACCCCCAAATGACGTCCCTGCATTATAGGTTAAGAAGCACAACCGCAATCCAAGGAGAAAGAATTGTTTTACTGAATAAACAAAGGGGATTAGATCTCTTACTTCAGCCAGCAAGGTTAAATATAAACTGCTGGACATGGTTCAATGATTTAGTAAGAATATTTAAACTGGATAAAGGTGATAAATTGGTCCTGAAGAAGACCTGTGTTCTCTAAGGTCGAAACACGTGTTGGCAGGAGCATATTAATCACCAATTGAAATTAAGTTTGAACGTGAAGAATCTGTTGACAACTCTCATTTGCGAAATTCTTTAAAGAATACTGATACCTATTGACTAAATTGTATATTAAGGAGAGGATTGATCAATGGTCTATGTGCAGTGCTTGAACCAATACCTTGTCTGTTGGTATTGTATGTATATTTGTTCTATAAGTAGCGCTTAAGCATAAGTGCTATATAATAACAAAACATTATCGTTCGGATTTGGTAATATGAGCCTATACGCCATGATAGTAATGATACATATGCCATATCACTTTACAGCGCCATCGTAACCATATTTTTTCGTAGTGTACTTAGAAACAATGCTACGTGATGCCACTTCCTGTTTTATTGAGGGGTTAAAGGTTGTGTTCCATCACTTCGACTGATGTCATTGCGGGGTGGGGTCATATGACATCACTGGCGGTGATGTCATCAGAGGTTAAGGGTTGTGCTACCCCTGTCATTTTGGTGAAATTACGTCCCAGCAATTCAAGATTCATCAAGTCACAACAACAACAATAACATCATGTCAGTCTTAGGATTGTTCCAATATTAACCACATTTTATAAAACATGATTTTAATATCACAAGGCCCATGATCATCGAGAGCAAGAAGTGAGTAAAATAAATGTGGTGGGGGAGCAAGAAAATTGTTTTGCCAGTATGAGGAAGGAGATCATAGTGGCACTAGTAATAAGATCCTTTAATCAGCACAATATAATTGCTATACAAGTGGACACCAGCTCCTATGCCTTAGATGATGAAATAGCATAGAAGAAAGATGGAAATTAGTATTAAATTGCATTTGTCTCCAGAGTGTTGAAGAAACCTCAGATAAACCATTGCACCATAAAACAGGAGCAATAGTGCTCCAGTTGGCTGTAAGAATTTCTGGAAATATATGTGAGGTGGACGGTTTAAGCTTAAAAACATTAGCCTCTGATTGTTCACTAAACCAAGATCAGATCAACCTTTTCCGAAGAAAAAGGAGACAGGCTACGAAAGGAAGCAAGGGAACATATCAAAAAGGGTGGCTGCCCAGAAGATTTATTTCAAAGTTAACAAGTGAAGGCAGAGGTGACCATAGAAGGCCCACTGGTGCAGAGAGAGAAGAGAATTGTGCCATCTAAAAGGTTGAGGCCTAAAGTAGCCAGAGCTGCCCATGTGGGGCACATCTGTAACTTGGTGTCTAAGTGCGTTATCTGCAATACATCTTGGTAGCCCAAGATAGACTGGTTAATTTACTGGCTCAGCAATACATTAACCAAAATTACCTTTCTCCAATAAAAACATGGGAATTTCCCGTAGCAGTAGATTACAAAGTCTTCTTGGATTTGGTGTGTCCTGTATGGTACCTGCACCTACCAAGCGATTTACTGCTGTGCTGCTGGATTACTTCAGCAATGGCTACATGTAGGATTCCTAGAAGCTACCACCATGCCCAAAGTAGTCACTGTCCTCCACAATCAGTTCACGGTTCTACATTGTTACATATATTTTCAACTGATAGTCTACAATTTATTCGACTCATTTTGATTGTCCTCAATTCCACCTTTTTTTTATTATGGGGTTTACTCCTTTTATGACCACAAAAGTGATAAAGCTGAATATGATGCCATGAACGGTGGAAGGATGAGTGCAGCATAAACATAGGTCTCACTGCAAAGAAAGTTATCAGAGGGTTTGCGAGGTAGCAGCCTCGGGAAATTCTCCGATCCAGTCCATGTTAAACTGCTGTGGAGTAATACTGTGGTCAGGGCAGATGAATACTGATAGCATTTTGAGAGAGTGTTTGTGGTGCTTGTGGGACGAGACGAGGAGACAGAGGAGTGGCATGGAAAGCAGTGGTGGGCTAAGAGCAGCAGCGAGTGCTCATCTGGTATCTAGCATTCAGTCAAATGGGGGGTATTGGCTTTGCTGGGGTCGACCATTGCTGCATGGGTGAATGTAAACTGTAACCTGTACGGTCACCCTTCAGGTATAGGTAGTTCTGCCATTTCTTTTGAGGAATTGGGCTAAAGGAAGTTAGGGTTTGGAGTGGGGGGGTGTGGCATCCTTGGTCTTCACTGTTGGTTCTTTGTTTTTATCAGTCAAGGAGAGCTCTCGTGTTCCCTGAATTCCAACTGGAATGTAAACTATCAGGTGCCCGGTGCAGTTGCTCCAGTGCACTAATGGTAGAGGTTGCATTCTGCTGTGAACCTGCTGATGCCATCTCTGGTGTGAGAGTCCTGACAACGAGCCCTTCCTCATCTGCAATGATGCGTCCCTCTTCCTTTCAGCAATTATTAAGGTGTACATTGTTAGGCATCTAGCTGTGGCATTAGTTGTGTTCCTTATAGGTGTGTTCTGGTTCTCACAATGGAACATTCTAAATGTACTTCCTGCAGGGCCAGAACAGCTTACAACAATTTGGCGTTATCAATACACTGCATTGTCAAAGTTGAATCATGCCTTTTTATGCCCATCTTCACCATCTCTTACCTGACTGATTGAAAAACAAAAATAAGTGTAAAGCTTTTTGTTCTAATTCTTGTGTGGGGGAGCGCTGTTTTCTTCTCTATAAGTCTACACCATCTGTTCCTGCTCTGTGTTTTTGCCTCTGATTGTAGTGCCATTGTATTTTATCTAAACAGCAACTAACACAGACACATTATACTGGTTGAAACAATGGCAACAAACCCTTAAGAAATAACTTGCACTTTGTAAAGTCACCTATTCAAGCCCTTGCGTATAAGCATACACTGGCGTGTCTTGCCAATAGCATTATACTTATGTGGTTGCCAAGGCTACCGACAGCTTAATTCTTACATCAGAGCAAAACCTGCTGCAGGAAACGCTTCTCCAAACAAAACACGAACAAAATCCAACGGATAAGCTACTGCTTTGCTGAAAAGATGTATTAAGGCTGCAGTAGCTAAATAAATCAGCTCTTAAACGTATGACGTTTTGCCCACAAGGTTTCCAAAAATCCACGACTTTCAGGTAAACAGGGTCAATCCAAAGAGAGGTAAATTGTCGTTGCTTTTCTTTGTGGCATGCGAGGGTTGGAGAATGAAATGTGGCATGCGTAGTTTCACCTCAACATTTAAATGAGTATACATGTTGTTATCATGTCCCTGCTGAATGTTCAGTTCTCATGAGCTATGCTAATATTCAGGAACAGTATTTGCACTCGTACCTGCAATCGTTTGTATAAAAATTAACTGGATTCAGTCAGTGTCTGCACAGTGTCTTCACAACTACTATTGTGTGCTCCTCTCTTTTCCACTGTGTTTCTTCTTCCTTTATACACTTTGGAATTAGTGTTTGTGATTTTGTCGAGTGCAAAACATCAATAAAATATAAAAAGTGAAAAAAAATAAGCCATATACACTTTTTAAAGGTGCAGGTAGACATAATGACTGCTTGTTTTTGCTCCAGACCAATGATACGCACAAATATCTTCTGGAGGATAGGGAAGTGTGTTACGTTGTTGCACTAAGAGTCACATTCATCACGGCCCTCTACCTTCCACAACCCCCACCCCTCAATTAATACATGGTCTGTGGCGACAGTGTTGTTCTCACAAATGAGAATATGCCAGCTTCAAATGCCTGCGCCCAAAAAAATGCAGAACAAGGAACTGACTAGAGATACAAGCAGCACCAATCATAACATTGGTAAATACTCTGTATTTAAAAGGGTGCGCTCCGCGTGGGTAGGATTTGCATTTATAGAGGAGCAGATATGGAAGGAGAGGCTCATGTAGCCGTAGTGCCATCCCCTGGTCTGCCAGCACCCTGTGAAATATTTTTCGGTGCCCCCCTTCCCCTACTCCTCTGCCCTACCCTCCCAAACATTCTGACAGCATCTGTCAGGGCCTCCCTGAACCCTGCCTGAGACTCCTCTCCGACTCAGATGTGTTTGGTTGGCACCTAAACAAAAGGACTGGCGACTACTTTTGTAAAACCTATCTGTCATCCGCCACCTATGTTTACAAATGTATAGGCAATTAGAACTGTGATGGGACATTTACAAATGAAAGTCTCACACAGTCCAAGTTACCTCCCAAATATGTGCCTGAAATGCCTATCAAGAACAAACAAGTATCAGCCGAACAACAGAACACAGCCCCCTGCTGACAAACGTGATTCCTTAGTAGGGGCTGTTCCAGACCGATACTTAAGTTTACATGACACTGAGCTGGAGACAGGGCGCCCTTTATTTGCTGCGCCGGGGGGACTCCCTTGTGCAGCCGCCCCTGCCCCCTCAGTGCACCTTGAGCTGTGCGCTGTCTAGCCGCAGGGCAAATGTCAATGAGAGGAACTCTGAAAGCTTTCTCCTGTGATGTGGAAGCACTCATGTTCGACTGTTCCATACACATCAGACGGTGAGGCACACTTAACATCTGGCATGCCTTTGTAATACTCGACCTTCTAAATAATCTCAAACTTGATACTGAAGACTTTCAAAAACACAGGTTTCAGATTTCATTGAATGTCTTTTCCTATGCAAATAGGTGGGCACTGCTATTTTCAGATCAAGAGAATCTTAACTCTAGCTGTGCAGCCAAGACATACAATGTGCTTACCTGGAAAGATTAATTCTTGGTCCAAATGAAATGGGTGACACACATTTGGCAAAAATACTGTCCTGGCCTTAATACCATGACATATGGAAGATTCGGCAAACAAATGAGCTTGATATCACATTGTGGGCGGCTATGTCCCTTAGTTCTCTTGCTGATGAAATAGCCACCGAGATCAGAGTTTTATATGAAAGAAAATCCAAATTACTCTCTTGGGGGTTCCCAAAATGAGGATCACGTAGAACATCCACAACTAGTCGCAGATCCATGGTGGAACCAAACACCTCGGAGAACGATTAAGGAGCAGAAACCACTTATAAATAAGGTTTCCATCAACAACTCTAATTCAAAACCATCCAACACTCTGGATGGATATAAAGATAAAGGATCTAAACCTTCCATGGCACACCATGCCATAGAGGACATCAAATGGTGAGCATATGTATTTGAGGTTTTAAGACGATTATCCCTCTGAATATCCAGAGCATTTTCTGAAGGGGAAACAAAACTGTTAGAATCCCTCAGTCGAAATAATAAAGCAACTAGCCTCAACTTGCCTCACTTGACTTTGAGCAAGTAATGGAGCCTCAGTGGAAAAAAGCAAAGTGGAAATGACAGCACTGGGGCACAGCCAGTAGTTGGGCCACCAGGAAACAACATCTCTGGCGACAATATGGAGCCAAACGTAGCACTGTTACCCACAAAGAAATAATCTTTGCAAACACACGTTTAGAAGGAATTAGTAAAAGGTTTAAAGATCTTCCTCTGGGCTAGTCAGTTGTAAAGAGTCCTCATCCAAAGCCTCTGGGTCCAGGTCGCTG
The DNA here is from genome assembly GCF_040938575.1 of Ambystoma mexicanum. Classification (NCBI taxonomy): domain Eukaryota; kingdom Metazoa; phylum Chordata; class Amphibia; order Caudata; family Ambystomatidae; genus Ambystoma; species Ambystoma mexicanum. The sequence continues at coordinate 360,654,162 of NC_090941.1, forward strand.
CTGCAGCACTGAGGTAACAAGAAGATGGACTGATCGGCCAATTTCCAGAGGTCCCTAGAATGATCAGTCCATGTCATGGCCCACTGAGACAGATGTACATGGACGTTGGAATTGCCCTGCTGCGATCGTCCACCTCCATATTCCGTAGGATTCCATAGTGCATGACCTTCTGACTTAATACATGTGCTTCTGACCAAGAACATACCTCTTCCGCCACTACCATTAATGATATGGTTCTTGCGCAATGTATGTGAGCTGTTGCTGCGTTGCTGTCCATCCACACTACCACCATTGTTATGTTAAACAAGTGAGGGGCAAAGGACATAAGGACATAAGAACGTGGGTGATTTCCTGTAGTTCCCTCCAATTAGATGATCTCTTGCACTTTTGTGAAAACCGTCTTCCTTGTGATGTCAGCTCCTTTGATGCGGCATACCATCCACACTGGCTTGCAACTGTTGTGCCTACCTTGTACACCACTGTAGTTGCGACCTTCATTTCTGTGCCATCATAATGCTTGCCTTGAGAATGAGGAATTCTTTTATCCTGGAGGTAGATAACGTGTTCTTTTCTATGTGCTTTTATCCAGGGAAACAGGTGGAAAGTGGCCCTCCATGCCTGTTTGGACCCACAGCCTTGCCCACAGCCATGCCTTTGCACTGGCACAGTCTCATATCTGTAAGGCATGCAATATTTTCCTGCACATTACTGTCCAGATCAGGGCAGTAGACTGCGCCAACAAATTTGGCAAAGGTTGCTCCAATTAAGTACAATGATTGTGAAGAGTAAGATTGGATTTTTGGTTATTGAATAAAACCCTATGTTTGTGATAAACTTGCATTCCCTGTTGTTCACTAATACTTGTGAGTGAGGTAACAGCAACATAAGACCATTTTTAAGGGATAGGTTCATGCATATGCCTTCCAGATATAATAAAGACAGTAGTGGAGGCCCTTCTCTGGGAAAATTCAAGGTACATTTTCTGGGGCTTAACAGGAGAACCATGTATTGAGATTGTTTGCCTAACATAGAAAACCAGTGAGCCCTTTGATGATGACTGTGAATCTGTATACAGTGGTATGCATCCTGTAAATCCTGGGATATATTATGCAATCCTGTCTCCTTCAACGCTGCAACATTCTAGAGAGTTCTCATTTTGAAACAAATGTTCTTTACCCAGCAATCGAGTTTCTTCAGGGTGACTATAAACCATTCCAATAACCTTTGGGACCAGGAACTATGACACGAAGAATTCCCTTCCTTCCTCAGACATGGACCTCTGCTTGATAACGTTCTTTTGCATGCCCTGAATCCTTGTCCTTAAATTGTGAGATGTATTCAAGGTTATTCTTCTTTTTTGAGGATATCATTAACCCTCCAAAATCTAGCAGTAACTAGCATTGTTCAATCCCCTGCAAACTCACCAGTCATCCTTCTAATGGTGATGGACTTATCTTCCCGCAATCACCATGATTGCTTTCAAATATTGGCTGGCTTCACAGTGGACTCTTGCGATCATGGTGTGTTTTTAGGCCTGCAGCATGACTTAGGGCTAGGCTCCTCTCGTGGGTGACTCATAATTCTGCAACCTTGGAGCTGTTGTCTTACTGAATGAAGTAGAAGGATGATCAGTGGCTAAAGCATCCCCTCAGCTCTCAAACTTCAACTAACCAAGAGCAAACACAATCATAAAGGTAAAACACGCACAGACAAGATATATACTTCTGTCGCCTTTGGTTATAATGTGGGCCAAGGGAAGGTTATACTTTCATGAGGGTTCTGAATGTGGTTCATTAGCGACCCAAACAGAGTAGTATGACAGTACACAACAAAGGAATGTCCAATAAAAGTTTTATAAAAATATAAAAATATATTTAGTTAAACACAGCACATACAATATTCACTTACTAGAAAATACAACAAAACCCCATCCCTGTAGAAAGAGCATAGATTATATATAGATAGAAGATGCACCTGGGTGAAGAGATGGGGGGAAAATGCAATAAAAGTCACAATGTTCAAAATATGTACTTGAAGTTGCATAAGGGATTAACAATGGCCTATCCAGTTTCTAGCACCCACAACTGGACCATGGAGCAGATACAAGCCAATAATACTGGGTTTGGTCATCAATCTAAGTTCAGCAGTGCTCCAACTGGCTGGGTTGCAAAGGTAAATTGATTCATTGCAGAGGCTCGGCGGTTGTTGTTCAGGGGACAACAGGTTTGAGTCAATTGTCTTACAGGTTTTATGTTATGTTAGTTTGCATTTATATAGCTTCAAGTCAGTAGAGAGAGTAGAGAGAGTCAAAGGTACGTGTGAGCACCGGATATGTGTGCAGCTGGTGTGGCATTCATGTAGTAGCTAATTCTTAGCGGTAGATGTGGTGGTTGAGAGATCAAGAGTATGTGTTCATTCTGGCAGGATTTATCCAGACCGATTGTGGCTGCGTTAGGCCTGAGGAGAACGCCTGGCTGGAGGGGGGTGTAACCAGCAGTGTTTAGTTAGAGTGATGGGGAGTATGAGGCAGATGTTGGTATGAGAACAGTTATACCGAATGGTGTCATAGTATCTCTGTGTTCTAGTTGAATGGTGGTGTAAAGAAGAGAGTAAGCGTGGTGAAGTGATATGATGGGTTACATGCTCTTCCAAAAGTTCCATGCACTCCAAACCATTCCATGTAAGTTGCGCAGTTCTATGCGCTCAAGTCCGGTCCATGCGCTCCGCTCCAGTCCGCTCCTTCCACTCCAGTCCTCTTCACGCACTACAACCCGCTCCACGCACTCCAATCTGCTCCACGCACTCCAATCTGCTCCACGCACTCCAATCCACTCCACGCACTCCAATCTGCTCTACGCGCTCCAATGCGTTCCAAGCATTTGAATCTGTTCCATAAACACTGATCCGTTTCGTGTATTCTAAGTTGTTTTATGCACTCCACACACGTATTTCACCTGTACCATCCACATACTTCATCTGTTCCATCCACATATTTCACCCGTTTCATTCACATATGTCACCCGTTCTATCCACATACGTCAGCCGTTCTCTCCTCATGTCGAACGGAAAATCATATCGTGCCTCCAGTATTGTATGAATATATGTATATTGGCCTACGCCAAGCTGCTTACAAACTGCTTGCTAAGAAATCCGCGTTGCAAGGTCTTGACCTTAGATCAGTGTAAACCGCCATTTTAGGTCTATCCGCCATTTTAGGTTCTCCTCCTAAAAGTCACCCTGTGTTCTAAGATGGTAGACAGTGTCATTCCGAATGTAACATGGCCGTCTTGACCTCTGTGTACAAGCTAATGTGCAACGTGCCTGCAGGCCACATGTTAGGGTCATGAACTGAGACCTTGTCTTTCGCTGACCTGTGTGTAGAGGATTACCTGCACCAACAAAGCTAATCCGCGAGCATATGTTGAACATAATATATTCAAAAACTGAAATATGAACACTTGTTTGACTACATTGTATAAAACTGTTTGAGAAGGCTTAACGAGAAATCCTAAGACATATTGTTGCCATTTCTGACTTGTTAGTGAATGTATTAAAGGTAAACCCTAAATGTATAGATGCATGAACTCAGTACGAACCCTAGATCCATAATGTATTAACTTGTATTAACTTGGAAGTGGGTTGCACATCATGATTTCGAGAGTATAAAAAGTGCAACTATTCTAATGTACATTCCCACTCACTGAGCACACCGAACCAAGCTGGCGTTCGCTGTGTTGCACTGAGGGCCGATAGCTATCTGTTACTTTGTTCTTTGAAACTGTTCAGTATAAAATAAAGATCTTTGTATGTTCCTTTGTAACCCACGTTTGGTGTATTTCCTTTTGGGGTACTCAGCCTCGATATCTTCTTTTTGTTTTCACAGTTGGCGCCCGAATAGGGACCCTCAAGATTGATGCCGGATCATTGAAAGTTGACACGAGCTATTGGACCGGGATCGGACGGTGTAACAAAATAAAGGGGACCCCTTTCCGAAAGAGACGCGACACCTCAGCAGCGCTGCACAACCCGATCCCTAGACGATGAGCTTGTGGTCTGAGACGGCATCTTGACAAGGGTCCACTTATCGAGGCGGGCAGATTTGCCGAAATCACCAAACACGAGGTAAGATTAGTTAGAAAAGAATCTTTGAAATCCGATCGGACATCCTTAGGATTGATCAGGTGAGTCGTGACCTGATTCTTAAGTATCCTGACCATTTGTTTTGGCGCATTGTATCTGCAAATACAATTATTGACCATGTAACACCAATATTTTGATATGCCTGGGAAATTGTCTACCTGCTTCAGGGCGTTATTCCGCTATGATAGGCAATCTTTGGAATGTTGCGGTCCGGCACCACAGGAGTGGTCGCCGGCTTGTACTATGTACTGTAAGCATGGCATTGGTAGTATAGTGTTTAATGATATTTGGCACAGACAAACCAGACATGCTTCCGAACTTCAGTGGCCAATCAATGGTAGTCTTGAAATCCCTCGTATTGAGTATTTAGAATCCATTTTATTAAAGAAAAAGGCTAGACCTGCAGCATTCGATGTTTTACAGAATTGGAAGAAAGAAGCTTTGTTACAGCTTAAGAGTAGAGAAAAACATGCGTGCCGTCATAAGATGAATGCCGAAAAAGCGTTGTTATATGAGCAAGATAAACGGTCTGAGTCGGCTAGGAATGTGGAAAGGGCTTTCTCACTTGGCATTCAGAAAATCTATCCTTCTAAAGACTTTCATGTTTCCGACGAATTTATTCATAAATTGTTAAATGAACGAAGGCCTGGTGCCACTGCGACACCTCCGTATGTTTCTCTTCCTGCTGTTATTCCTGCTCTTCCTGCTCCGCCTGTTGTTCCTGCTCCTCCTACGGTTCCTCTTCCTCCAATTGTTGTTCCTCCTTTTGTTGCTGCTCCTCCACCTGCTCCTCCGCCTCTTCTTATTGCACTAGTAATAGTACCTCCGCTGAACTTGCCTGCTCTTCCTCTTCCAAGTGGTCTTGCACCACTTGTAGTCGATCAGGGAGCGGGATCAAGGGTTGTCACTTGCAATACTGTACCTCCAGAGAAGACATGTGACTTGATTGCATGGGCTAAGCGTTGCATGGAGAGAGATGATCGAGCTAATGTTTTTGCCACACTTTCTAATATGGAAAAATTTCCTGAGAAAATCGTTTTTATTCAGGGATTAGGTATTCACTTATGTGTAATGTGGGACAGACTAAACAATACAGATCTCCCACAAGGGTTGAGGGATCTGAATACTTTAGCACTTTCTAGAGACACTCTGGAGAAAGTACAGGAGCATGTTGAGAGGATATTTGAGTATAGAAAGGAGTTGGAAAGGTTACAGAATGAGGATGATGATGAGGATATTATGTATGTACAGAAATGATTCCTTCCTTGTCATAAATCGATATTCGAGGAAACACGAATGTGTACAAAAGATGCGATTGGATGGATCTTAGACATGTCGATAACTCCAGTTGAAGTATATGACACGTATAGTCAGTATACGCCAGAAATTCAGAGGAAAATGATACAGGTAATGATAGAGTACCTGCAGGATGAATGTGTAAAAAGAAAGATTTGTTGTCCCACAGAGTTATTGAGTATTTATAAGAGAGCTTTTTCACTTGACACTTCTTCGACTGCTTTAGGGTTCAATTTGGCTCTGTTGCTTAGTAAGCGTTCGGAGTTGCCTACTTCTCAGTTGCCTATGAGAGAGGTTCCTCCGACATTTTTTCCGAAAGTTGAGATTGCAGCTGATGCTGTAGCAGGTACACCTGCTCAAGATATTCCTGCACATTATGTGTCACAGTTTGTTCCCGTTCTCAAGACAGGAAGTGAACACCATTAGACAATCTATTCCCAACATTAGGAAAAATCCGACAGGATTCTATAAAGAAATAGTCTGTCTTACAGTCCTCAGTGTTCACCTTAGGTGATATTGATCTGTTGTTTCCTGTACTCCTGCCCGTAGATTTGTGGAAACAGGTTAGGGCTATAGACAATGTGCCAGGCTTAGGAGATACATCGGCTAACATAATTAGACTTGATGGAGAAAAGCCAGCTGGCGAGAGACCACCTCAGGTGATACTAACTTTACCTGATAGAATCATTGCGAAATTGAAAACCATAATTCCCGAAAAGAGAAATCTTTGGGACAAGCTTACGGCCTATGTCTAAGGGAAGTCTGAGGGTGCCCTCAAGTTCTTTAATCGGTTCGAACAGGTATTCTCGGATTTCAATGGACAAGACTTAGGCACAGAGTCTGGGAAATGATTATTTGTAGACAAATTTGTGCATGGATTGTTGCCTGACATCCGGTCGCAAATTATGTCTTCTGAGAGTGCTTGGCAAGCGAAGTCTCAATCAGAAGTACTGTCCATGGCACAGTACTATGAGAATTGTGTCAATAATGAAAAAGAAAGAGTTGAAAAGAGGAAAGGTGATTTGAAGACAAAAGTATTATTGCAGCAAATTGTTAGAGGCCCTGGCGGTGGTAGTTCGCAGATTAGAGGTCAGTATGTTCCATAAGGGAATGTGCCCTTGGGTCCTGTAAACATTAGCCAGTGTGCCTATTGTAGGCAAGAGGGTCATTGGTGTGCACAATGCCTGGTCCTTCGACAAAGGTCAAATAACGCATTTGGAAACATGGGTAGACGGTCCAGAGGTCGCCCGGGGGTTGCGGCCCTGGTAGAGGTCAGTTTGCACAGGATCCACGGCAACCTTTTTCACAGGATAATCAGGTACCAATTATGGATACGAGAAGTAGGGTTTGGAACCAATGCATATTACCGTTAATCAGAAAGGTCCCTACATTGAAATGATAGTAGGAAATAGGAAGCATCTGTTCTTGATAGATACAGGGGCACAGAAGTGTTCCATTGATCATTCTCGGGTTCCAAACATTCCACTGTCAGGGCAAACCAATGTTTCTGTAGGATCTTCTGGCACACCAATTGTTTGTCCAGTTTCTTCGCCGGTACCTATTTCTTTGGGTCCCTTCACAGACCACTGTCCATTCCTTTTCAATTTGAATTGTGGAGAGAATCTGCTGGGGTTGAATCTGTTGAAGGAATTAAATGTGGTAATTCATTGTTCTTCTGATGGAGTGTGTTTGACGATTTCACCACTGCAACTTTCTGTCTCTCAATTCTTAACCAGACCTTTGCCCCAGAATTCAGTGATGTACCAGAAGTTTATTGGCAATTGACAACAATGATGTCAGTGTTTTACAGATCGAGCCTGTTAAAATAGTCTTGAAACATGCAGTAAAGCTGCCACATATTCCACAATATAAGATTTCAGTTGAGGGTGAACAAGCTTTCAAATGCATTGTTTCCGATTTTGTGCATCGAGGGGTGATTGAGGAAATTGCAGTTAGTTTGTGCAATAGTCCAATTTTGCCCGTGTACAAAAAAGGCGATAATGCAATTCCATTTCGTTTTATAATTGATCTACGTGCAATCAATAAGGTTGTCGATCCGCAAATTCAAATTGTACCTGATGTGACGACAATATTAACTATGATTTCGGCTTCATCTACTTACTTTAGTGTTGTGGATCTGAAGAATGCTTTATAGAATTCCTATACATAGGACAGTAGAAACTTGTTCGCGTTCACTTTAGGGGGACGCTTGTTCACCTTTACCCATGCACCTCAAGGTTACACAGGAAGTCCTAGCATCTATAGTAGAGCTTTGAAAGAATAGCTTGATACCCTTGAGTTGCCCTTTACTTGTACACTGCTTCAGTATGTTGATGACTTACTTTTGGCTGCCAATTCAGAGAGCGCTTGTAAGGAGGGTACTGTGTTGTTACTTTTACATCTGGCTAAACATGGACACAAAGCTTTGCTTAAAATGTTTCAATATTGTTGTCAGGAGGTTGCCTATTTAGGCTATCTCCTGTCAAAGGAGGGAAGAAGATTGACACCTGAACGGATAAAACTCATTTCTGGCATGTCTGTCCCAAATACACAAAGGGACGTTAGAGCCTTGATAGGTATGGCTTCTTACTGTAGGCAATGGATTCACAGGGTTCTCACAAGTGATTAAGCCGATGTTGGCTCTGACGAAGAAGGGCATTTCTTCACCATTGCCGTGGAACATGGAGCACAAGCAAGCATTTGATCTGCTCAAGACTGCATTGTGCTCAGCACCAGTTTTGGGCACACCAAACTATGAAAAGGCCGTTGTGTGTTTTTTGCATGAATGTGATGGATGTGCTTTGGCTGTATTAACGGAGGAACATGGAGGGAAGAATACGCCATGTGGTTACTTTTCTTCCACCCTTGATCCTGTAGCATGCGCTTTGCCAAGATGTTTGCGAGAAGTCGCTGCTGCTGCTGCGTCTGTAAAGCAGAGTGAGGGAATGGTCCTAGGCCATCCTCTAACCCTGATTGTGCCTCACTCTGTAGATGTTCTATAGAAAAGAAATCAAACGCAACAACTCACTTCCGCACGGTTGACGAGATATGAATTGATCTTGTTTGCTCCTCACATACAAATTAAAAGGTGTTGTGTTCTTAATCCGGCTGAACTCTTACCTTTCCCACAAGGTACTGCTTGCAGTGATGAAGAGTCACATGACTGCCTGTACACTACTGAACAAGAGACAAAGGGTAGAATTGACCTAAAAGACACTCCTTTGCATAAACCACAATGGGAGCTGTTCTGTTTTGCGATGGCTCCTGCTTCAAACTTCCGGATGGTACATCCACAGCTGCTTATGCAATCACCACATAAAGCACGGTCGTGGAAACCAAGAGAATCATGCATAACTCTGCGCAGGCCGCAGAGATTATAGCATTGACCCGAGCTTGTGAACTTTCCGAAGTGCTTACTGTGAATATATATACTGACAGTCAGTATGCCTTTGGGGTGGTTCACAACTTTGGTAGACTTTGGTCAGAAAGAGGGTTCTTAACATCACATGGTACAAAGATCTGCACTTCCCACTCAGCTGTCATGAAATGTGCAGCACATCAAAAGATTGTAGATGATATAGGAAAAGGGAACGCTTTTGCTGATCAGATAGCTAAACAGTCTGACAGCAACCTCTCTACAGATATGTACATTTCAAGGGAGACCGTAAATGTCTATGTAATGGATGAGGGTGTTGACTCTGTAAAGGACATCCAAGCCGATGCCACATTAGAATAATCCAAGAGATGGGCAGAGGGCTTTGGGAAACTCGATGATGATGGGTGTTGGGTGAATGTAGTTGAAGGAAAATGGCTACTTCCTGACGCACACGTAATGATGATGGTCGTCATGGCTCATGACCCTACCCATACATGTGCCCGGAAGCTTACAAAAATGTTGGAGAAAGTTTAAGCAAATGACAAGATTTCTAAAATAGCTAAACGATACGTTCAGGACTGCATGATCTGTTTACAGCACAATGTGGGAAAGGGAACATCAACTCCCAGGGGAGGTTTCGGTCCACCTTCTGTCCCCTTTGAGGTTATTCACTTTTATTTTATCGTAATGTAACAGGGCAATAACCTGAAATATGTGTTAGTTGTCATCTGTGCTTTCAGCAAATGGGTTGAGGCTTTTCCTGTTAAAGACGCAACCGTCAAGACTACTGCAAAAACTATGTTAAAAGAGTACTTCCCTAGGTTTGGGCTACCAAGAGTCATCTGGTCGGACACATTTTGTCGCTGCTGTAATTCTGCAGATATGTGCGGCATTACGAATCGACAAACAGTTCCATTCGGCCAGACACGCTCAGAGTGCCGGATTAGTAGAAAGACACAACGGCATCATCAAGAACAAGCTCGCTTAGACATGTGCTGGCACCAACTTAAAATGGCCGGACGCCTTATCGATGGTGTTACTAGCCATGCGTACAACCCCTCAAACTAAGACTGGGCTCTTTCCGATTGAGGTGGTAATGGGGAGACCTGCTAATATCTGGAACCTTCCTAAATGTCGGCCTTTGAAAAATGTTGAAAATGTACTTCTTTCAGATTACTGTAGCCAGTTGACTAAAAACCTGTATTTGGTTTATCACCAGGTGCGAGAGGCTTTACCTGTTCAATCCAAGGGCCCAGGTCATAGCATTCGGCCCGGTGACTGGGTGTTGATGAAGGTATTTGAGAGATCCTCTTGCCTTGCACCTCGGTGGTGGGGCTCTTTCTAGGTCCTGCTGGTCACACAGACGGTGGTGCACGTCGCAGGCAGAAAAAATTGGATCCACGCGACACATGTCAAGAGGTTTTCCACACCCGGTGCCATACGATACAGAAGAAACAGAACCCCTCACCAATACTGCAACCAATGATCCCGAAGCAGTAAACAGCAACAAGAGTGCATCAGAGTCTCTCTCTGAGCCCGTGAGGCCTGGGGAATCAGCCATTTTGTCTCCACACTCTCCGAAAGTTTTGCTTCCAGAAACTGTTGCTCCGGATCTTGCATCTTCACTTGCTCTTGATACGTCACTTCCAACAGGAAGTGACGACACATTGTTCTTGGATCAATCAGTACCAGGGACAACAAGGTACAATTTGCGTCCAAGAAAATGGCACGGTTCGGCTGTGCACTCGAAGAAGGGAAGAAAATCATCAAGGGCTTGCTTTTTGCCCAAGTAATTGTTTGAAAAAGGGGATTCTGTTGGCTAGGGTTGTGGAAGGATTAAGAAGTCGCTCGGCCAGGAGGTCGCCAGCAAAAAACACTGGGTTTTTTGTTTTGAAGATTGCAATGCCTGCAACCGCCACCGCTCGTACAGGACTGATAAATGATCGGGTGACCAGCAGTGAGAATGGACAAACTGTTTGGGCCCCGAAAAGTACTGCTGTCTTTTCATAATGTTAATTGGTTCTATAATAGTAACTGTGTTAGGCTTTTGGTACCTGGAAGAAGTGCATCCAATCGAAACCTTGTTACCGACTGAAAATGTACCCACTGTTTCGACTCCTTTTGTGCATCTGCATACTCTATCTCCTAGAGACTCTCAGCATAGACAGAGATACTACAATAATACATTAAGAAAAATGTACTGGGCTTACAGTGACAGCTGGTCCATTGGGCAACTCGTTCAGCATTAATTGAAAGTGAAAAATGGTTGTAACCAAATATTGGGTGGGGACCGGAATAACCCCTATGTTTCTTGTCAGTATCGATATATCACTAGTCACTGGACCAACGGTGAGCCACAGGAAAACCCATCAGAAATAATAAAACTAGTATGCCAAGGCATGCAAAAAGATCCAGGACAAAAGCGCCTTGTTCGTGGTGATTGCAACATGAATTTTAATTCCAACCGTAAAGAGATAAATGCCCTCTAATTACACGTGTTTCGGCCCCTAACGGCCTTTTTCAAATTAGGGCTGGTGTAATCAAAACTGGTGCAAAATTAAATAAACAGCACACATGTATTGCATCAAACACATTCAAGGCAGAGATATAAAAGCAAAACAGTAAACACATTTTCAATATCATTGTATAAGTACAACAATATGATTGTGTAATTGCCAGATCACAAAAGTTCATTGTTCAGTTGCAAAAAGAAAACAAACACAAAAAAGATAATAATATTGGTTATGTGGGGAGAGCTAAAGTGGAGAGACATACAAACAAAATAAGAGACAAAATAAAATTAATGCATTGGTCTCAGTTGTCCTATCCAAATAGTGTACAATTAGAAACCACGGCTAATTCTTGTCAAAAACTTACCAACACCGGGGGTCATTAACTTCTCATTCAGAAATAGTATATTGGGTCAAATCCCATTCATATCTATATAATTCCCAAGAGAAAGATATAAAATTCTCTTTATGCTCCTAGTAATTAAACTTCAAGAGATTGCACTCAATATTGTTACGCTCAAAAATTACGTGTCATTGTGCATGTTATATTATGATAGTAATGCAAACGCTGCATTGCTCCTCCATTTTGTAAGGTGCAATGTTGCGTTCTGGTTAGTTTCCACGTAAAAAGAAGTGCACTAAAAAGTATGTTTAACTACATGTGTTTTATGTTTGACAAAATGTGCTCTCAATATTGTTATTCTTAAATTTGCATTTCAATGCGCGTGTCCATTATATAAGATCTAATGCTGCGCTCTTGTTAGTCTCCATAATCCATGCTGTAAGTAGCCATAGATTAAACTGAGCGTCTCAGTTTGTTCGAAATAATACCCACACGGTATTCTACCTTCAATACATGATGTTTCAGTTCAATTCAATTCCAATAATGCGTCTCATCCAAAACAAAACTCTCATTATCTATCATCTGCCCATTACATGTCCCCACATATTTAAACACCCTATTGTGAGAACACTGGTATGCCTTGACAGTAAAAGCCACTTACTTAGAAGGAAATCTCTCGCGTCGGCTGCACTCGTTCAGTGGAGCGCCATCTTGGAACCTAATTTAAAGGTTCCCATGGCTACCCGACGCCAACATTACCGCTTCGCCCGGTTGCTTGGCAACAGGTGCGCGAGCAGTCTAAACTGTATGCTCTGATTGCGGTTGCCTAAATTAACTCATTTAGTTACTCGTTTGATTGTTACCATATACCACTTAGCCCCATTACTTAGCGTGTATTTATAAGTTAATTATTCTGTTTATCTTGGTCTGAATTAACTCATTTAATCATTAGGAAAGTGAAATTACCGAATATGTCAATAATTACCTTCTCCAAACTGTTGTTATGCATCTAAATACAGGTGCTATTTCATAGTTACTGTATAATTACCTTAATCATGTAGGTACACTGGTTATTGTGTGGCAACACGGACATTGTGTTTCTGGTTAATATAAAACGGATCTAGTAGAAATTATCCAATTAAAGAACTGTAACGAAAACATGTTTTAGGAAAAAGAGAACATATCAGTGAATACCGTTATTATTAATGAGTACCGTTGCAATAGTTGAGACAGTAAGTTCCATTGCAGCTATGCCAAAATTTATATATGCCCATGCCCATACCACCACCAATCTGAAATCACATTTTCAGGACAAATAGCGAATTCTGAAGATATCAGGAGACTAGCGAGAGTACTGGAGAGAACCATCAACCGGTTCTGTCGGATGTGCATAAGGGGTGGTGACCCCTATGCCCCTCACCTGAGGAGGTGGACACCGGACACCGTCAGACCAGAACAATGGATCCCAAAGTAGAGGATCATGTGATGACGAGTGATGGGTTGGAAAGGGAAGACAGACTAGGGAAATATGCAAGGAGTACTAATTTTACGTCTTGGGGGCGGGAAGTGTCAAACAGACATCACATTTATTGTAATGGGCCAGACCATAAAGAAATATAAGGGGAAGGCAAATTGGAGGCGGGTTGGGTTTTCTTGGTTGGTGGGTTAGTGATGTGCTGTCCGTTTATCGGTTTCCAAACCGGGAACAAATGGTGTCTTGCCTTGTACATTCTTAATGGGACTGCTTAGTGTTTTGTTTTGTTTTGCTTTCATAGTCCTTATCTCATGCTCACAAACATGGGATAGCCTGACACACACACTTTCGGGGATCCTTCAGCACGGGGAAGTCCTAGGCAACAGGGTGGCTGGCAGAGATGCAGGTTTTGTTCCAGCATCAGAGCTCTCCTCCTATGGTCCTTGGGGATGGTTAGGGGACAGAATTCACCACTACCTTGGAACACCTGCCTTCACCTCACAACTGGAGGACTTCAGAGAGGACTGCTATCTCAGCAGGGTCCAGTAAAATCTTCTGCCAGGTTTGCATTCCAAAGATTTTTCCACAGTAATTTAAAGATTTTACCGTTATGGAAGGGGCCTCATACCACGAAATGGTATGAGACCCCTTCCTTTAACAGTAAAATCCCTCAGGGATTGGACTAAAGCTAGCATGCCTTAATGGTGCAATCCTTGCATTTGAAAGAAATGCACTTTGCCCTTCTGACAGCCCTCCCAAGTGCTTTTCTCCAGGGGTTGTGGAGGGGACAGAAAAGAGAGAGAGGCATAAGAAAACAAGATGGTAGAAGTCTTCCACGATTGTACAGAGCCCTCCTGTCTACCCCAACCCACTCCCCTACCCTTCCCATTAGGAACAAAGGCCTTTAGGAATAGGTGTGCTCTTTTAAAGCATTGGCCCAGGAAAGCTGCCTGTTGTGCGGATTTCTCTGGAAGAGGGTGTTACCTGCCCTCACAAAGAGATCAAAGAAGAGGAATGGCCATTCATGTTCCTGTCCTTTCATTTTGTTGGCTCAGCCATTCAGGTCTGAATACACATCACCTTATGCAGCTGATCATGGCTCACATAAGCTGATACATGTGTGATATCAAATTGGATGTGGCTGCAATGATCACAAGTAGTACCATGTATCATGCCATAACTCAGTCATAGCTTATAGTTAGAGTTTACTGTGCCTACAGGTTGGGCATCTTATGATCATCATTGTTTTTGTACAGGGGTGCATAGCTTAACTGCAGTTACTCTGCACTGTCAGCACTGTTTTATATGCATATTATTAGGCACTGTGTAGGTGTCAAACAGAACATGGAAGCATGTTTTTCATATTTGGACCATGGGCATTGGATGATGTTCCTCTTTATCCACATCACTCTGTGCATGTGTTACTCATTTCTGTTTGTGATATTACTACACCACATGCATCAACACATTAACCATGGAAAGTCGCATCGCAACTAGATGTATTTGCACAAAACTGTCCTGTATAGTTACCTAGACACCCCTGTGTGTATGCTGCCATATGCCTTCTGCTAATCTAGGTTGCCATATAAGCCGCTTTTGTGTGATTTTGTAGACATAGCACAAGGTGTCATTCTGCAATATCTGTTACATGCATGTAGGTCCCTTCTGTGATGTAGTCCGTTGCTCTACACAGTCCATGCATATGTCTCGTTCATGCTTCTTGTTGCAGCCAGTTTGCACATGCCTTTTGCAACATGAGTAGCGAAATAACTTATTCTTTCAGGAAATATAAATCGGTTGAAAAACATGAGGTCAAATTAGTCATCTGTGTCTATATACGCTACCCTGAATGCTTCATTTTTGGTGCTACTTTTGGAGTAACTTTCATAGTTTTTGAAATGACATTCTGCATGCACTCAAACCAGCAGCTACTCTCCCATGAGCCTCTTTTTCCCATGTATTACATGTAGTATGTTATGCCACATTCTTATGACACAGTGGGCTTCATTACGAGTCCGGCGGTAACTGAGCCAGAAAAACCGGCAGGTTACCGCCGGACTCATATTACCATTCCGCTCCGTGATTCCCGGAATTACCGGGGCATTACGACCCCAGTGACACGGGGATTCCGGAGGCGGAATTGCGTAAATCCCCATTCCCATGGAGTCCCATAGGACCCCATGGGGATGGGTACAATGGAAACACTGGTTCCGTCTATGACGGAGCCAGTGTTTCCATTTCCGCCTGCAGGCGGGTGGTGTTAAACCCGCCAGGTCAGATCTGGCAGGAGTGACACCTCCCGCCTCCAGGACTCTTAATCAGCCGGTCCGGAAAGAACGGTGGTGGTGGTTTTACCACAACCGTTCTTTCCGGACCGGCAGGGTCGTAATGATGTATACAATACTGCACCTTTCACAGCAGGGCCAATTCCTAGCTTGCTCAGTGGTGATTTCCTGCACACTCCTCAACTTCTACTGCAGTAACCATTGCTCTCTGTCAATAAAAGTGACACTGGCAGGATTCTCACCTCGGTTGCAGTTCACAGAGAATGTACCGACCCACTTGACGGAACCAGAACTTGAAGATGCTGCAAGATCTGTTGCCATTGCTTGTTTGTAGTACGTGGAGTGAATCCAGGATGGTACATTTCTGCAGTATAAGACTGTGTTGGTGAGTGGCAGGACCTCAAAGGGCCCCTCAGTTGGAAAGATGGGCAATATTGGTGTTGGCAGTTTGATATGCACACCCAAGTCCCTGGTTTTAAAGTGTGGCACAACATTTCATGTTTCTGTGGAAATGGCTTTTGGAGCAGGGAATAGAACTTCTTTTAAAACCATCATAAATTCCTGACAATATGAAATATTGGTCATTCCGAAGGTGAACGAACCCATGACCCCCACTCAGTGCTAATAGGGGAACATCTTCCAACCGCATACATCTGACAGTGAGGATCTTGTAAGGGATATATCCTTTAATTCTGTTGACAGTATCTCACATGTTCATTAAAGCAAGTGTTGGAAGTGTCTAGCCACTACAAACCAGCTTATGTGCACATGTTCACAAATTCATGTTTCAGAACCCCATATTGCATCTCCATTGCCAACGCAGATTTTGGATGATAGGGGCAAAGTAGCTTCTGCTGTATATTCACTACCTTACAGAGCTCCGGATTTAGATTAACTGTGACGTGTGTTCCACAGCCACTCTTGATTGTCACTCTCTCTCCAAAGTGATTGATATAGTCCTATATCAGAGCGTTGACAAGAACGTGTTTGTCCAAGTGCCATATCCAATATGTGTCTTTCCATTTTGAAAATATATCAATATTTACAATAACATAGTAAAAGCCTGCCACCTTTATATGAAAACACCCACTAGAGGTATGTAAAGGGCCCCGAGATCAAGGCATGCCTGTGATCACCATTAACACTTTTTCCTACATTTTGCTGTTGGCGGACCACACATTGGCCACCTAATTGTTCTGCAAATTGAGAAAACCCTAGGGCATACAATGTTGTCTACTTGAGCACATGTTTAATAAGAGTGTGCTAGCCTATGGAACAAGAGGGTCTACAACCAAGTGTTAGCTTGCTGGCCCTTCACAGAGGAGAAATATGTATTTGCATATCAGTCTGGTTCCACCCAAAAGGACAGTCCAGCACCAACGTTCTAGGCAATTCTCTTCTGAATAAGAGTACTATCAGAAATCCCATACATGTGTTTTGGCCTTGTTGGTGCTCATCGGTGAGGTGAAGCTGTGCCTCTTTATGAAACCAACATGTAGCATGTTCTCCTTATTATATTTATTAGTTGGTTGTTTTTTCTTTTTTTGTATAAAGGACTCATGGACAGTGCAGGTGAATGTAACACGTGGTATCATAGATGCATGGGCAATGTGTCCATGGTGGACCATGTGTGGGGAGAGGTCTAGATCACAAAAGGAGGGTTCCAGACTAAACCAACTGGCTATAATATAAATGTGTGCATGCACCTGCTAATATTTATTTTATCACTCCTCTCTCATAATGGAACATTTTGTGAATCACCAGCCCCATTGAGGTTCTGGCAAATGGCACCATGCACAGACATTGGAACCAACCATCTTGTAAGTCCATGCCCTTTAAAGAGACAATGCACAGGATGATCCCAAGGGGAATGGTGGCAAAGGCTGACACTTTTTACATCCCTCCAATGTCACATGACAGGTTGGTACCATTAATTAATGGTATTTAATTCAGCAAAGCCAACCATCACATTCCTTTCTTTAATTGTGAAATGCAATCCATTGTTGCTTTCTTTTGCAAATTTAGTAACTAGCCTCTTCAAGCTTGCTGCTTGTTATTGAGTGTTGCATGTGCATGTGTGTATATGTGTACTTGTGCATATGTCATTGATCTACACTTTATGATTTAATTCAGGCCTCGTAGCTCCACCTGCAGGAAATCTGTGCCAGAATTTCACCTATTTCGCCCTAATGTTTAGACCCATATTCAGTTCCACAGTCCTGAAAAGGGTGACACAATTCCTGTTTCAGATTTTTGAAGTCACAAAAGTGTGAACCTGTTTTAATGTTGCTAGAAACGTATATAGTGGTTGCCCATGATGCATTGAGCCCTTAAGCTCAAGCTTAGCTCTAAAACGTTCTAATTAATTAGTTCTTATTGGACTGATTGACGATTTGTTTGTGTCTAGGTCCATATGTCATATTACAATCTCACGTCTTTCTGTCTCAACGTCCATAGTGCAACACCAAAGCCTCTATGCTCTGCTAAGAACAATGTATCCCTCTTTATTGTGTACAACTAGAGTTCCATACCCATGCATGGCCTTATCAACACATGAACAAAGTGTTCATTCCCCTCTGCACATTAAAATAGTTAATGTATTCAGAAGTCAGATCTTAAGTCTCCTTACTAAGTTGGGCCATTTTAACTATCACCACCGTAAACTCTCCACATTGGCTATCACTGAAACCTTGATCTCCTCCATGAAATAGCAGCTGTCCCTGCACTCCACCCTGACTTCAGTACCTTCTTCTACCACCCTTTACTATCGAAAAAAGGTAGTGGTTTGGCTCTCATTAGCAAGTCTATGGTATCTCCCCCACTTCTTATCTCACTTCAGCCTCATCTTCTTTGAACAATTATTGGTTCATCCCTTTTCTGCCACCCTTCCCATCATCCTTCTTATGTGTTGCATCCTGGCACCTGAAATCTCTTCTTCACATACCTTGTCCTTCTATGCGAGCCCGTCCCACCTACTGTGCCCTTTCTTGATGGCTAACTTCATACATCCCATTATATCTGAGGATTATCACCTACACCTTGACTCCATTCTCTCTGGCCTTATGAGCAACATAATCTTGTCTTCCTATCCTCCACCTTGCACACATCCCCCCTTCCTACGGATCCAGATCCCCTTGATCATTTATTAGATCACTTAATTATTTATTCTCTTTCCCACTCTTCGCCTTGCCCACTCCATTAAGCTGAACTTCACAATGCTCTATGACACTTTTGTCACCTAATTCAACTCTCACTATTCTGCTTGCACCTTTCCACCCTCTCACTCTTACCCTTAACCATAACACACAAAGCTATTAAACAACTAAGGACATCCAAGTGCCTCCACCTACACTAATGGAGCCAAAATCACTCGCCCACTCACTGTGCTGGCCACAAATACTCTTTCATTGTTCTTACTGCCATACATGAGTCTGCCAAATCATCCTACCACACCAACCTCTTTACTTCTCTTTGCTCCTACCGATTCAAGCCCTCCAAGAACATCCATGCTATCCTCTCTCCTCCTCAACTAATGCATCCAATAGTCATCTTTCAAAGTTGACCAATTGACTCCTACTTCCCATTCAAAATCACCAAAATATGTGATACCTTCACAACCCTTCTACATTTCCCATGACACCCTCCTTCTCTCCATCTCCTATAATGCCCTCTTTCTCTGCTCTTTCTTATTTACCCCAACTAATCCAACAGATCTCCCAGTTGTCTACTTGCAGGTGCCTCCCAAGGACCTCTCCTTGACCTACTTCTCTTCATGCCCTACATCATCACTCTGTCCAAACTCATCTCCTCCTTCAACGTTCACACCCCTCTTTGATGATGACATCCAGATCCTGTTCTCCTTCCATTGCTTCACCCATGTAATGTTTCAAAACTTCACCAACTGTCTCACAGCCACCCGGCACTACATGGCATTATGATAGCTAATGCTGGGAACATTTCTAAACAATGTTTATATTTCTTCCCACCTCCTTGTTTTCATCCCCTGTCCCATCTCCTATCTGCTACTCACTGTACACCTTCACTGCTTCAATGGAGGTTACCAACCATGTGGAATTATTTGACAACAGTGACCTTAAACTTCAGAAGTTAATTACAGCTAATGTCACAGCTGCTAGAATCAATCCCCTCAACATTGGAAAAATGTGCAAACCTTAACCGCCACTCAATTACTATCGTAAAATGTGCTCTTGTGCTCAGTAAATTTGCTTACTGCTCAAGCATATTTCTATGTCCCCCCTCTACTTCTTCATGCAATCACTCATTGTCATTTGCCAGGTCAGTGTTGACAATCAGATTTTCCACATTGGGGGATCGCTACTTTTCCAACTCAACAGATTAGGCCTAATGGCCAACAAAAAGGTAATATTAAGAAATGTTATTGTCACCCTTTCCATATTACAGTAACAACCGAGTAGGGCCCGGCTGAGATCAACAGGAATGTTAAGGCACACCTTTATGGATAATTCAGCACAGATACCTGAATGGTAGGCTGAAAGCTCAGCATGGGATCAAAACACATGCAGGTGATCCACATCCGGGGACTTGCATCTCGGGCAATCACCCACTTTGCCAGTGTTTAATGTTATTAGTATCCCTGGAGTGTAGTGCAGTCGATGGAGAATTTTAAAGTGTATTAGCCTGAACTTAGAGTTAAAGGACACCTCCTTAGCGAGTGTAAATGTGGTATTCCACATTTCGCCATCAATACAAATGCCCAACTGCTCCAGGCTCTAGGTAACAGCACATCTTCCTCTGAGTGAACAAGGCTATGTAAGATTATCTATGGCTCAGAAGTGCAGCAAATATCACATCTATGTTTGTGAGGTGTGTTTGTCTGGAAGTGCAGACCCTGTAAAGGCATGAGCTGCTCTAAGCCTTAAGTATTGCAGTATCACTGGTAGGCGATTGCAGACAACTTTTTAAACCCCTGCATTGTCAAATATACCACATCTACAAACAGGTCACCCAGTTGTTCATGACCTCGTTGTATCCATGGAAGTGCGTAAAAAGCCAAATTCAATGAGGAATTCACATTCAGCATGCCCCCAGATAGGTGCACTATGACTATAGGTGTGAGCTATGTGAAGTCATCCCAGGAATAGTTGCTATGTACCCTGTGCTGAAAAAACAGCCTCAAATGTAATTGAATATGCTGCCTTTTACACACTGTATACTTGGTATAGTTAGTATACATGCATACACTATAAATAATCCTGTATTCTCTTATTTTTTATGTATTATGGTGACATTGATGAAATAATTGATTGCTTTTTTGATTTTTGTTTACTCATTTGATGTGCTTAAAGTTTTGTAATTAACTAGATGCACAATAAAATAAAAAAAAAACATGCTGTCTTTCTTTCAATGTTCACATTCAGATAAATATCCCTGTGCTCTCCCTAATATGTGGTCAAATTAATTTGGGCCACTAGGAAATATAAATCAACATTGGCACAATGTGCCCCACCTTACCTCTATTCCACGCTGCGAAATGCAGGGTGACATATGGCTTAGTCATCTCTGCAACCTTCATTCAGACTCCTACTGGGTCCCATAGGAAATTAAAGACTTTAAAGAAGGACTTATGAAGCAAAAATGGGATGTTTAGGAAGTAAGTAAGCACCTTTGGTAGCACCATCCGTTTAAGTAACAGTGCTTTGTCCATCAACGATATAGACTGCTTCACCCAAAGTGCACGTTTAGAGTGTAGGGCATCTAGAAGTGCCCTCATGCTGTGTGCATACAAAAGGTCTCTATCCCCAGATAAGTGATCTCTTGAGGAGACAAACGAAGTTCCAACCCCATAATGGGGCACACACTGGCATCTGTGAGGGGGAAGATCTCAGATTTAGCCCAGTAAATAACCAATCCCCAATATACACCAAATTTGACCACATCATTCATTATCGGTTGCAGGCTAGCCACAGTATCCCACACATATATGGGAACATCATCAGCATATAGCGAAACTGTGTCCGGCAGATATTTCAGTCTCATTCCCCTATGACTGTGCTTATGCTAAGCAGGTCTGGCAATGGCTCAATTATCAACACAAAAAGCAGGGATGGGAGGGGACAAGTGACAACCCTGTCTGGTATGCCTCTCCATCTGGAATGCATGCGATATTCCTCTAATCCTGGCTAGCAGCTGAGTATACAGTAGCAGTGCAGTAGCTTTCTGTTCAATTTAATGTAAGGGCCTAACCCATAATGTTCCATTACATCGAATATGAATCCCCACGTCACTGAATTGAATGCCTGCCCTGCGTCCAAAGTTCTGGCTACAGCAGAGGTGTCTGGGGTAATCTGTTAATTAGTCTCCCGAAGTTCAGCGATGTGAACCGCTCCAGAAATGAAACCAGATTGGTCTGGATTGATCAGGTGTATGGCAGGAGGCACGTGGCCAGAATTCACATAAATGTCTTCATATCCACATTCAGAAGTGGAAACTGTTCCTAGGAACCCCTTTCCTCCAAGGGCGTCCACCTTTCTTATGGTTGTTGGGAGAGTTCCCACCTCCAATAATTCCTCCCAAAGCTGCAATAAGTAAGGGCCTAGAACCGGCTCATGCTTTTTGTAAAATTCAGCCCCTAAGCCATCTGTCCCGGGCATTTTATTGTTGGGCAACATGTCTATGGCAGCTACTATGTCCCCAAGAGTGAACAGCTGTTCAAGTGTCTGCACTGCATCAACAGACAGTAAGGATGTAACCCTCACAGAGGGCCCAATAGAACGGGAGAAAAGCCTTCAATACCTCTGCATGCCCCGTACGGAGCTCCTCTGCATCATTCCTGAAAACTAATGGAGTGGCATGAGACAGCTCAGGCCGCATTAGTCTTGCCAACGTTCTACCAGGCCTTTCCATCTCCCCATGTATTCTGCCAATAGCAGGCACTGGAAAGTTCTTAGTTTCCCTGTCTGAGCCCTCACAAAACGTGTTCAATTCTGTTTGAATATCCGCCAGCATGTTAGAGTCTTGTGTATGGGGATTCTACTGCTCCAGGACTTTCCATTTTGCCTTTGCCTCAAAGAGATTTTTTAAAATGGCTCGGAGAACCCAAACTCAGTTCTCATGGCTATCCCTCGGATGTGTGCACTGCATGCCTGCCACAGCACCCCCACTGCAGATACTGACCCTTGATTTGTGTTGAAAAAGATGTATATATGTTTAATGATATGTGTTTCAAATGCCACCTCCTGCTCAGCCTGCGGCTTAAGTTGCCAAGCTAGCGGAATAAACAAGCCACGTCCCAATCCCATGATAAGCTTCAGTGGCGAATGGCCCAAAAATATACGAAGGAAAGAACACTCTGTGATTTGACCCAGAATGTGTTTGGAAACCATGAAGTACGATTGACAGCACCTGAGTGCAACACTGTAGGGGTACTGGGTATGGATTTAGCAATAGTATATATGCTTCCCTGCTTTTATCCCCCTTATGCACCATGGTGAGGACTAAATGTGTGCCACCAACAACAAAGGACCACAGGTATGTGTTAGTGGGAGTGCCATAGGTGCATCTGGCATACATCCAGTTGATTCAATGTTCTGGAGGACCCACTAGGGGGGCAGAGGGATGCAGAAGCTGCTAGTCATGCCCAACACACAGCCCACCACAGATCACCCACACCACGGACAGGTGACCTCTAAAGTAGCTGGGTCCTAGAGCCGACACTGCAAGCAGGAGAGCAGGAAGGAGAGACATCAGCCTGTGCCCCTCCTGCACAACAGATAGTACTGGAATCAAAAGAGAAGGGGAGCTCCAAATGCAACATAAATGTTGAGACAGCCGCAGCATGGCCCATGTCGTGAGTGGCCGCCTCAGAATGCAACCACAGCAATGCACCCGCGGGATTCCCTCACTCGCAGTCTGCAGCCCCAGGAGCTACACCACATACTCCACCTGCGATGGGTTCCAAGCTTCACCTGGCGGTACCCGGAGGTCTCACCAGTCATGCAGGCACCTAATCCTCCAAAACCCACTCAGTCACACCAGCTAGTGAAGCAGGATATTTTGGTGTGCCGTCAAGCTCTTCTGCTATGCGACCACCATTTTCATCACTCCACAGTGTCCCCCAGAACTATCCCGCCTCTTAAATGTTTCAAAACCACAATCAAGCTCCACCTTGCATCCTGTGAAGGTGGTCAACTAAGCACCCCAACTGACTCCAGTCTACTGTAAATAGATGAATCTGTATAATATTATATGTCATAGCAAGTGTCCTAGTTATGAGAATTATATTGGGCCTCATTACAACCCAGGCGTTAAGGGGTTAACGGCACCGTTAAAGGTGTCGGCGTCCTTAAACCCTTAATGCCTGATTACGAGGTCCCTTTGCGGGTTGCACTTTAACGCCTGCTTTTAGCAGGCGTTAAAAAACCAACCCGCAAAGGGACCTAGGAGCTAATTACGGCACCGTAATTTACGGTGCCGTTATTAGCGCCTTACCCATTCCCATTGAGCCCTATGGGCCAAAAATGGGAATGAGGAAGGGGCCATGGCGGCATTGGGGAATTACCGCCCCGCCAACCTCGGAATGGGGTGGTAATTCCCCATTCCGCCATGGCGGAGTCGGTAAGTTACCGGCATGGACCATGGTGCTATTAGCTATTAGCACCATGGTCCAACGCCTTGGTCGTAATGAGGCCCATTGTCCATGACCCAGGGTCCTGTACCCCGTCATTTGTCCTCCTCAACAACTGGCTAATCCTTCCCAGATACTCTCAATATAATCCCAAAAGCACATAATACGGGTGGCTGTTTCCATCTCTGGTACGGTTTCCTCTGCATGTCATTGTAGTGCTGATGTATAAAAAGGGGCCCTGTATTGAACCAGGCAATTGCAGGCCTATATCTTTATTAGATATTCTTTCAAAAATGTTTACGGGCCGGGTGCTACATGAGGTTACATTTTGGGCAAATAAGAGTGGCAAATTGGACATATAATAGACAGGCTTCTGTAGAGGGGTAGGGGCTGTAGTAATGGGTTCATCATTGGCCTGCTTAAAAAGAATGCCATGGAGAGGTTGAAGCCTTTATTTATAGCATTTATTGACCTCTCCATGGTCTTCGATAGTGTTTTAAGAAGTAAGCTGTGGGCCAAATTCGATCCGTGGGGCTGACCTCCAGCACTATTAGCCATGCTGATTAGCCTGTGCATGAATACATCTATTGGGTAGGGCTGGACAAGCAACGTCGTCCATAAGCACCTATTAAAATGGAAAGAGGGTTGAAACATGGATGCCTTTTTGCACCCCTTATTTTCAATCTTTTTATCTCTGACATTGGTGAGGCTTTTGTAACTTCACAAGGCTTTCCACCAAAGATAGCTAAAACCCACGTGAATGATTTATTATATGCAGACAATATGGTGATGATGGACCACACCCCAATAGTCTTCTAATGGTAATTGGTCGACCTTGAAAAATAAACAAGGGAGAATGGCCTCATAAAAAATGCCACAGAAAACAAGATCCTTTCATTTCAGGTACATGGGACGAGAGAAAATGTAAAGTTGAAAGGGTACTTGGGAAGTAATGTGCTCGGTAGATTGCGCTTCAACCTGTTTGAGATCAAAAGTAAAAAACACACTTCTTGTATAAAAAAAGCAAAAGATGAAACCAATGGTAGCCCAGACTGTACAAATTCATAGAGAATATGGCTACTATTCTTTTGTGCCAGCAAGGGAATACTACAGTAAATAAGTTCTGTCAGTGATCACTTATGGTGCTGAAACCCTCTTGTTCGATTGTATTAAAAATTGGCGGAAACTTGAGGGATTTTTTGGGAAAAGGATTTTAAAATTGCCTCAGGGGTTTATGGCCCAGGCTATTAGATATGAGCCGGGGCTACTCTTCTTAGAGGCAATTGTAATATGGAAAAAACTTATTTTTTAATGGAAATTGTAACAGCAGAGGAAGGTTCTATTTGGTGGCAGTTCAAATATATGATGCATAATAAGTGAAACGGTCCAATGAATAGGTGGGGTGAACAATGTGCTATATATATATATAAATCATTATGATGTAAACATGGACTTATTGATCACGTAAACGTAAATTAAACGTAAATTATGGAAAATGGGCTGGATTCACACAATCGAGGCAGTGCAAGGAGATCACCTATACTCGGGGCTACTTCTGGATGTAAGATTGTACGGAGTTCTGCCATACTATTTACAACAGACATTACTAGCAAACACAATGCCTGTCGAATGCGGCTGAACCTGTTGCTACACAGGAAATAGGAGGAGGTTGAGAATTTGCAGGTTAAATCACGCAGAGGTTAGGGTAGAATAATTCTACCAAGCATTGATGGAATGTCACCTCAGCGAGAATTTTACATTTGACAATACGTCTTTATTGAAAAATCGAATGGGTGGAGTTTGGCAGCATTGCACTTATTAAAAGAACTATTCCCTGATGAGCCAAAGGTGTAAGATGGGCCAACATGTATAAGTATGTTAGTTATATGCTCTTTCAGAATCAAATTTTAATGACGTCGAATTGCTTATTTTGGCATTAATTGCATCTTTTATTTACATTTTTTACATGAGATGTGTGCAGTGTCCTTTGGTAAATCGTGATTTTATAGCAATCCCGATAGTGACATTGGGCCTCATTCTGAGTGCGGCGTTAAGGGGTTAACAGCGGCGGTAAGGGGTTAACGGCGCCGGTAAGGATGTCGGTGCTGTTAACCCCTTACCACTGCATTCCGAGGTCCTTTAGCGGGTCCCGCTAAGGGCAGCTGGTAAAATCAGCCAACCATAGCGGGAGCCGCTAAAAGACCGTTATTAACGGGCCCGTTATTAGCTCCCTCCCCATTCTCATTGAGCCCTATGGGGCTCAATGGGAATGGGGATGGCTTCCTTGAATGGGGAAACACTGTGTCTTCCAAGGTTGGAATGACCCGGTAAGTCCCCATTCAGGGAACCCGGACCGAGTTTAGAGGCAGCCATGCCACAAATAGCGGCCTGGCTACCTCCAAACTCGTAATGAGGCCCATTTTCTTTGTTTTTTTGTTTTTACCGAAGCATGTTTTATGTCATAGTGACGATGATCTGACTTGTATAATTGCTTTTTCATACGTATGCTTTGAGGGATTTAAATGGGAAGTTAAGGTGAAGTGATGTAGGTTTTTTATGGGAGGAGGATTGTTATGGTTTTACTCTGAATTGCTTTTAATAAATTCAGTTCTTCTTTGCTCGCAATCTTTTTTTTCTTTGCTTTTTCCTTAATGAATTGTGATAAATTTTTGTAAAGTGAAAAGTTCCTTGTCAACTAACACACTAAATCAATTAAATATCTGTAAATGTTTACCAGTATGAACCAACAATTTAATATTTCGTAGTAACAGTTGGATGTACGTTAAAAGAACATATCCCTAAAGATCGAATTACAAATTTAAGGATCCCACTTGCCCACATTTTGTAATTCCATCTTCTGGGATTTTGCCCGTTTGTCCCCCGCACTGCCTTTCATGTATGCGGGGGAGACCCCTGGAACTCCTGCTCCCTTCCTCTGTATTATGGGCTTAGATCTAATCTACTATGCTCAATGCATTCAGCATTTTAGATTCGATCTTTTAGTCCTTTCCCGTCACAGTTGTATTCCAGGATCCAGGAGAAACTAAAGCAATGGAGAACCTTTACCAAGTGTGTCTTTGTGCGTGCATAGCACCATGTATCACTAGAAATATTGCATAAATGAATGATTACGAGAAAAAAACTCAAAGTTTCCTGCATCTCCACATGTACTGGAGAGCGTAATGATAGAGGTGATGTTACACAAAATCCAAATAAAGTCACTTAAGTACGTTACATATACATATACAAAAAGAACATGGACTAGCATCTTAATGCCCATGCATTGGGGAAAACCATTTGTACAAATGCTTGTGTACCTGCACCCTTCACAACTCATTCCTGCCATCCTTCCGATGAAACCGGCAAGCTATCACTTGACACCAGGCATCAGTGACATTAACAACCATACACCAGCATTGACGCATGTTTTGGGTGTACTGAAAATCCTATCCGAGTGTCTACAGAGGAATGACAGCATCACTACAGTATATATCCACCCAGACTTTTTTTAACATCAAGTTTGTGCTACATGTTATATAAGAGTACCTTAAGGTGCAAAGTGTACCTTTCTGAAATGAGTTGAAGGAGAACCTCACTTTGTAATGGGGCAGATAGACATGTTGAACCTGAACACAAACAACATTGTTGCTGTTGCAATTCAGAGGGATAAAGTGATAAATAACGCCTTCAGCTGATGTCATATTTCCACACATATCTATTTTGAAAACAACCAGCCTACCATTCCACCAGCCAACCAAAACAATCAAAAATCCAAAGCCTGAACAAACAACATTTCCCAACTCAGAAATATCATGCATAAACCCAACATCTTCTATAAATATACCTCCCCAAACCAGACCCACCAACAAAAAAATCCAAAACCTTGTACAATTCCTTATTCCACACACCTCCCAACCCACACAATCATGAGGGTCTAAACTCGCAGATCTCCAAGGTTGGGGAGGTCAAACATACAAACTAAAAAGATGCTTATTGAATAACTTCCTCTGTAAAAAAAAAAAAAAGAACAATATACAATAACATGCATTGCAATTTCTTAAGAGCTTGGTTCTTCTCACAGGTGTGGTGGATCTCCACTTGAACACTTGAACTGCAGATGGATCATTCGGGATTGCTGTTTGCAAGAGAGGATGATGTAAGAGGAAGTTGCTACACCATCAATATATTTGCATTGCTAAAACATACTGCTCCAGTCAAGCTGGGAGAAAACTGGTAATGTCGGACACTGGTGCCAGTCACCTCGTGCTGTAGGAGAGAAACACATAGTGCAGCATGGGGCCACTATAAGAGAACACTTGTGCCTGGAGTCATGCATCTTGTCTTGGAAAGCTGCTAGGTGTAAAGCACACACCCATGCAGAACTGACTCCTTCAGTGACTTTGCAGCTTAATGTATGACTTAGCATATCCATTAGCTGAAATATATTCCTTCTGGTTGTTGGCAGTTACCATTCCATGGTACAACTACTCTAGAACGTGATGCATCTTGATCATCACCTCAATGTTTATATTGCCACCAAATCTCTCCCAGTCCACAGAACTTGATCCTTGTCTGCCATCATGTTAAACATTAATATGAAAAGGTTCTAAATGTTTTGCATGTATGTGTCAGCCAATAACCAGTTCTGTCGGTTATAAAAGTGAATGGTCTGAGACAGAAATGTAATGTGACATGTCTATGGTATTCTTGAGTATAGTATACTGGTGAGGAGACTCTTCCAATGGTGACTTCACCATCATGTTCACTATGTTCACTGCATGAAATATTTCAGCATCATCTAGAGCTTTCATATAGCAGTTCTCTCTATGATGATGGGGACATTCTGGTGACACCATGGCATCTGAGGCTTTGAGTGGATGGTAAATGCTGTTGGAAGGTCAATGCTCAGGAACCTTTCTCTATAAGGGTGTTCCGGGAAGAATTAATTTCTTCTGTGCATTGCTCTCTGTGATTATCTCCTCCATGCCATGCTGTGTAGTATCTCTGAGTGATATTATAGTATGTATATGCATGTGAGCATATATGTATATATGTTGGCCTCTATTCTTTCTATCCACCCCATGTTAACCTGGATAATGATGGTGATCAACCTCTCCTCCCATGGCTACTGGATCGTATGGTATGGGAGCCCCATCCTGTTCAACACTCCTCGCATCATTCCGTCATCAACCTGTGGATTTACCACTTAATGTCATTCCATTGTTTATTGTAGTTGTACAACCTCTGTAAGGAGGTACACACTACATAGATGCTGGAATGGGTGGTCTATCAAAGCTTGGAGTTGATTTTGTTTTTTATATGATTAAATGTAATGCTCTCCATTAAGCAATACAAACTCAGAATGTATTTATACTGAAATGTCATGTAATAATGTTAAACAAGAAAAGGCCAAATGTGTTATTGAAAACAAAATGAGCTAATGCATAGGAGCTACTGTATTTGTGTTCATGGGAAAAGCAGCATACGTAAGTATACCATGTGAATCAGATGCCAGTTCCAATATATTCGGTAAAAGTGATGTAAATCGCACATTTGTGTTACATGGAGCACATATGTCTCCTATACCTTTTATATTCTGTGAACTGAATCTGTACACTTTGCTATGTTTATGATCTTTGGGATTCAAGATGACCAGACCCATTATCTATCCCTCTGATCAAGGCGTTTAAAAAGTCTAATGCCACGGCTGCATTTAATTGAGGCAATAGGTCTCTTTTCAAAATATGAAAAACATGTCAATATGAATTCCATGATCAGGGTTTTCATTATCGTATTATTCTAGGTTAAAGAGGAAGGCCACCCTTGGAATACATTGATATGAATTTGGCCCACATTAGGTACAAGAATGACATTCTTTCACAAATCTTAACCTTGCAGAACATTAAAATTCCATAGAGAATTTGCCTTTTCCATTAGGCCTCTGCCATAAAACAATAGGGTACCAAGCTATGTGTCTGACAAGTAGAATATAGTAAAAGATGTATTTGTTTTGTGATATAACATTTGAAATATAAACCCTAGGGAGCATCACTGCATTAGGGTTGATCTTCTACAATCTGGGATCTTTTGAAGCGTATAACATCTCATATTGAAATGTGGAGTTACAAATCCTTTGATTGGTGTCTGCATTGTCAATACAGTTATTGAATTCTCTTCCTTTAATGAACACTGAGTCCAAACCGACTCAAATGGGAATGGGGATTTACATTTACCGGCGCCTGACTTCGTGGTGTTTGCGGCAAGCCAGACACTGGTAAATATTGCAAGTCTGGCAAGTCGCCATCAACCTGCTGGTTTTACCGGCACGGTTACTGCCAGACTTGTAATGAGGCCCAATTTCTTCAGAACAGTGAGCAAAAAGTAACAGAATTCCTGAAACCAAGCATTTAAATAACATGAACAAAATTGCAGCTAATTCAACACCACACAGACAGTGTTAAGACAGTGTTAAAAATGGTAGATTTGAATCTGTACTAGAATCAGAGAACTATATGTTAGAGCCAAAATGTTTCTCTGATGTTGCTGCATGTCAATTCTTTCAGAAAAAATTAAGTATATCTTTCTGTTTACAACTTTTGCTTTCAGGTAAGCAACTATGATACAAAACTGCACATTGGGCCTCATTACAAGTTTGGCGGTAGCCTAGCCGGTAAAACCAGCAGGCTGCCGCCAAACTTGCAACTTTTTCCGGCACCCACGAATGGGCAATTACCACGTCATTATGGCCCTGCCGGACCCAGTAATTGTCAATTTGCGGCCGCCAGAAAAAAATGCTCCTCATTCCCATTGAGTTCCATAGGGCTCAATGGGAATGGGGAGGTAGGATTCACCGGCAGCATTCAGAATGGTGCCGGTGCATCCAACATGCTCTGCTCACGGGTGCCGGTACGACCGCCAGGTCAGACCTGGCAGGCGGGAAGCCAACCGCGAGCAGAACTTGTAGTTTTCTGGTCCGTTAACAATGGTACCGGGAAGCTTACCGGTACCATTGTTATCAGACCAGCAAACTTATAATGCGGCCCATTGTGTCAATTTGTGGTCTACATTGTGGGGCATATTATCTGATTTCCTAGAATAATCATTCCTATTTGTTTTTCTGTGTTTGTATGTTTGTGCGACTTTGAATAAAAACATTAGTGAGACAATGGCAGGCACCTCACATTTTTCTCTCTATAGATAAGCTGTATGTATTTATGTGATATATCATAGGTGTCTCTGCTAGTACTATAAGTTAGGGGACCACCTTTAATTACTTGATTATTTATTATTTTAAATAAATACAAATATTAATATTTAAAACGCCTGTTTTTTTAATAGATTGTGGGGGCGATTTTTGTGGTTAGGGGTATTAGATCAGGGATATTGCTCCATAAACAAGTTAATCACTAGAAATGTTAATGTACTGCATTATGCCTTTGTGCGGAATAGTTAAGGTTAAGACAAAGTTCCCATGGCATTTCAGAAAAGTACTTTTTCTCAATAACTTTCAAATACTTGCAGGAAAACATCTGAAAATATTTCAGAGTAATACATCCAGGCAGGCACCTGTGAATACAACATTTTAGTGTTCTACATCAACGTCTTCATAGCTCAAAACAATTCTTACTTTAATTGGCCCTCATTACGACCCTGGCGGATTTTTTCCGCCATCGGCGGACTTTTCCGCCATGGCGCAAAGTCCCTTTACGCCATGGCGGATGGCGGACTTACCGCCCCATTCCGAGGTCGGCGGGGCGGTAAGTCCCCATTGACCCATTTACCCTTCCCCATTCCCATTTCGGCCCCATAGGGCTCAATGGGAGTGGGGAAGGAGTTAATTACGCCACCGTAAAGTACGGTGGCGTAATTAACACCAAGGTCCCAGAGCGCCATGGATTTTTCCGCCCGCAAAAAGCGGGCGGAAAAATGACCATGGCGCTCCGGGAACTCGTAGTTGGCGGTAAGGGGTCCGCGCAGCTAACGCTGGCGCAGACCCCTTAGCGCCAGGGTCGTAATGAGGCCCATTGTGTTTTGAACACCTTTTAACATGGGGTTTCTCCATAAGGCATATTATTTCAGCCCAAAATCTCAACATTAGCCACTCTGATTATCCTTATTTTTGGCAGGTGCCTAGATTGTAGCTGGAACTGATGCACTGAAAAAGAAACTCGACTATGCAAATTATGAGATATTAACAATTGAAAATGTATCTAAATAAGGAGCATGCACAATGACAACCAAGTTTTTCACTGAAAAACAAACTAAATCATTTACAATACATGCCAACATTATGCTCAGCAACCATGCCACCCATATGCATAGCAACCACAACCCCACCAAGCATATGCACACACCTCCAGTGTGTACACTTTACAAACAAATACTCAAGCAAGTAAATACAAAATTCCAGCAACAATATACAGGCAGCATTTTCATTAACACACACAACCTACACACACAACCACACTGTGTACAAATTACAAACATACACTTACCAAGAACATACATAATCCCAGCAAAAATATGCAGCCAGCACTATCATGACAACACACTAACACACACCCCACTGTGTACATATTACAAACATACACTAAAGCAAGGAAATACATAAGTCAAGCAACAATATACAGCCAGTTTTATCATGACCGTATATGACATGTACACAATTCTAGCAACCATATGCAGCCACAATTATCATGATCATACATAACATACCCACCCTCCCCCACTGCGTACACATTAAAAATATGCACTCAAGCAAAGAAATCCATAATTCCAGCACGAATTTGCAGCAATCGTTATCATGACAACGCACAACATATGCACCCCCCACTGCGTACACATTAAAAACATACACTCAAGCAAGGAAATACCTATTTCAAGCAACAATATGCAGTCACAATAAACATGACTACAAAAACATAGACATAATTCTAGCAACACTTTGATATGCAGCCAGCATTATCATAATCATATAACATACAAACCATCCACCCCCACAGAATACACATTGCAAAAGTACACTAGAGCAAGGGAATACATAATCCAATCAACAATATGCAGGCATTTTTTATATGTTTGCATTTGTGGCAGCGCACTGAGCCCTCAGGTATCTGGGTGCTAGTTACAATAGGGAAGGAAAGAAAATATGAGGTATCAAGCATTATAGTCAGTACATAGAGTGGATGTGTCCATTTAAGTGATGGTGTGGGAGCATGGTGGCTTAGGTAAAGAGCCAGGGTTTTCGGATTTTTCAAAACAGGTCCAGTAGGAGGGTTCTTTTCTTAGAGCAATAAGGAGATTGCTCCAAAGCTTAGCAGCAATGACCGGGAAGCTCGTGCCTCCTGCAGTTTTTCGGTTGAAGCTAGACACTTTCAGGTAATGGCAGTTTGTGGATATCAGTTGGCAGTGAGGGCTGTACATCTCAACGCAAGGAGAGAGGTATGCTGTGGCAGTGTTAGTGAGACACTGGTGTGCTATGGACAGAGTCTTGAAGTTGATTTGCTCATGGCTGGGCAGCCAGTGAGCATTTTACTAGCTTCCGAGACGTGGTGGTGCTTGGACAGTCCTAAGGTGGCACTTAGGGGATTGTTTTGGATGGTTTGTAGTCTACATAGGTTTCACTCGGAGGTGCCTGCAAAGAGGGCATTGCAGTAGTCAAGTTTGGCTCTGGTAATAGCTCTGGCTATGGAGAGATGGTTGGTCATGGTGAGGAAGGGTTTGCTGGCCTTAAGTAGTTTGGAGGTGTAAGCAGAAGAATTGGTGATGGCATCTATTTGGTGCAATAGGCAGAGGGTAGCAGCTATGTAGATGCCCAGTGTATTATCTGTGGGTGAAGTTTGAATCAGATTGCTGTCTATGTTGAAGCTTTGTAGGCAGGGTCCAGGTTGTGGAATGAGGCATGTGAGGTTACGGTGACATCATAGACTGAATTGATGGCCACAACATCTTGGTGGTAGATGCCTGAGGGACGTAGGAGGATTTGGCTGTTGTCTGCGTAGTTCATGTATGATATGACGAGGACATCCAGATGGTCAAAGAGAGGTTGTATAGTGTGGGGGAGATGCATGAACCTTGTGGGACACCGTGGGTTACCAATGTGTGTGGGGCTGTGTGATCGCAATAATATGCAGCCTGAATTTTCATGACCAAGCACAACATATACATAATTCAAGCAACAATATGCAACCAGCATTATCATGGTCGCACACAACATACGCACTCAACCCCACTGCATACCATTACAAACATACACTCAAGCAAGGAAATACATAATTCATGCAATAATGACCAGCCAACATTATCATGACCACACAAAACATACACACACAACACCACTGTGTTCACATTAGACATAGGGCCTCATTACACGGATGGCGGAGAACCATGGCGCTATTAGCGCCATGGTTCATGCCGGTAAAATACTGGCACCACCTTGGCGGAAAGGGGAATTACTGCCCCATTCCAAGGTTGGCGGGGCGGTAATTCCCCCTTCCACCATTGCCCTTCCCCATTCCCATTTTTGCCCCATAGGGCTCAATGGGAATGGGGAAGGCGCTAATTACGGTACCGCAAATTGCGGTACCGTAATTAGCTCCCTGGGTCCCTTTGCGGGTTGGTTTTTAACGGCTGCAAAAAGCAGGCGTTAAATCCCCCAACCCGCAAAGGGACCTCGTAGTAAGGCGGTAAGGATTTACCGGTACCGGTATTTTACCGGTACCGGTAAATCCTTACCGCCATCCGTGTAATGAGGCCCATAGACTCAAGCAAGGAAATACAATTGAAGCAACAATATGCAGCCAGCCATATCATGGCCACACACCCCACTGTTTACACATTACATACATACAGACAAGTAAGGAAATACTTAATTCAAGCAACACTATGCAACCAGCATTATCATGACCACACACAACATATGCACACACTCCACTGCGTACACATTACAAATATACACAAAAGCAAGGAAATACACAAGTCAAGCAACAATATTCACCAACCATGTTCATGACAACATACACACACCCTCACTTCGTACACATTACAAACATACACTCAAGCAAGGAAATACACAATTCTAGCAATAATATGCTGCCATCGTTATCATGACCACACACAACATACTGTGATGAATGCTATGGACCCCTCACTGAAATTCTGCCTAAAGTCCCCTTGCAGGGGGGCTACAGAAAGGCAGACACTTGATCATCCTAACCTTTGGGGTGGTGTTAGGTGTGGGAGGATCACCTGGCAGCAGAAGGGGATCAGGGAAGTGGGAGAAATCCATAGGATGAGAAGCAGAATGTGTCTTCCTCTAAGGAGGACTTTTCATAGATACCACAGTACATAATAGCTTGTAGTCACAATAACCTATCTGTTCCACAAGCTGAACACCTTAATGTGAGTGAAATCAGTCAGAAGTCCTGTGGTATAAAAAGGAATACAACCGTTTCTCAAATCCATAGAGCCAGAAACCTCCCTTACTAAAAGGGGTAATGAAAAGAAGTCGAGAAAACCTTATTCCTCTTTCGAACCCAGTCTGGTGACTAATTTGTGCAATATTCCTTCAATAAATATTGTAGAGTGGAAATCAAATCAGCAAAGCAGCAAAGGTTAGGAAAAACTAACTTTGTTGGGAGGGACTTCAAGTTCCATAATACCCTCAGTACTGGGACGAGGGAGAGGGAGAGGGATGCAGAGGACCACTGCTGTAGGAGGGGTTAGCTAATTAGTGTAAATCACCTACAATTAGTGTAAATGAGGGAGATGAGAGGCTTAAAAAGCCCCCTCACGGTCAGGCATTTGAGAAGCAGGAGAGGAGAAAGCAGTGTGGCCCGTGTAAGATGTTTAAGGTGAAACTGGAGGAGAGAGAAAGCACCAGGAACACTGCAAAGCCTAAATCAGCGGGATGTCCTGAGAGGGTCTTTGCCTCGAGTTGATCCTGTTGCAGAGGTTGTGAAGTAGGAAGTGGGATAAAAGGATGCTTGCCCATTGACGGCTCGTTGTGCAGAGGTCGTACATCGGGAAGCAGAAGCAGCGAGGGAAGTATTCCCCCACTAGAGGTTTGAGGTAGCTGGGTTGCACCAGAGCCGTTCCGGAGTGGAGCAGAGGAAGCTCCCTTTCCAAATGCCATGATCAGACGTGGAACAGAGGAGGCTGTTTGCCAGATTCGAGAAGCCACAAAAACAGAAGAACTGCAAACACCATGCGTTGTATGAGCTAGTGACTTAGCAGTGAGCGCACAGCTTGAAAGTGACTCTGGAGCACTCCAGTGCTGTCCACGTATTCACGCCAGGCAGTTTCACTTGCGTAAGAGTGAAAGAAGCAGTAATTACAATTTTGAATACAGAGCTATTCAAAAACAAAGAAAGTTGCATTTACTGAACAAAAGTGACTATGCAAGCACGTGTGTGAGTTTGTGGAAGGCCCGAAAACCCTATGCGGACACGTTATTAAAACTAAAAGTATACAAGCAAAACCCAAGCCAAGAGTATTTAAAAACTCAGCAATACCAATACAAGAATTGCTCAAGGCGAGAGGGGAATATTGGGAAACCCAAGAGTTATAAGACTTGTTGCTCATGTGTTTTTGAAATACAGATAATCAGTTGGCATAAACACACATTGCCAAAGCCAAGACAGATGCAGAGTAAGACATTTCCTGGTCACTATTTGGTTGTTAGTGTTGAGCGAAAAGAAAGGTGGCAAACAGGCTGACCCTTTGGAGCAGATTATCCAAAGGCAGAGGAGCATGATTACACAGGAGTCCTAAAGAGCAATAATGTGATTCCTTTTTTCCCTGAAAGCGGCTTAAAGTTTCATGCTAAAGAAACATTGTGAAGTTGATGTTCTGAGTTGGAAATTACGACTGAAGCACACTCTGTTCTATTGTGAAGTATTGCGTGGGCATGGCAGTATACTCATATGGCAAGTTGTGTAAGTAGAATACTTGGCATGGGAGTAAAACCACATAGTAGTTGATAATGTGCTGAACTGTGGTTCTAGCAAAGACATTGAATTAAGAATTGTATGAACCTGCTGTGGAGGAGTTACATACAATTCTTCAGAAATCAAAGTTATGGCAAATCATCCTGACAAAGAAACGTATGGTTGTACATTTCTTCAGAAATTAATTTTGTGGCAAATCATCCAGAAAAAGACAAGTGTTGTTGTTTACTTGAAGAAGTCAAATGTAAAATGTGCTCTAACTCCAGGAGGAGCTGGCCTATACTCTTTCATTTGTTACATTATTGAGGCAAATGAATTGGGCAGGCTTTCCTTATTTCATTTGAACTGTGGAGCAAAACCTTTCTCAGATCTGGGGAAGGGGAATTCACTCGGATCATGAGAAGAGAAATTAGTCATATTGTGAATTTGATTGTATGCCATACATATTTGTTGAATTGGACTGCCATCCATTGCCTTGTTTTTATGGAATGTACAAGTGTGAGTGACAGATATCCTTTTGTTAGAGTGTTTCCTTTATTTTATTTTATTTTAAGCAGGGAAATCCACATCAGGGTAGGTATAGTGAAGTGTTTATCCAACCTTTTTATTTAATAAAATCACTAATTTCTAGAACTCTTTACAAAGTTGTACGCCTCATATATCAGACCCCTCACAATACACCCCCACTGCATATACATTACAAACATGCACTCAAGCAAGGAAATACATAATGCAAGCATCTATATGCAGCTACCATTACCATGACAACACACAACATATAACTAATGCTGGCAAGAATATACATGTAGGTAAATAGATAGAAATCAGGGTGAAAGATCCGAGAGCAGCTGTCGAATTTTTGAAGCTATTTTATTTTGCCTTCAAAAAGATTTTGCACAGATTAGTATTTTTAAACATTTACACATCTTTCGATAAGCACGAAAGGTTAGGTGGACAGATATTTCTTTTTTTGCGAAATACAAATGAGTATCGTCCTCTTTTCTTGCGGAGGAACAAATTTCACAGTGGTGCACAAGTATACAGTACAAGTGATTGACGACAGAAGGTGTCAACGGTGTGCTGCCGAGGACTGTGGTAGGTCCAGGGGTACTAGAACGACAATAGTGAACACAACACTATTCTACAAACACATATAGACAGGGGTTGTGCCACAGAAAATCGACACGACAGTGTTTCGGCCAAGCTGGGCTGAGATTACGCCCGGGGTGGTAGTGGCCTTCATCAGGATGCTTTCTTGCTAAAGGTTCTGTCCGTAAAAGAAATCGTCTGCTGTGGTGCAGCGGTGACGCTGTGCTGGAGTCCTGTTATGGTTGCCAGACTCTTGGAGACATGGGAAGACTCGTATGATTAGGGTCACTCAGGCTACTACTTAGTGCCTATGGTCTCTGGGAGCGGAGCCTGTGTTGGCTGTGTCTGCGCTCCTCGCGGTAATGGATGCTTCCTAAGTAGTAGCCTGAGTGACCCTAATCATACGAGTCTTCCCATGTCTCCAAGAGTCCAGCAACCATAACAGGACTCCAGCACAGCATCACCACTGCACCACAGCAGACAATTTCTTTTACGGACAGAACCTGTAGCAAGAAAGCATCCTGATGAAGGCCACTACCACTCCAGGCGTAATCCCAGCCCAGCTTGGCCGAAACACTGTTGTGTCGATTTTCTGTGGCACAACCCCTGTCTATATGTGTTTGTAGAATAGTGTTGTGTTCACTATTGTCGTTCTAGTACCCCTGGACCTACCACAGTCCTGGGCAGCACACCGTTGACACCTTCTGTCATCAATCACTTGTAATGTATACTTGTGCACCACTCCTCCGCAAGAAAAGAGGACGATACTCATTTGTATTTCGCAAAAAAAGAAATATCTGTCCACCTAACCTTTCGTGCTTATCGAAAGTTGTGTAAATGTTTAAAAATACTAATCTGTGCAAAATCTTTTTGAAGGCAAAATAAAATAGCTTCAAAAATTCGACAGCTGCTCTCGGATCTCTCACCCTGATTTCTATCTATTTACCTACAAGTACCCTCCTGGGCATATCAGGACTTTGCCAGGCGCCCTTTATATACTCTTGGCAAAAATATACAGCCATCATTATCATGAGCATACACAACATACACCCTTCCCCACTATCTACTCATTACAAACATACTCTTAAGCAATGAAATGCAGATTTCGAGCAAAAATATGCAGCCAACATTATCTTGACCACTCATGACATACTGCGTATACATTACAAACATACACACAAGCAAGGAAATACATAAATTAAGCAACAATATCCAGCCAACATTATCATGAGAGTATGATGGTGGGTAAAGGGCCTTTGTATGTGCTCTGCCTACCTCTGGAGTATGTGTGGGATTGAGCTGCGTTACTGGCATCAGGGGCCAGGTGTACCCACTGACACCTTGTGAAAAGAAAACGTAACGTGGGTATGATGCTCTTGTCGCGCTCTACCCTATTAAGCTTATTGACACGTGTTTCGAAAAAGAGTCGTTTTCAAGGCTGACATCATGAGGCAAAGTAAAGATTTTTTGGCATTATATCACAAAATATATCATGTTTGATTCACATGTTAAAAGGAAAATTACACCAAAATTAAAATTAGAAAAGTTAAATATAAGTGATTTACATACCAAAGTTGCATCAAGGTGTAGAGAAGGTGTAGAGAGAAGTCCAGGAAAGGGCAAACCAAAAATGTTTTTTGTTGAGAAATGTCAATATAACAAATAAATATCCAAAGACTCGGGTATTGGGCTTGTGAGGAGAGCGAGCTAAAGTCACAATAAAACTAACAGCCCCGCCTTAGTGTAATGTCAAATCAATGTGACAATGTGGCTGTAGGTAAGGTCAATATTTAATTGTAGATCCATTTCTGAAAAAAAAGAATCTAAGAAATACTGAATTCAGGGTCTAGTGTTTGGTGATAACATATTTGTGTATGAATGGAGCCCAAACTTAATAAAGAAGTGAACTCACCAATGACAGCATTTTGTTGTTAAGAAGATGTACTAATGAAGCGACATTATAATGGCTTGGCGTATTGGAACAACTATCGTCAATCCCATCGGATAGAATGTTGTAGGAGTGAACCTGACAATAAAAAGATATTTTTAATCTTAACTATCTGCAGTTTAGTGTGTCTACACTGAGTTTATTATGCACAAGTCATTCTTGTTTAAAACCACTCATCTGATTTGGAGGGCTCAATCCCTGATCGGTGCTTGATGCTATTAGCGCGATCCCGGGTGTTGGGCTATCATGATCGCACTAATGGTTTTAGTAGTTCCAGGACTGCCACACCCAAAACACTAGACCGAAAGGCTTGGGTCTTAGAACTAGACTGTGTGGGTGCTTCCATGTCGGATTTAAAGGCCCATGTACATAAATGGGACCTTGTTTGAACAGCCCTTCCTTCCTACATATGAGCCTGGTGCCAAAGACACCAGGACTGGCTGCAGGAGCCCTTTTGCAGTGGTTTTAAGTCCCTCAGGGTTCTGGTGCCCCCTCACAGTGGTCATGACACTTTGATAATCCAGAGGGTGCTAGCATGTGACAGCACTGTCCAATGAGTTATTTTTTCTCCTACAGATTTATTGCCCCCCCTAAATCCCAGATGTGTCTCCAATGGTAATGTTACTGTTCATGACGATTCGAGAGTGCATTCTCTTCCATGGTTCATATTTATTAAACATATGGCTTTAAATTTGAATCTTCCACATTATGGATTGATCCTGTTCAGTTGGGATAGAATTATAAATCTGTTATAAGGGAATGATATGACAAATGACATCTTAGTGAGTTATGTAGAAAACAAATTGTGTCACGATTCTTTGAGTTCAACATTGTTTTTCCTCTGGAACTCTATCTCAATGTGCCATGTAACGGGATGGAGAATACTCTAGTGATTAAATCTAGATGAGGTATTCTCTCGGTTCATCGCTATACCTCTCGATGAAATCAAGAATGTGTGGACAAGTGTACATTTTGTATTACTAGGGTGGTGGATGTGAGACATTTTGTTTGTACCTGCCATTTATACATTTCGCTAAGGAGAGGCTTTTTAAGACTGTTATTTATTTTGTGGCAAATGTGATCTGTTGCTTAGGCTTAAAGGATGCTGAAAAAATAGAGGCAGCTTGTGCACTACGGGCAACATTTTTAAATTACCCTGTATTAATTCTTTCTTACATTATGATGTGTATTTATGATGTGTATTTTATTTTTACTTGTGAATGTTTTTATGTTTACAATTTTTTATGGCATGTGCCAAAATAAAAATGATATGAAAAAATAAAAATATATTATAATACATAATATATTAATAATATATAAGTCTACGTTTACATACTTCCTAAATTTCTGGTGATTTTCATAATGATGCCCAGAGGAAATTTTACATAAATTGGTATTTTGCAAAAGAATATTATACAGAAATAAAATGTAATTGGAATTGTTAAAATATTAAGGGGCCGATTCATGGAACAAACGTGCGCCGAAAATCCCAGCGCA
Organism: Ambystoma mexicanum; assembly: GCF_040938575.1. Taxonomy (NCBI): domain Eukaryota; kingdom Metazoa; phylum Chordata; class Amphibia; order Caudata; family Ambystomatidae; genus Ambystoma; species Ambystoma mexicanum. The sequence continues at coordinate 360,695,672 of NC_090941.1, forward strand.
AGCAGGCGCAAGGTGGCGCAAGCGTGAGAAAGCAAGCGCACATGCACGCGTGCGATTCAAGGAAGGCACTGTGCTTGTTTCCTACTGGTAGTGCGCCAAATCCGTGCTTGGCGCACGCAGGCACACACGTCATCAAACGGCGTGCGCTACGCGCACAGCAAAAGCGCACACAGCGCAGCACACACAACAAAAGTGGGCGGAAAGTAACACGCGGAATGGGGAATAACGCGTGAAAAAGAAGGCATAACTGGGGAAGTACTGCAGGGAACTACACGGAACGCCCACACGCACGCAAACAACCCGTATTCATGGATTCGAATACAGGAAACCCGCGCATGGCAAAAGACGCACACAGGCGTCAACACATCCGCCACACGAAGGCAGGCGGAAGCATCCCCACGCACAGTATAAAAGTGCGCGCAAACAACAAACACGTATATACAGCTACGATGAATGCCCCATTTGTCGCAGCACTGATCGTGGGACACCGCAGGAGGAAGAGAATAGACAGGACATGCATTTTTTCACCACGGACAAGCCTTTTTGGGATGCCTGACGACCAGGTGTATGGCAGGTATAGGTTTCCACCCCATATCATCCTAGACCTGGTCAGGGAGTGGGAAGATGACCTTACATCCCCCACCCTCTGCTCCCAAGCATTGAGCCCCTTGGAGAAGGTGCTCAATGTCCTGCATTTTTTGGCCAATGGGTCTTTTCAGCAGACTACTGCCATAGTGGGGGGGGGTCTCACAGGCCACACAGTCACGCTGACTACACCAGGTCTTGGCAATCATGACAGCGCGCCCCTCGGTCCGCAGGCACATATACATGCCCAGAACACCCGCAGAAAGGCAGGCCATTGTCCAGGACTTTTACAGGGTGGCACACTTCCCCAAAGTGCTCGGTGCCATAGATTGCAACCATGTGGCCCTACGTCCACCTAGGGCCACTGAGCACATATACCGAAACCACAAGCACTGGCATTCCATCAACGTACATGTGGTATGCGATGCAAAGGGAATCATCACCTCTGTCTATGCAAACTATCCTCGCTCCACCCATGACAGTTTCATATACAGAATGTCTGCCCTGAGCCGGGCCCTGGAAGCTGGGCAGCATGGCGACACATGGCTCCTAGGTGAGTACAAATGCCCGTGCACATGCATGCATGTCAGACACACACACAAATCCCAATAATCACAACCATTGTCACCTCTCCAGGGGACAGTGCCTACCCTCTGAGAAACCACATGATGACGCCAATCCGGAACCCCACCACACCACCCCAGGTAAGATACAACATATTGCAACCAGGGCCATAGTGGAGCGCACATTCGGAGTGCTCAAGTCACGCTTCCGCACCCTTGACCGCTCTGGCTGGCAGCTACTCTATGCAGCCCCAGTAGTGTGCAGGATCATTGTGGCAGCATGTGTCCTGCACAATGTTGCAACACGGCCGGGCGTACCGGTGGACATGGTGGTGCCCCCACATCCCCAACCACAGGCACAGGCACTGCACATGGGAGGGGATAGGGCACGTGGCGAGGCAGCCCGGACCCAGCTTGTGGCCACATTTTTCACCTAAACTCCCAACCCTGCGGAGTGCACACAGGCCTGGCACATACCAGGTGACAATCGATGACCACAAGGAGACAGTCAACTGTCACAACCTTACCACCCTGAGATTGTTGCCATGGAATTGCCACATTGTGTGCATCCCTAGCAACTTAAACGCAAGCCATCTTGTCCGACCAAAAGGCACACATGCAAGGTGTGAATCACACAGACCTGCAAAACAGGCCATGACTATCACTGGTATGTCACTCAAACCCTCCCAAACCACAACATGACATGGCAAACAATAGCCATACACCAACACAGTACCAATAAGCTACACATTGCCATGTGAAAAATGTAAATTGGCATCAGACAATGATGCCTGACATGGAATCAGATGAAATGACTGACCAACAACCTCCCACCCAAAATAAGTTATACCCAAATGCATTCCAAAAGTTGTAGTTGTAACATAACAATGAACGCCTGTCTACATGCACAATGTGCATTGCAAAATGAACACTGCAGCTTCTGTGTGCCGTGTCCACCTCCTGCAACACACTGCTGAGTGCACAGCAAAGTGAACAGCCATTGTGTGTGATGCACACTCTGAGCATCACATCTAAGCGACAAACTACATCAAAAAGCAAATTAGGCATGTACAGGATCCACAATTGTTCATAGAACATGTGCTGCAGGGACGCAGTGGGCACCAGAAGGCAAACAGAGTGTACACGTGGACATGGAAGGGTGGTTGTACATGTAGTGGATAATAGTGCTAGTGTGTGGGTCAGTAGGGACATGCACCCAGCATATGCATGTGCAATCAAGTGACCATCAGTGTCCTCTACACATCACATGTGAACATTCACCATGTGTATACCCCAGCATGTCAAACCACAACTATCCCCCCACACCTGAAAGGTAAACACAACACATGATCAGGCATTGATCAGCAGAATACATCATGTACATAGGATACCACAATTCCAATGTCAGGGTGCCCATCACACTGCAGGGAAAGGCAACTATCAACAACAAACCCCCCCCACCCTCTCACAAATCACCACGACCCACTGAACAACTGCACCTGGGTTATTCAGCCTCATCCTTTAATTTCACCTGGCCACAGAATCATCCTTCCCCTTTGTCACCATTTCCCACCTTGTGTGTAAATAGTTGCCAGCACCCTCAGAGTCCATCTTGATTTGCAAAAGCACCAAATCCAAGAGAACTCAAAGCAGGCCAACACAGAAGCCAAGCAAATAGCCTGCAGGCAGGAAAACAAACCAGAACAGCCTCCAGTAGATGACTTGAAGTAGCAGTATGCCACAAAGGCCAAGTACTACCGCAATGATGTTAACAACCAAGGTAGCACAGTAAAACAATGTCACAACAGGATGTGTACCATGTGTGGTACATAACATAGAATCATGCACCACAAACAGATGTGTACTGTCACAGCTCTTGTGTACAGGCGCAGGAGTGGCACGAACCAACCACCCCACCGTGGTCTGGGTGCCTGCAAGGTCAAACTCACACAGGCCTCTGAGACCCTGGTGGGGAAGGAGGCTCAGGGATATGCAGTTGGGACAGTCATTGGCATACTGGATAACAGGAATGAGGGGCAGGAAAGGGGAGTAGGATTGACACGGGAAAGTAGGGAATGCACATAAATGTAGTACTCACATTAACACATACACAATTAGACCAAACTAGTTCATCATGCACATAGCAGCGAATTATACAAATGGAAGTCAAAGAGAAACTTATCTCTCGGGTGAGTGCTGGCCTCCTGCCTCTGCACTCTCTGGGCCGGTTACAGGAGCAGTTGAATGCTGCAAAGAGAGCCACAGTTAATAATCTGTACGTGCCCAAAACACACAAACACACCACCAAATATGCCCCAAAGTAACAAACTACTCTACAAACAGACAATCTTGTGTGGATGCTTCGTACCCATACGTAACATTACCTGTGTGATGGTTCATACACAGTCAATGCAGTAAGTCAGGCGCCGCTGGGTGCGTGGCAAATGGAACACCAATGTGTCACGATTCACACAACAATTCCCTGGGTAAGCAGACAGACGCATATAGCAAAGTATGACTTCAGAACAAGTTGTGTACCACCATGACCAAAATAAAGTAGGCAGTGCATGTTGCAAATTCCACTCGGAAATGAAATGCACTGCACCCGAGTATGTCCCTTGCTGTCTGTCCCTGTGAGCTGCTTCTTTCCATATCTCGGAACGCTACATGGCTAATACAATTGCCTCAATGGCCCATGGTGGACCGGAGGGTATGTGCCACTGGCCCTGCAGGTGCCCCTGACAACTTTCGCTATCAACTAGCCATCAGTCCACTAACACATCTGAGCTGTATTGTGCGCTTCAACACCAATATTTGTCCAAGCTCACCGTCAGTGCTGCTACTAAGCATGCATGTGCAACTGGCCTGGTGGAAGGTTTGCTGTGTTGTGACACCCCTGTGCTGCTCACCTTGCCTGGAGTCCCTTGAAACAAGTCAGCAGTTTTCAGATGTATGATCACAATCCCTGTGCCTCTGCTTGCGCACACATGCGCATGTCAGCACCACCAAACGTGTCAGATTCCAGACGTCCAATGGCCCATGTCTCCTGGCAAAGGTGGTCTGGAGGCTCATCCCCCTGCAGAAAGTCCATGAAACACATGATTAATGCTTTCGATTCATCTGTGTGTGTCTCTTCATGCATTTCATGACTGGACCACGTCAGAGACGTACATCAGAAATCACACCATCAGTCCGTCTTTCACAGCCAAAGTGTGGAACACACTATCTACGGCACGAATTGCAACAAGCACATGTACAGTAAAGATAAGAAACATACTACACAATGCATAGCAATGAATGTACACATGAATCACGAAACACCCCATCTAGCAAAAGAAGAACAGTGGTCAATTACCCCCCAATCATCCTCACAAGGGGTGTCAACACAAGTTCCACAGCAGCAGACATGCCACATATATGACAGTCCAAAGCCCTTGTGTAATATGCTTTTACACCGAACCATCCTTGCGAGCCCATGGATAAGGGAAGCAGGAGTGGCATATGTGAGTCAAGGACCCCAAGCAGCAAACACATACACAAGACAAGCTTGAAGGGCCCAGCTGGAACAGACAATGGATGCTTTCAAAAGCCACAAAGCACCACACTGTCACATGAAAGCACAATAGATAAGTAATTTTAAACTATATTAACTAATTACACTAACTATGAAAAACCTACATTACCTATTTAAACTAACTATCAAACAGAAACTTAACTAACTAAACTAAAAGAAAAATCAAAAATGGCCACATACGACCCGGAGGGTGGGGGGAAGTACCCAAGAGGGGGGTGGTGCAGGGTGCTGCTCAACACCAACATGCAATGATGCTGAGGAAACAAAAACTCCATGGGCTCAACGCCTACACAGCCCGACCTATGTGGGAGATAGATTGTCGTCCGAGTCTGGCTCTTCCTGGAAAGGAGGACGTGGCACAGGAGCATGACCATGCCTAGCCGCAGCTTGCCACTCATCGGCAGCAAGTTTGCCAGATGGTTGAGCCTGGTTCTGTGTGGCGATGACACGTAGGTCTGCATGCAGAACCTCCTGTGATACACGTGCTTCCTCTTGCAAGGTAGCACGTGTAACACAGAGTTCCTCCTGCAAGGCCTGGCTGGACAACCGCTGCACCTCCCGGGAAGCATGTAGCTCAGCCGAGATGGTACGCTCAAGCTGTGCAAACCTCTCCTTTGCCCGCTCTCTCTGGGACATCAGAAGGACACCCAGAGTGGATCTGAGGGAAGCATACTCCTCCCTCAGGGCCTCCATGTATGCCTCTGTGTGAGCAGCAATTGCTTCACGCAGAGACAACATTTCAGCCTGGTGTGCCCTGTCTGAGGCCGCCATGCCCAGTCTGATCGAGCGGGCCGTGGACCGTGCCGCCTGCTGCTGGAGAAGCACCTGCCTAGCAGGGGGGAGCATGGATCGGGCCACACGATCCATGCTCTCAGCGATGTTCTCCATTGCTGCCCACTGGCATTCAGAATTGGCAGTCATGTCTTGCTCCCACTCCGTATACAACAGTTGCGCATGGCGACCGCGTTGCTGGGCTTGACCCCTGCGGGCCCCAAGGACCGGGTGTCCTCGTTGTGTTGGCACCGCCTGCAGCTGCACGACTACATGCCCCCGTCGACGTGATGTCCCAGGCACATCAATGACTGGTGTGAAGGGTGACCCTGCGTCCCGATCCCCCACGGGTGGAAATTACAAGACTGTCTGACCCCTCAGTGCAGGTGTCGCGGACAGAGGAGTGTCCACATCAGAATCACTCACCCCTGACATATGGACCTGATGCTCATCCAACTCGACATGGTCTTCAGAGTGTTCATCAGGGCTGGACTCATAGGCAGCCAGAGACAAGATGGACTGTAGCACTGGGGGGTTTTCGTGGCCTACCACCCCACGACACCCACTTGTGCTGGGTTGATGTAGTGATAACAACCCTGTGCCTGGCATGACAACACCATCCTCCGGTTCCATTGCGTCATCACCTGAAAAATAGAGAGGAAAAAGGTCACTACACATGTTAGAAGCACACAACACACAGACATACCAACACCAAGCACATCAGGCAGACATGTGAAACACAAAATAGAACCTGGCATGCATGCTGGGTAAACTTGATATTGCTTCTGTGAATAGACCTGTGGAAAGGTGGCAGTTTGCACTGAAGTGGGTCTATGCAGTGCAGCAAATATGTATGTTACTCACTTTCTACATGTACAAGGACTTCATGGTGTGTGTCAGAAAATGTGAAGGCAGTTTAAGTTCAACTTCAGGCATCACGTGCAATGTGCATTCAATGGCTAGCATGTCTACAAGCAAACCACCCCTCCCCCCAAGTGCAAAAGCAGGGATGCCTAGCATGGTATCAAAAGGCTGACCATAGACCTGTGTATTGACAGACAGTGTTGACTAGCATCAACAGCATCATGTGAGTCAAGTGACAACACAGCAAATGATGATGGGACAGTAAGCAGGACACATGATGAAACCTCTGGAGTACACCCATGTGTGAAGATACTACACCAGTTGGACAGAGTCATTGGCCATTAAACAGGCTGAGGCCTGTGACCCACACAGATTGTCAGACCCTAAACATGTGTGCAACGCAGTACTGAGCCACTGTTGACATGGGAAGGCAGATGAAATGCCATTCAATGTAGGTCATCCAGGACTTGTATTTCAGTGATCATCCAGTCATGGACACATAGGGGCATGCGTGGAATGCACATGGAGCATGAATGGGCACTCATGTCCCTGCGGGGCATATGACCTCTGCACAGTCCAAGTGAGACACCCTGCATCAAGTACTAAGGATGTACCACACAGCATATGTCTGGCAGATTGGCCGCTGGATGTTAGCATGTACACAGGAGGCATGAACAGGGAAGTACCCAACAGCAATATTTAAGCAGACCACTGCTAAGGTGGAATTGGGGTGCAGAGCGGGCGGGTTGAGGGGCAAGGGAGCATGCCTACATTGAGTACCCACTTGCAGGCAGAGGAAACATGCACGTCAGTCATGCTATGCATAGTCCCTGGGCTGAATGGAAGGACACCCCACACTACATGCAGAAGTGCCAGTGAGCTGGAACATGGACCGGAGGGGCATACTGTTAACCAGCATTTGAGTAGGGTGCAATAGTGATGATGCGGACAGTCCCTGTCTGCTCCACATGTCCACCATCCAGCAGAGTAGACATGCATCAGGGAAACATTGCATTACTTTCACATCAGAACCATGTAGTGGCAGTCATGCACAACACATCACACAAGTAAAACACACACGTCTTCAACAAACACGCATCAACACTCACTGGACTGGGCATCAAAGTCCGGCATCTCTCCCACTCCTTCGACCGATTCAGATGGTATGAACTCCGCAACGAGTGACTCATGCAAAGTGAGGTCTTCCTCCTCTGGTGCTGGCCCACTGCCAGTCACCAGTGTCAAGTTGTAATTTGAAGCACGCTTAGCCTTAGCGCTGCATTTGAGGTCATTCCAACGCTTTTTGCACTCTTGCGCCGTGCCCACCTCATGGCTGAATGCACTCACATGTTCTGCACTTGCTTCCAGTGGGTATCATGGTGGGTAGCCGTAGTCTGACAATTAGCACCCACTAGCATGTCACGGCTGTGGTCCCGCAAGTAGTCCACGAGGAAGTCCAGTTCCTGTTTGCAGAAAGGCTTCTTCCTCGATGTGCCAGAAGTCGTGGCTATGTGTGGGGTCCCAGCCTGTGCTGCAGGTGCAACCTTCCTCCTCTTGGATTGTGGTGCAGACCCTGGCCGGCTAAAGCCGCCCTGATCAGTATGGCCAGTGGGTTCGGTAGATTGAGCCAAGGGAGTGGCAGGTGGAGGGACAACCAAAGACCTGACTTGTGTCAGTGGCAGCTGGGTGCCCTCTAATGGACCCTGCGCAGCAACATCTGCTGTGGCAGGGTCATTGACCGCAACTGCCCTGGTTGGCAGACTCACAACCGGGGTGTTGTTGGGTGCATCTGCCCCTGCACTTGCGAACACCTGGCTGTTCGGGGCAGCAGATGACATAACTGCCCTAGGGACACGTGTCTTGGTCAGGGCAGCCCTGCGTGCCCCTATGGTTTCCCTCCTGGCCTGTTGGAAATCTTCCAAGAGCTCATCAAGTGCACCTGCAGCTACCACTACCCTTGGATCTGTGGCAGTCGATGAAACAGACTTCCGGGTCACACGGGTGCCAGTGCCAGATGCAGAAGCTGCATCTCCCAGAACCACAGGGGGTGGTGGCATGACTGCACCGACACATGGCACAACATCGTGCTCAAGTGACGCACCCCTGCCTCTTCCCCCTCTGTGGCCACCCTGGACACCCTGGAGTCCCCCTACTCCCTGGTCACCCCAGCCATGTCCCCGACCACGCCCGCCACGAGGAGGGCGCCCAGCTGAGGCGCCCCTCACCTTTGGTGGCCTCCCAACCATGGCACAGATGTAGTAGTGCCTGCACAGATGGAGTAGTGCCAATGGGAGGTGTACACCACAATTGACCTGGGCAATTGGGGTGAAGGGTGTGGGATGCAAGATGTTAACAGCCCCCCTGCACCTGCAAGGCTGTATGTGACCCCGGTGATGTAGTGACGGATCACGCAACCCTCAGGCACCCCAAAACTGCAGTAAAACCGGGCACACAACCCTGCAGCCTACGTGCGTGGAATCAACCTCCCGCAGTACGTGGTGGCACCCAGTAATACGAAAAACGTCTACGCATGGGACACGCAGGCTACTATGACCTCGAAAACGGGTGCGATACACAAGGGCACTCGCAGTGGGTAAAACAGCGTGTGCGACTCACTGTCTGACTAGCACGATGCAGAAAAACATGCGTAGCCAATACCCCCGCCAAAAGAAAAGAAAAGATACATCCTTGATAGCTGTGAAGTTGTGATGGTGCACGAAACAACACGAAGCAGCAACACACGTCGGTCTCCACGAAAGGCACATACAGCGAACTGCTAGCCCCGCTCACCTTTAACCCGTCCTGAGGGAAACGCCTGCGCACGTCACGTCACTTACACGCGTAGGCCCTTTCCTCGGATTGCAGGCATTCACAGACGGACGTGCAGTTTTTTCACACGCGCTGAACCACTACGCCCACGTCACAAGGGAAACACCCACGCAAGTCACGTCACAGAAGCGCTTACACGCTAACGGCCTTTGGTCCAATGAAACCATGTACGTGTGCTGATGCGCTTATGCGCGAAGGGCCTTTCCTCGAATTACATGCTGACGTGCAAGATTTTCACGTGCCAAATCACTCCGTATCAAGCTGGCCACGCAACAACACACCGAAGACCACGCTCCTGCCCAGAAGGCCGAATTACTGTGCCCAGAGCCCCGGGCATGCTCCTACCTGCCATCTGCTGCTGCCTGACTGCCTGCTACCCACGTGCCCTGCTATTTGCTGCCTGCACGTCAGCCAGGGGTGCAGTTGCTGTGACCACCTCTGCTGGAACCGAAGACTCCCGACTGGGATACCATCGCTCCACAGCCCAGCCCCAGGACCCAGTTGCCCACCCACTCCTGCCTCTGGGGTTGCCATGTCAGGCACAACACCATCTGGCACCACTGGCAACCCCCAGCCAGAGAAGCAGAGGGCCACCAGCTTCAGTGCCAGGGAAGTTGGTGTCCTGGTGAATCAAGTCCTGGGGCAGTATGATGCCCTCTTTGGAAGTTCGCGCACCGACAATGAAGGACGGACCAGGATCTGGATGGACATTGTGTCAAGAAGCGCTGGGAGGACTTCAGGTCCAGGACCCTCAACAAAGCCTGGCGCCTCTTGAAGGCAGCGGATGCCAAGGGGCGCCGGGGCCACCTGTCCGACCACCAGATTAGGGTCCTGGAACACATATGCCCAGCGCTCCACGTCCAGTTCCTTGAGAGGCAGACCCGTCTGGAGTTGAGCGGTAAGTGTACATGCATACTGATTGGACGCTGTGTGTGTGGTGGTGTGCCAGTAGTGTGCAGGTTGCACATGTGTTTTCGTAGGGCCATGTAGGGATGTGTATGAACAGGGGCGTGAGGCTGCCACATGTGAGTCCTCTTAGGTGTGAGACACGTCAATGGTGTATGTGTTGGTAAGCATGCTGTGCAAATGCAGGTGTGGTAGCACACATGTTTGAATTTCTGTGTATGTACGTTGGCATGGTTGTGGTATCACACATGGATGGTGGTTCCTGCTGCATGTATCTGCACTGTGTACATGTGCATGTGTGTGTATTTGACAAGTGTGCAACTGTGATGCAACATGGATGCACGTGACACTGATATTTAGAAAGCTGAAGGCCAGATGTGACATGTATGGCGATCACATCAGTGCGACAGTTGGAGGAGATGTAGACATGCATTTAAGTGTCGTGGCGTGTGTGCATGTCTAGTGCACTCCCTGTGCCTGAGTTTAATGTGATGTCAGGTTCACCTTCGGCTGTTCATGCTGTTGTATTTGTATGGATGTTGCTGCCTGGTGCAATATTGCTGTGGAAATGCTCATGTGTGTGAGTTGAAATTACATGTGTGTCGTGGAGTGTGATGCCATGTCTGAAGTTTGACACTGCCACTCATGTGCAACTGTCATGTGTGTATCAGTCCATTATACAGTGCCCTGATGTCTGTGTTTTATCTCTCCCTGTCTGCAGCGTCAACTGATGAAGAGGGCGGAGAGGGTGCTGTGGAGCCAGCGGCAGGGATCGCACCACCAGCCGGAGACGCATGGCCAGGCTCCTCTCCCGGATTGTCATCTCATCGGGGAGTGAGGAGTCTGATGCTGCGTCCCAGGTCGCAGCTGCCGAGGGTAGGTCCAAGAGGCAGAGGTCGGAGGTGGACTCCTCGGCAGCAGAAGGGGCAGCTGAGACCCCACAGTGTCCAATGGAGGAAGATGGCACGGAGTCATCCAGGTTGGTGGGGGGTTTGGTGGAGGAGGAGGCAGCGGAAGGGACACACACGGGGTCTGGAGGTGGCGATTCCACTGGTGCTAGTGGTGCAGTGCATGGGCAGGGACAGGAGGCAGCACAGGCAGCCGCGGAAGTGCCTGTGTGTAATCCTGTCCCTGATCCTGTCACTGCATCATCTGGCACCAGTAGGGATGCCTACGTCCAGACCCGTTTTCAGGGAGGGGATGAGCGCACAACAACTGGCCTTCCTCTCCCTGCGGACGTGTTTATCCGGGACCGTGTTGAGCCTGTCCTGAGTGGGATAGCGTTGCGTCAACGGGGCATGCGAGGTGACCTGCAGTCTTTTCATGGAGAGACTGCACGTCGTCTCATATGCCTCATTGACCACGTTGACCTACTGGGATGGGTCACCGGTGCTGGATTCCTCATGTGCTGGACCTTCTTGCGACCCTCTCCTCACCTGAACCCCCTACGCCTCATCCTCCATGCCATCTTCCCACCCATGCGTCACCTGGGTACCCTGTGGAGCTGCCCCTGACCCAATGGCCAGGCTGGTGGAGGACACATCCCTGCCACAGTCGGGAGTCGGACGTCCAGCAGGGGTGGCCACCACGACAACTGCACCCCAGCCAGAGGAGGACATGCAGGCAGAAGAGCCAGGGCGCAGGCACAGGCACAGCAGCAGCAACATGGTGGGAGCAATGATGTCTCGGGGCCTTCAACATCGGAGGGGCAGGCATCAGCCATAGGGCAGGAGGACCCCGGATTTCAAGTGTCTTCCGTGTGGCAGCGGTTGGGCCATGCCATAGATGCGGAGCGGCAGCGGGCAGAAGAGGCACGGCTCACAATGGTCAGGGTGGAAAACTCCATGCGGAGGGCCCTGAGGCGGGCCGAGTGTCTCGAGGCAATTTGCAGGGAGTTGGAGGTGAACAAGTGGTCGTCCCTGTGAACCCTCGGGGCCATGGAAGAGGACCGCCTCCAGGACATTGAGCAGGAGTTCGATGATGCCCTGGCCCGGGACATCAAAAAGTGAGCCGTCGGACTAGCCCGCTGCCATTGTAAATAGTTAGATAGTCTTAGGTTTCCTTTCTGTTTTTGTTTATTTTGGGCCGCTTGGACAATGCACCACATTTTTGTATATAGTTCATTATTAGGTAGGGTTTTTTGTAGGTTTCATTTCATTTATTGGGCTCATGGACCCTGGATTGGTGATTTGTATATAGTGGAACAGTGGATGTTTCTCGTTTTTATTTTAATTTCACCATGGCGCAATGGATTTCATATATTTTTTTTCCCTTGGATTTGCTTTGTTGGACTGAGACTTTTGACAAATTTTCATTTGGATTTATTTGGATTCTGTTTTCACATTTTTTATTTTTTTCCAGACATGCTGCATTTTATTTTTTATTCCCATTATTGATTTTTTTATTTTCATTACATTCATGTTGTGTTCAATACATTTTTGTTTCATACTTCGATGTGTGGTATTCTTTCATTGGTTTCATGCATGTTATTATATGGGTTTTCACATTCATTTGCACCCATCGTGTGCGTGTGTGTGTGACGGACATGTGTTCATGTACATACTTGCCATTCGGGTTGTATCATGTAATGGCCATTTCTCTGTGGGTGGATGCAATACTTGTTTGGGTCTTTGGGCTGGGGTGGCATGGGTGTGGTGTGGTTGGCCATGAGGCCCATGATTGAGGATTGTCATGAAGTGGGTGCTGGGGGACATGCGTGGGACATGAGTGGGGGCCTGCTGGCAGGTGCCCCTGACTGCTGGGGGGTGGGGGTGCTGGGGGACATGAGTGGGGGCCTGCTGGCAGGTGCCGCTGACTGCTGGGGGGTGGGGGTGCTGGGGGACATGTGTGGGACATGAGTGGGGGCCTGCTGGCAGGTGCCCCTGACTGATGGGGGGTGGGGGTGCTGGGGGACATGAGTGGGGGCCTGCTGGCAGGTGCCCTGACTGCTGGGGGGTGCGGGTGCTGGGGGACATGTGTGGGACATGAGTGGGGGCCTGCTGGCAGGTGCCCCTGACTGCTGGGGGTGGGGGTGCTGGGGGACATGAGTGGGGGCCTGCTGGCAGGTGCCCCTGACTGCTGGGGGGTGGGGGTGCTGGGGGACATGAGTGGGGGTCTGCTGGCAGGTGCCCCTGACTGCTGGGGGGTGGGGGTGCTGGGGAACATGAGTGGGGGCCTGCTGGCAGGTGCCCCTGACTGCTGGGGGGTGGGGGTGCTGGGGGACATGAGTTGGTGATCACTAGTGCAAGGTGACATGTGGGTTGGCTGGGGGGCATGCCCATGGTGGATGGGCTGCCTGCGGGACATGACCAGGGGTGCAGGGTAGTCCCCTGTAGTGTGGGCTGCCTGCAGGAGCCGTGGAGGGTGTAGAGGGACAACCTGGGAGGACCAACACTGCCAATTCACGTGTAGGACTCCCCGCACACCCCCAAAATTCACGTACCCCACTCTGACAGCAAAATCGAATGCGAAACTTCCTGCGAAGCCCAGTTAATTATGTATCCCACTCGCACAGGGCATTTCGCGTGTGAAACTTCCGGCGCACCCCAAGAATACACTACCCCACTCGCACAGGGCATTTCGCGTGTAAAACTTCCCACGCACCACAGGAATACACGTACCCCACTCGCACAGGACATTTTGCGTGTGAAACTTCCCGCGCACCCCCGAAATACACGTTCCCCTCTCCAATCGCGTGTGAAAATTCCTGCGCACACCAGGAATACACGTACCCCACTTGCACAGGGCATTTTGCATGAGAAACTTCCCACGCACCCCCGAAATACACGTTCCCTGCTCCAATCGCATGTGAAACTTCCCGTGCATCCCAGGAATACACGTACCCCACTTGCACAGGGCCTATCACGTGTGAAACTTCCCGCGCACCGCAGGAATACACGTACCCCACTCGCACGGGGCATTTTGCGTGTGAAACTTCCCACGCACCCCCAAAATACACGTTCCCCTCTCCAATCGCATGTGAAACTTCCCGCGCACCCCAGGAATACACGTACCCCACTCACACAGGGCCAATCGCGTGTGAAACTTCTTGCGCACCCCAGGAATACATGTACCCCACTCGCACAGGGCATATCGCGTGTGAAACTTCCCGCGCACCCGAGGAATACACGTACCCCACTCCCACAGGGCATTTCGTGTGTAAAACTTCCCGCAAACCCCTGTTATACACGTACCCCACTCCAATCGCATGTGACACTCCCCGTGCAGTGGGGTACGTGTATTCAGAGGGGTGTGCAGGGAGTTTTACAGCCGTTTTCATGGTTGGGGGCCTGTGCGCCATGTACGGGATTTGTGCACTGTGCATGGCACACGGGGAGGGCTTAGGGGCGTAACTGGCGCTGCTGCAGGGTCGCTGCGCCACTCTGCGCCACGGCTGGTTTTGGAAGCTAAAATCCATGAATACGCTGTGCACGGAAATTGATTTTTGCACACGCGGCTCGCGTAGTAATTTGCACGCGCACACTGTGCGCCAGCCGCGTGCGCCACTTGTGCGCTGAATTCTATGAATTACCTTGTTAATGTTAAATTTGACTATTTTACTCTTTTTCAAAGGTTCTTATTAACGTTGGAGGTAAGAGAGTGATGTGGAGACCATCCCAAAAATGATATTTACAATTTCACAAATAAAAAATAATTCTAATTTAACACAACTACATAGAAAACACAATTACAACACGCATTCATATATTTCAAATACATACATTATAAGACATAATAATTAATAAAATTACCAAGTACTTAAAATCATATTAAAAAAATCCAAAACCTTAAAAAAACAAGTTAAACAAACACAAACTTAAAGTTTACATACAGAAGAAATAATAATTCTGAAGTGACAACATACAAATGTATTGTCAACACATTTAAATTAAATATAATGGAAACCTTAAACCTAAAAACATCAAATATTACTATATAATCAATAAAATGATATGCTTACAAACCCATATTTTATAAAGTAAAAGTATAAAAAATATACACCATCAGTATCATTAAAATCCTCAAACAACATGTTTATTATAGAAAAAGGCTACTTAATTAAAAATGCATTATACATTAAATTTATATATAACTCTTCTATAAAAAAAACGTTGCACATATGTTACATTACAAACATCAAAACTAAAAAACACCACTTACATAAACATTTATATTTTGTGATTTGTATTAAAAAAATACATTTTAGAATTACAAATCTATCATTCAGTCACAATAACCATAACATAAAAGTCAATATACAGTATACATAAACATAAAACATACACTAATCGACAAAAAAAATTACAGTATAATCAACACTATTTATTAACATTAATTTCAACAAATAACATCAGTACCAATAAGCTTCAGTTGCAGTAGGCTTTTATTTCGACAAAACTATATATTGCCACAATCTTCTTTCCTTTGTCCGATAGAGATAATACATCATACTGAATTGAGGAATGGCACCTCTCAATGAAAGGATACAGCAATTTGCCCCAGAGCAGAGTAAAGGAAGCATGTGAGGGTTGGAGTCCTGGCCTTTTAAGATGTAAGGCTGTGGTCAACAAAAAATCAACCATTTACATCATAAAATCAGTTAATCCCCAGGAGAAGCAGAACACTTCAAATGCAGAAATGATGAGTCTGGAACAGAGAGTGTGTGTGTTTCTGTGTGTGCATGTTTCTGTGCCTATGTGGCTGCGTATTAGTGTGGGACACACTATGTTTGCAATGCTGTTTCTGCTGGGTTTCATCATTATTTGTTCGAGATGCCTAGCAATGGTATGGTTTGCTTTAGCCTGCACTGAGATACATTGTCCAAGCCATGTCTGGTTTGGAAGTGCTACACTCAGTTAGAATTGGTATGCTACACAGTTTTATAATATGTTATGCCATGTTTTAAGCTGTAGAAACATGTTGTTTCATGTCTCGTACTGCTGGTATCAATGTGCTCTTTTCCCAACGCTAAATGCATGTTAACTAGAATGTACCTGAGTGCTCCTGTATTTACTCATTCACACCTTCGGGAGCTGGGGGTGTATTATATTGGTTTTCTTTTATACTAGCTGGAGAGGTCATGTTATACTATGTTGCTGTTTCATTATAAAGTTTTTCTTTAAATATCTAATTTGCAGGTGCCTTTGAATCTGCCAAAATACAGCAGGTAGCAACCCCTAAAACAAGCACACAAAAGAAGAAAGAAAAAACAGAAGGGTAGACTAGGAAATCTAATCTGTTAGCTAGGTCATATAACTCTGTTTTGACCTAACGTTTGCATGATGCCCTTTAATAAAAGGACATAGTAACTGCAGCCCAGTGTGAGCAGGCTAGTCAAAGGCAGGATTATGTAAACTAACTCCCATAAGTGCCCAGCCTCAGCCTAAGAGAACTCCTGCCTCACACCCCAATATAGCTATTACCATAAAAGCTATAGCAGTACTAGGGTTCTGATCCCTAGGAAGCCATAGTTGGAATTCCACCCTCAGTTAAATGTGCCCATAATTCCTTCCTGCTCTCCCATCCATAGAACCTGGACATTTGTGGCTCCTGGGCGTGTATAGAGGGGGTTTTCACATTGTGTTTTCTTGCATATGGTTTCTACTTGGCTTGGGTCACCATGACACTGTGAAAGGTTCAGAAGTCTGACCAGAAGCACTTTTCGCACAAGTCCTGGGTTTTGGTAACCATGACATAAATGTTTCTTGGGCATGGCTTCAACATGCCCTAGCTCACCATCAAGTGAGTAAATTCCAGACACCTGGCACAGGAAACACCTCTTCAGCTATATTTTCATGCGGTGCTGCACCAATCAAATACAGTTGAGTCCCAGTTGAGTCCCACAACAAGTTTTGTCTAATTGTACATATTGCTTTTCCATCTTTTCCTTCTCATGCCTTCTTGAGCATCTTTTCTATACCTTTCAGTCATCCCATATTTCTCTGTTGCCTCTCAGACAGGCAAAAGCACTTAAATGCCATTAACTGTGGCAGTAGGCACTATACCAACGCAAGATAATATAACATGACATAGATACACATCTTTTTCAATTTACAAACTTAGTAACACTTACATTATAATAGACTTTCCATAAACACAAATACAAACATTCAATTTCTACTAAGCCTCATTACTAAATAATGCAAAATGATTGTAACAAACGCAGCCCAGATATAATACACTTTAAAAACACAAATCAATACAAATAAGGTCATAGATTGATCAAATACAGCACATATTAATAGAATAAATTACCTCACCTTCACTCAAGATAAATATTACAAAACAAAAACAGGCTGAGTTACGATTGCCATGATATATGATTTAAATATAATATTTTTTATAAATAAACTGATGATTTATTTGTATCTTGTTACCCTATATGATTCTTTTGCTTGATGACTTTAAGTTTCTGTTGGCTTAACTTTAACTGGTTTGTAAAAAATAATTGTTTTACAAATTATATATGTTAGAGGATATGGTTGCTCTTCTCATAGGCAGAACAGTTTTTGCGCAGCTTACAACTTTGGTGCTGTTTAATGTATCCTCACGAATCTTTGCAAAAAAAAGTATACCTCTAATACATCTAACTCTAAATTATTTTGCAAAGTTTTGTGTGGTTTTATTATGGGGGGGCAAAGTTATAAGGGGTGTCCCAAATGTTCTGAAATCCAGATAGACATCAATGGAAAAAAGCTTTAGCTGATAGCAACATCACGCATTTCATCAAGTGCTGCGGAGAGCACATTCATCTCCCCCCTGCCCGCACTCACCATTTCTTTCTTTGCCAGACCACAAGGGTACTCCAAGATGGCCACGATCTACAGCCCACAGCACCAGCTGATCTGAAGGCCCTGTGACCCATGAAGGAGCATGGATTGGTCGAGAGCCTGCACTTTCAACACACCTTTGCCAGAGCCAGAATGCATTTGCCAGACCCACTCAAAGGTCCTCCATCTAAGGGCAATGACCTGTCTGTTCCTGTTTGGTCCAGTATGGGTCATTCATTCCCTTCTCAAGGTAAGAGAAGTTGAGCGATCTTGACCAACCTTCCGCGCTACCGCCATTCATCTTCACCTATGAAACCTTACTCTCTCGCCTCCCTTCCTGTATCTCATTCATGCATGATGCCCATGCATACCCCCTATCCTGCTCCCTAATTCTTTACCCACATGCCCCCTCATTGCTTTCCACACCTGCCTACTTTCTCTCTTGTCCTCATGGTTTATGGGATGCCCTATGTCTTGCAGCATCCTGAAACGGAGCCTCCCTTCTTGGCACTCCTCAACTGGTATGCATCTGTGCACCCTGGGACATTCACACCATGTTGTTGTCCTCTGTTGCACTGACCATTGTCATGCATCTTTGCACTCTGGGACTTTCATACCATGTTGTTTTCCTCTGCTGCACCCATCATCATCATGCATCTGTGAACACTGGTACTTTCACACCATGCTGTTTTCCTCTGCTGCACTCCCCAACGTCATGCACTTGTGCGCTCTGGGACTTTCACACCATGTTATTTCCCTCTGCTGCGCCCAACATCATCATGTATCTGTGTGATTTGGGACTTTCACACCATGTTGTTTTCCTCTTCTGCACCCACCATCGTCATGCATCTGTGTGCTCTGGGACTTTCACACCATGTTGTTTTCCTCTACTGCACCCACCATCGTCATGCATCTGAGCGCTCTGGGACATTCACACCATGGCCCTCATTAGGACCCAGGCGGTAAGGGGTTAACGCCGGCGTAAACCATGGCGTACCTTACCGCCTGAGTACGAGTTCCCTTAGCGCCATGGTGATTTTAACGCCTGCTTTTAGCAGGCGTTAAAATCCATGGCGCTAAGGGACCTTGTTGTTAATTACGCCACCGTAATTTACGGTGGCGTAATGAACGCCTTCCCCACTCCCATTATGCCCTATGGGGCCAGGAATGGGAATGGGGAAGGGTAAATGGGGATTGGGGACTTACCGCCCCGCCAACCTCAGAATGGGGCGGTAAGTCCGCCAACCCCCATGGCGGAGTTGGCAGTTTAGCGCCATGGACCATGGTGCAAATTGCACCATGGTCCTCCGCCAAGGTCGTAATGAGGGCCCATGTTGTTTTCCTCTGCTGCACCCACCATCTGGCACTCTTTGTATGCTCTCCCAATCACTCTCTTTTCCTCTTCTACCCCTCCCTCCTTTATGTTCACAGCACTTATTTTTCCTCTCACTTCCATGTTTTGTTTCACCCTGCTCATCCCCTCTTCCATATTATATGTATAGCACTTGCATTATTTCAACCGCCGTCAGGCATGTACAATAATTATGTCATATGCTGTATTCAGTTTGTTTACCTCTTTGTTCTTTTTTGTACCTCCAAACTTATAGCACTTCAGAATGTTCCAATGCCTAAGAATGTCTTTTCTCTTGTGTTCTTCTATTGTCCTCTTTGTGTTGGAGCGCTTTGAAATGCTATTTCTAGTGTGTAGGCACTATATAAATGACCAATAAATAAAAAAATACAAATAAATTGAGCAAGGGGCAGCGGGCTGGCCCCGAAAGTGTGCTTTTGTAAATGTGTTGTAAATTTGTCCAGATTTTTTAAATGCTCAAATTGTAGGGCAAAAAAAATAGCAATATCGCCGTCTGGACTGTGGACTTGGATTCGGTGTCATCAGATACCTGTGAACCATTCAGAGAGCCGCTTAATGTTCACGGACATCATGCGTCGTGTGAGAAACCTGAGGGTATTCTCCCAAGTAGATTGCATGAATCCCTTATCCAGGTGGCCAGGGAAGGGATGACTATCTCCTACTCCAACCCTAGGGGTGGACGAGTGAGAGAGGATCATCTGGGTTGGGGAAACCGGGGTTATGCTCAGGGGAATACCCCAGGTGAGATGCAGTATTACACAGGGGAAGAAGGCGTGGAGGACAAAGTTGCTGAGGCTTTTATGGGCTGTTCCAAATCAACCTCCCTTCCACCCAATGAATCTCCCTTACCAAAAGGAAAACCTATTAGAAACCCAAACCCAGTTGCATTGGGAAACAACATCTCCAAGAATTCCTATTGTCCTGTTGAATCACCGGGTACTCCCAGTCATTCTTCTCCCTGTCCCTCAGATTATTATTTTCCAAACTCCCAGTCCACTTTTACAAATTATGACAGGTCCCACAATCCCCCCTATTCATTTCACGACAATATACCTGGTTATTCCCGCAACAGACCTCCAAACTACTATGTTAGGGATGTTTCTAATTCAATCCACAAACACTACAATTCCCCAGATTATCACCCTTCCAAGTTTACCAACCCTCCTAGGATGAGGGTGAGGATTTATGAACTAGGAGATAGAAAATATCCCTAGAGGAATATGGGGACTGTAACTTCCTTGAGAGGCCGCCAATGTTGTCACAATTTTGAGACTAGGCAAGATCAGGCAGTCAACTTTGATTACACACCCCTGACATCCCTTTCTCTTCCCCACACGGATAAATGGCAAAGCACGAGGGCACACTCTGAGCAAGGCAAAATGCATGAGGGAGCAGCAATTCCGAGATGGCAGTTTAAAACAAGGAGAAAGGCAGTGAGACCGCAGAGGACAATGATGGAATTACCCTTGCCCTTTTCAACCAACTACCTCGACTTTCAAGAAGCCTAAAGGAAAAGAAACATAAGAACGGGAATTGCAGCGGACAAATAGTGTAGCATGTGTCAAAAGTAGATGGGCCCCCCGCATTGATAGCCAAGGCAGGGAGAAGTGATTGGCGCTGTGGTACTGTCCTTGACTCCGACAGCCAAGCTATGCCAGCGAGATCAGCATAGCCGTTGAGTTGGAGAAACTGATAGCAGACCGGAATGTGATATGCTCAAGGTTGCAAATGGCAACATTGTATGAAGAAAGAGAACTTGCATACAATTGAACTTTATGAAACCAAAATGGGTACCAGATACAGAGTGGTCCGTTGCCACGTGGGTGATCACTCGAAGGTCGCTGTTTGGTACCACCCTGAGATGGAAGATTTATGGGACTGTGAAATAAAAGTGGTCCTGCAGCAGATTAAGTTGTATCCTGTTCGAATTCGAATGTCTTTGATTGTCTGTAAACTGAAATTAGCCTGATCCCGGCTGAGGGGGACTGATTGTAGAAAACGGGTCTGAGCCTGGAAGAGGGGGATCCTGGGTGAACAGTAACACACCCAAGAAGATATTTTTATGGCAAATGTGAACCCGACTGAGGGTTGCCTGCGAATTAAAGCTGATCTGATCCCGAATGAGGGAAGCTAATTGTGAAAATAGCATCTGAACCCGGCTGAGGTGGATCCAGGGTGAAGGGTGAATCGCCCGACTTAAATATTTGGAAAGGAACTTTTGTTTGTTGATTCTGGCACATCAGGCCCAAGAGACTTGAAATGAAAGAGACTTGGGCACAGAAGGTCCTGATGTCAGTGGAATGGAACTGTGACCTTGTGCCGAAGAAGCCCAGGAGTGTGCTTGAGTGACCCGTCTTGTCCCATGCTAAAAACATGAGTAAGAGAGGCCAATGGGCTAAACATCCTGACTTATCATTTTATGAACACTTCTTTCTTTTGTGAACATTATCCCACACTATTTGTAGCATAGCGGTAAGGATTGGCAATAGGTTTTTCTTAGTATAGGCCCTTTCTATTTTACCAGATTTCACTAGGACTTTCTTATTATTATTTGATGGTCGTAGCTTGCTCTCATCTTAGATTTAGGTTTAGATAGGTGTTTTTCACAACCCTGATAAAGTTCAATAAACCCCATTGAACTGTGATCACTTGCGTCTGTCTTACTTTTAAACCCTGCCTTCCTTACAGTGGATGCTGATTGTTAAATTGAGAAATGTGAAGAGCATCAAAAGTTCTGAAACCGGTGCTATGTTGGATTTGCGAAGTGGGCCCACAGTCCGTGGATATCCTGCTATAAAAAAGCTTTGAAAAATAGTTTTCTGGGAATTTGGAGGATGTAAGAGTCGCTTGTGATGGTGAGGGAGAAAAGAAAAGAGACAATGGGCCTCATTACAAGGTTGCCGGCCCGGTAACAACGGTACTGGTAAGCTTGACGGTACCATTGTTACCAGACCT
The DNA here is from genome assembly GCF_040938575.1 of Ambystoma mexicanum. Classification (NCBI taxonomy): domain Eukaryota; kingdom Metazoa; phylum Chordata; class Amphibia; order Caudata; family Ambystomatidae; genus Ambystoma; species Ambystoma mexicanum. Next base: position 360,717,860 of record NC_090941.1, read on the forward strand.
GCAAACTACGAGTTCTGCTTGCAGGAGCCTTTCCACCTGCCAGGTCTGACCTGGCCAGCGGATCGGCACCCACGAGCAGACTTCGACGGATGCACCGGCACCATTCATGAATGGTGCCGGTGCATCCGGCCTACCCATTTCCATTGAGTTCAATGGGACAAAAATGGGAATGGGGAGTAACAATTACTGGCACCCTGCAATGGGGATTTACCATGTCCGCCGGGGATTGTAATGCCACGGCTACCACGGAAAAAAATAAGTGTTCGCGGACATCCATTGAGAATGGCAGTGTTATGTCCTAAGCTAGAGCAATGATTAATTTTGGTTTAATACTTTTGTTATGGAACTAATAAGTGTCAGTGTGGCTATAACAAAATTGTTTAGGACATGATTACAATGCCCCCAACAATCTGGCCAATGGCTATGGTAAGACTTGTACGCTTACTTTGCTTTTAATAGTGCCTTTGGGCTTAATGCCCCCAACAATCTGGCCAATGGCTTTGATGATAATAGTAGACCTTCCTTGGGTCTAAAAGTTATGTAGTTCGAACAATGTGTATCCTGGCTAGAGGCAGAATAGGATTTTAAGAGTGTGGGTACATTAGTAGTAGTAGTTGTAGTAGTCACAGTACATTTTGTTGTGGCCTTAGCCAGATTGTTCAGCAATGCCGTGAACATTAGGCCATTGGCTATAGCCACAATAGTATGCTTAATCAGGGTTCAATTAATTGAATAATCTTCCCACTGGCTATGGTAAGAATTGTACCCTTACTTTGGGTTTAATAGTTATGTAATTTTAACTATGTGACCACTGATTAGAGGCAGAGTCGTATATTTGAAGTGAAAATATAGCAGCAGTAGTGGAAGTTATGATACACATTGTTGTGGCAATGGTGAGTGGGCAGATTGTTCAGGGCATGGCTGCATGGAATGTTGATACAGTTGTAGTAGTAGTAACATTACATATTGATATGCCTATGGCCAGTGGCCACAACAGTATATTTACTATGGGTTTAATGCCTGCAACAGTATGGCTACTAGCCATGCCTACAATAGTGCGCTTAGCTGGACATGGTGATATGGCTACATTGTTCGGGGCACGGCTGCATGGAGGGTGGATACATTAGTAGTAGAAATAGCAATGGGCACAACAGTATGTTTACTTTGGCTTTAATTCCTGAAAGAATTTCGCTACTGGCCATGGCTAAGCTAGTGTTCTTAGTTGGACATTGTAACAAGGGAACATCTGTGTTTCTTTGTTTGTAAAGAACATAAAATATAGTTAGTTAAAACATGGTACAGAAGACATACATACATTTACTTTTTTACCCTCTTAACTTGTGCATTGCATCTACTATGTTTAATACAACGTGTGTGTGTGTGTTTGTGTGTGTGTGTGTGTGTGTGCAACGAAACAAAAATCCAAGGTGGATTTTAAAAAACATGTACATTTATTGGTAATAACATGTACATCCTGTTCAACTTTTTCTCAATGTCTTTCATACTGAAGGTTATGAAATGGAGACACATGTGACATGTGCAGACCGTGGTATGGTTGCAGTTTGGATATATTAAATAAGGAGATAGGTGAATGCGAGTTTCAGGGTGTAATGTAATTAAGGAATATTTGTGTTGTGGGTTTGTTTATGTCTAAAGTAGTATATTATTACAATTGTGAATTTGAAGCGTAATTGAATGACTACATTTGGGTTTAAGGAACATTAAGTAGCCTTTTGATAGATTTGCTGGTAACCTTTTTCTTGGAGTAACAGAAGTGTTGTTACATTCAAACCATTTTTTCACATTTGCAGTATAGTGGCCAGAAGTGGTTGTGTTATATTATGCCTAATGTTGTGAATATTTTATTGTCAATAGATAATTGAGTGTGTGAAGTTAGTTAGTGTACAGGTATTTTTAGTGTCACCTGCATTGTATCTTAAAAGCATTAATGTTACATATTAAGCATGCAGATTTATTTGTATGTTTGATAGATAATATAAATTGCAAAATGAGCATAATATGCTATAATTTGCATAATGGGGAAGTTGTTGAAATGGAATGGCATTACAATTCAGAATAGATACATACACCAATTGTTCATTAGTCACACACTCTTGCAAAACATGGTTGCAGAGAATGCATGTGTGTTACCAAGTGTATGAAATGTGTAGGATTTTTTTTATAGGGATTTGTTATTTCTCTAGTATTTCTAGTAAGTACATTAGCAAAATGGTGTGTGTTTACGGTGTATTTAACAATTATTGCACATTGGTCCAACACTGCCTTATCCCTGAGAAACCTGGTGCCAAAGTTCAGGTAAATAGTTTCATGTCTTCTTTTAGGCACAGACTGAAAGGCACATCTCCCAAAAACACATACAACATTAAAAGAGATGAAGCATCCAAATACATCAATGATTACAATCCTGTCATTGCACTCTTGTGGAATGCTAGCATAGACATTCACTACATTAAACATTACATTTAGAAAGTATTTCCCTTTGTTTGTGCACTAACGTCATCAGCATTTGCCCCACTTATGACATTGGAAATGTAGGATTTGTGTCTGTAGATCATTATGTATGTCTTCTGAAGGGATTTCACAGGTAATGTACTTTTCAATAAATTGTAAAAAAGTGTCATTACTGTTGTTGCCTAATTTGGCAGCCTTTTTAATCCAAAAAAGCATGTGGATGTTTGGTGCTCCTCTGCACTGATATTCTTTCCTCCAAAATAAGTGTTCTACTTCTCCAAGTGGAGGACACTTTGTATTACATATGAAGTGTAACATGGCAATGAAACAATGATGAACGTATCTTGACACATTTACAGGATCAAGAGAACAGAATTCTCCTGCACTTGTTATGTCTATTCCTTCTTTATTTTGGTTTGCAGTGCATAAGAAGTCATGTAAGTCATCCCATGCACATTCTGCACACCTCAGAGTACCAAAACACGTGGGCTGGCCTAGTGTACATCAGCATGACATTGGAACCAGTATTCTTTCATACCACACATATTTGCCAAGAGATTTGTAATACTTCAATACAACACTTCATCTTTGTCTTTTATCTTTTGAAGGAGTTCAGTAGCTGACATGTTTAGAAAGTGGGTGTCTATTTTTAGTGTGTGTGCAACTCTGTAACATAGAGTTTCTAGTTTGCTTTTAAAGAAGAGATGGAAAATGTATTCACCATTCTGTTGGTACATTGGATTTTCAGAATACATTTGTATATGCAATGATATTCTAATGCACTGATTTCATTGTGTTTTAATCTTCTTCATGTAGGGGAGGGTAGTGAAAAACAGCATGCTTCTAATCCTTTTTTTCCCAAATACTCATAAGAGGCCCTTTGGCTTGACTCTTTTGAGATGATTCTGATGCATCTTTCATTGTGTTTCTGGAATGTAGTGGGTGAATTGTACACTTGTCAAGAATTTCTGCAGTGATAGGATAAACACATTCAAATTTACCAGTTTGTGGCGTATCTTCATATATTTGTGCTGTTTCTTTTACATTTTCTTTAATGCTTATATCTTTGTAAATGTTTATATCTTTGTAGTATGCATTGTTTTAAGATACTCTAGGGCGTCTTTAACTTTGTTCATGTCAACTAGTTGTTGCCAAATTTGTATTTTGTTGAACACCATTAACTAGCATAATCAAAGATTGCTGTACTGATCAACCTACTTGTAGTGTTTCCTCATTTCCATTAAGGTTGAATGGTAAGCATACTACATTGTCCTGAATGTCTTTGAGTAATTAAGATGGAGCAACTTGGCAGTCTTCGGCTACAGGTCTTATTTTGAAGGTAAGTGGAGGAGTTAACTCCAGCTTGAAGTTGGAGGTAACTCCTCCACTTTACCTCCAAAAACCACTGGTATTACCATTGGGTTCTTCCAGCGGCAGTAATGCCAGCAAAATTACCCAAATGACTCCTGTGGACTCCATTAAATTGGGATTTACACTTGCAAACTGCCACTTGTAATAAATTGGAAGTACCACTGGAGGTTCCACGAGTAATACCGCCTGACCAATTGGTGGTGCCAGTAATTCCGTTTGCCGGTCTTGCGGCAGATTACCACCGGCATACCGTCAAACTTGCAATGAGCCCCAATTTGTCTGAAATTTCAGCCAACGTGTTTTCAAACTTTGCTATTGTTTTTTGTATGTGTTTGTAAGAAAGCTAGTGTTCGAAAGTTGTTGGTTAATATTTTGTAAATTAACTGTTTCCAATTCTTATTGAGTTACACAATATTTATTTTGTTGTGTTCTATTTGTCTCATCACATTTTGGGCCGTTCCATTTAGGAAATGGTCATGGAGTTTTCCTAGTTTACAGGGGGACCTTGAGCATTGTACAATCGGATGTATATGGTTTGGCCATGGTGCAATTGTTTGCAGCCAAATCCGCTCACACTAAAAAAAAAACACTGACCCCCATACACTGTCCCACCCTCCCCTTACTTACCTTTTTGCCATCTGTTCATCTTCTCACCCTGCAGCCTTGGATCTGTCCCCCCTACGAGGGTTGTATCTGGCCCGCAGGGTCCGCTTTTCTTTTTTCTTTTTTTTCTTCATGTCCCCTGCCTCCAAACCTCCGGAAACGGGGGACACTCCTGCTACCCCTGCTCCCCATGTTTGGTAGTGATTACCCAAATTGATTAATGCAAATGATCGAATGGTACTGGCCGAATTCGGACAAAATTACCATATGATCATTTGTAAACGATCGATTTGGGTAATACTGTACAATCTATGGACAATATTTTGTATTGTAGAATGATGAATTGCTAAAATGTGTATGTGATGGAAGGTGCTTTTACAGGTGGTTCCCGGAATGCAGTCTAATGGATGTCTTCATAGTCCAGTGTGGATGCGCACTGGACAGGAGTTCACGTTTTGTAAAACTTGATTCTACTTTTGTCTTTTATTTTAACATATTGATTGAGGAATTGTTGTAAACATTTGAACAAATGATGGCGTACATTGCATTTTGAACTGCACGTCCATTTCTACACAGGCAACCTCTGTGGACATGAGGAAGATTTGGCTGAAAGTTTGTTTAGGAAGATTTTTCAATTAAGGTTTGTTTTGCCATAATAGTTTCTCCTACTATTTCATAACCTCTTCAGTTAGTTTCTATGCCATGTGGGGTTGTTTATTTGTTGGTTGTATGGTTCTTTATTGAAATGCGGTTCTGTGCTACTGGTGTGTAAACATTGACCTGCACAGAAGTTAGAAACATTCTCCAGCATGGGGTCTGGCATGGATTCACATGCTCATGAATATTCCCCGTCATCAGGCTGGGAATCCTCGGTAAAGAAAAAATCAGTATCAGTTTCGTTTCTGATCTGTCTTTCTTAGTAGTAACCAATCACTGATCTCTGGGTCATACTGTCCCCAGCCAATGACTGCCCTCTCCCTAAGCCCCGCCTCTGGCAGCCATCCTCAGATTTCTACCGCATGCTCAAGTGTCAAGGAGTCCTTGTGTTTAGCTCTCAAGTTTTTTACTGCGTTTTCACGCTTTTTTCAGGAGATTTTCTCATTTTTTCGGTTTAATTGAGCCTCAAGCTCCACCGTTTCTACTTCCGATAACGGGGACCGGATCGGAATTCTTCTACGCCCCTCAAGGGTGAAGTTTTCATTGAGTTTACACTTCTTGGAGGATTCCGGAAGATCTGCGGCCTAACTCAACGGACATGGCCCAGGACAAAGGGAGCTCGACGCCCAAATCCAAGCTGTTCAGGAACTGCCCTGGATGTGGATTATATAACGTTTTCAAGGAGGACGAGCATTCGCAATGTCTCTACTGCCTCCATGGGGACAAGACGCACATGGAGAAGGACTGTGCGTTCTGCAAGAACCTTTCGGAACGGACCGAACAAGATCATCGTTGCCGCCTCGCCACCTGGCTGGAGAAGGGCACAGCAAGTGAGAAGGCGAAGAAGAAGTCTGAGCGGGCTTCTAAGTCCTTTGAGGGCGCCCCGGCGATGGGGGCCCAACGGAAGGCCAAGCACCGCGAGGCCACGGGAGTGCCGAAAGGTCGGGCTTGTCGGTTGCCAAGCAGAGCGCTACTTCCACGGCACGTTCGACCACGAGCCAGCGCTCTGGTTCGGGGAAGAGGAAGTCCGAGAACCCGGGTAGGCCGCTGGAGCGGACCCGGTCGATATCGAAGGGGGAGCGAGGCGTTGACCCTCCCCCCAAGGCGAAGGCCCAGGACGCACCTAAGGTGGTGAGGGCCTTGATCCACCCAGCTAAGGACTCTACCGAAGTGGTTTCTGCGACCCTGGCGGAGCCGGCTGAGACTACACCAATGGAAATGGCCTCTGGGCCCAGAGTATCCCTACCGCCGCGGAGGGAATCCTCTTTCCAGCCCACCGCTAAGAACCCGTGAAGCCCCCCGCTAAAAAAGAGGGGGGGCGGTGGCTGTTACAGAGTCGGAATCAGCCTCTGAGGAGGAACTGGTGGAGACCGAGAGGGGCCTCAAAGAAAGGTCCATAGGCCTCAACGAGAGGTTCATAAACCTCAACGAGAGGTTTGAGAAGGTTCGATCCCAGGGGACGGTCCCTGCTGACGTGATCGAAGATAGTGACGTGGATGATGAACAGGGCCCAGTGGAGTGGCCATCCCGTCCGTCGCAGCCATTGACCGAGCCCCAGGATAGCTCGGCGGCCATTTTGTTGGCAATCCAATCCTTATGTACCGAGATAAGGACAAGATTACCACGGACCCCGACGGAGGATCCAGAACCAGGCCCGTCGGGAAACCCTCCGAACAAGCGGAGGAGATTCCACCCCTCTCCGCCCTTCGTGCCCGCGAGGCCGGCAGACCCCTCTTCCCCCTCGCAGGGAGAGGATACGGCGACGGATACAGCGACAGGGATGGACAACGATGGCGACGATGACACAGCAGACATCCCGTCGTCACCCCCCCCGCGGGCGTCCCCAACCGACGAGGTTGGCTCTTTCCACGCCATGATAACCAGGGCATCCAAGCTCTTCCAGCTCTGCCCTGAAGAACAGAAAAAGGAGGGGTTTCTGTACCAACGACGAGAGGCTAAGAGGAAGACGGCCCTCGCGGTGCATTTACTCGACGACATCTGCGACAAGGGGCTTGCTGTCCTCAAGAACCCTGCCACGACACCCGACAAGAGGGACAGGTACGAGAAGAAGTACCGAGTCCCCGATGCCGCCCCCTTGTGCCTCAGGGCCCAGCCCATGCCAGACTCGGTCGTCTCGGCAGCGCCTAAGAAGAAGGCAGTGGGCGCGGCGGCTTCAACTTCCACTTCCCCGCCTGACAGCGAGGGTAGGAAGTTGGATTCTATGGGATGACGAGTCATCTCGTCAGCGGCGACGATGATTAAGGCGGCCAATGCCTTAGCGATCGTGGCCCACTACGACAGGGAGCTCTGGTTCTAGATAGCTCCCCTGCTAGATTTCCTGCCTGATGACAAAAGGGCGGAGGCCCTAGAAATTCTGCAGGAGGGCTAGGTGGCGTCGGATCACGCCATTACGGTGGCAACGGACATTGCCGATACCGGATTTTGCCAACTGGGCAACGGAGTTTGCCTCCGACGACGAGGATGGCTCAAGGTGACAGACTTTCGCCAGGACGTCCAGGCCAGAGTGTTGGACATGCCGTTCGACGGCAACAACCTCTTTGGTAAGGCGGTGGATGTGTCAGGCCATCAAGGCCGTCAGGCCATCAAGACCGACTCAGAGACGGCCCGGGCCCTTGGGGTGCTTCAGCAGCGACGGCCCTTTTGGAGCTCTGGAGGCAGACAGGGTTCCCCCAAAGGATCCAGCGGTGGCTCCTCACCTACCGCCAGACGGCCCGCTCCTCTTCCCAGGAGGCCTACAGAGGTTGCCGCAAGCAAGGGGGTTCCCACCGTCGTCGCCAAGGAGGCAAGGCCGCTTTCAAGCAAGACTGACCCGGCCGGGTGGTCGGGCCCCCACCGAAGCACCCCAGTGGGAGGCCGACTGACGAAGTTCGTCAGGGTGTGGGAGTCCATATCCACCAATCGTTGGGTGTTGGACACCCTGACCAACGGGCACTCGCTAGAATTCCTAAAGAAGTGCCCTTCCATTCCTCCCGTGGCCAGGAAGGAGAATCACGTCCCTCAACTGCTGGTGGAGGTAAAGGCGATGCTCAAGAAAGGTACCATCGAGCTTGTACCCAGGAGGCTCCGGGGCTCCGGAGTATACTCAAGGTACTTCCTCGTCAGGAAGAAGACAGGCGGTTGGTGCCCCATCCAAGACCTGCGTCGGTTAAACAAATACATCAAGGCGCAGAAATTCAGGATGGTCACCCTCCAGCATGTACTGGGACAGCTGGAGGAAGGCGACTTCCTATCGTCACTGGACCTGGAGGATGCCTACTTCCACATCCCCATTCTAAAAAGGCACAGGAAGTTCCTCAGGTTCGTGGTTCAAGGACGCCACTACCAATTCAGAGCCCTACTGTTTGGATTAAAGTCGGCACCCAGGGTTTTCACCAGGTGCCTGGCACCAGTGGCGGCGCGGCTGAGCCTGCAGGGGATCCACGTCTACCCCTACCTGGACGACTGGCTAATCCGGGCAAGGTCAAGGGAACTCGCCGTCGATCATACGGCGAGGACCGTCCGGTTGCTCACGGAGCTGGGGTTCTCCATCAACTACCCCAAATCCCACCTGGTTCCATCACAAGTAGCACTGTTTTTGGGGGTGAAGCTCGATACAGTGGAGCAATTGGCCTCCCCTTCAGAGGAAACCAAAAACCATCCTGGGCAAGGTACGGCGACTGTTAGCCATGGACGTGGCCAGGGTGAGGTCCATCAAGTCCCTTCTCGGGATGATGCCCTCATGCACCTGCCTTGTACCCCTTTTCAGACTTCGGATTCGTCCGCTACAGGAGTTCTTCGACGCCCGCTGGTTTCAGGCGGGGGCTGCTTCGAGGACAGGATCCCCCTCGACGAGGAGTTCCGTCGGGTGATCCTATGGTGGGGCACCAGGGCTCACCTCACGACGGGAACGGACTTTCAAACCCCGGCATTTCTGGAGACGGTGACTACGGACACCTCTCTGGAGGGTTCGGGGGCCCACACCGGAGATCTCCACTCAAGAGGCCTTTGGCTACCGGAGGAGAGGTCTCTTCACATCAACATCTTGGAGCTCCATGCAGTGTTCTGGGCGCTCAAGTCGTTCCTCCCCTCCCTCAAGGACAAAGTGGTGAGGATCTTCACCGACAACACCACCACAATGTTCTACATACGGAAGCAGGGAGGCACCAGATCCCCAGCCCTATCGAAGGAGGCCCAGGATCTGTGGCACTGGGCCGTGCCCAGGGGATGTTTCTGGTTCCCTTCCACCTGGCAGGAATAAAAAACACAATCGCCGACTCACTCAGCAGGGAGCTGCGCTCGTGCCACGAGTGGGAACTGTGCCAGGATCAAGTGGATCGACTCTTCCAACGATGGGGCAAACCCCAAATCGACCTGTTCGCGACGGCGGCAAACTCCAAGTGCCAGAGGTTCGCCAGTAGGTTCCCACAGCCGAGGAGCATGGGCAATGCTTTCTCGTTCCCTTGGGACGGCCTGTTTCTATACACGTTCCCTCCATTGCCGTTGCTGCTCTGCCTCATCAGCCAGCTCAAGAAGTCCAGGTGCAGGATGATCCTCGTCGCACCGGCGTAGCTGAGGCAGGTCTGGTTCCCGGACCTTCTGGACTTGTCAACGTCCCCGCCAGTCAGGCTGCCGGCGGACGCGGATCTTCTTTCCAGAGAAGGAGGCGCCATTCTACACAACGACCCACAGTCTCTGAACTTGCAGGCCTGGCTCCTGCAGCGCTAGAGTTTGGAGGGTACGATATCCCGGCTGATTGCAGAGAGGTTCTTGCAAAGGCCAGGGCATCCTCAACTCTCAAGTGTTATGGTCATAAATGGAAGAGGTTCTCTGTCTGGTGCCGTGCACAGAAGATTAACCCTCTGTGGATTACGGCCCCTCAAGTGCTGCCGTACTTACTGTCGCTGGCCAAAGCTGGACTGGCCCACGCCTCCATAAAAATACATCTGGCTGCCATCTCCCGATATACCAGGACTACAGGACGGGCGTCCTTGTGGTCTCATCGCCTGGTAAAGGGACTATTTCGTTCATTCCCTCCGGTGAAGGCTCCTGCCCCGGCGTGGTAACTTAATGTGGTGCTGACCAGGCTCATGGGAGCCCCATTCGAGACTATGCATTCGTCGCCCTTGAAGTTCCTGTCATGGGAGACAGCGTTCCTCGTGGCCATAACCTCTGCACGACGAGTGGGAGAGATTCAGGCCCTATCTTGCAAGCCTCCATACTTGACTTTTCATGACACAAGGGTAGTGCTTAGGACGCACCTCCCCTTTATGCCCAAGGTGCCGTCTCACTTCCACCTCAACGAGCCCTTGGTGTTACCAGTTTTCTTCCCGTCGCCTTCGACGCCGGCCGAGAGGACTTTGCAATCGCTGGATGTAGCTAGAGCGCTGAAGTTCTACGTGGACCGCACGAAGAGTTTTCGGAAGATGTCACAGCTATTCGTGAACTTTGGGTCTGTGAATCAAGGGAAGGCTCTCTCGAAGACTTCCATTTCCAGATGGCTCTCAGGCTGCATCATGCATTGTCACCGGTTGGCAAACCGACCGCTGCCCGGCCGTCCGAAAGCCCATTCGACCAGAGCGATCGCTGCTACCGCGGCGTTCCTGTCTGGTGTGCCCCTGCTGGGCATCTGCAAGGCTGCTACGTGGAGGTCGACGCACACCTTCACAAGATTCTACTGAGTCGATCGGGACTCCAGGGAGGAGTCCAGGGTCGGCCAAGCAGTGCTGCGCAACCTGTTCGCTTAAGGTGAGCCTGGTGAGGAGGTAAGAGATGCTTAATGTTGAGTTGTTGTATTGCTTAATGTTAAGCCTGTTGCCACCTCCCGTGGTTGTGCATGTGTATACTGCTATGTATTCTTTTATTCATGAGCATGTGAATCCATGCCAGACCCCATGCTGGAGAAGGAACAAGTTACTTACCTGTAACTGTTGTTCTCCAGCATGGGTCTGTCATGGATTCACATGCGAACCCTCCCACCTACCCCTCTGCGGCTCTTCACTTGGTCATACTGCCACTTGGCGTGCTACCAAATCTGAGGATGGCTGCCAGAGGCGGGGCTTAGGGAGAGGGCAGTCATTGGCTGGGGGCAGTATGACCCAGAGATCAGTGATTGGTTACTACTAAGAAAGACAGATCAGAAACGAAACTGATACTGATTTTTTTCTTTTAACGAGGATTCCCAGCCTGACGACGGGGAATATTCATGAGCATGTGAATCCATGCCAGACCCATGCTGGAGAACAACAGTGACAGGTAAGTAACTTGTTCCTTATCTCTTTTCACATTGTGCATGTTCAGACTTTTTTTGTAGTTTTTTTAATTAATTCAGTTGGTGGTTTTATTCTGTTTAATATAGTTTTATTTTTAATTTCAATGTGCCATCAATCGGTGCTCCAAGTATCAGTTTTCTTTGGTAATTTTCAAGTGAGGAACGTGACTTCCCAGATATTTGTATGTGATTGTCAAGAACTATGTGCCAGAACATTTTTGTGACAATTGTTTTTTTTAAATGTTTTATTGTGACTACATTGACATTTGTAGATATAGTTTGAGGTTCATTTTCAGATGTAATTTATGTACTATGCATTTCGTTACTTTTCTTTTTTTTTACAGGAGCAATTATTTTGTTAGTGGTGAGCTTTCTATAAATTGTTTTATATTAATGTATTATGTTTGTCGCTCAAAAGAGCAACAATAAAATTCATATCAATTGTATGTCCAAATCATATTGCATATATGCGTACAATGCATAACAGATAAAAATAAATACAAAATAAAATAGATACATGATGTAATTTCATTACATTACATTGCATTATCTCCATTCAATATGTACATAGATTAATCACAGAGCTACAAATTGCAAAATACAAATTACCAGCTTAACACAACTTTATAAAGTTTTGCGAGGATTTTGCAGATTTGCAAGCTTCCCAGTAGTCAGAACTCCCCTCCAGAGAATATAAAGTGCAATGTGCATAGAACCTGATTCGGAATTCAAAAATAGTTCCAAAAATGAATTTCTCTTGATATTATCAAGATCCATTTCATAAGGACAGAGTATCCTCATATACAGGGACCATGTTCTCGGCACTCAGTGAGGACATGTGCAGACCACATAATTAAAAGAACCTGCATTCTTTTGGGATTCCGAACATGGTGCCAATCACTGTTAGTATGGGAAGTTTATTTATATGCTTTAAATTGCTTTATTGGAGGATGAGTATATGAATTCCCCTTTTTATCTGCTCAATCTTTTCTTTGTTTTCTACAGTTTAGTTTTAGTAGGCATTGTTTTGTATCTGTTGGAGAAAAGCAAGTGTGTGATTAAAATTTGTAGAAGGGATCTATGTGTGTTATTGTAATTGTACAGGGATGAGGAAGAGTTGTCTGTGGATAATTATATGGATTAATATTGGGAACTGTGATGAGGAAAAGGGTGTTGGAGTCATCATAGAGATTATAATCAGAAAGTGGTACGAGGATAAGGGATGAGGGGATAGTGCAACATAGTGTGATTTGAGTAATGGTATGAGGAAGGGGACAATAGAGCAATGAATACTCTGTTGTTAGTGAAGTCACATGAGGGAGAGTGGTGTAAGCGTAAAGATATAGATTGATGTTCGGTACTGGTATGAGGAAGAGAGGTGTTGAAGTAATAATATAGAGTATGACTGCACAGTAGGATGTGGAATAGGAATCTATAGATAGGGGTGGAACAGAACGTTATTTCTGTCAAATTCTTCTCTGTGCTAAAATATTGCTCCAATTTATTGCTGATGTAAATGCTGGAGATTCATCAACATAAAGCAGGCAGCCTTCATAAGGATCTACTGTACACATTTGTTTAATAACAATGTTTAGGCTTTGAAAGGTGGTTCTCATGGAATGTACTTTTTATTTGTTGCTTTTTCATTTTTTTTTTAGGGGGGTTTTGGCAGAATGTGGGAGGGAGGGTGGATTGGGGAGAGGAAGGGCACCAACTACTATGAAGGAGGGACAGGAGGGGAAGGGAAGATGTCAAGTGCTGCTGATGTAACTTAAGTAGGAAGCTGTCCTTTTGGTGTGCCTTTACAGCAGCTTCTAAGGGGCTGCAGCATTGCTTCCCCCACAAATTCCAACATCGATAACATCACTGTTGACATCGCATATGACTTCACTACTCTGTTACAATCCTGATTGAAAGTCCCTAAAAGGCGTTCTGTTTACAGTATTGCTAGCAACATATGAAGGGTGATCAGCAGGCCTCTCATTAGCTACTCAATGTGTCACAAAATGTACTTATTGAAACAGAAAGGTTCTACGGAAGTCTTGTTAATACAGCAATCTAATAATACATAACCATAGGCAGGGGCTGATGCATGTAACATAGAAGTAGAGTATTCTTAATCAGGTATGTTTGGCCAGTAGAATCATAAATCCAAGCCTTTCAGAATTTTGACTAATGTTAAAATTGGAATCAACAGCTAACAATACAAGAATTACTACATACGTGTTAGTATGCAGAGTATGTGCAGAACATTACCACATACACATCCAAGGCACTTGCAGGGAAACTCTAGGCAAGAGACAACAGAAAATGATTCTAAGATTAGAGTCCATCATCATATATACACATTGTAATATATATCTGAGGTCTGATTATTGTTCCATGTATGTGCATCACAAACCTTATGGAAAGTATCTTAAGAACCTAGCACAAAGTTAATGTCTACATATGTAGGACCTTTAGACTATGGGCCTCAATACGAGGTTGCTGGAACCCTGCCTCTGCTACTGGCAGGTTTTTTACCGGGATATCACATGTGGCCGTTGTACGGTAAATTCCCATTCCTACAGAGTCCCATAGGGCTCCATGGGAATGGGAAAACTCAAGCACCAGCATCGTTGTTAATGGTGCCGGTGCTTCAGTGATTTTTCTGCCGGTAAACCCAGTCGAAGTGACGCAGTCCAGAAAATCCAGTAACATTGTTACTGGCACCTTGATTGCCGGACCGTGTCACTCGTAATGAGGACCATTATGTGCATATTTTTTCAATGGAGTATAAATAGATCAAGTCATCTACTTAAAATTCCTAATGTCACTGCACAAAAAAAGTTCCCAGGATATGTAATTTTATCAGAGATGCCATTTGTGATGTCCTGAGTGTTAGTGGGATCAGTGTATGGCAGTGGTGCAAATTATGGTTGCTCAGTTTACCATAACTGGTGAATTTCTTTGTTTTTTTGATTTTACCTTGAAACCTTAACACCAATTTAACATGACAATGTTTTTTCACTAAAATCATAGGTTTTAATTAGTGCAACTGAACCATAATGTTCCTTTAACAAAGATTATATTACATATATATAGGGAGGCATCAGCCACCCTATACTTAAGGTGAAACCTATCATCCATAGAAAAAGCAATGATTCTATGTTTAATTACTTTTGAGCTGTAGGGCGGATCAGCACAGCATTTCAAATTCCTATATATCCTCCCCCACCCTCCCCGGAGTGGCACGTTTTGTGCAAATCCATGTTACGGTTTAAAAGATATAAAGGCCAAAAAAAGGGTGTATTTTCCACTTCTTCATTCATTTTACCTTAGTGAAAATTTCACATTTTTGTGCTCACGCACTCAGCCCACATAGATTTGCGCCAAGTAAGAAACAAGTTGAGCAGTTCTCGAAGGAAATCCCGTCCAGTGTTTGTTTGTTTTTTTTGGCCCCTGTAGCAAATCAGTTCTGAAAGATGGCCATTAACAGATTCTAGAATCATGGTCCTAATTGACATTGAAAAGTGCCATACAATGGTATAAATGGCATTAATTACGTGTTTTTGAGGGCTGAAGAATGTGGGCAGAGTGAGGAAGGATGTTTGGTAATGTTTGGGCATTGAGGATAGCGTAATTTATTTTCTTCAAGCTTCTTGCCGAGATTGAGAAGACGTGCAAACAGGGAAAGAAAGAGTAAATACTTGTAAATTATATTAGATTGAGATGTGGTAGTCAATAGGGTTTAACTTCTCATGTTTGTGTAATGAGATTGAGAATTATTTTCTTTAACTTTGTTTAGTGAAGATTAAATGCGCAACTAAGACGTGTTCATGGTGGTGCAGTGATTTCATTGGCCCTCATTACGACCCTGGTGGATTTTTTCCGCCATCGGCGGACTTTTCCGCCATGGCGCAAAGTCCCTTTACGCCATGGCGGATGGCGGACTTACCGCCCCATTCCGAGGTTGGCGGGGCGGTAAGTCCCCATTGACCCATTTACCCTTCCCCATTCCCATTTCGGCCCCATAGGGCTCAATGGGAGTGGGGAAGGTGTTAATTATGCCACCGTACACTACGGTGGCGTAATTAACACCGAGGTCCCATAGCGCCATGGATTTTTACGCCCGCAAAAAGCGGGCGGAAAAGTGACCATGGCGCTCTGGAAACTCGTAGTTGGCGGTAAGGGGTCGGCGCAGCTAACGCTGGCGTAAACCCCTTACCGCCAGGGTCGTAATGAGGGCCATTGTGTTTTGTTTTGATTGAGTGAGGTTTTAATATGATCTGTTGGAATGTTTCTAGATTCAGTGTTCTCTTTACTGCGGTACTTGAATTCCAGATTTGCAAAGAAGTTGCAAGAGTGTAATTTAGGTTTGTTTAAAGTTTGATTTGTTTGAAGGGAGGATGTGAGGGATATATAAAAGGAAAATTGTTGTTGTCAGTTTTTGGGAAAGAGACAGTGGGCACAGAGACAAATACACACGATTTTGAATTTATTCTCGGTTTGTTAGATGCAACTAACAAAGAGTATAAAATGTAAAAAAGGGTGCTTCTCGATTCAGTATTTTGTACTGAGTGGATCTTGAAGTCGTGATTGGAACAGAAGCTTGAAAAGATGTTTTTAGGATTCTTTAATGTTGGATTTGTTTGAAGGGTGGATGCGAAGGGTATAAAAAAGGTAGAGTAGTGTTGTTAGTTTTGGGAAAGAGGCATTGGGCACTGAGATAGATTCGCACTATTTCACATGATTTTTCGATTCATAAAACATGACTAATGAAAAGTATACAATGTTTATTTTCCAAAAGTAAAAGATATATGAGTATTGGTTCGAGAAATTTGATTCTCGATACAGATTGTATATTTGTATGAAATAATTTGATGGTGTTGAGTTAACTTTCTTATGTTTATATTTATATGAAAATGTATATGAAAAAGAGTTCAGAAGGCTCAGCCAGGGGTGTACCCACTATGTGTGATCATCTTCGTACAAGGGGCGCTAGTCAATCAGGATGCTTGGCACGAGGGCTGTATTCACTGCATGGGTTTAAGGGTGTTTAATAAAATGTAAACAAATACCTTGTAGTGTGTCATTGTGCTGTTCCATATTTTCTGAAGTTTGTTTGTTGATGATGTCATGGTCGTTAACAGAGTAAAGGGATTTATGGAAATAGGGCATGGCGCTGAAGTTTGCCACAAGGTAATTGTGTTTTTTAAACACCCTAAGCACCTGGATGATGCTACGGGTGTTTAATAAAAACAATATATACATATGTGTATATATTACATGGCCACGGGAGTGGCCATGTAGTTATGGTTAAGTTGCTGTTTCCATAGGAAGAGCACTTTTTGCGCGGCTTATAACTTCGCTCTCCCTGGACGGATCCTCACCAAACTGTGCAAAAAAAGTATTTGGGTCACTCTGAATTTTTGCAAAGTTTGGTGAGGATTCGTCCAGGGGGGGCAAAGTTATAGGGGGGGTCCCAAAACTTTTATTTTTCCCATAGACTGAATGGGAAAAATGTTTTGCTCGCGTCTACAGCCCAAACCGCTGGATGGATTTTCACCAAATTTGGACGAGGAGCAGCGGCTTGGTCCCAAAAGCGTGCTTTTGCAAATTTGGTGAAAATCCGTCCAGTAGTTTTTTTTTAAAATGACCAAAAAGTAGGTAAAAAAAAATTAGTGATATCTGTGTTCAGTCCGCGGACACACTTCCCTGTTCGCTCCGCGGCAGTGTCCTGATTGGCCAATCGCCTTGCGTGATGTTCGCGGACATGCAACGTGTTCGCTGATTGGACGGTGTGGAGCGTGACGGGGCGTCAGATTTTCGGTAGCGCCCGCCATCTTGGATTCGTGGTCGTCCGCGGACAGCACAGTGAAACTTTGTTCAAAATTTGTATTTAGTAGAGTGTGTTGGTGTGTAGGAGTGTTTGGGGAGGGTGGGAGTGTATGAGATAGGATGAAAGTTGTGTTTTTTATGTGTTAGACGTTCTTTTTGTGGTCGATTTGTCTGCAGACATCACGGGTGTTCTGAAATGTTCTAAATAAACTGATTGGGGGGTGTTCTGCGGACTCAATATGTGTCCGTTTTGTTCGCAAGCAAACTGAAACTGTTCTAAGAACACTCGCAGTGTCCTGAAATGTTCACAAATAAACAAAATGGGGGTGTCCTGAGGACGCTGTCTGTATTGTTCGTTGTCAAGTTGAATATGTTCTAAGAACACTCGCGGTGTCCTGAAATGTTCGCAAATAAACAAGATGGTGGTGTTCCGAAGACGCTTCTAAGAACACTCGCAGTGTCCTGAACTTTTCGCAAATAAACAAAATGGGGGTGTCCTGAGGACGCTGTCCGTATTGTTCTCTGTCAAGTTGAATGTGTTCTAAGAGCTCTCGTGTTGTTCTGAAATGTTCGTAGGGGGTGTCCTGAAGATGCTGTTCGTATTGTTCTCTGTCAAGTTGAATGTGTTCTTAGAACACTCATGGTGTCCTGAAATGTTCGCAAATAAACGAAATGGGGGTGTTCTGAGGACACTGTCCGTATTGTTCGTTGTCAAGTTGAATGTGTTCTAAGAACACTTGCGGTGTCCTGAAATGTTCGCAAATAAACAAGATGGTGGTGTTCTGAAGACACTTCTAAGAACACTTGCGGTGTCCGGGGAATGTTCGTAGGGGGTGTCCTGAGGACGCTGTCCGTATTGTTCTCTGTCAAGTTGAATGTGTTCTAAGAACACTCACAGTGTCCTGAAATGTTCGCAAATAAACAAAATGGGGGTGTTCTGAAGACGTTTCTAAGCACACTCGCGGTGTCCTGGAATGTTCGTAGGGGTGTCCTGAAGGCATAGTCCGTATTGTTCGCTGGCAAGTTGAATGTGTTCTAAGAACACTCGCAGTGTCCTGAAATGTTCGCAAATAAACAAAATGGCGGTGTCCTGAGGACACTGTCCATATTGTTCGTTGTCAAGTAGAAAGTGTTGTAAGAACTATCGCGTTTTTTCTGAAATGTTCGTAAGGGGTGTCCTGAAAACGCTGTCCGTATTGTTCGCTGGCAAGTTGAAAGTGTTCTAAGAACACACATAATGTCCGCGGACATTAAAAGTTTCCATAGACCATAGTTGAAATGTTTGACTCTATGGATGTGATATGCTGCGGTGGTTGTTGCCAGGGCATAGAGTCTTGGGTGCATGGCCAAATCAGATTCATATTTGCTTATAACTTTGGGTGAAAAACAAATGTATAAGGAACAAAGGTATTAGATACTATGGATGTGATATGCTGCTATGGTTCTCCTTATTTTTGTATACTTACTGTTTGGTCTAGTAACCGGAGTACATGTATTTCTTGTTAATTTCTGTGATAAAAGAAAATAGCATGTTAGTATTAGTATTTTGTAATGACTAATTACATTGTATAATCAATATACTTTTTTTTTTGGACCCTCATATTTAGTAGATTACAAATCAGAGTACTGTACAATTGGCTCAGTTTCTGTATTTGTTGCTAAAATCATTGGGTCTGTGGGAGAAAAAAAAATCCATGTTGGATTAAAAAAAAACCTTTTTCTGTTATGCCACAGTTTATTTGTTTGTTTGGTTTCAGTATTCACTTGTTGTTTCTGGCTAATGCTTTATACTTTGGCTGCTTGTATTTTGTTGGAGCAGTAACATATTATTTATTTGTTTTGATATTATAAAATTTTGGAGCAGTCAGATACCAATTGGCGTATTCTAACTGTCTATTTTTTTTATATATTTTAGTGGTATTGATTTATCTATTTGGATATTGTTAAATTTTGGGACAGTTGGATACCAATTGGCGTATTCTAACTGTGTATTTTTTGGTCTAATTTAGTGGTATTCATTTATCTGATTAGTTGTTGTAGAATCTTTGAGCAGTTAGATAGCTTTTGGAGTATTCTAACAGTTTATATTTTTTTAACACAAGTTTACTTAGGGTTTAAATACAGTTTAGTTATCAAATTTTGGTTTTAAGAACATCAAATAAGCGTTTGTAAGATTTCCTGGTAATCTCTGCTTTAGAGTAATGGTACTATCATTACATTCAAATCATCCACATTTCTTTTTTATATATACAGTGTAGTGCCCTGAATTGGTTGTGGCTCCTGCTTGGTAGATTATACCTATTGTTGTGAAGGTTTTCTTACCAAGTGATATTTGACCATGTTTTGCATTAGTATTATGTATTTACTATGTGTTTGTATTACTAACGTGGAGCGATTATCTGAATTGCAGGTAGAGCATAATCTACCATGGTTTGCATTTTGTACAAGTCGCTGAAATGGAATGGATTCACAATTTGGTATTGATATATATATATGAAGCGTTCATTGGGGATTTCTTCTTGTGTCACATTGTTGCAGAGAGTGCATGTATGTTTCCACATGTATGAAATCTGAAAGATTTCATTTATAGGTATGTTTTTGTTTTCCAGTACTTGTAGTAAGTACATTAGAAATTCTTGTGGATCTTCCTGTGAATTTATTGTGAATTTCACCATTCCAGCACAGTAGTCCAATTGTTGTCTTATTCCATAAACACTATACGTGTTGTCAGGATTGTTTGCTGCATTTCTGTGAAGTACTAACATTTGCAAACACAATGGGTCTGTACTGTGTAAGTAAATGTTGTCAACAATTGGTGGTAATTGAAATAGAATATTCATTGCTACATTTGCATAGCAACTTACACCAACTATATTTGAGAATTTAAATGGTCCAGGTAGTTCTGTATCTAACTGCTTTTTTTGGAGTTTGTCTTCCTTCTTCAAAGAAGTACCTGGTTTACTTTCCCTAATTGATTCTTTTTTGCTTGTGGTACTTGATGAAGTATTAGTTTCTTTTACTCTCTTTGGAGGATTTGCAGTGACATCCTGTTGCATTTCTGTTTGATTCATTTTTCTTTTATAACGTTTTACTTTTTGTGGAACAGAATATATGTTTAGGTGGGGGGTGTATAGTGAGCAAAGTCTATTGTATTCTAAAATGCAAGGAATATCAACGTTTATTTTACTTGCATCAAAGTTGATTAGAAATAGACCGTCAAGTGTACGTAAGCGTGATAGTGCTACATAGCTCATGCCTTCTTTAAAGACTGTGTTACCAATATCTAACATTGCTTTGTCTAGGGTAAGACCTTTTGATTTATGAATCGTGACTGCGTCTGCAAGTGTTAGAGAAAATTGTTCTCTGCGTACATACATATCTTTGAAGAGATGTTGAGCGTCCTATCCTTTTTACTTCTGAAAGTTTGTCAAAGAGTATATTGACAAACTGAATTTTGTTGGTCACGTGGGTATGTTTGAAAGCCAACAACTGTACCCAGTGCTCCATTAACTAGTCCTTGGTCCACGTAAAGGTTACGGTTAAGCATTACTCTGCAATTTAAGGATAATTTTAATATCTTTTCTAAGCCTGCTGTGTTTGAGATTGATTTTTCTAAACTATTTAGTCTTGTTGTGGCTTGGTCACACATGGGTAGTGTCATACCATGTACATCTAGTTTGTCTGTGGTGCTAATTTCCATGATTGGTTGCATTTCTTTACTTAGCATGATTTCATTGAATTTGGAACAGCTTGCAAGAGTTGGCATTAAGGCCATACAATTGATATTTTTGTGGGCTAATTGTTCCATAACATCTGTAGCACATGCATTATCGCCATAAAGTGCATTAATGTGCCGGGTTTTCAATATTGCTTCTGCTTCTTTAGAAAGTATACCAACTCTGATACTTTTTAAAATGTTGGCATAAGTGAGATCTGCAGATTGCCGCATGTTTTCTGTTAATTCTCTGTATTGGAAATGTTGCCAAAGGTTGACATTGCCAATGCTGCCAACAGTTTTACAGCAGAGTTTGTGTCCTAAGGTTTTAAAAATAGGCTCACCTTTTACTGGTGTTAATTGAAGCAGATCTCCAAAAACAATAATGTGGTTTCCTGCAAGGAGCTCTTCATAGTCTGTTTTGAGTACTTCCTGTAATCTGAGGTGAATCAAAGCTAACATCAGGTTGGAGACCATGCTGACTTCATCTATTAGTAGCATTTTCATTTGTTTCAATACTCTGCGTAATTCCATTGCAGCTTCTGCAGAAAGTTTGTAATAGTCTAAATTGTTCTGGTGTTCTACTGGTAATAGTAGTAATCGGTGTAATGTAACACCACCTATGTTGTAGGCAGCTAAACCTGTGGGGGCAGTGACAACAGCTGACAGTTTGTTGTTTGTCAATTGTTGAAGGAATTTACTAATGATTTTGATTAGGAATGTGTTGCCAGAACCAGGTTCACCACTGACGTACAGTAGTATAGGTTTATAATTATGGCAGGAACATTCTTTATTTTCATGTTTTACACCATGTGCAATTTGTTTTGTTACTTCTTGAAAAATGCTACTTTGCTCATTGTTTAGTTTTGATTGTAGTATAGTTAAGTCTTCCTTATCTTCATACTGACACATGGTGTTTTCTACTTCTATCATAGCTAATTCTGCCTCATTTATTATTAGTGGTTCTCCCAGTGGTTCTTGGCTTCCTGTTACAGAAGGTTGACTACTGTCAGGAGTGTCCTTATCTAGTTGGGCTTGGATTTCTTCTTCGTGTTGCTGTTCATTTTGCAACATTGTTTTGTACTGTGTAAAGTTTACATCAGTTATAGTGCTTTCATTTGCTTTGAAAGCATGCTCATACGAGTCATAGTTATCTAGTAATTGTTCTTCTTTTCTCCATGGTTTGAAGAGTTGTAGCAGGGACATGTAATATACTTCGTTATGTTGAGGAGTCTTTAATGACAATTTGATATGATTAATTAAATTTGGTTTAGTGAGTTTAACTAAGCTGCCTTCACAGTTTGTCACTCTATATTTACCTTTTTTTCATCAGGTTTTGATGAAGAACTTGAACTTTGGAGAAGGTTATGTGAAGATTTTAGGAGTAAAGTAAGAAAAAAAAATACAAAGTAACAGGTGTCTGTCAAGCATCTGCAAAAAAAAAACCAAAAAAGGCTCTTTTCAGAGCCAACCTCAAAGGGGAAATGGGGCACACTATTTAAATTTATATTCACCACGCTAGGGGTTCAGTATGTTCTATGTTACATGTATATAAAGTCAGGGATAATATGGTTAAGTTGTGCTACTAAAAACATGAAATTCAGTAAAAAAACTTTGTTAAAGGGACATTATGGTTAAGTTGCGCTAATAAAAACCTATGAAATTCAATGAAAAACCTTTGTTAAAAGGGATGTTATGGTTAAGTTGCGCTACTAAAAACCTACCAAATTCAGAAAAAAAAACTTTGTTAAAGGGACGTTATGGTTCAAAGTAAAACCGAAAAACCCCTGAAATTCGGCAGTTATGGTAAGATAAGCAACCATAACTCGCGCCACCGTGCACTGCTAACACTAACACCCAGGACATCAAAGATGACATCACAAATGTCATTGATGACATCACTGATGACATCACATGGCTGGCTCTCCCTTTTTTCCTTTACTGACATATCTAAGCCACATAGTTTTCTTCAGTAACAGTCAGGAAGTAAAAATTTAAAAGGTACTATATTTGTAGACTTAGGGTCAAGTCATATCATATGAAACATATATATTGCGGTAGACACAGGCTTGAAAGAGAGCAATCCTTTCTGTGCATGAAGATAATCATTAGAGTTATCAGCACTTTCTCATAGTTTTATTTTTATTAATATACCTTCCCTGCATATGCTCATATTTGTATACATTGTACTCACACTCCTTTCCTTAGGGTTCACTGACATCATTTGATACACATACATACAGTAAGTAGCAGCTTTGAAACAGAGCAATCATTTCTCTGCAGAAAGATAATCAGTTAGGTTATGAACTCTTTCTGCTACTACTTCTGCTTTTTTGCTTCCTTCTCTGTCCCTGTATATACTCATATTTGTATGTGTTGTTGTCTCTTTGGGCCTCATTACGACCCAGGCGGTAAGTTACCGCCTGGGGACCTCGTAGTTGGCGGTAAGGGGTCGGCGCAGCTAACGCTGGCGTTAACCGCTTACCGCCAGGGTCGTAATGAGGCCCTTTGTGTTTTGTCTGTAATAATGTAATTATTTATTAAGTGGGTTTTATTAGCTACTTATTACATGTTTCACAGTACGCAAAACTCTAATAAGAAAGCAGTTATCATTTCATTATTCTACATGGCAAGATTATGAATATTGCACCTCCATCATGTATATTGCGCACACTGCCTAAGTTTCTGCATGAGTTGCTTAGTATACTGGATAGAACTTCATAATAGAATGCTATTTATATCAATGCATTGCTTAATGCACTAATTAGCTCATGATATTTATTCAAATGATCCTTGACACTTTTTGGTTAACATTATAAGAATCCCTCCTACAGAGTTTTCATGAAAAGCAAATGCACATCTGATGTCATCAGTGATGTCATCAATGACATTTGTGATGTCATCTTTGATGTCCTGGGTGTTAGTGTTAGCAGTGCACAGTGGCATTTTTTTACTGAATATATATATATATATATATATATATATATATATATATATATATATATATATATATATATATATATATTACACAGCCACGGGAGTGGCTGTGTGGTTATGGTTAAATTGCTAATCCCAAAGGAAGAGCACTTTTTGGGCGACTTATAACTTCGTTCACCCTGGACGAATGCACACCAAACCTTACAAAAAAAAGTATATGGTGCACTCCGAATTGTTTTGCAAAGTTTGGTGAGGTTTGGTCCAGGGGGGGAAAAGTTATAGGGGGGTCCCTAAATTTCTTTTTTTCCCATAGACTGAATGGGGGAAAAAAAATTGCGTACGCCTACAGCTCAAACCGCTGGACGGATTTTTGCCAAATTTGCTGCAGGAGCAGCGGCGTGGTCCCGAAAGCGTGTTTTTGTAAATTTGGTGAACATTCGTCCAGTAGTTTTTTGTAAAACGATCAAAAAGTAGGTCTAAAATAATTAGTGATATCTATGTCCGCTTCGCAGACAAACTTCCCTGTTCGCTCTGCGGGCAAGATATCGATTGGCTAATCAGTTGCATCATGTCCGCGGACATGTGATGCGTTCGCTGATTGGATGGTGAAGAGCGTGAAGTGCGTCAGATTGTTCTGATGCGCCCGCCATCTTGGATCGGTGTTTTGGTGTCCGCTGACATCGCTGCATAAACATATTAAAAAACACAACACTGCACTGGTTAAACTTATCAAATACTGTCTGGGGAGGTGAGGGTTGATGAGGATGGGATGGGATATGGCAGCAAGAAGCAAAAAAGTGGTGTTTTTTGTCACAAAAGTCACACGGTACATTTGGAGGTGTTCCACAATATAATGTGTATGAAGTATAGGCCAAGGACTAATGTGTCTGTGTTAAAATGTATTTGAAATACTAATGGAGTCACACTGCCGTCCCCTAGATTCTGGCATCTGAGGCAGCCACCTGCAGTGTCTGATGGAAAGAGAGGCCCTGCATGTGTATGAGAATACAAGTTCTCATGGATGCATTGAGCCATGTTGTTGCAAAGTGAGAATGTATTTAGATTCTGAGTGAAGGTCACCAGCTTTGATTTTTTGGTTGCGAGCTAAGGAAGCCCACGCATGGGACACAAAGTGTAAGGTTCAATTGTTTTTTTTTACCTTGAGAGAAAAGGAATATTCCGTAAGGAATGCAGTGAGAGGAGGTTTGTAATAATGAACATTTGATAAGGTTATGCATTCCAAAAGTGTGTAAGGAACATGTAAATTCAGTTCTTTGTCACTTCACCCAACTACACAACTTCAGTATTCCTCCTCACAGTCCCCCACTAACCCCACCCCACTCTCCCCCATCACAGTACACCATTACTAATCCCATTTTATCTAGTCGAAACAAAAAGATGACATATTTGATAAACCCAATGTTGCATAGCTAATAAACAGATAGAGATAGCAAATGATATGACAACAGGTATGTTATCAGAAGAAAATACATATTTACAGCTTGTAGGAGGTGAAGCATAACAACACAATCTTAGTTAAAGGCCATTTAAGGTGAATGAGTTCAGTGCAACAAAACCCTTGAATTTCAGTGTAAACTATTCATTTTAGGTGATGTTAAGGCGATGTTAAGGTAAACTATCTGATGCAAGAAAACCCTTGAAATTTGGTGAAAAAACAATAGTTGAAATTAAGTTAAGGTGCCGATTTGATTCCACAAACCACTGCAATTCGGGAAGGTGCTGAAGCTGTGCCACCTTAAATATGATACCCCCATTGTGCAGTCCCTAAGCACACTGATGACATTACAAATTACATCACCGATAAAATCACATATAACATCACTTATGGCATCATGAGGGACATCACTGGTATAGCAAGATGCAACATTTGAAAAGCATGCTTCTGCATACCAGGGTGGATTCAGCTTGGTTGGAGTTTGCATTTGAAAATACTGTCAATTTACAATCATGGTATTCTTATCCATCAGAGTTGCTCTGTATTTATGTAACATTCACATGTCGAGATCCTCTAGAACCTTTATCACTCTGTTCTAAGAACAGACCCCTATGCAAAGAAGACATTTGAGTTTTCTGATTATGGATTTACACCTGTCTGCCAAATCATTCAACATGCATAACAAGGGGCAGTTTCTGAAGTTAACTTATCAGCATATGGCAGACAACTTACTTTCATTATAACCAATCAAATGTTAGGCCTTGACCATTCAAATTAGTAAAGGCCAGTGAAGGTAGCCCGCAAGGGTCAACAGTGTTAAAAACACTTGCTTTTTGTGAGGACATATAATAATCAGCATTAGAGTGGCTAATTCCATGGATGGATAAATGTAGTAAGTGTTTTCTTGCCGTGGTTTGAATCTGCAATCCCACTGCACATGTTTGAACTATGACTCCCATGTATCCTTGCCAATGGCTATGCTGGATAGGGCTAGTGGATCCAAAGCTTGCAGACTTCTATATTGCATCTAAATTGTTAAGTGCTATGATTAGAACAACTTGCTGCAGTTACCCAACCATTATTTTCAATGCTTGACGAACGTTTTCAGATATTCATAAAAGACACAGTATTTTGCATTGTGCTATACGTTTAATAGTCAGAAATGTTTCCCTATAACTAGTACTTACCAGGGAAGTCATTGAGGAGGTTGCATGTGATATTGTGACTGATTTCTCAAATGATGTCATCACTCATGCCATCTCACATGTTCTAAGTGGCTAGGGAGTACGTTTAAGTGGAAGGGCTGTTCATGTTGCAAGTATTGTCGAGTGTGGACACTCCTTGGCCTAAATTCAGTTCTTGGTTGGAGTCACCGTACATTTAAATGTCAGGGTGAGTGTGCATGAAAATTTGGTCTATCAGTGAAAGTCACATAGTGACATGCACAGTGCAATGTCAATGCACATGTGCCACATACGCCACATACTGGGCAATGTCTATGTCCAGGTAGTTTAACTGGATAATTCACCATATCAGTGGAACAGTATTTTTAAATGCAAATTCAAACCAAGTTGAAATCACCCATGCAGAAACACGTTTTTCAAATGTTGCATCTCACTTTCTTGCACACTCATGATGCCAGGACTGATGTCATGTGTCATATCCTCAGTGATGTATTTTTTGTTGTTGTCAGTGTGCTTTTGGACCATGCAATGGGGACATTATAGTTAAGGTGGTGCAGTTTCAGCACCTGCCAAGTTTCAGTGGTTTTGTGGCATTAAATCCGTACCTTAACGTCACTTCAACCAAAGTTCTTTAGTCTTGGTCAGCTCAAACCCCATAAGGCAGGCCATCCTGATCACAATCCAACCCACTAGAAGTTGTAGCAGTTGTAGCTCATCATATGTGAGCTTAACATTGCATTTATTCCCACCATTGGTCTTGATAGGATATACAATAGGTTGGGGTGTTGAAAGATGGTTGCAAGACAGCAAGTATCACATTTAAGGTGGTATTTCTGGTATTTTTCCCAGAAAGATTCCGTTCACTGCCAGGTGGAGTCATGACAGGACACATTTGAAGGAAGACAGCATTAGGTGGCATGTAGGGCTGTTTCCAGCAACATGTGCAATATGATTATTGGCATGGCCAGGAGAAAGGGGTGGGGAAGTCTGATGTCGCAGTCAAGATCATTCTTCCATGGTACAAAGATCTGGTAGGTATTTAACAAAGCTAGTGCAGAAATGCAGTTTGGCCAGTTTACATGGGAAGGTGTTTACTGTGCTCCATTATGGAATTCCCAGGAGAATGGCCTATTCTTTATGGATGCAACTTATCACCTTAAAAATGTCTGCAGCCAAGGTTTTCATGTGGGTTTTGATCATTGTCACTGGATGTGGTGCAGGGAGGGAAATCGCAATGTCTGTTCAATTTGTCTGTGGCCATGCACGGTTTAAATAGGGAATGTCTGCATCTTTCACGGCCATTCATGTAAAATCTACATGTTCTGCAGACATTGGAATAAGCCTGAAATGTCCTAATCAGCTAAATCCAATTGTGGTTGGGATATGTCCTGCAGATTCTGCTCAGACTCTACTAATGTATCAGTATGATCATATAAATTGGTAATTAAATCACATATTTTCCATTATAGCATTGCATTTCCAACGGCAACAAGCAACAATCCCAAATTCTAAACAATGGATCCTCACCGATAGTGAAAGAGTTGTTACTTTGGGCTATCTGCAACAGCATAAATGAGAACACAGATTTATTTTGTAAAGCCTAAGTATGGTTGAATCTTCAGTAAAAACTTGAATGCCAGTAGAGGGGGCAGCAAGTTCAGAGATACGTTTGGTCAGCATATAAGAACAGTGGACAATGCACAAGCATTCTGCCAAAAGTCTATGTAGACACCTATGAAATACGCCATGAGATTTAAAGTGGATTTATGCCCTCATCTGCAGCCTGTTCAAGGAAATTAGGGTTTGCTCCATCTGCATCATCTGCTCTGTGAGTCGCACAATTCAATTATTACATTATTTTGCAGCATAACGTTATCTGTTGCCCCCTTGTTCCCCGTTCATTGCTCCTTCGTTTTCATTCCCAGTTGTTTGTTCCTCCCGCCTCCCTGCTTGCGTACCCGCCCACCCCCCTCCCTGAATGGCTCTCCCTTTCTACATACAGGCCCTCCCAGGGCAGTCCCCCTGCCCGGCAGCCCCACGTCTAAGGGCCCCTAGGCAAGGGTGGCTCCTTCTTGGCGGCTCCCTGTTAGTGTCTGCAGGTGTCCACAGGGAACGCCAACTGACAGTCACCTTCCTTCTGATTGCCCTGCCGACCCCCCTTCCACCACCATGTGTTCTATTATGACTGTCTAACTGCATTGTGAAACCTAGGCCTTTTTCCCATTACTTAGGATTCTCAAACCTTGGTGGTTTTCCCACTGTGTGTTCTAATGTGACTGTCTAAATTCATGAAACTGCATTGTGAAACCTAGGCCTTTCTCCCACTACGTAGAATTCTCAAACCTTCGTGGATTTCCCACCGTGTGTTCTAATGTGACTCTCTAAGTTCCTACAACTGCA
The DNA here is from genome assembly GCF_040938575.1 of Ambystoma mexicanum. Lineage (NCBI taxonomy): Eukaryota > Metazoa > Chordata > Amphibia > Caudata > Ambystomatidae > Ambystoma > Ambystoma mexicanum. The sequence continues at coordinate 360,746,743 of NC_090941.1, forward strand.
TTGTGAAACCTAGGCCTTTTTCCCACTATTTAGGATTCTCAAACTTAGATGTCTTCCCTCCTGTCTTGAATTGTGCATTTGGTGATCTCTTAATCCTCAGTGTCGTCTTGTCCCATTGCTCAAGTTGCTTGCCTCTTGCTGTCCTGTCTGCCTGTTCTAGTTGTCCCTTCTAGTGTGTCCTTCTCTCCTTCCACCTATGCGCCCCTCTCCCACCTACTCTATGGTGTTATCTGTCTCTCCTATCTTTTCTAACTGTTTCTCTATTGACTATCCTGCTCTCCCCACCAAATCGGGTAGGAGGAAGTTTAGAAAGGGCACCCTGGTCTCCAACCTAGGCCTCCCTATCGCTGACACCTACATCAGTGCCGCATCCAAGGAAACTCTCACCGGCATCCTCTTTGTTTTTCCTTCGCCAGACCTATGGACCCTTCATATAGTCTCTGTGCTCTCTCCTTTCTCTTCCTCTCCCATTAATGGTGGCACCTGGCGGGATGCCCTCCTGGCATCCTTCCATTCCTCTAAGGTCATCATTAATGTCTACAATAATGGGACCATCTTGGTCCAAGGCCCTCAGGCCAACCTTCACCTCTTTGATAGACACTTTCCGCGCCTCATCAACTTCCTTTCTTCTTCTGCTGTCCCCCTCCCTTTTCCGTCACTACCTTGCCTCCCCCTTCTGCCTCCTCCTCGGCTACCTTGCCTTCTCCTTCCCGCTCTCCCCCCTGGCGGGCTCCTTCTACACCTCCAAAGGGTGTACCTCTGATTTGTACCCCTCCCCGGAAGTCTTTCAAGGATGGCAACCTTCTCCATATCACCACTCTAAACTCTCGCTCTGCTGCCAAACACTCCTCTGATATCTGCCGCCTTCTTGACGAATTTGACCTCAATGTCCTCGGTCTCATAGAGACATGGTTCATGGCCAGCTCTATCACTAGCTTTGACATACTCCTACCTGATGGCTACAAGATCCTTTCCGCACCCAGGTCCAACCGCTCTGGTGGGGGTGTAGCCGTGATCTTCCCTGAGTGGATACCTTCCTCTGTCACCCCTATGCAGGCCTACTCCTCTTTTTGAATGCCTCGTCTGCAGGCTCTCTCTCTCTCCCCTAGCCATTCCCTTACTGTGGCTACTATCTATCGGTCACCTGGTCAGATTTCCTCCTTCCTTTCTGAGTGGGTGGACCTCTCCTCCTCACTTTTGGCCTCAATCACTCAACTCCTGCTTCTTGGGGACTTCAACATCCACTTGGATGCCCCCTGTCCTTCCTCTCTACTCTTTCGTGACCTCTGTGACTCTCTCTCACTCACTATTCTCCCCTCTGGCCTGACTCACTCTGCAGGGCACACTCTGGATGTTCTGATCTCCTCAGACCTTCCCCTCTCTCTTCCTCTCTCCACCCCTCTCTCCTGGAGTGATCAATGTCTCCTCTCCTCCCACCACACCCTCCCCACCCCTCAGGCCAAGCCACCTCCATCACTGCCACCCACCTTCTCGGTCATCCGACCCATGAAGCGCGTGTCAGCTGAGGCTTTCGCCGGCACCTTCTCACCCCCCTCCACCTTTGGCTGACTCACACCCTGACACAGCCCTTTCCATGCTCCACTCTTCTATACCTGGTACTCTTGATATCCTTGCCCCTGTCATGAGAATCCGCCTGAAGTCCAAAGCCAATTGCAACTCCTGGTATGACTCCAACCTCGTCACCCTAAAACGCAAGTGCAGGGTGGCCGAGAGGAAATGGAGGGCTTCATGTGCATCCTCTGACAAACTGGCCTGCCGCCTGCTCCAAAGGCAATACCGGCTCTCTGCCCTCACCAAGAAGAGAGCACATATCCAAGCCTGCGTCTCTGCAGCATCTAATAACTCAGCTGAACTCTTTAAAATCTGCAAGGAACTGGCCAATCCTGCTGCAGCCTCCACCTCTCCTGTTCCTTTCTAGGCCCTAAGAACGGCACTGGCTTCTCACTCCATCTCTAAAACTCAGGACATCGTGTCCTCACTCTGCTCCTATCCCCTCCCCCCTTACTCCCTGCCCTTCCTCTGGCTCTTCTGCAGCCACCCCGCCTCCCTCCTTCTCTGCCTTTCCTCTGTTCTCCGCTGACGAGGTTTCTAGACAAGTCTGATCGCTGAAAGTCTCGTCGAAACAGGTTCACCCCTGTTCCTCCAAAACCATCAAGCACCACATCGACTCACTGGCTCCTGCTCTGGCTGATTTCCACAACCACTCCTTCGCCAGTGGAGTCTTCCCATCCCCCTTGAAGCACTCCCTTGTGCACCCTCTACTTAAGAAACCCTCTGCCGACCCCGCCTGCCCGGCTAACTATCACCCCATCTCCATCACTCACTTCCTGGGCAAGCTCCTGTAGAAACTGGTCATCTCCCAGCTTAATCTCCACACTGAATCTGTTGGTTGTCTTCATGACCATCAGTCTGGCTTCAGAGCTGCCAGAAGCACGGAAACTTCTCTCCTGAACATACGTGAAGACCTGCTTTCCAACCATGACTCTAACACCCCTTGCGTCCTCATCTTGCTTGATCTCTTTTCTGTCTTTGACACTGTCAACCATGCCATCCTGCTCAACCATCTCCGTGATAACCTGGGTATCACTGGTCAGGCTCTGGCGTGGCTGACTTCCTTCCTCTCTGACCGACCCTTCCAGGTCCAACTTGTGTCCTTCTTCTCCGCTATCTTTTTCTCTACCTGTGGTGTCCCCCAGGGGTCTAACCTCTCTCCCTGGCTTTTCAACCAATACCTGGCACTCCTTGCCCACCACATTGCCACTCTCTGCCCCAACTTTCATTGCTATGCGGACGACACTCAGCTCATTTTCAGGCTACCCTCGGCCTCCTCCCCCCTTCCCTCATCTCTGACTGTCTGCTATCCAGGAGTGGTGTGCCGCCAATGACCTCTGCCTTAATGCCAGTAAGACTGAGATTCTCCTCATTGGCACACCCGTTCCCTCCTTCCCTGTAGCCTCAGGCTCACCTCTCGTGGCCCTCTTCCTGCTGCCACCTGCAAGGCAAAAAACCATGGGGTCATCTTCGACTCCACACTCTCCTTCTCCCCTCACATCTCTGATGTCTCTAAGAAGTCACACTACCAGCTGCACCTCCTCAGAGGTACTCTTCCTTTTCTCACCTTCCCCCAGAAGCTCACTGACTCCAGAGCTCTGGTCCTCTCTAGGCTCGACTATTGTAACAGCCTCTTTCTAAATCTGCCTGTTCTACTCTCCAGCCCTTTGCAACTCATCCAGAACAGGACTGCAAGACTTGTCCTTGGCCCCAAGCCCAGGGATCGTATCACTCCAGGAATGAAATCTCTGCACTGGCTCCCAGTCACTGCGAGGATTCAATTCAAAACCCTCTGCATCGTTCACAAGGACTTCTGGGGCCTCAATACCTTCAACTCTCTCTTCCTAAATATCTTCCTTCTCAAGCTCTTCGCTCATCCGCCTCCAACTCCCTCAGGCTCAATCGCTTCACCAAGCAATGAATTGGTGGTAGATCTATTTCTTCGGCTGGTGCCTCCCTCTGGAACAGCCTCCCTGCCTCCCTCAAACATCAGGAGAACCATCTCCGGTTCCGGAAGCACATCAAAACGTTTCTCTTTGCTTCTGCTTTATCTCTCCTCTCCTCTGCTGACCTCCTGCCTGCTAACCTGAACTGTACTGGCTACTTGGATACCCTCTGTTCTCGGCCCCAGGTCCTCCTTCCACCAACGCCACACACCTCCACTGCCCACCTGGCAACCCCACACTTGGGGACTGTTTCTGTATCCCTACAGTCCCCTACCAGCCCTTGACACCATACGCCTGCACTTACCCTTGCACTTGCCACTTGTGGCCATTTACTTACTTATTGTTATCATCTTTCCCATGTACAGCACTGTCCCTGACCTCTTCCCATGCACTTGCGTGATCTGAATGACACCCGGCCTAGTAGGATCGTTGTCCTTCCTCCCTTTGTTTCCCTCCCCTGCCTCGACGCGCCTCGAAACACTTGTGTATAGGCGCGTTATAAATGCCATATCATATCATATCATATCAATTAGGCAGGTATGGTATGATTAGAAATGCTCTGAGCACTGTGGATTATTTCCATTGGCTTTACTCAGTGACCAACGTAAGCAGCCACCATGAAAAGTATCACATCAAGTGACTTGTGAGGACCAGTTTAAGAAGCCAACATGAAAAGTGTCATGTCATGTGACTTGTGAGGAATTGCCACCTGGCAAGAGTGCAAAGCCCTGGCTTCTTAAATGTTGTATTAACTCATAGAATAATGAGGGTTATTCTTTCTCAAAAAGGGATAATCTGTTAACCAGATTTCCCTTTTCTTTTGGCTCCATGCCAAAAGCATAGTGCACTTGTGCCTTGCTGCATTGGTAGCCTGATTTCACAGCACTCGCTCTCCTCATGGCAGAGAGCAGGTTTAAAAGTGACAACCAAAGCAAAGCAAAGTCAGTACAAAGTCATTTGTGCAGTACAAAATGATTTTGCACTGAGAAACTACACTTTTCACAGTTCCATGAATCAGGGTTTGTGTCTGCAGTGCAAAGTCACTTTGAATTGTGCAAAACATTCCATGAATCATGCCCATAGTGTTTAATTAAACTGTTTATATTTTTATAAAACCTTGATTGGACATCCCGTTTATTTTACACTGTGATACTGTATTGTTTGGGTCACTACTGGTTCACCTTCACACCCCTCTTGAGAGGTAAGCCTTCCCTCAGCACACCTTACCACAAAAGGAGAAAGAGTTATATCTCTAAACTGTCCCCGTTTTACCTTTATGATTGCATTGTTTTTTTGTTTGTAGAAGTATGAGGGCTGAGTGGTCCATTTTACTACTACTCACCCTTGTGTTTCAAAGCGATCAAGGAGGGAGGGAACATGAATTTCTGAATGATGAAAATCTGCACAGGCAAAGTAAGTGCATATAATACAATTAACAGTGTAGATAACAGCAAATAGGTCTGACAACAATTCTGCAATTTTTCCAAGTGCATTGAGGTGACACCACACAAGGAGCAACAACAGGGGAGATAAATAGATGATCTTCAAGGCATGGTACGTTCAGATTGTGCAAGTGCACAGACTGTAAAGGAGAGGGGATGGGCGGGGGGACAAGTACCGGGGCGTAGGGTGAGGCATCAAGTGTCCCCAGTTAGTCAGAAACTGGGTAAGTGCTGAGAGGTGCCGTTCTCATTGACCAAGTGCAGTAGCAATGTAGCAAATGCAGGCCCGGAGGGAAGTGTGAAAGGACTGGCGAGGGTGCCAGGTACCTGTAAGACTCTGAGGTACACCCGGTAGCCAGTTGGCAAGCTGTGTGGAAAAGGAGGGAGAGAGGGATAAAGCAGAGAGAGAGGTTAGCAGAGTAAAGGGAGAGAGAAGAAGAAGAGGAGAAGAGGAATGTCTTAAGGAGTTTCCGGAACTTAAGGAGATATCCCGCTCAAGATGGAGGGAGGCAGGGAGGCTATTCCAGAGGAAGGCCCCTGCTGCAGATAGAGATCTCCCTCAAAATCTATGCTTGGAGAACCGGCTCACTCACAGAAGGTTGGGGGTAAATAATCATAGGGCTCGGGAGGGACAGTATTTAGATAGGCATCATTGCAGATAGGTGGGTCGCAGGCTCCAGAAAGCATTGTGGATAATGCAGAGGGTCTTGAACTGGATCCTTGCAGCAATGGGTAGCCAGTGGAGGGATTTGAGCACCGGAGAGAGGTGGCCCCTGGGCCTGAGGCCAAGGATACATCTCCTGGTTCTGTTCTGGGTGAGTTGCAGAGGGAGCAAAGCAGAGGCAGGGAGGTTGAGAAAGAGGCTGTTGCAGTAGTCCAGCCTAGAGAGAACCAGTCCTCTGGAGACAGTGAGCGGCTGGGGGAAGGTGAGAAAAGGAAGAGTACCACTGAGGAGGTGCTGCTGGTTGTTGGACTTTTTAGGGATGCCCGAAATGTGAGTGGAGAAGGAGAGATCGGATTAGAAGATGACACCAAGGTTTTTTTCTCAAAGGTGGTTGCAGGTGCAGGGCCAAGGGAGGCCGGCCAGATTGTGAGTGGGAAAGCGGGAGCAGGAGCCTCAATCCGAACAATCTCAGTCATACTGGCGTTGAGGCAGAGGTTGTTTTCAGCACACCATGACTGAATTGCGGACAGACAGTCAGATATGTATGAGGTAGAGGAAGTGGCTGATGGCAGTCTGAATGAGAGTTGCGTGTTGTCTGCATAACACTGGAAGTTAGAGATGAAAGTGGCAATCACACGTGCCACGGCAGCCATGTAGACATTGAAGAACCAGAGGGATGAGTTAGAGCCCTGTGGAATGCTGCAGGTTGAGAGAGTGGCAGCAGAGAGAAAAGGCCCAAGTCCCACCAGGGATGGGCAGTCGGAGAGGAAGGAGGTTAACCATGCTAAAGCCTGAAATGTGATTCCCAGGGTGTCACTGAGATGGGAGATCAGGATGTTGTGGTTTACCGTATGAAAGGAAGGGGAGAGGCCAAGAAGAGTGAGGACAGAGGGAGTGTTAGTGTCGAGATTTGAGAGCAGGTCTTCATCGGTGTTCAGAAGAGCAGTTTCCATGCCTTTGGATGCTCTAAAGCCAGAGTGATGGTCGTGGAGGTAACCAGAAGATTCAGTGTGGAGGGTGAGCTGAGAGATAGCCAGTTTCTCCAGGAGTTGGCCCAGGAAAGGGGTGATGAGATGGGGCGGTAAAACTCCAATGGCAAAAGAGAGATTATAGAGATCAGCCAAGGCTGGAGCGAAAGAGTCAATGTTGTCCTTAATGGTTTTGGAGCAGCAGGGGTCCACCTGTTTGGATGAGGCCTTCATAGATCGGACTTGTCTGGTGACCTATTTTGGTGTGATGGGAGTGAGAGAAAAGAGGGGAAGTGGTGGAGGGGCCAAGGGAGGCTCCAGAGGTGTTGGTTTATGGTGTGGTGTGGAAGTGAGATAGGAAAGTATGTCTTGGGTTTTTGTGGTGAAGTGTGCAGCCAGGGCTGAGCAAATGTCCTGGGTGGGTGTGACAGAAGAGGAGGCTGCTGCAGGGTTGGCCAGTTCTTTGCAGACTTTGAAAAGTCTGGCTGTGTTGTTAAATGTTGTGGAGATGCAGGCTTGAATAAAGACTCTTTTCTTGGTGTAGATGCAGAGTCAGTATTGCCTTTGAAGTAGGCGGCAGGCCAGTTTGTCAGAGGGTCCGCCTGATGCGTTCCATTTCCGCTCAGCTGCCCTACACTTGAGTTTAAGGGCAGCCAGATCAGAGTCATGCCAAGAGTTGCACTTTTTGGGAGGCCTCAGTCGGACCCTCATGACATGGGCAAGAGTATCAAGGGTGTTTGAGATAGAGATATTGAAGTTAGCGTGGGCTGTGTCAGGGTGCAAGTCAGCCACATGAGTAGGAGGTGGAGAGTAGGTGAAGGCAGATGCAGTTTCTGTTACTCTTTTCATGGGTCTGGTGACTTTGAAACCGAGTGGCTGCGCCGGGTGTGTTCCTATTGTTTCCATTGTTCCTCATACAATTCCACACCGCTTCACCAATCTGCAACGAATTTTGCATAGTTACCTGTTAGGCCCCTCGAACATTACTGGCTACATGACATTTGGACACTCCACCCCATTCCCAGATTTCAGTACAACTTAAAATGTATCCGTGGATTTGTGGCTTGGCGAAGCCTTGTTCCTTATACAATTCCACTCTGTTTCACCATTCTGCACCAAATTGTGCATAGTTACCTGTTAGGATCCTGGAGATATTACTAGCAACACGACATTTGGACACACCACCTATTTCTCGTATATCACACATGAGAATGTTGCCTGAAATCGGCGAAACATCAAAGTAGTCGCCGAAGCACAGGTCCTGACACAAGGAGCACAATTCAAGGTCCAGGCCCTAGGCTGCACGGTTTCCTAGAAATTTGCATCAAAATGTACCACAACAAACTGCACCACACCAGGTTGAGGCAACAGGTGAGGAGAGAGCACTGAAATTCCCAGTTTGCAGCAGCAGGCCAACTCTCGCCTCCCCCAAAGTCTGCTCTGGGGGATGTCAGCCAGCCACACATGTCCATTCTCAGTGCAGTTTACTTCAAAGTGCAAAGCACATCAAGTGATAAGCGAAACGGACGAGCGACCTACAGGATCAGTGTTATCATGTCTGTCTACAGAACCTGTTCGGAGAATGGGTACTTCTGCTTGTATTATTTAAATAGGTTTGCGCTAAGGCAAACATTAATCAGGCTGTTTATTGCATAACGTAAAACAAAATGTGTCTACTACATTTCTTTTCATGTTACACAGCAAATAAAGCAAATAAAACAACCTGCTCCAGTTTCCCCCGGTGAAAACATTTGTTGGTTACCATTGAGGCTAAACCTGTTTGCTCCATTGTCTATTATCAGAGCAGCAAAACAGGTGCTAAATTCATTTGCTCCACGTTTTGCACCGGTCCAAATCTTTGATAATCTAGTCCCAGAATTGGTGTATGTTTGCGACAGGATATCCTAAAATTCAACACTGCGCTATACATCAGGTTATGTCAACTTAACATCCAGGGCATTTAATACATAACATGACTTCTTCCATCAGTACCAAACCTGACTTCACAGTTGTTCAAATGAACACAAAGGGACCGTTTCTGGGTCACTGAGGCTTATTCTACTAAAATAGACATGAATCAGCATGTTTATGTTAAGAAAAAAAAAAGGGAAAACAACAAAGGCATTACTAGGAAAAAGTTCTATTCAAATGCCTTCTTAATGCCTTACTTTGTGACAGTGTTAGGCACTGAATAGAGTGTGCCAGTTTTCATGGGTCACGGTGCTTCAATTATGCCATCATGACTTGCATGGAGAGGTTGCCGCAGACAGATCTTAATACAGTGGAAAGGTTTCCATGTGGAAAATGATTTGCAGATTCAAAAGGACTTGACGAATGTCTGAACATCTTGTGCTCGGCAGGCTTTTTCAAACGGCAATGCAGCCTTTCTTAGGCAGTATTTAATCGTGATTCTATTAACAGTAAAAGTCTGCTAGTTTATTTTGAAATAGTTACATTATGCGATAGTTGCATGCATTGCACATTTCCAGACATCTTTGCATTTACTTACCCTTGAGACGAACTTAAAATATTAGTTCAGGTGATGTACGGGTTTTTGATTCTTAAGTATGTAGTATTCGTTTATTTAATTGTGTTTTACCTTAAGAAACAGATCCCTGATTAAGAGCTTGAGGTCCCATTGGTGTGACTCCTATGAGATTCTGGTGGATCATTTAGGGATTGGCAAGGAAGCAACACCTACCTGATACTTGTTTTTGCTACCTCTGGAGTTGGTGCTCCTACCCCGTCTTAACGTCCAATGTGAATGCAGAAGTTGGCATCTGCACACGCTAAGAAAACAGAAAATCGAGCACAGTACTCCTTGAGAAAGTGGACAGTTGCATACTTACAGCTACTAACTAGTGCAGTTACTAAACAGCGGAGCAGTGCTTCCATTCTCATGACCTGTCTTTTTCCCAGAACAATTATGGCACTCACCAAGGGCTTGGGTTGCCTCCCGAGGAGCTGCAGAATGCCTGCACTTGCAAAGCTGTTATTACATCACATAGTGTTACTAATTCCTTCTTGCTCTGCAGAATTGCTCTCTGCTCCCCAGAAAATAGTCCCTTTTATGGCCCTTTCTCGCAGGGCAGTCGATGTCCAACAAGCGACCAAAATAAGCAGATAATGATGTTAATCTTTCAAGTTCCAATCAACTTTTTAAAAATGTTTGTACAATATATTTGGTTTTATTCTGCACAAACCTATCTAGGAAGCAAAATGTCGCTGTACAAGTACTTTGGGGATTAACAGAGATTGGTGAAAGGGGAGGAAAGGTTTTATAGCTTAGAGTTCTGTATTATTCATGAGCCCGAATTTTGAGGAGGTGCGTGGAGCTGATGGGGCTTTTAAATGTACCAATATACACGAAATAAAGAGCATCAAATTTACCTGGGTCCGAGTAGTTACTACATCATTTGGGGACCACGAAGCTCCACTGCTGCCGAGCCCACTTTGCAGTGGACAGCTATGCATCATTAAAGTTGCGATGCTGGATATAGCTGAAATGGGACGGGGGAAGAATAAAGGACAAAAAACAAAATTAACTGGGCCCACGGATTTGGCCCCTGCTCGAGCATGTATCCAGCAGTAGCGAGCAAGCTTTGGAGAGGCGCATGCACTCAGCATGGAAGAATGTGTACTGGAGAGGTACGCATGCATGGAAAGTACCTTGCAGCATTTAAACAGTTGTCTGGCAACCTCAGTCAACAACGATGGATGTGTGCCAGAGAGGCACACATCCAAAGAAAGGACCTTGCATCATGTAAACAGTTGCCTGGCAACCTCAGTCAACAACAAAGGTGGCTTGGGTACCCTGCAATTTGATTGCGGGCATGGCAGGAGAGCCAGACAAAAATAAATAAGAAACATGGGAAATAACAATACAAATATACATGAAAGAGAGATGAGAAGAAAGGAAGCACGTGTACAGAGCAAAATGTATATGTTTTAAAATTAAAAAAAAGGAAACATAGAAAGAAATAGAGCCACATAATAGCTTTCAGAGTTTGATGAGGCTGGATCCGCATCTCGGGTAGCATGCTACAAAATAGCACTTCCCCAATGACGTTGTTCCCTTCCCTGGGTGGACCTCTCATACCTTGGAAAACGTAGAAGAAATTGTTTGAACACAATGTGGCCGATGAGGAACAAATTACTAAGTTGAATGAAAAAAAGTCTCAAATGATGCACTAAAAGGGATCTGCACGACAAGATACATTTGATGAACTTCCTGATTTGTCTCCAGATATATCAGATAATATCAACAAATATGTGAAATGCATTGCACAAATTGACAAATATCAGTGTTGTACTTGAGCGATACAAATTTGGCAAACTGACAGAAGGCGAAGGATAAAGCATGAAACAATATATAACTGCCCTGAGAGGACTGGCCAGAACATGCAATGTTGGCCTTCAGATGGAAGAGAGGCTTAGGGAAGAATTCGTTCTCTAGGGCAGGTATGGAAAGTAAGAGAGTAAGAGAGCATCTACGGTCCAAGGGTGATACCTCTTTGGATGAAGTCCTTAGGATTGCAAAGGAAGTTGAACAAGTGTGTCAAGATCCTTGAGAAGAGGTGTGCAGAAGGATTGTTGCTAGGGGATACAAAGCCTCGCTAGACAAATTCAATGTCAGGAGCAACTTACAAGGGAGATAGTGGTAATTCAGTAAGAGGTACTTTGGTGTCCAGACAAAGGATTGGTCCCATCAGAAGGGTGTTGCCCGTGGTGGAGCCCAATTACTAAGAAGATGCTATAGATGTGATGCTCCTGCACATTTTGCAAGCTGCTCATCATGTCCAGTCATCTGTGTAACATGCAGAAAATGCCACACCAAAAGACATCAAGTAAAATGTTGCAGGCTCCTCACAATTACTTGGTCAATAACATGAACAATGATCAAGATGAATACATTTTTACCATAGGAGCAGACAAAGATCTTGATGATCAGCAGCTGAAAAAGTATTTAGTCAGGAGCCAGGCTGTCTGAAGGGATTTGTCCAACAAATAAGGTCCAGGAACAATTTTGTACTTGTGGTGCACAAAGTCAGGAGGAGTATCCATTAGTATTCAGAAAACAAGAGAAGGAAGAACGTACTAAATTGGAGAAGAGTAGAATTATTGAGAGAATTGAATTGTCCAAATTGGTTTCACTATTGGTAGTATTGACCAAAGCGAATAGAAAGTTAAGACTTTGTGTGGATAGCAGGGACCTTATGGGATTCCTGATCTCCATTCTTTAACAAACAACACAGAGATTCCATCTATGCATTTGGATCGCCTGCATATTTTCATGATAGGATCTTACACCAGTTTACCATCAGGTGAATTGCAGCCCCCAGTCCAAGACGTTAACAGCATTTGTCTGTCTTATATTCTTGTTCTTTTGATAATTACTACATACTTTTGTTTAGTTGGGATGGTAAATAATGAAGTTTTGATAGGTCGAGGGGTTTAGTTCAGTTTTCATGAGTTAATTATGTTTTCCTTGAAGATATTAACTCAAAGTGGTATGTATATATTGTTTTAATGTTGAAGTGGTGTGAAAAAAACAAAAATGGTTACGTCACAAACACACAAAAAGAAACTTAACAACATTTAGAACTCCTGAGGTTTTTTTTTTCTCCAATTTATGTGAATGCTGTTGGACTTAGTATCAACTGCCTCAGTGTTTCATGGGAGTATGCGTGACCGGTTTAAAGGAGAGCCGGGGCGTGACATGCTTCTAAGATGATATTTTAGTCTATGGCAAAGTTCAAAGCAACCATGACATTAAATTTAACAGAGTATTGAATATTTTGCACATGCACGTTAAGTGAAGACAAGTGTGAATAGAATCAGCACTCTATAGACTACCTGGGTTATGTGGTGTCAGCTGAATGCATACAACTAGAAAAAGAAAGAGTGCGTACCAACAGGATGGCACAAGAACCAAATTATATGGACAAACTACACTTGTTTCTAGACATGGCAGAATATCATTCCAAGTTCATTTTCAAGTTCACTGACAAGACTGTCAATATGTTATGTTATGTTATTTTGCACTTATATAGCGCCTTATATACCATTTGTATGGTCTGAAGGCGCTGGTAGGTTGAACGCCCTTGGGAACCGAAGTTCATATCAGTAGAGAGAGTAGAGAGAGTCAAAAAGGTGCGTGTGCTCACCGGGTATGTGTACAGCTCGTGCGGTATCAGTGTAATAGCTGCTTTCTAGCGGTAGGTGTGGTGATTGAGAGGTCAGGAGTATGTGTTCGTTCTGGCAGGATTTATCCAGATCGGATGTGGCTGTGTTAGGCCTGAGGAGAACGCCTCGCTGGGGGTGCGTAACCAGCAGTGATTACTTAGAGTGATGTGGGGTGAGCGGCAAATGTTGATATGAGAACAGTTATACCGAATTGTGTCATAGTATCTCTGTGTTCTATTTGAGTGGTGATGTAAGGAGAGGGTAAGCGTGTTGGTGAGATATGATGGGTTACATGCCCTTTCAGAGACTTCTAAATTCACAGAGAGGTTATTGGGTACACTTCTATATTCAACTTTCCACGGGAGGCTATTGGGCGTACTTCTTAATTCACAGAGAGGCTACAGGGCACACTTCTAAATTCAGCGGGGCGGTTGGGCACATTTCTCGAATCACAGAGAGGCTATTGGACGCACATCTAAATTTAACTTTCTAAATGTACTTCTAAATTAACTTTCCACAGAGAGGCTATTGGGCACATTTTTAAATGCAATTCTATATTCAACTTATCACAGAGTGGGTACACTTCTAAATTCAACTTTCCACAGAGAGGCTATTGGGTACACTTCTAAATTCACTTTTACAGAGAGGCTATTGGGTACACCCTAAATGCTGCTTCTAAATGCACTTTCAATTCAACTTTCTAAATGTACTTCTAAATGCAACTTTTCACAGAGAGGCTATTGGGCACACTTCTAAATGCAACTTCTAAATGCAATTCTAAATTCAACTTTCACAGAGTGGGTACGCTTCTAAATTTAACTTTCACAGAGAGGCTGTTGGGTACACTTCTAATTCCCTTTTCACAGAGAGGCAATTGGGTATACTTCTAAATTCACTATTCACAGTTCTATCTAGGTGTGGGCATGCTGATATTCATAATTCCATCTAAGAGTGGACATGCCAACTCTCACAACTCCATCTAAGAGTGGGCATGCTATCTTTCACAATTCCATCCAAGTGTGGACATGCTAACTTTCACAATTCCATCTAAGAGTGGACATGCTAACTTTCACAGTTCTAACTAATTGTGGGCATGCTAATATTCACAATTCCATATAAGAGTGGACATGCTAAATTTCACAATTCCATCTAAGAGTGGACATGCTAATTTTCACAGTTCTAACTAAGTGTGGGCATGCAAATATTCACAATTCCATCTAAGAGTGGACATGTTAACATTCAAAATTCCATCTAAGAGTGGACATGCTAACTTTCATAATTCCATCTAAGAGTGGACATGGTAATTTTCACAGTTCTAACTAAGTGTGGACATGCTAACATTCATAATTCCATCTAAGAGTGGACATGCTAACTTTCAAAGTTCTAACTAAGTGTGGGCATGATAATATTCACAATTCCATCTAAGAGTGGACATGCTAATTTTCACAGTTCTAACTAAGTGTGGGCATGCTAATATTCACAATTCCATCTAAGAGTGGACATGCTAACATTCACAATTCCATCTAAGAGTGGACATGCTAACTTTCACGATTCCATCTAAGAGTGGACATTCTAACTTTCACAGTTCCATCTAAGAGTGGACATGCTAACTTTCACAATTCCATCTAAGAGTGGACATGCTAACTTTCACAATTCCATCTAAGAGTGGACATGCTCACATTCATAATTCCATCTAAGAGTGGACATGCTAACATTCATAATTCCATCTAAGAGTGGACATGCTAACTTTCAAAGTTCTAACTAAGTGTGGGCATGATAATATTCACAATTCCATCAATTCCATCTAAGAGTGGACATGTTAACATTCATAATTCCATCTAAGAGTGGACATGTTAACTTTCATAATTCCATCTAAGAGTGGACATGGTAATTTTCACAGATCTAACTAAGTGTGGACATGCTAACATTCATAATTCCATCTAAGAGTGGACATGCTAACTTTCAAAGTTCTAAGTGTGGGCATGATAATATTCACAATTCCATCTAAGAGTGGACATGCTAATTTTCACAATTCCATCTAAGAGTGGACATGCTAATTTTCACAGTTCTAACTAAGTGTGGGCATGCTAATATTCACAATTCCATCTAAGAGTGGACATGCTAACTTTCACAATTCCATCTAAGAGTGGACATGCTAACTTTCACAGTTCCGTCTAAGAGTGGACATGCTAATATTCACAATTCCATCTAAGAGTGGACATGCTAACATTCATAATTCCATCTAAGAGTGGACATGGTAATTTTCACAGTTCTAACTAAGTGTGGACATGCTAACATTCATAATTCCATCTAAGAGTGGACATGCTAACTTTCAAAGTTCTAAGTGTGGGCATGATAATATTCACAATTCCATCTAAGAGTGGACATGCTAATTTTCACAATTCCATCTAAGAGTGGACATGCTAATTTTCACAGTTCTAACTAAGTGTGGGCATGCTAATATTCACAATTCCATCTAAGAGTGGACATGCTAACTTTCACGATTCCATCTAAGAGTGGACATGCTAACTTTCACAGTTCGGTCTAAGAGTGGACATGCTAATATTCACAATTCCATCTAAGAGTGGACATGCTAACTTTCACAATTCCATCTAAGAGTGGACATTATAACTTTCACAATTCCATCTAAGAGTGGACATGCTAACTTTCACGATTCCATCTAAGAGTGGACATGCTAACTTTCACAATTCCATCTAAGGGTGGACATGCTAACTTTCACAATTCCATCTAAGAGTGGACATGCTAACTTTCACAATTCCATCTAAGAGTGGACATGCTAACTTTCACAATAAGATATCAATTGAAAAGTAAGACAACATTCAGATGGGATAACACATGTACAAGAGAATTTAAAGAAATAAAAAAAAAACCTTGAACAAACACCAGTGTTAAAAAATGTTGAAGTGGGAACACAGACCATAGTATCTACAGAAGCCAGCAAAGATGGCACAGAGGCAATCCTGATGCACGTAGACAAGATTGCATTTTATGATTTGCACACATCAAAAGCCTTTAAGAGAACCCCTGCTAATGAAAGGAATAGGGAAAGTTTCCTCCAGAAGAAGGAAATGAGTGATATTGCTTTAAGAGCATGTATTTGCAACACAGTATATATATATGGGGAAAATGAATATCCCCACAGATTACCTATCACGTATGATGATAGACACCACAGTAGGACATGATAGGAAATCAGACGAAGTAGAATAAGTATTAATGCTGGATAAAAGAATGGTTTCAAAGATTGGGATGTGAGCATTGGTGAGGATGATACTCTTAGAAGAGTAAGGGCAAAAAGTGCAGAAAAGAGTTATATGAAGGGATTTCATTAGGACAAATTTAGAAGGCCTATGGCCCTTTAGGATGAATTACAAATTGTGGAGAATAATGTTTTAAAAGAAGATAGGTCAATACACCCCACTGGCAAAAGGGAGAGAATAGTCAATATAACACATGAAGGTCATCAAGGCATCACTAAAGCCAAACAAAAGATTAGGACAGAGTTCTGGTGGCTAGGAAATGTTTGCCAAGTAGAGATGATTGTTAGAAATAGTTTATTTTATGATGCTATCAAGAAAGGGCTGTCATCCAGGGAGGTTCCCATGTCAAAAATGACCATTCCCTCCATGCCTTGGGAGAAAGATGGTATGGATTTGGTAGGCCCTGTATATAGTCAAGGGGTGCCTCAATGGTGTCTATGTCTAGTCCTACTAGACACCCTATCTACATGGGTTAAAGTCAATATCACCAGAATTGTCACCCGAGAGATGCCATACAATTAATGGACGACATTTTTTTATAAAGGAAGGGCTTCCCTCTGAAATGCGAACAGATAATGGGGTACAATCCAAATTCAAGGAGGTTACAGAATATCTCGAGAAGAATCACATCATTCATAAGTGTTGTTCCATATAGCATCCCCAAAATAATGGGGTGGTAGTGAGATTCAACAAAGTCATAAATAAGGGCATCAAGACGGCCTAGTCTAATAACGTAGATTGGAAGAAAACAGTATTAGATGGGGTAATGGTACACATATGTTTTCTTCACATCACAACCAATTTGTCATCCTTTGAGATGAGCCGAGGGAGAATGCCTAAGACCAAGCTAGGTCCCTCTGGATTTAGAAGGCGAGGTGGACACTGGGAGTTATACAGAAAAACAGGTGCAATATCAAGAAAAGATCAACAGTACAATAAGAGAAAGTACACTGTCAGGAAACCCTTTATGGATAAGAATAATTATGTGGTGGTCTGTATGAAAATATAACTTCCAAGAGCACTACAAGAAGGCCCAATGCAATGATTGCAACCTTAGAGGGTGCTGCAAACCTTACATGGGGCAGTAAGGACAGAGGATGGAAGAGTGTGGTATCATAATAGAGTCACGAAGAAAGAAAGGTTACATGGTGGATGGAACAAAAGGGAAAACAACAGCAGCGGAAAAGAGCATTTATTGTACATCTTTCTCCACCTGTAATCCCTATGGTACAATGGTGAGACCTAGAAGAACTTTAAAGAAATCAGCATATTTGAAGGATTATGCTCTACATGGGCGAAAGGGAGATGTGTATTATGTATGTGTTAAGATTGGAATGTAGAGAGAGAATGTTGAGGATGGAATGCAGAGAAGTGGTTAGCAGAGAGTGAGAGTGAAGCCAGAGAGTGAAGGTGTGCAGAGCCGGCAGGGCTTTCATATGTACTAATATAGATGAAAAAAAAGAACATCAAATCTATCTGGGTCCAAGGAGTTACTACAATTTCCAATCCAACAGCGCTGATATATATCTAGGAGTCCAGTTTCTATAGAAATAAGTCCCACCAGAGACTGCACATTTTATGGCACAGTGGCATGGTGTTTGTGTTTATTCGAGGCAGCCGTTTTGAAGAGTGATCTATGTGTGTTCATTGCACCCCTTTTGCCGATGCCCCAAACCTTGATCCTACATAACCAAATTATATTAACCGAACATGCTCTCCTGCCAGGTCAGTATTTCAAAAGCTGACATTTTCCTCTCCACTGCTGCTGACACAATTCTTGTTTCCTGGCCTCCTCATCCCATAACCCACACCCAATCCATGTTAGTGCCTGTTTTGAAATGGGGGTGAATAACAAACCCCAAATCAAAGCCAGCCCATACTATGTGTGTTCCCGTTACTCCCACGACCTGGTCCATGCTCGCCCGCAGAGTGTCGTCATGTCATTGTGCATCTCATCTGCCTGGTTGGGATTCCAACATGAAAAACAGTACCCTTACTCAAATTAGACACCTCCTTGTTTGTCAATGCTGGCATTGCCACAACCAAATTCAGTGTGTGGATATTCAGTGAATGGGACATCGGATGTTTGTGTAAATCCTTGAAGAACATTGTAGCAGAAATGTATAGCCAGGGTCTTTCATTTAGGTTCTGGAAGATTTGATCAAACTTCAATGAAGCATGCAGCATTATGTTAAACAGCCCTATGAGGAGCCAGGTCTGTGGTTATGATGCTGGTGAGGATGGCTTTCCTCCTTATGAGATTATCAGGGCCTGGACGGCGGTTCTAACATCCTCAGGAGGGATTTGTCTTCTGGAGGAGGGCTAAATGGTACAAGGTAGTTTGGGCTTTCCGTTGATATGTCGCTGGATGCAGACCTGTGCATTTTATGGTTTCCTAAGGATTATTAGATTATGCTGATCCTTCAGAAGACAAGTGAGTTAATTCCAGAGTCTTTAGTCTAACACCGTATCAATTCTTTCAAACTGAGTCTTGCACTAATGTCTCACACAATTGGAATCAGGCTGAAAACATAATTATGAGTACAGTTTTAAAATGTATAACAGGCTGTGTTTTAAACAATTTTTTTAACAAAATGTCATAATTATGAGCTGGGTTTTCATGGACACTAACCACATGGGATAAATAGAAAATACTGCATGGAATAAACATTAGTTATTTGCACCTGCAGCACTTTCTATGGACCCCTCATAAAACATTTGCAGGAAGTTATAAAGAGTGTGGTGTGTGTTGATCAGGTCATTGATAAAACCCACCTATCCATGAACACGAAATATATGGTACTAGCGGTACCACCTGGCATTTCACAGGTATGTAGGTGACATACACGTGGGGGTCTGCTATAGCCTTGTGTATGTTTTATTGTGTCATAACTTCCTTTTTTTGAAAAATTGTAAAATCGGATATCTCCCGCATCGCCTATACTGATAGTATAAGGCCGGAACCCGCTACACCCCTGTGCAGGGCAAAGAGGTGAGGTTGGTCAAATGTCACTAACGCCAGTACACTGCAAACCAGTATGCTGACCTTGTGTCCTAATTTTCTATTTTTGGAAAAGTCGCAAAATCGGCAATCTCCCAAAATCACCTACATTGGTAGCACAGGGCCAGACTCCGCCCTGTGCAGGACGAATGGGTGGGGTTGGTCAGATTTCACTATCGCCAGTACACCCCAGACTGGTTTTCCTACCTTGGGCCAAAAGTTCACCCAACCAACTGTTGTTGAGCTAGAGCCAACAATCGCAAAATCTGCAATCTCCCAAAACCACCTATACTGATAGCGCAGGGCCAGACCCTGCACTGTGCAGGGCAAAATGGTGGGATTGGTCAAATTTCACTATCACCATTACACCCCAGACTGGTATGCCGACCTTCAGTCAAACTTTCAGCCCACCAACTGTTATTGGCTGGAGCCAAACCCGAACATACAAACACACTTTTGCAAATATATGTAGATTTCACAATATATATGATCTTTTCATACATATGGCATTGCATTGATTTGTCGGAAATACCCAAATAGACTGAAATTAAAAGACTGAATAGCATATTGGACCGAACAGTCTGTACAAAACGTTTGTACAACCAAAGATTTTATCAAATATGCCATTCAAACCCAATATAGCAAATACAGGGAACAGGGGTTCTAGGGTGTCCCCTGCTCCCCTTGTTTGCTATAATTGGAATGGGGTTGTGGGAGTGTCCCCCGCATAAATAAAAATGTGTTTAAAAAAAAAGGAAAGGACCCTGCAGGGCTGCTTCCCAAGCAGGTAAGTGCAGAGAACCAGTGTTGCTGGGAGTCAGGGGAGTCGGCGGCAGCACCCACAGAGATATGCCTCAAATAGGTAAATGGGGGGGGTGAGGGAGAGTGTATCACTAATGTATTGGCTGTTTGACAGTAAATGTCAAGTTAGCTATGGTCATTTTGGCTGCAAACCTTTCCGTTACAGGCCTTGGTGGACCGCTCAAAAATAAAAAATAAACACAATTCAATGCTTTTTTTTCTAAGTAATTCTGTCAAAAAAATTACTTTGTAAAAACTCCTGTTGGTAAATGGACATAGAACCATACATGTGTAGTACATAACACGCACTTGATTATTTGCAAAGACGTAAACATTCATAAGTCATAAAAACAATTGTACAATATATATACAATATGACAAATAGAGTAAACATGGCATTCCATCTAGACCGATCAGCCTCATTTCCCTTTCTTGAATGCACCACTTTTTCCCTCTCTTTCACCATCTCACTTTCCAGAAATATACACAGAATAAAAAGGGCCAATTATTTCATAGTCAGCGATTAACCTAAAAATGTGTTAATTTGTTTTGACATTCAGTAAGCATTACACATTCTTTTGCTAGAATTTCTACTAGGTCCAAGCTATCTTTATGTATGTTGCACACAACAAAATGATGCAGTCTTTTTTGAGACATAGTTGAATGTAGCAAGGGTTTCGGTCTTTGAAAAACACTGAGGATTCTCTCAGCAATCAGAGGAAGAAGATGGACCAGTTAAAATGATCCACAGTGGCTTCACCTGTGCAAATAAAGCTCTTTCTGTGGGAAGGATTCTCCCAAATAAGGTCTACTAGTTCTGAGAATGAAGAATACTTGTGGACACTTGAGAAGGGTGTTAATTGTGTAGAGAGAAGTAAATACTTGATTTCTAGGTATTTAACAATAATTTCAGAGCTTCTCCCTGGTTGGTAAAAGAGTTGAATGGAAGCGATCGGAAAGGGGGCACTTGTGGAGAATGAAATATGGGAATGGACAGGAGGAGTATTGTTAACAAATTAGTGTGAGAGAGGTGGTAAAAGGAAGTGATCTTGGTGGAGTAGCATTTTTGGAGATGCAGAGGGGAATTTATACTCATACACACACAATAAAGGTAGCGAGATCCAATTACTAATTTAACTATTACTATACCTACTGTAACATGCTAGACTCCACTTAGTAAAAGCACTGATGAACCAACATTGTTTGCTAATCTTTAAGCATTTTATAGTCATTGTCATCATAACTCTAGTTACTAATGCTAATTACCAGCTATTTTCATCAGGAGCCCAGAGACTGCCACAATCTGTCAGGTATTGGCATGATGTGCTCTGGTACTCAAAATATGTACCATATATGCTACACTATACCAGGTAATGACATCAAACATCCGCATACTTACCATTCCAAGGATGTATTATCAAAATCCAAGGTACTTATACCATTACCAGCAATTGCCATCAATACATGAGGTTCTTGCACCAATATGCATCCTGCATGCTCTTCTTGGTGAGTCATTCTAACCTCTCCACCCCCTTACCCCAGACACTGGCCCTGGCAACCCTGGCGTGCATCCTCTCCTTGGGTGAGTCATTCTAGCCTCTGCACCCCCTTACCCCAGACACTGTGGCCCTGGCGTGCATCCTCTCCTTTGGTGAGTCATTCTGTCAAATGAGAAATTATATTGTGCCTCCTATTGCAATGAATATATGTATATTGGCCTACGCCAAGCTGCTTGTAAATCACTTGCGAAGAAATCCGTGTTTCAAGGTCCTGACCTTAAAATCAATGTAAGCCGCCATTTAGGTCAACCCGCCATTTTAGGTCAATCCGCCATTGTAGGTTCACTTTGTAAAGTCACCCTGTGAGTTAAAATGGTGGACGATGTCATTCCGAAATACAACATGGCCGTCTTGACCTCTGTGTGTAATTAATATGTAACTTGCCTGCAGGCCACTTGTTGAGGTCGTGAACTGGGACCTTGTCCTTCGTTGACCTGTGTGTAAAGGATTACTCGCGTCAATTAAACTAATCCGCGAGCATATGTTAAGAACAATGTATTCAAATACTGAACTGAGAACACTTGTTTAACTACATTGTATTAATGATTGATAAGACTTGTATGAGGAATCCCAGAATACACAGTTGCCGTGTAGGCTTGTTGACGTATGTATTAAAGGCAAACTAGTTACATGTGGATATGCAAACTCGGCATGAACCCTAGATCAGTAATGTATTAGAGGAATATTAACCCGAAGTAGGGTTGGACATTGTGTTCGCAAATAGTATAAAAGAGCAACAAATTCTAATGTACAGCGTCTCTCACTGAAAACACTGAAATACGCTGGAGTTCGCTGTGCTGCACTGAGGGCCGATAGCTATCTGACTTTGTCTTGTTCTTTGTAACTGATTCAGTATAAATTAAAGATCTTTGTATGTTCCTTTGTAACCCGTGTTTGGTGTATTTCCTTTTGGGGCACTCAGCCTCAATATTTTGACTTTGTTTTCACAATTCTAGCCTCTGCACCCCCTTACTCCAGACACTGGCCCTGGCACCCCTGGTGTGCATCCTCTCCTTGGGTGAGTCATTCTAGCCTCTGCACCACCTTACCCCAGACACTGTGGCCCTGCCACCCCTGGCGTGCATCCTCTCCTTGGGTGTGCCATTACAGCCTCTGCACCCCCTTACCCCAGACACTGGCCCTGTCACCCCTGGCATGCACCCTCTCCTTGCGTGAGTTATTCTAGCCTCTGAAGCCCCTCACCCCAGGCACTGGCCCTGGCACCCCTGGCATGCATCCTCTCCTTGGGTGAGTTACTACGGCCTCTGTGCCAAACTCCCTCAGGGTCAGTCGCTTCTCCAAGCAACGAGTTGGTGGTAGATCTCTCTCTTCGGCAGGGGCCTCCCTCTGGAACAGCCTTCCTCCATCCCTGAAACTTGGGGAGAACCGTCTCTGGTTCCAGAAGCACCTCAAAACCTACCTCTTTGCTTCTGCTTTCTCTCCTTCTCTCCCCTGCTGAATTCCTGGTTGATACTGCACTGGTTGCCTGGCCACCCTTTTGATCTCAGGCCCAGGTCCCGCCAATTTGCACACCTGTACTGCCTCCCTGGCAACCCCCGCACCTGCGGACTGTTGTTTAGGTCATTTTACAGCAGTGCTGTGTGTGCAATGCTGGGGCAGTCTGCGAGTTATTTGCTTGGACACTATGTGTGTTTGTTGCTGAGGCAGTGTATGTACAGTGTTCGGGTTAGTGTGTCATTGTATACTACATTTCAGTGCTGGGGACAATGTATGTGGTGCTGATGGTGATTTGTGTGTATAGTACAATACTGGAGGCTGTATGAGAGCATGTGTGCAGTGCATGAGGCTGTGTGTGGGGGTATTTAGTGCTGAAGGCAGTATGTGAAGACCAGTTTTGGGGTTTTAAGCCTGCATGCATTATGGGGATGGTGTGAGTGCACGAGAGGAGGAAGTGTGTGAAGAGCAGAGTTGGGGTTGCGTTCTTCCACGCAGTGTGGGGATGGTTGGAATGTATGCCATTGTAGGACTTATGTGCATCTGTTCGGTGTAGGGATGGTGTGGGCTGTGTGCATGTCAGCATTGCAGTGGGTCAAGTGAGTGCAGAGCCGTATAGTTGCACAGTGCTGAGTGGTGCAGATGTGCTGTGGAGTAGGGTGTACACGCTGTGCAAGGCAGTGTGCAGAGCACTGGATTGGTGTGTGCACAGTGCTGGGGTGATTTGTGTGTGTATGTGTGTAGGGGTTTTTGTTAACTGCAGTTGGTGTTTGTGCATGTGCAATGCTATGATCTCCCTGTGCAGTTTTGGCATGTTTATTGCCAAAGTGCACTTGGGCAAATGTTTACATGATTCATGTATTGAAATTAAAGGAGTTCCTTAAATGTGAACATATCTCCGAACACATTTCCTTTTTTTTTTCCTAATCAAAACGAAATACATTTCTCACACTTTTTAAAGATTTTTTGCTTTGCCAACTTTCAACTACAATTAAAAATCAAAGTATGTACGTTCAAAAAATTACATTGAGACTCATAGCAAGGTTGGCAGTGTGGAAAAAAACTGGCTGTAATTCTGTTACCGCTACACCGAATTGACACAATGCACACCTGCTTATTATGTAGTTACTAAGACAGTAGGTTTCAGAGTGAATCTCAAGGAGTTATCTTGATTTAGATAATGTATTAATTAACTTCAGGTGCAGGGGAGAGAAAACACAACCTTGGCATCTAGGTTGTTGAAACACCAGAGAGAAAGAAAGTTCCCCATAAGGGAACTTGTGTCCCCTGCACACTATCTTATTACCTAGGTAAGGCAAATAGTAGGCGGTAAGTAGCGGAAGGCTCCTATTAGGGAGATACA
Organism: Ambystoma mexicanum; assembly: GCF_040938575.1. Lineage (NCBI taxonomy): Eukaryota > Metazoa > Chordata > Amphibia > Caudata > Ambystomatidae > Ambystoma > Ambystoma mexicanum. Next base: position 360,770,981 of record NC_090941.1, read on the forward strand.
ATCTAGCTACTCATTCAATTGCTAGAGTTGGGTGGGTTTAAAAATGACGTTAAACAGATTTGATAACAGTATCTTTCATTTAGACATACATCAAATGTAATAAAACAGGACAGTAGTGCATGGGTTCAGAGGAATTTAATGCAAACAAATGCCCAACGCGTTTCTAGTAAACACTCTTCATCAGGGGCTTGTTATCAAAAGATTACTACAAAAGAAATTAAACAAAAGTTGAATCAGCTTTGTTGCGAAGTACATTTTAAACCATATTATAATGTTAACGAGTTGTCATTTCAGAAATTAGAGTATAACTGCATCCCTGATTGAGGATCTCTTACCTGCTTATGCCACTGCAAGTAATTAGGATGAATTGCGACTGATGAGTGGCCTGTGGCGCTCCATGGGTAGCTAGCTTTAAAGGTCAGGTTGAATACTTGCTATCTTTCTTAGTGGACTCAAATTTCAATGTCAACGTGGATACGGCATCTGCACGTCCGAGTGAAGGAGGATTTACACCAGGCATCACAAGGGGGAGACACTGTGCAAAGATGCGTTCCTGCAGCCCTTGCCAAAGCAAATGGGAAAGAACGCAGGCAGCAGGGAGAACATGGACACGCCCTCATTTGTTCATTTACACCAGGCATGACAAGCTTATGAATGATGGCAACATCAACAGTCAGTACAACCGAGAACTTCCCAAAAGCTCTTTTTGCACAGTGCAGAGAAAACCTATTGGGAGGAGAATCTGTCGTACATTCTCCCGAGCAGCAACGTTAATTGAAATAGACAGTGGGTCATCAGTCCCACAGTTTCTTGATGTCTATTTACTACAAACGTCACCCATGAGAAGGGACGATGATCTTTTATATTATTGGTAGTGCAAGCAGTCAGTCTAGCCAGCATCAATAGTGCTGGTTGCTGTTGAACTGCTCATTTGACCCCTTGGAAGTGTGTATGGCAAGATAGTTTTTAGTGTGGCTGGCACTATCATCTCAGACTGTAGGGGAACCCTTACAATGTTGCATGTTGAACAATAAAGATTTATAAAAATGAACAGTCACTGCTTGCCGAAAACCAACACACCTGTTCTGATGATAGTGATGATGACGATGAAGAACATGATGATTTGTTGTCCAGTGTATGGCATTCACTAAAAAGTGGAGCAGTGTTTTTCCTGGTCCTTGTGGTTGGGAAATGTGGAGTTGCAATAGTGACTATTAATGGGTGCCCATGGCCAGTTTTTGTCTTACACAATCCATTGCATTGTCTATACTGCAGGTGTCTTACTGAATCCTGAAACCTCACTTGTCAAAGGGTGTCATGGTCTCCCACAGGGCAAAGCCAAAACGGTAAAATAAACACATTAAGGTTGCCAGTTTTTTTTTTTTCAAAGACCTCAGCCACTTCATTGGCTTTTCATAGGGGACAACCACCCACTAAGGTTTCAGGTTTGTTACATGGCACAGCCACCCCTTGTGGTTCACAAGTTTTTCAAAGGGCACATCCACCTTCTGAAAATGATGAGTTTGACCACAGGGCACAGTCACCTTTTAAGGTTCCTGGGTCTGAAGGTTCAGAGGTTTATCAAACCATCTACTTCCTATGATTCTTTCCACAGGTTATAACCACTCTGCAATGTCCTCAGGCTCTTTCACCGAGTGCAGGAACTCTTTAAGTTTAACACATTTTTCTCTTGACACAGCCACCCTCCAAGTTTCCCATGCTCTCCATCAGAACATTTCATAAGGTTTAAAGCACTTTCGAAGAGTTCTGCCATGTTGTGGGAGGCCAGACTCTCTTGCATGACTGCCTCAATCCTTCCCACTTGCACAATGCCCTACAATAGGAAAGGCTGGTGGACTCCATATGTCATCTCAAATTGCCAACCATGACTATGCAGCCCAATGCCCCAGCGGTAACCAAATTCCTACAATAAAGGTGGTAGGACCCGTCATGCAGGATGATGTGGTCCTGCTTAAAGATAGCTAGTGTCACTGACACTAATTGTTAGGCTGTGGGCTGTGTGCATTTAGCAACTGTATGCTTGCTGCCACTACTATGCTATGCTCTGGCTATGGGACATGTGGTAACCTTCTACTGAACACTACTGGATGGAAGGGAGAAATCTGCATGGTAGCTAGCCTCTAAGGACACATGCACTTAGTACCCCCCTTTGCCACCAGTACTAATAGGTTCTCACTGACTTCATCTCTAGGGAACAACCCATCCATGCCCTTCCGTTCTGCCCTATTTTAACCTGCTTACCACAGCCCGCCGCAATACAGAAGACCTCAGGCACCTCCCAGATGATGGCCTTCCCCAGTTGAAGGGCAAAGCAATTCCAAATGAGAACCCAGTCAGCTATGTAGGAATGGTTGAGTTAACCGCTCTCTGGAGCTAAACCTGGCTTTCCCCCTGTGCCACAGCTGGAGCATGATGATGCTCCTCCAACATTCCCTTTCTTCCCCATTTGATAGGACTACCTCTTTCTACTGCATCTCCAAAGGCTGCTCCATAGGAGCTGTTTCCTCACAGTTCTCCCCATCAGCTGCAAAAGCGCTTTCACCCTGCTCGGTGGAGACTTCATCATCCTCAATACCCCCACCCAAATATAAGCCATCCCAAACTGCTGTGGCCGCCCCCTCTCAACCACATGCGGACCATGTCCTCCTTTCATCCATTCACTATGTGGTGGCAGCCACAAATGACCCTGCATCCGCTATATCTGTAGGGTTCCACATTAGGCTGTCCCTTCTCTGCCTCGTTGCTTGTCACCATCAAGTCCTCCTCTGATTGCCCTTCGTCCTCTCCCACTTCTGAATCTGCATGAGAATTCCCCCATTACCATCAGTCATGGGGGATTCCTCCCTGCAAGCTGAGATGCAGCACTCCTTCCTTCTTCCCCTTTTCCTCCCAGGGTAACAGGTCTGCCATGACTGCAGCAAATGGCAATTATGAGAACAGTGTATATGTGTTCTCACTGATTCTCAATCTGTTATTTGGCCCAGACCATCTATTTCTTTTTTTTTCTCTCATGTTTTTTCAGAACCCTTTTTCTAGGCTACACCCATTACATGTTTTTCTATTCATCTTTACACTCCTTCTATGCTTACACCAAATGGGCACCTTTCGAGTGCTTTTCGTTACACTGCTCAAGTTTCACCTCTTCTTCCCTCACAGCCTTAGGTGGCTCTCCCCATTGTAACATGTAGCCTAGTATTTTCTGTTTCACTTTCCCCGTGATGTGGATCTGGTTGCATGTTTACAGGAAACATACTTTCCTATCGTCCTCTTTCTTGCTTACCATATTTTATGATAGCTGCATTCCCGGGTCCTTTAATGCGCAAACCAGTAATAGAAAACAGGGGTCTCTGTGATCTTATCTGATCTCCACCTCCACCTGCACCCACATGGCAGGAGACATCTGTACCATTCCACATGCAGTTTAGGATTTGCTCTTCCATTTCACTGCAGCCCAACATAGAGGTAAGGCATTTCCTGCTCACTGCCCTCAATAGCTTCCATGTTCTTTCGAAAAGGGTGCATTTAGTGCGTGAACATATGTAAATGCCTGGAGTGTGGCTACTCTACGTTACACCACAGAGATCCTCTTCAGGGTGATGTACCAAATCTAATTTGTGTATTAAAGTACACACACAGGGGAATGTGCAGGAGGAAAAGGCATTTGATTGTCTGTTTTTCTATGGGCAAACTAGCACAAGGCACTACCACACATTGAACAACCTCTTGGTTATAAGGGAACATGCAATTCGTTGAAAAACATAATGAACAGCAAGAAACTACAAAAATGACAAACAACAAACAAAAGGCATTGATCCAAACTCCTCAAAGGTTTCTCAAATTATCCAAAATGAACCAACCTTGCTTGAAGTGTGAGCCTGTTCTACACATTCCCTCTCAACCCGCAGAGGAACAGGAAGTGGTCAGGGTGTTACATTGTCGGACGCACTACCTTTAGGAGAATTGTGGACTCTGATTGGCTGCATGAACATGGACTAACTAGAAGAATTACATGACAGGGCCCTGATTGACGAGAGGACCCGGACAAATCAACCCATTATTCAACATGAGATCTGCCACTCCTGATTGGACAGTGACTCATTGTTCTAGACTTATAAACCATGTGTGAGTTCTCTGCAATCTTCTTTCAGGTATGGATTTTCACTGAAAGATTCATCTGGTACCACGAATCAATTTCAGAAAAATGTATCCAGGCCTAATTCTGAGTGGATTTGGTATATAAAGATGGAATGTTATGATTGTACCAGGCCAGGTTCAGGGAAAGCTTGGGCACTGTTAAGCAGTGGTTATTACTACGTTTAGAGGCCAATATCTGAGATGTAGAAGATGCCTCCTGTATAGTGCCTTAGTATAGACTTCATAGCATATTGCAGCCTGGATTTCTGAAAATCTGCAGCGTAAAAAAGACAATTTTGCAGCACACTGATGCATTTTTTGTGGCTTTTGTGCAGCACCTTTATTCATGATAATGTATTACTTTTGCAATTCGTTGAGCTATCTGCCCAACCTTTGTCCCTGGGGTTTGAGGAGCCAGATTAGCCGACCTCAAGCACTAGATGTCATTGTAATTTTGAATACATCACAAATCATAGCAAGACACCTGAACACAATTCAGGGTTGAGCATCTAAAAGCCTACCTTTAGAAAACTAGAGTGAGGATTGTGAGCCAACTCAACCTACCCTTAAATTATTTTATGGTCTGTACGTTTTTCTTTGTGGCAATTGACCATGCTTATTAATTACTGTCAAGGCGGCTTCAGGTACAAATTCTATTTTGTCTTTCATACGCCTGCAATGTGTATGATATTATTGTATGTATTGAATTTAAGATAAACGTTTTAAAAAATATCAATACACTGGAACAGACTCCCACATTAGTCTGCACTTCCCATGTATCTATGACGCAGGAAATATACGGTGCGATAGAAAAGACAAACACCTGAAACTAGGTTTTGACATGCTTTTTCTGTCTACTACTCTTTGATTGAAAGCAGAAGAAGAAGAACACCACAAAGACTCACTGCAAAATGATCATAAGGAAAGAAAAATATTCAAATAAATAGACAGTACACTAGGGTTAGAATGTAAGATTAAAAGACGGCAGGTCTTCCTCAAACCATCCAGCGACAATAGTCAATGGCCTTCTGCATGCTATTGAGCATTGCTTTAATGTAGTTCATTCAACACTCCACTGCTGCAGATATTACACTTGTGACTTTTTTCCATTTAGCATTATGGCATTCGCTGTTCCAGTTTTTGAGCCTGGTGAATTTCTTTTCCTAAGTGCAAACAGCAACTTTTGATGGAGAAAAAAAAACATATGTATTAACGTGTTCTGCTGAACTGAAATCTGCACCATTTCTAAGCTGTGTAGATACACCTCTTATATACTGTGGGACTGATAACAACATGCTTTCGGTAGACCAAGGAGATGTACAAGCCTTTCTGCAAGGAATAGCTGCTTGCACTATTTTTCCAAGCCGTGACTGATTTAATCTTCTAACTGTTTTGTTTCTTCAGAACAGGGATTTTGTTGTTGGGAGTAGTGTTCATGCCTTTGTGCACCTCATCCCACTGCCTGCATGTGTTCACTATTTTATGTTACACTGTAAGCCACTCAACATGTTTTCAGTTTGGATTTGCCCTCTTGACTCTTGTAAAACCTTGCTACCTATTACAAATCAGTCTCCTTGCAGTAGGATTCCCTAACTCTAGGCCAACCCCAACACCGGTGGGATTCCCATAGGCTTTGGCCAATGCACTTCAGTCCATCTAAACAGGTTCCCACAGCACATCATCTGATTAATCCAATCACCTCTTTGCTGATGGAATGCATTATTGTCCTCGCTCTGGATTTTTTGATTTTCTGACACTTATTCCCTCATCAAATTCATGCTCTCTTTTCTCTCAGACTTTCACTCATGGATTTCTGCCAAGCCACTCCAAACGTAAACTGTGCCTCATTCCTTTTCAGGTCCTTCTCAATCAATCAACTACTCTTCTAAAAGGCACTCTATGTGAACAGCAATGCCCGTGGTCATGATCAATTCATGACCTTTTAGCCATCACCCTTAAGTTTTGCTTAAGTCACCCCAAGGACCTTTAGACTGTCTATGATAGTTTGTGGTAAAACAATTCTGAAACAAGTCTAAAATAAAACAAATAGTAAATGTACTGGTTGGGCCAAGGCGATGAAAGAAATGTTAGTTTTAAAGGTTTTGAGGTTCTTTGCCCTCCACTCAAAGCTGGATCAGCAGTGCACAGCTCATGGGATTTCATAAATCGTTTCATGCTCTTCTTATTTCAGGTGAAGCTACATATGAAAACTGACTGAGAAGCTTTTTTTCTCATAAAGTCTGTTGAAGCCTTATATTTGTTTTTAAATGTGCAATGTTGACCATTCCTTAGATAGATCACCTAGTACTCAATTGAACATAGTAAATGTGGAGCGCAATGATAAGACCATTTTCAGTATCATGCTGAAGGCAGTTGTTAAACTTACCAAGAAGTTGAGTAGGATTTCACAATCATCAGTGTCAGAAGTTGATGATAAGTCAAATAAAACGTGGGCAAAGGATATATCCTAACCTGTGACAGCTACGTACCCCAGTGCCTGGTTTAGCAGAGGTTAATACCGCTCGTGTTGTATCTTTCTGCCTCCGGGTTCAGCTACAACTGGGGAGTGTAATGACTTGCATTATATGGTTTGTCAAACTAGTGTCCATTGGTCTGTGGCCGGCAACCCTATTGGTTGTTGGGCTGTGTCTTCTGATTGGTTACAACAGCGCTGAATGCGGCTGTGGCATCCGGGTTCAGGTAGAACCGGGGAGTGTAATGACTTGCATTTTATGGTTTGTCAAACTAGTGTCCATTGGTCCGTGGCCGGCAACCCTATTGGTTGTTGGGCTATGTCTTCCGATTGGTTGCTAACAGAGCTGAATGCGGCTGTGGCGTCCTGGTGCGCATTGGGCAGAAATGGGGTAAAGGAGCCTATCTATTGGTGGGAGTTCCTGTAAGGCAATCATGATATAGCTGTGTTTTGCGACCTGGCAGCATTATGCCAGTGATTACACATATTTGTAATTACAGTAATCTGATGCAGACATGTATTTATGGTTCATTGTGTATGTATGGATGCGCATTATGCGTAGCATTGGTCAGTTTAGTCTTAGTCCTTGTGGGTGATGCCGCGTTGGATTGTGTGCTGGGCTGCGGTATGGGGACAGTGCTCCCTGTGATAAAATCAAATGAAAGTCATCGGCTGCACCCAAGGACAGGTGTTCCTGGTTCATTCAGGGTCTCCTCGCGTTGCAGTACTAAGCTGCGCATTGTCGTATGTCACTGTTGGTTGTGGTATGTCTGCCCTGCAAGGGGCGTGAAGCTGTTCTCATAGTGCCATATTGGCGTCTTGGTGTCAGTTGGGTCACCAAGATTGTACTAGTTCGTCCATGTAGGGGTCCAATGGAAATGTCTGGTAATGGGGGTCCTGGGAGATAGTGCCCAGAAAGGTGGACCAATGTCTGAATTACTACCTTTGCTCTGGTTGTACAGTGGGGTTAGCATAAATCAAGTAACAGTTACATTTTACAAGAAGACATTGAGCTCATGCTTGGTATTCAGACAGAGCTCCGTATTCCTTGTTTTACAAACAAGTCTAGCTTCATTTTGCCGTAGTCTCAGGGCTTGATTTCCTCCTCTGGAGTTTGGCTTGATTGTCACGAGACCAACAAATCTGATATTTTTCTGGTTGTCCATTTGGTGTTTTTCTTTCCAGTGGGTGGCCAGTGGATATCTTGCTTCAGTGGTTTTCAGGGAATGTAGGTGTTCCTTATCCTTGTCCTTAGTTCCCGTATTGTGCTGCCTATATATTTCAGTCCACATATCCATATTATTACATAAATAACAAATTTAGTATGACAGTTGATGAATTGTTCAATCTATTTTTCATAAAGATTATCAAAGTGCACTCTATCGGTTGTGGTGGCTTGGGGACACATTGTGCAGGTTCCGCATTTATGTAATCCAGACCCAGTATGTTGGGTCAGCCAGTTCTCACCTGGTCCTGTCTGCGGTTCCATGAATGAGGGACTGAGCATGCTCTTAAGTGTTGGCGCTCTGCAGTAGGTCATTTTCGGTTTCTCTGATATCCAATCCTTTATATCTTGATCTACTCCTAGAATATGCCAATGTCTAGTTAGTATCTTCTGAATCTTTGAGCTATCCCTGTTGTATTTTGTTATAAATCGGATGTCATTCATCTGTTCTGTGGTGTTCCCTGTTTGTTTTGTCTGTAACAGCTCATTCCTGGGGATCGTTGATACTTGATCAATGGCCTGTGAGATGTTGGATGACTTGTATCCTCTTTGCAGGAATCTGTCGCGGAGTAATTCACACTCTTCTTTGTAAGAGTCATTTGTGCTGCAGTTTCTTCTAGCCCTTATTATTTCTCCTTTTGGTATGTTCTCAATCACATTTCTTTTATGGCAGCTGGTCAGTAGAGGACTGAGTTGACCTCGGTAGTTTTTCTGAAGGTTCTGCTTTCAAGTCCAGTGGTTGTGGCGGTGATCCTGATATCTAGAAAGTCAATGGTGTATTCACTTTCTGTCCCAATCAGCCCTATTCCAAAGTTGTTGCAATTCAGATAAACCTTGTATTCTTCCAAGAGTTCTTTCCCACCAGTCCAAATTAGTAGGATGTCATCAATAAATCGATGCCATTTTAGGATGTGTTTCTTGAATCTTTCTTCCCTGAAAGCGTGAATCTGTTCGTATTTGTGCATGAACAGATTTGCAACAGTGTTTCTATGGCCCCTCATATTGCTGAAGAAAAATGTTTAAAAACTGCTACTAGAGATAAAATGACCCTGTGGCAGAGATGAGCATTAATTTATTCAAATGTTTAATGATGAGGATCAGAGCCTAATGGCTACACAGATTTTAATGCATTGTGATTTGTGAGAAGTTGGAGCAGGGGACTCCATGGGCCTCATTACAGCTTTGGCGATAGCCATGACTGCCACCAAAACCGGGTCCGGGTTCCCAGAATGGGGAATTACCAGGCCAATCCGAGTTTGGAGGGCCCGGTAATTCCTCCCTCTGGGAACCCGGGCCCGGACCTTCCCCATTCCCATCTGAGCCCCCATAGGGCCCAATAGGAATGGGAGAGGGAGCTAACAACAGGCCGATTACGACCGGCCCGTTGTTATCTCCCTACTCCCCTCGCGGGACCCGGTAAGGACGCCTGGTTTTACTAGTGTCCATTGGTCCGTGGCCGGCAACCCTATTGGTTGTTGGGCTATGTCTTCCGATTGGTTGCTAACAGAGTTGAATGCGGCTGTGGCGTCCTGGTGCGCATTGGGCAGAAATGGGGTAAAGGAGCCTATCTATTGGTGGGAGTTCCGATTGGAGCTAACAACGGGCCGATTACGACCGGCCCGTTGTTATCTCCCTACTCCCCTCGCGGGACCCGGTAAGGACGCCTGGTTTTACTAGTGTCCATTAGTCCGTGGCCGGCAACCCTATTGGTTGTTGGGCTATGTCTTCCGATTGGTTGCTAACAGAGCTGAATGCGGCTGTGGCGTCCTGGTGCGCATTGGGCAGAAATGGGGTAAAGGAGCCTATCTATTGGTGGGAGTTCCTGTAAGGCAATCATGATATAGCTGTGTTTTGCGACCTGGCAGCATTATGCCAGTGATTACAAATATTTGTAATTACAGTAATCTGATGCAGACATGTATTTATGGTTCATTGTGTATGTATGGATGCGCATTATGCGTAGCATTGGTCAGTTTAGTCTTAGTCCTTGTGGGTGATGCCGCGTTGGATTGTGTGCTGGGCTGCAGTATGGGGACAGTGCTTCCTGTGATAAAATCAAATGAAAGTCATGGGCTGCACCCAAGGACAGGTGTTCCTGGTTCATTCAGGGTCTCCTCGGGTTGCAGTACTAAGCTGCGCATTGTCGTATGTCACTGTTGGTTGTGGTATGTCTGCCCTGCAAGGGGCGTGAAGCTGTTCTCATAGTGCCATATTGGCGTCTTGGTGTCCTGGGTTTTACCAGGCGTCCTTACCGGGTCCCGCGAGGGGACCTCGTAATTTTGCGTAATGGGTTTAACGGGTCCGCCTCCATTAGCGGAGCCCGTTAACCCATTATGCAAAAGTCGTAATGAGGCCCCATATCTCCTTCTGAAAAAGATAGAGAAATGTAATGTAGGGCCCACCGTGGAGTAAGCTATTTATTACATATAATGTTTGAGTTGGTACTCTAAATGTCACAAGACTATCTTTACTTCTCTGTGAAGGGGTCCTTGCAGTGAGAATAGCCCATTTCTATCCCCTGTTTTGAATTTGATAAACATTATTGGCAGAAATCATCTTGGACATTCTTCTATGTTTCTTCAGGGACAGATCCTGCAGTTTCAGAGAGGCTGTGTCTTCACTGAATCATTTGATGAACACAGACTTGTCAGATTTGGGACAGAATCCTTTCAAAGGGGAATCCATGTTCAGGATATGCCTCGCCCCTGTTTCTATTAGTTCTATGACCATTTAGTGTGGGCATAAAGAGGGACTAATCATGCTTGGTAAAACCTTGATGAAGGTGTCCTAGTTAATTAAGGTTGGTTGCTTGTGCTAGGATCTAATGGCGCCTTTGTGGTATGTGTTACTTGAGTTTATTTGGCACCAACAATAAGAATCATTCAGTGAACAAACACTATGAGGGTAAGGTACTTTGTGATCATTGAATATGTGGTCAGTATGAAGTTGAGGTCCACAGTGTGAATGTAAATGTGGGTCAGTTCATCCAAAAATGGTGTGAACTAGGCCATTTGTTCTAAAGATAACTAGGGAGAAACCTTAATGCTGGCACAAAGATCCACCAGATCGAAGGCGGCAGAAAGATCCAACAACATTAGTGTCACAGCTTGTCCCCTGTCCATGTATTGCAATATTTGTGATTTTAAATCCAACGATGCCGACTCTGTACTATGTTCTTGCCTAAAACCTGATTGCGATTTATTCAGGATAATATTTTCCTTCAGAAATGTTGACAGCTGTAGATATGCAACCCGATCAAAGATCTTACGTAGAAATGGTATGTTTGTGATAGGTCATTAATTAAGTGCCGTCTTAGGACAGAAACCTGTTTTTTTTTAATCAGTGGGGTAATCCAAGCCTCTTTAAGAGTATCTGGAATGTGATTTTCTAAGAAAGAAGTGTTTGTAAATTTACTGATTACACCAATCAGTTGTGGGGTGCATTCTTTTACAGTCATAGCTGGGCATGCATCCCCTTTACAAATCGTAGGCTTGAGTGCGGCAATGATTTTCCCAGTTCATCTTCAGTCACTAGCGTAAAGCTGAACTGATCTTCTGTGATTGTAGTGTGTTGTATAGTCACCTCTATATGACTAGTCTCCTTAGTCAGAGGGATGCCCTTTTTAGTTTCAATCCTTTTTTTATAGTGTCAATTTTTTCCATCATGGCATTCTGGATCACATTGCACCAATCGACATTTTTTAATGATGTCTACGTTTTTTCTACAGGGATTTTCTAAATCTTTTTATATTTTAAAAAGTTCTTTGGAACTAGATTGTGCATTTAAAATGTTTTCATTGTAAAAATCCTTCTTTGCTGTAATTATAGTGTGTCCTTAGTATCCACTCGAAGCTGCTCCATCTCAGTTAGACCTTTGGTTAGTTTCTACATGCTGAAAGCTTTCTGTTTTATAAACTTAAGTTTTTGTAGCTCTGATGAAAACCATACATTATTTTTCCTCTTTACTACTTTCTTTGATTTTAACGGGGCTAATGTATTTATGGCCTCTTGCATTATCTGATTATTCAAAACTAGTATCTCATCTGTTTTGCTTGCAGTTGTAGTTTTTTTCAGAGAGTGTTTTTAGCCAGGGTTCTAGAGCCGTAGTTGTGAGCTTTTTTAATTTCTTGTCATGATGAGCAGTTTCCCTTCTGTTTTCAATTTAATGCGTTTATTGGTATCTACTATAAATTGGACAAAGCAATGATCAGACCATGGACAAGCCTGAACATCAACATCTTTAATTGCAGTATTATGTGCAGCTATCTAGTTCAATGTCTTTCCCTTCTCATGAGAGGAGACCATGACATGTTGGACACAACCCTAACATTGACCCTTTTCATAGTTCTTTGGAATATGGTATTGTGTATGTATTGTAATGAAATGGTTGAACTATCTCTCTGTAAAGGCAATGTTTAGTTATGCTTACCACTTGTTGAATTTAGCTTTTGAACCCTTTTTGGGTTTCAGCGTGAATTTATAATAGTGGGAAACATGTTTCCGTGCAATTATTGTATTCTTTACAGTGCCCCAATTGTTAGTATTGCCCTTTATGGTTATCTTGAAGATTATATTTTGCTTCATCTATTTTTAAGACATTGCTTGATAGATCATTATGTCATGATTTCTGCAGGAAGTGGTGAGGTCCCTAGTTTAAATGCTTACCATCCTACCATGGCTTTTCATTATAATACATCCATTAATGTCAGACTTTGCATTTTCTTTTGTCACAGTTACTAAGACAGATACAAAATTACCAGGCATTTCGATGTGGTATTGCCTCCAATCAAAAGGTTTGTTGGTATTTTTACATATTCCACTCGAGATACTAATTCGGGGATGGTTTTGGATAGGTTTTCCTTATGTGCAGTATATCAGTAAGAGGCAGTGGTCTACATAAATCTGTGCATACATTTTTCTGACTTGTATTGTTTGTCGCAGTTTATATTACATGGCACACTCCAGCTGGGGAACTCCTTCCCCTACAATGGATCTGGTGCACAATAAAATGTTTTTTATTTTTAATATACTACGGGTTCCTTTGTGAAGGCCTACAACCAGTCTCATACCCAACCTCCACAAACACCCATTGTGACAATGGACTAGGAACCAGGCCGGTGTGTATCAATAAGATATTTATTAATTTACTATTTAATTAAAAAGGAAAATAACCAATATACAGCCACCAGTGTTGTGGCAACACAAATTCAATGATCTCTACAGAAGCATTAGATTAAGATATCCTATTACAATTCACACAGTTCTTTAATGGCAAAGCAGAAACATATTCTTTTTTACAAAATGAAATGATAGTACCAACAGTTTAGCACTCCCCCCTGCAACAATCACCCCCAAACATCAGCTAAAATTGATTCCTTTGAATGGAAGGCAGTGGCAAGGAGTAGGAATACAGAGAAAATCGAATTTAGGGTAAAGCCCACCACCACAAGATGGGAAGCTAGCAAATAAAGTGAAAACCAGTTTTTGGAGCAAAACGGCTGAATAGGGGTTTGCTTCTTACTCACAACTGCTAGGGGACAGAATGAAAGGAAATTCGTATTGCTTACACTTTAGGAGATAGGGCAAGTTTAGAGAATACTAATCAGCACACCAGAGCAAAGTAGAAATGAAATGAGAATATCGGTTTTGGGAGAAAGTAAATGCAAAAGGGAAAACACAGTTGCAAATGGACATTCGTTTATACTGAGGTTTACAATGACAGGCAGCTGAGGGAAGGGGTTTAGCTTACAATAGAAAAATCAGTTTTCAATGACAAGGGCGGAGGCACATAACAGGTAGACTTCTAGGCAAAAGGGATTGCTCACAATGGAACAAAGGTTTGGGGATTTATGGGACAGATGCACATGTGAATTTGTTTGGTAATGCTCACAATACATGAACAAATACGGTTTTCAGTTACAAGGAGGCTAATTCTTTTGAGGCAAAACTTTGATGGCTAGAATAATTAAATACAACACCAGGTACAAGATGGTTAATTTTGAATTTCAACAATCTTGTACCGTGAATTTCAAAGGGGGAATTAATTGATGTACTTAAAACTATACTAAGGATTTACACAGGCACTGAGAGATTTTTTAAGGAGATATACTAACATGCACCGGCTACTAATAGATTCTTCTATGGGAAGATGCCTGAATTACATTGGCAATTTTTGGGGGTTTCAATGGGGTTTTCAATGGGGGAAATATTTGATGCAATGCTACAAAAATGAAGAGCTTATGCAATTTAGGGCTGGAGTATATGTTACTTACAAAAAGCAAGCCTTGGTTTAGGATTCAGGACAGCCTGCTGGATCTCAGGACACTATGGACAGCTAGGGCAAGGGGTCTGGTCACTGCACTCTCAAAGATGGTAAGGTTCAGCCGCCTTCTCTCTGTCCTCCTTCTCCTGTCTCCCCAGATTTTTTCTGTCTGTCCCTAGTCATAGTACAGTGCCCCTTATATAGCATGAATGACATCACTAACTTAACAATCTAGGGGGAGTAGCATGCAATTATCCCTGCTGCTCGGGTAGGATAGTTTACCATTCCTCTCTCCACCCCGTGGCATGATTGGTTCAAGAGAAGAGAGCACCATCTGTCTGTTTGCATTTATTACAATTCCCTAGTTCTCATTACCACTTTTTGGCAAAAATTACTTATGTCTCATAACTTCATAATTTTACTAGCCACAGCCATATGAGACAGATATGCGGTTTTACCTGGTCAAGGGGAATTAGATAAATCGATCCTATTTTTTGTCCTTCGCATAAAATGTAGAAAAGTTATGAATCTGCAGATGATGAAGCATGTTCCTAATTAAATTTTATATCTTTTCATCAAATCTCATAATTGTCACAATTTCCAATCAGCCAGAAAGCTGGCCTAACTGGCCATTACAGTCCCCAAATTCCTAGGAAAATGCAATTTATATCTTTAAAACCGCCTGGAAATTACATGAAAACTGGCATAAAATTAAATTATTCCTCATTCTGATTGCTGTGGAAAATGCCTAAAATGAAATCAGTCTTTTAATGTAACTTTGGAGTGTCTTGTTCCTCCTGTGGGAGGCCACAGCTATCTGCTCCCCTGGGTCAGCTTGTGACCAGACGGTTTTCATGAGTCTCTTTGAAATTGGCAGTTTGCTCTTTGATGTGGGTGTAGGAATGGCTCACACCTCCTGGTCAAGCTTCGGCCACACTTTATTTTCTTTGAACTCTCTGAGCTCCTACCTTAAAGTCTGGCAGAGCAGGGAATGATGACGCCCTTTTCAGCATCACATTTTATTGCAGGATGGTTTATTGGTATGTGTGATATTCAGCAGGAAGTTGGGCTTTGTCATCATGAGTTCCTGCCTTCATGCCAGAACTGTTTTTTTCCTGTAGTAAGTGTCTCTTCAACGGTGACTGGAGTCGTGTGGTTTGGAACATAATGTACCTGTGCTTGGGTAAATCCCCACCCCCCATTATATTTCCCTGACATCTTCTGCATGAGCAGTGCAATCTTTCCACTGTGGCTATTAAAGCCATTTTTTCTTTTCACGCATGTACAGGCTTTTTGCTTCTGATGTTTAAAATCCTGTCTTGCAGGTCACAGGATTATTTGATTTCTTTCCCTTTTGAGCAAGTTTGCATTTGCTGTTGGTCCATTGATAATGAGGGGTAGGTCCCCTTCCACAGGATTCTTTAATTTGATATGAACAAAAGAAAAAACCAACCTGTTTTTCATTTGCAGTGTTTAAAGGGCTGCTGTTCATGTGAAAGGGAAAACAAAAGCCGTTTTTCTTTGTAGTGTTGAAATTCTTGCCCCTCATGTGAAATAACAGTAAAGCAGGGCTGTTTTTGGTTACAGCGTATAACTTTTGGTCATTCAGGTGAAAAGAAAGTAAAGCAAGGTTTTTGGTTGCAATGTAGATCTTCTTGTGATTCAAAGGAAGTAAAAGCAAAACAGGGACGTTTTTGGTTGCAAGGTAGAAATGTGTGTCATTCAGATGAAATAAAATCAAAACAAGGCCGTTTTTGGTGGCAGTGTTTAAATGCTGCTGTTCAGGTGAGGGGGCTTCTGTCTGGGGCCTTTAAATGTACCACACGTGTCGTTGTCCTGGAAGCTGATCATGAGTATTGCTCCTATTTTTGCAATTGTCATTTTTTTCTTCAAGGTTCTACCCCTCAATGATTATTTGTAAAAATGAACAACAGGCAGAATCTATTTTGTTTATGCAGTAGGATTTCCAGTGAAATAAGGACATTGTTATTTTTTGATGGGGAATTAACATTTAATTGCATTGTGGCATAACGAGAGCCTGCAAAATTGTCCAGGAAGGTCACCTGCAATAACACAAATATGTATTTTTTCACAATTTCTCTAGCAACCTTAATAATCAACGTATTCTTATTTAGCACATGAGTGACCAAATACTAATAGCCGAACATTTTATTCTCCCTGGCATTCCACCCACTTTGGAGGGATTGTTAGCTAGCACAACACCTCTAAAGCAGTGCAATAGAATAGATTGTCCTGTGCATGTTGTAAACTGTTGGAACAGTTTACCAATCAGAATGCAATGATTTATTAACGCTTCGTTTGCTTCAATTTCAGATCTTCGTGTCCTTGGCAAAAGTGGTGCCTCGGCGAGAATGTCATAGCAAAAACTCGCTGCGTTCCCTTTAGCTGAATAGATACCACCCTTTGATGTGAAATTACTCAAAGGATGTGATTTTGGTGAATTACAGTTCCCTGCTCAGTATGTACTTTGCATGCCCTGCGGCCTTCCCTTGCCAGTGGCTCCCAATTTCATTTAAATTGTAATGATTTCCTTTAAGGACAATTACACTGCCCAGGAGCAGTGCATGAATAGTAATGCTACCCTGTGATGCCTGGTTGCAGAATTAGAGCACTAACTGTTTATTGCCATGATGATTAGCATTTATTGCTTAGTGAATTATCTGCATCTGCAAAATAGAAAATAAATTGCTATCCAGATTAAGAACAAAGAAAAACATTTATGCATGAAGTAGATCATACCATTCAAATAAAGCGAGCCCCTACTTAGCCAGTAAGGCTCTGCAAATGGTTAGTAAAACGCATATTGTATTCAATGCGCTTTTAATAATCGCAAAATCTTATTTTATTTTGTTAAGAAATTGCAAGCGACTGCCCATGATCGACTGGCCCAGAACAGTTTGCATTTGCAATGGGTGTATTATATTCTATTTTACATATGGATGTCATTTGAATTCGTTTAACAGGTTGGGATTCTCATTTTATGACTTAGATGAGTTTTCCGGTTTTGACGAACAATACGGTTCTACTCTTCCAGGCAATTGTACTTTGATAAAGGGAAACTCACAGATGGGTTTCTTTTATTCGAATTACAATCGCATGCCGGTGAACTGGGACGCTGCACTGTTCTGGGGCAATAATTGAGACCTTGTTTCATCTGTGTAAAATATTAAGGAGCATATATCTTTGGAATCTATTGAAGACAAGAGGCTAACGAGGCATCCAGGACCATTGAATATCGAAGAATACAGGCGCAGCGAACGATGTTCCAGTGGTGTAACATTTATGAATAATGTAACTATCATCGTTCAATTAATGTTCCATTACTGGCCATTGTTACGGTGACTTCTTGAATGTGTGAAGCGCATTTGTCCATGCAATTGTGACTTATTACTTGCAAATTACTTTTGTGACAGAAATGTTACTGTTACTCCAGTAAGTATATGTAAGTGTTGCAGCAAATTAGATGTGCACCTTTCTGCCCATTGTCTTTGCCTAGAAGTATACGTTGTACACCATATGCGTGCTAAAATCCAACTGCAGTATGTTAAGGCGCTGCAGTTGTTTTAGATGCACTTTGCACTGGTGCAAGTGGAATTTTGCAGTGTTAACCTTCGGCTAAAAGTGCCCTAATGCAAAAAACATATATTCGACAAATGCATTTTTGCACTAGAACCAACATGAAACTGGATGGATGTTTACCCATAGCAAAATTGTGTTGTAAAATGTACATTTGTATCCATTGTTTTAAAGTTGTTTGGGGGAAATCCAATCCGAACTGGCATTGATTGGTTGCGGCTAGTAGAATATAAGCATCCTTCCATCAAACTCAACAAGAGGCATGGTTTGCATAATGTGACGGGTGGACATGCCCCCTTCATACAGACTTTGTCCTGCACTTTCTTTAAGGTCATTTTTATTGAAGGATGTGATCGAGGTTGTGCCACACTCCTCTTATCCAGATCGTGCCACACACCTGTACTGCCTCCCTGGCAACCCCCACACTTGGAGACTGTTTTTCTGTATCCCTACAGTCCCCCTCCAACATTTGACACCTGATGTCTGCACTTACCCTGGCACTTGCCACTAGCTGGCCCTACTTCTCATATTGTTATTTTTTTTTCCATGTACTGCACTGTCCCCACCCCTCTCTCACTCCACACTTTTCCTCTTCCCCCTTCCCCTGCACGATCTGAATGACACTTGGCCTAGTAGGATCGTTGTCTCTGTTTTCCCTCTGTTCCCCCTCCCTTGCCATGTCTCTCCTTGAAACACTTGTGTATAGGCGCGTTATAAATGCCTTATCATATCCTATCATATCATATCATATCACACCCCTTTTATCAAGGTATTGCCGACCCCAGATTTGAAGGTTGCATCCATCTTCCTTCCCATGGCTGCGATAGGTGGCACGAAGGTGAACATAGCCTGACCAATCAGCAGCCATAGTGGGAGACATACCAGGGCAAAGATGAGGAATCTGATAAGCGGGAAGAGGGGGTGAATGGGCCAAATGAATCAATCAGCAGATAGGACATTCCTGTGCATGTTGAGGAAAATAAGAGAAAAGGCATTACTCTTTCTATGGGACTACCAGACATCAATCCTGTACGAATATGTTTCTGGCAACTCAAAATAAGAGTGTTAAAGAAAATGAAAAAGTTATAGTCTAAGAAAGTTTTTAACAATTGGTGGGTACCTCGGCAGGTGGATGCCTTGTGTGTTGAATGGAGGCAGCTGTCGTAAAGGGCCGTTAGCTTGTGCAGCAACCTTTTTGCAGTGACCTCTTTCTGTGGTGAGGTGCCAAACCTACAGATTTAGACAGTAGGCTACTGCTTTTTAAGTAGTGCTACCGCCTACAGATGTGGGTGACAGTACTGCTTTTTACAGTGGTATGTGCTTTATGTGACTCTACAGCAGGTAGCAGGACAAAGCATTGAGCACATTAAGTAATCTGCCTGTACAGTGGCCTGGTAGGTGATTACATTGATTGGGATCAGACCATTCCACTGACCTGAGAGCTACGTGACCCCTTTAGGTGAACCACCAGTGAAGGCAAGGGGCGGAGCGTACCACCATCACATAGCATCTGCATATCAGACTGAGGGGGGTATCAGTCTCCATGTCATTCAGTGCTGAAGTTGCACTGCAGCAATACATATGTATTGGCCAGGCTGCTGCTACAGAGCTGTGGCAAAGGTTGCCAACCAGCTCTGTGTGATTGCCTTCTGCGACATTAGGTAATTTAATTTGGTGTTAATCTACTATGCAAAAATGTACATGTGTAACATTTGAACATCATTTCATGGTGCGCGGTTTGATGGGTTGTACATTTTAGAATGCTTTAATGGTACCAACAATGTATGTTTTGTATTTTCCCGTGATGTCATTGTTATGCAAATTTCTTTTTAAAATGTGAAAACTCCTATATCTTTTTGATCATGGAATGTGAGTAAGTATGGTAGTGGGGGCTGGTGATTTTGAGAAGGGGAGTGATGGCAAATGACATAGGTTGGGTGAGAGCGTGGGTGACTATGCTATGTGGGTGGATTGCGGTAGTAGGGCACATGGTGGCATGCATGCGTGCATTACGTTGCAGTGGGTGTGTTTAAGGACTAGACTATTGGGTGCATGGCCAAAGGCCATAGGCCATGCACTGAAGAGTCTAGGGCTTCAGCACACCCACTGGATGGTGCTTGCATAGTCTGGTGTGGGCACAGTGGTTGGAGTAGGGCAAATGTTGTGAACATTATGTGGTTAGGTTGGGAGTGACACAATAGTTTGTGAATGGAAGTGGGTAAGACCATAGTAGGTGAAGGAAAGTACATAGGGCTGCGGAGACACTGGGCCTCATTATGAGGTTGCTGGTCCGGTAACAATGGTACCAGTATGCTTGCCGGTACAGTTGTTACCGGATCGGCAAACTCCGAGTTGTGCCGCGGGTGCCTTTCATTCCGCCAGCTCTGCCCAGGCGGAATGAAAGACACCCACGAGCACAGCATGCCTGTAGCACCGGCACCGTTATGAACGGTGCCGGTGCTACAGGGATCCCCATTCCTATTGAGCCCTATGGGGCTGAAATGGTAATAGGGATCTACTGGCACCCGTGAAAGGACAATTACTGGGTCCGGCGGGGTCAGAATACCCCGGTAATTGTCCGTTCGCGGGTGCCGGACTTTAATGCCGGTATGGAGGTAGCCTTTCCGCTCTTACCGGCAAGGCTACCTCCAACCTCGCAATCAGGCCCAGAGCTTTGTTTGCAGATTATGGTAACTGTTGCATTTTTCCCTGCATGGCTCCATTGTGGTGCGCAGGTTGGGTAGAAGTGCGGGTGGCAGTGGTCTCTATGTGGATTGTGGTAGTTGGTGACATGCTGACTTGCATGGTAGCATTGCGTTGCGGTGGGTGTGTTGAAGGCCTAGACTATTGGGTGCATGGCCAAAGGCCCTGGGCCATTGGCCATGCACTCAAGAGCCTAGGGCTTGAGCACACCCACGGCAGTAATGCCTTTTTGACTCTGCATCAGTTATAGGGTGGTGATCTTTGGAGAATGGTTGTGGAGCACATTGTGCACGTGCAACAGCAGCAGAAGTGAGTAAAAAGGTGGGTATTGTTTGTTCCATGGTTGAGTTGATAGTTGTAATCTACTACAGTATTTGGTGTACAGCTGGAGATGGTGCAGTGACAAGTTGTGCAGTGTGGCAACAGGGTGAAGTGTTTGTATAATGTGAGTATGGAAGAGGGTATGGTTGAAGTGCAGCTTATATGTGCTTGATTACTGTGATATGTGCAGGTTTGTTGTAGTACGCCCTATGTTGTGAATATGTTGTGGATAGGTTGGCAGTGAATGAATAGTATGTGAATGGCAGGGGTAGGGGTGGTGGAAGCTGTGGTATGTTTGTGGGTTCTGCTAACAGTGATACGTTTTGGTGGATGGCTGTGTTATGGTGTGGGGGAGTTGGGTGGAAGTACCACTATGTATGTTACGTTTGTGGATAATGTTAGCTGTGCATGTGGTTGCATGCATGGATCCATAGTGCTGTGGTCGGTGTGGGCAAGGCCTACACTAATGTGTGCATGGCCAAAGGGGTGCTAGGTGCCGCTCATGGTCTTTGTGGATGCTAAAATCGTGGATGGTTTTGTGAAAACAAAAAGAAGATATCGAGGCTGAATACCCCAAAAGGAAATACACCTAACACGGGTTGCAAAGGAAAATACAAAGATATTTATTTTATACTCAACAGTTTCAAAGGACAAAGCTATCGGCCCTTAGTACAACGCAGCGAACTCCAGCTTGGTTCGGTGTGCTGAGTGAGTGGGACTGTACATTAGAATAGTCGCACTTTTTATACTCTCGAGATCATGATGTTCAACCCACATGCGAGTTAATATAAGTTAATACATCACGGATCTAGGGTTCGTGCTGAGTGCATACATCTATACATTTAGGTTTTACCTTTAATACGTTTACTAACAAATCACAATAGCAACAGTATGTCTTAGGATTTCTCGTAGAGCCTTCTTAAACAGTTTTATACAATGCAGTCTAACATTCATTATTTAAATACATTGGCCCTCATTACGACCCTGGCGGAGTGGGTTTACGCCAGCGTTATTCGCGGCGGACCCGTCCGCCCTACTACGAGTTCCCGTAGCGCCATGGAACGATTTCCGCCTGGTTTTTCCGGGCGGAGAAATCCATGGCGCTACGGGACCTTGATGTTAATTACGCCACCGTATTTTGCGGTGGCGCAATTAACGCCTTCCCCACTCCCATTATACCCTATGGGGCAAAAATGGGAATGGGGAAGGGTAAAATGGGGATTGGGGATTTACCGCCCCGCCAAGGTCGGCATGGGGCGGAAAATCCGCCAACCTCCATGGCGCTATCGGCAGCTTTCCGCCGTGCTCCGCGGTGCATTTAGCACCGCGATTTCCGCCAGGGTCGTAATGAGGGCCATTGTGTTTAACATATGCTCGCGGATTAGCTTCGTTGGCGCAGGTAACTCTCTACACACAGGTCAGCGAAGGACAAGGTCTCAGTTCATGTCCCCAACATGTAGCCTGTAGGCAAGTTACATATTAGTTTGTACACAGAGGTCAAGACGGCCATGTTACATTCGGAATGACACTGTCCACCATCTTAGAACACAGGGTGACTTTAGAGGGAGAATCTAAAATGGCGGATAGACCTAAAATGGCAGCTCACGCTGATCTAAGGTCAAGACCTTGCAACACAGATTTCTTCGTAAGTGGTCTATAAGCAGCTTGACGTAGGCCAATATACATATATTCATAGAGTATAGGAGGCACAATATGATTTCCCGTTCCACAAACCCTCCTTTTTGCCTATGCCAAGCTCTAAACTACTTCTGGTCACTTTATGAACAACTCCACTTCTCAACGTCCATACACCCTGAATCACTATCGGAAGTATCTATTGCCATTAGATCGTCTATCAGAATTTCCTTCAACACATATTCTTTGGAGTTCTTGTCTGGGGCGTATACCTTGTGTCCTAATATACCTATCGCCTGTGCGCAACATCCCCCTAGCATCAAACATATACTAGGTAAACACTGTACACAGCAACAAAGAAACAACAGAATTCCCAAAATGATCAGTAAGACCGAAAGCACCTTCCAACCCCAAGATTGCAAGAAGTCCCAGAACCAAGTGCTAAAATCCTATTTTCCCTCGGGAACATTCACTTCTGAACTAAGGACGTGCAGATTGTGTATTGCCTTGGAAATAGTTGGGGAGGAATCTGTCACGAAAACACAGCAAGCGGACCCCACTAATTTACACACTCCACCATGTTCAGCCAGAATGACATCTAATGCCATCCGGTTCTGAAGTGCTACTAATCTTATTGCTTTCTGTTCTAATGTCATATTATAGAGTATGTCCGTGGTCCGGTTGATGGTTCTCTCCAGTACTCTCGATAGTCTCCTGATGTCTTCAAAGTTCACTATTTGTCTCCAAAATGGCACAAAGGATTTCGCTACATCTCCCAGAACCTGTGCTGGAGTATCACCATTCTCGTCCCGTCGTGGACGAGCTTTTGAAACATCTACAGTACTGGCTATGAATACCCCGGGTAACAGGATCCCTAAATAACAAGTTCCCTGCCAATCCCTGGGTAACCATGGAAATGCTACATTACCGCAAACAAAGTAGACAGATTCGCCTACATACAAAGGTCTGCCTTCCCCAGTCAAATTTGCAACGTTGGCGCAACCTTTAAAATCTCCCATTGACTGAGTACCATTCCTCTGTATGCAGAAAGAAACTGAATCGGGGCTATGGTTAACAGTGTAAGAAGGAGGCATGGCATCCTTATTGCCTATAGGAGCCATTTTGAAAGAGATCAAAGACTGAAAGTCAAAGACAGTCTATCAGAAGGCCTAATAGAAGCAACATTGAGCTTGCTCCTAGTTTGCGAAGAGCGAGCATCCCAGGGGTTTCTCAAAACTATTCAAATTAGTACCATCAAAGTTCCCTGAGATGCTATCGTTCCATCGACCAAAGAACAGTGCTCTAAGAGAAGCATAACAAGCAGTTGTCAAAGGTAAAGGATCAATATACCAACCTAGCCCCATATCCCTGTGTTGCGGTAAATACGAACAGACCCAACAGTTGGACTTATTAAAAATGGCATGTGTAGCATTCATGATAAGTAACACTGTATTATTGTAGTATCTCTGTCTTTACTGAGAGTCTCTAGGAGATAAAACGTGCAGATGCACAAATGGAGTAGGGACAGTGGGTACATTTTCAGTCGGTAACAAGGTTTCGAATGGATGCACTTCTTCCAGTTACCAAAAGCCTAAAACAATTACTATTATAAAAAAAAAAATTCACATTATAAAAAGACAGCAGTATGTTTTCAGAGCACAAACAGTTTGTCCATTCTCACTGCTGGTCAAACGATCATTTATCAGTCCTGTAAGAGCGGTAGCGGTTGCAGGCATCGCAGTCTTCAAACGAAAAACCCCAGTGTTTTTTTTGCTGGCGACCTCCCGGCCGAGCGACTTCTTAGTCCTTCCACAACCCTAGCCAACAGAATCCCCTTTTTCAAACAATTACTTGGGCAAAAAGCAAGCCCGCAATGATTTTTCTTCTCTTCTTCGAATGCACAGCCGAACCGTGCCGTAAGTCTATTTTCTTGGATGCAAATTGTACCTCGTTGTCCCTGGTACTGATTGATCCGAGAACAATGTGTCGTCACTTCCCGTTGGAAGCGATGTATCAAGAGCAAGTGAAGATGCAAGATCCAGAACAATAGTTTCCGAAGCAAAACTTTTGGAGAGTGTGGAGACAAAATGGCTGTTTCCCCAGGCCTCGCAAGCTCAGAGAGAGACTCTGATGCACTCTCGCTGCCGTTTACTGCTTCGGGATCATTGGTTGCAGTATTGGTGAAGGGTTCTGTTTCTTCTGTATCATATGGCACCGGGTGCGGAATTCTCTTGACATGCGTCACGTGGATCCAGTTCTTTCTGCCTGTGACCCGCAACGCCGTCTGTGTGACCAGCAGGACCTGGAAAGGACCCCGCACCGAGGTACAAGGCAAGAGGATCGCTCAAATGCCTTTGTCAACACCCAGTCACCGGGCCGAATGCTATGACCTGGGCCCTCGTATTGTACAGGTAAAGACTCTCGAACCTGGTGATAAATCAAATACAGGTTTTTAGTCAACTGGCTACAGTAATCTGAAAGAAGTACATTTTCGACATTTTTCAAAGACCGACATTTCGGAAGATTCCAGATGTTAGCAGGTCTCCCCATTAGCACCTCAAATGGAGAGAGCCCAGTCTTAGTTTGAGGGGTTGTACGCATGGCTAGCAACACGATCGGTAAGGCGTCCAGCCATTTTAGTTTGGTGCCGGCACACGTCTTAGCGAGCTTGTTCTTGATGATGCCGTTGTGTCTGTCTACTAATCCGGCACTCTGAGCGTGTCTGGCCGAATGGATCCATTTGTCGATTTGTAATGCCGCACATATCTGCAGAATTACAGCAGCGACAAAATGTGGACCATTGTCCGACCAGATGACTCTTGGTAGCCAAAACCTGGGAAAATACTCTTTTAACATAGTTTTTGCAGTAGTCATGGCTGTAGCATCTTTATCAAGGAAAGCCTCAACCCATTAGCTGAAAGCACAGATGATAACTAACACATATTTCAAGTTACTACATCGTTTCATTTCGATAAAATCAAAGTGAATTACCTCAAAGGGGACAGAAGGTGGACCAAAACTTCCCCTGGGAGTTGATGTTCCCTTTCCCACATTGTACTGTAAACAGATCATACAGTCCTGAACATATCGCTCAGCTATTTTAGAAATCTTGTCATTTGCCCAAACTTTCTCCAACATCTTTGTAAGCTTTTGGGCAAATATATGCATAGGGCCATGAGCCATGATGACCATCATCATTATGTATGCGTCAGGAAGTAGCCATTTCCCTTCAACTACATCCACCCAACACCCATCATCATCGAGCTTCCCCAAGCCCTCAGCCCATCTCTTGGACTCTTCTAGTGTGGCATCGACTTGGATGTCCTTTACAGAATCAACACCCTCATCCATTACATAGGCATTTATGGTCTCTCTTGAAATTTACATATCTGCAGAGAGGTTGGTGGCAGTCTGTTTTGCTATCTGATCAGCGAAAGCATTCCCCTTTCCTATATCATCTACAATCTTTTGATGTGCTGCACATTTCACGACAGCTAAATGAGTGAGAAGTGCAAGCGCTGAGAGTAGTTGTACTATTAGGGAGCTATGCAGAATCTTTGTACCGTGTGAAGTTAAGAGCCCTCTTTCTGACCAAAGTCTACCAAAGTTGTGGACCACCTCAAAGGCATACTGACTGTCAGTGTATATATTCACAGTAAGCCCTTCGGAAAGTTCACAAGCTCGAGTCAATGCTATAATCTCTGCGGCCTGCGCGGAGTTATGCTTGATTCTCTTGGGGTCCACGACCGGGCTTAATGTGGTGATTGCACAAGCAACTGTGGATGTACCATCCGGAAGTTTGAAGCAGGAGCCATCACAAAACAGCTCCCCTTGTGGATTATTCAAAGGAGTGTCTTTTAGATCAATTCTACCCTTTGTCTCTTGTTCGGTAGTGTGCAGACAGTCATGTGACTCTTCGTCACTGCAAGCAGTACCTTGCGGGAAAGGTAAGAGTTCAGCCGGATAAGAACACAACACCTCTTGATTTGTATGTGGGGAGCAAACAAGATCAATTCATATCTCGTCAACCATGCGAAAGTGAAGTGTTGCGTTTGAGTTTTGTTCAATAGAACATCTACAGAGTGAGGCACCATCAGGGTTAGAGGATGGCCTAGGACCATTCCCTCACTCTGTTTTACAGACGCAGCAGCAGCAGCGACAGCTCGCAAACATCTTGGTAAAGTGCATGCTACAGGATCAAGGGCGGAAGAAAAGTAACCGCATGGCCAATTCTTCCCTCCATGTTCCTGCGTTAATACAGCCAAAGCACATCCATCACATTCATGCACAAACAACACAAAGGCCTTTTCATAGTTTGGTGTGCCCAAAACTGGTGCCGAGCACAATGCAGTCTTGAGCAGATCAAATGCTTGCTGGTGCTCCATGTTCCATGGCAATGGCAAAGAAATGCCCTTCTGCGTCAAAGCCAACATCGGCTTAATCACTAGTGAGAACCCGGGAATCCACTGCCTACAGTAAGAAGCCATACCTATCAAGGCTCTAACTTCCTTCTGTGTATTTGGGACAGACATGCCAGAAATGGGTTTTATCTGTTCAGGTGTCAATATTCTTCCCTCCTTTGACAGGAGATAGCCTAAATAGGTGACCTCCTGACAACAATATTGAAACTTTTTAAGCAAAGCTTTGTGTCCATGCTTAGCTAAGTGTATAAGTAACAACACAGTGGCCTCCTTACAAGCGCTCTAAGGGTCAGCAGCCAAAAGCAAATCATCAACATACTGAAGCAGTGTACAAGTAGAGGGCAATTCAAGGGTATCAAGCTGTTCTTTCAAAGCCCTACTATAGATGCTAGGACTTTCTGTGTAACCTTGAGGTGCACGGGTAAAGGTAAACGAGCGTCCCCCTAAGGTGAATGCGAACAAGTATCTACTGTACTTGTGTATAGGAATACTAAAGAAAGCATTCTTCAGATCCACAACACTAGCTGAAGCCGGGATCATAGTTAATATTGTCATCACATCAGGCACAATTGGAAATTGCGGAGCGACGACCTTATTGATGGCACGTAGATCAATTATGAAATGAAATGGAATTGCATTATCGCCTTTTTTGTACACGGGCAAAATTGGACTATTGCACAAACTACCTGCACTTTCCTCAATCACCCCTCGATGCACAAAATCGGAAACAATGCATTTCAAAGCTTGTTCACCCTCAATTGAAATCTTATATTGTGGAATACGTGGCAGCAAAACACTACAGAAACATTGGATTGCCCTGACAGTGGAATGTTTGGAACCCGAGAATGATCAATGGAACACTTCTGTGCCCCTGTATCTATCAAGAATAGATGTTTCCTATTTCCCACTATCATTTCAACGTAGGGACCTTTCTGATTAACGGGAATAGGCGTTGGGTCCAAACCCTGCTTCGGGCAATCCTAACGAAACAAAATATCAGGAAGTTCTTTAGAGAGGTAAGCGGCAGAAGGATGATCGAATATGTTTCTGGTATCCATACTTAGTACCTGATTATCCTGTGAAAAAGGTTGCTGTGCATCCTGTGCAAACTGACCTCTACCAGGGCCCCCAACACCTGGGCGACCTCTGGATCATCTACCCATATTTCCAAATGTGTTATTTGACCTTTGTCGAAGGATCGGGCATTGTGCACGCCAATGACCCTCTTGCCTACAATAGGCACACTGGTTAATGTTCACAGGACCCAAGGGCACATTTCCTTGTAGAACATACTGACCTCTAATCTGCGAACTACCCCCTCTAGGACCTCTAACAATTTGCTGCTATAATACTTTTGTCTACAAATCACCTTTTCTCTTTTCGACTCTTTCCTTTTGATTATTGACACAATTCTTATAGTACTGAGGCCATGTGCAGTACTTCTGATTGAGACTTCGCTTGCCAAGCACTCTCAGAAGACATAATTTGTGACTGGATTTCAGGCAACAATCCATGCACAAATTTGTCTATGAATAATCTTTTCCCAGACTCTGTGCCTAAGTCTTGTCCACTGAAATCCAAGAATACTTGTTCGAACCGATTGAAGAACTCGGTAGCACCCTCAGACTTCCCTTGGACACAAGCCGTAAGCTTGTCCCAAATAATTCTCTTCTCTGGAATTATGGTTTTCAATTTCGCAACAATTCTGTCAGGTAAAGTTAGTATCACCTGAGGCGATCTCTCACCAGCTGGCCTTTCTCCATCGAGTCTAATTATGTTAGCCCATGTATCTCCTAACCCTCGTACGTCATCTATAGTCCTAACCTGTTTCCACAAATCTACGTGCAAGAATACAGGAAACAACAATACAATGTCACCTAAGGTGAATACTGAGGATTGCAAGACAGACACTATTTCTTTATAGAACCCTGTCGGGATTTTTCCTAATGTCGCGAATAGATTGTCCAATAATGTTCACTTCCTGTCTTGAGAACGGGACGTGAACAAACTGCAACACATAATGTGCGGGAATATCCACAGCAGCTGCACCCGTTACAGCATTAGCCGCAATCTCAACTTTCGGGAAAAATGACGCAGGAAACTCTCTCATAGGCAACTGAGAAGTAGGCAACTCCGAATGCTTACTAAGCAACAGAGCCAAATCGAGCGCTAAAGCAGTCGAAGAAGTGTCAAGTGAAAAAGCTCTCTTATAAATACTCAATAACTCTGTGGGACAACACATCTTCCTTTTTACACATTCATCCAGCAGGTACTCTACCATTACCTGTATCACTTTCCTCTGCATTTCTAGCATATACTGACTATATGTGTCATATACTTCAACTGGAGTTATCGACATGTCTGAGACCCATATAATCGCGTCGTTCGTGCAAATTTGTGTTTCCTCAGATATCGATTTACGACAAAGAAGGAACTGTTTCTGTACATACATAATATCCTCATCTTCGTCCTCATTCAGTAACCTTTCCAACTCCTTTCTATACTCAAATATCCTCTCAACGTGCTCTTGTACTTTCTCCACACTGTCTCTAGAAAGCGCTAAGGTGTTCAGATCCCTCAACCCTTGTGGGAGATCTGTATTGTTTAGTCTGTCCCACATTACACATAAATGAATCCCTCGCACCATTCCCAAAAACCAGACTAGGAACTTAACGCATCCCAAACCACAACTACCTGCTAGCACCATAACGAAAGTACCCACCCTAGTTACCTCTGACATCAACTGTCTTGCTAAAACAATGTCCATAACAGGAGCACTGATCAATGCTAGATCAGTCGTGGCCCATGCCACTGAAATAGCTGACCTCCTTACACTAGATAACCTCGACCTCCTAGCAGTCACAGAAACCTGGCTACATGACGCAGCAGGTCCAGCCCTCTCCCTAGCTATACCCAAGGATTATCAACTACTAAGCCTAGACCGCCAGAACAGCAGAGGCGGCGGCTTAGCCATCATCTCCAAATCCAACCTGAATGTAAGATTAATACCACCGCCCACCCTAAAATCCTGCGAACTCCTGACCGCTAAATTACCAATATCCCCATGCCAAACCGTAACTATCTATCTCATTTATAGGCCAACAGGGCCCCTAGGCCTATTCGAAGAGGAATTATCCAGCCTCTTAGCGAGCAACACAAAAAAGTCATCCCAGACAATGAACCTTGGTGACCTTAACCTAGGTCTTAATGACCCAGATGACAAACAAGCGCAAGCTATTGCCACCATGCTTGAGGGACACGGACTCACCCAAAAAGTTCTCACCCCCACCCACGACAAAGGGAGAATATTAGACTGGGTAGCCACCTCCAACTGCCCTACTACCATCACCAAAATTACACCCCAGCCGTGGACTGACCACTTCCTCATTAACTTCGACCTAACATTCAACAAGATGCTCAGGATTGAAAAAATAATGGCACCATCGGTGCCCACTAGATCCAGAAAAAATATCACACCTTACAATATCTTACCACTACTCCTACTAACCATCAATGCCCTGCCAACAGATTCTGACCCAGATAGCATGGTCAGAATATACAACAACACCATGGCCATAGCCATGGACACCGTCGCCCCACTGAAGAATTGTAAAAGTAAACAACAATCCCACCTCAATACTTGGTTCACCCCCCATCTAAAAGAACTGAGATTGGCAAAAGGAAGCTTGAAACTGTATGGCGACACACCCCCACAGCTGAAAACAAACTTAAACTCAAACAATGCGCTACCAACTACAAGAAAACAATCATTCAAGCTAAAAAAGACGTCTATAATGACAGAATCTCTAACGCGTGCTCCAATACAAAGGAATTATTTGCAATCCTGCGAGAACTTGAATCTCCTATACCACCACCTGACAACGTACCCATAGACAAGCAATGGTGTACCAATATCCAAAACGCCCTTGCAAATAAAGTGAAAACACTACAATCCAAAATTACCCTAAAAAAAGCCTCGCTCTTACCAGCGAAATTCCCAGTATGCCCACACCCACGACTACTCCCAATCTTAGCTTAACACCTTTCAAATTCGCTAAAGTCTCTACTCATGAAACTGAAAAAATCATTGCCTCACTAAAACCCTCAAACTGCAAAGGTGATTACTGCCCGGCCCAGATAATTAAGAATGCCGCCAGAGACCTAGCCCCATTTGTCACCAAACTTATCAACGCCACCTTCTCATCTAGCACAGTCCCAAGCAGTTTAAAAGAGTCCTGGGTTCTCCCCCTGCTAAAAAAACAAACCCTGGACCCCTCCGTTGCCACTAACTATAGGCCCATCACCACGGTCCCCTTCCTCCTGAAGATAATCGACAGAGTGGCCCATCTCCAAATTCAAAAATACCTGGAGATTAACCAACTCCTTGGCACTCGTCAATCTGGCTTCAGACCTCAGCACGGCACTGAGACCGCACTTATAGATCTCAAAGCCCAAATTGACGAACTTAACGACAAAGGAAACACAGCTATGCTACTCCTCCTTGACCTGTCGGAGGCCTTTGACCTAGTGGACCACGCAGTACTTTGCAAACACCTAGCGTCAGCCGCCCACTTCTCAAGTGAAGCTATAGCCTGGGTTCAATCCTTTCTCGACAATAGAAGTATGCGAGTCATCTCCACCTTAGACTCTGCAGACCCTATCCAGACAACATGTGGAGTCCCACAGGGCATCTGTGTCTCGCCAATGATGTACAATATCTTTACTAAACCTCTATTCGACAAATTGGACAGACTGGGTGTCACCTACACAAATTATGCAGACGACACCCAGATCCTCATCCCCCTTTAGTAAATAAAATGTACACCCTCATTCAGGCATGGATGGCAACCCATGGCCTCTGCCTGAATGACGAAAAAACAGAGATCCTCATTCTAGGCTCACCTAACAACTTAAAAAAACTCGACTCCAACTACAGTTCCTTCAATATCGACGGCGACATAATCCCCGTCGCCAAAGAGGTGAAGACCCTTGGTTTCGACTTGGACTCCACCTTGTCCTTAAAGAAACAAGTGAACTCCCTGGCCTCATCCACTGCCTAGACTGGCAAACTCATTAAAGCATGCAGACCGTTCCTCTCACCAGCTATCTGCATTATCCTTGCCAATGCACTGATCCTCTCAAAACTGGATTACTGCAACGCACTTTATGCAGGCGCTAACAAATACATCATCAATGAACTCCAAACCCTGCAAAACAACGCGCTCAGAACGGCCTTGAACCTCCCAGTCAGAGAGCACATTTCAAATGCGCGCAGAAACTACAATTGGCTAAAAATCAGCGATAGGATCACCTTCAAAATTGTCACACTAACATTCAAATGCCTGAACAATGCTGCCCCCCCATACCTCAGGGACAGAATAATAAGAAAAACCTCTTCACGACCAACCAGAACAGCCAACTCTTTCTGCCTCCAAACCCCAAGATTCCGACTAAAAAAAACAGGAGGCAATAGCTTCCCCGTGCAAGCAGCTCCGTACTGGAATGCCCTACCAGTTGAACTAAGACGGGATCAGTCCTACAACAGCTTCAGGCACTATACCCGCACCTGGCTCCGTCGCAATGACCTTTGAAACTTGAGACCTGTGTATTGTGTACTGTTACGCACCTCTACACTCTATCGTGTAAAACGTACATAATGCATCTCCTGTTTATAATATGTACCTATTTGTAAAGTAAAGATTGTATAGAATGTAATTACTGTATATAACATATAATACCAACATGTGATAACACTGTAACCTGTAACCTGTAACCAAGTTCTAAGTATTCTTGTTACTCTGTGCGCTGAGCTACCCAAGGGTTTTCTGGCGCCCTATAAATAAACATCCAACCACCAACCAACCTAATCCTCAATAAAAACATTTTTCTCAGGAAAATTGGCCATATTAGAAAGTGGGGCGAAAACATTAGCTCGATCATCTCTCTCCATACAATGTTTAGCCCACGCAATCAAGGCACGTTTCTTCTCTGGAGGTACAGTAACTACCCTTGATCCCGCTCCCTGATCAACTACAAACGGTGCAGGACCACTTGGAAGAGGAAGAGCAGGCAAGTTCAGCAGAGATACTATTACTGGTGCAATAGGTGTGGAGCAGGTGGAGGAACAACGACTGGAGGAAGAGGAACAACAGGAGGAGCAGGAACAACAGGCACAACAGCAGGAAGAGCAGGAATAACAGCAGGAAGAGGCAAAGCAGCAGGAAGAGGAACATACAGAGATGGCGCAGTGGCACCAGGCCTTTGTTCATTTAACAATTTATCAATACATTTGTCGGAAACATGAAAGTTTTTAGAAGGATAGATGTTCTGAATGCCAAGTGAGAAAGCCCTATCCATATTCCTAGCCGACTCAGACTGTTTATCTTGGTCATATAACAACGCTTTTTCAGCGTTCGTTTTATGACGGCACGCATGTTTTTCTCTACTCTTAAGCTGTGACAAAGCTTCTTTCTTCCAATTCTGTAAAACATCGAATGCTGCAGGTCTAGCCTTTTTCTTTAATAAAATTGACTCTAGGTACTCAATACGAGGGATTTCAAAAATACCATTGATTGGCCACTGAAGTTCTGAAGCATGTCCAGTTTGTCTGTGCCAAATATCATTAAACACTATGCTACCAATGCCATGCTTACAGTACATAGTACAAGCTGGAGACCCCTCCTGTGGTGCCGGACGGCTAAATTCCAAAGATTACCTATCACTGCGGAATAACGCCCTGAAGCAGGTAGACAATTTCCCAGGCATATCAAAATATTGGTGTTACCTGGTCAATTATTGTATTTGCAGATACAATGCGCCAAAACAAATTATCAGGATACTTCAGAATCGGGTCACGACTCACCTGATCAATCCTAAGGATTTCCGATCGGATTTCAAAATACTTTTCTAACTAATTTTACCTCGTGTTTGGTGATTTCGGCAAATCTGCCCGCCTCGATAAATGGACCCTCGTCAAGATGCCGACTCGGACCGCGTGCTCATTGTCCAGGGATCGGACTGTGCAGTGCTGTTGAGGTGTTGCGTCTCTTTCGGAAAGGGCCCCTTTTTTTGTTACACCGTCCGATCCCGATCCGATAGAGTGCATCAACCTTCAAAAAAAGCTGGCATCAATCTTGAGGGTCCCTATTCTGGCGCCATCTGTGAAAACAAAAAGAAGATATCGAGGCTGAGTACCCCAAAAGGAAATACACCAAACGCGGGTTACAAAGGAAAATACAAAGATCTTTATTTTATACTGAACAGTTTCAAAGGGTAAAGCATCAGATAGCTATCGGCCCTCAGTACAACACAGCGAACTGCAACTTGGTTCGGTGTGCTCAGTGAGTGGGACTGTACATTAGAATAGTCACACTTTTTATACTCTCAAAATCATGATGTTCAACCCACCTACGTGTTAATATAAGTTAATACATCACGGATCTTGCTGTAGCTGGGAAAGCACACATGCCACATCCTGCCATTATGAGCATGGTGGGCAAGGAAATGGAACTGTGGGAATTAGGCAATCAGTTGATTAGGGTGTGGTTGATAGGAAGGAGTGGTATCTTTGTTGCCCACTAATGTGTCCTGAGGTTGGTGAGATGGAGAGACTCACAGTGCTTATCATCGGTGTTACCTTTGTGCACCATTTGCACAGGTGTTGTGTCCAAAGCTGCATTGCTGGTAATTTCAGGTTGGAAGGAGTGGACGCTCTGTGGGGCTGTCAGTTTCGGCGGAATGGTTCACCTTTGCAGATATGTGGCCTCCGTTACGAACGTTGATTTTGTCGTGGTGCACTATGGAATTCTACATTTGGGTTACATGTGGTGCGGATGTTTAATCCGTTACATGAAGAGGTTGCTGAACGCAGTGATGCAGATTTTTCTAATGCCAAGGTCATCTACTCATGCATAACACCACAAGGAGTATGGAACCATGCCGGTGTAATTTGTCCACAGCCACAAGTCGGAAGGTGTGTTGTAAACATAAGAATGTGCAAATTTATGCAGACTCCTGGGATGTTCGCCACCAACTACGAGATCATGAGGTCGCAAAATATCCAGTGGTTTCACAGAAATGGCATTTATTTGAGCGCCATTGGCAATGTTGTTTTCTTTTACACTGTGCAAGAAGCGCTGAGCAGAATGTGTTAAAAATGTGAGGAGAGGCAAACAGAAATGGTTATAAAGAGAAACAAAAAAGCTGCTCCCAAGCACGCAACAAAAATACAGAACAAAAAAACATTTTCACACCCACACTGGAAGATCCAATCGCCTACCGTGCTTGAAATTGCTTCCCCCGCCCCCTTCAACTCGACCCCTCAATATCAAGAAAAGGTAGCGGTTTCTTCGGTACTGTCAGGATTACACGTGACACATTGTGGGTGGGCATTTGGATGTATGTGGATGGAGAAATCGTGCATACGTTTACTGAACTTTGTAGGGGATGTGGTACGACTCAGACCTCGCCACCCTTAAACGCAAGTGCAGGGTGGCCGAGAGGAAATGGCGTGCTTCTTGTACATCCTCTGGCAAACTGGCCTGCTGCCTGCTCCAAAGGCAATACCGGCTCTCTGTCCTCATCAAGAAGAGAGCTCATATCCAAGCCCGCGTCTCCGCGGCAGCTAACAACTCGGCTGAACTTTTTAAAATCTGCAAGGAACTGGCCAATCCTGCTGCAGTCTCTATCTGTCCTGTCCCTTCCCAGGCCCTCTGCATGGCACTGGCTTCTCACATCATCTCTAAAACTCAGGGCATTCTGTCCTCACTCTCCTCCTCTCCCTCCCTCCCGCTACTCCCTGCTCTTCCTCTGGCCTTTCTTCGACCACCCCGCCTCCCTCCTTCTCTGCCTTTCCCCTGTTCTCCGCCGACGAGATTTCTAGACAAGTCTGATCTATGAAAGTCTTGTCAAGACAGGTTCACCCCTGTTCCTCCAAAACCATCAAGGATCACATTGACACCCTGGCTGCTGCCCTGGCTGACTTCTGCAAACACTCATTTTCCACTGGAGTCTTCCCATCCCCCCTCAAGCACTCCCTTGTGCACCCTCTTCTTAGGAAACCCTCTGCTGACCCCTCTTGCCCGGCTAGCTATCGCCCAATTTCCATCACTCCCTTCCTGGGCAAGCTCCTGGAGGAATTGGCCATCTCCCAACTTAATCTCCACACTGAATCTGTAAGCTGCCTTCATGACCATCAGTCTGGCTTCAGAGCTGCCAGAAGCACGGAAACTGCTCTCCTGAACATCCGTGAAGACCTGCTCTTCAACCTTGACTCAAACACCCCCTGTGTCCTCATCTTGCTTGATCTCTCTTCTGCCTTTGACTCTGTCAAACATGCCATCCTGCTATATTGCCTGCCTCAACTCTCCGCCCTCTGCCTCCGCCCTCTGCAACTCATCCAAAACAGGACTGCGAGACTTGTTCTTGGCCTCAAGCCCAGGAATCGTATCTCTCTAGGACTGAAATCTCTGACTGCGAGGATTAAGTTCAAAACCCTTTGCATTGTCCACAAGGCCTTCTGGGGCCTGGGGCCCCAATATCTGCAACTCTCTCTTCCTAAATATCTCCCTTCTCAATCTCTTCGCTCATCCGCCTCCAACTCCCTCAGGGTCCGTCGCTCCGCCAAGCAACGAGTTGGTGGTAGATCTCTTTCTTCAGCTGGTGCCTCCCTCTGGAGCAGCCTCCTTGAAACATGAGGAGAACCATCTTCGGTTTCGGAAGCTCCTTAAAACCCTCCTCTTTGCTTCTGCTTTCTCTCCCCCTCTCCCCTGCTGAAGTCCTGCTGTACTGTTACTGCAGGGTTACCTGGACACCCATCTGATTTTTGGGCCAATGCCCTTCCAGTTGCACGCCTGCAGTTCCTCCCTGGAAACTCCTGCACAGAGGACTGTGTCTGTATCCCCACTGTCCCCCCGCCTGCACTTGTTCTGCTCTCACCCAGCACTTGCCACCAGCTGCCCGTTCTTTTATTTATCTTGTTATTTATTATCCTATGTACTGCACTTTCCCCCGCCGCCCTGCACTTTCCTTTGCCCCCTTCCCCTGCACTTGCTCGATCTGAATGACACCTGGCCTAGTAGGATCGTTGTCTGTCTTCCCTCTGTTCCCCTTCCCTTGCCTCGTCGCGCCTTGAAAGACTTGTGTATAGGCACGTTATAAATGCCATATCATATCATATCATGTGCTTTGGAAAGTGTGAATGTGTAACGGTACAAGTGAAGTGTTGTACAGGAGTGACACGGTTGCATGGTGGCGGATTGGATGCGATTGGTGGATGCATGTGTCACTACTGAATAGTAGCAAAGGAGGTAGTGGTTGAGCAACAGTAGTGGAAAGGGAAGAAGGGCTACTCCTGCATTGCTGGGGTGCAGCCATAGTGGTTTTTGGGAAAGCGCACATGCCACATTGTGCCCTTCTCATCAAGCTGTCCGATGGGAATGGGACTGTGGGATTTGTCAAATCAGGTGCTCGGGATGTGCATCACAGGAAAGGGCGGCAACTTTTTGTTCCATTACTCTGTGCAGTGAGGGTGGTGGGCAGAGATGGACAGACGCATTGTGTTGGTAGTCGGTGATAAGTTTGTGGAAGATCTGTTTCAGTATCCTGTCGAGAAAAAAAAAGGCTTTCATTGTGATTTCGACTTGGAAGCAGTGGACGCATTGTGGTGCTGTGGCGATGTGCGCGATTTCGGCAGTCTCATTGGAGAATGTCGACGAGTGGTCGCAACTGTGTATGCTTTGGTCATGCATTATGGAGTGTTCCATTTGGGTTCCATGCCTTGTTCCCGTGTGTACTGTCAACTAAAAAAGTTGATGAAAGCAGTGAGCACATTTTTCCCATTTCCAAGGTGCTTTTCTCATGTATCCCACCACGAATAGTATGGGACTATTCCAATGATTGTTGTCACCAGCTAGAGGTCGGAAGGGTTCTAATCAACCGAAGCATGTGCGACTTCTTGAGTGCTGCTGGGATGTTCTCCTGTGTCTTGGGTCTCGATATGTACACCTTTTCAATGCTAATGGAATTTATTTGTCGACCAGTGGCAATTATATTTTGTTTTCTAATATACATGCTGCACTGAATACCTTACTGTAAGCATGTGAGCTCAAGTACAAAACAGAAAAATACTTTTAAAAATCGCAAAACATTGTGTTTCTAAGGAAGCACCTTTAAAAGAAATAACAAAAAAAATTCTCTTTTCAGAGCCGCCACTACTGACGAGGTCCCCTACAATGGTTGAAATGTATTCCCCCACTTACGCGCACACGTGCACAGCTCGAAATGTCTGTGGACATTGCGCCAGTTGCATGATTGTATGTGTGACATATGCCCCTTTTGCAGATGGCGGCCATGGCATTTGGCCTGTGGAGGACACAGGATTGGTAAATAAGGTTTCTGGGTGTGCATGGCATGCACAGACTGTGGTACACAGTGTATTTGTCGAGCGAAATGCAGAGGGTGCACTTATGGCTGTGTGTTGCATGAGCCACAGCGTATGCTTTGTTGGGGAGTTGTAAATGCATTGATTGACAGTGAATGGAAAACAGTGTGTAGTTGCAGGTCATTTTGGATTGTATTATGTGGATTTGTACTCGTATGGAGTACCTACAATGAAGTGATTGATTTTGGTTTGTCTGTGTGACACTTTGATGGCACACGATCACAACCATAGTATTGTTCTTCATTGTGGAGGGAAAATTGCAGAACATGTAACACAATTTTTAGGGCAGTTTGCGCTGAATGAGGCACTTGGCCGGGTCATGCATCTGTTTCCGATCTCCTGCATACATTTGTATGCCACTATGCAGAGACCCCTGTCACAGCATTATTTTT
Source organism: Ambystoma mexicanum (assembly GCF_040938575.1). Classification (NCBI taxonomy): domain Eukaryota; kingdom Metazoa; phylum Chordata; class Amphibia; order Caudata; family Ambystomatidae; genus Ambystoma; species Ambystoma mexicanum. The sequence goes on from NC_090941.1 coordinate 360,809,604, forward strand.
CATTTGGTCCGGAAATGGAGAAAGCGTGGTACATTGCAAAGAAGTCTATTTGTGCCTTTTACAACTTGTGCCAATGTCGTACTTTACAAATGGGAATCTAACGTTTCACAGCATGAAAATATTTCAACACAAATAGTGTTCCTCTTAACATTACTGCATTTCTGATTTTGCACGTCCTACATAAATTGGCTTGCTGCCCTTTTTGGAAATATAGGAAGATTGTTTGTGGTAGGTGTTGCACACTTCAGCTCTTGAAACCGCACTGTCACACACAAAACAATCTCTTTTAACAGCGAGACATTTTTACCTGATTCCATTGCAGTGTTTTCCAAAGTAAGCCCGCCCCTTTTATTTAGTGCACAATCTGTGGAGGGTATACGATGCGCAGCACCCTGCCTCCCTTTGTTGCCACTTCCTTTGTTGAACTCTGAAAGGAGCTTTGTTTACTTACCTTTTTTCTTTTTCCAGTGGATTTCTCTTTCTTTTGGAACTTCAAAGTAACTTCCCTCTTTAGAGTACCGTGTAGCAGTACATGCACAGTACAATGCCCTTTTTGCAGGTAAGGGTCCTTAGTGCAGCATATGGTCTACACGGGTGTTGTAAAGCTCTGGTGCCTTACAGGAGTGACCGTATTGTGCACCACAGCCTATGTGGAGAATGCTGTACATGAAATTACCCTAGTACATTTTTGGCAGTGTAGTACCCTGGCCACTGGCCTTTTATGCTTGCATTGCTGTTCTCATCACATGTGGTACGGTCACTTCATGGTACGCCATTAGTCGTAGGACTAGGATGCACGGACATGACTGATTTATGAAATAGAATAATGCTTACAAGGAGAAACACAGCTTCAATTTGTGCAGGAGGAAGGTAATTCTTAAGCGCAACCCATGTAGCTACACTACTGTTTTAAGCAACAGTAATATTGTTTGCTCTCCGAAGAATGTGCTGTTTATGTACTTCTGTTACAAACATGCACTAATATCTTGTTGGCCAAGCCGCAACAGCTTTGCCATTTTGCAGACTCATTACAAACTGTCAGTCCTGCAGTTAAACATTATCTCCAACTGTACGATCTGCAGGCAAACCCTTCACACTGAAAGACCAAAGAAATATCGAGGCTTAGTACCACAAAATGAAATACGCCAATTTCGGGTTGAAAAGATACAAGCATCTTTTATTTCTGTACAGAGTCAAAGCAAACAGATAGCTATCGGGCTCCCAACACCTTGCAGTGTGTCCCAGCAGACACAGTGAGGGGTGAGAGTGCTGGACATCTTAACACAGACACTTTTATACAGTTTTATAAACATTGTCCAGCCCCTCTCTGAACTAAAAAGTTACATGCTAGGGTTCGTGCCCTGTTCACATGTCAAATATTACAATATTGTAGAACAGATTTAACAAGTTTGCATGTCCATGAAGTTATAAAGATGCCGTTGGTTCTCTGATCCACAGTAAGCCTTGTTTCAAGAATTGCTACAATGCAGTTCAGCAAAAGCACACAATCTGAGTTTGTTCTACATTGTCTCATTGTTTATATGAGGATGAGGATTGTGAGCGCAGACAGCACTTGGATTGCAGTTCATTCGAGTTACAAAGTTGCTTTGCATTGAACAAACACTCTGCTCTTGGTCATCCTAAACATTAACAAAACTCAAAGGGTGTTCAGCTCGGCTGCAAGTTGAAAACACAGTCCACCATTTTAGAACACAAAGCAGGAGTCGAAATCAAAATGCCAGACAATTTTTAAAAAGTTGACCAGAGATCGATATATTACGAATGCGGTTTTCTGTGCAAAGTGAATGGGCTTATGATATGATATGATATGGCATTTGTAATGCGCCTATGCACAAGTGTTTCAAGGCGCGACGAGGCGGGGGGGAAACAAGGGGAGACAGGCATTCGATCCTACTAGGCCAGGTGTCATTCAGATCGCGCAAGTGCAAGGGTAGAGGGGAAGGGAAAGTGCAAAAGGGAGGTGGAGAGGGGAGAGTGCAATATAGGGTTAAGAGCATACAGGATAAATAACAAGGGCCAGCTAGTGGCAAGTGCGAGATAAGTGCAGAAAAGTGCTGGGAAGGGGGGCTGTAGGGATACAGACACAGTCCCGCTGTGCAGGGGGTTGCCAGAGAGGCAGTGCAGGGGAGAGTGGCTGGGCCAAGGACCGAGAGCGGTGAGTGGCCCAGTTGCAGATTCAGTGCAGTTTCAGTCAGTTTAGCAGAGTAAAGGGGGAGAGAAGGTGGAGGCAAAGAGGAAGGTTTTGAGGTCCTTCCGGAACCGGAGATGGTTCTCCTCGAGTTTCAGGGAGGCAGGAAGGCTGTTCCAGAGGGAGGCCCCTGCAGCGGATAGAGATCTGCCCCCAACTCGTTGTTTGGAGAAGTGGCTGACCCTGAGGGAGTTGGAGGCGGATGAGCGAAGAGCTTGAGAAGGAAGATATTTAGGAAGAGAGAGTTGAAGGTATTTTGGCCCAAGGCCCCAGAAGGCCTTGTGGACAATGCAGAAGGTTTTGAACTTGATCCTCGCAGTCACTGGGAGCCAGTGTAGTGATTTCAGTCCTGGAGAGATACAGTCCCTGGGCTTGAGGCCAAGGACAAGTCTCGCAGTCCCGTTCTGGATGAGTTGCAAAGGGCGGAGAGTAGAGGCAGGCAGATTTAGATAGAGGCTGTTACAGTAGTCCAGCTTCGAGAGAACCAGGGCTCTAGAGACAGTGAGCTTCTGGGGGAAGGAGAGGAAAGGAAGGATACCACGGAGGAGGTGGAGCTGGTAGTGGCTAATCTTCATAACAAGGAGGTATTATATGAATACAGTTTAACAAACCCTCCTTTTGGCCTAGGCCAGGAGCATTACTCAAACATTTGCTTTACTCAAAACCCCATGTCTCAATGTCTGTACATCCTGAATTATATTCTTCAGAAATATCAATCGTCATAAATTCCTTGATAGTGATGTCCTTCATTACAAAAGCGTTAGTAGTTTTCTTGGGTGTGTGTACCTTTGGTCCTAATGTACCTATAGTTTGTGCAAAGAATCCTCCTAACATCGAACATATGGCAGGAAGATATTGTATACAACAACAACAGAACCATAGAACACCAAGAACTGCAAAGAGCTTCCAACCCCACAAACTTAACAAGTCCCAGACCCAAGCACTAAGATTCCAGTTTCCCTCAGGGACATGTACTTCTGTACTCAAGGTATGTAGATTTTGTATTGCTTTGAATATAGTAGGGGAGGAGTCAGGGGCGAAAACACAGCACGCAGATCCCACCAATTTACATACCCCACCACGCTCAGCTAGAATGACACCATCCTCTTTTGGAGGACCACTAATCTAATGGCCTTTTGCTCTAGCATCATGTTGTATAGTATATCAGTGGTTCTGCTGATGGTTCTCTCCAGTACTCTTGCTAGTCTTCTAATATCCTCGGAATTCATTATTTGTCCCCAAAATGGCACAAAGAATTTTGCTACATCTCCCAAGACTTGTGGAGGAGTATCACCATTCCCATCCTGTCTGGATGAGCTCTAGAGACTTCAGAGGTGCTGGCCATATATACCCCTGGTAACAAGATACCCTAATAACAAGTACCCTGCCATTCTCTAGGTAACGAAGGATAAGCCTCATTGCCACAGACAAAGTAAACAGGATCTCCAACATACAAAGGTCTGTCCTCACTGGTTAGATTTGCATGGTTGGTGCAACCCTTGAATGTACCCATTGGCTGAGAACTATCCCTTTGCATACAGAAGGAAACAGAGTTGGGGCTATGATTGATAGTATAAGAAGGAGGCATGGCATCCTGGTTGCCTACGGGAGCCATCTTGAAGGAAATCAGTGATTGAAAAGGTCTAGAGAGTCTATCAGAAGGCCTAATAGAAGCAACATTGAGTTTGCTCCTATTGGCAAAGAGGGAACATCACAAAGGTGTCAGGACTCATTATTCAAACTCATTCAAATTAGACCCATTGAATTTCCCAGAAATACTGTCATTCCAACGACCAAAGCATAGTGCCCTAAGTGAGGCGTAGCATGCGGTAGTTAAAGGAAGAGGATGAATATACCAGCCCCAGCCCTTTTCTCTGTGTTGTGGGAAGTGTGAACACACCCAGCAATTTGTTCTGTTTAGAATCGCATGGGTCACATTCATGATCAGTAGAAGAGTGTTATTAGGATAACCATGTCTATGTTGGGAGTCTCGAGAAGGAAGAGTGTGCAAATGCACGATAGGTAGAGATACAGTGGAGATAATTTCAGTAGGTAACAAAGTCTCAAGCGGACGCACCCCTTCAATATACCAAAACCCAAGCGAAAAAAGAATTACCAAACAGACGGCTACTGTGATTAGAAAACAATGGGTCCTCAAGGTCCATGATCTCTGATAAACAGATTCTTTGTCAGCCACAACACCAATAGCTTGTTCCGCACGAGTAGATTTAGGAAAGGACATTGTTTCTCAGAGTCTGTTTAGAAGCCTCTCCGTTAGGCTCTTTTAGGTCATCAGTCGGTGGCCCCTGACCACGTGGCCTATCTTGCTTGAAGGTAACTTTGCCGGTCCCTGCCTCTTATTTATTTTTTCCAGTGAAAGAGTGACAAGGGTCTGGCTCAATGGTGGTTCCTTGTGGGCACAGCCGATGCTGTGCTGTAAATCTGATTCCTTGGACGCACATCGTACCTCAAGACTCCAGTTATGGCGTAATCTGCTAACAGAGTGTCATCGCTTCCTGAAGGAAGTGATGGAGCAGAAGCAAGATTGCTTGATGGTACAGAAAGATCTGAAGAAGAACTTGAAGGCAACACAGCAGTCTCCCTAGGCCCCACGGGCTCAGGAAGGATTTCCGGGACACCCTCAGTGTCGGTTAGAACAGACTTTTGATGCAGAACAGAGTGAACAATCTCCTTCTCTTCCTCTTCATCGTGGGGCAGAGGCAAAGGTATCTTCTTGATGTGAAGTGCGTGGATCCAGTGTTGTTTTCCATCTACTCGTACAGCGGTCTGTGTGGCAAGGAGGAATTGGTACAGTCCTTTCCAGCGAGGTGCGAGACAAAATGCTCTTTCAAATGCTTTGATTAGCACCCAGTCACTGGGTCGGAGTCGATGACCTGGCCCTTCGGATTTTACTGGGAGAGCTTCTCACACCTGTTGATAAATCAAATAAAGGTTTTGAGTTAACTGGTCACAGTACTCAGAAAGGAGGAAATGCTCTACATCTTTCAACCATTTGGGCTTGGGTATATTCCAAATATAGGCTGGTCTTCCCATGATTATCTCATAGGGAGAGAGCCCAGGTTTTGTTTGTGGGGTCGTCCGCATGGACAATAGAGCTATCGGTAAGGCATCTGGTTATTTCAAGTTGTTACTGGCACACATCTTTGCCAATTTGTTCTTCAATATACCATTCTGGCGTTCTACAAATCCGGCACTCTGAGCGTATCTGGCCGAATGGAACCGTTTATCGATCTGTAATCCCGCACATACTTGCAGTATAACAGCAGCGATAAAATGCGGACCATTGTCCGACCAAATGATCCTTGGCAAACCAAACCTAGGAAAATATTCCTTCAGCATGGTTTTCTCTGTCGTTATTGCTGTGGCATCTTTTAAAGGGAAGGCTTCGACCCATTTGCTGAAAGCACAAATAACTACCAGAACATATTTGTAATTCTGACAATGCTCCATTTCAATGAAATTGAAATGTATAACGTCAAAAGGCACAGAGGGGGGACCAAAGCTACCCCTGGGTGTTGATGTACCCTTCCCACATTATGCTTTAAGCATACCATGCAATTTTGGACCAAACGCTCAGCAGTTTTCAGGATATTTGCATTCACTCAGACACGTTCTAACAATTTACAAATCTTTCTAGCACATATATGAGCTAGCCCATGAGCCATTGTAACCATAGCGGTGACATAAGCATAGGGTAGATTCCATCCTCACTTTGTATCATCTACCCAAAAACCTTCATCATCTAAACTTGCTAAACCCTTAGCCCATTGCTTAAGATCTTCTGGAGTGGCATCAGCCTGAATGTCTTTTATACAATCAATTCCTTTGCCTATTATAAAAGTGTTAGTAGCTTCTCTCGTTATATACATTTTGGAATGCAAATCAGTGGCAGTCTGTTTGGCTATCCTGTCAGCAAAAGTGTTTCCTCTCCACACATCATCTGTTACTTTCTGGTGTGCTGCGCTTGCTAGTTGAGTAGGAAGCGCATGTGCTAAGAGTAGCCAAACTATCAAAGTGTGCCATGTTGTATCGTAGTTCCATGTGAGGTCAAGAATTCTTGTTCTGGCCATAATCTACCAAAGTTGTGACCACCCCAAAGGCATACTGACTGTCTGTAAATATATTCACATTAAGCCCTTCGGAAAGTTCACAAGCTCGAGTCATTGCAATAATCTCTGCGGCCTGCGTGGAGTTATGCAGAATTCTTTTGGTTTCCACAATCGTGCTTAATGTAGTGGTGGTATAAGCAGCAGTGGATGTACCAACCGGAATTCTGAAACAGGAGCCATCGCAAAACAGCTCCCCTTGTGGATCTTTTAGCAGTGTATCACTTAAGTCAATTCTGCATTTAGTTTCTTGCTCTGTGGTATAGAGGCAGTCATGTGACGTCCTGTCACTGCAAGCAATGTCTTGCGGAAGAGGCAATAGTTTGGACGGATTTAATGCGCAACATCTCTTAATTTGGATATGCAGTGCAAATAGAATCAGCTCGTATTTTGTTAATCGTGCTGATGTGAGATGTTGCGTTTGTATTCTGTTTAATAGAATGTCTACAGTGTGAGGTACCATCATGGTTAAGGGTGACCCAGAACCATAACCTCACTTTGTTTTATAGATGCAGCGGCAGCAACAGCTCTCAAACATCTCGGCAAAGCGCATGCAACAGGGTCAAGCGTGGAGGAAAAATAACCACACAGTCTATTCTTCCCTCCATGTTCATGCGTTAACACAGCCAAAGCACATCCATTACATTCATGCACATACAAAATGAAGGCCTTTTCATAATTTGGTGTGCCCAAAACCGGTGCTTAACACAACGCAGCCTTGAGCAGATAACAAACTTTCTGGCAATGCAAGTTCCTAGGTAAAGGCAAAGAAATGCCCTTCTTTGTCAATGCCAACATTGGTTTTATCATTAATGAGAAATTAGGGATCCACTGCCTACAGTACAAAGCCATGCCTATCAAGGCTCTGACCTCTATCTGTGTATTTGGGACAGACATGCTAGAGATGCGTTTTATCCATTCAGGAGTCAGTCTTCTCCCTTCCTTTGACAGGAGATAGCCTAAATAGGCAACCTCCTGTCGACAATACTGAAACTTTTTCAATGAAGCCTTATGCCCATGTTCTGCTAGATGAATAAGCAGCAACAAGGTGCCCCCCTTGTAAGCAACTTCTGAGTCTGCAGCTAAAAGAAGATCGTCAACATACTGCAACAACGTACAAGTGGAAGGCAACTCGAGTTTATGAAGCTGTTCCTTCAAAGCTCTACTGTAAACGTTTAGACTCTCAATGTACCCTTGTGGCACACAAGTGAATGTAAACTAGTGTCCCCCTAGGTTGAACACAAACAAATATCTACTGTCAACATGTACAGGAATGCTAAAGAAAGCATTCTTTAGACCCACAATACTAAAATGAGGAGCTGAAGCTGGAATCATCGTCAATATAGTGGACACATCAGGCAATAAAATATAAATTGTGGGGAAACAATCTTATTGATAGCATGTAAATCAATAATAAAACGGAAAGGAATCGCATTATCCCCTTTCTTATACACCGGTAGAATCGGACTATTACACAAACTTCCTTCAAATTCCTCAATCACTCCGCGATGTACAAAATCAGAAGCTTGCTCACCGTCAACTGAAATCTTATACTGTGGAATAAATGGTAGTTTAACAGCTGGTTTCAACACAATTCTAACTGGTTAAATTTGTAAAATACCAACGTCATTATCATCGACCGCCTATAAAAATGTCAGAACGTTATCCAATTCAGTCGTTAAAGGCCTAGTCAAGAATTATGAGACAGAAGTTTGCTGAGGTGAAGTCGTCAAATGCACTCCATCGGGAGAACAATAAATGACTGCATTCAATTCTTTCAGCAGATTCAACCCCAACACATTTTCACCACAATTTGTCGTCAGAAGAAATGGACATGAATCGGTAAATGGCCCCAGTGAAATCGGTATCAGCTGAGAAACCGGACTAACCACTGGCGTACAAGACAACACTACAGAAATGTTGTTCTGCCCTGACAGTGGAATATCTGGAACCCACGAATGATCAACGGAACACTTCTCTGCTCCTGTATCTATCAGAAATAGATGCTTCCTATTTCCTACCTTCATTTCTACGAAGGTCCCTTTCTGATTGACGGGAATGTACTGCTTCCAGACTCTGCTTCGGGCTATCCTAACGGAACAATACATCATCAAAAGCAAAATCCTCAGAAGGATAGACAGCTGAAGGATTATCAAAAATGTTCCCATTAATTGCACCATGCTGCTGACTATCTTGTGAGAATGACTGTTGATTCTGAGCAAACTGACTTCTACCAGGACCCCCTATCCCAGTACCATATGTGTAATTCGATCGCTGCTGAAGGATCAGCCATTGTGCTCGCCAATGTCCTTCTTGTCTCCAATAAGCACATTGGTTCATGTGTACAGGACCCAGCTGCGCATTACTCTGTGGTGCAAACAATCCTCTAAACTGGGTATTCCCACCTCCAGATCCTCTTACTATCTGCTGCAACAATATGTTTGTCTTCAAGACTCCCTTTTTCTTTTCTATCCTCTCTTTTTCATTATTGACCCTATTTTCATAATACTGAGCCATGTGCAATACTTCAGACTGCGATTTTGCTTGCCAGGTGCTTTCGGAAGTCATAATTTGTGATTGGATATCAGGCAACAATCCACGCACAAATTCATCTACAAACAGCCTTTTTCCTGACTTAGTAGTCAAATCCTGACTGCTAAAATCCGAAAGCACTTGTTCGAACTGATTAAAGAACTCTGAAGCGCATTCAGATTTCCCCTGGACGCAAGCTGTAAGCTTGTCCCAAACTATTCTTCTCTCTGGAACTAAAGTCTTCAATTTAGGTACTATTCTGCCTGGCAGTGTCAATATCACCTGTGGCGGTTTCTCATCAACATTCCTTTCTCCATCTATCCGTTCCAAGTTAACCCAGGTGTCTCCCAATCCTGCCAAATCATCTACAGTCCTAATTTGTTTCCATAAATCAGCACGTAGGATCATAGGGAACAACAGGTCTATATTACCCGGCGTGAAAACTGACGAATGCAAAACAGATTCAATTTCTTTATAAAATCCTATTGGATTATTCCAAATATCTGGGATTGTCTGTCTAATGGTATTCACTTACTGTCTGGAAAATGGGACATCAACAAACTGTGAAACATAATGAGCTTCAATAGTAGTGGCACCTGCGCCTGTTGCAACATTAGCTGGAATTTCTACTTTAGGAACTAATGTTGGAGGAACTTCCCTCATTAGCAATTGAGAAGTAGGCAATTCTGAACGTTCGTTAAGCAACAAAGCTAAATCAGGTGACAAGGTAGTAAATGCAGTATTGGGCGAAAATGCTCTCCTATAAATGACCATCAATTCTGCGGGACAGCCTTTTTCTTCATACACTCATCCTGTAGGTACTCTACCATTACCTGTAACACTTTCCTTTTAATTGCCGGAGCATACTGACTGAACGTGTCATATACTTCAATGGGGGAAATTGAAACATCCGGAATCCATCTAAGCGCGTCCCTTGTGCAAATACGCGTCTCTTCACTCATTGGTTTAGAAGTGGGAAGAAATTGTTTCTGCACATACGAAGCGTCCAATCTATCGCCATCCATTTCATCATTCTGTAACCGATCTAACTCACTCGTAAACTCAAAAACCCCCTCAACATGCTCATTTACTTTCTCTGCAGTGTACTTTGAGTAGGTTAAGACATTCAAATCCCTCAACCCTTGCGGGACATCCATGTCTGTCAAATCACTCCACATCTCAGCCAAATGCTTTCCCAACCCCTCTATCAAAATATTCTGTTCGGGAATACTTTCTTTGTCAGAAATTGCAGTTAAGACAGCTGGTTTTTCAACTTCTTCCATACATTTCTTAGCCCAGGCATACAATTCTCTTTTTCAAGCTTTTGATACTGTACCACGAGTCACTACTTTTGGATTGGCAGTCACACTTCAATCGGTACAAGTGGAGCAGAACCACTTGGTAAAGAAAGTTCAGAAAAATCATGTACAAGGGGTAGTGGAGACACAACCACTGGCGGTAAAGACAGAATTACGGGAACCGAAACTGTCTTTAAGGGCGGAGGTATAGAAGGGGGAGCAACAACAGGAAGAGGAGCGACAACTGGAGGAGGAGCAACAATGGGAGGAACAGGAACAATGGGAAGAGGTGCAACAGCGGGAAGAGGTAAAACAACAGGGAGTGTCACATACGGAGGTGGTGCAGTGGCAACAGTCCTAGGCTCTTTTAGAAGACGATTAGTTCGTCTGAGGTATGAAAATCCTGAGACGGATATATTTTCTGTACAGCAAGTTGAAAAGCTCTATCCATACTTCTAATAGATTGTGACTACTTATGGTGATCATATAATATGCTTTCTCAGAGTTTCTCAGAGTTAGACATATGTCAACGTGCGTGCTTCTCTTTACTCTCAAGTTGCTGCATAGCTTCTTTTCTCCAATTCTCCAATTCTTAATTACATCAAATGCTGCAGGCCTAGCCTTTTTCTTTAACATTATAGAATCTAAATAATCTATACGGGTAATTTCAAAACTGCCATGAACTGGCCAATGAAATTCAGAAGCATGTCTAGTTTGTCTGTGCCAAATATCGTTGAATACTATACTACCAAGGCCATACTTACAGTACATAGAACATGCCGGCGACCCCTCCAGAGGCGCCGGTCGGCCATATTCCAAAGATTGTCTGTCTCTGCGGAATAAACCCCTGAAACAGGCAAACAATTTTCCAGGCATATCAGATCACTGGTGTTACCTGGTGTCGTTTGAACTTGCGAGTGCAAATCTACAACCAAATATCAGGATACTTAGGAATCGGGGCACGACTCACCTGATTACAAAGTACAAAGGAGGTCCGATCGGATTACAAAGGATCCTCATGGTTGGCAATTTCAGCAAAGAACCAGCCTCGATATGGGGACCCTTGTCAAGATGTCCTCTCGAACCACATGCTCACCATTCAGGGATCGGATTGTGCAGTACTGTTGAGGTATCACATCTCATACAAAGGGGCCCCCTTTTTCCGATCCAGGTCCGATAGCAGCGTCTTCTTTTCAGCGAGGAGACATCAATCTTGAGGGTCCCTATTTGGGCGCCATCTGAAAGACCAAAGAAATATCGAGACTTAGTACCACAAAATGAAATACGCCAATCACGGGTCGAAAAGATACAAGTATCTTTAATTTCTGTACAGAGTTAAAGCAAACAGATAGCTATGTGGCTCCCAACACCTCGTAGTGTGCTCCAGTAGACACAGTGAGGGGTGAGAGTGCTGGACATCCTAACACAGACACTTTTATACAGTTTTACAAACATTGTCCAGCCCCTCTCCAAACTAATAAGTTACATGCTAGGATTCGTGCCCAGTTCACATGTCAAATATTACAATATTGTACAATGGATTTAACAAGTTTGCATGTCCATGAAGTTACAATGATGTTGGTTCTCTGATCCACAGCAAGCCTTGTTTCAAGAATTGCTACAATGCAGTTCAGCAAAAGCACACGATCTGAGTTTGTTCTACATTGTCTCGTTGTTTATGAGGATAAGGCTTGTGAGCGCAGACAGCACTTGAATTGCAGTTCATTCGAGTTACAAGGTTTCTTTGCATTGAACAAGCAGTCTGCTCTCGGTCAGCCTAAACATTAACAAAACTCAAAGGTCTTTCGGCTCGTCTGCAATTTGAAAACACAGTCCACCATTTTAGAACACAAAGCAGGAGTTGAAATCAAAATGACGGATGATTCTTAAAATGGCGGCGAAGTTGACCAGAAATCGATATATTACGAACGCGGTTTTCTGTGCAAGGCGAATGGGTTTAGGCCAATATTCATAACAAGGCGGTATTATATGAATACAGTTTAACAATACTTTGAATTTTTCTTTGCGCTGCCGATCCACGCCTTTCTTGATGGCCTTTGGCATCGTCAGGGTATCTGGGATGCTTTGGTGTTGGAGTGGTGTGGAAACAGGTCCTGGGGGCCGAAGATGGCAATGGATTGTGTTTTTAAAGATGGCCGCCGTGCTCTTTCCCGTTCCTGTGCGATGACGCTATTTCCGGTTCTGCAATTTTACGGTCACCGCTATTAGTGGTGACCGCTATTTGCATGTTGCAGGATGTCGGAAGTGCTATCAGCGCTTTCGTCGATGCCGCAAAGGGTCTTTTTGGGGTCTTTTGCGGCATGGAGGTAGGGTCATTACCAGCATGGCGCTGTGCTCGTGCCTGCATACTCGTAATACCACGCAATTAGCGGCATCATGCCAAGCCGGACACGGTAATAGCGTCATGCCGGTAATGGCCGGATTTTACCGCATACCGCGTAATGAGGCCCAATGTGTCTGTTTCCCGAGTTATGAAAAGGCAAGCAGCACATCAATCAAACTATTGTGACATTCACCACTCCCAGAGTACACTCGCGGTTGCTGTTACTTGTTTTCAAGTAGGCCTTATACAGGCAACCGTGGAAATTGGTTGGTTTGCAGAGCAACCTATGTAGTCGTGTGGAGTACTTGGACTGCGGTAGCCTACCGTATGAATCCTTAGGCCTGGCAACAGTGGCGGTCTTACCAGCACATAGAGGATGCCCTAGGCATGGACATAGATGTACAACTGATAGACGTGCGCTCCCACAAGCAATTAAAAGTGCTTCCACACTTGCGGCCATGCGGCCAGTACTGCAGTCCTACGGATTCCATGCATTATGATTTCAGATATGCTGGGCTGGTGCAGTCTGCATAGGAAACCTCCATGTTGCTTACCTGCAGCTATCTCTGCTAATAATTTTCAGCATAGAATCACCATGCTGTGTTAAGACAAAAAGTCTCATCAACACTTAACATGCACACCTTTCATTTGTCAGATACATCAACACTATTAGGCAAGGGAAAGGGTAGCACAAATGGATACATACACAGTTGAATTCAGCCTTTCCACAAGTTCATGAGGACGGCGGACAAGCTAACACTGACAAAACCTTCTTAAGGTGACATTATGGGGGAGGTGCGGAACTACAAACATATCACCTTTACTGCCAACACTATGCTAAAGCAATGTTCCCGTTACTGTACCCTGCTAAAAACCTATGAAATTCACTAACAAAATACATTGTTAAAGGGACGTTATGGTTAAGTTGCGCTACTAAAAAAACATATCAAATTCAGTGAAAAAACGTTGTTAAAGGGATGTTATGGTTACAACTAAACACCGAAAACCCGCTGAAATTCGCCAGTTATGGTAAACTAAGCAACCATAACTCACCCCACCACCGTGCACTGCTAAGACTAATACCCACGACATCAAATCAAAGAAGACATCACAAATGTAATTCATGTCATCATGACATCACTAAATGTTCATTTAATTTTTATGCACAGCCTCTACAATGGATTGTCATTATAATGTTGGCAGGAAAATGTCAAAAAATCATTGGAAGAAGTATCATGCGCCAACTAGTTCATTAGGGGATGCTTTGCTATAAACACCATTATGTTACTGACTTCATTCCAGCACATGAACAAACTCCTATACAACTGTAGGCATTCTGTGCATCATGCACCATAGAGCTGCAATATTGAAAACCTCATTATGTTGGATAGTAATATGATGAATCGCTTCGTTTCAGAGTTTTGTGCACTATGACACAATGTTTTTTGTTAGTGAATATGTAATAAAAATATGAGATCTGTTATGTACAAGGGAGGATGCATAATGAAAAACTAGCAGTCTTGAGTTCTAAGCCACCATTAATATTTGTTGTGTTTAATTGACATGCTAATACTTATTAAAAATGGTTTGTATACACACAGTATAAGTTATATTCTAGGGGTTTTCCTGTTTCCTTTTACTGGGAGGCATGGGGGTGCTTGATACAACTCCAAGAGTTTTTAAGTCATTCCCCAGCAGGACTCTCACTGGGCACCTCACTTTGTACCCTGACAGTTATCCTTACAGTCATATTGTTGCACTGGATGAGAGCTGGTAGTCTGGGAGCAGTTGGACAGGTCCTCCAGCAAGCTTAGTGAGACCTTTGGGTGCCTGAGCAACATCCTCAGGTTTGAAAACGGTTTCATCCACCACTGTAATGCTGGCCCCAGTGTCTCTAAAGGCAGGTGTCTCCTGATCATTTACAAGTACACCGTCTTTCTAGTATTCTTTTGTGTTGTCTGGTATAGAATTATAGACATCTAAATTCTGCTGTTCCCACAGACCCATTGACACTAAAGAAACACTGGCAGAGACTCCAATAGGTCTTGAGCCAATAGTTGAAAGTTTCCACTTGACATATGTACTTCTCCCTCAGAGATGAAGGCTAAGGAGGCAGTGTGGACCCCTGAAGGTTTACCCTTGCATCTGGGATCCCCTTCACATGGTCAGTTAACCCACAAGCATAGCATTCACCAATGTTTTGACAAATGGGGGCTTCTGCTGACTTCCCTCTGATCTGGCATCAGAAGTATCACTAGACTGATTCGGTTTCCCTTGTGGCTTACCCTTTTTCCGTTTGGGGCCCTCTTTTGGATTGGAGTTTTTAGAATTCTCTTTACCATCTTTCTTTTGCTGCTTCCCTTCATCCTTTTTCTGAGTTGCCCCAGAATCCTTGTGAGTAGACCTGTTGGCAACCCACAAGTAAGCAGCTTTAGCAAGCTTCTTTGGATCAATCTCTTTAGAGTCAGCCAAGTGCTGTCTCAACTCAAGAGAGCAGGCATCAAAAATAGATTCCAACATAAACAGATTTCTCATTCCTTCAAAAGTGTTAACTCTGTAACCCTTAACCCAACCATCTACATTTTTCAAACAGGCACACACCAAGGTAGCCCAAGGTGTACCATCAGTCTTATTGAGGGTCCTAAACCTCTTAAGGTACTGGGAAGGAGTTTTCCCAAATCTAGCTATCAAAGCTAGCTTCACATTTTCCTACTCCAATCTTTCAAGTTCCCCCACCTCCATTACAGCATCAGTTGCAACCTGGGGGAGCTTAGACAAAAGCAAAGGAATCAAATGATTCCCCGTGAAACCCTGAATCCCCTAGTTATACTCAAAAGCACCCAACCATTCCAAAATATCAAGTTTCACCTCATACACACTCACAGCTTCCATAGGCATGTGAGGTCTCTTAGGACTGGAAGACATAGAAGACTCTGGGATAAAAACATTTTCTAGAGACAATTTCTTCATTTCAAGAGCATGTTGCATTTCCATTTCCCTTAGTTTGAATTCTTGATGTTTATTTTCAGTTTGCATTTGCAGCCTTTTGAACTCTAACTCAAGTCTCATTTATTCAAGAGAGACAAATTCTGGGCTCAGTACCGGACCTGGTAGGGTGCCTGTGGCTAAAGGTTGAGGCCTAAGAACTTGTTGATGTAAATAGCGGCTCACATCCTGAGACTCCTCTAACTCTTCTGACTCCTCAATAACATTAGAGTTAGACTCTGAATCATTATCATCCTCATCAACATGTTCTGAAAGAGCAGGTGTGACAGGCCTACCATCCAGATTTTGATAATTCAACAATCTTTGAATCAATTCATTTGTCTTTCTTTTAACAGGCATATTCCTGACCTTGCACATTTCTTTCAGTTGCTCTACTGTCAGAATGATCAGGGCTTCCTGCCTAAAGTTATCCATATGTGGCATGTTACAATTGCTTTTCTAATGGTGCTTGGCCTTGTGAAGGTTACTATTTGAACAAAAGTAAAGAAGAACTCTCAATGTAACAATTCTACAATTTTATCCCACCACTGCGACCAGTGTTAGGTAGAGTGTGTATGCAGTGCTGCCTGGGTCCACTACACACAACTATGACTACAGGTGTAAGCAAACCAACATTTGATATAATTCTGTACTACACAGTTTTGGTAGCGGAGCTGAGCAGCCAGACTTATCTCAAGAGGGGAATGAGAGCAGTAATGATGTTACACAGAGGTCTACAATCACAGGTGTTCAAATACACTCTTACACTCAAGGTTTCTTTGATAAATAAGTATTAATTTATCTGTCAGTTATAAAACATTCATAAGAAGGAGGCAATTATATAACACACAAATATACTTCAATACTATTTCAGAATACTTTTCAAGAGGAGTAAAAGGCAAAGATTATTAGAACATGAAAGGTTACAATTATTCTTAGACATTGCAAATACTTGGAGTTCCCCTGAAGAGTCAATTCAATTCAATAGGCTAGGCCAAAGTCAATGGGCTTAAGTCTTGGAGAGGATAAAGCGGTTCTGGTAAGTGAACGGTAAAGTCTCTGCACAAGTTCTCAGAAGTAATTTGTAAAAAGAAGAATCATATGTTGGGTCACAAACTGATTAGGCCTGCGAGTTGAAAAAGTTTCAAGCACTTTCACCGCGAGAGGTAAGTACTCTCAGTCTTGTTTCACAGTACCTTTCAATGAAGAAAAAGATGCAGCTGGTGACCTCTGTTCCTGGCAGTTCCTGCAAATGTCGCTGTTCCTGGGCCTCAGTCATGGGGACAAGAGGGAGGATGTGAGGGGACTCCTGCACTGCACTGGGACTGGTCAAAAGCGCGCAACTTCCAAACTTCAATTCCGGTGGCTGTAAGTAACACACACAAGCTGGTGTCCCTCTCCCTGGTTATACAGTTTCCTGCAGCACTCTGAGGAAAATGCAACCAGCTCTAAGATAGGTGTCCAGATGGCTTACTGTTGAGTTGATTGGTCCCACCAACTCAAAGGGAGAAGTTGTCCTTGTAGGGCTTCTCTGTTGAGGTGAACTTGGCGATTCGGATCTGCAGCAGGGCTTCACCGGGTAAACCAACGGTACAGGAGTTGCAGCAGCCGTCCTCTTCAATCTCATCTTCAGTTCTTTAATTCCAGTGGTCGACTATGCCTTCCAAACCAAGAGACTCGCCTTTTATTCAGTTCTCTCCCATTCATTCCAGCCTAGCTGTCACTCACCCAGCAGGATTACTGTCCTTGCCGGACAGTCAGCTAGCCAATCACCACAGAGTGCATTTGGGTCTCCTAGGAGACTAAGCACAGGGAGTTTCGGGCACCTCCTTTACTTCCTGCCCACCCCAGACACTCGGGCCCCAGCGGCGGTCTTTACTCCTGAAGCCCGCCAAAGGTGAATGAACAAAGAGACCAAACCTGGTTTGGCGAGCAGAGACAAACTCTAGAAGGACCTTTCCACAAAAAAATGGCAAAGAAAGAAGACTGGGACCTGTTTTTCAGAGGGGGCTCAGACCCAATCTTGAAAAACATGGCTCCCACTATTTAACATTACCGGAGCTACGAATATTTCACGGTCGGGAAAAATTATGGTAGTCCGTTGTAAAACCACTGCCACCAGCCATTCCTAGAAGAAAGGGTAGCATTTGACTGCTACATTAGTATCTAGACACAGAGGATACTAAGTAACCCCTCAAGCTCTCTATTGTTATATAGGGTGTGCTGGGTCTAGGATTTTAAAAGACTAGTAAAGTCAATTTCACTTTACATAATCTGGGAAACAGTAGTTTATCCCAGAGAAGGTAGTTAAACCTTGGGAAAGCCTGAAAGACTCCATAACCAAAGAAAACACAGAGGTAAAACACATATCAAAATACAGGAGAGAGTGGAAAAAAGGGTCACACTCTCTCCAGGTAAAAAAAAATCAAGTCCTCAAAATCCATCAAAGTTGCAGGGGGTCTCTAAAGTGAAGGGAATTAGCACATTTTTTGAGAATTCTCCCTAATACACATACACATGCAATGCAATAATTGCATAGACCTAGAAACGTCTACATCTCTTTCACCGTTTGTGGGCAAGTAGTACAATGAATGGCCTGTGTCCTTTCAGGTGTTATTCAGTGCCCTTCAATGGATATTATTTGCCCCAGGATCACAACCTCTTATAGGCAATACTGTAATTTCGACTTATCTAACTTATACCCTTTCTCTGCAAGAAGGGACAAAACATGTACTGAGTCTGTTCTACACTCTTCTTCTGTCTCACTGAATATTAGCAGATTGTCAATGTATTGAATCACAGTGCTTGATGTTTGCACATTGCATAGATTTATTTGTATTATCTTATTGACATTTTTGGGTGACTCACAGTACCCCCCAAGTGTGTTCGAGTCTAGTCCCTGGATATGTGAAGGAGCTCAAATATCTAGCGTCTGGGTGCAAAGGTGTAGAGAAGAATACCTTTTTAAAGTCAATGACCATGAAGTTATTTGCCTTTGCTTGGATATTACACAATATTGCGGCAGGATTTGGAACCACAGGATATTCTGCTTCCACCACTTCATTTAGGGGGTGCAAATCCTGGATGAAATGCCATGACCCGCCTTTTTATTTCTTTATCGGATAGATCGCCATGTTACAGGTTGATGTAGATGTCTGAATTATCCCTTGCTGCCATAATACATGCAAAGTGGAATATATTCCTTCATCTGCTTCTCTGGTCCATGGGTATTGTTTTGCTTGGGGCAGCAGGGCCCCTTGTTTCAGTTTTATTTTTGCTGCACCATTCCATTTTAGTACCCCAACAGTGTGAGGTTGCTTGGTCCACAACTCATTTGGTACCATTTTGAGATCTCCCTGTGTGTTTATTTCCCTTCTGCACTAACTGTGTCAGAATGGGCTCCATTTTTTCCAGTATATGAACTGGGCAAGGTATCTGCATTTGGTACACCATTTCTCTTTCCTCCACCTCGTCAGCGAAAAACTACTCATCCTATACTCCTGTAATTGTCAAAGTGGGGTCAATGCACAGCACTGTTCACCACTTCATGTTGTCAATGTCTGTTCTACACAAAATCACCATGTCTTTGCATATTACTGCTTGTTTCAGCTGTAACAGCATTGTTTTCTCCTTTATAACATCTTCTGGTACTGTGGTCTGAATAGGAATTATGAAGCCAGTCGGAACACCTTCCCCAGTATTCCCACGACCCATCATAGCAGAACTTTGACCCCATTCAGGAACATGATGTGGTATAGTGGCTGTGCTTGCAAGGTGGTTTATGCGTGCGCTGCCAAGAGACGAGCTGCTACCCGAGCGCAGTAAATGCCTGGTGCGAGCACACCATCCCTTTCTCTGTGAATTACATGGTTGCATTCAGCTCTCACCCCAATATATTGATTGGTGTGTCTTTACAGTACACTAAGGGGGCTATGGTTAATGGAAAATATTTTGTTACTGAAACCATGGACACTGCCCCAGAAAAGCCTAGCATATCCATCACTCTGTTCGATAATTTCAAGTCCCCCCCTCCCGGATGCAGTATTTGGTTGCTTCTGTATCTATGAGAAATGAGAACCCTATTGGTCATAATTTTACTGCCACCTTGGGTTCATCTTCAGGGTCATCAGTTACTGCTAGGACTGGACACGCATGAAACTTCTGTGGGTCCCCCTATTTCTGTGTGTTACTCTGCAGGAAGTGGAAAGCGTTTGCTCCTACCACCCTGACTCCTGTGTAGTAGGGTACCACATTTTGCCCTAGCACCACTGTGGTTCCCTCTGCTACTGCGGGTGGTTCATCCATTGCTGGGATTGTTGCCCCGCTGTCAGTTGTCCTTCCTTGGAGCTGCACTCCTCCCTGCTGCGCTGGCATCTGCACTGGTTGTAACTGCCTTGGAGGACACTGCATCTGTGACTACTGGATCCCCTGCTGTTGCGCTACTTGGATTGCCTCTGCCTGTTGCATAAATGGACAGGTGTGCACCACGTGTCCCATGTTCTGGCATATGTAGCATGGTCTGAAAGCACGGTATCCTGTTCCTTGATACCCCCCTCTTCCCTGTTGTGAAAACCCTCTT
This sequence comes from Ambystoma mexicanum, assembly GCF_040938575.1. NCBI lineage: Eukaryota > Metazoa > Chordata > Amphibia > Caudata > Ambystomatidae > Ambystoma > Ambystoma mexicanum. Next base: position 360,829,678 of record NC_090941.1, read on the forward strand.
CTTTTAGGGAAGTATCCCCCATGCATATAATTCCCCTGTGGTGGTGTTCACCATGGTGGTCCATACTGCGGCTGCATGTACCCTCCTTGTTGTGGTGTTTGTTTTGCGGGAAACCCTCTGCTAGGACCACAGTGGTGCCATCTGGCACTGACAGTGCTCCTTCCATGGTGTATTGGGCCAGTTTAGTTTGTACTCATTTGTTTTCGGCCTTCGCAGCATTCTCGGCTGCCTGCCTCTCACTTTCCTGCTTCCTCTTACAATAATGTACTATTGTTGCTTGTATTACGGCCAACCCTTAGCTTCTATTCCAGCTAACTTATCCAAGGAAGCCTGTACTTCTATTGGCAGTCCTTTTACTAGTATGGGATAAAACAATGGTATGCATTTGTCCCAGGACCTTTGAGTCTCTTGGGTCCATATGTCCTGGGCTCGCATTTTATATATTCAGCTGGGTCATTTCACGTTTCATTTTATAAGCCATCACTGTCCCCAGGTCATAGCTGTCTGGATATATGCTTCGTAAAACCTCCCAGACGTATGCTTGACAATTGTTAAATGGAGCTACATCATGAGTGTTGGTGCTCAATGTCACTTTTTCATAGCCAGCCTGATCCAAAATTGTGTCTGCCTGTTCTCCTATAATTGCGGCAAACAAACTTTTTATGGGCCCTATGTCCAGCATCAGGTCAAGCTACACATTAGGTTGTCCTGGTCTTTTATTTGCCAGGGCACCTAATGGGCTCCACCTCGTTCCTTCTGTGGTAACAGCATTACCTGTGTCTTTAGACCTGCCCCTCCCATTCTAACAGCCTGCGTTAACCCAATTTTTACCTTCCCTGCGTAAGGAGGTGGACCAGTCCCTGTCACAGCGGTCACTGTCCTTTAATTTCTGCACTTTTCACCCCCTTCTCCTAAGTTTGTCAGATGTCCATTCCTCACTGTCCCCATCACTCCACTCATCTCCTAATAACCCTTCATCTGCCTCTTACTCATCCCCCTTATTATCTTTTTTGTTTCTTCCTCTTCGTCTTCCGCATCTAATTTGAATTTTATTCTTCTCAATAGGCGTTCTCCCTTATCCCCCTTGCTCTTCCACCTCACCTCCTCTGCTATCACATGTTTTGCCTTTCTGAATAATGCGTCCCCCTGTTGGGGCACATTCTTTTCGATGTCTGCTAGATTTCTTTAACCCGTATGTGCATCTCCTACCTTTGTGCTTCTTTCTCTTTCTCCCCCATTGCTTTCCCCTGGTCTCTCATTGAGGTTTTCAACCGCGGTTTAGTATATGCTGTGGCGGGTCGCACAGTGGGATATATCCAATAGGGCGGGGGTGGTGAGCTCGGTCCATCCCTCACACTGTCTTTTCTTCTTCTTTCTTCAATTATTCCCCTTTAGTCTCCTCGTATAATTTCCAGAGACCCAATATGTTTTGCTTGCTTTTTAGCTTAGAGCCTTTATATTTCATTAGTAGGTATGAGAACATATTCTCTATTATCTTACGGTCAAATGTTCCTTCCCCTGGTCACGCATAGAAATGCTGCACTGCAGTCTCTCCTGCCCACTGAAAATTGCCTTTTACTAGTTTATCACAATACTGAGGCAATTTGTGGCACATTTGATCTAGGGGGGGGGGGCTTTCCACATACACCATTATTTCCTTTCTTTTTATTCTGCTACCCTGTGTTCCCCCCTCCACCTGTACTCCCAACTCTTCCTCTTTTTTATTCCCAATCACACCTCTCAACGTTCACTCTGGCCATCTCCCCAGGCCCTATAAAACAGTCCACTTGTTTTTACTGGCCTTCACCAGAGGCCCAAAAGCTCACTCAATTTTAGTACTTAACAGCCCTCTCCAGGGGATCACCGTTCTCTATGTTGAGTTTAGTTTAGTTTATTTGCTTATATAGTGCACCTAACCCAGACGTATCCAGGCGCTTTTACTTACACATACAAAAGTGTTACGAACATGAAGGTAGTAAAATGAAGCAGTTACATACAAAAAGGTGGTATGAGTGAGAATGAGATGGAATGAGATGAGGTGAGGGAATTGACTTATGTTACAGATCAAAAGAGCATGCCTGATACATAAGGAAGTAGTTATAATAGCAGTTAGGGTAAGAGTAGCAGGCACCTAGTGTCACATATCTAGGCAATGACCCACCAGTAAACAAGTGCAATGTATTGAGGTATTTTTGTAAACTTTGGTTTAGTTGGGACAAGAGCCAGGTTTTAGCCTTATTTCTGAAGGAAACAAAGGGAGGTTTGGCTCTTAGCGATGATGGCAAGAAATTCCAGGTTTTGGGTGCTAAGACTAGGAAGCTGGACACACCAGCTTTTAGTAGTTTGAATTTGGGAATCTTAAGGCAATTAGAGTAGTTGGATCTCGTAGGTCTGGTGGATTGCTGTCAGGTGAATTTGTCAACCAGATATTTAGGGGCAGAATTTGAGAGGCATTTCTGGGTAATCACTAGTGTTCTGAATGTGATCCTATCTTGTATTGGGAGACAATTAGAGTTCTTAGTACAAGAATGTCCAGTGTCTAACCATGCATCACTGGCGCACTCCTGCTTTTGAAATGCAAAAGCCTGCGATTTTACAAGAGATCCCTCTTAGAGCTGACCACTGAAGGACTCTAACTACCATACACGTGTCTTTATCTACAAAAAAAACAACACAACTTGTACCTCAATGACGCAACCATGCAATCTATACAACCTGCACTACATGCCACTCCTGTATAATGGAGTTCACCACACACTATGCACCCCTCCTTCTCTACCACAGGTGGGCCTACACCAGCGCCCACTCGCAAGTGGGTGGTATGCTTTAATATCTAAACTACTATGGATGTTCGTCCTCCCTTCTCCAAGGATGCATCCTATACACCATAAAGATAATCTATTCCCCCTCTCTGTAGACATACACTATTGTGGAGCGTCTTCTTGCATGGTTATACTCACATCCTGGATACTCTTGAGTCCCCTCGGTACTGAGCCTCCACCACAACCTCACCCTTCCACTGAGCACGAGATAGCGTTTGGGACCGGGCAGACCTTTGTGAACTCAGCATCTGCAGAGCCTCCTTAGTGATGGGCAGTGAACAGGTCCATGGTCGACAGACCAGCACCCCCAAGGAGGGTGGCCTGGATACCCTCAGCAGTCAGGAGAGGACAGAGATCTTGTTGGGGCCGACAAAAATGTAGTCACGGGTCCACCAATTAGACCATTATAAAAAGCCACATACTCAAAAAGTAGAGCAAACACAGCACAAGAAGCAATGCTATTTAATACAGTTGGATGAGCACAAATCAAACAGAACAGTGGATAGGCTCTGATCAAAAGGTTGACATCTGAATTGAATATGAACAGAATATTTATACCATGAAATACAATGGTCGGAAATCCATTGAAACATTTGCAAGTTAGAGAGGACACTTTTTCTATGTGTCCCAGGGATTCCATTGGTTCATGGATATCACCTCTTTGAATTTTACAATGATTGGTGAAATGTAATTGAAGCAAACAGTTTGACCGTTTCCCATTACAATGCCTCCCCATGTGGTACCACATTTATTCACACCCCACACCCCGGAACAACTTGTTATTACTGAAGTAACATGTGTGCTGACCGAATGGAAATTTAATACACTGCCATTGGTCAGCACCATTGAGCATGGAGCATGAGAAACCCTGCAGCTGCTGGATAAGGGGACATTCACACGATACCTGTTGGATAATGACTTTTGCAAACTCTTTAGTAGATAATTTTGAGGCTGGCCAGCTCCCCAGAGCTCAAGAACTAACCGTTTGATTGGTCCTCCCAGGAACGTCATTCAGTCCAGCGTTTCCTTCCCACGGCCGCCTGCAAATGGGCATTGGTGGTCATGTGACCAGCACACTGGTACAGAGCACCCTCCCCATTGGCAAGTAGGGAAGCTAGTGTGGCTGACCGCCTTGTAATTACATCACCCAGTTCTAGTTATGTTGGCTTTCTCGTGATGAGCAGCTTGAGCCCCACCCCCTTTGCAGATCCCTGGCGTATTTGTCACATGTTTCAGATCGAGGTTTCCCAGTTCCTGCCCACCCTGAGGGATTTCCCACTATGTGTGTTTATGATGGAGCTATTTTTATCCTTCCCCTTCTTTAGCTAATTATATGGAAGTGTCTTGGACTGTGTGTACACCCAATGCATTATTATCCCCTACAGTTCCCAGTGAAGCCCTTTATATGGGTATTCTGTGGCTTAGGATACCTGTGTCATTTCCCTTGTAGCTGCCCCACCATCCCCAGTTGGTAGGTGCATCCCCCTGCCTGGCACTGAATTAGCAGGTATGCACCTACACTACAGGGGCGCAGCGTTATTGTAGCAGCTTGGTGGCACAGGTTTTGAGAGTGCTGGGCCACCCATAGGAGACAGGTGTAGAAAATTATTGAAAGCGTTGGGCCACCTGTAGGAGACAGGTATAGCAGAAGCTTGCTTCTAGTGGTTGTGTTTCACCTGCTGATGTCAGTTGAGATGGTAGCAGCACTCTGTAAATTATACCTCAGGACAGGTAATGGAGCTTCGTCGTTGGGTAGTGCAGGATGTGTAGTCACTGAGGTTGTAGCTGCTGGGACCCCGGTGGGCTGCTGAAGCTGGGTTTCTTTATCCTGGATGCTTTTCTGTTCTTCATCATCAATCGGAGGTGCTGTTTTCACACACTGGCTGGCGTGGACCTAGGATTTATGGGCTTTACAACAGACTGCGGTGTGGGTTGTCAGCAGGATCTGGAAAGGATGCTTCCAGCGAAGATGCATGGATTATTTTCACTGATGTACTTTCACACCACCAGGCACCAGGTAGGAGGCTGTGGCATGGTGTATCAGGAGATCAAGGCTGAGCTGCTTGTATTTGCTGGGATTGAGAACTGACAACGAGCATTAGTGTTTTTCAATAGGAAGATAACAACAAGGTCATCATTCAGTTGCAAATCAAAAAGTTCAGGAGAAGGTAGCAGAGCTAGTGGCATTCGTGTGGACCTCCCCATGATAATCTTGTGTGGGGAGAGCTTGTGTACTCTATTAACAGTGTTTCATATGTCCATGAGTACAAGAGGGAGGGCATCAGGCCAACTTAGGCCTGCATGGCACACATTGAAAGACCAAAGAAATATTGAGGCTTAGTATCACGAAAGGAAATACGCCAATCACGGGTTCAAAGATACAAGTATCTTTATTTCTGTACAGATTCAAAGGCAAAATCAGATAGCTATCTGGGCTCCCAACAACTCGCAGTGTGTACCAGCAGACACCGTGAGCGGAGTGCTGGAAATCAAAAATCTCACATTATTTATCCTCTTTTCCCCAGTCCCGGTTACATTGTCCAGACCCTCTCCAAGTTACTTAGTTGCTAGAGTTTATGCACAGTTAACATGACAAAATCAGCAATGTTGTTTTCAGGCTTAAGACATGTTTTTCCTCCAGACAGAATATAATAGTAACAACTTTGTTTAAGTCGGCCATGTTGATCTTTCCTTATTCTTGAGCTTAAAGTAAGTCCAGTTTCAAGAGATAAACACAAAGGGTTTCTGCCAAGTACACGGTTTTAGTTACTTAGCATTCTATTCCATTGTTTGAATGAGGATGAAGCTGTGGGTGCAGACAGCACTTACATTGCAGTTCATTTTGGCTATAAGGTTTCTTTGCACAGAACAAACATTCTGCTTTAGGCAGCCTCAGCATGTTGACATAGTCCAAAGTTCATTCAGCTCAGCTGAGGCCGGAAAAACACATAGTCCAGTTTGAGACATAAACCGAAACTAATCAAAATGGCAGACATTTCTAAAATGGCGGCTTTAGTCAATTCCATTCAGGGCATTTTAGACGCGGTTTTCCATACATGCGAATGTGCTTAGGCCAATGTTCATAACCAGACGGCATTATGCAAATATGGTTTAACAACATTATCAAGGCGGTTCTTCCAGTCGACATTTTGGTGTTCCACTGACCTGGCCGATTCCGGGTGGAATGAGCAGTGAACATTCTGTAGGATACCTAGGGTCTTGCAGATGTTCTGTACAATTTGTCCAGTGAAATGAGTATCCCTATCAGAGTTTATAGAAACTGGGAGGCCAAAACGTGGGATGAACTCTGAGCAGTTATTGGCCACTATAATGGAATCATCATATTTACAGAGGTAGGCCTCAGTCGATGCATAAACTGTATCGATGATTACAAGGACATACTCGAAGGAGGCACACTTGGTCATGCTAATAACATCTATTTTCAAAGGGGCCATAAGTGACTTCATGTGCCCCTGGAGTTTTCACAGGATTCCCAGGGTTGAACGTGAGACATGTTGGAGAGTGAGCACAGTATTTCTGAGCAATGAAAGGATTCTAATACTTCCAAGGAGGTGAAAATGGCAAAACCTGCCTCGAGCACCCCTGTGGAATCTCTCAAACATGATCCGACAACAAAGAGGATCAAATCTGCATTGAGGAAAGGGATATCTTTGAGGTCAGTTCTTGGTGATGATACAACGTCAACTGTTACAAGGCAGTTGTGCAGGTGACCGTCATCAGGTGTGGGTAGGAGGGAGACAGGGTTAAGTGGGGCTCATCTGATGTGAGTGATGTAGGTGGAAGAGAGGAGCAGTTTTTCATATTTGGTGCACATGTAGCAGATAGGTGTTGTGTTTTACCCACGAGAAGGAGTGCTAATACAGAGTGTGGCACTGCTATGTTTATGTGGTGTATTAGGGAGATGTTGTCAGCTTTTGTAAGGAGAAGGGCAGCGGCAGGTACCACTCTGAGACATCTGGGGAAAGCAGAAGCAACAGGGTCTAGCTTTTAGCTAAAATAAGGTACAGGGTTTTGTAGGTCCCCATGCTTCTGTGTGAGTACGCCTAAGGCATACCCCTCTTTCTCATAACAGAATAGAGTGAATGATTTGAAGTAATCAAGAAGGGTTAGGGCGGGGGCAATGGAAAGGGCCGTCTTGATTTTGGAGAAGTATGTGGAAGCTTCAGGAGACCATAGGAGTTTTTCATTTTGGGAATCTAGTAGCATCTTATGCATCAGAGCTACTTTAGAGGCATAATCAGCAATCCTTATCCAGTGGTGGCAAATTTTACTCACACCCAAGAAGGAGCAGAGCTGCTTTTTAGTGGCTGGCATGTGACATTGGGTCTCAATACAAGGCTGGCGGTAGCCATGTTTGTAATGCCGGCACGGCTGCTGTAGGTATTTATTGTTTTCCGCGGCCAGAAATGGGCAATTACCGGGTCATTAAGGCCTTGCTGGACCCAGTATTTGCCCATTCCTGGGCACCGGAAAAAATTCTTCCCCATTCCAATTTCAGCCCCATAGGGCTCAATGGGAATGGGGAAGCCGGATGCACCGGCACCGTTATTATGAACATTACCGGTGCATTTCGACATGCTGTGCTCGGGGGTTCCGCTCTGCCCGCCAGGTCACACCTGGTGGGCAGAAAGGTACCCACAAGCACAAATCATAGTTTGCCGGTCCAGGAACTACGGAACCTGCATGCTTACTGGTACTGTAGTTCCCAGACTGGCAACCTAATAATGAGGCCCATCGTAAGATACAGGAGACACAAGAGGGAGCAAGGTGTTTAGCACCATGGGAAATTATGTGTCCTCGGTTGCGGACTGTGGGTAGGCAGAGCTGCAATTTTGCCTTTTTGACTTTGTGACATTTTGCTGCTAGGGCAGTGAGGAGCACTTTACAGTCAGCGAGGGAGACCTGAAAAAAAGGTGTTGCTAAGAGCAGGTCATTCACATATTGCAGGTTTGGTAGGACATTGCTGGCCAGTCTGCTTACAATATCTGTAGAAAGGTTGGCCCAGCTGAGGCTCCTGCACTGGAAAAAATGGGTGAGCAAAAGTCTATGGTGGCAGGCTGGCCTGTGCAAAGGAGGAGGGGGGAGTCTGTTGGGAATAATGTTGGTGTGGGTTACCCAGGCGTCCCCGTTTGCTGGGGGCAGTCTTTTGTTGAGCATGCTCTATCAGCAATGCCATAAGGCGGGTTATCCCCTCTTGCTCTTGCCTTTTCATTTTGTCATTGAAGTGTTGAGCAGCCTGCAATGCTTTTTGGATAGATTCAGATTGCCACCTTGAATATTATTTGAAATTTCAGGAAGGAGACCACTCATGAAGTGAGACATCTATGCAGGTTTATCCTGTCCCTAGCGTTTGCAATACCACAGTATTTAGTGAAACAGTCAGTCAATCTAGGTATTCTGAGGGAGATTCTGATTGGTTCTGCTTGGAAGCAGCGAGTTTGGTGCAGTCAGATTTGTCCGGGTATTTTTCTTTAATGACGGCAGCAAGTGCTTTAATGCTAACAGTAATAATAAGATTGTCTCCCAGCGTGTCTGACCATTGCAAATTGTCCAGGATTTGTCTGTATAGAGTGTCTTTGAGTACCGCCCGTAGTAGTTGCTTGAGGTTCCCAATGGTGGGATCATAACAGGCAATGATTGTGTTGAAATGTTCCATGAAAGGTGACGGATTGTCAGAAAAAGCGGAGAATTGTTGTGCCATGAGTATGAGAATTCATACTCCCTGGATCTCCACTGTCTAATAACAGTGGAGCTCCAGGGAGTACGAATTCTCATAGGGTTATCATTGATGTTGGCCCGAGGGTAGGTGTGCTTACGAGAAGGGAGGTGGCAGCAGTGGTGCAGTGCCGGGGGTGTAGACATGGAGGTATGTGACAATTGGAGTTCTTTTTTAGTTAAATCTTGCAATGCATTGAAGAGTGGTGAATCTGGGTCTGCTGCAGCAAGAGATCTTTGTAAATAGTCAGTGGTCCATTTGTGTTCCAGGCAGTGATGGCGGTGGTGTTGGATGGGAGCAATGGCTGTGAGAAAGCTAGAGGTTTGGCTCTGGTGGTAAAATGTAAAAAGTGAAGTAGCGTTTGGGGCAGAGATGATGGTGTGGGAGGGTGGGGGTGGTTGCAGGTGGCTGGGGTGGCATGGCAGCTCGCTGTGGTGTGGGAGTGGTGATTCACTCTGATATGGTAAAGGTGGTGTGGGGGAAATCAGGAGAGAGGCTGGTATGATGGTAGTTTGTCTAAAAGGTCAACAGGCGCCACTGTAGTTGCTTCTGAATTGGAGTCTTTAACCGTGTCTGCAGAAACTCTTGGGTAGAGGCCTGTTTTGTGAGTGTGTTTACTGTTCGGCTGGCCTTGGAGGGATGCTTGTATTGTTCCAATGACTTCTCTAGTTTAGCCTGAGAGTTCATAAGTGATTTAGTCTGACTGCCACGCAATCTGTTTGTTGATTCTGTGGAGTGTGGCTAGTGACCATGGAGTAAGCAGCAAGTCGCAAAAGCTCCTGCCAGATCTGACACTTATTAGCCTCAAAGAGGGGGAAGAAAGGTGCAGCTGACCCAAAAAGTTCCTCACACCGGTCTCAGAACATGGCCTGGACGAGCTGGGGTGGCCGAGATGCAGTAACGAAGATGAGACTATTGAGTACATCGCCCAGAGGAACCCATTTGCAAGCTGAAAAAATGGCACCTGTCGCCTGAAGTATGCAGACGAGGTGCAACAGCAGGATCGGAATGCTCCAGAGATCTGCCCTGAGCACAGGCCCTCTTCTTGTGGCCGCTGATGCTAGGCGACACAATGCCATAACCTGGTGAGCACCCAGGGAGAAAGCCCTGCAAGGAGAAACTGCCCACAGTGGATACAGCGACTGGCTGGACTTCATCATAGATACACTACCAGCAGCACTCTTCACAGCCACCCGGGCAAGAGCAAACACTACACATCTGCCTTTGGGGTTGGACTGCCTGCGCATGGTGGTGAGGGCAGAGAGGAGAGAAGGGGATAGGAAGCCAATGGGAGGCAGGGCAGATGCTAGAGGTGACTCCAACTCGCACAGGGCCCGGCCTCCACAACCTGGACATTGTGCATAGCAGAGCAGGAGTGGACCCGAGACAGGCTGTAGGGCAACGGAGCACAATTGACAGGCCTTTAGCAAAACCGCTTGCACGCAAGCAGACATACTGGGGGCACCCTAACCTGGCACCCCACGGGAGGAAAGGATACAATCCATGTTCATGCTGGATAAACCGAATAAGCATAAATCTAGGCAGAAGGAGGTGGAGAGACATCCCAGGCCGGCCTGCTGGCACAGCAGGAGAGGAAGAAAAATGAGAATCAGATGCTGAAGGTCATCGCTATGCTCCATATGACCCTAGAGAGGCAGATTTATGAGGTCAGAATTGATGTAGGCCTGTTACAGCAATACATCAGAGGGCTGTCTGGGAGAGTGCAGTCCGTGGAGGTGCGAGCTGGGGAAAACAGACAAGAGACAATGTCCACCCAGTCGGAGGTTACGGAACTGAAAATGAAGGTGGCTGCACTAGAGAGCAGAGTGGAGGATGCAGAAGGGAGAGCCTGACACAACAAAATTCGAATATTGGGCCTGCCTGAGGGAACAGAAGGGAGAGACACAACGACTTACATGTGGAACATGCTGCCAACGAGACCCCTAATTGCAAATATTTTGAATTACCGGGACAGGGAAGTGATCCTAGCGTTCGCGAAGGAAAGGAGGGCTGACAGAGAGGGGCTCGCCCAAGACTGCAGTGTAGCCTGACTACACCATAAAATTACAGAAGCAGAGAGAAAACATTGGCCACATGAAAGAGCGGCTGCGACAAGCAAACATGAAGTATATGTTGATATACAAAGCCAAGCTTAAGGTACTTCATACTCACACCTCATACTTTTTTGAACACACCAAAGGGGTAAAGGAGTGGATGGACTTGGTTGGGGTGCCTCCGCTGCGTGGCAGACAGGAGGCCTGCCCCCTGAGGAGAACTGAAGGTGGTGATGCCCCCAATTCTTTCGAGAAACAAATGAGGCATCCACTAAGAATAAGCGGCAGGAGGTAGGCAGCTAGTGGCTACAGGCTATTGTGGGACTACGACCTGGGGACACTACGACACTTTGCTGCCGCACGTAAGACTGGGGTGAGAGGCGGGAGATGCCGGTTTGCGTGATAGGCGGCTGAGCCTAAGCGGTCGATGTACGGGGTGGCACTTGTTTGAAATGTTGGGGAGTTGGGGGTGTTTTATGTGGGGTTGAATTACACACTAGGCTGCCCCACCTGACGTGGATGGGTTAGGGGAGTGGGAGCAACACACAACTGTTTGCTGTATGGGAAGGGCGAGTGGGACGCCCCTGCTTAAGGGAACTAGGACAGGGAGATTAGCAGTATTAAAATGTCCTCTTGGAATGTGAGGGGGCTCAGTAGCTATATCAAAAGAAATAGAGTGCGCAAATTTCTGGGGAACAATGGGGTGCAGGTTGCTCATCTGCAGGAGACACATTTAACTGCTGCCAAACAATCCATCTTACAAAAGAAGTGGGGCAGGACGGTCAGGGGCGTGACATAGTCAGCATACGCCAAAGGCACCCATATATTGGTAGCTACCACGGTCCCCTTCAAGCTGCTAGATTGTAAGTGTAAAAAAGAGGGCCTGCTAATGGTGGTACGCAGGCTGTTAGAGCAGGGAGAAGTCTGTATAATCAACACATATATGCCTAACCATGCTGCCACTTCATTCTTCAAGTCACTTGTCCCTCTGCTGGTGCAAAATAGGAGTGCTCTGTGGCTGTGGGGAGAAGACTTTAACTGTACACTGGACCCAAGGTTAGATCCGATGAGAAAAGCCAGTGGAGGGCTCCCCACGCCAAAGCGCTTGGGGAATTGATGCAGGATTTGAAGTTGCAGGAGGTGATGAGACAACTCCACTGTGACAGGGGGATACTCTTTCTACTCCAGCCCCCACAAAGTACACACACGCATTGACTGCATGGTCACTGGCACTGAGGTGCTGGGTGAGTTTGTTATGGCTGAATACACAGCCAAGGTTCTTTCGGACAATGCACCGTTGATAGTGGAGTGGCAGAATATGACACATAGAGCCTCCATCCCGACATGAAGACTAAGAGCAGAGGCGCTGCTGGATGACCACTTTAGGGAACATCTGGGTGAGAGGATAGAAGAATTCTTTGTGTTTAACAAAGGCTGTGTTAGCAGAGTAGTACCCTGTGGGAATCAATCATGGCAGTGCTAAGAGCAGAAGCAATAGGACAGGTGGGGGATACGGAGAGACCTGCTGAGCACCATAAGAAGGGTAGAGGAGTGGATGGGGCAGTGAAAAAAGGGGTGAGGTATCACAATAGGACGGGGAGAAGGAATGTGTGCAACTACGGCAGGAATGTATGGATGCCTGGCAAAGGCTGGGCAAGTACAACTATAGTAAATAAGTGGAGAAACTCCATGAGGGTGAAGATAAAACTGGCAGGCTGCAGGCTTGGCTGTGTAGGGCAAAGGATAGCAGATACATTATCAGTGCCATCAGAGATGAGGGGGTGAAGAGTGGTGGGTGTGGGGGAGATTAATTTAGCCTTCAAGAAGCTCTACAAGAACCTGTATGTGGCAGAAAGCGGGGCTAGAACAAGGGACATCGCGGAAGAGTGGGGGAAGATGAAGTTGCCCCGGCTGGACCAGTAACAGGCGGACATGCTCGATGCACCTCTCACGATAGAAGAACTGCGAGATACCATGCGTGCAGTACCTTCGGGCAAGACACCGGGCGCAGAGGGGTTGCCGGTGGAATTTTACAAGTAATACACTGAGGGCCTTGCCTCACATCTCCTGCAAATGATGGAGGAGGCCTTTGAGTGGGGACTACTTCTAGCCTTCCTACGGGAGTTGGTAATTGTACCAATATTGAAGCCTGGGAAATCCCTAGTTGATTGCAGATCATATAGGCCATTCTCGATGATAAACCAGGACTGCAAAATATTAGCTGCACTATTGGCGGCGAGACTGCAGAGGGTGATTGGTACACTGGTGCAAATGGGTCAGGCAGGCTACGTGCCGGGCAGGAGTACATCCTAGAACCTGTGCCGATTGCACCATGTCATTGTCACAAATTGCTGGTTTGTCAGAAATGTCCAAATCACTTTCGACTTCAGTTTCCTCCCCTTCCTCCTCACCTGAAGATAATATCCTGGAGGACTTCTTTCTTCTTTCCTTGATTAACGATTTCATTTTTAGTAGATATGGTCTGCCACGGAATGACGCCACCCTGGTTGCGTAAGTATTCCGGGAACCAAGGGCCCCAGGACCGTGACAGCCAAAAAAGGGGAAAAAGCCACCCGGGCAAAAAAAACCGAATCCTCCGGCCACAGAAGGATCCTCGGAACGGACACTGAAGATCCAGATGGAAAGTCGATCGGAGCGGAGAATCCTGGAAGGTATCCAACGGGGCTCCGAACAAGTAAAGAAGCCAAAGGAGGACCAAGAGAGGAGAGGTAGGTGAACCAGGGATCAATGATGCGGACAGGAGGCAGAGCGGGAGACAAGAAAGCAGGGAGGAAAGGGGGAAGGAGACGGAAGAAAGCAGAGCTTAGCAAAGCCAAGGGAAATAACAGAAGCGTAGCAACAAAGGGAGAGAGCAAAACTCACAGTTGAAACGCGAGGAGTCGGCGGCTACTGTGCACAGATAAACAGTGGGCAGCCATATTGGAAAAAGACTAGACCTCTGCTTCCGAGCGTATCAAATGTGACGGCACAGTTAATGGCGGCTCATTTTCCAGCTGTCCCAATGTCTGATGAAAAAGGGGCGCATGACAGTCATAGAGCGTACGAAAGGTCTAGATGCAGAGTATGTGGTAGCCTCCCTGGATGCAATAAATGCATTTGATTCTGTTTGGTGGGACTGGCTGCAGGCAGCGCTGCCGCGATTCTGTGTAGGACTACGCTTTGCACAGTGGGTGTGGCTGTTATATACCCGACCGCTGGCTAGGGTAAAGATGGAAAGGCATGTCTCGGAGGTGTGGGAAATATGTTGGGTCACCAGAAAGGGGTGCCCATTCTCTCCCATGCTGTTCTTCTTGGCACTTAAGCTGCTAGCAGTCTACCTTAGAAAAGAGTTTGAGGAGGCGGGAATTCCGGTCAGTGGGTGGTGCATGTGATCTCACTATATGTCGACAATATGCTGCTGTATGTGCAGAACCCTGAGGAGAACATGCCGCACATACGTACAGTACTAGACAACTATGCAAAATTGTCAGGCATCACTACCAGCAGAGAGAAATCAAGCTTGTTCCAATGGTGGGCTTGGCCATATTAGAGCTAAGACAGCTGCCGAACCTAGGGCTGTGCTGGACAAAGGACACCTTCCGATACCTGGGGGTGAACATATATCAATAACCTAAAGCAGAACATGAGGTGAACATGCTGAAGGCGCTTCAGGGAATTCAAAAGTTGGTGACATTCTGGCAGAGGCTCCCTCTATCAGTGATGGATCGAGTGGCGCTTCTTAAAATGATGGTGTTGCTACGATTATTGTGGTACTTTGCGAATGTGCCCTACGAGATCCCCAAAGAGTTATTATGCAAACTGGACTCCATGGTAAGGGGATTTATTTTATGGGGGAAAGAGGTGCCAGATTTCTCTCAAAGTGCAGCGTAGATATTACAAGGACAGCGGGGTCAGAGCCCCACATTTTCAGGCATGCTACCTTGCTGGGCAACTGCAGTTTATTGCAGACTGGTTGGACGATGACGAGTCCTTAGTCACAGGCTTGCTGAGAGAAGGGGCCAGACCGCATTACCTAAAGGTGGTGCTCTGGGTAGAGGTGAGTGTGCTCAGGGAGGCGTCCGGGTTGGTAAAGCTGAGGAGGGCGCTGTGGCGCAGACTGTGGAATCTGGTGGGGATAGTGAATCCGTACTCCGATAATATACCTTTGGCCGCAATGTGTGGCAAGTCAAAGGAGGAGGTCTGCACTATTAGATACGATTTGAAACCGCACAGGATAATTACGATGGGAGACTTGATCCAGGAGGGGGTTCTGGGGAGATTCTCAGACCTGGCAGAGCAGCATGGAATTCCGAGGGGGGAGTTCCTCACATATCACAGGGTGACCAGTCTGATGGCGCCCAATTGGCCGGAGGTGAAGTCGGGTATTGCTGGGGACGCCACTCTGGATACAATATGTGACTTGGCAAGAAGTGGGACACATTATCTCTAGGCTTTATGAATTGGTATTAAATGCATTGAGCAAACAAATGCTCCGATCAAAGGCCAAGAATGCTAGATTTAAGCTTACACAACAGCACGTCACACACAGAGCGTACATGACCCCATACACTATCTCACTATTCCCGGGAGCAGGTGAACAGAAATACCTGAGTCGTGTGAACGAAAAGGCAGACATCCGGCATATGTCCTGTCGTGCCCAGTGATTGTCCTATTCTGGCAGGACCTTGAGGCTAGAGTTCAGGGAGTGGGGATAGATATGCTTGAGTGGCCTCCCGACGGATGCTTTTTAGGGTTGTTTAGGCGCAGGCACTAGGAGACCCCAGTGGCAAGAAAATGGGTGGTAGCAGAAACTGGTGTGGCACAGGGCAGCACGCAGGGGACACAATGGATCAAGCAATGATATTGCAGGGTGGAATGCATTGGTGTTGGAGATGTTTGCGAGGAGGGACAACTTGCCCCCTGAAGTTCGGACTGGTCAGGACTGAAACCAGGGCAGATCATGCAAAGTTGGCATCCAAAGCCTAGAAGTATGATGAGATTGGGTGTGGAGGTGGCAGGGGAGGGGAATGTGTACAGTTGGGGAGATTTATGGGTTGGGAGGAAGGCAGGAATGCGTGGTGGGGCGACGGACCAGAGAAGAAGAATCACTGTTAAAAAAAGAAAGGGGTGAACATGCTGGGCTCATGCCCAGAATGAACTGATCACTACAACTCAAGGACAATGATGGTTGGATGTGCAGGTGTGATATTCTTTGTTCCCCGCCTTGCAGGGGGGCCTTGTTGTTGGTTGTATTGTTAAAAAAGTTAATAAAATGTTTTTTTGTTTTTAAAACAAAGAAAAAACTGTTTGTTAGTTCTTTGTACCAGCGAAAAAGGCTGACCAATGAACATCAGATACCTTTGACTTTCTTTGTTCTAAGCCCTGCACATGACAACAAAATGATTCATATTAAATGAGCCATCAAGTGGCCACTGAAAGTCCTTTTGAACCTGAGTAGAAAAATTTCAGTTTTTCAAATATTTACAGGTAAACACCTCATATGTTGAAAACACAAAGAAGACATTGGTCCGCACTGCAGGTTTAAGTAGTGTTTTGGATAGCTCATATCCCATGGCTTAAGTCTAGGAATTAAAAGAGTGGGGAGACACAAAGGGAGATGGGCCTGCAGGTAGGGCAGGTCAAGAGGGGTGTTGAAAACAACCTATCAATAATTGGTATTTACCACTGGTGACAGAGGAAAGACAAATAAGTGAGGTGGCACAGAAGGTGAGTCAGGAGCGAGAAAGGTTTGATATGGGTTGCTGAATATAAAGTTAAAGTAATACACAAGATGGAGTAGAGGAATCGCTTCAGGTTTAGCCCTGCAAAAACCCTGTTGTAGAAGATAAAGTAATGAAAGGTGGGCCAATCACAAACATTTAATGATAATTGCATTTCTTCTTTTTGTCAATCAAAGCAACCCCCGAATATGATAGCAAAGCACGTAGGTATGTGTGTGCACTCATTTGTATGTAGCATGGAAAGGGTACTGGTAAATAGTAGGACAAAATCTTGACAATGCCCACAACATATCTAGAAATAAAACAGGAAGTCATTTCATCAATCAAAAATGACAATGAGAAGTATCCCCAAGAGAATATGGAAATTCCCTAAACAAGGCAGGCCAGCAGGCAGCAACTGAAAGACATCTGGAGAAGGGCAAGGATATGTTTGTTAATGGCCTACCACAGGGACTTTGTGATCAAGTGGCAAAGGCAAACCACAGCATGGAGAAAGTCAAAATTAAATCATCGACGTAGAATACGCACAAGGTCACCCAATCAGCTGTGACCATAAAAACGACAGACTAAAGAATGCACCACAATGCTACAGCTGACATGGAAATCTTAATACATAAAGACATGAGCTCCCAATGAACACACCAAACAAGGTCTTAAATTGTGGTACATGTAGCGATAATGAATTACAAACTCACTCAATCTGGGGGCGGTGAATTGTCCCCTGTCTTTGCAAACACCAGAAGTAGACTGTGGTCTCAGTGACACAGGCCTGAATCACAAGAAAAATGCAATGAGGATCAAAACATCATCTTCAAACAGTGTGAGAAGCAAAACTAACAGCAACATAAATAGTGAAACCTAACATGACAAATAAAATTCAAAACATCACCAGCAAAAGTGTGAGAATAAAATTAACAAAAACAGAAACAGCTTTAACAGAGCATTACGAATAGACAGTTATGACATGTACATGGTAGACAAGCGGTTCGCAAAAAAGGCCCTTTAAAATGTGCAGATCATCATTGAAGGGAAACAGCAAGTCGTGGGATGGGGCAGGCACCCTCCGAGTGCTTCCGCGCATGCAGGTTGCTGCTGTGATAAAATACTGTGGGAAATCTGTTTGTATTTAATTTGTCTGCCAAGACCGCTGCACTCGTACTTGTAATCCCAGGGGTCTCTCAATGGTGGCACCAGAAATAACTACACACAGGGAAGCCTAAGTCACTAATTCAAACTTGGGCACTCAATTTGAGCATATATCTCTACACTGGAGCCAGCAAACAGTATATGACAATAACCACGAGAAGCATGACAGACACGATGAATGTGACAGACAGAGCTAAAGACATCCATGGTGCAGCTATCTACTTAGATACAGACAAATGCAAAATATACCCATGGGTGTAGATAGAGACAGAAAATAAATGAAATGGGAAATCAATGTTTAGTCAGAGAGCAGTGGATCAAAGTGCTTGGTAGGAAGGAGAAAGACAATATGAAAAATGAGTGCAATGTTGAGTAAAACAAAGTGAAAGAAAATAAGAGGAAATAAGGTTGTTTTAACAAATCAGCCAGAGGGGAATAGGTTCAGAGACGTGTGCTGCTCTGGAGATGCTCTGTGACCGGCCCCTTGAACCACACCACAGATTTCAATGACTTTGTAGTCATCTGGTAGACCACGCTTATAGAAGCAACCTCTGGTTTTGAGAGGACATTGTATGCTAGGACTTGCGGTCTTGGTCTGGGGCAGTCTGCAGAAATCTCTTGCACAGTTAGAACAGAGACACGGCACCATTCTGCGGTAGCCAAGGCAGGCCACTTCCCAACAGTCACCTCGGCCACAGTCTCAGCTAGCAGCAATTTGGAGGCTCGACACCAGACTGATGGATACATTAAGCTTCTTGTATTAGATATAAAATAAACAGCATACAGAGAAATGATCAGCTAATAAGGAAAATACAGAATGACAAGTGGTGGGGAGTTGTCATTGTGTGCTCCGAAGGCACCCCCACCCCTTAGAAGATATATAGCATGTCATGGGAAAACCCCTAATATATTATATAATTTTCACAATGGTGGTCAGCACTTGGCATGACATTGCAGACATTTGGCAATAACTATCAACATCTGACTTGTGACCATGTGATGAAGCCTTGCAGGTACATGGGCTGGGTACATTGTGTTGTAATATGGATATGCAGCATTCACAGAAACACTACTATTATCTACCATATATGGTGCTAATGCTACACTTGTAAAGAGCAAATGGAACAGAAGGTCTGGTGTGTGCCTTTGCCCTGTTACATGGTCTTGGTATAATCTGCTCCAGGCAGGCTTTGGGCATGTCAGAGGAGCTGAGTGCAGAGGGAGGCCTCAAGAAAAGACGGAATGGAGGATTTCAGGCCCAAAAGTATGAGATACTGTAATGTAGCTTACGATAGATTTTGTATTGTATTGATATTTACAAAGCACTTTTTACCCAAACGCTTCTCAAAGAAAACATCAACAGTACATTAAAATCAGTTCAATCAATTGTGTTCACAATTAGCCAATAGGAATCAGACAGGAGACTGTAGTAGATAACATTTTAGGGAGGAGCAAAACAGAGAGTACAAGGTGATGGATCGGAGGGATAATGGAAGACGGTTCCAGTGGAGAGGGGCCAACAGCTGAAAAGATTGGAAATGAGACTGTGCACAGGGGGCAGATGGAACAGTAGGTAGATGAGTCCAGCAGAGCGGAGAAGATGAGACGGAGAGTAAAATGAAAGAAGAGAGGCAATATAATCAGGGGCAAGGCCATATAAAGATTTGAATACTAGACAAAGGAAATAGAATTTCAACTGAGAGTGAAAGGAAAGCCATCCAAGGGAGTCAAGAGAAGCGGAGATAGAGTCATGATAGGATAATAAGCAAAGCGAGCGGAAAGAGAAATGATAAATTGATTTGAGTAGCGCTAGATGAGAGTGAGGGAGGCCAAAGAGTAGAACAGACCAGTAGAAAAGTCAAGAGAAAATTAGAGAAGAGACCAAGAGCTAAGTGCCATGAAACGTGAGAAAGGGATGCATTTTGCAAATATTAAAGAGGTGATAACGACATAAGCATAACAAGCATAACATCACAACATGCACGGCATAAGACAACAAGCATTACACAAAAAGCACAACTTAGCATAACAATCCTGCCACATCACTTTGGTCCACTAGATGCTGGTATAACTGCTTCTCACAATTTATTTATTTATTTATTTATTTATTTATTTATTTATTTATTTATTTATGTAATTATTTATTGCTCTTATATAGCACCCAAATCCCTGGGGTGCCAAGGTGCTTTAGCTTAGTGGTTACATACAGAAAATATAATGCAGGATACATAAGTGCTTTAGGTTACAGTATTAGATAAAAATAATAGGCAACTGCATGATACCAGCCACAGGTTGCATGGCGGCAACAACACACAGATGTAGGGTCATAGTCAGCTAGCACCTGTTTGGTGCCAGCCACATGTTGCATGGCGGCAACAACACACAGATGAAGGGTCATAGTCAGAGAGCACCTGTATGGTGCCAGCCACATGTTGCATGGCAGCAACAACACACAGGAGCAGGGTTGTGATCAGTAATCAAATACATGGTGCCAGTCGCTTTTACATAACAGTGACTACATACTAGAGAAAAGTCAAACTCAACTAGACAGAAGCACAGTGGCAGTGTCATTTTACAACGATACATGTATGAACAATGAATAGTCAAATTTTATAAGCATTAGCATGGAGCCACAGTCATGATGCAAGGTGACGGCTGCACACGTAAATGGAGTCAAGTCCATGGGGCACACGACCAGCACCCATTTGATCGACTTGCGGAGGGGTGGGAGTCAGACACACACACAGTCGACCAGGGGGTGGGAGGAGTCAGACGCACACATGGCCACCCAAGGGGGTCGGGGGAGTCAGACGCACACACGGGTGACCACGGGGTGGGGGGGCGAGCCAGATGCACACACGGGCAACCAAGGGTGTGGGGGTGAGTCAGACGCACACACGGGCAACCAAGAGTGTGGAGGGGTGAGTCAGATGCACACACAGGCAACCAAGGGGGTGGGGAGGCGAGTCAGATGCACCCACGGGCAAGCAAGGGGGTGGGGGGAGTCAGACACACACCCAGGCAACCAAGGGGGTGGGGTGGAGTCAGGCGCCCACACGGGCAACCAAGTGGTTTGGGGGGAGTAAGATGCACACACAGGCAACCAAAGGGGTGGGGGGGAGTCAGACACACACGGGTAACCAAGCGGGTGGGGGGAGTCAGACGCACACACGGGCAACCAAGGGGGTGGGGGGTGTCAGACACACACACAGGCAACCAAGGGGTGGGTGCATCATTCGCACACACGGGCAACCAAGGGGGTGGGGGTGAGTCAGATGCACACCCGGGTGACCAGGGGGTGGGGGGAGTCAGATGCACACACGGGCACTCGCAATCAACGCGTACCTGTAGCGGACAGGTAGCTGACAGTGGCCTTGTGAGGAGGGCCGGCCAAGCCTGCTGGCCTTCCCATTGCCTCAGATGAGCAAGCCTATAGCCAATCCCAGGCCTCCATCAAACCATGCCCAGCTCTCCGGTGCAGGCAGTAAACTCAGCCTTCTTGGAATGGCAGATTTCAAAACCAACAAAGTAGGGCATACAACGTTGAAGTGAAAATAGAGCACTAACAAAGCAAACAAATATGTGGGACTTCGGGATTGTAAATGTGCCTATGCAGGCAAAAGTCAGCACAATATTAGAGCCCAAATCACAGCACCGTCGCGTGCCACTTCGTGGAAGCCCAAAATGTAGGGCTTACCTGTCTAGTGTCCATGCTGACAGAGCGATGGGAGTCCGCGGCTGAGAGAAAGAGAAAGCTGCAACCGCTGACACAGCCGCATCTCTGAAAGAAATTAATAGAGAAAGTGTTCAAGTATGTTTTCATATGTGATCAGATTAAACATGCCCTTAAATGTTACCTATGACCCAACCACTCATGTCAGGGACTGATGTGCAAACGCATCAATGGTTTGACTCCCCATTTTGTTGAGCTTTCTAAAGCTCTAGAGGTATTGTTGTGGGGTCTTTCAGAACTTCCTGAGGACTGTAGCCTTCATGTAGAATAGATAGGCCTCTCTTCAGAAGCCAACTGAATAATCACATCAGTTCCAACTGTTGGTAGACAGCTCATAAGGGCTGCACTCTATAAATCCTCCTCCGCCTTATGGAGGTAGAAAGCTAAATCCAGCTTTTCAAACCAGCCAAAAAGGTCATTATACTCCTCATACAGCTGACTAATTTCTTGGTTGAGGTTGCATGCATGTTTTCCTTGGGAGCCACTGCTGGAGATACTCGATTGCCCACTAGATGTGTTGCTGCTTTCCTTCTGAGTCTCATGCTTCATTTTGCACAGAATCACACCACTTTGCTTCTATCGTGCCAGGGATTTGGCCACCTGCTGTTCTCCTTTCCACCAGGAGGTAGAGCCTGTCAGGGTCGAGTACAGTGAGATGGTCCCAGGGCCTGGCTGAAGCATAGGAACCCACAGATAAGTGCTACTTGTGGGAGGCTTGACACTTTTGGGATATTGCAGTGCCTGCCCAGTGGGAGGACTGCTGAGAAGCACTATCGCTGTGGCTCTCCTCTGAGGTTTCCATCCCACCCAAGTACATAGGCGAATAGGGCTTATTTTACCACTGGTCCCCTACAAACCCTCCACCCCCTAACTTCCTCACAAGCTTGAAGGCTCTTTATCTGTTTGGCTTTCTTAACCTTATTGCATTGAGGGTGACCGCTCTCTCGACAGAGGTCATGCTAAACACTTGCTGTCCGGATCTGCACTGTGCTCACGTCGAGTTCAATATATGTATTAATGCAGTAAAAGTAGGTGTAAAATGGCACACTGAACATTCACACTTCTACAAACCACAAGGCAAAGCAATTATAAAGGAAAAACAGGGACAGTTAGTGACCCAAACATAGTGTCACATTCCAAAATAAAGGGAATGCCGAATCAAGGTTCTAAAAAAGTGTATATACTTTAATCAAACACACCACCTGCAAGTAGAACAAATAGCAAGTACAGTAGAAAAATCCACCCCAAAGGTAAAGCAGAGAAGATGCAACAAACTGGAGAACATAGCCCTCTGAACAAGCTCCTGGGGTGGTAAGTATAACACTAGCCACAAAAAGTATACATCTTGGATGAAAACTGTAGCAATAATGACCAATCCAGTCTCTTGGTTCTAAATGGGATGAGGGAGCAGTTCAGAGTCAACAGTACCTGGATTAAATTCTTGGTGGGCTGATGAAGTTATACCTGATGCCGAATGTAGATGCAGGTGGAACAAGCTAAGTTCAGGCATGTTTCATTATGTGGGTCCAAGCAGCACTTGTGTGTCGAGTAGGGGCGAAAGGCAGTTGCTCTGTGCAGTAGAAGGGCAGCTCTCAAGGACACAGGTTGGGTGGTACCAGACGCGCTTTGTAGTTGGCCAGGCTGAGTCAGGATTTTTCAGGTAGGAGGGGTTGATGAGTGATGCCCCAGTGCTTCCAGTCGATGGGCAACTGTCATAGAAGTGGTGATCTTAGGTGTTAATGTGCGGCAGTTAAAGGGCTTGCTGGGTCGAACCATAGAGGTAACCTATGGTTACAATCAGTGTGTGACTCTCCAGTGATTTGGTTCAGGTCCCAGCATCATGCAGTCACTTCAGGAATAGAAAGTGATGAGCTTTGGCTAGGACATGATGCAGTGTCGAGCTGGTTCAAAGTGCAAGCAAGTTCAAAGTGATTGAGGAGCGCAACAACCAGCACAGGCAACTTTGTTCTTCTTTTAGGTGCGGTAAACATGGAGCGACCGGTTCATTGTGGTAGAGCAGGGAGATTCATCTGATTTGGCCCTCTGGTTGCTGTGAGGCCCATTCAGGGTCACTTAAGTGCAGGATTATTCAATTCAGGGTCTGATCTCTCAGCTCTAGGAGGTTCTGGTAAACAGTGATAGGTCCTGGTCCACTGCAGAGGTCACTCTCGATGTGCCCTGTGAGTGCACATGGGACAGATGTTCCTTCTGCCTCATTCGGTTCCTTCGTCATCTCCGTCTGAGGGCTTTCAAAAGTACAACTTTCTGAACGGAAGTCCAGTGAGTTCATCAGAGCAAAGCTGTGGCCTTAAATGATCCAATAGAATCTGAGAGAACTGAGGAAGGGATGTGAGACCCCTTTTTTAAAGGCTAAAGACTCCAGTTGATTGGAGTAAAGATAGTCTACTTTATTGCTCCAATCCCTGCTCTTGAACAGAGTGGATTCTACCATTCTGATGTTGCACCAAAGTGCTTTGCTCCAGAGGAAGTGGAAAGGACAGGTAAGAGAGAGAGATAGTGAGAACCAAAATGTTGAACATTTCCTTCCACTAACCAGAGCTCTCCTGCCTTTCATAATCCCACCCCCTTCTCATCTTTGATGACTGGGCCGAGAACAGTGGAAAGCTCTGCAGCTGTCTCAGGAAGAGGGTGTTACCTGCCCTAACATAGAGATCAAAGAGGAAGCTCTGCCCTTCAGGTTCCTATCCTGCATTTGGTGGGCAATGCCTGGTTGATCAGAATATACTACACTTACCACAGCAGAGCTGGCACATTTAAAATATCAATTGGTATGTGGCGGTCATGATCATAAGTAGTATCATGCACTATGCCTAACTCAGGTATTGCTTTATTTCAGAGATTATCCTGCCACCAACATGGGATGCTTATGATTATTGTAACTTGTGCAAATTCATCAAACAGCATCAGAGTTATAAGCCACCCATAAACAGCTCTCTGGAAAGCCAACTTAACTATATCTGCAGGGCCACTATTTGCTGGCTATGGTACATATTGTTATTCATCATCATTCAAAATTGTAGATGATCCATGTGCCTCTGTAGACGTGACTCTTTCAGCACAGTGTAACCTGCAATGTTCTGAGATTATATTGGTCAAAAATGGCGGCTAGGATTTACCTCTATGAATACTGAATGTGAAAAAGAGGATTTGGGTAATACAAGATCATATGTAAATAATCAGGGCATTTTCATACATGTATGTTATGTCACTTGCTTTTTCTTTCTTTTGCTCTATGGACTACCACAACTGTGAATTCTAACCACATGCGTGCACAGTGCAATCAGTTGGCTGTGGGCCTATGAGATTATTAAATGTCTTGATGGGTATGCTTCTCTGCATCATCCACAAGGCCTTCTGGGGCCAGGGACAGCTTCACCTCCAACATTCTCTTCCAAATCATCTTCCTTCTCAGACGCCTCTTCAAGCAAAGAGTTGGGGGCAGATCTGTCTCCTCGGCTGCAGCTTCTCTGTGGAGCAGCCTCCCTGCCTCTCTCACACTTGAGCAGAAACACCTCCGGTTCTGGATGCAACTCAAAACCTTCCTTTCTGCTTCCGCGTACCTCTTCTCTGCTGATGTACCTTACTGCTCCACACACTGATCACCTGGCCCCCCTCTGAACATGGGCCCAGGCTCCTGCATGTCCAGTTGCCCTTGCACTGCTCCAGGCTCCCCAGCACTTAAGGGTCTGTATCTACAACCCTACAGCCCCTTCTCTCAGCATTTACGAGTCACCAGCTGGCTGCACTTGTGAGTTAACTGCACTTCCCCCTTCTCCTCCCTCATGGCACGTATCTCCTTCCCTCTTCCCTGCACTTGAGCAATCTAAATGACACAAGGCATTGTAAGATTGTTATTTTGTCCTCCCTTTGTTTCCACCTCCTTGTCATGTCATGTCTAGAAACACTTGTGTACAGGCACGTTATAAATGCAACATGATATCATATCATGGAGACGGTTAATGCTATGTGGCAAATGTACTTCTGCACTGCAGTAGTTCAATGATTAGTGGGGGCTAAAGCACCCACTCTTCCCACACACTTCAACAAACCAAGAGGAAACACAATCATAAAGGTAAAACAGGTGCAGTCAAAAAATATGCTTCCTTCAGCTTTTGTGGTAAAGTGGGCCAGCCAAGAAAAGGCTATACTCTTAAGAGGGTTATGAATGTGATTCCATAGAAAACCAAATAGCAAGGTATTACAGTACAAAATAAAGAAATGCCCAATGAAGGTTCTATACAAATATATACTCTTCACGCACACCATTTACATAAATAACAAACTAGAAAAAAACTAAACAAAACCAACCTCTGAGGATGGAACACAAACTAAGCAAAGATAATAGATACAGCACTTTGGGTTATGAATCAGGGGTGCAATGCAAGCAAAAGCAACAATGTTCTTGAAAAAGGATATGTATTTATGAGCAAAAAGGGTTCAAAGTGACCTAACCAGTCTCTAGTGTCCCAAAATTGACAAAAGTGGCAGTTAGCAGTCAATTGTATCTCCTTTGCAGTGCTCTGACTGCTTGGCACTGTGTGAACATCAGGAGAGAGAAAACGCCAGCAACAGAGGGTCCTTCTGGTTCAAATGGGCTGAACAGTTCTTGAAACATGATCCAAGAGGTTCAATGGCAAAAACAGTAGGATCTCTTCTGTCTTGGCTCATAAGGTGATATGAGTCCCAAATCACCAGTTATCAGTGACAAGATGAGTCATTGGCCTTCATTATAAGTTTGGCGGTCCGGAAATAAGGGTGCTGGTAGCAGCGTACCGGAACCCTTTCCGGACCGCCAAACTACGAGTCTGCTGGCAGGGGCATGGTACTCCCGGCAGGCCTAACCTGCCGGGAGTTCAGGCCCTTACTGGCAGGCTTTTCACTGAAGCACCTGCACTGTTAGTAATGGCTCCGGTGCCTCAGGTTTCCCATTCCCATGGGAAATAACCATACCGCCACTGCTTCTGATATCCCGGTAACACCAAGATGTCAGGCGGCAGTAACAGTATTATGGGGTCAGTGGTAGCCCGCCGCCTACCGGCAGGATTTACTTCTAACCTCGTAATGAGGCTCATTGTCTTGTGTTCCCCAAACACGAGGGAGATTGGCACACAACTGCAGGGGTCCTCCAACACTGAGTTCCTGGGTACTGCTCCTGGCTGGTAGAGACATTTAATAAATTGTGCTTTGGGCTCTTCTTATTCATTGCCTGGCTGGCAGAGAGGCAGGTGCTGCTCCAGCAGATCATCCCCAATGGTCTCTGTGGATGGTTAGGGGACAGAGCTTGCCTCTGCCTTTTGAACAACTGCCTTCACCTCACAACTGGAAGACTTTAGAATGTGCTGCTCTCTCAGAAGGGTCTAATGATATCTTCTCAAGTGGTGATCCAAAGATACTTCAAATGATCCAAAGAAGTGATGGGATACCCCTTCTTTTATAGGCAAATGTCTCAATGCGATTGGACTAAAGCTAGCCCACTTTAGGGGTCCAAGCCCTACAACTTGAAATGAGTGGACATTGCCCATCTGATGTCACACCCAAATTACCTTGCTCCTGAGGAAGTACAGTGGACAGGAAAGAGAGGCAGAGATTCAAAATGGTGGAATCTCCTTCCCTTAAACAGTGTTCCCCTGACTACTCTAACTCCATCCCCTTCCCTTCTCTCTAAGAACAAAGGCCCTTAGAATGCACCACTGTGATGTGTGCCTTGCATCTGTGTGAATGTGTGTCCCTCTGGGCTTCTGTTCCCAGGCCAGCGTCCTGTGGAGTGGCTGTTCAGGGGAAAGGGTGTTACCTGCCCTTACAAAGTAATAGATTTCCCTTTTAGAGATGAAGCCAGGGCTTTCACATCCTTGCCATATGGCAATCCATCACATGCTGTTATAGTAAAAACAAGTTGAGGTTATGCGTTCACGGGTGTGCCTGAAGAAAAATGTAAATATGACGTGTATTGTGGTAGGAGGTAGTAGATGTGCATGTTGGTAGGTTCACATAGTTTGCTGAATTAAAAGGAATCTTAACGCAAAAACAGGACAATCAAGGGCATTCGGAAAGCCTAAGGGTGTCACAGAAATGCAAGGTGGGTGTGCTAATTTTTCAGATCATATGCAATGAAGCCCATTGTTAAGAAGGATTTCTGAACTCTGTCTAGGAGGGGCAGAAGGTTCAGAAGACCAACCTAGTTTCTTGGAAGACGGTAACCTTTGGACAAGCCAGACCAATCAGGGTAGCTATGGCAGGCAGTCAAGACTATGGGCCTCATTACGAGGTTGCCGGTAAGTGAAAAACGATGGCAAACCCGGAATAAACGGCACCCTAAACAATGGTGCCACCAATAGCTGCATAGGCGCGTACACGCGCCCCTTCGTGGAGCAAATACTGGCATGCCGGTAATATGGGGATATCACAACCCACATAAACAAGTAAATACCGGCATCGCGAAGCCGGTAATCACGGGCTGCATGATGCCGGCCATACAGGCATCGCGGACCACCCGCAAACAGCAATCAGGATACAAGCCAGCTGCCACAGGTACACACAATCCCCAGAGGTGGAGTCAGTGGAGGCTGGGCCAGTATAAACTGAGCACAACCACACACCACACCCCTTCCAACACCAAAATGGTACCACTGGCTGTTGCAATCATGGCGCTGGAGGACAAGCCCATACTGCTACAACTACAGCAGCAACAGCAACAACAACAACAACTACAGCAGCAACAACAGGAAGCACAGAGGAGATGCAGAGGGGAGAAGTAGGGTGAGACAGGCCCAGCAATTACCACCAGTGCAGACAGCAGTGCCTCGTAGACAACCACCAATCCCTTGCACCAGACCGAGCCCCTTTAACCTAACCCCTGAGCAGATCCACACCCTGTACCGGTTGGACCGTGACACCAACACCACCATAGTGGACATGATACAGAACGACATTGCCAGCCTCATAGAAATAAGCACTGCCATCCCCCCGCTACTAAAGGTGGTGTCTGTTCTACACTTCCTGGCCACAGGCAACTACCAACACACAGTGGGCCAGCTGCATGGCAATTCACAGCCACTATTTTCACGCATGTTGAACCAAGTGCTGGATGCCCTCGTGAAGCACGCAAGCAGCCACATATCCCTAGCACGGACTGCCCAGAAGAAAGCCAACACCAAAGTGGGCTTCCATGCACTGGCAGGCATGCCCAATTGTGTTGGTGCACTCGACTGCACCCATGTGGAATTGGTAGTCCCCATGCTATAGAGGCGGTGTACCGAAATCGCAAGCAATACCACTCCATCAATGTGCAAATGGTATGTGACTCCAGCAAGATCATCACACATTGCTGTGCCTGATATCCCGGATCAACACATGATGTCATGGTACTGCGTAACTCCACGCTACCCCGTCACATGTAGCGACATGCTGGACCACGTGCCTGGCTGCTTGGTGAGTAGCACAACTGTCCTATGGCAGTGCTTTGGGGTACTGATGTGTGGGGATGCATAAGGGGGGGCATACTGCACCTGGGTGGGAAAGGGGGAGCATACTGCACCTGGGTGTCAATAGCCGGTGATTGGAGAATGCATGCAGAGCTAAACACTCCTGACCTGATCCAGCCAAACGGAACATGACACATCACTGGGCCACATATCACAATCAATGCATATTGATGACAACAAGTAAGAGGCACAACAAGGACACCATTTTGATGGCAAGCAATGCATGAATGAACAGAATGGCAACTGTGGCAATGTGGTCAGTGTGACCATGCATGGTGAGGGATGAACAGCATGAATTGGAGGCTAAACATTGTTGCACTACCACAGCACATCTGCCTCAGCATGCATGATTACACCCTACATCATCTATTGAACGCCATCCAGACTACCACACCTCATGACAGTATAGATTGCATCTAGTTAACATTTTTGCATGCGTACAGGGACATGTGCATGCCCACACCAAATAGCTGTCTCCATGACTGTGCTCCCTGAGGTGGCAGTTCAGAGTGACACACACCTATTTGCATCTGCTTGCAGGTGATGGAGGATATCCCTTGAGGCCGTGGCTACTCACCCCTGTGGAGAACCCACAGAACAGCCATGAAGAGGAGTACAATCGTGTGCACACCCGTACCCGTGTTGTGATTGAGCAGACCTTTGGCCTGTTGAAGGCGCGGTTCTGCTGCCTCAGCAGGTCTGGTGGGGCACTCCTATATAGGCCTGAGAAGGTGGCAAAAATCACCATGGCCTGTGTCATGCTGCACAACATGTGTGTCCGGAGAAATGTACCACTGCCACCTGACATTGACATGCATGACCCGGGTTAGGATGATGAGGATGGAAACGGAGGTGAAGTAGCCCCCCTGCCAGTACGTGATGCACGGGATGGCCATGCTGTACGCCAAGCACTAATTCACGAATACTTCTGAAACACAGGGACTATGATAGACATGTGTCAGTGACACACTGGCTCCGTGTGGAAATGCACACTTGTATTGCTTGGAGTTGGCCACTGAACACCATCACACATTAAAAGTACATGCACAAAATGAAGAATGTCCAGCCATTGAATTGTTGGCACACAACAGGTGTATTTTTCAAGCAGGCAACAATGTGAACACTCCCCCCAACCCCCAGTGAACTCCCCAACCCACCCTACAAACCCCAAATGACCCCAGTGAACTCCCCAACCCACCCTACAAACCCCAAATGACCCCGGTGAACTCCCCAACCCACCCTACAAACCCCGAAAGACCCCAGTGAACTCTCCAACCCATCCTACAAACCCCAGATGTCCCCAAATGTACAATGAAGATAGTTCCCTTCACCAATGTCCATGTGTCCAACGGCCATTGTCTGGCCACCCTACTTCTTGGCCTTCTTGGCATCCGGGGGTGGCATGTCCGAGTGCCGTGCACTTCTCCGGGTCATCCCAGAGGTTGAAGGGGTCATAGCAGTGGACGTGTCAGAGGCTGGTCCCACGCCTGCTCCAAGGCGTGGCCGCTGCATTTGGAGCAGGATGGACGTCAGGACTTGCGTCACTGCCCCCAGACAGTCCCTCATGAGGGTTGCAGACACGTTAACGGCCGCAGTGTTTGCAGCGATGGCTGCTGTGGTCTCCCCAATGGCATTAGCAATGTCCCTCCTGGAGTCCTCCCCATCGGCAATATACTGCCGCATTAGGTCTAGCATCAACTCCTGCCGTGCCTCCACCCTCGACAGGCGAGCCTCAAAAGTGTCGTTGGTAGCGGGAGTGCTGGTGGCCGGGGTGGTGGTAGCCGGGGTGGTTGGTGGCACTTGCGTGGGACCCACATCCAGGGTGCTGTCCTCCTCGAAGGTGCACATGTCAGAATCTCTGAGGTTGGAGTCGTGGAGGCAGGGATCGTCACTGGTGTCGGCCTCCAAATGGGGTGGAGGGGTGGTCATGGGGCTTGGGGTGGGTGTAGTGGACACGACTTTGACACCCTGGGTGTCCACATTAGCATCCGCAACGTCAGCGGTGGTTGCCGGTGCAGGTACGGGAACACCTACCACTGTTGTGGGTGGCTGCTGCTGGTCTCCATGTGTGTGGCCCACACTGGCTGCAGGTGTTCTTTCCTGGGTTTCAGCCCGGTCTGGCACAGTGCCTGTTGGTCTGGCCTGTTTCTCAGGCTGGGGGGTGGTGGTGGCAGTGGCCCTTCTCCCTTGCCGTGATGTAGATGCCCTTGCACCTTTGTCCTGCCTGGCATCTTCCTGATCGGTGCCTGGGGGATCGAAGAGATGCAGGTCATCAGTGATGGTGTCACATGCCAGCGATATTCTATTGTGCTGTGAAATCTCCATACATTCATGCATCCATTTATTACAGGGGTGTGGCATTTGGTGTTCTGAGGGGGCATGTAGGCTATGAATGCATGGCAGGTGGCATGCCATTGATATGGTGTCTGTGTGTTGGGTTACATGGGCACGGTCGAGTTATGTTGCTCATGTGTTGGTATTGGGATTGGCACTCAGCATGCATTTGTGTGTGGCAGGGTGTGGCACGCATTCTTGAATGGATATGTAGATGTAGGTCTGGGACATGTATTGCCTTGCCTAGTCTCACTTCCACGTCACTTGTGCCACGTCATAGTTTCCCCTACAGGGATGTGCTGGGTCACTCACCTCCTTCGGTGGATGATGTGGCGCCCATCTCCATCTCTCCGAACCCCTCTATTGACTCCGGATCTATGAAAGAGCTGGCAGTCTCCTCCCATGGCATCAGCTTTGCTGGTGAGTGTGGCCCCCCGCCTGTCGCCATGGCTGCACTCCTGTTGACTGCCAGGATGTTCCTCACCCTCAGGCGGAGGTCGTCCCACCACTTGCGACAGTCAAGCACTGTACGTGGGGTGGTCCCCACAGCCGACACCCTCTGGGCAACCTCCTGCCAGATTTGCTTCTTTTTCATCTGGGCAGCATGCTTCATGTCGTTTGACCTGATGATGTCTGCATGTTGGGCCAGAGTGTCTGCCAGCATATTGAGCTCAGCGTCAGAGAAACGCTGTTTCCGCTTCCGGGGTGGGGGGGGGTCATCTTCCTGGTTGCCTTGGACATCCTGAGTGTTTTCTGGTTCCACACAATACGAAAAGACTGCTGGTTGGGGAGGATGGCAATGGATTGTGTTTTTAAAGCTGGCCGCCGGCCCATTTCCCGTTCCTGAGCGATAATGTAATTTCCGGGTCCTTTTTTGCGAACATGGTATTTACATGGTGGTATTACCGTGCCGGTTTTAGGGGTTGCTCCTAGGCCGTGCCGGTATCGGCGGGTTCCGCGATGCCGCAATCGGGGGGTTGGAGGGCCTTTAGCGGCATGCCGGTATTTCCATTACCGGCATGGGGGTTCGCGCGTGCTTGTGCACTCGTAATCACCCGCTATTAGCGGGTTCATACGAGCACGGACCCGCTCTTACCCCGATTTTGTCGGCAACATCGTAATGAGGCCCTTAAATTCAGCAGGGGTGAGGGTGACTGAAGGACCTCAATGAGCACACAGAGCAAGGACACTTACAAATTACTCCAGACAGGTGTTACATTAAAAATATAGACACATTTATTACAAGGCCTTTGTAACATAGACCAGAGCAAAGAATCACAGTAACACTAAGTAAACCAATACATCACACTAAATACAATATATACAAGACCAGGGGGTTCTAAAGGGATGACTGCACAAAATATGTTGACAACCTAGAGGGGAAGAAAACAGGCAGTGCAGTTAATCTTTAGGTACAATTCAACATCAGTTATTCGCCTAACTAAGAGGCAGTCCAAGCCCTAAGAAGAGGGGAGCCTTGTGCTCAATAGTACATGTAATGCAAACACATGTGGTTATTCCAATGGGCAAAACAGGGTCTCTTCAGGGGTCTCTAGCAGCTTGGGAAGGTGGATAAGGTGATGAAGAATAAGTTCCCACTATTCAAGAAGGACCTCCACTTGACGGCAGAGGAAGTTCGGGAGTTCGGGATGGAGTTGCTATTTTGCAATAGCAGTGGACAGGAGAGAGGCCCCCAGGGGCCACTCATGCGTAAAGAGGGGCCACCAGTTGGGGTAAAGATTACTCACCGGTCCCTGAAGCAAGGAGACCCAAACTTCGGCAGGTTAGTCCAATTCAGTTGCAGGGTCGAATGCAGCAAAAAGGACGTCTCGGCACCTTTTAGTTCCTGAAATCCAGCGAGGATTCCCAAATGGGACAGTGGCGATTTCTCCACTCCGGGTGGATGAATTGCCCAAGTTTCAATGCAGCAGGCTTCCGGGGTAAGAGGGTCACAAATGCAGAGGATTTGCAAAGGACGTTGCCGCAGCAGGGCAACATGGTAACCGCGTTTACTCCGGTCTGGGTGCACTCGTCTCACTTCAGACCTGGGAATGTCAAGTGTATGAAACTCGGTGTGAGGGTGCAGTGGACACAGAGTTAGCAGTATACCAAGTTTTGAGGGGCTCCTCAGAACGACGGCGGAGACAGAGCAAAGGTCCGGTGTAAGCTGGTCAGCCCACTGGTTGGCCCAGGGACACTTCCGAGAAGGCTTACTTGCAGGTTTTGGTGAAGGTGCCGAGAATAGTTGGTCCCACTATTCCAATGGGTCGAAGCGTCTTCGCAGACCTTCTAGGATGACCAGATGCAGAGGGGTCCCACGGTATGACAGCGGGCTCAGGGTGCCAAACCTTCCAGCGGGTTACCAGCGGTTCCTCGACTCAGCTTTGTAGTTGCAGGATACTTGGATTCTATCATTTGTTCAGTGAGAACTCAGGAGATCAACCTGGTAGTGGTGTTTTCAGCCTCCTCTTATCCAAAGTTCCCTTTGCGCCAAAATGGAGAGGACACAATGGGAGATCTGCTCACAAACACACACTCTATACGGGGACCAATCACAGATCACAGTGGTCTCAGGCATTCAGGACACTCCAGACTCTCTGGCACCCAGGATGTGTATTGGGACGAGACATCCCAGCCCACACCCTGGAGGATCAAACACAAGGTATGCAGAAGCCCGCGAAAGCATTGGGATTTGTGGGAAAATGAATGACCAAATACGGACTGGCCCTGGTAGACTCGACCTGGGGAAGGTGAAGGGGCAAGATGGCCCAAGGACAGGACAAAGAACCTCGTGGCATGGCCATTTTAGAGCCAGGCCACCTATCCGTGCCAAACACAGTTAACACGGTTAACATGGCAGGAAAGGGTTAGAAATAATGCAAAAAAATAGCTGCCAACAGTCCTGTCCATGACACATCTGCACAGTTCATAAAAAGTTCAGCGAGAGTATCTAGGACCTTTGAAAATGACTATAGACCCAAGTGTGCTGCATGCTAAGATACATTGGACACTTGTTACATGTTGCACAAAAGTTGCAACATGAGAAAAGGACTATGGGAAACAAGGTCCCCCAGCACTGACTGTCTTAAGGGCATGTCAGTTTCCACATAAAAAGTGAGCGTAAGCCCAGAGGAGTACAGCTGAAGGCTGTGCTTCTCTGGCAAAGTCAGTCAGTAGTGTCTAAACAGCAGCAAAATGTTTGGGGGTTGACACATGGAGGGAAAATTGCATACACATATGAAATCTTTCCTAACACCCATCACCTTAAAATGTCAATATTAATGTTTCTTTTAGTTTTCATGTCCTTGATATACATTTTATTAAGTATGTCTTGGAAACAATACCTTTACTGCCTTTTTCACTAAAATATTTGCGTATGTTAAAATAAGTACAACGAGAATACCTTTGAGATCAATCACACTTAAACACACTAGAATGTACATAGTTACAGTTCAACTTTTCTACATTTGTATTCCGGGATGTATTCAACTTAAAGTCATGAAGCCTAGCTACTTGCAATGATGTTTCACATTTCCTTCTAATTAGCTGATAAGAAATACAGCGCTGAATCCTCAGGTGCCATTCTCTCCCTGGTAATCCTGCATCTTAAATATCAGGCCCTTCAGCTATGAGCGATTCCCCTGCTGCAGAAGTCAATGTGAGACGCAGAGTTTTACGCCGACACGCAACATGACACGTATGCAGATGAGAGACATGTCATGTCTCATAATTCAACCTCGTGTCTGACCAGAACATGCCGAAGAGTTAGTCATAATGACGGAAGTTTCAGAGTACTCATATTAAGCGCCTGATTCACAGAATTTTTGCAATTTTTGCCAATAAACCCAGTGGGCCTCATTACACGGTTCGGAGGTAACCATGCCGCTAGTAGCGGCATGGCTACTCCCTTACTGCATACCGGGTCCGCGTAGGCGGTATGGGGACTTACCAGGTCATTCCGACCCTGGAGAACCCGGTAAATCTCCATGCCAAATACCATTCCCCATTCCCATTCGAGCCCCCATAGGGCTCAATGCGAATGGGGAAGGAGCTAATAACGGTACTGCAATTTTCAGTACCGTTATTAGCTCTGAAGTCCCTTAGCGGGTCCCATCCTTAACACCTGGTCAGACCAGGTGTTAAGGACGGGACCCCGCTGAGGGACCTCGTAGTAGAGCGGAAGAAATCTCTATTCTTCCACTGTTTAGGGCCTGCTGAGCAAGAGAAATCTGAGGATCTACCCGATTTAATGGCAGATGAGAGTGAAGAGATGACTGAATATAAGAAATCTGTGAAGCAAATGAACAAACGTTATGAGAAAGAAATGAGCACAATTCTGGAACGATACAAGTTTGGGAAACCCGCACAAGAGGAAGGAGAGAGTGTTGAACAATATATGTTGGCCTTGTGTAAACTAGCAAGGTCTTGCAGATTCAATCAACATCTTGATGAGAGACTCTGAGATCAATTTATGTTACAGTGAAGAAGCAGTAAAGTAAGAGAAAAGAAAGGAGGAAGGAAAGTAGAAAAGAAAGAACAATTATTCCTTGTCAGGTACTACAGATATGTCACCGTCCATATCGAGGTGGAGCAGGAACTAACAAAGACCACGGTACTTGGATGACCACACTGATTTACAGAAGAACCACTTTGAGAAAGAATGGGGATGTGTGGTATCGGGCCTGTATTGCGTCAGAGAATCCCAAAACGCGATGCGGAATGCGGAGATTAGAGTCAGCATGAGTGGTGGAGCCGAGGTGTCTGTGGAGGACGTTTGGAACGGCAGAGATAGAAAGAGTAGGCTCGCATTATCTGTACCCACATAACTATATAATACAGTAAATATACATTTCTATAAATATAACATCACGGTGTGACCCTACATACTACATTCCATAGCTTTGCTTGCTTGGTTATTGCGGAGGATGAACACCATGTTCCTGCAATATTTTCATGATACGCGGAAAACAAATTGTATTGAGTTATTTATTGGATGTTTAGGAAATACAATGCTGACCAGAACTGCTTCATGGCTCTCAGATGGATCGTTCTGCTTGGGGTAGAGTACAGAGCAGATATATTTTCAGGGCAGGCAGGGTAGCAGCATGCAACTAAGCATTCACAGTGGGTTGATCCCATTCTAGGTTACACAAGTGTTAAGTTAATAATCACAGTGCGCAATCCCAGTTTGTGATTTGTACAGAATGAACGTCATGGTTAGATGCTACATTGTAGATCGTCCTAGAAGGCGCCTTCTCTGCTGGTTGGCCTGGTGCTGCTTCTATCAGGTATCTCTTGGAGCTGCTCTGGATGTAGAGCTGACAGACGCATGGAAATGGCTGCAGAATACCTCAGGGTGCAGGATATCTCGAGCCAAGAAGGGATTTGATTTATTTATGTAATTATCTATGTATTTACATACAGGGATGAACAATATTCTTTGATCGCAAAAGAGTGTACAAAAGATATCAGATTTGACTGGGAGCAGTGAACTACATGCAAGGGGGAGGCTTGAGTGATAATCTGACCACATTATGGTGGGGGTAAATGGAACAGTCACCACGGACAGTACAAGCGCGGACCTACATAGATTAAAACAATTAGACCTTTTAACATGCAGGTAGATGGTATGGCCAGCTATGTTAGGGATGTGACCATGATGGAGGAGTGGAGGCAGAGAAAGTGAGGGACAGAGGCTATGAACAAAACGGTGTGGACTGTTTTCCGATGTCTGGGGGAAGAGAATTCAATGCAAGTGGAGCAAAAAGAGGAAAAGAGAAAAGGTGAGAGGAAGCACAGGGAGGGTGAGGTTCCACAAAGGTAGTCGCGGAGGCAGGGTAGAGATTACGAATAAGCTTGTGGAGTTGCATAGAGGAGGATAGATCTGGTGGTGCCTTACCGTGGATACATTTGTGAAACAGGAGAAGGCATTTTAATCGGGCCCTGTTTTGCATCGTCAGCTATCCAGCATGGTGGTGGTAAGAGGAAGTACATGTGAAGTGCAGGAATTCAAAGTGATTTGTGGTAGTGAAGTTAATGATCTTGTCAAGAGGACAGAAAGTGCAACTGGGAAGACCAAAGAGGATGTTGGAACAGAAGACCAGTTTAGAGAAGACAAGAGTGGTTAAGAGACGCTTGGACGTGTTGAAAGGAAGGTGGTGCCTGATTTTCCTAACATTTAATAGTATGAGGAGAGCCGCCATTGCAGTTCTGGAGATGAAAGTAGAAAAGGTATGAGAGGAGTCAAAGATGACGCTGATGTTTCTAGCTCAATAGTATTAAGGGAAGGTTTCAGGTGGGAACTGGATAGGCAGGGGAAGAGATGACAGAGAATAACTGGCAGAGGAGCAGAGTACCTCTGTTTTAAAAAGAGTTTAACACCAGAGAATGAAAAGAAATGCAATATTTAATGGTAGGGAGGCAGCTTGATATTTTGATAGAGAAATCAGAGGAGAGTTCCGGAAAAGAGAGAACAATGTGAGCGCTCTCGGCGAAGAGTTGGTGTGAAAACCAAAAAAAGGAGATTAGCACCCAAAGAGCATAGGTGAAGAGTATAAGGAGGAGAGACGTATGGAATACCAACCATTAGAGCAGTGAGTTGAGAGATGTTGCTGTTGCAGGAGACAAACAATTAGTGAGGGGGTAGCCTACCTAGCACTGCTAGGTTGGATTAAATCCAGACAAATGCTTGATAGCGAATCCCAAGAAGACAGCATTAAGGAGATCAGAGTGATGGAAAGTGTCAAAGCCAGCGGGCAGGTCAAGAAGAATTAGGATACAGAATAGGTTGTAGTGCTTGGCAGAGGCAATGATGTTGGAGACATTTATGACAGCATTTTCCATGGAGTGACAAGAGATGAACCTTGCTTGTACGGGGTCTCAAAGGTTGTGGATGTCTAAGAAATTGGTGACTACGGTTGAACACAATCCTTTCCAACACTTAGAGTAGTGCAGAAGGAGAGATACAGACTGAAAGTCAGTTGTCAGGTTTGGGTCTGGACGTTGCTTTTTTAGGCGAGGGGTGACCGACTGCTTTGAAAATACAGGGAAAGCAAACATAGTAGAAGGACAGATTGAAGTTGAATTCAGCAGGTGAGAGACCATGAAAGGGTCAGTAGGATTGAATAGCTGAGGAACAAGAGGGTCTAATGGGGCACAAGAGGCATTTGCCTTCATCAGTAGGGCTAGGACGTCTTCATGTATTAGTGTGACTAAATTGAGAGTTAGAGGCAGAGTTTGATGCTTGAGTAGGGAGAGGGCAGAATATTGGAGGAGTGAGTGTGAGGAAGGTCACGAGAGTGTCTCTAATTTTGGAAATGTTTGCATTGAAACCTTCAGCTAGGTTATTAGGTGTGATAGTGGATTTGATAGTCATAGGTTTTGGGGGAGTGAGGAGTGAGTTTAATGTTTCCTGTAGCCTGTGAGGATGATTGGAGTGAGATCCGATGAAGTTGAGATAGAATTCACTTTTTGCTCTATAAAGAAAGGACTTGAGAGAGTTTGGGGTAGAGTGGTAGAGTTGTGCACCCTCATGCAAGTGAGTATGCCTACATTTGTGCAGCAGCCAACAAATGTCTTTGTGGAGAAAGCATATGCAAGGGGTGACCCATGGTTGAGGATTCTGAGACTTAGGGTGGAAAATTATCAGTAGGAAATAAAAGAGAATGTGCCATATAATAAGGATTGGAATCAGAAGAAAGCAGTGGTAGTGGAAGAGGCATCAGGTGTGTAGGAGGAGGGTAAGAGGTCAGAGAGAAAGGGAGGAAAGGCAGATGGTTTACATTTCCTTTTATTAACAGGTAAGGCAAGAGATTAGTAGAAGTTAGATGGTGGAAAGGAAATGATGGACAAAACAATGGAGTGATCAGAAAGGGATGTTGTGACAGTAGAATTAGTGATAGAGGGAGAGTAGGAGATGAGTAAGGATCCAAAGAGTTACCCTGTGTGTGGGTTGACAGGGTATGCATAGAATGGAGAATTTGGTCACTGAGAAAAGTCTGAAGTTCAGTTTTCTGAGAATTGGTAGAAGAGGGAATGTGAAAGTCACCTAATAGAATGAGGTGATGTTTAGTGGAAAGAGAATCAAGGAGTTTCCCAAGTTCATTAGAAATGGTTGAGTATGACCAGGAGGGTGTTAGATGGAGATGATGTGAAACGAGTGAGGTGGAGCAATGGAAGAGATGGTGAATACAAAAGAGGTAGGAGATAATATGTTGTAACTCTCATGCCCCACAGAATCCTAAACAGGAAGGCAGAGAAACAACATGTGTGCCTCACTTCTATGCCCATCACCAAGAATCTCAATTTATCGAAAGTGTGAGAAAAGCTATTCACTCAGACAATCATTCAGACTATACCCAATTGATGACTTGGAAGATATGGAAATGGCATCGTTTGAGCAAGTCGACCAACTGCAAAGCTAGAAATCAATGACAAATTCACACATCATGACGTAGCCGCATTATACATGAAGTACATATTCATTAATTCATGAAGTTATACGAACATGCACTAGTTTATTGCATATAGGCAGGAAGCACATGCGTATTATTCATGTAAATAAGTGGACAGATACAAGTAAATATTGTTGTGTGCATATCTTTTGCCAAAGCTGAAACCACAAGATGCAAAGAGTTCATATATTATATATATATGATGCCAAATATTTGTGGCATCAAATGAGTGGATACATGGACATTTATTGCTTCAACTCATTTGAAAACCAGATAGCGAGACAGGGCCTGCATGGAAGGAATGGTCAAATAATAAAGACACAGGGGAAGAAACTAAAGAGTGGACACAGATAATGGCGGAGGTAAAAAGAAGGGAAAGAGAAGGAAGAAAGTGAAGAATTGCAAAGAGGAAGAGATTGAACATAAGTGCAAGAAAGAGGAAAGGGAGAGAAAGAAGTAGAAGGAACTAGAAGACATAGCAATGAGAAAAGCACAAGAGGAGCGGGAAAGGGAACTGCAAATAAAAAAATAAAAAAGAAAGATAGAAGTCGAGTGGCTCCTTAGAGGACGCGGACACAGAGGATGGGAGGAGCGCAGGAGAGAGTGAGATTGAGACAAGAGCAGAGAAAGAAGCTCTCCAAAAGTGGTAGAAATGATGATGGATTTGGGACATTTAGATGATGAGGAAGGGGAAGGTATAAGAAGAAGGAAAGGAGAACACTATAGGAGCAGGGGAAGTAGCACAGTTGCACTATGAACAGACAGAAGTGCTGATCCCTTGGTGAGTGGGAGCACAAGTCAAAGACCAAACGAGGGGAAAACAGCAGGAAAGTATAACGTTGAGGAGACTGAGCTTCGATGAAGACTGATAGGGGGACAGCAACAGTAGCATTGGGACTATGGGATAGTACAGAGCTTCACAGGAGAGTGAAGACGTGGAGGAGAGAAGACAATCTCAATGCTCCGGAGAAGTCAGAGAGAATAGGGGTATGAGAGAGAAGGATGTTGCAGGGTGACTCCCACAGTCCGAGAGCGGTTTATGAAGCACAGACAATATCACTCCTTATAACAGAGGCTCAGGGTCTGACCAGAATGGACAAGGACAGAGATGGTGAGGGTGTTCACCACCACTAAAAGCATGGGAGGGCAGGACAGAGAGACGGCACTGACACGGTTCTCATTACTCAGTATATACCATGATAGCAGATATGATATTATATGATATGATAGGTTATTTATAACGCACTTAATACCTAGAGGTTTCTAAGCGTGGATCTGAGGATCGAACCTGTGTTGCTCTGTGTCATCTTGCTTTCAAGGCAAGCACGTTGCAAATGAGCTATCCTCCTGAAACTGGAGATGGACAAAGGTAATTAAAGGTGTAAGCTACCTTCATAACCTGTGGGGCTGGTGGGTGGATTTATGAGATAAAATGACTTACAGCAGGAACGACACTAGTGGTAAGGGACATGAAGAGTTTACGATGGTGCGCCATTCAACAACTGACTAGCGGCTGTCTGACAGGCTCTAAGGCTGCAATAACCAGACACGTCAGACATAAGCATGATCATGGCAGGCAAAATGCAGGAGGACAAAGACCTTCTTCAAAATATTCAGCAAATTCAACAGTGATGGTGCCTTGAGACAAGAGAACTTTGGGACAAAACAGTTGAGTTATTTTACCACATATTATGTCTGGGGTTACCTGAACAACTGCAAAAGCAGCTTAAGAAACTAGTGGGGATGGAGGATAAGCATGGTCAGAAATCCAGCTAACTATAGTGCACTATTGCAGGCAAGAGAATGTGAGAAAGAAGCATGAGGAGAGTAAACAGGAAGAAGTGATGTTACTGCAGAAGAAATTATCCAAGTACACAATGGAAGGTGGGATGTTGATGAGCAGATATTTTGCAGGACGAGGGAAGATAAATCAGTGG
Organism: Ambystoma mexicanum; assembly: GCF_040938575.1. NCBI lineage: Eukaryota > Metazoa > Chordata > Amphibia > Caudata > Ambystomatidae > Ambystoma > Ambystoma mexicanum. The sequence goes on from NC_090941.1 coordinate 360,871,137, forward strand.
CCAAGAGGACAAGGATGAATGCCTTGGGGAAGAGGGTTCAGACGTCCAATACAGCAGTATGATAGAGGGTTTCGTGTGGGACAGCAGAGACTGATAGGGGGTCCCGCACAATGGTGGGTGTGCGGAACGGTGGGCCATATTTTGGGGGGAGTATATAGATATAGGAGCATTATGTCTCAGAATGGGGGAATGCAGCAACAGCCCACATATCAGACCGAGTAGACTGACTATTATGCCCAGGATCACACGCAAGCACAGATGTACACACCACAACATATGCATAACCAAGACCCACAACTGTAACAATATCAGCCCTTAACACATGTATTACAGTGGCAGGGAGAATTACAACAATTGCAACCAGCACAGCAGGTGCCAGTTCGGCAGAACATGAAAATGCGACACATGCAGGCTCCACGATGTCGGCTCCCGTGCGAAAGCTAAGAGTGGTGAGTGTTTTAGGGGGCAATCCATTCACAGGCACTGGAATGTCATTATATCCACAATAGGACAGCCCACAGATGGGCCTGATGTGTTCCATTTTATCTGTTATACCTAATCTGACTGAGGAACCACAAATAGGGGGGACTAGAGGTGACCAGACATTTTCCTTTCTTCTGGATACAGGGGTGATAGGTCTTGTATCAGAGAGAGGAGATATCCAATGTCAGGCATTGCCATGAATGTGCAGGGATTCTTTGGGGCCACAGATTTGTTTTCTTTTTAGTGATGAATTGAAACTTTCTGTGGGAGACCCCAATCTGACCATGCCACTCTTATATTTCCGACAGATGCCAGTAAAACTTAATGGGGTTAGACATGATGAGCTGACTTAATATTACCATTTCATTCACAGATCAAGGGATAGTGTGTTCAATGCCAGTGATTCATTACATGAATGTGAGGGAAATCCTACAGGCATATTGTGGCCTAGTGGTACAGAGAGGGTGCAAGTAGTCATTGAGCTGTTTTCATATAGGGTAGAAGTATTATTAGCATGGTTACTAGGGTACAGGGTAGACTGTCATGATTAGCAAATTAATGCCTGTTCAGACCAGAGTTTCATTCAGATGAGAAAAAAGGAAAAACAATCCCAATAGAATCCGAGGCAGAGATAATAAGAGACAAGAGGATAGTACTGCATGGGACTGATGATACAAGAAGACCATGGAGAACGGTAATTGCAGTAGGGGAGGGATACTAGGCTGACTGATGTGATAGATGAGGAGATATTCCATGACGACTAATCAGATAATGAGGTGGTGTTTGACATAAGCATTACAAACTGGGTGAAAATACATGACAGTGAAGTACTGCAGAGAATGACTTTGATACGTAAAACTGCCACAACCTTTCCTAGAGGAAGACTCAGGGCGAAAACCTAGTATCTAATGGACTAATAGTCCCTATGGTGTGGGTCTGTTAGAAGAGATAGGAGTGCTTAAGATAAAGCTCAAACTAAGAGCTATTCTATCAAGGGCCAGACAGTATCCCCTATCGAGGGAAGCAGATGAGGTCATTTAAGAAACGATTGCTGCATTACTGAAGGAAGTCATTCGGGCGCCTCTTGAATCGCAAGGGTAATACACCAGTGTATCCTGTGAAAAATGCGACAGGAGAGCATGGTGTTTTATTCAGGATTTGCGTCCATTAAACCAAATTGTTGAAGCAGAATTCCTGTTTATTCCAAATCCAGTGAAAACCTTGTGCAGCATCCCAATGTAAGCTACGCACTAAATGGTAATAGAGTTGAAGAACGCCTTCTTTTCTATATCACTCCATTAAGAATCGCAGGACTTAACATCCTTCCTAAATAGAAACTGGACGAGACTCCCACAAGGGTACCGTAAGTCACGTTCCATTTTTAACAGGGTTCTTCAGATGAATCTAGGCAACATACAGATAGCAAGCACAGTCATACAATGCGTGGACAGCATTTTAATCTGTAGAAAATCAGAAGAACAGTGTCAAAATTACTCAGTATAGTGCTATATTTAGGAAAGTTAATTTCACAAGAAGGGCAAAAAGTAATTGCTGAAGGAGCTGAGGCGATCAGTAGAATGATGATATCAAAGACAGTTTTTGGGCCTTTGCAATAACTGCAGAACCGGGGTGTTTGACAATAGCACATTCACGAGAATCTTGTTGAGCAAACTTTGGGCGGCACAGAGAAGGAATGGTAAGTTGACGTGGACACACGAAATGACTGAAGTCCTTGAAGAGCTGAAGAAAGCAATATGCAAAGCCCTAGTACTGGGAATCCCAGAATATTATGAGAAACTATATTTGTTCTGACACTGCAACATAGTGGTGATGACTTCAGTGCTCCCTCAAAAGACTACTCTAGGGCACAGCCCATTAGCTTATTAGAGAAAATATTTAGACCCAGTGATGAGGACACATTATCCTTGTGAACAAGCTCTGGCTGCTACTGCATTCGCGTTAGCGAAGTCAGCGAGCATTATCATGGGGTGTTGCACTACACTTTATGTGGAGCACTCCCTCTTTGCAATTCTCAAAAGTCCCAAGAGTATGTTAACCACACAGAGAGCTTCTGGATGCAAGATTATTATCTCAAATCCAGCAATCAAGTTAGTGAGATGCAGGATTGTTAATCCAGTGACATTTCTAGCTGAGCCAGTAGAAGAAGGAGACTATGTACATAACTGCACTACATACATGGAACAGTACAACAACTTTCCCAGGTGGGGGAGAAGCCACTTTAGGGGGCAGAAGTGCTTTATATTGATGGGCCATCAACAATAGGCCAGACAACAGGGGAAAGACACACAGGGACAGCAGCAGCAAAACTCAAAGTAGACGGTACAGTAGAAATAATAGCAAGTGCGAGATTGCCGTCACATTTTTCGGCACAAGCAGCAGAATTAGTGGCTCTTATAATGGCATTAGAAACTTGCAGGGACCACAAATTAACTGTGTATTCAGATTTGGCATGCGTGACATCTACAGTACACTCTGGTCTGTCACGCTGTCAGAGATGGTGCTTTAGACGTGCTGATGGTACACTAGTACATCAAGTACCCAAATTGGGTAGGCTCATAGACACGTTTGAATTCCCAGCAGCAATATCGGTCAGCCCACATGAGGGGGGATCTCCCAGGGCAACAAAGCAGCTGATGCGCAAGTAAGGCGGGCAGCATATTTTCCAGGGATAACAGACTTTGATAACCCCATCCCGTACACATATTTTTGTATTCAATATGATCATAAGGAAAGGCTATAATACCTTACCAGCCACACAGATAATGGAGTTTCAGGGAAGGACTCCTACAGAGGTGAAGGATGTATGGGTAAGAACGGGGTGCTTAATATCTCCCAAAGATGCTCTATGGTGGCAAGAAAGCACAAGCAAACTAGTACTCCAAGTAGCATTATTGCACATTGCACTCACGCAACGGCACCACCCAACCCACATTGGGGAAGATTGGTTCTGTCTGAACATGACTGGGCAGATAATTGCATTTATGGAGAACTGTGTCCCCTGCAAGAAATTCACTTCAGGACATATTTTACATGTAGTGAGGGGAGCCATACCCAGGCCAATTGGACTTTCCAAAATCGCCATATTGAATTTGTTGATATGTGCCAGGGCTACTGCTACCAGATAGTGTTTGTGTGCCCATTCTCCCGATGGATCAAATCTGGTCCCTGTTCATACCCTGATTCCCTGAGGGCTGTACAATTCCTTGTTAGAGAGGTGTTCTGAAGATGGGGGATGTGTGAGGTTGTGGAGTCAGACAATGAGAATGAAACTTTTGAGCACATCACAACCCTACTGGGGATACCGCACACATTCTCCTTTGATTGTCACCTACAGGCGAACAGGGTATGTGAGCGCTTCAATGGCCTTCTCAAGGAAAAGATATCCAAGAAATGATGGCTTCATTGTTTGCACTTAGCTCTGTTCTCATTGAGCAATCGGCCTGGGTCCATCCATCACTTAACGCCCCATGAGGTGGTGACAGGACAACACATGCCACTACCCCTGGCTATTCCCACTAGAGCATTGACAGATGCAAATGCCACCTCTGATGTTTTGGTAATGTGAAGTATGAATATGTAGCTTCTTGATGACTAGTGCGACTTTTATTTCTCATCAACTGCAGATGCAGGGGGAGAGGTCGAAGAACATGTTTTGGTAATATGAAGTATGAATATGTGGCTTCTTGATGACTAGTGCGTCTTTTATTTCTCATAAACTGCACGTGATAGGTCAAAGAACAGTGAGGAAGATATTGGCACAGCCACAAGTGAAAAACTTCTCAAGCAACCACTACTTTACCTGGGTGACACGGTTCTTCTCTGGAACTTTGTGAGGCCCTGGTTCAAGCACAGGTTTGAGGACCCCTATACTGCAGAGCAAGTAACAGAGCATGCAGTAAAACTGCACAGGAAATAAGCATGGAAATACATTGCAGACGTTAAGCCCTGCCGAAGTGGGTCCACTTCCAGTCTAAGTGATGTCGATTTGATGCAAAGAGAAGATAAAGACAAAGAAGAACAACAACAACCATGGATGATCGGATCTAGAGTAAGAGAGCTAAGGAGAGATATTACGTACACCTAGAATAAGCACAATATTTATTTTTGCTTACAAAAGATATTTGTTGAGAAAGGAAGGACAATGCTATATGGTGCTCAATAAAGGTCACCCATTCCAGGAGTGCTTCATATGTTTTGTAATACGGACGGAACATGAGAGAATGATACCACCAAGATTGTTTTTCAGGCCTTAGTGTGGGAGTGATTGTTCTTTGCAGCACTCACCCAATACTATCAGCGTAGAGCTTACATTAACATACACTAACATGCCAGTAATGCATTTCTCAGGCTTTTCAGTTGAGTTGCACAAGCCCTTGGTTGATCAGAATATACTGCACTTACCACAGCAAAGCTAGCACAATTAAAATATAAATTGGTATGTGGCAGTCATGATCATAAGTAGTATCATGCACTATGCCTAACTCAGGTATTGCTTTATTTCAGAGATTATCCTGCCACCATCATGGCATGCTTATGATTATTGTAACTTTGCAAAGTTTTGTGCAAATTGGTAAAACAGCATCAGAGTTATAAGCCACCCATAAACATCTCTCTGGAAAGCCAACCTAACTCTAACTATATATGCAGGGTCACTATTGCTGGCCATGGTACATATTGTTATTCCTCATCATTCAAAATTGTAGATGATCCATGTGCCTATGTAGACGTAACTCTTTCAGCACAGTGTAACCTGCAATGTGCTGAGATTATATTGGTCAAAAATGGCGGCTAGGATTTACCTCTATGAATACTGAATGTGAAAAGGAGGATTTGGATTTGTGTAATACAAGATCATATGTAAATAATCAGGCATTTTCTTACATGTATGTTAAGTTACTTGCTTTTTCTTTCTTTTGCTCTATGGACTACCACAACTGTGAATTATAACCACATGCATGCACAGTGCAATCAGTTGGCTGTGGGCCCATGAGATTATTAAATGTATTTATGGGTGTGCTTCTCTGCATCATCCACAAGGCTTTCTAGGGCCTGGGACAGCTTCACCTCCAACTTTCCCTTCCAAATCACTGTCCTTCTCAGACGCTCCTTCAAGCAAAGAGTTGGGGGCAGATCTATCTCCTCGGCAACGGCTTCTCTTTGGAACAGCCTCCCTGCCTCTCTCACACTTGAGCAGAAACACACCGGTTCTGGATGCAACTCAAAACCTTCCTTTCTGCTTCCGCTTACCTCTCCTCTGCTGATGCACCTTACTGCCCCACACACTGGTCACCCCCTCTGAACATGGGCCCAGGCTCCTGCATGTCCAGCTGCCCTTGCACTGCTCCAGGCTCCCCAGCACTTAAGGGTCTGTATCTGCAACCCTACAGTCCCTTCTCTCTGCATTTATAAGTCACCAGCTGTCTGCACTTGTGAGTTAACTCCACTTCCCCCTTCTCCTCCCTCCTGGCAAATATACCCTTCCCTCTTTCCTGCACTTGAGCAATCTAAATGACACAAGGCCTAGTGATATTGTTGTTTTGTCCTCCCTTTGTTTCCACCTCCTTGTCTTGTAAAGTCTAAAAACACTTGTGTACATGCACGTTATAAATGCCACATGATATCATATCATGGAGACGGTTAATGCTATGTGGCAAATGTACTTCTGCACTGCAGTAGTACAATGATTAGTGGAGGCTAAAGCACCCACTCATCCCACACAGTTCTACAATCCAAGAGGCAACACAATCATAAAGGTAAAACAGGTGCAGTCAAAAGATATGCCTCCTTCAGCTTTTGTGGTAAAGTGGGCCAGCCAAGAAAAGGCTGTACTCTTAAGAGGGTTATGAATGGGATTCCATAGAAAACCAAATAGCAAGATATTACAGTACAAAATAATGAAATGCCCAATGAAGGTTCTATACAAATATATACTCTTCAGGCACACCATTTACATAAATAACCAACTAGAAAAAAACTAAACAAAACCAACCCCTGAGGATGGAACACAAACTAAGCAAAGATAATAGATACAGCACTTTGGGTTATGAATCAGTGGTCCAAGGCCATTACTTCTAAGGCTTGGACCTGCCCAAGCCTGTCCCAGCCGAATCCCTGCTGCCTGCCAGGAACGCTGCATCTCCACACAGAGGACCTCATTCTTCGGATGCAGTAATGCCAAAGGTACTGTCTTGGGGAAACATTGCGCTCACACCAAATGCTATTGGCACCCTGCACATAGTTGTCACCAGCCTCAGCCCTGCAACTGTCTATTACCTGGATGCTAGAACAAGCACATTGTCTGATTGACACTGCAAACCGTGTTACACATGCCACATGCCCACCCACCACGTTGCCCCTGTCGATTATTTACAGTTACTGCTGGCGTTATATTAGCCCACATTAGCATGCCACTGTATTGCCTCTGCCCAGCTCTTAGAGCCTGTGTTGATACTGCCCTGTCATTAGTTGATTTGCTTGAAAGCATTCTATGCACTTACTGACTGTGTTTTCAAGCTCATTTAGCCAAAGTCAAATCTGCCTATCGTGTTTTGTCTTAGATCATTCTATGTACTTGTATACTGTGTCACAGGCCCACTTAGCTAAAGTTGAAATTGTCTATTGTGAATTGTCTTAAAGCATCCTGTGCACGTGCATACTGTGTTTTCAGGCTCATTTAGCCAAAGTCGAATCTGCCTACCGTGATTTGTCTTAGTGCATCCTGTGTACTTGCATACTGTCTCACAGGCCCACTCAGCTAAAGTCAAACTTGCCCATTGTGAATTGTCTTAGAGCATCCTGTGCACTTGCATAATGTGTTTTCAGGCTCATTTAGCCAAAGTCGAATCTGCCTATCGTGATTTGTCTTAGAGCATTATATGTACTTGTATACTGTGTCACAGGCCCACTTAGCTAAAGTTGAACTTGTCCACTGCGACCCACTCCTCACCATTAATATGCCAGGCCACTGCACCCTATATATCCTTACGCTACTTATCACTCTTCAACTGCTCACCAGTTTAGTAGCCTAACCTAACGCAACCCTTCTAGCTGAGAATAAATCACTCCCTCCTACCTCCCTTAGCATGGCACCCAAACCTAGCAGTATTGCCTATTCTAACCACCAATCCACAGGAGTATATACTACGACCACTTGTACCACGTACACTAGAAATCTCAAACTACGTAGCAGACTTCCCAAAAGTTAGGAGCCTCTTACCAGAGCACTACCACCTTCCAATAAGAAAACTAATTGCCACTACATTACGACACCTACTAGCACCAAATGGCCCACCACCTCACCCACTTGTCGTACATCTGATACTCATACTCCTACACTCATCTCCAAGGCACTAGCCTCCAACAATCCCTTACCCCTGCCTAACTGCAATCAAAGAAGAAAATCAACCACTTAAAGGAGCTATACTTAACGCAAGGTCCCTGGTGCCTCATGCCATCGATATAGCCGACCTAATCACAGAAGACAGCCTAGACTTCCTAGCCATAACTGAATCATGGTTACACAAGGCCGCAGGACCTGCACTCACGCTAGCCATCCCAGAAGGATACACCATTTTCAGACAAGACAGAGATGGTTCCCGAGGAGGTGGAATAGCTATCATATCCAGAGAGAGTCTATCTATGAGAACAGTAGCCCCACATGACCTGCAATCATGCTAATCCCTCTCTATCAAGCTACCTCTAAAGAACTCCCAATCACTCACCATGCATGTAGTTTACAGACCCCCTGGGTCTATTGACACCTTTGAAGAGGACCTGCATAACTTAATTGCTAGTAATCTCAAACCCACCTCCCAAGTACTGTTGCTTGGTGATTTTAACTTAGACCTGAATGACCCTTCAGACAAACAGGCCCTGCAAATAGTAAACTCCCTCAATGCATTAGGACTAACACAAAAGGTGAACGCTCCCACCCACATCAAGGGTAGAACCCTGGACTGGGTAGCCGACCATAACTGCATAGCGACCATTACCTCGATTTCTCCCCTTTCTTGGACTGACCATTTCCTTGTGTCCTTGACACTCTCCACTACCAGACAGAAACTCATAGTTCCCCAAGTTGCACCACCCTGCCTAACCAGATTAAAAAAGAATATAACAGTGGATAGTGTGATCCCTAATATTCTACACACCCAAAATACTCTGCCAGACTGCCTTGACCCAAGCACCTTGTTGCAAGAATACAACAAGATCATGCTCTCTACCTTCGGCAAAGTCGCCCCTCTCAAACTGAGAGCCAGTAAAGCTAAACCACACCTCAACAAGTGGTTCACTCCACAACTAAAGGACCTGCGACTATTAAAAAGAAAATGCGAAACTGACTGTCGCCTCTGCCCCTCCCATGAGAATAAAAAGAAGCTAGCGTCCACTGCATCTCACTATAAAAAATAAATCTTCCAGGCAAAAAGAAACTCCTACAATAAACACACAGATAATTCCAACTCTAGTATGAAAGAATTATTCACAATCCTAAAAGAACTAGAGTCCCCTATCTCTCCACCCGATATCTGCATTAAAGATAAGAACTGCAGCTGAGAGATGCAACAAGCACTAACTAACAAAATCAATACTCTCCAAACTAAAATAAAAAATAAGAAAGACTCTCTGAACTTATTTCAACCAACTCACTATTACCCTCTACCAAATGCTAATATCCCGACCCAAACATCACATTCTGTTTCACTAAAACAACGATCCTTGAAGTAGAAAAAACTATCCTTTCTCTCAAACCGTCCAATTGTAAAGGAGATAACTGCCCAGCGCACATCATAAAAGAGGCTGCGAGAGACCTCTCCCCTTTCATCTCCAAACTGATTAATGCTTCCTTTGCCCCCGGCGCCGTCCAAGCCAATCTCAAACAATCATGGGTGCTCCCGGTCCACAAGAAGCAAACTCTAGACCCACTCATCCCTACCAATTACCGCCCTATCAAAACGGTACCATTTTTACTCAAAATTCTGGATAAAATTGCATATTTGCAGATCCAAAAATATCTCGAACAGCACAAACTCCCAGGGGTCCGACAATCAGGATTCCGACCACTAGACGGGACGGAAACTGCACTGGTAGATCTGACGACTCAGATTGATGAGTTGAGAGATAAAGGAAAAACAGCATTATTACTGCTACTTGATCTCTCAGCTGCATTTGACCTGGTCGATCATAACGTCCTCTGTAAGCATCTTGATTCAGCAGCCCATTTCTTCATAGGCGCTGTTAAGTGGATAGAATCATTCTTGAGTGACAGAACTAGCAGAGTATTCTCACCATCTGCAGCTGCGGATCCCAGCCCTACCATGTGCGGGGTCACTCAGGGTTCTTGTATGTCCCCCACTCTCTACAATATATTCACCAAGCCATTGTTCAATGATCTGGACCTTCTGGGTGTCACCTACACTAACTACGCAGATGACACTCAGATTCTCCTTCCACTTTCTGGGGATCATGGTAAGGACCTGACGTTGGTGAATAATGGCCACTCACGGCCTATGCCTCAATGACGACAAGACAGAGTTTATAATCCCTGGCTCCCCGTCTAACATTTCCAAACTAGGCCATGAATATGCCCCCTTCAACATTGACGGCAACAACACTAGTGTCTCCAAGGAGATAAAAAAACTTGGTTTCTACCTTGACACAACTATGTTCTTTACTAAACAACTAAATTCTCTGGCCTCTACCACAGCCTACACATGTAAGCTGATTAGAGTAGGTAGGCCCTTCCATTCTAATGACAACTGACTTATATTGGCTAGAGCATTAATTCTATCAAGACTAGACTACTGCAACACCCTCTATAGCAGTGCTAACAAAACCATTATCCAAAAACTCCAAATATTACAAAATAATGCCATTAGAGCTGCACTAGGCATTAACAAAAGAGTACACATCTCCGCATTCAGACGCCATCACAAATGGTTATCTACCCACAACAAAATACAACTAAAAATCGCCTCCCTGACACATAAAGCACTACACAATGTCGCACCGAGCTACCTATTGACAGAATATCTAGAAGAACTTCCAGCAGACCGTCTAGAATCATCAACACTAATTGCTTGGTAGTACCCAGATTCAAATCCTCTAAGATTGGCGGCAAAAGTTTCCCTGTGAAGGTCGCTAAACTTTGGAACTCCCTGCCACACCAGTTAAGAGCTGACCTCCCCTACTCCTTCTTCAGAAAGAACCTCATCACCCACCTTAATCTGACTGAGAATTAGTCTCCTTTGAAACTTTGGTACGGTAGTATGATTTGCGGCTAGATTGCAAATCTTGTACATCCTTACGTACTAAGATGTAAATAACTCTGCCTCTCTGTGCAACTTGTTTTGTATACTGTATATTGTATTATTTCTTGTGTATTGTGACTATTCGTATATTGCCTTTACATTATGTAACATATGTTAGCTTCGCATATCCTTGCTGCGCCCTGCTACTCCCGGGTCTGGTGCGCTTTAAATTCAATAAACAAACAAAACAAACAATGCAAGCAAAAGCAACAATGTTCTTGAAAAAGGATATCTATTTATGAGCAAAAAGGGTTCAAAGTGACCTACCAGTCTCTAGGGTCCAAAAATGGACAAAAGTGGCAGTTAGCAGTCAATTGTACCTCATTTGCAGTGCTTCTTGGCACTGTGTGAACATCAGGAGAGAGAAAAAGCCAGCAACAGAGGGTCCTTCTGGTTCAAATGGGCTGAACAGTTCTTGAAACATGATCCAAGAGGTTCAATGGCAAAAACGGTAGGATCTCTTCTGTCTTGGCTCATAAGGTGATGTGAGTCCCAAATCACCAGTTATCAGTGACAAGATGAGTCATTGGCCTTCATTATAAGTTTGGCGGTCTGGAAATAAGGGTGCTGGTAGCAGCGTACCGGCACTCTTTCCGGACCGCCAAACTACGAGTCTGCTGGCAGGGGCATGGTACCAGGCCCTTACCGGCAGGCTTTTCACTGAAGCACCTGCACCTTTAGTAATGGGTCCGGTGCCTCAGGTTTCCCATTCCAATGGGAAATAACCATACCGCCACCGCTTCTGATATCCCGGTAGCACCAAGATGTCAGGCGGCAGAACCAGTATTATGGGGTCAGCGTTACCCCACTGCCTACCAGCAGGATTTACTTCTAACCTCGTAATGAGGCTCATTGTCTTGTGTTCCCCAAACACGAGGGAGATTGGCACACAACTGTAGGGGTCCTACAACACTGTGAGTTCCTGGGTACTGCTCCTGGTTGCAGAGACATTTTATAAATTGTGCCTGGGGTTCTTCTTATTCATTGCCTGGCTGGCAGAGAGGCAGGTGCTGCTCCAGCAGATCATCCCCAATGGTCCCTGTGGATGGTTAGGGGACAGAGCAAGGACAGGGACTGAACAACTGCCTTCACCTCACAACTGGAGGACTTTAGAAAGTGCTGCTCTCTCAGAATGGTCTAAAGACATCTTCTCAAGTGGTGATCCTAAGATACTTCAAATGATCCAACGAAGTGACGGGAGACCCCTTCTTTTATAGGCAAATGTTTCCATGTGATTGGACTAAAGCTAGCCCTCTTTAGGGGTCCAAGCCCTACCCTTGAAATGAGTGGACATTGCCCTTCAGATGTCACACTTAAATTACTTTGCTCCTGAGGAAGTACAGTGGACAGGAAAGAGAGGCAGAGATTCAAAATGGTGGAATCTCCTTCCCTTAAACAGTGTTCCCCTGACTACTCTAACTCCATCCCCTTCCCTTCTCTCTAAGAACAAAGGCCCTTAGAATGCACCTCTGTGATGTGTGCCTTGGCTCTGTATGAATGTGTGTGCCTCTTGGTTTCTGTTCCTAGGCCAGCGTCCTGTGGAGTGGCTGTTCGGGGGATAGGGTGTTACCTTCCCTTACAAAGTAGCAATCCCCCAAGTTTGTAGTCCTGTCAGTGGACAGGTGTGGGCTTTGTCTGGGAGGAATACACATCATCTCTCCCCAGCTGTGCTAGGCTCAAAGGCCTGACGTGCAAAATCAATGTTATGTGGCTGGGATAACTCTGGAGATGCTGGCCACAATACTCTAACTCAGGTATGGCTCATATTTATAGTTAAGTGTGCCACCAGGACAGGATCTCCAGAGTTATACAGTTTTTGCAAAAGAGGTGCAATATTTAAATGCCGCCCCTGTGCTGCAGGGACATGGATATGATATGATATGATATGATATGGCATTTGTAACGCGCCTATACACAAGTGTTTCAAGGTGCGACGAGGCAGGGATGGGGGAACAGGAGGGAAGACAGACAACGATCCTACTAGGCCAGGTGTCATTCAGATCGCGCAAGTGCAGGGGTAGGGGGAAAGGAAAAAGTGCAAGGGGAAGGGGAGGGGGGAAGTGCTGAACAGAGTAAGTAGAATAATAAATAAATAAATAAATAGGGGCAGCTGGTGGCAAGTGCAAGGTAAGTGCAGACATGTGCTGGGAGGGGGGGATGTAGGGATGCAGAGACAGTCCCGCAGTGCAGGGGTTGCCAGGGAGGCAGTGCAAGTGGAGAGTGGCTGGGCCAAGGACCAAGGTCGGTGAGAGTGGCCCAGGTGCAGGTTCAGTGCAGATTCAGTGAAGAATTTAGCTGGGGAGAGGGAGAGAGAAAGCAGAAGCAAAGAGGAAGGTTTTGAGGTGCTTCCGGAACCGAAGATAGTTCTCCTCAAGTTTCAGGGAGGCAGGAAGGCTGTTCCAGAGGGAGGCCCCTGCCGCAGAGAGAGATCTACCCCCAGCTTGTTGCTTCGAGAAGCGGCTGACCCTGAGGGAGTTGGAGACAGATGAAGGAAGGGCTCGGGAAGGAAGATATTTAGGAAGAGAGAGTTGAAGGTATTTAGGCCCCAGGCCCCAGAAGGCATTGTGGACAATGCAGAGGGTTTTGAACTTAATCCTCGTGGCCACAGGGAGCCAGTTTAGAGATTTCATTCCTGGAGAGATACGGTCCCTGGGCTTGAGGCCAAGGACAAGTCTCGCAGTCCTGTTCTGGATGAGTTGCAGAGGGCGGAGAGTGGAGGCAGGCAGATTAAGATAGAGGCTGTTACAGTAGTCCAGCTTCGAGAGAACCAGGGCTCTGGAGACCGTGAGCTTCTGGGGGAAGGAGAGGAAGGGAAGAATACCTCTGAGGAGGTGCAGCTGGTAGTGTGACTTCTTAGAGACGTCAGATATATGAGGAGAGAAGGAGAGTGTGGAGTCGAAGATGACCCCGAGGTTTTTTGCCTTGCAAGTAGGAGCAGGAAGCGGGCCAAGAGAGGCTGGCCAGAGCGCTGCAGGGAAGGAGGGAGTGGGTGTGCCGATGAGTAGAATCTCAGTCTTACTGGCATTAAGGCAGAGGTCATTGGCAGTACACCATTCTTGGATAGCAGACAGACAGTCGGAGATCAGGGAAGGAGAGGAGGAGGCCGAGGGTAGCCTGAAAATGAGCTGGGTATCGTCCGCATAGCACTGAAATTTGGGGCAGAGAGTGGTGATGCGGTGGGCAAGGAGTGCCAGATACTGGTTGAAAAGCCAGGGAGAGAGATTAGATCCCTGGGGGACACCACAGGTAGAGAAGAAGATGTCACAGAGGAAGGGCCCCAGTTGGACCTGGGAGGGTCGATTGGAAAGGAAAGAGGTCAGCCAAGCCAGAGCCTGACCAGTGATACCCAGGTTATCACAGAGACAGTTGAGCAGGATGGCATGGTTGACAGTGTCAAAGGCAGAAGAGAGATCAAGCAGAATGAGAACACACAGAGTGTTGGAGTCGAGGTTCGAGAGCAGGTCCTCACGGATGTTCAGGAGAGCAGTTTCCGTTCTTCTGGCAGCTCTGAAGCCAGATTGATGGTCATGAAGACTACCAACAGATTCAGCATGGAGGTTGAGCTCGGAGATGACCAGTTTCTCCAGGAGCTTGCGATAGTTAGCCGGGCAGGCGGGGTCGGAAGAGGGTTTCTTAAGAAGAGGGTGCACAAGGGAGTGCTTAAGGGGGGATGGGAAGACTCCAGAGGCGAAGGAGTGGTTACAAAAGTCAGCCAGGGCAGGAGCCAGGGAGTCGATGTGGTCCTTGATAGTTTTGGAGGAGCAGGGGTGAACCTGTTTAGACGAGACTTTCATAGATTGGACTTGTCTGGATGTCACTGCAGCTGTCAAGAGGTCACTTGTGGCCTCTGAACCTGCTCTGTGCCACTGCTAGAGCAGGCACTGTGAATCAGCATACTGATGCAGCAGGGCACAAGTACACTCTATGCTTTTGCCATGAAGCTTACAAAAGGGTAATCCGATTAATAGATGTCCCTTTCAGAGGTGAAGCCAGGGCTTTCACACCCTTGCCAGATGGCAATCCATCACATGAGGTTATAGCAAAAACAAGTTGAGGTTATGCGTTCACGGGTCTGCCTGAAGAAAAATGTAAATATGACGTGTATTGTGGTAGGAGGTAGTAGATGTGCATGTTGGCAGGTTCACATAGTTTGCTGAATTAAAAGGAATCTTAACGCAAAAACAGGACAATCAAGGGCATTCGGGAAGCCCAAGGGTTATACAGAAATGCAAGGTGGGTGAGCTAATTTTTCAGATCATATGCAATGAAGCCCATCACCTTAAAATGTCAATATTAATGTTTCTTTTATTTTGCATGTCCTTGATTTACATTTTATCAGGTATGTCTTGGAAACAATACCTTTACTGCCTGTTTCACTAAAATATGTGTGTATGTTAAAATGAGTACAAACGAGAATACCTTTGGGATCAATCACACTTAAACACACTAGAATGTACATGGTTACAGTTCAACTTTTCTACATTTCTATTCCGGATGTATTCAACTTAAAGTCATGAAGTCTAGCTACTTGAAAAGATGTTTCACATTTCCTTCTGATTAGCTGATAAGAAATACAAATGCAGCGCTGAATCCTCAGTTGCCATTCTCTCCCTGGTAATCCTGCATCTTAAATATCAGGCCCTTCAGCTATGAGCGATTCCCCTGCTGCAGAAGTCAATGTGAGACGCAGAGTTTTACGCCGACACACAACATGACACGTATGCCAATGAGAGACATGGCATGTCTCATAACTTGACCTTGTGTGTGACCAGAACATGCCGAAGAGTCGTAATGACGGAAGTTTCGGAGTACTCATATTAAGTACCTGATTCACATAATTTTTGCAAAGCACTGCCATTAAACACAATGGGCCTCATTACTAGTCATGCCGGTAAGGGAAAAATGATGCCGGTATGTAAATACCGGCATCATTTAACGTCCCGTAGCATTCTGACCCGCAAACCCGGCATTAACGGCACCGTTATCTACGGTGCCGTTAATAGCGGCATAGGCGCGTACACGCGCCTCTTCGGGTAGTGAATACCGGCATGCATGTAATAGGGGGCAATCACAACCCACGCAAACATGCAAATACCGGCATCGCGAACACGGAAATAACGGGCTGCATGATGCCGGAAAAACAGGCATCGTGGACCGCCCGCAAACAGCAGCCAAGATACAAGGCAGCTGCCAAAGGTGCACACAATCCCCACAGGTGGAGTCAAAGGAGGCTGTGCCAGTATGAACTCAGCACACCCACACACCACACCCCCCCCACAGGTGTAGGCAATGCAGAGTGGGCCAGTACAAAAGGAGCGCACCCACACACCACAACCCCCCCCAGGTGTAGGCAATGCAGAGTGGGACAGTACAAAAGGAGCACACCCACACACCACACCCCTTCCTACTCCAAAATGCTACCACTAGCATTTGCAATCATGGCGCAGGAAGACATGCCTATACTGCTACAACTACAGCAACAACAACAACAACAACAGCAGCAAGAACAGGCAGCACAGAGGAGACGCAGGAGGAGAAGGAGGGTGAGACAGGCCCAGCAATTACCACCAGCGCAGCCACCAGCGCCTCGTAGGCAGTCACCAATCCCTCGCACCAGACCCAGCCCATTCAACCTAAACCCTGAGCAGATCCACACCCTGTACCCGTTGGACCGTGACACCATCACCACCATAGTGGACATGATACAGAACGACATTGCCAGCCACATACAAATATGCACTGCCATCCCCCCACTACTGAAGGTGGTGTCTGTGCTACACTTCCTGGCCACAGGCACCTACCAACACACAGTGGGCCAGCTGCATGGCATTTAACAACCACTATTCTCACGCATGCTGAACCAAGTGCTGGATGCCCTCTTGAAGCACGCAAGCACCCACATATCCCTACCACGGACTGCCCAGGAGATAGCCAAAGCCAATGTAAGCTTCCATGTACTGGCAGGCATGCCCAATTGTGTCGGTGCCATCGACTGCACCCATGAGGAATTGGTAGTCCCCCATGCCACAGAGGCGGTGTACCGCAATCGCAAGCAATACCACTCCATCAATGTGCAAATGGTATGTGACTCCAGCAAGATCATCACTCATTGCTGCGCCCGATTTCCTGGATCCACACATGATGCCATGGTACTGCGCAACTCCACGCTACCCCGTCACATGGAGCGACATGCTGGACCACGTGCCTGGCTGCTCGGTGAGTTGCACAACAGGCCCATGGTCATGCTGTGGGGTACTCATGTGTGCGGATGCAGAAGGGGGGGGCTAGTACACCTGGGTGGGAAAGGGGGGGAGTACACCTGGGTGGCAATAGCCAGTGAGTGTAGAATGAATGCAGAGCTAAATACTCCTCACCTGACACAGCCAAACTGAAAATGACACATCACTGGGCCACATGTCACAAATGATGCAAATGGAAGACAACAAGTAAGAGGCACAACCAGGCCACCATGGTGATGGCAAGCAATGCATGACTGAATAGGATGGCAACTGTGCCAATGCGGCCAGTGTGACCATGCATAGCAAAGAGTATACTGCATGATTTGGAGGCTAAACATTGTCGCACTGCCACAGCACAACTGCCTCAGCATGCATGCTTACACCCTGCATCATCTATTCAACCCCATCCAGTGTTCCACACCTCTTTACAGTATACATTCCATATAGGTGACTATTTGGTACACGTACAGGGACATGTGCATGCTCACACCTAATAGCTGCTGCCATGACCATGCTCCCTGAAGGTGTCAGTTCAGAGTGACACACACCTATTTGTATCTGCTTGCAGGTGATGGAGGATATCCCTTGAGGCCGTGGCTACTTACCCCTGTGCGGAACCCGCAGAACAGCCATGAAGAGGAGTACAATCGTGTGCACACTCATACCCGTGTTGTGATTGAGCAGGCCTTTGGCCTGTTGAAGGCACGGTTCCGCTGCCTAAGCAGGTCTGATGGGGCACTCCTATATAGGCCTGAGAAGGTGGCAAAGATCATCATGGCCTGTGTCATTCTGCACAACATGTGCGTCCGAAGGAATGTACCACTGCCACCTGACATTGACATGCATGGCCCGGGTGAGGATGAAGGGGATGGAGACGGAGGTGAAGGAGCCCCCCTGCCAGTACGTGATGCACGGGACGGCCATGCTGTACGCCAAGCACTAATTGACGAATACTTTTAAGATACAGGGACCATGAATGACTTTTGTCAGTCAGACACTGGGACAATGTGAACATGCACAAAGGGAATGTTGTAATTTGGACATTGAACACCGTAACACATTAAATCGATGCACACCAAAAATAACAATGTCCAGCCATGGATTGTTCTCCAGAAAACTTGTGTATTATATGAAAGCGCAAAACTGTGCCCACTCCCCCCTCCCACAATCCCCCAACAAACTCCCTCTCCCACCCCACAAACCCTCAAAACACCCCTGTTAACTCCTTCTCCCACCCCACAGATGCAAAGTGTCCCCATGTGTGCAACGGACAGTGCTCCCTTGCACAATGTGTTTTGCCACAATGTAATTGTCCGTGCATTCACTTCTTTTGGACTTTAGTGTCGGGTGGTGCCATGGCCGACTGTCGTGCGCTCCTCCTTATGTGACGCACCGGACTGGATTGCGCCGAGGTGGTAGGGCTAGTAGTTGCGGAGGAGTCTATTGTCTATTGACTGTCTGTGTGAAGGTGTGGCCGCTGCATCGGAGCGTTACCTGCAAGGATGGCCTCCGTGAGTGTCCCCATGCACTCCCGGAAGGCACGCGTGGATGCCTCCACTACTGCAGTATTGGCTACTATTGCCCTTTCGATGGCACTCATGGCGTCATTGCCTGCTTCCACCTGCTGGCGCATGATCTGGAGCATGTACTCCTGCCGGGCCTCGACCATTGTTAGGCGGGCATCAAATGAGGTGTCGTCCGCAGGTCTGCAGGTTGCTGGCAGGGTGGAGGAAGGCAGAGTGGAGGAAGGCAGAGTGGAGGAAGGCAGAGTGGAGGAAGGGGCCTGTGCGGAGCCATCCTCCGGGGCACTGTCCTCAAACAGCGCATTGTCTGATTCCCCGAGGTCGGAATCATGTAGACACGGATCATCGAGGCACTCAGACTCCGCTAGAGGTTGGGGGCTGGCAATGTGGCTTGGGGTGGGTGTGCCAGGCATCATGTCTGATTCTTCTTCCACCTCTGTGGACACAACGTCCCTGTTGGCTGGCGGCAGGGCTACCACTGTTGTGGCTCTTTGTTGTTGGGCAGTGGGTGCAGGTGTCCCCTGCAGGGTTGGTGCCTTGTGTGGTACACTGGCTTCGGCAGGTGTCTTTTCCTTGGCCGGTTGTGTTGGGGTGTCCCTGGTCCCCTTGCGTGCACTGGACGTGCTCGCACCGCTGTCCAGTGGTCCACCTTCATCATCGGTGCCTGGGGGATAGAAGAGATGCAGGTCATCAGTGATGTTGTCAAATGGCAGCTATGTTGAATTGCGGTGGGATATGTTCATGCATTCAGCCATCATTTAATTTCTGGTTTGTTGCTTTAGGTGTACTGAGGGGGTATGTGGGGAATCAATGCATGGCTGGTGGGGTAGCATTAGTTTGGTCTCTATGTGGTGGGTGCATGGGCATGGTTGGGTCATGTGGAACCTCTGTTGGGATTGGGGTCGTCACTCAGCGTCCATGTGGTGGAGGGAGTGACAATGATTATTCTATGGATATGTTGATGCATCACCTTGCCCACTCTAACTTCCCCAGTTGGGCCACGTCATGTGTCGTGATACGTGGTTTTGATGGTACACTCACCTTCCTCTGTGGTGATTGCTGCGCCGACCTCCTGTTCTCCGATCCCCTCAATGGTTTCGGGGTCAATGAAGCCACTTGCCGTCTCCTCCCATGGCATCAATTGGACTGGGGAGTGTGGGCCACCGCCTGTCGCCATTGCGGCTCTCCGTTTCTCAGAAATGATCCTCCGGACACGGAGGCAGAGGTCGTCCCACTGCTTTCGGCAGTCACGCACACTCCTTGGGGCGCACCCCACTGCTGTCACCCTCTGATCTACCTCAAGCCAGACCTCTTTTTTGCGGGTTTAGGCCGCATGCTTTAAGTCTGTGCTGCGTATTACATCCGCATGCTCTTCCAGGGTGTTGGCGAGCATGGTGAGCTTAGCGTCCGAGAAACGCTGCTTCCTCTTCCTCTGTAGGAATTTCCTGCTGGCCTTGGACATGATGATGCTCCTCTGACACACTACGACACGGGAGGAGTGTTGGTTGTGGAGGATTGCAATGGATTGTGTTTTTAAAGATGGCCGCCGGCCCATTTCCCGTTCCAGCGCAATGACGTAATTTCCGGGTCCGGTTTTGCGAACACAGTTATTGCATGCCGGAGTTACCGTGCCGGTGTTTAGGGGTTCATTGAAGGCGGTTACGGAGTGGACGCAAGCCACAATGCCGGTATAGGGGGGTTGGTGGGACGTTACCGGGATGGCTGTTTTTCCACTACCAGCATGGGGGGACGCGCGTGCTCGCGCACTCGTGATCGGCCGCTGGTAGCGGGTTCTCGAGGGCACGGACACGCACTTCCCGCCATGCCGGTAATTGTGCCGGATTTTCCGGCCGACTCGTAATGAGGCCGAATGACTCACAGAGAGGTGCAAATTCAATTTTTGCAGCGTAAAGTGACTTTGTACTGACTTTTCACTGGTGCAAATTCACTTTACACTGCAAAAATACAATTTGCACCTCTCTGTGAATCAGGGTGCTTGTTGGCAGTGCAAAGTGACTTTTCACCAATGCAAAGTGACTTTGCACCGCACTAATAATTCCATGAATCAGGACCTAATTGTGATATTTAATGATGAAAAACAGCAGTGGCGAGTGGCATAACCCTGGCTTCGAAGCAACAGAGAACTATGACTAATTCAACAAAGCACCCCTACCTATACAGTATAATGTCCGATAACACCCGGTTTGAACTGGTTCATACTTGTGCATACAGTGCATTAAGCTAGCACATTTGTTTACCTTGCTAAGAGTTACATGTGATATCAGGCCCGCATTGGGTCAGAGAATCCCATGATGCGAAGCAGAATGTGGAGCGTGGGGTCATCACAAGTGGTGGAACGTGGAGACTGTGGAAGACGTTTGGAGCGGCAGAGAGAGAAAGCGGGGCTAGCATTGTCTGTACCCACATAACTATATAATACAATAAATATACTTTTCTATAAATATAACCCTCGCAGTGTGACCCTACATACTACAGTTGGTGACAAAGTGGCAAGCCCTGCCTCTGTGGCGATCTCAGCACGTGGCAATAGGCACTGCCGACAACATTGAGGTGTGCCACAGCATTATACATAAGTGCACCATCAAAACGCCTCCATTTCTGTTGTAAAGGCCTCGGCCATGGCAATGGAAGTTCACTGGAGAGCGACAGTGACTTTAGAGGAAAGCACCCATTGACGTGTAACACAGTCATGGGATCGGCAACAATATTTTCAAGTCAGGCACTACCTCATGACTGAATGGACGCTCCTTCTGGTCCCAGTGTTTATTTATTTCCTATAGGAGAAATGTCTTTTAATTGATCAGATATTATATTACATCTGCATGGAATAATTAACTCATATCAACGAATAACGTAAAGCTGTATATTACCCAGCATAACTGAACCATCCCTCACCAGACCCCATTCCATCACGGCTAACTATAGAGGCGCAGTGGACATGGCGATGCACAGTGTTCCCCCACCATCAATGTTTTTTCCTGAAACTGGAGAAACTCTGCCATGGAAGAGTAGGATGAAGAGCTTTGAATATTATGCCATGTGGTATGTGGCATGAATGACAGCGTAGAGCGGAAGAAATCTCTATTCTTACACGGTTTAGGCCCTGCTGGGCAAGAGAAATGTGAGGATCTACCCGATTTAATGGCAGATGAGAATGAAGAGATGACTGAATATAGGAAAGCTGTGAAGCAAATGAACAAATGTTTTGATAAAAAAATGGGCACTTCTGGAACGATACAAGTTTGGGAAACACGCACAAGAGGAAGGAGAGAGTGTTGAACAATATATGTTGGCCTTGTGTAAACTAGCAAGGTCTTGCAGATTCAATCAACATCTTGATGAGAGACTCTGAGATCAATTTATGATACAGTGAAGAAACAGTAAAGTAAGAGAAAAGAAAGGAGGAAGGAAAGTAGAAAAGAAAGAACAATTATTCCTTGTCAGGTACCACAGATATGTCACCGTCCATATTGAGATGGAGCAAGGACTATCAAAGACCACGGTACTTGGATGACTACACTGATTTACGGAAGAACCACTTTGAGAAAGAATTGGGGATGTGTGGTATCGGGCCTGCATTGCATCAGAGAATCCCATGACGCGATGCGGAATGTGGAACTCAGAGTCAACATGAGTGGTGGAGCAAGGAGTCTGTGGAGGACGTTTGGAACAGCAAAGATAGAAAGAGTAGGCTCACATTATCTGTACCCACATAACTATATAATACAGTAAATATACTTTTCTATAAATATAACCTCACGGTGTGACCCTACTTACTACATTGCATAGCTTTGCTTTCTTTGTTATTGGGGAGGATGAACACCATGTTCCTGCAATATTTTCATGATATGCGGAAAACACATTGTATTGAGTTATTTATTGGGGATGTTAAGGAAATACATTGCTGACCAGAACTGCTTCATGGCTCTCAGATGGATTGTTCTGCTCGGCGTAGAGTACAGAGCACATATGTTTTCAGGACCAGCAGGATAGCGGCATACAAGTAAGCATTCACAGTGGGTTGAACCCATTCTAGGTTACACAAGTGCTAAATTAATCATCACAGTGCACAATCCCAGTTTGTGATTTGTACAGAATGAACATCATTGTTAGATAATACCTTGTAGATCTTCATAGAAGGCGCCTTCTCTGAAGGATGGCCTGGTGCTGCTTCTATCAGGTATCTCTTGGAGCTTCTCTGGATGTAGAGCTGACAGACGCATGGAAATGGCTGCAGAATACTTCAGGGTGCAGGATATCTAGAGCCAAGAAGGGATTTGATTTATTTATTTATGTAATTATCTATATATTTACATAGAGGGAAGAATAATATTCTTTGATCGCAAAAGAGTGTAAAATAGATATCAGATTTGACCGGGAGCAGTGAACTACATGCAAGGGGAGGCTTGAGTGATAATCTGACCAGATTATGGTGGGGGTAAATCGAACAGTCACCATGGACAATACATGGGCGGACCTACATAGATTCAAACAATTAAACATTTTAACGTGCATGTAGATGGTATGGCCAGCTATGTTAGGGATATGACCATGATGGAGGAGTGGAGGCAGAGAAAGTGAGGAACAGAAGTTTTGAAAAAAACGGTGTGGACTGTTTCTCGATGTCTGGGGGAAGAGAATTCAATGCAAGTGGAGCAAAAAGAGGAAAAGAGAAGAAGCGAGAAGAAGCACAGGGAGGGTGAGGTTCCACAAAGGTAGTCGCGGAGGCAGGGCAGAGATTACGAATAAGCTTGTGGAGTTGCATAGAGGAGGATAGATCTGGTGGTGCCTTCCCATGGATAGATTTGTGAAACAGGAGAAGAAGTTTTAATCGGGCCCTGTTTTGCATCATCAGCTATCCAGCATGGTGGTGGTAAGAGGAAGTACATGTGAAGTGCAGGAGTTCAAAGAGATTCCTGCTAGTGAAGTTAATGATCTTGTCAAGAGGACAGAAAGTGCAGCTGGGAAGACCAAAGAGGATGTTGGCACAGAAGACCAGTTTAGAGAAGACAAGAGTGGTTAAGAGAAGATTGGCAGTGTTGAAAGGAAGGTGGTGCCTGATTTTCCTAATATTTAATAGATTGAGGAGAGCTGCCATTGCAGTTCTGGAGATGAAAGTAGAAAAGGTATGAGAGGAGTCAAAGATGATGCTGATGTTTCTAGCTGAATAGTATTAAGGGAAAGTTTCAGGTGGGAACAGGATAGGCAGGGGAGGAGATGACAGAGAATATTTGGCAGAGAAGCAGAGTACCTCTGTTTTAAAAAGAGGTTAACACCAGAGAGTGAAAAGCAATCCAATATTTAATGGCAGGAAGGCAGTTTGAAATTTTGATAAAGAGATCAGAGGAGAGTTCCGGAAAAGAGAGAACAATGTGAGCGCTCTCGGCGAAGAGTTGGTGTGAAAACCAAAAAAAGGAGATTAGCACCCAAAGAGCAGTGGTGTAGAGTATAAAGAGGAGAGACGTATGGAATACAAGCCATTAGAGCAGTGAGTTGAGAGATGTTGCTGTTGCAGGAGACAAAGAATTAGTGAGGTGGTAGGTTGGATTAAATCCAGGCAAATGCTTGATAGCGAATCCCAAGAAGACAGCATTAAGGAGATCAGAGTGTCAAAGCCAGTGAACAGGTCAAGAAGAGTTAGGATAAAGAATAGGTTGTAGTGCTTGGCTGAGGCAATGATGTTGAGACATTCATGACAGCAGTTTCCGTGGAGTGACAGGAGATGAACCTTGCTTGTAGGGGGTCTCAAAGTTTGTGGATGTCTAAGAAATTGGTGACTACTGTTGAACACAATACTTTCCAACACTTTAGAGTAGTGCAGAAGGAGAGATACAGACTGATAGTCAGTCGTCAGGTTTGGGTCTGGACCTTGCTTTTTTAGGCGAGGGGTGACTGACTGCTTTGAAAATACAGGGAAAGCAGGCATAGTAGAAGGACAGATTGAAGTTGAATTCAGCAGGTGAGAGGCCATGAAAGGGTCAGTAGGATTGACTAGCTGAGGAGCAAGATGGTCTAATGGGGCACAAGAGGCATTAGCCTTCATCAGTAGGGCTACGACGTCTTCATGTATTAGTGTGACTAAAGTGAGAGATAGAGACAGAGTTTGATGCTTGAGTAGGGAGAGGGCGGAATATTGGAGGAGTGAGTGTGAGGAAGGTCAGAAGAGTGCCTCTAATTTTGGAAATGTTTGCATTGAAACCTTCAGATAGGTTATTAGGTGTGATAGTGGATTTGATATTCATAGGTTTTGGGTGAGTGAGGAGTGAGTTTAATGTTCACTGTAGACTGTGAGGATGATTAGAGTGAGAGTCGAAGTTGAGATAGAATTCACTTTTTGCTCTATAAAGAAAGGACTTGAGAGAGTTTGGGGTAGAGCAGTAGAGTTGTGCGCCCTCATGCATGTGGGTATGCCTACATTTGCGCAGCAGCCAATACATGTCTTTGTAGAGAAAGCATATGCATGTGGTGGTCCATGGTTGAGGATTCTGAGACTTAGGGTGGAAAATTATCAGTAGGAAATAAAAGAGAATGTGCCATATAATAAGGATTGGAATCAGAAGAAAGCAGTGGTAGTGGAAGAGGGATCAGGTGTGTAGGAGGAGGGTAAGAGGTCAGAGAGAAAGGGAGGAAAGGCAGATGGTTTACATTTCCTTTTATTACCAGGTGAGGCAAAGGATTAGTAGAGGTCAGAGGGTGGAAAGGAGATGATGGAAACGATGGAGTGATCAGATAGGGATGTTGTGACAGTAGTATTAGTGATAGAGGGAGAGTAGGAGATGAGTATGGATCCAAAGATTTACCCTGTGTGTGGGTTGACAGGTTATGCATAGATTGGAGAATTTGGTCACTGAGAAAAGTCTGAAGTTCAGTTTTCTAAGAATTGGTAGAAGAGGGAATGTGAAAGACACCTAATAGAATGAGTTGATGTTTAGTGGAAAGAGAAGCAAGGATTTTCCCAAGTTCATTAGAAATGGTTGAGTAGGCCCAGGAGGGTGTTAGATGGAGATGGTGTGAAATGAGTGAGTTGGAGCAATGGTAGAGATGGTGAATACAAAAGAGGTAGGAGACAATGGGCCTCATTACACGGAAGGCCGTGACCATGGCGCTACTGGTAATCCCTTACCGCCATCCGTGTAATGAGGCCCAATACGTTGTAACTCTCATGCCCCACACGATCCTAAACAGGAAGGCAGAGAAACAACAGATGTGCCTCACTTCTATGCCCATCACCAAGAACCTCAATTTATCGAAGGTGTGAGAAAAGCTATTCACTCAGACATCCATTCAGACTATACCCAATTGATGGCTTGGAAGATATGGAAATGGCATCCTTTGACCAAGTCGACCAACTGCAAATCCAGAAATCAATGACAAAATCACACATCATGACGTAGCCGCATTATACATGAAGTACATATTCATGGAGTTATATGAACAAGCACTAGTTTATTGCATATAGGCAGGAGGCACATGCTTATTACTCATGTAAATAAGTGGGCAGATACAAGTAAATATTGTTGTGTGCCTATCTTTTCCAAAGCTGAAACCACAAGTTGCAAAGAGTTCATATATTTAGCTTACACATGCTTGACTGCTATTAACATGGAGAAGCCATAGGTCGTCATATAGAAGGTATAGATATCTGAAGTGGATGGCAAAGGAGAAACAGGCTTCAAGCTCATGGAAAGCTTGACACTCCACTGCAGCTAGAGGCAAGCAGAAACGAGACACTCAGCAAGGACAAGTGGAGACAGAAAATTTCAGTTACCAAGGCAATAAGCCAACAGCAGAAAGTTAGACTAAAGTCCTCATAGTTACAAGCGAAAGGGCTTCATTTCATGGTCACAGCACACATGACCCAGCTGAGCAGGGCAATGTCCATTCAACCAAGGTAGACAGAGAGAGCCATTTCCATTGAACCAAGGGAGAAGAAGCTGCAAGAGTTGCATCTTGATGTTCAACTGAGTGCACTCTCATAAGCTTAGGTGATCAGAGAATGGCAACTTTAGGGAACACTATGCACTGCCATGTTCGTTCCCATTGCCTTGAAAAGGTACACTCAGTCTGGTAACTGTCCAGGGTCCCAGGGATGGGAGGACACATTCTGACCAATCCAGATTCACCTTTCACATAGAGGATAATTTGTTGTAAGGGTCAATGGTCTCTCTGCAATCCTGCAACATTGTACACTGATATTAGTAGGGATGGTTTTAGGAGGGGCTCCTAGACATGGCTGTCCGATTGTAGGACTAAGCTATAGGTGCTCTTATGTAACTGGCTCAAACTGACCAATGGCTGATATGTTTTTGGGTTGGAACCTGAATGTGTGACATCAAACCGGAATAGAACTGGTTGACAGATGTTTAGAAGATGAGAGCTCTGGAAAATATTTGATTTTTCTGGTGTGATCCCTGTCATTTTAATTTTTTTATAATTCAAAACAGTAACCTTTGCCCGATGGCTGAATCTCCTGTTCTTTTGACTGGGAGTCATTGATAGGCCTGAGTGTTCTCTCCTAATAATTGTGGTTACTGCTAGAGGGTCCCGGCCAAGCTATACAAAATGGTAGTAGAGGATGGTTTGCTAGGTTCATTTTGGCAAAAAAAACATCATCCCACCACATGCCTAAGGGGCTTTGTGGCGACCCAGGGATAACCGATCCATGCAACCACAGGTGTGTACAGAAGAGGTCGACAGGAGTTGCTGCTGATGAGAAATTCCTGCCCGCTTCCCGTGGGACACCTATCAGACTGGACGGCAGAGTAGCAGGTTGTGGGATAGCCGGTGCCAGATAGACATCAGCGGATCATAGAGTGTAAGTATAGACTCAGCCATATCACAAACGGGGGAAAGAAATGTCCATTCTGTATCTGTTGTTAAGGTCTTTTCTTTGATGTAAGGTTGTCTGTTTGTAAGACATTAAGCACCCAGTTTGAGGCATCAGCTGAGGCAGTTAGCTTAACTTTGAGAGAAAAAAAACGATATAAATATATAATAGTTTCCCTGTGAGTTAGGCAAGTTAGCTTGGTTATGGATAATGGATTATTGGTTTACCTGGGTATATTGGTTGGCGGATGAAGCTACCTTATATAGCAGAAGGTGGTTTCCTGTTTTACCTCGCATGGGTACATTTCTATAAGGCAAGGCTATATAAAAGAGACCACAAGACTTATTGGATTTCCCTGTTAGGAGAGAGGAAGGTGGCTGTATATATGTGGTGATCTCTTTTGTTACTGTGTTTGGGCAAGTTGTAAGTGAACAGATTTGTTGAAAGCTGGAGTTTACATTCAGTTTTAGTTTTAGCTTTTGGTTTTGTTTCTTGAAACTTCCTCCTTTATGGTAGTGGTGGCGTCGCCAGTGAAGTTGTTCAATAGGACTTGAAGTATGTGGAACTTGCTGGGTAGTTTGCTGATTGAGATTTGAAAAATCGTGTTGTGCCACTTGTGCGGAGCTTGAGAAGCTTGCGAGTAAAGTTGTATTTTCAGCCTTTGGGGGGAGGTAGCCGTAAAAGGGGTGGTTCACACTGCAGTGTGTTTCTTTTGATGTTGAACCAGATATTCTAGAGAACATTTCTGTCATAAAGTAGTAATTAATTGGATAAATCTAAACCCAGATTTCAGGTCAAGTAAGTATCGATAAAGTGTTATACAAAGATGACAAAAATGAGGGATACATCTCTTCAACACATGTACAAGTCCCTCCTGCGGTATCAAGACAAAATATGCAAGTATAGCGCAGAATGGACTTGCAACACAGAGGTAAAATTGGCAAAGCCATGGCCCAAAGACAGAAGTTTTTTCCAAATGTATACAGCAACAAATGGTCACGTATTTACGTACAGCTTATAAGGGGAATACATTGAGCAAGTGACTGGCCATATTAGAGCTGTGGAAAATGTTTCAGGATGAAGAAGGGGTCTTGGTTCGGCAGCATTGGATGCTGAGCCAACAGGACCCAGGGGGACGAACAACCATCAGTTCCTCCATTCCCACCTCCTCCTCAAACAGATCAAGGGATGGTGTGTTCAATGCCAGTGATTCATTACATGAATGTGAGGGAAATCCTACAGGCATATTGTGGCCTAGCGGTACAGAGAGGGTGCAAGTAGTCATTGAGCTGTTTTCATGTAGGGTACAAGTATTACTAGCATGGTTACCAGGTTACAGGGTAGACTGTCATGATTAGCAAATTAATTCCTGTTCAGACCAGCGTTGCATTCAGATGAAAAAAAGGAAAAACAATCCCAATAGAACCCGAGGCAGAGATAATAAGAGACAAGAGGATAGTACTTCATGCGACTGATGATACAGGAAGATAATGGAGAAAGGTAATTGCAGTAGGGGAGGGATACTAGGCTGACTGATGTGACGGATGAGGAGATATTCCATGACGACCAATCAGATAATGAGGTGGTGTTTGACATAAGCATTACACACTGGGTGAAATTACATGACAGTGAAGTACTGCAGAGAATGGCTTTGTTACGAAAAACCACCACCACCTTTCCTAGAGGAAGACTCAGGGCGCATACCTAGTATATAATGGACTAATAGTCCCTATGATGTGGGTCTGTTAAAAGGAATAGGAGTGGTTAAGCTGAAGCTCAAACTAAGAGCTATTCTACCAGGGGCCAGACAGTATCCCCTATCGAGGGAAGCAGATGAAGTCATTTAAGAAACGATTGCTGCATTACTGAAGCAAGTCATTCGGGCGCCTCTTGAGTCG
This sequence comes from Ambystoma mexicanum, assembly GCF_040938575.1. Lineage (NCBI taxonomy): Eukaryota > Metazoa > Chordata > Amphibia > Caudata > Ambystomatidae > Ambystoma > Ambystoma mexicanum. The sequence continues at coordinate 360,900,456 of NC_090941.1, forward strand.
CAAGGGTAATACCTCAGTGTATCCTGTGAAAAATGCGATAGGAGAGCATGGAGTTTTAGTCAGGATTTGCGTCCATTAAACCAAATTGTTGAAGCAGAACATCTCAATGGAAACTACGCACTCCACAGTAATAGAGTTGAAGAACACCTTATTTTCTATACCACTCCATTGAGGATCGCAGGACTTAACATCCTTCCTAAATAGAAACCAGAAGTGTAAACACACGAGACTCCCACAAAGGTACTGTAAGTCACGTTCCATTTTCAACAGGGTTCTTCAGATGGATCTAGCCAACATACAGATAGCAAGCACAGTCACACAAAACTTGGACAGCATTTTAATCTGTAGAAAATCAGAAGAACAGTGTCGAAATTACTAAGTATATTTTTTGACAGTATTAGCAGAGAAAGGTTTCGAGGTGGGCAAGGCAAAATTACAATCTTTCCAAAGGGAAGTGCTATATATAGGACAGGTGATTTCAGAAGAAGGGCAAAAGGTAACCGCCGAAGGAGCTGAGGCGATCAGTAGAATGATGATGTCAAAAACAGTTTTTGGGCCTTTGCAATAACTGCAGAACCGGGATGTTTGACTATAGCACATTCACGAGAATCTTGTTGAGCAAAGTTAGGGAGGCACAGAGAGGGAATGGTAAATTGACGTGGACACACAAAATGACTGAAGTCCTTGAAGAGCTGAAAAAAGCAATATGCAAAGCCCTAGTACTGGGAATCCCAGAATATTATGAGAAATTATATTTGTTCTGACTCTGCAACATAGTGGTGATGACTTCAGTGCTCCCTCAAAAGGCTACCATAGGGCACAGGCCATTAGCTTATTAGAGAAAATGTTTAGAACCAGTGATGAGGACACATTACCCTTGTGAGCAAGCTCTGGCTGCTACTGTAATCGCGTTAGAGAAGTCAGCGAGTATTACCATGGGGTGTAGCACCACACTTTATGTGGAGCACTCCCTCTTTGCAATTCTCAAAAGACCCAAGAGTATGTTAACTACACAGAGAGCTTCTGGTTGCAAGATTATTATCTCAAATCCAGTGATCAAGTAAGTGAGATGCAGGATTGTTAATCCAGTGACATTTTTAGCTGAGCCAGTAGAAGAAGGAGACTATGTACATGACTGCACTACATACATGGAACAGTACAACGACCTTCCCAGGTGGGGGAGAATCCACTTGAGGGGGCAGAAGTGCTAGTGTCATCAACAATAGGCCAGACAACAGGAGAAAGACACAAAGGGACAGCAGTAGTAAAACTCAAAGTAGACAGTACAGTAGAAGTAATAGCAAGTGCGAGATTGCCGTCACATTTTTTGGCACAAGCAGCAGAATTAGTGGCTCTTATAATGACATTAGAAAATTGCAGGGACCACAAATTAACTGTGTATTCAGATTCGGCATGCGTGACATATACAGCTGGTCTGTCCGCTGGCAGAGATGGTGCTTTAGATGTGCTGATGGTACACCAGTACATCAAGCACCCCAGTTGGGTAGGCTCATAGACACGCTTTCATTCCCAGCAACAATAGCGGTCGGAAAGTGACACCCCACATGAGGGGGGATGACCTCATCTCCCGTGCAACGAAACAGCTGATGCGGAAGTAAGGCAGGCAGCATATTTCCAGGGATAACAGACTTTGATACCCCCATCAAGTACACATATTTTTGTAGGCAATATGATCATAAGAGAAGGCTATAATACCTTAACAGCCTCACAGATACTGGAGTTCCAGGGAAGGACTCCTACAGAGGAGAAGGATATATGAGTAAAAAGGGGGTGCTTAATATCTCCCAAAGATGCTCTATGGTGGCAAGAAAGCACAAGCAAACTAGTACTCCAAATTGCACATTGCACTCACTGCACCACCCAACCCACATGCGAAAAGAAGTACTTGCTGCTCACATTGGGGGAAGATTGATTCTGTCTGAACATGACTGGGCATATAATTGCATTTATGGAGAACTGTGCCCCCTGCAAGAAATTCACTGCAGGACATATTTTACATGTAGTGAGGGGAGCCATACCCAGGCCAATTGGACTTTTCCAAAATCGCCATATCAAATTTGTTGATATGTGCCAGGGCTACTGCTACCTGATAGTGGTTGGGTGCCCATTCTCCCGATCGATCAAATCTGTTCCCTGTTCATACCCTGATTTCCTGAGGGCTGCACAATTCCTTGTTAGAGAGGTGTTCTGAAGACGGGGGATGTGTGAAGTTGTGGTGTCAGACAATGAGAATGAAACTTTTGAGCACATCACAACCCTACTGGGGATACAGCACACATTCTCCTTTGATTGTCACCTGCAGGCGAACAGGGTGTGTGAGCGCTTCAATGGCCTTCTCAAGGAAAAGATATCCAAGAAATGATGGCTTCATTGTTTGCACTTAGCTCTGTTCTCATTGAGCAATCAGCATGGGTCCAACCATCACTTAACACCCCATGAGGTGGTGACAGGACAACGCATGTGACTACCCCTGGCTACTCCCACTAGAGCATTGACAGACTCAAATGCCATCTCTGATGTTTTGGTAATGTGAAGTATGAATATGTGGCTTCTTGATGACTAGTGTGTCTTTTATTTCTCATTAACTGCAGGCGCAGGGGGAGAGGTCAAAGAACATGTTTTGGTAATATGAAGTATGAATACGTGGCTTCTTTATGGCTAGTGCGTCTTTTATTTCTCATCAACTGCAGGCGCAGGGGGAGAGGTCGAAGAACAGTGAGGAAGATAGTGAGGAAAATATCGACCCAGCCACAAGTGAAAGACTTCTCAAGCAACCATTACTTTATCCGGGTGACACGGTTCTTCTCTGGAACGTTGTGAGGCCCTGGGTCAAGCACAGGTTTGAGGACCCCTATACTGCAGAGCAAGCAACAGAGCATGCAGTAAAACTGCACAGGAAAAAAGCATGGAAATACATTGTAGACGTTAAACCCTGCTGAAGTGAGACCACTTCCCTTCTAAGTGATGATGATTTGATGCAAGGTGAAGATAAAGACAAAGAAGAAGAACAACAACCATGGATGATCCGATCTAGAGTAAGAGAGCTAAGGAGAGACATTAGGTACACCTAGAATAAGAACACTATTTATTTTTGCTTACTGTAGATATTTGTTGAGAAAGGAAGGACATTCAAGCTATATGGTGCTCAATAGAGGTAACCCATTCCAGGAGTGCTTCATATGTTTTGTAATACGGATGGAACAAGAGAGAATGATACCACCAAGATTGTTTTTCAGGCCTTAGTGTGGCAGTGATTGTTCTTCGCAGCACTCACCCAATGCTATCGGCGTAGAGCTTAAATTAACATACACTAACATGCCAGTAACGCATTTCTCAGGCTTTTCAGTTGAGTTGCACAAGCCCTTGGACCAACCCAAAGGAGGACCCAATAATAAAACATGGGATTTGTTGTTTGTAATATTTTAATAGAGTTTTGTGTCTTCTGCTGTCTATACCTCTTTACACTCCTTTTTTTAATGAAAAATTGTTATTCACAAATGCACAAGCTTGGACCCTTACTAACGTAACCCCAATCCATGCTGTTACAGAAGCCATGTCTGGGCAGAGACCAAGCACTGCTAAACAAGTAAAAAGAGCTAGGTGCAGTGTGGGAGTAGACTTTAAACAGTTACATTCCTCCATAACTGATTCAGCCTGCATATCAAATAACATGTGGTATAGCCACATGGCCAAAATGTGGAAACAAACCACAAGAGAGAGCTGTCATGTCTGTTCTCTCATCCCCTATGCCTTGAGTGCATCCACAACATTCGTAGCAACTGAAATTCGGGCTGCAAGAGCACAATGTGTCCTGCATTTACCGCTAAGCACCACAAGAGGGTGATTTCAAAGGAAGTATCCAACACTAAAGTGGATGTCCAAGAAAACGTTCCTGCGTATGAATATAATTACATAAAGACCCAGGAAATGTTAGGCGATTACTGGAACACAGATAAAAGCATATAGTACATAACAGAGGGTCCACACAAAAGGGAGGTGCAGACCGTGTCAAAGAAGGAGTTACAGTGCCCCAAGACACGACCTGCAGAGATACGAGGAATGCCGGGATGTTGGGAAAGTCCACGGTGCTAGTGTATGGGCAAGTGTATACAACAGATGGATGGAAGGAAGGAGTTGTGGGTGGCAAATCACACGCTCTCCTAATGGTTCAAGTGGAAGTAGTACAGTGAGAAAATGATAAGTGCCTCAAAGAATGGGAAGCAGTGTAAACCTATTCACATGGTAGAAAATTAAGCAGGGCCTATGCCCATCATACCAGACAAGGGAGCAGCTTATTTTTTCCAGAATGATGGTGAAGTAGAAGTAGAAATTGTAGCGAATGAAGGGTGCAAGCACATTCTGAGAATACCACGTATGAAGGTCGGAAAAACACTATTGGGCCTGTGGATTGAAGGCATACCTGCAGCTGCCACCTAAGTGGGGAGGGATATGCTCACTTGTACATCTGAACACTCCAGCATTGGTAGTGCCCTAGAAGGACATACAAGTTGAAGGGTACCCTAAAATGGATACCAATAAAAGTATCAGAAGAGATCTGAGGAATTGACCAGAGAAGAGGGAAAACTATGCCCGATCAGACATGGAAAAGGCATTGGATGCGATACCACCAGAGCACAGGCTGTTCAGCAGAACTGAGATGTTCTTTGCATCCATTGTTCCAGCAGTACAAACAAACACAAATTTCACGTGGCTCCAGATCATGAGGTGGAAACTAATGCAAGCAATAAACTCAATCAAGAAGGTGTTCAATGCCACCAATGAAATGCTGAGAGCAGTTAGCCTAATGGCCCTCCAGAAGAGATACATTCTGAATCGCCTCACAGCCATGGAGGGAGGTGTTTGTGCCAAGATTGGGTCTTCTTGCTGTACTTGTATTCCTGTCAATGACGAAGGCAATGGGATGCTGACAGAGGCCATCACCAGGTTTTTTTAACCTCACACGAAGATGGAGGCAGAAACAAAACATTTTCAAAGAGATGAAGGTTGGCTGTCTTACATATTCTCATGGATACAAACTTGGATGGCCAATGTACTGAAAGTACTGGCAGCAGCCTTGATACTAGTGCTGCTAACAGTTTGTATAATAAAGATAATAATTAGGCAATGTAGAAAGACAACTGAGAAGACTTTGGACATGAAAGTGCTAATAGACGTAGAGACTGAAGAGGATGAAGTAACAAAGACACAGAATGCACTGAAAGGCAGCTGATGCAGTATCCCCTATTCCCGACAGGAAAAATATTCCAGTATCCTTACAATACCCATGACTATTGGGGAAAATGGGTTTGGTGCAACCTCAATGGGGTCTGCAGCTATGTGACATGAGCTCAGATGACAATGCAAGATAATACAGACATCTTGGAGGGATAACACAAGTCTGGCTCCCAAAACTACAGATGAACAAAGAAAATGGTATGGATAGTGTGGTTGACAGGTCGAACAGAGGGGGATTGTAGATGGGGGGCCACATCTAACTCATGTCCCCCACAAGATCCTCAGTATAAAGGCAGAGAAACGATAGATGTGCATGACTTCTATGCCCATCACCACAAACTTCAATGTATCGCAGGCGTGAGAGACGCTATTCACTCAGACAACCATTCAGACCATACTCAATCAATAACTTGGACAATATGGAAATTACATCAATCGTACAAGTCGACTGACTGCAAAGCAAGTTGTAATGATGTCATCACTGACATCATTATGTAGCTACATTATGCATGGATAACATGAATTACATGTTCATCCTTTCATGAAGTTACACGAACATGCACTAGTGTAGCCACAAAGCACAAGCTCATGTTGGAAAGAGGACAGATACAAGTACATATCATTGTGTTCATATCTTTCACCAAAGCTGAAACCACAAGATGCAAAGAGTTCATATATTTAGCTTGCACATGCTTGACAGCTAGCAACATGGAAAAGCCATAGATAGTGATATAGAAGCTATAGATCTCTGAGGTGGATGGCAAAGGACAGACATGCTTCAAGCACATGGAAAGGCTGACACGATTGCCACAGATAGAGGCAAGCCTGAAACAAGACACTCAGCCAAGAACAATTGGAGATGGACATGTTCAGTTACCAAGACAATGAGCCACCTGCTGAAAGTCAGACTAAAATTCTCATAATTACAGGTGAAAGGGCCTCCTTTTGTGGTCTCAGCGCACGTGACCCAGCTTAACAGGACAATGCCCATTCAACCAAGGTAGTCAGAGAGACCCGTTCCCATCGAGCAAAGGGAGAAGAAGCTACAACTGTTGCATCTGGATGTTCAATTGAACGTACTCTCATGGGCTAAGGTAATCATGGAATGGCAACATTAGGGAACACTTTGCACCTCCATGTTCATTTGCATTGGCTTGAAAAAGTACAATCAGTCTGGTGACTGTCCAGGGTCCCAGGTATGGAAGGACACACTCTGACCAATCCAGATTCACCTTTCACAGGGGATAATTTCCTGCAAGGGTCAATGGTCTCTCTGTGACTCTGCAGCATTGTAGACTGATATTAGTAGGGGTGATCTTAGGAGGGGTGCCTAGACATGGTGGTTGTCCAATCATACGACTAACCTATAGGTTCTCTATATGTAACTGCCTCAAACTGACCAATGTAATTGACTGATCGGTTTTTGGTTTGGAATCACTATTTGTGACATCACACCAGAATACAATTGGCTGACACATGTTTAGAAGACAAGAGCTCTGGAGAAATGTTGTTTTTTTCTGGTGTGATCCCTGTCATTTTTCTTTTCTACTAATAAAAGACAGTAAACTTTGCCCCATGGCTGAGCCTCCCATTCTTGTGGCTGGGAGTCCTTGATGGGGCTCAGTGTTCTCTGCTAATAAGTGGGGCAACTGCTAGAGGTTCCAGGTCACGCTATGCAATGACATTGGAGATTTGTGAGGCAATGAAGTGGGAAGAGAATAGGTGTTTAATGCCACCACATCTGCCAGTTAGAAGAGAGAAAATAAAGGGAGCCATGTAGGTTCACCAGGTTGTCCGTGTTAGATGGAGTAATCCAGTTTCAATGATAGCAATGAGGTCTAGGGGCAGGGATCTGGCATGAAAGTAGTCAGTGATAAAGGAAGTTTTGTTACTGAATGAACATTCCAGAGTCCAATGTTCACTTGATTTGGTAAGGAAGAGTAGAGAAGTTGAGTGTCAGAGCTTGAGAGGTGAGCTGGATAGATGTTAGGCGATGTGTGGTTTGTGCATCTGCTTTCTCTGAAGTAGGAGGGACAATCAAGATGGAGTGGTGGAAGTTTTGAGATGTGAGTTTAATTATAGGGATAGGAAATGAGGAAGTTGTAGTGCGATTGGGAAAAGTGTAGGGAGAGCTAAGTAGGAGAGGGGCAACAGGAGCAGCAGGAGTGAATGCATTATGTGTAAGTACTGCATAGTGGAGAAACAGCACAGTAATTAGCAAGCTAGGGGTACTCACAGGTGCAGCAGGTAAGAAGTCAAAATAGGTGTGTGCCTGTGTGCACATGGAAAGGGCATGTAGCGTTCCTGCTGTGGCTGTCCTCTTGCAATACGACATCCCTCTGCACCACTGACAAAGGTCAACAAGTCCTAAGGGGTTACTGGATCACTCCATCACATAGTTTGCCAGATAGTTTGGCAACTCCTCTGGTGGGAAATTGGTGTTGACACCCACTCTGCTGCTTGACATATTGGCATCTCTAACGCACCATTTAGATGGCCTTTAAAGGGGAGCTCAACTCCGGCACTGTCCTCTATTTCAACCTCCTCTAGGAGCATTTGAGAAGCATTGTCAGCAGTGTCACCTGCTTTCATCAGAGGTTTTAAATGTGATGAATTTCCTGTAACCGATGTGGGTATGCTGCTGGCAGTACCCCTTTTTACCATCACCAGCATTGGCTGTGGGTTGAATGGCGAAAGAAAATCTCCTTCACTAGGGTGGAGTGTCCTACATGTATGTCATTTCTTTGACAGGTTTCCACAGGTTTTCAGCCTCAGTCTGCTTGACCCACTGAGTCACACTACATTGGGCATCAAACTAAACAGGGTCCCATCTCTGTGGTATTGTGGTGGTGGTGCAGCATGCTCTCTCAAGTTGGAGGCTGGTGGGGCCAAAGCCGGTTGACCTTTCAGGTGATGTTCTATATTCTCTCAAGAAACTAAAGATAGCACTTTCAGGGTTGTTGCTCACTTATGTTGCAATATGGAGTGTCTTGTTTGGCATGTGCATGAACCATTGCATGACCTAATTGGCTTGTGGCCAGCATGGTATGATTCTTCTGTGCAGTATCCCTTTGGTGGTCTAGAAACAATCTGAATTCACTCCCCTGGAATAGAGGTCCATTGTCGGACTTGATGTATACTGACAGAATATGCATTGCAAACATTTTCTCTAGTTTAGGTATTTTGATAGTGTGGCAGATGTGTAGACAACAATCTCTTCCAGGTGAATTGTTGCCTGCTTTTCCCAGATTGTGGCTTGCTACGAAGTCAGCTCGGTTCCTGAGTGAGACTTCATCATCATATCAAACTCCTTCAGCTGGTGCATCCGCTTCTCTATGCACAGAGGGGGGCATATTGAGGGCATGTTGAAGATGGGGATCATTGGTTTGTGGTCAATGAGGATCTTGAAAGGTATCCCCTACAGGTATAGGTGGAGAGGTGAGTGATTGGCTTCCAAAAGGCACTAGGAGAATCGTACCTGTTGCAATTGATGGGTAATTAGAGCTCCCAGCCAATGAGATGTGTCATCTTCCATCAGCATGGTACAGAGTTGTGGATCGAAAGGGGGCCATTTTGTGTCTTCAACCAGCACATTCATGCTGGTCAAAAACACTTTTGCTTGCTGGTCAACCCATCTCCACGGTTCTGGGGCTTTCGACAGCCATCTCAGAGTTTCAATGAGTATGGTTATGTTGGGGACAAACCTCCCACAATAGTTCACCAACCCCAGGTGGGTCAGGAACTGCCTTGATTTCTTTTACATTTTTAGGATCATCCAAGACACCTTCCTGCTGGAAAACAAAGCTGAGGATCACAAGCCGGACCTTAAGAAATGTGCACTTGCTCCTGTTGAGAGTTAGCAAATGGTCCTTCGGACTCTGCAGACCAGATCACATGCAGTGGATATGTTCGGCAGAATCTGTGCAAAGATACAGATATTGGGCCTCATTACGACCCAGGCGGTAAGTTACCGCCTGGGCCGTGACTTTACCACCATGGCGTAAACTACGTTTACGCCATGGTGGTTGGCGGACTTACCGCCCCATTCCGACCTTGGCGGGGCGGTAAGTCCCCAATCCCCATTTACCCTTCCCCATTCCCATTTTTGCCCCATAGGGCATAATGGGAGTGGGGAAGGCGTTAATTACGCCACCGTAAATTACGGTGGCGTAATTAACTCCATGGTCCCTTAGCGCCATGGATTTTAACACCCGCTAAAATCGGGTGTTAAAACCTCCATGGCGCTAGGGGAACTCGTAATTGGCGGTAAGGGGTCGGCGCAGCTAACGCTGGCGTTAACCCCTTACCGCCAGGGTCGTAATGAGGCCCATTGTCTCTCACATTGATGCCGCCATGTATTCTGTGATGACCACTCTGATGGTATTCTAAAATGTTTCATCCAGGGAAGAGACACCAAAGCTAAACCTCTTGTATGGATTGAGCCATATGTGCGACAAAAAGGTAATACTTTACCTCATGTCTTTGCGTAATGGGATTTAGTGGTACCCCACCATCATATTGAACTTTGAGAAATGTTGAGACCCTTGAATGTCTGCAAGAACGTCATCCAGTGTAGAGCTGAGATGTCTTGCCCTTTTGCTTGTACAATTGTGGAGGCACATGTCTACAAAGATGCACAATTTGCTGGATTGCCTACATTGATGGGCGATACCCATGGGGTGGGTCCTACTGCCCTTTGATGATGCCTGCTTGTTCCATCTTGTGCAAGTCTTCTTCTACTTGTAGACATAGAGGAAAGGGCACCCACCTGTGTTTTTGCATGATGGTTTGGATTGTTTTATCAATGTGCAACAACACTTCATGAGACTGCAGGCAGCCAATTCCGTGAAAGAGGTCATCAAAATCTTCAGGCACACTCTCTATATTGTCCTCATGCATTCCGAAGGTGAGTTGAACAAATGCCAGGTCCTTGGTTGTGTCACAGGAGAACAGCATATGAGTCATGTATATTTTGCCCTGCATGTCCTTGTTCTTGTGTTGGAATTTTGCTCTGCCCATGCCATCTAGATATATGCAAAGATCTTCACATTGGTGTGTCTAATAATAGCCTGCAGTGCGGTTGGTGGCAACAGCGAGAACTCCAGCCAAGCATGAAGATGAGAAACACAGTGTGGTCTTTGTCCAAGCCTTCAGGGTCTAATTCATGAGTGTCATCTACCTGGTGGGTACCTTGCCTCGTAGGCCAGTGAGATCTGGGATGAGGAATGTAAGCCAGCACCCCATACACTGACAAAGTGATTAAGCCTGCCACATTTGTGATTCTATTGGATCGTGTGTTTTAGAAGTGTGAGGGCTGGATAGGTGCTTTTAGCCTCTACTCATCCTTTTACTCCTGCATGGCAGAAGTGAATTCCTACCCACCCATCCTGCCTTCGTTCCCAGGTGTTAGATCCTACCTTGCAGATCGTCGAAGAAGGCACCTTCTCTGCTAGTTGGCTTGGCACTGCCACTTTCAGGTGTCTCCCTGGCCTGGATGTACAGCTTGCAGCGTCATGGGAAGGGCTGCTGAATACCGCAGTCTGCAGGATGTGTAGAGTCAGGAAGGGATTTCAGCCCCTTGTGTGGGCCACACCTGAACCCTGCCTATAATTCGTAAGCCCACGACCACACGTACACATGGGTTACTCACTTTGCGCAGGCTGGCACCTGTGGCATGATTTGGCAAATTGACGTTTTTCCAGTCACCAGATAATGGTGTATTTGTGCCCGGACAATTTGCACAGTGCTTGCGACACTCGAGGAATCGTATTGTGTTGCATTATGCATACATATGAAACTATTAAGCAGGTTACACAATTAGGCTGCAAGTTGAATAGCAGCTAGTGTGAATGTGCGCCATATCCACATTAAAACAAATTGAAAGAGTTCTGTTCTTTTTCCTGTTCCAAATCTTGATGGACACTTGTGGGCAGATTACCTAATGTTTGCATCAGTGCTTAAAATGGAGCAAATGCTCCAGTTTTGCGTGTTTGTCTTCCCTCATGACAAATGAAGCAAACAGGTTTGCACCAATACATATCACATACACATCTTTCCCCTGGGACACAGACTGAAGCAGTCTGCTTTGTGTGCTATGTTTGAAGCGTGACTTAAAAAGCAGTACATTTTAAATGAACGTGTTGTCCAGGGTTGTTGGTAGGTCTGGAAAAGATCTGAGGCTATGCTGATGTCAGGACCATCAGGACTTGGGGCTAGCTAGACTTTTGGTTGTAACCCCTGAGCTTCTATCCAGGGCTACAACCCAAAGACCCGGGGATAAAGCCCCCTCAGCTCCCACTCCCCCTCCTAGCAACGACTCTGGTGTCATCATTCAAATCTGAAAAGGGAAGAAGCATATGTTGTGTTGCCTACTGCACAAACAGAAAACCAATGACAAATCAGACCCAGTCTTCAGTTTTCTTGCCTTCATAAAGTTAAATAACAAGGCTATAGCTAAAGTTTGGAGGTGCCTTATTTGTTCTATTTCGCTTTTAAGCTGGCAGGAAAACTATCGACAAAGCCATTTGCTTTCTTCGGAAACGATCTTATATGGACTGGGGCTATGTAGATTTCCTAATCTTTAAGCACTGGTGTAAACGTCAGATAGTTTGGGACCAGGTATTAACGATCCGATTCATTTTACGTCCTTCTGTGTGTCACTAAAGGAACTGGCAGGGCTATTTATAGAGGAGGAGATCTTTAAGGACCCTTCTTTATATCACCGAGGTAGGGCTGGAATGTGAATGTGAGTCACACAGACATCCTTAAGGGATCATCAGCAAACAGTGCACGTGTGGTACAGGGTGCAGGATCTGATGCTGCATGGCCCAGCTTCTCCTCGACAGAGCAAGTTCTGAGGAAAATGAGCGTATTGATTTTGAACTCTGGTAGCTCCGTCCCTACAATTAGTCACAGCACGAAACTACCAAACTCATTGGCACAACCGAGTGTGGCTAACTGTCTCTTTCTGCAAAGGTTAAATGAGCAGGGGCGTTGCAAGTTGTACTTTATAAGGGTGTTACTAAAGCCCTGTGGAGATAATTGCACATGACCGGTCTATGTAATGAGTACATGCATTGAAAGAAGTCCTTCTCTGCTGGAGCATTGCAAACACCACCCCGCAAATTATTGGGATGAGAGAACACTGTGACCTGCTTAATGTTTACTCAGGTTAGTTTCTCTGATTTCACGAAGACGCCACACCGTTATGGACTTTGAAAACCTTTCAGTTGTTGAGTTTTTCTGTTCCGAGAGCTACTGGTACTGCGAATAAGGAAGCACCAACCAATGCTGCAGTCCAAGGCTACATGCGGCCCAAGTTTGCAATCTGCCATTCTAATAAATCAGTCTGTTAAGAGCTCAAAACCGCATTAAACATGACATGATAACTTAAAGTAATGAATTCACATGTGCGTGTTATGACCGAGAAATCTCTGACAAATGATTGTCAGATGTGCACCATATCTTTTGTGAAAGTTTAACAGATTGGGAGAAACAGTCGAAAATTTCACAATATTGGCAGTTTTCATGCTTGGATTTCATACCATATGTACAACTTTGTTGGCCATAAAACAGAATTGAGATCAGGACTACAAAGGTATCTCAAAACAGTGAACAACCTGAGGCTGAAAAAGTGTAGATTACCAAAAAGCAAAACATTCAATTTATTAATTTGACAGTATGTCCAGAGTAAGAAAAATAAAGTCCGTTTTTAATTCATAAATATTAAAATGTGGTTAGAACAATGAATAGACAAAAACATGTTTTACTTTTTATACACTCAATCTAAATGACAAACAAATTAGTGCAGTTATTAATGAAAAAAAATCTAAAACAATCATACAATATTAGGAAAATGTAGGAACATGTACATTAGTCTAACTTAGAACAAACTATTAAGGCTGGAAGTGTCTATAAATGAATATCAGATCACTTGGAGAGATATCTCAGATGAATACAAAAAATGTTTATACAACATTCATTGTAAAAGTCCAATGGCTTATGCACTACATGTTTCCGTTCTTAAATCCAAATAATTGGTCAACTTTCATCAGTAGCTGATTAAAATAGGTCACACTTCGTCCAAGTGTCCAATTGAAAACACTAAAGCTAAGTATGTTTAATGGGATTGAAACCCTTACCAGAATCAATTGAGGCATTGGATTGCCAATGCATTAACCATAGAGTCATAAATGAATTAAGTACTCTGTGTTTTGTTTCTGTCTTGTGTGGTTTTGAAAATCAATTACAAGGTTTCCAAGAGTTAAGACACTCTCTGTGTAAGCATGTTTGCATTATTGTAATTGTATAAAGGTCTATGTATTATTGTAATGGTATTGCACTTTATTTATTGAGTCACTATTAAAGTGACTGGTACATGACACTTTTCTATGCACTTGTCACTTTTGAGATTGTTTATGACGTTGTTTTTTATGATGTTTTTTTAACTGTTGTTTATTAAAGATGTTATATAATTTTTCATAGTTTTCATGCAGTCTGGTTGAATTCTCCAAGCACTTTTAGACTGTAATTATGTTGTTCGATTACCAAATGTGACTTAGGCCCAATAGTCTAGCGAATGCACTTACTGAACGTGAAGAAACAGGGAGTTTGTTTGGTAATTGTGATTATATTATATCAGGTTTACTCCCACCTCTCTTTTTTCCTTAGCTGACATCCCTCCTATTTTGAATATTGTTCCAATTGAAGGAACCCCTTGTCTGTTCCCAAAAATTGAACCTAACGTCAATTCGGCCTTGTATTGTTCCACTTTTGGATACCTAAACAAACTACACAGGGCTAGCTACTAGTGCTACTAGCCTTAAAGAATGAGAGGCGGAAACACTAACCCTCCCTGCATCACGATAATCAGATTACCTCAAGGTGTATGTGGTGAAGTTCTCCCTCGTGGTGCACAGGTAGTAAACCAAACCCTTTAAAAGGATGTGCACATGTGAACATGCCACATAGTTATGTTTCACACCTTAAGTGCCAAGGACAAGGTATCTCATCATTGACACTACCTCCGTGTTGTCAAGGACGAGATACCATGTCCTTTTAGGCACCTTGTTGCTGTCCTCGGATAGGGCGCAGAGCGCTCAATCCGTGGCTAGCAATGCCACTAGAGAACCAGAGATCCCTTTTAGAAGTGGGGGATGGGGAACTGCTTGCTAGGTAAGCAACTTACTCCCCCCCGAGGCCCCAATGCATGGGGCCACATGTATGGAGACCCTGGGGGCAGATGGGTGACCATCTGCCCCAGGTGTGGGGCATATAAATAAAAAAAAATAAAATTGAACACAATGGGAAGGAGGGAGAGGGTTGCGGTCCACAAGCCACCAAAGATTTATGTAGGACATGAAAAGGTGGTGGCCCTCTCCCTCCCACCCCAGGTGGAAAGGGGGGACCCCTTGTCACCCTCCCTGGAGGGCAAATTTCTCACCCCAGGGATGAGTACATGAGGTGGCCCCCCATCCAATGGGGGGCCAACAGGAAAGTGTGGACGGGCCCCTCAAACAATGGGACCTGCAGGCTAGGGCCCCCTGGGGCAGATGGGAGCCCATCTGCCCCTAGGGAATGGGGGCAAAGAAAAAAAGGTCATGGCTGTTGTTGGGGGGAGTGCCCCCCCATGGTCCTTCCGGGAATTTCTTGATGGAAAGGGGTTGTCCCCCCACCCAAAATGGACTAGGGGTCATGTCATGCAGCCCTCCCTGGGGGCAGTTATCTGCTCTTAGGAAGCGGCATGTAATCCCAGTGAGGGCTGCATGAGAACCCCCCTCTTATCTGCCCCCAGTGAGGGCTAAATGAGATGTGCCGCCCCTCCAATGGGGAGGTGTAGAGGTGCATCTCCATTCACATTACCAAACTCCCCGGAAGTTTAGGGTGCCCCTCAGCCCCCCCACCCCCTAAAGCGCAGCCTGACATTTTCAATTTTTTTCTTTGTTTACCAAACTTTCCTTGGCGCAGAGGGGCACATTGGTGCCCAAACCTTACTGCCCCACATTTTTTTGTGTCCCTCTCCCCCACCCCAAATGGAGGGGGGTGTACCTCACGCAGCCATTTGTAGGAGGCCCAGGGAGGCCTGCATTAGGTGCCCCTGCCACCCATTTGGGGTGAGGAGGGAGAGGGCCACCACAGAAAAAGTCGGACAGGTCCTCCAATGGGTGGGGCCGTAGGTTTAGGGGACCCTGGGGGCAGAATTGCGCACTATTGTGCCCATCTGCGCCAAGGGGAGTTGGGTAAACAAAGGAAAAAAGTGAAAATGGTAGACAGCATTTTAAGGGGGCTGTGGGGCACCCCAAACCAACGGGAAATTGTCTAATAGGAAGGGGTGGTGGCTCTCTCCCCCCACCCACAATGGACTGGGGGCCATGTCAGCTGCCCTCCCTGGGGGCAGATATCTGCTCCTAGGAAGGGACACCTAACCCAAGGGAGGAGTGCATCACAGCCCCCCCTTATCTGCCCCCAGGGAGGGTGGTGGTAGAGAGGTACACCCCCTTCACATTACAAAATTCCCCGGCGGTTTAGTGTGCCCCTCAGCCCCCCCCCCCCCCCAAAGTGCAGCCTGCCATTTTCAATTTTTTTCTTTGTTTACCAAACTTGCCTTGGCCCAGAGGGGCACATTGGTGTGCCAATATGGTCCCAGGGTGCCCAAACCTTACTGCTCCACCCACTGGGGGGCCTGTCCCACATTTTTTTGTGGCCCTCTCCCCCAGCCCCAAATAGAGCGGGGTGTACCTCACGCAGCCATTTGCAGGAGGCCCAGGGAGGCCTGCATGAGGTGCTTCTGCCACCCATTTGGGGTGAGGGGAGAGAGGGCCACCAAAAAATGTTGGGCAGTCCCCCCAATGGGTGGGGCAGTAGGTTTTGGGCCCCTGGGGGGCAGAATGGCACACTATTGTGCCCATCTGCGCCAAGGGGAGTTGGGTAAACAAAGGAAAAAAGTGAAAATGGTAGACATCATTTTAGGGGGGCTTTGGGGCACCCCAAACCGACAGGGAATGTTCTAATGGGAAGTGGGAAGAGGATGTGGCCCTCTCCCCCCACCCACAATGGAGTGGGAGCCATGTCAGGCGGCCCTCCCTATGGGAGGATATCTGCTCCTAGAAAGGGACATCTGACCCCAGGGAGGAGTGCATGACATCCCCCCTTATCTGCCCTCAGGGAGGGCTACAAGAGATGCCCCGCCTCTCCATTTGGGAGGGTAGAGAGGTGCACCCCCCCTCTTTACATTATGAAGTGTCCTGGCGGTTTAGGGTGTCCCTCATCCCACCTAAAGTGCAGCCTGCCATTTTCAATTTTTGTCTTTGTTTACCAAACTTTCCTTGGTGCGGATGGGCACATTAGTGTGCCAATCTCGGTGCATGGTGCCCAATTTGTAGTGGCCAATGCAATTGGGGGGGGGGCAGTATAGGTGGTTTGGAATTTGGCTGGGATGACACAGATATATATATTATTTTTTCCTTTACAGGTCTTGAGCAGTTCAAGCTTCTCCCTTGTTATGTACGTATGGAATTTTGGTTATTTCAACATTGTATTGTACGTGGAGGGCAGATTGCTATTGGGGTGGGTGAGAACTGGGCCTGTAGTGTTGGTGTTATGAAGGTGAGTGGGTGCTCTTGGGAGATATTGGGGTGGCCAGGGACACACTTGCCGGGGTGGTGCACAAATGCCCCCCAGTACAGCTGAACAGTGCTGTTCCCCTGGGAGGGCAGTTTGCCACTTAGCCATCTGTACAGGGTTGTTTTTTTTTGTGCTGGGGGTTGCCATACGCCCATTGGTCGTATTCCTATTTCCTATCATTATGCAGTCCAGCCTTCCGTGGTGGTAGATGACTGAGATGTGTCATGTATCTGGTGGAAGGAAGTGAAAAGTTTTCAGATAGCTGCCAGACAGTTTGGATGTGTTATTGGTAGGCAAAGCACTGAATGTAATTTTTGTATGTTTCCTTCGCAGTTGCAGCTACTGAAAAGTTTTTGCTGACTTATGTAAGTACTACATATATTACTTCTGTTGTGAGTCACGGTAATGTGGGGGTGGAGGGTTACTGTGGTGGGAGGAACTGTGGCTGCAGTGTCAGTGGTATGGTTGGGAATGGTGAAGAGGGAAAATGGGACAGTCCCCTCCCCGATCACCATACAAACTATGGCCAATAACGTCACGACCCAAGCACCTGCAGCGGAGGAGTTAGACCCCTTGTCTGACGCCGCAAATGTCAAGATCCACCATGGACATGCCCTGCCGCCACAAGCTAGCCGCGCCCTATCAAGAGCACGAGGCGGGAAACCAGCCAGAGCTGAAATTGACCATATGGATCAGCTTGATTAAGACGTCGCCAACCACAAACACCATCGTTAGAGATGACATGATGACCAAGCCATGACGGACAGAAGCACACGTGCCGCCAGGCACTCAATCATACACACAACAATTTACACGAAGAACACGCTCAGTGCTATGACATAGAGGATCGTGCACACTCACAGACATGCATCGTTATTATTTTTCACATAGGCCACTACCGCACTGCAGAAACGCAAGATGCCAGAAGAAATTGTGTACATGCTTCCAGACGCTACATGCTACTAACACCCTGGAGATGACACCCTGTAGATGAACTAATATATATTATATAATGACACAACCTGCACCCTTGCCACCCTCGCCCTATGGACCCTTGTACCGCCACTCAAGACTAGGCAGAGATAAGCCTCAACCCAGAGTCTCCAGACACAGAGCTCTTTGAGCAGAGCTACAAGATGCTGACTACGCAGCACAACCCTGACACGAGCCCCACAGCCAAGGCCGCAAAGTTGCAACCAACATGCGGCGCTCTCGACACCAAGGTTACACCTGCCACTGCTAAAGGCCTCTGGGAGCCGAAATACAAATTAAATCCTTGTAATTCTGCCTCAGCCACAGTCTCCCAGCACATGACCAGGCCGACCTGATTCAGTGCAAAGCTCTAAGGACTGAAGAAGCTCTGGGGTCCCACGTCTAGGACCTAAGCTGCTACAAAGAAGTAACAAGTTAAGCACTGGCAGCGATGGGAATGGAGCGCTCTGACAGCCCATAGCAGGTCCTGTCCATTGTTGTCCACTGACACATAGTCACACATTGTTGCCAGCACCAGGTACACTGCGAGCTGGCAACAACGATGGTCCCAGGTTTGGGGGTTGGTGGGTGGACCAATCAGGGCACGGGGGGTAGACACTGACAACACCTTAGCCCAACCAATCACTAACTTTCTTCATGTAGCTACTTTCATGTAACCATTCTTAGGGACGATCCAAGCATACCAGCTGGTCTTTTCTCCACCAATAACCTTCTCTTCTATACTGATCCATACTGACCCTACCACTCGGGGAACCAACCTGCGGTAGCGTTAGGTTTGGGGCATATTTTCCCAGGTGATACACATTGCAGCGTCACCCAGGCAGAAAAAGGGCCTGCGAGCCTATCTAAACGTGGATGTTCCTTGGGTACCTACACTCCGAGGACCTGTCCCTGTCTGTTTCTATGCAATAAACAGCAGTAAGTCTTTGTTCTTGCATGTGCCTCATACTCTTTTGGGACACGGGAGGAGTTGGGGCCTTCTTACCCCCCTGGGGGTCCGCGGACGGCTCTGCCGGCCTCCAGGAAATTACCCCGACAAGTTGGAGGCACTGCTGAGATCTTGTTGAGAAAACCACAACGAGACTGCCTGCGTCAGGGTGGCCCAGCAACGCGGCCCCCTCTGCCATTGCCCCCTTTGGAGGACTGCAGGACCATCGCAGAACTGTGAGACAACCAGACAGCGCAATCCAGAGAGTGGCCATCGGGAGCCGACTTGAGAAATTTCCAGTCTGCGGTTGGCGAGTGTCCAGACGTGGTCCAGACGAGGGGAGGCGGTGAGCTGATTGGGAAGGGTGCCCGCAGCCGAGTGGCACCGGCAGCTGAGAGCCCGATGTGAGTATGGCGCACGCAACTAGCAACCCAATGTTGTGCGGGTGGTGGGAGGAGTTGTGAATAGGGTGGCGGGTGGTGTTACAGTGTTGGACAAATTTGGCCAGTTAGCGGTGATCGATAAGCAAGGTATAGTAGGGAGCGAAACGAGGGGCGTCCCTTCTTGTGTTGTCGAAGTCTGTTGAGTGGGACAGAGCTCGCACGTGTCATACGGTGGGTTACGCTGATTGGCTTACATCGCGTACATGTGTGTGGGGGTGTGGTATTCCTATGAGTCTGCGTTTTAGTTCGATGAGTAGATGAGGATCCCTATTAATTGAGTGTTTTAGCTCAGTGAATAGATGTCGTATTCCCGCAGGAGGTGGCTAGGTTGTTTCTCGGTGTGGAAGATAGTTGGCTGGTTAAGCTCCCCTGGCGAGGGGGTGTATCACACACGAGGTGACGCAGCGAGTGCAGTCCAATTATAATAACAAGTGATTGATGGATGCTCCACTCCTGGTGCGGTGGGAAGACAGCTGTGGGGATTGTGGGGAATAATATTGTCAAAATTGTCACGCATTATAAGTTGCAACAGTATGTATCGATAGCACACTGTACTAGATGGTGACATCACCCATAAAGCCTGCATACGACATCGCAACTTTTTTTCTACTCTCCCCTTTTTTTTTGCGAATTTGGAGCCGCGGTACACGGCCAGGCAGAGGTGAAGTGGGACAGGCAGCCACGCAAAGAGAATGCTGGCATGTCCTCCATCAGACGGGCCATGCTGAGCAGCAGTGCAATCAGTGGGAGGGGGAAGAGACAGACATACATTGCGCCGGCAGTGGGGGAGCAGAAGGAGGAGGGAATTAGGAGAATAACGCAGGGCATCGATTAGCGGCCGCACTGACAAGGCGGGGTGGCTCACAGGTACGCTGCGTTGGGTTTAAGACTGCAAGGGATCTCGCGTGCCACGGGTTGAAGGGGGCCCTAGCTCCGAAAGGAGGGGTGTAGGAGGGACAATAGCATTGTGAAACCAGGAGAGCGGCAGTAAAAAGCAGGCCGAAAATATTGTAACGCTAACACTCCCTTTCTTACAGCGGAAGGTCGAAAGTCCCCACTTAAGGGGCGAGGTAACGGTAGTGCACAAATTTGCGTGTTTCAAAATGACAGCATATTATGGGGTAGGGGCTGGTTATGGGGTCCGCACATTAACAACCCCACTACAGCACATCTGCGCAACACTAGTATTGCATAGAGATAAAATAGTGAACTACAGTGTTGAATGGACACAAGGCATGGATGAAAAAATTATGATACCATGGCCGCCCAATGGCAGCTTCGACATGACCATCCAGCATTCACTACTAGCGTATATACATAACACATACAAAGTGAAAAAGTTAGCAAGCCACCTAGAGGTTTTCGACCTCTGGAAAATATTTCAGGGGCATTCACCAGAGATGATGGGCATGCAAGAGGTAAAAAAGGAGGAAGGGTGCAACCCGCCACAGGCTCCCCCTCTTCCTACCAGCATTGAGGAGAAAGATGAAGAGGCAGAGGGATCCTATCCACTAAAGGAAGTAAAAAAGGAGAACGAAGAGGATACAGGTGGACAACACCCAATCAAAGAGGTAAAAAAAGAAACTGAAGGGGTATACCCAATGAGAGAACTAAGAGGGGTTGCACAACCTCAGTTAACAGCAGCTGAGGGGTACTCAAACCCAGCATAGAGCCCACCACCGTACACACAGGAAGACCAGTACCAAGGCAGCTGGCAGCAGGGGGTACAGTAGACACCAAACCGGCACAGGTTAGTTCCGAAGGTATAACAGGACCGCCACTAGATCTAGCGAATATAGGACCAGATGAATGGATACAGCACAGGTAGTTCTAAAACTATGTGGGAAGGTGACAGGAAAGGAGGAGGAGGTGACACAGGAGGTAGGACACACCCGCAGGGAAAATGAGGTGAGTACCCAGGGAGCATGAGATATGACGGCAGAAGAGATGACGGCAATGGAGGTAAAACTAGCCGAATTGAGGGAAGTACGAAGCATACTCATTAAACAACTCAAGCTCAAAGAACTGAGGAGGGAGGAGAAACTGCCAGGAGAGAGGGAAGCACAGGCGGAATTAAAATAGCAGGGGAAAGAAAGGAGAAAGGAGGAGGAGGACCGCATATGGGGAATTGCAGATAGAGTAGCAGGTATGGAACAGCAGGATAGTAGGAGGAAGGAAGCGGAAAGTGAAGAGAACGACAGAGCAATTACGCTCTGGAAGAAAAGGATCCTGTCAGAAAGCGCCTACAAGTATGAGGAGGGGAGGTTAATAGAGAGGATACTGGCAAAAGAGGTTGGGAAAAGAAGTGAACTAGATAGAGACGCATGGATACTAGGACAGGTAAGTGACGCCATACAGGGAGACGCAAGGGTATTAGAACAAGTTAGTGACGCAATAATGAAAGAGCTCCGCAGAGCAAGAACAGAGTTAAAAGGTAAGAGTGATCAACTAATCAACCACGGGCTATGGGGAAGATGACAAGGCAACTAGAAGTAAAACAAACACACACAGCGGCGAAACCATTGCAATACCCCAAGTGAGGATAGGCACAGGAACCACAGGTAAGTACACTGATATAGATTTAGACACCGTAACACTTGGATACATACGCCCGCGCGCAAAACTATTATTTTCGGAAGGATTTTGTAGTGACGAGGAGGAGGAATGGTCGTGGGAAGGCCAGAGTGATGGGAGCGGGGAGGGGCATAGCAAATTATACATCACACGCACAGGCGCGAGGTCCTCATGGAAGTGCAGGACACAGAAAGGGGAAACAACCAGACGGGAGGGCAAAAGCACAGAGAAGAAGGACACACCACATGCAGTAACACCTCCAACCCAACACATGCCATATGTTAACAGACTTAGAAACCTCACAGGGCGCAGAATAGAAGGACAAACTGCAGCACACAAGAAAGGCCAGGTGGGCCGACAGGGAAACAATAAGGGCGTAGGGGTCACACAGCATGCACGACAATTCATTGAGTGCAACAATGAATTATCTGATATGGAGGAGGAGGAGAGTGATGACATACATACCACACTATACAGACGCAAGCCTAAGGAAATAGCAGAATACACCCAGATGCCTCTGCTAGATAGAGGGGGGGTGGGGTGGGACCACAATACATCCCATGGAAAAACTCTGACAAGGACAACATCAGATGTAGGTTACCATCGCTAAGTGGGGGAGCGGGCAAGTGGATATATGAAATGGAGAAACTGACTGCAGGACACAAGTTAGCGGTTGGGGGTGTTAAAGGGGTATTCATTTCAATTTTGGGTGACGCTGCAGACAACATTTGGAAAAGGGCAGGATTTCCAGGGGTGACCATCAACGACAAATCACACGACGGGGGGCCCTTTGCAAACTGCAGACACGCACTATGGCAAGCACTGAGGGTACAATACCCGGATACATCAGACATAGGTGCGATCACATCACGTAAAATGCGGGAAAACGAGGACCCTGTTAGCTACATCCAGGAGATTCAGGAGAAGTGGCACTTGGAAACTCGAGAGCCATGAGACAAAACATTAGCTATATTCTATCACATACTCATCCAGGGACTCCCAGAGCCAGTGCAGACGCAGCTAAAAAAACATGGTGGGGATGGAGGCAAAAGCGTGGCCAGAGATATAACTGACAATAGTACACAACTGCAGGTTATGGCAGGAAAAGATGAAACAGAAAGAAGAGGATAGAAAATCAGATGAGGCAAAATTGGCTCAAAAGAAGCTTTCAAAATACGCTCTAGAAGGAGCCCTCATAACTAGCCCTACCCCTCCGGCACCAGCCCCTACACACCAGCAACCATCACCAGCCACCCTGGCACAGCAAGCACCAATAATGCCACAACAATTACCGCCGCCACCGCCATACACGGCGCAATATACCTATGAGATACCAATGGGGGAGGGTACACGCATATGGGTAATGGTTACACAAACAACTATAGAGGTAGAGGAGGAACAACGATAGGGAGGGGTTTTGGTTCTGCAGCTCACCAACAGGGGCGAAGGGTCCGAGGGTATTCCCAGTACGGACATCAGGGGTATTTGGACAACACAGGGGGGTACCCATGGCAGGCCAGGGAACCACCAACGTGCTGGACTTGTGGATTAGTAGGACACGTATCCCGCACAAGCAGGATGGGGAGAACAAGGCATACAGGGTCATAACGGGGGACCAAACAACTACCCCCAACCAAAACTACCACAGATGAATGAGATGCACATGCAACATCAAGGTGGACTGACCCAACCACACACACAGCAGCAGCCTTACGCAATGACCACGGCATAGCCGGTACCACAACAACCAGCAGAGCACCAAGCAGAGCAGAAAATGACGGCGGCACAGGAACAACATATCCACACGGTACAACAGCTCACGAAAGTACAAGACAGCACACAACAACCCATGGATGCCCCAATACCGCAGACACAACTGGGTAAGGTGACAATACTGGGACATAACCCCTGCACAGAGAACAGACAATCATTATACCCCCAATAGGACAGCCCACAGACTTTCTTGTTGTGTCCCATCCTGTCGGTAACACCTGAACCTGAGGGGGAACCACGCATACAGGTGGGGCGATTGGTGACAAAATCTTTTCCTTCCTGGTTGACACGGGGGCTATGCGATCGTGTATTAGGGAAGGGTAATTCAAGTTGTCGGCGATGCCATGCACACTCAAGGATTTTCTGGGGGTAAAGGGGTGGTTCCTTTTACTGATAACATCTCCTTATCTGTCGGAGATCACAATCTATCCCTGCCCATGTTATACTCGAAACAATCACCAGTAAATATACTAGGGCGAGACATCATGAGTAGACTGAATATGACAAATTTGTTTACTGACAAGGGGATATGTTCAACATCAGGAATACACATGCTCACAGCATGACACACCCTTCGTGCTTATTGTGGGAAGACAGTGGTCAGAGCAGAACCAGTGGACGGGGAAGTGTTCCAATATGGGACAGACTTGGCACTGGAATGGCTACTGGGGATTGATGGCAAGATTTGGTGGCGGCCAGCAGCATACCTATTCAGGCCAGAGATGCCCACGAGTGAAAAGGAAGGAGCAATAATATCGGTAGACATCAAAGGAATCGTAGCATGTGAAGATTGGATTGCAGTACATGCCCAGGACGGGGAAGGAAAGGCATGGAGGGTGGTGATAGCACTGGCAGAAGGATGCAGGCTGACACAGGTATCCAACGAGGAACTGTTCTCAGACAAAGCAGGGGATGGAGAGATGGTGTTCCAGATGAACGTTTACATGTGGTTAAGGGTGACCTACCAGGAAGTAGCTCAGAAAATAGCAATGGCACTAGATGCACCTGCACCCACACAAAGTCGCGTGAAGGAGACTTAGCAGCTGTACCCGCCTCACTATGGGCAACTAGTCCCTATGATGTAGGGTGTATAAAGAGCATTGGAGGGGTGAAAATCAAACTAAAGAAGGGTGCAATGCTGCCCAGGGTGAAGCAATACCCACTATCCAAATAAGCTTATGAAGGGATCTATGAGACAATAAGCACCCTAGTGGAGAGAGGAATACTAGTACCATCAGAGTCACCATGCAACATTGCGGTGTACCCAGTGTGCAAGGCTAAGGGAGGGTCGTGGCATTTCATACAGGATCTAAGGCCACTAAATAATATTGTAGAAGCAGAGTATCCGGTAGTAGCTAACCCTGCCACGATATTATGTGGAATACCCTCAGAGGCATCATGGTTCACTGTGATAGACCTCAAGAATGCATTGTTCTCAATACCGTTGCACCCTGATTCCCAATATTTGACAAGTTTCACATACCGCAACACAAAGTGGAAACACAATAGGCTACCCCAGGGGTAGTGTGAGTTACCATCCTTCTTTAACAGGATTATTCAGATGGACCTTGGGAGCATTGACCTTGAAAGTACGGTGTTGCAGTATGTAGACGACATTCTCATCTGCAGCACCACTGAAGAAAATTGCAGGATGGACTCCATAAGAATGCTCACTATCCTGGCTGAGAAGGGGTACAAGGTCAATAAAGGAAAGGTACAATATTGTCAGGGACAGGTACTATACTTAGGTACTTAGGCCAGATCATCTTGCAAAAAGTAAGGAACATTGCACCACAATGGGCACAAGCAATTAGGAACACCTCACGGCCACAGACGATAAGGGAATTGCAACAATTTCTTGACCTGTGCAACTACTGCAGAGCATGGGTCTTCGACTACAGCTCATACATATGGCCCCTATTGGAGGCTCTCAGGGAAGCACAGATGGGTGCGAGGAAGTTGGAGTGGACAAGAGAAATGACTGACGCATTCAATGAACTAAAAGAAGCCATCTCAACAGCACCAGTTCTGGGTACCCCTAATTATGAAAACGAGTTCTATATATTCTCACATTGCGATGGTGCAGTGATGAAGGCAGTTCTGACACAGAAAACAAGCATGGGACACAAACCAATAGCCCTTTTCAGTGTACACTTAGACCCAGTAACGATGGGACATTTCCTGTGCAAACAACACTTGACTGCTGCAGCTTTCGCAGTAGAAAAATCATCTTCAATAACTATGGGATGCTCCAGCATGCCCTCTTTGCGATTCTTCACAAGCCAAAGTCCACACTAACCACCCAAAGGGCAACGGGGTACGAGATCATCTTGTCCCAGCCTGAATTGAAGATAGTACAATGCAGTAACGTCAATCCAGCACAATTTATAGCAGTGGTAGTGGAAGAACGTTGATATGCACACGACTGTACACATGCAATTGAATACTACTCATCTACCCGAAAGGGAGAAGAAAGTGCTCTAGACGGGGGTGAGGTGCTATACATTGACTAATCAAGGTGATGGGGTGAGGAGGACAGGAGCAGCGGTACTGCGCCTGAGGGAAGATTGGACACATGCCGGAGTAAAATGTGTTCAATTACCCCAACAATATTGAGTGCAAGCAGAATAATTAGTTGCTCTCATTTTAGCTCTAGAAGAAAGCAACGGTAAAAGAGTCAATATATACTCTGATAGTGCATACGTTACCTCTACATTCTGGACTAATAAAATGGCTCAGAAGGGGATTTAGGAGAGCAGATGGTACCCCTGTGCAACATGCTCTCCTTCTGGGTGACCTGATAGAGGCAATAACATACCCACTCGAGGTACTATTGGTGAAGTGCCAAGCACATACCAATGGGGAAGACCCAATATCAAGAGGTAATGAAACAGCAGACGCACATGCCAAGTATGCTTGCGTACTTTGGTGAATTATGGGACATCTGAGAAAAACACAAAGATAGGGAGAGGGCACGACAGATGATAATGAAAGATGGATACACGCACATCCCTGAGACACAAATTATGGAGTTGCAGGCAGCAGCCCCCATGGCAGAAAAGGAACTGTGGGTTAAGAGGGGATGCACTATGTTCCCCACAGATGCGCTATGGAGACAGAATAACTCAGGGAAAGTAGTGGTGCCCCTGGCCCTGCTAAAAACAGCACTGGCCCAACTACACCATCCATCTCGACAGGAAAGGAAGTAATTGTAGCATGAATAAAAGAGTCATGGTTCTGTCCTGAGCTAAATTCACACATTGCAAACTTCATTAGTAATTGTCTCACCTGGCAGCAATTCACGGCAGGTTACACGCTGCAAGTGATCAAAGGTACAATACCCCGGCCTGAAGGACCCTTCCTACACCTACACATTTAACATGATCAACGTATGTCAAGGGTACAGATACATGATTGTAGTAGTCTGCCCCTTCTCAAGGTGGATTGAGGCTGGCCCGTGATCCCATGCAGATGCGTTCTGAGCGGCAACATTTTTGGTAAGGGAAGTCTTCCTGAGGTGAGGGGTTTGTGAAGTGCTGAGATCCGACAACAGACCCCACTTTGCGAATGAACTATTCCAGCACATAACTACACTGCTTGGGATCAAGCACAAATTTGCCTCTGCATACCACCCACGAGCCAATTCTGTCTGTGAACGCCTCAATGGCCTTCTGAAGGAAACGATAGCAAAGATCCAGCAAGCAACCAAATAGAGTTGGCTTTACTGCCTTCCTCTGGCTTTGTATGAATTGAGGAATAAACCTGGTTAGGACCACCACCTCATACCCCACGAGGTGGTGACTGGACGCCAAATGTACCTGCCCCTCAACCCCCCAACAAGAGCTATATATGAGTGCTGAAATGCAAGTACTGTTTTTGGTGAAGAAATGTATGAGTATGTCTCTTCCTTGGTTACTAGTGCCGCTTTTATCTCTCAACAGATCCAGCAGACACAGGGCCGGTCGGAGAACAGTCAGCTGGAAGATACAGACAACAAGGAACAGACTGGTCAATGGACAGTAAAAGAAGGAGATACAGTACTCCTTAGGAACTATCGACGAAGGTGGAGCACCCCTAGATTTACGGGACCCCATGTTGTAGAGAAGGTGGCCCCTAGGGCACTAAAATTAGTCGATGGGGACATTTGGACACATCTCCATGACGTCAAGCCCTACAAAGCACAGACAGAGCCCCATCATTGCAACACCAGGGCCAACGCTTCAGCAACAGCAACTGGCGATGAGGAAACCACCCAGACTTCAGAGCCATCTGAGAATATAAATGAGCAACAGTCAACAGCCCACCGTATGGTAACTAGGTCGCAGACAAGCAACGTTCCGTCGGGGACATTAGTGGACATCTGACTGTAGCTATAGAAGTGGGCTGCAGAAATTAACTTTCAGTTAAGGATAGTTAATAGCAACAATTAAGGAAAACACCGGCAAGGATTGCAGTAATATACACCACACTGTGTAAACACATGCATACTTTCTTTTCTTTTGTCTCGCACATGCAGTTATCGCGCATTGTAATAATTGTATGCAGATATCTGATAAAAGAACAGTAACCACTGCCCAGGCTTAAATGCTACCTACCGACGATACCCCAGAGGCGGTGTCAAACCAATTTGTATATGTAATATAAAGACTGATATATTTAAGGCCCAGAAGGATACGTGTCTACTACAACGTGTTTCTACAGCTAATATTACATTCATTTTTGCACCTTCACGCAGCCTTACCCACCCTGAGAGACAAGACGGTAAGGAAGGCTTGGGAGGAGCTTTTTGCTTGGGCATTGATTGACAACTTGATACGCAGGGTTTGAATAACAAATACTAAAAAAATGAATGCATAATTTTAGACATTTTCAGGCGGGCACCTATATCATCTACAAGTAAAGCAGCTGCAGGATGGCAGCACGGGTAAGAGGGAGTATGCCAGTGGTTACAGCAACTGTAATAAAGATGTTGGGGGTGTTTTTGACCACTGGTCTGATTACTGCCGCTGTCTGGTAGGTCTACTATGCGTTGTGTGTGAATGCAAAACCCAATACTAACGTCTACCCTACCCATGCTGCAGAGAGCACTGCAACAGGTGGTACTAGTAGCATGGGGCCAAACGTAAAAAGAGGTAAGCGTAGTGGTTCTATCGATGTACATGGGGTGGACACATATCTCACTGAATCCGCACACGTCTCTAATAACATGTGGTACGAGCACATGTTCAAAATTGGTAAGTACACAACAATGGACAACTGCCACGTGTGCTCATTGATCCCGTACGCCATGAGCGCCTTCAGAACATTCGTGGCAACTGAAGTACCAGCAACCACAGCAGAATGCCTCATATATTTAGCCCTGTTTCAAACACAGGGAAGATTCCAAGGAAAAACAGCAACACTAAGATGAAAATCAAGGTCCACATACCCATACGAAAACAGCTTCATAAAAACTCTACCGATGTACGACAACTATTGGCAGTTAACAGAAGGATTACAGTACGTAACTAATGGACTGGATAAAGGGGAAGCAAAGGAAGAGACGCTCAACTACCTGCCGTGCAAGTGGAGCACAAGAGAAATAGGTGGCAAACCAGGATGCTGGGAAAGACCCCTGATATTGGTCTATGGCAAGGTGTATAGGAAGAACGGATGGGCAGATGGAGTTGTAGGAAGCCCGATCCTAACATTGGCAAAATCCTCAGTAATTACTGTATAGGAAGAGAACGACAAATGCTACAAGGAATGGATGAAGAGTACAGCCCTACTAACTTGGCTGGACAAGGAAGAGGAACCCATAACGATAATTCCTCTTACAGCCCCCACGCTGTGTTACCATCACGAGGGGGAAGTGAACGTTGGAGCAAATGAAGAGTGCAAACGAACGGTAAAGATCCCAGAGGGGGGAGCAGGGACAGCAGTATTGATGGACCATTTTTGGGCCTGTGGAACCAAAGCGTACCACAACCTGCCGCCGTCATGGAATGGAGTATTCACTCTGGTACACGTCAAAGTACCATCCCTGGTAGTGCCACAAAAACATGTCAACCTGCAAAGCTTCCCTAAGATGGACGAAGGAAATAAAAGAAAAAGAAGATCACTGGGGTTGATAGACAGCTCATTCCAGAGTAACACACACATAGAACCAACGCTGACGAGGATAAAAAGACAAGGAGAACTACTCACAGGAAACTACCTTTGGGGAAGGTCTGAAACAGCATTGAGTGAAATAACTCCAGCACAAAGACTGTTCAGTAGAGCAGCTATGATATTCTCCTCCATAAAACATCCTGAGTGCAGGCATACGTGAATGCAAAATGGCTGATAATCACCAGGTGGGAGGTTATGATGACGATCAATTCCACGGTAAACAGATTTAACGCAATCAAAGAAGAACTAAGGGTGATAAGGATGGTTGCATTGCAGAACAGATACGTGCTGGGCCTTCTAACAGCAATGGAAGGAGGTGTTTGCACCAAAATTGGAAGTTCATGCTGCATGTTCACACCAGCAAATGACGAGGACAATGGCACATTATCCACAGCAGTGTCACAACTGGCCAAAATGCACGCAAAGGTGGAAGAAGAAGATAAGGGAGTGAAGAAGGACGGTAGCTGGTTTTCATATCTCTGGTCCTGGATGCCATTGTGGTTGTCAGACAGCCTCAAGGTTGTGGCAGGGTGCATTATCTTGGGTATGGCTTCACTGATGGGAATAAAACTATGGATGGCAAGACTGAAGCGCACTGCTGAAGAAATGATAGGCATGCACGTGCTGATGTCCGCGGAAGACAACAAGCATACAGATATCCTCATTAAAATACGCAAATGGCTATGTCAACAGATAGTGGAAGCAGATTTGTACCCACCATTCATAAAAGTTGAGAATCCACGGAACCCAAAGAGTTATGTTGGGAAAGGGGTTTATTGCAAGCCAGGTGGCGGATGTGTGTATATGGACTGGTTGTTTGATGATCATGTGAACCGGTACGGACACCTGGCTGGAATAACAAAAATATGGCAAAGAAGAGGAGACAAGAGAGTGGATAATTTTGTGGTTGACAAGTCGACCAGAGGGGGGACTGAAGAGGGAAAATGGGACAGTCCCCTCCCCCGACCACCAAATAAACTATGGCCAATTACATGAACACCCAAGCACCCGCAGCGGGAGGAGTTTGACCCCTTGTCTGACACCCCGGACATCAAGATCCACCGAGGCCATGCCCCGCCACCACAAGCCAGCCGCGCCCCATCAAGAGCACGAGGTGGGAAGCCAGCCGGAACTGAAACTGACCATATGGATCAGCTCGACTAAGATGTCGCCAACCACAATCACCATTGTTAGAGATGACATGACGATCTAGCCATGACAGACAGAAGCACACATGCCGCCAGGCACTCGATCAGACACACACCAACCTACACGAAGAACATGCTCAGTGCTATGACATAGAGGACCACGCACACTCACAGACATACATCGTTATTATTTTTTACATAGGCCACTACTGCACTGCAGAAACGCAAGATGCCAGAAGAAATCGTCTACATGCTTGCAGACGCTACATTCTACTAACGCCCTGGAGATGACACCCTGTAGATGGACTAATATATATATATAAGGACACAACTGGCTCCCTTGCCACCCTCGCCCTATGTATCCAAGGTAGGCCGCAACCCAGAGTCTCCAGACACGTAGCTATTTGAGCAGGGCTACAAGATTCTGACTACAGAGCACAACCCTGACACGAGCCCCACAGCCAAGGCTGCGAAGTTGCAACCAACATGCCATGCTCTCACCTTCCACTGCTAAAGGCCCCTCAGAGCCAAAATACAAATTTAATCCTCGTAATTCTGCCTCAGCCACGGCTCCCAACACGTGACCAGGCTGCCCTGATTCAGTGCCAAGCTCCAAGGACTGAAGAAGCTCTGGGGTCTCAAGTCTAGCACCTAGGCTGCTACAAAGAAGTAATAAGTTAAGCACCGGCAGTGATGGGAATGGAGCGCTCTGACAGCCCATAGAAGGCCCTGTCCATTGTTGTCCACTGACACATAGGGCCTCATTACGAGTAGCGCGGTAAAAACGGGGTCATTACCGGCATGGAGGTACAAGCGGGTCTGTGCTCGTATGACGCCGCTAATAGCGGATGATTACGAGTGCGCGAGCACGCGCGAACCCCCATTCCGGTAATGGCCATACCGGCATGCTGCTAAAGGCCCTCAAACCCCTCAATAGCGCCTTCACGGGACCGGCCGATACCGCCTCCACCTAGGAGGAACCCCTTAATACCGACCCGGTAATTACAACATGCTAATACCGGGATCGTAATACCGGACCCGGAAGTAACGTCATTGCGTCTGAAAGGGAAATGGGCCAGCGGCCATCTTTAAAAACACAATCCTTTGCAATTCTCCCAAACTAACAGTTGTTTCCAGGAGAGAGCAGTGGAAATCCATACACCGTGTCAAAGGCAATCAAGAAAAGTACCCCACGCCTGCGCAAAAAGCGCTTTTCTGATGCAGAATTGAACATGCTGGCAGACACCCTTGCCACACATGCTGATGTGATCAATGAGCAGAACCTGAAGAGTGAGGCGCAACCGCGCAAGAAGGAGATCTGGCAGGAGGTAGCCCGCAAGGTCTCCGCTGTTGGAACAACCCCACGGACAGAGAAGGATTGCAAGAAGAGGTGGGATGACCTCCGCCTCAGGGTCCGTAATATCCTGTCAAGCAACAGGAGGGAGGCCATGGCTACGGGTGGGGGTCCCCACTCTCCTACCAAACTGACCACCTGGGAGGAGATGGCAAGCACGTTCATCAATATGGAGTCCATCGAGGGATTTGAGGAGATGGAGACGGGTGCAGCAACATCCGCAGATGAAGGTGAGTGACCCTGCAGATCCCTGTAGGGGAAACCATGACGTCGCACAAGTGATGTGGAAGAGAGTCTAGGCAAGGCAATGCATGTCCCAACACACACATCAAAATACTCTTGTCCAGATGGAAGGACAAACCCTGCCACACTTAAATGCATGCTGAGTGCCAATCCCATTACCAACACACAGCCAACACTCACGGACCATGCCCATGTAACACATCACAGAAACCCCAATGCAACGCCATTCTACCTGCCATGCAGCAAATGCCAAAATGCCCCCTTCATCCTACCCTGTGTGACACACCTGTAAGATATGAATGAATGATAAATGAAGTACTCCACAGCACCCTATAATGCATCTAGCATGTAACACCATCACTGATGCCCTGCATCTCTTCTACCCCCCCAAGCACCGATGGAGAAGATGGCAGCCAGGATCCCACCACAAGGGCATCCACGTCCCGGGCAATGACAACAGCCAGTGACAACACCACCTCCGGAGCAGCCTCGCAGCCCACTCCGACACCCAGTGGGACTGACACCATGGACACTGAGCTGCCTACACCCACTCCAGTGGAAGGCGAGGCCATAGAACCACACACCAACACCGATGAAGCAGTGGAGGAGCATGTGGACCAGGAATGACTGACGCATGTGGCATGTCCACACTCCCCAAGTCCCGTGCCCACCCCCCCACCCGACATTCAGCCCTCACTCACCTGCAGCAGTGCGGATCCCTGCCTGCATGATTCCGACCTGAGCAGCATCCACGAGGACAGCACTGCCATTGCAGTCACCATCACAGCACCCTCGACCACTGCTGCTCCCACCATCAGCCTTGAGGCATGGCTGGCGAGGCTGGAGACCAGACAGGAGTCTATGTTGGACCTGCTCCAGCAATATATTGCGGATGGGGAGGACACCAGGCGTGGGATAGCCCAGACCATAGCGGGGACCACAGCCACCATGGCCGCCAACACAGCCGCCATAGCTGCAACACAGCCGCCGTCAACACCTCAGCTTTGTTGATGAGAGACTGTCCGGGGGCCATCACGAAAGTCCTCACATCCATCCTGTTGGACATGCAGCAGCCACAACCTGCACCAGGCGTCCAAATGATCACAGCTTCCTCCCCATCCACTGCACCCGCTTCCTCTACCCCCGCTTCCTCTGGACCCTCCAGCCCTGTCCGTCAAACACGGCGGAGTGCGAGGCACACTGAAATGGCGCCCCCAGACAGCAAGAAGTCCCGCAAATAGTGTGGGAGAACTATGGGAGTGGGCAAAATGGTGTTGGCGGTGATTGGGAGAATTAGGGGTAGTCATTTAGGGTGTTTTGGGAGTTAACTGGGGTGTTTTGAGATTTTACTGGGGGGTTTTGGGAGTTCACTGGTGGGTTGGGGTGGTGGGGTTGCACTTTCTTCAGTTGATATAAATACACCTGTTGTGTTAAAAAAATTCAATGGCTGGAAAATTCATCTTTTCGTGTGTATCAATTTAATGTATGACGGTGTACAGTGGCCAATTCCCCACTTTCCCTGTGTGCATGTCCACATGGACACAGTGTAAATGTGTCACTGACACATATCTATCAAGGTCCCTGGCGTACTGCACGGCCATCCTGTGCATCACGTATTTGCAGGGGTGCTGCTTCTCCTCCATCTTCATCCTCATCATCCTCAACCGGTGCATGCATGTCAATGTCAGGTGGCAGTGGTACATTTCTCTGGACGCACATGCTGTGCAGCATGACACAGGCCATGATTACCTTTGCCACCTTCTCAGGGCCATAAAGGAGTGCTCCACCAGACCTGCTTAGGCAGCAGAACCGCGCCTTCAACAGGCCAAAGGTCTGCTCAATCACAACACGGGTACAGTTATGTACCCGATTGTACTCCTCTTCATGGCTGTTCCGCGGGTCCCGCACAGGGGTAAGTAGCCACGGCTTCAAGGGATATCCTCCATCACATGCAAGAGAATACAGATAGGCCTATGTGAGTCACTCTGAGCTGCCACCTTCAGGATACACAGTCATGGGCACAGCTATTTGCTGTGGACCTGCACGTGTCCCTGTACGTATGCACCATTATTGTTTGGATGCATTCGATACTGCAATATGGTGAGGTACTCTGGATGGCATTGAATAGATGATGCAGGGTGAAATAATGCATGCTGAGGCGGATGTACTGTGGTTGTACGACAATGTTTTACCTCCCATTTTTGCTTTGTATACTACACTGTTCATGGTCACACTAGCCACATTGGCACAGTTGCGATCCTGTTTAGTCATGCATTGCTTGACATACACATGGTGGCCAGGTTGTGCGTCTTACATGTGGTCATTTATATACGTTAATGGTCAGATGTGTGCCAATGATGTGTCATGTTGGGGTTGGGGGGTTCAGGTCAGGAGTCATTAGCTCTGCGTGCATTCTCCACTCACCGTCCATTCCCACCCAGGTGGAGTATGCATCCCCCCTTTTCCACCCAGGTGGAGTATGAATCCCCCCCATTCCCACCCAGGTGGAGTATGCATCCCCCCCATTCCCAACCAGGTGGAGTATGCATCCCCCCTTCCCACCCAGGTGGAGTATGCACCCCCCCATTCCCACCCAGGTGGAGTATGCATCCCAACATATCACTACCCCAATGCACTGCTATGAGCCAGTCAGGCAACTCACCAAGCAGCCAGGCATGTGATCCAGCATGTCACTCCATGTGACGGGGTAGCATGGAGTTACGCAGCACCATGGCATCAAATGTTGATCCAGGAAATCGGGCACAGCAATGTGTGATGATCTTGCAGGAGTCACATACCATCTGCACATTGATGGAGTGGTATTGCTTGCGATTGCGGTACACTGCCTCTACGGAATGGGGGACTACCAATTCTACATGGGTGCAGTCCATGGCACCCACACAATTGGGCATGCCTGCCAGTACATGGAAGCCTACTTTGGTGTCAGCTATCTCCTGGGAAGTCCGTGGTAGGGATATGTGGGTGCTAGTGTGCTTCAGGAGGGCATCCAGCACTTGGGTCAGCATGCGTGAAAATAGTGGTTGTGAAATGCCATGCAGTTGGCCCACTGTGTGCTGGTAGGTGCCTGTGGCCAGGAAGTGGAGTACAGACACCACCTTTAGTAACGGGGGGATGACAGTGTGTATTTTTATGAGGCTGGCAATGTTGTTGCCTATCATGTCCACTATGGTGGTGATGGTGTCCTGTTCCAACCGGTACAGGGTGTGGATCTGGTCAGGGGTTAGATTGAATGGGCTGGGTCTGATGCAAGGGATTGGTGGCTGCCTACGAGGTACTACTGGATGCACTGGGTTGTGATGTCCTCCTATTACTGGCATGCCGGTATTTACTCCGCAAAGGGGCGCGTGTATGTGCCCATGACGGTATGAGGGGGCACGGTACGGGTGGTGCCGGTATTGGCGGGTTGTTGGGTCGGAATGCACCCGACCGGTTAACGATTCCGCTACTACCATTCCGCCTTCCTTTTTTCATTACCTCCATTCTTGTAATGAGGCCCATAGTCACACATTGTTGCCAGCACCAGGTATACTGCGAGCTGGGAACAACTATGGCCCAGGTTTGGGGGTTCGCGGGTGGACCAATCAGGGCACGGGGGTGTTAGGGAGAATTCTCTGTTTAGGCTGAATTTCCTAACCTAGTGAGTCTCCCAGCAGCTTTGCTGGATTTCTGGAGTTTGTTTTTTTCCATCCTGCCAAGAGTGAGACTCCTTTTCTCCCACTCTTGGACATGAATGTGGTCAATTCCTTTGAATGTCAATGTGTTCTATGGGCTATGGGGTCTTTTACTCCATGGGGTCTCATATGTTTTTCTATGTGTGTTACACCGCACCCTCCGTGCCGTAACACTGTGGCGTCCTAGAGGATCCCCGCCATAGACTCCATACCCTGGGACTGACTACTGTCTCCCAGGGCATGTAAAGTCACCAGTGGCTTTACTAGACCTAAATTTACTAACAGAACTAGTACAAACCATCCTATTGTGGATGTACTGGTAGGGGTAATTCGATTACCCCTGGGTCTGTTATTCGAGGGGGCACTGTCCCGTCCCCCCTCGTCGAGTTTTGGCTGGTGGCAGGGGAAACTACTTGTTATATTCGACCCCGAATATAACCCTATGGGATTCTTCCCATTGTTGGAGGTTAATACTTATTCTCGTTAATCTCTAACATACCACCGATTTATTTATCTTAAATAAATCTATCGGTTGGTATTTTCTGCCAGAACTCGTTTTTTAAAATGGCGTCTGTGTTCGTCTCTGTGACTCCTAAACCAAAGGTTGAGCCCTTTGTTCCACTTTTGGCGGGCTTCTGCACAGAGGCCCTCCAAAGTGGTGCCATTCTGTCTGGGTACCACAGGGGGTGTGGGAGGGGGTTTAGGCACCCTGGACTGAGTTGCCTTGCCAACTCAAGTCGCACTCTGGTGTGATTGGCCCAAGTGGTGAGCCACCCCGCTCACCACTTAGCGTGTTTTGATTGATAGCTAGGCTGAATGAATGGGGGTTTTCTGCATAAAAGCAGGGCTTTTGGGACTGGATCTTCAAAAGTCGCCACAGGACCTAAGAATCCGACGAGGGTAAAGCTGAGCCGACCTGCAACGACGACACCTCCGGTGGAGCCCTGCTGAACCGACTCACCACTTCCCAATGACAGAGGAGAACTCCCGGCTGGAGAGTCTTCTTCCCCTGACTGGTGGGAACAACCAGTCCCCTTTGCTTTTTCTTCGCTTCCAGGGCGTAGTGGTCGAATTGCCCGTGCTGAGCACCCCGGCAACCGGATAGCCACTAACCCGTACCGTGACCAAAAGGTGGTGCCTTGTGACGGAGCACTCCGTGGCTGGTCTCTTCCCTGGTGGTGCAACGATCTTCAACTTTCCTTCGACGACGAGAGCATCTCTTCTCTTGGCAAAGCCCCAACTTGCATCCACCACCAGGAACAACTGCCCCCGCCGGAGCTGTCTCTCCACATACAAGGTACCGTGTCCGCCTGGCTTCCCTTGTGACGGTTAGCGTGAGGTGTCTTAATCCTCGCCTCTCCATTGGGTCGCCTCCAAGCCTTCTTAAACTTTCTGTTCTGAACTGGTCCAATCTTTCTGTGACAATTTGCGCCAAAGACTCAAAGTGCATTTCCACTGTGATACTTTTTGGGACATATTGCCTTACCTCTCTCCGTGTGGGCCTGGCCGCTGAACTCTGCGATCTACAGTAGACCCTGCCTTACTTGCCTTGCATTTGTTCGTAAAAGTGTTGGTACCGAGTTGATTTCATACCCTGCCTTTTCTCTCCTGTCCTAACGAATACTAGAGTGCCATCTAGGTTAAAGCATTCACCTCTGTCTGCAAATAAGTGGTGCCGTTGAACCTAGACTTGTCGAACTATTGTTAGGGGGATTGATTTACTTATAGTAATTGTAATTGAAGTTGTTTGCCGTATTAGTGCCAGTGTGTTTTTCATAGATGTGTTTTTATAAATAAATAACTATATATCTTTACACCGAAGCTCTGTTCCGTGTTTGCTTGTTCTACTGTGTAAATTGCCCTATTTTGTATACTCCAGATACTGCCTAACTCTTCTTGAGGAAAGTCTGACTGCTCAGCCACAGCTACCAAGTGAATCTGTGTGGTACAGACTGCTACCAAGTGGGTTTACTGCCAAACACCTGTAGTCCTAAATCTTTTGCAGTGGTCCCAGAGGGAACTGCACAGGTTTCCGCCTAACAGGGGGCTAGACACTGACGACACCATAGCCCAATCAATCACTAACTTTCTTCATGTAGCTACTTTTATATAACCATTCTTAGGGACGACCCAAGTGTACCACCTGGTGTTTTCTCCACCAATACCCTTCTCTTCTATACTGATCCATACTGACCCTACCACTCGGGGAACCAACCCGAGGTAGAGTTAGGTTTGGGGGCAAGTTTTCCCAGGTGACAAACATTGCGGCGTCACCCAGCCAGAAAAAGGGCCTGCGAGCCCATCTACACCGGTATGTTCCTTGGGTACCCCCCCCCCGGAGGTCCGCGGATGGCTCTGCTGGACTCCGGGAAATTACCCCGACAATGGGTAGTGGGGAGGTTTTGGGGGCAGTGATGGGTGTGCCTTGCATTGAGGAAGGTGGCTGCTTTGCAGATGAAAAACATTGGGCAACATAAGTAGCAGCAACATTGCAAAAATATTTCCGGTAGTAATGCAGATGGTTGTTTGTTCTGAGCATGCTATCACACTTGGTACAGAGCTCATTCCTTTTACTGCAACGGTCACAATTTCTGTGGTCCAATTCTAGCCGTGGTCACAGTGAGCCCCACCAGGGTCCCCATCCTTTTGCAGGAGGAAAAGCTGTAAGGCAGGGTAGCTAGAGGGGAAGGACATTCAGCGGGGTGATGTCATTGGCCTTGGGCGCCCATCTCCCAGGTGGATATTTTGTCCCCCAAATTCAGCAGTGGGTACAGGTTGCCCTGTCAGGGTCCCCATTCCTTCCTGGAGGGGAAAGCTGTAGCGCTGGCCAGGCAGAGATGTAAGGTGGTGGTGGTTGATGTGTGTGACCTTGGCCGCCTCTCTGCCTTGGTAGTCGAGTGCCCCTAAGTTCACCAGTGGTCCTGGAGCTGTGGCCAAAGCTCTCACAATCAAAGTGTCCAAAGTTGTATCCATTTTTGATGAATGGCACACATTCTGTCAGGGTACCTATATTCAGAGAGTGGTTTGTATGGATATAGTGATAATTTTTATTATGTTTCTGTAAAATGATAATGTATTTTAATGTTATATGTTTTGATATTGAACATTTGTAAAGGTTTGTTTAAACCAATATACAATAAAAGAAAAAAAAATATTCAGAGAGTGTACAAAGCAAAAGCAAACTTGCTGTGGAGTTCATATGCTCTGTCAGACTAGTCACCCTGCCAAAGTGTATTGGTGTAGCATGTGCAAGTCACCTTATCACCGTGCAGTGTAGTCGGTGGCCCACAGGAGCAGAAACCTTCACTGATTACAATTGCGCCAGCACAACTGTGTTATTGGCACAAGGTGACATACAAGTGTTTTTCCACCTCTTTCCCCCGAAAAGCATGTGCCAATTACGTATCGACCTACTGTTATCTCACATGAGAGGTGTATGTCCGATTGGGTGAAGTGTGTGTCTGGGATTGTTACAAGAGCCATGCGTTGAAGCAATCGTTGTGCTAATTGGTAAACTGTATGTCTGGCCATAACCATGGGGGTTTTCCTGTTTCCATTTCCCAGTGAGGATGAGGGTTGTGAGGATTATTGCCCACGCTTTCATCCAAAGGGCTGCACGACTTTTTCGAGGGTCAACCACATCTGGGTCTTGAAGAGATGACCTTGCGGTGCATTGGTTAGGGGTCAGGGGATGCACCTTCACCAGCTCAGAGGAGCCATCATCGCTGCCCAGGCAAAAGGAGATGCCCCCTGATCTTATAGTGGTACACCTGGGAGGAAATGATTTGGCGTCTGTGGGATGGAAGGGGGTACGGGAGCAGCTCATGGCGGACCTGGAATGGATTGCACAGAAGTTTCCAAACACTGTGGTGTCCTGTTCCCCAGATGATTCCCAGGAGGGATTGGAGAATTCCAGAGAATGCAAGGGCCATCAACCGCTCGGTGTGGAAACTCATTGGGGATTTTGCAGACTGACAAAGGGCAACAACAGAATTCAGACTATTCACCATTGCTTCATCAAAGGTGAAGTGATGTTTCACAGAGATGGGGTGCACCTTTCAAAAACAGGCATGGATATCTTGATTGAGAACATTTTGCAATTTGCCCAGATGCTATTTTACGGGGGGGGGGGCAGTAACTGATGGACTTACTGGATTGTGTGAAATGCTAATAAAAATGTTATTAAGTATTTTGGCAGTGAGACTCCTACTTCCTAGCAATTGGTTGTGTTCATGGCCTGTCAATGCATTCAGTATGTCCATGCTGCTTATTTCTTAGCTACCCATCACCACTTGCATCAGCCTAAATCAACTTGCTTGCCCTTGCATTAATTTCGTGCATGTAGCCTTTCGCCTTCCAACACACACCCCTATGTGAATGAGCAGGTGTTTTTGTCAAAAGTGTGCCAGCAATTGTCTGGAAGAGCCTGCTGTGTACTTTTCTTATCTTCCCTGTCTGCGTCTTGATTGCCTCTGGCTTTTCAACTCACCCAATCACTAATACGTTGCATGGTTGCTTCTCACCTCCATTTCCCATCCACCAGCATCCCATGGAGGACGGCATGGTGCAAAGCACATTGGCTGTTTCTGAATTGGTAGTGTGGCTGCAATCCTCGTCCCCACACTTGTATCTGTGTAATGTATAGCAGAAGGGGACATCATCCTTAGCTTTTTTGTTGTCTTTCTTTTAGGTGCAATTGTGTTCTAGCTGTCTACCCACTTGTAGGAAAGCAGTCAGCTGGTCCTTAGCATTTCACGTGAGAGTTTGCAAAATAGTACTCTGTTTATTGTAGCATGCAGGAAGTACGTCATATTGCAGAGGGCTGCTACAGTTGTGAGCAAAGTCTGGACCTTTTGGTGTACTTGTGTGGAATAGATTTGATGCACTGAATACCACTTACTCTGCTATGTTCCATACTGTGAGAAGCACACATACTTATTGTTTCAGTCTTCATCTGGTCTTCGGGCAGTGAAGGGTTCCATAGCAACAGTACTCATGGCTTCTCGTTGATCAATGTCTGGTGCGGAGGCTTTAGCTTCAGTGTTGGAGTCTGGCTCAGAGCAAGGCACAGAGGTGGACATGCAATCTGAAACAGATAGTTCTTCTGAGGGTCAGGGGGGAAGTGATTGAGGAAGTGAGTTGTCCATTGATGAAAGTTCCTCCTCCTGCTCATCATCATCATCATCTGATGACGAAGAGGAAGAAAGAGTCCATCCACCTTTTTGCACACTTCCCACATGCAGGGGACCTGCAAGGGAGAGGGGACGCGCAGGATGTCCACGCAATGTGCCAGTTCCTGATATGGCTGAAGAGTCGCAGTGGGTGCCTCCAGCAATGGCTCAGCTTGTTGTGCCCCCTTTCACTGGTATATCAGGGTGCACAGTGAATACAGATGGGTTTGAGCCTATTGATGTTTTCAACCTTTTTGTTGATGATGGGTTCCTTGCAGATGTGGTTCAGCAAACCAATTTATACGCTCCACAGTTCTTGAGGTCAAGGGGTCCCGCTCTGAAACCCCAGTCCAGAGCACAAGCATGGGTTTTAACAACCAATGTTGAAATGAGAAAATGTTGGGGTCTCATTCTGCTCATGGGAATATCGCAGAGGCCGTCTGTCTCGATGTACTGGTCTACTGTAGCTCCACTTTATAGCCTGTTTTTTGCAGCTACATTGAGTAGAAATCACTTTCAAGCACTGCGCCGTATGTTGCATTTCATGACAACTCGGCAGCATTACCCAGAACTGACCCAAACTTTGATAGGCTCTACAAACTCCAGCCATTTCTGGAGCACTTCACTCACCGATTTGTGGAGCAATATGTCCCTAGCCAGGACATATCCATCGATGAATCATTGGTGTTGGACAAAGGTTGGCTACTGTTCAGGCAATACATTCCTAGCAAAAGAGCACAATATGGGATCAAAATGTATATGTTGGTTGAAAGTACCACTGCGTATGTATGCAGCATGAGAGTCTACACTGGTAACGACTCTACCCTAAACCCTCTGGGCTGCCCAGCCCATTTAGGGACAAGTGAGAAGATAGTTTGAGATCTTCTCACACCATGGCTCCACAAGGATCACCATTTGTATGTGGATGATTATACACAGGAATTCCACTGTTCAAGGAATTGTTCAATGTGGGGACACCGGCGTGCGGTACAATCCTCAGTAACCGCAAAGGCTTCCCCAGACAACTTCTGTGTAAGAAGTTGTCCAAGGGAGAAGGTATTGCATTGCAGCGGGATGAACTGTTGGCAGTGAAATTCTGTGACAAAAGGGAAGTGTATATGCTAAGTACTATTCATGATGAAAGTACTTCAGCAGTCACTCTGCGTGGGCAGACTCTGCAAGTGTGGAATCCCAACTGCATTCGGGACTACAAGTACATGGGTGGAGTAGACAAAACGATCAAGTGCTTGATTCATACCCTGCTGAACGCAAGTCACGCTTCTGGTACAAAAAGTGGGATACGCGCATTGTGCATGTGGCAGCGTACAATGCTTATGTGGTGTACCGTGCAGCTACTCCACAAAACAACCTCTCTTTTATGAACTTCGAATTAGCAATTGTTCAATCTCTGACTATGGTCCATGTACAAATTGCCTCCTTTCCAGAGGTAGAAGATGTGGCCAGATTGCAAGAGTGACACTTTGGTGATTATGTTCCTCCCACAGCCACGAAGGCACCAATTTACAGAAGATGTAAGGTGTGTACAAAACAAGGAAAGAGGAAGGATACTCGGGTGTACTGTCCCCAATGCCCTTCCCAGCAAGCCCTCTGCTTTCAGCCTTGTTTCCTTTTGTATCATACAAAGAAAAAATATTGGGAGATCAACTGATTTCCAAAAATGCCCATCATTCCTTGAAAGGGACCCTTAGCCTCTGAATTCATGCATGTCTTATAAAGGAATGGCACTCCTGCTCCCTACACTGGAGGTGTACCTTCAATGAAAATGCAACAGGATGTCAACTCACTTCACTTGATTTAGCGTGCCTTCACAAGCATTGCTAGTCCTGCTTCCTCCACTTGAGGCCTGCCTTGAAAAGACACACCACAGCCGTAGCTTTCCCTTGAGGTCTGCCTATGAAATAAACATCAGTGTAGATCCCTCAGCCCAAGGCGTGACTTGCAAAGGAACACAAATCAGGCTCCTTCCATTTGAGACGTGACTGCGAAAGAATAATCATTACGGATCCCTCCACTCGAGGCGTGCCATGCACAAGAGGGGAACTCCATTTGGGTCATTCTCCTTTGGTGTGCTTTGGCAAGTAGTGCTAGTCCTGCTCCCTCCACTTGAGGCCTGCCTTGGAAAGGGACACCTCCCCCGTACCTTTCACTTCAGGTCTGCCTCAGAAGGAAACGTGAGTCTAGCTCCCTCTGTGCGAGGTGTGCCTTGCA
This sequence comes from Ambystoma mexicanum, assembly GCF_040938575.1. Taxonomy (NCBI): domain Eukaryota; kingdom Metazoa; phylum Chordata; class Amphibia; order Caudata; family Ambystomatidae; genus Ambystoma; species Ambystoma mexicanum. The sequence continues at coordinate 360,944,032 of NC_090941.1, forward strand.
AAGTAATGCAATTTAGGCTCTTTTCACTTCAGGCGACCCTTGGAAAGGAATACCACTCCACCCTCTCCACTTGAGGTAGGCCATGGAGAAGAAGGGAAGAGCACTCTGGGTCACTCCCCTTTGGGGTGTCTTGGCAAGGCACGCTAGTGCACCTTGCTCCTGTTCGGGATTGCCGTAGAAAAAAACATCAGGGAAGCCCTCTCCGCTTACGGCATACTTTGGAAAGGAACCCGATTCCGGCTGCTTTCACCTAAGGTTTGGCATTCAAAGAAACGCCACTCCTGCTCCCTCTACTCGAGGGGTGCGTTGGGGAAGACCGGAACACCATTCAGGTTCCCTCCATTCAAGCGGTGTCTTTTGAAAATAGTACATGCCACTTTGGCTCCCTCCCTTGAGGTCTAAGTGTTATGAAAGTGGTACTTGTACACCAACTGTATGGCGGTGGTGTCTTGCGTACCTCATAACATCCTGCCTTGTATATTGTTTTACTGCAAGTAATGTTATGTGTGGTGTAAGTGACATGTCTTCTGTAGGAATGAATTGGATACGATTGATGTGTGAATGAGGTAAAGCTGCGTAGAACATACAGATGTCATTTCTGTGAATGCACTTTCCCAGCACTGCAGAAATGATTGCCACGTTGCAGGGTGTGTATTTTGTTTGGGTACGGTTCAACATGTGAATGTTTGAACAGAGTTGCTATGAGCATACTCAAAGTTGATGTGGAAGATAGCGCCTGTAGGGCAGGTAGTCAAGTGAGCCAGTATGCACTTGCTATCAGAGTCCACACACAATTGCAGGCACATAAAGTTTGAATGCAGACACAGTTGCTATGCAATTGCTGGCAAATTATGTACAAGATATTGGTAGAGACAAGGTTGCATTGTCAGCAGATGTCCATGTGGTATAAGTGTGAAGACACTCTCAAGTGTAGATACGCTTGCTCTGGCACAAGTGATTTGGTAGAAGTGCGACTGCTGAAATGGATGCCTACTGACTACAGACACGAAAGAGGTACGAATGGCCAGTGATCCGGTGGGTGCCTTGTTGTGGCATCACCGATCACAAGGACGATCCTCCTTGTCCTACACAAGGAGGTTTGTCCTTGTGCTAAATCCCACCTTGCCTGTCCAACTGCATTGTGACTGAGAAGTGAGGATAGGTGCATGTGAATTGGCTTACTGACAGTACTTTACTGTTTCCTGAACGCACACTAAAGAGAAGTTACTGTACGAATGATGTACCGATTGTCACTCAGGTGAGACACCCATGCATGAGGGGTCTGCCTCTCATTGAGACACCTGTGGGATCGCAGGAAGGTAGGACATGTGTTGCTGGTGGCATGTTTCGGTGGGTGACCAGAGTAAAATGTGCAGAAATAGTGTTTTTTCCCCCAGATTTGGACTTTGCCGGGGGTTCTGGGTAATAAATTCTGGGCCGATTTGCGCAAGTCTGCGGATTACCACGGGGGTCCTCTTTTCAGAAATGCATTGGGTTCCATGTTTTCCTTGGTGGCTTGGACACCCTAGGCCCATATCTGCAGGGTGTGCCCTTCTGAAAAAATCATGAAATTCAGCTGTCGGAAAAGACTTGGGGTGAGCCGTGTTTTAGGCTTTCCCCTTGGTGCCCCAGTAGGTGCACCCAAACATGTGAGATACCGTTTTCATTGGGACACATGTGGGAATGCGGGAAGGTAGGCCATGTGTGGTTGGCGGCATGTTTTGGTGGGTGAGCTGAGTGAAATATGCGGATATTGTTTTTCTTTTGCCACATTTGGGAATTTGCTGGGGTTTCTGGGTAATAAATCCTGGGCTGATTTGGGCTAGTCAGACCTCTGGGGATTCCCACAGTTGTCCACTTTTTGGAAAGGCATGGGGTTCCCTGTTTTCCTTGGTGGCTTGGGCACCCTAGTCCTATATCGGTATGGTGTGCCCTTCTGAAAAAATCGTGACATTCAGCTGTCGGAGAAGACTTGGAGTGAGCCGTGTTTTAGGCTTTCCCCTTGGCACCCAGGCAGGTGCACCCACACATGTGAGTTACCGTTTCCATCGGGACATGTGTGGGAATGCGGGAAGGTGGGCCATGTGTTGTTGGTGACGTGTGTCGGTGGGTAAGCCGAGTGAAATGTACAAAAATTGGTTTTTTTTGCCACATTTCAGAATTTGCCGGGGTTTCTGGGTAATAGATTCTGGGCCGATTTGTGCTTGTCAAGCCTCTGTGGATTCCCACGGGTGTCCTCTTTTTGGAAATGCATGGGGTTCCTCATTTTCCTTGGCGGCTTGGACCCCCTAGGCCCATATCTGTATGGTGTGCCCTTCTGAAAAAATCGTGAAATTCAGCTGTCAGAAAAAACTTGGGGTTAGCCGTGATTTAGTCTTTCCCCTTGGCGCCCTGGTAGGTGCACCCACACCGTGATGTACCGTTTTAGTCGGGACAAGTGTGGGAATGTGGGAAGGTAGGCCATGTGTTGTTAGCGGCGTGTTTCGGTGGGTGAGCCGAGTGAAATTTTCGGAAATTGGGGGTTTTTACCACATTTCGGACTTTGCTGGGGTTTCTGGGTAATAGATTCTGGGCTGATTTGTGCAAGTCAGACCTCTGTGGTTTCCCATAGGTGTCCTCTTTTTGGAAATGCATGGGGTTCCCTGTTTTCCTTGGTGGCTTGGACACACTAAGTCCATATCTGTATGTTGTGACCTTCTGAAAAAATCGTGAAATCCAGCTGTCGGAAAAGTCTTGGGGTTAGCCGTGTTTTAGGCTTTCCCCTTGGTGCCCAGGTAGGTGCTCGCACACATGTGAGGTACTGATTCCATCGGGACACGTGTGGGAATGTGGGAAGGTAGGCCATGTGTTGTTGGAAGCGTGTTTCGGTGGGTGAGCCGAGTGAAAATTTTGGAAAATTGTTTTTTTGCCACATTTCGGACTTTGCTGGGGTTTCTGGGTAATAAATTCTGGGCCGATATGCGCAAGTTAGACCTCTGCAGATTCCCACGGGTGTCCTCTTTTCGGAAATGCATGGGATTCCCTGTTTTCCTTGGTGGCATGGACACCCCAGGCCCATATCTGTATGGTGTATCCTTCTGAAAATATCGTGAAATTCAGCTGTCGGAAAAGACTTGGGGTTAGCCGTGTTTTAGGCTTTCCCCTTGGCGCCTAGGTAGGTGCACCCGCACATGTGAGGTACCGTTTTCATCGTGACACGTGTGGGAACACAGGAAGGGATGACATGTGTTGTGTTTGTGTGGTTTTATAATGTTTGAACCCATTTGTTGGTGCCCTTTGTCACACAACCCTTTCATTTCCCAAATGTGCCCTACATTTAGTCGCTGCTTTAGGCGTCAAAAACTTTTGTAACCTGCACAAGTCACCTACCCTTGAAAAGGTCTGCCGGTGCTCTTTCAAAAAATGTGTGCTTGCCATTCCTCCCTCTATTGGTTTTCCTGATTTACACATGCTAAGTACGTCTGTTCAGGCCATAAGCATAAAACTCCTGTGTTCCATGGCTCAGTGTTTGGCTTGTGGTATTGCTTGTTTTGTGAAACACTACAAGAAATGTGTGATTTCCTAACTGCAAGAGTCTGTGGAATGTAGCGGAGCATTGTTTTTCTCAAAATTCATAGCCAACCATATCCACCACATACCTTTTTTTCAGCCTTTTCCTGCTTTTCCCCAAACTATGGAATTTTCCCCTACCTAGTTGTTGTCTGACCTGCACAAATTACCCCTTCCTAAACTTGGAATTGTGTCTACTTTTCAGAAATGTATGCCTTTCTGTCCTCCAATTCAGCTTTCCTTCCCTTTTCTTCCATTCCGTCCACGCATCTCCAATTGGCAAAAATGGCCAAAATCGCCTACCTCTGACAAAACAGTTGATAATCACATCAAAATATTTTATTTTTGTTTCCAGTCAACATGTTCTTGAAAGCCAGGAAATTGGGGGCTTCAGCACAGCAAACCATTTGTTCCTAGCTCTTACAAGGAAAAAACTACAGGGTTCTTTGTACATCATTTTATTGGCATATTTTGAAAAAAAAATGTTCCCACTTTTTGGTAATTTTCTCTCACCTTCCTACAGCAACCTAGGATTGCTGGGTGGCGTTATGACCACCTACATGTGGGGAAAGCAGGGACCACGATATCTCATGTAACGAAAAAGTTACAAAGCATTGAATGGTGACATACCGAAATCACCAAAAAAGGCTTTGGCACTGGGGGGGAACCTATGGCACTTAAAGGGTTAAGAACTCAATGTGGAATCTCTGAGTCATGATGCAATAGATCTTGTCATATCTAGAAATGTCTAATAAAAAGGTACCTCGATTATATTTACCTAGAATAGATCTGTGGTTAATGTCAGAGAGAATATCCACCCCTTCAGGCAGCAGATCGGTATCCTCTATGAAAGGAGATTAACTTTGTTTTAGTTGGTGTGGACTAGATAGTTTAGTGGAGAGATGACATACCACTGATAAAATATAACTCACCTTCAAAAAGAACCTTTGCCTTCTTGCTGCTGTGTATCATGAATATGAGCAGTATCGGCCGGCGAAGCAGCTAAAGTTCCAACGTGGAATTATTGGGAATAAATAAACGCTGGTCTCTTCCATAAAGCTAGAAAAAATGAATAGAGACTTTTGAGGAAATACCCCACTTTCCGGACAACACATCTCTAACATAGTGTAGGGTGAAATTCTTACTTGCCGAAAACCAGCCTGCAGTGCTTGATATGGACAGTTAAGGCTCCACTTGTATTGAAGTTGCTAGGCAACTGCTACTAAAACTGTATGCATTGTCTGTAAAAACAAGCGGTGTCAAGTTGTTACAACTGGGCTAAAGCAGTGCCTCAGATTCACAAGTCTAATTTTGTACTTTTGTAAATTTTGTAATCTGCCTGGGATGGGGAGACTTACCTCTCTTGCCTCATGACGGTTAACCGGAATGCCATTCTCTGTGTTGTGGAGAACTACCTAGCATCAGTAAGCAACCCCTCTTCATAGAGTACGCCGTCTGTGCATGTTGAATGCGGCAGCCATCTAAAGGTGGAGATTCCAAGTGCACCTCCCTGTGTCAAACTCTCCATATGACTTTAGGAGTTTTCAAAAGAAGTGTATGACGAGGTTCCAATTGCACTGGAGTCTTTGAATATTATGATTAAAATGTACTTTCCATTTCGCTGGAGAGCAACAGGTCTGTCATAATCCCTTTAAAATGTGTAGATGCATTAGTTAGCAAAGTCTTTTCTCATGTGAATACTCCTAAGTGATACGCATATCACCAACTCACACTTGTTAACCCTTAAACCATGGCTTCGATCTAGATCTACTTGCCCAACTTGCACACCTTACTTGATGTTATGCCTTTTTTTTGGGATAACTATCGCAATTTGGAAGATAGCACAGTTGCTTCCATTTTGAAAGGCTCTTTGTCACTACTATTCTGTTTTAAAGGAAGAAATTGCCCATAGTGTAAGTTATCTCTAAGGTATTTAATACGATACCTATTGTGATAAAGTAATGTGTTTCTCGCCATGGTTTTGTGGAATGGTTTAACCAACAGCGGTGCATCCTTGTGGTAGACTGTGAAATCCAGAAAGTTTGACTACTGACTGCTAATGGTTATAGCAGACTTCAAAATTGGGTGTTGGTCATTCAGCCAATCAAAGAAGGAATTGGTGGATTCTTGAGAGCCCTCCCACATCACTATGATGTCATCTATGTAGCAAGTCCATTATTTAAGTTGTGCTTTGAATGGGTTAGAATCAGAATAGATATTCAGTCTCTCAAAACCTCCCACATATAAATTGTCTAAGCTAGGGGCCATGGGCGCTCCCATCGCTGTGCCCTCTATTTGTTCATAAAAAATTCCCATAAACTCACAACTATTGTCGGTTAAAGCCATTTCGGCACACCACATTAACAATGAGTTTGGTACAGTGTCTGTGTCTGGTCTATTCCACAGGGCTTCCTGAATAACCAATAGGGTCTCTTGTAATGGAGGGAGGGTTAGGGTTTCCACCTCCCATTCTTTAAAATTGATAGCACTGATAGCTACACCCCTGTCGTTTGTTTAGTATTAGGCAGAATCATATGTAGTACCCTTTGGGAACACCACACACAATTATGACAACAAGTGTAAGTACAAATTCACCTTTGGTACAAGCCTGTACTACACAGTAAAGTGGTAGCAATGGCTGAGCAGCCAGACTTATCTCAAGCAAGAGTAAAGTGAGTAGTACCAGAAGTAACATAAAGGACAGCAATTGCCATGGTTCAAACAAACACTGACTCAAGGTTTCTCAGTAAAAGAATATACATTTATTTACATCAGTTGTAAAACAATTCACTACTATAAAGTAGCATAAAATCACAATCTTAATATACTACACAACACCCAATCAATTCTGGACAAGTTAAGCTCAAAATGAAGTGTGAGCAAAATGGTACTTCAGCAATTTAAAAAGGGAGGGAAAGGCAAAGTTATTCAAAATCACACAACACCAATGAGTAAGTAGGCAGGGCAATCTAGAAAAGGCTTACTACAACTAAGATTCAAATCAATAGACCTGGGCCAAGGTTAATGGTTCAGAGTCTTTGCAGCGGATCACACAGTTCAGAGTAGTTTGTGGTTAAGTCTTTGCTAAGAGTTCGAAACGAAGTTGGTTGGAGGAAAAGTTATTTAAGAGAGTAGAAAAGGACAAGCCCTCGGATTGGTGAAAGATTTAAAACACTTTCACTGCAGTTGGACGGAACAAACAACTGGGTTTGAACAGAACCTTAGAAGAAGAATGCTGTAGCTGAGGCAGAAGTCTTGAACTGTGAGTGCATTTTTCATTTTAAGAATCTCAAGGTTTGACATTTCTGTCCGCTTGGCATAATTTGTTATAAGCTATTTTATAAAACATACATTTTCTCTCAATTGAATTCACCCAGTGGTTTGTCTCCGCACCTAGAAGCTTGGCTCTGACTCAGAGGTCAAATGTCTTGTTTTTCCCAGAGCAGTGTGGACAGTTACACCCAAAATCAGCATATTCTATTCAATTGAAAGAGTCTATTGTCTTGTGTTCCTGCTAGCAGAGCATCAGTCCAGAGTGCCACTCTCCATCTAATTAACATGACCATGCGATTTCCTGCCTTGTTGCTGAGAAGACTAGGTGTGAAGAGTTCTCATAGAAAAGCAAGCCTTTTGAAGTCTCAGCTAACTCAGGTTACTTTTTAGCTTCTGAAATACAGGTCTCCTGTCAGAATTTAGATGGCCAGCGCCGGTCAGTGACGAGCACCGGTATTGCACTCATTTTTGACAGCTGTCACAAATTAAATGTCTTTAAAACAGGGATTTAGCTTGGTAGCATAGGATTCTCGCTGATATTGTACTGATGTGGATTCTTGCAGTAGAGTAATGTAGAACACCCAACAAGAAGTTGTATCCTTTTGGTGGTTTAGTGAGCCATGATTTTAGCAATTTCGACGATCAAGAAAATGAATTCCCAACAGCTCTGGGTTGCTTTTGGCAATCAGTATTGCTATTCTCAAATGGTTTCAGGCTACCATTTGTGTAGCCCAATGGTGGTTTTAGACAGTGACCTCCTGTGCTCACTAATATAGGCAAAAGTGGGTGGCAGCCTATTTTTCAGATTTTTACTGTGCATTTTTGGATGATTTCTGGCGAGCAGCATGCTTTCCGGTGGCGACTCCAATGTTTCTGCTGCCAGTGATGTTGTAGCGATTGGATGCGTGCGTGAAAACATCCCACAAGCCCCCCTCTTGCGATGGCCTTCATTTTCTATCAATGGAACTCGCAAGATTGGGATGTTAGCCTCATCTTCTTCTGATTCCGCAGATGGCAAAGTTCAGCATCTTTTCCTCCATCAGGGTGGATCAATCGGTTCTCCTCGCCGGTCCTGATGGGAGTATTGGGCGGTATTCCGGGCCCCTCGGATCTTTGCTCCTGGTCCCCGGGTCGTCCTCCTTGGTCAGTCTCCATGGTTTATCTCTCCTAGGATGACAAAGCAAAGTGGCAGAAACATATTCGTAGACATTTCCCCACCACCATTAATGTAGTGGGGTGAACATTTATACATTGTATAAATCAGGAGACATTTGCATTCTTATCATAATATTTTATGGACTGGGATATTTTAGGGGTGGAATTTGTATTGTTCTGGAGTGGCCCCCTCTGGGGTTCCAGAGGACTGCTCCAGTTGCTGCAGAATGTGCCTGGGATGGCAACACTTTAGCTGATTAATATGGACCAACTTGTCTTCCCCCTCCGCCAAACTGGGCATGCGGATCTTGTAGGCAAGTGGTGAGATCTTGTCTACAATTTCAAAAGGTCCCTTCCAGCTAGGCAGAAACTTCCGCTGTTTGGCCTTGTTCCTTTGGAAATTGTACAGACAAACCCGGTCTCGTACATTGTATTCCTTTCTTGTGGTCTTCAGGTCATAGTGGGTCTTCATGCTATCGGCTGATCTTTCTAGATTTCACTGAGCATAGGCAAAAGCATGTTGAAGGTGTTTCCTTAAATTCTCAATATACTCATGAGTTGCGGAGGCATTGATCAATGTCTGCTCTTGGGTCCTGTATAACAGATGCTGGGGAAGCACCATCCTGTGTCCAATCATCAACTCAAACGGTGACATTTTAGTTGCAGATGAAGGGGTAGATCTGATGGCCATTAGGACAAGAGGTGAGCGAATATCCCAACTTGGCCCAGAATCTGCCACAAACTTTTTTAAGATGCTCACAATGGTTTTGTTGTGACGTTCTACTGCACCCGAAGAGGCTGGCCGGTAAGCAATGTATAGCTTCCTTTTAACCCCAAGTATCGCCCACATCTTGGTCATCACTTCGCTGGTGAAATGGCTACCTCTGTCTGACTCAATCCTTTGGGGCAGTCCAAAACACGAAAAGATGTGGTTGATCATCAGGGCAGCTGCTGTTTCTGCTTTGCAGTTTGGGGCCGGGAGACATTCCACCTCAACATGTACTTATTGCCCCTAGAGGAGCGGATCACGGGCCCTATGTAGTCGACTTGCAAATCTGACCATAGCAGTGTCATCCCCATCTTTTGGAGAGGCGCACGGTGTGTGAGGGATGTTAGCTGAAATTGTGCACACACAAGACACCGCTTCAAGTATTGGTCGAGGTCCTGCCCCGTGTGTGGCCAGTATGCAACCTCTCTTAAGATTTCAAGTGTTGTCTGTAACCCCCTATGACCGGCTGTGGACGCATCATGGGCATGACTTAACATCAGGCTTCGGAATGAGGTAGGAACCACCCACTGATCATGGCCAGCTTGGGATTTCCTTACCAACAAACCGTCTTGGATTCAGAACATTTTTGAGCATTTCATCAACTCACTGAGGTCCTCTTTCCCAATGAAATCGGTATCCATCAGGGGAAAGTTCTCAGGGTCCTCAATGTGTTGGTAAAACTTACCAATTATTGGATCCCCCTTCTGAGCCGTAATCAAATCAGCATCTGGGGTCTCCTTACTCAATTGTGCAGTTGAAAGATCATTGTGAGCATTTGTCTGGGACCTAGTGATAGCAGTGACCTGGATTTCCCCCAACAGGGACTCAATTTCTATTAGATCCCCTTGGATGGCCCCGGTTTTGGCCAGCTGATCAGCTAAGTCATTTCTAGTTTTGTCTGGTCCCTCTACTTTGGAATGACCCTTGATCTTTTTCCAGTAGATGGTCATCCCATTCGAGGTGACCAGATCATCAATATTTTGGATTAACTTCTCATGTTTCAGGGGTTTTTATTAGCACATAGCATGCTTCTGGTTTTCCAATTAACCAGGTGCTCCACAAACCCGTTCCGTACATAATCTGAATCTGTGATTATGACCCGTTTGTGGAGTTGATTTTGGACAGCAGTGAGGATGGCTTGATGCACATCAACTCTGCCACCTGACTACTTCGGGGACCAATCTTGTACCCAGCGGAGGGCTCTGGGGACTCATTCACCCACGCATTCCCTGACAACAAGTTCTTTCTCCCCGTTGTTGTCAACATGGTAAGAGCATCCATCCAAATAGACAGTGTGCATTCCCTCACACTTGTCTTCTTCAAAGACTTTGTGTGGGGAATTAAGGTATGCCTCCATGTTGTCCTTGATTTTTAGACTTTCATCCTCGAGACAGTTTTCTCTGGCACAATCATGCAAGTCAGCCAGACCTTGCGCGAGTGGACTCTTCTTATTTTGGCCATATCTGACCTCCACAGCAAAGCCTTGCATTGACAGGATCCAGGAAGTAATTTGGGAATTACTCACATTTCCGGCCCGGATTCTGTCACTTTGGAGATATTGCAGAGGCTGGTGCAGAGTCTCCAATATGATGTGTTCCCCCTGGATAAACGGGCGGTAATTCTTCAATGCCCACACCGTTGCCAGGAGTGCCTTCTCACAATTGTTGAATTTTTCCTCCACAGAGAATAAAGTTTTTCTCGCATAGGAGATTACTTTATTGACCGTGTCATGCTTTTGATATAATACTGCAGTCAAGCATGTATTAGAGAACCTGTCTCCAAGAAAAACTCCTTGTTTCTGACAGGGTAAGCTAGGCAGGGCGCTTGTGAGAGGCTTCTTTTGAGCTGTCTTACTGCCTCAGATTGTTCTGGACCCCATTCCCACTTGACCCCCCCCCCTTCAAAAGATGAATCAGGTGCCTGGTGATCTCTGCGTAGCCCTCAATGAACTTTCTACTGTAATTAGTCAGTCCAAGGAGGCTCCTTAGTTCCCGCAGAGTTGTGGGGTCTTTCAGTTTCTGAAGTGCTTCCACTTTCTTTTCTTGGGGACAGAGACCCTGAGGAGTAATCTCATTCCCCAAGAAATTAACACGGGTTCTACACCACTGTGCTTTCTGAAAGGAAAGTTTTGCTCCGGCGGCCCTCAACTGTGTCAGAACATAACAGATCTCCGCTATGTGTTCCTCCACAGTTGAACCTTTGATGAGGTCATCATCTACATAAGCTAGGTTACCCCTCGCACCCAGGTCAGGCATGGACTTGTGTAGGAAAATGTTGAATTAATTGCCGGAGTTGAGGTCTCCGAAGGGTTTCCGGGTCCATGTGTACTGCTGGCCCCCAAAGGTAAAAGCCAGTTTGTATTAGTCTTCCATACTGACAGGCACAGTCCAATATCCATTGGTCAGGTCTATCAAAGTGAATACCTGTGACCCCTGGATCTAGGCCAGCCCTTGGTCAATGTAGGGAAGAGGCCATCGGGAAGTATGGACCCGTTTGTTGAGCTCCCTAAGGACAGCACAGAGTCTCCACTGGCCGTTTGGCTTCAATATTCCCAGCACGGGATTATTGAAGGTGCTGTGGACTGGACGGATTATCCCCCGGGACTCCAGGTTCTTAATTATTTCAGTAAGGGACTCCATGGATGCGAGAGGCAAGCGATATTGCTTCACAAACACTGGAGCCATGCCAGGGTCCGTGGGAATTGTTGTGTGGATGTCAGTGCGACCACAGTCATATGAGTCCACCCCAAAGAGATCTTGAAAATCCAAGAAAACTTGTTTCAACTTTTGCTTCTGCTCCAGAGTCACACAAGCATCAGCTAGGTTGACTCTCTCCTCAACCATCTGCCTGAAGCCTGGAAAGACTTCTGGTTTCGCTATCTCAGTGGCCTCCTCCAGCTGGGTGGAGAAGTCCCCGGTCAGAGTGCTGATTTGGACTGGTGGCCTCAGGTATGAAAGGCAGCCCTCATGGACCTGGAAAATCACCTCATCCCCTCTGAAGTCACAAGTCACATCTTCCTTACCAAAAGGGCATGAAGTGTACACCAGGAAGTTCCCCCCATGCCGGGTAAAGATCCTGTCTGGTGTTGTATGGTCATCACTGTCACTGTCAAGACAGTCCTTGGGGATTGGTCCTAACAGTTCATTTCCTAAATCAATGGAAAAATGTCGGTCTTTAAGTCACTGTTATCCACCTCTATTGGAATGGTGTCATGTTCTATATTGACTAATGGTGTTGGGTTTACCCCCAACCCTTGCTGTTGGAGAGAAGAATTTAGATGAATATAAGCATCAGGGTTTTCCAATTTTTGTCCTCTTTTAACTTTCACTTCCAGGGAGAATTGTCGGGTCCTTTCTGGGATGGTGACTTCCTCTCCAATCTGAATTTCAACTGCATAAGGTAGCAGGTGAGCTGACTTAAATGCTTGCTCTTGGTCATCAAAGCCCATGGGATTATCTGCTAATCGGGACCAAGCTTTGAAGTTTATTAGGTCCAAACTAATGGCAAAGCGATTCAGAATGTCACTGCCTAAGTAAAAGGTGGCAGTGTCGTCTCGCACGACCCAACAATTATGGGCTTTGCTCTTGTTGCCAATGGAGATTTTGAGCATACACCTGCTTGGCAGGAGATGTTTGGAATTGGGCGTTTCCAGATCCATTTCCCATTTGTCTATCAGTTTGAATGTGGGAATGGCAGGATCTTTTGGGAGTTGGTGGAACATGGCTTTGCTGATGAAGCTCTTACCGTTGTTCACACACACTTGGACGAGAACAGAGTCCTTCCCATCATTTAACTGAACAGGGATGAACAACTGCTCTCCAATTTGCTGAATATCAGCAAGGCTCTGAGCTGATTTCACATTTCTCTGGACTATAGGAGTGGGAATGTCTGATTGTGGATTGGTAAAGAATTTCAGAGTGTTTCCTTCCAGTGTGGAATACCACCTTAAACTGGAAGGTAGGTTGATTTTCAGAAATAGAGAGGACCCCCATCACCAGTCTGTTGTCCTACTGCTATTACTGTCACATCTGGAATTTGGTTGTTCTGGAAGTGAAATTCTACTTGGTCGGATTTTTGCTCAACCATGTGGCATGTGCCGTTTAAACTAACATGGTTGACACTCTGTTTTAATTTTATTGGTCGGCTAGTCTGGGTGCAGAGGACCTTGTTTACGCAATCTATTAGGGGTGACAACCTTTTCAGTAGGTCATTCCCTAGTAAACATGGGGTGCCCTCTGGAGTCACTACCATGAATGGGTGTTTCACCTTGTGTTGCCCAATTGTAATGTCCAAATCCGCAGTCCCCTCGATCGGAATTTCCTTCCCGTCAAAGTTCTGAAGTTGTCCAGGAAGAGAAGTGAGAGGAATTTGGTAATTCTCCCCCCTCCCTGAATTCAGTTCATCAAAGGCCTTTTTGGACAGAAGGGTAGCTTGGGATCCATTGTCCACCAGTGCCAAAATTGTACCCTGCCCCTGTACTTGTACCGGGGCATAGTATCTTCCCCTCCTTCTCCTCAAGGGGGCACAGATAATGCACATTTTTGGATAACTGGTGGCACAATATTCTGGTTTTGGACATGCAAAGAGAAGAGATTTGAGCAGAATTCTGTGGAGAGTCTTGGGAATCTGAAAGAAAAAGTTGGCAACTAGAACTAGGAGACGTTTTGGGTTCCCCTGGTTCCGGTTCTGGGCCGTCCCCCCCTTTCTGGAGGCAGTCACCAGGATGGGTTTGAACCAGTGGATTTTCTTGCTGTTGGTTCTGGGATGAGATGATGGGCGGAGCTAGCTCAGTCCCCACATCTACCCAGTCTGGATGTGAATCCCTTGGGACCCATTTTTCTTTGGGAGGAGTTCCCCCATCTCTGAAGGAGAAGATCCTTTCCCCAGGATCCTCTGAGGATCCCTGTCCCTCAAATTGGAAGATCTGTACCTCCTCCTCAAAGTGGGCTTGTTTGAGTCCTTTGTTTCTCCTACCTCCTCTCTGCTCCCTGGGTGGCAGACTTTTAGGGGTAGGAGATTTTGTTTCCAGTTCCTGGGTTTCCAGGGGCTATTTACAAGTGGAAAAGGAAGCTTCCCCCAAGGCTTTACACCCCCCTTCCCCTTGTGCCTCCTCTCTGGGAACCGGTGGGTTATCGGGGTGCTGCCCCCGTCATTGTTCCGGAGCACCAGGCCAGAGTTTGGGGCATTCTGCACCGGCATGCCCATCTGAGGGTTCTGCTGAGCCCTTAGCATGCGACCCAGCTCCTGTGCCATATTTTGGACCTGGCGCTCTAACTGTGAAACCCGCTCAGGTTGATACGGGGTTCTGTTTTCTCCCCTGGGCTGATCCCGGGAAGGGTAGCTATCCCTTCTATGCTAGTACCCCGGGTTGGGAAGATTTGGGTCCCCTCTCCCGGATTAGGTGGTCTGTGCTGAGGCATGTGGGGAAAGAAGGATGGATGATTTTGGAGTTGGAAGTTGGGTGGATACCTGGGGAAAAAGTTCTGCCCAGGATTTGGTGAATTTCGGCCCTCCTGTGGGAAGTTAGGAGGGAAGTTCCCTGGGTTAGGTGCTTGGCCGGATCCCCCCTTGGGCTGGAGGAGTCCACACATAACCCAGGATGGGTCGGTTTCCCTTGTAGCGCGGTCTTTCATAGTCAGGGGAGTGAGGGACCCATTTGTGGGACTACCTCCTTGACTCCCTGTCTGTGACTGGCCCGAGGGCATTCTGGGCTTGGAATCATTCTGTGCAGGCAAGTTTTTAGGCCCCCATCCCCAAATCCAAAATGGGGGAAACCTTTATCTCTGCCACCTTGGCAGCAGCAGGGGTGCTGGTCGGTTTGGGGTTTTTCAGAGCATTACTTTTATTTTCTATGGGCTTCTGCACCTCATAGATTCGGGTGGCCTGTTCAATGACCCAGTCTAGTGACCCTTTCTCATGAAAATCTCTCACTAGCTGGGTCATGATGTATTTGGGTAAGGCATGGAAAAAAGTGTTAACAAATTCTTTGCTATCAGTGTGCACCCTTTTGGTAGTCTGCGCAAATGCACGCTTCAGCTCCTGCACAAATTCTTGTGGGCCTGATCCTCCCCACATTGCAAATTGTAGGCTGCCTTGCGAGCCTCTTGGGGATTCCTATGAACAGAAAAGTGCTTTAAGATGGCCGCCCTATATGTGGACCATCTTGAATGGTTTTGGTCCTCCATCCCGCAAAGAAACTGGAGTATTCTGGGGAGAATATCCATTTTACATACTGAATGCAGCAACTGCTGTCTTTCAAATGGAAAGTCTCCATCATTTGCTCAAAGAGCTCCAAGTGTTCCCAAACAGAATACTTGGAGTTCTTATGGTAAGGAGTGATGACACTGCTTATTGCTTTGATCTGTTTTAAGGGGTCCTTAAGCAAGGCCCTTATTACCTTATTGGCCTTCCTGTTTCGGGTAACCCTGGTCCATTCATCCTCTGACTCAGAAGCACTGCTCCCAGAGGTGCCTGTCTGATCGTCCAGGTTTACCCAGATTCTGCGAGCCTGGGAATGACTGGCAGAATGTGGGGACCTAGTCTCTTGTGTGCTGGGATGCACAGAGGAGTCTTCAGATTCCTCCTTGCTGCCCGCATTAGATGGGTACCCCCCCCGCTGACCTAACTGGGCAGAAGTTTTCAGAATGCCCTTAGAGGGCCTACTCTCTCGGGGTTCCCCATTAAATTGCACTGTACTTTGGTGCCCATACCCGGATGCCCGCCCATCCATTCCTGGGGGGTACTGGCCTATGAGCCCCATATTTCTGACTGGATAGTAATCTGCCATCCCCGTGGCCTTGGGCTCATGTGTGCCAGGGGACCTGGGGGTGGCACAGTGCAGGGACTGGGAGAGATGGAGGCCTCTGGTTCTAGGGCTCCTGAGGTTATGCTCAGGTGTTTCCCTTTCCCAGCGAACCTCATCTCTATCAGCCCCTGCTCCCTGTTGCCCTGCCAGAGCCTGTGCTTTCAGTTCCTCAATTAAGGCCTTACTAGACTCTATCAGTCTCTCCTGCATGGCTACCTGTTGCTGGAGCCTATCATTGTGCTGGCAGAGAGCTTCATTCTCTCTCTGTGCTTCCTGGTTAGTCTTGGAGTACCGGGTCAGTCTTTGCTGCAGGAAGGTTACCTCCTGAGTGCCATCCCTACCGGCCTGCTCCTTTCTTGCCTGAGCATCTTCCACCCACCTGGTGTGCTCTAACAAGTTCTGATGCTCTTTTTGGAGGTCACCCAGTCCCTGGAGGGCCAGGTGATTTTCTTCCATTTTCTTTTTTAAGTGGCAGACTTCCTGGCCTAAGGTATCCCTTTCCTGAGTAAGAGCCTGCATCTGTGCCGCCAGGTCGTCCCTCTGCCTTTGAAGGGAACCAGCTTTCTGGCGCTCTTCATCAAACTCTGCCTGGGTATCCAGGTCTTTCAAAATCAATGTATTGCTCTCTGCCTTCTCCCTATCTAGGTGACTTTGCAGGGTGACTACCTGCTCTGCGCATGCCCTGTTGAAGTCCAGTTGTTGCTCCAGCTTTTTCTGGCTCTGCAGTAGGGAGTCCAAACCTTCTTGATACTCCTTCTGCAATGCCAGAATTCTGGTATCCTGGTCTGCCTTTTCCTGTTGCAGGATACCCATATCCTCTTTTATTTTAATGATATACTGTCTACTATCATTTTCTGACTCCTGGCACCTATGCAGCCTCTGCTCAGAAGAGTCCAGGTCAGATTGGGCCTTCTCTAATGCCATCAGTTGCCTATTTGCCAGATCTTGGCCTTCAGCACATTTGTCCTGTATGGCTCCCATATATAAATATAAATATGCCGCTATCCTGACAATCTTGTCGTGATCATCTTTGGCCTTAGGGGCCATGTATAGTTCACTCAGGGCCACGTGTAAGGGGTCCTGATCTCTCCAGATATCTAACCCAGTTGCAGTGACCTGTTGTGTGATTGCCTGCAACCACACATTTTGGTCCTCTTCAGCCCACTCACCTCTCAAAAATAGCTTATGTAAGTGGTGCTCTCTCGCTATATTCATGTCTAACAGTGTCGTCATTCTGGAAATTGATTTCCTTCCTGACTTACAGAATTTTGTATTTTATCTTGCAAAACAGACTGTTTCCTAAGAGTGTTCCTTTTTGAGGGGTGCTTTCACAGCGTAACGCAGTGTAGTAGCCCAACAGGATTTATGTATCCTATCAGTTAGCACACTGTATTAAGCTGCACAAGTGGTAGATCTAATCCAGACGTCCCGTTACGAGCCCCCACTCTGTAAGGGACTTCAATCCAGCAATCCAACTAAGTCAATGCCTAGTCTGGGATGACCAATGGAAGCCCTTATTAATATATTTTTATGTCAAATTATTTGAATCTGGATGATAAACCCTTATATAACGCCCCTCTCTTTGAATCCCCCTGACCTCACTGAGCCAAGAAGTAAGTTTGTTTTGCAAATTAAAAGATTTATTTGAGGAATGAAACAATATATATATATCACACTTTTATGAATAAATTAATATTTGATAGCACACTTATGAATATAATAGTGATCAACAATGGATAATATTACAATAGCACAATTCTTTAATCACTTAGGAGTTGGTATAGAAAGAATAAGATAGCAGAGAATGGTTTGTATGGTTTCAAGGAAATGCAAGATGGGAAAGAATGCAACACAGGAATAAACTTGATATGAATTCAATCAGAAGGTAATATAATCACTTTTTCCCCTATGACTACTCACTCCCCCCCCATATGCAATATGGAGAGATGGAAAGGAGGGCACACAGGTTTCCAGAATACAATCAAATGCAGTTCGGTTCCAGTTCCCCCTAGCAAGCTTAGAGAAAACCGGTATGATTTTAAACAGGCAAAATACTTTTAAATATGATTGCAATGAAGTGAAAAATATGCTAAAAATGATTTTAATTCGCTAAATGAGATTCAGGGTAGGTGATAGCTACTTTGAATTAGTTCAGGTCAACATTAGCAATGATTCATGAATGATTATCAGATTGAAACGAAATTCAGCAGTTGCAAGCAAAAGACAGCAATTTTGACAGGTGGTGAAATGGAGTAAATTTTTCAATTTGCGGCACTTTTTCCACGTGCGTATATCGTGATTACAGAAAAACTGTAAGGAGTTGGAATGTTTCGGGTTTGTTGGAAAGCTGAGGATCTTAGCTTTAAAATGACAGTTAAATCTCGCTTCTAGGACGGTTCAAAAGATACGGACGTTTTTGTGGAGGTAGATTTTCAGAATGACAGATGGCGCTTTTACAGATTTGAAATCACAGAATGGACACACGATTTCTATGCAGTTCTGGTCAGGTTGAAATGGTTTAAATGAGATTATTTTAACTAAGAGATTGGTTGTGTACAGTTCTAGGCTGAATACTCACTCCTAGTTTTGGACTGGAAGGGAAATGGGCCTCGTCACTGATCTGGTCACGTTTGGACTAAACTCGCCACCGGACGGTCTCAGGCCCTCTAGGTTCTGCTCACAGCACGCTCTCTGGTCTGCTATCGGCACTGCACAGCGGTCTGGTCTGGGTCTGATGGGTTCTGGATACAGCTCTGCTTTCTGAGTCTGGATCTGGTTCTGGCACAGGGGTCAAGCCAGAAGCAAAACATCTCTCCTGACTGTTGAATAGTTTAGTTAGGTTGCTGGATCCTGAGGCCTGCTGAGAGGAGTTCAGATTGTGGATTAGCTCAGCTTCTCCAAGGTTTTAGAGTTTGGGTTAGGGTTCCAGAGTTTTGGTTCTGGAGTCTGTCTGGAATCAGGAGTCTCAAGAGTCTGGAGTCTTTGTCTGGATATGGTCGGCAGCGTGCTGCGCAGGAAATCGGTTGAAGTGGAAAAGTGAGTGTCCCTATCTGGGTCTCAGTGGTTCTTTTTATGTGTTTCCAAAGGGGGTGTGGAGGCTGGCTTTCTATGCCCAACCCACTAAGGATTTGATAGGTTAAAGGATTTACTCTCCTCTGACTGGAGAAAGGAGTAGTGAGTCAGAGTGATGCTATGTTTATGGCTTGGCTGAAGTCCCTCCCCTTTGCATTTACTTAGAAAAACAATTTTTCGTAACCAAACATGTTTTCCAGATACACAAGTTGTTGAGAATGCATGTACATATCACAGATTAATTAAGACAGGTCTCTGTTCAACCCTGCTCTTTCTAAGAGCTTGGGTTCAGAAATGACAAATTATTTGCGATTTTATTGGGTTTCGCTATATTGGTTTTGCACCAAATCTTACAGGGAAATACACACCCTCTCTGTGCATATTACTGTAAGTTTTCAATTTTCTAGTATAAACACAGTGTCTACAATATTAATAAATCCCGGAGTTTGGTGTCAGAACATCGCATGGCATCCAACTTAGTCTTCAACTGTGAGTGCATTTTTAATTTTAAGAATCTCAAGGTTTGACATTTCTGTCCGCTTGGCATAATTTGTTATAATCAATTTTATAAAACATACATTTGCTCTAAATTGAAATCACCCAGTGGTTTGTCTCCGCCCCTAGAAGCTAGGCTCTGACTCAGAGGTCACATGTCTTGTTTTTCCCAGAGCAGTGTGGACAGTTACACCCAAAATCTGCATATTCTATTCAATTGAAAGAGTCTATTGTCTTGTGTTCCTGCTAGCAGAGCATCAGCCCAGGGTGCCACTCTCCATCTAATTAACATGACCATGCAATTTCCTGCCTTGTTGCTGAGAAGACTAGGTGTGAAGAGTTATCATAGAAAAGCACGCCTTTTGAAGTCTCAGCTAACTCAGGTTACTGTTTAGCTTCTGAAATACAGGTCTCCTGTCAGAATTTAGATCACCATCGCCAGTCAGTGGCGAGCACCGGTATTGCACCCATTTTAGACAGCTGTCTTAAATTAAATGTCTTTAAAACAGGGATTTAGCTTGGTAGCATAGGATTCTCGCTGATATTGTACTGATGTGGATTCTTGCAGTAGAGTAATGTAGAACACCCAACAAGAAGTTGTATCCTTTTGGTGGTTTTGTGAGCCATGATTTTAGAAATTTTGACGATCAAGAAAATGAATTCCCAACAGCTCTGGGTTGCTATGGCAATCAGTACTGCTATTCCCAAATGGTTTCAGGCTACTGTGTGTGTAGCCCAAGTGTGGTTTTAGGCAGTGACCTCCAGTGCTCACACAGCCTATTTTTCTGATTTTTACTTTGCATTTTTGGATGATTTCTTGTGAGCAGCATGCTTTCCGGTGGCCACTCTAATGTTTCTGCTGCCAGCGATGTTGTAGGGCTTGGATGCATGGGTGAAAACATCCCACAGGGACTTTGGTGCTAATTACGGTACCGCAATTTGCAGTACCGTTATAAGCGCCTTCCCCATTCCCATTGAGCCCCATGGTGGCTCAAATGGGAATGGGGAAGGGCCCTGGTGAATGGGGAATTACCGCCCCCGCCAACCTTGGAATGGGGCGGTAATAGCTCCATTCACCAGGGCGGAGTCGGTAAGGATTTAGAGGCAGCCATGGTGCTAAAAGCACCATGGTTACCTCCAAACTCCTAATGAGGCCCCATGACATTAAACTTGCTTGTTGCAACGTAATTAAAAAAAACATTAAACTTGGAAGGATTGCTCTGACCCAAGATAGTCACATACAAAATATTCCAGTTTGTTATAAAACATACTTGTTTTTTACAAAACAATCTACATATAAATGTATGATGCACAGGAGAGGTAGGATCAAGATTCCCCAATCAACTCCTTCTACAAAAGAGAACATCCATGGGTAATATATGTCAGAGATGATACTGTATACATTATATGCACATAAAATGTAGTAAAAAATCATTACACAAAACATCTATATCGAATTACAAATAATTAACCGACTTTAACTTTTCCTGTGTCAACAGCAGCCATACACAAATTGAAAAGTAACAAGCCCACCACTAAAGAGTTGGGAAATAAATGCAAACAAAACAAGGTACATAAATATTGACTACAGACAAAACAACTGGTAAATGACAAAGCTAGACATACAAACACTCACCCCATACCATAACACTGCAAAAACTAGTAGACTAATCGATACGCTATCAGGCAAACACACCAAAAAAGAGAAACAAAAATAGAAAAGGGACACATGTAAACACAGAACAGAGTCAACTAATTATTATACGTCCAAAGAATAACTCGAAAAGTAGTTTACAATTTGCATCCAACACATCTCCAATACACAAAAAACAACGAGTAGAGAAAATGTACTAACATGGCAAATACCCAAACAAAATAAAACAAAAACAATCAAAGGTAAACATTGTAGTGAATGTACCAATTCCTATAAACAGAACTTGCCAATCAAATCAATACAAAAGAAACCAAACTTTACAATGCACATCTGTCAAATTCCCTACATACACCACAGACATTAGACCCAAAACTACAAAACCAAGATAACTTCTGTCACACATTGAAGCAAAATCAAAGAAAGACAGGCATAGAAGATTGTCATACAAAACATACAATTTAACTTTAAGACTCCCTTAAAAGTTGTCTGTCTCTGAAAGCAACAAAATCACTGTTCATAAATATGATGTTGGCAGGGAATATGTTTCTTTAAATAATTGTACTTGTGCAGCAGTTTCAAACGTGTGAGTAAATACATTAATTGCAATGATTTTTCAATGCCATTATTCCGGCAGAAACTTGATTCAGAAATAATTCTCTTTCTTAGGTAAGCCAAGCGTAATGCCAAATTTAAGGCCTAGATCCCTTCAAATCAATGCATAGTTTCTTCATTGCAATATGCCGCCAATTACATTTCTCATCAACATTCTTGTGGTATATGTTTTGCCTTTTTCTTCACAACATCCTCACTTTCAGACTGATAAACTAAACCCACACTCTAAAATGTTCTGAATGATCATTTCTAAATAATAATTTGTCTTTCTCTAAACATCTCCAGTTGTCACCATGGATATCAATCCCTCCTGAACCTTCAAAGTGTCCACAGTGTGTTTTGCAAAGCAATTGAAATCCCATCTGATCATCAAATATAAACAATATGTTCCAGAAAAGATAGAAAATACCAGTAATCCCATGATTCTCACAGAAATTATCATCAGTGAGAGAGGGCCAGAGAGAACAACCGGTATATAGTTTTTCTTTGTGCATGACAGCAGCAGATTTTCTAATATGGGTGATTGTATCTGTAAGATTTTCTGCATACTTAGGAATGTATGTAAATCATTTTTATCCATACAGGGCATAGACACCTCATATTAAGGCCAAGGTCGGGTTCAGGGGCATATAAGTCTGTAAAAGCATGCTGTGTGTGATCACTTGTCCAGGAATTATCTATAAAAGAGATTAAGATGTTTAAATTCACCCTTTTACAAAAAGGAATATCAATTTGAGAATCTTGCTACCTGTATGTGTGATACATACTCCTCCGATCAAACAACTCAAAACGTCAGCAAATGTCTACCATCCCACCTCTCTTTAATGTCCAGAGGGAAACAACAACTTAATACATTTCCTAATAACAGGTATCAGGTATCATTTAACACATAAACAACTTTCATCCGAATTTATTGGAAGCCATTGGTAGGATGAAAATCTACATATGAAAGAAGTTCTGCCATAAGTTGCTTGACAAGATTTAGTGAAAAAAAACTTGTCAAAAAGGATAACACATTTTAATAGTGACACTATTTTTGGTAGACTCTGAGTATTTGCAGGCACTGAGTCCCATGAATAATGAGCCATGATTAGTTTAACAAATACGGTTTCTTGCAGGAGATGACCATCAGATAACAGCAGGTTTCTTGTGAAGCTGATAAAATGGGGGAACATTTGGTAGACCTAACAAACACAAATGTGAATAACCACCTGAGGGAGTTTTTGGACCAAAATATTTGGAAACTAATCTCAATTCATTATAAATGTGTACCAAATTCTAAGGGACTGGTGCCAGCAGGAACCCCAAATCAAGTACATGAGTAAGATGCTTGCCAACAGAACAATATGTAATATGTTTAATTCAGGCAATTTTCCAAGTAGCATGCAAGAAGATGTTCTTGCCTTCCATCCACTGATGTGCCTTTGGGGCCTGTGATGGGTGACAGGATGTATTAAGAGCATCAACAGTTAATACAGACGGTACAATTAACAACTATAAAAGGACTCTGCTAGAAACAAATTCACTGGCCCTCATTACGACCCTGGCGGAGGACCATGGTGCAATTTGCACCATGGTCCATGGCGCAGAGCTGCCAACTCCGCCATGGGGGTTGGCGGACTTACCGCCCCATTCCGACCTTGGCGGGGCGGTAAGTCCCCAATCCCCATTTACCCTTCCCCATTTTTGCCCCATAGGGTATAATGGGAGTGGGGAAGGCGTTAATTACGCCACCGTAAATTACGGTGGCGTAATTAACAACAGGTCCCGTAGCGCCATGGATTTTTCCGCCCGGAAAAACCAGGCGAAAAAATCGCCATGGCGCTACGGGAACTCGTAGTCTGGCGGAAAGGTACGCCATGCATTACGCTGGCGTAAAACCCTTTCCGCCAGGGTCGTAATGAGGGCCACTGTGTTTCAGAATTAAATCTTATCAAAACAAATGGTGAGGTGTTTTTCAAATGTTCCTAGGCTTTCAGCAGAGTCTACAAACCAACAAGCAGAAAAAACAATAATGCTGACCCTAAACAGTGATAATCATCTGGATGTGCCAATGATGAAGCAGTAACTGAGCAATGTTGTATATTGTTTAAAGATGTCCATGCATGTGCACCAAAATTAGAATGTAAGCAGTGAGCAGAATTGATGATTATTAATATTAATATGGTATGTATAGAACACAGACCTAGCTTTGGGAAGCAATCGAGTGCTTTACAATCATAGGGGGAAGAACATGGTGAGGGAAGCAGAGAAACAAGGAAGCAGTTATCTTACAGGGGAGCTGGAGGGTGGACAGTTAGGTAGCACGGGATCTGCAAGCCAAAGCCATCAAGGGAGGAAACAGTGTCAGTTAAGGTGAGGAGTGAAGGGTTTTTGGTCTTGGTTTTAGGGAGGAGCCAATAATTGAAGTAAAGGGTCTTCAGCCTGTGATGCTGGAAATGTACCAGAGGGACAGGGCTTCTGTATCCTTGTCCTTTATTGCGTTATCATGTATGTTCTGTCTTGTTCTCCATGCAGGAGTACACGTGGGACTCCTGGCGGTGCAGCTCTTCCTCTTTTTGGTTTGGTGAACAGACCCTTGGGGTACCCTTATGGCACCCACGGATGGGTATACGACCCTGTACTCCTAATGTATGTTTCTGGGCACTTGTGTGTGGCCCACAGAGCAGGGTATGGCTGGTGGCAGCTTTGTGCTGAATTGACAGGTGCCCTGCGCATTCTCCATTTTGGGATGCCCAGGCTCTGTCATTGGAATCAGTGGATTCCTGATAGGAAACAAGATGGCCCCGGTAGCCTCTTGCTTTCTATTGCCTGTTACCTTACTTTTCCCGAAGTCACAGGAAGCCCTGACTCTGTCCCTTCTCCTTGACTGGCTATTGGGTGGAAGTTCCATGTATGATGTTGTGGGGAAGTTCAGACCAGACTGCCTGGAGCCTTCCCAATGACTGTATATTGTGGGTACACCCATGGGGTGGGACCTGGGTGAATGGAGTGTGTGACGAATACGCATTCTGTGAAATGGGTGTCTAGTATCTGGTAGTTGACACAATGACTGAGACAGCCCTGCCCGAAACTGGTATGAATGCAGTGTGTAGTGATGAATGACAGAGTGCTTGACCGAATCCACATTCTGTGTTGTGAGTGTCTGGATGGAGAAGAATGGCCTGAATGCACTGTGTGCCTGATCGGCTGACGGACTGCCTGAATACCCTTCTGAATGATTGGTTGCTGAGTCTGACCCAGCAGAGTAAATGGGAGATCAAAAGTATATTTGGGGGCCTCTCACTGCTAGAAATTGTTCAGAAGCTGAAGTTGAAACTGATGCTTAACTTTGAAGCCCACTGGAAGAAGACTTGCAGCTGTCATTTGCTAATCTGAAAGCTGATGTGCCTTCAAGGAACTGATCCAAGAGAGGACCTGTCTAGGAGACCTCTTCCCGAGCTACGAGGGACCATTGTGCACTAGCTGATCTTTGCCAAAGCTGCCTGGTAGACAGACCTATGAAAGGCTGCTGACCAGAGAAGGTGACCACCGAAGAGAACAAAGACAAGCCCTGGACAGGCGTGCACCGTCCAGGACTGCTGTCACCAACCGGAGCCACAGAGCTTCCTTTGCCTAAGAACATTTGATCCCTTGTTCACCCTCGTCGATCGCTTTTGTCCTGCCAGAGAAAGTCAAGGCCGCCGACGACCGAGAAGAATCCGCCAGTGGGATTCCCGCCACCCGAAGATCTCAGAGACGCCGACGAAGCTACTGAAGCCAGCCGTGGTCACGTCCCATTCACCGACGCTGACGACTCGATGCCCTTGATGGGCCAAAGTTCTTCATTGACTCTTTGCGATAATGAACACTTGTCATCGAGGTGCACCACACACCTCTTCTTCACAGGACGTTCACAATCTTTCATTGATGAGCACCACGCAGATCGAAATGCTGCTCCCTCTATGACAACGTTCGCCGCTTTCTTCGCCGAATCTCAATTACCCACGGCTCCTGCCTTAAAAGAAGTGCACTCAAGAAGGGCCAGTCGATGACTCACTGAATAACTCCACAAAACCAGGTACTTTGGGGCAGTAGAACTCTTATAGTAGGAGATAAGACTTTAATAGACAATATATGGAATCAGCTTGTTGTGCATCTTCATTTACAGGTTGCCCAGGTGGGAGGATCCTTATTTAGGACTGTGCCTGATGGTAGGGACTCAGTATTCTGCCAATTGTCTAACCAACTTGTCTTCCTCCTAAATCTATGGTTGATACCGTTGTGCTGTGCTGATGTGTATTCTATTTGAACTGAGTACAGTTGATGCATTTTAATGGAATCAGAGTAATCATGGTACCACCTAGAACCGTATATATTTACCCATTTAGGATTGTCGGAGCACAAAGTGTGTTATTGTGATTGTGTATATAACGTGAACCTTATTTATATAAAGAGCTTTGATTTTACTAACATAGTGTGTGAACATTTCTTTGTGGGTGCTTGGTGACTACACTGTACTTAAGAACCAGCCCGCATCGCCTCCTGAGAAGCTAGGCCTTAATTGCTCGCCACGTCTACCAATATAGAGAATCTTTCCTGGGGTCCACTGTGCCTCTCCTCTACCATATAGAGAGTAGGAGTACAGACACTCCCCTCTAGTCTTTACACAGCCCCTTCTGGAACTGCAGAAGCATGCAGGCGAGCCTGATATTGATTGGGAGGTGGTTACAGAGACTTGGGGCATAGAGATAGAAGACCTTTCTTGTGGTCATTTCCTTCTGGCACCAGCAGACAAATACTCCACTGATAGCACACTAGTGGGGTAAATAGAAGTATCTGATAAAGAGGAGTTATTTATAGCTTTGTCTACAATTCCCTACACTTTCAGTCACTTCAACAAATATCATGTTAATGGTCAATGGGATTGTTTGATTGTCTGGTGTGGTCAGTGATTCATTTCTATTTATTTGATGGGATGTCAATTTTGAACAGAATTGACTTAGCATAACATATTTACAGATGACAGGCGCAGAAAGATGAGAACAATTGGATAACCAGTTTGTGAGGGTGTAAAAAAGTGGGGCATATATGAGACAAAACAAAACTAACAGAAATAATATATAATAAAAAAAAGTTACTTATAAGGCAATATTAATCTAAGGGGCAAGTGCTTAAAACTATAGAGGCTTACCATTTAAATGTGCACAATTACATTAGTGTTACTGAAAAGCACCTTCTAAAAGAAGCAAGGAAATAGACACACAGTCTCCTGCAAGGGAAGAGCGGACACTTGCAAAGAAAATACATTTGAGAACTTTGGAGAACAGAGGGCTGCTGTTCCTTGATCTCTGCATCAGAATCTGCAATGGTGGAGAATTTGTACTATTAACTCAATAGCTGTTCAGAATACTAAGACGTCAATTTGAATACAGAACAGGTCCTCAGAAACTGGTTTCCTAGGCCACAGTGAAGCCTCCCCCCCCCCCGGATTAGCGTGGAGTAGAGGGGGACCTGGATGTTGAATGGGGAAGCAACAATACAGGCATGATGGGATATGTGCAGACATAGCAAAAGAAGTAGGATTAGGCAGAGAGTCAGGAGAAGGAGTAGCAAGGAGCATGACAAACGAGGGAAACAAAGCGGAAAGTAGAATCCTGTAGGACAGGATGCAGTATGTGGGCTGACAAGCAACACAGCATACAGAATGTGTTAAAATGCATCCGTGTTCCTGTATGCAGGGTTTATATTCCGCTGCATCCAGCAATCAGAGCACACTGCTCTGGGCATGCTTGCCGCTGCAATGGAAGATGCCTGCCAGACTGCACATGCATGGGAGTGTGGCGCAGGTCCCCCATGCATGCTCAGAGGGAAATGCAGCGTCTATGGTGCGTTCGCCAGCTATTCTCCCGCGGTCGAACCTCGCTCTGCCTCCGGATTATGCAGCTATTTCTGACAACTTGGCATGTATCGGGTGTGCCCTGTCACTGTCATTGTAGGGAAGCTGAATCAAGGAATACATTCAGGAAACAATGCCTTTGCAACTGTGAGAGAGTAAGCTTTTTGGCAAGAGTAACTTGTCACCCACCCAGAAACAGGTCAACAATAACAGTGTGAAGTGACTGGCACAGGTAAGAGGCATCAGATTTGGCCCGTGCTTTAATTTGGCTTTTGTGTACATTATTATTGGCCTCAAAGCGCCCGTTCGCACGAATAATTTGGTTGCATCCCCGGTTGTTGTAGCCCGACCCAGGCCACTGGTCCCTCCTCTTCCCACCCCCTCCCCTGATTGGTCCTTGCTCCCGCTAGGCCCAAGGCCCATGCAGTCCTCCCTGACAGTGTGAAGTGACTGGCACAGGTAAGAGGCATCAGATTTGGCCCGTGATTCAATTTGGCTTTTGTGTACTTTATTATTGGCCTTGAAACGCTCTTGCGCACGTGTAATTTGGTTGCATCCTCGATTGTTGTAGTCCGGCCCAGCCCACTGGTCCCTCCTCCTCCCACTCCCTCCCCTAATTGGTCCTTGCTCCCACTAGTCCCAAGGCTCACGCGGTCCTCCCTGACAGTGTGAAGCGACTGGCACAGGTAAGAGGCATCTGATTTGGCCCGTGCTTTAATTTGGCTTTTGTGTACCTTTTTATTGGCCTTGAAACACTCCTGTGCATGTGTAATTTGGTTGCATATGTCTCAACTCACCCGCTTTTGGCGGGTGTCACCCGCCTTGTAAACAGGTGAGTCACCCGCCAAGCCTCGTGCACGCCCATTCATTTCAATGGGCCTCTCACCCGCCAAACACAAAATCGGGTGATTTCACCCGCCTTTGCATCGGAAATGGTTGAGAGCTATGTGGTTGCATCCCCGGTTGTTGTATCCCGGCCCAGCCCACGTGGTCCTCCCTGACAGTATGAAGTGACTGGCGCAGGTAAGAGGCATCGGATTTGGCCCGTGCTTTAATTTGGCTTTTGTGTATCTTAATATTGGCCTTGAAGCGCTCCTGCTCACGTGTAATTTGGTTGCATCCCCAGTTGTAGCCCGGCTATGCCCACTGGTCCCTCCTCCTCCCACCCCTCCCCTGATTGGTCCTTGCTCCTGCTAGGCCTAAGGCCCATGCAGTCCTCCCTGACAGTGTGAACTGACTGGCACAGGTAAGAGGCATCGGATTTGGCGTGCTTTAATTTAGCTTTTGTGTACCTTATTTTTTTTTTTTGAACATTTTTATTTAATCCAACAAAAACAAACAAAACAGAGCATTTGTTATCAAAACCATTGTACATTCCACATCAATGCACTGCTCCCCCTGCCCCCCCCCCGTCCGAGCCCAACCAGCTTCTCATTCCGCATCTGCGTCCTGTGGTAGATGCTCCTTCTCCTTGGTGTCATCTGGGTCCAAAATTGACCCAAACAGTTCCGCTATTAGCGATTTCCAGGCCATCAGGGACTGCATCCCCTCCAGACCCCCGACACTGCTCGCATCCTGCCAAACCATAGTTTCTGCCTCAGCCCATTTCTGTAGGTGCTTCCACCACACCTCCACCTGTGGACTATGACATGTCTTCCATCCCATGGCTATGGGTCTCTTTGCCAGCACGTATGCCAAGTCTTTCAACTTGCTCACATGTTTTAGCTTCTTAGATCTTGGGAACACTCCCAACAAACAGGCCCACACCGTGTCTACAACAATCGTGACCTCCTTCTCGGCCAGTTTACGTTCCACCTCCCTCCAAAAGCGTGCAATAACCGGGCACGACCAGAACATGTGTACCAAGCCTGCATTCTCCTCGTCACACTTAGGGCATGCCTGTCGACCTACATCCGCAAACCTTGATATCATATGGGGCGTCATATACGCTCTGTGCGTGACATATAGTTGTATTTGTTGCAACCTAGCGTTTCCAGACACATTCTTATGGTACCCTTGCACTCGTTCCCACACCCCGTCCTCCATCGGGGTCCCAACTTCCATTTCCCAATCCAATCTCAGTTGGGTGACCTCTTTCCCCACTCTGAGCATCAACATCTCATATAGTCTAGATATCTCGTGCCCCCCTTCCGCTATATCATATATCATATCTAATACAGCATCTGGCTCTCCCTCCAGTACAGTTTCCGGCCACATTGTCTTGACTCTTTTCACAATTCTATAATATGCAATGTACTGACCCGGATGTAACCCAGTTGTATCCCGCAACTCCTCAAAGGTGACTATTAAGCCCTCCTGCCAAATGTCTCCCATGGTTGCAAGCCCCACCGGCTCCCAGTGGTTTCTGATTATTTTCCGTAGCTGTGCATCTGTCCCTGTCAGTGCAACCAGTGGTATCTGCGGAGAGCATGGAGTTGCATTTTCCAACAGCCTACACGCTCTGCGCCACATCTTCCAACCTAGCAGCATCTTCCTGTGACGCCCCTGCAGTTCTGTTCTGGGTACCCACATCATTTCTTTCAAGTAAAAGGGTGCGCAGTCCCGCCCAAACAACCTAGATTGAGAGGTTTCCTCGTCAGAAAGCCATTTAGCGACATACTGCAGTTGGCTGGCCACATAATACACCTCGTAATTAGGCAATTTTATTCCCCCTTTCTCCTGGAAGTTCTGTAACTTCCATAATGCCACTCTATTCCGCGTGCCATGCCACAAGAAATCTCTGCACATACTATTTAATTTGACAAAAAATGTTTTTGGGATCAAATATGGGATGTTCGCGAAATAATGCAAAAGCCTAAGCAGGACCACCATCTTGAGCATCGCGCCCCTCCCCATCATAGCTAAGGGTAACTTCACCCAAAACCGCATGCAGTTTTTAATTTTTGTCAGGGATGTCTCAGTGTTATGCCTATGCTCTTCCTCCACCGTGTGGTAAATGTCTATCCCTAAGTATTGGAACGTATCCACCTCCCATGGCACCTGCAACACAGGCAACTTTTCCTCCGGTATTCCCACGTATCTGCCCAACGGGAACATGCTGGACTTCTAGGGATTCACTGCTATACCAGAAAGACCTGCATATCTATCCATTGCCTCCAGGATGTATTGGAGATTCTCTTCCGGGTATCTTAGGTACAGTAACATGTCATCCGCATAGAGAGAAATCAAGTGCCTTTCCCATTTCACCTCAATGCCTATCGTGTCATATTGCTGTCTGAGGTATATCATTAGAGGTTCCAGGGCCAGTATGTGGAGCATTGGGGACCACTGACAACCCTGTCTGGTACCCCGGCCTAGCTGCCATCTATCTGATATCACCGATCCCGTCTTGACCCTCGCCAGCGGTTCCCTATACAATATCTGCGCCCACTGTAGGTATCCCGGACCCATCCCATACCCTTCTAAGGCCGCCATCAGCCATGGCCATTGGACCGAATCAAAGGCCTTGATTGCATCTAAGGACACTATCGCCATTTCCCCAGTCTGACCGCTGCTACTTTCAATAATTTGCTGGAGTCGCCTGTTGTTGTTCGAAATATTCCTGCCTGGGACATATCCCGTCTGATCAGGGTGTATTAGTCTGCCAATTACCTTCTTCAGTCTATTTGCCAACACAGCCATCAGTATTTTGCTGTCTTTGTTAAGCATCGACAAGGGGTGGTACGAACTGCAGTTGTGCCCGGGTTTATTGGGTTTGGGTAGCGGTATTATGGTCGCTTCTCTCAATGACTCTGGCAGATTTCCTGTCTCGAATGTTTCATTTAACATGTCCAGCAGCGGGGGGAGGAGCTCTTCTGCGTATGCCTTGTAAAATTCACTCGGTAGTCCATCCGTCCCCGGCATCTTACTAGTGGGTAACTGTCTTACCACCTCCCCAAGTTCCTCTAGGGTGATTGGTGAGTGTAGCTCCTCTCTCTCCTCTCCGCTTATCTTAGGCAACCCTATATCCTCCAATGTTCCCGCTATTGTGTCTCGGCAATGTTCCCTGTGGTCTGCATACAATGCCTTATAATAGTCTACAAACTCTTGATTGACTCCCTCCTGTGTGTCCGCTACACTACCGTCTTCCCTAGTAATAGTCCTGATCGTGACCTTGGGATTTTCGCTTTTATATAACCATGCTAAAAGTCGACCTGGCTTATCCCCACCTGCATGCTGCCTCTCTACGTATTTTCCATAATTCAGGTTACACAATCTGTCCCAGTGCTCTGCACATTTCTGTTGCAGCATAAGAATCAACTCTGGTCCCCCTCTAGTGTCGTCTTCACCTCTTAAAGCCTCTTCTAGTCTCTCTTCCGTCTGCCGTAGATCAGCCAGGATACTACCCTGTAACCCTTTGGATTTTGCAATAGCTGCCCCTCTGATCACCACTTTGAAGGCCTCCCTTAGCGTCCCCGCTGAATCTACACTACCCATGTTTTCCTCAAAAAAATTCACAATCTCCTCTCTTATGTCTTCTCTAAAGAGGGGATCTTTTAATGCTTCCGCTCGCAGGCGCCATGCCCTCTTAACACCACCTTCCAGGGAAGCCCTCTGCCCGTGCAACCCTGCGGCAAAGGATCCAAGGCACAGGGCAGATCCTGAATTAGTGGCTCCTGTCAGTGTCTGCAGGTGTCAGCAGGGGAAGCCAGGGGCCGCCTACTAACTCTCTCATAAGACTTACCACTCCACCCGCCCCCTGCGGCACCTCCACGTAATAAGTGCACCTCTGCCTAGCTTTCCCTGACCTAAAGGCACAAGACTAATCCATAGACCAAACTATAGCCATCCACCAGTGGCTGCATAGTCATCTCACTCCACCAGCAATTGAGACAGACACAGCACCCTGAATAACCCACGACAGGTAGTCTGCCGTCAACCAGCATCAACGAATAAGGTAGGAACAATCTATTCTATCTACAACAAACATTGCATCCATCATACATACCTCTTGTACAATACTGCATTGTGAAGCTTAGGCCTGCCTCCCACTATACAGGACCCCTCCAAGTGTACCCCCTGTATTTTGCAAGTACACTGAAACTGCTTTAAACTGCATTTGAATTACATTGGAATTTGCTTTAAACTTAAGTGTCTCCCACTATACAGGACCCCTCCAAGTGTGGCCCCTGTATTTTGAAAGTACACTGAAACTGCTTTAAACTGCATTAGAACTGCATTTGAATTACATTGGAAATTGCTTTCAAGTGTCTCCCACTATACAGGACCCCTCCAAGTGGGCCCCCTATATTTTGAAAGTGCACTGAAACTGCTTTAAACTGCATTTGAACTGCAATTGAATTACACTAGAAATTGCTTTCAACTTAAGACTCTTTCCCACTATACAGTACCCCTCCAGGCATGCCCCTGTATCTTGAAACTGCTTCAAACTGCATTTGATCTGCTTTTGAATTAAATTGGAAATTGCTTTCAACTTAGGTGTCTTCCACTATACAGGACCCATCCAAGTGTGCCCCCTTTATCTTGAAACTGCTGCAAACTGCATTGTATCTGATGCTGAATTGCATTGGAAATTGCTTTCAATTTAGGTGTCTCCCACTATACAGGACCCCTTCAAGTGTGCCCCCTGTATTTTGAACTGCATTTGAATTACATTGGAAATTGCTCTTCAACTTAGGCGTCTCCCACTATACAGGTCCCCTCCAAGTGTGCCCCTGTATTTGAAATTGCCCCAAAACTGTTCAAACCGCATTTGAACTGCATCTGATATAGAAATTAAATCTTAGGCCTCTCCCCACTGTACAGCACCCTTCTAAGCGTGCTCCCCTATATTTGAGACTACATCAAAACTACATTTGAACTACTCTGAACCCTTTGAAACTTGGGCCTCTCTCTCACTATACAGGACTCTTGAATCTCATTGTCTTCTCCTTTAATATAGTTCACCCTGAAACCTAGCCTTCTCCACCTCAAGTCAAGACCCTCAGGTCCAATTTCCATCCTGTATCAACGTGCACTGTGAAAAGTCTACTCTAAGTGTCCCCACCTCCATCTCATAACTTAAACCTGCCACATTGTGAGGCCGGAGCCTCTCACGCTATCCAGGTACTCCAACCTAAGCGATCAATTGCTACATGTGTTTCCCAGTCTAGGCTTAATTGCTGCCAGCCACTTAGAACCTTGAACCTTCCTCCCAATATCTAGACGTCAATTTGGCCTTAATTATCACCTTCCTCCTTTCAAACCTAAACCTTCCCTCCACCCAGGCATCTCCTACCTGATACTTAACCACCACTGCCATCTGCAAAGCCAAACCCTGTACCGATAGATTAAGGTCCCAATCTTGATCACAGCCTGCCTTGTGGAACCAAACCTACCCATTGCCGTCCAAGGATTGCAAATCTAATGGTTCAATCAGCTTTGGTACCCGCCGAAACCTACATCGCTTCGGACTTCTGATACCCCACTCCCAAGAATACAATCTCATTGTAAACCACCTGTAGAATTTCTGAACTCTCAACCTCCTGTCCTGTAGTCGTCTAGCTATTATCAGTAGCTGCTACTACTGACTCCTAGGAACCTGACACTCAGGACATCTAGGAAGCACCGAAGCCTGTAACTAGTACCATAATCCCCTCCACAGTTACTTGCACGCTGAGCCCAATCCATACGCCCACCCTAATGTACAATACCCCAGGACAGCCCTTGTTGTAATAGGAACACCATATCCAACCGACAGAACAAAGACAAACCCTCGAAAACCTCCAGACAGAACAACTTAAGAGGTTTGGAAACAACTGACAAAACAAAAATCCCACTGACCCAATACCCAACTGACCAGAAAGACCCTCGGAAACTATCAGACGGAACAATTGAAGATTAAAATCTACACTAGCCTGGCACAAGGAACCACAATTGGAACTGCTCCTATACCCTAACGCCTAGACTGACTCTTCCCAACTTAGACCAAAATGACCAGACGCAGAATTGGACACAGATAAAGAGAAATCAACACGATACAAGCATCACGGATATACAAGCGCAACCGGCCCCAACAGAAGACGCCTTCAGTGCAGAACACACCCCGCAAAACAATACTATCAACAGAACAGACTCCACAAGAGAAAAATCCTTATACCTTACACTGTACCTCGCAACAACCAAAGAACCTAGATTCTCCAACGAGACCAACATTACCAGATGGATTCATAAAACACCAGAACAAAAAAAAATAGGACCAGAGAAGAGAATGTGATGACGCCAACCCCCTTACTGCCTACATCACAAGAGCAGATGGGCACTATCAATTCCCACACCAAATGACAAGAGATGAAGAAACAATAGAAGTCAACAACCCAATTATCAATGTAACAGACTGATTCAACGATGAAGCAGCCTTCACCGAACCACTACCGCTTGGAGGCTACCTAAATGCACCCTGACTGTACACCCACAAACCAAAACCGAGAACAAGAAATAAACCAAATGACACCAAAAAGACCCACTGCAATCTAATCAATGCAAGATCAATGTCCAAACGCGCCACGGAAATCTACGACCTCCTAAGTGACAAAGGCATCAACATCCTTTTCGTAACCGAAACATGGCTAGATGACAACTACAAGACCACCCTCAATAACTGCCTGCCCGATACCTTCAAGTGCATCCAATGTTATGTTATATTATGTGCCTGCTTGTAATGCGCCGATAGCCCGCAGCCATCAGGGCGCGGGGAACCAAGAAATATTCAATTCAAATAGTTCTCTCCATATAGCTAAATTGGACAATGCTGAGAGGTCAGCACTGATTATTGGTACAAGCAGGTTTTCAGCAATGTCCTGAACCTCTGGTGATTCGCTTCTTGCCATAGTACCATAGGCAATTTGTTCCAGTATTGTGCTGGCCTGCCTCGCCCGAGTGCACAATTAACACAGGGTATATTCAAGGTGCCCCTGTCAGCTGATCTTAAGCATCTTCAAGGTGTGTAAAAAGAGAATTTTTTTTTAAAAACATTAAAATAGCTTGGGGCCTCTCCATATAAGCATCTGTGGATTATTGTCATGGCCTTAAAGTTAACTCTGTCCTTCACTCTTAACCAGTGAAGGGCTCTTCTCCCTATTGATGCATGTTCTCTGTTTTTAATGTTCTTAACTATGCGAATTGCATAATTTTCCATGACTTGGCACTTTTGTATTTTCCTCTTTGTGGCTCCCAGCAATAAGGCATTGCCATAGTATAGACGCGACAAAATAATGCCTCTTGCAATTGTCGCAGAGTTAACTTCACTGATGAAAGGTCTTATCGCTCTCAGGAGGTGCAAATAGTAGGCGTTGTTTTTCTGCAAGTAATTAACCTGTACCTCAGATCCCACGATGCTTCCATCATCATCCAGAGAGTTTTAACGTGCGCCATCAACGAGATAATAGCCTCTTTGATGGTAAAGATCTTATATTCCATCCCCAGCTTCGATCTGGCTTGTCGCGTTCCGAAGATCATCAGTTCATTTTTTGTGTTATTTAAGCACATCCAATGATGTTGCATCCAATAATCTATAACCTGGTATACTTCTGTTATTTTTGCAGTAGTATAATCCCACTTAAATTCAAAGATGAACTGCGTATCATCTGCGTAATTTGTGAAGAATACGCTGATGTGTGCCAAGAGTTTGCAGAGTCTTCTCAAATATAAATTGAACAGTAAGGGTGACAGGCTTGATCCCTGCGGGACTCCATAAAAAATAGGGGCAGACTTGGAGAATGTATCACCCCAGTGTACTCTACCAATTCGATCTTTCAGAAAAGATGACAACCAAAGCATCCTGGGTTTTTCAATCCCCTTGAGTATATCAAAGATTTTACTGGATGTGTTTGAAGCTGCCTCAATTTCTTTATCATAATAGTTTTTCTTAGCTTCCTTAACACCTTTTCTATAGCTATAATCTGTACTTTTCCAATTTTCTTTATTTACTTGGGTAGCCTTCTGTCGCCATATTCTTTCTTTGGCTCATTTCTCCTGGTTTAGTTTAAGTCTTCACTGTACCATATTCAGTGGTTATTATTTTCTCTCACCAATTTCTGTTTCAGTGGGGCGTTCCCTTCCACCAAGGCTTGCATATGTTTGTTATATTATATATTATGTTATATAAACAATAAACGCAAAAGAGGTGGTGGACTAGCAATCATCCACAAGGAACACCTGGAAATTAAAGCGGAAGACCCATTAAACATCAACAAATTTGAATCCCTAATCATATGTCTATCAACAAACCCCAAAACAAACCTGAAATTCAAACTGATATACAGACCACTAACGTATGATGCGGCCTTCATAGACAACTTCATAGAAGCAATCACCAACCTAGCCATTAAGCGTAACCAACTGATTATCCTGGGGGCTTCAACATCTGGTTCGATGAAGAAACCACAACCTCACAAAAATCACTGACCGGCCAACTAACAACAATGGAACTACATCAGCTGGTCAAAGGAGCAACCCACATGCCAGGACATACACTAGACGCAATCTTCGCCAACAGAAAACGAATTACCACAGCACCACTGATTCAAATCCTCTGCCTCTGGAGCGACCAGCTCATCGTCCCATTTGTAATCACATTGCCCTCACCAATTACCAAGAAACAAGAAAAACTACCAACCATCATGAAAAGAAACTGGAGAAACACAAAAAACTCCAACTTAATGGAACGACTGGAGATTACCAAACCACAAACAACAACCATGGGCGAAGCTGACCTAGACACTAAAATAGATATACTTCACAAATGGATCACCACAACAATCGACAAGATTGCAAAAGAAAAACCTTTCAATTGATCTCGCAAAAGAGCAACAGCAAAATGGTTCATTCCACTACTAGGCGCCATGAAAAGAAAAAAACGAAAACTAGAATTAGAATGGAGGATCAATAAAGACTGCAGAATAAAATGCAAACTTCAACAACATACCCGTTGATACAAAAAGGAAATATAAAAAGCAAAAAGGAAATATTACGACAACAGAATCCTCAAAGCACCAAACACCCAAAAAGAACTGTTTAAAATCATAAACTAAATAAAAAACCCACCCGGCTGCAACAACACTCCAGTACCTTTGAAGAAACTATGCAATGACCTTGCAGACAATTTGAAAAACAAAATCACGACCATCCAGCAGACCATACAAAACAGACCATGCAACCTCAACCATGAAGACACCCACCGATGCATGGAACACCAGAATAAACTCTGAAACTTCCCACACATATCAGTGAAGACTTTCATCAAACTTGTAAATAAAAGCAACACATCTGCCCCCCCCACGGATCCCTGTTTCCATGACATCTACAAATCAATCCTCACACAAGGAACACCAATTGAATACTACAGAAACGTCCTCACCCAATCAATCTTAACAGGAAGAGTGCCTCAAGCCCTCACCTCAGGATACATCAAACCACTCCTCAAGGACACAACAGGAAATGTAGAGGACCTCTCCCACTACAGACCCATCTCCAACATCCCCTGCCCAGCCAAACTCCTTGAAACGCACATATACAGAACAACCCAAGACTTCATAGAAGAACATCAACTATTAAACCAGGCTCAAGTAGGCTTCAGACCGATGAGAGGAACAGAAACAGCACTTATTTCAATCTGGGATGATCTAAAGGCGAACGCAGACTCAAACAACAGCACCGCTCTGATACTTCTAGACCTCTCTGCAGCATTCAACACAGTTAACCATGACATCCTGATCACGAGACTGGGAGAATTCAGAATCACCGAATACGCCTTATTTTGGGTCAGACCCTTCCTAAAGAATAGAACAGAAACAATATGGATGAAACCTTACAAATCAAGCCCTCGAGAATCATCATGCAGAGTCCCATGGAAGATGATGGCCAAAGGAAAATTGCATAGGGGTGGGTTGACATGCAGGGGAAACATTGTGTAATCATTGGTATGTGTGCCCTCTAAAATGTTCATGCCTGAGTATTGTGGGATGTTTTTATCCATGCATCCGAGCCCTACCTCAAAACTGTGCAGTACTGACATGGAAAACATCATGATGGCCAGAGCTTCCCAGAAAATACACAGGGAAGTGCATGAAGAATAGGCTGCCACTCATTTTTGCCGATGTTATGGGCACAGAAGGGCACTGCCTAAAACCACCATTGGACTACCCACACAGTAGTCTGAAACCATTGGGAATGGCAATGCTGATTGCCAAAAGCAACCTAGAATTGTGGGGAATTCATTTTCTTAAATCCCAAAAATGGGTGCATTACCAGTTCTCACCACTATCAGAAAGCCGGCGTTTTAAAACAACACCAGACATTTGTGTAAAACTGAATAAATGAACCCAAAGCAGGCCAAAGAAAGACTTACTGAGGGGTGGATACAATGTAAAGTTATATTCTGAAGTGACTTGAAGGTTTATAACAAGACTGGCTGAGCTGTGGATTTCAGCAGTTTAAGTAAATTTGGACTGAAAGACACTAAAAATCTAAATGTTTAAAAGAAATGAGTGACCTACTTTTGAGTGTCACATAGGTTGCAATTGTTTAAATGTCATAGTTTGAAACTTAGAATCAGCATTCTAGCTGCATATGTAAAAATGGTTAGTTTTATTTGAATGCAGAAAACTGGGTAACTAAAAGTGACATTAGCTGGGACCTGGCTTAAGGAACTGAATTCTGCCCACCAGCTACCCCCGACAGGAGTTTAGACTTGCACAACTGCCTAGCTGCCTTGTGCTGTTCCCACCAAAAGGGATATGACACTTCTCCGATTGAATTACCAAGGGACTGCTAGAGACTAAACATAGGACCCAGGCAGAGGGTTTATTGAAGTGGCCATAAATGGCTTCCTCTTGAACAATGGGCCTTCCAGGGCCCAGGCAGATGGTTTATTGGGGGACCGTAAAACAGCTTCCTCTTGGCAGAAGCTGGGAGGGGCAGGGCCTCTGAGCGTGGAAGAAACTGGACAAACTGGTTTCTACACCATGTGACGTGGGAAACCACACCCCTGTAGCCAGAATATGGTTTTAGAAAAAGATGAATAACTCATAGTACAGACTTTTTTTTAGAACCGGTGGCATGATCTGGGGGCAAACTAGCAGTTAAGAGGGTATTACTTAAAATGTATGCATGTTAAAAATCTGACACTTCATCACTTAATGTCCATACTCCTTGCGCACATGTGTGTAAATTTGGGTTAATGTCCGATATTGCGAAACCAGTTAAAAAGTGAAATATGTTGCCATTTCTCAATGCAAGCTCTCAGGAAGAGCAGATTTGAACAGGGTATATCTCATGTGATATGTGATGGGTGCATGTAATTTCAAACCACTGTGTATCTATGAAATATGTCTTTTTGAGCAAATATAGATTGTGTGTAAAGTTGACAGGGGTGGGTTCTCTGTACCATAAACAGACCTCATCATGATGACACTTCATTTCATTCCCCCAATCAAGGGGAAGAGGATGAAGTGGCCAATGACAAGTGGAGAGGGGTAGGGCCTAGGAAGCTAGCCTCTCCACCCATTTTCAA
The DNA here is from genome assembly GCF_040938575.1 of Ambystoma mexicanum. NCBI lineage: Eukaryota > Metazoa > Chordata > Amphibia > Caudata > Ambystomatidae > Ambystoma > Ambystoma mexicanum. The sequence goes on from NC_090941.1 coordinate 360,983,805, forward strand.
AACACATAAAAGCAGACAGTCAGGACAGATAGACACAGTCAATTCCATTTGCTGCAACGCGCTCTGGCGGACCACACAACATCCAGAAGATACTAGATTCCACACTTAGACTTTAAAACTCCAAAGAACTTGATTCAGAACTCAAAGCAAGGACCTAAACCCACAAACTGAGAACTCTTCTCAGTGGGTCTCAGCATCCAGCAAACCTAACAGCGAGAGCAGCATCCAGGAGCCGTGCAGATCAGCGCTGGGTCCAGAGAAAGCTGTGCAGAAAGATCCAGAAGCAGTGCTGTACCCAGAGGCAGAGCAGAGCTGACCCAGACCGTTGTTCGCAGAACTAGAGAGCTGACCCAGACGCTGTGCGCAGAGACCGTCCGTGGCGAGTGAAGAAAACCTGTTGACCAGATCCGTGGCGAGGCCCATTTATTTCAAAAATATATTGTGAGTACCTAGCAGAACTGTGCAGAACCAATCTCTTAGTTAAAATAATATAATTCAATCTATTTTAATCTAAGTAGAACTGCCTCCTAACTGTCACCTGTCATTTTGCAAAACTGTCACCTGTCATTTCTAGCTGCTAGCTGTCACTTGTCACTTTGAACTTTTAAAATTTCAAATCTGAAAAACGACCTTTACCATATCGCTCATATCTCTGTGACCGTTTGTCTTAGAGACTTGCAGTAACTTTTCTCTGAAAGCTGGGAATCTTGGCTTTTCAACGAACCTAGAACCGCATTCCTATTCCCTATACTGTTGCCGCAATCGTGAAAAACGCACTCGCAAATTTTACCACGATTTGCAAATTTCTCCACGTGTGAAAACAGCAGCTTCCTTGCTTTCCTTGCTAAAAATTTGTTTGCCTCTTAAGAACCATCCCTGAATCATTGCTAGAGTGAGCCTGGACTAATATTAACTTGACACCACTCACCCTGAACCTCTAGAGGGAATTAAAAGCATTTTAGCATATTTTTCACTTCATTGCCAGCACATATAAAAGCATTTTGGGCCTGTGTTTCAAACTTCTGTAGTCTAAGTTTGCTGGGGTGAACTGAATTACATTTGATTGCATTTCTGAGAACTGTGTGCTTTCCTTCCATTTCCTTGCATTGCATAAAAGGGGGGGTGAATTGCCAGAGAAAAGTGATTACATTGTTTTGTTGAAATCATATTGAGTATTTTCTGTATTGCATTTTTCATTCAACATTACATCCATCTGAACTTATATAAAGTATTCTCTACCACCTTATTCTTCTGTTCCTATTCACAAGTGTGCTAGTGCCAGACTATCCATTATTGATTACTGCTCAGATTAAGTGTGATATTCAATTATTAATTATTATAAAGTGTGATATATATATTGATTGTTTAAATTATCAAATAAACCTTTTAACTTGCAAAACAGAACTACTTCTTGGCTCAGTGGGGTCAGGGGGATTCCAAGAGAGGGGTGTTATATAGGGGTAGTCATCCAGAACGCATGAACTGGACATAAAGATATATCAATAAGGGTTTTCATTCAGTATTCTAAACTAGGCGTTGACTTAGCTGTAGTGTTGAATTGAATCCTCTTACAAATTGGGGGCTCGAGCGGGACGTTTGGGTTAGATCTACCATTTGTGCAGATTAATACAGCGTGCCAGCTGACCAGATACACATATCCGGTCGGATCACCACGCTGTGTTACGCTGTAAAGCACTCCTCAAAGGAACGCTCTAAGGAAAAGGTCTGTTTTGCAAAAATAAAATACAAACTTCTGTAAGTCAGGAAGGAACTCAAATCTCTAGAATGACGACCTTAGTAGACATGAAAATAGCCAGAGAGCACTTCTTACATAAGCTATTTGTGAGAGGTGAGTGGACCCATCAGGACCAGACGGTCTGGTTGCAAGCAATCACACCCCAGATCACGGAAACAGGGTCAGATATATGGAGAGATCAGGGTCCCTTACATGTGGCCTGAGTGAACTATATATGTCCTCTAAGGCCAAGGATGAGCACAACAAGATTGCCAGGGTAGCGGCATATTTATATTTACATATGGGAGCCATGCAGGACAAATGTGCTGAAGGCCAAGATCTGGCGAGTAGGCAACTGCTGGCATTACAGAAGGCCCAATCTGATCTGGACTCTTCTGAGCAGAGGCTGCAGAGGAGCCAGGAGTCAGAAAATGATAGGAGGCAGTATATCATTAAAATAAAGGAGGACATGGATATACTGCAACAGGAAAAGGCTGACCAGGATACTAGATTTCTGTCCCTGCAGAAGGAGCACCAAGACAGTTTGGACTCCTTACTGCAGAGCCAGAAAAAGCTGGAGCAACAATTAGACTTTAACAGGGCATGCACGGAGCAGGTAGCCACCCTGCAAAGTCATCTAGATAGAGTGATGGCAGAGAGCAACAAGCTGATTTTGAAAGACCTGGATACCCAGGCAGAGTTCGATGAAGAACGCCAGAAAGCTGGTGCCTTTCAAAGGCAGAGGGACGACCTGGCGGCACAAATGCAGGCTCTTAGCCAGGAAAGAGACGCCTTAGGCCAGGAAGTCTGTCATTTAAAAAGAAAAACAGAAGAAAATCACTTGGCCCTCCAAGGGCTGGGTGACCTCCAGAAAGAACACCAGAACTTGTTAGAACACACCAGGAGGGTGGAGGATGCTCTGGCAAGAAAGGAGCAGGCCAATAGGGACACAGCTCAGGAGGTAACCCTCCTGCAGCAAAGACTGGCCCAGTGCTCCAGGACCAATCAGGAGGCACAGAGAGAGAATGAGGCTCTCTGCCAGCACAATGATAGACTCCAACAACAGGTAGCGATGCAGGAGAGACTGATAGAGTCTAGTAAGGCCTTAACTGAGGAACTGAAGGCGCAGGCTCTTGCATTGCAACAGGGAGCAGGGGCGGATAGAGATGAGGTTCGCTGGGAAAGAGAAAATCCTGAGCGTAACCCCAGGAGCCCTAGTACCAGAGGCCTTTATCTCTCTCAGTCCCTGGACTCTGCCACCTCCATGTCCCCTGGCGCACATGAGCACAGGGCCACAGGGATGGCAGATTACTATCCAGCCAGAAGCATGGGGCTCATAGGCCAGTACCACCCAGGAATGGAGGGGCGGGCATCCGGGTATAGGCACCCAAGCACAGTGCAATTTGATGGGGAACCCCAGGAGAGTAGGCCCATTAAGGGCATCCTGAAAACCTCTGCCCAGTTAGGTCAGTGGGGGGGTACCCATCAAATCCTGGCAGCAAGGAGGGATCTGAAGACTCCTCTGAGCGGTACAGGACACAGGAGACCAGGTCCCCACATTCTGCCAGCCATTCCCAGGCTCGCAGAATCCGGGAAAACCTGGAAGAACAGACGGGAACCTCTGGGAGCAGTGCCTCTGAGTCAGAAGATGAATGGACCAGGGTTACCCGGACCAAAAGGGCCAATAAGACAAAAAGGGCCTTGACCCCTTAAAGCAGATTAAGGCAATCAGGAGCGTCATCACGCCTTATCATAAGAACGCCAAGTATTCTGTTTGGGAGCACTTAGAGTTGTTTGAGCAAATGATGGAGACTTTCCATTTGAAGGACAGCCAAAGCTGTATTCAATATGTAAAGTGGACCTTCTCCCCGGAATACTCCAGTTTCTTTGCGGGGCTGGAGGACCAAAATCATTTAAGATGGTCCACCTTTAAGGCGGCCATCTTGAACATTTTTCTACTCATAGAAATCCTCAAGAGGCTCGCAAGGCAGCCTACAATTTACAATGTGGGGAGGATCAGGCCCGACAAGAATTTGTGCAGGAGTTAAAGCGTGCTTTTGCACAGACCACAAGAAGGGTGCGCACGGATAGCAGATAATTTATTAATACGTTTTTCCATGTCTTGCCCAAATACATAATGACCCAGCTTGTGAGGGATTTTCACGAGAAAAGATCTTTAGACTGGGTCATTGAACAGGCGACCCGGATCTATGAGGTGCAGAAGCCAATAGAAAATAAAAATAATGCGCCCAAAAACCCCAAAGCCAACAACACCCCTGCTGCTGCCAAGGTGGCAGAGGTAAAGGTCACCCCCGTTTTAGAGTTGGAGATGGGGGGGCCTAAAAACCTACCTGCACCTAATAATGCTAGGCCCAGAAGGTCCTCGGGCCAGTCACAGACAGGGAGCCTCCTGATTATGTAAGCCCCCGTTACAAGGGAAACAGACCCATCCTGGGTTATGTGTGGACTCCTCCAGCCCAAGGGGGGGGATCCAGCCAAGCACCTAACCCAGAGAACTTCCCTCCCAACTTCTCACAGGAGGGCAGAAACTCACCAAACCCTGGGCAGAACTTCTTCCCCAGGTATCCACCCAACTTCCAGCCCCAAAATCCTCCACCCTTCTTTCCCCAATTCCCTGAGCCCAGACAACCGAATCCGGGAGAGGGGAGGCCAAGGGTGGAGGGGTATCCAAATCTTCCCAACCAGGGGTACTACCAAAGAAGGGATAGCTACCCTTCCCGGGATCAGCCCAGGGGAGAAAACAGGGCCCCGTATCAGCCTGAGCGGGTTTCCCAGTTAGAGCGCCAGGTTCAAAACATGGCGTGGGATCTGGGTCACATACTGAGGGCTCAGCAGAACCCTCAGATCGGCATGCCGGCGCAGAACGCACCCAACTCTGGACCTGGTGCCCCAGAACATTGACGGGGGCAGCACCCCGATAACTCACCGGTTCCCAGGGAGGAGGCACAAAGGGAAGGGGGGTGTAAAGCCCTGGAGGAAGCTTCCTTCCTCACTTGTAAACAGCCCCTGGAAACCCAGGAACCGGAAACAAAATCTCTTGCCCCTGAAAGTCTGCCTCCTAAGGAGCAGAGGGGGGGTAGGAGAAACAAAAGACCCAAACAGACTCAGTTTGAGGAGGAGGTACAGATCTTCCAATTTGAGGGAGAGGGATCCTCAGAAGATCCTGGGAAAAGGATCTTCTCCTTCAGAGATGGGGGAACTCCTCCCAAGGAAAAATGGGCCCCAAGGGATTCCAATCCAGACTGGGGAGATATGGAGACTGAGCTACCGCCGCCCATCATCTCATCCCAGAACCCACAATACCAAAATCCCCTGGTTCAAACCCATCCTGATGACTGCCTCCAAAAAGGGGGGGGCGGCCCAGAACCGGAGCCAGGGGAACCCACAATGGCTCTGATCTCCAGTTGTCAACTTTTTCTTTCAGATTCCCAAGGCTCTCCACAGAATTCTGCCCAAATCTCTTCGCTAGCGATGTCCAAAACCAGAAAGTTAACCCACCAGTTGTCCAAAAATGTGCATTATCTGTGCCCCCTTGAGGAGAAGGAGGGAAGATACTATGCCCCGGTACAAGTACAGGGGCAGGGTACAATTTTGGCACTGGTGGACACTGGATCTCAAGCTACCCTTCTGTCGAGAAGGGCCTTTGATGAACTGAATGCAGGAAGGGGAGGGAATTACCAAATTCCTCTCACCTCACTTCCTGTACAACTCCAGAACTTTGACGGGAAGGAAATTCCCGTCGAGGGGACGGCAGATTTGGACATTAAAATTGGGCGACACAAGTTGAAACACCCGGTCATAGTTGTGACTCCAGAGGGCACCCCTTGTTTACTAGGGAACGACCTCCTGAGAAGGTTGTCACCCCTAATAGATTGTGTAAACAAGGTCCTCTGGACCCAGACTAGCCAACCAATAAAATTAAAACAGAGTGTCAACCATGTTAGTTTAAACGGCACCTGCCACATGGTTGAACAAAAATCTGACCAAGTAGAATTTCACTTCCAGAACAACCAAATTCCAGACGTGACAGTAATAGCAGTAGGATAACAGACTGGTGATGGGGGGTCCTCTCTATTTCTGAAAATCAACCTTCTTTCCAGTTTAAGGTGGTATTCCACACTGGAAGGAAACACCCTGAAATTCTTTACTAATCCACAATCAGAAACTCCCACTCCTATAGTCCAGAAAGATGTGAAATCAGCTCAGAGCCTGGCTAAGATTCAGCAAATTGAAGAGCAGTAGTTCATCCCTGTTCAGTTAAATGATGGGAAGGACTCTGTTCACGCTCGAGTGTGTGTGAACAACGGTAAGAGCTTCATCAGCGAAGCCATGTTTCGCCAACTCCCAAAAGATCCAGCCATTCCCACCTTCAAACTGATAGACAAATGGGAAATGGACCTGGAAGCACCTAATTCCAAACATCTCCTGCCAAGCAGGTGATTGCTCAAAATCTCCATTGGCAACAAGAGCATAGTCCACAATTGTTGGGTCGTGCGAGACGTCCCTGCCGCCTTTTACTTAGGCAGTGACATTATGAATCGCTTTGCCATTAGTTTGGACCTAATAAACTTCAAAGCTTGGTCCCGATTAGCGGATAATCCCATGGGCTTTGATGATCCAGAAAAAGCATTTAGATCAGCTCAATTGCTACCTTATGCAGTTGAAATTCAGATCAAAGAGGAGGTCACCATCCCAGAAAGGACCCGACAATTCTCCCTGGAAGTGAAAGCTAAAAGAGGACAATATCTGCAAAACCCTGATGCTTACATACATCTAAACGCTTCTCTCCAACAGCAAGGGTTGGGGGTAAACCCAACTCCATTAGTCAACATAGAACATGACACCATTCCAATAGAGGTGGATAACAGCGACTTAAAGAGTATTACTCTAGCCGCAGGCACCATTATTGGAATGGCGGTTGATGACCGACATTTTTCCATAGATTTAGGTAATGAACTGTTAGGGCCAATCCCCAAGGACTGCTTTGACAGTGACAGTGATGACAATACAACAACAGACAGGATTTTTACCCGGCATGGGGGGAACTTCCTGGTGTACACTTCTTGCCCTTATGGTAAGGAAGATGTGACTTGTGACTTCAGGAGGGATGATGTGATTTTCCAGGTCCATGAGGGCTGCCTTTCCCACCTGAAGCCTCCAGTCCAAATCAGCACTCTGACCAGGGACTTCTCCACCCAGCTGGAGGAGGCCGCTGAAATAGCCAAACCAGAAGTCTTTCCAGGCTTCAGGCAGATGGTGGAAGAGAGAGTCAACCTAGCTGATGCCTGTGTGACTCTGGAACAAAAGCAAAAGTTGAAACAAGTTTTCTTGGATTTCCAAGATCTCTTTGCGGTAGACTCATATGACTGTGGTCGCACCGACATCCACACAACAACAATCCCCACGGACCCTGGCATGACTCCAGTGTTTGTGAAGCAATATCGCTTGCCTCTCGCATCAATGGAGTCCCTTACTGAAATAATTAAGAACCTTGAGTCCCGGGGAATAATCCGTCCAGTCCACAGCACCTTTAATAATCCGGTGCTGGGAATATTGAAGCCAAACGGCCAGTGGAGACTCTGCGCCGACCTCAGGGAGCTCAACAAACGGGTCCATACTTCCCGATGGCCTCTGCCCTACATTGACCAAGGGCTGGCCCAGATCCAGGGGTCACAGGTATTCACTGCAATAGACCTGACCAATGGATACTGGACTGTGCCTGTCAGTAGGCAGGACCAATACAAGCTGGCTTTTACCTTTGGGGGCCAGCAATACACATGGACCCGGACTCCCTTCGGATACCTCAACTCCGGCAATGAATTCAACATTTTCCTACATAAGGCCATGCCCGACCTGGGTGCGAGGGGTAACCTGGCTTATGTAGATGATGTCCTCATCAAAAGTTCATCTGTGGAGGAACACATAGCGGAGATCTGTTATGTTCTGACGCAGTTGAGGGCCGCCGGAGCAAAACTTTCCTTTCAGAAAGCACAGTGGTGTAGAACCCGTGTTAATTTCTTGGGGCATGAGATTACTTCTCAGGGTCTCTGTCCCCAGGAAAAGAAAGTGGAAGCACTTCAGAAACTGAAAGACCCCACAACTCTGCGGGAACTAAGGAGCCTCCTTGGACTGACTAATTACAGCAGAAATTTCATTGAGGGCTACGCAGAGATCACCAGACCCCTGATTCATCTCCTGAAGGGGGGGGTCAAGTGGGAATGGGGTCCAGAACAAGCCGAGGCAGTAAGACAACTCAAAAGAAGCCTCTCACAAGAGCCCTGCCTAGCTTACCCTGTCAGAAACAAGGAGTTCTTCCTGGAGACGGGGTTCTCTAATACGTGCTTGACGGCAGTATTATACCAAAAGCATGACAAGGTCAATAAAGTAATCTCCTATGCAAGCAAAACTTTATCCTCCGTGGAGGAAAAATTCAACGATTGTGAGAAGGCACTCCTGGCAACGGTGTGGGCATTGAAGAATTACCGCCCGTTTATCCAGGGGTAACACATCATAGTGGAGACTCCACACCAGCCTCTGCAATACCTCCAAAGTGACAGAATCCGGGCCGGAAATGTGAGTAATTCCCGAATTACTTCCTGGATTCTGTCAATGCAAGGCTTTCCTGTGGAGGTCAGATATGGCCAAAACAAGAAGAGTCCCCTCGCGCAAGGTCTGGCTGACTTGCATGATTGTGCCAGAGAAAACTGTCTCGAGGACGAAAGTCTAAAAATCAAGGACAACACGGAGGCCTACCTTAATTCTCCACACAAAGTCTTTGAAGAGGACAAGTGTGAGGGAATGCCCACTGTCTATGTGGATGGATGCTCTTACCATGTTGACAACAACGGGGAGAAAGAACTGGTGGCCGGCGTAGGGAATGCATGGGTGAATGAGACCCCAGAACCCTCCGCTGGATACAAAATTGGTCCACAAAGTAGTCAGGTGGTAGAATTGATGGCTGTGCATCAGGCCATCCTCACTGCTGTCCAGCATCAACTCCACGAACTGGTCATAATCACAGATTCGGATTATGTACGGAACGGGTTCGTGGAGCACCTGGTTAATTGGAAAACCAGAGGCATATTATGTGCTAACAACAAACCCTTGAAACATGGGAAGTTGATCCAAAACATTGATGATCTGGTCACCTCGAATGAGATGACCATCTATTGGAAAAAGATCAAGGGTCATTCCAAAGTAGAGGGACCAGACAAAACTGGAAATGACTTAGCTGATCAGCTGGCCAAAACCGGGGCCATCCAAGGGGATCTAATTGAGATTGAGTTCCTGTTGGGGGAAATCCAGGTCACTGCTATCACTAGGTCCCAGACAAATGCTCACAACGACCTTTCAATTGCACAATGGAGTAAGGAGACCCCTGATGCTGATTTGATTACCGCTCAGAAGGGGGATCCAATTATTGGTAAGTTTTACCAACACCTTGAGGACCCTGAGAACTTTCCCCTGACGGATACCGATTATATTGGGAAAGAGGACCTAAGAGTGTTGATGAAATGTCCAAAAATGTTCCGGATCCAAGACGGTTTGTTGGTAAGGAAATCCAAAGCTGGCCACGATCAGTGGGTGGTTCCTACCTCATTCCGAAGCCTGATGTTAAGTCACGCCCATGATGCGGCCACCGCCGGTCATAGGGGGTTTCACACAACACTGGAAATCTTAAGAGAGGCTGCATACTGGCCACACATGGGCCAGGACCTCAACCAATACTTGAAGGGTTGTCTTGTGTGTGCACAATTTCAGCCATCATCCCTCACGCACCGTGCGCCTCTCCAAAAGAGGGGGATGACACTGCCATGGTCAGATTTACAAATCGACTTTGTAGGCCCCGTGATTCGCTCTGCTAGGGGGAATAAGTCCATGTTGACTGGGACATGCTTGTTTACCAAGTGGGTGGAATGTCTCCCAGCCCCAAATTGCAAGGCAGAAACCGCAGCTGCCTTGATGATTAACCACATCTTTTCCCGTTTTGGTCTACCTCAAAGGATTGAGTCAGACAGGGGTAGCCACTTCACCAGTGAAGTAATGACAAAGATGTGGGAGATACTGGGTGTCAAAAGGAAGTTGCATATTGCTTACCAGCCAGCTTCTTCTGGGGCAGTAGAGAGATATAACCGAACCATTGTGAGCATATTAAAGAAGTTTGTGGCAGATTCTGGGCCAAGTTGGGATATCCGATTACCTCTGGTCCTAATGGCCATCAGATCTACCCCTTCATCTGCAACCAAAATGTCACCATTCGAGTTGATGACTGGGCGCAAGATGGTGCTTCCTCAGCATCTGCTCTACAGGACCCAAGGGCAGACACTGATAAATGCCTCCACAACTCATGAGTATGTGGAGAATTTAAGGAAACACCTTCAACATGCTTTTGCTTATGCTCAGCGGAATCTAGAAAGATCAGCTGATAGCATGAAGACCCACTATGACCTGAAGACTTCCAGGAAGAAATATCAGGTGGGGAACCGGGTCTATCTATACAATTTCCAAAGGTACCAGGCCAAACAGCGAAAATTTTTGCCTACATGGAAGCGACCCTTTGAGGTTATAGACAAAATCTCCCCTGTGGCCTACAAGATCCGCATCCCCAAAGGCGGTTTGGCAGAGGGGGAAGACAAGTGGGTCCACATTAACCAGTTGAAGTGTTGCCATCCCAGGCACACTCTGCAACAACTGGAGGAATCCTCTGGAATCCTAGAGGGTGCTGTCTCAGATTAATTCAGTTCTAACTTAAAATATCCGACATATCGCCTATCAAATTCTGAGTTTCTCAATGTGGGTGTTTTTGTTTTTGAATGCAAAAAGAAATGTGCATGTTCATATGTTTTGACTATAAATTTATATGCCACCCCACTATATCAATGGTGGGGGAGAAATGTCCATGAATAGGTATTGCCGCTCTTCCTTTGTCATCCTAGGAGAAAGAAAACCTGGAGACGGGCCAAGGAGGACGATCCGGAGACCGGGAGCAGAGACGCAAGGGACCCAGTGTACCGCCCAATACTCCCATCAGGACCGGCGAGGAGAACCGATCGATCCGACCGGATGGAGGAAAAGATGCTGAACTGTGCCATCTATTGGAAGAAGATGAGGAAACATCCCAGGTCTTGCGAGTCCCATCAGTGAAACAGAATGGCCATCGCAAGAGGGGGGCTTGTGGGATGTTTTTATCCATGCATCCGAGCCCTACCTCAAAACTGTGCAGTACTGACATGGAAAACATCATGATGGCCAGAGCTTCCCAGAAAATGCACAGGGAAGTGCATGAAGAATAGGCTGCCACTCATTTTTGCCGATGTTATGGGCACAGAAGGGCACTGCCTAAAACCACCATTGGACTACCCACACAGTAGTCTGAAACCATTGGGAATGGCAATGCTGATTGCCAAAAGCAACCTAGAATTGTGGGGAATTCATTTTCTTAAATCCCAAAAATGGGTGCATTACCAGTACTCACCACTATCAGAAAGCCGGCGTTTTAAAACAACACCAGACATTTGTGTACAACTGAATAAATGAACCCAAAGCAGGCCAAAGAAAGACTTACTGAGGGGTGGATACAATGTAAAGTTATATTCTGAAGTGACTTGAACGTTTATAACAAGACTGGCTGAGCTGTGGATTTCAGCAGTTTAAGTAAATTTGGACTGAAAGACACTAAAAATCTAAATGTTTAAAAGAAATGAGTGACCTACTTTTGAGTGTCACATAGGTTGCAATTGTTTAAATGTCATAGTTTGAAACTTAGAATCAGCATTCTAGCTGCATATGTAAAAATGGTTAGTTTTATTTGAATGCAGAAAATTGGGTAACTAAAAGTGACATTAGCTGGGGCCTGGCTTAAGGAACTGAATTCTGCCCACCAGCTACCCCCGACAGGAGTTGAGACTTGCACAACTGCTGTGTTCCCAGGCCTAGCTGCCTTTTGCTGTTCCCACCAAAAGGGATATGACACTTCTCTGATTGAATTACCAAGGGACTGCTAGAGACTAAACATAGGACCCAGGCAGAGGGTTTATTGAAGTGGCCATAAATGGCTTCCTCTTGAACAATGGGCCTTCCAGGGCCCAGGCAGATGGTTTATTGGGGGACCGTAAAACAGCTTCCTCTTGGCAGAAGCTGGAAGGGGCAGGGCCTCTGAGCCTGGCAGAAACTGGACAAACTGGTTTCTACACCATGTGACGTGGGAAACCACACCCCTGTAGCCAGAATATGGTTTTAGAAAAAGATGAATAACTCATAGTACGGACTTGTCATAATTATTTAAATGATACCATAATTCTTGTGATTTTTCTGCCCACATTTTAAGAGGTTTTTAGAACCGGTGGCATGATCTGGGGGCAAACTAGCAGTTAAGAGGGTATTACTTAAAATGTATGCATGTTAAAAATCTGACACTTCATCACTTAATGTCCATACTCCTTGCGCAGATGTGTGTAAATTTGGGTTAATGTCCGATATTGCGAAACCAGTTAAAAAGTGAAATATGTTGCCATATCTCAATGCAAGCTCTCAGGAAGAGCAGATTTGAACAGGGTATATCTCATGTGATATGTGATGGGTGCATGTAATTTCAAACCACTGTGTATCTATGAAATATGTCTTTTTGAGCAAATATAGATTGTGTGTAAAGTTGACAGGGGTGGGTTCTCTGTACCATAAACAGACCTCATCATGATGACACTTCATTTCATTCCCCCAATCAAGGGGAAGAGGATGAAGTGGCCAATGACAAGTGGAGAGGGGTAGTGCCTAGGAAGCTAGCCTCTCCACCCATTTTCAAAACACATAAAAGCAGACAGTCAGGACAGATAGACACAGTCAATTCCATTTGCTGCAACGCGCTCTGCCGGACCACACAACATCCAGAAGATACTAGATTCCACACTTAGACTTTAAAACTCCAAAGAACTTGATTCAGAACTCAAAGCAAGGGCCTAAACCCACAAACTGAGAACTCTTCTCAGTGGGCCTCAGCATCCAGCAAACCTAACAGCGAGAGCAGCATCCAGGAGCCGTGCAGATCAGCGCTGGGTCCAGAGAAAGCTGTGCAGAAAGATCCAGAAGCAGTGCTTTACCCAGAGGCAGAGCAGAGCTGACCCAGACCGTTGTTCGCAGAACTAGAGAGCTGACCCAGACGCTGTGCGCAGAGACCATCCGTGGCGAGTGAAGAAAACCTGTTGACCAGATCCGTGGCGAGGCCCATTTATTTCAAAAATATATTGTGAGTACCTTGCAGAACTGTGCAGAACCAATCTCTTAGTTAAAATAATATAATTCAATCTATTTTAATCTAAGTAGAACTGCCTCCTAACTGTCACCTGTCATTTTGCAAAACTGTCCCCTGTCATTTCTAGCTGCTAGCTGTCACTTGTCACTTTGAACTTTTAAAATTTCAAATCTGAAAAACGACCTTTACCATATCGCTCATATCTCTGTCACCGTTTGTCTTAGAGACTTGCAGTAACTTTTCTCTGAAAGCTGGGAATCTTGGCTTTTCAACGAACCTAGAACCGCATTCCTATTCCCTATACTGTTGCCGCAATCGTGAAAAACGCACTCGCAAATTTTACCTCACTGATGATCCCCAACAAGGGTGAAACACGTGTATGGGGTTGCTGGTGGTACTCTCGTTCAGATTGGAATTGCCATTGTATTTCGGTGCTGGACTGCCCCTGGGCAGGACAAAGACTGATATGCAAATGGATATTTCCCATCTGTGAAAGGCACAGTGAGTAAAAGCAGTGGCTGCGAACTCTCAAGTGGTTAATAACCACTGAACAGGTTATCATGTCTGTTCTTGCGAGAGAGGGGCGCCCGCTACCTTTGTAAAACTATTTGTTAAGGAACCTGGGATTGGTAACCCTAGGTCTCCTGGGGGCAACCAGACGTGGTCTCCCTCTCACTGTGCTTAGAGAGGCATCGGCTTCACCTCACTGATGATCCCCAACAAGGGTGAAACACGTGTATGGGGTTGCTGGTGGTACTCTCGTTCAGATTGGAATTGCCATTGTATTTCGGTGCTGGACTGCCCCTGGGCAGGACAAAGACTGATATGCAAATGGATATTTCCCATCTGTGAAAGGCACAGTGAGTAAAAGCAGTGGCTGCGAACTCTCAAGTGGTTAATAACCACTGAACAGGTTATCATGTCTGTTCTTGCGAGAGAGGGGCGCCCGCTACCTTTGTAAAACGCATTCCTATTCCCTATACTTTTGCCGCAATCGCGAAAAACGCACTCGCGAATTTTACCGCGATTTGCAAATTTCTCCACGTGTGAAAACAGCAGCTTCCTTGCTTTCCTTGCTAAAAATTGGTTTGCCTCTTAAGAACCATCCTTGAATCATTGCTAGAGTGAGCCTGGACTAATATTAACTTGACACCACTCACCCTGAACCTCTAGAGGGAATTAAAAGCATTTTAGCATATTTTTCACTTCATTGCCAGCACATATAAAAGCATTTTGGGCCTGTGTTTCAAACTTCTGTAGTCTAAGCTTGCGGGGGTGAACTGAATTACATTTGATTGCATTTCTGAGAACTGTGTGCTTTCCTTCCATTTCCTTGCATTGCATAAAAGGGGGGGTGAATTGCCAGAGAAAAGTGATTACATTGTTTTGTTGAAATCATATTGAGTATTTTCTGTATTGCATTTTTCATTCAACATTACATCCATCTGAACTTATATAAAGTATTCTTTACCACCTTATTCTTCTGTTCCTATTCACAAGTGTGCTAGTGCCAGACTATCCATTATTGATTACTGCTCAGATTAAGTGTGATATTCAATTATTAATTATTATAAAGTGTGATATATATATCGATTGTTTAAATTATCAAATAAACCTTTTAACTTGCAAAACAGAACTACTTCTTGGCTCAGTGGGGTCAGGGGGATTCCAAGAGAGGGGTGTTATATAGGGGTAGTCATCCAGAATGCATGAACTGGACATAAAGATATATCAATAAGGGTTTTCATTCAGTATTCTAGACTAGGCGTTGACTTAGCTGTAGTGTTGAATTGAATCCTCTTACAAATCTGTCACAAGGGAATCTGGTATCTATGGATTCTTGCTGACATGTGCACCTTGTGGTTAGCTCTGGGGAGTAAACATGCTCCTATAACTCCCTAGATGGGCCATATTTTCATGGGCAACAGGCAGAAACAGGGTTCTTGTGTTAGGGCATGAAGACATGATTACTTGGCATACCAGTTGTGCTGCAACACATGTATGGCTCGTGTCACTTTTATTAGATATTGTTTGTGGTGCTTTCATTGTGGGTTTCATGAAACTGTACACTCATGAGATGCATGGACCACCGTCTTCATCGGTTGGCCATGTTTCCTTGGCCTGCCCTGCTAACTTTATCTCCAGATTGCATAAGATCACAAATGTATTGATGCTATGGTACATTCCTGTCATCACAGTCCTTTTAATGTAGGACATTTTGATTTGTGGTGCTTGCCTTGGTGTCCCATGCATTATGTGGCCCCTGGTTTACTGTCATGGTCATTTGACAGTAGGCTTGTTTTAGAAATTGTGCCTATCTAATTCCAGTATATGCCTATGGGTAGGTAGGTAGGCAGGTCATGCGTTTCCATCACAGAGATGATATTTCTCTCACTGCCTGCACCAACCTATGCTCCTCCAATACCCTTCAGGTCAGCGGTGGAGAGTGCCAATCACCACAGTCTGCCACTGCCTGAACGCAGCTGTTTCACTTGGTGGATGGAGATTAATATTCATATCCTGGCATTCAGGTAATTGCACCTCTTGTGACAGCCTTCACTATCCCAATTCACAGTTCCTGCAGCTACAACCTCTCTTGTTTATGTCCGGGTGTTATTATTCCTCTTGATCTTAGTTTTTGTATGCACGCTCCAAACAGTTCTTCTTCATAGCTGACCACTAGATCAGCAAGGACCTGCACCTCTGCCTTGCTGAATTTTATTTTCAGCAACCACATTTCAGCACCTTCCCTTTGCTCTTTTCCCCTAGTTAGTTTGCCACAACTTGTGGGCTCAGATGGCAAAAGGAAATGAGTGATTTTGACTGGCTTGTGCTTTCAAGAGTGGCCGCCGAACGCTTCCTAGTTGATGAATGGTGATATTTCTTATTTCTGGCCTGTGCCAATTCCACCGACAGAATTACCCTTTGATAATTCCTAACCTGTTCCAGTGCTAATGCTATTTCTGCTGAAAAATGGGGAAATTACTGATCATCATTGTTTTTTGTTGCTAATTCCATTTGGCATATTACATGTTACCACAGAAGAGTGAGGCATGCAACAGGCACACACTAGGGCCCTTGAATAGGTGCACATTCCTTGGACACCATGGCGGTCACAGTAATTCCATCTCACAGAATTAGCAACGTTCTTAATGATTCCCAAAGTCTTTACATCTTGTCTGATCATATGGAGAAGATGTACAGTGCAAGCAGGACAATGGTATTGGGCAACAGTAGGTAAATAAGATGCAAACCTGCCTCGGTTCACAACTGCTTTCCTAGTATTCTTTCCAAAGTGTGCCACAGAATGTGCCAGTCAAGTGAGAAATGCTAAAAGTGATTGAGGGACTATGTGGTGGCCATCCATAACGTGGCTCAAAGTATTTCCATGTAAGTTACAGTTTTGAAAGACCAGTATGCCATTTCTTGTCCGGGAGCAAAATTCTACAACACTGCCAGGCTAGAGTGGGTGGTAATCACAGATTGATACACCTGAACATAAAAAAACGATTTCATTTGGTGCAAGGGGGCCTTTTACGGGTGCAGTCCAAGCTGACCCATCAGCAAAAGCGTTTTCACTCACAATCCCCCATCCAGAAAGATTGTGTACAAAGGCTAAAGGCAATAAACGTGCATCTAACAATGCAGCAACATAAGAACCATATTTATTTTAGTTATTTTACATTTTTAAAGCGCTCACACAGTCCACAGGCATCGAGGCGCTGTTACAGGAATTGTTTGTTTTTTGGATGCGTAATTGTTTTTTTTTGTCTTAGTTGCGTATTTATAACACGCTTAAACATCCAGAGGTTTCTATGCGCGGACCCGGGGGTCGAACCTGTGTTGCTTCGTGTCGTCTTCCTTCCAAGGCGCGCACGTTGCCACTGAGCTATCCTCCCGGGACACGTATCATATAGGTTTGCCAGATGATATCAGATAAATATATATTGTTTCCACATGATGCAAAAATCAAATGGAAAAAAATAGGCATAGTAGGAATCACTATACATTGTGGCTGATGTATGCTTAGCCACACTACAGGGAGTGTAACCAATACCTTAATTTGCTTGATGAACCCAATAAGAGGTTGCTCTTCCTAAATTTCAGATTGAACAGCCTATTGTTGGCAGCCAACACATTTAGATGGTGAAGTAAAACATCAAGCAAATGCTAACATTGGCAATTCTGGGAGATAATGATTAACATGTTCTCCTTGAATTGTGTTCAAAGGCCAATAAAAAATATATTTTATACTTGATAATCGAACATAGGATTTTAAATCCAGTAAATGCTTTGGTATTATTTAAATTAGATTGTTCACCTAGTGGAGGTGTGGTTGTTTCTATTTTTCTTGTAGCGGCATTGCTATGCTAGAATGAAATATTTTAACCCAGCAACCTTATAAATCGGATCAAATGTACCTATATGATATGTTTTAGTATGTTATGGAATATTGCTGCAATCTGTGAAATGTTATGATGGAACATGTTTGGTATATGGTTTTTGAAATGTAATGTTTCTGAATAAACGTGTTGATTTAAGAGTACAGGCACGCGTTTGAACAACCAATTCAGCAAACTGGGCAGAATATACATTTAGTAAGTGATATGCTTCCAGATCTTCAAACTTCAAATAAACTGTATAACCTGAAGTGATTTTACTTCAAAAATCGACCAAACAAGAAACATCTACAAACAATGTAATCTCAGGGTTATGGTGCATCTTTCAAGCCAACTCAGGAATTACACGATTTTCAGTAATTAAAAGGCAATCATGTGTCAGGAACAGAGAAGTGGAATTTAATATAGATAATTGATCCATATCGGTAGACAATAAACATTTCTCATAATTAGTCAAATGTGAATTAGAATTATGCTGTGTCTTTCCTTTCAAAGTAATTCTACGACGGCATGGGGAACTACCACAGTAACAGAATGACCTAGGACTAAAGTGTCTATATTTTTCTACAAAGAGAGCGCCTTCCACTACAGAATGTAAACAAGGGAGCAACTGAGTTTTGACAGGATTCGAAGATGTGCTCAGGGCCATCTTAATTACTTTTGGGGTCATGAGCACGGACATCTTTGGGGCCCCCTCCACAAAACCAAAGGAATTAAGGGATCAAGAATAATGGTTGCAGCCCCCACCCGTTGTGCTCACAACCTATAGGTTGATATGCTGTCTTGCAGCATAATGAGCACGTTTACTCCCTTTAAGTCCCCTTACCATTGTCATTCTTGCTCTAATCAGAATGATAAACAAGTAGAATTTGAAGACCAACAATAGCAGTCTACGAATAGGTTACTGCTCTAGTGCTAGTATTAATGCAGGACCATATGTTAAAGGTACATGTCGCCCATAATAGACAGATAACTCACATTAGCTGCCTCACAGAATACAGAAGTGCTCATGCATGGACAGAGGAGACCAATTGGAAGGAAGGAGAACGCTACACATACCGTAGCATGGATAGTGGATGTAGATTAGAAGCTTCCAGAAAGGTGTCTTTATCCAGACAGATTGAGATTAGAAGTGGGATATGGTTTTCAAATAGTGTTGCCATTAGATTTCAAAGGAACAAATGCCTGCGGTGTGTAATATGAATATGCTCACTATTAAAGTGGAAGCAACCCTATAGCCAGTGAACCATGAATACGTCTTTTATGAAGATCATACCATGAGAAGGAAATCACTCTGAAGGGCTGACAATTTTGAAAGGTTTAGGGACTGGCAATATAAGATTAAATGAGATGCCCAGGATCACACATTGGTTAAGGGCTGAAGAGGTAAAGCTGGGATTTGCGCCAACACTGCAATTTATGCATTTTAACACTGTCTTTTCCAGTTCTTACCATTTAATTAAACAATTTCATTTTATAAAAATGGACTTGGAATGTACACAAATCACATTACCAAACATGACAATTTTTAACAAAATATTATTGAAGGGTTCTATGCAAAATGGGAATGGTTCTAGCTTCATTCTCTCCATCATCAAGGGAAGTATATAAGTACCAGCACACCAATCGATGTGATTTAACAAATGTAATCTGGGTTTGTCTTTTGTATTTTAAAGCTTCAAATACTTCCAAAACAATGGCTTGTGACATTTTCATTTATAAACTTGCATAAAAACCTTTGACTTTTACCAAAAAGCTAACCGTTTTTTGTGTCAAACAAGCAGACCTTGAAATATGCTTGCCTAAAGCCTGCAACATCTGGTCCGCTCTCTTCTGTCTACCACCCCTTCCACTCAAATGGTCTACATAAGAAGAGAGATCAAGTAATGAGCTAAACAATGCCAGAAGCATGCAAGAAGGCAAACTTCACAGAAGACAGCAAAGTAATGTAATATATTTTAGATGATTTGACCAGGATCACTGTATCATCTGCTGGCAAAGCCAGGATACACGCATGAACACTTTCATTCCATAGTCTTGAATTTAGATACTTATTCACCTCTTGGACTAACAGTTTATGCTATCGTTGGAGGCGATTGCCTAGTTTTACAACACCTCATCTGAACAAACCAATTTCTACACCTTCACCATATTGATGACGAGTTAGTTTTTATAGCATTCCCTATCTGGTACAGGTACATTGCTGATACCAGCAGATGTTGTTCTGCAAAACCAAGTACATATGCAGGCAGTTTTATAAACTTCAGACATAGGAAAGGCTCAGCCAGCCTTACTGGAATATGATATTCAAATGTTGCTTATGAACACATATCTATGCAATGGGTGCTTCACACACTGAGCTAACTTCTGAACCATTGCCGCACTCAATTTATCAATATGCATTTCACTGTTGCCTATTGCACACGATCAACATAATTCCCACAGGAAGGAAAGAATGCTACAGAGTTGTGCTGTAAGGAACACACAAACTATGTATACCACAGTGAACACAGAAAACAATACATGATGAATTGATCAAGGCAGAATGTACTTGTCAAAACAGAAAGGCATTGGGATTAAGGACTCAGCAGCACCCCATAAAATATCCTGATGTGTGCTATTTAAGAGTGTTTAACAATGTAATCTTACTTCTTCAGATCAGGCAGCCATTTTGGAGCCCCCCTCCAAGGTGGGGGCCCTGGGCAAGTGCCCCTTTTGCGCTCCCATAAAGACATCTCTGGATGGGCTATAATATGTAATAGGGCAGTGTTTGTCACCATGCATCTCAGTTAAAACTCCCAAAGCAAACCTTTCTCATTCATCACAATAAGGAGATGTTGGTCATTTGGCAAACCCATGGCTGGAGTATCCAACAATTCTTTGATTGTACTAAAATAAATTCCTCTTCAGTCTCTGTGGACCTTCGATGGCATCCAGGCGTTAAAGCAAGGACATGCAGCAGGTTAAAAATGAAATCATAGCCTATTAGCCACTGGTATCAGTAATCTGGCCATCCAAGATATCCTCTAATTTGTTTTTTTGATTTGGGTTCCTGGAGAATCACTTTAATTCGGACTTCAGACAAATGTCTCTCGCAAGCAGAGATATAATGTCCAAGATAAGGATTTGTGTATACCAAGAGCTGTTAGTAAATCAAGATAATTGTGTGGACAAGCCTATAGTGAGGGGAATGCCAACAGGAAATCATTGACAAACTGAATCAGAATAGACTCTGGGGTTCATTAGGAGGTTGGAGGTAAGCAACAATCCTTACCGGCATGGAGCAAATACTGTGTCCGTGTAGTAAAGAGCCTGCTAATAGAGGGCTATTACGAGTTCGCGTGCACAAGCTATGCGCCATGCCGGTAACGACATTACCAGCATGCCGTTAAAGTCCAAAAAATGGCCCTTAGCGGCATCATGGAAAGCGCAGACAGCACTACCGGCATCAATGGAAATGGCATTAGCAGACACCGCTATCAGCAGTGATCTCTATCAGCGATGACCGCTATTAGCGGTGACCGCTATTAGCAGTGCCTGGAAATAAGCCGAACCAGAAGTAGCGTCATCGCACAGGAACGTGAAAGAGCACGGCGGCCATCTTGAAAAACACAATCCATTGCCATACTCAGCACACAGGACCTGGAGCATATTGCTGACTACAGGCATCAACCTCCCACAACAAAATCTTGCCCAAGGCAGTAAAAAAAGGTGCCTCCCGCCAGCGCAAAGAGACCTTTAATGAAGATGAATTAACAATGCTGGCTAAGACCCTGGCTGACAATGCCGTGGTTGTTTTCACAAACAGCCTCATGAGAGAAGCAGTGATAAAGAAAAAAGAAATCTGGGAAATTGTCGCCCAAAGAGTCAGCGCGGTAGGCAACACCCCCGCACAATAAAGGATGTTCGGAAGAGATGGGATGACCTGCGCCTGCGAGTCAGGAACATCCTGTCCGCAAACAGGAGCCAGGCCATGGCTACTGGTGGAGGACCAAGCTCACCAATAAAGCTAAGCCGTGGGAGGAGATGTGTGCCAGCACGATTGGTATAGAGGCCATCGAAGGTGTGGGCGAGATGGAGTGTGGTGCCACTTTCATCGGCGGAAAGAGGTGAGTGTCCTAAGAAAACACTGTAATGCAAAGTATGATGATAGTCCACCAATTTGTCTGTATAAAGAGGCCATGCATGGCCCAATACATACACATTCCCTGCCTAGATGTCGTCCGCAGCACAGACACATGCACATGCATGCAGCATGGCAATGTCATACCTTACACACACCACACAAATATGAAAATGGCATAAGTCACACTGCACGCAGGCCACAACAGAAATGCATGTCACATAGCATACGCCCGCCCCAACAAGAGTGACCCCGATGGATGCCTGCATGCTTCACCCATATAGCAAGCAACGTGATCATCAAAACTCTACTGCCTAAACCCCTCTAATGTGTAGAAGAGCAATAATACAAATGTATGCATGATGCTTGTCAAACCATCACTCATGCCGTCCCTCTCTTGGTCCCCCCAGAGGCTCAGATCCTGACAGCGAGGCCCGGGACTCACCCTCACAGGCGACTACACCCCGGAAGAGGGCCAGGGATGAAGGCAACAGGCTTTCCACTTCGAAAGGCCCAGACAAGCCATGACAGGCACTGAAGTCCAAAACAGCCCAGGATGCCACGGCACTGGTACCGCTAAGGCCCATCACCACAGTCCCCACAACACCTCTGACACCTGCACAGGAGACAGTCGATGGGGCACAATCTGCAGAGAACAGCTCTGTTGGGGAGGCGGCAGCTACGGCACCCCTGACAGATGATGACGTACAGGGCCAGGTGTGTGTGTCTGTCGAGGACGACTCCTCAGACCTACCTGCAACACCAAGTCCCGCCCCATCCCCCAGTTCACACCTGTCGACTCCTACCACGACACCACCCCGGAGCAGTCTCTGGGGGAGTCCATACAAGGGAGCATGAGTCCCACAGAGGTCCCAAATGGATTTGCCCATGTCACACATGCACCCTCCACCTCCACTGGTGTACAGGCGGGGGTGCAGCAGGCAGAACACGCAGCACAGTACCAGGAGGAGGTCACTGCCCTAGTGAGGCAGTTTGTCCCAGAAAGTGCCCAAGCAAGGCAGGAGGGGCACGACAACGCTGCCTCCCTTAGGCAGGTCATTGTGGAAAGCACCAATAGATTATGCAAGGAGGTGTCTGCCCTGAGGCAGGTCCTCACCCGCATTGCAGATACCATGGAGGCTGAGCGTCCAGTCCCCAGAATGGAGCAATCAGCTACCCCTTCTTCATCAAGCTCCACCCAAACCAGCCCCCTACGCAGGTCAGTGCGCACCCTGCGCCGCTCGGACATGCCGCCACCAGGAGCAGGAGGTGGAAGGATGTAGATGGGGCAGCCTGATAAAGGCAATAGACACTGACACATGAAGCATTTGCTTAGACACCATGTGTGGGAGAGTTGTGGGGGGAGGCGGAGGGGGGAGAGGGTGCGTGGGGAGTTGTGGGGGAGGGGGAGAGGGTGCATGAGGTGGAGGGTTTGAGCACTTTAATCTTTTTTGGACAGTTAAATAAAGCCGTTGTATCAAAAAAAATCTTGAGTGGACATTCCTCATTACATATGTGTCATTTATGGATATACAGTGCATAGTATACATGTACTCCCACACCTAGTGCCCTCTGTCCAACTTTCATGTCAGCCTCTGCACCCATGTGTGTTAGAAATATTGTGCAATCACTGACTGATGCATAGCACGTCCCTCCTGTGCATCAGCACTGTGATGATGTGCACCCACATCCTCTTCATCCCCTTCATCATCACCAGGTGGTTGCAGTTAAATGTCAGGGGGCAGGGGCACGTTCGGTCGGATACACATGTTGTGCAGCATGACACATACCATGATGATCTTGGCCACCTTCTCATGCCTGTAGAGGAGTGCCCCACCCGACCGGCTAAGGCAGCAAAACCATGCCTTCAACAGGCCAAAAGCCTGCTCGATGACCACATGGGTACGGGTATGGGAACGATTTTAGTCCTCCTCGTGCCTGTTCTGTGGGTTTCGGACAGGGGTAAGGAGCCATGGCTTCAAGGGATAGCCACCATCACCTGCATGAGAGGCAATAAAAGGTATATGTTAGTCCATTCACGATGGACAGCTGTACTAGTCACACATGCCTACAGATTATCGTCGGTCACATGCACATGTCCCTGGTTGTATGCACACAATTATAATGTCCTCAAAGTGTTCTGTGCTATGGACTTATGGTGTGGGTTGCATCTCCAAGATGATACACGGTGTTCACTGCCTTGATGTTGCTCATGCATTGTGGACACATACCGCTGTGTTTGTGTCAAATTTGTGATGTGTTGTGTTCTGTATGATTTTCTAACTGGCAGAGTTGGCAGTAGGCTCTGCAATATTAGGCATTCAGCGCTGATTAGTACGATGGTGACGTGCTGCACTTCTGTTGTGGTGGTGGCGGCGGCCCTGTGACGAGCAGCGTATTCCCATGGTGATTTTGTTCAGTGCACTCCCAGGGATGCTTGTCCTGTGTAGTGATTTGCTTCAGACATTTACATAGTGAATATTCACTGCATGTTGCTGGATTGTGTTACAGAGGGTGAGGTATAATGATGGGTGGTGGACGTGTTGTGGGATGTGGGGTGTTTTTAAGTTCGGCATGTTGTGATATGTGTCCAGCTTACTTCATTGCTATGGGATTTGGTTGTCATGTTCAGTTTGGAATGCTTTGGGGCAGTGTTTTGTGATGTGGACATCGTGCTGTCACCACAACAATGACACCATGGTGGTGTGTTCATCTATCCCCCCATTTCACTGCCATGTGCCTGTCATGCAACTTACCAAGCAGGCAGGTACGTCGTCCTGCATGTCGCTCCATGTAGCGTGGTAGCATGGAGTTCCCCAGGACCAATGAGTCATGTGTTGATCCAGGATATCGGGCACAACAATGTGTGATGATCTTGCTGACGTCACATACCATAAGTACATTGATGGAGTGGTATTGCTTGCGGTTGCGGTATGCCACCTCCATGGCATGCGGGATCACCAACTCCACGTGGGTGCAGTCGAGGGCACCTATACAATTTGACATGCCTGCCAGCGCATGGAAGCCAACTTTTGCATCAAAAATCTCCTAGGGAGTCCGTGGTAGGGCTATGTAGTCCCTTGTGTGCTTCAGGAGGGCATCCAGCACTTGGTTCAGCATGCGAGAAAATAAGGGTTGTGATATGACATGCATGTGCCCCACTGTGTGCTGGTAGGTGCCTGTGGCAAGAAAGTGGAGCACCGACACTACCTTCAGTAGAGGGGGGATGGCGGTGCGTATCTCAATGAGGCTGACAATGTCGTTGTGTATCATGTCCACGATGGTGGTGATGATGTCCCGATCCAGATGGTACAGGGTGTGGATTTGCTCTGGGGTTAGGTTGAATGGACTGGCTCTGATGCGAGGGATTGGGGGATGCCTGTGTGGTACCACTGGCTGCACTAGTGGGGCATGCTGGGCCTGTCTCACCCTTCTTCTCCTCCTGCATCTCCTCTGTGGTGCCTGCTGATGTTGTTGTTGTTGCTGGTGTAGCAAAGCAAGCATGTCCTCCATCCCCAGTATTGCTACTACTAGTGGAATCATTTTGGTGTGGGAAGGGGTGTGGTGTGTGGGTGTGCTCCTTTTGTGCTGGCCCAGACTCCATTGCTTCCACCTGTGCTGATTGTGTGCACCTGTGGCAGTTGGGAACACTGCACATAGCAGTTTAAAGGTGCATCGCAATGCCAGTATTGCCGGCATGTCGGTATCCCCTATTAGCGCCTTCATGATGCCAGTATTTGCATGTCCGCCTGACTTGTGATGTCCTCCTGTTAGCGGAATCCCGGTATTGCTGGCCTGAAGGCCCGCGTGCCCGTGCCCTTGCCGCTATTAGAGGCACCGTTATTAGTGGTGCCTCTAATACCGGGTTCTTAGGTTGGAATAGACCGGAGCGGTATGCAATGCCGGTAATCCTTTACCGGCATCGTTTTTCCATTACCTCCAACCTCGTAATGACCCCCTCTGTCTTTGAAAACTAGCAAGCCAAGATCGTGTTTAAAATCTGGGGAAAGAGTGCTCGGCTCTCAATGCAGAATTGCAAATATATACAGAAAAATGCTGGGCATAAATCTACAATTGTAAAATGTATGCATTTTCAGGAATACAGGATATAGTAACTACATTAAATTAACAACACAGAAATATTATACAAATTGATAAGGCCCTTAGCCAGGTTTTTCCAAAGAAGAATGAGCCAATTGAAAGGGTTAAGAGCTGGAACAATAATTATTTTCTGATGCAGAGTATTGGTAGTGGGCTTTATTCCCTCATCACCCTCTTTTGAAATAGGATATGGCGTGATTCTCGAAAGCGGTTTGGGTTGCGTTCATAGTAATTCACACATGTTTCCCATTTAGTATACCTCCAGCTACATTGCATGTGCTGGCCATAATTGCAGAAGAACTTGGTCTAACAGTACCTGTTGTAACAAAGGAGTGTCATTCCATGGTCATCCATCTGATTTGGAGAGTCTTGCAACACAGTCAAACATTGCAATTCTTTATGAGAGGGACACCTACATTAATGCCATCAGGAAGACAAATAAATAGTGCAACCTATTTTACACATCAGGACCAGCCCAATCAATTTAGAATGGTGGACAGACTCAGTAAAAAAGCATCATGCTCAAAAATGGCCCTGAAGTAGCAGTCACACGTTGTGTAATGGGGTGGGGGGCGGGGGGTATCGGTTGAACTACAATATCCACTACATTTACCACTTCATCTGAAGAAGGGGCATGTCGAATTCAGAACATTTCAGAGCCAGGAAGGATGTTCTAGTATTTATTAAGCATTAGGCATTCCTCTCATCTACAGAACATTCTATATAAGGAGCAGAAGGATCAAGCAGATAAATTGTGGTACAATATTGTTGCTGGCACCCTGGAAATCCTATTGTGTATTGTCTCACATTTGTCAGAGTTTGGGTCAGTGGTTTGCATCCCAGGCTTGGTGACAACAGTGGTGGGGGCTGCTTAGTGGTAGTGGTTTCTTCATTCTTGCCTATGGCCACTGTGGTTGCCACACTGTAGGAGCGCAGGTCTGCTGGTGGCTGCAGTGGTGCTCTTGGAGAGATATGAAGTGGAGATGTCCTGGTTTGCGAATCTCTGGGCTATGCCACAACAAAGCAGAAGTTGGAAAGTGGGAGAAGCTGCAGTAGACATTGTCAGATCCATTGCTTGCAAGAGCAGCAGCTCAAGGAGTATTTCTCAAGAATAGAATGTGCTAAAAAAAGTGTCATGTTCTTTTCAGCAGTGGTCACAGATGACACTGTTGAGTGGTTGGAGCTTGACGGAACTGTGGATCTCTGCACTAACATATTTACTTCAATGTATCCATGTACTAGTGGACATTCGTTGACTTGTTGTTTTTTCTGCTGTCTGTATGTAGGATTCAAAGGGACGGAGCTCCTGCAGTCCCTGTTTTGGAATTGTTTTGGGTGGGGGGGTGGAACCCTATTATACAGTGTCGCTGGATCTGGTGTTCATCTGTTTCAATTTAGTCCATTCGAGATTCTTTCTTCAATGATTACTGATGCCAATGACATTTTTTGCAAACACTTTGGGCCTCATTACAAATATTGCGGAATGGGTTTAACGGCGCTGGTAATGGTGCTGGCGGCGTTAAACCCATTCTGCAATATTACAAGGTTCCCTGGTTTTACCAGACGTCCATAGCGGGTCCCGCGAGGGGACCAGGGAGCTAACAACGGGCCGGTCGTAATCGGCCCGTTGTTAGCTCCCGCACCCATTCCCATTGAGCCCTATGGGGGCTCGAATGGGAATGGGGAAGGACCAGGCCATACTCGGAATGGCCCGGTATTTCCCCATTCAGGGAACTCGGACCCGGATACGGTTTTGGAGGCAGCCATGCCCTTACTAAGGGGGTTGTAGATGGGGCAACATAAAGATGCATGTGGCTTGTCTGAGTTTGGTATATGTTACCCCAGTGGTCCCTGATATCCTTGTCGTCAGGAAAATGGGCAAGGGTGTGAAAATAACACCTATTGCGTGTATAGGGACCACTGGGGTAACATATGGTCTCCCAACATGTATGTAAATCAATCACATGAATTGCTCTTACCTGTCACAATCACTGCACTTTTTTCACCAACATCACTGAACTGCACAGCCTTGAGAAAAACCTACGGCTGAAACACGTGTCGGCACAGAAAGTACAAGCAATCAGCTTTAAAAACCTGTCTGATAATCTGTGCATTAAGATGTATGTCACAACATGACAATTACTACCTGACAAAATGTGCAAATTGACCCACTGGCAAAATAAACACTAAGGGCCTCATCACGAGTTGGACGGTAAAGCTGGCGCTGTTAGCGCCGGTGCTAATAGCCCTACCGCCAAACCCCCAGCGCTATTAGCGCCGGATCACAGGTTTGGCGGAAGGGTTATTGTCCATTCCCCATTGGGCCCATTCGGGAATTCCTCATTCCCCATTGGGCCCAATGGGGAAAATTCACGCTATTACCGCCGGCAGATTTCCCGCTGGCAGTAATCGCGCTGAAAATCAGCAATTTTGCCACGGATTTCCCCCAGCTGAGAGATGGGGGGAAATCCGGCAAAGCCATGATCTGGCGGACCCTTAAATGCGGTGGTAATAGCGCTACCGCCACATTTAAGGGTCACCGCCAGACTCGTGATGAGGCCCAAAGTGTTTGCAAAAAATGCAATTGGTATCAGTAACCATTGAAAAAAGAATCTCGAATGGACTAAATTGAAACAGGTGAACACCAGATCCTGCGTCACTGTATAATAAGGTTCCAAGCCCACCACCCAAAACATATGACACTGTACTAAAGAATTTCTGAATCTCTAATTAATCAGATTGTTCATAAAACTCTGTCTTCTGTCTTATTTAATACAGTTATGTGAAGCCATCCGATCTATGGAGTCCTTCTGGATTGCTACACCTTCATACCAGAAGAATATCAATATACTTATTGAGTGAAAACTAGCCACAACAAAACAGCAACAAACGTGGTGCAGAAGCCATGATTTATACTCGGGGGCAGGGTGAGAAGGGGTGCTCTAGAATTAAGTGTTGTCCGGACAATGACTTTAAAACAACAACAAGATCAGTCACACACATCTGATATCACTCTATACTGAGATTTAAATAGAAAAGTGGCTGAATCTTTCACAGGCACAATACAAATTGATAATAATGTTGCCCTGTTTATCACGGCCTGATAAGCCAATCTATCTCTAATTCAAATGTGTGCTCTACAGCCAACTCATTACCTGTAAGTGGGATAACTCAATGAGCTGCTTCAGGTCAAGGTCTGCCTTAAACTTATTCAATCTCGACCTTTGTTTAGAATTGCAGCACATATTGTTTAATGCACAGTCAGTTTTTGTCCACCAGACAGAAGAGAGGAACACAGGAATTCCCTTAACTCTACAATACAAGCCAGTGCAGCAGACAATAGTAGTAAAATACTCCTAGTGCTTTGAGGGAAGAAACGACTTTCCACAAATTCCAAATTATCCACAAAAGTGTCACTCAGCAACCAACCATTCTTCAGTACATGCTCTCTCTTACCTCTCTCTTCTTAGAGCGTCTACCAACCTGCTGGAGGGGATGCCCACAGTTTTCCGTGCCAGTCATGCCATTCTAAGCTCTCATCTGTCAAACATGCTCAATATAGTAGTTTGTGCATATCCCAGGTAGGGTTTCCAGCATGTAGAACCACAGCTGGTCTTCCTACATCCTCCTACTGACTCCACTTCAGTGTACATTTGAGCCTTCCATCCTGAAACCATCCAAACCCACCCCACACTTACAACACTGTACCATTCATCGTGCAGTTTAGATGTTGCTGTTTGCTTTCACTAGAGCTCACCGCTGTGGTAAGCAATGTTCTGACCACTCTCCTCCATAATCCCTCTGGTTCTTTTCAATAGGCACATGGAGTGAGTGAATAAACGCAATTGGCTGGATTGAGTAGATGGGTAGAGTCTCTACATTTGCCCACAGTTCTTCATCCAGATGAAATACAAATTCTGCCCTATACTTTTGTAAAGCAGTATCTGAAAGTTACTTAATCTGCATCACTCCTCAGCAACAAAATAATACAGATAGCCCGAAAGGATCATCCGTGTTCAAGGAAAGCTTGGAAGTCAGGGATAGAGGCTAAACAACTGGTAACAGAGTCAGGCTGTGACAACATGATTTATGCTCTGCAGGACTACAGGGTAAGTAGTAGAATAGTAGGAGAAACACGTACTCAGTTCTCACACCTCTACAAACCACCAGTGATCCGAATCATAAAGGTAAAACAGACACAGTTAAGAGATAAACATCCTTTGCCTTTTGAAAAAGCATGGACTAAAGGAATTATATACTCTCAAGAGGGGTGTCAATGTGATTTGGTATCAACTCACACAGCAAAGTATAACAGTCCAAAATAAAGGGAATATCCATTACACCCCGAATACAAATCCACAGAGAATATCAAAATATAAAATGGCAATGAAGCAGGGGAGGAAACGCCCATTAATAGCCATGATGATAGTAAAAAAGATGTGTGCTTGAGTGAACAAAGATAATTGGTGACCTACTCAGTCTCCAGTACCCAAACATGGACCGATGGGCAGTTATCAGTCAATAGTATCTTTTGTTTATTTTGGTGGTTTGATAACAGCACAACGGGCCTCTAGCTGCTGCTGAAAGCGGCTCAAGTGCAGCGGTCATGTTGTTCTAGGTGAGGAGTGGTATCGAGCAGGGGTCGACCTGGAGTTTGTTGCAGTTCGAGGCAATGCCTGAAGGACAGTAGATTGTGAGGCACAGGGTCAGTTTGAAGGTCTGTTCGACTGTGAAGATACTGGTAACTAGGTGCACTGTTTAATGCAACCAGTTTGATGAGGTGCTTGAGGAAGTGTGAATCGTGAGAACTGCTAGGGTCGGTTCAAACATCAGTTTGACTGTGACTATGCTGGAGAC
Source organism: Ambystoma mexicanum (assembly GCF_040938575.1). Classification (NCBI taxonomy): domain Eukaryota; kingdom Metazoa; phylum Chordata; class Amphibia; order Caudata; family Ambystomatidae; genus Ambystoma; species Ambystoma mexicanum. The sequence continues at coordinate 361,014,290 of NC_090941.1, forward strand.
TGGATGATCTGTTCAGGTAGGGGGGATTGATGCATCATCCGATGGTCGCAGATCGATATTCTTCGAGTGTCAGTTTGACTGGCAATGAAGATCAGCAGTGAAGATGCTGGCAGTTCAAATGGCAGTTCAAAGGTTGCATATGCAATGGGGTGCTTGGAGTTTGAGCTGAGTAAGCAACATGCTCAACTAGCATTGTGCAGCCATAAACAGGTTTGAACATGCAGTTCAGTATTTCGAAGATCGGTTGAGTACCAAAGGCAGCTCTGGATTGTCCCGATGATTTGATGATGTTGAAAAGGCTCTCATTGAGGTTTTCTGTAATCTTCCTAAGGTGTTGGTTCTAAAGTGGATCTAATGAAGGGGTGTTAGATCCCTTCTTTTAAAGGCAGAGGTCTACACATTATTGTTGATGGAAGACTGCTTTAAGAGTACAATCCCTGTCCTTGAAAATAATGGACTTTGTTTTCTGACATCCGACACAAATTCCTTTGGTTCCAGAAATTGGAGGGGGCATAAAGGAAAGGTAGAAGCAAAGAGAAACAAGATGGTTGAACCTTTCTTCAGCAATAAGGAGATTCCTCTGGCTACACTAAGCCAACCGCCTTCCCTTCTCAATAGAATTAAAGGCCCTTTTGACATGCATCACCCTGGTGTGAGGCTACTCCTTTTGTGAATGGGTGCATCCTTTGATTCCTTCTCCCAGAATAGATTCCTGTGGAGTAACTGTGTCTCAAGGGATGGTGTCACCAGCCCTCACAAAGTAGTAAGGAGAGTTCGCCCACAGAACTACAAACTTGCTGTCAGCAGCAAAGACAGCCATGCAGGGGAGGAAACACCTAATCCTTCCACAACCAAGCTGGTCTCACAGGGATGAAACATGTGTGATTTAAATTGGCTGTGTCAGTAATAATTATGTGAAATTCCATTCACCATAAACTATTTTAGGTATGGCTTATATTTAAAGTTTAACATGCCACCAGGACTGTAGACTCATAATTATGGGGTTTTGAAACACGGTGCATATCTCAAATGCAGCTCCTGTGCTGCAGTGTTTTAGCTGTCACTGCAGCTGTAAAGAGGGCACCCGTGGCCTGAAGCTGGTATGTGCTCAAGGAATTCAAATGGAAGTCCAAAGCACTGTCATAAAGAAGGATGCAGATTGGTGTCAGTCAAAACATAATGAGTTTAATTTAAAAAAATGCAGGGCATTGGAAATCAATTGACTCACAAGCCAATATTATTCTATCCGTCAATATGGGACAGATCCACCTATTTGACCCACCAGCAGAATCTTCTAAGATGCCTTTCCATTTCAAAACGTACTCTGAAGATCAAATGTGCTGCATTGTAGCTAACATGAGACTTACATCCTGTTTAAGTGACTGTTGCCCATCCAGCCTCTTCAAAGACTGCATGAACACGTTGGCACCCTGGCTTAAGCATCTTGTCAACATATCCTTTGAGGAAACAAATATTCCCAGGAACCTTAAGGAGTCATGGGTAACCCCTTTCTTAAAAAAAAGCACTGTGGAACCTCATGATCCAAAAAACTATCGGCCCATTACAAATGTGCCATTCTTATTAAAGATACTCGATCTGGCGTCCTATCTCCACTGCAGGATCACTTAGAGAGTAGCCACCTTTTTAATCCTAAGCAATCAGGCTAGAGTGCCAAACATGGTACGGAAACGGCACACTTGGATCTCAGGTTTAATATTGCCAGCATCATGGTATAGGAAAACCAGCACTCCTAATGCTGCTTGACCTTTCCACAGCATTCAACCTGATTGATCACAACGACTCATCAAAAGATTGGTAGACCAGGCACGATGCTTCTCCCTGGCTGCCCAATGGATTGAATCCTTCCTTGGCTCTACATACGCCCATGTAGCAGTAGATAGCGTCGGCTCCATCCCCACTCTCGTCACTTGTGGAGTTCCAAAGGGTTCATGTATTGCCCCCACCCTGTTTAATGTATAAACTATGCACCTTTTTGACTCTCCTTGAAAACCTGGGTGTCCAATTTACTAATTATGCAGATGACACCTAGGTCATAATCAAACTCTCAGGATGTCACACTAGTCACAACAATGTTATCAATTCCATCTATCACATCATCCAAGCTTGGATGGTGACCAATTCACTTGCATTAAATGCTGAGAAAACTGAATTGCTCATCATCGCCATAAGGCTCAAGAAACTTGGCCTTGACTATGATACTTTCATCGCAGCCAATGCCAAAATCAAGGTGGCGGGATCAGTAAAGACTTTGGGCATAACTCTTGATGCAGATTTATCCATGAAATCACAGGTCTCACAGGTACAATCCTCATGCAATTACGTCTCAGATTTACTTAACCACATTAACCCCTACATTTCACTGCAAAATAGGTCTCTTCTTGCAACTGCACTGGTGAACCTACGCCTTGATTATGGCAACAGTCTCCTTGCAGACACCACGAAGGACAATCTTCTTGCCTTACAGATACCACAGAATATTGCAGTCAGAGCTGTCTTCGGACTCACCCGTAGAGACCATGTCTCAGAGGCTCAACGGAAACTTCACTGGCACTCCATAAAATAGCATGTCACTTATAAACTTCTTACCCTTACCTTAAGGTGCTGCAACTCCAAAGGCACGTTTCTATCTCTTTAACCTATTGACCTCTCGTAGTGTAGATCGCAAATTGCACTCGCTGATACCACCAAGCTTCTACAACTCAGATTTAAACTCTCGGACTTTGGAAGCACCATATTTGATGTCCAAGCTCCACTGGCATGGAACAAAATAGCCATCCATCTATGATAGGCCAGGTCCATCGTAGAGTTTAATAAGGGAATCAAGACTCACCTCTTTAACCTAGACCTAGACTAAAACGTTTCACTCCCGGCTTTAACCTAGCACCTCCTCTTCCTTTTTATGTTCGTAACTGTCCTGTTATGTGTGCGATTCGAGACCCATGTCCGATTTAGCACTACATAAAAATTTAAATCTAAGTCAAATCAAATCACCACCAGGGGAGTGTAGTGGCAGAGTCTCGGCACCAGCCCTACCCACCGGCCTCTACACCCTGGTGCCTTTCAGTGTCCACTGTCCATAGTATGCTGCTTTACATACAACGATAACAGCTATCAGGCAGCCCACATGCATGAAGGAGCATCACTAGGGGAGTGTAGCGGCTTAGTCGCTGCACCTTCCAGACCCACCAGCCTCTACTTCATTGTGCCTTTCTATGTCCACTGTGTGTTCTATGCTGCTTTTCACATAATGATCTCCAAAGCACATTCTGTTTGCTGCTTAAGCAGAATTATTATTATTATTAGTATTTTTATTATTATTATTATAATTATTGTATGTATTGAGCATGGACCTAGCTTCAAGAAGCAATGAAGCATTTTACAGAGATATACAACAATACAGATACACAATGGTGCGCTTTACAGAGGTATACAACAGTAGAGATGCAGAACGGAGCACTTTTCAGAGGTAACAACAGAACAAATATACAGCAGGGGGCAGGATACAGAGGGAGACAGATAGGAGGGGTACAGCTGAACAGGGTGGAGGGAGTAGAGGGCGGACGGCATCTAAGCAAGTCAGGTGGCATGGGGGAGTGACGTTATGACCCAAGTGTTGAGGAAGAGAGACTCCTTGAAGAGGTGGGTCTTGAGTTCTTTTCTGAATTGTAGGAGCGTGGCAGCAAGTCTGATGCTGACAGGGAGGAGGGGCCATGGTCTTGGAGTGCAGGAAGAGAAGGCTTGTTTTTTGGTCCTTTCCTTTGTTGCTGTGATTTGAAGTCGGCACATGACCTGGTTTCTGGTGGTTGCTGTGTGCTATAACTATACCCTAAAACGGTGGCAAAAACACCACTATGACCCAGCCTATGTTGTTTTAATTTGTGGTACTATAGAGCCACATTGAAGTCAAAACTATTGTTAAAGACACCCAGCAGCGCACATGCATCCATCATTTAATCTCTCACTTTTATCACTCTATAGCATTATATGTGTCCCAGAAGACAGTGCTAAAATGTCACTTAGGAGCACAATTCTTCTACAGGCCAGTGCAAAGGCAATATTTTCCGTGAGTCCTCGGTGCACATGTAAGAAGACATTTCCCGGCAATTCCGACATCAAGGGAATCCATGGCTTCACTGAAGCAATACGTTGGAACTGGATGGTAAAAACCATGAAAAACATAGAACGTGGTCATTTTGAAAGGATTTACCCCGCAGCAAGCTGCACACAATTCCATATATCAAAACGATTCTCGGTTGCATCATCACAACAACTTTGAAAGTGCTACATTAGGTCAACATACATTTGGTTATTGCATTTTGTGGAGAGGGGCGGGGTGCCCTGAAATCCAACTCACCACCGCTTCATACATGCGGGGATGGAAGGAAGCCTTTACGAAAACACATCTTAAAGACCCCCTCCTGGGATTCCTGATTTCCTTGTCTGCGCCTGCCTGTATACATGATTTGTGTTATTATATTAAACCAAAGTTGTGTTTGTTCAGAAAGGCTTGCATTACAGATGTGCAACCATCCCACAGATGGCAATCTTCAAGGATTGAATGGTCAAATGTAGTTCGACCAAATTATTTACCACTCTGACATGTGTGTCACTGTCAAATTTGTGTCACTGAAACCACCAATGCCATAAACACATATCTGTCTAATAATAGTGATATATGTATAATTCTCCCGACCCCAACCGCAAACTACAAGCCACCCTACTTGCCCTAACATGCACCCAAAAGTAAGCATGTGAACGTTTTAAAACAGTTGTTAGTAGCACATTTTTGTGTTTATTGCTTCAAAAAGATACCAGACTAAACAACGTGGAAAAGTGCATTAACGATATTTTAGCCATGAATGTTACACAGCATTTCCCTTGTTTAAAAAAGTAATGCACGGCAGGTTAAATTGGTAAATGCTTTTGGATCGATTTTAATGATCCGTTTTGCCATTGCAATGTTGCGCATTGGGGGCAGAACGCGCGATAATGCTTGAAATAGCCCAGCCAAAACAAAGAGAGATGTTGCCGAATATGGACGTGTGGTTCTGTATTCGAAGGTTGCGGTAATAAATATGTCACATTGCCTGAGTTAAAGAAAAGAACCGTGGCAATAATGGATGTCGGTGTAATTTGTTTAAAACACTTCAACACTTAATAGGCTTCATCCGTGAAAATGGGTTTGTTGTGACAGAATAAATGTCTTTCGGGTGTTCAGAAAACATAACATATTTCATAATATGTTAGTAGATAAAAGTATAATTGCTATGGCAACTGTGGAAGAAGACGTGGCTATCAATGTCTTCAGAAAGCAGAATGCCGTTGTCAAACTACCTGAATTTCTCGTAAATGACCTCTAGATGGCAATGTTTACTACATTTATGTTCGTGTGACGCTACGCATTTTTAAGAAAATTTAAGTGCAGTATGCAGGGATAAAGACATCACCACCTCTGCTTAAACATCGAGGGCCTGATTTACAAAAGCGTTGTTTAACGGGAAAACCCCATTGAAAAACGCTGTGCACATCAGTCCCGATTGTCTTTTGTTAACATACGCCAATGCGAGAGAGAGAGAGGGAGATTGATTCTGTGCGTGCGCGCTTGTATATTGTGTATGTTCTACTTCATGAGAGAAGGTATTTTTGAGATTTCTAAGTGATTGCTGGGTTATCTGCAAGTTAACGTTCCCACGGGGTTAATGGAGTTTGGGGCAGCAATCCTAGACTGGAGGGGTGCTTCCAATTGATAGTTTATTAGACACATTCGAATAGTCCGCAGTTCCGTTTGGTATAGGAACATAACGAAAAAGCAACAATGTTAAGGAGCTCTTGTTTACTGCAAATAAATGAAAAAAAATAAACCACCTTTTTGACTTTTGAAAACAATATGCTGGTGTTGCGCAGTTGTCTGGCTCACACTATTGACTGCGGCAAGTCGCCCCACCTTGATTCAGGACGAGAATCCACAAAATACCGTTTTGAGGTGCCCGCCATTCCTACACACCGCTGAGATCAGTGGAGAGGATTAGAAAAGAGATGGAAAAACACTTGACATCTTGAAACGTGTTGTTTGGCTTCGCAGGCCCCTGCATGTTCAATGAAAGAGCGCTGTACGGCTTCCAGAACTAGGTCCAGATTCTCAAAAATAAAAAAAGTGTGCAAATCTGAGAAGCGCGAATGTTTGCAGCAACATTTGCTGCACAGCAAATGTGCTGCAAACGCACCAGAAATAGAGTCACTTCATTCACGGAAAGGCACCTCTCAGAGAAAAGGACCCTAAAATGTACGATGGACATAGTTGATAGAAAGCACACAAATACACCACATTAAGCTTGCCTTGCAATGGTCGAAGTGGACGGGAGCGGTTGGGATCTGTGCTCGTCCACGTTTTAAAATTAACTTGTAATGTTCCTATACTTTTATTTTAAAAAGAAACCGTTCCGGTATGGTTTCGTTTTAAAATAAAAGCGTAGGAAGAAGTTGAAACGTGCACTTTCAGTTCATTGCACTCAACGTTCCCTTAAACATAATTTGCATGTGTTTGGGGGTTTGTATTGCGCATGTGGTGCTGGGGTTTGTGGGCAGCATGTGTAGGCCTGTAGGGAGCATAGTTCCACTACTTCTTTTTGCACACTTCGACCACTGATACCTTGTGGAAGTGACCACAGAAAGTGAGCAAAGATGCACCAATATCCTAATTCACAGAACCTGACCACCAGATTTGCTCCAAGAAAATGCCCTTTAACATTTGCCCCTTTCACAATGCAGAGAAAGTGGCCAAGTAAAGAGATCAACTGATTTACCCAAAAAGAAGCGCACCTTGCACCCTAATCACAACCAAAAGCACAGTACAAAAGCCCAGCACAGAGAGACTTGCACACATTTCCCAAATAGCCAATCTAGTAGGCAACATGCTGCTGTGCAGGGCAATAAGGAGGAGCGTGAGAAGGGTTTGGATTGGAAGATCACCTTAGCACTACGGGCTGATTAAGAGGTCACCTTGAGGTACCGCTTTGCACCCTACATCATACTGGAGATTGTGAGTCTGGGGCGGGTGGCCCTCACCACACACACACAATTTGAGCCCTTTTCCTGCAACCACTAGTTAGGTACTGTCAGCCTTGAATTTCCTTTCCACAGGCTCCTTAGACTGGATCAACGGCATCACAGTGGCAATACCATAATCCTCACAGTCACAGTCCCTACGCAAGCTCATCATTATTCTCCCTACATTTGTCAGGGTGTATGTAGGGATGCCTCATTGTACATGGACCATGGCAAGAATTGTCAGGGGATTTTATGACATAGCTAGGTTCTTTTAATAGAAAATGTGGGCGGGCACTACTTGTGCATATGGTATGATATGGCATTTATAACGCACTTATACACAAGTGTTTCAAGGCGCGACAAGGCATAGGTGAGTAGATGTGGCTGAGTACACTGTTAGGCGTCTTCCTGAAACCTGAAATGCACGTTCTCAGGGAAAATTACTAGAGTACCCCTCTGATGACCCGCATCGCCATATCTGAAGACGCCATTATGTAGTACATACTACTGCAATAAACAAACATATGGTAACATGTTATCAAGAAAACAAAATCTGTTTTCTTCTTTTAAAACATTCTTTATTGGTGCCTTCCATGTTCTGTGCATGTGCAGTGACATTGATTCAACCCATGTGGCCCTCATAGTACAAAAACAAGAAACACTGGCATTCGGCGTGCACGCAGAAAATGTGAGATGCATGCAATACATCCATGAATGTGAATGCTCACTATTGTGGAGTTGCACCGAGAGGGACATCTATCAATACCATACAATAACACAACAGTTTTAGGCAACATTGTACACTGATAGATGATTGGACTTGAAGAGGCCACTTGACAATCAATGTACATTGCATGCAACTGTCCTCTGAGGTTTTCTGGCAATACATGATGCCAAGGCACACCACGGCCCTATTTCAGAGGTTTAACATCTTGCAATATTTATGGTCAGAACAATGAGAGGACATTAAGAAGTAGCACACTTCCATGTGGCAGTGTAGCAATCACACTGACTTTGTTTACGCAATTATGTGAATTGAAGGAATAGTCATATCGATCCTGCAAAGTTTGGTGAGGTTTCGTCAAGGGGGCAAAGTTATAGGGGGGGTTCCCAAAATGTGTGGTTTTCTCCATAGACACAGTGGAAATAAAATTGTGCTCATGTCTACAGTCTAAATCGCTGGACACTGATGTATTTCCACCAAATTTGCAGCAGGAGTGGGGGCTTGGGCCCAAAGCGTGCTTTTGTAAATTTGGTGTAAATCAGTTCAGTGTTTTGTTTTTAAAACAACCAAAAAATAGGGCAAAAAAATGAGTGGTATCTGTGTTCAGTCTGTGGACTCACTATCCTGTTCGGTCTGCAGACAGGCCTCTGATTGGTCGAGGGGCCAAAATGATGTCTGCTGACATTGGATGCACTCACTGATTGGATGGTGGAGTGCGTGAGGTGCATCAGATTTTTGGGAAACGCACGCCATGTTGGATCCGCGACAGACAAAGCAGACTGCGGACAGCTCGGTGGCGAAAAAGTCTGGAAAACACTTTTCTGGTCATTGGTAGGTTGAAAAAGGCCAGGCAGGTGCCGTGATTGTTTGCGGACAATGCGTTAGGTCACGGACAGCGACATGAATGGGAGGCTTTGAAAAAACATTTGGGGTTATTTCGTGGCTGGAATAGGGCATAGAAATGGTAGGGAAGTGGAATGAAGGTAATGTAAAGCTGTTTTTATATGTGAAAAAGGGTCTGTAAATGTCGCCGGGCCTGCAGTCAATTTTGGTGTCCGCAGACATCATTTCGATTGCAAGGGGGCTGGGGGTGAGTTTTATTGGTTGAACGTGTATGATATGTACTTGTTATACAGTTAATTGTGTTGTGGTCAGTGGCCATATTCGGCCATGCCCCCGCAAATATGTGCACTGGATAAAATCACCACAGTAGTAATATGTGTATTGTAATTATAGGTAATGTAATAGGAGTATGGACAGAATCACCATAGTAGGAATATGTGTACAGTAATTGTACGTAATGTAGTGGGAGTACAAAGTGTTTAAAACATGGAGGAATTATGTAGTTGAATTGTATACAGTACTTATGATTGTAGTACAATTGAGGATAGTGCTCATAGAATATGTAATTCATTAATATTGTTGTGGCTTCCTAGTTTTGTAACATCATGGAGCTTCCTTCTGTGGAAAAAAAGTGCAATTGGTTTAGCATGATAGGTCAAATGCTGTGGTGGTATACAGTTTTTTAATATACTTTTCTATTTTAGACTTTCATAAACAGTACATTTTAAGTACTATGTTTGCTACAACATTAGTGTCTGACACAATGCTGTTGTTTTCACTTGACATAATCATTGGGTCATTTTTGGGAAAAGAAATTTGTACTGGATAAAAAAAATATTACAGTTACGTGAGTGTAAGGGTGATAGTATGTTTGTTTCAAGAATGTTGTAATTGAGGGAATGCACAAAATATTACATACTTGTTGGCGTACTGTAACTACATTAGAGGTTAGATGTTCTGTTATATAACAATTCAGATAGCGTATTTTAAGTGCTTTGCAATGAAGGGTGTTTTTGAAGTGGTTAGATACCTGTTGACGTCTTCTAACTAGATATACTTTGCAAAGAGTTCTTGCAGTATTATGGATGTAGTTAGATACCTGCTGGGGTATTCTAACTGTACATTTTGCTACAGTTTAGTGACTAAATTTGGGTTGAAGGAATATTAAGTAGGCATTTGTTACATTTGCCCGTGACCTATTTTTTGGGGTATCAGAGGTATCGTTACATACAAACCAACACATTTATTTTCACATATACAGTGTAGTGCCCTGAAGTAGTTGTGGCACCTACGGGGAATATTATATCTACTCTCTTGAAGGTTTTCTTTCCCAGAGATACTTGGCCGTGTGTGAAGCCTGTATGCTTACAGTTATTTTTGGTGCCATATGGATTGTAACTTAGAAGCATTTGCATGACATTTTGTCTATGCAAGTTTATTTGTATGGTGGAACGATTGTGTCATACTATGCCATGATTTGCATTCTGCAGAAGCTGGTGAAATGGAATGGATTCAGAATTTAGTATGGATACATATAGAAATTGTTCATTAGGGATGTGGTCTTGTGAAACATGGCTGCACAGAGTGCATGTATGTTTCTTTGTGTATGAAATCTGTAAGATTTCATTTATAGGGATGTTTTTGGTTTCCAGTACTTGTAGTAAGTAAATTAGGAATTATTGTCAGTCGCCTTGTGTGTTTATGGTACATTTTACCATTCCTGCACAGTAGTCCTATGCTTGCCTTATACCTGAGACACTGCAATTATTGTCAGGATTATTTGGTGCATTTCTTTGAAGGACGATCGTTTGCAAACACGGTCTGAGCCATTTAAGTAAATGTTGTGAACAATTGGTGGCAACTGAAAGAGAAGATTCATTGTCACATTAGCATAACAATTTACTCCAGTTATGTATGTGAATTTAAGTGGACCAGAGAGTTATGTTTGTGGATCGCTAGATGGGCCTGCAGATCTTTGTGGAGAAGAAATATTTGTGTAATTTCTTTTCTGATGGATGTGAACTTGACTTTGTAGGAGATAATTTTGTGGTTGTATTGATTGATGCAGGAGTTGTTTTTTTTTAATTTGTCTTGTCGGGAAATCTGCTATAGCTTCTTAGCTTTTGTTTATATAATGTGTCTATTGAAAGTTTTCTATTTTTGAGGTACAAGGTACATATGTAGATGGGGGGTCTATAGTGCCCATATCCTGTTGTTTTCCACGATGCAAGGCATGGCTGCATTGACTTTGTTTGCATCAAAGTTAACTAAGAATGGACCATTGATTGTACGCAGGCGTGAAAGTTTTACGTAACGCATACATTCATCAAAGACCGTGCTGCCAATGTCAATCAATGCTTGATTTAGGGTTAGACTTTGTGATTTTTGAATAGTGACAGCATATGTAAGTGACAGAGAAATGTGTTCTCTGCATACGTACATGTCTTTGAAAAGAAGGAAACGTCCTATTGTTCGGCCAATTTGTTTAACTTTTGCAAGATTGTCAAAGTGGATATTGTCAAACTGAATGTTGTTGTCATGCGGATATGACTGGAAGCAAACAACTGTAAAAATGGCTCCACTGATTAAGCCTTGTTCTACGTCAAAGTTACGTTTTAGAATTATTCTGCAGTTTAGACACAAAGGTAATATTTTCACCAATCCGACTCTGTTGGAGATATATTTTTCTAAGCTATTTAGTCATGCTGTTGCTTGTTTACACATAGGAAGTGTCATGCCATGCAGTCCTATTTTGTCTGTGGGGCTGATATGCAGTATAGTTTGCATTTCTTTTTTCAACATTGTTTCATTGAATTGACTACAACTTGCAAGGGTTGGCATTAAGGAAATACATTTTAGATTGTGTTGTGTTAATTGTTCCATGGCATCAGGAGCAGATGTGTTTTGCCCATATAGCTCATGGATTGGTCTACTAATTAAGATGGATTTTGCATTTTTAGTAAGCAGCCCAGTTCTAATGCTTTTTAAAATGTTAGCATATGTGAGATCTGCAGACTTGCACATGTTTTGAGATAGTTCTCTGTAGTGAAAATGTTGCCAGAGATTTACATTTCCAATGCTGCCGAGAGTATTATGCTATTCTTTGTGCCCTACCATTTTGAAAATAGGTTGCCCTTACACTGGTGTTAACTGTAGGAAGTCTCTGAAAACAAGAACATTTGCTCCTCCAAACTATTCCTAGTAATTGGTTTTTAGCACTTCTTGAATCCTGAGATGAATTAAAGCCAACATGACGTTGGACATCATGCCTACTTCATCTATCAGGAGCACTTCTATTTGCTTTAGAATTCTGCATTCCTCAGTTGCAGCTTCTGCTGACAATTTAAAGTATTCTTATTTGTTTTGATGTTCTACGGGGAGGAGTAGTAGTCAGTGTAAAGTGACACCACCTATGCTGTAAGCAGCTCAACCTGTGGATGATGTTACTACAGCCGAAAGGTTGTTGTTTGCTAAGTTTTGTAGAAATTTGCTAATTATTCTAATTAAGAACGTATTGCCAGAACCAGCTTCACCACTTACTTACAGGAGAAGAGGTTTATAATTTTTACAGGTACATGTTTTAGTTTCATGTTTACCACCATGCTCAATTTCTTGTGTGACTTCTAGATAGTTAAATTGCATTAACAGGCCCTAAACAGAAATCCCTGTCACCTGAAAAACTGCATTAAACATTGCCACCAAAAACTGCTCTGCATTGCTTTCCCTGGAACATGTGTGGCAAGCATTTGAACACTACAACCCAAAAACAGCCCTCTGTTTGCTTTTATTCCATCTGAACGAAAAAAGTTTAACAGTTCACCAAACACGGCCCTGCGTTTGCTTTTATTCCATCTGAATGATAAAAAGTTAAACATTTCTCCAAAAACGACCCTGCTTTGGTCTCATTTCATCTAAATGACAAGAAAATACACACTACATCAAAAAATGGCCTTGTTTGGCTTTTAATTCACATGAAGGGCAAGAAAACCAACACTCAAACTAGAAACGGCTTTGTTTTCCCTTTCATGTGAATAGCAGCACTTTACACATGGCAAAAGAAAAATGACTTTTCAAAGCCACAGGGAAAAAGACAGCATTGCGTCAGGGAAATATGTTGTCAGAGGGGGTTGACTAAAGCAAGGTACATTATGTTTTCCCCCACAAGACTTCAATAACCTTTGAAGGGGTCGACAACACTGGAAAAACCAGTTGGCCTAAAGCAGGAAACTTCACAAGGAAAAGCCCTGCTCTCACTGAAAGGCGCACCAATAAGTTAACCATTCCACATTAACATGTGATGTGATTAAGGGCGCAATAATTCCTTGCTCTGCTGGACTTTAAGGCAGGGGCTCAGGGAGAACAAAGAAAGTGAAATGTGGATGGAGCATGACTCGGAGGTGTGAGTTCCTCAAGCACCCCCTACCAAGGACAAACTGACAACTTTAAAGGAGGTCATAAAAATCTTTGGTCATCAGTTGAGCCAGGGGAATACAGTTGACTGTGGGGGATGATACGCCCCTCCCAAAGAGAAGGACATATCCTCCCAATTGACATTTAAAGATTGATTTCAATTTAGGCATTTTTTGCAGCACTCAGAATAAGAAATAATGTTGTTTTATGTTATTTTTCCATGCAATTTCCAGGCGGTTTTTAAGAGACTGAGTGCATGTTCCTAGGACTTTGTGGACTGAATAGCCAGTAAAGACTAGTTTCTGGCTGATTTAAAAATGGGACAAATATGACAGTTGGTGGAAAGATGGCGATGGAAATCATGAATGTGCTTGACCATTTGCAGAGTTATAACTGTGATACATTGTGTGAAAAGGACACAAATGCACCAAATGGCCATGCTACATTGTACGGATTTGGCAACTGATTTATCTAATTCCCCATGACCGGCCATAAATACATATCTGGTTCACATGCTAGTATAAGTATGAAGATATGAGGCATAACTCAGTTTTGCTACAAAGTTGACCTGAGAACAAAGAACTGTAATAAATGCCAAACAGACAGATGGTGCTCTCTCCCCTTGAACCAATAATGCCAGGGGGCGGATAGAGTAATGGTGAACTCTCCTATCTAAAGGGTAGGGGTAATCATAGAGTACTCCACCTAGATTGTAAAGTGAGTGATGTCATTTGTGCTATAAAAGGGGGGACTGTACTAGGTTAGAGAAACACACGAAAATCTGTGGAGACAGGAGAAGGAGGACAGAGAGGAGGCAGCTAAACCATACCAAGGAGAGTGCAGTGACAAGACCCCTTACCCTAGCTGTCCAGAGTGTCCTGAGATCCAGCTGGCTGTCCAGAATACCAAACCAGGGAGAATGCAGTGACCAGACCCCTTGCCTAGCTGTCCAGAGGGTCCTGGGATCCAGCTTACTTTCCAGAATCCTAAACCAAGACTTACTTTGTAAGTAGCATATAACCCCATCCCTAAATTGCATAAACCTTTCCTTTTTTGTAACATTGCCTCACATATTTCCCCCATTGAAAATCCCATTGAAAGCCCCAAATTGCCGGTATAATTCATTCACCTTCCCATAGAAGGATCTGTATTAGCCTGTGTATGTTAGCATATTCCCTTTGGTAAATCTCTCATTGTCTGTGTAAATCCTTAGCATATTCTTAAGTAAATTAATTAATTCCCCATTGAATTCACAGTACAAGTTGGTTAAAATTCTAAATTAACCCCCTTGTCCCTAGTGTTTTTATTTAATATGTATAGTCAATAATGCATAGCCTCAAAACAATTAGGGGCCGATTCATGGAACAAACGAGCGCCGAAAATCTACACGCAAGCAGGCGCAAGCAGGCGCAAGCGGAAAAAAAGAGGCGCACGCGCACGCGTGCGATTCATGGAAGTCCCTGCGCGTGTCTTCCTCGGGATGTGCGCCAAACCCGTGCATGGCGCACACGTCACTGCAACAACCCGAAAGACGTGCGCGACGCGCACAATGGAAGCGCACAACCTCTGCGCATACACTAGAAAGTGGGCGGAACACGGGGCATAACGCGCGGAATGGGGAACAACTCACGAAAACAAGGGCGTAACTGGGGATGTACTGCAGGGAAGCAGACGGAACGCCCACACGCACCCGAACCACACGTATTCATGGAATCGAATAGGGCAAAGCCACGCACAGCGAAAGACACGCACAAGCACAAACACGTCCGCCACACGAAGGCAGGCGGTAGCGTCCCTGCGCATTACAAAAGTGGCAACATACAGCAATTGTGCGAGCGGGGCACGTGTATTTCGGGGGTTCGCGTGAACTTACTCACGCGATCGGGCCTGGGGGAGCGGGCTACGTGTATTTCAGGGGTTCGCGTGAACTAACTCACGCGATCGGGCCTGGGGGAGCGGGCTACGTGTATTTCAGGGGTTTGCGTGAACTTATTCACGCGATCGTGCCTGGGGGAGCGGGCTACGTGTATTTCAGGGGTTCGCGTGAACTTATTCACGCGATCGTGCCTGGGGGAGCGGGCTACGTGTATTACAGGGGTTCGCGTGAACTTTCTCACGCGATCGGGCCTGGGGGAGCGGGCTACGTGTATTTCAGGGGTTCGCGTGAACTTTCTCACGCGATCGGGCCTGGGGGAGCTACGTGTATTTCAGGGGTACGCGTGAACTTTCTCACGCGATCGGGCCTGGGGGAGCGGGCTACGTGTATTTCAGGGGTTCGCGTGAACTTTCTCACGCGATCGGGCCTGGGGGAGCAGGCTACGCGTATTTCGTGGGCGCGCGGGAAGTGACACACGCGATAGAGCGGGGTACATGTATTTCGGGGGTGCGCGGGAAGTTACACACAATTCCATCAGGGTACGTGTATTACAGGTGTGCGCGATATCAACAGGGTACGTGTATTACAGGGGTGTGCAGGGAGCAGCACACTTGAATTGCACGTGTGGGTCCTCCCAGGTGTTCCCTCTACACCCTCCACGGCCCCTGCAGGTGGCTCACACCACAGGGGCATACCCAGCACATGTCATGCAGGCACCCCACCCACCATGCCCATGCCCACCAGCCAACCCACATGTCAACTTGCACTACTCCCCCCCCAACGCATGTCCCCCTGCACCCCCAGCCACCAGGGGCAGCCTCCACCAGGCCCCCACCCATGTCTCACACCACCCCCACCCCCCAGTCACCAGGGGCACCTGCCAGCAGGCCCCCACCCATGTCCAACTCATGTTCCCCACCACCCCCACCCCCCAGCACTGTGGGGCACCTGCCAGCAGGCCCCACCCATGTCTCCCACCACCCCCAGCCACCAGGGGCAGCATCCACCAGGCCCACACCCATGCCTCACACCACCCCCACCCCCCAGCAGTGCAGGGGCACCCACCACCAGGCCCCCACCCATGTCACCCACCACCCCCACCCCCCAGCAGTGCAGGGGCAGCCTCCACCAGGCCCCCACCCATGTCTCCCACCACCCCCACCCCCCAGCCACCATGGCCAGCCCCCACCAGGCCCCCACTCATGTCCCCTATCACCCCCACCCCCCAGCCACCATGGGCAGCCTCCACCAGGTCCTCACAATCCCCAACACACATGTCATTACAACTCGCACACATGAGCCATACCACAGCCATATCGCAACTGCCACCACCATTCATACACATACAACAGCATGAGCAGCCAAAGGTGAGCCAGACATCACATGCAACACAGGAAGTGCACCACACATGTACACACACCACCACACTTGCATGCATGTCTACACCCCTGCAAAGTGTCGCACTGTTCAGACGGCCATCCATGTCACATCTGCCAATCAGGCTTCCACATACCGCTGTCACATGCATCCATGTGGCATCACTGTTGCACCCTTGTCAAATACACACACATGCACATGTACACAGTGCTCATACATGCAGCCGAAAACAACATACATGCGTGAAATCACGGACATGTCTACTCACATACACATACATCCAAACATGTGTGCCCACACAACTGCATTTGGCATGCAAGCCTACACACACAAGCACCATCCATGTCTCACACAACACAGCCCTCGCATGTGTCAGCCCCACGGCCCTGTACACCCCCACCCATACTCGACCCCATACAAACAGATGTGCAACCTGCACACTACCGAATAATCACCACATGCACTGCTCACAATCAGGATGCATGTACACTCACCGCTCCACTCCAGATGGGTCTGCTTCTCTAGGACCTGGACGTAGAGTGCTGGGGATATGCGTTCCAGGACCCTCATCTGTTCTTCCGACAAGTGGCCCCGGCGCCCCTTGGCATCCGCTGCCTTCAAGAGGCGCCGGCCCTTGTTCAGGGTCCTGGACCTGAAGTCCTCCCAGCGCTTCCTGACATGTTGTAAGTCGCGGACTGCCACCCCCTCCGCGTTGATGGCAGTCACGATGTCAGTCCAGATCCGAGTCCGTCCTTCCTTGTCGGCGCGGGAACTTCCGAAGAGGGCATCATACTGCCCCAGGACTTGCTCCACCAGGACACCAACTTTGGTGGCACTGAAGCTGGTGCCCCTCTGCCTCTCTGGCCGGGGGTTGTCAGTGGTCACAGATGGTGTTTGCCCCGACATGACAACCCCAGAGGCAGGAGTGGGTGGGCAACTGGGTCCTGGGGCTGGGCCGTGGAGCGATGGAATACCAGTCGGGAGTCTTCGGTTCCAGCAGGGGTGGTCACAGCAACAGCACCCCTGGCTGATGTGCAGGCAGCAAATGGCAGTGCACGTGGGCAGCAGGCAGTCAGGCAGCAGCAGATGGCAGGTGGGAGCGTGCTCGGGGCCCTGGGGGGCAGTAGTTCGGCCTTCTGGGCAGGTGCGTGTGGCCAGCTTGATACGGAGTGATTTGGCACGTGAAAAATCGGCACGTCAGCGTGTAATACGAGGAAAGGGCCATGCGCGTAAGCGAGCGTGGAAACTGCATGTCCGCGTGTAATACGAGGAAAGGGCCATGCGCGTAAGCGCGAGTGGAAACTGCACGTCCGCGTGTAATACGAGGAAAGGGCCATGCGCGTAAGCGCGCGTGGAAACTGCACGTCCGCTTAAGTGACGTGACGCGCGCGTGCGTGTCCCTCAGCACGGGTTAAAGGTGAGCGGGCCCAGCAGTTCGCTGTACGTGCCTTTCGTGGAGACCGACGTGTGTTGCTGCTTCCTGTTGTTTCGCGCGCCATCACAACTTCACAGCTATCAAGGACGTATCTCTTCTTTTGGCGGGGGTATTGGCTACGCGTGTTTTTCTGCATCGCGCTAGTCAGACGGTCAGTCACACACGCTCTTTTTCCCACTGCGGGTGCCCCTGTGTATCGCACCCATTTTCGATGTCATAGTAGCCTGCGTGTCCCACGCGTATGCGTTATTCGTGTTACTGGGTGCCACCGCGTACTGCGGGAGGTTGAATCCACGCACGTAGGCTGCAGGGTTGCGTGCACGGTTTTACTGCAGTTTTGGGGTGCCTGAGCGTTGCGTGACCCGTCACCACATCACCGGGGTCACATACAGCCTTGCAGGTGCAGGGGGGCTGTTAACATCTTGCTTCCCACCCCCTTCACCCCAATTGCCCAGGTCAATTGTGGTGTACACCTCCCATTGGCACCACTCCATCTATGCCAGCACTACTACATCTGTGCCATGGTTGGGAGGCCACCAAAGGTGAGGGGCGCCTCAGCTGGGCGTACTCCTCGTGGCGGGCGTGGTCGGGGACGTGGCCGTGGTGACCAGGGAGTAGGGGGACTCCAGGGTTTCCAGGGCAGCCACAGAGGGGGAAGAGGCAGGGGTGCGCCACTTGAGCACAATGTTGTGCCATGTGTCGGTGCAGCCATGCCACCACCCCCTGTGGTTCTGGGGGATGCAGCTCCTGCATCTGGCACTGGCACCCATATGACCTGGCAGTCCGTTCCATCGACTGCCACGGGCCCAAGGGTGGTGGTAGCTGCAGGTGCAGCTGTGGACACCGCCACCCAGGCTCAGGGTCTGCCAGCGCAGGCTGCGTTGGCACTTGAAGAGCCCTTGGTAGATCTCCAACAGGCCAGGGGGGAAACCATAGGGGCACGCCGGCTGCTCAGACCAAGACACGTGTCCCTGGGGCAGTCATGTCATCTGCTGCCCCGAACAGCCGGGTGTTGGCAAGTGCAGGGGCAGATGCACCCAACAGCACCCCGGTTGTGAGTCTGCCAACCAGGACCGTTGCGGCCAACCACCCTGCCACAGCTGATGTTGCTGCGCAGGGTCAATTAGTGGGCACCCAGCTGCCACTGACACAAGTCAGGCCTCTGGTCATCCCTCCACCTGCTACTCCCTTGGCTCAATCCTCCAAACCCACTGGCCATGCTGGTCAGGGCGGCATTAGCCAGCCAGGGTCTGCGCCACAGTCCAAGAGGAGGAAGGTTGCACCTGCAGCACAGGCTGGGACCCCACACACTGCCACGACCTCCTGCACGTCGAGGAAGAAGCCTTTCTGTAAGCAGGAACTGGACTTCCTCGTGGACTACGTGCGGGGCCACAGCCGTGACATGCTAGTGGGTGCCAATAGTCAGACCACGGCTGCCCAACGTGACACCCACTGGAAGCATGTTGCGGAACATGTCAGTTCATTCGGCCATGAGGTGCGCACGGCGCAGGAGTGCAAAAAGCGTTGGAATGACATCAAGCGCAGCACTAAGGCCAAGCGTGCCTCAAATTACAACTTGACTCTGGTGACTGGCGGTGGGCCTGCACCAGAGGAGGAAGAACTCACTCCGCATGAGGCTCTCGTTGCGGAGTTCATACCACCTGAATTGGTCGAAGGAGTGGGAGAGAAGCTGGACTTTGATGCCCAGTCCAGTGAGTGTTGATGCGTGTTTGTTGAGGACGTGTGTGTTTCACTTGTGGGATGTGTTGTGCATGATTGCTGCTACATGTGACTTGTACATGGTTCTGATGTGTAAGTAATGCAATGCTACCCTCATGCATGTCTCCTCTGCCTGCATGCGGGACTCCATGTAGGCATGCTCCCTTGCCCCTCCTCCGCCACTCTGCACCCCAGTTCCACCTTTGCACTGGTCTGCTCCAATCTTGCCAATGTGTAGTTTCTTGTCCATGTGTCCTGTGTAGATGCTAACTTCCAGCGTAGAATCTGCCAGACATATGCCATGTCGTACAGCCTTAGTACTCGATGCAGGGTATCTCACTTGTACTGTGTATGGGTCAGATGTCCCGCAGGGACATGAGTGCCCATTCATGCTCCATGTGCATTGCATGCATGCCCCTATGTGTCCTTGACTGGATGATCACTGTAATATCAGTCCTTGGTTACATACATTGCCTGCCATCTCATCAGCCTTCCCATGTCAACTGTGCCTCAGTCCTGCGTTGCACACATGTTTAGGCTCTGACAATCTGTGTGGCTCACAGGCCTCAGCCTGTTCAATGGCCAATGACTCTGTCCAACTCTTGTTGTGTCTTCTTCACACGTGGGCGGCCTCGGGAGTTTCCATCATGTGTCCTGCCCACTGTCCCAGCATCATTTGCAGTGTTGTAATTTGAATCACATGAAGCTGTTGATGCCAGTCAACACTGCCAGTCAATACACAGGTGTATGGTCAGCCTTTTGATACCATGATAGGCATCCCTGCTTAGGTACTGGGGTGGAGGGGTGCTTGGCTTCTGGACATGGTACACATTGAATGCACAATGCACGTGATGTCTGATTTTGACATTGCACTGCCTTCACATTTCCTGGCACACACCATGTAGTGCTTGTACATGTAGGTAGTGAGTGGCGTACACATTTCCTGCACTGCATAGACCCACTTCCATGGAAACTGCCACCTTTCAACAGGTCTGATCACAGAAGCAATTCAAAGTAGACCCAGCATGCATGACAGGTCATATGTTGTGTGTCACATGTCTGCCTGATGCCTTTGCTGTCGGTGTGTGTGTGTGTCGTGTGCTTCTGACATGTGTATTGACCTTTTACTCTCTATTTTTCAGGTGATGACGCAATGGAGGCAGAGGATGGTGTTGTCATGCCAGACACAGGGTTGGTAACGCCACATCAACCCGGCACTAGTGTGGGTCGTGGGGTGGTAGGCCACGAAAACCCCCAAGTGCTGCAGTCCATCTTGTCTCTGGCTGCCTATGAGTCCAGCCTTGATGACGACTCTGACGTCCATGTTGAGTTGGATGACCATCAAGTCCATGTGTCAGGGGGGAGTGATTCTGATGTGGACACTCCTCTGTCTGCGACACCTGCACTGAGGGATCAGACAGTCTTGGTTCCTCTGCCCGTGGTGGATCGGGACGCAGGGTCACCTTCCACACCAGTCACTGATGTGCCTGAGACATCACGTCAACGGGGGCATGTAGTCGTGCAGTCGCAGGCGGTGCCAACACAGCGAGGACCCCCGGTCCTTGGGTCCCGCAGGGGTCAAGCCCGGCAACGCGGTCGCCGCGCGCAACCGCTGTATACTGAGTGGGAGCAAGACATGACTGCCAATTCAGAACGGCAGGGGGCAGCAATGGAGAACATCGCTGAGAGCATGGAGCGTGTGGCCCGATCTGTGCTCCCCACTGCTAGGCAGGTGCTTCTCCAGCAGCAGGCGGCACGGTCCACGGCCCGCTCGCTCAGGCTGGGCATGGCGGCCTCAGACAGGGCACGCCAGGCTGAAATGTCGTCTCTGCGTCAAGTAATTGCTGCTCACGCAGAGGCGCACATGGATGCCTTGAGGGAGGAGTATGCTTCCCTCAGATCCACTCTGGGTGTCCTTATGATGTCCCAGAGGCAGCGGGCAGAGGAGAGGTTTGCACAGCTTGAGTGTACCATCTCGGCTGAGCTACAGGCTTGCCGGGAGGTGCAGCGGTTGTCCAGCCAGGCCTTGCAGGAGGAACTCCGTGTTACACGTGCTACCTTGCAAGAGGAAGCACGTGTATCACGGGAGGTTCTGCATGCAGACCTACGTCACATCGCCACACAGAACCAGGCTCACCCGTCCGGCAGACTTGCTGCCGACGAGGGGCAAGCTGCGGCTAGGTGTGGCCAGGCTACTGTGCCACGTCCTCCTTTCCAGGATGAGCCAGACTCGGACGACCATCTATCTCCCACATAGGTCGTGCTGTGCAGGTGTTGAGCCCATGGAGGATTTTTTTTTGGCTCAGCATCATCGCATGTGGATGTTGAGCAGCACCCTGTACCTCCCCCCTCCTGGGTGCCTCCCCTCCCCCGGGTCGTATGTGGCCATTTTTGATTTTTCTTTTAGTTTAGTTAGTTAAGTTTCTGTTTGATAGTTAATTTAAATAGGTAATGTAGGTTTTCCATAGTTAGTGTAATTAGTTAATAGTTGATTTAGTTTAAAATTGCTAGTCTATTGTGCTTACATGTGACGGTGCGGTGCTTTGTGGCTTTTGAAGGCATCCACTGTCTGTTCCAGCTGGGCCCTTCATGGTTGTCTTGTGTATGTGTTTGCTGCTTGGGTTCCTTGACTCACATATGCCACTCCTGCCTCCCTTATCCATGGGCTCGCAAGGATGGTTCGGTGTTACAGCATTTTACACAAGGGCATTGGACTGTCAGATCTGTGGCATGTCTGGTGCTGTGTGACTTGTGTTGACACCCCTAGTGGGGATGATTTAGGTGTCATTGTCCACTGTTCAGCTTTTGCTAGATGGGGTGTATCATGATTAATGTGGACATTGATTGCTATGCATTGTGTAGTATGTTTAATTTCTTTCCAGTACATGTGCTTGTTGCAATTCATGCTGTAGATAGTGTTTCACACTTTGTAGGTGAAAGACGGACTGATGGTGTGATTAGTGATATGACTCTCTGACATGGTCAAGTAATGAGATGCCTGATGAGACACACACAGATGACTTTGAAGCATTAATCATGTGTTCCATGCCCTTTCTGCAGGGGGATGAGCCTCCAGAGCACCTTTGCCAGCAGACATGGCCCATTGGACGACGGAATTCTGGACCCGTTTGTTGGTGCCCACATGCACATGTGTGCAGAAGCAGAGGCACAGTGATTGCAGACCCACATCCTAGAACTGCTGACATGTTCCAAGGAACTCCAGGCAAGGTGAGCATCACAGGGGGTCCACGACACAGCACAGCTTGCACCAGGCGAGTTGCACATGCAGGCTTTGTCACAGCACTGAGGGTGAGCTTAGACGAATATTGGTGTTGAAGCACACAATGCAGCTCAGATGTGTTTGTGGACTGATGGCTGCTGATAGTAGGGTTGTCTGGGACACATGCAGGGGCAGTGGCACATACCCTCCGGTACACCAAGGTCCATTGAGCCACTTGTATCAACCATGTAGCCTTCCGAGACATGGAAAGGGGCAGCTCACAGGGACATGCAGCAAGGGACATACTCGGGTGCAGTGCATGTCTTTTCCACGTACTTCATGATAAATGCACTGCCAACTTTGTTTTGGTCATGGTGGTACACAACTTGCTCTGTAGTCATGGCTTGCTATTTGGGTCTGTCTGCTTACCCAGGGAACATTGCATGTTGTGTGAATTGTGACACATTGGTGTTCCATTTGCCATGCACCCAGCAGCGGCTGCCTTACTGCATTGACTGTGTATGACCCGTCACAGGGGTGATGTTATATATGGGTACGAAGCATCAACCACAGATTGTCTGTTTGTAGAGTAGTCTGTTGCTATGGGGCATGTTTGGTGTTGTGTTTTTGTGCAATTTGCACGAACAGGTTGTTGACTGTGTCTCTCTTTGCAGCATTGCAGTGCTCCTGTAACCGGACCTGAGAGTGCGCAGGCAGGAGGCCAGCACTCAAAACCAGAGCTAAGTGTCTTGTTGTTTTTCTTACTAACTGCTCTGCATAGGCTTGCTGGGGAGTGTACTGATGCATGGATGTATGTGTGGTTCAATTTGGTATGTTATTTTCTCCATAATCACCCGTGATCCTATGCAATTTTGAAACCTGTACCCTCTACCCGGTGTTCCTGCTTCCCCTGCCTATCTAAGCAACGTTCCCTGACCCTCTTTCCCCACTGGGGTTGCGGATGCCTGTGTAAGCCCCGAACTTGCAGGCGCCAAAACCCTAGAGGGGGTGGTTGGTTCGTACCACTCCTGAGCCTGGACTACAGAAGGCCATGACGATGATGTCCAAGTCTGTTTGGATTGTGTATGTGTTCATGCAGGTTGTACATTTTCGTGCATTCCCTAGTTTCATGTGTCATTCCACCTCCCCTCTCCTGCCGCTCATTCCAGTCATCCAGTGTGTCAACACCTGTCCCGACTGCATATCCCTGAACCTCCTTCCCCACCAGGGTCTCAGGTGCCTGTGTGAGTTTGACCTTGCAGGCACCCGGGACATGGTGGGGGTGGTTGTTTCGTGGCACTCCCGCGCCTGTACAGGGGACCTCTGACAGTACACATCCATTCATGGTGCATCATCCTATGTCATGTCCCACACATGTCTCACATCCTGTTGTGACATTGTTTTGCTGTGCTACCTTGGTTGTTGCATCATTGTGGTAGTACTTGGCCTTTGTGAGGTACTGCTACGTCAAGTCATCTACTGGAGGGTGTTTGGGTTCGTTTTCATGCCTTGGATTTTGTGTTTCTGAAATGAGTGTGTATTCTGAGGGTTCAGGCATCTTTTTACACACAAGGTGGGAGATGGTGACGAAGGGTTAAGGTGATCCTGTGGCCAGGTGGAATTGAGGTTTGGGGGCTCCATGAGCCAGGTGCAGTTGTTCAGTGGGTCATGGTCATTTGTGAGGGAGGGGGGGGGGTTGTTGTTGATTGTTGCCTTGCCCTACAGTGCGATGGGAACTCTGACATGGTAATGGTGGTATCCCATGTACATGTTGTGTTCTGCTGATCAATGCCTGTTCATGTGTTGTGTTTTCCTTTCAGGTGCGAGGGGATAGTAGTGGTTTGACATGCTGGGGTGTACACATGTGGATGTTCACATGTGATGTGTAGGGAACACTGATGGTCACTTGAGTGCACATGCATATGTGGAGTGCATGTCCTTAAATAACCACACACTTGCACCCTGATGCACTACATGTACTCCCACCCTTGCATATACATGTGTACACTATTTGCCTTCTGGTGCCCACTGTGTCCCGGCAGCACATGTTCTGTGACCGATCATGGATCCAGTACATGCCTGATTTGATGTTTGACGTGGTCTGTCACTTAGATGTGATGCTCAGGGTGTGCATCACACACAATGGCTGTTCACTGTGCTGTGCGCTGAGCAGTGTGATGCAGGAGTAGGACATTGCACACATGAGCTGCAGTGTTGATTTTGCAATGCATGATGTGCATGTAGACAGGCATTCATTGTGATGTTACGTCTACGACTGTTGTAATGCATTTTGAAATGACTTATTTTGGGTGGGAGGTTGTTGGTCTGTCATTTCATCTGATTCCGGGTCAGGCAGCAGTGTCCGATGCCACTGTGCATTTAGGACATGGCAATGTGTACCTTATCGTTACTGCATTGGTGTATGGGTATTGCGTGCCATGACATGTTGATGTTTGGGAGGGTTTGTGTGACATGACAGTGATGGCCATGGCCTGGTTTGCAGGTGTGTGTGATGCACACCTTGCATGTCCGTGTCATCCGCTTCTCAGAGCGACTAGCTGGGGGTAGATTTCTCTCCGCAGCAGGGCCCTCCCCCTGGAACAGACTTCAGGCCTGACTTGAACTTGAGGGGAATCATCTCCAGTACTGGAAGCACCTCAAGTCCTTCCTCTTTGCTTCTGCTTACTGTCTGCCTCTCCCTTGCAGAATTCTCCACTGGAACTGCACAGGAGCTGCAACTGGGCCACTCTCACCGACCTTGGTCCCTGGGCCAGCCACTCTCCACTTGCACTGCCTCCCTGGCAACCCCTGCACTGCTGTACTGTCTCTCTATCCCTACAGCCCTCCCTTCCCAGCACTTGTCTGCACTCACCGTTGTAGTTGCCACCAGGCGACCTATGTATTATTTTTGTGGGCTACTTCCCCTGTACTGGACTCCCCCCCACCCTTCCCCTGGCACTTTTCCCATTCCCCCTACCCCTGCACTTGCACGATCCCAATGACACCTGGCCTAGTAGTACCGTTCTCTGTGTTCCCTTGTTCCCCCCTCCCTGCCTCATTGTGCCTTGGAATACTTGTGTATGGCCCATATCATGTCATATGTCATATGTGTGCCTTTTGGTCACATAGGATAGCTTGTGTTTAAGTAGCTAGGGATGCAGACGATGTGGCACTTCCATGGCAACTATCTCAGGGTGGTAAGGTTGTGACAGTTGACTGTCTCTTTGTCATCATCGATTGTCACCTGGTATGTGCCAGGCCTGTGTGCACTCCGCAGGGGTGGGAGTTTAGGTGAAAAATGTGGCCACAAGCTGGGTCCGGGCTTCCTCGCCACATGCCCTGTCCCCTCCCATGGGCAGCGCCTGTGGTTGGGGATGTGGGGGCACCACCATGTCCACCGGGACGCCCTGCTGTGTTGCAACATTGTGCAGGACACATGCTGCCACAATGATCCTGCACACTACTGGTGGTGCATAGAGTAGTTGCCCACCAGAGCGGTCAAGGGAGCGGAAACGTGACTTGAGCACTCCGAATGTGCGCTCCACTATGCCCCTGGTTGCAATATGGGCGGCGTTGTATCTTACCTGGGGTGGTGTGGTGGGGTTCCGGATTGGCGTCATCATGTGGTTGCTCAGAGGGTAGGCACTGTCCCCTGGGGAGATGATAATAGTAGAGATAATTAGGGTTTGGATATTTGTCTGTGTGTGACTTGCATGCATGTGCGAGGGCATTTGTACTGACCTAGGAGCCATGTGTCGCCATGCTGCCCAGCTTCCAGGGCCCGGCTCAGGGCGGACATTCTGTATATGAAACTGTCATGGGTGGAGCCAGGGTAGTTTGCATAGACAGAGGTGATGATTCCCTTTGCATCACATACCACCTGTACATTGATGGAATGCCAGTGCTTGCGGTTTCGGTAGATGTGCTCAATGGCCCTAGGTGGACGTAGGGCCACATGGGTGCAATCTATGGCACCGAGCACTTTGGGGAAGTGTGCCACCCTGAAAAATTCCAGGACAACGGCCTGCCTTTCTGCGGGTGTTCTGGGCATGTATATGTGCCTGCGGACTGAGGGGCGCGCTGTCATGATTGCCAGTACCTGGTGTAGGCAGCGTGACTGCGTGGCCTGTGAGACCCCCCCCACTATGGCAGTGGTCCGCTGAAATGACCCAGTGGCCAAAAAATGCAGGACATTGAGCACCTTCTCCAAGGGGCTCAATGCTTGGGAGCAAAGGGTGGGGGATGTGAGGTCATCTTCCCACTCCCTGACCAGGTCTAGGATGATATGGGGTGGAAACCTATACCTGCCATAGACCTGGTCGTCAGGCATCCCAAAAAGGCTTGTCCGTGTTGCGAAAATGCGTGCCCTGGCTATTCTCCTCCTCCTGCGGTGTCCCACGATCAGTGCAGCGACAAATGGGGCATTCATCGTAGCTATATATACGCGTTTGTTGTTTGCGCGCACTTTTATGCTGTGCGCGGGGACGCTTCCGCCTGCCTACGTGTGGCAGACGCGTTGACGCCTGTGCACGTCTTTTGCCGTGCGCGTGTTTCCCGTGTTTGGATATGGTCTGAGTGTCATCGCGTGTGATCGGAGGGGAGTGTGCGTACACGCAAGTGGCCTGGGTACGTGTGTTCCGGGGTGCCGGGAACTTTCACACGCGATTGGTGGAAATCCACGTGTGTTCTGTCATCACGTGCAATGAGGGAAACACCTGCGCGCGTCACGTCACTTACGCGCATAGGCCCTTTCCTCGTATTACACGCGGACGTGCAGTTTTTCACGCACGCTGAAATGCGCATGCACGTCTGTACGCGTCGCGTCACAGGGGCGCTTGCGCTTGAGGGGCCTTCTGTCCAATGAAAATGCGTATGCGTGCAGACGCGCTTACGCGCTAAGGGCCTTTCCTCGAATTACACGCTGACGTGCAGATTTTTCACGTGCCAAATCACTCCGTATCAAGCTGGCCACGCGAAAACACACGGAAGACTACGCTCCTGCCCAGAAGGCCGAATTACTGCCCCCCAGTGCCCCGAGCAGCCTCCCACGTGCCATCTGCTTCTGCCTGCCTGCCTGCCTGCTGCCACCGTGCCCTGCCATTTGGTGCCTGCACATCAGCCATCTGCAGGTGTCCAGTTGCTGTGTCCACCCCTGCTGGAACAGAAGACTCCCGACTCGGATAACATCGCTCAACAGCCCAGCCCCAGGACCCAGTTGCCCACCCACTCCTGCCCCTGGGGTTGCCATGTCGGGCACATCAACATCTGGCACCAGTGGCAACCCCCGGCCAGAGGGGCAGAGGGGCACCAGCTTCAATGCCACCGAAGTTGGTGTCCTGGTGGAGCAAGTCCTGGGGCAGTATGATGCCCTCTTCAGATCGTCCCGCGCCAACAGGGAAGGACGGGAGGGGATCTGGGCCGACTGTGTGGTTGCCATCAACGCGGAGGGTGTGGCAACCCGCACCATCCAGAAGGTCAAGAAGCGCTGGGAGGACTTGAGGTCCAGGACCCTCACGAAGGCCCGGCGCCTCGTGGAGGGGGGCCGGGGCCGCATGAGTTCCATCCAGTTGAGGGTCCTGGAACGCGCACACCCAGCGCTCCACGCCCAGGTCCTTGAGAGGGAGACCCGTCTGGAGTTGAGCGGTAAGTGGCCAAGCATTGCTGTGTGAGACAGGGCATGTTGCAATGTGCTGGTTGTCTGATACTTGCCTGCATATGTGACATAGGCCATGTACGCATGTATGTGTGCAGGGACATAATGGGAATGCATGTGCGACCTGTAATGTGTGAACCGCACGGTTGTTGCATGTGTTTGAATGCGACATGGGGAGCCCTGTGCAGATTGCACACATGAGAGCATGGCAGTCTCTGTTCCTGGACATGGGTGGGGGCGAGGGATGGGTGCTGATGCCAGATACATATGTGGTATCCATGTCTGTGTGCCTGACCTGCGTGTCTGTGACTTGTGAGTGCCATGGATGCATGACACATGTCTGTGACAATGTACAGATTCACTGATGCAGCCTAGTCATCCTTGTATGCACTGCGATTGGGGTGTACGGGGCCAGATGGATGTGACTGGGGTGAAGTGTGTGCATGTGATAGGCATGACCCATGATGCATGTGAGTCCCATTACATTGTATGATTCGAGAGTCCATTGGACATGCATTGAAATGTCCATGGCACGCACCATGACTGTCACTGTGTGTGTTTTGCCTGGACTGACACATGTGTTGTGGTGTGACATGATGGAAGTGTACTTTGACAGTGGCACTCATCTGCTATTGCTTCCTGTCTAGGGGACCATTGTACAGTACCCTGATGCTTGTGTTCTATGTCTCCCTCTACGCAGCGGCTAGTGAAGGAGAGGGCGGAGACGGCGCTGTGGAGCAAGGCGGCGGGGATGCCCCCACGGCTGCAGCGGAAGGGGTGGGTGTGCCCCCACAGGGGCCTGCTACGGCGGTAGACGGCGAGGAGCCATCCAGGTTGGTGGTTTCCACAGAGGAGGAGGAGGCCGCCACTGAGGCGCACATGGGGCCTGGTGGGGGCATCCCTGCTGGTGGAAGTGGTGCAGTCCAGGGGCAGGGGCAGGAGGCAGCACAGGTCACCGTGGAGGGGCCTGTGCATGTCGCTGTCCCTGAACCTGTGGGTGCACCACCTTGCACCAGCACGGATGCCCCGTCCCAGGCCCGTCCGCAGGTAGAGGGGAAGTCCATGTCATCTGACTCCCCTCCACCTGCAGACGAGGGGACCCCTGGCCGTGTGGAGAAGGTCCTGATTGGGGTCGCGATGCGCACGGCTGTGATTCGTGATGCCGTGCGTGCTTCCCAGGAGGAGCACGCACGTCATCACGAAGAGCACCGTGCCGACGTGGCCCAATTGGGATCGGCCATGTTCGGAGGTTTCCTGCATGTGTCGGCCAATCTGGCGGCCCTCTCCTCCTCTGTGGAGACTATACGCCAGTCGTTCTCCTTGCCGTCTTCCGGCCCAGATGCCACCAGGGCCCCCTGTGGACCTGCCCTGACCAATGCAGCCAGCTCGGTGGGGATCCCATCCCTGCCACAGTCGGGAGTCAGAGGTCCAGCAGGGGTGGACAACACAGCAACTGGACCCCAGCAGATGGAGGATGTGACGGCATCATCGGGCAGGGCACGTGCACGACGGCGTCGGTGGTTTCCATCATCCTGGATGCCGTCGTGCTGGCAGAGGCAGTGGCGTCGGAGGCAGCAGCAGACTCGACGTGGGAGGCATCATGGCTCGGGGCCATCAAGATCAGAGGGGCAGGCATCGGCCGGAGGGCAAGAGAACCCTGGGATGGTAGTGTCTTCCGTGTGGGAGCAGTTGGTCCAGCGGATAGGTGCGGAGCGGCAGCGGGCGGAAGAGGAGCAGCTCACCATGGTCAGGGCGGAGTTCTCCATGCGTCGGGCATTGAGGCGGGCTGAGTGCCTCGAGGAAGCTCGCAGGGAGTTTGAGGTGAACATGGGGTTATCCCTGCGAGACCTCGGGGCCAGGACAGAGTCCCGCCTCCAGGACATCGACATGGAGTTCGATGATGCCCTGGCCGGCAACATCACAGAGTGAGCCGCAGGACTTGCCCGCTGCCATTGTATATAGTTATATAGTTAGTGGTAGGTTTCCTTTAAATTATTTTTTTTTTATTTGGTTGCGATTGGACAATGTGCCACTTTTTTGTATATAGTTCAGTTTTTAGTTAGTTGACATAGTTAGGTTTCATTTGGTTGGGCTCATGGACCCGGGATTGTCTTGTAAATAGTTCTTCTATGGATTTTTTGATTTTTTGGATTTTTTTCATGGACATTCATCTTCTTTTTGTTGTTTTTCTTTGTGGTTTTTCTCATTTCATTTCCATTCTAGTTGATTTTCAATACATTTTTACTTTCATCCTTCAATGTGTCGTATCATCTCATTGCTTTCATGCATGTCATGTTGGGTGTTTTAACATTCACTTGCAGCCATTGTGTGTGACAGACATGTGTTCATTTGCATTATTTACATTGGGTGTGTGACATGTGATTGGCTTTGATATGTGGGTGGATGTGATAGTTGTTTGGGCCTTTTGGCAGGGGAGGATGGCCATTACGGACATGATTGGGGATTGTTGGGACCCAGGTGCAGGGGGGCATGGATGGGACATGGGCGAGGGCCTCGTGGAGGGTGCCCCGCAATGCTGGGGGGTGGGGGTGGTGGGGGACATGAGTTGGACATGGGTGGGGGCCTGCTGGCAGGTGCCCCACAGTGCTGGGGGGTGGGGGTGGTGGGGGGACATGAGTTGGACATGGGTGGGGGCCTGCTGGCAGGTGCCCCACAGTGCTGGGGGGTGGGGGTGGTGGGGGACATGAGTTGGACATGGGTGGGGGCCTGCTGGCAGGTGCCCCACAGTGCTGGGGGGTGGGGGTGGTGGGGGACATGAGTTGGACATGGGTGGGGGCCTGCTGGCAGGTGCCCCACAGTGCTGGGGGGTGGGGGTGGTGGGGGACATGAGTTGGACATGGGTGGGGGCCTGCTGGCAGGTGCCCCACAGTGCTGGGGGGTGGGGGTGGTGGGGGACATGAGTTGGACATGGGTGGGGGCCTGCTGGCAGGTGCCCCACAGTGCTGGGGGGTGGGGGTGGTGGGGGACATGAGTTGGTGTTCATTAGTTCAAGGAGACATGTGCCTTTGCTGGGGGGCATGCCCATGTTGGGTGGGCTGCCTGCGGGACATGACCAGGGATGCAGGGTAGTCCCCTGTGGTGTGGGCTGCCTGCAGGGGCCGTGGAGGGTGTACAGGGAACACCTGGGAGGACCCACACTGTCAAATCACATGTAGGACTCCCCGGCACCCCTGAAATACACGTACCCTGCTGAAATCGCGTGTACAACTTCCCGCGCACCCCTGAAATACACGCGCCCAGGCTATTCGCGTGTAGAACTTCCCGCGCACCCCTGAAATACACGTACCCTGCTGAAATCGCGTGTAAAACTTCCCGCGCACCCCTGAAATACACGCGCCCAGGCTATTCGCGTGTGGAACTTCCCGCGCACCCCTGAAATACACGCGCCCAGGCTATTCGCGTGTAGAACTTCCCGCGCATCCCTGAAATACACGTACCCTGCTGAAATCGCGTGTAAAACTTCCCGCGCACCCCTGAAATACACGCGCCCAGGCTATTCGCGTGTGGAACTTCCCGCGCACCCCTGAAATACACGCGCCCAGGCTATTCGCGTGTGGAACTTCCCGCGCACCCCTGAAATACACGCGCCCAGGCTATTCGCGTGTGGAACTTCCCGCGCACCCCTGAAATACACGCGCCCAGGCTATTCGCGTGTGGAACTTCCCGCGAACCCCTGAAATACACGCGCCCAGGCTATTCGCGTGTGGAACTTCCCGCGCACCCCTGAAATACACGCGCCCAGGCTATTCGCGTGTGGAACTTCCCGCGCACCCCTGAAATACACGCGCCCAGGCTATTCGCGTGTGGAACTTCCCGCGCACCCCTGAAATACACGCGCCCAGGCTATTCGCGTGTGGAACTTCCCGCGCACCCCTGAAATACACGCGCACAGGCCAATCGCGTGTGGAACTTCCCGCGCACCCCTGAAATACACATAGCCCGCTCCCCCAGGCCCGATCGCGTGAGAAAGTTCACGCGAACCCCTGAAATACACGTAGCCCGCTCCCCCAGGCCCGATCGCGTGAGAAAGTTCACGTGAACCCCTGAAATACACGTAGCCCGCTCCCCCAGGCCCGATCGCGTGAGAAACTTCACGTGAACCCCTGAAATACACGTAGCCCGCTTGCCGTGCTGGTACAGGGTTAGCGCAGCCCTTTGGGCTGGATTGGGGATGTTGATGGCTTTCCCCTGCGCAGAAGGCGTTCTTGGGGGCGTAACTGGCGCTGCTGCAAGGTCGCTGCGCCACTGTGCGCCACGGCTGGTTTTGGTGGCTGGAATCCATGAATACGCTGTGCGCGGAAATGGGTTTTGGCGCACGCGGCTGGCGCAGGGATTCGCACGTGCACACTGTGCGCCAGCTGCGTGCGCCACTTGTGCGCTGAATTCTATGAATTACCCCCTAAGTCTCCTTGTAACTGAAAACTGAATTTGCCCGTGTATTGTGTACATTACCCCACAAATTCCTATTATCTGTCCTGTTAAAAACCCAAACCGTAGTCCCATTGAGAGCAACCCCTTTTGTCTAGAATCCTGTAATGTGCCTCTGTCGTTGTCCATGAAAACCGATTTCGATTTTGAAAGCTAAGCCCCTGCACTAGCTGCCTGTCATTGCAAATCCTGTATAAAACATATTTCCATTTGCCATTTGTATTTTTTTTCTTTTGCTTTGCTTTCTCCCAAAACCAATTTTTCCATTGTCTTTGTACTCTGCCCTGGTGTGCTGATTAGCATTCTATAAGCGTCCTTATCTCCTCAAGTGTAGTTACATGAATTTCCTTTTATTCTGTCCCCCAGCAGTTGTGAGTAGCCGCGTGAGTAATAATCAAAATCTGATTCTGCCGTTTTGCTCCAAAATTGGTTTTCACTTTCTTTTCTAGCTTCCCATCTTGGGTTGGTGGGCTTTACCCCAAATCCAATTTTCTCTCTCTATCCTTACTCCTTGCCACTACCTTCCATTCAAAGGAATTAAGTAAGCTGATATTTGGGGATGAGTGCAGCAGGGGGGAATTCTAAACCTTTGTGCTATCACTTGATTAAAAACTGTTCTTTTACCTGTTTTGCAATTAAAGATCTGCGTGAGCTGTGATAGGATTTCTGAACCAATTGTTCTGTAGGAATCATTGCATTTGTGTTGCCACATATTGGTGGCTGCTGTATTTTGAGCATGTTTCTGTTTTCATCAAATAATAAATTAATAAATATCTTATTAATAGACACCGGCCTGGTTCCTAGTCCATTGTGATAAGGGGTGTTTGTGAAGGTTGTGTGCGAGACGGGTTGGAGGCCTACTCAAAAGAATTTGTGGTTCTTTCAAAATAAAAATCGCTTTATCGTCCGCCGCATTCATTGCTGGTGAAAGAGTCCCTGGCTGGGAGTGCCGTGTTATAAACTGTGACAGATAAATGGTGAGTTGTTCATCATTTAGCTGAGATTCCAGAACTAAAAAGTTCTGGAATCTGGAGGGCTTGGAGATGGAGGGCTTCTTGTTCATCCTCTGTCAAACTGGCCTGTCGCCTGCTTCAAAGGCAATACCGACTCTCCGTCCTCACCAAGATGAGAGTCCACATTCAAGCCTGTGTCTCGGCGGAATATAACAACTCGGCTAAACTCTTTAAGATCTGCAAGGAGTTGGCCAACCCTGCTGCAGTCTCTACCTCTCCTGTTGCCTGCCAGTTCTGTGCAATGCCCTTGCCTCTCACTTTATCTCAAAAACCCAGGACATCCTGACCACCGCCACTTCGCCTTCCCTTCCCCTTCCCTGCTGCTCTCTGTCTAGGCCTGCTGAACCTCTTTCAGCCACCCCCATTAACCCCTTACCGTCCTTTCCTCATTTTCCCCCAATGAGGTCACTAGACAAGTCCGATCTATGAAAACCTTGTCACAACAGGTTAATCCCTGTTCCTCTAAAACCATCAAGGACCACATTGACACCCTCGTGCCAGCCCTTGCTGACTTTTGCAACCACTCTTTTGCCTCTGGATTGTTCCCTCCCCTCTGAGGCACTCCCATGTGCATCTTCTGCTCAAGAAACCCACAGCTGATCCTACCTGTCTGGTTAACTATCACCCAATTTCCATTACTTCCTTTCTGGGCAAACTCCTGGAAAAACTGGCCATCTCACAACTTAACCTTCATTCTGACTCTGTTGGCTGTCTCCATGACCATAAATCTGGCTTCAGAGCTGCCATAAGCACAGAAACTGCTCCCCTGAACATCCGCGAGGATCTGCTCTCCAACCTTGACTCTAACATTCCCTCTGTCCTCATCCTACTCAATCTCTCGTCTGCCTTTGACACAGTCAACCATACCATCCTGCTGTACTCTCTCTGTGATAACCTGGGTATCACTGATCAGGCTCTGGCCTGACTGACCTCTTTCCTCTCCGATCGACCCTCCCAGTTCAAACTTGGGTCCTTCCTACCATCTATCTCACTCTCTACTTGTGGTGTTCCCCAGGGATCTAACCTCTCGCCCTGGCCTTTCAACATATACTTGCCAACTCTTGTCCACTGCATTGCCATTTTCTACTCAAATATCCAGTGCTACACTGATGATACTCAACTCATCTTCTGGCTGCCCTCGGCCACCTCCTCTTCTTCTCTCATCTGTGACTGTCTTACTACCATTCAAGATTGGTGTTCTGCTAATGATCTGTGTCTGAACGCCAGCAAGACTGAAATCCTCCTTATCGGGACACCCTCTCCCTCTTTTCCCCTCACTCTCTGGCCGGCCTCCCTTGGCCCTACTCCTACCCCCACCCACGAGGCTAAGAACCTCGGGGTCATCTTTGATTCTACACTTTCCTTCTCTGCCCATATCTCTGAGGTCTCTAAAAAGTCAAACTTCCTACTACACCCACTCAGAGGTACTTTACCTGTCCTCTCCTTCCGCCAGAAGCTCCCTGTCTCCCAAGCTCTGTTTCCCTCTAGGTTGGACTATTGTAACATCTTCTTTCTAAATGTACCAGCTTCTTCCCTCTGCCCTCTGCAACTAATCCAGAACAAAACTGTGCAGACTTAGCCTTGGCCTCGAGCCCTGGGATTGTATCTCTCCAGCTCTGAAATCTCTCCATTGGCTCCAAGTGGATGCAAGGATTAGAGTTAAAACCCTCTGCATTGTCCACAAGGCTTTCTGGGGCCTGGGTCCAAAATGCCTTCAGCTATCCCTCCGTTCGTTTTTCTAAGAAACGTGTTGGGGGTAGAGCTCTGTCTTCGGCTGGGGCCTCCCTATGGAACAGCCTCCCTGCCACTCTAAAACTAGAGGAAGACCATCTCAGGTTCCGGAAGCACCGCAAGACCTTCCTCTTTGCTTCTGCGTTCGCCCCTTCTCCTCTCCTGCTGATCTGCTCTCTCTTGACATCATGCATCTGGACACCCTCTGTCCTCTGGTTCCAGGTTCTTGCTCACCCTGACACCCTACCACCCTGCCTCTGGGCCACCCCTTGTACTGGGGTCTGTATCTGTACCCATACAGCCCCCCCCTTTATTTGCCCCTCCTGCACTTATCAGACCCACCTTGTCTGCTGCCTTAAACCCAGCACTTG
This sequence comes from Ambystoma mexicanum, assembly GCF_040938575.1. Lineage (NCBI taxonomy): Eukaryota > Metazoa > Chordata > Amphibia > Caudata > Ambystomatidae > Ambystoma > Ambystoma mexicanum. The sequence continues at coordinate 361,050,179 of NC_090941.1, forward strand.
CCACTTGGCTGCACTACCACTTTTGCTGATTTTATTATTTATTTATTTTATTATTATTTATCTTGTTTCTCCTTTGCTCTGCACTTTCCACTTTCTCCCCCCTCCATGCACTTTTCCCCTCCACCTCTCCTATGCACTTGCACGTTCTCAATGTCACAGGGCCTAGTAAGATTGTTGTTTTGTTCTCCCCTGTTCCCCTCCCTTGCCTTGAAACACCTGTGCATTGGCATGATATAAATAAAATATCATATCATATACCTCAGATTGTTTATATTGATACATGGTATTTTCTATCTCAGTCATGGCTATTTCTGCTTCATTTAGAATGAGTGGTTCTCCAAGTGGGTCTTGGCTTCCTCTAGGCGAAGGTTGACCGATTTCAGGAGTGTCTTTGTGTAGTTGAGCTTCAATGTCTTCCTCTTGTTCATGTTCATTGTCCAAAATTCCGTTGTATTGTTTAAAATTGTCATTTGTTATACTGCTTTCATTTGCAATAAATGCTGCTTCAACTGAGTCATGGGGCCTCATTACGACCCAGGCGTTAAGGGTTAACGCCGTCGTTAACCCTTAACGCCTGATTCCAATTTTAATGGCTGCTTTTAGCAGCCGTTAAAATCCAAGGCGCTAACCCGCCATGGTGCTAATCACGCCACTGTAATTTACGGTGGCGTAATTAGCGCCTTCCCCACTCCCATTATGCCCTATGGGGCAAAAATTGGAATGGGGAAGGGAAAATGGGAAATGGGGATTTACCGCCCCACTCACCTTGGAATGGGGCGGTAAATCCGCCATCCACCATGGTGTAAACATAGTTTACACCATGGTGGTAAAGTTGGCGTACTTACCGCCTGGGTCGTAATGACCCCCATGGTCACCTAATAATTATTTTTTCGTTTCTCCAAGGTTCAAGAAGTTTGAGGAAGGCCATGTAATCCAGTGCTCTATGTTGTGGAGTTACAAATTATAACTTTACATGATTAATTAGACTGGGTTAGGTTTGTTTCACTCTGCTTCCTTCACAAGTTGAAACTGAATATTTGCCAGTTGTCTCATTTGGTGTGACATTCTTTTTGTAGGTGTAGTTTTGGGCAATGTTGTAGAGACACATGTTTTCCAAAGTAGTACTTCTGTTTTGGTAGTATGTGTCAAGTAAATTGTTTTTTTTTTAAATGTCCTAGCTGTTGGGCTCACTTGTGGCTATGTTTTCTCTTGGTAGGATTGTATTACTCTTTTTCGGAATGAGGCTGGTCCAAGGTTCAGCCAGATAATGTGCTGTCAGGGATGGCACTCTATTAAGAGTGGCACAGGACACCCAAAAAGGGTTTGGGTGGTTGTGCCTAAATAAAGTGGACAGAGAAGCACACACACAGCTGAAAGGAAAGAGAACGAAGAGTAGGCAAGAGTAGCAAGGAGAGGTACAGAATGAATTCCCTCTTGGGGTGTATGCAGATATAGGAAAAGAGTATTCCACGAACCTTAGGAAATACTCAAGCCTTCTGCACAGTTTGCTATAACAGAGGCCCACGCTGTTTGCTCATGACTTGGAACAGCAGCTATGGGTGTCTGTAATGTAGAAAGGAGACAAGGGAAGGGGCAGAGGTTGACTGATGGGAACCAACAGACAAGCTCTGTACAAAAGGGTCTACAAAACAGGACAAGAGAAGATACTTACAGACAAATCCAGGAAAAGGAGGTTGATAGCAAACTAGCAGAAGGAAATGAAGGGAAAGTCGTGAAACAGGATAGGATAGCAGAGGACAGTAAGGAACAAGGTTGAGAGCTCAGAGGAGCAGGAAAGCAATGAGCAAGCCCACAGGAGCAGGGCTGTAAGGTAGAGAGCCCAGAGGGAAAGGGCTTAGGGCAGCAGAGTAAAGCAGGCTACACGGCAAGGAACCCAGAAGGACCGGGCAGCAAGGAGTGAGCCCTGAGGGGCAGGGCTGCTGACCGTAGAAGGTTGCAGAGGACTGTAGAGGGCTGCTAGGCCGAGAACCCAGTGGAAAAAGGTAGGTAGTAAGCAGCGGAGCGTGATCAGCTGCAAAGTAGGAAGCCCAGAGGACAAGGGCTGTAGGCAGCCGGAGTGAGGCAGGCTGCAGAGCAGGAAGCCCAGAGGACAAGGGCTGAGACTGGAAAGCAGCAGAGCGTGATCAGCTGCAATGTAGAAAGCCTGGTAGGGCAAGGGCGGAGGCTGGAAGGCAGCAGAGCGTGATCGGCTGCAATGTGGAGAGCCCGGCAGGGCAAGGGCGGAGGCTGGAAGGCAGCAGAGCGTGATCAGCTGCAATGTAGAAAGCCCGGTAGGGCAAGGGCGGAGGCTGGAAGGCAGCAGAGCGTGATCGGCTGCAATGTGGAGAGCCCGGCAGGGCAAGGGCGGAGGCTGGAAGGCAGCAGAGCATGATCGGCTGCAATGTGGAGAGCCCGGCAGGGCAAGGGCGGAGGCTGGAAGGCAGCAGAGCGTGATCAGCTGCAATGTAGAAAGCCCGGTAGGGCAAGGGCGGAGGCTGGAAGGCAGCAGAGCGTGATCGTCTGCAATGTGGAGAGCCCGGCAGGGCAAGGGCGGAGGCTGGAAGGCAGCAGACCGTGATCAGCTGCAATGTAGAAAGCCCGGTAGGGCAAGGGCGGAGGCTGGAAGGCAGCAAAGCGTGATCGGCTGCAATATGGAGAGCCCGGAGGAGCAGGGCTGTGAGGAAGAGAGCCTGGAAGGCTATGGCTGTAGGCAGCGAAGAGTAACAGGCTGCAAGGCAGGAAGCCCAGAGGAGCTGGATTGAGGCAGGGAACCCAGAAGGCTAGGGCTGTAGGCAGCAGGGTGTAGCAAGCTGCAAGGCAGGGTCCAAGCAGGAGTGATGGTAAACAGCATACAAAGATCCGTAGAAAGACACGAAAGGTGGAGGAAGGTCTCTCAATGCAAGAGGCTGAGCCACTGCAGGCAGCATCCTTTTATACCGCCTAGCCCAGCACAGAGGCAGGCTAATTGGTTGCACCTGGCTAAGCACACCTGCAGACAATCGGCCACCTCCCTCTCTGTTCCTGAGTTGGTGGAAGCAGAGCCAATCCCTAGGGCTTCTGGGGGGTGTAGTTCCTTTGATGACCAATAGGAACAGCCAGGAATCGATGCTTATAGCCAAGTGCATTGTGGTATGCGTAGTTTGTTGGAAAAAATAATAAAGCACCAAAGTCTCGCAAATGGGAAATAAAGTCCCCAAAGTAAATATAGATTGATCCAAGAGTCTGTTGTAAATAAATGATAAACAAATAGTCCAAATTGAGCGCAAATGGATGCGCCCATGGCGCAGGCATGACAGTATGCCCCTCTCCAGGCCCCTCTCCAGGCTCCCTGAAGACCGACTTACAAGAAGAATGTCTGTCACACCGTACAAGAGTCTCAATCCAAAAAGGCACATCATGAAGCACCAGAAACGGTTTAAGGTTGCAAGGTGAGAGTCTTGAATGACGGAGACAGTACAAATGTTCTGACCTTTAGATGTAGAAATCAGAAAAGACGAAGTCTTTGGAACATAAACCCCAACTGTGTGTGCATGAAGAGGGGAACTGCGAAAAACTGCTGCAGGCTCCATGATAGATTTTGCTTTGACGGGCAACAGTATGATGCTGGAAGGTGGAGACATAGGTACAGCAGAGTTGGTAGCTTTAGGAAGGTTTTCCAAGACATCCGGAGCAGCCATGACAACGTTAGGGTTAGCCGCAGAGAGTTCAGGAGTCACAGCGGCGGTTTCCCCATGATTAGTAGACAGTTCAGAGGTTACAGCAGCAGTGAGATCTTGAATGGCTGTAGAGAGTATCGAGGCTGTAGCAACTGGGTGTGTGGGTGCCATGAGAGAACCAGCGGGCTGGAACGCACCTGAGACTGGTAGAGTAGAGTCTGGCAGTCTTAGTGCTATAGATACATCAGCAGGAACAACTGGAGCAGTAGTCTTAACAGGGAAACCCTTCGCTGACTTTGCAACAGTTAGCATGGTGGATGTAGGATCAGGAAGAGAAGGTGCTGCGGGATCAGGTTGTGTAGCAGAGGATTCTGCTGCAGCTAGCACAGCTGCGAAGGAAGTAGAAATCTGGGCAACGGGAGCATCAGAATTAGCAGTAGCTTCCGGAATCACAGTAGCTATAGCAACCTCAATATTTGCAGCAGGGACTTCAGGAGACTCAAATGTGGCAGGGAGTTTAGGAGCCACAGCATCAGGAAGATCATGAATTGCAGTTGGAAGAACAGGTGCTGTAGCAGCTACAGACAGTTCAGGTGTTGCAACCACTGGTAGATCGGGTTCCACAACCACTGGCAATTCAGGGGGTATCGAAGAAACTGGAGATGTTGATTGCTCAGGAGTGTTGTCTGATAGCACAGCCACACTTTGGCAAGCCCCGCTTGCCAACTCAGCATGCTCGGTGTGAACTGCGCCAGTCTCCTCAGCTGACGTTGTCATTCCAGAAGAGGTTGTAAGTGTGAGTACTGGACAATAGGCAAGGGTGAGGGCGGAACCATCCTTTGACTCAGAGGAATTTCCAATCAGAAGACCACCCTTGTTTTGTGGTGTAATGGCTGTGTGAGTGATTTGACCCACCGGAGGAGTTAATTCTTTTCTGTCAGTACTACAACCTGAGTTCTGTGGCTGGAAGGTGAAAGAGCTGTGCCAGTCTTTAGAAGGGATACATATGCTATATTTAGGTCTTCCATCTGCTTGGTATAAGTCTGTATACTTTTCTGCGTGGCAATTCCAGGCCTTATCATGTCGATCTCTAAAGATAAGATGTCAGGTGTTGGACATAGTGTCAGATGGTCTGGTGACTTGTGTCCCTTCATAAGATTCTTATAATGCAAATAAACAAAGTCATCATAGAGGTCTTCGGTCTTTCTTTTAAGGCGTAGGAGTTGTTCGTGTAGCAGGTAAGTATCATTAGTTTGATCTAAAGCTTCAGAAGCTGGTGTGGCAGAAAATTCGGTTGTAGCAATGGGAAGACTGACCTTAGGGTTATTGTGGTTAGTAGATACTGTGGAAGCATTAAGACAACCGATGGTTAGTATAGGTCTTTTGTACCCAGGACCAGATGCACAAACCTCAGGATAATGACTGCCTTGTCCTGTCAAATAAGGGTTTCCAGCATTCTGGGGAGCTTGCCAAGCTGATCTTGCGCATATCACTCTGGCAACAGCGTATTCTGGTTTAGAGTCCCCCACAATGAGTGCTATATCCTTGGCTGTTGCGGTGTTAGAAGGCTTGTCAGAAGACGCAGGAGTGTTTTTCACTGTTTGGTTTAACAAGATCTGTAAGAATTCATTATCTTGCTGTAGCTCTGCAACAGATAAGGACTGCGGGTCATAGTCGCAAATGTCATAATAATAGTACATGGAAGAAGGGTCAGCTAGCCAGTGAGTATAGTACTGTGCTTGTAAATCTTTGTTTACTAAGGCGAGACTGTCCTTTAGACTAAGGTCCTTGTTTGCTGTCTTTAGGGAAACCATAGGTTTATGCAAAGGTTTCTTAACCCGAAAGGAAAGCATCTTTGGTCTGTGTGTGCCTTTCCGGCATATGGAACAAGAAATTATTGGCTCTTGCATTCTGTCAGGGATGGCACTCTATTAAGAGTGGCACAGGACACCCAAAAAGGGTTTGGGTGGTTGTGCCTAAATAAAGTGGACAGAGAAGCACACACACAGCTGAAAGGAAAGAGAACGAAGAGTAGGCAAGAGTAGCAAGGAGAGGTACAGAATGAATTCCCTCTTGGGGTGTATGCAGATATAGGAAAAGAGTATTCCACGAACCTTAGGAACTACTCAAGCCTTCTGCACAGTTTGCTATAACAGAGGCCCACGCTGTTTGCTCATGACTTGGAACAGCAGCTATGGGTGTATGTAATGTAGAAACGAGACAAGGGAAGGGGCAGAGGTTGACTGATGGGAACCAACAGACAAGCTCTGTACAAAAGGGTCTACAAAACAGGACAAGAGAAGATACTTACAGACAAATCCAGGAAAAGGAGGTTGATAGCAAACTAGCAGAAGGAAATGAAGGGAAAGTCGTGAAACAGGATAGGATAGCAGAGGACAGTAAGGAACAAGGTTGAGAGCTCAGAGGAGCAGGAAAGCAATGAGCAAGCCCACAGGAGCAGGGCTGTAAGGTAGAGAGCCCAGAGGGAAAGGGCTTAGGGCAGCAGAGTAAAGCAGGCTGCACGGCAAGGAACCCAGAAGGACCGGGCAGCAAGGAGTGAGCCCTGAGGGGCAGGGCCGCTGACCGTAGAATGTTGCAGAGGACTGTAGAGGGCTGCTAGGCCGAGAACCCAGCGGAAAAAGGTAGGTAGTAAGCAGTGGAGCGTGATCAGCTGCAAAGTAGGAAGCCCAGAGGACAAGGGCTGTAGGCAGCCGGAGTGAGGCAGGCTGCAGAGCAGGAAGCCCAGAGGACAAGGGCTGAGACTGGAAAGCAGCAGAGCGTGATCAGCTGCAATGTTTAAAGCCCGGTAGGGCAAGGGCGGAGGCTGGAAGGCAGCAGAGCGTGATCGGCTGCAATGTGGAGAGCCCGGCAGGGCAAGGGCGGAGGCTGGAAGGCAGCAGAGCGTGATCAGCTGCAATGTAGAAAGCCCGGTAGGGCAAGGGCGGAGGCTGGAAAGCAGCAGAGCGTGATCGGCTGCAATGTGGAGAGCCCGGCAGGGCAAGGGCGGAGGCTGGAAGGCAGCAGAGCATGATCGGCTGCAATGTGGAGAGCCCGACAGGGCAAGGGCGGAGGCTGGAAGGCAGCAGAGCGTGATCAGCTGCAATGTAAAAAGCCCGGTAGGGCAAGGGCGGAGGCTGGAAGGCAGCAGAGCGTGATCGGCTGCAATGTGGAGAGCCCGGGAGGGCAAGGGCGGAGGCTGGAAGGCAGCAGAGCGTGATCAGCTGCAATGTAGAAAGCCCGGTAGGGCAAGGGCGGAGGCTGGAAGGCAGCAGAGCGTGATCGGCTGCAATGTGGAGAGCCCGGAGGAGCAGGGCTGTGAGGAAGAGAGCCTGGAAGGCTATGGCTGTAGGCAGCGAAGAGTAACAGGCTGCAAGGCAGGAAGCCCAGAGGTGCTGGATTGAGGCAGGGAGCCCAGAAGGCTAGGGCTGTAGGCAGCAGGGTGTAGCAAGCTGCAAGGCAGGGTCCAAGCAGGAGTGATGGTAAACAGCAGTCAAAGATCCGTAGAAAGACACGAAAGGTGGAGGAAGGTCTCTCAATGCAAGAGGCTGAGCCACTGCAGGCAGCAGCCTTTTATGCTGCCTAGCCCAGCACAGAGGCAGGCTAATTGGTTGCACCTGGCTAAGCACACCTGCAGACAATCGGCCACCTCCCTCTCTGTTCCTGAGTTGGTGGAAGCAGAGCCAATCCCTAGGGCTTCTGGGGGGTGTAGTTCCTTTGATGACCAATAGGAACAGCCAGGAATCTATGCTTATAGCCAAGTGCATTGTGGTATGCGTAGTTTGTTGGAAAAAATAATAAAGCACCAAAGTCTCGCAAATGGGAAATAAAGTCCCCAAAGTAAATATAGATTGATCCAAGAGTCTGTTGTAAATAAATGATAAACAAATAGTCCATATTGAGCGCAAATGGATGCACCCATGGCGCAGGCATGACATGTGCTCAGATTTGCTATGTAAGGCTGTACCTGTTAAACGGTCTGTGAACATGGACATGTCAGGACATTCCGCTTGCCTGGGGAATCTCCATTTTGAGTGCGGATACCCCAGACAGTTGCATGGTCACCAGATTCATAATGGGAGTTTTTAAAAAACAAGGGTCTACCACACAACAATAAACAAAACATTTATAGTACAAAAAACATATTTTTTAAAGAAATGGATGGGGTATCGAAATGGGAAACATAAATGGGAGAATTAGGCAGTTGTGTAAAATAATCATGAGGGGAGGAAGTGACTGAGATTTCGTCAAATTGTCTGATTAAAACATTCAGAATTTGATAGGGATGATTGCTGGGGACAAAGGGTTCAGGTGCAAATAGGAAAGTAATAAGGAACATTTTATTCAGATGATTTTTGACGTATTGTAAAAGTTCATTAAAATCATTACTTCATTTATCAAATATTTTGAAAAGTTCTTGATTTCATTATTTACATTCAGGGATACAACTTCTCTTTCTGATTCTAGGGACTGTAAATAATCAAATTGGGTGTGTTTTCGTTATGAAAACTATGTACTGTAAAAGAACCAGAAATCATTATTTTAGTAAGGTGTGTACAAAGTACATTATTTGTTGACAGTAAAATATGTATTGTATACATTAGTGATGTTATTGTCACTCATTTCCTCTCTTGGAAAGTTCTCTTCTAACCATACAAGTGTGCTTGCCATTTCTGTGAGAAAAAAAAGTGCTTCTGTCTTATAACACATGTTTATGTAATGAAAGCTAATAAAAGAGAAATAAATGCAATGCACGTACTAGGAGTTTATATGAAGTGTACAGTTATGGTTTGTGATTGTTGCATTCCATTGCAATGTGGATTACATAAATAATATTTGTATTGTTAAATGTGAGCATATGTACAAAAATGTATTTTTGCATGTTGTAAACATTAGTTGTGATTTTAGGTACATCTGTTTGTTGTTGAGGGGTACATCTTTTTTGGGTCTCCCCTATGATTTTGAGGCTTGTAAATGATGTCTTGTTTCCGCAGACTACTTCAATGACTGTGGACGCCTTAGCTGCCACATTAGGGGGTTGTACATTATAAGGGACTTGTAGCAGAGTAAAGGTGAATTAGTAAAAACCCATGAAATTCACTGAAAATACTTTGTTAAAGGGACATTATGGTTAAGACACTAATAAAAACCTATGAAATTCAATGAAAAGACTTTGTTAAAGGAACATTATGGTTAATACACTAATTTAAACCTATGAAATTCAATGAAAAAACTTTGATAAAGGGACATTATGGTTACAAATAAAACCAAAAAATCTCAGAAATGTGCCAGTTATGGTACGTTAAGCAACCATAACTAGTGCCACCACTGTACACTGCTAAGACTAACACAGAGGACATCAAGGATGATATCACAACAAAGATTACAACAACGGTTTTTCATTGAATACATATATATTTCTGCACTTCAAGATGGTGCTTCAGCAAGAAAGCCCCTCACAAAGCTTCAGTTCTTGCTGCAGAGACTTGCAATATCAGATATAGTGGCTCTCCCAAACACTACGCATATGGTTTCCTAGGTTACTGTTAGCGCATACAAACGCTTGTCCGGGCTCCTGATCAGTACACCCGGTAAGTTCTCCGCCAAGTACACATCGGCGTATGGCTATACATGCACTCAGTCAACCATCATGTAGCTTTTTCATCCTGTTACCCCACAGTTACTTGCCAGCATGCCAGCAGTTTGCCAAGCGACATGATGTGTTTCCAAAAGACACCCACTCTTCCAGCTATGTGTTACAGCTACCAATGGACATGACGAGCAGTGCTGCATCCCATCTTTCTGCATCCGTAATGTTGTGGTAGCACAATTATATAGTCTGTGTAAGGTACAGCATAAATATATACACACTTTCACAGCTCCTTCTTACTTCGCTATACTCTTTCTCTTTTTCATTAGAAATGATTATGAGCCATTAGGAGTTACCGTACGAAACCCCAGGCTGAGAGTGAGGTTGCCACTTCCAACTAAGGGAATTTATTCCCCTCCACATACCGGTGATACATAACATGTATGTCAAGTAAGACCACACATTTATCATATGCCAAATACTGCACAGCGCATCTAGTGGACCGTATTCATGATATTTATGATCTCTTACTATCCAGCCTGTGAAGGATTACTCCTCGGATACCCAATTAACTTAAAGCCCTTTGGGAGGTGCCTCCACCTCAGACAGTGAGTCTGACTTTCAGGGTGGCTACTCACCTGCTCTCTAGAGATTCACTTTCTTTGCACAAGATTTTAATTTTGATCAAGGCATCCTCCTCTTGGTGTAGGTATCACCAGGTTGTTCTTACTAGTTTTTAATTTAATCCCATTCATTGTAGGTGAAGCGACTCTTGCTAGTCATATGATCTTGGATAGTTTACTTAAGCCCAATATTTATCCTTACTCTGTGTTTTTACCCTTTGATCCTCAGGGGTAACTCATTTTCTTTGGTCCTGGGGAAGGCGGAACAGCTCTACAAAGACCGCCGAAATGTATGGCCCACTTTGATACATTTGGGGCTACAGCAGGGTGACTGCTCAGTCCTAATGATCAGCACTGAATCGTACATAGTCCCCTGAGTATGTAAGGATTCCATGGTACCAGAACAAAATTTCAGCAGAAATAAATAGAACACCATTCAATTTGATGTGTTCACTAAAAATCACAGAAACTATGGCATCATCACATCAACAGTTTTCATTTTAGGTCAAATAACACTTGAAATACTTTTTGTTGCACACAGAAATCCCATAATGCCAAAATGAAGCAGTGCCTTAAAACATGACAAGATCATAAATTTGGCACTATACTGTAGATGAAGTTTAACTTAAATAGCATGCAACACTTTTCTATTTTCAGAAACAATTTCACACATGCATCGCTCTGTATTTTTAATCTCCCTGCTTACTGGCCAATGCAGGCAGTGTTGGAGCACAACAGATTTTTAAAAGCAAACCCCTTCTTAATAAATATTGAACCCTTCTTCCTTCTCCAGAATATAATGAAGAGTCTCTTTTCTACCAAGAATCACTTTCCCACTCTCAGGAGAGAGTAAGCTTTTCAAAAAAGGGACTTCCCTCTATTTAGACTCTTTTCTGTCCCAGCAGAGACAACCAGATATTCAGTTTACATTCAGCACCACTCTGCTTTCTTGCAGGGTCTGAGGAAGGGTGAACAGTTAGGAATTCCGTTTTGACAAGTACATTCCTCCCCTTTAGGGAATTGTGGGGTCGGTAATGAGACTGAGGAGTACCAAATTACTTTAACAGACTATGGTCCTCATTACGGGTCCGGCAGTAACCCTGTCGATGCTACCCGTGGGTTGCCACCGGACATGTAATAATTTACCGGTGCCTGACTTCCCAGTGCCACAGGCTCATTACGAGTTCAGCAGCCTGGAAAGTCAGGCGCAGGTAAATTCTAAGTCACCATTTATCGGACTCTATGAGAGTGGTGACACGGAAGCACTGCCACCGTTACTAACAGTGCTGGTGCTTCCATGAAGGGTTTGCCTACCATGACCGCTGTGCCCGGCAGGGTCAGACCTGTCTAGCACAGCGGCCACGCCAGTCCAGAAACAAGGGTACCTGTGAGCTTACCGGCACTCTTGTTTCTGGACTGGCAAACTTATAATGAGGCTCATATCTTTTAGCGATATTGTTGATTTTGAACATCAATGGAATCACCTTGAGTTTATGGCCTTTAGAAACATGCATATGTTAATGGATGGGATTACACCAGAATAGTTCTGAGTGAAAATAACCAAACCAACTCAGGAAGATGGCAAAGTACTGTTTTATTAACAATTGTCTAAAACAGGGACGTTACAACGAACATCAACTGACATACTCTCAGGGCCTCATTACGAGTATGGAGGTAGCTATGGTGCTATTAGCGCCATGGCTGCCTCCATACCGGGCTCCAATACCGGGGTCTGTGAAAGAGGAATTACCGGGTCATTCAGACCTTGGAGGACCCGGTAATTCCTCATGCACAGAACCTAACAGACCCGTTATTAGCTCCTTGGTTCCCTCGCGGGACCCGGAAAGGACGTCTGGTTTTACCAGAAATCTGATCCGGATCCCACTAGGGGACCTCGTAATCAGGCATCCCGTAATGAAGTGTGCCGGTCCTGTACCGGCACCGTTTCCTTACGGGACCGCCAGCCTTGTAATGAGGCCTTCAGTCTTTCAATGATCTCCACACAAAATATGGTTCTTATACACAAAATGCCTCAGAGTGACATCATAATATGTGGCAGTAGCAAAACAACTATCAAGAGGTGGGATTGGTTAAGGGAAACATCTAAGTATACATTTCTATAGGAGAGAGGTTGATTATTGGCTGCCCGTTGTCACATGGACAACTTATGCCTACCTCTAAAAACACATCATGTTGGAAACATTAGATACACTTTCTCATTGGTCTTGAAACTATAAGGTCCTTCATTATACAGACTAATATAATTGGTTTGCCAGCATGGAACCATGCCTGGAACATTTGTTTCACTTAGCAGCACGGAAGCCCAGAGAGAGCAAGGAAATAGGACATGAAACTACCTCACCACCCATTTAGCCCAGCATCTCTCATCACCCATGCCTTCTGCCATGACATTGTCATTGTACTTGGTCTTGCAGAGTAGTCTTGTCTTTGAAAATGCATGGGAGTGAGGGCACTCGCTATAGTGCCGGTAACTCCAAGTTCAAACTCTATTTCCATCTTTGGCTCACGTAACAAGAGACTACAATTTGGTCCATTTTGCATCTTTTTAAATGCTCTAAATGAATTCAAGCTTGGCATCCCTTGTGTTCTGTTTTGCACCTTAACGTGAGATGGTTCATCTTCTGCACACTCGTTCTTCTTCAGAGTAGAGAGCTGACCTCAATTTCTAGAATCTTGACTTCAGGCCAGGCAGCCTTGCCACACAGTTCCATGAGCCTGCTTATTCTCGCTGCGACACAGTTTTCGACTCTCCCACTTCATGTTTTCTGGCTTACATAATTCATGATACCAATGTCCTGTTTCAATGGTGGATTTGCCTGCGCTCTATTCAATACTCATAGCTAGCTTCTATGATGACTTAATCTACCTCACGTTTTAGCGTCTATACATTTATTGAATGGTTGTTTTCTGCACTACTACATGCACGTGTGATCATATTTTCACTTGAGAATTCACTCGATCCTTAATTCATCATTGTTAGGAAAGATTCCAATTTTTTGTGTAATTTTCCCTCCAGTTGTGAACTCCCCAACATTTTGTTGTTGTCTGACCAACCTAGCCTGGCTTTTGCCAGTGGAGCAGAGCCTTCTGCAGCACTCTGCTGGGTTTTCACTCTGTTTGCTATGGGGAAACTGACATGCCCTTAAAGACAGTCAGTACTGGGAGACTTTGTTTCCCTTAGTCCTTTTCACTGTTGCAGTTTCTTTGGCACATTTGACCAGTTCACAAAGTACCCTACAGACAAGTGCAGTGGGGTCTTACTTTCATTTTTAAGGTTCTAGACACCCTCAAAGGATTTTTGCAGTAGAAGTACAGATGTGCCTTGGACAGGGCTGGTGGCATGCTGTTATTTTTCACATATGTTTAACCCTTTCTTGTGGTCCATATCATGTTTACTGCTTTTGCCCTGGACAGTGGTTTGTCTCCAAAATGGCCATTCCATGAGGTCCTTTGTTCTGTCCTTCAGCCATCTTGTCCCCTTGCCTTCCCCAGGTCGAGCAGACCAGGGTCAGTCCTTATTTGATCATGCATTCTCCCACAAAACGGCAAGCTTTTGTGGGCCTCTGCATGCCTTGTGTGTGTGCCTCCAGGATGTGGGCTGGGCTGTCTAGTTCCAATACACATCCTGGTGTTCTGGGAATGAATGGGACCACCGTGGTCCGTGATTGGACCACGTCTGGCATGGCTGTATGTGAGCAGGTCTCTCATTGGGGCCTCTTCATCTTGGAATGAAGGAGATTCTGGAAAAGAGAATTGCCCAAACATCATTCATACCGGTTGATCTCTTGAGTTCTCCAGGTTGACCTCTTGAGTTCTCACTGAACTTAAGATAGGATCCAAGATTCCTGAAACTAAGAAGCTGAGTCGAGGAACCTCTGGTGACCCACTGGAAGGTTTGGCACCCTGAGCCTGCTGTTGTTGGTCAGGACCCCTCTGCATCTGATTGAACCAGAAGGACTGCAAAGGTGCTTTGACCCATTTGAATAGTGGGAACAACTATTCACTGCACCTCCACCTTAACCTGCAAGCGAGCCGTCTCAGAAGTGTTCATGGGCCAACCAGTGAACTGACCACCTTGCGCAGGACTGTTGCTCTGGAACCGTCTCTGTCTTGAGTTAACTCTTGAGACTTTGGATATCATAAGCACGCGGTACAAGGCACTGTCCTGCCAAGTATTGTACACCTAGGCATCCTAGGTCTGGAATTATGAGAGTACGCCCAAACCCGAACAACCACGGTCACCGTGTCATCCAGCCGTGGTGACAAACTTCAAGGGTGCACTGCTACTGTGCCCTCCTTCACCCTGAGATGTGCTGCAATGAAATCGAGTTGATTCCTTCACCAGGAGAGGATAAATAGTCACTGTCCCGCCACAGAATCATCCCTGGAACTCAGCTTCTGAAAGCCGCAGAGCCTCACAATTGCAGCATTTGAACCCGCAAACAAAGTGAACTCGACTGCCAAAGTTTGTTCCAGAATGCGCCTTAGGTTGGTGAGTTCTAGCAACCCTTACCGGTGGCCCCTGGTGCACCCATCAATTTTCTACGCACATGTAACCCCTGAGGGCCACTCACCTTTATTGAAGTAGCCTGTGCTACCGTCCTATTCCCAACTATTGGAACCTGTTCAGCCCTCTTGGGGAGACCCGCCATGAATAGTGGGAACTTATTCTTCACTGTCTTACCTGCCTTCCTGAGTCGCTGCAGCCCCTGCAGGAGACCCTGTTTTTGTTCTACCGCACAATCGCGTGTGTCTACACTGAAAGTACTTTTGAGCACTAAGCTCCACTCTTCGTAGGGACTGGACTGCCTCTTAGTTAGGATTTGACAAGTGGAGAATGTTCTAAATAATAGTTGCATTGTATGCCCCTTTCCTTTACAGGCTGTCAACCTTTACTGTGTACCATCCCTTTAGACCAATTTATCCCCTGGTTATCTTCCTCTGTATCCATTCTATGTCATCTGACATGCACATAGAGATTAAAGAAATTGTCATTGTTTGTGCTTATAGTAGGAACAGTCAAAGGGGCTCTTTCTACAATGGGACCATTAGGATAATAGAGACCTCAAAATGTAAGATACAGAAATATGAAGAGAAAACACATGCATATATATATATCAAACATAGACGTCTAGAGAAACATTTGGTGTGCCATCCCAACACTTGTTGAACTTGTGTCCTCTCTATAATCACATTATCCTCCACAAGAATCATCTTCAATACAATATTTGATTCTTTTACAATTGTAACTGCACAATCTGCTCAATGATAGCAATCCATAGTCTTCTTATCACTGGACCATTGTTGGGATCCTGTAAAAAACTATGAATATTGACATCTCTTCTGACAAGAGCATGGTAAAACTGGATTATAAACACAAAGATAGTAACCACAAGCCGGTGTGTGTCACTGTCAACAGGTATCATGTATGTATCAATTAAAACAGATATTCTCCACAAGATGAATCTGGATACTGATCTCTCTTCCAATTTCTAATCAGGAACTGACGTTTAGGCATAAAACTGATTCAATATGTATTCCTTCAACACATTTCTAAAAGTTTGTTTTAGTCTCTGGAATTTCTCTGCAAGTCTATGCTCTGTACTTCTTGCTAACATATATATGGAGTGTCCACTGAATTCCAGTCCATGAGAAATATGTGCTAATCACTCATTGTTTTATCATCCTTCTTCTTGGTCATTAATTGAGTCTGCACACAAAGAAATTCTTCTTGTCTTGCTTCTTGGTTGGCAACTGCTGCAGGGAGGGTCTCGCCTTTTTAGATTTTAACATAACCTGAATGCTGCCAAGCTCGTCTTCCTGATACCTTAACTGCAGAAGGGGAGACTTCCTCAACGCTAAAGGGGCAAATGAACCCAGGTTTGTGCCACTTTCTAGTAATTCTTTTAATGAGAATTAAATCACCAACATATAACTTTGGCGGTGGCAATAGTTCACTTGGATTTGTTGCTGGATTGTCCTCTTCCGCGTTCCTTGACCCCTCCCTCCAATGCTGGCCTTGATCTGAAATGAAAGAAACACTGGTATACATGTCAAATAATCATGCATCTCATCACCTAAAGTCTTCGCTTCACTGTTGGCATCACTCCTTACTTGAGATGGAAGCGTAAGAGGCGTTCTCATGCAATGCCCTATCACTAAGTCGTGAGGGGTGCGGTGTTGGTCAAAACCTGGCTGATTCCGAAGGGCATATAAGGCTAGGGGTAGGCAATATAGCCATCTCTTCTTTAAAGTCAATTTGATCTTGTCGATCCTCTCTTTGATGAGGCTGTTGAGTCGCTCACATATCCTGTTTGCTTGTGTGATAAGCAGAAGAAAATGTATGCCTTATGCTCAATAGAAGCCATATTTGTTTGAATAACTCATTAACAAAATGTGGCCCATTATGTGATCTTAGTACTTCAAACACACCCCACCTTGGGAAGACTTCATGTACTGAAAACTTTACTCTGCAATTGGCATCAGGGAATGTACACAGACCAGCTTCAATCCACCTAGAGAAGGGACACCCCATCACTAATAGATACCTAAATCCATTACATGTCTGCAGCATATATACATAATCGGTATGTAAATGTTGAAACTGACCATTCAGTTGAGGTATTACTCCTCTAATTGTTCTTAGTGTTACCCAGCAGTAAACAATTGATACACAATGCAATTGACCAGGAATTGTGCAATGTATTCTAGCAGATTGGTTACAAACCAGTCTTCTGCAATGGTGCCAGCAAGACTTTGGGCCTCATCACGAGTTGGGCGGTAACGCCGGCGCTATTAGCGCCAGCGTTAATAGCCCTACTGCCAAACCCCCGGCGCTAATAGCGCGGGATCACAGGTTTGGTGGAACGGGTATTGCCCATTCCCCTCTGAGCCCATTCGGGAATTCCCCATTACCCATTGGGCTCAATGGGGAATTTTCGGGCTCTTACCGCCGGCGGATTTCCCGCCGACGGTAAGAGCGTGAATTTTCGGCAGATTTCCCCCCAGCTCAGAGCTGGGGAGAAATCCGCCGAAGCCCTGATTTGGCGGACCCTTAAATCCAGCGGTAATAGCGCTACCGCCTGATTTAAGGGTTACAGCCAAACTTGTGATGAGGCCCTTTGTCTGGTTATATGCGTGGGATAATTGGAAGTCTTCTGTCTGTCTGTGAGACTCTCCAGGTCAAAGTGTTTCTGAATATTAGATCCTACTATTTGTAGGATGCTGATGCAGATAACCTCTCTAGATAAGGAATTATAACACTAACATAATCCTAGCCTGAGAGATGCAGACACTGAGCCCCACATTGTCTTTGGGGAATCCAACACTCTTCGAGTAGAGAATGCTTTTACACTCAGAGCCTCATAATTTGAGAAGCTCTAAGACAACCCATACTTGTGAGGCCTTTGATTCTGAGGCAATGCAAGTCTGAGGATTTCCAAATTAGAGTTTGTACATCAAGAACGTCTCTGTAGCTATCAACCTGGTGACAGAGGCATGCATGCCTGGTAAGACCTGCCAGCCCAAGGCTAGGTAGGTTCAAGTGAAGTCATGGCCTTGAGAGAGTTCAAGGCTGTTACTAGCCCAGATGTCTCCGAGATAGGCCATTGATTACTATTTGCACCCTTGGTATGTCTCAGCGCTGTTCAAATTGATCTTGTTTTTTTCTTTATGGCCATGAGAGGTGCTCTATGTATTTTGCACGAACCAGAATTCCCATAAAAAATGAGACAAATACGACTGCTGAGATATTAAGTTCAAAAGAGACTAAGAGGGTCATTACGAGTTTGGAGGTAGCCATGGCGCTATTATAGCGCCATGGCTGCTTCCAAACTTGTGTCCGAGTTCTCTGAATGGGGACTTTACGGGTCATTCCAACCTTGGAGGACCCGGTAAGTCCCCATTCAGAAAACCATCCCCCATTCCCATTCGAGGCCCCACAGAGCATTGTTTCTCCCTGCACATAAATAAATAAATAAGCATGGAAGGATGGTGGTGGGGGTTGGAAGATGATATGGGTCCATAGGGAACCATGGAGGAAGGTTCCAACAGCCAAGGTACTGAGGGAAACATGGTTGTACCCACAGAAGGATGAGAGTGGACGGTAAAGTGGGCCAACATTGGCAGTTTCTCCCTCCCTGCTCTTCCAGCTAACTGGTTGGCTGAGCACCCTTCAGCGTGTGCAAATAATGTATATGCTTCTTACTTATACATCTTCCAACACTGAGGGCTTCTGATTTTGTCATCCTCAAAGTATGGAGTACTTTGCCCAACAAGAATTGACAGTAAAACCCATCTAATATGAAGGGTGTGGCCTCTGAGAACCTACAGATCTGGGGGCTAATACTCAAAGGCTTTGATTTTCTTGATACTGGTATTGATGTTAGTGAGACATGTCTTCTCTGAGTGGTAATGATGCTAAGATTGTCTTACGCTGAGGTGGGTCACTCTCTGGAAGATATCTAACTGGAAGAAACACCTACTCACAGGTACTCAACCTTAAATAGTCTATAGATCTCTTACCCTGGAATCATCTTCATGTTATAAGGTATGTGAAATCCCTTGAACTTTTGGAGAATATGAATATCAGACCCTCAATGTCTATCAGTATCGAAATTGCAGGCCTTCCTTGAATGGGGTTAGGTCCACAAAATCTACCTTTGGCTAAGAAAGTAGACGTTGGTATGACACTGCCTCTGAGTAGTATTATTGTAAGTTTTTCCTTATGATCTTTCAATCAATCAAGTTGATGTAATTGTTTAAACAGTGGGTACAACCATCTCCTGCTTGCAGAGTTTTTAGTTGTCCACGACAGGGGCAATCAGATTTTCAATGTTATTTTTATTTTATTTTTTTATTTTTATTTTTACATTTTCAGATGTCCAATTATCTGTGTTAAACTACACGTATTAGAAAGCAAAAATCACGTTATATGTGATCTACCCAAACCTGGCAAATTACAATGTGTGATGCTTGACTGCTTGTGCTTTGATCACAAGTAGGGCTTTAATTTTGGGGGGCGTGGCTTGTGTGATGGGTGTGGCCTTAAAAAAGTACACAAACCATAGTAAGGTACGCAAACATTTTATATGCTTGTATGCGTACCTTACTATGGTTTGTGTTTTATGCAAGCCGTCTTTTACAAACATAGAAATATGTAATTTCTATGTTTATAAAAGATGGCCTGAAAAGTACACAAACCATAGTAAGGTACGCACATAATACATAAATGTTTATATTTATATATTTGTTTGCATGCCTTACTATGCTTTGTGTACTTCAAGATGGCTTGAAAAGTACATAAACCATAGTAAGGTACGCATACAAATATATAGCGTTTATATATTTGTGTGCATACCTTATGGTTTGTGTACTTTTCAATCCATCTTTTTTTAAAAGACGCTTGAAAAGTACACAATTCAAGCCATCATTTATAAAGAGGCATCTTTGTCGGATGGCAAATCTTTATAAAAGATGGCTTGAATTGTGTACTTTTCAAGCCATCTTTTATAAACCTCGAAATATGTTGAGTAGTCCCCAGGTTCGATGAGGGTTAAAGACGCCTCGGCGACCTGGGCAAACAAAGGGACAGTAACTTCCTCTGGTGACCCCTCGTGCGAGGGGTAAACAGAGGAAGTTACAGTGATTGACAGTAGTTTCAGCCAACCACAGCGATGATGCTGTGGCTGGCTGACACTTCTGTGAGCTTGCCTGACCTAATGGTGGGCGCATCTTCCGTTGCGGCTGTGGCCGCAATGGGATAATGCATCCCGCCAATGTTGTGGTGGGACCAGGCGGCCCCGGCAGGGCCCTAGCTCAACCCCACTTTTAGGAGACTGCTGGAACCCAGCTTCAGCTTGCCCCGGCCCACTTAAAGCACTAATCACAGGACTTCAAAGGTAAAGCTGTTTACAGCGGCAACACCAGTTTTTGGTGCTGTGGGTGTGGGTGTCACTTTACGGGTCACTAGCAATGAAATGATTAAAGGTCAGTTATGACTAGTAAATATTTTCAGGCGAGGGGCATGAATATACACCAATTTAGGGTGATCATCGAGCATAAGCTATGAAGTCCAACCAAACATAGTGGACTTTGTACTGGAAGGAGGTCTCCACTCGCAAACATCTTCGACAGAGCCTTTTGAAATGGCGCATTTTACAGTTAAAAAGTGATACCTATTACAGACCATGTTCTAGAAACTAGATCACAAAGAGCTGGAAAGATAGCTCAAGGTCAATGTGCTTGCTTTGAAAACACTGTGATGTAGTGCAACCTTGGTTTGGTATCCAGTCTGGAAGCTTGAAAACTAGAATAGTCCAGCATGTGTTGCAATGGAACCTACCAATAAATATATATTTTACAACCTTCATGAGATGCCTATTTCCACAACATATGTCAACATTGACTTTTTATATCACTTTCATGATGCTGCACCTACAATATATGCCAGCCTTTTCAATGTAAGCCACTCCCATTAAGGTTTACCCTCAATGTGTATATATGATGTTATGTCATGTTTTTACAGTGCCTAACAACTCTTGTCACAACCCAGGAGAACATTGGATTGCCTGCCAGCTGAGTGGACCGTAGTCTGACCATACATGGAAACAATGCATTACATTTCCTGCAACCACAACATTATGTTTACAGGCAGATTACAATTATTAGCAGAGATGACTAGTACATGATGTTATATTAGTAGGTTTCTATTCATTGTGTGATGTGGTTTGCTATGTCAAAGAGCATGTGATAAGCGGACCCAATTTGATGTGTGGTTGGCAGCCTTCTAATATGGGACGCTGCACTAAAGGTGGCGCGAGAGGCGTGTATAATCTCACATATCAACTCCTAGAGCATCTGTTTGCAGCTGAGGGCTCTGCAATACTTTACATGGACATCAAAAGCACACACATTGATATCTGGGAAGCATTAAATGCCTAAACAGACATCACATTGCATGTATGCTTCTCAGGCTGAGATCCATCTTTCAAAGTACCATGAAAAGCAGTGAATACTGTCGATACTCAGGAGGTTGTAGGATGTAGACATCTTACCACTGCTTTCGGAAATCCCACAATTGCAAGTGGTGGGTGTTTTGAAAGAAACCATTTTGAAATTAATAAGAAAATGTAAAACCAGATTCTCGAGACACGCGTAGCAAACAAGACAGCACAATATAAAAGAAACATTGTCGCAGGTAAAAGGATGTATTTACGTGTCTGCATCGAATAAGGATCTTGGCACACATTTCAGAAGTTAGTAATATGCAAAGGGGAATTTAATATAGAACAACACCTCATTGCCGAGTTGATAATTTGATGCTGGCTGACAGCCTAAAAACAATAAGAAATGCCGCCATGTTCCATTTTTACTCACAGACGAAAATGTTTTCAGCATCTCAGACGATGCTCATCGTGACAGGACGTTGTATATTTTTCTGCGAGTGTGGTTGACGTTATCATGTTTTTGCTCATAATACAGGCAAAAGAAGCGCATTTAAAAAAAACGTTTCTGGTATATCTACTGCACATAAAGGTGATGAGCACAATGAACGCAGCTCCCAGCATGAGTCCTGGCAGAGTCAGAGGGGCTGAATCAGAACAGCTGCCAACGCTCTGGTGCCCGCCACTGGCTTCCTCACGCCCTGGCCCCAGGGATGTCATTTCACTAAAATGCCAGGGGTAGCGGAAGTGACATCACACGACCCTTGACCCCTGGCGACATCACAGGAAGTGATTGATGTCATTTGACCCCAACCCAAAGTGATATCGCGGGATGTGATGGAATGCGACCTTTCACCCTTTAACAAAACAGGAAGTGCTATCACAGCATTGTACACTACAAAAATATGGTTACAATATCACTATAATGTGATGGATATTTCATACAAGAATGGATCGCCGTATGTATTGTTAAGATCAGTGTGTATAGGTCCATATTACCAAATTACTGTGAATGCAAGCAGACGTCCATAACCAAATGATAATGATGTGTTATTATATAGCACTTAGGCTTAAGCGCTTTATATAGAAACAATATACACCCAATATCACCCAATCTGTGTTGGCACTCATTTATCGACCTCAGAAGGATGAAAGACTGAGTTGAGGTGTTTAAGAACAGACTAAATCAGTGACTCTCCCCCTGAAGTGTGCCTGAAATAAACCTTTAATGAGCCTAGCAATTATTGTATAGAATTCCAGAAAGACACATTATTTGGTATTCCTAATCTTTCTTATTAAGGTTCAGTACTGAAAGTGTTAGACTGTTAGACTTGTGGCACTCCTTTCCTTCTTTTTTTCTTTTTTTCTTTTTTTAAGGGGCTTTAACAAGAAAGCAGGCCACTCCAGAAATAAAGAGCCACATGGTGCTGGCCACAGCCCATGAGCTTGCATTACAAATATATATATATATATATATATATATATATATATATATATATATACAAACTTATCCTTTTCTTTTTTTTTTCCTAGTGGTCGCAAGGGTGACCACAGAGGTCGCAAGGGAGACCTCAGAGGTCGCAGTTGCGACCCTTGGTGACCCCTAAATGACATCCCTGCCTGGCCCTGTGGTTCTATGGCACTAAAAGTCTAGTCCACGGGAGATTGCTGTGCTGTGCGCTTTGCCCCTATAATGGCATACAGTGGATGGCTCCGCCTACCTCTGGTTATAATACAGAAGTCAAACAAAGAGCACAAAGACAAATGGACTATGAAAGAGAGAATGGCTTTAGCCCATGTTTTACATGACTAAGAGGCTCTTACAAATTGAGAAATTACACAGGGAGAGAAATGGCAGCAGGGAGTGTGGACAAAAATGGGATGGAGACACCATGTAAGCATTCTGAATGCTCACCTTATTGCTGAACATGAGCTGCTGGATGAAGGACATTGGGCACCAAAATGAGGGCTTTGGGCCAAACAGTAATATGATGGTGCCCCTAAAACGATGTGGAGTATGATGTTAAATAATAGTAGCTGTAAGTCTTGGATAAAAAGGATACCCAGGTTATTTTAATTATACAGCTATGCAACCTAAAATGCATAGTCATGGACAGTCCCATGTGTTTGCTGCACAATTTATTATTATTTTTTTTTTTAGTTTTAATATTCTTTATTAGGATTATAAGGAAGGATAATAACAGCATAATCAGGACCAAACAGAGGGCCAAATAGGGAATATTCTAAGAGAACTAGAGCAACAATAGAGCAAAACTGTCGATTAAGATACTGGAAAAGAAAAACCAGGGAGGTTGAGGTGGTAACAATATGCAAACCCAGCCAGGTGATAGAACAAATTCTGTATCTACAAGATAAATAGTGGACAAACAAGGGGGACTAACGAGGGGACGAACACGAGAACCAGAGGAAGGGAGGGAAAGGAGCTTGCAATAATGGAGCAAAGTAAGCTTTGGAATTGAATTACAATGCAAAGCAAGCAAATTAAAAAAAACAATGCTTAAATCCATTTGAAGAAGAAAGCGATGGTACAACAATGCAAGAAAGTGCATAGTAGGACTACTTAAGAGCCATTGGACGTTGAGCAAAAGTTATCCAAGTAACAGATAAAGTGAACCCATTCAGCATTATATTTGGGAATGGCATCAAGGAAGATGGCCATGCAGTGTTCCATTCTCTGCACATGACATATGTTGTTCCACCATCCCTTCACAGAAAGATTTGCAAATTTTGCAAATTTCTCCAATTGGTAGTGACAAGTTTAAAGGCCAGAGCAATAAGGAGGTCATAAAGTTTAGCGGAATCCTGTAAATCAATAGTAACAATGGCATGACTGCCCAAAAAGACATTTAATAACGAAAAGGGAATATTGACATCAAAGATTAAATGAAGAAATCACCACACCACCTTCCAGAACTTGAGCACATGGGGCAATCAAAAAACATATGTTTATAGGAGGCGGAGGCAACACCACAGGACCAGCATTTGCTATCCATCTCAAATTTTGATTTGGACAATTTCAGAGGAGTTGTGAAGGCTCTGTGGATGAAAAAGTACAGAAGTTGCGTGATGGGTGCAGAAGTGGAGACACTCTTAAGACTGAGGGGAGCCATTATCTATAATGTGATAGAAGAATCTGATGCCTTTATTTAACCAGGACTTGCGATAAAGTGCCCTGCCATTTATAGTAATAGCTTTATTATGTCATAAAAATGGAGAGAGATTCCGGGCAGGGGATCTGAGGTAAGGGAAAAGAAATAATCTCAAGGCTGCTATCCAGGCCTTAATGGGGCCTGAGAGAGCAGAGGAGAAATGGTCAAAGACGTAAATTAAGTCAGCAATGTCATACAGGAGTATCAAGTTTTTTTCTCCCAATATGCACCAATAGGGGGTGTGAGAGGGAACCACCGCCCAAAGAAAATTGAAAAGAATAGAAATAATGGACTTAAAAAAAGAAGCCGGTAGTGGGGTCGGGAAAATTTGTAGATAGTGAAGAACAATGGGGGACAGCATCATTTTAATGGTATCACGACGACCCCACCAGGATAGAAAGAGGGGAGACCAACCTAATGTGAGTTATTTAAGTCTATTTATTAGCAACTCGGCATTCATTTTAACAGTGTCAGCCACAGAAGAAGGCACAACATAGGCCTAGGTAATTAATTGAGTTTGACACCATCTAAATCCAAACACATCAAAATCATGTTTGACGCAATAAGAGTTAAGGGGAAGACATTTGGACTTGCATCTATTAAGCTTGTAACCGGAAACCAAGGAAAACTGCTGCAGCCTGTCTAGCAAGAAAGAAAGATGGAGCTTGGGGTTTTTGATGAGAATCAAGATGGCATCAGCATATGCAGCAATTTACTACTGGAAGTTCTAAGTGGGATTCCAGGTATGTTAGCATCAGATCTGATGAGTTCTAATAAAGATTCAAGGGATAAAATGTAGAGAATAGGGGAGGAAGGGCAGACCTGTCTAGTGCCTCTTTGTAGGGGGAAGAAGGAAGAGGATAAACCATTGATACAGATAGAAGATTTAAGCCCAGAGTAAAAAAGTTTTGTAAGTGAGATCAAATGTACCCCAAATCCATACTATCGCAAAGGTTGAAACATAAAATCCCAGTTGACTCGGCGAAGGCTTTTCTGGAGTCAAGCACAATATCAGCATAACCTAGATCATCTTTTTTGTCTTTAGACACTAAGTGAAGAGCATTTAGAAGAAGCCTGGCATTCACAGAAATGTTCCTACCTTTGACGAAGCCAACTTGGTCAGACTTGATCAAAGCAGGGAGAGAAGATTCAATTCTGTTGGCCAAAACTTTGGCAAAAATGTTGCTTTCTGCATTGATGAGGGAGATCGGTCTATCATTTTTGGGAACAGCAGGCTCTTTATCTGCCTTGGGAAAAAGAATAAGAAGAGCTTCAGAGAAGTATCCAGAAGAACTTTGTTGAGATGTGAAGTAAGAAAAAAGCAACTTTAATCTAGAAGAAACGGAGCCAGTAAAGTGACAAGAAAATTCAATTGAAAGCCCATTGGGACCTGGGGCCTTCCCTTTACCTAATCCCTTAACGGCACGATTAATCTCTGGAAGGGTAATCTCACCCTCTAAATGGGCAAGATCATTTTGAGGATATGATGTTCTACTGATTTTATTGAGAAAAGAGTCATTGCGGGTAGGAGAAACAGTGTTCGCTGGGGTATATAACTCAGAGTAAAATTGTTTAAAACAATTGAGAATGTCGTTGGGATTAGTACGAAAAGTGCCAGATTTATCTTTGATACACAATAGAAACATTTTTTCCTTCTTGGATATAAGATAAGAGGCTAAGGAGCTTCTAGCCTTGTTAGAAGTATGGTAAATTTTGGTTTTATATTTTATTAGTACCCGGCGAGGGCGCAATCAGAATGAAAGAGCCATTCTGATTGGCCCTCGCAGAGTTGTTACCAGGCCGGGAATCCCTCCGTTGGGATTTCACGTCCTTTGTCCCCGGCGGGGGGCGTTGCAGCCCCTCAGCCAATGAGGAGGCTCGAAGCGGGGCGATCCCCGCTCCGAGCCTCCCCGCGGCTGAGGGGCTGCCTTCGCTCCTCGCCGGGGACTTGGGTAAATCTTTTTTTTTTTAATTCCCTTCCCTAGCTCCCAGCCGCCCCCCCAACTTACCTTCTTGTTCCTGCGTCCAGATGGCCGACTCCGTTTTCCCTTTCCATGGCGGCGGCCATTTTCTTAGTCGTTTTTTTTGTCTGTCCCGAAACGCCACAGCGTTCAGGACAGAAAAAATAATAATAATGCGGGCCGGGGTACTAATAGCAATAAGGCCCCAGGGCATTACCTGAGTCGGTAATGCACCCGACGCTCGGGGCATATTGCTTAAGTAATGCACCATGGGCTAATTCAGTGAGATCTTTGTTTATCTGAAAGCGCAATGAAAGATTAGAGCAAAGATTAACATCCGAGGGAGAACGATAGAATAGTTTTTTTAGCGTCAGAAAGTTGG
This sequence comes from Ambystoma mexicanum, assembly GCF_040938575.1. NCBI lineage: Eukaryota > Metazoa > Chordata > Amphibia > Caudata > Ambystomatidae > Ambystoma > Ambystoma mexicanum. Next base: position 361,076,522 of record NC_090941.1, read on the forward strand.
AGATATAAGTTGTCAAGATGAGCTTTATGCAATTTCCTTTTCTTTCAAGAGTAACCGATAACATGACCGCGCAAAAAGCATCCCAATTGATAACAACTGAAGTGTTGTGGTCTAGATTCTCAGCAAAATACTGATAATACAAGGAGTGAAATGACTGGATGAACTGTTGATCATGAAGCAAGCTATTGTTAAATCTCCAACGAGAAGGAGGCTTACTGATATCAGCAAGGTTAAATGTGGTAGAGACAGGAGCATGATCAGAGATGATAATGTTAGAAATAGAAGAGTCAATGATAGTACCAGTGAGAGATTACGATGAGAAGATATAATCGAGACGTAAAAGAGTATCATGAGGGGATGACTAAAAGGTGTAATCCAAGTGAGTGGGGTGAGAGAGCCTGCAGGTGTCAACAAGACCACTCTCAGCCCAACAACGCCTAAAAGCATTATGAGACTTGGAGCTTTTGAAAATACACTTGGATTTCCTATCTAAAAAGGGATCCAGTACCTGATTGACATCACCACATAAAATGAGATTATTGAGGCCAGAGCTAAGAATAATTTGCTTGATAGATTCCCAAAAACCAGGGCCGGGGACATTGGGGCCACATACATTCAGAATGGAAAGAGAATCAGAGCCAATCAAAGGTTTAACTCAAACCCAGCACCCATAGGTATCAGAATCTGTGCTAATATTTTGTAGAACATTATCTCGTGTAATAATAAGATGAGAAGCTTCAGAACGAGGACCAGACAAAAAAGGAGAAAACATGAGGGAAGAGGGGAAGGAGAGGGTAGCAAGACCTAAGACAACGGATGTGCACTTACAGGGGGAAAAAAGCTATTCTAGGTCATAAGACACATAAAAGATAAATGAGGCAATATGGTCAGGCCAAAAAATGGAAAAACACTGGAAAAAATTTGTGGGGGTGGGTGACACCACAAGGACTGTCAAATACACACTGACGGTCCTTAACGGGAGAATGGGTCACAGAACCATGGCCGACCCATCAAAAATATAGAACCTGAGTAAGTAGCACTAATGCATAAAAATTAGATCAATAACACCACCAAGTGCAGAGGAGAATCAAGATATTGAAGTGGAGGGAGTATCCAAGGGAGACAAAGTGTTGATGCCTTCATTTTTAATGGTGCGAATGGAGGCCTTTAAATCAGTAGGAACATCAAAAATGGCAGTGCACCCATCGTGAGTGATTTTAAAGGAGCGTGGATGGAAAAGTCTGTATCTTACATTAAGCTGTTTGAGAGCTGGGCGAAAGGACACAAATCCCTTGCGACGCTGATCAGTGATTTTAGCCACGTCTTGCGAGATATGAATTTTGCTACCTTGCCAGGTAAGGGGATTCTTTTCTTTAACCTTCAAGATCAGTAGCTGAAGTTGAGGGAATTCCAGAAGGTAGAACATCAGCGTACGAGGAGGTTGATTAGATGACAAACTCCTGACTAGTCTAATATGATGGGCACGCCGAATGTTGAGCAAGGTGTTTGGTTGGAGACGAAGCAGGACTGGCAGCATTTTCTGTAAGAATGATATGAGATCAGATCCTTCAGATCCCTCCGGCAGACCAGTAACTCACAAGTTATTTCTCCTACTTCTGTTCTCCAACTCCTCGATGTGCTTCTGAGGATCCTTGTCTGTTTCTTCCAATATAGCCACTCTGGGAGTTATGTTTACTCCACAAAACCAACCCTTTTCTCCATTTTGTCCATTCTGCCCTCGAATCCCTTCCACCTGTCATCCAATTGCTGCAGTTTCTGGTTAGTGATTTCAATGAAGGACCTAAAGGCTCTGATCTCTTGTAAAATAGCATCAACAGCTGGGTCAACAGGAGAGAGCGGGGTGGAAAATCACTTTTAGGTCTTTTGAGAATAGTCAAGGGAGGAGAAGGGTCTTTGGATGTAGGCTGTGATTTTTGAGAACCTTTGCCTGAAGCCATGTCATCAAATAAAGAGAGTAAGGTGACAACTGTGGAAGTGCTGTAACACAGATGCAGGGGAAGCAGCCAGCATCCAGCAGTAAAGGACAGAGAAATATGGGCATGAAGTTACAGGGCAATAGAACATAAGCAGCACAGCAATGTTAATTATGAGAGACAAAAGAGAGGGAAACTAACAAGTCTCTCCAGGTCAGTCAATGTACTTGCAGGAAAATGTAAAATAATGACCAAAGACAAGTGCAGCAGGCAAGGTGCTAAAGAACAATAAAAATTCAAACATGCAGGAAGAAAGAGGCCATATCACCAACAAGCTCCTCAGGAAAAAGCCAGCAAAGTCTTGACAGAAAAACTGTTGAACTGCACCGCACCTTTTTTCCCCTTTCTTTTTACTTTTGCCCCCTTTTTTATTCCTGTATTTCTCTCTTCTCCTTTTTATGTACTTCCTTCTTTCCTCTCCTGCCTCTTCTCTCCTCCCACTCCTTTTTTCCTCTTTTTTTTCTTCTTTTCCGCTTCCTCCCTTTATATTGATTTCCTCCTCCTTCCCCTTCTACCTCTTTCTCTCTCCTTTGATTTAAAATAGTGAAGAAAGGGCAAGGCAGACCGCGTGGCAATTAAAGTCAAAGAAGATAAAAAAACAAGAATAAAAAAAGCACTTAGCTAATGGCCAAACCATAAGCCGTAGTAGTAGAATGAGGCAGGTGGTGGTGCACACATTAAAAACAAAGCCGATGAGTCAACGAGGCCCGAACCGGCTCATTACATCATGCAAGATGCCTAATGTCTCCTCACGTGATGCGGCAGCTGGTTGCCAGGGAGGATGCACATCTTCCCTTGTTTGAGAAGACCGCTGAATAAAGGAGACAGGACCGCCAGAAAATAGTGGAAAACAAAGGCTAAAATCCCACAAGCCAACAGCAGAAGAATGTTGAAAGAGAAAGGCGGTGAGAAATTAAAACACTAGGAATATGAAAAAGATGGGCCGGAGCAAAGCGTTCAAGCAGCCATGCTCCTGGGCACTAAGCCACGCCTCCCTTGCTGCACAACTTCTAGGGCCTCATTAATGTGCATTTGCAGCAGTGCTATGTTACATTATTGGGATTTATTCTGTGTTCTGCTGCCATTTTCATGGACTCCAGGTGCTCCGGTGGATCTGAAAGAGAATGGAACGGGTGAGATTAGTTTGGAGGGAGGGACAATGCAACCGCCCTTAGCAGTTGTGTGCATTTTCTTGATGTGTGGTATGTAAGTTGATTGTAGAGGTATAGAGGTATAGTATTCTGTTGTTTTGAAATGTAAGTGATTTCAATCCAGCATTCCAACTAAGTCAATGCCTAGTATGGGATGCCCAATGGAAACCCTTATTTATATATTTTTATGTCAAAAGTTCTTTAAATCTGAACCCTTATATAATGCCCCTCTCTTTGAAACTCCCCGACCTCACTGAGCCAAGAAGTAGGTTTGTTTTGCAAATTAAAAGGTTTATTTGAAGAATTGAACAATATATATATCACACTTTTATTAATAGAATAATATCTGAATAGCACACTAATGAATATGAACGGTGATCAGCAATGGTAATATTACAATATCAACAATCTCTTTAATCACTTAGGAGTAGGAATAGGAAGGATAAGGTAGCAGAGAATACTTTGTATGGGTTCAAGGAAATGCAAGATAGGAAAAATGCAACACAGAAATAAAACTTGATATGACTTCAATCAAAAGACAATATAATCACTTTTTCCCCCTGTTACTACTCACTCCCCCCACTATGCAATATGAAGAGATGGAAATGAGGGCACACAGGTTTCAGGAATACTATCAATAATGCAGTTCAATCCCAGTTCCCCCCAGCAAGCTTAGAGAGAACAGGTATGATTTTAAAACAGGTCAATCAATTTTAAATGTGGTTTGCAATGAATGGGAAAAATGCTAAAAATGACTTTAATTCACTAAATGGGATTCAGCACTAGTGAGAGTTACTTTGGATTGGTTCAGGTCAACACTAGCAATGATTATGAAGGATTATCCGATTGAAAACGAAATTCAGCAGTTGAAAACAAGAAACAGCTATTTTGACATGTGGTGAAATCGAGCTAAATTTCAATCCGCGGCAACTTTTCCGCGTGCGGGAAACACGATTGCGGAAAAACTATAAGATTTCAAAATGAAAGATTGCACTTTAAAGATTTACCAACATGGATAGGCTTATACTAAGGGGCTATGAAGAAGCAAGACACTCAACGGGCAGCCACCAGAACAGCGGCGCCTCCACTCTGACTTCTGTCCATCAAAACACTTGTCCCTCTTCAGAAAAATATCAGTGCAAAGATGATTATCGCTACAATTATCACAGACAATATAATGAAAAGGATTCAGGATGGACACAAGATTCTATAATTCAGTTCTGGATAGGTTGAAATGGATTGAATAGAATTACTTTAAACTAAGAGATGATTATGGACAGTTCTAGACTAGATACTCACTCCTATGGCTTTGGAATGAAGTGGGCCCCGTCAAAGATCTGGTCAAGGGTTTGGCTGAGATTCTCTCGCCACCGGACAGGTCTCAGGCACTGGGTTCTGCTCTCCGCACGGCACTCTGGTCTGGATCTGATGGGTTCTGGATACAGCTCTGCTCTCTGGGTCTGGATCTGGGTTCTGGATACAGCTCTGCTCTCTGGGTCTGGATCTGGGTTCTAGCACAGGGTTCTTAGCTAGAATAGCAAAACAGCTCAGCCAGGATGTTGAATGGTTTGGTTAGGCCCCATGGAAGTTTAAGGGTTAGAATAAGGTTGCAAAAGATTCTGAAGGCCTGCTGAGAAGGGTTCAGCTCTTGGGTTAGACCTCTCTGCTTCAAGGTTCTAGAGTTTGGTTCTAGAGCTTGGTTCTGTAGTCTAGTTTCTGGATCTATGTCTGGATCTTCCTGCAGGGTGCGTCGCCAAGAAATCAGTTGATGAGTGAGAACGTGTGTGTTCTGCCTGTCCTCAGCAGTCCCTATTTCTGTATTTCCAAATTTGGTGGGGAGGCTGATTCTCTATGCCCAAGCCTCTAAGGATCTGATAGGTCATAGGATTCCCTGTCCCCTGATTGGAGAAAGGAGCAGTGTGTCATCCTGTGTCATCATGTGTCATGTTTATGGCTTAGGGGAAAACCCTCCCCTTTGTCTCTGTACCATATATCTTATTTTTCATAAAACACATATTTACAATATACACAACTTGTTAATACTACATAAATGACATGACAGATTGTCTAAGGTACATTTCTGTTCAACTCTCATCTTCCTAAGAGCTTTGGTTCAGAAATGACAACTTTTTCACGCTTTTGGTGGGTTTCTCAATATTAGTTCTGCACCAATTTTTAGACATGCATGCACACCCCATCTGGGCACATTCCTGTAATTTTTCACGTTCCTAGCATAAACATAGTAGCTACAATATGAATACATTCCGGGGTTTCGTCTCAGAACATCGCACAGATTCCAGCGTAGTCTTAAACTGTGAGCTAATTTTTCATTTTAACAATCTCAAAGTTTCACATTTTTGTCAGTTCAGTGCAATTTGTTTATAAGCATTTTTCTAAAACATATATTTAATCCATTGTTAAATCCACATTTCAGTCTGGACCGCCTCCAGAGCTGGGCTGACTCAGAGGTCACATGGCCTTCTTCCTGCCAATAGTTTGTTGTCAGTCACACCCGAATTAGCATTCCTATTGAGCCCAAGGCCTCCTTTGTCTTCACTCAGAGCAACAGGCCAGGGTGCCCCTCCTAGTTCCCTTTCACAACAGCCTGTCAATCTCTTAGCCAAGGGCAGGGGGAAGTTTCCTTTGTTCAGGGGGAAGGTGTGGAATTTGTTTGAGCACAGTGTGGAAAACTTTAACTCCTAAACCCAATGTCTAAAAATTGTCTTGCCTTAAAATATAACTCACATTTTTCACAAATACATCAAACAATTTCTTACTTCAAGCCTTTTCAGAATATAGTTTTGAATTGTCTCCACCTCTTAGGCTTCTGATAGCATGTCTTTCTTTGGGATAGTTTGAGCACAATTTACAACTTTACACAAGATGGTTTTAAATCGCCGGCTTCTGATAGAGGTGAGTAACGGTATTACACCCATTTTTGACAGATTTCTTCCAGCAAGTAATCCTCAAAAGTGGACTTTGTTCAGATAACACATACTTCTGTGGACCTTATATGTATGTAGATTCTGGAAGTAGAATGAGGTGGACCACCCAACAAGGGAGTTGGTTCTTTTTGGGTGGTTTGTGAACCATGATTTTTACAAATTTGACACCAAATAAAAACAGATTTTTCAAACAGCTCTGTTTCTTTTGCAGTGATTTTTCTCTGTGGGCAGCCAAATGATGGGGTTTGGCAGTGGTCTCCTGTGTTACCAATGACATAGGCAAAAGTAGATGGTGGCCTATTTTTCAGATTTTCACTGCACACTTTCTGGTGATTTCTAGCAAGCAGCATGCTTTCTGGCGGCCATGATGATGTTTCTGCTGCCAGCAATGCACAGTAATGTTGCAGGGCTTGGACCAGTGGGTTAAGACATCCCAGGAAGGGAAGGGAGCAGTTTGGTGTCACCAGTCTTTACCTTAAATTAGGAGCTAAGCATTATGGGAGGCTGAAACATTTGGTTTGGAGAAACTGCTACTTGACATATGAGCACCCCAGGTACTTGTGTGGAGTTCCTTGATAAGTAGATTGGCAGGATGAGCACTGTCGTAAATCTCACTCTAACTTACTCAAGTGCGGTTCTCAGTGGCCAGCTATGACCTTTGCCCACTGTTGCAATACCTGTTAAGCCATCAGGACGCATTTTATCAGGCATTTGTCAGGCAATTGGGGGAGGGGTCAGAATCCCTGGTCATTTCTCATAGGAGTCAACCAATGTATCTCTCACCAGCTGCTTTAACCTCCTCTGAAACAGTGCACACAACCCCAGCCAAAAACGAAAATGTCCCTCCTCCCCTCATCTGCTTTTGAGGCCATTCATTAGCATCCATTTCAAAATGATGCTGAAACCCTGAATGGGGGTTCTTCATGGTGAAAAGAGGAGTAGGAAAGATAAAAGGTGCAAATACACTTTGAGATGCACACATGACAACAGTGCATGTACAATTCCATTAGCACTAATGCAGGCGCCTTTACGCTTCATTTGCATGGAGCTAATGTAATTGTTTGGTTGCTCTTTTACATGCACAAAGTACATCGTTCTGCTTTTATAAATGTACAATACTGCCTAAATAAGGAGTGTTAGGGCAAGTATATAAAAAGATGCTCCCAAAACACAATCCCCATTTGAAGAAATGCTAAGGTTAACAGCCGGCAAAGGTTGACATATAGGGCACATGACCAAGAATGAGAAGTTAACAAAGGCACAAAGGTGTTACTGGAATTACTCACGAGGCAAGATGTAGTTTATGGAATGAGTGTTTGGATCATGTGGCGGTGAGTAAGAAAAATGGGCAGAAGTGTAGGCAGAAATGGTCTACAAGATGGACCTATGCAACATTCAAATTGGCATCAGGATGCGGTCACCATAGATATATAATTATTTAATTTGAGCATGTTCTTGTACTTACTCATGGAACAAGGCCAACATTTGAAATGTAATGTAATCTAAAGCAGTCTTGAATAGCGCCCTTCTTTCGTTAATGTGGGCCTCGATGCGCATGGCTCTGTAGGAAAGGAGGGCAGAGTGGGTTAGACAGATAGCGGGAGGGCAGATGCAGAAAAGCTTGATGTGGATGGATACAGGTCAGAACTACCCACTACCCATGTGTCAGTATTAACATCTCTATGTTGTTTGTGGTTGGTGCTGACCTTGCAGATTAACCATATAGGCACCCTCTGGATTGTGGAGTACAAAAATGAACAACATCATTATTGTTAGAAGATAGATAGGGCCCGAATTTGTTAAGTACTCTAGACCTAGGAAGTCATCTGTAGGAGTGTGGGGGTGTAAGGATGCAAGATTGTAGTAGTGAAGAGTTAGTTGAGGGATGAGAGGTTGAGAGGGGGTTGAGGGTGTTGTCACTTCCTGGCTCTTGGTGGTAGATTTCACTGAGATTAAGGGTGCAGACCAGTGTCACACAGGCGAGGTTCCATTACTCATTCACAGATGGTAGTGCCAAGAGTTTCGGAAAATGGGTGTAGTAAATTTTCCCAAGTTTCTGGTTGTGATACTAGAAATACTTTGGAGGTACAGGGCCTCCCTGTCATTGCCCTGTAGTCCTTTTTCATTTGTGTTCTGTATTGTTTTCTGCCCAGGAGTCCATGTGGGACTCCTGGCAGTGCAGGAATTCCTGTTTTTGGTTTGGTGTACAGACCCATGGGATACCCTTATGGCACCCATGGGTGGGGGTACAACCCTGTGCCCCTAGTGTATGCTTTTGGGCACCTGTGTGTGGCCCACAGAGCAGGGGTATGGGCTGGTGGCAGCACCATGATGAATTTGACAGGTGCTCTGAATAGCCTCCATTTTGGGATACCCAGGCCCTGCCATTGGAATCAGTTGATTCCTGATAGGAAACAAGATGGCCCCTTGGCCTCTTGCTTTCTATTGCCTGTCACCTTGTTTTCCCAAAGTCCTGGGAAGACCTGACTCTGTCCCTTCCCCCTGACTGGCTGTTGGGTGGAAGTTCCATATATGGGGCCTCATTACGACTTTGGAGGTAGCCATGGCACTATTGGCGCCATGGCTGCCTCCAAAACCGTGTCCGGGTCCGGCTTCCCTGAATGGGGAAATACCGGGCCATTCCGAGTATGGAGGGCCCAGTATTTCCCCATTCAGGGAACCCTGACCCGGACCTTCCCCATTCCCTTTCGAGCCCCCATAGGGCTCAATGGGAATGGGGAGGGAGCTAACAACGGGCCCATTACAAGAGGGCCCGTTGTTAGCTCCCTGGTTTCCTCACGGGACCCGCTATGGACGTCTGGATAAACCAGACATCCACATCGGGTCCCGCAAGGGAACCTCGCAATAGTGCGGAATGCACTACCGGCGCCGTTAAACGCATTCCACACAACTCGTAATGAGGCCCCATGGTGTTGTTGTTAAGTCCAGGCCAGACTGGCTGGAGCCTTCTCAGTGACTGTATGTTGTGGGTACACCCTGTGGGTGGGAACTGGGTGAATGGAGTGTGTGACGAATATGCACTTCTTGTTGTGGATGTCCAGTTTCTGGTGTTTGACACAATGACTGAGACAGCCCTGCCCAACACTGGTATGAATGCAGGGTGGAATGTTGAATGGCTGGGTACTTGTCCCAATACACATAACTTGTTGTGAGTTTCTGGAGAGAAGTGAGTGGCCTGAATGCACTATGCACCTGATTGGCTGCCTGCCTGCATGAATGCCCTTCTGACCGATTGGTTGCCTGAGTGTGACCCAGCAGAATGAATGGGAGATCAACTAGTATATCTGGGGGCCTCTCACTGCTAGAATTCGTGTTCAGAAGCTGAAGAGAAACTGGAGTTGAAACAGAAGCTTAACCTTGAAGCCCTGCTGGAAGAGAAGTCTTGCTGCTGCTCTACTTCACCAATCTGAAAGTTGCTGTGTCTCCAAGGACTGACCCAGAGAGGAACTGGTTAGGCGTCCTCTTCCCGAGCTAAGAAGGACCATCGTGAACTACTAATCTTTGTCAGCGCTCCCTGGTAGACAGACCTTCGACAGGCTGCCACCGGAGACAGGGACTGCCGCGGAATCACAAGGAGAAAGGCCCGGACACTGTTGTCCATCAACGTCGATGAACGCCGTCGCCAACCAGAGCCGTCGTGCTCCATTTGCCTAAGTAGTATTTGATCCAAGGACGCTCTTGCCTGCACTGTCGACTGCTTTGTCCCGTCGGAGAAAGCCGAGGCTGCCGATGTGCCGAGGAGCATCCGCCGGTGAGGTTTCCCACCACCTAAAGACCACAGAGATGGGACTGGGCCACAGTTCTTCAATCTCTTTGCGGTCCTGAACTATCGTCATCGAGGTGCCCCGCACGCCTCTTCCTTGCAGGATGCCAACGCTCCATCGTCGACGAGCACCGCTAGCAACAAAGCTGCCACCTCACTGCCCTCGTTCAACCCTTTTCCTCGTGGGATCTTGACGATCGTGGCTCCAGCCTTAAAGAGAGCCGCTCAAGAAGGATCCGTCGACGAACCAACGACCAACTCTGCTATTCCAGGTACATTGGGGTTGTAGAACTATCTTAGAAATAAATTAGACTTCTAGAACAATATATGGACTGGGATTGTGATATATCTTTACTTTACAGGTTGCCCAGGTGGGGGGATCTCCACACAGAACTGTGTCTAGTTGGTAGGGGCCAGTATTCTGCCAATTGTTCTAACCAACTGCTTTCCTCCTATATCTATTGCTGGTTACCTTTATTAAGTGATCTGTGTGACATTTGACCAGAGTATAGTTGATGCACTTTAATGAGATCTGATAATAATTGTGGTACCACTTAGAATTGTAAATATTTGCCATTGTAGATTTTCTGAGCACAAAATGAGTTATTGTGATAGTGTACATTACCTTGAATATTAATTGTACAAGGACTGTGTTTTAACTAATACAGTGTGCGGACATACCTTTGTGGGGGCTTGGGGACTACACTGTACTTAAGATCCAGCCTGCATCACCGCCTGAAAAGATAGGCCTTGATTGCTCGACCACAATACCAATAATAGAGAATCTTGGCCAGGGCCCTCTGTGCCTCTCCTCTACCATATAGAGAGCAGAAGTACAGACACCCCCTCCAGTCTTTACACTGGTGAACAATATTTAGTTGTTTGATATTATATTTCATATCTTTCAAAATGGTTCATTGAAAAGCCAAGCCTTCAGCTGTTTCTTGAAAGTCAGGTAGGCAGAGAGCTTTGGGTAGCGGGTTCCACAGTTTTGTAATGAAGGTGCTGATTCAGCGCCAAGTAGAAGAGTGCATCTATCAACTGCAGGATTACCGGGGACAAGCAGGGGCACCCCCACGGAAGGGACACAGGATCATCAGAGGGTGAACCCAGCCTCAGGGACCAGGTCAGGAGGCTAATTGTATACATCACACTATGAATACACTGAACCCTGAGGCATACGCGCAAGGGAGGCCACAGCACATGTGAGTGCACCCCAGAGGGAAACCATAGTTAGACCTTTCACTGTGGAAGTAAAACAAAAGACACCAGCCTTGGTATAAAGTATTGTGATTGCACCTTGTAAACATTAATAAAACATCAGTTTGCAATTGTTTGTAAATGAACCCTTAATAGAGCAAACATTATGTAATATATTATGTACATTTTAAACAAACAAATAAATGACTAAATGAATAATGGCTCAAGAGAGGGTTCATAAATAAGTGTCTGGCATAAACAGTAATATCGGCGTTAAATAGTTTTCTTCATGCAAGGAGAACAATAAATATGATTGCAATACCCAATGATCTTTCTTTGCCTTTCCTAATATAGTCTCTCAATGTCCAACCCTATCACCCAGCTGTAACGCTGTGATACAAATTCCTTCATTTCATACAGTGCTAGCTGTAACACAGGCATGCTAGCTGTAGTCTACTAAATACAACAACAACAGAAAATAGGCAATAAAACATTGCAGGGCTCCCAAAATTGGAGAAGAGAAAAAAAATATAAGCAGGCTTATGTGTCCTTTGCAATACCTGTTCGTGCGCACTGGGTTGATTGATGGTGGTGCTGTAGTTTTGTGTAGACCTGTCAGGGTGTGAGGCTGGCAGGGATGGTGTGGGCAGCTTCCTTCTCCTCTGCAGGATGTTTCCTTCTGTATAAAATGATTGTGCTTCCTTCTGCTGGCTCTGTCTGTCATGGTGCACTGACCAGGTCAACGCGGCTGGTCATGCAACTTCCTGCAGCCACGGCAAGATTCTGAATGCGCTTACCTATGTGTGTTTTATGGCACCACTTATAAGGAGGGAAGATATGATGAGCAACACAGAGGCCACCATGGTCTGCTGAAGGCTTTCATTGGTTTGGAAAGGACTGGGGCAAGTTGATCCATTCTCTTCATGGGAGACGAGTGACACATGTATTTGTTAAAGACACATTTGCATCCTCAGTATACAAGTTGGATCATCTCGCTATTACTTTGGTTTCCTTTCTCGGGCCACCTCAGCTAGCTTACCCCCAAGTTCAGAGGTCAGGTTGTGCTGCTCTTGTTTTGTTTATGTGTTGATTATATTATTTTCACAAACTTCACAGAATCACCTATGCCTGTTCCACACCTCTCAGAATTTGACTGAAGGAGGTGATACAAGCAATTACATTTCAGGCAGGTCATCGTTCACGGGGCCCCAATGGAATCCCAGCAGAACTCTAACATGATTTATTAATGCAATCCTATACTCGTTAACTATACCCAATATATGGAGACAAGCTATTATTATACCGGTTTTAAAAAAAGGAAATAGGAGCTCTCAGACTAGACCCATTGTCCTTCTGAACACAACCTTTAAGATCTTTGGTAGATGTCTTCTCACCGATTTCGAACAATGGGTAGTGGAAAATATAAGTCTTTCCATAGCTGAACTGGAATTTCGTCCTTCATTCGGGGACATCTAACCAGGCGCAAAACATCTTCTTACTGGCCGCGCACTCGCTGTATGTTAAAAGGGAACCTATTTATTTAGCTTTCATGGACCTGGGCAGAGCCTTTTATAAGGTACACAGAGACACACTTTGGCAAGTGCTCAGGCCCTTGAATCCACAACCCATACTGTCCATTTTAGTGGTTCTTCATGAAAATAGCACAGCTTGCGTGAGAAGTGTTAGGGAATTTAGATCAATAGCCTGAATGATGTACTCGTAGATTGTAATGCAGATGCCCCAAGGATTGATGAGATGTCAGTTCCATTACTGGCAAATGTGGATGACACCGTGCTAATTGCGAGAAATCCAAGAGCCCTTCAGCTATAAGCAGGTATGTGTGAATACATTGGACATGCAAGTGAACACTGCAAAATCGGCAATATTAGCCTACTGAAGAGATAGGAGCAAGAAAACAGTACCAATTATGAGAAATAATGGTATCAGGTAATAAAATTGTGGCAAAAATGTCACCCGTAAAAAAGATTGCGGCAAAAATGCTGTGGTTTGACCTGGTAAAGGTGTACCCCATTATACCATTTAGGGGAGCGGGAGTTGTGGGGGTGCCCCCGCTCCCCTTAAATGGTATAATGGGTCCGGGGGTTGCTGGCGTGTCCCCCGCATCCTTTACATGATTGTGGCAGCAAAACCACAGCATTTTTGACACAATATTTGTTTACACGCCCATTTGTGCCGCGATTTTAAGACATGGAACTGTACAAATAATTGCCATATAGATTACCCTGGTATCTGATTCTCACACTCTCTTATGTATCATTGGGAAAAACAACTCGTCCAGATGAATCAAGCCATAGGGGGTATTTTCCACTTCATCAAACAATGTGAAATGCAGTCCATTCGCATAATAAAAAAGATGTATTCAATCAAATCTAATGCAGCAGTAACACAGGTTTCTTCCTTATTGGGATACGATTTACAAATAGTGGAAAACCATTTTCTGAAAAGAATAGTGGGTTTACCAAAATCAGCACCACATGGTGCTGCTCACATTGAAATGGGCATGAACTATATACAAGACGAACTATATCACTGGAACCAAGGTTGCACTGGCTGCCCATTTGGGCAAATCCCCAGGCCTCGTTAACGCAAAGTTTACTTCGCAGTGTGAACCAGAAGAGTCGGGCGGAAGACGGAGCCTGGGAGTGAAGTTATTGTTGCACAATATCAAGGCCAATGATGGCTATTCTAATTTGGCATATGTAACGCCAGAGGCAGGTAATAACTTAATAGTGGAAGTTAAGTATTAGTCTATGACAGTAGAGAAACTCTGGAACTTAAGCCCCGCAAATCGTGGTCGCATGATCAATTCAATAAATATTACACAAGACTGTTTTGCTTGGGACTAACCGCTCAGTGGAAAGAATGTCAATCACAACAACCCACTTCAATGGTTTACACTTGGGAACTGTGCTTGCCAATAGATTGGGCAATCCCCAACTTCAGATTTGTATAATGTGTAACGTTAAGAAGGAAAGGGCCTAATTCAAAGAACAATTAGCACACAGCAAAGTGACTTTGCATTGCAAAAATAAACTTTGCACCTGGCCTAATTCACAGATCGGAGCAAAGTGACTTTGCAATACAAAAGTTCTCTTTGCAACACGCTAAATGGGCATAATTTAACAAAAGGCACTAAGTCTGGGCAGACTAAGGGCCTATTACATAGAAAAAGTGCTAAATCCCCTCAAACTACTTAGCACTATAAACAGCTTTGCGCCTAATTGCGTATTTCAAAATGTTTGCATGTCCGCATAGTCATGGATTCAAAAGTGCATAGTAACCCGTGGCGCCCACAACATGCCCCCATGCAAACAAAAGCCATCACCAACAAGCAACCTTTGCGCCAGCCATTGCACCACCATCCAGCACACCAGCAACACTGCATACTGTCCCCAGAACCTCAAGGCAGCACCGCGGCGAAACTGTGCATGATTCTGTGGAACTCAAAGCAACACCCCAGCAATACTGCATACTGTCCCCCGTACCTCAAGGCAGCACCGCGGCGAAACTGTGTATGATCCTGTGGAACTCAAAGCAACACCCCAGCAACACTGCATACTGTCCCCCGTACCTCAAGGCAGCACCGCGGCGAAACTGTGTATGATCCTGTGGAACTCAAAGAAACACCCCAGCAATACTGCATACAATCCCCCGCAACTCAAAGCAGCACCCTGGCGAAACTGTGAACCATCACGCAGCACCCAAGCAAAAATGCATACTGCCCCCCGTAATTTAAGGCAGTACCCGGGTGATACTGCATATGTTTCCCCCATAATTCAAGGCAGCACCCCAGCGAAAATACAGACCGTCAACCCTCACTCCAAGCAGTGGCAGGTGATAATGCATACTGTCCCCCGCACCTCAAGGCAGCAAACCGGCAATACTGCATACAATCCCTGGTAATTCAAGGCAGCACCCAGGCGAAATTGCAAACCGTCACCCCTAAATCCAAGCAGCACCCCTGTGAAAATACACACTGCCCAGCGTAACTGAAGGCAGCACCCTGGCGAAACTGCCACCATCTCCCCTAGTTTAAAGATGCATAGAATAAATAGTTGCGCCTGGAATGCCCACAACATGCTCCCACAAAAAATAAAGCCAGCACCAACAAACAACCTTTGCGCCAGCCATTGCACCACCCTAGAGCACCCTCGTGACACTGCATACTTTCCCCCGTAACTCAAGGCAGCATCCCGGTGATACTGTGTATGATTCCCCCATAACTCAAAACAGTACCGTGGTGAAACTGTGGACCGTCACGCTTAAATCCAAGTGCTATCCCAGCGTAAATGCATACTGTTCATTGCTAACTCAAGGCAACACCCTGGCAAAACTGAACACGCTCCACCATAATTCAAGTCAGCACCCTGGCGAAACTGCAGATTGTCACCCCTAACTCCAAGCGGCACCCCTCCAAAATGACACACTGTCCCCCATAACTCAAGGAAGCACCTTGGCGAAACTGTGACCTTCAGCCCTCGTTTCAAGGCACCTAAACTGCGGGTCTACAGCCCTAAGTCATAGCAGCCCCTCAAGTCCTGACCGCACCATCGCCCACCTCTGTCACAACCCCCAGGCAGCCCCCTCAAGGTCTGACACAACCCTACCCACTTCTGCCACTACCCCAGGACAGACCACTCAAGTCCTGACACCACCCCCATCCACCTCCGCCACAACACCAGGCAACCTCCTTTAGTCCTGACACCACCCCAACCACCACCATCACAACCACCAGGCAGCCCCCTCAAGTCCTGACATCAGACTCAACCACCTATACCACGACCCGTAGGAAGCACCATCAAGTCCTGACCCCACCCCCGCCCACCTCTGACACAACCCACAGACAGTCCCTGAAGTCCTGACACCACCCCTACCCACCTCCACCACAACCCCCAGGCAGACCACTCAGGTCCTGACACCACCCCTACCCATCTCCACCACAACCCCCAGACAGACCCCTCAGGTCCTTACACTACCTGCACCCACCTCCACCACAACCCCAGGCAGTCCCTTCAAGTCCTGACACCACCCCAACCCACCTGTGCCACAACCCCCAGGCAGCCCCGTCAAGTCCTGACACTACCCCACCCACCTCCGCCACAACCCTAGGCCATCACCTCACCCCTAGCACCACCTGTCTAGACACAACCTGCCCCTCTCTTCCCTGCCACCCAGTACAGCTGCACCCCTCCTCTGTGCCCCTCTGTATCCTTATCTCTGAAAAGCGCACTTTTATGCATCTGTATTGTTGTATACCTCTGTAAAGCGCTCCTTTGCTTCTCGAAGCTAGGTCAGCGCTTAATTAATACAATAACAATAATAAGAAGAATAATAACCCCAGGCAGCCCTCTCAGGTCCTGACACAAACCCCACCCACCTCCTCCACAACCCCCAGGTAGCCCCCTCAAATACTGAAACCACCCCCACTCACCTCAGCTACAACCCCCAGGCAGTTCCGTGAATACTGGCACATGAAAGTAGGGACAATGATGAGTCACGGTCATGACACATGCACATCTCAACACAGCATTATTATGTGTGTCCACAAACAAACAGGCCATGGACCAGGTCCCCTGGCAGAGGGACTCTCAGGACCCCCTTGTTATTTGCATATTTTAAGTAACTTTGCGTCTCACCATAGGTTACTAGGCGAATCCAAACGTGGACCCCTTGCTCACTATTCTTAGAGAGGCACAGCTCCACCCTACTGATGAGGTCCAACCAGACTAAAACACATGTCTGGGGTTGCTGTTGGTACTCTTGTTCAGAGGAGAATTGCCTAGCATTTCGGTGCTAGACTGCCCCAGTGGGGCCAAAGACTGATGTGTGTTGGATGTTTCTCCTCTGTGAAAGATAGTGAGCGAAAGACTCTGGGTAAGGCTCTTATAACCAGGACTAATGCCTGGCAGAGGGACTCCCAGGACCCCCCCCCCTTGTTATTTGCCCCTGGCAAAGCCCAACAACCCTGCAGCATGGCCCCAGGAGCCAGAACACAGGGGCTCAGGTGTGTTCAGTATGTCCCTTGGTAGGGTGGCCAAACACAGAATGCATGGAAGCATGGCAGGCCTACGTAACTGCTGGGAGCACATTGGTGTCAATACACCCATTTGTATGATGGATACCACATACCACTAATGATTTGACTGTGCACAGCATGGCCATTCAAACACTTGCCTGGTCCCCTGTCCACCCAATTACCTGTAGCGACATGCCTCCCTGAGAGCTTGACCTGTAAGCATGCAACACGTACAGACACACATTGGAGAGGTACACGCGCGTATGCTGTCATCCCCAGCACAAATGGCACGGCCACGTGTCAACTCTGACTTCACATGCATTGAGATGACAGATCACATCATCGTCCCTGAGAGGTCAATGCACAAACATGACATGTACCGATATCCATACACATGTGTCACTTCCAGATAATGAGTGTGGATGTTTGCAACACATAGAGGTGTCCTGCATGCTTCCCCCTCACATGGCCAAAACAGCACAATTTGCCATCTGTACTGGCAGAGCACCAATTACATCAACTCACATTACATGTGCCCGGGGGTCCCATATCACCAAGAACCAGCAGTGCAGATACCAATGCATGTCCGATACACAGATGTCTCACCATCACACATGTCTAGCATTGTCAGGAGGCTGCATGTTGCTGTGGAATACTGTGACACACATGCTGAAAACAGAAAGGAGTACCTGCAATGATGCATGCCCATGCACATCAAGCATATACTATAGAGCAGTGCACCACATGGGTACTCACCAGCAGCTTCCAGACATCATTACCACTTACAGATCCAGGCATGAAGGGATGGGTAGAACCTTTTGAGGAATCGCAGCTGTACAGATGACATCTTGTAGCAGCCCGCAGGGTGCACCTCCAATGTGGCACCTGCCTCAAGGGCTGCTACTGCTTTGGTATGGCTCAGAGTCTTGAGGTCCTCCCAGCACTTACTCACAGTCTTCACGGAACAGAAAGCCATCCCCTCCACACTGATGGCAGCCATGATATGCACCCAGATCTTGTGACATCTTTTGGGACCCATCTGAGTAGCTGGCTCTAAGAGGGCATCATAATTACCAGGACCCGATCCACGAGGATGACAACTTCAGTGTTGGTGAAGTTGGCAGCCCTCTGCCTCCCTGCCATGGAGGTGCCGCTCAGTGATGAGGAGGATGGAGCATTCATGGCAACCCCTAAGGTGGGTGTGGATGGGCTAACTGGGTCCTGGACATGGGCTGTGGAGAATGGGTGGGGGAGTTGCGAGGTGGAAGTCACAAGCCAGCTGAAGAGGAGGTCACAGGGACTTACAGGCCCATCATAGAAGCACAGACATTGAGGGGACAGCAGGCACTCCAAGACAGTGCTAGTGGGCAGCGGGCACTTACACATGACCAGACAGCAGCGGATGGTGAGGTGTGTGGCAGGACAGGGCAGGAGGAGGCAAATGCAATGGCAAGGAGGCAGGTGAAGGGGCATGTCGTGTGTCGCATTGGAGGCAGAAGATATCAGAAAAAAGGACCTTAGCATGTAAGTTACACAGTACGGCCTGAACGCAGCACGCCTTTGTGGCACATGGCAATAACAGGGATAATTAAGAGGTGCGATGCGCATTAACAGTTGTGCACACGAATGGGAGACAGAGGATTTGCTATCGCAGACATGCATCTGGGGATACTTTGCAAGCCGTTGCCTTCACGTTACGCATACCGCATTTGTTCCATTGGGTGTTCCTGTCACGTTTCAAGTTTTTGGTTTTGGGGTGCCTCTGTGTATCGTATTAAATTTTTTTGCTTTTGGGGTGCCCGTACTCTACGTGTACATTTTGTCCTGTATTGAGAGCCCTTCTGGGTAACACGTACCATATTTAAGGGGTTTGGTGTACCCGTATGGTATCGCGTATGCATTGTTTTTTACTTTTGGGAGGCTTTCGCGTACCACTTTTGAGAGGCATTCTAAATATCGCATACTGCTTTGTTTCTTTTTTGGAAGCATTCCGAGTATTGCCTACACATTTATTTGGTTTTGGGGTGCCTCTGCATATCGTGCACCATATCTTTTGTTTTTGGCATGCCTTGGAGCATTGCAGGGCCACTCATCTATGTAGGCCATCATGTTGTCTATGTTTCTGGGAGTGAGATAATTTTGTGGGTGCTTTTCATTTTGGCTGCACCATAAGTGGGACGGCTTCAAAAAGGAAAGGAATCTGTGGTGAAGACATATATGCCCGAGCCCCAGGCAGCCTCAGCCCACAGGTGTCCCAGAGGCGAGCCTCAGCCCACAGGTGTCCCCGAACCCTGACATGGACATGGTGGGAGGCCAAGAGGTGGTTGGGCACCAGCAAGGGCCAATGGAGACTAGAGGGGAGACCTTGCATAGCAGGAAGATACACCCCCCATTATCAGGCAAAGGTGAATGAGAAGGGGTCACAGGGGAAGATGTGCTTCACTGATGAAGAGTTTGAAATCCTGATGGCATATGCAACAGAACACTTTGCCGATCTCTACCACTCAGAGGGCAGCACCCATACTCTCACTCAGCACATGAGGATGTGGCAGGAGGTCACAGACCTCCTAAATGCCTATAGTGTGGAGGGGCATACTGCTACAGAGGTCCACAAATGGATAGCTGACCTCCTTCAAAGGACTAAGCATACGATCAGTAGCAACCTGATCTCTGCCCAGGCCGCTGGAGGGGGTCCTCCGGAGGAGGGGGAAATGACCCCATTCAAAGAGATTGCAAGTGGACTAATCAGCAGTGAACAGGTGCAAGGCGTGGGAGGCATGGATGCTTATGTGGACACATCTGGTCAGTGGCATTTGTGTGTATCATATGTGTGGACAATTATGCATGACATGCGCATACACGTGTTGTTGTAGAGCTGGCTGCAGTTGGCAGCCATCCATGGGCACTGCACGTTTGCTACCGTGGACACTTCTGTTACATGACCTGCATTCAGGGAGGTGGTAGTGTGGTTTCTGTGTGTGGTACACATTGGCATCACAGTACACATCACTGTTTGCTGGCATTCACAACTGTGCCAGTATTTGTATTCAGGGAAGTTTCTATCCAACTTGCTGCCCAGTGCAAAACCCTAGAATGTGCCCCACCAACTGATACACATCAGTCCCAAGCTATACCTCTGTGTCACAACAAAAATCCTCATGATCAATAAAGCATTGCTGAAGAAATGAAGATGCTCTCATTGTATTCTAATTCAAGTACTTTACAAATGATATCTGATGTGGAAACACAGCTGTTGCTTTTGAAGTAAATGCTTCTTCTGGTAACCTCCTGTTAGGGAAGGCCTAGCCTGAATGCATTTCCGTGGGGCCTTTACTGACACACTGTGGTGTAACCAGCCTGCCGGGGTCTGAGTGCCCACGGACCATTGCCCTGTGTTGCAGGCGTTCGGTTGAAACAACCTCACTTGTACATCGCAAAGGGTGACACTAGACCAGCCATAAGAAATATTTGTTGACAGAGGGTCACCACTCCAAGGTGGACGGTCTGGTACAATCCTATTGTGCTATCTAAAAATACCCCTTTGAGAGAGGGTAAGGGGGTGCATAGCACCAATGAGTGTTCCTGTCTGCTTTGCATTAAATTAATAAACATTTCGGAATTGGAACAATGATCATAGAGCCTGATATTTGATTTACACGTCTATGATGAAATCGACGCATGTTTGAATCAGTGCATACATGATAGACACATGGCTTGGTGCTCACATCACTGTTCACAACACTCACTGTAACACTCAAATGTTTGTAACAATGAAACATACATATTTATTCAGACGTCTTAATTAATCATATCATAGGATAAAATGGCAGAAAAATCAGCCACTCCTATAGGGTATAAGGGCTAATTTGCTCCTTGTTTCAGGGGAATTGCAGATGAGGATGGGTTGGGTCTCAGTCTGAGCATGTCCAGTCACCAATACAGAAACATATTCAGTGAATAGTGTTGATAGACTGGGACGGATGCCGCACAAGAGACACCCAAAAAGGAGAGTCAAATGTACAGACGGATAGTACTCCTTACAAACCTAAACTTGACCAGTAATGTGCTAATGAAGCATTTTAATAGAAACCGGCTTCATATATGTGGCATAGCGTCCACATTTCCTCAGCCACTACCTACTCACCATTGCGCAGACCTCAGGGGTTATTACGGCACAAAAGAGAAGGACCATGCTTTCTCTGACTGAGCTGGCATTAGCATCTTTTATTAGTGCTAGCCTGCAGCCAGTGGATATCATAGTGTGGTGGTGTAGTAAGGCGATTAGCCCAGTGAAGGTTCAATTTGAGTGAACTACTGTGATTGATGTATGTCTTTAAATGTGGGTGCAGTATGTCACACTCATTCCAGCAGAATATGTTATTTCCAGTGCACTATTGTATGGACAGGTGACACAGATCCAGCTCAAGTGACAATCAAGTGGTGCACTCACACTCACACACACTGTAAAGTGTCACTTTACATTGTGTGAGCTGGCAGCACCTGTTACATGACACGGGGCCTCAGCATGAGTTGGGCAGTAGCCCTTAAATGCGGCTGTAACGCTATCACTGCTGCATTTAAGGGCTGGCTCAATCATGAGTTCAGCGTAAAGTTGGAGTTTTACCTCCAGCTTTTTGCTGGGGCTAAAAATCTCAACTTTCTGCCAGTTTTCAGGTGTTTTCTGCACTATTACCACGGGTGCTATTACCGCCGGCAATAATTGCGCTGAGAATCCCCATAGAGTCCTATAGACTCTTGAAAAATGGGGATTTGCAGCATTACCACTACTCGAGATTCGGGGCAAATTACGCTGGACCGAGTAGATGTAACGCTAATAGCATTACTGTTATCCTGGTTCTATTACCGCAGGGATACTGCCAAGACTGTGATAGAGACCACTGTCATGTAAAGTGTCAGTCAATGACTGTCAGTCACTCAAATATAGATACTTATTGACTGATACTTTACATGACATTGTCATGTAAAGGGAGCTGCAAGCTCATACAATGTAAAGTGACACTGCAAATTCAAGAACCGTGCTGGGCAAAGAGCAGTGTGCTAGCGCACCTGCAAAATTGCGCACAGTGTGCTGGTAGACCTGGGGCCGGCACTGATGTGACACATCAGACAAAAACAGCCATATGCGCCATTACATAGAGGAACAGCACATGGACGCATTGACAAACAGGGTAGTGACTTGGACAGCTCACAAGTCATTGCTGCACACTATGGACCATGCAGTCCTAATCAAGGTGCCAAGTCACATTGAGGAGCCAACTGGCAGTGTGTGGCATGTTGAGATAATGAAGAGTACATTGATGCAGATGGGATGCATTAAGTACATGTCCCAAAGCAGGCACTAGAGAACTTTGGCAAGAAAATGAGAGTTCAATTTCTCAGGCATGCACCATATGTATCTGAAAACTAACATGCATTCTCGGTTTGTGTGTGAAAAAACAAGACATGTAAATGAAGAACATTGTTTTGAGTTTTTCTTGGGTGACATGTTTATTCTCTTTACAGACTGTGTAGATTCAGTGTGCTAAATTATGCTTTGTGCTGGACTTCAAAATGGGAAAGTCCCATGTTCAGTTCTTATCTCTGTGGTTTAAATGTAAAAGCTTGGTAAATGAGCCATCAGTCATGAATTGTCCCCAATGTAAAGGTTTTGTCAACACAAAGAGCATCAACTAGACACTGAGTGGGGGTGCAGGCCGGAGGATGTGTGTCTCAAGGGCATCTCAGAGGCTGCATTCTCAAAATGCACTCCTTCCTTTGATGCTAAGGAATGCTTATCCTGTTAATGGTGGCATACTCAGAGTTAGCTGTCTGCGTTTTACCATTCCTGTGCCCACCCCTGTGCAGTTTGATACATGCTCCATGGGAATTTGCCCCCTCCACCTGGCCCAGGAATCAGTGCTGCTTGTATGTGTGGCAATGACATGCAACACACATGTCATTTTACACATTCACAGTGCCTTTCATGTGTATTATTTTGATTGACAAAAATATTGGGTGTGACTATCATGATTCACGCAGGATCACAGCATTGTGTGCATGATGTCACAGTCACCCATTACCTGGGCTTGGACTGGTGGACATGGATGAGCAGCAATGTCTGTGCATAGATGCTTGAGGCCGTCTTCCAGATGGGGGAAGATGTGCATGGCCAAATAGTTGTCTCAGTGTACTACATCCCACATTTGAAGTGCCAATGAAGCAGTGGCCCTGCAAGCGTGCCTTTGTCAGTTCCATGTCTCAGTCTCTACACACATGTTTGCAAGGCATGTGACTGCGACCAGCCACATATCTTGTGGGGGGCAAAGTTGTAATGGTGATATCATGACAACACATATGCCTGAATGACATTTTGGGTCATCAGATGTGCAGGTCACACTTCCACATGTTGCAACAAGAAATTGTCAGAGTTGGGTATGGAATCACTGATGAAGCACAGACCTCCACCCTTCCACTGATGGGGATCACTGTCACTCATGTCTGGTGTATGTATATAGCCAAAATCTCGCAGTCCATGCCATGTTGCACAGCCTGATATGCCCAGCCATGACTGTGCATGTCAGCGAATACCATTCATCTGTGATGTACAGTTCACAGTGTTGCCAGTCACAATGTGTGATGTATGTGTGTCCGGCCATTTTGTGTCTGTATGCAAAGTTATGCACACATGCATGTTTGGAAAGGTACTCATGCATCGAAATGTTGTTATCAGTCTTTGTGCAGGTGATTAGGTGGTGGATGCTGAGGTGGAGGAGGAAGAGGAGGCGGTCATATAACAGACCACCGGTGGAGGCCGAGGCATTGTGCCTTATGAGAACCCACAGGTGCTGCAGACACTCTTCAATTAGGTTTCGGACTCTTCTGACTCTTCGAACTCTTCAAGTGAAGATGCTGAATTAGATGTGCAGGACACAGTGAGGGACATGAAGGGTTCCACAATGGGCATTCCAGATGTCGCCATTGGGACTGAGGAAATGAGCCCAGAGTCACAGGTCTGGTCAGTGGTAAGCCCCGCGTCCACAGTGGTTAAGGCTACAAGATCACTGTGACATGTGTTGGGATCAGATTCAGGGACTGATGCCCAATGGAGGGTTGTAGACCTGCATCCAAGGACAGAGGTCCTACTGCGACGGGCCTGGATGCTGGCATCCCATCGCCATGGGCCCTGCACACATAGTGGACGTGTGTTTGCCAGAGAGTCTGAATGGGTGCAGCAGATGCTGCATGAGACCATACGACATGTAGAGATCATGCAGGTGATGGCCGGGGACACCCATCGCCTGACTAAGGACAGCCACTCATTAATCTGACTTCTCAGGAACAGTGACTAAAGGCCAGCCTGGCAAAGACATTGCATGCTGAGATGCAGTCCACATAGAAAAGCCCTGAAGCTGGATGTGGAATCTAGAGACTCCAATCGCAGAGAGATGGAGAGTTTATGGAGTTCACGGCATGAGGAACTTTCGACTACAAGGTCCTAGATCCATGAGAAGATGGATGCCTTAAGGCAGACGTTATCCCAGCAAATTGATGCGTCACGAGTGTGCATGCATGCAGACTCTGTGGCCACTCGGAAGGAAGTTCATCGAGACCTCTCTGCCATTGGGATGCTAGTGCTTGCATCTGTATCATGGGTGGCCCTAGCCAATGAAGACCAGGCTTTGGCACTGTGTGGACAGGTTGCACCGGCATCCCCTGCCACCACCTGAGGATCCACCCCCCACCCCGAAGGGTGGACATTTTTTTTTCTCCCTGTCAAAGATGGACACATTTAACTTTGTTTCGCACCTGTCCAGAATGGACACATTTTACCTTTTTTTATTTGAACCTTGAGAGATGTGTTTTTGCCCTCTTGAGTCCTTTATGAGTGAAGAACTGGCCACACAGCCATGCATAGTGATGTCAACTGGCATGGTTCACTTGACTGCAACAGGATCACACATACAGGTGCAGATCACACTAAACATGTATGATCACATGTGCAGTCTGCATGAATTACTCCTATATACAATGTCTCATGTTGTTACAGGGACCCGACTCATCCAGTAACTACACTCCATGAGTGGTCCGCCCAGCATCCTTTCAACTCCCTAGTCTACATGCCCTATGCTGGGCACTGGCCCTCCATTCCACTAAGTTGAGGCACAGTGTTAGGTGGAGGGGTTGAGGGAATCACATCAGGACAGCTCCGCCTATAGGTATGGTTGGTATGGTTGTGCAATGTCAATCATGTTAATGGCTGGTTCACAGTACACCACAATATTGGCATGCAGTGGCACACAAAGGGTTTGCATGCATCATGCAATTTTGTAATGGTGACTGTCAGTGCAAATTTGAGATTTTCCACATGTCTGTGTGTGTATGTCCGCTTGTTCATCCACACATGTGCTTTGGGTTTCTGGTTGCACTTCTGCAAAGGACAGCAGATTCATGAGGCTGCTCATGACTTATCTCCCTTGAACCATTGGCCGTCATTAAAACAATGACAGTATCCTCATCTACAGACTCCACTATCTGGACATCATGGACTCTGCATTCTGATTGTTCGGCCTCTTGCCACAATGACTGTTCTGGAGTCTTTTTCCTACCACCCTTCTCCTCTCCCTCCATATATCCTATGAGGTCTTGGAGTTGTACTCCCTATCCACCCTACTTTTCATCCGGTGCCTGAGCCCACTCCTTACCTTTATCCACACACATGAGTTGTCCTGATACAACTACCTGTATTGCACACACATCCATTCGCAGATCACCAAGATCTCAACTGCTCCCCATTGTGACCTCGCCTTGGGACACACAGATTTCCAAACACTGCCTGACAGTTACCCACCTCCACAAGGACCCTGACTATTTCCTTCCCTATACAGAACAAAGGCAATGTCGTAGCCAAGATTGCCATGCTGGGGGTACGCTGCTGGCCCATGGGAGTGTTGCACAGCATGTCATAACTGTGCTAGTTTTCAGGAGTCTGGCTTGTTTAGGCCTGCACGGTGCCTGACAACGGGTTGTACATCAGTTCACTTGCACACAGATGGCAGGGCATCCTGGCCCTTGTGTCTACCTGCACTCCACAGTACCGGTTTAGCGCACTTGGACCATGTAGGTTGGTACTGGTTTGCACATGTGGACCCCTGCCAGTCTTTACCAGTGTTCCCCATACAAGTCACGTGTTGTTCAGTGTTGTTTTTCTGTATGTTCACTCATCTTCAATGTATTGAATGACTTTTCTTTCCATAACTTGTTCAAATCATGCACTGTAAGTGACTGCACTGTGTGTGTCTGTACATTGTGCCCACATGCATGCAGTACATTTCCACTCCCCACAGCTTCTGTTAAATGTTTGTCCATGCAAGTGTTTGTACTACATCCTATGATCCCCGCCCTTTCCTGGGAATGACTTGTCCAGGGTGTGGGATCTGTTTGAGGAGGAAATAACAGCTGGGGAATCACAACCTGTCCATGAACTCTGGTGTTCAACACGGGGTGGTAAGTGGGTGGGGAAGACTCTGGAGTGGGGGAGAAATAGCCTTACTTGCATGGATATTTAGAATATGGGTCTCTTTCTGGGTGTGTTGACCATGTTGTTTTTGTGATGAGAATCTGAGAGGCCCCTTTTGGCAGGTGGACTTAGTTTCCCAGTCTGCCCTTCACCCTCACCCCTATTGTCCTTGACCCACAGCCTGTGCCATTTTTACATCAGTGTGCCTCCCGGACTTTCTGCCCCTGCTTCCTTCTTTTACTATCATTCTGTCTCTGTCTTTTTCTATTCCCCCCTTCTCTCAGCCACACTTTAGCATCCACTGTCTCTCTCCTCATCTCCCCACCAGCCAAACCCCTCCTTGATCACCACTTCCAATCTATTTCTCTTTCTGCTTCTAAGCGGCAAATTCTTCACGCTGTCTACTCTTGTCTCTTGCCCAATTTCATCCTTCAAATCAGCTCCACCCGCTTGTACATTTACTCTCCAGACCTTTCACTCCTCCCTTGGTGTCCATTTCCCTCACCTGCATCCATAGGTACCCCAAAGGCACACAGAAAACCTGATGGTGGGTCTGCCCGACTTGTAAGCCTGAAATCGCTGGCCCAGCTTGTGTCCGCATCACAGGGCAGACTAACCCCTGTGCCCAGAGTGCATAATGTGCTCTGGTGGCAATTTGTTTGCTTCAATGCAAGTGAAAACCCTGTCAATTAGTTTAGATTTTGTTCGATTCATTGGTGCTCACAGTCATTGATGTGACTTTCCAGTTGTTTGCACTGGGTGGACCGTGGCTGTCAGGTTACCTTGTTTCATACCGGACACCTCAAGGTTGTCCTGTGTTTTTACTTTCATGCATTGCATGTCTTTGCAAGCTGAGAATATGATTTCTGGTAAAATAGTGTGGATGTGAGCCAGGTGTGTACCTTGTGCAGGTAGGTTCAGAGCACTCAGAGGGACACATGGTGTGGTGCCATTGGTGGTAGGGATGCTGTCACTGTGTAGGGTATTTTGTCATTGCATTGGCCTGAGGCGAGCAGGTGCAGCTGCATGGGTGCAGGACTGACATGTTGATGGGAGGCTGGCAAGGTATTGCTTGCAGTTGTTGCATGGCACTCAGGGGGGCACAGGGTGGGGTGTTGTGGGGGGGATGCTGTCACTGTGTGGGGTGTTCTACATTGCATTGGCCTGAGGTGAGCAGGTCTGAGTACAAGAGTGCGGGGTGACATGGTGATGGGAGGCTGGCAAGTCATTGATTGCAGTTGTTGCATGGCACTTATGGGGGAACAAGGTGCTGTGTCATTGGCTGCATGGATGTGCTACCTGCTCTGACCGTGTGTTATTTTCTTCTTCTGAGGCATTCTGCTAGGGGATATGGTTGCTGCTATGCAAAGACCCACGGCTGTGGGATGCCTGCATGCAACACCTTGGCATTTTAGGCTAGTTTGAACACCTACAAAGGTGAGCATGAATACATGAATGGGCACAGCTGGAGCAGACTCGCAAGGGAAAAGATGTGAGGTGAGATGGTCATCTTTCTTCAACTAAACTTGCAATTTTCTCAGTCTGTATTCATATTTCTGCATAGATGTGCATTGTGAGCTAAATTTCTGTCAAGGAATGGGGTGACCACTCCACCTGTATATTGTTGTGAGACACACCAAGGATGAAAAGGGCAGTCCTCACAAGTGTTAGTTGATGCTTCCATTATATGTTGTACCTTCCTACGTATGTTCTCCTGTGTGTTGTTGGGGTCTGAGTGCACACTTGGTGTTGAGCATGTGACAGTGGTAGGAGATTTCATTCATTGTGTTGTGTGTTTTAGTGTGAGCAAAATCTTTCCACTTGCTATGGCTGTGTCAGTGATTGATGCAGTTGTTCCTATGGCGATGGAAACACACAGTTTGCCTCTCACAGACACACATTCTCAGGGTGTTGTTATGGACAAGGTGGATTAGCCAAGATTCACCATTGAAGGGCACCAGGAATGTGGCATCACTGTGTGTGCTCCACAGTGGCTGGTATTCATGTGAAGTAATTTTGCACAAGCTAATTGTGCGCATCCCATCCCTGTGCTCTTTGGCCTACCAAGGATATGGGTGTTGCCAGATGCTGAGGGCAATGTACCTCCTGCATCTCCACTGGTATGCCACACCGTGTAGTAACATTGTGCAGGACACAAGCTGCCTCATTGATTGTGCATACAACTGGTGGAGCTTATAGCAATACGCTGCCTGAGTGGTCAAGGGAGTAGGAACGTGACTTGAGCACACCAAATGTGTGCTCCACTATGCCCCTAGTGGCTACGTGTGATGCATTGTACCTTACCCCAAAACAGGGTTCTGCAATGGCATGAGCAGTAACTGTGAGAGCGGGTAGGCACTGTCCCCTGCAAAAGTGTAAAAGTTGTTAGCATTGATACTCATGGTTTGTTCTTCTGTGTGTCATGTGACTGCCTGCATGGGCATAATAGTTGAGACTCACCAATGAGCTGGGTATTTCCAAAGGTTTCCCCCCAGGGCCTAGTGTATTGTGGTGATTGGCAGTAAATGAAGCTGTCATGTGTGCTTCCCTGGAAATTTGTATTGACATGCATGATGATTCCCTTTGTGTCACAGATGCCAATGCTTCCTGTTGCGGTAAATGTGCTTGTCCGCTGGGCGGACTGTAGCACATGTGTGCAATCAATGGCTCCAAATACCCAGGGGAAGTGTGCTATTGCAAGAAACTCCTAGGGCATTCTCTGCCTTGCCTGTGTTGTTCATGTCATGTATATGTGCCTACGCAGATTTGCTGTGATGCAGCGCAATACCGGCTGGTGTAGGCACCAGGTTTGCGTGGCCTGCGATATGCAAACAACAATGGCAAAAGTGTTCTGGAAAGAGTCTGCGGCTAGGAAATGTAGGGCTGTCAGCACCTTTTCCAGGAGTGTGAGGGCATGGGAGCAGATGGTGGGTGATGGAAGGTCTTCCTCCCACTCTCTAACCAGGTCTAGGATGACTTGAGGAGGAAATCTGTACATTGCATAGACCTCCTTCTCTGGCATCCCAAAGAGTGCTGTGCATGGGTAGAAAACCCTGTCCCTCACCATCCTCCTCCTTCTTTTTCCATGGAGATATATGATTTCTGCCACTACAGCTGGATTCATCCTGGTAGAGCAACTTTTAAATGGTGTGCATTGCATGCTTTAAATACGTTTTGTCATTGTTTTTTGTATGTTGTGTCTCATATCATATGGCAGTAAGTTCACGAGGTTTGCGTGTGACTATTACCAATGTGAAGTTGCGCTTTATAATCCATGAATTGGGTTAGGTTTGTGCTTCACTGGGCGTGTAATTTATTTGCGTTTGGCATCCCTCAACACGCCCACTGTATTCCTTGTTATTCCTCATTTTGCAGTGAAAATGGGGAATATGCATGTTCTGCCCGCTAGTTTCTTTGGGCAGGCCGATCCCACACTTTTCCCAGTGTGTCGCGCAAAGCGATCAGCACCACTCAAAGTGGTGATGGACCCGCACAAAGTCAGCAAAGTTTGGCGCATGAATTCGGTTAATGAGTTTTGAGAGCCGCAAAGTGCACTTTTTGGGTGTAAAGTGCCTTTTCAGCACACAACATTTTCTATGAATCGGGCACCTAGTGCTTTTTTGAGTGAATTATGCCCATTTAGCAATGTGAAAAGAGTACTTTTGCAGTGCAAAGTAATTTTGCTCGGCTCTGTGAATTAGGATGGTTGCACAATGTATTTTTGCAGGGCAAAGTCACTTTGCTCTGTGCTAAACGTTCTGTGAATTAGGCCCAAGGTCTGATACACTTCGTGTTATTTTGTCTGACATACTCAAAAGTAAGATTGCCAGTTCTAAGAGGTAAAAAGGCTTTCTTCAGTTTCAACTGGCACTTTATTACCTTGTTATGGCAGAAACACCCTAATGGCATGGACACTATTATCTCATGTACGACAAACAGTGAGGATTTGAGGATTGTCCAAATGCACTTTAGATCTGTGATATTTGAAAAGAATCCCATCCCCAAATTAACTGTTTGGTTATGAATTATTATCAGAGTTAAGCATGAAGCTGAATGATCGAATGATATTTGGACATTAATAAAAGTATTTAATATCTCATCTTTTAATCACTGTTTATATATTATGTTTTGATGTTTTATGGAACAATTTTATTCCAAATAAGATATTGATTTTTATTTATTTATTATTATTACTCCGTCTTCTCTCTCGGCACTTCACAACATGGGTAGAAGCACTAAAACTACAGGATAAGGGCAAAGCTTGCTGGCTTTAGACCACGGGGCAGTTGCACCTCAAGAGGCTTTAAAGGGTTTTTAGAATGCAAATGAAAAAGGACAGGGTTGGCAGGTGCTTTCTCTGTTCAATTAACATTAGCTCATTGTGCTGAAGCTTCACCGCCTGAAAAGCCCACATTTTCTTTTTCCTTTTCTATACCTCTGCCCGAGTCCACAGTTATTATCGAAATGTACTAGGCTTAAAGGGCCACTGGCAGTTGGATTATTGTTTTCATCAGACATGACTGTCCAGAACAGGAGGTTGTTTCCTTCGTTTTGTGCTTATATATGTACTACATTTGTATCTCCCTCTCCCACGCAAAAGTATAATAGGGCAGAATAAACTGGATTTCAATTATTTATAACAGGCTGCCCATGTAATAGATGCAAACCCTGATGGGTTATCGGTCTTCCTTCTTTGGACCCTACTTGACCCTAAACAAAATGGTCAAGACTCAGGATACACTCAATCACTCAGGACTGGTGATGGTGCACATGGCTTAATTACACCGCCTAACCCTGAGAGATGCCTATTCTTCTCTTGGACGATTGGGGAGTTTTTTTTCTTTTTTTCTCTGTTATATGAAGACGTTTGTTCTATTAATGGCTGGATCCTTGAAAAGCAATGCAGTGTTTCTAAGAGGGGCCAGCCCCAGCAGGTACCCCTCCACATGAAGTGTCAGGAATTCAGAAATAACAACAACCATCTAGCTGCTGATAAGAAAGGTTCCAGGGGAACTCGTGGGTTCTTTGATTTACTTGAGTCTTGAGCCCAATGTGTGCTTGAGGTGACAAACACCAATGTTGTTTGCAATTTACAGTCTTTTGCTTTGGAGTCCAGGCCACACAGGTGGAGCCTGAATGGAATTGGAAACTCAACTCTTTCTGCATGGCTCAACTGGGCCACCAATATGGCAGCAGTCCTTCCTTAACATCCTTTCTCTCAGCTCACTCCACCTTCGTCACTGGTAGCCGGCATCAGCCAGCCATAATTGATTGCTTAGATTGCTCTTTGTATTTTTTACAGCCTCTAAAAACAGCGTGAAACTGATTATGGGGTTAAAAAATTATGTATTCCCGGCAGGAGTGGCCTGGGAATTGTGAGGTCAGACAGAAAGACCTCATGGATGTACAAAAAACATATGCAAACTTCAAATTATTTTTGCCCATTCAGGAACGATCACTGCTTCTTTAGCAGACAGTAGTCATCAGTGCAATTTACAAAAGTGACAATGTGCATAAGGTGCATTCTGGATTAAAGAACCCAGTGAAGCACCTATATGACAATCGAGTTCACACTTTTAGAAAAGACAACAGATTTGGTCAACATACCACTTTGATTTGCCTACATTGGAGGAATTGATCATATAGATACTATAATACTCCCGAAGCCCACCCTAATACCTGGGAACTATTTCACATGTTTAGATCTTCTTATCCGTGCCCTAAGTAGATACTCTCCCCTCCCCCCTGCAGCAAAGGTTGCAAGTGGATCTTTAGCTGCTAAGCACAATGATACGTCCTCAGTGTTCATGGCGAGATGAAAAGAAGATTTAAGAATCCCTTTCTTAGAACACCGTATTTAGGGCAGAGCAAATTTTCTTTTATTTTTTTATTTGTATTTGGTTTGTCAAAACCTTTATAAAAAGAAAATAACTTCAACATACATAAAATAAGCTATATATCTGAGACAAAGATTACACATGTTCCAATGGTACGATTAATATATTAATGTCATAAACAGGTTAAACACAGACTAAACAACTCAAATCAAACTTATATTGCTTAAAATTTCGCTTAATATTTAATGTTTAAAATAGTTCTTTGTGAATTGGTATTTCCCATGATTTAACAAATGTGGCAACCGGTATCCCTTCGGGCTGGCAAAGTTCAGTTTAACATGTTTTTCCACAAGTCCCATTAGTTAATTGCGCCGACTATTTGACAATCCATGAACAGAACTCTTCGTCATTACAATATCGACAGGCCGAATTCGAGGAATCAATGAGCCCCCTCCTTATTAAAATCTCCTTCGTGTGGAATGAATTCCATCAGAGAGATAGTATCAAGGAGCAGTGGTGTCTATTCGGAAAGATAATGAGGTATGGGGCTACCAGCCATCTGGCTTATATTCGTGGGACAGATGAGCTATTCAAACAGAGTTGTGTAATGCATCGATCGTCCCTATCCAATCATGCTCATAGAGGGCGATTTTTACTTTACCAGGCATAGATTTCAAAAACTCGACATCCATGCTTAGATCAGATAGGATTAGTTCACTGTGGGATTTCAGTTTACCTAAAAATCCCACGGAACATGGCCCAGTCTGTCGCTCGCAAGCATCTCTAGCTGCAGAGTATAACGTGCCATGATCGGATGTGAGTATTTTATGATATAAGAGGAGAATCTGCCATTCAACTTGAACTTTAAGTGAGACAAGCCCTAATTCATATCTTATGGCTACTAAGGAGACCGCATTAGGGACCCGCAGAATGTGTCTCCAAATTTTTCCCTCAATAGTATCGAGCCAAGATTGTGCTTTTTTGGCCAGAGCTCCAAACCATAAATCATTTTTGAAATAAAGTTCCCCTCATCAAATTGCAAGGTTGCCTTGATGGAATAGCTTTCATATTTCATATCAATCAAACTCAATTGATTGGTTAGGTTTTTCGCCTTCCATAATACAGAGGTTTGTTTACTTAAATATATATACCAGACTCATGATGGTTTCCACTTCTTTTGAATGTAATCACCATTTTGCCAGATCTGCATCCCGATTTTTGCTTGGTCCAATAGCAAAAGATTGTCTGCATAGGCCAGCTATGATGTTCTTAACTAACCAAATTTTGGGGGGATTAACGCAACTGGGTCTACTTTCTCACCTGTGTCAGAGACTTATAGTTTAAACATATAGGCAGCTAACACACAGCCCTGTCTAAGGCCTTGCCCTGTTGAAACTCTACATGACATGTTTTCGGCTTTATTTAGTTGGACACTGATGCCTGTGTTGGAATATAAACATAAAATTAAGTGTAAGAGTCCTCCAGGGACCCCCTATTTGGCTAATTTAATCCACAGTCTTCTGCACTCCACCTTGTCAAAGGCCGCAGATAGATCTTTTGACGTGACATATGTTCTTGTATTTTGGCTGCACCAAACCGGTTTGTGTAGTTCGCGTAAGACAACTCCACTTATATTAGTAGAATGACCTTAATTTTTAAAAAAACAGTTTGGAACCGGTCTAATCGACCTGTATTCTTTGCCCATGTTTCAAAGTGACCCAGCAGGACCCCTGCAAAAATCTTGCTTTCCACATCTAAAAGAGCAATTGGTTTATAATTCAGGGGGTCCAATCTCTCGCCCCTCTTATATATGGGTACAACATGCAACAAATTCCATGACTCAGGAATCACTTCCGTTTCTATAATACTTCCAGATAGAATAAATGACCAAACATTTGGGTCGCTCTTCAAAATATTTATAGATAGGCCGTTTGGGCCAGGAGCCCCTGATAGTTTGGCCTTCTAAATTAATAGAAGGATATCTTCCGAATCTGGTTTAATAATAGGGTCGGCCACATGAGCACTTTACTAAACATATTTGAAGTGGGGAATCCAAGACGATTCCGATACAGCATTTACCTGGGAACGAGCCTGGGAGTTTGTCACAGTGTTTACTGTTTCACAAAAGATGCTAGCATCTTTCCTTGAAAGAATTTTTAACCTGATTTTGGCACCTCGCTGCAGTAGCACTGCTTTATTTTTTTGCAGACATTTTTAAAGGATTTACATTTTTGAATCTTGACATCCTGTTCACATGAAGAATTATTTACTAGCCTAGACGCTCTCTTAAGTGATCGTTTATTTGTAACTAGATATTCATTATAGAAATGTGGGGCACTCCCTGTGTATTACTGTTTTCTTAGAGTAATTTGATGGAATATTAGAGAAACATGAGGATAGAGTCTCAGCATAGTTGTCACCATGAAAATAAACCAGTTTTCTTTATTATGTAGACTTTTGCAACAGGTCCATAATATCTTTATTTAGTTTTGTGTAAGCCTAATGGTTACATCTCACTCTATTCTCTCATTATTCAATATCAAGTAACATGGACCATGTACATCAACCATAGTATATATCACATCAAATGTTCTCATTACCATGTTATGATCACGTCAGGTGTTTTCCAGGACAGTAAGGTCTAACCAAGCATCAATTAACAAACGATCTACAAATACGCAATCCAATGTCGAATAACTTAACCCTCTGTGCCATGTGGGTGATATTTTGCCTGTCAGACGATCAGCCCTCTTAACCATATGGTGGTCTAAGTGATTGTCCAATTTATCCCCACTATTGCTTTAGCACTCTTGGGACAGTAATAAACTGTCTCTCTATGGGTGTCACCATCAAAATAAATGTCAGGACAATCAACATTTAAGTCACCAGTCATTAGGATAAGGCCCTCCTTATTTAACATTTTCCATCGTGTTATGCAGGTTTCTAAGGTTCTTAAGAAATGGTCTAAAACTGTGATCCCTTTGTGCCAGTAGATATTAACAAGACGTATAGGTACGCATAGGCCAACAGATTGCACTAAACTGCCAAACCATAGGTCTGTAATCTTCTTAAGTGTCAACCCATGCCCAGTTCCAGTGTCTATCAATAACCCTCCTGATGGTCTGCCCAGCTCAACTGAAGTAGCAACTTGAAATACAAGCTCAAAACCACCCAGGTCTGGATAGACAAGTAACCATGGGCCTCATTACGACCCTGGCGGTAAGGGGTTAACGCCAGCGTTAGCTGCGCCGACCCCTTACCGCCAATTACGAGGTCCCCTAGCGCCATGGTGCTTTTAACACCTGCTTTTAGCAGGTGTTAAAATCCATGGCGCTAAGGGACCATGGAGTTAATTACGCCACCGTAATTTACGGTGGCGTAATTAACGCCTTCCCCACTCCCATTATGCCCTATGGGGCAAAAATGGGAATGGGGAAGGGTAAATGGGGATTGGGGACTTACCGCCCCGCCAAGGTCGGAATGGGGCGGTAAGTCCGCCAACCACCATGGCGTAAACGTAGTTTACACCATGGTGGTAAAGTCACGGCCCAGGCGGTAACTTACCGCCTGGGTCGTAATGAGGCCCCATGTCTCTTGAAAGAACGTTAATGTATTTGTTTTCAGATAAGACCAGGTGTCACTAGTGTCATTCAGGTGAGCAGACTCTCTGGTATTCCAGGTAAAAAATGTAATACTCAAGGATTTGTTAAGATTTTCATCAGGCAATAGGTCATCTGCTATTTCTATCTCACAAAGCTGAGGTTAGGTCAGAGTGGTTACGTCTGCTGCGTCCACTGTGGTCACTTGCTGGGTTCTATCTTACTTGAGTGGTAATCCATCATTGGAAAAAATTAAATTGAGATGCTGAGTGGCCAGTATCATAGTGGACTCTTTTTTGGTCATTGCTTTATTTGATATTGAAGCCCAAGCCTTCAAGTTTCGCTCTTTCAGAAAAAACCAAATCCGTTGCTATAGTGGAAAAAAAATTAATAACATATGTATTTGTTTGCAAGCGTTTGGGAAATTAATTTGTTGAATATCCAAAGAAGAAATAGAAGGCAGAGAGGGAATTTCTCCAAAAATTAGTAATACATTGGATCTGTTCAAGCAGACATTGGGGGTCATTACGAGTTTGGAGGCAGCCATGGTGCTATTAGCGCCATGGTTGCCTCCAAACTCGGGTCTGGGTTCCCTGAATGGCGATAACCGGGTCATTCCAACCTTGGGGGACCCGGTAAGTCTCCATTCATGGAACCCATCCCCATTCCCATTCGAGCCCCATTAGGGCTCAATGGGAATGGGGAGGGATCTAACAACGGACCCGTTAAAAACGGCCCCGTTGTTAGCTCCCTGGTCCTTTAGTGGCTCCCACTAAGGACGGCTGGTTTTACCAGCTGGCCTTAGCGGGACCCGCTCAGGGACCTCGTAATGCGGCGGTAAGGGGTTAACGGCACCAGCATCCTTGCCGGTGCTGTTAACCCCTTACCGCCGTCCTCGTAATGACCCCCCATTGACTTCCGCAAAGGGCTGACTATTAATGTAGAGTTTCTTAGAGTCCTTTATGTCATGGTGAGGTGGTAACTGAGCAGATCAATGTAGAGGCAACTTTTTGGGCATCAACGCCTTCAAATATTCTCAATGATAAGAATGTTTGTTATGTCGGGAATTAAAAGGATTTCCAGTGGTAATTTCATTTGTGTGTTCATTCTCAGAAAGATCAGACCCTCGGGCACCACGTAGGACACTTTGAGTTGGAAAAAGGTGCCTACTGGGCTCTCTTGAAACATAGCTATAATCATGTTGCTGATTCACAAGCTGAATCTTTAAACCAGGGATCAGTATTATAGAACTAAATCAAAGTCAAAAATGTCCTACCGATTTCAGATTCCCCTATAGCCATGAGTGCACACTGAAAATTAGGCTTGCAATCACCACCAATAGTATTTGAATCAAACCAATCGTCATTAAGCCCAATTGCTTTGAGTTCATACTTTAAAAATAGGAGCCATGGCAAGGTCATGGCTCCTTCCTGAGTCGCACACTGCCTCTCGATACTTGACTAAGTTCCCATTGGTCCACAGCCTTATCCAATAGAACACAGGTTTTGCCCTGCATACTTTTTAGTACATTTAGTTCAAGGCTGATATGAAAGCCTGGTGCAGGAGTAGGTAGGCCCTAAAGGTTCTTCAAAAATGTATTTTCTGTGTCTGACAAGTGTGAGCTGTTAGTCCAGCTCCACAGTTCGGCACCACAGAGGGCTGCCTGCCATGCCTGGGCCTTATATTCCTCTAGGGCCATGCCCATGGCCCTGCCCGCAAGTTCTTTTGACAAATTTGACTATGACACCACTGTACCAGACTAGGGTCAGTCGAGCTTTCTCTGACTGTTCCTTCAAGGTGTAGTCCTGTTTTATTCTAAGGCCCAAGTAATCCAATGCATGAACCTGTTCAATGGGTGTTTCCCCCAAGTCAAGACTGATTCTCAGAGGTTTAAGTGCCCTGTTACCACCAAGGACCATAGCCTTGGTCTCCTGGGTATTGATTGTCAAGCCATTTTTCCAACAGAAGTTTAGAACTGTGTCAAACTGGTGGCACACTCCCACAGGTGTCAATGACACTAAGAGTGTGCTGTCAGCAGACATCAAAACTGGGGTAATGTCTGATGCTAACGATGGAGCATCTGCAGAGGCTTTCAGTAGGTCCATTATTACCCCATTTGTAAACAAACAGTAGAGTAGGAGGCCAGGACACAGCCCTGCTGCACCCCCATCTTAAATATAACCATTTTGGACATTCCACCATCGATAGCCGAATGGATCCTGGCACCATTACCCAGATGTAACATGTGGCATTCAATAAGCCTTATGTGATGCCCAATTCCATCAGAATCATCAATAGCCCCTCTCTCTGGACTGTATCAAATGCCGCCTTAAGATCTATAAAGACAACATAGATGTGCATTTTTCTCAAAATGACATATTTTCACAGATCAGGCATAATCTCATGCACAGATCCACCATGCTAATGCCCTTTTTAAATCCAGCCTGCAGGTGATTCAGGGCTCCTGTGTCCTGCACCCAAGCCTCGAATTTCTCAAGATAACTTTAAAATCTTTACCCACTGCATCAAGAAGGGAAATCATCCTATAGTTGGCCGGATGGTTTCAATATTCCTTCTAGAAAATGGAGACTATGATGGCGTGGGTCCAGTGCACAGGGGCTCTAGTCAATGATAGAACTGCATTAAATAGTCTAGTTAGGTGTGGAACCCTAATCTGCAGTTTATTGGAAAAAAGTCAACCGGTTCATATCAGAGCTTGCTGTCTTTCCTTTTTTCTGGCTCTCCAAGGCTAAGCAATACAAAAGAGGTGATGGCTATAAGGTTTTGAATTAATCTTAACCTCTGGAATAGGTATGGGCAACCCTCCAGACCATCGTTCTTCACCTGCCAAGCCATTGCAAAGGAGGGAATACCATATGCAAATCAGACTTGGTTCCACCTCAAAAGGGGTTGCCCAGGCCGAACTGCTGCTTGGTCACATCCCTTCTGCACGAGACAACAAGCATCCCCAGACATGTGTCTGCCTTGTTGGGCCTCATCAGAGAGGAGTAGTTTGGGTCTCAGGGCCACCCTGACTTCCTCTTCCATGATGGTCAGTGGAAACTCACTTTGCCCTGCACCAAATATTTGTGAGTCACCTATGCCACAGGGTCCGTTCTCCTCATAGACACTCTGAAAATGTTTTACCCATGTATCTTCTGGGATGGCTCCCTGGAGTTGGTTCTGTTCCATTGGTCGGCTCTTACTCCTTAACTCTCTAAACCCCTTCATGTTCCCATTTTCTATTGCCCTGAGAAATGACTCCCAGAGCCCCTCCATGTATTCTAATGTTTTTGCTTTGGTGATCTGTTGGTTTGTTCTTCCTCACAGCTCGTAATGTTGTTACCCTCTCAGTGGTCACGAACCTGGTCTGCCTTATCAAGATGTGTTTTGCCCTGCAACAGCCACCATCATACCACAGGTTTCTACGGAGCGATTGGGTCACAGGGGACCTTGATGGCTAGGAGGAAAACCTTCCCAATTTGCTTGTCAAGTCATCATGGGCTTCAATTAATGCATCCCTAAGATAACATAAAATAATACACCTCCTGAAATAAAGTGCTGTTCAAAGGTACAGTGGGAATTGGATTGTGGAATTAAATTTCAAGAACAGGAGTGGTCATCTATTTGGAGGAAAGTCAACATTGTTTCTACCTCTGCAAACATCACTCACATGTGTTTTCATAGAGCCTTTATTACACCGTAAATGCTATATAGCCCAAAAGATGGCAAATTATGGTAATAGCTGGTCTTGTCTTACTAACAAGGGCTTTTTGAGCCTATGTTACATCATGCTCCTCTTACGTTTCCTAACATTTTTGCTAATAGTCAGTCGTTCATTCAACTTTATGAATATTGATTATTTCTTTATTACTTTTGATTTGTTTTTGTAATTGCAATTCCTATGATAACCTCCAACTGGACAGACTTAGAAAAATACGATTAGTGGATAGTGGAACAACATAGAACATGGGAGTAGCTTGCTTCATTTAATAAATATGTATTGAAATGGCACTAATGTATTAGGTATTTATCTTACAATGATACTAATGCACATACATCATAAAGTAGCCCAAGGGTGTCATGTATAGGGCTCCATTAATGAGTCTCTGCCACTCTGTGATTCTTATATTTCCAAGGATATATACGTCGCTAAACATTATTAATGTCCACCCCCCTATGGTCTTTCCATCCCTTGTATGTTGTGTTTCAATTTCTGTAGTGTCTTTGTATTGTGTCTTTTGTAACTTACTAAATGGTCCGGATCTTTGGGCCATTTATATTGAACTGTATTAGCATTGATTCTCGATATTTATTAATTCATCTAGATTAACTTTAACAGTTAATGTTCTATACATGTCTTACTTATATTTTAACTATGTATTGACATATAGGAAGCTGATATGCTCTAGGGATGTAGTGAGATATATTTCATACATGCTATGCATGATTTGTCAGTCAGGCAAAAATGTTTATTCGAATCAAAATGATACATCAAACACACAAAAATGCAATAGCACAATACATAATACAATCAAATTCTGCTCATCCATACATAAAATACATTTCCCAAACATAGGCTCCGATCACAATAGAACTTCGATAAAATCACATAAAAACAAAAAAGAAAGAGGGTTCATCAGTTGTTCAAAGTTTTCTCGATATGCCCATAAATTAATTTTAATGTTCATAATGACTCAGTAGATTGAGTGAACTGACATTTGCATTATTGGATGAACTAATAAAGTAAGTACACTTAAATGTGTAGTTTCAGGAAAGAGAAAACGTGTTGCAGTCACGTCGCCAGTACAGTCTTAAAAATATTGTAACTAAGATACATAGCAGAACCCCCAGTAACATACATATATTTTGTCTGAAGTATTCGATCGCCTATGGACACACAATACTAGGAGTTTATAATGAAAGTTATTACATCAAGAGGTTGCTGCTCAGTATTAGAATGAGCATTGCCTCACTTCACTACAAACAAGCAACAAAGCTTGGGCACCTCTCTATGAGCTAAACAACTCTACCCACAGCATCCGCACAGGTTGAGAACCAAAATCAGAGACAGTGCATGAATTGCTTTGAAAACACAATGACAAATGTGGGTGTTTTTCAGAATCAGAGACAACACATTCACAGTCACAGATTTAGTGAACTGCCAAAGCAAACGTGAAGAACACAAATTAACTAATTCAATAATAATTAATAACAAAATCAATGGTTCCTACCCGTTGGCCAAACATGTTTTGATTCTCCCTTCCATTAGATTTAGGGAATAAATCAGACACAGTCCAGACGCCATACGCGTTTTAAAGGAACCCATTGCATATAAAATCAAAACATTTTTTCAAAAAGGACACATTTAAGATTTACTATGGCACATTGTGTACCTTATCAAAATGAAAAATAGAAATACAAGCTGGGGTAAATTGGCTGTCTGGCAATGGACCTAGTGTTAATGAAGCTGCAGCCAGGCCTGCACCAAGAGAGGAGATGAAGGCAACACACACCACAACAACAAAGGACAGAGATGTGTCTCCTTCTGCCCTGGCGGAATACTCTCGAACCACGAGCCATGAGGGACACACGGGAAACCGTAGACTATACTTCTCATGCTGTGCACAGGGCCTGTGATGCATTCCCAGGCACACACTTTCACCAGCAACAATGTATCCCCAGAAAACCATTCTAAATTCCATTTCCTCCTGAATCATATTTCACAAATCTCTTTTGTGTGTTCATATTTTCGCATGTACTGTCATTGCAACGCTCTGTGCCTGCACAGAGTTGGCAAGTGCGCCGGAGGAAAGCACAAACACCTTTGTTCCACATAATCATAATTTGTGGAAGACACT
Source organism: Ambystoma mexicanum (assembly GCF_040938575.1). Classification (NCBI taxonomy): domain Eukaryota; kingdom Metazoa; phylum Chordata; class Amphibia; order Caudata; family Ambystomatidae; genus Ambystoma; species Ambystoma mexicanum. Next base: position 361,118,447 of record NC_090941.1, read on the forward strand.
TTTGCAAATCGTGTTGGTGTAGTTTCAGACCTGCAAGGCTGCAGTATCTTCCAAGTCAAATACTTGAAATTAATTATTGAAATGTGTGGTTTTTAATGTCCCAAACATGTTACTGCGGGAAAGACATTCGGGTGTACCTCTCTAGAAGTAAACAGTTCTGTTCGCCACCCAGGTCTCCTTGTTTCACACATCTGATTACGCAGACGATTATAAGATTAAACTCTGAATTTCTAATTTTTTGAATGAAGGCGAACATTTCCCTACTTTGAGAGATATGCAAAATGAAGACATGAATTATACAATGTGCTGGTAGAATAATGTTCCAATTGTGCACACATCTAGTGCAAGAGTCCAGAGGAACCCACTGAGAAGGCATTCATTCACAAAGTTACTTTGCCTTAGTAGGGTGCAGCTTCACAGATCCCTCCATGTCCCGGTAGAGTCATTTCAACCAATTGTCCTATGGAGCACTAGTGAAAATGCCTGGTGATTGTGTGTGTGTTATATGGTCATGCAGTGAAACAGGCCAATCAGACATGTTTCCCAAACACTTGTGAGGATGTAATTTACCTTATGCAATCACGCTCTTGCCTAATTTTGCTGGAAATATCTTGGCATAATAAACACAATATGCAATGCTTTTGAAAAAAGCAAAAAAGCACCTTTACTTTAATATCGCCTTAGGAGGTGGAGAAACTGGAATACAATTTGCTTGAGGCAACCAGCATGCTACATAATCAATTCCCTGGTCTGCAGGGTACTGTCAGGGATAGGGGGTGTTGCGAGAGATTGTTGGGAATTAACTTAAATGCTTGATGTCCCTTGCATTTTAGATGCATTAACATCGTTTTTTAAACATCATGATTAAGTGCTAAACAAATAAAGTGCCAATGTCCATCTTCCATTGGGCTTTTGTGACTGTGTGTGTCATAATTTCTGGCTGCCGTCTTACCATCCACCAAAGAGTAATACATATTTTTTTTAATAAGATTGTGTGGTCCGCTGTATGAGTGCTAGGTATGTTGGGCCAACAAGTAGTGTGTTGTCTAAAAATGAATGTGAATGTTTGACTAATTGGATTCCACTTCACAGGAGTACAAGGATGAGTATTAGTAAAATGGCCCAATCATTCCCTCACACTTCTACAAACCAAAACACAACCCAATCATAAATGTAAAATAGGGACGATCAAGTGATACACATCCTTCACCTTTTGTGGTTATGTGGGCCAAGGGAAGACTATGCTCTTAAGAGGGGTGTGAAGGTGAACCAGTAGTGACTAAGACAACACAGTATCACAGTCCAAAATAAAGGTAATGTTCAATCAGGCTTCTATAAATATATAAACACTTTAATTAAAACACACCATCTGCAAGTAGAACGAATAGAAACACTGTACAAATCCCCACCCCAAAGGAAGAACAGAGAAGATGCGAAATACTTGAGAAATTAGCACTGTGAGCGTAGGGCTAGGGGTGTTAGATATGGTACTGCCATAAAAGAATTTCCTGGTAAAAAGCAGGAGCAATCATAATCTATCCAGTCTCTAGGGTCCAAGTGGACCAAGGGGGCAGTTCTCAGTCAAGAGTATCTATATTCAGTTCTTGGTGGGCTGGCAAAGTCAGACCTGGGATCGAACATCAATGTGAGCTAGTCAGGCTCATTTTGGGCATGTAGGATCGTGGAGGCCCCGGCAGCAAATGGACATCGAGCAGGGGTGAACGTGGGTGCTCTATGTGGTAGAATTGGGGCACTTCAAGGATGCAGGTCGGGGCAGTGCCAGGAATGCTTTGCAGTTGACCAGGGTGAGTCTGTTTTATCCAATGGGAAGGGTCGGTGAGTGATGCTCCAGCAGTTGGAGTCAGTGTGACATTTCTGTTGACGTAGTGATCTTGGGTGTGTTGATGTGCAATTGATGAGGCAGCAGCCCAAGGGCAAGCTGGGCCAAGCCATGGTTGTAATCCCCGGTTACAGTTGGCAAGTGACTCTCCAGTGATTAACTTCAGGTCCCAGCCCTAAGCAGTTGCTTTGGGCCTAACAGGTGATGAGCTTTGGCTGGGACACAATAATGTGTCGAGCTGGTCAAAAGTGCAAGCAAAGGTTCGATTGGTGGAGGAGCACAGCAACCAGCATCTGCAACTTCCCTCTTATTACAGGTGCAGTGAACACTGAACAACCAGTTTGGTGCGGAAAACAGGGAGCTTTGGCTTGTCTGGTCCTCCAATTGCTGCAAAGCCCTTTTTGGGGTACTCAAGGGTAGCACGATTCCATTCATGGTCTGCTCTATCAGCTCAGGAGATTCCGATGCATATTGGTATGTCCTGATCCATGGAAGAATTTGCTCCTTATGTGCCCTCGGAGTGGAAGGGGTTGGATCTTCCTTCTGTCTTGGATGATTTCTTCTTCACCCCAGCCTGAGGGCCAAAGGAAGTCTACTGAGATCTTCAGAAATAATCTGAGACCTTAAAGGATCTGAGAGGAACTGACCAACTCTGCTGTAGGGGTGGAAGACCCCTTCTTTTAAGGGCAAAAGTTGTCAGGTAATTGGAAAAAAACTAGCCTGCCTTAGTGTTCCAATCCCTGCTCTGGGATGGAGTGGACTTTGCCCTGCTGATGTCACACCCAACGTTCTTTACTCTAGAGGAAGTGGAGGGGAAAGGAAAGCAAATCAATATGGTGGATTCCTTCTCCCATTGCCACAGTCCGCATGTCTATCACAATCCCACCACCTTCACTTCTTACTGAGAACAAAGACCTTTAGAGTTGCAGCACCCTGTTGTGAGGCTACTCCCTTTGAATGGGTATGCTCTCTTATCACCCAGGCCCAGGACGCTGCCTGCTGCGCGACTGGACTGGATGGGGTTGTTACCTGCCTTCACAAAGAGATCAAACTGCAGGTCCAGCCTTCCAGGTTCTCGTCTTGCCATTTGGCAGGCTACACCTGGCTGATCAGAATACACATCACCTTTGATAGTGGAGCTGGCTCACAGGAGCTCACAGGAGCTGACACATGTGCAATTTCAATTGGAATGTGGCGGTTGTGATCATAAGTTGCACTATGCCTAAAAGTAGGCATAGTTTTAATAAGAGTTTACCCTGCCACCAGCATTGTTGAACCATGATCATCATAGTTTTGGGTACAGTGGGGCATATCTTAAATGTTGCCTCTGTGTTGCAGGGACTTAGCTGTCTGCAGCTGTCACATGGGCATCTTGTGACGTTTGAACCTGTTTTGCATCACGAGTAGAGCGAGAGCCCCAGATCAGACCACTGATTAGGCAGGGCACAAGCACAGTATGATTTTGGCATGGAGTTGATGAGAAAGCGGGTATCTGATTAGAAGATTACCCCTTTTTAAGACGGAATTACCCTAATCATTCTATTTGTTATATAAAAATAATATATTCCAGGGATGTTCATCCTTGCCAGGTGGCAATTCCCCACTAAATGATGTTGCAGGTGGAGCCACATTAGATGTGTGATGTTCAATTGCTCTCTGTAGTTGTGAGTCTGTACTACATTTGTATGTCTGTGGAGAAATTAATTTTTCAATTCTAGAATGTTCATGGTGTCATCAAACATGTTACATTTATTTTTATTTGTAATGTTGGCTTATAAAGCCACAGTATCTCATCCATAGATTAAACCACAATTGCTGAAATGTGTTTAAACTACTGAAGATTTAAGAAAAAATACAGTTATTTCTATAATTTCAGGATATCTGTTTGTGTCCCATTCGACATGCTGGGCAAAGTGAAAGCCTTGCTGAAAGCTTGACATTCCAATGAGTTAGGATGCTCTACACTGGTCATTATGCACTGTTTTCTAAGAGAGATGCTCATAAAGTTCAGTTGTTTTCATTGTATTCTGAGATTTTTAGCTTTAATTCCATGGTAAATGTAGAACTATAAGAATGCAATCTAAATCACTGACTGGATGAGTTACATCATACAAGTGGTGGCTAATGCGTAATGCTCATCATGGCTCAAACACTCCAATAACGCAGCAGTCATCATAAGTTCTGTCATGCAAAGTGCTCCATTTCAGGAGCACTGCGCATGACAGAATAATGTCCTACTGTCTGTGGAGTTAGAAGTCTAGCAGATGCTCATTTCGGGTGCTGTCCCAAGTGGTAGTCTAAAGGTCCTCTGTCCTTGCAGCCAGGAAATGGTCCAAGTGGATGTGGCCCATAAACGCATTTAAGGGTGTCTAATTTAAACATTCTCTTCATGCCTTTCTATGGGCCATGATGGAAGTGAGGTAGGGAAGTGCAAAGAAACTTCTGTCCCTTGTTCCAACTTCCTTTTTGCGGGCCCAAGATGAGGAGCAGAGCTGAGAAAATAAAAAGTGTGCTATGCTTTAAGAAAACATACAGTATTTTAAAAATAATTGGTGCAAATCTGTGTGAGTGTGAGCATGTGCATGTGGGTTTTGTGTAAATATATGTCTGTTGACTATGAGTATGTATGAGTATTTGTATAGGCATTATGGGGCAAAGTTCACACATGTATTATTATAGTGGTAGTAGTGGGTCAATTTGGCACAACTGTTATGAGTGTGCTCTTAGCGGTGAGAATGCTGGCATTATTGGGAAAAGCTATCATGAGTCTGTTCTTATAAAGGCAATGCTGGAATTAATGGGCACAGAAGATACTGACATGTTTCATTACCATGACAATGCTGGCATAATTGAACACAGCAAGAGCATTGATACAATGAGAGTATCAGCATTATTGGTTAAAACAGGCATTACAATGTTCCTACAGTTGAAATACTGACATATATTGGCACAGCCAGCATTGACATCAATTTGTACAGTGGCAGTACTGGCATTATTGGTCAAAGTCAACACAACTGCATTATTATGTTGGTAACTGGCATTTTTAATCACAACCATCATCAGTGTATTTTTACAGTTGCAGTGCTATCATCAATTCTTGTCTTCCAGCATGGGCATGTCTTCTTAGAGTGGCAATGCTGGCATGATTAGGCAAAGCAAACACAGGCAGATTCCTACTCTGGCCGTGTTGACATTTTGGGCAACGCCGCCTTGAGTTTGTTCTTGCAGTGGCAGTGAATATTGTGACCACTGGCATCCTGAAAACATGTTGGAAAATGCTCTGGTGTACTGCTGGTGACCTGGTTTCTATTGTATTTTTTTCGTATGTTACCCAACAGAGTTGATAGCACATTGTATGGATTTTTACCTATTGCTCCAGAAAACTTGCAGTGGAAAATGTTCACCCACCCATTATTTAAAAAAAATGCCTCGGGGTTAACTCTCGCTCTACACCATTGGATGGTTTGTGCTACCTCACTACACTTGGTCGATCACACCCGTTACTGGAAAATATTTATGCCCCTCCATTAAAACCATTCATCAGCCACGAAAGACATTCATCGGCATAAGATAGGCATTGACAGGGTAAAATAAAGATTCCTATTTCATTTTTATTTGATTGTTTAAAGCACAGACCTGTAAGATTAATTAGCGGGTTTTGGGTTTTGGGACCACAGAGCACAGCACCACTGCACAGGATCAATGTATAGCATGTTTTTTTTTATACAGCACCACTGCATGGGTTTGGTGCATTGCTATGATGCAATTGTTTCAAGCTATGTGTTGCCAGTGCAACCTATGGACATGTAAATGAAAACAGGCTATGCAGTCAAAAACGATTTCTACATATAAAATGCAAATAATTTTTTCACAGTTAAAAGCATATATTTTTTTACCTGAAATTCCTCTGTTGCAGGAGACACATTTGAGAATTAATGAACTAACCCCATTAACAAAAAACTAACATGCTAACTCATTAATAAAATAATGTGTTCTCCAGTGCAAAATGGATGGAAAAGACAGGCTCTGAAAGTCATTTTAAACGCGCATCCAGATTTATTTTTTCTTTTTGCTGCTCTGTGCTGCTCTGTCCACAGTATTTGCAGGAAGCAAAGACTTGAATAGCAGGAAATCAGTTTTGTTACAGTTGCTTACTGTAAAAGATTTCTATTGTGTGCAGGAGGAGGATAGAACATGAGGGATTCTTATTGGACAAGCATCATATTAGAGGCTGTAACCAAGTTTTCTTGTAGAATCTGGGGGAAGGAGAGAGGCAGAATACATTTTAGACAGATCGGAGAAAGACCTGACTGGTAGCTGTGGAGTTCCTGATTGAAAAAGCAGATCCCAGCTGCACTGCTGCAGAGACTGGGGATCCCAGACAATAATCCCCGGTTTGAGTAATGGCTGATGCCTGTTCTCACTGGGGGTGCTTGAAGAGGGAATTGCCACATCCAGAAGGCGACCAGCCGAAGAATTTCACATGCTGAACAGATTAAGTAATTATACATTGCAAAGTACGGGGGCAGTGTGCGTGAATGCGAAACTATTCAGTCGGTGTAGAAGAAAGAATTCCAGTGTCTTATCAACAGGTTTAATGTTGCAACTGCTCTCGTCACCCTCTTCTCATTTTGTTACAGATAATGTTGACTGTGCTATTTCATTTATTTCTGTAAAAAGAGTAAGATCGTGTTTAAATGCAACTTTTATAATGCATAAAAATATCTGAAAGCAGACGGGTAGTGTATTTTATTTTCTCTTTCCTTTGTGCATTTACCATTACAGTGCTGATGATGTGGGGAGAAGTTTAGACAGTGCAATTGTCATTTTTAAGGTAGCTAAAACTAAGACTTGGCTGCAGCTGTGTGCACAATTTCATTCAGTATGAGCAATTATAAATAACTGTGTGTGTGAAATAGCCTGCTGAAGGTAAATGAGTCAGCAGAAATAGAGACCCGGGACATAGTTCACTGTTGTATATAAAATAGTGAGTGTACCACATGTTAGCTCGCTGTTGTAAATAATTCAGTGAGAATTGCCCATGGTGGCACACTAAAAATGAAAATGTGGTATTTCTGAAATGTAGGCCTGAGGTCTCTCTAGTGATCACACAAACAATCTAAACAAAAATAAGGGGTTCTGGATATTGGGGCCACAAATAAAACAAAGGAATTATGCTCACCAAAAATACCACCAACCACGCATATCAACCACGCACACCAACCACGCATACCAACCGCGCATACCAACAAATGTATACCATCTAAATATGTCTGTGTACTGAAATAGTGCATATCCACTGTATTATTATTATACATCACCCAATCTGAATACAAGGAGTGATTGTTGCTAAATTATATTTTTCGGCGGTAAGAAAATACCGCCAGGCCCCAAATCTACACAAAATACCCAACAGACCTAACTCGAGAGCAGCAGAGCACTGTACAGAGTGTGGTTAGCCAGCATTTGGGATGGCATCTTTTGACAGTAGCAGAGTACTGTGAGGTCGGTGCATCCATTGGAATGAGTCCTTGGTCAGATGTTGTTGAAAGAGCCATATAACAAATGCTTAGCAATCAACTCTTTGATTTCAATTTATAAAGTGAACATTTTGAAAGTAAACTGAATTTTGATGAGCGATACATTCACATCACCTTGAGCTGTTTGATTTTTAGTAGGTACATTTATAGATTTTTTCAGCAGACCTGAAAAACGTGTTTGTAGGATACATGTTAGAAGTCAATATTCACTTTGCCGTCAAAAGAAATCCAGGATATCAGTATGTGGCTGACTCACAAAAAGGTGCATAGGTGGTGTAAATACTGACATGATTTATGCCTACAGCTGATTAAAATATATGGCTTTTTCTGTGATTCTCACATGTTTCTGATCTATCAGTGTGTAAAATATTTATTTCGAAACTTACATGCCTAGGTTTATGATTTTCAATTCTTTACTATTCACCTTATCATTCCTTCTATGCTTACACCAAAAGGTAACCTTTGCATTTTCTTTTCACAGCCTTAAGAGACTACCACCATTTCAACATGTGACCTAGCATTTTATCTTTCCCTTTCCCCATTATTTGAACCTGGCTGCATTTTAGCAGAAAACATTGTTAACTATTCTGCTCTCTCTCTTCCCACCATATGTTAGAATCACTGAATTCCTGGCTTCCTTTAATGATCACACCAGCAACAGGAGGCACATCCCTATGCTTTTATATGATCTCCACCCCCACACTCATGGCAGGAGACGTCTGTACCATTCCACGTGCAGGTTAGATTATGCTCTTTCATTTCATGCACCCCAACACTGACATTATCTGCTCACTGTCCTCCATAAACGTCCTCTTTCCTTTTAATTGGTGTATTGTGACGAGATGGAGGGAGGAGGCAGACAACGGGATGACATTTTGGCTATAAGCTTTTATTATCAGCAAAAAGGAAAAATAACCTATCTTTCCTTATTTCTATAAGGTTATACATACCTAAACAAATAATAGCCAGGGTGCTCGTCATCAGGATGTATGTCAAAACCAAAACACTGTCCTCTGTGCAAAACAACTACTCCATACCTGCCACTACTAAACAAACAAAAAGACTCAATAAACTCTTGACAAAGAAACCAGGAGAATAACTCTCTTCTCCTGGTGTAAGACCTCAGTGCTAGGCTGGGTTGACAGCAGTCTTTTGCAATAGTATCTATTTGACCAATTTCACCAGGAGAAGGACTCTCTTAGTCTGATCTAGCTGTAGGAATCTTGAAGGATGTTCTCTTACAGTATTTTGCAATAGGGTTGATTTACCAATATGATCAGGACAACGACTCAATTTTCCAGGTCCACCTGGAGGATTCTTGAAGGTTTTTCTGTTACAGTCTTTTACACAAGTATGTAAAAGTCTCTTGACTTTGTTCCAGGGTTTCTTAGAGCTCTGCCTCGTAATTCTATCAACTCTTCTTCTTATGTTCCTTATACTGTCAGAACTCCCTGGGCCGAGTGTTGGCTCTTGATCACTGGAGAGCTCACTCCCAGATAGTTCTTGATGTGGTAGACATTTTCCATGCTTATTAGATTTAACACTGTGACAAAGGAGCTCACTCCAGAGGCACTCTTGGTTTCTACTACCTTTGATGTCACCACTGTGATGAGAGAGATCATTCCCAATGCACTCTGCACTTGGGTTGCTTTGTAGATTACTAATGTAACAAGGGAGATTCCTCCCATGACTTCCTTGAGTCTTGATTCACTGGGTGCCACTATTATGACACGGTAGATTACTTTCAATGAAGATTTGACTCTGCATTCTCTGGGTATCACTCCTGTGAAGAGGGAGTTTACTCCTGAGGAAGACTTGATTCTTGCTTCTTTGTGTCTCCCTATTGTGACAACGACAATTACTCCCAATCAAGACTTGACACTTTGTTCTCTTGTTATCACTATTATGAGGAGGGAGTTCACAACTGAGGAATGCTTGACTCTTGGTTCTTTGGGTATCACCACTTTGACAAGGGAGACTACTCCCAAAGAAGGCTTGACTCTTGGTTCTCTGGGTATCACCACTGTGACGAGGGAGTTCACTCTGAAGGAGTGCTTGAATCCTGCAGTTCCCCAGACCTCAGCCAGCTTGCTAACAACTCACGTTACCTTCATCTTGACTGGGAAATGTAACCAATTTGTCCCAGAGTCTCAGGTCACAGTTGTTTCTGCACGCTTCCCCAGCGTGTTCTTCTGCTGCTGCTTTTTGGTTGATGTGGCTTTGCTGAGCCATTTCCACAGCAGTCTCTGTGTTGTTAATGGACATTGCTCTCCACCTCTTTGAGGACACGCCACTACCGGATTCTTCATGCTTCAGTAACGAGTCGGTCCTCCATCACCTCACATAGATCCTCTCTGATTGTTGCCCAAGGGCCAACTTGGGATGCAATGGGTTTGAACTTCACAGGCTATTCAGGGTACACACCAGCTTCCCTTGTGGCTGTGCCTGCTTCCCCACAACCCCAGTCCTTCTTCAGTCTTTATGTTATATATCTGGGCCCACCCCATCATAACATCAATGTCTTTCTTTAGTATTCTCATGCCTCCTTGGGGCCACCTCGTCACACTCTCTTGGTAATACAATCTGTGGCTACTCTGCATGTTTCATTGGCTCTTACTTGTCTCAGTCAAAGCAGATCATGAAAGGGAGATAGAATATACTTTACAACAACAAACAGTAGCACTGTCAGTTTGGATGTTAGATGGCTTTACCATGGTCATGGCTTCTGGGGAAATGGGTATAGGGAGGTCACTCATTGAATGGGAGTACTTATCCCCATGAGGCGAGTCTCTCCCTGTGGGGTTCCCCATTCCACCACCCGAGGGGAACTATTGGGTAGTGGCCTCACCTCCCTACCCTTACAGGGAAGTGCTCCCCCCTGAGGAGAAGTGACGAGATCCTTTGAATCATCACAGTATGTAGTGGATGAACATACATGAATGGCTGGACAGTGCAGACGAATAAAGCCTCATCGGGATGAAGGACCGATTCTGACCTTGATTTTGTATGTTTGTATATGTTTGGTATTGCACAACTGTTTTTACTCTGTCAAGGTGAGACTGTACATGCCAGAGTACAAATAGACGACAAAATAAGGCCGGCCTGACTGGTGAAGTTTTACTTATTTATTTATTTTGTCATTTGTAGAGTGCTCAGAATCCAAAGGCATCTACATGCTGGTTACAGTAAAACAATGATCCAGACAGAACAATATTATTGTTAATATTATTATTACTTGAAGGCATGAGGGTTTTACATACATAGTAGAACATGGTAACTTCGATGGATTGAGGTTCTTTAGTGAATAGCCATGGTTTGAGGCCTTTGAGGAAGGACCAGAAGGATGATTCTGAGCTTAGTGACAGAGGAAGGGCATTCCAGTGTTTAGCAGCCACAACTGGGAAGTTGTGACCTCCTACTTTTTACAACTTGAATCTGGGAATTGTAAGTAGGTGCATGTGGGTGGCCCAGGTGTGTCTGTTAGATTGTGATTTGGCAAAATGTCTACACAAGTATCAGTGGGCAGTTTTTGAGAAGCATTTGTGCGTTAATGATAGAGTTTTTAACACAATGGATTCACGAACAGGCAGATACTGTTACGATTGTTTGAGCCTACAAAGAGGGCATTGCAGTAATCTAGCCTTGAAAGAATGAGAGCTCTGGCAATCGTGATGCAGCTGTCAGAGTTCAAGAAGTGTCTGTAGGCGTTGATGAGATTAGATGTGTATTCTGCCGCAGAGTCGATTGCATTTCCTTGTCTAGTCAGATAAATCGAGGAGTCCAGGTAAACCCCTAGAGCTTTTACTTCTTTTGAGACTGGGATAATATTTCCATCAATGACAAAGGTTGTGTAGGCCCTGATAAGTTTGTTTAAGCGCTTTTGTGTTCCTATAAGGAGCAACTCAGTTTTCTCGTAATTTAAGCATAGAGCATGTGATGCCATCTAGGCCTGTATGGTTTGATAGATTTTGCTCAGTGGGTTGCAATCAGTTTCGTATGTTCCTGAGATAGGAAGAATGATCTGGGTATCATCTGCATAGTTAGTCTAGGAGATACCCATGTCATCAAGGAGGTCAAAAAGAGGCTTAGTAAAGATACTGTATAGCTTCAGGGAGACACAGACACACGAGACTTGGGGGAACTCTGCAGGTGACTGGGGCTTCGGAAGCAGCTGCAGAAGTGGAAGAAGACTGTCATTGTTTGGTTAGATAGGAAGGACACAATCCATGCTATAGCATTGCTAGAGAAATAGGATGCTAAGGAGAGGTGCTGGCAGAGGATTTGATGGTCCACCAAATGAAAGGCCATGAGAGGTCGAGCAAAAGGAAGAGTGCCAGATGACCATTGTCTTTGATCTCATCCAATTGGATTTGTAGGTCCAGGAGTGTTGATTCTGTTCCGTGACCAGGGTGTAACCCAGACTGATGCAAACCAAGGAGGTTGTTGGTTTCAATATATGTTTGGATTTGCAGGTATGCTGCTCTGTCCAGTATTTTAAGAAGGAAGGTGACTGTCATGATGGGACAGGAGTTGGTAGGGGTGTTGGGGTATAGTGTAGGCTTCTTGAGGAGTTGGAGGACCCATGCATCTCTTAGATTAGCTGGTACATTACCAGAGGAGAAGGAAGTGTTGATGAGCGATGCAATGAAGAGGGTGAACTCTTTAATGAACAAAGCTGGGCAGATGTCCCCTTGGCATCAGGATAGCTTCAGGCCTATAATGATTTTCATAACTTCTGAGACAGAGACTGGGGTGAACTCAAACAGGTGAGTAGTGTCCTAAGGGAAGAGGGGATAGGGGTCTGGTGGTGCATCGGTTGGTATTCATTTTTTTGTTTAGCCACAATTTTAGTTTGTAGTAAGGAGATGTTGTTTGAATTTTGGAGTACCAATTGATGTCTTTAAGATAGCTGTCTTGGGGGGAAACTGGTGATTCAAGTTCTCGCAGGGTGGCGAAGAGCTCTCTGGTACCGGAATTTGCCTTTTCTATTTGCTCATTGTAAATCAAGCTTTTGGCTTGGAGAATGGCCTGTTTGTAGGTTTTGGACAAGGTGGTGAAATGCTCTTTATTGGTAGCTGATGGAGACTTTTTCCATGCAGTCTTGGCTGCTCGCTTTGTGGAGCATAGTGTTTTAAGATTTGGGGTATACCAGGAGTACAGGTGAGCTACTGGTTTAGGTTTATTTTTGCTCATGGGGCTACCTTGTCGATATCAATAGGAGAGTTTGTTATATAGTTCTACCATGGAGGTAGGATCATTGGTTGAGTGTAGGTAGCCAATTAGAGGTCGTAGCATTGGAAGCATGTTAGCTGAAGTGAGATTATGAGCATTTCTTGAGAAGGAAGCCGGTGTGGGTTAAAGTGTAGCACATGTTTAATTATTCTTGGGTAAAGGAAATAACATTGTGGTCTGACTAAGGAAATGAAAATTTGGATTGGATGTTGATGTTACAGCCAAGCAGTCTAGTGTGCAACCTTTGTCATGAGTGGGGCATGTAATGCGTTTGGTGAAACCCAAGCTTTTGATAGTGTTGGCTTGTGCAAGCGCATTGTCATTGGTAGGATCATTAAAACCCCCATTTATGTCACCCATGAGGAAATTCTGGAGGATGGCTTAGTATCACCTGAGAGGACATGCGCAATGTAGGATAGCAGGAGGCCTGGTGGTCTGTAAATTGGGTGGATAGCTAGGTTGGCAATGCCGAAGAGGGACATTTTGATTGAGAGCAGTCCCCCTGACTGGAACGCTTGGTTGGAGATTTCTCTGATGGACACGTGATTTTTGACTATGATGGCCACTACTCCCCCTATCTTTCCCAAAGGCAGTGTAGCTATCCAGGATAGCAAGGGAGAGGGAGTGACAAGTGGTTGCATTCAGCCACGTTTCAGGTTCATCTGTGAAACTGGCTATTATACACCTTTTTTTACCTACTGTTGCCAAACTACCAAAAGATCACAGCAGAGCTATAGCCCATAGATGTTGCATATTGTTGGGGCCACGATAGGGTCACACTGATTTGCTTTAACTCTAACAATCCATCTAAGGACCTAACCAATCTCAACAAGCCAGCCCACTTCCACCATAGTCTCTGCAATCTTTGCACACTAATAACACCACTACCCAACAAGTCCCCTCCATAGATCAGACCTTTTGCCTTTTATCTATATTCATCTAACCTCTCATTTAGCCCACACCTTTCATCCTTTTGCCAGACTAATTTTTTCATCATTTGTTTCTGTGTTTCTTCTGTCGTTTTTCTCTTTCGTGGTTTTGTGCAATACTTTCCATAGGGAACATTGATTATATGTTTGTACTATCCACCTTACTGTTCCTTCCATGTTTACACCGAAAGGACACCTTCGCACTGCTGAACGTTAACCCTTTTTCTCCTCACAGCATTAGGTGACTCTCCCCTTTTAACATGTAGCCTAGCATGTTCTCTCTCCCTTTTCCCATGATGTGGACTTGGCTATATTTTTTCAGAAAACATCCTTCCGTATTCTGCTTTCTCTCTCCCACCATGTTCTATGATTGCTACATTCCTGGACTCCTTAAATGCTCACACCAGCAACAGGAGACAGGACATATGCTCTTAACTGATTTAAACCCCAGCCCCAACACTCCTGGCAGGAGACATCTATACCATTCCAAATGCAGTGTAAATGTTGTCTTTTCATTGCACTGCAGCCCAACACTGAGGTAAGGCAGTTTCTGCTCACTGTCCTCCATAATTATCCTGCTTCTTTTTAATGGGTGTGTGTAGTGTGTGAACATATGCGAATGGCTGGAATGTGGTGATGGGTAGAGCCTCTACGTTGGTCCGCAGAGAACATCATCCAGATGAAGTACTACCAATGCTGCCCTAGATTTGTGTAAGTTTGTATGATTTCGGCATTTAACAACTGTTTTTATTTTGTGTAATTTCTATGATGAATGATTCCTCATGCCTATTTATCTAACCTTGCTGTTGCTTTTTCTGTTGCTGTCCTGGCAAGAGGACAAATACACTTATTATTTAAGGCACTCCCACAAGAAAGGGGGAACTTTACATATATTTAAATTTTACTGCAGTCCAGCAGCGAAGGGGGTGCATGCATAGATGTATTTCCTACATTTAATGTGGATCTGGACAATTTTGCCCTAATTCCATAGGAAAGGGGGAACACAGCCCTATTGGTTTCCGTTTCCCAAAGGAATGAGTGTGCAAACATCTAGTTGTTGCTGCACTTCCACAAGAAAAGGGGTAAATACATCTTTTTGCCACAGCCCTATAGAGAAAGTGGCACACACACAATTGTTGCTGCACTCCATCAGGGAAGAGTGCAAGAACACATAACAAAATGTGTGCTTCTCTCATGTGACATGTGCCTGGATGGACATAAGAATTTTTTGATGAACCCTTGTAAACCCATATTTCACATAATACCGCCTGATAATGAACATTGGCCTAAGCACATTTGCATCACACTGAAAACCGTGTCCGAATTAACCTCAGTAAAGCTGACTTTGCCGCCATTTTAGAATCATCCACCGTTTTGATTAAATTCCTGTTTTCTGTCTCATGTTAAACTGTGTTTTTGGTTCGAGCTAAGAAAAATTATTTTTCACTATGTCAACAAGATGAGGCTGCCAAAAGTAGAATGTTTGTCCTGCACTAAGAAACCTTGGAGCTGAACTGAACCTCAATTTAGATGCTGTCTCTATCAATAGTGTCAGCCTTGTTCAAACAGTGAACAGAATACTGAATAGCTGAAACTGTGTGCTTTTGCAGAAATCCATTGTGGTTGCTCTTGAAACTGGACATACTTTAAGCTCGAAAACCAGATACTACCATTGTACTTTGTGTACAGACAAATGTGTCTAATGTTTAAGAAAAAAATTGTACAATGTATAGTTATTTGATTCTGTATTAGCAATGTGAACTTGGTATGAACCCTAGCAAATTATTAACTTGGAGAAGGGCTGGATGATGTAACCGGGCTTGTGTATAAAAGACGCATTCCTTGTAATGTCCAGCACTCTCTCCCCTCCTGGTGTCTGCTGGTACACACTGCGAGGTGTTGGGAGCCAGATAGCTATCTGTACAGAAATAAATAATACATGTATCTCCGAACTCGTGATTGGCCTATATCATTTTGGTGGTACTAAACCTCGATATTTCTTTGGTCTTTCAGATGGCACCTGAATAGGGACCCTCAAGATTGATGTCAACTCGCTGAAAAAGAGACGCGGCTACCGGACTGGGATCGGAGAGTGAAGGGGCCCCTAAAAGTGAGACACGACTACTCAGCAGACCGCACGATCCGATCCCTGGACAGTGAGCAAGCGGTTCAGGAGGATATCTTGACGAGGGTTCCCATATCGAGGCGGGCTCTTTGCCGAAATCGCCAGCCATGATGATCCTTTGAAATCCGATCGGACCCTTTGTCTTTAAAATCAGGTGAGTCGTGCCCCGATTCCTAAGCATTCTGATATTGGTTGCAGATTTGAATTTGCCAATACAAACCATGCCAGGTAACACGAGTGATCTGACATGCCTGGGAAATTGTCATTCTGTTTCAGGGTATTATTCCACAGAGATAGACAGTCTTTGGGACAAGGCCAACCGGCGCCACACATTGGGTTGCCGGCTTGTTTAATGTACTGTAAGTACGGCCTAGGAGTTATTGTATTTAAAGATATTTGGCACATACAAAATAGACATGTTTCAGTTTTGAAATTGCCCGCCTAGAGTATTGGGAGTTGATTCAAGAATAGTGACTCGTGGTACAGTATCTAAAGTTAGAAAAAGAGAATTGCATACATCAGCTAAAAAATATATAGAGGAGGGCGATGAATCGGCTGTTTTAGTTGTGATTTGTGTCCAAGAAAATATTCCTGAACCGATTATTTTGATAGAAGGGATGGGAACAAATTTAGCTGATATTTGGAGTGATTTGACGGACATGAATGTCCCACAGGGGTTGAGGGATTTGAATGTCCTTTCCCGCTCAAGGGACACTGCAGAGAAAGTATATGAGCATGCTGAGAAGAAATTTGAGGGGCTGCAATGGAGGATAATGGTCCGAAGCACTTGTTATTTATTTATTTATTTATAATGCGTCTAGGCCCATAGGCATTAGGGCACACACAGACACACTGCGCTTGGGCCTATACCTTGGGCTGCCGGGCCGTTATCCCTGTTGCAGTCCCTGTATCGGGGGATGAATGTCACATTATTCCCATTAGATTAACACAAAAAGCTAATGGAAATGTTAGAAAAACGTATTGAGTCTATGTAATTTACTGAGAAATCTAAAGTAGATGGTGTCTATAAGATTTTTTTTATTTCTATTTTTTAACTGTGAAAGGTGGTTCCTAAAGGAACCTTTCTTTTGTTGTTTTAAAAAATAAATGTTTACTGGAGAGGTTAGAACGTAAGTTGAGGAGGGAAATGAGGGAAGAGGCACCAAGCACTAATATTGAGGGGCAGGTGGACAGGGGAAGATGTGGCGTGTTTGTTACTTCTAAGGTAGTGGGCAGTGTTTCTCATGCTCCTTGATTAAAGCATCAAATGCATGTTGAAATTGCTCCCCCCTGCAGAGTGGTGTGTTGCAGTATATAAAGAGGACTGTTGTCTTCCAAAGATATAGATCAACAGCCTCTTTTATTGCTTGCAAGGTAGTTGGTGGGATTTTGTGTCCCACGGAAGTAGGCTGTGTGTTTACAGTATTGGTTGAGGAAGATGATGTGGAGGAAGACAGCCTACTTGCTAAGAAAGGAACAATCTTTCTGAGAGCATTGCCGTAGTTGGATGTGGTGTGGCGGCGCATGACGGTGGTGCCATAGGAGTAATGTCCAAGTAGTCCACGACGTAGTACAAAGTTGCACTCAGTGCATTTCACTTTTGTAGCTTTAGCCTTTGGTACATTCCCAACCATGGTAAAGAACTGCCACACCCATGATTCTCTCTGGGTGCAAGAGGTAGACAATTCCTCTACCTCATCTTCTTGGTCCTCCTCATTGTCTTTGGAAATACTGCTTTTTTTGTTGTGTGGGTCCTCCAGCTGGTGGTGGTGGCTCTTGGGGAGGAGGGATGGCAATAGCTGATGTCATTCTCAAGATAAATAGCAGTTTTGCTAATATTCTTCAAGTATGTGCTTTGTACTAGATTGTTAATGGATAATGAGTAGGAATAGGTGTAGGAGCTGTGCAAGGGTACATTTTGAGCTTGACATTTTCTAGATCAGTAGAAAATGCAGTTCCGAACAGTCCTGGAAGCAAGGACCCAAATGCGAAGTGCAAACACGTTCATGGACACATCAACATGCTGCGTGCAAGCGCATGGTCACGTGGCACTGCCCGGAAGGTCCACAATGACGTTAGACGTTTGTGGATGTCAATGGATGCAAAAACATTTGAAATAGTATAGACGTGTTAAAAATTATGCTAGAAGGTGGGAAATGGCAGAGTTTTAAGGTGAAAACTTGCAAATTGGACAACAACTTTGCAATATTGGAGTAAGTATGATATTAGCAAGTTGTGGGGAAATAGCATGCACTGGTAAAAGCCCATGGAATTCTATGAAAAAAACTTTGTTAAAGTGACATTGTGGTTAAGTTGCACCAATAAAAACCTGTACAATTCACAGAAGAAACTTTGTTAAAGGGACTTTATGGTTAAGTTGCAGTAATAAAAACCTATGAAATTCAATGAAAAACTTTGTTAAAGGGACGTTATGGTTACAAGTAAAACTGAAAAACCTCAGAAATTCACCAGTTATGGTAAGCTAAGCAACAATAACTCACACCACCAGCTTGCACTGCTAAAACTAACACCCAGAACATCAAAGATGACATCACAAATGTAATTTTCACATTCAGGTATTGCATGATTATTTTTAAATGTTTTCCCTGCTGAAGGAAGCAATTGAGGATTTCAATTAACTTAGTTCTATGCCTGTGTCAATGATTAAAGGACATATGTTTTAATGAAGTGACTTTGCAAGATTATTTCCTATCCTCAGAAGGTTCTACCAATTGTTTTATTTATTTATTGGATATTTATAATGGACCTATACACAATGTGTTTCAACGTGCAACAAGACAAAAATGGGTGGGAGGACGGGGATGAAAAATCAAAAACGGTCCTATTAGGCCGTGTGACATTTGGAACTTGGGCAAAACCAGGGAAATGCAGAGAGTGCAGGGGTAGAAGGTCCATGTGCTGAGTGCTAGGAATGGGGCTGGAAGGGCTAAAGGGCTGCAGGCCTAGCCAGGCTAGTGCAGGGGGAGGGAGCCTTGAAGGCAAGTGTAGGTTGTGGGGGTCATGCGAGACCAAGTGCAGGGGTAGGGCCTGGTGCTCTCTAAGAATCTGAAGGAACCAGGCAACCAGTCATGAGGCAGCAGGGGACATTAACTGTGAATTATGTTGTCACACGATTAAGGGATTCTTTTGGTAAATTAATGTTTGGGATCAACAACAGGAGTCTGCCTGGGTTCGGTTAGGATTCATCAGACTTTGTATTGGACATGTGTTCCTTTCAGATACAAGGGATTCCCAGAGTGGACTAACTAATATTATATATATTGCACAGTATTTCAGTTGGGGTCACTCTACATGTCCGGAATAATGATCAACTCCCACAGAATTTAATGTGATTTAGCCAAGCAAATGGATACAAATGAATGATCTATAGGGACATGAAAAGAAGCTATTGTCTTGCCCTATGTGAGAGTCGTGAAAATATAAAAGCAGGCAAAGCAGCAGTTGTTTATTTACAACTGGGTAAAAGTAGCCTACTATTCTGAACAGAATGAGCTGTCTAACTTCTGGCATTATGCTTTGCATAACGTCCTGGTGTGTGGTGGCGTGGTGTAGAGGAGGGAGAACTGTTGGCTGCAAACGTTTGTGCTGAGGGCCAGCATGAAGAGATCTTCAGAGAGGGAATGCTTAGTCAGCAATGACAACTGAGAAGGACAGTGGGCTGCAGCTCTGTAGTGCTTAGGGCTACTTTTGGGGACAATGGGAAGACATGGGAACTGCAGTGACTTATTGAGGGTAACACATTCATGAGCTGCCCATTCCCCCACCGACCATGGAGTTGAGGTTGGGCGATGATGCATAGAATTTAACTCAGAGGCTATGTACACGTCAGAAGCCCCACAGAAACCATGAGGGAAAGCGTCTTCATGATCAATGTCCACCTCTATCAGGTAAACGAACACACAAGGTCCATGTTGGGCTTCCCCTTCTCAGAACATGAGGTGCATAAGGGACTAAGAGACATAGTCACCGGAAAGCACCAGGAGAAGATGGTTTAACTATAGAGTTCTGCAAATGCTGCAAACTGGACCTGGTTCCACTGCTTACCTTACGCTATTATGAAGCAGACTCTAGATGTAGCCTACCTCCCAAATGCAACAATGCCCATATAACTGCCATAGCAAAGGCAGCCAGAGATGATACAAAGTGCGGGAATGTACAGACTGCTCATGAATGTCGATGTCAAAATCCTAGCAGAAATGTGCCTCTACCACCGGGAACCACATGTACATAGCCTGGTAGACCAGGCTCAAAGGGGTACATCCCAGGCAGAATGGAAGGCGACAACATAAAAGAAGTCCTTCTTGTGCTTTGATCAGCAAGGGACAACAAACACCCAGCTGTAGCCGTCATTGGATGTAAAGAACACCTTTGACAGGGTGGAGTGGGGCTACATGTTCCAGACCCCCTCTTGGAGTGGGGCTTCATGTTCCAGACCCCCTCCTGGAACGGCCTGGGGTGCAGATTAAACAAAAAGGTGAAGTTACTCTACTCAGCCATCAGAACGAGTACAATGTAATGGTTACTTCTCAAGCACCTTTGAAAAACTGGCAGAGGGAGAAGAAAGGGCTGCCCATTATCACCCCTCTTCTTCATACTAGCCCTGGAGTCGTTATCAGCAGCAATATGACAGAATAGATCGATCAAAGGTATAGTCCTCCCATCAGTAGAAAAAAGCTCAAACTATACACAGATGATATACTGAGTGACCAGCAGATTCCCTTTTCAGAGACATAATTAATGGCATCATGTGATTAATACAACCCAAATAAACCATCGCTACTACACCTTTGCCAGGTGGCAATTCCTCATATTCATACCTTTCTGTACTATGTTTAAATGGACCATGCAGTGCTGCCCCCTTTCATTCAGTAGCTTTTAATGGTGTCCACTTCAGCTTTTTTGTATCTTCTTTATAACAAACCAGTCTGAATACAGTACTTTATGCCGTTGATTCCTAAAACAATTTGCCAATATTTGTTCTGTTTTCATACGTATTTCCTGTTGTTATTCCTACCTACAGTAATTCACATGGTCACAACATGCAATAAAGCAAGTGTTCCTTATTTCAATTTGAGAAGTGTATTTTAAAAAATCGCCTTCATTTATAACTGGAAAATCTGCATTTATAAATTGGCAATTTACACAAGTGCTAAAGCTATAGCGTTCTGTTAGTGGATAGCACCCTGACTTGTGTGCGGTTGTAAATGATAATCGATGGTTGATTTTCAGCTTAGGAAATATGTACTCAACACTCAGATGAACAAAAAAAAAAGGTTTTTAACAAAACTGTGGCTTTGGAGGTATGTATCCACCATATAGCGGAGGTCTCGGGAGGATAGCTCCTGCGCAACATGCTCGCCTAGGAAGCAAGACGACACGGAGCAACATAGGTCCAATCCCTGGGTCCGTGCTTAGAAACTGCTGGGTTTCAAGCACCTTATAAATAACCCATCATGTATGAAAAATCGCCAGTTCTTTTTAATTAGTCTGGTTATCTGGTTGGTTGCTGATAAAAAGGAAATGTCAAGAAGAAAGCTGGGAGCACCTCCAGACCCAATGATACGATTGAAAGCTCTTATCTTTATTATGGTTCCTTTACACTTACTTGGGCATGTTGAATAAATTAACAGTAACCTTTACTGAGGGAAGAACTTCATAGGAGAGTTTCTTCTCAGTTGCAGCACTCCCCCCTCCCTTCCTTGTCTGTAGATGTTCTTTGCTAATCAAGCCTCATCTGCTCTTCACCTCCTCATAATCCTCCTGAGGGCACAACAAGACTACAGTCAGGATGTCAAGTTCACTGGTAGTTCTCCTCAAGTTCCATTCTGAGCAAATGGGCTACCTCTGTATTAAACTCTCATCTGCTAGTCCCAGGTTGTCTACCACCTCCTCCTGATGGGTACATGTCAAGCACAACATCAGCTGCTTTTTGCAGAACAAAGTGCATTTTTTCACATATTACTCTGTCTGGGTCTCTACCCCGAATCACTCATCGCACCTTGGTATATATCATGTAACAATTGTATGAAACACATTCTAAATGCAATATTTCCCTAAATGTCCATGTTCCAGTTTTGAAACCCGACAGTGATGAAGAAAAAGTTTCCAGTTAATTGTACCTACTGGCATTGCTCTGTGCAGATTCCATATCATTTTCTTAACCCATCGGCGGCATTTCAGACTAGGATAACCATACGTAAATCATTCTTGGGCTTTCTATCAATGGGAGGAGTCCATCACCGACTGTTTGACCCACTGATAGAAATGTACCAGAAAAGTAGTGGAACTGTGACTCCGGAAGGGGACAGAGTAGGAAGGAAGGGAGCAAAGTGCAACACATTTTTAAGGGTTGCAGTCATGCTGCTTGACAGCCAATTGAGTTGAAAAGGATTTCAGGTCAGCTGTAAATGATATCCAGTGATAAAATGGAGAAGTGCACTTTAACTTCACAAAGAACAGTTCCAGAATGGTGAACATGGTTGCAAAACGTAGTGGAGCTGTTAACAGTAACAAATACAAGTAGTGCAACACCGCTCCCGACCGTTCCAGCTCACTTCGACCACTGGTTTGACCACAGACCCTAAGCAAAGGAAAACAAGCAATCAGTGGCGTTATACGCGCTCGCCAGGCATCATCAGTGAGGTGCTGCCCGATTCCCAAGGCACACCAAGCAAGGCACCCCCATCTGGGCATTCCCATTCCTACCTTAGGCAACTCACCATAGATAGATACTAATAAATGCCAGAGTGGCATGAGTGTGGAGAGGGTGGAGACAAGGTCAAAGCCTCGGGGTATATGCCCTCACCTGCAAACGTCATCCACCCCTCTTCACACTCAAGTTGTCACAAGCAAGAAGTATGAGCCGAAACCTAATCAGACTTGAACATAGAGCATTAGTCTCTCCGAAAAGGGCATTACACCATTGCCTTTCTATTTGTGATTTGGTACATTTAATGAAATGGACCACTTGGTGCAGTATTACAAAACACCGTGCCTGGTGCAATTGTAATTAACACTAGAGCAGACAAAGTAAAAGAGCTCACTACTTACCCGAGGCTCCTGACTCATCTGTGCCAGGAGGCCACCTCACCTCATAGGCGATGAGCTGGCTCAAGAACCTGCGTGGCTGTTCTGGGGGGGGTGGGGATGGGCAGCTGAAAGGAAGGGACAAAGAACACCCCTGAGACAGGGATACCGAGTACCGAGACGAAGGGCCATCCACCCCCTCAAAAAAGAGAAGACTCACTCTCCAGTTAAAGTAAGGGACAGTCAGGCAGAGTATCAACTCAGGCTGCGGTAGTGGCTTAGTGGCTGGAGTGTCAGCTTTGCAACAGTAAGGAGAAGTTTCGGGCACTCAGTCCATCCGGTCTGTGAGGTGCAGGCAAAGGGTCACTGGAGGATGCAGTCAAGTGCCAGTGGAGAGTGCTTGCAGCCAAGTTATCCATATGAGAGGGGGGCAGCTATAGCTGGAGAGGAGTGCAGATCCCTTAGCGGCTTGCTCTTGTTAATGGTGTGCCCAAACGTCTGCTGGGCGGAGCTAAGAGGTCTCTGTGAGCGGGTAGCCAGTGACCAGACCGCGCTTTTTACAGTGCAAGAGAGATAATTTGCCTTCCCTCGTTAATGGCCTGGAGATGGTGTTGGAGTAGCGTTGGCATTGTGAATTGCCAATGTGGTCCCGACAGCATCAAGGGGCGTTACAGGGAATCTCATTAGTGTGTACTGTGCGCTATTCTTGGACAGATTGGGGAGCTCTATGCTCTGTGAGGTCCAGGTTGGAATGATGATGTCGGTAAGGTCTGGGCCAGTGGGCCAGCGTGCCGTCATATTATAATGTACCACCAAGAAGTATAAGGTGCTTAGAACTAAAGGTAACGAGACTGTTGCTTCCATGAAGAGAGGCGGTGGTGCCTGCGCTGACCATTCAGTGTGAATGTGTGAGTGCATGGAGGCCATGCTGGATGACTGTGTTCAGCAGGAGCAGGATGGCATCAGTGAGGGTCTGAATTGTATAAGGTACTGTGCTGCAGCAGGGGAGAAGGTGGTGGTCCTGTAATAATCTTCGTAAGACTGAGTTGTGTACCTGGAGTAAAGGAACGTCCTCAGCAGAACAATACTTAGCTCTCCTTTGGGGGTCCTGCAAATTATATGGTGTTGAATGCCCGGGATGTGATGCTTTGGGTGTTTGAGGAACTGGATCGAGATTTGGTAGCTTCCTCCGAGGAGATATTAATGGGGCAGAAAAGTCTAAATTTGAAAATGTTCCACCTTCAGCTGGTATTGTTTTGCATTACATAAACATTTGTGACGCAAGCCCTGTGTAGGATTATTCAAGAACTACGAATGTGTGCACATTGTTAAGAGTGGATCAAGTGCAGGTGCTATGTCGGGGGTGATTTGTGCATGACTTGGCCTTTGTTTAGTTTAAGCAATGAGAACAACAGTTATGCCTTCTGTTTTCATCTTTAATGTGTTACCTCCACAGGAACAAACAACATATGCAGACTTTAAGCTCAGGGCATGGACTTGTCAAGGGAAGGGAAAATACGTCTTCATTTACCATGTTCTTGTGTGCTTGTGTTGGTGAGGGTGTACGTGTGTTTGTTGTGTTTGTAAACTGGGGTCGTAGCGTAGTAAACCACGGGTCCAGTCGAGGCTGCTAGTGAAGTGTATGTGTTGTAGTCTAGTGTCAGGTGTTCTGAGCGTTCTGCCATATCAGAGAACTGGGCACCCACTTTGGACATAGGTTTTTGACACTTTAGTTTTGGGTTTGGTGTTGGACACCTATATTGTGCTGGGGTGTTGGACAACCTGGGTTGAAGAGTTGGGGTGTGGACACCCAGCGGTTGTGTTTGGAGCTTTGGACACCCAAGCTGGTTATGGGTGTGTGACACCATGAATTTTGGCCAGTGGGGTGCATTCCCACTGGTGGTTTGTTGTATTTGGGCCACTCGGTGGCCTGGCATTGGAGACGCTAATGTGTCTTGTGTTGTGGATTGGTTCAGTCAGTGGGGTTTATTTCACCCTGGTGGCTCTGTAACAGTTGGGCCACACTGTGGCTGGTTTAGGGCATGCAAAAATTGACCTGCTGTTCAATTTGGATATTGGGCATTGTGGTGATCTGTTCATCTATGTTGGAGGTTGTTTAGGGTGCGCTCTTGTTTGCCTTTCAGAGGTACACACGTTCTGGTGAGGTGCTATTGCCTGAGATGATTTTGAGAGTTTGCGATGGGGATGAGAGCCTTTTGTGGTCATGTTGGGGCTGAGAGCCGTTTTGAGGCTATTTGGTTTTGCATGGTTCTTAGGTTAACATGGTCATTGCCCTCCCAAGTAGTACATGGTGGGTGGCAGCGTTGGTGCAGTTGTTGTTCCACAGTTGTGAGAACAGTTAGTTTTCGGATAGGTCTGGTGGTAGTTCTCCTCCCTGTGTTTTTGTGATAAGGTTGAAATGGAGTGGTTAGGGACGGAGTGTTTTGTATGTGTGTCCCTCTGTTATTTTCTTTGGTGATGTTTGGAGGCATATGTTCAAAACACCTCTGCATTGTCCATAAGGCCTTCTGGGGCCTGGGGCCTCAATACATTCAACTCTCTCTTCCTAAATATCTTCCTTCTCAAGCTCTTTGCTCATCCGCCTCCAACTCCCTCAGGGTCAGTCACTTCTCCAAGCAACAAATTGGTGCTAGATCTCTTTCTTCGGCTGGGGCCTCCCTATGGAACAGCCTCCCTGCCTCCCTGAAATGTGAGGAGAATCATCTCCGGTTCCGGAAGCACCTCAAAACCTTTCTCTTTGCTTCTGATTTTTCTCCTCCTCTGCCCTGCTGACTTCCTGGCTGATACTGAAACTGCACTGGTTTACCTGGCCAGCCTCCCATCTCGGGCCCAGGTCCCCTCCCCTACCAGTTGCACTCCTGCACTGCCTTCCTGGCAACCCCGCACTTGGGGACTGTTTTCTGTATCCCTTACAGTCCCAATACCAGCACTCGACTCCTTATGTCTGCACTTACCCTTGCAACCTGCTGGCCATACTTTTTCTTGTTGTTATTCATTTTATTATCCCATGTACTGCACTGTTCCCTCCCCCCACTTTCCTCCTTCCGCCTTCCCATGCACTTGCGCGATCAGAATGACACCTGGCCTAGTATGATCGTTGTCTGTCTTCCCTCTGTTCACCCTCCCTTGCCTCGTCGCGCCTTGAAACACTGGTGTATAGACGCGTTATAAATGCTATAACATATCATATCATACATGTATTGGGCCTTTGTGTATTGATGTCTATAGCGGGTGTTTGTCTTTGTTGATTAAAGGAGGGACATATGTTATAATTTGTGTTGTGCCTCTACTCCTGTTGCTATGTGAGCTTGGAATGTTATGAGTGCCCGGATGCAGAAGGCTGAGAGAATGGCATGTGTTGTAAATTCTGATTATGGCAGTTGGATAATAATATAACTCATTTTTATATAGCGTTACAAACCTGCAGGTATCTAAGCGCTGCAATAACAGTTTTATTATTATCCCACTGCGTGGTACTGAATTTATCGACCTCGGATGGATGAAAGGCTGAGTTGGTCCTGCCGGGATTCGAACCTGTGACAGCAGGCTACACACAGATGTCAGAGCGAGCGCTCAACTCAATGTGCTATCTGACTGGCTGAAGAGAGCCTGACTGAGAGAGGGGGTGCCGGTGGATGTCTCCTAAGTATCATACCTGTTTGTGTCCCTAATGTACCTGTAACGTCCTACCTGTTACTTGGAACGCAGTAAAAGAGTTCATCACACACATGAGGCTCCTGGTTCATCTTTGTCAGGAGGTCACCTCACAGCACTAAATGATGATATGAAGTGACCTCCTGGTACAGATGACACCAGAGTATCAAGTAACTGAACACTTGTTTTACTTAGTTCCAAGACCCAGGTAGGAAATTACGGGTACATTTAAGACAGTTACAGGTAAGTTACATGAGAGACATCCATCAGCACCCTCTCTCTCAGTCAGACCCTCTTCAACTGCCGCTCTTGGAAAACACTGCACGCAACATTCTCTCAGCATTCTGCATCCAAGCACTAATAGCATTCCAAGCTCACATAGCAACAGGAAGGAAGGCAATTACAAGTCACAGCACACTTCTATATGTGATTTGATGCATTTAGTGTAATGGACCACTTGGTGCAGTTTCACAAAACATTGTCTCTAGTGCAAATGTAATTAACACTAGAGCAGACAATGCTAGTGCACACAAACAATATTCTTTTAATGCATTTTTAAACCAGGGCAAACAACGAGCATTATGGCAAATATTACCCTGATGCACAAAATGCATTAAAAATACAGTGATTTTGCAAAATGGTTAATTTTTGCCCGAGTTCTAGTTGCACTTGCAACAGTAATTAGCTGTTTGCTCTACAAATATCAGTAATTGCACATGTCCTGAAAGCATTTACACATGCTGCTATGCCACGAGAACGTTTTATTTTTGGAAAGATTGCACGACGATGAACGTCACATAAACATCTGGGCGACTTTCAACAACACGATGGTGAGAAGCTCCGGTTGTCAAACTTAGGGTGCTGCAACCTGCATATTAATTTGCCTAATTGCTGCTACTCAAATCCCCAGACAAAATCAAGTGTAGTGGTACCCTGCAGGTTAGCCTATTGGTAGATTAGAGATTAGAGAGTATGAGTTCAATTGATGGTGTGCCTCCTTTGGCTGATTAATTGAAATAGGATTGCTTTGCAAACCATGATTCCAGCCTCTTACTTATTTACATGAGACAAAGTGTATGGGCATCATTCATAAATATATGCAATGGAGCAAATCAGGAGATGCCACCACTTAGCTGATGCCTAAAGTCAAAATGAGGGCAAATCCTGAGTTGCCTGGTATATCTCTGAGATGCCCTAGAGCACATTTGTGTGAGTCACATTTGAACATTAACTCAAGGATTAGGCCACATTCTCACAAATGTGGGCTGCAGCAAATCAGGAGTTGCCCTGTGCGTCTCAGACTTCCTCCTATTACCTTTTATTGTATTCATAAATCAGGCAACTGGAAATAATCTGGAGCTGCTGGTGCATCTTTGAGATGCTCATGTGCAGATACAATTCACAAAGATTTGCTCAAGGACATCTAATAGATGCTTCTGGCCAGGGGTGTTGCTAGGTCTGGAAAAGACCCGGGGCTATGCTGATGTCAGAACTGTTGGGACTGGGGGCTAGCTAGTCTTTTGGCTGTAGCTCCTGAAATTCTATCCGGGGCTACAACCAAAAGATCAGGGGCTATAGCCCCCTTAGCCCCCCCTAGCAACGCCCCTGCTTCTGGCAGCTGTGAAGAATCTCTAGTTTTAGGCTTTGTAAATCAGGTATTAAATAGCAGGAACAAATTTGAAATGCCCAGGGTATCACCCGATTTGCTGCAGGGCACATTTTTGTAATCTGCGCCTATGTGTGTAAAGGAAGGTAGGTGGCGACTGTTAGTCCTGAAGAATGCTCAGTAGTGTGTGCCATGCCATGACCGGGCCATGGCCCGACGTTGCCCTCTGCACATGAAGAATGCAGTGACACTCTGGAATATCTATGCTTTCCATATAATGCCACTGCTTCAATGCTAATTCTCAGGGCTCAAGTCGAGGGTATACGTGGATGGACTGAGTCCACCCACTTTTTTAAGACAGTGGACTCGGTCCCCCCCCCCCTCCAGCTAAAATGACAAACATTGAATGTCCCCTTTGAATTTATGAATTAAAGCCACCACTGCAATATGTAACCTAATGAAAAATAACAACCAAATAAAGGTGAAAAGTCCCATTTCGGTACTGCAAGTTCCAGGAAACACATTTGTAGTGGTTCTTGGAGTTTAAAACATGCACACCTTTTAACGTTTTCAAAAACATTGTTACAATAATATATCCTCTCTTGGTTTTGTGGGTGTGTTGATTTTATGAAAGGCAAATGCCATTCGTCCTGTGCAATGTGGGTGGTTATGCAAAGCCAAATTAAAGAAATGTGCCTATTCCACCTCGATATGCTAATTTCTGGCGACCTCACATCCCATCGTGTTTATTGATGAGCCCCCCGCCCCCACCTTAAATGTTTAGGGCTGGAACCCTGCTGATTTAGTAGGGTTGATTTTGATCGCATTCTGAAAGTTGTGCAGACTGAAAAATGTCCGTGCACCTGTAATGCAAATTGCACTCTATGTTGATGACCATAGAAACATGGAATTATATTGTTTTATGATATCATTCGGAACTTACATGTGTGTTTCTGACAGCCTGTAGTTTGACTGATGGCACGGGTTTGTTGCTCTGATTATTTTAACCAAGGAAAAGATGTACAGTGCACAACTGTGGAATGTATTTTCATTGTGATTAAGGCCACTTGTTTGGTTTACAAATTGAGTAAAAGTACTTCCGGGTCCAGATTACAGAAAATGTACACTACTGCAAGTGCAATTTTGCATGGTATTAGCACGGTTGTACTAGTGCAAGTAAAACCTGTGCTTTTAAATCATGTTTGCACCTGGAGAAAATTTGCACTAGTGCTAATACCATTCCGTATGACCTCTTGCGCAACGTCAGTGGCCATATATGATGTGAAAGATGCATGCCCAGCCAATGGCTGCCCTGAAAGGACAGCTATGTCGCTAGGCAGACAATGGGCCTCATTACGAGGTGGGCGGTAAGGCATTACCGGCACCGGTAAGGGCACCGGTGCCGGTAATCCCTTACCGCCCTACTACGAGTTCCCTTTGCGGGTCCTCCCTTAACGCCTGGTTTTTCCCGGCGTTAGGGACAGGACCCGCAAAGGGACTTTAGAGCTAATAACGGTACTGCAATTTGCGGTACCGTTATTAGCGCCTTCCCCATTCCCATTGAGTCCTATGGGGGCTCAAATGGGAATGGGCCCTGGTGAATGGGGAATTACCGGTCCCGCCAACCTTGTAATGGACCGGGAATTGCTCCATTCACCAGGGCGGAGTCGGTAAGGTTTTGGAGGCAGCCATGGTTACCTCCAACCTCGTAATGAGGCCCAATGTGTGTCCTCTTCTCGTGAAACAATTTCCGCTGTAAATTGTGTGGAAGAATGTAGCAACATGGCGTAGTAGTGTTTATTGCCATTACAAAGCTCTCTGCATGCCTCTATCACCATGAGGGCAGGCAGCATTTCATAAAATACCTCAATTGTAACAACAATGCTGCTGCACCTCACCTCTATAACAAGTAAACACACCAAGCACATATGGTCTTTCTGCAACCCATGGCATTTGGCATTGTTAAGCTTTGGAGCACAGTACTTGTAAAAGGTTTGTATGGAAAACTGTTGCACTGTGTACGTTAATGACTGACGTCCAAAGGAGCACCTTTAGCTCTATTATCTTGACTACAGAGGATAATGTAAAACAAGCATTGGCAATGCCATTCGTTCTGGCTTTGTTACATGTGAACTGCAGCATATAAAGGCCCAGTGCAGCCATTATCTGTCCTCGGACCGCCTTACAATCCTAATTAGTGTTTAACCTTGCAAGGTGTAGTATAGATCCCTAGGTACTGATATCATTTGAAACAATCACATAATGCAAACATATAGCGGGTGCAGCTGTAAATAATACATCCATTACATGATCAGCAGCCGCTAATATGTCTGATAAAGGCTCACATGCTAGGCACACCCTCACATGCAAATCTACCCCAGCAGATGAGATCGTTTGCAATGGGATATTAAAGTACTATCACCACATGCCAGAATGCACATTTCTTTATTTAGTACAGAGTTCCAAAAGAGCATTTCCCAAAATAGACAGTGACTCGTGCATAGCATCGTATACCCAGGTGCAGCCTTAAATGGCTCGGTAGCCTTTTTATGCTGAGCTGCATTGTATATATCCCTTAACTCTTCTTGTGGTTGGTTCACTCTAAATGCCAGAGTACTCACATCATATGCTAGATTTTGCCATCAGAAGCAAAGGACTGCTCACCATGCTTTGAGCGCCAGAGAGCTTGTCCACTCACTCAGTACTAAGCCTTAACAGAACTACATCTCCCCAACCACACTGAGCCTCTATCAGAGGAGCCATACATGACTGCATAACCCATAATGCCCTTCACTGCTTCAGCATAGAGGTCCCCCTAGGAAGACATTTCCAAGAATACAATTGTTCTCAGTACACTTGTCCCCAAAAGTAGCCTATGTCGGCCCAACCAAGTGCACAGACTCAAGAGGCTAAATGTGCAAGAATGAATGTAGTAGAAGTAGTAGTAGTTGAACCTACAGGGGGCCTTTAAATCAGTAACACGTCATACAAGGATGGTGATGCAGAATAACTCTTACATCAGATAATAAGACTGACTCAGGAAGTTGGCAAAATGTCTCCTCTGACTGTTTTATTTTCAATTGTCTAAAACAGGGAGTTACAATAAACATCAACAGACGATCGCTTGAGCTCTCAATCATTTTGCATAAAAAAATGTATATAGCAAACATTTGTCATACATGATGTCATACTATGTGGCAAACTAAGAAAACCTATGGGTGATTGTGATTGGTTTAAGGGGAACATCTAAGTTTACTTTCTTTAAGGGATCGGGTTGTGATTAGGTCTCCACATTCAGGTGGACATCTTATGCCCACCTCTATTGCAAGTCATCTTCATCAGTTACTAGATACACAGAACACCATTGGCTATCAAACTATAAGGCCCTTCGTTATATGGCCTTCCACAATTGGTTGGCACGCTTGTACCCTTCTGGAACATTTGGCTCACTAGCAGCACATAAGCTGGTACCCCAGGTGCCAGCAGGTGGACTTGACTGTGTCCCCCACCCAATTAGCCCGACATTTCTCATTGCTCATGCCTTCTGCCATTCAGATTGTCTTTGAACTTGTCCTTGTAAAGTATCACTGCTCCTGAGAATAAAAGGGAGTATAGGCACACTCTTATCATAGTTCTAATCTGTACGCCCTACTCCTATTTCCATCCTTGACTCACGTGACAAGAGACCGTATTTTGACCTGCAGCATTTGCAGCATTTAATTGTCTTGAATTATTATTATTTTTTTTTTAATGAAACTTCAGCTATAAGATCACAACTTAAAAAAGTCGGTCAAGCATAACTTTTGTTACATAGAAGAGAACCTATACGTCTGAAAACGTCTTACATCCAGACGTCAAGATACATTAACAAGTGACATTACGTCATGGTTCCACATGATATCTAAGTTTTCTTCGGCCCAAAAGAATGCATAATCATGCAAGGATCAGGGCCAGTTATCAAATAAAGTTTTGGTCAGTATTGAGTGATAGAAAAAACTTACACAACTGAATTCAAATTCTATGAATGCCAATGCCAGAAAAAAAAGGAATTAGTTAACTAATCCTCAGAGCGCAAGAGAAGAGAGTCCAGAAAGTTGACAACAGCACATATTATTTGGATATCATGTCCAGCAATCACACGGCCCCACCAGTTTGCCATGTCATCGTCAAGCGGGGCATATTTCCCAAGATGGCATTGTCGTTGAGTATTTAGCCCTGAGCATGCCGTCACCAGATGTTGTGACGATTCTATGGCGTCGAAACAAAATTAACAGATGTTATCTATGGTATCCTTGTTCCTGCGTTGCCACAGCATTTCTTTAGTCTGAATAGCATTTAGCCGGAACTTCAAAAAATGTTCACGGTATTGTGAATCGGGACATTTTACCAAATATATACAAGGTTTATTCAACTTATGGGCACTAGTTTCTGATTTCAGCGTGGATTTCAGTGTGCTTCGATGTTTTGAGTTGCAAATCCAAGACCAATTTTCAAATTTCTTTTGTGGCAAATTAATTAGGTCGTCAATTGATATGTCCGCATTGGCTAGATGGTTGGCCAGGGCTTGTTTCCAGGCATCCAGCAGTTGATCATTGGCGGCTTCGTGTTTCCCAACTAGAATTTGGTAAGCAGGTCTCGGTGCAGCAACGCACATTTTCCTCCAGACACACATTGATTTCCAAATTACCACAGCGTGTAGGGAATTCAGAGATAACTCATAACGGATCGCAATAATGGATACGTAGTTTGGGAGTCTTAGAACACGCCTCCAGAACATTGCTTCGAGTTTATGCCACGTCTGTTCATCCAAATTCCAGCCGGCCTCAGCACCAAAGGCAATCGCTGGAATTACTTTTTGGACATAAAATGTCAAGACTGGTGACAGACTGAATTTTCCATATTCGCTGTTAATCTTGGGCCCTTGAATTGAAAACTGGTTCATCCGTGCAATTAAATCTTGCCTCCAATGATGTTCGTTTACGGAGTTATTAAACATGACGCCAAGATAGCGAGTAGACTTCACTGTTGACAAGATGTTATTCTCGATAGTCCATTTGAAGGCTTTGTCTTTTTGAGATGTTATTGAACCAATAGCCATTATTTTGGTTTTATCGACATTCAGTTTCAGGTCATTTTATTTTAGATAGTCGCTGAGGTTACTCAGCAACCGTTGAAGGCCAATCTGGGTGCGGTCAATTAAAACAAGATCATCTGCATATGCAATGCATTTTATTGGAGTGTTATTGATTTTAGGAGAAAAACACTGGGCCTGGTTCAAGCTAGCTGGAACATCTGCAATAAAGAGCTTAAAGAGCTCAGCTGCCATTGGGCATCCTTGCTTCACGCCTCTATGTGTAAACATTTTTGGTGACAGGTCGCATTGGTTATTTAGCCGTACTTGCATTGATGTGCCCGAATGTAAGGCTTGTGTCGGCTTTAGTATGGATCTCGGGCAGTTCCAATTTTTTAATTTTGTCCAGAGCAGCTCACGGTTGATCATGTCAAAAGCTTGATGTAGATCAATAAAGGCAAAGAATAGTTTTTTTCCTGTCTTCAAGGTTTCCAGCTTTAGGATGGTTAGTATAAGTAAATTGACTTCAACACCCACTCCCTTGGTAAAACCTGTTTGTCTGATGTCTAAAATCTTTGCATTTGAAGCCCATGCGTCTAGTTTTTGACGTAGGTACGAACCCAGAATTTTTCCAATAGTATCAAGGAGGGCAATCGGGCGATAGTTGGTTGGTGTCGCTCGATTGCCCCGCTTGAATATTGGAACCACAATTGCCTCCAACCATGAATCAGGCATTTGCTTTGTAGTTTGTATCGTTTTTAACAGGGCTTCAATCAAGATGGCCCAATTCCGAGCATGTTTTTTCAACATGATATTGGTGATCATGTCTGGACCTGCGGCATGAGAGTTCTTCAAGGTCTTCATCATTTTTTCTATCTCAAGAACAGACATCGTCACCTCCCAAACAGATCCGGATAACTTTGTATCTGTTTGACGTTCTTCTTGGGGCAGCTGATAAACTTCAGAGAAGTGCTCTACCCAGGTTGCACTGTTTATTTCGTTGGATATATGCGCCTAGCATCGAGAGTTACCAGAGTTTAAGATATCCCATATCTGACGGGTATTTTTGGTCACCAGTATTTTCATCATTATTTCGGCCTTGTTTTGTTGGATAATCATCTTGTGAGATTTCAGCCAGTTACGATACACCTGGCGCCTTTGTTTAATTTCTTTTCTTATCTTCTCAGCCATCATGGAGGAACTGGAGAACCTTTTCAGCAGTTTTATGTCAGCTCTCATCATTTTCTTTTGATCGGAGATGATTGTGCTTGACATATGTTTATGGGACATTCCCATTGATCGTGCTGCAACTATGGTGGACTTCATTTTGCTAACCAATGGCGCGTAGTTGACATTTTGATCTGCGTAAAGATTGTAAAACTGTTCACTCAATAATTGGAATTTAGGTCCATTTAATCGCAAGTGGTTGCCCCCAGCATTAACTGAAATGGGAATTTCATATTGTCCTTCTGAGAATGACCACGCCATCGTGCACGAGAGGCGTAAAAGGCCGTGATCGCTGTTACACATTTTATCAACATTCAAGTTGGTTATCTTGTCCACCATATTTTGAGACACCCAAAAGTAATCCAGGACACTATGAGAGGTGTCACGATGCCAGGTTGCAGATGGGGGGTCATCACCTTTGACATTTCCATTCACCAAGTGGCAATTTCGATTTTGTAGGGCCTTCATCCATTCCTTGCTTCAGCTAGAAAGCTTGTGTTCAGCCTCTGGCAAGTATAACTGTCGGGTGAAGTCAAAGCCAAACCAGGAGCAGTTTAGATCCCCACAGCAGATTATAAACAAATTTCTGTGTGTTATGACAGCATTGTCTATGAGACTAGTAATGGCCATTAAAAAATGAGCTCTGCTGATTTTTTGAGGATTCCAGTATCTATTGATAATCAGAAGGTTTTGCCGTTCTTCTGTAATGCCTCGAGTTGTTTGCATGAGAATCCCCTGAATGAAAGAATTTGGATTGGAGACTTCCAGAGTTTTCCAGTAATTAGTGACTTTGATCATTGTCAGTAGCCCAGAATAGGGGCGACTTTGTAGATTTTTTACTGCGGGGTTCAAATGAACTTCAAAGCCATCTCTCATTGGACCCTCAACAAGCCACGTTTCTTGTAAACAGATTACAACCACTCGCTGGAGATCAGCGTCAAAGTTGTTAAAAAGATGCGTAAACCCTCTTGTGTTCCATGATAGGAACTCGCACCAGGGTTCACGGCTAATTGGTCATGGCTATTGTCTCATGTCACGGGAGCGAGAGTTTTGCTTATCCCATTTTGACTTTCGGCTACTCTGAAGATTTTGATTGTGCCTTGATGAAATTTCAGCAAGCAACTGCCTTAGCTCGTTACAGCTTATGGTGGCGTCAGCCTTTGATGGTGGCAAGAGAGCGCGAACGTTGGTACTCTTTGTCTGTGCCGGAGGTTCAATCGAGATGTCGAAACCAAAAGCCAGTAGCTCATCAGAGGCGCGCATGATGGTATTGCGAACAGAGGCGGAAGCAATGTGCAAAATGACCTGATCAGCCGTACGTTCTGTTGGATATTCGACAATCTTGATGTCAGCTGATTCAATTGTGCATAGTGTTGGAATACATTTGAATAGTCTCATCACATTAGCACGGTTTAGATTGACGTCGTTGTCATCGTCTTGAATATTTTGAAGACGTAATTTCCCAGCTTGGGCAATTGAAGAAGAAGAGAGAGTTTGATGAGCTCTGGATACGTGGAGCACCTTTTTACTTTGTTGATTTTGGGTACATTTAGGGTTCCATCTTGATGAGTGTTCAGTTTGATGCACACGTTGTTCTCGAGCTCTAGGATTTTCATTTCCAACATGAAGAGAGAGGACCGCAGGCTTGGACCTTTGATTTGTGGTAAGTTTTGACAGACCCTGGACATCGGTTGGGATGGAATGTGAGTCATCATTTTCCCTCGCATTGTGTCTCTCAAATAGGTCGTCCCGATGTGAATAGGTAGAAAGATCACAAGGGTCTATTTGAGAGCTACTGTCTAAGCTCTCAACTGTCCCACTCTCAGACTCTATTCTTCGCCTTTTGTTTGAAAGGTGAGCCGGCACGCAAGTTGGTCTTACACCTTTCGCTGATGTGGCGGTGATTTTGGCCTCAACCTCTTCTGGTTGGGGTGTTCGTGTGAACAACCCCAACTTTTCCGGCGATGATACATTTCTGATACATTTTTTTACTTTCCATTTATCAATTGCAGCACGAGGACGTTTAGGATTAGGCTTATTGGAGACCCGTGAGCTCTTCGCAGTTTTTGAAGTTTTGGATAATGCAACAAGATGAGACGCAGTTATTGATTTCGCAGCTCCCGTGAAAATGCCAAACGAGTTTGACGAACACTACGGAACTGAAAACACAGAGTCCTGTCTCTTATCCTTTAATAGAATTACTGCTAGCTGTTCCGCGTCAGAAGGTGCTCCTTTTGAACTCTTACTTATAGTAGGGATTTCCTTCTTGGTGTTGTCCTTGCTGTTTTTTAAATTTTGTTGAAGCTCCTCAGGCTGCGACTGACAGCCTGGAAGATTAGGGGTCAGAATTGGTTGATTGGGTTGCCCGTTTTGAGGCACACTCAAGGATGCCAGAGAAGTAATTTCCAAGCTAGATTTTTGCCCGGCCAACGCGTTTGGAAGATCGTCTGTCGCACTTACAATTGTGGACTCTGTTGTTCGTTGCCCTGACGTTTTTGCGGTTAGTAGATGTTGCGATACTGAGTTGGAGAAGGCAACATCAATGTTGTGCCGCATCCACTTTAGGGCGTCCAATAGTCCTTCCGACAAGGTGTCATTTTGGCAATGATGACGTGCGGCTAAATCAGTCAGGCGTTCCTGCCACCGAGTGGTAAGATCAGAGTCTCTCGAGATCTGATTTTTAAGAAAATGATTTCAGTCTTCACCATTTTGTCGGATAATTCTGCAATTAGGGCTGTCTGGTCTTTTAAAGCATCATGGATCAATTCGTAAAGTTATGTAAAGGGAATCATCGCCATCAAGGTCGCGGCAAGCACATTATTATACAGCTGTGTGGCGGCTGCAGTCGAAAGACTAGATTTTTGGGATGACGATGAAGAGCCATCAGTACAAGAGTGTAGGCTCGAGGAGGTGTCCTCATGTGATGATTGTTGAGTGCTCGATTGAGCTTCTTTTCGGTTGATCAGGCAATTGTTTCTTCAACAAGGAAGGGCTAGATCTGGGAGTGCTTGAAGATGCTAAGTTGCTTATTCGAGGACCTTCAGCCACACTGTTATTTAAAAACACATTCTGATTTATTTCAGGGTCTCCATTAACAGAGCCAGGGGAGTGGCTAGTCAGGTCAATTCCATCAACATTTGATGGCGAGTGGTCTTGCCGAGGATGATTTCCCTGGGTGACCAAATCAGTTGATTCAATTGAATTGATCTGTTGCGTTGGCCGAAGACAGGATTGATGACGTTGATCATAATATGTTAGCAACCTTTGCTTTGCAATGGCATAGTCAGCATCAAGTTGTGCCATCAGGCACGATTTCACGTCCTTCAATACTGAAACTTCTACTGTTTTTTCCAATATTGATGTTTTTTCCTACTGTGTTTAACCTATTGATCTTAATAGGTAACTCAGATTGGAGTTCTTTGGGATGACCATTTTTTTGCCCTTTAGAAATTGGTGGGAAGATGTCAAGATCTTGGTGATTAACAGGTTTTGAAGGTTCATTTCCAATATTCACATCGGGTGCAGGTCTAAATGGGTTATGAGTCTTTTTCCTTGACGCTGAAGGTGTAATCAGTGTTATATTCGAAGTAGTACTTACGTAGATGTACGGGTACCAAGCGGAGCACAATATTTACTAGTGTTTTCTATGATAATTGAGGTGCCATCATTTGACGACAGGCCAGTTGATGAAACCAATATTGCTGACATGTCGGTAGAAATAGGCAAAGTTTCACTCAGGCCAGATGTTACAGATCTGCCAGTTGCAGCAATTGAGGTGGCTGTATGAGGTAAATGAAGTTTGACTGAGATATTCACATTTGGGGGTTCAGCTTCAATCATTTCGACATCAGTCAGATCAAAGGGCGAGTAAAAAGCTTCCGGACTAGTTGCCAAAGGAGGTATGTGCATGTTGTTTTCCTGCGAAAGTAGGGTGGAAGGCTGTGCAGCTGGTGCAACTAGTGTTAAATTCCCCTTACAACCAACAGTCTCATTTTGCTTTATAATTTCACCAAATGCTGATGCTGATGCTGCAGACAAACGGGCAGGAGAAGAAGGAGGAATTGAATCAATTGAGTCAGTTACCCAAGGCTGCTCATCACAGGGCTCATGTGGCTGTAATTGCATGTGAATGGCGGGAACTTTGTTTGCAATGTTTACTTCATTAGGTTCAATAAAGTCGTTTGCTTCAACCGCTACAAGAAGCATATGTGCAGGCGTTGACGAGCTTCTATCAACGGATTTTGGATGCGTGGGTGAAAGAGAGGGGGGGAATGCAATCGTCTCCGCAGGGCCAGAAAGCCCATCACCCCGCTCACTTACCTGAGCCGGTCAGGAACCGGTCGCCGCTTTCATTGCGGTCCACGGATTTAACATCTGCCGGTGCTGGAGCGTCTTCCTCCTGGTCTGTGGCCCTGAGTTCGCAGTCCTCAAGGGTACCGCTCTCCGCTCTCCAGCTAAACACCAAAACAGAATCACAGCCCTTCGTTCCACAGGGCTTAGCGCCGCAAGGGCGAGGTGCGGTCCAATTTAAACAGCACGCCAGCGGGCTTGTACGCTGTAGCAGCAGAAAGATCCTTAAAGGGACAGCTGCAGACTGGGTTCAATAGCCGCTAACTTTGAATCACCTGCTATGTCAGGACAGCAAAACAGAATCACAGCCCTTCGTTCCACAGGGCTTGAATTAATAACCTTGGCCCTCATGATGTTCTTTCTTGCACCGTAGAAAAGGGCTGATTCAGCTTCTCACGTTCACTGTTCTTCAAGGATAGATAACCCGTTCTTGGCTGCTGCATCCTATGACGCCAGACCAGACAGCTATTCCTGGCCTTTCCTTGATCGTCAGCTGCTTTCTTACTGTGAAACAGCCTTCTGATCCTTCTTTCTTTATGGGTCTGAGCTTACTAACTGTGTGACACTGATGTCCAGAATTCTATATAATGACGGCACTGCCTGCAGTCTATTCACTACGTATAGCTAGCCATTAAGATCACTTAGTCTACTTGCGTTGCTGCATCTGTACTGTTATACAACGGCGTGCATTTTCTGCCGTGCTATTCACACGTGCAATCTTCATTCTGCATATGAAAGTTTACTTGATTCTTTCCTTGGTCATTAGATTCTACAAGGTCTATGCATCTTCCTCTTCGACCATTCTTCTCAGTGCATCACTCTCATTTCTTGTGACATCACCAGTCTCTCTTTCTCTCATCCTCATATTCCTTCGAGGATCTCCTCCAAGAGATTGTCATCTCTATGAGGGTACATCATATAGGGTCTTCTCAATGGATACCTTTTCTCGAAGACTCTCCGTGAAATTGGCACAATCACTGGTGTTGTCCATGTTGCAAATTCCAGCTTCCAACATATAGGCAAAATGGTGGCGGGACTTCCTGCAGACTCATACAGCTGCTTCTCTACATAGTAGTAGTAGTTTTTCATTCATAGAGCACTTTTATGCCATTAGTATGGCCTTAACGCGCTTGTGCTGGGAACTCCCTCGGGGGACCAAAGTCCAAGGTATGGGAACATTGTCAGGAGAACTAGAATGAGTGTGTGCACTTGGCTTAGGGAGTTGGGAGGGCTGGTCGAGCTCCAGTAAGCTACCCATGTAGGTCAGGCATGTGGATGGGTGCTTGGTGGTCAGGAGATTGTGCGATTGCCAGAGACTCATTATGTGTCCAGCTAGACCACTTTTTTAGATCACATTTTTTGTCTTAGGTCATCGCTGCATTCTGATGGCAGAGGTGTTGTGCTTTGTGTTTTAGTCTGGTGTATGAGGGTAAATCAGTATATGTCCAGCTAGACTGAATTTCTTGTCATAGGTTGTTGCTGCGTTCTGATGCATGCAGGTGGGTACCCGTGCCTGCAGATGATGTCCAACTTGTGTCCCCCCTGCCATCCAATAAGAGGATGGCAAGGGCAACATAGAAAGAAGTAAACACATGAGGGGAAGATGATAAAGGGATACTGAAAGACAATGGGAATTAGAGAATCAAAGGTGAGGGTGAGAGGGAAACTGAAGTGAACTTCTGCCAAGGAATGAGAGTGCAAAGCAAATTCGAATGAAAAATTGGAGTGATGCAAGAGAGAGAACGATAGTAGTACAGTCAAGTATAAATATAGGGCTAGAGATATCAGTCAAGGTGAAGGCTAAATGCCAATTGGTAGTGACATCTATGAGAACAGGACAGAAGCGAAATTAAATGGTTGACTGGAAAATATGGATAGCAGAGGGCAACAGAGACACAGAGATTAAGAAGTAGAATTTAAAGAAGTGGTGAACATATGGCAGAGAAGAGAAGAGGTGTCGGCATGAAGGTGTAAGAAGTATTATAGGTAGTAATCGAATTGAGAAAATGAGACTGAAGTTAGTGGGATTCTTGGAGAGAAATATCAAAGTTGGAAGTGGGGGAAGTTGAAGAAGAGAATTAATGGGATAGAGGATAGGGGAAGGCAGATGTAGATGGCGAGATGAGAGGAATTCTTGGAGAGATGGTCATTAAAGGAGGACAGAGGAAATAATAGAGATTACATCACTAGATATAGATTGTGAAGAATAGGGACAGGTCATAATTCAGATGTGTTGTAACAAAAGAGCTATTCATTTGACAGTGGGTAATGGAATAATTGTGCAGTGGAATAATCCTGGGGTTTAGTAATTGGAAAATAATACATCCCATTAAATTCTGCAAAATGCTATTGTTGTCTGTTATTGGATTTACAATGGAATGCGTGAGGTTTAAGGTTTATACCATAGGTATGCAAGCTATCCTTAGTATAGCTGTAATGGCAAACGAGTCTCTCGCAATACAGGGAGGCAGTTGCAGAGTCGGCATCCCGGTTTGTGCCCATTTTTGTTCAATCCCTATGGTTTACAATCTGTAAACCTGGGCTATAGCCAATTGCTAACTAAACATGAGGACTGTGGCATGGGAGTCATATACTAGTAGCTTTACTAGGGTGACCAATAGAACTTGATAGAAAAGGAAATTCCAGCATATTCCTGAACAATACCATTGGTGCCCATTCATCGGTGGAAACCCCTACAGAGACACACTCCCTAAAACCCAGAGTTACTTCTTGATATCCATTGGGTTTCAGATCTGTACAGTTACCAGGAAGATAGGAATAAGGCGAGAAGGCTGTGCAGCCAACCAGTCTGGTCTGTGGCATCCCATATGCCAGAGGGGCTCCTCATGGACACTCTCTACCATGTAAAGAAGATCCACAGCCAAACCAACAAAGGAGCCATAGAAGCTGCTGATGCCACCAAGATATGGGGCACCAGAATGCAGCCTGTCACGAAGGGTGCAAATTCCCCTGATATCAAGATTGCCACCAAGGCTATTCAAGCATCATGGGGTCCATGGTCATCCACCAGCTACATCTGATGTGGTGATTGAACACCAGAGAATATCAGAATGTTTCAAAGAAATGAACCAAACAACCAGCTAATGTGGCCCTCAAGTGACCAGGGGAAGGAGAGTCATATATAATGCCAAACGAACCAGCAGGACGAGGATCAACCGTGAGCTGGGAACTAGGGCAGTATCTGAGCAACAACAATCTCAGTGAGGAACCACAACAGCAGGGACACAGAGCAGCATGAACTAGACAAGACAGCTACTGAAGAGGAAGAGTTCAGAGAACTGAGGTGGCTGTGAACACTAAAACACTTCAGGTCCTTGAAGATCTGAGAAGCCGAAGAAGCAAAGAACTCTGGAACTTCTATTAAAGTGAGCAGAGGATATATTCCCCGAAGTTTCAACTGAGCAGCAAATCCCTGTGAACAGGAACAGGTGAGCTATGTACTAAATATCCTAGGATAGATTACAAATAGCAAGCAAGGCACTGT
The DNA here is from genome assembly GCF_040938575.1 of Ambystoma mexicanum. Classification (NCBI taxonomy): domain Eukaryota; kingdom Metazoa; phylum Chordata; class Amphibia; order Caudata; family Ambystomatidae; genus Ambystoma; species Ambystoma mexicanum. The sequence continues at coordinate 361,160,594 of NC_090941.1, forward strand.
AACCCTGAGACTGTGATGTTAGCAAAGAAGTGTGCTGGGCACTGTATCGCTGAGAAAATTAATATTACAAGTACGCATGCAGGGAGTTACAGCTCAGAGACTGTAATTCTGGTAAATATGTCAGCTGGGAATGTTATCTCTTACACTTTAGTCTGTGTAGCAAATGCGTGTGCTGGGTATTATAGTCATACGACTGCATTCAGGACAACACTGCAGAGGGAGACACATTCCAATTAGATAGGAAGCCCTGGCTACATTAAAGCATACCACTTGGTAACACATTTTACATACATTCTTTGTCTATAGGAACAGGCTTTTTAACTGTAGATGAACCCATAGTACCCATAGACATTTATACCAACCTCATACTGACAATGTAACAAGCATTTTAAACCATGTGTCATTTGTTCTGTTCATTTGCCACATTATGGTGTTAGATGTGCTATAACCAGAATTGGATGAAAAGGTTCAGACCAGTCTACTATAAGCAGAAAGGGAACATTAATGAAGTTTGATAACCTTTCTGAAAGGGCTAACCTATCTTGCTAGGCCAAATAAAAAACAGCTGGGTCTGATCTATTTAGTGCAGAGAAGCCTACAATAAACCTAAAAAGCTGGTCAAGAACCAAACTGACGAAATAAGCACACTATAGATGTAAGGGTGCAAGGGTGCATGTATTTTATGAAGACTACACAGGCCATATTATATAATTGTGGCAACAAGCCAACCAAGTTAATTTGTGACAATGTAGCACTCACTTAATATGCCAGAATATAGAAACCATACAGATCTTAAAAACATGATGTCTGTACTCTATAACGAGGGGAGGACCATTATTTGGTTCAATGTATGACTCATTGAGACCCATTTTGTGGTCCCAAGTTGATGGTCCAACTCTTACAATCTAACCATAATTGTGTACACTTAATGAACAATCCAATCCTCTAAATAGCCTTCTATAATGTGACTAGAGATGAAAAGTGGCAACTTATTATGGACAAAATGTCCACAATCTGATGGTAGAACTTGCACTCAACTACTGCTTCCTCAACTCTTTTAGTCCACAGGGATGAACAATGCCTTAATTTACTGGCTGGGGTCTACAACCACATGAAATGCGACTGCACTACTTGTTCAAGGTTTCCAGAAGACTCCACTCTAAAATGTACTTTAATTAGCTCTTTACCCCCTTCTGATGACCAATGTACTTTTTGGCCACATTGCTATGGATATCATAAAAAAGCTTGAGATCCCCAGGTTTCAGATGAAGTACATGTTGGTAATTCAGGATTATGCTACCTGACATCCAGTGGTTTTCTCCCTAAAATCGAACACAATCCAGAATATTCTCAAATATGCACGTTAATACTTTACCTGAGTGAGAATTCCCAAAGAGATATTCACTGACCAAAGGGGGAGTATTATGTCTTAAGTTATGTCAATACTCGTTTGAAGATTAAGAAATCACCATTCTTAACCTACCATCCACAGATTCACAAACAAGTGGAGTGACTTATTAGGATCAGATATCATTCTCATAAAGTTATAAAATATGACAGAAAGACCTTATATGAGCTCGTTCCATTGACGAGATTTTCTATAAAATAGACACAGAAGGCATCCACCAGGTGTTCACCTTTTTTTACTGAGGTACAGGCAGACTCCAAGATGTGTCGTAGAACACTGGGGAAGAGCTCCGAAGAACAAGTACATAATGCAATAAACATTGCATAGTAATTCCAGAAGACTCCAGAGGGATTGACAATATAATGTAGCATGGTTTGAAAACATCATTTGGAGGCTCAAGGAAGACAAAAAGCGAGCTTCAAAAAGAACACCAAGTTGATAACATTTCAACTTGAGACTAGGGGATGTTCCTCATCCCCACAACAGAAAAATGAAACTGTTGGTTCACTGAGTGTGTCCTTACAAGATAATTAAATACCTTGAGTCTTAAACTACATGGTGCATCAATCAGCCCACCAGAAAAATATAATAAGTATATCATGCTAACTGGCTCAAGACTTTGAAGAGTAGCACCAGTTCCTCCTTCATAGCCAGGACATGCATATCAAACTTGCCCAATCCTTCTCCTTAGAAGAAACCCCTAGAAATGACTCCAGAGTAGCCAGAACCACAATGAGCAAGACACCCTTGAGTATTTCTATTGTGTTTTCTCACAGACATTGGCCAAGTGGAAGGGTTCTATCATCATATGGATGCACCACCTGTGCAGTAAGGCCCTTCCCCCCATTCCTGGGAAACATTTGTTACAATCTTTTTTCCCTGATCAGTGCCGCTTGCAGGACGCTTTCTCTCCTCCCCTTCTCACTACCTACCCACACGGTGCTCCAATAGGCTGGAGCAATCCACATATGACCAGAAGTGCTAGAATACTCTGGATCGCTTTATTAGGTTGGCGCTCTCCTGGAGTCATCCTTCTCTGATTTCCCTTCATGGATCCACCACCTGTGCAGTAAGGCTTGTATTGGAAACCTTTTTTACAATCCTTTTTCCCTGCTTTGTTCTTATGGTTTATTGGATGGTCACTCTCAACTCGGGGAGTTCCTCCCCCCAAATCAAGTTATCGCACAATAAAGCGCTTAGCAGATTGAAATTTGATTAGGCCTCCAACCTGTATAACACCACTCAGAAGATATCCTATGTCACCAATAAACTAGGAACTAGGCCAGTGTATAGAAATCATTTATTTATTTACATTTCTACAATGAATAATAAACAAATCACAATAACACCAGCCACCAAATGTGTGGCACAACACAATAATCACAAATGCAAATTACTTGTATCAATTGACTGAGAAGTATTTCTTAATAGACTTTCAGTTACCACAACAAACACAGGTTGAATTTTAAGTCAAAACACACATAGGATTTCATTGCACATTAACAGATAGGAAACTTTATAAACACACAGTGATTGCTTGGTTTATCACAGTGCTCTTTTCCTCCAGCAATCCCCCACCCCCAGGCATACGTTTTCTAAGGACTCTTTGGTTTGAAGGCAAGGAACAGGGAGTGGAATACAATGGGAATTTTTGTTTGGGTTTTTTTATTTGAAAGGCAAGGTTTGGGAAATGAACTCAATGGAACAATCATTTGGGGAACACACATTCAAATGGAATGCAGGGCTTTGGTATTCTGATTTGGGAATAAATGGGAACATTTGTTTTGCAACACACATTCAAAATGAAATGCAGGACTTTGGGATTCTTGTTTGGAATGAAAAGGAAAATGTGTTTTGTACACACTAGATTCACTTTAAAGGCAGAGTTTCAGGAATTCTTATTTTGGGATTAAGGACAACCCTCTTCTGTAAAGTTAGGGCTAACAGGAAAATAGGGTCAAATACTTTAATGACTATAATGGCTGTAACACACTGGGCATGAAATTTGTTAGGTTAGTTGTGAATGTTAACAAAAATCATCAAGTGATCTTTTCTAGATGGGAATTAGTTGCATTAACTTTAATTAAATGTGCTAAGGGTCTACACAGTTTTACCCCTCGCCCGCAATTAAATGGAGAGGATTAAGACAGGTAGTTCCCAGCAAAATTGATAGCTATTGGGATATATCTAATTACATATGAGGTTTTCATTCTCAGATCAGGAGTACCGCCAGATTTCAGACTCTCTTTTGGGAATAGGTAGGCAGCTCACACCTCTGGTCTCTATTCACAGCAATGTCCCTCCAGCCACAGGTCCCTCCCAGCTTCGAGGCAGACGTCCCGAGCAAGTGTCCTATGGTCTTCTGTTTATCTGCTCTCCTGGGTATTAGCCTTCCTTTTTGTCAGCTGACTGTTGTTGTCAGTCTTTTTATTATCTGTCTGTTCTCTACTTGTCCTTCTGTCCCTCTTTAGATTTAAAACGGATCTTATATAGTACTGATGACACGTACATATTATGAATACTCCCATGCTACAGATTGGACACCCGTCTTCCTGCCCCTCCCACCAATCCGCCTACTTGCAGCTGATAGGACAAGGAGTTTATGAGGTCTAGATTATGGATGATGAATGGAGGAGAGAAATGCATCATTTTTCAAATGACATTGTTTTTTACATGTTTGTTTTTCTCCGAATGCCACTTCATGGCAACTTTCTTCTCCTTTTAGAGAACTGCATAAACATATATATTTGAAATTCTACAATTTATGACGAATTCGGGGAAACTAATGTTTTTGCAGCACAACCATCCTGGGAGGAGCTGCCATTTTTCGTGGTTTATTCCTGGTCTGAAATAGTTATAAATATCAAATTTCACAAAATACACATTCATATTTCTTTCTATCAGCTCACCAAGTTTTAGATTTTTCTTATTATTATGAGTGTCACAAACCCTTTTTCATATTTAAACTGAATTACACACGGCATATGGTTAATATTTACATAGAACTAACAGGCATTTTGTGATCTGTAATATGAGTCCTGAATGAGCTCATTGCGATGCACAGTTCTCCTGTTATTAATGAAAAAGGATTCCAGTGTTAATCAAATGGTAAGAAATAATAATAGCCATCCTTGAGTTTCCTTTTCTCAAAATCGAGGCAGTTTCATTTTTTCCAAAGTCACATAACTCGGACATCTGCTTAGCTCCTTATTGGCTATTTGTGTAACAGTCTTTGAAGTAAAAAACTGGAGTAACAAAGGATACCAGGTCTATATCTATTCTATGGTCTAACCTGGAAAGCACTGTTATATTTATATAGACAAAAGAGACCATAGAACGGGTTTCTCTTTGAGATGAGCTCTAGGAAAATGCACACATTTAAACAATGATTATCTCATTCATGCAAACCACAGGACTATGAAAGGTCCACCTATAGCAAAAGGTAAAGCAAAACAATTCAATTTACTTCACTGGATGCATTTAGAATATCCATTTTTTATTAGATTGTTAGAAAAAGACATATCAAAACGAATTGATCATGTATATCTAAAAATCATCCACAGTGCCGACATAATAGCACCTCTTAAACATTACAGACGCACAAGGTCTGTCTCATACTACACACTATTCACAACCTCTCCCAGAAAACATACTACAGACATACCTCACTCATACTCAGACATTCAAATTCACACCACCGTTATAACATTCAAGTTTAACAATTAACACTCAACTCTAAAACAGTATGTTAAAATACAATCTCTATTAATTGTAAGGAAAAATAGAGAATCCTCACAGTAAGATGACCAATTAATATTCAAAGTATTCAACACAATACGCAACAATGTGATATAAACTGCTGCCTACTACAGCATCAAATTCCCCAGCCCAACATATTTCTTTCTATGCTTATTCCATTCTGTAGAAATTCTTTAGTGGTAAGCAGGTCCGTGTTTTCAGGGGAGTTGACAAGGAGGTACAAACATGTGGACAAAACACAGAGCTCACCTACAAATAAAAACACAGAAACACACTCAATCGGGCTCAATGCATAATTATACCGATTGGAACATGCATCTTCCACCAAATTAATAAGCGGAGTGCAAGAAATGGGGCAGTAACCACCCCACTACATCCTCTTCCTCGGAGGTAATCACAAATACCCTGCCAGGTACAGTGAAAGGGAGACCATCTTAATTGGATCCATCCTTATAAACAACCACCACCACACTAGACACCATGAAACTTCCCCGAATGATCCCGGTTACAGAGGTAAAGCAGTGCCCTACACCCTCAAATAGTGTTTCAAAAGACTCTCTCCAAAGCGAAGGTGAAATGAATAGCAGACATGGTACCGCCACATGTGGCTTGGATTTAAATAAGATAATATGGAGACCAAAACTCAGTAGGAGCCAAGGTCAACAAGGGTGGTGAATGACACTCAACTCCCAGCAAAACCGAGCACACCAAGTGACACCCAGTGAATTAACAGCTTTAAAAGTGAACTCACAGCCCTAGAATGCACCAATTGTGCAATGACGAATCACGTCAGGTGTCTGGCACTGTTATAAAACCCTTTCAATGGGTCAAATGACAGAGGTGCTGCTCGTGTATGTCCCAGTATATTTCGCCCACTCAATCAGGCTAAGATTATTAAATCACCGGGCAACAGAGCAGCATACATGCAGAGAGATTAAAAAAAAGGAAAAAAACAAAAACTCTGTCAGGGTTGTTAGCTCAATCCTGAACAGTTAATAATGCAATGAAAGAATGTCCAATCAATTGCCTGCAACTCAGATGAAGCAATTCATTATAAATACAGGTAGTACTAACCTGATATTCGAAAGCGCACCGTCTCTAGCGCATGATGTAAATATAACTTTCACCCATTCAATCTTCATATGGTGAATAGGCTGCGCGTGTCGGTGCTCGCTGGTTTCTAGTTCCAGTCAGGTGCCGGTAATCGGCGTGACAGAAAGCAAAGCAAGCCGTATTAAAGGCAAGTGCAAATTCTGTCAGCGGAAGAGTAAACCAGCACCAACCATCCTCTCCTAGTATGCATGGGTAACAGCTGGCCACGTAACAACTATAAACTCAAGCCCGTCTCCTATAGTCAGCATATTCAATCTCTTAACATAGGTCCACAGTATTCGTGGGCACGCATCCCGTACATCCGCTTACCATAAAGCAGGAGCGTGATTTTCCCCGTCGGCGGAAATGAATCCACAAGCCGCCGAAGGAGACCGCGTACAGCGTTTAAATGCTCCATGTGAACTCATGTATAGTCACGTGATGGTCATACGGCACCTGAATACTGGTGCACGCTCGTACGAACCCTGTGATGTAAACACATCACGGCAGAAGAATGCCAATTATAAACTAAATTGACCCTGTTCGGTCAATGCCCATAAAGTGGGGTAAATACATGCATCTAAATAACGTGTATATCTGTAACGACTATTTACAACCATTCAATGTCTCAGACTCAGTAACACAGCGGAGGACGGGGAAGAGAAGAGGGGGAGAGAGAAGAGAGAGACAAAGCAGAATAACGTGTGTAATAACATTTTTAAAAAAACACACATTAAAAAAACACACATTCAGTGTCATTAGCCGGATGTGTAGACATGTCGCACTTAACTGGTGTGCCCCTGAGCAAAGCTGATAGCTGGACTCATATATTCCAGTCAATTTGCTCATTTAAACCCACCAAGTGGCTTCTATTTAAAAAGATAAGTCTCATCTCTTCCCTGGAAAGAGTCTGTTTGTCTGTTGACCTGTTATTAATGACAGGGATATTTTTTAGTACTGTCCACCTTAAATCATTACAACTATGATCACGCATAATAAAGTGACCAACCATTGGGGCCGTTAGGTTCCTAGTCCTAATACAGCTTCTATGTTCGTTAATACGGACTTTGATTTTACGTTCCGTTTTCCCAATATATAACTTGGGACATGTGCACCAAATGGCATATATCACATTACTAGAGTTACAATTGGAGAACAATTTCTGTTCCCACGGTCTAGGTAGTCCAATATCTACCTCCGTAGTGCAACACGTGAACTTGCAACAGGTACAGGCACCGCATGGTGCATGTCCTTTGGGTTTGTGCAAACCCCACTGTTCAGTGATGGTAATCTGAGCATCGCCTTTGATACTGATGTCATTTCTGCTGACCAATTCTTTCATGTTGTGACCACGCTTAAAAGCACAACGGGGAGTGTCAACAGGTATTTTGGCCTTTGCCAAGGTATGCCAGTGTTTCTTGACAATCTTAACCACTTGGTTAGATAGATGATTAAGAGTGCTCACAAACACTAAGGTGTCTGTCCCGTCAGGAATGGGTTTCGGCCTGTATTCCAACAAAGCCTCTCGATTGTTATTAAGCGCTCTCTTTAAGGACTTTTTAACAATCTTCCTAGGGTACCCACGTGAGACTAGATTTTTGCTCAAGATGGTAGCCTCCAACTGGAACATATCCCTTTTACTGCTATTACGCTTGAGCCTCAAAAATTGACCGAAAGGTAAATTATCCCTCAGTGCCTTCGGATGAAAGCTCTCATACCTGAGGAGTGAATTCCGATCGGTAGCCTTGTGGAAAGGTCTAAGCTCAAGTGTCTTGGTCACTGGAATTGAGACGATGGTCAGATCTAAAAAATCTATCTGCCCCTTATTATAGTTTATTGTAAACTTAAGGAATGGGTTTAGCCCATTTAGCCATTGAAAAAAGGCCAACAGAGTGGTTTCATCTCCATGCCACACCAGTAGCACATAATTTATGTATCTTTTCCACACAATAATGTGTTGTTTAAAGATGTTATTTTAATGATAAACACTCAGGTGTTCAAAGAAATCCACATATAGATTCACCAATGACGGAGCCACCGCCAAACCCATCGCCGTCCCCTAGACTTGTTGGTAGAATTGTCCATTAAACTGAAAATAATTCTCAGTGAGTGAAAGCTTGGTACACCACAAGATAAAATAATTGGGTGTCAAGCCAGAGGTGTGTTTATTTAACAATAACTCTTCTATAACTTCCAATGTGGCAGATTGTGGAATCTTGGAATACAATGAAACAATGTCCAAAGTAACCAAGATGTCATTGCATGGATCAAAATGGAAGTTTTCAATCAAGTTAATGACTGCCATGGAATCTTGAATATATGATGGCATCTTACTCACAAAACCTTTAAGAAAGGAATCTGCAAATTTCGCCAGTGGGTCTAATACAGTATTGGTGCCCGACACTATCGGCCTGCCTGGCAGATTCGTAAGTGTTTTATGAACTTTCGGCAAGATATAAAACAGAGGAACACTGGGATCTTGTTTAGTCAGATACTCTGCTTCCTTGTGTGTTATCCAACCCCTGTCCTTGGCTTTCTCCACTTTGTGCGATATCAGCACTTTCAATCGTCCTGTAAGATCTTGTTCAAGGGGTTTGTAAAATGTGGTGTCAGAAAGCTGTCTGGAACATTCATTAATATAATCGGAGCGATTCAAAATCACGATCGCCCCTTTACAGTCTTTGAAGTTCCATTAGAATTCTCTGAGAGGCATTTTATTGGGGCCATGACAGTCCAAGAGGTCAGTTCTGTTGGTTGGCGTATCAGACCCTTCCACACTTTTGATCTAAAACTTTTGTATTTCTTTGGATTTAACTATACAGACCTGCTTTTCCTGGTGGCCCCCAGCAAAAGGTCTTTGAGGTCAGAGTTCCAGGGACACAGGCTTTAGTTCAATGGGGAATAATAAGCTGCATACATAATTATAAAAGAATAGCATTTTAAATTGAAAAGATGTGTTTTACACATGATATTTTGTACTGCATCTGGACCTGCTGTCCATGAATAAAGTCTTTCTTTAATACAATAATTGAAATATTGAAAATATATGAGTCTCGCGTTCAGTATTATTCACGCATAGGCCACAGTTAACATAGGAAACCAGTGTTCACTTCAACAACAAGTAGGTCTCTCCTTTTAAATTATGTCATTTTGAATGTTGAAATGTAAGTGTTTTTATTCATGACAAATGCAATGTGCTTGGCTTCACTTTAGATTTAAGCATCACAGTATTGAGCTGCATTGAAGTCATGTAACATGCCGCTATTTGTCTCTTTAAGTTTAATTGTAGCTTTTCATGTTTTATGAAAAGAGCATTTTCAGCCATACGTCTTTTGCAATGCATTGGGCACACCCAGCAGTTTTAAGTTCTCAGGCACATTTTCCTTCACTTGAGCGCCTGCCCATTTAGGTAAAGTTGAAAGAGGCCCATTTTTGTTCATTCACTGGGCCTTATGTGGGAAAACAATGTTGGAACTGGGCTGCATATCGAAATGGGTCTCAACATCAGCCAGCTTCATTCTCACAATAGGGCCTTGCATGGACTATTGTCGTTGACCATTTTTGAAGTGCATTGTGTGTGGACGCTGTATCGATGAACCATCATATATCATATCACTATCCTTACTCTCTACTCTACACCATCACACAATTAGAGTGCAGCTACACCCCTCGATTAATTCGGCCTAGCTGCTCACATACGAACACTATCCCATGAACACCTCATCATTCTAATAAAACGCAGCTATATCCCACAAAAAAAACTGCCTAGCTGCACACATAAGTGTCCCACAGGCCTAACGCAGCCAGAACCCAGACTTGGTGTCCACCCGACAGACTGCACACATTGAACCAATACCACCACACCTAATGCTAGACTGCAGCTACCATCAAACAACTACATCAGCTGCACACTAAACTGGTGCACCCAAGCACCTTTTGACACCCTACTCTTTACAACTGACCTACGTTCCCCAAGGGCGTTCAACCTACCAGCGCTTTGAGGTCATACAAATGATATATAGAGCGCTATATAAATGTCAAATAACATAACATAACTATCAGTCTCTGTCACTCACAGGCAGAATTTGCACCCCACGATGTATCTCTCACAGACTGCTTTTCCTCCTCCCCTTCTCCTTCCTAACTACACACGCGCTGGATTCTCCAATAAGTCGGAGCAACCCCCACATGACCGGAAGTGCTGGAGGACTCTGGAGAGCCTTATTAGGTTGGCCCTCTCCTCAAGTCTTCCTTTTCTGTCTTCCTTTCATGGATGCACCACCTGTTCAGTAATGCCTGTCCTAACATGCCTGGGAACATTTTTGTACAATCTTTTTTTCACTTTTGTGTGCCCCTTGCAGCCCGCTTTCTCCTCCCCCCTCCCTGTCCACCAACAGGTTGCTCAGATAGGCCAGAGGAAACCACACCTGACCAGAAGTGCTTATTTGGATGTCCTTGCCAGAGCTGTCTTGCCCGGGCAACCATTGAATGGCTGAACTCAAAGGGCAGCTCCCCTAGGCAGCTCCGGACCCCTGCTTGCCCCTGTTTGCCCCGTGGGCACCTAAAAGGACATCCTACAACTAGAACCAGGTAAGTTAGTGCGGGACGCACAGCCATTACTGTGCTCTGGTAAAACCCTGCCACTCCTCCACTACTTCCACGTGCTCTCACCAACATGGGGATTTGCACTGTGCTCTTTAGATTGCCTTTGTGATGCCAATATATTGCACTTAGCATAACTGTAAAGGTTAGCAAATGTATTGCACTCAGAAGATTTGTGTACGTTGGCCTATTAATTGCACTCAGAAGAATTGTGTAGGGTATCCTATTTATTGCACTTAGAAGAATCCTAAAGGTTAGCCTATGAATTGCACTCAGCAGAATATTGGACAGAATCCAATGTATTGCACTTACAACTGTGAATATTAGGCAATGTGTTGAACTAAGATCAATTTTGAAGGTCTAGCCTAAGTATGGTACTTAGAAGAATTGTGATTGATAGCCTATGTAGTACACTCAGAAGAATTGCAAGGCTAGCCTATGTATTGCACTTAGATGAATTGTGAAGATCAGCCGATCTAATACTCGTAGACGATACTGGTTACTTAGAAGAATTGCAAAGGCTTGCCCATTTATTGCACTTATTGAATTGTGAAGGTTGGACTATATATTGCACTTTGGAAGAATTGGGAAGGTTAGCCTTTGTGTTACAGAAGAATTTTCGAGAGTTGCCCATGTTTTGCAATTAGAAGAATTTGAACATATCCCATTTATGAAAGCTAGGTCATCGCAGAATGTGGCCAATATATTGGCAGAATTTTACCAATATATTGAATCTAGGTGAATGAAGAATGCAACCACTTCACTAATTCTATCTTACTGTAAAAAAATATCCAGCATACGATTTCCTCATTTTTTAGTGAAGAGAGGGTCCCAGGAATGCCCCTCCTCACCCCTATGAACATGATGGCCCGAAGAGATAGAAACACCTGAAGTCACTCATTATTCGGACAACCCCCAAGCGCACCACTGACTAACATGTATGAAGAGAAATATTCCTCCGACAGCCATTCCAACCTTATCCAGTGAATGTCTGTATGGATACAGGTGTCTCAACAGTGATTAGGGATCCAAAAACCATGATGGACAGCATTGACTAAATGCTGAGAAGCCACTGTGCTGACGTCATTAGTGACACCACAACATAGCTGTGTTAGCCATCAAGTACACTTGCAACAATGGACAATTTACAAAAAACACACTCGTATACATGAAGAACATGCTTATACAGTTCTGTAGATAGAGGACAGATACATATACATACTGTCAAAGCTTGTATTACTTTTCCCATATGCCGAGTGCAGCAACACTAATCGCAAGGCAACGAAGATATCCAGAGCAAGTTTGCAGATGCTTGTGACAATTAACCCTATGGAACTACCAGGGTATAAAGGCAGCATGATAGAACTGAGTATGACTAACCTATAGAAAGTATAGAACAAACGTGTGTAGAAATCAGATTATAAGCATAATGAAAATCAAAGAACACCTCAAGCCGCAGGACACCAGACGTGGGAAGCAGACTCAGGATGCACAGAACGGGAAGGCCAGAGCTCTCAGCCAAGGTCAGAGATAAACAAGCACATTCCAAAATTCAAACGACACAGAGCCAGCTGCAGAAAAACAGAATACATCCTTATAATTGCAGACCCGGAGAGCTCGATTTTGTGATCCACAACCATGTGATGTGGCCAAGCTAGACAATGGGTATTCACCCACGGTGGGGAGACAAAAAGTTCTCAGCAACCCAGATGAGATATGAAACAAATGTTGCAACATGGAGCACACTCTCAAAGGCAAATATGGTGTTGCTACCAGATACATTATTTGACACATAGTTATTTCACATCATCTTGAAGAGGTGTGCAGGTGATTAAGAACCAAACTGGGTCCCAGGCCTGGGGAGACCAGTTCTACCCAACCAGGGGACAGAAATCCAGGGGTTTATGGCAGAGAACAAGGTCCAATAGTAAGTCTGTGACCCTGCAACAATGTAATAGATAGTTTCTCAGGGACGGGTCAGGTCAGTCATCTGACATGGAAGGTCCAGTAGAGTTAGATGTATATGGACCATCCATAGCATCTACCACTCCGAACACCCAATAGACATGAGTGATAGGTTTTTGGGGGAGGGCCCAGGTGATGAAGCAATCTGGTATCAAAACAGGGAGACATGTCTTGTGGAATTTAAGCTTCTGGAGAACTGTGATTATCTTGTATGATCCCTGTCGGTTTTTGCAATAAACAGCAGTTCTTACTTGCCCTTAGTTGAGTCCTCCATTTATTCTGGGGAAAGGGTTGTTGGGTCCTTGGGCGCTGAACAGGTAAGCTTGTAGCATTCACCAGACCTCTGGCATTCTGGTATCTCTTCCTACAAGTTGGTAGCAGAGGATTGGTTAGGCTATGCCCATTTGGCATGAAGCCGCTTCTCCCGCCACAGTTCCTGCAGGGCTGCAGGACCCAAGAAGACAGGGAAAGCACGCCTCATGCAAAGGTCATCAGGAGCCAGCGTAGAAATAGCCTGCTCATGAACGGTGAGGAGTCCAGCAGACCAGAAGGTTTGTGTGGCAGCTTTGGGAGACCCCATAGCCGAATGGCATCAGCAGATCACGGAGTGTAAGTATTGACTCAGCCACACGCAACTAAGGGGAAGGGGAAAGTAACTGGGGTGCGAGTGTGGTTGTGTAGTATCTTTGGAGTATTGTCGAGTTTTGTTCAGTAGTGTTGAGTATTGTCAAGCATAGTAGGGAAAGGAGTGGAGGTAGATGTCATTTTTTTGGTAAGGGCACATCCGGTCTTGACGGAAGAGGTTCTGGTGAATAACCTACACTATTGACTTAAGGGCATGATGACAGAAGTTTTGTGAATACTGTATTCCCTGTGGGTTGTGCGTTTTAGCTCGGTCATAGATGACGGTATCCCTGTAAGGTTCTGCAAAGGGAGCTGGCCTAGATGGCGGAAGGTGTTCGTCTGGTTAAGTCTAGAGAAGATGTTTTATTTGCAAGGCGACGCTGCAGATACAGATTGAACACAAAAAGAACATTGGTATCCCCTAATAGGAGGCAGGAAGACAGCTGTGGGGTTATGTTGGGGTTTTTATAAGTGTTTGTGTAGCGGAACCTTAACATTGTGCACACTGTACATGATCTTTTCACTACCTTGTTCAGTGAGTTGGTGACATCACCCATTAGGTCTGTGCATAGGACTTGGAAAGCACGAGGTGTTGTGAAATCGGTTTTGGGAAACTTGAGATTGACAGAGGTGGTTTTCCAGTGGCGGTGGGTGGAAGGCACATGTGCCAGATCAGTGGGTGTGCCTGAGGAGACAGAAAATTGCAGAAGGGCGGTGCACAGAGCACACCTGACAGGTTGTTTTGCGGCCTGAGAGGCTCTAGAAACATTTTAAGATCTATCATTTTATTGTGGTTGTATAAACAGCAGAGTGTCGAAAGAGTCAACTTGAGGTCAAGCAAGTATAAACGCAATGTATCAAGGGAAGTGCAGGGGGACACACCCCCACAGCACTTGTATAAGACCCTTCCATCATATAAGGACATGATTTGTAAATATAGCATGGAATGGACGAGATGCACAGAGGGTGAAGTGACTAAGCCATGGCCACAATGCAAATGTTTCTCCAAGGATGTGCAGCAAGCACTACTGACACACTTACAGGACACTGTTAAGGGGAAGAAATGAGCTAATTGTATGGTGATATTTGTGCTCTGAAGGGGGAAGTAGTGAGGCGTCAATGGATGTTGAGCCAACTATGGATACCGGGGCTTCTCCTGTGAGTGAAAAAGAAGGGGATACAGACGAGCAGTAGGGCCTATGCCCACTACGAGAGCTAAAGGCATCAGAGGGGTACACAAACCCAGTATTTCAACCTCCACCATATACCTAGGAAGAGGGGCAGAAAGGGGTTGGACAGACGGACAGTGGGAAGGGAGTGTGCAGCGAGGCGCAGACAAGCACCACGGAGGAGCTAGTGGCATAGCCACGAACAATGGGTAGAGGGACATATCCTCCTGAAATTAGAAGGCTAGAGGGGGGAAGCAGAGGAGGCAACCAAAGAGATGCAGGGCCTTAAGGGGAGCAGCAAAGCAAGAGACTGGGCAGAGATAATGGAAGAAGTAGACATAAGGGAAAAGGATGTAGAGGAGAGACGCAAAAGAGCACATACAGACAAGCAAAGAGAGGAAGAAAAAGAGCGTGAGCAGCGAGAGAGGAGGAGGAGGGAACTCGTAGAGGTAGACAGGTGAAGGGAAGAAGATGAGAATGAAAACCATGTTTTAGTAAAGAGAGAGCAGAGACAGTGGGAAATAGAGCGACTCGCAAGAGAACGTGCATGCAAGGAGGAGGAAGAGTGCACGACTAGTGTCATACGGACAAAGTAGTGAATGAGCATGGGAGATGACAAAATGGGAGAAATTAGGTGAATAGAGCCAGACAGTATGATGACACAGGATAGGACTGCTACTTTATCAGACAGAATAGACATGAGGTCATTCAAGGAAAGCGACAGTGAGGACCTGATTGACTTTGCAGGGAAGCACAGTACAGACATGGCCTCTAGGAGGTTGTGCTTTGCAGAGAATGTTTGCAGTGATATGGACACCGACTCAGACCGAGACGCAAGGTGAAGTGAGGACGAGGGCAGCGGGCGACGGAAACATAAGTCAATGCGGAACGCATACAGAAGTGTGACCTTGGATGTAGGAAAGCACACATGGGCATCTAAAGGAGACAAGGATGATCAATCACAGCAATAGAGGGATGCATTATGCAGTCTAGATGACCTGATTCCATATGTACAGAGGCTTAGGGTGACAGAAGGGAGAGCCAGCAAAGGCATGCACCAACATTAAAGACACCGACAGACATGACAGACAGATCAGGCTGACAAGAGGGGCAAATTGGGAGATAGGGTTCACACTGTTGCCCCTACCGGATAAGGGAGGAGGTGTCCTTAAGATATCATCATGGAAGCACATAGACAAGGAAAACTTGGAGTGTAGGCTACCCTCGTTAACCACGGGTGCCACGAAATGGATATACAAAATGGAAAGAACGACAGTGGGATAGAAATTAGCCATGGGCGGTGTAAAGGGACTACTAGTGTCAATCCACACGGAGGCCGCTGATGACATGTGGAGAAGGGCAGGGTACCCGCGAGTGACTACCCAGGACACAGGGCACGGTGGTTCACCATTTGCAAACCGCTGAGTAGGTGTATGGCAAGTTCTAAGGACACAATACCCAGACACCTCAGGCATCAGCACGATTGTGGCAAGCAAATTGGGAGAAAACGAAGACCACTTACACTATATCCAGATGATTATAGAGCTTTGGCGTCTTGAAACCCGTGAACCATGGGACAAAACAGTAGAATTATTCTATCACATATTATGCGAAGGGTTGCCGGAGCAGGTGCAAAAGCAACTCAAGAAACTGGTGGGGATGGAGGAAAAGCCTTGGTCAGAAATACAGCTCACAATAGTACACTATTGTAGACTATTACAAGAGAACACGAGGAAGAAGCGCGAGGAGAGAAAGCATGAGGAGGCAAAGTTAGTACAGAGGAAGCTATTTAAATATGTCATGGAAGGTGCCATACTGACGAGCATGGCAGGACAAGGGACAACACAGAAGCAATATGAACCGCCACCCGCAGAGAGAGGATTCATGGGGCGGGGAATGCACAGAATAGGTTTCAAGGAAGGGGGGCCACCTAGAGGATGCGGGCTCGGTCACAGATACATCACAACCAAGGGGGATTTCCAGGGTATTTTCGAGGATACAGGCAGCAGATGCAGAAAGGCCCAGGGGGATTTTCTGGATGTTTCCAAGGGCATGGGAGGGAGCAACTCCAATGCTGGGTGTGGGGACACATAGGACACATTTTGGGAGTGTGCAGAAGCAGGAGAATGACACAGCATACCAAGGGTAACAGGACGAGTATTACACACAGGACCAGACACCACAACAAAGGACAGGCGCCAAACGCATACCCGCAGACACTCCAGCCCATGACAAGGACACAACAAAGGCAAGCGCCTATAACACAGTATTTGCAGGCACCACAGATGCAACAGGTACAGCATAACATACAGCACAGAAAATACCACAGATACAGAACAGGGCACAACCAAACGATGGGACCACGGCATGCATGGACTCCATGGCAATGACTCCCACTAGGAAACTGTGGGGGCTCACTGTGGTGGGGAACATCCCATTTCTGGGGAACAGGATATCCCTATATCGGCAATAGGACAGCCACAGACAGACTTGATGTGTTCCATCCTGTTAATTACACCCAACCCTGCGGAGGAGCCATGCATAGGGGTGACGATAGGTGACAACACTCCTTTCTTGTAGACACAGGGGTGACTAAATCCTGCCTCCAGGAGGGGAAATATAGTTTGTCAGGTGATGCCATGAATGCTCAAGGATTCTCTGGGCAACGGAAGTGGTTCCTTTTACAGTTGATATTACACTTTCTGTAGGGGAGCATGATCTATCTTTGCCCCTAATTTACTCCTGACAGACACATGTAATTATACTGGGGAGAGACCTTATGAGCAGACTCAAATCACAATTTCATTCACTGATAAGGGACTAATGTGCTCCACACCATTGATACACCTTCTCAATGTAAAGGAAAGAATTCAAGCCTATAGTGTACAAAGTGTACAGAGTGGGGTGCTAGCGGATGAGGAGCTGTACCAATATGGGACTGAGATTGTAATAGCATGGCTCCAAGGGATTCAGTGGAAGATGTGGTGCATTCCAAATGAGTGCATATTAAGGACAGAGATACCATTGGATGGGGAGAAAGGGGCGATAGTGCCACTACAATTAGAAGAAGTAATCGTGGGAGACAATTGGATAGCAGTGCATGGGACAGATGATACAGGGTGACCATGGCAAGCAGTGATCACCATAGCAGAGGGAAGCAGGTTGACCTCGATCACAGACAAACAACTATTCAAAGACAACAGATCAGACCATGAGATGGTGTTCGAAATGACCATAACATATTGGGTGAGGATACGCTACAGAGAGGTACCACAGAGAATGGCAATGGCGCTGAAGGCACAGCCATCTTTTCTCTAGGAGGATTTGGCAAAGGTACCCAGCATTTATGGACCACAATTCCCTATGATATGGTCTTCTGAAGGTGGTAGGAACAGTAAAGATAAAGCGGAAACCAGGATCGATTTTAACAAACAATGCTCGCTCTCAAGGGAGGCAGACAAAGGTATATATGAAACTATTGCAGCGCTAGTGAAGCAAGGCATCATAGTGCCATCAGAATCACCATGCAACACGGCTGTGTAATCAGTCAAAAAATGCAACAAAGGGTTGATGTGTTTTATAGAAGACATGAAACCCTAGTAACCATACTGTAGACGCAGAATATCCTTTAGTTCCAAATCCAGCAATAATTTCTGTGCAGCATTCCAACGGAAGCGGCCTGTTTCGTGGTCATAGATTTCAAGAATATTTCCTTTTCTATGCCATTACACCCAGACTCACAAGACCTGACTTCATTTCTAAATAGAAATAAGTAGAAACATACAAGACTTCCTCAAGGGTACTGTGAATCACCTTCCATATTCAATAAAGTCCTTCAGATGGACCTAGGCAACGACAGATGGAAAGCATAGTTATACAGTACGTAGATAACATATTGATCTGTAGCAAGACAGAAGAATAGTGCAGAAATGACTCAGTACACATGCTGACAGTATTAGCAGACAAGGGATACAAGGTGGATAAAGCCAAAATGCAATATTGCCAGAGAGAAGTATTGTACATTGGACAGATGATCTCCCAAAATGGTCAACGAGTGACGCCACAGAGGGTTTAGACAATACAGAAGACAGCAAAACCCACAACAGTCAGAGAGATGCAGCAGTTCTTGGGACTATGCAATTATTGCAGGGCATGAGTATTTGACTAGAGCACATATACCAGACCATTATTAACTGCACAAAAGGAAAAACAGAAAGGGGAGAAAATAATACGATGGACAACAGAAATGACTGAAGCATTCCACAAGCTGAAGGAAGCAATATGCACAGCTCCAGTGTTAGGGATCCCAGACTACCAAAAGGAATTCTTTCTGTTTTCGAACTCCGATGGAGTGGTAATGACAGCAGTACTGAGGCAGAAGACCAGCCTGGGGCACAAGTCACTAGCATAATACAGCGGGAAGCTAGACCCAGTAATTAGAGTACACTATCCATGCGTATTAGCATTGGCTGCAGCCGCATTCAGAGTGAACAAATCCACAAATATTAACATTGGATGCAGCAACACTCCTTACGTGGAGCATGCTCCCTTCACAATACTGGAAAGCCCAAAGAGCACACTGACAACAAAAAGAGTATCACGGTATGAGGGTTTACTATCCAATCCAGCTCTCAAGGTATTGAGATGCAGACTTGTCACCCAGCTGACATTCATTGCAGAGGCTCTCTAGGATGGTGACTATGCACATGACTGCACAGCAAAGCTAGAAGAATTCAGTGACACTCAGAAAGTACAGGAGAACGCACTTGAGGGGGGAGATGTGCTTTACATTGACGGGTCATCAACAATTGACTAGACAAATGGGGAAAGACTTACTGGAACAGCACTAGTGAGAGAGCGAGGAGACAGGACTAGTGAGGTAGTGACAAGCGGAAGACTGCCATCACATTACTCAGCACAAGCAGCAGAATTAGTGGCCTTAATATTGGCATTGGAGTGCAGCAGGGGAAAGGAATTGATGATGTATTCAGATTCAGCTTGCATGACATCCACAGTGCATTCTGGGCTGTCACGTTGTATGAGGAGGGGCTTCAGATGTGTTTATGTATCACCAGTGCAGCATCCATTCCTATTGGGCAGATTGGTAGACATCATACATCTCCCAGAGCGACTAGCAATAGTGAAATGCCAAGCACACACAAAAAAGGGAAACCCCTATCACAAGAGGAAACAAAGCAACAGATGCAGAAGCAAAATGTGATGCATATTTTGGGGACCTTCTAGAAATTGAGGCTTTGTCAAACGCATGTGACGATGCCAGAAATATGATTCTCAAAGAGGGGTATATCATATTACCAGTGACACAGATTATGGAGCTGCAGGGAGCTGCACCCAGAGAGGAGAAGGACCTGTGGCCTATGACTGGATGCACAGCATCTCCCACAGATGCCCTATGGAGGTAAAATAACACAGGGAAAATTGTTATGCCACTTACATTATTGGACACAGCACTGACACAATTACATTATCTAACACATACAGGGAAGGAGGTGCTCCCCGCCCATATTGGGGAAACATGGTTCTGTCCTAACTTGGTGGAACACATAGCCAAATTCATAAGTAATTGTTTAACATGCAAGCAATTTACTGCAGGGTATACATTGAGAGTTGTGAGAGGAGCCATACCTAGCCCAATTGGTCCATTTCAACATCTCCACGTCAACTATGTCGACATGATCCAAGTCTGCCAAGGGTACTGCTACATGATGGTGGTTATGTGTCCTTTTTCACGTTGGATCGAGGCTGGTACTTGTTCTCATCCTGACACCTGCAGAGCAACGTAATTCCTGTTCCGGGAAGAATTCCCATGATGGGGCATTTGTGAGGTGCTGCGGTCTGAAGATGGATCTCACTTCGCCAATAAGATGTTCCAGCATATTACAACGATGCTGGGCATCCAACACAATTTTCCTGTGCTTATCACCCACAAGTGAACGGTGTGTGTGTGAACGCCTCAATGGCCTGCTTAAAGAAGCCATAGCCAAAACTAAAAAGAGTCTCAATAAGAATTGGTTACATTGCTTGTCTCTAGCCCTGTTTGTGTTGCGCAACAAGCCGGTGTCTGTTTTTTTAACCCTACACGAGGTGGTAACAGGATGTGGAATATAACTTTCCCTGACTCCTCCCACTAGAGCAGTGAAGGATGCTCAAAATACTGCAAATGTATTGGGTCAGGAAATGTATGAACATGTGACTTCCTTGATTGCTAGTGCCTCTTTTATCTCTCACCAGATACAATGACACCAGGAGTGGCCTGAAGTCGGCGGCGAAAGCAACAGCGTCAACAGCCCAGGGGACTTACTTAAGCAGTCACCTTTAAACCTAGGAGGCCAGGTTCTCCTTTGAAATTTTAGCTGACTTTGGGATGCACCCAGGTTCACTGGTCCTCACACTGTTGAGAAAGTGACTGAGTGAGCTATTAATTAGTTGGAAGAAGTATCTGGAATCACATCGACGACATCAAGCACTGCAAAGCTGTGGCTCACCTGACAACGAGATTGACAGGGCCAAGGATCCTCAGTGAGAAGAGCAAAAAGACAATTTGGAATCAGCACCACCCACCAGTGGACACCCAATGGTTACTCGCTCACAGGCAGCAGAGTAAGGGCAAGGACTTCCTGCACATTCAGAGTGATGGTACACTCTCTTTTTGTTACTCTTCTTTCTACACACATTCATTGTGAAAGTGTAACTGTTTTATTACATATTTTATCATGCTGCCCACTGAGTGACACTCTGATTCCTTCCAAAGCCAATTTGTCCACTTCATTAGACGGTCCAACAGATTCAGAGCACATCCTCCTAGTGTGTATTACCACGTTTTCATAGCATATTGGACCCACCCTTACCCACAACTTGAACGAGGAAACCCATCTGTCCTTGCAGTACTCAGAGACCCTAAAATTAGAACTGTGTGGGAGCAGCTATCCATTTTTGCATGACGGACTATAAGATCCACGGGGCTTGAACTAATACAACACTTACCCAATAACGCACAGTTTTTGCGCATTTCAGGCAGGCATCTGCTATCTTCAAGCTGCACAAGGATTCACGCAGCACAGGTGAATGAAAGGGATTATTAAAAACATGCTCACCTTATCTTGTCTCCTATTTTCAAGTTGGGTTTTGGCATTTCTCTTTTGGCGGATATCTCTTGTATCTAGAGAAAATATGGTATCCTCTACGAACATTACCCCAACTCGATCAGGGAAAATGACAATGTCAGATGGACAGGGGAGCACTGTAAGCACAGCAAGGAGAGTTAAGTGCAGTCTTGACACAGACATGAGCAGGTTGGACCTTTATCTCGCTGACACTGCTCAAGTGTCTTACAATATGTGTTACAAATGCATGACCAAAGTAGGTAAAGAACCACTGGTGAGAGCTGCTATGTCTGCTCATTAATACCCTATCCCATGAGTGCCTCCAGAATGTTTAAAGCAACTGAAATACCAGCAGCATCAGCACAATGCCTCATGTTCTTATCCATGATTACAACCCGAGGAAGATTCCAATGGAAAACAGCAACATTGAGATGGATGTCTCAAACAACATTCCCTTATGGAGATAGGTTTATAAAGACTCTAGACATGATGAACAATTACTGGCAGTTAGACCAAGCTGTACAGTACAGACACGTCTTGTGGAATGGAAGCTTCTGGAGAACTGTGATTGTCCAGTATGATCCCTGTTGGTTTTTGCAATAAACAACAGTTCTAACTTGCCCTTGGCTGAGTTCCCCATTTATTCTGGGGAAAGGGGTGTTAGGCCCTTGGGATCTGAATGGGTAAGCTTGTAGCATTCCCCAGACCTCTGGCATACCAGTGTCTCCTGCAACAGTAGAATGTAGCTATTGTATTCAATTTAGCTGAATGTAGAATGCATTTAACCTTGGTGAATGCTTGATGTAGCCAGTTTACTGAATTTAGGCGAAGGTAGAACCTAGCCATTTTGAAATATAGGTGCTCGCAGAATGTAGACTTCCTATGTTCGATTTAGTCGCTTTTAGAATGTAGTCACTGTATCAGAGATGGTGGCAGGTTGTATGTAGCCACTAAACTAAAATAACTAGATGATTTCAGAATATGATGCAAGCACGGAATCTAGGCATGTTGTGGCCATAATGACATTGCTATTTCTTGCATTCAATCTCTGAATTCAGTGTCCTATCTGCCAGTCATTCAAACATCATTGCTAGTGTCTACCTGAACCTATCCAAAGCAGCTCCCACTAGTTCTGAATCCCATTTAGCGAATTAAAATCCATTTTCAGCATTTTCCCCTTCATTTCATACCACATCCAAAAGCATTTGACCTGTGTAAAATCATTCCTGTCCTCTAAGCATGCTGGGGGAATTGGAATTGAACTGCATTGTTGATTATTTATTCCTGAAACCTGTGTGTCCTCATTCCATCTCTTCATATTGCATATTAGGGGGGATTGAGTAGTAACAGGGGGAAAGAGTGATTACATTGTCTTTAAATTCATATCAAGTTTTATTTCTGTGCTGCATTAATTTCATATCATTGCATTTCATTGAACCCACACAAAGTTATTCTCTGCTACATTATTCTTCTCACCCATACTCCTATTGATTAAAGAGATTGTTGATTGTTATGCTATCACCCATTGCGGATCAGTGTATAAATATTAATAAGGTGATATCTAGATATTATCCTATTAATAAAAGTGTGATATATATATATTTTGTTCAATTTATCAAATAAATCTTTTAACTTTGCAAAACAACCTACTTCTTGGTTCAGTGAGACTGGGGGGGATTCAAAGAGAGGGGCGTTATATAAGGGTACATCGTCCAGAAATAAAAGAACTTTTGACATAAAAAGATATAAATAAGGGTTCCAGCTGGGCATCTCATGCTAGGCATTGACTTAAGAGGAGTGCTGGGTTGAAACCACTTACAGATTGGGGGCTCGTCTGGGATTTGGGGAATTAGATATACCACTTATGATAGCTTAACACAGTGTGCTAACTAATAGGATACATGAATCCTGTTGGGCTACCACGCTGTGTTACACTGTAAAAGCACCCCTGAAAAGGGAACGCTCTAAGGAAATGGTCTGTTTTGCAAAAATAAAATAAACTTCTGTAAGTCAGGAAGGAAATCAATATTTCCGAATAGCGACATTGGTAGACATCAATATGGCAAGAGAACACCTTTTGCATAAGTTATTTGTGAGAGGTGAATGGACAGAGCAGGATCAGAATGTGTGGTTGCAGACAATCTCACAACAGATCACTGCAACAAGGTTAGATATATGGAAACACCAGGGTCCCTTACATGTGGCCCTGAGTTAACTATATATGGCCCCTAAGGCAAAGGAAGAACAAAACAAGATTTCCAACATAGCGGCGTATCTATATTTATCTATAGGAGTCATACAGGAGAAATATGCTGAAGGCCAAGATCTGGCAAGTAAGCAATTGCAGGCATTAGAAAGGGCCCAAACTGATCTGGTCTATTCTGAGCAGAGGCTGCAGAGGAGCCAGGAGTCAGAAAATGAAAGCAGGCAGTATATAATCAAAAGAAAAGAGGACATGGGTATCCTGCAACAGGAAAAGGCAGAACAGGATACCAGAATTCTGGCCATGCAGAAGGAGTACCAAGCAAGTTTGGAATCCCTACTGCAGAGCCAGAAAAAGCTGGAGCAACAAATAAACTTTAACCGGGCATGCGCAGAGTAGGTATTCACCCTGCAAAGCCAACTAGATAGAGAGAAAGAGGAAAGCAATAAATTAATTTTGAAAGACCTGGGTACCCAGGCAGAGTTTGATGAAGAGTGCCAGAAAGCGTGTGCGCTTCAAAGACAGAGGGATGACCTGGCGGCACAGAAGCAGGCTCTTGCTCAGGAAAGGGACACCTTAGGCCAGGAAGTCTGTCATTTAAAAGGGAAACTGAAAGAAAATCACCTGGCCCTCCAGGGAATGGGTGACCCCCAAAAAGACCATCACAAACTGTTAGAGCACACCAGGAGGGTGGAAGAGTCTCTAGCAAGGAAGGACCAGGCCAGACTGGACAGGACTCAGGAGGTAACCCTCATGCAGCAAAGACTGGCCCAGTACTCAAAAACAACCCAGGAAGCACAGAGAGAAAATGAGGCTCTCTGTGAGAACAATGACAGGCTCCACAGGCAGGGAGCCATGCAAGAAAGACTGATAGAGACTAGTAAGGCTTTAATTGAGGAACAGAAAGCTCAGGTTCTTGCATGGCAACAGGGAGATGGGGCTGACAGAGATGAGGTTCGCTGGGAAAGGGAGACCCCTGGGCATAACCTCAAGAACCCTAGTACCCGAGGCCTTCATCTCTCCCAGTCCTTGGACTCTGCCACCCCCATGTCCACTGGCGCACCTGAGCACAGGGCCACGGGGATGGCAGATTTCAACCCAATCAGAAGTATGGGGCTCATAGACCAGCACCTCCCAGGAATGGATGGGAGGGCATCTGGGTATGGGTACCCAAGCACTGTGAAGTTTAGTGGGGAACTCCAGGAGAGTAGGCCCACTACGGGCATCCTAAAAACCTTGGCCCAGCTAGGACAGTGGGGGGGTACCCATCAAATCCTGGGAGCAAGGCGGAATCAGAAGACTCCTCTGAGCACCCCAGAACACAGGAGACTAGGTCCCCACATTCTGCCCGCCATTCCCAGGCTCGCAGAATCCAGGAGAACCTAGAAGACCAGACGGGCACCTCTGGGATCAGTGCCTCTGAGTCAGTGGAGGATTGGACCAGGTTTACCCGAACCAAGAAGGCCAATAAGGAAAAAAGGGCTTTGCTTAAGGATCCCTTAAAACAAATCAAGGCGATAAGGAGCGTCATCACGCCTTATCATAAGAACGCTAAGTATTCTGTTTGGGAGCACTTAGAGCTCTTTGAGCAGATGATGAAATCTTTCCATTTAAAAGACAGCAGTAGCTGCATTCAGTATGTGAAATGGACCTTCTCACCGGAATACTCCAGTTTCTTTGCGGGGCTGGAGGACCAAAATCATTCTAGATGGTCCACATATAGGGCGGCCATCTTGAAGCATTTTTCTGTTCACAGAAATCCCCAAGAGGCTCGCAAAGGCAGCCGACAACTTGCAATGTGGGGAGGATCAGGCCCCACAAGAATGTATGCAGGAATTAAAGCGTGCCTTTGCGCAGACTACCAGGAGGGTGCGCACGGACAGCAAATAATTTGTCAATACTTTTTTCCACGCTCTACCAAAGTACATCATGACCCAGCTAGTGAGAGATTTTCATGAGAAAAGATCACTAGACTGGGTAATTGAACAGGCCACCCGATTCTATGAGGTACAAAAGCCCATAGAAAACAAGAACAATCCTAAAAGCCCCAAACCGACCAACACCCCTGCTGCTGCTAAGGTGGCAGAGGTAAAGGTTGCCCCCATTTTAGATTTGGAGATGGGGGGCCTAAAAACCCACCTGCACAGCAGAATAATACCAAGCCCAGAAGTCCCTCGGGCCAGTCACAGACAGGGAGCCAAGGAGGTAGTCCAACAAATGGGATCCCTCACTCCCCTGACTACATAAGTCCCCGCTACAAGGGGATCCGACCCATCCTGGGTTATGTGTGGACTCCTCCAGCCCAAGGGGGGGATCCAACCAAACAGCACCTAACACAGGGAACTTCCCTCCTCACTTCCCCCAGGAGGGCAGAAATTCCCCAAATCCGGGGCAGAACGTTTTCCTCAGGTATCCACAAAATTTTCAACCCAAGAACAATCCATCCATCTTTCCCCAATTTCCTGAGCCCAGACAACCTAATCCGGGATAGGGGAGGCCAAGGGTGGAGGGGTACCCAAATCTTCCAAACCCGACATATTATCAGAGAAGGGATAGCTACCCTTGCCGGGATCAGCCCAGGGGAGAAATGAGAACCCCGTATCAGCCTGAACGGGTATCACAGCTAGAGCACCAGGTCTAAAACATGGCAACGGATCTGGGTCACATGCTGAGGGCTCAGCAGAACCATCAGATGAGCATGCCGGCACAGAATTCCTCAAAGTCCAGACCTGGTGCTCCAGAACAATGGCGGGGGCAGAACCCCGACAATCCACCGGTTCCCAGGGAGGAGGCACAAGGGGAAGGGGGGCGTAAAGCCTTGGAGGAAGCATCCTTCCCCACTTATAGAAATCCCCTGGAAACCCAGGAACCAGAACCAAAATCTCCTGCCCCTGAAAGTCTGCCACCCAAGGGAGCAGTAGGTGGGTTAGGAGAAACAAAGAACCCAAACAGACCCATTTTGTGGAGGAGGTACAGATCTTCCAATTTGAAGGAGAGGGATCCTCAGAGGATCCTGGGAAAAAGGATCTTCTCCTTCACAGAAGGGGGAGCTCCTTCCAAAGAGAAATGGGTCCCAAAGGATTCACATCCAGACTGGGGAGATGTGGGGACTGAGCTAGCGCCGCCCATCATCCAACCCCAGAACCAACAGCATGAAAATCCCCTGGTTCAAACCCATCCATAGGGACTGCCCCCAAAAAGGGGCTTGGGGGCAGCCCAGCATCAGAGCCAGGGGCAGGATACAATTTTGGCGCTGGTGGACACTGGATCCCAAGTTACCCTTCTGTCCAAAAAGGCCTTTGGTAAACTGAATTCAGGAAGGGGGGAGAAATACCAAATTCCTCTCACCCCTCTTCCTGGACAACTTCAGAACTTTGACGGGAAGGAAATTCCCATCGAGGGGACTGCGGATTTGGACATCAAAATTGGGCAACACAAGGTGAAGCACCCGGTCATAGTTATAACTCCAGAGGAAACCCCTTGTTTACTAGGGAATGACCTCCTGCAAAGGTTGTCATCCTTAATAGACTGTGTAAACAAGGTCCTCTGGACCCAGACTAGCCGACCAATAAAGTTAAAACAGAGTGTCAACCATGTTAGTTTAAAGGGCACATGCCACATGGTTGAACAAAAATCTGACCAAGTGGAATTTCACTTCCAGAACAACCAAATTCCAGACGTGACAGTAATAGCAGTAGGACAACAAACTGGTGATGGGGGGTCATCTCTATTTCTGAAAATCAACCTTCCTTCCAGTCTAAGGTGGCATTCCACACTGGAAGGAAACACTCTGAAATTCTTTACCAATCCACAATCAGACATTCCCACTCCTATAGTCCAGAAAGATGAGAAATTAGCTCAGAGCCTGGCTGATATTCAGCAAAATGGAGAGCATTTGTTCATCCCTGTTCAGTTAAATGAAGGGAAGGACTCTGTTCTCACCCGAGTGTGTGTGAACAACGGTAAGAGCGTCATCAGCAAAGCCATGTTCCGCCAACTGCCAAAAGATCCAGCCATTCCCACATTTTGACTCATGGACAAATGGGAAATGGATCTGGAAGCACCCAATTCCAAACATCTCCTGCCAAGCAGGTGTATGCTTAAAATCTCCATAGGCAACAAGGGCATAGTCCATAATTGTTGGGTCGTGCGAGACGTCACTGCTGCCTTTTACTTAGGCAGTGACATTGTCAACCGCTTTGCCATTAGTTTGGACCTAATAAACCTCAAAGCTTGGTCCCGATTAGCGGATAATCCCATGGGCTTTGATGACACAGAGAAAGCATTTAGGTCAGCTCAACTGCTGCCTTATGCAGCTGAAATTCAGATTGGAGAGGAAGTCACCATCCCAGAAAGGACCCGACAATTCTCCCTGGAAGTGAAAGTTAAGAGGACAGAAATTGAAAAACCCGGATGCCTATATTCATCTAAATGCTTCTCTCCAACAGCAAGGGTTGGGGGTAAACCCAACACCATTAGTCAACATAGAACATGACACCATTCCAATAGAGGTGGATAACAGCGACTTAAAGAATATCACTCTAGCCGCGGCACCATTATTGAAATGGTGGTTGATGACCAATATTTTTCCATAGATTTAGGTAATGAACTG
Source organism: Ambystoma mexicanum (assembly GCF_040938575.1). NCBI lineage: Eukaryota > Metazoa > Chordata > Amphibia > Caudata > Ambystomatidae > Ambystoma > Ambystoma mexicanum. The sequence goes on from NC_090941.1 coordinate 361,189,152, forward strand.
TTAGGACCAATCCCCAAGGACTGTTTTGACAGCAATAGTGATGACAACACAACACCAGACAGGATCTTTACCCGGCATGGGGGGAACTTCCTGGTGTACACTTCCTGCCCTTATGGTAAGGAGGATGTGACCTGTGACTTCAGGAGGGATGAGGTGATTTTCCAGGTCCATGAGGGCTGCCTTTCCCACCTGAAGCCACCGGTCCATATCAGCACTCTGACCAGGGACTTCTCCACCCAGCAGGAGGAGGCCGCTGAGATAGCAAAACCAGAAGTCTTTCCAGGCTTCAGGCAGATGGTTGAGGAGAGAGTCAACCTACCGGATGCCTGTGGGACTCTGGAGCAAAGGCAAAAATTGAAACAAGTTTTCTTGAATTTTCAAGATCTCTTTGCGGTGGACTCATATGACTGTGGCCGCACCGACATCCACACAACAACAATTCCCACGGACCCTGGCATAACTCCAGTGTTTGTGAACCAATATCGCTTGCCTCTAGCATCAATGGAGTCCCTTACTGAAATAATTAAGAACCTTGAGTCCCGTGGGATAATCTGTCCAGTCCACAGCACCTTCAATAATTCGGTGCTGGGGATATTGAAGCCAAACGGCCAGTGGAGACTCTGCGCTGACCTTAGGGAGCTCAACAAACAGGTCCATACTTCCCGATGGCCTCTTCCCTACATTGACCAAGGGCTGCCCAGATGCAGGGGTCACAGGTATTCACTGCAATAGACCTGACCAATAGATACTGGACTGTACCTGTCAGTAGGGAGGACCAATACAAGCTGGCCTTTACCTTTTGGGGGGCAGCAATACACATGGACCTGGACTCCCTTCGGATACATCAACTCCGGCAATGAGTTCAACATTTTTCTACATAAGGCCATGCCTGACCTGGGTGAAAGGAGTAACCTGGCCGATGTAGATGATGTTCTCATCAAAAGCTCACTGTGGAGGAACACATAGCGGAGATCTGTTATGTTCTGAAACAGTTGAGGGCTGCCGGAGCAAAACTTTCCTTTCAAAAGGCACAGTGGTGTAGAACCCGTGTCAATTTCTTTGGGCATGAGATTACTCCTCAAGGTCTCTGTACCCAGGAAAAGAAAGTGGAAGCACTTCAGAAATTGAAAGACCCCACAACTCTGTGGGAACTAAGGAGCCTCCTTGGACTGACTAATTACCGCAGAGAAAGTGCATTGAGGACTACGCAGAGATCACAAGACCCCTGATTCATCTTTTGAAGGGGGGGTCAAGTGGGAGTGGGGTCCAGAACAAGCCGAGGAAGTAAGACAGCTCAAAAGAAGCCTCTCACAAGTGCCTTGCCTAGCTTACTCTGTCAAAAACAAGGAGTTCTTCTTGGGGACAGGGTTCTCTAATACATGCTTGACTGCAGTATTATACCAAAAGCATGACAAGGTCAATAAAGTAATCTCCCATGTGAGTAAAACTTTATCCTCTGTGGAGAAAAAATTCAACGACTGTGAGAAGGCACTCCTGGCAACGGTATGGGCATTGAAGAATTACCGCCCGTTTATCCAGGGGGAACACATCATAGTGGAGACTCCACACCAGCCTCTGCAATATCTCCAAAGTGACAGAATCTGGGCCGGAAATGCGAGTAATTCCCAAATTACTTCCTGGATTCTGTCAATGCAAGGCTTTCCTAAGGAGGTCAGATATGGCCAAAACAAGAAGAGTCCCCTCGCGCAAGGTCTGGCTGACTTGCATGATTGTGCCAGAGAAAACTGTCTCGAGGACGAAAGTCTAAAAATCAAGGACAACATGGAGGCATACCTCAATTCCCCACACAAATTCTTTGAAGAAGACAAGTGTAAGGGAATGCCCACTGTCTATGTGGATGGATGCTCTTACCATGTTGACAACAGGGAAAAATTACTTGTGCCCAGTTTAGGGAATGCATGGGTGAATGAGACCCCAGAACCCTCCGCTGGGTACAAGATCGGTCCCCGAAGTAGTCAAGTGGCAGAGTTGATGGCTGTGCATTAAGCCATCCTCACTGCTGTCCAATATCAACTCCACGAACTGGCCATAATCACAGATTCAGATTATGTACGGAACGGGTTTGTGGAGCACCTGGTTAACTGGAAAACCAGAGGCATGTTATGTGCTAAAAACAAACCCTTGAAACATGGGAAATTAATTCCGAATATTGATCTGGTCACCTCGAATGGGATGACCATCTACTCGAAAAAGATCATGGGTCATTCCAAAGTAGAGGGACCAGACAAAACTGTAAATGACTTAGCTGATCAGCTGGCCAAAACCAGAGCCATCCAAGGGGATCTACTTGAGATTGAGTCCCTGTTGGGGGAAATCCAGGTCACTGCTATCACTAGGTCCCAGAAAAATGCTCACAATGAACTCTCAACTGCACAATGGAGTAAAGAGACCCCAGATGCTGATTTGATTATGGTTCAAAAAGGGGATCCAATAATTGGTAAGTCTTATCAACACATTGAGGACCCTGAGAACTTTCCCCTGATGGATACCGATTACATTGGGAAAGAGGACCTCAGAGTGTTGATGAAATGTCCAAAAATGGTCCGAATCCAAGACGGTTTGTTGGTGAGGAGATCCCTAGCTGGCCATGATCAGTGGGTGGTCCTTATCTCATTCCGAAGCCTGATGTTAAGTCACGCTCATGATGCAGCCACAGCCGGTCATAGGGGGTTTCATACAACACTTGAAATCTTAAGAGAGGTTGCAAACTGGCCACACATGGGGCAGGACCTCGACAAGTACTTGAAGGAGTGTCTTGTGTGTGCACAATTTCAGCCAACATCCCTCACACACCGTGCATCTCTCCAAAAGAGAGGGATGACACTGCCATGGTCAGATTTGCAAGTCGATTTCATCGGGCCTGTAATTAGCTCCTCTAGGGGAAACAAGTACATGTTGACCGTGACATGCTTGTTTACTATATAGGTGGAATGTCTCCAGGCCCCAAACTGCAAGGCAGAAAAAGCAGCTGCACTGATGATCAACCACATCTTTTCGTGTTTTGGACTACCCCAAAGAATCGAGTCAGACCGAGGTAGCCATTTCACCAGCGAAGTAATGACAAAGATGTGGGAGATACTTGGGGTCACAAGGAAGCTACACATTGCTTACCGGGTGCCTCTAGTGGTGCAGTAGAGAGATACAACAAAACAATTGTGAGCATATTAAAAAAGTTTGTGGCAGATTCTGGGCCAATTTGGGATATTCGATTACCTCTTGTCCGAATGGCCATCAGATCTACCCCTTTATCTGCAACTAAAATGTCACCGTTTGAGCTGATGACTGGACGCAGGATGGTGCTTCCCCAGCATCTGCTCTACAGAACTCAAGAGCAGACATTGATCAATGCCTCCACAACTCATGAGTATGTTGAAAATCTAAGAAAACACCTTCAACATGCTTTTGCCTATGCTCATTGAAATCTAGAGAGATCTGCAGACAGCATGAAGACCCACTATGACTTAAAGACTACAAGAAAAGAATACAATGTAGGGGACCGGGTCTACTTTTATCATTTCCAAAGGAACCAGGCCAAACAGCGCAATTTTTTGCCTACCTGGAGAGGTGCTTTTGAAATTGTAGACAAAATCTCACCAGTCACCTACAAAATCTGCATCCCCAAAGGCAGTTTGGCAGAGGGGGAAGATAAGTGGGTCCATATTAACCAACTAAAGGGCTGCACACTCTGCAACAACTGGAGGAGTCTTCTGGAACCCCAGAGGGGGTCACTCCAGCTCCTTAGAATCCCCACTATAAAACATTCCATATATAGTCCATAATTTATAATATAAAAATGTGTCCTGATTTATCAAAATGTATGTGTCCACCCCACTATATTAATAGTGGTGGTGAAATGTCTACAAATATGTTTTTGCTTTGTCATCCTATGATTGGAAACCATGGAGAATCAAACCAAGGAGGACTACCCAGGGACCGGGAGCAAAGATCCAAGGGGCCCGGAGTATCGCTCCATACTCAGATCAGGACTGGGCGAGGAGAACCGATCGATCCACCCCTGATGGAGGAAAAGATGAGGAACTTTGCCATTGTTGGAACCAAAAGAGATGAGACTGACATCCCAGTCTTGCGAATTCCCATTGATGGACGAGCAACACCAAATCGCAAAAGGGGGCCTTGTGGGATGTATTAACCCACTAGTCCATGCCCTGCAACATTACTGTGCACTGCTTGCATCAGAAACCTCAGAATAGCCGCTGGAAAGCATTATGCACACTAAAATCACCCAGAAGTGCGCAGGAAAAATCTGAAATAAATAGGCCGCCAACCCACTTTTGCCTATGTCAGTGGTAACACAGGAGACAACTGCCAAAACCCACCATTGGGCTAGCCGCAGAGTAACCTGAAACTACTTGAAAAAAGCAATGCATTGCAAGGGAAACACAAGCTGTTTTAAAAATCCGTTTTTCTATAGCTGTTAAAAGTGCAAAAAAATCATGGTTCTCAAACATCACAAAAGATCCAGTATCCTTGGTGGGTGTTAAACATCAATTTATGTAAAGAATTCACCTAAGCACAATGTTATCAGAAACATATTTATCAGAAGAAAATCCACCTTTAAAGATGCTGGCTTGAAAGAAATAAGTCAAAAATGGGCGTAGGAGCACTGCTCGCCTGTATCAGGAGCTGCTGATTACTTAAACCTGTCATTTTTAAACTTGTACATTGAAATCAAAGTATGCCAAAGAAGAGACTTCCTATCAAAAGCAGGATGGGTTGTTACAATTCAATCTCTACATTTTAAGAAGGCTGAAATTAAGAGATTTGTGGATATATTTGTAAAAATGTAATTTGTATTTTAGGACAAGACTATTTAAACACTGTTTTAAAAGTGAGTAAAGTTAGCCACACTGAGCTTCAAAGACATTCCACACCTTCTACCCGACAAAGGAAGCTTCCCCCCTGCTCTGCTGAGAAACTGGCAGGGGTGTGGGAAAGGAACTGGGAGGGGGACTTTGGCCTGTTGCTCTGAGTCGAGACAAAGGACTCCCTTGAACTGAAAGGAAATGCTAATTTGGGGTCAATAGAAACCAGCCCTGGCAGGAAGAAGCTCAAGTTACTCTCTGGCTCAGCCAAGCCTTGGAGCCGGGCCCAGACTGAGATGTGGATTTGAAACTGGAGAAAATATATGTTTGAGGAAAAGACTTATAGAAAATTGTGCGGAACTGGCAAAAATATGGAATTTAGAGGTTATCAAAATGAAAAATGTGCTCACAAGTAGAAACTACTCCGGAATTTGGCCGATATTCAGAGACAGAACTATCAAAATGTGGACTTTGTAGCAGTTGTGATAATGTTAAAAATATGACAATTTAAAGGAATATGCCCAGATAGTATGTGCATGTATGTGAAAAAATTGGCACAGACACTGAGTAACCGACCAAAAGCGCAAAAAACTGTCATTTGTGAACCAAAGCTCTCCAGAAGATGGGACTTTGACAGACACGTGCCTTAATTAATCTGTAATGTAAATATGTAATATTAGCAAGTTTGGGATATTGTGAATATGTTTTTTTATGAAAAATAGATTTTCTGGTTAGACACAAAGGGTAGTTTTTTCTCCCTGGACCATAAACATGACACATCATGACACACTGTTTCCTTCTCGAATCAGGAGAGAGGGAATACTTAGACCAATCAGTTTCCCCTTGGGAAAAACATAAATAGGGACTGTTGAGGGCACAGACACACACACATTCATCCTTCAACTGATCGACTGGCGAAGCACTCTGCAGGAAGAACACATATCTAGACTCCAGAACCCATATCCAGACTCCAGGACCCTGAAGCAAAAGGCCCAATCCAAAAAGCTGAACCCTTCTCAGCTGGCCTTTAGAATCTTGCAACCTGATTTTAACCCCTAACTTCTAAGGGGCACAACCAATCCAACAGCCTGGCCGTGCTGTTTTGCTGCTTCTGGCCAAGAACCCTTGCTAGAACCCAGAGATCCAGACCAGCAGAGCAGAGCTGTAATCCAGAACCAACCCATCAGATCCAGTCCAGGAGGCCGTGCAGACCAGAGTGCCTTGCTGAGAGCAGAACCAAGCGCCTGAGACCTGTCCAGTGACGAGCAAATTCCCGTCCAAACCTTTGACCAGATCTTGACGGCCCATTCCTATCCCAAGCCATAGTTGTGAGTATTTAGCATAGAACTGTCCATAGCCAATCTTTTATCTTAAGTAATCCCATCCAACCCATTCCAACATATCCTGAACTGCATTGTAGAATCTCTTTTGTCTATCCTGAATCCTTCTCTCCTCCACATAATCCTGTGATAATTGTAGTGATAAATCATCTTTGCGCTAATATAGTTGCTGAAGAAGGCAAGTATCACAGCGGACAAAGATCAGACAGAGGCGCCTCTGACTGGTGGATGTACCGTTGGGTATCTTGCATCTTCATAGCCCCTTAGTGTAAGCCCATCCTTGTTTGTAATCTTCAAAAGCGCATCTGTCATTTGAAATCTTGACTCTTTTCTGAGAAAAATTGACCTTTACTAAAACTTTTTGAACCGTACATTCAAACGAACTAAGAACCACACTTCAACTCCTTATAGTTATTCTGTAATCGCATTTCTCGAGCGCTGAAAAATTTGCTGCCATTCTGCATTTGGCTCAATTTCATTCCATATAACATTGCTATTTCTTGCATTCAATCTCTGAATTCAGTTTCCTATCTGCCAGTCATTCAAACATCATTGCTAGTGTCTACCTGAACCTATCCAAAGCAACTCCCACTGGTTCTGAATCCCATTTAGCGAATTAAAATCAATTTGTAGCATTTTTCCCATTCATTTCAAACCACATTCAAAAGCATTTGACCTGTGTAAAATCATTCCTGTCCTCTAAGCTAGCTGGGGGAATTGGAATTGAACTGCATTGTTGATTATTTATTCCTGAAACATGTGTGTCCTCATTCCATCTCTTCATATTGCATATTAGGGGGGATTGAGTAGTAACAGGGAGAAAGAGTGATTACATTGTCTTTGATTGAATTCATATCAAGTTTTATTTCTGTGCTGCATTAATTTCATATCATTGCATTTAATTGAACCCACACAAAGTTATTCTCTGCTACATTATACTTCTCACCCATACTCCTATTGCTTGAAGAGATTGTTGATTGTTGCGATATCACCCATTGCGGACCAGTGTATAAATCTTAATAAGGTGATATCTAGATATTGTTCATATTCATAAAAGTGTGATATATATATATTGTTCAATTTATCAAATAAATCTTTTAACTTTGCAAAACAACCTACTTCTTGGTTCAGTGAGACTGGGGGATTCAAAGAAAGAGGTGTTATATAAGGGTACATCGCCCAGAAATAAAAGAACTTTTGACATAAAAAGATATAAATAAGAGTTCCAGCTGGGTATCGCACGACAGGCATTGAATCTGGTGGAGTGCTGGGTTGAAACCACTTACAACATCAAGTTTCTGAAGGTAGCGTTACTGAAAGTCCCACAGTGAGCATTCATCTTACCCAAGCTTACCCACAACTTGAACGAGGAAACCCATCTGTCCTTGCAGTACTCAGAGACCCTAAAATTAGAACTGTGTGGGAACAGCTATTCATTTTTGCCATGACAGACTATAAGATCCACGGGGCTTGAACTACTACAACACTAACTCAATAACGCACAGTTTTTGCGCATTTCAGGCAGGCGTCTTCTATCTTTAAGCTGCACAAGGATTCACGCAGCCCAGGTGAATGGAAGGGATTATTAAAAACATGCTCATCTTATCTTGTCTCTTATTTTCAAGTGGGGTTTTTGCATTTCTCTTTTGGCGAATATCTTGTGTATCTAGTGAAAATGTGGTATCCTCTAAAAACATTACCCCAACTCAATCAGGGGGAACAACCATGTCAGGTGGACAGGGGAGCACTGTAGGCACTACAAGGAGAGATAAGTGCAGTGTTACACAGACACTCTCCAAAGCATGGCCATCAAAAACATATGGCGTGTGTCAACCCCCAACTGTGCAGCACTGTTTATACTACCCGCCCCCTGGTATTATTTTTCTTTAGTCTCTGTTTAACCGCCGCGGCTGTCTTATCCCAGCCGTATCATTCTCAACATTGAATTTTGCAGATTAAAACATTCCGAATTTACACCGTTTGCCCCCCTGAATCCATTTCACACTGGTACTGACCTGCAATTGTACATTTTTAAAGGAGGATTTCACCCCAGAGCCAGCGAGAGATGTGTCTGAAAAAGCGGGGACCCTCAGTCCCAAACTGCCATGAGATTTATGAACATTTTAATGGTCTGTGATATCCGTCAGCGCACTTGGGCAGCCCCTCGCTGAGGGAATAACTCCATAATCAGAGTTTAATACTGGGACATTTCCTATTTTGTTCGAGGGATGCCCACGTGTTAAACGCTTTCCTGATCTGGTAACCCCCACAGGTATAGTTTGCATGACTAGATCCCCTGTTACAGAATCATTTGTCAACCCATTTTTAAGTTATTCATTCACACGCTTCAATGCTGAAACAGAGCAATAGTTATAAAAAACCTTCAGGGTCTTAGAGACTTTATCACTCAATAACCCCACAGACACTCCAGCGAGCATTGCAAAAACTCCAGATTCAATCAGACCCATTGATGAATTCACAAAAGACCTCTATGGCATTTGCCCCCCAGGTCCAATGCCTTCGCCGCTGTAACAACAATGTTGGACCCCATCACAACATTCCAAATCTGTTGCTCCAAGCGAAACAGGCTGCCCCTTGGAGACTTTTTTATCATGCATTAGGACCATGGACATTATAGCGGGCATTGCAAAGACTCCAGAACCAACAGGGACCTGTGCTGATTCTACAAAAGATCCAATGGGCCTTGCTGATGTAACATAAAGATAGATTCCATCTGTGGGTTGTTAAAACATTCAGAATTTGTTGATCCAGAAGCAATAGGCTGCTCCATCCCAATGCCCTCGTGTAACCCAGGATTTGCTGAATCACACACATAAATATTCGTACATGCGATGTCCTCTTGCTGCGCTCCAAAAATCATGTCCAGAGATTCTGCTGCCTGTGCCGTCCAATTGTTGAAAGCCATTTCTACAAAAAACATAAAAAATATAGAATCGGTACATTGTAATATTAATATTTACACCATGAGACAAAATATAACATACTGAATCTTGGCACCTTAAAACATTTCAACCATCAAGGTGATCTGTGACACATTTGCAAAAGTGTCAATATTGCAGCAATTTCTTTAAATCATGACACACAATTAAGAAAACAACACACCAACTGCCAGCAGGGACAGCTGGAACAATGAGCCCATTAGGACCCTTTTATAAATGATGTCATAGCTGCTTTAATGGTCTAGCTGTCCCTGTGTCCAATGTTGTGTTTGAAATGCACAGCCCTAGCTGCTTTAACAGACACAGAACCAATGAGACCTTTAGGACCTATTTATCAATGGTGCTCGCCAACCAGGCACTGTGCCTAGTTGAATACACTAATCTAGAATTCTGTAGGTAAACACAGCCCTCCGCTAAACTTGCAGAGCTTGCATAACCTATATTTTCTGCACAACCTGTACGCAAATTCAGATTGTTTCAAAATAAATTTCTGCTTCACTATGCCTAAATACAGTACCCAGTTATTGGCTTTGTCAACCTCTTTTTTTTTCTAAAAATGTTCATACAGGGCCCAACCTCACAAAGCACCTAACACGGGTGTACCCATCTGCTTTCCTAGAACCAAAAGTGCTGTGCACTTTCTAAATACTTAAACAAAGGAGATTTCATTTACACATAGAATGCCCTCAACGCTGTAACAGCCTGCAGCGAGGGTACTAGACTGACTATCTATAAACGCTGATTAGGATTAAATATCTAAGAGACTCTCTAACAAAACAAATATTTGTTTTAAAATAAAAAATGAATTATAAAATAAAATCCCCGGTGTAGCATTATTCATTTCTGCTTGCTTTAAGCAATCTTCACTATACCTATATAAAGGCCATGACTATTCGCTTTGTCAATGTCTTTTTTCTTCTAAAACTGTGTTCATACAGCCCCTACCCCTGAGTACATTTGTAACAGTGTTTAAAGTAGCATTTTAATTTTTGGTGGTGTGCTATCAAAAGAAATTGTTTGCATTTTCTCCACAGAAAAAAAGTCTCTACAGATATGTAGTATGTGCCACTTCGCATTACCCCATATATTGTGTGCTGAACAAAGTGTGCACAGTTGGTTACAGTCAAGCCCCAGTAGTTAAAAAAATAAATACATGAGCCACGTGGCTTGTCACAGTTTTCAAATGAATATTTACAGAAGTTTACAACTGGCATTATTATGCTCGTTGCCCTCTAAAACACAGGCACTTTGCAGACACCTTTGCATGTAGAGTTAGGATTTAGCCCTGAACTTTCATTTAAAGATAGAATGCCATCTCTCCCTGTAACAAGACTACCGAAAGATTCTAAGCCAGCTCTATAACAAAACATGCTGGTACGATTACCAGCCTAATACCCTCTCCAACAAAACAAATATAATTATAGATTAAGCCTTTCTTATCTAGGCAATTCCAAAAACAATTTTAAGACAGGCAAACATTAAACAGGCCATGCAAGTGCTTATACAGCTTAACCCTATCTTGACAATGTTATATTTTTTTACAAGTGTGTTTTAAAAGTACGCTTAAACTTTCATATATAAAAAATGCAGGCTGCACAGTTAATCCGAACTGCCCACAAAGAATAAACACAGTTTGTTTTGTATTGTTGCAGTTTGTCTCCGTTAAATAGAAATACACAGTGCCAGATTCTAGAACAAAGTTTAAATAAAATGCATGTAGAGTTAGGATTTAGCTCTGAACTTTCATTTAAAGATAGAATGCCATCTCTCCCTGTAACAAGACTACCGAAAGATTCTAAGCCGGCTATATAACGAAACATGCTGGTACGATTACCGGCCTAATACCCTCTCCAACAAAACAAATATAATTATAGATTAAACCTTTCTTATCTAGGCAATTCCAAAAACAATTTTAATAAAAAATGCAGGTTGCACAGTTAATCCAAACTGCCCACAAAGAATAAACACAGTTTGTTTTGTTTTGTTGCAGTTGGTCTCCGTTAAATAGAAATACACAGTGCCAGATTCTAGAACAAACAAAGTTTAAATAAAATGCATGTAGAGTTAGGATTTAGCTCTGAACTTTCATTTAAAGATAGAATGCCATCTCTCCCTGTAACAAGACTACCAAAAGATTCTAAGCCGGCTATATAACGAAACATGCTGGTACGATTACCAGCCTAATACCCTCTCCAACAAAACAAATATAAGTATACATTAAGCCTTTCTTATCTAGGCAATTCCAAAAACAATTTTAAGACAGGCAAACATTAAACAGGCCATGCAAGTGCTTATACAGCTTAACCCTATCTTGACAATGTTATATTTTTTTACAAGTGTGTTTTTAAAGTACGCTTACACTTTCATATCTAAGAAATGCAGGCTGCACAGTTAATCCGAACTGCCCACAAAGAATAAACACAGTTTGTTTTGTATTGTTGCAGTTTGTCTCTGTTAAATAGAAATACACAGTGCCTGATTCTAGAACAAACAAACTTTAAATAAAATGGCTTGCAAACCATCTTTAAAAGCCATAATTTCAGCTGCTACACCATTTGACACATTGGCCCTCATTACAAGTTTGCCTGTCCGGAAACAACGGTGCCGGTAAGCTTACTGGCACCATTGTTTCCAGACCGGCAAACTACGAGTCTGAGGGCAGGTGCCGTTCCGCCAGCAACAGCACCGTTATTAATGATGCCGGTGCTTCCGTGGTCCCCACTCCCATAGAGTCCTATGGGACTCTATGGGAATGGGTATCCACATTTTACCGGCGCCTGACTTACCTGACCGCAGGGGTTCTAATGCTGCGATGTTTCCGGCAAGTCAGTCGCCGGTAAATCATTACGGGTCCGGCTTCTACCTGCCGGTTTTACTGGCACGGTTACTGCCGGACCCGTAATGAGGGCCAAAATTGTGTGTTGCTTAGCAGAAACTCAATTTTGATCCTTCATGGCCTTCCAAAATGCCTATATTATCTTCATACATTAAATAGTTGGGCTTTAAACACTTGAAAATATTTGAACACCTTTTCCACCACAAATGCAAAGTCACAAGCAGATGTTAGTGCCTTGTGGCACCTTCTCAGCACTAAACATACTATTCTTCAGATTTAAAGACTAGCAATCATTCTCACTTTTAAACACAGGATGCTGGGTCAAGAAGACAACTTTCTATTTGAAGACGATTTCACACAGCGTACATGCTTTCCTAAAATAAATAAATAAATGCAATTCTACTCACCAAAGAAGGGCTCTTCCGTCACTGGCAGTTCACAGGGCCATCACTTCCACCCAGGGTCCACAGGGACTTCACTTCCACCCAGAGTCCATAGATACTGCAGTTCTTCCAGAAATCCACAGCGCTATTCTGGCTGGCTTACGAAGTTTGTGTTTTAAAGGCCCTACATTTGAGCCCCCCATATCAACACAGCCCCCACCCGGCATACTCCACACACAATATGACCCACCCTGCTACAGTTCCTTAGTAACGCTGACTTTGAAAATATAATGTACTGGCTCATCCTGCATGTGTAGAATATGCAGGGTGGGTTGTGCTGATACTGGGGTGGGGTCGCCACTCAATATAACACGATCCTCATGGCTTGCAAAGTCACCATGTGTGGGATGCACCACCCTGCTATCGATTTCAAATATTTTCAATACATAGTAGCTGATGGGATGCGTCAGCAAATGGCTGAGCCAGACCACATTGGCTGTGTTGTCAACTGCTGCCAGCTTCATAGATAAGAGCCTGTCTCTGTCGGCCTGCATAACACTGCCATCTAAATTGCTGATTAATGCCTAGCCTAGCCTAGCCATCATTTTTCAGAGCTCATTTGTTTTACGTCTTGAATTCATTTAGAATGCAGCGAGTATTATAGAGAACCATACTTTCACGCTTTGTTTTTAAATTAGAAAAATGCAGTGCCGGCACACCACTGTCATTTTGTCACTCGCTGTGTTTTGTAGTAGGCCACCATTTGTCCCCATGCATTCCTATTTTCCATTGGCCCTGTAAAATTACACTTTACACTGTCAACTGGACATGCCTGGACATGTCTGCCACATGGGGCCTGCAACTGTGTTCTTGTGAACACTGTGTTGTTTTTAAAAGGCAAAATCCAATCCTGCAGCATTTTGCCTGCATAGGACTAAGTTTTACAGTCCTAAAATTAGATCTTCACTATTCATTTTTTTAAAACATATTTTCATTTTCAAGTATAATGTTAGTGAAATATATATTTCCAGGGCATGCAACTTAGCTGTTTTTTTAAACAGACAGTTCCACTTTGCCGGTGTATATTTTCACTGGTTTGATGCCCCTTATAAACAAAAATGTTCGGACATGCCCGACCCCCATTTTATTCAACTTGTATTCACATTAACATGCCAAACCCCTTCCCATGCTTTTCCTTTACATTATAAAATTATAATGGCATGCCCTAAAAGCAAGCCTCCGCCCTAAAAGCAAGCCTCCTTTTTATACTAAATCTGTAGAGAAACTGTTATATAATCATGACGTCAGACCTTAAAAGGCCAGACACAGCTTTATATTACATCTATATGAAAACTGGTATTAAATGGCTGCCAGTTTAATATACAAATAATATAAAGATTACATAAACATTATTCAAAAGTCGTATCAAATGACTGCCAGATTTACATAAAAATAATATAAAATATATGTTTATCTTCACTAAGCACTTTTGTAAAAATCTAATTGATTAAAACAAATTAAATTTTTTTATATATATATATATATATATATATATATATATATATATATATATATATATATTTAAAATAATTAAAGTTCTTATAAAATGTTCTCCATCTTTATATAAAAGCTGTTATAAAATGATGATATCACCCAATCTGCCTAGCATTATATTCCATCTCTATTAAATCAATTTACAATCATGACGTCAGCACTATATTTGTAAAATCCAACCCATTCTCGTGTCACCAAGGTGTTATCACCACCTAACACTCAAAGTCTCCTTAGCTCGCAACCAGACAACAGCACACACACGCTCTCCCAGCCACATTTTATATAAACTTTATATCAAATAATTTTAATATAAAGTTTGTATTCACTTTATATGAAATCATCTTAACATTGTATAAAAGTACACAAACACGTTACATCAAGTTTATATAAATTTGATATAAAATAGATATCTTTGAAATCAATGTTATATTAAATTTATATCAAACCTGTATCAAACCATATCAAAAGGACGGGATTAATACTGGAAGCAAGGGGCGTTCCCACCTGTCAAAATGTCATTGCTTTTAAAAGGGGGCCCCATGTACTACTCATGTGCATGTTGTTAGAGTGCATATATGTGTGTGTGTGCTTGGCAGTGTAAGGGGAGGGGCTGTATCATTATCATATTTAGAGTGAAGGTGCAGTCTTATTTTGTATGTGCAATGTGATGTGCAATGCAATGTCACCAAAGCACTTTATTGCGGGTGCTGGTTGCAGATTCATGAAAGTGATTTACTGGGAGTATACTGGTGTAGATTGTGGCTGAGGCTTAATGCAAGATCTAGAGTGAATACATCACCATTGATTGTGCTTTCATCTTCATGAAAGTGGTTTACAGTGACCATACTGGTGTAGATTGTGGTCACAATAACCAAGTGACACCTTATAACAAAGATATAAATGTGTGTTTGCACACACATTCAAAATGTTGCACACACACAAACTCCCAGACACATTGCATCAAGTTCCAACATGTGATTGCTGTCGTATTCATGGGCACACCATCACAAAGTGATCTATAGTAGCACTGCTGACATATATCATTGGCACAGCCGTATAAAAGTTACTTAAAATGGAAATGCAGACATATGTTGCAGACACAGGCATTATGAACATGTTATAAAAGGCCAGAGTTTATTGTTGGTAAAATAGCATATACCAGATTTGTTTATGTATTACCTGAGGAAACAGTTTTAAATTATATGGTGTTTTGCCATTGTTTAAAAAGACATTCAGAAACATTCAGTATTTCAACACATTATTGTATACATTTAATTGGGCCAGATCCCCCCATCCCCCAGACCCCCTGAACTTTCCCATTGCCATTGCTATGCTTGGTCGTCACATCAACTTGTATTGTATTGTATGTGATATTTGTAGAGCGTGCAAAGGCTATAAGGTATCGAGGCGCTATGCGTGAGGGAGAGGCTAAATGAGATTAGGCTGAGAACGGGTATGTTTTTAAAGCCTTAAGGAATGGAAAACACTCTCGAGGTTTGCGAAGGTCCAGAGGCAAGGGGTTCGAAAGCATGGGGGCAAGAACAGAGAAAGATCTCCCTCCAGCTCTGGGCAGAGAGAATCTAGCAATGATTAGCAAAGACTTGGTTGTTGAGGGCAGTAAGCGCTTGGTGATGTAGGTCTGAATCTTGGGACGTTGATTCGGCTTCTGATGGGAAGCCAGTGTAACTGACGCAGGAGTTTGCAAGAGTGAGTCAGTCTAAGGGCGGTAGATAGCAATGGCTTCCAGTGGTCACAAAATGCACCTGCGGGCCCTGGGCGACACCAATTGACTTCACTGGCTCAAGATGTCTGGCACTCCGCTTCTGAACTTCGAATACCCTCTTCTCCGAACAGAAGGCACACAGGACTGGCTTCCAGGATACTTTGATGAAGAGCAGCAGTTTTGCACAATGGTTCCTCATAGCTCGGTGAGAGGTCTCCTTTGCAAGTCCTCTCTGGATCAGTCCTTGGGAGACACGACAGCTTTCAGATTGTTGAAGAAGTGCAGCAGCAGACTTCTCTTCCAGCTGGGCTTCAATGAGCAGCTTCTTCTTGCTAAGCTTCAACTTCAGCTACTGAACAAATTGATACGTGAGAGGTCCCAGATATAAACATCTGTCCCTCATTCACTCTGCCTGATCACACAGTAGGGCATTCATGCAGGCAGGCAGCCAATCAGGCTCACAGGCATTCAGGCCATTCACTCCAGATCTACGTGATCCGACCGCGGCTGATTTTGCTGCAGCCGGAAAGTTTGCATTAGAAAGGTGCGAACCACCAAACATTTGCACCTTTATCATACAAACACACGTACATACCCACAACCCCACCCACACACACAAAACACCCACAACACACCCATGACACCCCCCACCCACACCCACAACACACTCCAACCCACACCCCCAACATAAACAAACCCCACTTACTTTCTTCTTCACGCTGGGTCCCTGCGGCGCCAGATCCCTTTCACTTCCATGATTGGGACCCGGTGCCGCAGGGTCCTTTTCTTTTTTTTCTTTTCTTTTTTTTCACGGAAGTCTGCAGGGGTTCCCCCCGCAACCTCCGCTCACTATACTGTAAAGGATAGTGAGTGGGCTGTTGCGAGGGACACCCCCGCAGCCCCTGTTTTTTTTATGGAAGGCTGCGGGGGGTCCCCCACAACCCCCGCTCACTATACTATAAAGTATAGTGAGCGGGGTGATGCGGGGGACACCCCCACAGCCCCCAATTCTTTTTTTTACAATGCTACCACCAAAGGATAGAACCTTTGGTGTTCGAATCTTTGGTGGTAGCATTTTTAGAACTTTTGGTCCTTGTGAACCTTTATAGTCGGTACAAAAGTACAATTCCTTTACTCCACCCAGACACCCACAACAGAAGATGGTTCCATGTGTTTAAACCGCTCCAAAAATGGCCGTTTACACAAAAAATTACGATAAAAAGGCAGTGGTTTTACCGCCGCTATCCATGTAAAGGATGCAGGGGACACTGTCCCTCCAATGCATTTCCAGCATCACAGTCATGCCAGTACCTGTTCAATTTTTGGCTGGCCTTAAGATTTTCTGACGCTTGGCCCATCATCTGTGCCATCCTCCTCCTGAGACATAACACATTGTCCCCCACTTGCTTGGACAGACCTGGAGGGGTGGCTTTCTAACCTTCTCATACTAAGGAAATGGGCCCCCTCACTGGATGTCCAGAGAGGAGGTCAAAGGGGCTGAAACCAACACCATCTTGAGGTACCTCTCTGTAAGCAAACAGAAGGCATGGTAGAAGGAGACCCCATTTCCTCCTTAGGGGCTCTTCCAAAGTACCTAACATGCCCTTGATAGTTTTATTGAATCTCTCAACCAGACCAGGTCTGAGGATGGTAGGTGGTAGAGAACGTATAGGTTACACCACATTCCTATCGCATAGCTTGCATGTAACTTGACATGAAGTTTTTTCTTCTGTCAGAGATCACCTCTTTAGGAAATCCAACTCTGGTAAAGATGCCCAGGAGAGCCCTGGCAAACACCTTGGCTGTTATTGTCCGAAGGGGTAGAGCCTCAGGGTACCGAGTAGCGTGATCCACCAATACCAGGATGAACCAGTGTCCACCTGATGTGGGAGGCTCAAAGGGACCAACAATGTCAATGGCCACCTTCTCAAATGGTGTACCAACCACTGCCATACGCTGCAGTGGTGTAATGATGCTGCCACCAGTCTTGCCAGACAACTGAATATCAGTCAGACCCTGTTGTACCTCTGACCTAGTGCCTGGAGCAGCAGTCAGGTGTAACCCATATGAGATTAAGCCCATCTCGACCAAGTCATTCGCCAATGAAATGTTAGCAGATACATTGTCCTGAACCAGGAAGCTTTGCTGTATTGTCATCAATATTGATGGTGACTAGGGCTAGAGGACATCATTTTGGATTCCCACCAGCTAACCTAGTCATTTTCACAGGAGCACCTACATAGTCCTCTGGCCTAAGCAGGGTCCTGACCACCACTGTCATGCTAGCCCCAGTGTCTCTCAAACCGGTGGAAGGCTGGCCATTTATAAGGACAATGCTCAAAAATCTTCTAGTGTTTTGTGGGATAGTACCAGTACCTCTGAGTACTGGTCCTAGGCCCCAAGGGACACTAAGGAAATCTCTTCAGGAGCATCAAAGCTGATTCCCGGATAGGAGGGGAGGACAGTGGCCTCCACCTCAGGAATAATGTAAGGGTATGTCAGGCTGACAGCCTGGACACCAAGTGTCTTACCTTTACACTTGGTGTCACCCTTGCTGTGGTCCAAGGCCCCACAATCCCAACAAGTGCCAGGAATGCGAGGGACTGAACTGGATCCACTGAGAGCCTGATTTGCAGCAGTAGTACCACTACTCATACTCCGACCCCCAAGAGAAGTATCCCCACTAGATCCTTGAACCTTAGAGGGAGAATGCTTAAGTTTATTTGGATGTGGCTGCTTTTTGGACTCCTCAGCCTACTGAGGGGTCCCTTTCTCTTTGTCCTTGTCATTTCCACTGGGATCCTTAGGGGACACCCTGTGGGAGACCCACTTATCAGCCAACTTAAAGGACTCCAAAATATTCTGGTCAGCAATATACTGACGCAGCTCTGGTGATCTAGCCTCAGAAAATGTTTTTTTAAAAAAGAGGTATGACATTTCAACAAAAGACTTCACTTTGTAACCATCAATCCATCCCATCATAACGAAATGTGCAGCACTCACCCAGACAACCCAAGACATATTCTCTCTCTTCTTATAATCCCTGAATGTTTTAAGGTACTGGGCAGGTGTCTGAAAGAAGGATATCCCATGTGTGATGTTCACCAAAAGATAAGAATGAAGAGCTGCACGGCCAACTGTCCAGGCGGGACCTCAGTGGCAGAAACAAAGAGAAAACACACACAGAGAAGTCAAATGATGAGGACAGGAGGCCATGTCCCTCCATTAGGCATTTGCAGTATTACAATCGTGATATGGGTTCACTTTAATAAGGTATTTGAATAAAGAAAAGAAACAAAAGGAAATCATTAGACTACTTAATGGGGATATGATTAGTGGACATTATCAGCATTTAGAATCATTGCATAACTTCTCATCGTAGATAATGGTACTTGAAATGAACAATAAGAAAAGAATAAAGCTAGAATAAGGTTTGGATTACCTTATTATGTCTCATATTACTACTTAAGGGCATGGTAGTAGGGAAATAACACTTATTATTTCTCATTGTTGTTAGATATTTCAATAAAGAACACATAGGTTCCCATTATTTTAAATGGAACATTGAATATGTTCTGATGAAGGCTGTTACAATAAAGCAACGCCTGCTATGACCGGTCCCTGTCAGGCCAAAACATGATGGGGCCGATTCATGGAATAAATCTGCGCCAAAATCGGTGGCGCAAGCGTGAAAAAGCCAGCGCACGCGAAACGAAGCATGGAAGGGTCCGCGTGTGACTTACCGGGGAGCTGTGCCTAATCCGCGCCTACCTCACACGTCACTGCAACATCCCGAACGCCGTGCACGACACGCACAGTGAACGTGCACAACGTGTAGCGCACACACCTAAAAAGGAGGCGGAAGACGCCGAACGATGAACAACGTGTGAAAATGTGGGCGTAACAGGGGAAGTACATCTGGGAAATACACTCAATGCCAACATGCTCGTGAAACAACACGTATTCATGGAATCAAATAGGGAAACCCCACGCACGCCAAAAGACACGCACAGGCGTAAACATGTCCGCCACATGAAATAGGCGGAAGCGCCCCCGCGCAATATAAACAACAAATAAGCATATACAGCTACGATGAATGTCCCATTTCTCGCAGCAGTGATCGTGGGACACTGCAGGAGGGGGAGAATAGCCAGGCCCCGAATTTCCATGCCCGGGAACAGCCTTTTTGGGATGCCTGATGACCAAGTCTATGGCAGGCATAGGTTTCCACCTCATATCATCCTAGACCTGGTCACTGAAATCACCCACCTTGTGCTCCCAAGCACTGAGCCCCTTGGAAAAGGTGCTCAATGTACTGCATTTTCTGGCCACTGGGTCATTTCAGCGGACAACTGCCATAGTCGGGCGCGTCTCACAGCTCACGCAGTCAAGCTGCCTACAACAGGTGTTGGTAATCATGACTGCACGCCCCTCAGTCCGCAGGGACATATACATGTGTCGAAAACCCGCAGAAAGGCAGGCCATGGTCCAGGATTTCTACAGGGTGGCACACTTCCCCAAAGTGCTCAGTGCCATAGATTGCACCCATGTGGCCCTACATCCACCTAGGGCCACTGAGAACATCTACCGCAACCGCAAACACTGGCAGTCCATCAACGTGCAGTTTGTATGCGATGCCAAGGGAATCATCACCTCTGTCTATGCAAACTATCCAAGGTCCACCCATGACAGTTTCATATACAGAATGAGTCGGGACCTGGAAGCTGGGAAGCATGTCAACATATGGCTCATTGGTAAGTAGGAATGCCTGTGCACATGCTTTCATGTCACACACAGACAAATACACCAACCCAACTAATGACAACCATTATCACCACCCAAGGGGACAGTGCCTACCCCTGAGCACCTACATGATGACGCCAATGCGAACCCCACCACACCACCACAGGTAAGATACAACGCAGCCCATATTGCAACTAGGGCCATAGTGGAGCGCACATTTGGAGTGCTCAAGTCACACTTCTGCTCCCTTGACCGCTCTGACAGGCAGTGTCACGATGCCTGCCCCCAGAAAGCCAGACCAGGCCCAGCAACCCTGGAAGCAGGCATCATGCCACTTGAAGCATGCCCAAAAAACCCAGTTAGGGGCTATTTGGCTACAGTCCTGGCGCCTATGGCGCCAGGCTCATAAGAATAAAGTCAGTCCTGGCGCCATGGGCGCCAGGCTCATTACAGAAAACTTACCTGATGCAGACCATGCTGCATACCTACCTGATGCAGACCATTCTGCACGAAGCCACAAGCCAAATGAGGCTTAGAGGGACTATTTTACCTCAGGGACTCCTTTCCTCTCGGGTGGGGCTGTGGAAGAATACTTACCTGGGACTTCTTCCAAGGCTATTTAAGCCACACCCAGACAGCCACATGTGCTTTGCGTTATTCTGCTTGTTGCAGCGTAACGCTCACCGTGTCTTCAGCAGCTCCAGTCTTCAGCCACACCCGCTTCAGCCCTGGAACACCTGGAACAAGAAAAGGAGAAGGAGAAGAGGTCAGAACAAAACCCTTACCTGAATCCTTGATCCAGCACATCGTCGATCTGGAAGAGAGAAGCCTTCACAGGTGGTTGCCATGCACCTCGCAGCGCCGCGCTGAACTCACCATCCGGGGCTGCATTCCTTTACTCCATCGCGAACCCAGCATCTCCAGGCCATTCTTCAACACCTGGGGGAGACAAGAACAAATAGGTGAGCAAGGGCAATACAAACCACCCCCTAAGACTTACCTGATTACCACAGGGGGGTACTCACCTCATCTCGGGTCGGCGCAGTCAATTCTGCATCACCGCCGCACCCCGGCCCCTAAGGGGAAAACAAGGACAATACAACCTACCCCCCAAAGACTTACCTGATTACCACAGGGGAGTACTCACCTCATCTCGGGTCGGCGCAGTCAATTCTGCATCACTGCCGCACCCCGACCCCTAAGGGGAAAACAAGGACAATACAACTTAACTCCAAAGACTTACCTGATTTACCACAGGGGGGTACTCACCTCATTTCGGGTCGGCGCATTTAATTCTGCATCATCGCTGTACCCCGGCCCCAAAGGGGAGAACCACAATAGACTTACCAGGATCTTACCTATTGCCACTTGGAACTCTTCTAGTGGTTTAAATATGCAACCTGCAAAGAATCTGGCAGAGTGAAGATCAGACTTTTGAACTCTTACGAACAATTGGACTTTAGAGTCAATACTGGAACTCACCAATTCCTCCGCGCCAGTGAAGTAACTGGTCGTCTACGCGCCCCTGCGCTCGACGCAGGATGGAGAGCTCATCTTTCCAAATCTTCAGGTGAGATTAAGAGGGGACTTCAGGAGTGTTCTGTGGGCAGACAAGGGGAGTGGGAAGGCAGGTTAACGCTCAGATTACGGGAGGTTAAATACCTTTCTCCATTGCAGAAAGATATTCGTACGAGCCCAACAAACGAAGCTAAGTGGGTCTGTCCAGTCTGTCATCTCGGCTCTACGTGTTACTCTGGTGGAAGCAACAGTGGGCCAGTCCAGATCGATGCCCCCGTGGGAATCAGGTGAGCGTAACAGGCAGCCACTATATGCACCCCCAGTAGTGTGCAGGATCATTGTGGCAGCATGTGTCTGCACAACGTTGTAACATGGAGGGGCGTACCAGTGGACATGGTGGTGACCCCACATCCCCAATCACATGCACAGGCACTGTGCATGGGAGGGGAAAGGGCATGTGGTGAGGCAGCCGTACCCAGCTGGTGGCCACATTCTTCACCTAAACTGCCACCCCTGCGGAGTGCACACAGGCCTGGCAGATACCAGGTGACAATCGATGATGACAAAGGGACAGTCAACTGTCACAGCCTTACCACCCTGAGAATATGTCCACGGAAGTGCTACATTGTGTGCATCCCTTGCCACTTAAACATAACCAATCCTGTGTGACCAAAAAGAACACATGGAAGGTGCATTTCCCACAACCCCCCTGCAAAACAGGGCATGAAAATACTGGTATGTCACCTAAACCCTCCCAACCCCCATGACCCCCATCCGACACTCCATGCCACACCATGCCACACCATGCCATAGCATACAACGGCAAAACAGCAATCCAAATGCACAACACATGACACAATGGTCATGAAGTGCCACGTGAGAAATGTAAACATGCACAAGACAATACACCTGGCATGGAATCTGATGAAATTACCTGACACCTCAAAAGCAAACCCAACACAGGATCATCCATTGACCAGCAGAACATATCATGTACAGAGTACCCCACATCGACAATGTCAGACAGTGACCAATCACTGTAGCCCAAGTGTCCGAATGTGACATTGTCACTACACAGACGCCTCCAATCATCAGTGTGTTTTTCACAGCCAAAGGGTGCACGGTGCCGCCTACAGCAGGAAGTGCATCAACAACATAGACAGGCAAGTCATAAAAAACTTCACAAGCAACATGATGAAATGTACAGTCAACAAAATACTCACCAAAATGAAGTGCAGACATGCATTGGAGAAAGCATCCAGAATCCCCACTAGGGGTGTATACACAAGTAGGACTGCAGACTGGCCACAGATATGACGGAAGCCCAATGCCCCTGTGTAAGATGCTGTCACACCGAGCCATTCTTGCGAGCCCATAGAAAGGGGAAGCAGGAGTGGTATATGTGTCAGGACCTCAAGCCACAAACACATACATGAGACAAGCATGTATGGGCCAAGCTGGACAAATACCACAAAAGCACCACAATGTCACATGAATGCACAATAGACAAATAATAATAGAACACAAAAATAAAAATGGCCACATACAAACCTGTGGGGGGGCACCCAGGAGGGGGGAGGTACAGGGTGCACCTCAACACCCACATATGTGGATGTTGAGATTTTAAAAAAAAATCCTCCATGGGCTCACTACCTGCAGGGCCTGACCTGTGCGAAAGAAGTCATTGTCGTCGTCACCCTCTGGATGTAAATCAGAAGGTGGACGTGGCACAGTTGCCTGACCACGCCTATCCACAGCAAGACCCTCCACGGCAGCAAGCATGCAGGTCTGGTAAGCCCGGTCCTGCATAGCTATGGCGCATAGGTCTGCATGCAGCACATCAAGTGATACATGTGCTTCCTCCTGCAAAGTCTCACGTGTATGACAGAGTTCTGCCTGCATGGCCTCACATGACATATGGAGCAGCACATGGACCGCGTTGCCTGCTGCTGGAGCTCCACCTGCCTCTCATGGGGGAGGATGGAATGGGCCACACTTCCCGTGCCTTGAGCCATCATCTCAACTGATCCCCCCTGTTGCTGTGCTATGGCATACATGGCATGCTCCCACTCAGTGGTCCACGGTGGCACACGGCCACCGCGTTGCCGGACACTACACCTGCTGGGCCCAAGAAGCCGTGGTCCTTGCTGGGTTGGCACTGCCCGTGTCTGCACGACTGCATCCCTCGGTCGACCTGATGCCCCAGGAACATGAGCAACTGAGTGGAGTGTGACCCTGCACCCGTAACCACCACAGGCAGACATTCCAACACTGCCTGGTCCCTTGAGGGCACTACCCTCACTGCAGGTGTCGCAGACAGAAGATCATCCACTGCAGGATCACTCACCGGCGATGACAGGTCATGATGCACATCCATTTCAACATTGTGGTCAGATAGTTCATCAGAGCTTGACTCATAATCAGCCCTGGACACGATGGTCTGGAGCAGCAATGGGTTTTCATGGTCTACCACCCGACGACCACCACTGGTGCTAGTTTGTTGACGTAAACCCACCACCATGTTTGTAATCTTATCCTCATCCCCTGCCTCCAGTGCCTCATCACCTGTAACTTAAACAAAAGAAACATGAGCACACATGTCAGCAGCACATACCACACACATAGACATCACAACATCGACAGCCAACACATGAAGCAGACATGTCACACACAACTCAAACTCAGAAATGCTTCCAGTGGCATTGCAATTCAAGGGTATCCCAAAAGCAGAAATGGATGTGTGTAAAATGTGAAGCCTACACATGTAGTGCATGTTGCATATCACCTGCATCACACACAACCTCTGGCAGGCACAGATCCAAGGCAGAAATTAGAGATGGCAACAAAGAGATGGCATGTAGCATAAGCATGGCGGAACACCCAAATAGCCACAGCAGCAAGTGAAACCAAACACACCATGACAAATGCAATATGCATGTTGACATGAAGCACTCAACAACCATCACCAATACAGAGTACATGTGTCACAGGATGCATCAATGCTAGTGTGTTTCAATACGGTGAAGGGATGAACATGGGAACATACATGCCAGGTCACATTGATATAGCAGCATTGCGTAGGCATGTTGAAGGGGAGAACATGGTACAGAAGTGGGTGGGTGCAGTGCAGGTGTACTGCCTCAACTTCCAACATTAACACGTACATAGTGATTTCAATCTCTTAACATGACGGCAGTGTAAGGGCAAGTTAAGCCATCATGTGCAAAGTGCATGCACTGGGTTGCATGAATATAGTGAACCCCCACCCTTTGGGGAATTGCAGGGAGGTAGTGCATGGCAATGAAAGGTTGACCAGATAACTGTGCATTGGCAGACAGTGTTGGCATGCGTCAATTGCATCTCATCAGTCAAATGACAATACAGCAGATGAGAAGTGGACATTAAGCAGGACACATGAGGAACCATCCGTAGTACACCCATGCATGCAGAAGCCACGACACCAGTTGAACAGAGGCAGGGGGCCTGTAACAGGGTGAGGCCTGTGTACGACACAGACGAGGAGACCCTAAACTTGTGCGTGATGAGGGACTGACCCAGAGTGATCATTAAATGGATGACCAAATACCATGACACTTAAATAATCCTGGAGACGTACTACGATGATCAGCCTGTCAAGGACCCATATGGGCATACATGGAATGCACATGGAGCATGAATGGGCACTCATGTCTACGGGGAGCCACTGCCATCTGCACAGTCCGAGTGAGACACACTGCACCAAGGACAAAGGATGTACACCACAGTACGTGTTTTGCAGATTTGCATAGGGAAGTGTGCATGTACACAGGAACAGAGAACAGGCAATTGCAGTAGTCCAACATGTGACTCACCAGTGCCATGTTGAAATTGATCTGCCGGGGATTTGAGAGTCAAGGAAGCGTGCCCGTGAGGAGGACCACCTTGCAGGCTGTCCACACATACACAGCAGTCATGTGATGAGATAGGCCGAGTGCTGAGTGCAACAACACCACAGGCTACATGCAGACATGTGAGTGAGCAGGAACATGTACCGGAGGGGTAGCCGAGTGACATACATGTGACTAAGGTGCATGTGGGGTGATGAGGACATTCCCCATGTGCATCACATATCCTGCATGCATCACAACAGGCACGCATCAGTGAAGCATTGCATGACTGTTAGGCAGAATCCTGTGCAGTTCCCTTAGGGAGCACTACAGAAGATTAGGACTACAGGTATGAGCAATAAATCCCCTATGGTATCAGTCTGTACCACAAATAATTAGTTGGTTGCTGTAACGCTCACCTGATTCCCACGGAGGCGCGGGTCTTGGCAGGAAGGTGTCCGTAACACGAAACGTGATGTGCAGGATTCGGTTGGCTTCTGGGGTCGAACCTCTCCGCACTGTGTGTCGAACTCGAAGGGTGAGGTTTCTGCAGGTGAAATAATATGGGGATTAAAGGTCTGGGTGGTCGAATGTCCCTATCTCTCTCCTCCCAGCTTGTCTGTTGAACCCCCCTCCCAGGTCAACTTGCTCACCTTAGATAGGTGAATGCTGGGCTCTCTATCTGCGTCTAGTGCAGGGTGCCGTTGCCAGTTCCTTCACTGGTGAAACGTTAGCCTCTTGACTTCAGAGGATGAGTACCGTCGTTGTCTGCACGACCGGTAAGTTTCTGGACACCTTTAGTCTGTAAGTATGGCAAGCGCTCTTACTGTCTCTTTCTTTGTCTTTGCAGGCGACGATGCAGAAAGAAGAAATACGGAAATCGCCACGTGCCGGTGAGTGTAACACTGCTGCTGTCTATGCAGGTGAAGATGCAGCGTGAAGAATCCAAAATGCACAGCGTGCCGGTAAGTAGAATAATGCTGTTTATCTTTGTGCAGATGCAGCGTGAAGAATCCGTAATGCACGGCGTGCCGGTAAGTAAAATAATGCTGTTTGTCTTTGCAGGCAAAGGTGCAGCGTGAGACACGGCCGCTGCCGAGGGATCAGGTAAGCAAACACTGCGTGTGAAAGTTCGTTCTGCTAACCTGTTGTTTCTGATCTTTTGCAGGTGCTGATGTTGCTCGGGTACCGGAATGGTGAGTATAATTCTTGCAGGTTCAGGATCCAAAGAAGAAAAGCTGGAGCAGACTCGGTGAGCGTTCTGCTGCAGATGCAGAATAACACGAAGCACGTTTCATCAATCGGGTGTGGTTTAAATAGCCTTGGAGTGATGAGGCGTCTCCTTCCACGGCCCCGCCTAGGCAAGAAAAGAGTTCCTGCTTCCAGAAGAGTTCCAGTGGAGTGGGGCTGCCCCACCCAGGTAAGAAAAGAGTCTGGCAAGTCAGCAGCTTGGTCTGCCGCAGGTAAGTCCACCCAAGCATCTTCACACCTATGATGAGCCCGGCGCTTCCAGTGCCGGGACCAAGGCTTCTGATGAGCCTGGTGCCACCGGCGCCAGGACAAGGTCCAAAAGGTCCCTGTGGGGACGGGCTGGTGCCTAGGATCAGGGTTAGGGGCCTGCTTCCAAGGACGTTGGACTGATCCTGACTCCTTGGAAGCAGTGATCATGACAGTATCCCCCCTCAAGGCCCCTCCTAAGTGTGTCTTCTCCGGGGGCTTTGGCTTGTCGGGGTGATTCAGATGGAATCTCTTGACCAGACGAGGTGCGTGGACGTGTTCTGAGTGTTCCCAAGACCTTTCGTTGGGACCGTATCCTTTCCAATCAACCAGATAGTATAATTTAGACCTGGAAATTTTGGAGTCTAGGATGTTCTTCACTTCAAATTCGAATTCTCCGTTTACCAAAACGGGTTCCGGGAGTTCAGTCAATCGGGTTTCTGGTTGTACTGGTTTTAATAAGGAGACATGGAATACTGGATGTATTTTCATATGCGTAGGCAATTCCAATTTGGCAGCCACCGGATTAATTATGGCAGATATGAGGTAGGGCCCCAGGTATCTCGGGATGAAAGTGCGGGGTCCTTTTAAAGGCAGGTGCTTAGTGGATAACCAGACTTGATCTCCAACAGCGTAGTGAGGGGCCTCTTTACGTTGCCGATCGGCTGCCTTTTTGAATTGAGCTTTAGCTCTTTGCAGATGGGCAGTGGCTTCCTTAAAAGCACAGGTGATCTCCGAATGCAAGTGATTCACAGCAGGTGCTTCAATTTCTTGGGGAGGGTCCAGGTTGGAGGTTCTAGGATGGTGTCCATATAACAAGAAAAAAGGAGTCTTCCCGGTTCCAGAATGAGTCGAATTGTTATACGCGTATTCAGCGATCCAAAGAATGTCCTTCCAGGGGTTTTCTGTTTGTTGGAGCATGCAGCGTAGATATTGTTCTAGTGTCTGGTTTGTCCTTTCGGTTTGTCCGTCAGTTTGGGGATGGTGACTGGTCGAAAGTCTTACATCAACTTGGGCTAGACGACAGCAACTGCGCCAGAAGTGGGAGATGAATTGACTTCCCCTATCGGAGACTAAAACCGAAGGAAAACTGTGTAAGCGAACAATGTTTGCCAAGAATTCCCGGGCCAATACTGAGGCTGAAGGCAGACCCTTCAAGGGTATGAAGTGAGCCATTTTCGAGAATAGATCCACGACTCCTAAGATGGTAGTATATCCCAAGCATGGAGGTAGGTCCGTGATAAAATCCATGGACAGGGTATGCCATGGACATGGAGGGATGTCAAGTGGCTGTAATAGGCCGGCTGGTCTTTGCTTTTGACTTTTATTCTGGGCACACACACCGCAGGAGATTACAAAGTCTCTAATATCCCTTTTCCACGATGGCCACCAGAAATGTCTTTTAATCTTTTCCATGGTTTTGGTAATACCAGGGTGCCCCTCCATTAGAGAGTCATGATAACCGTAGATTACTTGTTTTTGTAGTTTCTGACAGGGCAAGTGCAATCGTCCTCGGAAATATGGTAGGTCTTGATCTACTGAGAAATCTTTTCCCTTTAATTGCCAGTCCTGCAAATCGGTCGGAGTTAGGAGCGATTTCACCGTGGTCTTGATGTCTTCAAAAGATTGAGTGCTGACCAAACCCAAAATCCTTTGTTCTGGGATTATGGGTATTGGATCTGGATTGATCAAATGTTCATCTACTCCCATCCGGGAGAGGGCATCCGCTTTTCCGTTCTTACTGCCTGGTCGATAAGTAATTATAAAGTCAAATTCTGCTAGAAACAGAGCCCAACGAAGTTGTCTGGAAGACTGAGCTTTGGCTGTCTTTAGGTATTGTAAATTGCGGTGATCAGTCATTACGGTGACTGTGTGTCTGGCTCCTAGAAGATAATGCCGCCAAGCTTTAAAGGCCGATCTGATGGCCAAAAGTTCCTTGTCTGTAATTGAATAGTTGATCTCAGGAGGCGAAAACTTGCGGGACCAAAAGGCAACCGGATGTAGTTGGTTTGTGACCGAATCTCTTTGTGATAACACTGCACCCATAGCAAGACTAGAAGCATCCGTTTCCATGATGTAAGGTAGTTCTGGGCGAGGGTGTTTTAAAACAGGTGCAGAGATGAATTTAGCTTTTAAGTCTTGAAAAGCTTGTTCCGCTTCAGAAGACCACTCAAAACGCTTGTTCTTTTTCAACAGAGCGGTGATGGGCTGGACTATCCGGGAAAATTCAGGAATGAATCTGCGGTAAAATTTAGCGAATCCTAACATGCTTTGAACTCCTTTTACAGAGGTTGGTGATGGCCACTTGATAATTGCATCAACTTTCTTTGAATCCATATGGACTCCGTTAGGTGACAGTATGAATCCCAGGAACTCGACTTCCGTTGCGTTGAAGACGCATTTCTCAAGCTTAGCAAAAAGACTATGTTGACGCAATCTCTCGAGAACCTTTTTAACAAGTCTCTGATGTTCTTCTTCAGATGATGAATAGACGAGGATGTCGTCAATGTAGACAACTACACATACGTCAATGAGGTCTCTGAGGACATCGATCATAAAATATTGGAAAGCAGCAGGAGCATTACACAGTCCAAAGGGCATCACTTGATATTCGAATAGCCCGTACTTGGTGCGGAAGGCCGTCTTCCATTCATCGCCCTCTTTGATCCGTACCAAGGTGTAGGCTCCTCTGAGATCCAGCTTTGTGTATATACAGGCATCTTTGACTTGGTCCAGGAGTTCAGGGATCAAAGGTAACGGGTATCTGTTTTTAACAGTGATCTGATTCAGGGAGCGGTAATCTATGCAAGTCCTAAGGTCTCCTTCCTTTTTCGGAACGAAGAACAAAGCCGATGAAGCTGGAGATTTTGAAGGACGGATGAACCCGTTAGCTAGGTATTGGTCCAGGTACTGTCTGAGGTGAACGTTCTCTGGCTCGGTGAGGGCATAGATCCTGCTGCAAGGAGGGGTTGTTCCAGGTATCAGATCTATTTGACAGTCGTAAGACCTATGAGGAGGTAGGGTGTTAGCTTGATCCTTCTGGAAGACGTCTTGGAACTCCTGGTATTCGGGAGGCAATTTGAGAATCTCCTCAGAAGAGATCGTCGCCAGTGAAACATCAGGTCGAGGATAACAAGTGGTAGAACACTCTGGAAACTGAACCGTTTTTGCTCGCCAATCAATCTGAGGGTTGTGCTTCTCTAACCAAGGGATTCCCAGAATGATCTGGAACTGAGGGGCCTTGATTACATCGAACACTATTCTCTCCCGATGTCCGTTATGACTCAACAGCGTCTCTTCTTGGGTGGCATGCGTTACTGGTCCGGAGGCTATCTCCGTGCCATCCACAGTAGTGATGACGTCTTTAACTGCCTTAGGGACAAGGGGTAGATTCATCCTTGATACCATTTCACGGTCCACATAGTTACCGATTGCTCCGCTGTCAATGTAAGCTTCAATTGCATGCAAACGATCCGGACGTTCAGGACTAATGAGGACCATGGGTATCACGAAATGCGAGGTCACGGGACAGATCTTAACGCTCGGCAAGAGGACCTCTACTCTTGTCGGGCGAGGTTGTTTCCCTGCTCAGAACTTGTGGTACAGGCATCAGCGGCTCCTACAGTCTTCTTAGCTGGTTTCACGGGACAGTCCCGCAGAAAGTGTCCTGAATTACCGCAATAGAGGCATAATTGCAGCTGCCTTCTTCTTTCCCGCTCTTTCTGGGTTAAAGGTCCTCTCATGCCCCCTATTTGCATGGGTTCCACAGTATCAGCTCCCTTATTCGAGGTCTGTGGTTTGATAAACACTCGGGTATCAAATCTGGAACGATCTGCCTTCCTGTTCTGTAGTCTATGGTCTAGTTGGACAACCAAGTCAATATAGTCTGAACATTCTTGTGGAGGATTCACAACCTGCGCTAGCACATCCTTGAGCTCTCCACGCAGGCCTCTGTAAAAAAGCGTTATTCTCTTGTCCTCGGGCCATTGTGTTTCCACTATGAGTCTGTTGAAAGAGGCTATATAAGCCAAGAGGTCTTGGTTACCCTGTCGTAATGAGAGAAGTTCATTGTCCAAGGCCTGCCCTTGTGCATGTCTTGCGAACAGTTTCTCCATGCTGGACTGGAAGGCTTGAAAATCGTGTAAAACCGGATCATCCTGGGTGACTAAAGGGATCGACCAATCTGCAGCACTGCCACTGAGATAGGAAAGCACGAAAGCTACCTTGGCCTGGTCCGTTGGGAATGCAGCTGGTCGACACAAGAAATGCAGGCGGCACTGGTTGATGAACACTGCGAATTTCTTTGGATCACCAGCAAAGCGTTCGGGCGGAGCCAAGGGCACATTACCGGGCAGATTGATTTGCACTGGGTTTGAAGCTGTTGCAGAAGGATAATTCCCTCCTGGAACGGGCAAAGGTGTCTGTCCTGCCTGAGTTTGTAACAACTGCCTAGCAAGGTCCGCGGTTCGCTCCTTAGAAATTATCAGTTCTCTTCTTAGGGAGCTTGTTTCCTGGCGAACTGCATGTACTTCTGCTCTTAATTCCCCAAGCAACTGGGCTAGTTGATCGGTATCTGAAGTTTCCATTGCGCCTGGGTAGGAGTTTAGTGGTGGGCTTCGCGTTCTGTAACGCTCACCTGATTCCCACGGAGGCGCGGGTCTTGGCAGGAAGGTGTCCGTAACACGAAACGTGATGTGCAGGATTCGGTTGGCTTCTGGGGTCGAACCTCTCCGCACTGTGTGTCGAACTCGAAGGGTGAGGTTTCTGCAGGTGAAATAATATGGGGATTAAAGGTCTGGGTGGTCGAATGTCCCTATCTCTCTCCTCCCAGCTTGTCTGTTGAACCCCCCTCCCAGGTCAACTTGCTCACCTTAGATAGGTGAATGCTGGGCTCTCCATCTGCGTCTAGTGCAGGGTGCCGTTGCCAGTTCCTTCACTGGTGAAACGTTAGCCTCTTGACTTCAGAGGATGAGTACCGTCGTTGTCTGCACGACCGGTAAGTTTCTGGACACCTTTAGTCTGTAAGTATGGCAAGCGCTCTTACTGTCTCTTTCTTTGTCTTTGCAGGCGACGATGCAGAAAGAAGAAATCCGGAAATCGCCACGTGCCGGTGAGTGTAACACTGCTGCTGTCTATGCAGGTGAAGATGCAGCGTGAAGAATCCGAAATGCACAGCGTGCCGGTAAGTAGAATAATGCTGTTTATCTTTGTGCAGATGCAGCGTGAAGAATCCGGAATGCACGGCGTGCCGGTAAGTAAAATAATGCTGTTTGTCTTTGCAGGCGAAGGTGCAGCGTGAGACACGGCCGCTGCCGAGGGATCAGGTAAGCAAACACTGCGTGTGAAAGTTTGTTCTGCTAACCTGTTGTTTCTGATCTTTTGCAGGTGCTGATGTTGCTCGGGTACCGGAATGGTGTGTATAATTCTTGCAGGTTCAGGATCCAAAGAAGAAAAGCTGGAGCAGACTCGGTGAGCGTTCTGCTGCAGATGCAGAATAACGCGAAGCACGTTTCATCAATCGGGTGTGGTTTAAATAGCCTTGGAGTGATGAGGCGTCTCCTTCCACGGCCCCGCCTAGGCAAGAAAATAGTTCCTGCTTCCAGAAGAGTTTCAGTGGAGTGGAGCTGCCCCACCCAGGTAAGAAAAGTAGTCCCAGTTCACCGAGGACTTTTAAGAGTCTGGCAAGTCAGCAGCATGGTCTGCCGCAGGTAAGTCCACCCAAGCATCTTCACACCTATGATGAGCCCGGCGCTTCCAGTGCCGGGACCAAGGCTTCTGATGAGCCTGGTGCCACCGGCACCAGGACAAGGTCCAAAAGGTCCCTTTGGGGACCGGCTGGTGCCTAGGATCAGGGTTAGGGGCCTGCTTCCAAGGACGTTGGACTGATCCTGACTCCTTGGAAGCAGTGATCATGACAGTTGCTGTGGCTAAGCAGTCAGACTTATCTCAAGAGGGAGATGAGCAGTATTCAGGGTTTACACAATAGGGCTACAGCACTGTGGCACAAGGAAACACTGACCAAAGCTTTCTATTAAAAAGAAAATATATATTTATTTTACACACTTCTAGTTCAACACATTAATCACAGTTAATAAAGCAAGCTAAAATCAGTCAAGAAAAATATACACAGCCCCCTAGTTAAATTGTAGACAAGTTTGAGCAAGAGTGAAAACTGAGCAAAACGGCACAGTAGAAACCAAACACAAATGGCACTCTAACAATTTCTCACGAGGTGGGGGAAGTACAAGTTATACAGGAATATATTCTTAGGCACCCTAGCAACACGTCCCAATAGGATTGTGAACAAGTTAGGCAAGGCAGTACTTTAGCATAGAGGATACTTAAATGAAAACCAAGCAAAATGGCACTTCACAAGTTTTAAAAGTGGGAAGGAAAAGCTGGTTATAAAAATTAGGTGCACCAACACAGTTCTAGTTGAGAAGCAACCTAGAGAATGCAGTTCTAACAAATTCAGCCAGAGTCAATAGGCCTGTGCCAGAGTCAGTGGTACAGGGCAAAGAGCCCAGGAGAAATATTTTCTTGTAGCAGCAGTCAAGTCTTTGGTTAACGATTCGAAAAGGTGGATGCAGGAGGTGAAAGACAATGTTAGACGATAGGGGCGGCCAACAGGTAGGTAAAGGATTTAAAACACCTTTAGCGCTACCACACGAAAGGGAGGCCTGGCGGAACAAAGTACCTTAAAATGAAGAAGAGGCTTCTGCAGTGGCGGTTGTTCCTGGTAGTTCCTGCAGTTCAGGGGATCCAGCAGAGGAAGAGAGGCTCTCGTCGTGGAGGAAGGTTTGAGTTACTGCACTATCCAGGGATGAAACCAGCCGCGGTGCTGCCCAACGAATAAAAGGTACGCTCCTTTAAATCGCGGTCGGGGTGGACGGGTGCCTGGCTATCCGGTCTCCAAGTGCAGGCACTGGCGATTCGACCAAGGCAGTTCCAGGAGGGCGATTGGCAAACTGGTTGGCCCCACCAGCTCAAGGGAAGAAGGCTCTTTCAGATGAAGATCTCCTCTCGTTGTGTGGAGAAAAGTGGTGAGACACTGCAGCAAGGCTTCACCGGTGGTTCAGTTTTTGCAGATGTCTTTGGCTTCTCTCCACCTTGGTTCCTCAGTTCCAGTGGCGGCGTCTTGCTCTTCCAGTACTCAGGACCCTGCTTTTATGCAAAAAGATCCCCATTCATACAGCCTAGCTGTCACTCATACAGTGGAGTGGTCATCTTGGTGGGAGACCCTCCAGCCTATCAGGGCAGAGTGCAACATGAGTTGCTGCGGCAACCCTGTCTAGGGGTCCTACTCCCCCTCCCACACAGTGAACCCACCCCAGACTCAGTGGCGCCGTAAGGAGTGCTTTTTGGCAGAAGCCCGCCAAAAGGACAAACAAAGGATCACCGACCTGGGTTAGGAGTTTAGAGAAAGAAACGAGAAAGAATTTATATGAAAGTTCTGGCAAATAAAACCTACCGGAGTAAAGGTAATATAAGAATAAACCGGTGGTATGTTAGAGGCTGTCAGAAAATGTGGTAGCCTCGAACAATGGGAAAATCCCATAGGGAAATATTTGCAGTCGAATATTTTTGGTAGTAACCACTGCCACCAGCCAGAAAATTTTGAGAGAGGGACTGTACGGTACCCTCTCAAAAATAAACACCAGGGAAAAACTATTAACCCTTCCCAGTACCTCCGTAGTAAGATGGGTTGTACTGGTTTAGTTCATAAAAATTGACTAGTAAAGTCAATGGGGACTTTACATGCCCTGGGAGACAGTAGTCAGTCCCAGGGTATGGAGTCTATGTTTGGGGGTCATTACGACACCCCTGTGTCACTGCACTGAGGGTGCTGTGTAACACATCTGTATAAAGATGGTTCCTATGAGGGTGAGATAAACCCCATAGACATTAAAAACAAAAAAATAGCCTAGAACACACATAGCAAATATGCCTAAGAGTGGGAACAAGGGTCACACTCTTAGCAGGAGAAAAAAACAAACCCTTCAAATCCAGCAAAGCTGCTGGGGGACTCTATAGGTAAGGGAAATGAGCCATAGCATGAGAATTCTCCCTAACACTCACCCCCCCCAGACTAAGGGACAGAGGATCTAATCCACTCCTGGATGAGTCTCTTACCTATAGTCGATTATAAACATCCTAGAGAGACCATCAGCATTTTGGTGGTGACATCCTGACCTGTGCTCAATGGTAAAATCAAACCCTTGGAGGCAGATTGACCATTTTAGCAGTTTTGGGTTTTCCCCTTTCATTTGCATCAACCATCTCAAGGGTTGGTGATCTGTTTGAATAACGAAAGTAGATCCATACAAGTATGGTCTAAACTTCTTCAAAGACCACACAATGGCAAAACATTCTCTCTCAATAGTTGCCCACCTTGTTTCTGGTTCCTTCAGTTTTCTACTAATGAAGAAAATGGGGTGCTCCCTACCTTTCTCATCAATTTGACTGAGGACTGCACCTATACCTATATTAGAAGCATCTGTCAGCACAATGAAGGGTTGGTGGTAGTCAGGAGCAATGCAGTTTTCTCCTTGGCATAGGCAGTCAGGGTTATTTGCCAAAAGCCTGACGTGAGATCAAATGTGCTGAGGAACTTGGCTGAACCAAGTCTATCCACCAGCTCATCTGTCATTGGCAAAGGATGGGCATCAGACTTAGTGACTGCATTTAGGGCTCTATAGTCCACACAGAATCTCAACTCCTTGGATCCTGCCTTTGGTACTAGCACAACTGGGCTAGACCATGGACCAGTAGAGGGCTCTATTTTTTATTTTTTTATTTGTTTAATCAATAAAAGATTTTTACAATATATCTTTGTCTTTCCATGAGTCTCTGGGCTTTTTCCCATACTTGAGTTCGTGTCGACTGGACTTGTTGGCTGTGTGTTACTCTGACTTTTTAGATTTTCTATTTTTCTATTTGTCTTTTAGTAGGTCGCTCACAATGAATTCTAGTAGCTTGGCTGTGATTATTTGCCAGCTAGTTTTGTCGGCTAGAATCAGTCTATTCCACCATGTTTGTTCTTCCAACAAGGAGTCGTCTATTACTATATTCGCAAAGTACCTTTGTCTTATTGAGCGTGTTGCAGCACAGGAAATCAGAAGATGACGAATGGTTTCTTGTGGTGGAGACACAGTGTTTGGACAGAAGCAGCAATTTGTTGTTGATGACAGTCCTCTTATGTGCAAGATTTCATTCATTGGTATCAGATTTAAACGTACTCTTAATATCAGTAGAGGGCTCTATTACCCCGAGATCAAGCATCTTGTTGACCTGTCCTTTGATGTGGGTTCTTACTTTTTCTGACATCCTGTAACCCCTGCTCTTGACAGGCAAACAGTCACCATTATTGATATCATGCTGGCCCCAAGAGAAAACAGAGGGGCAAATTGATTTAACAAAACTTTGCAATCCTCCTGTTGTTCAGGTGTCAGATAAGAAGAGAGATTAACTCCTTCTACTTTCTCATCTAAAGGTTTGCCTCTGAGGAGGTCAGGTAGAGGTTCACTCTCCTCCTCCTCTTGAGCTGAAGCTAGAAGCAAAGCTCCCAGTTCTGGTCTTGAGACATAAGCTTTTAGACGGTTGGTGTGAAAGACTCTAGGAGCCTCCTTAGGATTGCCAAAGTCCACCAGCTAGTTCACCTCTCCAAGTTTTCCCACAATCTTGAAGGGTCCCATCCATTTATCCTGCAAGGCCATCTGCCTTGTTGGTACCATAACAAGAACTAGCTGGTCTTGAGCAAACTCAACCATGTTGGCCTACTGGTCATGCCAATGCTTCACCAGAGCCTGACCTCCTTTCAAGCTATCACTTGCTTCAGCCATCATGTGTGCCATTCTCCTCCGGAGTCCTATCACATAGTCAGTGACTCTGACTGGGGTGGGGGAAAGAGCACTCTACAACCCCTCCTTGATCAGGGCAAATGGACCTCTGACTGGATGGCCATAGAGAAGTTCGAAGTGACTGTAACCCACTCCCTCCTGAGGGACTTCTCTATATGCAAAGAGAAGGCAAGCAGTAGAAGGACCCACTTCTTCTTAAGGGGGTCCTCTAAAGCTCCTATCATGCTCTTCATGGTTCTGTTAAACTTTTCTACCAATCCATTTGTCTGAGGGTGTGTAACGCTCACCTGATTCCCACAGAGGCGCCGGTCTTGGCAGGATGGTGTCTGTGACTCGAAAAGTGAAGTGCAGGACTCGATTGGCTTCCGGGGCTGAGCCTCTTCGCACTGTGTGTCTAACTCGAAGAGTGAGATATCTGCAGGTGAAAGAATATGGGGTTAATGATCTGGGGTTGTCGGGTATCTCTCTCCCTTTCCCTTCCTCGCTTTTTCGTGGAGCCCCAAGGTCAACGTGCTCACCTTAGATAGGTGAATGCTGGACTCTCCATCTGCGTCTGGTGCAGGGTGCCGTTGCCAGTTCCTTCACTGGGTGAAACGTAGGCCTCTTGACATCAGAGGATTGCTACCGTCGTTAACTGCACGAACGGTGAGTTTCCGGACACCTTTTAAGTCCTTACAGTCTTTAGGTGCGTGGGCACGTTAATGTGGAACAGGGCTCTGTATAATGCTTTTTCTATTTGTCTTGCAGGGCTCTTGAGGTAGAAGATGGTGTGAAGAAAGCCGAAGTTCGAGCCAGAGTCTTGGAATGAAGCGCTTGGAAATGCGTAAGTAAATGCCGGTTGCCTGCTTTTCAAAAGCTCGCTAACTGGCTCTTTTCCCTTGCAGTTGTGAGTTCGGGTGTCGAAGAGACGCTGGAAACGCCGGAGTATTTGCAGGCGCCCTATTGTGGCGGGCGCGATGGCGCGTAAGTAAAATACCTGTCTAATGTCTCTTCTTTTGTCTTTCAGGTGCAGGATTGCAGCGTTGAAGAAAACCGGAATTCGCGGAGTGCCGGTAACGAATTCCACACAGGAATAACTATGCTTTTGTCTTCACAGGTGGAGGAGCAGCGTGAAGAGATGGTAGCTGCCGATGGATCAGGTGAGGAAAGCTCTGCGCGTGAAGGTTGCCGTGCTAACCT
The DNA here is from genome assembly GCF_040938575.1 of Ambystoma mexicanum. Taxonomy (NCBI): domain Eukaryota; kingdom Metazoa; phylum Chordata; class Amphibia; order Caudata; family Ambystomatidae; genus Ambystoma; species Ambystoma mexicanum. The sequence goes on from NC_090941.1 coordinate 361,227,455, forward strand.
GTTGTTCCTTGTCTTTGCAGGTGCTACCGAAGGCTGGATACAGGAATGGTAAGCGTTTGTTCTTGCAGGTTCAGGATCGGAAAGAAGAAAACTGGAACAGACACAGTGAGCGTTCTGCTGCAGATGCAGAATAACGCGAAGCACGTTTCATCAATCGGGTGTGGTTTAAATAGCCTTGGAGTGATGAGGCGTCTTCCTCCACGGCCTCGCCTAGGCAAGAAAAGAGTTCCTGTTCCAGAAGAGTTTCAGTGTTGTATCCAGGGAGTGGAGCTTGCCCCACCCAGGTAAGAAAGTAGTCCCGGCTCACAGAGGATTCCTATGTGGCTGGTAAGTAAGCAGCATGGTCTGCTGCAGGTAAGTCCACCCAAGCACCTTCATACAAATTATGAGCCCGGCGCTTCCAGTGCCGGGACCAGTGACTTTGATGAGCCTGGTGCCACCGGCGCCAGGACAAGGTCCAAAAGGTCCCAGTGGGGACCGGCTGGTGCCTAGGATGAAGGTTAGGGGCCTGCTTCCAAGGACGTTGGGCTGGTCCTAGCTCCTTGGAAGCAGTGATCATGACAGCACCCCCCCCTCAAGGCCCCTCCTAAGCGTGTCTTCTCCGGGGGTTTTGGCTTGTCGGGGTGATTCAGATGGAATTTCTTGACCAGACGAGGTGCATGGACATGTTCTGAGGGTTCCCAAGACCTTTCCTGGGGGCCGTATCCTTTCCAATCAACCAGGTAATATAATTTAGATTTGGAGATTTTGGAGTCTAGGATGTTCTTTACTTCGAACTCAAGTTCTCCATCCACTAGAACAGGTTCTGGGAGTTCGGTCAATCAGGTTTCTGGTTGTACTGGTTTTAGTAAGGAGACATGGAATACTGGATGTATTTTCATATGCGAAGGCAATTCCAATTTGACAGCCACCGGATTAATTATGGCAGAGATGAGATAGGGTCCTAAGTATCTCGGGATGAAGGTGCGGGGTCCTTTTAGAGGCAGGTGCTTAGTGGATAACCAGACCTGATCTCCAACTGCGTAGTGAGGGGCCTCTTTACGGTGTTGATCCGCTCCTTTCTTGTATAGAGCTTTAGCTCTTTGCAGATGGGCAGTGGCTTCTTTAAATGTACGAGTGATCACCGAGTGCAAGTGATCCACAGCAGGTGTTTCGAATTCTTGGGGAGGATCCAGGTTAGAGGTCCTAGGATGGTTTCCGTATAATAGGAAGAAGGGAGTCTTCCCGGTTCCAGAATGGGTCAAAATGTTATAAGCGTATTCAGCAATCCAAAAGATATCCTTCCAAGGGTTTTCAGTTTGTTGGAGCATGCAACGTAAATATTACTCCAGAGTTTGATTTGTCCTCTCGGTTTGTCCGTCAGTTTGGGGATGGTGACTGGTTGAAAGTCTCACATCAATTTGGGCTAAGCGACAGCAACTTCGCCAAAAGTGGGAGATGAATTGACTTCCCCTATCGAAGACCAAAACCGAGGGAAAACCGTGTAACCGAACAATGTTTTCTAAGAATTCTCAGGTTAATACTGAAGCTGAAGGTAGGCCCTTCAGGGGAATGAAGTGAGCCATCTTGGAGAATAGATCCACGACTACTAAAATGGTATTATACCCTGAGCATGGAGGTAAGTCCGTGATGAAATCCATGGACAGGGTATGCCATGGACAGGGAGGGATGCCCAGTGGGTGTAAGCGGCCGGCTGGTTTCTCCTTCTGACTTTTATTCTGAGCACACACACCGCAGGAGATTACAAAGTCTCTAATATCCTTCTTCCATGATGGCCACCAGAAATGTCTTTTGACCTTTTCCATGGTTTTGGTAATGCCAGGGTGACCCTCCATTAATGAGTCGTGATAACAGGAGATTACCTGTTTTTGTATTTTCTCACAGGGCAAGTACAATCGTCCTCGGAAATATGGTAGGTCTTGGTCCAATGAGAAATCCTTCCCCTTGAATTGCCAGTCCTGTAATTCTGCCGGAGTTAGGAGTGATTTGACTGTAGTCTCGATGTCTTCAAAGGATTGAGCGCTGACCAAGCCCAAAATCCTTTGTTCTGGGATTATCGGTATTGGTTCAGGATTGGTCAAGTGTTCATCTATTCCCATCCGGGAGAGGGCATCTGCTTTTCCGTTTTTACTGCCTGGTCGATAAGTAATTATAAAGTCAAACTCAGCCAAAAACAGAGCCCAGCGGAGCTGCCTGGAAGACTGAGCTTTGGCCGTCTTCAGATATTGTAAGTTGCAGTGATCTGTCATTACGGTGACTGTGTGTCTGGCTCCCAAAAGATAATGCCGCCAGGCTTTAAAGGCTGATCTGATAGCTAAAAGTTCCTTGTCTGTAATTGAATAGTTGATCTCGGGAGCCGAGAATTTGCGGGACCAAAAGGCTACAGGATGTAATTGGTGTGTGACCGGATCTCTTTGTGATAAAACTGCCCCCATAGCAAGACTAGAAGCATCTGTTTCTACGATGTAGGGGAGTTCTGGGCGAGGGTGTTTTAGAACAGGTGCAGAGATGAATTTAGCTTTTAAGTCCTGAAAAGCTTGTTCCGCCTCGGTAGACCACTCAAAACGTTTGTTTTTCTTTAATAGAGCGGTGATGGGCTGGACTATTCGAGAGAATTCAGGAATGAACCTGCGGTAAAAGTTAGCGAAGCCTAACATGCTTTGAACTCCTTTTACAGAGGTTGGTGAAGGCCATTGATGATTGCCAATTGATGATTGCATCGACTTTCTTTGAATCCATATGGACTCCGTTTGGTGACAATATGAATCCCAGTAACTCAACTTCAGTTACGTTGAAAACGCATTTTTCAAGTTTAGCAAAAAGGTTATGTTGACGTAATCTCTCGAGGACCTCTTTAACGTGTTTCTGATGTTCCTCTTCAGATGATGAATAGACGAGGATGTCATCAATGTAGACAACAACACACACATCTATGAGTTCTCTAAGGACATCATTCATAAAATACTGGAAGGCGGCAGGAGCGTTGCATAGTCCAAAGGGCATAACTTGATATTCAAACAGCCCATACTTGGTGCGGAAGGCCGTCTTCCATTCATCGCCCTCTTTTATTCGTACCAAGTGGTAGGCTCCTCTGAGATCCAACTTTGTATATATACATGCGTCTTTGACTTGGTCCAGGAGTTCAGGGATCAAAGGTAACGGGTATCTGTTTTTAACAGTGATTTGATTCAGGGCGCGGTAATCTATATAAGTCCTAAGGTCTCCTTCCTTTTTCGGAACGAAGAACAAAGCCGAGGAAGCTGGAGATTTTGAAGGACGGATAAATCCGTTAGCTAGTTATTGGTCCAGATATTGTCTGAGGTGAAGATTCTCTGGCTCGGTGAGGGCATAAATCCTACTGCAAGGAGGAGTTGTTCCGGGTATCAGATCTATTTGACAGTCGTAAGACCTATGAGGAGGCAGGGTGTTAGCTTGGTCCTTCCGAAAGACGTCTTGGAATTCCTGGTATTCGGGAGGTAGTTTGGGAACCTCAGAAGAGATTGCCGCCAGTGAAACATCAGGCCGAGGATAACAAGTGGAGATACATTATGGAAACTGAACCGTCTTTGCTCGCCAATCGATCTGAGGATTGTGCTTCTCTAACCAAGGAATTCCCAGAATGATCTGGAACTGAGGGGCCTTGATCACATCGAACACGATTTTCTCCCGGTGTCCCTCTTGGCTCATAACGTCACTTCTTGGGTGGCGTGAGTTACTGGTCCGGAGGCTATCTCCGTGCCATCCACTGTAGTAATGACGTCTTTTACTGCCTTAGGGACAAGAGGTAGATTCATCCTTGATACCATTTCACGGTCCACATAATTACCGATTGCTCCGCTGTCGATGTCAGCTTCAATTGCATGCAAACGATCCGGAAGTTCAGGGCTAATGAGGACTATAGGCACCACGAAATGCGAGGTCATGGAACAGATTTTAACGCTCGGCAAGAGGACCTCTACACTTGTCGGGCTAGGTCGTTTCCCTGCTCAGAATTTGTAGTACAGGTATCTGCGGCTCCTACAGCCTTCTTAGCTGGTTTCACTGGACAGTCTCGAAGAAAGTGCCCAGAGTTTCCGCAATAGAGGCATAATTGCAGCTGTCTTCTCCTGTCTCGCTCTTTTTGGGTTAAAGGTCCTTTCATGCCCCCTATTTGCATGGGTTCCACGGTGTCAGCTCCCCTAGTAGATGTCTGCGGTTTAGAAAACACACGGGTATCAAATTTGGAACGATCAGCCTTTCTGTTCTGTAATCTGTGGTCCAATTGAACAACTAAGTCAATATAGTCTGAGCATTCTTGTGGAGGATTCACAACTTGAGCTAACACATCCTTGAGCTCTCCACGCAGGCCTCTGTAGAAAAGCGTTATTCTTTTATCCTCAGGCCATTGAGTTTCCACTATAAGCTGTTGAATGAGGCAATGTAAGTCAAGAGGTCTTGATTACCCTGTCGTAACGAAAGGAGTTCATTGTCCAAGGCCTGCCCTTGTGCATGTCTTGCGAACAGTTTCTCCATGCTGGACTGGAAGGCCTGGAAATCATGAAGAACCGGATCATCCTGAGTGACTAAAGGGATCGACTAATCTGCGGCACTGCCACTGAGATAAGAAAGCACAAAAGCCACCTTGGCCTGATCTGTTGGGAAGGCAGCTGGTCTACATAAGAAGTGTAGGCGGCACTGGTTAATGAACACTGCAAATCTCTTTGGGTCACCAGAAAAGCGTTCGGGCGGAGCCAAGGGCACATTACCGGGTAGATTGATTTGCACTGGATTTGAGGAGGATGCTGAAGGATAATTTCCTCCTGGAGCGGGCAAAGGTGTTTGTCATGCCTGCGTTTGTAGCAATTGACTAGCGAGGTCCTCTGTTCGCTCCTTGGATATTATCAGCTCTCTTCTTAGAGCGTTTGTTTCCTGACGAGCTGCATGTACTTCTGCTCTTAGTTCCCCAAGCAACTGGGCCAATTGATCAGTATCCGAGGTTTCCATTGCGACTGGGTAGGAGTTTTGCGGTAGGCTTCGCATTCTGTAACGCTCACCTGATTCCCACGGAGGCGCCGGTCTTGGCAGGATGGTGTCTGTGACTCGAAAAGTGAAGTGCAGGACTCGATTGGCTTCCGGGGCTGAGCCTCTTCGCACTGTGTGTCTAACTCGAAGAGTGAGATATCTGCAGGTGAAAGAATATGGGGTTAATGATCTGGGGTTGTCGGGTATCTCTCTCCCTTTCCCTTCCTCGCTTTTCCGTGGAGCCCCAAGGTCAACATGCTCACCTTAGATAGGTGAATGCTGGACTCTCCATCTGCGTCTGGTGCAGGGTGCCGTTGCCAGTTCCTTCAATGGGTGAAACGTAGGCCTCTTGACATCAGAGGATTGCTACCGTCGTTAACTGCACGAACGGTGAGTTTCCGGACACCTTTTAAGTCCTTACAGTCTTTAGGTGCGTGGGCACGTTAATATGGAACAGGGCTCTGTATAATGCTTTTTCTATTTGTCTTGCAGGGCTCTTGAGGTAGAAGATGGTGTGAAGAAAGCCGAAGTTCGAGCCAGAGTCTTGGAATGAAGCGCTTGGAAATGCGTAAGTAAATGCCGGTTGCCTGCTTTTCAAAAGCTCGCTAACTGTCTCTTTTCCCTTGCAGTTGTGAGTTCGGGTGTCGAAGAGACGCTGGAAACGCCGGAGTATTTGCAGGCGCCCTATTGTGGCGGGCGCGATGGCGCATAAGTAAAATACCTGTCTAATGTCTCTTCTTTTGTCTTTCAGGTGCAGGATTGCAGTGTTGAAGAAAACCGGAATTCGCGGAGTGCCGGTAACGAATTCCACACAGGAATAACTATGCTTTTGTCTTCACAGGCGGAGGAGCAGCGTGAAGAGATGGTAGCTGCCGATGGATCAGGTGAGGAAAGCTCTGCGCGTGAAGGTTGCCGTGCTAACCTGTTGTTCCTTATCTTTGCAGGTGCTACCGAAGGCTGGATACAGGAATGGTAAGCGTTTGTTCTTGCAGGTTCAGGATCGGAAAGAAGAAAACTGGAACAGACACGGTGAGCATTCTGCTGCAGATGCAGAATAACGCGAAGCACGTTTCATCAATCGGGTGTGGTTTAAATAGCCTTGGAGTGATGAGGCGTCTTCCTCCATGGCCTCGCCTAGGTAAGAAAAGAGTTCCTGTTCCAGAAGAGTTCCAGTGTTGTATCCAGGGAGTGGAGCTTGCCCCACCCAGGTAAGAAAGTAGTCCCGGGTCAAAGAGGATTCCTATGTGGCTGGTAAGTAAGCAGCATGGTCTGCTGCAGGTAAGTCCACCCAAGCATCTTCATACAAATTATGAGCCCGGCGCTTCCAATGCCGGGACCAGTGACTTTGATGAGCCTGGTGCCAACGGCGCCAGGACAAGGTCCAAAAGGTCCCAGTGGGGACCGGCTGGTGCCTAGGATGAAGGTTAGGGGACTGCTTCCAAGGACGTTGGGCTGGTCCTAGCTCCTTGGAAGCAGTGATCATGACAGGGTGGTAGGCTGTTGAGAACGTGTAGGTAACTCCACAGTTTTTCCACATGGCCTTCATGTAATGGGAGATAAAATCTGATCCCCTGTCGGATATTACCTCCTTAGGAAACCCAACCCTGGTAAAAATACCAAGGAGGGCCTTAGCTACAGCCTGAGATGTAACAGTTCTCATAGGAATTGCTTCAGGTTATCTAGTAGCATGGTCTACTACAACAAGTATAAACCTATTGCCTGAAGATGTTGGAGGATCAAGGTTGACCAACAATGTCGATTCCTACCCTCTCAAATGGTACTCCCACCACAGGGAGAGGCACTAAAGGTGCCACGTTCTTGGAGCCACTTTTACCAGAAGTTTGGCAAGTGTGGCAACTCCTGCAATACTTATCTACTTCAGCCCCCATTTTAGGCCAATAGAAGCAGGGAGAGAGGCTTTCCTTGGTCTTCTTGAAACTCAAGTGACCAGCCAAAGGTATCTCATGGGCTAGTTGCAAGAATTGGATTTGGTTCTCTTGGGGCACTACAAGTCTTTTGTAGTCTCCAGGGGTTGACTCTGTCGGTTCACTATAGAAGAGGCCATCTTCCCAGTGTAACCTGTACTTCCCAGGCTCTTGCCCTTCAAGCTGAAAATCTGACTGGTGGCGAAGACCTTCCAGTGTTGGACATTCTCTTTGTCCCCTACTGAAGTCTGCCTTGTTTGGGCCACCTTCTGCCAGTAAAGACTGCAGCTCAGGATGGTCCACAGGGTCAAGATCTCTAATGAGTTCCTGGCCTTCTACTAGATCTGAGTCCTCAGGCTCTAGTTCAACCACACAGGGTGGTACCTCACTCTCAGACTCTGCTGGAGGAGGAATAACAGGTGTGATTTTGGACAACCTAGGAGATTTCCTGGTTGGACTTACTGGATTGCTTTCTGCGGGTTTCTTCTTAGAAGTCTTGGGTTTCCCCTTTGCTTCTGGTTGCTTTGAAATAGCAGTTAGTAACTCCAGTGGAGTAGGAGTGATCTCTTTTTCCATCATCTCCTCAGGAGAGCCCCTCAAGGTCCTCTCACTTGCAGGTCTGGTGAGCTCCTGCAATATTTTGCTGGGAGGTCTGGGAGTACTTGACACTACCCCCAGTTCCTTAAGGTCATTCCCTAAAAGAACCCTTCCAGGCACTTCAGATTCCACACTAACAAGTATCCTCACTGTCATTTCATTGCACTGGATGAGAGCTGGTAATTGGGGAAGCATCTGCACAGGGCCTCCAGCTAACTTGGTGAGGCGTTTGGGTGTCCTAGCAACATCCTCCACCTTGAAAAAAGATTCATCCACCACAGTTATGCTGGCCCCAGTGTCTCTAATGGCAGGGGTCTCCTGACCATTCACGAGGACACTGTCTTTCTAATACTCTTTAGTATTGGGAGGGATAGAATTATACACATCTAAATTCTGTTGTTCCAACAACCCTTGGGATAATAAAGATACACTAGCTGAGACTCCAATGGGGTCTTCAGCTAGTAGTTGAAAGTTTCCATTGGCCATATGTACTTCCTCCTCTGGAGCGAATGCTAAGGAGACAGTGTGGACCCCTGAAGGTTTACCCTTACATCTGGGATCCCCTTTCACATGGTCAGTAGAGTCACAAACATAACATTTCCCAAATGTCTTTATGAATGGTGGCTTGTTCTGACCTCCTTCTGGTCTGATTTGGTTTCCCTTGGGGCTTAACCTTAGAATTCTGTTTGGGGGCCTCTTTGGAATTGGAATTAGTTGCATTTTCTTTGTTGTCTTTCTTAGGCTGCTTTCCCTCATCCTTTTTCTGAGTGACCCCTGAATCCTTGTGAGTATCCCTGTTGGCAACCCACAAGTGAGCAGCCTTAGCCAGTTTCTTAGAATCTAGTTCTTTTGAATCAGCCAAGTGCTGTCTGAGCTCAGGAGAGCAGGCATCATAGATAGACTCCAACATTACAAGATTTCTCATTCCTTCATAAGTGTTAACTCTGTAACCATTAATCCATCCCTCTACAGTTCTTCAAACACTCATTCACCCAAGTAGCCCAAGGGGTACTATCATGCTTTTTGAGGGTCCTAAACCTCTTAAGGTACTGGGAAGGAGTCTTCCCAAATCTAGCTATTAAAGCTAGTTTCACACATTCATCATCCATCCTAGGCACCTCCCCCAACTCCATTACCACATCAGATGCAACAGGGGGGCGCCTCGAGAATAACCAGGGGATCAACTGATTCCCTGTGATATCCTGGAGCCCATGATTATATTCAAACATAGCTAGCCAATCTAATAAATCCAACTTAGGTTCATACATACCCACAATCTCTTTAGCCATCCGGGGTATTTTTGGACTGGAAGATCTAGAGGATTCGGGGAGAGAAGCATTTTCCAAAGACAATTTCTTCATCTCGAGCTCGTGATAGAGCTCTAATTCTTTGAGCCTTAGTTCTTGATGTCTCTGTTCAGGGCACAAATTCTTTTGAATACTAGCTCAACTCTCATTTTTTCTAGAGTGATACATTCAGGACTTAATATGGGACCTGATAAGGGTCCAGTAGACACAGGTTGAGGCCTTTAAGCAGGCAGAGGGCCAGAGGGGATTTCATTGTTATCCTTCCTCATCTGCTTTTCAACATTATCATCCTCAATGTTTGCTACATTTGCTGGAGTAGTAGGCACTACAGCACCATTATGCAGACTTTGTTTTTTTAACAGTCTAACAGTCTATCAATCATTTCTGATTTCTTGTCTTTGATAGGAAGGCCTTTCTGTCTACACAGATTATTTAAATAATCAGCAGTGTATCCTGGCTGTAACTTTCCATGCTTTGACTTTGTTTAAAATAAACGTTTTGTGATTGTTAGCCTTGTGGTTAATTGAACCAAGGTACTAGCAGCACACTAAAATGTAAATCCAATACTTTAATCCCACCTATGCCACCAGTGTTAGGCAGAATCCTGCGCAGTTCCCTTAGGGAGCACTACAGAAGATTAGGACTACAGGTATGAGCAATAAATCCCCATTGGTATCAGTCTGTACCACAAAGATTTAGTTGGTAACTGTGGCTAAGCAGTCAGACTTATCTCAAGAGGGAGATTAGCAGTATTCAAGGTTTACACAATAGGGCTACAGCACCATGGCACAAGGAAACACTGACCAAAGCTTTGTATTAAAAAGAAAATATATATTTATTTTACACACTTCTAGTTCAACACATTAATCACAGTTAATAAAGCAAGTTAAAATCAGTCAAGAAAAATGTACACAACCCCCTATTTAAAATGTAGACAAGTTTGAGCAAGAGTGAAAACTGAGCAAAACGGCACAGTAGAAACCAAACACAAATGGCACTCTAGCAATTTCTCACAAGAGGGGGAAAGAACATGTTATACAGGAATACATTCTTAGGCACCCTAGCAACACTTCCCAATAAGTTTGTGAACAAGTTAGGCAAGGCAGTACTTTAGCAAAGAGGATACTTAAATGAAAACCGAGCAAAATGGCACTTCACAAGTTTTAAAAGTGGGAAGGAAAAGGTGGTTATAAGAATTAGGTGCACCAACACAGTTCTAGTTGAGAAGCAATCTACAGAAGGCAGTTCTTACAAATTCAGCCAGAGTCAATAGGCCTGTTCTTGTAGCAGCAGTCAAGTCTTTGGTTAACGATTCGAAAAGGTGGATGCAGGAGGTGAAAGACAATGTTAGACGATAGGGACAGCCAACCCAACAGGTAGGTAAAGGATTTAAAACACCTTTAGCGCTACCACACGAAAAGGGAGGCCTGGCGGAACAAAGTACCTTAAAATGAAGAAGAGGCTCCTGCGGTGGTGATTGTTCCTGGTAGTTCCTGCAGTTCGGGGGATCCAGCAGAAGAAGAGAGGCTCTCGTCGTGGAGGAAGGTTCGAGTTACTGCACTACCCAGGGATGAAACCAGCCGCGGTGCTGCCCAACGAATAAAAGGTACGCTCCTTTAAATCGCGGTCTGGGTGGCGGGTGCCTGGCTATCTGGTCTCCAAGTGCAGGCACTGGCGATTCGACCAAGGCAGGTCCAGGAGGGCGATTGGCAAACTTGTTGGTCCCACCAGCTCAAGGGAAGAAGGCTCTTCCAGATGAAGATCTCCTCTCGCCGCGTGGAGAAAAGTGGTGAGACGCTGCAGCAGGGCTTCACAGGTGGTTCACTCATTGCAGATGTCTTTGGCTTCTCTCCTCTTCGGTTCCTCAGTTCCAGTGTCGATGTCTTGCTCTTCCAGTCCTCAGGACCCTGCTTTTATGCAAAAAGATCCAAATTCATACAGCCTAGCTGTCACTCACACAGTGGAGTGGTCATCTTGGAGGGAGACCCTCCAGCCTATCAGGGCAGAGTGCGACATGAGTTGCTGCAGCAACCCTGTCCAGGGGTCCTACTCCCCCTCCTACACAGTGGACCCACCCCAGACTCAGTGGCGCCGAAAGGAGGGCTTATTGGCAGAAGCCCGCCAAAAGGACGAACAAAGGATCCCCGACCTGGGTTAGGAGTTTAGAGAAAGACACGAGAAAGAATTTATATGAAAGTTCTGGCAAATAAAGTAAAGTTAATATAAGAATAAACCGGCGGTATGTTAGAGACTGTCAGGAAATGTGGTAGCCTTGAACAATGGGAAAATCCCATAGGGAAATATTTGCGGTCGAATATTTTTGGTAGTAACCACTGTCACCAGCCAGAAACTTTTGAGAGAGGGATTGTACGGTACCCTCTTGAAAATGAACACCAAGGAAAAACTATTAACCCTTCCCAGTACCTCCATAGTAAAATGGGCTGTACTGGTTTAGTTCATAAAAATTGACTAGTAAAGTCAATGGGGACTTTACATGCCCTGGGAGACAGTAGTCAGTCCCAGGGTATGGAGTCTATGTTTGGGGGTCGCCACGACACCCCTGTGTCACTGCACTGAGGGTGCTGTGTAACACATGTGTATAAAGATGGTTCCTATGAGGGTGAGATAAACCCCATAGACATTAAAAACAAAAAATAGCCTAGAACACACATAGCAAATATGCCTAAGAGTGGGAACAAGGGTCACACTCTTAGCAGGAGAAAAAAACAAACCCTTCAAATCCAGCAAAGCTGCTGGGGGACTCTATAGGTAAGGAAAATTAGCCATAGAATGAGAATTCTCCCTAACACTGCATGACTCACACATGACCATGTATACATAGCATGTAGTGGCAGTCAAGCATAAAACATCACACAAGCCAAACATACATATCCTGGACAAACACACATCAACACCCACCGGATGATGCATGGATTAGTTCTGCCTCGAAGAACTCTGCAGCGATCTCCTCGTGAGGTGTGAGTGCATCCTCCTCTGGTGCTGGCCCACTGCCAGTCACCTGAGTCATGGCATAATTGGAGGCATGTTTTTTTTTTGCACAGCGTTGGAGGTCATTCCAACACTTGTAGCAGTCTTGAGCTGTGCACACCTGAAATCCCATGGCAATCACACCATCCGCAATATGGTGCCAGTGGACCCAACGCTGGGCATGTGTAGTATGGCACGGTAGACCCACAAGTATATTGCGTTAGTGTGCCGACACGTAGCCCACAAGGAAGTCCAGTTCCTGCTAGTTGAAAGGCTTCTTCCTCGATGTACCAGAGGACGGAGCTGTGTCTGAGGTCCCACCCTCTTGCACAGAAGCACCCTTCCTCCTCTTGGGCGATGGTACGAACCCTGAGTGGCCAATGTCGCCCTGATCAGTAGGGGCAGTGGCGCTGGTGGACTGGAGCAAGGGAGTGGGTGGAGTAACCAGGACAGAAGGCCTGAATTGAGTCAGTGGCTGCTGGGTGCTGTTGCCAGGACCCAGCGCCACATCTGCTGCAGTGCCAAGGTCTGTGACCAACACAGTCCTGGCTGGCAGACTCACAGCCGGGGGTGGTGTTGGATGCATCTGCCCATGCAGTTACCACCACCTAGCTGCTTGGGGCAGCAGATGTCAACACTGCCCCAGATACATGTGCCTTGGTCACAGCAACCCTGGTCACACGTGGCTTGTGCTTACTGACCACCTGGAATTCTGCCTGGGAGTCCTCAGGTGCCAAAGCATCATGCGCTGGGCGACCCAGGGCCTGGGTGGTGGTCGCCACTGCTGCACCTGCAGCTTCCACTACCAGTGGGCCCATGACAGCAGATGTAACTGACTGTCGGGTCATGGGGGCGCCCGGGTCGGATGCAACAGCTGCATCTCCCGGAGCCGCAGGGGGTGGTGGCATGGCGGCACCAGCACGTGGCTGGACATCCTGCCCCAGTGGTACACCACTGTCTCTTTCCCCTCTGCGGCCACACTGGACTCTCTGTACTCCCTGGTCACCCTGGCCACGTGCCCGACCATGCACAATACTGGGAGGACAACCAACTTTGCAACCCTTTACCTTTGGTGGCCTCCCAACCATGGCACAGATGTGCTAATGCCAATCGGAGGTGCACACAACAATTGTCATGGGCAATTGGGGTGAAGGGGGCAGGGTATGTGATGTTAAACACACCCCTGTGCTCCTGCAAGGCTGTCTGTTACCCCTGGTGTAAAATGACGGGTCATACAACGCTTAGGCCCTCCAACAATACAATGAAAACGTGCACGCAACCCCCAGTAGCTCACGTGCGTGGAATAAACCTCCTGCAGTACGCTGTGGCACCCAGGGACACAAAAAACACCTACGTGTGCAACATGCAGGCTAGTATGACCTCGAAAATGGGTATGCAATACACAGGGGGAACTACAGTGGGCAAAATAGCATACGTGACTCACCGTGCACCTTGCGTGGAAAAGAAAAACACTTTGTGCACGTAGGCAACACCCCCGCCAAAAGAAGAAGTACGAACTCTATCCACTGTGAAGTAATTGCGTGTGAAACCGCAAAAAGAAGAAACACATGTGTCGGTCTCTTGGAAAAGCATGTACAGCAAACTGCTGGCCTGCGCTCACCTTTAAACTGTGCCGAGGGAAACGCCTGCACGCGTCACGTCACTTGCACGCTTATGCGCTATGGGCCTTTCCTCAAATTACAGGCTTGCATGCTTTTTTTCACATGCTGAATCACTCTGCATCGAGCTGGCCATGCGACAATACACAGAATACCACGCTCCTGACCAGAAGGCCATTTACCTGCCCCCCAGAGCCCTGAGCAGCCTCCTGCGAGCCATCTGCTGCTGCCTGCCTGCCTGCTGCCAATGTGCCTTGCTATTTGGTGTCTGCATATCAGCCATTGCCAGGGGTCCAGTTGCTGTGACCACCCCTGCTGGAATAGAAGACTCCTGACTGGTGTTCCATCGCTCCACAGCCCAGCCCCAGGACCCAGTTTCCCACCACACCTACCTCAGGGTTGCCATGTCGGGCCAAACTCCATCTGGGACCAGTGGTGACCCCCTGGCAGAGAGGCAGAGGGCTGCCAGCTTCACTGCAAAAGAAGTTGGCATCCTGGTGGAGCAAGTCCTGGGACATTATGAATCCCTCTTCGGAGGACTATGCTCTGACAAGGATGGACGGGAGAGGATCTGGTTGGACATTGTAGGTGCCATCAACGCGGAGGGGGTGGCACCCTACGACCTCAAACACGTCCATAAGCACTTGGAGGACTTCAAGTCCAGGACCCTCAAGAAGGCCCAGGGTCTCTTGGATGCAGCGGATGCCAGGTCCTGCTTACCACCGACCAGATGAGGGTCCTGAAGCACATTTGCCCAGTGCTTCACCACCAGGTCCTAGAGAGGCAGACCCGTCTGGAGTCGAGCGTTGTGTGTCCATGCGTTCTCATTCGACACAGTGTATATTGGGGTGAGGCAGGAGTGTGCAGCTTGGAAATATGTCTGACATGGCCCATGTATGGATGTGTGTTCAGGGACATGACCATGCTGCATGTGAGTCCAGTCATGTGTGCTGCACATCAATGGTTTTTGTGTTCCGATGCATGATGCACAACTGCATGTGAAGATGCACACATGTTTGCATACCTGTGTATGTACTCAGCCATGTTTGGGGTGTGACAAATGGATGCTCGTCCCACCTTCATGTACGTGGACGGTGTACATGTGTGTATGTCTGTTTGGTATGTGTGTGACTGGGAGACGCCATGGATGCATGTGACACGGACATCTAGGTAACCGATTGGCAGATGTGACATAGTTGATGATGATTGCACTGTGACAGGAGGTAGAGATGGCCAGATGCATGTCTGTCTGGTGTCGTGTGTGCATGTGAATGGCATGCTCCATGATGCTTGTGACGTCATGCCACCCTTAGGATGTTCATACAGCTCCATGTGAATGGATGCAGATGCCTGTTGCACGTTCTCTGCTTTGTGCATGAGTTTTGGTTTAATTGACCTGAGTGATGGGGAGTGTGATGCCGGCTAGGATGTTTGACACTGCCACTCATGTGCAATAGTTATGTGTCTAGCAGACCACTGCATGGTGTCCTGATGCCTGTGTTCTGTCTCTCCCTGTCTGCAGCATCGACTGGTGAAGAAGGCGGAGACGGTTCTATGGAGCCCAGCGGCAGGGATGCCACTGCCAGCCGTGGACGCAAGGCCCTGCCCCCCTCCCAGGTAATAATATCTTCCGGGAGTGAGGGGACTGGTGCAGCGTCCATGGCCGCAGCTGCCGACGGGAGGTCCAAGAGGCCAAGGTTGGATGTGGACACCTCAGCAGCAGAAGGGGCAGGTGAGTCCACACAGGGGCATACTACGGAAGATGGCACGGAGTCATCCAGGTTGGCTGTGGGTGTGGTTGAGACTCACGCATGGGGCCTTGAGGGAGTGGTTCTACTGGTGCAAGTGGTGCAGTCCAGCGGCAGGTGCAGGAGCCAGCACAGGTCGCCGTGGAGGTGCCTGTGTGTAATAATGTCCCTGATCCTGTGACTGCATCATCCTGCACCAGCAGGGATGCCTCTGTCCAGGCCTGTTCTCAGGTAGGGGAAGCCTCTCCGTCAACTGACCTTCCTCTATCTGCGGATGTGGCAATTCATGACAGGGTTGAGCCTGTCCTAGTCGGAGTCGCGTTGCGCACACGGGGGATTCGGGATGATGTGCGTTGTTCCAGGCAGGGCGACGCACATCATTTCGAACACCTGTCTGCCCGTGTTGACATGCTAGGACAGGTCCTTGGTAGAGGGTTCCTCTGTGTGCTGGGCGCTCTTGCAAACCCCTCCTCATCTGCACACCCTATGCGCCAGTCATCCCCCATGCCGTCTTCCCGCCCAGGTATCACCTAGGCACCATGTGGACCGGCCCCATCCACCGTGGCCAGGCTGGTGGAGATCACAACCCTGCCACAGTCGGGAGTCGGAGGGCCAGCAGAGGTGGTCACTCACCAACTGGACCCCTGCCAATGGAGGATGTTCAGGCACCTCCGAGCAGGTCACGTGCATGGCAGCACCGGGGAATTCCGCAGGCAGAGGGCACAGGGGCAGCAGCAGGCTCAACATGGGAGGCGTCAGCACTCGGGGCCAACAACATTCCGGGGGCAGGCATCGGCCGACGGGTAGGAGGACCCGGACTGAGTGTGTCTTCCATCTGGCAGCGGTTGGGCCAGTGTATAGATGCAGAGCGGAGGCGGGTGGAGAGGGCACGGCTCACAATGGTTGGGCGGAGAACTCCATGGGCCGGGCATTGAGGCGGGCAGCGTTCCTTGAGGAGACTCGTAGGGAGTTAGTGGAGACCATGTCGACATCCCTGCAAGGCCTCGAGGACAGAGCCCAGGCCAGCCTCCGGTTTTTCATTTTGTCATATTTTTTTATAATTAATACATTTCATTCATGTCCAGTGTTGGTGTGGTCTGCTATTATTTGCTTGATGCATGTGTCAGTTGTCATTGGCTCAGTCATGTGTCACTGCTGTGTGCCTATGTTGCACATGTCTGCTGGTGCATGCACGTGTGCTTCTGTGATTGACGTGGGATGGGGCATCTGCTGAGGAGTGGCAACAATGGATGGTTGTGGATTTGCATTGTGTGGGGTTGATATGGGGTTACATTTGGGTGTGCATACGATGCTGGGGTCTGTGTTGCGATCACCGGGGTGGGGGGACATGAGTCAGGGTCTGCTGGCAGGTTGCCATCACTGTTGGGGGGACATGAGTCTGGACCTGCTGGCAGGTTGCCATCACTAGTGGGGGGACATGAGTCGGGGCCTGCTGGCAGGTTGCCATCACTGGTGGTGGGACATGAGTCAGGGCCTGATGGCAGGTTGCTGACATTGGGGGGCTCTGTTGTGGTGTGGGCTGCCTGCTGGCATGCTCACGGGTGATGGGGGCTCCGTTGTGGTGTGGGCTGCCTGATAGCATGCTCACAGGTGATGGGGGCTCTGTTGTGGTGTGGGCTGCCTGCTGGCATGCTCACGGATGATGGGGGCTCCTTTGTGGTGTGGGCTGCTTGCGACGTGCATTTGTGGGTGTTCCAGGCACACACAGCCTTTTTAAAGCGATTTGGCTGGCACGAGCGGGGTACACATATTCCAAGGGGTGCGCGAGGAATTTTTACACGCTTCTTGGCTGTCGCGAGCGGGGTATGCATATTCCGAGGGGTGCACAAGGAGATTTACACAGGATTTGGCTGGCGCGAGCACGGTACGCGTATTCCGAGGGGTGCTTGAGGAGTTTTTCATGCAATTTGGCTGATACAAGTGGGTTACGCGTATTCCGAGGGGTGCGCAAGGAATTTTTACACACAATTTGGCTGGCACGAGCAGGGTATACATATTCCGATGTGTGCGCGAGGAGTTTTATACGCGATTTGGCTGGCACAAGCATGGTACACGTATTCCGAGGGGTGCTCAAGGAGTTTTACATGCAATTTGGCTGGTGCAAGTGGGGTACGCGTATTATGAGGGGTACGCAAGGACTTTGAGACGCGATTTGGCTGGCACGAGCGGGGTACGCAAGCGTTTTTAGTGTAATTTTGTTGTTGGCGGGCTGTATGCTGGTCCACTGGCCTTTGCACCATATTGTGGATTTGTGCAGCTGTTTTTGCTGCAAGGGGTGGTGTTAGGGGCGTAACTGGCACTGCTGGATAGTCGCAGCGCCACGGCTGGATATGGATGGGGAAATCTATGAATACGCGGTGCGTGGAAATCGGAATTAGCACACGCAGCTGGCTCACACTGGCGCACGCTCCCTCTCTGCACAAGCCGCGTGCGCTACTTCTGTGTGGTAATCTTTTATTACCCCGGATGTGTCAACATTTTTCCTTTTGAGAATGTTGGAGCTGATTTTCTCAACACCACATAAATTGATGGTTTGACAAACTGGTCTTCTAATATACTGTGGGTTTAATTTATGAAAAGTATGGTTTAATAGGATTTGTGCATTTACCCATGTGAGCAAAAGTTTTTTTTTTAAAGATGATTTGTTAGTAATACAAGTTTAAAAATAAAATCATAACAACGGGGCCCTGTGAGATCTGTTCCATAAGTATATACTTAGGATCCGTTACTTATTTATACTATGACCGTGTCTTACACCTCAGTAGGAATACTTTATTGCACTTGAATCTGGATTGTTTGCAAAACACAAGATTCCATTGGACTTCACCAAAAAACGCCACCAGAAAAGCATAATTTACAGACAGTGGCCCTCATTACGAGATGGGTGGTAGCCGTGGTGCTATTAGTACCATGGCTGCCTCCCATACCGTGCCCATGTCCTGTCTCGTTCAATGGGCACTTACCGGTGTAGTCCGACCCTGGCGGGACCAGTAAGTCCCCATTGAACATTACATTCCCCATTCCCATTTGAGTCCCCATAGGGCTCAATGGCAATGAGGAGGGCGCTAATAACGGGCTCACGAATGGCAAGCCCGTTATTAGCGCCCTGGTCCCTTAGCGGGACCCGTAAGGGACGTGTGGTCAGACCACACGTTCCTTACGGTTCCCTCCAATGGACCTCGGAATCGGGCAGTAAGGGATTACCGGCACCAGTCTCCTTACCGGTGCCCGGTATCCCTTAACGCCTGACTCGTAATGACCCCCAGTGTTTTCATTCTCTCAAATGCAGTTTTACTTAATTTTACTCTTCAATTTTCCACTCCAGAATTGCATGGCATGAACCAAACAGCACGTAAGTGCAAGCGTTTGCAGTACCCTGCATGCTATTACTGATATTTTAGAAAATTACCCTCTAGGTGTATCAAAGAAACAAGAAATGGAAAAGTCAGCAGATATGGCGTTTGAAGTTATTCATTGCATTTCAGAATTATAAACACAAATGTATGTACAGAACATACACAGTTCTAAGAACATGCATGATGACGAGTAGGTCATCACATGACTATTATTAGGTGAGCTATTTCCCTCTTGTGGCTGATTATATACTTATAATATTTCACATTGTTAACTGAGTCATGAAGCCTGCAACATATGTATCCTGCTACAGAGGTCTACAAAATGCTTTTGATCTCTGTACCAGCTGTCATGGCATCATTAATAGTGGTAAACCACACCTTTAAGCTCCAATAGCCTTAAACAATGTCCGATAGAACGTTATAACCTCTAACAATTGACAAGGCCAAAACCTATGACTGTACCACTATGAAACAGAATACAAATATGCATGCAATATGAGACCATATTCTGGATTGTATGTAGTGCTTTGTGGTTATTTTTTGTGCAACAAGATGAGAATACTGAGCTGTACCCAGATCTAGCAACACACTTTACTAGCCCTGCCTAAAAGGAGAGGTGCCAACAGTCATGTAAATAGCTAGTTAACATCTGACATCGAGAACTGTAGAAAAGGTCATTAGACAGGTGGAGTTCAGTGAGAGATAGATTGTGGCAGACTGCACATGAGGGACTGAGAGAGAGTGAATGAGAGGATCAGGATGCAGACTGAGTCTGGGACTAAAAAAGATACACAAACTAGTATGGTAGATTAGTACAAAGAGGAAGGAGTAGGATAAGGATGAGAACTGGGATACAGGATTGGGAAGAGGGAATAGTTTGAAGGATAAACACATGTGATGAGAAACTATAGACTAGGAACAGAGATTGGTATAAAAGACTAGATTGAGGGACTAGGACAAGGGACTAGGACTAGGATGAGGAACTCACGGTAGGACAGGCGACTAGGAGGAGGGACTGTGGCTAGAGACTAAAGTCTAGTATGAGGAACTACGACTATAGGATAGGATTGAAATTAGGTACTAGTAACAGGGACTAGAATGGGAGATGAGGGAGTAGGGCAAGACAATAGGACAAGTGACTAGAATGATTCTCTGGGTTAAGGGACAAGGGCTGGAATGAGAGACTAGCAATGGGATGAGAAAAATGCCATGTTGATAGACTAAGAGTAGAACAGGAATTAGAGACTAAGATTAGGATGAGAGACTTGGATAAGAGATCAGTTCTAGGGTGAGGGACTAGGAATAGAATGAGGGTTTGACTTTGATTTACAATCTATAAATCATAGAGCTCTGCAGTTTTCCTTCGTTTACCTTTGCTTGTGATGAGTCATGTTGTCAGAAACAAGCAAAGCCAGGAGCTGGAAATAAAAACTATTTACCCTGTGGGTGGGACCCGGCCAATCAGGAGGTTAGAAACATGGGCTGATACTCCAGATCTAGGCAGCATTTCAAGCCGCCTGATCGCTGGCTCCTCAGCCCACCATCTTCCCCCACCACTGCTGCTGTCGTCATTTTGTCCCCATATCCCAATGCCCACTTACCTGTTTGCTGTGGCGGCCGTTGCCACCGCAACTCCTGACGCTTCACTCCTTGTTCTCTTTGGCCACCATGGAAAGGGAAGAGGTATTCCATATGGAGCGCTGCCTTCCTCAACCATGCTGGGCATCTTTGCACAGTATTTTCATACAATGAACACCCCATTTTTCATTGAAAATACTTTCTTTTTAACACCCTGGGTTTCCGCTTCGGTAACCCGAGGTGCTAATGGCGATTAACCCGTGGCATGGGCTATGCCAGAGGGTAAAGTCCCGGTGCCCCCAGAATAGCCCATTGAATGGGTTAATAATGCCATATTACAGTCTTTGATGTAGCCAATGCACGCAATAACATTGCTAGTTGCCAGACTAGCCAAACGTAGTCAAATTTTTAACACCAGTCTCTCTCCTTGCTCATCAGAAGGTAGTTGTATGGCACAGCCATTTGTGTGAAAACAAACAATCTTATTATACGCAATATTGCATGGACCATGATGCCTTTCTAAAGTTGAAAATGACTTGTGAATGGATTGGTCACGTCCTAATGTTCTAAGCAGGATGTAAATGTTCCATCTAGCTCCTGTTTTACGATTGAAAGCAGTACCAAACCTACCGATTTAGGCAGTAGGATACTGCTTTTTAAGCAGTCCTACTGCCTACCGATTTAACAAATAACGATTATTTGTAAAAAATACTTTTTTTTTTTTTTAGCCTGGCTCCCTGAGGCCTTAGGGCGCCATTAGCCCCCACCACACCAGCTCAGGGGAGTCTTTCAAGGGCTCCCCTGAGCTGGCGTAGTGGGAGAAGGCGCAGCATGCAGGCTTTTGATGTAAAAGGCGCCCACTGCGGCGGGCTAAATGCGCCTCTCTGCTGCGGGTACCTTTGACAAAAGACAAAAGGTGCCATTAGCCCCCACCACGTCAGCTCGGGGGAGTCTTTCAAGGGCTCCCCCGAGCTGGCGTAGCGGGAGAAGGGGCAGCATGCAAGCTTTTGATGTAAAAGGTGCCCATGGTGGTAGGCTAAATGCTCCCCTCCGCCACGGGTGCCTTTGACAAAAGGTGCCATTAGCCCCCCGCCACGCCAGCTCGGGGGTGTCTTTCAAGGGCTTCCCCGAGCTGGCGTGGTGGCAGAAGGCATGGCAGGCGCCTCATTGTCATTGAATGCACCCGCGGCGGCGGGCTCATTCAATGACAATGGGCTGCTGACACGCCCTATTCCTAGAATTACCTCCTCGTCGACCTATTTTTGAAACTTTAAGATTCCTATAGATTTGTGGTCACAGAATGTTGGCATGTATGGCAGTACACCTTTGCTGCAAGCATCCTGGCACAGCGAACGCACTTTGCTGTGGTGAAACAACATTACCCTTTGTGCAGCGCTAGCATGAAACAGGACATTTCTCCCTGCCTTTGTTACTCAAATCTGGACCTGCAGGGAACACAACCGTCTTTGGTCCACTGCAAAGGCTCACGAGTTGTTTTTCGACATTCACTGTGCACGTATAGCTTTTCCATGCAATGGCGCGTATGGAATTGACTGGCAGTAACCTCACCCTACTCTGTCTAGACGGTTATCGGCACCAGTTTCCTTTGGTACTGTTCATTGTTTTGTCTGAGTTTCCTCGCGAAAGCTAGAAATTTGACAAGAAAATCAATTATTGATCCCTGCTCCATACCGCGCGGCTCTGATTATAGTTTGAATATGAGTGATAGAAGGAAATTACAGGTTTATCTAAAAGTGGTAACTGATACAAAAACGAGCTGTTGTGAACACGTTTCCAGTTTAAGCTGAAGAAATTGCTTTGGCTGGAGGCTCCTGAAAATGCATTGCAAGGCAAACATGCCAATTCATGACAAGGTTCGGTTAGCAGTGCGTTCAAACATTGTTGGTTTCACTTCTCCCCCTGAGTTTTCCCAATTGTAGTGTACATTATTTGTCTCGTTAGGCTAAGCAGGTTATTTGCAAATATTGGAACACATCCCGCTTACACAAAAGCAAATTGGCTAGGTTATGTTCTGTACACTGTAAATCAGCTATTTTCATCAAAAGGCAATGGCAAGGAAGAACAGAAATAACACATGGATTTTATGTACTGTGCCCCATTCATAATGTCGCCGGTTTTCGGCAGCCTGATTCTTTCTGTACAGCCCATTAGCATTAATCCTCAATTGTTTTCCCATTTTGGAATTGATTTCTATTGTTGTACGGCATGGTTATTCTTGGCAGCAACGTGGAAAACAAACTCAAATAAACAATCAGGAGTTATAAATAATCGGGGGGATTAAATAATGAGTGAGTGTGAATGGGGGCCTATCACTTTAGTCAATTAAGGGTCCACGATGATTAAATGTTGGTTTCCTAATGGGCAGGCTTCAAATGTTTATATAGCAGAAACCTTAAGAAAATAAATCCTGCAGGACAAATAAAAAGTAGGAGTGTTGGTTTATGGTGGTGAGACAAGCCTTAAATGATGTTGGCATGATGTCATGGGCCTCATTACAAATGTGGTGGTCTGGAAATAAGGGTGCTAGTCACACCGAGCCATCACCCTTTCCGGACCGCCGCACTACAAATCTCCGGGCAGGTGCCAAGGCGCACGTGCTATGGCAGGAGCCCGCAGAGTTTTCAAGGAAGCACCGGCATCGTTAGCAACAGCACTGGTGCTTCCGTGTCCCCATGGGAATGGGGACTAAAATCTTCGAGTGTTTGACTTCCAAATCCACTAGGACTTGTAACGTCCTGGAGGCACCCGGAAGTCAGGCGCTGGTAAAGTTTTACAAGTCCCAATTTATTCCCCCATTCACGATAATGGGGGCCATTTTATAACCCTGTAGAGCATAAAAGCAAAATATAAAACCAAAAAGTAAGGTCTTCATGCCTTTTGTTTACACTTCAGTGGATGTTAATTATATTTGAAGGACACCCATCATCTCACTTTGTGGGTACATTTTGGAACCTATTGGTAAATATATAGAACACTTTTTGCATGAATTTGCAGAGGAGGCCCCCTCTTTTCTGAAGGATACAATGGCCACTATTATACCCTTTGAAGGGCTTGATTTTGACACTACAAGCAACCTTTTATTTCATTAGACATTGCAGCCCTGTTCACCAATATCCACAAGACAAAGCCCTCACTATAATTCAAGGTAAGTTGGACAATCGTCCAGCCCCACATTCGGTACCATCTGGCTTTGTACTCTAGTTGCTATATATAGCACTGTGCAACAACTTTTTAAAATTTAATTGTGAACTCTTTTTACTGATTCATGGGTTTGCCATGGGTGCTTCCTTTGCACCTGCTGTGGCTAATATTTACTTGGCCAATTTTGAAGAAAGATCAATCTGGAATAATAACCCCTTTGCACAACAAGTAGTGCACTGGAGGCGATATATAGATGATGTCTTCTTTATCTGGAGGGGCGAGATGGAGCACCTGGGGCAGTTCATGGAGTGTCTCAACCAGTTTCTCTAGTCACTCCAATAAAAATGGACTTCCCTTTCTAGATTTGAGCATTGGTCAACATGGAGGCACAATGTATACCAATGTGTTCCAAAAGGAGATGGATCGAAATGCACTGCTACTACATACCAGCCAACACCCACAATCACTGCTGGATAATTTACCTTATGAACAATTCTTATGGAATCGGTGGCACATATGTTAATGACTATACTCATATCTCCCAACTTTTAGTGGATAAACATCTCGTGGGTATCAACATAAATCTGTCAAACAAGCAACTAAAAGGTCACGCTTTACCGATAGAGACTCACTATTGACACCTCGGGCTAGAACACCTGAGCAGCAACAGATCGTATGTGTTACAACTTTTTCAGGATATACGGCTAGGATCAAACAGTTGATTAAGAAATATTGGAATCTGGTGACGAGCAGCGGATGCACCACAGGATCACCTTTGTTCTCACTGAAACAGGGCCAAATCCTACGTGATAGCCTGGTACATTCTAGACTTATTCCGCTGGCCGCCAACCTGAGACAAAATACACTTCAAGTAGCCTGGCAACACAATATGGTACGGGTAGTGGGACACCACCCATATGGGAATTGTAGTGTCTGCCAATTTACCTCTCGGGCAACTACCTTTATACATCATGATTTTGTATGGCAACTACGGAAATGTACGAATTGCAACAGCAGTAATGTTATTTATTGCATTAGATGCCCTGCAATTTGTTCTATATTGGGATGACCACCATAAAAGAGGTGACTAGTGTGATGCTGGAAATGCATTGGAGGGACGGGGGCCTCCCTGTCCTTGTCCTTTAGTCCTTTTTCATTTGTGTTCTGTATTGTTTTCTGCCCAGGAGTCCATGTGGGACTCCTGGCAGTGCAGCTCTTCCAGTTTTTGGTTTGGTGTTACCGATCCGTGGGATACCCTTATGGTACCCACAGGTGGGGGTACAACCCTGTGCCCCTAGTGAATGTTTTTGGGCACCTGTACGTGGCCCACAGAGCAGGGTATTGGCTGGTGGCAGCTCCATGTTGAATTTTACAGGTGCTCTAAGTATCCTCCATGTTGGGATACCCAGGCCCTGCCATTGGAATCAAGTGATTCCTGATAGGAAACAAGATGGCCCCTGTGGCCTCTTGCTTTCTATTGCCTGTTACCTTGTTTTTCCAAAGCCTTGGGTGGGAAGCCCTGACTCTGTCCCTTCCCCCTGACTGGCTGTTGGGGGGAAGTTCCATATATGGTGTTGTTGTGCAGTCCAGGCCAGACTAGCTGGAGCCTTCCAAGTGACTGTATGTTGTGGGTACACCCTGTGGGTGGGACCTGGGTTAATGGAGTGTGTGACCAACATGCACTTCTTGTTGTGTGTGTCTGTTTTCTGGTATGAAACACAATGACTGGGATAGCCCTGCCCGAAACTGGTATGAATGCAGTGTGTAGTGTTGAATGGCTGTGTACTTGTCCCAATGCACATTCCTTGTTGTGATTGTCTGAGAGGGAGGAGAATGGCCTGAATGCACTGTATGCCTGATTGGCTGACTAACTGCTGAATGCCCTTCTCAGTGAATGGTTGCCTGAATGTGACCCAGCAGATTGAATGGGAGATCAACTAGAATATCTTGGGGCCTCTCGCTGCTAGAATTCATTCAGAAGCTGAAGTTGAAACTGACTCGATCTCGACAACCGAGCCTGAAGAAGAAGGTTGACTGCTGTCTCCCTTGGCAGAAATCTGAAAGCTGCTGAGCCGTTGAGACTGATCCAAGAGAGGACCTTGTTAAGCGCCCTCTTACCATGCTCCGAGGGACCATCGAGCACCGCTAACCTTCGCCAAAGCTCCCTGGAAGTCAGACCCTCAACAGGTTGCCGACGGGTGATGGGGACGGCGGAGAACAAAAATAAACACCGGACATTCTGTCCACCATCGTCAGCCAGGGTTTACAGATTTGCTATAACCGCTGGAGGCCCATTGAAGCCGAGTAGCCCAGAAGCGTGGACCACTTGATGCCGTGCCATCGACCACCAGAGCCGCAATGCTCCTTTGCCTAAGACTTTTGATTCACAGATGCGCTCGTACGCACCGCTGACCACCTTATCCCGCCGGAGAAGGTCAGGCCGTTGAGGCGCCGAGGAGCATCTGCCGTTGGGTTTCCCACCACCCAAAGACCGTAGAGACACCGGAATACTCGACAACCTTGCTGGGCCACAGTTCTTCACAAACTCTTTGCGGTCCTGCACTATCGACATTGAAGTGCCCCGCACACCTCTTCCTTGCAGAATGTCTTCGCTCCGTCGTCGACGAGCACCGCTGGGACCATAGCTGCCAATTCGGCGCCGAGTTCACTTTCTCCGAGGGATCGCGAGGATCCGTGGCTCCTGCTTTAAAGGGAGCCGCTCAAGAAGAATCCGTCGATGACTCGTCATCAAACTCTGCTATTCCAGGTACATTGTGGTAGTTGAAACATTGTAGAAGGAAATAAGATTAATTGAGCAATATATGGACTGGACTTGTGATATCTTTATTCTACAGGTTGTCCAGGTGGAGGGGATCTCCACACAGAACTGTGTCTAATGTTAGGGGCCAGTATTCTGTCAATTGTTCTAACCAACTGCTTTCCTCCTATATCTATTGTTGATTACCTTTATTAAGTGATGTGTGTGACATTTAACCAAAGAACAGTTGATGCACTTTAATGAAATCTGATAATAATTGTGTTACCACTTAGAACTGTATATATTTACCATTGTAGATTAACTAAGCACAAAGTGAGTTATTGTGATCGTGTATATAACCTTGAACTTTAATTATATAAAGACTGTGTATTAACTAATACAGTGTGTGGACATTCCTTTGTGGGTGCTTGGGGACTACAATGTACTTAAGAACCAGCCCGCATCACCTCCTTAGAAGCTAGGCCTTTATTGCTCGACTACGTCACCAATAATAGAGAATCTTGGCTGGGGTCCTCGGTGC
Organism: Ambystoma mexicanum; assembly: GCF_040938575.1. Lineage (NCBI taxonomy): Eukaryota > Metazoa > Chordata > Amphibia > Caudata > Ambystomatidae > Ambystoma > Ambystoma mexicanum. The sequence continues at coordinate 361,254,056 of NC_090941.1, forward strand.
CTCTTCTCTGCCATATAGAGAGCAAAAGGACAGACACCACCCTATAGTCTTTACAACTAGAATCAATGAACACAGATCCCGGATATGCACACAAACTCATAATGCGCCCCTTGTTCAGCACTTTATGCAAGAACAACACACTGTGGACGAGATTGAATGGACTATCATCGATCAGGTTAATATAGATTGATTTAATTTTTCAAATGCCAGTACGTTGTTTAAATTAGAAAAACGGTGGATACACCGTCTACATACACACACTCATGGCTTTAATGATGAATTACAGTGAGCAGTGTTGTTCAACTAGGTGAGCGTGTATCTGTGTTTTGACTAAATACTTTCAAGCTGGGCGCCCTTGGTGTTCATTCCTAAGGAATTAGCAGTTTGCTGTCTAGTGCAACGTGCAAGTTAACTCCAACGGCTGTGGCTGTTGACTTTTTAGTCTTCTCCTCGATGGATGTTATTCCAAACTGGAACAAGGCTTGTTATGTTTTCCCGTTTCCGGACCACCAGAGATTAGATGGATCGAGTGGCCGTCACTGAGACACGGGTGGAATTATTACAATGAAGGCAAGATGCATCACAATGTGAGGGACACGGCATGTAAGCAAAAGCGTACCACTTGAGTTTAAGTAAGAGTCTACAGTCACAACTTCACTCCTGTGTTTATCTAGTGGCACAGTGCCCTGTCTGTGCCAGTCAGGCTGAGTGTAGGAGTAGAATTCACACTTCACGGCATCAACACAGTAATTACGTAGCTGCAGCAACTTGTGGTGCCCAGAACTAGCAATACAGGTAACGTTACCTATAACACATAGGCTGGTATTGTATAGGAATAGGGTTTCTTGTTGATATGGGAGCAACATAGCTTCTGCCTTCGATTCCTGTCGATGTCTCCCCTCCAGCCAACCTGGGTACTTTCTGCGAGTTTGTGATGTCCAATTGGGTCATGCAACATCAAGGTACAGGATCACTCTGTGTGCAATGCATGTGGTTTCCATGATGGTGAGCACAAATTACTTTGGGTTCCATCCCCTCTTGGGCATTATCGGGCTAACACAGTCACGGGTGCTGCACTGGTTACAGTCAAATTTATTAATTGTATAGAAATTTGTTTTTTTGACCTGTATAGTGTCTGATGCATGTTTGATTAGGGAATCAGTTACCATGGGAGAATTATTGATTACTGTTTTGGTTTATTGTAGTTCATTTTGATACTTCCCTATCAACATTCAACTGTTCTCATCCTGATGAGGCTTGCCCATTTATCATCTTGAGGACCACATTAGCCAAAACTCGAGTCGATGACATAATATACAAACACGGTTTCATCTGAGTTTGTTGGGTTAGGTGATAACTGTTGATATCACTGCCAACCTGTGTATCAGCTAATTGTGTACGCTATAGGTTCAAAATTTAAAATGAGTGATGGAGTTACGTCCTTGAAGTTGTGATACAAGTTACACAGAAGTGGTATTATTCCATTGTATGTGATTAATTTCCTGTGCTTGGCGTGTATGAACGATGTGTATGTGGTAAGTGTGAGCATGATATGAATGTTTGAGGGTTATGCATTGACACCAACAAATGTCTTGAGCAGTATTTGCCTCAGAATACTAATGTTATTTTTGCGTTTAGATTTTTTGTTAATGAACGTCATGAAAGAAGATATGAATACATAATAAAGAAAAAGTATAAAACTTCTCTGTTAAAAATGAATTGTCACATTTATGATTGCTACAGGGTATCGTTTTCAGTGTGATGTGTTGTGATTGTTTCATTATCATACCATAGCTCTTTGTAAGCTTTAGCTTCACCTCTTTCTTTGTCATTCAAATGTTTATAAAGCAGAAACCATAAGAAAAGAAATCCTCTTGGAAAAATAAAAAGTGAAAGTGTTGGTTTACGGTTGTGAGATAAGCCTTATATGATGTTGGCATGCTGTCATGGGCCTCATTACAAATGTGGTGGTCCAGAAATAAGGGTGCCGGTCGCACGGTGCTGGCACCATTTCCAGACTGCAATACTACAACTCTGCTGAGGGCGGGTGCCATTGTGGCCGACAGGTCTGACCTGCCGGGCGCAGCGGCACCGGCCCGCTTAACATTTTCCGGCGCCTGACGTCCCAATCCGCTGGGACTTGTTATGTCCCAGTAGCACCAGGAAGTCAGGCGCCGGTAAAGTGTTATGAGTCCCAATTCTTATTCCCTCCATTCAAGATAATATGGGCCATTTTATAACCCTGTAGAGCATAAAAGCAAATTATAAAACCAAAAGGTAAGGTCTTTATGCCTTTCGTTTACACTTCAGTGGCTGTTAATGCTATTTGAAGGTGGATTGGAGACACCAAATAGGATATGCATTTCCACCTACAAATAGCACCATGATTTTCCACCGCCGTGCATTTTCATTCTGGCAGAAAAGCAGTGGATTCCTTGGGAATATGCTTGGATGTCATATTCCTGAATGCTTAATTAGCACTCAGAAACACTCAGCCATGGTCTTCTCAGTCTATGGTTGTGTGTAGCCCTCATTTTCATACAATAAAAACACTTACACGTATTTCTTAAGTGGACTGCAAATACCTCTGATGTTAAAACGATGTGCATACGTCTTGCATGAGTGCAACTTTCTGCACAATTTCCACATGCCATCATGCTTAAAAGGGAAATGTGTACCAGAGTAGAAAGTATGATCAATGTAACATGGAAAGGCTGAGCTGCACCACACTGAAAAGAAGGACCCCAAGGTGCCCCCAAGAACCAGGGATGGACATATCGGGGCCTCCTCTGAGATAGGCTGTACCCCCTTCACGACATATGGAGGGGAAAGAGGCAGGCATGTGTGGCCCTTGCCGCTGCAGCCCCATTCATTGACCTGCAAATCCTTGAGTGCCCTGCTGCCCCCATTATTGGCGTGTAGCCCTTGTGCTTTTAAACCACCTAATATCCAACAGGACCCATAGTGCCCCTCCCACGCCCTTTAGTGCCTTTCTGATCCCTGCCTGTTTGTACTCCCCTTCATGGACTTTCTGACACCTGAAATGTTTCTGCCCACCCCCAATGTCTTTATTTGACCTGGCTAATTCTATCTTCCTTAATTTACTTTCAGGCTCTGGGCTGTTTTTGCCCCCGTCCCCTCATTACCTTTCTGTCCCTTTGACTGTTTTGACCCCTTAGTGCTTTTCTGCCCTTTGACTGTTTTACCCCCTTATTGCCATTCTGCCCCCTGACTGTTTTCCTCTCCTTAGTGTCTTTCTGCCTAATAGACCATCTATTGCCCCAATTTGTTGTAAATTACATCAGCAATCCACCCCAACACTGCTTCTGGCACCATCATCTGGCAATTGCTGCATCCAACCTCTCTTGCTTGCCATGATTTGGCACTACCCCATCATCTGTCATCCTTGTGGGGGCACAGTAACCTTACATCCTACCCACTTCTCCTGACCAATCCAAAACAACACTCTCTGCCAGACCAGCTTGCCTCTATTGTTGTCCCACACCAAGGGGCACTCCTTAAAACCATGCATCGGTCCAAAAGTACACCATTTTCCAATTATGAGCTGAGCGTTCTGATGGAGGGTGTTAAGAAGGTGACATGTCACCTAGCTACAGAGGGACACAATGTTCCATTCCCCTGGCATAAGGAGATATGAAGGGCCATTTGCAGAATGTCAACATGGTTGCAACACACTGTGAAAGGCAACCCAAATCCAGACACACTGCAGGTCCTATGAGGGCATGTCAAGAAGCTGGTCTCCAGACACTACAGGGTGGGCCTGTATTTGGGAGGTGGCTCACCCTTACTTGCTCTGGAGCTGTGGCCATTGGTAAAAAAATAAGAAATGTGCATAAAATTGTTGGAAAGGACTGTTTTATTTGGCATTTACATTGTGCTGCCATTTTGTTGAGCTTTTTAATACCTGGAGCTGCCTTGCTATTTTGAAAGCACAAGATTTTCCCACTATTGTCTGCTTATTTGACTGTTTTTTGGCCCTTCCAAGATGGCCACCGTGGTTTTATTTGTTGTGTAGGCAGGCTGTGCTAAACCACCTCTCCCTGTGCTGCACTCCCATTGGTTGCTGAGTGTTTTTTCTTCCATCCAATCAGGGACCGGCAGGCTTTAGCCGGCCCTCTCAGCAAGGCCCACTGGCTGGAACTGGTTTCTTTCATCTGCTTCTCACTCAGAGTGAGGTCCTGTTTCCACCCTCCTGGCCATCTGTTGTTTTCCTGCACATGTGGAGTTTGTGCCTGGCTGCTGACATTCCATTAGGTAGGTGCACTTTCTGTGCATTACTGCACCTCCAGTGGAATTATTGAACCTGAACAATTGAAATTGGAAAAAAAGAGAATAAAAAAAGAAAAAAATGAAATTAGCATAAAATTGTTGTTTTGTTTTATTTGGCATTTTCATTGTGTTGCAATTTTTTGAGCTTTTTAATACCTGGAGCTGCCTTGCTATTTTGAAAGCACAAGTTTTCCCCACTTTTGTCTGCTTATTTGACTGTTTTTTGGTCCTTCCAAGATGGCCACTGTGGTTTTTTTTGTTGTGTAGGCAGGCTGTGCTGAAGCACCTCTCCCTGTGCTGCACTCCCATTGGTTGCTGAGTGTTTTCTTCCATCCATCAGGGACCGGCAGGCTTTAGCCGGGCCTCTCAGCAAAGGCTCACTTCTAAGGCCCCTGTCTGCTCCCTGTCCGCTTCCGGAACGCTAATTGGGGTCTCCCTGCACCTTAACCACAATGATGCTGCCAACTCACTCCTCTAAGAAATCCAGACTGCCTTGACTTTGCCTCCTCCAGAACTATGGGTTAGTTCCCTCCTTACGGACTCACTCCTACTACCTTTGACTATCACTGTTCTTTCTGCTTGTTACTCCCATGTTGTCATCCTGATGTGCAGTGCTGCCTAAAACCCTTTGTTAATATCTGATTCCAAGATTGAAAAGTAAAATCCTGCTGTTTTTGCTTTGTGCTAATAAGTCAAATCTTGCTGCCCATTGCAAAATTCTCTGTATATTGCTTTTATACTGTTGCTTCTCTGTAACTTGCCAGCACAGTGACCTCAACACTCTCTTTTGTCCCACACCTACCTGCCTTAGCCCCCCAGTATCTCCATCCTCTCCTCGCTTCCACCCCCATGGCGCTTTCTGTTTCTACTATATTTTCCAACTGCTACTCCATTGACTATCCTTCCCTTCTCACTTAGTCTGGTAGGAAGAAGTTCAAAAAGGATATCTTTGACTCTGTAAGTGACTTCAATCCAGCACTCCAACTAAGTCAATGTCTAGTATGGGATGCCCAATGGGAGCCCTTATTTATATATATTTTTATGTCAAAAGTTCTTTAAATCTGGATGATGTACCCTTAAATAACGCCCCTCTCTTTGAATATCCCCGACCTCACTGAGCCAAGAAGTAGGTTTGTTTTGCAAATTCAAAGATTTATTAGAAGAATTGAACAATATATATATCACACTTTTATGAATAAAATAATATCTGAATAGCACACTTATGAATATGAATGGTAATCAGCAATGGGTAATATTACAATATCAACACTCTCTTTAATCAGTCAGGAGTAGGAATAGAAAGGATAAGGTAGCAGAGAATACTTTGTATGGTTCAAGCAAATGCAATGCTGGGAAAGAATGCAACACAGAAATAAACTTGATATGGTTTCAATCAAAAGACAATATGATCACTCTTTCCCCTTTGACTACTCACTCCCCCCACTATGCAATATGAAGAGATGGAAATGAGGGCACAAAGGTTTCAGATATACAATCGATAATGCAGTTCGATCCCAGTTCCCCCAGCAAGCTTAGAGAAAACAGGTATGATTTTAAACAGGCAAAAATACTTTTGAATGTGATTGCAATGTAAGGGAAAATATGCAAAAATTATTTTAATTCACTAAAGGAGATTCAGGATAAGTGATAGTTACTTTGGATTGGTTCAGGTCAACACTAGCAATGATTTATGAATGATTATCAGATTGAAAACGAAATTCAGCAGTTGCAAACAAGAAGCAGCTATTCTGACATGTGGTGAAATTTAACCAAAATGCAATTCGCAGTTTGTTAGAAAGTGTAGGATGTTAGCTTCAAAATGACAGTTAAATTTCGGTTCTAGGACGTGCGGTTCAAAAATTACAGAGGTTTTTGTGAAGGTAGATTTTTTTAGAAATAAAGTCAAGATTTCAAAATGACAGATTGTGCTTTACAGACTAGGAATCAATATGAACTTATACTAAGGGATATGAAACTACAAGATACCCAATGGGACAACCACCAGAAACAGGGCGCCTTCCGCTCTGATTGTTGTGCGTCAAGACACTTGAAAAAAATCAGCGTATGGATGATTATCGCTACAATTTATCAAGATTTATGTGGATGAGAGGAGAATTTAGGAAAGACAAAAGAGGTTCTACAATGCAGTTCTGGAAAGGTTGAAATGGATGGAATAAGATTAGTTTAAATTTAGAGATTGGTTATGTACAGTTCTAGACTGGATACTCACTTCTATGGCTTTGAAATGGAATGGAATGGGCCCCGTCAAAGATCTGGTCAAGGGTTTAGCTGGGAATCTCTCACCACCGGACAGGTCTCAGGCACTAGTTTCTGCTCTCCACATGGCACTAGGATCTGCGCGGCCTCTTGGACTGGATCTGACGGGTTCTGGATACAGCTCTTCTCTCTGGGTCTGGATCTGGGTTCTAGCACAGGGTTCTTAGCTAGAAGCAGAACAGCTCAGCCAGGCTGTTGGATTTTGAGATGCCCCTTGGAAGTTTAGGGGTTAGAATCAGGTTGCAAAAGATTCTGAAGGCCTCTGAAAAAGGTTCAGGTTGTGGTTTAGGCCTCTCTGCTTCAAGGTTCTAGAGTTTGGTTCTAGAGTTTGGTTCTGGATCTATGTCTGGAGCTCTGTCTGGATCTTCTTGCAGGGTGCTTCACCAAGAAATCAGTTGAGTAGTGGAAAAGTGTGTGTCCTATCTGTCCTCAGAAGTCCCTATTTATGTATTTCCGAAGTGGGTGGGGAGGTTGATTCTACAATGCCCAACCCTCTAAGGATCTGATAGGTTAGAGGATGTCCTGTCCCCTGATTGGAGAAAGGAGCAGCGTGTCATCCTGGGTCATCATGTGTCATGTTTATGGTTTAGGGGAAATACTGTCCCCTTTTCTCTGTACAGTATATCTTATTTTTCATAAAAAAACATATTTACAATATACACAACTTGTTAATACGACATAAATTACATGACAGATTACCTAAGGTACATTTCGGTTCAACCCTCATCTTCCTAAGAGCTTTGGTTCAGAAATGACAACTTTTTCGCCCTTTTGGTGGGTTTCTCAATATTAGTTCTGCACCAATTTTTAGACATGCATGCACAACCCATCTGGGCACATTTCTGTATTTTTTTATGTCCATAGCCTAAACACAGTAGCTACAATATGAATAATTCCGGGATTTGGTCTCAGAACATCGCACGGAGTCCAGCTTAGTCTTCAAATGTGAGCACATTTTTCATTTTAACAATCTCAAAGTTTCACATTCTTGTCAGTTCAGTGCAATGTGTTATAAGCATTTTTCTAAAACATGCATTTACTATGCTTTCTGAATCCACACAATGGTTTGTCTCCGCCTCCAAGGTCTGGGCTGACTCAGAGGTCACATTTCTCTCCTTCCTGCTAGCAGTTTGTGGTCAGTCACACCCAAATTAGCATTTTCTATCCAGCCCAAGGATTCCTTTGTCTGCACTGAGAGCAACAGGCCAGGGCGCCACTCCCAGTTCCTTTTGACACCAGCCTGTCAATCTCTTAGCCAAGGGCAGGGGGAAGTCTTCTTTAACTCTTAACCCAATGGCCCTCATTACGACCCTGGCGGAAATCGAAAAACGATGGCGGAAATGCAATACCGCCATCGAATAGCGCTCGGTGCGACTATGACCCGTCACCGCAAAGTACGAAGCCATTAGCGACACCGTAGTGAACGCCAACGCTAACTGCACCAAGCACGCGCGCGCGCGCCATGCCAAACCGCAAACACCACCATGGTGCAACGGTACGCCAATTCCGACCCTAGCGGACATGTACCTAACGCCATCAGGCATGGCGGAATGTACCATTCCGCCATGGCGAGAAGTACGGCATCGCGAATCAACCGTAAACGGCCCCACTGAGTGCCTGTACACCGCTCCCTGCCCACAAAGTACAACTCCCCCTAGGTGCAATGAAGCCACAATGCAACCATTGAAATGTACAAGTCACCCATGCATGCCAACGAACAAAAGAAACACAACAGGGGCCAATGGGAGCTGCAGGGCACAGATGGCACGAATACAGAAGCCATCCCAATGGACATGACCACAGTCCCCCACCAAGAAACGCACGCAAACACAGGCACCTGTGACCAGCAATATACCGAAAACCACATCATTCAACCAGTCCACCTGGCTGACCGGCATCTGTTACACAAAACCCAATCCCCCGCCCCTGAGCATGACAACATTCAAACTGGCATATTGGCAGCCCCCATCCCTGACCTCACTGGGCTTCGTAGGCAAACGCGCACAGCACAGTACCACGCAACTAAACCCCGAAGCTGGAACCCAATGCAGATCTCCTCACAATACATCGCCCCCCAAATAGGCATATGCCACATCACTTGCAAAGAAAAACGCTACACGGGCCAAATCAGAATAGATATTTATGCACATCAAAATCACCAAGCACATACAGCCATCAGGCCATGAAATCCAAAACACCAATCACCATTGTGGGCTGCTTCCGCAAGAAATGACCAGCCACTACCTGTGTGTCGCCCTGTTCCCCCATGGTACACAGAGCCACATTCACGTCCGAAAAGGCAACATGGAAGCGCACAGAACCGCAGGGCCGTCCCAATGGGGAGGCACTAGTCCAGCTGAAAGGCCGAAATGTTGCTCCGAGCCACCAGTACTGCGTAAGGGCATGTGGCCCATTGGCGATCGTCCCATAAGATCGTAATGCTGCTCCACTGATTAACACGAAGCAGCAGGTGTCGGGAGTAAAATCCATCTGCAGGAGTGGCATACAGATGGCAGTGGCAAAAGGGGAGGAGATACCTGTCAACCAAAAGAAAAGAAAAAGAACAGAATGGCCATCAGAACTACATACCAACAACTCACTTCAATGATCACACGAAATCCACAGCCATATGCATGCTAGCCCACTCCAAAGGAACATCACCACCCCAAAACCACTTGCGACTCATAACCATCTATATCGAGGTGCAACCACCATCGCAAACGAGTGTCTGAGGGCACCTCGAGACAGGGAGGGCTCAACAAGGCCAGATGGACGATGGTCCCACTATGGCAGCCCTGCATCACATAGCGTAGGGGAGGCGGATAGATCCCAAGAAGCCCTGTACATGGCAAACTCTGTATCAAATCACCTGCCCATGCATCCATCCATCATTCCCTCATCCCGGGATCAAAATGCCTGAATAATTACTCACATGACATTAGAAACATCCATTGAGTCTGTGCGTTATGCAGCCTGCTAAATCCACAGTGCCCCAGCCCGTAATTCCAGTGTTGTGAAGTAACATGTATTTGGGAACGGACGGCCTCATCGCCCACGTAGCTATTGCGCATCCCAAACTATTCATATCAATCATTGCTCCCTCGCCATGGGCCCTGTCTCAAGGACATAGAACAATAGAACGTTACATTTGCAGTCAGACCTGTGGCCATCTCCTCGCCGCTAGCTGGAAACCGAAAGCGCCGCCCTTCGAATTCCTCATTTGCAACATCACGTCGAAAAGGCATCTGTGGCCGTTTGAAATCACTAATTATCCCATCGAGTGCGGCTGTGTGTGAAAATGGCAACTGCCTTCACCCACGAATGGGACGCCCCGCCCGTCGTTGCAACTCGGTACAGTGATGCATGAGGGCCCACCGTTACTCGAGTACTACGTCCCACTGACCCCTCACAAGTCTGTTCGCGACTGCACAGATAGTATGTGAAACAATGGGACCACAGCAGAATGAACATATCAACCAATCTTACAGGGCCATCGGGTACTAATACATGATTGCAATAGCAAGATACAATTCCCCGAATTGCAGCGTTGTGCGCGGGACGTGCTCGGCCAAAGGGGAGAGCAGTTTGCACAGGTGGAATCAATCACCACAGGTGGAGGCCATACAGCCTGAAAACACATAAATTGCACTGCCAGTCTCCTCCCACAACCACACCGAAATGCTACCGGCAGGACTCGCGATGTTGGCCCTGGGGGACCTGATAGCACTGCAAGTGCTCCGACTCCAAGAAGTAGACGAACACCAACTACAACCAGCCGCACGGAGGAGACGCAGGAGGAGGAGGAGGCCAAGGCAGGGCCAGCAAGGCCCACCAGCACAGCCACTACCACCACGCAGGCAGCCCGCAATTCAACGCCTCCGAGCACATCCGTTCAACCTCACTGATGAGCAGATCCACACCCTCTACCGTCTGGACCGGGACACCATAGCCGCCATTGTGGACATGACACAGGCTGACCTTGTCAGCATGATAGATAGCCCAAACGCCATCCCACCCCTACTGAAGGTGGTGTCTGTACTCCACTTCCTGGCCACAGGCACCTACCAGCACACAGTCGGACAGTTGCATGGCATTTCTCAGCCACTGTTCTCACGGACACTATTGCAAGTGCTCGATGCCCTCCTGAAGCACGCAGACGACTACATCTCTCTACCACGCTCGGAGCAGGAAATTACCAACACAAAAGTGGGATTCCATGCACTTGCCGGCATACCGGGTTGCATTGGTGCCATCGACTGCACCCATGTTGAATTGGTCGTCCCACATGCCATGGAGGCCCAGTACCGCAACCGAAAACAATTTCATTCCCTGAATGTACAGATGGTGTGTGACTCCAACAGGATCATTACACATTGTTGTGCCCGATTCCCTGGATCAACCCATGATTCTATGGTCTTGAGGAACTCTACAATACCACGCTACATGGAACGACACGCAGGGAACAGATCCTGGCTACTCGGTGAGTCTCATTACATGCATGATGATGTGGGGTATGTGAATTGTCAATGACCTGCCAGGAAGGGGGGGGGGGGGGGGGGGTGTGCGTACGTATCAATGGCATTCCACATCATACGTTTCTCGTCCACATACAGGTGATGCTGGATATCCACTGAAGAGATGGCTCCTCACACCAGTCCGGAACCCACGGGACCAGCATGAGGAGGACTACAACCATGCCCACTCACGTACCCGTGTAGTCATAGAACAGGCATTCGGCCTACTGAAGACTCGTTTCCGCTGCCTCAGCAGGTCTGGCGGGGCACTCCTGTACCGCCATGAGAAGGTTGCAAAGATGGTGATGGCATGTGTCATGCTCCACAACATGTGCGTACGTAGAAATGTGCCCATGCCCCCTGACGCAGAACTGCAAGCACCTGATGATGGTCATGATGAGGGTGGGGATGTGGCAGCACCTCATGGAGTCTGCGAGGCACCGGAGGGCCGTGACATTCGTCAGCATCTCATTGATGTATGCTTCTAGCACTCACGCCTGGTGGCTGATGCATGGACACGGGACTCGTGGCACTGCGTGTGTCTGGGACATGCACAATATGGACTGTACGCCTATGATGGCCTAGTACACAAAGATCAATGTCCACACTTCTCGTTGGTTGATCGTGCACTTTTTATGGCATATGTGATATCATGTTGAACACCCTATCGACCCGCCACCCAAGTGAGCCCAACACACCCCCTCCACCCTCCTACCTCCCACCCGAACACCAGTGTCCAAAGATGCTCATTGTCAGTGGGCTGTCGCTATTGCATGCCCCCTCTGCGGGTATCAGGGGCACCCCTGCCTCTGGAGCGCAGGTTCCTTCCAGATCTACGTTGGGGGCTGCCCTGGACGGAACTTGCAACGGATGATGTGTCTGCCTGCTCACGTCCATGCATGTCCCTAAGGGTTTGCGAGAGCTCAGTGAGCACACGGCGCACTGCGGCAAGTTCGGCACATACGTCTTTGGACGTCGCATGCAGTTCCCCCCTCAGGCTATCGGTGCTACTCTCCATTTGGACTCTCAGGCTCTCGGTGCTACTCTCAATTTGTGCCCTTAGCGTCTCTGTACCTCTCTCCATTTCTGCCCTAAGTGTCTCTGTTGATGTTTCTATGTCTGCCTTGGTGCCCCCACATTCATCGGCATGGCCCTTGAGGAGTGTGGCCATTTGCTGCTGTTGGACGATTAACTTGTCGAGGGACTGTTGCCTCTGCTGGGCCATGGCCATTTGCGGTGGTGTCACAGAGGGGCTGTTGTCCTCATGTTGCCTTGCCACAGGGCTTGTGGGGGATGGCCAGTCGTCGTCTTGTGGCTGCACCTGCGTGGTATCCTCATGTTGTACGGGAGGGGACAGACAGGGGGATTGGGACAGGTCATGGATGGATCTGACCTCGACATCCCCGTCTTCTGTGTCCGAGCATGCTGCCATCAATGGGGTGTCACCTATGGTGCTGCTGCCACCAGAGGCAGTGCCTTCTGTGGCATCCATTGGGGGGACCTGTGGTGGTGGTGTTGTGGCCATGCTGGCTGCTGGGGTGCCTGTTGATGTTCCCTCCTCTGTGCTGCCACCTGATTTGTGCTGCTGCCGTGTCTTGATGCGTGCAGCTGAGGTGGAGGGTCTCTGGCCGTTGGTCTTGGCCCTCTTTGCAGGTGTGCTGGTAGGGGTGTCCTGTAGCTCGTCGTTTGGATCGGACCCTGTGGTGGAGTAAAGGAGGGCGAGGGTTATTGATGGGTCAGTGGGAATTGGAATGGCATTGTATCACATGCATTGGGGTGGTACCTGAGGGTGATTTGGGTCGGGGTCTTGGAGGTGCTTTGATTTGTGTGTGGAGTGAGGGTGCAGTTGTTTGGCAGCCTGCAGTTAGGGTGTGCCTGCTGCACGTGTAGTGCGTGTATTAGGGGTTTTTAATTATTTATGTATTTATTGTGGGTTTTGACGTGCGCTTTCAGGCCGATGTGTGTGGACGTTCTCCTGGACATGTGTTTCTGTTGCACTATGTGGACGCATGGTACTTCACATGGTTGGACTTTGTGGATTTGGCATTGTTTTATCTGGCCCTCCTACCTGAATCTTCGGATGTCTGCACTCCTTTCTCCATCCCTCCGACTCCCTCTATGCTCTCCATTCCGATGGTGGAGGCACAGATTTCTTCCCAGGGGGTCAACTTGATGGGTGATTCAGGACCTCCCCCGGTGGCTGTGGCAATGTTGCGGTTGGCAGAGAGTATGCTGCGGACGCGTATCCGCAGGTCGTCCCATCGCTTGCGGCATTGCTGTGGGGTGCGGGGTGCGGTCCCCACCGCACTTACCCGCTGTGCCACCAGAGCCCATATGGCCTTCTTGTTTGCAAGTGCCGTCCTGGTCATTTGCGTGGAGAAGACGACGGCTGCATTCTCCTGGAGGGTCTCTGTTAGCACGGTGAGTTCCTCACGGGAGAAGTGGACCTGCCGCTTGCGGTCGCACGCTTTCTTCGCTACTTTTCCCATTTTTCGTGGTTTCGCTAGGGTGGTTGACGGGTTGGGGTGTGTTTCAGGGTAGTGATTTTAGTGGTTGTGTGGTTTTGGTGTTTTTATAGGTGTACGCCGGGATGTTTCCCGTTCCGGGCCCATGTTTTAACTTCCGTTTCCGTATATTTCCGGGCACCGTACTTTCCGGTAGGCGCACACTGCGGTGACCGCTAAGTGGGGTGGCGGTATTGCACCTAGGGCGCCGTACGGCGGCGGTGTGGGCCGTTTTGGGGTCATTTCCGCCATCGCGGACTTTGCACTTCCGCCGTGGCGTGGTGCTCGTGCCCGATGGGTCGGAATGGGCCGCACTTTGCTCCTTCGTACAATGGCGGAAACGCTATTTACGCTGTGGCGCTCCGGTCAGTCGCTTTCCGCAAGGGTCGTAATGAGGGCCAATGTCTAAAAATTGTCTTTTCTTATAATATAACTCACATTTTTAGCACATACATTAAACACATTCTTGCTTCAAGCCTTTTCAGAATATAGTTTTAAATTGTATCCACCTCTTAGGCTTCTGATAGCAAGTCTTTCTTTTGCATAGTTTGGGCTCAATGTGCAACTTTACACAAAATGGTTTTAAAACGCCGGCTTCTGGTAGAGGTGAGTAACGGTATTACACCCATTTTTGACAGGTTTCCTCCAGAAAGCAATCCTCAAAAGTGGACTTTGTTCAGATATAGATACACTTCTGTGGACCTTATATTTATGTAGATTCTTGCGGGAGAATGATGTTGACCACCCAACAAGGAGGTTGGGTCTTTTTGGGTGGTTTGTGAGCCATGATTTGTGCAAATTTGACACCAAATAAAAATGGATTTTTGAAACCAGCTCTGTTTCTTTTGCAATGATTTTGCTCTGTGAGCCGCCAAATGATGGGTTTTGGCAGTGGTCTCCTGTGTTACCACTGACATAGGCAAAAGTAGATGGTGGCCTATTTTTCAGGTTTTCACTGCGCATTTTCTAGTGATTCTCGCTGGGAAGTTCTCATGGCGTCCTCGACTCCTCTAAAGTCATCTTTAATGTCTACCTAAATGGCACTGTCATGGTCCAAGGCCCTCAGGCCAATCTCCTCCTCTTTGATAGGTGTTTCCCTCGCCTCATCTATTTCCTCTCATCTCCTGCTGTTCCCTCCTCTCCCCCCTTGGCTACCTTGCCCTCTCTCTCCTCCTCTTCCTCTGCCCCTCCTAGGGCTCTTTCTCCTCCGCAGGACGTACCTCTGATCTATACCCCTCCCCAGAAGGTCTTTAAGGCTGGCAACCTTCTTCATATTGCCACTCTCAACTCTCTGATGTCAAACACTCCTCTGACATCTGCCACTTCCTTGAAGAACTAGACCTTGATGTCTTTGGTCTTACTGAGACATGGTTCACGGCCAGCTCTGTCACAAGCTTTGACACTCTCCTCCCTAATGTCTACAAGATCCTCTCAGCACCCAGATCCTCCTTGTCTGGTAGGGGGGTAGCCCTGATCTTTCCTGAGTGGATTCCTGCCTCTATCATTCCCACTCAGACCTACTCCTCTTTTGAATGCCTTGTCTGTAGGCTTTCTCTCTCGCCTACCCATTCTCCTACTGTGGCTACCATCTACCGGCCTCCTGGTCAAATCACCTCATTTCTCTCTGAGTGGGCGGACCTCTCCTCCTCCCTCCTGGCCTCTACCACTCAACTCCTCCTCCTCTGTGACCTCAATATACATTTAGACTCTCCTTGCTCCTCCTCTGTACTCTTCCCTGACCTCTGTGACTCCCTCTCCCTGTCCATCCTCCCCTCTGACCCGACTCACTCTGCAGGGCACACACTCGATGTCTTGATCTCCTCTGACCTCCCTCTCTCCATCCCTCTGACCACTCCTCACTACTGGAGCGATCACACACTCCTCTCCTCTCATCTCTCCCTCTCTTCCTCCCAAGCCAAGCCTGCCCCAACACTGCCACCTACCTTCTCCGACATCCGGTCCATGAAGCGTGTGTCACCTGAGGCTTTTGCCGCCACTTCCCCCCTCCACCTTTGGCTATCTCACCTCCTGACACATCCCTGTCTCTTCTCTACTCTTCAATTTCTGATACTCTTGATGCTCTTGCCCATGTCATGAGAATCCATTTGAAGTCCAAAGCCAAGCGCAATTCCTGGTATGACTCTGACCTAGCTACACTTAAACGTAAGTGTAGAGCGGCTGAGTGGAAATGGAGGACTTCCTGTTCATCCTCTGACAAACTGGCCTATCGCCTGCTACAAAGACAATACCGACTAGAGAGTCCACATTCAAGCATGTGTCTCTGCGGCATTGAACAACTCGGCTGAACTAAAATCTGCAAGGAGCTGGCCAACCCTGCTGCAGTCTCTACCCCTCCTGTTGCCTCCCAGGCTCTTTGCAATGCCCTTGCCTCTCACTTCATTTAAAAAACCCAGGACATCCTGTCCAACCTCTCCAGCCACACCCATCCTCTCCCATCTCTAACTGTGCTTTCTGACCCTCCTTTAGTCACCCCCCACCATCCTTATCGTCCTTTCCTCTTTCTCCCCTAGCGAGGTCGCTCGACAAGTGCGATCTATGAAAGCCTCGTCAAAACAGGTTCATCCCTGTTCCTCTAAAACCATCAAGGAGCACATTGACACCCTCGCCCTGACCCTTGCTGATTTTTGCAACCACTCCTTTGCCTCAGGATCCTTCCCCTCCCCTCTGAAGCACTCCCTTGTGCATCCTCTTCTCAAGAAACCCAGAGCTGATCCTTCTTGTCCAGCTAACAATCGCCCAATTTCCATTACTCCCTTTCTGGGCAAACTCCAGGAAAAGTTGGCCATCTCTCAGCTTAACCTTCATTCCAATTCTGTTGGCTGTCTCCATGACCACCAGTCAGGCTTCAGAGCTGCCAGAAGCATGGAAACTGCTCTCCTGAACATCCATGAAGATCTGCTCTGAAACCTTGACTCTAACATTCACTCTGTCCTCATCCTCCTCGATCTCTCTTCTGCCTTCAACACGGTCAACCATACCGCCCTGCTCAACCATCTCCGTGAACACCTCGGTATCAATAATCAGGCTCTGGCCTGGCTGACATCTTTCCTCTCACATTGACCCTCCCAGGTCCAACTTGTGTCCTCCCTTTCATCTATCTTCCTCTCTACCTGTGGTGTTCCCCAGTGGTCTAACCTCTCGCCCTGGCTTTTCAACCAATACCTGGCAACTCTCGCCCACTGCATTGCCACTTTCTGCTCAAATTTCCAGTGCTACATTGACGACACTCAACTCATTTCAGGCTGCCCTCTGCCATCTCTTCTCCCTCTCTCATCTCTGATTGCCTAACTGCCATTCAAGATTGGTGTGCTGCCAATAATCTTTGTCTGAATGCCAGCAAGACAAGATCCTCCTCATCGGCACACCTTTACCATCCTTTCCCCTCACTCTCTTGCCATCCTCCCTTGGCCCTCCTCCTACCCCCACCTGCGAGGCTAAGAACCTCAGGGTCATCTTTGACTCCACCCTTTCCTTCACCGCCCACATCTATGAGGTCTCTAAAAAGTCAAATTTCCTATTGCACCCCCTCAGAGGTACTCTGCCATTCCTCTCCTTCCCCCAGAAGCTCATGGTATCCCAAGCTCTGGTTCTCTCTAGGTTGGACTATTGTAACAACCTCTTTCTAAATCTACCTGCCTCTACTCTCTGCCCTCTGCAACTAATCCAGAACAGGACTGCAAGACTTGTCCTTGGCCTCAAGCCCTGAGATCTTATCTCTCCAGCTCTGAAATCTCTCCATTGGCTCCCACTGGATGCACGGATTAAATTCAAAACCCTCTGCATTGTCCACAAGGCTTTCTGGGGCCTGGGTCCAAAATACCTTCAGTTATCCCTCTGCAAATACCTGCCCTCTCGAGCTATTCGCTCCTCTACTCCCTCAGGGTAAGTCGTTTTTCAAAGAAACGAGCTGGGGGTAGATCTGTCTTCGGCTGGGGCCTCCCTCTGGAACAGCCTCCCTGCCACTCTAAAACCTGAGGAGAACCATCTCCGGTTCCAGAAGCACCTCACGACCTTCCTCTTTTCTTCTGCCTTTGCTCCCCCTCTCTCCTGCTGATCTGTTCTCTCTTAGCACCGTGCACCTGGCCACACTCTGTCCTTCGAGCCCAGGTACCTGCTCACCCTGCCACCCTCCCGCACTGCCTCCAGGCCACCCATTGCACTGGGGTCTGTATCTGTACCCATACACCCCCCCCTTTTTCTTCCTGCACTTATCAGACCTACCCTGTCTGCTGCCTTAAACCTAGCACTAGCAAATTGCTGGCTGCACTACCACTGTTTGTTGCCTTCATTATTTATTTATTGTTTTTTATCTGTTTCTCCTCTGCTTCGCACTTTCCACTTCTCCCCCTTCCATGCACTTTTCCCCTCCCCCTCTCCCATGCACTTGCGCGTTTTCAATGTCACTGGGCCTAGTAAGATTGCTGTTTTGTTCTCCCCTGTTCCTTGCGTCCCTTGCCTTGTCACGCTCTGAAACACTTGTGGACGAGCACGATAGAAATAAAATATCAATATCAATATCAATATCAATTGGTAGAGGGAGCACTTTCTGTCATTGTTGCACTGTCCTATATGAATTGGAAGAGCGGGGACTAGCGCTCAGGGATTTATTCATTTATTTATTGTTCATTTGTACAGTGCTTATACACAAGTGAAGTGCTTCAAAGCGCTTCAAGGCAGGAAGGGAGCAAGGGAATACAGTAGTCATTCTTAGGCCTTGAAGTTTCTGAATGATCTAACAAAAAGGTAACTAGCATACTAGGCCTGACAGCATTCCTCCTAGTGCAAGTGCATGAAGTGTTTCAGGCGCAACCAAACTAGAGAGGGGAGACAAGGAGGGACAAGACAGAACGTAATAGTCCTAGTAGATTCGGGTCATGCAAGTGTACAGATGGACATGCAAGGAAGGGGGGGTACATACGCCCAGTCCATCAGGGCCCTGGATTAAGTGCAGAGATGTTACACCTCTCAAGGAGCGTATGCTGAAAGTTCAGTAGTCAGAATATATTGCAGAGGCCCGGTGGCATGTGCAAAGTCTGACGGGGGAGCCGGGGACATGTGAGGCTCTGAAGGTGAACCAGACGACCAGTCAGTAAAAACTGAACAGATTTAGGAAAGTGAGGAGGAGTGAGGTAGGAGAGAAAAAGAGAGGAGGTTAGCAGGGGAGAGGGAGGGAGAAGGAGGAAGCAAAGAAGAAGGTCTTGTGGAGTTTCCGGAACTTAAGGAGCTCCAGCGCAAGGCAGAGAGAGGCAGGGTTAAGTGCAGAGAGGTTACACCTCTCATGGAGCGTATGCTGAAAGTTCAATAGTCGGAACATAGTGCAGAGGCCCGGTGGCAAGTGCAAAGACTGACAGGGGAATCTGGGACATGTGAGGCTCTGAAGGTGAACCAGACGACCAGTCAGTAAAAACTGAACAGATTTAGGAAAGTGAGGAGGAGTGAGGTAGGAGAGAAAAAGAGAGGAGGTTAGCAGGGGAGAGGGAGGGAGAAGGAGGAAGCAAAGAGGAAGGTCTTGTGGAGTTTCCGCCACTTAAGGAGCTCCGGCACAAGGCAGAGAGAGGCAAGGTTAAGTGCAGAGAGGTTACACCTCTCAAGGAGCGTATGCTGAAAGTTCAATAGTCAGAACATAGTGCAGAGGCCCGGTGGCAAGTGCAAAGACTGACGGGGGAGCCGGGGACATCTGAGGCTCTGAAGGTGAACCAGACGACCAGTCAGTAAAAACTGAACAGATTTAGGAAAGGGAGGAGGAGTGGGGTAGGAGAGAAAAAGAGAGGAGGTTAGCAGGGGAGAGGGAGGGAGAAGGAGGAAGCAAAGAGGAAGGTCTTGTGGAGTTTCCGGAACTTAAGGAGCTCCGGCACAAGGCAGAGAGAGGCAGGGAGACTGTTCCACAGGGAGGCACCTGCAGGGGATAAATATCTACCCCAAAATCTCTTTTTAGAAAAACGGCTCATCCGCAAAGAGTTGGAGGAGGACGAATGGAGGGCTCTGGAAGGAGATTATTTAGGTAGAGAGCGTTGTAGATAGTGTGGGATAGTGTGCTGAGAGTATGCATTGCAAAAAGCAATGCTTCACTCATTAAAGTGTGTGTGCCCACAATTGCCACATATTTTTTAGAAGCCCTGAAGCCATTATTGTCATTGCTATGAATGTATGCCATACCAAAATTGTGCTCCCCTAGGACATGCACCACCAGCCAATCTGAGCCTTAAATAAATAAATACACACATGATGCCACACATGGTCAGAAGACACCTCTATGACTGCTACAACGTCAGTGGCCACACTTATATCCACTGCACATTCACTGCAACTGGGAATCATTGAAAGGGTATCATACAAAAATGTTGAATCCAATCACTGTGACTGCGATTACCATGCACCAAAAACAATGAATTTCAACGGAATATATTGATGGGGGTTGGGTTGGTCAAATAAATAAAGTGGGGGGATGTAGGGGGATCAAGAAGCTCTCCCCCCACATTTATTTCATTGTACAAAATTTGCTATAATCGCATTCGCAATAATGTACACTGATGCACTGAAAACAAGACCACAAGAACATTCTGACACCAACAGGACATTCAACCTTTTGAATACCTGTCACCAAGGATATAGAATTATGTATAAGAGTTGTGTTACTCTTACTAATATCATGCGCCCTTGTCGTAACGTTGTAAGAAAGGATCAATCAATGCTTCTTATACTCCAAGTCAAGTTATTGATCTTTTATTTCTCCATTAATTCTTAGAAAAATGCCCTATATGATTACACGTGTTTCGACATTCTATGTCTTTTTCAAATCAGGGCTAATCACACAATACGTAACAAAAATAACATTTTTAAATATTCAAAAATGCACCCAATCAAAAATTAAACATCATTGATGAATGGCCATTTTGAGGGAGGAGGTAGGGTGGGATTGTTAGGGATGAGAGAACATTTTTTCAAAATAAAGAAACAGAAAAATATGACAAAACACAATAAGAGAAAAAATTGTTGGATATTGATTAGTAAGAGATAGCTTCGTGATTGTTTTATATGTACATCATTGAATGTATCGCTCACTGTTGTTTCTTACCTAATCTGTTTGTTTCAAAATTCATAAATGAATGCTTTACTTCAATGGTCATGGGTTAAATCCCTAAAATATAAACATCATGTGGCTCATTAGTAAGTTTATCTACCCCGCGATATGTAAAATCACTACAGGTAATATATGGAGCTGTCCCTTCCGTTAGATTATAAGTGGAGAACGTGAATATCCGTGCCATTATCCGTGTTAAGCTTTGTTAATCATCGCAATGCCTCTTAGCATATCTCACGATCCTGTTGTTGGTGGCGGAAGCCATTGACGTGGCTTCCGCCACCAACAACAGGATTTCGGAAATGTGGAACATGCACAATGTGCAAACATACTCAAAACAACACAGTGATTTTCAAGGACAAATATGGTATATCACACAAGATTGTTGATCAAATTAATTGCAGAAGTAAGTTTGTGGTTTACGCTATTATTTGTCAATGTGAAGAAATATACATAGGGAGCACTATCAGGGAACTTAGGATAAGAATAAGGGAACACATCTCAAGTATTGGTAGCCAGGATACCAACTTACCCTTAGCTCAACATTGGCAACAAAAACATCAACTAATTGACAAGAAACATTTAAAATTCATTGGACTCAAAAGAGTGACTATGGGACCAAGAGGAGGAAATCTTGAAATGAAATTGAGGCAAGAGGAAGCAAAATTAATTTGTAAATTTTGTTCAGTGGAAAGAGGCTTGAATTCAGAACATGAGATGTCCTCATTTCTCTAAATATGGAAAACAATGGTTAACCAAGCTATTAACATATTGTGATCAAAAACAGTTGTATCCAGTACTTCTTTATGTATATATAATTATTTATATTTTTTCCTTCAGGGTAACACCATTTGGAAAGGGTCGAATAAGCATAAAGAACATTTTATACACCAGGTTTTGAAACTTCAATTAACAACCAGAGGTCAATGCTGGAATGGCATGTTAAGAAATTGGGACAGCTCTGTCTAAAAACCTAGTTTTCCGGAATCAGTTTGTCATTTACAATGATACATTTATGTAATTTCCCACTGTACACAACAAACTTCAATATAAGCCTACCGACGTTCAGTGACAAAAATTAACGAAATATTAAGCGCAACAATTAAGGAGAACGTGATCTTCATAAGTTAAAATTGAAATTTTCCCAAAATATGGCCGCGAGTTTAAAAATAGAAAAGGGACTGCCAGGGATTCAATTGGAACAGTTCTTCGACTGAAGCTTAGTTGTGTATTTTTTACCTAAGAGACAAATTGACCCTAATAATAAATCTAAATCAGTGCTTGACAAGGGACCATCAGAAAATGTAATTTATTGGTAAATTATCGAGCAACAATTTTTTCGGTTAAAACTCCGTCTTGCATTAGTAAATTAAAATTGACACACACAAAAGAAATATTTTAGTTTGTGCCAAAACATCAAATGACTTTTTGATCGTATTGTGTAAGAATCAAGACGAAAGCGGTAAACACAGTAGTAGGACTAAGCGGTACAGTAACTTAGCCCACAACAATAATAGTACCTAGATACAGAACGCACGGGGACTCTTAGAAACGGAACACGCTCGTTGGGAGCAGGTAAGCGTGCTGAGGGAGCTCTGACATGGGGGTCTTGTTTATACGGTCCAATCACACGTGGGGAACACGTGGTGATACTTTTTGGACTTAGTTAAAATCGTGAGATATGCTAAGAGGCATTGCGATGATTAACAAAGCTTAACACGGATAATGGCACGGATATTCACGTTCTCCACTTATAATCTAACGGAAGGGACAGCTCCATATATTACCTGTAGTGATTTTACATATCGCGGGGTAGATAAACTTACTAATGAGCCACATGATGTTTATATTTTAGGGATTTAACCCATGACCATTGAAGTAAAGCATTCAACTTATGAATTTTGAAACAAACAGATTAGGTAAGAAACAACAGTGAGCGATACATTCAATGATGTACATATAAAACAATCACGAAGCTATCTCTTACTAATCAATATCCAACAATTTTTTCTCTTATTGTGTTTTGTCATATTTTTCTGTTTCTTTATTTCGAAAAAATGTTCTCTCATCCCTAACAATCCCACCCTACCCCCTCCCTCAAAATGGCCATTCATCAATGATGTTTAATTTTTGATTGGGTGCATTTTTGAATATTTAAAAATGTTATTTTTGTTACGTATTGTGTGATTAGCCCTGATTTGAAAAAGACATAGAATGTCGAAACACGTGTAATCATATAGGGCATTTTTCTAAGAATGAATGGAGAAATAAAAGATCAATAACTTGACTTGGAGTATAAGAAGCATTGATTGATCCTTTCTTACAACGTTACGACAAGGGCGCATGATATTAGTAAGAGTAACACAACTCTTATACATAATTTCGAACGGAGTAAGGGGGCCAGGAAGACTCCGTTGTTACCCAGGCATG
This sequence comes from Ambystoma mexicanum, assembly GCF_040938575.1. Taxonomy (NCBI): domain Eukaryota; kingdom Metazoa; phylum Chordata; class Amphibia; order Caudata; family Ambystomatidae; genus Ambystoma; species Ambystoma mexicanum. The sequence goes on from NC_090941.1 coordinate 361,277,173, forward strand.
CGACCGGAATTGGTGAATCATAAACTATTATCAAAAGGGAGCTGAGGTCCACTTGAGGAGGTACCCAATAAAAAAGGCTCCCCACATTTTCAAGGATATAGAATTACCCATTCAATGTATATCCCTAATAACCCTTGGCTCTATCATTACCCTTGCCAGCATGTCTATCTAATACAAACACTGTTTACCTGGCAAAAGCCTTTTCATGCCACCCTACCACCAAATAGAAGAAAATTACATGATTATCTTAAAGTGGGAACTGATAGAAAAACTAGCTGTTGTCAGCACTTATGCGGCCAGCAAATGAACTGGCCACAAACACTTAATGAAGAACCAATGGACAATGAATCCACCACAGGGACTACATCTGTGTTATGACTTGCTCCAAATGCACCTTCTGTAGATGATACATGTCTGGCCTGACCGCAGAATAATTCAAAGTTTATCAAAATAATGCATGACCACACAGGCACCAGTAACTGTTGGAATGCGAGCACATACCCAAACCCCTAGAAAGTAAAATGGTCCAAATGTGCCCTTTGCCAGGAGACATCTGCACAACCCTGCCGTTTCATGCATTAAAATACCACCTGTGAATATTGACTTATTAGCAGCATGAAAGATCAATATGCATATGAGATAACACAGGGCTCATGTACCCCCAGTACAATACACTATTATGGCTGAGGACGTGCTAGAGCACATGAAAATGTACATGTGAGCTCATTCAATTACCCCGCTTGTATACACTGCCTCATCAAATCAAGCCAAATATCTGTTGGGCAAAAGAAAACTAAAGGAAGGTGAATTTCATGGCAATGGATTCAGGCAAGCATGCATTACACCAAGCACTGGGAAAATAAAAGATTTTGCATGAAATCTGAACGCTCTGCATTGTGCATATTGAGGAGGAAAGTCAGATACTTGTGAAATGGGGCTGTGTAGAATCTAGGCAGCTGTGCATGTAAACCCAGTACAGGGCCATACACATGTAAAAATGCACCTAGTATGGTGAGATGTAACCCTCATTGTTTAACATTAGATGGCACATGCATAAAGGATGAGTCTAAATTATGAATTACAGAACACAATCATTGTCATTGATGTGTGTACATGCATATTAACCCGTCCATGGAGTAGTGCAAAACCAAACTTCCTAAATGTGAGGACTATGACATAGCTTACCCTGGGCAATATGACCAATCCTTGAATGCAGTAGCCATGATACAAATGGAACAGGCATGTCCTCTGCACTGTTGTCACATTATCTTCATCAAAGATAATTGGACAACGCTACTGCCTTATCATCACTGATTGTCCGGCAGGCGAATTAGCCGACCCTCCCCCTAAAGCCATACCCACACGGCCACCCTGTCTCGAGCCTGTCTGAGATGGTCGGGACGAGTGACTCCGATTGCTGCATTACCTGTGAGTAACAAAACGCAGCTTCCTTACATGACTGTTACCCACTTTGAAGGTTCTAACCCCTTTTGAAACTATACCGCCACGAGTGTACAGTCTCCCAGCAGTTCCTGTTGTGTATTTCCGGAAAATGTCTCATTCAAGCTTTCAATAACATTACCCATTCTGAGCAGTATTCGGTTCTAGTCACCCCGTTTCAACCTCTAGCAATATATTAAACCACGCCTAACGGGTGTCCTATTGTATTGTAACTTGTGATCGTAGACCCGATCTATAACGCTCAATTATCCCCGTTTCATAAGGCACCTAGTTGCCCGGCACTGTGTTACTTTGAACTTCAAACCGTGTGTACCACTCTGCTATACCTCTTTCTTATGAACTGCACTCTATCACGTGTATACCATTTGTTAATCCATGGGATAATGTTTACTATGCTAACTGTAATATTCCTCATCATGTTCCCCTATTGCATTATTAATATATTGCATACCCTGCACAGGAAACGCCTTTATTCCCCAAGGCAATGGTCTCTTTAAATTGGGTTGTCATAGGCATCACCCCATTTCCTGCCCAACACTGTTCCTACTGGCAACACCTGCCTTCCTGCCCCCCAGTACAGCCCTGTAGTACCCCAATCACTGCTAAGAGCCTTAGTAGTCCTGAGCCTATGTTCACTCATAACTCATCTACACTCTATGACCTCTTGACCACTCCTACTACTGCCTCCAAACCCATTCTGGGTGCAACCAGATTAAGAAGACTAAGATCACGGACCAAGCCACAGACCATAGGTCTCTCAGGCCCTACCACATCGGAGCCCATGACCACCCTCAGCACAACTCTACTCCTTTACTTCTCTAGTGCTGTCCCCATCTCTTCCAAACCCATTCTAGATGCAACTAGACAATTGAGATTAAGATCACAGACTAAACCAGTCACCACAGGTCCAGCAATCATCAACACAAACCAGCCGCTTCATCATAAGCAGCTCTTAGATCATAACCACAAACTCCACAAAGAAAACCTCCCTCAAATCGCATTTCCACCCAGTATCAGTAAATCATCTCCCTTAGAACAACCCACCATAATTAAATGTGCGCTGATAAATGCACGTTCAATGGGAGCCCATCCCATTGAGATCCACGACCACAGGAGCTTAAACTTGATCTCCTAGCGGTCACTGAAACTTGGTTACACTAAGCCTCTGGCCCCCTCCTATCACTAGCATTACCTCCCGGCTTCCACATCCATAGGACCGACAGATCTAATTCCCAAGGAGGCAGAGTGGCTATTATAGCCAACAATAGCCTTCGCATTGGAACCTGCCTCGTGGTACAAATAGATGGATACACACTCCTTCTTGCCAAAATAACAACCAACCCTAATACTACCATCAATACCTCATCTACAGATCTCCTAATAAAATCTCTAACCCTGACATTGACATACCAATACTCCTCATGCCACATTTCAAACCCAATACTAAATGCATTGTACTTAGCGACTTAACTTTAGGATTTAACGATCAAACGGATAACAAAGCATCCACCCTCCATGAAGCTCTCTCAGACATAAACTTCATCCAACACATTAACACCCCCACTCATATTAAAGGAAAAACCCTCGATTGGGTACTCACGGTCAACACTTTAATAAGCCTCGACTCCATTCTCCCATTAGACTGGTCAGACCATCACAGTGTTAACTTTACCCTAAACTGCCCCGGTAGAAAAAAAGACACGTTGAACAACTTGGCGTCCTACGAAACTAGAAATACCTGCAAACTCACAGATGACTCTCTCTCCCCTTTTCTTAATAGAAATCTCAAAACCTACATAGCCAATACCAAAAACTTCATTCTACTTGCAGATATCTACCAGAACTGCCTCACCACAACCTTTGATGTGGTGGCCCCTATAACAACTAAAACTCGTAAAAACGAAAAATGCAAGAGTTATTGGTTCAATGACGACCTAGTAGTACTCAGACATACTAAACGATCACAGGAACACCGTTACAAAAAAAAACCCTAACCTAAACACCGAAAACCCCTTTAAATTAGCTAATACAATATAAAAATCAGCTATCATCAGTCAAAAAAGCGAATGTGTATAATACCCGTATTTCCAATGCAAATTCAGATGTCAAAGAACTCTTTAACATACTCAGAGAATTAGAGAACCCTATCCCAAACTCCACCCCAATCAATGCTAGCAAAGTCTGGTGCACTACAATCCAAAATGCTCTAGCTTCGAGGGGGCGCTGTTGCGCACTGCAGTGATGGCCGCCTGATTTGTGAGCTCCCTCTCCATTCAGAAATCCTGTGATTAAACATCCTTGTTGAAGCCGCCAGA